>NC_073266.2:64782441-69582441 GCF_029289425.2 Pan paniscus
TCGTCCTCGGAGCTGTCCTCGCTGGGGTAGCTGCAGCTGGTTCCCCCGGGAGACAGAAGGCCTCGGTGGTGCGGGTGCGGGGCCAGAGGGGGCCGCGGGGGCGGCGGCGGCGGCGGGGCCGGGTGGTGGCGCTCGGAACCCTGCTCGTCGGGCTGCGGGGGCAGCAGCAGAAGCGGCGACGGCGGCTGCGGGGGGTGGTGGTGGTGGTGGTGGTGAGGGTGGTGATGGTGGTGGGGATGCGTCTGGGCCGAGTGGGGCGCGCCCGCCGATGCCCCGTGCAGCTTGGCCAGGCTCTCCGCGTCGTCCTTGCCGCCCACTGGCCGAAAGGCGCTGGAATGGTGGTAGCTGCCACCGCCCGCTTTGCGCCCCTCCAGAAGGTGCGGATGGTGGGGCGCCGGAACCCGGGAGCCCGCGGGGCCAGACCCGGCGGCCGCGGCCCCTGCCCCGGCAGCTGCCACAGAGTCCGCGGGCGGCGTGGAGCCCGCGCTGCAGTCCCCGCCGCTGCCGCCCGGGGGCGACTCGAAGAGCGCGTCGCGAGAGCCGGCGCCCCCGGCAAGAGGAGGTGGGCCCGAGCCCGGGCCGTTGGCCACTACCTGCGGGGGCTGCCCCGGCGGGGGCGCGGCCTCGGCGCTCCCAGCAGCGCCGCCTGGCTCAGCCAGGTCCAGGAAGGCCTGGCGCAGCAGGGCCGGGCTTTCGCCTAGCGCGCAGCCTAGCGCCGAGGGCGGCTGAGGCGGGGGCTGCAGGTAGGTGGGCACCGGGAGCCCGCCAGGGGTCCGCGGCGGCCAGAACATGCAGAAGGGCGGATAGAAGGCGTCCTTGCGGCCCGCGGGCCAGAAGAGGCCGGACAAGCCGGCCTTGGGCGCCGCGCCCGCGCCGCCTGCGCCTGCGCCCCCCAGGGCCTCAGCGGCGGCGCCCGCGTCCTCTTTCTTATGGCACAAGCCGAAGGCGGCGGCCGCGGCAGGGAAGGTGTAGGGGTGCGGGAAGAGCCCGCCGCAGCCCGGGAACTTCTGCAGGACGCCCCCGAACGAGCCCTTGCTGGGCACCGGGATGACTGGGTAGCTGCGCGGGCCTTTGGCCCCTGCCCCGGCACCCGCCCCCGCGCCCGCGCCCACGCCCACGCCGGCCACACAGCCACCCCCAGCGCCGCCCCCACCAGTCCCCGCGCCGCCCGAAGCAGCAGCCACAGAGAGGCTGGCGGCTGCGGCCGAGAGGCTGGCGGCGGCCACTACGGCGGCCTCCTGCAAGGAGTCGTCGTCGTCGTCGAAGCGCGGCCGCTTGTGATGGGCGTGCGGGGCACCAGCCAGCTCTGCCAAGGGCGGCGGTGGCGGCGGCGGCGGCGGGGGCGCACCCAGCAGGTGGGGGCCCAGCAGACCCCCGCCTCCGGCCACCGCGGCCGCGGCGGCCACGGCGGCCGCCTTCACAGAGCTGAGCGGGTGGCAGGCGGGGTGCGCGCCCGGCTGGGGCAGTGCGCGCTTGCGGCTGCCGCCGTTGAACATGGCCTTGACGTCCTCCCAGGCGAAGACCAGCTCGTCCTGGGGACTCTTGTCGGTGAGCTTGAGATGACGGCGCCACGAGTTGAAGTTGGCTGCGTCTGGCTGAGTGTACTTGGCGTCGGGCGTGCGGTGGGAGTGGAAAATGAACTTGTTGGGCGAGAAGTACATGTTGCAGTAGCTGCATTTGATGCACTTGGCGCGCGAGCTGTTGTAGCGCGCGGGTATGAAGCTGCCGCGGCAGCCCCAGGCGCACTCGTGTGACACGTCGAAGGCGAAATTGTCTGGCAGCTTGGGCGGCCTGTTTTCGCCCAGGAACGACTTGCACAGACGCTCGGCCTCGCGTTTGGTGATCATGCCGCAGCGGCGCGATGAGATGGGCATGGCCCCGGCACGCCGCAGGATCTCCAGTTGCACCGGCGTGCACTGCACACACGTGATGCCCAGTGCCACGCGACGGTTGTGGATCTCGTTGTAGCTGAAGTTCTTGAGCAGAGTGTTGGAGATCTGCGCCAGGCACAGGCGCTCTTGCCCGTCGATCACCAACGACACGATGGGAATGCCGTAGAGGATCACCTGGCCCACCTGGTTGGGTTTGAGGTTGGCGTGCCCTGGCCGCGGCTGGCTCAGCGTGTCGGGCTGGAAGGCGCTCGACGGCGACGCCAGCAGGATGTCGTTGGGCCCTGGCAGCGGACTGGAAGCCATCTCCGCCGCAGAACCCCGGGCCGAGCCCTACAGGTCTGCCTTGGACACTGGAAGGGAAAGGAGAAAGCGTTGACTTGAGCCTTTTCAGACTAAAACAGAGGGGTGGGATGAATCGCTAACCAAAGAATTAGAGTAACTTTCTTGCTTTGGTTAAGAAACGATTATTACTGGAAAAAGTGACCAAGTTTTGAACACAAGAAAGTCATCTCTTAATTTCCTTCAAGGCCATCCTTTAGAAATGCAGGAATTTGCACTTCTTAACATTTAAAGTGAATTAACTATGTATTTTCCTCAAAAGCAGTGAATTCCTAAGAAACCTAAGACCTTATCCCGGATTTATAGAAGCCGTTGGAATAAAATGGCTTGCTTCTAGAAATTAGATAGTAACGATAGTTGTAACTAGCACAGATTGTAAAAGTTACGGAAAACTGGGGCTTGGCCATTGAAACCCAAATTTAAAGAGCTGCCATTCTCATTTGCTTGGAGATAGATTGATTTTGGTTAAAAAGTAACCCCAAAAACCCTTTAAAAAGTGATTTTCTTGGTGTCTATGGTTTCCTTGGGGAAATTCATTATTGGTTGAAACACAGGTCATTAAAGCAAAACGAAATCAGCCTTCTCCCTCATCCTTGCCATTAGATATTTTGTTACTGTAATTAGAATTATTTTTTTGAAAAGGTGAAAAATGTACAAAGTCATATACACCGTTGCACCAAAATAGAATGTTTCAGTTTTTAAAAAACCTACTTGCTGAACTGAGTGGTTCTGGTCTCAGATGGGTAGGTAGCTTAAAAACATGAAGTTGAAGATGGTAATCATTTAAAAACTGTTTTACTGTCATTTCCATGACGATAAGAAAGTAAGTAGAGGCAAGGGTGTTAAACCCAGAAACTACACAGGAATGAACAATTCTTGGGGATCTTCATTGGCAGACTTCAAAAGGCAAATTTTTTAGCTTGATGTGAACCACCTTCTGTGACTTTTTTCCCCTAATTTATTTTGATATCTCTATATCTTTATGGGGAAAAGCTGCCCCACCATACAGCCAATCGGTGGACTAGGTAATCTATGGGAGTGTTGAAAGTCGCTATCCCAGGTTGGGTCTGTGGTAAAATTTCTAACTTCACCTCCAGTCAACAGAATGCCACAATGAGGGAAAATATTCAGTAAGTTGAAAATACAGAACAAGGAAGCGGAAAGAAATTTTAGTGACAATGCCACTAAGTGGAAAGAAGGAAAGTGGCTCACTCCCTAGGAAAACACACACTGATCTTTCCACAGCTACATCTCAAGCGCATTGGCCGAGGAAGGCTATGCTTTGCCCTGAAAAATCACCAGAGGCCATAGCGTGGCCCCTTTCGGCCACGTACAGCGAGTTCGCTATTACAGTGCTTTCAGAGGGTACACGATCTTACTCCCTCACCCAATTTCTTATCCGTGTCCTCTCTCTGGGCCCCTGTGGCATCTATACAGCAGCCTCTGTCCTGCTGCCCTCTGGATCCTCAGTTCTCATTACATTTGGCGGCCTCCAGGAAGCTTGAACAAACCTCGACGCGATCAAAGGAGAGGAAAGCCTGCTTGTCACTTTGGGTGGATCAGAGACAATATTTCCAGGGGACAGGGCGTTACACGGCAGTTCAAGGCGCAGTGACACCCGAGTCTGATACAACCAACACTAGCTTCGTCAGGTGGCCCTTCGATGCTCATTTCCCTACCAAACAAGATTCATATCCGCTTAATAAGACCCTGGGATAATTCCAACTCTCGCTCCCCAGCAAGGCGCGCGGCTGGCCAGCCGGGGCGGGAAGCTGGCTCTGCGTTAAGGACTCGCAGCCTTAGCAGCAGTAGACCAGGCAGAAGTGTCTCCTCACTTTTACCCCAAGCCCTCCCAGAAACTCCCGTCAGAGCAGACACAAGGTTTTGGTTGGGGCATTATTTTTTGGGTGGGTGGGGAGGGGAGAAGAGACAATTAAAAGTTAGTTGAACTGAGAAAGGAACCTGGTGAACTTCCCTATCCTGCCCAACAGCCAAAGACCCCCCACCCCCAACTTAGTTCTCCCGACTCCCAAACCAGTCACCACGGAAGCCCACCGCTGCCCCTCAACCTAACGCGGAAAATCCTACCGCTGGGGATCTCAAATAGGTGCCCAGCAAGCTGTGTGCCGGATTGGGGCGGCCGGTTCCGGCAATACCTGGTAACCTCTGGGTGTCTTTAGGCGTGTGGCTGCCGGCCCATCTTCCGAGGGCGCTCGGAGGCGAAGCATCCAAGCGGGTCCTCGTATCCAGCGGGCGGGACTCTGGCGGGCTCCACGCGAAGATCCGGGCTCTCGCCCGAGCGAATGGCGCTCAAACCCCGGCCTGGGGAGAATGACGGCCTGAATTGCGGCGGGGCGTCCCCTCCACCGCAGAAAGTGTGGGTACGCAGAAACCCGCGGCAGGAGAGCCCCAAGTGGAGCGCAGTCTGACAGCGTCTGTCTCTGAACTCGTGTCGGACCGAGGGGACGCCACCCAGCGGGCAGGGTGACGTCACCGTCTCCCTGACACTCCACATTAAAGGGCTGGCATGTTACAGGGAGGGAGGGGGAGAGCGAAAGCCAGCGCGAGCAACAGAGAGATTCTTTCTCAGCAGGCACGAAAGCTACCAACCTAACCAACTCGCAATTGACAACAACCTCCTCAGCCCCGGAGTAAACTGCAGCAATGGTGCTGGAGCCGCAGATCTGATTTAGGAGTGGAAAGCGAACAGTCTGCCTGCATCCCGGGACCTAGATCCTGGAGGCCCCGGATTCTAGAAGGACGCCTCCAAATTAACTATATCCCTGACCGTTATTGTCTCCTCCCCTCATTTCTGAGTCACCCTCCTTCATGAATGATCCCTCTGGTACGTGTACCAGAGCAAAGCTGCTCTGTGTCTGAAGACAGAATCCACAGTCAGCCGGAGAATAAATTAGCTTCAGTGACTCCTTTGAAACACTATGAAATGAGAAAAAGGAGAGAAGTTTCCACATAGGGTGCCCAATCAAAAAACTTGGAGTGCCCCGACTTTTGCATATACATTTGCTTTATAGGACAAGATGCAGAGTCACTGCAGCCTTCTCTTTTATGGAGTGTACAATTAGGTGAGGACCCCAATATGTGCATGTGCACATCGATTTATCAAACTTCATTCAGAATCGTCCTCTAACCCATTTTACAAGATCCATACAGACTACCTCTACACAAGGAAAGGGTGGGGCAGGGAAGCAGGGAGGTCCCCCACATGGAAGAGTCCTTGAGCAAGTTGCCAATTTTCTTGGAGAAATAAATAAATTTAATCAGGAAAACATGTAGAAGCATGATCTCCTCCCCTAAAATAAAGACTAGGATGAGAAAACATTTCCTCATAGTTTCCCTAAATGAGGCGCACCCTAGTGTATTAATGAAGTGTCAATATAGTGCGTCCCAATTGACCAGCTGTCAAAGCGACCACTGGCTAGTTTATCGGAAAGGAAAGAAACCACTTATTTGGAGTATGTTCTAAGAAGGATGCCGGCTGGGGTGGGGCTGGGAAATCCTTTAAGTTTTTCCTTTACTACCATAGCTGAATTTTCAATTGCTGCCTAGTGAAACAGTCCTAGCATTGTGGAAATGATGGAAAAACATCTACCAAGCTGAAAGCCCACCCAGATTGTGTCATAGCACCAACAACATACCACTCCTAAATACAAGAGCAAAAATGTGAAATATTAACCTTCATCAAAGGTTAATAAACCCAAGGAAAGTCAGTTGAACAGAAACATGAGGGCTTGTTGCTCAGGAGTTGTGGCTATTTTAAATTAATATCCTGAAAACACAGTTACAGAGCCATGAAAATCGAAACGTTTGGGCATAAGTTTCAACGGGCAATGAAAGAATTTTTCACCCATCTTCTAGTTTCTAAAGACATTCAAGGCACAAATTGGGCTTTATCCTAAGGGGCTGAAATCAACCTAGTGCTCCCCCGCCAATACCCCAAAGCCTCCCATCCTAAAAAGAAGGAAAACTCACACTTTCTGCCTACCCAGCCCATTGGCCAAAAGCGCGCCATTGTCATTCACAAATCCCTTCTCTCCGAGGCTGAAGGCTCAGTGCTCTTTAGAAGGTTTCAGGGCTAAGCTGGTTCTTTTCCCCTCCTCTGCCTCCTCTCTGGGGTCAGGGGCTCCCACAAAGGGAAACGTTCCCAGTTCCCAGACTGCCAGGAAGAAATCTTGAGCCACGTGGAAACGAACCCTGGAAATGGGGCTGATTTTACGACTGAGAGCGGGAAGAAAGGAGAAGTCCTATCACCTCTCTAACTACCACAGGGAAATATCTGGTTGCTGCCGGGGAGGGAGCACTACGAGGTCTTCACTTTTGATTGTACAGTTCCCATTGTTACCCCACAAAGCTCCTCTTCCTCTTACAGATGCCTATCTTTTAAAAAAGAGTGTCTTCAAAAACAGATTTATTTGACAAGAGAAATGGGCTGAATCTTTGCCTTCCCTCCCATTCCAGGTTACCCTGAGGACTGAATCCACATCTGGGTGGCAACTGTAGCCACTTCCTTACCTGAATTTTAAAACAGAAACATTTACAAATTACTTTTGGGCTTACTGCACACAAGCCTTAACTTTCTTCCCCAGTGCCCCCCCCCCCACCCTACAGGACAAACAGGATACACAACTTTAATAGAAAAAGGTTTCATTGGAAGGAAAAATGCGTGGTGTTAGGTTAAATAATTTTACACAATTCTAAGAATAGTTCAGTGTTTTATTTCCCCTATGAGTCTAGGGTGCCTGTTTAAAAAGTCAGGTCAATTATATATTTTTGGAAGGTAAAAGTGGATAACAGTTATTCAAAGACTTCACACTTGCCCCCAGTGAATCCTCATCTTGAGACCAGAGATGGACTGCAGAATCACAGCCTGTTGGTATATTTTGAGTCTGCGAGCAACCTTCTGCCACCCACTGTCTCTGTGACCCTTTGTTTTCTCCTCAGTTTGAACAAGTCTCCTGCTGGTCCTCTGTGGAGTCCTTGTCAGTCCCTGTTCTGGCCCCTGGGACACTGGCAGGCTCAGGGAGGAGTCGACGGTGGCGAGAGGAGGCTGGTCGAGCCCGAGTTAATCAATGCTTTCCTCTTCGAGCTGACATGCATTTTACACGTCAGGACTCTCCTCAGCCGGCTAATTGATTCAAATTGTTTTATTGGTTAAACTGGTGTCACCCATTTTCATGATCTATCACCACATGGAGGAGAGCATTTCCACTCCCATCTCCGTTCCGGGCGGCTGCGGTTCACCCAGGCCAAGGACACGTAAAGGAGCCCAGACGCGGGACCCAGAGGAAAACCACAAACCGAGCTGGCCTTCTCATAACTGGAGAGGCGACGTCTGGAAGTAAGAGGAAGAGGCCGGCACAGCAGCGCATATGGGCTTCCAGCTACAAATTTAAACTGGTTGAAGCGAACCCACGCTCAGCCGGGCCTGGGCCCAGTTTCCTCCACCTGGGACACAGTCGGTTTCCAAGCCGGCGGTGAACTCCGCGGTATAGGAGGCCACAACAAAACCCGGGATGGGAACTGTCCGCGGTGCTGACGAGATGCATCGTTCCAAAGCACAGCGAATCCTACTGTGTTCAAGTCGGGAAGAAGCCTCCCAGCATGTAATTGAGCCTTAGATTCGGCTCTGGGCGGGCTCGAGCAGAGCCTCATAGTCTTAAGAGGCGGGCAAGGGGCAACACAGAACCACACCCCCTACTTCTCCCACACTTGCCCCATCTCCAAGGACTGAGCAATCCAGATCTCTCAACCCCACCCCCTTCCTTGCATTGACAGCAAAGAAAATAAAAGCCTGGATAAAAAATCATTACAATCTGAAACACCAGATATGCCCTCTCTTCCCACTCCCAGTTTGGATGTTAAGGAACGCATGACAGTTACAGATCAGAAAAACAGCCTCTATCCTTCTCTCCCACTCCCTCTTACCCCATTCTCAGCTCTTAGGCAGAAATCTTACTGCTCCCGTCTCCCTGATAGAAGTGTCCCTGGCATTGGTATTTCTGCATCAAATAGGGCAAGAAATGATTTCTCTGTTAGTCCCAAGCCTGCAAAAGTTGACCCATATGGCCCAGAAAGAAACTGGGAGACTGGCAGTACTGGAAGGGGCAGAAGAATTCTGGTATATTAGAAAGAACCGGGGATTCAGAATCAGATGAAACTGAGTACAAATTTCTCCTCAATCACTGACTAGCTGTGGAATCTTGCTCAGATACCTCACCTCCCCAAGCCTCCGTTTCTTCATTTGCAAAATGAGGAGATTGATAGGTAGCCCACAGGGGTGTTGTGAGAATTAAGTAAGATCATATATGCAAAGTGCATGGCACACAGTAGTCATTTAATACACGGTAGTTTTAAAAGCATTTTCCTCAGAGAATGGGGACAAGAGCTAGTACTGTCCTGTTACAAGATACATTAGAAATCTTTAATAGCTCCAGAATAAAAGATATCAAAGGCACTTTACCTTAGTGGTGAGCAGAGAGGGAACCAAGTTCTCTGGAGGAACATTAGTCCTTTTGTTAAAATTTTATCTGGCCTTTAATTGGTCTAGTCTTTATTTTATATACAGTTGGCCAGAACCCCAGCTAGCATTTGTTTAACCCATTGTAAGTAGATTGGCAATAAAGATTAGCAATGATAATGGCCATAATGATAACGATTGCTGATAACCCTCAGCTCTCACTTTCTACCCTAAAAATCTTTCTGCAGCCGGGCTCAGACTCCCTGGTTTTCCGTTTATTGCCCCAGCTGTGGTTGCATGGAACAAACCAGGGACTAGGAGCAAACTAAAGATTTATTCATGGCGGAAGTCACAGGATGAACTAGAAAGGGCTCCGAGCATCCTGGGGCTGACTCAATCTTTGAATCTTCTCTGAAATATTGTTTATAAACAAGGGCCCAGTCCAAGAGAAGTACAGCGAGAGCACAAACCAAATATTCTAAACTGGAATTGGGAAGGGAAATTGAGCATACTTTGCAGGACCGGTATTCCTGCCCCAGTGATCCCTTGAGTTCTTCATGCACCAGTGACTATGGGAATCAGTGAGCTCTTACACTTCAAACAAGCACCTTTTAAAGAAATAGTGATGGTGGGAGGAGAAACTGAGACTCGGTTGTCCTTAATCAGAGGAAATCTTTCTCACAAGAAAGCTTGCTTTTGGGTAAGTGGCAGAGAAGAGTCTTAACCTCCTTACCCTTAGTTCACAGGGACTAACTGAAACAGTTGCTATTGGCCTTTCTTTATTGTAACAGAGAACACCTATAAGTCCTCCCAAACCTGTAAACACAGCAAGGCACACATGTGCACATCGTTTCCATGAAGTAATAATATTCAGAATGGAAGATGAAGTTGGTGAACTTGGTGGTCACTTAGCAAATATTAGTTGAACAAGATAAAATTCAAAGGCACACAAAATACCTGAGGATACACACAGACCCATGGATGCACACTCCCTGAACACACCTGTGAATATGCATCTAAGAAAAACACTGGCACAGGGAATAAGCCCATTAGGCTCTCTCGCTTTTCTCTTTTCTCCTTTCTCTCTCTCTCACTCTCTCTCTGTCTCTTTGCACGTATACACATATGTACCCGCCCTCTCCACCCACCTCCTCCCCATATAGGGAAGGAGGGGGTCCTTTGAAATGGAGGTGGTCCCAGCTGGAAAACCCCGGAGCTCATTTAGATCACATCACTTCAGGCTTTTGTCTCTGCTCCTGAATAACCTAGGCTGCTACAACAAAAGGATAAGGCATCTACATGGAGTTTTCATTGGCAAAGATGCATCTCAAAGATGCTGCTATGATAATGAATAACAAGGCAAGATGCTTGCCTTTTCTGATAGTCACTCCTAAAGAATGGAGAGGAGAAAAAAGGAGAAGGGAAGAGGGAGAAAGGGGAGTAGGAAATAGGATTGGGGAAGATGAAACCACAGCAAGTATTTGGTTGCATTTCTGCAAAAGAGTCTTTAATCATACGAAGACTCCAACTACCACTAAGTATGAGACATGAGGCCTAGGGCTTATTTTATTTTACAACTGGCTATTTTGTTTCCAGCAACCAGTTTAAGAAGTAAATAAAACTGAGGATGCAGAGAGGGTGTGGAGAGCAGGACCCTTTAAATCTTGGGGAGGGGAAGCAAAGGAGTGGGAGTAGGGGGAGGGGTTGTAGATTGTAGTTGACATGTCACGAGAGAGATGTACATTTACCATCTCCCCAGCTGACACTGGTGGAAGGAACATTGGATTTTATTTCCTAAGGAAATAAAAGCTTTCTTTTTCCCTTTCCTACTGTTCTCTCTATCTTACCCTCCCCCATCATTCAACTCATCTGAAAAATTTCTACTTTGCCATCAAGCTTGATCCAATTACCTAATGCACTATTAAACTATCTTGTGTTCTCTGACTGCCCAATAAGCATAATGCCTTCAGCTTCTCTCCTGCCTGCACACTTTAACTCAGTGGTAGCAAAAGATAAAATTAGATATTAGCAAAATAAATCCCAGGGAAGAGGATGATAGAAATCTGAGTCATTGATTTTTTTTTTCTTGAAAATACAGCAACCAGTGAATATGCAGAGAGAATGTTGGGAGAAATTTTCTATTTTGGTGTATTTAAAAGTTATTTTTTAAGCAAAAAAAATTAAGAAAAAAGAAGGCTTTCTGTCATGGAGCTCAAGGGGTTCCAAGTGAAAGTGCAGCTAAACAGACCAAAGACAATACCATCCCAAAGTTCGTCAAGACACATTATGATATCATCGGCAAACTCTTAATGTTGGCAAATAATTAAATTTTCTATCTTTTAGAACTGTGTAACCTTGGGTGTCTTAGAAACAAATTGTACAAACAAACCATGGAGATGAGCACTGAGGGTTTCAGAAGAGATATAATGAACCAACTTTAATTACTAACTTGAAATTAAAAATGTAATATACAGATTTAAATTTATTTTCACCTAAATTGTGTATAAAATTATATGGCTTTTGCAGGCTAAGAAATGCTTTGTAACCAGCCATGCTACTAAAAAGTCTGAAGTAGTTTCCAAAACTGAGTTCCCAGACTCACACAGTAATAATGATACATTTATCATTACTGATGACCACCTACTGGGTAATTATTGCTTTGTTACTACTATTACAATCAAGAGATTTCTTTATTTACTGTTAACATTCACTTAAAACTGAATGTTAATGACTGTTCTGAATTCACCAAAGAGAGTTTTCTGTTATATTTCAGAAGTACTTACGTCCTGGTTCAGAAATGGAAAACCATATCATAACAGAGTGGAAGGCTGGGTGAGCGCTTGGTTCTCACCCTCTCTTGAGAATGAAAACAGTATTCTGAGGATTTCTGGAGCAAAATTTTCCAGCTCAGAGTTGCAAAAGGTTAACATAATGCAGCCACTTGACTTGTGCTAATTATGTAAGTATTTTATTACAGGAGATTCATTCATTATTGATGCTTGTTTGCAGTAACTTCCTGCTTGGGGGAGTTATATTTTATATGAGAAGTAAACAACCCATGGCTCCAGGGCTAGCCTCCTCCTCATCTGATTTCCTCCTACCCCTTTGTCTAGTTTCACAACAATCCTCCTGGGTTGGTATGTCCCTACTGAGGCAGAGAGACAATTCCCTAAGAATTTCCTCTTCTCCCTCCATTTTCTTTTCCCATTCAGAACTTCCTTGTTCCTAAAAGGTAGAGCTCAGGGTATGGAAGTGTTGAGGTGGGGAGGAGGTAGGTGAGAAAATAAAACTGGCCACAAATTTTTCTCTTTGGAAGCTACTCTCAGCTCTTAGCCCAGAAATATCAGAAGTCAGTCTGGCCTTTGGTATACCCAGAGGTTAGGAGATGGTCATTTTGGAAGTGGACATGGTGGATGCTGTTGACCAATGGTCAAGCTCAGAAAGAGGCTCCTTCCTATCCCCTAAGTCAGAACCTCATCTCACAGCTATTGGTGGTTGGTGCAGTCTACAGTATCTTCTTCCCTGGGCCAATGCCCTGGGAAGATACGGCCCTATGCCCAGTTGCACTAGGAAAAGACATCACTTTGCTGTGGGATGGCCTCCATGAGCCCCTGTGAAGGACTGTGTTGGCTGCTTGGCCAAGGGGCTCTCAGGAGTTTCACTCTAAAAACATGTACTGGCCATCTGAGGCGGTCTATTTGGTGGGAGGCCAGTGTTTCCTAGAGAAGCCAAAAGGCCCTGGCATAGGCCTGCAGCCTAGGAGGAAGGGTTTCTTCTTGGGCTTTCTTCCAAGTTCTGAGATCCCTGCTCACGAGTCCCAGTTCAGAGCTGGGATGGATATAAGATGTGAGTTCAGCATGCTCCAGACCCTTAGACGAAGTTAGAAATTGGAGATGGTAGAAGGGCAGTGGGAGAGGGTGAAGCAGTTTGGGGGGGTGGTGGGGGACACTGTAAAGACTGTGTTCTTGAAGGTTCTGATGTGAGCAGGTGGGAATGAATACGATGGAAACTGAAGTCTCAAGGCGTTGGACCAGTGTGAAAAGAATGAAATGGTATGGTCTGAGATGGGGTAAGGAGAGCTTTGGGGAGGTGCATGCAAATTAGTTGGAATTGGGCAAGTCTTGCCACAGTCCTAAGCAGCACCGTCAGAGCTCAAAACCCAGATTCAGCCCTGGGCCTCTACTATCTAGCCTAGAACTTCTGCAGTTTGGGGGTAGACATGGGGATGGGGTGATGACCCAAGGTCCCAGGGGGCTCTGGGAAGAGCCCTGGGTTGGTGTGAGAGGATGGTGAGAGTACAAGATTGGGTACAGAAAGGCTGCCCCGGGCTTGGTCAGCACAATCTTCGCTCTCTTGGGCGCATCGCTTCTCTGCTTTTACCCCTCGCCAGGGTGGAACCGCTCTGGGTGATCTAGGAGGAATGCCGTTCCCAGCAAGCCGTCCTTAATGGTCCTTTAACAAACTCTTCGATCTCTCTTTGGCCGCTCTGGCTCTCGCTCGCCTCCTCCCTCTTCCCTTCTCCACTGCCTCTATCAGTTATTTATGAGCAGCGTTAATTATTCACGAAAAGAGAAAACTCCAGCTTTGGGAACTTTTCTAGGAGACGTTTGGGGGGTTTCTCTCTTTCCCACCCCATGGCAGTTTGAGAATTGGGGTCTTCGGGGAGTCTATTTGGCCGGATCCTGCTTTGAAGCAGTGGGGAAAGGGAAGCCCAGTGGTTGGGCCAGAGACGGGGCTAGGGGTGCACCCCTCGTCCCGGTCAGCTCTTGCGGCTGCCTACGTTCCTTCACCTGCCGGGACCGGGAAGTTACTAGGCTCGCCCGCGGGAGTCGCTGTCCGAGCTTGGCAGTGCTGAAACCGCCGGCGTGAGCTCGGGGGCTGCGGGCTGCGGAGGTTCAGGGGCAAAAATCTGGATGCTGTCCTAAGCTAGGGAGCCGCTTTCCACAGCGTCTCCAAAAAGTCTCGTTTGCCTTCTCTCCCTAGCTCTCTTCATATCCCCCCCACCCCCTCGCCCACAAGTGACACCAGAACGCTGTAACCAAAGATTAATTGCCTTAATCAAATCGACCCACCTTCTGCAATTAATCTTTTAGCAACAAATTAGAGACAATTTACCTCAACCTCCCGGGTCAGGCGGAGATAGGTGGGATGGGGTGGGGGATGGTCAGGGTGGGAGACTCTGACAAAATTTACAAATGGTGCGGAATGGGGACTTCGGAATGGGTGTGCGTTTGAAGTGGAGGGGAGGGAGGAGGTCGAGGTCAGCTGCTGGGCTGTGCCGGGGGCTAGAAATTCCTGGAGTCCCTTTGGTCCCCGTATTCTCCAAAGGAAGGGAGGCCGAGGGCGGAGGACGAAGCCACTTACCTGTCCGCGCCGCCCGCGCGGTCTCCGGCCCCCTGCGCGAGGTCCTCCCTCCTGCCTCGCTCTCCGCGGCTCCTCCGCGCTCTGCCTCCCGCGGCGCCTGCCGCCTCCCCTGCGCGGATCAGCCGCCGCCGCCCGCCGCCCGCGGTCCTCTGCGTTCCTGCTCGCGATCCGGCCCTTCGCCGCGACCCTGTCCTGTCCCACCCCTCCCCTTCTCGGCGGTTCCTGCAGCGGCTCAGCTCTTCCTACTCTCCTCCTGGGCAAGTTTGTAAGTTTAGGGTGAGGGTCGGTCTCCTCGCGCCCTGCTTCTCGGCTTAGCTTGCTCAGATCCGCACCCCCCCACTCCCCACCTCAGACCTGGGTCTCTGACGCCGCCTGTTGGTCAGGCAGGGCAGGGCGAGGAGCGCAGCGCCAGCCCCAGCCCCATCACCCCACCCTTCACCCCTCCATGCCCAGTGGTCGAAGGAGGACAGAAATGAGGCGAGGGCTGGAGGCCTAGTAATTGGAGTAGGACCAGGGGCAGGAGGAAGCAATCCGCCCTGGGGGCGCGCAGCCTGGGCCGGCAACTTGAACTCCCTTGCCAGAAGGGTTGTCCCGGGACGCGCAGGTGCGCTTCTCCTGTGCCGCCCTAGGGCAGTCCACTAGGAGGGGGCACCATTTCCAAACTTTCCCGGGGAACGACCACCTGAGGTGAGATGAGAACCTATTGTGCGTCTCCAGGAGGGGAGCTGGGAAGATTGGATACGGAAGACTGAGCCCTTCTCAGCATCCCCAGGAAGGAAAGCTTTAGGGCCAAACATAGGCTGCTTAAAAAAAAAAAAAAAAAAAAAAAAAAGTTAGTCGAATCCATCTCATAACGAAGTGTCAGACTGCGTGTCAGGGAGACCGCGGGCCAGGGGTTCCAGTTGGAGCCCAGCGTTCCAGGAGGGGATGAAGACCGAGTTCGGTAAAACAGCGTGGTATTACAAAGTTTGCCTTTCAGGCTCCGGCCTAGCTCCTTCCTTGGCAACTTTCCAAGTGCCGGCAACCCTCACTGGATCATCCTACCCTTGGAACTTCTTGGGAAGCCTCGGTTTAGCCTTGGATCCACCAAGACATCGGCGAAATGGAGGCGTTGCATCCCCCTCCCCATCCTCGTCCTGTCTTTTTCATTGAAAGAATTGATGGACTGTTTCTGCCCTGCTCCCTCCTTCTCTAATAAACGCTTCCCATAGATTATTCGACACAGAGAAGGAAGGCGGCTGCTTAAAAAACAAAAAGCCATAGCCCTAATGAGTTCAATTACAATGTGGTAAACACATTGCCTCTACGCTTTAATTAAGCCTGCTGCCCAATTTTAACTCATTAGTAATTCATTAAGAGAACAGCCCCGTGCTGGCTGGTGGAAGGCACCGCAGACCGACTGTGCACGAAGTCCACACGCGCGCAGACCGCCGCCGGCCCTCACCTTGCGCGTGAGCGAGTCAGGTTTGCGACCCAGTGGCGTTGTTCTAGTCCAACAAGACTAGACCCCCCGCTCTGCCAGACACACTGGGCTTTGCAGGTCCAAGCTCCCGGGATAACCTTTCCCGGCTTGAGTCCCTCGGGCTTGAAACGTGGTTTAGCAAACCTGCTGGGTGGGGTGGCGGTGGTGTGGGGCCGGGCCACAGTTGAGAAGCAAATCCCCGGGTTAAAAGAGCTTCTCTTGCCTAAGGCCAGATCCAGTCGCCCGGTGTGGCACGTATCCACCCTCCTTCCCTGGTTCTTCTTTCATTTTGCGACAGTCTCATGAAAAATCTAAGTTCGGCCTTAGCTCTCAGCTCCGGCTACCCTCTGCACGCTCCCCTACCCTGTACCCGGGAGAAGCTTCTGTTCAAATGAGACTGATTTTTTGCGTGGTGGGGAGGTGAGGGGAGAAGAAAACTGTTGGCTAGAGAGGTGAATATCTGAAGGCAGAGCACAGACCTCTGCTTTTCCCTCTTTCTCACTCTTCTCCTCTGCTTGGGAGCGGGGCTGGGGTTAAGGCCACATCTGTAACTATGTCAGTTGAGACCAGACCTCTGTCAGGATAAGAAATGGAGACAGCGTTGCAGAGCGAATCACTCATGGTCTTTCCATTTCATAATCGAGGGAGACAGCGCAAGCAGGTCAAACTCGACCGGTTCGCTTCCTCCCACCCCTAACTTGGCGGGATCTGAGAAGAAAGTTCCCGCATGTTGTGAGCGTCCCAGGGCTTGGATAGGACAGACCTCGCAGGTCCCCAAGCTCCAGCTTGGAGTTCCCAAGGAGAAGGGAAGCGCGAGTGCTATGGAGCGAGGTTTTGGTGAGGAAAAGGGCCTCGCGCCCCCTTAGTGCCGTCGCTCTGGGGAATCTTCTTTCGCTGGGAGGATGAATGGGGCGCTCGCCGCGGCTCATGGCGCCCCCTAGGAGCGGCAGGAAACTTCTCCTGCAGGGCAGCGCGGGCCGGGCTCCGCCTCCGAAAGGCGGGCGGGGAGGGTAGTTGCTGGGGGTCCCTAGGGCGGGCCCCAGGACCTCTAGGAAATGCCGGGGGCTGTTTGCTACGGCTTCATCCCGGAGCTCCTGCTCGGGGTTGCCGGCTGCCCCTGCTGGCGTCCCTCTTCCCTTCCTTTGCGTAAGCGGCAACTCCTCCAGGAAGCCAGTGGAAGGACCGGATTTCCTCTCCACGTAGGGTAGTAGATCGCATAGCCCAGCCGGATCGCCCAGCAGGAGTGCAGGGCGCGCGTCGGGGTTTCTCCGGCTTGTGGGTGTGCGGTTCGAAACCTTAGCTGGGGTGGGGGAAGGGATGTCTTTAACTTTCTGTCTACCCTCCCCCTCTTCCCTCTCTCAGCCTAGAGGCAGGGGATGCTGCGGGATCAGACTGGGTGCACCGAGGCGGAGGGCCATGCCGGGCTTCGCCCTTCCTGGGTTTCCCGGAGTCCGTTCCGGAGAAACCCTGGCATTGCCAGAACTGGGTCCCCGCACTCACTCCTCCATAATTCGCGGCGGATCAGCGGGAGGAGGGCAGAGGGCGGGGGCGAGGCAGCTTCCTGGCGGGTATGTCGCAAAGTGTGCGGGGTGTGGCGCAAAGTGCGCGGACCCGGGTCCTGGACCGAAGATTTAGCCCAGGGTTTCGTGTGTGTTGCTCCCTGTTGCTTTCTACGGGGTCTGCGCTGGCCTCCTCCTCGGGCGACTGGGCCCTGAGGCAACAGCGCCTTCTCGAGCCCCGAGGATTGACCGCCCCGAGCCTGCCTGGAGCAGGGCCTCTCTCCAGCGCGGTGTGATGAAAGTAAGAAAATCGGACCCCTGCCCCAGGCAATAGGGGAGGCCTAAAATGAAGGGGGCAGCGATGGGGTCGGAAATGCGCGCAAGTTGAGAGTCTCGCAGGGAACTCATCTCTTGCTCAGGGTTTCCGTGTTTGGAATCCAGTTAGATGTCTGCGGGGGATCTCCAAGGCTCTCATTCCATGAAGGCATTTTTATCCACTCTGGGGGAAATGTTGCCAGGGCAGACATTTCGGAAAGGTCCCTCGGGCCCGATGTTAATTACAACTGAAATAGATTGTCTTCCTTCACTTTTTTTCTCCTAATGCAAGGACAGGGAGGTAGAATATAATTTATTCCTGTTGACAGTAGGATAAATAAATACATTTTTGGATTACTAAGAGTTGACTGCTAGGGGAAGATAGCTTCCCCACAGTATCAGATGGAACCTTTAGAATTGGCCCTGGGACAAGGAAGTGGCCTTGTTTGTCAGGAGCTTTAATACAAGCTTCACCCCAAATAGCCACTATGCCCTTCTTTCCTGGCATGGGATATTGAGAACAGGGCTGAACGAGGTCGATTTTGGGGTGTACAGCTGCCAGGGATTTCCCAGGGTCAGCTTAAGCCAATCTTTTGGTTTCCTGCAACTTGCCTTCCTTTTATTTCTTTTTCAACCCTCCATAGCACCAGCTGCTGTGAAGATATACCCTTAGAAACGAACCGTCTGTTAATATGGTAAAAATATTTTTCGCTTTCTTGAATAGTGACTATGGGGATAGGGCTATTACCCCATAGTTTAGGATTCTAAATTGAGCGATGTGGGGTGGGGGAAATAGAAGGGAATCAAATATTTGGAAAGGCACAGAAAGCCAAGATGCCAATTTATTAGTCCCAGATAAGCAAGATAGTAACAGTTTATAAGCCTGTCTTAACAGGGACTGGAAGAGCCTGGGCAATTACTTATGAAAGACAAAACTCAAGACTAAGTTGGGAAGTTCTGTAGGAAAAGCATCGTAAGTCTCACAGTAGTAGTAAAACAGGAAGTGTACTCTGACTCATGTTTGAAGTACTTTTCTGGGAAGGGGAAAAAATGTGTTCATGACTGGAATACTTACCTTGTGCCAAGTATGTGTTAAGCATTTTTCATGTAACCTTTCATTTAATCCTTGTGTGACTTCCATGAGTTAGGTATTACTGTCAACATTTTACAGCTTATGAAAACAGGGGCTCAGAGAGGATGTACTTTTCTCAAGACCGCACAGCTGGTAAGTGGCAAAATCCGGTTTCAAGTTCAGATCTGTTTGGATCCCAAATATGCTCTTAACTGATAAGCCAGACTGTATACTACTTTACATACACTATACCATTTTGGTCCTTACAATAACCTCATTAAGTAGCTATGGCCTATGTTAGTTCATTTGATGGATAACAAACGCAGAGTCTTCAGACCATGGTCCTCAAACATGAATGTGGCCCCACCCTTAGAGACTTTGATTCCATCAGCCAGCTTGGCCTGGGACCCAGATCTCTGGCAGGTGATTCTGAAACTGGTATTTGGGGAGTGTATTTTGACAAACATCACCATAGAGAAAGGTAACTTGCTCCAGGCCATTAGGATTGGGCCAAACTCATACCAGACCCCTTGTTTTCCTTTCCTTTGCATCAAGATCTCAGTGACTTCTTTCATTGATTGATTGATTGATTGATTGATTGATTGAGACAGGGTCTCGCTCTGTCACCCAGGCTGGAGTGCAGTGGCGCAACCATGGCTCACTGTAACTTTGACTTCCTGGGCCCCAGTGATCCTCCCACCTCAGTCTCCTAAGTAGCTGGGACCACAGGTGCGTGCCACCATGCCCAGCTAATTTTTGTATTTTTGGTAGAGACAGGGTTTCACCATGTTGCCCAGGCTGGTCTCAAACTTTTGAGGTCAAGGGATCCTCCTGCCTCAGCTTACTAAAGCGCTAGAATTACAGGCATGAGCCACCACATCTGGCCTCAGTGACTTCTTTATTGCAATCATATAATTAGAACCCAGAGGCCGGGGTGGGGGTGGGGAAAGTAGGTTCTGGCTATGGTAGCAGATTGCATCTCCCCTTGACCTCCCAGAAGCCACTAACCTAGGCTTCTTGGAAGTCGGCGTCCTGAAGTTTCTTAAAATCACACATACCCAGTTTACCTGGGGAAGCAGACTCAGGCACACCAAAGAGTGAGGGCCACCCTACTGCTGGGACTCAGCTACATGGTCCAGAGGAAATACAGAATGGAGAGCAATGAACCACAGACATGTAGTTGTGTTCTCCCTTGGAAGAGGGTGGGAAGCAAGGTCAAAGAAGACAAATGTCCGGACCCAACTGACACATACAATTTAAGTGAAGCTCTAAATCAGGTGCTGCTGGAATGTGTATTTGACCTGGTCCATCCTGGAAGGTCTCACCTTTCCCTCTAGGTGTGTGTGGGGCTTGAACTGCACCCAGAGCTATATGCAAGGAAGAAGACAGGCTCTAGCCCTGCTGGGCACCAATAAACCTGTTGATTGATGGTTTCTATCAGGTTAAACTCTGTGAACATTTTAACAGAAGCCTCCCAGGAGCAATTCCGCTGTTTATCTCTGTTTTTAGGCCAATGCAAATGTTTATCATCAAGATTAAATCACATCACTCTTTTAACCCTTGAAAAATGGGATTTACTAAAGCAAACAGTAGGAGATTCTTACTTGCTAAGCCATTCCAGGAAGGTTATGGCAGAAACCAAAATATTTTAGAGCCCTAATCGAGCTTGGCCCTTAGACATTTCAAGACTGTCCTAACTGTGATAGATCATATGTTTGCATTATGCATGAAATAATTTGACATACGTAGTTTTAATAGCACGTTATTAACTCTAAATGGAGTACTTTTCTGCCCTGCTTTTTGGATGACATACATTCTGTATTTATCTGGCTAGTCCAGCAGCAGAAATGTATTTAATATCCAGAAAAGGCCAGATTTGTGAACACTCTCCTGTTATTATATTGTATGGTGTGAACTTATTTGAAAGTCAAGCTAGTCCACTGCTGCAAGGCACTGGAAGGAAGGGCTGCTGCCTTAGTTTCTATTTCTTTTTTCTGGTCTGAAGACAATAAAGATCCCATAAATTAATTGATATAAGAAATTAATTGATATATAGGATTTTGTATAGGCCCAAAATGAAGGACACAGGATCCAGTAGATATTCTGGAATTTCAGAGGCTCTAGCAAGGCCCTCTGCTCCTCAAAAGAATTTCCCTACCATCTTGCTAATAGTTGGAATTCTTCTAGTGGTGATTTGTGTCTTTGACATCTCTTTAAACTCAAGCAATCATTTAGGGTGGATTAGTTTATCACATTTTTTCCTAAGATTTTATTTTGATGGGCTTGAAGGTGTAAAAAGTGTGCAGATGCCACACTTCTGTGATTAGGAAGGAAATGGCACCATCCACTACGGGCAAAGAGAGCAAAAGAAAAAGGCCCTAGAGGGAGAACTGCTTTAAAATTTTGCCGAGAGTTAACCCTGCCCAGCGCTGGGTGAGGTAATATAAGGGTGCATGCACAGTGCCAGCAAGGCCCCTTACATTCTACTTGGGGAGACAAGATTAATAGTGACATAACAGAACAAGGTGCAATAAAGTCTAACTTGTGTGATTCATAATAAAAGCAATATTGGGGCACAGAGAAGACAAGCCTTCTTTGTGTTGAAGGTCTTTGCGTTGCAGTGTTACTTTGTGAGAGTTGGAGGACTCTCGTGGTGCCTGTAGAACACAGGAGATACTAAGAAACCCCCAAATCAAACACCAAACCAACATTTTATGGATTCCACATTTCCTGGTTCAGAAATCTGTTGAAATGAGTCTTCTCACAGTGGCATAGAAAGAAATGAGAAAGAAATGTGGAGAAGAGTAATGCACAGGCAAAGTGAAAACATTAGCAATCATTTCACCTACCATCAAGAACTGCTGAAATCAGAGACTCCTCAGTCCCTTTTTGCTGCCGGCCCTGATTCATCTTTCATTGGAAACTCCCTGTAGCTCTGGTTGCACTTAATGATGTACGGCCCCGTTGGTACTTAGTGCTCAGGAGTTCATCTTTGTACTTCTCTCTTATTAAGAAACATGAATGCCAATCTAATTGGTTGGACTTTAGGAAGCTGATAGGACCATATTTGCTAGCGGAAGATGCTGTATTGTAACAGGTCAGTGCTGGGTTGGTGGGCATTGCTTTATCTCTTGTCATTAGGAATATAGAGTAGTACGATTTGGCATTTGTGTATGGACACTGGCAAAGGTAGAACTGAGCAGGAGGCTTCCCAGCTTACTTTAGTTGGAAGCCTGACCAATTTAGGACAAAGAGTGGGTCACCTGGCCTAGACTTTTTAATGTTGGGATTTGGTGTCTATACTGAGGTAGTGGTAAATTATTACTCTGTGGGGCATTTTCTTCTTTTCTTCTATAATTATGTTCTTTGGGAACCTCATGGGAAGGTGGCTTTGTCCATGTTCTCATATATTGTAAAAGTTTTCTGTCTCTAAGAATAATCTTGTGTTATCATTTGAGGTTTAGCTCTAGTTTCTCCTCCTTGAATATGTCTATTTCAGTCCTTAGTGATTTTTCCTTCCTCTAATGTCTTCCAGCACTGGGACTTTCTACCACCTGCTTTATTATTTACCTACTGCTTTGCTTGCTATTTTTTCCTATGCCTTAACTGTATCTTAAACTGCCAACTGAAGTACAAATATCTCAGCAGCCATTGTCTGCCTCTTGGAGAACAGGGAAAGACCATAGTTATCTTATGTTGGTCTTTGTTTATTTAAAAATGTTTTCCTGTTTTCCTGACCTTTGAGGTTATTTTATACTTGGCATTCACTACAGCACATAGCAAAGAGATGAGCATGTAAAGAATGGTCAGTGAAGGCCTGCTGACAGTTTGACTTATTTCAAGATATATATCCTAACATTTCCCCGTACCTATGACTATCAGTTGTCTTTGTATGTGGAATAGGTTGGACTTGATGAAAATTTTTATGATTCTAGTGTTAGTTTTATAACCAGAGAAGAAATCTTTAGATGACAGTGGGGGACTTGGTGTGTATATTGAGCACAGAAGTGGTCTAACCCCTTTGAAACTTTTCCTAACAACTTCGCCTCTTAAGCATGGGCTCTATAATATTCCATAACTGTCAATGTCAGTGAACCTTGTTAGCATAACATAAAATATTCTCTGAAATTTTCTTGGAAGCTAATTCTTAACATTGTATATCATCCAAATATTTTGTGGTTTCCTCCTCTGTCCTCACTCAAGTAGTTCACACTTCAGTAGGATTTCTAATAACACTCTCTTTTTAGGTACCCTTATAGTCCCAGGGCTTTATAAGACAGGCTTTACCATGTAATTTGCTTTGGCCAATGAATTATGAGCAAAGAGCACTTCTGGCTGGAAGCTTTAAGGGCCAGCACATGCTTCATCATGATCCCTTTGCCATGACACTAAAAATATTTTGAGATCCCTTTATCAGCCTGGGTTTTGGAGTGAAAACAACATGGAGCTGACCTGCAGTGAACACATTGCATGACTGAGACATAAATGGGGGTCAATTGCCCATGCCATGTCCGCCCTTCCCATCAACAGATGTAGTCTATTTCCCACTCCCTTGAACCTGGGCTTGGCCTGTGATTTACTTTGACATGATTCACACTATCATAAGATTGTAGTTAGAAGTGATGTTGAATGAGTTCTAGAGTCTAGGCCTCAAGATATTTTGCAGTTTCCACTTTTACTCTCTTGGGACCTAGCTGCCAAGTAAAGAAGCTTGGGTTAGATAACTGAAAGATGTGAAACTTCATAGAAACAGAGGTTTTAGACTTCTAGCCTTCTCTACTACAGTGAGGCCCGCTTTGTCTTTGCAGCTTTCACTGAAGCAGCAGGTGAATGCAACTGCAGGAGCATGTGCGGAGCTGCCCAACCAAACCACAACATGCTGAGCAACAATAAATTGTTATTTTAAGTCATTAAGATTTAGGTGTTTTATTTGAAGCTTTAAATAACTGAAACAGAGATCTCTGTTGTTGTAAGCTTCTAAGATTTCGGGATCTTTTTTTTTTTTTTTTTTTTTTTGAGACAGGGTCTCCCTCTGTTTTGCAGGCTGGAGTGCAGTGGCATGATCACAGCTCACTGCAGCCTTGATCTCTCAGGTTCAAGTGATCGCTCCCACCTCAGCCTCCCCAGTAGGTGGGACCATAGGTGCGCACTACCACATCCGGCCAAGTTTTGTATTTTCAGTAGAGACGGGTCTCCCTGTGTTGCCCAGGCTGGTCTCGAACTCCTGAGTTCAAGCGATCTTCCCACCTTGGCCTCCCAAAGTGCTGGGATTATGGACGTGGGCCACCATGCCCGGCCCTGGGATCACTTATTTTTAACCTCAGCATAACTTGCCCTATACTAACTGAAAAAGTTAACAATGTGTTTTTAACCATTTATTTTGATTTATAGATATGGATTTATTTTCATTAGTGATACATTTTAATTTATTTCTATCATTTTGTTTTGTGTCATTTGCTCTGCTTTTCCCTTCTTTCTTCCCTTCTGTCTTTTGGATATTTATTTATTTATTTTTTTGAGACAGAGTCTCACTCGGTCGCCTAGGCTAGGAGAGTGCAGTGGCAAAATCTCGGCTCACTGCAACCTCTGCCTCCCAGGTTCAAGTGATTCTCCTGCCTCAGCTTCCTGAGCAGCTGGGATTACAGGCATGTGCCACCATGCCTGGCTAATTTTTTTATTTTTAGCAGAGATGGGGTTTCACCATGTTGGTCAGGTTGGTCTCGAACTCCTGACCTCAAGTGAACTGTCTGTTTTGAACTCCCAAAGTGCTAGGAATGCAGGCATGAGCCACCGGGCCGGCCTGGATTTTTTTTTTTTCTTAAACTAATGTTCTCATTTTATTTCACACTTCTTTTTTGTTTGTTTGTTTGTTTTTTTTGAGACAGAGTCTCACTCTGTCGCCCAGGCTGGAGTGCAGTGGTGCGGTATCGGCTCACTGCAAGCTCCGCCTCCCGGGTTCACACCATTCTCTTACCTCAGCCTCCCGAGTAGCTGGGACTACAGGCGCCCGCCACTACACCCAGCTAATTTTTTGTATTTTTAGTAGAGATGGGGTTTCACCGTGTTAGCCAGGATGGTCTCGATCTCCTGACCTTGTGATTCACCCGCCTCTGCCTCCCAAAGTGCTGGGATAACAGGCGTAAGCCACTGCGCCTGGCCTATTTCACACTTCTTTTAGTTTATCATTTATATCCTTTATACTTCTTTTATGGTTACCTAGGTCATTTTTAATTGCCCAATTAACTTAACACAGCCTAATATTATTATCCTCCTGAACACTGCAATGATTTTACAGTGGTTTAACTCTGATCATCTCTTGCCCAGCTTATCAGCTATGTTGCTTTATATTTAGTTCTGTGGTATTTTAGCCTTTTTTTTTTTAGTCATACAAGTTGTATATTATTAATATTGTTTATCTAGTAAATGCTTATTTATATTTACTCACACACTTATTCATACATTTATTTTATTTTATTGAGACAGGGTCTCGCTCTGCCACCGAGGCTGGAATGCAGTGTTGTGATCTCAGCTCCCTGCAACCTCTGCCTCCAGGGCTCAAGCAATCCTCCCCCCCCAGCTTCCCAAGATGCTGGGACTACAGGCATGCGCCAGTATACCCAGGGAAGTTTTTAATTTTTTGTAGAGATGGAGACTTACTAGATTGCTCAGGATGGTCATATATTTATATTTACTCGTACATATGTCAATATCTTTTGTCTATTAGTTATTCACTTATTTATCAATATTATTTATAATTCCTTTTTGTCTTTGGGAATTAATTTATGTCTGTTTGAAGTATATTCTTTGGAATTTCCTTTAGTGAGAATTTGTTGGTAATGTGGTCAAGCTTTTTCTTCCTTTTCCTTACTTTGTCTAAAAATTATTTTAGTTTCACTTAATTTTTGAAAGATTGTTTTTCTGGCTAATAGAATACTAAATTGAGTGTTACCTTCTCTCAGCATATTGATACTATTAGTCTGCTGTGATCTCTCATTGTTGCACTGAGAAATTGCCATCATTCTAACTGCCACTCTTTCTTCTTCCTGGCTATTTTCAATATATTCTTTTTGTCTTTGGTGTTTTCCAGTTACACCATGAAGTATCTAGATTTTAAAATCTTGGTTAATATTGCTTTGGGTTCCTGATTTTGAGGACTGATGCTTTTCAATGGTTGTGAAAATTCTCAGTCATTATCTTTTCAAATATGATTTATTTCATATTCTCTTTATTGTCTCTTTCAGAAATTCTGATTAGTCATGTGGAAGGCTGCTTCAACCTGTCTTACATATCTTGTAAACTTTTTTTCTGCCCCAACTTTTCATTAATTTCTTTAGCTATACCTTCCAGTTTTCTAATTCTGTCCTCAGCTATATTTAATTTACTATTTAGAGCAATCAATTAAAATTTCAATTTCAGTTATTATATGTACATTTTATTTCTGGAATATCTCTCTGATTCTTCTAAATATGCTGGTTGTATTTAGACCCTTTAGTTGCTTGCACATATTTCCAAGTATACCTTTTACTTCATAGTTATAATTAATATAGTTAGTAATGTAGTTATTATTTATTTTATGTGAACTAATTCCATTATTTGAAGCCTTTCCTGGACTGATCTGCTGTCTACATTTCTGCTAGTTCTCACTCATAATGTCTTGATTTCTTGTGTGTTTTGTGATTTTTGACTGTGAGCTGCTCATTTTATGTGTAAATTTGTCTATGGGAATTCTTAGTGAAGTTATATTCCTCTGGAGAGGACTTGCATTCCTTCTGCTAGTTACTTTTGCAGCAATAACCCAAGACCAGCTTAAAAAACACTGTTATTGAGGTATTCTGCACATGCCATTTTACCCATTTTAAACATACAATTCAATGAGTTTTGGTAAGTTTACAGTATTGTGCAATTATTATCATCCAGTTTTAAAACTTAAAAGACAAATTCTCCAAAGGTCCCTTTCCCTGTTTACAGTTAGTCAGTATTCTTACCCCTTAGCCCAATGCAATAATTAGTCTACTTTCTTCCTCTATGGATTTGTCAATTCTGAATATTTCACATAAACAAAATCATACAATATGTAGTCCTTTATATCTGGCCTCTTTCACATAGCATAATGTTTTGAAGATTCATCCATGTTTCCAGGATCATTTTAGGTTAAAGTCTAAGCTTGCAAATTTATTGGACCACAGAAGTAGCATGAATTCAACCACAGTCCTGTGCAAAGGCCAGTTTACAGGTAGAATTTTTTTCCCACCCGATGCTAAGGCTGAAATAGACAAGTTTTCTTATTGACTGTTTCTGAGCAGCAGATTTCTTTATCATTTGCTCTTTTACAGAGGGTGTAGCTCTTTGTGACATTACTTTTATGTCAAGGATCCCTAATAGACCCCCTATCTTATCTCCAATGCAGCCCCATAGTAGAACGTCAGGGCCTTCAGATTTCAGAAGAGACCCTCAGGGAAAAGCCAGCCTTGGCAGTCATTCAGCCCCAGAATTCTTGCTTTCACTTTATCTTTTGCCTGTGTGTGTGTGTGTTTGTGTGTGTGTGTGTTTGTGTGTGTGTTTTAAATAATTTTGCTAGTTTGACAATGCTTTTATAAATTTCATTTTTTCCCCAGTATTTTAGATGTTTTCATGGCAAGGACCCTTCAAGGTGTTTTGTCTGCCATACTCCCAGAAAGAGAAGGCTGACAAGAGCCTTTTACAAGAGTCATTTGCTCACCTGTTTGGATCTCAGATAGGTGAATAATAAGGGAAAAATATTCACGTTCTGAGTAAGAGGCCATCCCAGTCCCTGCCTGCAGTCTCTCCCAATCTTAGCTTACCTAAATCATCTAATGAGGAGTCTTATTTTTGAGTCTACTTTGTTTAGCAGTAGTCTGCGGTCACCCCTGCATACTAATTACCTCATACACTTTTTTCACCTCTGGTGGGTCAGTGAAAGAAGCCATTTCTCAGACTGCATTGGGAATTGCTAAGGTCTCTGTTCAGCTTAAACCATGTCAGTTTTTTATAGTTGAAGTGGAAAGGGCAGGGATTGGAAATGAGGAAACTGAGACCAGGAGAGGCAAACCAACTCGCCTAATACCACAGAGAGCTGGAACTTGAACTCAGACCCACTGACTTACAATGTTCTTTCCATCACAACATCCTGCCCCTTGTTGATGACAAAGAAAAATGGAGTGAGAGGGTGCAGCACTGGTGCATTCATTAAGGTAAAGTTTTAGAAAAGTCTGAATTTTATTTTATCTTGGATTTCTCTGTTTCCATTGCCCATTGTTAAGTGAGAGTAGTAGTTAAGGAAAACAAACAAACAAGCAAACAAACTTGCTGTTTAATGTTTCTGTTTTTGAACAATGTGGATCATTTTGCCCAGAAATTTCTGACTTCTCAGAATGTTAGAGATGGCCCATTGGTTTGGCCCTTTAACTGGAGGAAAATGAGGGAGGAGCCCAGAGTCTTTATCCCAGTATATCAGCCCCTTTTTGATGAGTTTCTTACCTCATTTTGGGGGAAAGATAATGTTATTAATGCCCTTTCTAGCAATTTGAAAAAAAAGACAAACATGGCTTAGAGTGAAATCCTCAGTGATCGAAAATATCATTAGAAATAAGCTCCTGGTGTTCACTCTGTCATTTCCAAGTGTTCTGATGAGTTTCATTTGAATGCTGCACTATACGGAGTTGGCTGAAGCCCACAACTATGTGCGCGTGTTGGCGACGAGGCCCCTTCCTTGTTGAGGAAGGAGGAGGGAGAGGCAGGCAGATGTCATTTAGTCACCCGTATTTGAAACTGAGATGAGCCCCAAACAGAATCTGCAGATTTGCTTCTGGTGCAGTTATCAGTCACTGCATCCAAACTGCCTCAAGCTGCGTCTGCATAGTGCCCAAACGATGCACCCGTGAGTGAAAAAACAAACAAACAAACAAAAAAAACTAGCCAGTACGGTCATCTGAGTCATGAAGACAAATAATCACTATAGCAGGAAAAATTACAATAAAAAAGCCAGCTGTTGAACTGAATTCAATAGTTAAAAAAAAAGGTGGGGGGAGGGCAATAAAAAAATTCAGTGAAATTCCATTTCAGTTTCTGATTGTTTTTCCAGGACTACTTTCAGGGAAAATCAGAGTCTTTGTTTTTAAAAATGATGCCTGCATTGGTTAAAAAAATCCAAGGCAATACTTACACCCCTTTCTTCATCCTAAAGAAACAGCTCCTTAGGGTCTTATTTGCATGTAGGTAGATTCAAAACAGCTGAAGTTGTGTACATCTAATTGGATGGAATTCGAGTCTTTCCCCGAAGCTGTAAAAGAAAAAGCAGGGCCTGGAAACATGGTGAATGTTCTTCAGGTGACAAAGATTTGAAACTGCTGCTCTGAGCACTTGCAGGAGATTTCTACAGCAGCCTTCAAGGCCACCCTACCAAGGCAGTGCTGAATTAGCACTTTTTTCTGCCTTATATAAACAAGAATGCACAAATGAACATAGGTGCAGCAATAAAAATCACAATGAATAATTTGAGCTGTTGCCAAATCTTTGAACCTGATTTTGTTTGCACTTGACTCCCTTGGAAATAGTAGAACGAAAAGCAAGAGGTAGAGATGTGCCCAGTTTAAGTTCCTAGGTGGTCCCTGAGGCAATTGATGCTCTGCCTATATTTTCTTGTCACTGACTGTTCCAATACATACCCATGACTTCTGACTGCAAGCGCTTATGAATCTCCTTGCAGGCAGGAATTGTTGGGGACTTCATGCTCTGGGGAGTAGCCCCCAGCCAATGGTTGGTGGAAGTAGGTGTATACATATCCTGCCTACCTGCCCCTTGATAAGACCACTCTGTGGCATGTTCCATACTATCTGCCAGCATGACTGAGCTTCAGATGCCCACCGTGGTCACCTGATCAATAGTTCCCTCGTTGCTGGCTTCCTTCCCTTCCCTGTCTTCTGTTTCCACTTCCCTTCTGGTGCTTCCTGGAATCATTTCCCAAATAAGGTATTTGCATTCAAATCTTTAGTCTCAGAGTGTGTTCCTGGGAGAATTTAACCAAGACATAGGAAATATCTTCTTTTAACTGAAATCTATTTGTGACATCTAATTCTTTGTCTTTCTGATTTGGCCATCATTCAAAGCATGTTAAAGCTGAGGGTGCAGAAATCACCTTTCCAGTGGTGCATTTCACAGAAGAAATAGAAACTCAAATTACATAGCCAAATGGTTACAGAAATTAGACTAGCAGCCAGTGGTCCTGACTCCCAAGCTGGTACTCCCCCAGCCCCTACTGTCAGGCCTCTGAGCCCAAGCTAAGCCATCATATGCCCTGTGACCTGCACGTGTACATCCAGATGGCCTGAAGCAACTGAAGATCCACAAAAGAAGTGAAAATAGCCAGTTCCTGACTTAACTGATGACATTCCACCATTGTGATTTGTTCCATTTGGTCCATTTGCTACAACTGACGAACCTACATTGACACATCATTATCACCTAAAGACCATAGTTTACATTAGGGTTCACTCTTGGTGTTATACATTTTATAGATTTGAACAAACGAATAATGACATGTATTCAGCATTATAGTATCATATGGAGTAGTTTTTTTGTCTCCATAGTTTTGCCTTTTTCAGAATGCTGTATAGTTGGAATAACACAGTATGTAGCCTTTTCAGATTGGCTTCTTTCACTTAGTAATATGCATTTAAGTTTTCTTCATTCCTTTTATGGCTTGATGGCTAATTTCTTTTTAACACTGAATAATATTCCATTTTCTGGATGTACCACAGTTTATCCATTCACCTATTCAGGGACATCTTGGTTGCTTCCAAGTTTTGCCAATTATGCATAAAGCTGCTATGAACATCTGTGTGCAGGTTTTTGTGTGGACATGTTTTCAACTCCTTTGGGTAAATAACAGAGGGCATGATCACTGAATGTCTTTTAACTTTCAATCTATAGTTTCCCATCCCATCTGTTTTTATCCTTGACATTTATTTGTTGAAAAACTGGATTATTTGTCCTATAGAATTTTTCACAGTTTGAGGTTTTCTATCTGCATTCCTGTGGTGTTGTTTACCTTGTTTCTTCTGTCTGCTCTATTCCCTATAAACTGGTCATTAAATCTAGAAGTGTGATCAGATTCAAATTGGATTTTTTTTGTTAAGATTATTGTATGGGAGGTTTTGTGTTCTTCCAGGAGACTTTTCATAAAGGAGTCCTGAAGATGGAGTGTTGTAAGCTTAATGAGGGAGATCATTTTGGGTGATTTGGGGAGGGATGTTCCCAAAGTCTAGAAAGGTGCTATTGACTAGAAAAGTGGCTATTAGCTTCATGCCTGTACAAAATCACACCTGTACAAAATCAGAACGTTCAGTAAACGTGTGTGTGTGTGTACACACATGTGTCTATGTGTCTTTATGTATGAGTTTTGTCCCCAGAATGAGAAAATAATGTGTAGTTCAGATTGTAGCTTAGTTAGGGTATGCCAAATTTCCTGGCTTCTTAAGGAAGTGGAATCTATTAATGAGAAATAAAACATTCTGATATTAATAGTAAAGACTGTGTAATACTAATATGACTATAATAAGGAATTGTGGCGACAAAGACCAAGAGAAACAGTGTTGCTGCTCTTGTGGCAAGCACTTTCCCTAACCTCTCCCTCTTTAATTTTTCAATCGGTGTGTAGCAATTACATTAGTTGTTGTATTTAATACATAGTATATTTGTTCTTAGACTTTTACGACTGCTGCTAATTAACTGTACAGTCTTTTATTAGTGTTTGAAATTCTAATTACTGCAATACCAGGAAGTTTTAATATTGTTAGAATGTATTGCTTCTTTATTGACTCCCAGCTTTTCCAACTCTGGTTGTGAACCTTGGTGAGTCAGTATTCATTAGAGGAGCACACGCTGGTTTGAACAACCCTTCTCTTTTATTAATGAACAAAGATGTAAAAAAATGTTTCCTTAGAACTGGGGTTAATGTTGAGTAGCTTGTTGCACATCCCATGCCAATGGCTGATTTTCAAGGAGCCGAGGGAATTTCTGTGACTGGTAAAGAATTACCTGTGTAATGTGCCCACTTCTCCTGACAGGCTGGTCCTCTTCCTGTCCTGCCCACACACTATGCTCATAGCTCTTACTGGCTCCATGTACACTCTTGGCAGGAATGTCTTCTTTTGTGCCCAGCTATGCTTGCTCAGATGTCACTTTCTCCATTAAGGCTTCCCTAGTCCCAAACTCCCCAGAATTCCCAGTCTAAACCCCTGATTAGCTTGCAAATTTATCCTGTGTCATTCATTAATTGCCTGTGTGTGTTACCATCATGCCCCTAATTGGAATGTAAACTCTGGGAGGGTAAAGATCACCTCATGGGTATCTTCAGTACACCCCACAGCCCTGTAATGCTGCAGATACTCAATTATCACTTCTTGATTGATTGTTCCCTATTTGTGGGGAATGAGGGGTACAGAGCAAAATTTAAAAACAAAATTTATGACCTATGTCAACTGCTTTAAATGTAGAATTATAAAATTGTTGACATTTGGGCCATACATGTATTAATGTCTGTCTCAAAACCTTGCCTTGTTCCCATCCTTTCCCACATATACATACTTGGCACCTGCTAAGTAGCAAGTGTGATGTCAGCACTAGGGATGCAAAATGATGAAGACCTGGAGCTTGTGTCTGGTGGAGCAGAGGCATCTGATGAGGTGTATGGTATGTTATGACATGACCAATGATGTGTTAGAAGGAAGTCACAGATGATGGGATGACAGAGGAAAGGGTGGGAAAGTCCTCTTGCGGGGAGGATTCCTTTATCCTTTTGCCTCCTTACTGACTTCAGTGAGTAACTTTTTCCAAGAATGGGATTTTCTAACATAATTTAATGGTGGTTTCTGCTATGATTATCCCTTAACTCTGGGGAGAAGCAGTTCCCCATGTGGCTTTAGAGCACAGGCTCTGGAGTTAGATCTGTGTTCTGGGCATGGTGCTGATATTGTCTAGGTGTGGCCTTGGGAAAGTTTCTTAACGTTCCCAAGCCTCAGTTTTCTTATATGAAAAAGGGAGATGATCACTATTCAGTCATGGGGTTGGATGAGGATTCAATAAGGTGATGCAGAATTTGTGGGTCTGCTGCATCATGAACGTTCAGTAAATGTTGGCTGTTATGATATTGCTATTCCTTCTAACTTTACTCCCTTTCTTCTCCCCCTCCCTAGAACTTAAGCCCCTTTCCTCTGGTGCCATACATGCCATTAGCTTCACAGAAATATTTCATTGGTTCCTAGGGCTTGTATATCAGTCCCAGGGACATTGTGTAGTTAGACAGGAGACAGTGAGGGAACGGGAACTTGGAAGTTCCCGGTTCTGAGCCTGCCTCCCATCCTGCCTGTTGCCTTTGCTGGGCCTACTCTTTACCAAATGCAGAGCCAAGGGCTGAGGATTTCTGTCTCCCATTGGGATGTAGGGGGTGAATGAGTTAACATTTACAAAGTGCTCTGAGCTCCTAGGAGAAAAGGCACAATCTAAGTATTCTCATTAGTGCATTAACAATAGATGAGCATAAAGCACTTTACAAATATGCAGTTCTTTAGCAATGCTAAATAATACTTCCACCAAGCTACCTGTGAGTAGAGGGGCTGGTTCTTGAGGCTCTCATGGCCCTAGTCTTGGCTGTCACTAATGCAGAGTGTGATCTAGGCAAAATCACTTTCCCTTCCAGGTCTCAGAACAGACGGGTCAGAATGGATGACGTCAAAGGCATCTCTTAATTTAGTGCCACTTTTTAGGGTTCTTTATTTAGATGGAGAAATGACTACAGCTGGAGTCAGAGCAGTCATTTGTGGGAGGGCATGATGACGTCTCTAAAGCAATGCCAGCTGTTGGGCAGAGATTCCAAGCAGTGGCTGCACCTGCTTCCTCTCCCTCCTTTGTGTCACTGAGAACAGGCTTGCCTTTTCTCTAGGGTAGGGGTGGGAGTCCTTGCCCCCAGGACTGTGGCCAAAAGAACTGTTGGATCTGAGTGCTAGAAAATACTTTACAACCATATTCCTTTAAAAAATGTTGTGGTAAATACATGTAACATAAAATCCATCATTTCAACCCTTTGAAGTGTACATTTCAGTAGCTTTAAGAAACTCCATGTTGTTGTGCAACCAATCTCCAGAACTCTTTTCTTTTTCTCTTTTTTTTTTTTTTTTTTTTTAAGAGATGAAGTCTTGCTCTGTTGCCCAGGCTGGAGTGCAATGGTGCTATCTTGGCTCACTGCAACCTCCGCTTTCTGGGTTTAATGAATTCTTCTGCCTCAGCCTCTCGAGTAGCTGGGACTACAGGCACATGCCACCATGCCTGGCTAATTTTTGTACTTTTAGTAGAGATGGGGTTTTGCCATGTTGGCCAGGCTACTCCCAAACTCCTGACCTCAGATGATCCACCCGCCTCGACCTCCCAAAGTGCTGGGATTACAGGCATGAGCCACTGTGCTGGCCCAGAACTCTTTTCATCTTGCAAAATGGAAACTTTATATCTATTCAACTACAACTTCCCATTTCTCTCTCCCCTAAGCCCCTGGCAACACCATTCTACTTTCTATCTCTGAGTTTGACTCCTCTAGATTCCGCATATGGATGGAATCAATGGTTTGCTTCACTTAGCACAATATCTTTAAGGTTCACACATGTTGTAGCATGTGTCAGAACTTCCTTCCTTTTTAAGGCTGAGTAATATTCTATTGTGTGTATATACCACTTTTTGCTTATCCATTTATCCATTGATGGACACTTGGATTGCCTCCCTCTTTTGGCTATTGTGAATAATACTGTTATAAACATGGGTGTACAAATATCTTTTTGAGACCCTGCTTTCAATTCTTTGGAGCGTATACCCAGAAGTGGAATTACTGGATCATATGGCAATCTACTTTCAATTCTTTGAGAAAATGACCATATCCCTTTATTCTCCAAAGATGGAGTTGGACGAGAATCTTTGGTGACCTCAGATTCTCCACTCTGCATGGTTATTTCCATCAAGGGCCTCTGCCCTCCCCTGTATTCACTAAATTATGACCCTGAAGATAATTTGCATTTCATCCAGAGGAATACGTAATTTTAGAATTTGGAGCTTAGATGGGACTTTAGAGACTTGCTACTCAATGGAGGTATGCTTTGATTTGGACACATCCAGGGCCTAGAAGCTCATAGCAGTACAGTGTAAACTGTCCTGGGGGTAGGGCAACTCTAATTAGAGGTATCAAGCTAAAATTGACCCCCTTAATTTTACCCTTGGTCCAGTGGGACAACACACACACAAGCCACACATAGCCATTCTGGTATTTTATGTCAAGTCTTCTCTCCAGCCCACACATTTGGTTTTGACCACTCCTTACCAGAAACTTCTCACTACCACTGGCTTCAGAGGTGAAATTTGGTGTGTGGTACCTTTTCAGAATCCTTGATATCCTAAACAGATGCCTGGATTACTTCACCTATGCCGGTTTCCTTGGCTCACTCAAAATATGGACAGGTCCCACCTGCTTTAAACACAGTTTTCTGCTCCTTGACAGTCTTTCAGATACGTTTGGGGAAATCACAAACTAGTAAGGGGATGATCTTTCCTGCAGGATATACACAAGAAAAGAGATCTTTCAAGGGAATGCCAGGTTACATGTCATATCTGCTAAGATGTGTGTGGCTGCAAGTAACAGTGTCTAGAGTAATAAAGACATTTAACGAGCTCACATAACCAAGAGCTGGACTGTTTTAGCTTTGGTGTTGGGGCTCAGTGGTGCCATCCAGGAACCAGGCTCTTTCTATGTGACCCTAGCTTGTTGTCCTTTGATTCTTAAACTTACTGCCTCATGGTCACAAGTAGCTGCCTCAGTTTTAAATAGAAAATCCTTACATACTGTGGATTAAGGTAGGAAGAAATGGAAGCCTTCATTCTTATCTCTGTCTCCTTTTTTTAACAGGAAAAAAACCATTCTTCCAGGAGAGGCTCCTCCAAGCAAACTTCCCCTTACATCTCTTACCAGAACTGGGTCACATGCTCCCATCTAAAACAACCACTGGCCATTAGAAATGGTGTTACCATGCCTGTCTTGGACCAATCACATTTGATCCTCTGGGGATAGAGACATGTTGCCACCTGAACAACTGTGGGGTGCTGTACTCCTGGCAAGCAGGGAGAATGGCTGTGGCTAGGCAACTGACGGCATCTACCACAAATATGTTACTCAGAAGAAGAATCGAGGATGGCCATAATTTTTATTTAAAGATTTCTATTTTACAGAGGCATATCTGATTAAGGGACATTTAAACTTCCCTGTTAAACTTATCAAGACAAAAAGACAAGGCATCTTGCCACATTTCTTAAATATTCTCTGCAGTCTCTCTTGACCTTTTCCCAGCTGTGCTGTAAACATAAAGATAATAACATATCTGAATAACATTTTATGGTGCACAGATAATTTTCACATACATTATCCATTTGACCCTCACCATAACTGTGTGGGGTAGGTAAGGTACGATTGTACTTTTCATTAATTTTTTTTTTTTTTTTGAGACAGAGTCTCGTTCTGTCACCCAGGCTAGAGTGCAGTGGTGCGATCTGGGCTCACTGCAACCTCCACCTCCCAGGTTCAAGTGATTCTCCTGCCTCAGCCTCCAAGTAGCTGGGATTACAGGCAAGTGCCACCATGCCTGGCTAGTTTTTGTATTTTTTTAGTAGAGACGGGGTTTCACCATGTTGGACAGGCTGGTCTAGAACTCCTGACCTCAGGTGATCCACGTGCCTCGGCCTCCCAAAGTGCTGGGGTTACAGGCATGAGCCACTGCTCCTGGCCACTTTTCATTAATTTTTATTGGACTTAGGATTAGAAGGATGAGCAAATCCTACTACTTAGTGCGTGGAATACTGGCATCTATTGTTTTTGCTTGGCTCCTCTCTCGTTTTAATAATTAACTAATCGATCTATTCTCTTTTATTGCCATCTCCCACTCACACTTTTTCCTCCACATAGGCAATCATTCTAAATATGTCCAATGTTTATCTTATTTGTATGCGTATTTATAAAGTGAATATTTTGTTTAGTGTGTATGCAGTTTCGTTTGCATAAATTGTAATATTCTGTGAATCTCATTCTGGTTTGTACTTTTTTCATTCTGCTCTGTTTTTAGAAGTGATCCATGTTGCTATGTGATTCTACTCCATTGCCTTTAAATGCTGCATAATACTCCACGGTGTTTGTCGATCATGTTTTACTCATCTTTGCCCCCTAGTGGAAACCATGATGGCCTCCAACTCTGCACACAAATAGTTTCAAACAAGAACCGCTGGTGAAATGTGACTGCTGATGGACCTGGGTGGGAATTTCTCTGGGAAGCTGACTAAAAAGCATGGTGGCTGGGTCATAAAATGCACACTTAATTTGAATAAGTGCCACCCAGTGGCTCTCCACAAAGCCTGCACTAGTCCATTCTACTAGAAATTATTCACATTTAACTGGAAACTGGGTTTTGGAGATGTTAAGTAACTTGCTCAAGCTCACATAAGGAGTAAAAGTGAATTAGGACATCCAGGACCCAAATCCAGGCCTTGTAACTTCAGGGCCATTTTATTTTCCAGGGCACCACCCTCTAAGTCTCTGGATCATAATATTGAGCACTAATAAAAAGACTTCTTGAGGCTTTTGTTATTTACATAATGAATTTCAGAAATGGCTTACTGGTGCTACTGGCAAGTTGCAGGCAGAAGAAAGAATGAAAGCGAATGGGCATCTCATGTTCTATTCTCTGATTCAACCTGTTTTGGGTCCCTTTTGACTGCTTTACCACAGTTGCTATTACATTATTTTGGGAAGTATTTGAAAAAGAAGAGGAAGTGCTGGATATCTGAACTCCTTTCCTCCAGTCTGCCACGGGCCAAAATTTAGTACCACCATGCCTGACTAGAAAGTAAAAGAGGAATCATAGAATCAGACAGTGTTATAAACAGAATGGGCCTTACAGACCATTTAGTCTAATCCTCCCATTTTATAGATGAGAAAATGGAGGCCCAGAGAGAGGAAGACAGTTGCCTGAGGTCACAGAGCTGGAAGGAGAGCAGGATGGGCACCCAGGCTTTCTGAAAACCAGTCCCTTTGATGCAGGTGAACCCCCACATTGGGGCTCAGCTCAAGAGGGTTCTTAGCTTTGTTCAGGAAGGAATTCAAGAGTGAGCCAACAGTTAAAGAAAGCAAGTTTTTAGAGCAATAGTGTACAGCAAAATGGCTGCTCCACAGACAGAGCAGGGCCATCCCATAGGCAGAGTAGCACTTGTGCATTGCTGGCTAGCTCTATTTATAGCTGCTCCTAATTATATGCTAAATAAGCAGTGGGTTATTCACAGATTTTCTAGAAAAGGTGTGGGGAATTTCCAGAACTGATGGTTCCTCCCTCTTTAAACCATGAAAGGTAACTTCTGGGTTTTGCCATGACATCAACTGTCATGGTGCTGGTGGGAGTGTTTTACAGCATGGAAATGTATTATAATTCCTAGTCCTAACTGCTTTTGGCTGGTTCCTTTGCTACATCCTGTTTTGATCAGCAGTGTCATGAAAACAAGTCCTGTTCATCTCCTACCTCTCCTTGCCCTTTCCACTTTTCTGCACACAGCAACTTTCACCTGCGCACCCAGGAATCCACACTTTAAGTCTTAACAACCTGAGGTGTTGTTGAGAAAAAACTACAAACAGTGGTGTGCTGGCAAATCTTTAACAATCACCTGGGGTGGGGTGGGGTGTGGATAAACAAGCCTTATTTGTAGCAAAGGGCCAATTTCAAGCTGCCAAAGTGCTGTCACTGAACGTGAAGTAGTGGGAGCAGGGCAGCAGAGGGCCACCAATCAGAGGCATTTCCACCAAACAGATGCAATTGGCATAAGTAACTGCAAGGGCACGGACAACCGCAAGGTCTGCTAAAATGATTAGGAAGTGATGAGTTTTGGGTGTTTATTACTTTTGGTTTTAGTGTAACTTATTTGTAAGCTTACATAATTTAATGTCTAATAAGGGAAATGTTTAACAATCACTCATGAAATTCCTGAAAATTGAACTGATACGGTTTGGCTGTGTCCAAACCAAATCTCATCTCAAATTGTAATCTGAATTATAATCTCCACGTGTTGGGGAGGTATCTGGTGGGAGGTGATTGGATCGGGGAGGGGGGAGTTTCCCCCATGATGTTCTCATGATTGTGAATGAGTTCTCACGAGATCTGTTGGCTTTATAAGTGGTGGTTTCCCCTGTTCTCGCTCTTTCCTGCTGCCTTGTGAAGAAGGTGCTTGCTTCTCCTTTGCCTTGTGCCGTGATTGTAAGTTTCCTGAGGCCTCCCCAACCATGCAGAACTGTGAGTCAATTAAACCTCTTTTCTTTAAAAATTACCCAGTCTTGAACAGTTCTTTATAGCAGTGTGAAAACGGACTAATACGTGAATACTCAGCTCTCCTGAGCTTATGCGAGTCAGCCCCAACACAACATTGGCTATAAAGGAATGAAGCCAGCTTCTCGGTGTAGCAACCCGCCTTCCTACTTTATAAACTTGTCCTGATTCTTCTGCATACTCTTTGGTGGAAGCATAAAATATGAATATAGTGGAAAAGAGGGGCAAAAGATAAATGAGTTATTCTGGAGATAAACTTTCTGTGTAGTGGAAGTCTTAGCTCTGTAAGCTCCAAAACTATGACGGTTTTAACTTTTATTGATGAACTTTGAAAAGAGTTGTGTTGCATTCTTTCCTACCTCATTACACGTGAGACATTATGGCTTATTACTTTTTTATGAACAACCCAGGACATGTTGAAGTGTGCAAATCTATTTTCCCTTGGAATAAATGACCTCAAACTGCTAGGCTGTTGGGGCCTTTGGACTTGCTTTTTAGAGTTTTGCTTTTTAGAGTTTTTTTTTCTTGCTCATGTTCCAGAAGCTCTGACTTCTTTTTACTGTCAGTGTGTCTGTCTCTATCTTTTCCCTCCTCTTTCTAATTGACTAGAGAACCAGACTTATTAGAATCATTTAAAAATGTCAGTAAACTGTTGCAATACAGGCCTATTGAGAAAAACATGTAAATTTTAGTGCACGGATCTTGCGATATTTATTTTGGATGCTCAGATACCTTTTGCAATAACTTCTGGTTTTTGTAGAATTTCTGGAGAGGTGATATTACTAGATTACTATGTTTCAGATCAGTGAGTATTGCTACAGTAATATTGTTATATATAAGTATATACTATATCACCATGCATGAATTCCATTATAAGAGGAAAATTCATCTCTGGGCCAGGAAATATGTCATGTAAAAAGTAGAGCAGTCCTGGACTGTATTTTGAGGAACCCAGTAACACTACTGGAACATGAAGTGGTCCATATGGTGAACTTTGCAAAATACAGTAAGACTTAAATGGTCAAGTTTGGGGCATGCCTCCTTGCTCTAAAAATGGTGGTGCTTCGTCTCCTTAAACACAGACACAGGCAATGGATGGGGAAGGGAGATCCAGTGATTGAGAGTTTTCCCCTGCTGGAGGCAGGGAGGTCCCTCCACACATCTGCCCATCCTGGGAGTGCTGCTTGCTGGGGCTGAGAAAGGAAGTAGATTGCACCTGGCAACCTGGCTCTGCCCTTCTCTGTGACATTGGGACCACCAGAAAGGTTCTTGGTATGATTTGGAATTGTGTCCCTGCCCATATTGAATTGTAATCCCCAGTGTTGGAGGAGGGGACTTGTGGGAGTTGATTAGATCATGTGGGGTGGATTTCTGCCTTGCTGTTCTTGTGATAGTGAGTGACTTCTCATAGATCTGGTTGTTTGAAAGTGTGTAGCACCTCCCCTTTCTCTCTATTCCTCCTGCTCCAGCCATGTTAGACTTGCCTGCTTCCCTTTCACCTCCCACCATGATTGAAAGTTTCCTGAGGCCGCCTCCCCAAGCCATGCAGCCTTGCAGAACTGTACAGCCTGCAGAACTGTGAGCCAATTAAACCTGTTTTCTTTATAAATTACCCAGTCTCAGGTATTTCTTTATAGCAGTGTGAGAACGAACTAATACAGCCCCCTACCCTTGTTTCACCAGCCCGGTCATTCCTTTGCATATAACTGAGAAAGAGACGTTAGGGCATTGTCCAACTGATTTCAAAGCAGTGGTTTTCCATGCTTCTGTTGTCTTCTCCAGCTGCAGGAAAGCAGCCTCAGTGCTGATGGAGGAATCAGCCTCTTCCATGCAGAAAAAGGACTCCCCACTGTATTTCCAATATCTCCCTCACAAATTCACCTCTCGTTTCTTTGGAGCCTTCGAGCTTTTGGGAATTCTCAGGTGTAGTGAGGGAGGCCTCATTACACTTCCTTAAGCCCTTATTAACTCCTTGAGGAGACTCATGTGATGAGCTGTGGCACAGAAGCCAAGTCCAGGGTTAAGGTGCTCTAAGGGGAGCAATTGCCAGGAGGTGAGAAGCACAAAGACAAACTTTCTTTCCTGTGCTGGCCCCGGGCTGTATGCTGTTGATATCATTTGGGTAACTTCTATGAAGTCTCTGAGCTGGGGTCACCCTACATGGGGCAGCAGGGAGCCCAGTAGCGAGGGTTTGCTCCCCTACAACCCCCCTCATGAGCCTAATTAACAAGTTGGATCCTTTCCAGCTCCTTCTGGCGGTTCCAGCGGGGCTGGGCTCCACTGGGGGTGGGCAGACAGTCTTACTTTAAGCAGGGTATTGATCCTCACGTGGTCCTGGTGCCCCTCTTGGGGGAGCACTCTCGTGTTTTAAGTGCATGCAGTTACTCTCTTGACTGGCTTGTAAACAGGTTTTAATGGGGCTATTAGTGTAAAAGGACAGGAAACTTTCAAAAACAGGCTCTTAAATATTCATGAGGATGTTAAATCTGGTGCTTAATCACCAGTGTTTGCACACAGCTAACGGGGAGGGAGGACAGCTAACAGGCTGCCTTCACTCTGAACAATTGACAGGGCATTAATAAACGCTCTTACAGCCATGATTAATGGCCCAGAGAACAGGACTTGTTTTTTTTTTTTTTAAAAAAAACAAAAGGAGCCTCTGTCCTTTGGGGACTCCTGTTCTTGGGGGAGTGTCCACGTGGGGATGGGATTCAGGGGAACATGGAGGCTGGACAGAACAAAGTCCCTTCATAGTCAGCTGGACTCCCCTTCTGACTGTCTGTTTCCTGGAGCATGGCTTCCACAGGGGAAACTTTTAAACTTAAGCAGAGGCTCTCAGGAGAATTCCCTACCTGGAGAATCCTTAACTCAACCTTGAGAAGGCCCACGAGGGAGTCACATGGCTTGGTGAGCTGTGACCAGCTGCTTCCTCGGAACCTGCCTCACATCCTTTCAGACTTGAGTTAAATGCAGGTGAAGATGGTTGACTATGGCCCCGGGGTCTCTTGCAAGCAGCCCCACCTCTCCCCACCTTTCTAAGAGTGCATTTTAATTTCTGGAGAGGCATCTTTCTCTAACTTGTCTCTGTGACATTTAATGTAGAACCCCTATTGGAAAGTGAGTGGGGGGACTGCTTTTTAACTGGTAAGTGATCTGCACTGTTAAGCTTCTGGAATGGACCTTGGAGATTTTCTAGGCCAGTCCCCACTCCTTCCAGATGAGGAAACTGAGGCACAGAGAGGTGAAGCAACTTGTCCAAGGTCAAATACTGAGGGAGTGGCAGAGTTAGCACTGGACACCGGATACCCTGAGTCCTGGTCCACGAACTCTTTTCATGGTACCCCTGTACCAGTGTGATGTGACTTTTCCAGGTAGAGCCAGGGAACACCCCACTGACTTCCTTCAGAAGTGGTACAGGCTTGAAAGCCTGCTCAGTCCCAAGCATGGCAAGACTGTGCTAATAAAACCAAAGCCAGGTTAAGCACAGAGTCCTGGGAAACATCTGTTTCTGTGTGGTGGGAAACCCCAGCCTCATTATCTGAGACCAACTCAGAAATTCAAACCTGTTTCCTCCCCACAAGTACCAGTTGGGATTTTCAGTTGACAAGTTCCATTTACAAATGAAATCAAGGCGACCTCCCCTGCATAAAGTAAAATCTATAAAAGCTGTCTTCATGGAGCTGGAAAAACCCTACTGTGTTTTATAATGGTAGATCAGGGCAAAGAAGTCGGTGTCTTCCACAATACCCTTCTCAGCCTCCAGCCCTTACTGCCCACATCGCACATGCTTCTATCAAGCCTTTCCTGTGCACAAGCCACTGAATTACAGGTTGTGGTGGGGAGGGATGCCATGAAGATGTATAGCAAGTGTCACTATCCCCAAGGTACTCTTCCTCCAGCTAGCAATTTGACTTTAGGGCTGCGTCAGAAAACCAAATGCAGTATCTGGCTGAGTATTTTTGCAAATATCACTTTAATTATCTCATAGTACTGCTCAATAATTCAGTGGTTCCCACTACACCTGGGTCCCGCCCAGGCAGGCTCTCCTCTGCACGGCCAGGTTGCTTCCCCTTAAAACCAAACACATCCTTTCTTTTGAATCAGTGGAGCAGGGCACAGTCTACAGACAAGATGGATATGATTCTTAATCATGGGTTTGTTCAGAAACTCAGTGCAACTTTTTTTTTCTTTATGGAATGCCAACCAGGAATGAAAAATCAGCCTCTCTTGCTAAACAGTTTGCGTTAATGACTTCCATCAGAGCCAATCTATTGATTTTTTTTTTAAACAAAACTCCACTTGTCTCTTTCATCTGGATATATAGCTGGTAGGTATTGTTGGTAAAGCAACCAATGTGAGAAATAGTTTCCTCTTCAAAATTAGAATGAATGTATTTTGACAGTTTTTACCAATAATTGTTTCAATGTTTGGTACAAATGCTGAGCACAGATGAAACTTAAACCACAGTAGAATTGGACTATTTTCTCAATGGAAGGTTGACTGTCAGTTGTATGAAGTATAAGGATGGATTTCTATGTCTTGTTAAGTTACTAAACTGATACCAAATGTTAGACAATGTAACATTGATTTCACAGAACGCAACTTTGAATTGACATTATGCCTCTTATAGCAAAGTCTTCTATTATATAACGTTTTTGGCTGGTTTGTTTAATCAGTCAAATGTAGGATTCAGCATGGTTCACTGAAAACACTTGTACTAGGATGTAGGAAATTTAGTGCTACTCCTATTAGTCCCATTAAATTATTGTACCCATCTTCCTCACCTGTAAAATGGGTATAGAAAAAAGGACACATCAATCTGTTGTTTCAAGTGAAGTAATGCATTTATCTACTTGCTGTTTCCATTTGATATCTCCCAGGCATCTTAAAATGAAACTTTCCCATATTGAACATAGAATCTCCCCCTGCAAACCTAGTCCTTCTCTAGCATTCTCAGGTCAGTCATGGCATCACAAACTACTCAGGTGCTTATGCTGGAAACTGGAATCATCCCCCAACCCATTGTAGTGAATCAATAACACATTCTATTCTGTCTTTTAAGTAACTCTCAAATCTATTCCCTCCACTGAGCAGCCTAGTCCAAGCCATTTCATCTCTTGCCTGAATGAAGACAGTTACCTTCTTACTCTTCTGCCACACCCACCATTGTCTCCTCTAGTTTGTGTACCATCCCCACCCCACACAGCAGCCAGAGCTATTCTTTTAAAATGTGAAGCCACTTGCATCTCTCTCTTAATTATGGCTGTCTATTGGCTGTCTCAGACTGGGTACATGGCTCAACAGGCCATGACAGTCTTGTCCCTACCTTCCCCTTCAGTCTCAATTTCACCCCAGTCCATTCCAGCCACACCACCCTCTTCTGTTCCTTCTATGCTGCTTTTAAGACCCAGAGCCTTCACACAGACACTTCCTCTGTGGGAGGCTCATTCATCCCGTCATTGCCTGGATGACTAATCTTTCGGACTTCAGGAGAGATACCAAATGCTAAGAGGAGACTTCTTCCTTTCACTCTCATTCTCCAGTAACATGGATTCCTCTCATCACTATATTCTGTAGCATTTGTTGAAACTATATTTCAAATATTTAGTTGTGGAATTATTTGGACTGTAAGCTCCATGAGGTCAAAAACTGACCACTTTGTTTACCCCTGTACCCTCAGTGCCTTGACAAAGTGCTTGTCACATAGTAGAAAGATAACAGGATGGCCACATACATGAATGAATGATTAAACACCCAATGCCAGTACAAATCCAAGTTATTTTCATGCTTGTGTTCATGGGACACCAAATTAAGTGGAGAGATAAGATGTATCTAATGAGCTGGAAGTTGTGGGGTGGTAAGAAACTCGTGTTGAACTAGTTTAAATATTAAAGGGGAAGTTTATTAGTCCCTGTAGCCTAACTATAGGAAGGGCAGGGCTGGAGTTGGCTACAGGTGCTCCAAAGATGGCAGCCAATTTCTCTCTGCCTTTTATCCTCTGTCTCTGACCCTCTCATTCTTGCTTGCCTTCACTCTTTAATGCAGAGAGATTTCTCCATGAGGTAGAAAAAGAAAAAGTGTGCATACGGAGCCCCAGATTCACAACTTTTTAGTCTTTCTTGCCAGGAAAACCTTCAGGAGGAATTCTGATTGACTCTTCTTTGGGCCACAGTCTCATTGCTGGTCACTGTGTCTGCTGTTCCCACTGTGGCCAAGGGGATAGAGCCATCACTAGTCAATCCCAAAGCTTCTGAGGCTAGAGTCTATTATCAGAAGGGTAGGCTGGCATCTGGAGTTGGGGAAAAGTCCCAGGCAGTTAAAGACAGTGGCCTCCATAAAGTATGAATTCTGCAGGAACAGAGACCAGGTAATATGGGTTGCAATGTTCATAGATTGAGCCTCGATTTTTCTGGCTCCTGATATAGCTTAGGTTCATCAGAAAATCTGGAGCAGAGGCAGCTTTACCTGCTCATAGAGTGGACAGCCAGCCTCTTGAAATTCTATGAAAGGAGTCATTCTTTGGGGGTAGAATGGGAGTCCTCAATAGAGCCAGTAGCAACCAGCTCTAGTCCAAATATTGTTCTCTCTTATTTTTGGGAAATTAGCAGTGGAGATTATAGACATGAAAAGGCAATGGGGGTCCTTCCTGATGGCAGTTGAATTAATAGGTGAGGAGTTTGAAATATTCCCACCAATCCTCTATAGCCTGATTAAATGCTCTTCTTGCCCCCCACAAGGACTAATAGTTAAAGTCCTATTCATAGAACTCTTATGAGAATTCAGCGAGCTAATACACATGAAGCCCTTAGAATGGCACTGCACGCTCTAAGCACTCAGTAAGTTTTAGCTATTATCATCATGGTAAGACAAGAGGGAGACTATGAACACAGTGGCTACCAAAAAAAGATGTCACAACCTCTTCTGAGGTCTGCATCCCCTGGGTCTGCATCCATATTTCACTTGACACATGTAACTTTTACTTTAAGAACTTGCTTGGGAACCAGACTATGGGAATTTCTAGTCCAAAACCACTGTGCTGGGGCGGGGTTATCTAGGTATGACCATTTTTCACCTGAGTTCCTATAACAGCTTTGCAAAATTTAGATTGTGATTGTAACATTCTGTGCTGAATGCTCACTGCTAGAGCCTATGAAAGAGGGTTTTCCCCAATCTCCTCCTGAGAGATTGAGTCAGTAGGTCAGGGTGAGCGGCCCAGGAATGTGGATGTGTAACCCCATGTTCAGTGGTTCTCCTCTCCTGCAAGTGGTTCCAGGGACCATGATTTGAGAAACACTGGCCCAGAGGAAGGAGAAGTAGGGAAGGGAAGAGGTGAGATGAGGAAAATGAGCGGTGCTTATTCTGTAGCTGGGTTCACAGAGATAGGGAGCCACTCAATTACTTTTCAAAGTCCCAAAGTGTCCCCAGCCAGGAAGAGGGCTCCACGATGTTTCCCTCATGGGTCAGCCAGGTGCTCTCCCTTTGGGGTGAGTGCCACATAGGTGTGAGGTGCTTACCATGCCCACTGGTCCACTCAGCCTATGGCCATGGGTGCCAGTGACAAAGTCGCAGCTCTGCCAAGCCCCAAACTAAGTACCTAATCACTCGTGAGGAGTGGAGGCCAGAAGTCCCATGGGAGGAATGTCTTTGTGAGCATCATGGTGGATGCTCCCCTTGGGTCCTTGTCCCTGCACATGAAGAAATTTCCAGGAAGGTTCAGGAATAGATTTTGAATGGTCATATGCAATCCCAAAGACCCTGCCCTTTGGACAGGAGTTGGTGTGTATTAAGGCAGCCTGTCAGGAACATGCATTACCAACTCTTATGCTTTTGTATTAAGCATTATGTTTCATCTTTACAGTCAGATTAATGGAGATTAGTGATTCCACTTAAGAGTTTAAACATCGTGCTGACCCAAATTGTTGGAGCCATCATAACATGGGGCTCTATGTTCAAGGACTGGACCAGCTGGTAGTGGAGTGGGGGAGGGGGAGGTCTATATATTTTGCGTAATGATTTCATTGTTCTGTGTAAGAAAGCTGGGGTGTCTCTTTATACGTAATGCGTATGTGGTCCTCCCCTGACTTTCTGCACACTTAAATGCTCATCAGGCCAGTCTAATGATGTTCCTATGCTAAGAGGACACTTAATAATCAACAGTCACTCACACTTGGCTTCTGTGGGTGGAACCCAGTCCCTAAAGTCTCCATGGTTTCATTAATGTATTTTATCCGTTCGAAGGATAAAAATAAATCTCTCAAAGGCTCTTAGAAACCTGCCACCCTGGATGTAGGAGGAAAAAAGAGGGTGGCTGTTAATTAATAAACTTAAACCATCTCCGCAGGAGTACACAGCTGTGATCCAGAGAACATAGGAAGCAAGCCCAGCCTTCCTGTCAGTTATGAGTTACTTTTTATTCATTGGACAGACATAGTAACTCTGTGCCTATTATAAAGAAATCGGTTGCACATTTTGCTTTCAAGTGAAGTGTCTTGTTTTCTCAGCAAGCATACTCAGGTCAGGTAAAATATCCTTTTACATATTCTCAAAAGGGAAGAACTTGGAAACAGTCAAAACCTATTTGGACCCAAATCTGGTGAATAAGATGTGTGATCAAGCTGGGGAAGGGCATGTTAGGCCAGAGACAAGGTAATGAGACAGTTTCTTGGTGTGGCCAGCCAGACCCAAACACTGGCTTTGTCACAGAGATTTACAGTTCCTAAGTGCTTTCATCTGCACTGTCTTATACTATTATGACAATAATCCTTGAGAGAGGCAGGGCCAGCATTTTCACAAAATTATAAGTCAAGCCATGACTCAAAATAGGTGAGCCACACTTTGCTGAAGTGAAAGTTCTGGGACACTGTAGCAGATTACTTCTTCAGAAGTCCTGGCCACTAGTCAGCAGTGTGCTTTTGGAGCAATTCCTTTCCTTTGCAGAAATTCTGTTTTCTCATAATGTAAAAGTGAGGGTGAATCATTTTTTCCCAATCTAATTGTATGATTCTATGAAATCTAGGCTACACCAGTATGTCCAGGACCTCTCCATAAACATAAGCAGAGTGGCCATTAGGAGCATGCGGATGGGGCTTCATCTTCTGCTTTGCCGACAGCACAAGGTCAGGTTGAAAATGGGCTCTGCTGCACAGTCCATGGTGGAATCCAACAGGACCACACCAATGACCAGCAAATCTGCATGCTTACCCATGTGTCTGCACCCATCCTCCTCCAGTGGAAGACACATCCAACCCATCAAATGAGCGCAACTCAGCCTCTTGCTTTTCAGGGCCTCATTCATTTGTTCCCCACTGCCCATCTCCCTCTTTCTGCACACCCTCACATTCTCCTCTCCCTCTACTGGTTCCTTCTCACCCACAAGTAAACAACCTGCTCAAGTCTCTGCCATTTCTTTAATTAAAAAAAAAAAATAGAAAGTGGAGATGAATAAAACAATGTGTCCAACACCAGAATGAAGTTTTAATATTTGCTAATCTTTATTATTATTCTGTCCTTATCACCCCCACCCCTTCACCTTCCTTTCTTCCTCCCCAGAGGCAGGCAAACATTGAATTTGGCATGTATCCTTCAAGTCCATGGTTTCATACTTTATTATATACATGTGAATAATATATGGTATGGTCTTGTGTGCTTTTGGACCAATCGACGAAAATGTTTTCCTACTATTTGTGTCATTTATTATTGATATGTTTGGACTTGTTTCTATTACTGTAATGCCCTCTGGTATCTCTTGTTGCTAATGAGAAGTCTGCTCTTAATCTAATTGTCATTTCTTTTTCAGTAATCAGTTTTTGTTTTCTGATAGCTTTTAAGATTTCCTCTTTTTCCTTGATGGTTTGTAGATTAGCTACAATGTATATAGTGAATGAATTTGTTTTTATTTATTCTGCTTGGTATTTACTTATCTGAACACCAATATCTTCAATCAGGGAGACATTGTAAACCACTATTTCTTTGAACATTTTTCTCTTCACCATTAATTATCTGTGTTTGGAACTCCTCTTTTTCACACTAAAATTATCTTTATTGTTTTATGTTGGGTGAATACCTTAGTGCAACTTTTCAGTTCACTAATTCTTTATTTGACAGTGTCCTGTTTAGAATTATCCTGATTCTTGGGTTAACTTCAGTGACTGTCTTTTTTCTCCAGCACTGCTTCTTGATATTTTTGTTTCATAATCTATTTTTAACAGCTTTACTGAGATATAATTCACATACCATGCAGTCCACTCATTTAAGGTGCATAATTCAATGGATACTGGTATAATACATAATTTTTTAAAAATGTGGTAAAATATGCATAGCACAAAAATTTCCCTTGTAGGGGTGACAGGAAGTAAAGAGTTGGGGGGCAAGAGCATGCCAACATTTAAAAGAGGATTCAGGGTTATGCCTTTCCCAGAAGAAAAGGTTGGGTCAAATCCCAGAAGAAGATGGTGGAGTTAGCTATGGAGATCCCAAAAAATAAGACCATGGGCAGAAGAATGTGTGGGACAGCCATTTTCCACTTTGAGCACCATTGGTATCCCATGAAGGGCTATGTAAACACAGGGATGTTGATGCCATTGGTTCTGGATGAGCTTTGGGAACCACTGGGCAGAAGAAAGGCTCAGAGTCTGCCTCACATCTTCCAGAAACTCTCAGGAGGTCACTGTGGCTGGAGTCAACAGTGCAAGGAGAGAAATGGAGATTGAGAGGCTCCTGGTGGCCAGGCCCTGCAGGGCTGGGTAGACTTTGGTCCATGGAGGAGGCAGTGTAAAGTCTTTGGTGGTTGACAGGATATCCTGTGGGTTCCAAGGGCTGTCTTTGGTGTCTGTTGGCAGCCAGACTGTTGCCAGACTGTCAGGAGCATAGATCTTTTAGGAGGCAATGATGGATGGTGTTGATTTGAACTGAGGAGGTCTCAGTGAGATGGTGAGTGGTCGGATTCTAGGTCTGGAAGTTGAACCCAAAGAAGTCCCCACAAGAACAAATGCAGGCTGTAGTTGTACCAGTTTGCCAGAGCTGCCGTAACAAAATACCATAGACTGAGTGGCTTATACAATATAAATTAATTTTCTTATAGTTCTGGAGGCTAGAAGTCTAAGGTCAGGGTTGGTTTCTCCTGAGGCCTTACTTTCTCCTTGGCTTGTGGACAGCCATCTTCTTCGTGTGTCCTCACGTGCACATCTCTCTGTGTGTGTCAGTGTCCTAATCACAGGACACAGGGATACCAGTCCTGTTGGATCAGGGCCCACCCATAGGACCTCATTTTACCTGAATCCCCTTTTTAAAGACCCATCTCCAAACACAGTCACATTCTAAAGTCTGTGGGTTAGAACTTCAATATGGGAGTTTTTCATTGCGGTAAATATGTGTGTATATACGTATGTGTGTCCACATACATATATACACACACAAATTTATATATCATATATGTGATTTATACTTTTATATTTACCTAACAAATGATAACACAAGTTATATTAAATACATATTCTTTACATTTATATATTTATATATTAAATATATTTATGTATTAAATATATATCTATATATAATACATTAAAAATGTATTATACATTACTTAAATGCCACAAAATTCACCATTTTGACCATTAATACATTTTCATTGTCATTAAGTGTACAATCCAGTGGCATTATGTTTACAATGTTATGTGCCCATCACCACCATCTATTTCCAAAACTTTTTCATTACCCCAAACAGAAACTTTGTACACGTTAAATAACTCCTCATTCTCCTTTTCCTCCTGCTCCTGAAAACCTTTCATCTATTTTTTGTCTCCACTAATTTGCCTATTCTAGATATGTCTTATAAATGGAGTCATACAACATTTGTTCTTTTGTGTCTGGCTTATTTCACTTAGCATAATTTAAGGCTTATTCATATTGTAGCATGCATCATCATTCCTGTTTTATGCTGAAGAATATTCCGTTGTATGTATCTATCATATTTTGCTTAACCACTCATATGTTGATGGACACTTGGGTTATGGTGAATAATGCTGCAGTGAATAGTGGTATACAAACATCTGCCCCAGTATCTGCTCTCAATTCCTTCCGGTATATACCTAGGGGTAGGATTTCTGGGTCATATGGTAATTCTATGTTTAGACTTTTGAGGACCCACCAAACTGCTTTCCATAGTGGTTACGCCATTTTATATTCCCATCAGCATTGCTTGAAGATTCCCATTTTTCCACATCTTTGTCAATACTTGTTATTTTCCACTAAAAAAAAAAAATCCAGCTATCCTAGTAGGTATGAATTGGTATCTCAGTGTGGTTTTGATTTGTTATTAACCGGATGTTTGTGAGTACAGCACCCCACCTCCCCACCACCTCTGACCCCTCAAGCCCTAACCCTCAGTGTGGTGGCATTTGGAAATAGGGCCTCTAAGGAAATGATTAAGGCTAAGTAGGGCTGTAAGGGTGAGGCCCTGCTCCTCTAGGATTAGTGTCCTTATAAGAAGGGATACCAGAGAGCTCATTTTTTTCCTCTCTCCATGCATGCATGGAGGAAACGCCAGGTGAGGACACAGAAAAGACAGCCATCTATGAGCCAGGAAGAGGGCCCTCACCAGAGCCCAGCCCTGCTGTACCCTGATCTCAGACTTCCAGCTTCCAGAACCGTGAGAAAATATATTTCTGTTGTATAAGGCACCCAGTTTGTGATATTTTATTATGTTACCCCTAACAGATGAATACAATTTGCATTTTCCCAATGACTAACATGGAGCATCTTTTCATGAGCTTATTGGCTATTTGTATATTTCTTTGAAGGAATGTCAGCCCAAATGGCCCACTTTGAAATTAGATTGTCTTTTTGTTGAGTTGTAGGAGTTACTGTTTTTTGTTTCATAGTTTCTTGTCCTTTCATTATAGATTTGTTATAGATGTTACTTCTTTTTCTCCTCCAAATCATTGCTGATTCTACCCTCCTGGTGCATCCTGGATGCTGTTGTTGATGTCCAACAGCAATCATCTCTCCTTTCCTCCACCAGTCCTCTGTTCTTACCTATTGTCTCTCTTCCTTGAATCCATTCTCCACACCAAAACAGAATATCAAATCTATCATGTTGCTGTTCTGTCACTACTCTGCTCAAAGGCATTCAGTTGATCTCCAATTCTTTTCAGTAAGTTTTGAATTCCTGTACATGGCTTTTAAGGGCCTCCATAATTTGCCTTCTATATACCTCTACCCTTCCAGCCTCATTTCTTGTTATTCTCCCTCTGAAAATCTAGAACATGTCTCTGAGTCTCTCTCTACAAGGCTTTGCATAGAAAGCTCTGTTTGTACTGTTTTGTAAGAAATTACCAAATTGTCTTTCTTGCTCATCTGTGGCTTTGCAATAGAAGAGGTCCCTCTATTTTTCTATGACCTCCTTCATAAAGCACCCCAGATGCCCCCATGACAGTACTTATCACATTTGGTTATCATTGCCTGCTAAATTGCCTCTCTTCCCCAGGTCAGAGCAAGAGTCTGTCCTCTTCTTCAATGTGTCCCCAGCATTTAGCACAATATTTGGTACATAGATACCCAGTGCTTATTATTATCATTAGTGGTATTATTTCCACCCCATAGAACTATTCCCTTTTTTTTTTTTTTAAACTTAATGTGTCTGGCAACGTGTAGCCTCTGTGCCTTTGTTCCTGTTATTCTTCTGATGGGATGTCCCTCTTCATTTACAATTTTCTCCCTAACATTTGATTATGACAGTTTTCAAGCACATAAAAAATGGAAAGGATACTAGTTGATTCCTATTCTTCACTATCTACATGCTACAATTAGTATTTTATTTGACTTAACACGTGTATTACATCTTTTTTTTTTTTTTTTTTTTTTTTTTTGAGGCAGCATCTCACTGTCACCCACACTGGAGTGCAGTGGTATGATCATGGCTGATACAGCCTCAAACTCCTGGTTTCAAGCAATCCCTCTGCCCCAGTCTCCCAAGTAGTGGAAACTAAAGGCAGGCACTACGACACCTGGCTATTCTTTTTTCTTTTGTAGAAACAGGGTCTTGCTATGTTGCCCAGGCTAGTCTAGAACTCCTGGCCTCAAGCAATCCTCCTGCCTAGGCCTCCCAAAACATTGAGATTACATGTGTAAGCCACTATACCTGGCCTATCCATTCATTAATTCATACTTGCTTGGGGAGTGTATTTCAAAGCAAGTTTCAGACTTCAGTATACTTCTAACCTAACCATTGCAGCATGCATGCCACTTATTTATGTTTTTAGATAGAATTTACATACAATAAAATGCACAAATCTTAAATGTATCATCTTATGACTGTTACCAATGCTTACAACTGGGTATTCCAAACCCCTATCAAGAGCTATAGCATTGTTACTAACCCAGAAAGTGTTCTCAGACCACTTCCTGCACTGCCTCCAGCAACTCCCAGGCCAACCATGGACAATGGTTTTTCTGATTTTTTTCCTCCATGGATTAAATTAGTTTTGTGTGTTCTGGAACTTCATTCTTTTATTAAGATCTTTTTATTTCCCTCTATATAATGTTATTGAGATTCATCCATGTTGCTGCATGCATCAATATGTTTTTTTTTTTTGTTATTGTTACTTGTTTTTTCCTTTGTTGTTGTTTTCCATTGTATGACTACAGCACAGTTGGCTATTCATTCTCCTCTTGGTGGACATCTGGGCTCTTTCTAGTTTTTGACTACTACGAATAAATTCTTGTACAAGTCTTTTTGTGGACATGTTTCCATTTCTCTTGGGTAGGTATCTGGGAGTGAATTTCTGGGGCATGTGATAGGATTGTTTTGTTTTGTAACTGCCAAACTGTTTTCCAAAGTGGTTGTACCATCCTCCATTCTCACCAATGACATGTGAGAGTTTTGGCTGTTCCATATCATTGTCAACATTTGGTGTTGTCAGTCTCTAATTCTAACTATTCTGGTGAGTATATAAGTAGTATCATATTGTGGCTTTAATTTGTTTCCCTGATGACCAAATGATGTTGAGAATTTCTTCACATGCTTATTAGCCATTGGTATACCTTCTTTTGTGAAGTCTCTGTTGAAATATTTTGCCTATTTTTGAAAGTCAGTTTTAATGAGGCATAATTTACATACAGTAAAAAATCATCTCTTGTAGGTATATTTTCTAAGAATTTTGCAAATATCTATAGTCATACAATTACCACAATCAAGATATAGGACATTTCTGTCACTGCAACAGTGTCCTTGCACCCTATATAGTCTATACTCACCCCTTTCCACTTGTAACCACTGATCTATTTTCTGTCCCTAAAGTTGTGCCTTTTCCAGAATGTCATACAAATGAAATCAAATGGTATGTAGGCCTTACAGTCCCATTTTAATTTGGTTGTTTGTTGTCTTATTGAGTTGTAGGAGTGGGTATATATTCTGGATGCCAGCCTTTCATCAGACATGTGTCTGATGAATATTTTATTTCAGAGTGTGATTTACCTATTCTTTTTTAATGGTATTCTTGGTAAGCAGAAATGCTAAATTTTGGTAAGTTCCAATTTGTCAGTTTTTAAATTTGATAGTTATTGCTTTCTGTGCTATGTCTAAGAAAACTGACTGTCCACCATAGAAGAGATTTTTCTATGCTTTCTTCCTGAAACTTTGTTTTAACTTTTTATATTTAGTTCAATGATCCATCTCAAATTAATTTCTGTGTATGGTGTGAGATAGGGGTCAAGGTTATTTTTTTCCCCAGCCCCCTCAGTCAAAAACTAACCTCTCCCAGTTCTCCCATAGCATGTTATGCACTGGGGGTAGACACTCATCATTTCCATCTTCTGTTATGTACTTTTTATTTTTTGTGGACTCATTGTTTCTTCAATTGGACTGAAAGTTTCTCGGGCAAGGGTCACATATTTTATGTAAAGAAGCAGATAGAGTAGTGCTAATGAAATATGTTTTGGGGTCTGGTGGAACCAGGATTGAAAGCAGGTGCTATCACTTGCCAGCTGTGTAAACCTGAGCAAGTCTTAGAATGCAAGTAGGGGCTACTGTATGCCTGGCATGAGGCTAGGAAAGAGGTCATAAAGGTGAATGCAACTCAGGCAGGTCTTGAGGTGCCCCACTCGTGTGTAGGGGGTATGGAAAAGGTAATTATTAAACAATGATCCAAATGCTGTGACAGAAATATGAATAGGTGGTTAAGGGATCAGAGAGGGTGGGGAATGGCTTCCCGATAGAGGTGAAGCTCACCTTGAATTTCAGTGGATGAGAAGGGTTAGCCAGGCAAAGGTAGATGAGACAGGGATTCCCTGGTGGGGACAGCAGCAAGAGCCGAGGAACTGAAGTGAGTTTCCTTGATGGAAACAAACAAATTACACTTCATGGAGTTGTTGTGAGAACATTATGAGCTAACAAACGTGGCGTAAGGTTGCACTGTTTGAGACATATTAATACTAAAAAAAGTACGTATTGTTTATATGAAATTCAAATTTAACTGGGCATCTTGTATTTTTATTTGCTAGATCTGGCAAGCCTAACATGATGGCACTCAGCACAGTACCTGATACATAGTTGGCACCCAAAAAGATATATGTTAAATTTAACTTTAAGCTGTTCTCCTCTGGAATAGAAGACAAGGGATAAAACTGAGAGATAAAATCTGAAGAGGAGCAATAAAATAGAAAAGGCAGAATTTGGTGCTTGATATTATTGAAAATTTTCCTTTCAGCGGTGATGGCATTTCCTGGCAAGAATAAACTTTGTCTTTAAATAAGTCTCCCTTCATGGTTAGAAATGCTCCTGGAAAGAAACGAAGGAGTCCTTCCATGTGAGCAGTGGGTGTAGTTTCGGGGCCAGGGGACCAGAAGGAAAATATTGTGCATAGTTTTGCTCCAGGGCATGTCATGTAAATGTTCCTTCTTTCTTCCTTGTTGTCTCAGGAGTTCTGAAAATCCAGGTATTTCTTTTGCAGAAAACACTTGGGCACTGAAGTGTCCCCCTACCCGCCACCCCCGCCCCACAAATCTGTATGGCTTGGTTTCCCACCACACTCCAAACCTGGGCCCCCTTGGAAGTCTGAATCATCTTACCCTACCTTGAGCCACCCTGAGGGCTCCGCTCCCAGGACCATGCTTCCTGACCCACTGTCGGAGGGGAGTCAGGGCGCTCCCAGCCTTAGGTGATATGGCTGCGTCTAGATGTGCTTAACAAATTGCCTGTTCACTCAAGTACATTTTATTTCATCATCTGTAATCATATAAATTATGCCTGATGGTAGTAAATGTTCATGTCAGTTCCTAATTACAGATTGATTAATTGGCTGGGGTGATCTGTATTACTACTTATATAAGAATATATGAGGTTGATGATAAATTAGGGCTGGTAATCCGAGCCCAGGAACATGGAATATTTCCAACTGCATCCCCCTTTTTGGGGGTGGGGAAGCCATTGCCCTTTTCCTATCTTGTTCCTGTCAGAGGCTTCTGGGACGGTTTCTCTTCTATGGATTGATTGATTTTGGCAACACTTGAGTCAAGAAATACTTATTATTTAGGTAATATACATAAGCGTTTTTGTAAAATTTTTGCCATGCAGTGCTCCTTTTTGGCTGTAGCGGAGATGAATAATGACAAGCTCATTAAGTTCAGTTGGGCTCATTACAGCCTGCTGGGCCCAGAAAGTTCCAGGGGTTGGATTTGGCCTAGAGAGCAGGTATCCAGAGAATGAAGACACGAGGCACTTGATCAGTGTCTACAAAACCAGTCCATATTAGGTGATTACATCTTTTTGTTTCCTTAGAAGCTAGAGTGTTAAATGGTCCAGAATGTACCTTGCACTTTTTTATAGGAACATGAGACCTTGGTGGATGTCTTTCAGGCAACTTGCCTGGGATGTCTAATAGTTAGTTCTCAGCTTTTGAGAACATCATTTACTTAGAACAAACTCTACTTCCATCATCTTTGCTTCTCTCCCACTCATACTTCGGGTTAAAGGTAAAGAGGAAGCAACATGGGCTAAGACATGTGGGAGGAGGGAGGGAGAATCTGAAAACACAGGGGTGGACCCTGGTTTCAGGGAAGGGGCCTGAGACTTGATCCTGGGTTCCTTGGCCTCTGAGAAGGGATGGGCAGAGGAAGAATGGCAGAGAAACCTGTGGGAGTTGAATCCTCTGAAGATGCAGCATCCCAGGGGCTTGTTACTAGAGAGAACCATCAGCTGACCTCTCCCCTTGACAAGCTACCATGGGAGCAATGATTTATTGCCATTGAGGGTCATGGGTGACCTTCTTTTCTTGGGGATTTTTTAATATGGTGATTGTATCATACAGCATCATGCCATAGAGCACAGCCTCTGCCTGAGTTCCAATCTTAGTTTTACCACTTAGCTCTGTGATCTTGGGCAAGTTACTTAGCTTTTCTATGCCTCAGTCTCCTCCTGTAAAGTGGGGATAATGATAGTCCTACATTATGGGGTTGTTGTCAGGATTCAGTGAGTTAACAAAGATATGGATGCTGAGAACACTGCCTGATACATGGGACACATCAAAAAATGTGGGGAGAGAGCTGTTTTCATTATAAACTAATGTGATCTCAAAACAGCCCTGGGGATACACTAGGGTGGAATACTAAACTCCTTTGTTGGGTGAGACAACTGAGTCCCACTGTAGTGAACATCTTGCTTCTGGACAACAATTTAAGTAGTGGTAAGGTTGGGGCCAGTCGTGGTGGCTCATACCTGTAATCCCAGCACTTTGGGAGGCTGAGGCAGGCAGATCACCTGAGGACAGGAGTTTGAGACCAGCCTAGCCAACATGGTGAAACCCCATCTCTACTAAAAATATGAAAATTAGCTGGGCATGGTGGTGCCTGCCTGTAATCTCTGCTACTTGGGAGGCTGAGGCAGGAGAATTGCTTGAACCCAGGAGGTGGAGGTTACAGTGAGCCAAGATATTGCACAACTGCACTTCAGCCTGGGTTACAGAGCAAGATGCTATCTCAAAAAAAAAAAAAAAAAAGTAGTGGTAAGGCTGGAACTAAAACCTGTGTCCCCTGACTCTCATCCTTAGTGTAAGAGGCAATGTCCCTGCAGACAAGGCCAGTAGTAGTTGTTCAGAGGATTCCTAGTGTCCACACTTGCATGGAAAAATCTTGCCTTTCTTTTAGCTTCCTTGGTCTGAGAACTCAACTCTCATCTGGCAAAAGCAGAGGCTTCTCTTGAATGAATGTATTTCTTTCCCCTTGATTTTCAATTTACACTTTCCCCAACTTGGTAAAATGATCAATCTACTTCTCCTCACTAATACCCCATGATATGATACAGGGGCCAAACTGGGCCTTCTAACTTCCTTTATGAGTTAACACTTTGAGTGTGTTAGGGTTTTCTTTGGGACTCCATTTGAGGCAGCTAATATGTGGTGTGACTGAGAATATCACACAACTTAGGACCAGGGAGCCTGACACCCAATGCCAGTTTTTATCACTAGGGAGCTTTTTGCTGCAAGTAACTGCAAGTAAATGAAAATAAACTAAATTAAACTTAACACCTAATGGGGTGTTTTTTTTTTTTAAGCTTATGGAACAAGGTATCCAGAGTTATGGCAGTTCCAGAGGTGTGTGGTTCAGCAGCTCAATGCCATCTCAGCCTCTGCAATCTGTTTGACCTACCCACCTTACCAGGTTCCCCCATGGCCACAGATGACTGCTGTGGTACCAGACATCACATATACATTAAGTGACTCCCAGAAAAAAGATGTTTCCTCCCATTTGCTTCTTTATTGGCTGAAGTTTCTCAGCTGACATTTTCTCAGGTCCTACTGCCCAAGATTGGATCACATGTTTGCCCTAAACTAATAATTGTTGAAGGGACTGAGACAACTGTGATTGGTCTAGACCTATTATGATTGATTCCTTGGTGGTCTGAGGAGAAGGGCCACCTTTCCTGAACATATGGCCTGGTAGGAAGTGACACCGAAACAAAATGGAAACTGTCAGTCACAAAAAGTAGATGAGTGTATATGTGCAGGGTTAGAGGAAATTTTTTTTTATTTTTTTATTTTTTGTGTGGAGTGGGTAGTCAACAGTGTCTGCGTCTGCTCTGGGCAAATCACACAAAGTCCCTGAACGGCAGGAACCAAGAAAATCCCGTCAGGTCCATAGGAACGAAGATTAAATTGCCCCAGAAGAAAACCACAATAAGTAAGGCATATCTCCAATATAACTTTGGTTTTTATTCAGCTCTTCTCATTTTGCTCTTTATAATACCTTGCAATGAGAGATGGCTTTCACAACTTCATTCTGCACATCACCTGGAGGTGTCAGATGGTAAATCTGTAAACAAACCACACGCTATTGTGTGATATACAGGGGAAGTATGGAGTCTCCATTCTCTACTCCTTCTTTCAAATGGGCCCAGTTGACACCATCTCCAGCTTCAGAGGAGGATCCTCATGACTCCTGGCTAATCAGAGCCTGGTATCCCCTTGGGTGTGGTAATGGGTCTGGAGATGGGCAAGTTGGCCCAATCAGATTGAAGGAAAGGACTGCTGTTGCACCAGGGGAAGATTCTTTTCCCCGCTCCTGCTGTGTGGGAACGAGGAAGCACCCAGCTCTACTGTCCCTGGAAACCATCTTGTGAACACGAAGGGACAGATATTATATCTGATAAGAGGAAGACAGAGCTGAGCAAGGGAAAGACAGTAGGGCCTCAGCAGCATCATTGAGCTGAAGCTGGGGTCTCCACCTTTGATCTTGCTGAGTAAGATGACAGTTTTCCTTATGACTTAAGTCAACTTGAATTGAGGATTTTGGCTACTTGCAGCTGAGAGCATCCTTATTGAAACAGGAATCAGTTATTTTCTTTTACAAATGAAGAAACTGAACAAGAGAAAGGAAGTGAGCTGCCTCGGGTCCTATACCCAACAAAGTGATGGATAACTGGAAGCCAAGTCTTTTGACCCTGAGGTGGCTTTTTTTTTTTTTTCTACCCAATTCCCTCCTATCATGGGGGACTTCTTATCAAGCAAAAGTTATCTTGAGGTGCTCTGGGGAGTCGGAGGGGAAGGGTGAAATGTCTCCTAGGGCACCAATAGGGTCTGGATGGGAAATCTAATTCCTTCTGGGTTGGCTGCTGGCTGCCATCTGGTCGTAGATAATTATTACCCTGCCCTTTCTTTGTCTAACTGGCTCTGCAGTAGGAACAATTGATTCCAATGAATTGTGCTGGTAAACAATATCTTCTGCTTCCTGGGGGCAACTTATAAAACAAAGGATGAGGGTTCCCCTACTAAGAGGGAGGGAGCAGGGTGGAGAAGGGGCATAGACTAAGGAGCCATGGTAACAGGCACCTCTGAGGTTGGTCATGAGGAAAAGTCAGGCTCGGGCAGACCCAGCAGCTGGAGCCATTGTGAGGTTGTTCTGAGGGCCACACCACTCCATCTATGACACTGTTAGTTTCAGAAAGGAGCTCACTGGTAGAATTCCCGTGGCATAGAAGTTGGTCTGTGATGCACACCAGCTGTAACCTGGCTGATCCCAGGGGGAGCTCTGGGGCTAAAATGGCTCATCAGAGTTGTTCCATATTAGGTGGAAATAGCCTGGCCTTTACAGTCCTACCTTCATTTGTCATTAGATATGGGCTGCCCTTGGAAGGATGTGACTTGGGGCCCCGTGGCTCTCTGCAGCCGAAGTGATCCTGGAGGGGCTGACAGCAGAGGGCTGACCTCTGACTGTGTTCCTGGCAGCTGCGTCACTAGTCATTCTTGAAAGGGGATCTGGGTTTATCATACCTTTCCCTACCAACTACTCACTGAGAATTTCTCATTTTGGATTTGCCTCCTTAGATTCAAGGTAACACTGCCTTGAATCTCATGTCATACAGTAACTACTGTACGGTAACTTAGTCTGTATTGCCCAAATGTGTATTTTCGTGGGAGTTCTGGGGACTGTGACTCCACCTCCTTGCCCAGCCATGGTGCTGTCATAGGAGTGGGGCTTCTTGAACAGGAGACTGTTGCACTATCTAGGTTTATGCCTCATGTCTGCTGTGAACCCTGGTGGCAATGCGATGCTCAGCAACTAGCAGCCCACCTTAAGTCTTAGAGGCCACCTCTTGGCTTCAGAAGGGCCTATCAGGCTGGGAAGTGGTTCTGGCCCTTTATGGATGGATGGTTAGAGTCAGTGCTGTTATCACCATCTAGCATAATACATATTTTACTGACTGGCTCTTGCTGGGGCCAGAAGTGGGACCCAACCCCAGTCTGTGATGCAAGTTAGTTGCAAAGCCTGACTTTGTCTCTTTTTCCCCATCTATAGAACACAGATAATATCTTCTTTTTGTGGTAGAAGACTATTGTGAAAGCAAATATAGTAACAAATATGAAAATAAAAAGAAGCCTACAGAATTGTGAAACAGTGCCACTATCATGTCAGTTATTATCAGAAGTGGCTGCTGAACTGCATGGAAACAATACTTCATATGCCTTGGCTGCATCCTAGAAAAGACAGATGCCAAATGCAAAGCATTTGACTTTGGCCTAGTGGTTCTCTGTGCATCAGTTTTCTCTGCAGAAGAACCAGATCCTTTTCCCTAGAAGACCCAGCTTGAATCTCACCTCTGTATTGGTTAGTGATGGATCACTTTTCTGATCTATTTGCCTTGTGTTTACTTCTGTCACACTTACCAACCTGGTCTTCTGAAAGTCTTGGTTCGGTGTGTAACATGGGTAAGAGGATCAGCTCTTGGAATTGTCTCCCTTCTTTTTCCCATCCAGAGCCTCCCAAATTCAGAGACAGACAGGGCTTTGGGCAGCAGAGGCGTTCCCAGACTGTGGCCCACAATTGAGAGGAGCCGGCATGGGTGCCTGGCAGGTGGCCAGACATGCTGGGAGATGGGCATGGGGTCAGAGCTGCCCTGTGGCAGATATTGGGCTTAGACTCATGGGATGCACTGACAGAGACTTTAATGATAATTTGTTGCAATTCTTGCCTTTTCTCTCCCCTCCCCTACCAACTTAATAGTCAAAAAACATTTTTGGAGCACCTTAAACATGCCAGGCCCTGTGAAAGGGAGGGGAGATTAACATTGAACAAAACAGATTAAAATCCCTGGCCTCATGGGACTTACACACTGGTTTGAGGTTCTTCTGAGGGAAGAACATTCATTCCTGGGGGTGTGAGCAGCATGTGCAAAGGCGCTGAGATGGATCCTGGCCTGGCAAATTTGAGGTATAGCTGGTGGGGCCAAGGAGAGTGGCAGGTAGGAGAAGATCAGAGAGACGATAGGCGCTGACAGTTGAGCACCACAAAGGATCTTGCAGGTCTTTGCAAGGACTCTGGCTTCTGCTCTGAGTGAGACAGGAGTCATTGCAGGGTTCTGAGCTAAGGGTGGCATGATCTGGCATGGATTTAAAATGGTGTCTCTGGCTGGTGAGTAAATAGACTATAGGAAGCAAAGGGTGGAGCAAGGAGATCAGTAAGGTGTCTGTTGTAGTAATCCAGGCAAGAGGGAGGGTGGCTTGGATGGGGGCATATCAGTGGAGGTGATGAGAAGCAGTTGGGTTCTGGAAGCATCATGAAGCCAATATTGGAAAATTTAATGACAGATGAGGATACTGGTCCAGAGAGTGATTTGGGCCAAAAAGGAATGATCTATTTGAAGTGGTACAGCTAGTGGCAGACTAGGACGAGAATAGCCTGGAACAAAACTGACTTCTGGGCCTGAACGTTGCTTCCCTTGTGTTTGATGTGCTTGTTGGTTCATGGACGTGTGCTTGTGCTAGTGAATGCTTTGTTAATGTGTGCCTGTGTGTGTATGAGTGTGCGCATGTGTCAGCACGTGGGGTCCTTGCATGTGGGGGCAGGTGAAGCTGGGCTGGAGCAAATGAAAGCAGCAGTTAGAGGGAGCTGTGCCTCAGCTGACCACCTCCCACCTTGGAAGAGTCCATAACCATTGTATGCCTCTCCCTACATCCATCCTGCCGCCTCCTGGCCCCTTCCGGCCCAGATCCTTCCTCACCCAGCCCTGCTGATCCCAGTGCAGGCTAATCTGGCTTTCATGAGGCAGCCCTTCCCCATCTGTTCCAACAATGGTAAGGAAAGATTGAACCCTTAGGGCTTCATTCTGATTTTTTTTTTTTTTTTTAAACATGTAATTTGCTCAGTCCAAGTCCCAGGTGACCAGCTCTGTGACTGGGTATCTCTTTGTGGCTTGGAGCTGGGATGGGGACGGGAAGGCGTGGCAGATGGGGTAGGTGGGAGAGGATGACTCACACAAGATAGTGGCAGAAACAGTGATGGGATGATGTCTTTGTGTGTCTCCAGGAGAAAGTAGATATTCAGTAATCACCTGGGAGAGATGCCCGTGACACTAGATGGGAAAAGGGATTTTCATTAGAATACCGGAAAGACCACACTGGCCATCACTGAGGCCCAGGGTTCCTCCTTGAGGTTTTCTGCGTGGACCTCTCCTGGTTCTGGCACCAGCTAGCTGTGACGTCAGGCTCAGGCAGCGCTTCTCCTGGTTAGCTATGCTAGACACAGTGGCCAGGAATTTATATAGGACTTTGGTAAGTCCAGTCATATTTTAGCATGAACTTCATCCTGGGGTATTGATTACATGAAGATGCAAGTGTTAGTTCCCTGGTATCCACCAACCAGAATGGACATCATGAATGATTTGGGGCAAACATTCCCACGTTTGCCCCAAATCATTGCTTCCTGAAAGTGCTCACTAGAATTACCTGGAGAGTGCTTAAAAATTAATTTTATTTAATATAAAAATGTAAAAAGCGCTACAGTGACAAATCTTCCCATACCTCATTAGTGCATTCCCCTCCACTGTGTTACCGCTGTTATGGGGTCTGTGGTACCCTCTCAGAGTGTCTCATGAAAGCAAATATTGATAGAGATTCTTCTTTCCTCTCACCCACTTTCTGTACAAAATGAAGCATTCTAGGCATATTGCTCCACATGCCACTTCTTTCACTTAATGCATTTTAGATTTCTTTTTACATTGGTACATAAAGGATTTCACTTTGGGTTTTTTTTTTTTTTTGTTCACAGAGATGGACGGCCTGGCCTGGTCTGGTTCCTCAGTGAAGAGGAGCCCACCACTTCCTGTGCCAGTCCACTTCTTTGTTGGACAACTGTAGGGGTTTAATTCAGTTGCATTCAATGTTGATGGAGTACCTACTGGGTCTTATGCACTCACTGAGTGGTGAGAGGGCACAACCCTTGTCCCCAGGGAATTAACAGCTTGATGAGGATGGCAGATACATGGATTAACCCTAATGCACTGGGAGCCTTGTGGCAGGGCCCCTCCCTAGCCTAGGGGGCAGTATGAGGGTGATACTCAAGAGGAGGAGGTATTCAGCTGCATATTAACAATCTGTATTCATTTTCTGTGGCTGCTTTCACTAGTTACCACCCTCTTGGTGACTTTAAACAACAGAAATTTATTCTCACAATTCTGGAGGCCAGAAGCCTGAAGTCAGTTTCGTGGGGCTGAAATCATGGTGTTGGCCGGGCCATGTTTCCTCTGGAGGCTCCAGGAAAGAGTCCATTTCTTGCCTCTTCTGGTGTTGGCCGGGCCATGTTTCCTCTGGAGGCTCCAGGAAAGAGTCCATTTCTTGCCTCTTCTGGTGTCTGGTGGCTGCTGGCATTCCTTGGCTTGTGGCTCCACTCTTGGCCCCGGCCTTCACATTGCCTTCTCCTCTTTGGTTTGTGTACAGTCTCCCTCTGTGTCTTTTGTGTAAGAACACGTGATTGTACTTAGGGCCCACCTGGATCATCCAGGATCATCTCCCCTTTTTTAAGATCCTTACATCTGCAAAGACTTTTTTTTTTTCCTGTAAAAATAACATTCATAGGTCCCAGGGATTAGTTCTTGATATCTTTTGAGTGGTCATTGATCAGCCTGTAGCAGAAGAGCGGAAACAGCCTGCCGAGGAAGGAAAGGAAAGGAAAGTATTCAGGAGGGAATGCGCATGTGTAAGGCACAGGGAACCCTGCAAACTCTCTCTTCCCGGAGTCCATGGCCTCTGGCCATGTGAAGAAATGGCACAATTCTTCTAAATCTTCATTTGCCCTGGATGGGCCTGCGTCTGTCTTTGCTGATTCTTTGGAGGGTGCTCTTATGGCTGTGGGCTCTGGCTGCACTGGAGGTCTCTAGTTCCTGGCCTTTCACAGTCTGCACCTGTGTCCTCCACACATGTTGTAGAACAAAGCTGGTCCCTAGGGACATTGGGAAGTGAGGGAGGTTGGTCTTCAGTGTCTTCCTCCCTTTGTGATGCTTTTTCTCTACTCTCTTCAGATGATTTTATTTATTCCTTCACAAACATATATTCAGCTTTGTCTACATGCAGGTCCTGTTTCTGGTACTGGGGATAGGGTGTTGAATGAGACAGGTGAGATCTGTGCACTCCCAGAGACTGTAGTTTAGAGGAAGAGGCAGTGGGATAAACTAGTGAGCAAATATACAAACAAGCTCATTTCAGACAGTGGGGAATGCTGTGAAGATACCCAACAGGGCCATGAGATAGGAAGTCGGTGAGTGGAGATGGGAAGGGCAGGGAAGACTTCTTAGCAAGGTGACATTTAGGTGAGTCAGAATGACAAGAAGGAGCCTGGTACTTGAAGTCTTGGGGTAGAACATTCCAGCAGGGGTGTTAATGAGCACCAAGGCCCTATGGAGGAAGGAGCTGGAGAGTTAACAGAAGTGAGAGAGGGGGTGGCCAGAGGTGACATTGGAGACACAGAAAAGGGCCAGCTCATGTACAGCATTGAAGGGCAACTTCAGGACATTGCTTTTAATCTAAAGAAGCTGGGAAGTGATATTAGCTGGGGTTTGCCTCAGGTGCTGCCAACAGCAGGTGCACATGCCAGGGAGCCAGAGGATGCATGAGTCTCTCCTCAGGAGCCTGAAGACACATGCCTGGCAGTCACAAGGGCACTGGAAATAGTTAGATTTGGGTCTGAATAAGCTCATCCAAACAGCATAAATGGAGATGAGAAAAGACCCCCAGGCTGAGATCTGAGTTGGCCAATACTGAGATGGCAAGCAGAGGAGCAGGTACCAATGAACGGACAGAGAAGAAGAGGCCTGGGAGGTAGGAGGAAAACCAAGAGGGAAGAACGCATTTCAAGAATGCTGAGCGGTCAAGGTTCATCTGTTCTGTCTCGCTGAAAGGAGGACTGCTGGCAAATAAATTCCTTCGGCAATGTAAAGTCTCCTGGAATGAGTGTTTTTGAGAGAAATCAAACCCTTAAGCAAGAGTTCAGTATTATTAACACAGTATTGCAGGGAGGGTTTTCCCTGCCATGCCTTTGGGCCTTAGTGATGTCAATTTATAACCTTTTTGAGGTTATCCTGTTGGAGGTAGAGCCAGGAGGCTGAAGACTGTTGGCAGGGAGGAGATCAAGACACCATGTTGTAAGCACTTAAAAATTAAACTCAGCCTGTGATATGGCTGTTTAGAGAGACATTCCTTTTGTTTCAGGATGGAAGGCAACATCATTCTATAGCACCACATTGCTTCTGAGAGGACACTTGCCATTGTCTCAAGCTACCTGTTAGGTTGGGATCTAACAAACCAGACATCTGCTCCTCCAACAGAGCTGCTAACACTACCAACAGGAAATTCTGAAAATCATGTCAAATGTAATTGTAAGTGTTTCTACAGGGATCTAAGTGCAGATTTAACTCATTTAACCCCTTAGTGAATGGCAGGACTAAGTCAGGGGATGCTGGACAAGGGACTCTGAGGCCCTTACAAACCTGAGTCTGTGATCCTAGGACAAATTCTTCATTAAAATGATTGAGTGATGATGGGATAAGCATTCATAAATGCAGCTGAGGCACAAGATTTCTTATTCAGCAGAGGCAGTTTTTGCTATATCATTGAAATGGTATGAGCATGGCTGCCAGCCAATGCATGGACAGGCCTCCTTTTTGTGAGCTAATCATCTATGTAGCCTTTCCCTAAAAGTACCCATGAGATGAGGATCAGATCCTTTGGTGTGGCATGCAAGCCCCACCTCAGTCTGGCCCCAACCTGCCTCTGTTGTGTGCTGTTGCTGCAGTCTCTTCCCACCCCCATCCTCATATTCACTGCTGGACACGTCTCCCCTCATGCTCTCTGCCTGCCCATCATCCAGCCCCTGGCACAGGACATCCCTGACTGCCTGCCTGCTGACCGCCTGCCTACACTTCAATGGGACTTCCAGTTCCTAACCTCTTCTCCAGCCTCTGCTTTGTTCACTCTTCCATACCCAGCTGGCATAAGATGACTCGTTTTGCAAAAAGCTGCTATTGTCCAGCACATCTTCCTGCAGCCTGAACATACTGTGCTTCTCCCTCCAGTTCCTTAGCCTTTCATGTGAACAGCTCCTCTCTCTGCTCTTCCAACAAGACTCCCAAGTTTTTCCCCTTCCAGGAAGAGGATCCTTACTACATCAGCCCTTGGTAAGTTCGTCTTTGCACTTACTCTCTATAACTTCCACATGGCCTGTATCCCATGCTGTCTAGTGATAACTTCTGTATTTCATTGACCGCTGCTATTGCATGATACCTGCTAGGGACCCCTTCAATTCATATGTTGAAGCCCTAGCTCCAAAGTGACTATGTTTGGAGACAGGAATTTAGCAGGTAATTAAGGTTAAATGAGTTCTTAAGGATGGGGTTTTAACCTGATAGGATTGGTGGCCTTATAAGAGGAAGATCTCTCTATCTCTCTTTCTCCCTCTCTCTCTCTTCCTCTCTCTCTCTTCCTCTCTTTCTCTCTCTCTTCCTCTCTTTCTCTCTCTCTTCCTCTCTTTCTCTCTCTCTTCCTCTCTGTCTCTCTTCCTCTCTCTCTCTCTCCCCCCCTCCCTCTCTCTTCCTCTCTCTCTCTTTTCCTCTCCCTCTCTCTCTTCCTCTCCCTCTCTTTTCCTCTCTCTCTCTCTTCCTTTCTCTTTCTTCCTCTCCCTCTCCCTCTCTCCTCCACTCCACCCCTGAGGAAAGGCCATGTGAGTACACAGTGAGAAGGTGACCATCTGCAAGCCAGAAAGAGGGCCCTTACCAGAACCCAGCAGTGTCAGCACCCTGATCTCAGACTTCCAACTACCACTGAAAAAGACAGAAAGGAGAGAATATGGTGGAATGTGGCTCTCCCTAGACAATTGTCAGAAAGCTCAGTTGGTTCTCAGTTTTGGGGGATTAGGAGCAATTCTGCTGGAGGCAGAGGGTTGAACCAGATGACCTCTCAGATTCCTTCTCTCTGATGATGCTGGGAAGACATTTCTCATGGTCTTGAACCATGAGATAAATTGCTGCTGTTTAAGCCACCCAGTCTATGGTATTGTGTTATGGCAGCTGGAGCTAAGACAATATCTATTGTCACTTCTATGTCTTATCTGCCCAATAAAGTCTGTGCTCCCAGACCAAATTTGTGGGTTTTTAGAAATTTTAACTTATGCTTAACATGCATCAGAAAGATACTCATATTCTAAGTATATAGCTTGCTGAATGTTTACAAACTGAACACACCTATGTGACCAGTGCCCAGACCAAGGAATGCACATCACCAGTGCCTTGATGCCCCTGCCATGCCACCTTCTAGCCTCCTCCAGCCACAAAGGCAACTACCACTCTGACTCCCAAGTATAGATGAGTTTTGCCTAGTTTTGCACTTTATGTAAATGGAGTCATAAAGTATGAACTTGTTTGTGTCTGGCTTTCCATTTATGAAATTCATCCATACTCTTGTGTGTGGCTGTAGGTTATTCATTCTCATTGCTGTACAATAATCCACTGTGGAAATATACCACAATCTAGTTATTTACTCTACTGCTGATGGGCATTTGGGTAGTTTACAGTTTTAGCCATTACAAATAGTGTTGCTATGAATATTCTAGCATGGGTCTTTTGGTAAACCTTTGCATGTGCTTCTATAGGGCCTATGCCTAACAGTGGGATTGCCAGGTAACAGGGCATGCATATGCTTAGCTAGGATTGCCAGGTGTAACAGGGCGTGCATATGCTCAGCTTTAGTGGATACTGCCAAACACTTTTCCAAAGTAATCAAACTGCCTTTACTAGCCATGTGTGAGAAGAGCTATTTCTTATTCTCTTTTAAGCCTCTGGCATAGGGAGGAATGAATATAAGTTATTCAGAAATGTCTGCTGAATGAGTAGAACGAGGACTTTCTTGGTGTTCATGTATCAGTGGACCCAAGGATCCATGTGTGAATGAAATAGGTGGGGTTAATCTGACCTTAGTGTCCTTGGTAATCTGAATGTTCAGAAACTCTCCGTAGATGTTGAAAAAAAAAAAAAGTTTTTTATCTTGAGTCCTGGTTGTGGAGGTTTGGCCCAATCACTACCTTCCTGGTTTCCCCATTACTTCATTAAATATCTGCAGTGGAAATTCATTTGGAGGAGGCCCTTGGCATTGTCAGGATGCAGAGCCTGGCTCTTTCCTCTCGTCAGATATTTCTGCACAAGAAGCCAGAAAGTTGGAAGTTAGAGGCAAATAAGAGTCAATCATGCAGCTTTGGAAGCTGTGGTCAGAGGAAGATGGATTAAGGAGAGCTGTAAAGGACTTCTACCCCATCAGAGGGCCACTTTGGGAGAAGGGGAGGAATGGCAGACAGGAGGAGGCCCCGTGGTCTCCACCAACTCTCACCACTTGCACATGCTACATCTTTTACATCTTTGACATCTTTGATTCGCACCTCAGCAAAGACCTTGGAATTCAGAAGCCCTGGAATTCAGAGAAGTGATGAGGCCATTGGGAACTCCTAGTGATTTAAAAAGAAATCAGTTCCATCAAAGAATATTGAAGTTCTTGCAAGGAGCCCCAGGGAATTTCTGATTCCACCATTCCTCATAGAAGGAAGCTCCCAGGACCTACCCACTCCACTTCTCTGGATACTCACCAGGTTCAATGCTCCTTTTAAAATGTGGAGGCCAGAAGAAGGGGCTGCAAGTGCTGCTGGGGCTAACACTTTCCCAGATAGGGATGTTAAAATTTTGTTAACACCACATTAAGATTTTAATTTGCTCTCTTTTTTAGTAATTATATTACATTGTTAATTCATATTAAGTTTGTGGTGAGTTAGGCCGGGCGCGGTGGCTCATGCCTGTAATCCCAGCACTTTGGGAGGCCGAGGCGGGCGGATCACCTGAGATAGGGAGCTCGAGACCAGCCTGACCAACATGGAGAAACCCCGTCTCTACTAAAAATACAAAATTAGCCTGGCGTGATGGCACATGCCTATAATCCCAGCTACTAGGGAGGCTGAGGCAGGAGAATCGCTGGAACCTGGAAGGCACAGGTTGCAGTGAGCTGAGATCGTGCCATTGCACTCCAGCCTGGGCAACAAGAGTGAAACTCCATCTCAAAAAAAAAAAAAAAAAAGTTTGTGGTGAGTTGACAAATTCGCCCACCCCCACGTTTTCAGTGAAAACCACTGTCCTTCCTTGTTAGCACCTGTGTAACGGTCACTGTTTTGTTTAAGTTAATTGCAATACTTTTTGTTTATCTTTAATTTCATCTTGCAGATTTTGACCTGGGGCCTTAGTCTGACCTTCAAGTTAAGGTAGCAAGCCCTGTTACTTTCTCCTCTTAACTTCTCAAATCCTCCTATTTCTTGGCAAAGCTGTCTTTGCCTGCTCCCTCACCTGGAAGACTCTTCTCCTCTCTACAGCCCCACCCCAGCCTTAGCCTAGGTAATTCCTACCTTTGCTTGCTCTGGAAGAACTTCCCCTTCTATATCCCTGCAGCCAAGGACTGTGATCCTTGGGAAGGCAGGTGAGCTGAAATCCAGGACATGTCATCATAGACTCTTGGTGGACCCCCAGCAGGTAAGGAGCACTTCCTGGGCATCAGCATAGCTGGGGAGACAAGGTGGGCCCCCAGCTCTCCTTCGCATCCCCAGATGCACCAGTAGGACAGGAAGAAAGGAGTTTGGCACTTGAGGTGCATGCCTAAAGGTCTCATGCTGAGCCTATGCTTCCTCTGGTGAGACAGTCCTATGGAGAATAAAATGCTGGCTGTCATATTGAAGGGGCTTTGAAGAAAAGCACTAACTATGAATATGGAGAAAGCCCTCATACTGCTTACGATCCAGCTGAAGAGATCATCAAAGTAGGGTTTCTCTTGGGAAGTAGTGGGAGTACATAATTGGAAAATATCCTTCCCTCCTTCTCTCCTTCCCTTCCTCCCTTCCTTCCCCCTTCCTTTCCTTCCATATTTATTGAAAACTCAGTAAGAGTCTTGTACTTTGCTAAACCCTAGGAACATGGCAGTGAATGAGACAGTCATGACACAAGCCCTTGTGGGCTGACAGTGTAAAGTGAGATTCAGAAACTAAACAAGTTGCTTGATGAGTTATGTAAAGACAGTTGTGATAAGGAACTGAAAGAGATGTACAGGGTGCAATAAGAGCATAGAGCTGGGAGCCTTGACCTAGTCTGGAAATGCTAGAGAAATCTTCTTGGAGAAAGGGATATTGAAGCTGAGTTCTGAAGGACAAGCAGCTCCTGTTGTGCTGTTTTACCACCTGATTTTGATAAGGTAAGCTTTTATTGAAAGAAAGACCAAAAGTAAACATTTGAGAGCCTCTTATCCAGTCTGACACATCCACTCTATAAATTCAGAGGTTGACTTGGGTAAGACAGACATCATCAGTTGATAGGCCTGTGACTGACTCTGGTTTCTGTGTAGTAGCCATTCCCTAAGTGTTACCTCCAATGATAGTAATCATACTATTAGTGATAATCTTACTATTATTAAAATGAAAGAGGCCAGGCATGGTGGCTCATGCCTGTAATCCCAACACTTTGGGAGGCTGAGGCGGGCAGATCACCTGAGGTCAGGAGTTCAAAACCAGCCTGGCCAACGTGGCGAAATCCCTTCTCTACTAAAAATACAAAAAAAAAAAAATTAGCTAGGCTTGGTGGCAGGTACCTGTAATCCCAGCTACTGAGGAGGCTGAGATAGGAGAATTGCTTGAACCTGGGAGGTGGAGGTTGCAGTGAGACGAGATTGTGCCACTGCACGTCAACCTGGGTGACAGAGCTAGACTCTGTACCAAAGAAAAAAAAGGAAAGACCATTTTGTAGAGTGGAAACTGAAGTGTAGATATTGTTTGGGACAAGGCTTGGTGGCCTCACTATGGAAGCACACAGGAGGAATAGCGAGACCGTAGATAGGGAAGGGTGAGGAGGGCGCATGGGGTCTTCGCTGCTCAGGACGTTTTGGCTGTTTGGGCTGCTAAGTGGAGGGAGGACTTTGAAACACAATCTCAATGTAATTCAATCCAAGATTCTAAGCCCTCATAAAAGAATGGAGAAAAGAATGGGGTTCAAGACTGGGCTAGAAGAGAGTTACAGGGAATGGGTGTCCCCACAGTGTCAGACTCAGAATGAAAGCCTTCCATCAACAGTGGGTGCCTCAGTTTTAGAAGGCTCTAGCCAAGACTTGATGCCTAGCAGTTCCTGCTGTGAGTGGCATGCTGGGTCAGTTCACCTCACTGGAAGGCTGAGATTCTCTGAGAACCTGATGTTCTAACATGAGTCTTTTAGGAGGTGAGTGTGTGGAATGAAAAATGAATAAATAAGAAATGGAATGAGGTATAGACTTTGAGAGTGGGGTGACTATAAATTAAAGGAGTGAGATGTTGGGGAAATGGATTCCAGGGACAAAGAAATTGACCCAGAGAAGATATATTGGTCTTGGGATTGAAAACAGAAGTGGGAGAATATGGTAGAATGTGGCTCTCCCTAGAAAATTGTCAGAAATCTCAGTTGGTTCTCAGTCTTGGGGGATTAGGAGCAATTCTGCCTAAGGCAGGGGGTTGGACCAGATGACCCCTCAGGATTCCTTCTCTCCTGATGATGCTGGGAAGACATTTCTCATTGTCTTGACAGTCCTGAAATGTCTTTTCTTAATGGGGAATTTATCTGCTGGATCCAGTTTAACTGTTGCATTTGTATTTTGTACATGCACCTGCCCTGGGGCAATGGTTACATTTTAAATAAATCAAATAAATCAATAAATATGATACGCCTCACTTTAATCATTACATAATGCAAAAAATTATGATAATACCACATTAAGTTGCAAATTAAGACACGTAAAAGTAAGAAAATGTGGAAATGAATGTTCTCCCAGCAACATTAACTCCCCTGCCTTGTGATGTGGTATAATAGTCTATATTTATATCTGCCTACCTAGCAGTCTCTCATTCAGCATGGGCCAATGTGGGAGATTATTGCCAATTTAACCTTAACTTTTGTGTCTGATGGCTTGTTGTAAATGTGCTGTCTTAATTGAAGCATTAGCCTGGCTCCTGCAAGGGAGATAGAAGGGTGCAATATTGGGTTCCCAGGCTTTGAGCAAGATTGCCTGAGCTTGGCATCTCAGTTCTGTCTCTGAGACAGAGTTCTGTCTATCTGAGTTCTGTCTATGGAAACTGCCCATTAGCTCAGTTCTTTGTACCTCCTTTTTTCTCAACTGTCTGCAGCATCCGGGTCTTAGATTCTCACCATCCTCCACACTAGCTTCAACCAGGTTACTCCCATTATTATCTTATTGTGGTTCATTTATTATATAATTTTGAGAAAAAGTGTTCTGTTGCTCAAAATAATTTTCCAAGGACAGCTCTAGTTCTAATATTTCAGATGAGAAAATCAGGGAGGCGAAGTAACTTGGCCAAGGTCACAGCTGGGTACTATCACGGAGACCCTCCACCTCAGGCTATGACTCCCATGCAGGCCAGCCACTTTCCACTGCTCTTGTTCTTGCCCCCACCTAAAAGCTGCCTTCTGAACAGTGCATGGCTCCTGGTTAGCATCTGCTGCGGAAGGGCAGACTGGGCATGTGCATGCAAGACAGAAGAGGTTCCCAGAGCAGTAAGGGCTGATAGGAAAATCATAGGTGTTGGAGTTAGGTGGTTACAGATTCCAGCTCCACTGTCATGTGACCTTGGACCATTTAAAGAAATCTCAGTTTCTTCTGTAAAATGATGGAAGAGAGTCCAACCTTTTAGGATTCAGTGAAATAATGTGTATTAAATACCCATCAGAGTGCCAGGCTCTTGGCGTGCACTAAAGAAATGTAAGCTGAGTTGTTTTTTTTTTTAAATGCTCTGATTTAAAGTATGAGTATCTTTCCCCAATTTCCCTTGAGCCACCTGAAATTCCATCAGTAATGACACATTTAAATAGGTCAATCATTTTTCTCTCCCCATTAAATAACCTTACCACTCTTTTGACTTGCAGAGACTTTAAAAGATGTTGATATTCTAAGCTCTCAACACCTCAAATGGCTCCTCATTGCCTATGGGATCAATTAAAATGCTTTACTCTGCAGTCTGCCAACATGCCAGATAGACAGGGCAACTCCTTACTCTCCGAACATCTTTTTGGCTTTTGCATCTCTATGCCTTTTCTCCTACTTCTTCCTCCTCCTGGAACACCCTCTCTAGTCTCCCTTCTCCCTTGTACTCCCTTCTACACTGCTGTCTCTCCACTGATCAACATTAAATCTACCCTTCAGGGCTAAATTCAAATAGCAGATCTTCTCTATAAATCTGTCCAGATCTCCCCAGACTCACGTGCCGTCTTCCAGTTTCCTGTCCCAAGAGCTGTATTGCTTCACAAATGACTATTGTTTTACTTTCCCGTATTGATTGGTGTGTCCCTTCCACTAGGCCTATGAGGACAGGAATCAGATCTGAACAGACAACTGTTTGAGGATAGGAATCAGATCTTCCTCAGCTTTACCACCCTTGCAGTAATGATGAGCACAGAGACTTCCATGCTGGGCAAATACTGAATTGAATCAAAACTTAAATGTTATCAGCTCTATGCTTATTCTCACATGACGGGAGAGGCAGAAGCAGGAGAATTGCACTGGGTCCTAGGGGAAGGGTGGTGGGTAGGAGAATCCAGAGGGGCTATAAAGGCCAAATTGAATGTTGAAGTCCAAGCTATTGGGCACCACAATCTTGCCAAGGGTGGGATCTGCAGAAATGGAACTAAGAACCTCACCAAAATCAACCAGGGCCCAAGAGAAAAGGATGATGGTTGTGTTGTTTACAGCTTCATTATTTCTCTGCAATCTTTTGGAAGCTCATCAGTGTAATTATCCCAGCCTCTTACCAAGGCCTGGAGTTTTGAAGTCCCAGGGATGGCATTATTTGGGCTCAAACTGGGGGAAGTGCAATTTGTTTTTCCTGTTGTTTTACTCAAAAACTACTGAATGGGGTTCATAATCACACTTGAGCTGCACCCTAAGGAGCCTTGTGTTTTATAGGCCCCACTTCCTGGAAGGAGGGGACAGGTACAGGATTGAGACAGTGACTTCCTGCTTCCTGTAAGAACCATACAAGGGATATAAAGCTCACAGCAACACCAAGACATCAGGCTTCTGTGGGCAGAGTGTTGTGCCAGGTACTGAAGGTGACACCAAAGAAATAGAAGAGATACTCCCTGTTTGTCGGGAACTTACGCTGAACCAGGTCCTGTCTTAGCTAATTAGCCCCATAGCAAGAATTTATTGAGCACCAGTTGCATGCATGAAATTTGTGCTAGAAGAAACTAGTTGTGATGAAACTATGCAATTGGTATTCGGTCTCCAGGGCTACCCTCTTGTCCTTGTGAGCTGTCTTCTCCCTTTCACCTATTCCCAGGTGCCCAGGAGGGCTTTAGTTACATGTAATCCAGGCCAGCAGGCCATCCCTTGGCATGTGAGTGCATGTGTGAATTGCTGGGTTCCCCTTTCCACATCATTTGCAGCTTCAAACAGACCATCTTTGGGAGTGACCACAAATATAGAACCCCAATTCTGGGTCACTCACTATGCCAGGATTTTTGTCCTCAAATTATAAAATATTTCAAAGGTGCAGAAAAGTGCAGAGGGTATAAACTCTATCTACCCAGAATTAACACGTGCTAGTATTTGGTCATATTGGTTTTAGATCTTCCTTTAAAACAAACAAACAAAAAAACAGAACCTCACATGTATACTTAAATTCTTCCTAGAACCCTCCCTGATACATTACCTCATTTAACTCTTATAATAGCCCATTTGCTTTAATTGTTTTCTCCTTTTGATAAAGAGTGAAGTTGAGCCTCAGCAAAGGTAAACAAGGCTGAATACATAGACCTTATAAGTGGGACAGTAAGCAACAAACTTAGCCCTCGCTCACCTCTGAAGTCCACATCCTTTCAACCTGCCCACTACTCTAAATTTTTTTCCTAAGAAGGAAGAAAGACTATATTCTTTGGTTAAAGGATTTTAGAAAACAGCTAGCAGACAAATAGTTGTGTCTTTGCAGCAGAGAGAAGGGTTCTCTCCCTGAGAAACTGCACTGCTCCCCTCTCTCGAAGCCCCTTGCAAAACCCCAACCATTGGTAAGTTAGTTAAAATCACAGACAGCCCAAGCATATGTACATGTTAGATCTTCTCTCTTTCCTTTAGGGAATTTAAAGGAGGAAATTAAAATCACCTGATGGACAGAAGTGAAAGCTGTGGGTTTCCACTGCGATTCTTGTCAGTGGATGGTCACTCATACCAGCTGCATCCACCAAGCTGATGTGAAGGAGTTGGAGTCAGCACTTGCTAATTTTGAAGCCGTGTAAATGAGTCACTGTATTAAGGGAAGATGTCTTCTGCTGCAAAGAATAGGAAATATGACTCACGGTGGCATAAAAAGCACTCCTTTAGTTATCTCCAGTCGTGTAAGGCCAAGAGGTGAAGGATTCTGAGAGGAGGTTCAGGTACACATTGTCCAGGGCTGGTTCTGAGCCCAGCACTGTCATCAAGGACATAGGCTCCTGCCTCCTTTCAGTGACATCATCCTTGGTCCTCATATTTGTTGCCTCATAGTCCCAAACTGGATGCAGCAGCTCCAGGCATTGTAGCAACAATGTTGGTTAAGGGGTACAAAATTTCAGTTAGACAGGAGGAATATGTTTTTGAGATCTATGGCATAGAATGGTGACTATAGTTAATAACACTGTGATGTATATTTGAAAATTGCTAAGAGATTTTAAATGTTCGTACCATGCAAAAACATAAGTATGTGAGGTAATAGGTATTTTAATTACTTTGATTTAATCATTCCATAATGTGTATGTATATATATACACACACACACACACACACACACACACTACGTATACATTGTGGAATGATTTTACTCATAAACATAGAAATTATTTCTCAATTAAAATGCATATTCCTGAGCCGGGCATGGTGATTCATGCCTGTAATTCCAGTACTTTGAGAGGCCGAGAGGGAGGATCACTTGAGGCTAGGAGCTTGAGACCAGCCTGGCCAACATGGCAAAACCCTGTCTCTACTGAAAATATAAAAATTAGCTGGGCATGATGGCACACTCCTGTAATTCCAGCTACTTGGGAGGTTGAGGCATGAGAATTGCTTGAACCCGGGCGCTGAAGGTTGCAGTGAGATGAGGTCATGCCACTGCACTCCAGCCTGGGTGACAGCCTGGGAGACTCTGTCTCTAAAATAAAATAAAATAAAAATGCAGATTCCTGGATAGCACTTACTAAGTCAGGATCTCAGGGAACGGAGCCTAAGAATGCACGGTTTACCAATACCCTCCTCCCCTTAGGTGGTTCAGATGAAGCCATCTTCACACTGTTTGGGGCTGGGAGCTGCTGGTGCAGGAGTAGCAGAGTATGGTGAAGAGAACAGTGAGGGCAGGTGAGGAGGTCAGATCTCAGCTCTGGCTGTGGTCTGCAGTGACTGGTCACTCTGCTTCGTGGTGCCTGCTGACCACCTCAGATCAGAGATGGCGTGTCCTTCCAGCCTTTAGGTCAGAGTCAAGGCTCCACGCTGCCTCCCTAGTTTTATCTCCATGCTGCTTTGTTCACTGGTCCTGCCTCTTTTCCATATCTGTATCTTCTTTCCTTAGATCATGATATCCATCCATCCATCCATCCATCCATCCATCCATCCATCCATCCAAAACTGCTTACTGAAGGCTGACAACTTTCTCTCTTGCCTTTACCATCCTTTCTTTGTGTCTCTGCTTATTTAAATCCTGCCTAGCTCCTTTTTGAAGCTTTTTAAATGGTCATTATCCCACCCACCCACAACCCTGTCCTCTGATTCTTTCCCACTCTTATCTTGAACACCATAATAGCATCATCTTTATTCCACATTCAGCAACTCTTGATTGAGCATCTCTGCTGCTCAGGGAAAGTTCTAGATTCTGGGAACACAAACAGAAAGACATACATCACAGACCCTCAGAGCAGCTTCCAGTTCAGTCTTGGTTTGGTCTCTTTTTACAAAGGTGTTTTAAAAAATTATACCAGCCTGGGAAACATAGCAAGACCCTGTCTCTAAAATATATTGGCCAGGTGTGGTGGTTTGCACCTGTAATCCCAGTTACTTAAGAGCCTGAGGCAGGAGGATCACTTGAGCCCAGGAGTTTGGGGCTGTAGTAAGCCATGATTGCACCATTCCACTCCAGCCTAGATGACAAAGTGAGACCCTGTCTTTAAAAAGAAAAAATAAAGGAAAATTATAAAAAGAGAAACTTTCAGCTTTTGGTTCTGCATGTAAGGAGCTTAAAGGTTGCCACTGTGTCCTAACAGCAAGTAAAAAGCTTAACAAACTGAAAAACCATACACTGTTGTAAGAAATTCCCATAGAACACAGTGTATAAAGTGAAAAGCAAAAAACAAAACTTTGTTCTCCTGCTCCCTTCTTGTATTTCCAGTCTCCAGAGGTAACTGGGAATACCAGTGTCTTGTGTGTCTCTTCCAGAAATGTACCAAACCTTCGCATTTTTCTCTAATGGTTTTGTGTATGAGTCCCCTTCTCCCAGCTGGGTTGAAAGCACTGTGGGAGGGGGACTCAGTTTTCTCCCATGTCCCTCCATATCACCCTTCACAGGCCTGGGCACACAGGGGTGACCCGTACTAATAGACTGGCATCAAATTCAGGGACTGAGAAAACTCTTTGGGGACCTTGTACAGATCTGGTAGCATTACCTGTGTGAAGCTTCCTGCCCATTTAGAGTGTAAGCCTCCGGAGGGCAGGCCACCCAGCCTGTGTTCAGACCCCTTCCAGGCCTGTGACTCTCTGGGTTGCCTCTCCCTAGGCCGGAGCTTTTGGACATTCCCTGGGTTACACAGGGGCCAGCCCCCGAAGCAAGAGCTTCTCCAACCAGCCATTTACCCCATTCCACTTGTCTCATCTAAGGAGTATCATAGGCCAGGCTTCATTGCAGGTATGATGCAGCTTGTAAGGCATGCGGGGGCCAGTGGATGTGGTATTCTGTGGAAGCCCAGGAGGGAAGGTTGAGCTGTCGGAATGAGAGAGATGGAGAGGGAGCAGGGGAGAGCAGGAGTATCAGAATGAGTGATGTGCAATGTTCAGGGGTCAGCGCATTACAAAATGATTCTCGTTAATTATTCAGAGCCCGCCATCTATTGTATGGCAGGTGTGGACAGCTAGGATGGGATGCCTGCCTTTCTCTCTGAGCCACTGAAAGAGGGAAGGGTGGGGTCATCTTGGATCAGTCTTAGGAGGGTGAGTCTGGGGGTGACTTCAGTATGGCAGTTCCTGGAAGGGTAGGACTAGCTAAGCAAGTCTCTCCACCTTTGAGATTTCTGGCATTCTATGCTGGTGGAACTGACACTTGGGCTCTGTACTAGGTAGAAGGCAGAGAGAAAAATCTCCCCCAAGAATACAACCTAAAACACAATCATGCTCAGGCAGGCTAAAGCTATCTGTTCAAGCAGAGTAAATAGAAGTAAATAGAGCTGAGAAAGAGAAACTTCCTCTCTGGCTCTTGCCTTTTTCTGAAATCTCTCTCTCCCCCAAGTCAAGTCTAACCATCTCTGTGTGTCCAGCATTAGCCGGCCTACCTGGCAGGTGTTCTGTCCCCAGCTGGAGCACTGGAGGGCTGCACAGCTTGGCCTTGGGTTCTGCACGGAGTCCTTTGGCCTCTCCTTGTTCATGACAGCATGTCTCATCTGCCCAGTTCAAGGAAGAGGCCTCCCTAACACCGAGTCAGGCACATTAGTAGCTGGAGAGATATTTTGTTTTGTTTTTTTTTTTCCTTGGGTTGAACGAAACTGTTGTCAGAGAAGGACCAGAGAAGAAGGTGTTGAGGAGAGGCAGGGTGCAGTGGCTCATGCCTGTAATCCCAGCACTTTGGGAGGCCGAGGCAGGAGGATCGCTTGAGGTCAGGAGTTCAAGACCAACATGTCCAACATGGTGAAACTCCACCTGTACTAAAAATACAAAAATTAGTGGGGCATGGTCGTACACGCCTGTGTTCCCAGCTACTCAGGAGGCTGAGGCAGGAGAATTGCTTGAACCCGGGAGGCAGAGGTGGCAGTGAGCCAAGATGGCACCACTGCACTCCAGCCTGGGCCACAGAGTAAGACTTTGTCTCGAAAAAAAGTGTTGAGGAGAAAATAAAATAAAAAGATCTTAGTAGAAAGAACAGTCACAGAGTGGAAGCAGCATGGTGGTGGCTGGCTGAGTGGGGCTGGAATGAAATATTCTTGGCCTGCCATTGGAGAGCGGGGCAAATTGGGCAAATTCATTAATCTTGCTGAGCCTCAGCTTTCTCATCTGTAAAGTTGGGCTAGAACTAGTAGCTCCTGTGAGGACTCAAAGAGATGATGCTTATGAAGTGCCCAGCACAGGGCAGCATGTGGACGTGGTGGCTGTTCATGTGTGCCCTGCTTGGGTGACCACCAAGTTCAGGTAATGGTCCTCCAAGGGAAGTGGTGGCAAGCACTTTCCTCATCTAAAGGCCTTACCTGGAGAAAATTCTGTCACCTGGTAAAGAAACGTTAGACATTGAGAGCTGGTGAAGTGACTGGGGGCGGAGGCCTTCCTGGTCCCCCTGGGAAGGAGCCACCCAGACCAGCTGAGCCTGCAGCCTCCTTTCCTTGGGCCAGTCCAATTCCATTCTCACCTGGGACTGAACCTGTTGCCCTTGGAAGGAATTTTAACATTGGGAAAAGCAAACAAACAAGGCATCCACCTAGCAAGGCACCTGGTGAGCAGACAGACCACTGGCTCCAGGCAGCTGGAGACCTGCTTCTGGCCCTGGCTCTGGAGCTGACTGGCTGTGTGATCCTGAATGCCTTGCATTTCCTCCTGTGTCTCGGTATATTCATCTTTCAAATGAGAGAGGTGGATGCGTTCACACTTGCCAACTTTAACAGTCACGTAGGTGGTTGGCTATTTGAAGATTCCATGGAACTGATGTGAAAAATCCACAATGTTCCTTGAAACCAGGGGCAGCAGCTAATGAGTGAGGCTGAATTTTATAGGTAGGAGGGGGGTCTATATTTACATATCTTGCAATTAGGAGGGGTCTGTATTTATATTTCTTGTGTGGTTTGGTTTTGTTTCCTCTTCAAATTGCATCTCTTCCCTGGATCCTTTACAAACTTCTAGGAAGAGAAAGGAAGGCCTCTCTTCCTGGTTCATCATCTCACCAATGTACTTATTTGTGGCCGTGTGGAGTGTGCATATTTAATCTTGTCTAGTTATGCTTCCAATGTTTCCAATTCAAATGCCCGAACAGTCTCTGCGCATCTATTCAAACCATGCCTTTATGCTCCATGTTGGAACAGAAGCCCGCTGAGTACACAGCCTGTCTGCTGTTGTATGGGGCCAATCTTAGTGTTTAGCAGCAAGCTGTGGAGCTTCCAAGTACTCAAGGAACACCAACTGCAGATGCAGCCCCGTTCCAAGCCAAGGGTCTACAGACGTATAGAAGCAAATCTCTTGCCAAGAACCCTCCCCATCTGGATGTAACACTTTTACTGTGCTAGAAGATTTCTTTCACTAGATTTCAGTCCCCGTGTTGTGGGGATTTGGCTCTTTTGACCTGTGTGTACCAGCGCCTGTTGCAGTATCAGACACAGAATGGGTGCTTAACAAATGTTTGTTAGAGAACGAATAAAAGGATGGTCTTTGCAACTCGATGTACTCACACAGTGAGGAGACAAAGTAGTAGGACTATCTGATATTTACTGAGTGCTTAGGAAATGTCAGGAATTCTCAATCTCTCTCTCTCTCTCTCTCTCTCTCTCTGTGTGTGTGTATGTGTGTGTGTGTGTACTTGAGAGACAGGGTCTCACTCTGTTGCCCAGGCTGGAGTGCAGTGGCATGATCCTAGCTCACGCAACCTCCATCTCCTGGGCTCAAGGAATCCTTCTACCCTAGTAGCTGGGAATACAGGGGCATGTTACCACACCTGACTAATTTTTAAAATTTTTTGTAGAGATAGGGTCTATATTAGGGTTCTCTAGAGGCACAGAGCTACTAGGATAGATCTACATATGAAGGGGTGAAGGGGAGTTAATTAAGGAGTATTGACTCACATGATCACAAGATAGTCCCACAATAGGCCATCTGCAAGCTGAGGAGTAAAGAAGCCAGTCTGAGTCCTCAAACCTCAAAAGTAGGGAAGCCAACAGTGCAGTCTTCAGTCTGTGGCTGAAGGCCTGAGAGTCCCTGGCAAACCACTGGTGTAAGTCCAAGAGTCCAAAAGCTGAAGAAGTTGGAGTCTGATGTTCGAGGGCAAGATGCATCCAGCACGGGAGAAAGAGGAAAGCCGGGAGACCCAGCAAGTCTGCTGTTCCGTCTTCCCCTGCCTGCTTTATTTCTAGCTGCGCTGGCAGCTGATTAGATGGTGCCCACCCAGATTGAGGGTGGGTCTGCCTCTCCCAGTCTGCTGACTCAAATTTTAATCTGCTTTGGCAACACCCTCACAGACACCCAGGAACAATACTTTGCATCCTTCAATGCAATCAGGTTGACACTCAATATTACCCATCACGGGGTCTCACTGTGTTTACCAGGCTGGTCTTGAAGTCCTGGCTTCAAGCAATCCTCCCACCTCAACCTCCCAAAGTGTTGGGACTACAGGCATGAGCCACCACACCCAGCCCTGAGTGTGTTTTTATGTATTAATTCCTTTACTCTTATAATAATTCTATGAGGCAGATGCATTTATTACTCCCGTTTTACTGATGAAGAATTAGAGGCACAGAGTAGTTCAGGAACTTGCCCAAGTCTATATAGCTAGTAAGTGGTAAGACTGAGAGTTGTGCTAAGGGCAGTCTGGCCCCTGAGTCTGTGTGCTTAATCATCATACTATTTAGATATGAGGATGCGCTTCACCTTCAGCAAGCATCTGAAAGCTGGGAGATGTTATGAGTGAACACAAAGTGTCCAGTGGCCTAAATATAATGCTGAGGCCACAAAAATGCGGGAACAGACTCCTGTATCTTTTACCAACTGGGGTATCACTTGCTCTCTGGTGTCCAGAGACCTCATTTGTTCACGGCTACACATAAGCTCTGATGTCTTTGGGCTGCTTGGCTGGTGTTTTCACCGATGGCAATAGTTCATGGTTTTATCCCCTTCCTTCTGGCTTGTTCTCTGGTGTATTCCCAGTGCCTTCCCAACTTATATTTCCAAACTTCCTTCTTGGAGGTTTGGCATCTCTGGTGGGAGCTCTGACACAGACTGTTGCACATGCCCCCATCCAGCCAGATACCAGCCTTTCCCGTTCTCTGTGCCATATCTTGGGTTATGCTCTGAGGGTGCCACAGGGATGCCCAAGGCATGGTTTTGGCACCTAATAGGTTTCTGATTGCTTGAAAAGAGGAGAAATGAATTATATGAGAGCATAAAATCAAGTGTCAGGTGATACGGTTCCTGTTAAGTGTGAGAAGAAATTCAGAGACAAGAAGGTGACATCAGGCCAGTGGGAGTTAGGAGATGTGCAAGCCTGTCCCAGAGTGGTCACACTTGCTGTGTGACCTTGGCCACTTACTTCCCGTCTCTGTGCTTCAGTTCCCTCACCAGTAAAATAAGGGAGTTAATCTAAACTCGAATGTTGCCTTCAACTCTAAAATTTAATAATTGTAAGACCTCCTGGGATGAAGAAACATGTAAAATTTGCCCCCAGATGAGGAAGTCTTTGAATGGGGGAACAAAAGAGTTGGTAAATACTTTCTGGAAGTTCCCATTCAGCACCCCCAGGGCTGCCCATTGGCCCCATCTCATCACCATCGCTCCCCCTTTGTTCCACACCACCTCCCCAGGTTGGCCTCACTGCTTTTTCCCTCCCTCCTTCCCTCTTCCAAGCCTAGATTGTTCCAGTATTTGTAATTGGTTCTCTGCATCCCTTAGACATCACCGAGTCGATCTCAGCCAATTTTCCTCCCTTTTGATGCATCTCTTTCATCCCTCTGCTGTTGGCCCTTCCTCCCCCACCATCACTGCTTTCCCTTCCCAGAACCTTGACTCCAGCTCATCCATCTTTCCAGAGTGCGGCTGATCCTGGCGTTCCCCTTCCAGTGCATTCGGGGGGACAGGTGCTGTCGGGATGCACACATGGAGAGAATGAGATGCTCCCCCCTTCCCTGGGCACAAGGAGGATAATGATCCTGAGCGCTTCCCTCCCAGGGCATGATGAGAATCAGTGAGTTAATGCCCATAAAGTATTATAATGACTCCATGGAGTCATCTGATGGAGCGATGAGGAACTGGGCATCTGGCTCTAATTTACTTAGAGCTGGAGAATTCAGGCAGAAGCGGCAGCCTCAATTTTTTTTTCTTTTTTGTACCAACCACTCACCCCAATGCAGAGCAGAATTTCTAAGCACAAACTGACACCACCTAGTGAGATTTAAAGACACCAAATTCTCAATTCATGAGACCTGTGTCAGGAAGATTCATTACAGATATCCTGTTGTCCCCACACCCCACCCTTTACCCTTTGATGGATTGGAAACAGGTTCTGAGCCCTTAAGTGTCATAATTCAACTGCCCAGCTGGTTGGTTAGTGGGTCTGGGAGGAGAAACTTTATCTTCTAATTCCAACCATGTGTTGTGTTCTTCCCTCCCTCCCTCTGTCCCTTCTTTTCTGCCATGTGTATTTATTGGGGTACCTCCTTTGGTGTGACCACATGCTGGATATGACACCAGGTTTCTCTTTTAGGTGTCTAGACAGCAGGAGAAGAAGAAACTGCCAACCTGGAACTCAGAGCCAGGTGGTTTCATAAATAGTTTGTGGAATCCTTGCTTTCACTGCACCCACCAGCCGTTTCTCCACCCGCCTCCTTCCAGCTTCTGAGTCGGCTTCATGCTGCTCTTCCCTCTGCATCTTTGCCCATGTGGTTCCTCCTTCCACAAATCTCCTTCCTGCTCATCCATGGAGATACAACCTTCTTTAAAAAAAAAGCCTGTCAACTCACACCCCAGTGTCACCACACTCACCAAGCAACTTGTCATCCTGAATCCTGCAGACATCCGACCATCACAGCCAGCCATTCCTCTGTCCACCCCCAGACTCTTTTTGTCTCACTGTGTCCAGGCTGGTATTGCAGGTAGACATGCTGTTTTCACAGGGTGGACTTGATGGGGAAAGCCATACCCTTTGTATCACGTACTTAGCACCACGAGGCTGGCAGCAAACCCCTTTGCTCTGCCTTTGTTCCTGGCTAATTAGAGCCTGTTTCCACCGTTGTCGCTGTCTTTCCAGCCATCTCTTCCCCCACAGGAACTCCAGCCTCTGGCCATGTTGTTTCCATCCTACTTGTAACCCCTTATGGTAACAAATGGCCACTCTTTGTAACAGAATAAAATCCAACCATAGCTCTGACCCAGCTCAGTGTCTACCTCACCTGGAATGCAGCCCCTTCAACAGTGAAGGTAATGTTATAAATACTGACTATCTTGGTCCCCACAGATCTCTTTCCCATCACACCTCCTCTGAGCCCTCTAGCTTTGCTCCTTTGAAAACCCATAAGCCTTATTTCTGTCTTTGGAGTATAATCACCTTGAAAGTAGAGACTGTGATTATAATAGCATCTCGGTAAACCCCAATAAATATTTGTTGGTTGATTGATTTACTGACATTACTGGGCCGGAATCTGGTTTCTGGACTTTGGTGCTGTGTTTATTGCCGTCTGTTAGGCAAGTGAGCCTCCTCACAGGTTTTGTCTAGTCCAGGCTGAGAGGTGGAAAGGTCATGGACTCTGGTGCTGGGAGGAGGTGAACCAAAATAATTACTGGAAAAAAAAGTGGGCTGGGCGTAGTGGCTCATGCCTGTAATCTCAGCACTTTGGGAGGCTGAGGCAAGTGGATCACATGAGGCCAGGAGTTTGAGGCCAGCCTGGCCAGCATGGCAAAACCCCATCTCTATTTAAAATACAAAAATTAGCTGGGTGTGGTGGTGCATGCCTGTAGTCCCAGCTACTTGGGAGGCTGAAGCACAAGAATCGCTTGAGCCCATGAGGTGGAGGTTGCAGTGAGTTGAGATCATGCCACTGCACTCCAGCCTGGGCAACAGACTCAGTCTCAAAAAAAAAAAAAAAATGTGTATGGCAGACTGCATGGCCAGACTTGAGTTATCCCTTGTAGCAAACACTTTAATTTTGGTCCTGCTGTAACTCTGTTATAAGGCATGGCCATTTGTTAATGTAAGTGAGGATTGTGCTTCCTGGGATTCTCATTCTGCTAAAATATTGAACACACTTGTAAACCTAAGCACCTTCTCTCTCTTGCTGGCAGGCAGTAATGACTGTAAGACAAAACAGCTACTTTCAGTTCAAATGCATAACTGTTTTTCATTGATCACAGAAATAAAAACACAACCCTAATGAATGAGTTCATAAAGCATCCTCCCCACTTTATGTAGTTTGTCCGAATTCTCTCCATCATTTGTCTGCCCTCTGCTCCCCTGCCCACTTCTGCATCCTCTCTATTCTGACCATAGGAAACACTTCCACAAGATTCTAACTGGCTTCAACATTCAGTGCAGGGGGGACCTAGGTTTAGTCAGAAACATTGTACATATACAACAGTGGAAATTAGGTGGGTCCTCAAAGACATTAGCTTGTAGCCAAGAAAAGCTTATGTGGAAAGGGCCCTTCTGAAAGATGGTCTGATTGCTTCAAGGTCAGGCTTACCATTGGATAAACTCCTGGCCACTGTGAAAGTCCTCCTGCCACCCCTGACAGAGACTATGGGTGGGCTGTCTTCTGCCCAGAGGGGCAGCTGCCTCCACTACCTCGCCACTGCCCGCCCTTCTTCTGGGGTCCTCCAGTGGCCCCTTGATTGGGCAGGGAAGCCTGCACCCACTCCCTTGGCCACGTCCATCCTAGCCTGGGGAGGGGCAGCGGTCTGTTCCGGGGGCCCCAAGCCACATCCAGCTTCCTGTCTGTTTTTCTTTTGTTAAAGCCAAATGAAACAATGTAATTAGCTTGTTACAATTAAAGTGACTCGACTGGATAAATTGTAATCACCCAGAATCAAGTCAGGCATCCCTGCAGGTCCCGGACATCGCAGCTGAGCTGCCTCATTTGCATAATTAAAATATACAAATGATAATGGATTTTGTACTCAATTTCCAGCGGCTGTGAATTTGAGAAACTCTGAAATTAGAATAACAGAGATGAAGCCCGCCTAGAGGTAATGGGGATGACAAGTTTTGACAGTAGGGGTGTTTATAACGCTAGTTTCTCGCTACAAAATAAATAAGTACAAAAAAAGATTAGAGAACGATATTAGTTAATAGTTCCACGGGCAGTGGGAAGTGGAGATAGACTATGATTACCTCTGTGAATTTACACTGTCTTTTCTTTCTTTCTTTCTTTCTTTCTTTTTTTCCTGACAAGCTCTTGCCTAACCTTAGGGGATACCTTCTCCCTGATTATGAGAAATCAAGAATGAATTAAATGCATAAAAAGGGTTGTCACAGATCGACTCACCAAAGGAAAAGAAGAGAAATGAAATTAGTCTTGCCGCTCTTGCTTCCAGCTAGGGCTGCATTAAACGGAAAGTGTGCTGAGGGGGGCAGAGTGGCAGGAGAGGTGGGGAGGGGCTGTGACAGTTAGAGGAGGGAGGGGTTGGCATATTCCAGGAGGGCAGACATCAGGGTTCAGGCAGAACTGAACAACAGTGGAGCCAGAACACAATATTACTTGTGGAATGAGATTTGAGAGAGTATCGGATAGACCCCCTTACTCAAAATATACCCCACAGCGGGGACAAAACATTTTGGTGGATACACACTTGCATATAAGCACCATGTTCCCTGCCAATAGACAGAACATCAAAATACAAATAAGGTTGTTCTTTTTTTTTTTCCTGTAAATTCAGTGAGGTTGGGGCTAGATCTGTCTACTTCATCTGGTATTCCCAGGACCTAATACATAGTAGGTCCTTAAAAAGTATTTGTTGAATGAATAAATGAATGGATAGGAGAGATGGAGGACAACGTAAGAATATTGGGAATGTATGGGAAAAGACCCCGAAGGCTCAAATCATCTATATTCCCGTTCTTGGAGCCAGCAGAGCCTGGGCATTGGAGTTCCCATTGGGAATGGGTGTAAGGTGTCAGAGTCCATCTTCCCTGGACTAGCCTGCCTGCCTTTTGTGGTCAGTATGTTGCAATGGAAACTGGACAAAATCTCTCTGCCAGAAACAAAGTGAAAGCAGCAATTTGCAATCAGCCAGTGAGGACCAGGAACACTGCTGTCTGGGAAGGAAATCCAGAACCCAGGCTCTGGGCCTCTCCCATTGGTGGGCTCAGCACAGAAGCTGTCCAATGGGGCAAGAAAGAAAACTGCCTGTTGGGGAAATGGGGGTGACTCTGACTGATGTATCTTCCCAACTCGTTGGAAAAGATGTGCAGAGTAGGGCAATCAGGAAATTGACCAGGCAGCCAATCTACTTTATGGTCAGGGACTTAGGCAAGGAAATGCACCAGGGGAGCTAGGGGCAGGTGGTTGGAATCTAATGCTGGGTGGAGAAGAAGGGATGTGAAGGGAGTCAGGTTCTCTAGCCTGGGCACTTGGGAACCATTCTTCCTGGGAGCCTGTAAGTAGAACAGCTTCCCCTGGCAATGGTATTGAGCAAGCCCTCTGAGCTGGGAAAGAGAGACAGGAAGGACCACTGTCAGTTTCCCAGAGGGCTTCACACTGGCCTCCCAGCCAGAGAGTGAGTAGCAATCCAATTCGTCTTTTTTGGGCCCTGGCTCCTGAGGTAGGACTTGCCTAATCCCAGGTCCTGAGGAACGATGGGGTGAGATGCCATAATAAGAGTGAAGTTTCTTGGAGGAAGGCACCAATGCTCACAGGTCTGGAAATACACAGACTTTAGGACAGGGATGGTGATTATAAATTTCAAGTTAATGATAGGAAAAAGCCAACCATGTCCTTGAGGGTTAGAACAGGCTGAGTTGAGGCCTTTGGATGTGCTTCAGGCCTGCTTTGGGCATCATTGTACTATGGGGATCAGAAATGCCACCACGGACCATCCATTGGTTCATCCAGTCTTGGCGTCTGCTCCTGAAAAAGGGCAGTTGATGGGGCTTCAACAACTTTGGGATTTCCCCCAATCCTCCAAATGTCCTTTAACCATTAGGAATATTTTCATAAGTTTATCTAAATCCTCCTTGAATCCACCTGCATTGCTGTCTGCTGCCTTGTAATTTTTACCTCTTTTAGGAAGTTTTATTCATCAGGACTACTTCTTACATCTTTTAAGATTGGGGGCAGCTGCTGAACAAATTCTGCCACCTGGATGTAACACCATGTCTGTTTTCATGCCTCTCATAACTTTCAGCCACAATCTCAGCCCTTGAGTCTCCAGTCTCCATCCTTTGAAAAGTCTCCTCAGGCCTCCTTCTTATCCCTGGGACACTTCATTGCCTCCCCGTTTGCCTACCAGTGCACAAGACATTTCACAGAGCATAGGGAAGTTGGTCTTGCAGCCAGGGTGTGGCAAAGTTCGTGAAATCTGTTCTACAAGTGGGAGGCCCCTCACTCATCCTTCAGAGAGACTGCCATGTCCTGCCAACTGGGTCAAACTCTAGGTCAGGCTGTGCAAAGAGAAATGCTGATCTTCAACATGATGCTATTGGCCATTGTGTGGGAGGCTTGGTATTACTACTGGAGCTGAGAGCCTGGGTATTTCTCCTAGGCACACAGTGCAGGAAGAGAAGGCCTGTTAGTGATGTGCTGGACAGACAGTTCCCATGTGTGGACAGGGAGGGAAGTGGGAACAGCATGTGCTCCCTCCTCCCACTTACTTTTTCTAGAAAGCAACATTGTGTCAATATGGATAGTATGAAGTGTAAGTTCCTTGAGGGCCTGGACCATACCTATTTTATTATTATATCCCCAGCATCTAGCATAGTGCCTGGTACATAGTAGTTGCTTAGTAAGTATTTGTGGAATAAATTAATGAATAAGCATGTGCTGTTTTTTTTACGATGAAGATACATTGTGGAACATTACAAAAAAGAAAATCTATTCTTAGGTTCAAATCTGTCAGTTTATTACTAAATCTACCAATTGGTATTAATCACATTTTAGGTTGACCCAGGGCTTGTCTTCTGAGTTTTTCCCTTCTTACATCCACCCATTCATTCTTTCATGCCAGGCTCTGTTCTCAGCCTGAGGGGTCTAACAGTGAACAAGTTCCCACTTCCCTCAGTTATTCCTGCTAGATCTTACTTCTTGTTATAGCTTACGTCTAGGTACTGCCACTGTCACGGCCCCGGGCCAGGCTACCATCATCTCTTACCTGGAATATTGCCTTTTGGATTCCCCTAATTCAATCTTCCACCCCCTCTTGTTGTTTTCCACACTGCAGCTCCAGTGATCTCTCTCAAAAAAGAAATCTGACCACCCATCTCTCTTAGGTAAAACCCTTTCTTGCCTTCAAAGCTCATGGCAATCCACGTCTGCTCACCTCTTCCACCCTAGCCCTCACCACTCCTGCCTCACACTCACCTTGATTTCCTCCGTGGCCTAGAAACATCCCAGCTCTTTCCTCTCTCTGGGTCTTACCCTCACCAGTGTGTCTGCTTGGCTGCTCCCCATGGGGCCATTCTGTTCTCCAGCCAGACCTCACGCCCTCCTCTGGAAAACCTCCCTGTCCCCGTGGGTTGGGGCCTCTTGCCTGTGCCTCCTCCATGTTCTGAAGCTCCGCTTATGTCATTGGGATTGCTTGTTTTAGGTGCCTCTTTCTTCTATTAGAACTGGAGTCATCGGAGGGCAGGAATGGCCGTGCATCTCTAGCTCTGGTTATAGTGCCTGTCACATAGCACTGTTCAATATATTTACTTGCTGAATGAAAGAGCGCATAAAAGATGATAGCTAGAATTATGAGACTGCTAAGAAAGAAGGGAAGTGGAGGGAGGAGGAGGATCTTGAGGAACATTTACACCCAGAGGTCAGAGAGAAAAAGAAGCACTAGAGGGAAACACTCCCTGAGAGGCAGGAGGCCAGCAAAGTTCAACAAAACCGAAGCCCAAGAGGACCAGAAAGGGCTAGCCATCTGGCCAGGGATGGGTTTTCTGCACAAAAAATATTACCTTCCCTCCTCCCTCCCAGATGGGCCCATTTGGGTCAGGAGATCACCCAGGTCCACTATTTTCCAGTCCTTGATTAGGAAGACCAGATCAATGTTCCCTTCGCATTTGGAAGGCTTTGGGACACAATTTTCTTGGGGCAGATGAGTGTCACCAGAGCTGCTCGTGGAATCTTCTGGGCACATGGACCTAGGGAGGGGATGTTCTACTCCTGGATAGACCCTGCCTTTGAGTCTCTCCCTCCTAGAGGCAATGCACATCTGCCCTGTATCTGAAACCTCCGAGCAGCCAATCTGAGCCCTTGTCTATTAGAGAATTAATTTTTAATGGGTTTTATAGCATGGCGGATAAATCAGTTAGGGAGAGACAAGGAGCTGGCAATGCCTAATGAATATCGATTGGGCCATTTAAAAGGGAAACCTTGCCAAAAGGGGGACAGCCACCCCACAGAATCAAAATCAGCTGTGTGGAGTGACTAAGAGGCAGCAGTGACATCTTCCTCTCTTCTGTGGCTGAAAATATTCTCCAACTTGTTGGCCACTGATGCTTTAAATTGCACCACTTTTTGGGTAAGGGCCATGCCTTTTGTTAAGATTCACATATCTGTGAGACAGGAACCTATTTTCAATATGTAATTCCTTAGTATAAATTAGTTGTGTAGGTGTTTCCCAAAGGATATAAACGAGAAGAGCAGGACTGAGTTGGAGGGATCTTGAACATTTTCCTGGGGTTGGCTGTGTCTGGGAACCCAGAAGAGAAGATCTCAAACCGACATACAAACACTTTTGGGAATACATGGTGGTGTGACATGGGGCAGGCAAAGCCTTGGGAATGATATTGCATATTTTGCAATGCCCATTTTACTTGAAGATTGAATGAAAGGTGTTTTTCATCAAAGCATATTTTCAGGACGGAGAATGCACAATTGGCAGCATAAAGAAATATCTTGTTTTGTTCTCTGTTTTCTCTTTCTGCTATAAAAGACACCTCATTCAGTGATGCAGAGAGATCTGGCTTCAGAGGGCAAAAGCTCTGGATTCAAGTCTTGATTCTAAGCCTAACCAAAAGCAGTACAAGAATAATGAACAAATCATTTATTGTCCTATGAAAGAGTATACAATTAAGTGCTAAAGTTTGCTACATAGACTGTAAAACAAGGGGATTCTATGACCTCTGAGGACCCTTCCAGCTCTAACATGCCATCACTATTAAAAAGGTGCATTGTTTTAAATATGACATCATGTTAAGGCTTTTTTTTAAATTACACTTTAAGTTCTAGGGTACATGTGCACAGTGTGCAGGTTTGTTACATATGTATATGTGTGCCATATTGGTGTGCTGCACCCATTAATTCGTCATTTACATTAGGTATATCTCCTAATGCTATCCCTCCCCCCTCCCCCCAACAGGCCCTGGTGCATGATGTTCTCTTTCCTGTGTCCAAGTTATGTGCCACATTCCTAAATAAGTTTGCCCGTTTCCCCTTAGCAATCCCTAATAATGTTTTCAGTGATAGTGTCTTCATGTAAACCATGTTAGAAACTTTTCCTGGAGGATTACCTTCAGGGCCAGTAATGAACCATGAATAAATATCCATTTCATTAAAAACAGTCATACGTCCTAAGCACAATGTGTGCTGGGAGATGTGGGAAGATGGGAAGGTCAGGGGTTCAGGAAGGGTCAGGTAGAGGCAGCCTTAGACACAGCTGTGGAGTTGTAGGGATTTAATTTCAAGGCTTACTCTTTCACCTGGTTCCTTTATCACACAGAACTTGCCTTCCTTAATTCAGGATTTTCTTGATATGGCCAAATAAATAAAATTTCTCACCACCCAAGATTTGGTCATGCAGTTCTCTCTTCCTTCATCCCAGGAAAACCTTTTAACCCTATATCTTGTCTGTTGGGGGCCCAAGCTCAGAGATCCCCAATGTAGGAATGGGCTGGAGCAGTGGTTCTCACCAGGTGGGGCACATTGGAATCCCATAGGAGGGGGAGGTATTTCCCTTCCCCTCTCTATGACATTCTTCTTTCCAGAGAGGGTTTTGTCCCTGTGGTAGGACCCAGAGGTGTGCCTCTTACAAGGAAAATCAGAGACCATCCATTCACAATGGTTAATTTTACGCATCAACTTGACCGGACCACAGGGTGCCCAGATGTTTGGCTAAACATTTCTGAGTGTGTCTCTGAGGGTGTTTCTGGATGAGATTAACATTGGAATTGGTAGACTGACTACAGTACATTTCCCCTAACGTAGCTGGGCATGATCCAATCCATCGAGGCCCAGAAAATAACAGAAAGGCAGAAGACTTTCCTCTCTCTAGTGGATTGCTTGAGCTGCAATATTGGGGGATTTACCATCAGCACCCTGGTTCTCAGGCTTTTGACTTGGACTGGAACATCCCTGACTTTCCTGAATTTCCAGCTTGCATATGGAAGATCAGGGAATTTTCAGCATCCATAATTGTGAGAGCCAGTTCCTTATAATAAATCTGTGTGTGTGTGTGTGTGTGTGTGTGTGTGTGTGTGTGTGTGTGTGTGTAGTCTCCTATTGTTTCTCTGGAGAACACTAATATGTCATTCCAGTAGGGAGTTAGCTAGGAAAGTGATGAGACCTCTTATGTTTCAAATCGTATAGCTTGCCAGTGTAGAACTGTGAACAAAGTCATTTCTTTCTCAAATTTGTAGGCCAAAAGAATGATATCTGGAGTTTGATACAACTTTAAGAGATCATCTAGGGCAACTTTATCTTCTTATGAATGAAGAAGCAGGTCCAGAGGTCTCGCTAACATTTTAAAGCTAGCTGGTGACAGAATCAAGTACAAACGGTCCCTGACATGATGGTCTTATGATGGTTCAACTTATGAGTTTTCCACTTTACCGCTGTGCAAAGGTGATACACATTCATATAAACTGTACTCAAGTACCCATACAGCCATTCACTTTCACTTTCAGCACAGTATGCAACAAATTACATGAGATATTCAATACTTTATTATAAAATAGCATTTATGTTAGAAGATTTTGCTCAACTGTAAGTGTTCTGAGCATGTTTAAGGTAGACTAGATGAAGCTACGATGTTTGGTAGGTTAGGTGTATTCAATACATTTTCTGCTTAGGATATTTTCAGCTTATGGTGGGTTTATTAGGACTTAACCCCCTCATAAGTCAAGGAGCATCTTTATGTAAATCTTAACACCCTAACCAGATTGTAGGCTCCCTAAGAGCAAGTACCACATATTCTCCCATAACATGTAGCATAGTTCTAAGTATGTAGTAAATTGCTCAGGAAAATCTTAATGATCGACAGCAGTGGTTCTCAAACTTGAGCATGCATTGGAATCACCTTGTGAAAACACAGGTCTCCGGGCCCAACCCCCAGACTTTCTGGCTTAGTAGGTCAGTGGTGGGGCCCTGGGAATTTGCATTTCTAACAAATTCTCCAGTGATGCTGAGGCTGCTGATCCAGGGATCACACTTTGAGAACCGCTGAGATGTATGTTTCAAGGATCTATCCATTTCTAATATAATTTGAAACACTTCATTCCCAGGAAGCCTACTTTATTAGACACTAAGTGGCTACGTGAGAAATCCCAGACTTAAAAGATACTGGTTTAAAAGTATTTAAAGTGAATAATTACCTTCAGGGTGGTCTAGGTAGAAAGATTAAATAAATTAAGTTGAGTCAATAGGAGTTTAAGCATCATTTGTTAAAGCAGTACTATTAGTTTTTCTTTTCCTAGTGGAAATTCTCTTCTTGTCACATAATCCTAATTAATTATTGTATAAAGACCCGAAAACTTAAATGCACAAGGGAGTAATAATCTTATGTTTCATTAACCAGCAGCTTCGAAAGCCAGAACCAAGCATGTAGAAAGAGCATGAGCAGTATACAGAGTCCCTTCCAAGTGGGCCTGAGGTCTACCCTCGTGCTTTTATTTGTCACTGAATGTGTTAACAAGAACACACATTTACGCTCTTAAATATATCGTCTCTGTTCAATACAATCTTATTGGAGTTAGCCAATCAATATGAATTTCAGGAGTATTTGTCATTGATTTTGCAATACGCTTTGTAATTACTGAATCAATATAAAATTCTTAACTCATTAGGAGATTAGCTTTTTAAAAATCATTTATATTAATGTGTTTAACCAAAGGCATTGGAGCTCCCTTTTTAAAAAAAAAAATGACTTGTTTAATCACCTACGTTAAAAATGAACAAATGCTGTAGACTAAAAGCTCACTTGATGTGATTTTCAAGGATGACTTGCCCTGTACCTTGCCTTTGATAGGACCTCAACATATTGGTTACACTGTAGAGCCCAAACCATGATATGGAACAAAATGGGGGTGCCCATCTGAATAATTTGATGGAGAAAAGATGGGGTGGGGGGAAGAAACCATTATGCCTGATAAATATTGGCTGTAATTTACCAGTTTAATTCTGGCAATTTTGAATTTTGTATTTCACTAGTTGTTCTTTGTGATGCCTTCCTACTGGAACACAGCTTATAACATTTCATCAATTAAGAGAAAGCAGACATTTGGGCATTTAATACACACTTGGAGGATACAAGAAAAAATATTTTTCTACTCATAACACTTCTGACCACAAATAGGTGGGTTTTCCACACCAGTTCTCTGTGGACACCATCTGGGTGTCCAGCAATTTAATTCAATTCTGGAACCACACTAAATACCCTGAGTTAGTGCAGACCTCACAGGTTAAGGGCTAAGTCCCACAAGAATGTCCCCCACTTGACATGCTGGTTACAAGTATTAGGTGCCCAGGGTATTCCCATTTCCGTCCAACTTGGCTGTAGAGTTCCTGCAACCTTCTTCTCAGTTTGTATAACTTGCTATATAATAGCTCATAGAACTTATGGAAACACTTTACTTAGTTTACCAGTTTATTATAAAGGATATTATAAAGGAAACAAATGCATAAGGAATAATATGCCTAGGGAAGAGGTGCATAGGACAAGGTCCCAAAGAGTCCTGAGAGCAGGAGCTTCTGTCCTTGTAGAGTTGGGGTACACCATCTTCCCAGCACATGAAAGTGTTCAACCTGGAAGTTCTCTGAATCCTAGAGTTCAGGATTTTTTGTGGAGGCCTCGTCATATAGGAATGATGGATTAGTAACTCAATCTCTATCCCCTCTCCCTTCCCCAGAGGATGAGGATGGGGCTGAAAATTTCAAGCTTCTAATCATGGCTTGGCCTTTCTGGTGACCAGCTCCCATCCTGAAGCTATGTAGGAGCCCACCAAAGAGTTGCTTCATTAGAACAAAAGATGTTCCTCTCACCCAGGAAGTTCCAAGGGATTTAGGAGCTCTTTGTAAGATGCCTCTATTATCCTCATCACTCAGGAAATTCCAAGAATTTTAGGACTCTGTGTCAGAAACCAGATGCAGAGACCGACAATATATTTGTTCTTATGTCACAGTGGATTAAATACTGATGCAGATTTTTGGTATTTATTTTATAATAGCAACGTCTCCCAATAACTCATGAGTGAGTTGGGCATGTGTTTTGGACTTTATAAATGAAATTGGGTCCTGGGGGATGAGTTACAAAGCCCAAGTCACCATACACATTTGTGGTGGAGACAGATCTAGAACACAGGCTTTCCTGTTGTTGGAATATACAGTACTGTCCTCTGGTGGGTTGTAGCTGTCACTTGCAAAGGAAGTCATTGCAGGTGACTTTTTGCTTTGGACATTCCTAGTGACCTCAGAGCCCAAGGCAGCCCCCTCTCATCCCTCCCTCAAGGGCCATGTAAACCCAGGCTCCCCTGGCTCCAGCTAATGGCTGATGGCTACAGTTTCCAGGGCTTGAAGTTTAGTTCTCAGTGTTTTGAAGGTGTTTATTTATGCCCTCCGGGATTGCATCACCCTAGTTACCGTCCTTGGAATCCATACAATAATGATGATCTCTTTGATATGTCTTGAACCAGAGAGTTTACACAATGCTTATTAAATACGCTATCCTATTTGAGTCTCACAGCAAGTCTATGAGATGGACTAACACCCATGGTCAATTTTACAGATATAGGCTAGTGAAGATTATAGAAGTTAAGTGGATTGCTAGTAGTGAACGATTGGAAATGTAATCCACCCCCACAGGGTGCTGTCTTTCCAGAGAGAGGAATGAGCCCCAAAATACATAGTCATGACAACAGGCTCTGGTATCCTCTCTATCCTTACTTCCTTTGGGGATGTCTTTCATCCTCACTGTGTCTCAATTCCCATCTCTAGAAGATGAAGATGCAATTCCTGCTCTTCTTCTATCTGTGAACACAGGATGGTACATTATTTCCAACAGTCAGCAAACACTTGTTGGCTTCTCTGTTGCTTATAGCTTTGGGTGAGGGGCTTGCTTCATGCCAGATCCCATAGAGCAGACATATTCTCTGGCTTCAGTGACCTCACTCTGTATTGAAAACAGCCTTCATCCAAAGAGCCTGTCATAGGATGGAGTTTCCTTCTTGTCCTTTGAGGTTAATGTGAATTTCTGGTTAATGCACTTGGCAAACACAGTGTGCTCCTGCAACCATGGTTTCAGCCTTTGAACTTCCCTATGCTCCATGCACAGAGTGAATCCTTGGCCTGGTCCTCTTATGCCCATCAACTCCTCCTGTATACTCATACAGACCCTCACACCAATACAAAAATGAATAAGGGGCAAAACTGAAGAATTCCTAGACTGTGAATGATTTTATGCAACTGCCCCCATTGTTGGATAAACCAGTAAGACTGCTTGTAGTGAGCCAGCATTCAAGCACTTCCATGTTAGGAGATTGTCCTGTTTTGAGGGAGCATTGGCCTGCAGGCTTCAGCCCTGGAATGCCTAGAAAGGGCCTGGTGGTCCTTTCCCTTGTCTTTTGGAAGAAGCCTGGATGAACAAGATGAACATATTGGCAGTGATAACAACACTTCTATACATCTGCATGGTGCTTTACAGTTTATAAAGTTCTTTCACAAGCATTATCTCAGCTCATTCTCCCAGCAACCCTATAAGGTTGGCTGGGCAAGCAGTGATGCTGCCATTTTAAAGGTGGGGAGACTGAAGCTTCTCCAGTCCCACATCTGAGTTCAGTGCCCCTCCTAGGAGCTCCCATAGTTCCCTGCCCATCTCTTACACAGCACTTAGCTGCATGCTACTGTGATTGCTGTTGACTTGCTTGCTTTCCCAGCTAGAACGAGAGCTTCATAAGAGCAGGGACTTGGGTCACTGGGTCACTGTTGCATCGCTTGTGCTTATAGTGACTGGCATAGTGTGGATTCAATAAATACTTTTTGAATGACGTTTGGGTGGAAGTATGAAAAATGGGTGAGGGGGTGGATGAATGACTGAATAAGCGAGGGTGGGCAGGTTCCCTCAGCCTGGGCCTCTTGTCTATTGGTTGCCCAGCATTGTGGTGGCCACTGGAGGTCAGTGGGGCACTGGCTGTTGGTCTGTGGGAGAGGCCAATGGATGTGTGGGAGAGGTGGTGGGGAGAGTCATGGCCTTAGTACTGCCCTGGATAATACCATGATGCTGGTGCTGTTTGCATTTCGAACCAGCCACCTCTCCTCTTGGGGCTCTCCCTCTCATTCCAATGGGCTTACTCATTGCTCTAGACGATCCAAGTTCTTTCCTTGGACACCATTCCCAGGCTCTAAAAAGCCATAAAAATATACCTGTGCTGGGTTCCAGGCCAACACACACCTTGGCTGCTGAGCAAAGAAAGGAGCTGACAGTCATTCACACAGAGGTGTAAATGACTAGCAAAGTTTTAATGTGTTACCCCCCTTTGTGGGTAGGGGGGTAGTTGCAGGTCTTGTAGAAACTACTTAACTCTAAAAGGAATGAAGAGATGAAGCTTTAATTGTGGAATTTCTGTCACCTACATATGTGCTGGGCCCTGGTTAAGGGTGCACATCCACCGACTGCTGGGCCCTGCTGCTCCTTGGGAAAGAGGGGCACTTTGGCTGCCATCCCAGGGTTCCTGTTAATAAATCAGAGTTCTCTGCCACCAGCTGCTTGGCATATTGTTCTTGTACCAGTAGTGCCATTGCCAAATTGTCAGTGTGCTGGGCTGGGGGTGGCATGGGGGCTGGTGTAATTAACTCCCTCAATGCACCTTACCCTGGAGTTCACCCAGAGAAACTTGGCAGCAGGGATGGAGGGCTGTTGGCCTGACTGCTCTCACCAGGAAGGATGGATTTGTCAGGGAAGGGTGGTTGACAGGCTGGGGAGGGAGCAGCTGCTTCCAAAGATGGGAGAGAGATGTCAGGAGCTGGCTCCATCTCCATATAGAAATCCTCACTCTAAATGGGCAGCATTGGAATTTAAGTAGTAATGTGTCTCTTTGGAACTTTGAACTCTTTCTTCCATGCTCCACAGCTCATTTTTCATCACAACAGCTTTTTGAATTATTATTGAAAATATAATGTAATGAGGAAAGAATTCTTAAGTGACCTTTGATGCCACCATCACCAAGAATTTCATATTTATATGGTAGCATGGACATCCAGTTCACATGCATACGTATTTTAATTTTTTGTAGTCGATAGTCAAGGTGCTGTTGTCATTTTGTATTATCTCATCATTATTATTATTATTATTATTATTATTATTATTATTTTGGTAAGAAAAGGAAACAGGTGCAAGGCTATGATACTGTCTCCCCACCCAGACAGACTGCCCCAGAGATATAGCTTCTAACTGCCCTGAGCTGCTCTTACTGGGAACACTTGAAGGCAGGGCCAGTGTTACGGGCAGAGGAATGGGCAAGAAAATCTCCAGGGGACTGCTGGGTTACCAGCCACATCTGATTCTGGGATCTCTATGGAATTCTCATTGGCAGCAGTGCTCAGAGCCTGGTTGGCATCTTCACTGAGCAGTGAGGCCCCTGGGGGTGTTGCTTTCACTTTCTAGACCATTGTGTTAGTCTGGTGTGTTAGTCCATCTTCGCATTGCTATAATGAAATACCCAAGGCTGGGTAATTTATAAAGAAAAGAGGTTTAATTGGCTCACAATTGTGCAGGCTTGACAGGGAGCATGGTGCTGACATCTGCTTGGCTTCTGGGGAGGTTTCAGGGAAGCCTTTTGGTAGAAGGCAAAGGGGGGGAGCAGGCACATCATATGGTGAAAGTGGGAGCAAGAAAGAGAGGGATATGCGCCATACCTTTCAACAGCCAGATCGCGTGAGAAGTCACTCACTATCACGAGCACAGCACCAAGAGGATGGTGCTAAACCATTCATAAGAAATCCACCCACATGATCCAATTACCTCCCACCAGGCCCTACCTCCAATACTGGGGATTATAATTCAACATGAAGTTTGGGTGGGGACACATCTCCAAACTATATCAGTTGGTGTCAGCAATCCTAGAGAGATTGTAGCCCGCCCTTCCCATTATAAAGATGAGGAAGTTGAGGCTCTGGGACAGGAAGAGACTTCCTTTTCCTTTTCTAAGGAGAATATTCCCTTATGAATTGCATGTGTTGCAGGGGTTGAATCAAGACCACAGAGAAAAGTCTATGGTTCACATTAAGGAGTCAGATGTGACATTTAAGTTAAATCACAGTGAATGTACATATATTTTTGAGTTCTAGAGACTGCAGTTTCATATGGTTTAACCTGCTAGTTGGGGAGGCAAAACATGTATGAAGAGACCTCCCCAGAAGATGAGCAACAGAAGCAGTTAAAGAAAACTTCAAGAATATTACTGAAAAACTGCCACCAGACATTTATCAATTAGAGGATTTTCACTTAGTTTGAGGGAAACAGCAGTCATGTTCAGATTTGTACTCCAAAATATTAAAAACATTTATCCTAGTCCCTGACACATAGTAGGTGCTCAGTGAATAATTCTTGAACAGTCACATTGCTCATTTCTGATTAGCTGTTGACTCAGGATTCCATTTTGCTGTTTGTAGCAGAACCTGACCCGAGTGACTAAATAATTAGTGGCTTTAGTTTTCTTTCATGAAAAATAGACCAGGAACAGCCTGTCCAGAGCTAATGTAGCTATTCAGGCAAGTCATCAGGGGCCAGGCTGTTTCTTCTGTCATTCTTTTTTTTTTTTTTTTTTTAAACTCATCCACTTTATTATTTTTTTTTCACTTTCTCTTTTTTTTATTATTATACTTTAAGTTTTAGGGTACATGTGCACATTGTGCAGGTTAGTTACATATGTATACATGTGCCATGCTGGTGTGCTGCACCCACTAACTCGTCATCTAGCATTAGGTATATCTCCCAATGCTATCCCTCCCCCCTCCCCCCACCCCACAACAGTCCCCAGAGTGTGATATTCCCCTTCCTGTGTCCATGTGATCTCATTGTTCAATTCCCACCGATAAGTGAGAATATGCGGTATTTGGTTTTTTGTTCTTGTGATAGTTTACTGAGAATGATGATTTCCAATTTCATCCATGTCCCTACAAAGGACATGAACTCATCATTTTTTATGGCTGCATAGTATTCCATGGTGTATATGTGCCACATTTTCTTAATCCAGTCTATCATTGTTGGACATTTGGGTTGGTTCCAAGTCTTTGCTATTGTGAATAATGCAGCAATAAACATACGTGTGCATGTGTCTTTATAGCAGCATGATTTATAGTCCTTTGGGTATATACCCAGTAATGGGATGGCTGGGTCAAATGGTATTTCCAGTTCTAGATCACTGAGGAATTGCCACACTGTCTTCCACAATGGTTGAACTAGTTTACAGTCTCACCAACAGTGTAAAAGTGTTCCTATTTGTCCACATCCTCTCCAGCACCTGTTGTTTCCTGACTTTTTAATGATTGCCATTCTAACTGGTGTGAGATGGTATCTCATAGTGGTTTTGATTTGCATTTCTCTGATGGCCAGTGATGATGAGCATTTTTTCATATGTTTTTTGGCTGCATAAATGTCTTCTTTTGAGAAGTGTCTGTTCATGTCCTTTGCCCACTTTTTGATGGGGTTGTTTGTTTTTTTCTTGTAAATTTGTTTGAGTTCATTGTAGATTCTGGATATTAGCCCTTTGTCAGATGAGTAGGTTGTGAAAATTTTCTCCCATTTTGTAGGTTGCCTGTTCACTCTGATGGTAGTTTCTTTTGCTGTGCAGAAGCTCTTTAGTTGAATTAGATCCCATTTGTCAATTTTGTCTTTTGTTGCCATTGCTTTTGGTGTTTTAGACATGAAGTCCTTGCCCATGCCTATGTCCTGAATGGTAATGCCTAGGTTTTCTTCTAGGGTTTTTATGGTTTTAGGTCTAACGTTTAAGTCTTTAATCCATCTTGAATTGATTTTTGTATAAGGTGTAAGGAAGGGATCCAGTTTCAGCTTTCTACATATGGCTAGCCAGTTTTCCCAGCATCATTTATTAAATAGGGAATCCTTTCCCCATTGCTTGTTTTTCCAGGTTTGTCAAAGATCAGATAGCTGTAGATATGCAGTGTTATTTCTGAGGGCTCTGTTCTGTTCCATTGATCTATATCTCTGTTTTGGTATCAGTACCATGCTGTTTTGGTTACTGTAGCCTTGTAGTATAGTTTGAAGTCAGGTAGTGTGATGCCTCCAGCTTTGTTCTTTTGGCTTAGGATTGCCTTGGCGATGCAGGCTCTTTTTTGTTTCCATATGAACTTTAAAGTAGTTTTTTCCAATTCTGTGAAGAAAGGCATTGGTAGCTTGATGGGGATGGCATTGAATCTGTAAATTACCTTGGGCAGTATGGCCATTTTCATAGTATTGATTCTTCCTACCCATGAGCATGGAATGTTCTTCCATTTGTTTGTATCCTCTTTTATTTCCTTGAGCAGTGGTTTGTAGTTCTCCTTGAAGAGGTCCTTCACATCCCTTGTCAGTTGGATTCCTAGGTATTTTATTCTCTTTGAAGCAATTGTGAATGGGAGTTCACTCATGATTTGGCTCTCTGTTTGTCTGTTGTTGGTGTATAAGAATGCTTGTGATTTTTGTACATTGATTTTGTATCCTGAGACTTTGCTGAAGTTGCTTATCAGCTTAAGGAGATTTTGGGCTGAGACAATGGGGTTTTCTAGATATACAATCATGTCATCTGCAAACAGGGACAATTTGACTTCCTCTTTTCCTAATTGAATACCCTTTATTTCTTTCTCCTGCCTAATTGCCCTGGCCAGAACTTCCAACACTATGTTGAATAGGAGTGGTGAGGGAGGGCATCCCTGTCTTGTGCCAGTTTTCAAAGGGAATGCTTCCAGTTTTTGCCCATTCAGTATGATATTGGCTGTGGGTTTGTCATAGATAGCTCTTATTATTTTGAAATACATCCCATCAATAACTAATTTATTGAGAGTTTTTAGCATGAAGTGTTGTTGAATTTTGTCAAAGGCTTTTTCTGCATCTATTGAGATAATCATGTGGTTTTTGTCTTTGGCTCTGTTTATATGCTGGATTACATTTATTGATTTGCGTATATTGAACCAGCCTTGCATCCCAGGGATGAAGCCCACTTGATCATGGTGGATAAGCTTTTTGATGTGCTGCTGGATTCGTTTTGCCAGTATTTTATTGAGGATTTTTGCATCAATGTTCATCAAGGATATTGGTCTAAAATTCTCTTTTTTTGTTGTGTCTCTGCCTGGCTTTGGTATCAGAATGATGCTGGCTTCATAAAATGAGTTAGGGAGGATTCCCTCTTTTTCTATTGATTGGAATAGTTTCAGAAGGAATGGTACCAGTTCCTCCTTGTACCTCTGGTAGAATTCGGCTGTGGATCCATCTGGTCCTGGACTCTTTTTTGGTTGGTAAGCTATTGATTATTGCCACAATTTCAGATCCTGTTATTGGTCTATTCAGAGATTCAACTTCTTCCTGGTTTAGTCTTGGGAGAGTGTATGTGTCGAGGAATTTATCCATTTCTTCTAGATTTTCTAGTTTATTTGTGTAGAGGTGTTTGTAGTATTCTCTGATGGTAGTTTGTATTTCTGTGGGATCGGTGGTGATATCCCCTTTATCATTTTTTATTGCATCTATTTGATTCTTCTCTCTTTTTTTCTTTATTAGTCTTGCTAGCGGTCTATCAGTTTTGTTGATCCTTTCAAAAAACCAGCTCCTGGATTCATTAATTTTTTGAAGGCTTTTTTGTGTCTCTATTTCCTTCAGTTCTGCTCTGATTTTAGTTATTTCTTGCCTTCTGCTAGCTTTTGAATGTGTTTGCTCTTGCTTTTCTAGTTCTTTTAATTGCGATGTTAGGGTGTCAATTTTGGATCTTTCCTGCTTTCTCTTGTGGGCATTTAGTGCTATAAATTTCCCTCTACACACTGCTTTGAATGTGTCCCAGAGATTCTGGTATTTTATGTCTTTGTTCTCGTTGGTTTCAAAGAACATCTTTATTTCTGCCTTCATTTCGTTGTGTACCCAGTAGTCATTCAGGAGCAGGTTGTTGAGTTTCCATGTAGTTGAGAGGTTTTGAGTGAGATTCTTAATCCTGAGTTCTAGTTTGATTGCACTGTGGTCTGAGAGATAGTTTGTTACAATTTCTGTTCTTTTACATTTGCTGAGGAGAGCTTTACTTCCAAGTATGTGGTCAATTTTGGAATAGGTGTGGTGTGGTGCTGAAAAAAATGTATATTCTGTTGATTTGGGGTGGAGAGTTCTGTAGATGTCTATTAGGTCCACTTGGTGCAGAGCTGAGTTCATTTCCTGGGTATCCTTGTTGACCTTCTGTCTTGTTGATCTGTCTAATGTTGACAGTGGGGTGTGAAAGTCTCCCATTATTATTGTGTGGGAGTCTAAGTCTCTTTGTAGGTCACTCATGACTTGCTTTATGAATCTGGGTGCTCCTGTATTGGGTGCATATATATTTAGGATAGTTAGCTCTTCTTGTTGAATTGATCCCTTTACCATTATGTAATGGCCTCCTTTGTCTCTTTTGATCTTTGCTGGTTTAAAGTCTGTTTTATCAGAGACTAGGATTGCAACCCCTGCCTTTTTTTGTTTTCCATTTGCTTGGTAGATCTTCCTCCATCCTTTTATTTTGAGCCTATGTGTGTCTCTGCACATGAGATGGGTTTCCTGAATACAGCACACTGATGGGTCTTGACTCTTTATCCAATTTGCCAGTCTGTGTCTTTTAATTGGAGCATTTAGTCCATTTACATTTAAAGTTAATATTGTTATGTGTGAATTTGATCCTGTCCTTATGATGTTAGCTGGTTATTTTGCTCGTTAGTTGATGCAGTTTCTTCCTAGTCTCGATGGTCTTTACATTTTGGCATGATTTTGCAGCAGCTGGTACCGGTTGTTCCTTTCTATGTTTAGTGCTTCCTTCAGGAGCTCTTTTAGGGCAGGCCTGGTGGTGACAAAATCTCTCAGCATTTGCTTGTCTGTAAAGTATTTTATTTCTCCTTCACTTATGAAGCTTAGTTTGGCTGGATGTGAAATTCTGGGTTGAAAATTCTTTTCTTTAAGAATGTTGAATATTGGCCCCCACTCTCTTCTGGCTTGTAGGGTTTCTGCCGAGAGATCCCTTTGAGGGTAACCCGACCTTTCTCTCTGTCTGCCCTTAACATTTTTTCCTTCATTTCAGCTTTGGTGAATCTGACAATTATGTATCTTGGAGTTGCTCTTCTCGAGGAGTATCTTTGTGGCGTTCTCTGTATTTCCTGAATCTGAACGTTGGCCTGCCTTGCTAGATTGGGGAAGTTCTCCTGGATAATATCCTGCAGCGTGTTTTCCAACTTGGTTCCATTCTCCCCATCACTTTCAGGTACACCAATCAGACGTAGATTTGGTCTTTTCACATAGTCCCATATTTCTTGGAGGCTTTGCTCATTTCTTTTTATTCTTTTTTCTCTAAACTTCCCTTCTCGCTTCATTTCATTTATTTCATCCATTTCATCTTCCATTGCTTATACCCTTTCTTCCAGTTGATCGCATCGGCTCCTGATGCTTCTGCATTCTTCACCTAGTTCTCGAGCCTTGGTTTTCAGCTCCATCAGCTCCTTTAAGCACTTCTCTGTATTGGTTATTCTAGTTATACATTCTTCTAAATTTTTTTGAAAGTTTTCAACTTCTTTGCCTTTGGTTTGAATGTCCTCCCGTAGCTCAGAATAATTTGATCGTCTGAAGCCGCCTTCTCTCAGCTCGTCAAAGTCATTCTCCATCCAGCTTTGTTCCATTGCTGGTGAGGAACTGCATTCCTTTGGAGGAGGAGAGGCACTCTGCTTTTTAGAGTTTCCAGTTTTTCTGTTCTGTTTTTTCCCCATCTTTGTGGTTTTATCTACTTTTGGTCTTTGATGATGGTGATGTACAGATGGGTTTTTGGTGTGGATGTCCTTTCTGTTTGTTTGTTTTCCTTCTAACAGACAGGACCCTCAGCTGCAGGTCTGTTGCAATACCCTGCCATGTGAGGTGTCAGTGTGCCCCTGCTGGAGGGTGCCTCCCAGTTAGGCTGCTCGGGGGTCAGGGGTCAGGGACCCACTTGAGGAGGCAGTCTGCCCATTCTCAGATCTCCAGCTGCGTGCTGGGAGAACCACTGCTCTCTTCAAAGCTGTCAGACAGGGACATTTAAGTCTGCAGAAGTTACTGCTGTCTTTTTGTTTGTCTGTGCCCTGCCCCCAGAGGTGGAGCCTACAGAAGCAGGCAGGCCTCCTTGAGCTGTGGTGGGCTCCACCCAGTTCGAGCTTCCCGGCTGCTTTGTTTACCTAATCAAGCCTAGGCAATGGCGGGCGCCCCTCCCCCAGCCTCGCTGCCGCCTTGCAGTTTGATCTCAGACTGCTGTGCTAGCAGTCAGTGAGACTCCGTGGGTGTAGGACCCTCCGAGCCAGGTGCGGGATATAATCTCGTGGTGTGCCGTTTTTTAAGCCGGTCAGAAAAGCGCAGTATTCGGGTGGGAGTGACCCGATTTTCCAGGTGCTGTCCGTCACCCCTTTCTTTGACTAGGAAAGGGAACTCCCTGACCCCTTGCGCTTCCCAAGTGAGGCAGTGCCTTGCCCTGCTTCGGCTTGCACACGGTGCGTGCACCCACTGACCTGCGCCCACTGTCTGGCACTCCCTAGTGAGATGAACCCGGTACCTCAGATGGAAATGCAGAAATCACCCGTCTTCTGCGTCATTCACGCTGGGAGCTGTAGACCGGAGCTGTTCCTATTCGGCCATCTTGGCTCCTCGATCTTCTTCTGTCATTCTTTGCATGTGGCCTTTGTCCTCATACTCCCATGATGGCTGCTCTGCCTCCAGAGACCAGGTCCAAGTTCCAGGCAGGGACTTTTGCAAATGGCAAAAGGCATGGTGTTTTGGCAGAGTCTTTACCTTTTATCAGGAAAACAATGGGTTCCTGAATGCCCTCCCACTAGACTTCTGCTTGCAATTCATTGGCCTGAAGTGAGTCACAGGTCACCCTTAGCTGTGAGGAGGTCTGAAGAGTAGCCCTGAATAAAACCAGGTTCTTCTGGTCAGAAAGCTCGGGATGCATATTAGTAGATAATATGCATCATCTCCCACAAATATTTTAAAGCAAAAAATGATTATTTAGATATAAACAAATAGAGGTTCTAATTTGGAAATCTCTGTATATAGTTTATATGCTCATTCATGCATTCATTTATCCATCCTGCAAATAGTCACAGAACGTTCAGTATGTGGGGGTGCTGGTTGTGCACTAGGAATACAAAGGGGGACAAAACAGACTAAACCTCTGTCCTTGCATACACCTGCAGGTAGTCAGATCCACTGGGCAGCAAGGCAAGAGAGAACCAGGCAGGCAGCAAGAACAGAACATGCAAAAGGGAGTGGGAGAGTCTGAGGAAATGAAAAGGAGACCTTTGGGGCAGGAGCCAGGTAATTGAGGGGTAAGTGAAGCTGTAAGTGTCTTAGGAAGGAGAGCAGCTGGTCTGATAGCTCCAGGTTGGTGAAACCAGGCCCTGGGCACACACTGTGGGCATCAGCAGAGGGTGGGGTCTAGACTGCCAATCTGGACCAATGTCAAACATTTAAATCTTGCCCCAAATATGAGGCCTGAAATGTCGTGTCCCTTCCTTTGCCCATTGAGAGCTGGGAGGACTTGCAAGATTTGGACCAGAGATCTCATTTTACAGGTCAGTAAACTAAGGCCCACAGAGCCCAAGTGACTTGCTGATGGCTGTCTTGCCAGTTAATGCCAACATTTGGACCAAACCTGCAGTCTTCTGACTCCTAGACTTTTCCCTTTCAGAAACATTGTATGTTTGTAAATACTTAATTTTCTCTTGTCTGATTTGTGCTTGATAGCATTTCAATGAAATAGATCCAGTCGGGTTATTTAACCCAGTTTCACATGTGGGGAGACTGAGGTTGAGAAGGATAAAGGGTTATGGTGGTCTTTGATTCTCTGGCCCAGATCCCCTTCAGCTGGGGAGGTTGCCATTCCAACTGATGTGGTTGGAGACAGTTTGGCTCACATTGGCTGTCTCCTCCGAGGTGAGATGTGGTTCGAATGCCACTGCTCTGGGCCACCTCCTCATGTGGGCCTGTACGAGTGAGAAGGGGAGGTTTTTGCTGCATGATAATGAAAATGTGACATTCTCACCTGAGTCTCGAGCACTAGGAAAACAGGGGGCTGCTGTGCTCTGAGTGTCCTAATTGCTTCTGACACTCTTTATCATTTGTGATGATCTGGCCATGCTTGGCCACCTCAGGTGAGGGGTGGCCCTGAGAGTGGGGAGAAACCATTAGGGAGCTGACAGGGCACGGAGCCATGGGAGGTGATGGACTGGCTGCCAGATGCCCTCGATGCAGACATCCATCCTATCGATTGACCTTTTGGGGAGAGAAATCGGTGCCCTGGTTGTTGCCGGGCTGGTGAGGCTGGGCTGTGATGAGAATGGTTTCTAATCAAGACAGATTCCATTCAGGGTTCAGCTCCCCTGCTCTATCTTGAGGCCGATGAGGACACTGTGAGAGGGCCATTTTCACAGGGTGGTTGTGCGGCGATGTGCCCCATGGCCTAGTGGGCTTGGCCTGCGAGGGGCCCTTGGGCCAACAGGTCCAGTCTGGGGAGCTCCTCCTCCTTTCCTTTTCCCAACCTGCTCCCCGCAGCTGCTACTCTTATATATTCTCATACTGCTCCCTCGCTCCTCGGGGAGCTCTGGGTCTCCAGGTCTGACCACCCAGGCCAGTGTTGCTGCATCACAACCCTTCCTGTTTTTTTTTTTTTTTTTCCAGCAAAGAGTTTTGCTCTCAGCTCTGCAGGGGTCATGCCAAACTCACTCCTGCTAAGCTACTAACACCAGTAGTCACTTTCTCAGAGCCACCGGCCTCTTTGGAGGAGGCAGTCATGTCTTAAACTATGGTTTTATAAATTGGACTCTATGGGAATTTTAAAGTCTTAGTGCCTTTGGTTGGATAAAAATCTAAAAATATTAACATAAATGAAGTATCAATCTGTGAGGGATTTCTTTAACACCAAGAAAGGCCTCACAATTTCAGGACCACATATGCTTTTGAGCTGACGATAGTATTAACACAAAGTAGTTCTATTTTAATGAAGAAAAAGCTGGAGGATACTCAAAGTCAAAGGTATGAATGTCAAACGAAGACATTTGGGACACTTGGACTCAGGACAGCAGGAGATATTTGGGGTCTTTTGCAGCTGCTCAAGTGATCCTGTAAGAGTGGTGTGACTGAACATGGGTATGAATACCTCCTAAGCAGTTGCAGCCTTGTTATGGCTCATGGATACAGAAAAAGAAGCCCCCACTCCTACTTCCCACTTCCAGTCCTCTGGTCAGGGAAGGGCCGCATTCTGCCATTGAGAATGGTTGAGCACAGAAACTTCAAAGAAGGTTGTTTCCAAAGCAGAGAAAATACTGATGTCCCAGCTTCCAACTGTGGAGATGGGACAGGGAGATATTTCCTACCCTTCACGGTCTTTGGATATTGAAGATATCTCCCTGTTTGAAATACTAAGTGGAGTCATGGTGAGAAAAACTTGATCAAGCTGTCTTAGTCCATTAGGACAGCTTTAATAGAATACCATAGACTGGGTGGCTTAAACAACAAACATTTACTTCTCACTGTTCTGGAGGCTGGGAAGTCCAAGATCAAGGCACTGGCAGATCCAGTGTCTGATGAAGACTCTCTGCCTGGTGTGCAGATGACTGCCTTCTTGCTGTATCCTCACATGGCCAAGAGAGAGAAATCATACCTCTCATGTCTCTTCTTGTAAGAGCGCTGATTGCATTAATAAAGGCTCTACCCTCATGATATAATTACCTTCCAAAGTCTTCACCTCCCAATATAATCACATTGGGGATTAAACTTCAATATATAAATTTTGAGTGGAAACAAATATTCAGACTATAGCACAAACCCACTGTAAAGGAGTACTGTGAGAGTAACATGGATGGCTTACATTTACTGAATGGTTAAGGCAGGCAAGTGACTGAATACTTTCAGGTAATTCTCTCGTTTAATCTTTACAAACCCACCAAGTAGGCACTATTTATTACTTCCATTTTGCAGAAGAGAAAACTGAGATATGAAGAAGTTTAGCAATGTGCCTTAGTTCACACAGCTAGGAGGAGACAGACTCTTTCTTCTAACTCTACTACACTGTTCTGAACAGGAAGACAGGAGTTCAGGGCTCTGGTCTGAGCTTCACCTATTCTGTGAATTTGGGCAGGTCCCTTTACATCTCATATCTTCAGATCCCTCATCTGCACAAGATAAGGTTAATGGTATGTTCTATCAATGGGTCAACTCTATTAACAAACAGGAAATGAAGGTATGAAGTCCTCTTCAGCTGGCCTGGGAAAAATCACTTGATATTTCTCTCTTAGCTGCTTCAAGTCCCATTTCTTTCAGTCCTGCTGTATGGGGTGGCTGGGGACTCCTGAGACCCACATGGTATTGGGGGATCCTTGAAAGGCTGAATTCTTGGTCCGGTTCTATAAATATGCATTTAGGGAGCTTTAATAACACATATTATTCACCAGGTAGGCCTGTAGAGCTATTTGTGTGTAAATCCATATTTAGTACACTATTGATCCATATCAGGTGGCCAAAACCATATTAATTTGAATTGAAGATTAAAAACATTTTGTAAAAGTTGTTGGCGAGTAAAATGAGTTATGTTCAATTTCTAGCAGCCTAATGTGCTTTGCTTTCCTTTAGATGTCTCCTTTCAGCTGGCTTAGCCACTTTCTTTTCCGACTGGTCTCTCATTCCCTCTCTTCCAGGGTGGCTACCTGTCGTGGATACTGTGGTGGGCTTTGCTCTCAGTACTGAAGCACTTGCTTCCCCAATGGCTGGGAGTGTTGCTCACTGTGGTTCTCAGTTGAGTTCCTCTTCAGAATTTGCCATTTTTGTATAATTGACAAATAAAAATTGTATATGTTTATGGTGTACAACATGATGCTTTGATATATGTATACATTGTGAACTACCTAAACCAAGCAAATTTACGTATCCATCATCTCACATGCTTATCATTTTTTTATGGGAGAACATTTGAGATCTACTTTCTTGGCAATTTTCAAGAATATAATACATTGTTATTAACTACAGCAGCCATGCTGTGTAATAGATCTCCAAAACTTATTCACCCTGTCTATTTGAAATTTCGTACTATTTGACCAACATCACCCCTTTTCCTCCGCACTCCACCCCACACTCCCAGTCCCTAGTAACCACCATTCTATTCTCTGCTTCCGTGAAGCAGAGATTCTGGAGTTTCTAAGATTCTGCATATAAATGAGATCATGCAGTATTTGTCTTTCTGTGCCCGGCTTGCTTCATTAGCATAATGTTGTCCAGGTTCATTCATGTTGCAAAAAACAGAATTTATTTCTTTTAAAACGCTGAGTAGTCTCATTACACACACACACACACACACACACACACACCACATTTTCTTTATTCATTAATCCATCAGTGGGTTGGATGATTTCATATCTTAGCTATTGTGAATAATGCTGTAATGAACACAGGAGTGCAGATATCTCCTTGACAGACTAATTTCATTTCCTTTGGCTATATACCCAGTAGTGGGTTTGCTGGATCATATGGTAGTTTCATTTTTAGTTTTTTGAGGAACTTCCATACTCTTTTCCCTAATGATGGTACTAATGTACATTCCCACATTCAATGTACAAGTGTTCTTTTTTCTTCACATCCTCACCAAAACTTGTTACTTTTGTCTTTTTAAAATTTTATTTATTTTTATTATTTTTTTTGAGACAGAGTCTTGTTCTGTGGCCCAGGCTGGAGTGCAGTGGCGTGATCTTGGCTCACTGCAACTTCTGCCTCCCAGGTTCAAACGATTCTCCTGCCTCAGCCTCCCAAGTAGCTGGGATTACAGGTGTGCCAACAAACCTGGCTAATTTTTGTATTTTTAGTAAAGGTGGGGTTTTGCCAGTTAGCCAGGCTTGTCTCAAACTCCTGGCCTCAAGTGATCCACCTGCCTCAGCCTTTCAAAGTGCTAGGATTACAGTCACAAGCCACCATGCCTAGCCTTGTCTTTTTTATAGTAGCCATTCCTGAGTAGCTGGGATTACAGGTGCACCCAGCTAATTTTTGTATTTTTAGTAAAGTTGGGGTTTTGCCAGTTAGCCAGGCTTGTCTCAAACTCCTGGCCTCAAGTGATCCACCTGCCTCAGCCTTACAAAGTGCTGGGATTACAGTCATGAACCACCATGCCTGGCCTTGTCTTTTTCATAGTAGCCATTCTAACAGGTGTGAGGTAATATCTCATTTTGTGGTTTTAGTTTGAATTTTTCTAATTCACATGATGAGCACTTTTTCATGTACCTCTTGGCCATTTGTTTATCTTCTTTTGAGAAATGTCTATTCAGGTTCTTTGCTCATTAAAAATTATTTACAAACGTTTTTATTGATACATATTTGTACATGTTTATGAGGCACAAATGATATTTTGTTCATGCTTAGAAGGTGCAATGATCAAGTCAGGGTATTTGGGATATCCATCACCTCGAGTAGTCATTTCTATGTGTTGAAAACATTTCAAATCCTTTCTTCTAGCTGTTTTGAAATATGCAATGCATTGTTGTTAACTAGTCACCTACTCTGTTATTGAACATTAGAAATTAGTTCTTCTATCTAACTGTACGTTTGTACCCATTAACCAACCTCTCTTCATCCCCCCATTTCCCAGAACCCTTCCCAGCCTCTTATAACTACCATTCTACTCTCTGCCTCCATAAGATCAACTTTTTTGCCATGAGTGGGAACACTTTGCCAATGTTTTATTTGGGTTATTTGTTTTCTTGCTATTGAGTTGTTTGAGTTTTCAAAAAATATTTTGGGTATTAACCCCTTATCAGATATATGGTTTGCAAATATTTTCTATTTTGTAGATTGTCTCTTCAATCTGTTGATTATTTCCTTTGCTCTGTAGAGTTTTTTAGTTCGATGTAATCCCATTTGTCTATTTTTCCTTTTGTAGCCTATGCATTTCAGGCCATATCAAAAAAGTCATTGCCAAAACCAGTGTCAAGAAGATTTTCCCGGCTGAGCACAGTGGCTCATGCCTGTAATCCCAGCACTTTGGGAGGCCAAGGTGGGTAGATCACCTGAGGTCAGGAGTTCTAGATCAGCCTGGCCAACATGGTGAAACCCCATCTCTACTAAAAGTACAAAAATTAACTGGGTGTGGTGACACGCACCTGTAATCCCAGCTACTTGGGAGGCTGAGTCAGGAGAATCACTTGAACCTGGGAGGCGGAGGTTGCAGTGAGCCAAGATTGTGCCACTGCACTCCAGCCTGGGCAACAAGAGTGAAACTCCATCTCAAAAAAAAAAAAAAAAAAGATTTTCACCCTATGTTTTCTTCTAGTAGTTTTATACTTTCAGGTGTTACATTTAAGACTTTAATCCCTTTTGTGTTGATTTTTGAATGTGGTGTGAGATAAGAATCCAATTTTATTCCTTTACATGTGGATAGCTAGTTTTCCCAATATTTGTTGAAGAGACTGTCCTTTCCTCATTTGTGTTCTTGGCATCTTTGTAGAAGAACAGTTGGCCATAAATGGATGGTTTTATTTCTGGGCTCTCTATTCTGTACCATTGGTCTATATATCATTTTTATGCCAGTACCATGCTGTTTTGATACTATAGCTTTGTAGTAGATTTTAAAATCGGGTTGTGTGATGCCTCCAATTGTGTTCTTTTTTCTTAAGACTGCTTTGCCTAATCAGGGACTTCTGTGGTTTCACAGGAATTTTAGGATTGTTTTTTCTATTTCTTTGAAAAATGTCATTGGAATTTTGATAGGGGTTGCATTGAATCTGTAGATCACTTTGGGTAGTATAAACATTTCAACAATATTTCTTCCTATCCATGAACATGACATGGGCTATCTTTCCATTTATTTGTGTCTTCCTCAATTTCTTTTCCTTTTTTTTTTTTTTTTTGAGACAGAGTCTTACTCACTCTGTTGCCCAGGCTGGAGTACAGTGGTATGATTTTGGCTCACTGCAACCTTCACCTTTCAGCTCACTGCAACTTCTGCGTTTCGGGTTCAAGAGATTCTCCTGCCTTAGCCTCCCAAGTAGCTGGGATTACAGGTGCCTGCTACCATGCCTGGCTAATTTTTGTATTTTTAGTAGAGACAGGGTTTCACCATGTTGGCCTTGCTGGTCTCAAATTCCTGACCTCAAGTGATCCACCTCCCTTGGCCTCCCAAAGTGCTGGGATTACAGGTGCGAGCCACTGTGCCCAGCCCCTCAATTTCTTTTGTCATTATTTTATTGTTTTCTGTGTTCAGATCTTTCATCTCTTTGGTTAAATTTATTCCTAAGTGTTTTTTTCCTTTTGATTCTATTGTAAATGGGATTTTTTCTTTGCTTAATGTCTGCATTTCCTCTTTTCCTTTTTAGTGGACACGTAATTGTACATATTTATGGGATACAGAGTGCTAATTTGATATGTGTATATAATATGTAATGATCAAATTAGAGTAATTAGTACATCCATCACCTGGAGCATTTATCTCTTCTTTGTGTTGTGAACTTTCAAAATCCTCACTTCTTGCTTTTTAAAAATATACACTGAATTATTGTTAACCATAATCATCCTACAGTGCTACAAAACACTAGAACTTCTTTCTCCCATTAGCTGTATCTATTAACCAACCTCTCCCTAGCCTCCTCTGCCCCTCTAATGATATGGGCTCTAATGACCACAATTTTACTCTCTACTTTTATAATCTGAATTTTTTTATATAGCTCCCACATATGAGTGAGAACACATGGTATTTTTGTGTCTGATTTATTTCACTTAACAGACTGTCCTTCAGGCTCATCCATGTTGCTGTGAATGACAGGATTTCATTCGTTATGGTTGAATAGTATTCCATTGTGTTTATATAACACATTTTCTGCATCCATTCATCTATTGATGGACACTTAGGTTGATTCCATATCTTGGCTATTGTGACTAGAGCTGCTATTAACAGGAATGCAGAAATCTCTTAGATATACTGATTTCCTTTCCTTTGGATAAATAGTAGTGAGATTACTGGATCATGTGGTCATTCCATTTTTAGTTTCTGTGAGAAACCTCCATATTGTTTTTCATAAGGTACTAATTTACATTCCCATCAGCAGTGTATAAGACTTCTCTTTTCTCTGTATCCTCACCAGCATTTTTTTTTGTCTTTTTGATGACAGCCATTTTAACTAGAGTAAGATGATATTTCTTCTTGCTTTAGATTTGCATTTCGCTGATAATTAGTGATGTTGAGCATTTTTTCATATATTTACTGGCTATTTGTATGTCTTCTTTTGAGAACTGTCTATTCAGGTCCTTTGCCCATTTTTAAATCAGAGTATTTGTTTTTTATCTGTTGAGTTGTTTCCGTTCCTTGTATATTTGGATATTAGTTCCTTGTTGGATAAATACTCTGCAAACATTTTCTCCCATTCCACACATTGTCTCTTCACTTTGTTGATTTTTTTTGTTGTTGTTGGCTGCAGAAGTTTTTTAGGTTTATATAGTTCAATTTGTCAATTTTTGGTTTTGTTGTCTGTGCTTTTGAAATTTTACTCATAAAATATTTGCCTAGACCAATGTCCTGAAGTGTTTCCCCCATGTTTTCTTCTAGTAGGTTTATAGTTTATGTTTTCTTGTTTAAGCTTTTAATCCATTTTGAGTTGATTTTTGTATTTGGTGAGAGATAGATAGGTGTCTAGTTTCATTCTTCTAAATATGGATATCCAGTAGTACCAGAACCATTTATTAAAAAGGGTGTCTTTTACCCAATGTATGTTCTTGGCATTTTTACTTAAAATCAGTTGGCTGTAAATATGTGATTTATTTCTGGGCTCTGTCTTCTGTTCCATTGGTCTATATGTCTGATTTTATACCAATACCATGCTGTTTTGGTTATTACAGAATTGTGCTATATTTTGAAGTCAGGTAGCATGATGCTTTCAGCTTCATTCTTTTTGCTCAGGATTACTTTGACTATTCAGGGTCTTTTGTGGTTCCATATGAATTTTAAGATTATTTTTTACTGTTTCTGTGAAGAATATCATTGGTATTTTGATAGGGATTTTATTAAATCTGTAGATTGCTTTGAGTAGTAGGGTCATTTTAATAATATTAATTCTCGCAGTCCATGAGCATAAGAAATGTTCCCATTTTTTGGTGTCCTCTTTAATTTCTTTCATCAGTGTGTTGTTTTCCTTATAGAAGTCTTTCATGTCCTTGGTTAAATTTATTCCTAGGTATCTTTTTAAATAGCTATTGTAAATGGAATTGCTTATTTATTTATTTAGTGGCTGGTTCATTATTGGTGTATAGAAATGCTACTGATTTTTGTATGTTGATTTTGTATCCTGCAAAATCAGTTTATTTATCAGTTTATTTATCAGTTCTAAGAGTATTTTGATAAACTTTTTTTTTTTTTTGAGATGGAGTTTCATTCTTGTTGCCCAGGCTGGAGTGCAATGGTGCAGTCTCGGCTCATGCAGCCTCCATCTGCTGGGTTCAAGTGACCCTCCTGCCTCAGCCTCCCAAGTAGCTTGGGATTGCCGGTGCCCACCACCACGCCCAGCTAATTTTTGTATTTTTAGTTGAGATGGAATTTCACTGTGATGTTGACCAGACTGGTCTCGAACTCCTAACCTCAGGTGATCCACCTGCCTTATCCTCCCAAAGTGCTGTGATTACAGGCATGAGCCACTGTGCCCAGCCATATTTTGGTAAAGTTTTTAGGTTTTTCTATATATTTCTTTCATATTGTCTGTAATGAGGGACAATTTGAATTCCTCCTTTCCAATTTAGAGGCCCTTTATTTCTTTCTCTTGACTAATTACTCTGACTATGACCTCCAGAACTATGTTGAATAAGAGTGGTGAAAGTGGGCATTCTTATCTTGTTCCAGTTCTTAAAGGAAAGTTTATAGGCTTCCCCATCCTGTGTGATGTTAGCTGTGGAATTATATTATATGGTTTTTCTTGTGTCATGGTGTCTTCTTTCTATACCTAAGAAAGGAGAGAGTTTGTTGAGAGTTTTTTATCGTAAAAGGATGTTGAATATTATAATTTTCATGCATGTATTGAGATGATATAATTTTTGTCCTTCATGCTGTTCATTTGATGTATCACATTTAGTGATTTGCTATGTTGAGCCATCCTTTCATTCCCAGAATAAATCCCACTTGATTATGGTGTATTATTTTTTGATGTATTATTGGATTCAGTTTGCTAGTATTTTGTTGAGAATATTTGCATCTAAGTTCATCAGGGATATAGGCTTATATTTTTCTTTTTAAATTACATCCTTGTCTGGTTTTGATATCAGGGTAATGGTGGTCTTATAGAATGAGTTAGGAAAAATTCCCTACCATTCAATGTTTTGGGATAGTTGGAGAAAACTTGGTTTAGTTCTTCTTTATAAGTTTGGTAGAATTCCATGGTACAGCCATCTGGTCATGGGCTTTTTTTTGTTGTTGGGAGACTTTTCATTACTGATTCAATCTCCTTACTCATTACTCATCTGTTCAGATTTTCTGTTTCTTCCTGATTCAATCTTGGTAGGAAGACTGAATCAGGAAAATTTTGGAATTTATCCATTTCCTCTAGATTTTCTATTGGTTGGCGCATAGTTGGTCAGAATAGTCACCAATGATCCTTTATATTTCCGTGGTATCAGTTGTAATCTCTTTTTTTGTTTCTTTCTGATTTTATTTGAATCTTTTTTCTTAATCTAGCTAATAGTTTGCCAATTTTGTTTACATTATTTTAAAAATTTTTCATTTCATTGATCTTTTGTATTGTTTTCATAGTCTCTCTCTCTTTTTTTGGGGGGGACAGAATTTCTCTCTGTTGCCCAGGCTGGAGTGCAGTGGCATGATCTTGGTTCACTGCAACCTTCACCTCCTGGGTTCAAGTGGTTCTCATGTCTCAGCTTCCTGAGTAACTGGGATTACAGGTGCACACCACCATGACCAGCTAATTTTTGTATTTTTAGTAGAGATGGGGTTTCATCAGTGTTGGCCAGGCTGAAATCTTGGGCTCAAGCAATCTGCCTGCCTCAGCCTCCCAAACTGCTGAGATTACAGATTTGAGCTACCATGCTCAGCCTTAGTCTCTATTTTGTTTAATTGTTCTGATTTTTATTATTTCTTTCTACTAATTTTGGGTTTTATTTGTTCTTGCTTTTCTCCTTGAGGTGTATTGTTAGGTTTTTTTATTTGCCATCTTTCTACTTTCTTGATGTAGGTATTTATTACTATAAACTTCTCTGTTAGTACTGCTTTTGCTGTATCCTATAGGTTTTGATATGTTGTGCTTTGATTTTCGTTTGTTTCAGGAAATTGTTGATTTTCTTTCTAATTTTTTTTGACTCAATTCAGGAGCCTGCTGTTTAATTTCCATGTATCTTGTACCATTTCCAGAGTTCCTCTCATTATTGTTTTCTAATTTTATATCCACTGTGGTCTGAGAAGATACTTAATATGATTTTGATTTTTAATTATTTGTTCGGATTTGTTTTGTGGCCTAACATATGGTTTGTCCTGGAGAATGTTCCATGTACTGATGAGAAGAATGTGTGTGCTACAGCTGTTGGATGGAATGGTCTGTAAATGTCTGTTAGGTCCATTTGGTTTATAGTGTAGCTTAAGTCAGATGTTTCTTTGTTGATTTTCTGTGTAGATGATCTGTCCGATGCTTAAAGCGGGGTGTTGAAGTTTCCACCTATCATTGTATTGTGGTTTATCTCTTTTTAGCTCTGATAAATTTACATTATATATATGTGTGCTCTGGTGTTGTGTGCATATATATTTATAATTGTTAAATTTTTTTTGCTGAGTTGACCCTTATAATGACCTTGTCTTTTTATGTTTTTTAACTTAAAGTCCATTTTGTCTGATATAAATATAGTTACTCCTGCATGCTTTTGGTTTCTGTCTGTATGGAATATTTTTTTCCATTCTTTCAGCCTTTACATGTGAAGTGAGTTTCTTGTAGGCAGCATATAACTGGGTATTGTTTGTTTATCATTTCAGCCAGTGTATATTCTTTAATTGGGGAATGTAAACTATTTACATTCAAGGTTTACTGATAGGTGGGGACTTATTCTTGTCATTTTGTTAACTGGTTGCTGATTGTTTTCTATATTTTTTGTTCCTTTCTTCATTTCTTTCATTTATCTTTGGTGGTTTTCTGTAGTGATAATACTTGATTCTTTTTTCTTTCTCATTTGTGTATCTGCTTTGTCAGTGAGCTTTATACTTTTTTGAGTTTTCATGATGGTAGATATCATCCATTTGCTTCCAGATGTAGTAGGATTCCCTTAAGCATTTTTTTCTTTCTTTCTCTTTTTTTTTTTTTGAGATGGAGTTTTGCTCTTATTGCCCAGGCTGGAGTGCAATGGCACAATCTCAGCTCACTGCAACCTCTGCCTCTCAGGTTCAAGTGATTCTACTGCCTCAGCCTCCTGAGTAGCTGGGATTACAGGCATGCACCACCATGCCTGGCTAATTTTGTATTTTTAGTTAGAGACGGGGTTTCTCTATGTTGGTCAGTCTGGTCTCAAGTTCCCGACCTCAGGTGATCCACCTGCCTCGGCCTCCCAAAGTGCTGGGATTACAGGCATGAGCCACTGCGCCTGGCCAAGCATTTCTTATAGGGCTGGTCTGGAAGTGATGAATTCCCTCAGTTTTTGTATGTCTGGGAAATATTTTATTTATCCTTCATTTCTGAAGAATAGCTTTGCTGAGTATAGTGTTCTTGTTAGGCAGGCTTTTTTTTTTTCTTATAAGGCCATGTGCACTGATCCTTGGGCCCCTGGTGGGGGGCAGCATGGGTGCTGGCAGCAGTGGCAGTGGGCTGAACAGGCTGGTTTTTGGACCCCCAGGTGGTGGCACACATGGACACTGGTGGTGGTGGCAATAAGACTTGGGTGCGCCAAATTTTTTTTTTTTTTTTTGAGACAGAGTCTTGCTCTGTCACCAGGCTGGAGTGCAATGGCGTGATCTCGGCTCACTGCAGCCTCCTCCTCCTGGGTTCAAGAAATTCTGTTGCCTCAGCCTCCTGAGTAGCTGGGACTACAGATGCATGTCACCATACCTGGCTAATTTTTTTGTATTTTTAGTAGAGATGGGGTTTCACCATGTTGGCCAGGATGGTCTTGATCTCCTGACCTCATGATCTGCCTACCTCAGCCTCCCAAAGTTCTGGGATTACAGACGTGAGCCACTGTGCCCCATAACTTTTATTTAACAAAATGAAATAACTATTTAACTGTGTCTCCTACCCTTTATATAGTAAATAAGTACAGTTGACCCTTGAACAACAAGAGGGTTAGGGGTTGTCCCCCACATAGTCCAAAATCCACACAATTTTTAACTCCCCAAAAACTTAATTATTAATAGCATACTGTTCATTGGAAGCCTTTCTGATAACATAAACAGTTGGTTAACACGTATTTTGTATTTTACATGTATTATATACTGTATTCTTAAAGTAAGCTAGAGAAAGAAAATGCTGTTAAGAAAATCATAAGGAAGAGAAAATATATTTGCTATTCATTAAGTGGAAGTAGATCATCATAAAGGTCTTAATTCTCATGATCTTTGCCCTGAGTAGGCTGAGGAGGAGGAGGAAGAGGAAGAGGAAGGGTTGGTCTTACTGTCTCACAAATGGCAGAGATGGAGGAGGTAGAAGGGGAGGCAGGCACATTCAGTGTAACTTTAGGGAAATACATCATAATTTCTGCCTGACTTTTTTGCATTTTCATTTCTCTAAAAATGTTTCTTTGAAGTACCAATCCTTCTTCCACTGTTTGCTCTAGTTTCAGTGCCTGTATCATAGAAGGGTCTATGTCATAAAAGAAGTCAAAAGCAGTCTTGAATAGTTAGGCCTTTGTGCCAGATTGTCTAATGTTAATTTGTTTTCTAGTACTGTTTCTTCCACATCTTCTTCCTCATCATCTAACACTGGTTTAGAAGCACTCCTCTCTATCAAGTTGTCTTCTCCTAATTTCTCCGATGTGGCATCTGTTAACTCTTCAATTTCTCTAAGATTTATGTCCTGAAACTGTTCATTTCCCCATCTTTTTTTTCTCTATATCCACAATCTCTTTCATGATTTCCTTGATTGGCACTGTTATAAATCCTGTGAAGTCATGGGCACAGTTTTCTCCAGCAGGAATTTATTGTTCTGGACAATGCCCCAGCCACCCAGAACCCCATGAGATTCATGGCTTTTTCTATAACCTCATGGGTTTCATGGCATTTTCAATGGTGTAATCCTCCCAGACTTTCATGATGTTCTCTCTATTGGGATTCTCTTCCATAGCATTGACGATCCTTTCCATAGAGTGCCATAGGTAATGAGCTGCCTTAATGGTCTTTATGACCCCCTGATTTAGAGGCTGACTTAGAGACATTGTGTTTGGGAGCTAGTAGACCACTTCAATGCCCTTAGTATTGAACTCATGCAGTTCTAGGTGGCCAGGGGCATTGTCCAACATCAAAAGAATTTTAGAAGGCAGTCCCTTACTAGCAAAGTACTTCCAGATTTCAGGAACAAAACATTGATGGAACCAATATAAAAAAAAGGGTCATGATTGTCCAGACCTTCTTGTTGTACAACCGAAGACTGGCAACTGGTGTTTATCTTTTCTTTTCAAGGCTCAGGGGTTAGCAGCTTTAACAGGGCAGTCCGAATCAGAAACTCAACTGCATTTGCATAAAACAGTAGAGTTAGCCTATCTCTCCTGCTTTAAATCCTGGTACTCAATTCTCTTCCTTATTAATAAATGTCCTTTGTGGCAATTTTTTTTTCCCAGAATAGGGCACTTTCAACTGTGTTAAAAACCTGTTCAGGCAGATATCCTTTCTCCTCAAATATTTTCTTAATGGCATTTGGGAACTTGTCTTTTGCCTCCTGGTTGACAAAAGCTGCTTCTTCTGTTATCTTGACATTTTTTTAAGCAAAACCTCTTTCTAAAATAAACAGACTATTCTTTTCTGGCATGAAATTCTCCAGCTTTAGATTTTTCACTTTCTTTTTGCTTTGTCATATAATAACTTTGCTCTTTCTTGAATCATATTTGAGTCTATAGGGATGCCTGTCTTATAGCAATCCTGTACTCACATAAAAGCTACATTTTCAATACAAGATAATGAGACATTATGCAAAAAGTGCAAGGTTTTCACACTTGCTGGTGTAGCTGTAGTGATGGCTTCACAAATTTCCTTTCCTTTTTTTTTCTTTCTTTCTTTTTTTTTTTTTTTTTTTTTTTTTACAATGGTTCTTACCTGAATTCATTTATCTTGAAATGGTGGACACCTGCAGCAGCAGACCTCAATGTGTGGTACAGATCAAGCAATTCAACTTTTTCTTGTAGTGTCATGACTTTGTTTCTCGGAACACTTCCAGCATCACTAGTGGTACTTTAGCTTGGGTCCCATGGTATTATCCAAGGTTTACAGTATTGTACTAATCATAATGAAAAACATGTAAGAACTGTGAAAGAGCACTTTTTACTGTAATACACAACTTACTGGAGAGACAAACTGCTCACGTGGAGGTTTAGTGTCACACAGCATTTTAAGTAGATACTTGCAACACTTGAGCTCACTGAGATTGCAACAGGTGACCACAAAATTATTACAGTGGTACAGTATGTACTATGGTTTTATGCAGTTATGATTTAATATTAGATCTTAATGTTTGTTTACATTTCTCTTAACTGAGAATGGCACCCTGTACAGTCTATAAGTGTTTGTAAGTTTTGATAAATTTTAACTTTTTATAACAGATTCGTGTATATTATATAGGTGTAAATAATAAAATAGACTAGTATCTACATATATTATATGAATTCATGACACATCTGGCTTTTTCTTAATTTTTAAAAATATTTTTAGGCTACACATTTTACCTGTGAGTTTTTTCAAGTTATCACAAATCTCCAAAATTTTTTTCAGTATATTCACTGGAAAAAATACACATATAGGTAGACCCACACAATTCAAACCCGTGTTGTTCAAGGGTCAACTGTATTTTCATTACACCTCTTAATTTTCATTTTGTTAGTTTCAGTTCTGTTTATATATTCTTGGTATCCCAATTATATAATTTAATGTGTCTATCCATCCTGATCAGCAGGAGTCTAAATTTTCAGGGTGAAGGGGAGATTCTGTGACCTGACACTATATACACATCCCACATTCCAGGTGGTACAGACCTGGTAACACTCTTCCTGGGGCAGTTGTTCTCTGAGCTAAGGGATCAGTAGCACAGGGCCATCCAGGCCACACCCGTCCAGGTTTACAAGGGCATTTCTCTAGAGACTTGTCAGGTACTCTACCCTGTCATAGGAATAGGTGAGCCTAGCTGCTCAGGCTTAATTATCGTTGAGCCCATGAAAGATTCTTATAACTATAGCTTTGTCTCCTTAATGTGCATAACTCACTTTAAAGAGCATTTTCTGATCCCAGCACTTTGTGAGGCTGAAGAAGGTGAATTGCTTGACCCCAGGAGTTCAAGACCAGCCTGGGCAACATGGAAAACTGTGTCTCTACAAAAGGTACAAAAATTAGCTGGGCGTGGTGGTGCATGACTGTAGACCCAGCTACTTGGGAGGCTGAGGTGGGAGGATTAATTGAGCCTGGGAGGTCTAGGTTGCAGTGAGCCAAGATCACCCCACTGCACTCCAGCCTGGGTGACAGACAGACCTTGTCTCTATTAAAAAAAAAAAAAACTTTAATTGTATATATTTTTAGATTTACAGAGAACTTGGAAAGGTAGTACAGAGAGGTCTCGTATATCTTGTGCCTGGATTTCCCTATTAACATCTTACATTATGATGGTTCATTTGCCACAACTAAGAAACCAACATTGACACATTACCATTAATTAAACTCCACAGTTTTGATTTTGCAAGTTCTGTCCTAATGTCCTTTTTCTGTTCCAGAATCCCATCAAAGACATCATGTTACATTTCGTTGTCACGTCTCCTTAGGCTCTCCTGGTCTGTGACATTTTCTCAGTTTCCTTTATTCTGATGACCTTGACAATTTTAAGGAGTACTGATCAGGGATTTTGTAGATTGACCCTCAATTTGAACTTGTCTGAGTTTATCTTGTGGTACTGGGATTATGGTTTTTTTGGTGAGGGAAAGACCACAGAGGTGAAGTGCCATGCTCATTGCATCATGCCAAGGGCACATGCTGTCAACATGACTTATCACTGATGATGTTGACCTCAGTAACCTGGCTGAGGTAGTATTTTCTAGATTTTCTCAGCACAAGTCACTTTTAACCTACTCTAAAACTTTGCCAAGGAACAGCACAAAGGTTTCCTGGTTTGTGCTTTCCAGGATACATTCTTTCCCTGTGCCTGAAAAAGTGGGATGTTTGAGTTCAGTTTTCCAATTCCTGCCTCACTCACTATGTTCCCTGAATGCTGCCTCACTCACCATGATCCCTGAAAGACTTGATCCATCATTTTCCAATTACGTCTGCAAAACCTTTCAGAATTCAGGGATGCAATCAATCTCAGGAAGGATATATCCTCATGTTTCATTTATTTATCTATTCAATGCTTATTTAGTATCATTTTTATTACAAGGTCTTTCCTAGGTTCTGAAGGCAGATAAATTTATAAGCCATAACCTTTCTCCTGGTAGCCCAGCCATGTTAAAAAACAAAACAAAACAAAACAAAACAAAACACTGTAGTTCAGTGTACTGGTGTTTACTAGGGCAGTAAAGGGAAAGGTTGTCTAATGAACTCTGCCTGGGGTGGAGTTTGGGGGTCAAGAAACGGCTCAGAGTTGGTGGTGGTACATAGGGTGGTTTGTCTATAACCCTTTTCTAGCTTCCTTTGAACTTCAAGGACTTTCAAATTTTGTTTTTGGCTAGCTTTGCCTAAAACCCCAGTGCTAACTATATGTACACTGTGTAGACATCTGAGACCCAAAATGGGACAAGCTTTAGACTAAAGGGACATCGGATAACAGTCACACCATCATCCTTTGCATCAAGTTGGCCCCAGGGATGCCTCCCCATAAGAGGAGAAAGTTAACAAGGCAGGGAACTTCAACCCAGCCCCCAGGGCAATTCAGGTTCTCGGGTGGTGAGCATTACATACGGCCCACGGGCTATAAACCACCTTAACAGGCATAATGACTTTCACGCCTCCACCTGAAGGGGCTCATTGCAATAAGGTAACAGCTCTTGCAGATGCCTCTAACTTTAACTATGGGAACACTTGCTTTATAGCACCACCTGAATGATCTATATCCTGTTCTCGTCAATGGCAATTTCAGGAGTGATTTGGCTTATGTCTTTTGTGCATGTGTGTCTACTCAGCGCCCTGAAAACTTGTGGCATTGAGAAAATGTGAAGAAGTGTGTGTGTCACAGCTGCAGAGCTGGAGATAGAGATGGGTCCTGAGCTAGCTGTCATTAAGAGATAACTCTCAGGAGTTCACACTAGTCAGAATGACAGGACTAATCTCTATTCTGCATTTATTCACCAATTCATTCATTCATTCACAAACACTTCCTGAGTCCTCCATTTACAAGCACAATACTGCATCAGTACCATGGCTTCATGTCAGTCAGGTTTCCTTCTGAGATCTGTTGTCAAAGGAATACACTCAGGCAAGCTGTGTCTTTACTAGGCTGTGGGGCAAATTCTATCACAGAATGATGAGTGGAGCTAATGAGACCCTGAATATGGTGAGTTAAATGGGGACATTTCCTAAGCCAAAAGCCTATGCATCATTCTTCATTCTTCTGTCTCCCTTCCCTGGAGATGCCCTGGACAATTCTACATCCTAATATCTTTCTTGAAGCATTTATGTGTCCCCATCCTCACTCCTCTGCCTACAGTTCATTACCTCTTACCTGAATTACCACCTCTCACCTGCTCTCCCAGCAGCCATCCTTGTCTCCCTGCATCCGTTCCCCACACCACACACAGATGAGATTTCTAAAGTGAAAATCTGGTCACCCTTCCCTCCTGCTCTGTGGTTTATTGTTGACCTTAGAATAAAGCCCCAAAGCTTTCACATTGCAATCTTACTCCTACTTGTTTCTCTAGCCTCATCTCTCAGGTGTCTGCTCCCTCTTTAAGTGTATGCCCGTGCACACACACATACACACACACCCTCCTCCACACCCCAACCTGACCACTTGACTGTCTCTGCTTAGCTTTTATTTCCTTGGCAGAGCCTTTGCTGACCTCCCCCATAGCCCTTACACTCTTGTATTGTAATGTAATTACTTGTCTTCCTTCCAGGACTGTGGGATCTGCCAGGGCACAGACTCTCTTTGTCCATTTCTTTATCCTCCCCATGTCCTGTCATGGTGCCTGGCCCATAGAAGTAACTCAGTAAGTTTGATGAAAAAAAGGAATGGAGACAGGAATGGAACTTCTGAGAATGAGTGAGGTTCTGTGTGCTGGTAGCAGGGAAGGATGGAGCTAGCATCTTTGTGCTCTGCAGGTCTTGGAGAAATGCCCAGCCAGGTCCCAGAGTAGTTCAGCATGGAGCCAGCTTCTGGACCAAGATCAGTAACAATTAAAACAACTAAGAAATTTTTGTATTTCTACTCTACCATGTTTCAAAAAGGATTTATTCAAAAAAATACATAAAAATTTTTAAAATGATTAATAAGGGAGAAAATTTGGCTTCTGGATAAGATTATTACTCTAAATGAGGTTAATACCCTAAAAGAGGTGTGTACACTTGGGCAATGAATTGGCTCTGAGGTACCTGGCAGGCCATGCAGAGAAGGAAATGTCATGGGTTATAGGCTTTATGATGTCCATCAAATGAAAATAAGTCAATTGGGGAGGAGAAGACAAGGTTTCTTGGTACTGAGGCCAGAAAGAGACTTCTTCTGTGGATTCTTTTAAAGAAGAAGTCAGGTAACACGATGGATGATAATCTCAGCCATATCTTTTCAATAAAACAATGGAGACAAATCTTGGAATGGCTCTAAATGATAGCTGATAGCCAATACCACAGTTCATTCTAGTAAGAGTGCTTCCACAATGACATTAAAATGTGATATCTATGCACCCAGGTCTCTGATGATTCAGATCAGTTCAGTAAACATTTTATAATATTTGGAACAAGGTCCTTAAATTGATCCTTATATGAGGCCTATGAACTCTTGATACAGCATGCAAATTTTTGAGCACATGTTTATGTACATTCTTCTGGGGTGACAGTCCATAATTTCTCCCTCAAAGTTCCAAAGCACTAAATTAGTGAAATAGCTGGGCTAGATCTGCTTAGACTATTTCTTACCTATCAATCTTCTGCTCCATGTTGCTTGGTCAGGAGTTTGGGGCTATGCTATTTAAAGAAATCCATATACATGGAATCAGATACTTGATGCTGCAGGTTAAGATGGTCAATTGCATTGGGCTAGAGTTTATGACTCCCAGTGAAAGTTTAGCTGCTCAATGAACATGCATGTTTGAACCCAAGGCCAGAGCTGTTGCACTAAGTGTTTATAGAAGGAATAAACAGAAAGGACAACACTTCATTAAAAGTGACAAGGGCCAGAACAACCAAGCAGCCATCCAAGCCATTGACTGTGGAGTACTGCGGACTCAGTCAACACCTGAAGAAACAGAGCTGGAGCCAACAGAGAAGGGAAGGAATATGGAAGCTCTGAAAGGAAGCATTCCCCTGATCTGGGTTGCCTTTAATCAGGTTGATTAATAGGAGTCAGCAAATAAACTCTAATCAAAAGATGCCCTAAACCCTGGAGAACTCTCATGCTGTCTCTCTTTTTTGGATTAATTTTTTTTTCCTAGTAGAGATGAAAAAGGAGCCATTATCTAAATGAGGCTGGGTAAGATGATTAGATGTTATTTACAGAAAGGGCATGAAATCATCCACTGGACCCTGGGTGTGCTTAGCAAGACATTATTTTGTTATAAGTGTCATTGTTTTTATAGTTGCAAAGGGATACCTCCGGTGTGGTGAGGAGGGATTCCCCTTATTTCAGTAATCGCTGATTACAGGAACTAGAAAAGTCAGTCATTTCCAATACAGCAATACTCAGGGGGCCTGTATCTAATGCAAACCACAGATTTTTCAATCAATTGATCAGCAGATATGTATTGATCGATTGCCTACTATGTGCATGGTACAGAGAAAATTCATGAGAAGTAGATGTGGAGTACAGCCCAGCCTCCAGGAAGCTTTCTTGCAATGCAGTGTGACAGGCAGTGCTTCCCTGACTTTAACGTGCAGATTAAAATGCAGATTCTGATTCAGGAGGTCTGAGGTGGGGCCCAAGAATCTGTATTCCTAACAAACTGGAGCAAGGACTACGCACTTGACACACTTTTTTTTGTTTGTTTTTTTCTTTTTTTCTTTTTTTTTTTTTTTGGCAGGCTCTTATTCTATTGCTCAGGCTGGAGTGCAGTGGCTCAATCACAGCTCACTGCAGCCTCAACCTCCTAGGCTCAAGGGATCCTCCTACCTTAGCCTCTGGAGTAGCTGGGACTAAAAGTGTACACCACCATGCTCAGCTAATTTTGTAAATTTTTTTTTTTTTTTGTAAAGACGAGGTCTCCCTATGCTGCCCAGGCTGATCTTGAACTCCTGGGCTCAAGTGATCCTTCCGCTTTGGCATCCCAAAGTACTGGGATTATAGGCATGAGCCACCTCAACCAGCCTAGGACTACATATGTTGAGTAGCCAGGTGGGAGACTGCAGATTGCCATGATGAAAAGCTGGGAGGTGTGGGCTGTCAGTAAAGCTCTTCTGACACTCACCACCTGTGCAAACTTGGCCAAATTGCTTCATCTTGAACCTCAACTTTCTTTGACATAAACCAGAGGTCTCTTTGGGCAGCTGGTGCCCTGCACAACTCCCCGACGGGCACACCGATATGGGCTACAGGTGAATGGCATCCTCTAGAGTTGTGTGGTACACAACCTCACCAAATGTATGCAGAGTTCTTGAAAGGGCTGGATTAGACAGTGGTTGCCAACCCTGGCTGCACAATACCATCATCTGCTAAGATTTAAAAATGTCAATACCTGCCCCTGCCCCCTGTGATTCTGACATAATTGTTCTAGGATGAGACCTGGGCCTTGGTACTGTTTTCGTTTTTCCTTTTTTGCCTGGATAGATGGATGGAAAGAAGGATTGTTTCTTTGCTCCCCAGAGATTATGAGATGCTGCTTAAGGTCCATCCCAGCTTGAGGTTCTGTGACTCTTAGACTGTGCCCACAGAACTCTAAGATTGTTTAACTCTGGGAGACCAGAGAAGGGAAAGATCGGTACAGAACAAGGAGAGCCTGTGGTTTTGCTGGAAAAAGTCAGTTTAAACAAAGAGACTGGGATGGAGAAGCTATCCTAGGTGGACTCTGTGAATGTTAGTGAGGCTTCTGTTGATGGAACACATTTCTATTTGGGTTGGTACTGGGAATTGTTCTGTGAAGTGTTAATTGGTAGAGAAAAATAGCAATATCCAAGAATGATAATCACACATAATAATGAGGGCTTGTGTATTGGCCTGTACCCATGCTGCTAATAAAGACATACCTGAAACTGGGTAATTTATAAAGGAAAGAGGTTTTATTGACTCAAAGTTCAGCATGGCTGGGGAGGCCTCAGGAAACTTAGAATTATGGTGGAAGAGGAAGCAAACACGTCCTTCTTCACACAACGGCTGGAAAGAGAAGTGCCTAGCAAAAGGGGGAAAAGCCCCTTATAAAATCATCAGATCTTGTGAGAACTCACTATCATGAGAACAGCATGGAGGTAACCCCCCACATGATTCAATTACCTCCCACTGGGTCCCTCCTATGACACGGGATTATGAGAACTACAATTCAAGATGAGATTTGGATGGGGACACAGCCAAACCATATCAGCTTAGAAGAGAAAACGGGGGGGCAGGGAATGAGGCATATCACAGAGCCCTGATTTAGACTTGTGGGGGGTTGAGGATCTAGACTGGGGGCTTGAGGAAAAGGCAACAAAGCTGACAAGAGCAGTGAGGAGGAGCAAGCACCTCCTTCTGTCCTAGATCCTGCTTAAGGCTTTGCGGAGTCCTCTTCATCCAGCTCAGGAGAGTCCTGAGAACATGGGGTGAGTGTCAGGAAGGTGAGGGCAGGCCAAAGCCTTCTGAGAGGTCCTGGGCTTTTCCCCAGAGGTGCCTGCTCTGTGTCCTGCCTGTGTATGGGCTGCCTCCAGGACCCCATGAACACATCTAGTTAGAACTGGCTGACTGAGTTTGGTCCCCGCTGGCCTTGAAATACATGATCCTGTGAATGTGGGCATTGGTTTGAGCCCAAGCACCCAGGAGGCGGCTCCTTTAAGTATTAAATGCACTTCCTACTTTGTCAATCCAGCTTTTCAGTCAAAGCTGTCTTTTCCTATCCTCATCGTCCTCCTGTCTTGTGAGCCTTGGCCTGGAGACTGGCTAGGAGTCCTAGAGGGGCCACCTGGGAGCGGGGGACGATGCATCCCCCTACGCCCTGGATCAGGCTTCACTCTACCTAAATCCCACTCTCCACAGGCATTTTAACTAAAACGGATCCTGCCTGCTATGAGCAAAAGTAGCCTCCCAAATCTATCCAAGAAGTGTGATTGATAGTGCTGCTGAGGCTTGAGACAAAGAAGCCCTCTCTGGTTTTCGTATTAATGCTGGGTTATCTCCTACGGTATTGATTTTTTGTTTGGCTTTCGAAATTTCTCTTCTCTGTTTCTGAGCCATTCCTATAAAAATGAAAGAGGAGGTGAGGGATGATGTCGTCCAGGTTGACAAGCTTTGCTGACTTGCAGTATTAGCTGCTGTTTTCCATTAGGTCTCTCCAAGCCCGTCAACTGCCTCTTCTGGGCAGAAATATATTTAAAATGTGGTATGAAAAGGTCCCCATGTGTCAACAGTAAGAGCCTGCCACCAAGTTTAGTCACTGGATTAATCTTCCAATCCTTAGCATTTGGGTCCTCTTCAAGGAAGCCGCAAAGATTTTGATGGATTCCAGCCTGCTGCTCTCAGTCCTCCTCTCCCTCTCCAAAGACAGCTCAACTTCTGCAAAACTATCAAGGGATGAGGCTGGCCTCAGCGGCTCTCAGCCTCCCTTCATCTCCTCTGTTTCCCCTCAGATATGTCCCACTCCTACTTCTCTCCTCCTCACCCATTCCTGCGCTGAGAGCCACCGTCAACACTTGGGTGTGAATGTCTTCTTAGGCTGTAGAGGGGGATCCTTGCCTATGGGATTTTGCCTAGGACTTCAGGATTAAGGATGTTAAGCTCTAAACAGTGGAGTTTCATACATCCCTCAGTGGAGAAAGGATGTTTTGGTGGAAAAGCAGAAATGCAGCATTCTCTGAAATCTGAATGTTACCCTCCACCTCTGCTTTCCTGGTAGCACCTTCATCAGATTGGAGGGCATATAGGGCCAATGCGGGTGGCATGGCTGCATCTCACATCCTTGGGCCCTTCATTCAGTTAGTCAACAAGTGTTTGAATTGAAGTAAGAACCCATTTGTTTACAATGTTATGCTGGACCTACAACCCTTCTTTGTTAGAGTCTTTATCTCTTTAGCTATTCATTCTGGATTCCAAAAAGAATTATGCAGGCCTAGTCCCAGACACTGTGCTAGTGCCGGGGGTGCAGGGATGGGCAAGAGAGTCAGGCTCTGTCCTTGTGGAGCTGTGAAAGTTGGAAACCTGGGAGTCTCCTTTGCCTCTGCTACCTTTCCACTAGCACATCCAGTTATCTGCTGTCTCCCTGCCACTGGCCTTGACCACTCTCCTCTAAAGCTTCTAGAACAGTGCTTATCACGTACGGTAGACGAACAGTACATGTTGGTCTATCATAGTCCCCACCACACCCCTAAGCCATGATTTACATCCAAGTCTGACCCCTATCTTGCTCAGAAGTCTCCAATGAATCCCCCTTTTCTATGGTGTAAAATGGAAATGGCCTTGAATGGCACATAGGCCATTCAGGATTTTGTCCCTGCCTATCTGTCCAACCTCATCTCCTGCATTAGTCAGGCTTCTCCAGATAAACAGAACCGATAGGATATGCATGTATATTCAAGCCTTGGGGGCACTCTGCTTTACCCAAAGTTCAACAAGTTAAATGTTAATCTTATCTGAAAACACCTTCCAAGTGAACACGTGAAATTAACCATCACACCCCCTTTACCCTGTGTGTTCTGGCAATATTGCACCTCTTTTTAGCTTCCAAAAATGGTCCACTATCCTGCCTCTGGGCCTTTGCACACACTGTTCCTTTTGCCTGACTTATCTTTCCCCATTCTTGTCCACTCAGCAGACACCAATTCTCACACTAATCCAGCCTCAGCTGCAAAGCACTCTCTCTCAGTGACCCCTTGGACCCTCACAGAGAGATTTGGGTGCTCTGCGTTGTTATTCCCATTCTATTTTGCACTTAGTTTTGTCACATCATTTATCATGTTAGTGTTGGCTGGCATATCTCCCTTCCCACTGGGAAGACAAGGGCTTATCTTTTTGTTTTTGTCTAAGTCAAGCCTTATGTTGGGTATTGGGGAAAATCTCTTGGGCATTACAACCTTAACCAATGATCTTATTATAATCATCCTACCACCTAATTTTAGTTACTTATAAAGTAGAGGATTGAACTGATAGAGCAGTAATCACTAATTGCTTAACTTCATAGTCGTTCTCCCTCTACTTCATGTCATAGAGCTCTTAGCTGAGCCCATGGCCTCCTGGAAGTAAAACTACATTTTCCAGCAGCCTGTGCAGCTGTATGTGGCCATGTGACTGTACATCATGGCCAGTGGGATGTGAATGGGTCCTCAAGCACCTTCTGGGAGACTTTCTTTTCTGTCATTTCCTCCAGCCAGCTGCCTGGGATCATAAGCCTACTATCTTGGACCATGAGGATGTGAAGCAGAGGCCAGAAGTGGTCTGCAAAGAGATGACTGTGAATCCAAGATCCACATCAGCTCTGTGCTGCCTACATCTGACTTCTCTGGGAACAAAAAGAACAAACACCACTACTCTGTTTAAGCCACCATGTTTAGAATCTTTGTTGCTTGCAATTGAGCCTAATCATAAGGATATATCTTGAGAAGTGCTTTCCAAATTCTCTGAGGGAAGTCAGGAGACATCATGAGCAAAGAGAGTTTAAAGAGGCCGAGTTAGCCCTCCTCACTCACTGCCATCCCAACCCAATTGTGTCTGTGCCACTTCTGTGTATTTTACCTGTTGACTTAGAGTTTGTTTGAAGATGGAAGGACTAGAAGCTCTCCCAAGTCCCATCCATTTCTGACATTCTAAACATCTGTCCATATGTATAACCAATTATAAAAGGGAAGAATTCCATAAAGATGAGGCGGATCTCCCTATCATGTGCACATAGGCAAACATGGGTATCGATGGTCATAGCCTTCATTCCTGATGGTGGAATTTCAGGCATGGTGGCAGGTGCTGGAGAAGATCTCTGTCTCCTTTGTTTATGTCTCAGGCCTGCCTGAGTGGTGTCCTCTTATTTCCTGCCCACCCTGTGCTACCCATCCCAGAGCTGGGTAGGTAGCAGGTATTTAGGGGATGTTGACTGATATATGCTGAATGAACATAGGCTGAATGAGCCCATGCTGGCATCTCCATACTAACTTTTGTACATTAAATGCTCTCACTGGCTGTCTCAAACGAGCTGTGGGTTTGTTTCTTGGCAGTTCTGTAGTTGTGGCCTTATTTCTTCCCATTCTTATGCCAGGAGTCTTTGTGGCAGGCTGGAAATTCTGCCCAGCACCAAGCCCATAGCAGAGACAGCAGACGTCGGAAACAGGCTGGACCTGCAGTGGCCGCGCCTGTGTGGTGCATGCGTATGCATTCATGGTTTGTCCTCTTCTGTCTCTCCGGGGCTGGTGTCACTCTGCCCAGGAGTTCACCCAGGCGGCTCAGAAGGGTGGCTGCTGTGGAAAGTGATAAATTTAGAGCACCAGGCAGTTGGGAAGCTGCAGCCATCAGCAGCTGAAGCAGACGGGGGCAGAACTGAATGGTCTCTTCTGGGTTTTTAATGAAGCCGCCCTAACTCCCCAGTCCCTGTGGCTTTTATCGGGTGCTATTAGTAACCCTTTTGTACAGATGGTAAAGCAGAAGCACAAAGAGGTTCAGCAGCTTGCATGTGACCCCTTAGCCTCAAAGTGACTGTCCAGTTCATTTTTCACCCCTATACTTATCTGTTGATCCAGCAGGTGTGGAAGTGCTTTGCAAACTGTAGGATGTAATCTATGTGGAAGGAATTGCTGCTGTTAGTGCTCGTCTTTCAGAGAGAGCAGTGGCAGTTGACACCACCCCTTATAAGCTGAGACCTACTTCATCTTTCTGGGTCCCATTCATGCAGCCAAGATGGAGTGAGTGTGTGAGCAAATGTGCATGTGTGTATAAGCATGTGTGTATACAGGCCTGTGTGAGGGTACCCTGCCTGCAGCTTTAGCCGGGGCTGTCATTTCTGATGCAGGAGAACCTGCACTTTGCCCCATCTCCACAGTTCATTATTTTCCAGCTGGGCGCCTGTCACCAGCACTCGGGAAGCACGTGTCAGCTGGGCCTGAAGGATGGCTTAGCCAGTCAAGGGGCTCTGGCAGGGGTGGGGACCGTGACCTGGGGCAGGAGTAGGTGGGGCAAGGAAGTCTCTGCCCAGTTGCCCTAGTGATGTGGGGGTGGCCCCAGGAGACGTGCCTTGCCCCTGCTCCTACCCCGGGGCTCTGCTTCCTGCCTGTCAGGTGAATATGAGGGAGATGGGCTGATTCGATGGGGGTAGAGAGGCGGGCCACGTGAGCTCTGCCCTGGGGTCAGCCTCCATTCATCACTTTCTCTGACACCTTCCTGCTGCAGCTTCTCTCTTTCGGTGAAAGGGAAGGTAGGAGGAGGGGAAGGTAAGGAGGGGAAACTTCCAGAGCCTTCAGGGCCTGAGGGGTTGGTGACATGGGGATGAGGCTTAGATTTAGGACCAGGGATCTGGGCCAGCCTTAGAAAAATTAGTGAAGGGGCAACACCTGGGCCCAGGAGGCCAAAGACCTGGGTGTCCTAGCAGTGTTGCCTCAGAGCTCTTCACAGTGGTCCTGCAGCCAAAGCCTGAGCTCCAACCTGGGTGCCCATAAGCTGGGCGCCCATATAAAAGGCACTGGGAAACTTCACCTCTTTGTGCCTCAGTTTCCTTATCTGTAGAAGGGAAATATTAATAGTCTCTGCCTTATAGGGCATTGTGAGGGCTAAATGACTTAGAATGGGACTTGGCCTTAGGAAGGATTTGATAAAGGGTAGCTGCTATTATCACTGTTGTTACTTTGGTTGAGGCTGTACCCTTAACCCACCATGGAGACCTTGGTCAAGAGGCTCTCATCTCTGTAGGCCTGACGTTGGCTGCATAAGCTCCCCAAGCCCTCTCAGCCATTGCTGTATGAGGGGGACAGTAATTCCTTCCCATAAGCCCAGCAACAGAGAGGGGTCCTACATAAGGGACAAGTAGGAAGCAAGGGGGCATTGGTGATGCAATGACTTGGAACGGCCCTTCCACTGCCTGTGGGAAGAGGTGATCTGCTTTTGGAACTTGCAGACTTTTTCATGATCCCCCAATACAGCTCCATCTGTAACCTTCTCCTAGAATTTTTCTTATAGCCAGTTGTGAGATTGGGGACCAAGCTGACAAGATAATGCCTTCAGGGTGAGCCTTGTTCTGCACATGGCATTTTCAAGGGAGATCTGGAAGACTGAAAAACCCTTGGAGGCCTGATAGACTGGCATGCTAACAGTGGCATTCCAGACCTTGTGGTAGGTACAGTTGGGGCAAGCTGGGTTTTTCTAGGGAAGAGCCTGTTCAATGCCTCCCTAATCATACCTTATAGGCAGCTGATCTGCAGGCATGCCCATGCTTGGATGCCTGTAGCTATTTTGCTTGTTTGCTTTCCTCCCTCTCTCTCTTCCTCCTCCACCATTTCCTTCCTTCCCTCCCTCCCTCCCTCTCTTCCTCCTTTTCTTCCTTCTTTTCTCTCTCTCTTTTATCTTGGATATGTGATATTAATATGCCAGGTAGTTGTCCTAAAACCCAATCTGGGTTAAACTGAAGTCCAACTGCCCATGCATGTGTGCACGTGTTTGCATGTGACTTACCCTGAAGCTTGGTAGGCTTTTGGAGAACACTGCACTTATATCCATCATTTTGTAGAATAAACTGAGGATTGGGAAGGTGGAAGATTTCCCTAAAGCCACACGGCCAGTTACAGGTAGGGCTGAATAGAACCAAGGTCTCTTTCCTCCTGTAAGTATCTTTCCAGGATATCAAGTTCCTCATTTCATAAATGAGAAAACAGCAGCCCAGAGGGGTTGAGTGACTTACCTAAGGCCACACAGCCAGGGCATTTATCTGTCCTCCCTACCCATGATTCTCCAAAGATTCCAGTTTTCCCTAAGTGCCTATAGACTGACAGTGAGGGCCCTTGGGTAAAGTGCCCCATTAGCAGGGAAATGGCTAATTTCCCCTGGATTCCCTCTGACTCTCTAGGTTTGAGCAGACCCTGCTTCTGAGGGCTGAGTATTTATTTCCTTCTGGAGTCAAGCAGCCTTCCTGAAGTGCAGACTTTGACGTGGGTCCTCTGCCCTCCTCCCTATGTGACTGCCCTGCTTCCCCAGCGTTTCCAGCCTGGAGTGCACACCAAGCCCCCCTCTAGCTCACAGGCTCAACTGCAATCTGGAACACGCCCTGTTCCAGCCTGCCACAGGCTCTGGGCTGTACATGTTCATAGTGGATAATTTTATTTAATTCTCCAATGACCCTCTAATAATAATAATATTTTTTATAATTTACAAGTGTAAAAATCAAGGCATAAAGAGTTTTAATGTAATCTGTTCAAGAGCATGCTGTAAATGAGTGTTAGTAGGTGGTAGAACCAACATACCAATTTATGCTATACTCCAGCCTCTTTTTTATTTTTTGTACTTATTTATTTATTCATAATTTCAACTTTTATTTTTAGATTCAGGGAGTATATGTGAAAGTTTGTTGCATGGGTATATTGTGTGATGCTATGTGTTGGGGTACAAATAATCCCATTACCCATGTAGTGAGCCAAGTACCCAACATAAGTTTTCCAACCCTTAACCACCTCCATCCCTCTAGTAGCCCCCAGTGTCTATTGTTGCCATCTTTATGTTTATGAGTACCCAGTATTTACCTCCCGCTTATAAGTGAGAATATGCTGTATTTGGTTTTCTGCTCCTGCATTAATTCATTTAGAATTATGGCCTCCAGCTGCATCCATTTTCTGCAAAGCAAATAGTTTTGTTCTTTCTAATGGCTGCATAGTATTCTGGGGTGTGTATGTGCCACATCTTCTTTATCCAATCCACTGCTGATAGGCACCTAGGTTGATTCCATGTCTTTGCTATTGTGAATAGTGCTGCAGTAAACATGCAAGTGCAGGTGTCCTTTTGGCAGAAGGATTTCTTTTCCTTTGGGTATATACACAGTAATAGGATTGCTGGGTTGAATGGTAGTTCTATTTTCAGTTATTTGAGAAATCTCTGAACTACTTTCCACAGGGGCTGAACTGATTTACATTCCCACCAACAGTGTATAAGCATTCCCTTTTCTCTGTAGCCTTACCAGCATCTGTTGCTTTTTGACTATTTAATAGTAGCCATTCTGAATGTGTATGAGATGGTATCTCACTGTGGTTTTGATTTGCATTTCTCTGACGATTAGTGATGTTGGGCATTTTTTCATATGTTTGCTGGGCCCTTGTATGTCTTTTATTGGGAAGTGTCTGTTCATGTCTTCTGTTCACTTTTTAATGGAGTTTGTTTTTGCTTCTTGAATTGTTTAAGTTCCTTACAGATTCTGGATATTAGGCCTCTGTCAGATACATAGTTTGTGAATATTTTCTCCCATTTTGTAGGTTGTCTGTTTACTCTGTTGATAGTTTCTTTTGCTGTGCAGAAAGCTCTTTAGTTTAATTAGGTCCAGCTTGTCAATTTTTATTTTTGTTGCAATTGCTTTTGAGGACTTAGTCAGAAATTATTTCCCAAGGCTGAGGTACAGAATGGTGTTTCCTAGGTTTTCTTCTAGGATTCTTATAGTCTGTGGTCTTATATTCCAATATTTAATTCATCTTGAGTTAATTTTGTATATGGTGAAATGTAGCGGTCCAGTTTCATTCTTCTGCATATAGCTAGCCAGCTATTCCAGCAGCATTGATGGAATAGGGAGTCCTTTCACCACTGCTTATTTTTGTTGACCTTGTTGAAGAGCAGATGGCTATAGGTGTGGAGCCTTATGCCTTGGTTCTGTATTCTGTTCCATTGGCCTATGTGTCTTTTCTTATACTAGTACCATGCTGTTTTGGTTATTGCAGCTTTATAGTATAGTTTGAAGTCAGATAGTATGATGCCTTCAGGCTTGTTCTCAGAATTAAAAATAAAAACCATATTATCATCTTAATATACACAGTATAAGCCTTCAATAAAATCCAACATCCATTCATGATAAAAACTCTCAACAAACTAGGCATCAAGGAACATACCTCTAAATAGTGAGAGCTATCTATGATAAATCCAAAGCCAATATCATACTGAATGGGCAAAAGCTGGAAGCATTCCCCTTGAGAACTGGAACAAGACATAGATGCCCACTCTCACCAATCCAATTCAACATAGTATTGAAAGTCTTAGCCAGAGCAATTAGGCAAGAGAAGGAAATAAAAGGCACCTAAATAGGAAAAGAAGAAGTCAACTATCTCTCTTTCCTGGTGATATGATTCTATACCTAGAAAACCATAAAGGCTCCATCAAAAAGCTCCTGGAATTGATAAACAACTTCAGTAAATTTTTAGAATACAAAGTCAATGTATAAAAATCAGTAGCATTTCTATACGCCAATAATGTTCAAGCTGAGAGCCAACCAAGAAGGCAATCACATTTACAATAGCGACCAAAACTAAAATACCTAGGCATATGTCTAACTAAAGAGGTGAAAGATCTCTACAAGGAGAATTACAAAACACTATTGAAAGAAATCATAGATGACACAAACAAATGGAAACACATCCCATGCTCATGGATTGGAAGAATCAATATCATAAAAATGACCATACTGCCCAGGGTGATCTACAGATTCAACACTATTCCTATCTAATTACCAGCATCATTTTTCACAGAAATAAAAACTATTCCAAAATTCATATGGAACCAAAAAAGAGCCCAATCCCAGACTCTTTTTAATGGTTTTCTAGTACTTGACCCCAGCCCAAGATGGCGTTGCAGCTTGCTCTGTTTAGCTCTTGGCTGGTGGTGTTCCTGCTAGGGCTTTTTTTTTTTTTGGAAAGGTTTTAGAGTTTTGCTATTTTACATTTAGGTGTTTAATCCACATGGAATTTATTTTTCCATATGATATGCAGCAGATACCTCGTCCTGAGGCCTTGCAGTCATTCTGCAGTTCTGCTGTCTAGTCTTCTGACTGCCTGGAGCAGACACCAAAACCCATTTGTATTTGTTTAGACATTGGCTGGTGTTGTCTCTGCAAGTTTCTCACATGGACCTAGAACAACTGTTGGCTAAGGGCAGAGCCCATATTTGTCCTGACAGCCAGTCCTAATCATGGAATTTAAATGTCAGAAAGGTTCTTTAAAACAGTGTACTTCAAACACTGTCATGTTGTTTTCTTTTCGCAAGCAAGCTTTATTGTACTTTTCTTCAAAAGTGACAACTCACATTAGAGAAAGCTCAGAAAACATAAGGTAAGCAAAATAAATAAATAAAACTACTCATAATCCTACCTCCTCCAGAGATAATCCTGATAAATGTTTTGGTCTATATTCTTTTCACCCTTTAAAAAATGAAATATTTTACATGAAATTTTGACAGTACAGGGGATAATATAGAAGACACTCATATGTCCACTACTGAGGTGTGACAGGATGTTTTATTTGCTACTCATTTTACTAAATGAAACGTAATATAATTGAGGCTTCCTTTGTTTCCCACTCCACACTGCCACCATTTTCTCCTTTCTGGAGGTAACTCCAATTTTGAATTCAGAGAGCATCTTTCCTGCCCAGTTTTTATACTTTGCCACATTGATAAGTTTTCATCCATAACAATGTAGGATTGCTTTGTGTGAATTTTATGTGAATGCCACCATCCAGTTCACATAATCCTCCAACTTTCTGCTTTTCCTCAGGATTACATTTTTGAGATTAACTGTGGTGTTACTTGTAGATCTAGTGAATTAGTTTTTACTGCTGTATAGGGTTCCATTGTATGATTATACTCCTATACTATACTATAGCAGTACTATACTATAGTGTCATATAGTATGCTGTGTTACTATACTATGCTTTTCCAGTCTACTGGTGATCCAGTTGACAACAAGAATTATCAATGTCTGATTGTAACAAATGATGCTGCAAGGAATATATTTGTCTAGATCTCCCTGTATAGAGAGAGAAATTGCTGAGTCATGAGATATTAACAGTTTCAACTTTACCAGTTATTGTTCAAATAGCTGTGCCCATTTACATACCTATTTGAAGCATGTGAGAGTCTCCATGCCATTACATCTTGGATAAAACTAGGTATTATAAGGCTTTTCAATTTTTTCTAATCTGCTGGGTATAAACTGGTATCTTATTGCCATTTTAAATTGAGACCTCTCTAATTATTAATGAGGTTGAACATCTCATAAGTTTGTCAATCATTCTCCTCTTTTGTGGATTGCATTTAATGTATTTAATGTATTTGTCTTTCTAATATATTTGTAAAATTCTTAGATACTCTGGCTACTCTTTCATTTTTCATCATGAGGGCTGTAGATATCTTCTTCCAGGTCGTAGCTTCATTTTTCACTTTGTTAGGGTGTGTGTGTGTTCGTTTTAAGGTGCTTCAGTTTGTCAGATGTTTCCTTTATGGTTTTTGCTTTTCACATTTTGTTAAGAAAGTTCTTCCTAAACTAAACCCATACAGATATACTTCTATAGTTTTTCTTTCTTTTTTTGGAAAGCTTTTAGAGTTTTGCTATTTTACATTTAGGTGTTCACGTGGAATTTATTTTTCTGTATGATATGCAGCAGAAATTTAATTTCATCTTCTTCCATTTGACTGGCCAATTGTCTCAGTACTGTTTCAACTCTTTGACATTACATATGACAAAACAGAGGTCCAGAGAGGTGGAGGGACTTGCTTACGGTCACACAATGACTTTTTGGTGAGATTGTGACAGGGAACAAAGTTTTCTTAACTCCCAACCCAGTGTGCCCACACAACGATACTACTGTGTTACAAAATTTTATCTTGGACTATTTTCTACTATCCTAATATAGAAATCCATAAATATGATTATAAATGTCTTGAAAGTGGGGATTCTGTCCTTTTCTCCTGCCACCTCTATGTACTTACTTAGTGCAAGGCCAAATATCTGGCAGGCACTCAGGAAGACATTGCTAAAAATAAATCACTTAATTCAACAGATTGATTCTACAATAATCAGTTCTTTTAAATGCAGCTCTTTGTTTCATCTCATATAGGTTTCTATATTTAGACATATCCCTTCATTCAACAAACATTTACTGAATACCTATCATGTTCCTGGCACTGTGTCAGCTGCTAGAGATTAAAAGAGGAGTAAAATGTGTTTCCTGCTCTCAAGGAGCTTAAAGTGTAGTGAGAGAGACTGAAAAGTCAACCAGTAATGGTATGAATGTGCTATTAAACAGTATGTAATGGGAGACAGGAGGAGATAAAATCTGCTAAAAAATCAGGAAGGCTTTCTGATAGAGGAGACACTTGAGCCTTTAAGAGTGAGGAAGTGTGATTCATTTGCCAAGGGTGGAGAAGGTGTAATATTCAGAAGAAACATCATGAGCAAAGGCAGAAATCTAAGGTACTCAGCCACAGTTCACTGTGACATGAACATAAAATAATTAGTCAACCAAATGACATTTTTCATTTTTAAAAGGCCCCTGCTTCCTGGGTGTTTCTAGCCTAACTCAGATTTGACCACAGCCAAACACGGCATCCCAAATGCTGCCTGCCTTGTCATTGACTAAACCATGTGTATTTAGGGGCTCTATTTTGTAATTTTCCCTTGTCTAAAGTGGACACCAACTTTTTGTGGAGGAGTATGGTTTTCTCCTTGTCTTATGTTTGTAAATTGACATTCCCATTTTTGCCATCATTTCTGTTACCAGTGCTATTATTCTGGGCCTCTCTCATGCAGCCAGAATAACATATGAGACACCAGCCTGGAGTGACAGTGTGCCTGACAAAAACAGAAATAGCCCAGCTCATATTATTTGCAAAAGAATTATCCCCTGGAGGTAATTTTTAATTTGGGGGTTTTGCTGCAAAATGGAAACCTGACTACTAAGGTTGCTTTGCAACCCAAATGCTTCTCTTACCAATCAATTATCAAAATGAGACTTGCTGGATACTGTAGCAAGTCTTTCCGGGCTTTCTCCTTTAATGGGTCAAGTCCAAGTTGCCTCCTTTATTGGGAAGAGCTGGGGGCAACTGCACAGTTTAATTTGCTAGTTAGGGGGAAGGGAAGATGGCAGGTGGGGCAGGGAGGGGAAGGTTCTCACATGCAAATAAAGAAAAGCACAAAAGGTAGGCAGAGCAGCCCTAAATTAGAGCTAGTTACCTCAGCTGGGCGGCAGTGACTCGATTCTGGTTGGTTGTAAGGGATTAAGAATTCAACCTGGGAATAAGATTAGGGTTTATGCACAGCAAAAGCAAACTTGCACAAAGATTAATTGGTATCTATTGGGTACTGGTATGAGGCATTTATGCTATTTTGGTATTTTTTTGGGACTTGAGGGAAAAAAGAAAGGAGATAGAGACAGAAGCAAAGTTGAATGTGGAAATCTAGAGAGGCCTTTTCTTGGTATTAGGATTTCATGAAATTTTACTCCCAGCCACAGCAGGGAGAAGGAGGTGGCCTCAGAGCCTTGATGGGCTTGAAAATGAATTCTGTGTTGCCTCCATTGTGAGCCTTGCATGTGCTATTTAAACTTGACATGTCATAAATCCAATAGCAGCAAACAGAAGGGCACTGGCTTGCTGTCCTTTTTTATTCGCACGGCTGCAGGAAATGATGTTAGCATGTGAAAGTGGTAGGCACTGCAAACCACTCAGTCTGAGGGACTCGGGGGCTGGACCTGGGGACCCTAAGATGCAGGCTTGGGGACCACTGTATGATTTAGGGCATCCAGTCTACTGTGTCTAGATGGCATCTGCCTGACTCTGGCTTAGGATCAGGGCATCTCCCTACCTCCCAGAACAACCCTTACTTCAGGGGGATTAGTGTATGTGTTTCTGAGCTGTAATAAAACTTCATGGTTTCCATCTATGTATAATCAGCTATCTTTTACTTAGCTCCTTGGGGACAGGACCATGTCTTGTTCATGCCTTTGTCCTCAGTGTGACCACAGCATGAGACAGTTGGTGTTCGTCTAGATCATATTTGTTAAATGGATGAAATGGGTGGAAAAGTTGGGGCTGCACCAGAGCTTTCCATGGGGCAGATGTTGTCAGTCTGTATTGGATTTAGCAGTCATTTAAGTGCAGTGTTGACTTAATAATTTGAGGAGCTCTAAAAGACCTTCCTGGTCAGGTGTGGTGGCTCACACCTGTAATCCCAGCACTTTGGGAGGCTGAGGTGGGTGGATCACTTGAGGTCAGTTTGAGACCAGTCTGGCCAACATGGTAAAACCCTGTCTCTACTAAAAATAAAAAAAAAAATTAGCCAGGTGTGGTGGCGGGCTCCTGTAATCCCAGCTACTCAGGAGGCTGAGGCGGGAGAATCACTTGAAACTGGGAGGCGGAGGTTGCAGTGAGCCAAGATTGCACCACTTACTCGAGCCTGGGTGATCGAGTGAGACTCTGTCTCAATTTAAAAAAAAAAAAAAAAAGGACTTTCCTGTGTCCAACATCTCATTCTTGGCCTCCTTGTCTGCTTGGACTTTCCCCCTTAGTCCAATACCTCATGCATATCAAAAGTCTCCGTTTCATTGGTGCCTCTTCATTTTTCAGTAACTAACAAAAACGTCTTGTTTTAGAATCCAAGGACTGTAAATCAGCTCTAGGTTTTGTATGGGGCCTAATGTTTTCTTTTGATAGCATGAGCAACTGATATGGTTTGGATATGTGTCCCCACCCAACTCTCATATTGAAATGTAATCCCCAGTGCTGGAGGTGGGGCCTGGTGGGAGATGATTGGATAATAGGGGCGGTTTCTCGTGAATGGTTCAGCACCACCCTCCTCAGTGCTGTTCTCATGATATCATGAGATCTGGTTGTTTTAAAAGAGTGTAGCACCAGCCTGCTCTCTCCCTTCCTCCTGCTCCAACCATGTGAGGTGCTGCTTACCCTTCGCCTTCTGCCGTGATTGAGTTTCTTGAGGACTCCCCAGAAGCTGAGCAGATACCAGCATCATGCTTCCTGTAGAGCCTGTGGAACTGTGAACCAATTAAACCTCCTTTTTTTTTTTTTTTAATAAATTACTCAACCTCAGGTATTTCTTTGTAGCAGTTTGAGAACAGACTAATACAGCAACATTGTACTAAGGAAGAGTCCAGCTCAGAAGAAAGTTCCTAAGATTTTCCTTTTCTCTTCTGTGCTATCAGAGAATGCACTGAAAGGTCACTCCTCAGATAAGTAGCACATTACGGAGGTCAGTGTGGCTGGTCCTGGGAGTGTCAGTATGCACTCTTGCTCTTGAAAGCATGCTTCATTCAAGGACTCAATTTTAACATTTTTAGTGCAACTTCTTATTAAAGCCAACTGTCCTTGAAACAGAGAGAGCTGGAAGGACCTTGCAAAGACTTTCAGCTCATTCTCTTTCATCAGTGTTGAATTTTATTACATCATTTAAAGTCCTCAAGATTCTTTAAGAAGATTCCTCAGTCTTCTGGGGGTCTGTCTTCCTTGGCCTCAGACCCCTGTTGGTTTAAATATTCATCTAATTTTCTAATTCCTTATTTTCCAGCTGAAATTCACCCAAAAGGCTTTCTCTGTGTATCAAAATAGTTTGCTTTCATTCTGTCCTTGGGGTTTGGAGAAAGTGGTGGCTGGGATAGAGCCCTGGGGAGATGGGAGGTGGACATGTGTGAAGGGAGCCACATCAAGAAGTTCTCCAATTGGGGTGTCCCTGGTTCCTGTTTCATCCTCCCCACAGTATCCAGAAGACTCCTTTGCCTTGTTCCCCTCCATGAGGGCAGAGATGTTGGAGGCTATCAGGGCTTTGAGCACTTGGGCTGGCACCTGAGACTTGAATGAAAGAAATGAGGAAAATGGAGTGCAGTCGTCAACCAAACCTTCCTGAAATGAAAGGTGTTCTTCTCTTCCTATTATGCTGTGATTAAGGACATTATCCTTAGCAAAATAACTCAGGTACAGAAAACTAAATACCACTAATAATGAGAACAAATGGACACACAGAGGGGAGCAACAGACACTGAGACCTACCTGAGGGAGGGAGACGATCAGAAAAATAAATATTGGGTACTATGCTTAGTACCTGGTTGGTGAAATAATCTGTACAACAACCCCACCCCATTTGAGTTTACCTATATAACAAACCTGCACATGTACCCCCGAACCTAAAATAAAAGTTAAAAAAAATAGCTAGGTAAATTGGGGTTTAAATCTCAGTCCTGACACTTAATAACCATGTGACCCTTTGGCAAATTACATCACCTCTCATGTTCCATTTCCTTACCTGTGAGATAGGAATAGCACCTAATTTATAAACTGTGGGGAGATTATATATAAAGCATTATGTGTTGTGGCTAAGAGCAGTCAAACCATCTGGTAATCCTTGTTCTGCTACTCTCTAGCTTTGAAAATTTGGAAACATCACTGACTCTTTTTATGTTGCAGGTTTATCCTCTGTAAAATGGATGAAAAATAGTGCTTAGCTCATGAGATTATCAAGAGGCAGATGGTAGTTAAGGGTGTAGCCTTCGAAATGAGACTATCTGGATCTGAATCTCAGCTCTGTCATTTCCTAGCTCTGTGGCCTTGGGTAACTCACTTAACCTCTCTGTGCTTCATTTCCAGCATCTTTACAATGAGGATCATAATAGTACCGTTATGCAGGGCTATTGTAATGATTGAATTAATATAGACAAACCACTTAGAGCACAGACTGGCATCTTAAAAGTGCTATATAAGTTTTAGAAATTATCAATGGGCCGGGCGCAGTGGCTCACACCTGTAATCCCAGCACTTTGGGAGGCCGAGGCAGGCGGATCACAAGGTCAGGAGTTCGAGACCAGCCTCGCCAATATGGTGAAACCCTGTCTCTACTAAAAATACAAAAATTAGCCAGACATGGTGTTAGGTGCCTTTAGTCCCAGCTACTTGGAAGGCTCAGGCAGAGGTTGGAGTGAGCCAAGATTGCGCCACTGCACTCCAGCCTGGGCAACAGAGTGAAACTCTGTCTCAAAAAGGAAATTATCGTTGAAAAAGTTGAGTGAATGATACAGGCAAGTTGCTTGAATGGTGTCTGGTACATGCGAAACTCTCAATAACTATTTGCTGAGGCACCTGGAACAGAGTGGGTCTTCATTAAACATTAATTCTCTTTCTCCCCTGTCCCAGGTGTGTGGAGTGGGGGCCCTGTCCTTCCTTCACTTACCCAACATATGCATAGCACCAGGCAGGTAGGTAGGTGGAGAAACCGTGATGCTCAGGACTGGGAAGGATGGAGAGTGCGTTTATAATGTAGGTGGAGAAGCCGTGTGCTTCAACGGCACTCTTTTGTTTAAAGTAACACCACAAAGCCAAGCAGAAGTTTTGCCCTAAGCATTCCTATTTTTGGTCAATATGCTGCGAGGAAGCAAAGGAAATGGGGCTAAATTAAAGTAGCATTTATAAATAATAATGATGAATAAATGATTCATCAAAGTTGCTTTGCAAAGTAAATTATTCCGAGACACACAGAGACCTGTCGGAATGATTGTAAACTAGTTAATAGATGATGTTGTTGCAGCTTGTGAGGAAGCACTTCGGAGCAGCAGCCCAAGCAGTTATTTATGCTTCTGCACATTCTAGCATAATTTAAGAAAAAGGGAAATTTACTTACCAGCTCTTAATAAAGTATTCATGCTACCTTAATGTGAAATGTTACCAAAATTATTTAGTGACTTATTGATTCCATTGGGTTTTATGTTACTCTTGGTATTCTTTGGTGACAATTAACTAAGACAGTGTGGCCTTTGATTTAAACCGTTCCTTTCTTTGGCAAATTCTCGGGATCTCAGGAAACTTTGCAGGGTAGAGATGGAGGGATTAGAAGAGAGTCTGGGGCATGGAGCATGGAACATATGGAGCCATATTGTGGACCTGGATGTCCTTGGGAGACTGTCATGGATCTATGGATGGCCAGAGGTGGAAGGAACTTATTACGTCTTCCCAAATAAATAAACTGAAGATCCAAGAGGCCAAAGGATCCACTGAAGCCCATGCAGCAGAAGAGTGGCAAAGTCCTAGACCTACTATGTTGGGCTAAAGTCCTATATGGTGTTTCTCCCTCCACGGGGCACCTTACAATGGGCCACCAGGGATCCATCCCATGCAGTGGAAAAAAGGTATTAAGTGCTTACTGAGTGCATGACATAAACACTTGAGCCAACTGAAGATTAAGTTTAGATAGATAAAACAGAAAATCCAAATAAGAGTGGCCAAAATGAAATAGTGGTTATGAACAGGAAGTCTGGGTGTAGGTGGCTGTTTATGTGAGCTACAGGTGAGGTCTCTACTATTGGCCTTGGCCTTTCCCTCATCGTTGAAAAATGGCTGCAGCTCCAGCCATCATCTGTGTTCCCAGCAGGAGGAAGGGCAAAGTCAGTAAAAAAGGATAAGACCTGTATCAGGCAAGCAAATATTTCCTCCCCATGGGGCTGCCAGTTACATCTCTTGGGCAAGACACTACCTTCTGGCAATCCAGGCTGCAGTGAGTCTAGAAAATATAGTTTGTTTAGCTGGGTTTAATGAACTCCCAACAAAATTGGGGCTCCATTAGAAAGGTAGGAGAGACTGGATATGCAACTGACAGTCTCTGTCATGCCTGATTATTTTATTTCTTACAGCAACCCTATAGGATAGATGAGTATTATTGTTCCCATTTTTCAGACAAAAAAAGCTGAGGCCCAGAGAGATTAATCTGCTCAAGGAATAGAGTTGAGGCTTAAATGTAGGGACTGTGTGGCATCAAAAGCCTCATTTATTTATTTATTTTTCAGAGAGAGAGAGAGTTTTGCTCTGTTGCCCAGGCTTGAGTGCAGTGGTGTGATCATGGCTGGCTGCAGCCTTGAACTCCTGGGCTCAAGCAATCCTCTCACCTCAGCCACTTGAGTAGCTAGGACTGTAGGCTAGCAGCCAGCATCAGCATGCTCAGCTAATTAAAAAAAAAAGTTTTATTCAGATGGGGTCTTGCTGTGTTGCCCAGGTTGGTCTTGAAATCTTGGGCTTAAGTGATCGTCTTGCCTTGGCCTCCCAAAATGTGCTGGGCTTACAGGTGTGAACCACCACACACGGCCCAAGCCTTACTCTTAGCCACTGTGCCATCCTACCTCTCTGGTAGGAAATCTTTTCCTGCCTTGCATCTGACAACAGCTTCCTAGAACCTCAATCTCCTCATGAGGGGTGATTGGAGACATTCCAAAGCAGGGGGAGAAACTGGCAAAAAGATCCCTTGCCTGGCATGTGACACTAGGCTTTGCATATAGGGGACCCCATATATGCCTGGCACATGACACAGGGCTTTGCATATAGGGGACCTCATTCACCATGAGGGGAGGGAAGTAGGAGGCACAGAAAGAGGACTCTAAGAGGGTAGGGTCACATGTAGAATTCCACGAGGAGACAAATATGACAGATGCCTAGCAGCCGGTGCCAGCCTTGAGCAGAAGAGAAGTTGGAGATGGTGATCTCTGGCACCCTTGGACTCCCACCCTTGCCCGGGCCCGTTTCCCCCTCAATGGACTCCCACTCTCCTTTCAGCTGCCCACTGCGCCCTATGTCCTTATCTGCTTCATGTAATCCCAATCTCATGGAAAGGCCTTCTACCAGTTAGCTTGCATCTTAACATGACTTTATAGAAAATCATGGAGGGACAACTGAGGATATGGAATTTACCCCCATTCCCTTTTATTTGACAGAAAAGAAAATTGAGGTGCAGAGAGGAGAAATCTACCTCCAAACTATATACAGAAAGTCAGTGGCAGGCTGGGAAAGGAGCCTAGGACTCCTGACTCCTAGTCTAGTGTGTGCATATGTGTACAATGTGTGCACTGGGTGTGGGTGCACGTGCATGTGTGTGTGTGTGCATGTGTCTATTTCCTGTTTGCATTTTAAATTTCATTTTGCACGGTGCAATTGAAGGCATCCCCTCCTGCTAAGGAATAGAGACTTCAGGGAACACATGGGGAAAAACGGACAGCAGGGTATAGTCCTGATCTCTTAACATAGACGTGGATGCCTACTCTACCTAGTCAGAGATTGAAGTCTCTTGACAATCAGTGAGAAGGAGGCAGACAGAAAGACCCACAGCTGTAGAGAAAATGAAGAACAGATCTGGAGCCAGGGCGGCTGGTTAGGGGAACCAGTTGACATAAGGTTCAGAAAATTCAGGTGCAGAGCTTTCTACACTATTACAAATGTTTAGTCCGTAAGGCAGAGACAAGAGCTCAGGGCAGCTTAACTTTGCCTCCAGCTGCATTGGAATCAGAATGGACTTAGACCTGCAGATGCACAGACCAACATGGCAGCTCCTCCTGGGGTCTGGCCTTGCTGCTGATGGGATGAAGGCTGCCTTGGTTAAGGGTGAGCCAAGATTTCTGCTCTGAGGATTTTTCTTTGAAGTTTTATAAATCAGCCAGCAAGACAGCCAATTTCAAGCTGAGATGTCATATTGAAGGCCTCAACCCAAGATCAATTGCTGACTGACTTTGATTCTCTGTCATGGAGCCTGGGCCAGTCTTGCCCCAACCGGGACATAGTCAAATCTTGACTTTTGATGCTTTCAACTCAGCCCTTCGTTCTTTTCTTGGCCCCAACCCTGCTCCCCGGGCAACTATTTTCCATGTTAAGGGGTTCATCGATTACCATTTTGCCCTGGAGTACACTGATGCCAGAGGTGTTACCCCTCAGAGAGTATCCTGCAATTTGGCTATGCTGCCATAAGGGGGCGATAGTTCCATTGACCAGGTGCTAAAAATGGTAACGTGAGAGGAGAAAACTAGCAGCTGTAGTGTTCAGTTTGGCAGTGCCTTTTTAAAAATCTTGAATTCGTCACAAATATTTTAACAGTAGGAGCCTGCCCATAAAAATTCCGATTTGGGTCTTCTTTTGAAATATCAGGATATCTAGCAACATTCCCTCCAGCAGACAGCCAGCTGGTGCTGAGTAGGGACTGCCGCCTTGGGGCAGGATGTGCAGACTCCTGTGGCCACTGTCCTCACCTAGCTGGCAGCCACTCATTTACATTACCCGTCTGCTTCCCAAAGCCCCTGTTTAAGCTTTAGGCATATTTGAGCTAGAGAGAATATTAATTAAAAAATTTAAATAGCATAGCTTTAAAAAAGTTAAAGCATCTGAACTTAGGCGGCAACCAAGGTCTGCACTTCCTTAGGATCAACTTTCAAGTAGACAAAAATCTAAGATTCTTTGATAACTTTCTTATACACTTGTCTTAAACTTGAACCAATTTCAGTTTTCAGAATATACCACACTTTCTCTTGATGGTGATCAATCATCCTCGATTGCCTGGTACTTAGGGCTTTCCTAGAATGTGGAACTTTGAGTGCTACAAAGAAGAAAGTCCTGGGCAAACCAGGACACATTGTTCAACCTGCTTATCTGTGGGCCACGCTGCCTACCTGGAACGCCTCCCCTTGGCCTGGCTCACCACTCCCGCACCCTTCGGGTCACAGCTTAGACAAATCTGCCTTGATTACCCCTCTCCCTACAGCCTGCACCAGGTATCCCCACTCCCCCTTGCACTGCACTCTCCATCTGTGCTAATTTATCTGCTCACCTGTCTGCTTCCTGCTAGACCATGAGCTCCCAGGCACTGGCTCAAGGGTCTCCCACTCAAGGCTGTGCTCCCAGCACACAGCACAGTGCATGGCCCAGAGTAAGTGTTGAGTGCTGAATACAGACTAATTCCTCAATGATAAGGGGCAGACACGATGTATAACTTGGATGTGCACCCCTTGCAGGCATGGGACATGGCAGGTGCCCAATAAAGCATTTATTGTATTGAATTGCATTAAACTGGGCCAAAGATTTGGATGGACATAGATCTCTTCTGATGAATGAAGAGGATAAAGGGAAATAATGATCTCTCATGACAGTCTCTTTCACCCTGTTGTGACTGTGACTCTTCTTTTTTATTTCCTGGGTGTTCCTCATTTTCCTAAGTAGACACTAAGCCCTCCTGTGGGCAGATACCATGCCCTATGCAATCTGTGTGTTCCTCTTTTAACAGGCATGCTAAAAGAAAAAAAAAGACATATTGAATTGATGTGTTTCAACCAAAGTGGGCCTTCTAGTGAGGGGCTGATTGTATGTTAAAATATTCTCTCCCACCATAATTCCTGGTTGCCTAGGATCAGTAAAGACCCTGCTCACCCATTCTCCATTCTCAGGAGCACATAAATTGCTCCAAATTGAATCAGACACAGATTATGGCAAGAGAGATGAAAGTAAGATAAAGAATGGACCTCCATGTTGAGTGATTTATCAGAGACACTTAATTTTGGAGGACAAAATTGGAGATCATTGCCATAGGCCTTTAAGAAGGGCAACCCTGTTTTTCAAGATGTAGAATGCTGTAAGTGGCTTCTTTAGACCCCAATCTAACCTGAGACTTGGTGGTTTCTTGAGAAGACAATGAGAGCAAGTGGGAGTGGCCAGTGGAAGGGCAGGGGAGTCACCCCAGGGACAGCTCTGACCGCCACTTGCTCTTGCATGGCCACAGTGCAAGTTGGAGTGTCTGGGTTGGAGTCAAGTTCTCCCAATTCCACATTGTCTTCATGCACCAGATTTTCCCATCTGAGTGCCATGACTGGGTGATGGTTTGCTGAGCTATTGACCCTTTCAGCCATCTGGGCAGCCAAGTTGGCTCTGTGGCAGGCAAGATCCCCAGGTTGGGCACCTCTGACCTCTAGGAACCTCCCCCTACCTCAGCATGTGTCAGTTTCATGTTCTGTCTGCATTGACTTGAAAAAGGCAAGGAGACTCTGTCTTAAGCCACACTCATGGGACCATCAGCTGTCTGTATAATTCCCCAAACACACTATAGCAAAGTGGGTCTGACCTGCCATCCAGAGACTGGGTTCCAGTCCTGGCACTGCTTCTTACCAGCAAGAGTGGCCTAGACTGGCCTATTTCTTAGCTATATTATATGAATAACCACCAAAAGTCCATGCCAATTACTGATGCTGGTGGAAAGAATATTTAACATTCTTGTTTAACATGTAGTATTCTCTGTTGAATTGAACTGCTCTCAGTCAATATTCCACAGACATTTTGGGGGGAGCCTTCTCTGGGCCAGGCTTGATAGTCCTAGGGATACAATGGTAAGAAAACTGCCCTAGTGGATCCCACATTCTAGCTGTTTCTAGCCTTCTGTTAGGAAGGAGGAGGCCTATGCCCAACCCCATCTTTCACTTGTGAGTTTTTCCTTGAAATGGGGTAATAATGCTACCCAACTGTGTGAAGGGCTGAATCTTGAGTGCAGTTCCAACAGCATGCATTCGGCAGCACTGTGCCTTTCCACAATCATCCTCCCACTGGGGCCACCACACTGTGCCTTTCCACAATCATCCTCCCACCGGGGCCACCACACTGTGCCTTTCCACAATCATCCTCCCACCGGGGCCACCACACTGTGCCTTTCCACAATCATCTTCCCACCCAGGGCCACCGCACTGTGCCTTTCCACAATCATCTTCCCACCACCACACACACTCAGGGCATGCTGAGATAACCACCCAACACAGACTGAGGAAAGTCACCCAGGAGACTGCTTGGGTCTGAACGCATCCCTGCACTCCCTGGCCCTGTCTTTTTGACATCTGGTGTGTTTTTGATACTTGCACCCTCATCTCAGCTCTTCCCCACCTGCAGTCTGCTCTGTGTCACTGCTCAAATGCCTCCATTCCAAGAGGGCTTAGGGACACCCCCGAGGAGAGAGGAAGCATTGGTTTCCAACATCTACACCTCCAGCAAAGAAGTAGTGTGAGCTGGGGTGAACGGAACTGCAGAATCTTTTGTTGAATGAAACACCTTTCACGTGAAGAAAAAGCAGCAAGACAAGATGACACTTTGCTAATGATGTATTTTATGGACTGCCATCTGTCTCTGGAAAGGTCAGAGAAAAGTGGCAACTCAGTTGCAGGTGATTGGGCAGGGGCCGTGGTTGGGGGGACAAATGTCTCTCATCGGAACATGACAGGGAGCCTTGGTGACATCATATAAATGCCCTAATTGGGAAGTGGTCAATCGAGCGGGCCTGACTCCTGAATTTGATGTGTCAATAAACAAGCTCAAGGTGAGATGCTGGATCAATACCAGAGGACAAGAACCATCCGGCAAATTTACTGCAAAGTAATTGGGTGCAAAATGACTCAACTCAACCTTCACACTGCTGAAAAGCAAACAAACGGTGGGCCCACCAGCAACTGTTTGTATGCGTCGGTGGCTGCTTACGAGGGCTCACTGTCTGCTAATGGGCCTGGGGAATGGGAGCCCCCCAGAAGGGAGGGAAAACCATGAACCCTGGAAGATGACGCTGGCTGCAGCAGAAGCCTTCTCACAGTTGGGGAGTATAATCTAGATGCTTCTATCAGGGATAATCTTAAATATAGTAATTATAATTATATATCCATTTTTGATTCTCATTAGCTTGCAAAATACACGAGACACAGAGTAAATATTCATGTCTATACATCTATGTCTACAACTATATCTGCTAATGGTTGAGATCAGTGGCAGCTTGTTCTCTCCACCCATGGGTGTAGGGAAATGGGAATAAAGATTCTTCACTGCTTTAACTTCAGGGTATGTGGGCTTGGAGGTGGGTAGTGGAATGAAGAGAGCATGTCCTGCCCTGACCCAGTGGTGGGCACGGCATGCCCCGCAGAGCCTCCCACTTACTGTCTAGGCCTGCTGGTGTCTGAGCAGGTTGGGGAGGGTGTGTTGGAACTGCCTCTGCCAGCTTACAAGAGCTGATGGTTAATTATACAATGAACTATACGACAAACAGTGGTGTTTGTTTACAACAAACAAATATTTAAACATTAGTAGCTTGAAACCGGCCATGGTGGGAGTATTCACACCATGGGAACCAGTAAACGCTCTCTATCAGGCCCCTGGAGAGTCATTTACTAACATGCTGCTAAGAGCAGGGGTGGGTCCGGGGATTTGGGGTCCAGCCAAGGAAGGGTGAGTGTCTGGCAGGCTGCACCCTTGGAAGTTGTGCTGCTGGAGAATCACACTTGGGTCTGTGAGCTGTTGGGTGAGGTCGAGAGGCAGCTGAGGACAACAGGAGAGCCAATGACTAAGGAAGAGATGCCGTGCACATGTGAAGCCGTGTTTCTCAGGGGGGCCCAGTTTAGGGGCTGCCTGGAATAGTAAAAAGCACCAGGGGGCCAGCCTTCTAGCCCCAGCTTTGCACTTCACTGGATACAAGCTCCAGTATCAATAATCAGCTGGCAAGTCCCAGAGAGCCCTACAGGTTGTGACATTAAAGTAAGTTTATATTGGCTGCCCAAACCCCTGGGGTGCCCTCTCCACGGCTCTGGTTCCTCTCCTGCCTGTGACTTCTTCATCCACCATCTCTTCCCAATCCAGCAACCAAAGGGTTAACACCTGTCACACATGGGGGCATCAGGGACCCTTCTCCTGCTTTGGTCCTTTGTGTCAATGCCCCCAGCTTGTCTGCATTACAATGCAGGAGGACCATAGAGCTCTACTGGGTGCCTGGGGGCAAAAATGCAAGCTGGCCCATTACCACTAGCAAACCACTAGGATGGGTAGGGGCAGCTGGCGGAGGCTAGCGGAGTCTCCTGGGTGTGAGGAGATGGGAGGCTCCCTGGAGAGAGGCAGGTGGGTGAGCACCAGCCGCTGACAGCCTGGGCTCAGACCTTGGCTCCGCCACTAACTGAAGTTCTGTGGCCTGAAGCAAGTCACTGAACACTCTCTACACCTCCGTTGCCCCATCTGTGAACTGAGGTGACTAGAAGAATCCACATTATTGGTTTGTGAGCTCTGGATGAGCTAATTCATAGAAGGTGCTTAGAACCGTGTCTGGGAAGGTGGCAAGCTCTCTGACTTCATCCAATACTTCCATCATTTCATGCCTCACAGCAACTGTGCATGAAGAGGGTTTTTTTTTTTTTTTGGTTTGTTTGTTTTTTTTAATCACCAATGTTTCCATTTTTATGATATGGAGACTGAGCTTGAGATGTCTAATGACCTGCCTGTGGTCTTGTGGCCTGTTGATGTTGGAGCCATCTGGAACCCAGGCTGTTCTCTGTGTGTCCAGCATATTCTCCACCCGCCTGCTGAACTGCAGGTGCCCAGGAGGTGCATGGGGAGGGTCAGGCTTAGGAGAAAGTTGCCGGCCCAGAGGATGAGGGCAGTGGGAGTGGAGAACCTGGCCAGAGGCCAGTGGTGCAGTGAGAGGGCTGAGGGGAATTCATGGGTCCACATGGCCTGGGGAGATAGGGAGAAGGTGAGGCACGGAGGGTAAGTGGGAAGGTAGGCAAAACTAACTTCATTTTTCCAAATTTAGCTTACCTCGTGAGCTCTGTATCCATAGGGAGAAAAGTAATTCTGCCAACTCAAAGTCATCTCTGCCCATTTTAAATGCAGTCTCTTTGGGGGAAATACTAGTAAATCCAGGATTCTTCCTCTTCTCCTTCTCTTTCCCTTTTTTTCTGAGATCCATTTTAGTCTAGAGGAAGGGGCAGCAATGTGCTTGTGTATCTGTGTGTGTGTGGCTTGTCCAGCACACGCAGGTGTGTGTACACCCCTCTCCCAACACACACTGAGTGCTGTGAGGCACCCTCAGGCCCGTCAGCCCAGATACCCCCTCCAACCTTTGCTACCTGGACAAACAGGTGCCAGGTGAGGTGCAGACCAGGCTTAGGGGCTCCTGCTCCACACTCCAGGATGCCAGGACACTCGGCCTTCTCTGGCCTCTCTTGTCTGGTCTGCCCTGATATTCGGGGCCTGTTGGGTGCTGAACCCCGTCTCAGTGACTTTGGCAGTGATTGCTAAGCCATAGTCATGCTCTCTTCCTCCTCCTGCCGGCTGCTCAATATTTTTCCTTTGAGTGAGAACTGTCTGTCAGCATCGTTCTTCCCCGCACTGAGGGTCCAGTGTAGCCTCTGGGCACAGAGCCCTCCAGCCCCGTGGATAGTGAGAAGCCAAAGTCAGGCTTTTGGCTTAAAAAGCCTTGTGTCTTAATCAAGCTTCTAATTCCTTAACATGAAATACTTTCAGGACTAGTATTTCTTCAGTGAGTTAAAACATCCATTTGGCCACTCCACTGACCTTGTTCTAAGCTGGTCCTATTAGCCTGATTCACGGGGCTAGAGACATCGGAGGAAGACAGACACATGGGGGAAAGCAAAAGCCAGTTTTTATCTGAAAATACTGTCCTCCCGCTTACATCAGTGCTTAGCCTATGGCCTGGCATCTACTTGGTAAGAGCTGAGTAATTGTTACCTATTGTCATGATCACCATTATTTTATATTGCTGATCTTGCAACGTATAAGAGCAAGGGAGGGACACTGAGAGACAACACAGCTATGCTGTCGGTAGAGTGGGAAGCTTAGGGAGCCAGGGTGCAAGTAGAGTAGTTTGAAAGCGGGGAGAAGTCTTCCTGAGAGAAGTGATGAGGAAATGGAAATTGCAGCTTCCCTGGCCTCACCTCTCAGCACTTCTTCACTTTGGCCTCACTCAACTCCTTCTAATCCCAGATTCATCATCCCCTTTCATTGGATCCCTGCTGTTCCCCACTTTCTCCATGCTGAGAATCCTTACCAGGCTTCAGTCTCCAGCTGGATTGCAACCTCATGAGAGACCCTGAGCCAGGACCACCCAGCTCAGTAGCCCCCAGGTTCCTGATCCACAGAAACCGTGAGATAATAAATGTTTGTTGCTGTCAACCACGAAGTTGTGGGTTAATTTGTTACACAGCAGTAGGTAGCTGATATGCTTTTACATTCTTCCCTGACTAGGATGCTTCTCACTCTAGTGCATCCTAGTGCAATTTCTTGAGCCTAACAAATAATTCAACAAATGAGAGGGAGAGTTTTGCAGTGACAAATGCCTGAGAGGAGAAGCCAGGAGGTTCAGGTCCCTGACCCAGTTCTGTCATCCCTGTGCTGGGTGCCTGAGATCAAGACCCTTTCCCTCTCTAAACCTCAGTCCCTCCACTTTTGGATAAGTGGTTGGACTAGACAATCTCTAACATGACTTCCAGCTTTAACAAAACTTCCAGGTGAAGTTTTGTGAAATGCTTTCTGGTGGACTCTCATTTTGCAGATGGGAGGGGTCTAAATTTCCTGACAGGACTTGCCTAGCAGAGACCTCCTGCCTCCCTCTTCTTCAGGATCCCTCGGAGGCCTGAGGGGCCCAGCCTGATGAGCATATTTGGCCTGGAGCAGGGCAAGAGACCCAGTCAGAAGAGAGGCAAGGCCCTTCCAGATGACCTCTGGCCTGACCTCCAGACCTCCAAGCCTCACCTGATCCTTCAAACCCCCTGCTCACTAGGTAGAAATATTCTGTGTGCTCCCTGGCTCAGTCCTGGGATCATCAATTGCACTGGTTATTTTCTTTTTTGACTTAAGAGGATTATCCAGACTAGATGCTTTACTTTGTCAGTATTATGCTGTGACACTTCCCTTCACTGGCCCCCCTTGGCCTGAGGACTGCCAGGCTTTCTCCCAAGTCAAACAGTGGCACAGCTGGACTGTTCTGATGCCCCAAATTTTTGATGTCAGTGTTTCAAATCTTTGCAAGCAGGTAGGCGCCAACAGAGGGAAAGGCACAGTGAGTTGGAGTTCCTGCCCCCGTCCACTTGCTCCTCCATCCCTGTTAAAGGAGACTCCTTCACCAGCGTAGCTGGGGTGCTTTGGGCTGCACAACACAGAAACGCAATGACTTAAGTCTTGAAAATATACACTTTTTTTTTCTTAAAATAAAAAATACATTGGCAACTAGAATTAACAGCTTGGGCCAGAGTGCTGACTATTCAAGACAGGAAGAAAGAGGCGTCCCCAGTAGGCATCTGCTGATGTCTCAGTGTCTAGACCAGGTCTTGTGATTGCTAGTTGCAAAGGAGGCAAGAAAGCTTAATGCTGTGGGTGGACACCTGAGAAGGGGAAGGGGAAGGGGGTGGAGGTTAGGCAGGAATAGTTTGTTGCAAGTGATAAAACCAAAAGAGAAATCACTTGGCTCCTATAACTAAATGTCAGGAAAGCCAGGGTGTGGCTGGGCCTCACGTGCTGCCAGGGCTGGTTCTCACACACTCCAGAGCTCAGCTTTGCATTTCTCTGTAAGTTGGCTTGTGCCTCTCAGGTAGGCTTCCTCTTCTATCTAGTGGAAACATAGTCTGCCATGGCTTCCAGAGAGAGGTCTTTGTCTCTAATTCCAAGCTGAAAATCTCAGGGAGGGTCTCTGGCCTGACCTGGGTTCTATGGCTACCCATGGGCCATTCAACCCTGGCCAGAGGAGGGTGTCTGTGGTCAAGTGGTGGTGGGGTCATGATGCCCCCACTGGATGTACAGGTTAGAGGTGGGGCATAGGAGGAGCATTCATAACAAGAGGGAGGAGGGATTAGCAGACCAAGCAGTGCTTGTCCTGATACCAGAGCCACAAGAGACCACAGAGAGCATGGACTCGAGAGGTGAGGGAACTTGGCCTACATCACACAGCAAGTTAGTGGAGGACCTGGGCCTACAACCCTGGCTTCACACTCCTTCTTTACTCTGTTGACATTTGGAGCCGAATAGTTCTTGGCTGGGGGGGACTATCCTGCACATTATAGGATGTTCACCCCGAGCACTGCTTCTGACCAGCAATGTTTCCTGGCTGCAGAGAGCTACTTAATCTCATGGGGCCTAGTGTTTTCAATGGCACTAACAATAACTACCTGCCTACCTTAGAAAGGGAGTTAAAAAAATAGAAGGTTTACAAATACTAGTTATGAAAACCCTTTGCAAAGATAAAGGCAGGATACAAATGCGGGCCTTTTTTAAACAAAAAACCAGGAATCCCTGATTCCACTTTATGCCAGAGAAAATGGCAGAGAATGGGTGTGTAAGTGTGAGTCTGTGTGCGTGTGAATAATCACTTCTCCCTAAGGAATAAGAAACTCTTCCACCAAATTGATACACAGTAAGAAACTCTATACCTGGTAGGTGAAGACACCAGGGTGGGCGTGAAGGGTCTGTTCCAGCCTCCTCTCATTAATCCCTAGTGTAACCATTTGTGGCCTAAGAATCAACCTCCGAAAAGGAGGCGCAGCCTCCAGTGTGCTTGGAATGCAGCACACAGCCACCCACAGCTTCACCAGGACCCCGACGTACTGACCTCCACTCGCCTATGACTTCTTCAACCCCAAAGCGAGGTCATTTTGCCAAGAAAACCAACAATCCCATCAGCCAGCCAACAGGGGCCCTGGGCTGTGGAGGGTGATGCAAAACAATGGTTTTCAATAAGGGGCAATTAAGCCCCTGCAGGGGACATTTGGGACACCTGCCCTTGCAGGGGCCAGGCCAGGCTGGAGGCCTAATTTTTTTTTTTTTTTTTTTGAGGAGGAGTCTCGCTCTGTTGCCCAGGCTGGAGTTCAGTGGCGCTATCTCAGCTCACTGCAACCTTTGCCTCCCAGGTTCAAGTGATTCTTCTGCCTCAGCCTCCTGAGTAGCTGGGAATACAGGCATCTGCCACCATGCCCAGCTAATTTTTGTATTTTTAGTAGAGATGGGGTTTCACCATATTGGCCGGGCTGGTCTTGAACTCCTGACCTCAGGCGATCTGCCCGCCTCTGCCTCCCAAAGTGCTGGGATTACAGGAAGTGAGCCACCCCGCCCGGCCCTGTGGGCTGTTTTCATCCAGGTTGTAGGTAGATACAGACCCTGGGATAGCAGTGCCTGGGGGTCTCTCTGGGCAGAGATGTCGGGTCAAATGGACATGGCCTCTTGCTTGGAGGACTGGGCCAGGCCCCTGGAGGAGCCAAGAGAGGAGGCCTTTCAGGAACTGATTGGCCAGTGTGGGGAGAACATGAATTAACACCTGTAATCCCTCATGGGGTGGAGCCTGTGCCTGGGTGGTATTGTGAGATACTGGCATGGGGCCTGGTACCCAAGGATCACTTCCTGGAAGACACAGTGTTGGAACCGGGCCTTTGAAAGCCTTATGATGACTGCACATGGACCAGAGACTCCAGCCTTGGGGTCCCTTTTTTGACCCAGCTCCACAGCTCCCCTAGGAGGGGAGGCTGGCGGTCTGAGCAGCCTGGCCTTGCTCTGTCCTGACCAAGGTGGGAGAAAAGTCCTGGGAGTTTGCAAGAGGAACTTTCACTAAAAAGAAAAGAGCATAGGGGGACACAAGCCGTCCTCGTCCCCCTGCATTAGAGGAGAGATGGGATGGATTTGCTGTAGTCAGGACAGTTTCAAGGGCTTGTGTGGGGCAGAAAGAACCTGAGCAGAGGCCACGTTTATGAGGAAAGATGGAAGCCTGGTAAAGAGCCCAGGGGTGAAGCGGCATCACAGGAACCTCCCTGTCTCTTCCCTTTCCTCTCTGCAGGCTAGCTTACTGCCCCGGGCCCCACACAGACAGGAGGGGGTTGGGGTCGTGCCCAGGTACGAAGTTGGTGGGAGCTCCGTCACTGACAGTGCTTTCCTTCCCACAGGTGCTCCCATTAAGATAACACTGTTCATGTCAAACCTCTTGCTTCAATCTGAAGGTTCTGGGTTTCTGTTTGGTGTCTTTGATCTTCATCAATATTGTCACATATTTACCCCATATTCTGCTGAAGGGAATTCAACAAGAACTAGGCATGTGCCCAGCCTGGAGGAGTAGCCTATAGGAAAGAGAAACTATGGTATCTACTTTCATTAAGGTACAAGGCTGATACATGAGAAACAATATTAAAAACTGTTATCAGGAGTTGAGTAAAACATATTAAGTGAATTATCAATGAAGGAGAACTTGTGTGCTTTATTTGAAATTAAGTCAGTGTTGTGGTCTTATCTATCCTGGAGGGCTTCCTGGAGGAGGTGAAGTGGGAAGGCTTTCATTTCAGTGGGAGGAAGTTTAAGCACAAGGCAGGGCAAATCCTGGCACGGGGCAGGTGTGACTGCTAGACAGCCATCCTGGTGTAGCTGGTAAGATTTTGCACAAGCATGTCCCATGTGTCTGTACTGCCAGCCACACCTCTCTGGCCTCTGCAGGAGGTGGCTGATAGACTGATTTGCCATGGAAGCTTTCCCTGGGGCCATTACCTGGAACCACATTTCTTTAGGAACAACCTCCCCAGCAATTTCATTTCTGCTCAAGTTTGTGCTTTCACACTAGGCTGAGTCTCCATCCACCTGCAAGTGTTCTTCCCCTTTCCCATTTCACGCTCCTGTCCCTAAATAATGTTTGCTTTTCCTATTAATAGGACTGTCTTGATTGTGGCTGGTCCAGCTGACCTACTTTCTCCAGTTTCCTATTCCAGAATGGTGCTGCCTGACTCTCTCAGCACCGTCTACTCTTCAGTCACTTATTCCACATGTGGTTATATAGCTCCTGCTGTTTAGAGACTACAAAAAAAAAAAAGAAAGAAATGTGTAAAATACAGTCCCAGGCCTCTGGTAGCTGAGAGTCTAGCTGGGAAGTCAAGACAGATGCTCACATGGGAATGATCTAAGCAGGCAACGGAGTGCCTTTTGGATGCCCAGGTGCACTGCCCATATGTGTGTCTGTTCCCTGCTCAGAGAAGGGAGAGAGCCCAGGGCTGGGTAAACCTTGGAAATCTTCATGGAGGAGGAGGTAGGAGCTTAGTGAGTTGTAATATTTTCCCAGGAAGTAGATCCCGCAGGCTTGAATTCTCTTGCTTCCAATTCATAATTTCTTCGTTCATCAAGAAGAGACAAGGGCACAGGAAGACAGTGTTAGCGGGTTTGCCACCCACTTATTCCCCCAGCCTCATGCCCACCCTCTTTTCCAGAGGCAGGTGGGTCTCCACCGTCTTTACTGCCCACCCTGGGACTGTATTTTACACCTTTTTTTTTTTTTGTAGCTCAATTTGGGTGGCACATTTCCTCCTGGCTCCATTTCTACACCAGACTCAGATTTGCCTCTGTATCTTTGCTTATCTGGTTCTTCCAGGTGGGATATCTTTCCCTTCTCTAATAACTGTAGTAGATTTTTAAAAATTTGCCTTCTTCCCACACACCCCTGCGCCCTCCATACACACTTCCTTGCCTGAATGATGTTAGGCTTGTCTATGTGACTTGCTTTGACTTCACGGTGGACAAAGTGTGTACCTCACCTCCCTTCCTTCCTTTATTAAATGCGTGGCCATCTGATTTGCTTTGGCCAATGGGACATTAGCAGATAAGACGTTAACATGCCCCTTGTGTTTTGCTGTGGTCATAAGAACTTGTTTCAACTGGCCAGCTGGTGCAAGGAGGATGAGAAACCAATGTGGGCACCTGGACCCGACCTGCAGCTTTGAGCCAAGGGTCCAGCCTGGATCAATGAGAGTAGGTGATTGCTGTTTTAAGCCTCTGAGTTTTGTGATAGTTTGTTATGCAGCATTAATGTGGCAATAGATGACTGGTACAACCACTGGTGCAGAAATTCTCCTTTTCTCATTGCTTAGGGGCCAAAGTTGCTTCCTTCAGGAGGTCCTCCCAGATTGGTCATGCCTAAATCTCTCTTTCTTTATCTGCTCCATGCCTCTCTAACTCTCATTGACTCTGCCTTTTTTTATGAGTGTACTCTCTTGTCATCTCTCATGTAAGCTTCTTGCCTTTGTAACTGTGCTGTGAGCTTGAGAGGGCTGGACATGTCTCTTTCCTGTCACTGTGTCACCATAGAAGCCAGATACATAGAAAGCTCTCAGAGCTACACAATGCCTAAAGAAAAGAAAAGAAAAGAAAAGCATACACTACCTCTGACATCCCCGGGATTCTTCCCTGGAGACTGGCTTGGGTTCCAGTATCACTAAAGCATTTAGTAATTAGGCTGTGTTTCCAGAATGTCCAGAGGCAATTAGGTGCAGGCTGGATTCCGCAGGTGTGGCATCCAGGGGACAATCAGGGATGCCCTGGTGCACTTGGCCTGCCGACCTCACTGGCCACCTGAGTTTCAACAAAGCTGTTTCCACTGCTGGACTAATTCCCAGGAAATGTCATGTACTTGGAGTTCCTGGGCTCCATGCCCATCTCTATAGAGAACTAACCATATCCTGGGCAGTAAAGCTGCGGGTGTTCTCTGAGGAGGCTGGTTTCTCAAAATACTCATCCAACTGCTCCTCCTCTGGACACTCCCCTCCCTGGCCCACGCTGTTCCTTTCACTGGGTTATTCCCTACTCCCTCATGCACACACATCCATGCCTGCTTGAGGTCTCCTCAGCCCACCAGGCCACTTCCTCTGAGAAACCTTCTTCTCAATTCCAGGCAGAATTCATTTCTTCATTCCCAGGTACTCCCACAGCCCTTGACTTATTCACCTTTGTGGGCACTGGAAACGACATCATATGCTAGATATTTGCATAAACCCTTTTAGGCCCTCTAGACTGCGACTTGTACCAGGGCAGAGGTGATGGTTGATTCATCCCTGAGCGCCCTCCATCCGTAGTGTACGCCCTTGGTACAAGGGGCAAAGAGCAATGGTGAAATCTTAAGTGAGAAGATGAGATGCAATGAGAAATGAGATAGGCTCCATAGAGACTTTGAAGACTTGAGGATGGTGGAAATCACAAAGATCTCTGGCATGCTCAAGGGATGTCACTTTGTAGATGGTGGAAAGGGCTAAAAATATAGCTTCCCAGAGAGCTGAGATGAATTCCTGGATGGGAATTATTGAAAGATGCTGACTGTCAAGGGGATAACCCCTCCTGCCTTCAGAGCCTGGGCCAAGACTGGCCTTTCTGAGGATGCCTGTGGCAGAGTTCTGGATTGCCAAGTGGTGTGGAGGTTGGAGAAGGAGGGCTGCCAAGGGGGCCAGCCGTGTTCAGGTAAAGGCGGGTCACTGGGGCTGATTTGGAATCCTAGAATGTAAGGTAACTGGGAGGAGCCTAAGGACCATTAGGGAAGAGTCTCATTTACAGATGAGGAAACTGGAGCCCAGGAGTGAAATGTGTCGCTTCAGCTCACCCAGCTGAAATAGTGCTAGAACCAGGGCTAGAATGCAGGTCTGCAGAACTGTGTGAAAACATTTCTGAAATGGTGACAGGACTGAATAGGACTCATGGGACGTGGGCAAGTGGTTGGGAAGAAAGGATGAGGTCAACCTATGTCAGATGCCCACTCCCTGGTCAGCCTCCTCCACAGGGCACAGCTGCTTGTGCACCTCCAGTGCCTTCTGCCACAGTTGAGGCTGGCCCTGGGTGCTTGAGAAGTACACACTAAGGCTGGACATTTTCATATCTCTTTCTTCTGCCTTTCTCTTTTGCTGTCCCTCCTGAGCACCATCCCCACCCCCCGCCTTCTGCCTCCAACATATTGAATCACCAGGGTGTGAAATATAATAAAGCATTGTACCATTCAATCTGTCGGCTATTCCTTAAAGGTGTACTCCAGGTAAATATCCCCTTGGCCTGTGAAAAATGAGCTTACCTGCGACAAATGACTTTGATGAACCTCAGGAACTGGCCCTCTATCATTCTTTTCCAATTGGCTTCCCCAGACAAGCATGATTTCCCTGCACAAATTTGTCTTGCTGAAGGAAGAGTTTCTCTAATTCACTTTCCTCCCAGTGCCAAGCTTCTTTGCTTGGGCATCCCTTTATCCAGCCACCACTCTCAGAGATGTCTTTCTTCTAGAAGCTGGGAACTCACGCAGTCATCAAATGCTTCATCAGGTTGATCAAAATCAGAACCCAAATTAATCAGTCCATCCATGAACACTCATTGGGTGTGGCAGCGTGGAAATGGACTGAACCTGGATTTGTGAAATGGGTGTCCCCTTATCTCCACCGCTTCCCAGGTCTGTATCTCACTTGCCTCACCTGTGAAGCAGGACAGATAATAACACCTGGTCTTCTTCCTTCACAGGAGCGTCTGAGTAGCAAACACATTTCTCCACGTGAAAATGCTCCAAAAAGTATACATCACTATACAAACACAATGCTTACTATTATTATTGTCATCTAAATTCTTTAGGGGCTGAAAGAAAAGTTTGGTCATTATTTCATTAAAACGTTATTCAACAAATATATTCTGAGTGCCTACTATGTGCCAGCCATTGGGCAAAACAGTGGGGGTATTTGAGGGAGTAAAAGGGACAAAATTCCTGCTCCCACGGAATTTGATTATATTTCCTTATGATCTAGTTGAGATGACAAAACCCACATGCGTAAGAGCCAACTGTAGAACAAAAAGGCATATTGTATGTTGGTGAACTAAATAATGCATTTTAACTTACAACTTCCCATTACCTGAGTACCTAGTATGCTATCATGTGTAATTTTATTTAATTCTCAAACAACTCTACAGGCTAAGCATTTTTATAGTGAAACCTGAGGCTTGGGGAGGAAATACTTTTTCTGAAGTCCCAGAGGAGAACTGGGAGGGAGGCTTGGGGTTGTCGGATTCCTTGGGGCTTCTTTTTGTCCACCCTAGTTCTCCCAGCCTTGGGTCTGCACTGTGAACTTGCTCTTCGGTTTCAGGAATTGACAGTGCTCAGAGTGCTATGGTGATCAGAAGCAACTTCAAAGAAGAAGTTGCCTCCCACTTGGCTTTGAAGGATAGGAAGAATTTGCATCAGCATGGTGGGCGGATGGGAGAGTTTCTGATAGTGCTGGCAGTGGGAGTGTGTGAACCACTCAAGTGGGAGGCAACTTGAGGGAGGACGGAGGAGACACTGCTGGCTGGATGGGAGGCAGAGATGGAGAGCGAGGTTAGACAGAACCAGACGATGCAGGGGCTCAAAATTAAGACTGAGGAACATCCCAGTCCAGAGACGCAAAGTGGAGAGAATTTTCCTGTGAAAACAAGAGGTATACCTTCTCCCTGCTTAAGGATTTCACAGCTCTCTACCCAGAAAGCTTGGCTATGCTGCCATAACTGAGTGAGGTCGGGTGATTAATAGCCTTCCTGTGGGCCTTAGTTTCCCTCATCTGTAAGAGGAAGGTGTTAGAAGAGAGAAATGCTGAGGCTTCTTCTAACTCTGAGATGTCTTGATTTTGTGATTCCATAATGAACTCAAAAACATGTACGTATGCCATCACAGCCACGTACCTGCGAGGGCTTTTTTCCTTCTCTGCCGCTGTAATTTTAGATAAGTGCCAAATGCCTCTTTATTCTCAAATATAAAAACATTGAGAAGATTAAGCCACAGCCTGTCTCATAATAATCTGGGCATCCAATTCCAGCTTTCTGATGAAAACACCACTGTTATAAGAAAATTGAAAAGTTTAATATTTGCAAAAACAAACAAATAATCCTCCCCCCAACCCCATCCTTGAATGAGGCTGAATGTTTTCGGTGACTTCATATTTCTCTTCCCGGTTTTTTGATACATGGAGCTTTATTTGTGGATTTTTTGGGATTTTGGAGACATGCTGTGATTACAGTCCTCATTTGGGTCTAACCTGTCCTTTGAGGATGGACCCTGGGTCAGAATCAGGTGACAGATCTGTGGCCTCCATAGGAGGTTGAATCTCCGTGTGGGATATTACAAAAGAACTTGCACAGTTCAGGTTAGTCACAAAACTAATTTGAGCCACTTGATGGACTTACACAAAACGCTGATGATGGTGATACTGATGAAACACATTTAGTGCTGCTTATGTGCCAGACACGGTGCTAAGCACTTCACTTGCCTTAATTCACCTAATCCTCCCAGCAATCCTCTGAAGTGAGTGCTACTGTTACTCTCATTTTGCAGAGGAGGAAAATGAGGACCGGCAAGGTTAAGAAACTTGCCCAAGGCCACACAGGTAGTCAGCCCTATAATTGAATCTGAATCCCACAGTCTGGCTTCAGAGCACTGGTCTCCCATGGTGCTTTACTGTCTTGCAAGGATTTAGGCGGCTGCTGTTGGGAACCAATTCCCACCCCTCATTCTCACTCATCCTCTCTGGTTTTTTCTTCATCCTCCAAGCAGACCCACCTCACACAATAAACTGAATGACTTATCATTTGGGGATCTGACCAACAGACACTCACTTCTACTGATATCGGGCACCTACTTGTGCCAGGTGCTAGGGATGCCAAGATGAGGAAGATAGGCTCCTTCCCTGGGGATTTCATGCACGAGTAAGGAGCCAAGAGGCAGCAATGGCACAGTGTGCTGGGAGGACACGGCCCAGGGGAGGGAGTGGCGTTACTTACAGGAGGCAGTGCAGAACAGGGGACTTCTCATTCCCTCTTCTCTTCTCCCGGATATCCCCTTTCCTTCTTACCAGCAGAACTGCGAACCCATGGGTTCCTCCAACTTGAGGGGCAAAGTGTACATTTTCTGTGCTCCCCACAGAAAGCCCCATGACTTTCTTTTCTCTTTTCCTCTGGCACCTCTTTTTGGTGGCCTTCTGTATTTTTTCTCACTCTTTTGTGGCCAGTGTTCATTGCTGTCCTGTTCTGATGCTCTGATGCTGAGTACCAGGGCAGCTCTGGCTAGAACCACCTCTTAGCATCGCCAGATGAGTCAAACTGTAAACCAGGAAACTTTAGCTGAAGTGGGTGTATTAGTAAGCATTCTCCTGAGAAACAGAACCAATCGTGTGTGTGTTTGTGTGTTTGTGTGTGTGTGTGTGCATGTGTATGTGGTGTTTGTGTGTGCATGTGTATGTGGTGTGTGTGTGTGTGTGTGTATTTATTTTCAGGAATTGGCTCATGCAATTATGGAGATTGAGTAGTCCCAAGATCTGCACTTGGCAAACTACAGACCCAGGAGAGCAGACTGTGTAAGTTCCAGTGTGAAAGCCAGCAGGCTCGAGACCCATGAAGAGCCAATGTTTCAGTCCAAGCCTGAAAGCTGGAAAAGGTCAGTGTCCCAGCTCACACAGGCAGCTGAGGTTCCCTCTTACCCAGCCTTTCTCTTCTGTTCAGGTCTTCAGTTGATTGAATGAGGCCCACCTACAGTAGGGAGGGCAACCTGCTTTTCCCAGAATTTACTTATGGAAACGTTAATCTCCTCCAGAAATAGTCCTTGAATGCTCTGCCCCTTTGGGGTTGCTGGAGTAATAGGCATTTCTCAGTGTCACACGTGGCTTTCATGATTCAGTGGCAAGAAAAGTAGGCAAGGAATTCAGGAGGTTGGTTTGAATCTTAACTCTGACACCTTCCCTCCCCAGCTGGAAAACTCTAGGACTCTCCTGTGCTCCCATTAAACTTTCCTCGTTGGAGAGAGAAGTAGAAAATGCAGCCTCCCACATGCCAGGGAGAGGGAGTGGTCTCCTGAAGGGGAGGGGAGGTTGAATTTCTGGGATGTAATGTCAGCAAATCCCCTGTTGTCACAGATCTAAGGCTGCATCTTCCAGTCTGGCAATGATGAAGCCCATTCTCCCTCTGCTGGGCTCAGCTGCTTCTGAGTCATCTGTCTCAGAAGAGAAGTATTATTTATTGACCTCTAAAATCTCATTAGGAGTCACTTCCTAAGTAAAGCAGAGGACAAGAGCCAAACCCTTTCAAAGTAGTGTTACTCATAGTGAATTTACAAATCACCCCCATTTCGCAGATAAAGAAACTGAGACCCAGTTGGGGAAAATAAATAATTGGCTCAATATTCCCAACAGCCCTCTGGAATTGGCATTACTTTCCGATTTTACCAATGCAAAGCCAGTAAGAGGAAGCGCATACCACAGTTGGTGGCACAGCTGAGATTTGAACAGGCCTCCGGAATCCTTTGCATACTTTTCTTTCTTTCTGCCACGCTGTGGGAGCCACATGTGTAAGCTATATGAAAAAGAGGAGGAGGAAGAAGAGGAGATAGGGGGAAGGAGGAGAAGGAACAAAACAGGAATCCAAACCTTAGGCTAAAGGAAGGACTCTCAGATGATAACCCTGATGGCAGGTGGGGGTGGAGAACAATTTGAAACCCCAGAAATAATTCCACATTTCAACCTGTAAGTAAAGTGGGTGTTAGACCCTCTCTTCCCTTTCTTTTCCCTTCTCCTTTTCTTCCTCTGGGAGACACTGTCTGTTGCCTTTCCAGCAGCTATTCTATTTCATCCGTGCTAAAAAAAAAAAAAAAAAAAAATCCATTTCATACCTGCTTAAAAAAAAAAAGGTATTCCAATATGGGAGTGGTCATTGTCCAGATAATGGTTGGAGCTGTGGGCTTGGAGAGGATTACTCGGGGAAAGGGCTGAACAGTGTGAAGAGGTGGCACCCAGATGACAAGAAATTAAGATTTGATGGAAGCTGAAAAATTCCAGGTGTGAAAAATATTTCCCCTGACAGAAAAAAGTGATTTTTGGCACTAGATGGAGAAGGTGCTGGGAAAGGTATTTTCAAACTGGAAGCCCACTGAGCACGCTTTGGGATTATAACAGTAACTAAAGCAGCTCACATTGGCCATTTGATGTCCCTAGTCTAAGTGTTTTATAGGGAGTATTTCATTTCTTCCTAAAAACTGTGTGAAGCAGGTGCTATTATTCCAGTTTTCAGAAGTGGAAATGGAGGCTCTGAGAGTTTAAGTAGCCTGCCCAGCTACTAAGCAATAGAGCAGGGTTTAAATCTGTGCAGTGTGACTCTACAGAAGGGGAAAGAGCAAGTAGGGAGGGAGAGATGGCAAGTACTAGAGAGCTTGGGGATGATTGATCTAGCAAAGTTCTGGAAGAGATGGAAAGGGATGGGATCAATAGTCCAGGTGGAGGGATGCACCTTGGCAAAGTAAAAGAATATGTCTTCCTTTGAGACAGGAGGGCGGATGAAAGGATGGATGATAATGATTCACAGAGTCTCTGGGGCGGAGGGAAGAAAGTCAAGGCAGTGCATATTACATGACCTTGGTCTTCACAGGAAAGTCGTGAGCAACCCACATAAGTAAAGCTGTCCTCTTTCTCACTTCCTCTTTTTTCTTTCTTGCCCAACCCCCTCTTCTTGCTTTAACACAGAAGAAACAACCCAGGTTATACTCTTTCATCTAAACTGGACATTTATTTGTAAATGAGGGATTGGGCTGTTGTTGAATAAACAGGGGATAAGTTAAAAGAGATTGCTTGAAGAAGGATTCTGGGAGTTAACAATGGCTGTGGACATGTGAAGGAATAGAAGAGGTAAGCACTGTTTTGATTTTATTACCAGGATTGAGGTGGAATGCAAATCTCGGTGAGCCATGAGAGGTGAGTTGCACTGCTCCCGAGAAGAAGGGAAACAGTAATGTGGAGTCCACGAGCTTGGGGTCTGGAGCTAGAGGAGACTTTTGTTGTGGTTGGGTTGGAAAGCAGATATCTTTTTAAACTTAGCTTTAAAAAAATCAAATTAATGTATGGTGATGACAAAAACTTGGAAAGTACAGAAATGTAGGAAAAGGAGAGAAAAACCACTTCAGAAAATTATGATTGATATTTTGTGATTTTTCTTTTAGTGTCTTTTCTATGCATTAAAAGTTGAAATTCCACCACATCAAGCTTTTACTGTATAATTGTATTACAAGGATTTTCCCCATGTTATTACAAACTTCTATTAAACATATATATTAAAAATAGGGATAAGTAATTAAAATTACTGGTATTTAATTTGGTCACGTTTCCTCTATGTAAACCTGCTTCTTAATTGCCGTCGAGCAATCCTTCATATGGATCCACTGTGTTTATTTAGCTATTCCCCTAATGATGGACAGCAGGTTGTTTCTGGTGATTTTCTTTGGTGTTAATGGCCTGAGGAACATCTTCATGCACAGACCTTTGCTTGCAGTTTGATTATTTCCTTAAGATAGGTAATTAGAAGCAAAATCACTGGGGTGAAAAGTGTGACTACTTTAAAGATTGCTTTCTAGAAGGATTGCTTGTGTCCATTTACATCCCACCCAAAGGGGCAGGCAGAGAGTGCAAGCCTCGGGAGGGCCCAGATTCTGGGAGGTCAGGGTCAGGAAGGACAGCCCAGCAGGCTCATTGGGACTGTGAACTTGGAACCTGTGCAGAGGCTGTTTGCTGCTCTGGTTATGAGGGGCTCTCTATCAGGTGTTTGTTCTGAGCACAAGGTTAGAGACCCATGGTGAGTCCTGCCCCAGCTGGAAGTCAAAACAGGGGTGCTGGGGCTGTGTTTGCAAGTCTAAACATGGGGTGGGGGTGGGGGAGTGGCGAACCGAGAAAGCCACCTCACCCTGACAAAGGTACCATCCACTGTAGCAGCTCTTTCTTCCATAGTCATAAACCTGAAAAATCTAATGAATTCGAGGAAGCCTGTCCCTCCCTGGACACAGACACAGACACACACACACACACACACACACACCCTTCGATTTCAAGGGACTCATTGATCCACAGGGGTCTCAGGGTTGATGAACACTGTTAAGAACATCGGCTTTAGAGACCATTAGCAGTTGGGGCCTTCTTTCCAGATAGCTTAGCACCTTGGGGACCCTTTTACATACTAGAAATTTCAAGCCACATTCAGGATAACTGTAAGGGCCAGAGTCTGGCCTTTTCAGACAAAACTCCTGCATCAATAACTTCTTAAAGCCTATTGGGGGAAAAACTCTAATTCTCAATAGTAGGGGTTAGACAAGGTGTCTGGATGGCTTAACAAGCTGGGAGAGAGTTCATGGGAGAGAAAACATACACACATTCACACACATATATTCCAGAGACACACAGACTCTCGCACAGGTACACACACTCTCACATGCATCATTCTCTCATACCTAGACACACACACACTCACAGACATATATATTCCTAGAGACACACATGCTTTGATATACAAGCACACATACATATGTCCTTTCTCACATGCACACATGCATACACGTGTGTGCACACACACACACAGCCCTAGGACCCAGTCCTCTACTGCCTCAGGCTCAGTCCTGGGACCTCCCCTTTTCTCCTTCACTTGGTGTTGGCCTAGATCCTCCTCCCACTCTCTTTTCCTCCCACCCAGTGGTAAATATACTCACCTGACTTCGAGCGAATATAAAAGTACAGGAGGAAAGTGGTAGATAAATTTAACAAGCATTAAAGTTAATATATAATTTAAATATGTATAAAATTATTCCATGTATCGATTAGAAAATGGGCTGTTGACCATTTCAAGGCAACAATCAATTTCAGAGTTCACAGGTCAGGTCAAGTTTCTTTCTAATGATCTAAGAAAGGAGGCAGCATTAGAGGGATAATGAACTCCAAGACTTACAGATGCGATCTATGGCTAGTGGCCACCCAGCGGCAGCCCGGGCTGGCTGCAGAGGGAGTTATCCCATAGGTCTGTGTAAAAGCCTGGCTGGGTAACAGCCCATGATGTAATCAAGGCGGTCTCTGGGATGACTGGCATTTTTTTTTTTTTTTTTTTTTTTTTTTTTTTTTTTTTTTTTTTTTAAAAAAAGACCAAGTGATTGTCGAAGCTCTTGGTTGTCAATGGGCAGCTGTGGTGGAACCTCATTAATGTGGTTTGTGCAGAGAGCTTCTCCTTTTCTGGGAAGTGGAAACAGGCCCAGCCAGCACTGTTAATCACCTGGCCTAAAAGGGAGCTGGGCAGGCTTAGAGGAGGGTGCAGACCAAGGGGACGTGACCTCACTGCTGGTCTGTTCCAGGGGCTTGGCCACACACAACTTGTTAACAAGCAGGGATCCCCCAAATCACTGGGTGGTTCTGCAGCTGAAAGCAGAAAACTTTGCCCATGGGTATCCCTGGGTCTCTCTGTAGAACTGAGAGAGACCAAGGTTTGGGGGGAGGGGCAGTAGAAGGGACATTTGGCTCAGAGAAAGTGTAAAGTGAAGGTGTGGTGAGTCGCTAAGGATGGCCCCCACATAACCTCAAATTCTCTTCCTACACTGGGAGTGCATGGGGAACCAACCTGGCTCCTGGCCTGGAAGCAGATTGGGAACCGGATTGGGAAGTGGATCTGCCTTCTGATCACTTCCACCTTATGACCAAATGGCCAACAGACTCCAAAGGCCAGAGACACCAGGTCCCAGAGTTTCCATTTTTCATCCTGAGAGGAAAAAGGCTTTGAGATTTTTTGACCTAATGAGGTATGTTAAAAAATGTCCACTCAACTCAGTACACCAGAGTCGGTTCAGTCCCTGTTATTATTTGAGGGGCAATGGAGAAGGGAGTCCCATCCTCAAAATAACCTCTCAGGTGGCCTGTTCTTGGTGACTAAAAGTCCACCCTTTGAGACACATTCATTTCATGAAGCTTCACATTCTTTTTCTTTTAAGATCTAAATATGCCCTGCAGGTGAGTGGTCTACCAGTTCAGGGTCGGTGGTTAATCTGGTGATAAGTGGTCCGGAAAAGGAGGGAGAAATGACAGATTAGCTGGCTTCTATTCCTTGGTGTGGACAGGGGCGTCTCTTCAAACTTGAGGGTCCCTTGAGGGGTTTGCACTGGCCCTGAGCCTCTGGCAAAGTTCCTCTGGGAATGAGTGAGGGAAGTGGAGAGGGAGAAAGGAGGAAAGAGAGAGAAAGAGGGAGAGGAAAGGAGGGGAGAGGTAAGAAAAGGGAGCTGCCCCTAAATTGCCTTGACCATTCTCAAACCTCCACGCCTCTGTGCATGCTGTTCCCAGGCCCATCCTTCTGCCCCATTTCCCTGCTGTCCATTTAGAAAACTCCTGGTCTTTCAGGCCTTCCCTCTGCTGTGGAGGGGTTCCCAAGTGTTCCCTCCACACCCCCCAGCATTAACAATCCACTCTCTACACTCCCACAGTGCCCTGTACATGGATGCACCAGACTAAACTGTACCAGTGAGTTTGTTCCACTCCATACTTGGTTGGAAGGAAGAACCTGTCTTTTCACCTTGGTGCCTCTGGTATGCTCAGTATATGGGTTCCCCATGAAAGGTGCTTAAGTGTTGAATTGAATGCAAGCGGACAGCCAGACGCTGGGCTCATTCCATTCCATGGATGCCCAGCCAGACCTGGGTGAGCAGATCACACCCAGGGAGGCCAGAATTGAGGGGAGTTTCTGAGAGAGAGTGAAGGAAGGAGCTGGGCTGTTTCTAGAAGGCCATGGCCAAGGCCCTGTGGGGGTGCAGAGAAGGGATTGTTAGTGCTGGGGGGTGGAGGGAACATTCAGGAGCACCTCCACAGCAGAGAAGACGCCTGAAAGAAGACCAGGAGTTTTCTAAACAGACATCAGGGAAATGCGGCAGCAGGAAGGGCCCAGAACAGATATGGAAAGGCGTGGAAATATGAAAGTGGCCAGGGCAGTTTGGGGGTGGCTCCCTTTTCCTACCTCTCCCCTCCTTTCCTCTCCCCATTTCTCCCTCCCTTCTCCCTTCTTCTCCTTCTCCACTGGCTGTTTCTAGAAGGCCAGGCCCATCTCTCTGCAAGCATTTTCTGAAGGATGGAATGAGGCTATAAACACCAAGGTGAGTTTTACTGGGGGAGAAGAACATAAAAGAACAGCCCTTGGTGTGTGGGGCAGAAGGAGGGGCCATCTCTCCTCTTCTATCCTGAGGACTGCAGCAGGGATGGCAGGGCTAAGTTTACAGGCTTATTGGATATCGCGATGTCTAGAGGATTCCCAGCTTTCCCCATTGTTCCACTTGGCAAAGCCTCCTTCCTGCTCCTTCCACCTCTCGCTGTTCTCTTTAGCTGCTGCCCTGCATGTGGGCCCAAGAGGCCTCAGCATTTCAGGCTCTTGCCATAAGGGGCAACTCTGACCCTGGAATGCACACCTAGTTCAGTCCCTACAAGACAGGCCCAATAGCATACGGAGGGAAGTGTGGGGAGACAAGGAAGTTTCTCATATTGAAAATGCTAGAAGTCAACATCCCCTAGGAAGGCCATTTGAAAACAGTGGTTACAGAAGATGTGATATCAGGACACCATGGAGGAACGGGTTGTCAAAGTTCTGTGGAGAGTGGCACCCTTGTCCTGGTCTTTCTCCCAGGCTTGCCACCCCTCCGAGTTCAGCTGCATTGGAGGCTGTCGATGGCACCCCTCCTTCCAGCACTGCTAGGGAGATGTGCTCAGTGCTAAATGATGACTATGTACCCCCTGCAGTGGTGGGCAAGGCAGATGCCAAGTGGCTTGGATTGATTTTGGTCATCATCACGGGAGGTGTAAAGAACAACCACACAAACAGGTCTGTAACAATGTCCTCTTTCTTCCCTTCATTAATCTCGTCAGGAGGAGGGAGGAAGAGAGCGAGTGCAGCTATGCAATGTACGTACATTACTGAATTAACCAGGAATGTAATTAGCGCTCAGGTGCTCAGCAGAGGAAGAACCACTCACGATTAGTCAAATTTAGCTTGAATGTCCTGAAGTTGGGGGAGCTGCCTCGGTGTCCCCCCACTCTCCAGCACCCCCTCCCTGCTTCCCCTCTCTCATGTTCATGGAATGTGATGTTTGGGGCATTTGCAGATGTTTATGGAAATTTATGTGACTGTTCCTAATGCCATAAATCATATTCTGACAAGAAAAGTCCATGATCCCGGTAGTAAGATATCAAGGAGCCTGTTGTGGAAGCAGTTGGCCTCCCCTCTATTTCAGAATCTTACAGGAATGAGATGGAGATGAACGCTGTTATTAATTAAATGTTAATTGGGCCTTGGTTATAAAGCCATCTTTGCAGTCTTTGTGAGGCATTTGTCTACAAGGTGATGCTTGTAGACAAGCATCTTGTAGACAAGGTTACAAGTACGGTAAGAAAACTATGAGCTCTCAGATGTGAGGCCTAAAGATGAGGTTCTGGCCTTGGTCTTTCTCTCAGCCTTATCTCCTACAACTTCTTGGTAAAAATTGTCCCGACAAGCAAAACAATTTGCCATCTGAGAGCATAGCTTGCCTTTTTTGGCCATCCCTGTCCTTACTCTGTTTTTGAAATACTCCTCCCCACCAGCCCAGTTCACAAGTCCAGTTCAAAGCTCATCTCTGCCATGAGGCCTTCTCTACCAAGTGCTTTTGTGGAAGGAACTCCAGGAACCTGGAGGGTAAGACTTCACCTTCCCAGTCACGAAATGGGGTGGACTTTATTGCCTCCACTGCCAGGCCAGTTTTACTCTAGGTCAGCATAGCGGTCCCACTGGAACCACCAGCCAGGGAAAGGCCATCTGGGAAGTTATGCATGAGGAAAGGAATGGGAACAAATGGGGATGGGAAAGGCAAGGCTTAGGGTTGGCCTACAGTTTCTAGGCCAGCATACAACTTTGCCAGCTTCAGACATTTGAACTTGAATTAGAACTATAGGTGTGTTGCCTTGAAAAGATGGCAGCTGGTGACAACGGGCTTATTTCTAGAGCATAGATATTCTTAAATCAGCTTTGTGCTACTTACTGGCATGCAGTTTTTTTGTTTTGTTTTGTTTTTTGAGACGGAGTCTCGCTCTGTCACCCAGGCTGGAATGCAGTGGTGCGATCTCGGCTCACTGCAAGCTCCACCTCCTGGGTTCATGCCATTCTCCTGCCTCAGCCTCCTGAGTAGCTGGGACTACAGGTGCCCGCCACCATGCCCGGCTAACTTTTGTATTTTTAGTGGAGATGGAGTTTCACCATACTAGCCAGGATGGTCTCGATCTCCTGACCTCGTGATCCACCCGCCTAGGCCTCCCAAAGTGCTGGGATTACAGGCGTGAGCCACTGCGCCTGGCCCTGGCATACATTTTTATATGTTCACCTCTAAGGGATTTCATATGCTTTTATGTGTGTTTGGCCTATCTCCCTATTGAAATTATTCAGAGTTGGGGTTCTGTAAACTTCATGGGTTTGGTCCAGAATGCTGGTGTTCAGATTTTTTTGTGTATTGACATGGATTCTGCATGCCATGCTATTCCAGCTCAGTCTTCTCTCTTTCAGCCTGCTCTGAGGTTAGGGCTAGAAGCAAGAAGTGATTAGACAGCATCGGTGATGCAAGATGACCTCACCCTACACAAAATAATGCCATGCATGCCCTACCATATCTGTGTCTTTTTAGAAGTATCTGGTTTTATTTTTGGTTTTTTTTGGAGGCAGGGTCTCATTCTGTTACCCAGGCTGGAGTGCAGTGGCACAATAATGGCTTAATGTAGGCTTGATCTCCTGGGCTCAACTGATCCTTCCACCTCAGCCTCCTGAGTAGCTGGGACTGTAGGCACATACCATCACACCTGGCTAATTTTTTTTTTTTTTGATGGGGTTTTGCCATGTTGCCCAGGCCGATCTTGAACTCCCGGGTTCAAGAGATCCTCCTGTCTTGGCCTCCCAAAGTGCTGGAATTACAGGCTGTGGGCCACCACATCTGGGCTAGAAGTACCTGGTTTTAGAGCAGTTTAATTTCACTTTTTCCTGAGACCCTGGTATTTGAATACTATCAGAAAATTTCAGTGAGTTTTATGATGCAGAGTCTTCCCCTATCCCTATTTTCTCAGTTATAACTGGCAGCTTCTATTCTATTTTGCTTTTATGCAATACCATGCCAACAGAGTTTCAGGGCACCTTAGGATAAGCCATGTCTCTAAGCCTCATGTCTCTGAGCAGTGTGTGCCAAAAGTTTATTGTTTGGGTACTCATTGATGGCCCTGGTCTCCCATTCTTGAATCTTCTCCTTTTGATAAAACATGCTCTTTAATTAAAAACATCCTCCAGACACCCAGACGGCTGTTCATTCTCCATTCAGCAGCTGCAAAGCTGGAGGAGGAGAGGGAAGGGTCGGGGAAATGGCTGAGGCCCATAACTTCATTCCTGTGCATTAGCCCTGCCCTGCATTCGCCCTTTCCAATCTTGGCTTCTCTGCTGGTGAAACAAGCAGGATTAGCGCGTGATAAGAGAAGCTGGGGTCATAATTACACCCTCTGCGACGGGGCAGCACAACCACCAAATAAATCCCTGGACAATTATTAAAATGGCCCAATGCATTACACAAATTAGAACAGGCTGGGACTTTTTGGGAGGAGGGAGGGGAGTGAAGACCCAGTATTTAAGTGTTCTTGTAAGCCATCTAAGATATTAATGTTGCAAAGCTCTTTATGAATATTTAAGAACATAAAATGGAGCCTCTCTGCAGCCCCATATCACCACAGAAGCCTGTAATACAGCTGAGTCCACTTAAGAAGTAGAGCCTATGTCCACGGCAGATTGAAGCCAGATGAAGCAGGGCTGCCTGTTTGCGGTGGAAATGCTCCTCACAGACCAATTTAATGAGGTTGCCTTATAATTCACAGAAGAGGAGTTAGTTAAAGACTCGAACAACTTTGATGGGTGGGACTCCCTCATGATGGTAGCCCATTTCCCCCACTCCTCAAGGATTTTAAGGGACTGACACAGAACTGACGAAGTCTTTATTTACCCATTCCGTTCAAGTTTCAGTTACACATAACCCTCTTAGAACCAGACACGTGGGACCCCTTGGCTCGCTGGGCAGTGTTTCTCAGAGCTGCATTTGGGGCAGCTGATTCTTCACAGGCGGCAATTAGCTCCAAGTTCTTATAAGGAGTGAATGAAGTCTCCTGGATAAAAGAGACGGCTTCTCTGGTGGGAGAAGGGTCATATTCTGAAATCAAGTTAGATGGTGTCTTTCCCAGGACTGGCCCTGGTGCATCTTTATATTGGGAATGGGGGAGTGGACTCTTGTAAGGTGGCTGGAGACATCAAGTCAGCAGGACACAGGGAGGATGATGGACAAAACCTCGGGGGCCTTGAGTTCTGGCTTCAGCTTAGCCATGTTCTCACTTTCCCGCTTTTTCCACATCTGTCAAATGGGAATAAAATTCCTGGGAAGTCTGATCATTAATGGAATAATAGATCTAGGTACAGTTGGGAAGAAGGGTACTATAGAATGTGATGTTAGTATTATTTCTATTTTTACTTGTATTTGATAGCGGTTCTGCTTTACACCCTTCAGAGCTTCTCTGACTTCGTTCTGCCTCCAGATAAAGGAAAAGAAGGAAATGATCCTATCCCTGATCACTGACTCCCTTCCCCACTTCCAGGCTTCTGGCTGCCTCTTTCTGAGTTAGGGAAACCCCAAGGGCAGTAGACCCCATAACTTCTGTGGGAACCCTCAGGTGCGGAGGCCTTTGAGAAGGTAGAGCAAGTCTCTGCCTGCACAGAGGGATCTGAAAACACCGAACAACCTTCTTTATGACACAGAGATGTTGGGGTGGGGGAGGAAAGGAAGACTCCACACCTCCTAGGGTTCCAGGCCCTAGCTGTAGGGAAGAGAATATAGCATGAGGGGTAGACAGACAGACAGCCTGTATGCAGGGGAAAGGAAGCCTAGCCACAAAATGTTCTTTGCTTTCAGGGTCGTCCCCATAGTCCAGGAGGAGAGCAGCACTTGTCCAGCCAAGCCTGGCTTTTCACACTGCATGGTGCCCATAGCACACACAAGAATATGAATTGGCAGCACATGTATTTTCTCAGAAGCTAATAACAACAATTCCTTGATCTCATTATTTTTCAAGCTTTGATAATGATAGCTACTATATATTGAGACACCACACAAGCATCCTGAGAGCTAGAGCTAGGTATTATTATCTCCACTTGACACATAGAGCTCAGGGAAGTCTGGGCTCTCATTGATAGCCTCTCTCTCTCTCTCTTTCTCTCTTTCTGTCTCTCCCCTATCTTTTCTCTGTCTCTATCTGAAGGTTTCAAGTACATACACAAAGGTATCGTCATCTCAAGAAGGATTTTCTCTCTGGCCCAGACCCTTTGACATCCACTGCTAGCCCTCATGGACACCTTCAGCCTGGCTTAACTGTGAAAGAATCTATAAGCTATTAATTATAGCTTTATTAAAACTCAACAAATCTAGCCCTAAAAAGACAGCTGACATGGGTTTAGGTCATATCTTCTTACTAGCTGTGTGACCTTGTACAACTTATCCTCTTTAAGCCTCAGTTTCCTCATGGAAGAAGGGGTGGGAGACAAATAAGAGTACCCACCTCTGGCTTAACATGAGGATTCTGTGAGACAATGCCTGGAAAGGGCTTGGTACGTGGCACAGATTCTGTGTGCATGACGTGGTAGTTACCATCATCATCTTCAGCACAGGTCTGAGATTCCTCTTGCAGAGACTCATTCCACTGAGAATTTAAAACTCAGACACCTGGGGGGAACAGATTGCATATGAGGCCTTTATCTTCCAACAGTGTTATAAGTCCAGCAGCATGCAATGTAGACCAGATGCCTTCCATGGTCCATGTCAATGCTGAGCTTTTCTAATTCTATTAAGTATCTTAGGGTGATGGGGACCTTGTAGGAAGGGGGCACACATGATGTGTCTAGAGACATAGGAAGGAGGTGTCAAGAAGGAAAAGAAAGCCTACAGCAAGGACAGAATAATCTTTAGGAGGACCATGTTTCTGTAGGTTTCTGGGCCAGTCTTATTCTTTGCATAGTGGGTTCTTTGGATTGTTTTTATTAGCTGTCTGAGGCAAATGTTTCCAAATCTGACTTTTCCCTGAGTAACAGGTAACTTACAAATACCATCAATCAACCTCTCGATATTACCATTAATTAATGTTTGTTAGCCATGATGCAAAATACTTTGTCATTTAACCCCTGCTCACAATAACTGTCATCCTTACGTTGCAATTGCAGAAACAAAGGCTTGAAGTCACACAGTTGGGAAGTGGTGGCCCTGAATTTGAAACCAGACAGTCTGAATCTAGAGCTGTACCTAGATGATACACCCTTTACAAATGTTTCTGAGATTGTGATGCTTTCAGCCTGGCCCTGGCTCCGAATTCACCTTGCAGTTGTAGAATACTTGTGGTCCCTTTCCTCTACACACTTATCACTCAAAAACATTTAGTATATACCTGTGGGCCAGGTACTGATGTAGTCTCTTGTTAGAAAAAATGCTGCTGACTCATCATCACTAGGGCTCAAAGGAGGGTTGCGTTGGGGTTTGTGTTGGGACATCCACATTCTCTCAACTCCCCCTTAACTGGGGGCTTGCATACATTTATAGGATGCATCGGAGACACAGTCTGGAGCCAGCGATCAGAGGGTTTCTCTTTTCATGTGAAACTAACTGGCTTCCAGGTACAACGATAATTCCCTGAGGATTACAGGGTCACAGAATTATGGAGCTGGAAGAGTCTTTGATCTCATCAGCATTTCGACTAACTGAGCTGACCAGGCCATGTGAGGAAGACAGCAAAAACAAACACCAGCAGAGCAAAGGCACTTACATGCCTGCCATGTGTGGCTCCTTCACTCTTGCTTAGGAAACCTTTATCTTTCTCCTTTTGCTGTCTAAACCAGATCTTATTCTTTTTCATGAGATCTTTTGTCTATTTTAGCCCTCACTTGTTTCCTTTTCCTTTGAATGCTAGGGGCACTTATAATCTGTAGACACCCACATTATTGTATTCTTTTGGTGTTCTCTAATTGTTTTATGTGTAAGAGTTTTGTTTCTACTAGGTATCTAGGATGGTGAGTGCTTTGAGAAATGGGGTTGTGTTCACCAGCTTAGTGCCTGAAACACAATAGTTACTCAGTAAATATTGGCTGGTTTAAGAAATGAATGGATGGAGAGAAAGTATGTCTTCTCTTGAATTCCGCATTGAGCCTAGCACAGGACTGAGCACCTGATGGATACATGGTGGTTCATTGATACTACTGACCCTGCACAGATAAATTCTTTTTAAAAATTTACTTTAAGGCAACCTTCCAGTACCTAGATATGATGGAGAGTGCCACACAGGTCCTGGTATGGCCTCTAAAGTGCTGTGCTTTTCATCAAGAGAAGTATATGTCACAGTATGCTCTTGGAAAGAGATGTGACTTCCTGACAGGCTCGGTGGATTTAGGAAAAAATAAACCTTGAAGCAGGAATGCAGTCATTTCTGGGGGCTCCCCTAGAATCCCATGAGGGACATCAAACCAACCCATGGTAACTAGAAAATCATGGAGTCTTCCAGGTGGACTTCAAAGTTGATTGATTTTAGTGGCTTCCTAACCATTTTTTTGTTAAAGCTGTAGATCTCATCCTCAAATGAAAGCCGTAAGCTGAATTTGAAGTTTCTCTGATTAAAGTGGAGCATAGGGCCCAGAACCTTATATTCTTAGCTTCTAGAGGGGCTCTGAGAATCTCCTAGAGCTTCTTGGAGAACACTTTGAGAACCACATTGGTGACTGTAGGGGACAAGTGTTATTCATTTTGGTGACCCAGAATCTAAACTGGCTTTTCATTTTGGGGAAATATAATTTTAAGTGAAGCTGAATTTATGGATATGGGTACATTTATCAGAGATATTAGATTCAACATGCTGGCTCAAGTATCTGAGATTTCTAAGTATTTTCTCAGATGGCTTACTGAAACCTGCTAATGGCTCATAAGGAATCAAGATGCCAGAAAACTCTTGATATAATGTAAAGAATCAAAAAAAGCTAGGAAGGTTAACATGGGTTTATCCTGTGTAACCTGTGTAATTTATCCATGTATAACCTGCTCACATACCCTTAACTGTATTACCTAAGAGGGATCTGAAGATGCTTCCTTTACCAAAGCACTGAGAAATACTACAATGGGGAGGGCCAACATCTTTGATGAGTGCCATAAGGGCTGTGACTTTATGCTGAGAGTGCTGTGGCTGAAATGGGATCCCTGATTTCACAGGGGATGCCAGGATCCTCGGGGAAGAAACCAAGGAGTGACAATTGTAAAACCTCCAGAGTCAAGGTGGTACATGCGTTATTTAATGTTCTTAATTGCATCAGAATCCATGCTGGCTAAACAGAAAAGAGATTTTATAAAAGGATATGAGGTAGTGCACAAGATGCCTTTGGACAAAGCGCATGGCTGTGGGGCAGCTTTAGTGAGACGCTGCCACCCCCTGGCACTGGTAACACTCAGGACTGGATGCCTGAGCTCTGCACTCTCCCCCTTACATAGCTGGCGGTCTCTACCACTGTGCTTGCTAGGTATCAGTTCCACTGCGTTTAGCTTCCTCTTCATCTTGCTCACTTCCAAGTCTGATTTTCACATAGATGTGTCTGATTTTTCAGAATCTAAGTCACATACCTATAACCTAATTGCAAGGGAATATGAGAACTTTTAGCTAGGCATTTTACTGCACTACAAAAAAAATTGCATTTCAGTTAACAAGGAAAAAGTGGGGAATGGCCATTGGGTAAGCAGCTAAGAATGTCCAATACTTCATGGTTCCATAATAAGCAGCAGGCTAGTTTGCTAATTAGAATGTTCTGGATCCATAGGGATCTTAGGGATGGCTAATTGATTATGAGGTCTTTGCACTGAAATATATGGACAGTCTCCTAAGATCATTCTTGGTCCATAGAGTCAAAACAAACAAACAAACAAACAACAAACACTAGACCTAGAGGACAAAGCCTTCTTTGAGTCACCAAGTATAGAGAATAATTGCTCCTCGTTCAATTTCTAAACTGAAGCCATAGACCCAGAGCCCACAGGAAAAAGGAGAGGCTAGATACTTTTGGGGAAGAACCCTGAAATTAAATCAAATGTATATACTGCAAATCCTACTCCGGACTGTCTTTAAAGAGATCTGGGGCAATTTACCAAGGTAACAATGGCTTGGGGGAAATAGGATCTATACCTTTTAGATCTTCCATTGACTTTGGTTGGATCCAGTATACCACTTTGGTTCACTGGTCAGGAGGGGAACCTTGTAGGGGTCAGATGATACATTTTGAAATCATAGTTGGCCTAGTAGTCTCCAAGACATTCTATGTTATTTTTCTCAGTTCCTGACTATATGGTTGGAATGGATATGTTCAGTACAAGGCAGAATTTTCTCCCTGATTTTCTAAAAGATTTCTATGTTAGAAAGTGCCAAATGAAAGACTTAAAGTAGTAAACCAAAGGCAATACCTTGTCTCCGGGGGATATCACTGAAGCCATCAGAGACTTGGAAGGTGCAGATAGTGTGATTTTTATCACAACCCTATTTTGATCACGTATTTGTCCCTTGCAGAAAGTGGAGATATCCTGAAAAATGGTAGTAGATTATTATAAATGTGATAAAGTGGCCTCCAATGACAGCTACTCCAGACATAGCCACTTTACTGGAGCAAATAACTCAGCTCTTGACACTTACGCTGCAGCTATTTATATGGCAAGTGGTTTTTTAAAAAATATAGTTTCAATAGAAAGACAAAATTTGCTTTCACCTGGCAAGGATTGCAATATACTTTATTGCTCTGGCTCCCCATCTCTATGTCGTAATTTAGTCCACAGAGATATTTAATCATCTCTTTAACCTACAAGAAATCAGGCTGGTTTAGCATATTGATAACATGCTGAAAGGACTCGGAGAGCAGGAGATAGATGTACTATAGATATCTGAATAAGATACATCAATGGCAGAGGATAGAGGTTGAATTACATGAAAATACAGGCACCTAATGGTCATTAAACAATTTCTTATTTCTGTTTGGTATTTTGCAATATACAAGCATAGATTTCTAAATAAAATTTTATATAGTTATAATTTGTTGTTTCTATTTTATGTTTTTTCACTTATAATAATTATATATATATATTTATGTGTGAACATTGTGAGTTTTCACCTCTACCTAAAATGCCATCATCTGCTTAGCTTTGCTGCGCCATTAGAGCTTGGGTTGTTACTGGTTTTTCTGTATTCTAAATACTGTTGCTATAAATGTCTTTAGAGAAATTGCTTTTTTTTTGGTTTGGGTTATTTCCTTAGGGTGTATTTCCTTAAAATGGAATTATTATGTCAAAAGGTACAAATAATTTTATAGCTTTTGTTACATATTGTCCTATTGCTCTCCAGACAGATTGAGCCAATTTACAATGCTACTGACAGTACCTACGCATGCTATTTTCCCACAGTTGACCCAGTTGGATTTTCTATGTTTTATTTATTTTGGTCAATTTAATATTGTGCAATGATACCCTATGGTTGTGTTAATATGCATTTCTTTAATTGTTAGGAAGTCTGCGCATTGCATAATGTGACAACACTATTTGTGATTCTATAGTATGTTCATATTATTCAGTTTTCCCTGATGGGTTTGTAAGCCTATCAGTGGTAGAGACTGTGAATCATCCATGTATCTATCCATCTGTCCATCATTTATTGAGTGCTTATTATGTTTTCATCCAGGCACTGTGCTAGGGCAAAGGCATACAGGAGAAAAATATGCAGTGCTGATCCTCAAGGGGTTTTCACTGTAGTTGGAGAGAGCAAAAAAGATCAATGATTATAACTAAATGTGACTTTAAATGTGCACAAAGTGTTATGGGGTTCAGAAAAGGAGCATAAGGGAGGTTTATCCGAGTTGTCCTTGTAAGAACATGGAATGCTTCTAAAAGGAACGATGCTTATGTTCAGATAGCCAACCCTCAAAGAGGATGAATCAAGCCTCAGATGGTAAGTAAAAGTTAGCTATGGGGAAAAGGAGTAAAAGATGGGTTGTGCACTCAAGGAGAGAGAACAGCATGTGTAAAGTGGTCATGAACTGACAGTGTTATATGACCTCAAAGAAAGGGCTCAGCAGTGACATGTTGGGAGAAAGGCTATACACTTAAGTGAATCTGTTAGACTGTTTTTGGCTTTGAAAAGTAGAAAACTCTGACTCAACTAATTTAGATAGTAAGACAAACTTGTTATCTCATTAAGCAAGAAGTTCAGAGGTTGAGCTGCTCCAGGGTCGGCTAACTCTATGGCTTGACAATGGCATTTAGGATCCAGGTTCTTTCCATTTTTCTGCCTTGTCATCCTATGGGGCTTCCTTCATGGTTACTAGATGGCAGTACCACTGTGCAAGGCATCTTTTGTAGACAGAATAATGTCGGGTGGAACAAAAGGGACTTCCTCTTCCTTATGTCTCTTTTCAAGAGCAAAGAAACCTTTCCCAAAAGCTCCACAGAGGACATTCTGTTTCTCAGCACTTGCTGGGTCACAGGCTTAGCCCCAAAGCGAGCTCCAGAGAGGGCGATGGCATTACCATGACTGGCTGAGATGTTTTAGGACTTATTTATGGATTGAAAATAGGCTCACCTTCCCTGAGCATTGGAACTGATCAAAATCATAGATAAGCACAGAAAAATGGGGAAAGGGATGTTGGATACATAATCAATTGCATTTTTTATATTAGAGATTTATTATTTGTGTTTCCTGTGAGGCTAGTTGATTCATGGATGGTCACTTCTAAATTATTTCATATGGAGATCTTATCATTAATCAGTTTTGAGCCATGTAGTGTTCCAGCAGTATTTGAGGAGTCATAGATAGCAGTACCCTCCTCACTCTTCCCTAGTAAAACAGTGGGTGAAGGGAGATGAATAGTTACTACATAAATATTCACTGCGTGCCTATGATGTGTCAGACACAGTGCTAGGTGCCATGGATATAGAGCAGAATAAGATACAGTACTCAGCTGTTGCCCCCAAAGAGTTCACAACGAAGGTTGAGGTGAGGAGATAGGTGAAAGGATAAATAGATACACTGACAATATATAATTATAAATATAACAAAGCTGTCATTTATTGAGTATCTGCTATATTATACCTCAGAACTTTACCTAGTTTTACATTTAATTTTTACGGTTACCCTGATTTCTCCCATTTGCCATTGAGTGAAGTGAGCCTCAGAAGGATTAGGTGCCTTGTTCAAGTTCTCATGGCTGGTAAGTGTGAGAGCTAGGACTCAATCTAAGGTCTGCTGACTCAGAGCCCATGTCATCACTGCTTTGCTATGTCATCTCTTTGTTGTTGACTCAAACACCAAAGTGCCACGAATCCCCAGAGGAGGGTTATGCTCATGTTATCAAGGGTAGGGCTATGACCATTCTGCAAAACAAGTGCAGCGTGAGCTGCAGTTTGGAGGGCTGGAGGAGTAACCAGATGAACAGAGTGTGAAAGACCTAGCCACAGGGAAGAACATGTGCAAAAGCTCAGAGCCTAAAAGAGCTGGAAGATGGAATACATTAAGAGTTGGGACTGAAAATGTGGGGTGGGGCCAGATGGAGATAGGCTAGTACCTTGTGTTTAGAAGTTTAGACTTGTCTTTGAAGCAAAGTTTTCAAAACAAAGACCACCTTGGTAGCATTTTGGAAGACGAATTTGAAGGATTCAAGATCCTGGGGAGGCCAGTTAGAAAGCTGTTGTATGATCCAGATGAGAGACAGGAGACCTTTTTGGAGATAGAATCAAGAGAATTTGGCAGATTGATTAGATTTTGGGGTGAAAGAAAAAGATTTGAAGATGACTCCCACATGCCTGGATTGAGCAAGTGGATGGATTATGGTACAGTATATTCGTGAATTGGCTTAATCAAAAAGAAACAAAGTTGTCTTGAGGTAGCTCCTAGAGCTGAAGGAAGAGATGTAGGAACCAAGGTCCCAAGACTTGTAGGGAGTTATTTGTCTCTCGTCTTTGGTTATATCTGCTTGGCGTTTTCTGTATGCCAGCAACGATGACCACCAATAACTTTAAATATGCATCCCCAGTCATTGGAGTGGAAAGACAACTTTTCTTACCCATAAGCCTGCTTGAGTCGTAGGTTCATTCTAGACCAATCCCTGTATCCAGGGAGATGAGATATTATGGTGGCCAAGCCATAATCAAATACTCAATGCTGTGGTCAGAAGATAGGAGGTGGGGCAGAATGCACTGGGCAGCCCAAGATAATACCTATAATGCTTCACTTTAGATGCTATTGACCAAGAGAGAAAGCAATGGGGGAAGAACATTAAGTGGCTTTCAATCTAATTCTAATTTGAATGTGTGGGATTCACAGTATCAAACTCCCCAGCAGACTCCAAGTGCCATAATATTTTATTGAAATCAACATGCTGGTGAGACAAGGAGCCTAACAGACAGCAGGTGGCTCCCACACAGAAAGGCTAATCAATTCAGACATAGAACAGCCATCATAAAAGAGTGGAACATACACAGCATGCACACTCATCTGAGCAGCTCAGAGAAAAAGCCTCTTGCTTGGCCTAACCAGGAGAGAGAAACAGCCTCTTTGAGACAATGGTGTGGGAATGTCTGGGCATCCCAGACCCTCTCTGGCTGACCTTACCTTCCACCACTCACCCACACAGATCTCTGCACCACTTGCACTGAACTCTTCAGGCTACATTAGACTCCTTGAGCTTTCCCACCTCTGTACCTCTGCTCACTTCCTCCCTTCTTCCTGGGCTACCCTATCCCCTCCCTTCTTTTGGACCCAATCCTCAAGGTCCAGCTCAAGTCCCCCCTCTTCCTAAAGACTTGGAGTGTTATTAATGCTCCATGGATGTGTTTGTGACTGATATAGTTTGAATGCGTGTCCCTGCCCAAATCTCATGTTGAAATGCAATTCCCAGTGTTGGAGGTGGGGCCTGGTGGGAGGTGATTGGATCATGGGGGAGGTTTCTTATGAATGAATTAGCACCATCCTCTTGGTGCTATCCTCATGATGGTAACTTCTCACAAGATCTGGTCATTTAAAAGCATGTGGACCTCCTGCCTCACTCTCCTGCTCCTGCTTTTGCCATATGATGTGCCTGCTCGCCCTTTGCCTTCTTCCATGATTGTAAGTTTCTTGAGCCCTCCTCAGAAGCTGAGCAGATGCCAGCACCATACTTTCTGGTCAGCCTGCAGAACCGTGATCCAATTAAGCCTCTTTTCTTTATACATTACCCAGCCTTGGGTATTTATTTATAGCAATGTGAGAATGGGCTAAAAAAGTACCTAATCATCTCAATTAGATATACTAGGTTGCAGATTTCTTGAGAACAGGTGGCATGCTTTATACATCCTTGCATACTCAGGAGCATTTGGCTCAGGACCTTGAACTAAGTTCTTAATACAGTTTCATTAATTCACTTCCAATCTTGGGATGGGAGAGTTATATTTCTTAAGAGATGGAAAAAGTATTTACAATATATGGTAAAGGATTATTAATGTTAATATATTAAAATAAGCCTTTACAAGTCAATAATAAAGGACAAGAAATCCAACTGGGAAGTAGGCCAAGAAAATTAACATGAAAATCACTGAACAACCCATACTTATCAAAAAGATCAACTTTAGCAGTTATCAAAGAGATGCAAATTAAAACAATTTTATTAAACTGTTGCTTATCAAATTGGGTAAGATTGAAAAATAGATTCTGTAGTGTTAGTAAGACAATGGTGAAACAGCTACTCATATGATACAAGGTGGGACAGCACATGGGTACAACTTTCCTGACGATAAATTTGGCAATTTTTATTAAGTCTTTAAAATGTTCAAACTTTTAAAATCTGTAATTCTGCTTCTAGGCTTTTATCCTAAGAATGTTATCAAAGCTTCACACATAGATTACATATGAGGACGCATATCTTAGTATGGTGGTGAATTAACTGGCTAATTCTCACTTATTCAGTGTCTAGAAGGCAGCCCATAAAGAGAAGTGAGATTTATACAGCTCCTTCTCACTTGCCTGACTTACAGGTTGATAATTGATTTGATGCCTGCTGGAATGTGGTAAGCAGATTTCTTTCCATTGGTAGGGGATGCTCTACCTTACCCGATGGACCTCCACCTGTGATCTTTTATTTTAATCTAAGCTTCTTCTATGAAGACCTCTGTTTCCCATACCATGCTTCAGCTTCTATCATTATTCTGCTCACCTCTCAGATCCTGAATGTCTTTGGAGAGCTTGATACACTATGCAGGAGACTGAACCAGCCAGTGAGGTACACACTGGAAGAAGGAACCATGCTTTATTGCTCCTCAGGTTATTTAAGCACTATGAACCCATTCATCCATCCATCCATCCATCTACCCATCCATCCATCCATCCAAACATCCATTCAAACGTCTCTCCCTCTTTCCCACCCAGTAGTGATTGAGCACATGCTATATGCCAGAGACTGTGCTGAGTGTTGGGTGCTAGATTTGCACAAGTAATAGGCATGTTCCCTACCACAAAATTACTCACAGTTCAGGGGCATGATGGACTAGTAAAGAGGCAGTTAACTGTTTCTTCTAGAGGTCAACACACACAAAGAATCTGGAGCATGGGGTAGGGGAGGGGGTGTACTCCCCTCAGATGGTGGATTCTGGAGGTAGAACCTGAGAAGGGTTTTCAGACTTAACTGTGGGTTAACCTAGGAATAAGTGGAAAGGGGCATAAGGTATTTTACTGAAAGAGAGAGAGAGAGAAGAAGGAGAGTGAGGGAGGGAGGATGAGAGAGAGAGAGGAGAGAGAGATGCTTAAAGACCCAAGATTGAGAGGAAGCATGCAGCATTAGAGGAAATGTATACAGTTCCACATGACTGTGGAGTTTGAGGGGTCAAGGGAAAAATAAGAGCCTTGAAGGGCAGAGTGGGGCAGGGGGTGAAGGTCTTGTTGGTCATTCCTAGGAGTCCAAGCTCTATCTGAGAGGCAAGTTCAGGGGCATTGAAAGGTTTAAGGGAGAAAAGATTTAAGTATTTTTGAAAAATCAGAGTACGATCAGGGAGATGGATGGATTGGAAGCTTAAGGCCAGTTGGGACATGACTGCAGTGATACAGATGAGAAGTGATAATTATCCCAACAAGGAGCTGGAATAAGATATGGGGGCAAAGGAGAGAGAATAGAGTCAAGAGATGTTACCAAGGCCAAGTTGTCAGGATCCAGGGACTGGTCAGGAGTGTGTGGGGTGGGGAGGGTAATGGGGTCATTGCAGGGATGGGGAGCAAGGAGGCATCAGCCCCAAGGAGGCTTCTGCAGAAACTCATAGGTTCTTGGCATGAGCTGGCTAGTCTAGATCTAGTAGTTCTGGGTGAAGGCAGAGAAAATTATTTCCACTCTTTCCCCATTTCCTATGGAAGCCCACCTCAGCATTCAGCTCTCCTCTGTTTCCTTTCCTCTTCTAGTCTGTCTCCTGGAGCTCTTCGGAAGTAGCTTCAGCTCATGGCTCAAACACAGCCCTGTGGCCATGGCCCAGCATCCCCACAATTTCCTGGCCCACAAATGGGTTTGCTGACAGCAAGTTCTGCAGCGTAGTCTCAGGAATGGGCAACTGCAGACATTTGACCCGGCTGAGAAGCTTCCTGAATGGAGTTTATACTTTATTTAACAAAATGTTGTTGAGCGGGGGTGGGGGGGGCCTGCTTTGTGCTCAGCATAGAGCAGGGTGCTATGCAAAAACAATCTGTTAGATACTGATTGTATTTTTTATTCTGCTTTCAAGATCCAGCTTACGTGGCACCTGTCCTACAAAGTCTTTCTTAAGACTCCTCATCCCCCTGCAACCCTGGGTTCCCATGGTTTAACCCTCTATTCCATTCAATTTCACATCAAATTATCAGTATTTCTCCATATATCTATTCTTTCTGCTAGGCTGGAAATTCCTTGGGGGCAAGGGACAAACACAGTCCGCTTTCCCCCTCCAGCACATCCCATCTTTGCTCTTCCTCATCTCTCAGCATTTTGAAAGTGTTTGATACAGTTAGTACTCACAACTGGGACTTCTAACTTCTTTGGTGGGGCAATGCTGTTGTTATTTCTTCACCACAAATGTTTGCTAAGATTCTTGAGGGGCAGACACAGAAAACTCTCGCAGGTTTAAAAAGCTGGTAGCTGTGGCCTGAAGCTCTTAACACTCTCCTTAGTTACCTGATTGCCTCCAGTGGGTCTGGCCTGCTCCAGGGAAGGCATTTTGCCCTGAAAATGTGACACTTTCAAGACTCCATAGAAAGCAAAACAGCTGGCTTTCCACTTGGGAACGGGGCTTGTGCCTTTAAGACCTGCCTTGGGAAATCAGCCTGAGCAACGTAATTGCTGTGAAATTACCCCAGATCACACCCACACATTCATTATGAGATTCCTTATTGACACCTTGACAATTTGTTTCAGAAGACATTATTGCATATTCCTCCCTCTGGAATAGATACAGATGCATATAGACATACGAGCCCACACATAATGTATATGCATATCAGTGTGTTTTTATTATATGATTATACAAGGCTATCAGTCAGTTTTCATTTGGAACTCTTTGCATTTATAGTTCAGGAAGTTATTTAAAATCAAGAGTTGGAGAAGATAGCCTCCTAGAAGAACCAAAGATGAAGAGTAGAATTGAGTAAGAGAGGGGGCATGTCTTTGCTATTTGAGAACTGTGCCTACCCCCACACCACACACATTCTTTCCTTCTTCACAATGACAGGTTTTTTGCTACCATTGGGACTTCAGTCCTGGAAAGCACTCACAAGAGGAGGGTGCCAGTGGAACAACTCCAAGGGGAACCTCTTCAGGGACATAACAGTGCCATCTTTGGCCTCTCCAGGCCCTTCCCTTGAGTCTGGGGTAAGCTCATGGCCACACTGGTATACATACAATGGCAAAGGGACAACTGGGTGCCAGTCAGATTCATACACCTCCACAGGTCCCTGAAGATCAAGCATAGTATTTGAGAGGACAGCTTCCCAACCTTTTAAAGTCATGTTACACATGAAAATAAGAATATTCATATTGCACACTATAGTAAACTGCAGAGGACTTAGGGCATTTATACAGGGCTTGGGAAAAAAGTCTTTCCATTTTCTTTATATTATACAAAATGAAAACTAAAATGCAGTATATTAGGAAAGACATTATATATTAAATTAGTATAAAACATTTTTCTAGTTCTAATGAGAAACTTGAGTTTGCTTCCTTCCATGAATATAACTGTTACATATCAGGGTTTATGCTCAAAATGGTTATACATAGTGCCTGACGATGACTTTTAAAATGATGATCTCTACAAATTCTTGGTAGTCACCCTTGATAAGAAACTTTGCACAAGTGGGTGATAAAAAATTTAAAGCAACTTCTATAACCATTAAAGATTCATAACAGTTGAAATTATATTTAAAGAATTTAACAGCTCTTCCTTTTATTTCATTGACAAATGTAGTTTTGAAAGTTTTTGTGATGATGCAGATGGGTTTCAAATCCAATAGAACTTATTCATGTCAAGGAATCAGAAGAATGATGGCACTGTCATTTGCGGAACTTGGTGGATGTGTTGCTGGAACGTTCACTCTGCAGCTGGCTTGGATGACACTTGAAGGGTACAACCACTGCAAGCAGATAAAAGTATATAGCATATATGAAGCTCAATCTAGAGCCATTTCCACTATGCCCACCGTTAAACCCCACCTGTCTTTCTGCCACTTTTCTCCTCTGATAGGTGCACTTGGAGCTGCACACAGTACCCTTGGCACATGAACATCTCCAACAGTTCATCAGACTTCCTGTCCCTATCATGGTGACAAGTGGGGGCTTGCAGCTGTCTGCTAGAGTAGGTGTCTAGAGGTCTCCTTGGTTATTCTTATTGCAGCTCTGCAGAGCAGCATGGATCAGACACTACTAGTCATGCACACTGTCCCTGGGGACCATAGTATATGCCATGAGACCCTGCTCACCTTGGGTGGCCTTCTGAGGAGCCACCGATAGGGTTACTTGTGGCTGCAGGAGACCATTCCTAGGTACTCGGTCTGCCCCAGGTCCTGCCTCAATGTTCTGGAGCTGAGAGGGTCAGATTTTACATAACTGTAATTCATTTGTGGCATGCTGGCTGGGAAGCACATGTTAGACAAGTCCCTTCTCCTCTCTGAGCTGCATTTTCTCACCTGTGACTTCACTGGTTGCTTCCAGTGAGAAATACTGTCATGACATAGAAAATCAGATATGGTTGAATATAACTAGGTAAACAAATGAGTAATTTAGATAAGTGTTCTTGGCCCTTGTCTGGAAGTTGCTAGGCAGGGAGGGGTCCATAGAGTTGTGTTAAAAGGGAGCAAGGGTAAGACCATCATATCTCTGGGCCCCTTCCTAGGGGGCACGAGCTTTGTGGTGGGTGTTCTGGTAAACCTGGTAGGAATACCAGCCCAGCAAGCATAGGATAGTGTCCTGGAGCTGGTAGGAACAGGCTAAATTGTTTCAAAAAGTAGCAGAAATAGATTCTGGAAATCATAGAGAGGACCAAGTGGGATAAAGTTGGAAAAGAGCCAGGAGCAATGCAGAGGTTGGCAGAGAACTGCACATCACCATAACTCATGTTTATTGACTACTATTAGGTGCCAGGTAGTGTGATCATGTATTTATATATATTGTTAATAACTAATGAATCCTCACAATTCCTGATAAAGTGGGTACTATTTTCACTTAACAGATTTGAACACTGAGGCTTAGAGATGTTATTTAAATTGTCCAAAGCCACAGAGCTATTAAGGGGCAAAGCCAGGACTCCAGGCCAATATGAAAGTGGTGCCTGCAATTGGACATATACTTGTTTTTTGGAGGCCCTGTTTTATTCTGTGTGCTGTGTTCTTTGAGGATATTTAAGAGAAGGAGATGTTGTCTTTCACTTTTTAAAACGTTCCAACTATTCAAAGATCTAAACCTAAAGAGATCCCATGAAACATTTACAGTGGCCAGGACCTGCTGCCTCTTCCTTTATAGGGTCTCTCTCTGTCTCTTCATTTCTGGCCCCCTTTTCACTGCCGTACTGTTTGTAAAAGCTCAAACTCAGGCAGACATTCAAAGTCTCTGTAATCTAGCTTCAACTGAATCCTGAAAGAGTAGCTGACACACAGTAGGTTTTCAACTGATGTTAAGTGAGTGAATGAATGGATGGATAAATCACGCCTCGGTCTCTTTCTTCCTTTCCCCCACTGTACATGGCCCTGGCTCTCACCAACCCTGTTGGCTTGCTGTGCCCTTAAACACCCTGTGCATTCTATGCCCAGTCCTTTGCTCCTTTCTAGAGTGTGTCCCCAACTTCTGTCCTCATCATTAAGTCCTACCTGGCCTGCAAGGCCCAGCTCACCTTCTCTGCCAAGTTCTATCTGACTAATGTGGTCTCAAAAGACCTGCCTCCCTTGAACTCCTAGAGTCTGAGCCCTCAGGCAGCACTGACGTCAGTGATTTGTGATACATTTTTGAACCTAATATGCTCTTGTCCAGGCTGAAGAGTGAGCACCCAAGTGCAGCTAGTACCTCAGGGGCCCTGTCTCACAGGACTCTGGAAGAGACTTATCTCTTGCTTAGTCCTGCATAGTGCCTTGCATATAGTAGGTGCTCAGTTCATATCATCTGAATAATTGACAGGAAGCAAATTGCACACAGTAAACATACATAAATGATATGGTTTGGCTCTATGTCCCCACCCAAATCTCATCTTGAATTGTACTTCCATAATTCCCATGTGTGGAGGGACCTTGTGGGAGACAATTGAATCGGGGGGCGGTTTCCCCATACTGTTCTCATCGTAGTGAATAAGTCTCATGAGATCTGATGGTTTGATAAGGGGAAACCTGTTTTGCTTGACTCTCATTCTCTCTCTTGCCTGCTGCGATGTAAGGTGTGCCTTTCAGCTTCCACCACGATTGTGAGGCCTCCCCAGCCATGTGGAAATGTGAGTCCATTAAACTTTTTCTTTTGTAAATTACCTGGTCTCAGGTATGTCCGTATCAGCAGCATGAAAACGCAGGTATGTCTTTATCAGCAGCACGACAACGAACTAATACAGTAAAGTGGTACCAGTAGAGTGGGGTGCTGCTGAAGAGATACCCAGAAATGTGGAAGCGACTTTGGAGCTGAGGAACAGTCAAAGGTTGGCATAGTTTGGAGGGCTCGGAAGAAGACAGGAAAATGTGGGAAAGTTTGGAAATCCCTAGAGACTTGTTGAATGGCTTTGACCAAAATGCTAATAGTGATATGCACAATGAAGTCCAGGCTGACGTGGTCTCAGATGGAGATGAGGAACTTGTTGGGAACTGGAGCAAAGGTGACTCTTGTTAGGTTTTAGCCAAGAGACTGGCAGCATTTTGCCCCTGACCTAGAGTTTTGTGGAACTTTGAACTTGAGAGAGATGATTTAGGGTATCTGGTGGAAGAAATTTCTTAGCAGCAAAGCTTTCAAAATGTGACATGGGTGCTGTTAAAGGCATTCAGTTCTAAAAGGGAAGCAGAGCATAAAAGCTTGGAAAATTTGCAGCCTGATAATGCAATAGAAAAGAAAATCCCATTTTCTGAGGAGAAGTCCAAGCCAGCCACAGAAATTTGCATAAGTAATGCCCGAATGTTAATCCCCAAGACAATGGGGAAAATGTCTCCAGGGCATGTCAGAGGTCTTCATGGCAGCCCCTCCCATCACAGGCCTGAAGGCCCAGGAGGAAAAAGTGGTTTCATGGGCCAGGCCCAGGGTCCCTGTGCTGTGTGCAGCCTAGGGACTTGGTGCCCTGTGTCCCAGATGCTCCAGCTGTGGCTGAAAGGGGCCAATGTAGAGCTCGGGCTATGGCTTCAGAGGGTGCGAGCCCTAAGCCTTGGCAGCTTCCATGTGGTGTTGAGCCTACAAGTGCTCAGAAGTCAAGAATTGGGGTTTGGGAACCTCTGCGTAGATTTCAGAAGATGTATGAAAATGCCTGGATGTCCAGGCAGAAGTTTTCTGCAGGGGTGGGACTCTCATGGAGAACCTCTGCTAGGGCAGTGTGGAAGGGAAATGTGGGGTCAGAGCCCGCACACAAAGTCCCTACTGGGGCACCACCTAGTGGAGCTGTGAGAAGAGGGTCACCATCCTCCAGACCCCAGAATGGTAGATACACCAACAGCTTGCACCGTGTGCCTGGAAAAGCTGCAGACACTCAACACAAGCCCATGAAAGCATCCAAGAGGGAGGATTTTGGACTTGCATGGACCTGTAGCCCCTTGGTTTTGGTCAATTTCCCCCATTTGGAATGGCTCTATTTTACCCCATGCTTATACTCCCATTGTATTTAGGAAGTAACTTAACTTGCTTTTGATTTTTACAGGCTCATAGGTGGAAGGGATTTGCCTTGTCTCAGATAAGACTTTGGACTGTGGACTTTTGAGTTAATGCTGAAATAAGTTAAGACTTTGCAGGACTGTTGGGAAGGCATGATTGGTTTTGAAATATGAGAATATGAGATTTGGCAGGGGCCAGGGGTGGAATTACATGGTTTGGCTCTATGTCTCCACTCAAATCTCATCTTGAATTGTACTCCCATAATTCCCATGTGTGATGGGAGGGACCTGATGGGAGATAATTGAATCATGGTGGCAGTTTCTCTCATACTGTTCTTGTGGTAGTGAATAAGTCTCAAAAGATCTGACGATTTGGTAAGGGGAAACCCGTTTCGCTTGACTCTCATTCTTTCTCTTGCTTGCTGTGATGTAAGACATGCCTTTCAGCTTCCACCATGATTGTGAGGCCTCCCCAGCCACATGGAACTGTGAGTCAAATTATACCTCTTTCTTTTGTAAATTACCAAGTCTCAGGTATGTCTTTATCAGCAGTGTGAAAACAAACTAATACAATAATGATGCTGTTTAATATAGTCTATCAAAAATAATATTTACCACCAATGTTTTGTGCAAGATTCTGGGAATACCAACAACTCCTCAGAGCAAAGAATGTTTGAATTCTGACTGGCAAAATGTACTAATGTTTCTCTTCTCCCCTTATTAATGGAATATCAAACAAATGCGCTATTAAATATAACATTACAGGCTCATTGGCATTTTTTTAAAAAACTTTTTTAACCAGCTAGTTCATCATTTTCACTTTTTCCAAGAGGCATTTCTGCTAAAAGGGAGGGCTATAAAAATGCAGGCTATTTTTGCACCAAAGGAGCCCTCCCACTCTGACTCTCCCTGGAAAAGACTTCACCAACTAGGAAGTGGGTACAACTGCAGGACCAGGAAGGAGATGGTTAACAGCCACCTTAGGGACCCTCTAGGAGTTGAACTTGGAGTTCAGAATCCTAGGTTGCTTGAGTGCCTGTTTTGATTTGTTCTTAATTTAAGTTTGTGATTGACTTATGTGCACTGGCACTTTTAACAGATTAGAATAAAACACAGAGTTCAGAACAAATGTAAATGGCCTCAAAGAAAAGTGGGGGGAATGACAATAATCTTTTTTAATGGCTGTAAAATGTAGGAAGGATAGATCATGAGCTCTCTGCATGGGGCCCTCGTCTGATCTCAATCCAGTATTGTAATTTAGACATGACTTTTTATTTAATTTCTGACTGAGAAAGGGAAATTAGAAAACAGCATTATCTCAGCTGCTTCGTTATAATGAACAATATTTCATAGTGCCAGCTCTGAAGTTACCTTCAGAACTTCTTTTATGAGGCCGATGTTGACTCCAGCTCTAGGAGAGCTTGAATTTCCCCACACACTTGAGGAGCAGTTGTTGCTTGAGGAGCAGAAACGTAAGTATGGTTTTTAATTAGAAGCTGGTTTAAGGCTCAGGCAGCCCACAGGTTTGCAGGTAGGGGAAGGGAATAGAGATCATAAAATGAGGCGCTGGAAGATACTAAAACCTGGACTAGGCTGTGCTGGACTTCCTTCCATGTAAGTAACGGTCCCCTTCTAATCTCCCAACCCCATTTATTTGTTTAATTTTTAAATCGGGGGGATTTATCCCATCTGTAATTAACCCTTGCATCTGGCCAGAGCAGTACTGCTTTCTGTCCCTTCTCTTCCCTGCTCCTGGCCACTAAATACATAATGGTCTGATAAATATTTAAGCAGTGATGAGGGAGATAATGCAAGTAATCCATTAGAGCCGCCTGCCTGGGCTGGCATCAGGGAAAATGGGGGTGCTAAAGTGGATGGAGTAAGTGCTGAAATCCCAGGCTGAGCGGCAGGCTCCCTGACCACAGAGGGCCCTAAGCACCAAGCCCGGCTGTCGATAGACCAGAAATTTCAGGCTGAGGAAGCCCTTCCTCCCACTTGGCCTACCTGAGCGCATGCCCCTGCTCCCACAGTCAGCATCCCTGCTGAGCCGGATGGGGTTGGGCCCATATTCTGGAGTGGGGGAAAACATGGGAGTGGAGCTGGCACTGAGGGATCAGTAAGGTAGATTGGGATGCCTACACTGCTGCTGCTGTGGGGCCTCAAGGACAGCCCACTGCTAACTTCTAGAGCCAGGGCAGCTGCAAGCCCCAGTTTGCACAGGACAGTTGCATGTTATGCCATTTGTCCAGCATAGTGGTGGACAGTGCCCCCTTTCACTTTCATGTGTTCCAATTTGGGTGATAAATTGTATGGTCACCCCACCTATAATATGGGTCACCCCACCTATAATTGTACGGTCACCCCACCTTTCTAATAACATGCATTAGAATGACGGAGGGAGAAAGTGGGGAGGGGATGATAGCAGCACACTCCTTATAGCATATACCCCAAATGCAGCCATATACAGGCATTCAAAATCCTACACTCAACCCCAGGAGCCCTTCACCACCCCCCCCCCACATACACGCACGTGCACACACACACACACAAACACACACACACACACACACACACACTTCCATCTCCAATCTCCTCTTGCATTTCACCTGTATCTCCCTCTTGGCTCACTGCAATCTCTCCTGATTCTAATGTTGGTAAATGTGCCTTCTTACCCTCAGTCCCTTCAGGGTATAATCTGCGTCTGATCCGTTGTGGCATCCGTCATAGCTCCCAGCTCAATGTTGACTATGTTTGTGGAGTGAATGAATCAATTGTGGTTATCTATGATTATGTTAAATCTCTCCTATTATCTCAGACGGTCTGTGACTACAGAAAATATTTTTTGATCCATCTTTACTCAGGGTATTAATCATATATCCAAATACACATCCGTATAAAACTCCCCTTTATGTGAATGCACACATCCCAAAATAATTGTATATGCACTTCACGCATACTCTCCTTCAATACCTCCTCTCCACCCTCAGAAAATAGATCAAGTTCCCCATTTTTTATGATTTAATCTTTACTAGCTTTCTCTTAAGTTTCGCCTCTTTGGAATAAGTAGACAGTAAAAAATTCAAGATGGTCCCTATTATTCATTCAATTAATCCCTTCTATTCCTTCCCTCCATTTCATTCATCTATTTCATTTATTTCTTCATTCATTAGACATTCATTCATTAGATATTCATTGAATACTATGTGCTGGGCTAAATCAGTTCCTGGTGTGACTTCAGACAAGTCCTTCTGAGGCCTCAGTTTCCCCATGAGCAGAATGAATTAAATATTACATTGCTGGCTTTAGAAACATCATCTGGGGTGTTCCCCCAGATCTGACATAAATCCATGGGTGTGCCTCCTTTAAGCTCCCAGGGGGCAAATCTGGAGCGTGAGCAGGGAAAGGGTCTCCAGGGGCTTCACACCCTCAAGTCTATTTGTGCATTGACTTTCCCTCCTGTTCCAACCCTGGGTCAGCTCGTGCTTAATGCCGGTGACTCTGCTCCTCTGGGGAGCTGCCTTGGGCCCAGCCCAGCTGCCCCATCCCTCCAGGGTTATGGGCCTCTATGGCCTTGACGTCAGTCCCCATCACTGTTGTACCCTTGGGGCTTTTACTTTAGTGCTAGATGCCAGCAGCACCCCCACAGTCTCCACCACCTCCCCTTCCCAGAAGGGAACTTGCCTGGACACACAGGTCTTCACGTTCTGTCAGCGATTCTAAGGGTTACCTATCTGCTCACTGACAGCCACATTATCCTTATTCACACACACACATGCACACACACACACACACACACAGGCAGGCAGATGCACATGAATCTGCGTTTGCAACACACATGCACTGATACATACATAAGGCTTGCAAATATTGCCCGTAAAATCAACACATGCTTGTGCAACCATAAACTTCATGTGTGCACACATTTTATACACATATAGGCACACACATACACAGCATACACATGAGCACATGCACCCTAAAATCATGGAAAACATGAGATAGACACCAGTCTTTAGACATCTGCAGGACTCCACGTGTAAGGCACTTTGCTCCATGCTGTGTGGGATACAATGAGTGAGGATGTACACTTGTGCATGCGTATGCACACCCTGAGCTTATACACCACCTTTCTTCACTCTCTTTCACACCCCTTCCTTTATTACTGGCATTGCAGGTGGCTGCTTACAGCAATTTGCGTTTGTTGCATGTATTTACAGATAAGCCTGGACTTTTGTGCTAAAATAAAACTTCAATTTGAATCCGGAGCCCTGCTGTCCAAGATCTAAATGTTGCAGGACTGCGTGTTGGTGATAAGTGCCCAGGTCCTTGGCTTGACCACTTAGCTGAACACTGGCCTCGGCCATCAGAGGAGGCCAAGGGTAAAGAAGCACTTTCTGCCCCTGGAGAGACAAGCATACCCATGACTATAGCAACAAGACAGTGCACAGCTCTGCAGTCGGACTGAGTCAAATGGTAATGATTAGTTTGGTGACCTTGGACAAGCTCATATCAACCTTGCCAAGCCTCAGTTTCCTCATCTATGAAATGAGTCAATGATGGCCCTTCTTCATAGTGTTGTTGTGAGGACCAAAAGAGGATAAGCTAAGTGTTAGCAGAGGGCCTGTCACGGTGTAAGTGCCTAATAGAACTGTTAGCTATTATTACCAGATGGAGTATACACACAAAATATGCTGTCTGCACAGAAGGTAGAAGGGAGCAAGTGAACTCCTTACAGGGCAGGGAGAAGCTGGTGCATTCTCGAGTTGCTTCAACTTGATCTTGGCCTCTCTCTCTCTGCTTCCCTTACTGGTACTAGCCACAGCCCACTGGCTTCTGAAAGGACTACTCTTTTGGCTGAGTTATAAGGTCTTCACTGTGGAACAACTTTGTAAGTCTTTGGTGGCATTTCCTTGGGCTGGGAGGCCTCAGTGGAGGGTGCTATCATAGCTGGAGACCACTGTGACTTCTAGAACCTTCTCCGAAGGCCTCCTTCCCTACATCGATAAACAGTGGAGTTGTTGGTGCTGCGAAGGCCACATGCATTAGGACAGGTCTCCAGGCCTATTTTTCCATCATTTGTCCACTTGGGGAAGTGTAATTTGCCTTAGTTTCCCCATCTCTGTAAGAATGTGGAATAAAATGCTGAGGGAGGTTTATACTTGTAATATTGGAAAATATATGTTTGGCCTGTCACATCATTTCCTAGCAGACAACTCCTAAAATCCTTAGAATCTCCAAAGTGATTCTTTGTATGCTAATAAGCTCACTAATGGCTGGCAGTCTTCAAGTAGTTTTAGGATGGGAGTTGGCCAGTGGAAAGACCAAGGCAGGATTAGAGGATTGGGACTTTCAGCTCCATCCCATAACTTCAGGGGAGGGGTGAGAGTCTGAAAGTTAAGTTGATTACCAATGGCCAATGACTCAATCAATCAAGCCTATATAATGAAGCCTTCATAAAAACCCCAAAGGACAGGATTTGGAGAGTTTCTGGGATAGCCGAACATGCAGAGGTTCCCAGACAGTGGCAACTCTTCATTGAAACTCTTCAACCCTCCCCTGATACCTCGCCCTATGCATCCCATCATCTATATCCTTTGTGATATCCTTTATAATGAACTAGCAAATGTAAGTGTTTCCTTGAGTTCTGTGAGCCTCTTTAGCAAATTAATCATGAAGCCAGTTGGTCAGAAAACTGGGAGGCCTGGGCTTGAGACTGGTGTCTGAAGTAGGGGCAGTCTTTGGGACCAAACCTGTTACAGTAGGTAGCTAGTCAGGTATGAGCAGGGCAGGAGAAGGCTCTCCAACCAACACACACCGGGAGTGTTGGGCAGCCATCAGGTGATGGTCAGGCGATTGTTAATTGTTCCTCGAAAGTAATAATTGATCACAGCTGGCACCAGGGAAAGGCAGTCTCCTAATAGCTAGAGATAGAAAACACCTGAAACTGATCAGCAGCTTCCCAATAAGATCTCAAGAGTGGGGAGAAGTTACGCAAGATCCCAGAAGTATGCCAATGTATGAAACCCCAAGTCAAGTGGTCAACACACTTGGTTTCTGAAGCTGCCTGCTTGGCTCTCTTCCAAGAGAACTTTCCTTCCTTTCTTTCTTTTCCTTACTGTTCTAAAGCTTTTTAGTAAACTTCCACTCCAGCTCTGAAACTTGCCTTGGTCTCGTTTTCTGCATTATGCCCCGCAGTCAAATTATTTCTTCTGAGAACTGAAGTTGCGGCAGACCTGCACAGATTCACTGCCGGGAACTCAGATACCTTTCACTGGTAACAAACCCTCAACCTTTGGGATCTGACACTATCTGCAGGTAGACAGTGTCAGAATTGAATTGGAGGGCACCTAGCTGGTATCTCCTGCAGAACTGGTTGCTTGCTTGGTGTGTGGGTGAGAAAAACCACACACATTTGGTCACACAAGGCTTTTGTGTTGATTGTTGTGGTGTGAGAGCAGAGGAAAGTACAGTTTGTGTTTTTCCACTCTCAATCCTAGCTTTGGATGGATGATAGGGCTTTGGTGAAACCCAGGGAAAAGCACCCAAGACCTTGACCAAAAAGTCAAACTTGTTACTAAACAGACAGACTGTCCAGCCAGCCAACCAAAAGGCAAAATGACAGAGTGGAGCACAGCCAGACCTCACACAGCAAGGCAAATGCTGGGGAGTTTACAGAACACAGGACCAGGGCCACTAGGGAGGGAGTGCTTGGGTCTCTAATCATACCATGTGAACCTCTCTGCACACCCCAACATTGCTACTTAGGGTACAATGAACATTGTTGACAGCCTTCAAGGGGCACATAAAGTGCAAAAGGCCACTCTGAAAGAATTGGAGGAGGGAGAGAAGCAGTATCTCCCTCCCCACCACTCCCTGTCCCAAACCTACTCCAACAGCTTGTCTTGGTGATGAGAAATGACAGGGCAGAGACTTGGGGGATGTGCTCCTGGGCTGACAATGGGAGTTGCTATGAATTGAATGTTTGTGTCCCCCTAAATTTCTATGTTGCAACCCTAGACCCCAGTGTGATGGTATTTGGAGGTGTGGGGCCTTTGGGAGGTAATTAGGGTTAGAAGAGGTCATGAGGGTGGGACCCCATGATGGGATTAGTTTCCTTATAAGGAGATGAAGGGATCAGCACTTCTCAGTCTGCCACATGAAGATACAGTGAGAAGGTATCATCTGCAGGCCAAGAAGAGGGCTCTCACCAGAACCTAACAATGCTGACACCCTCATCTCAGACCTCCAGCTTCTAGAAGTGTGACAAACAAATGTTTGTTTGTTGTTTTGACCACCCAGTCTATGGCAGCAGTCCCCAACATTTTTGGCACCAGGGACTGGTTTCATAGAAGTCAATCTTTCCAGTCAGGGGTGGTGGAGGTGGTGGGAGGGATGGTTTTGGGATGAAACTGTTCCACCTCATTATTAGGCATTAGATTCTCATAAGGAGTGCACAACCTAGATCCCTCAAATGCATAGTTCACAATAGGGTGCATGCTCCTGTGAGAATCTAATGCCACCGCTGATCTGACGGCAGGCAGGGCTCAGGTGGTAATGTGGTAATGCTCTCTTGCACGGCACTCACCTCCTGCTGTGTGGCCCAGTTCCTAACAAGCCACAGACCGCTACAGGTCCATGGGCTGGTGATTGGGGATCCCTGGTCTATGCTATTCTGTTATAGCCCGAGATGACTAAGACAGGTGTGTATATACATCAGCCATGGCCAGCACTAGCTGCAACCTTCTCTTCTAGCCTCTCGCTCCTGTCAGAAGCTTTGTCTTTCAGCAACCAAGGGCCCACAAGCCTCAAAGCAGCAATCTCTGGCCCAGAGTGTCTGCTCAAAGCATTGTCATCTGGAGAGAGCCTCCAAAATATCCCAAGATCAGGGGGGAACCGAACCTGGAGCAAAGCCTTCAGCCCTCAGTGTAGGCAGCTTTGCCTTTGGAGGGTGGTCAGGGGACAAAGATTTGGATCCCATTGCACAGATGGGGACTACCCAGAGCCATATGGCATAGAAGAAGACTTCTCTTCCTGGCCAGGACTTGTTGATGTGATATTATAGTAGGCTGAGCCCTTGCATCTGTGCACGGCCACATCCATCTCTAATTGTGCAGGTGTGAGAGGTCTGTGGGAGTGCTTCCTGCCCTTATAAACAGGAGCTCTTTCTTCCATGGAGTTTCACTGGCAGAAGCCCCTGAAATCTGCTGTTGCTTATTAACAAGGTAGTTGTTGTGTTGAGGCCAGTCTGGAAACTTAGTTTAGACTTGGGGATTAGGACAACTAGTTTCTAGCCCTGTAATAACAGAAATCTTTATCTGGATCCCCCAACTGACTGAGCTGGTTGGCTTTCATGGAAACCATTGACAAGAAAGAAGACAGAACAAGTGAGGTGTACCTTGGACCCTTCCCACTTCTCTTTGCAGCCCTTTAGTGGGTTTGCCGCCCCCCTGCCTTTTTCTTTTTCTTTTATTTTTGCCCTCCTGCTTGTCAGATCCCCTGAAGTCTGATCTTAGCCCTGTGCTCTTGAAGGAAATAATGTATACAGTGGTTCATTTCCAAGACAAAGTGCCTTGAATCAGCTTAGGTCAGTAAACTGGAGAAGAAACAGGATGTACTAGGCCCCTGCTTGGATAGCAGATGCCTACTTGTCGACCTCCCCTGCCCCACCACTCTGCCCCCAACTTAGTTGCTCTCACCTGAAGCAAAGAAGTTTAGTCTAAAATGAAAGTTTACTAGCCTGCAAAATAGCTCGTTTTTTCTGTTCTTATCAGCCTGCTTAGCTACTTAGGTCATAAGTCAAATACTTGAAGAGCCCCTAAGTTAACTGGGATTGCAATGCATTGTGGACTGCAATAAAATGCAGCAAGATAACCCTAAGAAAAACACATAAAGCCCCTACCTAACAATCAGTAGGAAAGATTGTAACCCAGTAGTACTCAGCCTATGAGGAACCGAGGGAGGGACCTGCGCACTAGGGGATAAATTGCTTGTTGTGACCATGCTGGGTGTGCCTGCCCATCAGACCCCCGAACTTGCAAGACCATCATTAAAAGTCTCACTTTCACTGTTCTCCAGGTCTCTAAGTCCATTCTTTGGGTTTGGACGGGTAAGTTTGTTTCGCACACTCTGAACCACACCTTTACCATCAATGTCCCAGATTACTAGAGTTTAACTTCTACAGAGAACTTCCAGCTGGACTTATCTTTGAAAGAACCTAAGAAACGTAAGTCCTGTTATGCTGTAAAATTTTATGAGGTTGTAACATGCAATTCCTTCCTGTGGTTAATTACATATTGATAGGGGCAAGGTCTTAACCAAAATGGCAGACTTCCCAAGTAACAGAATTTTAGGCATTAAGAAGTGGTAAGTCAGGAGTCCCTAGAATCTTGGCAGACGTTTTATGCCTTTCAGACAAGTCCTAGTTAGTTTCCTTCCCAGTGCAGACACCATCAGTTTGCTTCGTGGTGTCAAATAAAGCTCCACCTGTAGCTCAATGGCCCATTGCTCATAGTCAAAATAGAAAGGAGAGAGACCAGTGTTACTGAGTCTAGTACTACTTGGTGAGGTCCAGGAATTGGAGAAAGTTTTCTTATATATCTGCATGAGGCACCTGGATCAATAAACAGGTTTTTAAAATTGTTATTCATTTTACAACTCAATAAAACTTAATTATGAGAAAGGAAGGCAAGCAGAAGCCATGCTCACATAATATTGTATTCCTCGCAGCAATTCCTGTGGGGCCTTCACACTTGCATCAAAATGTAGAACAAACCAAATTACGGAGACTATTCAAAATTCATTTAAAAACATCATTGAGGAGCATCATAATAAAAACACAATGAAAATGACAAGCTTGGGCTGTTAATTTGTAGCACTGTGTGTGTTTATGAGGGTCTGTATGCATGCATACGTGTGGGTGTGAGGTACATGTGGCTTCATTAACTTTGCAGGGAGTAGCAGGGACCAAGGGCTAGAGGGTTTGAGGCATTGGATTGGAATAGCCTGTCCCAAAGGGGCATGGAGAGGGATTGGGGACTGTTGGGAAGTACCTGCAGCCCTGTTTTCTGTTTGGCCAAAGGTCAGCCAGGCAATGTTGGGGCTTGAGTCCCAGATCAGGATCTGGGTGGTGGGGGGATGAGGGGCAGCCCAGGGGTTGGGCTCAGGGAGTGCCCAATTGTCTGCGTCTCACTCACTATGTTTGGCCAGGTGAGCCTTCTGTCCCCACCTGCAGACAAAGAGCCCCATGTTCTGATTAGCTGTGGTTCCAATAGGGAGCACCCAGTAAGTGCTGATGGCTCAGGGGCATTTCATTGTGTGCCGACCACCAGCTGACCAGTTGACAGCTGAGTGCCTGTCATTCAAACCCAGCAGACTCCAGTGTGGGTGCCTGTCCTGTGAGGGGCTCAGACCCTCTGTCAGAAGCCCACCCAGCCTTTTCTGGATCTAGGGTGCCTGACCTCTTGGTCTTAGCACCTGACCTCTTGGTCTTGGAAGGGAAGGACTTGTGCCTACAGCCTTAGTTTAATTCCTGCTTCTTGGGCTCCTCTCACCCTACTTCAGCTTCTCTCTCACCAACTTCCTGCTTCCTTCCTCCCGGGCCTGCCCTGCCCTGCCCTTTTGTTGCCTGAGCCTCAATATGTTGGATTGAAGTTAGTCTCACCCCCATCCCCCAATCCCATGTGGCCACTTTTCCTGTTGGGACCTTGAGCCCATTGCTTTGGGCCTCAGTTTACTCATCTGGAAATCGGGTGTCATTAAGTATGCCTTCCCTCCCTCCAGGAGTGTTTCCCAAATTAATTCTCTTAATTAATTAAGTAAAGCGCTTTGAGATGCTTAGACAAAAGGTGCACTAGAAGTGCAAATTATTATTTATTCTTAATGAACACTTCTTTGGAGAAAATTTACTCCTGATTCTGAAGGGGAAACACAGGGGACCCCAGGGGAGGAGAAAATGACAAGGTTGGTTTTTTTTATTTGTTTGAGGGGAGTAGAAGAGAAGGGGAGGTTATTATATGTGATTTTTCTCTGGTAGGCTAATAGAGAATTAGCCAAGCATTCTTTCCACTGCTCTGCAGTGCTGCCTCAGCCAGTATTGTTCACCCATGAAAGTGCAAAGGTGGACAGCTGCAAAGACAGAATGATTTTTAGATTCGAATTGCAATCTGGTTTTAGGACTAAGAAGTCATCAGTATTAGAGAGAGATGGAGGAAGAGAGAAGAGAGAAGGGGAGACAGAAGAGAGAGGGAGAGCAAGGAGAGAGAGAAGAGACAGGGAGAGTCAGGAAAGAGGGAGAGAGAGGAAAGGAAAGAGGGAGACAGAGAAAAGAGAAGGAGAGAGGGATGAGAGGAAGAGAGGAAAGAGTAGGAAAGAAAAGAGAGAGGGATGAGAGAGAGAAGAGGGATGAGAGGGGAAAGAGGGAGAAAGAGAGAAGAGAGGGATGAGAGGAGGAGAGAGGAAAGGGAGAAAAGAGAGGAAAGAGAGAGGAAAGGAGGAGAGGGAGAGAAAAATGAGAAATGAAGAGGGAAGACGAAAAGGGAGAGAGGAAAGAGAGGGGGAGAAGAATGAGATGAGAGGGAAGAGAGGAAGAGGAAGAGAGAGAAATGACAGAGGGAAAAGAAAGAGGGAGAGAGGAAAGAGGGATGGATTAGAGAGGTAAAGAGAGGGAGAGGGAAGGAGAGAGAGAAAGATTGATTTTCAGTGTATATTGTTACCACTGTGGTTACTCCAGGAGAGAGGACACATGGAGAGGGCTATTTGTTGGGACTTCCAGCTGTTCCGTATGTATTTATCAGCCAGATTCTAGCCCCCTGGGCATCCTCTGAGTTTCCTTCCAGTTCTGACCATACCTGGACTTCTAGCAAGCTTCCTTCCCTCCCCTTTTCCTTCCTGGGCCCGGACCTGAGCCAAAGTGTAAAGTTTGCATATTTCATCTACAGTGCTCCTGCCTCCCTGCTTTACCATCTCCTCCATCTGAGACCCCATTATCTCCAACCAGGCCCATGATTATCTTCCCCACTCCCTTCAAAACCTCATCTCAGGAAATGTGTGCGTGCATGTATGTGCATGCATGTGTGCATGTGTGTGTTTGCAGGGGGTACATGATTTATTTCATTCACATGAGGGTAAATGACCCAGGGCAATGCAACAGGGTTTCTTTTTTCAGGGGTATTTGTACCTCAACAGAGATCAACTTGTATAATCAAACAACTTACTTTTGGGGCCTAGAACCGGGAAGGAAGAAGGAATGGGAAGGAGCTTTAGTTATTTCCTTCTATGTCTTTGTATAGTTTGACATTTTTTCCAGTGAAGATGCATGATTTTTATTATCATGGTCTCCTATCTCAAGTAGATGAACAAGCAGCCTAAAGAGGACATTTAAGGCATCAGCCAGAGGCAGTTAGCCATTCTTCTCCTTGACAGTCCCAACCCTCTGAAGTCACCTGCCTGGCATGGGAGCTGCTCCTGGGCTGACCTGTGAAGACAGGAGGTTGGTCAACAAGGCCAGAGAAGGGGGAAGTAAACTGGGTGGGGCAAATGGGGAGAGAGCCAAGAAACGCCTCCTGAAGCCCTTGTAGAATCTGGATTTTTGCGAGGGATTGAAAGTCTCCCCGCAAGACAAAGAGCAGCTATGGCTTCTTAACTGTGACAGATGTGAATTCTACAAAGCTGTGGAAGAAACATTCTACCTGAAATGAGTGCCTGCTCTGCATTGGCAGGATTTGGACAGTTTCTGCCCCTGGAGAGACAGAACTACAGGATGACTTGGGTGGTCACATAGGTGGGCGCTGGAGGCAGAGGGCCCAGATTTGAATTACAGTTTTGTCACTTGCTTTCTAGTAACCTTGGGCAAGTTACTCAAGCACTTTGGACATCAGTTTTCTCGTCTGTAAGGTGGGAGTAATAGTAGCATCCACCTCACAGGGATGTTGTAAGCATTAAATGAGTCAAAAGGGTACATGCACTTAGAACATCAGCTGGCACATGGAACATGCTATATGTTCATTAGCCATTAGGAGAGTTGACGAAATTGTAGCTTTGTGTCTCTGAGTGCAGTGGGGCTTGGGCTGGCCTAAGCTGGTATGCAATGTGAGTTCAGGTCTGTTGATGCATGCATGGAAGACAGGGGTTGTCCTTAGTCTACCTGCATGGGCACTGAGGAACTCCTGGGGATGAAGCCCTTCTGAGGTAGAGCATGTATTGTAGGTCCAGGTCTGTCAAAGGAGTGTGATTCTGTACAATGACTGGTTTTCAGACTGACCCCTCCTGGTCCTCAAGACCCAGGCCTGGTTCCTAGAGAGGCTAGAGGCTGCAGGGAAGGAACGAACGAGCAAAATTGATAGGAGCTGACAACAAGCATTTGTGTAAGGCACAGAGAACACCAGGCAGCAGCCTCTGCTCAGGGTCAGTAGAAGTGAGCATGGGGAAAACCTGCAGGGAGAGTCTGAGCAACTGCGCCTGACGCTGTACCCCGAGGCCTGAGCTGGGCAGAAGAGAAGACTAAAGACCAAATCTCGTGGTAACTGGGAGGCATCCCCAGGACTCCTTGGCAAAAATTGGAGGTGGCAGCAGTTGCCGTAGAGTGAGTAGGATCAATCCTAGAAAAAAGGTGAGCTTGTTGTAATAAAAGGAAAAACCTAAAATGCTGTTTATGATGGCACCTGCCGTCTAAGGAGATGGGGAGCCTATTTCAGAAAAGGCCAGTTAACTCCTGTGAAGTTTCTCAAGCTCTTGGTGCTGAAGGAGTAGTTTTATTTAAAAAAATTTTTCAGTTTGTCATATACTGATACTTTTGGAGAATCAACAAAAATGAATCATTAGAAACATGAAATTAAAAAAATGTACAAACTACAAGCCCCAATTTTTCAAATTATTAGAATCCACAGACATAAAATTACCCCGTCAAACTGCTGTGAGTTTGTAAATGCCTACTCTCAATTTCTGGACTCATTTCTTCATGGACTGGTATCAAAAGTTCAGGGCCTGCCCTGATCGATGTAGGATCAATCACTGTGAGTCACATGGGATCTGATCTCATGGAGACACTGTTGTTGGGATCAGCAGTTAAGGGCTATCTGCCTCAAGACTAAGGAAGTGGGAAGACTGTGTTAATGTCCTATGGTTGCCACACTGAGTGGCTTGAAGCAACAGAAATATATTCTCTCACAGTTCTGAAGACCAGAAGTCCCAAATTAAGGTATCAGCAGGGCCGTGCTCTTGCTGAAGGCTCCAGGGAGACTCTTCCCATGTCCCTTCCTATCTTCTGGTGGCCTCAGGCAACCATCGGCCACATGACTCCAGTCTCTCACTTCATCTTCACATGACTGTCATCTCTCTGTGTGTCTGCATGTCCTCAAATCTCCCTCTCCTTATGAGGACACCAGTCATTAGATTTAGGACCCACCCTAATCCAGTATGACCTCATCGTCATTTGATTACATCTGCAAAGACCTTATTTTCAAATGAGGTCACGTTCTGAGGTTCCAAGTGAACAAGAATCTTGGCAGGGGGCAGGGATGGGGGATTACTATTCAACTCAATACAGACAGCACACACAGACTCAGATGCTGGAAGCACCATGACATGGCATAAATCAGGGGATGGCTTTGGACATGGGATTTGGAAAAGGTCTAGGCCAATTAATTATTCCTGGATCCCTACAGGGCAAGGGAGTCCTGGCTGGCTGACTTTGATCATGGCCATCTTCATGCCCCTGGGCCCTGGTGGCCTGAGGAAGCTATTTACAGGGGCAAGAAGGGAATCCCTGTGGTACCCAGGGTCTTCTCTCTCACAGCTTCTGAGGATACAGAGAAGAGTGAGCAAGTGGAGCATGAAGCAAAACCCATCACTCTTCACACCCAGAGTGTCCAGAAGGGCCTTGGGCAGAGTGCTAGAGGGAAGGCCAAGGTGCTGCTAAAGCCTTTCTTGTGTGTGAGGCAATGTTGCCCAGTGGTTAGAGAACAAGCGGTTAGAGCACCAGTGCTGGTGTCCACCTGCTGGGCTCAGTCTGACTCTACCATTAGAAGCTTTGTAGCCTTGGGCAAATTACTTTCCTTTCAGTGCCTCATTTTCTGTATCTATAAAATGGAAGTAATAATAGCACTTGCTTCCATGATTGCTGTAAGCAATAAATGTGATAATATATGTAAAGATCTTGGCGCATGTTGATCACTCAATCAATACTACTTTTCATCAATACAACGAAGGCCAGGGAAATTACTGCAATCCTGAACTGTACCTATTAGGAAAGACCTCATGTTAATTAAGCGCCTTCTATGTCAAGCATTGTTTGGGTGATTTACATGTTTACATACTATCTACAGACATTTTTGAGTGGTTAACTTGTGGTTGATTTATTTTTTTAAATTGTCAAGCATTTATTGAGCACCTGCTATGTGCAAGAGGTAGTGGGGAATCCAAATACATTTTAAGAGAAGCCCATTGCAATGTAAACAAAGAAATAAGGCAAGGTTGGTTCTAAATGGGGTGTCAGCCTTCAAAGAAGGATTTTATGCAGTTTTGTCTTGACAAAAGAGACTTGATTAATTGACCTCTTAAGGACTCTTCCAGCTGTTTGTTCTGCAGTACAGTGTGATAGGAGAGGAAGGTAAATTATTTTCATGAATGTGAAGCTTTGCCAGCTTTGCTTATCTTTGTTTATTTCACTAAGACAGTATTAATAATTTGAACTCTTAAGCAGCTTCTGTGTTCCACCAAAGCAAAGTCTTTTCAGTTCATTTTGTAAAATATCTTATTTTACTTCATTCTCATGATGATTCATAACAAAATAAAAAAATGAGTTATAACCAAACTGGATTACTAGTATGTAATCCGTAGCATTGCTTAATTTGGCTTGCTATTAAAGTTTTAATAGAAAATATCATTTGATTGCAATTTAGAAATAAAATTTGATTTCTGTATTATAACTAATATGAATAATAAGCCCAAAATGTCTAATATACTTAGGCATTTCTATTAACACAACAAATATGTTTCGGATGCTTCCAGCATACTAATTCAAAGTGTCATTGTCTCCTTGTACTCGCAGGTTAGCTTTCCTGAGTGCTTACTGACCTCACCCAGGCAGCCTTTACCAGCAATTAGTTCTCAGCTGTATTAGCCCTTTGGAGTGCCACAATAATTAAAGTGTTATGCCTCTTTAAATGAAGTTGGCTTCTGGTGCCTGGCTGAATTGCTCTCATAAGAGTGCCCCTTTCTCTGTGTAGTCTGAGGTTGTGGGTAGCTCTGCCATTCTTGTCTCTGGGCTGGGACCTAGAGCTCATTTACTCACAATACTTGCCATTTCCAGATCCACAGGCTCGTTCTGTCTCACCGTAAGGGGAGAGGCTATGTGCTTTCCTTCCCTCATAAACAACTGCCATCTATCCATTCATTTATTCATTCATCAGTAACTATGAATGGAGTGCCTACCATATGCCAGCACTGTGTTAGACGCTGTAGTTACCATAGTGATTAAAAACGGATACAGTACCTACTCTCACAGAATTGAGTAATCATAACAAAGAATGGATGAAGGATTGGAGCTGAAAGGCAGCAAGGGAAGAGAGATGTCAAAAATGGCCTCCACCAAGTTCACTAATCAAACTCCCACCAAGTTTACTGATCAAACTCCCTCCAGTGGTGCTGCTGTCTGGTTGCTCTTCTGTTGTCACCCCATGACCCACACTTGCACTCGATTTGAGCTCTACTCAACCATCTTTCCCTGCCACTCTCCCTCTCCTGATTCTGCTTAGTTATTTTCATGGGAATTTTGAAGACATTCTATTAAATACTGATTTGTTTGTTGCCTGTTCTCTCTAGTGGAATGTGAACATCATGAGGTCATGAATCTGTGCCCCCTATGCCTGGAATGTTGCCTGGCACATGGCAGCTTCTGAAAAAGGAATGAATGAAAGAATGAATGATGCTAGGTTGCTGCCTCATACATTAAGGTGGATGGTAGCATCATGACTCAGAAAGAGATGACTGGAATGGAACTAGGTTTGGGTCAGGCGAGTGGGAGAGTTATTGTGTTCAGGCTCAGTGTGGATTTGGTGCACACTGATGCTTAGTAAGGCCTTCATGGATCTGCCAATTATTTCAAACTTCTGGGTCTCCTTTTATTGAACACCCACTATATGCTAGTGTTTGAGGGTCTGAGAGCAAAGGGGACACAATCTCTGCCCGTTTTCAAAGGTCCTGAGTTAGTAGTCCCCACTGACTTTGGCTGAAGTGCCTGGTGGTATCCAAGTTGGGAAAGCTGGTGTTGGTCATTCCTGGAGAGTGCAGGTAGTCGAAATGCGAGGGCAGCAGGAATGATTCTAACTCCCTTTCTGGCTCTTGCTCATGGTGGGGATCCCCAAGGGACAAGAGAGCATTGATTGGGTGGCCTGTGGGCCATCTGAACTTCTTGGCATTTTGAGGAGGTGGGCAAAGAGAACAAGAACATAGTTGGGATCAATTTTTAGCACCTCCCTGCCTGGGGTCCTGCTCCTAGTGATGGAATGTGACACATCACATCCTTAAACATTGTCCACACATGGGATTTCAAGAATCCCCCCAGTCTGAAGGTCAGAGTTCACTGAGCTTGTCTTCAATTCCTCGGAGGATGGCAGGAGCAAGGGAGGACCCAGCCTCGGAGGAACAGGTACCTGCTGAATGCTCAGGCACAGGCTCAGAGGACAAGCAGGGAACAGCTGTGGGCCTGCAGTATGAGGCAAGGACACCGTTATGGAAAGTGGGGCACAGGGTCAGAGGAGCAGAAAGTGGGCATGGCCTGATGTTCGCCTGCACCGATTCCCCTAGACCCAGGGCAGAGTTGACTTTAGAACCCAAAGGGGTCAGCGGAAGCAGAGATGGGTTGGGAGCAAGAGGCTCTAGCCATGTGGGCTGGAAGGCTGCTAGGACCTGAGTCAGGCAAGACAGAGGCGCCTCTTCAGGAACAGTTAACTATGGCCCCTGAAACTGCATCCTTGGCATGTCAGGGCATAAACAAAATGAAAACCAAATAAACTGTCTAGAAAGTGGAGTCCTATGGAGATGAATTGCATCCTCCACCCATTGCCTGGTTTCCTGTGGTGTTTCTTTTTACTTCCTACCCCCATCCCACCTTCCAGGAGCTAAGGCTTATTGCCATAGCTGCCATATGTGGTTACTTGGAGAAGCAGCCATTGGGTAACCTCTGGGGCTTTGTACAGGCCTCAGTTTTCTCCTCTAGAAAATGAAATGAGCTATCCCCTCTATCCCTCACAGGGGCTTTCACAGAAGTGATAAAGTGATTAGAAAGCAACTGTCAATGCTCAACAATATGGAGCCTCACCCAGCTCCTTCCTCCGACACTGGGCCAGAGCAAGGGCAAGGGGTGCCCTCATCAACAGGCAGGGGGCTGTCCTTCACTTTGTGGGGCACCTGGAATTAAATGAGAAAGATGAGTCTCTCTCACAGCAGGCAGTCCATAAATATTGAATACTTCCCCCCTAGAAGGATTTGGAAGAGATTCTGGGTGAGCTCAGAGTTGGAATGGGTGAGGAAGGGACCCATTAGGCCCCAAGGGGCTAGGCTAGTGGGCTCCAGGGGATAGAGAGTGGGAGGCTGCTGCAGGCCTGAGGGTGCCCTGGCTCTCCAGGGCTGAGGCTGTTTTCTGTCCTCCAGTCCTGCTTCCCCTGTGTGGAGGGTTGGTGCTTAATATTATTATTATTAGAGGGGACACGATGAACCTGCCCCAGACCTGGCTCACAAGTGTATGGGTGCAGTCGGCAGGATTTGTTGAGGCGGGGCGTTGCCCCAGGTTCTTAGTGCATTCCCGTGTGTGGCCAAAAGCCATCATGTATGCAGCCCCTGCTTGGCTGGGCCACGTTCTGGGTCATTAATATTTTCCAACTCTCGGTTTTGTTCATTCTGTTCCTCCCAGTGAGAATGTTCACCTTGCTATACTCTGTGCATTGGATCCATCTCAGGTTCTCCTTCTGCTCTGAGATGTTTACTTTGGGAGCTTCTTCCTCGCATGGTTCTGGAGTTGGCGCTATGGCAGAATGGTTGGGCACACAGGCTCTGGAGTCTGAATCCATGGGTTTCAATCCTTGCTCTGCCACTTGCTAGCTGTGTGATGTTAGGCAAGTTCCTAAAGCCTTCTCTGCTTCAGTTTTCCCGTCTCTAAATGGGTGTACTGAGAGTTCATTCACACAGGTGCAAGGAGCAGTGCTTAATGTTATTATTATGAGAGGGGACACTGAATCTGCCCCAGATCTGGCCTCAACACTCCCCTAATGCCTACCTCCCTACAACCCAGGTGTTGGCCACTTGCCTTCTTTCCTGACCATGGTGACCCTGGGGAAGCTTTACACTATTCCTGTGGTTGAAAAGCCCCAACTACTTCCTTTGCCATAGCCCAAGGAGCTTCTGCATGCAGTGCCAAGTGATGAGGAGAGACCACAGCATCTGCACTGACCAGCAGGACTCGCAGAGGTTCTGGCCAGGGGACACGACAAGGTCATGCCTCATGAGGTGGGCTTGGATCACAGAGAGAAAAGAGACAAGACAGACAGAGACAAAGAAGACAAGATAAGGCACCTGCTCTTTCTTTTCTCACATTCTCTTGGATGTTCCTAGAGGCAGTTGTTTCATATGGCTTCTCTGGAAATGTCTTGCGAGACCGAGCAGCAAACTGTGCTTGTTGTATGCCTGGAGTGGCTGGCTCAGTCACGCCCCTCTCATTTTATACTCCCTGCTCCCACTTCACTTGGCTCTCCCTCACTTGCCCTTCCCTGGGATTGCACCCTCCAGTAAAACCCTAGCAATCAAGCCTTTGCCTCCAGTTCTGTTTTCTAGGTTACTCTGGCTAAGGCAAGAGTCTTAATATAAGATTTGTTTAGTGATCTTTTACAAGGCACGTGTCTTTTTGCCTAACTAGAGGATAATCTCTTTGGAGTAGGCAGGAGGCTATACTTTCTCTTGCCTGTCTTGTTTCTTGGCAAAATGGTGGACCTAGAGTTTGCTGATGGTTTAGTTGGCCTCATCTGTGATTATTCAAATCAACAGGTCTGAGCCCAGTGTGAATACAGCAAAGTCCACTTACCTGGGGCTTGGAATGACCCATACAGATCCCACTCTGAAATCGCAGGTGCCTACAGCCCATTCTCAGACTACAATCTCTGTATAGCTCTGTCTCTCTCTCATTTACCCCAAATCTTCTACCTCTTCACCTCCACAGTTGGAAGACATGTTCATGTCATTCTCATTTAACAACCAACCAGACTGAACCAAACCCTCACTCGACCACACATCCTCCTTCTAGGTTTTATGCTATCTCACTCTTGCCCTCCACAGCCAAGGATTTGCAAGATCTCTTGCCCTCATCCCCTCATCACTGCCCAAATTCCTCGCAACTTATTGCAGTCTGTCTTATACCCCATCTAATCCATTGAGCCTCTCCTTGCTGGTCACCATTGAATCCAGTGGAGATATTTGTTCTTACTTTACTTGCTTGAATTCTGTTGTCATCCTACCCTTTTAAGCATTCCATCCTTTTTGAAACTCTGCCTCTCTTAATTTGTGTGATTCCACGATCTCTCTGTTTCCCAACTACCTTTCAGGCAGCTCATTCTCATCTTCCTTTGCAGCCTTGCTTCCTCCACTCACACCTGAGCTGTTGGCGTTCCCCAAGACTTGTTCTTGGTGCTCTGTGCACCATTTTCCATGTAACCTTTGGTTATCTCTTTCACACTGTGGCCTTAGTTATCACAAATATGTTGAATAGGTACTGAATCTCTGAGTCCAAACTGAGCACCAACCTATCACTCATCTGCCTGCAGATGTACCCCAAGCCTATCAAGCCCAACTTGTCCAAACAGGATTCTCACTTCTCCCTGAAGCCTGTCTGACCCTTGCCTACCTGAACACCACCATCCAGTGAAGAATCTAAGCCCAGGACCTTTTTTTTGCTAGACTCTACCTTCCTTTTCAGCTCCCCTTGCTAAGCATTCAGAAAAGTCTGCAGCCTCTATTTCTCTGTGATCACTACCTTAGTTCAGGCTCTTGTACCTGGATCATGGCAATAATTGTCAACTGATTACTTTGTCTCCAGACTATACTTTCCCTTTAATTCTTATTTCCACTGCCACTGAAGTACAGATGCTCCTTGACTTATGATGTGGTCATGTCCCAATAAGCCCATTGTAAGCTGAACATATTTCAAGCAAAAAATGCATTGAATACACCTAATCTACAAACATCATAGCTTAGCCTAGCATACCTTAAGTGTGCTCAGAACACTTACATTAGCCTACAGTTGGGCAAAACCATCTAACGCAAAGCCTATTTTACAATAAAGTTTTGAATATCTCATGCAATTTGTTGGATACTGTACTGAAAGTGAAATAAAGAATGGTGGATGGGGACTTAGAGTATGATTTCTACTGAATGTGTATAATTTTTGTGTAAGTTGAACCATCAGGGGCCGTCTGTAATCTTTTAAAATTCCACACCAGATTTTGTCATGCCTTTTCTTAAAACACTTCAATTGCTGACTCCAAAAGCTTTCAACTTGAAGTTCAAATTCCTGAGCTTCATGCTACAAGGTCTTTTGTGGTCTGCCCCTTGACCAGCTCATTAACCTTATCTCTTCACTCTTCTGCCCACTTTTCTCCAGCCAAATTGGAATTTTTCAATTTCCTTGAACATGGCATGATGCTTTAAACCTCCATATATTTGCATTTTCTGTTCCCTCTGCCTGGTACCCCATCTACCCACCTCCTTAGCTAGCTGATGTCTATCATCCTTCTAATCTTGGCTCATATGCCCCTCTTAGGAGAAGCCTTCCCTTGGCCTTCCTTTCTAGATCCCTGTTATCTCTGTTAATATTTTTCCAGATAGAAGCATGTATGACACTGACTTATGAGTTGATTTATCTGTGCTCTCAAGCCCCTTGAGGTCAGGGACTGTGTCTTATATGACTGTCCCCTCAATCCTTAGCACAACACACAGCACTTAGTAGATGCCCAGTATGTGTTGAATGAATGAGCATAAGCCCCTAGTGTGCCTCAATGACCACAGTGAGGAGTGGGCTGGAGAGGACATGTTGATGGCTCTTGCAAACCATTCCCATCTCTGAGAAGAACTCTGTTGCAGAGCTCTTGGCACTTCAGCTTCTATATATGGCAGAGGTGATGGCAGCTTTGCTGTTAGTTTCAAATTTTGACCCTTCAGGTCTCCTTAGGTGAATGTTTCCACTATCCCCTCTTGCCCAGTCCATTTCACCCCCTTAATGGGCCTGGGCCAGGCCAGGCCAGGCCTCCTCCTTCCTCCCTTCTTGCCTGCCCGAGTGCCTCTCAAGTTCCCTCCACATGACAGGGAGCCAGCTTTTCCTTAGCCTGGCATTCCTACTTCAGCTTTTAATCTTTCCTCATAAATTAATCTCTCTTGCTACCTAATCATGCCTGGTGCCCTTTTCTGAACTCTCTCTACCTTGCCTACCCCTGTCGGGTAATGAGATGTCCACAGCTGGCTGCAATATCCCAGGCTCCCTCTCACCACCCTCAGAGATGATTTCCTCCTGGCTTTGTGTCCTGGCCCCTGCATATGCACATCCAAATCAACTTGACTTTTTAAAAAATTTATTTCACTGCAACTTCCCATTGCAAACTCATCTAATTTGCACTTGGCTCTGGGGCTGTGTCGTTCTCTGTGGGTGCCCACTTTTGGGGTTCCCCCCACTTATTGAATTCATCTGTGTCTTTATGGTTATTTTTTCCTTCCTGTGCTAATGCTTATGCCTTTCCAAGCAGAGTCTCATTTAGGGCATCTTACCCAAACTCATCTCTTCTCCAGGTCACAGGATATTTTTCTTTACCCCTTCCCAGACAGGGGTGGCTGTCAGTTTCATGAGACAGTTTCTTATAAACGCTAAGAAAAAAATGGGTCTCTCCCAATCATACTTGCTTCTATTACACAATCTCAGCATACTTTTTGGCCTCAACTATCAGAAAACTTAAAGCTAAGTTTTACATTTGGTGGCAGCAAGTGTCTTTCTCTCGAGACTCTGTGAAATTCAATTTTCCTCTTATTATGTGGCATTCTTTCATAAATTATTACTATAAAGAGACTAATATATATGGGTTTGTTCATAAGTTTGTGAAATATAAAGACGTTTTAAGTTTAAATATTTTTGGAAATAAGTAGAGTCTAAAGAATATATTTATTAACTGGACAGTTCATATACTTTTTTTTTCTTTCCTCTTTTTATCCCTAGTCCCTTTTCCTTGGCCTTCTGACCATGAGTAGAAGATAGTGTGGATGAGCTTCTGAGTCTGGGTTGCCTCCCTGCCCCTCACCATCACCCTCAATGACAGTTATTTGTCAGTGGCCTTGATAAGGGACGCAGTAGGTGATCTGCACAGGTAGACGGAGGAAGTGGGGTAATGATGGGGAAAAGATCCTGACTTTGGAAGATAGCAGGTGTCAGCATCAGGCTCAATTCTGTTCCTTCTGGTTCTGTAACTTCAGACCAATTAACCTTTTTGAGTTTGGGACTCTTCACCAAAAAGAAGTGAATAATGAAACTTTCCAGGGTTGTGAGAAACAAACAAAACAAAGTACAGGAAAGGGTCGATCACAGTATCTGATGTCCAAGGTAAGGGTGGGGGTGCTCCATTCAACTTTCTATCCTTGGTTTCTTAGAGGTGTCCCCTGCCCATATATATGTCCCCCTGGATCTTGTATGGCCTTAAATTCCACAATTACAGTCTCATTAATTGACTTTTACTGTCAGACAAAAAATCCCTTTGGTATTTATACCTCAGTCTGGCTGAGACTCCCTGAAAGAACAAGCTGTCAGTAGGGTAACAAGGTAATGTCAGAGCCGTTTGAAGCAGTGTGACTCCAGTAAATAGGGGCTGGGTAAAATAAGGCTGAGACCTACTAGACTGCATTCCCAGGAGGTTAGGCATTCCTAGTCATGGGATGAGATTGGAGATAGGCACAAGATTAAGGTCACAAAGGTCCTGCTGATAAAACAGAATGCGGTAAAGAAGCCTGCCAAAACTCACCAAAACCAAGATGGTGATGAAAGTGACCTCTGGTCATTCTCACTGCTCATTATACACTAATTGTAATGCATTAGCATGCTAAAAGACAATTGCACCAGCATTATGAGTTTATAAATGCCATGACAATGTCAGAAAGTTACCTTATATAACCTAAAAAGGGGAGGAAACCTCAGTTCTGGGAAATCCTTGCCCATTTCCTGGAAAACTTATGAATAATCCATCCTTTGTTCAGTATATAATCAAGAAATAACTATAAGTATACTCAGTCAAGCAGCCCATTCTGCTGCTTTGCCTATGGAGAAGCATAATTCTTTATTCCTTTACTTTTTAAGTAAATTCGCTTTTATTTTACCCTGTGGATTTGCCTCAAATTCCTTCTTACACGAGGTCCAACCTCCTCTCGCTCTTGAGGTCTGCATTGGGACCCCTTTCTGGTAACAGTAATAGTTTATGATGGGGATTCAAATAGTTTATGAATTTTGGAGCACGGTATTTTGGGGGACCACAGTCCTTCCTGGATGACAGTGTTGCTGGGGAACAGGGTAAAAGTGAGGGAGAGACAGCACTTGATTAGAGGGTTGGGGGAGACCCTCCAACTTTGCAGGGTTTTGGAGCTGTTTCTGGGACATCAGAATCTAGTTCTGGAATGTGTATATGACTTCCCTGGAGGTCTTGTCACTAGCAGATGTAGATACAGGACATCTGGGATGGGGCTTGAAATTCTGCATTTCTGGCAAGCTCCCAGCCTTGCCCACGCTGCTGCTGTCTGAACCACTCAGAGTGGAAGGTTTTTAGCAGACTTTACTGAAACCTCATTAAAAACTGGGCTCTGGGCAATGTGGGGGCACCCCTGCAGTGGGGGTCTCCAGGCCAGGACCCCCGACCAGGCCCATTTGAATGGTTATTATTTGGTTTTTACTCAGAACCTTGCCCAAGTTACTATCCTCAAGCACTTTCCTAAAATTGAGAGCATGATATTCACCCCTTCCTTTTATCTCCTCATCTGGCATTTCTATAGATTAGAAAAAAAAGCAATTAAGTTTGTCTGGCATGACTTGCACCACATCAAGTCCTGCTATTTACTGACTGTGAGTGTGTCCTCAGACTACAAAGAGTTCTTCTTAATGCTGCATCCTTGGCTTGCCTGGGAGGTAACTTCCATTTTAAGTTTTTGGAAAAGGTGATGCACAGGCCTCAGTGGACTCAACTAAATGCATCATTATTTTTATTTTTATGTTTTAATTTTTTTAAAGGTGATTACAAATTGCCATTTACTCTATGTTTACACTCAACAAATGCTAACAAACCTAAACTATAGTGACAATGAGAAAACAACAACATAAACAATAAAACTCTTGCAAGGAAGCCAGTGCTAAAGTGGCACATGGGTGGCCCAACTTGCCTCACTTAATCAGTGTCTCTCATTCACTTGCATTTAAATCTGCTTTCTTTTCTTTTCTTTTTTTGCAGCGCTATTTTTAAACATATACATACATGCTCCCAAAATGGCTGGGATCCGGGGATCCCAGGCCTCCCTCCATCCTTGACTAGACACTTGATGCCAAAATGAATGTCTAAGTCTTTGGAGCCTCATTTTCCCATCTGTTAACATGGAAGTAATAAGACACATCTAACACGTCTCACTGCATGAGGGCCTACTGGAGGACTTGGTACATATTAGGCGCTAAATGAATGTTTATGCAAAAAAATACAAGTATTACTAAACAAGGCCTGATTTTGTTCAGGGTCATGCCCAGCTAGAGCTACACTCCTTCCATGGTCCCTTGCAGCTAGAAGTGGCCATGGAACACTGCTATGGTTTGGATGTGTTCCCCCCAAACTGATGTGTTGGCAACTTACTTCTCAAATTCATATGTTGGTAATATTTGGAGGTGGGACCTTTGGGAGGTAATTAGGGCTAGTTGAGGTCATAAAGGTAGGGCCCTCATGATGGGATTAGTGGCTTTATAAGAAGAGAGACCTGAGTTGGCATGTCTCCTCTTTCTTACCATGAGAGGCCTTTTGCCATGTTATAACACAGCGAGAAGGCCCTCACAAGGTGCAGCTCCTTGACTTTGGACTTCCCAGCCTCCAGAAATGTTAGAAATAAATTTCTTTTCTTTATAAATTACCCACATTCTGTCCAATTAGATTTAAGCTGTTTTTTGGAAGAGGATGAGGTTGGGGTAATTTTTGGGAAACCTATGCTTTCCCGATATAGGGGCCACTCCCTCTTGTGGATCTGAAACAAACACCATACAGAAACGGCCCTATTGCAACATGGGGCAATAAGCATGAGGATTAAAATAAAAGAAAAAAAAATAGAGTGGAGAGATGGGAAAAGAATGGTTTCCTAGTGGCATCAATGGGCTTCCACACAGCCCCACTGCCTTTGCCTGGGATGCTTGTTAAAAGAGAGTGTGACAATTCAACAAAGCCTTTGTCACTATCCCTAGAGTCCCTACCTACTCCAAGTGCTGCCTGTGAACTAGCAGCATCAGTCTCACCAGGGAGCTTGTTAGAAATGAGGACTGTCAGGTCCCACCCCAGACCTACTTGAAGAACCTGCACTTTAACAACCATCCCCTGGTGAGTTACACTCACATTGAAGTTTGAGAAGCACTGTCTAGTTAAGGTTTCTGTTGCTTACAGCTAACCACATTCCTAACCTAACCTCTCTTCTACATTTTCATGAAAAAGAGATACAAGCTAAGATCTGGATTTTTAAAAATGATACATCCAGGTTCTGTTCAGACCCTTCATTCAAATTTCTTTCAAATTTTTAAAACTCTGCCTCCCTTATGGAAATTATCAGTCTGCTATGTGATCAGCACAAAGAAGACTTTAAATATTTGTTGTGGAGTAGATACTTATCTGACTACATGTTTCATCTTCCTTACTAGGCTAATAGCTCAAAGTGGGCAAGGATTGTGTCTTATTTCTGCTCATACCCTCCAGTGCTTAGCAAAGTGTCCATATAGCCGTGAGTGCTTGATAAATATATAAATTACTTCACTATATATTCCATTTACTGGGGCAATTAAAGGAAGTTTCTGGCAAACCTTCCACAGCACCCTCAAAATCCTGTCACATTCTCTGAGTATTTGGGAAGAGTGTGTCTATTCTAAATAGTTGATTTTTATATACTTTTATTAGCTATACAGTAGAATGACTTTTCCTCTTCTCTTTGGCTTTCAGGAAGCTCAGCTAAATGCAGTTCAGTGGCAAAAACTAACTTTGGTTTGGCTTTCCTTATTTCCTCTAATCTCTCTATGGCTCCTAATTTGCTATTTCAGCTTTAATATTTTTATTTTATTTTTGACTTTTATTTTTCAGTTTCTCATATAAATTTTTTGAAATAGCAAGGTGAAAATTATACGTAAAACCAAACCATTAGGAGTCTGAAATCTGCTAAGGGAGTGATCTTGTCTAAGGGAGTGAAAGAGTTTTGCTTAATGGTAAGAACCTGGTTTCAGTTTTTTTCCTTTATTAAATAAAATTTAGGGGATTTGCCACCTGTGTCTGTACTGTGGCGATATTCACACCACCATGGCTGGGTGAGAAAGGAGAAAACACAGAAACAGAGAAAAAGCCTTGCATATGTTTGATAATTGACATTTTCCACAACCCACTCTATTCCCCTTTCCCCCTCTGTCAATGCCTGTCATTCAATCACTAGTCAAGCAACTGTATCCCTCACTTTGCTTTTCACACTGCTATGGTCTTTATTGGCTGTGTTGAAGTCTGAGAAGCTCTGTCCTCACTCCTGCCTCTCCTAGAGTGGCTCCTCTTCTTTCTGGAAATTCTATCTGTGCTGGGAGGTCCAGCTTAGTTATCTGCTCCTGACTGCTGCAGCTCATACGAAGTCCTGTCCCACCTGGACCCATGATCCGTCAACTTTGTGGTATCTTGTTTGGCCCTTGTCTTGCTTCATTGAAGGGGTCCTCTCTTCCCAGGGCAGGAAATAGAGGCATTCCTGTGTTTCTCTAATAGTGTCTAGCTAGGGGTTAGTATACAGTGGGCACTTAACCCATACCTCATTAGATGCTACTTAGCATGTAACCATAGTCCCAGATATGGTCACATTATGTATTATACTTCTAAGTTCCCTGGTCTTACCTACAAGAACACAAACAGGTCAGCTTGTAAACCAAGCTCATTCCTTAATACAAAGCCATTGGATTAGTGTTAGAAGAAGCCACAGATCCATGTGAATCTGATCCTTCATTTCTAGAAGAAGCCCCGAGAGGAGAGGACTTTGTGAAGGGCCCCAAAGCTGGTTAGGTGTACAGCAGAGGCTGAAACTCAAGTCATGTGACTTTGTGTCACCATAGTCCCACTTCCCCCTGTTTATCCATGCCAATCCTTGCACCCTCTTCAGAGTTTTAGCATGAATGCAGCAGGCTAAGGTTTGTATTAAAGCAAATCAGGGCACATTTCAACACAATACTGGGTGATTGTCTAGAAACATGAGTTGTACAAAATCAGATATATTTTAACTACATTGAGCTGTCTGACCAATTAAAGGATTTTAGAGGCAATGTTTTATAAAATGAAGGAACCATTTCATGAGGTGAATAGTCACCTCTTTTACCCATTGAGATTTAGCAGTGGTTTGTTTCATAAATGGAAGATTTGCCTGTTACACATCTTGGTTAGATTCAAAAGTAAACAGTTATGAATTTGTTTATAAATTCTGCAATAGGTATAAGTTATTTATGCAGTTGTGATTTTAGATGTGTAAAACTATAACTTTCTATGTTTCTCTAGAACAGAATTCACCTTTATTCTCTACCCCTCATTTCCTCCAAATGTGGAAAACAAACTCCCCAGTTTGAGATAACAAGCCACTTTTCATTTAAACGTAGTCAGTTCAGATTTGACCTCTGTCTTGCTCTCTTCGTTGGGAATAATCTAATTTCTGGGTCTTGGGCACCTCTGGCCCTATGGGAGGGGCACTTTGTTGACTCTGTTGAGGTGTCTCTTGTCCTGTGAGTTCTGGACTATTGACTCTGCCCTGCTGCACTAGTAGGAAGTGACCTTGGTCTCCACTGGGGCTTGCAGTTGCAAGGTCAATGCTTTTTGCTTTCACCTTGTCCCACCTGCAAAGCCTCTTTGCCTCTTTTCCAGCTGCCCTCTGGGCTACACCTACATTTCTTCTCTGCATGCCAGGGTGAACAGTCTCCCCAGGCTGATCTGGCCACCTAGACATGTACCCTCTGCCATTGCAGGTCTTCTGCTTAGGTACCATGTTGGGCAAGAGACCCCTGGTCTCCTAGCTACCCTTCAGAAGGTGAACAATATTCCCTGTTCCCTTCAGCTTTCAGATCTCCTATGTCCATCTGAGATCTCTCATCAGGGTTTCAGTCATCCTGAAGTCCCCTTTTACCTACCCGCTACCTCCCAGCTCTAATGGGGCAGTCCTATTGGGCTCCATGTCTGGGACCTACTCATTTAAATCCCAGGCCCATTTCCACTGATTTTCTTTCTCACTTGCTTCCCTGTGTCTGACCCTGGCATTTGGGAAGAGCAGGTGGGTAAGAAAATGGCTTTCACCTTGTATTGTTCTCTACTCTGTGTTTAAGACCGATGCTCTGAGACCCCCAAGCCTCCTTAAAGTGCCACAGAATTTTCTCTTGCAAAACACCTTGCTTTCATGCCTTCATTTTTGCTAAGGACTTTTAAAGTCTTGCTCTGAAATTCCAAACTGGGCAAGGCACCATGTTCCTGGCTATATCCATGCCCTCCCCCCACCCCGCCCCTACCACTGACCCGGGAGGGCAGGGCACCTGGAGAGCTGCCTAAGTGGTAAAGAAAGGTAACACGAAGAAAGCACCAAGAGAGGTGCCCTCAGTTGTTGCCTCAAAGTATTATCTACCATATTCAGTCATTGTAGTAGGAAGCATAATCTAGAACACAGCTTCTCAACAGGTCTCCAGCCACAAATGGTTTATAAGTAGGCAGAGAGATAGTGATGCCTTCGGCTCTGGAGGCTCCTGAGATACCCAGAGCCCTTGGAGCTATCAGCATTGGCTGAAAGCAGCCAAAAGGGAATAGGTTTCAAAGGACCTGCCACAGGTCCTCAACTGCAGCAAGCACAGGAACGATGCTCTATCCTTCTAGGTTATGCTGAGTGCAGCAAGAGGTGCTCTGCTACCTGCCCGTCAATTTTTGCAGGCAGTCACCTTTTGCATGCAAGGGGCATGGGGAGCTGCTGGAGGACTTCTCCAGGCACCCAAGGAGCACAGGATGAAGCCTCAGCTTTGAGGGAGATCCCTAAGTTTCTGCTTTACATTTATTGATTCTCCCTTCCATTTGCAACCGATAGCTCTTTTAGGGAGGTGTAAGCTGACTGCTGAGTGGGTGACTACTCTAATATTGCATATGCATCCCTCAATCAAACTTCATCATTATGCTGAAACATTTGACATCTAAAATTTCAGCTCAATTAGAAGTCCAAATGTAATATCACAAGAAATTTCAACAGTACAATTCAACAGTACAGAAAACTCAACAGTACAATTGTCAGTGAAAAAAAGGCAACGCTGTTAGAGTCTTAAAATAGAATTTCAACTGTTATATATTTTTAACTCTCTGTTAAAAAATGATTTAAATTTTTTACTACCTACTTGTGTGAACAAAGTTTCTTGTGGGTGGTGGTTATTGAGAATTTGAGGAAACCATTTTTTATAAAGTATTGATAAGGAATAGGTGTGTAGTCATTTCAAACATAAAACATTTTGTTCATGGAAGCAAGTTCATGTTTTTCATTACAAATTTCAAAAAAATTAGAAAATTTTATACATATTCAATATTTAGTATTTTCCCCAATACTTCTTTTCCTTATTGTCATTATATAATGTAAAGAAAAGGTAATAAAAAGTTTCCATCAAGCCCCATAGGAAGACTCCCAAATTTCTTTCAGTTTTATTCCAATGTGCAGCACAGTTTCATTATTTTGTGTATGTGCCACAATGGAAAGAGGTTTGGGAAACACTGCTCTGCTGCAAGGAATGTGAATTCTGGATGCAAACCAGCTAGGGCTCAAATCCCATCTCCGCCACGTGCTGGCTGTGTAACTTTAAGCCACTTAACTGACCTGAACCTCAGTTTTCTCATCTGCAAAATGGGAAATGACCTCGACTTCCAGGATTGGACTAAGACCCAAAGACCCACGCTGGTATTGCAAACTCATTTCTGCATCTGTATGTGACCTTGCCCTTCTGAATTCTATTTCCCAGAGTTGTGGGTTCAGATGCTGCCCCTTGTGAGCTAGTGTGATAGCATGTGAACCTACCGCCTGTCGGTAGGTTGTGTTAGGAGCTGGACCTCGGGAGGAGCAGGGCTGGGTCACAGAGTCCCCATAAAATAGCAGCTCCAGGAAGAGGGGAACCAGCTCCCAGCACCCGGCTGCCATTTGCTGATTTAGTATTCAGAATTCAGAATTTATGGAGCCGCCTTCCTCTGTCACATCATCCATCAGAGACAGACACTCAAGAGACGGAAGGGGAAAAAATTAAAAACCTGTTTATTGCTCAACTTGCTCTAGGCATGTTTTAGCTTATTGTTCAGCTCTGTTCATTTCAGTGCTGCAATTTGAATGGCTTTCTTAGTTGCCATGGCTAACATGTATATATACGTATAGATGGGTGTACTCACACAGATATCTTTTTCTTCAGAAAAATGAAAAGCCACCAGAAATTGTGCTGCAAGTAAAGTTTTTAAGGCTCAGGGTCGGCTGGGGCCTGCTGGAAGCCACCATGGCCCTGCGCAAGCTTCCTGCATCCTCATACCCACCCAGGCCTCCCTTCACTGGTAGAGGGTGCTGCACTGCGGGTGCTTATTGGGTATGCTGCATTTGTTCCTGTCGATGTCAAGGAGAGTTTGTGGGCAGAATGAGTATGGAATGCACAATGGCGACAGGCAGGAAAGGCAGGCACCAGGATGTATAGAGAGTGAGAGAGGCGGGACGGCAACAAGGACCATCTTTGTAGAAAAGGGACGATTTGATCACATCCAGTTCTTTATGAACCAAATAGTTCTTTAGGAACCAAACCTTCATAATTTAGCAAACACTGAAATATGTCTGTTGCAGAAGAAAATGCTGTGAATGATACTGAACAGCAATTCAGAATCCTGGGTTAGAGCTGCCTTTACCACCATCGCAGTTGAGTGGGGCCTCTAGGGTCAGACTATAAGGATTTGGTTCTCTCCTTCACCCTTTCTAGCTGTTTGACCTTGAGGTAGTTACTTAAATATCCTGTGCCTCAGTTTCCTCATTCTCCTCATCTGTGAATTGGGAATAATAATATCCCTGTCAGGATGAATGAAGTGCTTGGCACCATGCTTGGCAGGCAGAGGATGCCCGATATGTGTTATTATTATACATTTGCAGTGTGTGCGTATATTGTTCCCTTTGCCTCCCTGGCTGTGAGCATTCCATGAGTAAATCTGAGATGGAAATGCTTCCCACCCACCTCCAGGGCTGTTAAACTAATCACTCCAAGGTGTGGGATGTGTAGTTTTCAGAAGAGTATAAACTGTCACCACATGGTGGGGATGGTTAACACTGGAAGCCCTCCACCCATAATTGTCAGGTATTGAGCCCAGCCTATTAGAGATGAACTGGAGCTGGATTTCACGAGGAGAGAAGAGGCTCTTCCTTGCCTCTCCCTGGAAATGAAGCCCCCTGGCTTGGCTTGGAGGCATTTGCTGGGCCTGCTCAGTGAAAGTCCTGGCTGTGGCTTCAGAATATCACATCTTGTTCAGTTTACATTATAATCAGTACCCATTATATAAAAGATTATTTTATGTATTACAGACTTTTGTTTTTGACATATCAATTCCCTCTACTTACTCTGCATCTAGAGAAGGTGCGAGAGAAATGCAGTGTTTTAGCAACAGTTGCTTCTAGAGGGGGGCTTGGAAGAAAGCCGTGCTTTCCAGTCCAAGGCAGAGGAATCCAGCATGGTCTCTGCCCATGTTGGGGGACAGGATGAGACAGAAGGGGCCTGATCTGGAATGGCTCAAGACCATTGCTAGACCAGGTAGGATTGGGGCTGAACTTCCATGGTTGTTTGGAATTTGGGTAGGTGGAGGGGAGGTGATGGGGCTGCAGTGGATGTGGGGTGGGGGACGTGGGGGTGCCAGGAATACCTGTGGATCTCTGACAAGTCACCTGAGATCTTTTTTGGACATGAGCGAGGCTTGTGTGCACACACATACGTACAGACACACACAATCTGAGGATAATTAGATTCTGAGACCAAAGAGGTCAACATGACACCCACATCCATAGCTCATAAAGAACCTTTCCACAAAAGAGGATGCTGGCAGAGACAGCAAATGCTGTCCACTGTGTGCACAGGGGTTGGCTAGGACAGTGCAGGGCTGGAAACTACGCCACATGAGGCAAAGAATGAGGACTGGGGTAAAGATCATGCCGGACTCTCAAGGTCCATTCGAGGTAGTTGTGGCTTCTGGGGCTGCCAACTCTCCTCATTGGCTGTGAACTCAGAGTCAGAAGGATGTTCTGTGGGGCTGAAGCCTGTAGCTGAACTTGTCACTGTTTGATGACAGGAGAACACAGCCTCTGAGAAAGAGTGGGGTTTGGGATTCAGACAGATTCAAATCTCTGCTCTGCTGCTTCCTGGCTTCATGAACTTTGATGAGTTACTCGACCTCTCTGAACCTCAGTTTTCTCATGTGTAAAATGGATCTAAGACTATCTACCTTTCAGGGTTATTTTACGAAGTATAATCCATGCATGTAAAGTGCCTAGTTCATTACAGGAGCTCAACAAAAGGTAAAAAGTGCCTAACATTTTGCAAATCCTTCTGTGTACCATGTTCTGTGCTAAATGCTTTACGTGACTGAACTCAATTCTCACAGTAACCCTTTCAGGAAGACACTATTATTATCCCTGTTTTCAGATGAGGACATTGAGGTGCAGAGAGGCTGACTAACTTGCTCAGGGCCCCACCACTTGTCAGTGGGACAGCCAGGAAACTGGCGGCTTAGGGCTTGGTGCTGCCTCTGTCACTACCACTTTTCTAGTGTGGAATTGCAATGAGGGAAGACGGTTCAAAATCGTTCCCATTCATATGCTTGTTAATTAACTCAAATTTTTTTTATATTGGTTAACATATCTCTATATAGTTGGGCAACAAAGCCCTGTGAAGAGCCATTTCACTCTTCCTTCCTTGCTAAGCAGAACCCCAGTTCTCCCGTGGCAGACTGTGCTTAGCTAAGCCAGCCACAGCCCACCTCTGCCTTCCCAGTCTCTTTTATGTTGGGGATGGCTGTGTGGGCCAGTCTGGCCAAGGTGGGAGTCAGATGGGACACTTCTGGGGACAGTTTTTCACTCTGAAAAACAATTAATTGGGTTCTCTATTACCCCAAATATCTTCTCTGTGGAGTTAGTTTTCAAAGATAACCTGCAGAATAGGTTGTGCTGTTTTCTCTGCTGCTTCTTGAGCTCCTGGGGCTGAAGAACATTTGAGTAGAGAGGAGGGCTTAAGACTGCTCTCCCTTCACCTAGGCAGAAACACCCATTTAGGCAGACAGGCCAAAGGCTTCATATGGGACTGGGGTGCGTTCCTTTCCCTTCCGGGTCAAGGACACGCTTGTGGTGAGGCAGGAATGGGGAGTGGAGCTGTGGCACCACTGCTAGGCACTGTGCTAAGCAGGGAAGAGGCAAACATGTATCAGACCCTGGCCCTGGCCACATCGCTCCCACTTCAGCAATATGAAGGGCTTCATCCTTTCCCATCAAAACAAGGAGCCATAAAAATGTTTCCTCTCCTGACCCCATGACTTACTTCCTTCTTCACCTGGTGATCTCCTCCCCTTCACAGTCAAGGTTCTCCCTTTCCCTCCCCTCCCAAAGCCCAGGTCAGACCTGGCACACCTGTCTACCTCTGCAGGCTCAGCTCTCACCTCCTTCCTGGCCTTTGGGCTCCTGCTCTTGAAGTACACTGCAGCCCTGCTGGGTGTAGCTCATGATGGTCTCTGCTCATGATGGTCTCCCAGCGTGGATCATTTTGTCCCTAAATTCCTAATTACAATTTTTCCTAATTTTCACTCACCTTTATACCTCAGTTCAGGTGCCACTTCTCTGTGACATCTTATCTCAGCCCCACGTACTTCCACATTTCTTATTTTATGGGGCAGTTGTCTTTTCATTTGCTTTCCCCATCACTAAACTTGACTGGTTGGAGGGCAGTCAGTCGCTATTCTTTTTTTTTTTTTTTTTTTTTTTTTTTTTGAGACGGAGTCTCACTCTGTCACCAGGCTGGAGTGCAGTGGCATGATCTCAGCTCACTGCAGCCTCTGCCTCCTGGGTTCAAGTGATTCTCCTGCCTCAGCCTCCCAAGTAGCTGGGACTGCAGGCATGTGCCACCACGCTCAGCTAATTTTTGTATTTTTAGTAGAGACGGGGTTTCACCATGTTGCCCAGGATGGTCTCCATCTCTTGACCTTGTGATCCACCCGCCTCAGCCTCCCAAAGTGCTGGGATTACAGGCAGGTGTGAGCTACCACACCTGGCTGTGGCTATTCTTAAACACCACATTTTTGGTGTCCAGTACCTGGCTCAGCACCTGATACCTACTAAGTATCTAACAAATGTTAGTTGAGTGAGAAGACTAAGCCTTACTCTCAAGGAATTTGGAATAAAATTGAGAAATACAATATGAAATATAATAAATAAAAATACAAGCCAGGGGCACGTGAATGGGTCTAGGATTTCTGAACAGAGAGATCTGTTAGGAGATTTATGTAGTTATCTGGGCAAGAAATGATGAGGACCAGATCTGGGATTGCAAAGAAAGACACTGGGGAAATTCTATTTCCTCAATCATCCAGCAACCATTGATAAAACACCTACTATGTATCAGGCTCTGAGCACACATCAGTGAACAAAACAGCCTCAAATCTCTACCCCGTGGAGCTGACATTTTTAGTTGAGGGGAACAACGAGATGGATAAATAAAATGTATAGCCTGTCAGATGGTGCTAAGTGCTGTGGAGAAGTTGGGGCAGGGAAAGCAGGCGTGCTGCCCAGAGCTCAAGTGCACGGCTCAGTGAACTGTTATACAAACCCCTTCAAGCCTCCCACCCACCGTGGCTTTCCCAGAAGCCTTTTCTGTCCTCTCTTGCCTACGTTGACTTTGCTCTAATTTAAAGAGACTGCAGGGCACTGAAGGCCCTGGCTGTCCACTTGACAATGGGCACACACCCCTTTGCGTCATTGCAAGGTTCCTCTGGTGTGTAGCAGAGTCTCCTATGCTCAGTCAGAAGCTCCCTGCGGACAGGGCCCACATTCCAGACTTCTATTTCCTGCTCTCTTGCAGCTTCATGCTCAGCTCCTATTAAATTTTCAATAAATACTTGTTAATTTGATTGATTGCATGATTCATAAATAAAATTGCAAGTGAAACCTCCAGTTAAAGTCTCTTAAGGAGTTTTTTCAAGGCACTGATTACTAAACATTTTACAAAGGGGAAAACATCTTTAGAAGAGAAATTAGGGTACTAACTATTCTGGGTCTGATGATAAAATCAGAAACATGAACACACCATCTTTTCCCCAAGGAAACCAGGATCTAGAGAGGAAAACAGTTCACCCAAGAGGAAAATAATTTGGCCATGCCTACAGTAAGGCTTTTTGCTGACTCGATGTTCTTATCTGTAAAATGGGGTGAAGTACCACCTAGATCATTTATTTCAAAAGATACTGTGAGGGTCAAGTGAGAAGTGGAGGGATTTTTAAAGGAAAGACTTCAGCTTAGTGTAATTGTTCATTTCCTGGTTGTGACTTCTCCCTTTGTTGGTGCAGGGACAGAGGGCTCCTGGTCCACAGAACACGTTCCCTCACACTCATCTGCCTCCTTCCCTGTTGGAAAATGAAGACTTGTCTCCCCTGTGCAGTCAGGAAGTACCTGCTATCAGGGAGAAGGGAGGTCGGGGAGAAGGCATTCTCCCTGTGAACCAACTCTGCCTGTCTAACAGCTTGCCTATTTTTAATTTAATCTCGTGCCATCCTCATTAGCATCTGGTTATTATTAGACCATAACCACAATAATAAGTATTCCACTTGTGTCTTCTATTTGCAGAGTGCTTTGCAATCGTTTTTGTTAGTTAGTTGCAGTTCAGTTGTCCTAGAAACCAATATACACACAAACAGAAAGAAAAATGGGGTGGGGGTTAGGGTAAAGTGTCTACCAGGCAGCTCAATTTGTCTTTGACCAGCAGGATGCCAATGTTCCCTTGGGGGCACTTGGAGAAGTTAGACTAAGGTAAGGTAAAATTTTCTTTGGCCAGAAGAAAATCTGGAACCCAACTTGGGGATCTCTATTCAGTGGGAACACCTAAATGTACCTGCAGGTGACCTGGCTACTGCCATCCAGTTAGTTAGTGCAGAGCTAGCCCCATGGTTCAGGATGTAGAGAGAGACTGATCTTTGTCTTGCATCTGGGGCGACATCTGAAGAAATCGCCTTGTACATAAGCAAATGTACAACTCTCTCTCTCTGGGAGATCAGTCAATTATAGCAAATTGAGCTATTTCATTTCGGCTTGCAAATGGCTTTCAGTTACACTAGTAGACACATTAATCTAATAACTAATGATCATATATTTCACTAATCATACAGCCCTGCATGTGGTATAATATCTAATTATATTTAATATTAAGACATTTTCACATGTGCATTTTTACCAACAGTCTAGCTCAGAGAGCCATGCAAGAGCAGCATGGCAAAGAGGAGGAACCGGCTTCCAGGTGGAGGGCCGGCAGGCAGGCAGGCAGGTAGGAAGCGGGCAGAGTCCAGGAGGCTGAGCGCTACCCCTCTGGAGGGGGACTCTTCTTTGAGGATATGGAAGAAGATCTGTGTCAAATCAGGACCAAAGCTAACTCATAGGAAGGTTTTGTGATAAAAGCACTCCCTCCCACCCCACCAAGGCAGACTCATTGGAAAAGTGGCCCGTTGCCCTGAACTGACATATCCTGAGCCCAGGAGACTCCGTTGAGCAGCAGAGCATGCACTGATTTCAGCCCCATTTGGGCTCCCTCACCAGGTGCCCTAGTTCATGGCACCATCCGGGTAACCCTAGACTGCTGCCCTGGAGAGCTTGGAGGCAGAATAGGAAAAGGGAAAACACAGCCCTCTGCAGGGCCAGCTCAGGTATCTCATCCTGTATCTCTTCTGAAACTCCAACCCTGCAAACAGCAAATAACCTTGTTTGGGGGCTAGCGGAATGGCGTTACTGCACAGCATGGGGAGGGAGGAGGTGATACTAAGGAAGGCCTTTGGGTCCTGGGCCAAGTGTGTGTCTGAGCTTTGGGTCCTTCAGTATCAGCTTCCAGCTGTCACCTCCTCCACTCCTGGCTGCATCCCTGGGATACTGGCCATCTGCCTGGTCATTGCAGTGACTCTGGGATTGTTGTCCTGGGATGGACAACCTGTGTCACTGTTTTCTTCAAGGACTGACTGATTGGGGTGATTGAGACCTCTTTCCAGCCCAGCCATTCTGATGTTCTGGGACTGATAGTAAACAATTCTCTTGAGGCTTAGAGGTGTGAAAAGGGCCAATCAACCAGGAGCCTGGAGTCCAAGCTTGAGCAAGTACTGATGAGCTCCATGACCTCTGGCAAGCCAGTCTACCTCTGAGCCTAAGCTACTCCCACTTCCAAGGAGATAATGACCCCCTCCAGAACTTTAAAGTGGCAAAATGCAAATCAATAGAGGGTACTAATTCACCCTTAAACAAAAGAGCTGCCTCATCAATACCCACGGACAGCTCCCTTGCATACAGACAAAAGGTGTGTTCCCTTTGGGAACCTGCACTGCACCCCCTCTCCAGGCATCATCAACTCACATGGCTACAGGAACCATGCAGGTGGGCACTGAGTGTCACAGGAGGGAGTGGAGGGGGTCATGGCATACTAGAGAAGCACATCCTGACTAAAGACAGTCAAATTTGAAAAAGAGAAAAAAGGTCTGTGGCCACCACTGCACAGTCTTTCACAAAGATCCCTACCTCTCTGCACCTTCAGGTCCTCTGGCAGCCATTGCCCATCACCCTGGACTCAGCTCCAAACCTCTTCCTGGTGCTCAAGCCATCCCCTTGCTTCCTCTGCAGGGACCCTGTGGCTATGAGACTTTTCCAGGTACAGGTGCTTGTGCTTCTGTGCCCAGTTTCCTTGAGCACTTTTTTTGTTTGCTACAATTCCCTGTTGCAGTTGAGACAGAGACTGGTGAGGAGTGAGAAATTTAGGAATACAGCAGGCAGCATAAAGATGAGCATTAGAGGCTGGGCGCAGTGGCTCACACCTGTAATCTCAGCACTTTGGAATGCCAAGGGAGGCGGATCACTCGAGATCAGGAGTTGGAGACCAGCTGGGCCAACATGGTGAAACGCTGTCTCTACTAAAAATACAAAACTTAGCTGGGCATGATGGCAGTCACCTATAACCCCAGCTACTAGGCAGGCTGAGGCAGGAAAATCACTTCAACCTGGGAGGCGGAGGTTGCAGTGAGCTGAGATCATGCCACTGCACTCCAGCTTGGGTGACAGAGCAAGACTCTGTCTCAAAGAAAAAAAAAAAAAAGCTGAACATGAGAGAGTCTGAAAAGCCAAATGCTACAGTCCACTGTGATGGCAGAGGGAGGGCAGGGGTCAGTGGAGAGAAGAGAGCCTCAGCATTTCAAGGCATTAACCCAGAAGGCAGTGGTTGGGCTACATTCATAGGAATAGGACCAAGTGGGATATTGGCTCATTCTTCACATCTTCAGCCAGGACTTAGGCATCAGTCTGACTTCTGCTTATATCCATGCCTTTCTGTGTGACCTTGGACATATCACTTCATGCCTTTGAACCTCAATTTTCTCAATTTTAAAATGAGGGATGGCATGGCATGAATAAAAAGCAAATGACTAGAGGAGAAGAGATCAAAGAGAAATAAATATGCTTTGTGAGGTGCTTCGAGAAGTGGTGATCAAGGTCTCCCCAGATCTTATGGTTGAGTTGGAGAGATGTCTAGAAAACTTCTCATCTATAAAGTGAGAGTCATCATCCCAGTTCCTTCACGGGGTTGGAGTTAGGACTCAACGAAATGATGCAGGAGAAGCATCTTGTACATTAACAGTTATTATTGTTATTACTATTGTTGCTGCTGTTAGTCCCAACCCCATCAGGCGTAGTTGATATGTACCATGTCAGAGGCAGGACCAAAAACCAGTGTTTGCTTATGTAGGTCTGGATACAGCCTACAGATCCAGTCTAGATACAGCCTGGATCTGGGGACAACCTATAGATGTGCTTTTTCTGTAGTTTATACAGTGTCTTAAAGAAAATTTGAGTCGACATTTAACAGAGGGGGACATAGTGTTAAAAATTGTAGATTTCTTGGAAAATTAAGATATATAATACAGTGACAATGGGCCTACACTCCATGTATTGAAAACTGGCTGGGTTCAGGAGGGGCTTCCTTGCGGAAGGAAGCTGTGGCCTCCTGTGTGCCCCAACCTGCATGCACCTTCACTGCAGACCTGCTGTATCCATGTATAGTAGCATATTCATGTATCTGTTGGCTTCTGGAGTCTTCAGAATTTGCCATGTCTGTAATGAATGCCTTTGGAGTTCAGGAGTAAAGTTATGCTTTCCGTCCTCAAAAAGAACAGCTACCTGCTAAAAGTCAAGCCAGGCTAGGCTATGCTGCTGTAACAAGTGTTCTTAAAACAACAAAGTTAGTGTCTGTGTCTCTACTCCTCTGAATTACTCAGGGACCCAGACTGACAGAGGCTTCATCTTGACACACAAATCCATGGTCCCCTGGCAGGGGCAGGAGAAAGGAAGCATGGCACACCACACACTGGTTCTTGAAATGTCAGCCCAGAAGCAACACTCATTATGTCCCCTCTCATATTAGTGGCTGGTGCAAGCCATATGGCCAAGCCTGAGCTCATGGGATTTATAGCCCTCCTACAGGCAGGAGAACCACATAATGCAGACTACCAAAAAGCCATAATAACATAGCTCATTGTTCCACAGTTTTAAATTTACTACAGGCCACCAGTCCTTTTCTCTAAAATGTTCCTACTCCAGTCACTCCCTGAAAGTCAGGCATGAATAGTCAGTTGCCAGGATATTAGAGAGAGAGGAAGAAAACAGGAGCTTGAGGCAATTAAAGACCAACGTGGCCTCATTCACAGTGGTGCTAAGAATTGGTCCTACCACCCACAACTCCAAGAGAGAGGCAAAAATGTGTGGTGATAAAGGACAAGCCTGGAGCCAGAAGTCCTGGCTACTGGTTCTGATGCTAACCTTGCTCTTGGCTGTGAGGTGTTGGACAAATCACTTTCCCACTCATGGAGTGCAAGGGGGTCAGTGGTTTTCAAACTGTGTTCACTGACAATCCCGGAGCCCCACCATAGGCAGGAGGTGAGGGAAGGAGAAAGGCCCAGGTGACAGGGAGGTGGTTGCCCAAGTTGTTTCAACCAGAACAGCCTTACTTTTCTGCATTTTGTGCATTGGGCTGCCAAAGGAGATTTGCTTTGGCAAAGGGTTCTATTGCTTGGACAAGTTTGGCCACCATTCTATCTGGTTGGTGCTCTCTTGGCTCCCATGTGGGAAAGTTTATGGGAAAGTCCTAACAGAGAAAGAGCTCCTACCATCTTGACCCCCAGGAAGGTGACCCAAAGGAAGTGAGAGAGATGTCAGAAATTTAGAGTTTACAGAAGTAGCAGGGGAGACAGTTGGAGACACAGGCAGCAAACACAGGCCACATGGTGGAGTTTGAACTGTATCTTGATCAGGAAGTCTTTGAAGTGTTTTAAACAAGGAGGCACAGTCAGATTTGGAACTAAGAAAGATCAAGCCTGAGGTATGGTCACATGGCCCAGGACACTCCTGAAACAGCGCCTCCAAAATGTATCTGGAACAAACTTTTCCCTAGCCTCTGCCTCCATCTTTCTCTCCATGCCTCTCCTTTGGGAGGTGATGAGGTGGATCCGGGTTCAGAGGAAAGTAGAATTGACAGGTAAACAATAGAGCCTGGATCCCCCTGCAGGCTCTCAGCTCTTTGAGGACACCCCTCCCCTCTTTCCCCTCGAGCTTCCTACAATGAAGACAAGGAGACCACCCCTTGGGGGCTCCCCTCCTGCTCCAATCAATTCTCCTCAATTACCAACAAATCTAAATGTGATTTATCTGTGCAAGAATCATTCCAATATCACGCGAGAATCTATCGATAAAACCCCCAAGGCAATCTTGCTTAGAGTTGTCAATAGAAGCTCTAAAGCACAAAGGCATAGCAACTAGCAATCAGGGTATTTTTGCCTCCCTCCCCCCTTTTTGGGGAGCACTTAATTAAGTCGACCAGAAGCTGTCAAAGATAATTTTCAAAGCACATGACCTCAGCAGCTGACATTTGATAATATTACATTCCACGTTGATTGAAATTGATTTTCCCCTCTTTTTGGGGGGATGGAGAAAAGGGGGGAGGGTGAGGTCACAGAAGAGGGGAGGCTTAGATCTCTCGCTGTGGTACTCAGCCCAGACCAGCAACTTGTGGGGTCACCACAGGCAGGCTGTTGGGCTCTCCTACCTTCAATGGAACCAGGGCTGGGCAGCTGTTTTCCAGCTGAGCCGCCATCCAGAGCCGGTGGGTGGAGCTCCACTTGGGAGGAAAGATACAAGAACCCGGTGTGCAAGGACCGGAAGCTGACACACAAATAGCACCCAGCAAAGTTGACGGTATCCAATGGCCTCTGTTTGCTGGGAAGATATTGGCACTAGAGAGGCAGAGCACAATGAGAGGTGGCAATTGGCTGGTTTGGGTTAAGTTTGTTTCTCACATTTGGCCATTTAATCTATAATGGATGTGCTAGGTCACTATGGAGGTTGGCTTTCCTTTGACTTTACTGCTGTTAGAGAAGCTCATTCCAGCATCTCCAAAACCCCCACCCTGAACCCTCCTCTGAACCTGAATAAGGGCATGCCGGCAGTCACAGTCTTCTCATTACTCCACCAGTGCAAATCTCTGAAGTCCTCAATAGACCCAGAGTAGTCCTCATGCAGACACCCACCCCTCATCCAAATGATGTTCATCCTCGGAGTAGGCTCAGCCTTGGTTCTTGTCCTACAGTGCGTGTGGGATGCTGACCATTTGGCTTCTTGGTTTCTGGATCTTTGGCATTAACTCCTGGTGTTGACTGACCCCTTGGCTGACCAGTTTGTGTCTTACTTCTGGCTCTAGGTAAAAAGGAGGTCTCTAACCTCTGCTCCCAATCCTTGGTTTTTCATGTGTTCCTGCTTTGAAGCACTGGCTGGGACCAGAACACTGACCTCCACACTGGACTTAGTGCATGGACAGGGCATTGCAGACTCAAGAGGAAGTTGCATTTAAGATCTCAGGCCCCTGGTTGGTTGTGCTCTTGGCATATTTGTATCCCTAGCATGGACACCTTCTTTCCTAGGTTTTTGAGGCCTTGGGCTGAGGTTTTCTTTAGAGACCTCTGCTAAGACTTCTTATGGAGGGAAGGGAAGGAAACCTTGAAGACACTTCCCCACTACCCAGGATTTTCCACTCCTAGCCTTCCCCCTTGACATCCTCCACCCCCAGGGTCCCTAAAACTAACAGAGCTTTTGGTCTGAGGCTCCTCAACAGTGAGATCAGCCCCACGTCTGTGCCGTTCTGAGGGAAAACAGAACAGAGAGAGCTGGCATTTCCTCCAGTTTTAGACTCTTGCTTTTACCACTGCAGGAAGTGATTCAAGGCTTAACCCTTTCATTTTTGGCTTGTCATTTTAATCAGCCTCTCTGACACCTGACAGCTCAGCACCCTCTCCCAGCTCAGCTGAGCTCCTGCCAACTTTAACACATGAGTGGCACTGACTAGATTGAGGCCTGGGAAAGGCATTCCAGGAAATGGGTATGGCATAAAGGAGGTAAGAAGCACAAGCAGCTCTGGGGCTTTTTCAGCCAATCTTGAGCTGGAGGAGATAATAGTGAAGAGTGTACAGCTACGAAGGGGAGGGGAGTTTAGACTTGGTGCAGGAGGCACAGGCCCACAGAGGTCTTGGTCCTATTCATACATCCTGTTTTAAAAAGGAAAAACAAGTCATTATAAGTTTTGGGCCAGATGTTTAAAGGCAGTGTGGTCCAGTTGGAAAAGTACTAGACTGGGAGAGAAGACTCGGACTTTAAGTCTCTGCAACTAGCTGTGGGCAAGGCATGTCGCCTTTCTGAGCCTCCATTTTCTCATTTGTGTAGTGAAGCTTCAGAGGTGATTGTGTGGACTAATGGCGCTATATATCAAAATATACAGTGTAATGATAGTAAATCTTTTCTTTCTTTTTTTCCTCCTCCCCAGATGATTGGCATATATAACTGTTCACATGTATGATGTCCTTCGCTTCGGGATTGCTTTTCTAAGAGTAAGGAGAAAGATGGATATATGTTTATGGTAATGGAAGAAAATAGTGGCTCAGATGATCCAAAGCAGTAGATACAATAATTTAGCTAACTTTCAGCTGCATAATGCTATTTTATTTTTATTGAGATACATTCACTTTTTAAATTTTTTTATTTTTATTTTTTATTATACTTTAAGTTCTGGGATACATGTACAGAACATGCAGGTTTGTTACGTAGGTATACATGTGCCATGGTGGTTTGCTGCACCCATCAACCCGTCATCTACATTAGGTATTTCTCCTAATGCTATCCCTCCCCTAGCCCCCAACCCCCTGACAGACCCCGGTGTGTAATGTTCCCCTCCCTATGTCCATGTGTTCTCATTGTTCAACTCCCACTTATGAGTGAGAACATACAGTGTTTAGTTTTCTGTTCCTGTGTTAGTTTGCTGAGAAAGATGGTTTCCAGCTTTATCCATGTCCCTGCAAAGGGACATGAACTCATCCTTTTTTATGGCTGCATAGTATTCCATGGTGTGTATGTGCAGCATTTTCTTTATCTAGTCTATCATTGATGGGCATTTGGGTTGGTTCCAAGTCTGTGCTATTGTGAACAGTGCTGCAATAAACATATGTGTGCATGTGTCTTTATAGTAGCATGATTTATAATCCTTTGGGTATATACCCAGTAATGGGATTCCTGGGTCAAATGGTATTTCTGGTTCTAGATTCTTGAGGAACCACCTCACTGTCTTCCGGTACCAAAACAGATATATAGACCAAAGAAACAGAACAGAGGCCTCAGAAATAACGCCATACATCTACAACTGTCTGATCTTTGACAAACCTGACAAAAACAAGCAATGGGGAAAGGATTTCCTATTTAATAAATGGTTTTGGGAAAACTGGCTAGCCATATGCAAATTTACTTTCTAATACTTCTTTTCTAATAATTACCACTCCGTCTATAAACATTTTCTCTCTAAATTATACAAGAGGTAAACTGTATACATGATTTCAGACAGAAACCATGTGAGTCAGGGTAGGCCTGGTGATGTTACATTAAGAAACAGCCCCTGCAAACTCTGTTCATTATTTCTTGCTCAGCCATGTGTTCAACAGGGGTGAACAACGGGTTCTATGCTTCATAGTCATGGCAGGTCCCAGACTGATGGAGTCGCTAATTCAACACATGTTTGCATGATTGCAGAGCCAGGGAAAAGAGAGAGAGTGAATCACATACTAGCTGTTAAAGCTACTGTCCAGAAGCGTTACCTACTCTTATAGTTTCTTGGCCAAAGCAAGTCATACAACCATGACTAAGTCCATGTGGCAAAGAACTGCTATTCTACTATGTACTTAAGACAAGAGGAAAAAACATAAGACCAAGTGACAACTGTTGGAACCCAGGTACATAGTGGTTACACTTGGGAGCATAATTTCAACTTTGTAAAATTTCTGAAATCTTGGTCAGAGCCTCTGAAGAAGAGTAAACCATGATTAAGCTTCTTTCCTTTGACTTTTGGCAAACAGAGGTCTTACTATTTGCAGAAGACCCTTTGGGTGCCTCATATCAGATCCTGTTGGCTTATTTCCAATACAGATGCTACTTTGAGAGGCAGTTCCAGGTGAGCTCAGACACATGCTGGCCTAGTTCCATCTTGATATGGTTTTTCTATGTCCCCACCCTAATCTCATCGTGAGTTGTAGCTCCCATAATTCCCACATGTCATGGGAGGGACCCAGTGGGAGGTAACTGAATCATGGAGATGGGTCTTCCCTGTGCTGCCCCGTGATAGTGAATAAGTCTTATGATGTCTGATGCTTTTATAAGGGGGAGTTCCCCTATACAAGCTCTTTGCCTGCTACCATGTAAGACGTGCCTTTGTTTCTCCTTTGCCTTCTGCCATGATTGTGAGGCCTCCCCAGACATGTGGAACTGTGAGTCCATTAAACCTCTTTCCTTTATAAATTATCCAGTCTCGGGTATGTCTTTATTAGCAGCTGAGAACAGACTAATACACACCTCAAGCACACAATGATTTCCACCCCTGGGCCTTCTCCAGCAGGAATTTTCTCAATCAATTAAAAAGTGCATCACAGAAATGTAGGGGTGTTATCTCTGAGATGACACTCAATCAGTGATGGGAGCCAGTAGATAAATATTCCAGCCTTCCATCCTTCAGATGAAATTCTCTATGATTCTCAGCAGACTTGTGGGCTACAATGCCTACTGCCTATGGTTGCAACCTTGACCATGACCCCTTACGCTGGCTTTTTCTCCTTTCCTGTCCCACTCTTCCTGATCCTTCACTCCTTGGATCACCTCCCAAATAAATAACCTGTACCCAAGTTTTTGTCTCAGGCTGTACTTTTGGGAGAACCCTTCCTAAAATAACAAGTCTTCAGAGGGAAAAGGATTGTATATATCTGCTCAAAAAGTGTAGGGGGTGAAGAAGCATTGTTGGAAAAGAGAGGAAACAGCAGAATTAATTTAGGCCTATATCAAAATAAGTTTACATTCTCTGATGCTGAGGTCAAGGGGAAGACTGGGAAAGGGAAGTAAGGATGTCCATTTGAGGTTTAACTTGTCAGAGCAAATTTACAGTTATTTGCAAGTAGTTATTTGGGAGGTAACTGAAGCTAGCTATCTGATTCAATGTTGTAAGGAAAACTGGGGATCAACCTACCCTGTCCATCTCCTGAAGACTAGAGAAGAGAAAGGCCTTGACCCTTGCCTGAAAAATGTAGTTAAGATCTCTAAGATTTCTTTTCCTGGCTTCAAGGGAATCCTTGACTGTGCAAAGCAGGTCTGGGTGGGAGTTTGGGGTAACAAACAGAGCAACTCTACATAAAGAAGTTAGAGAAATTGATTTTTTGCTCTGGTGAGAGAAAGCCAATAGAAAGAACAAGGTGAAGCGGGAAGAGTGCAGCACTACTCTGGAGGCTGAGTTGTAGAAATGGCCTAGGTCCTTTTGTAGTTACTATTTTCTTCTTAATGTAGAAGGATGTCTGGTATTAATTTCCGAGTAGCTTGTTTTCGTAGAATTCCTTCCACCTCTTCAAATACTCAGTAAAGTCTACTACATGCTAAATGCCTTGTGTTCGTGGGTATGCCTGGAAATTAATGGAAATTTCATTCTGAGTTCTGAGCCAGGTAAACTCTATATCCAATGGAGATAGCTGGCTCGGGACAGCAAAGTGTTCTACAAATGAAACAAATTCAAAGTATTTGGGGCTCAGAGATGGGGGTTTGCAGAAATCTTGGGAAAGGGTTGGCCTTTCCCTAGCCTATGGAAAGAAAACCTGAGTTAGTCTTACCATGACCCTAAGAGAGATGGGGGCCTCAAATGATATCTCAGTTACTGAACACATGAAGAAAGGATTCATTAACCTATCTTGGTGGATGAGGAAATAGTGCTCAGAGCAGCTGCATAAATTCAACACTTATTTCTTTCACCTTACAGAATATTTTGCTAAGTGCCTGTGGGGTGCTAGACTTAGATTGTGAGTGACATTTTAAGGCCCTTATGCCCCGACCCTGCCCTTACATCCTGCCTAATGGGCTAGGGCAAAATCAAATGTGCACTCTGGCTTGCTGACATCATTTGGGGACCTGTCAATCTCAGCCTGCTGCCTGTACCTTTTCTTGTGTTCACTAAGAATCAGGTGCTCAACAACAGCTACCTTCAAACCCCAGAGTGGAGCCTCTGCTATGCCCAAATGAGTAAAGTTGATGGTTTTTAACCACTGCACTAGATTCAACTACTTGCTGATGTGGCCATTCCTAGCTTAATGTGGCCTATAAGCCTACAATTAGATAGAGATATTTCAGAAGCTAAGACTAATGGGTCCTGAATTCTGGGATGCTGATGAATTCTGTACAACTATGTTAACTAATTCAACCACAGTTTCTTTCCTTAGTCAACTTATCAATTGGTGACTATGTGTTGGCTTCCTACTCCGTGGGGAGGGCTCTCTGTTGTCCACTAGGGTGAGGTGATGAGACTGTGTTAACAGCCGTGATTCAAACAGGTAGTTTGAATGGAAACATTAGAATGGAAATAATTAGGCTGAGTGTGGTGGCTCATGCTTGTAATCCTAGCATTTTGGGAGGCCAAAGCCGGCAGATTGCTTGAGCCCAGGAGACTAAGACCAGCCTGGGCAGCATGGAAAAACCCCATCTCTACTAAACTTACCAAAAATTAGCTGAGTGTGGTGGTGTGCCTGTGGTCCCAGCTACTTGGGAGACTGAGGTGGTTGGAACACCTGAGCTCAGGGAGTCGAGGCTGCAGTGAGCCGTGGTCGCACCACTGCACTACAGCCTGGGCGATGGGAGTGACACCCTGTCCTTAAAAAAAAATAATAGAAAGAATGGAAATAATTGAGAGAAACCTTTTCTTCTAGCTGATTTGTTGTTCCAAGGCCCTGTCTTCCTCAAATTGAGAACAGCAAACTTGGGCCAATGCTGCTTCTCCACATGAAGTCAACGCCTATCTCCTTTCTCCCTGTCAACATCTTGCTCATTGTTCAAGGCCCAGTGCAAGTCCCCTCTGTCAAGAGGCCTTTCCGGGCCCTCTCGCCCTTCTAATTTACTGGGCGTGTGCGGATTGTTACTCAATTTTTACTTCTGTCTATGTCAGTGTTCTTTTGAACACTGATCCTTGGAAGCGTTAATAGACATCAGTGTAAAATACCCCATTCTCAGATGCATTTGGGAAAACATCAGGTTTAACAAAGGTAAATGGGCTTCTTTAAAGCAGGATGACTCAGAGCCTTTAATATGCCCATACCTGCACTTATTACCAGGTGACCATATCTAGAAGGGGGTGCCACTACAAGTCAGGACGATCAACGAAAACTGGGACTACCCCAAGTAAATTAGGACATATGGTCACCCTAATTAAAATCTCTCCAAGTGGTATTTCCCAAACTCCTCAGACCAAGGATCCTTTTGTCAAGGAGCATATCTCAGGGTACTGTTACGTGAATCACAGTTTGAGAAATGCTGGCGTGCCATGTGACCCAACTAGCACGTGTGCACCTCAAGAGCAGGGCCTGGGTTGTGTCCATCTTTTCCCCCTTGGCAGTTCCCTGTCCTTCTAATGGAGTTCCCTGCAATAGCAAAATTAAGGAAGAAAATTACTTCTATTTTCCTTGGGCATGTCAAGTAAGAGGTGATTTTAAGAGGTTTTGATACATATATTAGATTTCTTCAGAGAAATAGAACCAAAAGGAAATGCGCACGTGCGCGCACACACACACACACACACACACACACACACACGAGAGAGAGAGAGAGAGAGAGAGAGAGAGAGAAAGATTTTAAGTAATTGGCTCATAAGATTGGGAAGGCTTGGTAAATCCAAAATTTGCAGGATAGGCAGTAGGCTGGTGACTCAGGGAGGGCTGCAGTTCACGTCCAAAGGCTGTCTGCTGGCCCAACTCCTTGCTCAGAGGAGGTCAGTCTTTATTCTACTCAGGACTTCAACTGATTGGACAAGGCCCATCTGCAATATGGAGGGTAAATCTGTTTTCTTCGAAGCACCATCTTAAAGTTCATCTCATCAAGAAAAATATGTTCACAGGAACATCCAGAATAATGTTTGACCAAATATCTGGGTGCTGTGGTGTAGCCAAATTGACACATAAGATTAACTACTAGAATAATATGGGAGGTTCACTTCCTTTAATTGGGGATGTGTTTGGAGCAGGGGACTCAGCTCTAGCCTCAGGAGTCATACAGGGCTGAGCACGTGTGATGGCTGTAATGGGCCCACTAGAATTTGAATTGAATGAGGGTCTTTGGCCAGAGAAGAGTTATGGAAAAGCCTGGAATGGGAAAAGCAGCAGCTCTCTCTCCTTACTGAGGCAGGTCTGAGCTTTGTGGAAGGAGGGAAATGAAGAGCTGTTTGCATAAGGGTCTTGATGAGACCTCACGGTGTTGCTGTGTCCCAAGTGACAAACCGAGACACAGAATTGGGGGCAGCAGCCCTTTCCCACTTCATCATGGAACCCAGAGTGAGACTGAGAGGACCAGTTTTCTCGGTGGGGCGGGTGGGGGTGGTATGCAGCACCAGTGGGTTCCCTGCAGGGTGACCAACTGTCCATTAAAAGTAATGGCAAAACTGCCATTACTTTTGCATCAGCCTAATAAGACTCTCAGTTCCAGAATCAGGAAAGTCCTGAGAAAATCAAGATAAGTTGGTCACCCTACCTGAGGGTCTGCAGCTCTGGAAGCCCTAAGAGACAGCCCTTTGGGCATGGATGTACCAGCTACCCAGCACAGAGCTTCAGCAGTGAATGTCACAGAGATTCTGCCTCTAATGGCTTCTTGGGGAGCACATGCAGAGACGAGAAAAGGAGTGGATGACAGAACATGAGCTCATGTGGGACAACCCCAGGAGATCCCAAAAAGATCTGGGAGCCACTTTGAAGGCAGCCGGAGTGTCTGCATCATGCAGTGGAAGGAGGAATTTGAGTAATTGCTGTTCATGTTACTCCATTTACACCCACAGGCTGGCGAGGCCTGGGGAAACTCGGATTACAAATTCATGTCATCCTGAGGAAAGTTCCTTCAAAAACCAAGCCTCTGGTCTAAGTGCGAGGTATAGCCCTCGAAATTTTTCTACACCTGTTTGTTCCAGTAAGGTTTATTCACTCACTCACTCAGCCAGCATTTACTGAGTGCCCTCTATGTGCTGCGCACCGGCCACACAAATCCTTGCAGATCTCACAGTCTACGAGGGAAGACAGTGGAAAACAGCCCTTAACTGCAGCATAAGTGGTGAAATTTGATTTTAGTGCAGTGCTGTGGCAGCCCTGTGTATTGCTGTGTGGTCACAAGACATTCTTCTCACTGGCATTTATAAAAGGGTCACTTTATTCCTGCACATTGTTAGTGCTGCTAAGTGGATGCATTGGAAAGGAATTTTATGCTAAAACAAAACAAAGAAAAAAATCACCTAGGTCCATAAACATCCCACCTCCCTGAAGAAGTAGAAAATGGTTTTGGAGCCACATTAAGCCCCCTACTGGGGACTGTTTTCCAAAAGAAAGAACATGGCTCAGATTTTCCGGAGCTTACTGCTAAGCTCACTGGTTACAGCAGACCCTGCTTGGTGCCTATTCAATGTCCATCCTCCATTCTTTATCATTTATCAAATTTAAATTTATTCAGCATGGCAATGTGTCTAGTTAAAAACACTCACCTCAATCAGAGTATTTCCAAATCAATAAACACTGGCCAAATCTTGGAAATAACTGTTCTATTTGTCTCAGAGAAATGGGGCATAAGGAATACTAAGATGTAAGTTTTATTGCTTAATATGTAACTAAAGGAACACATTGGCATATTAATACCTAACAGAATAAAACAATTGAGAAAAAGTTATTAGAGAGTGTATCTGACATCATGCGCTAAGTTTTAAAACAAGGAATGGTCTGTGCTCCTGTTATTTTAGTGTGCAAGGAACAGAGGTGCGCCTGGAAGGAATGGAGCTGTTATCAGTCATGGCTTAATGTTTGCTACAGTCCACACAAAGTAATGTGACACAGCAACTGCGTAGGTAAGAATAATAACATCAAATGACTAGCATTTATTGAGTCATTTTATACAAGGCACTATGCTCATATCTCATATTATTTTAATGGAATCCTGTAAGTTAGATGTTATCCGCATAAACACACACACACACACATACTCATGCACACCCACACATCCTCAGCTTCCCCAGGCCAATGAGACATGAGATGATCCAGGAAGTTTCTGATGAAGTGTTTAAGGAGAGCTTGTAAAAGAGGGCAGACTCAGCTGCTAAAGGGCATTATACTTTTTATTCCCCCATTCCCTCTCCCATTCTTCTGGCCTGGAACTTGGATCTGGTGCCCATTGGTGTAGCAGTCACTTTGCAAGTTTAAAAACCAAAGTCACATGCTAAGGATGGTGAACCAGGAAGAGAGAAGGAGCCTGTTCCTTGAATTCTGTTCCTGGGCTACCTATTCCTAAACTCTGTTACATGAGAAAAGTAACATCTAATTTGGTTAAGCACTCATTCAGGTTGGCTAATCTGTAACCAACCACCCACATCTTCATGACTTAAAACAACAACAGTTATTTTGCTCATGAACCTGCAGTCTGGGTAGGTGAGGGCAGCCAATCTCTGCTCTACCTGAGGTCAGTTGGGAGAGTAGAGGGGTTGGAGTTATCTGAAGGTTTGTTCCCTCTCATGTCTGGTGGGTGACATTGACCAGTGACTGAGATCTAAGCTCGGACTCCAGCTAGAATTCCTGCATGTGGCTTCTCCTTGTGGCTTGGGCTTCCTTACAACATAGTGGTTGGGTTCCAAGGTCAAACATCCCAAGAGAGGAAGATCCAGGCACAAGACAGGTTATCCTTTACTACCTAGTCTTGTACATCATGCAGTGTTGCCTCCATCACCAGAAGTGTGGCTATGGCCATTTTTGTAAAACACAATCCGCCACAGCACTCTTATCAGGTTTCTGTTGCATGCAGCGGATTCCAACACTGACTGAGCAGGCATGACTGCCATGTGTTCCCTGTGACCACTTCACACTTTCCTACCTGTCTCTGGTTTGCCGTGTGAGGTCTACAGTGCTACTGGTTCTCAAACCACCTACAGCAGATTATGGATGGCTACTTAAAGGAGAGCATCCTAAGGTGTGAAGATGCTTTCAAGTCCTGATCATTAGATAAGCATCTTAACATTTCACCTGTTCACATATAGAAAGTGTTTTGTGACAGGTATAAAAGAAGTTGTGACTCCTAAGAGTATTTACAGTTTTCTTAGAATATCAGTATTTACACACAACACAATTAGCAAACAACATGCAATGGTGAGTAACATGGTTTTAGAAGGGGTGAAGCAGATCAAGTGCTATAGATGATAATACAGTGTAACAATCAGTGTGGCGTGAGGCTAATCAGGGACAGCTCCATGGAGTGTACAGAGTGGGGAGGGAGAAGGAGGACTTTCAGGTAAGGGTCTCAACAGGAACCCAGCATAGAAGTGAGAATGAATTTGGTGTGTTCATGGACGTGGAGGCAACTGGGCTGATTAGATGGTGCACTCTTTTAGGGGAGCAGGGAAACAAGGATGAAGGGGGAGGAGGTCAGTGGAGACAGCAGGATTATAGATAAGAAATTTCTTATAGCATCAGATGTCCAAAGACCCTCTCTCTGTGTCCCTTCAAAGAGATAAGGGAAGTTGGTTTGTCATCTTGAAGCACAAGGAGTGAACAAAGAATAGTTCCCTTCTTCCTCAAGACAAGAGCAACCATACCTTATTTATTTATTCAAATCCCATTTACAGATACACTAGTATGTTTTAGGCACTGAGGACATTAAAGTGAATGTAAAAATATCCCTGATCTGACCTCAAAGACCTTCTAGTCTACTGAGTTACGCATGGTAGAAGTTGGGCTGTCACTATGATGCCATAGTGTGAGGGGTGTGATGGTGAGGCAGGCATAAGGTGGAGATAGAGCACTCACTGCAGCCTAGTGTGGGATGGAGGCCAAGGAAGGTGCCCCAGAAAGGGGGATTTCTAAGTGAGTGTTTTGAGGGACTAGGTCCCAACTTCTCCTCTAGCTCCTTGATGGATGAGTTGGCCAAGGAGTAGGCAGTATAGTGGAGTAGAAAGAGTCCTGCCAGATTGTGAATTGGGAAGCCTGGAACCTTAGGTATATCTTTGTCTCTATGAGCTGTGTTACCTTAGAAAAATTACTTTCCCTCTCTGGGCCTTAAATGTCCTCCTTCATAAAAATGGCCAATGAACTCTAAGGTCACATCAAGCTCAAAAATTCTATTGTCAGATGGTTTCTCTGAAAGGAAGTTATGTGAAGGTGCTTAAGGAATGCATATGTTTAGTTAATTTCATAACTTGGCTTCCTATGTACAAATTACGGCTACCCCAAGAGAGACCCAGTTCTATTAAAAGCCTGGCATTCGTTTTGATCATGCTTAGAAATACTGCGGGAAATCATCAGCAATGCACATGAAACCTCCACTCACTCATACTCCAGACAGATGACAAAGTGATAAGCAGAACTAATTCCCCAGGGCAATATTTCTTCCCAAAGCATAGATATGGGTGAATTATTGCCATTCTTAATTGCCTAATGATTTTTTTCCCCTTTCATGTAATCTTTTCGGGGGGTTGTATTTTTACCATCTTGCAAATTCATATTGGCAGAGTGATATACATTGTCGAATAAAACACAGTGGCCAATCCATCAAAAATCAGGCTGCAGTTGCCTTGAGATTTTTGGAAAGAGTCTACAAAAAAGGGGAGGCAGAGAGGTGGGGAGAGGGTGCTTCAGTAACATGGGCGATCGCTTCCTGGCTGTTGGGTCAGCAGTTCTCACGGCTGACCCTGGGATGGGCTGAGCATTTAAATCTACTCCCAGGTCTTTTCCTTCTGGGTTCAAGTTTTGGCTCTTCAGGGCGTTAGCCTTATTAGCCGCAGCTGTCTGGGGAACTTAGAAGGCAATTAGGCCAGGGAGTGAGCCGTATAGGGGATTGGTAATGGAATGTGGATTCTTTTCTCCCTGACTTAATTGTTTGCATCTGACCAGAAATCATTACCAGCTGATGGCTGCTTGGTGGCATCTGTGAACTAAAGTGGGACCCGATGGAGTTCTTAATATGTGATGAGAGAGGGTTCTTGGGAGAGACCTCATAGACAGACAGCTTCTTTAGCTCCGTTGATGGCGAGGAGAGTTTGCCCTGAACTAATGTGTCCTTTAAGAGGTGATTTTGCTAGTGTGTTGCCTCCTTTCCACTTTCCATGATGTGAGGACCAACAATTGCTGGAAGATTTGGTGATGTGACACCCACAAGTCCATGGCAGACTCTAAGTGGTTCTCAGCTTTTGCTGCACATTAGGGTTAGCTGAGGATCTTTTCGACCTCTTTTTGCTTCACCCAAGATTAATTACATCTGAATCTCTGAGGGTGGGACCTGGGTGTCAGTATTTTTACAGCTCCCCAAGTGTTTCCAACATGCAGCTAAGGTTAAGAGCCACCACAGTGGGAAGGGGTTTCATCATCACTCACTTGGAAACGGTGATCTTGAATTTCTTCACTGAGGCGGGTACAAAGAAAGGGAATAAGGAAGAAAAAAGTCAGGACTGGGGAGAGCCCTGCAAGCAATTTTCTCAACATGATTTTGAGACCCACTATGTGCCAGGCACTGGACTAGGTGCTACTAGGGCTACAGCTGGAATGAGACAGTGAGTCACCATTTCCTGGAGGATACAAGTAGCTGATCTCAACAGGGTGCCAAGGGTGCACAGAAAAGTTCCTGATTATTTATGATGAGAAACCAGAATCTAAAGGAGGAAGAGAGGCAGGGTGAACACAGAGTGTTCTAGGCCAGTGCTGGCCAATAAAATATAAGGGAGCTACATATATCTTTTGACATTTTCTAATACACATAGCACCATTTTTAAAAACTAAAAGGTAAAATTAATTTTAATAGCATTATTTGATTTTAACCAGGTATATCCAAAATATTATGTCAACATATAATCACTATACAAATCATTAATGAGCTATTTTACACTTTTCATACTAAGCCTTCAAAATCCAGTTTTGATTTTATCCTTATAGTGCATCTCAATTTCGACTAGCTACATTTCAAGTGTTAAATAGCTAGTCACTACTGATTTTCAGAGTCAGACTGGTTAGCACTGACTTAGACAGAGGGACGAGTGTGTTTGCTGTGCTGTGTGTTGAGGACCATGGGAAATTCACTGTGGCCAAGCGCAGAGTGAGGGTCATGGCAGGCGTGCCCAGGTATGTGATGGCCAAAGTGTAAAAATGAAAATCAGGGCTCCTTTTTCAAATGCTACTAAGAAATTTAAATGCCAGTCATGGTGGCACACGCCTGTGGTCCCAGCTACTCGGGAGGCTGAGGCAGGAAGATTGCTTGAGCCCAGGAATTCTAGGTTGCAGTAAGCAGAGATTGCATCATTGCACTCCAGCCTGGATAATGGAGTGAGACCCTGTCTCACACAAAAAAAAAAAAAAGACAGATAAAATAATTTAAGATGGTGGCAGCAGAGAATTAAACCAAGCTGAGGGCAGGCCTGAGTGACTGCACAGGTTGCCCCCTCTTGAAGTCAGTCCTGGGTAGGGCAGGCACTGAGAGAACCCATCTACAATGATTTCCTCCTCCTCCTGCTTTTCTAGGGGTGGAAGCACCATCTTGATCCAGTATGCCTCTTCCCAAGTGCCTCAGGAGGACAACTCCTCCCCAGCCCCAGGGAATAAATCAACATTGCCCTAAATCCTATCCACGTAATTTCATTCCCTTTGCTTGTGACTGATTTATAATGTCCCTGTGATTACCCAGAGGATGCTGAGGGAATGAAAATTAAAACCACAATAAAATACCACTACACATTCATAGGATTGGCAAAAATTTAAAAATGTGAAGTGGAAAAAAGTGCAAGCAAGGAAAAAGAACAATAAAAATTCCCAGTGACAGTATAAAATATTACAAATTATTTGGAGAAAGTTTGGCATCCAATAAAGTTAAAGGTATGCATATCCTGCCACTCCGTACTTCCATTCTTAGGAAAATACACCTCGGGAAATATCTATAGTCATGCTCGTAGCACCATTCCAGTGTATCAGCCAAATACTGGAAACAACCCAAATGTCCATCAACAATAGAATGAATACACTGTGATGTATTCATACCATAGAATATTATACAGCAATGGAAATGAACAAATTACTACTGGGATAAATTAGTTTTCCCACTTTTGGCCTGGCTGCTTTATAGTGATGGTCTGAAGCAAATAACTTCTCCAACCCTCAATTTTTCATCTGCTTCATATTTTGGTATGATGCAAGTGAGATGAACATGTTACACCGTCACTGTGGATCTAGCCTTCCTAAATGAGCACTTTGCAGCCTGCAGGCCATCTGGCAGCTTTCCTCTTTGACTCAGGGAAGGAAGCCTGTGAGCAGGCCTCCACCACTGCGGTTGGAAAATCCTTAACATTGATTCTCCATAGGAGCTTGAAACAGACCAGGTGATTGTGCACACTAGGAACAGAAAGGGATTGAGCCACAGGAAAAGAGAACTTAATAGAAAACTAAGACAGACAAGGAGAAAAATAGAGGCAGAAGAAGCCCCTTTCTCAGAGGGGAAGTCCAAACAGGGCCATGATGATGCTAGTCCATCTGAGGCCAGGCCACTTGGACTCATGGGGTCTGCAACCTGGGGAGGATATATGAGGGCATGACTTAGACAGTGCAGAGCAGAGATCAAAGCGTAATCAGGTAGATGCTTACTCATCCCAGGAACTCCTCCTACTAACAGAAGGAGGAAGATGGGGTCGAGCCCTTGGGAAATGGGAATAGCAGGGACTAGCTGAGAAAATAGGACCCAGCTAGGCAGCTGTGTTCTCACAGCAAGGCTTCAGATGTCAAAGCATCAGAAATACGGAAAATAAAAAGCATGATTAATGCAGTTGGGATGGTGGATTTAGTGGCGGGATCTCAAGTCTTTGCAGAAGCATAGTCCTCCTCCTCTGAGTTGTCTTGGCACTATATGTGCTGTTCTGCACCCCTCACAGGCTCTTCCATTTCTTGCCTTGCATTGGTGTTCTTGGTTGTTCATAAAAGAGTTGACATGGCAGGCCAGAGACTTGTATCTTTTGCCTGTAAAAATAGCCCTTGTCTGGTGTCTTGCAATTTGGATTTCAGGAGTGTTCTTAACCATTCCTAAACTCTGCCTAAATGATTTATACAAATGATGTGGTTATACTAAATACCTGCTTTCCTTCTGGGTCTGGAATTACAGCATGTGCCAGGCAGAGGGTGTCTATGTGACCAGCCCCCCAAAAAACCTTGGGAACTAAGTCCCTACTGCACTTGCCTGATAGCCAACATTTCACAAGTGTTGTCACAACTCACTGCTGGAGGAATTAAGTGTGTCCTGTATGACACTCTTGGGGAAAGGACTCTTGGAAGCTTGCATCCAGTTTCCCTTGCCCTTGACCCCATGCATCTTTTCCCTTTGCTGATTTTGCTTTGTGTCTTTTCAGTGTAATAAGCCATGAATATGACTACATCCTGGGTCCTGTGAGTCCTCCTTGTGAATCACTGAGCCTGGCAGTGTTCTTAGAGATCCCTAACACATTGGTATAGTGGTCTTACTTATCTCAACTGCTTTTTAAGCTTTTGCACTGCGAGCATCAGGCATCTCAGCATCCTGACAAGAATATCAGACTAAGAACCAGAACATCTGTCTTTGAAGCTCTGTTTCTCTACTTCCTGGCTGTATGGCATTAGGGGAGTCAATTGTCTTTGTTGAGTACTCCTTAGTTTTCTCATTGAGAATGGATATAGTGATCATCCCCCACCTACTTCATAGTGTATTGTGAGATTCAAATAAAATGATGGGTGTGAAAATATTCCCAACTCTTAAGGCATAATCTCAATGAAAGATGACCATAAATCCATACACTCATACCATGCCTTGGATAAGGTAAACATTCTGTTAGTTTCCGCTGAATAGATAAATCAATGCAAGTGATCTCATTCTTTTCTCTGCTACGGTTTTTGTACTCCCAAAATCTATATGTTGAAACCTAATCACCAATGTCATAATGTTAGATGGGGCCTTTGGGAGGTTATTAGGTCATTAGGTTATTAGGTTCCACCCTCATGGAAGGGATTAGTGCCCTTATAAAAGAGTCTCCACAGAGCTGTCTTCCCCCTTCCATCATATGAGAACACAGCTAGAAGGCACCATCTATGAATGAAAGCAGGCCCTCACCTGACAAGGAATCTGACAGTGCCTTAATCTTGGACTTCCCAGCCTCTAGAACGGTGAGAAATAGATTTCTCTTGCTTATAAGCTACCTAGTTTAGAGTATTTTGTTATAGAAGCCCAAACAGACTAAGACACTCTCCAGAGTCCGTAGCATGTGGCAGAATTCTGGACATTGGAGGAATAAAAGAAACAATTTTCAATTGTCAGGATAGAAAACCAAAACAAAACCAATCGCCAACACCCTAGTGCAGTGTTCCTCCCCCACAATTCCATTCTTCTTCATTGACAATCCTTGACCATGGGGTAGTGCTTTCAGAGCCTCCTAAACTCCCTTAAACCATTTGCTTTTGAACTCCACTCATCAGCCTCTTGTCAGCCACCACCAGTAGGAACACGAAGGCCTTAATTGATCAAGCACGGCAGTAGCCTTGAGAACTTGATTCAGGTATTGACTTCTGAGGAGCCAGTTTCACTCTGGCCTCCACAGCTAGGAGCAGCTGAACATCAAAACTATTAACCTCTGGCCTGAGCAGTTGGCGAGGCAGCCCAGCAGCAGTAATTAGGAAGTCAATCGGAATCGCCTGTCTCACTTACACTGGCATGTCAATCAATAGCAGCGGTGACAGGTTCATTAGGCCCAGGCCATGCAAGCCCAGCCTGTAACAACCTCATAAAATACACCAACAACTCAGGGCAGAGAGAAATCTGCCCGAAGGACTAGAGTGGATGACAATATGTATTGATTAGGGCTCCAGCAATTTATGAAGTGCTACTTGTTGGCCAACCTTTCTGACTCAGTGCTAAATTTTCCCAAGTAGTTGCAAGATGAAACCAAATATTACCGTTTAAAAAAATGAAAGCAAGCTGTTGTCTGACAGGGCATTTTTTTACATTAGTTACTCCTAGCAAATAATCTATTGGGGTAAAACTTCAATAGTTACTTAAGGCTGAAGTGATACCTTTGTCTCTGTGACCATCAGACTTTGAAAGAAGTCTGCAGAAGAAAAAATATGATTTGACGTGTGATTAGGCAAGACTCTACCTTCGGAGAGACAGGGTGATTTAGGCATTCATTTCTACTTGGCGTTTTTAATGGCTCATCTGGGTTGTTTAGGGCGGGGGTGGGGATGGCTGACACCTGGGTTTTCAGGGCTAATTTAAGAGCTCTATAGAAGGAGGGTGGGGAGGGGGTGTGAAAGGATTCCTCTGGCTCCTTCCCTCCCTCATGGCTGACACTGCTTGACCACATTTGCTGGAGACCTTGCTTGCCTCTAAAGCCTGCTGAATAACAGGGCAGTTATTCCGAGACTCATCCAGTCTGTCCTTGAAAACAACACAAGGAGGGGGTGACATGTTCACGGCACAACCAGACTTACGTGTCACCTCACTATTAGTCCTGGGAAATAGCCAGAGGTTTGTGGCTAGCCAAATGTCTCCTAAGATTGCTTCTGTCTTTGGTGGTCAAAGGCACACGCATCCACACCTATGCATTCATTATCAGAAAAAGGCTTAAGACTGCTTTACATTTGAAAAAACTCCAAAAATTCATGACATGCCCAAAGCTGGTCCCTGTTTGGACTGTCCCCAAAGGAGTGTGCACACTGAAGACAGAGCTGGTGGTCAGAGTCAGGTTAGAAGGGCTGAATTCAGTCCCTGTTTTGTTGTAATTAGCTGTCACCTTGAGAAAGACCCCCTACCTCACTAAGTTTGGTTTCTTCATCAATAAAATGGGATAAAAATGTCACTGTTTCTATCCAACATGGTTATTGGAAATCACAGGTGAAATAATGGAACAGAAACTTTTTTTTTTTGTAAAACACTGTGTAAGTGTAAAAGTAGGTATATAGGGAGAATATCAACTGTGTTCATCCCATCTGCCAAGTAGAAGGGGAGGTTCCAAATCATGACATGGAAGTTGAGATGTTCTCTCCTAATATCTTAAGGACACGCCCACATCAATCAATCCACAAACATTTATTGAGCTTTGTAAGATACTATGGTTGATCTTTACCTCCCTCTCTTCTGGTTTCAGTTACAGGAACTCACTAACAATGGGGAGAGGGAAAACACTGGTTTTTCCCAACCAAGTCCCAAGGCACAGATCTTTATGTAAAACCAATCCTCAAGCAGGATTCTCTTTTGTCCCCCAGGTTCCAGGAAACTTGCTTATTTGTTCCCATCCCCCAATCCTGCCCCACTGTGGGCTTCACTTCCTCTCTGGGGTTTCTTTTCTTTCTTTCAAGAAGTGCTTGCCATTTTCCCAGTCACCATCTTTGCATCCTCTTCAACAAACACAGAAATGGGAATTTAATTGCGAGTCACCAAGAAAACAACAAAATAGCACAACAAAAACAAGACGAAAACAAACAACAAAATTCAAATGACATGTCCTAGCTGAAATTGTCCCTTATCTGTTTGGATCTGTTCAGTGGGGCCAGGCCAACCTTTTCATTGCCTCCTCCCTGGCCACTCTCTCCCTGGGCCTATGAATTCTCATGTTCTTGCCTCGCAGATCTGCCCTCTCAGTTCCGAGTAGATTCAATGCTCAGATTGAGGCTAGTGGTGGAATTAGTTTGGAATAGCTGCTAGGGCTGGAGAGATTCTCAGTCTTTTCTGAGCCCTGCTGTCCAATTTAGTATTTGTGCAGTCCCCCCAAGACTCTTCCTCTTGCCCCATAATTATAATCCCTGAAAAATATATCCCCCATTCTCCAGACTGGTTTTTTTTGTTTGTTTGCTTGCTTGCTTGGTTGGTTTGTTGGTTTAGTTGTATTTAAAGTGTATTAACAAGCTTGTAGTTAGGACTGGTTCTACCTGTAGGTGAAGCCTGGCTTTTTGGACCCATGGACCTAAATGGGCTTCTAGACCTGGTCTTTCTAGGAGCCATGTGGTCTGATGGGGGAGACGGAGTGTGCCATCTTCCCCAGGCTTGTCTATGTGACCTGGGGCTCTTAACCAGCTCTAACAGATAGCTGCCTCTTCTGCTTTCAAAATCTCTCTCAAGTTCCTATTTCTGGTCTGAGAGGCCTTCTGTTTAGAGCTCACTGGACAAGCAGATAATAATTAACATATTTTGAGCCCAAACCCTGCCTGTTTAGGGTTCACCAGCCATTCATCTCCCAAGGTTTATCCTCTGCTTTATCACTTAGGGCAGGCTCTGCCTTCTGTCCCGGAGGGACCCCTTCCAAGTCCCCAAATGGAGGCAAGTCTTTACCATCTGAAAACATATGAAGCAATAAAAGACAATTTTCGCCAGGGGAAAAGCAGCCCCAGTTGTGCTCTGTAAGCCTACTTTTAACCTTTCAAAGCCTTTCCATACCCTTGACCTCATCGCTTCTTCGTTTCCTTATGAGGTATGGATGGTAACATGTTAGTCCAGGGGAAAGACAATGGGAATTGATGCCCCAGCAGGGCCACTGTGAGAGTAGCAGAGGAGGCCATCTGGACATTCAAAAGAGGCCTGTTCTGACTTCTACCCCTCAACTTCCCTCACTTCTGATGGGCCTCAGTTTTGACCTCAGTGAAACAGAGAAATGCCTTTATTTTTAAATATCATGAAGTGCCCAAAATCATTAAACCATGAAAAGTATAGAAATGTTTAGCCTGGGTACTACCATTTAAATTATTTTGCTGTTTGTATTTGTATGCCATAAGAGCAGTATTTCAAGCAAAAAGTTTTATGTTCTTATTCATCCATGTACTCCAGTCCCCAGCACAAATCTGGGACACAAAGGCAAACCTGTTATTTTGAACTGGTCTTTATTTATAAGGGAAAAGGGAAAAAGTGGAGGGGACATTTTAATTTTTTTAAAAGGTCATACCATAGAGACTCTCTCTGCCTCCCAGCTTCTTACAATGGCATCGTTTGTCCTGTGGCTCAGGTTTTTGTTGTTGTTGTTGTTGTTGTTGTTGTTGTTGTTGTTTGAGACAGAGTTTTGCTCTTGTTGCCTAGGCTGGAGTGCAGTGGTGCGATCTCGGCTCACTGCAACCTCTGCCTCCAGGGTTCAAGCAATTCTCCTGCCTCAGCCTCCCGAGTAGCTGGGATTACAGGCAAGCATCACCACCACACCTGGCTAATTTTTTTGTCTTTTTAGTAGAGATGGGGTTTCGCCATGTTGGCTAGGCTGGTCTCAAACTTCTGACTTCAGGTGATCCACCCTCCTTGGCCTCCCAAAGTGCTGAGATTACAGGTGTGAGCCACAGCGCCCAGCCGTGGCTCAGGTTTAATTTGGAAGATAAGATGAGTCACGCCTTGGGAGAGTCACCCTCTTTTCCACTAGAGCCACCACTCTCAGTCCTCTAGGCCACGTATTCCTGCCAACCCATTGCAATGTACACATGGATATCTGCAAGGTGCCAGAGGTGTGTGTTTTGGGGGATTGGAGAGGAACAGGAGTGGCCCCCTCAGCCTGAGAGAACCAAGCACCTCTCCTGCCTGGCACCGTGAGTGTCCCCATCTCATGAATAATCCTACATATCTGCTCTGGCAGGGGCAGTTTGAGAGCCTTCAAGATGCTGGCTTTTTAATGCTGGTTTGCAGCAAGGCCTGCAGGAGAAATCCTTATGCTCCAAGACAGAGCAACCAGCCAATAACAACTTTTCTTGCACCTGTGCCTGTTGCAACCATTTTTATCATTTTGCCACGCTCCATTGACCGATGGATTTTTTTCCAGCTTTGCACTTTTTTATTACTATTATTTCTATCTTCATCATTACCTCCATGCCTCTGATGGCATTTAGATATGAACCGCCTATGAACCTTCAAGCCCAATTGTGCCATGACAAAAATATTGTCGTTTACATTCTGTGCCAAAGTATTATATAAAAACACATCAACGAAAAGGAAATTCAGGAAGCTGGGAGTAAAGATATATAGTCAGCAAACTACATAACTTCTGGCATATTACTGCTTAATCCTAACATAATTATTCTCATCCTTTTATTTGATTAACTTCTAATGGTTCCTCTTGGTGTTAAAGGTCCCACTCTGATCATTTGATTTTAGTGTCTGCTATAATTACCGATAATGTTCTTTGCAAGACAATTTAATGATAACCGCATAATGGCCTATATGAAGAAAGCTGCAGGGTTTCAAAGCTTTTGAGTAATATAAAATACATTAGACTAACACAAGCTATCAACATGACAGGGAATGTTTGATTTACACTCAGGACTATGTTATAGCATCGTGGAATTTTTTTCTTTTCCTTTTCCTTTTCTTTTTTTTTTTTTCTTTTTGCAGCCATTTACAATAAATGACAGAACAGTTGGACAATCTGCAACTTGCTGATTGCAAAAAATGTATCACAATGTTTGGAATGGTGCAGTGGCAGCTAGGGGAGCTCTGGGGAAATGGTGTCCTTGGAGCAGGGCTGGGACAAGAGCCGTGGGCCTGGCTTCCTGAGGACAGTGAACAAATAGCCTTCCCCTGGGTAGATCAGCCCAAAAGGTAAACCCACTTCTCTTTGCTCTTCTCCTTGCGTGTTGCAGATCCCAACAACTGAGATTCTTTCTGCCAGTCATATTCACCAGGTTAGTGGTTAGCTATTGGCTCTGTTTGGGTAGCCAAAGTCTCAATCAGTTAACTATTTTTAGGATCAAAATAATAATTAGTTTGTTTTCAGTTACTTCGTCTCTCCTTCAAAAATAAGCAAATGAGTGATTACACGGAAAAGCCAGCCTAAAACAAAAGAACAATTTTGTCCAAGCCCTGCCAGCCTGCAGTCAACACTGTCCTCTTGCCAGCCCCTCTCCTGGCCAGTGCCGTCGGCAGTCAACGTTCCAGATTTGGGAGCCTGGCACGTGTGCCTCTTTTGTTTGAAATAAAGTGATCAGTCACCACTCTGGCCAAATGCAGCATAATTGATGGTGTGAGTGGATGGAGAAAATTTCCTGTCAGAAAAAAGGTTAACTGTGGACATATTACAGCCAGGGTCTCTGATTCCAGTATAATGGCATTTGGACAAAAGTAGGGCCCGTCCTTTTTATAGCACTTTATGCCCCATTAGTATTACTGCAAGTCCCAGGACCTGCCTGTTCGGGCACTTAATCAAAAGCAATGGGTTGAAAATCATGTCCCAGATCTCCTCATATTTGATTCATTCCTTCTAGATAGGAAGAAGTAAAAAACACATTACTAGCATCCAAACAGCACATGCATTATGCGCTAAGCAGTTGAGAAGGTTATCATTGGGTTTTATCCCTTTGGGTACTTGGATGGACAAGTACTTTCCTATTCATCCATTCACTGGCGGAGGCAGCCATATTTCATTTTTTTTTCTTCTGCTGACAGACAATCCGTTAGTTTTCCACAGATCTCTCTTTTAAAGACACATTCATGTCACTTATTTTAATTGTAGGCTTCAGGCAGCAAAGCCCAGAAATGTGCGCTCATGTGCACACACACACACTTACACACACACACACACACACACACAACTGGAAAACTACTACTTGGATGTAGCTCCTCTGAGAGTCAAATCTAATAATAGAAGAGGAACATTTCTTAGGGGAAGAATTAATTTATACACTTAATTACTCGGGATCCACTTCAAGCTCTCCGTCTTAACGCTCTTTCTTTTGGAGAGAGTTTTTAACTAAACACAGAGTGTTCTAACAGACCCTGAGGACAGCCTGCCTCATTTAGACAGAGGAGCCCGGCCTCTTCCACCCCTGCCCTCATAGCCCACGCCTCAACCCTCAGGGAGGAGATGAGGGCATCAGCCATGGATCGAGGCCCCGCCAATGTTCGTATTGATTGGGACCTGGGTGAGAGAAGCTTCAGCTCAGTGAGCTGCTGTCTCTCACTCCCATGCTCTCTGGGGCTTCCAAGTGGATTTCCTGCTGGATGGCTTCGCCCCAGCATAACTGTGAAAAATGAAACATTTTTTCTATCTGTTCAAAAATGGGGGCAATAGCCAGGCTCCTCATCATTCAGAAGGCCTCTGTCTGAGGAATGGGCTTTTTGTTTTGTTTTGTTTTTAAAAATTTGTTTTATTTGCCAATATCTTGCTAAAGAGTGGAAGAAGGATATAGTCAATTATAAAATTGCACCGTATTTGGAAAGGCTTACCTCTGCTGGATTAATGTGAGGCAGGAGAGTTATAATCTGTTTTTGACATCATCAAAAAATGGATTAGATTATGGTGTATTATGGAGCCAAACAGATCAGGGAGGCTGCCCCTGACAGCCTTATGGGTTGATCTAACAGACTGGGAACCTGAACACTAGGGTTCCCAAAGTGAGTTCCAGCTGGGTGCAGAAGGAGCAACTTTCTGTTCCCTGAGAAGTTGCTGATGCAGGCCTGCAATTGTCCACAACTGAGGAGGATAGGAGCTTTGAAAATGTGGCCAAATGGAATAGACACTCAGGGAGAGGGGAAGAAGTATGTGACCCTTGGCCCCTGATTTGGAATGGGGACCTGTTTAGCCTCCTGGTTTGTGGTTATCCCATCGGCCTCCTGCATATCCCTCCCCCGTGTCAACGTTTAGAGTTCAGCCGTTGTTTATTAATAAGCCCTATTAAATGCACACCTGATATCTGAGAGAAAGGAAACAACACAAAATTAACATGTCATCACATTAAGATGAATTTAGGCTCAATCTTTTAGTGCCTTTATAGACTATTTTACTTAAATTATGATATCATGGGCCAGGCACAGTGGCTCACGCCTGTGATCCCAGCACTTTGGGAGGCCGAGGCAGGTGGATCACCTGAGGTCAACAGTTTGAGACCAGCCTGGCCAACATGGTGAAGCCTCCGTCTCTACTAAGAATACAAAAATTAGCTGGGCTTGGTGGCGGGTGCCTGTAATTCCAGCTACTTGGGAGGCTGAGGCAGGAGAATCGCTTGAACCTGGGAGGCAGAGATTGCAGTGAGCCGAGATGGCACCATTGCACTCTAGCCTGGGCAACAAGAGTGAAACTCCATCTCAAAAAAAAAAAAAAAAAAATTATGATATCATGTTGAAAAATATCTTTCTTAGGGTCTTATATCCCATTATATATCAATATAAACTCTATATGATACAGAGATAATTATTTTTAAACCTCAAGAAAATCTAGAAGAATATTAAATTGACCATTTATCAAGCCTCAGGAGAGGGATGAAAATGATTTTTCTAAGCTTAGAAGCAATATAGAAACCCTCAGAGGAAAAGAGTGACAAATTTGACTATATAGAAGAACAAAACACTTCTGCATGTTAAAAAAAAAAAGGCAACCAAGAGATTGAAAAAATATTAGTAGCTACTATGACAAAGAGTTAAAATCTTTGTTATTTAAGATGATCATACTAATTTACAAGAAAATATCAAGTTCCAATAATAATAAGCTAAGAACATCAACATAATTTATAGAAAACACAACCAGTAAACAAAAATATTGAAAGATGTTCAGCTTCACTAGAAATCAAATAAATGTAAATTAAACAAATAAATGAAAATTTAAAGAAGTAATCCTTCTGTGTATTTTTTTAAAAATCTTTTTAAATGAAAATTCCTAATATTAACAAGAGTGTCCTGAATATTTGTTGAATATTCCTGGTGATCTTGTAAAAAGATAAGACCCTTTCAGAAAGCAATCCAAAGTCATAAAAATGTTTATACCCTTTGACCCAGGAATCCCACTTCTGGGACTCTAACCTGTGGAACTACTCTAAAAGATAAAAAAAAAAAAAAAAAAAAAAAAAACTAACATGTTAATGTTTTTATTGCAGTGTGGCTTATAGCAACAAAAATCAGAAACAACCCAACACCAACAAGAGGTGCTTGTCTCTCATCCATTCAGTGGAATATTAGTCAATCTTAAAATGATGACCATGTGGAAAAGGGCGCCATTTACTATTAGATGAAAATTTAGTATACAAAATTGGATGTAAACTTGGATTTCCAGTGAAAAACATGCAAATATGAAAAAAAATAGAAACACATCAAAAATACTTTGCGATCACTGTGCATCTACCAGAATGAATGCAATTTTTAAAAACAAAGAAACATACTGACCTCACCAAGTACTCACAAGTTTGTGGGCAACTGGAAGCCCCATGCATTGCTGGTGGGATGATGCTACTACGACAAAGTGGTGCAGCCACTTCAGAAAGCAACTGGGCAGTTTCCTATGAAGCTAAACATAAACTTACCATATGACCTAGCAGTCCCACTCCTGAGTATTTACCCAAGAGACATGAAAGAGAATATTATCAAAGAGAATATTCACATGCAACCAAAAGGCTGTATGTGTATGTGTAAAGCTGCTTATAGCACCTTAATCATAATTGCCAAAAAATGAAAATAACTCGAATGTTCATCCACTGAAGAATGGATAATCAAACTGTGGTACGTCCATACGGTGGAATATTAGTCAGCAATAAAAAGGAATGAACTACTGATACGTGCATCATGATAAACCCCAAAAGCATTATGCTAAGTGAAAGAAGCCAGACATGAGAGGCTACGTACTACATTATTCTAAATATTTATATGACATTTTGGAAAATGCAAAATTATAGAGACAGAGGACAGATAAGGGGTTGTCAGGAGCTTTATGTGGAGTAAGAAGATTGACTGCAAAGGAGCACAAAAGGAAACATTTTTGACGAGGCTGTTCTGTCTCTTGATTGTGGAGTTGGCTACATGACTCTGAATTTATTAAAATTCATAGAACCGTATTCCTCGAAAAAGGTGATGTTTTTCTGTACATAAGTTATACCTCCTAACCTGGCTGCCTTACCCCAGAAAGCTATCCATAGTTCTGGTGAAACAGTAAGATTATTATGGGTGATTCTTTTCTCCATTTTCAGATTTTCCAACGTAACTTTGAAAAACAAATTATATAAATATATTATTAATATATATATAATCTGTATGTCTGTTGCTGTCATAAGGGAGGAATAATCCATGAGTAGGGGCACATTTGTCTACATACGTATAATACTTCTATTCAAAGAGCCACTGATCAGAAGCTAGCAATGTGAAAATCCTTTGCAAAATAAAATCTCAGACCCAGGAGGCTACTCTCCCATTGGCTCTACCTCTCTTTGGATTTTTTAAAGAGCTCTACTTTTCACCTGACCTGACTCTAGCTCTCAAATTAGTAATAAGTAGTAAAGGAACTGTATGCATTTCATTGGAAAAAAAAAAGACTTGGAAGTGGAATTTATCTCAGATATGCAAGATTGGTTAAACATACGAAAATATATCAATGTAGTATACCATATTGAAAGAATAAAGGACCAAACCTACATGCTCATCTCAATAGATATAGAAGATGCATTTGACAAAAAATCCAACACCCTTTCATGATAGAAACACTCAATATACTTAGAACTTCCTCAACCTGATAAACAGCATCTACAAAATACTCACAGTTAACATTATATTTAATGGTAAAAAACTGATCAGGAATACAGTAAAAATGTCTACTCTTGCCAATTCTATTCCATGTTATACCAGAGGTTCTAGCTAGTGCAGTTAGGCAAGGAAAAGAAGTAAAAGTTATCAGATTGAAAAGAAAGAATTAAAATTATCTCTGTTTGCATGTGACATCATTTTGTACATAGATAATAATCCTAAAAATAAAACTACAAAAACCCCTATGAGAACTAATAAAAGAGTTCAGTAAAGTTGTAGAATACAAAATCAATATATAAAAATAAATTCTATTTCTATACACTGGCAATAAACAATCAAAAAATGATACTGAGAAAACAATTCCATTTGCAATAGCATCAAAAAGAATAAAATACCCAGGAATAAATTTAACCAAAAAAAGTGAAAGACAAATGTAGAAAATTAAAGAAGATCTAAATCAATGGGAAGATCCAATATTCATAGATCAGGAGACTTCTTTTTAAGATGTCAGTATTCTCCAAATTAATCTACAGATACAGCACAGTCTCCATCCAAATACTAGCTATATTTTTGCATAAATCAACAATCTGATTCTAAAACTTATATGGAAATGCAAGGGACCCAGAATAACCAAAACATTCATGAAAAAGAACAAAGTTGGAGAACCCATACTTTCTAATTTCAAAACATATTACAAGCTATGATAATCAAGACTGTGATACTAGCCCATTGCTCTATGTATCAACAGAATAAAATCACCTGAGCTCCAGAAGCAGAGCCTACAGTGAGCTAAGATCATGCCAATACACTCCAGCCTTGATGACAGGAGTGAGACCCTGCCTCAAAATTAAATAAATTAATTAATTAAAATAAAAATTAAAAATAGTGCTGGGACAAATGGGTACCCACAAGCAAAAGAATGAAGTTAGTCCCCTACCTCACATCGTAGGCAAAAATCAGCTCAAAAGGGATGAAAGGCCTAAATGTTAGAGCTAACCATTAACATAAAATTCTTAGAAGCAAATATAGGTGCAAATCTTTCAGACCTTGTATTAGTCAATGGCTTCTTAGATATAACTCCAAAAGTACAACAACGAAAGGAAAAATAGATACATTGGACTTCATCAAAATTGAAAATTTTTGTGCTTCAAAGAACACCATCATGAAAGTAAAAATACAACCCACAGAATGGAAGAAAATATTGACAGATTGTGTATTTCATAAGGAATTTGATTCTGTAATATATATAAAGAACTCTTACAACTCAACAATAAAAGTACAAATAATCAAATTTTAAAGTGGACAAAGAATCTGAATAGACATTTATCCAAAGAAGATATTCAAATGGTAAATAAACATGACAAGATGATCAGGATCATTAGTCATTAGGAAAATGCAAGTCAAACTACAATGAGGTCTAACTTCACATCCACTAAATAGCTCTAATAAAAGCAATGGATACGAACAATTACTGGTGAAAATGTGGAGAAATTGGGAATCCTCATACATTGCTGGTGGGAATGTAAAATAGTGCAGCCACTTTGGAAAAGTTGGGCAGTTCTTCAAAGATTAAATGTGGAGTTACCATATGACCCAGCAATTCCACTCAAAGAGAACTGAAAACATATGTCCACACAAAACTTATACATGAATGTTTATAGCAGCATTATTTATAATAGCTAAAAACTGGAAACAACCCAAACTCTATCAATAGATGAGTGGGTAAACAAAATTTAGTATATGCACATAAAGGAATATTATTTGTCAATAAAAAGGGAATATGGTTCTGATACATGCCACAACATGGATGAACCTTGAAAACATTATGCAAAGTGAAAGACACTGCTCACAAAGACCACATATTATGTGATTGCATTTATATAAAATATTCAAAATAGGTGAATGTATAGAGACAGAAAGTAGATGAGTGTTTGCCAGGAACTGAGGACAGTGTGGCAAAAGGAATGATTCTGTGGGTACAGGGTTTCTTTTTGGAGTGATGGAAATGTTCTGAAATCAGATAGTGGTAATAGTTGCACCACTTGAACATACTAAAAACCAGTGAATTCTACACTTTAAAGGGGTGATTTTTATGATAAATGAATTATACCAATCAAAAAAAGAATGAATATAAAAGACAAGAAAGGAACTAGGGTGGGTGGGTGGAGGGTTCAGCGCAAAGTGTATCTAAAGATCTGACAGGCTGTGTACTAAAGAATCAGCTGGTACTAAAGAATCAGCATCAGCTTCAGAGTTTTCTAGCCATTGGACTTCCCTGGGAGCAATAGAGAGGTCATGGGATGGGCATTGTCCAGGCCGCCACTGGTTGGCGAGTTTAGACTAGCTTTGGCTGACCTCCTGATCTCTGTCGCCTAAAGCAAACTGTTCCTCTATATTTCAGCCACTCACAGGCACACATCACTGACTGTGCCTGTATTGCAAATATCTGAGCACAAATTTTTTTTTCTCTTTGATTATAAAGTCTTTAAGTGGAAGGACTATGCCCCAATGTGTCAACTCAGTCACTTGGACACAGTAGATGTGTCTAAATGTTAAGTAGTGAAAACCATAAAGTAGGTGCAATTTCTATTGGTGTATCTACCTTCTATAGCTCTTTCTCAGGGGCTGCAGGGGTTCCTCAACCTGCTCCTTGACATGTCCCTGGTGACCTGAGGGTTCTGGATGTGGGGTGACACTGCAGGGAGGGGCTCAGTTTAAGCCAGTGTATTTTCCTCCCTGGCATAGTGCCTCCTTACTTTGGATGACTGCATCCCACATTATATCAAAGATTACAAATGAACTCATTGGTACACAAATACATGGAATCTCATTTATATTTAACTATCTGAGTTGAGTTGTGGTTGAATAGTTGGCAAAATAATACACTCTGCAAACATTTGATTAAAGTTTAATTAATTTTGATTTTGCAATTTTCTTATTTTAGAACCATTTTTTTTCAAGTTTGCAAAAATAATTTTACAGGCTCTCGCAAAGCACTTCGTTCAGCCCAAGGCATCATGTTGCCCAAGGCAGCATATTGGATGAGAGTCCCTGCTTTGTAGGCACTGTCTGGGAACAGATGGAGAGGCATTTCGGGGAACACGGAGTCGCTCCTGGGCCGTAGAATTTCTCCTCTAAGGCGGTTTGCCTACTGCACCTACGTTTTGACTGGGCCTGTCCCTTTAAGTGGGAAGCAGCCCCCGGCCCAGCACCTCAGAGAACCCCCCCACCAGTGCCCACTCCATTGTCTGTCTCAGGACCCAATGCTGCCCAGCAGTGGCATAGAAGTGGGACACATAGGTGTTGACAAAGATTAGGAGAGATCGATGAACACGGACGCAGATTCATTCCCAACTGCTGAACTAATCAGTTGGTTTTCACATGCACTTTATTCCCCTGTCATATCAGCCACAAATACCTGCTTTAACACTTGGGACCAGTCCTGCGCCAGCCAAATTGATTATATTATTTGGTTTGCTTTAGGAGGAGAAATGGAAAAGACCTTTGCCCTCCCCTATATATATATATATATATAATATAAAAAAAGCTAAAGCAAAAACAAGTAAAATAACAATTGCAGGTTCTGTCAGAGTAGAAGAAAGAGCCTGCGTGCTGGGTTCAGATAATACTTTTGAGAAATTAAACGACCATATCATCCTGGGTCTTGGTCTCCAATCCATTGGTCCATGATAGCAAGAGGCCCGGAGAGAAGACAAGGGTTTCTCTAGACCTCGGGAGCACAAGTAGAAGGAAGTGAATCCCTGGGCTAGAAAGTGGCTTTGCTTAGAAAGAGGGGAAACAAGCAGGACACAGTGGCTCACGCTTGTAATCCCAGCACTTTGGGAGGCCGAGGCAGGTGGATCACAAGGTCAAGAGTTCGAGACCAGCCTGGCCAATATGGTGAAACCCTGTCTCTAATAAAAATACAAAAATTAGCTGGGCATGGTGGCAGGCACCTGTAGTCCCAACTACTTGAGAGGCTGAGGCAGGATAATCGCTTGAACCCGGGAGGCAGAGGTTGCAGTGAGCCGAGGTGGCACCACTGCACTCCAGCCTGCTGGGTGACAGAGCGAGACTCTGTCTCAAAAAAAAAAAAAAAAAAAAAGAGGGGGAACACTGGAAAGATAAACAGACTCCAAAGGGAGAGAAGTGGAATACAAGTATCTTGGGAAGAATCATCCAGGAGTATAATACAATGATTTCCAGTGGGCAGCGGCAGTGGCAGTGGCAGTGGCATCATGGAGGAACTGGTCCTGCACATAGGTGCAGGTTACCTGGTCTTGGGGGCTGTGATGGAGGCATTCCTTCCTTGGGAACTTACAGGAGGGTACCCATTTATTCTAAAACCACTCTGCTGGAAGGAAGCAGTGAAAACAAGCAGCCTGGTCTCCTTTATTTATACGAAGGAGAAATTAAGGATCAGAGAGAAAAGAGACTTAGGCCACATGACTCAGTACCAACAGAGCCAGGACTACAATTCAGATCTCTTCAATCCTATCCAGGGCTCCTGCCATATGATCATTCATGATTCAGGGCCAGGGTGACTCCACAAGGTCATGTCAGCCCATACCACCTATTTAAGCTGTAGAGGGGAGTGAGCCATCTGTCTCTTCTCACCTAGAGACACCCTCTCTGGTCCTAAGTAACCAGCCATTGGTTGTAACCCCCAGGAGGACCCCCAAGAAGGGAAGGGCAAGATGTGAACGAAAACACCAAAGTGTTAACATCAGAGGCCTGTCTGCTCAGGCCCTGACAGGGAGTTGATGGGATTCAGGACACACTACCCCAAAATATGAGGTATTTTGAGAAAATTTTTCTTGGGATTTGAGAAAACAGCAGAGGCAGGAAGGCCTCTCTAACCTTCTTCCTTAGGCAGGCCATAAAAGAAATCCCTCCTCCAAAGTAGGTCATAAGACCCCCATTTGAGAGGCACCCTCCCTGTATCTAAAGAAAAGAAATATCCTAATATCTGAAGACGCAAGGTTGCAGAGAAGAATCTGAACAAGTAGGCCTTGCTAAATTCCTTTTAGTTTATTACCGTAAGATCATACCCGCTTTGTCCAATCACACTTCTACACAACTGTCTGCTCGTCATCAAACCTAAGTAGAGTCATGGGCTGAGTAATGACTTTTCAGTCAATGATGAACCACATATACAATAGTGGCCCTGTAAGATTATAATGGAGCCCTAGAGAGGTGTACCATTTAAAATCTGCTATATTTTTACTGTGCCTTTTCTATGTTTAGACACACAGATACCACTGTTACAACTGTCTACAATATTTAGTAATGCAACTTGCTATACAGGGTTGTAGCCTGAGAGCAATAGGCCTATCCTGTATTCTAGATGTGTAGTAGGCTGTACAATCCAGGTTTGGGGAACTACACTGTATGATGTTTGCACAATGATGAAATCACCTGATAATGCATTTCTCAGAACAGAGCCCCATCCTTGAGTGACGCATGACTGTATAAAAATACACAGGTTTCCTTGTTTCTTTGGGTCTTCATTTCTGAAGGCTCCCATGCCATGTAAAATTTACATTAAGTAAATCTGTATGGTTTTCTCTTGTTAGTCTGTGTTTTTTTTATAGAAGCCTCAGTCATAAACCTAGCGATGGGTGAAAAGATATATTTTTTTCTCCCCTACAGAACCCACAAAGGCTTCTGAGAAAGGGCAGGTGTACCGGGGCAGAAAAACAGGAGTGTGACACCAGTGCATAAGGGGCAGGCTGCCCTGGTGGCTCATCTGAGAGCCTCATGAGCTGGCCCACCCTCTCCAAGTTCCATTTGAGGAGTAGGAATTCTGTGGTCTAGTCTTGGATGCAGACCGGTCTCTGCCTTCCAGCAGTGACTCTGAGTCTCTGGACCTCAATTGCTCACCTTTGAAATGAGTGAGCAAGAGTAGACAATATCTCCCAGCTCTAGAGCAGAATGGGTCTCTCTGATCTTAAGGGTCTTCTTTCCTTATCTTCAAATAAAGGACACCAAATTCTCTACTGACTGCCATTTCTCTGTAGCTCTACCCTGCCTTCCTTTCTTGGTAGGAAAACTTTTTGTAGGAGTTGTTGAAGCCTGTGTCTCTACCTCCCCACCCCATATTCTCTCTTCAGTGCCACCTCATGACTGAGACTATTCTTGCCAGAGTCACCAGTTACTTTCACTGGCCAAATCCAAAAGTCCTTGCTCTGTTCTTACCTTTCCTGACTTTTCAATGGCGTTTAAAATATAATCACTTCTTCCTTCTTTAAACATCTGTTTCTCTTGGCTTCCCAAATATCACACCTTCCAGGTGTTCCTGCTGTCTACCCTGCTGCCTTGCTATGCTAACTCCTCCTCCTCTTTTGTACTGACTCCAAAAGTTAGAGTGCTTTGGGACTCAGTCCTTGGCCCTCTTCTCTCCTTTATCCACTTTCTCTCACTCAGTTTGATGGCTTTAAGTACCTACTGTACTCAGTGGCTACTGAATCTATATCTGCAGTGGGAGAATTCACCCCAGACTCTTGCACTCTTTCATCTCAACCTTCTCTTTTCTTCTTTTCTTTTCTTTTTTTCTTTCTTTCTTTCTTTCTTTTTTGATGGAGTCTCACTCTGTAGCCCAGGCTGGAGTACAGTGGCACAACCTCGGCTCACTGCAACCTCCGCCTCTTGGGTCCCAGTTCAAGCAATTCTCCTCCCTCAGCCTCTCGAGTGGCTGGGATTACAGGCACGTGCCACCATGCCCAGCTAATTTTTGTATTTTTAGTAGACACGGGGTTTCACCATGTTGGCCAGGCTGGTCTTGAACTCCTGATCTCGTGATGCCCCTGCCTCAGCCTCCCAAAGTGCTGGGATTACAGGTGTGAGCCACTGTGCCCGGCCCCTTCTTTCTAGATGAATAGCTAGCAGTCATCTTGAATTTTACATGGGCCAAAGAAGAACCCTTGATTTTCTCCCTTAAGCTGCTCCCTAGTCCTCCCCATCTCAGTACATAAATTACTGTCCACTCCGTGCTTCACATCAAAGACCTAGAAGTTGTGTTTGATTCCTCGCTCTCCCTCACCTCCACATCCTGACCATCAGAAAGGCCTCCAAGTTCATCTAGTGCTAGTTTACTCTCAGCCTCCACCTCCACTTCAATATCCTCCAGACTGGACTTCCTGCTTCCTCTCTTGCCCTTCCAATCCATTTTCCCACAACTACAAATCAGATCAAGTCACTTCTCTGCTTAACAACATGGTATCCCTTAACTCTTAGAATAAAATCCACAATCCTTAGCATGGTTTTCAATGGGTGACCTGAACCAGCCTCTGCCTCCATCTTTGACTTTGTCTTTCACTTGGGCCAAACCATTTTTGACCTGGACCTTTGACCATTCTTCCAGACCTTCACATGGTGGGCTTTGCTTTAGTGTTATATTCTCTGAAATGCCTTCCCTGGCCATCAAACTAAAATTGTCTTTTGCATCTTCCCAAGTCTCTGCATATCACTTGTGATTATCTGGCATTTTTTATGCTTATTCCTATGTTTACTTACTGTCTCTATCCCCCTTACTAGAATATAAGCTCCCAGGAGGCAGGGACCTTGTCTATATAATTTTCTGCCATATCCCTAATATCTAGATTAGCATCTGGCATGTGGAAATTGTGTATTTAGTGCATATTTATTCAATGAATGAATAAATGAATGCATGATTATCTCTGGGAGTGGAGTTTGGGAATCCGTATTTAAAATACATTCGGCAACTAAAGTCAAGAACGACTATGCATAAGATCTAATGTATTTCCCAGGTAGGATAAAGCAAGATTTTCCATTTCTAAAGATTATGATGGGCAATGCTTATCCTAAAGGAATAAATCTCCAGTAGTCCAATTGCAAGTCCCGTGACTTATGTTGAAAAGATATGGGTCTAGGGCTCTTTGCCCATGTGTTTTTGAGGCACAGAAGATGGTTATGTTTGCTTCCCCATGTTACTGGCCCTGCCTTTAGCTCAACAGCTGGGAGATAAAGTGCTTCCTGTCTTCCTTGAAAGGAATCAATAGTAAGAATGAGTACTTGGCTCTCTCCAAAAGGTCAGCTTGACACCTGATTTCTCAGGCTACTCTCTTGATTCCTCCTCCCCATTAATGGGAAAGCCTTCTCCTGCCTGGCAGACAACTTTCTAAGAACAAATTTATAATCCGATTCTGAGAAATATTATGGAGATTAAGATAGTATCTCAGGGTTCATTTGGTTTGGCCCCTTGAAGAATGGGACGTATGTGCAGAGCAAAGGTCAGCGTGTGCCCAGCACATGTGAGCATGGGTACAAGAAGAGAGTGTAGGTAGAGATGTGTGTTAGCAGTGAAATGTGCCACAAATGGGAAGGATTCTCTCTGCATGGACATACATGGCACTATATGTAGCCCATGTGCCTAGTGGTGGGTATGCAGAGGCATGAGCAGATAAATGTTGGTGCATGTGTTTACATGTGTGACACAAATGAGTGCATTTGCATGTGTACTAGACAATGCTTTGCCAGAGTCTGTGACCAAGTAACCATGCGACTCCAAGGAGTCACTTAATTTTCCTCATCTGTAGACTGGTACAGCTAACCAAACCTGTGCATTTTGCATGTTTGTTGATGGGAATAAATGAGATCATGGAAGGAACATTCTTTTTACAGGAAAGCTACCAACATGTTACTTAGATTGCAAATCTTTTCGCATGTAACCTCGGGCCACACACTTGCCTGTAGCTACCCACAGTCGCCGCCCCACCCCTCCCCTCAGCCTTTCAGTACAGGGATGCCCCGTTCAAGAAAACCTAATATACAAAAGCAGAAGTCCCAAACACAAGCGAGACAATTAACCTGCGGGGCGAGGTTACCAAGGGCGGGCTGGGATCCTGTGGTTTAGAAAACATCTGGGCCTCCTGGTCCAGCGCCCCACCCCCATCCTGTACATCCCACCTCTTGCAAAGCCACGGGGAGGAGGTGGATTATCTTTTTTTTCTTTTTTCTTTTTCTTTTTTAATGAATAGGACGGGCTGTGGGCGCCTGGCAGGCCCCATCTGTCCGCTGCCCCAACTCAATTTGATTCCCATTCACCCGCCTTTGTTTGCCTCCTTTTTTTGATCAGCAATGTTGTGGGGGGTGGGAGTGCAAAGGCTTAATGTTCTCGACGGCGTGATGGAGCCCCGACCCCTCCCAGTCCCCCGCCCCCTTGGCCGCAGTGGCCCAGCGTTCCTAGAGGTGAGGGTCCCCGCGCTGCAGGCCAGCCCTCAACCGCGCGGAGCCCAGGCTAGCGGGGAGCGGAGGCGGTGGCAGTTAGCAGGCCGAGGGGAAGGTGCTGGTTTTTTCGGGTCGTGGGGCCTGGGTGGCTGCGGCCCCCAGGATGGGATCAAAATTCACCTACCAGTGACAGGGGCCTATCTACTGCGCGGGGAGAGGGAGGCGCCCACAACGGAGCTTAATGGGAGCCACCTGGATTTCCAAGTGGTTGGGAACTGCACATCTGGAGGTGGCACCTCTGTAAACCATTTCACTCCCTTTTAAATAGAAAAGATAATAGAGCAGCCCCATTTAAAAACTCACCCATAATCCCATAGCCTGAGTGCTAAAACCATTTTGGAATTTTCTTATGATCACTGGTGGCCGGTTTTGTTGGGTGTTTTTTGTTTGTTTGTTTTTCGGGGGGGGGGGTGTTGTTGCTGTTTTGGTTTGTTTTACAAATTGCCATCCTGAGTGAAAGGGACCTAGGGAACTTCAGAAGGGGCTTGACAAAGTGTCACCAGCCCATTTTACAGATGGCCTGCCCAGAGAGGAAAGAGCCCAGGCCCCCAGACTCCTGGCTCAGGGTTGGCATTGCAGCTAGGGTCAAGATTATGGAAGATTGAGAGAGTCAGCCAGCTATCCTCCAAACTACTCTCCAGTAGTTTGCCAAAGCCTAGAGGCACAGGTACCAGCTCAACAGGAAAGAAATTAACTCCCAGCATCCTCTGGGGAGCTGAGGATCTAAAATCAGATAACAGCAGTAAAGATTAGTCCAGAAGCCTCCACTGTGTGGGCTATGCCAGCGAGAGGCAGGAAGGCTCAGTTTAAGACTTACTTTGATAAATAGGGCTGTGCTGTCTGGTATTTTGGGGAGAACCCATTTCTGCCTGGCAGGGGACACTAGAATGTGACTCTGCATCTCGATGTGCAGTTTTTCATGGGTCACAGTTGGCATAGGCTACAGCTGAAAACTCTAGGCTTCCTGGTTATCCAACAGCTATCTCCAAGCAACTTTTGTCTTCAAGGAGTTCATATCCTCAAAGAAATGTAATACCTAGGCCCATAACTATAGGAGGTGGTGGAAAGTTTTGGAGCCCTAACAGGTACAGGCAATGGGCCATGGAAATAGGAGATGGTCACAGGGAAGGTTTGATGGAGGAGGAGACTGAGCTGGGTTTAGGTGGAGGAGATGGGGCCCTGGGAACAGAGCCTGGAGACACTTTTGCAGAGAGGTGAGTCAAAGCAGAAGCTGGGACAAAGTCAAGTATGTATTGTGGACAGTAACTGGAAAAAGGTCCACAATGCAGGTGCCAAGGTGATGGGGCAGGTGACCTGGGTCAGGGGGCGGCACCAGTAGGAGCCCTGAGGTAAGGGATATGAGCATTGGCTGCAAGAGGGTTTGTGATCCATTTGGTTGCCCAGCATTATCAGGAGCCTGAAAGGAAAAATGTCTTTTCACATGAAGACAGCATTTTTCACATACTTATGGGTGTGTGTCATTGATAAACATACAAATGCATTTAAAGGCATTATCACATTCTTAAAAAATTTGATCATTCTCAATTTTCTCAGTTGATCAATGCTACTCTCAAGTGGAGTCCTTGAAATTTACATGAAAAGGCATCCCCCCACATGAAAAGGTCCTTAGTGTTTCTGGAGAGTGTCCTCTGAGCCTTGCCTGTGCTCAGAGGAGAGATTAAAAAGGATGTTCATACCTCCAGGAGATAAGACTCAAATACGCTAACAACAGAAAAAATGTCATGAGGGAAAGAATGACCAGGTGCCAAACCCAGTATAATCTAGGGGCCAAATGACAGCATTATAGACATTCAGAGGAGAAATCTCTGTGGGTGGGTTAGCAGGATGGGGTTTATGGGCAAGATAGGATTTAATTAATCCTTAAAGGATATGTGGTAATTGGATAGGTAGATGAGCAAATGGCATATGTGCTTCTAGGTAATTATTTATTTGTGTTCATCCACTTTTTTTTATTTTCTGAAATTAAAAAATATGGAAATATAAAGAGAATAATACAACAGAGGCTGGTGTGTCCACCACCCAGAAGTGACAGTTATTAATATTGTGTCAAATCTCCACCATTGTGTTGAGTAAGAGAAATGCAGTTGTTTGAGTGGAATTTACTTCCCCTTTTTTTCTCTCCCCACTTCCTGTCTTGCCAATCCCTCCTCTGTCCCATGACCAGGCTACCATCATCATGGATTTAGTGTATATACTTTTAATATACTTTTACAATGAACTGTGTGCCTATGAACAAATACTAGCAGTGTTTGTGTGTATGTTTAAATGAATGTAAATGGTGTCATATTGAACATATTGCTCTGCAAGTTTGTTTTCGTTTATTTATTTTGTATTGAATTGTGTGTTGGTGGAATAGTGTTCTTTTTACCTGCAATGTGGCATTCTGTCACATGAAAACTGCACATTTTTTTCTACAATAATACTGTTGCAGTAAACATCTTCTACATGACTCCTTGCACACATGTATGAGAGTTTAAGAGGAATTATGCTATGCTAGGGAATGCATAGTTTTAGATTTATGGTTATATCAATTTATATTACTCATCATGGTTGATTTTAATTAGATAATTTCTTTTAAAAACACATTAAGTGTGGAATGGATTATATTTGTGCTTCTATATACACCTCTGTTTACAAAGCGTACTGCACCAAAGCAGCCTACTTTAATCAGAGATACAAACATATCATGGTTTTGGTGCGCTGGCTTTCGTATCAGAAATATAAACCCACTTTCATTTACTAATGTTTACAAGAAGAAGAATTTTAAATTGTTGATCTTGGAGAAGGAGGATAAATGAGAGAATAATTCTTGAATAGTAGACTTGTGTCCGAGCTATGGATAGAATCTGTTCATTAGACTTTGGTTATTGTAAAAATGTGTATACCACAGACCAACCTTCTTTTTTAACTCTGGGCCTTGGCATGTGTGTGTGTGTGTGTGTGTGTGTGTGTATTTATAATTTGCCAGCCTCATCCTTATTGAATATCCATGTATCCAATACGCACACATACTACACAAGTGTATCATTCACTGATAGTGAAGGTCGGAGAATGGCTTGGGCATCTCAACAAAACCATCTAGATAGCTTAGTTCTAATGGGCACAATACATGCAAATAGTAGTTATGGGGCCACCTTTATGCTTTTCTGAGTTTGGTGCTTTGTGAATGTTGTCTTCTGATACACCTATCATCATGTGAGTTCCACTACTGAAATCCCTCCTATGCATTAGAACTTTCATAATCACAGAAGGAGCAAGACAATAAACTGTTACCTTCTTTCCATCTGAGTATAAATTCACTTGTCATTTCTCTGTAAAGAAGATATTAATAGTTTCTATAAAATAGGACATGGGGTAATTTTCTGAGCTGGGCAGTGGGCTGGGGAGGGCAGGTGGGAGGTAGTTCCAGAGCTGGGTATCTGGAGTTGGATAGGCATGGGCATTGCAGGAGGCACTGAGCTTGAGAAACCCAGGCTGAGGATGAGTATTGCTTGTGGCTTGCAGCAGAGGGGTAGTGCTCAGAGGCAAAGAAGGGGCACACCTCAAGGGCTTTCCCTTAAAGGGATGAGTGTAGACCACTGCTCCAGGCAACATGGCTGGACAAGCCCTGAATTCATTCTCCTAAGTGAAAGAAAAAAAATTTCAGGCATAGTTTAGATCTCCACTACCCACTGTTCTCTGTGGTGCACACATAATTTTAAAACAATTAAAACAGCTGGGTGGAAACTTGAATAGCAGTAGAGGGCATGTAACTGGTGAGATTGTTTTATTTAAGTTTGCAAACCATCTATCCTGTCAGAGGGAAGTCCTTCCCAAAATCATACTCTTCCTGGCATCTGAGGCACGTTCTTGTCTTTCAAAGTATTTCCACATCCATTATCTCAGTTGATCCTCACAATACCCAGGTGAGGTGAGTTGGAAAGATATTGAGGTCCCATTTGCCAGAGGTTAAATGGCTTTACTGAGGTTTTATATTTTAGCAGCAGGGCCAGTCTAGAGTCTGGTCCTCTGGATGCCAGTGTCACACACACACACACCCCCATGCACCTGCATGTGCGCACACGCACACACACACACACAAAATTTGGATTTTATAGCATTTTTTCACAAGGCTACTCTTCAACTTAATTGCAAATCCTTGAGGCCAAGGACAGTGTTTTACACCTCTGTGAATCCTCCATTAAAAAAATAGTTACTTGTCAAGTTGAGTCTATTCCTTCCTTTCCAGGGTTGCCAAGGCTCTTGTGCATTTCCAGAAACCCCTTCTGTCAGAGGTGGAGGACTTTTTAGGATCAAACAAATTTATAAGGCAAAGCCTCATAATTGCCACTCATCAGCCTAGTTCAGACTTCCAAAATTGGCCTGCTTACTGTGTGTCGATACAAATGTGAATGGATTAGCTGCCACTTTCCCAAACACCTATCACATGCCAGTCACTGCTGGAACGGCTGCCCCTAGAAGATCATTTGGCCCTCACCACAGTCCTACATGGAGGTGTTGCTATCCCAGTGACATGAGCAGGCTTCAAGGACCTGCTGTCAGCTTTCCTGGCCTCCCTGCCTCTTCTCTTCTGCACCAGCCTCCTGGGTCCTTTCACCTGTTCATCAAACCATCCTGCTTCCCTATACCCCTGCCTTCTTCACTTTTGCTGCACATGCCCCACTTTGCCAGTGTCTATCCTTGGTACCCAGAAATTAGCATGAAATTAGAAAGGAGCAAAGCCAAAAGGCAGCCAACTAACCCGTGGCCAAACGAACCAGTAGCCAAAACCAGTGGTTGGAGAAACAGACCAAACTCAAGAACTAATGGGAGACCAAGGCAGGGCAGGATTGAACAATGCTCTGAATACCCAGAGAAGGCAAAGCCAGGGCCACTGCATGGAGGAGGCGGAGGCCTGGAGATGGGCTCTGAGGATGGGAAGAGTTCAGACAAAAAGAGAAGGAGGAGCAGAAGGCTCCCAGGCTGCTAGCCTGCCTCTCCTCATTTTCCTTTTTCTGCTTCCAACCTTGAAACCTTTTTTTTTTTTTTTTTATACTTTAAGTTTTAGGGTACATGTGCACATTGTGCAGGTTAGTTACATATGTATACATGTGCCATGCTGGTGCGCTGCACCCACTAACTCGTCATCTAGCATTAGGTATATCTCCCAATGCTATCCCTCCCCCCTCCCCCCACCCCACCACAGTCCCCAAAGTGTGATATTCCCCTTCCTGTGTCCATGTGATCTCATTGTTCATTTCCCACCTATGAGTGAGAACATGCGGTGTTTGGTTTTTTGTTCTTGAGATAGTTTACTGAGAATGATGATTTCCAATTTCATCCATGTCCCTACAAAGGACATGAACTCATCATTTTCCAGACCTGTCTGGGCCTGGAGGCAAGAGGCGGAACCTCTGGCGATCCTCGGGTGCCTTCTCTTCTCCGTGTAGTCGTCTTTGTCCTCAGCCGCCAGAGATGAGAAATTTAGCGGCAGGCCACTCTTTCTGTTTTCCTGTTCTTTCCCTTTTCTTTCAAAAGCCAGAAGGAGAAGGAAGATGGGGGTGGGAGGGGGCACAGGGGCTTCCTGCAAAGCCCAGGCTGACTGGCTCCAGGAAGGATAAATGACTCCGGTCTCCGCGCCGCTGGTGTTGCACAACTTGTCTGTGCTGGCTTGAGACCCCGGTGATCCCCTTCTAATTGAAATCACTTTCCCCTGACCTCCCCCGTAAGCCTGTGAGCTTGTTGCTCTCTGCGCCAACACTCGGGCTGCGGAGGTCGGGGAAATCCTGGCTGGGCACCAGAGCTGCACGCACGCCGCATCCATCTTCCGGCCGCCCGCGCTCTTGGCCGCGCCGGGTGCCCAGCCAGGGTGGGCGTCGGGGCAGCCCCCTGGAAGGCGGCCCTGCTGGATCACCGGCTGCTTGGAAGCTCGCAGCGGGGCTGACACTGCCCCCTAAGGGGTATTTTGGACATTTCGTGAGGGGGCTTGTTGATTGGCACTACAAATGGGGGTGCTACTGCGCGTTGGGTGGGGATAAGCCTGGGATCGGGGACATCCTGCCCCGTGCGGGACAAGCCCTCATTTGCCCAGCACGACCAGCAGGCCTGCAGAGATGAACAGCCTGCTTACAATTATCTGAGCTGAGACTCTGTTTCACATATAAATCAAAGTATTTTTGCACCGTTATAATACACTCTGGTGTTTCCAAGAAGGCAACTACCACGTAAATCAAAGGAGACAGGGCTCTTTTTCCAGTTCATCTCATTAAGACATGTTTACCATTTAGGCACATTATAATACTTGAGCAATGGCAATATAACACATCTCTCTGTGTCTGTTATCTATCTGTCTGTCTGTCTGTCTGTCTGTCTGTCTGTCTATCTATCTATCTATCTATCTATCTATCTATCTATCTATCTATCGATGGATCCATTGTATGGGAGAAAAAGTATTAACGTTATCCTCACAAGGTCCATGGCTGACACCTCATACAAAATTGCATTAGCAAGAGAAAAGCGTAATAAATTTATTTAACCAAAGTTTTACATGGCACAGGAGCCTTCAGAAATGAAGACCCAAATACCCAGGGAAAACTGTATATTCTTATGCTTAGGTTTGAAGAAGAATGGACAGTCATGTAGAAATGTGATTGGACAAAAAAGGGTATAATTTAATGGTATAACTGGGAGGAACTCAGCTTATTTGTTCAGATTCTTCCTGGCTTCTCCATGCAGCATTCCTTTCCTCTAGGTATGGGCCAGACACCTGTCACATGTATGTCTTATGACCTATATTCAGGGGAGGTAGACAGAGAATTCCTTTATTGCCAACTTTCACACAAAAACATGGGAGAAGGTCAGGGAATGACCTTGTTTCAGTGATTTTCCTCAATTGCGAAGGTGCTATATTTTGGGGGTATCATGTTCTGAGCCCCAACACTGTCTGCCTATCTACACATCTATATACATATATATACATACACCTAGACATATGTGGATAAATATACTTACATATACACATGCTACACACACCTGTGTGTATCTTAAATACAAACTTATTTATTCTGAGTAGGTATGAGACTCACTGTCTTCTAGTGAAAATATGCTTGAATTTACGTAGAGAAATGCACACTATTTTATTATAAATTGCTTTCGTTTTATTTCTGTTTATAATTATACTAAGAAATTGTGATGATTTTTTGAAAGGGGTTTGAGGTCTTTTAGAGTTGAGAACCATTGTTTTTGCCTTTCTGGGTCTCAGTGTCTGCAAAAGACCCGAAGTGGGAACAATAAGATGTTAAAAAACAGCAAAAATGTCACACAAAATTATATCCATATAACTCATAGCCCAAGATGCAGCTGCAGTGAGAAACTTTGCTGATCACAGTCCCTAGGGTGCCCCAGGTCCCAATGTGGAGGGATATAGAGCCCGGGAGGTAGAAGACCCCTTGGGTAGAGGTTGGGGGTGCATAACTGTGAGCCCAGGTTGGAAGACCAAAGGCCGTGTGCAGTTTTCCAAGTGTGTTATATGCAATGAATGGAGGTTTATATGAATGGAGATGATATATATTGCATAGAAATTGTATATATCCAGGTGCGTTATATGCAATGAATGGAGACTTTTTCCTCTTTTAAATGACCAAACAGAGAGAGAGAGAGAGAAAGAGAAAACCTTCCCTAAGCACTTAGTGACCACACTTAGTGACCACCTGCTATGCACCAAAACTCTGTCACCTGCTCGGCAAACCATATCTTTCTTAATTCTTGCTCCTACCCAGTGAGGTAGGTATATTATGGTTAACATAGATGAAGCAGCTGGGGCTCATTCAGTAAACAAAATTTGAACTGAATCTATTTGACTACAAAGTCAGTAGGACATACTGGCCCTAAAAAATTGCCAGTGGGCTTGTTTTTATTTTTACAGATTGCTGATTTAATTAAGGTCTTCTGTCTTAGTCAGCAAGTTTAGTCTATGATACTTGTCTGAGCCTAACTCCTTTGATGGTAAAGGCAACACAAATGGAAATTTAAACATAGAATTCAACCAATATAAAAATATTTATATATTTTTGAAAGAAATAAAACAGTATCTGTACAAGTCAAAAACATACCACATTCTTGGATGGGGGAACTTATAATATTTCAATTTCCCCCAAAATTACTTTATAAATATAACGAAATTATAATTGGAATTCAAATGGATTTTTACGGTATTAAATTACCTAAAAATTGATGTAAATGTCTGAGAAAGGCCAAGAAAAATTTTTAAAGAATAGTTGGGGAGGGTAGCTTGATTTCTTACTAAATATAAAAATATAACATATACGGCATGGGACTGACATAGGAATAGGAAGGAAAACCCAGAAAGACCTCAGTGGACAAAGGTGGTCTGTTTAATAAATGGTATTAATAATCCATTTAGTAGAAAATAAAGTTGAATTCCCTGCCTCATATCAAATTTTTAAAAATCCATCTGGAGTAAGTGTTTAAATGTAAAGTAAATAAAACCATGATCTTATTATAAGAAAATCACTCACACACATACACATATATGAGATAGATAGATAGATAGATAGATAGATAGATAGATAGATCTCCAAAGGGTCATGGTTGAGGGAAAGAAATGGTTTTTGCCAAGTCAGAAAACTTAGAATGTATAAAGAAAATGATAGGCATATTCAATCATGTAAAAATTAATATAATATTAAAATGGTGAAGGATGCAATAAACAAAGGCAAATAATAGCTTGAGGAACAGTTTCAATGCAGACGATTGATAAAATATTAATATCTGAGATATACAAAAAGATTCTAACAAATTAATTTAAAATGGCAAACAATAAACAGGAAGATGGGCAAAGGATATGAACAAAGAGTTTAGAGAAGATCAAACTCAAATGTCAATACATATATGAAAATATGTTAACTTCTCTAGTAGTCAGATAAACACAAATGGAAGTAACAATGAGACATCATTTCCACCACAAAGTTGGTAAGTTAAAAAGAGTGATAATCCCTCCCACTGACAGAAATGTTGGGGAAAAGGTTTCTCTTATATATGATTAGGGGAAATGTCAGTCATTATATGTTTTTAGAAAGCAACTGCTCAATGATTATGGTAAATGTGAGTTACACAGACCCTTCAACCTAGCAATCTCACTCCTAGGAATTTGTTCTTTAAAAACAAAATTCCAGTAAGAAAGTATCTGTTCAAAGTCAAGGATGTTCACATCAGCATTGTTTAAAACTGCACAAATTTGGAAACAAAATAAATCCCATTGGCAGAGGAATAATTGAATAAATTATAGGACATTTATACCATGGAATATTGCACAGCTCTTAAAAACACTGTATTAGATATAACTTCCTGTTAACTTTGAGGGGTATTATGATATATTTTTAAGTGAGAAAAGCCAAATGCAGAGAAATGTATACGTATATGACCTGTTTTATAGTGATGACCTTCCATAAATTACATACATATATTTATGTATGTAAATGACTATATTAGCATACAAATATTATGGAAAGTTTCAAAACAAGTGATGCCAGCAAACATGAGAGAGGAATGATGGGAGTGAGGTATGGTGTGTGTGTGTTCAGGGAATCAGAGAGGTTAAAAAAGATGAAATCAATATGAATTTATGTAAAACGATATGTATATAACTATACATGGAGAGAGAAATTTGAAAGAATATTCACTAAATATTAACGATGTATTCACAGATTGAATATTGGTCTCTACCAGTTATCCTCAAGTTAATCTATAGATTCAATACAATCCTAGTAAAAATCTCAGCAGGTTTTTATGTGCATCCAAATGTATACATGCATATGTGTACATTGACAAGCTAATTATAAAATGTATTAAAAATGCAAAGGGCAAATGGCTAAGACATTCTTGAAAAAGAAAAACAAGATGCATAGAGGAGGGCAGGAGGGTATCTTACACTATCAAATATCAAGACTTTAAAAAAGCATTTATTTATTTATTTTTTTGAGACAGTGTCTTGCTCATTCACCCAGGCTGGAGTGTAGTGGTATGATCATGGCTCACTGCAGCCTCAGCTTGCTAGGCTCCAGTGATCCTCCCACCTCAATTTCCCAGGTACCTGGGACCACAGGCACAGGTGCATGCCACCACACCCAGCTAATTTTTTTGTATTTTTTTGTAGAGACAGGGTTCTACCATGTTGGCCTCAGTCTCCCAAAGTGCTGGGATTACAGGCATGACCCACCTTACCCAGCCAGTACTTAAGACTTATGAAGCTACAGAAACTAAGACAATACAACATTGGTGCAAAGACAGATGAATACCCCAATGCAGTTGAATCAGTGTCCAGAAACGGGCATGTGGAAACTTTATTTATGACAAAGGTGAACTGCAGAGTATTAGGGAAGGGTTTCTTTTCAATAAATGATATTAAGTCTATTGAATATCTGAATGTAGAAAAATGAAATTTGACTCCTACCTCACACCATACAGAAAAATGAATTCCAAGTGGATTTTGGCTGTCAATGTTAAAGGTAGATCAATAAAGCTTCTAGAAGATAATATAGGAGAATTTTTTTCTCAAACATGGAATAGGAAAATAATTCTTAAATCTGATACAAAACCCACTAATCATAAAGGAAGAAATTAATACATTGGGCTACATCAAAATTATGAACCTCAGTTCATCAAAAGAAACCACTAAAAGAAGAAATTTGCAATATGTAAAAAGTAACAAAGAATTCACACCCAGAATGCACAAAGAACTAGGAATCAGTAAGCAAAGACCAACAACCTAATAGAAAAATGGCAAGAGAGCTGAACAGGAATTTTACAAAAGAGGATATACCAATGGCCAATAAACATATGAAAATGTGCTCAATTGTATTAGTAATTTTAAAATTTCATGAGATATACATCCCCTTTGAATGGCTAAAATGAAGAACTGTAGGTAAGGATGTAGAAAGGAAGGAGTGCTCAAAAACTGCTGGTGATAATATAAATTGATGTAATCACTTTGGAAAACTAATTAAATGTTCAATGTACATATACATGATGAAGGAGCAATTCTATTGCTAGATGTTCACTTAGAGTGTGGGCACACGTGAAGTAAAAATCATGTACAAGAATGTTCATAGAAGCAATTTGTAATAATCCCAAACCAAAAACACAAAATGCCCAACAATAGTAGAATGGATAAATAAATAATAGTATATTCCTACAATGGCATATTTACAGGAGTGAAAATGAACAAATGACAGCTATATACCTCAACATGAATGAATCTCCATATAATGTTTAGCAAAAAAAAAAAGCTAAACATAAATAATCTGAATTATTTCATTTATATAAAGGTGAGCAAGTAAAACTAATTTATGGTGTTAAAAGCCAGGACAGGACAGGCACAGTGGCTCACGCCTGTAATCCTAGCATTTTGGGAGGCCGATGTGGGTGGATCACGAGGTCAGGAGTTCGAGACCAGCTTGGCCAATATGGTGAAACCCCCATCTCTACTAAAAACACAAAAATTAGCTGGGTGTGGTGGCACAAGCCTACAATCTCAGCTACTTGGGAGGCTGAGGCAGGAGAATCACTTGAACCTGGGAGGCAGAGGTTGCAGTGAGCCGAGATTGTGCTATTGCACTCTAGCCTGGGCGACAGAGTGAGACTCCGTCACACACACACACACACACACACACACAACCAGGACAGTAATAACGACTGAGGAGGACTGGGAGAGGCACTGGGAGGTGGCAGGAGGACCTGTAGGGAGCTGCTCACATTCTCTTTCTTGTCCTGGGTGATGGATGCTTGGGTATTCATTTTTTAATAATTCTTTGGGCTGCATGTGTATGATTTGTGCAACCTTCTGTATTTGTGTTGTACTTCACTAAACAGAGAAAAATAATTTTAATGGCATTTACTTTAGGTGATGAGATTTCAGGTACCTTTTACTTTCTTGAATGATTTACAGTACACCTGTATCGTTTAATATGATCCAGAAAATCATAAAGCAATTTATATACAAAGAGAGCCAAATATATTTCAGAAACACAAATATGTTCATTTAACTAGTTGAACTAAAGCTAGATACTCTTTCACAAAATTAGTTTTTTTTAAAAAGATCATAAATTGCCATGTGCACACTTTTCTCCCCTGCTGGGTTATTGAATCCAGTTTGATCTTGAGAGGTCACACTCTCAAACCTCTGCTCCTGCCATGAGTGGACTCTATAGCACCCAGGCTAAGTCACACAAGCATAGGGTCACAGGTTATGGAAAGAGCCTCAGCAGAAAACCAAGAGGACTTGGCTCAAGTGCTAGCTCTTCCAGAAGCTTCCAGCAGTGGAACATCAGGTTGGTAACATCACCTTTAGGACAGCAACACTGATCTAATCATGTCAAAGGTTTCCCTCAAATCTGAAATTTTATGACTGTGTGTCTTAGTGATGTGGGGTAGATTTGAGATTGTTGGAGGGAAGTGCATTGGGCAATGCCAACATCTATCCAACATCTACCATGTGGCAGGTGCCAGAGTGGGCACCAGGGATACACCAGTAATTTAAATACACAAACATCCCACCCACGGGAAGTTTACATTTCAGGGTGGGAGACAGGCAACAGACAGATAAATAAATGAGTATGTAACAGATTGAGAATATGTCCTGTGCTAAATTCTAGCTAAGAGGGCAGGATAAGAACCAAAAATTCCCTGTAAGACTTGGCAGCAGGAAGGTAAAACTGGGGACCTGGAGAAGAACAGTTTTTTTTTTTTTTTTAATACTTTAAGTTCTAGGGTACATGTGCACAATGTACAGATTTGATACATAGGTATACATGTGCCATGTTGGTTTGCTGCACCCATCAACTCATCATTTACATTAGGTGTTTCTTCTAATGCTATCCCTCCCTCAGCCCCCTACCCACTGACAGGCCACAGTGTGTGATGTTCCCTGCCCCGTGTCCAAGTGATCTCATTGTTCAGTTCCCACCTATGAGTGAGAACATGCGTTGTTTGGTTTTCTGTCCTTGTGATAGTTTGCTTAGAATGATGGTTTCCAGCTTCATCCATGTCCCTGCAAAGGACATGAACTCATCCTTTTTTATGGCTGCATAGTATTCCATAGTGTATATGTGCCACAGTTTCTTAATCCAGTCTATCATTGGTGGACATTTGGGTTGGTTCCAAGTCTTTGCTATTGTGAATAGTGCCACAATAAACATACGTGTGCATGTGTCTTTATAGTAGCACGATTTATAATCCTTTGGGTATATACCCAGTAATGGGATTGCTGGGTCAGATGGCAATTCTAGTTCTACATCCTTGAGGAATCGCCACACTGTCTTCCACAATGGTTGAACTAATTTACACTCCCACAAACAATGTAAAAGCATTCCTATTTCTCCACATCCTCTCCGGCATCTGTTGTTTCCTGACTTTTTAATGATTGCCATTCTAACTGGCATGAGGTGGTGTCTCATTGTGATTTTGATTTGCATTTCTCCAATGGCCAGAGATGATGAGCATTTTTTCATGTGTCTGTTGGCTGCATAGAAGTCTTCTTTTGAGAAATGTCTGTTCATATCCTTTGCCAGCTTTTTGATGGGTTTGTTTTTTTCTTGTAAATTTAAGTTCTTTGTAGATTCTAGATATTAGCCCTTTGTCAGATGGGTAGATTGCAAAAATTTTCTCCCATTCTGTAGGTTGTCTGTTCACTCTGATGGTAGTTTCTTTTGCCGTGCAGAAGCTCTTTAGTTTAATTAGATCCCATTTGTCTATTTCAGCTTTTGTTTCCATTGCTTTTAGTGTTTTAGTCATGAAGTCCTTGCCCATGCCTATGTCCTGAATGGTATTGCCTAGGTTTTCTTCTAGAGTTTTTATGGTTTTAGGTCTAACATTTAAGTCTTTAATCCATCTTGAATTAATTCTTGTATAGGTGTAAGGAAGGGATCCAGTTTCAGCTTTCTACATATGGCTAGCCAGTTTTCCCAGCACAATTTATTAAATAAGGAATGCTTTCCCCATATCTTGTTTTTGTCAGGTTTGTCAAAGATTGGCTGGTTGTAGATGTGTGGTGTTACTTCTGAGGCCTCTGTTCTGTTCCATTGGTCTATCTCTCTGTTTTGGTACCAGTACCGTGTTGTTTTGGTTGCTGTAGCCTTGTAGTATCGTTTGAAGTCAGGTAGAGTGATGCCTCCAGCTTTGTTCTTTTTGCTTAGGATTATCTTGGCAATGTGGGCTCTTTTTTGGTTCCATATGAACTTTAAAGTAGTTTTTTCCAATTCTGTGAAGAAAGTCATTGGTAGCTTGATGGGGATGGCATTGAATCTATAAATTACTTTGGGCAACATGGCCATTTTCACGATATTGATTCTTCCTATCCATGAGCATGGAATATACTTCCATTTGTTTGTGTCCTCTTTTATTTCCTTGAGCAGTGGTTTGTAGTTCTCCTTGAAGAGGTCCTTCACATCCCTTGTAAGTTGGATTCCTAGGTATTTTATTCTCTTTGTAACAATTGTGAATGTGAGTTCACTCATAATTTGGCTCTCTGTCTGTTAATGGTGTATAGGAATGCTTGTGATTTTTACACATTGATTTTGTATCCTGAGACTTTGCTGAAGTTGCTTATCAGCTTAAGGAGATTTTGGGCTGAGACAATGGGGTTTTCTAAATATACAATCATGTCATCTGCAAACAGGGACAATTTGACTTCCTCTTTTCCTACTTGAATACCCTTTATTTCTTTCTCTTGCCTGATTGCCCTGGCCAGAACTTTCATCACTATGTTGAATAGGAGTGGTGAGAGAGGGCATCCCTGTCTTGCCAGTTTTCAGTGGGAATGCTTCCAGTTTTTGCCCATTCAGTATGATACTGGCTGTGGGTTTGTCATAAACAGCTCTTATTATTTTGAGATACGTTCCGTCAATACCTAGTTTATTGAGAGTTTTTAGCGTGAAGGGCTGTTGAATTTTGTCAAAGTTCTTTTCTGCATCTATTGAGATAATCATGTGGTTTTTGTCATTGGTTCTGCTTATGTGATGGATTACATTTATTGATTTGCGTATGTTGAACCAGCCTTGCATCCCAGGGTTGAAGCCGACTTGATCGTGGTGGATAAGCTTTTTGATGTGCTGCTGGATTCGGTTTGCTAGTATTTTATTGAGGATTTTTGCATCGATGTTCAACAAGAGCAGTTTTAAGGCAATGTGAGGACAGAAGCCAACTGGGGTGCACGGTGGAAAACACAGGGGGTAATGAAGTGGCCATGGTCCACATAGACAGTTCAGAAGCTTTTCTGGAAAGAAAACAGAAATATCAGGTAGAGGCTGGAGAAGAAGGCAACATTAAGAAAACAGTGTTTTCTGGCCGGGCGCGGTGGCTCACGCCTGTAATCCCAGCACTTTGGGAGGCCAAGGTGGGTGGATCACCTGAGTTCAGGAGTTTGAGACAGCCTGACCAACATGGGGAAACCCCGTTTCTACTAAAAATACAAAATTAGCCAGGTGTGGTGGCACATGCCTGTAATCCCAGCTACTCAGGCGGTTGAGGCAGGAGAATCGCTTGAACCTGGGAGGCGGAGGTTGCAGTGAGCCGAGATCGCACCACTGCACTCCAGCCTGTGCAAGAAGAGCGACAGCTTTAATGGGGGAGGCAGTTCTTCCATGAAGACAGGAGGAAAGAGAGAAGATGGCACAGGTGCAGGTCAGACTGAAGATTAGGTGGAGGAAGGATGAGGGAATTCCCATCACCTGCTTCGCTTTTCGCCTTCACGTATTAGATGAGTTCAACAGCTGAGAAGGGATATGGGATATTTGAGATATAAATATATGGGCTATATGGGATATAAAGGAGAAGGTAAGTGTACTTAAAGAGAAATAGAATTGCTGGGCAGTGTTGGGTTGAAGTTTGTAATCATAAAATCTCAGTAAATACTGTAATGAACTTGGAGGCCAGCAATTTCTTTCCTGAGAAACGGAGATAGTAAGACCCAGGCCCTCCTCATACCCTATGACTCTGTGAGTAACCCCTCAATCCTTTCTGGAAAATGCTTTAAAACCCATGATCTTATTATCCATGGTGTCAATAAGTCTTGCAGCTAAGAAGAAGCTTGGGGAACTATAAGATCTAATACAACTGGTCAAAATATCAGCACAATCTCAAATGAGTTGTGTGGGGTTTATCCACCCACCCACCCATCCACCTATCCCTCCATCCCATTCCATTTAATGGACTCTTCTAAATCATGTACTGGATGTTAAAATAACAGCATTCTCATTCTTCGATGATTAGTTATTTGGCAATTCAGTGAATAAATTTGTTCAACAAGTGTTTGTTGAGCATCCACTATTTTGAGCTCAGCCCTTTGCTGAGGATTGTGGAGAACATACAAATGCAAAATGAATTCTCTTCATTCTCAAGTAGCTTATAATGTAGATGGGAAGGCCATTCAGTCTCACATTGTAATAACTCAGTGTAGAATACAAGTGCTAAATCATGTGCAGAGATCAGGAGCAATGAGGAGGGAGCTCTGAGAAGGAAGCTCTGTGTACACAAGCACAGCTCTGGCAGGGAGGCAGGGTTTAAGCTAGGCCTGATCATCTCAGCTCTTATCTTCGGAGAGGGGAAAAAAGATTCCAAACTTGAAGAAATAGTGCAGTATTAGAGTGCAATCATAAACATAAAACATTAACATGTAATTCCCTTATGCTTTTGAAAAATTACTTCATAAATGCAAAGTAAAATATTTTTCCCCTTTTATTACCTGACAATTACATATTAAGAATTTCTTTTTATGTTTAAAAACATATGCAAGCTGGGGAAGGCAGACGCCAAAATGTAATTGCTTTCCTTCTATAAGAATCAGATGTCATTTTCTTCCAACTCGACTCTGAAAAGAGATAGGAAAAAGCAAATTGTTGTGTACATTAAATTTGGAAACATCTGATAGCTTTCCTCAATTAAACTATTTAAATGGAAAAAGATTGCTGTACAGCTCTATCATATCCCACTGAATAAAACCTCAGCTGAGGCAAATTGGCAGTGGCAGGTACCAAATGCATCGGCAATAATGAGATTGGACAACCCACTGGAGGTCATTGGTAATTGTTATTATATGCAATATTGCACTGTCAGAAGAAGAAAAAAACAACTCTGTAGCAGGCAAAGCCCATACCAGGGACTGCATGAGTTGGGAGTACTTGTGACCACCCAGCCAGGGTGACTTAAGGAGTGTCAGGAGAGCTGGAACCCTGAGTCTCGAGTCCACTCCTCATGAGGGCTCTTTCGTGGCTGGCTGTGCATCTCAGCATATGGGGGGCAAACCACAGCACATTCTATCAGCAGAGATCTGCTTATCTGGCAGCTGAGAGCAAGGTCTCAGCGGGTGGCACTGGGGCAGAGGAGAGGGGGAGGAGACAGTTAGGGGAAAGTGGGACCCTGAGAAGGGACGTGGAATAGAAGTCAAGACAAGGTTTTTGTATTTGTTGTGTGTTGTGGTTTTGCTCTGAGCTGACCCTGATTCAAGCTATTGAAAGTTCATTTCCACCACACCCCTACCTCAACCAACTTTCCAGATATGGAGGAAAAGAGAACAAGAATTCACTTGTGTTCCAAGGTTTCAAGTCTCCTTCTCAAAGTTCCAAACTTGAGAAAGAAGGGGTGGGAGTTGGTTTGGGCTGCCTCGGACCTAAGCAAGCCTGCCTGCCTGCCTGCCTGCATACAGCCTCTCCTGAGCCCTGGGCCTCAGGAGTAAAATCAGTTGCTGCATAGTCCTGTGCAAATGACAGCCATACACCAACTTGTCTGCAGTGAAACGATGGGTACACATAAATGTATTTGATTGCCATTTAACCACTTATCAGACAGGTTAGTGTCCAACAGGCTGCAGCAGGTGCATCAGTGCCCATTGCACTTTGTCCCTTAGATTCAATCATGAGGTCACTTGAAACAGAATGTGACCATTTACAAGAGCCAAGAGCCCAAAATGACTGTGATGCTGCAGTACCTTGTTAAAGAAGGAAGGAGTGGGGAGACCCCTCATGGCCCAGGCTGCTGATATCATGAAGCTCTCTGAATACAGTTAGAGTAACTCTATCAGAATCATTGCCAATTGCCTCCTGCTCTCAAAGACATCTTGGAGAGTATTCCTTGGTGCTGAGTAAGTGTCTCAGTCAATTGGGGCTGCTATAACAAAATATCATAGATTGGGTGGCTTAAACAAGACATTTATTTCTCACAGTTCTGGAGACTGGAAGTCCAAGATCAAGATGCAGTGTCTGGTGAGGGCCCTCTTCTTGGTTTGCAGATGTCCCCATTCTTGCTGTCTCCCCATATGGCAGAGATGTTGGGGGTGGAAGGGAGAGAGAGAGAGAGTGTGTGTGTGTGTTCTGGTATCTTTCTTAAAGAGCACTGATTCCATCACAGGGCTCAGCTCTCATGATCTCATCTAAACTTAATCACCACCTCCCTAAGGCCCTATCTCCAAAACACCATCACACTAGGGGTTAGGACTTCAATATGTGGATTTTGGGGAGACACAAACATTTAGCCCATAGCATCATGCTTCCTGAATTTGTCTGAAGAAAGCAACAAGTAGGTAAATAACCCTATTGGGAAAAAAAAACGCAAAGACAAAACACACTAAAAGCTGAAGGGAAGGTCAGGAATCAGGATGGTATCCTAATCCAACCTGGAGGAACACTCCTTCTGAGCTGCAGGCATTCCTGGGCATCCTCTGGTTCCATATCCCACTCCAGGTGGAGACCCCCCGAGATGTGGCTTCCAAGACTTGACTGTGCTAGGGAATCTGCTGGGGAGCATTGTGCAAGCTACTCAGATTTCCAGGCTCACCTCTGCCTATTGAGTCAGATTTCTGGGGGTGGTGTTTGGAGACCTGTATTATAAACAAGTTTTCTGGAGAATTCTGGAGCAGGTCCTCCACAAACAAGACACGTATATGGGAAACACTGCATCCCTGACAGTCATTGCTGGAAGAATCCCCCAAACAGGGAGTACACAGATCACAAGGAAGCCTGATCTGTTGTAAGTCATGTTTAATTGCCACAAAGTTCTTTATGTTGAATAATATTTGATCCTCTGCCAATTCTGCCCAAAGTTTTAACTCTTATCCACTAGATCAGAAAGGATGTATGCGTTTAATCACCAGTTGTCTATCTCTTCTTCAAATGATTACTCTGCAGCATATCCCAGCAGAAAAGGTCCACTTCCACTGAGCTGACAACCCAGTGGGAGAATCTAGGTGTACCCTGAGAGAGATGCTGCATTCATATACATTCATTTGGATGACAAGAGTTCATTCATTCATTGATTCTCACTGAGCACCTATTCCCTGCACTGAGAACTGGTGGTACACAGAGGAATCAGAGGAGAGACTCTGCCCTCGAGGAGCTGACGGTAGAGGAAGGAAGCCACGCACTTATGTAACTCTTGCCCACCCACCCAAGCGATTTGAGTAAAGGACCAAGGAGGGAGATTGAGATGGGGTGGAGCTGATTAGGGATGGCTGCCTGGCAGAGGTGGTATTTGAGCTGGGCTTGATGGCTGAGTGCGAGTTGGATGTAAAGAGGTGGTGTTACCAGTGGAGGGAGCAAGGTGAAGCCAGGTGTCTATGGGAAGAGCAAGGAGTACAGCAGGTGGCACAGAGGAGCTTCCTTACATGCTCAGGTTTAGTCCTCTTGGTGAGGAAATAGCCCTTCTTCTCTGGTCATAGCATCAATTCCTAGATACTAGTGTTGAGAAATGCACCTGGCGCAGTCCTTTACCCTTAAACAGGCATCACTATCTTTATTTCAAAGTCAGCTTAAGGTTGTTTATGCCTAAAGAGATCTCTTTGGTAATGGGCCTGCCTAGTCCTACTTAATATTCATCCACTGTGAGATGACAGGGCCCCTCTTCTGGGCCAGGCCTGCACACAGGGATCAATGAAAAAGCCTGATCCTGGCAGCTCTACTTGCCTTAAGTCAGACAGCCCTGTGGCCAGCCCCCAGGGTTTACGGGGCAACTGTTGGCTGCCAGCAGTGAGAAAGTCTGGGTTCTTTCCTGCAAAAACTCTGATTGACTAAAGGAGAAAAGAATTTTCTGGAAAGACAACAGGTAGCTCAAAAGGTTCGGGGTGGGGGTGGGGGAAGAAATGGTTAGGGAACAAAAGGTGGCACAGCTCAGTAAAGATCAAGCCAGCAGGACAGTCTGCTTGGAACCCTGTGACCAGTATGGTCATCACCACCCTCTACCGAAACCTTGGCTCTGCCACAGCCACTGAGAACGACCCATGGTTTAGCCCCTCTAGAGCCCAAATCTTGGCTGGAAGAGGCATTGGATTGGCCAGGTGTAGGTCACACCTCTCATCAGAGGTACCAGAGGAGCACATGGCCAACCAGGAGGGACAAGGGTCACTCGCATCCACAGAGTTAGATTAAAGCACAGGTGAATGCCCAGGACAGGGGTCCAGGTGTGAGAATGAATGATGGAGAGAGGAAGGGTGAAAAGAAGTCGGCAACGGAAGAGAAAGCTCTTGCCAACTGGACAGGAGAGGCTGCGAGTCATGTGCTGGGGTGTGCTGGGGCGGGTTGGGTCAGGGCCTTCCTACTGAGTCAGGACAACTTAACAGACCCCTCAAATTCAGACTGAAGGAAGGGGTGGTCCCTGAGTAAAGGGGCAACTGGGGAGACTAAGGGAATGATGCCCACCTGCCACCTCAAGTAGCCTGAGGATTCACCTTGAAGGAGGAAGAGATTCAAATGCATAGAGGAGGACAGTATTGCTATTCATGGCCATCATTGCCTCCCAAGGAGAATGGACCCTGCTTAAGGAAAAGTCCTTTGGTTTCACTAAGTGTCTTAATGCATTTGGACGTGCAAACTAGGTTTGGGACTAGGACCTAGAGAAATAGGAATACTAGAGGGAGAGGAATTTGGAGGGCAACATGGAGGGAGGAGGAGAGTGTAGGGAGAGGGGCCAGAATCTTGAAGTGGCCAGTGACTACTCCTCCTGGAGGTGTGGTGAAGAATGGGGAATTAGATGCAAGATTGTCTATAGTTCCAGCTACTCGGGAGGCTGAGATGGGAGAATCACCTGAGCCTAGGAAGTCAAGGCTGCAGTGAGCTGAGATCACACCGCTGCACTGTAGCCTGGGCAACTGGAGTGAGACTGTCTCAAAAAAAAAAAAGTTTGCCACATGCAACCTGCCTCTGTCTCTCTACACCTCCAGTGTAGCTGCTGCATACCTGGATGCCTGGTAAGGTGGGCTGTTATTTTAGAATATGTCCTGTATAGGCATCTGCACATTGAAAAAGGAACGGTGTCCCTCATCTGGTTATATGCATAGCCTCCTAAGGGCAGCTCCTTGGGAAGATGAGATGATCTGGACACTGAACTAATTCAGGGGAATGGGAACTTCTGGCCCCAGATGCCCATGGTGTGATATATGCACTTCCACATCATGTGGGCAGAGTGCAGCCACTCCAGAACTTCTAGCCCTGGGAGACCCCCACTGTCTGTGTGTTTTGGATGTGTAACCTGAAGAGGTGAAAGCATGAGCAGAAAAGGGAGTGCACCTGGCGGGTTTAGAGGGCAAGGTGGAGACGAACCTCGTTGGCTGTGACCAGGTCCCAACCTGGAAGTGGTGACCAAGAAGGGTGAACTCAGAGATCTGGACATTGAAGACCGGGTTAAAGTGTCCAAACACTCTGTTAGGTTTCTTATTCCCTATGTTAAAAGATAAACTTAGGCACACTGAAATTGTAATGAGTTTATTTGAGCAGACAGTGATTCATGAATTGGGCAGCACTGGACTCCAAGTGATTGGGCTTCACCTGGGGGACAGGAAGGGAAACTTTTATAAGGTGTTCACAGAAGCAAGAGAAAGAAAATACGTTCAATAGGTTAAAGTGGAAAGCTTCTAGTTAGAGGTTATTTTGGTGGTTTCTGATTGGTTAAGCTTAAGTTTTGTTTTACTGTTTACACTGAGTTGGGCTTTGTTTTGCTTACCTAGCATTGGGACAGTCTCAGCCTCATGACTTCTATTAGTTTTTTTTAGTTTTTTTTAAACACCTACTTGGCCACAAACCCCACCCTACTTTTTGTGTTAGCTGTAAATAGTAATAATAGTAGCAAAAATTTCTATAGCACTTCCTGAGTTCCAGGCATCATCCAAAGCACTTTACAGGTATTAATTCACTTAATATAATCATCCCTATAGCTCTTTGAGGAGGATTCTAACATTATCTTCATTTTGCAGATATAGAAACTGAGGCACAGTGAGGCTCATTTTTCTTATCTCCTCTGGCAAATGTGGGGCCTCCGTTATGGTACTTTGCATCTTTTCTATGTGTGCATGCATTACGGTGCATTAGGGTATATCTCTGATGATGACAGCCAAGTACACTGGTGCTGTACAGCAGAGCATACATACATGCTGTTACCATTCATGCCTCATCTCCCCCTTCAAGGGGAAAACACTAGCTTTTCATCTTTGCATCCCCAAAGCACCTTGCACAGTGCTGGGTGTATTTAGCAGAAAGTGTCCAGTCAATTTTTGTAGAATGGTGAACTAAAGATTTCTAAGCAGGGAGTGATGTAGTGAACAGTATTTTTGGAGGGTCTGCCAACTAGCAGGGTGGATTGAAAGAGGAGAGGCTAGAAACAGGACCCCACAAAGTTCTGAACTGTGCCCCATGGCAAGGACAGTGATCTGTTTGGAGAACTACTGGCCATCTGGGGTTTGCCTCTGCCCTGCAGGTACACCTCTGTCTGAGCTCTTGGCCTGGGCTTTTTTGTCTTCCTGTTTCCCAGCTTTGCCCAACCATATTTCCTGCCTGAGAGAAACCTTCCATATAATTTGTGAACTGGCGAGACACTCAGCTTTTGGCAGACTGTAAAGCTGCTGTGAAGTTTTAGTTCTCAATCCTAACATTTGGTTCATTTAATTAAGGGCTGAGGCCATTATGAACACCTCTCAACTATCAAAGGGCATTTGAAACAACTCGCAAACACAATTAACCTTGGCCCCAAAGATTAAAAAAAAAAAGGCAGGCACAGTGTGGTGTTTCACTATTTATAATCACCAGTTAACAAAGTATGCAATTAAGTCAAGTGCTGATGTAGCAACACAAGCCCAGTGCCAGGGGTTTGCCCTTGCCTGGTCTTTGCATGTGACCATATGGGGCTTTGGACTAGTGGTCTCCAGGTGGAGGGCCATGTTAGAATCTCTAGGGGCTTGGGGATGGGGGAAAAGGTTTGAAAACAACCATAAATAAATAAAATAACCGTAAATAAAATAAAACATATATGTTTGAAAACAACCATAAATAAAATACATAATTTTATTTTATTTGGGGGATATTCTTAAAACCTAATATCTTTTCTTTTTCTTTTCTTTTCTTTTTTTTTTTTTGAGACAGAGTTTTGCTCTTTTGCCCAGCCTGGAGTGAAGTGGCATGATCTCGGTTCACTGCAACCTCTGTCCCCCCGGTTCAAGTGATTCCACTGCCTAAGCCTCCTGAGTAGCTGGGATTACAGGCGCCCGCCACCATGACTGGCTAATTTTTGTATTTTTAGTAGAAATGGTGTTCCTCCGTGTTGGTCAGGCTGGTCTCAAACTCCTGACCTCAAGTGATCCACCTGCCTTGGCCTCCCAAAGTGCTGGGATTACAGGCGTGAGCCATCACGCCTGGCTAAAACCTAATTTCTAAAAATGTAAACTACAGAAATTAATGCTTGAGAAAAATCTTTCTGAATGATGGGAAATTGTTGAAGACAGAAATTCCCAGAGAAGATGCCCTTCTCCCCCAGGGATCTTATAAAATTCTCTGGAGGACACAGGAGAATGTTAAAGTATCAAAGGAGAGATGGATGAAGAAAAGGTTGAAAAACATAACTATTCCCACACCTTAATCTCACACTGCCCTTGGAGATGGGGGCCTCTCCCATGGAGGTTGTCACAGAAACCCTTTCTAGAAGTAACAATATTCTTAATAAACACATTTAACCCTCCCTCACTCCCTCACTCCCTCCCTTCCTTCCTTCCTTCCTTCCTTCCTGCCTGCCTGCCTGCCTACCTACCTCCCTTCCTTCCTTCTTTCCTTCCTTCCATCCCACTTGCATATTTATACCCTATCTTATTCCAGAAAGGATATGAGATGGATAAATCCCTTTGGATAATTTCTAAGAGGAAGCTCCCCAGGAAACACTGGGATCCATCAACATCCTGGTTAACAAATTACTTTTTACTATGTATTAGTCAGTCACTGACCTGGATGTGAAAAGTACAGGATGAATAAAACAAGATATCTGTCCTCAGGGAACAAAATTAGCCTAAACAGAACAAAAGCAGGAAGAGGGACCCTACACAGCTGCCTGTAATCCAAACTGCAAAGTACTAAGTGATGTGGATCTTATCAATCAGGGTGCTTTTGGTTGCAAGTAACAGTAAACGTAACTCAAAGTGGGGATTTATAATCTCCCATAATGGGAAGTCCTGAGGCCAGGCAGCTCCAGGCACAGTGTGAACCCACTTTTGTGCTTTTTCTTGGCCCCCTGCCCCCCACCCATGTGCCAGGGTTTTGATGATCCTCAAGCTGGCTGCAGGCTGGCTACAGCAGCTCCAGGCATCACTTCCCAGCAAAGTCCAGGAAAGAAGCAGGCACATCACTGCCTGCCAGGTGGGGCCTCTGTTTATCAGTGAGGAAACCTGCTTCAGAAGTCCCCAAGCGTGGCTTGTTGGCCTGATATGGGCATGTAGGGTCCTGCATGCATCCCTGAACCAGCTTCTAACGGAAGAGAATGTAATAAGCAGAACTAGCTTAGACCAACCAAGACTTACCTCTAAGTCCCAAGGGGGAGGAGTGACCACCTGAACAAAATAGACATGTGCCCAGAGAAGGCAGGGAGTATGGATGAAATGCTGGAAAGTACCAGCAATGCTGTTCCACTAACCCACAGAGCAGGAACATGGAATTCTCCCTGCCAGGGTCAGTAGGGGAGGTGATCTGATTTGACCTGTCCGAGAGCACATGTTCTGACTTCTTTTTGGGGGCAGGGAATAGGACATTTCTTCTAAGTGGAGGAAATAGCACGAATAACCCTGTGGGGAGCTGCTTTGCACAGAAACAGAAGCTGCTGTGGCTGTAGCACAGGTGTGCATTGGGTGGGGGCAAACAGGAGAAACCCGAATGATGATCAGGACCAGTGGAGAAAGGCCTGGCTGCCAGGCAACAAGCAGCCGTTATTTTAACCCAGAGGTTCAGACAAAGCAAGGTATTATTGGCATAGTTTCTCACTCAGTTAATGGAGGCATTACTGTAGAAAGATCAGGTCCAGAAAATGTTTCAAGATGCCGTGACCAAAAATATGTCCTTGGGGGCCTGCTGGAGGGATGTGGCTAGCCTCAGAGGGACATCTTTGGCAGGGGCATTGAGTGTGATGGGTACTGGTGGTTTATCAGAATCCTTAAAAGCACAGACTCTGGGGTCAGACTGCCTGGACACACGGCCTGTCTTCGCTTTCTGCTGCTCACCTTGCCTCAGTTCTCTCACCTGTGAAGTGGGGATAATAATTGTAAATACTCCATAGGGTTAAATAAGTTATTCATGCTGGCACGTGGACAGCCCTCTGTAATTGTTAGCTGTTATTGTTGTTAAGGGCTGAGAAGGGAGTGGAGATGCATTATCGTGAGGATTCTAATGAGGAAGCAAGTGGCGATTTCGTTGTGTGGATTTAAATTTTTTTCCCATAAACTGTAGCTGACAGTTGCTTCTAAATAGAAGGCAAAAGGCCCACAGCTTCCAACTACCTGAAAATTAGCCCACATACCATCTTTGCCTCAACTGCCAAGTGACATTCATGGACCTTCCTTTTACCTACAAAGTTGAGTTCATACTCTACAGATCTAATTGGTAATCTACTAATATTAATTAGAGAAGCTCATTAGTTTAAGTGATTAGAGCTATGACCCCTACAGTAAATATTATTAAAGACTAAAGACCTGATTAACCAAGGTTAAAGTAAGAGAGTTGCAAATTTTCACCTGACCTAAGAAAACCTTTTGCTCTCCTTCTTTCCTGCCCTTTCAGAGCTTCTCTGTTTTCCAGACACTATAAAAAACCCTAATGCTTGCTTGCAAAATTAGATCAGTGTGGGGGTTATCAAAATTTGAAGTCCTTGTACAATTAGCATACACAGAAGGGATACAAAGGGAAGATTTCAAAGAAATTGACAACTGCATACAATTTGGAAATGTTCTCACTGATTTTGATTTGCTTAATTTTTAATTAGGACAAAAATTTCAAACACACAAACTATTGAAAGAATAATACAAAGAATATGCCTCTGCCCTACACCCAGATACCCAGTTCCAACAACTGTTAACAGGTTACCATATTTACTTCCTCTCTCTCTTTCTGGTAATCATTTGAAAACAAGTTACAGATATGTTGACACTATATAGCTTCAACCTATATCTCCTGAGAATGAAGACATTCTCCTACTTAATCGTGAGATCATCATTATGCCTAAGAAAATTAACAAGAATTCCCTAGTATCATCTAAACCAGGCCTTATCCAGATTTCTCTATTTTTAGAACTATGATCCAATTATGGGTCTGCTAGTATTGTTTTTAATGGAGAGAAGTGTGTGTATATCTGTCACTAAGCTTATGAAATGTGGTGTGTGTGTATAGTGCTCATGTATGTTTGTGTGTGACATGTATAAGTATGAATGCATACATGCATATATGTGAGTGAGCAGTGTTTTGTGTCCACATGTGTGATGTGTACATGTGCTTGTATGTGTACATGCATGTGTGTGTGTGTGCATGTGTGTATTGAGGAAGGAGATGCTAGGGATCCTGTTTGAGCAAAACAAACCAAGATGTGCCAGAAAGAAGATGCTTTATTATTATATTTTTGCCTAATGCATGTGAAGAAATAAGAGCCAAACTCCAGCAAATGTTGAGCAGAATCTGTCTTGGCTAGGGAGGCTAAAGATACTAATGGTTTTGTTCCCCTTGATAGATTGATTCAGGTGTCCCTCTCTCCTGTCATCTTGGGAGAGCTCTCTCTGAAAGGGAACAGTCACAAAAGTTCTTTCTCTGCTGAAAAGTGTCGGCATTATCTTCTGTTTTCCTTGCCAGGCCTGCAGCTGACGCACAAAGAAAGGTGTAATTACAATGTGATGTGCTGCTGATCGCCAGGGTCTGGAAATTCTGAACCGCTTACTCTGCTCAGAATACATTTCAATTTGGTGCTATGAATTTTACATTGAAATGAGTTTTTTCTTTAAAACCCTAGAGAAAACAGCCCCTGCACAGAAGCATTAACAAATTGCTTTGCAAATCTAGGCTAAAGTGAGCATTCAATTTGAGGAGGTCAAATCAAGCTCAAGTCCCGAAGCCCAAAGCCTGGTCGCAGCAAGTCCAAGTTGGCTCTGGGATGGATTTGGCCATGGATTTAGTCTTGCTTTAGTCCTTGCCACCTTTCCTGGGCCTCTCTCTGGGCTGACTTTCTTGGGGCTCTTGCAAATGCTCAAATGTCTCTGTCCAAGCTTCCAAGGGTTTAGGGCTGGAAACTGCTGAGACTAGAAGCCCTGGGGTGAACAGCCCTTGCTTGGCTGTGCAGTCACATGGGTGAGAAGAAGGATCCATAGAAGCAAAGACTCAGGCAAGCCCAGGCTGTGGACCACAGAGAGCATTTCTTTCCACTCATTCACTTTACAGAGCGGACACTGGGTAAGGGCTCAATGGTGTGACCAAAGGCCCCCAATGGTCACTGTAATCATCAAAATAGTAACATTTATGGAGTGTCAGCAATCTGCCAAGCATGATTCTGAGTACTTTATGTTTTCTCATAGAAGGGTCCTAGGTAGGCTGGGCATGGTGGCTCACGCCTGTAATCCCAGCACTTTGGGAAGGGAGGTGGGTGGATTACTTCAGGTCAGAAGATCGAGACCAACCTGGCCAACATAGTGAAACCCCATGTCTACTAAATATACAAAAACTAGCCTCGTGTGGCGGTGCATGCCTGTAGTCCCAGCTACTCGAGAGGCTGAGGCAGGAGAATAGCTTGAATCCAAGAGGCAGAGGTTGCAGTGAGACAAGATTGCGCCACAGCACTCCAGCCTAGGTGACGGAGTGAGACTCTGTCCAAAAAAAAGAAGGGTCCAAGGTAATCCTCTGTGGTAAGGCCATTATTACCCTTTTTCACTTTATATTATTATTTTTATTATTAATACATATATGTTTTTGTAGAGACAGGGTTTTGCCATGTTGCCCAGGCTGGTCTTAAACTCCTGGGCTCAAGCAATCCTCCCCCATCGGCCTCCCAAAGTGCTGGGATTACAGATGTAAGCCACCGTGCCCACCCCCCACCCCTACCTTTTATAGATAAGAACTCAGAGGCACAGAGAGGTTCAGTTGCTCAAATTCGTGCAGCCCGGACATGCTCACCTAGGATATTTATTGGTGACCAGCACTCTGCACTTTGGACCACACTGTCTGCCCACACTTCTGAGCTGTCCTAGCCACACCACCCCAAGCCTGGCCATTCCTGTCTAGTTAGAAATGGCTTCTTCAAAGTCTAGGGCTGGCATCATCTTAACCCGCCAGCCTGGAGACTCTCCTGCCCTTGTGTCCACATCTTGGACGAGGGAAGCCCCTCATACTGGATCTTAACTTTAGTGAAGATGTGTTCCAGAGCCTCACCCAGTGCTTTTTAGACCTGTCCTCTTTTCTTTGAAGCCCAGGCCAAGGAAACCCTCGGGGTGCTCATTTGTCATGTGTTTGCCTTGTTTTCTTAATATTTAGCGGCCCTCTTCCCTCACCTTCCACACCACCATTCACGTCATACTCATGCCCTGGGGACAGGGGATCCAGAACCACAGTGGATCCACTCTATGACATATCTTGTAGTTTATTGCACACTAGGTTACAGGAGGAAACAGGAAGGCCTGGTGGGGTCGAAAGAGCTGCATGATGCCTGAGGTTCTGACTAGCCAGCGTTGTGTCTGCCTCTTAAAGCCACTTCTCAGGCAGCCAAGCATGGCCACATCAGTGGTTCCTGGCGGCGTCCTAGCTGGAGGGACCTTGGCCTGAGGAGGGGGTGGGGAACTACCCACCTCTCCTGCCACCCACAGCACTGCTTCTCCAAAGCCATGGAGATCAATCTGCCCCAAATGAGCATCGGGAGCTGCAGTAAACCCAGTCCCCAGGGCTCTTGCCATGGAGCCTGGGGCAGCCTGGGGACCCGGATTAAAATGATACGTTTTCAATTTGGCCTTAAACGAATTCACCAAATCGGCATCTTTGATGTCAAGTGGAAGTGAATTCCACAAATCTCAATTTATTTTATGGGGAAGCGTTATTGATTTTTTTTTTTTTTTATCGTCTGCTTCTCCTTCTTCTTCCCTCCCAGCTGCCAAGCCTCTTCCACCTGGATTGAATTGTTTGATTTAAGAGTGGCAGTTCAGAAAGAGGAAGAGATGCCTCTCCCTTTCCTTCCACACATCCCCCACCCTGCAGTGCCACGAACATCCCTTCAAGCCAGGAGTAGCAGGAAAGGACAGACCCAAGCCAGGATTCCCTGGCTGGGCTAGAGCAGCCTTGCCCCATGTCTCCAGCTTGTCTGCATGTGCCCACACTCAGCCAGTTTGGTGCCTGTTTAGAGACTGCATATGTTGTCATGTCTTTTTTCCTGTGTTGTGCCATTTGTCTCCTTAAGGCCCTACAGGGGCCGCCCCTTGTTCCTGCCTCATGCCCACACCTGATGACCTAGCACCCAAGGCCTTGTAAACCAGACCCCAACCTGTCTGTCCAACCATGTCTGCATCTGGCCTTCCATTTCCTTCTGGAACATCTTTTATTTATGAAGGTATTTGTATCTTCAGGCCCAGTGACTATCAGGGGCTCAGTACTTGCTTATGTACCGAGGAGGTATGCATGGTGACCCCCATGAGTGCCACTCTCAGGCCCCATCTTTGCTTATGCTCCTCTCTTCCCTTTGGCACCAGCATGAGGCCCCCCCTAATTACTCTGCCCTGTGCCAGCCCAAACTTAGCACACTTCCAGCAGAGCAATTGATTCCCTGGCTCTCCCCACCTCACCAGCCCACTCCTCCTAAAGGGCTTGCTCTCTGGAGCAATGGCTCCATCCTTCACTCAGTGGCTCAGGTGAGAAACCCTGCAGTCATCCTTGGTTCATTTCTTTCCCTCACACCCAAATCCAGTCCAATTCACTCTAATGGTTCCACCTTTTTGTAGGCAGAATTGTGGCCCCCAAAGATGTCCACGCTTTGATTTCCATGAACCTGTGAATATGTTCCTTTACATGGCAAAAGGGTCTCTGTAGATGTGATTAAGATTTGTGTATCTTGAGATGGAAAGATTATTCTGGATTACTTGGGTGGGCCCGATGCAATCACATAAGTCCTTAAAAGCAAGGACTTTTCTAGGCTGTGGTCAGACAGAGATGACAGCATGAGAAGGATTCAATACCCTTTCTGGTTCTGTAAGCAGGAGGTTCTGTGCAAGAGCTGGAAAGAGGCCTCTGGAAGCTGGAGAGGCAAGAAAATGGATTCTCTCCTGGGGCCCCCAGAAAGGAGCACAGCTCGACATCGTGATTTTAGCCCAGTGACACTTGTGTTGGATTTCTAGCCTACAGAACTATAAGATGACAAATTTGTGTTGTTGATAACCACCATGTTTGTGGTAACTTGTTATAGGAGCAATACAAAACAAACACAACTTCCTTAAATATGACCTGGAAATGACCTCTGTCTTCCATCTTCCCCCTAGTCCAAGTCACCTAGACTCCTGCAAGAGCCTCCTCAGGCGTCCTTCCTCCCCCAGTCCCTGCAATCAGCTGTCCACCAGAAGCCTAAGTGGTCTTTTGTTTTTCATCTTCTTATTTTGAAATAATTTCAACCAAGTAGAAAACCTGCAAGAAAAATACGAGAATTGTCATGCCTTCATCACCCATATCCATCCATCATCAACACTGTGCCACATTTGCTTGGTCACTCTCTCTCTCTCAGATCATGTCCACCCCTACTTAAGCCTCCAGTGGGTTCCCACTGCCTTGCCCTCCTCCTCACAGCCAGTAAAGGTGGATGTTGCCAGGCCCAGCCCACCTTATCCTGTGTTCCCTGTGCTTGCGGTACCCTGCCCGTTTCCGGGCCCTCCCTCCGCTGCCCTCTGGCTGTCATCTGTGTGCCTCGGCTCTAATGTCATCACCTTCCAGACCCTTTCCGTGATCATTCCACTAAAGCAGCCTCCTCCTCCACCGCAGCTGCTCTTTATGGCGTTACCCTATTCATTTTTTTAAAACAGCATTTACCAGGCTCTGATGCCATCCCATTCATTTACTGCCTGCTTGTTTATTGTTCATTCACTCCCTGGTGTGTAGCTCTTTGGGCAGGACTCTGTCCGCCTCCTATCCTGAATTTCTAGAACAGCACCCAGTACATAGTAGTTGCTCAACAAATATCTATGGACTGACTGATTTTCTGTGACACACGACTGAGCCCTTTTTGCAGATCCAATTGTTTACAGGTGTGTATCTTTTCTTAAGGGCAGGCAGGATTCTTTCATTTTTAAATTCTCCCCTCTCAGGGCTGGGCACACGACAGGACCCCATCTGGATATTGGGGGATTTTCTCTGAAAGTGCGAGCTTCTCGGTGTGGAGGGCCTTCCTGCCTTCCCCACACACCACGCTAACATCCAGCTGTGTAATCAAATGCACCCCCAAGGGAGGCCCAGGGTCATAAGAATGCCTTCCTTCTCCCTCACTGTTTTTCTTTTAGATTTGTCTAAGTGCTGTTAACTTTGTCATCTTGTCTGTTTCCCTCATGCCTGTTGTGGGGTAAACACGCAGACAGCATTAGCCCCATTTGATGGACGATGAAACTGAAGCAAAGGCAGGTTAAGTGGCTTGCCCAAGGTCACACAGCTAATTAACAGCAGGACAACTCCCCTGGTCCCTAGCCTGGTGCCTTCTCCTGCAGACCACAGAGCAGCAGCCTCTTGCCCTCCCCTCAGGGACTGAGGAGCCCAAACCTGATATTATGGGCACAAAGCTTTTAGCAGATGAGTGGAGGGCAGGAAGCTGTGTGGTTAGGTGAGCTCTGGGTATGTGTGTGTCTAATTGCTCTTCATTTCCTTTCCTTTCATTCACAGAGTCATTCATTCACTCAGGCAGACACTCATTCACAAGGCATTCACTGAGCACCTCCCACCTCCTTGGCTTTCTGTTTGGCGTAGAGGAGGATGCTAGAGAAGGAGGCAGGGGCCTCACAGGAGCCTGTTCTCACACATGGGAGACCCAACTCACATATGAGAGGCGATGAGGTAGGATTGGAGACCCCATTCTGGCAGGAGAGGCATTGACTCCTTTCAGATGAATGGAGGAACTCAGCACAAAGCTGTGCACAGCCACAAAACACTCACACTGGGATTGACTCCCTCCATGAAGGTAACTACCCCCAAGCTCCCTGCTGCTGTCTTCTCTAATAAGAGAACCCCTTCCCCTACCCCACTCCCCGGCCCTCTGGGGATGGACTGAGCTTCTCTACCTACAGAACTTCCCCCACAGTGGCCAGTTCACAGGGAGGGACTGAAGATTGACCCAAATCTGTGCAATCAGGATCCTTTCTCAGATTTAAAACCCATATATGAGACAGGGAGCTCTGTTTCTGGGCTGGGGAGTGGCTGTGCTCACTGAAAAGGAGGGAGCATGATTACAAACCTACTATGCTCAGTCTCCTACCTCCATGCTTCAATGACAACTTAAATTCCACAACTTTCTGATCACTTTCAGTGAGGACAATCCTGTTCAGTTCAAAGTATAACTTCAAGTTCAGTTTGAACAGCATCTGTTTGCTTCTCCCCAGTGCAGTCTGAGAGGGTCCCCAACTCTCTTGAGGGTTGTCTGGGGCAAGGATGATAGGGGTATGGGATTGGGGAGGAGGCTGGCCAGGCTCTGAGACAACCCAGATCCCTTCCCTCCTCAGTGTCCAGCTCCTCCAGGAAGGTCCCAGGGAGGGAGACAAGTGTCCCTTGGGTACTACAGGTGCTGGGGAGTCCTCTCTCTGTTGGCTCTGCTGTTTTTCTGTTGACCCCTGGCAGGCCGATAATGCCTCAGCCACAACCTTCCAGATGCTGCTCTCTCGTGGGCCCTCATGTGAGTTCCCATGGGCTCCTGAGGGGTCTCTCAATGCCCATTTCTCTGACCTGGGAGTGTCAGCTGGCTCTGAGTTCCATGTCTTCCAGCCCCTCCAGCTTGTTACTCCCGGAGGAAGGAAGGGGTTCACCTCCCAACCTCCCACTGCTGGGACCTTACAGTTGGAGAGACAAGATACACCCATGTGAAATGAAATTATTCCCTTCCCTTCCCCTTCTCCTTCCCCTTTCTCTTCCCCTTCCCCTTCCCCTTCCCCTTCCCCTGTCTCTCCTTTTTCTCACTTCTCTCTTTTCTATCCCTCACCCATCTCTCCCCCTTACTTTGTAAAGCTGAATTCATCAGAGTTGCCTTCAAGGCTGTCCCCAAACACTTCCCTGGCCTGTTCTCTGTGATCATGTGGTTCTTCACCTTCATTTGTCTATTTGAGTATTAATAGGAGGGTTGACATCCTCAAGTTTGGAGTTTTATTGGGGAAGTAAAAATAACACAGATACAACAATCACGTACCCAGATAAGGTGACACCGCATCGTGTGCTTCCCTGCACATGGCAGATAGACAGACAGTGCAGATCACAAGGTGGGTGCTAGAGCCAGGTGGCCTGAGTTCAAGCCTAGCATTGCCACGAGTGAACTGTGCAAGTTGGGTGAGATCATCTCACCTGTGTGCCTCAGTCGCCTTCCCAGTAACAGGGGTGATAACAGCAAGTCCCTCGCATCTTTTTTTGTGAGCATTAAGTTAGGTAATGTATGAAAAGCACTGAGAACAGAGCTTGGCACATAACAGCTACTCAATACATATATGATGATGATGTGCAGTGAAGGGCAAATACGGTTAGGGTTGTAGTTGGTTGATTCTGTGCCGAGTGAACTTGCCATGACTGTCTGTGGGGAGGGGAGCTGCCACCAGAAGGGAGGGACAGAGCCCCTGGGTGGCTGGGGCAGATGTGCCACCCTCTCCAGAGAAGTGGGGATGCCAGGAACACCTTTCCCTGCAAAAGGGCCATCTGGCCGCAGTAGTCCAGTTGGGGAAAGTGCCCAGGGAGTGCAAGCAGCAGGAAGACACTCTGGTGGCAGTGGTAGTGGTGGCCAGAAGTGGGCATGACAGTAGGGGTGTCAGCTCTGTCTCCATGCCCAGGATCTGAGGTGTGGAGGGGTGGGGAGCCTCCCACAAGGACTCAGGACAGCAGCTGCAGGGGACACAATGAGAATTCCATTGGCAGTGGCTAAGGACCACCCTGCCCTTGCAGGACTCCTGGGCGTAGGGAGCTAACATAGCATGGCCCTGTCTGGAGAAGCCTGGCCTTAGGATATTTCTTGACATTAAATATTTTCTATGATTACCTGAGTCTCAAAAAGACATCCACCTTACCCACAGTACATGGGAGGGTGAGGCAGAGCCAGGTCTGGAACCTAAATCTTCAAAACAAAGTGAAATCTAAGCCTCCTTCACCCCCAGGAGGTAAAGCTGTCTTGGGTAACAAAAAACAGAAGGCAGGGATAGCGCCACAGGCTGGGGTGGCAAACTATGCAGGCATCCCAGTGCCCGCCAGCCCCCCAGAGCTGTGGCTCTGCAACTGCATGTGTTTACGGAGTCACCACTGCTACCCGGGAGCAGCTCTGGAGAAAGCCAGCCCACAAAGCTTCCCACAGCATCTGCCAAGAATACACCCGACATAATAATTTCTTTGACCTCCACCACATGAGTTTCTGAAAAGAACAAAACAGCATCATTCCCTGGCATTTACAGTTTAAACCTTTCCTATTCAAGTTTCTAACAAAAAAAGCCACCAACCCATTCTGGCCGTGATTAAAATTCATAGGCTTGCTGCAGAGAACAGATGCAGAAGCAATTTTAGGCCAGTCATATCCCAGGTCTGCAAAATTAATTTGACAGGTTTGCATTAAAGCACTGATCAATATCCACTTTAGAGCGGCAGAGGCTAACTGAGAAAAAATAAGTGACCGGAGTGTTACCAGACGAGAAAAAATGAATCTTTGAGACTTTTTTTCCCTCTAAGCTTGCACCTACATCAGAAGTCCTGACCTCAATCCATTGATCGGCTGCAGTTAACATGACAAAAGGCCCAGCAGATAGACCATCTCAGCCTACCAGGGAACAATCACCCGGATACACTAAATGTTTGACGGAGTGACTGGACTGCAGAATTAGTCTTGGCTTTCCGAGGTCGGCCACCAGCCCGGTCTTACTGAATCCTCCCCCTCCCTCCCCTAAAGCCATTTGCAGAAACTCAACTTTTCCTAAATTTTCTCCCACGGATGGTGTAGGGATGTGGTCCGGGGAAGGTGGGAACTGGCTCAATTCAGCCACCAAGAAAAGGAGGCAATGAAGTCCAAATCTTTCTTCACGCAGCACTTTAAAATGGAAGCACCAATGCTGGCATCAGCAGAGTCCTTCAAAGAATTTGATTCAGTGGAGGCCAACTCAACAAAATAGAAAGCCCCAGATGGATGGCCATTGGCTGCACCTGGTAAGAAATGGGCTCCAGCTGGCTATTTTAGTATCTTCAGGTGTATAAGGGATGTAATTAAAATTCAGAGCATCTGTCCTAGGCCTCCTTGCTTTCCTGTTCTCTCTCCCACCACACAGCCAGGTCACATTTTGGCAATAATTCAACAAATCAAAGATGAGCACCCAGTAAGAATGGGACCTTGGTCAGGCACTGGATACACAGGAAAGAGCATCTCCCTGGGACCTGCACCAAACTCTCACCTTCTCTGTGAGTGTCTTCCTAAGGGAAGTTGAATATTTCCTTTCCCAGCTCACTCATCTGCTGCGACCCATGTCATTCAGCACTTGGCTAATAAAATGAGCTGCAAACACAACTACAGATGCAATTTAAACTTTTCTAGTAGCCATATTTTAAAAAGTAAAAAGAAGCAAGTGAACTTAATTTTAATAGTATATTTTATTTAACCCAATGTATTGAAAATACTATCATTTCAACATAGAATAAATATGAAAATTTACTAAGTAGATATTTGGCATGCTTTCTGTTTTGGTTCTAGTCTTACTGCACATTTCAGTTTGGACTGGCCACATTCCAAGTACTCAATAGCCACAGGTGCCTAGTGGCTGTCCTGCTGGAAGGGATAGAGACAGAGACTAACAGTGCTCAGTCTGGGTTTCATTGCTGACATCCATAGATAGGGACCTCATCCTATCCTTCCTTACTCCCATCCTCCTAATCCCTGACATTAAGGTTATTTAACTCTCATTCATACTACCAGTTGTTAAATACTTTGTTGTTAAAGGAGATGTCACAGTAAATATTTGACATGGAGAGTCCAGTGGAAGATATGGCCATGATCTCACATGGACACAGGCAGTGGGCAGGTTGTAGGCTCCCTGGGGTCAGTGGCATGTCCTGGCCCTCCATTTGCCATGGTACCAGTACAGTGCCTGGCCTTTACAGCAGGGGTCCCCAACCCCTGGGCCATGGACTAGGCCTGTCAGGAACTGGGCCACAAAGCAGGAGGTGAGGGGTGGGCAAGACAGCATTACAGCCTGAGCTCTGCCTCCTGGCAGATTGGTGGTGGCAATAGATTCTCATGGGAGTCCTATGAGAACTGCACATGTGAGGGATCTAGGTTGTGTGATCCTTATGAGAATCTAATGCCTGATGATCTGAGGTGGAACAGCTTCATCCTGAAACCATCCCCTACCCTCTGTCCATGGAAAAACTCTCTTCCATGAAACTGGCTCCTGGTGCCAAAAGGTTGAGGATCGCTGCCTTAGAGGGTCCATCATTATTTAACATTTATAAATAACTTACCACATGCCAAGAACTGCCCTCAGCATTTAATAAGTATTAACTCACTTAATCCTCATAACAACTCTATGAGGTGGATGTTGTCACAACCCCTGTTTCACAAATAAGGAAACAGATGAGGTTTAAGTGATTGCCCAAGGCCTTACAGCTGGTAGGTGGCAAAGCAGGCTTTGAATCCAGCTGCCAGGCTTAGAGTCTGTGCCCTTCACCCTGCTTCTGTCTGCCTCTTCTTCATGTTCATTTATGTTCAAGATACATGAAGGCATAGGATTGCCCTTTTTCGGGTAACCCCAGCAGAGTTCCCCTAGGTTCCCTTCTGATCTCATGTCGGTGCCCAGGCTTTGGCATTTTACCAGGTGTGTTACTGACCAGTGAACTTCATAAACGCCCTTGTCAGGAAGCTAGCTTCCTCCTGCTGCAGCCCTGAACTGTGGAAAGAACAGTTGGCAGATCTGTTGGCCTGGGATAGCTGATCCAGAGGCATGAAGCACAGCGGCCTGGGGAAGGAGCCATCATTCTGTTCAGAAGGGCTGTGTGTGCAGCAGAAACTCAGGATGTCCAGTCTCCAGCCAGATCCCAACCATGTCTCCACCACTGCCCAGTGTGTGAACCTTGAATCGGTTGCTTAACTTCTGCATGCGGAGTTTCACAAGCTGTAAACCCAGTGCTATGGACTGAATATTTATGTCCCTCCAAAATTCACATGTTGAAATCTAAGCCCCAAGGTGATGGAATTTGGAACTGGGGCCTTTGGGAGGGTAAAGCCTTCATGAATGGGATTAGTACCATAAAAGAGACTCCAGGGTGCTCCCTCACCCCTTCTGCCATGTGAAGACACAAAAAGATGACAGCCATCTATGAACCAGGAAGCAGGTCACTGGGCACTCAATCTGCCAACACCTTGATCTGGACTACCCAGCCTCCAGAAGTGTGAGCAATAAATTCCCGTTGTTTAAAAGCTACCCAATCTATGGTATTCTGTTACGGGAGCCTGAATGGACTAAGTCACTCAGGAAACAGCACCTATTCCACCTTTCATTTGGGGAAGTCAGGATCAAATAATGATGATGATTGTGGAAGAACCTTAAAATTATACAGCAATATGTAAAATGTGAAGTGTTATTGCATTTGTACTATTATTGACTGTAGAAACACATGGCTGTGGGTTATGATCCAGGGGTCATAGTGTTTGTATCTGAGCAAATGTCTCCCTGATTTTTCATCACTACCCAAGAGAGTGGAGCTAATATTTTAAGCTTTTGACTGAAGACAACTTTACAGAAATTTTGCATCGTGTCATTCTAAAAGCCCAAAGAAAAGAAAAGAAAAGGCTACAGGCATCATCAAATTGAAAGTACTTGGAAAATGAAAATGCCAGTAGCTGGAAGAAGGTGTCAAGTCATCAGCTTCACAGGGGTGGGGAATCCCTGTTTCCCTGTCCACAAAACACCTCCATCACAGCCCTTACCTTGTTGCCTGGTAACTCAATGGAAAGAGCTTATTATTTTTACTTTGGTCTCTGTTCCCAGCATCTAGAACAGAGCCTACCCTATAGGAAGCAGGTCCTAAATGTTGAACGAAGGAAAGAATAAAAGGATGATGCTATCCCTAAGTTGGAAGGAGGCTGGGCAGAGAACGGGAGTTGTCAGTGAATAGGAGATCTGCAGGATTGCAGTGGGGCTCTGCCTGGGCCTTCATCTAAGGCTGGAGAAAGCTCAGCCCACACCCAAAGAAGCAGCCAGATTCTGTGGAGGGTCCTGATGGGCAGAGGACAGAGGGGGTCATCTCTGTTGTCTGCATTCAGACATCCTTTCCCCTCAGCTCTTTGCCATGGAGCTGTCCTGCCCAGCCTTCTCTCTTACATCAAATCCATGAGTCCCAAGGGCTCACCAGCTCCCTGTTACCATTCTCCACTCCATGCCCATACCTCATGCACATACTGCATTGATGCTTTTACTTTCTTTCCCAATCAGGTGCCCTCTTGTTGCCTTTTGATGCCCAGGACTTACAAAATCTTGTATTTGAGGCAAAGCCTCATGTCACACCTGCTACATGCCACCTTCTTCCTCTCCAGAGACCCACCGGGGCCCCTGCCCCAGCTTTATTTCTTCAGGGCCATCTTCCACTTTCCAGAATCTGAGATCAGCCACATGGGGCACTGCATGCCAGCTTAACCCAAGCATGTATTGGGAGGCTTGTTATGCAGTTCCAGAACATGAGCTGTGAAGTCAGACCACATGAGCTTGAATCCCACCTTTGCCACTTACTAGCTGGGTAACCTTGGGCAAGTCAAATGAACTTCTAGTTATTATTGATGCATAGCAAATCACCTCAAAATTTAGCAGCTTGAAATAACTACTGTATTGTGCTCATGAATTTTGCGAGTTAGGAATTTGAACAGGTTGTGGTAGGTATGGTTTGTGTCTACTCCATACATCTGAGGCCTCACTGGGAAGACTTGAAACCTGGGAATATCTCAAAGACTGGGGCTGGAATCATCTAAGCTCTTTCACTCACATATCTGGCTCCTGGACTAGAATGACTCAAAGACTATGATCTGTGACTAGAGCATCTGTCTGTGGCTTCTCCATGGGGCTTGGGCTTCCTTACAACATGGCAACCTCAGAGCAGTGGAACTTCTTACACAGAGGCTCAGTTCTCCAAGCCCTTGGGTTCCAGTGAACAAAGTAGAAGTTGCCTGGTCTTTTATGGCCCAGCCTCAGAAGTCACAGAGCATCACTTTTTGCCATACTCTATTAGTAGATGCAGTCAGAAGCCCACCCAGATTCGAAGGGAGAGGATGTAGAGCCCCACCTGTCAATGAGAGGAGCATTAAAGAATTTAGGGTCTATGTTTTAAAAGCATTGCAACTCCTCTCAAACTCAGTTTTCTTATCTGTAAAGTGGAGATAATCATGCCTATCTTCTAAGGTTATTATAAGGCTTACATGAGATAAGGTATTTCAAGTGCTCAGTGCAGTGCCTGGCACCACTCAATAAATCTCAACTTTTATTATTAGAAGTAACATTAGCAACTAATGTTTGTCATTAGGAGTAAAAAGTATTTTCTGCATTCTTTGCATGGTAGGCATATGTGCCCAGCTTCATGCTTGGGGGTGTAAGGGAAGCCTAGAACCCATTCTCTGCTATCAGACTGGGGAAATAAGATGCATACATAACATAGTTATCAACCAAAAGTCAAATGATGTGACAGAGATTCACTATTGGCAAGTTCAGGAAAAGGAGAGAGGAGAGTAAGCTTATCTGGTCAGAGGAGGCTTTGCAGAGGAAGTGGGACTTGAATCGAATCTTGAAAGATTTAGGATAGACAGGAGGGAAAGAGGCAGAACTTCTGGGTAACACAGACTGACCTACAGGAAGACAGAGACTGGGATGAGGTGACAAGTTCCTGAGACAATAAGGACACCAGCACCTTACAAGAGTGTTTGACCTCTTTTTGTTTCCTAATTGTAAAATAGGGATGCAAAAAAGTGTCCCAATAGTGGAAATCCATCTGTCTATCTGTCCATCTAGCCACCCATCAACCCATCCATCCATCCATCCATCCATCCATCCATCCATCCATCCACGCATGCAATATTGCCGAGCCCAGTTATAGATACAGAGGATATGAAGGTGAATAAGAGAACCTTAAGCAGTAAAGAGATTCACTGAGTATCATCTAAATGTCAGTTACTTTACTAGGCATTTGATGTTCATTATTTGATGTTTATTTATTATTTGGGCTTTCTTACAACATGGCAGCCTCAGAGCAGTGGAACTTCTTACACAGAGGCTCAGTTCTCTGTGTAACATAATAATATAATATAAATTATTATTATATTTTATAATATATATTTAAATTATATATTTAAAATTTTAATATATAAATTATTAAATTATTATATTATTAAATCAAAGAAGGCATTTTTAGCCCTGTTTAATAGATGGGAGAACACAGACTTAGAGTAAGCAATCTGACCAAGGATATTCTGTAGTCAGTGGTGAGGCTGGTATTTGAAACCAGGTGGGTCTGTCTCCAAAGTCCAGGCTGTTTCCTGTGAACCATGTGGTCCCAGGAGCCCCCTATTGCTAGGTTCACGGCACGCACAGACACTTTGATTCTTTAAGGTGACTGGAGGATTTCGGCTCTGCTGTCCTATACAGCTATGATGCTTGTGACCTACCAACAGGAAAACATGTCTCATGTTTGGTTGCATTTCCCCTGAATGTGAGCCTCCTGCAGACAGAGACTGGTGTGCCTAATTCTGTACTACCACCACCCTGTGCCCCTCATCCCCACCAGAGACAGTGGTACTTTGCTGGGTATATTAATTTCAGTTGAATTTATCAATGATGAAGCTGCATTTTCGTGAACCCATCCTCATTCTCAGCCCATCTTCACTGGGAACAGCAACTTGCTTGTAAGATTTACGTGCATGGGGCTGTGGAGCAGCAGGGAGTCCTAGGCTGTGGAAGAACAAGGCTTGAGAGCCTCTGGGGGAATGAACCTCTGGCTTCATTTGATTCTCCTGATTGTCCATAGACTTCAACTGTGGGTGAAGGGCATAAAGAATTGTCAGCCCAGAGCATTTTCTGTCTTTCTCCCTTCCTAGAACCCAGGGCACTGTGGATTCCTGTGTTCAACATCCTCATTGGTGGGCAGGAGACTTCCTCAGCTGATCCAACTCTCTGGGAGTGCACAAAATATGTGTCCTAGTGTCTCAGTGGATGTAGATGGCTGCTTTTGAGTACGCATTGTTACAATCATTGCTTAATATTCCAGTGGAGCCACCAATTCAATTATTGGTTGTATTTTTCTAAGTGTAGCTACACATCCCTCAGCCTTTCAGTGGAGGCACTAATCTCACGGGGCTTAAAGAGATTCAGGATGTGTGTAGTGTCAGTAACAGGGTCAAACTGGGTGGGTGTCTACCTATTAACCTTCCATTTTGGCAACCAAATGGCCATACCCAGCACATAAGGTGGGCCCTGGAACCTGTCACTATTAATATTGTCACTGATACAAGGTGACTGGGATCATCTAAGCTATTTCAATAACAATATCACTATTGTTCAACCATAGAAGCAGCCAAATAAGATGTGAAGACTGGGGACCTGTTAGGATTGGGAAGCAGAGAGGGGATGGGAGAGAGGTTAGGGTCAAAAGTCTGTGTAGTGAAACGAGTTCTGGGCTAAGTAGAGTGGGTTAAAGGGCTCTGGGAAAAGCCTCTTGCATTTATGTTGTGCATTAATTCCAGCACACATCATTCATTCATCCAACAAGCATTTATTTGATTCTTAGGATGTTCTAACCCAATTTTAGGGATTGTGCAGGGATATAAAAGGAATAATATTGCTTGATCTGCAAGTCTAGTTGGACAAGAGCACAAACAGTCATAACACAAGGGAGAACATGTTAAGTGTCCTAAGAGCAGCATGCACTGCAGTGTGGAGAGTGTTCCAAGAAGGGACAAATTGCTTCAGCAAGAGGAAATCATAGAGGACTTTTCAGAGGATTCTAAGGAAAAGATGTTTGCCTTAAAGAGCAACTAAAAGTGCTCTACAAATAGCGGGTATTATATTTTATCTTCCCTGCCCACAAAAATGGTCATAACACCATCCCCGGTTGGAGTTGATTCTACCCTTTTTACCAGAAGCACTGACCTCGGTAACTTTGGCAAATATCCTAGACACACATACACATACACATACACAGCCACACACACACACACACACACACACACAGAGAGAGAGAGAGAGAGGTAAGAAAACCCCCTGGATGGGGAAAGGGCTGTACATGTGAGGATAGATCCCTGAGAGAATGTAGCCTCCAGGCTCAGGCTTAGCAGACAGTCCCAGGGCTCTAAGGCCATAGTACCTCTGTTCCTGGACCTTCCAGGCTCTAGCCATGGCCAGCTGTGTCCTAGAGTCAGGCTGTTTGGCCATCAGAGAAAGTAGGGCAGGAGATGACCAGTCAGCTGTGTCTCCATTTTTCAGATGAGAAGATAAAGGCACAGAGAAGTGAAGGAGCTTGCCTGGGATTTTGGGATTTGAACTAGTTTCAGGTTTTAACAATTTTTTTTTTTGTTGGTTTTACTCCAAAGTCCAGCAAAAGATTGGCCAGGCCAGAAACTGGATTTTAAAATCCTCTCCCTGAAATTCCCAGTCCTTCTCCTCCTTCAGCTGTTGTGAGTCCTCCCTGTGATCTGTTCCAGCCCCCATCAACACCCAGCCACTGGCACATACTAGGGAGGGAAGTCATTGTGCTTCCCTCCCCAGTGCAGGGTGCCATTTACACCCGTTCCACAGTGTGCCCACCCCTCGCAGCTCTTGTCATGGGCCGTAGCTATGTGATTTGTGTGTGATTGTTGACAGCATCTGTCTCCTCTGCTAGATGGAAAGTTCTGTGAGGGTTGCCTCTGTTTCTCCAGCACAACTGAATGAAAAGTAGTGTCTCCTGGTCAGTGACTTTTAGGCCTCTCCATACAGAAATTCTGCCACAGAAGCCTATCTCTGCTTGTCTGGGGAGACAGTCCTACCAGAGAATGGGGTGATATAGGATCAACCCTCCTCACTGCCAGAAGGATAGGTCCTAGCATGTACACTATTGATCCAGAATGACCCATCTGAATGGTGGGAGCTGGGTAGAAGAGAGGCAGGGGAAGTGGAGGAAGCCAGGGAGACGAGGCCTGGGATATGGCAGTGTGCCAGGCTGATGGCAGAGGGCAAAGCATCCTGTGAGTGTGGGGCTAGGGTGACCATGTGCTAAAATTAGGGAAGGTCCCAGGGAATCTGGAGGGTGGCCATGCTAAGACAGGAACGACTCAGTGCGACTCAGTTTCAAAAACTTACACGAAACACTTCCTTGGGTGACTTTGAATCACATGCTTCTGTTATTAATTTTTCTGAGAATGTGATTTAGCTCCAACAGCTTTTTAAGAGCAGGGCCTGTTTTATTAAACTAAAAAGGTCATACTGGCTCCTACTGTGTACCAGACATTGGCTTTCCACATATGTTATCTTTTTAATCTTCACAACTGCTTGAGTAAGTAATATTATCCCATTTTTCAGATGAGGAAACTAAGGCTCAGAGGGGTTAAATAGCATCCCAAGGGGCTGGGATTTGAACCCATTTTGCCAGACTCCAAGACCTACAAAAGGGTCCAGGACAGGACTGGCTGGGTGAGAATATGCTATCAAGTCATGCTTATCAGCAACAGACACCTCTCCACTGTCACCCTAAATCCATCCTCGGTAATAAGTCTTGCGCAAACTTGCCTGGGGTGGCCTGGCTGGAGCAGATCCCCTGGCTGGGGTATACTCTGTGGGGTTGCCTCTCAGTGCTGTTCCAGCTAGGCTTCCATGCCAGCCTTCAGTTCAGGAGGCGCCAAGACCCTCAAGGAAGGTCCTTGCTGGCTCCCGGTTCTGCTCAGCCAGCCTTGCCAAGCGCTCCCCATTCATCAGTCTCTCACTTCCAGAAGATGCATTTGGCAGCCGTTTCTCCCTAGGTGGGGTTGGGTAGAAGTGAGGGTAGATGTGAAGGAGAGGGTGGTTCTTGCCAAAATAGTCAACTGGGCTGCTCTGGATGAGGTTACTTGTAGGAAAATCTTTGAAAAATATTCTTAATCAGATTTGAAATACATCACTCCTAGAGGAGGACTGGGATTCTGTGGACCATGGGGAGGCACATATCTGGGCTTGGGGTCAGGATCCGGGTACCCTCTTCCCAGAAGGGAAAACTTTCTTTGAAAAGAAGGTTTCAGCTCATGGAACCATGACTGTTACCACCGGAAGAGACCTTGGTTCCCTGCTCTGTGGTGAGTGTCATTCCATTTCACTCTCATTCCATTTCACAGATGAACCCACTGAGGTAGGGAGGCCAGACCATCCTGACCTCAGGGAATTGAGGAAAACGTGCAGCTTCAAGGACCACTTCTGGGCTAGCGGCCAGAGCACTGGACAGAGACATAGAGAACGAGCCCTGTTTATTCATTAAATTGCCTGGATTTTTGTCCCAGTAGGATTTGGAGGCAGATTCACTGTAAAATATGAATGGTTCCAGTGCATTGTTCTCACTCTTTCTGTAAATAAAAAATACATGCCAAATAACCACATCAGGCCCAGTTGTTTGATGGCCTCTCTCCTGATACTTAATTTCATTTCACGACATAAAATAAGGAGGGCAGTGAGGTGGGGGGAAGCGGACTTTTGTCAAAGTACAGTCTCATTGGTTAACACCTGAGGGGAAATGACTGAAAAGAACTTAATTCAAAAAATGCTTTAGGCACAAAGGAGCTTCTTCCAACCAGTAAGAGTCAGACAGCTATGGAGAGAGAGACATCAATAAATAATCAGCCGGCTTAGACTTTTAAATGGGAATCCCAGCCTCAGCACCCAAACGTAAATTACATCTTTTCCACCAGCCTCCAAGCAGGGCTTCATGCTTGTGTGGACTGGGAAACTTTGCTTGTTGCAAATGTAGCCTGACCTTTCTTTCTAATAGGAGAAATATATCCTATTCATATATATCCTATATATATGGCACATGTTCCCTTTCATACATATATATGGAGAAAGGAAAAGTGTCCATCCTTAGAAACCCCGAACAGCACTTTTGCCATCCGGTTTCACTGTGGTTTTGGTTTAAGGCACAAGTCTCCTGTACAAACATCACCTCTTGTAAATAGCTAGGGTGGGGTAGGATCTGGAGCAGGGGGAAGGAGATGTCCACATCCTGCCCCTGAGTCCCCCTGAGTCCCCTGAGATATGTGCCTCTCCAGGGTCCAAAGAGTCCCAGTCCTCCTCTAGGAGTGATGTATTTCAAATCTGATTAAGAATATTTTTCTGACCCTGCCCAGAAGAAACCAGCCTCTCCTGGACTTGATTTCACTTCCAAGGATATGGATTTGTCAGCGTGACAAGGGAGCAAGCCCCTTCCTGGGTGGGATTTGATCTCCACCTTCTGCTCCCTGGCCAGGGCCCCCTGCTTCCCAGGGCCTTGGTTGGCCAGCAGGTCCCGGGGCATCAATCACCGTCCACCAGTGTTTTATGAGGCCACTTCTGAACCAAAGAGCCAGCAAGGGGGTTTATGGAGCTGGCTCTTTCTGCCACAAACACTGTTTCTTATTGCTTGTCATTTTCTCCCAGATTGTTAACACCTCATCCCTCTAATAGCAAACTGGCCTGTGGGTCTTCCTTGGTGGAAAGGGCAAAGCATCCCATGAGCAAAGGCTGTTTCTCTGCCTGCAGAAAGCATACACTGCCTGGAATTTGGAGACAATGGCAGCTCTACATTCTTCTTCCTTGGCCCTTTGCTGTTGGGGTGGGTGGCTCCTCCCTGTGAGTTAGGGTCCCCATCTCAGAGTAGAAAGGAGAGCCCAGATGGGGATAATGTGAGGTTTTTCTGGGGCTATCTTTCATAAGTGGTACAGTAAGAGAGCCCAGTGTTCTCAGCCCATGGGGCCTGCCAGGAAAGGGAGTCTGGAACCCAGGGGTTTGCCTGTCCTAGTTAACTGGCTAGTCAGAATTGAGATGTGCAGCAAAGATAAAATACATATGGAGAGTTTCCAAGACTCAGTGCAGAAAAAGTAAAATAATAATTTTGAAATGTTGACTACATGTTGAAATGACAGTAAGTTGGATATATTGGGTTAAATAAAATACAGTATTAAAATAAATCTCATCTGTTTTGTTTTGCCTTTTAAAATGGGACTATGAAGAAAATTTAAAATTACACATGGCTCAAATTATATTTCTATTGAACACCATATGGGTCATTTCATTATTCAAGAGGAGACACCAAACTAAGATCAATGTTTCTACCTTGTCATTCTAACATGGTTTTATAATGAAATATATAAATACAAGAAGTATATATAACATATAGTGCAATTTAATATATAGTGAAGTGATCACCTTCCACCATCCAGTTTAAGCAACAGAAAAACCCAACATATTTGAAGGACTGTGTTCCCCTCTCTGACCACACCTCTCTCCATCCCTTACCAGAGGCAATTGCCATCTGAATTTGCCCTGCCCTTATTAAATTATAATTTTTATTTTGAGAAATTATAAAAATTCAGAAAGTACCAAGAATTCCTAACAAACACCTGTGTACAGTTGTATAGCATTGATCATTGTTAACAAGTTGTCCTGTTTGTTTCTCATTAAATAAAGTAATGAGGGCATTACAGATAAAGCGAGAGCTGTCTTTTAATTGCTGGCCAGCTCACTCCGCTCCCAGGTGCTCAGCTGTATTTCTGCAGCAGGGTATTAGTGTATCCTCAAATGACAAGTATAAGGTCAGCCACTTAGCTGACACCAGGCCCCAGAGGGTATAGCAGAGATTCTCATGAGCACATACCTCCAAGAAAAAAAGCAGCAGATATAAAAAGTAGCTGCAATCTAGCATGGCCCAATTACTTTATGGAATCATTGACCTTAGTTGTGGAAAGGCCATTAGAAATCAGTTACAATGGAGGCCAGAGAGGCTGAGTGACTGATATGAAGTCACCAGCCAGGTATGTCAGAGCCTGGACTGCACCTGGGTCTCCCATCAAGCACTGAATTCAAGGTGAGCTCAGTTGCTAGCCGTGTGAATCATCTGAATCATGATACGCTTCACACTAGACTTTCCAGGATAAGTGAGTGGAACTGGGGATTGAGCTTCCTAGGAGTGGAAGGTAAAGCAGAAAGCCCTTTCAGGTTGTTAAGAAACATTTTTCAAAGATCTGGATCCACTTCCCTTGACAGGAAGTCCCTACTGCTTGACATCACACGTCTTTCTTGGCTAATGATGGAGCTTCTAGCCATTTCTCTGAAGACAGCAGTGCTCACTGTCTAATCTGTAACTGGAGGTGAAGGAGCTTCGAGTACATCGGAGCCAAGCTTTGTTTACATCTTCTTTTAAAAAGAAATTCTTACTAAGTGTTTGATGACATTATTTTCTTGTAATTTGTTTCTGATCTAAATTGAAGTGATGCAAATATATACGTATATTTTCCTAACCACCAGGAATATTGTTGAGTTCTAGTTTGTAGAGTTTCTACTGGAATGATACTCACCAGTGATCTGACTCAGCCATGGAAGGAAGCCCTACAAAGACAGGTGTGAGAATAAAAGGAAACTGTTTGCCATATTCTTTTCCAGGAGCAGACAATTGAGAGGCCTGGCTCATGGATGGGTTTGAACCACCTCAGGACTGAAGATGAGCGGCTCAGTTTCACTAACAACAAGAACAGTGACAAATTCCCTGCCCGGCCAAAGTCCTGTGGTCCTTATGCAGGTAGAGTCCTCATGCTGAATGTTTGCAAGCTGACTCTTCAATAAGACTGTGAGCTCCTTGAGAAAGGAATTGGGTCTCTGTGCAGTGTATCACATCTACCTCAATGCTCTGCTTAGAGGAAGTGTTTGAAAATTTTTTGTATGATAAATAATAATATCCAGTTAAGATATACTGCCCTCAGTATGAAAAACTCTATCTCAAGGTGGAGCAGGTGAGTTGTGGTATGTATTTTCCTTGTTCTGGACAAAGCAAAGCACTATGATACCAAAAGGGCCAATATCAACATGGGGAGTTGTTTGCTCAGGAGGAGCGGGTGGGCTGGGGAGGGGAAGACAGGAGGAGAGAAAGAACGCACTTGTGCTGCAGAAACCTTGAAACAATCAAAGGCACAAATGCCTCTTTTTATAAACACACAGTGTGAGACAGATGTTTACCCAGGACAATCCAGAGAGTAAAAGCCAGCCAAAGCCAGAGAGATTCATGCTCCGCAAACAAGGGATTTCCTGGGGGAAGGAGTGGCAGGTAATGGGTTCTACAAATTTCCCCTCCTGATAACTACCTCACAGACCGAGTCCAAAGAGACCGTTCTTCCTATTGAAACCTTATTTAAATACTGCCGCCTATCTTGGGCAGAATTGCCGTCGTATTGGCTGGCTTAGGCTATTCTCTCAAAGCTTTATGAAACACTTGAAAAAGAAATAGCCATATCTCTGTGGGAGCAGGGGACACACCTTTCAGGGAATTTTCTTCCCAAAATGTGTCAGTAGTCAGCCTGTCCCAGTTCTGATCAGTGGCAATCTTTACTCTACAAGTAAAGATTGTAGAGAAAACAAGAGTGGTACCTCTTTAAAACAGCAAAAATACCATTTGTGCAGTGTGGATGCTTTTCAGCACGTTCATCATTATGTGACTATTTAAATGAAACAACCACCGTGATAAAAGAGACCAACACTGTGGTTGCCTTTGCAATGATTGCTATGTTCGTCCCCTCATGCTTATGTTCTCTCTCTGGATTCTTTTCAGGCATAGCAAAGGCCTCAGGAATGGGAGCAGGGATTTCAAACACTGGTCCACACATGGCCACAGTTTTCTGTGTGACTTTGAATGAATCAAGGCCCCCTTTCTGGATCTCTGTTTTCCCGCCTCTAAAGAGACTGCATTAGATTAAATGAACCTTGATGCTCTGCCTATTTTGAAATGCCAAGTTCTTTCTCTAGGAGTGGGCATATGTTTGTGCCCAGCTGTCCATTCCTATTCACCATCTTACCATTACTTTTTTTTTTCCAGGAGGGAGGCAGGTCAGTATTTCTTGTATGAGGTCTTAAAACCAAGCAAATTCTACTGGTCCATTTTCCTCAGCTAACTCAGTAAGCCATTCCTGCGTCAAATGTGACTGACTGCGTGAAACCAGCAAACTCCATATAGTTCAGGCCTCAAGGCAAGAGCTGCTGCTAAGAGCTGGAGTACTCCTTTTCAGATGGCTGAGATTGGCTTCTAGCATCTCCATGGTGTCTAGCCAGCCATTCTTATCCCCACAACCAGCCTGCACATCTCTTGGATTCAACTAGCATTTATCGGGCAGCTACTCTATGCCACACACTGTACTCAGGACTGGAAATATAGAGAACAACATCAGGACTCCTTGAGCTTACAGCCTCATGCAAAAACAAGATTCTAAACCAGAAATTCACCCCAACACAAGGTCACACAATGTGATAGAGCCCTGGGATGGTGGCTTTCAGAAAATTTTATGAAAAGCTAAAAGTAATTCTCTCCCATACTTATCTCGGAAAGAGGGGTTGTGGTTGGCAGAAATGGCATTAAAGTCAGTGAGAGGCAGGACTGAGCCTCTTGGAGAATGGCCAACCTTCCCTCCTCACTCCATGGGGGCCTTTTCATTTTCACACCATACCTGAAAGATTCAGGAGCCCCTGCCCTTCAGGTAGGAGGGACCTGGGAGAAATAGCAATGGCCTCTGGACATTTCTGGCATTTTCCATGTGGTCTGCTGCCAAATGTAGTGTGTGGTCGGACTGAGTACAGCTAGAGAGGTGGCATCTGGAGGGCATAAACAGTGTTTGGGCATGGTCTAGAGTGGAGACCAAGGAGGCTGGGGGCCGGGGAGAGAAGGCTGTGCTTTGGGTGGCCCTGAGCAGGCTGGGTTGTCTGGGAGGCAGAGCAGGAAATGGCCCCAGGGCAGAGCCAGATTTATTCACTGTCTGGGCTTGGTCCCAGCCGGTCCTTTGCTCAGGCTTGGTAAATCCTCAGTTCTGAAGTCATTTTTATTAGCGATTGCCTTTTTTTTTTTTTTTTTAGCTTTGAAAATGTGGTTGGACGAAAATGAAATTTCAGATGTGTGTGTCTCAGCATTGATTTTTCTATTTGTAATAACACACCCTGGCATATCTCCTTTGATATCAAGAGGATAAAATGTCCCTAACAGCATGCTCTTCATTCTGGGGTAATGGATAAAGCCTGTTTATGAGATGTCATTTATTCCACAATAGACAGTAAATAAAAGCCATTTCAAGCTTGGGTTAAATCAAAGCTTGTTCAGGATTTCAGCAGATTTGCAAATCACCTCGGGGACCTTCATCAGTCGCAGTTGCTGTTTTCCTCCTTGCTATTGATTCTCTCCCTCTCTCTGCCAAGCCTCTTTCTAACCTTAGCTGCCCTGAGCACCTGACTGATTTGGAAAAAGACAACTGGCCTGGCTAGAGACCTAGCGTGACATTAAAAATTCCTTCCCTCAATTTGGGGAATAAAGGCTTTGAAAGGCAGCAAGAAATTGAGGTTATATCAACAAAAGCCAGAGTGGCAAAGGGAAGGAAAAAAGCGTTAGCAGGAAAATAAGATGCAAACCTGAATTGGAGAAAGTGCCTGAAAGGCGGTGGTGGCAGCAGTGGCAGCTCCTTTGAGTCACGTGCAGATGGTATTTCTTTCACTTCCTGGGACCCTGTGTACTGGAGGGAGGGGGAAGAGAAGGGAAGGGGCACCACCTGAGGTGTCCCTGCACTAACCCAGGCTTTTGTCTTGCACATTCGAATTCCCGCCCTCTGATCCGACCTGTAACTCCTATGAATCCTGGCCTTTGGGACCCACTTAAGTCCCAGGAAGCCGTGTGGCCTGTCCCGTTTCCCTGGTCCCTCACAGCGTGTTATTTGGGATCTTTGACACGTTTCATCTCTCCTTACTCCTGCGTGTTCTGGAGAGTGAGTATTGGCCTCACAATTGAAACGCAGGTTCCTTTGAGGTTTGGGACAGACTTTTAAAGCTAGAAGAGTCAGTCCTGGGGTCTCTAGACCAATTTTCTCTTCACTGCTGGAATCCCCTGCATAACATCCCCAAAGACAGCAGCCCCTGCCTTCAATTCACCCAGAGTAGGTACTGCAGATATGGGAGTCTCTCAGCCTGGGAAATGTCTTCATCTATTAAGCTCAAGTCTTCCATCCTGGAACCCCAGCTCCTCTTCAGATGCCAGCCTGCCTTCCAGAGGGAGAGTGAGTGAGCCGAGTCCTAGCCCCTTACAGCAGCATTTTCCTAGGTGACCTTGGGCCTGTCTCATCTGCCTCAATCACACTCCAGCCAGAGGTCTGATTTGGTTTCAGTTTATCACTTAGCCATGAAAATCAGTACCCCAACATTTCATTGGTTAGCGTAGACCAGAAAAGTGTGTTCAAATATTTCTGTCTTAGGATATTTGTCTCATCATTCCGATTGAACATTTACTGAGTAACAGTTTTGTAGAAAATAATATTCTAGGTCTGCGATAAGTTATATTATTGTTCAAAATATTTACTGCCGCCCCCCTCCCCCCCGTTAGTCTGCCTTATGTGGGAGGATTATACATCCTTGTCCCCGTCGACCATGTGACCTGCTCTGGCCACGAAATGTGAGCAGAAGTGGCAAAGTGCAGATCAATGGCTGAGATTCCACGGGCATCTCACCCACATGAGTAAGAAACCTCTGTTATTAGAGGTCAGGTGTGGTGGCTCATGCCTGTAATCCCAGCACTTTGGGAGGCTGAGGGAGGTGGATCACTTGAGGTCAGGATTTCAAGACCAGCCTGGCTAACATGCGAAACCCCGACTCTACTAAAACAACAAAAATTAGCTGGGCGTGGTGGCGCGGCCTGTAATCGCAGCTACTCAGGAGGCAGGAGACAGGAGAGGCAGGAGAATCGCTTGAACGCAGGAGGCGGAGGTTGCAATGAGCTGTGATCACACCACTGCACTCCAGCCTGGGAGACAGAGTGAGACTGTCTCAAAAAACAAACAAATGAACAAAAAAACCTGTTATTAGTGAGTTTTAGTAACAGTGAAACCTCTGTTACTAGAAACACTCAGATCATCATAATTAGACTAAGCTGATGAAAGAAGGTTCTCCAGGAAATTTCAAGAAATTCTGAGCACACTCTGTGACCTCAGGAAGCTTACAGTCTAATTGAGGAGACCCTGTCCAGTGCCAAAAACATGGTGAAAATAGTAAATGCTTCAGGAGCTCAAAGGAGGGAGAGGAGGAGGAGCTGGGTGATTCAGGGAGAACTTTTAGAGCATTAACTCAAACTGGATGAGGCTCAGAAACTTCATCCACCTGCAGGACAGGCCTGCTGTTGTGGACTCAGCTCTTCATGTTGAGGGATTAAGAGCTTGGGTATTCCTCGAGCTCTTTTTTTTTTTTTGAGAGTCTGTATCGCCCAGGCTGGAGTGCAATGGCAACATCTTGGCTCACTGCAACCTCCGCTACCCAGGTTAAGGCGAGTCTCCTGCCTCAGCCTTCTGAGTAGCTGGGACTACAGGCGTGCACCATCAAGCCTGGCTAATTTTTGTATTTTTAGTAGAGATGGGGTTTTGCCATGTTGGCCAGGCTTGTCTCGAATTCCTGGACTCAACTGATCTGCCCACCTCGGCCTCCCAAAGTGCTGGGATTACAGGCGTGAGCCACCGAGCCCCGCCTATTCCTCAAGCTCTTAATTCTAATTCCCTCATTTAGGGGTGAGCTAATGAGAGAGCACATTCCATGCATCTAGCATTGTGCCAGGCCTTAAATAACTTTTCTTTCAGATAACTTGATAATGGTGAATCGATGACATCAAATGTAATAGATATTTGAAATAGATGTGCCCTTTTCAGTCTTCTGAAATCAAATTGTGGGAGTAACGGTCTATGATTCTGTATAAAACCAGTCTGATTGGGCGCAGTGGCTCACACCTGTAATCCCAGCACTTTGGGAGGCCGAGGCAGACGGATCACTGGAGATCAGGAGTTCGAGACCAGCCTGGTCAACATGGTGAAACTCCGTCTCTACTAAAAATACAAAAAAATTAATAAATTAGCCAGGTATGGTGACGCATGCCTGTAACCCCAGCTACTCAGGAGGCTGAAGCGGGAGAATCACTTGAATCCGGGAGGCAGAGGTTGCAGTGAGCCAAGATCGCATGAGCTAGACTCTGTCTCAAAAAACAAACAAACAAAAACCAGTCTGGATAGGGGCTGGCTCCTAGAAGTGACCGGAAAGGTCCTCAGCAGTTGAAGCCACAAGTGTCCCTTTGTTCCCCTCTCCTCCCATTCCTTACCTATCTCAATCCTCTCAATAGCCTTTTGAGGGAGGTGCTGTTGTTATCCCCATTTTACAGTTATAAATACTGAGTCTTAGAGAGGTTACAACTCTCACCCAAAAGCATGCATAATCGATCAGTAAGTGTCTGAGCCAGGACTAGGACAGTGTCCTGCCTGAATCCAGGGCTTCGCCCTTCACCATCCTCTGCTGCCTACAGCAGTGCAGGCTCTGCCCCCTTGTCCCCTGAGAGGGCCAGGAAGGGGGCCTCCCTGGGGGAGCTGTGATGGCAGAGTCTGCAGCTTGGCCATGAGGCTGAGTCCCAAAGATGCTGCAGAATAAGCCAGTAGTTAGAGACGCTATAGGAATTATACAGGGAAAAAGCAGCAATGTGGGAGAGAGGAGGAAGAAAAGGAGGAGAGAAAAAAGGGAGGGGGAAGGCCCCCTAGGTGCCCTAGTGCCTGGAATACTTGCTCTGCGCCTCTAATTTCTCTCGAGTGGTGCCTGGGTGCGCTCTGTTACAGTTAAAGTTGTGTCAGTGGTTTCATTAGAACCCAGGCTTTGATTTATAACCCTCCCTGCAAAAATGTGCTCCTGGCTGAAAACTGGCATCCGAGGTCTTGGGCCAACAGAGCCATTTCTATAGCAGAGTACAAGGCAGGGGCCAGGAGGGAGGTCCCTTTCTTGAGTCCAGCCTTCCAGCCAGAAATAAAAAGAAGGGGGTGGGGAGTTGTTTAGAATTCGAAAACATCAGCCTGGATTTCAGAAGGAGTTCTTAAAGGGTCAGTTTCTTCATCATATGCATGCAGAGACTTTTTTGTGAAAGTATCTAAAAACTGTTCACAGAAATGGTGCTTTGGAGTAACTCCATCTTGCAAACATCATTATGAAGAATAATTAACAATAATAATGAAGATAATGATCGTGGTAGTAAGACTTTCTTATGGGATGATGCTTTAACTTTATCACGAAGCACCCACATACATGGTCACACTAATACAGCAGCCCTGAGACAGTTGGGAAGAAATTAGTATCCCTATTTTGTGACAAAACTGAGACCCAATCAGCTGAATGCTGTGCTTAGAGGCACCAGCCTCAGTTCAGTGGCCATCCCGCCCTAGCGTGCCATCTAAACCGGGACTTCAATAAACAAAAAAGCAAAGTAGGTCTGTATACCAGCCGCTTGTTTCGATTTTTTTTGACTTTTATTTTAGAAGAATACGCATCATTGGAAACAGGTCCCATTTTAAGCCACATGAGGCTTGAGAAAAATAAATGTGAAAATAAAAGCGCTGTTTAATATGGGTATCATTATTACTATTATTATTGCAAAGAGCCTATTTGGAACTGCCTGAAAACCTAAAGACTGATTAATATTTTTAGAGCATCAGAAGGTATGCTTTTTTTTCCCCAGTATAAATTCTTCTTTCCCAAATGGTTGAAAAAGCATAATCATAGTCATTATCATCATCATCATTCCTTCCACTAATGTATTGCTTCACACATAATGTCTCATGAATTAGCACATTTTCTGCTCAAGCATCCCCATTTAACAGATGAGGAGATGGAGGCTCAAGTGCATATAGCAAAATGAGGGGGTCTTGGGACTGAAATTTGGATTTTCAACAAGCTTGCCACCTTACCACTCTGCCTCTTATCACGCATGCTTTGCTGGGCAAATGCTTTGAAGCCCAAAATTGCACCAGGTCAGAAATTAGGAATAGTTCACCATCAGGAATAGAGCTAATGTGGCCAAGGCAGTCACCGTCAGGACAGACACTCCAATGACAGGCTACTCAATGTCTCACCAGCACATTCACTCTGCATGGGATCCTCAGCCCTGTCTCAGTCCCTCCCGCTGGAGCCCTGTCCCACAAAGGCCTGCCCCAGGGGCTGGGAGCCAGGCAGAGCTTCATCCCTCCCACTGAGCAAGACTTGGGCTGTCACTGTGCTGTTATTTATGAGTCCCCCTTGCCCAATGAGTGGCCTCGAAGGGGCCCAGCCTGGGCCTACTGTCTGGCCAGACTTGTCACACATCATTAGATGTTTGGTTGCCACTGACCCCTCTGCCATCTGGCTGAGTGGCCTCGGGGTGAGGAGAGGCAGGCAGCAGCTCCTCATGCAGCCCCCGAGTCTTTGTGGCATTCAGAACATGGAAGGGTTTCAGAACTGTTGTGCTCATCTACTAAGGGGAAGACAGAACTGGAAAATAATCTCTTCAAGAGATTATTTAGGGCTTCTCTGTATTTAGGGTTTCTCACCCTTGGCACTGCTGCCATTTGGGGTGAGATAATTCTTTGTTGCCTGAGGCTGTCCTATGTATGGTAAGATGTTGAGCAACATCCCTGGCCTCCTCCCTCTAGATGCCAGTGGCACCCCTGTCCCAGATGTGACAACCAAAAATGATGTCAGACATTGCTGAATTGTCCCCTGGAGGAGGAGAAAAATCAACCCCTTTGAGAACTGCTGGGCAGCTCTAAAGGTAAGACAAATTGGGCAGTGAGTTACTGAGCTATGACCGTGGCAGGCATGCATGTTCCCCGAACAAAAGCCATTTCTGGGACAGCATAAACAGATGGCAAATATTTTATGAACACCATGTTGCCTAATCATTGCAACCATTTATTGTATCGTTGGAATTCCTGACCCCACTTTGCTGATGAGGAAACTGAAGTTTAGAGAGGGAAAGTGATTTTCTTGAGGCCTGAGAAGTGAGAGTTAAGCTGGGTTTAAAATCCAGGTTTTTTTTTTTTTTTTTTTTTTTTTTTTTTTTTTTTTTTTGGAAGCCTCCTGCACATTGCTGCAGCCTTGTGTCCTTGTTGTCAGTGTAAGGGCTTGGCAAACATGGCATGTGGGGCCCTGAATGTTCTATGATTGCATACTTGGCCTGCGGCAGAGGATGCTCATTTTGTGTCCTCGCACTGTTTCCACTATGTTACACAGGGCCTCTTTTTCCCCACAGCCCATCTCCCCCAGAGCTCCCCTTTCTGTGCCTTGGAGCAACTCCTTTGCACCATAACAACATTTGACCCACAGGACCCAGGGTGGTGAGAGAAAGTTAGAACCCCTCCCAGGGATGCTTACATTGTAAAAGATCCCTGGGGAGAAAAACCAAAGCAGTGCACTCTGTGATATTTCAGTCACTTTACTAGGTTGGTGTAGAACTCATGGGGCAGGGTATTGTAGAGCCCTTTAAATCAGTCTATAAGCTAGGAGATTCCATCTCTATAAAAGTGAAATATTTGAATTTTAGAATATAGGAAAGTGGTCAAGTGGTTGCTACTGCTATTTTAACAATTGCATGTAAGTCTTTAATTATAACTTGCCTTAAACCCTCTCTAGAAGTAAGTGGCAAATTTGTGAACATCTTTTGTGCTTATTAAGTAAAACAAACCTATTTCCAGAGTGCCTGTCCCCAGATTTGTTTTATAGAATCTGGAGTAGGCATTAAGTTATATATAAGCCAGTAAAGTGGTCCAACCACACATATAAATTGTACGGCCTGAACTCTTCTTGACCCCTTTCCCTGAATTGCATGCCCCCTTGCTGTCTTGCAGGCCAGGAGGTCCTCAGCTGGTTCTGGTCTGGTGCAAGTTGTGGCCAAGGGTCTGGCCGATGGACTCACCTAGATTGCTTGGGCTTCTTCGCTTCAACATGGGTGATTTATCTGAGTTTTAGGCTCCACCAGCAACTCTTGCTTCCCTGATGTTGTTAAACAAATCACTTCCTTTGCCAAATAATTAATTTGATGACATTTCTAATTTCTGCTTATCTTCCCTTCAGGACATGCAAACTTCATTTTATGACCCCTGTTCCAAAGGAACACACAGGCCAGAAAGGTCACTAGATGTATAGGTAGAGTCAGGAAGGGACAGATGTTTGCACTGGAGGGACACTAGGAAGCTGGCGGCTGGCAGCCTTTTCTGCTTTTTCCAATCCACATTATTCAAGACAAGGTTTTTTGTTGTGGTAAATCTATATTTGAGGTGAAAATTATTCAGAAGGAAGGCTGAACGCACTTCCCAAAGCCAAAGAGGAGAAAGGACTATTCGTGGATTCCTGGATTGTATGAGCTATGTGATGTGGGCAGGCTGCAAGGAGGACAGGATTGTAGGCTAGTCTGGGGGTGGTGTGCTCACACAGATAGAGGGGAGAGAAGGTGCATTCAGGGCGAAGCCACGAGGGTGGACGGTGTTGGTGGGGGGCGTAGGTACTAATGGGAGTAGAAGCACAGGGCATGTTTCAGAGATGGTGTTTGGCTGATAGGTTTGATTGTGATCAGCTGGAAGGCTGTCACAAGTCCGGAATACCAGGTGAGGCAGTGGGAACTCTATCTGTGTTCCTGGCAGGAGAGGCAAAAGGCAAAGCTTCCTTCAGCTCCTTCCCATCCCGTAACTTTTGCTTGCCACAAGACCCCAAGATGCTGCAGCAACAAGAAAGGCTACTGGATCATCAAATAAACATGCGATTTAATTAAGTAGAATTTTATAATTCATAATTGTGATGTTTTTAAAACAAACAGGGATACTAGTAGCATCATCTTGTGCTGTTTTGTATACAACTTGGTACACTTCCTCTTCATTTATTTGGATCCCAGCCTTGTGAAATGGGAGGAGATGAACAAGTATGTGTGGATGAGGCAGAAAGGGTGGAAGTAACCAAAGCCCAGAGAGATGACACCACCTGCCCAAGACCACAAAACCGGTCACCTGTGGGTCTTGGGACCTGTAGCAATTGTCTGTTACTTGAATGTCAAGCTTACAGGGACAGCCCCGGATGTTGCTAGAAGGCAGAATCCAGGAAGCTTCAGGCCATGGTAGCTGTGACCACCTACAGCCTTTGGTCCAGCTCCCTGGTAAAACAGACACCTGTGGGCACCCACAGCACCCTGGGTCTGGGAGAGGGGGTGCAGGTGGTCACTCGGAGCTGAAACCCCATCAGCGGAAACACTCCACATAAAAGGGAGCCAGGGATGCCAATTTCCATTTTCATTAGAGTGGCTGGTGCTTAGTAATCCAGAAGCTTTATTTAAGGGCTGACCTCTGACCGGGCCTGTCACTCCAGTGGCAGGCGCCTGATAGTCACTAGAAATCAATAGCTGGCATGAAGGTCACTTCCTAGAAAAACTGGGGCTATCAACGTGTCAGTTCCAATGAAAGATTATAACCAACCAGCAGAGAAGTTTATCTGTGGCTGAGAGCTTATCTGAGCTGGGCTTGTTGTAGGCTGTACACATGCACATGTGAGTAGCTATGTGTGAGTGGGCAAGTGTGCATGCATGTAGAAATGTGTGCATCTGTGAAACAAAGCACACATGTGCAGGAGAGTGTGTGTGAGTGCTTTTGTGCAGATATGAATGTGCATGTGGGTGCAATCAGTGTGGATAGGTGAGCAAGTGTGTTTAAGTGCAGATGATAATGTGTGTAAGAGAGTTGTGTATTTGTGCTTCTGTGTGTACATGCATTTTCAGGTAAGTTTATGTATGTGTGTCAGTGCACATGTGAACATGTTAAGCACACACGTGTGTGCATGTGTGTGGTTGGGTGTGCAGATGCCCATGTTTGTGTATATGGGCGTAAAGGTGCATTTGATAGTATGCATACATCTTACCTGGCCTAGAAGGCCTGAAATACTCTGGCCTCTGTCTACTCAACCAGTCTCACCTCCAGATCCTCTCCTCCCCTCCCTACTCCACGCTGGTCCCTCACTGGGTTCCTTCCTCTTGCCTGAGGATACAAACCATGTCCTCTCAGGACGCTGATACTTCAGGGCTTGCTGCTTCCACCAAGCAATGTCTCTTTCTCGTCTCCTGTACTGCCCCTTTCCTACCACTTGGTTTTCAAATGACATGCTGGCCTCTGAGAGTTACATTCCCAGCCATCTTGAAGGTGTTCCTACATGTATTTCCTCCATGGAAGTTACAACAACGTGTGGGGATCTCAGTTTAGTGAGTTGTTTGTTGTCTGCCCCCTCACAGGCCCCCTATCCATCTCTGCGTGGCTGAGCCCTCGCTGCGGTATCTAGGGATCTCGCAAGTGTCTGACACCTCACAGGTGCTGACTCTTTGGCCTCTTTTCAGACAAGGAGAATTCCATCTGCTGAGGAATTCTACACTAGTGCTGTGAACTTAACCTCTCTGGGCCTCAGTTTCCTCATGTGTAAAATGGCAATACCTGCCCTGTCTATGCCACAGAATCAAATGAAATAAACACAATAAAAACCTCTTGGAAAGCATGAATTGCCAGGGGCCTGTCACATATTTTCATGTGGTTAAAGGCTGTTACTACTCAGAAAGAGATGTGCAGAAATGGGTGTCAATGATAAGCCAAGGAATTCCAAACAGATTCCAGAATGTTTTTTTCCATGTCATTAATTCTACTTACAGGCACTGGCGAATCCTGAGACCTTCTCAGGCCTATATCAGCCAGGATCTTCATTTATTGTCTGGATACCTGTTTCTGGAAGGCATCCTAGTCTCTTCCTTTCATAAATGAAAGGAAGGGAGAGTGAAGAGTATACTTCCCCTCAAAGAAAGAGAAAAGCAATATAAAGAATTAATCAATGCTACCCAAAGAAGATGGTTTGTTCCACATAGTTGCCATGGGAACCTGGAGCTGGATACCAGGGCTGCCTGAGCTCTGTGTTAAGTGGCTCTAGACTATGATTTGGGAGCTGGAATCTTGTCTCCACCCTACCACTGCTGAGCTGTGGGACCTCGCGTCATCATTGCCTCACTTCTTGGGCCTCAATTTCCTCATGTCTAATATTAAGGAATCTAAAAGATGATAGAGAATCTCTGCTTTGCATAAGTAAAATTCCAAGTCATGTGTCCTATCTGGGTCTCAGCTTTTCTGTCTATTAAGTGGGAGTTGCCTCTTGTAAATAATTGAAGGGAAGGGGTAGAAAATGAGAGCCCGGGTCAAATGTAAGTTGTGTCTTTTGGCTTCCAGAATGTCATCTTCTCATTAAGATAAAGCCTTATGAAATTAATTCTCATAGGCACACATTCCATTATTTTGTTCATTTATTCACCAAACCTGCAATGAGCAACTGCAGCATCATGGTGCCAGGCATGATGAAAGAAGCTGAGGGTTTGGAGGTGACAAAATGCAGTCTCTGCTTTCAAAAGCTCAGGGTCTCATGCAGGAGACAGGGAGATAGCTAATTTCAGAGCAAGGAGGGACTGGCTGTAACCAATGTCAGTAATGAGTGAGTGACAGCACTTTTGAATCTCTCCTTCAGGGTCATCCCTAAGTGCAGGGTGAGGAGATGACCTACCCTTCTGCCCCGCAACGCCATCCTACGTCTGAAATTCTTCTTAAGGGTATGGTGGAAACCCTTACCTTTGAGATGAGCCCAATACCAGCACTAACATATGGAACCATAGAGTTGACACTGGAGGAACCCCCAGGTTTCATTTGAGAGGACACTGGAGTTCAGCGTGGAAGAAAGGCCTGCCCAAAGTCACACAGCCCAGGGCTCCTGGCCAGGGAGCCACGGCTGCTTTCTCTGCTCCATACTGGAATTAAAGGTTGAATTCCAGGCAATTTTCCAGTTCCTAGTCCCACTGGGTGGAAAGTCAACACACCTGGTTCTCTCAGTGATCTGAAATCACATGCAGAAATCCACTCCTTAGTCACAAAGAGAAGTTAGTGGAAGTGTGTTTTGTTCCTAGTTATCCTCTCCAAAGGTTCAGCCCTTTGCATTCCCTTAGGAGACAACAGGGCCTGCCCTCCTCATGTCTGTCACCTGTCCAAGATCATTCCTTCTATCATTCACCTCCCATTAACCAAAATCCCCTTCTCTAGGTACCTGGGTCTTGGACAGGTGTCAAGTGGAAAGCCTTCTGATTAACTAATACTATAATGTAAATGACTGCAAAGTTCCCTCTTGTGATAACTGAGTCCTGGACAGTGGTCAAGGAAGAAATCCTTCTTATTAATTCCCAGTAAGATGTGAATCACTGACAACTAGCTCTCCAATTGTATTGTCAAAGAGAGTGCCTGGAGGTTCAAAATGTTCGTAATTCCTTTCATTTGTTTGACAATTATAGAAGTTTTGCTCAAATCTGGGTTTAGTCACTTAGGAGCTTTGACCTTATTAAAGTTATTTAACCTCCCTGAGCCTCAGTTACCTCACTGGGAAAATGAAGATCATAATTAGACCCCAAAATATCAGGTGAGAATTAACTGGGCTCACAGCATAGCCTCTGACTGATTATAGGTGCTTAATAAATGTTAGTTCCTTTTGAAAGATAGAAGTTGCCACCCATGGAGATTTTAAAACTTGCTCAAGAGCACTGCTGGTGAGAGCTGGGTCAGAAACAGCAGTTCAGAAGCTTCTAGCAGTGTTGCAAAGTCCCTCCTGGCAGGACATCAGCATTGGTCTCATTCATTGACACATGTCTGAGGCCCATGGCTGGGTACTAGGGATATGGGCAATGTGGAGAGGCTGGTGGGCAGAGTACTTGGAGAGAGGTAGTTGCATGGGAGTAGTCACAGAAAATCACTGCTTTGGGAGTCTTCGGCAGACTCCATCACTGTGGCCAAGCTGGGGAGATGAGGGTGGCTTGAGGTTGGGTCAGACAGGCAGGGCAGAGGTGTGTGGCATTGTTGATGGGCCAGGTCAACTTGGATGAGGTCTCTTGGCATGCACCTCTCCTAGGGGATGTGAGAGCTGACCTCTGTGGGGAAAGACCTGGGCTATCCATCACCTGTTTGCTCAGGGCACTATGCCCTTGTGTGAGAGGCAGCTGAGTGGCCACAGGGCCTCTGCAGCCTCCAAACCTGGGAGACAAAGAGGGGAAGGCTGACTCCCTCTTGGTGAGGAACCAACTTCTTCTAATTCAAGGAGGCTGGGGCTGCCACCACCTGACATCAGCCATGGGGACCAGTTTGTTCTGTCATGTCTTCAGAGGACTGGCCTTGGAAAGCAGCACTGCTGGAAATCCTGCTGTAAAGCACAGACTTCTGCCATGGAGTCCAAGTTTGTCCAAGTTTTCATGCAATGGGTTTGCTAAAAGTGGGACCTATTGTTTTGTTATAGAAACCTGGGCTAAGGACTCACAGCAGACAAAAATAAACTTATTTCATTATCAAAGTAAAACATGTCCATTGCAAAGGATATAGAAAATACAAGAAAAGTGAAATGTTAAAATCATGCACAGTGCCATCCCAAACTCTTACTAAGATTCTATGTATTATGTTCGTGCAAAAGTAACTGCAGTTTTACCATTACTTTTAATGGCAAATTAAAAGTTTATTCCCTTTGATGCAATATTGGGACTCTAATTAAAAGTTACGGCAAACTCGCAAAACCTAATATTTTCTTCTACCATTTTTTCCACATACATTTTTGCAGATGTCATCTTAGTTTGTTTCCTGCCATTTTGTCACATGCATAAACATATTTTAAATTATTATAATATGCTTATACATTTCTTTTGTTTACTGTCTTTTTCCCCCAACATTTTACTTTGAAAAATTGTAAACATGCAGCAATGGTAAAAGAATTTTACAGGCGACTGTCACGGTGGCTCACGCCTGTAATCCCAGCACTTTGGGAGGCTGGGTGGGGCGGGGGGGGGGGTGGATCATGAGGTCAAGAGATCGAGACCATCCTGGCCAACATAGTGAAACCCTATCTCTACTAAAAATACAAAAATTAGCTGGGCGTGTTGGTGCGCACCTGTAGTCCCAGCTACTCGGGAGGCTGAGGCAGGAGAACCACTTGAACCCAGGCGGCAGAGGTTGCAGTGAGCTGAGATCACACCAGTGCACTCCAGCCTGGTGACAGAGTGAGACTCTGTCTCAAAAAAAAAAAAAATGGATTTTACAGGCAACACCATGTATCCACCATGTAGACTCAGCCATTATCACCTCTTCTTTCTATGGATATTTATTAAGGGTTCAATTTAAGCTGGTCTCTTGTTAACTATAGGGATTCAGTTGTTGATAAAACAGAGTCCCCACCCTCATTAATCAGAGTATCTAGTGGGGAGGCAGACAGACAGACCATATACTCATTATTACAGAGGAAACATATCCAAAGTGGGTAGTGCCTGGGAGAAGGGCCACCTCAGGCTGACTGGTGTTCAGAATGACACCTGAGCACCTTTTTGCCGGTAGATAAGTTTTCTCTGTTTCCCTCTATAATATGTGGTCTTGATTCAACTTCTTAGAGTCCCAATATTGCATCAAAGGGAATGAACTTTTTAAAAACCAGGATACATGCTACTTTTTGCCAGGGTGTTTTCCAAAAAAACTTGGGCTGAAGTGTTGCATTCTGTCTGAAAGGTGAAGGAGTTCGTGTCTTCCCTTTGGGCTCTGTGTTGGAGCCAGGCTGCCCAGGTTTGAACCTGAGTTTTGCTGCCTTATTCCCTAGGTGACCGTGGGAAAGTTACAGGAGTTCTGAACTATAACAACTTTCCTCATGTGTAAAATGGGCATTCACCAACACTCACTGTATGGTTGGGATATTTATCTCCTCCAAATTTCATGTTGAAATGTGACCTCCAGTGTTGGAGGTGGGGCCTGGTAGGAGGTGTTTGGATCATGGGGATGGATCCCTTATGAATGGCTTAGCGCCATTCCCTTGGTGATGAGTGAGTTCTTGCTCAATTAGCTCAAGAGAGATCTGGTTAAGAGTCTGGGGCCTCCCCCTCTGCTCTCCTGCTCCGTTTCTCACCATTTAATGCGCTGGCTCCCCCTTCACCTCCTGCCATAATCGTAAGCTTCCTGAGGCCTCACCAGAAGCCAAGCAGATGCTGGCACCATGCTTCCTGTACAGCCTGCAGAACTGTGAGCCAATCAAACATCTTTTCTTTATAAATTACCCAGCCTCAGGTATTTCTTTATAGTGTCACAAAACAGACTAATACATTCAACTTTTAGAGTTGTTGTGAGGTTGAAATGAGTTAAGATTAAGCAACACTCACCTTACAGACTTGTCGTGAGGATGAAATGAGTTATTTTATAAGTAGGGCTTAGAACAAAGCCCGGCACACAGGAGTGCTCTATCACCATTGTTACCCGCAGGATGAAATCTCCAAGAGGACAGGGGTTTGTGCTCAACCTTCCATTTCCATGGTCATGGAGCCTGCTTAGATGATAAACACTCAAGGGCAGGATATGATAGCCCCTTGACTTGGGAGAGCCCCTGGTGCCACTTCCTGTGAAATAGAAATTGAACCCATGTGTATTAAAAGCGAAGATCCTATGTTATTTTCTCCAGCAGTGTTCAGAGTCCACCACATCCATGCAGAGCCCACGGCCCTGTCCTAGGAGGACACTGAGCACACATAGAACTAGACTGTGATGGCAGAAGGCATTAGAGCAACCCTAGCCCTGCCCCACATTAACCCTTCAGCCCACTTCCTGCCCCAGCCCTGCTGTGGTGGAAGGGAGAGAAGGAAGCAGGGTGGAGGCAGGGAGGACTTGCTGAGTGCTTTCTTTGTGCCAGTCCCTTCACATGTGTTTTCTGCTACTGAATTATCTCCAAGATCTTACGAGGATGCAGTGACAGATGAGAAAACTGAGGCTCAGGGTGGTGAAATAACAGCAAGCCTTAATATGTCAGTAAGTGCTCCCCTACGGCAGACAGGAGAGAGAAGGAAAGAGAAAATGGCTTGTCTGGCCCACAGCAGGACACCAGAAACCAAAGGGAGAGGTGGGGGACCTGCTGCCTGCTGGAGGAGAGACCCTGCCAGAGGTGGAGCAGAGACCTGCACTACTGAAGAAGCCCACAGGAGAGGATGTGGCAGCTCTATCTGCCCTGGAAACTCAAGGCATGGACAAGCACCAGAGAAACAGGCATGAGAGGCCACCTGGAGAACCTTGGCACTTAAAGCCCTCAGTTTCTCTGGAGGTGTACACAGGTGAGCGGCAGGTACAATACCTTATTCCACCTAGATCTTTGAGCAAGGAAAGTCTGGTAGGGATGAGCAACCACTGCATCAGAGGCCCACTTAGCTCCTCCTGAGAAACTCACACAAATGCAACCCTTGAGCAGGTGCCACCCTTGGGCAGGGTTGGCAAAACTTTCTGGACTGCGCCTCAGTTTAAGACACACTTCTCACACTGTGACCAACCTCACATATGTATGTGTGCGTGTGTGTGTGTGTGCATGTGTGTGTATGTGTGTACACAGACATAACTGAAATGAGTTTCCTGACACAATCCTTCACCTTACCAAGCGTGATGCATCCCAGTATTTTCCACCATTTGCTTCTATTCCTCTCCTCCCCACTCCTCCTCATCCTCCTGGTCTCAGCCTACTAAATTGATTTCAGAACCCTGAAGTTATAGAAAATGGGCACAGCCAGGATAGAATAGAGAATGTCGTGATGCTTTGCAGATTGTGTGAGCTACATGGAACTCAGAGAAGAGAGAGATTAGAACAGGCTGCAGCAACCCAGGAAGGCTTTCGGCAGAGGAAGCAACTAGAGCTTGACCCAGAAAAGTGGTTGGCTCTGTTCAGTTTAACATACTTTTCTAGATCTATGTGCCAGGCTCTGTACTTTTACAGACAGGTCAAGGTTGAGTGGGGGAGGGGAAAGAAAGACATTGAACACATAACTACATAAATAATTTAGTTATAGTTGTGGTAAGTAATGAAGATAAAAAGTATACGATGCCATGAAATAGAATAAAAGGGGTCCTAATATAATCTTGGAGATCAGGGAAGGCTTCCTGAAGGAGGTAACATTTATGCTGACATCCAAAGGATGAAGAGGAGTGAGCCAGAATCCAGAGGAAAACAATAGCTTTTTAAGCAAGGGCCCGGCGCATTCAGGAGGCTATCTGGGGAGATTAGCGACATTTAGACAACCATTTACCTTCCTTCTGGTAGAGCAGTCGGATCAAAATGCCAGAAACCTTGTCTTCTCATTCTTATGTCTCTATTACCTAGCTGGGTGCTCACTCAGTGTTTGTGGAATCCATCACTTTCTGGATTTGGGTAAAGATGCCCTGTAGCTCATATACATCACTGCAATGTGCAACACAGGGAATGTCTGTAAACTCAGGGTGGATCCAGCTGGTGGGACTCCCTCTAAGTATTATCATCAGAGTAAGTCCGGTCTGAAGACACGCTATCTGCACAGCATTTACACATTCTCATTACCTGGGTCGGGTGACCATACGACCCAGCTTGCTCCGGACAGTCCCAGTTCACTCCTGTGGCTCCAGCATGATCCTGCCTCATTTCACTTTCAGACATGTCCCAGTTTGGACGATAAATTATATGTGCATCTGTAATAACTCTGGGCCACACAGAAATATCCTGGTAGCATGACAGATGTATCCAAACGTGCCACATTGAAAACGGATGTTCTATTTAATGAGTTCCCAGTTCCTTGGGGGTTTTTAGCCCCTCAGCCACTACCGGAAAGTCTCCTCCCTTTCCAGAATTGTCCCGGTCCCTTTAAAGCCAACTTACTCTATTTCCACCTTGGGACACTTGAGTTCAGTGACAGGACAATATTCTTAAGTCTTCCCTTGGGCAGCAGGATGGCATGGGAAGAGGACAGGTGTCTTGGGTTATCTGGATGCAAGTCCTGGTTCTGACATTCCTGGTTCATTGACCCGAGTAAGTCCCTTCACCTGCCCGGACTTGCTATTTCCCTTTGTTAAATGGGGATAATAAACACCCCGCCCAGTTCCCGATGTCACAAGGGTGAGGTGCTCTGTATTAAGGCAAAGAGGAAACATTGGATGTCACAGAATGGGACCTCTGGCTATGATTTGGAGATACTGATAAGAGGGATAGGTGGCATACCAATTAGGCTAATAATAATAATGTTTTAAAACACCAGGACCTTCCCCTAGGATACTGTTCTCTGTGCTGGAGCCTGAGCCTTTCTGCCACCCGACAGTGCCTGCCACAGCCAGGATTAAGCCAACTGTCAGCAAAGAAGGAGGAAGATAAACCCTGTGTGCAGACAGAACGGGGGCTGTGTGGGCTGAGGGCACAGAATGTTTCTCCAGCCACCGCAGGAAGCAGCAAGAATACAGAATCCTGGTTGCCTCTGACAATTTTTCCTTTTTTTTTTTTTTTTCCTCTTTGGAAGCTGGAGATCCCTATGCCAAGCCCTCAAAGCAGCCCCGACTTTCCGTGCAATAAAGCAGCAGTGAGAAAGGCTCAGAGTAATTAAGTGGCTGACGCACAGAAGAAGCCGTTACAAAGAATTGACTAAATTGCCCATTCATTAGCAGCTCGGCATGGAAGGAGAATTACAAATAGACGGCGGAGCCCGCAGTAATTCAATCTAACCTTGTACTTACAGAAAACAATGAGATAATGAACAGAAAAATTACCAGGCACATATTGTATTTTGTTAAAGGGGCGGGTGGGGGGGCCGGGGGAGGTGGGGGGAGCGCAGGGACGGACTGGCACATGCAATGCTAATGGCCTCACTCAAGCTGAGCAAACGTTTCTCCAACACAATCATAGTTCTCAGTCTAAGGGCCTCTGGGGAGCTGAGATGAGGCAAGATCGCGAACAAAAAAAAATGTAATTTATAAGGCGTCTGTGGACTGGAATTTATCATCGGATCCGCTCGCCGCCGCTCAATTGATATGTAGTTGATTTCAAACAACACCCCCCAGGCGCCCAGAGGGAACATTTTTTAGATTTTACGCTTGGATATATCTGTTTAACTCGCCATTTACCAAAACAACGGCTGATGACAGCACAAACCAGTCACTCTGGAGAAAACACGCACGCATGCTCTCATACACACGCTCTCGCCCGCGTGTGCGCGCACACACACATGCACACACACACGGGCATCCAAGAGCAGCAGCAGCCATAGTAACAGCAGCAGACAAACCTGCTCAGCCCAGAGAAGATTGCTGTGAATCTGGAAAGGGAGAAGGGAGGAAGAAAAAAAATACTGCCAAAAGACTGAGTCTTTCTCTGCCGCTTCGCAGGACTAAGTGCTTGTTGTTGGGTTTTTAGCGCTCACTGGTTGGTTTTCATTCCTGACACCTCCTACCCTTCTTGGCTGGGCAGCTTAGAAGGATTCAGCACTATCCCAACTCACCTCCTCCAGGCTGTCGGCACCGCCAGTCCCCCTCTAGCCTCACCTGGGATCCACAAGACCCCTGGCCTCAGCAGGTGGAAAAGAATGGGGGTCTTCATAGAGTGTGAGAAGGGGTAAATGGGCAGAAGGTTGAAACATTGCTGTCCCCTTACCCACGGCCAGCAGGGCCTCCAGATGTGGGTGTTGGCAAAAGCAGTTTTAGAAGGATGTGAATAAATTCCCTATCAACTCAAGGGCTGAGGCTTCATAGCTGGAGTGACAAATCATTCCGTTTTCAGGGCAATTTTGAGGACACCAATATAACTACCCATTGGTACCCAGAAAAAGGAATCCCTTGGCACAGAAAGAGGAACCTCAAGTATATTCTTAGTGTTAGAAATAATAATAATAATTCACTGGACATGTGTTAAAAGCGGCAAAACATTTTATTCAGGACTATTGCAATAGGAGAGAGATTGAACTCAACTCCCCACACACAGGGACCAGTGGAGATTTACAGCCAGCGGGCAGGGTGAGAGAGGATGAAAAATTACTAAGAGGGACTTGGTTGAGTGTCAAGGGTGAGGGGGAAGAGGAACCTGATTAGAGATCAAGGATGGAGGAAGAAGAGTTTGATTGGATATCAAGGGTAGGGGAATTCTTGATAAACTGGCTTAGCAGGATTCTTTGCTAAAGCTGGCTCTGCAGGCCAAGAATAAAGCTTAGTGGAGAAAAGGACTCAAAGGAGCCTGACTCCAGTTTGGTCTGGAAAAGCCATGTGGGTGGTGGCACTGTCTTCCCTGCAGAGTGCTGCCAGCACAGTGCTTACTGATTGCAGAGGGACAGATGGGATAGTTTCCAACTGAAGAATCTGAGAAAGTGAGAATTCATTCTTCAATTCACACCTTCCACCAAAAGAAACAGATGCCTCACAAGCACCAGGCACCAGAAGACACTCATGACACAGAACTGCAAGGGCAGCCTTGCAGCCTGTCACCAGCCTAAGTTTGGGGGGGATTAGAGGGGTAGTTAGTGACCACGATTGACCGGCCAGTAGGGGGCAGTCCAGCCCAATGGGAAAGGAGGCTGAAATGGATGTCCAGAAAAATCCTGGTTTTATTACCACTTGACTATTGATTCACTGTGAGGCCCTCCAGTCCTCATCACTTCCAGTCTTTGGGCCTTAGTCTGTATAGTTATAGAATATCCCTAAGACTGCCTGACTTCTGCTCATTTCACAGACATACTATGAGATATCTTGGAAGTAATCAAGACATGAAAAGTCAATATAAATATTAAATGCATCAAAGAATTCGACCAGTAGTTCTCAGAGTGTAGCCCTAGAGCCATCACGAACAGCAGCATCACCTGGGAACTTAGAAATGCAAATTCCTGGGACCCACACCCAACCTACTGAATCAGAAACTCTGAGGATGGGAACCAGCAATCTGTTCTCAACAAGCTCTCCAGAATCTGATGCACGTTCGAGTTTGAGAACCACTGATATAGCTAATACAGACTGTGTAACTTGCTGGGTGTAGAAAAAGCAGCTGAAGAAAATCGTTTTGGAGACTGGTAAATCTTTTGCAGTCAACCAAAAAACTACCCCAGAGATTAAATTCAGAGTATTAATCAAGTGTTGATTTCTGCATTTGAAAAGTGTTGTGCACACAGTTTCATTTGATTCTTTAATTCATTCTGGAAGGTAGATAAAGCACAAAATCTTGTCCCAACAAGCACAAGGATTCAACAAAGATTACTCAGTAACAGTTGAGGGTGGCAATGATGAGGCAAATAAACTGAGTCTTACTGCAATACCCGCCCCCATACTCCCCTTCCAACGCAGCATTGTAGGTCTTTAAATCTAGAAGGGACCTGATAATTGATCCATCTTCCTATAGAAGCTTTTCCTTCCTATAGAAGCATCTTCCTGTAGAAGCTTTTCTCATTGTTCCCCTCTCTTCAGCACACTCCCATTCATGACCATATTTCAGCTCACTATCAAGAATCCATGGGTACCAATGGGTAGTTATGTTGGTGTCCTCACTATCAAGAATCCACACTGTTCCTTCATCCCTATGAGAATCTGGAGAAGTGGGGAAGCAAGCGGCCTTTGTCCCTAACCTCAAGAGGACCATAAGCCCAGCAATCTAGCCAACACTAAAGGTACCATTGTCTCCATTTTAAAGATGAGCAAGCCAAGGATCCAGGGGTGAAGAGATTTGTTTAAGGTTATGTGATTATTAGAGATAGAACAGAGATTAGAAGTCAGGTGCCCAGACTTTTGGAAAGCAGGGTGGAAACTGATATCTTCAAATGTTTGTTGTTAAATAACAGACATTAAGTGTCCAGTGGGCTTTAAGTATTGACTCAATCTCTATCTAATTTTCTATCTCTCAGATACTTGTAGATATGTATTTTTGTGATGTATTACGAGGGTCATGAAGTCTTCAAGGTCATGTATTCAATGGTCCATATAGCATAGAAAATCTCACTGTACATAGCTGGTGGGTCATTCCACTTCTTCTTAAATACCTGCTGTGATGGAGATCTCACCCCGGCCAAGGCATTTGAGAGGTGCTACACCAAGTCATCAATATGTCTCAGAAAAGGCTTTGTAGCGGTCTGGTGCCACTCACTCCCATCCCTTACTTCTGCTTTGATGTGTTTCCCATTCCCAGAAGCTCATTTGAGGGTGCAGAGTTCCTGGGAAGTGTCAACTTGAGTCATCATTGGCTAAATTCTTGCCCACCCTTCATGAAGGAATCCAGGAATTTCATGTCTAGAATTAGCAAGTTGTGTGAAAAGAAGACTCTTGGTCAGGGTCAATGGAACCTTCCATGACTCTCAGCTAGCATATCCCAAGTCTATACACAACTCTCCTTTTCCCATCCCTACAGCTGTCAATGAGGAAAATGGTTTCAGGAGCCTGAGGGAGTCAATGAAGAGGCTCAAAGAAATCACTTGGAATGTGCCTAGGAAGACACAGATGCTCATCTTTCTAAGTGCTTTCATGTTAGTATTTCAATCAACTTTGCAATCCCCCTTGCCAGTCCTCGGGATGGAACCACACACACACTCAATTTAACAGCTCACCCTGGGTGACGGGCCAGCAATGTGTAGACTGTCAGGGAGTGACCATTCCCACATCACCTTGCCCATGAAAAGTCAAAACCAGCCCAGTTCTGAGTCAGAAAAGCATACATACAAAATTAATTGAAATTGTATTTTTAATGAAGCTCTCTCATCTCATACAAGGATTGATGAGTTACACTTGATAGGGAGTTAAAAACACCTTTTTACCAAGGGAAGAAAAATGGTCTCACTCTGACCCCTTCAACAGGAGGCATATTTGCACTTCTTCCATGTCCCAGGTTGACTTACTGTGTGGAGGCCCAGAGACAGGAGGAAGGGAGCTTTAGAGCCAGCTCTTCCTGCATGATCTGTGTGCCTTCAGCCCCTGGCTCTGGAGGTCTGGGCAGGGTTGGCTCACGGAAGGATGATGCGGGGACAACTGAATATACCAGCCAGCCCAACTGCATCATTTTCCAGAGTGAAGGTGCCTGGACTGTATGTGGGGCTGGGCCCCCAGTCATACAGCAATGCCTCAGGTGCACAAATGAGTTTTCTCAAGGACTGATATTTCAACTCTGATATATTTTCCAATAATCATTGATAAAAAGTCTTTTCAAAATTTATTACGCATTCCTTTGTCATACAAATAACATTTGCCAAGCATAATTTAACCTTTTTTTTAACTACAATTATCATCAATTTGATTGTGCATTAATGTGCTGGGTCAGAAAAAAATTATATTGAGGTATTTGAAGCTATTTATCCACATACTGAATAGCCCCAGACTGCTAACATTCTAGTGTTCTTGGGTCTGATCTAAATAATCCTATTTCTTTACCTACTGCCACACTTTCACTTGTTACTTTTTGCTGTTATGAAGTACAGTGACATTAAAAAAAGAATAGAATCCTTAGGAATCCCCAGACCAGAAAGACCATGAACCCAGGTCACATCTTTTCTTGCTTTTGGTATTATTCAGTGCCTACCATGGTGCCTGGGACAGAGCAGGTGAGCATTAATTCGCTGGTGAATAAATAAATATACCATTTAGTGTGTAATTCTGGCTTTACTACTTACTATCTGCATCACCATGGGCAAGCCCAGAGTCTCAATTTCCAAATCTGCAAAATGGGAAATATAATAATACCTTATTTTCGGGACTCTTGCAAAAATTAAATTAATTGAATCAAAGCATTGCTAAGAAAGTGCCTATGAACTGTGGAGTGCAATACAAAGCCCCTGTTTGTAGTGTGTAACAAGATTGTGATTATAATTATGTATTGCTGGTTTCTGGGGGGTGGTCTGCCTGCTCTTCTGGAGGAGGATCTGATATCAAAGACCTTGGCTAATTAAGGCAGCAAGGTAAGGAAATCAAAGCAGACGAAATAGGCCAGGAGGCTTCATCCTGGACACAGTGTGTGTGTAGTCCAGAAGTCTCCCAGTTGGCTCACCTTGGCAGGTGACGTGTCTACAGGACCTACTCCTCTCCTGCCCTGTCTTCACCTCATCTCTCCTCCCTGTCCCCAGCACCCCTATGTGTCCTATCTTCCTAATCTCACCAGATGTGAGGAATCCATCCATGTAAAGGAGGGCAGGACTTAATCCGCTGCCCCCTCTGAGAGATATGGATCAGGATTGCTCCAGTTAGGGGCTTTTCCTAATCAGAATTGACACAGACTTTGATCGGGAACAGAGAATTTGCTAGGAGCCTCCCAGGATCATCAATCCCCCTAAAGAATTTTCAAAAGTAGGAAATTCACACTTCAAACAGGGAAAATGAAATGCTTAAGCACCTAAATTGAGAAGCTAACAGTGGATTTCCAGGAAGCCTTAGCAGATAGACAACACTTGGGTCCTGGGTAAGGCCAGACTCAGGAGGTAGGGTCTCGCCTATCACTTCTCAAGTCCCTCAGTGAAAGATGCCACCTGCTTGGCCAGACCTTGCTCACAAAGCTCTGAGAACCCCTGAGTGGCACTGCAGATGACCACATCCCAAATGCCCAGCCTCCCAGTTCACCTGGATTCCAAAACAAGCTCAGGTCTCCTGACTCCCTTCCAGTGCATGATGAGTTCCTGCTCTCCCCTTAAAGGCCAGGTGCAAGGGCTAAAGCTAACAGTCTGGGAATTTTACAACAAACTACTTTAAAGTTCTTATTGTTTTCTCCAGAAGCATTCAGATAATCACTACAACCACTATCAGTACCGGCACAAGCACCAAAACCACCATCACCACCACCCCATTACTATCACCAAACCATTACCACCACCACCACAATCACCACTATCATCACCACCACCACTACCACCATCACCACCACTACAACCACCACCACCACCACCACCCCCTCAGCACCACCCTATCACTATCACCAACACCATTACTACCACCACCACCACAATCACCACCACCATCACAACCACCATCCCACCACTACAACCACCACCACAACCACCACCACTATTACAACAATTACCATCACGATCACCACCACCACCACCCCCTCACCACCACCATCACCATCACTACTGCCACCACCACCACCAGCACCGCCACCCTCACCACCACCACCACCGTCACCACCACTACCATCACAACTACTCCACCACCACCACTACCATCACCACCACAATTACCACCACCACCATCACCATCAGCACCACCCTCATCATCACCACCACCATTACCATCACCATTACCACCGTCACCACAAACACCCTCACTACCACCATCACCATCACTACCACCATCACCACCACAAACACCCTCACCACCACCATCACCACCACCACCACTCTCACCACTGCCATCACCACTGCCACCCTCACCATCACCACCACCACCACCATCACCACTACCATCACCAACACCACTGCCATGACCACCACCATCATCACTGTCACCACCACCATCACCACCACCCTCACCACCACCATCACCACGACCACCCTTATCACCACGACCACCAACACCACCACTGCCACTGTCACCACAACCATCACCAGCACCACTTTCACTACCACCACCAATGACAACATAATCACCACCACCGAACCTAGGACTGGGTTTGAATTAGAGTCCAGTCAGTTATTAGCCCTACGACTATCTAAAACTTATTTAAATTCTCTGAATCTTAGATTCATGAAAATAACATTCCTAGAGATGTGTGGATTAGAAACAATATATGTAGAAAAGCACAGAGCAGCTCCCACATCTATGGTAGCTACTATTAAAAGGGTACATTTGTCAAGAGAAGGTTAAATTAATTGATCAACAGTTAGTCATTTCAGAGAAAAGAGGAAAATTCTCACCCCAGAGTCCTGGGGACTCTCTGCCACCTTGAGAAAAGAGTGTGAAGTTAGTGTGTCAGGAGGTCTGGAGCTTCAGCCACACCCTGTCCTAGAGTGTGCCAACTGCTTTGTTTACTCTCTGGTTCTGTTTTCTCCAACCCTGGGAGACACACTGTTAAGAAAGTGGTGAATCTGCTAGAGGAGATGCCTCTATTCTTCTTGCATCACTTGTTGTAGCAAATGTGCATAAAATGACAGCCAGATCTACCCTGCCAAATTCCTGGATCCCAGGGCATTTAGAATAGAGAGATGCCAAAAGTTAGAATCCCATCTAGCTTCCTCTAACTCTTGCACCATCTTGGGAACTTGCTGACTGACATTGACCTAGGAGTGGCCAGGCCCAGTCAAGCACTATTGTTGGGAGACATTCTGCCTCCCTCCCTCTCCTCCTCCCTCCTCCCTTCCCTTTCTCTTCCCATCCCTTGTCATTAGTCCCTAAACCACTGCTGGGTCCACAAGGGCCTAGGACTCGAGGGTACCCTCCCTGTCTACGTGCTCTGAGGCATGCACAATGGCACCTCTGCCCCTTTGCCTATACTCTGTCCTTTGGGAGGGCACAGCTCTTGGCAGACAATTGGTTGTGACCTGCCAGAGGCGCCACTCCACGTGTGTGCCAAATACCATCTCCTCTCCCTCCCAGCATGCCAGGCTCCTCTGACAAGGAAGGGTAAAGACCCTCCAGGGTTCTCAAGAACATCAATATGTTTTGTATTTAATGTGCTGGCTCTGTTACAGCAAATTAAAGCAAGGGGGCCTGGTGGAAGGGAACACAGCCCGCAGTTCCCCGTCCCTTGTCGAGCAGGAGGCTCTGGAAACAGCACTCCAGTGTGGAGAAGGAGTGCACATTACACCCCCCTGCAGGAACAGAGCAGACATTAGACAAAGCCCCGAGTCTTAATGGGACGCATCCTGCAAACATCTGAGCTTGGGCCTTCAATCACAAACGCTGCAGGATTTAAAAATGAATAAACTTCACATTGTGTTTCTCTTATTTATCCTTTATGCAAATTGTCCCTGGGAGGACCCATTATGCACACTGCATGGGGACAGCAGAGGCCGGCTTTGAGGCTTGGAGGACCACTTGCAAGCCATTCCTGGAATGCCAGGCCCGTCCTGGTGCTTTACAGAGAGAGAGAAAGTGATCATAAAAGGGAAATAAACAGATTCTGAGTGGTTGGCTCATGCAGAAAGCATAGGCACGCGCGTGCACAATGAAACACCACATACACACGAGCCACACACGGGCGACATTGGAGTAGCCTTGCTGCTAGGATGCAAAAGCCTCTGCAAGGAGAGCAGGAGTCATCTCCCCAATTATTTTCTCCCATTACTAATGGGAGGAAACGGGCCATTTGTGAGGCTGAGCAGGCATGGGCAGGACAGTGGGGCACCATCACATGGTAGGAATTCCTGGCCTTGGTCTGATTTTGGAGCAGCCCCTGTGGGCCAGACCCTGGGCTGGTGCTGCCGCATCCCCTGCCAAGGCCTTCTGGCTCCCTGGGAGCTTCCTGGTTCAGGGTGGAGTCGGGGAGCAGTGGGTTAGGAAGTCGGGGCTAGGAACTTGGCCTGGGGGAGCCAACAGTCATTGGAGTCAGGCCAGGGCACCCCAGACCCAAGAAGTGCAGGGCCAAATCCAGGGACACAGTGGGACTCACAGAAGGAGGGCAGTACCACGGCAAATGAAGGAAGCTGAGACGGAAGCAGTAGGCAGGGCCCCGTTCTAATGGGTGTGGTGCCCTGCCCTGTTCACTCCACCTCGGGCACCTGTGCAGTAAGAGGTCATCCCCTGCAGCTCCTGACTTGGAAAGATGGTGGCCTATGCCTGGCCACAGGGTGCACCCTGTGCACGTTGGGTCTCAAGGGCCCAGCAGCGGGGGCTGTGCTCAAGACAAACACAGTCTTTGGGGGGCACAGACTGGAAAATCGGTGATTCCAACATAATGTGATCTTTCAAATTTTCCAGATGGAGTTGGGGAGAATTGAGAGAGGTAGGTGGAGGGAAAAATGGCTCCTAGGCAAATATATCTTTAAGATAATGTCTTTTAGGTTATCAATGTGTATTTTTTGGAAAAGGTATGGCATGATTGTCTTTGACAGGGGTGAACACTCATGGAGACTAAGATGAGCACAGATGAGAAGGGGGAACAGGATTAAATTCTTTAAGTCACCTGCCTATGACAGACACCACACTGAGTACTTTACATTTATAATTTCATTTAAATGGTATAAAATTCCAGGAAGCTGATGCTGAAAAAGGACTTTTAATTATTCTGAGCAATTATTACAGGATGGGGCAGGGCAGGCAGTGTTATAATTGACATCCTGAGCTCTGGCACCAGATTGCCTGGAATTAAGTGTGGCTCTGCCCCCTGTTAGCTGTGTGACTGTTAGAAAGTTACTTAACCTCTCTGTTCTGTTTCCTCCTCTGTTAAATGGGGATAGCAATTACACCTATCTCTTCGGGTTGTGGTGAGGCTTAAATGAGTGATTATAGACAGAGTACATAGAACAGTGCCAGGCATAGAGCTAGTGCTAGCCATTATTACTGTCCTAAGTCACTTCAGATGTATGAAATTATTTAATCCCCACTGTAACCTTTTGATATAGATATATACTGATTTCACAGATGAGGAAACTGAGGGACAGACAGGTTAATTAACCTTTGCAAGAACACACAGATGATAAATGGAGGGACTACAATTTGAACCCAGGAATCCTGCCTTCAAATTCTACTACTAAGTTCTCATATAGCCAGGGGACACCTGTAGAGCTCCCTAGGGGGCTGCAGGGGACTGTCTAAGAAGAGCTGTGGCTTTCTAAAACAAAACAAAAATCATTTATTGAAACAAACATGGAAGTGTTGCTTAAAAAGGATGTGGAAACCACTGATTTAGTCTATCCTACAGTTTAGAGAGGAAGAAGCAGAGGTGGAATGACAGGAAGGAATCCATTCCAGGTGGGAGACTTAGTGTGTGGCCATGGCCTGGGTCTCCTTGCAGACACTCTGGTCTTTCTTTGATGCCATCTCACCCTGATCAAAAGATCTTAAACAGATTAAAAACCTACCTAAATGAGCAGAAAGACCACAAACGTTAGGGCCATGATGGGCAAGTAGCTCGTGATGCCAGCTGGGAACGAGGCCTCCCTCAGAGCAGCCAAGAAGGAGAATGAATGTGGGCTTGGCATGAGGCTGCGGAGGCTGCCAAGGCCTTTGGGACTCCACCAGCTCCTCTATGCAAATGCAAGGGAGCAATTTGCATAGGGAAAATGCAATTACCCAAATTGGAACTGGGCCAGGACCTCATCGCCTGCATTGGGGAAGTGCTGGAGGATCCTTCAGAACAGAAAAGCCACCTTCTTTTTGTCTCCCTGCGCCCCTAACCCTCCAGGGTCAGATCAGAGGAGGCTTGGAAATGAGACTGTTCCTACTGAGAGCCCTGCAGAGAGATCCTGGTGGCTTCCCCCTTCCTATAGCCTCAGGGCTGGGAAGGCAGGACTTCTGGAGTCACTGGTATAGGTGAGGGGAGCTTGGATTTCTAAGTCCTCACACTCCTGCCAATGTTATTTCACAGTGACAGTACTTGAGCTCTCAAGTTAATCTGTTCATGTTGTTTTGTTTTATAAGTTATCATTAAACTGATGCCTGTCTACTGCCCTCACTGGAAAGAGCCTCAAACCACCTGACCTTTGACCAAAACAGACAATGCAGAGGTTGCACATCAACAAACACCAGTCCTGAAGGCAGGCAGTAGCCCTTTGAGAAATCAACCTCCGGGAGAGGAGCCACATGCCACCTTGGGCATGTTCCTTGACATTGGCGTTCCCATTCACAAACTGAGGGAATTGAACTTAGGAACCCCGAGCTTCAGACCACTCTAGCATTCTAGTATTCTATGTCCTCCTAAGAATTCCCCGTGAGACTGACAAACAAGTGACCTGCACAAGCATCCACATATCATGTGGTGAAGACGACCACAGCCACGCCTCCACCAGTAGAAGATGAACTGAGCGTTCGGGAAGCCTATGATACTCCAGTCACTCACTAGCAACACACAGAAAGGTGTTAATCCATCTTTTTATTTAAACAGTCTGTTTATTCCATCCCACAAGTAAGAAAGTAAGTAAGCACATATTTGGCTTACTGGATATTGGGTGAGAAATACAAAGGTAATTAAGACCCACCTTGGCCTTGAGTGCTCACCTTGAGTGGAGCCAAGCTGGCTTCCCAGAGCTTCCGTTAGCATAATATTCATGCAAGTGTTGTCCTGGGGTAACCCAGCTCTTAGCTATTCTTTTGCTGGAAAGGAAGTGCTTTGTTGAAGGGCTCCTGTTTGATTTCTGAAGCCGGGCACAGGCTCTTACAGGAAACAGTGGGGGACTGCTCCATGCATGGAGAAGTGCCTTGCTCAGGGCAAAATCTGCTATTTGGTGAACTGCTCTGCCTTGCCTTTGTGTCAGTATGATTTGATGGAACCATTAAGCTTTAACAATGCAGAAAATAAATCCCTATTAAAATATATGCACCTTAAAGTGCTGAGTTCTCAAACCAAACTGCAGAGAACTGCAAGCTGCTCCTCCCCTTCTCTGCCTGTCACTAGTGTTGACTAAAAGAGTCAAACTCTGTATTTTTAGGGATTTATTCTGAGCCAAATATGAGTGACCATGGCCCATGACACAGCCCTCAGGATAAACGGTATAAAATTCCAGCAAGGAGAACATGTGCCAAAGGTGGTCGTGGTACAGCGTGGTTTAGGGAGGCATGAGACATCAAATACGTTTAAGAAATTCATTGGTTTGGTCCAGAAAGGTAGGACAACTCAAAGCTGGGGGGAGGGGGGCTTCCAGGCTATAGGTAAATTTAAACATTTTCTGGTTGACAATTGGTTGAGTTTATCTGAAGACCTGGGATCAATAACAGGAACAGGAAATGTTCAGGTTAAGATTGTGGAGACCAAGTTTTATTGTGAAGAGGAAGCTCTCAGATAGCAGACTTCAGAGAGAGAGCAGGTTGTAAAATGTTTCTTATCAGACCTAAAAGGGTGCTTGGCTCTTAGTTGATTATCTCCTGAATCTGGAAAGGAAGGAAGGAAAACAAAGGGGAAAGGGAATTCTCTATAGAATGTGGATTTTTCCCACAAGAGACTTTGCAGGGCAACTTCAAGGTGTGGCAAGGAAATATATTTGGGGGTTAAATACTTTGATTTGTTTTTCTTGTCTTATAATGTTATGCCAGTCAGATTGGAAAGTAAGTCACAACATACAGGGTCAAATAAAACCCATCTGATGAGAATTTGTAGTTTGTAGGGCATGACTCCCCAGACCCCTTAGATAGGAATTTGGGCAAGATAAAAATATTAGACCTTAGTCCTCACTAGCCTGACTATCCTTCAAGGCCAAGTTAGGAAGTCTCTTGTTCCATGAAACCTTTCCTTGATCCATCCTGGCTGGGAATAATCTCTCACTCTTCAACCAGCCATAGACATTTACTTATCAAATACCTAGGGTAGAATTTGATTTCGATGATAACCAGATTGGATTACAAATGTGAGTGCCACAAGAGTGGCTATTCAGTGCCTTTCAGCTTTGTGCTCCCGTTTTATATTCACTGCCCATTCCTAGACACAGTAGGGGCTCCTGTAATTTTTTTTTGATGGGGTGAATGCACTTGGCTGCAGAATCAGACACCTTGTCTCCCCAGCCATAGCCTAAATGAAATCCGTAGTGCTCAAGATCTCTAGCAAAGGCACTCTCCACTGAGCCCTCAGGAAAATTTGGCTAGGCCCAGCTCTTAGAGGGTCCCAGCCCTCAGAAGCCCCTCCCCTGGACTCTAATCTCATGTGACTGGGACATTTGTTTGACTCCTACCTCCGTCTTATAGACCCATGATGTCATTTACCTCCTGCTTTGCCACACGCTTTTCATCTGATTATATTACATTTCTCTAGCTGGAGAACAAAGTCTATCACTAAAGGCCAAGACTTAACTCTCTCCCTTTCACAGACTAAAATTGTGCTGAGTACAGATGGATGCTTAACATATATTTGCCAATGCACTGACAAGCCCAGGGCTTGCAATTTGGTCTAAACACCTAAGCAACAAACAGACAGGGACTAATATTTTACAGCTGACATATTTCTCCAGTTGGCCAAAGAAAAATGGGCTCTGGGACCAGGAAGGCATACGAGAGAAATGCGGGAAGACCTGACTGCAAAGCTATTTATTCCATGAAGGACCTTGTTTTCCCTGAGTCAACCTATGATGGTAAGGCTGGCCAGGGCTCTGGTACTAGCACCAGCTGTGGATCCTTGGGTGAGTAATAATCTCACTTGGCCTATTTTCTTATCATCTGTCATTCTTTTCACATTAAGTGCCAGGTCTTGTCTTAATTCCTGGGGAAACAAAAATAAATCAAAGGTAATCCATCCCAATCCTAATAAACAAGTTTCTAGTTAGTGGGAAAGATAGATGCGGAATACTAGAAATTACAGGGCAGTCTGGTGCTGCAAACAGTTGAGCAAAAAATATATGATATGGAAACCCGTGGATACCATAACCACTCCTGCTGGCTGCAGAAACAAAAATTTCTGAAAGGGGCAACATTAAATTGGGCAAAGCAATTTAAAAAAAGCCTTCCAGGCAGCGAATATAGCAAACATGTTAGTTTTCTATTCCTGCTGTAACAAATTATCACAAATTTAGTGGCTGAAGGCAGTGCAATGTATTATCTCACAGTTCTGTAGGTCAGAAGTCTCACATGGGTCTTACTGAGTTTAAGCCAAGGTGTCAATAGGACTGCATTCTTTTCTGGAGGCTCTGGAGGAGGATCCATTCCCCTACTTTTTCTGGCTTCTAGAGATTGCCCACATTCCTTGGTTCACAGCCCCTTCTTCCCATCTTCAAAGCCAACAACAGCAAATTGAGTCTTTCACACATGGCATCACTCTGACCTCCTTGTCTGTCTCCCTTCTCCAACTTTAAGCACCTTGTGATGGCATTGGGCCCACTTTGATACTCCAGGATAATCTCCCTATTGTATGGTCAACTGGTCAGCTGATTAACAAGCTTAATTTTCCTTTACCATAAAAAGTAGCAGATTCACAGATTCCAGGAATTCAAACATGAACATCTTTGAGGAACCATTATTCTTCCTCCTATAGCAAGGTCAAAGGCACAGAGATGTGTGAGGACTTATTCTGTCTGGGAACAGAGAAGGGTTCAGGGGCAACATGGGGTGTTGACAGAGGAAGAACCAGGTTATAAAAGTTCTTGTATACCAAGTACATTACTTGTTCTTCTTTTTCTTTCTTTTTTTTTTTTTTTTGAAACAGGGTCTCACTCTGTCACCCAGGCTGCAGTGCAGTGGTGTAATCATGGCTCACCAAAACCTTGCCTCCTGGGCTCAGGTGATCCTCCCACCTTAGCCTCCCAAGTAGCTGGGGCCACAGGTGCACACCACCACACCTGGTTAATTTTTGTATTTTTTGTAGAGATGGGATTTTGCCATGTTGCCCAGGCTGGTCTCAAACTCCTGGGCTCAAGGGATCCACCCACCTTGGCCTCCCAGAGTACTAGGATTACGGGCGTGACCAACTGCATCTGGCCTACATTACTTATTCGTTAATCACTATGGCATTTAAGTAGATGAGTGACCTTGTCACCTCCATTTTCTGAGCAATCACTCTAGCCAATGAGATAGAGAGGAAATAGAGGGAAGTGAGGCAGGGAGACTGATTAGGAGGCCACTGGAGTCCACAAAGTAGGAGACAAAGTCTGAACTGAGGCAGCAACCATGGAGATGAATAGAGGGTTTGAAGCTACTTTGGAGGAATAATTGCCAGGATTTGAAGATTTCTGTGCTGAGGTGTATAAGGAAGAAGGAGAGGTTAGGGATGGTGGAGATTTCTAGCTTAGGAGCCTGGATGGATGATGGTTCCATTAATTCAGTGGAGACTTATAGGGCAGGGGTGATAACACAAAGTTTTATGTGCCAGTGGGCTACATGGGTGAAGAAGTCCTGTAGGCAGGTCATGAGCTTAGGGCACTAGAACCTCCTGCCCCCTTCCCAAGCGCATTGCAAGCTGGACTAAGAATACCTTCCTGCCCATTCAAGAAGTCAGGAGAACATATTGTTACTCACCAGTTTATCATAGGCAACAGCAAATATGACCTCCTCCTCTGAAGACACCCTAGTGTGGCTCAGAAACAAATGTTTCACAGCCCTCTTTGGTGTGTTCGCTGGCCTAGGTTCTACGGAGAACCAGAGAGATCTCTGAGGTGCTCCTACACTTGAGAGATGCCAGGTATCATGGGAAGCCAGGACAGAAGAGTCAAGAGAAATGCAATAACACAAGGGCCAAAGAAGAAGCCAGTCTGGCCCAAGCCAGAAGCCTGGGTGTGGCGTAGATGTCTCCTTGCCTCTTACCTTCATATCACTAAGTCCTTTTGATGATATCTTCTAAACACTCTGGATTCTGCTTTTCCTCCTGCTTAAGCTCGGCCTTTCATAGTCTCATTTGAATCGGTATGAAAGCCTCCGAGCCAGTTCCCTGTCTCTGGTCTTGTTCCCCTTCCATCTGTTCTTTAAATGATAGCCAGAGAGCAGCATTTCTCTAACTTTAATCTCATCTTAACACTACTCAACTTCAAATAATTCAATAAAGCATAGAGAGAACATTTTAAATATAGGAGGGAAGCCCTTTCTAAACAGGACGTAAAACAAACAGTCCGTAAAAGAAAAGATTGATAAATTTGAATACATTAAAATTAAAATTTTCTACTCGGAAAAGAATGCCATAAACAAAGTCAAAAGACAATAAACTAAGAAAAAAAATATTTGCAATATAAATGACATGGTGCTAATAACCTAAATATATAGATGGTGTCTACAGATCAATAAGAGAAAAACTTAACTATCCAATACAAAAATTGGCAAGGGAACGTGAAGAGAAAATAAAATATAGATAGTTTTTATACATATAAAAGAGAAAGTCTAACTCACAATAAGAAAAATGCCAATTTTTCTAAAATTAGAAACTAACAGATTAACCACATCAAAACATTTGATAATACACTTAATTGATAAGTTTGTAGAGACAGACACTTTCAAATGCTATTGATGGGAATGTACTAGGATTTGGAAACTGCAAATATCTGTCTTTTTAAAATATTGTATTAAATATATTCTTTGACAAACATATTCAAAGAACATATTGTTTGAAATTATGTATGTATAAAATTATTTCATAAACCCAGATATAGTTACATATATGTGAGCACAAAATTACATGTAAGGGCATTCACTAAAAATATCTTAAATGTCAAACAGAGAACTGCTTAAATAATCATAGTTTATGTGTAGTATAGAATGCTCTATAACTATTAAAAAGAATAAAGCGGAAAAAAGAATGAGGTAGTGCTACATGCTTACTATGGAACAATCTCCAAGATAAAATACTAGCAATAAAAGAAATACTTATATAGCATCTACTATATGTCAGGCATTATTCTAGAAGCTTTATATATTTATGCATAGTTTTATATTAATAGCATATTTCTATATATTTAACTCATTTAATGATTACAACAACCTTGTAACATATGAATTATTATTATTATTATTCCCGTGTTATAGATGAGGAGACTGAGGCACATTAGAGTTTAGTAATTTGTCCATTATGAATATATATGTGTATATATACACATATATATACATATATATAGCTGTGATTTTTTTCTCTCTGTGCTTCAATGTGGATATTTACATGTAGTCTATTTTCTAGTTCACTAGTTGTTCTCTTCAGTATGTATAATTCACTGAGTTCTTAATTTTAGTTAATATATATTTTTTCAGTTTTAGAATTTGTATTTGATTCTTTAGTTCTCTACTGAAATGATCGATCTTTTATTTTAATTCTTTGAACATATTATCCATAGTGATTTAAAGTCCAAGTTTGATAACTGAACCCCCTGGGTCTATTTCTAGTGTCTGTTGTTTATCTTGCCTTTTCAGTCAGCTTCTTGGCCTCAGGCTTCACTTACTTCAGTCTCTTTCTCTGGTCTTCCCTCATCTCCTAAATCTTGGCTTTGGAATTCCTCAGGACCTTGAAATCACTCCAAAACCTTCAAAATATTTTTTTTTGCTTTGGTTTTTGTTTGGTTTTTTAAATTTTGTTTGGCTTTTCTTGTTCTCAGAGGAAAAGTCAGTTGAAAATAGCTTAGTGCCCATCCTCCAGATATTTTTTAAGTGGAAAAAAGAAAAGCAAAGGCAGAATCCAGTCAGTTAAAACATCCCAAGCTAGACAATTTAATAAAGAAAACGTACTATAGGAAACTCACGTCGAATGTGTTGATTGAGCTAAAAGAGCAAAGAGAGGGCAGTGAGGAGATTTAGAGATCAAGAGCTTCAGATTTAGAGAAACGGAGGAAGGAAAGGAAGTATCAAGGCTCAGGAGCCAAGGCCACCTGCCTGGAGCTTGCCCAGCAGAAGCTGGGACCACAAAGCCACAGAATGCCCGGGATGCTGCTCAAAGGTGGAGGACGGAGAGTGTAGCCCTATTGCCTGACTTCTCTGCTCCTCCTGCCCTCCACTACTCTCCAATGCCTCCTATTGACCAAACTTACCAGAGAGTCAGTGGCCAAGGGAACCAGGGAAAAGCAGAGGAAGGCAGGGAGTGAATCTGAGACCAAGTAAGCAAATGACTGGACACTAGGCTACTTGGAAAGACACCTAAGAAACTAGTCATTATTGTGGTTGCTTCTGGGATATGAAGAGGTGGAGGATTGATGGGCTGAGAAACTAGAGTTGAAAGAGACTTATCACGTGCATGCATTACATATTAACAATAAACATATATCAATGAAATGTCAAAGCAAACCCTTCAATGGCTTTCACCTGCCACAGCATTTCTCAAACTGCAGGGTGCATTAAAATTACCCATTATACTGGAGAAAATGCATACCCCATGAATCAGTGGTCTGGTGTGCATCTCAGGAAACTGCATTTTAATAACCAGCTTGTGCAATTCTGGTGTGGCTGGTCCATGTGGAATACTTGGTGACCAGTAGGGCAGAATTTAATTTTCACCTAAATGACCACAAGTCCTTACATGACATATGTGACCGATTCCTCTTCGAAACCCTTCTTAACAATGAGGGCAGAGGTTGGCCCTTGCCGCCTTCCTGCCTCTAATCTTTCTGCACAATGCGCTCCAAATTCTCACTGCATTTAGTCCTGATCATTTATTTGTGTATCTGCTTTTCTCATTAGCACCTGAGAGCAGAGGACTTTTCTTATTTGTATGAAATCCTAGAAATGCCTTGCGTGTACTTTTCACATAGGAGGTGCCCAATGAAGGTGGGTTAAATGGACTAACTGGTGGTTTTCAGAGAAAGAGGGAATCTGAGTTGGCTGAGATGACCAGGAAGGGCTTCCCAGAGGAGAAATCACCTTAGACAAGCAGAGTGGAAGGGAAAATACATTCCAGGCTGGGGAAAGGGAATACACTGAGGTCCTAAAGGCAGGCAGGCTCATTTCTATTAGTGAACAACCCTGGCAATGAATATAAAGTGCTTTGGTGTTTCTTTATTTTTTAAGACAAATTCCCTAAAACCATACTCAGTAGGTTGTGTATCCCCCCTGTCTGGGGCCATAACTTCCCCAGATGTTAATGAGTACTTCCAGCATTGATCAAGGGGAGAGAGACCCCTACGGGTTTATAAAACATGCAGATGACTGGTTTTTAACGAATGCAAAATGTCAAACAAAAGCAGCATCACAGGCCAGTTACTCATGCATAGTAAAGTTCCCAGGGAAAAAGAAGCAAATAAATAGGGAAAAAATACCTTGGCTGGAACCATTTCTAATAGGCAATGGACAATTGAGAACAGTGGGGGTTTTCAGGGACACGGAAGCAAATAGCAAATACATTTGGAAGATATCAGCAACAGCGAGATCAAGGCCATACCAAATAACCCTCTGGCTTTTGTTTTTATTAGGGAATAGGGCTTGTATTCAGCCTTCCCATGATAAAAATGTACAGAGCTAAGCTTTTGTTTGTTTATTTGTGGGAAAGGGGAAGGAGAAAGAGTTGGACATATGTACAGCAAGAAGAAAACAATTCTAGAAATGGTGGTGCTTAAATGGGACTTCTCTGTGTCCCATTTGAGCTTGAAGCCACTGACTTGATCTTTGACTTCTTTGAATATGAACAGGACTTAGTTTGACCCTAGAACTTATATTCTCACACAAACTCAAATTTTGGCTTTTCACAATATTTCCAAATGTGATCATATACAAAGTCATCATATTTGTGTTTGTAGGTGTGTGTGTGTGAAAGGGACTAATTTGTTTAATGCAAAGAGTTTCTGTAACCGTGTTTTGGCATGCCTTCATTTTTTAACATACCCAGAGCTTCAAACCCTGAATGTAGCCTGGGCCTGTTTCAGCCTTGTCTGCTAGACTGGCTTTCTGCTTGGGTGGTGCAGACGGAGTGATCTCAGAAGCACTGAGAAGGCACTCAACCCCCTATATCCCCCTGCAACCCTCACACACCTGCTTAATGATGCTTGGAATCCCTTTGTCAGGGAGTACTGTCTTTCTTTCCATACTGGGAAATGAGCTTTAAGTTGCAAACTCTCTAGGGAGAGGAACCCCAAGGTCTCACATTGGCTTGGATGTCTCAGTGGATGTCTCTGAGCCTTTCTGGGAGCAGGTAGTGCTCCTCACACATTTCACCAAAGTGGCCTTTTGTCAGCAGCATGGAAGGATTAGCCCATTCCACAGGGTCTGCAGGCTTCCCCAGAGAGGCTGCAATAGGTAGAAAATGTCCATGAAGTCTCATGTTTTATCTTCATATTTTCTGCAAATATTGGACTCTATTTCATCATATACCCACGTTTGTTTTAACATGAAAGTGTTTGTAGTGTCCCCTTTGGTGTTTCTCCTGGATCCTCTTTATAGGCCCAACATACCCATTACCCAGCTGTCAGGAATAGCAGCTGCTGATGGTCACAGCTGTGGCACTCACTATGTTTCAACCTAGGCCACAGGGAACTGCCATGCCTAAGGTTAACTGCCCAGGGATCAGCTTCCTCCTGGGAGAGGGCCTGTGGCTAATGACTGGCTAATATGGAAGTCCAGCCCCCTCACCCCAACTTGGGACAACTCTAAAGGGCTGTCTCCTAGCATAAGCTGAGACCTTCCTTCACTGCCACCACATTGCATTGTGGCCAGCTTCTCCCTCTGCCCATCCTGCCTTTCCCACTTCTCCCAAGAGTACTCCCCAATCAGCTTCTGCACATTGCTCTCTGTCTCAGAGTATAGTTCCCCACTCTAAGATGGGGTAGCAGCTATAATCCTCAGATTTAGACTCTAAAATGGGGTTTTGGAGCTGCATGTGTCATTGGCTGGCTGGCTGGCAACAAGGATCCCATGACTGCTAATCAGTAGAGTCTGGATAGAGGTAGCAGTGCATGCCATAAAAGCACAATTTTTGCTAAAGCATGTGGCAGTGATGAATTGGTATGAGATCCCCTTGGAAGGGGATACATAGGCAAGAGTAACATCTGATGCTTGAGAGGGAGAATAAACTTAACTACAAGGACTATGGAATTGGGTGGCTATTGCTAAGCACCATTGACCTATCAAAGAGAGATAATGGCAGGCTCAGGGTGATCAATCACCAACCTCAAGCAAAATGTGAAAACTAGAGGGCCTTCTGGGCAGCACTAAGGAATCCAAAAGCTCCCACAGACAGAACAGAGGAGCAAGCACAGAATGAATCCTAAGAGTAGAAGAACTTCAGAGGTTGATTGCTCAGCCCACCATGTCTCAGTTGCAACTACACAGCAGGTCCACTTTCCTCCCCAATCCTGCCTTCTTCACTTCATTATAGAGGTATCTCCTGAGAGCACTCCCCAGGAAAACTCTTTCTCAGAGCCTGTTCTCAGGGAACCAATCGAGTACAGTATTTGAAACACTTCAATTTCTTTACATCTTCCATCACCAGAGATCGTAAACTGTCTTAGTCAGGTTCCTGGCAGTAAACAGAGGGGACTCTCAGCTGGGATTTTGAGGGGAATTTAATGAAGAGACTATTTACATTAATATGAGCAGGGTTAAAGCAATCACCAAAGAATGCCAAGGCTAACAAAAGACTTGCAATATCAAGAAATCATTGCCACCACTTTTAGGTCTGCCAGAACAAGAGGTAGAAATGGTTTAATGGGAGCCTACAGAGGTGTGGAGGCTACTTCCTATGGGGCTGCAGTTGTAGAGGGCTACACCCACTGCCGAAATATGACTCTGAGGCACAGAGGGAGCAAGGGAGGAAATACCCCAACCTCTCTCTCCTCTCACCCTTGATCTCCTGAAGATGCTCCCCATTGTCCAAATCCACCTGTGAACTGGGTAATGCCTTCTGTAAGAGACAGCCCACCACAACACAGAACAGGGCAGAGAAGAGTAGGAAATGGATAGGGACATGGGGGAGGTTGCAAAAGGAAGATACTAATACAAGTTCCAAGAAGACACACCGTTTGTTAGCAACAGCACACACCCTCTGGCCTACTGCTCTGTGCCTGTTAAAGGTACCCCCAATGTGGTCATTAGGGAAAGGACCCTGAGGATCTTTAGGCCACATGTGAAGAGTCATGAGGTATTCCTGATGACTTAGGTATTGCTTAACAAGGAAGAGGGTTAGAAAAAGGAGTTGGATAGCGTGGCTTGAACCTGAGTTGCAAAAATAACACTTGCAAAAATAAACACTGCTGCACACATGCTTTCATGATTTTTCTTCCTTCCCAAGGGGGAAAGGAAGGCCGGAAGAATTTGAGGCAAACAAACTACCATGGAAGAAAGCAGCATACAGATGAGAATGAGCCAGAGTTCTGAAGATTGGGCAGAGCAGAGAAATGCCCCCTCCCCGCAACCACCATGAGTTTGTCTTGGAGCAGCCAGATTAATAGGAAATGATAAAGATGAGGTCAGCACTCTGGTCATTGGAGAAAGCATGTCATTAAAGGTTTCTGAAGCCAAAATAGGAGTGAGGTGGGGACCCCAATGTGGCATTTTTCACTTTGAATACTTCCAACCTGGTCCAGGCTTATAGAGCCATTTCTGGCTTGGCTTTGCCATTTTGTTATTTTAAACTCTGGATGTCATTCAGTCCATTGACATCTATCAAGCACTGTGCCTGATGCACTGGGCACTTTGCTGCTCTGATATGAGTCTGTGCCTTTCTGAAGAGCTCTGCCTTTGTTCATATGGGAGGCCATGCATCCTGTGGGACATTCATTCTGTGTGAGGGAACTGGTTAGACAGCTAGAAATGAGGAGAGGAGAAAAGTAGGCCTGAGCACCCAGCACCTTCAGCCTGTCTGGTCTTGCTAGAGGCCTGAGGTCAGCTCTCCATGTATCATTTTGCTCTTCTGCCTTCAGGGGTCTATTCTCAGTCTCTGTCAACCCACTGCGTTCATTTCTTAGCAAGAGAAAAGCTCCAGAATCTCCAGATAGAAGACAGCAGGTGAGCGACCTAAGTGGGGAAGCATGGGAAGTGTGCTGAGGCACCGCTGCTCACCATGTCTGTATTCTCCTGGTCAGCCTGGGCCTAGATTACACTTTCCAGTGGACGGTGTGTTAGGGTGGTCATGTGGCTGGTCCTGACCAATGGGATATGGCAGAAGGCATAAGTTGCCACTTCTAGGACTGGACCATTGATCTCCCAAGTGATTCACATTCTATTTCCTCTTCAGGAGGCTGAATAGAAGACTGATAGCCTGGAGGAATAAGAAGCCACAGGTGGAATGAGCTAGAGTCCTGAGGACTGGGCAGAGCAGAAAATCTCTCCCTCCCCACTACCATCACCTACTGACTCACTGTGACCTGAACAACAAATACGCTTTTACTGGCCTAAGCTACTAACTTTTATGCTTGTGGAAGCACTGAACCAATCTTGATAAAGTATAAAGCTGGAGGAGAAAGAAGGTAAGGCTGCTCTGTTTAGGGGCCTGAAATGGAAGATTAAAGAATTTGTTACTTTCTTATAAGAAAAATGGGTTGCTGCAGTCTGTTGAGCAAGAGAGGGACCTAGTGTTCCATCAAAGCTGCACCCTGGCCTGTGAAAGGGATTAGAGGGAGCAAGGCTGGTGGCTAGAGGTGCTAGAGTAGTAGGAAGCTATCACTGTCATGCAAGGGGGAAGAAGGAGGCCTGGACAGAGATGACGGGAGAAATGGGCTTGAAAGATGAGATAGCCAAGACTGAGTAGGAAGGGTCTGCAGAGCATGGTGTCTGACAGGATGTGGAGGATGAGGGAAAGCCTGGAGGGCCATTGCTGTGGCTTGAATGTGTTCCCCAAGACATTATGTATTGGAAAATTAATCCCCAGTGCAACAGTGCTGGGACATGGGGCCTAATGATAGGTGATTAGGCCACAATGGCTCTGCCCTCATAAATGGATTAATGCCGTTATCACAGAAGCTGGTTTGTTATTGCAGGAGTAGGTTCCTTATAAATAGATGAGTTTGGGCCCCTCTTGCTGTCCCTTGCTCCTCTGCCTTCCACCATGAGATGACACAGCATGAAGGCCCTCAGCAGATGCTGACCCCTCAATCTTGGACTTTCCAGCCTCTATAATTGTGAGACAATAAACTTTTGTTCATTATAAATTACCCAGTCTATGGTATTCAGTTATAACAGCACAAAACAGACCAAGACAGTCATCAAGATTATTGGGAGTCTTGGAGGAAAAGCCAGTTTGGGAGAAAGACTATGCCTTCTTGTTGGAATATATGAGCTTGAGCTGGCTGAGAACTATGGGAAGATGCCCAGGTACAACTGGAAATTTCACCGTGGAGCTGAGAAGTGGACCAGAGCCAGAAGTGACTGTCTAGAATGAAGCCCACCCTGCCTTCCCTGAGCCAATCTCTGAGACCCCTTAGGAATAGATACACCAAAAATACTCTGATCCCAGATGCAGACCTGCACTCCAGTGTAAAGTCAACTTCACAATTTTTCAACAAACATTCTCAGAGGTAGAGATGGACTAAAAGGTAGAGTCAAGTTTTACTGGAAAAATGCTTGATGGGTGATGAGGAGGTGACCCTCATCCGATAGTGAACCCAGTCTGGTCTCGGTATTCATACTTTTGACAAAAAGGAAGAGACAAAGGAGAGACACATTCCAGCATGTGGTTGGTGCAGAATGACAACAGGCAATCCAACCACAAAAGATAGGAATGTGATCTTGGCCCTGAGGAGAAGAACAGCAAATACTCCTTGGCTCTGGGTGAATTTAGAAATGAAAGAGAAGCCACATGTAAATTTCACTAGCACTTTCACAGTGATAAATGAAAATACTTTCACAATAAATGAGGTGCTACTAAATAAACAAATCACTTGAAAATGTACTTGTGGGATAGCTGAGATAAATTTAAAAACAGGTTAAAGTAACATCTGTATATTAACATCATCATAAAACAAGTTGGTAATGGGGGGTAGCATGCAAAGTACTATGAAACAATAGTCAGAAACTTTATGTCAATTATTGAAAACCATGACATTGATTGAGAGGTATTACTCAGTCTCTGATGTTTCTGCAGCACGTTTTTCCCAACTGGATTTATAAGAAGTGTCTATTCAACGCCGATAAATGCCCTTAAATTCTATCACAATATAATCTGCCTTAGGAAGACTACATGTTGAATTGATTCTTATGGACATGATGGCTCAATGATTTCTCACTGTCCTAGAGTGGTTGAATAGCCATGTTCATTAGAAGACAATATCTGATTTCTTGGAATACTAATCATAAAGATAGCAGTCATTAACCTTTTTATCTGTAGACTTTTTTAAAAATAAAAATAAATAAAATAAAATAAAAAACATTTTTTAACCTATTTTCCTATCTGATCCTCTTGGGATACCTATACAGCTGAGTTATCATTTAGAGTATGAGAAGACTTAGGCCAGAGCGTTATGTGGCTTTTCCAAAATCACACCACAAGAGGGTGATAGGTTCTGCAAGGGAACCCAGGTCTCCCCCAGCCAGACCCTCACCTTCGGCACTTTCTTTCTCTTTGGCCTTCCCGGGCCTTCCCAGCCCATCTCTCCCCTGCCTCATTTGTTCCCCTTGTCAGTCCAGGCCCAAGGCCATCACCCTCATCTTCTCACAGATCCTCCTGCAGCCCTCAGCTTCTGCCTCAGGCAAGTTTGCATTTTCCTTTTATTTGGTCCCATAAGATGCCCACCCCAGGGCCATTTTGTGTTCCTCTGGCCACCAATTCAGCTCCGTGTTACCTATGTGTTGAAAATTTCCTCCACTAACTCTAATGCAAGCCATAGCCAAGAGAAAGGAGGTGTTCTACACCTTTGCCTCCAGTTCTCCCACCCTCTCTGCCTCCCCTCAAGTCCCAGATGAGCCCCACCTCCTCTCCTTGCAGGCCATCCTCCCGTGCCCTTGTTGTTTCTGCAGAACTATGACTTCCATCTTCTTCCTTTCACCTGCATTTCTCCCTCCCCCTAGGCAGCTTCTTCCTCAGATCCCAATCCCATAAGTCTTCCTTCCCCTGCAAAACTGTTTCTTTCTGCCCTGGTTGCGCCCTTCCTTGGGGTGCTGCCCTACCCCTCCTCCCACAAGTTTATGGGAAAACTACTATAAAGAGGGGCAATGCTGGAGGTCCCATCTGAATCATTCAGGGAACTTGTTAAGAATACAGGTTCCTTGCTGTCATTTAAGAATTAGAATGTCTTGCAGTGGCTATGGAGATCTGTTTTTGTAATCTGTTCCCAAGGGTCTCAGATGAGAGTAGGTTTGGGGAGCTTCAGCCCTCAGGACTTCCACAAGACCCCTTGTTAGAGAGGAGGGTGATGCTATGGGGAGCTATGGTAGATGGGAGAGGAGTGTGGTACCAGGTCTTGGAGGCCCTGAGTGCTGAGTGAAGAGTCAGGATTCAGGAGGGGAATGAGGATGGCAAGAGGGAGACCATGCAGGCTTTTGAGCAGGGGAGACCTTACATTCTGTGGTCTAGCCATAAACAGCTGACGTGGCTTCCCTGTGGTCCCTTAGCCAACTCCAGGGCAGCAGTCAGAGTGCCTATGTGAGTAGAGTGGGGTGGGTAGTGCTAGTGTGCAAGAGGCCAGCTGGGCAGCCCTTTCCAGTGAGAAATGCTTGGCCATAGTAGGGAACCAGCCAAAGGCACAGGCCCTGTTTTGGAGCAATCGCCAATCACTGTCCTCTACTCTGGAGAATGTCGCCGGTTCTGCCAGTCTCCAGGGCTGCCCCAAATCACTTAGAAATTCCCAGGGGCTGCTTACTCTACTCAGTTATTCACTTGCACAATACACTTTCCCCAGATGGGATGTGCTAGTTTCCAAGGGCTGCCATAATAAGTAGCAAAAACTGAGTGGCTTAAAACTACAGAAATTTACTCTCTCACAGTCTAGAGGCCAGCAGCCTGAAATCAAAGTGTTGGCAGGGCCATGCTCCCTCCAAAGCCTCTAGAGATGGACCTTTCCTTACCTCTTCCAATTCTGGTAGCCCCAGGTATTCCTCAGCTGTGGCAGTAAAACTCCAGCCTCTAACTCCATTATCACATGGCCATCTTCCACCTGTTTCTCTGTGTCTGAATCTCCTCTTCTTATCAGAACACCAGTCATATAGGATTAAGGACCCACCCTACTCCAGTATAACCAGATTGCAACTTTAATGACAACTGCAATGATCCTATTTCCAAATAAAGTGACATTCACAGGTATTAGGGGCTAAGACTTCAACATATCCTTGGTGGGGGACAAAATTAAACCCATAATAGATGTTTCATGGTTTAACATACATTTAATTTCTGTCTTTACTGATGAGACTTCCATTCTGGGAGAGATGAAGAGCCCAAAGTGTTTACACTACATGAACAGCAGGTTAATATGCCCTGGCCTGACTTTTTGGCTATTTCCACAGCCTGCTCAGGATACAGGTAGAGTAGACTTAGTATAACATGATAGGGTAAAAAGTATCTGCAAACTATTACTACACTGGTGCTTCCAACACTAAAAGCAACCGTTTGAATTAAAACATTATAGGAACACTTCTGTCACTAGCCAAGATGGAAGAAGTCCACTACAGCCAATCTCTCCCACCAAATGCAGCAAGAACACTGGACAAAATACAAAAAGCAACTACTACCTGATAATTCTGGAAACACAACATCAGGAGGCTTGGGAAAAGGAGGAACCAAATCTTGATAAATGACTTGTAACAGGGGTGAATACCATTTATTCCCCTGTCTTATGAGCTGGCTTTGATCTGTGGGTGTTTCCAGTGCTGCTGTACTGTGGTGTAGGCAGCAGAACTCTGGAAGAGGTGCTACTGTCTTTCTGGTCAGATAGGAAAAGGGCCCCAGAGAGCTGGAGGGCATGGGAGAATTCCCTTTGTTTCCTTTTTTCCTCTCCTGTCCCCTCACCCTAAGGACAGCCGTTGTCTCAGAACTGTACTGCATGGTGGTGGCAGCTTGAGTATCTAAAATTCCAAAAGAAAATCCTTCTGGTAAGGAGAACAGGGAGACTATGGTCCTGTATTCTAAAAAGCATAAAGAAAATCCCATTCCTTTTTCGCTGCTTGCCCCAAGGGCATCTTGTTTCAGAGAACTGTGTAGTATCATGGAGCAGATGAAGCTCTGAGACATTCTGCGTCCCTCTAGCCAGAGGGCTGGGAAAAGTGGCCACTTGGAGGAAGCAGGAGGATATGGTGGAAGCTCCACAGCAGAGAGAGCTGAATAAAAGAATGCCACCAATTCTGTGTCTAAACTGATACAAGTCTTGGACTTCACCATAAGCTGCACAGGTACAGAAGAAAACAAAAGCAAGATAACAAAGAATGTCAGAACTGAATATAGGCCAACACCAAGTCCCAGACTAACCCCCAAGAAGCTCACACATGAGGAAGACCTAAGGCAGATGTGAGAACCAAACTGACATCAGCACTTCCTCCCACAGAAAGTGAGACAGAACTTACGGAATGAACCTAACTGGTTTGATTGACTGCCAAGACAAGAAAACTCAAGGTTCTCCAGAGGATTTTTAACATGACCCAGAGTCACACCATAAAAACCCAAAACCAGAATTACTTAACATAGGGAAAACCAGGACAATATGATCAATTCTCAAGGGAAAGATAGTTAACACACATCAATGACAAGATACACAAATGTTGGAACTATCAGACAGAAACTTGAAAGTAGCTATTATAATCACGCTCTTGAAAGGATAGCATGAGAAAAGTTATCAATACAGAAAACTATTTTTAAAAGCCAAATGAAAATCTTAGGACTGTGTAACACAATATCTGAAATGAACAACCCACTGTGTAGGTTCAATTGCAAAATAGAGATGAGAGAGGAAGGAGTCAGAGAACTTGAAGACAAATGAATAGAAATTATCCAATCTGAAGAACAGAAAGAAAAATAATTGACAAAAAAATGAACAAAGCCTCAGGAACCTCCAGAACACTATCAAATTGTTGACATTTGTGTTATTAGAGTCCTACAAGAAAAGAAGTAGAACAAGATTGTAGCAGAAAAAGACTATTTGAAGAAATAATGTAAATTTGATGAAAGACATAAATTTATAGATTCAAATTCAGTGAACCCCCCAAACAGGATAAAATCAAAGATAACCACACCAAACATATCATAATCAAACTATGGAAAACCAGAGATAAAGAACAAAAATTCTGAAAACAGCCAGAGAATCATGGTACATTACATGTAGGGGAAGCAGAATTTGAATAAGTACAAATTTCCATTAGAAACTATGGAAGCCAGAAAACAGTGAAACAACATATTTAAAGTACCGAAAGAAAAGAACTGTCAACTCAGAATTCTCACTGAAAGCATCCTTCAGGAATGATGGTGAAATAAATATATTTGCAGACAAAGGGAAATCTGTTAAGGGAATTCATTATCAGCAGACTTACTCAAAAAGAAATGCTTAAAAACAAGAAAGTTGTTCAGGCTGAAGGGAAATAATACTAGAGGGAAACACGGAACTTCAGAAATGAAGGAAGAGCAACAGAAATGGAAAATGTTTGGGTAAATATAATAGATTATTTTATTTCCCTTAGGTTATTTAAAATATGTATGATTATTAAGCACAGAGCATAACATTGCCTGGTAGGTTTTCAACATATGCACCTGTAGCACATGACAAGCATATGTTAAAGGTGGAAAGAGTAAAAATATCTATGTGGTTGTAAGAGTTCTATATTTTATTTGATGTTATAATATGTTCACTCTGTACAGACTGTGAAATGATATCAATATAGTAACCCCCAAGACAACACTAAACAAAAAGATTGCAAAGAGATACAGTCTAAAAGGCAATAGATAAACCAAAATGGAATGCCAAAGATATTCAAATCACTTCAAAGGAGGTAGAAAAAGCAGAAGAAAGGAACAAAGAAACAAAAAGAGAGAGAACAAATACTAAACTGTAGACTTAAAGTCAGTCACTTCAATAATTAGATGAAATGTAAATGAATTAAAAGACAGACATCATCAAATTGGATAAAAAAATGAAGACACAACTAAATGCTGTCCAAAAGAAAGCAATTTAAACAAAAAAAATAAATAGGTTAAAAATAAAAGTATGGGAAAATCTATACCATATGAATACTAATCAAAAGAAAGATAGAGTGGCTACATTTGAATCACACTAAAAAAGACTTCAGAATAGTAAAATTTCCAGGGATGAAGAGGAATATTACATAATTACAAAAGGGCCATTGTCAAGAAAATGTATATCCTAAATGTATGTACACCTAACAGCAGAGCTTCAAAATACATGAAGCAAAAACTGACAGAGATTAAAAATAAGCAGACAAATTCAAAAGTATATTTGAAGACTTTAATATTTCTTTCAGTAATCTACAAGCAAGTAAATAGAAAGTCATCAACAATATGGAAGAACTAAAGAACTCTGTTAACCAACTTGACCTAGTTGATATTAATAGAACAGCTCATTAAAAAAAATAACAGAATATACATTCTTTTCAAGTGTACATGAAACGTTCTCCAATATTGATGGTTCCTCGGATAGTAAAATAAATTTTAACAAATTTAAAAGAATTGAAATCCTACAAAGTATGTTCTTTGACCATAGTGGAATTAAACCAGAAATTAATCATAGGAAAATATCTGGAAAATCCTCAAATATTTAAAAATTAAACAACACACTTTAAAGTAACCCATGGGTCAAAGCAGAGGTTGTCAAGGAAAATTAGAAATTATTTCAAACTAGAGGAAATGAAAATACAACATTTTAAAATTTGTGAAGTGCAGCTAGACAGTGCTTAGAGGAAAATGTATATCATTAAATGTTTAGAAACAAAAAGGGGTCTCAAATCAATAGTCTAAGCCAGTGGTTGGCAAACTACAGCCTGTGGGCTCCAACCTATCACCTCTTTTTATAAATAAAGTTTTACTGGAATATAGCTATGCCCATTCGCTTACTTATTGTCTATGGCTGCTTTATTTCTAAGAGGCCAGCATTACCCTAATATCAAAACCAGACAAAGACACTACAAGACAAGAAAACTATAGACCAATGCCTACAAACAACCAAAATTCTAAACAAAATTTGTCAAATCAAAGTCCAGCAATAAGGCTGGGCACGATGGCTCACGCCTGTAATTCCAGCACTTTGGGAGGTTGAGGCGGGTGGATCACTTGAGTTCAGGAGTTCAAGACCAGCCTGGCCAACATAGTGAAACCCCAATTCTACTAAAAATACAAACATTAGCCAGATGTGGCGACACACACCTGTAATCCCAGCTACTCAGGAGGCTGAGGCAGGAAAATCACTTGAACCCGGGAGATGGAGGTTGCAGCAAGTCAATATTCGCACCACTGCACTCCAGCCTGGGCTACAGAGCGAGACTCTGTCTCAAAGAATGATAATAATAATACATTATGAATAAGTAGTATTTATCCCTAGAATGCAAGTCTAAGCCAACATTTGAAAGTCAATTAATGTAACTCACCATATTAATAAATGAAAGAAAAAAACATGATCATCCCAATAGGTGTAGGAAAAGCATCTGACAAAAGAAGAGAACTTTCTTAACTTGATAAAGGGCAACTCTACAAGGTGATACTGCTATATACCCATTATATGCTAAAATGAAGGGAACTTGCAATACTAAGTGCTTGTGAAGATGTGGAACTCCTGAAATTCTTAACCATTGCTTATGAGAATGCAAAATGATATATCCCATCTGATAAAGAGTTTGGTAGCTTAAAAAAAATAAAGTTAGCCATACACTTATCATACAACTCAACAATCAGTTATTTATCCAACAGAAATAGGAACATTGGTTCACAGAAAAACATGTATGTGAATGTTTGTAATGGCTTTGTTCATAATTAATACCCAAACCTAAAAGCAAGCCTTTAAGTAATGAATGGATAAACAAATTGTGAAACATCCATACAATGGGATACTACTCAGCAGTAAAGAGGAATACATTATTAATACAGGAATCAATATGAATAAAGCTCAAATGCACTCTGTCAAGTGAGGGAAGATAGACTCAAAAGGCTGCATATTCTACAATTCCACTCATATGACATTCTGGAGAAAACCAGGCTGTAAAAACAGACTGGAGGTTGCCAGGGCCTGGAGGTGGGAAAGCAGTTGACGCCAAAAGAAAATTTTGGAGATGTGATAGCCATGTTTTCTATCTTTGTTGTGGTTACCTAACTCTAGGCATTTGTAAAACCTCAGAACTATACACCAAGAAGAATGCATTTTACTTTATGTAAAGTAAGAATAAGTAAAATTAAAATTAACACATGCAAATAGAACAGTATCTAACATTATGAAAACATAGAAATTTTTTTAAAAATCGGACTGCTTGGAAAATCAGTGTTTAAACATAAATGGTTACTTAGAAGAACTATATCATATTTTACATTGCTTATAGCCATTCATTGCTTAGTCCATGACTAGTTAATCATATTATTTGAAAGAAAAGATGGTTCTTGAGAAAAGGAGCATTGTCCAGCTGAGATTTGATGAGGGTAGAAGAGAGGTGAGGCAGTCTGGAATAAGGTGCCTCCTAAGTAGGGCAGACCCTGAAGATTTTCCAAGCTTCTGAGGATCTTGTACTTTACCTGTTATTCTCCTCTAGACCTTGGGTTCTATTTTTGTTCTTTTTATGGGCTTGTCAAAAACTCAAAACTGCACATTTGTTATTGATTCAAACAATATTCCTAAAACATAGTATTCATATTCCCATTTCACTGATGGAGAAACTGAAGCCAGAAAGACTAAGGGACATATTCAAGGCCTCAAAGCTAATAAGAACTAACCTTTAGTAAGATCCTAGTCTGCCAATGTCAATGTCTATGAAGTTATAACAGCTGGGAGCAATCTCAACATTCTGGAAGCGTTTTTTGTTTGCTTGCTCATAGGTTGATCGTGAAAGCTCCATGAACAGAGCTGAGCTTCTGTGTTCGAAGCTTCAGATGGGACAAGCTAGTCAGTTAAACAGTGTATCAACCCCCTCCTTGGTTATTAATAAGCTGGGTATTTCTTGAAAAGGAATTCTAATTCTTACCTACTCCACAGAGATGCCAGAAAGATCAATTAGCTGATGCTCATCTGAGACAGAACGAAAACAAAAATGGAAAATAAAAAGATCTATAAATGATTCTTTCCTCAGTTATTATCATTGTTATTATCACCATCATCACCATCATCATTATTTCTGCTGAGTTACTGCTTCATCAGACTATTCCTATATCTTCAATCAGGGGAGAAACAGCCTGAATGAAACCTGGAAGTTAAGGAATTAGGAGAGACATGCATCTAAGGATGGGGTGGGAGTTTTCCATGCTTAAGTATCACATCGCCCCTCAAACTTTCCATTTCTGCCCTGGGTCTATTCAACACTGAGGGAGGCCTAACATGAAAGTGGGATAAAGGTCCCCCTCCCTTCCAGTCCAGCTTTCAGTGCCCTCCCTTCCCCCAAATTCGCAGACACCTGCATTGATGCTGTTCTTTCTCCTTCTGCCTTCAAATTCTCATCTTTTCCATCAAGCACGGGTATTTTCCACTAATGCACTATCTCCAGAGGCTGCAGCTAAAATGGTCAAAGATTAGGTGAGAGTACCTTCAGCCTTCTGCCCTGTTGGCACAAGTGTCAGGGGGACACCAAAGGCCTGGCCCAGGGTAGCGGGGGATACTGAAGGGGAGAAGTGACCCAAGGCGCCCTGATGACAATGAGGTCAGAGGAGCGCTGGGGGAGCTGTCCAAAGTGCCAGGACCATGGTCCAGCAGGCAAAGGGTGCTGGGTGGTGAAGCAGGGGAAGGATATAGGATGGTGGCCCTCAGGGGAAAGCGTTCTACATATAAAGTTTGTCTCATCCCACCTTCTGTCTGGGACAGTGGCGTCCCATGACATTCACAGTCACAGTGTGTAATGGAGCTGCAAGAGAGGGCCTTGGAGAGCATCAAATTCGATACTGGTGTTAGAGGCTTAAATGGAGCCAATGAGTTGTTGCCCAGGGACACACAGAGCCAGGATTCTAAAGTGTTCCCAAGTCCTTCCTCTTTCAATAAGCCCCTCCTGATCCGACTTCTCCCTCCTCTTCAAACTTGTAATTACTTATTCAGGGGATCTCTTCCCTTCAAGTCTGTAAGCTCCGTAAGTGCAGATATTGTGTCTATCTGGTTTAGCATATATCCCTAGTGCCTGGAGTAATGTGTAATTCTGTGGTATATGTGTGTGTGAGTGTATACATTGCATGTTTGGATGTGTGTGTGTGTGCATGGTGTAAACATGGTACATGTAGTATCCACCTTTGGTTCTCTTTCCTTGCCTCCTTTCCTCAAAAGCACCGAGTCTTTCTCTACTTTTTTTTTCCCCACTATCCTCAGTATTTTGTTCAGAGTGAGCATTTGCTCTATGTTTGATGACAATTTGTTGATTTCAAAAGAATTTACAACAAAGCAGTGATAATCATACCTACATTGGTCTAGCTCTATTTAATTTTAAGTGTCTTTGTATAAGTGAAAATTAATCGCTCATTTTTAGTATTGCACATTTCAAAGCTCTTTTAAATGCACATCACTTAGTAAATAAATTCAGTTGGTAGGCATTTTTTATCTGTTGCAGGAAAATGGGAAGATGATCCACATAGTAGAGAGAAGATTTTTTGTCAGATTCTATTTGAAGAAGTCTATTACTTTTCCTTCTAATGGGGTAGGGGAGAAAGGCAGAGTTGAAATGGAATTCATGCCCTGTCACCTACTGGCTGGCCCTCTCAACAACTTTTGCAAACTTTCTGTCTCAATTTCCTCATCTAGAAAAGCAGCATAATAAAACTTCATTCCTAGGGCTGCCTGTGAGAAGCAGGGAGAGCATCTGGGCTGTGCCTAGCACACAAAAGGCATTCTGTAAATGTTAGTTTCCCTTCTCTTCCCTTCTCATTTGGGCAAGACTTCCTGGAAGGGCTAAGATTTATAACTCTTCTGAATAATAAGAGAGTATCCAGACATTGACCTTGTACTCATTTCCATGGTTTCCAGAGTCCCTCTCCCCAACTGCTACTCTTGTGAAAGTTAAAACACACACAGAGACACACACACACACACACAGCCACCCTCCTCCAGGCTTTCTCTAGCACACTGTCTCACTTCCCCTCTGCCCCACCCATTTCTTCCATTTGAAATTCTTGAGAAGGAATCACCCCATCTGCCTCTATTTATGTTTGTTTTTCCAAAACAGCTCTTGTGAAATGCAAAGTTTTAATAACAGAGAAATGATCATTTGGTGGATTGTAGAGCAGTAAAAGCTAGGTTGGAAGCTGTACACACACCAAAATACTGGGCCTGCTTGATGTTTGTAGTAGGGAAAGGTGATCTTTACTAAACAAAACATGCAGGAAATGTGAACCAGGTTTCCTCTTCCCTTACTTCTCCAGCAGAAATTAAACAACTTTTACACCCCACGTAGTCTTCAGTAGAGGATGCTAATGATGTCTCCGATGCCCTCTTCATCTGATCAAACTTTATTGTCTGTGTCAGGCTGCCAATTAAGGCATGGCTCTCCTATTGCACAAACTTCCCGAGCCACCTTAAAGGTTAATTGAATCATGTACACGCGACGCTCCAGTGGACATGGGGCTGTAGATTTCCTCTCAGACAGTGGATCTTTTGGGAGAACAAATTAAAAAATAGTGTGATTGTTATACAGCCAGAGTGAAGGCTCCTAGGGGGTAGAGAAGAAGTAACCAGAGCCCATCTTTCTGTCTCAGCCTTTCTTCTTCTCCGTGTGTTCAGCTTTTTCATGGCATCTCTTTCAAGTTCTCATGAGCATCTTCCATTTCCGCTCTTCTCCATGCAATGCCATTTGCTGAAAAAGACAGAAGTTGTCTAAGGCACATCCATTTGGGGCAAATCTGACTGAGGTGGCCAGCCATGGCCTGACCCCCAAGGCAAACCTTTGACCAAAGACTGGCTTCTTCCAATGCATTTCCTCGAAATGCACATCATACTTCTCAGAGGACTGTCTCTAAGATAATGTGCTTATGTGATTATAGACCTCCCCAAAGCTAGAAACTATGACCCAGAATAAACCATAGTTTTCAGGATTTGCTGAATGAATAAAAAGAATCATAAGATCATGGACTGCTCAAACTGGAAAGGTCTCTAGAGATCCTTTCCCTCGGTCCCCTTACACGGCAGATGAGAAACAGGTCAGAAGGGATGCATGGCACTCCCAAGTGTACAAGCACATGGCAAAAAAGAAACTGCGGTAGAATCTTGGTTTCCTGAATGTGGGAAATCCCACAGATAGGACTGGAGCTGTCTAAGCCTGTTTGTGAATCTGCTCTGTGCTCACCCCTATCAGGGACATCCATATATAAATCAGCATTGGCCATTGTGAGGAAGTGCTACAAAGAACTTTATAAAATTATTAAATCAGATCCCTGAGGACCTCCACTTGATATCATCTTTAGTCCCATTAATGCCCTTAAAAACAATTTGCTTGGGATGACACTGGTGGCGGAGGCAATGGCCAGCAACCCGCTGTAAGCGAGGCATGGAAGACATATGCTTGTGAGAAAAAGGTGTCTATGAAACTATGGATGGTACAAGAACTTCACTTGACATTGAAGAGTACTCCAATACTGAGGTACAGAAAAACCAAGTACTAACTCTGGAAGAATGGCAAGACAAGTGGGTGAACGGCAACACTGCTTTTCATCAGGAACAAGGACCTCAGCTATTAAAGAAACATTTAGATACTTTTCTTAAAGGAGAGAGTGGACTGAGGGTATTTTTTCCTCTTTGCAGAAAAATGGTTGAGATGAAATGGTTTGCAGACCGGGGACGCAGCGTAGTTGGTGTGGAAATAAGTGAACTTTGGATACGAGAATTTTTTACAGAGCAGAATCTATCTTACTCAGAAGAACCAATCACCGAAATTCCTGGAACCAAAGTATTTAAGAGTTCTTCGGGGAACATTTCATCATACTGTTGCAGTATTTTTGATCTTCCCAGGACAAATATTGGCACATTTGACATGATTTGGGATAGAGGAGCATTAGTTGCCATTAATCCAGGTGATCGCAAATGCTATGCGGATATAATGTTATCCCTCCTGGGAAAGAAGTTTCAATATCTCCTGTGTGTCTTTCTTACGATCCAACTAAACATCCAGGTCCACCATTTTATGTTCCACATGCTGAAATTGAAAGGTTGTTTGGTAAAATATGCAATATACATTGTCTTGAGAAGGTTGATGCTTTTGAAGAATGACATAAAAATTGGGGAATTGACTATCTTTCTGAAAAGTTATATCTACTTACAGAAAAGTAAATGAGACATAGATAAAATAAAATCACATTGACATGTTTTTGAGGAATTGAAAATTATGCTAAAGCCTGAAAATGTAATGGAGAAATTTTTAAAATTGTTTATAAATCACATGATAGATCTATACTAAAAATGGCTTTTTAGTAAAGCTGTTTACTTTTTCTAAAAAAGTTTTAGGAGAAAAAGATGTAACTAAACTTTTCAAGTAGCTCCTTTGGAGAGGAGATTATGATGTGAAAGATTATGCCTGTATGTCTTACAGATTGCAAGATATTTTATCAATCAGTGTGTGTTACCTGTACAATTAAAAAAATATTTTAAAATGCAATGCATATTAAACATAATACACACAGAAAAACTGGCATTTATTTTATTTTATTTTTTTGAGATGGAGTTTCGTTCTCGTTGCCCAACCTGGAGTGCAATGGCACAATCTCAGCTCACTGCAACCTCTGCCTCCCAGGTTCAAGTGATTCTCCTGCCTCAGCCTCCCAAGTAGCTGAGATTACAGGTGTGCGCCACCATGCCCAGCTAATTTTTTGTATTTTTAGTAGAGACAGGGTTTCACCATGTTGGTCAGGCTGGTCTCGAACTCCAGACCTCAGGTGATCTACCCACCTCAGCCTCCCAAAGTGCTGGGATTACAGGCGTGAGCCACTGTGCCTGGCCTGACATTCTTTATAAAATTTAGAATTGTTGAAAAAAATATAACACTTCAGTAGGGTTCAAGGTGGTCCCAAAAGTTATATAAAAGATTAGTTTTTACTATAAACCCTTGTCTTTTACTCAGATCCTAGCATCCCTTTTCACATGGTTTCTCCATATATGTAACAGAATCAAGAAACAAATTTTAATTAAACAATCTGTAACAGAATCAAGAAACAAATAAATTTTAATTAAACAATCTATATGGAACAAACATTCCCAAATTCTAAGAATAAATTTTTCTTTAAGTTTAAAACAAACAAACAAAAAAACAAAAAAAAAACACAATTTGCTTTTCTGATTTTGTTTAGATTACTGTTTTCCAAGTTATTGCAAGTGGATGAAGTATACTGGTTAACAGAACTTACTTTTTCTAAGTCAGATGAGCCTTAAATTGTGACTTTCTTTTAAGAAGATAGTTCACAATAGACTTCTAGATCATGTACTTTGAAGATTGTGACAGGGAATCCCAGTGTTGAGGGCCATATTACAGGCTGAGAGTCAGAGACTCATAGGATCTCAGGGATGGACTTCCCCAACTAACACCCTGCACAGTTCTTGGGCCTTAATCAATAACTGGTGAATGCATGCAAACAGAAACAGGTAGATGGATGGATTGACAGATCGATGAAGAGATGGATGAACAGATGGCTGAGTTTCCTCAACTTCCACCCTCCAAGTATCAAAATGGGATATTTTACTCTTGAAGGCAATGAGATTAGTATCTTGTGAGTTAGCCTGGACTAGTTCAGTCAGCTGTAACTGTTAGAAAGTTCTTCCTTACATTAAGCCTAAGTCTGCCAGTGGCTTATAATGTCTGAGGTCCCAGTTTTGTTTTGAGACACAATGCAGAATAAATATTTATCTCACTCCCACATGATAGTCCTTTAGTTATTTAAAAACAGTTGCCAGATAGACTTATATTTTCTATTTTGCTTCAACCATTCATCTAATTGCTTATCTACCTTATGAGATTATTTCAAGTATTAAGTTAGATGTCTATTCAATGCCTGGCATATAGTAAGCAGTCAGTAAATAGTAGATATTATCACTGTTATAAAGCCTTTTATTCCAAACTCCCCTAATATTATATTTTAAAATGTCCTGTCTCCAAGAGATTTTGCATGAGACTTTTTAAAAATGAAATAAGCCAGCCTGAGCTAAATAGGAGCATACAGACCACAACTGGGGACAAAAAACATGTGTCAAGTGCTGGGAGCTTACTCATTTGGATCAGAACAGGATTACCCAAAGGGAAGAAAGAAAAGGACCCATAAAATCAGCATTCGCTACAGTATCTTGGGCAAGGCATAGCTATGAGCAGCAAGTTTTAATAAGCTTGCATAATAAACTTTGGAGCCCTTTAGGAAGTCCATTCCAGATGGGAAGCTCAATCACAATGACCTTGATGGTATTCTGGTCCCAGACATGTCTCTGGACATGCTCTTGTTTGTATCATGTACACACAATGCCCCCTTGCAAAAAGACCCAACCAGACCAGAATACGAAACTTCCTATGTGGCCCAACCATTTCCTGTGGCAGAAATCACTAGCTATTCACCCAAATCCCCTTCCCTGTCTTCTTTTTAGGCACATGGCTGATTACATTTCCCAGTCTTTGTAATTAGGTATGGCCATATGGAATTTTTATCTGATGAAATGCGAGAGGATGTTGATGTATTCCACTTGTAGATTTTTAAGATAAAAGATATGCTTCCTCTCCAACATGCCTTCTGTCCTCTGATACCAGTTGGTATAGTTTATAACCCAAGGTCAAGGGTTTCATAGACTCTCAAGAGGGAAAGAAGCTGGATACATGAGTCACTATGTAGAAAAGAGCTGCCCAGTGGTCAGTAAATCAAAATTGCACTGTTACTTAAGCAAAAATAAACTTCCGTTGTGCTTGACATTTTGAAGTAGGTTCAAAAATCTAAAATATGTGGCACTGGCTTAGGAGTCTGGTGATGAGCAGCAGAGAAAGACACTGGAGGCAGGAAAGAAGGAGATCCATGTCAAGCAGTTGCAAAATCTATGATAGACCTGTCACATTCTCTAACATGGAAGCCAACAAAGTACTTACAGAATGTCCAGCTGTAAGGAAAGAATCTGAACAAGAGCCAGAAAGATGGGTTTCATATATATAATAAGAGATATGAGCTCTGGCATTCAAGAGTAGTAATGAAAGGGAAGAGAACATGCCCAGAAGTTAGAGAGTTTACCTCATTCGAAAAGTAAATTGCTCCTGAGCCAGAACAAGCAGGAGATGAGGCTTCTGCCATCCTGCTCCAGCCTGTTGTTTGAGATGTCCTCAGTGTAGCCTCCACCAACTTGCAAAAGAGAGGCGTGAACCCAGTTCTGAGAACTATGTCCAGCATAGAAGTTTGGATGTGATTCTGAGCATGGGAGGTTGACAAGAAGTAAACAGGCCAGAAATTTTTGAGAGAATTATACAGTTAGAAAGGCCACTGACTGTATGAATCCTAAAATGACTCCAGGTCTCTACACTTGCATGAGCAGAAAAAAAAAAAAAACTATGAAAGTTGGACAGCACCCAAAGGATGCACACACCACCATGCCCACGGCAGAGGGGGTGTGAAGGATAATGAATGCAGAGGAGCATCTTACAAAGTAAAGTCAGGGGCCATGGAGGTCAATGGACAAAGGGCTCTTCCCTTGGAGAAAAATCAAGGTCTAGTCAGGGAAATTCCTTCAGGACAGGGGCAGGGGCTCTTGTCCAGGCCAGCTGAGCAGGATTCATCATTGCCAGAGACCCAGGACTGCCATGTTCTGCCAATTCTCCTTGCCACTCATAGAAGTCACTATTCTGCTTGCCTTGTCCTGCTCATCTCTATACACTGCCAGTGTGTGTGAAAGTGGGGAGAAGAGGTGACTTGTTATCAGCCCCAACATAATCATATCCAGACATGTGGCAAGGACTGTCCATCACCCAAAGGTGCTGGCCTTGGGTCTAGATTCAGTAACTAGAGGGGACTTTGGGTTATCTCTCCAGGAGAAGGGGAGGGGCTTATATGCAGGACGAGGAATGCTGGAGGATAATCGGTGGCCACAGGAGTAGGCAGATACCCCAGCCTGGCCTTCCCTGGCTAATACATGGTCACTCTACTTTGAAACTGCATGCATTTGCAAATCTTCCTGGGCAAAGATATAAAACTCCCCATGTGGTCTGACCAGAGTCCTGAACTTGCAATTTCTACTATTATGGGAGCTCGGTGAAACTGAAGATGCTCACAAGCTTCCCTTCTTCTACTTAGAGGTGACTTCTTCCAGCCATGGAAATGACAAAACTACTCCCCCAATTACTTCCATGTCCCACCCTAAGTACCTGGGACACAGACATGTACAGATCAGAAACCTCCTGGATCCCTCAACCTGCATGGTCCCTCCCTCCTTTGCCAGAACTTACTGCCGGGGCCACTCTTTTAGTACCTGTTATATGCTCTGCCTCACATACTTGTTTTTATTTCTTAATAATAAAATTTGTGAGTAAATTCCATGAACAAGAACAGTTTCTTACATGTATCCTCCACGGAACTGCCCAATCATAAATAATCAATAAATGTCTGTTTATTAACTGGGTGGCCAATTTACATAGTAAGTAAATATTAATTCCTTTTATTTTGTAAACACTTCTTGAGCATTTGTGATGTGCCAGGCACTGGGGTAAGAGCCCTCTTTGCCACCAAGCCACTCATGCTCTTGTGGGGAAAATAGACACATAAAGAAGCAGTAGGTCAAAGACAAGTTGAGACAGAGACAAGCGTGGGACACTGTGGTGTCATGGGGAAGGGTACCTGGCCTGGGCCTGGGGGCGTTGGAATTGAAAGCTTCTTGGAGGCAGGAGGACAACAATGATTCGAACCCAAGCCCCCTCTCGTATCCAATTGTCTTTTCAATGGGAACTCAAATTTTAAAAGAGATAATCCTTATTACCTGCCTAATTTATTTTTTAAAAGTGGAGATGTATAACCTGGATGAGCTGAGCTGCAGGGCAGGCTGGGTCCCTAGCAATTGGCATGGGCTTTATCAGAGTGGCACTACAGTTTGGGGGTGTTGTCACACCCTTCTGACAGCTGATTCCATTTCTGTTACAACCGGCCCAAGTGTCTCAGGGCTGGTTGGGAAAGTGTCTGAGTGTTTATCACAGGGGCTGTGGTTGGCAGAAGCCTTCAGAGTAACACAGCGACTAAGAACACACCCTTCAATGTCGGGCTCTATAAAACTTACTGCCTATGTGACTTAAACTTAACTGCTCTATGCTCAGTTTCTTCACCTTTAAAATAAGGATGACAACAGTGTGGGGAAAGATCAAATGAGATAATTTGAAGCTTTCTGTGTCTGGCTTCCTTCACTCGGCAAATACTTTTGAGACATATCCATGTTGTTGCATGTATAAGTCATTCATTCCTTTTTATTGCTGAGTAGTATTCCAGTGTATGAATATATCAAAAATTATTTATTTTCTTACCTATTGATGGACACTTGGGTTATTTCCTGTTTGAAGCTATTATCAGTAAAGCTACTACAAACACATACAGGCATTTGTGTGGACATGCTTTTTTTATTTTCCTTTTCTGTCATATGGCAAATGTATACTTAATTAAATAAGAAACTGTCAAAGTGTTTTCCAAACAGCCTGGCCCATTCTGCATTCCAATCAGTAATGTATGAGTGATTCGGTAGCTGCACATCCTCATCAATACTTGGTATAATTTAGCCATTCTAGTGTGTTTGTAGTGGATCTTGTTATGGTTTTAATTTGCATTTCTTTTTCTTTTCTTTTCTTTTTTTTTTTTTTTTTTTTGAGACAGTCTCACTCTGTCACCCAGGCTAGAGTGCAATGGCACAATCTCGGCTCACCACAACCTCCGCCTCCTGGGTTCAAGCGACTCTCCTGCCTTAGCCTCCCAAGTAGCTGGGACTACAGGCATGCGCCACCATGCCCGACTAATTTTTGTATTTTTAGTAGAGACAGGGTTTCACTATGTTGGCCAGGCTGGTCTCCAACTCCTGACCTCATGACCCGCCTGCCTCAGCCTCCCAAAGTGCTGGGATTACAGGCATGAGCCACTGCATCCAATTTCTAAGCAACTTTTGACTCTTTTAGAAAAATTACATCCACCTTAAACGATTAAAAATATATGAAGATATTTGAGGGCTTATGCCAAGATTGTGATGGAAATTCCCAAAGACGATTCTAGTTATGCTCAGCAAAGTCCACATAGTGAAAACCCACAGACAGCCTTCCAACAAGCTACTTTGAAGGACTTTGTTGTCTCTCCTGAAGAGACAACATTCATCTGAGCATGGTGTTTTGAACTAATTGTTTTTAAAACTCAATCCTGTTACCTCATAGCAGACTCTTTGGCAATAGAAAATGGTAATTAATAGAGTCTGGGGTCAGTTTGCCTTGGTTCATAGCACTTACTAATTCTTCAACCTCAGTTTCCTCGTCTATTCAGATTAAATGAGTTACTATACATGAAGGACTCAGAAAATACCTGGCACATACTAAGTACTCAACACAAGTTTTCATCATATTTCTTCAGCAACTTTTTTGCTCTTTGTCATTAACACTTTTTGTCCCATTATACTCTTAACAATTCTGAACTCCTCAGTTTATTCTGGTTCTAGAGCTTAATGAAATTTGAGCAAGAATCCTGTAGTTATTCAATCCACTGGATTAGGTACTCCAAGCTTATAGCATGGAGAAATGTGTAAACCTTTCACTGCATAGATAGGGTATGAAATACATTTGGAAATGGGGAGGTCAAGCCAAGATGGCCGAATAGGAACAGCTCTGGTCTACAGCTCCCAGCGTAAGCGACGCAGAAGAAGGGTGATTTCTGCACTTCCATCTGAGGTACTGGGTTCATCTCACTAGGGAGTGCCAGACAGTGGGTGCAGGACAGTGGGTGCAGCGCACCGTGCACAAGCCGAAGCAGGGCGAGGCATTGCCTCACTCGGGATGCCCAAGGGGTCAGGGAGTTCCCTTACCTAGTCAAAGAAAGGGGTGACAGACGGCCCCTGGAAAATCGGGTCACTCCCACCCTAATACTGCGGTGTTCTGATGGGCTTAAAAAAACAGCGCACCAGGATCCCACACCTGGCTCGGAGGGTCCTACGTCCACGGAGTCTTGCTGATTGCTAGCACAGCAGTCTGAGATCAAACTGCAAGGCCGCAGCGAAGCTAGGGGAGGGGCGCCCGCCATTGCCCAGGCTTGCTTAGGTAAACAAAGCAGCCAGGAAGCTCGAACTGGGTGGAGCCCACCACAGCTCAAGGAGGCCTGCCTGCCTCTGTAGGCTCCACCTCTGGGGGCAAGGCACAGACAAACAAAAAGACAGCAGTAACCTCTGCAGACTTAAATGTCCCTGTCTGACAGCTTTGAAGAGAGCAGTGGTTCTCCCAGCACGCAGCTGGAGATCTGAGAACGGGCAGACTGCCTCCTCAAGTGGGTCCCTGACCCCTGACCCCTGAACAGCCTAACTGGGAGGCACCCCCCAGTAGGGGCAGACTGACACGTCACACAGCCGGGTACTCCTCTTAGACAAAACTTCCAGAGGAATGATCAGACAGCAGCATTCGCGGTTCACAAAAATCTGCTCTTCTGCAGCCACTGCTGCTGATACCCAGGCAAACAGGGTCTGGAGTGGACCTCTAGCAAACTCCAACAGACCTGCAACTGAGGGTCCTGTCTGTTAGAAGGAAAACTAACAAACAGAAAGGACATCCACACCAAAAACCCATCTGTACATCACCATCATCAAAGACCAAAAGTAGATAAAACCACAAAGATGGGGAAAAAACAGAGCAGAAAAACTGGAAACTCTAAAAAGCAGAGCGCCTCTCCTCCTCCAAAGGAACGCAGTTCCTCACCAGCAATGGAACAAAGCTGGACGGAGAATGACTTTGACGAGTTGAGAGAAGAAGCCTTCAGACGATCAAACTACTCCAAGCTACAGGAGGAAATTCAAACCAAAGGCAAAGAAGTTAAAAACTTTGAAAAAAAATTTAGATGAATGTATAACTAGAATAACCAATACAGAGAAGTGCTTAAAGGAGATGATGGAGCTGAAAGCCAAGGCTTGAGAACTACATGAAGAATGCAGAAGCCTCAGGAGCCGATGCGATCAACTGGAAGAAAGGGTATCAGTGATGGAAGATGAAATGAATGAAGTGAAGCGAGAAGGGAAGTTTAGACAAAAAAGAATAAAAAGAAACAAACAAAGCCTCCAAGAAATATGGGACTATGTGAAAAGACCAAATCTACGTCTGATTGGTGTACCTGAAAGTGATGGGGAGAATGGAACAAAGTTGGAAAACACTCTGCAGGATATTATCCAGGAGAACTTCCCCAATGTAGCAAGGCAGGCCAACATTCAGATTCAGGAAATACAGAGAATGCCACAAAGATACTCCTTGAGAAGAACAACTCCAAGACACATAATTGTCAGATTCACCAAAGTTGAAATGAGGAAAAAATGTTAAGGGCAGCCAGAGAGAAAGGTCGGGTTACCCACAAAGGGAAGCCCATCAGACTAACAGCTGATCTCTCGGCAGAAACTCTACAAGCCAGAAGAGAGTGGGGGCCAATATTCAACATTCTTAAAGAAAAGAATTTTCAACCCAGAATTTCATATCCAGCCAAATTAAGCTTCATAAATGAAGGAGAAATAAAATACTTTACAGACAAGCAAATGCTGAGAGATTTTGTCACCACCAGGCCTGCCCTAAAAGAGCTCCTGAAGGAAGCACTAAACATGGAAAGGAACAACTGGTACCAGCCACTGCAAAATCATGCCAAAGTGTAAAGACCATCGAGGCTGGGAAGAAACTGCATCAACTAATGAGCAAAATAACCAGCTAACATCATAATCACAGGATCAAATTCACACATAACAATATTAACTTTAAATGTAAATGGACTAAATGCTCCAATAAAAAGACACAGACTGGCAAATTGGATAAAGAGTCAAGACCCATCAGTGTGCTGTATTCAGGAAACCCATCTCACGTGCAGAGACACACATAGGCTCAAAATAAAAGGATGGAGGAAGATCTACCAAGAAAATGGAAAACAAAAAAAGGCAGGGGTTGCAATCCTAGTCCCTGATAAAACAGACTTTAAACCAACAAAAATCAAAAGAGACAAAGGAGGCCATTACATAATGGTAAAGGGATCAATTCAACAAGAAGAGCTAACTATCCTAAATATATATGCACCCAATACAGGAGCACCCAGATTCATAAAGCAAGTCCTGAGTGACCTACAAAGAGACTTAGACTCCCACACAATAATAATGGGAGACTTTAACACCCCACTGTCAACATTAGACAGATCAGTGAAACAGAAAGTTAACACGGATACCCAGGAATTGAATTCAGCTCTGCACCAAGCGGACCTAATAGACATCTAGAGAACTCTCCACTCCAAATCAATAGAATATACATTTTTTTCAGCACCACACCACACCTATTCCAAAATTGGCCACATAGTTGGAAGTAAAGCTCTCCTCAGCAAATGTAAAAGAACAGAAATTATAACAAACTGTCTCTCAGACCACAGTGCAATCAAACTAGAACTCAGGATTAAGAAACTCACTCAAAATCGCTCAACTACGTGGAAACTGAACAACCTGCTCCTGAATGACTACTGGGTACATAACGAAATGAAGGCAAAAATAAAGATGTTCTTTGAAACCAACGAGAACAAAGACACAACATACCAGAATCTCTGGGACACATTCAAAGCAGTGTGTAGAGGGAAATTTATAGCACTAAATGCCCACAAGAGAAAGCAGGAAAGATCCAAAACTGACACCCTAACATCACAATTAGAAGAACTAGAAAAGTGAGAGCAAACACATTCAAAAGCTAGCAGAAGGCAAGAAATAACTAAAATCAGAGCAGAACTGAAGGAAATAGAGACACAAAAAAGCCTTCAAAAAATTAATGAATCCAGGAGCTGGTTTTTTGAAAGGATTAACAAAATTGATAGACCGCTAGCAAGACTAATAAAGAAAAAAAGAGAGAATTAAACAGATGCAATAAAAAATTATAAAGGGGATATCACCACTGATCCCACAGAAATACAAATTACCATCAGAGAATACTACAAACACGTCTACGCAAATAAACTAGAAAATCTAGATGAAATGGATAAATTCCTCGACACATACACCCTCCCAAGACTAAACCAGGAAGAAGTTGAATCTCTGAATAGACCAATAATGGGCTCTGAAATTGTGGCAATAATCAATAGCTTACCAACCAAAAAGAGTCCAGGACCAGATGGATTCACAGCCGAATTCTACCAGAGGTACAAGGAGGAACTGGTACCATTCCCTCTGAAACTATTCCAATCAATAGAAAAAGAGGGAATCCTCCCTAACTCATTTTATGAGGCCAGCATCATCCTGATACCAAAGCCGGGCAGAGACACAACCAAAAAAGAGAATTTTAGACCAATATCCTTGATAAACATTGATGCAAAAATCCTCAATAAAATACTGGCAAACCAAATCCAGCAGCACATCAAAAAGCTTATCCACCATGATCAAGTGGGCTTCATCCCTGGGATGCAAGGCTGGTTTAATATACGCAAATCAATAAATGTAATCCAGCATATAAACAGAACCAAAGACAAAAACCACATGACTATCTCAATAGATGCAGAAAAGGCCTTTGACAAAATTCAACAACACTTCATACTAAAAACTCTCAATAAATTAGGTATTGATGGGACATATCTCAAAATAATAAGAGCTATCTATAACAAACCCACAGTCAATATCATACTGAATGGGCAAAAACTGGAAGCATTCTCTTTGAAAACTGGCACAAGACAGGGATGCCCTCTCTCACCATTCCTATTCAACATAGTGTTGGAAGTTCTGGACAGGGCAATTAGGCAGGAGAAGGAAATAAAGGGTATTCAAGCAGGAAAAGAGGAAGTCAAATTGTCCCTGTTTGCAGATGACATGATTGTATATCTAGAAAACCCCATTGTCTCAGCCCAAAATCTCCTTAAGCTGATAAGCAACTTCAGCAAAGTCTCAGGATACAAAATCAATGTACAAAAATCACAAGCATTCTTATATACCAATAACAGACAAACAGAGAGCCAAATCATGAGTGAACTCCCATTCACAATTGCTTCAAAGAGAAAAAATACCTAGGAATCCAACTTACAAGGGACGTGAAGGACCTCTTCAAGGAGAACTACAAACCACTGCTCAATGAAATAAAAGAGGTACAAACAAAGGGAAGAACATTCCATGCTCATGGGTAGGAAGAATCAATATCATGAAAATGGCCATACTGCCCAAGGTAATTTATAGATTCATTGCCATCGCCATGAAGCTACCAATGACTTTCTTCACAGAATTGGAAAAAACTACTTTAAAGTTCATATGGAAACAAAAAAGAGCCTGCATCGCCAAGTCAATCCTAAGCCAAAAGAACAAAGCTGGAGGCATCACGCTACCTGACTTCAAACTATACTACAAGGCTACAGTAACCAAAACAGCATGATACTGGTACCAAAACAGAGATATAGATCAATGGAACAGAACAGAGCCCCCAGAAATAATGCCGCATATCTACAAATATCTGACCTTTGACAAACCTGAGAAAAACAAGCAATGGGGAAAGGATTCCCTATTTAATAAATGGTGCTGGGAAAACTGGCTAGCCATATGGAGAAAGCTGAAACTGGATCCCTTCCTTACACCTTTTACAAAAATCAATTCAAGATGGATTAAAGACTTAAATGTTAGACCTAAAACCATAAAAACCCTAGAAGAAAACCTAGGCATTACCATTCAGGACATAGGCATGGGCAAGGACTTCATGTCTAAAACACCAAAAGCAATGGCAACAAAAGCCAAAATTGATGAATGGGATCTAATTAAACTAAAGAGCTTCTGCACAGCAAAAGAAACTACCATCAGAATGAACAGGCAACCTACAAAATGGGAGAAAATTTTTGCAACCTACTCATCTGACAAAGGGCTAGTATCCAGAATCTACAATGAACTCAAACAAATTTACAAGAAAAAAACAAACAACCCCATCAAAAAGTGGGTGAAAGACATGAACAGACACTTCTCAAAAGAAGACATTTATGCAGCCAAAAAACACATGAAAAAATGCTCACCATCACTGGCCATCAGAGAAATGCAAATCAAAACCACAATGAGATACCATCTCACACCAGTTAGAATGGCAATCATTAAAAAGTCAGGAAACAACAGGTGCTGGAGAGGATGTGGAGAAATAGGAACACTTTTACACTGTTGGTGGGACTGTAAACTAGTTCAACCATTGTGGAAGTCAGTGTGGCGATTCCTCAGGGATCTAGAACTAGAAATACCATTTGACCCAGCCATCCCATTACTGGGTATATACCCAAAGGACTATAAATCATGCTGCTATAAAGACACATGCACACGTATGTTTATTGCAGCACTATTCACAATAGCAAAGACTTGGAACCAACCCAAATGTCCAACAATGCTAGACTGGATTAAGAAAATGTGGCACATATACACCATGGAAAACTATGCAGCCATAAAAAATGATGAGTTCATGTCCTTTGTAGGGACATGGATGAAATTGGAAATCATCATTCTCAGTAAACTATTGCAAGAACAAAAAACCAAACACCGCATATTCTCACTCATAGGTGGGAATTGAACAATGAGAACACATGGACACAGGAAGGGGAACATCACACTCTGGGGCCTGTTGTGGGGTGGGGGGAAGGGGGAGGGATAGCATTAGGAGATATACCTAATGCTAAATGACGAGTTAATGGGTGCAGCACACCAGTATGGCACATGTATACATATGTAACTAACCTGCACATTGTGCACATGTACCCTAAAACTTAAATAATAATAAAATAAAATAAAATAAATACATTTGGAAAGAGAGGAAGGGCTGTTGCTTACTGTTTCCAAGGACTTGAAAACCAAAAAAGGGATTAACATTAATTACATGGAGTATTTTCAATGTGTATTATTTATCTTCCAATCAGGACACTTTTGGGATTGGAAGATATAAACCAAGACTGTCCCAGATAAACCAGAATGCATAGTCTCCCTAAAAATGTTTCAGGCAATGTACTTGTGCCATGGCTTAGATGTTTGTCCCCTCCAAACCTCTTGTTGAAATTTGATCCCAATGTTAGAGGTGGGGCCTAATGGGAAGTGTTTGGGTCATGGGGGGTAGATCCCTCATGAATAGATTAGCACTCTCCCTGAGGGTAAGTGAGTTCTCGCTCTATTAGTTCCCACAAGAGCTGGTTGTGAAAAAGATCTGGCACCTCCCCTGTCTTGCTTCTTCTCTCACTATGTGATCTCTGCATTTGCCATCTCCATGAGTAGAAGGTAAAAGGGAGATGGGAGATGGCAGGTGCACTCATGGTGGAAGGCGAAGGGGAGATGCAGGTACACTCATGGTGGAAGGTGAAGGGGAGATGCCAGGTGCACTCATGGTGGAAGGTGAAGGGGAGATGCAGATGCACTCATGGTGGAAGGTGAAGGGGAGATGACATGTGCACTCATGGTGGAGGGTGAAGGGGAGTTGACATGTGTACTCATGGTGGAAGGTAAGGGGAGATGCAGGTGCACTCATGGTGGAAGGTGAAGGGGAGATGCAGGTGCACACTCATGGTGGAGGGTGAAGGGAAGGTGGTTGGTGCATTCATGGTGGAAGGTGAAGGGAAGTTGCAGGTGTATTCATGGTGGAAGGTGAAGGGGAGATGCAGGTGTACTCATGGTGGAGGGTGAAGGGGAGATGCAGGTGCACTCATGGTGGAAGGCGAAGGGGAGATGGCATGTACAGCCTGAGGCTTTCATCAGACACAGATGCCCAATCTTGAACTTTTCAGCCATCAGAATCATAAGCCAAATAAATTTGTTTTCTTTTTAAATACTCAGCCTTGGGTACTCCTTTATAGCAACACAAACAGACTAAGGCAGCTAGGAACTTAAAATATTTTATTTAATTACTGAACTGACCATGTTCATGTAAGAGTAAATATCATTATTCTTATTTTGCACCCGGGAAAATCAGGTTCACAAGAGGTTAATTAACTTGCCCCTCAAACCACATCACAGTGGGTGAGCAGGAGAGCTGGGATTCAGATGCAGGTCTCTGATTTGGAGGCTCCCGCCTTTACCACTGACCTTTCTACCATCAAGCCCTCAAGACTTATCCCATGCAAATCTCCTTTGTTTCTCTGCTTCCCATTGCTTTTAAGACAGTATGAATGAAAATTTTCAGATGGTATGTTTATACGAAAAAATGTAGAGACCATGAAGGCCCATATACCACCATCCAGCTTGACAAATTCATCCACAGTCCCCTGCGTATCATTTCCCAATACCATTTGCCTCCCACCTCCAGAGAGGTAGGAACTAACTACTACCTGAACTAGGTTTTGTAATTTTTGTGTAACTCTTTATACTACTAAGGTGCTAGATGTACCCACAAAGGGCACACAGTCCGGTTTAGCAGGCTTTTAAACTTGTATAAATGATGTTATGCTGTGTACAATCTTCTGCAACTCCCCACACTCAACCAGAGAAGCCCTGGCTCATTCATGTTTAGTGCTATGTAGTATTGCACTGTGTGAATACACAGCAGTTAATTGATCCATTCCCCCATCCTGATGAATAATGAGAATATTTCTCACTGTTTGTGAGCAATTACAAACAGTGCTCTTATGAACCTCCTTATGTAGAGTACAGACCCAGAAGTGGGGTGGCTGGGTAGAAGTGTTTGCATATCTTCAACTTTACCAGGTATTGCTATTGTTCTCCGGAATGGTTTTGGCAATTTACCCTCTCACCAGCACAGTATGTGAATTAGAATTGCTTCATATCCTTACCAACCATGGTGTGTTCAGATTTATTTCTTTCTGTACTAGTACCTTGAATAAATTTTAAAATAGTATCATATTATAGTTTGGATTTTTATTTCTCTGTATTTCCTTGATTACTCTGATTACTAGAGAGACTGACCTTCTTTTCATAGGTTGATTGGCTGCTCAAGTTCTCTCCTCTAGATAGTAGCAGTTCTCCCTTTTCATCTCAAGAATCCTCTATCCCTCTGGGCTCATCTTCTCTTAAGAAGGCTGCCTTTGCAAGAGAGGGTTATTATTCTTTCTTACTACCCTTTTGCAAGTGCCAAGTCCCTTGTGACTTTAGGGTTATGCTGCCAATTGCTCTGGAGAAAGTGGCAAGAGATTATATAAATAACAAAGAGAAGAATGTTATGAGTGTCCCACAATCTTACAAAATTCTTACTTTTAAAACCTACACTTCTGGAGAAGGTTTCCCCTACTGGGATCTCTGGACCAGAACCATTGTTATGTTCTTACAAGGTTCTAAAGTTCTCTAGGGGAAAAATTAAATTTGTGTTTTCATTTTGCTCATAATCTTAAATTTATATTATATTAAGCATTTTCTGGACCATCCTCATTTTTAGTACTGCTGTGTTATTAGATTGCCTATATTTCTGATCTTACAATCATCTTGGTACCAAGTGAGACCACTGAACAGAGATGGACCTAATGGGTTCATCAGTTAAGATATTAAGTCTCTAATAACAGAATACCCATCTAACAGTGGCTTTTAAAAAAGACACTTACTATCTTATATCAATAATCCTGGAAGTAGATGGTTCCAGAGCTGGTTCAGTGATTCAATGATATCATTAAGGACCCAGGTTCTTTCTATCCTTCTGTTCTGCCATCTGATGCATGTTGGCTTTGCAAACTCAGCTTTGTTTCCTCACAGTTGCAAGAGAACTGTGCATGTCCCAGGCATGCGATACTCATACAGGAAAGTTAAAGGACAAGAAGCCAGGACAGGACTGTGAGAAAGCTCATCAGAAAGAAAAAAGGAAATCTCTGCCCAGAGGTTTCCCAGTCAGACTTTTCTTTATACTCAAATAGGTCACAAGGCCACTCCCAGATGCAAAGGAAGCTGGGAAAGCCAATGTCTGGCATCCTTTGCCTCTAAGATAGAAGGTGAACTCTGCCCACTTGAAAGAAGGAGAGACGGATGACTTCTGGGTAAGTAAATGACGCATTTGTCCTAAGTTAAAGCTATGTGTTGTCAATATCTACTGAAAAAAAGTGACAGTTTTGCAGTGGAATAAGTAGAGAAAACGGTGAAAGAAATTCAGTCATCATTCAAGACATGTTGCTATAAGCAAACCTAACTCAAAACACTGTGCATAGGTTCAGTAAAGTAGCATCTCCTCTACTTTACCCCTGTCCCCAAACCCACAGACCCACCCTTTGATGCCATGTCTGACCCTGGCCTGCTTAGGCAGTTCAAGTCTATGACTCAATTACTTTAAAGAAACAAATTGTGTCTGCCTTCTTCCTCCTGCCTTTCCTGAGCTCCTCAGCTCAACTCCCTGGCCTCCTTGACCCCAGGTTTATGCACATATACATGAACTTCCTTCTAGCAAACCTGATCCCACCTGGCTTTAAATTGCTGTTAAGGTATTTCTTCCTTAGGACTTCATCTATGACCCCTCCCAGAGACTGCATTTCATAGAAAGAATAGGACTACACAGGAGAAAGGGCATAACTTTGTAGTCAGACAGGATTAAAATCTTGACTCCAATACTACAGATATCAATAGAATAATAAGAGAATATTACAAGAAACTTTATCAATAAATTCAACAACTTAGGTGAAATATACAGATTATCTAAAAGACACAAATAACAAAAACTGGCTGAAAAAGAGGGAGAAAAATCTAGAGTCCTATATCTGTTAAAGAAATGGAATTAGTAATAAACAAACAAAACTTTGCCACAAAGAAAATACCAGAAAGAAATAACACCAGTCCATCAAAAACTCTTTCAGAAAATAAAGAGGAAGTAATGCTTCTGAAACCATTTTATGAGAGCACATTACCTCTTGTACCAAACCAAAGACATAAGAAAACTACAGTCTATCTCTTATGAAAATAGTCACAAAAATCCTTAACAAATAATTAGTAAATTGCATACAGCAACATATAAAAACGCTAATATACCATGGCCAAGTGGGGTTTATATCAGAAATACAAGGTTGGCTTAATATTCAAAAATCAGGCTGGGCACGGTGGCTCATGCCTATAATCCCAGCACTTTGGAAGGCCAAGCGGGGCAGATCACCTGAGGTCAGGAGTTCAAGACTAGCCTGGCCAACATGGTGAAACCCCATCTCTAATAAAAATACAAAAATTAGCTGGGTGTGGTGGTGGGTATCTGTAATTCCTGCTACTTGGGAGGCTGAGGCAGGGAGAATTGCTTGAACTCGGGAGGCAGAGATTGCAGTGAGCCAAGAACGCATCGCTGCACTCCAGCCTGGGTGACAGAGCGAGACTCCATCTCAAAAAAAAAAAAATCAATATAATTTATCATATTAACGGAATAAAGAATACCATATGTCTATCTAAACAGATCCAAAAATGCATTTGATAAAATTCAACACCAATTCATGATTTTTTAGAAAAATTACCAGCAAACTAGAAATAAAAGGGAAATACCTTAACCTGGTAAACAGCATCTGTGAAAAATTTAGAACTAACATCATACTTGATAGTAAAATATCGTATGTTTTTCTCCAAATATTGGAAACATTGCAAAGATATTCTTTCTTATCACCCCTATTTAACCTTGTATTTGGGGGTCAAAGCTAGAGCAATAAGGCAAGAAAAAGAAATAAAATTGTTAAAATAAGAAACGAATAAGCAAAAGTGCCTTTATGTGCATAGAACATGACCATGGACTTAGAAAATCCTAAGAAATCTATCTAAAAGCTACATACATACACACAAAAACTTGTACACAAATGTTTATGATAACTTTTTTCAAAATTGCCAAAAACTGAAAAAACTAAATGTCCATCAATGGGTGAAAAGACGAACAAAACAGTAAAAAGAGACAAATAATTGATACATGCAAAAACATAGACAAAATTTTAAAGACCACATGCTGAGTGAAAAAAACTAGAGACAGAAGAAAATATGTTGTATGCTTTTCCTTTTATGAAATACTAAGTAAGACAAACCTAATCAACAGTGAATAAAGCAGATCAGGATTTGCCTGGGGATGCAGTGAAAATCAACTGGATAGAAACATCAGGAAACCTTTGGAGTCATGGGTAAATATCTTGATTATGGTGATAGTTACATGGATGTACGCATTTTTCAAAACTCATCATACTGTACATCTAAAATGTGTGCATTTTATTCTTTGCAAATTATATCACAGTGAAGTTGATTTTTAAAAATTCTGTCCTCTTTGTTTACAGAGAGGCCTAGAGCAGCTGATTTATCCCTCAGAATCTTAATTTCATAAGATGACAATTCCATAAGTATTTACTTGCAGATTTGCCATGATTATCTATCTAAGTATGGTACTTAAAACTGAGTAAGTAAGCAGTAACTTATTATTAATAAATCTGAAGACTCAAATAGACGAATCTCTAATGGCAGGGCTTCAGATGTGATGAGAAGTTTGGAAAATACTTTGAGGCAGGAACTCTTGACCAGTCCTCTTCGTAATGGTCATTTTCTCTAACGGAAAGTCCAATTTTCCCTAATGGCCCAGTAAATTGAGCCATTAATATCCTTCCTCCAAGATAACCCTAGGTTTGGAGTTTAAATGATATATTCTCATATTTTAAAAGAACTTTATTTCATTTGACTCCCATAGCTATCTTTGGAAGTGGGTAGATCATGAACCATGTGACTCTAGAGTACAGAAAATTAAAGAGACTTGCCTAAGCCCACATACTTCAACCAAGCCTAAAATCAAGCGACTGAAGTATTTAGTACATTATCCAGAGAAGATGAGATGGGGTGGTGGGCAGGGGGAGATATGGAGGGGAGTTCTATTTTTGCAGAACATCAAAACAATCACTCTGTTTGAAACACTTTAGTAATGCGGGTCCATGGTCCAAGGCCACAGAAAAAATTAGTGGCAGAATGAGATATCTCCTGAATCTCCCAGGGTGTTCTTCCTGTATCCCCTGCCTCCATCTCTCTCTCGAAAATGGTGATGGACCTGGTACTTGCCCTTGACCTTCAATAGAGCTTAACAGCACAAGATGCTCTCCTCCCGTGCATTTTTTCCCTGCCTTTTCTGGGCAGCATGGTCCTCTGACCCACTGCATACTCCTGCCAGTGCAAGCAGCTAGGGCTGGTGAAGATCAGTGGACAGTTGGCCCAGCTGTTCTGGCCAGGGAGGTTGCCCCACTCCTGGCTGCCCAACAGGAGTAGGAGGGACAGAGTAATTAATTTCTATGCATATCATTGCCAGGATCACTTACTGATCCGAGGAGGGAGATTAGAGATGTCACCCTGTAAATTGAGTCAGAGCCTTCACCTCGGTGCTTGGCTGGCAGTTTTACACAGTGCCTGACACAGTAACAAACGCAGGGTACAAAAAGGCAGCAGCTCCCCTGGGTGATGGACAGGGGGAATTGGCCCAATAAATTGTTCCCTGTAAAAAGCCATGTTTCCGTCATTAAAAGGCAGTGAATTCTCTATTGCTTTTCATTAGCTCTGGCCTTGCTAGACATGAGGTGTAATTGACAGTGTGGTTACAGGAGGTGGGCCCCAAGGTGAGGGAGACAAAGAAACTGAAAAGAGATTCTTATTTATTAAGGTGGAGGTGACAGGCAGCCGCTTAATAAGTTTTTGGCATCGGGGCCAGGAGTTGGGAGAGTGGTCGGATCTTCTGAGGGTTGATCCAAGGACATTCATTCTACCCAGGAGAATAAAGAGCTGGTCAGACTCAAGGGAGAAGCTGGGGCCACCCTAGCAGGGCAGAGGCAAACCCTGGAGCGCTGGGCAGTGGAGGCTGCTCACAGCTGTCACCCCCACCCAGCTTAAGGGAATCATGAACACTGGACTGGGCTCAAAAGACCTGGGGTCTGGTGCTAGATTTCTCATTGACCAGACCACTAAGCAATTCTAGAAAAGTCACTATATCTTTCCAGGTTTCCATATCTCCACCTGAAAAATGGGAAGAATGAGGTCAAGTGAGACTTGCTCTCTGGGAAGGCATTTGGCGGAAGAGTAAAATACTGCAGACACACTTCTGATTTCTAGAATTGTTTTATTTTCTTAGTTTAAGCATAGAACCAAGAGTTTTTTCTACTGTGTGGGTTATAAGTGATTATTCTCACTACGATTTTGATGTTCACGTTGTCCCAGAGGTGGTCCCTGGGAGCCTTGAGCTGGCCCCTGCATCTCCTCACAGGCCTCCTAGATTCTTGGAGCTTTACCTTACATCCCTGCACAACGAGATGTTCCAGGCTTATCTGATACATCCATTCCCTCCACACCCCAGCCCTGGCTCCTTTACTGGGTCAAAAGCAAAACAACTTGCATAGGAGCTGTCACTGCACATTTAGGAGTGAGATGTGGATCGCCTGTAGGACTCAGCCTCACATGCCACAGGATGTAAAGGGGTTGAAGTCAAAGTGACCAGGGATGTTTCTGGAGAGTGAGAGCTGTGGCTGTGCTATGAGTCCTACACCCACAGGCAGGTGGGAGGTGTGCTGCCCCCAGGAGCTAGGGGCACACTGGGCTCGAGCAATCACAGACAAGAGGCCAGGGTAATGGGGAGGTGAGAAGGCTCTGGCCCAGGGTAATGGGGAGGTGAGAAGATCACCTGTCTGCAGTTTTCTCCTGGGCCAGGTGTGGGCCCTGCAGGAGAGAGAAGCCCTGAGGTCTTTTTTATTCATGCCCCAGAGGACTGCCCAGAGGGACGGGACTGCCCAGAGGGACGGGACTGCCCAGAGGGACGAGACAGCCCAGCAGGGAGCAGGGGCTGTGGAGACCCTTCCCCTAGCACCATCGGGAAGGTGTACATGGCCAACTTGGTCACCTGATCAAATGTATCACCCTTCATAGGAAGTGCAGTCAAGGGTTCCCTGTGGGACCTTCATGAAAGTGTCCCTGAAAGGAATAATGAGTTCAGAACATTGGCCAACTCAGAGACGGTCCATATGAAACGGTTTCCCGACAGCAAAACAGCAAAGCCAGGTTACCCTGGTTCCAGATAGGCAAGACCTCCCCTTCCCTCTCCAGCCTTCTAGGGATCAGGAAGTGCCTCTAGGACCAGGTGGGGGGCCGGGAAGAGCAGCTGACCACAAACCCCCAACGTGTCCCAGCCAGTCCAGGCTGCCAAAGCCACCTGGGCTATAGGAGGGGAAGCGGGATTGAGTATTTAAACAGTCGTTTCCTGGACATTTTAATTACCCTATGAGATTACTCTTCTGATGGGTTGGGTTGGAGAATACAGCTATTTCCTAGTCGAAGCCTAGTGAACTTGTTTCCTGGGGCTACTGTAACAAAGTCCTAAGACTGGGGGGCTTAAGCAAGAAACACTGTCTCACAGTTCTGGAGGCCGGAAGTCCAAAATTAAGGTGCAAACAGGGCCATGGCCCTCTGAAAGCACTAGGGAAGGATCTGACCCAGGCCTCTCTCCTCGCTCCTGGAGTCCTTAGGAGTTCCCTGGCTTGTGACTGGATGTCTTCTCTCTGTGCCTCTTCACAGTATCTTCCTCTGTATGTGTCTCTCTGTGTCTAAATTTGCCCTTTTCATAAAGATACTGTCAGATTATAGTAGGGGTCACCCTAATGACCTCATTTTAACTTGATTACATCTGCAAAGGCTTCATTTCCAAATAAGATTACATTCGTAAGTATTGGGGTTAAGACTTCAACATCTTTTGGTGGACATTATTCAAGCCAGAACACCTTGTATTACTGCTCATTTGATAAACCCTTCCTTCTTGAGCACCTGCTGTGTCAGATGCTATGCTGGGCACTGGGATGATGAACACATGACCCAGGGAGACCCACAGTTGTGGAAAAACACAGCAGGACAGTGATTGCTTTGGCGGAGTGGCCCTGTGCTGCACCCAGCCAGGAGCATCGCTCCAGAGAAAGTGATTCTTGAGTTGAGTCTTTTCAAGTTGACTTTCAAGTTGATAGCTTTGAGTAGTCAGGCTAGGCTGGAGGAAGGGTTAGGGTGACCAGCTGTCCTGGTTTGCCCAGGACTAGGAGAGTTCTTAGGATGTGAGATTTCCAATGCTCATGTTGGGAAAGTCCCAGGGAAACTAGGAAGAGTTGGTCACTTCAGACAGGGAAGACACCTGACTTCAGGAAGCAGAGACAGGCAATTGGCCTAAAATCAAAGGTAAGAGGAAGTAGAAAGCTCTTGTTGAAGCTCTCTGTGCAGTTATAAAAAAAAAAAAAAAAAAAGGAGCAGTGTTGGCTGTAGTGTCTTGGGAAAACTTCAAGGGGGAGATGGAGCTTAAACCGGGCCTTTGAGGATGGGAGGATTTGGATGGGGGAGAGAGAGGGCCCTCCAAGTGGAAGAACAGAAGGAGCAATATACACGAGAGAGATTCGCACCTGTGGGAGCTTCAGATGTAAGATGAGGTACAATTCCTGTCCCTGGAGCTTAGAACCTTGTGGAATAAAGACGGAGCCATGCTGCGTGCAGAGGCACTATTAGGGAGGCAGGGAGTGAGCCAGATCAGGGTCCACAGGAAACCAGGCACATACAGGCAAATGCTGGAAATGGTGGGCCATGGGGAGAGGGGCCCAAGTGCTCTCCAGACTCCTCCTGGGGAAAGCTTTGCTATGCTCCTATAGAATACCAGAGGCCAAGTTCGGGATTCTAATGAGGCTGAGGTCCCCCAGGGCTACAACCCACCGGGCAACTGAGAAAGGCCCTTTTCTTCCCTTCTTCCCTATTGACTTCATTCACCCTTCCTTCCACCCATCCAATAATTACTATGTGTCCATTACATTCCAGGCCACATACTAGGGGCCAGGAGCACAACAGTGAGTAAAAAGAGAAATGGCCTCTACCCTCATAAAGCTGCAGCTCAGTGGGCGAAGGCAGACATTAATTAAATCCTCAGATAAATAAACATGAAATCACAAATAGGATCAGTGCTATGAAGATGAGGGCCAAGGCTCTGACGGGCATATCCAACTTGGTCTGGAGAGTCAGAAAGCAGGGATTGGGTCTGTCTGCCCAGGGAGCCTGCCCAGCATAGCACAGAGAGGCACTCAATCAATGAAAAAGACCAAAGAATGACCTGGGAACTGGGGAAGAGTTAGGATAGGGTGCAAATGGTAAGAGCCCAGATCTTGCCTGTTTAGGAAAGAAATTTTAGCACATACAATCCAAAGATTCTTGAGAGGGAATACCTGATAATTCATCTGATTTTTTTTCCTGAACAATTTGTCCTCTTCCCACTTGGCTGTCCAGATAATTGGGGGAACCCAAGAAATTGGATCAAAAGCCATTTCCCCATAGTAAAGAGCATGATTCTCTCCACCAACATTTCTCTTTGGGTTTTCTTAATTCTATTCCTTTTCCTCTTCATTCTCCTACACAGGAATGCCCAAGAAGGGCCAGTCCAGATGCCTGGCACTCCACGCCTTGTTGTCCTCAGAAGAAATACTGGCAAAATGGGAGCCTTAAAATTAAGTAGCAGGCAGTGTCCAATAATTAATTTTATTTTATTCCCATTGTTTATTTAATACAACTTTAAAACTACATTAAGAAGGCAGAACTGTGCAGTGTAGCATAAAAATGAGCTGGAAGCTTTCCAAGTGGAGGCCAGGAATTAGCAAATTGGTCAGATGTGCAGGATGACTTCAACTAAGATGTAATCAAGAAGCCACACTTCTAATCGTTCATCAGCAAGAGATACTACCCCCAAAGCACTGGATTTCCTGATCCCTGGGCTGCAGGATGGCTTGCGGCCCCCAACCAGCCAGAGTGAAGACTATAGACTTCAACACCAGCTACAGACTTCCAAGGAGACTGCACTGGGGTATCCCTGAGCCACAGGCAGGGAGCAGAGATCTGTCCTGCTTCCCCTCATCCAGATGCCATTTGCTTCAGATTGCTTGCTGCCATCTGGAAGGAGGACCTTGAAAAGCCACCCTGGACCTGGTCTCTGCAACTCTAGAGGTAAATGGGGAGCTCTGGGCATGAGGCAGAGCTGCCTCTGTTAGTAAGGGCTAGGTGCCTCTACGAAGCCCATTTGTCTGTTACTATCTTGCCTGTTTGGTTTCTGTGGCTTCCCTGGATCTGACCATCTTATGAGCTTCTTGACCCCCCATTTTACCTGAACCCTAAATACAACTTTCACCTGCCTCTCCCTTGCTCCCTAGGAATTCCTGGGAGCCTGACCACAGCCTGCATGTAAATCCCACCCCTACTCAGTCCCCTTCTGATGTCCATTCACGACATACGACTCTCTGAGCCTTTATGCCCACTCTACCTCCTGGCACCTTGGTCTTATGGTCTACAATGGGCATTAGTGCCTGGCTTGACTGCCTGGAATCTGACTCACTTCCTAGTCACCTGGTCCAAAGCCCTCAGCACTGCCTCAGCTACCAGCCTCCCAGCCCCATCTCACTCTCATCTTGACCTCCTACTCTGGGCTTTCAGCCTTCTTCCATCTCTTTTTTTCCTGGCTTCTCACCTGCTTTTACAACCTCCTGCCCCTGGATTTGCTGTGGTTAGTGTCTGCCCGGAGCAGTCACATCCTGCCTGGATCCTCTAGCTCAGTCACTTGACAGCACCCCTCCCTTTCCTGCCACACATGCTCAACCTCAAGCAAGGCTGTCCTCTCAGTAATGCATTCACTAAGAAGTCCAGATGCCCCTAGGACAGCTCCACTGTGGGGCCTGGACCTCAGCTAGCATTCAGGGCCCTGCTATTTATAAGGAGGGATTCCTGTCAGTGCCTCCTTCTGCATCTCCTGTTGCTCAGCTGCTGTGTAAGCCAGCTCCAGCATTCCCTCCCCTCATCCCCTGGCTGTCCTGGTGCAGGCTGGCCTATTGCTCTTCCTTATGTGTTCTTGACACTGTCTTCTTCTCATTGGCTGCAACTGGTGTCCAATCCCCACCCACAGAGCCTCTCCCTAGGGAGATGTAAGTTTCAACTTCCCTGGCTCCACCTAGTCCAGACGACCAACTGGGCAATAATATTTAGTCAAAACAGTGTTTTCTAATGACCAATTTCTATGCCATCAATCAATAAGTCTATAGTATTGAACTAAACTAATGAAAAATGTCATAGAAAACACTTGGCCCATTGATTTTTTTCCGCCTCTGTTACAATTAGAGAACAATAGAAGGTCACATATGATCGAAGGCTAGATCATGTGTAAAGGACTCTGATAGGCAAAGAATTAAGAGAAGGAAGAGGAAAGTCAGCGTGGGCTTCATCAGACAGATGCAGTTTAAGAGATCTTTGGGGCTCTACCTTTTACTATCTGTGCAATTAGAGATAGGGTATTTAGTCTATTTCTTTTTCTTACCTAAAATAGTACTGACATGATTGATTCGTATGAGGATATGAAACCAAAGAAATTTTTGGCCGGGCGCAGTAATCCTAGCACTTTGGGAGGCCAAGGCAGGTGGATCACCTGCGGTCAGGGGTTTGAGACCAGCCTAGCCAACATGACAAAACTCCGTCTCTAGCTAAAAATACAAAAATTAGTGGGATGTGATGGCGCATACCTGTATCTCAGCTATTCAGGAGGCTGAGACAGGAGAATCACTTGAACCCAGGAGGCGGAGGTTGCAGAGAGCTGAGATCACGCCACTGCATTCCAGCCTGGGCGACAGAGCAAGACTCTACCTCAAAAAAAAAAATTATACAAATTTACTTATTCATTTTCAATCATTTAAACATTTATTGAGTATCTTCTATGTCCCAGACAAAGTATTGAACCTAGGGTTATAAAGACAAATAAGACACAGTTACTCAAAGAACTTGCAATCTAAAAAGGGAGACTGTAGACACTTAAAGAGAGTCTGTGTGATAATAGACATATGCAAAAGTCATTATGGGAGCAAACAGGAGGGAGGTGGGGAGCAGAGACAAGATGGGAAGTCTCCCTGGAGGTGAAGATGACTGAGATGTGGTGGAAATATATGTGGCTTAGTCAGACAAAAGGGGATAGAAGAGCTCCCCAGATAGAAGGAGCAGCATGAACAGAGGCTTGTGGGAGGGGAACAACTTGGGGAGTGCATGTTTGTGTGTGCATGGACATGAGAGAATTATAATCCCATCAAGAATTTTTAGAGCCTAACGTTAAAGGCAGAAAATAATGACAGATCAGTCCAAAGCTAAGTAGTGTCCTAAGTCACATATTAAGAAGCTGGGAATTTACTTACTCATGGGAAACGGGGAATTGCTCCATACTTTAAGCAGAGGAATGGCATGGTCAGATTTGGTGTTAGAAAGCTCTTTAGGCCTAGAGGATGGGGGAAAGGATTAGAGGGAAGCAGGCTTTGAAGCAGGGAGACAGGAGGAAGGGCTGAGCAGTGATCCAACTGAGGGTCATGAGGACCTGAGCAGGCGAAGGCCCAAGAGCCTGGTTATAGGTCAGAAGATAGCATAGAAAGACAGAAGGATGGAAAATACAGAGAAGCATGCAGGAGCCCCTTGGGACATGGTGACAAAATTAACCTCACTGTAACTGGAATACCAGAGCGCAGAAAATCTTTAAAGCAGCAAGAGAAAAAAAGAAATATTACCTTCAAAGAGCAGCAGTAAGACTTATAGCCAACTTCTCGACAGAAATAATGGAAGCCAGAAGATAGAGAATGATAGATTCAAAGTCCTCAAAGAAAACAACTGCCAACACAAAATTCCTACAATGACTATATCCTTCAAAAACAAAGATGGAAAAGAGTTTTCTGCTTCCTGGTGGGATACAGTAGCTTGAGGCACACCAGTCTCCCTGCCAAGAAACACTAGCAGGGCCAGATGAAATAGAGAAATCATTCATTTGAAGTCATCGAAGATGTGCTGAGGAAATGGGAACTGGAGAGGCTCAGATTCTGGAAAGAGAGGGAATTTGGAGAGGTCAGCTGACTTCCCAGCCTGCAGGAGTCTGAGAATGGGGCTTTGCACCAACAGCTGCTGCTTGGGACCAGAGAATACAGCAGGACTTCTGATGGAAATTTGGGTGGGTGGGGGAGGTCTTGATCTCATGGTCTCTTTTCCTCTCAAGCAAATCCCTTCACCAGAGCTCCCTGCTGCACTTCCTCTGCAGAACAGATGCTTGAGATAATGCTGGATGCTGCAGCCTGGGTCAGAGTGGGGCTGGATCCCTGCCCTCTGTCCTGCCCAGCTTTCCATGGAGCTCAGGGGGATGACTTTGGTTCTGGATGGCCTCAGAAGTTAGGTAGCTGTACTGGCTTAATGAGAGAGTGAAGGTCAGGGTCAGAGTCAGAGCTGGGAACACAAAAGAAGGGTTGAGGGCAGAGATGGGTCACACCTAAGCCAGTTTTGGGAGACCACAATTAAAGAAAATCCAGAGACCTGGAACCCCACCTCTTACCTGAGACTGAACTCATGGCCTCTCCCATAAGCATGCTTCTTTGCTTATTATTCTTCTCTTCCTGCCTGGAATATCTTCTTAAACCACCTCTCCTCTCTCTAGCTATTCATTATTTCTCCTACAAGCCCTACCCACTATTATGAAGGAATCTGCACAGAGCCCTCCCTCCTTGACACCCTCAGACCACTTGCCATTGGTCACAAACTCCCTTGTATGATTGGCACTCAATCCCATCTTGAACAGTTCCCAATTACCCTACCAGACTGTAAGCTCCTTGAGGGCACAGGCCAGCACCAGAACAGGGGTCTGCACCTAACACACACCTGAACATGATACTTTGAGTGAGGAGAGAGATAATGACTGTGGCATTCTCAAGAGGCAAATATCTGAGCACTCAAGGTCAGGGCAAATGTAGATCCTCAGTTCTTGAAGGCAGAGGTCTTGTCTTCTCTTTCATCTCCCAACTTCCAGCCTCCTCACTCCCTAGAGCCTTGCTCATAGAAAGTACATGTTGAGACCAGGTGCAGTGGCTCACACCTGCAATCCCAGCACTTTGGGAGGCCAAGGCAGGTGGATCACTTGAGAATAGGAGTTTGAGAGCAGCCTAGGCAACATGGCGAAATCCTGTCTCCACCAAAAATACAAAAAGTTAGCTGGGCATGGTGGTGCACACTTGCAGTCCCAGCTACTTGGGAAGCTGAGGTGGGAGGATTACTTGAGACTGGGAGGTGGAGGCTGCAGTGAGCCTAGATGGCGCCACTGCACTCCAGCCTGGATGACAGAGTGAGACCCTGTCTCAAAAACTAAAGTACATGTTGAATGACTGAATGAAGCCATTTTTCCAGTTATCTTTGTAATGGACTGGTCAAGATTTCTCCTCCTCCTTTTCCTCCTCCTCTTCCACCTCTTCCTTTATTTTCACCAGCCTCAGAGAGGACCTGGACCTCAGACTTGACTTTTGGGATACGGACTCCTTTAGGAATCTAAACCCTCTCTCTCTCTTTCTAAAAAAAAGGGACTTCTCCCTGTACCAAACTATATCACCCATACAGTGGATCTTTTGAATGGTCTAATGAAATGGGATGGGGATTGTCACCAAGGATTGGCTCCTATCTGTGAGGGCACCTGAGGCCACAAACACTCCTCTCCAAAGAGAATCAAAGTGATGTGATCATTTTTCCAGCGTATTCATGTGATTTCCAGCCACTTGTGATGTATAAACTGGCCATATATAATCTTGGGCAAGTCACGGGACCTCAGTTATCTCATTACAAAAGAAAAAAAATCTCATTATAGAAAGAAAAAAAATTAGACGACCAAGACAAAAAGAAGTTTTCACTTGATTCCATGGATGATCAATTCAAGATCAATAAGATCAATGCCATATTCTTTGCCCCCACAGAGAAATCCCAACATTGACTCCAACAATGATTTTGATGTCAGTTGACACTGGGCTCATTCCCTCTCAGCCTGAGGCCCTATCTTGCAGGGCCACCTCCTTCTTGTTACCAGGTATGCTAGACTGAATAATGGCCCCCAAAGATATCCAAGTACTAATTTCTGGAACCTGTGAATGTTACCTTATATGGCAAAAGGGGCTTAACAGTTGTGATTAAGTGTGATTACCTTGAGGGTGATTACCACAAACTTAGTAGCTTCAAACAACACAGATACATTACCTTAAAGTTTTGTAGGACAGATATCCAACATGGGTCTCACCGGGTAAGGTCAAGGTGCTGGCAGGTCTGAGTTCCTTTGGGAGGCTCTAGGGGAGGGCCTATTTCCTGCCTTTTTCAGCTTCCTTTTCAGCTTCTAATGGCCACCTGTCTTCCTTGGCTGTTGGCCCCATTCTTGGGCCAAGTCCTTCTCATGCTGCCATCTCTTGTATTCTCCCTTCCAATTCCCTTTTCCACTTTTAAGGACCCAGGTGATTACACTGGGCCCACAGGACAATGTCCGAGAATCTCCCTATCTTAAGATCAGCTGACTAGCAACCTTAATTCCCCTCTGCCATATAACCTAACATATTCACAGGTTCTGACGGTTAGAACATAGACCTCTCTGTGTAGTGGGGGCAGGTGGATATTCTGCCTACCATAGAAGGAGACAGTAAGGAGAACCTTCCAGACAAGAAGGAGAAGTATGACAGAGAAGTATGAGCCAAAGTCCATAAGAAGAAACCAGAGTTTCAGAAGGAGAATCATGAAAATAAGGCTGAAGACATAGTTTAGAGTCAGATGGTGGGCAAAGGGCTTTGAATGCCAGGATGGTGTAGGGCTCTGTTGTATAAACAAGAGGAAACAGGGTGTCCCTTGCTGGGACTGTGGTATAAAAGTTGCCTGGATGGGCCAGGTGCGGTGGCTCATGCCTGTAATCCTAGCACTTTGGGAGGTTGAGGCGGGCAGATCACGAGGTCAAGAGTTCGAGACCAGCCTGCCCAATATGGTGAAACCCTGTCTCTACTAAAAATACAAAAATTAGCTGGACGTGGTGGTGCACACCTGTAGCCCCAGCTACTCAGGAGGCTGAGGCAGCAGAATCCCTTGAATCTGGGAGGCGAAGGTTTCAGTGAGCCAAGGGACAGTGCAGTGCCTGGGAAACAGAGCAAGCCTCCGTCAAAAAAAAAAAAAAAAAAAAAAATCCTGGATGTTGTCATTTATTTCTTTGACCTTCTCTCCATCATGGCACTGGGAAGTGAGGAAAGCGGTTCTCCTGGGCATCTATGGGCAGCTGTGGACAGGTGTAGAATTAATATGACCAAAACAGCAGGACACTGAAAACGGAAAGTGGGAAGAGAGGAGGAAAAGAGAGAGTGAACAGAACAGAGTGTAACCCCTTCATAACCTGCTCGCACCTTTTAATTCCCATTGAATAGGCCTGATTCCATTTTGATAGAAAACATGCCCAGTGCGTGGTTCAGAAGGCTATAGAATTGAGAGCTATTAAATACTAAAAAGACAAGGTGAGAAACAATTTGCAAAATCTCCTCTTTTTATAGACTGCAGCGATTGAGAAAAATTGAGTAAATTCCCCAGCTGCCTCAACTGCAGTCTGTTTCAAGATTCCATCAATTTTTTACGGTACAATCAATATTTATGAATCCCCAAAGAAATGTCGCAAAGAGAAACCCAGCGCAACATTTTCTCAGTGGTTTGCAGAGATGTAACAGGGGGACCTAAATAACTTTTAAAATAATCTCAATGACAATCAAAGACTCTTCCATAGCCAATGCGGTTTAATGTCGGGCTTTATATTAGCGCTGCTCTGCTGGGGGCGGGGGCGGGGAAGGGAAAACGCTGAGAGTTTAATCTGTCCAAAAGATGACACTTGGCTATAATAAGTACGCTGTAATATGGTACTTAAAAATTCAAAGGAAGTGCTATATTAATAAGTCCCTGGATTTTTTGTTTAATGCATTCAAATATCGGTTAAGCAATAGATTTTTTCAGTCAGCTGGAAAAAAAAAGATTTCTGGGGAAAAAAAACAGACAAATCCACATTGCTTTAATGGCTACTTTAGGTTTAATATCTAAACTTATTTAAATAACTCTGCGCCCTCCTGCTGAAAAATATTGAAACTAATGGATTCCTTTGTGCGTAATCTCCATTTAAATGTGGAGTTTAATTTCCCTTTTGGCTAAACCTATGGGAAACTAGTCTTGAAATGTCCCTCTTAAAAAAGAGACGAAAACCCCATATAGAATATTTAGGGGCATTCCTTTATTTTATTTAAAATTGGTTTGGGGCATTAAAACTAAGTAGCCAACGAAAAGCAAGCCCGCAGACTCCCTACGTTTATACCTGGAGCCCGAGGTGGGTGCTGGGCGACTGTGGTTTCCCAGGTGCGCAGACGCCCATGTGCGCAATCAGAGCGCCTAAGCCCCGCGCAGATCCGGCACCCCCTTGGGGGGTGATCCCCGCCAGGGCCTGGCTCTCTCGACCCCCAAACGCTGTCCCCATCCTTCTCATAATGATAACACCGAAAATTCCACCACTGGAGCTTCCTCTCTGAGGCCTAAGGCTTTGATTTCTGTTCCATGCAAATCTCCTCAGGCAGAGTCGGACTTCCCTGTGGCTGAGGGCTATTTTGTGCGCATGAATATGCATAGAGACCTGTGATGTCAGAATGGGAACTAAGACCTAGAAAGTAATCCCTGCTGCCCTTTCGCTGGCCCAGGAAGGGGTGAATCACAGATCAGTGTCAGAGGTGCGATGAAAACCCAGGAGTTCTGATTCCTGGGTCACCATGCTCCCTTTGCCAAGGGTGGAGCCGACACCAACAGACTCTTAGCTCCTGTGCCCTGTGCATCCTGGTGTTCGTGCACGTGCTGCACGGGTGAGTCTGCCTGAAACTGCGCGTGTGGGTTAAGGTACAATATGCTTCTTATAACCACTCCAAACTGTACAGACATGAGAATACTAGGGTTGTCATTGTCATCAAAGGATTTCTTTAGATGTCTTCTCTCAGTTGTGTAGATAAAATGCAGGTTATAAAGATGCAGCTTGTATATAACTCTCTTTACAACACCCTACTGCGTAAAACCATCCACACCTGGGTGTGCCTGCCTAGTGATAGGCTTCAACATGGCTGGTATATTATAATTCATGGACAATGGTAACTACTAATGATTTAAAGCTGAGAGGGAGAAAGAATGAGTTGGTCTTTCATACAATTTATCTGTGATAGAGAAGAGCCCTGTGACAGAAGGTGGGAGTCCTGGGTTCTGGTCCCAGTTCTTTCGCTTACCAAAGGTGGGAGCTGAGCATCACTCATCTTTAAAATGGTGAGAGTGATAACAATAACTTGTAGACCAAAGGCAGGCCCCCGGAGCAAATGATTTGGGGAGATTCCTCAGGCTACATGATTTGATTATATTACATTATAACAAACATGACAGCAAGCTAAAGACATAGAATGTGATTCAGTTTTAGTATGTGCACACACACATACATGCACACACACACACACCAGCTCTGAAGTCAAGATCCCTTTAACAGACTTGCTTATTATAGGTGACTTAGAAAATGTGAGGGCTAAACATGAACCATAGCCTGAGGTGGTCCTGCTAGAAAGCCATGTGCCTGTCCTGTCAGTCTCTCCAAGACCACTTGTAGAACAGCCCAGAATGCCAGATGGCATGGGCAGTGTGATCTGAGGAGTGCCATGAACTACATGCTCTAAAAATTTCATCCCCACCAGCTTGTATCTGGAATCATGATGTAAAATTGCTCCTATGGATAAGAATGTTAAAAAAAAAAATTGAGTTCAAACGTAGAATTAATACCCAAGGGAGACATTGCTGTTATTAGCCTTAACTCTTTAGCTAGAACGCATTTCTAGCTAAATTTCACTTTTAGCTAGAATTCAGTTCAATTCATTTGTCATCTAACAGGGTCTGGAAAGATACATAAATTTCCACTAGAAGAGGAGAAAGGCATAAGACAGACCTCAGCTGTCGTTCAGGAAAGGAAGGGCCGCCAGTCTGGAGTGACAACGAGGGTCAGTGGAAGTCTGGGCAGTGGAGAGGGGAATCCTGAAAATAAGTTGCTTACTTCACTCAGAGTGTTCCAAGGACTGGCCTTGGCACCAGCATTGTCCAGGGGCCATGTCAGCTGATGTATTCTGCTCAGGGCTGTGAGGGCCTCTGAGAAGCAGAAGAAATGACTCCTGCTTTCCAGAGCTTATTGTCCAGCTGAGGCTATGAGACATTACAACATTCAGTAGGAACTCGAAGGGCATGGAGACTCACAGCAGCATGGAGACTCAAAGAAGAAATCAGACTAACTGCACTGGTGGGAAAGGCTCTAGGGAGAAGAGGCCAACTGGAGAAAAGGCCATCCAGGACTGGTCCGACAGGGGTGGGCAGAGGGAACAGTGAGGAGAACAATGGAGAGGACCGACAGCTCACCAAGGCTACTCCAAAATATCCCACCAGTCACAGGGTCTCCTTCTGAGTTAAAGTGTTATGTGGGTCATAGGCCAAGACTCAGACTCTACCCACAGTGACCAAAGTCCAGACCGCAGGCCAGTGGGTAGGAAGCATTCCCTGCCTTCCTCCATTCACAGGGCAACTCAGTCCTAACTCGTGTGCTGTTTAATCAACACAGAAGCCCAGCATGGACAGTCAGAGCCTGAGAGACTTCAGAAAGCTTCTCCTCCAGGAATTCTTATTTTTGAGGTCATACTTCCTTTAAGGATCTAGTGAAAAGTATGAACCAACCCTCTCCCATGAAAAACATGCACCTGTGAAATACACATATAATTTCACAAGCTTCAAAGACCCTCTCCTACTCCCCTCCACTGCAGAACCAATCCTTGAACCCCAGTTAGTAAGAGCTAGCCCAATCCTTTCATTCTGCAGAGAAGAGGATCTAAAGTAGAAGAGTAAAATCCCAAGGTCATCAAGTTAGAGCTGGACCAGAACCGGCTCCCTCTTTCTAGTAGTGCAGTGATCTTTGGCAGTTTTTACAGACTCAGGGGTATCCTTAGGTATCCTTTCATATTTGTATCGATTGCCATGAACATACTGTGACAAACCATCTCAAAACTTAGTGACTTGAAACAACAAGCATTCCTTTAGCTCTTGAGTCTGCAGGTCAAAGATTTTAGGCTGGACCTGGTTGAATGATTCTTCTGGTCTCAAGTGGGGCTGCTCCTCTGGAGGCCAGCTGACTTACAGCTTTAAAGTCTTACAGCTTTATGCTTACCTTCTCCCCATCCCACCTACCAGACCATGCACACATACATACACACACACACACACACACGTGCACACTTCTTTTCCCCTGCTCCAGCCATGTCTGACCCACTGTAGACAGACTTTCCTATTTCTGCTTAGCAGTTAAAAGAGGAATATCACGTCTTATCTTAACCTCCTAATGATCCTCCAGCTTTCCCCAGAGAATGGGTCTATAAATTGTACAGGATAACGGGGAGTTTAGCCCGCTACATTCGTGGTCACCTTCAAAAAAGGTGGCCCACCAGCCAGTTTCTTCCCACAAAACAAGGCATTAGATCTCCTACAGGGCGCTTTGTTGGTTAAATCACCCGTGCTACTCCAGCCGTAGCAAATCTAATCCAGGTCCAGTGCATAACCTGAAGCAACCACAAATGACCCAGACACCAGGGTGCCACTAAGGTAACCTGGCTTATATTCTGCCATGCACAGGCACTTCATACTGAATGCTGCAAATTGGCCACCAAAATCCTCTGTTTGGGAAGACTAAATGTTGGCCGAACAAAGAGAAGATGAGTCACAGGATTTGTGGTGGTTGTCCTTATCCTACTTTTTCATTTCCCTATAAAAAATGTTGCACATCTTTGTTTTAGAAGAGCTGCATCCTGGGACAATTTTATGGCTGATGAGAACATATCTTGATCCACTCCACATTTCAGTGTAACCTTGCAGTATACCCGTAACACTGGAGGCACACATCTCTTCCCTAGCAGCCCTTAAGAACCTGAATGGTAGAGAGAGGGAGGATCACAAAAGTTTGCTTCCAGCTCTATACTCACCCACAGGTGATTCCATATTTGTTTGTTTTGACTGTGTCTTTTTAATGCTTTTCTTTTAAACTGATTCATTGTATTGATGTCACTGACTAGCTTACTATGGTTCTTAATTACTTGCAGTCCGATAAGGGTATCATCAGGTTAACTTAGTTTCTGTTTTATGTAATTACAATACCAAACTCCTCTCTTTCATCGTCTGCCTTTCCAGTATGTTGGCCACAGAGCATTGTCATCCTCCCCATAACCCACAACACTCAGAGGGCACTCAGAATGAGGATGGGTGGCTCATTATCTTTGTCGATCTGCCCCAGAGTTAGAATCCCTGCTGGTAGTATTACTTTCCAATATATGGGGCCTGTGTTCACACTGTTGAAATGTTTCTTAATTAAGGATCTTTTTTTCTGTCTTATGCATAAATTAATCAAGGTAATTATTGTAGCATTATTATTATTACATTGTACTTATAGAGCACTTACCTCCAAGGTGCTCAAAGTAGCTTATAGATTTTTTTAATCTAATGAACTCTCGTAGCCTCTAGGCAAGATGGAGAGCAGAGCAGGGATTATTAGAGTCACATTATAGTTGGAGAAATGGGTCAGGCCAGAAGTAGGGGTGGCTGTGGGTTGCTGCAAAATAACTCATTCAGATCCATGTTTTCCCTGTGTGGAGGTATGAGAAGCGAGCAAAGGGCTATCTTTGGGGTAGGAAGAGCTCCTTCTCTACCTGCAGAAAGCATAGGCAGGTAGCAGCTTTTGAGCCCAGAGGGCCCCTCCAGCAGGGTTTGGATCTAGAAAACACACAGGAGATATTAGTTGTTTTCTCCCTTCCTCTCCTAATTTCCACTTGCCATGAAGTTTGACCAGGTCCCCAGACTGCTACTTTGTGGTGCAGGAAGCAAAGGGTATAAGGAGAGAGGAGGAAAACTTAGCACTTGGCATCAGCACCAGTTTACTCTGACCCTGACTCACATTATTGCATTTTCACATGCCTCTTTCTGATGCTCTACATTTCTTGGGAGCAGCTGAGCAGGGTAGACTTAGCCACAGACAGGCACCATCATGGTCTGGTGGAAATTCCTGTGCTGATGGAGATGGGGACGGGGAGCGGGGTCCAGCTCACTTTAATTTGACTAGAGGGCAGCAGGAGATAGCAGCATTTTGTAAGAGCCTTGAGTTAAAACTTCCTGCATTAAGTACTGACAAATATAGAATGTGTGATGGGTGACTCAGAGAATGACCGTTGCAAGTACCACACAAAAATATTAATAACAACAACAATATCAAGGTACTGATCTTGCAGGTCTATTTCTAGGTATAGATCATAGACTTTCTCCTCTCTCACAAGATTGCTAGGGTATGTATGGCTGTCGACGTCCACATTGTTATAACTCAGCAGAATCTAGTGGTCACTCATCAGCATATAAGCATATCTTATTGCTTGCAGGGGAGAAAAATGGTAACTGACAGTGAGCAAAGACAATCTCATGATACATTTGGTAACTATAGGGTCTCTGCTTCCAGAAGACTCTCATCCATTTCATTAAGCAGATCCAATTCATGGTGATCCATGTGCTCCCTCAGCATAGAAAACCTCTTTCTTACCCTTGCACTGTCTGCCTTAGTCAGTACATCCATTAAGTCTCAAATCAGGCATCATTCTTTCATTTTATAATAACTTTTGACAATAGTGCCCATCCCTAAAAGACCAGGCATTATTCTGGGCACTGGGGTATAGAAGCGACAAAACAGATTGAAAAAAAAAAATCGTTGCCATCACAGAGTGGGGAAGGTGAAAGGACAGATAACAAAGAAATAGCAAGTTATCAAGTAAGTTAGAAAGCTGTCAGTGCTATGGATAAATATTAAAGCAGGGAAGAGGTACAATTTTAATAGAGTGGTTAATGAAGCCTTTGAGAAAGGACTTGGAGGGGATGGGAGAGTGAACCATGCAGATTTGTGACAGTATTCCAAGTAAAGGGAACAGGGAGTGCAAGGTACCAAGACCAGAGGATGGTTGACCCCTTCAAGGAAGAGCAAGAAGCAGAGCAGCTGTCAAAAACAGAAAATAACAAATGTTGACAAAAATCTGGAGATTTGGAACCTTTGTGCACTGTTGGTGGAAATGTAAAATGGGAAGCTGTTGTGAAAAAAAAAGTTTGCTAACTCCTCAAAAAGTTAAACATAAAATTACCAAATGACCCAGTAATTCCATTTCTAGGTATCTACCCAAAGGAACTGAAATCAGGGACTTAAACAGATACCTGTACACCAACATTCTTAGCACCATTATTCATAATAGCCAAAAGATGGAAATACCCAAGTGCCCATCAATAGATGAATGAATAAACAAAATGTGGTATAGCCATGCAATGGAATACTGTTCAGTAGACCACCATAAGGACTTTGACTTAGACTTTAGGATGGGAGTCGTGGAGGTGAGGAAATGGGGTGTGACATGATCTGACCATCTTTTAATAGACTTCTATGTTATGAATAGATCAACGAGGGGCAAGGATAGAAGCAGAGACATCAATGGAGAAGAGGCTATAGAAAGATTCTGAGCAAGAAATGACAATGGGTTGGTAATGGTAGTGCAGGTGATAAGAAGAAGTCATGTTCCGGATGTACTTTTTCAGGTAAAGATAAGTGTAAATACCAATGAATTGGATGTAAATTATGAAAGAATGAGAAGAATTAAGGGTGATTCAAAAGTTATTTGACCTAAGCTCCAGAAAGGATAATGTTACCATTAACTAAATAAATAGTAAGATGGCAGGGAAAGCAGGTTTGAGGATAAGAAGATCAATGCCTCAGTATGGAACATGGATTCAAGTGCTTATTAAACATCCAAGTACAGATGTCTAGTAGGTAGTTGACTATATGAATCTTGAATTTGGGAGAGCAGTTCAGATTAAAGTTTTTAGAGTCCTCAGCATGTAGTTGAGACTAGTTGAGACCACTCAAGAATAATAGAAAAGGAGTATCCCAAGGACTGAGCTGTGGGGGACCAACATCAAGTGGTCAAGTTGATGAGGAGACTGAGAAGCAGCAGTCAGTGAAGCAGGAGGAAAAATAGGAGTATGGGATATCTCGGAAGCCAAGTGAAGAAAGTGTTTTTAGGAGAAAGAGTGATTGACTGTGTCCAATGCTATTGATAGTTCAAATAAATAAGGACCAAGAACTGGCAATTAGATCTAGAAACATGATGACTTGATAAGAACAGTCAGTGGAGAGGACAGGGCAAGAGCCTAAACGGGCAAGTTCAAGTGAGAATGGGAGGAAAGAAATTGGAAACAGCATATGTAGAGAAGCCTTCTGAAGGGTTTTGCTAAAAAGAGAAAGAGAGAGGTGGGGCAGTTGATGGAGGGGAAAGTGGAAGGAGTTGGGGTCTCAGAAGCTCCTCTGTTTCTCTGGCTGGTTAGGTGCCCCTCCTCTGGGTTTACACCCTGACCTTTGTGTGTATGCCTTCCCAAGCAGGCTGCAAGCTCCTGGGAGGCAGGAAGTGTGTATCTTAGTCATCTCTGAGTCCCCAAGGTCTAGCAATGTGTCTGATATACAGCAGCTCTCAGAAAATATTTGCTTAACTGAACTAAGTACAGATTTGATCATAGGCAGATTGATTTGCAAAGGAGTAAAAATTGGTGAAGAAATTAAAAAAAAGAATATCCAGCAAATCATCTGAATGGGATATGAATCATGAATCAGGTCCTGGCCCTGGGATATGCTTTACATCTTGGAGGGAAGATATTGTGCCTTTAACAAACAAGATGGAGCTCTCAAATGCATTTTCCTTAATTTGACACTCATCTCTGCCATGGTCAAGTGTAGATTAGTGTAGCCTATGAAACCAGTGCCGCTAGAAGAAATGTACCCTATGTTAGCAGAACTCAGCTATGAGGTCAATACCTGATGACATTAAAGGCTTGATTCATTGGCCAAAGTAAAGTCAATTGTTTTGAATTTGAATTCAAGTGACTAACAGCAGCTTGCTAGTCCTGCTTATTTCTCAATTTTCAGTGACTTTTATGAAGATTTTTAGACAGTAGACATCCAGATGGAGATGGATTTGTGCTTCCTTTTCTACCCTACAGTGAGAAGCAAAAAGGCCGCCATATCCTCCATAGAAGGCCAAGAATGTAATAACTCTTACTCTCCCCTTGGCTGAGTGACAGCTTGACAGCTAACATTTAACTCTGTGCCAAGCACTATATTAAAGCATTGTACATGTATTAACTCATGTAATCCTCTCAACACCTTCATGGAATTGATTCTATTACTGGTCCTGTTCTCTGGTTGAGAAAATTAAAGCACACAGAAATTAGATTAATTTATCCCAGGATACGTGGCTTATGAGTGGCCATCTAGCTCCAGCGTCTGTGCTCTGAACTATACCTGATATGGCCTCTTTCTCCTCTAAAAGGGTCTAGACTCATAAGAAAAGGCATCAAAACTTGCTTTTACTTCCAGGTGAATTGGGTTCTCTATGGAAGGGCTCATTTAACTGGAGGAAAAGAACCAGCTCTTGATTCCACATTTAGCACTAGAAAATTATTCTTTAGAAGACTAAATATCCATCATATGTGTATGTCCTTAGATGAGTCATTAGCCTTTCTAAGTCTTACTTACCAACCCAGGAAATGAGAATCATCTTACCTGCCCTATGTAAGAGTGGTTGTCAGCAGGCTTAGACTGACAGCCAGTGGGGAAGAGTGTGGCCTAAGAAACAGGAGATCCAAGACCCGGGTCTGGCTTTGCCTATGACTGCCAATATGCCCAGGAAACATTCTTGAACTTTGTGAGTTCTCCTGTCCTCAGCTTCAAAATGATGACATTTGGCCTCCAATAGTCCTCTCCATACTAACACCCTCCATTTTGTGTGAAATGAAGAAAAACAAGGCATTGTTCGGCTTGTTGGTTTCCTCCTCCTTTATGTTGTGTGTTGACATTGCCATTGGCCATAGCACCCTAGATTGTCCAGGCCATCACTTGGTGCAGCTTGAGGTCTCATTATGCCTGGCTAAGAGGAAAGGCACCATACCCATGTGTGTGCCCTTGGAGGCACTCTAAACAACTAGCACACACAGGGGCCCCAAATCATTTTTGGTGAAATGGACTTATTGCAGTCTCTTCCAATTTACAGATTTTGTAAATCTAGGAGAAGACTGGCATTTTTGGAAGACCCGAGGAAGGGGGCATAAAGAAATCTTTTAGTAAACCCAAATTGCATTCAGTAACCTAGACACTTTAAGAGAATACCAGGACCACATGATTTACAATTATACAAGGTTCTGCAGGTCAATTATGCTACAGGGTATAACAGAATTAGATTATTACATGGAAAGTGGTCCTGCACCCTCACTAACACTAGAAGGGAGTGTCCCTTTTGATGTTTCCATACCCATAGGCTGCCCCTTTTTTTTTTTTTTTTTTTTTTTTTTTTTGAGATGGAGTCTCACTCTGTTACCCAGGTTGGAGTGCAGTGGTGCAATCTCTGCTCACTGCAACCTCCACCTGCCAGGTTCAAGTGAGTCTTCTGCCTCAGTAACCCAAGTAGCTGGGATCACAGGTTCCCACCACCAAGCCCACCTGATTTTTGTATTTTTAGTAGAGACAAAGTTTCACCATGTTGGCCAGGCTGGTTTCAAACTCCTGACTGCTAGTGGTCCACCTGCCTAGGCCTCCCAAAGTGCTGGTGTTATAGGCATGAGCCACTGTGCCCGGCCGTGCTGCCCCTTTCTTGATTTCACCAAAACTGTAACCAAGTGCTTGACTTTGGGACCAATGGAGTTCTGGGATGCTCTCACCAGTCTTCCCAGGAGGCTCTGCCTCTCCCACTGTCTACCTGTGCCACAATCCTAAAACAGCAACACGATGCCTCAGCTTTTACTCCTTGACGTGTGCCACAGACATAGGCGGTGATGCCTCATTTCCTGCCTCTCCAAGAAGATGCTGCTCCACCAGGCTGTGGGCCCAGATGAGCACCAACACTCGCTTGGTTAAACCTATGGAGATTAAAATCTTCCTAAAGCAGATTAAGCTTCCTTGCCTTTTTTACAGAGTAGTATGAATATGAGTTAGACTTTTTATTTAGTGGCACCTGGAAATAGACTCAGAGAATGTAGAAGGCCCAGCATAGATGTCTTAGTCCATTTGTGCTGCTGTAACAAAAGATCTGAGACTGGGTAACTTATCACGAGCAAGATTTATTTTCTCACAGTCCTTGAGGCCAGAAAGTCTAAGATTAAGGTGCCAGCAGGTTTAATGTCTGGTGAGGGCCTGCTCCATCAATGGGCCTCATCTCACAGTGCCATCTTCACCTAGTAGAAGGCAGAAGGGTCAAAAGAAGATGAATCCTGTGTCCTCACATGGTAGAAGGGTGGAACTTGTCCCTTCAAACCCTTTTATAAGGGACAAATCCATTCATAAGAGCAGAGCCTTCATGGCCTAATCACCTCCTAAAGGCCCCACCCCTTAATATTACCACAATAGGGATTAGATTTCAACATGAATTTTGGAGGGGACACATTCAAACCATATTAATCGGCTTTCCACGTAGATGCTCAAGTTTTGCAGAACCCTAGAGCTAGAAGACCTTAGATTTCACCCAACACAGTGTTTCATTTCCTCATTGCTGGCACCTGGGTAACAAGTGTTCTTTGAATGAAAGAATGCGTAAATGAATTAGTACTGAGCTGTAACACACTAATTCCTTTAAAAGCTAAGAAAGTGGTTAAGGCTATTTGCTCCTCTCTCCAACCACAGACGACCATGACTCCTTCAGCAGATGTCTGCTTTCTGTGAGTGTCCTGTCTCTTCCTTCTCTGAGGTTTCACCTGCCATGATTTACTACTCTCTGTGCCTGCCTATGGAAGCAACTTCTCTTTTCATTTCACAAATTCCAATATGTTGATTAACCAGAAACCAGATAATCAATCTTCCTTAGGTGGTACAAAAAGTAAAGGTACCTGGACTCTGAGACAGCACCAAAGCGTCTCTCCCATTGGCAAAGGGCTTGAATTTCAGTGTATCAAGAGGTGAAACCTATTTTGACTGGGACTTACCATTCATTCATTTATTCAATACTTATTTGGTTCCAAGTATTTGGACCACTAGATAGCTAGATTTGAAAAAAGTGAAATGGGGGCTAGCCTAGCCCATAAAACCAGTTCTGACATGCTTGACCTGAGGTGAATAGGTTTTCAGTGGCCTTTCCAGTATAGGTCCTTTATTCTACTGTCTGCTCTAAAATGTAGATGAATTTTTTAGCTCAAAGATTGTATGGTTTTATTAAAGTCTTTAGGCCTCAGATTTTTTTATGCTAATTGGTTCCAAAGAGTAAATTGAACCCACTTTTGAATTTTACTCATCTGGCACATCAAGGCAGGACTGAGGCTTAATTAACATTTCTCAGTATTGATACTTAAGGTACACCATATTGCTTTGGCCAACAATGGGTATTCTCCAAAAAAAGAATTGCTAATAAGGCCTTGGTTCAAGGATTTTATTCCTAGGGCTTTTCACCATAAGTACCTGATCGTATGAGGCAATACATTCTGTTGAGTACATCCCTATGTAATTGAGAAAGCCAGTCTCATGACTTTTGAGCCAGCCGTCCTCGACTCCTGTGCCTGCTGGCTGCTGTGACTGCAATAGAGTCACATCCTGATGTCTAAATATATAAATGTGCAAAGACAGTTAACTAGGACTTATTTGTGCCTTGGGAATTAAAAAAAAAGTAATTAACTGGTATTTTTAACGCATTTTCTCTTTACAGGATGATCTAGTTAAATGGTTCAGTTATAAGATCAGGGAATTTGGTACCTTTTGAAATAGCCCATCTTAAGTGGTTCCAAAGTTATCTTAATGGGCTGATAGCTTGCGCTTTGTCTCCCGGAGAAGCTAAAGGAGAGGGCACAGTTGATCTGATGAGCAGGTTGAAAAAGATGCAAGGACACAGAACAAAGAGGTCACGGTCAGCACCCACCGTGGTCAAGCCAGGAGTAAGCAGTTCACTCCCTGGGCTCAAGAATGTATTTAAAATATTATCTCAGATTTAGAAAAAAAATTTCTATCACCAATGCAATTAAAATACCCAATTTATAATCTGTAAGGAATAAAAATATCTCTAACTTCTTTAGACATCAAGCTACAAATTCTACATTTGGATCTATGGGTCAGTCCACACTATTAGCTTAGGGGTCAGGAGAGTTCTGGGTAAGGTGCACTGTCCACTAGCATCTACAATGTGTAAAATGTGTATAATAGCATGGGAAGAAAGATAAAGTGTCGCCAGCCTCCAAGATGGCCCCCAGTGATCCCGCCTCCTGATCTTCGTACCCTGTGTAGTCCCCTCCTATATTATATCAGATTTGTTCTACATGACCAACAGAATATGGCAGAAGTGATGGTATGGTATTTTTGAGGTTGGGTTATACAAACATTACAGTCTCTGTCTCTCTCCCCTCTCCCTCTCTGTTTCTCAGATCATTTGCTCTGGAGAAAGCCAGCAGGCATGAGAGGCCCATGTGGTGAGGAACTGAAGCCTCCTGCCCACAGCCACATGTGTGAACTTAGAAATTAGAAGATCTTCTAGCCCAGTCAATGGCTGTACAATGGCTACAACCCTGGCTAATACCTTGACTTCAACCTCATGAAAGACTGAGCTAGAACCACCCAACTAAGCTGTTCCTAGATTCCTCACCATCAGGAACTGTGTGCTGTAAAAATGCTTGTTATTATAAGCCACTAAATTTTGAAGTGTTGTGTGACACAACAATCTGTAAATAATTCAGAATAGTAAAATATGAATGGGAACACAAATGTACAGACATGGTATAAGGAATAATTGGATGGTCACAGTGGGTCATTTCTGCCCTCTCATATCTCAGAGCGATTACACCCTTTAACCTCTACTTCTCCCCTCTTCCTGAAAATTCTGCTCAGGGCTTAGGCTTCTAGGAAGCTTATCAAAGCTAGCCTCTTTGCTTTTCATTGGTGTTATTTGTGGGTGTTTATCCCATTAAGGCTGTGGGGGCCCAGCCCATATGGCAGCTTTAAACCTGATGCCTTTTTAGGCCCTCAGCTGTCTGAACAGGAAAGACCCTGGGGCCCAGAAGATCTCTCACTTCTTAGCACAGTGAGGCTGCTGGGCCTTTGACATTGTGTGCACATCTCTGAAGAATTAGAGTTGGGACAAGAAGGAACAGAAACCCTGCAAGGAAGATCCCCACCCACTGCTGTCTTTTGCTGCTATTTCAGATTAAGTAAAGCAAACCCTATAGATGGGAGATGTGCTCTTCTGAAGATGACATTTTCCTTAACTAGATACAAGGAGATAAGTGACCTGAGACAGGAAAGCAGGCTAGCCAAATAAATGAGAGTATCAGCCAGAGTTCTTCATGCAGGAAACAAATCATTTAATTTGTGTTAAGCAGAAAATGATTTAATATGAGAAACCGGTGCTTAGAAAATTAGTGAAAGGGCTGAAAGAGCTTCCTTTAGGCTGGATCTCTGGGAATGATATCCTGAGCATGCACTATGCCCAACTGACCAACCATGAAAGGTGGAAATCAGGAGGCCCCAGTGGACCTAGTGATGTAATCTGCAATCTGGGGAGGTCATTGCTGCTTTTGCCGCAGCTCCCTTCAATATCCTCAGAGCTTAGTGTTTGCACCTGCAGCTCTGCTTAGCAGCCTAAGGTGTCCATGCCATTAGCCAAACTCTCAGGAAAATTGCCCTGGCATTAGTCCCAGCTTCCAAATCTCACACAAGTATATTTAATGGACAGAATTCCATTCTCAACCAGAACTCTAGAGGCCAGGGAGTCAGTAACTTTTATATTTCCAGACTCTGAAATTCAGAAAGGCACATTACAAAGAGGTTGGATTAATACTTAATACAGATTAACCATTTCTAAGGCAGAGGGCAAGCTCCTAACACCATGGCTGAGCTTCTTTCTCTTCTAGATGTAAAATTAGAGGAATCTAGATGTGCTCAAAGGAGCTTCCAGATGACAGAGGTTAAAGATAACTTCTGTACCATTGAGGTGGCTGAGGGGACAGCAAAGGATTCTCTTTAGGGGATCCCAATTGAAGATGAATGAGCCAAGTCTTATTTGCATGATCTCATTCCTGTTTCCTTCTTTACCTGTTGCTATCCCCACACCTTTGATAAAATCTCATCTAAATATTTCAGCTGAACTCAGCTGGAATTAAGAGGAGATTTTTATGGCCAAATTAGGGGCAAAGCATAAAAAGGGAAACATGATGGTGACAGCAGTAATTATAGTGAAAGATTCCCAAGAGGAAGTAAACCTTGGGGAATGTCTTAGTCTTCTCAGGCTGCAATAACAAAAATACTTTAAAAAGGATGGTTGACTTATAAACAACAGAAATTTGTTTCCCACAATTCCGGTGGCTGGGAAGTCCAAGACCAAGGTGCCAGCAAATGTGGTGTTGATTTCCTGATTCATTGATGGTAGTCTTTTTGCTGTGTTCTTACATGGCAGAAGAGGTGAATGAGCTCCCTGGGGCCTCTTTTATAGGGCATGAATCTCATTCATGGGCTCCACCATCATGACCTAACGGCCTCCCAAAGACCCCACCTCCCAACACTATCCCTTTGGGGGTTAGGATTTCAACATATGAATTTTGAGGAGGCATAAACATTCAGACCACAGCATGGAATAAGCCTCAGCCACCCTCTCTGCATAGACATCCTTTCCCTGTGCTCATCTCACAGGATACAGGCTTATTGTTGTGAAGGGAGCTAGTAGTATTCCTGCGAGCCAGACACCACAGCTCAGACTCCTTCCCCCAGACCCATTCAGATGTAGGAAATTAACCAAGTGTCTTAACATCTTAGGCCTTCACTGCCTCATCTCCAAATGTCAGGGGGCTGAGCCAGAGGAGCTCTCCAGTTTCCTTCCAGCCCTAAAATCCATGAGTCCAGGCTCATGTTTATACCAGAGGAATAACAAGTGAGAAGGAGGAATGGGGCTGATATCTCTACCACCTGCCACAATGCCACTAGACAGTGGAAGAGAGATCCCTTGAGAATTTGAGTGAGTGTGGGTAGTTGTCAGAATAGGGCAGATTACCATCAAGGCCAATTGCAAGAGCAAGAATCTCATCTGAGATCAGAATGGCTAGCAACAGGAGGTGGTGGCTTCTGGAGAGTCCTTGCTCTGAAGATGGTCTTAGGTGTCCATTCTGGGCCCATTCATTGGCACCTTCCTCTCCCAAATTAATGTTTTCTTATAGACCTGGGCTCTTTTAGGGCAAGAGCCCCATCTAAACCTGTCAGCCGTCAGCATCTGAGTCTGAAGCTTTCGCCAGCAGGCATGGGAGGTGAGCTCTTCTCTGTAAGAGCACTTTGGAAGTCACCAGGGGTTATACAGATGGAAGGGATTATCATTGAAATATAATTTCAACAAAGGTGGTACAATGCTCTGTTCCACTATGATGAAATGTGTCATTAAATATAGAAATAGATCAAGCACCTTCCCACTGAGATCCTCTGGCACCAAGTATCTAGGTGAGAAGCTGAGTAGCTGTGAGAGCTCACCAAATGTGAAAGAGGTGGGAGGAAAAATTCCTCACTAGGGAGATATACTTAACTAGACTTATAAATAGCCCGATCGCAGCTCGTTTGATTAATTTGGGGAAAAGGAGTAAAAGTGTTTTGACAATTCATCAGATTTCATGCTTTCAAAGCAGTTGCTAATGTAAATATTAGCATCCAAAATGAACAAATTGTCTTTGGTAATTAAATTCCCTAATTTACAGGTTCCATTAGCAGAGAACAGAGATAATTTCCCCCCTTAAATTAACTTTTCTCTCCTTCTCCCTTCCCTGTCTCAACTTGATAAGACAAGTGGATGTGTAGGGGCTCCAGAGGGGGCTGGAGGAAGTTTACTCTCTCTTGGTCTGAGTGCAGAGGACTGAGTCAGTCCCTGAAGGCAGAGCTCAGAAAGAGTGGAGTGAGTACCTGCCCCCAGAAAGCTTAACTCCCAGTGGCCGTGGCACACTGAGAAATGACCATCCCAGGGACCAGGAGTGGCCTGCTGTTAGGGTCAGGAGTTCTCCTAGTAACTGTGCGAGATCTGCCTTCTGTTGTCTCTCTCTAGATCAGGATGTACCCCTTGGAAACCTATACTGGAGAGAGGTGGCCAATGACCTGGACCCCAAGCCTGGCCCCCAATTTCTAAGTCATCATATTTGTTCTTTCAAATACCTCTACCTTTCAGGATCTCTCTTATTCCACAGAACTCCTCTAAGGAGCCTAAGACTGTGCCCTATTACTCAAAACCCTTGGTTGACTACACTCCATGAAGTGCTGGCTGATGGCTACTACACATAAGTCCTGGAATGTTTGCATTCTCATAGGGGGCTACAGACTCTTAAACCAGCATCAGCCAAACAAGTTGAGCTGAAGTGAAGTGGCCAGTGACTCACCACAGTGCTGAGGGAGGAGTTTGGACAGGAAGGCCTAGCTTCATCCCTCAATTCATACTCAATTTCCTATTATCCTGTTTTATTTAGGGTGACTAGGTGAGGTGAGTGAGGCTCCTAGGGAGCAAAATTGAAGAAAGTGTAGAGCTGGCATTTGCATGCCTCTGACAGTGAGTTCCTTCTCAAATCTGCACCCTAGGAAGGTGGCAGAGATATCAGCCCCATTCCCTCTCCTCACTAGTTATTCCTCTGCCATAAACATGAGCCTGAACTCATGGCTCTTAGGCTTGGAAGGAACTTGGAGAGCTCCTCTGACTCAGCCCCCAGTGTTCAGAGGTGAGGCAGCAAGGACCCAAGGTGTTCAGGCTGGACCTAGACCTGGATGGGGTGCCATGGAGGAAGATGGGGGACTTAGGAATGGGATTGGTGGCTGGGCTCTTTGCTCTTTGATCACCCCCCCCCCCCACACACACACACACACACACACAGAGAGAGAGAGAGAGCCCTGAGAAGACCTATAGTGAGGCAAGACTCCTCACTATTCTTCTGGGTCTCCAGCACATGGACAAAGGGAGGAAAGCACAGAGGATGGCTTTGAGAGAAGATTGGTTAAAGAAAGCGATAAAGAGAAGTGGGAAAGGGTCACCAGAACCCGTGGCCTGGCCCCATGGGATCTCTGTGAAATGTCCTCCTTCATAAAAAAAATATATTATATATATATTTTATATATATATTATATATTTTATATATATAATATATATTTTATATATATTATATATATAATATATTTTATATATAATATATATAATATATATTATATATATTTATATATTATATATTTTTTATATATATTTTATATATAACATATATAATATATGTTTTATATATATTATATATTTATATATATCTATTATATATATTTTTATATATTTTATATATATTATATATTATATATATTTTATATATATTTTATATTTTTTTTATTTATATATATATATATATATATATCAAGAACTCAATAGTTACTCACATACTAAGAGCCTACTATGTACCTAGACTGTTCTAAGTGTGGGGAAGGAGTGGGGAAGCAAACAAGTGTAAGGCATGTAGCTTGCCCTGGAGGCATTGACAAGCCTGTAGGGGAGAAAAAGATTTGACAAGTTAGCAAATCATGTAAGTCAGGAACTTCCAGGAGGAACAGGAGTGACTGCTGGGGCAAGGGATCTATGGGGATACAAGAGCAGGTGTGTAAGTCAGAATAGGCTAGGTTATGCTGCAGTAACCAATGACTCCAAACTGTCTGTGGCTGACAACAGCAACAGTCTGTATCAGATTGATTTCCAGCTCACTGCACATGAACAAGCTATGCTCTGTTCCATCATTTTCGTTTGAACCCAGGCTGATGGAGCAGTCTCTATCCAAGACATTTCTATTTGTCATGATAGAGAGAAAAGAGAAAACCAGTTGGTAAAGCTTCTCCTTGGACTGTGATACTTGTCATGTCCCCTCACAGTTCATCGAATGAGATCCACACTGAGTGTCATTCCACTCATGTTATGACCAAAGCAAGCCACATGCCCAAGCCAACCATTGATGGAACAGGGAGATATAATTATCCTCAGGAAAGAACAGAAAGTATCTGAGAATAATAATACAATCTCCTACAGCAGGGAAAGCTTCCTGGGGAAGAAACAATGTGACATGGGTCTTGCAAGATGAATACATTTGAAAGAAAACAGTCCAGAAAGGCAGCATATTCTAATGATTAGAAGTGCAGGTTCCAGAAGCAGACTGCCTGGATTAAACTCTCTGTCCCTCAGTTTTCTCATCTGTTATATGAGAATATGAATAAAACATATTAGACAGCATTGCTGTGAAGCTAAATGAATTAATACAAATAAATTTTGAGGGGATGGTGCCCGGAACATAGTAAATAAATACCTATAAAATATACTAGATGAATACCAGGTCTTATTATTATTTCAAATTTTGTGGAAGCCCAAAGGATTAAAGATTCAGGGTGCATTTGGAGGACAATGCAGTAGAGAACATTCTTATAGAAGTAAAAGAGTTACAGTAGACAGGACTAGCAGACAACCCCCAAAAACTGAGAGAATCAAGCCTGATTATGGAAGACCATGGATGCCAAGCTAAGAGGTGTGGGTGTGACTGATCCATGAATGTATGGACCAATGAGCCGACTCTCAGTGATCCCTTGGAAGTGTCATGGGGGTTTCCATTAAGTTTAGGTCAACTCTTCCACTGCCACAGGGAAATGGCAGTCTTAAGTCACAGTGGTGTCATGCACTGCTGTGTCAGAGCTCCTTCTCAGACAAGCTAGGTGACCCTAGACAAGTTCCTTCACCTCTCTGGGTCCTGAGTCTCCCCCTCTGTGAAAGGAGAGGCAGGCTTCAGGATTGGCAGGGGCCCTTCTGGCTCAGCCATCCCTATCACTCTTCTCCACTCTCCCAATCTACATCGGGCCTGGAACTTTCAGATGCTCCCTTACATCCCACCCTACCAACCTTTTACCCACTCCCTCCCACCCCAGCTCACACCCCCTCCCACCTCCATCTCCAGCAACCCGCTTCTTGTTTCCCAGGAAACCCTGTTTTGCCAACAGTGCCCAGAGCACAAGCATGCAACCCAAGCAGCCCAAATGAGTCTCATCCCCTCTCTCCACCCACTGGAACACAGAGGACCTGGCTGGTATTTAATTAGTTTGCAATATTACATATCTGTTAAATCTTTTAATCCATTTAATAAAAAAAAGTTAAGACACATACACACAACTAACCCACTAACAATGGCCCCAATTTGTGTTTTGTCTGACTGGGAGTAATATTCATGTCTACATGAGGATGGCATGTAATTAACATGTCATAATCAAAATGACTAAGTTTGACACATTATAATCACTGCATGGAGATTATAGCATAGCCAGGGGCGATCCACACAGCCTATCTTAATATAATTTGCATAATGAAAGCATGGTGGCAGTAATAGCTTTTTTCTCTTGTTATCATAATTTCACCCAGGGCTGCAAGGGGCTCCCACACTGTCAGATGTTGCCTGTTAAAAGTCATTGTGACTTGAAGAAGGCTGCAAAAGTGACCCAAAGTCTTGAAAAAATAGCTTGATGACTTGTCCCTTGTGAACAGAGTGGGGCAATACCAGGATGAGCCCCCCAAAAATTATTCTACAAACCCATACCCAGCAGGCATTGGGACAGGCACTGGGAACTTGATGTCCTCAGGCCCCTTGCTTGCTGAGGATGTGAAATTACCTTCTGATCAATGGCAAGTGCTGATATTCCTAGACCCCAGGCAAGCATGGCCAGACATGCATATCCCCCTAAGCAGACCCCTCACAGTTTGACAGTTGCCCAAATGGGGTTCTTATCCATCTAGGGCCATGATGCTGACCCTAGAGGTCAAAGGTATGGGTCTGAGAGCCATGCCGGCCAGTCAGTCAACCTCCATTTCATGGTCACAGACCATGTCCCTAACCTGAGTGAGTGCCTCATGGAATTAGGTGAGAAATTATGTGGGAGAACATCCACTCACACAGCATTCCCTCTTCCCCTAATTTGCCATAGGTCGCATTTAACCTGCCACTCTTTTAGCTCCCTGCAAAGCCTGCTCCTCTGTGCCAGCCAAGGGCAGTTGTTCTCTATCAATCGCCCACTCTGTCCTCTTGCTCCTTCCTCCTCACCTCCTGCTGCCCCAAGCCCACTGTCTGACTTACCCGAAACCTCAGCTAGAGACCCACTTTTATTTAACCTGCTGATACCTCCTCAGTACCACCAAAAGCACTTTTATAAGCATTACATTTTAATCTCAGAGAATCATATTAATTGGGACAGGAGGACTTTTTTGACTAGGGCCTGAACTTGGAAATAATATCCCCACACAAATTTAGAGCATAAAAATACTTATACTCACTTCTAACAAAGGAAAGGGGACACTAATAACTTTACAATGGAAAAACCTTCACCAAGTGATCAAAGTTAATATCACCAGTGGCAAGTCATGTTGATATCATGTACCCTTGACCTCATAAGATGAAAGAGTACTTCATTTCTGTGGCATTCTTCCTCTGAGTTCAAAACCCCAGTCTAATCATGAGAAAGTACCAGACAAATCCAAGCTGAGGAACATTCTTCAAAATACTTGACCAGAACTATTCAAAAGTGTCAAGATCATGGAGGAGAAAAATAAAAGACAGGAACTGTCACAGGTCAGAGAACACTATGGAGACAGGACAACTAAAGGCACGAATGGCATCCTGGTTGGATCTCAGGACTGAAAAAGATTATTTGTGGAAAAATTAGGGAAATCCAAATAAAGATCACAGTGTAGTTAATAGTATTGCATAAATGTTAATTTCTTCTCAGTTTTGATAAATGTTCTATAGTTACATAAGATGTTAATATTAGGTAAAACACTGGATAAAATTGGGTGAAGGTATACCTCCATACTATCTTTACAACATTTTAGTTTATTCAGGCTCTATGAAAATAAAAAGGTTTAAAACGACATTTTCAAAATGTCACAAAAAAATATTGAAACTGCGGAGATCTCACAAGCTTTTAGCAAACTGTCACAGAATCCAATCTGAATAGAAGTCTTTGTTCCCAACTACATTTCCCCACGGTTTAGCAAATTCTGCCCACCTGGCTGATGGCTCTTGTGACGCTAAGCTATAATTACATTTTGGTTTTCATATGAGAGGGTAGAAAGAAGAATCTGAATCTATGATCATAAACTACCCCAAAATGTAGAGCTAACTCATTCCATGGAAGCCTGCCAACCACACAGCAAATGGGCTTGTTTTCCACCTCGTATGTGATATCATAAAGACACAGATGAAGCTGATTCAATGGTGGTTAAAATGCATAAGAAAAAAGAACTTCTAGTAAGATCCCAATAGAACTGGAAGAGACCTTTGACTTCTTGGGCCTGACCCTCTTTTTTTCTCTGAAGGGACTGAGGCTTAGAGAGCTCAGAGTCACACAGCAGATTGGCATAGAGTTGGAAGTGGGACCCAGCTCTTCAAATTCCCAGCCCAGGGATCAGAGTAAATTCACAGGAGCTCATGTGCAGAGTAGACTGTGAGGTGGTATCCTGGTCACCCATCTGTCCTGAGAGATAGAGAACTGTCAATGCATACTTCAAAGTCCTCCAGGACACATTGGCTAGTCTTGCTCTTCCTCATGGATGGTGTGAGCCTCCCTCTGCTTTCATGGCCACTTTCACCAGCTCCACTTTGCCTGGACCTGCAAGCTGCACTCCTGCGCCCACCCAGAGATGCACTTTCTAGATACATTTTCTGGATGAGGCTGGATGCTATTCACAAGGCCCCAAAGCAAAGAGCTTTGTTGCCAAGTCAGGGCTGTTTTCCCCCTGCCAACACCCCTCCCTTATTTTTGGGGCTTGTCATTCACGGCTGCCTGTCAGTCATCCGGGTCCTGGTAAGGAAATGAGGCCAAGGAACTCAGGCACAGAGCCCCCCACTGCGAGGGAAATGTTGACTCACAGCCAATGCATTTTAACACAGGGAAACTCCCAGGAAAATCAGAGGGCTGCGCCTAGGCTCCAGGGCTTTCTGTTCTTCTCCAGGCCTGGAATTAATGCCATCATTTTTTTCTGGGCCAGGAAACTGCAGGAAGGCTCTCCTCCACCATGGGCAGCCCTCCTGCCAACCAAAGGGGCCACTGCTCCACTGCACAAGTTTCACAGCACCTCCTTACTCAGAGACAGCCTTAGATGTGGCAATATTATCTGAAAAATAATGACTGGCCCCCTCCCCCTCAAAAACATCCCCTACTATGTCCCTTCCTGGTGCCTGGAATTTCTCCATTAGATTTGGATTCCTTTGAATTAAGGAGAGTTTTTGCTTTGTTTTTTAACCTTTGTCCTTGGCTGCAAGGAAAAGAGTCCACTTAAAGTCCCCTAAGCAAACTGGGGGACACTACAGTAACTTCTGAAGGAGGAAGACAATAAGAGACGCCTGGCCATGTGAGGAGCACTGCTCCCCATGATAAGCTTTGCCAAACCCCTGGATTAGACCAGTTGCCTCCTTTATCTTTCCCAGCTTTGTATAACTTCCCTCAGCACAGCTAATACTTATACAGTGATTCTTAGAAATATTTGCTTCATTTCTCTCTTCCCATTAGAATGTAGGCTCTGAAAAGTCAGAGGCTGTTTTGATGTGCTGTCATGTCCTGGTACTAGCCTGGTTGCCAACACGGAGAGGAAGAGCAGTGAATATTACTGAAAAAAAACAGAAGGGAAAAGGGAAAGAGGCCAGCCTGACTTTAACAGCAATAACAACCTCAGAGAGGAGGCAGAGGATGCAGCTAGGACCACCCAGCTCCTCCTAGGACATAAGAAGCTAGCCTGACACTAGACCACACAGCTCAGTGTGACCACCTGCCCCATTCTCTAAGAGCAGCTCTGACAGTTCACTCTGTTTCCAGCATTGTGAGATAAAAATCAACTCTCCTAAAAAGCAAACTGAATTTTTCCATATTGGAATTCTGTTTTCGACATTAATCATCATAAAGATCAAGGTCCCTACACAGAAATTCTTCCTACCATTAACGTTTGCCATCTGCAAAGGCAAACTAAATACAAGACAAGTACATGCAGCCATGCCTCAACCAGACAGAGCATGTGCACCCTGCAGTGCTATAGGATGCATTCAAATGAAATCAAAGTTTTGATAGTGTGGAGTCATGTATGGGATTTTATTTTTGTGTTGTATTTACCTCCCCACTCCCGAAGGCCTGTAGCCCCATCCATGAAAGCAAGAAACTGGGGCATCATTATGGGCTTCCGTTCAGCAGCAAGTTAACAGAATACCTGTTTAATGGGTCTTCTTGTATGTCTCACAATAAGTCAGAAGCAGGCCAGGTGCAGTGGCTCATGCCTGTAATCCCAGCACTTTGGGAGAGGGATGTGGGCAGATCACTTGAGGTCAGCAGTTTGAGACCAGCCTGGCCAACATGGTAAAATCCCATCTCTACTAAAAATACAAAAAAAAAAAAAAAAAAAAAATCAGCCAGGCCTGGTGGCACATGCCTGTAATCTCAGCTACTCAGGAGGCTGAGGCACGAGAATCACTTGAACCCAGGAGGCGGAGATTGCAGTGAGCCGAGGTCGTGCCACTGCACTCCAAACTGGGTGACAGACTGAGACTCTGTCTCAAAAATAAAAATAAAAAATAACGTAATCAGAAGCAATTGCCTACCTAGCATATACGACAACTGCAAGAAATCATTGGTTAAAAACTCTTTACAATACTATTTTTAGCAATAAGTTTCAAATTTGCCTCAATTGTCTTACGCAGGGACCTTGGCACGTGAGAGTCAGGGTGCCTGGCACCCTCTATTTCATCCCTAGCCCTGACCCAGGGGTAAGTTCTGCCTTCAGACACACCAGTGGCAGCCAATATTGGATCCCATTTCTGCCACAATTCCAGTTGTTGGTGTGTGTATCACCCATTCACACTGTTGCTTTGTCATTTAAGTTGACTAAGGGGAGAGGAGCAGAGTGCGTGTGTATGTGAGTGCACACACACCCACACACTCACACACCATTGATGCTGATTAAAGGTTTATGAGAAGCAAGAAAATCTGATAGGATTTGGGCAGAATCCGACCAGTTTTAAGTTTTCCATCCTTAAGCTGTTAAGTCCTCACAAGCCGTTATTTTTGTCCTTGATGTTGAAGGGAGACTAAGTTGGGGAATGTAAATGGCAAGGCCCAGAGTTGCGGAGACGATTATCAGATTTGTGTAAGATTTACTCTGCTCTTTAAAAAAGATCATGCACTCATCCTCAACTCTCTCTCTCTCTCTCTGTCTCTCTCTCTCTCTGGTTTTCTGCAACCCCAGCCTGCAGACAGATCATCAGAAAATTCAACTTTCAAGTGAGGATCGTAAGCCAGAGAGTGCAGGACTCCACACCAGGGCAGATGACCTGTGGATTCCAGAAGCTCTCAGGAATTTTGCAGATTTCTCAAGGGCAACCCTGTCCATAGAACGGGGAAAAGAACAAGCCCATGCCTCCAAAGAGAAACTTCACAGTTCGCCTAAGTTTAACCTCTAGTGATTCATTCTCTTGTGTGTGGGGGCCTTCCGATCTCTGGGAGCTCCCTCAAAGGCAAACTCCCATGCAGAGGGCATTTCTGAGGACTGAAATCCAGGTGATAATAGTAACTACTGCTTTTTTAGCATTTAGTGCTAACTTTGGCATTTGGCCAACCATCAAACACTCTCTTCCATCATCTCGCCCCTCCACCCACAGCCCTGTGTTATCAATCCCCTTTCCCAGCAAACTTGGGGACAAGTTGACTTGTCATCATCATCTGTACCTCCCCACTTTACACTCTCTCCACAGTCCACTCCACTAGGGCATTGGCTGCACATGTCACCAAAACCACTCTTGTCAGTGTCACCAAAAACTCCCATGTTGCAAGATACAAAGGCCATTTTTCGGTCTCTTGTACTGAGCCTCTCCTAGAAGCATAAGGTCCCTGGGCTTCCTTGGCACCTCCTCCGCCAGCATCTTGCCTCTTTTTGGCTGCTCCTGCCATAGTTCACCCACTGCCCTCTCCTTCTACCACTCTGTCGAGTACTGGTGCACCCCAGGGCTCAGTCCTAAGCCCCATTCTTCCCTCTATCCATGTGTGCTCCTGCAGTCCCATGGTTTACACACCATGCATTTACCAATGCCTTTATATAGTTCTCCCACCCAAACCTCTCCCTGAGCTCCAGCCAGAATCACATATACAACTGCCTACCTGACCTCCCCACTCAGATATATTACAGATCACTCGGCTAGTAGCTGGCTAAGGCAGGACATAAAGTCAACTTCAGGTAGATCTGACCTCAAGGCCTGCATTCTTAATGACTCCTGGACTAGAATCCAAGGAGACAGCTATAAACTCTCTGAGAGAAGAGGCATGTCCACTCCAAAGATCTACCCAATGGCCTAGGACAGACTTATTCCATCACTTCTCATGCTGTGAGAAATCTGTCATTGTGGGATTTCCCCACTTAAGTATAACTAGGTGGTTACCTTTCCTGCAATTTTCAAACAGGGCAGATATGTTAGGGGTAACATGGACCCACAAACACCTGGTATGTCTGTGTCTTCCCAGAGTGTAAACTCTGCTCAAACATGGACACAGAAAGGCAGACAGCAGGAGAAATCATTTTCCTACAAAGAGAAAACAGATGTGTCTTGGAAGAGAAAATGAGATACACCTTTTTGTAATTTAAAAAACAAGACTTCAAACTTCAGGTGGACACCTTAGCCTTCTGCCACAGATTCAAAGGATATAAAGTAGAACTACAGAGAGCTTAAGTCCTGACTCCTAGAAGCTTGTTTCTAATATCTGCCTCCATTAGCCTTCATCTTAAACCAGAAAGGTGGTATGAACACTCAACAAACTGTCAGTGTACTTTGGAAGAGGTGGGATAAAAGTGGACATTTTTGCCTTGCCTCTGATGTCTTTAGCTAAGCCAAATAAATCTGGAAAGAAAAATTAAATATTTCCCTAAAACCTCACAGGAGAAAAAAAGAGAAAGGCTTTCAGAAGTCCCCAGAGAAACAAGAAATGGCTATTTCCAAAACAAAGTTTGATTTGAAATTATAAGAAGCTAGAGGTAGTTTTGAAAACCAGTGAACACTCATGAACTTAATCAGGCTTAGCAAAGCAGAGACAGAAATGCAGATTGGAAGTTGCCCCTGGATAGCTTGGCCAGCAGAATAAAACCCAGAGGCAGAATCAATTTTTTTTCTTTTAGATTAAAGCCGCAGCGTCTCTCAGTTGAAGGCAGAGGTATAAAGTCAAAGACTCCAGAAGTTCTTGGAAAATGATAAGTCAATCTCTTGACAAATGATCCAGGGGCAACTTCGAATTCCTGTTTCTATCTCTACCTCTCTGATTACTTTAACAAGCACTTTCTGATTGGACCTTGGTAATTCCAGCAAGCCAAGACTTTCCATGGGTAAGCATAATTTATAATAGCCTTAGACACCACTCCTCCATCACAGTCACCTTTGTCATCATGAGTTTCCAAAGCAACAGGAGGTGAGTACACTTAGCCCTCCTGGAGTCTATATGTAGCCTGTAGTTTAACTATAACATTAGTTGATTTGCATCCTACATGGTTATGCTATGGTAGGGGCAGGATTCTGGAGTTGGTCCTCCTGGGTTTGAGTCTTAGCTCTACCACTTACTAGCTGTGTATCTTGAGCAAGTTATTTCATCTCTTTGAGCCCCAGTTTTTTCATCTAAGAATGATGATAATAGTAATATCTATCTGATAAGGTTGGTGAGAGGATGAACTGAGATACAGCAGGAAAGTATTTGGTGCTGTGTCTACAGCACAGCAAGTAATTCAATAAGCAGAAGCTATTGTTGTTACTAGAGATTTCTTAGTCAGAGGTGTCTGACCTTGTCATAGCCATTTTCTAATCCATGGTGTTGAGTTCATGCCTCATATGTTGTTCAGGAACTCCGATAATGTCTGTGATCTGTACATTTCACAGGACTTCACCTCACCCTCTTAGATTACTGGCAACCTCACATCCCCTGAATTCCTGTTCAGGGAGAAGAGCAAGTCCTTCCTTCAGGGACTGGAGAATGACAACCTTCACAGAACCCAGAGCTAGAGACTGAGGACTCAGAATGTAGACTGGGAATAAGAGAACTACAGCCAGGGGCCAAATCCCTCCAGCCACACCAAAAAAAAAAAAAAAAAAAAAAAAAAAAAAAGCTTGATTGGGGTACATTTGACATACAAAAAAACTGCACACATTTAATGTATACAATTTGATGAGTTGGGTACATGCATACAGCCGTGAAACTATCACCACAATCAATGTAATAAACATATCCAGCACCTCCAAAAGTTTCCTTGTGCCCCTTTATTGTTGTTTTTGTGGTAAGAGCATTTATCAAGAGATTACCCTCTTAATCTTTTAAGTGCACAATAGTCTGGTTACCTAGAGGCACATTGCTCTACAGCAGATCCCTAGAACTTACTCATCTTGCATAACTGAAACTTTATACCCATTGAACAGCAGCTGTTCGCTTCTCTTTCCCCATTCTGTGGTAACCACCATTCTACTCTCTGCTTCTATGAATTTGGCTATTTTAGATACCTAACATAAGTAGGATTATGCAGTACTTGTTTTTCTAGTCTGCTTATTTCACTTAGCATAATGTCCTCCAGAGTCCCCCCATGTTGTCACATATGTCATGATTTTCTTCTTCTTTTTTTTTTGTGGGGGGGGTGGTGCTCACTGCAACCTCTGCCTCCCGGGTTCAAGCAGTTCTCCTGCCTCAGCCTCCTGAGTAGCTGGGATTATAGGCACCCACCACCATGCCCAGCTAATTTTTATATTTTTGGTAGAGATGGGTTTCACCATGTTGGCCAGGACGGTCTCGAACTCCCGACCTCATGTCATCCACCCGCCTTGGCCTCCCAAAGTGCTGGGATTACAGGCGTGAGCCACTGCTCCCGGCCTTCTAAGACTAGATAATATTGCATTGAAAGTATATTTGTATATTTTATTTACTCATTCAGCCATTCATGGACATTTAGGTTTTTGTCATATCTTGGCTACTATGAATAATGTCCAGCACTTATTTTTGTAAATAAAGTTTTAATGGAACATAGCCACACCCATTCCTTTACAAATAGTCATCTACAGCTGCTTTCAGGCTACAATAGCAGAATTGAATAGCTGCTTTAGAGACTCTCACAAGCAAAGTCTAAAATGTTTCCTATCTGGATGCTTGTGATAAATGCAGATTCCTGGGTCTCATCCCAGACTTTCAGAATCTGAATGCCTGAGATACGGCCCAGGAGAGTGCATTAAAACAAAAACAATAACAATACTCCTCCAGGTGCATCTTAAGCCTATCAGAGATTTAATGTGAGACATAGAATGTGAGAATCTTTGTTCTTGATTCCTGAGGTTATATTTTATTCAAACATAAACCCCGCTACACAACGTCCAGCATGCAGTGGGTGTTCAAAAGACACCTGCTTGTTACATTTTGAAAAAGCTGTTATTGTCAATGTCCCAGAGCCCACCGAGATTCAAACTACCCAATCCTAACCGGGCACACCCTGTCTCACCTGTTTGTTCCTGCAGAAACTGCAACAAAGGCTCTTGCACACAGTCCCCCCGACTCCCTCTTTCCCTCTGCCTCCTGACCAACCCTGGGGCCTCTGTGGCATGCCATGCCCCCTCTCCTCTTGGGAATATTGGGTAACAAATTGTCTTCTCAATGACAATCACCTCCTGATCTGTTGGCCTTACTACACCTCAAATTTTCTCTTATTACACTGTATTTTAAACCACCACCACCCCTCCCTGTCTGACAGATGCCTCAGTACCTTCTCCCCACGCGTATGTTCTGCCTCTCTCTCTGCTGTTCCCCAGGACACAAACATGCTCAGGTTGCTCCCCTGCATTTAGAACATTTTAACCTCTGCTCACTCCTATCTCCCCTGCCCTTTCCAATCAAGTTTCCCAAAGGCTTGTGTGTACTGTCTGCCTCCTCCTCCATTCAGTCATCCAGCCCCTCCAACCTCTGCTCCACTAGAACTGTCCTGGCAAAAGGCACTGATTCTTTATGGCTAAACCATATGGCACATCTCCAGCTCACTGGACCAGGCCACTGCATATGACACCACTGTCCACCCACTCCTCTTCACTGTCTCCTCTGTGCCCTGTCTGCCCTCTCCTCTGTGCCCTGCCCACCCTCTCCTTGGCACCCCGCCCACCCCCTCCTCTTTGCCCTGTCTGTCCTCTCCTCTGTGCCCTGCCCACCCTCTCCTCGGCACCCTGCCCACCCCTCCTCTGCGCCCTGCCCGCCCTCTCCTCTGCGTCCTGTCTGCCCTTTCCTCTACGCTCTCTCTGCCCTGTCCTATGTGCCCTGCCTGCCCTTTCCTCTACGCTCTCTCTGCCCTGTCCTATGTGCCCTGCCTGCCCTCTCCTCTGCGCCCTGCCCACCGTCTCCTCTGCGCCCTGCCTGCCCTCTCCTCTGCATTCTGTGTGCCCTCTCTTCTGCACCCTCTCCGCCCTCTCCTCTGCGCCCTGCCCACCCTCTCCTCTGCGCCCTGCCCACCCTCTCCTCTGTGCCGTCTGCCCTCTCCTCTGCTCCCTGCCCACCCTTCCTCTTGACCCTCACCTCTGCACCCTGTCTGCCCTCTCCTCTGTGTCCTGTCTGCCCTCTCCTCTGCAAGGTTCCTGTTGCTCTCCTAGTGCCTACCTCCCCAACCACTGCTCACACCCTCCTGCCATCTGCAGGGGCTCCAATTGCTGCTCTTCCCCAGATGTGCTGCTGTTCCCCAGGCCTCTTTCTTCAGCCTTCCTCCATTCAAATGACCATACACCATTTGGAGAATTGGATGAAAGCTGAGGACCCTCTCCCCAGAAAAATACACTAACCATACTCAAATTTCTGCATAAATATCAAGGGATTCAACAACCTCCTAAGGCCCATGCTTTCACCTTTGGGGAACCAAGAACATCTGGTTTATGTGTGTGCACACTCAAATTCCTCTGGTCACTCCAGATCTGATGTCCCCTCCTGATTTCTAGATCCTACAGTTTACCGGGAGGCTTCTCCTAGTTACCCCATGGACATCTAAGTTCAGAATGTCCAAGGCTAAAGCCATTAGCCCCCACAGAACCCACTCCTCTTCTGGAATTCCCCCTCATGATGCTATCATTATCTGCTAAGCATTCAAGGCAAACACCTGGCAGTCTTTCACAATCCTCCCTCCTCCTCAGCCCTCACGTTCCGTCAGTCCCTAGGTCCTATCAACAATTCAAAACAATTTAATTGTTGAGGTCCTCCTCAACAATTCTCAGGCTGCCCCCATTCCTATCCCCTCTCCATTGCCCAGGTCCTTACCCTTGTCATTGCTCACCTGGATTCATGCCTCTAGCCACCCACGCTGCAAAAAGAGCAGTCATTCCAACATGCAGATCTGCTCAAAATCTCTCAACATCCCTCCCCACCTTACCCCCTGGTCTACAGCAATATTTTTCAAACCGTGGTCCACCTACAGATTCTCCAAAATTTGAGTCTTCTCAATGGGATGCTTAAATTTCTACTTACATATTTTAGATCATTTGGATGGCTAAAAGGCTTCTAACTCCACACCTACATTTGCTTTTGTATTGACCATCACATTGGAACAAAGATGACCCACTTTACTTGTAGCAACTAATGAGAAATAGAGGTGAAGTAAAATGTCAAGTCTTCATTCCCAGCCAAATGAAGACCCACATTAGGAAAGAAGCTTTTGCAGAAGTTAAAATGAAGAACAGTGATGGGCGCCCTACCTAGCAGAGGTAATTGCAGCATTTGAAATAAATTGTGCTAGTGGTCAACGCCTTATTCACACCAAAGCAGTAGCTCAGTTTCAACAAACCAACATCATCCATTTAAGTTGTTAATTTGAATGTTGTTAGTTTTGCATTTTGTTTGTTTTTATTTGTAAATGTGTTAAGTTTATACATACGCATAACTGACATTTGTTTGTCAATATATACAATAAATATGGAAAAATAATAAAAGAAACATGGGGGAGTGGGGTCATTGGGAATTATTTTTTCCTTTAAAAGAGCTTACACATTGTTTAAGTTGAGAATGTCTGGCCTATGGCCTATAAGATAATATTTCTATACCATAACATGAGCACAGGCTACCACCACCTGGCCCTTGCCTACCTCGCTATCTACACTCATCACTCAGTTCCCGCTACCACCTGGGCTAACTCAATGCACCTGTACAATTGCAGCTTCCCAAACACACAGCACCTCTCACTCAAAGTCAGGAATAAGGTGAGGCAAGTGAGGTAATCAGCAAAATTTTAGGGGACACCAAAAAGCTCAGTAATCAATATAGGTAATATTTTAATGCAATATTTTAAAAAATCAAAATTAATCAAAATACAATGCATGATGAACAAAGTATCAGAATAGTAAAGACAGGACTAGCACTTCTTTGAGTTTTGTGTGGAATCTTGCCACTCCTTGACACTCTCTCTCCCTACCTTCTCTGCCTGGCAAAGCACCCCTGACCGGATACATCTCACCTACTTGCCGAGTGGCATTGCAAATGGCACTTTACTTCTTTGATCTTTATATTCCCCATCTGCAGATGAGGATAATAATCTCACATGTGGTTTTGAGGATTAAAAGAGATAAGAATGACTATCGAATGTGAACACAGCGCCTGTCCCACGCCATTGCCATTGTTGGCAGTATTGTTATTGTCACAGTTATCTCCAGCATTGCCTCCCCTCTGAAGCATCACCTCCCCTCTGAAGTCTCTCCTAACATCCTTGACATCCCCAGGAAATTTTAAGAGAGCTTTTTCCCTTGCTTTCCTTATATATTGTACACATCTCAATTACAGCAAAAGATATATTTGTTGGGAAGCTGAGGCAGGAGAATCGCGTGAACCCGGGAGGCAGAGGTTGCAGTGAGCCGAGATAGCGGCATTGCACTCCAGCCCAGGCAACAGTGCATGACTCCGTCTCAAAAAATATATATATAGTTGTCATATCATATATTATGATTGTTTCTATACCTTTTTTTCCCACTGACTATAAGCTGATTGAAGTCCAAGACTACTTTTTTTTAATCTTTGTTGGCTTCTGACACAGTAGCTGTTGAGTTAAATATTTATTGAACAAATGAGTGCATAAAATGAGATTTAGTCCAAGAACAAATTAATCCACCAAATGGCATCTCATGCAAGTACAAACCAATATCCATTCATAGATCTGACAAATATTTATGAAGCAGCAACAACATTCCATGCATCCTTCTAGGTGCTGGGGCTACAACAGTGAATAAAATAAACCCAGCCCTATCTCTGTGGCATCAACAGTCTCCCGGAGGAGATGGACAATTAAAAGCAATTACAATAAAGTGGTGAAGTGCGTTCAGGGAACTGGAAGAAGTCCCATTTAGTTGGAACATCAAGTGTGTGAGGCAGATAGCGAGGAGAGATGAGGCTGAAGGGAAATAAAGTCAGGCACCAGAGGGTCTTGCAAACCTTGATAAGGAATTTGGACTCTATCTCAAAAGCAATGGAGGAACACTGAATGTATATCAAAAGCAAATGGAGGAAATCCCAAACTTGTTAGCTTAGCAAAGAGATAATTATTGGTACCTGGAATTGAAAACTGCAGTGGTCAGGCTGGCTTTAGGTAGCGACAGAATTAGGGCCTCAGACCAAGCCGTCAGGATCCAGCCTTGCCATTTCTAAGCTCAGCTCTGCTCTCCTCCAGGAGCCGAGTTTTTCCTTCAGCACCACGTGGAGGCCACAGCTGCTCCAGCCTCACGTCCTCTGAGGTTCAAGAATAGTAAATCGGGCCAGGTGCAGTGGCTTATGCCCATAATCCCAGCACTTTGGGAGGCCGAGGCCTGGCCAACATGGTGAAACCCTGTCTCTACTAAAAAAAAATACAAAAATTAGCCAGGCATGATGGCATGTGCCTATAATCCCAGCTACCTGGGAGGCTGAGGCAGGAGAATCACTTGAACCCAGGAGGCAAAGGTTGCAGTGAGCCGATATTGCACCATTGCACTCCAGCCTGGGCAAAAGAGCAAGACTCCAAAAAAAAAAAAAAAAACAGCAAATCCTTTCTCAGGTGATTCAAGCTAAAGCCTTGGGCTGGACTGGGCTTGAATTACCCATCCCTGGACAACCACTGTGGCCAGGTGAGTGAAATGAGGTGATTTGTTTAAGCTGAGGTGACGCAGAGTGGCAAAAACAAAAACAAAATAGAAATCCATTACAGAAAGATTTTCAGCAAGGAGTGACTTCGTTATTAGAATTCTAAATTGAAAACAAACCATCAAACAACCCCACACTGCGGGGGCAATGCAGGGAAGCAGCATGGGGGAGGGGATACTGCAAGCGGGAAGAGCAGAAAGAGCCCACCCAATGGACCAAATGAGGAACACTGGCTGCCGGAAGCAGATTTGGGAGAAAGGTAAGAATCTTTACTCCTTCTTAAATCCTACTGGGAGATGTGTGTGTGTGCATGCGCGCGAGCATGCGTGTGCACAGGTGCTGTGTTTGGAAAGAACTGGGGTGTTCAAAACCATACCCCAAACCAGAGTGCACAGTTTCAGTCCTCACTCAAAGGGCTTCCCTACCTTTGGAATGCTCAAGCACTTACCACACCAGTTTTCAAAGCAGATGGGTATTTACTGCACACAAATGTCACATTGACTTTGGAATGTTTTCACATGTGCTCTTGTGGATTAATGAGCTCCTAATATTGTGATAATAATCATTTTCCATAAATATGCATAGTCAGCTTTTAAAAGTGTCACGTGCAGTAATTATTAGCTGTCTGGGTGCTAATCGCTTTGGGAAAATATTTACTTGCGTATGAAACGGAACCTATGTTTGTTTTGCTAAATGCACTGCGTCGCAGAGAGCCCAGAGCAATTACCAGCCTGATTTAAAGGGACTCGGATGCCAGGGAATCAGGATTGAGGGATCCTCACTCACAAGGGCTTGTGAAATGGTTGGTTGGATTTAGTTCAGTAAAATTATCGTGAGAAGCTACTATGTGTAAGGTATGTTAGAAAGAGCATTATCTTTGGGAGGCCAAGGTCAGTGGATTGCTTGAGGCCAGGAATTCCAGACCAGCCTGGCCAACATGGTGAAACCTCACCTCTACTAATAATACAAAAATTTACCAGGTGTGGTGGCGCACACCTGTAATCCCAGCTACTCAGGAGGCTGAGGCAGGAGAACTGCTGAACCCAGGAGGCAGAGGTTGCAGTGAGCCAAATGGCACCATTGCACTCCAGCCTGGGAGACAGAGTGAGACTCTGCCTCAAAAAAAAAAAAAAAAAGAAAAGAAAAGAAAAGAGAAAGAAAAAAGATGGGAAGGGAAGGGAAGGAACAGGGAGGGAAGGGGAGGCAAGGCAAAGCAAAGTGAAGCAAAGTGAGGCAAGGCGAGGCAAGGCGTGGCAAGGCGAGGCAAGACGAGGTAAGATGAGGCAAGATGAGGAAGATGAGGCAAGGCAAGGTGAGGGAAGGCAAGGGAAGGCAAGGCACTATCTTTGAAGCTAGAATGAACTTAAATCCTGAGCCCTTTGTGACTTTGGATGACTTATTTAACTCTGAACCTCAGTGTGATCATCTGGAAAATGGGAAAATATCCACTTCCTTGTCAGGAAGTTTAAATAACATACATAGAGTACCTAGCACAAAGTCTGGCATAGTGAGGGCTTCAGAACAGGCTCTTTCCTCCTCTCATACACACACTGTAGGGAACACATGGATAAAGAACACAGGGCTCCCACCCTCCTGGACCCTTCCAAGCCAAGTACCCAGAGGACTGAATTCAAGGAGAGTTTGATGAAAGATGTACTACTAATTGGTCAGGGGTGCAGAGGTAGGAAAGGTACCATCTAATTAGGGGGAAATCAAGAGTAGACTCAAATATGCAAGAGAACAGGCTTTGCCCACTGGCAGGGGATACAGCATGCATGGTTTGGGAAGCCACCTACATCCATATTCTCTCCCTCACTGGGGCCTGAAATTTTCACCTTCCTCAACTCATTTCTGTGAAACATTACACTTTCCTTGCATATCCCCTGGGGGAGCAGGGAAGGTAGGACAATAGCCCTTAATACTTCAGGGTGAATAAATGTATCCCAGTTATAGGGCAACAGGATAAAAGAGGCTGAGATTGGGAAAGGGGGGCTTCTGAAATGCACTAAAATGGGAGACGATGGAAAGAAAAATCATCTCTTTATGGGAGGCTGTCCCCACTTCTGCTTTCCCTGCTCTCTTGGGCTGTAGTGGGAAGTCTGTCTTAGACTTCTGCAAACCCATGGCCTTCTTCCTGCCTTGCTAACCTTGGGGTTTCACAAATAGGCTGAAATAACACAGGTCTACATTCATCCATTGGAAGTCTGGGTAGGATGGTGATAAGATACCTTATGTTCAACTGTGCTAAGGAAATGATATAAGCAAGATTGTATGGGGCAGTTTAAGTGAGCTAAGAGAATGAAATGCTTTAAAGCACACCGAAAGCTTTTATATACCTGCAGAAATGCATGGGTAGTTATTCCACATTATTCTGGTTTTTACAGGTTTGCCTCATGGCAGGTCCCCCAAAGAATCAGAACCCTTTATGGATTTGCTTGGGCTTGCTGGGTACTGATGTGACTAAGAAAGGGACATGATGTAAGGGAAAGGACCTCAAATTCTTGTGAATGTGCACATTCTGGTAAATATTCCTTTGGGCTAATAGTGACACAGGTGTGTGCACAGGTGCACCAGGGATCATAGGGGATTTCCTAGCATTAGTATGCTTCTAGTTTTAGATAACTCCCTCCTTTATTCCCTGAGCCCTTGTATTTTCCTCATCTTCCTCTTTCAAGGCCTCTGTCCTCCCCATTTTGTTTATCCATGGGCTGGGGCTTGTGTCTTTGCTATTGTCTTGTTCCTAGAGTCCCAGGCTTTGGGAGGCCAGCTCCAGGTAGTGTCCTCCCTGCCTCTCCATCTTCTAATGAGATGCAGTATTTACTTGTAACATAGGATCATTTGGAACAGGAGTTCTGAGAAGGACAGAATGAGGGCTTTGCTGTTGACTGACTTGAATCACGATTTCTCCTCAAGCTGTAGGCTCCAGAGCTTCCTAACATAGTAAAATGTCAAGAGCAGACAGGGGAGCTATTAGTGTCTTTCTACCTCTCATTAAAGGTGTTTTAACCTAGATAGATAGATAGATAGATAGATAGATAGATAGATAGATAGATAGACAGATAGATGGATAGATAGATTTAGGTGAACTAAGGCACAGATGAAAATAGTCCTACTACATTTCCTTCAAACTTGTTTTCTGATTCAAAGTTTTTCTTATCCAGATCATTTCCTCCACTTGCAATGTAGCCCTGCCTCAGGAGACCAGGATTCCAGATGGGAAGCAGAGGTGTGACCTCAGCAGTTCACCCACTTGGGCCTCTGTTTTCTCACCTGTAAAGCAAGAGGTTTGGTAATTACTAAGCTCTTTTGCTTTCAGGAAACACATCTACTCTGTTAATTCACATAAGAAAATATTTTGCTTCTGATTTAAGATGGCATATCTTCTGAGCACATATATTTATTTCCCTGCCGACCTGAAATCTCACTGAAATTAAAGTATAGAAGAAGAAAAAGAAGCAAACCTATAACAATGAAGAAATAAGATGAGTGGAGGCAGGGGTGACAAGTGAGAAAGTTCAATAGGTTTTTAGAAGACATAAAGTGGATGCAGCATGTTGACTTACAAGTCGTAATAGTATAAAGAGACTGTAGGAGCAAATTCTAGCTGGCCTAGGAAGACTGACAGTGACAGCAGGAATGAGACTTCGGGTTGAAAACTGGGAGACTGATTGAAAGTCTATACCTAGAAAATAAATACCAAGGAGTACCACTTGGCACCCCTTCTCTTCATATTCCCCACCACCTCCATCTTGCCTCCTGAGTGGGTGGCCCTTATGCCAACAAAAAGTAGCTGCTCCTTTCTACAAGCATTGAATGAACTGACTGGAGACTACCAAGGTTTCAGGCATGCTTGTAAGGACCACAAGGTAAAACTGTTCTGCCACTGTGTATGTGTGTGTGCACGCACATGCACATATCTGAGATGGGTGGCCTGACTGATGTGTTGCATCTCATGCATTTTAAATTAAAGTGTGTCAGCTGAGTGGACATACCAAGGAGCTCCAAGGCACATGTCCCACTCAAGGGAGAGACGTTGGGACTGAGAATAAGAGACCTATGCCCAGTAAAGGAATCCCATACCAATCTTCCCTCTGTAATACGAATGGATGGCCCAGAAGCACCAGGCCAACAAGAAGGATCACCAGTATGGATAAGGAAAAGAAAGCAAAAACACTGGTTCCCTGAGAAAATCAAGATGATTCAGAAAGCTTTTAACTTTTTCAATTTAAAAAAGCATCGGGGAATTTGAGAGAACACTGTATTTATTTAACAGGAACAGAGTGCTATAAAAAAGGAAGAACTTTTTAAAAAAATAAAGAAAGAAAAGATGTCTTATAAAGATAAATAATGTCATTTGTGTTTTTTAAAAAAGTAGAAAGCCAGCCACAAAATAAATCGCATTAAAGAAATTTCTCAGAATGTAGATTCTCCCCCTCCTCAAAAGAAACACAGAGATAGAAAATATTAGCAAAATAATAAGAGACTTAGAGGACTAATCCAGGAGGTCCAATATTTGCCTAATAAGTATCTCAGAAAAACACAACACAGAATGTGGAGGAGAGAAAATTATCAGAGAAATAATCCAAGACTATTTTCCAGAACTGAAGCAGAACACCCTTGTTCAGAATACTGAATGAAAAGAGACACCTACTTATATATGTGGAATTTCAGAATACCCAGGACAAGAAAACATTCTGAGAGCTTACAGAAAAGAGAAAACAAAAGCAGTAGACTCAAATGCCACTGTATGTGGAGAGATATTAGAGCAAGGTGGACAATGTTCAGAAGGTAAATAATTTCAAATCTAGAGTTTTATACTCAAACATCTATCAATTCATAGTGAGGGCAGAATAAAGACATTTCCAGACAAGAAAGGACTCAGAAAACCTACTGTGTTAGGCCGTTCTTACATTATGACAAAGAAACACCTGGGACTAGATAATTTATAAAGAAAAGAGGTTTCATTGGCTTGCAGTTCTGCAGGCTGTACAAAAAGTATAACGTGGGCATCTGCCCTCAGGAAGCTTCTAATCATGGTGGAAGGCAAGGGGGAAGCAGGCACATCACATGGCAGGAGAGAGAGAGGCAGAGAGATGCCATACACTTTTAAATGACCAGATCTCACAAGAATTCACTTCATGTCCTTTGTAGGGACATGGATGAAATTGGAAATCATCATTCTCAGTAAATTATCGCAAGAACAAAAAACGAAACACCGCATATTCTCACTCATGGGTGGGAATTGAACAATGAGATCACATGGACACAGGAAGGGGAACATCACACTCTGGGGACTGTTGTGGGGTGGGGGGAGGGGGGAGGGATGGCACTGGGAGATATACCTAATGCTAGATGACGAGTTAGTGGGTGCAGCACACCAGCATGGCACATGTATACATATGTAACTAACCTGCACAATGTGCACATGTACCCTAAAACTTAAAGTATAATAAAAAAAATAATAAATTAAAAAAAAAAAAAAAACAGCACCAAGCCATGAGGGATTCACGTCCATGACCCAAACACCTCCCACCAGGCCCTGCCTCCAGCAATGGGGATTACAATTCAACATGAGATTTGAGCAGGGACACATATCACAACTATATCACCTGCCTCCCAAATATCCTTCCTAAAGAGGTTCCTTAAAAATGAAAAGTTGTAGCTTGAGGTTGTATTCAAACACAACAGTGAAATAAACCTAGAGAGGAAAAAGTGTGGTGTCCAGGGAACAGGGATTGGAACCCTCCAGCTCTAGAAGATGGCTGAATAGCAACTGAGAGGACCAGTTTTCAGGTCAGAGTAGCTCCTGGGAGGGAAACCTGGGGGTAAAGTGGAGAAACAGGTTGCCATAGATTGTGTAATTAAGAATAGTTTTAGTGGTCAAGAATATGAGAAAGCCATGTTTTATCATAAAAATGAAAGACAGTAATTAGAAACTTCAGGGAAAACTGTACCAGACAGTAAGGCTGCAAATAAGAAGTGATATAACGTGTAGCACAATTTTAATGCACTGATGGAGAATCCATGTGATCTCAACACCAGCCAAGAGAAACATAATCCTGGGCCCTCTTTGATCCAGCAGAGTATATGGTCATAATGATGTATGAGAAGATGGAGAAGATGGCCATGTGATGAAAAAAGCAGAGATCAGAGTGATGTATCTATTAACTAGAGAATGACAAGGATTGCCAGCAAACACCAGAATCCAGAAAAGACTTGAAAGAATTCTCTCATACAGGTTTCAGCAAGAGCATGACCTTACCAACACCTTGATTTCAGACTAATGGCCTCCAGAACTTGAGACAATACATTTGTGTTGTTTTACATTACCCAGTTCATGACACTTTCTCACAGCAGCCCCAAGGCATGGACCCAGGCGCATTTTCACCTACACAGAACTGAGGGTAAGCTGGCAGGAATAAAGGCCAGGAAAGGCTGGGTGTGGCAGCTCATGCCTGTAATCCCAAGACTTTGGGAGGCCGAGACAGGCGGATTGCTTGAGCTCAGGAGTTCAAGACCAGCCTGGGCAACGTGGTGAAATGCCATCTCTACAAAAAATACAAAACTTAGCTGGGTATGGTGGTATGCTCCTGTCCCAACTACTCAGGAAGCTAAGGAGAAAGAATCACTTGGGCCTGGGAAGTTGAGGCTGCAGTGAGCCATGATCACACCAGTGCACTCCAGCCTGGGTGACAGAGTGAGAACCTGTCTCAAAACAAAACAAAACAAAACAAAAAACACAAAAGCCAGGAAAGCCCCTGGCCTGGATGTAACAGGAGGTGATGTTGGTTAGAGTCTTGGAAAGGAGACATTCAATAAGGAAGTGTGATGGTTAATTTTATGTGTCAACTTGGGTGGGCTAAGGGATGCCCAGAGGCTGGTAACACTGGGTGTGTTTCTGGGTGTGTCTGTGAGGGTGTTACCAGAAGAGAGCAGCATTTGAATCAGTGGACTGAGTAAAGAAGATCTGCCCTCACCAGCGTGGGTGGTCATCATCCAATCCACTGAGGGCTTGAATGGAACAAAAAGGCAGAGGAAAGAAGAATTTGCCCTCTCTGTTTGAGCTGGATTGTCCATCTTCTCTTGTCCTTGGACATTGGCACTCCTGGCTCTTGGGCCTTCAGACACAGATGGGACCTTACACCACTGGCTCTTCCAGCTCTCAGGCCTTCGGATTTGGACTGGAACTACATGAGCTGCTTTTCTGGGCCTCCGACTTACATACAGTACATTGTGGGACTTCTTAGCCTCCATAATCACATGGACCAATTCCTTATAATAAATTCCTCCCTACATATGTATCTATATCCTATTCATTGTGTTTCTCTGGATAACCCTGCCTAACACAGAGGGATCTAAACTTGATTTCACCTGCAGTGTGAAGCCACTGGGAGGCTCTTCCCCGCGTGGACCTGGTATCTGCCATAGCTCACTCCCTTTCTCCCTGTTTACATGTGACCAGGTCTTTAAGCCTTGACATTAAAGACTTAAAGAGACAAGAGTTGACTCCTTCTCTGGCATTCAACAGCCAGCATTGCAAACTTCTAGAAAATAGAGGAGCCCTAGGGAAATCTAATAACAGCCCTACTTAAGAGCACTCGACAATTATTACCTCCAACTGTGAGAGAGGCTGAGTAATTAAAAAGGGTTCTTTATTTTGATTAAAAAGATTCCTTTTAGTGTTTCTGAATCTTTAGTGAAAGCCCAGAACTCTATTTTTAGCCACAAAACAAGATATGTGGCCGGGGGCAGAGGTGTAATTTAAAACATAGGATGAGCATTTGTAACCTGAAAAATGAGCACACGCCCCCAGTGGCCCCCAGACTGAGCCCAACCCCACCCAATGGCTTTCAGGAGGCACAGCAGCATGGCAGCATCAACCCTGCCACATGGATTAATAGGAGGCCCAAATTAATTGGTTTTAATCACTATAAATTTCCTTCCCAATAAAATTTCAAGAATTTCCAATCATGCTGATTTATATGTGTAATTAGAAATCCATTCACAGATGTCACACTGCTAGGTGGTGGGGAGTATCAGCCCCGGCTTAACTCCAGCTTGAGGCCTGAGCAATGAAAAATGATGATGAAAAACTTGGCAGGAAGCTGGGACAGGAAGCATGCCATGCCCCCTGGAAAGTGTCTGCCCCTAAGGTCACATGGGGGCTGCTTCCCACCAAGCACAGATTTTGCTTTATCTAGCCCCCAATCCCTCCCCTGCCCTTAGTCTAGATAAGAGCAAATCAAAGGGGTTTTGCATGTACCAAACAGACAGGCTTGACTGAGATAAGAATAGTGAGTACCCAGCCTCCCATCTGTCCAGAGTAGCAATGGACAGAACTGTGGGATTCTAGAGCCACAGGAAGAGGGACACCACCCTGCCAACTTCCCACTTCCAAAAGGCAGATTTGTCGCTTTCAAATTACCCACGTCCCAGGTTATCTAAATCCGGGGTATCTGTAGACAAGACCACAGGACTTTCAACTCCTGCTTGCTTTCTTTCCTCCTCTGCTGCTATCCTCCCTCTGCAAATGACTCAGTGTTGCAGCAGGAAAAGAAAGGGCAGAAAAGTCTGCATTTCAGGCCTGAAAAGGATTTCAAATCAGCAACCAAAGAAGTCCTCCTCTCCCTACAGTGATGAAGAGGAACAGGAAAGTCTATAGATGAACAAAGATACACCAAGAGTTTTATGTCAGGACTTTCACAATATAAAGACTCGAAAAGCGGAAAACAGGAGGAGACTGAGGAACTCTGGATGGAGGAGTCAGAGGAACAGCAGTTATCATCCGTCATGTGGACTCAGGGCTCTAGAACTTGCAGGGAGAATCAGTCATAGAGTGAGGTCCCAGTGGAAAAGATTAATTCTAACCAATCAGGCAGCAAGGGCGAGAGAGCACTCCTTCTAGGGGACTGAGTGTCAAAGAGAAGGGAGAAATTGAAGTCAGGTGCATCAGACAGGAAGTCTGGGCCCCAGCCAGGAGCGGGCAGAACTCGGTCCTGAGCCAAGCACGTCTGAGCTGGGCTTCCCAGGTGTCCTGTCTTGAACCTCACAGTTAGTGTCAGAAGGGAAGCAAAGGTGAGATTGCAGAATGCAGTCAGGACACCTGGGGTTGAGCCCAAGCTCAGTCCCATTGGCCCTGTGGCCTTGAATGAACTCCCTGGCCTCATCTGTCTGCTGCAGCTCAGACTTCTGCCATCCCATCATCTCAAAACCATCACCAGTACAGTGAACATTGCTTCATCTCAACATTACTGACTACGGAGATGATAACTGAGACTCAGAGTGCCTATGTCATTTCTCAAAGTCACCTAGTTAGTAAAGAGAGGAGAAAGGAAGGAAATCGACATTTATTGAATCTCTACTATGTGCCAGGTGCTTTTTGTGGATTATCTTCACTATAACCCTAAAAGAACAAAAAAAATGAGGCTTGGATAAGTTAAATATTAAATTGCTAGCTCAAAGCCACATGAGCATCAGAGGTGGAGCCAATACAGGGCTAAAGTGGAGTCACTTTGTCAGCTTAGCTGTGATTTTAGCGTCTAGGGAAAGGGGCTGATGACGGGTGGGGTTTTTGAAGGTATAAGAAGAGTTGTATCATGATGCAGTCAGTACTCAAGGGAAGACGTGAGAGGCTGTTCAGTAGGCAGCTAGAGGGTGTTGGGCCCTAGGAAGGTACTGCAAGGTCAGAAAGTCAATAGGAAATACCCAACTTGTCCCATCAATTTCTGAATTGACTGAGAAATAAGACGCAAGAGTCAGACAGAGGGAAGCCAAAGTAACAGCTGTATTGATAAAGCTGCCTTGGGAAATATGGTTTGAGCTTCCTGATACTTAACTCCTGAATTAGACACATAGCCTCTCCCCCACAGCAGCAGAGCCTGCCTCTAGAAATTCACCACATGGAGGAACAGGTTAGACTGCCCCATCAAGGAAGTAGCAGAGCCACAAGCTAGAGCAGCCCCACACACTGAGATCCTTCCCCCAATACTTCCCAAATGGTGGGTGTTGCTATTTTATGGCCCAGGTAGGAACTGTAGAACGGCTCCCCCTACAAAGTGGACAGCTCACTAACCAAAGGGAAGAGGGCCTACCTAGGTGGCACTGAGGTCAAACTTGCTTAGACTAAACCCTGTCTGCTTTACATGAAGATCTCCCAGCTTCTTCATGGGCTAGAGAAGCAACCACCTGGACCTGGGCACAATAGCTCTGTAATACACCCCGCCCCCAACCCCACCTCAAATACATACAGACATATTCAGAATTATTTTCAATAGTGTTCTTATCCTCAAATGTGATTGGTTGGTTTGCCCCCTCAGCCCGCCTCCCCTCAAAGAGAGAAGAAGATCGTCTTTGTTCCAGCCTGATCCTTTAATGCGCCTAAAAGCTGTTGCTTCTGTCTAAAGCAGACCCCAGGCCCTGAGCAGCGAATAGGTGGAGAGGTCTTAATGGGGATTAGTGTCTGCCCAAGCAATGCCAGAACGGGGTGCTAAGAGGAGATTTTAGAGGTTGGGCAATTTTTAAGGGCTTAAATGTTTGATAATGCAGGCTCAGTTGCGTTTATGCATGTTAGGGCCTCAACAGCAATGCACCATCCAGGGCATAATGGATGTTGTAAGATTTGATTTTAGTAGTTTAAAAATATCCAAGTAGTCTGCAGGCTAATGGCCATTGGACAGACTCATTAGGATATCAATAATCATTCGGCATTCTGAAATCCTTTTAATACTCTGGGATAGCAAGGAGTGGACTAAGGGAGGGGAAGAAGGTCATGGGGAACTTGTGGGGTCAGTTAAACAAGTGAAGGCAGTGAATGAAACAGAGGCTTCCAAGGCCTCGGTGTGTTCTCTGCCACCACCCATAGCCTGGTTTAAACAGTGAGTCTGGTGGGGCTTCATTGTAACTGATCAGGGAAGGGATGTTGAGGGAGAAGCTTAAACAAAGCCTCCCACAGCCCCTTACAGACCAGCAGTTGAAATGAGTGCTGCCTAAATCTCACAACCCATTCTCCACAGTGTGGCTTATACATTCTCACCTCCTGGTCTTGGCTCACTACCTTACCTGGTAGAGTAATTGCCCCCAAATAGATGACTTCTGCCCATCCTTCAGGTTCCTACCTCTGCCTTCCCCAGGTCCCCAGGCCACAGGTCTTTCCTGTTAGTGGCCTTCTCCAGCCCATAACTTTATACCATTAACCGTGTCTTAGGGGCATCACCTCCTCTGAACTGTGAGATCCTGGTGAGCAGCAGTACCTGCCACATACAGGTGCTCTGTTAGGCTTAAAATGACAGTTCTCATACTCTCTGTTGTTGCTTTGGCCACAGAAACTCTTTGCTTGTTGGGCAAGACTATTGCACATGTGCACAAATGCCCATAAACACAAAGTATCACATGGATTCAGAAGGTTTACAGGTCTTCTAAAACCCATCATGGTTCCTTCCCAAATCCCTAGGTATGAAGCTCTGGACGGAGGAAGAAGACTTTTCAGCCTGGGTGGTTCATTGTAAAGCTCTTCCATTCAAACAGGAGACAGAGATTTCTTATGTTCATAAGCCACAGCCCCAAGGGGCAGTGAAATGTCATCAGTTTCTGATTTTGTACCTTCGAGACCCAAAGAACCTTAGGAAGGAAGAAGCTTTGAATACCCTCAAAGATGGAATACTCAAATGTCAAAGATGCTTTTAAAGTCCTTTTGGAAAATGTCCCCTCTCCATGTAGCACTAAGGGGCAGCGGCCACCACGGTCTAGTCTTGGTCAGAAGGGAGCCATCTCCACCCCTCTGCATCCTGTTCACTGCCACCCAGATGACAGCCTGGCTGGGGTCGCAGCTCTCAGATGACCTGGATGGGCTGTGGAAGAGCACAGGAGGGGGCAGGAGGTGTTTTGGACATATTCCCTGGCCCAACAACCTTGCTGAGGACAGGACTGCTGAAGCCTGCATGCTACTGAGCTTTGTCAGTTTGGCCCGCCATGGTGTCCAGTGCCCACTGGGTCATCACTGTGCTGGAAGAATAGCATCTAAGACACTAGCCTGACATCTTGTCACCACTCCAGACTGCCAGCCATTCTCCCTATTTCAACTCTACAGCAACCTCACTAAACATGGACCGGGTCTAAGAGCTTCCACTCTGCAGCTCAGGAAAACTGAGGCACTGAACAAGACAAAAGGCAGCCACGAATGAAACTTGAAGTCTCCATTATTGCTGTAAGGGAAAATGTGAGAGACCTGGACTGCCCCATTTTCCCACTCTTACAAGCTTTGCTCCATTCCTCCCTTAGAACCAACCAACATTTCCTCCTTCAGAAGACAGTCCCTAGTGAGCTATACCCAGCCCATCACCATTCATTCATTCACTCACTCCATATTTACTGAGCACCTTTCATGTCCTGCTCAGCCCCGTCTTCACAATGTCTGTGTGAGTGCTAGAGTGTCTGTATCCTACATAAGCTTTGTTTCCATGGTTTCTAGAGGTAGCCTCCCCATCTTAGATTATGTATTTCCTGGTAGGTAGTCTCATCCCCAGGCACTTATTGCCTCTGTTTGTCATGAGACAAACTTTGAGCACCTACTGTGTTACCAAGATAAATAAGACAAAAGGCCTTCCCTTAAAGAATTCAGTCTGGGCCGGGCGCAGTGGCTCACACCTGTAATCCCAGCACTTTGGGAAGCTGAGGCAGGCGGATCACCTGAGGTCAGGAGTTCGAGACCAGCCTGGCCCACATGGTGAAACCCCGTCTCTACTAAAAATACAAAAATTAGCCAGGTGTACTAGCAGGCACCTGTAATCCTAGCTATGCAGGAGGCTGAAACAGGAGAATCACTTGAACCAGAGAGGTGAAGGTTGCAGTAAGCCGAGATCTCGCCATTGCACACTAGCCTGGGTGACAAGAGTGAAAATCCATCTCAAAAAAAAAAAAAAAAAAAAGAACTCAGTCTGAGGCCAGGTGCCATGGCTCATGCCTGTAATCCCAGCACTTAGAGAGACTGAGGCAGGAGGATTGCTTAAGGCCAGAAGTTTGAAACCAGTCTGTGCAACAAACAGAGACCCATGTCTCTACACAAAAATTTAAAAATTAGTCAAGTGTGGTGGTGTGTGCCTGTAGTCCCAGCTACTCAGGAGGCTGAACTGGGAGGATCACTTGAACCCAGGAGTTAGAGGCTGCAGTGAGCCACAATGGCATCACTGCCCTCCAGCCTGGGCATCAGAGCAACATCCTGTTTCAAAAAAAAACAAAACACTCTCACAGTATGGAGGGGTGTTGGAGACATGAGAGAGCTATGACAGACTGCAGGAAACAAAGAAAGAGAATACCCTAGACAGGGAGTCTCAGGAAGGCTTCTCAGAGGAGGAGACACCTGGGCTAAGTCTTAAAATATAGACTATAATTTCCCAGTCATAAGGGATGGGGTTTTCCAGGCAGAGGGAGCAGTACAGGAGCAAGCCAGGAAGAAGAGAAGCACCATGACATTGGGGGACCACTGGCTGGAGCTTGGCTTTCTAGGCAGGGAGTGGTGAGAGCTGAGCTTGAGGTAGAAGGCAGGGGTCAGATACCTGATGTCAGGGATGGATACAGCAGTGTCCAAAACAGATAGTGCCTGCCCTCCCGGAACCTTCATTCTAATAGATAAAGTATATTAAAACACATACACTAATAAATACAAAATACATAATACGTCAGGTGGCAATGCATTTTGGCATTGTCAGTAGAGGAGACTTGTAGATGAGCATTTTTAATAGATTGCTATGGTGGCTGCTCAGCAGTGGCCTTGAGGAAGACCCAGTGGAAACAGGGAACTCCATAGAGACTGTAGTCCAAGCAAGTGACAGTGTGGGTCAGAATGAAAAGAGTGAGTTGGAGAGATTATTGGACAGGTGAGAGGGTGGCAAATAACCACATACACTCTGAAACCAGAGCACCTGGTTCATGTCCTGGTTCTGCCATTTCCTACCTATGTGGCTCCAGGCCTCAGCTTTCTTGTCTGCGAAATGGGGATGCTTCTAACGCTCCCTACTTTGTAAGGGTGTTGTCCAGATTATGGGAGTCGAAGTCTTCAGGGAGCTTAGAGAAGTACTTGATGTACACCAAGTGCCCAATATATGTCAGCTATCACCATTACTTAGCTATGGAGTAAGAAAAACTTGATGAAAGCTTGATGGGAGCAGTGGAGCTGAGGGAGGAGCCCCCACCCTCTGGCTAGCTGGAGAGACATCAAGAGGAAGAGCAGGTTGGGGAATACGGTTGTATGCATAGAGTTTGAAGAATCCAAGACATCTGGTGAAGACTGCAGGCAGGAAGTTGGACAACTGAGTCTGAGCAGAGGTCTGGGCTGGAGATAGTCATATGGGGTATCATCAGTACACTGGGTGAGTTGACACATGGGAGTGGCTGAGATCCCTGGAGAGTCATAGCATGAGAAGAGCAGGTGGTCAAATACGGAGAATTCCCCAACAGTTAAGGACCGGATAGAAGGAGAGAGACTCACCAAGGAACATGGCAATGGCAGTCCCAAAAGTTTAGGAAAAGCCTAGAGCGTGTGAGATGACAGAGACCAAGGATTCCAGGGTGGGGTCACCAGCCAGGCATCTGCAGGAGACAAACCACGAGGTCACAGGTCACTAAAATATCACTGATATGAAAGAGATGAGAACAGGTTTTTTAGGAGAGGCATGCTTAGAGAGGGCTGGGAGCCACAGGAGGCCAACCTAGAGAAGCAACAGCAGATCTCAAAGCTGACTGTAGGCTGGTGGGGCTGGTTACTGCTGGGACTCTGCACCTGAGTGGGGTCTGAAAATCTGGGGCCAGAACAGAGTATCCACAGAGAAACACACCAGGACCTTCCTCCATCCCCCATTTCCCCCACAAGCCACTCAGTCCCCTTCTCTTAATGAATGTCATCCAAATGTCTAAAGAATATCTGTTTGAAGAGGCACCAAACCAGATCTTTAAGGCAAAGGAAGGTTTCCAGGCAGAGATGGAGCCAATGGTGTCCAGTGAAGAAAGGCCCCATATATTTGAGCTGAGGAAGCTCATTGGCTTGACAGTGGAGGGGAGAAGGTCACTGGAGAACTGAACCATGGCTGTCGACAGGCAGAGCTGAGGAGAGTGCATGGTTCAGAAGTGGACGGAAGTTGCGGAGAGGAAGTAGGAAGTGTGGGATGGGAGAGAAGGGAAGAGATCAGGCAGGAACTGCAGGGCACTGGAGCTAAGGGAGGGGCTTTTTGCTTTTGGGTGGGGGAGGCTTGCACATGAGGTAGCACAGAATGGAAAACTGATGACAAGGAGGGAGTTGAGAGAACAGGTGAAGGGAAGGAGAAGACAAGAGGTAAGGCCACAGTAGGGGGCTGGAATTGAGCAAGTCCAGGGACTCAGACCGTGGGTCTCCATTATATAGAGGAAGAAACTCAGGCCTGGGAGAGTGAGTAACAGATCTGAATACTGGAAGGGTCCAGATCTCTGAAAGGCCAGTTCCTACTCCTGATCAGGCTGTAGGGTTCAGCTCACACTTGACCATTCAATCATTTGATCATTCATTTATTTGTTCACTCAACAAATATTTTCTAGCCCTTCCAGTGTGAGCTATATGAGCCAGGCACTCTTCCACGCACTTTGAATGTATTACTTCACTTACTGCTCACAGTAACCCAGGAGGTAGGCATTATTATTACTTGACATTTTCAGATGAGGAAACTGCAGCACAGAAAAGCTGAGTAACTCACCTGAAGTTGCACAGCTCTTGAGTGGCAGAGCGAACCTTCAAAGCCAGGCTGTATGGCCCCAGAGCCTCTGGACTTAGCTAATATGTTGTTCTGCCTTTCCAGGAAAAAAAAAAAAAAAGCCCTAGGAGTGAGGAAACCTGAGTTCTAGTCTTGCCTTTGCCATCTCCTCACTGGGGGTTCCTGGGCAAAATGCTTAGTTTGACCCCCTGTCTCTAGTCTGTAAAGAAGGGGGTGTATTGGGTGATTTCTGTCATTCTTCCTTTCAGAGAAAGAGCCCAGAGAACTCGGGGCCTGAAGGGTCTGGCCACCTGTCCTCACTGAGCAGCCGAGATGGGAAGATGAAGACAGACCCAGCCATCTCTAACCCCACACTCAGAAGGTGTTCCTTGAGTCTGGGAGGGTGGAGAGTGGGGATCTCTGCCTCCTTTTTTCCCAGCTGACACCCACACCTCTCTCTGAGCAGCTTCCACTGCAGGAAAACTAATAAGGCTGGCATTTTATGATCCCCCACCTTCGATGACAACAGGCAATTTGAAGAGTCAATAAAAGATGTGCTGTACCAAGGGTGTTTTATGGCTTATCAAACCATAAAACCACACAGCCATTTGACCAACGTGCTGGAAAGGGGTTATAGAAGTGAATTCACCAGCCCTTTGTCCAGGGGGGGCTTCCAAATTAAGGCATATGATGGATCAGCTGCAGGGGGAAGGGGCAGGTGTGTAAAGGAGTCTTTCTGAGCATGTTGGATTCTGGACATAGGCTTGGAGAGCTCCTCAAAAGATGGAACTCTCTAGGTATGATTACTAGGGCCCCTGAGAAACCCCAGAGATCCCCCCACCATCCTGTCCTAGGATGTTTAAAATCCCTTTCCCATGGGCCTAGCTTTCTGACCCTGAGGCCTGTGGCCTAGGGCAGTAGCTGCCTTTTGGTCTGAAACTAGCTCCTACTGCCCTCCAACTGTGTGACCTTGAACAAATCTCCCATCTCACCACACCTCAGCTTCCTTATCCTGTAAAACAGAGATAATGATGCCCACATGTTTGGCTTGTTGGGAGACCTGGCCCCAGGAAACTGCTTAAGACATTGGATGTGTCGGGAGAGTGGAGGTACAATTTCCCCTGAAAGAGAACCCAAGCCCTGACATCCATACTCAGGTGTCACCAATAGCTCTCAGGACATTTTCTGAGAGCATCCATCTATCCATCATCCATCCAATGACATGCATGAGCACCTGCTCTGTGCCAGGCACTGTGCCAGGCCATCGTGATGAGCAAACACTAAGCCCCTGCCTGCTGGAGCTCACAGGCTAGTGAGAAAAGGAGGTGATCCATGCATAAGGTTGAGGGTGTATGGGCTACAAAGAAAGATAAAGTGGAGTCAGAGGTAGCATGATGAGAACATGCTGCTTTCAAGGGACTTGGACGCTAATGACAAGGAAATGGACAATGAACCACGAGCAGATAAATTTTGTGTGTGTGTGTGTGTGTGTGTGTGTGTGTGTAAATAGGGTGCTAAGGCAGAGAATGATGGGAATGTCACTTAGAAATGACATTTAGGCAAGGACTGAAGATTGAGAAGGAGCCAGATGTGCAAATAGTCAAACAAGAGGTGTTCCAGGCAACAGCAAGTCCCTGAGGTGGGTGAGAGTTCTGCAGGTCCACGAAAGTGCAGAGGAGCCCAAGTGGTGGGAGACAAAGAGGAAGGGCCTGAGCCAATGGCTTAGAGTTGGGATGGAGTAGGTCCACCTGCTGCACCACACAGCATTGTGTTGCTCTCACCTGATCTTTGTGATTGTAGTAGTGCCCTGTTGCTGCTGCAACAAATCACCACAAACCTAGTGGCTTAAAACACCAAGAATGTATTCTCTCCCAGTTTAGATGCCAGAAGTCCCCTGTGAGTATTAAGGAGCTAATATCAAAGTGCTGGCTGGGCTGGTTACTTCTGGGGGCATGGGGGAGAATCTCTTTCAGCTTCGAGAGGCTGCCAGCATTCCTTGGCTCCTGCCGAACCACTCCAATTCCTGCTTCCATCATGGCATTGCCTTCTTGGACCCTGGACTTTCTGCCCCGCTCTTATAAGAACCCTGTGATTGCATCAGGCTGACCCAGATAATCCAGAAGAACATCTTATCTCAAGACTCTTGACTTTATCATAGCTGCAAAATCTTTTTTGCAATAGAAGGCAAAGTATTCACAGATCCTGGGGATTTGGGCATGGACATCTCTGGGGGACCACTATTCTATCTGCTGCAGAGATGTCTTGTGGCCCACATGTGGCTGGTGGCCTGAGAAGAGCCTGCAGGTTCCAGGGCCCCCTGCAGTAAAGTCACAGCTTTGTACTCCAAGCCAGACCCACCTCTCTGACCAGGAAGTCTTGCTCCCACCCTGACGTCAGGTCTCTTTCACTGGGGAGCAGGGAATTCTCCTGCCTGGACCTGCCATTCCCTTTCCCCACCCACCTCCTACACCATCCCAGCCTAAGCCATCTCCTCCCTCACGGCCTGCAGGAGAGGCTCACCCCTCCTTGGTACCTCACTGAGCCACACTGCCCCCCTACCACTCCTCATCCACATCTTGCTTCCTCTGCTCAGCATTCCTCACCAGGTACTCATTAGGCAATGAGGATGTGCAGCAGCAGGACCTGGGGACACAGGAAGTAAACCCTAGGACTTCCGTCACAGTGGGAGGAGCAGTGAGTAACTGGCAAGTTTTTAGGGAAGGATGGGGGGATGCTGTGGAAGTTCAGAGGAGGGCCACACAACTGGGCCATGGGCTGGGGCATTTCAGGGGAAGGAGGCCGTTGAAGTGGTCTGGCAGGTGCCCGACTCCAGCCCTCAGCCACCTCCCCCTGCTGGCCACACAGCCTGCACCCAATGAGACACCACCCTGTGCTCACTCTCAACCCAAGTCCATGTAGGTGTGCCTTTTGAAGGAGGGTTCCCAGGCACCACTTTTCCACACGGGGCACAGTGCAGACCAGGTGCCCATACAACCTCAGCACCTGCCAGCTCAAAGTCAGAAAGGTCGGATGTAGAGAGGTGGTGGGCAAGGGGCCAGCCTGGTCCCTCCCTTGGCTCCTCTGGCTAATCTGACCCACCTCCTACCCCCTCATGTCCACATTGATTTTGTAATCACTAATACCCCTGGCTCCTTCTCATCCTACCTACGTAAGCCAGGGCCAGGAGGCCTAGGCGGCTGCTCCATCAGGCATTAGGTACAGGCATTAGCCATCCTTGTGGCTCCATGGGGAATGCTAATGCACCTGTTCTTTCTGGAAGCCAGTTCCCCGGGCCCTCCCTACCACCTCTCCAACTCCATTTCCACACCAGGCTCCTGCTGCCCTCTCCCAAAGAGTGAATTTCCTGAACTGATGGGCCACTCCAACTCTCCCACTCCCCACCTTGCAAAGGCTGGGACATGCATCCAGGCAGCCACCCAAACTTCACCCATGCATGGATCAGGATCAGTGGTGTGTAAATAGCTAACAACCAGCTCCTAGGGGGAGAAGCCCTGAATAGGAGTGTTTGCCAATTTCCATGGTGTAAATACCCTCACTGTGGCCAATTTCAAGTTACTAATGGATTAAAGAGTGCCATGGAGCCAGCTCCAGCACGCCCCCACAAAAACAGTGCTGAAGAGACCCACTTGCCCCAACATGGCTTCTCCACAGCCTGGCATTGTTCCCTCCATTACAGTGTCACCCCTATCATGAAGGCAGGGCTCTCTTCCAAGCCAGGGGGAGTGTTAAGATACGGCCTTTTGAGTCAATCTGATCTGGGGTGAAATCCCAGCTGTGTCATTGAAATAAGGTAGATGGGTTTGGGGAAGTTGCTGAACATTGTCAGACCTCAGTCTCCTTATCGGTAAAATGAGGTTGATGTCATTTACATGAGAAACATGAGGATTACATGAGATCCTGTATGTGAGGCACTTAGCACAGCACCGGTCAGAATCAGCACTCAATACACATAGCCAGCAGTGGGGACTGAGACCCAGAGAGCATGCTTCTAAGATTTGAGGACCCTCAAGGAAATGCTGACAGGGACCCTGCACCTGGCACAGTCCCTGGCCCTTTCCATGCTTCTTAAGAATTGGACTGGGATCAGTTCTTTGCCTTAAGGTTGGAAAAGTACTGCTATGTCTAATCTGCAAACACAAAAATATCAGCCCCACATATAGACAGAGTCTTCTACATTTTGTGATTTTAGGGGCACAAAGAAGATCTCCTGACTCAAATAATACCTTTCACACCTGCTCAAAGACACCTAAAATCCCAGCATGGCAGCTTCATCCCAACACTGGGCTGTCATCATGCACTCCTTCCTCGGAGTGGGTGAGCATCAAGACGAAAGCATCGGGTGAAAGAGACTAATGTCACCTGACGCTTGCTGGCCAAAGGAGGGCACTGAATATGAGGGGCAGTGTGCACAGAAAGGTGAGCCCAGGGAGAAGGAGGCCTCTGGACAAACCTAATGGTGTCCTGGTTTTACTCAGACAAGCCCTGGTCTGGATGGAAGGGGGTGGCAGCAGCTCCCTATGCCTTTGTTATTTGAGGAGCACTCAAGTCTGGGGCAGTTGACAGCAGTGGCTCTGGACGCAGTGACCTCCACAGCTGGAAGCCAGGCCCAGACCAGCAGGGCCTGTAAAGAGGCCTTGGTTTGGGTCATCCCCAAGGCCCAGAGCTGCTGGAAGCTGAGAATAGAAAAGATTTGTTTGAATTCCTAGACTCATATCATCACTTCAAAGATCACTTTTAGTAACATCGATGGGGGAGGGGAGAGGCAGGAGAGCAGGTAGTAACTACTGAGAATAAAAGCATCACTTAGTAGTTTGGTTTGAAATAAAAATCTTACCCAGGCAACGCATGGGCCAGCCTAGGCCCAGGAAGTGATAAGGAGATGGACCCTGGATTAGAGAAAATACAAGACAAAAGGAGAGTGATGAGGGAGAATAGGAGGAGGAGATGAAGAGGAAGAAAGAAGAGACGAAAATAAAGGAAAAACAGGGAAGGAGAAAAAAAGGGTAAAAGAGACAAAGAAAGACAGAAGGAAAAGCAAAGGAAGGAGGGAGAGAGGAGGACAGGGAGGAAGACAGGGAGGATGGAGGGAAGGAAAGAAGGAAGGGAAGAGGAGAGAAAAAAGGGAGGGAGGGAGAGAGAGAGGGAGGGAGAGAAAAGTGAGAAAAGGAGAAAGACAAGGAAGAGACAGAATAAAAGGAAGGAAAGAGGATGAAAAGAAGAGGTGGGAGAGGAGGAAGAGGAGAGTGTGGGGCCTGGCAGATGAGGACGGAGAGCTCGGGGAGGGGCAAGAGGAAAGACAGCAGAGGGGAGCAGCAGGAAGAGAGGAGAGAGGAGACAGAAGACCTTGAGAGTCTTACATCTTGATCAAGGCATGACTGATAACACTCCAGCGGACCATCTTTCAGGCCCCTTGTTTGATGACAAAGCTTATCCCCCCTCCACCATCCATTATCAGCTCTCCCTCCCCGAGGCAAGAGCATCAATAATGCTCCCTCTTTGAGATGCGCGTCCCCCACGCTGAACGAGCAATGCAGGGCCGGCCATTGCTGGTGGGCATTCCCGGCCGCACATCATTACCGTCCTCCAATCCTTCACCCCACCTGCCGGGCCGCTGACCACCCTCCTCTGATGTCCCCCTCCTGCAGCAAGCTTCTCTTCTGAGGGCGGGACCCCAGCCCCCAGGCAGGCAGCCAGAGTCTCCGCCATTGCTGGTGGATGATCTCTGACAACTTGGTATCAGGGCTTGGTTTTTAAAAATTATTGTTTAGTTTTGTTTTGCTTTAATTAAGAAGGAGATCAAACTTCCCCATTCTGGTTGGCTCTTCCAAGAGGCCTAAGAGTTTGAATTTGAATGCAAACATCTTCAAACATCTGTTGCCATAATTTGGTTGGATTAACTGTCTAGTTTGCTGGGCCATCTGCTGTTCCCCCAAACCCCATCACTGTCTCTTCCCCAGGCCAGGCCAGATATCGCACCTCTGCAGGTAGAGGAAGGGTTTCAGAGATAATCCCAGTCAAAGCCACAAGTTTTCTTTCAGTAAAACTTGGAAACAGACTGGCCATGTCCCATGGGATGCCAAATGCCATTAAGGGGAACCTAAAGAGGGAGAGTTGTGTCTGAACAGCTGGTGAGTTTACCCCTCAGGACTGTATGCTCTTAAAGAGGCATTTCTTCTTCCACCAGTTGAGCCTTCCTTGCCCAGGCCAGGGCTGCCATGCAAGGATGCTGGGATTACATCCTGCACAGCCCCACGGGCTCTGTTCTACATGAAAGGCATTGCTGGGGTTGTGCAGTAGACAACCTGTGCGGCTGCATAGGGCAACCCTGTTCTCAGTCTCTGCCAGACCTTCCCTCCCTTTGCTTGGCATTCAAGCACCTTTCATGGTGCGTCTTCTACAAGACAAAGGCACTGGCAGGAAAGTCAAGGAAAACCCAGATTTTCCTCTAGTCTCACTGTCCAGCCAGCGTGACAAGTGCCTCCACACAAGAGAGGATCTCCCAGTTCCTACCTGGGCACACCAAAAAACACACCCACTCTGCTATGGAGAAGCTCCTCCTAGGCTGAGCTGACATTCAGCAACCAGGCCCTGCCCTAGCTCTTCAGGGGTGGACCGAGGATTCTAGAGCTCCAGCCACCTGCAGACTCCTCAACAGACTTCCAAATGCACCAGTGTGGAGGATCCTGGGATATGCTTCAGAGGCTTAGCTTGGGGACTGCGCACTCCCATGTGTGACCCCAGGGCTGGTTTCAGTGAGGCCAGCCAGAAACCATTGTCGGGCCATGCACAATAGGGTGTGGCAGTAACATAAGAAGAAGAGAGCAGGAGGTATTAGGATCTCTGGATTTGCTCTTCCTCCACAGCCTCCCATGGAAACTGCCTTCTCTCACCGTCCCTCATTTGTCCCTTCAGCCAGATTAGCCTCCTCATGGTCCCCGCTAGACTGTGTCTGCCCTTTGGCTCATGCCATTTTCTGACCCACCTGCCTCACTCCATCTCACTCAGCCCCAACATCCAGCTCCATCCTCCTTCTCCATGGCGCCCCCCAGAAACAATCCTCCAGTTTCAAACTCCCATGGCAGTTATCAGTTCCACACAGGTGACAATTATTATCTACTTCCTCCTATTATTGAATTACTTGATGTCATTTGCACACACATGGTCATGCGGTATTTATGAACATGCATGGATGAATAAATGAATGAATAAATCAATCAATCTGGTATCAGTATTATAACTAAGGTCCCAGTGCCTTTGCAAAAACCATGTGCATATTCAACATATAGATATAAGACCTACAACCCTGAACACCTGTAACTGATTCCAAGGTGTGCAAGGGTTGGCAGATGCCACTGGGAGAGCGGTCCATTTCACTGGTAGCTGCAAACAAAGTCAGCCAGTTAATAGAAACCTGTTTCTAATTGCTTGACATATAATAGATACACCTCCAAGCAGCTGAGACCACCAAATCCCATTCAAAGCCCTGCTTCCCGGCTTACACCTAAGCCTTTCATGTTTTATTAGAGCCCTGCACATTTCATTTCCTTTTATGTGGGGAAGAAAATGGACCCTTGGTTCTAGAAGGGGCATTCACAGACACACTTTTACTTATTGAAGGGCAGCTTTGTAGAAAGCAAACCCCCTGCCTCGGGTTTGTGGATTCAGGTTCAAGGAAGGTGGAGAAGACAGGGGTCACTTTCTCTCCCCCGGTATCATCCAGAAACATGAAGATCTCAATCACATCCAGCCCAGGGTGAGACCCTGTGTGAACACAGCCATGTAGCCCCTGCTCCCCAAGCTTGTACACTTAGCTGCCACCCCAAGAGCAGAGCAGCCCCCACAACACATTCCCAGTGTGGCCAGTGTCTCAGAGTGGACAAACCAGCAAAGGCAGTCATAAATCAGGGCTCCCATCACTCCCACACCCCATCTTCCCCTGCCTCTCCCAGCCTGGACATGGAGTCCACCCACAGCTCTGCTGGCAGAGGACCGGCATCCTTGACCCCATCGGCCGGCAGTGGCCTGGATCCACCATCCTGCTCAAACTCGGACACGTACTGGGGCTTAAAACACCCTTCACCCCCCAGGGGCCCAAGAGTGTCAGAATTTCCAGCCTGCTCCTGTCCTTCTGCTCCAGCCAGAGGAGCAGGAGGGGCTTGTGCACTGCACTTGCCTGCTGTGTCCTCCCACCCCTGTTGAACTACAGCCTAGGCTCAGAGGAGACACCAGGCCCAGCTTTTGTCCTGCTCCCTAGACCACACCCCCAGCCACAACCACCAGCCAGGTTCCTGTCACGGCTGGACAGCTCCCTCCAAAACTCAGTGTGGAGAATTGCCCCTGCCAGGAAGCTTCTTCCATGCTCAAGCCTTTATGAGACTTGAATTTTCAGAGCAGAACTGCTGGGGCACTGCAGCTCCTGCTGGGTGGTTTTCAGGGGCCATCTTCTGTAGCTGGGCCAGTCCCTGCAGCCTCCCACTCCTGCACCATGACAAGCGAGGCCCTTGGTAAGCCTCATCACATTGGCAGCAGTGCAGCTGCTCAACCTTTATGAAACAATAGGTGTATGCAAGGCCTGCCTTTTTGCATATCATGTATGATCCGTTTCAAAAGCTTCTGAAGCTCATACTTGGGTCTCCTGCATGGCACGTCACCTGCCCCAGTGACACAACTACTAAGTGGCCGAGGGGAAATTTAAACCCCAGTGTCCGAAACCCAAACTCCTTTCATATCACCACACTGCCTCCAATAGCAGGGGGACCTGAAAGGACCGTGTATCAGCCCCAGTCACCCTGACCAATCAGCTAGCTGGCTACTCCAGTACCACACTGGTACCTCCAGAAACTACGAGCCTGGACTAAGTAAATGACCTTCTCAGTAGAACAGGGTCGTATTTCCAGCAAGGGTAAGCGAAGAACTGGGCTTGTCTACAAGAGCCTCCAAAAATAAAAACTGCAGCTGAAGCATCTTAGAGAGAGGGGACAAGGATAATGCAGAATTGGACCCAGATCAAGAACAGTGGCACCACTGGTTCTGTGTCCAGACTGGAAGAAGCAGAAGAGAGCAGTGAGCTTTCCCTTCACTGCAGCCAAAGCAGGCTTGCAGAAGACAAAGTCAATCCCACATCTTTCTGCTGAAGGCCTTTCAATGGATCCCTGGCTCTCAGGATCAAGACCATCATCCCTGCACAGCCCATAAGGTCCTGCATAGCAAGGCCCTGCCCCCTCCAGCCTCCTTATACACATGGACCCTTGCTCAGGGGACCCTAGCCCCACCCAGGGTCCTTTGGTTCCTCCCACATCATGCTCTGTCCTGTATCTGGTTCCTGCCTGCCCTCTGCTCCTGGGTGACACCCTAACTTTTGCCTTCAGGTCACAGCTCTGTTACATGCCCCTGAGGGAAGCTTTCTCTGAGCCCCAGACAAAGGCCGGTTCTCCCTTCTGCACACTCTCATAGTGCCTCCTGCCTCGCCCTTGTAACAATCACCACCACTGTCATCTGACTTCGTTGTTTGATGATTGGTTACAATCTACCTTCCTATAGACTGTAAGCTCCATGAGAGCAAGTACCATGACTGTTCCACTCATGGTATCCTCAGTAGCATAGCACCTGGAATGTGATAGGTGCTCAGAATCCGACTGTTGCATGAGCAAAGGAACCCAAGAATGCTTCATCAAAAAGTGAAGGTTTGGAAACTGATGCAATAATAGGGTGGGATAGACACTTCCTGGGAAACTGGAGGGTGGGGGAGGCATGCCGTTGCTTTGGAAACATGAACCCTATGCTCAAAATGTCTGGTCCATCCCAACCCTGCCCTGACTCCAGGACCTGGCCCCACTCTGACTTGGGGGCTCAGCCTTTGCTAGACTATGCACATTTCTACAGTTTGCAACCCTCTCATCTGATGCAGCATTCTCATGTACAACACACCCCCATCCCATTCCCGTGGAGGTAGGCATTATCAAATAGCCCCATTTTTCAGATGAGGAAAAAAAACAGAGGCTCAGGAAGGCCAACTGGCTAGCATAGTGTGACATGTTATAAAGAGGCAAAGTCAAATGTAAGCCTAGGACTTCTCCCCATACATTTGGCACAGATTTTCCAGTAGCCCTCAACATGTATATGACTTGGATAAAAGTGGGTGAGGGGGAAGCAGAATCCCTGTTACTCAGCTGAGTGCTTTACCCCTCCCTCTACTGACAGAGTGAAGCATGGAGCCTCCTTTGTCCAGAAAACAAAATACCTCTATGAAAGGGAAGTCATGGGGAAAGACAGTGATGTCTGTTTGCACGAGGAGGGGAGGAGCCTGGAGATTCCAACTAGTTTTAAGCAAATGTTCAACCAGTCCACCAGATGCAGCCTCATGCCTCATTCTCATCCTTTGGGATAACTTGGGGCCTCCATGCCAGGGTCCTCAGAGGTCCTGCAGGACAAACTGCTCACTTCTCCTGAGCCTTCCCCTCTGCAGATCCTTAGAGTGTAATATCTGCCACTCCACTATCTCAAACGCATGCCTCAATTCCCTCTCCGTCTCCCAAAACATTGTTAAAATCCTCCATGCCCTGCTGTCTCCTCCCCTGTTTTCTTCATACTTGTGACAACGCCTTCTTAATTTCTCTGCTATCATCATAGTGCATATTTTAAGTTGGAAGAAATATGTTTTATTGAAAAATGTTTGGTGGAATAAAGTATAAAACTTGGATTCTGCTGAAACTTAGATTGTGCTGAAATTGTCACCTCTAACGTCTATGTTGATAACTGTCAAGTGGTTATCTTTGTCAGTTCTATCCCAGTATAACTCCAGCTTCTAGATAAACACCCCTACCTGTCACAAGGCAAAAAGCAGAGGACCCTGTAAAAGTTCCATTCTTTGTCTATGGCCCCATCGTGATTCAAGTTACTTGGGCTTTAAAAATGCGAAGACCTCAAATGCACCTCCATTACCTGTTGGTGACTGCCCTGAATTGAATCGTGTTCCCAAAGATTTAGGTCCATGCAGAACCTCAGAATCTGACCTTATTTGGAAATAGGGCCTTTACAGTTGTAATTTACTTAAGATGAGGTCATACTGGATTTGGGTGTGTCCTAATCCACTGACTAGTGTCCTTATTAGAAACTGGTAAATTTAGGCATAGACACACGGAGAGAGAACACCATGTGACAATGGAGACAGATTGGAGTGACACATCTATAAGCCAAGGAACGCCAAGAATTGCCAGCAACTACTAGAAGCTGGAGGAGGCAAGAAAGGATCCTCCCTAGAGCTTTCAGAGGGAACGTGGCCCCATCAACACCTTGGTTTCAGATGCCTAGCCTCCAGAACTGCAAGAAAGTACATTTCTGTTGTTTTAAGGCACGGAGTTTGTGGCACTTTGTTCAGTAGCTGTAGGAAATGAACATAATGTCCATGTCCTTTTTTTTTTTTTTTTGAAACGTTTCTTGGATTTTATCCATTATTTCCTCAATCATCTTTGAGCCCCTACTATGGGCAAAGTGTAGGGCTAGGCCCTGGACAGGCAAAGATGACTGAAGTCTGTAACTACAAATCAACATCCTCAAGAAGTTTAGCATTTATTCATGACTAGAGGGTATGTATGGAGATGGATCAAGTACAAAGAAGCGCGTAATGAGGCCCTAAGGGAGATAAAGTACTTGGTAGGAGAGTTCAGAGGGTAGAGGGTGATGTCCTGGGAAGGTGGGAGATTTGGGGTGGATCTTTAAGGATGGAATTGATTTTGCTTAGTAAAGCTGAGAAGCACATTCCATGTAACCACAGAAGCATGGGAGCATGGGGCACATCTCGGGAATGGCCAGACTGGCTGGAGTGGGAGGTAGTGGCAGATAAAGCCTGACAAATGCGCTGAGCCTGGGTCATGAAAGATTTGAATGCCAAGTTTAGGATTAGGGCTCAAACCTATAGGCTGAGCATGGAGATGACACTGAAAGGTTCTTGTTGTGGGGAGGCATGACGCAAACTGTACTTACGGGGTAGTGACCAAGCAGCCATTGCTACTGATGCTTTGAAACCTCCTTGCTGAAAGAACCCCTAGAAATGGCTACAGTCATTCATTAGAGACATTCCTCCACTTTACCCTCAGAGTGGCCAAGCACCAGTACACTGAACTGTTTATTTCCAGAAAATTCTCGCCCTGACTCCAAGGAAGCAAACAGGAATGGGTTGAGACAGACAGGACACTGTAAGTCCTAATGGTCTGGGATCCTACTGGAGATCAATCAGAAAGAAAAGAAAATAGCTCCGTGTCACTGTGGAAATAGGATTCCAGTGACAAAAAACGCAATTTGTACCTCGCTTTTATCTAGCACATGGCTCCAGGGGAGCCTAGACCGGAGGCTTTGGAGAACTCTGTCCTTCCGAACACCAGGACAAATCTTGGGTAGCCCAGGGACCATCTCATTTGGCTCTGCACAAGTTCAGCACTGGTGTTTAACTTTTTTCCATTTTTTTTTCTTCCTCCCTGTTATTTAAATGGTTTTAAACATGAAACTAGGCCAGGAAAAGGGGGTAGCATTGTTTTAATAATTAGCAATTATGATCGCTGCAATATTAATTGCATATTTCCATAGCAAACACTTCCCCAGAGGGCCAAGGGTGGTTAGAGACTGCCAGAGCCTAAAACTGGAATTCCTGAGAACAGAAAAAGGAAAGAAAAGCAACTTCTTCCATTTAAGCAAATTACCATGGGGACTGCAAGGCCCCTCTAATTAGCCCAGCTCACTGAAGCTCCTGCGCAGGCTGGTGTGGTCTCACTCAGTGCTACTGGGCCTGCCTGTGCAGGCCTTTGCTCCTTTCTTTCTCTTATTTTAGTCACTTGGGCAAGGGAGCAGCTTGTTTCCAGGGGGCAGCCGGGCTGGGCTGAGAGCCTGCCCTCCAGAGCTCAGTGGCCCTGGCCCCTATGCTGGGGCCCGGGTTCATTTGTGCAAATCCTAGCCACAGGAGAAGGGCAAAATGGGACAGGACCGCAGGCAATTCTGTATGGTGGCACTGAGGGAGGGGGCTATGGCTGTAGAGGCCACCGGATCTGCCTCCCCAACTTTGTGACACAGATTGTGGGGCTCAGGGTGGAAATGGGGGGACACAAAGCAGGAGAGGGAGGAAGGGAATGGTGGGGGGACAAAGGGAAGGTAGCGGCAAAGAAGGAAGAAGAAGCAAATAGATGGAGGAAAGAGAGAGGTGGGGCCCCTGAATTAGGGGGCAGGAGACAAGAAATGAGGGAGATGAGAGTGAGGACTCAGAAGAAAAAGCATTAGAGCCATTGGCGAAAAGTGAGGTCCCTTGCACTCACCCCAGGAAGGACTTTGACAACTGCAAGGCATTCCTACTGCAACCCCCAGCTTCAGGGATGACAGCAGAGGCTCCTGCAAAAGTCCACCAACAATTAGGCTAAAGGGTGAGACCATGGCAGAGTCAACCAGCCTTTCTTGCTCTCTGTCGGGGATTGTCGAGGTGGAAAGATGGTGTGCTCAGAGCCCAGACAGCACCCTGGGTTTGCAGATCCCATGTATGTCACATGCGACATTTCACTTCATCATCAGAACAGCATTTAAGCTACCATTACTATCTCCATTTAACAAGTGGGAAGACTAAGGAAGGCTGCCATGATCACATACTTAGAAATGTGCAGAGGCTGAGGCTTTTTCTGATGCATTGCACCATTTCCCCCAGCTTCATCCTTCATCAGCCTCTGAGTCCCTCAAAGCAAACTTCCTAACAGGAGCAAACCCTGCCTGGCTGCCTCTGTATCTGGCACCATTTCACAGGACTTGAAAGTCTTCTCCACACTGTTCCTAGTCTGTCATGCCCAGGATATGCATTTTAAAGTAACTTGCTAAGCAAAACTCCAAATTCACAAATACAGACGTTGCATGGCAATCATTCTCATTGTAAAAGGGTTCCCCCCAAGGTGCCTTTAAACAAGGGAGCTCGCCTGTGCATCAAAACGTTTGTTTACAGATCATCGACTCCTCGATGGAGAAGCTGGGAGCCTTGACAAAGAAACCTACAAACACAACGTCTCTAGCTGCTTCCAGTGGAAAAAGATAAACAATGAAAATAAAGCAGGAGAAGGGAATCCAACTGAGCAATGATCACCGTGGTGATAATACTTTATGCACACGAGCACCTGTCATCCCTCAGCCCTCATCATGCCTCCTGCCCAGTGGCTCAGACCCCTTGTCAGGGCAGCAGTAATTCCATCACTTTTACATTGAAAAGCACCCCACAGCTGATTCTGCCCTGGCATCTTTAGTTTCACAGACTATTCCTGGTGATCCCTTTAGGAAGGGCAGAAATTATTATCCCAATGGACAGGTGAGGAAAATGAGGTCCTAAAGGTCTCAGTGCCTGGTCTGAGGTCACACCGCCTGTGCATGTAGACTCTCAGCCTCTACCGCCCCCTTGGTGTCTCTGAGGCTATTTCCATCACCTCCTATTCACCCTGTCGGAGAGGGTGGGATTCCCCCCTGGGGATATGGTGGTGACCAAACACTTGATGCCTGACACTGGAAAGATGAGATCAACAGCAGTGTATGAGTCAGATAGACTCACATTCCAGGGAAGAGCGTCCAGCACACCACAGAGGGCCACATGGGGTTGTTAAAGGAACAGAGTGAACAACCAGGGACATGGCATGCAGCTTTGTAGTACCGAGAGGGTGAAGTGATCACTGAGTCCCATAGGCGAATGCAGCTGGCTTGTCTGAACATTTCTGTGGCTAGCAGCAAACTGAAACCCACTGCTTGAGGATAAGAAAGAACTGTGCCTGGCCCCCCTGATGCGAAGGTCTCTTTGGCTAGGTGGCCTTGTCCGTGAGAGCAGAATGGGGAAGGGAATATGCCTGTAGGCCATTCAGGCCTTCCTGGTTTCAGCAGGTGTCAAGGCAGCTCATGACATCAGACCTCAATTTTAAGCCTTACCCCCTCAGCGGCTGATGAGAGCCAGCCTCCAACAGTATCCCCAGGGAACACATTTTTCAGCAACATGGCCATAGACTCCAAGAAACGGTACCATCCAATGCCAAACTAGGTCCTGAAGGAGCCCACGGCCAACTCCATTCCAGAGCAGCTTCTCCTCACTCCATGCCAGGGCGAGATGGCCCTGCAAGCCCCAGCCTACAGCAAGCACTCCCCTCCCCACCTTCCCCTGTTAACGAGTCTGGGAGGCTTTGCTCACTCTGTGTGTGTAGAAACATTACCTAGTGTATTTTTTATCTTATGTATCCCTGGAAATCTATCTCAAAGCCGCCTTTGGAAATTCCTAAGTAGGATGTAATGCGTGGATTTCAGCCTCTGCTTGGTAGTTTCTAATGTAGTTATTCCCCAAGCCTTAGCATGCAGGAAGAAACAACCAAAGCAAAACCGTGTTTAACCAAACAACAGCTTGTAGGGGACAGACAGGGGAGGAAGGGGGAGGAGAGGGAGGTCTGGAGAGGGGAAACCAAGTGCAGCCACTGTACCTGTCTCCTCCAAGAGTTTACTGAATGATTTCACACATCTCCAGTAGACATTCCACTCCCCAGCCCCTATCAGTTTTACAGACCGTGGCCATGGAAGAGGAATAAGAAGACAGGATCTCTGGCGTTACTGAGGAAGGGGAATACAGGTGGCCTCCATGACACAATATGGAAAAAATACTCTCAATGACATACTTAAAGGATATTTCAATGTTTAAAATGGACATAAACCTTGACCCCACGATGATTATAATTACAAAAGGTAAGCATGAATAGGACAAAAATTAAATGGCAACTAGAAAAATGAAAGCACGTAGTAATGATTGTGCAGTGGGTGGGACCATTTGATGTTTTTTCCCTTTGGTAAGTCCTTTATTATAATAATAATTGTATAATTATAATATTCTCATGTAATTATTAGTAGTTTTGGGGTGACTGGTAAGAGTCTGGAAAGAAGAAAGGATCTTGGACTCTGAAGTCCACTGAGAACTAACAATCTAGATGAAAGTACAATCAGAGGCATTTGAAAGGGACTTGAAGCCATCACACAAATATCTCCTAATGAAAAGGTGAAGGAAATGCTGGCTGGGCTTGAAATGAAGGAGAGGCCTGTAGGCAGGAGTGGCTGCCTGGAGGAGGCAGTCCTGGACTCACTTGGAAATAGAAAGAAATTACCACATGGATTCTTGGTTGACTCCCCTTCTAACCAGGCCAAGTCTCCAGTGGTGTGTTGCTCCCCAGTGGCTTTTCACCTTTTGTGGAAGACCAGAGCTCCCCCAAATCACTAAAGAGCCAGATCTTGCATCACAGGTTCGAAATTACCCCAGGACAGAAACTTGCAGGAGGACACGTGAAGGTAAAGAGGCCCAATCAACCTCAACCAAAGACCTCCCGGAGGCTCTGGGAAGCTCCATGGAAAGGAATGTGACCCACATGCTCTCAACTTACCCCTGCCACTCAGTACATTTCTCCAAAACATATCCACACCTTGTCCCCATGCATGGAGACTTCCAGAAAACCCAATGCTGAGAATCTGGCAGAGATGTTGCCCATAGAAAGCCCCCATGCCTTCTTCATCACTGCTTTCGTGTCTCAAATGGATGTCCAGTTGGAGATAACAGATGTTTACTGAACTGAACTGGGAGGGGACAAGGACACTAGAGGATGGGACTAGGGTATGGAGTGTATGGGGGCTGGACAACTTAGCACAGATGTGGGTCAGGTTGTGCTGAACCTATGGCTCCAGCCCTTGAGGGTTTATCCAGATTCCCCTAACCCTCAGTCCCAGCTCCCATGACATGACTCCTAGCTCCCAAAGGTGCCCAGCTACCTTCCCACCCCATGGTTATTATGTGTCAGTGCATGCTAGGGCTCCACATTGTATCTGCATGCCTGTCCACAATATCATTATTGCCACAGAGTGTGGTCATTGTCATAATAAAGGTAGATATCTGGGTGTGCAAGGGCCAGAAATGTCAACCAACCAGGGTCTCCATTTCCCTTGTGTCCAGCCAACTAATCTCTCACCCAGGCAGGCAAGGAGAGAGACTCCAGCACAGGCTAGGATGCTGGGAAGCGGGGCCTGGTTCTTTGCTGTGGGAATGGAAGACAGAGCACTCGAGTCCATATCTTTGGTGACAGCAGCTTTGGGAAATGAGGGGCAATTGGGTGACAGTTAATTTTACACATCAGCTTGGCTGGGCCACAGGATGTTCAGGTATCTTGTTAAATGTTTCTGGGTGTTTAGCTGGGCATGGTGGCTCATGCCTATAGTCCCAGCTACTTGGGAGGGTGAGGTGGGAGGATCGCTTGAGCTCAGGAGGTGGAGGTTGCAGTGAGCTGAGATCATGCCACTGCACTCCATCCTTGATGACAAAGTGAGACCCTGTCTCAAAAAAAAAAAAAAATTCTGGGTGTGTCCGTGGAAGTCTTTTGGACAAGATTATCATTTGAATCAGCAGACTACACTGAGCAGATTGCCCTCCCCGGCATGGGTTGGCACAAGCCCTTTCGATTCTCAGACCTTCAGATTCCCAGTGGAACTACATCACCAGCTTTCCTGGGTCTCCAGCTTGCAGATGGCAGCTCATGGGATTTTTCAGCCTCCATAATCAATGTGAGCCAATTTTTCATACATGTGTTATATTACATGTTTTATATATCAAGATGTATGTTTTATACACACACACACGCACACACACATCCTAATAGTTGGTTAGCCACAGGTAGACAGGCAAACCCTAATCCAAGTTGATGCTTTAGCTACAGTAGTCAAGAGAGACAAAGAGAAGGCTTGGGAAGTGGAGCCTGGGGCCACTCCCTGAGCCCATGCAACAAAGACTTTCATAGAGAGTCTCAACCATACTGGGGGTGAAGAGAGTTCTGTGAGGGTCCTGGGCAGGACTGGGTGCCACCTCTCCTCTTCACTAACTCGACTTCCCACTCTCATATCGGGATCATGGCCAGTTCATCCATGCCATAGTATTTTCTGACAGATTTGAAGAAACTGAATTCTTGGATTTGGACTCTGAAGGAGTTTGAGTGGGGAATGGGAATATTTTATAGCAACCATCGTATCAACCCCTTGCAATTCCCTCGCCTTGATATAGCAAGATGCCTTTCCACAGGTCTCACAAGTTGGACCACTCAGTTCTCACCCACCTTGGTTGAATCTCTGTCCATTTCCCTTCCTGTCCTGTCATGATCTTCCTGACCCCAATACCACAGTCACCAGACACAACCTGTTATTGTGTTAAACCTGTTCCCACTTGCAGAGCCAGGCTTACATGTCCTCATATTGATTCTTGCCAGAAACAGAATTCAGACAGCGCTTTTGAAGCTGAGCTGGCATGAGCTCATTTTCTGGTCTTATGGCAACTGCTGAGACTGCCTGCCTGGTTTTTGAGCCCATGCCCTGATGTCAGGAGTCTGTGTGCTCTCTGTTTTTTTTTATTATGGGTCTTGTCTCACATTGCCCCCAAACCTCTGTTCTATTTATCCCCCCTTTATGTCCACCTCCCCCAGCGCCCACCACCATCCCTGCCACTGAATCCCACCATTACCACATCACCCCTACAAAACCCTGCTCTCTCTCACTGCTATGCATTCACCAGCCCCATCAGCCCTCCTGGGCTTCAGAGCACCCTAGCTGTGTCTTGCCTGCTGACTCCCAGGTCCTTGTCCCTCTGGCCCTCTCCAGTGGCCACTCCACCTTGCTCCCAGGCTTTCCTTGACACCCTCAGCTCCAACTCCCCATCCAGCCTGCACACTCCACATAGCCCTCCATCCAGCATGGCACCCCTCTGCCAGCCCACTCCCCACCTCACCTATGACCCAGCAACTAGCACACCAGTCACCACAGGGAAGGGCAGGAGGGGCGAAAAAGAACCAGCAGAACAATGGGCTATTGACTACGAATTCCATTTCTCTTCCCACATCTGGCTATTTAAACAGTTAGAAGACAGGCTTTGCTCACTGTATGTGTGCACACATATTGGCTACACGATCGCCTATCCTACTTATCCTCGGGAATTTGTTTCAAAGCCGCCTTTTGGAAACTCCTAAGTAGGATGTAATTCGGTGGATTTTATGTTCGGCTCACTGTCTGGCAAAGCAGTTTATTCCACAAACCCCTGGCATACAGGGGGAAAGAGCATGCATGAAAAATGGGGCTGCTCTTTGCCCAAATACCCTGACATTGTCTCCACCTAGGTTTGAGAAGGGACCTCCTTGCCTAGACAGGATCTGTGTAAAGTTTCTGAATGTCTAAATTTTTACATTCTCAACTTCAATAACTTAGGTTGTTAGTATGAAAGAAGCAGTCTGCAAATGGCATTTAAAAGCAAATTGGATTTTCTTCCCCCAGCTGATACAGCCCTCAGTTCTGCTTGCCAGAGAACGCAGTTTACTTCTGTCTGAAGCAGCCATTTGTCATGTGTCAGAGGATCAGAAATAAAATTCCTTTGTGTACGACTGTCTAATAAAGAGGGTCTTAATGTTAATAATTTACCTCTAAATGCCGTTTACACATTGTTTCTCTTGCACCTTCAATCTAAGTTATTGAAGCTGAAAGGTGGATGAGGATTTTCTGAAGATCCTAAATATGTGTTCCGGAATACCATTTACATCAAACAGCACCTTCTTTATATTCCAGGCCAGTGACTCTGCTTGTAGGTGTTAATGTGTATGAGGAAAGTCGTCCGCTTGGTGTGGGGGTTGGGGAGGTGGGGAAGAAGCGTAAATCCTTGGGACCCAGGAAGGACGAGGGCAGGAGGATGGGTTTGCGACAGAGGAAGGAAGAGAATAGAAAAGGAACAAAGCTGGGACATTCGACATTCGACAAACATGCCCAGAGGGACTTAACGTCCCACCTTTCTCTTTGACAGTACGGCCATAGGCACAGACCCAAAGGCTTCCTCGCCTTCAAGACCTTTCTGGAATGAGGTATGGCCCAAACTTACATATTAATTGACAAATAGAGACATATTCACCTCCTTTATGTGCCACCTGCCCTGGCCCTCCCATCCCCAGCAGGTGAGGATCCCCTTCTCTGACTCCTGCAGCCCCCGAGGCACATTTCTTTTAGGCTCTTATCACTGCCATGTGCCTGGGTTCCCATCGGACCGGGAGGTTCAAGGTCATGGACCAATCTCTTCATGTCTTTATCCTCAAGGTCTAGCACAGTGCTCATCACATAGAGATCACCAAATAAGAAGCTGTTGAATAAATGAAAGGCCCAGTCCCTGCTACCAAGTTGCCCACAGTCTAGGGCAGAAGACAGAAGCAAATAGAGGGTCACAGTGCAGGCTGAGGATGCTGCAGGGAGAGGCGACCCCAAACCTCAGAGGCTTCCAACAGCAAAGGCTCACTTCTTACTCACTTTCATGACCATCACAGGTTGGTCATCACCCTCTGCTCCACGACCTCTTCACTTCAGGACCAAGGTGGAAGGAGCATCCAGGAGCATGCCAAGTCCTGGGCGTGCAGGTCTTACAGCATGGGGAAAAGAGAAACAGTGGAGCAACACAGAAGGGTCTCGAAGTGCCTGCTTCAAAATGGCACATGTCTGGCCAGGCTCAGTGGCTCATGCCTGTAATCCCAGCATTTTGGGAACCTGAGGCAGGAAGATCCCTTGGGACCAGGAGTTCAAGACCAACCTGGGCAACAGAGAGAGACCTTGTCTCCACACACACACACAAAAAAGTAATTAGCCAGATGCGGTGGTGCATGCCTGTAGTCCCAGCGAGTGCAAGGATCACTTGCGCTCAGGAGGCTGAGGCTGCAGGGAGCCATGATCACAACACTACACTCGATCCTGGATGACACAGTGAGACCCTGTCTCTAAAAAAATTATAAATAAATAAATAAATAAATAAATAAAATTTTTTAAAAAACAAAAGTCGCACATGACTCTTCCACCCACATTTCGTGGTCCGAAACGTGCCACGTGGTCCAGCCTGCCATCAGGCAGCCAGGAAATCTCCTCTTCCCTCGGGATGGCCTGGTCAGGAGAGATAGCAAACACTGAGCCATGGTACCGACAACTGCAAACACTGCGATAGCAGAACACCCCTGGGCTCCGTGATCAAGCCAGGAGTGCTGGAGTTGCTTCCAGGGATGCAGCACTTGAGCTAAGTGAAGTATGAGTGGGATTCAGCCATTCCTGCTAGAGGTAGAAAAGACCAAAAGTGAGGCTTCGGGTGATGGCTGCCTGAGCTGGCTGCCACCCACAGGGAAGTGGCCCCAGACGCCTTGTGGAAGCCTGTACATTTCCCACATTTCCAAAGATGGAAGAAGCAGCAGCTGTAGTTGGAGCTGCCAGGACCTCTGCCCAAAGGCCAGTTCGATGCTGGGATGTCACTGGCTTCATCCCAACTAAGGATGCGCAGTCTCCAAGAGCACAGGCAAGGCCTTTGGATGCCCTCCTTGCCCCCTGACATAGTCCCCAGATTCTGAGAGGTTCAGAGCCCTCTCCCTGCAGACACAGGGGTTGGGAGAGGACAGCCATAAAGGAAGGCAGGAGAGACACAGACCCTCTGAGTGACCTGCCTTGGAGACTGTGCTCATTTTCCCAGGCAACCACCTCAGCCTGTGCTGGAGATGTCAGTGATGGAGGACACCTTCACGGCCCATCCAAGGGGAAATGGCCAAAGCCATGCAGCTGCTGCCCACACTGCGTGTGCTTTGCCAGGAGACCCTGGAATCCACCCGACTGGACCAGAGGTGGGCACCCAACCAAGGGGCAGCCACACCTTGGGAGGGACAGTGACCTATTAAGGCCTAGTGTTGGAGAGGGAAGCTGAGCCCTCTCATGGTTTTCAACTAGAGATGAGTGAGAGATGGAGCCAGTGAGGCAGAAGGTGGAATCAACTCAGAACCACACTACCCCGGCGTGATAGGGAACACACATGATGAAGCAGGCTGTTGGGAGAAGGAAAGGGCTGGGCTGGAGGGCACCTGCAGACAGAGACAGATGGAGAGAGAGAGAGAGAGAGCCCTGACAGATTTCAATTCCAATCCAATCCAAAAGTGATTTGACAAAGACCTTTTATTCCAAAATAAGTCTCTACCCTTCACAACCAAAAAAGACTAGCTTGAATATATCCACTATCTTCACCCACTGGGGATGCTGTAACAGAATAGAGAGATTTACAAACAACAGAAATTTACTTCTCACAGTTCTGAAGGCTGGGAAGTCCAAGGTCAAGGTGCCAGCAGCTTCAGGGTCTGGGGAGGGCTCATTCCTGGTTTCTAGAGGGCCATTTTCTCCTGTGTCTTCCCATGGTAGAAAGGGCAAGGCAGCTCTCTGGGTTCTCTTTGATAAGGGCACTAACCCCATTCATGAGGGCTCCACCCTTATGATCTCACCACCTCCCAAAGTCCCCACCTCCTAGTCCCATCACCTTGGAAGTTAGGATTCAACATATGAACATTTTGGGGGGACACAAATATTCACCCTAGCACCCACCAAATGAGCATCCTCTGTGTGGGTGCCCCAGGAAGTGGCACAGCATTGTAGACAAGGCCAAACCTAAGACGAAGTGCAAGCTGATTTGTGACACATCCAGAATGGTTGAAACCATGAGGGGAGAAACCTTTAAAAGAACAATAACTTTGAAATACATACAAAATACAATGATACCCTTTATCATCTAAAGATATACAAGTTAGGAACTTTAAAGTGGTGACCTTTTTCTATGAAAAAGTCACAACTTCAATAATATCTTTATAGTATACTTATAGACATGAAAAGCTGAGAGTGACAGTGAGAATTTTAACATAAATATTCTTTCTCCAATTATAATTTATTTTTTATTTTTCTGCTGTAATTAGGTCCATTTTTAGTTCCTGCTGTTGTCTATCTGTTTCAATCCTTGTTCATCAATCTTGGCAAAGGATTGGCAAAGGATTGTCTCTTTTAGTGGTCTTTAAAAAAGAAAAAAAGATTTTGGTTTTATGAATTAACTCCACTTTTTGTTTTCTGTTCATTTGAGCTTTCATCTTTATTAATTATTTCTCTTTATTGTCTTTGGTTTTATATTGTTGCTTTTTACCTAATTTCTTAAGTTGAAATCATAGGTTATTTATTTTCAGACTTGGTATTTTCTAATTAATGAACTTAAAGCTTTACAATATCTTCTGAAGAATCATACTCCACATATTTTGATATACTGTGCTCTTGTGTTTGTTCTAATAATGTGTTATTTCCATTTTGATTAACCCTTTAATTCAGTAATTATTGAGATAAATGTGTTATTTAAATCACAAGTCCGGAGATTTTATTTTTGCCATTATTTGGTTGATGGTTTCTCATTTTACTGCATTATGACTTGTGAATGTGGCATTTAAGTATCATGGTAATCTTTAAAAATGTATTAATATTTTACAAAGGGATACCTGCAACGCCATGTTTATTGCAGCATTATTCACAATAGCAAAGACATGGAATCAACCTAAGTGGGAATCAACAGATGAATGGGTTAAAAAATATATGCTATATATATACAAGGAAATACTATTAGGCCATAAAAAAGAATGAAATCATGTCATTTGCAGCAACATAGATAGAACTGGAGGTCATTATATTAAGTGATATGAGCCAGGCTCAGAAAGACAAATATTACATGTTCTCATTCATACGTGGAAGCTAAGAAAGTTGATCTCATGGAGGTAGAGACTAGAATGATAGATACCAGAGGCGAAGAAATGTGAGGTGGGAGTGTAGAGATGAACAGAGGTTGGCTAATGGTTACAAAATGCACAGTTAGACAGAAAGAATTAAGTTCTAATATTCGATAGCAGAGTAGGCTGCCTCTAGTTAACAACAATGTGTTGCATAATTCAAAATATAGCTAGAAGAGAGGACTTGAAATGTTCCCAACACATAGAAATGATAAATGCTTCAGGTAATGGATATGCTAGAACCCTGACTTGATCATTACACATTCTATGCATTTAACAAAACATCACATGTACCCCATAAATATGTACAAATATTATGTATCGATGTAAAAAAGAAAAAATATACTAATGTTTTGTATGTTACCTAATATGTGGGCAACTATGTGAATGTTCTACGCATGTTTGAAAGAAATTTGTTTTCTCTATTTGTTCAGTATATATCAAGCATTTTATATATCACCAACCTTATTATGTTATTTGCATCCCCTATAACCTTACTTGTTGGTTTGATCTGTTGAGAAGTAAGTTGAAGTATCTGACTATGATATTATATTTATCTATATTTCCCAGCAGTACTATCAACTTTGCTTTCTATATATGTAAGCTGTTATATGCATAATGGCTCATAATTATCATATATCATTTAACAGGGAGTTTCTTCATCAACATAAAATATTCCCCTTTATTTTATTTGCTATTAATGTTACTATCCCTATTTTTATTTTATTAGCCTTCCCTGATATATATCTTTACATTTTTCCTTTCTCTTTAAATTTTTCTATTTACATTATATGTATCTTGCTAGAAAACTGCATGAAACTGGATTTTTAAAAATCCAATTTGAAAGGAATGTAACTCATTCAAAAGTATTGTGATTGCTGATATGCTTAGAGTTACTCTAACAATGATGTGTGTGTATGTGTGTATGTCTCTATATGTATTCTATTTATTATGCTTTTTTATTTGATTTCTACCCATTTTTCTGCCTTTGGTAATTCATTTGAGCTGTCTTCATTTGATTCATTTTTTTCTAATATTTTAAGAGTTACACCCTGGATTTCTATTTTCTGGTGTTTACCCTTAAAATTTTGTCAGCAATCCCTTGCATTTCCATAACAATATCTACAAATAATCAGTATCTATATTCAGCCTTAGATCAAACTAAGAACAAACCGACTGCCTATCGCTCCCTCGGTTCCTCACCGCCTCAACCCTGCTATCCCCCCATGATGGCATCTGAAATTTTTCTGGGTGGTTTTCAGCTTTTAAACATTTTTACAATAAACAACAAGTTTTACTAGCTTCTTTTAACCTTATTATGTTTTCCTCCAGATTCAGTCTTTTCCTGTATTTGTTGTATGTAAGATGCTCAATTATATGATGCCCATCTCAATTTTATTCAGATAAATTTGGGGAGAAAGTAATTGTGTATTTTTATCATAGAAGCATTGAGAGTTATTTGAAAGTGTTTTAAAAGTGATTTCATGAAGGAAAATATGTTATTGTGTCCATATTATCATTCAGAAATGTTTAGCTTTGTTAAACAAAGAGCACACAAAGTAGTAATTTAAAAGTGTAGAAATGTATTTTTCTCTCAAGTGAAAGACAGCTCAATGGCAATGAGCCCAATGGTGTTGTGGTCTCTGCATGATGTCAGAAATTCAGGCTTGTTCTATCTTATTGCTTTGCAGAACAGGGCTGCTTCTTCCAACATTATCTCATGGTTCAGTATGGCTGCTAGGACTCCAACCATCACACCTCTTTACATGCAGAAAGAAAAAGAAGGGCATCCCAGTCTTTTAAAGAGATTAATCAACAGAAGACCCTAAAAGCTTCCAGAGTGTAGAAAAAGATCCCATTTAAAATAAAAGGTCATATCCAAATGATTCAGAATCAGAATATCTATAGCAATACTGGAAGCTAAAGGACAATGAAACAATGCTTTCAAAGAGGGTAGAAAAATATTCTCCAATTTATAATTCTATAACCAACCAAACTGCCAAGAGTGAGAGTTTTTCATTTTTCACAGGAAACTGCTGAATGATACAGATCTCCAAAATAAGGAAGTAAACCTAGAAAAAGAAAGACATGGGACCCAAGTATCCCACCAAGAAAAGAGGTGAAGAAAAATCCCAGGATGATAGCTAATCGAATAGTTAACATATTTCAACATATTCTAAAGAGATTTTCAATTCTGTAGAAGAATTTAGGAATAGATTTGCAATACACTAACAAGTATATAAACTAAGCAAATGAAAACAAAAGCAAGTATCAATCCAGGAGGAAGAAAAAATAATTATACTCATAGCACCCTACATGGCTTAGCTATGAATATTTATATGCTCATACTAATATAAATACCCAAATAGTGACTTTTATGAAAAACTGTGATACAGCTCTATTGGAGGATGGGGGAAGGATAGTTTGTGTGTTTGGCGAGAGAGCAAATGGGTGTGTAAAGAGCTAAAATTTAATTATCTGTGGTTGAAAGTCAATCAATAACTCTTAAAACTGAGAAATCAAGAAATAGCTACATATGCAAGAAATTTTAAAATATAGAAGTAAATAGCAGATTAAATAGCTAAAAGAGTTGAGAGGGGTTACTCTGGGGAGTGCAGATTTAGGATGGGGAGAACAGGATAACAAACCACTCTCTTATGTTATCTAATAATATTTTTGTCTAAATAACTGTAATAGTTTGTTAAACAACATAAATATATTAATATTTTATATATCAATATGTTAATATTTTTATATATCAATATCTTAATGTTTTAAAGGTATTAATGCCAGGCTATTTGGGATACTTTTTCCTTGCTGACAGGGGAGGAGATGGAGGAAGGCAGGCATCCTACACACTAGCCAAAGACAATAATTCTTCCAAAGAAGAACTGGAAGGCTGGTAAATGTTCTGAACCCTTACTTGTCTGATGTAGCTTCATTTTACCCTCACACTTGAATGATCATTTATGTTCAAAGCCATTTCCCCTCAGAGCTTTGAAAACATTGCTCCATTATTTTCTTGTATCCAATTGTGCTAGTGAGGAATATGATATCAATCCAATTCTTGTTCCTATGCGTAGTGGGTTGGAGTGAGTTACCCAAAAAGACACATTTAAGTCCCAGACCCAACCCCCAGCACTTGTGAGTGTGACCTTATTTGCAAGGAGGGTGTGTGCAGATATAATTAAGGATCTTGAGATGGGATCTTTTAGGGTGGGCCCTAAGTCCAAGGACTGGGGTCCTTATAAGAAAAGGAAAGAATGCAGAGACACAGAGAAGGCTATGTGGAGATGGAAGCAAAGAGCAGGATCATGGAGCTGCAGGCCAAGGAGTGCCAAGGGTTGACAGGAGCCACCCAAGCTAGGAGAGAGGCATGGAACAGGCTCTCCCTCATAGCCTCCAAGAGGAATCAACCCTTCTACACTTCAGAACTGTGATAATTAAATTTCTGTTGTTTTAAGCCACTCAGTTTGTGATAATTTGTTACAGAAGCCCCAGGAAGTGAATATACAGTTGACCCTTGAACCACATGGGTTTGCACTGCACAGATCCACTTACAGGCAGGTCTCCTTCCGCCTCTGCCACCCCTGAGACAGCAAAACCAACCCTTCCTCTTCCTCCTCCTCAGCCTACTTGACATGATGCTCCACTTCCACTTAGTAAATAATAAATAGATTTCCTCTTCTTCATGATTTTTTTTCTGTTTTTTTCTTTTCTTTTTTTTCTTAGAGACAGGGTCTTGCTCTGACTGCCAGGCTGGAGTGCAATGCCACCATCATAGCTCACTGCAGCCTCGAACTCCTGGGCTCAAGTGATCCTCCTGCCTCAACCTCCCAAAATGCTGGGATTAGAGGCATGAGCCACCACACCTGGCCCTGCGATTTTCTTGATAACATTTTCTTTTCTCTGGCTTCCTTTATTGTAAGGATACAGTGTCTAACACGTATGACATACAAAGTATCTGTTAATCAACTGTTTACGTTATTGGTGAGGCTTCCAGTCAACAGCAGGCCATTAGTAGTTAAGTTTTAGTAGAGTCAAAATTTACACACAGATTTTTTTACTATACAAAAAGTCAGCATCTCTAACCCCCAGATCGTTCAAGGGTTAACTGTGCTATGTATTTAAGTTTTTTTTTTCTCTCTCAGGAGACTTCTAGGACTTTTCCTTTATCTTTGTTGTCCTAAAAATCTCACTTACATGTCCATGCTTGTGTTTTGTTTTGTTCTGCCAGCTATGTGTGGGCCCTTTAAATCTGAGCACTTATGTCTTTCTTTAGTTCTGGAAAATTCTTTTGCTAATTCTTTAAGTGTCACCTCCTCTCCATTATTTCTATTTCATTCTCCTGGTACTCCTTATTTAAATGTCCTTGGTGTTGACTAACTGTCCTTTTACGCTGTCTGTCATCTTACCTTCTGCATCATTCCTGGAGAAATTCTTGCCTCGACCTTTTGGCTATTCTCTCTTCACCTATGCTCATCCCACAATTCAGTCCACCAATTCTGAGATTTTTGTTCAACTAGCAAAATTTCCATTTTCATAATCTCTAGCTAATTCTTTTTTTTTTTTTTTTTTTTGAGACAGATTCTCACTCTGTTGCCCAGGTTGGAGTGCAGTGGCATGATCTCAGCTCACTGCAACCTCTGCCTCCGGGGTTCAAGCGATTCTCCTGCCTCAGGCTTTTGAGTAGCTAGGATTATAGGTGCCCGCCACCGTGCCCACTTCCATGCCCACCTAATTTTTGTATTTTTAATAGAGACGGAGTTTCACCATGTTGGCCAGGCTGGTCTCGAACTTCTGTCCTCAGGTGATCCACCTGCCTTGGTCTCCCAAAGTGCTGCAATTACAGGTGTGAGCCACCGCACCCAGCCACTAATTCTTATTGTATGGATCCATACAATGATGTATGTATGCTTTCACGTCTTTTAGAGGACATTAATTTTTCTTACCTTAAAGTCCTTTCTACTTGTGCTGTTCCCTCTGTCTTCTCAGAACTAATTCCCTCACTCGTCATCTGGATGCTCCTGCGTTATGACATCAGCTCTCCTCAAACATTTGGCCATTCTTGATTCCGCCTTCCTCTCTGAGGCTGAGCACTGGCAATTCTGTTTGCTCACCCTGCTTGAAGGGAAAGGGAACAACTGTTGAGAGCAGAAGATGGGCATGGCCACACACCCCTGACATCTGGGAGTGAAGGATCCTCATTCCTTCTAAGACTTGCCCAGCCCCAGGAAACCCCCCATTTGATACCAAACCTATCACATGCATCTGCCCCAGGCATCCACTCCTGTGGGTACTACGTGGCCAATGGCAGAAGCAAGAAACTACATAAGGGCCACTTGTTGCTCCTGCTGCGATATCCCAGCCAGTCACCTGTCCACTGTCCCAGTGACGCCCTTCCCTGTCACCACCAGCCACCTCCACGTTGGGGCCCTCTCGGGGTCAGGCCCACTGCTGTTTCCTTGGTTAATCTGCTCCCATCTCCTTTCCATCTTCCCTCGTGGGTTACAGCCTAGCTTATTATTCTTTTTTTTTTTTTTTTTTTTTTTTGAGATGGGGGTCTTACTGTGTCGCCCAGGCTGGAGTACAATGGCACAATCTCAGCTCAATGCAACCTCCGCCTCCTGGGTTCAAGTGATTCTTGTGCCTCAGCCTCCAGAGTAGCTGGGATTACAGGCTCCCCTTACCAGGCCTGGCTAATTTTTGTATTCTTAGCAGAGACGGAGTTTCACCATGTTGGACAGGCTGGTCTCGAACTCCTGACCTCATGTAACCCACCCGCCTTGGCCTCCCAAAGTGCTGGGATTACAGGCATGAGCCACCACACCCAACCTCAGCTTACTATGCTTGAGCATGTATAAGAACTTTGCCAAAAGTTTTTTCTTTATGTCTATTTTTTTTGGAGAGAGAGGTTGTTGGGTGTCCTCAGAATGCCATTGTCTCATACCTTCTGCAGGCCTTTCTATTTCTAATCAGTAGAAAAGCCCAGAACTATCTTCTGATTCTGATATTCACAGCTATTAATTGAGCTCTTCCAAGATGTCAGGCAATTTGTTAACTCTTCATGTGCATCATCTTATTGAATACGGCAACCCATACAGGTGGTAAAATTAATATGCACATTTAATAGAGGGGCAAACTAAGGCCAGGAGAGGTTACTTGTCTCTGATCACAGAAGAACTAGTGAGTAGTAGAGGTGGAATTTGAGTCTAGATGTGGCTGATTCCAGAATCCAAGCATTTGGGCCCTCTACTTGTTAGTCTTCAATGATGTTGCTTATGCCATATCCTATTTCTTGGTATTGGTTTGTGCATTTGTTAAAGAAGATTAGCGTAGAATAATGGGTCTCACTGTGTGACTTTGTTCCCCCACAACATGTGACAATGTCTACAGACATTTTTGGTTGTCACAACATGGGAGGAGGTGTGTGCATGCTGCTGGCATCTAGAGGGTAGAGGCAGGGATGCTACTAGATATTCCATAACACACAAGTCAGTCTCCTGACAAAGAAGTATTCAGCCTCAAATGTCAGTAGTGCTAAGTGCCACCAGTAGACACCCCAGTGTAGACCATCTGAAACCTCTTCCAACCTTGAAAGTTCATGGCACTCTTCCAGAGCTCCCCCGTCAGTGACATCAGTGTTAAGTGCAGGAAGGTGTCTCCAGAAGACTCTCGAGGCCCAGGCTCGCCAATGTCTCGAGAGAATAGATTTCAAAGGTGATGGCTATGAGCCACTCCCATGCATGAGAGCTCTGGTGTTCTACCTTCTACACTGGGGTCTCCAGCGTCATGGACTCAAGACTCCACACAAGCCTCAGCACCGTGTTTACATTCACCATGTGGATCTCCATGAGGCAAGAGGTGAAGACTGCAATCCAAATGCTGGGGTTCTCTCTTGCTGTTTTCTTCCTCTCCATTTTAAACAGGCAGCCAGGCTCTGTTCAGCTTCTTAGTCTCAAGGATCTCTGCAGGATGGAAAGCAGAAAAGCCCCTCAACAGTCAGGGAGAGGGGAGCCAGAAATGGTGGTACCTAGGGGAGGTGGCCAGATCTTGGGGGCACACTGAAGTGTGATGCACCTGGGGAGCCAGCCCCTAAGCCTGGGAAATCCAGCCCTGCCAAAAAAGTGCAGGGTCCCAAACAGGCCTCTGCAGCAGGGGGACCTGGGAATTCTCCCAGGCAACCAAAGCAGCCTGGGGCGGGACTCAGTAGAGACACATTGCCCCAGACCGGAGTGCCTCTGGAGGGTCCTACGCAGCTGTGTTCAGGGTGAGGGGCAGAAGCTTAAAGCACCACTGTACCCTGCCTGAACTGCAGTCACATGGAAAGAGGGAAGATGAAGACGGAAGCCTGCGAGCAGAACTGGGGGGCGGGGACCAAGCCTGGGCTCCTCTCCACCCTGTGATTGGACCCACTGTGGCCGGTGCCATTCCAGAGCCACCCTGGGTTTGGCGTGAGGCATCTCCCAGCTGTTATTTGACCTCTAGCTCCCATGGGCTTATTTGAAAATACCTGCCTGCCTTTCCCTTCCAGCTCCACCTGGGAAGCCTGATCTCATCCAGTTAATAAAACAGGAACAGAGGCATGGGACGCAGCGAAGGCACCCGTGGGACCCTGTCCTGGTCCCAGCTTGCCCAGTCTCACGGTGGTGGTGAAGTGAACCAACTTGAGTTTCTTCTCTATTCTCTGCCTGCTGACAGGAACAAAGGCCAGAAGGAACAGGCCTTACAGCTAAAAGGTTCCCTTGGAGGCCCATCTCAAATTCCCTGCAGGTGTGGCCACTCGTCACAACCTGATTCCTGGTGACCTCCCTCTGCGCAAAGGCAAATGGAGAAACAATATCTCAGTTTATGAGACCCTGGTTTTAGAACTCAAGTCCCATTTCCCTATGGACCCACAGGAATATTTTGGAGATCGTTAATCTTCATTTCTGATTGATTTTCTGTCAATATTTCCCCCACCCCAACCTTTCCATCAAGTAGTTAATGAGCTGTAAACAAACACTTGAATGCACCGGGGCAGTGGTTTTCCAAGAAGCCTTTTGAACCGTGAACCAAGGCCGGGCAGTACAAACCACACCCTCTGGTTTGCTGTGGGCGCATTTGTGCCTCTAGTTTTTCTCACATGGGTTCCCCAGGACTGGTGAAGTGAGAAGAGCCCCCCGCCTCCTGGAGGCAAAGCAAGTAACAATTAACTCGCCATAAAGGGGAGTGCACTGAATAAACCCCAAATCTCTCCCCTCTGCTTCCCGCCCCAAGTGTAGCCACTTCTCTGGGTCAAGCGCTCCAGAAGGTTCCTGCACGGGAGGTGGCAGAATCCAGGAGCACCGTTGGTATCCGACCCCCTCCTGGCAGGGCTTAGATGGATAGAGCTGGGAAAAGTTTGAAGCCTGTGTTCCTGTGAGAGGGGAGGCTTGGGCCCACCCACATGGCACTGCATGGCCAGGGTGACGCTGGAGGTTCCCGAGGGGCCTGAAGACTTAGAAGGTCCCAAAGATGACAGTGGTAGAGACTCCGTGCCGGACCCCACAATCTGGTTTGTGTCAGCCCTGGGAGTGTCATGCAAGACCCCTCACCGCGGGTCTCAGTTTCCCCATCCATCCTGCTTCCGTCGCAGCGGTATTAGAAGGATCCGGGGACACACGCTTGGGAAAAGTCTAACGGTGTCACAGATGTCAGAGGGAACCCTCTGGCCTCCAGGATCACAGATCTGTCCTCCCCACGAGCCAAGGCCCAGGAGTTCCTCTGCAGTCCGCCTGAACGTTAACACGCAGGGAAAACTTCAGGGAAAACATACAGCTGATAAAAATTTAATGCTATATGTAACAAAGGAGAATGAATATTTAATCCGTGCTTTTATGCGAAACCACATAACCAGGCAGCCCCACGCGGCGCCCCTCCCCTCGCCCGCGCCCGGCAGCGAAGCAGTTAAGCGGCTGGCAACAAGCAGCTCCTAATAAACACTCGGCTAATTCTGTAGGAAAAGCACTAATTAGAAAAGCAATAATAATCGGCGTAATTGCTCTAAATTACCCTCCTAACAGAGAACGGCGCTCGGAGCCGGGAACGCAGCTGCAGCCGCCCAGCCCTGAGCCCCGCGCTTCGCGCCCGCGGCCCTGCGCTCTGCTGACCCCTGGCGGCCGCCGCGCGCCGCGCCGTCTGGACTGCGAAGGGCAGCCGCGCGATACCCGACGCTCTGGCGCCCCCTGGTGTCCGCGAGGCCGCACTGACCCGCGGACGGACGAGAGGCCTACGGATCCAGGATGGCTCCTTGGACTCTCCCCACGCCCCCCGCCCTCTGCTTCTCCCCAGGGCTGCTAAGGAACCAACATCACACTGGCTGGCCCACGGAGGACAGGACAGGGCCAAAACAGTAATGGGATGCGCGAACCTCTAAAGGGTTACTGGAATTCGGGATGCTGTGGATTTAGGGGATTGCTTTGGGCATGGGGTTGATGGAGGGAAGGAGGGCCCTCCTTAAGTGTAGGAGGTCAAGATTTTAGGGATGACATGTTCAGGGGAGAGGGCCAGGACAGGCTGGGCAGGGCTGCTTTCGAGAGGCCTGAAATTAACAAGGACGCTACGCCTTTCTGGTGGATTTGCGGACCACTGATAGGGTCGTTAACAAGAGCCTCCCATACCTGCTACTGGGATGGCCGCTACTGGGCTCGGCCGCAGTTTTCAGGGTAAGTTTGGGCCCTCAGCCTGTGTGTGTCTCAGCCCTCCTCAGACCAAACCACAGTCATTGACTTGGTCTCCCTGCTCAGTTGTCAGTCTGACACAGATACACACATATACACACACATGCACACACACATACACACATATACACACATACACATAAACATACATATACATGCTTATACACACATATACATACACACATTTATACAAATATACATACACACACATACACACATTTATACAAATATACATACGCACACATACACATACATACACACATACACATATACATACACACACTTATACATACATACACACATTTATACACACATACACATATATACATACACTTATAAACCCATATACATACACACATTTATATACACATATGCATATACATACACACATTTATACACACATATGCATATACATACATTTATACACACATATTCATACACTTATACACACATGCATATACATGCATACACATACATATACACACATACACACAGATATAAACACATATACACATGTATACAAAGATATGCACACACATACACCCATATACACATACACACATATACATACACACATGCACACGTATACACATGCACACATGCTCATATATATGCATACATATACATGTACACATACATATAGACATACACACATGTACATAGACACACACACACACACCACACTGGGAGCTGCTGAGGGGCAGGCCCCTCTTGGTGCCTGACGCCTGGAGTAGCCACTCACTAAATGCTGGATGAATCAATACCTGGAACAGGCTGGATGCCCACCTGGGGGAAACAGCACCTGGGGATGGGAAAGCAGGGTGTAAAGCTGTGGCCAAAAGTACCAGCAAGAACCAGAGAGGGATCTAGTGATGCCCCAAGGGACAGAGGACCCTACGGGCTGGGAGGTCAGGAAAGAACCCTGGAGGAGGCAGGGTCTCCACTGGCCCCTGGAAGCTGACACTAGAAGCTTAGAATGAGGACCTGGAAGCTCAGAGGGTTTCTAGTACCCCCCAATCCCTCAGTAAGGGGAACTGGGAGGGGTGGCCTCCAACAAGAATCAAACTACTGCTCCCCTGTCCACCAGCCCTCACATAACCGTGCCCTTTCCCGACACCAAGGCAAAATCCCACCCTCTTCTGTTTTAAAGCAAGCTGAGGGGGGCGGTCAGTGTGAAGGGGGTTGTCCCTCCTACCCACTGCACTGATGCCTTGGCACTGCACTGATGCCCTGCCCGGAACCTGCACTGATGCTCTGGCGCTGCACTGATGTCCGGGACCTGCACTGATGCCCTGGCACTGCACTTTCTGCCCGGGACCTGCAGACCTCCCACGTGCTCCTCATCTCCACCTGCCAATCATCAATCACATGGAGTCCGCTGAGAGTCTTGCTCCTCCTGCCTCTGCCCTCAGGCCTGGGACCTGAGTACTTCAGTGCTGAAGAAAACCGACCAAGGAGTCCTGGCTGGAAACCAAGCCATGTGCTGTCCTGCCAACCCCCATGCATCCTCCCCACAAGGCTGAAGCTTTTGCTAGAAAACACCCCACATGGTTAGAGAATGGGTGTTAATGACATGAAATGGGCACTCCCTCCCCAGAAAGCCTTCCCTGGATTACTCATCATTACAGGACAACCTTGGAATCTATGGCATAACCTGACAGATATGGCTTCTCCATCATATGATTGATCTAAATCAGTGGTTTCAGAGGGAGCCTCTTGCTGGCAGGTTCTATCCATGGGTCTCAGCGGGAAATGTGTGGATGAGGAGGGGACAAGGGCTTTTGGGTACCACCCCTCCTTAAACAAGCAGCTCCACCTTCACATCTACAGAGGCCATACAGCCTGGTAACCACATGCCTAGGCTAGGAACCAGGCTACCTGGGTTCAATTCCTAGCCTTTTCACTGACACTGTGTGACCATGAGCAAGTTTCTTAACTCCTCTATGCCTCATTTTCCCCATCTATAAATTAAGATGTTAGTAGTAACCTAACTCAAAGGATTGTTGGGAAAAGTAATTGAATTAACACAGGTAAAGTGTCTGGCATACGGTAAACGCTCAATGAATGTTAGCTATTAATATTAACTGGTGTATACAATGGAATTCTACATATGCTTGAAATAAGACCAAAACATGTTTGAAAACCCACTAGATTTCATGATCTCCAAGGTCCCTTCTGGCTCTAAAATTCAGTAATTTTAAGGTGATATCTTTTAACTGTCACTTTTGCATCTCCAAGCCCTAGCACCTGCTGTTCTCTGCCAGATACACCATTTCCTACTGTCTGCCTAGTGAACGCTGACTTCTCCTTCCTGCCTCAGTTTAATAGCTGCCTCCTCCAGGAAGCATTCTCTCCCTGCTCCAGGCAGAATCGGTCCAGTCTTTCCTTCCCACATGTTCCTGGCACACTTTTAAAATAATACAGAGTCCCTGATACCTGTGCTGTCCCATGCATCTGTTTCCTTTTTGCCCTCTTGCAGGACCCACGGACTCCTGGAGAGCCTACTCATGTCTACAGCCCCCATGCCTGGCCTAGAACAGGCAATTGCCTAGAACAGGCAATGTACTCATCAGTTTTTTGTTTTTTGGTTTTTGTTTTGTTCTTTGAGATGGAGTCTTGCTCTGTCACCCAGGCTGGAGTGCAATGGCATGATCTTGGCTCACTGCAACCTCCGCCTCCCAGATTCAAGCAATTCTCCTGCCTCGGCCTCCCAAGTAGCTGGGAATACAGGTGCGCACCACCACGCCCAGCTAATTTTTTGTATTTTTAGTAGAGACGGGGTTTCACATGTTAGCCAGGATGGTCTCCATCCCCTGACCTCGTGATCCACCAGCCTCGGCCTCCCAAAGTGCTGGGATTACAAGCATAAGCCACCGCGCCTGGCCACTTATCAGTTTTATAGTGAGGAAACTGAAGCACAGAGGTATGAAAAAAATGGCTGGAAACACTCACTGAGTCAGAGCTGGGAGGAAGAACCAGGCCTCTGGACCACTAGACAGGATCTGAGGCTTCTCTCAAGGGCAAGGGGCAGGGCAGGGAGGGTGTCACCATCTCAATTCCAGGGCAGGCTTTGGCACAGCCAGGTGGGGCAGGTGCGGGCATCTCTATTAGGGCTGTGAAGGACTTAGATGAGGGACCAGCCCCACCACCAAACACAGAGGCAGTAGCATCGCCGATGGGGTCTGGGGATGCCATCTCACACCTGGACCATTGCAGTAGCTTCTAACTGTCCTCCACACTTGCCCCATGTCCCCGCCTCTATCCCTCCACCTGCCACATGCCAGCCAGAATGACCTGGTGAAACATGGGTAGAATCAGGTCCCTCCCTGCTCAAAACCCCCACAGCCCATCTTATTCACCATTAAAGCCAAAGTCCTCTCAATGGCCTCCAAGGCCCCACATGCTCGAATCCAACCACAGCTTCTACATTTCTCCTCCCTGCTCATTTTGTTCCAGCCAGGCTGGCCCACTCAACAGACACCAAGCACAGTCCCATCTTGCACCACTGCCCTTCCTTCTGCCTGCAATGCCCTCCCGCAGACAGCCACATGGCTAACTCCATCACAGTTTTCAGATGGCTGCCCAAGTTCCCCTCCATGAGGCCTACCCTGACCACCCTATCTAAAAGAACAGCCCGTGTTGCCCCACACAGAATGCCTTCACCTTACAAATAATATATCTATTTCTTTATCTTTGTCTTCCCTACTGGACTAGAGGCTCCACAAGAGCAGGCAGTTTCCCTTTTGTTCACTGACGCAGCCCCACATGTGAAATTGTACCCAGCATATAATGTGAGTTCAATAAATGCTAACTTCATTAAACAGCTGTAAAGTCACAAAGAAATGAATTTCTAATGGTGGAATTTCAGGCAGCACATGCATTGCTGATGGACATGGCACAGTGTCAAGCACATGGTGGGTGCCTGAAACTCTGTGGAATGAGGAGCCTTCTTGCTTTTGCAAGCGCCTTCGTTGGCCTGCCTCCTTGCTAGGAAAGCATGCTGAGTACAGCCACCATTTCTGGTGTTGAATTGTTTGTTGGTTGGTTGATTTTCTGACTGTGCGTCTTGGGGGCACACCCTGCTTCCTCCACAGTGTAACGTTAGTGGAGACACACACCATATACACCTTCCCTCTTTCCAATGGCCTCTCCTGACTTTAGGTCCCCAAACCCAATTGTTTCTGGCCCAGCTAAATGGAAAATTTAATTTCCAATTAATTAGCCCTGAATTTGGTGGCCCTCGTCAAGTTACAGGACTGCCCTTCTCCCAAGAGAGGGGGCTCCCCGCCCACAGGTGGCCAACACTTGACACTGCCTCTGCTGGGAGGGAGACAAAGGCCCCCAGCCCTGCCATTGTCTCGGCTCGAGTTCACGGTCAGGCGGGCACAAAGGCTGGATGAATTCTTCATGACCCTCTGAAAGCGTGGCTCTTCCCTATCTGGCCACAGGTGAGCCCTTGAATGGGGGAGAAGGACATCTCAAGCAGCAAGTGTCCCACCCAACACGGATCCCAGCCTCCGTCCCCAGCCTCCTGCCCTGGCGCCGCCGCCCCCGCAGTCCGCTGAAACCGGAAGCCCCGGGCCAGTTCAAGACAAGGGCGCCCCGCACCCGGCGCAACTCCCCTCCTTCCACGACACAGCCCTGCTGCTGTGGCATGGCCCTGGCTCTCAGCAGGGCGGTCCCCTTCCCTGCTCCAGAAAGGGTCTCCAGGGCGAGATCTGCCCTGCTTTCCCTCGTATTAATATAAGGGAAAGTCCTGGGGAGGAAGCTCTCCCCTGCCAGCGTCCACTCCAGCCTCCAGGAGTGCCTCTCCGCAGGTCTCCATCTTTCCCGCGGGTTCCGCTGTGCTGTGGCGCCCTCTGCTGGTGGGTCCCATGCAGTGCGAGAGTGCTCACCTGGTCCTGGCGTCCTGAAAGCCCATGTCCCCTACCTTCAAGTTCCTCCCTCTCCCAAGAAGTCGTTAGAAGGAAGAGTAGGCAGTCCTGTGGCCAGGTCTCTCTCCAGAGATAAGTAGAGGAGGGATGAAGAAAAAACGAGGCCTGGGGGAGGGGCTGGGATTTGAGTTAATGAGCTATGTATTTTCCTTTCTCTATAATCCACGGTATTGGATGCAGCAGCCAATTTAACTTCGCCATGGGATAATTTGTCATGGGGTTGTTAGGCTGCAGAGGCTGGGGTGGGATGAGGATGGGTGGGTAAGGCAGGGCCAGACAGAACCGGGGGCCATCCCAAGTGCTTCCTAGCAAACCTCCTGGGGTCGGGGGGTGAGGCATACTCTGTGCACCAGGGGCCCAAGGAAAGGAGCGTGGATAGCGTCAAGAATTCCTCAGGGGCAGAGCTAGGGTAGGACAAGGAAGGGAGGGAAGGACCCAACTCCAGCACAAGAGAGCCTTGCCAGGTGAAAGGGCGCCTCAGATCTTCCCTGAGAACAGCAGTGTGTCTGTGCAGCCCTCCAGAGCCTGGGACCCAGGGGCTTCCCGCAGACTTGTTGGTCCTGTGTGACTCATGGATGGATAGCTGGATTGGATGAATAGATCCATGGATTCATGAGTGAGCATCACTCAAATCTTCCATGCATCTAGAATGTGACAGAACCAGGACTTTCTGGCCTCATTTCTGTGTCCCTACTGTGTGCTTCCCTTAGAGTCAGAAATCAGAGGACCTCGAGTTGATGGTCCTTAGAAGGCAACTCATTTTACATAGAAATTGGGTGACCTTATATTCTGGTTTTCCCAGACAGCATCCCAGTTTCTGCCTTTGACCCAGGGCAATTAATATTCCTTTCACTCACAAGATCATCCTGGTGTGGACAATAAATATGGTCACCCTTCAGAAGAGGAAACTGAGGCTGAGATGCAGTCACTGCCCACAGCTAGCCTGTGGCCAATGCCCAAGTCTCCTGACATCCTCTGCTCTTCCTGCTGAGCTAAACCACTGCCAAACACCAAGGCCTGACACTCAAGGGTACAGGATCAGACCCCACCTGTCCACTGGGATCTCCCTCTCCAGGAAGCCCTCCCTCACTAGGACAGCCTGCAGAGACCCATCCATATCTGAACTCTGCCTTCAACACTTTCCATCTCAGTCTGGTACACAGCACTAAACTCCTTTCTCCACCAAAGTGTGGCTCCACCTACAATGTGCCAGAGGGGAGTGTGGAAGAGGAGAACAGACAGGTAGCAGGGGCCAGAGGGCCAGGGTCTAGAATCAGTCACTGCACATTTCTCCCCTGGGCACCTAAAACAATAGTGGCCTGAGGGCCCAACTAGAAGATGGGGAGCCACACATCTGAATGGGAGTGGAATTAAAATGTTGATTTGGCCATTTGCCTCCTATGGTCCTGGGCAGAAAGGCAGGCCAGGGCCTCTCTACCAACAGCCTGGTAGGTTTTCTGATGCCCTATGACCTTGACTTGTTTCCATCCCACCTCTGTGGGCTGCAGACGCACTCTGGCCCCTCTGTTTTCTGGCCAGCCCACTTTTCTAACTGCGGTGCTTCCTGGGACGCAGCATTAGGCACCAGTTGGGTAGTAGATTCTCTCTCCCCCCATATCCTCTCAGGAGGTATGAAGTCCCCCTCCTCCACGGCCCCAGCCTTCCCGTTTCTGAATAGACCACACTCCTCTCCCCTTGTCCAGAGCTATCAGAACCCTGACTCTTGCCAATCAAATGGCCCGCCACTGTCCACTCCCTGGAATGTAGCACCACCTAGTGGCAGCCTGCAGCCTGACAGCGCCGCAAGTGAAATTTCAGCACAGCAAGTCTTTACTGATTATCAACCATACACAAGGCATTATGCCAGGCCTTCACAGGTGGGCAGAAAATCACAAAGACAAACAAACAAAACCTTGAGATGTGCTCCCTGCACCGGAAAGCACTTGCCTTCCAGTGGGGAACTGAGCCGAACACAGTGCAACAGAAGCAGTATAGCATGATGCTTGTGGGTACAGACTTCTGAGTCAGACCATCCAGGGTTCAAATCCTAGCTGTGGCACTTACTAGCTGTGCTATTCCAGGTACATTATTTAACTTCTGTAAGCCCTAGATTTCTCTTTGTAACATGGATTAATAAAGATGCCTCTCTCAAAGGGATATTGTAAAGAACTGAGTTGAAGTATTAAAACATTCAGCACAGTGCTTGGCAGAGGGCAAGTGACATTAAGATGGATGCTATTATTGAAATGATAAAATGATTAATTCAGGCTTAGTCTTGTAAGAATTCAGGAAAAGGGTGGCCACGTGCAGTGGCTCACGCCTGTAATCCCAGCACTTTGGGAGGCCGAGAGGGGCGGATCACGAGGTCAGGAGATAGAGACCATCCTGGCCAACATGGTGAAATCCCATCTATACTAAAAATACAAAAATTAGCCAGGCGTGGTGGCAGGCACCTGTAATCGCAGCTACTTGGGAGGCTGAGGCAGGAGAATCGCTTGAACCTGGGAGGCAGACGCTGCAGTGAGCTGAGATCGTGCCACTGCACTCCAACCTGGTGACAGAGCAATACTCTGTCTCAAAAAAAAAAAAAAAAAAGAATTCAGGAAAAGGTTAACCCAACTATGAATTGGAATTATGACAGAGAGAGTAATGGAAGAGGTAAGAACTGAAGTAGGGCTCTGCGGAAAATGTAGGCTCTGTGACCACGACCAAGTCCTCATCTGTAAATGGAGATAACACAAAGTGCTTAAAGGTAGGGACCTCAGGTAATTCTCGAGGTAACATCTTTTAGTGATAAACATTTATTGAGCACCTACAATGTGTCAGGCTTTGGAGATTCAGAGATGAAAAGATACAGTTGCTGATCTCAACATTACAGTCTGGCTCATATCACAGAGAAAAGAGCTGGTGGGCTTCTGATCCCCACCCCAATCCCTGCACGAAACCCAGAAGGCAAGGGCGAGGCCATCTGTGAGTACTGTGTCCTCGGCCGGCAGAACCTCCAGGATCTCAACCCCTAAAACAGGGCCAGCTGTTCTGGGGAGATGAGATGGCAGATAATGATCAGGGTCATGGGCCCAATCACTCCTCTCAGGCTGCTCCTCTGCAAGGCCTCCTCCAGCCATGCTCCTCTGCTTCCCGCTCTGGTCCACAATCAGGAGTGTCCAGAATGTAAGGTTCGTGAGAGCAGGGGTCCAGCCCATCTTGTTCTCCAATGGGGCCAGTACAGCATTCAGTGCCTGGAATATAATAATGTCCAAAAATGTTTGCTGAATGGATGAATGAATGAATTAAAGTTTTAAGAAAGTAATTCATCGTGGGACCCTTCTTCTTATGCCTAGTAACAGCACACATGGGGCCTTTCAAAACTATTCTGGTCCTCAGAGTCTCCATCTAGAGACTAGAAAGTGAACTACACTCAGGATCTGTACTTCACCATTAGTTCTGCTAACTGCATATTTTTAATATGTCCTACTAATTACTTAATCTGTGTTCTTTTTGTCTTCCAAGTTAAATGATAAGTTTCTTAATAGCAGAAACTTTCCTTTATTTGCAGAATTTACAGTTAATAGATTTGCCATCATGGATGTGGCATTCCTAGATTCCATGCTAAACTTATTTTTCAGATGCCTTCAGGCATGAAAATCTTGTATCAGAAGAGAATAAAGTTGATTGTTCTTTGAATTAGAGTCCTTTCTGCTGATTTCCTGGCCTCCTCATAAAATCATCGGCCAAGTTAAGACCGCAAAAGACCTCGAAATTTTAGACTGATAAGCAGAAATTAACAACATAAAGTAAAAGACTGAATTTATGTTCAATAAACTATGTTCAGAACATCAACAGTACAGGTGCGATGTGGTAGAGAAGACATTACTTTTCATGGGGAAAAGATCAGCATGTTTTATTGTCCAATAAACTGAAGACACAAATGTAGAATTTCAGAAAAGGACCAAAATAATATTTAAAATTTGAAAAATTATAAATTCAAGAACTGAAAGATAAAATACCCAAATTAGGAATTTAATGAATGAGTTTAACAACTGATTAGAAAAAGGTGACAAAAATAATTAGTAAAAGGTAACAATGGTCAAAAAATAAAATGAATTATGGAGAGACAAAGGAGATGAAAAACACATAAGGATGTAAGAGAAATAAGGAATACAATAAGAAAGTCGAACATACATGCAATTCTAATCCCAGAGAAAAAAGAATGAAACAGAAGCAATCTCTGAAGGGAAAATGGTTGAGACTTGTTCAAACTCAATGCAAGAATTAAAACCACATAGTTAATTGGTAAAATAAATAAATAAATAAAATATTTAAGAAACAGCTAAAAGGAAAAGAAAAACTATCATTTAAAAACCTCCTAACAATAAAATTGGAAGCCAGAGACTACTGGAAAATATCTCTAAGTACTGAAAGAAAATAACTGCTGATCTGGAATTCTATACCCAGCAAAAATATTCTTCAAGAATGAAAGTGAAATAAAAATATATTCAAATGTATAAAAACTAGAGAAACTCATCAAAGCAGACCAACACTAAGGACAACACTGAAAAGTGTTCTTTAGGCAGAAAAAAAATTATTCCAGGTAGAAACTCAGAAATGCAGGAAGGAATGAAGAGCAATGAAAAATAGCATATATAAACAAACATTAATTATATGAAACAAAAATAATGTTTATACTTAATAGAAATGAAATAGATAACATATGTCAGAAGGAGACTACATTAAGTGTTCAAAGGTTCTTATATAAAAATGCCGGGCCGGGCACAGTGGCTCACGCCTGTAATCCCAGTACTTTGGGAAGCCAAAGCAGGTGGATTACCTGAGGTCAGGAGTTCGAGACCAGCCTGGCCAACATGGCAAAACCCCATCTACTAAAAATACAAAAATCAGCCGGGCATGGTGGCGGGCACCTGTAATCCCAGCTACTCGGGAGGCTGAGGCAGGAGAATTGCTTCAACATAGGAGGCAGAGGTTACAGTGAGCCAAGATCATGCCACTGAAATCCAGCCTGAGCGACAGAGCAAAACTCCATCTAAAAAAGGAAAAAAAGAATTCCAAGGGTTTGTAGAGGGTTTCTTTTTGATTATTCAGTATAGTACAAATAAATACATACATCTGAGGAAACTACCCAAGTTTTGGGGGGAAACGTCTGAGAGGATTAAGATGAAGAGTGCCTGACTCCACCAGCTAGACTGAAAAATATATTTTATGGGACATTTGGGTAGAGCACTTAGAAGGACCTTGCCTCAGTAGTGGGGAATAATTAGACCTAAACTAAAAAATGTTCTGGTCCTGCCTGACAAATCTTAAAAGCAAGACCCAAAGAATCAATCTGCTTCCAACTAGTTCACCTGCATCACAAAATAAAGAATATTTCTGCAAACTATCCATCACATAACATGTAAAATTCACATGTGTGGTATCCAATCAAAGATTACCAGGCATGCAAAGAAGCAGAAAAATGCAACCTCTGAAGATAAGAAAAACCAATACATTAAAACTAACCCCAAAATGCCACAGATGTTAAGACTAGCAAACAAGGACACTAAAACAGTTATTACAACTGTATTACAGATGTTCAAAAACTTTAATAGAGACATGGAAGACATTTTAAAAGGGCTAAATTGAATTTCCAGAGATTAAAACAATATCTGGTTTTCTAGAACTTAATACAATATCTGAGATGAAAAATGCACTGAATGGGATTAATGGCAGATTGGACTTTGCAGAAGAAAGGATGAGTAAACTTGAAAATATGACAATATCTGAAATGAAATATACAGAAAAAAGGATCCAAAAGAAGTTATAAGAGAATCAGTGAGATATGAGACAATTTCAAGCAACCTAATATATAGGAAATTGGATTTCCAAAGTAGGGAGGAAGGCAGAAAAAAAAATTGTTGCAGACATAATGGCCAAACTGTTTCAAATTTAATGAAAACCACAAACATACAGAACAATAATCTCACAAAGCTGCAGCACAAGAAATATAAATAAAATCACACCAAGGCACATCATAATAGTATTATTTAAAACTAATGCCAAAGAAAATCTTAAAAGCAGACAAGGGGGAAAAATGAACAAAGGAACAAATAAAGGATAACAGCTGGGCACAGCGGCTCATGCCTGTTATCCCAGCATTTGGGGAGGCTGAGGTGGGTGGATCAATTGAACTCCGGAGTTCAAGACCAGCCTGGGCAACACAGCGAAGCTCTGTCTCTGTAAGAAATACAAAGATTACCTGTGCATGGTGGCACATGCCTATAGTTCCAGCTACTTGGGAGGCTGAGGTTGGAGGATAACCTGAGCCTGGGGAGGTTGAAGCTGCAGTGAACCATGATTACACCACTGCATTCCAGCCTGAAAAACAGAGTAAGACCCTGTCTCAAAAAGAATAAAATAAATAAAAATAAATAAACAAACAAAGGATAACAGATTTCTCATTGGAAACAACGGAAATGAGAAGCTAGTACCCACAATACTTTAAAAATACTTTTTAAATGTGTTAACCTATAATTCTATACCCAGCAAAAATACCTCACAAAAATTGACCTAAATGACATTTATAGAACATTCCACCCAACAACAGCAGAATAAGCATTTTTTTCAAGTGCCCATGACCATATTCTGGGCCATAAAACATGCGTAATAAATTTCAAAGGATATAAGTCATAGGGTGTATGTCCTCTGACCACAATAGAATTTAGAAATCAATGACAGAAGTATCTATGAAATATCCACAAGAAGCCCATTTCTAAATAAATGTGGTTCAAAGAAGAAATCTAAAAGGAAATTAGAAAGTATTTTGAACTGAATCAAAGTGAAAATAATATATATCAAAAGTTTGAATACACAGCTAAAGCAGTACCTAGAAGGAAATTTATAACACTAACTGCCTATTTAAGACAAGAGCACTCTCAAGTAAATGATCTCAGCTTTCACATTAAGAAACTAGAAAAAGAAGATGAAAGTAAGCCCAAAGTGAGCAGAATAAAAAACAGAGATCAGAGCAGAAATAGAAAAAAATAGAGAAAGTTAATTAAACAAAAAGCAGGTTCTATGAGAAAAACAATAAAATAAATAAATGCCTAGCTAAGCTGATCAAGAAAAAAAGAAGGAAGACATACATTAACATTATCAGAAATAAGAGAGGTGACATCACTATAGATTCTACAGATATTAAAAGGATAACAAAGAAATGTTATTAGCAACTTTATGCCAATAAATTTGACAACTTAGATGAAATGTATAAATTCCTTGAAAGATATAATTCCCAAAGCTCATTAAAAAATAAATAGATAGCCTGAATATCTACTAAAGAATTAAATATGTTTAACTCTCCCCTCTCCCCCAAAAAACAACCTCCAAACCCAGAGAATTTCACTGGTGAATTCTACCAATAATTTTTATTTAAGAAAAAAATAGTATTAATTATAGGCAATTGAAAGTTAAAGAAGAAAGAATACTTCTGAACTTCTTCTATGAAGTCATTTCCCTGATACCAAAACCAGACAAGAAAACAAAACAAAACTACAGAGATAGGGAAACATACAAAAATTCTAAACAAAAAAAATAGCAAATCAAGTCAAGCAATATATATTTTAAAAGATAATAACCAAGTGGGGTTTACACAAGGAAAGCAAGTTTGGCTTAGCATTCAATAATCAATGTAACTCACCAAACTGAAAAAGAAAAATCATTTAATCATCTCAATAGTCACAGGAAAAGCATTTGACAAAACTCAACATCCATTCCTACTTTAAAAAAAAGAACTTCAGAAAACTAGGAAATTAATGAAACTTCTTCAATAAAAAGCATCTACAAAAACCTACGCTGGAAGTCCTAGCCAGAGCAATCAGGCAAGAGAAAGAAATAAAAGGCATCCAAACAGGAAAAGAAGTCAAACTATGTCTCTTCACTGGCAATATAATTCTACACCTAGAAAACCCTGAAGACTCCACCAAAAGCCTCCTAGAATGGATAAACAACTTCAGTAAAGTTTTGGGATACAAAACCAATGTACAAAAATCAGTAGCATTTCTGTATATCATTAATGTTCCAGCTGAGAGCCAAATCAAGAAGGCAATCCCATTTTCAATAGCTGCAAAAAAAAAAAAACCCTAGAAATACCTCTAACCAAGGAAGTCAAAGATCTCTACAAGAGAACTACAAAACACTGCTGAAAGAAATAATAGATGACACCAAGAAATAAAAAAACATTCTACGCTCATGGATTGGAATAATTAATATCATTAAAATGGCTATACTACACAAAGCAATCTACATATTCAACATTATTCCTACCAAACTACCAACATCATTTTTCACATAATTAGAAAAAACTATTTTAAAATTAATATGGAACTGAAAAAGAGCCCAAATAGCCAAAGTAATCCTAAGCAAAAAGAACAAAGCTGGAGGCATCACATTACCCAACTTCAAACTATACAATAAGGCTTCAGTAACCAAAACAGCATGGTACTGGTGCAGAAACAGACATATAGACCAATGAAACAGAATAGAAATCCAGAAATAAAGCCACACACCTATAGCCATCTGATCTTCAACGAAGTCAACAACAATAAGCAATGTGAAAAGGGCTCCCTATTCAATAAATGGTGCTGGGATAGCTGGCTAGCCATATGCAGAAAAACAAAACTAGACCCCTACCTTTCACCATACACAAAAATTAACTCAAGATGGATTAAAGATTTAAATGTAAAATCTCAAACTATAAGAATCCTAAAAGAAAACCTAGGAAACACCATTCTGGACATCAGCCTTGGGAAAGAATTTATAACTAAGTCCTCAAAAGCAATTTCAACAAAAACAAAAATTAAGTGGAACCTAATTAAACTAAAGAACTTCTGCACAGCAAAAGAAACTATCAACAGCACTTTCGGAGGCCAAGACAGGCAGATCACTTGAGGTCAGGAGTTCGAGACCCGCCTGGCCAACATGGTAAAACCCCGTCTCTGCTAAAAATATAAAACATTAGCCGGATGTGATTGTGGGTGCCTGTAATCCCAGCTACTCCAGAGGCTGAGGTGGGAGAATCGCTTGAACCTTGGAGATGGAGGTTGCAGTGAGCCAAGATTGCGCCACTGCACTCCAGCCTGGGTGACAGAGCAAGATTCCGTCTCAAAAAACAAAAACCAAACAAACAAAAAAAAAACAGGAAAAAGAAAACAAGAAACTATCAACGGAGTAAACAGACAACCTACAGAGTAAGAGATAATATTCGCAAACCCTATGCATCCAACAAAGGTCTAATAGCCAGAATCTATCAGGCACTTAATTCAACAGGCAAAAACCAAATAACCCCATTAAAAAGTGGGCAAAAGACATGAGCAGACGCTTCTCAAAAGAAGACATACAAGGGGCCAATGAACACGAAAAAATTCCCAACATCACGAATCATCAGAGAAATGCAAATCAAAACCACAATGAGATACCACCCCACACCAGGCCAAATGGCTATTATTAAAAAGTCAACAAACAACAGATGCTGATGAGGCTGCAGAGAAAACAGAATGCTGTTGGTGAGAATGTAAATTAGTTCAGCCCCTGTGGAAAGTAGTTTGGAGATTTCTCAAGGAAGTGAAAATAGTACTACCATTCAACCCAGCAATCCTATTACTGGGTACACCTCCAAAGGAAAAGATATCCTTCTTCCAAAAAGACACCCACACTCGGACGTTTACTACAGCACTATTCACAACAGCAAAGACATGGAATCCACATAAGTGCCCATCAATGGTGGATTGGATGAAGAAAATGTGGTATAAATACACCATGGCTACTATGCAGCCATAAAAAAAAGAATGAAATCATGTCCTTTGCAGCAACATGGATGCAGCTGGAGGCCATTATTCTAAGTGAATTAATGCAAGAACAGAAATACTGCTGTTCTCACTTATAAGTGGAAGCTAAATATTGGGTATACATGGACATAAAGATGGCAACAATAGACACCACGGACTACTAGAGGAAGGAGGAAGGGAGGCAGCAAGGGTTGAAAAACTACCTATTAGGTACTATGCTCACTAGCTGGGTGATGGGATCATTAATTCCCCAAACCTCACCATCACACAGTGTACCCATGTGACAAACCTGCACATGTACCCCCTGAATCTACAATAAAAGTTGAAATTATTTTTTAAAAAGTTACTACTAAAATCATACTTAATGATGAAAGAATAAATGGTTTGCTCATTAAAAATTAGGAACAAGGTAAAGATGTCTGCTCCCACCACTCACATTCAACCTGATACTGGAAGTCCTAGCCCATGCAATATGGCAGAAGAAGAAAGACAGAGAGAAAGAGGGAGCAGGAGAGGGAAAGAGAGAGAGAAAGAGGGAGGGGGGAGAGAGAGAAAGATGGAAGGAAGGAAGGAAGGAAGGAAGGAAGGAAGGAAGGAAGGGAGGGAGGGAGAAGGAGGGGAGGGGAGGGGAGAGGAGAGGAGATTGGAAAAGAAGAAATAATATTGTACCTATGTACCACGTTACAGATATCATGACTGTCTAAATAGAATATCTTTTAAAATGCTTTTAAGATCAATAAGAGAGTTCAGCACGGTTGCTGGATATAAGATCAACACACTAAAATCAATCACAATACTAACATATAATAATCACATACTCACAATTGCTCCAAAGGAAATAAAATATTTAGGTATAAATATAACAAAACATAATATAGGATTAGTATGCTGAAAATTACAAAATGCTAATGAAAGGAGATCTAATAATCAAAGGAAATCTACATAAATAGACATAAAGTATTCATAAACTAGAAGATGCAACATAGTAAAATCTCAGTTCTTCCCAAATTCATCTAGCAGTTTACTGCAATTTCTATCAAAATCTCAGATAGAGGTTTTTAAAACCGTTAGGTGTTTTTCTTTGTTTTTGGTACTTAGGCCAGCTTATTCCATATATTCTAAGTTTTAAATGAAAAAGCAAATCCCTAAAATAGTAAATCAATTTTTCTTTTTTGAGACAGTTTTGTTCTTGTTGCCCAGACTGGAGTGCAATGGTGCAATCTTGGCTCACTGCAACCTCTGCCTCCTAGGTTCAAGCGATTCTCCTGCCTCAGCCTCCTGAGTAACTGGATTACAGGCGTGCGCCATCACGCCCAGCAAATTTTGTATTTTTAGTAGAGACAGAGTTTCACCATGTTAGTCAGGCTGGTCTCAACCTCCTGCTAAATCAATGTTTTAAAAGAAGAATAAAGTGAGAGAAATCACTCTATCCAGTTGCTATGATGTGAATTTGTATGTCCCCTCAAAATTGATTCATTGCAATCTTAACCCCCAAGGTGATGGTACTAAGAGGTAGTTAAGTCATTGGGAGGTAATTGGGTCATGAGGGAAGAGCCCTCATGAATGGAATTAGTGCCCTTACAAGAGGCCTGAGGGAGCTCATTCACCACTTCCACCATGTAAAATACAGCAAGAAGACAACATCTGTGAGGAACAGGCCCTCAGCAGACAGTGAATCTGCTTGTGCCTTGATCTTGACTTTCCCAAACTCCAGAACTATAAGAAATAGATTTCTGTTGTTTAAAAATTACCCAGTCTAAGGCATTTTGTTATAGCAACCTGAATTGACTAAGACATCAATGTAAGACTTATTATATTCCTACAGTAATTAAGAGTGTGGTATTTGTAGAGAGATGGATACACAGATGAATGGAATGCATAGATAACCCAGAAATAGCCCCTTACAAATATGCCCAATTGAGTTTTTTAAGAAATAGGGTCTTGCTGTGTTGCCCCAGCTGGAGTGTAGTGGCTATTCACAGGCAAGATCCCACTACTGATCAGCACAGAAGTTTTGACCTGCTCCATTTCTGAGGTAGTCCCCCACTCCTGGGAGGTCACCATTTGGATACCAAACTTAGTGCAGACACCTGGTTGGCATAATGCACTATAGCCTAGGACTCAGCCTCCTGAGTACCTGGGACTATAAGCACCTGCAACCAAGCCCAGCTCAACTGATTTTTAACAAGCGTACCAAAGCAATTCAACAGAAGAAGGGTGATCTTTCAGCAAATGGTGCTGGAACAACTGGACATTGATAGGCAGTGAAAAAACAAAACAAAAGAACCTCAATCTAAACCTTAAACTTTATACAAAAATTAACCCAAAATGGATCATGGACTTACGTGTAAAATATAAAACTTCAAACTTTTGTAAGAGAACATTGGATTTGGGAGGCTGAGTCAAGCAGATCACTTGAGGTCGGGGGTTCAAGACCAGCATGGCCAACATGGCAAAACTCCATCTCTACTAAAAATACAAAAATCAGCTGGGTGTGGTGGCAGGCACCTGTAATATCAGCTGCTCAGGAGGCTGAGGCAGGAGAATCACTTCAACCCAGGAGGCAGAGGTTGCAGTGAGCCAAGATCGTACCACCGCACTCTAGCCTGGGTGACAGAGTGAGACTCCGTCTCAAAAATGAAAAAAAATAAATAAAAGGAAGGAAGGGAAGGAAGGGAACAGGGGAAGGAAGGAAGGAAGGAAGGAAGGAGAAAGAAAGAAAGAAAGAAAGAAAGAAAGAAAGAAAGAAAGAAAGAAAGAAAGAAAGAAAGAAAGAAAGAAGGAAGGAAGGAAGGAAGGAAGGAAGGAAAGAAAAGGAAAAGAAAAGAAGAGAAAAGAAAAGACTGGAGAAAATCTTCAGGACCTAGAACTAGGAGAAGAGTTCCTAGACATGACATCAAAAGCACAATTAAGAAAAGAAGGACATTGATACATTGACTGTCTTAGTTCATTTTGTATTACCATAACAGAATACCTGAGACTGAGTAATTTATAAAGAAAAGGCTTATTTAGCTCAGTTCTGTAGGCTGGGAAGTTCTAGGGCATGGCCCTGGCTTCTGGTGAGGACTTTCTCACTGTCATAACATGGTTGAGAACATAAAAGGGAAAGCAGATGCATGCAAAGAGGCAAAACCCACAGAGGCACCCTGGCTTTTAACAACACACTGTCATGGGAACTCACCCATTCCTGTGAAAACCAATACAGTCTGGCCAGAGCAAAAACTCCACTCACTACAGCAAGAACTGCACCAAGCCATGCATGAGTGATCTGCCCCCATGACCCAAACACCTCCCACTAGGCCCCACCTCCCAACACCACCTCACTGAAGATCAAATTTCAATATGAGTTTTGGTGGCGACAAGCTCAAACCATAGCATCAGCCTCAACAAAACTAAAACTTTCGCTATGTGCAAGACTGTTAAGATGCTGAAAAGACAAGCCACAGGCTGAAAAAAAAATTTGCAAACCACATATCCAACAAGACATGCAAAAAACTCAAAACTCAACATTAAAAACAAAAACAATCTTATTAGAAATGGGCAAAAGACATGAAGGAAATTTCACTGAAGAGGATATATGATGGCAAATAAACACACAAAAAAGATGTTCAACATCATTAGCCATAAGGGAAATGCAAATTAAAACTACAATGAGTTATCAACACATACCTATCAGAATGGCTAAAGAATAGTGACAACACCAAATGCTGATGGCTGCAGAGAAACTGAATCACTCATACATTGCTAGTGGAAATACATAATGGCACAGGCACTCTGGAAGACAGCTTGTGGTTTCCTTAAAAACTAAACATGCGGGCCGGGCACGGTGGCTCACACCTGTAATCCCAGCACTCTGGGAGGCCGAGGCGGGCAGATCACAAGGTCAGGAGATCGAGACCATCCTGGCTAACACAGTGAAACCCCATCTCTACTAAAAATACAAAAAATTAGCCGGATGTCGTGGTGGGCGCCTGTAGTCCCAGCTACTCGGGAGACTGAGGCAGGAGAATGGCATGAACCCAGGAGGCAGAGGTTGCAGCGAGCCAAGATCACACCACTGCACTCCAGCCTGGGCGACAGAGCAAGACTCCGTCTCAAAAAAAAAAAAAAAAAAAAAAAAAAAACCTAAACATGTGGCAGAGCACAGTGGCTCACACCTGTAATCCTAGCACTTTTGGAGGCCAAGTTGGGCGGATCACCTGAGGTCAGGAGTTCGAGACCATCCTGGCCAACATGGTGAAACCCTGTCTCTATTAAAAATACAAAAAATTAGCCAGGCATGGTGACACGTGCCTGTAATCCCAGCTACTCAGGAGGCTGAGGCAGGAGAATTGCTTGAACCCAGGAGGCAGAGGTTGCAGTGAGCCGAGATTGCACCACTGCACTCCAGACTGGGCGACAGAGCAAGTCTCCATCTCAAACAAAACAAAACAAAACAAAAAAACTAAACATGCAACTACTATACAACCCATTAATTCCACTCCTGGGCTTTTTTACAGAGAAATGAAGACTTATGGTTATACAAAAGCATGTACGTGAATGTTCACAGCAGGTTTATTTAAATTAGCCAAAAACTAGAAACAACCTAAATGTTCTTCATAAGAATGGTTAACTTACACACATTTATTATCCCACAGTTTTCATGGATCAGGAATCTGGGCACAGCTTAACCAGGTCCTCTGCTCAGGTCTCATAAGGCTGCATGCAATCAGGTGCCAGCAGGACTACAGTGTCATCAGCTGCTTGACTGGGGAAACTCTGCTTCCAGGTTCCCACACAATTGTCAACAGAATTGATCTTCTTACATCTATAGGGCTGAGGTCCCCATTTTTTCTCATCATTTACAGATTGCCTTCCATTCCCTGCCACATGGCCCTCTCCATAGACATTCATACATAATTTTTTGGTTCTTTAAGACTAGCAGGCCCTCCCTCCAAAAGTAACTACGTGAGATGATAGATAAATTAATCTGCTTCACTATAGTAACCACTTTACTATCTATGTGTATCCCATAACATGTCTTAAACCTCAAATGTACACAATAAAATTTATTTAAAAAAACAAAGACTAGGGGGAAAATCTTTCTCTTCAGTCTAAGACAGAGTGCTATATAAAGAAACACAACCATGGGAGTGACATGCCACCATCTTTGCCATATCCTATTGCTTAGAGGCAAGTCACAGTTTCCACTCATACTCAAGGGAAGGGGATGGTACAAAAATGTGGATCACTGGGGTTTGCCTGACACACCAAGTCAAACAGCGGGTAACCAAGGTTAAATCTACAGAAACTGCACAGTGTAAAATGCTGATTAGCTTTTTACTTTATTAGATTAACTATGCTTGTTAAAGTTTCTAGGGTAGCCACTAAAACGACAGAACTAAGATGTATAACCCCAATGGGGGCCAGTAAGAATGAGAGTCTGCAGTACAAATGAAAATAAGAAAGGGGGAAAAAAATGAAGTGAAGGGCCAGGTGCATTGGCTCACATCTGTAATCTCAGCACTTTGGGAGGTCAAGGCAAGAGGATCACTTGAGCTCAGGAGTTCCAAACCTGCCTGGGCAACATGACGAAACCCCATCTCTACAAAAAATGCAAAAATTAGCCAGGCATGGTGACACACTCCTGTAGTCCTAGCTACTTGAGAAGCTGAAGTGGAAGGATCGCTTGCGCCCAGGAGGTCGAGGCTGTGGTAAGCCATGATCATGCCACTACACTCCAGCCTGGGCAAGAACCTGTTTCAAAAAGAAAAAAAAAGGAAATGAAGAAACTTGGACAAGTAGAAAATGCAAAATAAGATAATATTAGTAAATCCAAATTTATCATTAAAACTGTAAACAAAATGGATTAACTTTCCAGTTAAAAGATAAAGTTTGTACAACTGAATTCTTAATAATCCAGCTACAAGCTACCTACAAGAGGCATTCCTAAAACACAGAAACACAGAAAGTCTGAAAGCAAAAGAATGGAAAATACATATACCATCAAAATATTATTCTAAAGAAAGAAGTATAGATAAATATACGTGATTTGGTCATAAAATAGAATATTGACCAGCAGTGAAAACAACTGAAACATAGCTACACTTACCAGAACGGATCAAATCAGTCACAGAAGAATGTATACAATATGATGCGACCTAAATACATTTCAAAAACATTCAAAACTAAATAACATATTGTTTTTGACAGATACACATGTCATAGGTTATTTAATAAAAGGACACAATAAACATAAAATGTAGGAGGCTGGAGCCTCCGGAGGTGGCAAAGGGATTTGGAAGAGATAACATGGGAGTTTTCAAGGTTATTACAATGGAAATTTAGTAATTATTTTGAACTAAATAATAATAACATACAATATATATAAAAACAATTTCTTAAGCTTGATGCACAGTAGATGTATATTCATTTTATTTTTTTCCTTTATATCTTTTATATGCGCATGTGTATAATGTTCTTTAAAATGTATTCAAAATTCAATAACTCTTTAAAATTTACTGAAAGCCTGATAGTATATCCCTTTTTTGACCCAGAGAAAAAGTACAATGAATGGAGCCACGAAAAGAAAAGCCTTTCCCCCAGGATTGCCATGAACTTCACACAAACTCACAGCATCCTGCACAGTCAAGTCTCCACTGAGACAGCTCGACCAAGACACAGAACTCATGAACACTGCAGCCAGGAGACCCACTCATGCTGGGACTCGAGGCAGAACCAAGGAATCCTTGCTCCTTTGTGTCTTTCTGGGGAACCTGGTAGCTGTCTGTCCTCCCCTGAACATCTCAGAATTCTTGTCCAGGTAAGAAATTTCCCAACAATTCTGTCTCTGACCAGGATACTATGTGATAGGATCTGTTTCTCAATCAACACATTTTTGTAAGCACCTATCATGTGCCAGGCTGTGGGCTAAATGCTTGGGTTACCATAGTGAAATGTGATGTTACCATAGTGAAATGTGACAAACGGGGTCTTACCCTTAGATGCCCAGAGCCTAAGAGGGCTACCGACAAGCAAATGGGAAAATACAATGGAGAGTGTCAAATGCAATGAGCATGTGAGTTCCGTGTACCAGGGAGGAAGACGGGGGAAGGTTCCCAAACTCAGAGTGGCCATTAGGGATGCTTGCCAGAGGAAGTGGCAACTAAGCTGGGAAGACAAAGGGCTCTATAATACCATCCTCCCAGCTTCAACCTGACTTACATTCAGTAACATGACATGGACCCGTCACTTGATGGTCAAACCTTCCGTGGCTTCTATTGCATATTCAGCCTCCAACACCCAATGGGATGCTGAGCCCCATTGCTTTACACTCTGATGTGGGAACTGGGGCCTTCCTTTTTGTTATCCCAAAGCAGCTGCCTTCCAACCTCAGGGAGGATGGTACAGGGAGCACCCCTGTTGAGGAGGCAGCCTCAGCTTCCTGCCCTGCTCTGCCCCAGGCCCAAGGCAGTTGGTCTGGTCCTATGGGTCCACTGCACATGGAGGGTGGAAGGAACTGGAAAGCAGGACTCTCACCCTTCCCCCTGGACTCCACCCACCAGAAGCATGCTGAGCTAAATGCAGGTTCTTGACCCCAGGCAGCCCAAGCTGGGGTGTCAGGGGAGGAGGCAAGGAGGCTGGGGAAGGTGGGAGTGTTTATCTTCAGTGGGACTTCCAGTGGAAAGACTGGATCCAAATCCGTCTAGCTGTGTAGGCTTAGGCAAATCACATCACCTACATGGGCCTCACTGTCCTTATCTGTGAATTGGACTCAGACAGGACCTGCCTCTCCCGATGGAAGTAGGGTGAAGGCGTTGATTTGAGGGAAGCCTTCTGAGATGTACAAAGCTCTGCCTTTATTCTGGCCAGGGTTCCTTAGGTCTTCTACCCCTAGTTAAGGCAAAACTTCCTCCCTCCCAAACCAAGGCCACTCTTGCCACACCCTCTACCCAGACCAGACCAGGGCTAACATGGTTCCTGACTCTCAACTCCCATGCAGCCTCCTGAGGGGGCTCAGAAGCCAAGTGCAGAGTGAACGAGGAGAAGGAATGTGACCTGCCAGGGTTTCCCTTCCATATTTGGACCAGAACCATTCTCCATCTCTTGGGAGGGAAGGCAGCTGCACCCAGATTCCAAAAACTCCTTCCAGAGCCTTTCCTAGGGCTTGTCCAGACAGGAAGTCGGCCCAGGGGTTTTCCAATTGCCCAAAGGTGCTATGCACCCCACCACCAGAAGGCGGCGCCCAGGAATCAGCCACTGCCTGTGTCTCCACTCCGTGGCTCCTAACAAAGCTCTTAACTCCTAAGTGCAGAGGCTGAAGCAGGAAGGACCTCGACGGAGATCATCCACGCCAGCCTCCTTAAAGTTTTGAAAGTCACAGGCTCCTTTGAGAAACCGATGAAAACTACTGACCCTCTCCCTGGAAGAATGCCTCGGCACATCCGCTCACTATGGTCACACAGATTCAGAACACCCTTGGACCCCCCAGACACACCGCCCAAGGACGCCCTAGGATTTCTTGTAATCCCGCCCAGGAAGCTTGCCCCATCAGCTACCCCCTCAAGGCCTAGAGGCTAAATCAGGCCCAGCACCTCTGCTCCCTGTGGTCAGCCCACGCCTGTGTTTATCCTGGTGATACCAGTCAACGGCTTCAGCAAAGGAGGCTGAAAGAAAGCCAAGGTCATCTTGTTCGAAGACAGGGGTTTATAAAAGTTGGTGGGGGTGGGTACTTTGCGACTTGGAGGATTATGAACTGACTGATTGTCTAGGAGCCTCAAACCTGGAATTAAAAAAAAAAAAATCATGCCGGGGCAGTGGCTCATGCCTGTAATCCCATCACTTTGGTTAGGCCAAGGCAGGAGGATCACTTAAGGTCAGGAGTTCGAAACCAGCCTGGCCAACCACATCTCTACTAAAAATACAAACATTAGATAGGCATGGTGGCGTGTGCTTGTACTTCCAGCACCTCGGGAGGCTGAGGCAGGAGAATTGCTTGAACCCAGGAGGCAGAGGCTGCAATGAGCCAAGATTGCACCACTGCACTCCAGCCTGGGCGACAGGGTGAGACCCTGTCATTAAAAAAAAAAAAAAAAATCAATAACTAATGCTCTTTTACCCAAAAGGAATCAGGGAGAGAGGGTGGCATTGGAGAGGGAGGGAGCAGGGGGAGGCAGGACTTAGGACGCAGGAGAGATTGCCCCCTTCTCTGTGCCCTGTGGGCTGCTCTGAAGGTCTCGGGGAGCCCATGCACTTTGCACAACAGGTCACAAGGCATTGATTTCTGGGGTAGCGGAATTACCCCTAACAAGACTGTAAACTAACAGTCCAGGAGAAGAAATAAAAGGGCACAAATGAAATGCTGAGAGAATCATGGACTGACAGAAGTGAAGAAGGACCAGTAGAAACAGAGGTCTCAGTCACCTTGCCCACATTCTCCCTGAACCTTCCATGTCAGCCAGCCTGGTCCAGGCCTGGGCTCATCAGCTGTTGTGCCCTGAATGCTGCTGTGGGGCAGGTTCTAGGAGGGTTAGGGGTGTGCTGATGATGATCCCGTCCTTGTCCTTCAAGAGCTCCCAACTGAGCTGTCAAGCCAGACACTATGTAAATAACTGCCAGGTGAGCTGTGCTGAGGAAAGGAGCTCTTCCAGCTGGGGTGGTCAGTAAAGTCATCACAGAGGGATGGGACTTGAGGAAATGGGGTCCCCAAGGTTGGTAGGTGAGATGACATAAACAATGGCACAGAGGCCAGCAGGCACGAGCTGGAGGCAGCAACACAGAACATGGGCCACTTCCACACCACCCCCGCCCTAGGGTATCTTCCTGCCATCAAACCTCAGTTTCATTGCGATCCACATCTTCCATTCTCCCCACTCCCCCTAGCCACCAATACTTCTCACAAACGTGGAAGCCCTCTATTCTAGAACACCGGAGAAGTGAGCACTCCCACATTACACTCATTCCATAAATGCTTTATGTGCATCTCCCATGTGCCAGGCACTATTCAAGGCCCTGTCTGAGGCTCAAGAGACACAGCAGTGAAAAGGAAAACAATGTCTTGCCCTCATTTGTCCTGGCAAAGAGCTTCTTAGAGTTAGAGCTCTGTTCCCAAACCCCTCCCAGGCTCCCACCCTCCTCATTTTATTATCTTGCACTGTATCTCTTGGAAATGGACCCAAAGACCCAAGAGTGGTTCTGCCAATACAGAGGACGATGGGGCTGTCAGCCTGTCTAGGTCTCTAACCATTTGGTTAATGCTGCTGATAAAGGTAGGAACTAGGTCTTGTTTTAAACATTGATCATAAATACTCCAGTCTCCAAATATGAAGGCACAAAGGCTCATATTTTCACTGTAAGTAACAGAACCCCAACTCAAACTAGCTTCACCACAAGTGAAAATTGTTTATAAGAAACTAAGTGCAGTCACTTTGGGAGGCCAAGGTGGTGGATCACCTGAGGTCGGGAGTTCAAGACCAGCCTGGACAATGGTCTTTAGTAGAGACCAGCCTGGCCCTGTCTCTACTAAAAATACAAAAAATTAGCCAGGCACAGTGGCAGGCGCCTGTAATCCCAGCTACTTGGGAGACTGAGGCAGGATAATCACTTCAACCCAGGAGGTGGAGGTTGCACAGTGAGCTGAGATCCCACCACTGCATCCAGCCTGGGCAAGACAGAGCAAGACTCTGTCTCAAAACAAAAAACAAACAAACAAAAACAAAAACAAAAACAATCTAAGTGCAAGGATGAGCTGGGGTTCAGAAACAACTGGAATTGGGGTCCACTCTCCCTGCATCATTCATACTCTACACGGCTCCATTCCTTCAGTCTTTCTCTGTCTTTAGACTGCCTTCTCCAGGACATGTGGGAAAAAATGTGAATAAGGTGGACTTCTCTCTTAGTCCCCACCCTGAAGTCCAGGAAAGAGACAGATGGGTCCAACCTGGGCCAAGGTGCTCACCTCTGGGTCTATCAGTTGTCAGCTGAGATAAGGATGAGACAACAGTTCCTAACACAGCCTGATGGATGGAGTTGAGGAGAAGTAATTCTGTGCAGATGATGTCCAATATGGGCACTTGGCGATCTAGTCCAACGTCTCCATTTTCAGAGGAAATGGAGGTACAAATAGGGATGACGCCTTGTCCAGTGAATTAATGATTAAACTCAAGGAATTCTGGAGTGCTTTGCAGGATCATCCATCAATCAGATTTCCAGTGAATCGAGTGGATGCATGCTCAACTCACACTCATAAATGGCAAACCATCCATGTGGTACACTTACATGGGATGACCTAACATACACGAGGGTGACTTTCCTTTTCCCAAAGCCACAGCCTGATGCTGCCTCAATCTTGCACAGCCAGAGAATGAGGAGTTATTGGTGAAGACATTCTCGGAATAAGCCAAGATTCCCATGAAACATCTAAATGGTTGCCATTTAAACTTCTCCTGACTGAACCTCTTTCTAAATGGGTTGTACACAGCTCTGTCTTCTTTAAGAGCAGGCGCTCAACAGAGTTAAGGCTTTTCTCAACATTTCAGGGTCGTTCATGTATTCCTTGGTTGTTCGCTAGATGGCAGGCCCTGTTCTAGCACTAGGAATAACAACAGTGGCCAAGACAGACATGGTCACTGGCTTACAAGTGAGTGAGGAAAATCAATCTAATAAATATACCCATAATTCTTCACAGTTGGGACACAGGCAAGAAGGAATATAACACTATGACATTCTGGAGGTATATAAGAGGGGATCTGAAGAACAGAAAAGGAGACAAGAAAGGTTTATTTGAGGAAGCGATGTTAGGTTAAGACTAGAGGAGGGTAGGAGGAAGTCAGTGGAGAAGAAGGAAAGGAACAGAGCTTCAGGCAGAGGGAACAGCCATTTCACAATGGCTGGGAGGTAGGCGAGAAGAGATGTGGCTGAGGGAAGCCAGTATGGCTGGAACAGGGCCCCATGAACAGTGGCCATTGGTTTGGACTGATTGCAGAGGTCCCCTCAAGGCTACTGCAGGGGTCAGGCACCGATTCGAAGATCTGCCCTGTCAAACCCAAGATAGATGCCAGCTACTCATAGAGTGCTCTGCAGTGTGGGTGCTTAGAGATGGCTCACCTGGGTTGAGTGCCATATTCTGTCAGGTTCCTGCTATTCAGAACTACCACACAACTACAGGATGATATATTTGGAAAGCTCCCAGAGAAACCTTCCAGAGCAGGAGTTAATGATCCTGATTGCACCATAGGATCACTTGGGATGCTTAGAAAAATACCTATACTCAGACCGTACCCCAGATCAATTAAATATGCAGACAAGGGATTATGGTGTGGGTGTTTTGTAAAGCTCCTAGGTGATTCTAATAAGTAGATATGGTTGAGAATCACTATTCTAGTGCAATCCTCTTTTTTTTTCACAAATTAAAGAACTGAAGCCCCTCTACACAATTATTAATTTTAGAAATGCACCCATGTTCACATTATACACAATAGAGAGCGAAGAAGGAATAGAAGTCATAGAAATCTCATGTTTAAAATATGGTAGTACTAACGGGAAAGTGGATCCCACTCCCTCTTGCTTCATTCAAAAAAGCAGTGTTAAAAAGTTTGATTTATAAGTTTTATCATATGAAGAAAACAGTATTACGGATAGCCACATGCAAGAGAATAAAGTTGGACCCCCTCCTTTACACCATACACAAAAATTAACTCATAATGGATCAAAGACTTAAATGTAAGCCCATTTTTTTTAATCCCAACTCTTAGAAGAATACATAGGAGTAAATTTTCATGACCTTAAGTTAAGCACAACCTTTTTAGATACCACATCAAAAGCCCAAACAACAAAATAAAAAAATAGATGAAATGCACTGCATTAAAATTACAAAGTTCTGTGTTACAAACAATACCATCAAGAAAGTGAAAATATCCACAGAATAAGCTAAAATGTTTGCAAATCATATTATCTGATAAGGAGCTTGTATCCAGAATATGCAAAGCACTCTTTCAACTCCATAATGAAAAGACAAATAAGCTAATTTAAAAATGGGCAAAGAATCTGAATAGCCATTTCTTCAAAGAAGATCTATAAATGGCCAGTGAGCACAGGGAAGGATGCCCAACATCACTAGCTATTAAGGAAATGGAAATCAAAACCACAGTGACATACCACTTCACACCCACTAGGGTGGCTATAATAGAAAAGACAGAGAATGTGGTGAGGTTGTAGGGAAATTGGAACCTTTGTATATGTTGGTGAGAGTGTAGCCACTTTGGAAAACAATGTGTCAGTTCCTCAAAATGTTAAATATAGAGTTACCATATGACCCAGCCATTCCACTCTTAAGTATATACCCAAGTACATATGCTTACATAAAATCCTGTACACCAGCGGTCCCCAACCTTTCTAGCACCAGGGACCAGTTTCATAGGAGACAATTTTTCCGCAGACTGGGGAGGGGGATTTCAAGATGATTCAAGCACATTACATTTATTGTGTACTTTATTTCTACTATTATTACATTGTAATATACAGTGAAATAATTATACAAGTCACCATAATGTAGAATCAGTGGGAGCCCTGAGCCTGTTTTCCTGCAACTAGACAGTACTATCTGGGGGTGATGGGAGACAATGATAGATCATCAGGCAATAGATTCTTATAAGGAGTGTGTAACCTAGATCCTTCACATGTGCAGTTCACAATAGGGTTTGTGCTCCTATGAGAGTCTAATGCCTCTGCTGATCTAACAGGAGGTGAAGCTCGGGAGGTAATGCAAGCAATGGAGAGCAGCTGTCAATACACATGAAGCTTCACTCAATACCCACCACTCACCTCCTGCTGGGCAGCCTGGTTCCTAACAGGCCATGGACAGCTATCCCTGCTATAGATGAATGTTGGGGACCCCTGCTGTACATTAATGTTCATATCAACAGCATTCATAACAGCCAAAAAATAAACTACCCAAATGTTCATCAACTGATAAATGGATAAACAAAATGTAGCATATGTGTGCAATGGAATATCATTCAGCCATAAAAAGGAAGTCTTGATATATACTACAACATAAATGAATCTTGAAAACATTATGCTAAGTGAAAAAAGCCAAAAGACCACATATAGAATGATTTCATTTATATGAAATGTCCAGAAAAGGCAAATCTATAGAGACAGAAAGTAGATTAGCAGTTGCCTAGGGCTGGGAGGGTGGAGGGAGTTGGGGAGTGGTCACTACACTAGTGCCCACGCTAGTGGATACAGGGTTTCTTTTTAGGATGATGAAAATGTTCTAAAATTAATTGTGCTGAAAATTGTACAACTCTTGTGAACACACTAAAAACCATGGAATTGTACAATCTAAATGAGTGAATTGTATGGTATGTGAATTGTATCCCAATAAAGATGTTTTTAAAAAACAGTATTAGCCAGACGTAGTGGCGCACACCTATAATCGCAGAGCTTTGGGAGGCCAAGACAGGAGGATCACTTGAGGCCAGGGTTTTGAGATCAGCCTGGGCAACACAATAAGAGCTCATCTCTACAAAAAAAAAAATGTTTTAAATCAGCTGGGTGTGGTGGTGTGCTCCTGTAGTCCTAGCTACTCAGGAGGCTGAGGCAGGGGGATTACTTGAGCCCAAGAGGTCAAGACTGCAGTGAGCTATGATTGTGCCACTGCACTCCAGCCCGGGTAACACAGCAAGATGCTGTCTCTAACAAAACAAAACAAAAACAGTGTTATCTCTTACTTCCTTATTCGGATGGAATTGGGCCATTGGTCTCTTGTGTTTTACGGTTTCCGTTCTTTTCCTTCTTTTCACGTTTCAATCCCACTCGTCTATCTGGATTTATATTTCTTCTCTGCTCTGCCTCCCTCTCCTCCCTCTCTCTCTCTTCTTTCTCCCTCTCTCCCTCCCTCCTCAAGAAAAGAATTGCAGGATATTCTCAGAAGCATTGTCTTTGCAGATTTGCTCAAGCAGAGAACTGATACGTCACCAAGCAAGTGGCTTTCCAGTGAGTCAGTGAGCAACAATTGAGCTTCAGGGCTTCCTCCTGGTCAAAACTGAGTTAGGCCAGGTGCAGTGGCCAAGGTGGGAGGATCACTTGAGCCCAAGAGTTCAAGGCCAGCCTGGGCAACATAGCAAGACCCCCTCTCTACAAAAAATCAAAAAATTAGCCAGGCATGGTGGCACACGCCTGTGGTCCCGGCTATTTGGGAGGCTGAGGTGGGAGGATCACTTGAGCCCAGGAGGGCTTGCACCACTGCACTCCCAACCTGAGTGACGAGCAAGACACTGTCTCAAAAAATAAAATAAAAAACTAAAACTATGAGTTACCCAAGTATATTGTGCACAACACTTAGATTTTGTCTTCAAAGAAAACAAAAGGGGGAAAGTCTTATTCCTAAGGCATTTAGAGCCTATGGCCATATTGATTCCCTGGGAAGTGGAATGGTTTAGGAAGAAGACTTTTCTGAAATATTGTCTTACCTAAGTACCCTATCCCCTAAAGAGGGTCAACTAAAGTTAAGGCAAATAATGACAAGAAGAAGACACCTGATGGAAGCAGAGGGACTGCGTTTCCCAAGAGCGGCAGATGCCATTTTCCAAAAACCACCGCAGCAACGTTTCTGATCCCACATGGATTTCCTGATTATCGGACAACCCTCTTACGAAAGGTGGAGTCTAATTCCCTTCCCCTTGAGTATCCTGCTCAGCCCCCTCGGGGATTTCTTCTAAGGAATAAAATCTAGTGGACCTGATGCCATGGTTTCTGATGTGAGGTTAGAAAAAGTGATACAGCTTCTATCTGGTTTTCTCTCTCTCTCTCTCTCTTTCCCTCCCTCCTCTTGGGACCCAGCTTTCTTGCTATGAGGAAGCCCAGGCCTCATAGAGAGGCCATGCACGTGTGTTCCAACAAGTTCCCCAGCTAAAGTCTCATGCCACGGCTGACATTAATTCCAGGCATGTGACTGAGAGAGTGCAAGAGCCTTCACGTGACTTCAGTCCCCAGCCTCTATGCCCACCCCAGCTGACAACAAGTGGAACAGAGCCATGTTATCCCTGCCAGGCCCTTCCCCAACTGTGGATTCCTGATGAGTTAGTTACATATTGCTGCATAACAAGTTACCCCATAACCAACTGGCTCGAGACATTTATTTTCTCACAGCCTCTTTGCTAACCTAGTGTTTCAGGACTGTGGGCACGGCTCAGCTGGGTCCTCTGTGTCAGCGTCCTTCACAGGTGGTAATCAAGATGTCAGCTGGAGCTTTCATTGCCTCAAGGTGGGAAGGCAATGCTTCCAAGCTCACTCAGGTGGTTGCTGGCAGTGTTCATTTCCTTGAGGCCTGCGGAATTATGGCTTGCAGCTCTTTGTCACATGGGTCTCCCCAACACAATGGCTTACTTCACACAAGCCAAGAAGGCAGTAGAGTGAAAATGGTAGCAACACTAAAGTTTCAGTCTTTTATAACCTAATCACGGAAGCAACATCCCATCTCTGTTGCCATGTTCTATTCATTGGAATCAAGTCACGACATCTATCTCATGCTCCAGAGGAAGGGATTATCCAAGGGTGAGAATCCCAGGAGCCATATCAGAAGCTGCCTCTGCACTGAGAAAAATGAATGTTTTGCTTATTTTAATCCACTAAGTTTTGGGATGGTTTGTTATGCAGTGTAAGATAATGGGAAAACACCAAAACACAGAGAGGAAGAGTTGGGTAAGAAAACTGTACTTGTTGAATATTTACTTTATTCCAGGATCATTTCACAGATGGCAGAACTAAGGCTTAGAGAGGTGACTTGCCAAAGCTATTAGTGGTAGAATGAGGATGAAAACCAATCCTGTTAGATTTCATAGTCCATGACCTTCTCACATTTCCACTCTACTTCTGTCCTTTGCAGAAAAACAAAATCCCAAACCATTTCAATATTAAATGGTGTTTTACCAATGACCTTTTTTTAATCCTGAAATTTAACCGGCAGAGACTATTTCTGGGTACCCTCCCCACCCACACCTCTTCAACTCCTAGTTACAAAGGACTTTCACCTTCATGCAAATTCTGTATTTTATGAAGCTGGCAAGACCAGTCCACCATGCTTAGCTACATTTTTTTCCATAAAAACAACTATCACTTGCCATAGTGAGGACATAGATTCCAGGAAGTCGGTTTCAAATGCTAAAAAAAGAACATGAGGCAGACATCTGCTTGAGTAGAAAATGTAAAACCCAACTGCTCCTGCTGCTAGTGTCTCTAGGCCCCCCAGCCCCACCCCTGCAAGAGGTAGTTCAGGCTAAACACATTAAAAACTTCTTTCAAATTGATTCAAGGATACAGGATAGGAGGGAGGCAGATTTTTTACTGCAAATCTTTTTGTACAGAATTTCAAAACATATTATGTGCATGCTAATTATCTTTAAAATTCTGCTTAGAGCCAGGTGCATTGGCTCATGCCTGTAATCCCAACGCTTTGGGAGGCTAAGGCAAGGCAGATCACCTGAGGTCAGGAGTTCGAGACTAGCCTGGCTAAAATGGTGAAACCCCGTTTCTACTAAAAATACAAAAAAAAAAAACCAATTAGTCAGGCATGGTGGCAGGTGCCTGTAATCCCAGCTATTCGGGAGGCTGAGGCAGGAGAATCACTTGAACCTGGGGGGGCAGAGGTTGCAGTGAGCTGAGATCACGCCACTGCCCTCCAGCCTGGGCATCAAGAGCAAAATTCTATCTCAAAAAAAAAAAGTTCTGCTTAGAGACTAATCTTGGTTGACAGATTTCTATCAAGAGAAACTCAGGCATTTTTCAAGATAGATTCAATAGTCCTAGTATCTTCTCTGGTGCTGATTCTGTGCTGCTCTGCATCTGTGCTGCTCTAAGCATCCAAGATGAGCTTAGCCTAGGCACTCAGCAGGGACAGAAAGGGCAGAGAGATGGCCTTTTCAGGGGCACCCTGCCTGCTTGCTGGGGAGACAAGTAAGGTTATTCCAAAAGCAGCAGATAACTCAAAGCCAAACCTTAGATGCTCATGGGCTGAGTGATATTCTAAAAGATGGACCAGAAAAGAAGATGACCACACTCTTCTACAGTCTATAGTGGTAGTGATGATAATAATAATGTGAATTACTATTTATTAATTAGGGTGCTTACTTAGTCCATTAATATTTAATTTAATTGTTGATAGGATTGGAGCTAAGTCTATCATTTCATTACCTATCTTCTGTTTATGCCTTCTCAGTTTTTGTTCCCCTGTTCCTCCTTTCCTTCCATCTTTGGACTATTGCAGTATATTCTAGAATTATGTTTTAATATAGCTATTGGCGTCTTAGCTAGAACTATTTGCATTATTTTTTAGAGGTTACACTAGGGATTACAGTGTGCATCCTTAATCTCTCACAGAGTTGATATTGTGTCCCTTCCCATAAAATTTGGATGCTTTACAACTGTACAGTTACATTTATCCCTCACCCCACCCCACTCACAGCACTCCCTATGCTGTAACTGCCATTTATATTACATCCACATATACTGTAGCCTGCAAGAAACACTATGCTTTCTTTTTAAAATAGTCTTATGTATGTATATATGTACGTATGTATTTGTGACAGGGTCTCATTCTGTCACCCAGGCTGGAATGCAGTGGCATGATCAAAGCTCACTGCAGCCTCAACCTCCCAGGCTCAGGTGATCCTCCCACCTCAGCCTCCTGAGTTGCTGGGTCCACAGGCATGTGCCACCACAACTGGCTAATATTTGTATTTTTTGTAGAGATGAGGTTTCACCATGTTGCCCAGGCTGGTCTCAAACTCCTGGGCTCAAGCAATCCACCTGCCTCAGCCTCCCAAAGTGCTGGGATTACAGGTGTGAGCCACTGTGCCTAGCCAAAATAGTCATATGTATTTTAAGGAAATTGAAATTAAAAAATAATCTTACGGCCAGGTATAGTGGCTCACGCCTGTAATCCCAGCACTTTGGGAGGCTGAGACAGGCAGATCACTTGAGGTCAGCAGTTTGAGAGCAGCCTGACCAACATGGCAAAACCCCGCCTCTACTAAAAATACAACAATTTGCCAGGTGTGGTGGCACACACCTGTAGTCCAAGCTACTCAGGAAGCTGAAGCAGGAGGACCACTTAAGCCTGGGAAGTGGAGGTTGTAGTGAGCCAAGAGTGTCCCACTGCACTCCAGCCTGGGCACAGAAGAGAAACCCTGTCTCAAATAAAAATAAAAAAAATAATAATAATCATATATATTTACCCAGATATTTACCATTACTGATGTTCCTTATTCTTTCCTAGAGGTCCAAGTTTCTCTCTTATATAATTTCTTTTCAGCTTAAAGAATGTCCTTTGCTTTTCTTCCAGTGCAGGTCTGTTGGAAATGTAAAAAGTAAATAAATAAATGTCTATTTGTTTTCTTTTTTTTTTTTTTTGAAGAATATGTTTGCTGGGTACAGAATTTTGGGTTGACAGGTTTTTTTCTCTTCTTCTTTCAGAACTTTAAAGATGGTGTTCCACTATTTTCTGGCCTCCATGTTTTCTCATGAGAAATCTGTGGATGTTAAAATTATTGTTCCCCAGAATGTCATGTGTTGTTTTCTCTGGATGCTTCCAAATTTTCTCTTTATCTTTGATTTTCAATGGTTTCACTCTAATGTACCTAGATGTGGTTTTCTTAGCATTTATCCTACTTGAGTTTTACCACATTTTTTGAATCTATACATTTATACCTTTCACCAGATTTGGAAAATTTTCATCCACTATTTCTTCAAATATTTTTTCTACCCCATTCTTTCTCTCCTCCCCATCTGAGACTCTAAGTACACATACATATGTTCCACAGCTCCTGGAAGCTTTGTTCATTTTTTTAACATTTTTTTCTCTTTCTTCTTCAGATTAGATAATTTTCATTGATGTACCTTCCCTGATTCTTTTTGGGGGGTGGGGGGTGGGGGACATCTCCATTCTGCTATTAGGTCCACACTGCTATGAACTCTACAAATTTTTTAGTTCAAATATGCTACTTTTCAGCTCTAGAAAATTCATATGGCTCTTGTTTATATTTCTCTGTTGAGTTTTCCTATCTTTTCAATCACATGAATACATTTTCCATTACCTCATTGAGCATGCATATAATAGTGGCTTCAAAGTTCTTATGTGATCATTCTAGCAGGGTGTCTTACAATTGACCTCCATTGATTGTCTTTTCACTTAGGAAAAGTCATATTTTTCTGGTTCTTTGAATGTCAGGTTATTTTGGACTGCACCATAGACTGTGAATTTTATATCATGGAGATTCTAAACTCTATTATATTCTTCCAAAGAATGCTAATGTTATTGTTTTAGAAGACAATTAACTTGATAGACTCAAAGTTCAGTTGAATTGCCTTAAGTAGATAGCAATTCAAATCTCAGTTCAGTTCTGTTAGCCTTACCTGCAAGCACATGTACGGTACAAGGGTTAACCAATGTCCCTCAGTTTGGATATCTGAATGCATGCACAGAACTTAAGAGTTGCTCTTTCTGGCTCTCCTCTTTTTGGGATTATCCTTACATGTTCCAGTGGCTGTGGCCACCCCAGGCTCTGTCCTCGAACATTTCAGGCCAGAAAGGTGATAGATTTTCTATCAGGGTTTTAGTCACTCCATACAATGCCATAGCAAGCAGTTTTCAGCCTGAAGCCATTAGAACAGAAAATTCACCATGTGCCAGTCCTTTTTTCCAAGTCTCAACTCCCTTCCAAATTCTCCCTGATTTTTCTCACTCTGCAGAGGCTTCAAGCCATTGCTTTTTTGTATTTTTTCCAGAATTTATTATTATTTGTAGGATTACAAGTTTATCAGGAGCTCATTCCACCAGATCAGAAATGGAACCAGCTACTATTTATTAAACCTCCTCCATGTACCCATTTATGCCTCTCTTTTCAAGTTTTTTTTTCACTTTTAAATGTTTTCTTTTATAAAAGTAATGTATATTCAGATAAGAAAAAATCATATAGCACAGAGTAGAACAGAGAATAAAAATTAGTCTTTCAATCCTCCTCAGACACCTCCCCCAACTCCAGCTCCACTCCTCATCAGTAAGTATATGTATATTGCATTCGTCTACACCAAATAAATCATACTATAATAAATGTGTTTTTTATTTTTTGTTAATTTCCAAATCATTACAAATAAAATGATTTTATTTATTTTCATTGGCTATATAGCATTTTATTGCATGCATGTGTCATAATATTTATGTGCCACAATGTATTTAATGTGATCCCTTCTAAATGACATTTTAGTATTTCTCCATTTTTCACTGTTACGAATCATGCTGCAGCAAACATTCTTGCACATATATTTTTACACATTTGACAGAGTATATAAAATCCTAAAAATGACATTGCCTGCACACAGAATAAGTATATTTTAAATTTAGGTTTCAACTTCTAAAATAATGCTTTTGACCTAACGCATTCTGACTTTCAAAAGCAGTGTTTTGCCTAAATGCTGTAAGGTAAAAGACAAAGAGAACTACACAAACATTGTGTCTTCATTAGTAAATTTGTTTCCTATAGGGATACTGTTAGATTCTGAAACTATTTTATATATACACTAGGGTTGAACAAATAAGTAAATACATTACAGAAATGAAAATCAAGTTTCTCACTATTGGACAAAGAAGTTACAAATAAGCAAAGGCAGAAAACTGTAATGAAATCTGTTGCATTGAATTAGTGTTAGAGACATCAGCACAAACTCATTTATGATCACCACAATAGAGATTAGATAGATAGATAGATACATATTTCTATCTCTGTCTACTGAAAGGACTTAGAAACAGTGACATCCCAATAGCAATGTGCACATCTAATACCAAGATTTTGGTTTCTAAATACCATTTCCCAGTAAAAGGAATCAGGGCTTCTTGGAGAAATGGTTGATCCAGAGTGGGAGTAAGAAAAATACAAGATGAACTAAGAGTATCCTGTGGTACCAGAAAGAAAGAAAGTGTTCAAAAAAAAAAATGGGGTCATGTCAAAGGACACAAGCCACTCTGAAAAGACTCCCAATATGATGTTATTGAATTAAATCCTAAAGAACAAAATAAATAAACGATTGGATAAGCAAATAAACTCCAACTAATAGCTGGGCATGGTGGCATATGACTGTAGTCCCAGCTACTCAGGAAGCTGAGGTGGGAGGATCACTTGAACCCAGGAGGTTGAAGCTGCAGTAAGCTGTGATCATGTCACTACACTCCAGCCTGGGTGACAGAACGAGACCCTGCCTGTAAAAAAAAAATAATAATTCCAACTAATAAATGTAGAACAAATGACAGAAATAGAAGATCACCATTAGAACATCTCAATTACAATTACTGTAAGCAGAGGCAGGCTCCATCTCTGAATGAATGCTAACATTAACAGGTAAAAGTTTAAGAAAAAACAGGACGTATATTCAAAATATCTTCCTCAAAATACTTATTAGTTACTGTAGTGAGAAATGTTAACAAATTCTTTGATACCCCTCCCTTTGAGGTGGACCTTAATTTCCCTCTCCTTGAGTGTGGGCTGGGACATAGTGAATCTCTTCTAACAGAGTGTAAGAAGAAGAAAATATTAACTTTGTCATGGATAAAGCTGACAGACACCACCTAAATCGAGTGATCAAAGTTAACATCACCATAATAAGACCTAGTGATACCACACACGCCCTGATACTATGCACTGAGAAGGACACATCACCTCTGTGGTCTTCCTCCCAAAATTCTATAACCTCACTCTAACCATCAGAAAGCATCAGACAAATCCAAATTGAGGGACGTTCTACAAAATATCAGAAAAGGACTTCTAAAAGGACACCTTCCTTCTAAAGATTAGAATTCAAGGTCACCTGATTTGGAGAATTTCCATCTCCAATTTGCTGGCAGTTGCCAAGACCATCCTCGGTGATTTTTGTTTGTAGCTCCATGTTGAGAATGGCTTTTGTATATTTCTCTGGGTTGAATGTGGTGTACCTTCCCTTTACAATATGAAACTCTTCAAGCATCAAATCAGAGTTATTCTACTCCAAAAAGCTTAATATAAAGCTCTCAACATCGACATGTTGGTGTGTTCAAGTCACACAAACCAAGAACAATAATAGCTGCCATTTATTGCACATTTAATACACACAAGACACTCCGTTCAGTACTTTATGAGCAATTAGTCACTTAGTACTCCCAAACACATCATCAGCTCCATTTTACAGATGAGATGTTGAGCACAGAGAGGTACAGTAATTTGCCCAAGGTTACACAGCTAGCAATTAGAGGAGCAAGAAATTGAACCCAGGGAGTCTAGCTTCAGAGCTCACACTCTTAACTACTATGCTTGGTCTGGGGGAGCCCCATTACAAGAATATTTTGAATTATCAAAAATGAAAGCCATAAAATATTAGAGGAAGAATATTTAGACAATTTTTTCTGAAGCAGCGCAACCTAGAGCCTTGCTTCCCAAACACTGTCATCCTCCAGCCACCTCTTTGATTTCGGCCATGGCTGACATAACCTGCACTCTTAGTCACTTAATATCTTTTGAATCGACTCAATTGTTTTTGCTTAAGTAAATTATTTAAAAAGGAAAATGACCTCATGTCACTATTGTAAATGGAAAAGTAATATCATTTACTTTAAGTAAATGGTAACCTAAAAATAAATACCATAGAAACAAAACAAAACAATGTCAATAAATTACACTTAGATCTACTGCCTACCAAAGGCTAAGAGCCTGAATAAGTTCTGCTCTCTTTTTACCAAGACAGGGGAGTTTTAACAAGTTGTAGAGAGTGTTCGTGATAAACCAGCATCAAAAGGTAATCAGAAGAACTACAAGAAAACTGGAAAAAGGAATAAGGTGTTCTCTGGAGCTTAGGATTAAGGGACAGAAACCTCAAAGAAACACTGGCCTAAATAAAATAGAAACTTACTTCTATCTCACACCCAAGATGAAAAGTAGGTGGACCAGGGCTGCTGAGACACCCCATAGTGTCATGACGAGGTGGCTTTTATCTTGGAGTTCCATCATGTGTGGTTCACAAGGTCATTTCAAGGCCCAAGATTGCTCCTCCAGCACCAGCCATCTCATCTGCTTTTCAGAGAGCAGCAAAAAGAAAAGGAGAAGAAAAAGGAACATCCCTTCTTTCTAAGAACACTTCCTCACTTTTGCTTACATCCCCACAGGCTAGAACTTAGTCACAGCCAGGGAGACTAGGAAATGTAACCTTTATGTTGGGCAGCCAAGTGCCTCACTTAAAAAAAAATAGCAAGCAAAATTATACTACTAGAGAAGACGGGGGAGGTGGATGAACAATAGCAATCTCTGTGGCTTCATGATTCTCCACTGCGCTTGTGTGCCTCCAGGAGTCACCTTAGGGGGTCCATGTAAGTCAAGACAAGCCCAGACTTTCAACAGACACCTCTGCCTGCCTCTGAAGTCAGCCTTGCGCCCATGTCTCCTTTGCACAGTGTTTCTTCCAAGCTTGGGAAAACACTTCTCTCTCCCACCACGGTTGCTATTACAGGTTTTGTTATTAGGCCCCCTAAGGGCTGTCCTGCCCTCTGAGTCCAGAGGCCTCCTTGAGCCAGATGGGCTGTGGCATGGCTCTGCATTGCTGAGGAGAGAAGAGCACTGTGAAGGGAATCAGTGAGACTCAGCTTGGCTTTCCGGCTTTGCCCCTCACCAGATGTGCTGACCATCGTCAACCCAAGCTCTGAGCCTCTTGTTCATTGAGCCTGACACTGCAGCACCAGACACGCAGGTCCTGGCCACAAGCTGGAAGAATCCATAGCCCCAGATCCAGTTCTAGCTGGAATAACTCTGTTCCAATGCTCAAGGAGCTTCACATCTTAAAGGAAGGTATGCCACATTCAATACAAAGACATATACAAAAACCATGCTCAGCACAGAGGTACAGACAAAAATTGCCAAGGATGGTGTTGGCAACTGCCTGCAAATTGGAGATGGAAACTCTCCTATATCAGGTGACCTTGAATTCTAATCTGAAGAGGCAGGATGTAACATGACCAGGGGAGGGAGGGAGTTATGGGCACAGCCATCGACCAGCCATCCAGGTGGGGTTGCCATCCACCTGGATCACCGAGAGGAGGGTTGCCACCCCAGTGTGGGACTATTATCATAGGTGTAGAGCAGGAGGTAACCTGGGGCCCAAAACTCAGTGGTTCCATCTTTTCAAAACCAGAGACAACTTTTAGTATGCGCCATCTCAGGAGACTTGTTTTAAGAGCTGCTTGCCAACTAAATTGTACAAATTAAGAATTCATGCATGTGTCCTGTATTTTTCATCTAAAAACATGTATCTCCTGGCCACAGGCTCTCATGAGCAAAGCAGGTGCACTGACAGATGCTCAACCTTGACTGTCCTGCTCAGGCTCATGCTGGAGAAAAACCCAGCATTTAGGTGGGGTTTTTAAAACAGCAAAAATAGCTGGTGAGCCAGCCCCACTCTTGGTGTCTCTTACCATCTTTGTTGGTCTCCAGCCTCCTCCCAATTTGAAAAGCACTCATCTTCCCAACTCCCCAATCTCCCCTTTACTGGTAAGAAAACTGGGACTCAGAAGGGGAAGTGGCTTGACCAAGGCCACACAGCTGTGGGTGGAGAGATGGAGGCAAGACTGTGTCACGAGTCTCCTGATGGGTAGCCTCTGTCCTGCCTCCTCCTACACACTCCCCACTGCTCAACTCCAGCCCTCCAACCCACAGTGTGGGAGCCAGCTTGGCACCATTGTGGGGAGGAAAAGAATAACTCCCAAAGAAAGAGGCTTAGAATCATCCACACCCATGGATATAAGGCAGAAAGGACGCCAGGATCAGAAGGCCAAGGCCATGCCAAAATGTCATAGGTCCCATAAATTAGGCAGCCAGACATGCCAGACTAGCTATATAATGAGCTGCCACACTGATGGTGTGTCTGAAGGCTGTGGTCTTTACGATGGGGCCCATCACTTGAATCTGGCATGTTGTGTGATCTCCTACAGGTGATAAGTAAAGTATTGCTTTCCCCAAACACCATCTCAATCAAGCTCAGGAACAGCCCACCCAGAAGCCATCGTGACATATCACACTTCATAGAAGCATAAACTGCAATACGTTTTTATTCCCAGTCCCTATTGAAATCACTGACCCCCTCGTATAAGTGTCCAAGGAGACACCGTCAGAGAAACCAGGTGTTGGCTAGATTTCCTTAGTAGCTGAGTGACCTTGAGCACACCACTGCTCTCGGGGGTCCTCAGGTCCTCAGGTGAAAGGTGGTCACATAGTCCCTGTATTGGCTTGCTAAGAGCTGCCGTAACAAAATACTACAAACTGGGGGCTTAGGCAATAGAAATGTATTTTCTCATGGTTCTGGAGGCTGGAAGTCTTAAGATCAAGGTGTTGGCAGAGTTGGTTCCTTCTGAGGGTGGTGAGGCAGAATCTGTTCCAGGCCTCCTTCCCAGCCTCTGGAGGTTTGCTGGTCATCTTTGGAGTTCCTTGGCTGATAGAGGCATCACCCCAATCTCTGCCTTCATATTCACATGGCCTTTCTCTCTGTCTCTCTGTCTCTCTCTCTCTCTCTCTCTCTGTGGTGTGTGTGTGTGTGTGTGTGTGTGTGTGTGTGTGTGTGTGTGTGTGTGTGTGTGTGTTTATGGGTCCACATTCTTCCTTTTTTATAAGAACACCAGTCATATTGGCTTAGGGCTCACCTTAGTGACCTCATCTTAACCTAATTCCATCTGCAATGACCCCATTTCCAAGTAAGATCCCATTCTGAGGTACTGAAGGTAAGGATTTCAACACATGAATTTTGGGAGGACACAATTTAACCCACAGCAATTCCCTGTATTCATCCCAGCATGGCCTGCATCTCGAGTGTCACAGAAGGCCATGCATGTAAACGCTCTTAGGGGAAGATAAGAGGACAGGATGGAAGGGCAGGTGTGAGCTCCCCAGGATCTGGACCACTGAGATGTGGCTGTAACACCCCCAAGAGGCAGGAGCATGGAGGTGTGAGGGGCTCACGACTCTCCTGGAGAGCTCTGCGGAGATCCCATGCAGCAGGATTATCTAGGTTTCCTTGAAATGCTTGATGTAAGAAGATAAACCCCAGAAAAAGTTTTCACAGAGGCAGGGCCTCTGAGCTGCTCTGCAACAGCTGGAGGGGCTTGGGTTTCTTTCCTGTCCTATCTAAGTGTTTGCTGCAATCAACAGCAGATTTGCTTTCAATGACACTTGCTTGGTTATCTGGGTAGGGAAACCAGTCCAAGTAAATTGTTTTAGCATCAGTCCTGTCCATTTCAACTCCCATGTGGTTTGGGATAGGTGGACAGCAGGCTGCCATTTCCTGCTGCCCAGTATCAATATAACCTGGTCACTTTGTGCCAAGTAACCCAGCTCTGGATAGGATGAGGATCTCAAGCCCCCTGAGCTGCCCCTGCTCACCTTCCTGGACTCATGGGCCACCTTTCCCCTTCCCATGCACCCTCCATTCTATGGCAGAGAGAGTCGGAGTAACTTGCCCAAGGTCATGCAGTCAAGTGGCAGAGCCAGCATCTGGACCCAGACAATCTGGCTCCTAAACACCATGTTTTCTTGCATCAGGCTGAAGCTGGGCCACTACCCAGACAAAAAGGATCAGCTGTATGATGTGATGTGAAGGGCAGGACTCCGGGAGAGAGGCTCAGCCTGGAGGAAGGGCAGAATTTTTCACTATTGTGCTTCAGAGTTTTCCAACTCAGTGCCTTGAAGAAGGGGCACCAGTGCTGAGTAGAAAAGACGCCACCCGGGACAGGAGAGCCATTTGGAATGGGAGAAATCCTTCATGCTCCCCAATGTTGAGGAGGCCCAAGTAGCATTTTTCATGAATGGATTGCCTTTATTAGAAAACATATCAAACATATAGATAAACATCAAAGATAAACATCTACCCACAACCCGGCTTTATCAAATTGAACACTAAGCCACATTTGCTTCAGATTTTCACTTTTAAGAAATGGAACAACAGATCGAGTTGATCCCTGCATATCGTTCCTGCCATCATTCCCCTTCTCCCCAGGGAAAATAAAGAAGAACCTCTTAAGAATTTGGTGTTTATCATTCCTGTGCAGATTTTTATAGTTTTAATACATATTTATGTATCCACACACATTTTATAGTACTAATTTGCATGTCTTAAAACATTATACAAATAGTCTCATACTAGACATTCCTTCTGCAACTTGTCTTTTCCACTCAACATGATGTCTTTGAGATGTATCTATGTTGATGCCTGTGACTGTAGTTCATTCATTTTAACTGCTATATGGATAGAGCACAACTTTTACATTTATTTTCTGGTTGTTTCCAATTTTTTATGTTACAAATGATCCTGCAAGAATATTTTTGCACCAACCAGGCTCCTCATACTCCTCTGCAACACAGACCTAGAACTGTGATGCCCAGGTCATGGGGCAGGAACATCTTCAACTCTCTGGCTATTGCCAAACTTCTCTCAAAAGTGGTTCTTCCAATGACACTCCCAGCTGGGTACATTTGATCTCAGCACATCCTTGATTACACTTGGTATTATCAGGCTTTTAAAAAATGTTTACTGGCCGGCGCGGTGGCTCATTCCTGTAATCCTAGCACTTTGGGAGGCTGAGGCGGGAGGATCACCTGAGGTCAGGAGTTCGAGACCAGACTGGCCAACATGGTGAAACCCTGTCTCTACTAAAAACACAAAAATTAGCCAGGGTTGGTGGTACGCACCTGTAATCCCAGCTACTCGGGAGGCTAAGGCAGGAGAATCACTGGAGCCTGGGAGGTGGAGGTTGCAGTGAGCTGAGATCACACCACTGCACTCCAGCCTGGGCAACAGAATGAGACTCTGTCTTAAAAAATAAAAATTTTTTTTACCATGCTAATGGGTATGAAACGGTATGTTTCTGGGATTTTAATTTGCACTTTGCCTAATTAGCAGTAAGGTTGAGCACCTTTCCATGGCCTCATTTGAATGGCTTATGTCTTTAGGTATCTCCCTGCATGAGATCCAAGGGGAAGTGCAAAATAGCCAGAAGTCAAATCTTTGTCCCAGCCCTCCATAGCTCCTGAAACTCTCCTAAGCCCTGGGTAAGAAATTCAGTGGCCTGAATAGCCTGGGGGAGTTGATCTTGTGGAGGATGAAGACAGAGTAACAAGGGAGAAGGGGCCAGTTCCACCCCACCCATCCACCCACCGACTGGAGTCCCACACAGCACTAAGGAAGCAGGTTCAGTGTCAGAAATCCACCCAGAGTGGGTTGGGGAACAAAGCGAGGTGAAGGAGAGCAGAAGGATGTGTAGGTGCCTTTTCTGACAAGCCTGACTGGGCAGGAGAGTAGAAGGACAAGGAGTTGAGGGAGGTTTTCTTTCGCCATGGGGGAGACAGAGCGTCTTGATCGAGGAGCGAGGGGGGAGTCAAGACACGGGAGAGGGGGCAGCTGACCACGGGAGCAAGGCTTGGGGTGTCACAGCAGGAAGGGAGAAGGAAAGGCAGTGAGAGGAGGCCAGCTGGGAGGCCCAGGATGGACTGCCATCTGATGGCTGTTCTCAGTGCACGGCGCTTGGTCCTCAGGTGCCCGTGAGAGGAAGGCACACAGGAGAGTTGAGAAAAATGAGGAAGGCTTGAAATAGTCATGGAGAGTGAGGTGGGAATGGGGGAAGGGTTGTTCAAGAAACCCAATAAGACTGCCAGGCCCCATCCCCAGGCACCGGTTTCTGAATGCCTTTTTAAATCCCTTTTCCAAACCCTGAAAATCATGACTGTTCATTGATGGGGCAGGGAGGTCCCCCAGTGAGGATGCCCTGAAGTAAAGGATCATTGGAATCAGCTGGAAATCCCAGTGACAGTGAAGAGGGAAGACTCATCTCCCTCAGACCAGAAGCCATCTCTGAGCAAGGGACAGTGGGGACAGTGCCCCTGGAGCGAGGGGGGTGTTTCTGAGCATGGCAAAGGCTCTGTGAAAACACCGTAATTCCAGGGTGGAGAAGTCAGAGAATAATGTAGCCAATGGTGATGGGCTTGGCTTGCTCCTTCAGTGATTTATTTTCTGTTTATTTTATAAATAAACATTTTATCATAGTCTATTTTTCCACAGACTATGTATTTATATAATAATATGGCAGAATGAAAAAAGAGAAGTGACATTTTTATTAACTATTAGCACAAATCTCTGCTTTTTCATGATTGCGTAAGAAAATTAATCTTGGCCTCAATATTTTTCATTACCTCCCCTTTAAAGGCTCATGTATCCCCTAATGGCTGTCTCTTCTCGAGGCCGGGATTGCCCAGAGACACACAGGATTACAATGTTAAAAATAAAAATAGCTGCAGCCTTGTATCTGCACAGTGCCCTGCACTTTCTAAGCCATGTCTCCGTCCTCAGCTAATGTGAGCTTCACAACAGGCTCCTGCTCCATGAGGTTGGCAAGACAGAGTGGTATTTTTAAATTTTTTTCTTTTTAACCCTCCTTTAACAGGTGAAGAAGCTAGGGGCTGGGGAGAAGTGATTTGCAAAGACTACCCAGCTAGGGAAAGGCAGTTTCAGCTGGAATTCATCATCGCTGGCTCCTAGGTCAGGGCTCAGAGAGTCAAGGTTAGGATCTGAGGGCAGGAAGCTGGGGCACTCGGGTTTGGGCGGTGCAGGCAGGACCCCAGGGAGCGAGCTTGCTCCAGGACACACCAGCGGCTCCTTGGACGCTCTCCTGGCACCAGGTGTTGCTAAGTGGCCATGGCTGGGTAGGAGCAGAAAGCCTCCCCCACCTCCAGAGACAGTGGCCCCTCTCAGAACGGAAAGCTGCGAAAAGCACCGTGGCTGCCAGGAGAACCAGGGGCCCGCCAAACTCAGGTCATCACTTAGACGTGCTCCAGGCAAAGAGCCAAAGAAAAGAACAGTGGGACCCCCCACTCCCCAGAAGCCAGTCCCCTACCACTAGACCCATTCTAGTGACTCACTCCTCCCCAGGGAGTGGTCTTTGGAGGAAACGGCCACGGAGTGCCTGGGAGAAGCTTTGCAGGGACAAACCTCAGGAAGGTCCCTGGTCTCCAGGAAGGAAAAACAGAGCAAGGATTAAAATCACAACGGTTGGCAACAGCAACAATCTCCAGGGCACGTGGGTGTCTGGTGAGGGATGTGCAGGAAGTACGATGAGGGGGAAGATGGTGTTTGCTTGGCTGGGATGCAGGAGCCCGTTTTTCCTCTGGCCTGTGGCAGGGACAAGGCCCAGGGGCCTGCCTGCAACCCAAGAACAAGATCATGCAACCAACTGGCCGGGAGTGATGAACTCATCACATCCCTAGGTGTGAGTACCCACGGATAAGATAATTCAGATTTTGCTTGCCCCAGGCTAAAATTTTTAAGGACTTATATTTGAGACTTCTCATTCAAAGAAAAGATTGAGGCCTGGTTCTCTTCTCTATTAAACCCCATCTTTGCAGAAAGTCACACATAAGGGAATGACACAAATGGAAAAAAATACAGACATTCACTCATACACTCTCATTGCCAGGGCCCACCAAACCTCATCCCAAACCCTCAAAGGTTTTATCCAAACACACATTTTGGGCCCAAGTGTGATGGTTCATGCCTGTAATCCCCGCATTCTGGGATGCTGAGGCAGGAGGATCACTGGAGGCCAGGAGTTTGAGACTAGCCTGGGCAACATAGCAAGACTCCATCTCTAAAAAAAAAAATTTTTTTTTTAATAGCTGGGTATGGAGGTGTGTGCCTTGTAGTCCCAGGTACTCGGGAGGCTGAGGAGGGAGGATCACTTGAGTCCAGGAGACTGAGGCTACAGTAAGCTGTGATTGCACTACTGCACTCCAGCCTGGGTGACAGAGCAAGAGCCTCTGTCTAAAAATAACTAATTAAAATTAAAATAGGCCAGGCATGGTGGCTCATACCTATAGTCCCAGCACGTTGGGAGGCCAAAGGGAGTGGATTGCTTGAGTCCAGGAGTTCAAGACCAGCCTGGACAACATGGCAAAACTCTGTCTCTACAAGACATACAAAAATTAGCTGGGCGTGTTGGCATGTGCTTGTGGTCCCAGCTACTCGGGAGGCTGAGGTGGGAGGATTCTTTGCGTCCTGGAGGCAGAGGTTACAGTGAGCTGAGATCGTGCCACTTGCACTCCAGTCTGGGCAACAGAGTGAGACTCTGTCTCAAAAAAAAAAAAAAAAAAAAAAAAAGGCCAGGCTCAGTGGCTCACGCCTGTAATCCCAGCACTTTGGGAGGCTGAGGTGGGCAGATCATGAGGTCAGGAGATCAAGACCAACCTGGCTAACACGGTGAAACCCCGTCTCTACTAAAAATACAAAAAAATTAGCCAGGCATGGTGGCAGGCGCCTGTAGTCCCAGCTACTCAGGAGGCTGAGGCAGGAGAATGGCATGAACCCAGGAGGTGGAGCTTGCAGTGAGCCGAGATCGCACCACTGCACTCCAGCCTGGGTGACAGAGCGAGACTCCATCTCAAAATAAATAAATAAATAAATAATTTTGAAAAAAGAAAGAAAAAATTAAAATAAACACACATTTTACTCTCTCAGCACCGACACCGTTAGGAAAGAAGAATGAACACTGGCAGTGTGGAGTCCCCGAGAAGCCACCCCCGTGGCCTGCTTCTGGCTGGAGAAGAGAGTCACGAGTTGGGGTCACAGAGCACTGTGGTCAGAATGTAAGGCTCTGTCCTGCTCTACTGGGGCAAGATAGCATTAGTAGGCACCTGACGACAGGTATTTGCACAAGTCCAGAAATGCATTCATCTCTCCCTTTGTCCCTACATTTGCTCATTTTGCCATTCTACAGGCACATGCCAATTGCCCCCGGGAGCCTGACACTGCTGGCCACAGAGAGTTGCCAGTCACTGCTGCAGGCTCCAAAGGGTCCTCTTTTGCCCAGTACCCCCTGCAGGTATGTGTCGGACATACCTACATGCTGAGCACCATGCCAGGATGAAGAATCCAGAGACAAGGGACACATGGCTTCATCATCAAGGAGCTGCCTGTAGTGGGCTAACAATCTCCATCCTTCCAGAATAGGCTGAGATTTTGGAAATAGTACAGGTTTTCTTGACCTTCATTCATTCATTCATTCATTATGTATTTCTTGAGAACCAGCACTGCTGTAAGCATGGGAATACAAAGCGGACACAACAGACATGGTCCCTGCCCTCAAGTAGCTTACATGCTGGTGGTGTGGAGACAGATGATACAACACAAGCTTACCACAGTCGGTTTATTTGCTCCAAGTAAGCAAATGGAGAAAAACATAACAGAGGCAGTTTCTCATGATGCTTTCTAGGAAGACAATAGGAAGAATCAGTGATGTACAACCATTGCTGAGTGAGGGAGTAACATCACTCCGGGGAGAGAGTTTGGGTTTAAAAACAGATAAGTAAGGATCTCAGAGTCCAGGGAACAATTCATGAGTCTGAAGCAGCCTGGGAAGCCAACCCCAAATAAACGTTCTGGAGTATTCTTGGAGTAAATGTAGGGGCATCTAAGGGACTTGGAAGTGTTTGACACTCATCCTGGATAAAATGTGGAATTAATGGATTTTAAGGTATCACCAAAAGTTATGTAACTTTATATCTAAACTAGGTTTAAGTTGACTTAATTTCAGGTGTGTACATGTCTTTTGTCTCTAACTAACTGAAAATTCCTTGAATACGAAAACCAGATGCATCTTTCCTTCTTTCTCTCCTCCCCACAGCCTTGCACAAGTCCAGAAATCTGCTCATTTTTTCCCCATGTTCAGGCATTCATTCATTCTCTTAATCCACAGGCACGTGCCAATTGCCTGCAGGTGCCTGATGCTGCGCTTGGCTCCAGAGCGCAGATTCCGAGAGTAACAGGACACATCCTTGCCCCCGCGTGGCTCAAGGGGCCACGGGAAACAGATTGGCGTAACTACTATTGTGACAATACTATGCACAACTGGCCCCAGAGCTGTCCCAGTCATGGAGCTGTGTTGTGGGACACACACGGGCATGTCCCCGCCCCTGGCCCTGGGACACTGTGGCAGTGACCACTCCCTCACTTCCTTCAGGTCTCTGCTCCAACGCCCCTTTGCCATGGAGGCCTTCCCTGACCACTCCCCTTCGCTCCCTCCCCCCTTACCCTGCCCTGTGTTTCTCCACAGCGCCATTACCACCTGACAGTACATTTCTTTATTGTCTTTGCAATTCTGTGAAGCAGAGATCTTGTGCTTGGCACAGATGGTTGGAAGGAAGGAAGGAAGGAAGGAAAGAAGGAAGGGAGAGAGGGAGGGAGGGAGGGAAGGGAAAGAGAGTTAAGAAAGGAAGGAAGATACTGTGAGTCACCAACCCTGAGCAATCTGAAAAGAGTTTCCCTGGGCTGAGAAGACAGGAACAAGCAGTTCAGGCAAAAGGAACCTGCAAAGTCAAGGAGGCCGGAAGAAACCACAGTGCAAAGTGCTAAGAGTTTGGAGCAGAGAGGCAGGAGGTAAGGCCAGAGAGGTGGGTGGGGACATCTTCTGAAGGGGCTTGAGGCCAGCAAAGTCCTTGGGCTGTAGGAAGGATCTAGAGCAGTACAGCAAAGGACCAGGAAGAAGGCGTGCTGGAACAGAGAGAGATGGAGACTGAACAGAGGCTTGCTGGCAAGGGCCTACTTGATCTAGCAGCTTTCAGATGGTGCCAGCAGAGCGGGGAGGCAAAAGAGTCCCCAAGCAGAGGGTCCAGCTGGGGTAGTGTCTGGGGGGCTTCGTGGAGGAGGTAGGTGAGCCCTGTGCAGGCCATACCAGAAGGAAAGCAAGTTTGGCATTCAGGTGGGCCCTTGGTGCATCTCAATTAGCAGGACAGTGGGAAAAGAGAGAGAGCGCGTAAGGTCCCAGAGGCAAGCTCTCTGAGGCTGACAGCGCCCGCTCCTCCCATCTCTGCTTTCCAGATAAACATGCTCCCCTTCCACCCCCACCATGGACTTATGCTAATAATCCAGCCAGGAAATTCCTGCTTAGACAGGAACCCACCTTCCAGGGCTTTACAACCAGACCTTCCTCTCATTACCTATCCCCGACCCTGGCTTCCACCCCTCCTGAATTAGCCTTGAGTGGTCTCCGCCCATCCCCACCCCTGCCATGCCTGTTGCCATCTCAAGGCCAGGATGCGTCCCAGACACAACTCAGCCCCCACCTCTCGTTAGCCTTGGAGGAACAATGGGGTTTGCTCAGACACAAACTCAGCCCCCACCTCTCCTTAGCCTTGGAGGAACACTGGCGTTTGCTCTCTCTGGGCTCAGCACTGCCTAGGGGAGAAGAAGGTGCAGGGGCTGGGTTTCTTCCCACCTTTTTGTAGCCCTCTGGGCTGTACTGCCCTGTCCATCCCCCCTTTTCTACCCCCACAAAAGAGAGGAGGGCAAGATTTACCCCAGCGCAGGGGTCTCTCCCTCAGGACTCCTGCCAAGAAGTAGATACCTGGTAAGGGCACAACCTGTTCAGAAATGAGGAAGTCCGTGGAAGCCACCCCACCCCACCCCACCCCACTTAGAGGGCTAGGGAAGATACATTATACTTATATAGCACTGCTCCTTACAGCTCTAAAGTCACTTTTTGGTGCAAAAACATGAAAATGTATTATGTATGACTTGGTATCACATTTGATAAATTTAGATAGTTTTTCAGAAAAGCAAACCAATAACACCTCACTGAGAGACAAGAAATTCCCTTTCCCCCAAATTTCCGAGTTATTTTCACAGCCTTCCCAGCTCTCCTTTGGAGAGAGGAGAGGCAGAGACACCCCTGCTCCCCAGGAGCAGGCTCTGGGGAGAGGCTGTGAAGCCGCTCTTCTGGTGCAGGCACACCCGGCCCTCCGTGGGATGTCAAATTGATTAACTTCATCATGGTCCTGAGCTCCCTAATGTTTTTCTTTGAAATGTCTCGGCTCTAAACGATCGTGACCCAAGGCAATTTACAGTTACTTCCATTTTTTTTTAATGAAGTCTGATTTAATAGTCGGAATGGTTAATGGCCTCGTCTGTCACACATAATAAAACAGAGCCTAATTGTATTTTAAAAAGGCCCTTTTGGTATGAACAGAAGCAACAACTTGATTGAATTGTGAGAGAGGGCTTTGGTGTGTGCTAAGATGTCTTCCCAAGGGCGCCAGACACTTTCTTCCTGAGTCGCCATCTCCCCCTCCCGCCCACTCCCCACATAGTTCTTTTTACTAAAGGAATTTCATAACTCTCCCAACCAGTCATGACCCATGGCTGTCTGCAGCTTCCTTGCAAAACCCCATCGAGGGCTCCCAGGACTTCACACACCCTCCCATAATTACAGCCCTCCAGGCCCTCCCACAGAAGCAAATGGCCTGACACCCATTTTACACTTGGGAAAACAGAGGCTGGCTGGCTGGACTTGCTGAGAGCCCCAGGGCAGGGAGTCAGTGCCTCAGTGGACCCTGTTGCCAGCTGGCACTCCCCACCCGGCCAGATGGCCTGCATGACCTCCTCCACTGTGGCAGAATGAGGCCCACGAGCCAGGCCAGGCATCATGCAAACTATCCTCTCAGAATCACTGTGGTCAACCCCTGAATCCAAAACCCATGGAGAAACTGAGGCCGAGAGAAGTAATTTCAGAGCCTAGAGCTTCCTCCAAGGGACCTGAGTTTCAATTTTGGGTCACTGAGCAAATAACAAACTAATCTTCCATAAATCACAAAAGCAGGTTCCCTCCAACCCCCCCACTGCAGGGGCACCTGGGAACTCCCACAGAAGTCTGGCAGGGACTCCCCATCTTCCACCCTCCCCTGGCCTGACCACCGGTGTGTTCCAGCAGTCCCTGAGCAAGCCCAGCCTGGAGCTGTGGTTGAGGTTTACCAGTTAGCCAAGGCCTGAGGGTCTGCTGCAGTCCAGGTTAACACCACACTGAATGACAGTGGCTCTCCTTGGGAGTGAGGGGCAGTGAAAAGAGCATGGGACTTGGTGTCATGAGGCCACAGGTTGGTTAGCCACCAACAAGCCATGTGACCTTGAATGGGTGCTCCCCTCTCAGAGGGCCAGCTTCCCATCTGTAAACTTGTCCTGGCCTTTCCCGCCCCATTGGGCCTTTTTGAGGGTCACTGAACATAAACACTGCAGAAATCCCAACATCGCACCATGACATCTTCAGCACCCCCTGCTGTGTGGTCACCTCACACATGCCCTGACTTCAGTGGGAGGCTTGCTGAGGATGAGCGAGGGGCCAGGTGGGCTCACAGAGCCAGCCTGAAGCAAGGCTAGACTCCTGTGGGAGAAGCACCCAAATCAAGGGGACGGCTCAGCCCCACCAAGGCCTGTACCCTGCAATCTTGGGAAATGGGGCCTGTCTGGACCTCCCACTCTTCATCATAAAGCCTCTTTTAAGTGCTGATGCCCAAATGAGGGGGAGTAAGGAGCATGTGGGCTCCTGTCCAGTGTCTATGGCCGGAGGGGCAGGCAGCTGGGAGAGGCATCCAGGCAGGACTGCCCAGGTTCTCCCGTGCTTGGCTGGGCAACAGGCCTGAAGGCTGGGGCCAGAACTAGCAGACAGTCTCTAGGGGCAGGGCCCATGGCTGTGCACGTCTGTCTGGCTTCTCTAATAAGGGGAAGGGGGGTCATGAGTATGGAAGCCTTCTAGCCTCTGGGCAGGAAGGTACAGGGAATTAATGGGTTCCAGTCAGACAGACCAGGTTCCAGCTTGCCCAGCTTCCAAAATAGGTGATTTGGACCTTATCCCCATCAGGAATGGATAGGCAGCGATCAGGACTTGGAGGGTGTGAGCAGACCACACAGGACCATCCTTACCCAAGCATCAGAAACTCCTACTGGCCCAGGAACAACCTACCTCTCTCTGTCTCTGTCTCTGTCTTTGTCTCTGTCTCTCTCTCTCTCTCTCTGTGTCTCCAGTTTAATTCAATCTGAAAAGGTCAAAAGGACAAACAAAAGCAGATACCTGAAATATCAGGGGCAGAGGCTCTGCTGGCAAGACAAATTAAAATAAGTCCTTTCAAAAAGAAATTCTGGTGACTCTTTGTCACCAGAAGTTCCAACTGGACACAGGGACACATTCTCCTCAGGGGCATGAGCAAGGACACGTGTAGTCCTGACTGCCCCTGGCAGCCGTCTTGTCACTATAAGAAACGAACCCAAAGATGACTCTAGCATGTCCCTTGCTTCCCTTCCTCCCCAACTCAGACTCCTTTAAATACACCCTCAGTTTCCTGGGCCCTCGCTTTCCCTGCTCTGCCCCTCTCAAAGCCCCAGTGCTGATTAAACTGAGTCAATCCTCTTTGCACCTGCACAGAGGCAGAGGGAAGACAGTTGGAGAAAGGCGCACAGTGGGCTGTATCGGTCAGCATGGACCATGCCACTGTAACAACCAACCCCAGCCTCAGGGCCCGGCTGCTTCAGAGGTGCATCTTTCACTTGTAGAATGTGCTCACTGCAGACTGGCTGTGGCTCTGCTGCTCATTGTCTTCACTCCAGTCTCCAGGATGATGGAGCAGCTCCCCTGGGATATGGCCAGTTGGCCAAGGGGTAAAGAACATGGTGAAGACATGCTGTTTCATAAAGCTTCCACTTAGACATGACACATATCACTTCCATCCATGTTTTGTTGATCAATGCAAATCTTATGCTCAAGCCTGATGTCATCAGAGAAGGAAAATATAGTTCTCCTCCAGAGAGAGCTGGTGAATTTTTTTGCAGAATAATAACAGTCTAGCAAACAAGCATACTGTCTCGCCTAAAAGGCGTGACCACTCACGCCAAATGGGCTGTTGATGCCTTCAGGAATTCTCCTCCATTTGCCCAGTCCACTCAATTCCCCAACTCCTTGACCCCTACTTTATGCCTTCTCCACTTATCCCAAATGCCCAGCACCTCCTTCCTCATTTTCACTCTAACTAATGACTCGCCTTCTTATGTCCCTGAGGAGGTAGAAGCAACCACAAGACAGCTTTCACTCACCTTGGCCACCAAGTCAACTCACTCAGCTGTGCCTGAGTGCATGTCCTCGGCCTGCTTTCCTTTCACTGTGCTTGAAGTCTCCACGCTGCTCTCAAAGGCCCTTCCATGTGTGCACTCAAGTCATCTCCTATCACCTGCTCGCAGTCATCACCCCAATATCCTGACATCCTCCGTTTTCCCTTCTCCTTAGGATTGAGCATGCTGCCTTATCCCTTATTTTTAAAAAAACATTTGCTTGACCAACCTCCTTCTCCAGCTACCACCCATTTCTGTGCTCCTGTTTGCAGAAAATGCCCTTCAAAAATCTCTGTGCTCCATCCCAAATTCCTCAATTTCCATTCTCTCTTGGCTTATTCCATTTGGGGGTTTTGTCCACCACCCATAGAAACTGGTCTTGTCTAGTCACCAATTACCTCCACATTGTTAATCTAATAGTCAGTTCTTACCTTTCTCACCCACCAGCAGCATTTAGACACAGACAAATCCCATCTTCCTGAAACTTGGTCACAGGGATGGCACTGAGACCCTTTGGTCCCCTCGTATTTTCCTGGTCATTCTGTTCAGTCTCCTTACTAGTTTCGACTCATCTTTCCAATCCTTAAACTTGGGAGAATCCAGGAATCTACCTTCTTTTCTCCCATGCTCAGGTCCTGGGTGTGTGGCACATCAGTCACACAACATTGAGCACCCCTGCATCCTATAGACATCAAACTTAGGTTTCAAGCCCCATCATCTCCCCAGAGTTCAGATTTGCATCTTCAGTTGCCTAATCAACAGCTCCTCTTGGACAAAGGTTTAAAAACATCCAAAACTAAACTCTTTATTTTAACCCATAAATCTACTACTCCCCTATTGCCCCCCAGTCCTCTGCCTCAGTTATTAGAAGCTCCATTCTTCAAGTCATTCAGGTCCAAAACCTTGAGTTTTCAATTAATCCAATTCATCAGCAAACTGTTTGTCCCACCTTCAAAATATATCCCAAATCTGACCACTTCTGCTACTACCCTGGTCCATCATCTTTCACCTGGGCTATTATTTTCCCCTGTTGGCCTTTTATTTTTTATTTCTTTATTTTTTAGAGATGGTGTCTTGCTGTGTTCCCCATGTCGGATTCAAACTCCTGGGCTCAAGCAATCCTCCAGCCTCAGCCTCCCAAGTAGCTGGGATTACAGGTACAGGCTACCACGCCTGGCTTGGACTATTGCAACCACCATTCAACTAAGCTTCCTGCTGTTGCACTTGCCCTTCTCCAGGAGGGAGTGATTCTTTAAGATGAAGTCAATCCAGGCACTCCTCTTCTCAAAATCCTGAAAGGGCTTCAGTACATCCAGCATCCTTACTATGGCCTCCACAGCCTGTGTGAGCTGGCCCACTGCTTCCACCTCCCCATCTTCAGCTCCCAGCACACCTCACCTGCCGCACCCTGGCCATGTTGATGTCCCAAACTCACCAAGCCACTCTGCCATCAGCCGCGGTGCTTGCTCTTCCTTCAGCCTGGAAGGTTCTTCTCCCAGACACTCACTTGGCTTGCTTCCACTGGTCCCTGCACGAATGCCATTTTATCAGAGAGGTCCTCTCTGACCATTCTATGTAAAAGAGACTCCTTAGTTTCTGTCACTTTCTAGTCCTTGCCCAGCTTATTTTTACATAATTCATCACCACGTGCACTTGTTTTGTCTCTCCAAAATAGAAAGTTAATGCCAAGATAAGTGATTTTGATTGTTCATTGATATGACTACAGTCCCCAGAGCAGTGCCTGACATGAAGTATTCACCTGATAAATATTCATTGAATGAACAAATGAATGGAGGATAGTGGAACACAGAGACAGGAAGTAACTCACTCCTTGGCAATATGGGGCCTGGGCTACTTTGGGGCTTCTATTTGTGAGACATTATTATTCCTCACTATTTAGGCTATTGTAACAGCTTTTTTTACAGTTTCCATATTTCTCCTAAAATTTTCTATATCTTTATCAATTAATTCATTATTCCCATTTTGTTGTTGTTGTTGTTGTTGTTGTTGTTGTGACAGAGTCTTGCTCTGTTGCCCAGGCTGGAGTGCAGTGGTATGATCTTGGCTCACTGCAACCTCTGCCTCCCAGGCTCAAGCAATTCTCGTGCCTCAGCCTCTCAAACAGCTGGGATTACAGATGTGCACCACCACACTTTGCTAATTTTTGTATTTTTAGTAGAGACGGGGTTTCGCCATGTTGACCAGGCTGGTTTCGAACTCCTAGCCTTGTGTGATCAGCCCGCCTTGGCCTCCCAAAGTACTGGGATTACAGGGGTGAGCCACTGTGCCTGGCTGATTCCTATTGATTCTTCAAAATAATTATCAAATTTGTTTTAAAGTTCTTGTCTGATAATCCCAACATATGCAATATCTGTGTGTCTGCTTCTGTTGACTGATGTGTGTTTTGTTTTTTACTGTGGGTCACATCTTCTACTTTTGTTTTTTTGTTTTTCATTTCTTGTAATTTTAGATGGTACATTGGCCATTATGGAGGATTTACTGTAGAGACTCTAGGTTCTCTTATCTTCTTCTGAAGAGGATGGTTCTAACAACCTTTTAAATTACTAGCAGATCATCTTGAATCTGAGATGGCTTGATTTTAGCTCTATTGTGGTCTATTTCAGCTTGGTCCTTAGTCCTAGGGTGAATCGCTGAGTCCTGAGATGTGTCCTTACTCTTAAGGTGTGGGCTCTCTGAAGCTTCAATGGAAGTCTGAGATCCTTACTAAGCTCCTCTAATTTGGAAGGACTTAAATTGCCCTGGGAAGCTGAAATATCTCTGCTCAGCGCTTCCAGCCTGGTAGCTGTTGCTTTTCCCCTGGGAATCTTGGAGTTTTGACCCCCATCTACAGACTTAAGGAGTCAGGCAAGGATTTAAAAGGAGTTTATACAGAGATTATGGGATTCCCTGCTCTATGACTTCTCCTCTCCTCCTCAGTTTCCAGCTTCTCTAGAAGCCTCAGAACAGTAGGACTGCCACTTTCTACTTGAGTTCTATTCACTGTGTATTGTAGGGGCTAGTGAGTACCCTCAGGAACAAAAGGTAAAAAAACACCCACCGTGGTTCCTTTTTCTCAAGATTTGAATCTCCTCCAGCATATGTCTGCTTTGGGTCACTCTCCCATGCCTCCAGAGTTTATACGATAATTATTATCAGCAGAAGAGTTAGTCTGACTCAAGCTACTATGTGATTACCAGAAGCTGGAGGTTCAATCTTTCAGTTTTAGAGATTATCTATAATCTAACAACTCCCAAATTTATATCTACAGCCCCATTGTCTCCCTGATATCTAGAGTTGTATATTCAACAACTTCTGGAATGTCAAATAGGCATTTCAAACCATATATACACAGAAGGAATTTCTCAATCATTTCTCTCACATTACTCCACCTACAGCCTTTGTCATCCCAATAACTTGTACCTCCATCCTTCACAGCAAACTTGAAGACATCCTTGACTCCTCCTTTTCTTTACATTCAACCCATCAGCAAATTCTTAAATGAACATCCAGAATGAATTGATACAACCGAGATTTGCATACAAATAAAATGGCAGGGGGAAATAGGTGGTGTATAAATAAAACAGGTGGAGTGTAAAGATCAGCCATGAGATGAAAATTGTTGCAGCTGGGTGATGGGTATATGGTTGTGATTCTATTCTGTATTTTTATGTTTCAAGTTATGTATATCTCAAACCACTTCTCATCCTGGTCTACATCACTACCATCTTGCCTGGATTGTTGCACTAGCCTCATAACAGGGCACACAGCTTCTCTCCTTGCCCCTATATAGGTTATTCTCAATCCAGCAGCTAAAACAAAGCAGTCATTTTAAAATTAAGTCATATTGGCTGGGTGTGGTGGCTCATGCCTGTAATCCCAGCATTTTGGGAGGCCAAGGCAGATAGATCATTTGAGGCCAGGAGTTCGTGACCAGCCTGGCCAACATGGTAAAACCCCGTCTTTACTAAAAATACAAAAATCAGTTGTGCATGGTGGTGCATGCCTGTAATCCCAGCTACATGGGAGGCTGAGGCACAAGAATAGCTTGAACCCGGGAGGCAGAGATTGCAGTGAACTGAGATCAATGCCACTGCACTCCAGCCTGGGCGACAGAGCGAGACTCCACCTCGAAAATAAATAAAATAAAATAAAATAAAATAAAGCCATATTATGTCACGCTCAGCTCAAAACTCACTAATGGCTTTCCAGCTTATTAGGAAAGCAAAGACCTTCTAATAGTCTACAAGGCTCACAGTTATCTTTCTGTCTTTATTTTACTTACTTCCCTGCCCTCTTGTTCATAATCATTTTGTAGAATGTCCCCAGATTTGGTTTTTCTGATGTTTTGTCATGATTAGAACCAGGTTCTGTATTTTGACAGAAAACTCACCTAAGTGATTGATGTGTACCTTCCCAGTACTTCGCATCAGGAGGCATATGCTATCTACTTGTCCCATTACCGGTGATGTTAAACTTGATCACTTCGTTAAGGAGCTTCCACCATGTCTCTCCACTGTATAGATGTCACTTTGAGAAAGTGACATTTATATTTGCAATTGATGAATAATCTGTGCAAATATCCCAATCACCAAATAACTTTCACCCAAGAGTTTTAGTGTCCGGTGATCCTTGTGATCCTTGACTGAATCAGTTATTACTATGGTAGCTACATTATGGTGACTTTTTCCCACATTTACTGGTTGGTATTATCTGTAAGGACATGCTCTCTTCTCACCAGGTAGGAACTATTCTAAGGGTTGAGGTTAGTGTCATGAGATAAAGTCAGAGAGATAGTGAGTCCAGACCATGAGCACCTTCTGGACCATGCTAAAGGACTTTGGCTTCATTGTAAGCACAATAAGAAAGCAGTGAAGGTCTTGAGCATGGGAGAAACATGATTACCTTTTGAAAAGATCAAATTCTCTTACCATTTTTCACCTCTCAGACTGAAATTTTTTTCCCCCCAGGCTGGAGTGCAGTGGTGTGATCTCAGCTCACTGCAACCTCTGTCTTTCAGGCTCAAGTGATCCTTCCATCTAGCCTCCTGAGTAGCTGGGACCACAGGTACACGCCACCATGCCTAGCTAATTTTTGTATTTTTTGTAGAGGTGGGGTTTCACCATGTTGCTCAGACTGATCTCAAACTCCTGTGTTGCCCTGGCAGGTCTCAAACACCTGGGCCCAAGCAATCCACCAGCCTCGGCCTCCCAAAGTGCTAGGATTACAGGCATGAGCCACAATGCCTGGCCTGAAAGAGTTAAATAAGTTTGATAATACACTGAGTTAATGAGGATATGTGGCAAGAAGGCATTCTTATTCATAACTAGTGATGGTATACACTGATACAAATTTAGGTGTCCTGTGGTACCTGGCGCATTGGCTACATCTAAGACCACCTAGGTATGTCAGTGAGCTTGGCTCTGCTCAAAATATTTGACTTCTCTTTTAAAAACTGTTATCAGAATTAATTTATGAACCACAAAGAAAAGCAGTCTCACTGCTTCATTTCCACCTTTATTCTTTATTACCAACACCAAACAGCACCTCAGGTGGTAGTCAACTAAGTAATTCCTGGCTGTTTTCTACAGCGGACCTAGTGAAAAACCAATGGTGCCTAAGGCGGTGCTGAAGGAAGAATTCTCAGCAGCAGTTCTCAACAACAGATCACAGAAACAAGGCTGTCCTCCTCGGGCATCTCTGGGGAGGTGGAGGTCAAAGGGATGGAGACGTTCTGTGCCGTTACGGAAAGAGGCAGTCCCTGTACTTGGGGGTCAGATAGGAAGCATTCCAGTTTTCTAGTTTCTTCTTTCCCCTTCCTCTTTATTCAGTTCCTTGAAGCATATGGCAGATGCCAGCTGGTGGTAAAGGAATGACAGTTTTCCAGGCCAGAGCAAGCAAGGTGAGGGGTGGGGATGGTATTCTATATCCCTCCAATCTGGAACTGGAACCAGGTAGAGATAAGGATAACCTGCGGGGGAATTGTGAAGTAGACTGGCCAGTGTAGATGTGTGCACTTATGCAGAGTGGCCTACCTGCCCCCACCCCACCTCCTTCCTAGTGAGCTGAGGAGGACTTGGAACCAGAAAGACAATGAAGCACTCAGGCCTGTGCCAAGTCTTCCAGACTCCTCTTCCCTCCAGGTCGGAGCTCAAGAACCGGGCAGTGATTCCAATCTTATAAGAGCTTTGTTGGATGACAGCCAATGTTCAGCCTTGTCTGTCTGTAATTCTCTTTAAATCTTCTGAGGTTTCCCCATTACTACGCTCCCGCCCCCTGACCCTCTCTTTGCCTGAAGATGAAGCTTTCAGGCAGATGTTATTTTTTCCCACTATGTACCTGTTACTTGGGTGGAGATTTCTTTTTAATTCTCCAACCAAAAAGAACTACTCATTTCCTTTTGCCTCATGGCCTGAGACATACTTGGATACAGAGTGGGGTGGACTCACTGAGAAACCTTTTAAAGAGAAGATGCAGTATCATTTAAATGCACAATAGACTTCTAGCCCATTTGCCAAAAGCCATCCCAAAGAGGGCTGATATCGTCTGTTAAATGCTGTAATTACAGAGTTGAAACACATACTCTTTCAGACATGAAGTCAGAGGGCTTCTGCCATCCTGCCTGCCTAGACGAGCTGATCTGAGTACAATCACAGAGAAGCACTGGAAGATACCACAGCCCAGGTAGCCAGCCTGGGAAATGGTTTCTCATACTGGAAAGAAGTCATCTGACCCAGAAATACTAAGAACCAAGTGAATTCCAAATTGCACACGAGAAGAAAGTAAGAGGTCGCCAACCAAGTCATTTCCCTGTCCCCAAACCTCCTGAGCCTTCTCCTTGCCCCCTCCCACCTCTTCCCCACCACTTACCTCTCTCCCTCCTCCCACTGCACACTCACCATCCCCACTGTGCCTCTGCTCAGGCTATGCTGTCAAAGTCAAATGCTATCCACCCTCCCTGCCCACCTTAATTGCCCCCACTGGAACCCTGCAGCAGTTTATGCTACAGACTGGGCTTTCAATCACCTGATTCCACACTGCCTTATAATTGGCCTTAGTGGCACCTGTGACAGCAAATCAAGGTCCTCCCAAATAAAAAGTATCTTTTTCCTACAGTTTCCACAAGGCTAGGCACAAAATTGGTGCTTAAAAAGACTGATTGACCAACTAACATTTGACTTGGAAATATAAATAAAGCCCAGGCATGGTGGCTCATGCCTGTAATCCCAACACGTTGGGAGGCTGAGGTGGGAGGATCACTTGGGCCCAGGAGTTTAAGACCAGGCTGGGCAACACAGCAAGATCCTGTCTCTGTTAAAAAAGAAGAAAGGAAATGTAAATAAAATAGCCCCATGCATCAGCAACAGCCGCCACAGCTGAACTGTCACACTTTTGCACCATCTTCTGAATTCAGCATCGTCTTCCTTAGACTGTGGGATGCAAATCGTGGTTTTCTTATGCCAAAACAACTTCCGTGCCTGTCTTGTACTCTGAAGACAGTAATTATTAGCCTCGAAGTTTTCTGTTGGCATGAGCACTACGATCCCCCAAGGAGTGGAATGCAGTAGCTACAGTTTCAACTGACACACATCTGACTCTATCCCCCAAGCCCCAAATGTGCAATAAAGAAAATAAAAATTAGTTGCTGTCCACTTGGCTTCCAGGAACAGGGTGAAAACTTCAGATCTTATGGCCTGCCACACTGGAAGGCCTACTCTGATTTGAAAGAAGCTGGCTGGGCACGGTGGCTCACACCTGTAATCCCAGCACTTTGGGAGGCCGAGGCAGGCGGATCACAAGATCAGGAGATTGAGACCATCCTGGCTAACACGGTGAAACCCCGTCTCCACTAAAAATACAAAAATTAGCCAGGCGTGGCGGCGTGCACCTATAGTCCCAGCTGCTGGGGAGGCTGAGGGAGGAGAATGGTGTGAACCCAGGAGGCGGAGCTTGCAGTGAGCTGAGATTGTGCCACTGCACTCCAGCCTGGGCGACAGAGCGAGACCTCGTCTCAAAAAAAAACAAAAACAAAAACAAAAAAAAAAAAGAGAAAGAAATAAGGTAATTCTGAAATCCACAGCAATGCTTCAGTGCTCCTAAGGGGCCACTTTACTTCTGTAAGCTGGGTTGGGTGAATTGGTCCTCAACCATGCATCTCCTCCAGACCCCATCCTCACTCCAAACATACACATATTCCAAAGTTCATCAGAACCTTTGATCACAAAACAGACAATGAGAGCAGCTGATCAAAATGGAACCCTATGAAAGGCAAAGAGCAGGGTGGAGGAAACATACCATGCATTTCAAGGAAAACAACTTAAAAATTAATGAGCTCTCAGGAAAAGATGGCATCACAAGAGAATCAACCAACCTAGATCTTCTGAGCACCTGTCAGTCGATCAAGAAGCATTTATTGCATGCCTACCATATATAAAGCACTGCTGGAAATGTTGAAGCAGACACAAAGATGTAGCATATATAAAAAGGAAATGGTTGGGAAAAAGTGATTTTAGCCTCTGACCTCAAGGTGCTTGTATTAGTCTGTTCTCACACTGTTATAAAGAAATACCTGAGACTGGGTAATTTATAAGGGAAAGAGGTTTAATTGACTCAACAGTTCCACATGGCTGGTGATATAGTTTGGCTGTGTCCCCACCCAAATCTCATCTTGAATTGGAGCTCCCATAATTCCCCATGTTATGTGAGGGACCCAGTGAGAGGTAACTGAATCATGGGGGTGGGTCTTTCCCGTGCTGCTCTTGTAATAGTGAATAAGTCTCACGAGATCTGATGGTTTTATAAAGGGGAGTTCCCCTACACAAGCTCTCTTGCCTGATGCCATGTAAGATGTGTCTTGCTCCCCCTTCACCTTCTGCTATAATTGTGAGGCCTCCCCAGCCATGTAAAACTGTGAGTCAATTAAACCTCTTTTATAAATTACCCAGTCTCCCGTATCTCTTTATTAGCCGCGTGAGAACAGACTAATACAGCTGGGGAGGCCTCAGGAAACTTACAATTATGGCAGAAGGGGAAGCAGGCACCTTCTTCACAAGGTGGTAGAAGAGAGTGTGAGTGTGTGAAAGTACAGGAAAAACTACCATTTATAAAACCATCAGATCCTGTGAGAATTCACTATCATGAGAACAGCATGGGAGAACCACCCCTATAATACAATTACTTCCTTCCCTCAACATGTAGGGATTACAATTCAAGATGAGATTTGGGTGGGGATGGAGACCCAAACCATATCAGAGCTCATAACTTAAGTGGTGGTAATCAAATCTAAAGCACATTTTGTAGCACACACACTCGCTATTTCAAGGTTCATGAGTGTCCATGTCACTGTCTCCCCAGGATCCCCACAGGAGCCTTGCACAGGTATCTCATGAACATCCAAGTACCACTTCTTGTAGGAAGCAGGGGTAACTTTCAATAGGGGTGGTTAAGGAAGACTCTGCAGAGAGGATGGAATTTAAACTGGGTTCTGGCCAGGCAGGGTGACTCACACCTGTAATCCCAGCAGTTTGGGAGACCAAGGCAGGTGGATCACCTGAGGTCAGGAGTTCGAGACCAGCCTGGCCAACATAGTGAAACCCTGTCTCTACCAAAAATACAAAAATTAGCCAGGTGTGGTGGCGGGCACCTGCAATCCCAGCTACTCAAGAGGCTGAGGCAGAAGAATTGCTTGAATCCAGGAGGCAGAGGTTGCAGTGAGTCAAGACTGTGCCATTGCACTCCAGCCTGAGTGATGAAACTTGGTCTCAAAAATAACTAAATAACTAAATAAAATAAACTGGGTCCTTATTTTTAGAAAAGGATCTCACTTTGTCATCCAGGCTAGAGTGCAGTAGCACAAACATGGCTCATGAAGCCTTGACTTCCTGGGCTCAAGCAATCCTCCCACCTCAGCCTCTCAAGTAGCTGGGACTACAGGTGCCTGCCACCATGCCCAGCTAATTTTTTTTTTTTTTTTTTTTTTTTTTGAGATGGAGTCTTGCAATGTCACCCAGGCTGGAGTGCAGTGGCGCAATCTCGGCTCACTGCAACCTCTGCCTCCCGGGTTCATGCGATTCTCCTGCCTCAGCCTCCCGAGTAGCTGGGATTACAGGCACACACCACCACACCCGGCTAATTTTCTGCATTTTTAGTACAGATGGGGTTTCACTATGTTGGCCAGACTGGTCTCAAACTCCTGATCTCATGATCCACCTGCCTCGGCCTCCCAAAGTGCTGGGATTACAGGCATGAGCCACTGTACCCGGCCCCACAATTTTTTTTTTTTTTTTTGGAGAGATGGGATCTTGCTATGTTGATCAGGCTGGAAACCTGGGTCTTGAATAATGGATACATTTGGAAGTGCAGAGCAAAGGCCAGAGAGATATCCAAGGCAGAACAAAGCTCATAATTTAACAAGAAAGGTAGGCATAGATAGGCCTAATTATGATGAATGCTCTCTTACCAGTATAAACAAATTACAAAGGGAGTGATGAGAAGAGGCAATGAAGTTTGGGGAGGGAAAGAAAAGTCTGTGGTGGAGGTGATAACCTGAACTTGGCTTTGAGGAATAAAGAGTTTTATATCAGGGCATCAAGAGAAGGATATTCAAGGTACTTAGGACCAGAACAGGCAAAGGCACTGAAGCAAGAGAGTCTGGGGCAAGAATGTCTCTATTGGGTCAAGACTTTGACAATATAAAAGATTCCATTTTCTTCATATATGCCCCCCTGCTGTTTTTCCAATAAAGGTAAGCCCTGAAGCCTGACAGTCACAGGAAAGCAGAGGGTGTGTACTAGAGTAACAGCACAGTTGCTACTCAGCTGTGAATCTCAGAGCCTGCCTTTATTATCTTGATTATTCTTTGGCATCTCTAGGAAGATGATAAGTAGTCTTCAAAGTCAGACTTTACTGAGAATGAGAAGGGAGTTCTACATGCTAAGAGCTCCATTCACATACTAAAAGCAAAGCTTGGACAACTGAACATGAGTTTTACTCCAAACCATGGATAAGAGAAACTGAGAATATGATGTGAGAAGAGTCTCTTCATTAGGCAGGAGTGGAATGACTCCCAGGGCAGGGAGAGATTGATTGAGATTGCAATTGCCCTGCTGGGAAATAAACGGAAACTTCAGGATGGGTATGCGAGTCTTGGAGCAGCAGGGTTAGTCAACTACTTTCCTGGCACAGCCTGGGGAAGACTGCAAGCCACTCAAAAAAGTCCTACTCATGACTTAGAGGCTTACCCAGTATGGCACAGGAGCACTAGCTCAGCATTGGTGGAAGGAGGTGTCTAGTCAGTCTGAGAAAATGTTGGCTTCCCAAAGCTTGAGCAAGATATTCAGTACATCCCAAAGTTCCAACATCATCCCTTCCCACCCACTCCAAAGCCCAGCAGATTAACAGTCCCATAGTTGGGAGATGGAAGCTATTAAGGTAGAGACCTTGAGACCAAAGGCAATGACAGAGTTGTGGTCAGGAGCAGGGCATGACAGCAGTGAACAAAAGCCAGGGACCCACTTACATTACCCAGTAGACTCAGTGACATCCAGCAAAGATGGCAGGATGAGCACCAGCAGCAGGACCATCAAGGACCTCAGCACGTACATTAGAGAAACTCTTTCCTGTGTCACCTGGAGATGACTGTTCTCACCCACTAGATGCCATCATGAGGAAGAAGCTAGGAAGAACCTTTGAAAAGCTGAGCATTTATCCAAAGAGATGGTTTTAAGCCTGAGATAGGCTATTTGAATCGAAAGAGAACGTTATCTTTGATTGGCAAGTTTAAGGCCATCCACCTCTTCCCACACCTTCCCCAAACCAGATGGGATGCATGAGAAATTGATGTGAAATGAAGGAACTGTAACTTCTTTTCTGCATGATCTGAGTTTTAATGTGTGGGAGCTGGAAAGAGGGAAGAACATTGATAGAAAATCTGAAAGCCCACAGGGAATGTGGTCTAAAGCAGAGGTTTAAGTCCTGGCTGATAATCATTTTGGGTTTTCTGAAAATGCAGATCCCAATGCTCCAATTCCAGACCTGCTAAAGTAGAATCTCACAATTGAGGCCAGGGAACCTACATTTTAGAAGCTCTCCTTCTGACTCCAATTTGGAAACCATTTATTTAACCACTAGTATAAAAACTGGCCTTGAAAAAGACATCACTTCCTCCAAGTCTGAGTACAGCACCCAAGGGCAACTGCAGCAAATGGAGGGGTGATTTAGTAAGGAGGGGGTGAAACCGAAAATCAACAAGGTTTGTGTGAACTGGTCTCGACACACTTGGCTGTGAATAGCCGGGATAGAAAGTAGTTATGGGGCTTGCAAGGACGTTGTCTTAATTTTCCTGTTGTCTTAACAGAGGATTTACTGAGCCCATGTATGCTGTAGGAAAAAGCTAGTGGTGCCAGAGTTTAAGTTTTCAGAGGAGGAATAATTGACCTATGTATGAGTTCTAGAGAAGCCTTGCAGACTTACCCAGGGCTCAGAGCACATGGCTTAGTCCTGACATAAAAGACCATTTTTCCTCTACCACTTGGCTAAGAAGTTGAGGAGGAACTGGCAGTGAGGGAGGAGATTGAGAATGAAAGTTCTGGAGAGTCACCTAAGAGACGGTAAAGACATACCTCATGTCTTGGCTTCTAGAGCCCGGAGATAAGATCAGCTTCCCTTGAAAATGTTAGCTCCCATGCCACATTTAGTCAAGACAACAATAACAAAAGGCTTTCTTCAGGGAGGGCAGTGGAAGTGAGTTTGAGATAAAAAGGAATTTATTTATTTGCACCTATGTATTGTTCAGAAGTTTTAGGTCTTATGAAAAAAAGATTTTTATAAATTATACACAATTGGGTAGCTTTAAAAAATACCAAAATATACAGTGGTCACCCTAAAACTAACATTTTTGGATAATACACTTATAAATTGGAAAATGAGAAAAGATAGAGTCTGGTATAACTGCCTGAACAACTTATTAAGAACATTAACAAGTAATAACACATATTTTAATGTAATATTGCTGACTAATTTGGCACATTTAATACACATCCAATATATTTTCTATGTACTGTGAAAGCTTTTGGGAAAATAAAGTAGCTTGTGTTACAAAAACTGCAACCTTTCACAAAGGTTACCCACAAAATACTTTTGCCTAGCCACTGCCTGTCCAACTTCAGAGTGGCACCACCCTTGCTATTGATCTTTGTAACCAAGGACAATTATTTCAAAACAATTATACAACCCTCATTTTTCTTTAAAATCTTTGTCTTCCTTTACTTCCCTGAATACACACGTAGTTTACCATGACATGGGTCTTTTTTTTTTTTTTTTGGAGACGGAGTTTTGCACTGTCGCCCAGGCTGGAGTGCAGTGGCACATCTAGGCTCACTGCAACCTCCACTTCTCAGGTTCAAGCCAATCTCCTGCCTCAGCCTCCCAAGTAGCTGGGATCATAGGCACCCACCAATACACCCATCTAATTTTTTGTATTTTTAGTAGAGAGGGGGTTTCACTATGTTGGCCAGGCTGGTCTCAAACTCCTGACCTCGTGATCGGCCCGCCTCAGCCTCCCAAAGTGCCGGGATTACAGGCATAAGCCACCGCGCACAGCCCATGACATGCATATTTCTACAGCAATGCTGTATTCCCAAATAGAGTTTTCTTTTAGAGAGCCTCTCTCTGTGTTGACATAAATGGTGTTCAGCAGTAGAACCTGAAGTAGGACACATTTCAGAGAGAAGTGGTGATCTCAGAACCAGTATGCAGTACTCACAGGAGCCCTTTGGGCTCTCTGCTTACATACGCTTGTCTGTTCTGCCCCAGTGAGTCTTTTCTCAGGCAGAGCCTCCCACTTTTGGCAGAGGCTTTTTGACTTGACTTTGGATTTGTCTTGGTTCTAAGACCACTTTAATAAAGGACTTTACATCCCTCCTGGGATGACAAAAGACATTTTGTCTTTGCTGGCAGGTCCTTTTTGATATAAAGACAAGTGTCCCTCTGGTTTGAGTACTCTGGATTTAAAAACAATTTTTTTTTTAGAGACAGTGTCTCACTATACTGCTGAGGCTGGTCTTGAACTCATGGGCTCAAGCGATCCTCCTGCCTTGGCCTCCCAAAGTGCTGGGATTACAGGCATGGGCCACTGCGCCTGGCTGAGTACTCTGGATTCTGAGGCATGCCTTTTCTGGTAAATTTACTTTGAGTTCTTCTGTGTTTATATTATTTTTTAATCTGCATGACTGGGTTAACACTTTTGGGAACACTGATTTTGGTTTCGTTTCGGTATGGTTACATGCATCTGTAAATGATTTGGCTCTTTTCCCGTTTCTGAACATCTCCCAAGAGCAAAAATAAACATTCTAAATTTTGGGCACAGGATGGCTCTTTTAAAGCCACTAGGGCAATCGCCACCAATTAAAACACTGGTCCAAACACCTGACTTATCTGTCAGGATTTACAGAATTTTCTTTGCTCTTAAGAGATTGCGAAGAAACAAAATGGAAATTCTCAAACATTAAGGCATGCCTGCTTTTCTGGGACTTCAGGTCAGCTATGTGGCTTTTCCTCATGCATGTTTTTGGATCAATGACCATCATAGAGATTGTCTATGCTTTGTCTAAACTCCCGAAGCTTTTTTATTCTTAGTACCAAGAGACTGCAGCTATAGAGTTGATATGTAGTCTCCTAAGCTCTCTATTTTTTTTCCTGCCTACTTTAAATCTGCTGTTTCTGCCAGTGTTGAGATGAAACTCACTCCTTACGGCATTCCAGCCAAGAACAAAAAGAAAAAAAAAGGTCTTAAAGGGTCTTAAATTAATGGCTTTATAAATTATAATAGTTCCCTGGCAACCAACACCTAGAATTAAGAAGTATCCCTTTTAATGTAAATTTAGGTTTGCCTAATAACTGCTTAGGGTGATGGAACAGTTAATTAAAGGATTAATAGCCTAAAAGAACTAGATAAATACGTATAAAAATTAGGCTCTCAAACAGGTCAAAATCTTGAGCTCAGGGCAATAATATATCTCTGGTATAGCATAAAAATTGCTTGCCTGCTATGCAAAGGCTAAAAGAACAAAACAAAAACCCCTCATCCACAACTGCTAAAATGCTTCCCTGCCTGCACTGACTAGTCAAAAAAACCAGAATGGCAAACAAAAGATTTGTTACTAAAAATTCAAGGCCACCTGGAGATTGTTTTTTCTTATACAATTCAGCCAGTCCTAGCTAAAAATGTAAGCATTTAAATATTAACATTAAACTCATTTGAAACTGAAAAAAGGGAAAAAAGGGGTTGGGGAGGTGGGGTAAGAGGTTTTTTAAAAATCCAAACTGCTATTTACCAAAACTTTTGGTTCACAGCCTTCATAAGATTACCTATTCTGCATGTTTACCCAGCTGAGCAGGTCCCACTTTCTCAGAAATATAATTTGAATCCAATAACTGTCTTTTATAAACCAGCAAGCCTGTATTACTATCGTATGACTAAAATTCTAAAATGAAAGCTATGTTTGTGTATGTGTATGTTTAGGTGTGTTTACACATATGTACATATATGTTGTATGTTGTGTCTACGTGGTAAAATCTGGCAGTTGGCCACAAATCCCTTAAGGAATTCTATTCATCAGATAAATGAGTGCTAATACAAAATATATAGTAATTAACACAAATGCCTTTTAGTTAATATAACTTAAACATCTGATAAACTGGTTTTAAAATAATTGGTAAATCAAAAATAAGTGTCTTTAAAATTTTTGCCTGAATTTACTACTCAGTTTTATATTTGTCTCTGTTAGACTTTTTAAGGTCATAAAACTATAAACTCAAAAACAGAATGATCTTTGTATAACTGTAAGTTGAACTAATTTTGTATTATTGACTTCAGCTGTGTCCTCTGAGTTACTGGCAAAATACCTACATATTTCATTTTTATGGTTCTTAATTGAACACATGATACTCACAGGTAAAAAAATGGTTAACAGGAAAATAACTTGAAATGACTAGCTATGTCTAATATCTCAGTTTTTATAAGTAATCTAGGAATAATTGTTAAAAATGAATTGGGGGCCAGGTGCAGTGGCTCACGTCTGTAATCCTAGCACTTTGGGAGGCCGAGGCGGGCAGATCACGAGGTCAGGAGATCGAGATCACGGTGAAACCTCGTCTCTACTAAAAATACAAAAAATTGGCTGGGCGCGGTGGCGGGCGCCTGTAGTCCCAGCTACTCGGGAGGCTGAGGCAGGAGAATGGCATGAACCCAGAAGGCGGAGCTTGCAGTGAACCGAGATCACGCCACTGCACTCCAGCCTGGGTGACAGAGCGAGACTCCGTCTCAAAAAAAAAAAAAAAAAAAAAAAAAGAATTGGATGGATTATAAATGGGATAAGCAAGGGTGAGACATGGTGGTATGCAGGTAAGCATCTATAGTTCCAGCTACTCAGGAAACGGAGGCAGGAGGATTGTGTGAGTTGGAGTTTGAGGCTGCAGTGTGCTACAATTGTGCCTGTGAACAGCCACTGAACTCCAGCCTGGGTAACACAGCAAGACCTTGTCTCTAAAAAATAAACCAAAAGAATGTTTTTAAAAATAGGATGTTAATGAACTTTTCATGTAATTTGAAATCTTATGAATTAATCTTCAGTAAATGTCTGGATCATTTCCAAAAAAAACCAATAAACTGCTGAAAATATTAGTTTGTTCTTGGCTTCCTAAATCATAGAAAGACTAAATATATTTGGGCCTATTAATATACAAAGTTATAAGGAAACATGTTTCTAAAAATTATAATATGGTTCTCATTTATAAAATGCTGATATAACACTTAAAAATTTTGCTTCCTAGGTTTTCACTAAAAATTAAGGTTAATAAGTTAAAATTTGAAAATACACAATTCCATATACAAAGTGTACCCAAAAAAAGATGTTTTGATGAGAAAAGTTATAAGGCATAAAAATTGCTTTTTATTGGGAAAAAAGTTGTTTAAATTCAGAGTTTATTAGAGGCTGTTTCAAATATGGAAACAAGACAGAAAGGAACCACTAAGTAGGAGGAGGAGAGAAATATGAAGGAAGTTAATGGGTGTGAGAATGTACCTTTGGTAAGGAAGGTTACAAAATTAACAGAATAATTCTGTATGAGTCTTGCATAGTAACTTTTTATCCTAAAGCAGGATGAACAGTTGTTTAAGGGGAAGTATAAAACAAAGCAGAAAGTTTAAGCATGTCACTGAAGGTCTGTGCAGGTCATGAAATGTTCATGAAGGATACATTTATGAAAGGAGTTGTGTGTAATGAAGTTGGCAATAGGTCAGAATGAAATCATAAGACATTGAGCTTACATATATACTTGTACATATGTATATGTACAATAATACAGTATATTCTATACATATGCTATATATTTGTATATACACTATAGTGTAAATGCTATACATGCACTATACACACACACACACACAAAATTTGGTCCCCAATGTTAGAACAAGGTTCTTTTTAAGGATCTGGTCTTAATAAAATTGAAAGAGGTTTTAATTTTTAATTCTAAAATCAGCCATCTTCTAAACCACAGTTTAAATTTCTGCCATATTTCCTTCTGAGATCCGTTTAATTTCCCCTAGATTCAGGTTAGAAAGGCTGTCTTTTTTCATTTAAGATGGTCATTTCATTTCTTGAGGTAGAGTTTTCTTCTTGAAGATCCTGATTTATATCTCACAAGTTCAACCTTTGCTGTATCTTGCTGCACCCTATTTGTAGGTCACACATCATTGCCTTTAGCTCTTTCTCCCCTTAAGAAGGTACATCTTTTTGTTTGGCAGGGGTGATAACTCTTAACTTTTTCATTAGCTCCTGTAACTTTTTTCCTCTGGTTCTAACTCTTGCTGTTATAACTTGATACTGAAATGTTCTGTAGAAGGCCTAGAAAAGCAATGTTTTCCTCCAGTATAACTTGATTCTGAATTCTTGGCTTTTCTCATGTTTGAATTGTTCCACGCAACCAGGAAATTTCTCGTAATTTTTCCAAGAGCCATGTATTCTGTTCAACATACTAGCTTTCTTATTTACATTCCTCTATAAGGCGTACACTCATAACCTTGGAAATACTCTTCCTGTGTCTGATTAAATTCAAGTACCTTTTCATCAGATTCAACTTTCAGTATATCCAAATAGGCTTCCCATAAGGAAAGGCAGTCACACTGCAAGAGATTTTTCTTTACCATTTTGGTAACTGGCCTAAGAAAAATTTTATGTTCTATCAAGATAAATTCTTGTGTTTAAGTTTTTTTTTTTTTGCTTGGGAAAAATGAAGCTTTGAAAAGATGGTTTTTAAATGTATGTAACTTTCTGCATTGCTTCTTAAGTCTTTTGATTATCATTCTTGTTAAATATTTTACAGTGACCTGTGATCCTGTTTCGAACTTTTGACATCTTTGACAGGCTTCTCTAGGCTCAAGTTCTAAATTAAATGTTTTTGACTTAAAATTACCTTTGGAGTTTTCCACTTGGGCCTCTGGAAAGCCTCAGAGCATGTGTATGCCATCTGGTAGAGATGTTAGCTAATTAGGCTTCTTTGATGTATTAAATTGTATGAAAAGCATTGTCTAATGATGTAATACTAGACACAGTTACATTTATGAGTATGTTATTGATATGAGTGTTCCAAAATTGTACAATGCCGTTAGAAATATGTCATCAGTCATAATTCTGATTATGCTGTTTGCCACAAAAATAACCAAAACTCTTTGTCTATTTCTGGTTATGGTAAACTCTCATCAGATTTTTAATCATGGTTATTCTAAGTTTTTGTAATTCCCAGTTATTGCTTTTTCTCTAAAAGCATTTGCAATCAGATTCATGGAAAAGATGCTAACACACTTTTAAATACAGGTTACTAATCACTTTAATACCAATGGACTAAATATTTTTTCAGAACTTCAAGAAACTGATGAGTCCATGTAACTACTAATTAAGATCAACCACAACAAAAAAGGTTACATGAGACTAAGTAACTGAAGATGTGTCTGTGACTTTTATTTGAAGCATTATTGGTTTTTTACTTAAATGTTTTGTTTTCCATATTTAAGGAAATTCTCTCATGCTATCTATAGTTTACAGCAATTTGGAATACTTTTGTGAACAAAGGTGGAAATATTTGCTTTTCCTTTCTTCTTGATCCCTCCAATTTGGAAACTATTTTGAGTATTCATTTGTTTTTGTTTTTGAGACGGAGTCTCGCTCTGTTGCCCCAGCTGGAGTGCAGTGGCACGATCTTGTTTCAGTGCAACTTCTGCCTCCAGGGTTCAAGCAATTCTGTCTCAGTCTCCCAAGTAGCTGGGACTACAGGCATGCACCACCACACCCAGCTAATTTTTGTATTTTTTAGTAGAGATGGTGGCGGGGGGGAGGTTTCACTATGTTGGCCAGGCTGGTTTCAAACTCCTGACCTCAGGTGATCCACCCGTCTTGGCCTCCCAAAGAGCTGGGATTACAGGCATGAGCCACTGTGCCCAGCCTATTTGTGAGTACTCTTAAGGCAGTATGATTTGCTTAAGTTCAATAAAAATCGGCTCTCGTTATAACAGGATACAATTGGAAACACTGGTTGTATTACCAAGGCTTTGATTAAAATGTCATATTTGAGAATGTGTAGAATGCCTGGCTTCAATGGTTCTCAGCATTACACTGAATTAAAAATTATCATTTCCTGGCAGGCCCAGGAACCTTAAAACTATAGGTAAAATCTAAAGTCTACCTTGACTTAGCTTCTTAGCCTCAAGGAGGTTTTTAAATCTGAGATTACTGTGACCATACTACTATTCTTGCAGACAAAATCTGATAAAGTTTACAAATCTGTTTTATTCTGAACATCTTTGGTAAAAATCAGGGTAACTTTAAGTTTCTGAAGAAAGCTATATGTACCTGTTATTAGATCACAGCTCTGTACCGTTTTGAAACTCCTGTTATCCACCTGCAGACTGGATTTGCTCCTGAATCCTCCTAATTTCCTTCAATATTTGGCTATGACTCTCTAAGAAAAAAAACTATTCCCATGCTCTGCGGCCTATAAGCTAAGATGTGATGAATTTTTAAAGGAGCAAGTCTCATGCTGATGTATGGGCCACACAAAAGTTCACCATACCAACCAATGCCATAGCTAGAGACATTCAAACTGCAAACCAGGACAAAAAGTTGATGATTTCAGGCTGTAGACATTTTTCCTAAGACATCAGAGCAAGAATTGTATTACAATTTGATTTATTCAATTGGTTGCCTTTAAGCCTAGGTTCAGGGCTCAAAACCATTATGCAAACTGGGATTGTCACATTACTATTAATTTTGTGTATTTCCTTTTTAAACTTTGTATCTGTTATTTGCCAAATTTTCTGCAGAAAGAAGTACAATTCCTAACAGAATAATGCTAGCCCAGCACTTTGAGGGGACAACAAAGGACTAAGGAAAAAAAATTGGACTTAATAATAGACTCCAGGTGGACTTAGCCTAAGTGCCACTCCCTTAAAGCCTCCCTGCCCTCAAAGGTGGCTAAAAGGGTTTTAACACTGACTTTTGGTTGCCAATCACTCCTGCCAATGCAGGATGCAGGACCAGACCAATAACCCGGGAAAGGTCTATTCTGTCACCAAGGGACAATCAAAGCCTAACTACAAGATGATTCATCATAGATACTTTTGGAAAAACATCTTGATCAAGAGAGGGAAAGGTGAAAGCTGTCAGAATCAAGAGTCATGTTTCCAAAAGCCCTGACAAATGGAGCCAGGGAAGTCCATGAAGAGAGGGTTTGTACGCACTACCTCAAAGACCCAGAAGAAACCATGCCAGCTTGCACAAACACTATTCGCAACCTTACACAGAAAATACTTTTGGGACATCTGCCTAGAAGCCGATTGTCCAAACCCAAACTGGCAGCATCCTTGTTATTAATCCTTGTAGCCAAGAATAATTATTTCAAGACAATTATATAATCTTTATCTGTCCTTTAAAAACCTGTCTTCCTTTACCTTCCTGAATACACACAGTTTACTATGGCATGCATATTGCCTTCACAATGCCCTATTCCCAAATAAACATCATTTTCTTTTAGAAAGCCTCTGTTATTTAGGTTGACAGTTATTACACCTGAAAACTAAATTCTAGCTGATCAACAAAATTCTTTGGTTCTACTGTATACTTTTATTTGGGGACATCTGCTTCCAAACACACTGAAGTACAGTATACTCAATTTTAAATATAGACAGTATATTTTAAAAAAACACAAAAAGTATGTCGAACATTTTTAATTTCAAACACCAAACTTAAATAGACTAATAACACAGATCTTCTGTGGTCCACAAATCATGGCAAAAAACTTTGTTTTCATATGCCCATTATGGCTTGCTGACTGGCTTACTGCATTTTAGATTTTCCGTATGATTTTAGTAGCTTTCTCTAATGGAATGTGCTGTGAGTGAAGCTTCAAACATTTTCCATTGAATATACACAGACATACAAATAAAGACTGGAAGTCATTTTCTCTGGTTGTTGGAATCTGGGTGATTTTTTAAAGTCCCATCCACTGGGCTGCCAGTAAAAGACCACAAAATATTTTTGTGTATTTACAGGAACGTGATAATCAAAAGTTGTTGTGGGACCATTCAAGATGAGCGTGGGGAAGGGAAGCCCATTTAAACATATATTCAAGGAAAAATATATTAAGTTACCTGAACATTTGGGTAGAAATATTGAGCACTGCTATGGTCTGTCTCCCAAACTGTCCCTCAAATGTATCATGAGATTTTATCTTCATTGTGGTGGTGTTGAGAGCTGGGGTCTAGTGGGAGATGTTTGGTTCACTGAGGCAGATGCTTCATGAACGGCTTGGTGCTGCTCTTGCAATGAGTTCTCACTCTCTCAAGACTAGATTAGTCCCCAGGAGTGGGTTGTTAAAGAGACTTGTTTGGTTGTTGTTAACAAGTGGGTTGTTTGCACGTCTGCTTCCCCTCTGACCTTCTCCATCAAGCTATGAAGCAGCAGCAAAGCCCTTGCCAAAAGCCAGGGCCATGCCCTTGAACTTCCCAGCCTGTAGAAATGTGAGCATCCTTCATAAGTGACCCTGCCTCAGCTATCCTGTTATAGTAACACAAAACAGACTAAGACAGGCACACAAAAGCTGAGGGCTGCTGTCGACTCCACTTTCAAGGGCTACCAAGCACAGCCACATCACCAAAGAGAACACTTCCTGACCTCCTTGGAAGCAGAAACTTGACTCTCCGGGCAAGATAACTGTTGTCTTTTTAAAATTTCAGTGTCAAAGTTAAAACATGCCTTGATCAGTCAACCAAATTACTGCTAAACCAGTATTGGGAAGCTTCCTAAAGCACCCCAAGCTTCTAAAAACAGCCAGCATGAAGTAAAGCAGATAGCATCTTTGCATTTAAGAGGTCCCAGAAAGGTTTTGGAAATGGCATTAATGTAAATGTTCACATTAAGAGAAAACGGTTTCCCTGAATTGAGTGATTCTTTCTACTTTCTAGTGCTGTACAGGATAGGCTCAGTGTTTGGAGAGTGTTAACTTCCAGTCATGTGATAATGGCCAGGAGCAACCACAATGATTAACCTTTAGATAGAAAACACAATCCTTTGCTTTTGTCTTCCTTATGTATGTTAGATTAGGCTTCTACTCAATGCTCTGTAAGTTAAAACATTTCAAACCAAATAGGCCACTCTATTAAGTCCCAGCTTGAGCATTCTTCAGCTTCTCCACATTTTCCATTGTTTGCTGGCAAACCACTACAGTAACCTGTTAAATACAAAGCAAGGGTGTGGTAGATTGACTGCATTTAAGGCTCCAATTCTTCACCCCTCCTATGTTCTCTCCCTTGGTCTAATAACTCTGTAGTGCCTTTCCACACTGGGTTTAGCCATGTGGCTTGTTTCTGGTGAATGCTAGTTAGCATGAAGCATGCAGACATGAAAGGGAGTTATGGGATTGGGCTTGGCTGTTGTTGCCTTCTACAACCTCCACAAAAACATGCTTGTTTAATGGAGGATAGGAGGCATGTGGAAAAATGCCAAGTCCTTCCAGGTGAGGCCAACTCCCTCATGAACGAGGAAAGACTACAACTGCTCCAGAGACATCTAGCCGAAATCACTTATCTAATTCATAAACTGTTTATTGCTGCACACCACTGGGTTTTTGTGGTTGCTACGAGTTACTTTTGCGGCAATAATTGCTCCAATATGTTCTATGTGACATTTCTGAGTTTAACATCACATTTACAAACTTTCTTAGAGAAAGATTTGTTATTAGCAAAGACCTTCAGAGTAACCTTTGCCTGGTATTCTAGACTGTGCAGATTTAGCCATCTAATACTGAGAACCCACTTCAGGCTGAATGATCTCTCAAGTGCTCTCATTTAGTTCTCATAACCACCCTGAAAACTAACTTCCTCATTTTAGGGAACTGGAGGAAATGAAGAACTTTAAGGTAGACTGATGAAAAGATTTATCTAAAGTCACATAAATTGGCACAATCAGGGTCCAAACCCCAGGCCTCCGATTCTGAGTCAAACTGCATTTTCCATTACATCAGAAATGACCAAGGATTAAAATTAGCAGAATGTTATTCTGTCCAGCCATTAAAATCCAAAAAAAAAAATTTGTTCAAAGTAGGCAATTGAGTTTTCATTCTATTATCCAAGGTAACTGAAGTATTTGACTATACAGGACTGCTTCCTTCAAGTGTTCCATCCTTAGCATTCTTGTTAAAAATGGCCTTTAAGATATTGCTATTCCCAGTCAAGAAATACCCAGACAACTAAAGAGACTAAAATCATGTAAATCATCCATTTCCCAGTTTAATCTTAAAAAAAAATTTATGCTCAATACCTGTCTCCAGCCAATCACTATGTAAATTGTGAATTAAGACATTATTACTTGGTGGCAATAACGGTTAGAAAAAAAGCACATCCCTCTCCCTCTCCCGTCTCCCCCCGTCTCCCACTTTCCACCGTCTCCCTCTGATGCCGAGCCGAGGCTGGACTGTACTGCCTCCATCTCGGCTCACTGCAACCTCCCTGCCTGATTCTCCTGCCTCAGCCTGCCGAGTGCCTGGGATTGCAGACGCACGCCGCCACGCCTGACTGGTTTTTGTATTTTTTGGTGGAGACGGGGTTTCGCCGTGTTGGCCAGGCTGGTCTCCAGCTCCTGACCACGCGTGACCTGCCCGCCTGGGCCTCCCGAGGTGCCGGGATTGCAGATGGAGTCTCGCTCACTCAGTGCTCAATGTTGCCCAGGCTGGAGTGCAGTGGCGCGATCTCAGCTCGCTACAACCTCCACCTCCCAGCCGCCTGCCTTGGCCTCCCAAAGTGCGGAGATTGCAGCCTCTGCCCGGCCGCCACCCCGTCTGGCAAGTGAGGAGCATCTCTGCCTGGCTGCCCATCGTCTGGGATGTGAGGAGCCCCTCAGCCCGGCCGCCCAGTCTGGGAAGTGAGGAGCGCCTCTTCCCCGCCGCCATCCCATCTAGGAAGTGAGGAGCGTCTCTGCCCGGCCGCCCATCGTCTGAGATGTGGGGAGCGCCTCTGCCCCGCCGCCCCATCTGGGATGTGAGGAGCGCCTCTGCCCGGCTGCGACCCCGTCTGGGATCTGAGGAGTGTCTCTGCCTGACCGCCACCCCGTCTGGGAGGTGAGGAGCGTCTCTGCCCGGCCGCCCCGTCTGAGAAGTGAGGAGCCCCTCCGCCCGGCAGCCACCCCGTCCAGGAAGTAAGGAGCGTCTCCGCCCAGCAGCCGCCCCGTCTGGGAGGGAGGTGGTGGGCAGCCCCTGCCCGGCCAGCTGCCCCGTCCGGGAGGTGGGGGGCAACCCCCGCCCGGCCAGCCGCCCCGTTTGGGAGGTTGGGGGCAGCCCCCAGCCAGCATCCACCCTGTCCGGGAGGTGGGGGGCACCTCTGCCCAGCCGCCCCGTCTGGGAAGTGAGGAGCCCCTCTGCCCGGCCGCCACACCGTCTGGGAGGTGTACCCAACAGCTCATTGAGAGCGGGCCATGATGACGATGGCGGTTTTGTCGAATAGAAAAGGGGGAAATGTGGGGAAAGGAAAGAGAGATCAGATTGTTGCTGTGTCTGTGTAGAAAGAAGTAGACATAGGAGACTCCATTTTGTTCTGTACTAGGAAAAATTCTTCTGCCTTGGGATGCTGTTAATCTATAACCTTACCCCCAACCCCATGCTCTCTGAAACATGTGCTGTGTCCACTCAGGGTTAAATGGATTAAGGGCGGTGCAAGATGTGCTTTGTTAAACAGATGCTTGAAGGTAGCATGCTCGTTAAGAGTCATCAACACTCCCTAATCTCAAGTACCCAGGGACACAAACACTGCAGAAGGCCGCAGGGTCCTCTGCCTAGGAAAACCAGAGACCCTTGTTCACATGTTTATCTGCTGACCTTCCCTCCACTATTGTCCTATGACCCTGCCACATCCCCCTCTCCGAGAAACACCCAAGAATGATCAATAAATACTAAAAAAAAAAAAAAAAAAAAAAAAAAGACTTTAGTTCAAGTTGAGACCAAAGACTGTGCTATTATGCGGTGGAGAAAAGTATCACAATTTTGGTAATACTAGGCAAGATGTAACCTCAAGTCTCCAGGCAGCCCCATGAGCTTCCCTGTGAATGAGAACAGAAAAAGTTCAGGAGCCACCAGAGGATGTTAAGGAGGCTTCCTAGAGAAGACGTGGCAATGCACCTCATGGAGACGTTTAATTTCTTCACTACAAGGAATTTCAAACTTATCTAAAAGGAAATAGAATACAACAAAGCTCCCTTACCCAATCCCAACAACCAACCATCAATGTCCTATTCATTCATACCTCCATCTACTTCCTCTGTCACATACTATTTTGAAGCAAGTCTTACCCATTGTATTTTACCCATAAATGTTTCATTCTGTATCTCTAAAACATTGTCTCTAGACCTCAGCAAAAAAAAAAAAAAAAAAAAAAAAAAAAAAAAAAAAAGCACATCCACTTTTACAATGGTCACATACAAATGGGGAAAGAGTGGATATAAAAAATATGCACCCACCTTCAATCAAATGCGATCTTTTAAAGAATATAAACAAGCCAGATTCTTAGGTATCTCTCCCTTTTGTAATTTTGATTCTGAAAACATATTTAAAGTAATCAATTAGGTATTCTAAAAGAAGGCAGTTTTCTAAGGGTTTCTTTAATTATAGGGGGTTAGGGGTAGAGAGATTAAAAACGGGAAGCAGTGCATAGGCAGTATGAAGTAGACACTTTGGCAAATAAAAATTGCACCGTATGACATGTCACACAGAAATTGTTAGAGACTTTGAATCCTAAAATTTAGTTTACCAAATGAAGCTTTTTATATGTTTTATGTTTTACCAACAAATAATTTGTATGTTAAATTTAAGCATCTGAATCCCGAAATGATAAAGAACAGGAAAATAATGACTAAGCTAACAACCAAACTTTCAGAGTATAAAATTTTGTCAGTGGTTTTCAATTTAGAATTAAAAATTTGAATTTCCCTTTGCCTACAAGTGTAAGTAACTTGCAGCAGCAAATTCCCCCACTGACAACTTCAAAGCATAGCAAGAATCCACAGTGGTTTGCCGGCCACTAATTCTTTTACAGATGAAAGCATTCAATTATCTCTATAAAATTCAATTCGTTAGAATATGTGTTTGTGATTGACGATGTACATTTTTAAATGTGGTGATAACACGTTATTATTCATGATTTAAAAGTTGAAATGAAGTAGCTTGTGGTTCTTGGGTAAAACAGACACTAATAAGTTTTTTTTTCAATATAAAAGAGCAACCTAGACATTCCTATAAAACATTTTTATTCCAGGTGGTAAGCTGGCTTAAATTTTCACTTTTCAGCCAGGCATGATGGCTCACGCCTGTAATTCCAGCACTTTGGGAGGCCGAGGCAGGCAAATCACCTGAGGTCAGGAGTTCAAGACCAGCCTGGCAAACATGGTGAAACCCTGTCTCCACTAAAAATACAAAAAGTAGTTGGGCGTGGTGGTGTGTGCCTGTAATCCCAGCTACTCAGGAGGCTAAGGCAGGAGAATCACTTGAACCCGGGATGCGAGGCTGCAGTGAGCCGAGATCACACCACTGCACCCCAGCCTGGGCAACAGAGCAAGACTCTGTCTCCAAAAAAAAAAAAAAAAAAAAAAATTCGTTTTTCTCACAGCAGCACATTTCTAAATGGCAAACCATTTAGAATTGAGTCATCATTTGTATTAAAATCTTATTTACATGGTACTTATGTAGTTTGATCAAATACTGCCACAATATAGTTTAGAGATAAGACCTCTCATGAAGAAAAACTTTACAAGATTTAAAATCAGAGCAAATGAATTTCTTAAGTTTAAGATACATACTCTCAATGGAGAATCGCTGTTGGGCAGTGGTTAAGGCCTCTAATTTGCTACTTATTAGAAAAATCCACATACATACAAAACTCTGCTAAAATTCCAATGGCTTCTCTAGATGAATAATCTTTGGCTGTGAGCAAAAAAGTTAACTAAGTTTCACTTAATACACACACACATACACACACACACACACACACACACTAGGGTTTATATGTAGCAACTTCCTCATCCTCATTCCACATGTAGCCCGTTTTTGGCTGGGTTATGGCTTGTAATCTCAGAACCACTGCCCCCAAATGACTGCTCAGAAGCACAATCTCACTGCAAACTATGGAACCCAAACTATACAGCTATCCTTGGCTTTTAACTCCAAGCTATCTAGGCCTTGTGATTATATGTGGGCTTCATAGCAGAACCTACCAGGCTTGTGGTTATCAATTTTCTGCTCACCATATAAGCAGTAGCTCAATAACACCGTCCAGTTTTCATGTATATCCAGACACACAGGTGAGAGTTCTGTTCCAAGATCTCATTTTGACCTTCTTCAAAGGTCTTCTCCATCTCTCCAAATTGAATGTATTCTTCAACCCTGGGCTTACTGTATTCTGCCCATCTTCTTCCTGGACCAAACTGTTCAGAAGTTAACTTCTTTTTCCTGTCATCACATCTCTTTCCTAAACTACTTTAGAACTTAAATAATTTTATTTTCACATAACATTTAGAAAGGTGCAGAGGCAGCCAACAAAACTATTGAAGACAGACTGTAAAAACTGGCAAATCCCTATCTCAAATTCCATTTATTCTATAACCAATAAAGTCATGCAGTTTGGATGGGAGCACAGTAATACATTCTGTTCTCATGTAGCTTCCTAAGTATGCTTTAGTCTATTGTTCATTTATCACTGAATCTGTTATCTGCTAAGTCTGATTCAATGTTCTTGCCTTCTATTAATGTGATTTTAACAATTACTGCATGTCTCACTACGGCAAAATAGCATGACATTTGTTTTACAAAATCAGTTAAACCAATTCTACAAATATTTCCATACCTATTTATTGCAGCAAAAGATAATTTTTATGTGTAAATTAGCTTTTTGGGTTTTTCTATTCCTTTATTTGTAAACTTATAATTTTTAGGTTGGGCTTACTGTGTATTTTGATGAGAAGGGTGAATCTGTCAAAGGGGAAGCTGGATAACTGTATGTTGCAAACATGTTCATGAACATTCTTCACCCAAACTTAGACAAACCTGGAGCTTAAAATAATTACATTGGATGACATTAGTTTGATACTGATGCCTGCTTCCTGCACTAAGAGGCTTTCAATCTATTTTGAAGAGGGAAAAACAGAATATGCCAAGTGGGGAGGCAGCCCAAACATAGACCTTAATACTTCTCTCATACTCTTCAGCCATTTGATGAACATGTGGAATTATGGATGCTAGGGCCATTATAAAAATCTCCTGATACAGAACAGTGTCACTACCTCAAGCTAAGCAGTGGCAGGCAAAGCCAGGCTGAGGTGACAATGTAGAAGGATCTCGAGTCAGCCCTCAATGTTGTTGTTCAATGTTGGGAAGTCCCTTTTAGATTATTTATACAGTGGCAGGTGGTAGCAATTACAGTAAATTTTCTTGGGTTTCTTCCTAATAAAAAAGTGTTGATAAAACTACACCAGTCCCAAGGCTATTCAATGCCACGTAAAATAGTGTATTTTAGCATTTGAGGTCCCTTTTTCTTGCATACTAAAGCATGTTTAAAATGGTTTGCAGAAAACAGTCTGCTAACCAGTACTGATTCATCCACAGAACTGAATTCTTGCAAGGCACAAAGGAAGTGTGGCTGACCTAAATATTCCTCATTTTTAAAATTATTCATACTGATTATATGAGATTATATCTTATCTAGTATTTTTCAATGGAGCCTTAAAAATGTTATTTTGTTAAAAGTATATTTCAGCAAATTTCAACTTTGAAGATGTTTTTGTTTACAGCATAGATCTTATGTATTAGAGCGCTAATGTAGCATAGGCAAACTCTGAAATAAATAAAAATGTATAAATAGCACTGTGCAGTGTGTGGTGTGCGCCTGTTGTGGGGTTATATTAAGTAGTGTAAATTTATCTCTCGGGGGGATAGGATAATCTTTTATATAACACCAAATTAAAAAAACAAAAACATGTACTCTTAAAATCATATGTCCATATGTGAAATACAATCACTTTTTTTTGGTTTCCATATAATTTAGGGAGTGAACACCAAAATGTAATCCCATATAAAAAAAGATCAGTTTAAATAAAAATTAAAACAATTAAAAATTAGTCCCATAGTAACATGGTAAACAACTCAAATGGCTTTCTTTTAATGCTAGGAAAACTGTCCACCTTTCAACGGTGACAGGGCTGTTAACACAGGTAAGAGCAAACAAGGTAAAAAGTGAAAGCACATACAGATGATGCACACAAATATATATAAAAATTGACCAGAAATCACAGGACATGTAAGCAATGTTTTCTTAAGCAGAACTTTTTTTGTACTTTAAATAGACTAAAATATTTGGTGTAGGTGGGAGAAAGACATCAGTATTCAACAATTTTAACTTGAAAACCAGCTGTAATAAAGCCTCAGCTCATTGTTTAATAAAAATAAAAAAGGAACCACATCGTACTTTTGACAATCATAGAACGAAAGCTTACAAAGAACACATTTAATATCTCCATCACAGTGCACCAAGGATGCAGCCACTGAGGACTACCAGAGGGAAACAAGAACAGGGTCTGCATCCATCATATTGCATTACAAAGTTAATGCCACCAGAGAAAAAAAATCTCACCTCACGTGCTCAATGTTCTAGCTGGTAAGCACCTTATGAGTATGAGGCTACAATTGAGAGAAACTGCTCAGTCTGCATCAGGACACCCAATTCCTTCACTTGCCATTGGCTGATGCATTTAATCATTTTAACACAACATTCACGGAAAAATGTTAACACCACATTCTGGCTTCTCGAGCAGAACAGACTGGGAAATGCAGTAGACGCCAGAGCATCAAAGGCCATGTATTTCCTCACAAGAAAAGAAATCTGCAACAATTGGTTTCCTTTTACTATGAAAAATGTAAATTTCAGATTAAGTTTAACCCCATAAGGACGCATGATTTGTACTTACATATACACATAGGTTCAGAAGAACTTAGCTATCTAGTTGGCCTCTTCTCTGTTCCATTAAAACATCAGTTACCTTAGCTGGATCACTAAGTGTGAGTCTCACCACCATACTGGTACCTTCAGCTATTACCTGTGTTATAAATCTCATGTTCCATTCAAAGTACTAAATGACTGGATGGCACATATCCCAGTAAGTATCAGAAATGTTGACAGCCATAGTGCAGCTGAGTTTAGAAGCAACTATGACAACATAGGGAAGTGAGGATAAATCACAAGAACACCTAAGGTGGTCAGCTCCTTCTGGTGTGCCTGGGACTTGTTTTGAGTTTAGCAAAAACTTTACAAGATTAAAAATCAGAGCAAATGAATTTCTTAAGTTCAAGATATGTACTCTCAATGGAGAATCGCTGTTGGGCAGTGGTTAAGGCCTCTGATGTGCTACTTATCAGAAAAATCCACATATATACAAAACTCTGCTAAAAGTTTTGTATCCAGGGAAAGTCCCGCATCCAGGGAAACCCTCAGTCCCAGGCACTTTAGGGCAGCTGGTCACCCTGAGAACACTACCCACTCTTTCCTTAATATCACTAGAGAAAAGGTAAGAACTTTCAAGGGCATAACCTTTAAGGGCATCAGTCCCCAAAATATTTTTACATCACTAGCTAATGGCTAGTTCCTCTAAGCTTGCTAAAAGGCTAGGAAGTCCAGAAATACCTTATTTAAACGTGTTAACTTTAAGAAGAGTTGGTAGTCATCAAGCAAATTAGTGAGCAGTGTATAAAAGCTCACTCTTGAAATCTGTTTTCAGACAAATCTTCTAAAGGTTCTTCTAGCTTTGTCCAGTTATATGGTATTTTACTGTATTCTCTTTTTGCAATTAATCCAGTTTTGTATGTCTTTTCTTTCTTTTTTAGGTGAAAATATTCTATGCCAACTGTTTTCCACAGTCCTGCATTATATATTAAAACAAAGGCTGCCAGCTGGAGACACAGCCCTCCGATTACAAAGGCCCAGAATGTTACTTTTAACTGTGCTCCACCAGGAGGTCTGGCCTTGGGAAAAGATGGCGAAAGGAATATTCTCAGATATGAACATTTTTTATTCTGCCTACAATGCTGTGATCTAGTTCAACAACTGCAGAACTGTTCTCATCTTAATTTTTCTTTCTTTACTCTTTTGTATAAAAGGTTAGTGTCACAGCTTCACTATCACTAATAAAAAGATACAAATATGCCTTTCAAGTCAGGGTTGGAAAAGCAAAAATGAGGTGTGAGGTTAAACTGGTCTAAGAAAGTACCAATTTGGGTTCTATATTTTGTCAAACAGTTGGGTTTTTAAAAAAATTCAAAACTCATGCATGTTACCTACTTGTCATGTGTGAATTATTTCTCACAATTTTAATTAATCTGTGTGTATATTAGTTATACAAAGCAATGGATTTCCACATTCTTAAAGCAGGAACCTATATTCACCAGAAAAGGATCCTCCTGTTTCTCATCAAATTTTTTTTCACCTCGAACAATCCAAGATTGGGAATAGTAAGAGTGGCAAACAAATGTTTTCTTAGGGACTTACTGAGAAAAGAAAAAACTTACTGGGAGAACAGAGACTTAGTAAAATTTCTATTGCTACAGACAAATGCTAAAAACCAACTTTATAATAACAGCATTATAAAGGATAGAACTTAATATAGAACCAGAAATATGGCAAGTTACCTAGTGATTAACATTGTAAAATAGTCAAAAACTTTAAAGCCACAGAGAAAGGAAAACAATTATGAAATGGAAAATATATAATATTTAAGTATTTTTATAATTCTAAAACTTCACTTTTGTCCTTAAATCAATATATTACGGATTTCATTGTTCAATAAATTACCATCTTTAATTAAAAATAAGTAAATCAAAGAGCATATTTGGAGAAACTAAGAGCTGTTAACTGTTTGGAGGGTAAAAGAATATTTTTCTCGAAATTTTTTTGAAGAAAAATCTAAAAGCCCTCTATGTTAATACACCTTCTGACCCCCATCATCAGTGGCATTATTCTTCCAAGGGACTCTTATATCTAAGCAATGGTGAAGTTCTGGATTCATTATGGATCTCATGGCACCAAACCAACTGGCACTGAAGTTAATATACTCCAGCGAGATCACCTGTGGGTCAAAGATGGCCCAGAGAATCTTGGAAAATCCATTTATATTGAGCAAAGATCTGAATCACCTTCAATCAGGCTGTAAGATACTAGAAAATTTGACCTTATAGTAGTATTTCCCAGGGTAACTTAAGCAGCAACCTTGCACCAGAAGAAGAATTAAAGAGGGAGCAATCTAGTATTATCAACAACAACAAAGTTAACCCTAAGTTAGTACATCCCAGAATCTGCTGGATGTATAATAATTTAGTAACGGGGTATATGGCAGAGCTTTCTTTGATGTTAACAAATTTTGGCTGTGATTCTTAGTTACCAAGTTGCCAAAAAATGGTATATTAACTGAACTGCCAAATGGCAGATTAAGAAAATTAATGTACTCCGATGGTCTGTCCATGAAAGGAAAATGTACACAGACAAATTAAGAACATTTTACCAGGATCTGAGATTTAAACAATGGAACAATTGTTTTAACTGTTAGAATGACCCCAACTGTTAAGTTTGTCTATGAGTGTATATGTATATATAAATTCATACACATATATTATTTATTTCCTTCTTAAAAAGACTGAGGCAGTTCTGCTATATATAGTTAGCTACAATATTCAAGATAAAAACAGTTCCTACTCAAAAAATTACATGAACACACAAGATAAGTTCTTATTGTAAATGCTATCATGAGGCTATCTAGTATAGCTCATATTTCCTGGTTGTAAGGCTCAAAACACAGGAATTCCACTCCAAGAGATAATTTGCCCCTCAATCCCTACATACAAAGTGTAGTCTAAACAAACAAAATGGTAATAAAAAATTGAAAAGGAAGATATAAAAAGAACTCAATAGCAGGATTCTGACTACCTCTGGAGACCACACACTATCATTATTCTGACTGTCTTAAATACAACAATCCAATATGCCCCAAGATGGAAATCTGGTATTGTAGGGAAAACATTGGCTGCAACTGTCAGAAAAGTTCATAATCTTAAACATAATTTATGCCATTTGCCAGTCACAAAGACATTTACTGAACAGAATTTTTGAGCCATTTGTAAAATTAAAATGATTGATCAATTTGAATAGCAACCTTCATGATGAAGAAATTAGGACTCTAGGTATGAAAAGCATGTTCCTTTTTTGTTAATAAGTTCAAAGGAGAGAAACATTCTGATATATGCAGATAAAAATATGGCTAGGCCGGGCGCGGTGGCTCACGCCTGTAATCCCAGCACTTTGGGAGGCCGAGGTGGACAGATCACGAGGTCAGGAGATCGAGACCATCCTGGCCAACACGGTAAAACCCCGTCTCTACTAAAAATACAAAAAATTAGCCGGGTGTGGTGGTGGGCGCCTGTAGTCCCAGCTACTTGGGAGGCTGAGGCAGAAGCATGGCGTGAACCCGGGAGGCGGAGCTTGCAGTGAGCCAAGATCACACCACTGCACTCCAGGTTGGGCAACAGAGCGAGACTCCCTCTCAAAAAAAAAAAAAAAAAAAAAAAAAAAAAAAAAAAAAAAACATGGCTAACAAGAAAGAGGATAACCAGCAAGTACCACCTGGATGTGTGTTGTCAGGTAGAAAGGAAGAATAAAATTCAGGCAATGAATATAATAGATTTAGCAAAGTAAAGCATATGAAAGGAAGAAATGTTTGATATGTCTAAATATCAATGCCTTCGATCAGAGTAAGAAAAAAGTATTCATTGTTCATGTCCACAGACTAGATATCTAAAGAGATACTTGGTGGGCAGGGGCTTGGGAGGGAAGGCGCAAATTGGAATGTTCAGCTTTTAAAGTAAAGACTGTACATGAAGACATATTTTATGTACAGTGAAGATTGTCTTGTGTTACTTTATATCCCAACATAAACCTACGCCACCCTCAGACGAAGAGGGTATCTAACACTGAATAAATGTTGAACCTATTTAGTAGTTAAAGAAAAAAGAGAAGGATCTTAAAGGTATATATGGGAAGCTTTTAAGAGGTAGAGAAACCAACTGGGTATATATTTTCTTTTATTTGATTTCAACTAGCAAGAGACTAAGACTGATGTTTGTTTGTTTTACCTTCAAAGTCTTAGTCTTAAATTGACAAGGTCACAAAAAAAGTGAAATTAAAATAATTTTAACAAAAGGGAAAGCATTTGACAGTGTTTAAAAGACAGACAAATCAAGCAAAACTCAATGTGGCTTAAGGTAAAAAATACAACTAGGTATTAAACAATTTGTAAAAACTTACAAAGAAAATTTAGCTTTCAAGAAAAATTAGGCAGATTTCCTTCTGCCAAAGTGACAGGTCCTGAGAAAAAAAACACAACCTCTACAAGACCAAGCACAGCTCAAGGGTCAGGGCCCCGTCCTAGTCATCTTTTTATTATTCAATATCCATCACAGTGGCTGGGCAAACAACAGGCATCAATAAATGTTTACTAACTGAATGTGTATTATAAGGTATAATCGGTATAATTGATATAGTTCAAATCTAATCATGAAAGCTTCTTTAAAGTAGGATAAAAAGAGCACAATCAGTGGTATTCCAGAAGGTAGGCCTAAATCCAGTTATATTTTTCTAATCTCAACCAGTGGTTATAAAGACTTTCTGAGCTTCTTTTTAAAGCAATGAAACTCTTTCTAAAAGAAACCCCATGCAGTTCTTCAGTACAGAATAAAGATGCCACTAAGTCAGTGAGAACTCCAACAGCCTCCCCTAAGCCAGCCCCCAAGATGTCTCTGTGGCACCTACTGGAAAAAATATTACTCATCTTAGAAATGTGATAGAAAGCATGGCCATTCAGTTCTCAGGTCATCATTCTTAGAAAATTAACAGTATTGTGAAGAATAAATCCTAAGTAATGTTGCTAATTTAAATAAAGACAAAAATTCAACAAAGAGGGGATTCTATCACTTAGAAAAATGAAAACCACACCTATAAATGGGGGGAGGGGCAGAAAACAAAAAAAAATCAGGCCACAGTAGATAAAATACAAAAAACATCATCTCGTTAAAAAGCATCAAACACATTCACACAAATGTAATTACAACCATGAAGTAAACTGCTCAACAGGTGTTTTCAAAGAGTTGAGTCCCAATTTCATACTGTACAGAAAAATCGCATCAGAACTGTAGAGATGCGCTCCACTACTGAAACAGCATAGTAGGCACTGCTTGACCTAACACAGTAATGCAAGAGTAACCACCAAGATCAGGACCTTCTACCACTTTCAGAGTTGTTTTCTGCCCCTGCAACTGTTCCCTAACACCATTACAAGTTCTCAAGTAAGAAAAAGAAGGGCAGAGGCTCCACTGAGTATCTCCTACAGGCCTGACAGTGGTATTACCTAGGACATTTACTCTGCTCACAAGATGGGTAGTGGAAGACATAATTACTGGACAGCACAAAGTCTGGAAGCAAGCAGCAGGGCACTAAAACAGTGAGAGTTTACACAACAAAAGCTTGTTAAATTAAGTAGTACTGATGTGGTGCAAATGAAATTTTTACAGCAAAGGTTGAGGAAGAAGATATGTTAGTGAGAATCACATGAAGCAGACCATCACAAAATAAGGCCACCTTCAAAATGTTATGAACTGTAGAACCATTCTGATCTTCAAGTTTGGATTTGTATAGAGGTTTCTATATAAAGCATTAATACCTAATCAGGAGTTTCCTTTAGTGTGAACCTTTTTGCATTTGATGCTATTCTCTTTGCCAGGAATGCTTATCTCCCCTGGCTCCTCACTTGGCTTGCTTCTTTAATGTCAGGTGTTAGCTCATGCATCCTTTCCTTAGAGGCTTTCCTTGATGTCCTACCTGAAGCATCCCATCTGTTATTCTCCAGTACAGTACCCTGTTTATCTCCTTCATAGACAAGTAAGATAATTAAGGGTTAGTGTAACTGCTGTCTCAGCAAAGGCAGGAACTGTAGTTGTCTTGTTCACCTTTACCCAAAGACTAAGAAAAGTTCCTGGTACAAACAGGTGAACAATAAATATTTGTTGAATGAATAAAAAATTACTATACCAAATTTACATGAACACATACATATACACACAAATATAGGAAAATGGGGAGTACCCAATAGAAAACCACCAAATGTTGAAAGTATTGAAAATGATACCTATAGAGACAGGTGGATATGATTTCAAAGAACAAGTACCAAAGACAGCTTCAAAAATATGAAAATTTATGAAAAGACGACCAGGAGTGGTTATTTTCCATTTCTACTAAGATGTAAACAAGAAGAAATGTTTAAACTGCAATGAGTCAACATTAGACATAATAATTATTTGCTGCAGAATGAACTAGCAACAGAGTTTCGGAAATCTCCTCTCACTACAGAGCATGAAATACTGTCAATCACAAAACCAGGATCAGTTAAGAACAGCTCAGACTGCAGGTAACTTATAAGCTAAAAAACTTGCTAAATAAATGGCTTTTCCCCCAATTTTTAAAATTCTGAATTCATAATTATGTGTAGAATAACAATCAATTTATAAACTGAATACAACATACTTTAAAAACAGATGGCCCATATCTGCTGATCGTACCTCAGCATCACTTTTCTAGGTATTTTGCAGAAACAATTACATTTACAAAAGGCCCATTTCATAATGCAATCTGTTAACTAAACCAAATCAAACTACTCGAAGAGCAGAAGGTCTGCTGTTGAAATATTGTAAAATACCTTTGGAAAAACGGTATTTATAGATTAGCTTTTTTAAAAAGGGATAAATATGTGGAAGTAATTCTAGCATATCCCTGAAAATAATTATACTGCCACCTATGCATTTTTTATGAGGTGGAAGGATAAATCAACAGACTGCTAGATTATACAAGCCAATTATTCCTGTTGAAATTTGGGCATAAGACAAAGGGACTTTCTCCATATGAATTCTTACTGTATCCCAGAATTAACTGGTGCCAGCAGTATCAATGCAACTATTACTGGTGATGATGTCATGTTATGCTGTTTTGATTATGAGGACAAAAATGGGAATGGAAAAAAGAGGCTTGGAAAGGTTTTCGGTATGGTTTCCTTATAATAAGATTTAGCAGTTAAAAACAAACAAAAACAAAAAAAACAAAACACCACAAAAAGAATGACTGTTTAAGCCCCACTGAACACATTAAGGTCAAGGATTTCAAAAGTTAATCCACTTTTCTTCCCCCAAGAGTTTATTTTTGGTAAAAGGCAGAAAAATTAGTTTTTCTACAAGGAAAATCTGCTTCTAAATAATTTGAAAATCTTGATATATATTATATATTAAAAAAGACACACAAAAATAACAGAGAAGTGGGAATAACAGATTAGGTACTGTAACTTTATAAAGGTTTGCCTAGATCAAGAAGCAGCGCACACACACACCTCATCTATGCAAACTAAAAATGTATATAAACAGCACAATACTGTGATACTGGATCATGATACATTACCTGTACACGTAACTACTACTGTTATTAATAAACCTTTGGGACACTCAGTTTTATGCCCAATAAGACATCATTAAGTCTTTAAAATCTTCTCTTCCTCTTTAATGGGAGAGTATTTCTAGACACTAATTTTCCCATCTAATATTCAAATATAGGAAACAGATTCCACAAGGTGCTTTAATTGATGAGACCTCAAGTGCTGTTTTCTCTCTTGAACTTTTGGATAGTAAACAGTCCATAGGGACCACACACAATGCTATGACAGAAGAGTTGTTACATTAAGTCTTTTCATGGGACTTGATTGGTGAAGCTTTATGACATGCTTGAGCAACGCACTGAAGGGGATCCCATCTGAGTTAATACTTTGTCCAACCACTGTAGAGGTCCATTCAGATGAAGTTCAATCCAGCAAGGAGTACTTGTTACCGTCTGCCTTCTGTTTAAAAGAATACAGGAAAATGATTATGAAATTCAAGTCCACAGGCAGGGAAAATGGCTATGCTTAGGTACACTGCATTAAAAATTTACAGAAATTAAAAGGTTGTGTATATAATTTTGGACACGATTATTCCGCAAAATGGTTGCTCCTCAAAGTCAAAGTACTTCTGATGACCTTGTTTTAGAAGTGATTTACAAGAACATCTTTTTCTCATCACACTAAAATTAATAAGGTGATCTTATTATTCACCATCATCCAAAATGGAACACCTGAGAGAGAATGTAGATACTATTAATATCAGGCCAGGGCCAGGCGTGGTGGCTCACACCTGTAAGCCCAGCACTTTGGGAGGCCGAGGCAGGCGGATCACAAGGTCAAGAGATTGAGACCATCCTGGCCAACATGGTGAAACCCCGTCTCTACTAAAAATACAAAAATTAGCTGGGCGTGGTGGCATGTGCCTGTAGTCCCAGCTACTCAGGAGGCTGAGACAGGAGAGTCACTTGAACCCAAGAGGCAGAGGCTGCAGTGAGCCGAGATCATGCCACTGCACTCTAGCCTGGCGACAGAGTGAGACTCTGTCTTGGGGGGGGGGGGGGGTATCAGGCCAAAAGGAGACACGTGAATCAGGATTGTCCAAGCAAACCAAGACATAAAGTAACTGTACTTACCAAATCAACCACAGAATAGTAGATACTCAAATATCAAACAGAATCTAAGTAAAAGTATACCAAAGCAAAAACAAAATTTTGGCCCAAGCTAAACCCACACCACAGAGAGTGTTAAAAGCTGGAATTCAACTTTCCCTGCCAAAGCCAATGAACATCCCTCTTAGCAACACCATTCGGGCTTTTAATAGTGCTTCAACAAAAGGGGCAACTCTAAGAGAATTACAAATTATTCAATGACATCCTGTCACTTCCATGCACTGATTTTAGTTCCATCTTATTTGCTATACAGAATAAAGTCAATAAATCCACTTGCTTCTACAAACTAACAGCCCTTCAAATACGAGAAAAGCCCATTATCAACTCTTCATCTCCAAGCAACACATGTTCAATGTAATTTAAAACTGTACTTCCAAGGATGTCATTTTCTGAGGCAGATGTTATCAGTGCCCCACTATACCCTTTGGATTTTTCAGTGTGCTCTAGACAACTTCCAACTGCAGGTATCTGCATTTCTGTGCCCAGGAACTTCTCTGATATACCCAAAAAGGCTAGAGGTGCCAGGAAATAAGCATCCCCAGGAGCAGCCCTCAACCAAGGAAACAGAAATTGACATTTACGTGCCCAGCACTTCTGTTCCCCTGGGTAGGATAATTCTGTAGACTGTTTACTGTTTCCTAGAGTTTCCCCAAGGGTGTCAGTTCTAGTGACCCACCCACTCTGGCAGATGGCTTAACAATGGTCCTGGCTGCCCTGTTTTCCCCTGTCCCACTTCCCTTTCTAGAATAATCCATAATCCAGGTCACCCAATGGGAGTAGGTTTAAGAAGGCTGCCACTCGATTAAATACAAATTCTTCATACATCTAAATTTCCTGTTTACTACATTTCCTCATTTTTGTGCTAACAACCAAGATGACATTAAGGAAATTAAAAAAAAAATAGTTTTAGAAACCTAAACATTAGGTCTATTTCCTCAGCTCCAGAATGATTACAGACAGTAAGTTCCTGGTAGCTACCCACATATCCACAGATAGATGGATATTTGCCATTTTGATTTGTAAATGTTACAGGAAACTACTTGATTTTCCAAAGTCAGATGTACCTGACTCCCAATACTCATAAAAACATACTGCATATTACTGCTTCTGTAATTACAGATTTTACTTTATCTGTGAGTTAAAGAACAGCAGATTCCACAGTGAATGAAGAAGGGCAGTATCTTTACCAAGTAAAACTGTTCTTAGCAGATCTATAGATATACATGGAATTCTCTCTGTAATTCACTCCTACTTCCACTAAATTCCTACCATATTTTGCATTAATCTAACCTTCTGAAGAACAAAAAAAAGTCTGACCTGAAATCTTATTAGACAATATAATTTAAATCTAATTTTGCTATCAACTCAGGTCAAGTCTAATTTTAAAAAACGGCATTCAGCATTCTTAACAGGTAACAACATCTCAAAAGGGTAATAATCAAAACAGAACTACAGCAAAATCACAAAATGAATTATTCTACCAATATAACTCAGAAAAAAATAGTGACAAGTCTTCATTCTCTGATACAAATATATACCATATATTTTTAAATGTATTCAACAAGTAGACCTCACATTGCACAATCTCAAATCAGATTTCTGACAAAACTTAAGATAGACAAGCAAGTCCAAAACAAATAAATTTGGAAGGGACTAAATTGCTGGAAGAAGCAGGAATACAATCACTATATTACATGAATATTTCTTAAGCAGGCATATGGAGTAAGCAATACGAATTGAAGAAAGACTAAGTATTTTACCTAATTCCTACTCTTAAATATGGTCAAGAAGTCTTCTCTCTCTTTGATGTGAAATCCAATCTATTGTTTAATTCATCAATAATCTAGACTATCTTATCCACTGATGACAAATTAGTTTTTGTAAAACTTAAACATAATTGTTACTACTATCCTTATAAAAGAGGTAAAGAGTCCAGGAGAACTATCTTCCAGTCCCATCTCAACCACTTATAATGTAACCTTGGGCAAATTATCAGCTTTCTATGTCTATTTCCAAATATGTATTAGTTTGAACCATTTGTTACCTGCAACGATGGCAATTTCATATATTTCAACCTTACAAAGAATGAATTGACAACAGAAATAATAATTTTTAGATACTACACTTAAAACAGCACAGTGCCTGGCACATTAGCAAGTATTCCTTCTACTTCTGAATGAAGTTCCTCCTCTTAACCTACATCTAGTTTGTCTCAATTTAATTGTCCAGCCTTATTTTTCTATTCTCCAAACTGAATTGCTATGCTATTGTCAAGATTATCACTTCCCAACTCTGCCCACCCCATTTATGACTATTGAAATCCAATGCACCTTTTACAACTAGATCATGTGCCATCAAGTTTTCCTTGAGCACCGTGTGCAAACATCTCTCCTTCCATAAACTGACATAACCCTTCATATACACCCCTTTTATGATATTTAACACTCTGAATTATGTTAAAATGCACGCCTGTGCATGTTTTAATATCTTCCATAATGGCAGCTCGGTAATTTGCAACAGTTTTGAATTTGGAGGCCTCCAACTTTATTTTACATAAAGATCAGCTGACTCTATAACCTCACTGAAAATAGATACAAATGAACTCCAGAATATGCAAGAATGCAATGAAACATAATTACACTGTGGAAATTTAAGAACCAAATATGTATTTCATACCGGTATTCTGCTCCCCACCCTTTCACAAAACTCATTCTTATGGTGCACATTCTAGTTAGCTGATAGACGGCTTCAAAACCCTGATTAACAGACTGAGCCAGAAGAGCAGCAAATTCCTGGTTGTTGAAGATCTTCAGATTACAGCCTATGATTAAAAAAGGTAAAAGAAATTGTCAAAAGAGTATCACTATTAAAAAGTAATTTTAAAAGGGTTACAAGTTTTAGAATATGAGCATGCAATCATCTACCGATTCCTAAAATTAGCAACAAGAAAAACTAAGCAAGTTGACATGATAGGTTTATGTACATTATTGAATCCATACCTGGTGGAATTTTACACACTGTTGCAGGGTGCCAGCCATATCTCTGATTACAATTGGGGCTCTGCACAAAGATTGCACTATCACTTAGGCACTCAGCAAAAACTTCCCCACCTATGTAGTATAAGCGCACTCCTCTTCCTGAAACAAAATACAAATGAGATTAGTTTTGTAACATTTACTATTTCAGTGTGACTTTGGAAGCATTTTCTTGGAAAAATTCTAAAATGATATAAGGTATTTCCAGGATCTTTTTCACAGATAATGTCTTTCTGAAGTCTAACTTTAAATATACTACTGTATATTTCTCCCAAGTATTTTCTAACAATAATTTTATTGATTTTAAAATACATGTGTACTGACTGAAAGTATTTAAACAATGTAGAAAAAGTACACATAGTAAAATAGTTTCATACAAATGATATATATTAAGATAAGTAAAAGATTGAGTTAATTTTGAAGGAATTCACTAATGTTTGGAGAAATATATCTTCATTACAACTGTATTTTCTTAGAGATCCCACTTAATGTTAAGAAAAAAGATGTAAAACCATCAAGAAGAGTCATTTGCCATTTTAAAAACTATATATTATGGTGGAAACCCAACCTCTAGATGTATAAGCATGATTAGGTGAGAAAAAATTCTACTGGGAGATTTTTAATATACTTCTTTCAGAATCTGAGAGATCACAGATGCAAAATAATATGAGATATAAGAATTAAAAAAAAATTGTGAGAGGCAGAGTTCTAACATGACACCTAAGAGTCTCAGCCCTGAGGTGCACATATATTCTCTGTTAATCAAACACTAGGTGCTGCTGTTAAGGATTTTTTCAGATGTAATTAAGGCAGCAAATCAGTTAACCTTAATCAGGCAATCCTTTAAAAGGGACTAGACTGTCATAGGCTAAGTGATTCAAAGCATGAAAGGTATTCAACACAAGAGACATTCTCCATTGCTGACTTTGAAGATGGATGGCACCATGTGACAAGGAATTCCGGAGGCATCTAGGAGCTGAATTCTGCCACAACCATGTGGGCTTAGAAGAGGACCTCAAGCTCCAGATAAGAACACAGGCCAGCTGATACCTCAATTTTGGCCTTGTTAAACCCTGAAAAGACCGCCTAACCCATGTCTGGACTCCTGACCCACAGAAACCGTGAGGTAAAAAACTGATGTTTTAGGCCACTGAGTTTGTGGTAATTTGTTACACAGCAAAAGAAAACTAATCAAACAACTAACATTCCAGATTTAATACAGAACCTGGTACGCTGGTTCTGTTAAGACTATGGAATATCTGTAAAACAGTCATGCACATGGTCATTGGGAAAACACTAAGTCCAAAAAGTAGAGATTTTTCAGGCTATATTCCCTGATCAATATCACCTATAAAACTAGAAATAAAAAAATTTTTAAAATCCAATAACGACAGCAATCTAAAACTTTGGAGGGAGAAGAGAATAAGGCAGAGAAAACCCATTAAATTTTTTTGCAGAACCCCAATTAAGACACAAAAACAAAAAACTATTTTAGTTAAAGCACCTACAGTGACACTGGGTATCTTAATAAGATTATCCAAATTTATACATCAAGCAAGATTTGAGAACTTCCACTTGGAACCAAGTAATAGATCTTCTAGTCACTATCATTTTGCAGTATCAAAATCACACTTTGATAACCAGCATTACTTCTCACAGGAAGTAATGGTTAATTAGAAAAAAAACAGAAGCAAACTACTGTTAAAAGAAGTTACTTTAAGGTGATGAGAATGATGTTCAATTATGAATGGTTCTCACACTTTTTCACTTCATCATTAAGGAAATACTGAGGACCCCAAAGAGCTTTTGTTTATGTGAATATTATGGAAAATGACCATATTAGATATAAAAACTGAGATTTAAAAAATTCATTTAAAAATCAAATCCATTACATATTAACAATGTTTATAAAAAACAACTGTATTTCCAAAGCAAAAAAAAAAAAAAAAATAGAGTGGCAACATTTCACCATTTTTGTCTATGAAAAACAACATTTCCAAAGCAAAAAAAAAAAAAAAAAATAGAGTGGCAACATTTCAACATTCATGTCTAGTGTAACAGAATTGGAGTCTCATTATCAAATCTACATTTCATCTCTTGCAAAATCATATGCATGTAGGCTCTGGAATACTCCACTGTACAGTCATGAGAGAATGAGAGTAGAAATGGCAAACAGCATCTCAGTACTACTATGAAAATAGCTTTGACCTCACAAACTAGCTGAAAGGGTTTCTGGGACTACCAGAAGTCCCCAGACCACATTTTGAGATGTCCCTGAATTATATTTTGAACTATATTAAATGCAGTTCTTGTTTTAGATATCTCATTTCAGATGAACAGCAAGCAGATTTCATTTAATATATAAACTCACCAAAGGGGGAAAAAACCTGGGAGCTATATAAAGAAACTGAAAAAAAAACAAAAACAAAACAAAAAAAAAAACATGATTTATAAAAAAGTATTAACCCCCAAATCTGAACATGGCAATTTTATGACTGGTAGAGACTCAGCAAATTAAACTTATCTTAACACATATTTATTGAAGAACTTTCCAGTACCAAGGGTGCCAAATAAAAGTTGAAGAGTTTGCAGCTGAAGCATCACCAGGATCTATTAGAAGCAGTGAAGCCTGTGCACTTAAATGTGTCGGCACTTAAACCACCAGAGAGAAAGCTGGTTTTACTGCACACAAGCTTCTTGATGTGGCACACCACGCAATGCCTACATTATGAGTATACAGCATTTATTTTTCACAACAAGGAAAATAAAACATACCTATATGCCTTCTTGTCATTTCTACTGTGGCATTTCGGTTAACATTGGAGAGTAAACCTAAGCAGAACCTCTCTGAATTTGATGGGTCTGTAAAGCCATCTACAGTGAGTGAGGGCTGTGATGCATGGAAGGTTTCTCCAACCCTCTGATTTAATTCATAATATGCTATTGAACACCAAAATGCAGGTTCTGAGTAAGTAACTGGCTGTAAATCTGAAAAAGAAAAAAAATAAAAAAATAATAAAAGGAAGAAATGTGTGAACAATTCAAGCCAAAAATAGATTTAATATAATCATCTTTACATGCTCTATGCCAGCCTGCACTGGCAAAAGCTCAGGAAGTAGACATAGTATCTGTTATCGGTTTCCATAGATCATACCAGATTTTCAGTATTTTTCACACAAAACTCCAGTTTCATAGATCATACCAGATTTTTTCAAATTTCTCCCATGTCATTAAATCACTTTATGTTGGATTCTTTGTTTTACCAGTAGTTTTAGTCTAGCTCCTGTTCAAATACAAAACAATCATAGGCAAAGTCAGTCAACTTGCCATACTTGGTGCATTTCTAAAGCACATAAAAAAGCTAAAGTGGGGTAAGATAAAGCCAGAGCAAAGATTAATGAGTCAAAAGCCACACAAAGAAAAACAGTAATAATAAAAGGATACAAAATATGACATATTTTTGACATTTGTCTATTTTAACATCATACTCTTGGTGAGATACCCTAGCTACAAAAAGAGAAAACCCACTCATACATAAGAACCAGAAAGCAGTAACACACAAAGATCATGCAAGTGGAAACAGACCATAGAGTCAAAAGACTACTTATTTCACTGGAAAACTATATATTTAGCTTCTGCAGTTTTGACTAAAACATATCATAAGGAATACTGCAAAAGAAAAAAACCTCACAATTTTGTAGAATAAATTCCAAACATGTAACAACCGAAGAGAAATTGTGAAATAGGGTAAAATGAGGGCAAAAATAATAATAGTAATACAGAAATGTATATATATATAGTCATCCCTTGGCATTTACAGGGGATTGGTTCTAGGACCGGCTCCCCCTAACTAAACACCCTTAGATGTTCAAGTCCCTGACATAAAAGGGTGTAGTATTTCCATGTAACTTAAATTCACGTCATCCTGTATACTTTAAATAATCTCTGGATTACTTATAATACCTAACAATATAAATGCTATACAAATATTTGTTATACTGTATTTTAAAATTTGGGCCCAGCACGATGGCTCACGCCTGTAATCCCAGCACTTTAGGAGGTCAAGGTGGGTGATTCGTTTGAGGCCAGGAGTTTGAGACCAGCCTGGGCAACATAGTGAAACCCCATCTCTACTAAAAATACAAAAATTAGCTGGGTGTGGTGGCATGCACCTGTAGTCCCAGCTACTCAGGAGGCTGAGGCAGAGAATTGCTTGAACCCAGGAGGCAGAGGTTGCAGTGAGCCGAGATTGCGCCACTGCACTCTAGCCTGGGCGACAGAGCAAGACTCTGTCTCAAAAAATAAATAAAAATAAATACAATTTGTATTAGTTTTTACTGTCGTATTATTTTCATTTTTTCCCGATTATTTTCAATCTGCAGTTGGTTGAATCTGCAGATGCTGAACGCATGGTTATGAAGGGACCATACACATACACATTTGTACATATATGTGCACACTCTCATATATATATTATATATATAATATATATATATAAATCCCCATACTACGTATACATGTATACATATTTATGTCAATGTGTATATATGTAATACACATACCTCTTTTATTAATTACATCATAAAATAAACATAACCATAAAAATCTAGCCATAACAGGTTATATAATTTTCTATGAGGAATATGATTTCAATAATAAATAGATTATACCTATTTCTTATATGTGCCAGCAGAAAAGACTTAATAATTTTGAGGGATGGTGTCAATATTCTTTTTAAAAAGCACTACTTTAACCACATACATAATTATTTGGCTATTCATTAGGATCCCTTTCTTGGATATATAAAAAATAACTCCTAGAGATGATTTTTATTATTAAGTAGGTGATACAGTATAAAAATGATGAGGGGAACATATGTGCAACTTACCCAAGCTATGATTAACAGGGGAAAGAGTAGTAGGAGATAGTTCTGCTGGAGATCCTAAAACAAAAGGATTTAATTTAAAAATAAATGAAGTATTTCCAGAACTTCTGATCAAGTAATCATAAAACTAGCTTTATCTGGTTATAATTATCAACAATAATACAAAGATAATTTAAATACCAAGAATTCAGAATATGTAAGTGCTTAAATTTAGTTTAATTTGTGGGGGGTCGGGGGAAGAGAAGGGGGGGTTCCAGTATAAAAGGTGCAACAGTTTTGGCTTCTAGCCCACCAGTTCATCTTCCCAAAGATATCTAATGTTGACGGTTCCTTGGGTATCTTTCCAAACTACTCTATGAACCACATAAGCAAATACATTTTTGTTCTGTGTCCTTTCTTTTCATATACAAGTGGTAACCGTTTTTCATCTTCTATATTATTCTATCAGATTGTTCACAATGTGTTTCCTTATTTGTCTACATATCAATTAGTCACATAACATCGGGATCCCATATTGATGGATATTCAAGCTATTTTCAATCTTTTGCTATAAGAACCAATGCTTTGAGATTGCAATAACTAATCTTGACCGTTTTGCACGCTTCCAATCACATCTGAAAGATACATTCTTCAAGAAACTGCCAGGTCAAAAGGTTTGTGTATTTGCAATTTTGATAGATTTGGGTAAAATTATCATTCATCAAGGTTGTACCAGTTTACATTCCCAGTCACAACATAGTAAAGGGATGCTTGAGGTGTTATTGCTTCTAGATGAAAACATGGTCACAAGTACAGTTTTAATTTTGAGTAGCTTTACACATGTTTATATTATATTTCCTTCCTGTGATAGTCTGTTCTTTTCTTTTGCGATGTTGATCATTTTCTTACTGATTGTTTGAAAGCTCTTTATGTGTATTAGGGATGTAAGTCTTCTTATGGTATGAGCTACAAATATTTAATCATTGGTCTTATGACTCTTAATCCTAATTTTGATCATGTAGCACTAAAATAAAAGCCCTTCTACAAGATTTATCAATCATCTTTGGGTTAGCATCACACTTTGGGATAAAACAGTGATGACGGTGGATATCTTACTCTTGACTTTTAGGGTAATGTTTCTACCATTTTCCCATTAAGCATGGCATTGGCTTTCAGGCTAACAGTAATAAAATATTTATTTAGGATTTTTGCATCAATAGTCTCAAGCAATACAAGCCTGAAGATTTACATGAGTGCTATGTTTGTAAGGCTCTGTGGTCAATGTTATGACAATCTAGCAGCTTTATCCTCTGCAAAGGTTTAAATAGTATTATAACAGCATATTCTTTAAAAGTGTGGTAGAATTCTTCTGTGAAATTATAGTTAGTAACTTTCTAGGGTTTACTACGAGACATTATTCTATGAAGGGTGACTTGTTCAGATAGCTCTATTTTCTGGAGTCAGTTCTGGTAAATTACACTTTCTTAGAAAATGATCTATTTCTTCTTTTGGGTAAACAGGCTAAATCTAATCAAGAAAATAAGGGGGCACAAATATACAAAATAAGAACCACCAGAGACAACATATGAAAAATCATGGCGCAACTAGTCTGCTCAGTTCCATGCAACTCAATTTTAAAACACATTTGCTATAAACATTGTTAAATAATCTTATTAAAAATATAAAATATATTTTCTTTTATGATCATCATTCCCTACACGTTTAGGCAAAGTTACCTAAAAGAGCATGACCCAAGCTTCAAATGTATACCAAGAGCATAATTGTAGAATAAGATAGGTCAGGCTGGGCATGGTGGCTCATGCCTGCAATCCCAGCACTTTGGGAGACTGAGGTGGGTGGATCACGAGGTCAGGAGTTAGAGACCAGCCTGGCCAACATAGTGAAACCCCATCTCTACTGAAAACACAAAACTTAGTCGGGCATGGTGGCATACACCTGTAATCCCAGCCACTCGGAAGGCTAAGGCAGAAGAATCGCTTGAATCCAGGAGGCGGAGGTTGCAGTGAGCTGAGGGCAACCCACTGCACTCCAGCCTGGGCGACAGAGCAAGACTCTGTCTCGAGAGGGAAAAAAAAAAAAAAGAGTAAGATAGGTCAGACCATCTTACACACCTCCTCCCTACCACACACTATTATAACCATGACATAAAATACCAGGCAATAAAGGTGAAATGGTAGCCCCTAGATAAATAAATGAATCAGAGAAGAGATGCTTAGTTTTTACAAGACAGTACGGTCTTCCACAACATAATTAAGTTATGTTCCTTTTTTCTCAGTTTGAAAAATCTGCTGGCAAGTCACAAATCTGCTGGCAAGTCACAAATCTGCTGGCAAGTCACAACAGGTACAACTAAGAAAGGTCAAAACATATTTGGAACAATGAGCTAAAATTCACTGCTGTTTCCTGAAGCCAACATAAAATAAACAAAGCCACTATTAGAAATGGAGGAAACTGCCCAATTATTCATCTTTTAACTGTTTACTCCTCTATTAAATACTTAGAAATGACCAGTAGGATCATTTAAATTAACAGGCGTTCAGTCAGATGTGACAGGTTAGAATTACAGATTACAAAAAAGACAAATTTTAAAAACTTAAAATAAGCTAACAATTAATAGAAGCCTTTAAAAAAAAAAAAACCAGAGGCAAGGAACTGATGATTAGCCTATGAATTATTCATACATAAATGCTGCTATTGGAGTCTCACCTACCACAGGTCTTCCACTTAGAAGAAATATTATAAATATCCTATTTGAGATCCAGCGTGAATTAGCAGTGTCTACTTACAGCTAAACCATCTACAGAAATCCCTGTGCATGTATCTTCGCGTACAAATTCACATATATTTGTAGGATACATTCATCAAACCTTTGACAAATTAACAAATGTCAAATAAAATGTGTTAAACTTTTATAAGTGCCAAAATACCCTCTCAAAAATGTTTCATCTCACTAAGAATTTATAAGCTAGTGTTTCTTCACACCGTGTCACTACATGTTGACATCTGCCAATATGACAGGTTTAAAAGGAGCAATTTTTTAATTTCTTGTTTTTGCTGTAAACAGTGTATTTCTGTTCTTTTAGCCAATTCTATTAACTATCTTTTTCTTCTTGATTTGTAAGTTTTTAAACTTAAAAATCAGTTCTTAGACTTGTCATCTATTTGCAAATATTCACCCAGGTTTTTTATAAAAAATCTGTTATAACTTTTAAGGTGACATTAAATTGTTTTAATTTTAAAAAGACTTTTTTTTTAGAGTAGTTTCAAGATCACAGCAAAACTGAACAGAAAGTACAAAAACCTCCCATATGACCCCTGCCCTGCTTCCCCAAATTCCCTATAACATCCGCAAACCACAATGGTCCATTTGTTATGATAATGAACCTACACTGATACATCATTATCACTGAAAGTCCATAATTTACATTAGGGCTATGTTATACATTCTCTGGGTTTTGACAAATGTATAATGACGTGTATCCATTTACAGTTTCAAACAGAGTAGTTTCACTGCCCTAAAAATGCCCTGTGCTCCACCTAGTCCTCTTTACCTCCCACAAAGCCTCAGTAACCACTTATCTTTCTACTGCTTCCATAGTTCTGCCTTCTCCAGAATGTCATATATAGTAAGTCTTCATTTAACATCTTCCATAGGTTTTTGGAAACTGACTTAAGCAAAATAATTGTACAACAAAACCAACATTCCCCAATCATCAACACTGTAACGAAATGACATTACTTGAGGACCTGTTGTACATTAATTGGATATATCAGTTTATTTATCTAGTCACCTATTAAAACATCTTGGTTGCTTCCAAGTTTTGGAAATTATAAATAAAGCTGCTATGAACATCAATCTGCAGGTTTTTGTGTAGACCTAAGTTTTCAATTCATTTGGGTAAATACCAAGGAGAAGCAAGACTGCTAAACCATATGGTAAGAATATAGCTAGTTTTGTAAGAAATCACCAAACTGTCTTCCAAAGTGGCTATACCATTTTTCATTCTGACCAGTAATAAATGAGTGTGCCTGTTGCTCCCCATCCTCACCACACCAGCACTGATGAACTCCCTCAGCTTTTGTCTGAAAAATTTTTTATTTCTCCTGCATTTCTGAAGGACAGCTTTACTGGTTATAGTATTCTTGGTTGGCAGGGGTACTTTTTTCTTTTTTTTAGATGGGGTCTCACTCTGTCACCCAGGTTGGAGGGCAGTGTCACAATCTTGGCTCACTACAACCTCCACCTCCTAGGCTCAAGCAATTTTCTCACCTTGGCCTCCTCAGTAGCTGGGACCACAGGTGTGTACCAACACACCCGGCTAATTTCAGTTTTGTTTTTTAATTCTTTCAGCACTTTAAATACACCACCCATCTCTCCTGGCCTGCAAACTTTCTGCTGAAAAATCTGATTGTCTAATGAAGACTCCCTTGTTATGTGGCACGTTGCTTTTACTCTTGCTGCTTTTATTCACAATAGCAAAGATACAGAAGACAACCCAAGTGTCCCATCAACAGATGAATGAATAAAGAAATGGAGGGTTATACACACAATTGAATGTTATCCTGCCTTAAAAAGGGAGATCCTACCACTTTTGGCATGGATGAATCTGGAAGACATTATGCCAAGGGAAATTAGGTGGACATAGAAAGACACATGGCATAATCTCATATGTGGGTTTTTTTTTTTAAGCCAAATACATAGAAACATAATAAAATGGTGATTACAGGTTGGGGGGAAAATAGGGAGATTATAGGTCAAAGGGTATAAAGTTGCAGATATGTAAGATATGCCCAGAGATCTAATGTACAACCTGAGGACTACAGTTACAATATTGTGTTGTATACTGGAAATTTAGTGAGTCGATTTTAGGTGCTCTTATCACACACATAAAAAGGTGACTATGTGAGATGATGGATTTAGTTGACTACAGCAACCATTTCACTACATACACCAAATATCATGTTATATACCTTAAACATATACAATAAAAATGTATGCTTTAAAAAGTCTAATTTACTGAATACAGACTAAAGTGTTCACAAACCTTCCAGAAAACTGGGAATCATCCTGGGTTGCTTCTTCAACCTTAACCCAAATATGATCACTAGTCATATTCTAAGCCTCAGCAATATGTATCAAAAGCACCCACTTCTCCCCCATGTCACCTAAAACCAGCCAGACATATAGTGTAATAAACAAGAACAGGAACTCTAGAATCTGACATCCTACTGAATTTCTCTGTCATTTTCTAGCTATTTTTTAATGAGGTTCATTACAGCATTGTTTTTTAATTTCTGGTAAAAGTTGAACCTTTTAAAATTTTAATTTTTTGCTAGATGCAATTACATATAATGCTTAAGTTTTCCTGTTTTGCCTAACTATGCTAATTTTTTATAATGAACATCCATTTGTTGTATAATTTGAAATGCTGTATCATAATCTTATGTGTAGAACACTGTTTAACTTTTATCTGACACAGAATAATGGTAGAAATAAGAGATTAAGCTTCCCTGCCAAAGTGATACATTATAATCGTCAAATTCAGCTTATGAAATATATAATGCATGAATGATCGTTTTTTCATTTCTTGTTTTAAAAAACTTAATCCCCAGTGCGATAGCATCTTAGGTTTTACATATTTCCAATTTTTCTATGAGAGCATAATTCTGTTCATAATGAGAAAAGAGGCTGCTTTTGTTTTTATTAGAAACTCCTACAGAGTTCCCCTTATAGTTAGTATGTAGAAGATTGGGGAAAACCTTTGCTTCTGAAATAGCAGTAAGAAAACAGTGGATAAACAAAGAAAAATTCTATTTTTCTTTAAAGTTATCACACAGATATAGATCCAAATAAGTCCACAGGAACTAATTTACAGAGAGGGATGAGCTCCTCCCCAGTTAACAGAGAGTGGTTCACTACTGACAGCATCTGCCAAGTCAGGACACAGACAAAGGACTGAGCTTGCCAAAGGAGAAGCCAACTAAAATTTCAATGGCCATGCACAGACAACAGGAATCTAAGAAGCTGCAAGCACAGAGCTCCTCTTCACCAGTCAGTTTTAATACATGTCTTTAGCTGAGTACATGGTAGCATAGGAAGTCCTGGGCAAGGCTGGAAAGAAATAAGAATATGCAGTCTTGCCATATTTGTATCTGAAAGTTCTGATAAGGTAGGGAACTGACCCTCCCTGAAACCTGTGTGATGTGACATTAAAGCACCAAATTATCACCGTTCCAACTCAAATCCTAAGGGCAGGGAAAGGATCAGCTCCTCAACTTGGCAAATAGAGAGAGAAAAGAGTTGGTCTTTCCAAAGAAAGTGTTATCTATTTTAATCTCTAATATTATTATATATACAACACCCACTATCCAATTAAAAAACGAGATATTCAAAGATGGAGGGGGAAAAAAGTGACCCCATAATCAAGAGATAAAACAGTCAACAAAAGCAGGCCATGTTACATATTAACTGGACACAAATTATCAAAGACTTTAAAATGGAAATTTTATAGCTAAAAAATAAAGGATCTGAAATGAAAAATTCATTTAATTGGATTAAGAGCAGACTCAAAGTCAGGGTCACATACATATTATCACTTGATTTTCAACAAAGGAGCCAATGTAAATCAATGGAGAAAGGAATGTCTCTGCAAAATGGTGCTAAAACAACTGAAAGAAATGTCTGTAGTAAAGGAATAAAAAGCAGCAAAAAGGAGCCAAACTGGTAAATATGTAGGTGAATATAAAATACTTCTTTTTATCCCTTCTAATTTCCTTTAAAAATCAACTTGATATCAAAAGCAAAAAATAACACTGAACTTTGGGGTTTATATATTTTTATTAAGTAAAATACATGTCAATAATAGTACAAACAACAGAAGTAGATGAATGAAACTAGAGTGGTGTAAAGTTAAATTTTACATGACGTTGTAAAATATTACAACTTAAATAAACTTCTAGGTATAACATAAGTACAATGTAATCACGAGAATGCCAACTGAGAAAATAATACTAAGTGTTACTGGTAAAAAGCCAAGAGAGTAAATAGAATGAGAAACAAAAATTATTTGATTAGTCTAAAAGGCAGGAAAACAAACAGATAAAAACCAGAGAGAACAAATAGACAGACAATTGCAAAATGGTAGCCTAAAGCCAGTATCAATAATTCCTCTAAATATAAGCGGACTAAATTTTCCAACTAAAAGACAAAAATTGTTAGATTAAATAAAACCAAAAATATGCTGTCCACAGGAAACACATCATAAATATAAAGATTCGGATAGACTGAAACAATTAAAAATATATCATGTAACCAGAGGTAAGAAAGAAGATATGGTGATGTTAATATGAAATGCATTTTATAATTAGGGCAAATTAATTTGGAAGATGTGTAATTCCAAATGTGTATCATCTAATAACAGAGGTTAAAGACACATGAAGCAAAAACTGACAGGACTAAAGGCACAAACAGATGACTCTAAAATCAGAGCTGAAGATTTTAACACTTATCATAACTGACAAAATAAGGAGATTTTAAAAAATCATAAAGAATTAAGAAGATTTAAACACCATCAACCACCCTGACCTAAATGACATTTGGAACACTATAGTATATACATTCTTTCCAACTATATATGGAACTCTTATCAAGATAAGTTACAAGTTATAGCATAAAATAATTTTCATAAATTTCCAAGGACTAAAGTCACACACACTATATGCTGGACTGTTAACAGAATTAAATTAGAAATTGATGAAGTATCTAGAAAATCCTCACACTCCTAAGAAAAACCCAAACTTCTAAATAACTCATGAATCAAGAAGAATTAGAAAATAAGTGATAATTTAAAAACAACATAAAATTTGTAATATAGAGCTAACATAAAGCTTAGAGGGAAATTTATAGCTTTAAATGTGTACATTATAAACAAATCAATGATCTAAATGTACACCACAGGAGGCTAGAAAAGACCAGATTAAATGAAAAGTAAGCAGACAAAAAGATGAATACAAACAAAACAGAAAAGAGACAAAGACAACAAAAAATGAACAAGACAAAAAATTGGTCCTTTGAGACTACTGATTAATCCATTACAAGACATTCTAATAAAAAATTAAAAAGTCAAATTACTAACATTATAAATTTTAAAATGGATCTCACATATATGAAAGGAATAACAAATATCAGAAATAACTTTATATCAATACATTCTCCAGCCTGGGCAACCTGGTGAAATCCTATCTCTAAATAAAACACAAAAATTAGCCAGGTGCAGTAGCATGTACCTGTGGTCCCAGCTCCTCGAGAGGCTAAAGTGGGGAAGATTGCCTGAGCCTGGGAGGTTGAGGCTGCAGTGAGCCAACCAGGCCACTGCACTCCAGCCTGGGCAACAAAGTGAGATCCTGTCTCAATTAATCAATCCTATGATTTAAATGAAATGAACACATTTCTAACAAAATCCAAGTTTATCAAACACATACACAAAATTAAAAATGTAAATAATTCTCAATTTAAAAAACCTTTTCCTACAAGAGATGGTTTCTCTGGAAAAATCAAACTTTGTTTTGAATACAAGGTCTCGCTGTTGCCCAGGCTGGAGTGCAGTGGCACAAACATGGCTCAATGCAACCTCCACCTCCTGGGCTCAAGTGACCCTCCCACCTTAGCCTCTTAAGTAGCTGGGACCACAGGTGAATGCCACTACCCCTGGCTAATTAAAAAAAAAAAAATTTTTTTTTGTAGAGACGGGGTCTTGCTTTGTTGCCTAGGTTGGTCTTGACCTCCTGTGCTCAAGCAGTTCTCCAGCATTGGCCTCCTAAAATGCTAGGATTACAGGCAAGAACTACCATGCCCAGCCCTATCAAAAATTTAAGAAAGAAATAATGCCAACCTTAAAGAAACTCTTCGAGAAAACAGGAGAAAGCCCTTTCCAACACATTTTATGATATTAAAACTAATAAACACATTACAAGGGAAAAAACCCTATAGACCAATCTCTCATAAACATAGATGGAAAAATTCTCAAAAATAAAACAATTCAAATCCATGAAACTATATGATCCTCTTTATAAACGCAGAAAAAAAATTTGACAAAATTCAACAGCCATTTATAAAACACAATTAGAACATTAAGAACAAAAAGGAAAAAGAACTTCCTCAATCAGATACAATCTCCAAAATATCCACAATTAACATCATACTTAAAGGGGGAATTGTGAAATGTGTTCTTCCTATAATCAGAACAATGCAAAAATGTCCATTCTTACAGCTTCAACAGTTTATTGTAGGTCTTAGTTAGGACAGAAAAAGAAAAAAGCATGAAGACTGGGGAAAAAAAGAAAAACTGTCAGCCGGGCACGGTGGCTCACGGCTGTAATCCCAGCACTTTGGGAGGCCGAGGCGGGTGGATCACCTGAGGTTGGGAGTTCGAGACCAGCCTGACCAACATGGAGAAACTCCGTCTCTACTAAAATACGAAAAATTAGCTGGGCGTGGTAGTGCATGCCTGTAAACCCAGCTACTCAGGAGGTTCAGGTTACAGTGAGCTGAGATCATGCCATTGCACTCTAGCCTGGGCAACAAGAGTGAAACTCCATCTCAAAAAACAAACAAAAAAAACTGTCCTTATCAACAGATGACATGGCTGTGTATGCAGAAAACCTCAAGAATCTACAGAATTCTAGAACCAAAAAGTCAATTTAACAAGAATGCAGGAGAAAAGAATATACAAAAATCAAGTATTTCCCATATCCTAGGAACAACTGGAAAATAAAATGTAAAAACAAAAACGTGTAACAGCACTAAAAGTATAAAATACTAAAAAATTTATCTAATGAAAGACATGCTATACATCTACATCAAAAACTGTTTAACACATGGCAGAAAAAAGGCATTGTTATTAAGACTATTATCCTGAAGTTGTCAAACCTGACCCCTCATTTTTGACAAAAATCTTACTTTCCTATTTTATAGAGCTGATCCTAAACCACAAAAATCAAGTGCTTCTGTGTCTGGATCTCAATTCTTCACTTTCCTTCAAATCTTTGTGCAATCCACTATCTTCCTTTTTCTTAATGGTTAACTCCTCTTAACATTTTAACTACCTTCATACAGTGCTTATTACAGGTTAGAACACATAGATGCCTTATAAATATTAGCCCTATTAATACTCTATGAGTTAAATGCTATTATTGTCCCTATTTTACAGATTTAAAAACTAGGTTACCTAGCTAGCATATGTAAGAGGAACATTTCAAACTCAGATAGTCTAGCTCAGAGTCTCACTATGCTATTTTGATTATATGCATTTAGTTAAGAGGAGTAAGTCTTGTAAGTGGAGTGTATGGGAAAACTGTCTAGGAGTACAAAAAACTAGTAGTTTACAAGAAGAAAAAATTAAAACGTATTTTCTATTTATTTAATCTCATCCTTCAATTTCTAATTTTTGTATATATTTTTAAATGTACATGAAGTACCTGTATATAACTTACAAATAATTAAGTGTACATATTAGTAGGATACTCTCAAAATCTTAATACTCACTGTATTAGCTTCCTAGGGCTTGCTCTAACAAAATACCACAAACTGGGTGGCTTAAAACAACAGAAATTTATTTTTTCAGAGCTTTGAAGGACCTAAGTCCCAAGACAAGGTGTCAGCAAAGCCATGCTCTCTCAAAGGCTCAAGGGGAGAATCTGTTCCATGCCTTTCTCTTAAGCTTTTGGGTTTCCCAACAATCCTAGGAATTGCTCAGCCTGCAGGTGCTAACTCCAGTTACCTGCCTCCATCTTCATATGGCACATTCCTCCCTATCTTATAGACACCAGTCATATAGAATTAGGGCCCATCGTACTTCAGTATGACTTCATCTTAAACAACTACATTTACAAAGATGCTACTCCCAAACAAGGCCACATTCTGAGGTACTGGAGGTTAGCACCTCATTTTATCTTCTGGGACACAGGCAGATTAAAAACCCCTTTAAGTCTCTTTGTGTATCTTGGACCAAGCACCGTGTATGTAGAAGATACAAAACTGAATTGTGAGTTATGAGATCCACATCTTATGATCTATTATATTCTATTTCTCTATATACCTGTTTGAACAAATATGTTCATAAAAATCATGACTTGAAAAGGGACTGATTATACAATACTACAAAGGTTAATCGAACTTATAAATTTCTTACGATGTCCAGCCTGATCTCTAATATCCACTATAAAGGAAGAATAAAGTCTTGACCAGCAAAATCTAAATTTAAAAAAAAGAAAAAAGTAACAAGTGCTTGTTCGTACACTTACTTATTATGCCTAATTTATCCTCTGGTTGCCCTTTTAAAAAATTTCAATTCATTATTTTTAACAGCAGGTTATGAAAGATGAATTTAATTATGTCTTTCCTTCTGGAAGGTATGAACCAGAGTTAGAGAGGTGGCCAACTTTGTTCTAAATTGGAGCCCTGCATCAGTCAGAATTGTTTCTTGCCATGGCCCCAAGAGAGAAACTGATATTGGGTAAGAGGCTGGCAGCCAAACAAACTGTTGGCATCTCATGAATCACATATTCCCATTGCCATACAGTAATTTTAAACCTGTCATTCAGAAAGCCAGTAACACTGCTCCACTGAAACAGAAATATTAGGTTGGGTTCAAAGTTAGCCCCAACACTGCAATTATTTTAGCTGGCTGATTCAGCTTATTCTCCACTTTTGTACTTTGATTCATTTATCATACGTAACGAATACTCGTATTATTGCTCCTCCTGTGTTTCAGTTATTGTTGAATAGGTGTCTGTGCACTAAATTAGAATCCTTGCAGCCTTTTTTTTCTGGCTTATTTCACTTAACATACTGCTTTCAAGGTCCATCCATGTTGCCACACGTCATGCTATACTGTCATTCCTTTACATGGTTGAATAATTCCATTGCAGAAACATACCTCATTTTATTCATCCACTCATCATTTGATGGACATCTGAGTTGTTTCTAACTTTGAATATTAAGAATAATGCCTGCATAAATGGTCATGTACAAGTTTTTGAGTAGACATGTTTTCAGTTCACTTGGATACATAGCTGGCCACAATATGTTAACTCTGTATTTAACTTTTTGAGGAACAGCAAACTTTTCCAAAGTGTTGAACCATTTAACATTCCTACTAGCAATATATGAGGACTCCAATTTCTCCACATCCTCACCAACATTTGTTATTGTCCTTTTTTGATTATAGCATCTAGTAGGTGTGAGGTAGTATCTCACTGTGGTTTATGACGTTCAGTATCTTTTCCCATCATTCACTTTCAAATGTCACAGTAACAGCTGTCCATCACAGGCAAAAAAGAATATTATTGCTTCAAGAAGAGTGTCATCTAATTTTAGTAAAACATATGTGGAAAGTCAAATATTATTTGCATTAAGATGTATAACACGTTATTTCCAATGTTCATTAGATTATCTACCTTTCTTAGTTATCTGGTACTCCTAAACACCCAAATGTATGATTAGCTACAGCAGAAACTTCTTTACCTGGGAGTCCAAAAAAACGGATTTAAACAACAGAATTATTGTAACCCCTCCCTCCCCCACCAATGTTAATCCACTTAAAAATAATTTAGATTATCATAACCAAGAATGCATTAGTGTTAAGATGTGGAGAAAGACTGATGGTATAATTTGTCAGGTTGTGATATTAAGGTGTCCAACAGTTAAGATACAGACAGGTAAAATGAATCAAACTGGACAATTACAATGACATCAAAGTGATTTCACTGGTAGTTTATTAGTTCTGCTGAGTTATACATTTTATTACATAAGACGTGATTTAAAGCTTTAATTTTTTTCTTCATCACTTTTTGGAGTTGATAGCTAAGTATAAGAAATTAATCTACTATAATTCAAAACTCACTATTAGGTTAAAAAAGCAGTGAAAAGCTGATCCCCATCCTTCACCCCCAAATTCCTCTGAAAATCTGTTATTTGAGTAATTATGGTTTTTTATCACAGAGAGATACTTAGTCATAGGGTTACTAAAATTTTCAACAGAAGCAAATACTTAAAAAGAAATAAAAGTATGTGCATGTTTTCAAATTTTCATTTACTCTAATAAAAAAATAACAATTATTCTGCAGAGTAGCATACGTTATAATTTTTCAGTGACAACATGGACCTCTTTGGTAGTTCAGATATGTTAAATCAAGATAGAAGATCATCTTTTTTGGTATGCGTCTCAACTTCTCTAAATTTAAGAGTAACATCTTTTGTGAATTTCAAACAATACAAGAAATGTATATCTAATAACTGAGGAATTTTCAAAGACATTTTTTTACCTGTGTCCATACTTTGATTCAACTGTTGGTCACTTGTTTCTCCATCTTCACTGATATATCCAGGAGGTGGCGTTTCTACAAAAGTTTAAAACAAATCAAGCATAGCTGCAACATAATCTCACTACCTTTTCTCTCAGCTACCAGAGATAACCAATGAATCACTCCAAATAACAAATAATAATGTTATATAATATTATAAAAAGTAATATTGCATACTGAGGGTGTATAATTCAGGATCTTGTCCAAATTTTGCAGTGAATCCTTAACATCTACTTTTAATAAAATCCTACTCTCTGGACATACACATTATGTACGTATCTTGCTCATTCCTATATGTACATATTCTGGGGCAAGAGCCAAAAACGTAACTTTAAAAATGCCTCAGATCTGAATCAGTAGGCTGCAAAACCATCAGTAACTACAATTTTTTTTTGTTGTTGTTTAATCTAATGAACATCGTTATTTTATGAGTACTTAGAAAATTAAAAAACACACAAGATTTTGGATTATAAAAGTATTAAATAATACAGGCTTACAACTTACACTAAGTTCTATAGGGTAAAATATGGTAGAGTATGGTTCCGGATTGGTCCAGGCTGAATTCTATCTAAAAAGTGTGTTTCTCCAAGGATTCCTAACCGGTAAAGTCTAAGTGTTTGAAGCAGAAAATTCAATTCAAATATAGACTACTGTATAAAGAGGTAAAATGCTCCCTGAAAATAACCATTAGGATTCTAATATATTATTTCCAACATGTTGTCTGAATAAAACACTTATATTCAGAAAGGTATCTGAATAGCTGAATAAACTGCATGTAAAATAAAAACATGTATACAATTTAATCAACTGTAATTCCAGGGAGGAAAAATAAGTTCGGAAGACTTTCATCAGTTTTACATTTACACTGAACAGTTTTGAGCGATTCAAGATAACAAAGACACATATCCAAACAGAATTTTAAAATTATCAAAAGAACGAGGCCAGGCGCGGTGGCTTACGCCTGTAATCCCAGCACTTTGGGAGGCCGAGGCAGGCAGATCACCTGAGGTTGGGAGTTCGAGACCAGCCTGACAAACATGGAGAAACACCGTCTCTACTAAAAATACAAAATTAGCCGGGCATGGTGGTGCATCCCTATAATTCCAGTTACTAGGGAGGCTGAGGCAGGAGAATCATTTGAACCCAGGAGGTGGAGGCTGCGGTGAGCCGAGATCACACCATTGTACTCCAGCCTGGGCAACAAGAGCAAAACACCGTCTCAAAAAAAAAAAAAAAAAAAAAAAAGAGGGAGAGAAGATACAGGTTAAGGGTCTCCTTCAATAACCTTTTACAATATCTATTCAATAAACTAACCACAAACTTTAAGTATCAAACTTTTCATTTAAGTGTCAGTACCCCCAAATTTTTAAAACAAAAATTCTAAGAATAAATTATCTTCATATACTCAAAGAACATAAAAATAAGGGTACATATTATGCATATTTTAAAAGTTAAAGCTAATGAAGTTAAACGGTGCTAAGCTTTTTGAGTTTAACCTGTATTTCAAAGATCTAATCAGAAAGAAATGCTGAACCTTAAAATACGTTATCTTACTGTGTTTATTTTTTCCATTATTGTAATAAATAATAAAGCTATTAGCATTTTTGAGAAAATGTTAAAATTTCTTTTAAGTGGAATAAAATGTGAACCCTTTGGTTTTGCTGTTGCTTGAAACCGGATAAAGCCCCACTGTCCAGAAAAGCAAATGGGTATAATCCACTACTGATTTTCTACTTTATAAAATACTCAAATCTATCAATAATTAAAGGAATAAAAAAGAAAGGAAAAATGAGCCCGAACATCTTCACAAGTGAAAGCCACTAAACATTCTGGTGAATATCCTTCCAAATAATTACTGGATATGCGTGTTGTCCCTAAGACTGCATGTTTATACCTAAGGTTAGTATTGCTGGCTGAATAACAGTAATTTCCACACTAACGACTTAAAATGCCTCCCCTTCCCCACACCAACGTTCACACAACTCCACTCCCTTTTCTACCTAGCAATTGCCCTGTTTCATAGTCCCGGGTTTTCCCTCCTCCTAGTGTTATCATACTACATCCCACCCTCTCCCTCTCTTAACTTCAGTAAGTTTGTATTTCCTAGCAACCCAAAAAGCAGCTTTAAATCCTCTTCTGGAATAAAACAGTAATCAAAGAAATATACATTAAAACAATCAAAAACCACTTCCCATCTGTAAAACCAGCTATTTAAAAAAAAAACTTATCTTTCTTAGTTATCTTTTCTTTTTTTTCTTCCTTACATTTTAAAAATTATCTTCAATGAATAAGCATTATTTCCATGATGGATACATGAAAGAAATAATTGTTTAAATGTATTAAAACTGTATTTTAAGAATTTTGTAAATGCTCTTAAGTTCCTTACATATTTTTAGTGTATAAAATAAGAGTGGAATAAAAGAATATTACAAAAGGAAGAAAGAAATCGAGACACTACAGCTTAATCCTCATCCTAACATCATGCTGTTTCTGCTAGGGAGAAAAATCAACCAAACAAAAAGGAAAACATACAAGAAAAGTAACAAAGTATTAGTTGTTCTCCAAAAAAAAAAAAAAAAGAAACCATAAAAAACGAAAAGGCCAGATATCATATCGTGGAGTATTACTGGATCACATAATACATCAGAACAAAATTTGAGAACCATGTAGCTGAATTCAATTTTCATCAGAAATTACTGAGATGCAGACGAAACATAATTAAAAGAGGTTTTCTGACGTTCGGGTTATAATATGTAAGTGTTGCTATGTCTATAGAACTAAGTATTATATTTCTTATAGAAATGTTATATTTCTGTTAAATATTACCAAGTTATCTAAGAAAAAGTGATCATTGGGTGGATATTCAGTTACATGTGTTTGGGGGGTACTTTTCTCCTACACCATTTGTTTTGCTTACATTCTGCATCTCGCTTGGCTTCAACAACTAAGACAAACTTACTAAGATCTTTTCTTTTCTGCTTCTCACAGTACTTTGATTAAAGTCACTGCAAAAGAAAATGAAATATAAAGTAAAACTCTTCTCCAAACAAAACTGTTTAATGTACTAGGCTTATACATTTCACAAAATAATCACCCAACGAATCCGATTTTTCTATTAAAAACTCAAAAGCATTTTTAAAAAAGTGAAACCACAATTTACTAAAACTTGAATGCTTATTAACAAAATTTGCATCTATCCAAGTTTTAGGAGATTCAGAAGGCAAAAATACCTGGAATATAATTACTCTGTGGCTCAATTCCTGCTGGGAAGTTAGTGTTTTCTGGAATGGAGTGAGTATAGTCATCCAGAGGCGGAAGTTCTGTTAGGATCTCGGTGTGTCGGGGCACTAATACTGGAGGCAAAACTGAAAAAGTTCAAGAAATCCAAGTTAATGGCAAAGAGCAAAGGGGAGTGGGGGAACCTTTTTTAAAGTTTTCAACAAGAAGAGAAGTTGTAGCTTAATTTTTAAAGCTAGGGTCCACCTATTCGATATATACTAGTTATTGAGAAAATGACAAATCTGATTATGGCTCTAACTTAGGTAGTCTATTATCCAAATTTCCAAGTTCTAATTTATCTCAAACTTTTGGGAACAATGTGATCCTGGTAATATTATATTACCATTAAAGTTCATAAATCCCCATTGGAAAACTTAACATTGTCTTTATCTGTAAAATCAGATATAGGAAATTTTCCAAAAACGCAGCTACTGCTATATTTTTTAATAGTTTCAGGTAGACAGCTAACTAAATGAAAAGTCTTGTTACAAGCTTTACTAAACGGTGTACATACAAATGATGTCATTAAAGTACTTCTAAAAGCACTCCAAGTGCAAAATGCTTGAAAATGTTACTGCAGCAGGGACATGTAGAAGCACATCAGCATAGCTCTGAGCAGACTGCCAATCTACAGGATTTCCTGGATATGCACTTTCATGCCAAATCATATGCTATTCCAAGAAACAGATATGTTTTCTCATTAAAAAATTTTAAAAATAAAAAATTTTTAATTACCACCAAATAATATGCACAATTTAAGGTAATTTATTAGAATTTACACTAAAATTTTCCTGGGTCACAAGAGTACTTAAATATACTGAAGTTCAGGCATTTAATTCAAAACCAAGAAAAAAACTTGCAATATTCCTACCTGGTGTCTCAACTCTCTGATAGTGGTAAGGGTTTACACATACTTCATCCTTTTTAAGATTAAAAGCATATTCGCAGTTTTCAATTGCCTTGAGTTCATGATGACTGTGAAGATCAGGCCAGCGCCATAATCGGCAATATATAACATGTGGCAATCCTTTTCGATGGGATACCTGGAGACGACCATCAAGAGACCTGTTGGGAAGCAAGGGGAAAAGAAAGGAGGGAACTTTAAAAAAAAAAAAAAAAAAAAGTGCAGTCAAATGGGCTAAATTAGTACAATAAAAGCATAAAGAAAAGAATGACAGCCATTTAGTTAGTTTTAGTGAGAATCAAGAACAAAAATGTACTATTTAATGGATCTGATAAAAGTATGCAGCAGCACTAGCAGATGTTTCTTATAAATATGTCACATAAATGACTCAAATGCCAATGAAAGGCTAACAACTTGGGAAAAACTGATTTTTTAAAAAAGAGAGTTTATGCAGTTATACTTGAAAAACTTTGTCAACTTCTATGTTTAGTAAATCAAGCTCATTTTAGAGATGCTTCTAAGGATATTAATTCTGGAGGTGACTGAAGAGTCAGAAAAGGAACTAGTGTGAAGAATGATAAATACCAACAATGATGTGATAGTAACTTCCTCAGACTACTGCAACTCTTTACCCAGTTGTGACTGTTTTGAGAACTGAGGTATATTTATGTAGTTCACAAATAAATGTGGATGGTGATGAATATGATGAGATGAAATGAACAAATACCATATACGCAAAAAAGAAAATGAAGTGATTAAAAAAAGTAACATAAAAATGAGTTAACCTACTGTTAATTGTGATATAAGGGGTTCATTAAGTATGTATTTATTAGTATAAAGATGAGATTCTGATAACAAGAAATTTAGCAAAACTCATCATGTATCTACTTAAAAATTAGGCCAACAACAGATTATAATCTGATCTCAAGCTAAAATAAATATATAGTTATCAAAATTATTATTCTTTAGGGGATACAGTAATTTAAAGAAGATTCAAACTAGAATTGCATTGATTAAAACATCAGCTGAAACATTTAATATATTTTTAATACTGGCAAGCAGATATTTTAAATGCTATGCCTTATTTTACATTAAGGAAACATCCTAGGCAAAATTATACTAAGCAACCCCATATAGGTCTTTCAAAATATACCCCCCTCCCACAAGATCTCTAAGATTCGACAGAGGGCAGAATATTCACCTGGTTTGTTCAGAGAAGCTGTAAAGGCCTGTTGTATCCCACTGATCTATCGTATTTGGTGTACTCAGTCCCCAAATTTCAGAGCAAGTGCTGTGCATAAATTGAAAAACAAAAAATTGATGTGAACATGGAAGCATGGTTATTCAAAATACCATGATGTAAAACATGGAGAATGTACAGAATACTTCCTTCACCCAGAAAATATACAATTGCTTCACTTTTTCACAGGCATGTCGTGCTGGTTACTATATTTTCTATATGAAGGAAGCCAATAAAATGGAACATGTGACTCCAGATAAGTCATGATTATGTTTTTAAAATGTGAACACCAATGCCCTCTAGCTCAATGAATCATACCTATAATGCCCTTACCACTTTCCTGTATTCAAAAGATCTAAAACCTCTGCCATCAGCTTTACTAAGTGCTTCATTTTATAATCCAGTTTTTAAAAAAATTATCTAAAAACAGATGTCAACTGATTTTTAATATAGAAAAAAATCCCAATAAAAATAGACATGCATCCACAGTTAAGATTTTCAGGTTATCTGGTCATGATATTTTTAAGTTTTACTGAAAATTATTTTGTTCTCATCTCTAGAATAAATAAATAGACTTTGAAGTCATTCTAATTTAGTATACCGCCTTAAAAATTTTCTCCCACATTTCTCTCCAGAATATGGGCAGCTCAGAGATAATTCTCCCTTTTTCCCTACCTCTATTTCATTTCAAAGTAACTTCTGGTCAGTGAGAGAAGGGAAAGAGAGCTTAAAAGGAAGTTTTGGAATGGAACTTTGACAGCCAATGTCTCAAGTACTAAGTTGTACTTTTCTGAAAAGTCCATTTCTTACATATTACAAAATCATCAAAACTTCAATGCGGATAAAGGAGTATTTCAAAACATCTTTTGAAAATGAATCAAGCAATTGATTAAATTTCAAATTTACACATTGTTAGTGAGCTTAACTGGATCAACAGTTCAAAGGGCAATGGTGAGAAGCGCTGGCTTCCTGTGGCCAGGCAACAGAACCACCTGGCATCCTTGGCTTTAGTACTACAGGTGCTGTCACATAGCTATCAGGCTGCAGGAACACATCATGCCCTGCTTTGGGGGCTACAGTGACCCGACAGTTCAAAACAAAACCTGTTCTGAAATTTTCCAGCATCTCATTCAAGTATTTTATAGATTCTCTTGCTTTTTCAGGCTGCAAAATTTACCAGACTATAAAAGCCAGAAAAAGCCAGGTAAATTAAGGCTTAGACCTTTCCCTTTTTTCCAAAGATATACTGATTGAAAAACCATGACATTAATGGTTTATTTAAAAGATATTTTCAAATATCTATTGGAAACATATAGCATGATGTAGTTTAAATCACAACAGAATCACCTCAATTCTACAGACTTCTGAGTCTATTAAAGAAATGGTATACAGGAGACTATTCTTTGAAAATAATTAACAAAAGTGTAGCACAAGAGGCTATTCTGCTCTGTATCAGAACATTTCACTCAAGTTATTCTGGGACTCACATGAGAACCAGAATCTAAAATAGAGCATGAAGTTTACATTGTACTTTATTTAATCCTTGAAAGGAATCGGAGAAGAATAAACAGTAATGGTTAAGAACTTGCAATCAATCTAGAGGCAGACAGATCTAGACCCCAACCCTAATTCGGCCACTTTCCAACTGCTGCCATAGGGTATATTTAAGCCTCAGTTCCATCATTATCATGCCTAACAAAATTGGAAGGTTTATTTTAAAATATTAAATTTGCTTCTAGCTAGTAAAATCATTGCCTGTTTACATAATAAAAAATATTTTTAAAAATAAGCCAATTTATAATAAAACATAGAGCCCTCTGTATCCAAGGGTTCCACATCCTTGGATTCAACCAACTGTGGATCAAAAAGTAGAAAAAATAAGTAAATTTTTAAAACTAAAAAATACAACAATTGAAAAATACAAAATTTAAAAACAATATGGTGTAACAACTATTTACACAGCATTTACAATGTATTACATATTATGCATAATATAGAGATGACTTAAAGCAGGAGTCTCAGAGGCCACAGACTGATACCGGTCCACGGCCTGTTAGGAACCAGGACACACAGCAGAAGGTAAGCAGCAGGGTAGAGACCATTACCACCTGAGCTCTGCCTCCTGGAAGATCAGCAGTGGCATTAGATTCTCATAGGCGCAAGAACCCTATTGTGAACTGCACATGCGAGGGCTTTAGGCTGGGCACTCCTTAAGAGAATCTAACTAATGCCTGATGACTGAGGTGGAACGTCTTTATCCCAAAACCATTGCCGCACCACCACGGTCAGTGGAAAACTTGTCTTTCATGACTCCTTCTCCTGGTGCCAAAACGGTTGGGAACAGCCGATTTAAAGTATGAGAAAATGTGCATAGGTTATATGCAAATACAATGCCATTTTATTTTTAAAATAAGGCTTACTGCGGCCTTGACCTCCCAGCCTCAAGTAGTTCTCCAGCCTCAGCCTCCTGAGTAGCTGGGACTATAGGCGTGTGTCACCACGATTGGCTAATTTTAACACTTTTTGTACAAACAACGTCTCTTGAGTCCTGGACTCAAGTGATCCTCTCACCTCAGCCTCCCAAAGTGCTGGGATTACAGAAGTGAGTCAACGTGCCCAGGCTTACAATGCCATTTTTTATTAGAGACTTGAGCATCCACTAATTCTGGTATGAGTGGGAAATCCTAGAACCAATCCCCCTTAGATAGTGAGAGTTGTATAAGCAGCATCTAGATAAATGTAATTAAAACTGTGTCAAACTATACAAAGAAACATTTTAAACATAACTAAAGAACACAAAAGTGCACTGAGCAAAAAAGAAAAACATACGTCCCTACACAGGAAGATACCATCATAGAGGTATTAACTCTACCAAATTTATATATTTGATGCAATCTCAATAAAAATAAATGTTTTAAAAATCCAGGTATTAGTCCAAATACTGTAATAAGCCAAAACAAATAAGTATGACCAGAAAATTCTAACAAATAGTAAAGACCTGTCCTACCAGATTCTGAAGCACATAATAAATTCTCAATAATTAGAACAGTATGCAATTAGTAAAAGAATACACAAAACAGAATGGAGGTTCTAATTCCAGTAATGGCAGAGCAGCCTCAATTAGGCTAACTTTCCTTCATATAACAATGATAAATTCTGAACAAAATAATCAACTATTTGAAAATAGTAGACACAGATCAAAAACAGACAAAAGCTGAAGGGAGGTCCAACTGTCAAAGCTGCAAACTGTACTGGATGAGAGCTGCATTTCTGTGGCTGTGTACCCAAGGGCACTCCCCAGCCACAGCTAGGCAGTGCAACTAGAATTCAAACAGAACACTGCAGGGCGGTTGTTTTTAGAAAACTGCAGTTTTACTGACCTAGAATCAGAGGACACATTTGGGGCTGCCAGAGAGTTTGAAAAAAGAAGGAAGATACCCTGTAAAGAAAGAGGCACAAGGGAAAAACATCAAAATGTGACTGTGAACTCTGCCCAAACTCAACTTTGCTCAAAGATATTTTTTAAAAGCTAAGTATATAGAGATACAGCATATTCACAGATGAGTCAATATTAAGATGTCCATCTGACCTAATTCCCTAATGATTGTTGCCTATTTGTTTTATATCTATTACAGTGACCATTTCAGCAAAAATATTTTTGTAGCAACTGACAAACTGATATAAAGTGTATATGGAAATACTAAGGATCTTGAATAGCAAAACAATCTTGAAAAAGAATTACTGACCCATGGATGAATCTTGGGAATATTCTGATCAAGAGAAGCTGAACACTAAAGTATCTACACTGAATGACTCCACTTATACGAAGCTCTAGAAGTGGCAGAACAAATTCAAAGTGAAAAACAACAGTAACTGTTTCCAGAAGAACCGCTAGGAAAGAGTATGAAAGAACTTTCTGGATGATTGAAATTTCTTTATCTTAAAACACTGGTGTATGCATTTGTTGAATCTAACTAAACTGAATATATGATTTGTGCACTTCACCATATAAAAAATTTACCTGAAAAAAGGAAAAACACAAAAGAATGCAAAGAAAAGTAAAAACCAAAACAGAAAAAGTCCCAACAAAAAATTCATAGAACAATTTAGCATATGATGAAGGCACCCTATGAACTGATATGGAAAGGTCTAAAATATGCTACTCCCTGTATTAAAAAAGGACACGTAAAAAGATCTGTAATTACTCACTAATATATGCATAAAGACACACATACATCATGGACAGTAGTTACTTGAGGTGCAGAGTGGGAAGGGAGAGGTTCCAATGTATGTGTATATGCATGCTTGTATGTGTATACATACATAAACATACATATTTTTGAGCCATGTGAATGTATTGCCTTTCACCAAAATTGTAAAAATAAAACAGAAGAAAATATTGCCAGAGAATAAAATGCAAGTCAATGTCATCTCGACACTTCTATAAAAAGATATGGTTCTAAAACATTAGAGGCACATTACTTCCTATACTGCATCATTTAAAGCACAGTTTGGGCATTACTATAAGAGACAAATAATAACGTGCCAGCCTGAGCCCTGATCATTCTTTTCTCACACAATGTCCTTTCTGTCTCACATGAACCTTTGGTACCAATTTTCTTCCATGTGCATTTATGTTAACTGCCCCTTCCTAGCCACCTTTTAACTTTACTACTAATTCTTTAATAAGTCTAACAAACGAGGTCAATTTTTAAGATGCCTTTGGTAGGTTTTAATGAGGCAGTTTTAATCACCCACTCTTCCTTAAAGATTCTGTCTAACCACAATGTATTTCCCAACAACACCCTGAGCTCCCAAAGCCCTTTGTGTACCACCCAGCAAACAACATATTTGGTGACCCAACTGGTATTTTCACAGTACAAAAGTGGATTATAATATTCCTTATCACATTAAATCATAACATCCTAAATAACACTGGGGAAAAACTGTATCTCCCAGGTTTTCATTTTGTTAATAAAAAGTGTAAGTTATAACTTCTAGGTATGGGCAGTTTCTAAAAAATATTAAAAGAAACAAATGCAGGAAAAATTTTAGAGAAGTAGCACTGATTATAACAACTATATAAAAAGTCTTTTACACATTCAATAAATTTCACTAATCTAAGATTATCTACTTTAAAATGCAACATTATTTGTGTAACACTTGAAAATCCTCTTTCAATTTTATTTATAAGGGGCATCTCAAAGTGAAAAAAATGTGCATCTTACAAACAAATATTTAATGACAATTGTCTTCATAAGCTAGCTACTTTATATCAAGCACTGTGTAAGACTAAATGGATTAGGGACCTCAAAGTAACCTGCAAGTTATGTAAAAATAGTATCCATCACCTATTAAATTGATGCTAATTGGAATTTTGTGGGTTATATAACTGAGTATAAATTTGTCTTTTGGTTAGCGTTAAGTTTGCACTTAAGTATGTTTCTATACATTTAAATAATATTAAAGGAAGTCCACAAGAAGTGTCTGTACATTACTCAAATGTGAAAAACAGAAACCTGTACAACATCAAGCTGTTTACAAAGTACTAAGGATAGAAAATAGGTCTGAAAATGTTAAACTAAGACTACTTGCTATGTAAAATCAACATATCCTAAAGAGATTATTAAGTTATTATAACAATGATAGCAATATCCCAAACACATTGGCTCAACATTTCCTAAATTTATTTGACCATCTAACTTCAGGATATTCCTAAAACTCTCATGTATTGAAAAATATCAGCAAAAATTGGTCTCATAAATTCTGCCTGAACAAATTTGATACTGTTTACTAACAAATTAATGTGAAATATTACAATATGTTGAAATAAGATGTAGCAGACCATTAACTAACTACAATGATGTCCCTGCATCAATATACAGATGAACAAGCATACGTATGTTATCTCACGCAAAGTCCCAAAGTTCTTTGCATGGAACAGTTTCTTAAAGACAGATTATCCCCCATCAACTGTGTTATGTTCTTGCTTATATATCTAGCTTGAATTAAAAAGAGGTAGGGAGGAGAGGCAAAACAGCTATTAAAGTCATAAACATACTAATATAGCAACTACCTTTGTTGGCATACAGTATATTAATCACTAAACTAACAGGATGACTTGGTAATAAACCTAATAGAAATCCTTATCAAATTTCCCTAGTAATAACTTTTACAATAAGTATTTCAGTAAAACACATCAAAGATTTTCATCTAAGAATAAGCTGACTTTTGAAAACTGAAATTAAAATTTAATATCTAGTGTACAATTTACAAAGTATACACTCGCCTACATATATACACATCTAAATTAACATTTTGCACTTTGTTCCAATTATCCAGATATTATGTTTGGTCAATTTACTACTTTTTTTGCATTAAGGATATAGATATTTATTCACATCTTTGTTATGGAGAAAGAAAAGAGAAGCAGTGAGAATTAAGTTGAAGAAAACACTACCAACTTTGGGCAAAAGGTGGCTCGTATCACAGAATCTGGTAACCCTTTAAACCAGTTTTACTGTTCCTACCATATCTGCAAGATTTACTGCTGCAGTTAAGACAACCAATAACAAAAGTAATAAACCCCATTGTTTTACTAATTTATTATTTTTCATGATCTTCTTGCCTAAACAGTGTATTTTTTTTTTTTAACAAATCAAAAGGGATAACAACCTAAGTTGCCACCTTGGTAAGATTAAAAGCATGCTGAACACTCAGTAAAATTAGTTAATTAGCAGAATATTATCAACAAAAGGAACTTTCCTAAGGCTCCAGCTCTTGATTACTGATCTACTCATTTAATACAGACTTCTAGGGGAGTAATCTGTAACTATGCATCCATAATTATTTCTATTTAAAATAATCCTTTCATTTTTATATGTGACTTAAGACTAAAAGTTTAGATTTAAACAGCTCAGGAATGACGAGTTAATCACTGTAATAATTTTTTTAAGTCTCCATAATTACAAGTACTATGTGTGGCTGTATATTTTATCTTGACTACAAATATAATTGAAAGACACAAAATAGATTGTAGTATTCAATTACAAATGTTTAAATGTCATTTATCACATCACTGAAAACAATGTGACTACTTTGATTAAACTTAAATTTTTAATCAATGATTAAGAATGATAGCCTTTTATTTGCCTCAGTCAGAATCCAGTCTCTTCCCCATATTTTATTTGCAAAATGTAGACAATCCTGATTGAGAAATAAGTAGGTGCAAATGATTTTTCAAGTTGCTGCATTACAGATGCAAAAAACTGTATCTCTTGAAAACTTGAGATATTCCTGAATAAAAATTGAAAATATAAAAGAAATATATTAAGAAATTTATTTCAAAAAGGTTGAATCATCAACAATAGCTAATAAGTGCTCACATTCCTTCATAATTAAGGCATAATTGGGCAGTAATTAAATCTGGAGACAGTTTAACAGGGTCCTTAACTGGCTTAAACCTTCACTCTGTGTAGAAAATGTTTTTCGATTTTATCTTGTAGCAATGAAATAGTAACCATTCAAAAACAAACAGTCACCAAATGTGCATTCCGGTATGTCAGGGTTTCATTCTAAGTTTCAAATCAGAACAGAGCATGTCTACATTCCAGATACCCAAGCTGTACAGAGCTCTAAGTAGAGCTCACCACACAATGGTGTGGTACCGTTATTTGTGTAATTTTATAAGAACACACATGAAACAGAATTTTAAAAAATAAACTAATACCAAGTCTTCCTAATCGGTAACATAGTAAGTCCAAATAATGTCCAGATATGTGAGGAATAGCTTTATTCCAAGGTCTTTGATGCTCATGTAATAAGTACAATTTTAACAACTAATTCTATTACGAAAGATTGCAGAAAGCTCTGTACAGCTGGATCCCTATACGTTCTTAAGAATCAAGCAAACAGCCTGTGCAACAAAGTGAGACCCCATCTCTACAAAATAATTAAAAAATTAGCCAGGCATGGTGGCATGTGCCTGCAGTCCCAGCTATTTGGGAGGCTGAGGCAGGAGGATAGTTTGAGTTCAGGAGTTTCAGGCCACAGTGAGCTATGACGCACTACTGCACTCCAGCCTGGGTAACCGTGAGATCCCATCTTAAAAAACAAAACAAAACGAAAGTATCAAGCAAACTTTTGGAGAGGAATATCTCAGAAAAGAAAAACTCAACAGTTTCTAAGTATTTATTCCAGCTTCTCAGATACTTCCATGAACAAGCTTTCCATCTTCTCCTGAGTTCTGTATGATAAAAAATTTCAAACATCCATTAAAGTTACGAGTAAGCACCCTACACATTGATCAGCTAGATTCTGTAATTTGGATTTGTTTTCCTTTGCTCTCTCATGTATCTACTTAACCTCTCTATCCATCCCTTACTTTTTGGAACATTAAAAATAAGGGTGTATGTGGGCAGCCTGGGCAACATGGTGAAACCCCATCTCTACCAAAAATACAAAATATTAGCTGGGTGTGCTGATGCACACCTATGCTCCTAGTATTCAGGAGGCCGAGACTTGAGCCCAGTAGGTGGAGGCTGCAGTGAGACTGCACCACTGCACTCACTCCATCTTGAATGACAGAGCTAGACCCTGTCTCAGAGAGAAAAATAAAAGCTGCAGATACCACAAATCTAGATACTTAAGAATTGCACATAACTAGAGTTCGCTGTTCTTTTTTTCTTTAGGTTAAATTTACACAGCAAGAAACACACATCTTAATGGTACCATTTGAGTTTTCTCAGATGCATACATTGTACACTTCTCAACCCTGTCAAGATCATCACCCATGTCCATTTCTCAATGTCTGGCATCCATGCCCTCATCCCCAGAGGCAACCACTAATCTGATCTTTTCACCATAGGTGTCGTGTCTTCTGGAAAGTCTATGTATGAATGGAATATGGTACATATTCTTTTGCGTCTTTTTTGACTCAGCATGATTTTGAGATTCATCCATGTTAATGTATATGACGTGTGTGTGTGTGTGTGTGTGTGTATGTGTAGTCGTTTTCCATTACTTGAACAAGCATGATTTATTTAGTCATTCTTATACTGATAGACACCTGACCTGTTGCCAGGTTTTAATTATTGTGAATAAAGTTGTCATGAACATTCAAGAAAGTACATATCATTATATAGAAATATGATTTCTTTTTTTCTCGGGTAAACACCTAGAAGTGAAAATCTTGAGTTAGTGGATAGATGCGTGTTTAGCTTTTCAATAAATTGCCAGATCATTTTCCAGAGCACGATTTTACAGTCCTCCCTCTTTCAATGTATGAGAGAGAGCTCCTGGTTATTCCAAAGCCTCATCAACATTTGGTGTGGTCAGTCTTTATAGGTAGTCTGATGATTGTGCAGTGGTATTTCATTGTGGTTTCAATTGTCATTTTCCTGAAGCCTACCGATATTACACATTTTTCCATTTCTTTACTGGACCTTTATCTTCACTGAAGTAGCCAACTACTGTCCATTTTAAAATTAGGCTATCTTTCCATTACTGAGTTACAGAAATCTTTATAAATTCTAGATTCAATCCTTTCAGAAATGTTTTGCAAATATTTTCTCCCACTCTGACTTATTTTTTAACAATGTATTTTAATAAGATGTTTTGTATACCGATGGAGTCTAACTTAGCAGCTTTCATGGTCACTGCTTTCTATATACTTTGAACAATTCTCTGTTTACCCCCAAGTCATAAATATTCTCCTATATGTTCTTATAAAAGCTTTATAGTTTTAGCTTTAATTAGACTACAATTTATCCAGAAATATTTTGTTTTCACTGGTGTAAGGTGGAGTCATGTTCATTCTTCCACATGGATATTCAGCTGTTCCAGCACCATTTGTTGAAAGACTTTCCTTTCCCTACTGGGTTGCTTTGGCAACTTTGTTGAAAATCATATAGGCACACAGTGTTTATCTATGTGGGGCTATCTTATCTGTTTTTATGTCAGTATCACACTATACAGATTACTATGGCTTCAAGGTGAGTCTTGAAGTCAGGGTAATTTAAGTACTCTAACTTATTACTGAGTTTTCCAATTCACAAGTGTATCCATCAGTTTACTGCATGGTAATTCCAACATGTAGGTCTTCTAGGGTTGGTCTCCTCATTATAAAGGGTCACATTTTCTTTGTTCTTTGTATGCTAAGTAATTTAGGATTGTATGCTAGACATTGTGAATTTTATCTGATGGTAGTTAGAGGTTCTGTTACAATCTTCCAAAAGTCTTCATTTTTGTTTCACCAGACAATTAACCTGGTTGCATTCAAACCACAAACTCTGTCCTGGAGCAATTCAAATCAGGCTGATTATCTGGCTGTACTGTCTACCGTACACATGTGGGGTCAGCAGGTGATTTTGGCAAAGTTTGTAGGCAGAATCCAGGGCTCTCTTTCTGAAACTCTCCTTGCTGATATTCACTCCTCACTCTCCAATAGCTGTGATTCTCCCAAGTCTTACCTATGGTGCTTCAAGGCCAGAAAGACTTGGTTTTGTGTTGGAATTTTACCTACCCTGCACACTTTGCATGGACAAAAGCTGTAAAACAGAAAATTCACCTACGCCATTTCCTTCTTCCGAGTGTCAATCCCCTCTAAAACATGCCTATTTTTGTTTATTCTCCAGTACTTCATGTTATTTTTAGAATTTTGTGCAGTTTGTTATTGAGGGAGTGTCAGTCTGGTAAGAGCATACCTGGCCATATGAGAATCACAACTCCCTCTTCATTTGTTTAACTTCTCTCAGCAAGGTTTCAGCATTTTAAGCAGAGGTCATTGTGTGTGTGTGTTTAATGTATTCCTAAGTATTTTAGTACTGATGCTACTATTCATGAATTTTCTTAACACCCCTATTTGTCTGCTGCTAGTATTTACAAAAATACAATTGATTTTTAGACATCTATAAAGTGCAGCTTTATAGGCTGAATCTATAAAGTGCAGCCTTGCTAAATTTACTCATTTGTTTTAGTGGCTATATTTATAGATTCTTTAGGATTTCCTACATAAATAAGCATGTCATCTACAAACAGAATTTTGAAGCATTCCTTCAGATCTTTAAACCTTTTATATTTTGTTTTCCCAACTCACTGCACTTGCTAGGTCTTCTATTAAAATAATAAGGACACAAGAGTAGACATCCCTGTCTTGTTCTTGAGGCAAAACACAGTATTTCATGATTAAGTAAATCCTTAGCTGTTGGTGTTTCTTAAATACCTTTTATCAGACTGAGAAAGTCTCTTTGTTTCTCATTTGCTGGGAATGCTTATCATGAATGGATGATGAATTTTGTCAAATGCTTTTGACCAAGTGAGGTGATCTTATAGTTTTCCTCCTTGGTTAATGCAGTAAATTACATAGTTTTTTTGTTTGTTTGTTTGTTTTGCCCGACAGGGTCTTGCTCTGTCACCCAAACTGGAGTGTGGTGGCGTGATCACTGCTCACCGCAGGTTCAACTTCCCGGGCCCAAGTAACCCTCCCACCTCAGCCTTCCAAATAACTGAAACCACAGGAATGTACTACCAGGCTTGGCTTTTTTTTTTTTTTTTTTTTTTTTTGTGGAGACAGAGTCTTATGTTGCCTAGGCTGGTTTCAAACTCCTTAACTCTCAAGCAATCCTACTGCGTTGGCCTCCCAAAGTGCTGGGATTAGAGGCATAAGCCATCGCATCTGACCTGATTAATTTTTCTTTTTTCGGGGGTGGGGGACAAGGTCCCAATGTCTCATGCATGCTGGAGTGCACTGGTGCAATCATAGCTCACTTCAGCCTTGAACCCCTGGGCTCGAGTGATCCTCCTGCCTCAGCCTCTGAGTAGCTGAAACCACAGGGGCATGCCACCGTGCCTGGGTGGGTAATTTTATCTGTCTATAGAAATGGGGTCTTGCTTTGTTGACCAGGCTGGTCTTGAACTCCTAGGCTTAAGCAATCCTCCTGCCTTGGCCTCCCAAAGTGCTGGGATTACAGGTATGAGCCGCTGCGGCTGGCTTACACTGATTACTTTTTGAAAGTTATAAACTAACCTTGTTGGAATAGAACTCAATTATGATGTATTCTTTTCTCATGTATGTTAGTGATATATTAATCTTTAACTTTTCTTTTAGTTGCATCTTTGTCAGGTTTTGGTTTCAGGGTTATGTGAGCCTCATAAAACAACATTTTTCTGAGTTTATTTTGTCTATAAGATTGGTGATATTTGTTGCACAAATGCTTAAATTTACCAGTAAAACCATGTGGGCCTGAAGTTTCCTTTGCAGGAAAGCTTTTGATTATGAAGTCAAATTCTTTCATTGTTATAGGGCTACCCAGATCTTGTATTTCTTCTTGCATCAGCTGGGGGTAACCTAAATTTCATCATTACAGTTAGTCATCAAATTTAATGGCATAAAATTGTTTATAATATTTGCTTATAATCTTTTTACTGTCTGTAGGACCTACCATGACAATCCCTCTTTCAGTACCAATATAGGTCATTTGTGATTGTGGGCTCTCTGTCTTTTTCTTGATCAGTCTAACAAGCATTTCTCTCTCCAAAGAACTCGCTTTTGGCTTTCTGATTTCTACTCTTAATTTTATTATTTCTTCTTTCTACTTACTTTCTATTTTATCTTTTTAGGTAACTTTCTTTCCTAGCAGATTATTTAAAACTATAAAATTTTCCATTAGGCACTCTTTCAGCTACACCCCACATATGTGATATGCTGTATTTTCATTATAATTTGGTTTGAAATATATTTTACCTCATTTTTCCCCTGAATAACCCATAAGTCAGAATTTTAAGGTTTAATTTCCAATTCTTAACAGATGTCTTATTGGTATTAATTTCTTATTCTATTGGTGGCAGAGAACATACTTTGGATTTCAATCTTTTAAAATTGATTGAGACTTGTGCCCTGTAAACAGTCTTTCCTGGTGAAGTTACCATGAACACTTGAAACGCTTGTATTTCTACTCATGTTGGGTTTAGTATTCTATAAATATCACGTAGGTAGTTAATAATGTAACTTAATAATGTAACTTAAAACTTCTATGTCTTTACTGATTTTTTTGTTCTAATTGAACTCTCCAATTGTGGATTTGTGATTCTGTCCCATTAATTCTACCCAGTTTTGCTGCATGTATTTTTAAGTTCCTTTATTAAGCAGATACAATTTATTGTTATGACTCCCTGATGTTGGTGATTTAGATATATCACTTTACAATCTTCTCTGTTGCTGATCACCTGTCATTTGTATGCTGCGTGCCATTTTTCACCAGCTGCTTTAAGATTCCCTCTTTCATGAGTTTGACTATGATATATCTAAGTGTGGTTTTCTTTTTATTTATCCTGTTTGTGTTGAATAAGAAATCCAACTCCATTTCTGATATTTGACTGCTGATAGGTTTCAAGCCCCACCATTTCCTCTTCCCCTTCTGCCTCGAATCTGGGCAAGCTGGTAAGAAAGCCCAGGTGCTCCACCTGTTGATATTAGAGAAATTTCAAACCAGGCAAGTCTCAGCATATGTACAGTGTAAAAACCAGCCCACAGCCCCATTCCCTAATCACCATAAAACCCCAAGCCAGTCTCCTATCACTGCTCTCTCAAGTCATTTTTGGACCAACTTGGAAGCCTGCCATGCTCTACTCAGACAGCATCATTATGTGAGTAATAAACCTTTTCATGCCCTCTTGGTGCATGTAATATAGGTGACATCATCAGTTTCACATCAAAATCAAATTTTATATATAAAATCCCATCCTACATATAGTTCACACTTATTAAGCACCAACTATGTACCAAGCTCTTACACATATTAAACCGCTTAATCCTTCAACAGTGCCATGAATCAGGCACTGTTGTCCCCAATTGACAAATGAGGTAATGGAAACACAAAGTAACATGTCTAAGGTCCTACAGCCAGCAAGTGGAAGAGACAGAGGCCACATTTTTAATTATTAACATTATTCCGCCCCATATATAGTTACTAAAAAGAAACAAGTAATATAAACATAGCAAATCAAAGCTAAAACAATAAAACTGGTATAATATCCCAGGTATGTAAAACATTTACACAACATGTTTAATTATAAAAACTGAAGATTTCACTGTAAGAGACATTTTCTCAGGAAAGAAAATTTCTTTGGACAAGTAAATTGAGAAAGCCCCTTCCAAATTAAAATAAGCAGCTTAGGTTTCCAAATATTAATAACTAAATAAAAAATAGGCAGAGACAACAGAACTTCCATAATCACACTCCTGTAAGTCACACAGTCCTATAAGAATAAAATTGACACTTCTACTCATCTTTGATATAGTATAGCCTTTCTTAGAAGAAGGACCAGGTGATGATTGAAAAAAACTTTCTCAATATTTTCCACCTCCACCTCCAAATGCTGTATTAAAAACTCTACTCTGAGATACCGTTTGATATTTCTGCTGCCCCTGAAAAAAACAAAGTATCTCCCACACACAAAATAGTCTCTACTACTGAAAAGATTTAAATATCAATTCTAAAAATGGTTGAAGTATTTCAAGCCCTTCCAAATACAAACTTTTTACTTAAAAAAAACAAAAGCTAACACTGAAAGGGTTCAGGTACATTTACTTTAATAACATAGCTTATCGATTTTCTAGATTTAGTCATATATATACACACACACACACACACACATATAACCCCCCCCCCCCCAAGACAGTCTCTCTCTGTCACCCAGGCTGGAGTGCAGTGGCACAATCTTGGCTCACTGCAACCTCCGCCTCCTGGGTTCAAGCAATTCTCATGCCTCAGCCTCTCAGATAGCTGGAATTATGACACTTGGCCCAGCTAATTTTTATATGTTTAATAGACACAGGATTTCACTATGTTGGCCAGGCTGGTCTCGAACTCATGACCTCAAGTGACCCACCTGCCTCAGCCTCCCAAAGTGCTGGGATTAAAGGCATGAGCCACCGTGTCTGGCCAATATATACTGTTTTTAACAATTAAAAAGAAAAACAGTAACATAAATGACAAAATAAATATAAAATATAAGTACATGTTATTCTAATCTTAAAATAAGTGCATAAAATCTGGAATACATGGTTGGTCTCTGTATATGTGGGCTCCACATCCATGGATAGAAAATACTAGAGGAAAAACTAGATAAAATAACAATACAACAATGAAGAATACAGGCTGGGCATGGTGACTCACGCTTGTAATCCCAGCACTTTGGGAGGCTGAGGCAGGCAGATCGCTTGAGCCCAGGAGTTCAAGATCAGACTAGGCAACATGATGAAACCCTGTCTCTACCAAAAATACAAAAATTAGCCTAGCATGGTGGCACACAATTGTAATCCCAGGTATTCAAGAGGCTGAGGTGGGAGGATCACCGGAGCCCAGGAAGCAGAGGTTGCAGTAAGCCAACACTGCACTACTGCACTCCAGCCTGGACGACAGAGCCAGACGCTGTCTCCCCACTGCCTCCAAAACAAAGTATATGGTGGGGGATGTACATAGGTTATATGCGAATACTATGCCATTTTATATAAGGGACTTGAGCGTCTCCAGATTTTGGAGATATGGGGTATCCCAAGGATACCAAGGGATGACTTTACAACAACCATAAAACAATGATTACAATACAGAATGTGATTCCATGAAATTCAACTTTTTAAGTTACACAGTTTTATAATGCTTGACTTTGATTGTAAAAGTTTTTATAATCTGACAATTTTTGACAATTAGCATCCCACAAAATAAAAATCAACTCAAATCTGTATAGCACTCTGAATGTGATAAACTGCTTTTATGCATAGAGGTTATGTTTAGATAACATGTTAAAATGTTTAGGCAAATGTTTAAGCACACAGATTAATGTTTTATACCTGTGGATGCAAATTATATAAGGCATCATATAAAAATTACAGGAAAACCCTTTTAAATTACTTAACTTCATTATAAATTTGTGTTCAGTATCTCTCAATGTCCCTATCATCCTAAACATAAATATAAAACCTTCTTTCATTGCCCCCAAACCCCGTTGTCCTAGCAAATTTCAGAGAAACTATATCTATCTATCTATCTATCTAACCATAAAGATAAACAAAGTTCTAAAAGACAAAAGGCTGGGGTGAAGGAGTTAGTGAGAAGTCTCCTTATATATTTCAGTTCTAATTTAAGTATTATTACTGATCACAGTTTCATAAGAGCACCAAGACCATTTCATAGCGCTTCCCATCATAACCCAAACTCAGAGTTAAAAGTTGGATTTTGAGAGTAAAGACTAACCTACCGCTTCAAGGAAAACGATGATGATAATAGAAGAAAACTGTAGTTGTAACATTTCTTTGAAAATAAAGCATCACTGGCTAATTTAACCAGTATCATGATTATATGCAAAAAAAAAAAAAAAAAAAGAAAAGGCTTTTGTTAAAATGGCATGTATTTCACGTAGACACACGTAACATCCCTCTTTTCTCCCCACATATTCTTCCTGTCCCCAGCAACCACTAAATTTGGAATTCTCAATTTTCAAAAAGAGGATACAGACAGCTCATGAAACAAACTAGACTTAGTGAGCTCCCTTCCACCACCACTCTAGTCATTGCTCTCCAACAAGCTCTTCCCAAGCTGCTTTTATCCTGTCTGCACAAAATCCCAAAAAGATTTCAACACTTTCTAGTCATATCCAGATATTTGTATTAACAATAAATGTCTTCAGAAATTAAAATCCAGCCACAGCAAAGCCAAAATCTTACTATCTCATTAATTCTTTTCACGCTACCTCTTCCAGTACTCTCCAGCTATTATTTTTAAGGCCCCTCCCGGTTCTGAAATAGCAGGAAGAGGGAGTCTGAGAGAAAAGGGGCACGATCTTAAGTGGCTGGCTGGACTGTAATCTGATGTGACAGTAATGTGTGATGGAGTCCTGTGGAGGTTGGAAGTCCAAATGCAGACTCTCACCTATAGTTAGTTCCTGATGCAGGAACTTCTCAGGCTTGTCTGCTTGGATCACTGTGACCCTTCAACCAAGTATGGCCTCTTGATCCTTTCAAGGTAAGCCAACTTCAACTATTATGTCTTACTAACGTCTACTTTGTGCATGGGGGTAATTCTTCCACCTTTGACCCATCAAACTCTGACAAAGTGCTGGCCCACTCCCATTGTGCCCTTTCTTCATTCTACCGATACAGGGGCAGCTCCAGCCTTTATCTCACTTTTTAGGCTTTTTCAGATAGAAGTCAAGTAAGTACCAGTCTATTTATCTCTCAAACCTCAGCAGACACATGTCAAACGGAGAAGTTCTCGTCAAGTCCTTCAAATTGGATTAACAAAAGGGAGAAATACCTTAACATATACTACTCTTGCCAAAAATCTTTTCACTATGGGGTACTTCTCCTGAACTCACGATCTTTATACAGCCTACAGGTGAGTAACAGGTTTTAACTGTAGCAATGCTTGACTCAGGGTGTCTTTTCTGCATGTTCTGCATGAACACTATAGCACCTCAATTTTGAATGCAGGTTACTGGCAATCTACTATTCTCAGATTTGGGGTAAATACCAGAACACTTCCTATTATAACATTCTGCTATAGTTCCAACTCCAGGTAAAATATAAGCAGGTCACAGCAGTCCAATGTTCTTATTAGAGGGGAAAAAACGGAAAAAAAAAAAAAAAAAAAAAAACTTGCTCAAAAGACAATGGAGAGCTATCAAACTAATGAGATCCAGATGAACTAAAACTGCAGCAAAGCAGCTTTCTAGGTGAACTGACAAATGCCTATCACTTCCTCCCCTGGAGTCACGTGTAGATTCTAGGTGCGGGCTAAAGGCTTGGTCTGAGAAAAGAAGCTCTGAGGAATAAAACAGTAGAACTTTTGACAGTCGCATGAGTATTCCCCCTCAAGACGCTTATCAGATCTTAAAGCTGAGGCTAAAGAGCTCATACTTTCAAAGTCACCTCATACTTCGAAAAAGTAGAAGTGAATCTCCGAGTGTTTCAGGGGTTAGGTGACAGTCTAACAAGCTTTCAATCAAAATCCCTGGAGAGCTCTGTTTGCAGGAAAGGTATAATCCAGTGGCAGACTAAACCAAATTAAAATGGCAGTCTAGCCCCACCCAGCTCAATCGCTAATTAGATTAAGGTGAGCTTCTCTCTATCTACCTGGTAAAGGTAGGAAAGGTCAAATACTCTGGGGAGAGCATTATTTGCAAGATCTTTATGAGTGAATTTTACATAATGTACAAAACATATGGCATACAATAAAAGTTGTATGACATGAAAATGCAGGAAAATTTGAGAAAGAATGGACAATAACAGAAGCAGACCAACAGATGATCCAGACATTAGAAGTGCCACACAGAAGACTTTAAAGTAACTATTATAAATATATTAAGGAAATAGACAAAATGGAGAATTTCTACAGATTTGGGATCTATAATATCAAAGGAACATACTATAACTGAAGGATATATTTGAAATTAAGAACTTACGTAGGCTTAACAGACTGAATACAGCACAAAAATAGGACCAGTAAACTCAAAAGTAGATCAATAGAAAATATCTAAATTGAAAAAGAGAAAAAGAAAAAAAAGGAAATGAAAACAACAGAACTGTAAGAGACGTTCTGATTTTAGCCCAAGTACAACAGAAGATTTAAAGCAAGATATCCTAAACTGCTGTTTTACTATTATCTCACCTCTCTCCATAGTCCATGTGTGGGTATTGTCTATCTCAGGCACTTTGGATAGTGATACATTTACTTATGTTGCCAGTGAGGACCACACAGGCCTGGAAGGACTCTACTACAAGACAGGAAGGGGAAGGAGTAAACAGTATGGTTTTTCCCCAGAATGTAGTCACATAAGAATGTCCTGGGTATGACATTTTGGGCTGGATGGTAAATACTTTAAAAAAAAAAAAAAAACAAGGCCTGGGTAGCCTAGAATGGTTCCAGGTAAGACTGGAAACAGCCGGGCGCGGTGGCTCACACCTGTAATCCCAGCACTTTGGGAGGCCGAGGTGGGCGGATCACGAGGTCAGGAGATCGAGACCATCCTGGCTAACACGGTGAAACTCCGTCTCTACTAAAAATACAAAAAATTAGCCAGGCATGGTGGCAGGCGCCTGTAGTCCCAGCTACTCAGGAGGCTGAGGCAGGAGAATGGCGTGAATCCAGGAGGCAGAGCTTGCAGTGAGCCGACATAACGCCACTGCACTCCAGCCTGGGTGACAGAGCGAGACTCCGTCTCAAAAAAAAAAAAAGGACTGGAAACAGACCAAGGATGTTGGGAAAACAGAAGATTACTGTAATTTTTTAAATGCCTATTTTAGCTAGGTTGACTCTTTCCTGAAGCTAATATGTTAAACTAACAGGACAAGAAAAGAGGGTATATTGTTCATTGCATCGGGTGTTACATGATAAAATTACAGAAATTGATTAATTTGGGTATAATTTCAGTAATTTTTATAAAGGGACAAAGGTCCTAGGGCAGGTAGGTATTTTCCCTGATAAGGTAAGTGATAAAAATGCCCCATGCAAGAATATACCATATACACAAGGGACTTTGAATACCAGGTCCTGGAGCAGGAGCCCCCTCAAAATACCTAACTGTAAATGTAGGCACCAGATAAGGTCCAGGGTTTAGCAAAGTGCCTTCCAAAGTGTGTTTCACGTGATACTTGACCTCATCACAAGTGCTTTCACATTTATAAACTGTATATGACAAACTGGATGCTAAGGCTGATAAAAGGTCCCTATTCCCCATAACCTCAAAGTTCTAATTCATATTTATAAAGTTTTATTGTTCTGACTTTATCAACAAATTTTATACATTTAATAAACTAAATTATACATCATGCAATGTTGCCTGGCAAAAACTTTTTCTAAGCAGAGACAATACATTTTAATGTCTACAATTTAATGTGAGTTCTCTTGAAAAACAAAAATAGAGAACGAAGACCTAGAATATCTGAATATTTCCAATAAATCATATTCCTAGCTATAATGTTTTATAGCTTATGAAGCTCATTTACATTATTTCAATGGACCCAAAAGTCATACTGTGAAAGTACTCAGATAGCACTACTGCCTTTCACAGCTGTGAACAGTAAAAAAAGTACAGTCATATTCCCTAGGATCTACATTCATCAATACTAAAGAAGCTGACACAAAAACAGGTTATCAAACTTGAAATTCAGAGTTCCCTCCACCATAGTGTTTCATACATATTACGATACAGACAGACACACGCACATGCCTATGTATGAATGAGAAGAAAGAATTATCCTATTATGAAAAAGCAGTCGCTTAAGAATGGAAGAATACTACAGTTTGGGTTCAAAAAGACTTCTCTTTAGCTATTCCTGGTTACCTAGAGAAGCAAAAGGGTATGAACATGAGGTTAGAAATAAAAGATGACAGTTTTTTTAATGACAACTGCTCTATTCGAAGACAGTCTGCATAAAGTTACTAATTGCTCTGATGTTTAAAAGTCTGTAAGAGGTGGCCGGGCATGGTGGCTCATGCCTGTAATCCCAGCACTTTGGGAGGCCGAGGCGGGCGGGTCACCTGAGGTCAGGAGTTCGAAACCAGCCTGACCAACGTGGAGAAACCCTGTCTCTACTAAAAAATACAAAATTAGACAGGCATGGTGGCGCATGCCTATAATCCCAGCTACTTGGGAGGCTGAGGCAGGAGAATCGCTTGAACCTGGGAGGCAGAAGTTGCAGTGAGCCGAGATCCCACCACTGCACTGCAGCCTGGGCAGTAAGAGCAAAACCCTGTCTCGTTTCTAAGAGGCAAAACAAAATCCAAATGTTAATGGCAGCATTAAGAAGAAACATCCTGGAAGGACACATGAGGCACTAGTAATACAACATTCACTACAGAGGAAAACTGGGTGACGAAAAAACAGGGGTGGGAGGGAGACTGATTTTTCCACCGTATAATCATGGTTGATTTTTCAGTTATGTACATGCTACTTTATGTTTTTAACTTTTTTTTTTTTTTTTTTTAAAGGGACAGACTCTCACTATGTTGCCTGGTATGGAGTGCAGTGGCTGTTCACAGATGTGATCACTGCACACTAGCCTGGAATTTCTGGGCTCAAGTGACCCTCCTGCCTCAACCTCCCAAGCAGCTGGGACTACAGGTGAATGCTACCACGTCTGGCTAGAAATATACTTTTTGAAGGCAAAAACAGTCATAAACATACAAATATCAGAATGCTAAAAAAAACAGAATTGCCTTTTAACAGAAAAAACTGACTTCAAAGAAAAAAGACAAGAATAGTCTTGTCATAAATAGACACGAATTAAATTGCCCAAAAGTCCTATTTAAACATTTAATTGTGCTGACTATAAAAGTGATATACTTTTATATATAAATACTAGAAAAAAAAATACAGGACTTTTCTGGGTCACCCATACTCATTACTAAAAATTTGGTCAATTAATCTCTAAAAGTTTCATAATTAAGTGTTAACATTTTTAGAAGTATGCTTTATCAAGCTAAGAAAACTCTTATTTCTAATTTGTTAATATGAATAGCAAATTTTATAGAAAGCCCTTTCTGGATCCATGATGATCATAAAGTGCTTCTTAAATATGATTATGTGGTATCTTATACTAATAGATTTCCTGTAGTTGAGTCATCCTTGAATGACAATAAACATTACCTAGACTTTTTTTTTTTTTTTTGAGACGGAATTTTGCTCATCGCCCAAGCTGCAGTGCAGTGGCTCAATCTGGGCTCACCGCAACCTGTGCCTCCTGGGTTCAAGCAATTCTCCTGCCTCAGCCTCCCGAGTAGCTGGGATTACAGGCACATGCCACCACACCCAGCTAGTTTTTGTATTTTCAGTAGAGACCGGGTTTCACTATGTTGGCCAGGCTAGTCTCAAACTCCTGACCTCAGGTGATCTGCCTGCCTCGGCCTCCCAAAGTGCTAGGATTACAGGCGTGAGCCACCATGCCTAGTTATGTTTTTGTGGTTTTGTTTTTAATAAACCACTGAATTCTAGTTTCTGATATTTTATTTATGCCTTTTGCATCTATGTTTATAAAGAGTGGCATAAACTTTTCTTTCGCTATTCTTGTTTAATTGTGGTATAAAATAAGCTTAAGTGTTCTTTATTAAAGAAACTAAAGGTTAGGACTGGGTTTTTTCTAATTCATATTAAAAACAATACAGATTCCAATGGACTGGTGGAAAAAAAGAAAAAATGATACTGAAACAAACATCAGGAATCTTTGACAATATTCTGATTATTTCCTTGGGATGAAAGATCAAAAATGTGATTACATGGTCAGAGTACCACCTTAGGAAAGTCCTTTTAATTTATGCTTATGAAAATAAATTTTGCATTCCTATACAATTATGTATAATCAATATTATAAAATAGCCATTTTAGACCCCATAGTCCTTACTTTTAACTTTACAGACCTCCATCCCCACTGCAATTTCAATTTTGCTTTACTGTGGATAATAATATATTGAAAGCTTTTTCCTTATGTCTGATTCTTTACCTAAATATCAATTGCCATTCTGATTTCACGACCAAGTTGTCTCCCATCCCTCGGACTCAAAAATGTTTGAGATGAAAAAGCTTCCTGAAATTTTTTATTATTTAGCTCACTGCAGCTTTTATTGAGGTTAAGCTCTACCTATAAATTACTCTGTGTCACCACAGAAAATGGTGGGAAGGGAGCGACAGTGACGTATCTATAACTACAGCTTTTAAACTGCCAGAGGCAACAAGAGTAATGAGATGAGGGGAGTGGGAGGGACACAAAGCCAGGACTATGTTTCTGCCCTAACTTTAACCCCACTCTAATATTAACGGGCTGAAAGTAGAGAGGAGGAACTGTTCAGTAAACATTTCAACAGAAAACATTTGCCATTTCTTAAAATTAAGCAATTTGTTTCCCGTTCTTCATCAGCTGAACTTAGTTGTATTTTTTGGCTTATAAAACCATAAAGGCACTTTACTAACATTTTACTTGAAATTCTGAGTAAACGTGCTTACAAATCCATTGTGTATCACATTTTGAATAATTCTGTTTAAGCTAAGGTTTGGATTTAGCCATAACAAATCTTTTCCATCCCACTTCCCATCTTTTACACTCTACATATAAATGAGTTCCCTGAATTCCAACTAAATTTCTTACATTTAAGAATATTTAGTTGTTAAGAAATGACTAATAACCTGACACAATTTAATTGTTCTACTACTAAAAACAAGCTTTATAAAATATATGGCACTAAGCTACAGTGTGTAAAAAGTTAAAATTTTTTTGATAGACCATGATCAATAATAACAAATCTCCATTTTTGCAACATCTAAAAAAACCACCAAATTAGGCAAATTTCTACGCTTCAAGGAAACTTCAATAGTGAAAAACAAGATAATGGACAATTATCACTTCAACTTCATTAATCAGGTGAGAGGGCAGAAAAAAATGTTTTTAATGATGAAGCAGCTCCAGAATATGAGCTCTCAGAGATCTCTATCTCCAAAAGAGGCTGTAAAAAGAATGGGAAATAAGGAAAAGAGCTATGACTAAGGTGACCTCCTCCACAGGTTAAATACCAGCAATGGCCAATTTTAGTACTGCTGTACCTCCCTAAAAGATTAGACTCTCTCAGGCTCTGCTCTGGATAACCTCACTGCAATGGCAACTTGAGCCTTGTTGAAGTTGTGCAAAAACATGGCTCTATCTCTGCTGTATCACACAGCTCCCTTCAATCAAGTGATACCAGTCTCCCGGCCTCCATTCTTGACAGCCTCAAGGAGTTTTCTCGCTGCAACCCACGTTGCACTTGAAATTAATCTGACTTCTGAGCCTTCAGACCCTACGGCACTTAAATGGCCCCAACCTCACCCGTCACCCTCAGGTTAAGTGTGAACACTGGCACAGCATGCAGTGACTCCTTACTACCTATACACACTATGGCCATTTGCCACCCCTTACTTTATACTCTAAGGATACCCAACTTGTTTGGAACGCTTCACCAATCCTCCCCCACCTCCCAATCTCCACACCACCGCACTACATGTGATGAAACAGGCTTCTCCTAATTCCTCCTTTACCCCGCTCAACTCAAAATCACCAGTATTCCTCCAGAAGGAAACTTTCCACAAGCCTCCTCTGGATATAGCCCCAAGCATACTTCTTTTATAACATCTACCAAGCCTCATGAAACCATCTTTTTCTAAGTTTATCTCCCTTACTAGGAAGTAAGTAGTTTAAAAGCAAACACTGTATCTTAACTCCAGTGAGGAACAGCACACCAGGCACATAGTAGGCATATGATAAATGGTTACCTAACTGAAATCCCAAGCACTACACAATGAAGAATGAAATATAGCTTGACTTCTCAGCCCATTCACCAGGAAGTCCTCAGTTCCACTTCTAAAACCCATGCCAAATCTGTTTACTTCGTGTGCTAGCACAGCCACCACGCCAGTCCAGCCTCTATCATCTTGCATTTAGATTCCTCACAGCCTCCTAATTTTCCTGCTTCCATCTACCCTACTACACACATACCACTCTCCCGCAGCCAGAAAAATCTTTGTAAAAATATGTAAGATCCTCTTTAAAATCCATCAGAATAAACTTACTTGCATCCTGTTATATTCAGACTAACATTCAAACTCTCACCACACTCTAGGATGCCCTGTATAAGCTTTGGGCAAGTCTTGTCCTCCATCTACACTGGGCTCCTTTTAAATATTCTAATACAAGAAGCTCACCTCAGTGTCTTCACTCTGGCTCTTCCCTCTGCCTAGAAGACTCTTCCCTCAGTTGGCTGCTGCTTCTCGAAGCTCCACGCAAGCATCACAATCCGACCCAAAGCAGCTTTTTAATTCTTCATTCTATCATATCACTGCATTTGGTTGTCTTCTTTGCACTCATTACCATATCAAATTATAATTAATTTGTTTACTTGTTTATTGTGTATTTCTATCCCTTAGGAAGGCAGGAGTTTTGTGTTTTGTTAATCACTGTTATCCCCATATGTCTAGAAACAGTGCCTTCTACATAGCAAACACTCAATAAGCATTTGTAAAACAAATCAACAAACCAAAAAAGCAACCTTTAAGATATACATAAAACAAGTAAGGGAAAGAAATGGATGGTCTACCAAACAAGGCAAGAAACATTCTACTGTTAGTATCTGCAACTAGACAGGCTGCACTGGTGTTATTGGGATCTGTTATCTATAAGCATCAAAAGTGTACTTCTCAAAGTTCAAAGTCAAGTAGAATGGTTTCACATGCTATATGCTAGCCCACGGTATGACACTGCAAACTATCATTTTAGAGAATTCTTACATTTAACAATCTCCCCAAAATCTGTAATGTACACAAGTAGTAAAACACACTTTAAAACACCTGTCACTTTATTAAAAAACAATACTTATGACAGTGGTACTTATCTGTAAATGATTAAATTTATCCTCAGAAAACTTCAGACTTTTAAAGTAACAGGTCCTCCTAACCTAAGAGGCAGGTCTTTAAGACAGGTTCTGACTAATGCCTACAACAATTAAGAAGCCACCTAACACACTATTCTTTCTTGGAAGCAATGCTGCAACGCAAAGAAAAACCATATAAAATTCATTAAAAAGTGAGCAGCCTCTTTTCACCCCGATGAAAGTTTTGACTAAAGGAGGAGAAAACTGTAGGTTGCTACTATGTTAGTGATAGAAAAAGCTTCAATTCTTTATTCAAGTATCATTCAATCACGGAAATGAGGATAACATACAAATGTAGGCAATGAAGATAATAAATCTAAGTATCTTATTTAGCTTGATTAAACCTCACTATTCAAGAAAATAATTTATAAAACAAGTCAGCTAGCAAAAACAATTTATACAAGGTTAAAAACAGTCATATTTCAATCATCACTTTTTACAGGCAACTTGAAAGGAACACAAATTCAGTAACTTTCCTTCAGATTCCTTGACATAATTTGATCAAACCTGGGATCTAACAAAACTTACCTTGGTATGGTAACACATTTAGTATTACAGTTTTGAGTGGTGATGGCTTTCTCAAGCTCATCTAATCGTCCTGTTTTCTTTAGCTTCTTCACCAGACTTTTCACTGCTTTCTCACACCACTTTTCTTCCTGCCCATTCTGCTCTCCTCCGCCTGCTCCTCCAGACCCACCAGCTGACTTCTTCCATCCCAGCAGTCTCTTCACAACTGGCGGCGTGAATGGCAAGATGGACGACATGTTCTTACCAAAGGCAGCAAGCCACGCTAGGAAAACAGCCTCTTGTATCGAACCTAGCAGAAATATTGAAAGGATGATGTAGAGACTACCTTGAACATCAAGTAATAATTTCAACTTATCATAGAAAGCAAACTGCAAAGCAAGATAGAAATTCAAATTATGACTTTCCCAATAGACTTCTCCACCCATGAAAATGTTATCTTTATGAATTTAAATGAATGATGGAAACAAACCCTTCTAAAAACAAGAATGTCGTAAGGACTCCTCTTGTGGGAAAATACAGTAATTTTGCAAGTAAAATCAGATACTTTTAATGATTTTTCACCACCAATACTATTTTAAACTCTTAGTAGTGTCAATTAAAATATTTTCACAAAAGGTTTTCTTACTTTTTAGAACTTCACTCTAATCTCAAAAGACTATACAAAAATACATTGAAAATTTGTAAGCCCACTCTCCCCCAGGTTTTAAACTTTCATAACTAATAGGAGGCAAAATCTACAGTTACACAAAAGAAGGGAAAATGCGTCAAGTGTGAAGTAATCAAGAATAAAGAAATAAACATGGCAAACAGAGTCGGTGGAGAAAAGCTGTAGTCCGGTTTCACCTGCTCTTTAGAGAATTTTTTTTAACACATGATTTTTCATTTTCATCTAAATAACAATTTGCATAGTGAGTAAAGTCAGATAGTTTCTCTTCCCAATTTAAGGAATTGTACCTTGTCTTTTCTCTTCCATAGGAATCATTTTTATTAAGCTGTTTTGTCTATTCAGCGTCATTTTACAAATATAAACATGTATACATACAACTAACCACATTCCCACCTTATTGCTGTACAAAAGTAGCATAATATTCCTTATTTTGTATATCTTGAAATTATTTTTTTATTTTTATTTTTTTGCTTAATTCCCTGTAGGTCATTCCTTATCAGTTCACACAGAATTTAGAAAGCACTGTCCCCTCAATTTTCTAGACTCCACTACTGATACTGGTTAAGTCCCACATAACTTTTATTCCTGATCCTTTAATTGGGGTTTAAAAATTGTTTCGCTCCAGAAGCTCTTAATATCTTAGCTCTTACGCTTTTCTTTCCTTTGCCTTCAATTTTAGTGAGATATAGGAAAAAGGAAAATGAATGTGTTCAATTTGCCATATTTAATAAAGTTCCCAAAAGGCATCCTTTTTAGAAAGTAAAGAGGTCTGTAGTCTTTACATCACACACCCCAAATACTAAAATTGTAGTTTTCAAAGTGTATCTTTAAGAAAACAATGATGCTTACATTTTCATTAGTTTGTTCCTTAATTATCATAATGATCAGACAATAGTTTTTAAACGTAGAGGAGGAAGTACAAGTTAAAATAATAATAAGGCATAATTTCATGCCCAATCTAGCTGGCAAAAATTGAATTAATTAAAATACCTACTGCTGGAGAAGATGTGAAGAAATTGTTATCATTCCACATTGCTGGTGAAAAGGTCAAATGTGACAGCTTTATTCTAAGTAATCTGGCAATGTGCCACATGTTACAACTAGTAACTGGATTATACGTGTATAAACAAAAATCTAGGATATTAATATGGGTTGCAGATATACCAATATGCAGAAAAGGGGGTGAAACGATGAAAAAGGCTGAAAGATATGGCCATTGTGTATGTTTTTGTGTATGTGTGTACAAAAAACTGGATGAAACATTTTTAAAGGAAAAAAACAGTTTTTAAGCACACTTTGCACATATTCTTAACGTTAAAGAAGATCCTAACACAAGATGCAAATTTATTTCCCATCAAACATGGCTAATTTTCATAGATTATATGCTAAGATTCATTTCCAATGTACACAAACTGCATTCCTGCTCTAACCTCTCCATAATTCCATTATTTTGGTTTGCACCACATGGAAGAATAATTTTTTTTTAAAATATTCCCTCTTCTCAGGATGGTCAATGACTAGTGAAGAAGACTGCCATGATTAAAATACACATGATAATTAAGAGAAACTGCAAGGGGGATTACAGGTACACAAAGAAACACCACCTGATTTTGCCTTAGGTGTCAGGAAAGATTTTCCTGAGGAAATATTTGCACTTCCCTGGCAGCTTGCCATTTATTCATTCCTCTTTGCATTCAACATTTTTTTTTTTTTTTTTGCCTGTTTATTGTGCCTGTATTTACCTGTTTATTCTCAAATCCAGTCTGTGTTATTCATCTGCAAACTACACTGTTGAGCTGGGACGGGTAGGACAAAAGAAATCCTTTGTAGCAAGGTATTGGCAGTGGGGAATGGAGAAGGGGTAAGTTTTTAAGGGCAGAGAGATCAACCAGCAGAGAATTGCAATACACAAAAGGAAAGAATAGATATTAGGGACATAGAAGGAACAGAGTTGATTAAGAAAAAGTTACAAATTACAGGTTCTTGCTTGAAAAACCAGTTGAATGAAAATACAATTCGCCAAAATACGAAGTATTTGGGGAACATAAGTGTTGTGTTAGTCAAACTAAATTTGCTGTGACTATGAAATTCCAGAAGGAGGTGCCCGATAAGCAGCTAGAAACAAAGGTTTGGGGCTTAGCAGAGAGATCAAACTGTCACGTGGTAATGAAACGCAATGCTGGTATATGGGAGAGCTCACAAAGCGCCAAGTTCAGTGAAAAAAAAATTCTAAGAAATACATATAAAGGAGTTATCAAATGTGGAAAAAAAGTGGATGATTAGGGAGAAAGGTGTCATGAATACAAAGGACAATTTATAGCAACACAACATGGTAACACAACTTTTAAGTGCCAACACTAGGATTTATATCAAGCAGCATGATGCCAGAGAACAAGTACTTAATTGTGTCAATGTATTGTGTTGCACATAACAATCTGAAGCTAATCTGGAGACCTAAAAAGAGCCATTAAAGGCTGAGCTCTTTATACAATCAACAGAGCTATCTGTGCCTGACAAATTAGTCCATTAGATAGGATTAGAGTGACACATTTAGCTCCAACTCCTTTCTCAATCTACAAATCATTTAACTAGTCTTTCAGTCACCACCTTCTACCTTCTTTGATGCAAACAGCTTTCTAAAATGCATACTGCATGTCACCCTACTACTAAAAATCCTTCAATATTTGCAAAAAGTAACAGTAAAATGACTTAATATCCTTTAAGAACCCATAAACAGTGTAATGCTTCAGAGAACAGATTCTGAAGCCAATTGGCCAGGTTCAAATCCCAAGGATGCCACTTACTAGCTGCATGGCAACCTCTATACACCCCAGTTTTCTCAGCTGTAAAATAAGGATAACAGTACCTATCTTAAAGCCAATATAACAACCTCTATAAAAATGTAATATGAGCTACATATGTACTTTAAGTTCTCTAATGACATTTTAAAAAGGGAAAGAAAATAGGCAACATTTTAATGATGTATTTAACCCAATATATCCAAAATGCCATCATTTCAACCTGCAATCAATATAAAAAAAATTTTCATACTAAGTCTACAAAATCTGTTGAGTACTTCACACTTACAGGACAACTCAACTAGGACTAGCCACATGTCAAGTACTCAATAGCTACACAAAGGTGCTGCCTACCCATATTGAATGGTCCAGCCCTAACTACTCAAAATTTCTGCCTACTCTGCCTATCCCATATTCTCCATAAACTGTTCATAAATGCCTCTATTTAACGGCTGTAGGATTCGTAGTGATGTGACATTTTTCAATTCCTATTATGTAAATTTATGTTCTCTCTCTCCCTCCCCATCCTCCTTTTATCAGTTTTGCTAAGTGGTCAATTACATTAATCTTTTCAAAGAACCAACTTTTTCTTAGCTTTGTCAATTTTCTCTATGTAAGATTACTTTCTATTCACTAATTTCTGCTCTTGTCTTCATTATTTCTTTACTTCTACTGTCTTTAGGTTTGATTTCCTATTCCTTTTCTACCTCCTTAAAAAAGCTTTCTTTTCCAATGCATAGACTTAAGGCTATAAATTTCATCTTAGCATTTCAGCAGCAGCATTCTAGATCATTGTAGTTCACCTTCATTTTCAATCAGTTTAAAATATTTTCTAATAGCCATCATAAATTCTTCTTTTAAGTCATATGTTATTCAAAAGCATAGTGTTTTATTTCTAGGCAGCTAGGAATTTTCTAGTTATTTTTATTTACTATAATACAAACAACATATTCAATTATTAAAATCAATGATATTTGCTGAGGCTTTGTTCATGGCCCTAGCTTATGGTCAATTCTAGTATAATTTCCATGTGCAAGGGAAAAGATGGTTAATACCACCATTAATAGTTTCAATGTTCTGTGTATGACAATTAAATCAAGCCTGCTAATTGTGATGTATGTATGTCCTATATATGTGCATCCATTGTGATGGCATATTTGTCTGTTTCTTTTAGTTCAAAATAAAATTTTTGGTTTATAGATGTTTGGGCTATTTTACTGGGTACGCATAAAGGATTGTGGTAACTCTGGTGGATCAATCCCCTTACACTATAAAATGTAGTTCTCTTTTTCTACTACTGTTTAATAAAGTCTCCTTTGCCTGATTGGTATAGCCACACTTATTTCCTTCAGTTAGCATTTGGATGGTATACCTTTTCGCATCATTTTCTCTCAATCTTTCTAGGTACTTATATTTAGGTAATTATTATTTGTCCAGTCTGATGATTTTTGCCATTTACTTGAAATATTTAGCCCATTTCCATGTAACATAACTACTAATTTAGTTGCCTGCTTGTTTTATATTTTCTTTCTTGTCTTCTTCTGAATTTATCACATATTCTATATCCAATTTTTTTCTGTATTCATTTGTTACACATTCTTTTCTTTTAGTGGTTACCCTAGATATTTTCTTATTCATCCTTCACTTAACACAATTTTCATACATATACTTCTACTACTTCCTCTATAATGCCAGAATCATAGAACACTGCTGAGTAGCAGTTTTGCTATGAAGGAGACTACCTCTGGTTTGTCCCTGTTCCTAGGATGAGACTCTGCAGAGCCTTCATTTCAAAAGCTAGCAGATCGTTATCTTCTAGGTACCTAGATACTATAAGAATTGCTTTGTTTTTAAGAGACTTCTGGTTTAGCTCTCTAGCCTAAGCAGCTTCAGAATTTGGCAAATGTCTACGGGGGAAGAAACTGGGTGTGTTGAAAATCATCAGTGTGTATTCACCACTTCCTCAAACGCTTTCAACTCTCACCTATTGTTCTCAAGTCGCTTCCCCTAGAGAATCTTTATCTCAACACCATAGGACTAGAAAATATCCCAATCTCCTTTTCTGAGATTTTGGTTTATCTCTTCCGCCCAGCTGAACTACAGAATTTAGGAATATACTGAGGGGGTTCTCTGTGTTTAAAGGCCCCTCATATTTCCAATCTGCCACTCAGGCTGCAGCCCAAAGGCCTCCTCTACTCTGTACCCAGGAAAAACAATGATCAGCTGCAGACCTCTCAGCTCACTTGTGAAAGGTATTCCCCCAGGGTGCAAAATTTTGCTTTCTTTAATCATTTTTACACCCATTGTTCTCTATCGCTAAATATATAAATTTTGTAAATTACCTGGCTTTTCTAGTTGTTTTATTAAGAGTCTTGGACTACCAAGAACTACTGCATCCTATCCCCCACGACGTTCTAATTCCATTTGAGTAGTAAGTCTTCCACAACTATAAATCTATGAGTTGAAATAATTTGTTGATGACTTTAATTTCAAAATAAGACACAAGATCACTTACCACTTGAGGACAGAGATGGAGAGTTAAGATTTGAGAACAGGAAAAAATAGAGAAACCTAGCCCTGAGAAAATCAACCATTATGAAACAACAGAAAACATGTCAGTTATATATTATCAGACTATATATTTAAAAAGTATTCCATAGAAGGAATTCCACTTCTGATTAGGACGTAGAAAGTTACAACAGAGCATCACTTTCATTCTAATAATCAAAACTAGCCAGATAAGCTACAAAATCATGGTCTCTCTGAACCAGAGTTGAGGATACAAAGCAGCCTAAGAAGAACTAAATTCCAAGTGTTGAGCCTTGAGAGAAGAGAGGCTGCATGGATGGTCTCTTTCCTGGTGGAGTGGCTAGTGAGGAATAATCCTGCCATAAATGAAAGTAAGAAGAAACCAGCCTACATGCACACCGACATGACATATTAAATTGCAAGGATCCCACAGAGCAAGTGTGCATCCATCCCAACCACTCATCCCCATAGGTTTCCACTAAGTACTTGCAAAAAGTATGTCAAAGCTTGGGGAACAGGACTGGAAAGCTGAGGGAGATCCCCTAAGGAGCTTAAGATCTCCCATAAATGCAAAAAATCTACCCTCATCAATGGGGGATGGGGGGAGGGACAGGCAAGAAAGGTGAGAAAAAGATGATCCCAAGAGACTCTAGACATTGAGCTGCCAAGGGCTGCAGTAGGACAGGAAAGATGAGAAAACTTTCACCCAGATACTCAGGACATTGACCTACCAAGGCTGAAATGAGTAGCGAACTTGAAGACAGGGTAGGATTGCTAAAAGAAACCTCTGGAAGGTATTAATAGCAGAAAGACCTCTCACTGGGCACAAAAGCTTGGAGGCAGGACTAGAGAAAGAGGGGGTGGGGGGAAAGAAAATAAGAATGACCAAGGAATTGACAGCTGAGCTATAGAGAAATTTCTCATGGTTCAGAAAGCTGATGGCTCAGCTATAAACCAAAAAGAGATCCAAAATCACACTTGGACAAAACAAGAAATGATGGACCATTTTCTAAAAGTAAATATTATTTACTTCAATCTCCATTGTTTTTATACAAATGTTCAGCATTCAATCAAAAATTACAAGATACAGGGAGTAGCAAACAGTCAAAACATGAATAAAATCAGATAACTATAATAAAAATGCTAAAGAAACTGATGGAAGAGATAGCAACATGAATAATGAAAAAACTTCATCACAGATATCAAAGTTACAAAAGAGGATCACAGGAAAACGTTAGAAATGAAAAATATAGTATTAGAAATTAAGGATATCATTAGATGGGCTTAACAGAAATGAGCAGTAAACTTGAAGACAGGCCAAATTAAAGTATACAAATTGAAACACAAAGAGGGAAAAAACAGTGTGGGGGGGGGAAAACTCAGAATATCCAAAACCAAATGTCAGTTGGGTTTAATTGGGGTGCCAGAGAAAGATGAAAGACAATGGGGAACAAAAAAATGTATGAAGAGATAATGGCCACAAACTTTTCAAGAGATGACAGATACTAATCCACATATGGAAAGAAAACACATTCATGGTCAACCTGCTGAATATTGAAGATAAAAGTAAGGATGAAAGGCCGAGCTAGGATAACAGTTAAAATCCCTGGGAGTCCTCGATAGAAAGAGAATCTGCACTCATTCACAAGCTCTTTTCCAAGGGCCTCAACTGAGTGCTCTTGAAAAAAGGCAGAAAACGGAAGAGAGCTCCTTCCTCCCATTTGGTGGCATCTCGTATGAAGCAAATGCCTTCAACTATGACGGGAGAGGCAGGAAAGTCTACCAAACCCAAGGGCAAGCAAAGATCCCCTGCCTCAAAGGGAAGGGTAGAGCAAAAGACATGTGCTGTTGAGTTGGGGGATTTGTGGAGCAAAACTTACTTGCCCATCCTCCACACACAAACATGCCTTTCACTCTGTAACAATAACCACCATATTCTACTGCCATGGGAAGGGAGGAAACACTGCTACCACCAGTCCCAGACAAAGGCACACAGATGCTGAGGAATGAGAAGCAACAGCTGTCTGATATTGAAAAAGGGACAACAAGCCAGCTTGGGCCCAAGATCCTGTACTAATACACAGCAAAGGTCTGTTACTACTAGATGCAAAAATCCTTAACAAAATATTAGCAAATCACATCCAGCAACATAATAGAAAAGGTCATCATCACTAAGTAGGATTTATCCCAAGGAGCAAAACTGGTTTAACATTCAAAAATCAAGCACCTCATTTATAGTATAAAGGAGAAAACGCACCTATGATTCTCTCAAATGAGCAAGAAAAAAGGTATCTGAAAATGTTAATTCAACACTCATCTATAATTTAAAACTCCCAGCAACACTAGAAAAGAATGTTCTTCAATCTGAAAAGGACATCTATGAAAAACCTAGAGCTAGCATATGTCATAAAGAAACATTAAATCTCTCCCTTACAACTGGGAATAAGACAAAGATGTCCACGGTTACCCTTTCTATTCAGTAATGCATTGGATATTCTAGACAGGACAACTATGCAACAAAGAAAAGATAGACTGGAAAGAAATAAATAAAACTGACTTTATATTCTACAGTGATATGACTGTCTCCATGGAAAAGTGCATGGAATCTACAAGTAATCTACTTACTGGAACTAGTAAGTAAATTTAGCAAGGTTTCAAGATAAAGGGTCAAGATTTCGAAAATGAAATTTCAAGAAATACGCTTGAAACAACAGATATTTTCTAGATATCTAAAGAAAGATACTCAAGATCTCAACACTAAGAATTACAAAATATTGCTAAGAAAAATGAAAAACACTGAACAAAGAGAGATCATGTTCATAGACTGGAAGACTCATATTGCTTAAATGTCCATTCTTTCCAATTTGATATATGGATTCAATGTAATCCCTACCAAAATTCCAGCAGAGTTAAGCAATTCATATGATATAAAATTCATATGGAAACAAAAAAAAAAACTAGAATAACCAAACCATTCTTGAAAAAGAAAACTGGAGGCCTTACACCACCTTATTTCAAGGCTTACTAAAAAGACTTAGTAATCAAGAGTATAGAGTAGGCATAAGAAAAAAAGATCAGTGGAACAGAACAAGTCTAGAAATAGACCCACACATATACAGTCAACTCATTTTCCAGTAAGGCCCAAGGTCAATCTAGTTTTCAACAACTTTTCAACAACATGGAAAATAACAAGCCTCAACCACAAGTGCATACCATCTTCAATGGGAAAGCAGAATCTTAAGCTCTTAGAGGAAAACACAGAATACATTCATGACCCTAAAACATAAAAAGCATTAACCACAAGAGAAATACAGTTGAGCCACGCATGGTGGCTCACACCTGTAATCCCAGCACTTTGGGAGGCCAAAATAGGAGGACTGCTTGAGCTCAAGTGTTCAAGACCAGCCTGGACAGCATGGCAAGACCCCATCTCTACTAAAAAACAAAAAATACAAAAAAAATAGCTGGGCGTGGTGCCTCCTGTGCTCCCAGTTACTCAGGAGGCTGAGGTGGGAGGATCATTTGAGCACAGGGGTGCGGAGGCTGCAGTGAGCCAAGATCACTCCATTGCACTCCAGGCTGAGTGGCAGAACAAGACCATGTCTCAAAAAGAAAAAAAAAGAAATAGAAAAAGAAAAAAAAAATACAGGCTGAGCATCACAAATCCGAAAACTGAAATCTAAAATGCTCCAAAATCTGAAACTTCTTGAGTACCAACATGACACCCCCAAAAAAACGGTCATTGTACTATACAGCTATAATGCAAATATTCTAAAAATTGGAAAACACCTGAACCACTTCGGGTCCCAAGCATTTTGGATAAGGGATACTCAAATCTGTGTATGTAACATAAACCATCAAAATTTAAAAATCACACAAAAAGGTAAGCTCAGCTTTTTTGTTAAACAGGAAAAGAATAATAGACATGTCATAAAAGACACAGGAGCACATGAAGAGGTATTTAGTATCACCAATCATCAGGAAAACGCAAACTAAAACCATAATGCAATACCATTTCACACCATCTAGAATGGTTTAAAATTTTTCTGACACTACTAAATGTTGATGAAGATGTGGAGTGTATTAGTATACTACTGCTGCTGCAACAAATAATCGCAATCACAGCACAAATTTAGCAAAATCAGTTTCAATGAACTACAGTCACAGTGTTGGCAAGACTGATTCCTCCTGGAGTGTCTGAGGGGAAGTTCGTCCTTGCCTTTTTCAGCTTCTAGTGGTTACCTGTAGTCTTTAGCTTGTGCTCCCTTCCCTTAGCTTGTGCTCCCTCCCCCACCTTCAGAGCACATCATTCCAATCTCTGCTTCCATCGTCACACTGCCTTCTCTTCTGTATTCAAATCTCCCTCTACGGCCTTCTAGTAAGAGCTCTTGGCATTACATTTAAAGCCCACCCAGATAATCCAGGATAATCTCTCCATCTCAAGATCCTTAATTTAATCACATCTGTAAAGTCTCTCTTGCCATATAAAACAACATTCACAGGTTCTTGGGATTAGAACCTGAATATCTTTGGAGACCATGATTCAGTCTACCACATCAAGCAACTAGAACATTCATAAACTGCCGAAATGAAAGTATAAAATGGTATATAGCACAATTGGAAAACTGGCAAGTTCCAAAAAGTTAAACTTAGATCTACCCTGTATCACACATTCAGGAAAAATAAATACGTATGTCCACAAAAAGAAACCTGTATAAGAATGTTCATAGTAGCCATGTTAATAATCGCCAAAAACTAAAAACAGCCAAAATATCAAAAGAAAACAAAAAATTATAGTGTGCTCATAAAAAGGAATACTGCTCAGGAACAAATATGAATGAGCTTATACACTCCACAACACGGATCAGTCTCAAAAACATGCTGGGCAAAAGACAAAGAAATATAGACTGATTTCATTCATGGCTTCCCACAACAGGCAAAACTAATCTAATGACAAGTCAAGATGACCATCTCAGAGGCACTGAGGAAGAGAAGTGGAAATGTTTGGACAGAAGCACAAAGTACCTTTCTAGGGTGACAAAAGTGTTCTCTATCTTTGTTTTATTCCCTCGCTCCTGTAAATCCACTGTTGAATTCCTGAATGTTTTCTATCTTGAGAGGTAATCACACATGAGTACAAGTTACCAAAACTCACAGAACTGGCCGAGCCCAGTGGCTCACACCTATAATCCCAGCACTTTGGGAGGCTGAGGCGGACAGATTGCTTGATTTCTGGAGTTCAAGACCAGTCTGGGCAACATGGCGAAACCCTGTCTCTACAAAAAATACAGAAAAAAAGTTAGCCATGTGCATGTCTATACTCCTAGCTACTTGAAAGGATCACTAGAGCCCAGGAGGCAGAGGCTGCAGTGAGCCGAGATCGTGCCACTGCACTCCAGCACCCTGGGCGACAGAGTGAGACTCTATCTCAAAAACACTCACAGAACTGAACATTTGAAGTCTGTGCATTTTAGCAATGTAAATTACAATTCAAAAAAATTTAAAAGGTGCCTGGACAAACACATTAAGAAGTTCCTAAATTAAGTTAAATAGACTTCTTTACTGAAGAACTTCTCAAAAGCTTCAACATGCCAATGCACATTACAAATTTCAGAAGGGAGGAGGTTGCAAGTGACCAAAGATGTAAGCTTAGAAGTTGCCGTCCACAACATGCAGATAGCCTCTGCAAGTACATGTAGGCAAATGTTCGTGGATGGAGGGTGGAAGGGGTATTGTTTTGAGGACAAAAATTGAGAGCCCAAATGACAGCCATCACAAACATACATGAGGCACTGACAAAATGGTTGTTGTAACAGAGCTATACAATTGACCCTTGGACAACATGGGTTTAAACTGTATAGGTCCATTTATACACAGATTTTATTCAAGAAACATTGCAAAATGTCTTGGAGATTTGAGACAATCTGAAAAAAACTCATAAACCAGGTAGCCTAGAAACACTGAAAAAAACTAAGAAAAAGGTATGTTATAAAGCATAAAAGATATGTAGATACTACTCTATCATTTACCATCATGAAATACAAAAATCTACTATAAAAAGTTAAAATTTATCAAAACTTACACAAACACAGACCATACATGGAGCCATTTACAGTTGAGAAATGTAAACATTCAGATGAAGTATTAAATCATTAACTACATAAAATTAACGGTAGTACATACTGTACTACTGTAATAATTTCATCGCCACCTCCTGTTGCTAACACGGTGAGCGGAAGTGTTGCGAGTATCCACTGTGTGAGGCTAATCATCTCTGCATGAGCAGTTCTTCTCTCCAGTAAATTATCACAGTAAAAAGTGATCTCTCACATTTCTCATGTAATTTTCACCATGTGTAGTGCAATACCATAAGCCTTGACTAATACCATGAGATCCATACGATGTGCCACTAGTGATGCTGACAGTGCTCCCAAGAAGCAGAGAAAAATCATGACATTACAAGAAAAACTCCAATTGCTTGGTATGTACCACAGACTGAGGTCTGCAGCTGCAGTTGCCCGCCATTTCAAGATAAATGAATCCAGTGTTAAGAACTACTGTTAAAAAAAAAAAAAGAAAATTTGTGAAGCTGCCACTGCAGCTAGGCCAACAGGTGTGAAGATCTTGCACCTTTTGTGAAACAACTTTTGATCTCATATTGAAAATGCAGGTTTTATGTAGGTACAGGATTGCTATAAAGAAAGGCGTACCTATAGACTATTACATGGTTTGAGAAAAAGCGGAGTCATTATATGACAACTTAAAGCAAAATTAAGGTGAAGGATCAAAAGCTGGAAAATTTAATGAAATCAAAAGATGGTTGAGAATTTAGAAACAGGCTGGCTTAAAAAATGTCAAGATAACAGGAAAGGAGCTTCTGTCAACCAAAGTAGATGAGTTAGTTCCTAGGCACCATTAAGAAAATCATTGAGGAGAAAGGGTATCTGCCTGAACAGGTTTTTAATGCAGATGCAAGTGCTGTATTCTAGGGGAAAAAACTGCCACAAAGGACATTTTTTAGCAAAAAGAGAAACAAGCACCAGATCTGAGGTAGGAAAGGACAGGCTAACTCTACTGTTTTGTGCAAATATATCCAGGTTTATGATCAGGACTGCCCTTCTCTATAAAGCTGCTGACCTCCAATCCTTGAAGGGAAAAGATAAACACCGGCTGCCACAACAAAAAGGCCAGGGCAACCAGAACGCTTTTCTCTGGATTCGTTCCATCAATGCTTTGTCCCTGAAGTCAAGGACCCTGCCAGTAAAAGACTGCCTTTTAAAGTTCTTTTGACATTGGACAATGTCGCTGGTAACCCACAATCCCATGATTCCAACACCAAATATGTCAAAGTGATCTACTTGTCCCTGAACACATTAATAACATCTAAATCAGGGAGTCATAAGGACCTTTAAGGCTCATTACACACAGTACTCCATGGAAAAGACTGTCAATGTTACAAAAAAGAACTCTGATAGAGTGTCATCAAAGTATGGAAGGATTACGCCATGGAAGATGCCATTGCTGTTATAGAAAAAAACCATGAAAGCCATCAAGTCCAAAATGATACATTCCTACTAGAGAAAACAGTATCCAGACGTGCCCGACTTCACAGCATTTACACCAGAGCCTATCGAGGAAATCATAAGAGATTGTGGATATGGGGGAAAAAAAAAGTGGGGAGTGAAGGGCTTCAAGAGATGAATCTTTTTAGAGAAATTCAAGGGCTAACAGACTCCACACATCAGAGGAATTAACAGAAGACGACATAACAGAGATCAGTGCTTCTAAACTAGCTCCAGATGATGAGGAAGAAGATGCAGAAGAAGCAGTGCCAGAAAACAAATTGACATAGGACAATCTAGCTATATATATATAGGGTTCTAGTTATTGAAGGCTGCTTTTGACTTCTTTTATAACACAGATCCTTCTATTACATGGGCACTGAAACTAAAGCAAAAGGTGTAAGGAGGACTGGTACCACACAGAAACATTTTCGGAGAAATGAAAATGCAAAAAGTCAGGCAAAAATTGCTTATTTTCATAAAGTTACACTGAATGTGCCTGACTCCCAGTCTGCCTCTTCTACCTGTGAGACAGCATGACCAACCACTCCTCAGCCTACTCAGAGTGAAGACAATGAGGATGAAGACCTTCATGATGATCCACTTCCACTTAGTGAATAGTATATGTATTTTCTCTTCCTTATGATTTTCTTAGTAGGTTTCTTTTCTCTAGCTTAAAGAATACAGTTTATCATGCATGTGACATGCAAAATATGGGTTAATCAACTGTTTATGTATTGGTAAGGCTTCCAGTCAACAGTAGGTCGTAAGTTTTAGGAGAGTCAAAAGTTATACACAGATTCTTCACTGTGCAGGACAGCACCCCAACCACCCCACTGTTCAAGGGTCAACTGTATATTTACTAAAAAAGAAACATTAAGTAAAAGCTCAAAAAAGAACTTTAAATTATCAAAAGAATGTTCTCAAAAAAGGTCCTCAAACTGAAGATATTCAGCCCTTGGTATAATTTGCTAGAAAATAATGGCCATAACTGCCAGGCGTGGTGGCTCACGCCTGTAATCCCAGCACTTTGAGAGGCAGAGGCGGTTGGATCACGAGGTCAGGCATTCGAGAACTAGCCTGACCAACATGGTGAAACCCCATGTCTACTAAAAATACAAAAATTAGCTGGGCGTGGTGGCGAGTGCCTGTAGTCCCAACTACTCGTGAGGCTGAGGCAGGAGAATCGCTTGAACCTGGGAGGCAGAGGTTGCAGTGAGCCAAAACCACGCCACTGCACTCTAGCCTGGGCAACAGAGCGAGACTCCATCTGGAAAAAAAAAAAAAAAAAGAAAAGAAAATAATGGCCATAACCTAATATAATCATACTCACGCCCCTCGAAACAGAAAAAAAATCAATGCGTCCTCAAGCTCAATTCAGGAGACTGGCCCCAAGGCCTCCCTCCAGGAAGAGGCAACACAGCATGCCAAATTTCATAAATTTCATAAATTTGGCCATGTCAACCCTTTTTAGGGATGTATGGAATGCCACATAACAATACTGCATTGGCAACCTTGGGAGTCCAACTAGGGTTCAAACACTAAAAATTTGAAAGGAGTCAATAATAGGATTATGTAACTTTCTTTAGCAATATAGTAGAAATGGTGGGAAAGTGAGGTTTGCGTAGAATTAGGGAACTGTAATGCAAATAAAAGAGCAACAGTGAACTTAACAGCCCGGTTAAACTGTCTATAGTGGTAGACCTATAATACGACACATAAATAAGCACTGTAGTATGTAACTTGATAAAATTAAGCAAATACACAAAACTCCATCAAACGCATGTAATCATCTACCAACTAATAACCTGGGACTATCAGGTAGCAAAAAGTGTACTTGGCTACCTTTGGCCCCTGTTGGATTCCTACTCTGTGCCACAAAGTATGCTCTAGAGGAGCCAACTACAGACACCGTAGTATCATGTGACACAGTCTTATCCTAGCACAGAGAACAGGATTCAACCTTTGGAAGGGAAAGGTGACACTAAAGTTGACACCAGAGCACAAGTATTGAGAGAGATAATACAGCAGGCAGAAAGTTCAGCATGTTTTCTAAAGACAGGAAACGTTTTAGGAGAGACGAAAAATTTAGGTTATCACTAAAATACGGTGCACAGGAAGCACTGTGGCAGAAGATGAGGGGAAAATAAGGCCAGTGCAGATTAAAGAGCTGAAGATAGAAATTACTGCTAATGATAGGAGTATTACTTCATTTATTTCAGTGACAATTCGCATTTTGAATGACCTACTGGACGTGCAGTTTAGGGAAAAGGATTGAAACACAACTAATGTGACCGACTACCTAATGTAACTGAGTGGCATGTAATGGTACATTCATCACTATTTGGAATGAGGAAAGAGAAGCAACCCTGAAGGCTAAAGGGTCAGTTTTATACATGCCTTTATGTAAGTAACTATGTTCATCACATGGCCAGGAGGCAGCATAAAATATAGTAGACTCAGGGGAGCTAGCAGTCAGTGTACAAGTAAGAGTGTGTGCCCGAGCTAGGCAGAGACAACTGGTGTCTTGAAGAAAAGCAGAGCAGCCAATCTCTAGGCTTGGTTTCTGAGGACTGTCCAGGCCTGTTCCAGCTCCACAATTATATCCTCAGAACAAAACCTCTTTTTGAGTTAGCATGAGTAATCTCTCTGTTCCTTGTGAAAAACTGATAGAAAAAGCAAAATAAAAGAATCTCCCTACAAGTATCTATATCTTTGGTTCAATTATTCCATTCATAAGAATTTAGCCTAAAAAAAAGAATAAAAAATGAAACTTCTGTATAAACAGCAAAAAAAAAAAAAAAAAAAAAAAAGGGATTTCCAGCATTAGGAGGAATGAGAGTAAACAGTTTCTGTAACACTTTTTTTTTTTGAGGAGTTTCACTCTTGTTGCCCAGGTTGGAGTGCAATGGCGTGACCTCAGCTCACTGCAACCTCCACCTCCCAGGTTCAAGCAGTTCTCCTGCCTCAGCCTCCGGAGTAGCTGGGATTACAGGCACGCGTCAACGCGCTCGGCTAATTTTTTGTGTTTTTAGTAGAGATGGGGTTTCACCATATTGGCCAGGCTGGTCTCCAACTCCCAACCTCAGATGATCCATCCGCCTCGGCCTCCCAAAGCACAGGGATTACAGGCATGAGCCACAGCGCCCAGTCTGTTACACTTTCGTTAGGAGAAATGTTTCTTATGAGTTAAGCTGTATTCCTGGGGATCTAAAACTTTTCTATAAAACCTTTACAATATTTTTTCTTCACTGAAATGAAACTAACTTAAGTTTAGGCCTATTCTGGGTCATCTGAATGGCCACATGACCTGGTATTGCCACATGATTTCAGTGTCCCATGTCTTACAAGAGGAGTTAAAACCATTTTGGAACTAAGTGAACACTTAAAGTTACCAGCCTTACCTTTGCATGTCTCAGTAACCATGGTTGGCTGACATCTGTCTAATATCTCCGGAAAATTTTTAAATTATGTAATAAAATAACATTTGTTGTAAGTAATGCTGATAATATATCTCAATTAGTTAAGCTTTTATTTTAAAAACTGAAGCATTTTTAGCCAATATTTTTGAAGTGTAAATAGACTGAATGTAGGCTGACAAGGAACAGATAACAATGTGTTCCAGGTTAAAAACAAATGAAATACAAAAAAGAAAACTAGATTTATAATCAAGTTGCTATCAAAACGTGAATGAGTCATTTACAGAATATACAGATTTCCTTCAACGGTGTGGCAGCAAGTTCTCTACTGAAATAAATTTTCAACATCTGCAAGAATTGAAATCTAAGTTCAGACACTTATTTCTAATTCCAGCAATAAGTGATACTTACATAATGCAGATTTCAAAAGAACACAAAGACTATCTTTACAGCTGAATAAGTCGGCTTACCAAATGATACCTTAGTAAAATTAGGATTCTAAGATTACTCACCGGAAAGTTTCAATAAGGTAAGAGGTCTAATTATCCTGAACTTGTAGTAAAGCCTTCAAGTTATTAACTCTATATTATAGTTTGACAAATAGCATTCTCTGCACATTTAATTAAACAACAGTGCATACTCTTTCCAGAGTCCTCAACTATGTGGTCCTTTTCTTACTGTTTTTATTCTGACATAAACCCTATCACTGAGTATGTATTACAAAAAAATCTCCAAATCCTTAGAATGACTTTTCATTTTATGTTGTCTTTTGGAACACACAAAGCTATATTTTAATTAAAAATCTTTTATGCCACAACCTTGCTTTTCAAAGAAATCTTGCTGTGCCTCTAAATACAGTAGGAAACATTTATTGAGTGCTTAAGCCTAAGAGTCCAGTAAGCAAGAATTCCGAATCCTAAGAACCAACTGGGGTTAGGTACTATTATTTACAAATGAGGAATGTGAGGCACAAATAAATACCCTGACGTAATACAGAGAATCCCCTCTAGATATTCTTATGGACACTTTAGTTTACTTTTCATATTAAGTTTCTAAAAGAAAGATCAGAAATTTGGTTTTAAGAGGTGAGACAGTGATCTAACCATCTCTCATAAGGACAGCCTGTGTATTAAAGCTTACCTGTTGCTAAGTCATAATGCCACTTCTGTCGCATAACAAATTCCTACTAAATAAAGGTCTGATCACACGCATTCTGTTATTTGTTCACACTTAACATCAATGTAAGAAAATATTAATTACTACTGCTTTCTAGTTAGTCTTGATATTTGCCAGGGTGAGCCCCCTTCCTTATTTTTCAGATGTGTAGTATTGCTGGTTACTTTAAGTTTAGCATGTTCTACAAAAATCCTATAGGATTTTGATTGGAAGTGCAATGAATTTATATTAGTTTATGGAGAACATATTTATGATATCAAGTACTCCGACTATGCAAATGAGTATTTCCATTTATTTATTATCTATTGATAAGTTGCATATTTTCTCCATAAAAAATCTTACATCTTGTCAAATTTACTTATTTCTCCAGGTATCTTGGTTTTTATTGTAAATGGGGACTTTAATTATACAAAAATATTACACTCAACACTCATGTACTTTCCATCTAGCTGTTGTATCTTAGCATTTTGCAGTACTTGATCAGACATAAGAAATAAGATACGGATACAGCTAAAGCCCCCTATGTATTCCTCTTTGATAACATTTCCCTCCCTCTTGCTTCTCAGAGATTATCACTATCCTGATGTTCCCCCATGGTCATTTAACAGTTTTGCTACATATTGTATCCATACAATACAGTTCTGTACATTTTATAAATTTATATGAAAGTTTGATACTGTTCAGTCCATGCTGATACATACATAATCCTAAATCCTAGTTCATTCATTTTAGCTGTCACATGGCATTCCATTTTATGACTAGCACAGTTCACTGTCCATTCACTCTGGATGACTAGTTAGGTTTCCAATTTTCCTCTCTCACAATCTGCTATGAATAGGCTGGTATATATCATTTTATACCATGTAAAAGCTCTTCTAGGGTAGAAAATTTCAAACTTTCAAACTTTTTAACCGAAAAGAGTCCCACAGTGAAAAGTACATTTTACATGCAACCTAGTATATACACACACACTTTGCTAAAAGAGACATTTCACCATATGCTGCACTCTACAATTTCTCTAAACTGAGGGTCGCGAACCGTGAGTGGGCATGAAATCAATAATTCTAACAAATGTTTACACTAATGTAACCACAATCCCAAAAAAAAACAACATTTCCAGCACCTCAGATGTCTCCCTTACGTTCCTTTTCAGTCAATCCACCTTCCCCCGTCAGGCAACTACTGACTTCTATTACTGAGTATTAATTTTACCTGTTCCAGAAATTCATATAGATGGAATTATACCGTATGTACTCTTCTGTGTTTTTTAACACCCTTTCGAAAGTTCTCTTGTATTCATTTCCTAAGAATTTTTGTCATGAACAAGTACTAAATGTTATCATATGCTTTCCCGTTGTCCATCAAAATTATCATATGGCCTTTCTCCTTTAATGTGTTAACATGATGAATTTCATTTACGAGTTTTCTAATGCTTAATCATCCCTACATTCCTGAGACAAACCCTAATTAGTCATGGTATTTTTGTTTTGAGTAAATACTAACATTTTACAAACTACAATTTTTATTGCCATGTTCTTTGGTGAGAATGCAGCCTATATCCCCTTCTCACACTATCTGGTTGGGGTATCAAGATTATAGTAGCCTTGCAAAATAATTTTTCTGTAACATTTTGTATAAGATTAGAGTTAATCCCTCACGTTTGGTTGCACTTGCCCATACGGGGTCTTCATTTGTAGTCTGGTGTTTTGCTTGAGGACTTAAAATTTTACATTGGTACAGGTATATTTATTTATTTTGTTTTGTTTTGTTTTGAGACAGAGTCTCACTCTGTCGCCCAGGCTGGAGTGCAGTGGCACGATCTTGTCTCACTGCAACCTCTGTCTCCTGGGCTCTGCCTCAGCCACCTGATTAGCTGGGATTACAGGCGACTGCAACCATGCTTGGCTAATTTTTGTATTTTTGATAGAGACAGGGCTTCACCATGTTGGCCAGGCTGGTCTCAAACTGCGGACTTCAAGTGATCACCCGCCTTGGCCTCCCAAAGTGGTAGCCACCATGCCCCGCCTGATATAGGTGTATTTCTAAACATGACTAAGTTTTTAAATCATAATCTAGTGAAGTTTCTAATTCTTATTAAGCCAACTTGGTAATTTATTTTGCTAGAAATTGTCCACTTTACCTGTTTCCAAATTTAAAGAAATAAAACTGTTCACAGTATTCTTGCAGTTTTAAAATCTCAGTTTGTCTGCAGTTATACCATCCCTTCATTTCCAATACATTTGTACACTCTTTTTCTCCTCTATCAATCTTGGCACTCTTTTCAACTTAGTTACATGCACTAAATCAAAGACACTATTTTTGTTGTTGTCGTTGTTGAGACGGAGTCTCGCTGACACTATTTTTGTTGTTGTCGTTGTTGAGACGGAGTCTCGCTCTGTCGCCCAGCCTGGAGTGCAGTGGTATGATCTCGGCTCACTGCAACCTCTGCCTCCTGGGTTCAAGCGATTCTCCTTACAGAATGTATCTTCTGTAATTGTTGGGTGCTTGCTAATTGTACTCTTCCAATCCTTCATAACCTTGTAGTTTTTTAAATCTACCCTTTCATAAATTACTGAGAGGTATATTAAAATTTTCTACTACGATTATAGATTTGATTTATACCTGTAATTCTTCCAATTTTACCTTATAAATTACACCTAGTATATCTTTTCCATTCCTTTGCTTTTAAACTATGTCATCATACTTTTAGGAGTCTCTCCACTTGTAAAATACAGTTGGTTAGATTTTTTAAATTTTTGTTCTCCTTTAGCCAGCAAGTTTAATCTGAGATTACATATTGGGTTTATGGAGATATTTCAGCTTATTTTCTACCATCTTATTTTGTGTTTTCTAATACCTATGCATTTTTCTTTGCTTTTTTCTTCTTCCCTGCCTTATACTGGAGTGATCAATTTCTCTTTATTTCCACCCCTCATCCCCACTGACTTGGAGTTATACGTTATTCTATTTCAATTCTTTTGGAGAGTTATTGGTAAAAAAATTTTTAGTGGAAAACTTTAACTCATCATTGCATTGTAGATGAAAACAGCCTATTGAAAACCATAACAAAGAATTTTTTTTCTAAGATATGGGTTCTCCCTATGTTGTCTAGGCTTGAACTCCTGGACTCAACCAATCCTCCTGCCTCAGCCTCCCAAAGTGCTAGGATTACAGGCATGAGCCACCACGCCTAACCAAGGAATTTTTTAAAACCAGAAACCTCATGAGGATAGGGAGAAGAGGTAAGGAGAAAACAGAAGCAAAATTTTAATGGCTGGAAAATGGGTGAGCAGTAATTGAACAGATCAGAAACTACTAACTCTAGGCTAGCTGTAGGGAAAGCTGAAAACCATTGATTAACACAGAAACCTCAAAAACTTAAGGAACCAACAGCAAGTCATGGCAGGAACTGAGGGCCAGGCAGGGGAAGGAATAATAGGTAGCACTTGTTAAGAGCTTTGTAGAAAGGAATTCGGTTCTTAGATTTCCGCCCCCACTGTCTCTGGATAACTAATCCTCTGCCTCAACGTTTACTTTCTGCAAAGGGGAAAACAAAATCCCTGGACTAGGAGATGGCCTGGGTATAAGTAGGAAGAAAAGAGGGTGTGAATGAACATGAGCACGCTATGTTAAATGTCGACTCCCAAACCCCTTCCTCCACTGGGTTTTGGCTCCCAAATACTAGCAGCCAGACCTCCGCCCAGTTATTCAGATCAAAAGACTTCACTAGGGTACCTGACCGACCCAGGAGGAAAGGCATATAGATGCTAATATTGGGAGTTTACCAACAAACAGCCTGCCTGCTCAGATCCCTCTCCAGTGAAACTGAAAGGAGACAAGTTTCACCCACGTGTTGAGTTTTTGATCAGCTTTTTAGATCCCCACTTCTTAAGAATTACTTTATCTGAGGAAAAAGGTCAAACAAAACCAGAAAAATTCAGCTTCAAGAAAAGACTATACAGAGAAAGAAAACATTTTTAAAACATCAACATGGCCAGAGAAATAAGACTGAGCAACCCTGAAGAAAGAGCAGCATGCTCTCAAAGGCAGCATTCAGAGAACTTAACAGCTCTTGCATAGCTTGATAGCTCATGACAGCAGAAACGGGGGAAAAAAATCAATAGAAGTGCTAGAAGATAAAGTAGAAGAAATCTTCCAGAAAGCAGAAAAGAAAGATGGGAAACAGTAGAGAAAATGAAAAAAATTGGAAGACTGGTTCCAGAGGTCCAATGTCCCAACAACAGTTCCAAACAGAGATGCAGAGTAGGGGAGTCAAATAGATAAATTAAGAAAAAGCCCCTGAACTGAAAGATGGGAGTTTCTAGATGGAAAGGGCCCATCAAGACCCCAGTAAAACAGATGAAAACAAACCTACAAGAAGGCCCATGGTAGCAAAACCAGAATGCCAAAGACAAAGAAAGGGCCTAAAGTTTCCAAGGAGGAAAAAAAATAGGTTATATAGAAAACAATCAAAATGGCTTTGGTTTTGTCAACAGTATACTGTAAACAAAGTCAAGAGAGCAATGGCTTCGTAATTCTGGGCTTCATAATTTTTCAAAAAAAAATTTCCAACCTAGACTTATGTTACCCAGAACAAAGGCATTTTCAGACATGCAACATCTCCAAGTATTTACCGCCCCACCCCCAACACATTCTCCAGGAAGGTCCTGAAGAATATGTCTCATCAAAAGGAGATACTAGTAAAACAAAAAGGAATACGATCTACACTCGAACCCAGGAGTGCAAGGCTGCAGTGAGCCATGATCACCCTACTACACTCCAACTAGACAACAGAGTGTGACCTTGTCTCAAAAAAAAAAATACACACACACACACACACACACACAAAGAATAGGAGATCTAACAAAGAAGAAAAATGAAGGCAATCCCTAATATGCTAGTGAGGGGGAAATCTCAGAATGACTGCTGCGTACTAGGTGTAGAGGCAACCAGTGCAAATCGGAGCAAGCTAAAAAAGACGAAGCCAAAACAACGGCAGCCTTCTCTCCAAAGTGAACACTGTAAAAGTCAATGGAAGCATAACCTTCACTGATTAGAGCCAAATGATAAATGGATGGGGGTGACTGATGAGGCCATAAAGAACAGCTTTGTACCACTCTTTACCAATATCTCAGCAGATTTCTGATTCCAAAGATTACAACGCAAAAGAAAAAAATTTTGCCTAAGTGGAATTCTTATGTTAGTACATGTTTATATATGTATGGATTTCTTTAGACCAGTGCTATCCAACAGAAACAGGATGCAAACCACATATTGTTAAATTTTCTATCAGCCACATTAAAAAAGTAAAACTTGGTGTGCTTTAGTCAGTTCAGGACGGTATAACAAAGTACTACAGACTAGGTGGCTTATAAACAACAGAAATTTATTTCTCACAGTTCCGGAGGCTGCAAGTCCGAGATCATGGTACCAGCATGGTTAGGTTCCAAGTAAGGCCCTCTTCTGGGTTGCAGACTGCCGCTTTTTTCAGGTATCTACACATGGAGGACAGAATGCTAACAACGGTCTCTTTTATAAAGGCACTAATCCCGTTCATGAGGGCTCTACCCTCCTGACCTCAATATCTCCCAAAGATCCCATTTCCTGATGCCATCACAGCGGGAATTACAAGATGAAATCATAATTTAATAATTTTATTAATCTAACCCAATATATCCAAAATACTATTTCAATTCGCAATCCGTATTAAAAACCATTGAAATATTTAACATTCTGTTTTTGTACTGTTAGAAAACTGGTGTGTATTTTATGCTTGTGGTCCATCTCAATTTCAAGAGCTCAATAGCCACATGGTGGCTAGTGGCTATCATACTGGACAGAGCAACTCTAGAAGGATAAACGAAAAGCTAGTAACAGTGATTACATTTCTGGAAAGCACAACTGGGCAGCAGGAGGTAGGAGATGTAAAGGAGGCTTACTTTTTTCAGTATTTACTATTTTGTTCTCCTTGACTTTTATACCATGTGCATGTGTTATTCGAAAAAATGAATAAAGTACATTCTCTAAAATAAATTACAAATGTAGATATTCTTTGAACTACTCCTAGAAATCTATCTTACAGACATACCTGCAAAGGAGCAAAATGCTATATAAACGAAGTTATTTGTTGTAGCATTGTTTTTAATACCACAAGACCGGAAACATTCAACAGAGGACTGATGATATATTCAGACACCCGGCCAGGCACAGTGGCTTACGCCTGTAATCCCAAAACTTTGAGGGGCCGTGGCAGGCAAATCACTTGAGCCCAGGAGTTCAAGACAAATCTAGGCAACATGGCAAAACCCCACCTCTACAAAAAATTTTAAAAATTAGCTGGATATGGTAGGCATGCGCCTGCAGTCCCAACTACTCAGGTAGCTGAGGTGGGAGATTAACTTGACCCCTGGCAGTCAAGGTTGCAGTGAGCTGTGATCACACCACTGCACTCCAGCCTGGGTGACAGAGTGAGACACTGTCTCAAAAAAAAATTTACAGACACCCATACAAAAGAATATTATACAACCCACTACTCCAAAAAAGAAGAAAGGCATTCATTACATACTGACACAAAATAAGATGTACTATTAAAGTGACATATGTGACCACTTGTACTAAAAGGTAATATACACACAAAATTGTTCATAGATGCATAAAATCTCTGGAACACCACACAAAAACCTAGTAAAGCTACTTGCCTTTGAAAAGGCAACTGTATGCAAAGAACAGACCAGTAAAGAGACTCTTCACTGGGTATCCCTGAATTTTGGATTACAGTCATGGATTATGTATACAAAAATTCACTATTCCACATGCAGCTGTAGATGTTTTCATGTACCCTGCCTTGCCTTGCTGTGATATTAAAGTCCATCTAAAGCCTACTGTTTTTCCAGTTCCTCCATAGAGAGGTCTGAGGCTTCTTTCTCCAAGAAGCCCCAGATGTTTCAATGATACCAGAACACTTTTCATTTTTTAATTTTTTTAAGCACACAGTTCCCACAGTTCTGTCTCCTTTCATTGAATGGCATTATAACCTCAGCCCCAACTACTGAATCTTATCTCTAGTAAATCCCCCAAGGCCACACTTTCCTTAAAGTTGACTGATTTTTCTAAGTTTCTAGTACCTGGGCACTTTCTCTCTCAAGATCAACTGTATACATAAGAGAAAACTTTTATATTTTATCCAACATTTTCATCTGTTTACAGTAGGAAGAATGGGCCTAACTTGTGTCTGTGTCATTTTAAGAAATTTAGATAAAGACAGTATAAACAATAACAGCAAACACTGAAGAAAGTATGATCACTGAGAAAAGACTGCTAAACTTGACAGTTCATCTGGAAGGACAGTAGGAAGGGAAATGTGAAAAAGAATGGTTAAAAAATATTTTTGCAAAGTTGAAGTCAAGAACAGATAGTGATTAAATGTAGAAAGCAAAAGTAGATTGCACTTTTAAAAGGTATGGAGGGAAGAGAAATTTCAAATCTTCAAACTGCAGGAAAATACAAAATATTCCCCAAATACCTATGTGAATTTTTATTTAGAAAGAAAACCAAAGTTAATTATTTCAACAAAAATACTTTAAATATGATGGTGCTGCCTCATCTAGAACATCTAAGGTCCCACTAGAAATAATATAAAATCAATGTGCAGTCAATCCTCCTTATCTGTGGGTTCCAAATACATGGATTAAACCAACCATGGATAAAAAATATTCAGGAAAAAACTGTGACTGTACTGAACATGTACAGACTTTTTTCTCATCATTTCTAAAACAATATAGAATAACAACTATTTACATTGTATTAGATATTAAGTAATCTAGAGATGATTTAAAGAATAACAATAAAATGTGCATAAAACAAATTCTACACCATTTTATACAAGGGACGTCAGCGTTCTCATATTCTGGTGCTTGCAGGAGAGTCCCGGAACCAATCCTCTATGGAGACCGAGATTTTTAGCAATCTATGTTTAAACATACTACATGGCAGAGATAAAAGCAGCAGCATCAATGACCTGGAATTGTATAACTGTTTTAGTCAAATAAATAATTCATTAGTAACCAGGATAATAGAAAACCTCAAAAAAATTAAAACACATAAAACCCAATTTTTTAAAAACAGATTTTTCAATTCTCACTACAACTATGTTCTTTCCAAAGCGTAAGCTAGTAAGGAAAGACACTGCCAACTGGAAACCTAGGTCGGCCCCCATGGAGAATGATGGGTCATGTCTTTTAAACAAAAGCAAACAGAAAACATTCATGTGTTCAACTTTATGGACTGTCAAACCTAATGCAAGCTTGAATTTAATTCAAGAAAATTATTATTTTAGCAAAAGTCCACATTAAATAGGGACTGCTGTGTAAAGAGACTACTTTTTTTTTTTTTAACTAGGAGTTATATTCCTATCACCTATAATGAGTTTTGTGGAATCCACAACTCTATAATCAACTTGTAAACACGTAACTTACATATTGGTTTATCATTCCCAGATTATTTTTTAAAAAAAAGCACCTATGACAACACTACACAGGCCCAGACTCAAATCAGCACAAATATAAAGTACAAGTACTCTAATTGCTCTTCAAATTCCCAAAGTCTATCCTGACCCTCTTCTGAAGCAGCAACTAATACCACGTCAATTCACGTGAGTGGGGTCCTCAGGCCATAAAAGTTCAATTAAAGCAAAGTCTAGAGTAGTGCCACCCAACACAACTTTATACAATGATGTAAATGTCCTTGGGTATCTGTGCTGTCTAATACAGTAGCCATCAGCTGCATATGGCTATCTAAATTTAGATTAAGTAAAATTTAACATTCAGTTTCTCAGTCACAGCAGCCACATTTCAAGTGCTAAATAGCCACATGTGGCTGGCAGCTACCTGTTAAGATAGAGCAGGTCTACAGCAAAAATTTCTCCAAGACCTACTGTTCTTCAGCTGTGCTTCAAAGGCTTCCTGGTGGTGAGGATGAGAGGAAAACTGATCAGGCAGGACTTCAACAACTGCCTATTCTTCCTTCCACAAAACAGCTTTACTCCTTTTATCTGTTTTACATTTTGAAATTCTGCATATTTCTCTCTAAAGGCTTTCTAGTTGCTGCTGTGTGTGCAGGTGTGCACATTTTAAGTCTGACTACTACTGGTTTCGAGCAGAAATGGCCAATGCACAACCTCAGGCCAAAGCTGGACCCTCCTGATAACTAAAACATTTTTTAAAAAAAAGTTTAATTGATCAGCTAACATGAACTACAACCTAACTACCTGTCTATTAAGAATTTTAGGCCGGGCGCAGTGGCTCACGCATGTAATCCCAACACTTTGGGAGGCCAAGATGGGCGAATCACCTGAGGTCAGGAGTTCGAGACCAGCCTGACCAACATGGTGAAACCCCGTTTCTATTAAAAATACAAAATTAGCCGGGCATGGTGGCGCATGCCTGTAATCCTAGCTACTCAGGAGGCTGAGGCAGGAGAACTGCTTGAACCTAGGAGGCTCGGAGGTTGCAGTGAGCCAAAATCGCACCACTGCACTCCAGCCTGGGCAACAGGAGCAAAACTCCGTCTCAAAAAAAAAAAAAAAAAGAATTTTAAAAGTTGATCTCAATAAGGAAAATTTGCATTCACTACCACAGATAAAGTATCTCTAGTCAACAAAAGAGTTTCAATAGTTCACTCAAGTCAAGGCAGAAGGCTCATGGGCCCAGCTTCCACTGCATCATTTATGAGGATTTTATATAGGAGGCTCTGCAAAAAAGATTCACCACCCCACATTTTCTTTTTTTTCTTTTTTTTTTTGAGACGGAGTCTTGCTCTGTCTCCCAGGCTGGAGAGCAGTCGCGGGATCTCGGCTAACTGCAACCTCGGCCTCCCCGGTTCAAGCAAATCTCCTACCTCAGCCTCTTGAGCAGCTGGGACTACAGGTACCCGCCACCACACCCAGCTAATTTTTGCATTTTTAGTAGAGACAAGGTTTCACCATGTTGGCCAGGCTGGTCTCAAACTCCTGACCTTAAAGTGATCCGCCCGCCTCGGCCTCCCAAAGTGCTGGGATTACAGGCGTGAGCCACTGCCTCCGGCCTCACCACCTCACATTCTGAAATGAAAGACGTGATGAGGATGGAACGTTTCCTTGATATTTACAAGACCTTAACCATTATGTCTCTACAGAATTTCTGGAAGTAGCTGAAGCAGCATATGAAAATGTAGTTTACTTTTAAACATAGGCAAACTATAAGATCACAGATTCACTATGCTACTTCCTCAGATCAAGAGTCTTTTTTGACTTAAGAGACTCAAACTAATGAACAGATGGAATACCAGTGGTTCACCCAAGATTATTCCTACTGAATACATTAAATGTGAAACTACATCCCCCTTCCCCACAAAATGAGGGAAGGTATGACACTGTAGATTATTCAAGGAAATGCAAATTTTTACATTAAGGTAGACACGTGTACTAAACAGAAGCAACTAAAGTCTATCCTCCCTTTCCACTACTCTACAGCCTTGAGGCCAATGTAAAACCAGATTTTGAAAAATGACAGGGCTACCTAGGATAATTAGTGACAATTTCACAGTAAATTCACAAACTTTGATAAGAATTAATCACGTCAGAATTTCTATTTTCTTAAGACTACAAACCTAAAGATACATCAAGCACCTGTCCTATCAATGTGCCTCAGTTACAAATAAGAGGAACCCACTGAGCCAAGGAGAACCACTCACACTGTACAATGTGAGGCAAGCACAGAAGACACAGAATTGCCCTAATATTTCTGGCTATCTGACCAAACTAAAGGCAGTGTCTAAATCCACCTGGCTTGGAAAAATTATATTCTCCCTACATGAAATTGCTGAACTGAAGCTGCGAGCTATCTTTGAGATGTAAATCTAGAATCAACATTGAATTATGTCCTAACTGAATACATCACAATTACACCAACCTGAAAAAATGATCAAAATTGATCAATGACAAGCAATAAGCCTCTAACTATGCATTTTTAAACCAAAAAGGCTAGTACTTTTGTACTACTGCTAAAAAAAAACCTGATTCTTAAAAACAGCCAAGGCTACATATTACAAGGTCACCAATAATTATCTGATGGTGTAGATGGTTTAAGAAGTAACCCTGAGGTAAGGTTACAAGAAAGAGGATCAAAAAAATTATCAGTGCTAATACTGGGCAGAAGTCACATGACAAGAGTCAAGAAACCCTCAACAGAGAGACTGGCCAACTATCCACTCTTGCTTTATCCTAGAAATCTTGAGCATACTCTATCTCAAAACACAGTGAAAAGCATACGCTACTATCAAAGCACAAGTGAAAATTTATATGATACTCCTGCAGACTGACAAAAAAATTACTTACACCGAAGAAAGGGGTGACATAGGGTGCTACCACACTGAAACAGCCTTTCTTTACTGCTGGCTACCCTTTCAGCTTGGAATCTGAATGGCTGTCTGAATGGCAAAACAAATGAAAAACATCTTGGTCATAACAGGTACTGTGATCTTTCATGAAATAAGCCATAAGCTATAGCACAATCTTCAACCCCTTTAAGAACATTTCTTAATCATCCTGAGTGACAATCTAAAGTATATTACGTAGATTATTGCACTCTTAAAAAGATTTTCCCAAACATGATTTAGGCTAATTGATGAACATTCATTACTATGCTTTCAGGTCTGGTCCTGCACTCAATGGCCCCAGACATGCTAGTCAGGCTTTGACTATTTTTGTGTCTTGTAGATTATCTCTATTATCCTCACCGGGCTGTTATCTGTTTTTTCTGACAAGAGACACTAGGCTAACATCCTACTCCCCAGCCCCCACCACACTCCCTCTAAACCTCCCACAGTACCCATAATCTACTTGTTTCTAATCTAGTGCAGGTTTAGAAGCCAGATAACTTTGCTTGTTAGAAACACTTTAAATAAATGCCAACACATTCTTATTAAGGGTCTCCAAGGCTTTCCTAAGCTTTAAGCTATGGACTGGGACAATTTGGCTATCCCAGGCCTTTGTTGTTCATTGTCTGCTTCTCAAATACATTTTACAATAGGTCAATAATAACAGTGTAGGCAAATCATTTGGATTAGAAAGAGCCCAAGTAACAAACCCACAACTACAAGAGAGGAAGAAATCATTTGAGAGGACCCTTATATCTCAGGCAATGTTCTAGGTACTTGAATTGTGATCACTGAATAAGAGGAAGGGGTTAGTACTTCCATTTTGTGTCAGAAAACCAAGGGTCAGGGGTTGGTAGTAAATTGCCCAGTATTGTAACTGAGAAACAAAATATTAGGCTAGGGCTCTCTGATTCCAAAACCCAAGGCCTTTCCACTACATGAGACTGCTGTCCAATCCTGGGTCTCGGTTTAACTAACTGTTTTTACACTTTATTCCCAATCCTTTCACTGAGTTATTCAACTCTGCTTTCTTTCCTTAACCAGCTTCTGTAATTAAAGGGCAATAAGTGATCAAATTAAGGTCAGATGAAGCTTACCTCTACAAGTGTACATCTGTTCAGCAATAAACATGTTTCTGAAAGACTGGCCGTATCTTCAGTTTGTATAGACTGTGCAAAACTGGTGCCAAGGTCCCCCCAAAATACACAGATTGTTCCCAGTGACACTGAGTTAACACTTCACATCTTCCCTAGTGCTATCTGCTACATGTTACAGGAAGCAAGGCAAGCTCACTTTAGGAATGGCTCAGTAATGCATGTGCCCTTGATTTGTACACTAACAACTGTCTTACTCTAAACACTGGATAATAGGGCAAGGGACACGAGTTTCCACTTTTCTAACTCCATTAAGGAACAGGGGTGTACTTGTTTGCTGTTAAGAGACTTTATTGCCTAGTCCAGAGCCTGACACACAGAAAAAGCTGTTTGTTGAATAAATGAATAAATGTATTTGTTGAAAATAAATGCATCGGCCGGGCGCGGTGGCTCACGCCTGTAATCCCAGCATTTTGGGAGGCCGAGGTGGGCGGATCACCTGAGGTCGGGAGTTCGAGACCAGCCTGACCAACATGGTGAAACCCCGTCTCTACTAAAAATACAAAATCAGCCAGGCATGGTGGCGCATGCCTGTAATCCCAGCTACTCAGGAGGCTGAGGCAGGAGAAGCGCTTGAACCCAGGAGGCGGAGGTTGCGGTGAGCTACTCAGGAGGCTGAGGCAGGAGAAGCCCTTGAACCCAGGAGGCGGAGGTTGCGGTGAGCCGAGATCGTGCCATTGCACTCCAGCCTGGGCAACAAGAGTGAACTCCGTCTCAAAATAAAATAAAATAAAATATATAAATGCATAATCTCTCATAACCTCTCTTAACTGGTTGTGAGTTCCTTACGTTTCACATTTTCTGACATACCTTTGGAATACTTAGGGGAAAACATCTTACCTCTCACAGAAACTAAGGGCCTAAAAATGGCTCTTCTACACCCATCAAAAGACTAAGAATCTAAAAGACATGCCCCCCTCTACCCTCTAAAAATGACTCTTTGTCCTAAGAATATGAATAAATCTCCATCTGCCAGACTGCACTAAATACAGCTTTTATATGCATTACAAAAACACCTGTATAAAAAAGCTGCTACAAAACGAGGTTTTTGGAGCCCTAGAGCACAAAACCAACAGAATCAAAACCAAACAAGAACAAGGAAAGACTTTTAAAACTGACAGTATTTGCAAAATGTAAAAATTCAATAGGTCTTTGGCCAGCGGTTTACACAGCTAAACCGAGTTTTTCCATTCACATATATTCCCCCAAATGTGAAGTAAAGATTATAGCAACATGATTCTAATATTTACAATGTGAAAATGAAAAGGGGACAACAACCTCAGGCCATCTTGAAGTAGAATAGAAACAACCTTTGTTCCTACTAAAGTTCTGTTGAAATACCAAAACCATCCCCAATATTCCTACACAAGAGTTAAAACACATACCAAGCCTGATAAGACACAAACAACAGGAAATTACCCTGCACAGTTTCTTAAAAGACTATTATTTCATGAAACTTACAGACTGTGTAGAGACATGACCACTTATGACTAAGTAAACGTAGGTTACAACCTTGAAAACCCAAACTTTTGTTGAACATCTACAATGCTTGTGGCCGCACTTTATAAAGAAGGTGTGGCTAAGTATAAAAACCAAGCTCTAAGAGCAATTTCTTACTAAAACCCCAAAATGAACGTTTCCAATCACATTACATTAATTAAACCTGGCCAGTGAACAGCCTTGAACTCAATTAAATCCAGTAGAGTTTAATATTTATAGTAAAAGTGGGCACACTCTTTAGAAATGCCTAAAGATGTGAACTATTTATATTTACTACGACAGCTAAGTTTACGGCAAAGGCTAAGGAACTTTAAAAATAAAAGTATTACTTTTGAATTTAATATAAACGTTTGCTAAATGACCTTCTGGCAGAGGAAATTCTTTAAATATCTTGTATGGGTTTTCCGAAGGCAAATTTTTTTAAAACCCTCAAACTATGGTACATTTATGAAGCCCATTTTAAATTATTTCTCCCATCTCTGCTTCATCTGCTTCACTAATTCATGTATTAAAACTGTTGAAACTCCATTTAACTATTTGACTAACTTCTCTGTAAGATGGAAACTTTTTAAAGGGTGTTAAAGTAGAATAGCAAATTTTCAGCATAATAAGAGCAAATTTATTACTAGGCTCAAGGAAAACATCCTATCAGCGATTCATTCATACGAAACTATCAGGTTCAATTCATATGAAGTCAGAAGAGAGAAAAAGAATTTTGGAAATTAAATCACATTTCAAAGACCATTTCTAAAAAGATGTAATTATTCCAAGTTATTTATTTATTAACAATTATTTTACACATGTCGTTTTAAAAGTTTCACAAACCCAAATTTAAGATAGTCCAAATTGCAACAAACAAGACATGACTTTGATGGAAAATGCTGCTTGCAAATTCGTTTTACCTGGAAATTTCTTTTTTAAAGGTATGGTTGACAACACACTGGTGGTATTTTGCTTTTAAAGGGTCAAGAGAAAGGAATAACAAAACCAACCCAGGCATTCTTTTTCTGTTTAGGATCAAAAGGAAATTTTAAGGATAAGTAAAAGACAAACGTACCTGACCCAAGGACAATATCCCCCTCCAAGAGAACAAAGTAAGTTGCAATTTTAAAAACCAAGTTTGAAATACGAGAAATCACTTCGAGGGCTTTCCAAAGGCGTGTGATAAAAACTAATAGGCTCCACCCGCAGAACAACTTTCACAAGTGAGTGAAGGATGATCACAGAGTTATCAGCTGTGTGCGTGTTTGTGAGTACACACAAGCCATGGAAAACCCGAGACTACCACTGTTAACAAAGGTTACGACACCAAAAACAAAAAGTGGAGGCAAAGTATTACGCGTCCCTAACAAGGCTTCCCCACAACTCCTGAAACAAGAGCTCTGGCCCTTCGGCTTTAAAAATCAGAACCACAAACTATGGAGTGTGAGAGCAGCGAGGGGAAGGGACGCAGGCAGCCCCCGCCCCCGTCAGCCTGGGCGGCAGCGCAGTGCAGCCGAGCCCCGTCCCTTCCCGGCTCTCCGGCCCCGAACCCGCACGCCCGGGCCGGCGCACCCACAGCCCCCGAACTCACCACACCCCAGCCCCCACCCGCAGCGGCCATGTGACACGGCCCATCGCCCCGGCCGCGGACGCACGCAAACACTTCCCTAGCTGGAGGCCCGCGGGCGCCCAGGCTTTACCTGCAAGGTGGCGCCAGGTCCCGCCCCGTCAGATCCGGGGGGTCCGGGACCTTTTGTTCCTTCCTCTTCCGATGGGATGGAGGGGGCTGGGAGGGGAAGAGGGGAATGGGCGATTGGAGGCGGAACTGAAAACACTCCCGGCCGCCGTCTTCCCGCCCCGCCCCCAGGCCCGGGCCCGGCCGGCGGCCCGGGCGCGCGGGAGGGTAGGGGAAGAGAGGGTAGGGGAGGGGAGGAGAGGGGAGGGGAGGGGAGGGAGCCTGGCCGCCGCCCGCGGGGAAGGAGGGGGTGAGGACGCGCGCGCCCGCGCTGCCCCTCCTCCCCTCAGGCGCGCGCCCGCAGCCCTACCGGCCGCCCGCACGGCCGCGCCCTCCCCCGCCAGCCCACCTCCGCTTCCGCCCTCCGCCCTCGGCCGCCGGCCGCCGCGGCGCCACGCACCCACCTCCCGGCGGCTGGCGGGCTGCTGGCTGGCGAGCTGCTTCTCCGCCGCCGCGGCCGCGCGGGTAGACCCGCCTGCCACCCTGGGCCGCGGGCCCCGCCGATTCGCCGGCGCAGCCCCGGGGCTGGCACCCTGCCGCCCGCTGATTGGCGCCTCCAGCCGCCCGTTAGGGCGCGAGGCACGCCGGCCGAAAGCCGCGCGGGGCGGGTATGGAAGACGGAGGGAGCGGAGGAGGAAAGGAACGAGGCCGAGCACCGCGGGAAGGGCCGGGGGGCGAGCGGGGCGCGGGGAGTCGCCGGCCACCGCCTCCCCACCTCCCTTTGCCTACGGCCCGCCCCGCCTCCCGGCCGGACCGGCGGCGCCCGCAGCCAATCAGCACGAGGGAAGCTCGGGGTGTGAGCCGCGCATCGGGGGCCTCGAATCGGAAGGGAGACGTCGCTCGCTGATTGGTCCCGCCTCCCCAGTCTAGCGTGAGGCGAGGCGGGGCGCGGCCGGGCGGGGCGGGACGCCCGCGGTTTCGCTTGAGTTGGGCGCCGGCGCGTTCCCACCGGGGCTCAGGGGCGGAGAGGGAGAGGCCCGCGCCTTGCCGCGCATTAAGACGATTCCCGGTGGCCGCCCGATCCCTCGCCAGCGTCGTGGGGTGGGGCCTGTGGGGGCCTGCCGCGTCGTCCACCGTCCGTCGTGAGGCCGGCAGCGGACACGTGCTCATCCCACGGGGAGGCCCCGGGCAGCCCGGAGGACGCGCCTGAGAGAGAAAAGGGCTTCGGGAGAAGCCCGAGGACCCGGCCCGTGACTGGGCGCGCCCTATGCAAATGAGTGGGCGGGGCCCTCGTGTTGCTGAACGAGGGCGGGTTCGCGATGTAAATAAGCCCAGAGGTGGGGTCTTTGGAGAGCACTTAGGGCCCGGGTAGGGGATGCCAGGTATAAGTGTTTAACCTAAATTTTGGTTCCGTCTTCAGTAAAAATGATATCAATAATCCATGTCCTGAAGGGTCTTTGTGAAGTCTAAAAGAAACATCTGTCACGATGTCCCTTAATGACTGGGATATCTTCCCCTTCCCCTTTTCTCCACTGTTGTGACGATTAGGCCCCAACTTGCACATCTGCCCTACAGGAGGCAGCAAGGCCCTAAACTTACGGCTGCCCAGAACATAACTGCACCCAGGGAAAACCTTGTTGCGGTTACCCTTAGGAACACCCAAGCCTCTGCTGACAAAATATTGAGCCCAACTAATCACATCAGGTGTTTACTATGCACCCACTGTGACACAGGCAGGGAGTACCGTAGAACTAAAGTTGAAAAGAAACTTAGGTTTCACACAGGTGCCAGAGACAAGACTAGAACACAGGTTTTTTTTGGCTGCCTGTCCAGTAATTCATTCTCATGTGTGACTTAGTTTATAGATTTAATTGGGGACTTCAAATAAGCGGGAAAGAAGCACTAGCAATACAAATCGGTAATCAGGAAGTACCAAATGAGCACTCCAAACAGTAAGAGTTTTTGAAGTATACGCTTTCTTCTGAGAAATGAACGTGTCCCAGAGGAGGGTGCCTTCAGATGGACCTTAAGAGAGATGTGGCCATCCCCTGAGTCATACAAGTTTTCCAGATGTCCTTTCAAAATCTCTGTCCTTTCCACCGTCTCTGTCCTCACACATAGAGGAACTTTTCTCACGGAAAGGTTGCGATGAAGAGCATAAACCCAGGAGTCAGGCACGTTGTAGCTTTGAGTACGACTCTGTTCCAGATCTGTAATCTTTGGCAAATGGAACTCACCTGCAACGATACCTACTTAAATATAGTTGTGTGATGATTAAATAATAAATATGAAAGTAAATAGCATAGGGCTTTGAAGTTCAAGGAAAGTCAGTGATCATTAACTTCTCTTCTGTTGCGTGCGAACATTTATGCTGAGACGAACCTACTCAGCAGAAATTCCTCCTCCAAAAATTCCCTTCCAGGGTGGTTTCTTCCATTGTTAGTTTAGAGGCAGCTCTACTAACCCCTTAATAAAAATAAAAAAGTTTGTGAAGGACACCCAGGAAGCCATTTGGTGGAGCTGTCCCACCTCCTCTGCCTTGTTTCCTCTTTCCAGAGCCACTAGGGAGGACGGTCCAGGGCAAAGGCTGTTCAACTTACAAGTAGGAAGGCTGTTTCTTGTTTTTGGTCTGTCTTCCTGCTAATACAAGTCAACAGTTGTAATATGAAGTAGCATATTAAAAGCTACCCTGGTCACACAAGTATTTTCTCCTATGTGAACAGGGTGTGGATTTGGGTGTCCACCTGAGTAGTAGAAATAGGAACCAAAGCAGGCCTGGCTGGGATTCCAGAATGTGCTCCTAGTATGGGAGTTAGGTACTTTGAGGTTACATTAATTAAGTGGGTAGTACGCCTGAGGTCTAAGTTAGACCATTTCTCCAAAGTCTCAGACTTTGGGTCCATAACTCTTCCATTTAGGAAGCCTTCCAGGATCTACAATTGAGGAAGAGGGAGAAGGGACAATCTGGCTACCAATGCAGTCCCCAAGGGGCTTAGAAATGGGAGCATGCCTAGTGTCCCCTCTGCTAGAAATGCATCTAAACCAAAGTGGGTCAAGACAGAAACTGAAGGCACATAGAGCAGGGATTGCCATGGCAACAAACAGCTTGGAAATCCACTAGGGTACCTCAAGATCTATCAGTAGGTCCCTATTGTATAAATTAGATTGAATGAGTCTTATTTTTATATGGATAGAGACCAAGTTTAACCCTTCATTAAACATGACACTGCAAAATCAATTACATCCAAATCAATTCAGAATCCAATTCAAAAGTAGTTAAGTGCACTGGAAAGACACGTAAGAAAAATGATAATGGTGGTTGCTTCTGGAAAGAGCCTGAGGGTCATAAGTGGAAAATTTAAATTTCATCATTATTTCTTCTGTAGTTTGATTTTTTTGAAAAAGCTCACTGCCTTGGTTCAGACTTCATTGTCTTTCATTGGAAGTAGTGCTTTAGCTCCTCAGCTGGTCTTCTTGCCTCCACTCTTGCTCCCTTCCAATTCATCCTCCTTCCTGCTGCCAGAATTTTTTTTAATAGCATATTTTCTAAATGTAAATCTGATATCACTACCTTGATTGATAGTTTCCTTCTTCCAGTTTTTTTTCCCCCCAGGGTAAAATCAAGACTGTTTAGCATAACCTAAAAGATCCTTAATGATCCATCCCAGGCCAGTCTCTGTAGTGTCACATCTCAACACTCCCCACCTTGCTCCCTTTTCCCCAGCCAGAATGAACTCCTGACAGTTTCCCTAATCACCATGTTCTCTCATTCCCCAGTGCCTATGCTGTGCTCTTTGTTCTGCTAGAAAGCACTTGCCCTATGGTGCCTGACCAACCTCTGCTCATCCTTGGAAGCTCTGTATAGAGCTTCAGTACCCTCATTTATTCATTGAACTCTCTATCCATACATACAAAGACACACACACACACACACACACACACACACACACACACACCACACACACACAGTCATGATCTTTCAAAAAACAACTCATATTCTCCCCTTCTGGTAAATCTTTAAAGCCCTTTCTGGCTTCCCCAGCCCAAAGCTATACCATTCACATATGAATTTTCTCTCTTATACTTACAATGATATACATACCATTCATTTAGTCTTGAGCAGTTTTTTTTTCCAGCTTCTCCTGTGTATATATATTGTCTCCCCATCTAGATTGTAAGTTCCTGAAGGACAAGGACAACTTATTTTCACTTGTCTTCCCCTACTGTTACCAAAATACTAAGTAATTGAAGAAAGATGAAATACAGCATTTGTATAAAAGAAAAACATGTCACAGATCTGCAAACATTCTACACAGCTTTGCGCCCATTCTTCCGGTTTATAGTGGCCCTCCATACAACTGTTGGGTCTCTTTTCAACATCATTTGCTCATCCTAGTGGGATTAAATTGCAGTGAGCATTACTACATCTTAAGGAAAGATCCAGTTATTTGCAACTGAGAGGACCCTGATTAAATGAGATAACTTAAGTAAAAATTTTAAAGAACAAATGCATGGGCTTACTTTTATTGTAAATAATAAGGAAGAAATCCAACACCAGCTAGATATTTATATTGATACAATGAAATTTCAGGTTCCAAATGAATTTATGTTGCAGATTTGAACATATGCGCCCCCCCCCCAACACACAATCCTTATTCATGTTAGTTTTTGCTAAAAAGAAATAGTATTTCACATCTGATAGGAAATGCAGGAGACAGGAATAAGGCATATATGAGAAAAAAACTTCAAATTTAACAAGTGTTCATCAGGTGTCTGTCATGCACCTACCACAGAAGCATTGGTTGATCATAGTGGAAAATTCTCACTCTTTGGCCAAAGTCACTTAAAAAAAATAAGACAGGATTTTTAATAATTAAAGAGAGAAAGAGATTAAAAGAGAAGTTGGCTCGGATAAAGACAAAAATATATGGCAAAACAAATTATATTTCTCATCATTCTCCAGGCATCTTACTATTATATTTCTTATCTCTACACTTAAATGGATAAATAATGATTAGATGAATAGATCATTGGATAACCCAGTGACTGTTCAAATATTATTTGGAAAATTACAATACAATTCCAATGCAATGAGCTCTCCCATAAAGGCATTTAAATATCTGAGATGTACATATTTTGAGAAAAGAATAACAAAGGCCAGTGTCTAAACCCTAAAAGAACAATATACAAATTGTTTGAAGTTCTGTTGTGAGGGGAGATTATTTGGTAGTCACATGCCAACAATTGGGCCTTATGCTTTCATTATAATTGTCTGTGGGTGACAATATTGACTGAGCCAGGCTGCTGCTAGGCAGGATAAGTGTATGAAGGTTTAATACTCTTGGAAAATTTCAAGCTTATTAGCATAATTGCTGTGATGAAGACTGAAGAGCTTACTTAACATAGCTGACTAGAGTAGACAATAGATGCATAAGCAGTGTCCTAATTATTGAATTAATGAGTCCCAATTGTTTGTCCTTACTGTAAATGGTCCTTGCTATGAAAAAGACATTTTGCTGAAGGAGTCTGACAATTGTGTTAGCTGACAAGTGGCCAGAATGTAATTAATGGTGGGGGAGAGCCAATTACTACTGGGTCCTAAAGACTTCACTGGTGAGTTTCAAGGAAAAATTGCATAGCTATATAGTAGTTTCATATCAACTCCTCTTTTCCTTTGTAAAATCGTGGAGCCTGATTCAGTGCTCTTATTTTGCAGTTGAGGAAACTGAGGCCCAGGCTTACTTCTCCAAGTCCTGTGACCACTTAGTGCCATGGATTGTGCAGGTAGTATCCACCTTTTCTGCTCTGGCACTGCCCACTGACTCTTCTTCCTGTTCCTGGTCTGCATGCACACCCATGCTGCAAAACAACACTTCTGAACCTTTGCTGCTCTACAAAACTCCAAGTTCCCATTACTTTATATGCATATGTCCTCACCAACTATTTCGTGGTGAAAATAGAGGCAAATTTCCTACCCACGCCTGAACCCCCAGTGATGGACAGATGTATCTGTTTCCAGACTGACCCTTCCAGCCACTTTCTTCAAAAGCCTTGCCTATCCCTCCGGAGAAGCTTTTTCCTCCACTTACTCTCTGTTCCCTTGACCACCCTGTCTAGGGTGGTCATACATACACACGTCCCTCCCAACATACACATGTCACACTCTACCACATCACCTTTAAAATTTTTTCTTTAAAAACTTTTATCATTTTGTAGAATCATCACATCTACTTATTCTGTACTGAATTATTACTTGTCAACCCTTAACACTTAATGTAAGCTCTAAAAGAGCAGGAAATATGTCTGTTTTGTTCACCATAGTATCCCTAATTCAAGCATATATGGAGGCACTCAATAAGTATTTTTGAATGGATGAATAATTTTCACTCAAGTTCACTCAAACTCAGCATATCCAAATGGAACTGATGACCTCCTTCTGTTTTCCTATCTGAGTATGTCTTAGCCCAGTTCCCTAGAAAACAAACCCTGATGCAAGGATTAAGTATTGATGCGTTTTTTAGAAGGTATAATCCCAGGACAACAGTATGAGGAAAAAGACAAGAAAAAATGGGGAACAAGGTACAGCAATGCATTGCTGTGCTAAACACTACTCCATGAAAAGCCTTAAAGAAATACAGCCTGTCTCTTGGGCAGGTACAGCCACTTGACCATACAGGACATCTCCAGACAGGCAGTATGAAGAAATCACACCATGAAACAATGTGAAGAAGGAAGGAATTTTATCTTTGTGTCTCCTGTCTCCTGTTGGTCATAGCTTTTCCCTCAGGGAGTTAAAATTTTCTCACTTCCCAGTTGGGTTATCCATTTTCTTTAACAGTCACTCAGAAAGCCAGGTCCCATGCCCTGGAGTTCAGAAGCGGTGGGAGGAAACTGTGGGTATGTGGCTGGTTTGCTTCAGGCAGTTAAACCAGAAGGGACTTAACTAAGTCTCTACTGGTAGCAGCTGAAACAGAAGAAGAGGTTAAGGGTCCCAGAGATGGTAAGGCTCAGAAAATCTGAGAAGACATGTAAATTAAGGCTGACATAGGGTAATCATTACTACAGCAAAGGTAGAACCAGGTTTATTTTATCCACTTCATTATACACAGCACCTACCACACTATGTGCTAATTAAACTTCTGTTGAATAAATGCCTGCATAAATGACACCACCACCTGTCGGATCTGCTTAAACAGAAACCTTGGAGTCATCCATGGTCTTCCTTCTTTCTTAATTCCTGTATATCAAAGACAAAATTTCTGTTGGTTCTACCTTTTTAATATATCTCAGATCCAATGCCTCCTCTCCAAGCTCACTGCCTCGGTTCAGACTTCACTGTCTTTCATTGGAAGTATTGCTTTAGCTCCTCAGCTGGTCTTCTTGTCTCTACTCTTGCTCCCTTCCAATTCATCCTCCTCCCTGCTGCCAGAATTTTTTTTAATAGCATATTTTCTAAATGTAAATCTGATATCACTACCTTGATTTATAGTGTCCTTCTTCCTGTTTTTTTTTTTCCAGGACAAAATCAAGACTCTTTAGCATAACCTAAAAGATCCTTAATGATCCATCCCAGGCCAGTCTCCGTAGTGTCACATCTCAACACTCCCCACCTTGCTCCCTTTTCCCCAGCCAGACTGAACTCCTGACAGTTTCCATAATCACCATGTTCTCTCATTCCCCAGTGCCTATGCTGTGCTCTTTGTTCTGCTAGAAAGCACTTGCCCTATGGTGCCTGACCAACCTCTGCTCACCCTTCGAAGCTCTGTATAGAGTTTCAGTACCCTCATTCATTCATTGACCTCTCTATTCATACATACAAAGACACACACACACAAACACGCACACACACACACACACACACACAGCCATTCAGTGTTTATTGTAACCGCCAGGGTTCTTAGTTGCAAGCAACAGAAGAAATTGATGTTGGCTGACTTAAGGAGAAAGAGAATTTGGTGAAAGGATATTGGGTGGCTGACACAATTGCTGGGAAGGCTGCAGAAACAGGCTCAGACAATAAGCAGAAGAAACAAGGAAGGCTAGGCAGCAGCCAGGAAGACAGCCAAGACACAGGACCACATACTGAGGGAGGAAGGCAACCATCACTGCCACCACCATTCCACACGGGATGCCATGGCCTTCACTTCCAAGTCAGTGTCACTGGGCATTACCCACCATTCGCTACCCACCACTCTCACTATCAGCACTGTTGCTCCTGGCAATCAGATGTCACTGCAGTGCCTGTTACTGCCACCAGAATTGTTTCTCCACCACCCGTATTTTGCATTACTAGAGCCCTGTCTTTGAAGCCCGGGGCAGATCTATTAGGTCAACCAAGCTTAGCCTATGTTGCATGCTCTGCTTGCAGGCAGGGTTGAGAAAGTAAGGAGCTAACATTTTGGTAGCCTTCTATATTATAGTGGGGATCTGCTTCTCTCCAGTAATCCTCAGATAATTATCTAAACAAAATAAAGGGGGCCAGGTTCTGGGGAGCCCCTAAATGACAAATGTCCACCATGTTCTCAAAATTGCTCAACAAATAAATTGTGCATCTACCTGTGCCATGTTGTCTTTGAGGCACCAGGGATACAAAAATGAATAAAGTGACCACTTCATACCCACTAAGAGGGCTATGATCAAAAAGACAGAAAATAACCAGTGTTCCTAAGGATGTAGAGAAATTGGAATCTTCATATATTGCTGGCAAGAATGTAAAATGGTGCAGTCATTCTGAAAAGCAATCTGGTAGTATTAACATCTCTAAAGATTAGACAGAGTAACCACATGATCCAGCAATTCCACTTCTAGGTATATACCCAAGGGAAATAGCAACATATGTCCACCCAATAACGTTTACACAAATGTTCATAGCATTCATAAGACCATGAAGTAGAAACATCCCAAATGCCCACCAACTGATGAATGATAAACAGTGGCGTATCTATACAATGGAATATTATTCAGCCATGAAATTAATGAAGTATTGAAACATGCTGCCATATGGATGAATACTGAATCTTGAACCATTATGCTAAGTGAAAGAAGTCGGTCACAAAGGTCACATACTGTGTGATTCCATTATATGTAACATCTAGAATAAGCAAATCTATAAAGATAGAAAGTGGATTTGTGTTTGGCAACGTCTGGGAGTGGAGATGGGGTGGGAAGGGGAGTGACAGCTCATGGGTACAGGGTTTCTTTCTGTGGTAATGAAAATGCTGTAAAATTAGATTGCAGTGATGATTGTATAGTTCTGTGAACATATTAAAAACCATTGAATCATATACTTTAAATGAGTGAATTGTGTGCTATGTGAGTGATGTCTTAATAAAGCTGTTTATAAAAAATGAATGTAATAAAACCTCCTTTTCCTCAAGGAGCTGATATGCTTGTGGGACAGCAGAGTTAACAAGGTGGCTGCCAGTGGCCGCTGGTCAAGCCTGTAATCCCAGAGCTTTGGGAGGCCTGGAAGGATCACTGGAGGCCAGGAGTTCAAGAACAGCCTAGGTAATATAGTGGGACCCTGTCTCTACAAAAACTATATTTAAAAAAAGAGTTAACAAGGAAACAATACAACTTCAAGTTGTGGCAAGGCTTTCCCTCACACCTACTCCTTCTTTCTTCATGCCTCAAGATGGAAGATGTACCTTGCTGCTTGCCACAGCACTTACTATATTTTGAATTGTCTTTCTCTGAACAGTACGATCCTTGAGGTAGGAACAAGTGCGTCTTTGAACTTTGAGTCACCAGGGCTAGCTGCGGTGCCTAGCACACAGTAGCCTTAATAGTTGTTTGTTGAACGGTGAATAAATGAGAGAGCCAGAACTGGAACCTGGGTGTCCCAAGACCTAGACCAGATTCCTTCCTACTACACCCGACTATATTGATGCCAGAAATGAATGCTTTCCAAATCTGACGGCTAGCCAGAGAGACGTCTACAACAAAAACAGTTGCGTTTTCTACAAGCTGTCAGTTTCCAGGTATATGTTTACGTTTTACACTGTAAACGTAATTTTGCTGTTTCCCTTAATTATGCTATGTCCTTCGAATAATCATTTCACTCACCTCATTTACAGCTCTCTTCCTTGAGTTCATCACACAGCACCAGCTTTGCTGTCATCTTTAGCATCCTGTAATTGCAACTTCTCACCCACTTGGCTGGTCAACACTGAGTCGGGGGCTCTCTGGCCTGTGTGCACAGGGTTTCAAGGCCCAGATTTTAGAGATTTGGCTTTTCACTTACCAAAAAGCACAAAGTAGAACTATATCAGCAAAGATTATGTAGAAAATTACTTTTTTCACAGCCTCTTGATATTTAACTTTGCAACAAATATTCCGTACTACTTTTAAAAATCAGCTTTATTGGCTGGGTGCGGTGGCTCACACTTGTAATTCCAGCACTTTGGGAGGCCAAGGCGAGTGGATCACCTGAGGTCTGGAGTTCAAGGCCAGCCTGGTCAACATGATGAAACCCTGTCTCTACTAAAAATAGAAAAATTGGCCAGTCATGGTGGAAAGCACCTGTAGTCCCAGCTACTCTGCAGGCTGAGGCAGGAGAATCACTTGAACTTGGGAGGCAGAGGTTGCAATGAGCCAAGATTGTACCATGGCACTCCAGCCTGGGTGACAAGAGTGAGACTCTGTCTCAAAAAAAAAAAAAATTAACTTTATTGAGATATAACTCATATACCATAAAATTCAACCAGTTAAACTATACAGTTCAATGGCTTTTAGTATACACAGAGCTGTGCAACCATCACCACAATCTAATTTTAGAACATTTTCATCACTTCAAAAATAAACCCCATACTGGTAGCATTCACTCCTCATTCTTCTCTCCCCTACTCTTGACCCTAGCCAACTACTAATCTACTTTTTTGTCTTTATAGATTTGCCTATTCTGAATGTTTCATAGAAATGGAATCATATAGTATGTGGTTTTTTTGTGACCTGGCTTCATTCACTAAGCATGTTTTCAAGGTCCAGCTATGTTATAGCATGTATCAGTATTTCATTTCTTCTTATAGCTGAATAATATTCTATGATATGGATATACCATATTGGGCATTTGCTTGTTTCCATTTTTGTCTCTTATGAATAATGCTGCTGTAAACATTCACATATATTTCTCTACTACTTTTTAAATCATAACTTTGTTTCAAAAATTCCTCCACCCCTCTGATGCTCTTGTCTCTCAGTAGGCTCTCCAGTAATTTACAAGGTTCTTCTAGGCTTTTTATTATTGATTATTAATGGTTATTGAAGGCCTAAAGTTTACCTGGCAAAGATTCAGCCTTCCTGTTATTGTAATTATTACCAATATAGAAAATATTTCACTGAACTAATGAAACAACTGTATCTCCAATGACATTTTGTGACCTGTTAAAAGATGCCAAGGAAGACTGGGTGTGGTGGCTCACACCTGTAATCCCAGCACTTTGGGAGGCTAAGGTGGGAGAATCACTTGAGGTTAGGAGTTTGAGACCAGCCCGGCTAACATAGTGAAACCTTGTCTCTACTAAAAATACAAAAATTAGCCAGGTATGGTGGCCCACTCTAATCCCAGCTACTCGGGAGTCTAAGACACGAGAATCACTTGAACCCAGGAGGCAGAGGTTGCAGTAAGCCAAGATCACACCACTGCACTCCAGCCTGGGCAATAGAGTGAGACTGTTTCAAAAAAAAAAAGATGCCAAGGAGCCATGTTCTTGGAGAGTCTTATCTGCTAGGGACTGTGCACTGTACTGTGAGGACAAGAATTAGGACACAGTCCTTGCCCTCTAAGATCTTCTGTTCTGTTCGAGGAGACAGTTGTAGGGGATGCAACTCACCCAGTCTTGGCGGTCAGGGAAGGCCACTGTAGGCAGGGTGGTACTGCTGGGAGTTAGCCAGGAAAAGAGCCAAGAGAGCAAAGGCAAACACATGAGGCAAGGGCCCAGATGTGAGAGGAGCATGTTTGTATGAAAGGGAGGGAGAAAGGAAAGGAAAGAGAGGGGAGGGGCATGAGGAATTGTGGAAGGAAATGAAGCTGAACCAATAAAGAAGAGCCACATTGTTAAGGGCTTTGAAAGCCATGCTAAGGAAAAGTTCCTCTGCTTGAAGGGGAAGGATTAAAAAAAATCAGTGGATCAAACATTCACTGAATGTTTGACCCTCTCAACACAAAACAAACACAAAAACTTATTGAAAAATATACAAAATGAAAAGGAATTTGTGAAATACTACTTTTTAGTGTTCATGTTAGAAGTAAATGTGTTTCTCTTTTAATCAAAATCTTCAAATTTGGTATCAACTTGTAATAACAGTAATGTTTAAAATTATTTTCTTTTTATTATTTAACAAATATATGTGTGACCCTCCTATGTACAAGAGATTACTCCAATCTCTGAGGCTACAAAATGTTTCACAATGCTTGGTTCCTCACTTCAAGGCATTAAGTGTTAAATCACATAATCGGTATATAAAGAAACCAATAATATTTCATATATTATACATATTTAATAAATTTCTTATTCAGAAGAAGAGGCACCACCAAAGAATTCAAAGTGTATCAACATTAGTGTCCCTCATTGGCACAATTATAATTAATTCAATTTTTTAAACAGCCCTACACCAAGGGGCCTTCAACTAACAAGGCTCTTAATTATTTTTGCTTTGGAAATTTTTTATCCTCTGGTCCAATTCAGGGGTATTTTTTTAAAAAAAAGATTTATTAAACATTACAAACAAAGTAGTGTCCTATGGGCTATGAAGAATATAAAGGAATGGTAGGTATGGTTCCTTCTCTCAATGAAATTCCAATTCTACTGGAAATACGAGAGGTGGCATCAAGGAGGTTGGGGGAGCGTTTATTGTCTCCTCTCATTGTGCCAGATTCTTAAAGCTCACCTTATCTCATTTGATCTTCCAATAACCCCATTAGGAAGATTTTTTCTCAAAAGTAATAGAAGTCCCCATAGAGGTAAAATAACCCAAGATCAACAAGCCACAGTGGACATTTCCAATTGAGGTGAAAACCAGGAAATATTTACCAAGTGTGGTCACATGGGCAACCGCACAGTTCCGCTGAGTGAAAATGGGTTTGAATTCTCTTATAGCTAGCCTTCAGGGGTCTTTCTTGCATCTCCACTCTTTGGTTCCAAGGAAAGTGACGAAAAGCCCTTCTGAGACCTGGGGCTGGGGCTAGCGCTGTCTGGAGGCATCTTCACTCACATGTCTGGTGGGTGATGCTGGCTGCTGGCCAGCACACCTACACATGGTCTTTTGAGTCTTTGGTAAAGGGTAATGGATATAGAGAAATAGGAAAGACCAGTGAAGGGAGATATGCAGTTAAGGGAAGATTTTAATCAAATGGAACATAGAATATTTTTATAGATTGAAGGGAATAAACCAGTAGAAAGGGGGAAATGTTAGTACAGGAAAGAGAACAGATAACAGTGAGAATGGCGCTCTAGAGTTGGTGAAAGGAGATGGGACCCAGTGCACTGGGAGGGTTTAGCCTAACACAGCAACTTGGATGGTTCACCTATTGCACGTATCCTCAATGAGGACAAAAGTTGGCTCCTACTCTTTTTATGTACAAAGCACAGATACACATGCAGTGCATAATCTTATGGCATGAGACAATTAGGAAAAAGATATCTAAAAAGACACTTTAAGGGGCAATAATGAAAAGAAAAGGTTGAGAAACACTGATCTACGGTAACTCAAGAGAAGGCAGAGAGTATATGAGTAGATATCAGTGTTCTGATGTTCGGGTGTTTAGATGTTGGAAACATGTGGAAGCTCTCTTTTGATATCATCTATTTCCCAGTGAAATAAGGAGCAAGAACCAAATATGAGAAGGAGAAAGGGAGTTTTACAGGTTTGACAAGAGATGAGAAAGTTGAAATTGATGTCTTAGAGGGTCAGAGAGGGAATTGACTAAAGACTCACTTGATGTTGATGGACTCCTTAAGGTGAGATCAGTCAGCATGTTTGTGTGCTTTTCTCTAACTGCATTCAGATGCTTGGATTAGGTAGTGGTTGGGTTTCACCAGGGTTGGGATTTTACTAGGGGAGTACAATGGCTGGAAATATGAGCAAGGGCATCTCCCACAGAGTGGCTATAATGGTCCTCAATTCCCTACCCTCACTCTGCACTCCCCATAACAGCACGTGTTCTTGGCTTCTCACACCAAGCCCCTGCAGCTCTCTGTGGAAGGGCTTCTTGTTGGTCTGTGTTAGAATAGGCCTGAAGTGCTAGGAAGCCCCTGAGAATAACCTTTAGCTAACAATGGATGGGATACTACAATTTCCTTGCTCTTGAGAGGGGAATAATTCTACGGATGTTCCACATACCTGCTTAATAAATTCCCTGTATTCACTTCCTTCTCTTCCCTATGTGACTTTCCCACTCCCCTCCCAATGCTTCCTGGGATCACTTCTTAAATAAATGACTTGCACTCAAATCTTTGTCTCAAGGTCAGCTTCTGAGGGAACCAAACTAGGACACAGATGAACCATAGTTTCAAGCCAGGTGAGAAGAGAGTTAAGTACATGATGGTGCAGGTGGGGGTGGAAAAAAGAGAGGGTTGATAGGCAGTGAAAAATGATGGGATCAGTGAATTGGCAAACCCAATGAGATCAATGAATGTTGGAGTTAGGGTACTGGCAGTGGTGATTGGAGAGTAGGACACTTGAAATTGGGAATCTGCAGTTGTTGAAAACAATCCTTAGGGTATGACCATAGGATTGTGTGACTTGGTGAGGTGGAGGGTATGATCGTTGCAGGTGAGGAATCAAAGAACTGAAAGGCCAAGGTCAAAACCACCTATGGCAGAGATTAGTTTCAGTCAGTTGCTTTCTACCTCTCCCTTAGAGTTATCATGAAGATTGAATGACACAATTCACATAAGAGCTTGAGTACAGAGCTTGGTACACAGTATGTGCCTAATAAATGTGATGGGCATGTGATCCAAACCAAACCCTCCCAAGGATTGTGTAACTTGATCCATTGGAGAAGCGCTCTCTTTTCTCTGTGGTCATCCAACACAAAGATGGAAGCAGAGACAAGATGGGGAAAAGATCGTGACAGTGTTCACTTCCCTGCAGTCAGTTGTCTCTACAGCCAGTAGACTCTTTGCCTACAATTATTCAGTTGGGTTTTAGAGTTAACAAAACTAAAAATTTTAATTTTCTTATGCTTTCGTTAATTTGAGTTCAGTTCCTGTCATTTGCAACAACAATAAAAACAATCAAATGACTAATAAGGGAATTCACCTCTTGCCTCAGGCTGACCAAAGTGATCTTATACAGGGTTGGTTTGTGGAGATCCTTTAAAGCCCTAGAGAGGGGGGAGTGTTGTGAGGTTTAAAGAACATTTGACAATGACTCATACCTGAGTTTATCTCAACTCTGCCATGTGCTAACGAAGTGGGCATTGTGCCTTAGGGTTTCATTGAAGAATCTCTAAAAGTCAGCCTTGCTAACTCATATTGTAGCTATCTTTTTGAAGGCATCATCTATTTCACCTGTCAGTGTCCTCTCTATGATACGCACAGCAGAAATTTATTTTAGAATGTGTTGCCGGAAGAACTTGACTTCTCTCAAAGAACTGAGAAGGGTTTTCTTTGTGGAAAGAGAACTAAGGAATCAATTGTGTTTATTCACTTTGGCTATATGGAAGCTCAGAGGCAAATATACAGCCCAATATGTGGGACCTTATCATCTGCAATGTGAATATGGAAATTTTATGTATATTCTATAGAATAGAATATAAATCTATTCTAATTTATGTTTTCCTTAAACTCAATTTTAATATCTTATTTAAATTTTACTATTTATTATAAATGCTGTATAAAAATCCTTATTTATGGAATAAAGAAAAGTATAAATAAATAAGTACACATACGCTGGGCATGGTGGCACACATGCCCGTAGTCTCAGCTACTTGGGAGACTGAGATGAGAGCATTGCTTGAGCCTGGCAGTTCGAGATCAGCCTGGGCAACATACGCAGACCCTGTCTTTAAGAAATAAAATAAAAGATAAAGAAAAGAATAAGTACACACACTAGTATTCAACTTGAGGAATATCCCTTCACCTTTTATGTGATACTTTACTGTAAAATGATACAGTTTAAATTTTTACTGGAAATGGTAAATTCAGAAGCATTCCTTTTACTAAAAAAAATAGCAGTAATAGATGATGATTTAAAAAAAGAAACTAAAGTAATACAGCTGGACTCAATAACAAGATAAAAATCTCCATGACCCAGAAACAAAGTAAATAGGGCTAAAACCATGGTGCTCTGGGCTTCTGGTGCAGAGGCAGTAGTCATGTCTAGGAGCTCAGTCCTGTAGAATAATAGGGACCAAGTGGATCCCACATGAGATGGGGTATTAAAGCCAGGAATATTTACCTGGTCATGAAAGGAAGCTGAAAAAGAAAACTCTTCTTGACTTGTATGTGAGCTTATAGCTTTTATAAAAGCAGGAGGGCGGGAGGCTGAGGCAGGAGAATGGCGTGAACCCTGGAGGCGGAGCTTGCCGTGAGCCAAGATGGCGCCACTGCACTCCAGCCTGGGCGACAGAGCTAGACTTCGTCTCAAAAAAAAAAAAAAAAAAAAGCAGGAGGGAAGCCTAGGGAGGCAGAAGACAGAAACATAACACCACAACTAGGAAATGGAACAAGCTGCCTCCTGGCCTAGTGACTGTATCTGAAGCATCCTCAGTGTCATTATAGGGCAGGAATCCCCCACCGCAAACCTAAGACTTGGTTCTAGACTGAAATACTGGCATGAGGGTGAGGGAAACTAAGTAGACGCTATCAGAAACCTACTAAATAGGGAAGAGAGAAACAAATCTCCCTTTCAAAATGATCTTACAAACTAAAATCATTATAAGGCATTTGAAGAAAGCTAAAATGCTAAGAAAGACCAGAGTAAAAATCAGTTATTCAAATATAATTTGCTTTATTAGAAATATATTTTAGGGGTTATTCTGAGAAAGACTAAAACATAAATATGCTTGGGATGCTAAAATCCATTTAAAAAAGCAAGTGACCAGGTGTGGTGGCTCACGCCTGTAATCCCAGTACTTTGGGAGGCTGAGGAGGGCAGATCATGAGGTGAGGAGTTCAAGTCCAGCCTGACCAACATTGTGAAACCCCGTCTGTACTAAAAATACAAAAATTAGCTGGGCATGGTGGTGCACACCTGTAATCCCAGCTACTCAGGAGGCTGAGGCAGGAGAATTGCTTGAACCCGGGAGGTGGAGGTTGCAGTGAGCCGAGATAAAGCCATTGCACTCTAGCCTGGGTGACAGAGCAAGACTCCATCTCAAAAAAAAAGCAAGCAAACAGGCAGAAATAAGAACTATATAGATAGGACAAAACATTGATTATAAATTTTGAAATAAAAATACAGATTTAAAAATTTAATAGACCAGAAATGGGCACTGTTGATGAACAAATTAATGAACTGAATTACAGTATTATAAAATTCACTCAGAATGCAGCACAAAATATATGAAAAGTTTTAAATAATAATTAAAAGACATGGAGAATAAATTGAGAGACCACGTAATACATCTAATAAGAGTTCCAGAAGAATAGAGGGAATAAGGAAGAAGTAATAACTGAAGAGGTGGTAGCTGAAAATTTGCCAGAATTAAGCAATGATACAGGTCCTTGGTTTGAAAGTGTGTTCCAAGTACCAAGTAGGAAGAACACAACTAAATCCCCACTTAGATTCTTTATAGTGAAACTGCAGAACATAAACAAAAGCCTTTAATAATTAGTAACGAAAATAACAGATCATCTAACAATGAATGATAGACTAATAATAGACTTCTAACTGGAAAAAAGATCAGGCCAAAGTACAATGGAATAATATCTTCAAAATGCAAGGAAATATATTTGGCAAGTAGAATTTTATACACAGCTAAACTGCCATTCAACAGATGGCAAAATATAGGTACATACACATAACCTGAGAGAGTTTACCACCCTCAAACCTCACTAAAAGAGAACACTTAAGCCTTTTAATCCAAAGAAATAAGAAAGGAAGAAGAAAATGAAAGAAACTAGAGACATGGAACAGAAGAAAATATTATGAGGACAGAATAAGAAAATATGTTTCCATAAATTTAATTAATATTGACTGAAATAAAAATCAAAATAACTGATGATCCGTGCTTATAAAAGGGAGAGTAAATTAATATTCTGAATAATAATAATAAGATCAGGAGCACAGTGTTCAATAGGTAAAGTGTGTTCAAGTTCCTGCCATTTTTTAAGAAGGAAGTGGTCTAATCACCTCTTTAAGGCCCCACCTCTTAATACCATTGCATTGGAGATTAAATTTCAACAAGAATTTTAGAGGGACACCAGCATTCAAACCATAGCATCGCCTAATAAATAAATTAGTGTATTCTTTAACAAATAGTATTTGCCCTGGCTCTGGAAAAATATGGAACCTCAGTCATTGCCCTATCAGGGTTTAAATTTCACAAAGAACAACAGAAGCAAGAAATTTTTTCAAAGGAGAAAGAAAATGTAAAATAGGCTCACCAAACTCCTACCGTGGCATAGTGGACAATTAATATTTTGCCTGCCAGCACATCCCTTTCTTTAGGGAACCGCATCTCCCTTCTCTATAAACTGTTCCTCTTCTGCTTATAAGAATCTTATAGGGACTACCATATTCTTAGAGGACCTCAACCATATGGCCATAAGTGATTGGACCAGGAATGGGCATCTGACCTAGCCTGTGTCCATCAGAACTCTACCCAGGGCCACCATGAGTCCATATGGCACTTTTGTGTAAATTAGAAAAAAAGTGGCCCTTCCTCAAGACACTTCATACCCTGTGTTAGGAAACTGTTGACATCTACAATGTTTATGGGGCATGTGGCACCCCTAGGTTTTTGCAGTAACTCCAATGCAGTATTTTTGAACTTCAGACTACCAACAATATGACAGGCAGTATCTCTCCAGTACAGAGACAATAAAATTCAGGAGCTTAGGGCAGACGTCCATTCTGATACATGGAAAAGGCTGGTCTGCAGTGAGACAGGATGAAGTCAATGCGTGGAAAGAAGCCAAAATGCAGAACAGAGGGAGATAGTTCCAGTTATATTTGGGGTCATGATTCCAATTGTTCCTAGAGACTCAAGTGTATCCCTTCCTCTCCCATTGTTTGGATGTTCAACTCTTTCTTTTTTTCCACAAGCCAAAACATTCCTTTTTTGGCATCTGCAGGATCAAATAGAATTTTTGTTATTTGCAAATAATGCAGCTGTGAATTTAATTTCACTAATTTCCACATCCCTCAATTTTAAAGGCAAATGGGGGAGGGCACATTAGCTGTAATCTCTACTTGATCAAGTATGATTTTTACACAAAGGGAAACAGCTCTGTGTCTATCTTTTCCAACCCAATAAGTCGTTTCTCATTCTATGTCCATGCCTAAAAAGAAAATTACATGTTGGCTGCCTGCTTTAATTGTTTGTAATCACTGAAATTTGTAGTCCCATCCTGTGGTGTGTTCTGAGACCTCTCCTCATGGGGCATTCTTTCACTGTGTTTTGTTGGCAGGAGTGTAGCAATTAGAAAATTAGGAAATCTATAAAATCCAGAGGGATATCAGTTTTGGCATTTCTTTCCTTTAGTCAGTGTTGTTGTTAGAAATACACAGGGCACTGGAAAAAAAAATTAAATGGAACCATGGCCTCTACCACTGACATAGAGAGCTAATCTGTTTCCAAGAATCACTCACTATCCCCATTGGCGGATCCCACTATGGGAGGTGAATCCAATGAGTCTCTTCTTGCAGGGAGAAGGGAAGAGTTCTTCTTGCCCTCTGAGCTTGCTTAGAGGCCAGTAACTTTAGAAAGTCATCTTCCTCCCAAGTGCACATGACTCTAATTTGTAGTTACAGCCAAATATGTAGAACTGGAAGATTAAACCTTATTCATGTATGTGCATACATACACCTGGTCACATGCAACTAAAAAGTCATGACTAATTTTAAAACAAACATAGCAGAACTGAGGTTATCCTTTTCTCCTTCAACATGCTTTAAAAGTGTGTTTGCTCTTTGGAAATAGGAAGGAGTCATCTGGAGCCACATTACCTGGCAAATCAGGTAATCAAGCTGCAGTAATTGGGGGTTCAATAAAAAAGTATTAGTAAGCTATAAGACTGGTTTTCTATACGGCTCAAAAGCTGTTGCCAAAAATAATTTTCAAAGGAAACCAGAAAAGAACTTCCATCAATGGAAGCATCCTTAGAATAATTGAGTAACCTTCTAAAAAGATTACACAGGAGGGAAACCACTCGTTTGGAAAGGAAAGAAGAGGTTGTACATATGCTTGCCATTCAAAAACGGTTAAGTGATGAAAAGCACAAACAAGTGCATCTGCGTGAGATACAGTGATATAAATACTTATGTTTCTAGAATATTCATCAGATGAGTCCGGGAAAACTGGCAGTTTAGAAGTAATCAGGTTAGATCTTCTCCTTCCAGTATATCCTAGAATAGATTCCCAATATATTAAAGAGAAAAAATAAAATCATAAAAATTTTAGTGACTGAAAAATGTGAAAGAAAATAGAGTTTGGGGACAAGTTTTCTAAGCATAAACTTATGAAAGAAATGGAAATTTTATAAGACCAAAAACATTGTATAGAAAAAAATGTGCACCAAGGCAGAGTTAATAGCCTTACTATATACAGAACTGTTATAAAGTAATAAAATATTTCATATTTATAAAACATGAGATGTTTTAAAAAATGTTTAATCTTCCTAGTCACTACCAAAACATTGCAATTTAAAGATGTTGTAGCTGGAGTAATATTTCTAAGCACATTAATGTGCTTCCCCCCAACCCTTAATGGTTCTATGCATTTGACCTTACCATGATCAGCCTACAAAATCCATCTGTGTTGGGTAAAGGGGAAGGAGAGGAATTAGGGGTGGGAGGCTGTCAGGTGGGGCAGATAGAAGTCTTACTGTAACAAAAAACAAGAGTTAATAATTTGCTTCTCATATCCAAAATTGGGTTTTATAGCATGGAGAGACAGACTTTGTCAGAAGAAACAGGATTTCTAGATTTCTGTAGTCTCTTTCACTGTGGAAGAAAGTTTCACTCTGCCTATAACAGTTAAACTGTGATGTCTGCTAACCTTATAGTCTAGGATGGAGAAGGGACAAGGAGGATATTATACAAACACAAATAGATACATAATATTAATATATAATTATTAATATATTTACATAAACATACATTTACATAAATATAATATATTCATATAATTATATTTCCATAAATATATTTAATATATATCTATTTAATATATAAGTATATTTACATAAATATATTAATATATTTAATGTAATATATAAATTTATATATTTATATACATATATAGTTATACATACAACTATATAATACATATAATATCCTCTGTATATACTTATATATATGCCTATAGATACACAGAGGATATACAGAGACAAATATAGATAATATATAATCTATTATATAATATATAACGTATAATATATAATCTATTATATAATATCTACGTTTGTCTCTGTATAATATCCTCTGTGTATATTTATACATATACAGAGACAGCAGAACATCCAAAGACAGACCTTTCCTACTCAGGTGAAAGAACAAAGGAGAAAGACTGATGTAGTGCAAGAAGGTCAGGTGCTGGATCCCTATTATTTTCCTCTCCACATATGCCAGGCAGGCACTTACACTTTCTAAATAGATTTGGGGAAGTGCAAGGACATCAGGGCTAGCAGCTCATTTCCCTGGACACAATACAGGTAGGGTAGAAACCCTACCTGTGGCTACTTTGAGCACGGAAGAAGCTGAGACAGGTTTGGCAGATGATAGGCAGTTAGATGGACCATGCACTCCTGGCTCTCCATGGTCTGCTCACAGACAGCAAAGGATCCATGTGAAGCCAAATGCCCTGGTAGGGAATGCAACAGTGCTGAGAAGGTCAGGGGACCAGCAGAAGCAAGTGGGGCTAAATTGCTGGGCTCAAAGGCCCCAGCAACATGTGCTAGCGCAGAATCCCAAGAGGCCAGGTCGGGGTAGGTACTATTCAGCAGTTACAGGTTCAGATACAATCCCTGGGCAGCTGACACCTTACGGGGGATTGGTCTCTGAGAAGTAAGAATTTATAAATTGAGTAGCCTGTTTAAACCAGAGGAGATGGGATACTATTCACTGGGAAGCCTTAGGGCTCCTTACTGTCCAATGAGGAGGTGCTCACGGGGAATATCAGAAATATATTGATGATGTATTAATATTGAATATCAGTACAATATTAAACCAAAATGAAACCACATTTTTAAATCCAGCCAAGTGTGACTTGAGTAATCTGCAACATTGCTAACACAGTACTTTTTTCTTTGTTTCACTCTTTCATGAGTTCTATTTTTTCTGTATATATTTCTGTTTTCCAAATGTCTATAAAAATAATATAAAATACAATTACCCTTTTATAAAAACATGTATCACCTCTGAAATAAAAAATACAATACCTATTTTAAAAAATGTGTTTGTAGCCAGGCGAGGTGGCTTATACCTGTAATCCCAGGATTTTGGAAGGCCAAGGTGGGAGTATTGCTTGCACTTACGAGTTTGAGACCAGCCTGGGCAACACAGCAAGACCTCGCCTCTACTAAAAAATAAATAAATAAATAAAAATAAATAAGCCAGGCATGATGGCGCTCACCTGTAGTTCCAGCTACTCAGGAGGCTGAGATGGGAGGATCACTTGAGCCCAGGAAGTTAAGGCTGCTGTGAGCTGTGATTGCCACTGCACTCCAGCCTGGGCAACAGAGCAAGACCCTGTCTCTAAATAAATACATAAATAAATAATAAAATGTGTTTATATATCAAACAAGATCAGAAGAGACTCTAGGGTAACATTTCAGTTAAAATTATTTTCTGTAAAGTTAAGTGTACAATAAAAATTCAAAGATTAACAAATTTGGGCCTCCTTAATTTTGTCACTTACCCATATATTTCATCTTTTTTTTTAGGTGAAAACAAGCCATCTCCACTGATTTTCAATTATCTGTACTCTGGAAGTCCAACACACCCTTGCCTAATTAAGCATATGCTTCCTAGGATTAGTGCAGGAGAGATTTACCGCCTAACGCGGCTCTCCCAGCTCCCAGCACCATCTGTGCATTGAGCTGTGCCCAGAGTGATTTGGTGATTCACTGGAACCTGGCAAAGGGTCTGGCCAGGCTCCGACAGAAAACAGGATATGGTAATTCTCTCGAGGCTTAGCCCAACTCTGCTGTGGTTTCCTTGATACACTCTCCAGTTCCTCAAGACCAGCCTTTGGTTTTCATTGCTCTGCAGTGGTGTTTCCACATCCACACCCTGGTTCAGACAGAATAAATTAGACAATACATTTGTGAGCTCATTACTTCTCCAAGAGGCCCAGAGAACAGAGTCTGTTACCCAAGGTCACACTGTTAGCAGTGGCAGAATGAGGACAGGACCCAGGCACCCAGCTGTTCATCCAAGAAGACTAGAGCATTTGAGGAAAATATCCACAGCCCAAAGTAATCACTTGTTACCATGAACAGTCATGAACCCCCCTTTCACTTTTATGATCCACTCGAGGGTGGCTCAAGTTCAAACTAATCTAGTCCCACATGGAATTCACTGCAAATGATTTCTAAATGTGGGCAGGATTGAATTGTATTTAAATACAGACTTTCTTCTCCCTGGGCCCCCCAAAGGCTGCCCTTTCCACAGCCTCCCTACCCTTCCCCTGTGCCTACCAGTAACTGTGGTTTCTTGGTAAGTCAGCTAAGGTTCATTATCATTATTATTATTATTATTGATAGGTTATACAAGCACAGTGTACAGAAGTCAAAAAGGACAAAAATAGTAACCAGTAGAAAGTAATTATGTTTCTTACCTTCAGCCACTCAGTGACCAAAACACTGGTATCGGATTTTTGGATATCTTTCTGGAGTTATTCCATGAATGTACAAGTATACATATTTATATACATATATGTCATTTTTTGAAATTGAGGTTGGGACAAGAGTCTGGCTCTGTCACCAAGGCTGGAATGCAGTAGCATGATCTTGGTTCACTGCAACCTCCGCCTCCTGGGTTCAAGTGATTCTTGTGCCTCAGCCTCCCTAGTAGCTGGGACTACAGGCACGCACCACCATGCCCAGCTAATTTTTTTGTATTTTTAGTAGAGATGGGGTTTCGCTATGTTGGCCAGGATGGTCTCGGACTCCTGGCCTCAAGTGATTCACCCACCTCTGCCTCCCGGGATTACCAGTGTGAGCCACTGCGCCCAGCCGGAGATGTGCGCTTTACACTGTTATCCTTTCTTCATCTTCGTTTAACATCTCTTGACTATTGTTCCGTATTAGCATGCATGAACAAGATAGCCATGTATTTCTGATGCCAAATATACCTAGTGCTTTAAAATTTATCTCCAAAGCCACGGTATTCTGTGTCCATTTACAGTCAACAAAAACTGTCGTTTCTATTCCTGTCAAAGTTATGGCTGGGAGGATTTTAACAACTAATGATCAGGAGATAAGTAAGCACACCAATTATATAAATACTGGATACTCCCTGTATAAGTCCCATCAATTGCCATATATTAGGTATCAGAACCTGGCATCTCAGAGTTGGAAGAGATCTTAGAATCATGTGGTCTTTTTGCTCAGGAAAAGAATCCCTTTCACATTCTTCCTGACAGTGTCACCTAACCTGTGCTTAAGCTCCACAGGCATCCCTCCTCCTCTAAAAATAAGACATTTTACTTCTAGGGCATTTAAATCCCAGTCTTATATATATTTTTTTAATTCTTTTTTTTTTTTTTTTTTAGAGATAGGACCTCGTCGTGTTGCCCAGGCTGGCGTGCAGTAGTCATTCACAGGCAAAATCATAGCTCACTGCAGCCTCGAATTCCTGGGCTCAAGCTATCCTCCTGCCTCAGCCTCCCAAGTAGCTGGGATGACAGGCATGTGTCACTGCACCCAAGTTAGTTTTATATTAAAACTTGACTTCCTAGTGGCCCTTTGAGGATACTGATGGCTGCTGCTGTGGTACCTCATGTTTTGTCTCCAGGCTGTCCTTCTCCAGGGCGTTCCACTGCTCTACCAGCACCCAGGTGTCCACATCTCCACTGTCCTGGGCAGGTACCTTGCTGCCACATTGTCTGAAAGAGAGGCACTAAGACCTGGCTGCAGCGACGCAGCTGGGGCCTGACCAACACAGAGCAATAAGCACACAGTCAGGCCTAGAGACTGAAGGGTGTGGCTTGTGCCTTGCTTACCTTTTCCAAATATTTCCTGACTTTCCTTGAGAAAACTCAGAACAAGTGTTACCCTATGGGTTTAGTGGCCATATTTTCTGAGCCAAAAACTGCACCTCCCAACCACCAGCCAAATTGTTGCCTTCTGTGCAGCAAAGACCATCCCACGCCCACCGATGCAGAAAGGAGCAGGTCTAAGCATTGGTGGGCTGATACCTCAGCCCAACACCCCCCTGTGGCTCCTGGAAGTTCATGGGTAGCCTCTGAAAAGACTGCTTGGCCACCATTAGGAGTTGTGCTGATTCTGTGATTTGAAGTTATGGTATCAATTTGGTAAGAACTAAAATGATTATCCACGTTTGTCTTGGGCTCACAGGGCTTTCAGTGATGTGCCCCCCATCCTGATTTTGAGGATGAAGCTGGATAATTATCACCCTGTGACAGTGAAAATGATGCTAATCAGTGCACAGCTGATGAGAATAACCAGATACAGAGTCTCTCCACCTAGCTATAGGTGGCTTTTAAATTAGTTGCTGAGAAGACAACGGACACACCTACATCAGACCTGTCCAGGGGACCAGTGGCTATCCTTAGGCTTGGATCAGAGCGTGAAGAAAGCCATAACCTCAGCAGCTCTAAGGGGCACTGTGTGATTAAAGAAAGACTTAGGGCCCAGCACTGAGAGATGTGTACACAGTCCAGATGGAGAGAGGCGGCAGGAGATTCATCTGCACTACCACTTCTGAGAAAGCGCATGCATCCAAGCAGGAGTGTTTTCATTCTGGTTCTGGGCTCATTCAGCAAGCTTCTGACAATGGATCTGGTTTCCCAGTTACCTGGAAATCAAGTACAGGTATCTGTGAAAAACAGGCATAATTCTGAGCATGCTGATCCTAGGAAGGACCTACTTCCCAGGAAATTAGTCAGTAGTCACACAGCTTTCTAGGTCCAACTTTATTAATCAGGAGAATGAGAGCCTGTTACTGAACATCTGGTCAATTAAGGATAAATGGAAACCAACTGAGTTGCTGTGACATCTCCAAGAATATGACAAGCTGGGAAACCCTGCCTAGGTGCTGGCTAGTACTGTCTTTAAAGGCAACACCGAGTCCTGCTTTCTGGGACCCATTCCTAGGCTCCTCGATAGCTTTTTGGCACCTGACTCTCATTCTTTCTACCTTTCCTGCCCTCATCCCAGTTCCTTTCAACATTCATTTCAACTACCTGACAATGCATGTATTTCTGCCCCCTTGACTCCCTGGACCATTTCTCTACTCCATACCAGTGACACTGCCAGTCTCACCATCTCACTTATGGCTCTGGGCTGGTGAGCTTGTCCTTAGAACACCCTCTCTGCCGTCTCACCCACTCTACAACCTTTAGCGAAAGTCCTCTTTGGGTCCAGACTCTAATCCATCAGCTCCTGTGAATTGAACTTTTCTGGCTCTCCTCTTACTTATCTGATCACTCCTTTTCTCTCCTTTGTTTCCTAACTCACTGTATCAGTCAGGAATTACATTTAGCTTCATATAATAGTACCCCTACTACAGAGGCTTAACAAAATAAAGATCTTTTTTTTTTTAGATGGAGTTTCGCTCTTGTTGCCCAGGCTGGAGTGCAATGGCGCAATCTCAGCTCACTGCAACCTCTGCCTCTCGGGTTCAAGCGATTCTCCTGCCTCAGCCTCCCAAGTAGCTGGGATTACAGGCACCTGCCACCATGCCTGGCTAATTTTTTATATTTTTAGTAGAGATGGGGTTTCACCATGTTGGCCAGGTTGGTTGAACTCCTGACTCAGATGATCTACCTGCCTTGGCCTCCCAAAGTGCTGGGATTACAGGCGTGAACTGCTGTGCTTAGCTAGATTTTTTTTTTTTTTTTTTTTTGAGACAGGGTCTCTCTCTGTCACCCAGGCTATAGAACAGTGGCAGAATCATGGCTCGCCGCAGCCTCAAATTCCTGTGCTCAGTTGATCCTCCCATCTCAGCCTCCCCAGCAGCTGGGATTATAGGCACACACCACCACGAAAATTAACAGCAGTTAATTTTTTTTTTTTTTTTTGTAGAGATGGGGTGTCATTATGTTGTCTGGGCTGGTCTCAAATTCCTGGGCTCAAACTATCCTCCCACTTTGGCCTCCCAAAGTGCTGGGATTACAGGTGTGAGCCACCATACCTGGCCTCGTTTTTCTTATTTCACATGAAGTGCACAGGTAGACAATCCAGGACTGGCACAATGGCTTTGCAATGTTCCCAGTTTCCCAGGCAGCTTCTATCTTTCTGCTCTCTCATCCTTAGCAGGTGGCTTTTGTCTTCATGGTTAGCCATGACTGCAAAATGGCTGTTCAACCTCTTGCCTCCTGTCCTCCATCCAGGCAGAATGAGGGGAAACCACAAGGAGGAAAGGCTGTCATTTACATGAGAAAAGAAAAACCTTCCCAGAAATCCCCAGCACGCTTCCACTTAGGTCTCATAACCAGAGACGGTGTCACATACTCATCCTCACTGCAAAGGAGCTGGGAAATGTATTTTTGGAAGCAGGACCATTGCTGCTGAGGGTTAAGTTAGTAAAGAAAATCAGGTGGATACCAGGTTGGCAACTAGCAGGGTCTGCACACCTTCTACACATGTGATACTCTCCAAGGTTGAGGGAATCCTTAGCCTTTTGTTCTTTTCTGTATACACTTTAGCGTATCTAATTCTAGAAGCTTCCCTATTTCTGTCATCCAAGCCTTGGAATCCTCCTTGATTTCTTCCTCTCCTAAGCTCCATGCTGTGTTCAAATACCACGTCCAACTATTTATTGCATGGAAATAATTCATATGTTCAGCTGTTTTTGGGGGGCAACCACAGTCACTACCCCCACTTAAAGGTAAAAGCCATATTCCTCAGAGGTAAAGGATGGCAACAGCCCCCTAATTCTAGTCCATGCCTTCAGTGTCTTCCCCATTCTACTCCTACCTCTCACTACCATACTCCTCTTTACCACCTACACTGTGACCTTGTCACTCCTCTGCTCAGAACATTTCACGTCTCTATGCCACCCACCAGACAGGATGGCATTTGAGACTGCCAGAATTTGGCTCCCATGTACCATTCTAGACTTCATCCCACTACCCTCTTACTGAGCCCTCAAAACTAACAGGTGAATTCACCAATGTGTTCTGCATATCTCTTGTGTTCTCCAGCCTTTGCATCTTAGCTCACATTGATCATCTCTTCTGGGCTGCCCTCTGCCTCCTTTTATCTCTGTTTCTGGGTCTACCTCAAATCCAGCCTCCTCCATAAAGCTTTTCCCAACCACTTTAGCCTACATGGCTTTCCATTTTTGCTTGGGGGAGAGGGGTACAGTTTCATGATGCTGTAAAGAATACAAACCTTGGCTGGGTGCGGTGGCTCATGCCTATAATCCCAGCACTTTGGGAGCCCGAGGTGGGCAGGGCACGAGGTCTGGAGATCAAGACCATCCTGGCTAACATGGTGAAACTCTGTCTCTACTAAAAAAAAAAAATATATATTAGCCGGGCATGGTGGCAGGCGCCTGTAGTCCCAACTACTGTGGAGACTGAAGCAGGAAAATGGCATGAACCTGGGAGGTGGAACTTGCAGTAAGCTGAGATCGCACCACTGCACTCCAGCCTGGGCAACAGAGTGAGACTGTGTCTAAAAAAAAAAAAAAAGAACACAAACCTTGGCTTCTGGGAGACCTGGGTTCAAATCTCAACTCTCCCATTTACTTATCTCTGAGACCTAGGATTGGGTAGTTAACCTCACTAAACTTCCAGTTTCTCATATGTAACTTGAGTCAGAGATTATTAGTGCCGATCTCAAAAGATGCTGGGAGGAATAAATGCCTGACACATGGCAAGGGCTCAGCATCTTCCTGTGTGGTTATTATCACAGCAGACATTGTTGTTTACCCACCCAGATCCTTCTTAATAGACCAGCAGATTTTCAAGCAACTCCTTCTCCTACACACAGCCACCTTCTTCAGAGAGAGCTGATTCAATCTCCCACTATAGCTCGATTCTTTCTTTATTGATATATCATAGTTGCACATATTTGTGGGATATAAGTGATACTTGACACATGCATACAATGATCAAATCAAGGTAATTGGGATATCCAACACCTCAAACATTTATCTGTTCTCTGTGTTGGAAACATTAAAATTCTTCTAGCTATTTTTAAATATACGATAAATTAACTATAATTACCCTATCATACTGTTGAATACTAGAACTTATTCCTTCTATCTAACTCTATTTTTGTACCCACTAAGAAACTTCTTTTCATTTCCCCCTCCCCTCTTGCCTTCCAAGTCTCTGATAACCACCATCCTACTCTTTGCCTTCCTGAGTAGCTCCCACAGGAGCTAGATGGTCTAGACCCTGCCTGCTTTTCTGACCTCGTGTTCTCCCACCAGAATACGATGCAGCAGCCACGCTTGGCTTTGTTGTTTCTCAAACAAGACAAGCTTCTTCCTGCGTCAGGACTTTTGCTTTTATTATTTCCTCTGAGTGGAATATTCTTCTCCTGCCTTTTCTCTTCCTTGAAGTCATAATTCAAACATTACATCCTTGGAGAGGCTTTTCCCAAAACCCTATCTAAAGTAGCTCCCAAACCCGTTGCATGCTCCTGTTGCAGGAAGTCAGGGACCCCAAATGGAGGGACCGGCTGAAGCCATGGCAGAAGAACATAAATTGTGAAGATTTCATGGACATTTATTAGTTCCCCAAGTTAATACTTTTATAATTTATTATGCCTGGCTTGGCGCGGTGGCTCACGCCTGTAATCCCAGCACTTTGGGAGGCCAAGGCAGGCGGATCACCTGAGGTCGGGAGCTCGAGACCAGCCTGACCAATATAGAGAAACCCTGTCTTTACTAAAAATACAAAATTAGCCGGGCATGGTGGTGCATGCCTGTAATCCCAGCTACTAGGGAGGCTGAGGCAGAAGTGCTTGAACCCAGGAGGCGGAGGTTGCGGTGAGCTGAGATTGTGCCATTGCACTCCAGCCTGGGCAACAAGAGTGAACTCTGTCTCAAAAAAAAAAAAAAAATTTCTTATGCCTGTCTTTATTGCAATTTCTGAACATAAATTGTGAAGATTTCATGGACATTTATCACTTCCCCAATCAATACTCTTGTGATTTCCTATGCCTGCCTTTACTTTAATCTCTTAATCCCATCATCTTCGTAAGCTGAGGATGTATGTCACCTCAGGACCCTGTGATGATTGCGTTAACTGCACAAATTTTTCGTAAAGCATGCGTGTTTAAACAATGTGAAATCTGGGCACCTTGAAAAAAGAATAGGATAACAGCGATGTTCAGGGAACAAGGGAGATAACCATTGGTCTGACTGCCTGAGAGCTGGGCAGAACAGAGCCATATTTCTCTTCTTACAAAAGCGAATAGGAGAAATATCACTGAATTCTTTTTCTCAGCAAGGAACAGCCCTGAGAAAGAGAATGAGTTCCTAGGGGTAGGTCTCTAAAATGGCCACTCTAGGAACGTCTGTCTTATACAGCTGCAGATAAGGGAAGAAATAAGTCTTGTTCTCCTGTGGCGCTCCCAGGCCTATTAGGACGAGGAAATTCCTGCCTAGTAAATTTTAGTCAGACTGGTTGTCTGCTTTCAAACCCTGTCTCCTGGTAAGATGTTATCAATGACAATGCGTGCCCGAAACTTCATTAGCAATTTTAATTTTATCGTGGTCCTGTGATCTCGCTCTGCCTCCGTTTGCCTTGTGATATTTTATTACCTTGTGAAGCATGTGATCTCTGTGACCCACACCCTATTCCTACACTCCCTCCCCTTTGAAAATCACTAATAAAAACTTGCTGGTTTTGCGGCTTGGGGGGCATCATGGAACCTGCTGACATGTGATGTCTCCCCCAGACACCCAGCTTTAAAATTTCTCTCTTTTGTACTCTTTCCCTTTATTTCTCAGACTGGCTGGCACTTAGAGAAATAGAAAAGAACCTACGTGAAATTATGTTGAATTATCGGGGGTGGTTCCCCCAATATGCTCCACTCTTTTTAAAACAGCTTTATTGAGATACTATTCACATACCATACAATTAACCCATTTGTGTGTACAATTTAATGACTTTTAGCATATGTACAGAGTTGTGCAGCTATCACCACAATCAATTTTAGAACATTTTCATAGGCCCCATTAGCAATTGCTCCCCATTTCCACCCAATCCCCCCAGGCCTAGGTAACCACCAATCTACTTTCTGTCTGTATAGACTTTCCTATTCTGCTTATTTCATATAAATGGAGTCATACAATATACATTCCTTTGAGACTGGGTTCTTTCACTTAGCATGTTTTCAAGGTTCATTCATGTTGTAGCATGAAACAGTACTTCATTCTTTTTCATGGTTCGATAATATTCTATTGTATGGTTATACCACATTTTGTTTATTTATCCATCCATTTATTTATCAAACAAATGGATTGATAAATTTTACTTATCTGTTCATCAGTTGATAGGAATTTGGGTCATTTCCACTTTGGGGTTCTTATGAATAATGCTGCAGTGAACATTCATGTACAAGTTTCGTGTAGACATATATTTTCATTTCTCTGGGGCCCTTCGTTATCGATTCCTTCTAAAACAGGGGTTAGAAATCTTTTCCAGCAAAGGGCCAGACAAGTAAATATTCTAGGCTTCATAAGACAGTCTCTAGAGAAACGACTGAACTCTACCACTGCAGTGAAAAGCAGACACAGACAACATGCAAACAGATACTTATGGCTGCATTCCGATTGCATTTTATTTAAGAACACTGAAATTTGAAAGGCCATATAATTTTCTTTTTTTACGGTTTTTAAAATTTTTAAATTTTTGTGGGTACACAGTAGGAGTACAAATGCCATGTAATATTCACATCATGAAATATTCATCTTTTGATTTTTTAACAACCATTTAAAAATATAAGAATCATTGTTAACTCGCAAGCTGTATTAGTCCATCTGTGCATTCCTATAAAGAAGTACCTGAGGTTGGGTAATTTTTAAAGAAAGGAGGTTTAATTGGCTCACAGTTCTACAGGCTTTACAGGAAGCATGGCTCCAGGATCTGCTCCTGGTGAGGGCCTGAAGAAGCTTTTGATCATGGTGGAAGATGAGGGCAGGAGCAAGACAGAGAGAGGAGATGCCACACTCTTTTAAATCACCAGATCTTATGTGAACTCAGAGCAAGAACTCACTCATTGTCATGAGGACAGCACCAAGATATTCATGAGGGATCCACCCCTATAATCCCAATGTTGGAGGTAGGGCCTCCCACCAGGCCCATCCCAACATTGGGGATTACATTTCAACATGAGATTTGGAGGGGATAAACATTCAAACTACATCAGCAACTACACAAAAACAAGTGGCAGGCCAGGTTAGGTCCATGGGCCATATGTTGCCAATGCTTACTCTATAACATAATACGTTGATTTCCTTCAAAGCAGTTATTACAAACCTTGTGTGGCTATTTGTTTAGCTGTTTGCATTTCCTTCCATGAGAATGCAAGTATCATCAGATAGTAGACAATCAACATTTGGTTGGATTAATATATGTACTCTAATTTGTCTCATTGATCTCCTGTCAATAGATATTTGAGTTGTTTCCAATTTTGTGAAGCTACACACGATGCTTCCGGGAATGAATCTGCCAGTAGGTATAAATATTTTAAGTTGTAATGAATTTGACAAATTATCCTCCTAAAAAGTTATATTAGCAAACATATGAATGTGCCCACTTTCCCATACCCTATCCAACACTGAGTATTATCTAGTGGACAAACAAATAAAACAAAGATGAGATTTAAATGTATCAAGTATTAGTGATGGTGTGGACGTTTTCTTAATGATTGGACCCCAATTTGTAAGAGCTCTCATGGATTTGTGCATAAGGGAAATTAACTCCTTAGCTGTCAAATGTATTGCAAATACATTTTTGCAGTGTTTTTATATTTTGATTTTTTATTTCTTGGCTTTTGACTTTTTTTAGGATGCTATTTTTTCCATACAGAAAGTTTCCTTTTTTTAAGTTGTCAAATGTGTCAAATGTTTTCTTTATTGCTTCTAGTTTTCACATTGTGCTTAGAAAGGTCTTTTTCATTCCAAGATTTTAAAGATGATTCATCCTTGTTTTCTTCTAGTAATCTGAGGTTTTCTTTCTCTTTTTTAACATTTTAATCTTTGGATTATTAGTAATGATCACTAGGACAGGTAAGGCCGGGAATTAGCTTTACTTTGTTCTAAACAATGAAACAGTTATCTGTATAAATCATCTTTTTTTCTGCTGATTTGAGATGCCAATTTTAGGATACTACATTTCCAAAACTACTTGGTATATTCAGGGTGATATCAAGCTTTTTAAACACAGATACAAGATATACTCCCCAATCAGTCGGAACAGAGCATCAACACCTCACGGCAAAAGAACCATGGAAAGGGACAGTGGTAGGCTCGGGCAGTCAGTGTGGCATGGACCACACAGCTTGATTTCTGGACTTGGCTGTGGCTCCTCATCCACCTATCTAGTCCTGCTATCCTATCTCCTCTAAGAGCAGAACTCCTGGAGCTGTGGTCCCACAGGGCCTCATTAAATGCTTGACCTAACAATGAAAACACCTACTCCTAGGCTTTGAGTGGTGTTTGGTTTGATCATAAACGGCCTGGTATTTAAGTGACTCTTACTCAAGGATCCTGTTACACACAGCTCAGAGCATCTGATCTGACACATAGGCTGTGTGCACGCACAGGTGAGTATGTACATCTGCCACACTCATCAGCTTTTAGCATCACCGTCATCACTGTAATTCTGGCTTAACAGGCTATTAGGAGAGCAAAAAGTCTTCCTTATTTTGTAATGCTCTGTAATAGTTGAATAGCATCAAAATTAATCTGTTCCTTGAAGTATTCATACATAAAACTCTCTAGGCCTGGCACTTTAACAGTTTCCTTCTTCTTTTTTTTTTTCTTTTCTTTTCTTCTTCTTTTTTTTTTTAAGAGACAGAGTCTCACTCTGTTGCCCAGGCTGCAGTGTAGTGGCACAATCATAGCTTAATTGCAGCCTCGAACTCCTGGGGTCAAGTGATTCTCCCGCACTAGCCTACCAAAGTGCTGAGATAACAGGTGTGAGCCACCACGCCAGGCTGACAATTTTCCTTCTCAATTTATCCCATTGTTTTCCTTGTTGTTACTAACTTGAATTTGCCTTCTTCTTTAAAACTTATTTTGAATAACATATTTTCTTAGAAAATTGTCTATTTTGTTCAGATTTTTAAGTTATTGGGATAGAGTAGTGAAGTTATTCTTCAATAATTACTACTTATTCTATTTCATTACAGTCAGACAATGTAACCAGTACAGATTCTTCTTGGAATTCATGTAGGTTTTTATTGTGATCTATTTGATAAAAATTTAACATTTCAGGTAGGATAGGATAGAGGTTAAGAGCCAAACCATCAAACCATATGGGGTTGCAGCTCAGTTCCACCACTAACAAGTGACTTTTAGGAAAGTTTTTTTTTGGAGAGGGAGTCTCCCTCTGTCGCCCAGGCTGGAGTGCAGTGGCGCAAACTTGGCTCACTGCAACCTCTGTCTTCCGGGTTCAAGTGATTCTTCTGCCTCAGCCTCCTGAGTAGCTGGGATTACAGGCGCACGCCACCACACCCAACTAATTTTTGTATTTTTAGTAGAGATGGGGTTTTGCCATGTTGACTAGGCTGGTCTTGAACTTCTGACCTCAGGTGATCCACCCACCTTGGCCTCCCAAAGTGCTGGGATTACAGGTGTGAGCCACTGCATCCCTGGCCAGGAAAGTTATTTAATGTCTTAATGTCGCCATATGTAATAGAGGGATAGCAATAATGTTGCCAGTTTCAAATGGCTAATAATACATGTAAACCACTAAGAACAGTATCTGAAACATAGTAAATACTCAGTAGATGTTAGTTTTCTGTATTTTTTAATTTTATTTATTTTTTTGAGACAAGACTTGCTCTGTCACCCAGGCTGGAGTGCAATGGCGCCATCTCGGCTCACTGCAACCTCTGCCTCCCGGCTTCAAGTGATTCTCATGCCTCAGCCTCTGGAGGAGCTGGGATTACAGGCGCCCACCACCATGCATGGCTAATTTTTGTATTTTTAGTAGAGACGGCGTTTCTTGACCTCCTGGCCTCAAGTGATCCACTTGCCTCGGCCTCCCAAAGTGTTGGGATTACAGGCATAAGCCACCATCCCTGGCCTTTAGATTTTATTACTATCAGCCTGTGGTGTTATCTCTTTTCAAGTATGCTTTGTAAAATTTTACAGTCTTAATCTATAGAGAAGCTTAACCCAAAAAAGTATCCTGTTTCCTAGAGAGATTCTTCTTTTAGAATGTTCTTTATCTAATTTATACTTGATCTTTATTTTTTCCTATCTTTATCTGTTTTCTCTCTTTATCTCTTTTCTCTTTTTCTCTTTCTCTTTTCTCAATGAATAGAAATCTTTTTGGGGTGGGAGGTGGATAGTAAGGCATATTATTCGTCTTCAATGAAACATTCTATTCCAGCTTATTATTTGCCCAATAATTTTGTTTGAAAATTATCCTGAATTGTTTGCCTTTTTTTCCTGAGTGGTGTTTAAAATGTACTTGGAATTTAAGTTGGAAGGCAGGTCATTGATGGCAGCCTCTGACAGTGATATCTGCCTGCATGGAAAGATGGGAAGGAGGTAGCAGTAGAAAGGATCCTAAATGCATTGTCTTTGATCATCCCTCTTTGCACGCCTCTCATCCCACGGAAGGGGAGTTCTCTTCTGGTTTTGGCTGTCCCTCCACTTTGGGACCAGTAGGTCATCTGGAAAGGTTTTCCAGTTATGAAATTGAGTGAGGCCAAATGAAGACAGCTTTGGGAGATCTCCTTCAACCCTACCTTCCTGGCCCCAAGCAACACATCTCCTTTTTCGTTCGTGTCTTGCTCACCGTTTAATATGGCTTGGCTCTGTGTCCCCACCCAAACCTCATGTCAAATTGTAATCCCCAGTTTCAGAGGAAGGGCCTGCTGGGAGGCCATTGGATCATGGGGGCAGATTTTCCCTTTGTTGTTCTCATGACAGTGAGTGAGTTCTCACGAGACCCGGTTGTTTAAAAGTGTGTGGCACCTTCCCCTTCACGCTCTCTCTTGTGCTCCACTACATGAAGATGTGCCTGCTTCCCTTCACCTTCCACCATGATTGAAAGTTTCCTGAGGCCTCCCCTGTTGTGCTACTTGTACAGCCTGCAGAACCATAAGTCAATTGAGCCTGTTTCCTTTTTGTTTTAGACAGAGTTTTGCTGTTGTTGCCCAAGCTGGAGTGCAATGACGCAATCTCAGCTCACTGCAACCTCCGCTTCCCAGGTTCGAGTGATTCTACTGCCTCAGCCTCCCGAGTAGCTAGGATTACAGGTGCGTGCCACCAAGCCTGGCTAATTTTTTGTATTTTTAGTAGAAATGGGGTTTCACCATGTTAGCCAGGCTGGTCTCTAACTCCTGACCTCAGGTGACCTGCCTGCCTTGGCCTTCCAAAGTGCTGGGATTACAGGCGTGAGCCACTGCGCCTGGCCAAGCCTGTTTTCTTTATAAATTACCCTGTCTCAGGTAGTTCTTTCTTTTTCTTTTTCTTTTCTTTCTTTTTTTTTTTTTTGAGAAGGAGCCTTTCAAGCAGTAGCATGATCTCAGCTCACTGCAAGCTCCGCCTCCCGGGTTCACACCATTCTCCTGCATCAGCCTCCCAAGTAGCTGGGACTACAGGCACCCACCACCACGCCCGGCTGATTTTTTTTTGTATTTTTAGTAGAGACGGGGTTTCACCGTGTTAGCCAGGATGGTCTCGATCTCCTGACCTCGTGATCCGCCCACCTCAGCCTCCCAAAGTGCTGGGATTACAGGCGTGAGCCACTGCGTCCGGCCTCAGGTAGTTCTTTATAGCAGTATAAGAACAGACTATTATATCATTTCTTATTCCATATGCATGGAAACGGACCCTGTAACATTAGGAAGCAGTTGTCCAAAGACTACCCTCACGTCTGACAACAATTGCAAGTTTGAGGGTTCCCAAGACCACCCTTGCATTTGATAATTCACTAGAAAGACTCACAGAACTCAATGAACTCATATACTCACAATTATGATCTATTATGGCAAAAGGCTACAGATTAAAATCAGCCAAGGGAAGAGGCCCATGCAGCAGAGTCCAGGAAAGTTCTAAGCATGGAGCTTCTGGTTGTCTCCTTCCAGTGGAATTAGGTAGAGTGCGACTTTCCCAGTAATTATGTTTGACAATATACACAAAGGATTTCCCACCAGGGAAGCTCACTCAAGCCTCAGTGTTCAGAGCTTTTATTAGGGCTGTATCACTAGGCCCGGTGGAATACGCATGTCACGGATCTCAGTCTCCAGCCCCTCCAGAGGTGAAGCTGATACCATGTGACCCAAAGCCCCACCCTAAATCACATTGTTAGACTATCTGGAGTGACCCAAGGCACTCAGAGAAACAAAAACATTCCTATCAGGCATGACATTCCAAGGAGTTTAGAGATTACCTCCCAGAAGCCCAGCACACAGAGACCTCTTTTGGGCAGGGTTACATTCTTTACAACACTTCCTCTGTGTACGCTTTCATTTGCATTTCTAAATCTGTACCTGCTTTGAATCAGAGGAAAAAGATGTCAGACCCTGGTCCTCTCCTTTCTTTTGGATCAGATTTCTTCATATCTGGCAGCCAGAGCTCCTGGCATCTAGAACGGTGCTGGCACCTCAGCAGCACTCAGTAAATATTTGTTGAATGGATGAAATGTGTATATATGAATGAATATCTTTTAAATACGTGGTGTGAGATTGTGGCCATTCTCTAGTAATATCACGGTGGAATAATTTTTTCTTTATTTTGGCCTTTGTTCTTTGGTGGATTTCAGAGGGAGTGGTGATGCCCTGTCTCTAGAAGGGGATCCTTTTGTTTTACAGATCAGGAAGCTAACTTCAGAAAGGATGTCACCGGGCCACTAATGAGGGACAGAGATGGGATTAGAACAGAAGTTTCCCCCAACTTTTAAAATTTCTCTAAGTCAAATGCTTTAGTTTATCTTTTTCTTACAAAAATGACAAAATTCTTTCTCTCTAATGAGTTTGTTACCAGACAGCAAAACTCCCTCATCTGGGACAGCCTGCAGTTGCCCAGCCAGCCTGTGGTGTTGGTATTAATGAGTCAGAAATCCATCAGTTCCAGGGCTGGAGTAGAATAAAACCGCTAAGGGCCTAGACACTGATTCCACCTTTGAACATTGGAAATTCATCGTGTTTGCATTTATTTTGAGACTTGATTGTCTAATTGGATCTCTCAAGTGTTCCATTGTATTTTGGTTTTAAAAGAGAAGTTCCCGCTTGGATCAGTAGCCAAGCTCTTGGCATCAGGTACATTCTTCAAAAGGACTTTTTAAAGGTAATGCTTGACCTGACAGTTAAGATTACAATGAAAAGACAGTAGCAGCAAGCTCAGTAGTCCAGAATAAAAGGTATTAACATAGTGTGTCTTACATGGCAGGGGTTCCCAACCCCCGGGCCATGGACCAGTACCCATCCATGGCCTGTTAGGAACCAGGTGGCACAGCAGGAGGTGAGCGGTGGGCGAGGGAGCATTACTGCCTGAGCTCCACTTCCTGGCAGATCAGCGGCAGCATTAGATTCTCATAGGAGTGCGAACCCTATCGTGAACTGTGCATATGAGGGATCTGGGTTGCACACTCCTTATGGTGATGATCCAAAGTGAAACAGTTTCATCCCGAAAACCATCCCTCCATACCCTGGGTCCAGGGAAATATTGTCTTCCACGAAACTGGTCCCTAGTGCCAAAAAGACTGGGGACTGCTGTATATGGGGTTGTTCCCCTGCAACCATCAGTGTCTCCTGAGGTTCCTGTCACATCTCTGACCCAAAACTAACTGCAAGATTGACATTCGCACAGCACTTACTATGTGCCAGGCAATATCGTAAGTGCCTTGTAGATATTGAACCATTTATTCCTCACAGTGACCTGCAAGCTGCTGTTATTGTCATCATCCCTGCTGGGGAAACTGAAGCACAGACAAGTTACGTAACTCATCCATGTTTTCTCGGCCGGTAAATAGATCTAGATTCAAGCACCAGCAGTTCAGTTTAAGTCCAATATATTGCTTCTCTTCTTCCCACCATGCCCATGTTCATGATTGCAATACCAGTTACATTACATTAAAATAAACATTTAGGATATGTTGGATTTCCATTGCCATGTAACAAATGACCACAAATGTGGCAGCTTAACACAACACGGATGAGTCATCTCACAGCTTCCCTGGGTCAGGAGTCTAGATATGGTTTAGCTTGGGTCCTCTCTGCAAGGTCTTGCCAGGTTGAAAGCAAGCTGCAGCCAGAGCTTCCATCTCATCCAAGGCCGGGGTCCTCTTCCAAGCTCACTGGTTGTTGGCAGAATTCAGTTCCCTGTGGTTATAGGTCTTGCAGTTGCTTCTTCAAGGCCAAGAGAAGAGCATCTTTGCTGCTCTAAATCTCTGACTTCTCAGCCTCTGACTTCCAGACTGTCTTTTGAAGAGCTCACTTGATTAGGTCAGGCCCACCCAAGATGATCTCCCCTTTAAATAATTGACAGTCTACTGATCAGAGATCTTCATTACATTTACAAAATCTCTTCATCTTTGCCGTGCACATACAAGGGGGTCAGGGATGGGGCAGGAATCTTGAGGGCCTTCGAAAATTCTGCCAGTCATAACACTGAAGCAGAAAATGTCACGAAAGGGTAGAGTAGAGGAGGGGTGGGAGTAACAGAGGAGCAATCCTTACATGTACGTATAGGAGCCTCAGGTCTCTCATTAGCAGCAGCTGGTAGAAGCTATTCCTTCCTCACCTCCACCACCTCCTTGTGACTACTAACTATCAACACGCTTTGGTGTGACACATGCTGGCTTGACCTGTCTTAGAAAACCTTTGCACTCTCTTTGCTACCTGTCTCCCCTGACCCCACCCGCCAACTGCAATTCCTTATGCTCTGCCTCAATTCTGCCATGAGCAACTCCACCCCAAGTTGTATGGCTTTCCCATCCAGGCTGCCAGGGCTGGGTACCCATGAAGGTATGGTGTCATTGAGAGCTGATTAAGGGCAGTAAGTAAAGGTGTTAGCTGTGATATCATCAAGAGGAAGCTAAGAAAAAAGAGGAAGTGTGCCGGTTTATGTCATCTTGGCTGTTCTGAGACATTCTCAAGTGTCTCCAACAGGAGCTTCAGAATCTTAGAATGATATTATCGGATGATCGAATAACCATCAAATAAGCTGTTAATCAAAGTGTACTTCTCCTATGAATTACCTTGACCCCTTCCCACTATTTCTTACATACCCTTCACAGCGTTTGCCAGACATCATTCCTGCAAATCTGGAGATAGGAAAAAAATGTGCTGGGGCTGAAGCAATAAACAGCTTTGTCTATGTCATGGGACAAAGTCAGTTAAGCTTTTCTAGGAGACAAAGCCTTACAGTGATGAGTCTGCACTTAGCAGCCATGGAGTAAAGGGTTAGGGAAGAGATGTCTGTTTGTTTGTTTGTTAAGCTATAGAGGTCCCTTCTATTGTTTGATAAGACCAGAAGAGCTAAAAATAAAGCCCGGGAGATGTAATATAACAGCAGTGAGAACTCTTCTTTGTTAAAAAAATATCCCCACTGATGAAGCATCCTGAATGAGAGTGGAAGGAGAGTATGCAAATGATCTAGGGCCAGGAACGACATCACAGACCTCCATATCCACCACCACCCTTTCATCCCCCTGTGTCCAGTCCAGCACTGTGCTTATGGAATCTGAATAAAGATTGAATTTCCATCTGGAGTTTCCATTGCAGTTTGTTGTAGATAGTGCTTTAGCCTTTTTGGGGGAGAAAGGAGCTTATGAATTCTTTTCATTCATTCATCCATTTGACCAATATTATTTAATGCTGAAAAAGAGATTATTTCTGTTCTTGGGACACTAACAATAGACAAACTTTCTTTTTTAAATTTTTACTGTTAAGTTCTGGGGTACATGTGCAGGATGTGCAGGTTACATAAGTAAACATGTGCCATGGTGGTTTGCTGCACCTATCAACCCATCACCTAGGTGTTAAGCCCAGCATGCATTAGCTCTTTTTCCTAATGCTCTCCCTCCCCCTACCCCACCGCCTGACAGGCCCCAGTGTGTGTTGTTCCTCTCCCTGTGTCCATGTGTTCTCATTGTTCAGCTCCCACTTATAAGTGAGAACATGTGGTGTTTGGTTTTCTGTTCCTGTGTTAGTTTGCTGAGGATAATGGCTTCTAGATCCATCAATGTCCCTGCAAAGGACATGATCTTGTTCCTTTTTAAGGCTGCATAGTATTCCATGGTGTATATGTGCCACATTTTCTTTATCCAGTCTATCATTGATGGGCATTTGGGTTGATTCCATGCATAGACAAATTTTCTACCTTTATTATGGTAGGTAAAACAGAAAGCAAACAATTATATAATGTAATGTAATATATGATGTAGATTAGTAATAAGTGCTATGAAGTTCTCTTATGAGAGTATGATAAAAGTTATGGTTCTTGTCTTAAAAAAAAAAAAATAGAAGTTGGATTCAATGTTGCCTAGAATTTCCAGAGGGTCATATATCCTCTGAATCCTGTCCACAGAGCTACTCTCTAGCAGTGGCTCTCAAGCCCAGTTAAAGTGTGATTTAGTAGTACTGATATGAGGTCTTAGAGCCTTTAGTTTTTTAAGTTCCACTGGTGATTCTACTGCACATTGTTCTAAAGGGTCTGATTTTAACCCACATTATAAAAAAGAAAAGAATAGACAAATGTAATTTACAGAAGGCTTACAAAGAAAGACAAGCATACCTACAAGACACCTAGCCAAAGGCCTGCACTGAGCTCTTCAGAATTCAGAGTCCAGTGGCCTGTGCTAAAAGGCTTTCCAGCCTTGGGAGACAAGGTCCAGTGTGCCTCTGAGGCCATCTGTATTTGCTTAAGCCCATCCTTTAATGCAGTACTCCTCCCCCTACCTTTTTAAAAATTCATGTCCCGCCCCTTTGGATCCAAATTAAAACCTCATCTTTTTCTGGATATTCTGAAATAAAGTCCTTGGTGAAGTGTAATCCCCAAGAGAGAAGTGCTGTATTTTCAGTGTAACCTTATAAACTAAGACCATTCAGCCTTGTTTTCTAAAATGTTCATTATAAAAGTACCAAGATTAAGATTATATGTTGGTGTTTGCCATACTTTTCTAATACATACCATATAATTATGTCATTCTACCTCTTTGCCCCTTTTCTGGTATCTCTCACCAAATGTAAGGCTTTGTAGCTTATGATTAAGGCTATGCATTTCTGTTCTCTGTTCTATTGTGATTTCTAGGTAGAAGAATAAGTAGATGGGAGAAGGGAGGGAGAATCTGAACAGCAGGGATTCTTGTGTAAAGATGCAAACATTTGTTTTCATTCCCCCCTGAAACCCGATGAGAGTGCCAGTAAAGGGATTTTTAAAGGCACAGACCCACATCAGTGGGGAAATGGGAGAGTAGAAAACAGCAACAACACTTGAAACCGGAAAAGCAGCTAGATAAGGGGTAATTTACTTAGCAGACCCAAGAAAACGGAGAGAAAATGGAATCCTAAGCCAACAGTGCAGAATGTGAGAAACCAACTCATTTTGTGAGCCAGAACCCCCATAAGGCTTGAGAGTAGGCGGCACCAGGCACTTCTGGAAGTGGAGGTGAGAGTGACGGGTGCTAAAATTAGGAGAATTGGTTTATGGTCTGTTTATGAAGCAGTCACATCTCCACATTTCTTCCCCAAGTCCGGGCAGCCAGGTTATCCCCCCAATTCTGGACAAAGATGGGAGACAGTAACACCAAGGGTCTCTGGTCTAGGAGAGGCAGGCACTGTAGAGAACAAGGATGGTGAAGTCCCCAGAAGCCATGTCCCCACTCCCCCAAATCTGTTGGCCAGACCTTCACCCTTTAAGCAGGAGCTCAGTAGAGTCCTCTTTGATCATCTGACCTGCCCCAGAGAATAGACCTAAAGAGACTGATACGGAAGTTCCACAAGGAAAAGATTCAAACACACTAAGATGAAGTTTGCAGCTGACAAGTTTATGTACAGCCCAGAGCTTCCAGTAAGATTATTTGTCCACTGGACCTAAACACAAACAACATCCCTACTTCTTAAAATGGAGATAACAATGTCCCTATCGCATAGGGATGGATGGATGCGAGAGATGGATCCATCTCTCACATAGAGACGGATAAATGGACAAGCTGAGAATTACCAGACATCTAAAGAAATCCTCTAACGTGAACAATAGAGACCAAAACAAATAGAAAATAAAGTTGCTTAGAGGCTCTGCTACTTAGAACAAGAACCAACACCACCCCATCCTCATTCATATAAATACAGCTATATATTTATATGGAAATAGATATTCATAATATGTTAAAGTGTGTGTATTTAATACATATTCACATACACATATACACAAAGAGTTACTGGAAATTTAAAAGACAAGAGTAAATCTGAGAAACTTAACAGGAACTTGGAAGTTAAAATTGAGGATATCTCCCAGAAAGCAAAGCAAAAAGTTAAAAGGGTAAAAAATTGGACAGAAAAGAGAAAATAATGAAACAAGTCCAGGAGTTCTGATAGTCAAGTACAGAAACTCCAGAAAGTGAGAGGAAGGAAAAAATAGAGGAGAGGAAATCAAAGAAATAGTTCCATAACATTTCCCAGACCTGATACATTTTCTGGACTGGAAAGGCCATGAGTGTCAAAATGGACACACACAGAGGTAGATGACTGGAAATTTCAAAACACTGGATTCAACTGGATCCTGCCATTTCCAGGGAGAAGAAAATCAGGTGTAAAATAATTGAGAATCAGGATGGCAGAAGGTCACTCAACAGCAACAGCAGAAGCAAGAAGGCAATGGAAGTTGGCATGGTGGCGCACACCTATAATCCCAGCAATTTGAGAGGCTGAAGCAGGTGGATTGCTTGAGCCTAGGAGTTCGAGACCAGCCTGGGCAACATGGCAAAAGGGGTTGCATTCGTGGAACCTGGACAATTACATAAATGAGAAAACGAGGTAACTATTCTTGTAAGAACAAAAAGCACAGGAAAGTAAAGGTAACCACAACCTAGTTCATGGCTCAGGTATAGACAGCTTTTGCCTCATCATAATAATGTAAAGGACAGAGTCTATCCCCTGCATCTGCGGATTCAGCCAACTGCAGATCCAAAATATCTGGCAATAGAAAGAATAAAAAATAATAATACAACAATAAAAAATACAGATAAAAACCAATACAGTTTACCGACTATTTACATAGCATTTACCTTGCATGAGATATTATAAGTAATCTAGAGATTATATAAACTGCACGGAAGGATGTGCATAGGTTATATGCACATACTACACCATTTTCTATCAGGGGTTAAGCATCTGCGGAGTTTGGAACCCTCAGGGATGCTGAAACCGATCCCCTGCGGATATCGAGGGATAACTCTATTGTTCTGACCCAAATTACATTGTTATGGAAGTGAGAAGGAGGGAGTTGGGAAGACAGCCTGTATGTTGTAGGCACAGCAGGGAGGAAAGAGAGCTAAGTGCTGTCATCCACAATAGAACGTACCTAAATGATGGTTAAAACAGGTAAAAGCAAAAAGTAAAACTCAGGGATATTATCTAGAGGCATAAATGTAAATACCAAAATAATCAGCAGAGAGGATAAAATAGTTGCTTCTGGAAAGAGAGAAATTAGAGGTGGTGAACAATGGACTGCTGGTTTTTTTAAATAACAAAACTAGAAGTATTTGGTTTTATAAAAATATATTGTATGTATATAGAATAAAAATAGAAACTTAACAAAAATTTGTTTTAATTTATCAAATACAGAGTAACTGTATCTTTTCCTTTCACACACAAGTGGGGCCGAACCCCACAGGTCTAGGTGATCTGGAAACACCCAGACCAGCTAGTTGAGTTGCTGCAGCTGTTGTTGCTGTCATTTTTTTTTTCCACTTGCATTTACTAAAGGCAAAATCCTATGTGTGACCTTTCAGGCCTGACCTCAGGCAATTGCAGAGACGTTACCAGGCAGGCCCCAAGGGAAAAGCTGCTCTGGCACACCAGAGTTGCAGTACAGCCTGGAGGAAGTTGCAGTCAAGGACTCAGCCCCGAGGGGTAAGTAGCACCCGCATTGTTACTCTTCTCTTAGATTTCAGAGATGTTTTCCCTGCCCTGCTTCCTATCTTGTCTTGATTCCCCCTGTTGAGTTTGGTCTCTAGGAAATCCCTGCCTCAGACAAAGGTGTGCCCCTATGATATGGTTTGTCTGTGTCTCCACCCAAATCTCATCTTGAATTGTAGCTCCCACAATTCCCACGTGTCGTGGGAAGGGCCTGGTGAGAGGTAATCAAATCATGGGTCAGGTCTTTCCTGTGCTATTCTCGTGATAGTGAATAAGTCTCACAAGATCTGATGGTTATGTAAAAGGGAGTTTCCCTGCACAAATTCCCTCTCCTGCCTGCCACCATGTAAGACGTGCCTTTCGCCTTCCACCATGATTGTGAGGCCTCCCCAGCCACATGGAACTGTGAGTTCATTAAACCTTTTTCTTTATAAATTACCCAGTCTTGGGTATGTCTTTGTCAGCAGGGTGAGGACAGACTAATACACTCTGGTACATGCAAAGCTGCACATCTTGTGCTTTCCCTTCCCATAGAGGGGCCTCAGCACCCACATCGAGCAAATGAAGGTGCTGGGCTAGCTCTTGTTGAAGGGTCTCTGGATGCAGCTGGAAAGTTACCAACAAATACAGCTCCTCTCCTGAACTCCTGCTGTGTTTATATTACCTTACCCAATGACTTAACACTTGCTATTAATACATCCTCACCTAAAGATGAGTTCTGTTGTTTTGTTTTGGGGGGTGTGTGTGTGTGTGGAGGGGCGGGGGTGGGCAGAGACAGAGACAAAGACAGAATTTGGGCTTGTCTCTTCTAAGGAGATAAAAATAGCCTTGAGGACAGAGACCCACCTTGTATCACTGTGCCCCACAGCATACTGGACATCCAGTCTGTGATATAGGACAATTCTGTAAAGGAATAATGATGTAGACAATTTCTGTGGGATAGGTAGGAAAAAGTTGCTCCTAATCCTCAGTTTTGTTCACTGCTATGTCCCCAGCACTGAGAACAGTGCCTGGCACATAGTAAGTACTCAAAAAATATTTGTTGGATGAAGGAATGAATGCACCTAAAAGGAAGACTAAACTGGGACTTGGTGGCTAGAAATACAGAAATATTTTGGAACTCATAGAACAAGCTGTTGTTGCCCCCCCCGAGTAAGTGACTGGAAGTAGGAGAAGGGAGGTATCCCAAACTCTCCACCTTCTTCTCATTGAGATTCCCAAGGGCAGAGTGTAAATAGTGAAACCTTGCAGGAGGATGGGTTAGCTAAGTATTTATAGCCTTCCAATATGCATTACCAACTGTTTCCTGTCTAAGAACTTTTTCCCTAAAGAAATATAGCAAGTAAGCACAAGGTGAATAAATAAGGACTTTACGGCAGCATGATTTATAACAGAAAAATTGTGAACAACCAAAGTGTTTATTAATAAGGTATTGGTCACAGGAAAAGATTTACTATATGTTGCTTAATGAGGAAAGTGAGACAAAATGATACATGCCTTTCTTTTGTGATATATGTGTGTGCATATATATATTTATGTAGATACATACAAATATGTATACCTATATGCATGGAAAAACACTGGAAAGATACATATGAAATGATTACAGTATAAGAGAATTAAAGTCTGGTTTTTGTTTTTTGTCTCTGTACTTTTTTCCTTTTTTTTTCGAGACAGGATCTCGCTCTGTCATCTGGGCTGGAATGCAGTGATATGGTGTTGTCTCACTGCAGCCTTGAACTCCCAGGCTAAGCTATCCTCCCATCTCAGTCTCCCTAGTAGCTGGGAGTATAGGCATGCACCACCACATTTGGCTAATTTTTGTATCTTTGGAGAGACGAGGTTTTGCCATGTTGCCCAGGCTGGTCTTTAACTCCAGGGCTCAAGCATCCATGTGCCTTGGCCTCCCAAAGGGTTGGGATTACAGGTGTGAGCCACCATGCCCGGCCTGCTTTTCCATATTTTAAAAGTTTGCATTGCTTCTCTATTCAGGGGAAAATATATTTTATTCCTTTGAATGACATCATATGGCAACGTTTTATATGGAAGTTTATATCAACAACAACATCGGTGAATACACCTAATACAGATACCCTCACAGACAGCAAGAGCGCACTACTCCAGCCCTCTGTACCCGTTTTGAGATAAGTGGAGGTTTATTCTGGGCATACTTAATAACTAAAGATGTGTGATTCTGAATGATGTGCCAAATAACTTGAAAGAATATAACTTGTCCATCAGGGGATATAGACATTCAAGTGACAGGTATCAAAACTGAGCCTGTCTTTAATGGTGAGGGGACTGGACTGGGAGAGGAGGGACTTAGGCAGGGAGAAGAGGAGGAGCAAACAGAAGCTCCAAGCCAAGTGGAGTCAGACACCTCATTAAACTTTTACTGCGCGTGCTCCACTCTATAGCAGGTGCTCTGAAAGATATTAGAGAAGCCAAAGATGAATTTATAGTCTAATTAAAAAGACAAGCCTAGCACTTATAAAACCTTTAAAGACAACAGCTAGACTGCACTGTTTATAATTAGTGCTAAGAGTGAGATTCAGATGAGTGCTCTGATAATAGTCTAGATTTTAAATATTTTAAGATGCTTTGGACATGTATATATGTATATATATTTTTAAACAATTTCATTAAACATTCAAATAGGCTAAAAAAACAAGCAAAGGTTGAACATTGGAATAGTATGACAAATTTTGGTATCCATACGATTTCACATATAACCTCTTGGTAAGGATGTTCCAAGAGATTAGCATCTGAACAGGAAAGATGTGTGAGTGTTTAATCTGTAAGATTAGCAGACAATGGCGCTGAGGCCCCTTTTCTCCTAGGAAAGGCTTGATGGACAGGAAAGATCTATAAGGCCTAGTGACTCAAGGTGCAGAGGCTGTTAATGGATTTACTGAGGAAGGAGGGGGAAGGAATATAGAGTTTTCAGGATCCTGGATGTGACAGGAATTGGTACACAATGGTAAGGCTGGAATCTGCTGTGCAGTCTGGGGCCCTTGGACCTACATGTGGGTGTTGGGGACTTCATGCTGCTCCAGGGCCCCTCCTTGTTCCCAGACTTTCCATATCCTGCACCTGACCCAACAAGGAAATAGCCATTTATTCAGGAATTACAGAGTGTAGTATTAGGATTATCCTCCTCAATATCAAAATAATACCTGTTCATGAGATGATTTAGCAAATACAGAAAAGAGTCAAAGGAAGAAATAAAAGTCATCTGTAATTTTCCTTCAGCTAGGGTTTGCCAGATTTAGCAAAGAAAAATAGCCTTGCAATGTTTGGGAGATATATGCATACCAAAAGTTATTGTTTATCTCCAGTTCAAACTTCGTTGGGTGCCCTGCCTGTTATCTGGCAACCTTACCCTCAGAGATAATCCCAACAGTGGGCTCCACTCGCCCCCTCCATTTCCCAGTCTCTTCAGTCTTGACCATCTTCTTTACCACAGTGGATTCTGTGCCTCAAAGCAAGTTTATCTGAATCCCCATGAAAGCGCTGGGGTTTCCAATGCTACTGCTTCTCTCCGAAGTTCCACCTCACATCCAGCCTCCCCAAGAGTATCGGCAGCACCTCCCATCTCCTAGCAGGGCTGGATTTGCCCTGGCACTGCCCCTCTGCCAGCCCTTGAGACAGTGGGTTGGGGGTGTCTGTCACAGCCACAGAGGGTCCTTGTTTCTGGGCTCACCTGACATCTGATGCTGCCTGAGGCCAGGTGAGTCAATGTCATCCCCCTGGGAAGAAGCAGAGTCCCTTGCCTCTAAGCCAGATGCCTGACCCAGTTCACTCCCACGAGGCCACAGCCAGCCTCCAACACGTGGTCAGACTGGTTCTCCTTTCAGGAACTTTCAACCTGGCAGCCCTACACTACCAAAGAGGAAACAGACCCAGCCTGCCTTTGGCCCTCCATGCTGTGTATCCAGTCCCGGGGCCAGGCTCCTGCAGTTCCAACCCTTTGAAACCTCCTCCGTGTCTCCCTCCTCTCTCCAGCTCCATAAATCTCCTTTACCTCAAGTCGAGGCCACCTTCTCTGGCATCCATCTTCCTAAGCCCATGACATCCCCCACACCTCCCTCAGGGATGCAGGGCCCTTTAAGCCCTGCTTAGGAAAGGGACTGTCAAGGATTAATGACCTACAAAGTGGTGGGGTAGAGATGGGGATGAGGAAAGGGGGTCAAAAGGAGGGGAGATATCATCAGGGTTATCTTCTTTCTCTTTCCTTCTATATTAGGCAAGATCTATTTACTTTGCTTTTAACAAAGAGTATTTTGGGCACTCCAATTCCTTGCCACATGCCTGCCTACAACCTGTCTATATTTTGCATATCATCATAGGGTTTTGCATCTCCCATACTTTGGACAAATTGTTTTGTTTTAATAAATGGCTGTGCTTCAGGGACATTTATGTCAGAATATCATTTCCTTTTCCTAACTTTAGTAAAGACAAGCAAACATTGCTGAAAACCCAGTTAATCAATAGGGCTTGGAAAAAAAAAACCCCACCTAGGGTCATTCCTAAAGCAGTCCCTGTCAATTCTGCTTTCAAGATATTGACACATGCAAGTGCTTAGTAAACCAAAGCCGTTTTCCCACTGAATTAAACAGGTGCTCACTAAAATAATTACCTGGTTTCACAGGAACATGCTATTGACCCCAATCTCAAATTCAACTCTGTAAATGCCTGGCATTCGAGGAAGTATTCCTAAATGTAATCCTTTAATCCACCTTAATCTCTACTCCCACCTCATTTGATCACTGAAATGGAGAAGTCAATCATTGCTCTCCATTCACCAGCCAAAGCCCAGCAAGAGTGACTTCAGCCTTCCCAGGATAAGCCTCCCAGGAAAGGGTTAATTCCGAGAAGGGTGTTCAAAGTAGCTCCAGCAACAAAATCATTTATTTGCTCCTGATTCATTTAGAGTTTAGTACCACCACCAGAAATGAAACTAAAATAAGCAAAGAGTCAACAGTTTGGTACAAATAGCTGCATTTTATGACATCTTTTATTTTTTCTTTGTTGTTTTTTTAAAAAAGGATGCACCTTTTTTGTTTTTTTATTTAAAAAAAGGATGCACCTACTCTTTGTTTAAAACACACACACACACACACACGCACGCACGCACACACACACACCCTAAAATCATACAGGCATACATGAAGTAAAAAGAACCATGTTTCTTCAACTGAAAATTAGACACAAAAGAAACCACTTTTAATAGTTTGCAGGTTGCCCTAGACCTCAGATTTTCAAACTACAGTGGACTGATACCCTGAGGCCCAGACATACCAATCGGAAAGTGAGGACTAGGCCTTTGAGCCTCATAGAGGAAGGTGAGCTGCCTCCCTGACACCCCTTCATTGATTTGTTGCTGTTTTCAAGTAGAAATAAATCTGAGATATTTGAAGACATTTGGAGGCGGCAACAGTGAGAAGAGCAGAAGCTGCTACTCAAGGCTAACACCCAAGGAGGACTTGATAAACACAGGACCGGGAAGCACCCTGCTTGCTGCTGCAGGCTCTCCCTCTCCACACAAACCTTTGAAGGGAGCCCTGGGGCTAGACAGCCATTATATGCTTGACTTGTCTCTAATCCCCCACCGCCTGTCTGAGAAGATAAATATTTTATATTCTTGAAGGCAGGGGGCTGATGGAAGGAAGGGATGCAGTGCCCAGCATGACAGAGGCCCTGGAGAGAGGAGAGAGGGAACAGGGATCAGAATAGAGGAAATTTGAGACCTATTCTTAGAGGGATCTGCTCACGGTGGTCCTCTCTGTAAAATGCCTCCTTGCTCCCCAGTGCTGCTGGATGGAGTCCTGGCATCCCGGACTCTTCACAACCCCATTATCTACTTCCAGTCCAGGTGGATCCCTGCCTAAGGAAATGAGAGCTTCTTGCAGCTCCTCTTGCAGGACATGCTGGCTTTAGACCTCCATGTGGATCTAGGGCTTCCCTCGAGAAGTCAGCCAACCTGGTGGTGGAGGGCTATGTTTCTGGGTGCTGCCAACAGGCTGGAGTCTGGTGGCTGCTGCATGGGCTACATGAGGCCTGCACTACCAGTTCACATAAACACCCACTCACACAACATCTGCCCTTCCAACCAGCCTGCCCTCCTCTCTTAGGTTATCTGTCCAGACCCTGAAGACCTTTGAGTTTGAGGCCGCTGACCATCCTATCCCATACCAGGCACACAGACCAAACTTAATACTCATACCTGTTGAAATGAGAATAAGCCTCTCACCAAGGGGCGCACCAAGTCTATCTGCTCTGGCATCCAGCCTCAGAAACTGTATTAGTCCATTTTCACATGGCTATAAAGACATACCTGAGACTGGGTAATTTATGAAGGAAAGAGGTTGAGTTGACTCGCAGTTTGTCATGGCTGGGGAGGCCTCAGGAAACTTACAATCATGGCAGAAGGGGAAGAAGACACCTTCTTCACAAGATGGTGGGAAAGAGGGACAGAGAGTGGGAGAGAGCCGGAGAGAGGGAGGGGGGATGGGGGGATAGGGGGATGGGGGGATAGAGGATAGGGGAGGGAAAGAAAGAGAGAGAAAGGGAGGGAGGGGGAGGGAGGGGGGATGGGGGATGGGGGGATGGGGGGATAGAGGATGGGGGAGGGAAAGAGAGAGAAAGGGAGGGAGGGAGAGGGAGGGAGGGAGGGAGGGAGAGGGGGGAGAAGGGGGAGAAGGGGAGAAGGGGAGAAGGGGGAGGGGGAGAGGGGGAGAGGGGGAGAGGGGAAGAGAGGGAGAGAGAGAGAGAGGGAGAGAGAGAGAGAGAGGGAGAGGGAGGGAGAGAGAGAGGGAGGGAAGGAGAGGGAGAGAAAGTGTGAAGGGGAAGAGCCTCTTATAAAACCATCAGATCTCATGAGAACTTACTCTCACGAGAACAGCATGGGGAGAACCAACCCTATGATCTAATCACCTCCCACCAGGACCCTCCCTCAATACGTGAGGATTACAGTTGGAGATGAGATTTGGGTGGGGGCACAGATCCAAACCATTTCAGAAATCAAAAGGCCGGAGTTTCCACTAGACAACAGTGATAGTCTTCTGGAAACTCCAGGTCTGGAGCAGGACTGGGCCACCTGTTCCCAACCTCCTTTTGCCTTCCCCCTCCTCCCCTTTCCTTCCCCCCCTTCCCCTTTCCCCTTCCTCCTTCTTCTCCTCCCCCAGCAGAAACCACAATCCCCAAATTGACCTTCCATCATGAAGCTGGGGTCAGAGTGCATTTCCATCAGTGCCTGCGTTTCATCATGGTCCTCTGGGATGGGAGCTGAGAGCCTGTTGCTGATGAACTATCACAGACCAGCTGAAGCTTGGCTCCTTTTAAGCACTCTTTTCCCAGGTTGCCTTTTTTTTTTTTTTTTTTTGGTAACCTCTGGGCTCTTCCCTGACTCCTCTCTTTGCTTCTGCAATTCCTACATTAAATTGAAGTCTGGAGCCGTATTATGGATTGGCTCTGAAGACCACCCCCCTCACTCCTCCTGGAAGGCCACAGCCCCGTGGCTGTGTCTGAGAGCAGGTTCAACCCCTCCTTGTTCTGGAAGAAGAGTTGAGCCCCGCAACTTTAGGATGGTGGTCCTCCAACTTGAGTGGGCATTGGAACCACCTGGAGGTTTGTTAAAACACAGACTCCTGGGCCCCACTCCCAGAATCTGATTCAGTAGGGATCCGGTGAGTTCTGATAATTTGCATTTCTAACAAGCTGTGATGCTGGCTCAGGGAACATACTTTGAGAACCACCAATCTCTGTCTCCCAGAGAAACTTGAGGCTGGAAGAGTCTTCTCTATGCACCTCCTCAACCTTCTGGAGTAGAAGGCTTCCCTGCAAGAAGCTTAGGTTCATCTACGAGGAAGAATCGAGGCTGTCCTGCCTCCTGTCCCTTTTCACTCCCTCCCCCTCTCTCCTTTTTCTCCCTTGCCTTTTTCCTTTTCTCCCTGCTATGGCTCTGTGTCTGTCTCTGGGCCTCTCCACGTGCACATACGTCCCTAGTGATGAGCTGGCTCTGGATTTGTGCAGCAAGCTCACAGCCATCTGGAGATGCTGGGCCACCCTGACTGACATATGCTAAAATACAGGCGGCAGAAAGACTCTGGGCAGAGACCAATTTGTTAATTTAATTGAGTTGCAAACAAGCAGGAAGCCAACAGGGTTTGTGGGAAACCTATTAGGTATTCTCAGAACCAGCAACCGGGTTAGGTCCTGAGCTGAGGCTGGCATCTGCGGGCCAACTGCAGGAGGAGGAAGGGACCTGTCTCACTTCAGGGCTGCCCCACTGTGCAGAGTGGGGCAGAGATGCTCTGTGGGGGCCTGTCTGGTGTAGCGGGTGTCATTAGTGAACTCCTCGGTTCCACCACCCAGAGCCCCTTTACTAGGCTGGCATTCCATCCTCCTTCTCAGAGACTTGCCCTTTGGAGTGAATGAGCCCTACCTTGCTTTGTTCCTCCCCTGCTTGGGAAGCAGCCTGAAGCCAAGGGCTGGCTGACTTGGAATATAAAAGCTGGGCCCCTTGCAAAGTGCTTTCCCAGAACTGAGAGGTTTCCTGGGATGAAGGACAGTCCCAGGCAAACCTGGATGGCTGGTCACCCTACCACTATCTCACTATTTGTTTTCCAGAGCCTCTGATGAGATCAGGCTGAGACTAGACTTCAGTGGAGACCATATCCTGGCTGAGCCCCTTCCTGGCCTGCCCTGCTCCCCTTGCTCCTGAGCCCACATGCCTATCAATCGTGTGCTGAATCCTTGCCTCAGGCTCTGCTTCTAGTGAGACCAGCCTAAGGATGCATCCCCTAAGAATGATCACTCCACCCTCCCTGCTGATGAAAACAAACCACAAATGGGGAGGGAGTTCTTCAGCACTTCTAATCGTTCTGAAGATAAGGAACAGTCAAGGATAATAATAATAGATATTTGTTGATTTCCAGGGGGGCCTCTTAGCTTCCCTGTGATGCCCCCTAACTCCAGCTAGTCATCAAAGAATTTATGTCTTTATTGCATAGAATGCTGAGGACTTGAAGCTGGGAATACTTCATCTGTCCCCACCTTTACATTGGGTACTTACTATGTAGTCAATGCTGCTCTAAGCTCTGTGAGGGAAACAAAAATGAGTCTGACACAGTCTCCGGCCTCCTGTGCAGGTGTGTTAGTAAAATAGTTTCACACAATGTGTTGTAAGGCCACATGGGTGAGTGCCAGGACTTGCTGAGGCAGTGAGGGAGTTCAGAGAAGGCATTGCTCAGGGTGGGTTGGGGGTGCAGGCAGCCTTCTCAGCCGAGGAGCTGCGACTGGGTTCTGAACAGGCCTAGAGTCACCAAGGTAAAAAGGAAATAGCAGAGATGTCCAGGATGCTGCAGTCTAAGGTAGAGAGGCTTGGGTGTGTTTTGGAGTCAGGGAGGGGCTGCTTTTCTGGAGGGATGCTTGCACAAAAACGGAGGGGATGGGGTCTGCAGGAGGAGTGGTGCTGTGTTCTGAGGACAGAAGAACGAGAATGGCTCCCTGCAAACTGGTCCTTTTGGGGAAAAAACCCAGGGCTGTGTCACCATAGCAAGTTCTTAACCTCTCTAGGCCTCCCTCTCCTCAACTGTGAAATGCAGATAAAAATATAGAACTGGGCCAGGTGTGGTGGTTCACGCCTGTAATCTCAGCACTTTGGGAGGTCGAGGTGGGTGGATCGCTTGAGCCTAAGAGTTTGAGACCAGCCTGGGCAACAAAGTGAAACCCCATCTCTATAAAAAATCCAAAAAAAATTAGCCTGGTGTAGTGGCGTGTGCCTGTATTCCCAGTTATTAGGGAGGCTGAGGTGGGAGGATCTTTTGAGCCCAGGAGTTGAGGCTGCAGTGAGCTGTGATCACACCACTGCACTTCAGCCTGTTTCAAAAAACAAAAACAGAAAAGGAACTGGGTATGGATGGTAGTTTATGAAAATTAAATGAGGTGGCTCACATATGCTCTGGGCACTGAGCAATAGCTCATGCAGTGCTGGTTCCCTTTTCCCTGGTGCGATGTAGAAACAATCCCCCAGTCCCCACCCAGCAAACACTGTTGAAATCCTGAAACCTCAAGTCCAAGCTTATAAATAATAATGCCAGACTGGCCGGGTGCAGTGGCTCACGCCTGTAATCTCAGCACTTTGGGAGGCCGAGATGGGCAGATCACTTGAGGCCGAGAGTTCAAGACCAGCCTGGGCAACATGGTGAAATACCGTCTCTACTAAAAATGATTATCTGGGTGTGGTGGTGGGCACCTGTAATCACAGCTACTCGGGAGGCTGAGGCAGGAGAATCACTTGAACCCGGGAGGCGGAGGTTGGAGTGAGCCAAGATCACACCACTGCACTCTAACCTGGGTGTTGGATGGAGACCCTGTCTCAAAAAAAAAAAAAAAAAATGCCAGACTAACCCACAAAACTTCCTTAGCTCATAATGCACCAGAGTGTGTGTGTGTGTGTGTATATATATATGAATAAAGATATAGTACAAAATAATAGTGATAATTAAACAAAAACTTATTAATGAATAAAAAAGGATTTTTATTTATTTTTATAATAGCATAGGCTTAGAAGGAAAGGAGTGATGAGGAAGGGCCATGCTAGCCTTGACCTGAACCCTGAGAAGATGTCAAATGCTTCCTGCTGATCTGGGACAAATGTCACTGGCTGTTATGAAATAGATAGGGGAACTGATCAAAAATGTGCATCCCAGCCTTGAACTCTATCTGTCATGTCTTTCTGCCCCCTGTGGATGGGGCTGGCAGGGTTTGCTCTAAAGAGCCACCACTGCTTAGATGGCCATGAATGATCAGGTCTTCTCCCAGTTCCTTATACCTTCTCCTGCACCCAGAGAGCCCCATAGTCAGTTCCCCATGAATGCTCAGCCATGTTGGGCCTGTGTATTAAAATGATGGTTTAATGTTACATGATCTATAGCACAGCTGCATTGGCTGCTAAATTGCCTCTTTACTAGACTTCATTATGGTTTTGTGTTTGTTCATCTGTGACTTCCTTCGTAACAAGCTGTCCTCATATTTTACGTTTCAATATGCATTTTTTGGTGAGTTTTAAAGCTGGTTCATGGCAACAGAAGTATGTCACATCCGACTGATCCATTGCTGAGAGATCAGGGTTTGTCTTCTTTTTTGTTGGTTTTATACCAATATTTTCAGATGCAGTTATAAACTTTTAACATCCTTACAATTTACCACAGCTCAGTTACACACCCAATTTTCTGCACTTACGTCATCTTTTTCATGCTGAAAGTTTGTTAACGGTAGAATGGATAAATAAAGTGTAGTTGATTCATATAATAGAATAGTATACAAGAATAAAACTGGGTGGGGCATGGTGGCTCATGCCTGTAATCCCAGTGCTTTGAAGTGAGACTCTGAGTCTTAAAAAAAAAAACAGGAATAAAACTGAGCAAACTGCAGCCACACTCAGCAACATAGATGAATCTCACGAATGCAACGTTGAAAGAAAGGAAGTCAGATACAGAAGGATATGTACGATAATGATTCAGTGATGCATTCTTGGGTGAGAAAGCCATAAGGAACATGAGATGGGATTATTATAAAAGTCACAGGGACAGAACTGAGGACTTCTGGGGGCACTGGCTAGGTTCCATTTCTTGACCTCGAGGTAGTTACACATCTGTTTGCTTTAGAATATTTTGTTAAGCTATACATTTATGTGCTTTTGACAATTAAAAGGTTGAAAAATAACCACTATATATACTGAATTGAGTAGGAATTTTGGCCTTACAAAATTCTATTTCATTTGCCAATTATAAGCTTCCTGCTTTATCATTTTATCACTTATTTCTGAGTTTGCCAGTTATGCTCAGCTGAAATCCACCTAATGCCAGATAAATCTGAGAGTGAGGACTTCAAAATCTGAAAACTGCAGAGTCCTGCTAAGTATTTGGTATACCACAGGCATTGAGCTAGGTAGATCATATTAGTCATCATATTGGAGAAACAGAATCATTCTATAGTCATCCATCTGGGGAAACAGAACCAATAAGATGTCTATATATATAGGAAGAGATGTCCTTTAAGAAATTGATTCACATGATTATGGAGGCTGGCAAGTCCAAAATCAGTGGGGTGGGCAGGCAAGCTGGAACCCAGAAAAGCCAATATTCCAGATGGCTGTAGAATTAGGAAGAGCTGATGTTGAAGCTAAAGTTCAAAGGCAGCCTGTTGAAGAATTCTGTCTTGCTAGGTGGGCAAGGCTGCTTGTTTTGTTTAATTCATGCCCTTCAACTGATTGGATGAGGCCCACTCACATAAAGGAGGGCAAATATACTTTATTCAAAGTCCATTGATTGAAATGTTAATCTCTTTAGAAAACAAACACCTCACAGAAACACCCAGAATAATTTTTGACAAATATTTGGGCAACCCCTGGCTGAGCCAAGTTGATGCATAAAAGTAACCATCACAGTAGGTGTCACATGACATGTACCTGGTTTACAGCCTCCTGAATTGATTATTCTGACCCCCATTTTGCAGAAAGCATTTAAATACCTTGTCTATGGTTGCACAGCTGGGAAGCAGCAGAGACAGGAGTTAAATCAAAGTCTATGTGACAACAAATACCAGTGGTGAACAAGCTTTTTTCCTTTTTTGGCATTAGGGCCAATTCAATAAAAAAAAAATGGGCTGCATATTTTCATTTCTTTTCATTTCATTTCATTTTATTGTTGTTTTTGTTGTTGTTTTGAGACAGAGTCTTGCTCTGTCACCCAGACTGGAGTGCAGTGGTGTGATCTCGGCTCACTGCAGCCTCTGCCTCCTGGGTTCAAGTGATTTCCGGCCAATTTTTGTATTTTTAGTAGAGACAGAGTTTCACCATGTTGGCCAGGCTGATCTTGAACTCCTGATCTCAGGGGGATCCGCTTGCCTCAGCCTCCCAAAGTGCTGGGATTACAGGCATAAGCCACCACGCCTGACCATTACATTTCATTTCAATCCAAAATGAAAATAATTTGATTGAATCTCATGGGGAAAATGTATTTAAAATATAATTACCCAACTTACTGATGGTAAATTGCCAATTGCCTTTTCTTTTTAGTGACCAAAATGCTGTATTTGGACATTTTGAAAGAAAGCAGCTTTCTAATATTTCACCCTGACAGAAGACCGAAGTGGGCTGTGTGTTGCACATTCCTGCACGCTGATGCATGCCAGAAAGGTGAGCGAGGAAAGCAGGCTTAACTTTCCATGGAAGAGGACGCAGCTGGACAGATAAGCAGAAGGAAACTGCAGGGCACTGTCCAGGGCTTGAGTGCCTGATGGCTCAAACCTACCTTTCCCTAGAGGTAGAGTATTAATAGCACAGCACTTAACATTATCAACCTTGACCTGATGGTCTTTGGAGGCTACAAATGGAATGGACTAAGACAGACAGCAAGAGGGTGAAGGAGGGGAGGGGAAGTACAGAAAGAGGGAGGGTAATGAAGGAGGAATGGAGAAAACTCAAGCACCAGAGAGACGTCTTTTGAGAAAAAAAACAGCAAAGCAAGCCAGGAGAAAGAAGCTGCTTAAGGATGTCTGATTTGTAAGAGAAAGGGGCTGTGATGGGCTTCACGGGCCCACAGAGTGGTGAAAACCTGGTGCAAGGGTATGCACAGCCCTGCAGAAGGAAGAAAGTGGTGCCCACAGAGATGGGGGCTGAGCCATTTGGGGAGTATATGGGAGTCAGAGAAGTGTGGCTGGTGGAGGTGGCGGGGATGGTCCTGGAAATATTGTCAAGGCCATGAGCTACCAGCCTGATGTGTGGATGGCTCTTTCTCTTTTTTATTTTTTATTTTTTTGAGACAAGATCTCACTCTGTCACCCAGGCTGGAGTGTAGTGGTTTGATCAAGCTCACTGAAGCCTCAACCTCCCGGGGCTCAGGTGACCCTCCTACCTTAGCCTCTTGAGTAGCTGGGATTATAGGCATGGCTAATTTTTATATTTTTGTAGAGATAGAATCTCACAATGTTACCCAGGCTGGTCTCAAATGCCTGGTCTCAAGCAATCTGCCCACCTTGGCTTTTCAAAGTGCTAGGATTCCAGGCGTGAGTCACCATGCCTGCTCTCTTTCTCTTTTTTACAAGTCGTATGCCAAAGGAAAGAGCATGGGCTTTAACATATATATAGAAAGAGATGTATTATAAGAAATTGATTCACATGATTATGGAGGCTGGCAAGTCCAAAATCTGCAAGGTGGGCCAGCAAGCTAGAACCCAGAAGAGCCGGTATTCCAATGGAAATATCGAAATTCAACTTAAAATAATGTCACTACAATGCCTTATCCATATGACTGCCAATTTGTATTTATGTGACATATTTATGTGATACTGTATTAAGTGGTGCTGGTAAAAAGAGGATATTATTTATCTTTTCTCATGGAGTTGCAGGAGAATTCAATATGATAATAAATATGAAATTCCAGGCACAGAGCTGGCTCCTTTCTTCCTGCTGTCATCTTGAATAATTGTAGCTTTGCCACGTTTCAGCATAGTCACTGTTTCACATATGTCATTTTTCTCTTTCCAGTGAGATGGAAGCACCTTAAGGGGTTTTCTCTCTCCAATGAATGGGTCACAATAGGGGAGAGAAGAAAGAGAGGAGGCCAGGATCAGACTGGGTAAAATCACGGTGCTACCATGACTGTTACCTTGGGAATGTCATTTACCTGCCAGAGCTCTGTTTCTTCTCACCTGTACAATGGGTTTATAACACCCACCTTGAAGGGATGTTGCAAGCATCAGGAAAAATGAGTGTTCAATGCCTGTCTTAGTAGGTCCTAAACAATGATTGATCCCGGAGTAGCTAGCCCAGAGCTAAGCCCAGAGTAAGTGCTCAATAAATATTTGTGAATGGGACTCTCTGAAGCCCAGTCCCAAGGTGAGCTGGATTTCCAGGGTTTGGCAATGAAAATCCTTGGATTGTGTAACCTGAGAGCTGAATATGTGAGTGAGGGGGTTCTTACAGCAGAGCACCAGCACAGGCGGCCAAGGAACCCAGGCACCCAGCCTTCTAACCCCTTCCTCTGCCTCAGGGAGAGGCGTGCATGCATCCCTGAGCCGGTCAGTGGCCACAAGGGACACAGCCCCAGGGGACAGCAGGTGTCAGATCAGCCTCCACAGACCCTCCACGGCATTAATCCACTTGTCAGGGCAAATGCTTACTTCCTTCATCCTCTCTTCCCCTGACTTTGAAACACTGAGCCCTGGTGGAAAATTAAAACCCACTTTGTCAGATTCCCCAGAGAAAAAAGGGAGCTTGGAGCAGATGTTTAACACCAGAATTAGCACTCACGGGGCACTGGCAACACCAGCTCCCAGCTGAAGACCTCTGATCCCAGACATGGAAGCCATTCACTTCCTAGGGGTGGCCAGACCAGGATAGTTCCACCTTTCAAGGAGAAAGGTCACGAGCCCTTGGATGGCTTTAGAGTGGTCTTTTTCTGCCCTGCTTATGGCCTCTGCTGTGAGGAAATCTGGCTGTAGCCATTCAGGTTAGCCCTGATTGCATACAGGACTCTCCTCTGGAACGAAGGAGTCTCACCAGGAACACTCTTGGCTGCCTTCAACTGTACATCACCTCAAGTCCTGCTCCTCTGCCGATCCAGACCCTGACCCCAATGCACTACCTTGACAGTATGGGCAAGCCCTCAGGCCAATCCTAATGCTTTTCATCCCTTCAAAGGTGTTCAAGTATTCCCCCTCCATGCAGCCTTACCTGACTACTCCAGCCCAGCTCATCAGCCTCTCCCCTGACCTCCAACTGCCCTTGGAGTTCTGAGTTTAGGCTGTGTTTATACACACACATGCTGTTGGACTGTCTTCCACACAAGGAGCTCTTGTCCCCCCGAGTTAGTAAGTCCCCACAGGTCCTTTCCTACTTTCCCACCTCTGTCCAACACATGGCCGCTTACCCAGTCCCAGCCTCCATCCTCTGCGCCCTGGGCCCCAGCAAGAGCCTTCTAAATGGTTTGTTGTGCCCACTCTTGCCATGGCACTGTCATTCACCAGCCAGAGGGCTATCTTTAAAAAGCAACATTGTGACCTCAAGTCTCCCTCCCTGTCCCCCACCCGAAAAGCCTTCAATGGCTTTGTATTGCCCTGAGCATGGCTCACAAGCCCTCTGTGATCTCATGATTACCAAGCAAATGTGACAGTAGTTACTAGTTACTGTGAGTCCTCCCAGTGAGATTAGAAGGCCTGTGAGAGCAGGAATCTTGGTTACCACTCTATGTACAGGGCCTAGCACGTTGCTGGTACCTCAGTACATTTTTGTGAAATGGTGGGATGAGTGAGTGGATAACTGAATCATCGAATGCCCCTGTGAGGCCTTGAGATTGCTGGCAAGCAGTGGTTGCATTTAGTCTCTATCCTAGGTCGCGTTTTCTGGTAGCAGAATGCCTGGCAGGAGGAGTTGTGAGCACATGACTTCTTAGAGAAGGGCATCCAGTGGACACCAGTCAGTGAGCTGGGGAAAGCCTAGTGTGGTCGAATAAAAAATATATTTGCTCTTTGCCCCATTCCTGGCATAGATATTCCTAAAACTTGTGGAACCCCCTGAAAGACAGGAGCATCTTTTATCATTTATAACGAGCCCCCTTTGAACATATCTGAGTCTTTGCTAATGAGATGGTTCTTGGCAGCGCCCCTAGATAGCTTCAGGATGGTGGCTGGTCACCAGAGGAACCAACCAAGGGTCTGTGCTAACGTGTGGAGATTATTTCATTTTTCCTACATTATGGCAGCTTATCTCAAAATAATGTCTCTCTCCCTTACTTCTTTGCTGATTGTCTTTTAAGCCAGGGAGAGTAGGATCAATGGGCCCCAAGTTCACAAGTCCTGCCCTTGTCCATGTGGCATGAATGTGAGCAGTTCTCCCCATCTGAGACCTGCTGCCACTCTGTGGGATGGTGCCCCTTTGCAAGCTCTGGCCTCTCCTCTGCACACAGGCAGTTGCAAGCCAAGATCTCATTGAGAACCAGCTTGCAAAGGGTAATGCCATGATCCTGGGTTGGGAAGGGTGTGGGGTGCAGCTGTGGGGGAGGCTGCCCAGGACATTAGTATCTCACTTCAGCTGAGCCAGCCATTCCCAGTCACAGGGCTCCATTCCAGTTGCTGACTGCTCTCAGTTTTCTGCTTGTGACACATCATTAAAGCCAGGCTCTGTCCCTGTTCCCTGCCACCTCGTTTTAATACTAATTGCAGCCAAAGCAAATTAGAACAAATCTGCTGTTCCTGAAACATGCTGTGCACAACGGAGCCAAATGTAAGTGATTTTATTTTTACGCAAGTTATTTATGTGATTGCTCTCTTCCATCGGTGCTGATAGGAGGATGACTGCTTTTGAAAGTAGAGGCGATGGGTTCCTCACTGTCAAACAAACAGCCAGGAAGTGACTGCTGGGAGACAAATAGATCCCAAGACCATCCAGCCATACCTCAGCTTTGGAAGGAAGAAAGAGGAAGAAAATGCCTATGTCCTGATTGGCAAGGGGCGGGGCTTGCTTTGTGGCTGCCCTCCTCTCCAGAACATTGGTCAAATGTCTGTCCCAAAGTCCCATCCAGCCTGTGGCATGTCAGATCAAGGCCAGAATTGTCAGTCTCTGTGTTGCAGCTCCTCTGCCGCTGCCCAGAGGCAAGTGACTGGTGTCAAAACAGACCCTTTGTCCTTACCACTTCCTTGGAATATGCAGAAAGCATGTGTCTGGGGAACTTGAGCTGCCAAGCTTTGCTTTGGGGAGACTTCAGTGAAAATATATGCCACTTCTTGGTGGCAGGACTTGGTGGCAAGTTGAGCACATGCAAGAGGCAGACAAAGCATTTATTTAGAAAAACAGCAAAGCAGGGTGAAAAAGAAAAAGTGGAAGAGAATTACTAAACTTTTGATATTTGATCCTTCCTTCCATGTGGAAAAATATGAACACTGGTAGTTTTTCCTTTTGTATCATTTGAATTTTGATGTATGTGGGGGAGTGGCCTGCAACATCTGTTCAGGATGCGGGATTTTTATGATCTCAGACACCCTTGCCCCCATGGAAAGGTGGAGAATGGGAGAGGGTGGGATATCAGGAATTTGTCTTAGAATTTTACGTTCTTGGAGGTTGATTTAGGAGTTCTTTGTTTGGCAAAGCCAGATCTAGAGAAAAATAGCCCAGAACATGGCCCATCTCCCTGTGGGTATAAATAGTCCTTCCTGGGGCCTAGGAATGGCCTGTGCAGTGCACACTTGAGTGAGCAACAGCATCACCTCTGGGGCTTGTTAAAACAGATTGCTGGGACCCACTGGAGAGCGTCTGATTCAGCAGGTGCAGCGTCGGGCCTGAGAATGGACATATCTAATAAGTTCCCAGAGGTGCTGATGCTGCAGAGACAGGGACCATACTTTCAGAACCACTGGCCTAGAACATGGTATGACCCAAGCTGAGTGGGCTGACATGCAGTTCTTGAGGTGAGCAGACAGTGTGGAACATTTGTGGCACTAGGTCAACAGTGGCTGCCATAGCCGGAATCTGTGGAGGTGTCAGTGGTTTCAAGCAGACAAGTGGCTATCCAAGGAGGGAAAAAAGAAGCCCTGATTGTAGCTGTTTCCAACTTCTGTGGTGTAAATACTCCTATCATGGCCAGTTTCAAGCTACCAATATGATGCTACTGAACACTAAGGAAAAATGTGCCTAATTCACTCTTTCAGCACATCAGGGAGGAGAGGGTTACTGATGGGGAACAGGCCTATAGCTTGGCACGTCTGCTGGAATGACTAAAAGGGCTGTTCACCACTATGGGAAAGTCCTGAGGCCTCTCACTGGAAGAATGAAGAGCACAAAGTATGGGAGTGGAGTAGCCAGAAGAAAACAACTGGTTTGTTTCTCTAAGAGAGAGGAGACTTGCATCTGGCCTGCCGGCCCTTCTTTTGCCTGCTGACCTGGGACACAAAAAATTATTACATGTGTTTTTTTTTTAAAAAAAGTTAGGCTGGGCGGGGTGGCTCATGCCTGTAATCCCAGTGCTTTGGGAGGCTGAGGTGGGTGGATCATGAGGTCAGGAGTTAGAGACCAGCCTGGCCAACATGGTGAAACCCTGTCTCTACTAAAGATACAAAAAATTACCCAGGCGTGGTGGTGGGCACCTGTAATCCCAGCTACTTGGGGGGCTGAGGCAGGAGGATCGCTTGAACCCAGGAGGCGGAGGTTGCAATGAGCAGAGCTCGCACCGTTGCACTCCAGCCTGGGTGACAGGGTGAGACTCCGTGTCAAAAAAAACAATATATGTACATATTTTTATGTTTAATAAAGTTAAATTTTAGAGGTACAAAAAAAGAAAATAAACATCATATATTGTTCCACTGTGCAGAAATAAACACTATTACTATGTTGGTTTCTATTCTATTTTGTTTAACATGTATACACACACACACGTAACTATTCACACAGGTTTTATGGAGTTGTCTTACATATACTGTTTTGTAACCCGATTCTTGCATGTAATAGAGAATCATGAACACCTTCTCATGTAATTAAATGTTCTATAGCACAATTTCTAATAAGTGAAGAGTATTCCCTTATGTAGATGGATCACCACTTATTTATTGAATCTCCTCTTCTTGGAAATTTGTTTGTGTCCCACATTTTTTAATTACAAACATGCTCTGCTGAACAGCCTCATATCTAAATATGGCCTCATATCTAAATATGATTATTTCTTGGAATTCAGTTGTCTAATAGGAAACACTGACTCAAGCACAAGTGTGCATGTTTTTAAACTTTTGATTCATAGTGTCAAGTTGCCTTCCAGAAAGGCCATCGCTGTTCACACTCCCATCAGCAGCATTTGCAAGCTCCCTTTTCATCAACCTCTTACCCACAGTGGGTTTTAAAACTCAAATGTATTAGTGAGGCAGTTTGTTTTTTGCTTTTGTTTTTTACATTACAATGAAAGAGTCATGTCGCAAGAAACTGACTGGCATTCAAGTATAAGACAGGCAATCAATGAAGGTACCACCCCACTGAACTTCAAAGTTCCACTAAAATACTTTAATATTTGGCTTGCAGGGAGATGATAAAAATTGCAGCTGTTGCAGTCAGCTATGCTTTCTACAACGTAAGTGTCTTGATTGAAGCAGAGAGGGTGGGAGGAGCTGGGGCACCCAACAGTGCTCAGGGAACAGAGGACCAAAGAGCCACCAGGCAGAACCATCTCTCACAATAGAAGACTGACATTTTGTGATCACAGCTCCTGAAAGGAACAAAGGATGGACAATAGCAGGAACTGGAGGAGAAAAAGAACAAGCTATTAACAAGCAAATTAAGACCAGACAAGGGAGATGAATCAGAAGTGATCCAATAACCAGCCCTGGATTAAGTGCATCTGGCTCTCCCGGGGATTTCACAGTCATTTGCTTCAAACTGCTAATCTTTTCTGAGAGGTTCCCTTCAAGCTGTCTGGAAGGAATGAATAAATGGATGGCTTAGCCAAATAGTTACTCCTGCAATGTTTTATACATGGGTGAGCATATACATTGTCATGCCTCATTGATTCAGAATTTAAAGTGTGACTGTTTTACAGAATTACAGAATTTTAGAGTTAGAAGTGACCTAAATGGCATTTAGTCCATCTGTCATTTTGCAGATGAGGAAACTGAAGCTCAGATAGGTCATATGATTTTTTTCCTATTTCATGCATCAAAATATTGGCAGAGCTAGGACTAGAACCCAGGTCTCCAACTTTTAGTCCAATACTGTTTTACTAACTAGTTGCCATTGGTTACTCTGGTATTTTTCTAAGTTTACTTAGCTGCGAGCAACAGAAATATTTAACATAAGTAACAAGACCAAAAAAGTAGAATCAATAATTTCACTACTTGTCTTTCCTAGGTGGGATATTACAGAGGCAGGTGCATATGCACAGGAGGGTGAGAAAAATAACTTGAGTGTGTGTGACATGGGTAAATGATAAAGTCTCATTGCCTCATCTGTAGCATGGGGTCAATAATAGGACCTACCACACAGGTCGGGGTGAGGTAGCAGAGAGCTTGGCACATGGCATTCAATATATATTAACTAGTTTCTTCTTTTTTTTCCCTCCTCCTCCACCTCCTTTCTTCTTCTATTATTATTATATGAGAGAATGCCAGTTAATCCTTGGTTTAAGTTGAGGCAGAAAGTCACCTTTCAGGGGCTGTTACTTGCATACAAATATCTAAAGTCACAAAGGCACCAGTTGCCCTGGGCGAGAGCATGTAAGATCTTTTGTGGCTGGATCTGTTTGCCTCCTGATACTTCCTAGCATGCTAGTTGGTGGCTAGGGAGGGAGGCAGGTCTGCATAGAAGTCAAGGGAACTGAGCTGGAGGAAAGGGAGAGACTAGTGACTCACCCCATCACTTGGGACTAGAGACTGTAGGGAAGGCTGTCACTGGAATCCCCTCCTGACCTCGCTTTCCTTGGCATAGAAGGTTGTGTTGCAAAAACAACAGCTGAGCTTAGGAGAGTGTGAGCAGAAAAAGGATCACTCTTGGAGCAGAGCTCAGGATGTAGGGTCTGTGGTCTCTGACAGTGCTGATTACTGTTAGCCATACTTATAAGCCCGAATAGGTTAACAACCCAGCAGTGCAGGAATAGTGACCAGCAGCGCCCCCATGTGGCTGCAATGGAAGCAGCACAAATACTCAGTTGAGCACACTTGGGAGCTCTCTCTGGCTGGTATTTGCAACCTGAACTGACTTTGAAATAAATAAATCCTGGGCTGTTCTGGGTAAAGCAAAAGGTCTCCGGAGGGATATGTGGGATTTTCTGTTACTTTGGGCAGCAATTGCTCATTTAATTATTTTGAACCATAAAATAAAATTGCCCTTTACTCAAAGCTGGTCAGAAGGGATACTAGTCTGTATCCTTGAAAACACATATTTATAAATACATACAGAACAATCACAGCTGAAGTCCTTAATAGTTCTGAATTAAATATGTTATACGTAACTTTGAAAGCTTTATTTAGCTAACGTCCCTAGCTTTAGTTAATAATTATAATAATAGTAACAACAAAACATCAACTATATACTGACTACATGCCAGATTCTGTATTAAATTCTTACATGCATTATCTCATTGAATATTCACCGACACTTTATCAGGTGGGTACATTTTATAGATGAGAAAACTGAGGGCAGGGGGGTGATGTGCACAAAGTTACATGTAACTAGGAGTGAAAAAGTTAAGATTTGACATAAACCTGACCTGACTTTAAAATTCTGCCTTGTAAAAGCAGTGTTTAGGCCGGGCACAGTGTCTCACGCCTATAATCCTAGCACTTTGGGAGGCCGAGGTGAGTGGATCACCTGAGGTCAGGAGTTTGAGACCAGCCTGACCAATGTGGTGAAACCCCATCTCTACTAAAAATACAAAACTTAGCTGGGTGTGGTAGCGGGTGCCTATAATCCCAGCTACTTGGGAGGCTGAGGCACGAGAATCGCTTGAACCTGGGAGGCGGAGGTTGCAGTGAGCCGAGATTGCACCAGTGCACCCCAGCCTGGGTGACAAGAGCAAAACTCCATCTCAAAAAAAAAAAAGCAGTGTTTACAGAACGTTGCATTCTCTGGTATTCCTCAGACTAACACCTGGGAATTTTTAGCATCTATTTGATGCTTGCTATTATAGTTTTATATCAACAGCAAAGTCATTATTCCTCGCTTATTTATATACATTTATCTGTATATTGACTGTCTCTCCTAGTGCCTGGTATAAAGTAGAAGCTTAATCAATAATAGTGGAATAAAAAATGAGTGTTATGCTTGGTCTGAATATTCCCTCCAAATGACGAACATTCCAGGTTTTCCAACCAATAAAAGGAAGCTCCAGAAAGAAGTTATGTTTCTGGGGTTGCCTCCATTAAGGTCCATGGGCCAAGACTGTTGGTGTGGGCTGTGTTGGCCCTGCCAGGCCTCTCCAGGATCTGTCCTGTGGCCCTCAGCAGTTAGGCATTCCCCTCATTTGCTCACTAGCAGGCCTCTGTATTCCCATCCTAGAGCTTTCCCCTGCCATTCTCCCCTCCCAGAATGCCATTCTCCACCTCAGTTTGGGCTACTTTCAATTCTTTTTCTTCAAGACATACCTTTTCCCCAGTCTTCCTTGCTCCTTCACCTTCACACACATAGATTAGTCTCCCTGTTTTGGGAGCTCCCATACTTGCAGTGTCTTTAAGAGAGGACAAGGCTGAAAGAGGCCCAGATGCTACCCAGACCTGGATGGTGAAATGGTTTGGTTGTGTCCCCATCCAAATCTCATCTTAAATTGTACTCCCATAATCCCCACATGTTGTGGGTGGGACCTGGTGGGAGATAATTGAATCATGGGGGCGGTTTCCCCCATACTGTTCTCATGGTAGTGAACAAGTCTCATGAGATCTGATGGTTTCATCAGGGAAACTCCTTTTGCTTGGCTCTCATTCTCTCTTACCTGACACCATGTAAGACATGCCTTTGCTTCTCCTTTGATTTCTGCCGTGATTGAGAGGCCTCCCCAGCCATGTGGAACTGTCAGTCCATTAAACCTCTTCTTCTTTATAAATTACCCAGTCTCGGGTATGTCTTTATCAGCAGTGTGAAAACGGACTAATGCAGATGGCAAACTTCTCCTTGGCCCAGGGTTGCTAGGAGGTGCTTCAGGGAGCCCCCTTGGGGAAAGGGTCAGGAAAGGGGAGCCCATGCCGGAAGAGTCCTGGGTCTCCTCTCGCCACTTAAACAAGATGCCCTGCTTCCATCTGTAGGATGTGACTTCCTTTGAAACAAGATGTTAACTGGTCAAAAATACGAAAAACCACTGCTCTATTTCCACCTCCTGCTTTTACAGATAAGAAAACCTCAACTCTTATTTAGACCTCAAAATTCCTCCTTCTTTCCTTGGTTCCTCCCTTCCTTCCTTCCATGTAGCAGAGTTGTGGCAAATGGGCCCCATGTGGGACACCTTATTTCTCTGCTTTCCTTGCAGCTATTTCCGTGTGGCCATGTGACAAAGTTCTCACCAACAGAAAATGAGTGGAGTGACAGGGGCAAGTTTTGCATCACTCGTTTAGGAGGAAATAGTGTGTCCTTCCCTTTTCCTCTTTCTGGGCTCCCATGTGCTGGGTCACAAATGGGCAGTGACTCAGCTTGGGCCATGCCTGTGGGGACAACCGCCTGAGCCAGGGGTCTCTAACTTTCTTCGTGACATGAGCTCCCTTGGCAGTACAGTGAAGCCTATGGACTTTATCACTCCATATGCATTTATTTTAATGTATAAAATAAAATACAGAAGGTTACAAAAGAAACCAATTATACTGAAATACAGATATTAAAATAACTGTAACATAAGCACATACACAAGCACACCTAAATTTGTGACACAGTAAAAATGTACTTCTTTATTGACATTAAATAATAAAATCTAGCAGCAGGGCTGATAACAACTGTAATTTTAAAACGGTAATAAACATTAAGTGATATTTTGAGATATCTTCAACACTGTAATGTGAGATGAAAAATCTTTATGATTTCTATTGGCCACAAAGTCTTTGATCTTGCTAGTACTTCAGAGGTTTATTGCCGTTTGCATAATTGAAGGAAATGCTAAATTTCATGTAGAAGTTTTTGAAAGTACAGATGTAATTTTTTTCTATGCAAGTTCACAAATCCCTTGATTTCTATCTATGGACTCCAGGTTGAGAACCCTTGCCTTAGGGCAGGAGTCCCCAACCCCTAGGCCATGGACCAGTACTGGTCTGCAGCCTGTTAGGAACTGGGGCGCACAGCAGAAGGTGACCAGTGGGCAAGCAAACAAAGCTTCATCTGTATTTACAGCCACTCCCATTGCTCACATTACCGCCTGAGCTCTGCCTCCTGTCACATCAGCAGTGGCATTAGATTCTCATAGAAGCGTGAGCTCTACTGTGAACTGTGCATGTGAGGGACCTAGGTTGTGGCTCCTTATGAGAATCTAATGCCTGATGATCTGCCACTGTCTCCCATCACTTCCAGATGGGACTGTCTAGTTGCAGGGAAACAAGCTCAGGGCTGCCACTGATTCTACATAATGGTATGTTGCATAATTTTTATACTTTTCATTATATATTATAATGTAAATTGTATATTATATGAGAATAAAAATAAAGTGCACAATAAACGTAATGCACTTGAATCATCCCCAAACCATCATTCCCCCACCCTCTGGTCCATGGAAAAATTGTCTTCCACAAAACTGGGGCTGCCTCCGTTTAGGAAGCCCATGGGCCAAGGCTGTTGGTGTGGGCTGTTGGTGTGGGCTATGTCCCCATACTGGTCCCTGGTGCCCAAAAGGTTGGGGACCACTGCCTTAGGGGATGGGACAGCAAAAAGATGAACAGAACTTGGATCCCTGAATGTTTTTATGGAACAGAGCTGCCCTGCCAGTCTGGGCCACTCACCTCTAGACTATTATGAAAGAGAAATAAACAAATCTTACTTAAGCCATTGTAATAGTGAGTTCCTATTACAGCAATTTAGCCTATATCCTAATTCCTATACCCAGAGAGAAAATGGTTTGTTACATATTCTGTTTTCTGCATTTATATAGATGGTTTTCTGTTAGTTGGTCTCCCTAACCATCTCTTCCTCTTTTGCATATAGACAATATCTAGATCAGGGTTGGGTAGAGACTAAGTGTTCAGTCCATATGTGCTGAATTAATACAAATCTGTATAACTGAGTACAAAACACTAGAAAAGGCCAGGCCTGGAGGCTCATACCTGTAATCCCAGCACTTTGGGAGGCCGAGGTGGGTGGGATGGCTTGAGGTCAGGAGCTCGAGACCAGCCTGACCAACATGGCGAAACCCCATCTCTACTAAAAATACAAAAATTAGCCAGGCGTGGTGATGCGCGCCTGTAGTCCAAGCTACTCAGGAGGCTAAGGCAGGAGAATCGCTTAAACCTGGGAGGCAGAGGTTGCAGACAGCTGAGATTGTGCCACTGCACTCCAGCTTGGGTGACAGAGCAAAGAAAAAACAAACAAACAAACAAACAAAACCACTAGAACACTAGCGGTCAGTGACCTGTGGGGCGGGGCCTTGGCCAGTGAAGTACTGTGTGTAAACCTTGATTTTTGTGGTTAGCTGTGTCACTTTGAATAGCCATAGCCATTTACACTCTCTCAACCTCAATTGCATTATTTATTATAACAGAGATAATAATTACTTGAAGTGTTCAAAGTACCAATGGGGTAGACAGATGATGCCCTAAAATCTACGTTGCTGTTCTTTAATATCAGTCACACTTGGAGTCCTTGAGTGTGGGCCTCCAGCACTTCCGAGATGGCTCCCTGCCTTTAGTTGCCGCTTACTGACTTGGGGGCAAAGGTAGACGTAGGGGGCTATGAACATTCTCCTCTAGCCTGCTCTCGTTACTCAGCAGCAGTGATAACTACCCTTTTCTGAGCACATCCCACATTCCAGACACTACGCACTGGCTCACTGTAGCCCTAGGAAGAAAACACTATTGGTGTGATTCCCATTTTGCGAGGAAACTGAGGCACACAGAGGGAAAGTAACTTGCCCAAGGTGTCTTTCCATTATCAAGTGTCCAATTCAAGATTTGAACTCAATACTAGTGATTTGTTACACAGATGCACAGGCCATGTGTGTGGTGTGTGTGCGTGTGTGTGTGTGTGTGTGTGTGTGTGTGTGTGTGTGTGTGTGTGTCTGGTGTGTGGGGAGGGAAACACTGGCTGTTTGAGATCCCTGAGCTGAGGAAGGTGAGCACAGAGTGAGCAGCAGTTGAAGGTGCCCCACGCGGCCCAGTTTGGGGATTCCAAGCAGGAGGGCCCAGGAGTAGCTGTCCCACTGACTTGAATGCACTTCAAGCCCTCTCTTGTTTCCCTAGGGCCGAGCTCTCTTAGCCTCCCAGCCCCAGTTTCAGGCCTCCTGGGTGGCATCCTCAGCTCACCTGCTGATTCCTTCTCTTCATCTAGGCCACTTCACTCCCTCTGGCCCCTGCTCAGTGCCTGGGCCTCGGCCTGGTGGCCTCTGGCCTGGCCAGGGGCATGCGGATGGCAGTGGCATTCCAGCAAGGGTGAGATCACCACCCATCGCCCTGGAGAACAGGCTGCCAGGGGAGGTGTCTGCGTCACTTGTGGCCTTGTTGGCAGATCATAAAAGCTGGAAATGCCTGATGAGGTAATTGTGCCCCAGGGCCCTGGGGGCCAGACCCTGCGGGCTCCCTCCATGGCTGCCACTTCCCGTCACCTCCCTCTGGAGAGGCAGAGTGAGCAGGCTGCTTTTCTCTTCTTTTGCTTCACTGTGGGCCCCCTTCTGGCCCCTGGGAGGAGAGGGCAGAACCTCCATCTTCATGCCAGGGAGCCCCAGCTCCCCAAGTCTTTGCCAACAACTCTGAGACCCTGCCCTGTGGGGCCCTCCTCCAGGAGGGTCCAAGTAGCTGTTCCGTTGATACAGAGGGGTGTGGAAGAGTAGGGAAGGGGAAGCAATAAATAAAATAATGCTGATGTAAGAGGCTTGGTTTGAGCCAAGCTGCCTGGGAGAGACCCAGAGTCTAGAGCTAGTGTTGCTCACTGGCAGGGCTTGTCCCTGCCTTTTCTGACTCTCAGCTTCCTCATCTGTGAAATGGGTGTGTTGGCCTAGAAACGAGGATCTTAATCTGCTGGGAGTGCAGATCCCTCTGAGGCTAGAGGCAAAACCGTGAGAACATGAATTCTAGAGCAGAAGGCTGACGCCTTTCCTTGGATGCTACCGTCAGGTCCCCAGTGAAGTTGGGTCTTTAAAATCCTGCCCCACCTAACAATCTCTGTTGCTTGAAGGTCACCAGGAAATGACACAGAAGCCTTTGGAGTGGTGCCCAAATGCTCACGTAGGCCTGCACCCTGCAGCTCTGAGGGCCCAGCCCCTGGGAAAGGGAGGGCAGTAGTTCCATGTGCTTCTCAGAAGAGCTGGTGCCAACAGGGTCCCTTTGAAGTTCCTGCTTAGGTCCTGGGCCCCAAAAGGAATGGCACAAAAAGACAGCCCGTCCCCGTCCTCCTTATAGCCTCATGGTGCCTGGTGCCATAAGATGGAGTGACGCAAATGTTCAGGCTGGGGAGGAAGTGTTGGGTCCAGTGTCTGAGGTCAGCCACATCACAGAGGTTCTTGCTCTGCTCAGGCTCTGGAAAGAATTTCTGCCCTGCAGCTGCAGTCAGCCCAGCTGGAGCTGAAAGAGTGGAAACTGCAGTAACAAAGCAATTAAAAAGCTGCAAAAGATCATCAGCTTGCTGACCGCATTTCAAAGAATGCGAGAAAGCAGGTGATCATATTCCCAAGCCTCCAGCTTCTGTGAGAACCCATAGGTCAAGCACAGGCATCCAGGCCTGTCCCACCAGGACCCTTTGCCCTCTCCCCAGATGATTTAGCACCCAGATGGTCCTCAGACTCACAAGGGGCAGAACACCTTGAGTTTATAAAGGTTCCCTGCAGCATTGAACTCACATGGTTAATTTCATCCCACATCAGAGGCTTATAAAAGGGGGTATCTAGAGTGATCACCATTACCTTCTATATTCATGATTACCCCCATTTTTATGTGAGGAAACTGAGACTCAGGGGTTACCCAGCTATGAGACACAGGCCTGGCCTTGCCACTCAAACGTTCTGAGGCCAGGTTGACGTGTTTCTCACTCACTCATCTGCTCAGTTAAGTCATGATGCCAAAATACATATTATAGTCTGAAACAGGAGTAGGCAATGAACAGCCTGCTTCAAATCCAGCTCAGCACTTGTTTTTGTAAATAAAGTTTTATTTGAACAGCCATGCCCATTCATTTACATATGATCTATGGCTGCTCTTACCACAATGGCAGAGCTGACTAGTTGCAACAGAAACTGTATGGTCCACAAAGCCCTCAAAGCCTATTATATTTCCTATCTGGCCCTTTACAGAAAACATTTGCCCTAGTCTGGAATATTTACATCAACCTGGATTTCCTCAAGAAAGCAGGTCATCAGGAAGATGACTTCTTTATTTTTATTTTTAATAATTTCATCCTTTAGATTCAGAGGGTTTATGTCCAGGTTTGTTACATGGGTATATGGCATGATGCTGAGCTTTGGGGTACAAATGATCCCATCACCCAGGTAGTGAGCATAGTGCCCAATGGTTTTTCAACCCCTGCCCCCTTCTTGCCCTGTCCTCTCTAATAGTACCCAGTATATATGGTCATTTTTATGAGTACTCAGTGTTTAGCTCCCACTTATAAGTGAGGACACAAATATTTGGTTTTCTTTTCCTGAGTTCATTCACCTAGAATAATGGTCTCTGGCAGCATCCATGTTGCTGCAAAGGACATGATTTCATTCTTTTTTATGGCTGCATAGCATCCCAAGGTTGTACATGTACCACATTTTCTTTTTTTTTTTCTTTTTTTTTTTTTTTTGAGACGGAGTCTTGCTCTGTCGCCCAGGCTGGAGTGCAATGGCGCGATCTCGGCTCACTGCAAGTTCCACCTCCTGGGTTCATGCCATTCTCCTGCCTCAGCCTCCCAAGTAGCTGAGCCTACAGGCACCCACCACTACGCCCGGCTAATTTTTTGTATTTTTTAGTAGAGATGGGGTTTCACCGTGTTAGCCAGGATGGTCTCGATCTCCTGACCTCATGATCTGCCTGCCTCGGTCTCCCAAAGTGCTGGGATTACAGGCATGAGCCACTGCGCCCGGCCATGTACCACATTTTCTTTATCCAATTCACTGTTGATGGGCACCTAGATTGATTCCATGTCTTTGCTCTTGTGAATAGTGCTGTGGTAAACGTGAGTGCATGCATCTTTTTGGTAGAATGATTTATTTTATTTGGATATATACCCAGTAAGGGGATTGTTGAGTAGAATGGTAGTTCTAAGTTCTTTGAAAAATCTCTAAATGGCTTTTTTTTTTTTTTTTTTTTTGAGACGGAGTCTTGCTCTGTCGCCCAGGCTGGAGTGCAGTGGCATGATCTCGGCTCACTGCAACCTCCACCTCCCTGGTTCAAGCAATTCCCTTGCCTCAGCCTCCCAAGTAGCTGGGACTACAGGCGTGCACCACCACACCCAGCTCTTTTTTTTTTTTTTTTTTGTATTTTTAGTAGAGACAGGGTTTCACCACGTTGGCCAGGCTGGTCACGAACTCCTGACCTCAGGCAATCCGTCCACCTCCGCCTCCCAAAGTGCTGGGATTACAGGCATGAGCCACTGTGCCTGGCCCAAATTGCTTTTTACAGTGGCTGAACTAATTTATATTCCCACTAACAATATATAAGTGTAGGGAGATGACTTTTTAACCAAAGACCTGATGTCTAGGAGTTTGCAGCAATAATGCAAATGACAACACCTGTATTTAATCAACTGTTAATACCACCCTGCTGGTGCTTTCTCCAAAGCTTTCAAGTTGCAGCCTCAGCAGATAATGAGGTATGGTATGGGTCGTAATTTTAAGAAAACCACCACCAGATGAAGAAGCTTGCGTCTGAGGTTAGAAGTAGAAACAGGGATAGCAGGCAGGATTGAGGGAAACTGCCCCGGGCTTAGGATGAGACCAGAGACAGGTTGGCTGCTGTGCGGGAGGGAAGCCACTCGGCTGGGTAGGATGATGTAAAGTGCTCCCACAGCGTCTTGTCCACAGGGGGTGCACCACCAGCATCCTCCTTGGAAATGCTGGCCACAGGTGCCCTGTGTAGAAGCACAAGCGAGTTGGTGAAGAGCGGATCCCCACCACCAAGGACTGTGTGGAAGGAATGAGTCCACATCCCTGACTGATTTGGCCGACTCCGTGTGTTCCCCGGGCTGAAGTGAGTGTCCTGCTGGACTCTACAAGGCCACCCTCAGCGTGTCAGTTTCTGGGAAAAAGGTGGGTAATCCTAGGAGACTCTCTGGACGTCTCCTTCTTGGGACTGGCCTTGGGAGGCGGAAGGGGACCTGCTGTGGCCCACTGGGAAGTGGGCTGTGGCGCAAAGATAAATGGGCCCATGGAGCTGACCAGACAGGCAGTGTCTGCAAATGCAGAGGGTCTAGATCAGGGGTGTCCAATCTTTTGGCTTCCCTGGGTCCCAATGGAAGAAGAATTGTCTTAGGCCACATATAAGATACACTAAGACTAAGGATAGCTGAATAACTTTTTAAATATCACAAAAAAAAACCATTCGTACTGTTTGAAGAAATTTTACAAATTTGTGTTGGGCCGCATTCAAAGCCATCCTGGGCCTCATGCGGCCAGAGGCCGCGGGTTGGACAAGCTTGGTCTGGATTTAGGAGGGTCTGCCTCTGTTTCCCCCCATCATTCTTGACCCCCGTTGAGGTGTTAGCGGATGCTCCGGCCGGGTTTCAGCCAAACACCTGGGTTCAGGCTGAGGTCCATGCTCAGCTTCGGGCCAGGGCACTGGAGCAGGAGTGGCACTGAGGGCCTGTCCTCACCAGGGTCTCCTTCCTTTGCCACCTTAGGCAGCTCTGGGATGTTTTATAGGGGAAAGTGGCATCTCCTCCCCTGCCCATGAGGAGGGTGGTGCTGAGTAAAGGTAGCCTCTGCGGGCAGGAGATGGCAGGGACCATGGGACCCAGCAGAGTGAGGGGTGCTGAGGGGTCTCAGAGCAGAGAGACTCCCTTGTTCTGACCCTCTCCAGCTGACTGCAGGTCCGCGAGCCTGGGGGCCCGGACGCTCCTCCATGTGCTTTTCTGCCCCACTACTAACTTCAGTCCACATCACAGCCTCCGAGAGTGGGGCTTCTGGGGCCATCCCCTCTGTGCTCTCCGCAAGCACCATTCTGCGGGACTTTGTAGAGTGACCCGAAGCTTCCGCTCCCTAGCCCTGTGCTCTTCCCCTCTCCAGTCCATCTCGGTCGGGAGTCGGGTCTCTGCCAGCCCAGCGCTCGGAATGGAGCTTTGTGGGGCTGGGGAAGCAACCTTTGCCAATGGGAAGGGGGTGTCACAGCGCCTCATTCCCTCCCAGCTTGCGCTCCTCGGAATAATCTCCAACAGCGTGCCTAGAACCACAGCTGCTTTTGTTTCGGGCGTCGGTGCTTCCCAGAATCCCGGTGCCCGGACCCAGCCGCCGAACCGACCCCGCCCCGCCACGGGCTTTGTTCCCTGCGCTGCGCACTGCGCGCGGCGGCCACGCGGGGGCGCTGGGCCGGGGGCGGGGGCCAGGGCTGGGGGTGGGGCGCGCCCCCGGGCCACCTCCCCCGCCCCTCCCGGCTCCTCCCCGCTCCTCCTCCCATGCCCCGGCCCCCGCCTCGCAGCTGGGCTCGGACTCAGGCTTAGCCGCAGTCTGTGAGCCTCCTCCCCGCACCTGGCCGGCCAGGCCAGCCCAGCCTACTTGTCTCGCTGCGCCCGGCTGCTGCCTCCGCTCCAGGGGTCGGCGCCGGGACCTCCTCCTCCGCCGCCGGCCCGCCCGCTCTACACCGCACACCCGTGGCGCGCCCTCCAGGGGCGGTTTTTCTCCCGGGGTCCTAAGTCTCACTCTACCTGCTTCACGCTTAGTGGTCCTCTAGAAATACAGACGCGTCGTAGGCACTCAGTAAATGCCTGTTGAATGACTGTGTGTAAGCACTCGTCCGTTCTTTACCATACCTCATTTTTAAAGTTAATGGACGTTATTTTTTTCAAGCAATTTTAGATTCACAATAAAATTGAGCCAAAAGTACAAAAAGTTTCATTTCCCCCCTGTACCCACCCCCGAACAACCTCCCCTACTCTCGACCTCCAGACCAGGGCGTGCATTGGTTGCCATTGTGAACCTACACTGCCACATCAGGGTCACCCAAAGTCCACAGTTTTCTTTAGGGTTCACCCTTGGTGCTGTACACTCCATGGGTATGACATGTGTAAGGCCATGTCATTCTGGTATCACACAGCATTTTCACTGCTCCAGAAATTCAACCCTCCGTCTTTCCAACTCCTGGCAACTCCTGCTCTTTTTACTGTCTCCATAGTTTTATGGAATCATGCTAATTTTCACAACCATCCAAGAGGTAGGAACTCTTCCCCTTTTGCCCTTGAAGACACTGAGGCTCAGGGATGTTGCCAGGGCCCTGTCAGCTTCCTGATAGGAAAGCCACTAAATTCCAATCGGCTACCAGTTTTCCTGCAACCCTGGCCTGGGATACTCTCCTGAAAAATGAAGCCAGTAATGGCATGACCACAGCGCTGTCCCACCCTGGCCAGCAAACAGGCTCCCTCAGGGGACTCCACTCCTCTACCTGGACACTTCTGCAGGTGGGAAGTGGGTAAGGAGTGACAGGTGTGGACTGCCTTGCTTGGCTTCCGGGAGGAGCCATTTGTGCCTGCTGCCAGGCCTGCTGAAACATTACTAGGCTGGGCGGAAGTACAGATGGAAGCCCTGGTCGGTGGTCTGCCCCTTCCTTTCCCTAGCCCAGGCTCTGACTTCACCGTAAGGATCTTGCAGAGCAGGCATGGACACCCAGCCTGCAGCCCAAGCTCCATCCCCACCCGAGAGCCAAACACCCCCAGGCTAATCCTCGGGCCCGGTAGTGTGTACACTGGTGAGAGCAGACAGCTGCAGGAAGAGGACCTGCAGAGGCCCTAAAGTGGGCCCCTGACGGGAGGCAGAGCTCAGATAATAATCTTCGTCCATGTGGGCCCCAGGACCTTTGGGCAGGGCCCTGGGTACCTGAAGCATGATCCGAAAGGGAGGGCATGAGCTCCAGGTGGGCATGTCCCTTGACTTTGTGCTAGGGTTACCAGATTTAGTAAATTAAAACAGGAGTCCCCAACCCCTGGGCGTGGACCTATTCTGGTCCATGGCCTGTTAGGAAGTGGGCTGCATAGCAGAAGGTGAACAGCAGGTGGATGAGGATTACTATCTGAGCTCTGCCTCATGTCAGATCATCAGGCATTAGAGTTTCATAGGAGCGAGAACCCTATTGTGAACTGTGCATGCGAGGGATCTAGGTTTCCTGCTCCTTATGAGGATCTAACTAATGCTTGATGATCTGAGGTGGAACAGTTTCATCCTGAAACCAAACCCGTGCCCTGTCTGTGGAAAAATTGTCCGTGAAACTGGCCCATGGTGCCAAAAAAAGTTGGGGACCGCTGAATTAAAACACAGGACACCCATTTAAATTTGAATTTTAGATAATTGCATTAGTCTGTTTTCACATTGCTGATAAGACATACCCAAGACAGGGCAATTTACAAAAGAAAGAGGTTTAATGGACTTACATCTCCACATGGCTGGGGAAGCCTCACAATCATGGCAGAAGGCAAGGAGGAGCAAGTTATGTCTTACATGGATGGCAGCAGACAACGAGACAGAGTTTGTACAGGGGAACTCTTCTTTTTAAAACCACCAGATCTGGTGACACTTATTGGCTATCACAAGAACAGCACACAAAATCCTGCCCCCATAATTCAATTACCTTCAGCCAGGCCCCTCCCACAACATGTGGGAATTCAAGATGAGATTTGGGTGGGGACACAGCCAAACCATATCAATAATCAACAAATAATATTTTAATAGTAGTATGTCCCAAATGTATACTTATACCCCCCAAATTATTTGTTTATCTGAAATTCAAATTTAATTGGGCATCCTGTATTTTATCTGCCAACCCTGCCTTGTGGACTCCTGACCAGTGGGGAGAGAGACAGCAGGAGGAGGGCCCGAGTGGAGTCCTCAAAAGTATGGGGCTTGGGCAGGGGCCTCAGTCCTCTGTGCTGAGGCTGTCCTGGATGCATGTTTCAATATCCTGAAATTGCAGTAAGGTCCTGGCTTCTAGGGGTCCTGGGAATAAGGTCCTTGTCAGGAGCTGGCTCCGCTCAGTAGGAGACCAGGGTGGTTTGACCATAAACTTTGCCATTGAAGCCTCTGGAATGCAGGTGTGTTGGGTGAAGGCTGGGGAGGCAACAGATAGTGTGAGGAGGTGGGGAGGTAGGATGGGGACAGGAAAGTGAGCTTGCAGCTGCTGCCTCCATCTTGGTCCTTCCAAGGTTAAAGAAGATCAGAGGTATGGGGAGAGGTTTTGGGGAGAGATGGGGGGACAGGAGGGACACAGCGGCAAATCCCTGCACTGCCAGGGTGAAAGTGCACTGTGGTTGTGCAGCCTGCTTTCCTGGCTGAAATGTTCCTTTCACGTCACCATAGTTAGCATTGCAGACCAGGTCATGAAGGAAGCCAGGCAGGATCTGATGGAAGCCGGGCAGATGACCTATTGAGGCACAGAGGGTAGGTTTCTTGCAGGTTTGGTGTTGGTGCCCATTGCCCTGAGCTTGGGCCCATGCAGATCAGTGGGGTCACTCAGGGCAGTGAGGAAAGCTCTCACTGGAAGGGGAAGAGCTGGCTCAGGGAGGAGGTGGTGGATGTGGTGGAAAGGCCAAGGTGAATGTTTGGGAATGACTTCTGGAAATCTTTTGTGGAGGACTCACTGAACTGCTTTAGAATTGGAGTCCCAGTCTATCCTAGTGGCTTTTAAAGGAGCTACCTGGAAGAGAGAAGCCACTGTCCTCAGGGCAATGTTCTGGGCAGGTGGGAGTTCTTGTACACACTCCCAGATGGGCCTGGACCACACCCTCCATGTATCTAAGCCTCAGCTTCTGCACCTGGTGAATGGAGATAATTTGGGGGGTTTATTCTGAGAATCAAATGAAATCATGCATAAAAGCAACTTGCAAGGGGAAAGTGTACTTAGAAAGTACAAGATAGCATTGATTGTTAACTCAGTGTGTATGGAGCTCTTCTTTGGGGCCAGACCCTGTGTCAGTCTGCAGGGAATTGGAATGATCCCATGGAGCCCAGGTCTGGTAGGGAAGACAGGTTTGTGACCAGGTCACATAGGTGTAGGCAGGGGGCCCCAAGGGGATCGGAGGAAGGGAGTTGTCCCTATTCCTTGGGAGGTCAGGAAGGGGTTACCCAGGAAGTGTTGCTGGATGGAGCCCTCAAATGTGGGGCGATGTCGGCAGATGGAGCAGAGTGGGAAGGGAATTTCAGTCTGGCAGGCAGGAGGGGAGGCCAGGGGCCAATAAGAGCCTGGGCGGGGGCTGCCAGGCAAGATCAGATGTCTCACTGAAGTGCTTTGGCCCCCAGGAGATTGAACTGTTTCCTGTAGGCAGGGAGGAAGCACGCAGGTGACAGCATCTGGGTGACAGTTTGAAAATATCACTCTGGTTTCCATTGAAGTCAAGGTTTACAGACGCAAGGTGGGGAGGAGGCTGGGAATCTAGAGGGGGAATGTTTCTGCTATGGTCCAGGTTAGCTAACAAGGGTGTGATTGGGGCAGGAGCATAGGTATGGAGAGAAGGAGACTTCCTATAATGTTAGAATTGGAATCTGTGGGGCTCAGTACCAACCTTACTAAACCCCTCTCAGGATCCTGGGCCCTCTGAGCCCCTTCCTCCCTGAGCTCATTCCTGACAGCCCTATTCTGTGGGAGTCTTCTCTCCTCTGAACACTGATAACCTCTTCTTCCCACACCACTGACTTTAGAGTCTAGTGGCATACTTTTGTTTATTTATTTTTAATTGTTTCCAAGTCCCAGTTGTTTTCTTGAATGTCACAGAAACGTTGGTGAAATTATTTTCTAGGAAAGAGCTAGCTTATTTACTTGTTTCTCTCCCTATCTTCCTCCCTCTAGCCCTTTCCCTCCCTCCCTCCCTCCCTCCCTCCCTCCCTCCCTCCCTCCCTCCCTCCCTCCCTCCCTCCCTCCCTTCCTTCCCTCCTTCCTTCCTTCCTTCCTTCCTTCCTTCCTTCCTTCCTTCCATTCTTTCTTTCATTCTTTCTTCCCCTCTTGTACTTATCACCATTTATGCATCTATTTTGCCATTGCACTGTTTCCAGTTTTTGGCAATTATGAATAATGCGGCTTATAAATATTTCTATAATTGTATTTTGATGAACATATGGATATATTTCTCTTGGGCATATAGCTAGGAGTAGAATTGTGGGGTCACAAGGTTCACATATGTTTGACATCAGTTGGTACTGACAAACAGTTTTCCAAAGTGATTGTATTGATTTATGTTCTCGTCAACAGTCTGTGAAAGTTGCAATTGCTCCATACTGTTTTGAACACTTCGTATTGTCAGCTTTAAAATTTTTAGCTATTCTGGTGTTGGCGTAGTGTCATTTCATTGTGGTTTTAATTTGTGTTACTCTGATGACTGAAAGAGTTGACCACTTTTTCCTGTTTATTGGCCATCTTGGTATTCTCTTTGGTGTGGTGCCTGTTCAAGACTCTCATTCAGTTTCCTAATGGGATTAGGAATGTTATTTTAACATTCTGGATACAAGCCCTTTGTCTCTTTTGGGTGTAGTAAACATCTTCTGCTCCGTGGCCTTCTCTTTTACTTCTCTTTCTTCTCTTCTGCTCCATGACATCACTTTCTTAATGATGTCTTTTGATCAACAGAAGTTTCTCATTTTAATACAGTTTAGTTAATCTATCTTTTCCTCCATGGTTGAAGCATTTACCGGAAAGTTTTAAAAACCTTTCCCTACACCAAGGCCATGAAAGTATTCTCTTGTAGGAGCTTTATTGTTTTGTCTTTCACATTTAAATCTACAATTCACTTGGAATTGGTTTTTATGTGTGGTGTGAGATAGGGTCAAGTTTCACATTTTTTTCACATGGGTATCCATTTTACCCAACTCCAGATACTGAAAAGACAATGTTTTTCCCACTCTGTAGCGCATCTTTTATTATCAATCAACTGTCCTATATGTCTGTTTCTAGATTTTCTATTCTGTTCTCCTGGTCTATTTGTCTATCTGTGCACCAATAATACAATGACTTAACTATTGTAGCTTGGTAAATTTTGATATCTGATAGAAAAACTCCTCCTAAATTTGCCCATACTGTACCTTATCACACTGTAATACAATTCCCTGTTTACTGGTGTGAAAGATGAGAGTCAACATTTACTTGCCAAGACTTAAATATGCAAAAATCCTAACTTTACAAATTTTCTGTAACTGACCTTATTTTACTTTAAAGCCCTTCATGTCTACTGTAAGTCTATTGCTGTCTTTGGGTTTTTGTTGTTGTTATTCCATTTTCTCCATTAGTAGTTTGTTAATTATGCATTATTCAACTATTTTGATTGGTTTTCTTAGAGATAAAAACATGCATCCACAAGTCTAATATAAATTGGTACTTTGACCATGCCCAGGATCTTAGAACACTTTAATTCCATTTATTCTTCTGTTTTTGTGTATCGTGGCATATTTTAATTTATATTTTAAAACACATTAAAAAGTGTTATTGCATTATTTCATATTGCCAACATTCATTTAGACTTACCTACATATATAATTTTTCTGGGTCTCCCTACTTTTTCCTGCATGTCTGTGATTCTATCTGGGATCATTTTCATCTCCCTTTAGCATTTCCTAATTTGGTTCTACTGGTGACAGATTATCTCTGATTTTTGGTGTCTACATGATGAATTAATCTCAGATTCATTTTTGAAAGATATTTTACTGAGTACAGAATTCTAAATTGGTTGTTATATTCTTACAGCATTGTGAAAATACTAGTCTGTTGACCTTTGGCTGCTTTATTTCTGTGGAGAAGTCAGCTGTCTGTCTTATGGTTGCTTCTTTTAAGACAGGTCTTTTTTCTCTAGATGTTTTTAGGATTTGTCTTTGTCTTTGGTTTTCAGCAGTTTTGGTCTGATATGCCTAGGGGTGTGTGTGTGTGTGTGTGTGTGTGTGTGTGTGTGTGTGTGTGTGTGTGTGTATTTATCCTTTTGGGGTACCCAGAGCTTCTTAATCTATAATTTGATTTTTTTAATTAGTTTTGGACAATTCCCAATGTTTATCCCTTAAAATTTACTTCTGTCCTATTCTCTTTCTCTTCTCCTTCTGGGACACCAGTTATATGTATAATACTTTTCATCACATATTTTTTTTTCTTCTGCTCTTTTCTTCATTTTCTATCCTTTTGATTCTGTCCTTCAGTTGGAAATTTTCTTCCATCTTCCAGTTCACTAATCCTGTCTTCAACTGAATGTAATTTGTTTATAAACACAGCCATCAAATTCTTAATTTCATATACTGTGGTTTTAGTTACAAATTTAACATTTAGTTTTTTTAATATACTTTCTGGTTTCTGCCAGAATTCTTTATCTTATTATTTAACTCCATGAATTTATCTATTATGGTTATTTTAAAATCTGTTTCCAGTAATTTTCAAATTTGGATATTCTGTGAACTTCTTTTCTTTTTTAAATTTTTATTATTTTTAAAACAAATTTTACTGTGTATATTTGAGGTTTGCAACATGATGTTATGGCATACATATAGATAGTAAAATGATTATAGTGAAGCAAATTAACTTATCTGCATCTCACATAGTTACTGTGAGTTCATTTATGTTATTTATTTTTTCTCTTGGCTTTTGTTTGGATCTTGTCTTTTGGCAAGCCTTGTTGGTTTTGCTGGATGTCATATATGAAAAATAGCAGAAATCAATTTGAAATTCTGAACAATGCTATCTTCCTTCAGAGAGGATTTGCTTTTACTTCCTGCCAGCCTGAGGCTAAGAGCAATTCACCCTAATTCATTCAGGATTCAGTATGACTTTAGTCATCATGAGTACTGGCCTATTTTCTCTTCAGTCATACCCACTAGGGTGTAGCTCTTTTGTATTTCAACCAAAAGCCTGGGTTTTTAAAATCAAGACCTATCTTTTTTTTTTTTTTTTTCCCCAAGACAGAGTCTCACTCTGTTGCCCAGGCTGGAGTGCAGTGGCACAATCTCGGCTCATTGCAACCTCTGCCCCCCGGGTTCAAGAGATTCTCCTGCCTCAGCCTCCCAAGTAGCTGAGACTGTAGGCATGCACCACCATGCCTGCCTAATTTTTGTATTTTTTAGTACAGACGGGGTTTTACCATGTTTGTCAGGCTGGTCTTGAACTCCTGGCCTCAAGTGATCCACCCGCTTCAGCTTCCCAAAATGCTGGGATTACAGGCATGAGCCACTGCGCCTGGCAGAGAGCTATCCTCTCAAATTGTCTCTAAACTTCGCTTGTATGTCCTGAGCCTCTTGAGACTGTGAGATGCTCTGCTCAGTTTCTCAGTCTCTTGGCAAGTCAGCTAGGGGAATTTGGTCCCAAATTGCTGGCTCCCCATCAGTCAAGGGGAAAAGTGGTCCCACATTTCTGGCTCACCTTTCTTGGCTTACTTCTGGATTTTTCCCCACAAATTCTTGCTTCCTCAGTTGCTTTCTGATGCCTTTAAGCAGTATTGTTTTTTAAAAATTATTTTTTTCTAGAATTTCTAAATGATATCAATGGAAAAGTTGGTCCAAGATATCCTAACCGGCAACTGATGGAAGTGGCATCTTCAGCTCCATTATATTTAAGTGATCCAAAATGGGTCAAAGGCTGGGGACATAAGGTGGCAAATTTTCCATGAAATTCCACATAAGGAAAGATCCCTGATGAATTCTTAGACATCATGGATACTGAAAAACTGACTCAGTCATTTAAATCTTACTTTTTTGTAGCTGTTGAAGCATATATACCCACTTGGCAGGTTGACAGGTTGCTTTTGTTTCCCTTCACTTGTGAGTGACTGGATTACCTTGCCATTCCTTTTTTCTGTCCCTTGCCCCTGCCACCACAACCATGCTTTTTGCTTGATCCTTCTCTCCTAGTCCTACTCCAGGTACATCTGAGGATGCTGCATCTCCCACCTTCCAGCTGCTACAAGGGCCAGTGTCAGAGCATCTTAGAGAGCCTCAGAACACTGTGGTGTGGGACTGATTAAAAAATACTTGTAAGGAGGCCAGGTGTGGTGGCTTACACCTATAATCCCAGCACTTTGGGAGGCTGAGGCAAGAGGATTGCTTGAGGCCAGGAGTTCAAGACCAGCCTAGGCAACATAGTGAGACCTTGTCTCTAAAAAAATTACATTTTAAATTTGCTCAGTGTGGTGGCATATACCTGTAATCCCAGCTTCTTGAGAGACTGAGGTGGGAGGATTGCTTGAACCCAGGAGTTCAAGGCTGCAGTGAGCGATGACCTTGCACTTGCCCTCCAGCCTGGGCAAACACGTGAGACTTTTTCTCTAAAAAATAAAAATACTGGCCCGGTGCAGTGGCTCACGCCTGTAATCCCAGCACTTTGGGAGGCTGAGGTGGGCAAATCACCTGAGGTCAGGAGTTCAAGACCATCCTGGCTAACACGGTGAAACCCCATCTCTACTAAAAATACAAAAAATTAGCCAGGCATGGTGGCGCGTGACTGTAGTCCCAGCTGCTCGGGAGGCTGAGGCAAGAGAATCGCTTGAACCAGGGAGGCGGAGCTTGCAGTGAGCCGAGATCGCGCCACTGCACTCCAGCCTGGGTGACAGAGAGAGACTCCATCTCAGAATGAATGAATGAATGAATGAATGAATAAATAAATAAATAAATAAATAAATAAAATAAAAATAATAAATCAATAAAAATACTTGTAAGGGAGGCTTTCCAGTTACTAATGTGAGAAAGGTCTGTGTATTTTACATAAAGTAGTATGTGTGCTTTGTGAGCTTGTGTTTTCTTGCTAGGAATTCTGTTTCTGGACTTGGCGGGAGAGTGGTCCTGAGAGGAGACACTGGGGTCACTCGCCAGGCTCACACATCCCAGACCTATTGTCCGCTTGTTGCCCAGCCACACTCCTCTGCATCACCATCTCCACAGCACCCTCAGGGCTTCTGGGAAGCTGCCTCACTTCATAAATCAAGGTACAACATTGTGTCTGGTCATGGAAATTTAATTTATCTTTAGGCAAAACTTGGAACCAGGCACATATATCTACTTAGGCCCCTCAAGTGTTCACTTCAAAGGCACTTTCCATCAGACTGCACTCTCACCCTCATTTCTCCTCTTTCCCACCTCTCCAGTAGGAAGTTGAGTGTGGAGAGGATGGTCACCCTAGAGAAAGCCAGTATTTGGACATCCCTAGCCAGATTCTATTCAGCATATGTGGACACGTCTACAGACAGATAATCTATCCAACATGGAGAATAAAGTGAAAAATGAAGTGGAAACTGAAAGAAAGCCCACAAACTTGTTCTGTATCTGCAAGTAAGGTAAAATCCATGAAAAAGAAAGCTTCTTACCCAGAGCACCGCAGATGCAACTCCAAGCCTCAGTGATAATGTTGCAGGTGTATGCGTGCGTGTCTGCATGCATGCATGTGTGCATGTGAGAGAAAAGAATATTTAGCAAGCTCCCCCATACAGGAAAGACAAAAGTGGAAACAGATCTGTGTGCTGTTTGGTAATATGGCTTGAATGGCCTTTCCAGTGCGTTATTTTGGTCCTGGAGTGCAGTCATTCTCAACAATGTTTACATCAAGCAACCTTGGATCCTGCCCATGCTGCCTATTGAGCAACTTCAATTCTGGAAAGAGATGAGGATGGCCTTTGATTGGGAAATTAGCTTCTTTCAAATGCGGGCAGAGGCATGGAATCTTGTAGTGTGGGAGTGGAAAGAAATCTTGGAGATCATCTTGTCCACCCCCTCATTTTCCAGATCATAAAGTGCAGGCTTGGAGAGTTGAGGTAACTTTCTCAGGGTTGCACAAAGGATCAGTGGCAGGGGAAGTCTTGGAAACCAGCCTCCTAATTTCTGGTAACCCCATCAGTCTATCCTTAGCAATGATAAAAAGGGATTGAAAATAATAGATGATTAAGGAAATTTTCAAAATCCCCAAATCATAATAAGAGGCTTTGAAATATGAAACTCTAAACCAATGGTTAGATCCTGTTATTGGCATTAGAAGCCATAATCATGTCTCTTTCTCATACGAAAGGATGAGAGTAATGGGATGTGACCATTTTTCTCAGGTAGAGCACACCATGTACTCCAAACTGTATACTCTGTATACATCGAACAGTATACTCAAGCTGCGTCACTTTTGGGTTATCCTGCATTCATTCACACTTCTGTTTGTGAAGACACATCCATTAAGTGAGTACTAGTGTGAGGCAGAAGCTAAGAGGGTCAGGAACATCCTTTTCCAGTCTCTTGGCAGCTAAAGTTGGGGTACCTGTGTCTTGGCCCTGGCCATTAGGATGCTCCTATCTGGGACTTTGCATCTGGAGAGAGTAGTGCAGATGACACAATAGTCATGCTTCTAGTGCTGCTGGTGTTGGTGCCAGGGCAGCCCCCTAGCAAGGCTATTCTTGGGCCATCACCTTGACCCATTTTATTGATATTCTGCCTCTGTGTGTGTTTTATTTTATTTTTTTTTGAGATAGGGTCTTGCTCTGTTGCCCAGGCTGGAGTGCAGTGGCATGATCTCGGCTCACGGCTCACTGTACCTTCCACCTCCTGGGCTCAAGCAATCTTCCTACCTTAGCCTCCTAAGTGGCTATGACTACAGGTGCATGCTAATTTTTAACTTTTTGGTAGAGATGGGGTCTCACTATATTGTCAGGCTGATCTTGAACTCTTGGGCTCCAGCAATCCTCCTGCTTCAGCCTCCCAAAGTGCTGGGATTACAGGCGTGAGCCACTGTGCCCAGCCTGTCCTGCCTCTTTCAGTCACTGCCTGCTTCCTGAGGCTGGCTCTCCAACTTCCTGTCAGTCTTTTGAGCTACAGTATCCTTTAAAGGAATCCCCTTTCTGCTTAAGAGTTGGTCTCTCCTCACTTGTATACAAGAGCCTTGGCCGATGCATTGGAAGAATGAACACCCTCTACAAGTCTTTGCATGTAGTGCTTTTGCTGGGCTCTCTTTGTTATGTATGTCTCACTATAAAGATTAGAGAGACGCTTGTCTTTGATGTCCAAATCAAATAAAGTTGGAGACTATAATTAAGTTTCTCCAGGACCTACAGCCATGCCCCAGGGAAAGGCATTTTAAAGGTCAGTGCATCTCAATGTCCAGCAGGTTACCCGGTGGAGCCTGCAGAAACTTGTCTGTAGGGCACAAGTGTCTCTTCTGTCATAGGTCCCCATTCAAGGAGGGACCAATGTTGGGGCCCAGGACTAGTTATACAATTGATGAGACCCACCTTCAGGCAAGAGGATATTTAGTGCAGCTCCCAGTGTCACACGGAGGGGCTTGACCATCCTCCCCCATGTAATTGACATCAGGACCCAGGTTGGTTTATGGGGATTCCATAGGTGTTGTAGGAAATCAGCCTGAGGGGACAGTGTAGGGGTTCGGGTCCCACTGGGGAGGGAACAAACCAGTGTTTGGACACCTGCCTCTCAGACGGCCCTGTCCACCTGCAGGTGTGATCTTGTCCTTCTCCTGAATCTCTCCTCTCTGCTGGTCCCCAGAGCAGCCTGTGTGTACAAGGACGTGGTGCAGAGTGGAAGGAGACCTCACATCTGTCCCCGCTGCACCTGCCTGAGCCTGCTCCAGGCCTGAGCTGCACGAAGGAGTGTAGAATGGGAATGTGGTGATGAGGGAGAGATGGAAGCTTTGATATTAGACTGGGCCGAGCTATTTAAGTAACTGAAAGTGAAGCTTTTCTTATACCTGCCTGTGAGTGACCTGAAAAGGTATGGAATCCTCTAGAAGTGTAGAGAGTTGGAGAAGGGAGAACCAGCAGAGTGGGGTGAAGGGAAGTGGTAGGAAGATGAGGACACTTCTTGCCGGCCCCCTACAGAGGTCAGCTCCTTTAATCACATGAAGTCAAAATGCAAATGCAGCCTCCAGCCCACCCCTCCCCCATCCAGACTTCCACACACCACATCTTTCCTAAATAGAACTTACGGAACCTCCGGGGCCTGGATCCCAGTGTCAGTCCTTCACCAACACTTGCAGGGCCTGAGCAAGAATACCAGAGGTCCACATATCACAGGGCTACATATTTAAACATACAAACCAAGCTAACAAGCTGTTCATTAAACTGTGTTCTATCCTCCTACCTTGGCAAGCAGACCTTCAGAAAGACCTGGAAAGCCAGGTTCTAGTTCCAATCTTCAGGGTCTTCTGAATTCTGGGCCAGAAAGTCATCTTGGGGATAGGGGGCAGCAGCAGTCTACAGCCCTTAGCCTGCAGCCACCGTCTTCTCTCTCCACCCTTGGCTTTGTCCTGTACATCCCCAGCAAACAGCCACCCTTGTCTGTGCCTCAGCTTAGGGTTGAAGACTCCAGTAGCAGTCTGCCCTCAGGAGCAGGATCTGGGGTAGAGGCTCCTGCAGGTGCACTGTAAGCAGGCTCCCTCCTCCCCTCCCTCCTCTCCTCTCTTCAACCCGACTCCCCTCCTCCCCTCCTCCCCCTCGTCTCCTCCCTTCTAACCTGATTCCCCTCCTCCCCTCCCTCCTCTCCTCCCTTCTAACCTGACTCCGCTCCTCCCCGCTCCTCCCTTCTAACCTGACTCCCCTCCTACCCTCCTTCCTCTCCTCCCTTCTAACCCGACTCCCCTCCCTCCTCTCCTCCCTTCTAACCTGACTCCCCTCCTCCCTTCTATCTCAACTCCCCTCCCAACTTCCTCCTGTCCTCCCTTCTACCCCAACTCCCCTCCTCTCCTGCCTCCTCTCCTCCCGTCTGGCCCGACTCCTATCCTCCCCTCGCTCCTCTCCTCCCTTCTAACCTGACTCCCCTCCTCCCTTCTAACCTGACTCCCCTCCTCCCCTCGCTCCTCTCCTCCCTTCTAACCTGACTCCCTTCCTCCATTCCCTCCTCTCCTCCCTTCTAACCTGACTCCCCTCCCTCCTCTCCTCCCTTCTACTCCAACTCCCCTCCTCCCCTCCCTCCTCTCCTCCTTTCTAGCCTGACTCCCCTCCTTCCTCTCCTCCCTTCTACCCCTTCTCCTCCTCCTCACCTCCTCCTCTCCCCCTCCTCTCCCTCCTCTACTCCCTTCTAACCTGACTCCCTTCCTCCCCTCCCTTCTCTTTCCTCCCCTCCCTCCCTTTCTTCTTTTTTCCATTTTAAGAACACAAGAAAAGCAAAGGAAAAGGGGAAGGAAAGATCAATGGGTATAATTACTTTAAATGTTATTGATGTTAAAAAGGAAAAGACACCCACACTTTCAGGCATCTACTGAGTGGCAGGAAGGGCCAGTGTTGCGCATGTCCCACCCAAACCCCACGGGGACTTTCCAGGTAGGTGTTGTCACCTCCTTTTTATGAGTGAAGAAGAGGCTAAGCCAGAACACTGAGTGACACTGGGACTCTTACCCTGACAGAAGCACTGGGCCAGTCTGCCAGCACCCCCCAGGGTGGAAGGCTAAACCTGAACTGAGACTGGGAGTGTCGGAGCCTCCCAAATACTTTCCAGCTGACAGGAGCTCTCGGTCTGGAGGAGGATGTCAAGTAGTGAACCCTTGTGTTCCCTGGATGTCCACAGTGGCACATTTTGCTATGTCCTTGCTACCCCCACAAAGGCCCCCCTGCTTGGGAGTCCCAGCTATTTGGAAATGAAAATGCACTTTTGCATTTCCGAGTGTGGCTCCTATGGGAAGGATGTTGAAATGGCAGAATAAAAAAAATTTTAATTACAAGACACACCCGACTCTGCAGTGCTGATTGAATTCAGAAACCCCATTTTGGGGAGGGAGGTTCAGCACAGAGCTGACTACTCAGCAACAGCAGGGAGGTATGGATTAAAGGCATCCTGGGCTCCGAATGTGACGAGAAAGCCTCTATGGCTGTACTTGCTGCTGAGGGAGAGAGGGGACCTAGACCACCCATGCTGATGAACCACGATGACCAGCGCTTACAGTTAGGAAGGCAATGTTCCCTTGACTTGGGGTGGGTGACACTGGGAAGGAGTATTTACCAATATCTGTAAAGGGCTGAGGTATCAGGAGGAAAACCCCAGAATGTGCTTTGTCTAAATAGACTTCTGTTCCTAGTGGGAACAGTGGGCCTCATTCTGGTCCTCCACCTCAAAGGGGGCAGGGCGGCACCGTGGTCCGGGGGTTAGTGGCTCTGGGTTCCAGTCCTGGCTCTGGGGTTAGTGGCTCTGGGTTCCAGTTCCGGCTCTGCTAGAGCTTGCCTGGTGGCCTTATCCTCACCATTTTGCCACTTGGAGCTTCAGGCCTCTCATCTGCAGAATACGGCATGGACATATCACGTTTTGAGGCCCCCCAGCATTAATGAAACTCTTCTTCTGTTGGAGAATTGACATCATGAATCTTTCCTTCTCAGGCCAGCGGAGCCAGGCGCTTGCTTTCCCAGGCAGCTGCGATCAGGTGGGGGCATGGGTCTTGGGCTCTTCCAAACAGATGCGCCAGCATTAGACTTCACGCTGCAGAGAGCAGTGTGAGGGAGTGCAGAGTGTGGCACCCATTTTCCCAGGAGACACTGGTGGAGAGGGGGGCCCACAAGACAGAGTCCCCGTGCCCAGGGCCTGAGCTGCAACGATCTGACACAGTGTGGCTTGGGTGGTTCTGGGCTTCCTTGTTTCCAGGCTGTGAGCTACCCCTAGTCCACTTGGCGACTTTGTGCAAATTAGACAATTAGGCACCCCTTCAAGATGCTTTACTGCCCTCTGCTGGAAAATTCTTTAGTACACAAATGTACCAATCTGTCTAGGGCGTGAATGGCAGCCTCTAAATGTAATGGTGTTGTGCAGTATGCAACCTGGACAACCGATCTTGGTGGCTCTGCCGGCCTGACTTTCTTCTGGCTTTTGTGAAAATTCTGAAAGAGACTTAATTTCCTATAGTAAATGCCTTTTCTACTTAAGCTAGCTGAAGTGGCTTCTGGTGTTTGACGAATAACTCCGACTGATATGAATAGGGATGCTGATACGTGCCTCCTGGGGCTGAAACCAGATGACTCATGGAAGCAAGGGTCTCCAAGAAGGCATAAGGGCACCTATGTTACTCAGAGGGTTTGTACTTCATTTATTAATTGTGAGAGGAACATGGGAAAATGATCTAATTCACGCTATCTTCCTTCCTTATTCTGGAAACCTATTTGTTTATTCTTTTGTTTTTGTTGTCAGGGTCAGCGTTCATGGTTAAAGAGGGGAGCGCAAGGATGAAAATGTGAGTGTGCATTATACATATTCCAGCAGGGTGACCTGTGGGGAAAATGGCTTTCCCGGGTCTCGCGCATGCACTGTCGTGTCTCCTATTGTTACAAGGAGAGATGACATCAGCCTATGCACCATTTGTCCAGTGACTGAGTGTGTGTGTGTGAGTGTGTGTGTGTCTGGCTGCAGATAATGTGGCCAGGTTCCAGGTTTTCCAGGGCAAATTTGAGATGTTTTGTTTTTACATGTCAGGCCCTTTCTGGACCCATATGTTTTGGTTTAGGCCACGTGGGCACTGCCACTCAAGGTCATAGCAGCCCCTGCCCAGGGTGTGCCAAGGAGGAAAAAGGAGCAGGATCTCCCCAGGGAATCCTCCTTCCATCAATTTATGGAAATTCCTGTCTGACTCAGTCCTCAGCCTTCAAACCTGAAAGGAGCGAAAGGTCCCACATTCCCCATCCCTTTCTGAGCCAGGAAGTGGGATGAAGGAGGGATGGGCGGGAGCTGCGAGGCCAGTAACTGTTCAAGGGTGCAGTTTCAAGGCTCCTCTGCCCAGAGAAACCAGGCTTGTCTGCTGCTGGCAATCTGACAGTGCTTTGCCAAGGGGCCTTTCTTTCCACCTTGAATGAGGAGCAGGGTGGCAAAGGCCAGGAGAGGGAGCCATTGAATCACGTTCACATTTGGTGACTCCTTTCAGGGCAGGTTTGGACAGAGGGGAGGGCAGAGAAAGGGTGTCTACACCCAGAGGGGTAGTTGTGTTAGGAAGAAGGACTTAGGAGCAGAGAAAAGGAGGACACAGGGGAGTTGGGGAGGGAAATTCACTGGATACAAACCTCCTCATTCTGGAATTTGTCCCAGGATGTCCCAGGTCCTTGGAGGTCCCTTGGCATGAGTGTTGCCTGGCACTTCCCTTCCATAGGGCCCCCCACACCCGCCGGCTCATGCTTCTAGCTGGGGGACTGACCCTGCTGCCCTTATGAAGTCCCAACTTCACCCATTCTCAGAGGGGAAGGGCCACGTACAGGGCACCCGGCTGTGCCCTGTTCTGGAAGTGCCCTTTACATGCTGGTTGCCTGTTCTGCAGTGAGCTCAGAGTTCCCTCAGGGAGGAAAAGCTGTCCAGGCCCCAGGAAAGGAGGAGTGGGGTCTGTAAAGGGCTCTGTTCTTCAGGAAGGGGCAGACTCTGGGTCAGATAAAGGCCTGAGATGAGGGTCTTATTTCCCATTGGGTCTTTACTGTTCTCGTCACATGTTTGGGGGCTCTAAATAAGAACCACGGCTTTTCTATGGAGTCCCCTTCTCTGGCCCCAACTTGCTGCAGGTGACTGGTTTAGGGAGAATGGGGTCAGCAGCCCTGGGCCACCACGCTGAGTTTTGTGAATCTGCCCAGTGCTTCTTTTTCACTCGTCACCCAACTCCTTCTGGCATGATTCTTCTTCCATGGTCATATGGTGGATATGTATTCACCTTTTCACAAATTAGACGGAAGGAACCCTAGAGACTCTCCTCTCCAGTATTCTTTTTTTTGTTGATACAGGGTGTATCGCTCTGTCACCCCAACTAGAGTACAGTGGTGTGATCACAGATCACTGGAACCTCAAACTCCTGGCCTCAAGCAATCCAATCCTTCCTCCTCAACCTCCCAAAGTGCTGGGATTACAGGCCTGAGCCACTGCGCCAGGTCTCCAACATTCTTGAGAGGCAGTGTTGAACTCTTGTGCTGACTGAGAGCTCACTCCTTCACGAGGGACCTCGTTCCTCTTTAGGGCAACTCCAGATGTTAGGAAGTTCTCTTCCTTTTTTTGGGCACCCAGTTGCCTCCTGCAATCTCTCTCCTATTGGCTTGGGTTGGCCAAATTTTTGGTGAAAGTTTCCCCTCCCCAACACACCTGTTGAAGTCCCAAGGCCTGTTCATGTATTCCTTAAGACTTCTTCTCCAGGTAAGCTGCACAGGTTTCTTTGGCCTGTCTTCGGAGGCCTCATCCTCCTTCCTTCACTCCCTCTTCCCTCCACTGGAGGCTCCTTTGCTGTCAGGACCCCACCTCCCTTAGCACCTTGGGGTCCCAGGGTGCAGGTCACACATGGCCGGGCTCCATGGAATTCCCACCTGGCCAGGGCTAGAAGGAGATTTTACTCACAGGAGATCAGGAGCACCCAGGGGTCAAGGCCCACTGGGCCCAGTTCCCTTCCCCTTCTCCATCTTCACCTACATCACTCAGTGGACACTGACCCCCAGAATGAGGACCACATGATCCTAGAATGGCCGAGCTGAGCAGAATCTTGACGAGCAGCTGGCCTTGCATTTCTTGCACTGGGCTATGCTTACCCCGAGCCCTCAGCCATGGGCTGGGGCCTCCCAAAGCTGTAGGGTGGCCAAGGAACAGTTCGACTTCACTAGAAGATTCTGGGGAAAAGGCAAGTCACTTAACTGGCAAGTCGATCAAAACGATGTTTTTATATTAAGACAAATGTTATGTAATAGAATGCAGAAGCATGAATTTCAAAGCCAAAACAGGAGACTTCAGAGTTTTACACTACAGATAGGTTACTTTGGGCTATTTCTTTAGTGTTCTGCCCCCAATTTGCCAACCAGCTGGCCCCCTCTGCTGAGGGGTGTTTAGATGGAGAACTTCGAGAAGCTCTGATTACCCCATTTCCTTTATTACTAGAGGTGAGGGAAGGGAAGACCAGAGTGGAGGGGTGATTAGACTGAAGACACACAGCTTGGAGGAGTCTAAATTGGAAACCCGGATCTGTTCTTTTCTCTGTACCAAGAAACGCTGCATAGACGTTGCCTACTACAGCAAGAAAGGAATCAAAAATAGAAAAGAGGCTCCGGGTTGACCCTTGGTTTTCCAGAAATGCAATTCGAAGAACAGTGTTACCAAGAGTCTGGGCTGTGGGTTGTAAGTAGAGCTGACTCCATTCAATGACAGAAGTATATTCCTTTACCTTAGGTTCTTTTAGGATCTAATGTTCTTTGGGAAAGAGGCTCAGGTGAAGAAAGGAGGAGGCCAATGCCAGCACCTGGAAGTGAGAGCAAGGAGACCCAGACAGCAGCAGGGCCAGCCGGAGCCCATTCCGGATGCCAGGCTGGGGAACTGGCAGGACTTCCCTTGCTCACACATCCTGGGGTGTAGCTGCACACGTTTGTGAACACACGCACACACACGCACACCTCGCACTCAGGCCCACAGGTGCTGCAAAGCTTAAGATCCAACCATGCCTTACAAAGCTGGAATGTAAGAGACTACTGAGAATTGAGTTCTGCCTTCCCTACCATGCAACACCCCCGGATAACTGAAACGGCAATTGGAAGGGGGAATCACTCTCACCAGGTCATTAAGCAAGCATAGCTCACTTTTACTCAAAACACTGTCCTTTAAAGTATAAGGGTCAAAGGTTTTTTTTTTTTTCTTTGTTAAGGTGTCTTTGACATTATTTTAAGTTTATGACACCCAACAATTAAAAACCTTAAGACTGGCTTGTTGCTGTCCTGTGAACTTTCAGAAGTCACATCTCACAGAAGTGCAACTCTCAATATAATTTAATCAAGTCAATTAATACTGTTTAATAAATAGGCCAGAAAATTAGCTGAGAGTTTTTCTCGGCGGGATGTGGCGTGCGACCGAAGTTATGGAAGATTGTCCCTTGAATCACTAAGGCAAACTTTGTTGAGTGTCATTTTACATAGAGCAATCACATAAAAAAAGAGTTATAAATAGAAAAAATTCCAAAGTTCTCCCACAGACAGACAGGGAAATTGAAACATCAAAAAAAAAAAAAAAAATTGAAGCAAAACAAAAACACAACCACCCCTCCCCCCACAACCCATTTGCTTCAAGTTCTTGATCATACAGTACTCAACATCTTTGGATATTTTACAATGTACAATTCCAAACTGCAGCCAAGAAAAAACAGAAAGAACTAACCAGTCATCTGAAAAATTGAGTTTATAAGAAGTCATCACCTTTACAAAATAAAAACAAAAGCCCCAACACCACTGGATTCCAATTTATTCATGTTTCCTTTTTTTTTTTTTCCTCTCTTTTAAAGTCTGGTTCAGCCCCAATCACTTGGCTGATGGGGGGGACAAGGGGGCACGTTGGCTGGTGGACATGGGCATGCTTCAGAGAAAAGTGTCTGAAACGAAGACAGGAATCTGAGAGGCGGCTGCCCAGGCAGATGACTTCTGAGAACAGAGGGTGTGTGTAGCAATCCTGCTGGCTGGAGTGGCATCCGGTGGTGTGAAGAATCAGGGGGTCTCTTCTGGAGAGTTGTGAGAGGGACAGAGTCTGTGCTCTTCTCTGGCCTTTTTGTTTGTTGTGTTTTTGCTCAGGAAAAAGCCAAGGCAACAGGAAGAGCTGAAGTCTCTTTGTGCCCACAGCACAGGGATTGGGGACTCCAGCCCTGGGCTCTCCCTGGGGATGAACCCTCCTCCTCTCTGGGCTGCTCAGAAACCAAAGCAAACTTGGCAAGAAAAGAGAGGGGAGGGAAGGAGAGAGAAGGTCAGGAAGGCACGGGGCCAGCAGAGCCTTCCTTTTCAGGACCTGCTGCAAATTCAAGAACCAGGAGAACATGTGACAACTCTAACTCACAGAGCCCTTCAAACCTCAGAGGCCTCCACCTCCCTGCACTGAGCCCTTTTGTCAAAAATGGGGAGCCAAATACTCCCACTTCATCCCCAGAGCGAGGAGGGAAGGGGTCGAGGGGGTTCTCACACAGCAAAGGGGACCATCACTAGCAATGCCAAGGCCCTGAGGAAACCTCAACTCAAAAAACAAACAGATAAACCCTAGAAACCGGTGTTTTGTCTGTTTTCAGGAATCAGGATGAGGGGAGACTGTTGCCAGGTGTTAAGAGGTGGCCCCCATCTCTTCGATGTTGGCCCTGAGAGCCCCAAGACACTGCACAGCCTTGGAGGGGGCACTGGAGATGGGGGTAAACATTAAATAGCGCCCCCAGGGGTCCAGACATGAACAGCGGCCTGCAGGGAAGGTAGGGTAGCATTCTGAGTTCGCAGAGCTACCTGTGGGCTTTGCTGAAGCTCGGAAGCTCCCCTGATGACCTGATCTCTGTCTAGTCTGGCCATATTTCTCACCTATGCTAATATGCTAATATAGAGCTGGATGTGATAAAACTAACTCCAGAAAGATAAACTGTTTCCCCATGGACTTGGGGAGTACAAAGCTTCTACCATCTCTGTGATTCTCTGGGGGGATAGGTGTGTATGTGTTTAGAGGTGGAGGGCGGAAACCTCAGTTACCAGCCCCTTCCATAGCCAGGTGACACTGAGCTACAGAGGGCTGACCTGTCAAGGTCACAGGACAGGTCAGGGAAGAAATGGCCCGGGCCTTCCAGAGCCTGGTTCCTGACTGGTTCCAGGAGGCCTCCCTGCCAACAGAGCATTTCTTTCTATGTGGCAGGTGGGTAGTTCTCAAAAAGACCCCGGGGCCACTGGAGACTGGAAAATGAGCCCTCAGAGGAGTGTTGGCAGAGACTTTGCCATAGGGGGTGGGGCTTAACCAAGGTGCATGCCCAGCCCCTACCTCCTCCTGCTGTGGCTGGCTGGGCACCAGGCCAACCACCCCCTGACCCCTCATGACTCACCCAGCTCCTAAGTGCCCCTGGGCACCCAGTTCTTCGTGGCATGGGCCGGTGCAAGTTTCTATATGAGAGCCAGAGAGACAGCCAGGGAGGGAGGCCCGGGCTCCCGGCCTTTTGGGAAAAGATGCCCGTCTCAGACCAGCAAAAGGAGGCAGCTGCTTTAGGAGCCCGGGAAAATGCCATCACTGATAGTATTATTATTATTTTCCCATTTTCCCTTTGTGTTTTTAAAATGAAAAGTTCAGATCCATGGGGTAGGGTAGAGTGGGCCTGGAGGGAGAAGGACTGGAGGGCTGGTGGGCTGGAGCCGACAGGGACCAGCCTAGTTGTTGGCTTCGGACATGGAGGCCACGTGGTTGAGGCCGGGGAGCCCAGGGAGGCCGGCCAGGCCGGCGGCCCAAGGGTCGGGCAGCGGGAAGTAGGGCCGCGCCGCCGCCACGTTCTCGGCCAGTGCGAAGGCCAGGAGGCCCCCCGCGTTCCTCTCAGCCTCCAGCTGCGCGCGCCCGAACAGCTTCATCTGCGTCTCCTCGAACTGCCGCTCCAGCTCTTGCAGGCTCAGGGCGCCCTTGGGCGCTGCCAGGAAGTGCTTGGCGGGGCTGGGGCCCGGGAGGCACACAGCTGCGCCGCCCAGGTGGCCGCCCACCTCGCCCAGCGCAGGGGGCATCACGAAGGCCGCCTTGTCGGGGGCCGGGCCGCCGGGCCCGAAGAGCAGGCTGGCGGCCCTCCACGCAGCAGGCTTGCGGCCGCGTCGGGGCCGTGCCATGCGGCAGCTCTGGCGCTTGATGTGGCGGTGCAGGTGGTCAGAGCGCGTGAAGCTCTTGTAGCAGAACTCGCACTGGTAGGGCCGCACGCCCGTGTGGATGCGCATGTGGTTCTTGAGGTCGTAGTTGTGCACGAACTTGGCGTTGCAGTGGATGCACAGGTAGGGCCGCTCCCCTGTGTGCTTCCGCATGTGGATTTTCAGCTTGTCCTGCCTGCAATGCAGAGACTGGGGGTCAGTCCCGCAGGGAACACCAGGAGCCATTCCTAACCTTTTGCTCCCCCTTCCTCCAGAACCAGCCGAGGCTCCCTACTGCCATGGAGTCAAACCCCAGAAATAGGTCTCATGCTAGATCTACCCTCAACTGCTGCCCCACCTTAGACAGGTATGGTTACTCACCTGGATTAAAGGGATGCAGAAAAAGCAGTGTCCTGAAAGCCCCACTCCCCCAAACTCCTTTTATACCCGAGCTCAGAGTCATGAAACTCCCACTCTATTAGGGGTTTATCTCACATACTGGGAAGATACTTCGCCAGAAGTCAGCATTTCTGACCATAGTCCTCGGATAGTGCAGCGACTTCTGCTGATACCGGACTGCACTTTAATCTCACACCCACTCTCTCCAGGCAACCTTATGCTTTCCCTCCAGTTCATCTATATGCTTTGGCCCAAAGTCCCTGGTCCCATCCCAGCCCCTGGGCTATTGAGATCTGTCTGTGTTTGGCACTAATCTGGGAGGCTATAGAAGCTTGGGCACACCTTGTTCAAACCTCCTGCATGGTGGTTTCTTATCCTAAGCCTTGGGCTCTCCTCTTTGTCTGTAGACAATTTCAGGGTTTACAAAAGAGCCAGGTGCGAAAAGAATGCAGCCTAATCTAGGGCAAAACTTTGCAGGGTTTAAGTGGTATTATTCACAGATAAGGTATGGTGTAGGGTGGGGGCGCCTGCGCCTATTGGGGGTCTGGGAGCCTCTGCGCCAGCTGCAGACCCACCACCAACTTGCTGGTGACTTCAGGCAAGTTGCTTAACCTCACTGCCCAGAGCTGAACCTGGTGCCAGACATCAATTCTCATTGTCCAGGGCTCATGGAAAGAACCTGGGTCTGTGTGAGCTAGATTCCACACACCTCCTGGTGGTCTTGACAGGAAAACTGACATCAGGGGGTTGTTTTCATAAACACTGAGCATTGGGTAAACCAGCTTAAGGTGGCTGAGGTATAGGCAGGTGGGCTGCAAGAATTCCTCTTGGGATAATTCGCAGCCTTCCCCAGTGGGGCCATAGGGGCCAGGAAGCTCTGTGTCTAGTCTCCTACTTCCTCCCTGCAGGTGTGGCTTGGGTGGAGCATCTGCCTATAATTTCAGGCTCTGCTTTGAGGTTAGAACAGATGTGGAGTCCAGGTGTCCTCCCTAAGATGGCCAGATTTAAACCCTGTTTAACGTAATCCTAGGACAGCAGGTGCAGGTCCTAGGCTCCTGGTGTCTCCTGGCCACTAGAGGTCTCACCAGCTCTCATTTTCAAAATGGTTCTCCAGGGGCAGAGCAGGAGAGAAAAGGACATTCCCATGAATACTGGCAGGCACTGTGAGAGGAGGATCAGAGAGGACAGATCCAGTCCTCCCACCTGTGCTCACAGGAAGGCTGGAGAGCCCCTGGGAGTGAGGAGAAGGGAAGTGGGGTCATCCTCTTCCCCTCCACATCCCACTGCTCCTGCCTTTTTTCAAACCCACCAGCCACCCCAAGGCTACATAGTTCTCTGCTGTGATATCCCACCCCCTACCAGCATGCTGTGGTCTCTGTAACCCAGATTTCACCTAGATGATTGGATTTTTGAGGAGGAAGGGACTTCAGAGACCATTTAGGCCAGTGGGTCTCAAACTTAAGGACGCATTCGAACCATAATCAGGACTCAATAAAACAGTGCTGGGCCCTACTCCCAGAGAGTCTGATCAGTAGGTCTGGGATAGGGGAGAGGGACAAAGGATTTGCATTTCTAACCAGTTGCCACATGCTGGTGGTGGTGGTGGTCCGTGGACCCCACACTGAGAACCACCGGTCTAGGCAAAGCCTCCACTATGTAGGTGGGCAAACAGGCCCAGCTGGGGAACTTGCCAAGCTCACCCAGAGGGTCATGGCAGGCCCGGGAGTCAAGGCCTCTTTTCTCACCACAGCACTGTGACTGTGAAAATGGAAGTGTCGGGTGCCTGTACCCCTGGAGTGATGCAACTTCCCAGTCCTAAGGGATATGTCTTGGGCCTCCACAAATTCACTCAGGCTCTGATGGAAACACTGATGCTAGGTGGTCGGCTGGGCTCCCTCACCAGGCCTGGCAGAGGGCTCAGCTCAGAATCAGCTAAGCAGGGCTTTAAATGCATCATCTCATTACTCCTCACCACAACCTATGAGGCAGGTTTCTTTATTTTTATTTTTATTTTTTTGAGACAGAGTCTCACTCTGTTGCCCAGGCTGGAGTACAGTGGCACGATCTCGGCTCACTGTAACCTCCACTTCCCAGGTTCAAGTGATTCTCCTGCCTCAGCCTCTCGAGTAGCTGGGATTACAGGCATGCACCACCACGCCCAGCTAATTTTTGTATTTTTTTAAGTAGAAACAGGCCTTCACCATGTTGGTCAGGCTGGTCTCGAACTCCTGACCTTGTGATCTGCCCACCTCGGCCTCCCAACCAAAGTGTTAGGATTACAGGCGTGAGCCACTGTGCCCGGACAAGGAAGGTTTTTTTTTTTTTTTTTTTTTTTTGAGACGGAGTCTCGCTCTGTCGCCCAGGCTGGAGTGCAGTGGTGCGATCTTGGCTCACTGCAAGCTCCGCATCCCGGGTTCACACCATTCTCCTGCCTCAGCCTCCTGAGTAGCTGGGACTACAGGTGCCCACCACCATGCCTGGCTAATTTTTTTTGTATTTTTAATAGGGACAGGGTTTTACCGTATTAGCCAGGATGGTCTCGATCTCCTGACCTCGTGATCTGTCCACCTCAGCCTCCCAAAGTGCTGGGATTACAGGTGTGAGCCACCGCCCCTGGCCAGGTAGGTTTTTTTTAAGTCACTATTACACATAATTAGTAGTACTGATCCTTAGGGTCACTCTCAAACAATGGACAATGTAAGTGGTAAATCTTCAAATGCCTCCCAAACTTCTCATTAGAGTATCTAAAAGAAGTCCCATTTTTGTGGCAATTGGTCCAAGGATGTAAGAAGTGCTGAGAAGGTGCCTACGATATCCTTTTATTGAACATCTGCTATGGGCAGGTAAATACATGACTTCATTGACCCTGGGAATTCATTATTCAGAGGCATATGGTGTAGAGGTAGGGCCCCTCCAGGAGTCTGGGAGTCCCTGTTGTAGCTTCAGACCCACCACCAACTTGCTGGATGGCTTTAGGCAAGTTATTTAACCTCTCTCTGCAGAGCTAAACCTAGGACCAGACATCACTTCCCATTGTCCAGGGCAGATGGAGAGAATCTGGGTTTGCGTGAGCTAGATTCAACACACTTGGTGTAATTCCCTCACTTGGACACAGGCAGAAAGGAGGCTCAAAGAAGTTAAGAGCTTCCCAAAGGTATACAGCTGGTGGGGGCAAAGGAACCTGGGGGGCTACCTGGCTGTGGTTTGTTTGTAAGCTATTCTGGGGATGAGAAAGGATGGATTTTCACAGCAGGGATTCCCAACCTGAGGCCTAAGAGGACTGCTGCAGAAAGGGCAGACCAGAACAATCAAGAGAGGGCACCGGTAGCCAGCTTTCTGCCTCTGTGGCCAGAAGACTGGGGTATGCCAATGGGAGGAACTCAGCCCTGGGCAGGAGCTTTCCCTAATGGAGACATTTGTGGGAATGGGGGCAAGGGGTGGGAAGAGTAGGCAAAGCTCATGATAAGCCAGTTCTGGAAAAAACTTCAGAGGATCATCTAGTTTACCAGGCATACTTTACCACACTCTGATTCATAGTCTGAGTCAGTGGGCCCAGTAAGCTACACTATTAGCAGTACACTTCTCAGGACCTTGAAAACACTGATCTAATTACTTCCAAGATAAGGAAAGAAAGGACCAAAGGGGGAATGGTGTTCTAGGGCCACACAGCCTCCTTCTTTACACTGACCTTTCCTGTGGATACCGTGACGTGCATTGGAGCTGGAGGTGGTGCCGGGCACACTCCAAGAACTAGATCAGTTCCCTTCCCTGGTCTGGGCCTTAGTTTCCTGATCTCTAAAATGCGGGTTGGGCTGCATCCCTGGGGCCTCTAGTGCTCCATAAGTGTATGCATCTGGGTAATGGGCTTCTGCCAAATCTCCTTCTGGAGTCTGTGTGGCTGGCTGGCTTCCTTGCTGCTTCACATATTCAATCTGCCTGTGGAAGCAGCGTGAGTTTAGCTGGAATATGTTCTAGCTGGAATCTCAGGAGCTGAGCTCTTAGTTACTTCTCTGTAGGAATAGAGGTCTGGCAGTTCCACTTAAAACTTCCCAAGGCCCCCTTGTCCAATGGCCTGCGTGCTCACTTACCCCTTAGCATGGCTTTCTGGGCTCTTCACAAGCTCACTGCCATCTCCTCTGCCAGCTTCCTGCCTGCCCCCCATGGTATGCTGCCCCACACTCTGGGCAACTCTGCATCTTTGAACACCTGCAGGTATGAACTGGACTGCCGGTCCCCCAGTGCACAGCCCACCACATTACAGGGTGGATGCCCTGTAAACCCTGGCTCCTTCCCCGTGTGTGCATGTCTTGTGCTTGGACACCGATGCTCCATCCTTAGGGCCCTCCCAGAAGGCCAAGCCCAGAGCCAGGGTGCCTCTTCCTCCCAGCCCTCCTCCTCCTCCCAGCCCTCCTCCTTCCAGCCCCCCTCCTCCCAGCACTCCTCCCTGCACGTGGCATGGAGTTCTGGTACCTGCTTTGATGAGAACCTGTGGGATGCTCTTTCGTACTCTGCACAACACACAACACTGAATGTAGATAGAGAGGAGGCTCACTGCGCGTTTGGTGACTGACTAGTGGTGCCAATTTCAGAACTCTCCGACTACAAATCCAACATGCTCCCCTCTGGCCCTGGTCCCCTTTTCTGCCATCTCGTTCCATCTCTCTACATCAGGGACAGCCAAGGACATATGCACCCAAGCCTCGGTCTACATGCCTCCTTTCAGCCTGGAGAGCTCATCGTCGGGAAAGTCATGTGAGTCCTCACGAGCTCATTCCCAGAATCAAAGAAAAGGGCTGTGGGGCCTTGGCCTGAGGTCTGTGGCCTCCAGAAAGGCTCCCAATCAGGATAATGCTTTCCCAGCAGCCTCTACCCGGACTTCTTGTAACCCGATGGTTTGAGACACACTCTTCCTGCTACCACTGCTAATGCCATTACATTATCTTAATAGGGTTCCCAGAGCTGCCAGGAGTGGGAGGACTACAAAGAAAATAGAGGGAAGACAAAAGCCAGGCTGCTGGCTTGTCTGGAGAGCAGGTAGCTGTGGGGGCACAAAGGTGGTCAGCATTCGGCTGGCACTGGAGGAGGCAGGTGGAGACTAAAAGGCACAGCCTTCGGGGTTCAGCGGAACTGGAAAGCATGCCTTGTCAGAGAGTGACTGCGGTGCAGAGGTCGTCCATCCTCGCCCAGGACGGTGTGCTCTATGGGACCTCTGCTGTCTCTGGGCCAGTCTGTTTTCATTTTGCAGTTTCTTGCCTTCACTACTGTCCCCATCAGGCATGGCTGGGGCATCTCTGGGAGCCAGGCTGTGACAGGATACAGGGGCTCCAGGAGGGAGACCAGCCAGCCATGCTCTCTAGGAGCTACTAACAGAAGGGCTGGGGGAGGCAGGGGGCAAGTCTCTATGGTCTGCAATCAAGGACCCATGTGGTGGGAATTAAGAGGCGGAAGATGCACAGGCTTTCACAGGGCCCAGGGCCAGGCCCAGTTGGCAGTGATGGCTGCAGATGGGGCAAAAAGGTGTGCGGGGGCCACCTGGACCTGGGATGTCCGTGGGCAGGGAAAATACCCACCAAGCATAGCAGTGTCCCTATGCATGAAGACAAATGCTTTATCTTCCTGAGATCACATGCTCCCTGTTCTTCTAGGCCCTTCCTAGGCGTCACCTCTGGCCGAACCCTGCCATCCTAACCTTTGGCTCCTGGCTTCCAGACTTTCTGGGAAGAGAAGGGAAAGGACTCCTGATGAAGAGGATCTAAGGTAATCTTGGTCCAGACTGCCTCTTCCCTATGACCTGGAGCTGTTTCTGTGTCCCAAGTCAGACCTGAAAGGGACAGGAGCTGCCTCTACGGCCAGCACAGGCACAAGCCTTTCCCAGGAGGAAAACGGTGTCTTTGAACTAAACCGAGGGAGTGCACAGGCAAAGGGAGCCCAAGTGGCTATGGGGTGACCAGAGCTAGGAAGGGACAGCATGGGGCCAAAGAAATAGTTTGGTTGATGCCTTTGAGGCCCTGCCTAGGGAGATTTCATATTTGGAACAGATCAGTGGTGGGACACCTGGTAGGACTGGCTGGAATCTAGAGCTGCCTCAGAGGTGAGGTTCCTGACACCAAAGAACAGACAATATCATTGTGGGGCGGCCTCTGTCCCTCCTCTCTAGACCCACAGAATGACAGCAGCAGGCAGGGCCTTAGGGGTGGAGGGGCTCTGCTGGAAGGATTCCCATGTCCTCCCCCTGGATTGTGGCTGCTGAGGTCATTAGTACGTCCCCGTGGGGTGTGGACATTCTGGGAGCTGGCATCTGGGAGGCTGAAGGGCTACCATGCAGGGGAAGGGCAGGCCTCTCCAGCACCCCATGGGGTGGGGCGGGGAGGGTGTCACAGGACCCTGAGCTCTTCCCAACATCAAGGAGGGAGGAAATGGGGCTTTGCCAGGGCAGAAGCTCAGCTGTGTTGAAGGAAAGACTCGGGTTCCAGAAGGGGAAATCATGTCCGAGAGAAGGACCTGAGGGCAGCATGTCTGGGTCCTTGCTGCGGGGACAAGAGTGACATGACAGGGCCCAGTCTCAGGAATTGGCGTGGCCTTGGAAGGGAGTCTGGGAATTCTACATCAACAAGGCAGCCGTCGCTGCTCTAAGTGGCTGCTGAAGAGCTTCCAGGTGGAAGGGGCAGGTGTTAGGAATCGCGTTGGGGAATTCAGCCAAAAATAAGGTCCCCGTGGAAAGGCTGCAGGGAGCCTTGGCCACAGGGAGAATTACAGGAAAACCTCAACCTGGACAGACCACGCTTGGGGCTCTTCAAGCACGGAAAAGAATCCTTGCCAGGCAGTTCCAGAGATGGGGTGAGAAGCAAAGGCCCAGTGATTCTGAAGAATGTGAGGGGGAGGAGAGTGGGGAGTGTCCCACAAGGACAGCCACAGCCCACAGTGAGCAATAAAGCCTCTGAAGGGAGGCAGGCTGGAGCCATCTCCTCCACCCCGCCTTTCCCCAGCTCGGGGTTTCTCTCCTCCTGGGAAGAGAAGGACCCAAGAGCTTGTCTGATCTTTTTCGGGAGGGTCAGAGACCAGTGGGAACAAGTGGTGGGGGTGCTGAGGGGGCTGCAATGCAGCGGCTTCAGCTGGAGACAGGCCTGGGGCCAGATGGCCGTCATTCTGGAGCAGGAGTAACCCAAGGCCAGATGGCTGGATGACCAGAGCTGCCCCACTGCCTATCTGGCTGGGAGTGGGGACTGCAGACAGAGAGGCCACCCCAAGTGACCATCAGGAATGTGCTGGGAGGGAGGAACCTGGAATGTCACCTTCCTGTACAACATAGCACTGCTGCCCAAACCAGGACGCCCACTCCCAGAGAATGTCCCAGGGTCCAGAGGGTGAGAAGTCTGTCTGCAGTGACTACGCACGGTTAAAATCTTCCCTTAAAACAGGGTGCACAGACTGTCCAGACCTGGCGTGGACCTCACAGAAGGCTGTGCGTGGGGAAGGCCCAGAGGAAAGGGAGTGGGGAAGAAGGGAGATGGGGGCTCAGAGTGCCAGCAGGGCCACCGTGCGATATCCTGAGACACAGATCCTTTTGGAATTGGAGTCACCAGCCTCGGTCTCCCCTGAAGGGAGAGGTGCTCCTGTTAGCCATCTGCCAAGGGGGCAGGCATGGGCAGTTAGGGAGGCAGAGCCTGCGCTGGCAGGAGAGGGCGCTCCGGGCTGATAACATGGCTGGCTTTCCTGATCTGGCCTGTGAAGAGCTTCCTGGCATCCTTAAAGTCATATGCAGGGGCTGGGACTCTCGGGTTGAAGCCAGGCCCCCAGTGAAGATGGGTGAGCTGTACTTGAATCCGGCTTTCACACAGTGCTCTGGCTTATCTCCCTCCGTATTCCTGTGCTTTTGCCAAGCCCTGTTCTGGTGTTCTGCCTGGTTCTGTCGGGCTAAGGTGAATTCAGGAGGAGGCAGGGGGCAGCATCACCCACGGTGGCATTGGGGTGGCAGGGCTGTCACTGAGGGACATCCAAGGGGAGGTGAATCTCGGGAACCTTGGGTCCGTCTGCTCTGGGGAGTAACAGGAGCAGGGTGCCCTGCCGTCAGCATTGCCGGGTGGCTGGCTTAGCTCACTGCTAAGGGCAAGGGGACACATCCTGGGTCTGTGAGGCCCTTCCCCTCTGCTCCTGCAGATTCTCCCTCCACTGTCACTGGAAGCACCTGGGACAGATGCTGTCTGGGGTTCCCCTCACAGAAGCAGCTGTGAGCAGGACCCCAAGGCCACCTTGGAAATAATCAGTGTTGTCCTTCAAAGCAGTCCCCTAAGGAGCCTGCAGAGCTATTTCAGCCACACCAGTGTCACCTGAACGGATTTCTGAAACTCTTCTCTGGCAACTTCCAGTAGAGTTTCCAAGCAACCCAGAAGAACAGGTCTCATGACTTTAGAGGACTCATCTTTTTTTTTTTTTTCCTGGAAAAGCATAGTCCCTGATTTGATATCCAGTCTCATTCACAACCTTGCACTGTGTCCTCGGGCCAAAGCTTTGGGCTCACTGAGGAAAATCAAAAGAATGAGCTGCCACCAATTCCCAAAGATACATCTCCAAGAGGAAGTGGGGCAGCAGCAGCGCCACCGGAACAAGTGTGGGTCTCTCAAGGTGAGTTCTTTGAGAGTGACAGTGGCAGTGTGGGGAAGGGACCTAGTCTAGTAAGTCATGTTCACAGGGCAGGCATCGCCAGGCTCTGTTCACACAGGATACACTGAAATGACCAAACCCTGATGCCAGGCCGCCCACCAGAGCCCTCCCCACCTGTGGACATGGCTGAAAAGATCAGCCTCACACCAGGAACCACAGATAGCACCAACCGGCCGTATTTTCCAAAAGTGAGGCCTAGCCAAAGCTGGCAGTGGGCAGATCTGACCCCACGTCAACCCGCCAATCAGTTTTGACTACAAAAGTTGCTGTGCAGAGTAGGCATATAACATATGTTTGCTGAATGGGACAGAGTCTATGAAAGATGAAAGGTTTATAATGTATTGACTTCAAATTTCAAATTTTATAACAGCATAAAGTTGTCCCCCTTCCTCAAATGGAAAGGCAAAGAGGAGAACATAAAAAGAGGCCCAGCCTTTAGGTCTGACCCCAAAATGATTGAGAGGACCTACAGGCATCTCTGCAGTCTACTGGTCACCGGCTTTGCTATTACACAGAGGCTGAGATTCCAGTCTCAGCTCTGCCATTTTCCAGCTGCACACATGCTTGGTCAGCTAGCCACTGGGAGATGTGTCATAACAAAGTCAACCATGTCTCCCCATCTTCCCAGGGCCTGGCTGTGGTAAGCGTGTATTTAAGGTGCCTAGGACGGCCCCTGGCATGCAGAATATGCTTAATAAAGGTCAGTGGCTGCTTCTCCAAATCAAACAAAGGGGCGGCACTCCATCGGGGGAGTGCCATCCATTAAAACTGGGTTCCACAAATTTACAGCTGGAAGGAGAAGAGGAAGCCAAGCAACCCAGGTGCTTGAGCCACCTCACTTCCTTCCCAGCCAGAACAGCCCTGCTCTTACCTGCTTCATGTCATGGGCTTCCACCTAATATTGTATCTGAGAAAATACTGCAGCCCCTGAAAAGGGCTTGAAAGTCACAGCACCAGGTGATGCCTAGCACCCCTGCTAGCCATGAGCCTGCATGTGTCTGGGATCTATCTGGGTCTCTGTCTCCACCCCGAGCCTCCCTGCCCAACTCTGCTGTCCCCCATGGCCTCTGGCCCTGTGCCCCGCACCCGAGGGCTGCCATGCGCACCTGGTGAAGCGGACCTCGCAGATGGTGCACATGTATGGCTTCTCCCCAGTATGGGTCCTCATGTGCCGCGGCAGCTTCCCGGCCCCCATGATGACTTTGTGGCAGATGGGGCACTGCTGAGAGGCCTTGGGCTTCAGCTTGCGCTCTTCTACCAGGGGCCAGGGTGGGAAGAGGCCTCCCAGGTGGGTGGCACTCAGGAAGTTGAGATAGGCACCGTAGTCGTTCTCCGCCTTGATGGGTCCCAGAGGCCCCCCCGGTAGGTCAGGGAACATGTCCTTGAAGAAGTCATTAGGGAAGGGTGGCGGTGGGGGTGGGGGCAGCTCCTCCTTCTCCTCCTCCTTGATCTTCCGATTCTTGATGACCAGATCCAGTGGCCCACTGTCCATGGGCTGCTCAGGCAGCTGGGCAAAGGCACCGAAGTCCCCTGGCCAGAGGTGTGGAAAGAAGTCCGGGGCGAATGGAGACAAGGAGGGTCTCCTGTCGGGGATGTTGGCCTTGGGGTACAGGTTCTCCCTTAGCAGAGATTCGATGGAGAAGTCCCGGATCACCCCCAGATGGCCAGGACTGCCAGCCTGGAAGGAGTCAGGGAAGTCCCTGGGGGTGTCTGAATAGGCCTTCTCTGTGAGATGGTCCGTCTTGGAAGGGCTTTGGTGGCAGCTGATGTCCTGGGGGTCAGGCAAGTTTTCTTGGTCAGCAAAGTCCTCCGTGTCATCATCGTCATCATCCTCCTCTTCCTCCTCCTCCTCTTCGTCCTCCTCATCATCATCATCTTCGTCGTCATCATCGTCCTCCTTGTCGTCCTCCTCCCCCCCGTCCCCCCCAGGCTCCATGATCTCCAGGCACACGTTCACGATGCACTGGATCTCCAGCATCCTGGCTGCGTTGAGGATGTGCTTGACATTGCCGGCGGTGATGGTGAGCGTGGAGGTGTAGGCGAACTCCAGGATAGCAGCCAGAGCCTCAGGCTGGACAAAGTCGATCTCATAGACGTAGGGCTGGCTGGCTAGGGTGCCGGCTGTGAAAAGCTTCTTGAAGTACTTGCTGCAGGCAGCCAGGACGGAGCGGTGGGTCCGATACTCCTGCTCCTGCACCACCAGGAGCACGTCACACAGCAGGCCATCATGCCGCTGCTCATTGAGGCTGCACAGGACCTCACTGCTGTGGTTGGGGAAGGGAATGCCAATGAGCTCGTCAATGTCATTGGCCATGTTCTCAGCCAGAGCCCTGCAGAGACACACAGAGAAGAAGACTGGGTTAGTGAGCGTGGCCCCAGGAGGGGTCTCAACTCTAGGACTCTGAGCCACCTCCTTGGCATAAGGGCTCCCTGTCCACTGCAAGGCCAGTCCTCCTACCTCTTAGCCTTGCCAAATCTCACCTGCAATTCACAGCCTGGCTTACAAGCTGGGGCTTTTCTCTGGACCCCTAAGACTCTTAGAGATAGGCTTCTCACTGGGCAGCTGGTGTCAGCTACTCACCAAAGGCTGCAAGCCTTCTCTCAGGCTTGGTGTTACTGATTTCCACTTTGCCAACATGCAGTTGCAGAATACAACTGCAGGATGAAAAGCCTCATGAACCTAGCTGTTGCCTTGGCTACAGGAACAGGACCCACCTCTGTGGGGCAAGGACCTCTCAGTGCTTCTGCTGAGAAGATGCTCTGATTTGTCTCACAAATCCTCTGATTCTGTAACAGACTTACACTTTGCACTGGCTACTAGGAAGCTTAAAACAAATTTCGTGGCCCATTTTCAGCAAGTAAATGGGGGCCTTGTGGTATGTTTTGCTTCCTGACCTTACTCGTTCATTGTAGTTGAAGTTTCCTTCCATTTGTAAATCTTGATCCTTTTTTTAAAAAAAAAACTAACTTCCTATATGTGTATATCTGAGAGTGATTTCACCTATATTTAAATTCAATACAAATATAAATGCAATATTCAATATAAATATAATGCAATATAAATATAAATTCAAGTACATTGTTAGTTAATTTTTCATGTCTAAATTCTGTTAGCCTCATGAAAATATCAACCCCTGTGGTGAGAAGCGTCTTCTGAGACACCTTATCATTGTATATGTTATACATAAAGTATGGTCAGTGGCAGCCACCAGAAGAAAGCAGGGCACGACAGGGGACAACTGGCATCCCTTCCTTTCAGGAAGCACAGCTCACAGCCCAGGTGAACACAGTCAACCGGGACAAAATGTGGCATCTGCCAGGGCAGGTAGGGGCATCCAAGGAGAGAATATAGTCATGGGTTGTTTGTTAGTTTCTGGTTGGGCCAGTAAAGACCCTTCCTCATCCCTCTTTTCCACTTATCACTGGAGACAGAAACTAAACACCATGGCTTCAGGCTGCTAAAAGCCTAAAACAAAACAACAAATCAGAACAACAACAACAACAATAAAATAAGGTGGGTTGGACAAGCTTCATAGGGCTCTTCTACTTACAGCAAAGCTTCAACATGGCTCATCTAGATAAATCCTAGCAAAGCCCTGGCCCTTATCTTGGTACAAATAAAGTGGGGACAAAACAAAAAGGAAAACAAATCCTAAAGCCCCATGCCCCAGTGGGAAGAGTTCTGGAGATCCTTACACATTTATCTTCTGGATGTTTATCTTCTGGATGTTTCTGTCCTGGGAAGGCAGAGGCAGGGGGAGGGGAGGAGTGAGAAGTATACGCTCATAAAGTGTCATTGGGGCCTGGAGGCACTGGGAAGGCAGCAGGCATGGAGGATGCTGGGTGCCCCTCCTCTGCCCTCACCTTCTCCTCCACCATGGGGCAGCCCAGGCATTCCCTAAGCAATCCCACTGGCCAGGTGTTCAGGAGGCTTCCCAGAGCTAAGGCCTCACTGCTTTCCCACCTTCTCATCTTTAAAAGGGCCAGAGACCCTGGCAGTCCATGCATTCATTCTCTAAATATTATTGGGTAGTCTCCCTGTGCCAGGCTCTGTACTGTACTCTGGGGATGCACAGAGAACAAATCAAGAAGGCCTCTGCTCTAACAGAGCTTAAAGGGACATAACAACTGCAATAAAAATGTACAGCAAGATTCACCAGAGTATACAGATGGCAGATAAGCCATCTAATCTGAAAAGATGTTCAATATCATGAGCCATTAGGGAAATTCAAATTAAAACTATCATAAGACATCACTACATACATAGGATAGTGGCTAAAATAAAAAAATACTGATAACACCGAATGCTGGTGAGGATGTGGAGAAAAGGATCACTCGTATATTGCTGGTGGGAATGTAGAATGGTACAGCTATTCTAGAAAATGATTTGGCAGATCTTAAAAAACAAAATATGCAACTGCCATATGACCCAGCAACTGAATTCTTGAGCATCTACCCCAGAGAAATGAAACCTTATGTCCATGAAAAACTCATACACAAATGTTCATGGTCACTTTATGCATGATAGTGAGTAACTGGAAATAACCTAGACATCCTTCAAAGGTGTATGGCTAAACATTGTGGTACATACACGCCAGGGAATACTATTCAGCAATAAAAAGGAGTGAATTCTCAATATGTGCAACAGCCTTGATGAATCTCCAGGGAGTTACGCTGAGTGAAAAAAGCCAATCCCAATGGGTTAGATATTGCATGATTCCATTTATATAACATTCTTGAGATGATAAAGTTACAGAAATGGAGAAGAGATGAGGGTTGCTGGGGACTAAGGAGGTGGTGGTGGTGGGAGGGAAGTGGGTGTGGCTATAAAAGGGCAACAGGAGGGATACTTGTGATGGAAATGTTCTGTATATTGATTATACCAGTGTTCATATCCTGGTTGATATTGTACTATGGTTTTGCAAGGTGTTACCATTGGAGAAAACTGTGTAAAGGGTACATGAGATGTCTCTGTATCATCTCTTACAACTGTAGCTGAAATGATAAGTATCTCAAAAGAAAAAGTTTAAGAGAAGCAAATGACAGGAAACAACCTAAAGCCACTCATCAATCTCCTCGCTTCTCTCCATCTCTCATCCAGCTATCTACCACAGAGCTGTAAGGGAGGAGAGGAGGGGGGAGCTTTACCCAGGGTGAACAGGGGAGGCTTCCTTGAGGAAGCATCATTTGAGCAGAGACCTAGAAGAGGAGAAGGATCCAGCTTGGGAGGATGTGGAGAACAGTGTACCAGGCTGTGGGAACAGTGGCACAAAGTGGGCAGCCCCACCAAGGTGCCCTTGGTCTGAGGGGCCAGGTTCTGTTCTGAGTGGCCCCGTTGAACATGGTTCTTGTCTATTGACAAACCATTCCACTTCCGCATTTCTCTGGGGGCTCAGATGGACCATACCCACCCAGATCCCTCGAGGGCCTGTGTAGGATTAGTTGATGGACACCCCTCTGTCTCTCTGACCAGGGAAGGTGTCCCCAGGCTGAGGCTTCAATGAGCTGTGCTGCAGAGAGAGCTCTGAGGCCACCTCCTACATCTCCACATCCTCCCATGCTGGATGAGGAGAGAAGCTCCTAGTGACTTCCTCCTTTCCCTGGTTCCCCACTGTAGTGGTGGGCACCCAAGGGAACGCAGAGGGCTTAGGAAACCAGGGCAGCCTGCGTGGTTGCATGCCGGCAGGCTCCTTTGGGGCTGCCATGCCCCAAGAAGGCTGCCTTTGGGCAGCTGGGCTGGGGGCCAGCAAGCAGCCCCTGGAGGCCTGGATCAGATGGGAGGCCTCAAGTCTGAGCCACATTTAGTTTTGGATGCTCAGAGTCAGGTGTGGTGTGAGCATCTGTGCAGTGGGCAAAGGGGACCCATCAGATACCTGTCCCGTCTCCTTGGCCCCGAGCTCTTTGCTTCAGATTCCATTTATATAACAGGACCCATGAAACAAACTGGGAGGATAGGGCAGGCCAAGCAGGCACCTTCTCTTTTCAGGTTAAATATCCTCCCTAAACAATGGGTTTCCCAAAGAGGAGTCAGGATTGCCATCTGCCCTTAGGCTTACTCAGTCCTCACAATAATGCATTTTGCTCCTATTGTTACCATCATTCCCATTTTACAGATGAGGGAAATGAAGCCACTAAGAGCTGATGCACAGAGGATGAGTGAGGGCACAGAGACCTGAGCCTGCATCTGGCTCCCCAGGCCATGCTCCCAACCACAGCCAATTGCAGCTCCTGCCTCTGATCACAAAAGTAACCAAGAAAGGACAGTAGTCTCTGCTAACGCGTAATGAGTGGCCCAGACTGCAGGTTCAGAGGTGCTTAGGGATGCCTTTGTGGTGGAGGGAGGGAAGGATTTGGGTGGCCCTGCCCTCCAGGGACAGCCAAGCAGGCAAGGGCCGGCAGGGCAGACTGGAGCTCTCCAGGCAGGCTTGGCCAGCCTCAGGGGCTGGAATGTGGAGACCACCCCAGCCCCAGGCTACTGCCTTTCTCATAGTGTTGGGGAGGGGTCCTCTCCCTTGCTCGCTCCCCAGACAGCCTCCCCTACTCTGTGTAAATTTTGGTGGTGGTTTTGGCAAAGCTCTGCCGGGGGTAAGAAGAGAAGGGGAGAGAAGAAAATAGAGCTGTGGCTCAATCAGCCTTTCCCATCCCACTTTCTGAGCACAGCTGAGTGGGTGGTCACCTGGATGGACTGAGTGGCCACAATGCTCCCCTCCAATGTGCCCTAAATGTACCTTTGAAGCCCCTACTCTCCAATCCCCAAACATACACCCTGTTCTCAGCTGCCATGCCTTTGTTCATGCTGAACGCTTGGCTGGAGATTACAACTGATCTCGCACTTCCGGGGGTCCACATCCCATCCACACTTCAAGGTCTCACTTAGACAACCCTTTCCCCATCCCTCAATTCAGAGGCTCCGTCTCTCCAGCCTTCGGTCTCCTGATTCTTGCCATTTATTTGACTCTGCCTTGAACTGTAATGATTGGTGTCTCTGCTAGATTGTAAGCTGCTTGAGGGCAGATCATATCATTAAATGCTTAGCACAGTCCTGACAAAGTTGGTGGAAGGTCTATGGCAAGGGCTGTCCTTAGCTGCCATGTTGTGAGGATGCTCAAGCAGCCCTAGGGAGAGGTCCCCATGGCAGAGGATTGAGGCCTTCTGCCAACAGCCAATGCCAACTTGCTAGTTGAATGGGTGAGCCACCTTGAGAGTGGATCCTCCAGCCCCATTCAGGACTTCCGACGACAGCAGCCCTGGCTGACATCTTGATTGCAACCTCATGAAAGACACTGAACCAGGACTGCTCAGTTGAGCATCTCCCAAATTCCGGATCCACAGAAACTATGAGGCAATAAATGTTTATTCTCACTTTAAGCCACTACATTTTTGTGTTGTTATGCAGTAATAGATAATAATCCAGTGACATTATTTCACAGACACTATAGATTTGTGATATTTATCATAATTTTCTGGCAGATGGCAGTTAAATGTCTCACCTTAACAAAATCCGTGTATTACAACAATGTTTTGATAGATGGAAGCAAATGTATTGAGGAAGTGACACCTTTTTCTAATTCTCACAAAGCCACACTGTAGGTAGCAGGGTCCTGACCCTCAAAGGGGTCTTCTCATCTGAAAAGACTGTGTGTAAATGAAACGACCCTTCCACTGTTAAGTAAAAAGCCAAAGTCAGTAAAACCCCAGGAAATTAGTTCTCTATGGAGAGCCAAGTTTTCTTGCTTGCTAAGGGCTTATTCCTTTAGAGATGAAATTGTTTTAAAATGCTTTTCAGGGAAAATTCCCACCATTCCTTAAACTTTACTCTGCCTTTTAAAATAGAAGAGCTGGAACCCGTTAGTCCACGTGTTGGTGATCAGCGTCCCACTGTGATAACCATCCGAGCACTCTGAGAAATGGCGTGTGGTTGTCCTATGCTAAGTGTGGATCTTCTGTGCTTTGAGAGCAATGTCTACTTGTGATTCAGAATCAGGAAACCACAGCTGTGTGACTTTGGGAGGCCCTTCCACTTCTCTGGACTTCTGTCTCATCATGTGATAGGATGGTTACGAGAAATCTGATAACATCATGACCATGAGGAGCCAGAAGTGCAAAGTGGATCTGACGATGGGGACGGAACCCACCCTGTGACCCTGGACTTGAAGGCTGGTTTTCCCAGCAGTGACTTCTCACTGCGCCTTGGTTTGTGGCCTTTGTTCCATTCCTGGAGAAACAGATGTAACCATGGTAGCTCAAGGCTGTTTTTCCAGGCAGGAGACTAACCTCAGTGGCAGGGATTGGGAGGGGTGAGCTGCGGTCAGGAGGTGAGGGCTGCCACTTGCTGTTTCATTGTCTTTTTGGGAAGAAGTGTCCCCACCCTGCATGCTGGGAGCTTCCCTGGTGACCCTAAGATTCCCATGCCCTGGTGGGCCAGTAGACAGCAGTGTCCCAAAGGGGATGTCATGCTCCTGCCCCCATGCCTTCCATCCCTTTGCCTCCCATCATCTAAGCTAAGGCAGTTCTGTCTCCAAGAATAACATGCACAAGGAAAAAAATTCCACACACACACACACACAGACACACATGAGAAACAAAACAAAACACTCAACAGCTAGAAGAGGCTTGATGTGAAGTATGAACCTTTGGTAGGAAGGAGCTAGAAAAAAAATACAGAGATGAAAATAAAGGAGAAAGATGGGAAGAGGAGATGAGGAGCTCAGAAATGGAAGAAAGAGGTTAAAGAAGAATGCAGGGGGGTTGAAACCTTCTTAGATGTGGCCACTATTCCAGAGGACATCCCCTGGGCCTCTGCCTTCAGTGGAAGGTTCTAGAACCCAGGTAGGTCCAAGCAACCCTGTCTGAAAAAATGGCACTTCCCTCTCTGGGCCTCAGTTTGTTCAACTGTAAAATGAGAGCATCTGTCCTCTCAGAGAGAGACTGTGCTCCCCTCTCTCCCTACCAAGGGGCCAGCAAGCTAGTGAGCTTTTGCAATAATAGCTACCATTTATTGAATGCCACTTGTCACGTCAGTCATCACACCTCTAATCCTTTCTCAAGCAACACAACTCTGAAAGATATAGATTTTTATCAGCACCTCCAATTTACAGATAATAAAACAGGTATGGAGAGGGCAGGTAGCTTGCCCATTGCCACCCAGCCAGCCAGTGTCTGAGCCAGGATTTGAACCCAGCTGCGTTTGATGCCAAAGCTCATATTTGTTCCCCTTCACCATGCTGCCCCCTGCGAAGTCCAATTCAAGGGCAGGGGGATTTGGACCCTTCCCCTGGGAGGCTGACTCTTAGTCTAGGGGTTTAATCAGAGCCAGCCTGGAGAGATGAGCAGAGGGGGCTGAGACCCAAGCTTGCCAGGTGACTAAGGAGTATGGAGTGCAAATGAGTGGTATGGGCAGAAAGGTACCGATCCCTGTGGGCTGGGGGTCAGGGAAGGCTTCTAGGAACAGGGGCCTTGTCTGAGCTGTGAAGAGTAGAAAGAATTTCGTTGGGCAGAGGGGGCAGGAAGAACATGCTCTACATCATTTGAATCCGGAATGGATCTGGAGAGCTTTAAATCCCTTCTGAAAATAGGCTTAACCTGGATTCCCCAAGTGGGATCAAACAAATTGTCCTCAGCTGGCGCTGACACTGTGCCTGGAGTTGACTGAGGAGGTTGAGGGTGAGGTCCCCGCTCTCAGATAGCCTGGGCTGACATCTTCGCTTCACCACCCCATGACCTGTGGGACTTGGTAATTACCCTCCTTGAGCTGGGTTTCCTCATCTGTACAATGAGGATGAGTTGCCATGAGGATCAAATGAGGTAATGCACACAAATTGCCTCCTGATATGTAGTCAGTGCTCAACCAATGCTAGCAATTGTGAAGTCCAGGAAGGATGCAGACATCTTATGGGTGTTTTTGCAGGGATGGGACCATAACAGAAACCAATATGCCTTCTGCACAGTTTTGCAGAGATCTACGCTATTGAAGACACTTCCTGAGAAGGGTCCTTACAGGCTCCCAGGGCTCTCCCCTGGCATGTGTTCGGAGCATCACCATCTTCTAAGGTTTTTTCATATCTCCTTGTCTCAGGTACTTCTAACCCAAAGAGCTTGGCAAGGCTGGTACAAATTTTACGTCCATTTTACAGATGAGAAAATTAGGCACAGAATGAAGCCCATGCCCCAGGCCACATGGCAAATCAGTGTCAGAGCTAGAATTAGAACCAGGATGTTTTAACCTATTTATGCCTAGTGTTCCATTATTGGAACGCTAAGCTTGTGGGAGTTATTTATAGCCAACTGCTCAAGGTCATCGCCAAAGTCTGATTTTTCACAAAAAGATTCTCAACCTCTTGCATAAATAGGTTAATGCCCAAGCCTGTGTCCCCTCTGTTAGACCACAGTGCCCCCAACTAGGTGCAAGGCTGCCTGGCTAGTAAAGGACTCGTGTTCTAGTCTTAGTTTTACTAGGAACATGAAGTGCTGGTGTAGGCAAATTATATACTTCTGCTGCCTCAGTTTCCTTATCTAGGAAATGGGGAAGTAATTGCATGGATCTCGCCGAGTGGTATGTGAGTGGAATGAGTCAGCCTGAGGTTCCAGGCACACTTGGGTTATTTGGAAGTCCCATTCCCCCAGTGAGATCACCTGCTTCAAGGCAGGGTCTATTTCTTGTATTTCTGTATTACTCCCAGGATGCCAGCAAGTAGGAACATGGTAGACACTGTATGAATGAGATTGGTTCAAATAAACAAAGGGGATAGCTTTGAAATCACAAAAGGCAGTGGGATGGCCCCAGCCCTCTGCCGTGGGATACCTGACATTTGAACAGAGCCCTATCATTCATAAGGTGCTTATATTAATTCATTTAATTCTTCTGCTGGTATTATGATCCCTGTTATGGTAATCAGAGAGGCTAAGTGACCTGCTCCAAGTCACGCAGCTAGAAAACAGCAGGGTGGGAACTGGATTTCTGCTTGAGTCCCATTGCTTTCCTGCCCTTCAAGAATAGAACTGTTGGTGCAATTCTATTGCTATGATCCACAAGTCCGGTGCCTCCCTGAATCCTGCTCAGCTCAGCAAATCTGGGCTCAGGATGGTGGTTCCATCTGCCAAATCCCCAGGGCAAGCTGGCCCCAGCCAGCCGACTCCCACTATCACGGAAGCTGTCCCCACCCAGTCTCCAGCCTCCACCTCCTCCCATGCCCAGGCCTGGAGCTTCACAGCCACCTGGTGGAATTAGTGGCTGAGGTGGGGGTGGGAGGTGTGCTGCATGGGGTGAGAAGGGATGTGGATTTCCTCTCCAGATGTGGGAATGAGGTTGGGCAGCGGCTACCTGCGTTCTTTGAGCAGGTCTTTACTCGTGGTCTGTAGGCACTGAAATCCACAAAGGGGTGGTGGGTTAGGGCAGGATAAAGGGTGGGAGACCTGGCCCAAGCAGCTGGCCAGCCCTAGATCTCTGCTGGGCACACCCACCCAGCCCTTGGCAGTTTCCCCAAGCAAGGTGGTCACACCCCTTGGCCCTGGAATGCCCCTGGGCCTTGGCTGCCCCAGAGGCTGGAACCAGACATGTGGGCTGGGAGGCTGGGCAGGGCTACTTCAACTTTTAGCCTGTGCCCTGCCCACCACGAGCACCCCAGGCAGAGCGCCCAAACTGGGTAAAGCCGGCCCCACCTGCTCTGCCACCCTGCCAGGACACGCCTAGAGCCCGCAGTCCCCAGCTGAGCCTGGCCCACTCAGCCCCTCAGGGTTTCTGTGCGATTTGCTCTGAGCTTTCTTCCTCTGCTAAGGGCAATGGCCATCCAGGTGTTCCCTTACAGCTGGAATGCAGGCCCTTCCCACCTCACACAATTGTGCACCCCCTCCTCTTTCCCTGCAATGTCCAGCCCCCTTGACAAGACAAGCAAGGGCCCAGAAGAGGCCAGACCCAGGAAGCAGGCACCCCTGGGTTCTCATCCCAGTCACAGACAGATTTTCTCTGCCCCTACATCTAAGGTCTGAGTTTTTTTTCTGCAACCAGTCACTCAAGTCTCTGCTTCATGGTTCTCTGCTGAAACCCCCTGGGTTAACAATGTCACATGCCTGTTGAGCTTTACTTTCAGGAAAGCTTGTTCACAGACATTTTTCTTCATATGTTTTCCTAGGATCCCTGTGTACATAAGGAATTATTTTGCCCATTTTGCCAACGAGAAACCTAAGCTCCTGCTGGTGAATTGATTTGCCCAAGGTCATAGAACTGTGTGAGTGACAGAGGTCCCAAACCTCCTGGCTGGTCACCTAGGCTCTGCCCCCTGTATGAGGCTGTATCCCCTGTTGACCTCCAGCCCCAACATCATCGCCACCTCTTCAACCCTTCCTCCATCTCCTCTACACCAGCATTGGTTTGATTTTATCAGAACAAGGTCTAAGATCCCCATAGAGGTTTAGAGTAGGGCAAAAGCCAGGGTGGGCTTCTCTAGGCTGGACTTGAAGGGTACCTAAGAGGGTAGCCCAAGGGATGGGCCGATGGGTGAGGAAGAATGAGGGGAAGCCTCACACCTGGGCTTTGGGGATAGAAGTGGGTGTGGGATTCAGGCTGGGGGTACATGAGTGTCAGAGCTGCTCAGTCACACCTAGAGGACCCCCTTCGTCTATGTAGAGGCTGCCTGAGGCCTCTGGGGCAATCTGAAGTGGATGTGCCAGGACCACTGCCCTCATCCCCTCATCCAAGGGGTGGCTTGGAGCCTTTTACCTTTCAAAGCACTTTGACCTCTTTGGTGGCAGGCCAGGCGGAATTATGCCTATTTGACAGACGAGGAAACTAAAGTGAAGTGAGGCTAAGGTCACAAAGCAAAGTGATGGGATGAGAGTGGGGGCGCTCGCATCTTCCCTGAGGCCATTGCTTTTGCTAATGCACCATGCAGGGGACTTGCAAGAAAGACAGAAAAAGTGGGTTCCCTACGGGGCTGCCTGGCCTCAGTCACAAAGTGAGGGCTCGTTTCAGTTTGCTAGGGGGCAACTGCAGGGTCAAGAGCTGGTGGGACACACCAATGGAGAGGAGTGCCACTGCAGATGGCTGGCACCCTGGCCGGGTTGGCCATGGAAGTCTGCGGCAGGCAAATCAAATGGTGCCCCTTCAAGCTGTTGTTCTTTAATTATTTTTTCATCCTTTATTTACTAGGGGGGAGCGGGGGGAGACTTGTTTTCTTTTAAGAAAAGTTGCACACCTCTTTCATGTTCAAAATAAAGGATTTACTACTTGTGTTTATTACAGGCGATTTCCTGAGCCAGAAAACTTCTTGGGAGGCTTATTAAACCTTATTAAACCACTGAAAATTTAGATAATAAAATAAATCACTCGTCTCCCATAAACAGCACTAGGCCACGCGTTACTGAGTTTCATACTCCCAATGGCCTCAGGCTGCCTTCACAGGAGATGTCCCCTGCTGGTGTTGGATGGCTCCCTGGAGGGTGGGGCTGTGGTGGAAGGGTGGGACAAGCATCAACCCATGAGAGCACTATTCTTTGTAGCATTTCTGCCCAAAGGGGCCATCTCCTCTAGTAGAGTGGAAATGGTTTAGATTTTGCTAGTTATTGAAGAGGTTGTGTGTGGATAACTGGGCTAAGTGGTACCATATTTTGACCCTTCCTGGGGATATTTTGGCGTCTGTTCTAGAAGGCATTAAGGTGCTCCACAGCTGGCTAGCCTCTGAGTGTGCTGTCTGCATGCCTCTTCTACCCACGTGCCAAGGGCTCCCAGTGCTGTGGGCAGGGCTCTGGAAGCTGAGTCAATTGCTGCTGGCCCTGGGGACTCTACACCAGGGAGAAAGGAAAGCAGAGGCCAGGTGAGGGGGCCATAGTTGGAGTAGAGAAAGGCCGGGAGCATGAGGAGCAAAGGCTGGGAAGTACCCAGGTGTGCGGTCAGCAGACAGCAGGCCAAAATCCTCTGGGGGAGGAATTATTGTTAAAATCCTAGCTCTGCTCTGCAACTGCTTCATGATGTGACCTTGAAGCGGCCGGGTCCCTATTTGAGCTTCAGTTTCTTCTTTTATATAAGACTAGCTGGTTGTGAATGTCCCTTGCTGCCCACACACGAATCCATTTCAATATTTTGGTTCCAGGATAGATCCTTGGATTCTGAGGTTATGCACAGCTCGACTTCAGATGTCTTGGGGCTGCTGCATCTCACTTTGGGTTTCCTGTGACCTTGACTTTGCCCTCTTTCTCCTCCCACCCCCTTCACTTTAGTTCTCTCTGGAACCCTGCCAAGTTACACAGGAAAATACATGTGAACACACGTTGGACTTTCAGATGACGAGTGTTCTACAAGGTCAAGGTGGGGTTATTATTTGACCACAGTGGGTAGAGTGATGACGACTCAACAGGTTGGTAAAAGTGCTTGATGCGTCCCTTCCGCCTGCCCCAGAGGAAAAGTGAGGAGGCAGCTTCCATGTCTGTCTTCCCATCGCCCCTACAGTGGCCAAGAATGGGCATGGAGTTGGGAGCGGCCGCTTCTGCAGAATGTGCACAGATTCATTACAGACACCCCACAGGCCCTGCATGCGCGGGTTGGTGAATGGACAGGAACACAACTCATTCTCCCATAATGGTGACTTCAGGTATGCTGGACAGAGACACAGTAAACAGGTGATGGAAGGACCAATTCTGAGATTCCTTCACCTTTGACTGAATCAAACTGGTCACTGAGATGTACTCTGGGTGCCCAATAGGTACTAGTCGCTGTCCTAAATATTTTACATTTATATTTACATTTGCATTTATATTTCTCTCATTTCATCCTCTCAAAAACCCCATGAGGTGGCTACTGTCATCATTATCACCCCATTTTTCAAGTAGGGAAACTGAGGTAGAGCCGAGGCTTGAACCTAAGCAGTCAGATTCTGGGTTTCCTAAGCAGTCTGCAACTGTCTCTCTCAGCTACTGCAGTATTTATCCATTTAGCTAAGTGCTGGAGAAACATGGATGAAAGAGATGGAGCTCCTGGTCTTAAGAAGTCACAGAAGAGTGGGAGAGGCAGTAAAGACAAGACCTAAAATGAGTGCTAAGTGCTGGTTCATGGAGGCAGATGGGGTGCCTGGGGTCAGAGGACGGGGACTCTGCTGGGCCCAGGAAGGGGACTCCTCCAAGGAGGTGAGGCCCCCAAGCAGCCAGGGATGTGGGGCAGGGGAAGGACAACATTTTGGCAAAGGGATTAGCTTGTGCTAAGGCATGCGCAGAGGCTGAGTGAGGATGGCACATGCAGACAGGAATGCCAGGGAGTTTGCGGTGCTGGGTTCAAAGATTTAAGTTCAACGAATTTAGAGACAGGCTAGTCTGGGAAGCAGAGCAGGGAACACTGCAGCCCACCATGTGGGAGTCTTGGGCGTGGGTGGGACGGTGAGGCAGGGGCCTCATGAGCATTGGAATCCTTCCGCGAAGGAAATCAGGGAAGGTTCTGGATAGGAGAAGAATCTGCTTGGCGCTGTATTTGAGGAAAGGTGTCAGCAAGAAGCAGTCCTGGAGCAGGGAGGGAAGGGAGGCGGGAACCAGTTAGGAGATTGTATCTCCTGACCCAGGAAGCCGCTCTGCATTATTCACGGCCACTCCCCTGCCCTTCTCTACCCCAGACCTCCATGTGGGATCTGGCCGGGGAGGAGCTGCCGTGGGGGGTGGCAGCTGTGGGAGGAAAGAGGACAGAGTCACATGCCGAGGACTCATCACAGGTGTAAGATGTCCTGGTTATGCCTCAGCCCTCGACAAACACTCCTGCCTCCCTGCTGTTGTCTACCTCAATTTGGAGACGAGGTCCAGCCAGATGGCCTCAAAGATCCCGGCCCTGCCTGTGTTTTTCAAAGGAAGCCAAACCTCAGATTTGCCTCAGAACTTGTACTTTTCTTCTAAGCAAACGCCGTCCACCACGAGAACCGCCTGGCATTTGGCTGGGAAAGAACAAACTGGAAGCTTGCAATTTCCAGGCTTAATTGCACAGTTCCTTATAATATTATTATACAGAACTTTTATTGCACTGAGAAAGCCCAAGCGTTTCCTTTTCCTATTTATACCTGAGCCCAGTCTCTCCTCTGCTATCATTTCCTCCCTTGCCCACTGCAGAAGCTGATGGCTGTTTGGTTCCCTTTCCAAAGAGAGGGCAATTAAGATGTGAGATGGAAACTCATTTGTCCCCTTTGGTTGACTCGTGGAATATCAGTCAATTACCACATGTTATTGATCACTCACCATATGCTTGACTGGGCTTCATGCTGTGTGAGGCTATAGAAAATACCTGCTTTAGAGGGGCTTCTGGCTTCACTGGGCAGGTAAGAGTAACCCACAGCAAAATATCTCAAAGAAGTAGGAACCAATAAAGAACCTAATGTGGGGCTGGGCATGGTGGCTCACCTCCCAAAGTAATCCCAGTACTTTGGGAGGCTGAGGCGGGAGGATCATTTAAAGTCAGGAGTTCAAGACCAGCCTGGCCAACATGGTGAAACCCCATCTCTACTAAAAACACAAAAATTAGCTGGGCATGGTGGCAGGTACCTGTAATCCCAGCTACTCGGAAGGCTGAGGGAGGAGAATCGCTGGAACCCAGGAGGCGGAGGTTGCAGTGAGCTGAGATTGCGCCACTGCACTCCAGCATGGGGGACAGAGTAAGACTCAAGTCTCAAAAAAAAAAAAAAAAAAAAAAAAAAAAAAAAAAAAAAAAGAACCAAGTACGGGGTGGGTGCTACAATCAGGAATATGGAAGCCAGCAAGTCAGAGTTAGGTGTCCGGGCTACACGGCTGTCTGGGGAGGGAGGGCATCGTGGAAAGCTGTGCAACAGTACATCACAAGTGCCCGCTTCTGAATGCAGCCTGGGAATCCAGCCCTCCCTTTTGTGCTTTGTGAGACTCTCAGGAGACAGGAGCCTGCCTTCACTCTCCTGATATTTGCTCCCAGCCACAGGAGCCCAGCACCAAGGACTAGACTTTCCCGACCTAAAGGAAGAATAGTTCACCTGATTCAGCACCTTATAGAGTAGCTACCCTTTCCCTCCACCCCAACTCGACCCCACTGCAGCTACCACCGCTCGTCGTCTTGCTCTGCGATTTTTGGTTTCCAGACCATCATAAATTTACAGTGAAAATATTCTCAAGGCAGGAGAATCTCCCCATCTCCACCCTGGACTGAGGAAACCTGGCAGATCCGCTGCTGAGCTAGGACGGGCTCAGGAATTTCCTCACACCTAGAAGGTCGGCTTCCCATTTGAAGTCTCAAGATCAGAAATGTTGAATAAGAAATACAAGGTTAAAAAGTAAAAAGAAGAGTTGGCAAAAAAGTCATTATTTGTGGATATGATTGGATACTTTCCTATACAAATAACAGACAAGTTCAGAAGTATATTAGGGACCCCACTGACTTGGCAACAAAAATAGAAACAACACCTAGGAATAAGTTATTAAGAAATGTGTAAGATCCATACAGAGACTGTTTTAAACATGACTGAAGCACTTCTTAAGACTTAAGTCAATGGAAAGCTACAACTCGTATTTGGACAGGGAGCCACAATACTGTAAAGATGCCAATTTCCCCTAAATAATTTAATAAGTGCAATACAATCCCAATAAAAATATCGGAATTTCTACTGAAATTAGATAAGCTGATTCTGAAGTTCATATAGAAAAATAAGCATTTAGGAATAGCCAAGAAATTTTTGAAACAGATGAGTAACAGAAGTAGGGGGACCAGCCCTACCAGATATGAAAACACATTAGAAAGCCATAAAAATAAAATATTTGGTACTGGATCATGAACAGGAAGACAGATCAATATAAAGTCACGGGCAGTCCATAAACAGACTCACATAAATTCATGTAGGTATGAATTTAGCATGTAATAAAGGTAGAATTTCAATTTGTATTTTAAAATGGATTTTTCAATTAATGAGATTAGAACAACTAGGCAACCATGTAGGAGACAAAACAAAACAAAATAAAACTTGTATCCCTTCCTCACTCCTTACACCAAAACAAATGATACATGTAGCAAAGCTTTAAAAGTTAAAAAAAGTAAATAAAATATTGAAGAACTACTTTATAATTGCAAAGGAAAAATATTTTGCTAAGATAGAAAACCCAGAAGTCATAAAAGATTTGATAAATTTGACTAAATAATGATTTAAACATTTATGTACATCCAAAATTCCATAACAAAATCAAGACACAAACAAACTGAAGAACATATTTGAAACATATGATGAAGGGCTAATTTCCTTTATATATAGAGAGACCATGTGTCACCAAATCAGGAAAAGATCTATAGTTTATTAGAAAAATTGGCAAAAAAAAAAAAACCAACCCATGAACAGGAAGATCATAGAAAAATAAATATAAATAGCTTTTAAGTGTATGAAAAATGCTTACCATCATTCAGCATTAAAGACATAAAAATTAGATTTCAAGTTTCATCTATCAGATGGGCCAAAAATAAAAAAAATTCTGATAACTCAGCAATTACCCTTATAGATATATATCTTGCAATTTCACTACTGCCATATGTTCAACTTACATATAGGATTATCTCTGTGGCATTGATTCTATAGCCAACAATTGGAAGTAAACAGTATATCCATCAATAGAGGCTTGCTAGATACATCATGGAGTACTATGCAGCCATTAAAAAGAATGAGGCATATCTGTATATTGATACATAGAGAACTATGTCTAAGATTTATCACTATGCTGCATGGTTACCAGGTTTAGAAAGAAAAAGATGACCATGTGTACATACTGGTTTGTAGATGCATGAATTAAACTGTTAGAGCCTTCCTACTGGAGAGGTTGGAAGGCTGCCAGTGAGGGGTAGAAGGCAGATTTATTTTCCTACATATACTCTTTGATAGTATTTGAACCTTAAAGCCATTATTATTAAAAATGCTGAATGATCTATATTTTCGTCCTTCTTTTACAGACTTCTAAATTGTCTTTGACATTTTTTGTAATGTCTGATGCCTACTGATTTGTTCTGGGGCCTTTAGCTACCCATTTCAGTTTTTCTGTCTGTAAAATGGAATTAATGACACTGGCTGTCTATCTCATGGGTGGCTGTGAGGCTCAAGGGAGAAATGGATGAAAACAGGCTCTGGCTGCCATCAGGTGCTGTAGGATTCAACTGCAGGACATTAGAGGTGGCCCATGTTCTGCCCAGCACCTGTCTACTGCACGGTAATGTCCCCGTGGCCACATAGGCAAGCTGTGCATCACAGCTGGGTTCTCCAGTGATGGAAGAATACATGACTCCAGTTATCTGTTAGTTCAACATTTACTATATAGCACCAAGGACACAGGTGCTAGGAAGAGCCGTGATGTTGTGTCAGCACCATCTGAGCTTCAAGAGTATGGCTGCAAATGATGATAATCACAATAATGAAAATCTTACTGCTTTCAGCTAACCACTTATCTCACATATAGTAACTCATTTGTTATTTGTTATTCTTGTTTTAAACATATGGCCAATGAGCTCTAAAGGGTTGGACCCACTCAAGGGGCCCAGCAAGTAAGGGGCTGAGCTTCCCCACTTGGACGCTGTCATTTCCCTACTCTAGGACTTTTGATGATTCCCTTTGTGGGACCCTGCCATCTCAGTCTGCCTTTTGTGGTCCCCCACAGTCTGTTCTGGATATAATTTCCCAGTTCTCTCTGACCTGGGGTCTTTTTAAAGCTGGTCTCTAAACTGCCTCTGAACACTCCATTCTCATTTCTGCATTGGTGCGTGTTCCTTTGAGCTGCTCACACCTCTAGTCCCACCTCTCTGGTCATCCCAGGGTCTTTAAGACCCCTTGTGAGTCAGTTTCACTTCTTCCCTGACACCTTCTCCTCTAAGCTATGTGACTTCAGAGAGTGGCAGCCAGCCTCCGGAATGGCTCCCAAGGATCCTCACCTCATGGTATTCATGCCCCGTGCAGTCCCCTCCTGCATTGTATCAGGGCTGGTATATGTGCCTACAGACTACAGGAAGGTGATGGTGTGTGCCTGCCATGGCGAGGCTATAAGAGATATTGCCACATTCACCTTGATTTCTCCAGGAACTCTTACTGTGGGGGAAACCATTGTCATCTTGAGAGATAGTTCAGCAGCCCAAGGAGAGGTATGAAGAGGGACTGAGGCCTCCTATCAACGACCAGCACAACTTGCCAGTGATGTGAGTGAGCCAGCTTGGAAGTAGGTCCTCCTGTCCCCACCTCCAGTCCCAGTCACCTTCAGGACTGAAACCACATAGGAATCCCTGAGCCAGAACTTTCCAGCTAAGCTGCTCCTGGATTCCTGAGTATAAAATCATGTGGATGAGAGATGTTTATTGTTTTAAGCTGCTATGGTTTTGGGGCATTTTGTTATGCAGCAACAGCTAACTAATGTACATTAACTAACTCAACTCCTTTGGGAAGCAGGATGTACTCTTTGGCCTTTGTCCATTTATTTTTTTTGCCTGGGTTTTGTGTGTGTCATCTTGTATCTCCAACAAAATAGTAAAGATCTGTGGTTTATAATTCCCCTATATCTCCCATCATGGTTACTGGGGGTTGGGAACAGCAGGAGAATACACAGTGATTTGCCAGCTTCCTATTTGCAAACAGAAGGCGGGGGTTAACTAAAAGGCTCCAGCACACACACATGCTTCTGGTTTGGCTGGTACCCTCCTAAGTATGCAGACAACTCACACACAGAATGCCTGCAACCTCCCCACCTGAGACCTACAACTCACTGGCACACTGGAGCATTCAAATGCCAGCATTCTCAAATGTCCCATGGTGTGCCTGACTCACAACCCATTGCCAGTGGTCTCCTGGAGGGAGGGGCAGGAGGGCCTGGAGAGGGCTGTCACTTCTTACTACACTGACTGCTACTAGAGATTTATTTACCGGCCCCACACCCTTTTCAAAGATATTTCTTTCAAAGCCAGAGCGACAGCCTCCCTTTCAGCTTTCCTGACACTTAATTCCAAATACATGGTACACTTAATCCCACAGAACAATTTAGGAGCTAAAGAATCATAAAAAAAAATACTGTGGAGGGAGCTGTTGCTGCTCCTTTGAAAACAGCCCCTGCCCCAGTCTCTCCCCAGCTGCCTCCTGGTCCCCAGTCCCCAGAGGTCCATCCCCCCACCCGCCCAGGCAGCTTCCCTACAGGCAGCTGGTGGGAGGGTGCGACCCTTCCCCGGCTTCTTCCTCCTCCCACTCTTTTCCAGGCAGGCAGGCTTATTTTTCAAGACTAATAAACACCAGTTGAAGGGAGGAGGAGAGCCCCTTTGTAAAATGGTGTCTAAATAGAGGCAGCTCTACCATTTTTTTTCGGCCGGGTGGGTGGAGGTGACCAAAGATACAATTATAATGTAGCCCATCCTCTCCCACACGACCCATTTTAACCAGTGTGTAATAAAGCCCAGCTCATCCACCCTCTGATTTGGGTCAAATGAGAGGAATTTTTAGCTTTTCTGCGGAGTTTGTGCCAGCAGGGGAAGCAGAGGGGAGAAGGAGGAGGGAAGGAATAAACAAATATGCTACAGTTCTCTGGAAGAAAGGAAAGGCAGGGCATGCAGGGAGCGGGGATGGGGATGGCCACCCTTCACTTCCGCCAACCGAGTCCCTCTTTCCACGGTAGCCATCTAGCTCCCAAACCTTGGCTGAGACTAAGGTCTCCCTCTTCCTTGCTCCTGACTCAGTGAATCAGCTTTCACTGTGGGAGCCCATGGCACACCCCCTCTGCTCCTCCTGCCTGCCTCCTGCTGGTTCCCTCCACCTTCCAATACCTGGAAGATGTCACCAGTGTGCCCAAATCCCACCAGCCTGGCCTTGCCCATTCCACCTCCTCAGCTAAAATGCCGTCCCCTCCCAACCTCCTCACCCTACCCCACCTTCATTGGGTGAACTCTTGCTCATCCTTTAAGACTTGGCCCAGGTGTCACCTCCTCCAGGAAACCTTCCTGAATCAGGTGCCTGTCCTTCATATTCCCATCCTTCCCTCTCTCCTAGTCCTCACCACATGGAGATGTAAGTGGAAAATGGGTGCTATTGTGATGGGCCTGGGGAGAGCAGGAGAAATAGCTGTGGGGTGTGAGGTGCTGGGGATGGGGTCAGCAGACCACAGCGGGTGCTGTAGGGTGAGTGTCAGGGGATCAGGCACACCCATAGCCCATAGAGTGAAAGGGGCTGCCAGGAATGGAGAGAAACCCAGTCGCATCCAACCCCAGCTGCTTGAAAAGTGGTGACCAAGCCGCCATGGAGTGCTGGGGCTGGGGTGGGATTGGACAGTGGTAGGGACAGGGGTATGACCCTGTTCTGGCCACTAGAGAGCAAGGGGTTTACCATGCAGTGAGCAAGGCAGGAGGTGAGGGCTTGGAAATATTTACAGGTCATTTATAGAGCTTTAGACGAATGGACCTTCATCATGAAAACTGAAAGGAAAAATGTGTACACAGATGCAAAGTTCAACAGAGAAAAGGGTCATGAGGAAGCTTTCCTGAAACAGACAAGAGTAGGATAAAACAAAGGCTGGATCATTTACACATTCCCCAGGAAAATATTGCTTCCTTTACAGCTTCACCCCAAGACTCATTGTGGTCTGTGCACTGAGGGGCCACCCACCTGGTATACTCCCACGTGGAGTGCTTGGCCTCGTCTTTCCTTTGTCAGGGATGCTCTCACTCCTTTACCCTTGAGTCCCTCTTTTCCCTCCACTAGTCCTGAACACTCACTGAGCCCCTCAGGCAGTTGAGGACAGAGCAGGAGGCCTTCAGGCCCACAAGCACCCCCAATTCCATCAGCATACTCAACAATGAGTTTCACACACATATATGTATGGCCAGCTTTCAAATGCAGATGGGATTGGAATCGATTCAACACAAATGTAGGTAAAATCATTACGGAATCACCCAGGGTTGGGGTACAGCCAAACAGGGTCCCATGACATATTTTCAGCTCCAAAAAGGATGCTTATTTTCAAAAGCATGGAGCCCACTGGACGGGAATGTAAGTTCCTTGAGAATGAGAATGAGTTGCTTCTCTGTACCTTTCACAGAGTGGAGCCTGGAGGTTCACATCACTAGGCATTTGGTATAATGTTTGTTGAGTGACTTGCTGAGCACAGATGGGCCTATTTACCTTGAAATAGTCAGTATCACTTCTACTGTCGAAAGGAGGAAATGACCTGGGAGCATCAGTAATAAAGAATGGCAAAGTCCTCAGTAAATAGCAAGTGCTGATGTGTGCTCTGCAGGCCTGGGCACACAGTGTACCTCTGTTCTCATGTGTGGCAAGAAGGGCAAAGTGCTAAATCAGAAAATTTACAGGAGCTAAATCTCCCAAGGAAAACATGAGAGAATCTTATTTCTTCTGATTAAACAATTTATAAATCAGTATAAAAAGGATTTCCTCTGAAAACCTTTGGCCCAATATTGCTTCAATATTGCTATAACTTCAAAACATAACAAAGACAGCCATTGTGAAACATGCCATTGTGTTCCTGAGGGTTCATCATGTGAGGGGAACACCTTTAAGGGGCTTGATCCCCAGAAGGGGAGAGGAGAGCACTTCCCTCTCCCTCTCCCCAGGGAGGACCTGGATTAGCTGGAAGCATGAGTCATGCTTGATTTTCATGCTGTTGGCGCACTCTATCACTTCTGTGCTCAACACAAGATCCTGTCACAGTCAGAACCCCTGAACACTAAGCGTGTCAAGACAGATCTAGAGCTGCTTTAATTTCATGTATCTTCTCTTGAGTACCTACTGTGTGCCAGGTATTGAGCTGGGCTCTTTTACACAAATTACCTCATTTGATCCTTATGCTAACCCTATGAGATGATTATTTTTACCCTCATTTTCCTAGGAGGAGACTGAGACCAGGAGTGGCCAAGTCACATATCTCAGGACTGCAGTAAGTCAGTGGCCTGTTCCATTCTAGAACATCTGAGAGCATCCAAAGGCTGAAAACTGGGATAACTCATGGGTGGCAGAGCTAGGAATGCTGTCTGCAAATATCTGATGAAGGCCTTAAGATGTCAGGGCTGAACAGGGACTTTTATGGTTGAGGATGCTGAGGCACAGAGATGTTAAAGTGTCTACCTGGTTGTGGCAGAAAGCTCAGCTTGAGCTCTTAGGCATGGCCAAGATGCTTGTCCTGGCACAGGGAGCCACAGTGACTGCGCTGGAACCCGCATTTTGCCTTCACCTGCTCAGCTCTCCATTCAGGATGGAGGCCCTGGCATCAGTGGGATGGAGAAAGTCTGTGACTCTGCCAGCCAGCAACCAGAAAGGATTACAGAGACACCATTCTCATCCCTGAGATTACCCTCCCTCCTTCCCACCACCCAAGCCAAAAGGTGAGACCAACATGTCTTGGTTTTCCCAGGACTTTCCTGGTTGAAGCATTGGAAGTCCTGCATTCCAGAAACCCCCTCTGTCTCAGGCAAGTTGGGATGGTTGGTCACCCTCGTTCATCTCCGCCTCCTTGTATGCACCACCCATCTCCGCTGCCCTTAAGGATCATGTGACGTCAGCTCCACTAGACAAACAGCGCAGGGGCTTTTTCCCCCCAGCTTACACCCTTGAGGTCCTGTCCTGTCCCATTCAATGCCAGAGGATGAGTTCCTGCTGTCACCAGGGATTGCTTAACCTGGGCACCTTCGTACTTCTGTGAGGGGGCAGCCCTCTGCCCTGGGGCTCCCAGAGGGATCCAAGGCAAAGAGGAGCAGACAGTAGGGAGACAGAACATAACAGAACTGGGAAGAAAGGCAGGAGGGGAAGTTAATGAGATTTAAACAGGGAGAAAAGGGAGGAAAGGGAAGCAGGGAAAAGGAAGGTGTGGAAAAAGGAGAGAAAGGAGGAGAGGTGACAGTATGTGTTATAGAAATAAAAGAATGGCCAATTGCCATGGCCAGCTTTCTCAACAAGAAGTGGTCTAGGTTTTCAACAGATGCTCACTGGGCACAGATGTCTTGAGAGGTGTATGGGGCTATGGGGATTATGTGGTTAATCCTAATTTTGCAGATGTTGAGAAAACTAAAGCTTATAGGACTGGAATGTAAAAGCGTCCATGGTAGAAATCATGCCAAATGCCTTTTTTGTATCCAACCCAAAATTTCCATGATATCTTTGCATTTATATTTAATTTATAATTATACATAATTTATAATTGATAATTAAATATTTATTAATAAGGACAGTGACAATAGTGATATTGATCTCTGGCAATCCAGTCCTCCTCCTAAGCATGTCTTTCCGAGTAAATGTCAACACAAAGTTGTATAATTATATTGGAAATTTGAGCAATATGGCCATGAAGAATGAGAAGGTGGCCCCAGTCCACTGGGAAACAGAAGCAGGATTGGCTCCACACATATGCAACTGCTGGATGGGGTCACTGGAGGGCACCCCACTAAGCTCTGCCCATTCCAAAGTATATCTCTTCCACCAGCATAGTGTGATGCCATCCACCTTGCCATTCCAACCACTGGGAATTCCCACTAGGGGAGGTCTTAACAAGAAGCTCTGCTGGTGGAAACCACTAAGGCCTTTTTTATCCTGTATCCAAGTTATTTCAGGATTTCTGGGCTAGTCCTATAGTAGTACTTGTGAGCTTATCATGTCAATGACTCGTCTTCTTGGAAGATACGGGGTACCTGTCCCATGGACCTTGGGCCCACCATCTGTGCCTGTGAGTTGAGGCAAGAAGAATGGCAATAGGCCAGGTGTGGTGGCTCATGCCTATAATCCCAGCACTTTGGGAGGCTGAGGCGGGTGGATTACTTGAGTTTAGGAGTTCAAAACCAGCCTGGGCAATATGGCAAAACCCCATTTCTACAAAATATACAAAAATTAGCTGGGCATGGTGGCATGCACCTGTAGTCCCAGCTACTTAGGAGGCTGAAGTGGGAGGCTCACTTGAGCCTGGGAAGTTGAGGCTGCAGTGAGCCGTCTTCACACCACTGCACTCTAGCCTGGGTGACAGAGTGAGACTATCTCAAAAAATAAAAAAAGAAAAATGGCAATAGGAACAGGGAGAAGAAGGTGGTCCCAAGGCAGGGCCCCCCGGGAGGAGTAGGATGTAGGCTAAAGTGGACCCTAGAAGTTCTGCTCTAGAGGAAAATGGCAGGAGAAGGCCTGGAACAAAGCAACAAAGCCCACAGAGGGCTTCTCGAAACACCGCCTCCCTCCTTCAGGGTGCTCCTAAGCTCCCACCACTCCACTCAAGGAAAGGACTCTGCAGTCACAGACTTTAACCGCCAAACATCTAACATGTCCTTTTGGTTGGGAGAGGCCCTGTGGGGAGAGTTTTGATGGTAGGAAGCAGGACTCTGCCTCCCACTGAGGAAGAGGGGCCTCCTTCCACTCCCAGTGCCCCCCGCCCACTCCCTGTCCAGCGAGCGCATGCGCACACAGCGCTAGGCCCAGCTGGCTGGACCCCGCTGCCAGGACCTTGAATCTTAAGTGAGTGACAGTTAGCAGCAGCAGTTTGTGTTGCTTATTTGCAACTATGAACTTTGAGTGACATAAATGTTGGCCATACCTGAATACCAGAGCCTTGCTGGAGATTCACAATGAATCTCTCTCTCTCTCTCTCTCTCTCACATACACACACACAAACACACACGCCTGAGAAAGCCCATAGCATAGAAACCTGTTTAACTTTGTTTAACTCTGCATTTCCCAAACTTGTTTAATCTTTCTGCTTTGCCTAACGCCTTTTAATATCCTGCAGAACTGGTGTGACGAGCACACCTTCAGGGAACACTGGGGGTAGAGCCATGCTTTCCAAACTTTTTCAGTCATGGAATTTGCAGAGAAACACTATTTTTATGGCACAAAGGAATTGGAGGGCTCTCAGGAGGTTGCTGGGCTGTTCAGCTGACAAGAGGCATGAAGGGGCAAAGCCACTGGTTGGGAAGCTGTGGACCAGAGGACAGAGCCCTCTGGGATACAAGCCTGGAGGTCTGACCTCTTGCCCTGGCTCTGGTGTGAAGCAGCCTCCATGAGGTCACACAGGTAGCTGCGGCATCCCAGGGCCTCCTCTACTGTACCATACAGTTTCCCTCTAGGGCCGTTGGAGAAGTGGTCTTATCAGAGGATGCCTGCTTTCTCTGAACAGAAATGAGGGGGCAGAGTGGGGCAGCTCATCTTCCAATACACCCCCATCCCCAGAATTAGCTCAGGGTCAGGACTTGACAGCTCTGCCCTCTCTGCTCACCCCTCCTCCTCCTTCCCAATAAGTTCTGGATCCAGCCCTAGTAGGCAATGCATGGAAGCTTCTTGTGTGAGGAAGCCCACCCATTTGGAGGTCTTCTGTCTCTGCATGTGGTATCTGCTCTTTCCTTCATCTGCCAGCCAGGCATCATCTCCTAACCTTCGGCTTCCATGCTGTTCACCTCCTGAGGCCCCATAATCCTTGCTGGCATCCCTGGGGACTGGGCTAGTGCCCACCCTGGCTCCACCAGCCTTGGTTTGCGGCCCTGTCTCTAGAGCCCCTATCTGCCCACAGCCTGCCTCAGCCAGACTCTTTGGAACACAATCTCTGGCTAACATCACATGCATATTTCAGAGGATCTGTACACCCCACGGATGTGGGTGCTGCCAAGCCCTGGGGGGGCGGAGGTGGGGGTGATGTGTTTCTAACAAGATCAACTATTATAACTGGGCTTTGATTTAAAGCAAAATCTATTTCACAAGCCATGTTTAGTGCTGAGTGACAGGCGAGTGTGCAGAGACCATATCTGTAGATTATGGCATTAAGTGTGCAAATGCAAGCACAGATGAAGCAGCCACAAAATTATGGATAACAACAGGACCTGGATATAAATCCAGGGAGTTGGCAGCCATTGGGAGGCCTCCCAACTCTCCCCTCTACTTAGAGTCTGAGTCAATTTATAGCTTCCCCCTCCCCTGTTCCTGAGATCTTCAAATGCAAGTCTACAGGCCCTGAGAAATGCTGGGCATGTTCACAAGTGCAGAAAAAGGCACTTCTCTTCAAGCTCTCACTGTGTTGCCATTTGGAGTGGAGGAGAAGGAGCAGCCACTAGACGTTAGGAGTGTTGGGTTTAAGACCTAGCTCTGCCGGGTGTGGTGGCTCACGCCTGTAATCCTAGCACTTCGGGAGGCCAAGGCGGGCAGATTGCCTGAGTTCAGGAGTTTGGGACCAGGCTGGGCAACATGGTCAAACCCTGTCTCTACTAAAAATACAAAAATTAGCCGGGTGTGGTGGCGTGTGCCTGTAGTCCCAGCTATTCAGGAGACTAAGGCAGGAGAATTGCTTGAGCCCAGGAGGTGGAGGTTGCAGTGAGCCAAGATTGTGCCACTGCACTCTAGCCTGGGTGACAGAGCAAGACTCCATCTCCAAAAAAACAAAACAAAACAAAACAAAACCTAGCTCTATAGCTCTATAGCTCTATTCCCTGCCAAAATGAATGACTTGGAAAGGGTGGTTAGCCTCCTGGAGTCATAGCTTCCCTCTGTAAGTGAAGGAGCTGGATTTTACCTTGAAGATCCCTTCATAGTTTTATAATCTACGAGTCCATGATAAATAAAACAGCAACGGAGGAACCAGCTATGAAACTCTGGATGAGTTGTTGACCACTTCTCTACTTCCCTTATTTGTAAAATCAGGTGTACAATGGTTAATCATACATGTCAACTTGGCTAGGCCATGGTATCCACATACTGGGTCAAGTAGAAATAGAGGGAGTTGTAAATTACTTTTAGAGGAGATTAACATTTAAATCAGTAGACTTTCAGTAAAGCAGATGACCTTTTAGAATGTAAGTGGGCCTCATCCAATCAGCTGAACGCCTTAAGAGAAAATGACTGAGGTCCCCAGAGGAAGAGGTAACTCTGTCCCCAGAGTCAAGCTGCAACACCTACTCTCCCGTGGGTCTCCAGTCTGCTAGCCTGGAGATTTGGACTTGCCAGCCCTTACAATTGCATGAGCCAATTCTGTAAAATAAATCTCTCTCTCAGTTGGGCATGGTGGCTCATGCCTGCAATCTCAGCAATTTGGGAGGCCGAGGCGGGCAGATCACCTGAGGTTGGGAGTTCAAGACCAGCCTGACCAACATGGAGAAACCCCGTCTCTACTAAAAATACAAAATTAGCTGGGCATGGTGGCGCATGCCTGTAATCCCAGCTACTCGGGAAGCTGAGGCAGGAGAATCACTTCAACCTGGGAGGCAGAGTTTGCAGTGAGCCAAGATTGCACCATTGCACTCCAGCCTGGGCAATAAGAGTGAAACTCTGTCATCAATCAATCAATCTCTCCCTCTCTCTCTCCTTTTCCACTCTCCATCCTATTGGTTCTGCTTCTCTGGAGAACTCTGACTAATACGACTTGGTTAGATGAATTCAGTGGCACTCAAACTTGAGCCTTGTAAGTCTTTTTTTTTTTTTTTTTTTTTTTTTGAGATGGAGTCTCACTCTGTTGCCCAGGCTGAAGTGCAGTGGTGCAACCTCGGCTCACTGCAGGCTCTGCCTCCCGGGTTCACACCATTCTCTTGCCTCAGCCTCCCGAGTAGCTGGGATTACTTGGTGCCTGCCACCACGCCTGGCTAATTTTTGATATTTTTAGTAGAAACGGGGTTTCACCGTGTTAGCCAGGATGGTCTCGATCTCCTGACCTTGTGATCTGCCCGCCTTGGCCTCCCAAAGTTCTGGGATTACAGATGTGAGCCACCGCACCTGGCTGAGCCTTGTCTAAGTCTTAACCCAGGCTACACATCAGACACCTCAGAAGCTGTTAAAAAAAAAACAAAACAAAAAACAAAACACCAGCATCTAGACCCCAGCCCCAGACAAGTTGAATTAGACTTTCTGGAAATGGAGCCTGGGCATCAGTGTTTTAAAACTCCCCAGGGCCTCCCCATGTGCAACCCAGGCTGAGGGCCATGGCTTCTCAGAGGAAACAAGTCACTTTGGAGCTTACTAGAAATGCAAATTCCCTGGGCCCCATCCAGGACCTAAGAATCAGAACCTTTGGGCAGGCTCCTGGCATCTCCAGACTTAACAAGCTCCCCAGCACATTACTCAGCTGCTCTCTCAAGTTTGACAGCTCTGAGCATGGACCACCTCTCAAGGCCCTTTTCACCTTCACAATGTGCTCCACTATTATGGTCAGAATTTGGGGGCCAGAATATAATGTCTCCTCTCAGGAGGGGCCCGAGGACATCATAGTGGGAGAAACCAGCAGGACCCCATGATTTGAGAAGAGAACAAGCTCTTTCCGGAGCTCAGGGAGCGAGATGAACTCAGCATCCTCCCAGTCTCCACTAAGGGCACATGGCACCTGCCAGGTAGGCCGCCTCTGCTCCTGGAGGGTATGTGTGGCCTCCAACCACCGTGGTATCCCCGGCCCCAGCGCAGCCAGGGCAGGGCACAGAGTAGGTGCTCATGCATTTCTGTTGCTGGATTGACTGAATCAATGAGCATACTGTCCCACAGTCACTGGGCCCACCCCTGTCCAGGTGTTCCTGTGGGTGGCACGCCTGTTACCTTTCTCAATTCTCACCACAATCGGAAAATGCCCTTCCCTTGCTTGTTGTTTCATCTCCTAGGCATTCTCCAGGGTCCAGCTGACACCCTCTCCCTTTGAAAGATCTCCTGATTCTTCTCTTCCCTCTGCTGTCTCTCATCACTGTTCCTGACCGGATTTACAGTCAAGCCCAGATTGCTGCCTTGTGTACTCATTGAGTTATTTCTCCCTTTCTTCTGTGTCTTCCCCTGGACTGTGAGCAGACAGAGGACAGGCTGGGCATATGGCAGGAAGCTGTGAGAGCTTGAGAGCTCACAGAACATGCCCAAGACACCTGTGCTTTGTGGTTCAACAGAGGCCCAAGAAAGCAAGTCGGGCCCCTCTATCCTCTCCCACCCCCTCCCCATGTATTCGGAGCCTCTACTATCAGGAGCAAGGCTTTGTGCTATATCTACATAATCTTAGACCCTGTTCCTTCCAATTCCAGGGATATGCTCTTAACCACTGCAGTATAAGCCTCCCCGCTACACTCTGAGTGGAGCAGAGGAAGGGTGTTTTTGTCTTTGAGAAAGGCAAGGATGAAGGGCAAGATTTGAGCCATGGTGGTAGATCAGAAAGAAGATCTGATAACAGGCTTAGGGATCAAAGTGGTAAGGAAATGGCTTCAGGGGAGTCAGGCCTGGCCCCTGGAGAGGGAGGAGAGGGAAGGGCTAGGCTCTTTATGTACATGCTGTCCATGGGGCCTGGTAAGATTCCTGGAATCACTAATCCATTTCACAGGTGAGGCAATCGAGCCTCTCAGAGCTGAAGTAACTCACCCAAAGCATCTGTGCTCTTGTGTGGCAGAGCCAGAAGTCAAATCCAGGTCTCTGTGACCTCAAGGGGCACCAAAGTGAGTATCAAAAAGGCAGAAAGGGACTTATCCCTTCACTCACTCAGCAAAAGCATAGTAAGCAGGTCTGTGTGCCGGGCATTGCTAAACACATAGCAGCGAATAAAAGTGTCAGCCACAATGAGTTCACAGCCTAGTGACTGAGGAGTGAAATGCTTTAGGCCATGTCATCCTGGAGGGGGACTACCTGCCTGGTTCTGGAGTCAACCTCACCAAAGCTTTGAAGCCTGAATCCCAGCTGCAGGCTGGTCTCTGGCCTTCAGCTGTGAAAGTCATTCAGATACTGCCATCCAATGGTGCCATCTGGAGAAAAGGATTGGTGCTATCTTGCTGGTCCAGGTCAAGAGGAGCAGGAGGAAGAAGAGGAAGAAGACTGCCTCCATCTCAGTGGATGTTTTCCAAGGGCCCCCACAAAGCTGGGAAGAGCTTGCCCCATTTCAGTGTGGGTGCCACACCTTTTCCAGCACAGGGTTCTCCTAGAGAAGGGAAATCCCCCATCTGAAACAGTGCCAAGGAGGCCGTAGTTTGCATCCACACTCCCCATTCATTGCTCCCTTAAACATCTGCAGGGACTAGAAGCCCAGCAAAGTCACCAAGAATGACAGGCATCTGTACATGTTGGGGGAAGGAGTGCAAACATGCCACTCTTTAGGGCAAGAAGAGTCTATAGATCCAGAGGCCTCCCTAGCCCACCCCATCCTGCCCTTCCCATGTTTCTGCTCTGATCCTTTCCTTAGCTTCCTTTTGAGGCTGAGTTTTCCCCCTTTCCCCACTGAACTGCCCCTGGGGTCCCAGCCAATCTCAAAACCCAGCCCAAGCAGTAAAAATTCCCATCAGATAATATGTTGAGATTTCAGGTTCGGAAATCACTTTATGTTGTATCCACTTTTCCCCAGCAGCGTCTAAGGTTCTTAAGGGGAGAGAGCATGTCATACTGCTTTTCACATCTATAGCACAATGCCTAGTACATAGTAGGAACTTAATATGTTTATGATAAATGACAGTTTCACAACAGCTATGGATTTCCAGAGACTTCAGATGCAATAAAACATCCTTTACACAAAGGCACTATTGCCACAGGTACTATTTAGAAGATCCAGGGGGTATTGTGATTACCCAGGGGTCCTCTTTAGGAACATAATGATGACATTAGAGTCTCTAAGAAACGTCTGGTCATTTATAATTTTGAGTAAAGAAGCATGAATGACTCAACAATAGAAAAACCCCAACAACACAACTCAAATAGACATTTCTCTAAAGAAGACATACAAATGGCCCAGTAAGCACATGAACAGATGCTCACCATCACTATTAGGAAAGGGTAAGTCAAAACTACAATGAAATACCATCTCATAGCCATTAGGATGGCTACTGTCAAAGAAACTAAATAACAAGTGTTGGTGAGGATGTAGAGAAATTGGAACCCTTGCGCCTGACTGGTAGGAATATAAAATGCTGCAGCTGCTGTGGCAAACGCTAGGGAGGTTCCTCAAAAAATTAGACACGGAATTACCATAGGATCCAGCAATTCTACTTTTGAGTACATAATCAAAAATAATTGGAAGCAAGAACTCAAACAGATATTTGTACAAGCACATTCATAGCATTATTCACACTAGCTCAAAGGTGGAAACAACCCGAAGTCCATCAGTGGATGAATGGGGAAACCAAATGTGATATATACACAAAAAAAACATTATTCAGCCTTAAAAAGGAAGGAAATTCTAACACCTGCTACCACATGCGTGAACTTTGAGGATATCAGGTTAAGTGAAATATGCCAGACATAAAAGGACAAACACTGATTCTGCTTCTTGGAAGTACCTGGAATCAGGGGATGGAGGTGTGGCGAGTTAGTGTTTAATGGGGACAGAGTTTCATTTGGGATGCTAAAGAAGTTCTGGAGATGGCTAGTGGTGATGTTTGCATTACACTGTGAATACACTTACTGTTACTGAATTATATACCTAAATGATGAATCTTACGTTACGTATAATTTTACCACAAGTGAATGTATGAATGAAGCATGAATGAATGAATGAATGAAGGCTGCATGGGATATGAGGAAAGCATTTGACCACTGGAACCCGACAGCCATGATTTCTAGCTGTGTGAAAGTGAGTTGACACTCTACTTCTCTGAATTTCAAGTCTGTCGTCTGTAAAATGGGGTAAGAAGACCCCAAACGGGGATAAAAATACCCATGCTACAAAAGGGAGTCAAGGGTTAAATGAGATAATGTATATGAAGCCTGGCGCTCAGGGCCAGGAGACTCCTCCGATCTCTCACCCTTTCCCCCTTCTCCCTGGGTGGCTGCATCCATCGGCCAGGTTGGCCTCAGGCGCCAACCCCAGCTCACCTTTCCCAGGTCGATCTGCAGCCTCCTTCCCATGTCCCACTCCTGAAGGAGGGCCGCCAGCTTCCTGCGACTCAACAGACAGACACAGGGGCAGGAGGCCAAGCTTCACAGTGTCTCCCCGGGGCGCTTGCAACAAGCAAACAAGCAAAGACTGAAATAGGGAAGGTAGAGTTTCACACTCTGTGGGAAGTTTGTGGCAGAGATATTTTTAGGAGGGGAGAAGGTGGGAGATATTTTTAGGATGGGATGCTTTTCCCATTGCTCCTCCAATCCCACCTCCCCGTGGGGAACCGAGGAAAGGTAGCATTAAGAGCTGCCTGTGATGAAGGAGGCAGCCGGCACTGCTGGGGAGAAGGCAGCCGCTCTCCGCTTCATCCTTGGGCTGGGACCCCAGATGTTTGACCCTGGCCAGCCCCTTGCTGGCCTCCCCGACAGAGCCACTTCCCTTTTGGGAGTGCAGCCTGGAGTTCCCTTCCCCCTCCAGGCCACAGCCCCACTCTCCCTTAGGATGACCTGAAAGGGAAGTTTATAAGAGGAAAAGGAATGAACGGGATCCTATTTAACAGCACATGCTGGGCGGAGGAACTTCCTGACAGGAACCAATGTGGAAACCAGGCCCAGTTTGGCCATGGAAAACTGGTTTGGCTCAGAACTGGCCAGAGTGGACAGGAGACCTTGGGCAGCTGCACGTCGCAATTAAACTGGACTTGTCCGACTTCGCTTTCTTTCTTGTCCCCTCTAAGCAAGCAGACACTATAATAATCTGCACACCACAGGGGGTGTGCAGATTATTTTTTTAAGTCTAGGGGAAAGAAACCCCACCCTCATTTAGGTCACAGAGACATAAAGGGCTACTGGCTGGGCTCAGCAAATCAGGAACAGATGTAGGCAGCGGAGCAGGGCCAGGCGAGCAGAGCCGCTGCCACCAGGCGCCCAGCCTGAGTCACCCTGGCAGGGAGGGCGGGAGGTGGTGGGCAGGGGTGGCCGTCTTTATTTGTGGGCTTGGGTGTGGGGTGCAGGAAACAATGCAAACAGAAGAGTCCCCGGGGCTGGGACAGGCGCAGGGGTGCGGGCAGGTACGGACAGGCTCCCAGTGGCTGCTCTTCTGGGCCAAAGGATTAAAACAGGCCCTGAGTTTGAACAGGGAGAAGGCTCTGCTCCTCCCTCAGCCTCTTTCTCTCCTTCCCCTGCCCTCCCTCTCCCCCCACCCAGGAAGACCTTATTTCCAGGGCTAAGTCTGGCTGTGGCTGGCCGGCTGGCCTCCGCCCTGGCTCCCCAACCCCTCTCTTTAAGGGCCAGGCTGTCCTGTGGCTGGCAGCTGGCAGGAGAGGCCTGGGGTGGACGTTTCAGCCCTTGCTCCCCGAGTTTCTGCACAAAGCCCTATCCTCTCTCCTCAGTTCTCCCTTTTCTCTCCTCACTCTGATTTGTCTCCTGTAGACCCCCAAAGAAATATTAGCTTCTCAGGGCAAAGGCCCTGTCCCTGCCCCTCAGGCCCCAGCCAGGCCTGCAGTGGGTATTCAGTCCTCATTATGACTTTCTCGAAAAGAAAAATTTCTTTCTTTTTTTTTTTTTTTCAGACGGAGTCTCGTTCTGTCACCCAGGCTGGAGTGCAGTGGCACAATCTCAGCTCACTGCAACCTCCACTTCCCAGGTTCAAGCAATTCTCCTGTCTCAGCCTCCTGAGTAGCTGGGATTACAGACGCATGCCACCACGCCTAGCTAATTTTTCCATTTTTAGTAGAGACGGGGTTTCACCATATTGGTCAGGCTGGTCTTGAACTCCTGATCTCAGGTGATCTGCCTGCCTCGGCCTCCCAAAGTGCTGGGATTACAGATGTGAGCCACCACGCCTGGCCCATTATGACCTTTTCTAAGGTCACCCTCCATCTGGGGGGCAGTCATTCCTGAGATATCGCTTTTTCCTTCATATAACACAGCCCCTTGCACATGAGAAGCAGGGACCTCCTCTGTCTCCATGGCCCTCTGGCCTGGCACACAGTAGGTGCTCAGCAGACGACTGTCATAGGAATGGATGAGCACCACTGGGCACCAAGGGAACCATCAGAGAGAGAGCCCAGCAGCTCAGAACCGCACAGCCCTGTGTGGGCAGCTGTGTGCTGAGGCTGCTTCCTTGCACCTTTCTTGTATGGAGAGGAAGGCTTTCATGATACCCTCAGACCAATTGCAGACAGAACTCTGGAACAGAGTAATCTGGTGTTTCCAGCCCCTACAAACTCTCCAGTGACAGGATGAAGAGAAAAGTAAGGGCCTCTTCTCAAAGGTGCTGTCTATGGCCGAGCAGAGAAAACAGAATCAAAGCAGTTTTTAGCTGGACGGTTCCAGCCTGGCAAACACAGAGGAAAAATGGCAGGATCAAGGACGCTTGGCTTAAAGGAATGGACACCCAGCTCTCCTGCTGTCCAGGTCCTTTCCATTCAGTGATGTTTTTGTGATGGGTCACACACTTATTAACATACTGGCACCTTTTGTTTTTTAATTCTCAAATTTCCCTTGATCCTTTGACTCCTCTAGTTAATTGAACTCACATCTTTGCCAGCATCAAAATAGGTCATCTATCAAAGTGCGCAGAGAAGAGGGAGGTGGCACAAGGTACAAGGAGAGAAAAGAGGCGTTTGGCAATTTCCCCAGGATACAGACTTCCATGTGTTTTCTCAACTCTGCCTCCCCCACCCACAGTGCTACAGGCATTAGCATGAAGAGGACGCATTTGAGCTTCATCAGTGTGCTGGGTAGATGGCACTGCCAAACAGCTCCTCAAGACATACTGGCCTCCACTTGGTCATTTCTCCCCTCCCAAATGCCCTTACTGTTCTATGGGAGAGAAACGACACAAGCTCTCCAGTCTTAGCTGCAGATTCGCTCATTCTTATCCAAAGAGGCTGGTGATGCGACAAAGGGCTTCAAGCCCAGTGCCCAATAAGGAGAATCCAGATGGAAATGGGAACAGCCAGCCCAGAGAGGAAGAACATGCTAGAACCTCCACAGGATCTGTTTGATGCCTGGAGTTCCAGGAAGCACAGAGCAGCCCTTCTTCCCTCACCATGGGCTTGGCTGAGATCATCGGCTTAGCGATTGCACAGTTTTGGGTTGATTGATTCCTCCTCCTGCCTCCCCACTCCCAGGATGGCATCTGAAGGCTTCCCCTGCAGCTGCAGGGAGAGCAAGAACTCTCAGGCCTGTTTCTGGGTGGAGGAGGGGCAGGTGACTCCTTTCTACCTTTCCCCAGGTAGAAAGGTAGAAATGACACGACACAGGTCAGCGTCATCCCCCTGCAGTTGAAAGGGAGGATGTTCAGGTTAAACAGAAGAGCCTTCAGAGGCCCCACCTGCTCTGTCCGCTAATCTCCCAGCACGTCCAGAAATCAGAAACACCAGTTGAAGATGCCCCATCCTCCCAAACCCGCTCTCCTAGGAGTTCCCAGCTCTGCTCTCGGGCTGAACATATAATCCATCTTCGTGCACCTAAGAGAGCGCCTCTTGGCATGTAGTACCGGGTGCCAAAGAAATGTTTGTTCCCTCACTCCACCCTCCCTTAACTTGTTCCTCCCCAGCGCCTGCTCAGGCAAATTCAGCAAATGCCTACCAAATGAAGGCCTTCTATGAGTCGGGCTCTGGGCAAGGTGCTGCAAGAATGAAAAATAAACATGTTTCTTGTCCCCAAGGCAGAGGGATAATGGGGCCCCACTAAATGAGCCGCTTCTATGTTCCTAGTGGCTTGTGAGGCACTTTACTCCTGTGACCTGACTTTAGTTTTCACAGCAATGCTAGGAGGCAGCTAATCAGTCTCTAATTTTATTTATGAGGAGACTGAGACTCAACGAGTGAAGGAAGGAATTGACACTCTTGCAGTTGCAACAGGTTCTTTATAAATAACCACAAGGTTTAATGTGGTAAGGACCTGGAAAAGAAAAATGGAAAGTGCTGGGTGCCTAGAGGAGGGTAAGGGGAGGGAGGTGGGGGGTTTCCAATGGGCAAAGGGCCACTGGCAGTTCTATATCCAGGCTATATCTAGGACACTGGTCCCAAATAGAAAAGCAATTTTTAAATATCCAGGACACTGACCCCAAATATTCCCTGCTTTCCAAGCACCTTGCCAGCCACTGAGATTGTGGTTTGAGTGGTTGCCCACACGACTAATTTCCAAAGCAGAGAAGATGCAAGAACCCCATGGGCAGGGAGCAGGGTGAGGGGCTCTGGGCTTGGCAGGAGCCTAGTTCAAGTTGCTGATGGGCTTTGTCCTCTTGACCCACAGAGACCTTGGGACAGCTATTATGAGGGCTCCACAGGGAACCTTCTAGACTTGCATGTTGGAGCCAGGGGTCCCAAAATGCACTGCTCTGCTGAGAACCCATGGGATTGCAGGAGAATGTAGTCATTATGCCCTGCCCAAAGCCCGAACCATGATCCCTTTTCCAACAAATCGAATTCAATCAAGGAAGAAGCTTCAAATAAGTACTAACCTGGCTTTAACACTTCTCCATAATGTCCTACATGTTTCTGAACTTGGCCAAGACAGCACCTAAGTTCCCTTCCAGCAAAGGTCACAGGAAGAGAATAGAAAGAAATGCACAATATGTTGTTATATGCAAAAAAAAAAAAAAAAAAGGCATTTCCTCCTCTATGATTTTTTTTCTTATTCTAAAGGCAATACAGGCTCTCTTTAAAAATCAGAAAATCCTGCAGGGGTGGGGTGGAGGAAATGAGGAGATGTTGGCTAGAGGGTACAAACTTCCAGTTATGAGTAAGTTCTGGAGACCTAATAAAAGTCATGGTGACTATAGTTAATAATAAGGTATGGTATACTTGAAACTTAAATATTCTCCAGACACACACACACAAAGGTAACTATGTAAGTGGAGGTGGTAATGAAGAAGGTGAGATGGGGGTGGTGCTTAAAAACACCCTACTGGTGATTCAATATGGAACTCCCCCAGTACGCTCACACCCCAAACTCCGTCATTGAGAAACCCTGCAATAAACACACAAAACCAGGGAGTGAGGAAGGGCGTGTGGGGCACACCCCATCCAACTTGGCGAGTCTGAGCCTAGTACAGGGCCTGGCATGGAGCAGCTGCTTAAAACATTTGTTGAATGAATGAACAGAGAAGTGAAGTGACAAAGTACAGTCAGGGCACACGGAAGGTCACCAAAGAGGGTAGCTGCTTCCAGTCACAGATAAGTCGGGGTAAGTGAGCCCCCAAAGGTGTAAGCACTGAATGTAGTGGTGGCAACATTTGATGAGCACCTGGGTCACCTCGTCCTCACCATCTGAGTTGGGTCTTATCATCATCACCTCTCAGCAGGCAGAGGCAGGACTCAGGCCTGCACAATACCCTGCTGGCTCCCTGGTTATAGAGGTAAGATGCTGAGGAGACCCACCACGAGCCTCTTTCGGTCTCTTAGCCTCCCCAGCTCACCTGGCTGGGCTCCAGCTTGAGTTTAAACTATGTCTATGCAGAATTAGAGGGGCCCAGGGCACATGAGGGAGAGTCTTGGGGTGGGGGGGAGGGCAGGCAGCCAAGCATCTGTTGCATGAAGGAACAAGCTGCCCCCCATACCATGACTATCCCCAAGACAGATGGAGTAGAAGGCCAGAAGCTAGAGCCTCAGACCCCTCAGGGTTGGAGGTGATGGGAAATTTGGGGATAGCAGGATTTTGTCACTAAGATGGCCCTCTGGCTTATCTCACATGATTCCAAATACCCATCATTCATTCACTCATTCAGTTACACAACACATAATTCTCAAGCTCCTGCAATATATCAGGTCCTATACAAGGGAAAGGATCCTACCGGGAGAGAGCCCAGGAAAATCCAAAGGTTCTGTGTCTAACATCTCCGAGACACACATGCAAGGCCCCTTTGGTGGCAGCACAAAGGTGGGAAAGTGTGGCTGTCTGACTCTGCAGAGAACATGGTGTGGCCCCAGGACCTCTGCTGCCTCTGGGGGGCATACCTTCAGGATGGGCAGGGTACCCTCAACCTTGGTACTGGCACCTTGGCTCACACTCCACCGGCAGCATCAGGTCAGCCTTGAGGGCATCGGTGCAGCAGGCCCAGCATAAGAAGAGTGAGTTGGGTGTACTGGGGAGCAGTCGTGGGATGCTTGGGGGCTCCAAGGGTTGTGGTGAGCACTGCCCCGACTAACTGAAAGCTACAGGAGAACCTCCATTCTCACACCAGAGTGGTAGAGAGAGCCACTAATTTCCAAAGCAGAGAAGATGCAAGAACCCCATAGGCAGGTAGCAGGGTGGGGGGCTCTGGGCTTGGCAGGAGCTTAGTTCAAGTTAATGATGGACTTTGTCCTCTTGATCCACAGAGCCCATAAAATTATACAACATGTAACCTTTTGTGTCTGGCTTCTTTCACTAGCATGATGTTTTCCAGGTACATCCATGTTGTAGCATGTATTAGTGCTTCATTCATTTTTAATGGCTAAATAATATTCCACTGAATGCATATATCACAATTTGTTCATTCATTCATTCATTCATTGATAGACATTCGGTTTAGTTTTGACTATTGTGAATAGCACTGCTGTGAATGTTGATGTACAGGTATTTGTTTGAGTACCCATTTTCATTTATTTTGGGTATATGCCTAGGAGTGGATTGCTGTGAGGAATTATAGAATTTCTAGAGCTGGGGTGAACTTAAAGATCAATTATTCCAGTTTTACAGATTGGTAAACTGAGGCCTCAGATGGCTATCTGCCTTGTTTGGGATCATACATGCGTCACGATATGATGTATGGCCAGATGCCAAGGGGCCAGTGGCGTTTTTCAGTTCAACCACAGGTAAGTCATGACTCGTTGCCCTTATTATGGGGTCCATGGTGCCCAGCACAGTGTCTCTTGTACATAGTAGGCACTAGATATTTGTTGAATAAGTGAAATAAAACATTTATGCCCAATTTTTAAAAGTGTTACCTATTCTGGAAAGGGAGGCACCCACTATCCCATCTCAGAGATTCAAAGAATCCTGCGGAACAAAGTGTCAGAATAAATGGGCCCAGGGTCCACCTCATTGGAGGGGACAAACTCAACTGCAGTGGGATCGTGGGGTACTGGCCACTTCATTTCCTAACCCCTCCCCTCCTGGCTACATCAGCACCTCCTCACCAAAGCAGAGAGGATGAAGCTGGCTGGGCTTTAGGGGCCACAATGGCCTAAGGAGAAGGCAGCCAGCTCACCCATCAGAGCCCCTCCAGACCCATACTCTTAGCAAAACTGCCTTCACAAAAGAGAAGGGGTGGGCTCCAGCCCGCTGGACAGGCCTTGGCTCTTGCAGTTCTGCCATTCCACTTTGTGGGGTATGATGTAGCCTCTAGGACCTGCTTCCTGTGAGGCTACAGGGGAGCTGGGGAAGAGGGACATAGGTCCACTTCCAGGGGGACCGAGCACTGGCACCTCAGCCAGCAAGAAGAGCCTAGTCTGTGGGCCAGTGGGCAAGTGCCCAGGGACTGCAGGGCATGGGGCCACCTCCTCAGCTTTCCACTCCTCTGACAGCAGCACATGAGTCTGTGCTAACGACACCACTGCTCCTCAGCACAGGGAGCAGACGTTACCACACGCTGGCAAGCCCACTGACAGCAGAATGGCGCCTTTGGGGCCCGCCTGGTGGGGGAGTGACATTCAATGTCTCCATCAGCTGAAGGATGACAGCCCCAGATGGGATCAGCCCTGCATGGAGTACAAGGGCTTCTGAGCCAGCCTGCTGTCACTCTTAACACTTCAGTCACCTCAGCCCACACCGTCCTGATTCCTGTATCCAAGCCTTCTAGTACCTGGACAGACCCATGTGTGACTCTGGATATCTGAGTGCAGACAGCACCCTGCCAGATCCAAGTTGCCCACAAGCGACACGGCATTTGGGTGTTCACTTGTACCCTCTCATTTCACATCCTTATTTCTCTGTGGGTCCCAGTGTAAGCCCATATTTTTCATGTATTGACTCTCATTAAGGCGAAGCTAAGAGAGCCACAAACAGTGCTCTAATTAATGTGCACGACAGAAGGAGCAGGCACCTGGAGTTTCCATTCCTAGGCATCCTTCTACTTTCCATCTAACCTGTCAAGCCGCTTCACCTCTGTGGGCCTCTGTTTCTGCATCTGTAAAGGAAGGAATGGTCTCTGCACTTCCCCATCAAGCTCTGAAGTGCCCTCACATGGGGTCTATTATGTAGGTTAGTGGCTGATGTGGCACCATGTGACATGAACTGGGCTGTCCTGACACCAGCCACTGTGAGCTTGGCTGGTCCTGCTGGGGCTGCACACAGTGAGGCCTGGGCAAGCCTCCAGAGCCCACAAGGCCAGGCAACCCCAGAGCCCATGAGGCCAGGCAACCCGAGAGCCCCAGGTTTCCCCTGGGTCTGGCTGTCCACCTGCTCATCTTTCTCCCTCCGCCCCTGCCACTGTAGAGAGCCTGGGCAAGCCCACGTGCTTCCTGCTTCTTTTCCCCACTTGAGATTCGTGCATTCTTTCCTCATTCACCCCTGGTTTGATCTCTCTCATCAAGCATCACTGAAATTTCCCTGGGAGCCTGACACTGGCCAGCCATACAGCTCTCCCTGCAAAGACACCATGGAGCTTCTCCCATTACTGGGGGTAAATTCCTTGAAATGGATGAGTAACAAAAGCTAAAATTTAGTTCTTCTTGATGCAAATCTTTGAGAAGGGAAGTGGAAACCCTACCTGTGATGAAAATGAGACATCAGGAGGCCATCTCTCAGTCTCCAGACAGTCAACAGCCAAAATTCCAGGGAGGCTTAGCATAGCTTGGATCCTGCAACCGGCCCCATGACCATTCAGCATGGGGCATCGAGTCTGCACCTTGCACTCAGGTTTTCTGATTCTAGACACCTGTTGTACCATCCATGTCAGGACCAACAGACAAGTCTGATGTAGCCCAGGAAGGGGAGGCAGTTCCTGGCTGTTTTAAAGGCTGTGGTTTTGCTCATTCTAAGTGATTTCTTTTTTCTTTTTCTTTTTCTTTTTTTTTTTGGTTGAGATAGAGTCTCACTCTGTCGCCCAGGCTGGAGTGCAGTGGTGCAATCTCAGCTCACGGCAAGCTCCGCCTCCCAGGTTCATGCCATTCTCCTGCCTCAGCCTCCCTCTAAGTGATTTCTTTACAATACCACCATCAAGGCCTTTCTCCCTTCTTTTCCTTCAGTTCCCAATCCTCAGATCTTAACGTGCCTCCTGAGGTTCAACAGGGGTCCAGCATCAAATTAAGTTCTGCAAAATGTTTTGAACTCCTACCATGTGCAGAAGACTCTGCTTGTGCTGTGTGACCTGGAAGCCATTAGCCACACGAGGCTATTAAGCACTTGAAATGCAGCTGCTCAAACTGAGATGAGCTGCAAGTGGAAGACAGACACTGGATTTTGAAGATTTAGTACCAAAAAAAAAAGATAGATATAGCATTAATAATTTTATATGAATTACATGTTGAAATGATATGTTAGATATATTGAGTTAAAATATATTGCAAAAATTAATGTTAACTATTTCTTTTTATTTTTGTAATGTGACTATGAGGAACATTTTAAAGTCAGTATGTGGCTGGCACAATATTTCTATAGGACAGTGTTGGTCTACGCATTAGAGGAGGCCAAGAGGAAGAAAACTGGTCCTTATCACAATGGTTTGGGGACTTGGGGGTGTTCCAAGTGAGTTGAAATTAAAACAGTCCCCATAAAGCATTTGTTTTTCACAAAATTATGCACTGTCCCCTTGCACAGCCTATTTGGAGAAGATTCCAACACGCTGAGCCTTATCATAGGGCAACAGAATGTAAGAACATCTTGAGCATGAGATCTGAGCCATCATTTTTCTCTGCAGGTAAGAATACAGGTAACACTTCCACAATGGTGCCTGGGAATGATCAAATTGTTAGTCATCTTGGGTATTTTCAACCCACCTACATTACCGTAGTCCTGTTCCTTATCTGCAGGAACCCAAGATGAGATGGAGCTGTCACTCAGGCCCTCAGCAGGGAAGCAACAGGCTCAAAGCAATGCTGGAACTGCCTGACAAGGTAGGAGGTGTGTGCAGACAGGCACAGGTCACTGCCTTCTCTCTGGGATGTTTGCTTGTGTCGAGGCACAAGTTAGGGGAATTGTAATATATGTCTATGTATTTTACCCCAGGGAAAGGGAGAAGCTCCAGGTATCTGGAAAGGAGAGAAAGTAAGGCAAACAGCAGACTCTGAGTACCTCCCATGCGCTGGGCATGAGTTTTATGTAATCTCATCATCCTCACAATGACCTTGCTGGGTGGGTATGGGCCCATTTTGGAGATGAGAAAACTGAGAGTCAGAGGCCTAGAGCAAGGCCTAGAGCAGGTTGCTTTGATGGAGAGCCACATGTACACTTCAACTGCCCTCCACAGGAAGGATCTGATGTGGGAAACTGCTGGGTGAATGAGGTCTGGCCTGGAAGTCAGGCCTCATGTCCTGGATGCAAATTTCATGAGTTGGTTGACTTTGGACAAGTGGCTTTCCCTCTCTGTACCTCAGTGTTCTTAAAATGAAAATCTAGGTATTGGGAGACATGATCAGTGTTCACCAAACTTTTCCCAACTATAACCCGCTATGACATTTTTCTTCATGACCAGGATATACATCTGCGTGTGAAGACCTGAAATAAAAGTATTGAATAATACTTACTCTAACTACATATGATGCATGTTATTTTCTATTCTATTCTTCTTTTCTTTTTTTAATTTTAAAAAGCTAGCGCTATGACCTACTAGATTGATCAAACTATCCATAATAGAGCATCACTTGCAGTTTGAAAAACACTGCCTTAAATGATTGATTTCCAAGTAGCCCTCTAGAACCAACATCCCGAGGGGCTGTAATTGATGCCAAACTAACAATCTAGAAGCCTCAGTTCCAGACCAGCTTTCTTCCCCCCACAGTATTCCTTCATCTCTCTTTCTCTCTTTAGCCCCTCGTCCCCTGCCTGTCCTCACCCACCCTACCCCTCCTCACCCATCCCACACCTCCTCATACAGAGGCAGCAAAATAAATGCAAAGCATTTCTCTCTATCTAAGGGAAGGGTACGCTGGAGACAGAGAGAAGGACTAGAGGAGGCTGCGGTGCAAAGTTTGTGTCTGACCCCACTCACAGAGCCCTGTTTCCATAGGCCATTTGCTGGGACATGGAAATCTCTAATCACTGAATGCTTCTCTGTAACGGAATTTGTCATAATGGGGCTTTACTGCTCCATACAGCAGCAAAATCCATTTCAGTGCCCTTAAAAAAATGAAATTAAAGAAGTTCCCCTGACTGTAAATGGTGGCTGGGTAAGGAAACTCCTTTGTTCCTTCTGATTATGAGGTTATAAAGGGCCTTATTTTAGCAACCCATATTAGGAACTTACTTTCCCCTCCTATCTTGTCCCTGAAGAAAGGAAGAGCTTCAGTGGACCCATCTGGTGAACTTCCAATCCTGTTGGTTGAAGCAGGCCTTTAAACACGACCTGAGACCGACTCTCCAGGGTCGTCGCAGGGACAGCCTCCTCCCTTGTGCCTATGGAAGGTTTCCACACCGAAGGAAACTACCAGAACCTTCTGCAGGCATGAGGCCTCCTCTGCACCCAGCTTCCTTTTCCACTACCCCTGGGTGGGTGTCCCACTGTGCTGAAGGGTGGTGTTGAGGAAGGAAGCAGTGGGGCACGTCCCCTAGCCCCAGAGCAACTAAGGAGAGAATGAAAGGTCTCAGGGAAGGTTCAGCCTTCCGAGGCCTCACCCTGGGTCAGAGGAAGGCGGGGCAGTGGGGAGCAAAGATCAGGGGCCAGAGGTCAGAGGACTGCAGAAATGAGGTCCTGCCAGATGATATGCCATCCCCTTCCCACGATGGGGGCTTAGGTCTCTTCGCCCTGTTGTTTTGAGTAAGTTTCATGTCACACTCTATTTCATTTCACTTGTCATATTAGGAAGCGGCCATCTTTAGCTCTGGGTTGACTCACAGCAGTGGCGGCAGGTGGCTCTTGAGGTCCCTGCAGCTCCTCTGCTCCTCTGACCTGACTCCACTGGGCATGTCTGCACTTTTCTGGGGCATCCAGCATGAACATGGACCCACAGTATGCCTGTGAGCCACGGAGGAGTGAGTGACTCAGGCAGGCCCCACTCGCCCTATCACCCCTACCCTGGCCCCCGTGGCTGGTGTTTACACAGATTCAGACCCAGTGTGGCCCAGCCTGGCTTCCTCAACTCTCCGGGCCAGTGCTGGGCCTTCCCACCCACTTCTTGCCCTCCTCAGGGGTTAGCATGGGTCTCATGCACCTCAGGACCTGGTAAGTATGTTGAGTTTGAAGCACTTGGCAAGGCAGAGACAGAAATGGTGGCTGCTTGTATGGGGTATGGTATCTGGGAGCCAGAGAGGGACTCTGTCACCCGAACCCCTTTGTCTGAACCTCTGTTCAGTGAACCTCTGTCACTCCTACTGACCCCTGAAGCTTCCCCGCTGACTGATGCCCATCATTCCACAATCAAACCTTCATTCCTTTGGGGCAAGCCAAACCTGTACTTTAGCCCACATTAAAATGCCCAGCCCCCGGGAATGGTGTCATTAACATCTTATCAGTCAATTACATCTCAGTATGGATGAGTTCATCCAGATCAACTCAGCTGAACTCAAGGGCCTACCTTGAGCCTGGTCCTCTGCTGGGCTTTACGGCAGGGCGGGTGGGGGTAGGTAAAAAGGCGAAGAAGACACAGACCTTGCTTTCAAGGGGCCTTAGGCTCTGTCCTGAGAGCAGGCTTTGGAGGTAGAGCTGGGAGTATGCTGGGGAGAGGAGGGTGAGCAAGAGGGAGGGAAAGGCCCCATTTCGTCACCCAAGCATGTTTACCTTGTGGTGCCTACCCAAAGGGGCCCATTACCTCTCCCCCAGGAGAAGTCTCCTCACTAGAGACGTTTGTCACAGGCTCAAATAAGACATGATTTTTTTCTGCCTGACAAACATGAACTGACAAGGAGTAGAAGACATGAAAAGGCAGCCCTAGACCAGGGTTTGGATCCCTGCTCTGCTACTCATTAGCTGTGTGACTCTGAGCAAGTGACTGAACGTCTGTGTGCCTCAGTTTCCTCCTCTGTCAAGTGGGGAGTATGAGTCAATTCTACATCCTAGGGTTGTTGTGAGGATTAAAAGAGTTAATACTATGAGTACTTAGAACAATTCCTGGCTGGCAGGAAGTACTCAATAAACATTAGCTATCATTATTATCTAATAGTAAATATCTTCAGGGGAAAACTGAGTGTTGGTCATGAAGAACTGGGCTTTGGGCTCACTGTAAGGAATGGTGACCACACAGACTCTGGGACGAATAAATGTCTGGAATCTTCAGAGACCCCTCCCTGCCTGGCCAGGGGCCCTGCCTGGCTCCAGCAGCAGATTCAGTGACTGTGGCTCTGGTGGGAGGCCTCTGAGGGGCTCTGGTTCCTTCTCCAGGATCCCTGCCTGACCATGCCTAGGCCATCTCAGCCACAGGCTGGGCAGCGGAGCCACCTCTCCTCTCTCCCTGAGCTGGCTTACTCTGAACATTGCTGGCTGACTCATCTTCTTACAAGCAACTTGGATCATGTCACTCTCTTGTTCAATCACCTTTGACAGGTCCCCACCTTCGTCCTGAAGGACAGTTCCTGAACCTGGCATTCATTCTGCCCCTGTCTGCTTCCTGGGCTTTTCTTTTTCTCTCTGCTGTTCCCCACTAACCACAGGAAGAAATCACCAAGTTCTTAGACTGTGCCCCACTGTACAGATCCAAGAGTATGTATTATCTCATTTAATCCTCACAACAACCTCATAAGGTAGATACTATTATTATCATCCCCATTTTATAGGTGAGGACATTGAGGCACAGAGAGGTTAAGAAATATACTCAAGGTCACACAGCTAGGAGATGGTAGAGTTGAAACTGAATTTCAGAAGGCAGGCTCCAGAGCCTGCATTTCTACCTACTGCCCTGTAAAGCGGCACCCCATGTTCCATAATCTAGATCATTTTCTGTTTCCCTAACACCCTGTGTATGGTCCCATTGCTCACACAAGCCTCTCTGTTGCCTGGAATGCCTTCCTACTCTCATCCCCTCCAGAGTCCTGTCTCATCCACCACAATGGAACCCACACTTCAGGGTTCTCAGTAAAGAGTACCGCCTGTTCAGGGAGAAGTCATCTTTCCTTCTCTGCAGCCTTGGAGATGCAAGTGAACTTTATCTCCCTTCCTGGATTCTGAGGGCTCTGCCTTGTGTGTCCTTGATCTTCTTGCAGCAGGCTGAGCAGGCTTAGTACTAATTATAAAGTGAACGAATGTGTGATGTGCAACAGGCTTTAAACTTTGCAAATGCTTGTATGTTTACCATCTTATTTAAATTTAATACAATTTATTTAATCGAATTCTGTGCTGGAGTGGGCCTTGTTATTCCCATTTTGCAAATATTAATAATAATAGCTACCGTTTGTTGAGTGCTTACTTCCTACAAGGCGCTGTGCTAAAGGGTTAACATATATTGTTTTTCAGTACTCCTCCCAGCGATTCTGAGAAGTAACTATAATGATCCTCATTTTCCAGATGAGAACACTGAAAGTCAGAAATGTGAGGTGATCTGCCCAGGATTGTGCACATAGTAGGAGAGGTTGAAACTGACTTCAAGTCTTCCAGCACTGGATCCTCAGCCTTGGTTGCCTGCTATTGAGTGCTCACTGTGCTCCTGGGCCTGGAGAAGGCAATGAGAGCATCCAAAAGCAAGGAGGGCATCTGAATTCTATGAACAAAGGCAAGAGGCAGGAAAGCTCCAGTGTTGTCTCATGACAAGTAAGACACTGGAGTTTCTAAGAGAATGTGAAAATGTTGAACACAGTGTTCCCTTAAAACACAATTCCTGCTGGCTAGGGCCAGGGAGACTTACAGACCTTTTGCATTCCCAATAAGCTATGTTCTTATGCTCATTACTCTCCCACTTCTCAGATTTGATTCCAAGTGATCAGAGCTGTGACCCTGGTCTGGCAGAGGCCAAAGGAGGCATTTATGGCCAGGCATGGTAATCACTCTTGTAGTAATCCCCACACCTGGGGAGGCTGAGGCAGGAAAAATCCTCCAAAGCTAGGAGTTTAAGACCAACCGGTGCAATAAAGCAAAACCCCATCTCTAGAAAAAAATTAAAAAGAAAAAAAAATTAGCTGGGCACAGTGTCATGTACCTGTAGTCCCGACTACTTGGGAGGCTGAGGCAGGAACACCTCTTGAGCCCAAGAGTTTGAGGCTGCAGTGAGCTGTGACTGTACTACTGCACTCCAGGCTCACCTGGGCAACAGAACGAGACCCTTTCTCTAAAATAAATAAAAAATAAAGGATGGTTACTTACTTTTAAAAGTGGGTGGGGGGGCATTTTTCCATATTATTCTTATTTCTTCCTGAATTGCCTTAGCCTTTTCCTCAATTTAACCTCATTCTTTCCTTTCATTCTTTAAAGCTAGTGCTTACTTTCGAAAAGACTAAAACAGTAGCTTTATATTAATACATAAGTACACAAGTATATGTGATCAGCATCACACTAACATCCTTGTAACCCAAATTTTATCCTCCATATCCACCTTCAATCAAATATCGACAAAGCCCTGACCATGCACAAGCCACAGTGCTAAAGGGGGTCAGGAAGACAGCAGTGCCACAATAAAAGCATAAAGCTTTTGTCTGTGGCTTTGTTTAGTGTCACAGTCTAACAGGGGAGAAAGAACTCAGGCCCCCCGAAATAAGAAAGGACTCCATAGACTCCAGTTACCTTGGCCTCCACCAACCAAATGACAGAATCTTCAGCTGGCCCTTCAGGAGCTCAAAGGAGGGACACATTGCTCTAAGTCTGGGCTGTCAAAGAAACAGGCCTTGAGGGATGAACAATATTTAGGTATGGATAAGTTTTAGGCAGAGAAGGAGAAGGATATACGCTCTAGTCAAAGAAACAAAAAAACACAACTGTATAAACAAAGGAACAAAAAAATGAATATAGACAATGCGCTCAGCTGATCAAGTGGTTCCATTTTGGCTGGTTGGATACATTAACAGAAGGAAACTGGCCAGCCTCAGTGGCTCACACCTATAATCCCAGCACTTTGGGAGGCAAAGGTGGGTGGATCACTTGAGGTCAGGAGTTCAAGACCAGCCTGGCCAACATGGTGAAACCCTGTATCTACTAAAAATACAAAAAATTAGCCGGGTGTGGTGGTGCATACCTGTAATCCCAGCTACTCAGGAGGCTGAGGCACGAGAATCGCTCAAACCTGGAAGGTGGAGGTTGCAGTGAGCAGAGATTGCGCTACTGCACTTCAGCCTGGGCAACAGAGCGCAACTCTGTCTCAGAAAAAAAATAAAAATAAAAAAAAAAAGAAGGAAATTATGGGTGTGGACTTGGCAGTGGGCAGGGGGTCAAATTAGGGAGCTTCCTCAATGTGAGGCTGCAGAATTTGACCTTAATTTGGTAGGCAATGGGCAGCCACTAAAGATACTTGGATGCAAGAGTGCTGAATTGAAACCACAACTTATCTGGTGGCAGTGTGCATGCACCCTCCCTGAGCCCGGTTTACTGATCACACAGGAGAGAAAATTATTTTGAAAAGACAAAGCCCTAAACTAATTATTCCAATTAATTAGAATAATCTGAATTGCTGATTTAGTGAGGATTCCTGCTCCCAACCATGGACCTCTAAGAGTCAAGTTTAGGCCGGGTGCAGTGGCTCACGCCTGTAATCCTACACTTTGGGAGGCTGAGGCGGGTGGATCACTTGAGGTCAGGAGTTCGAAACCAGCCTGGCCAACATGGTGAAACCTCGTCTCTGCTAAAAATACAAAAAATTAGCCGGGTGTGGTGGTGGGCGCCTGTATAATCCCAGCTGCTTGGGAGGCTGAGGCAGGAGAATCGCTTGAACCCGGGAGGCAGAGGGTGCAGAGAGCCGAGATCACACCACTGCACTACAGCCTGGGTGACAGAGCGAGACTCAAGACTCCATCTCCAAAAAAAAAAAAAAAAAAAAGAAGAGTCAGGTTCAGAAAGTGGGGCCCTAGATTTCCAGTTGCCCCAACTCCCCGGGTGATTCTGATGTCCACTCCAGTGGAGTTTCTCACATGGTACTACGCACACCGCTCACATGGGGCTCTCACTAAAATGTGTATTCTGACTCAAGAGGAATGGGGTGGGGCCTAAAAGTCTGCATTTCTGATTAGCTTCCAGGTGACACCAGATGCTTCTGGTTCAAGGGCCACACTTTGAGGTGCAAGATGATAAAGTTTTGTCCTGAACCTAAACAGTTGTTCTCCATGATAGAAAGCCTAAACAAACAAACAAACAAACTGGCTGCTGTGGCTTAATTAATCAGACTCTGGAGATGGGGTCAGGCCTGGCTATGGTTTAAAAGCCCGCTGGGTGAGTCTGCCAATCACGCAGGGTTGACACTGGCCCTTCATAGCGTTCCTCTCTTCCCAAGACCAGCAAGGATAGTTCTGGGATTCAGAACTGGGTGCAGGAGGTGGGAGTGTGGCCCGTGGCAGGGCAGTGAGGTGGGTAGTTCCATGCCCTTCCCACCCTTGGCCAGAGGCCAGTGCTCAGGAAGGTTCCCATAAGGTGGGACCCATCGCGGGAAGTGCCAGGAAAACACCCACAGCCAGAGACAGCATGTGGTTTTTCCTGTGAGTCCCCGGATTTTCTCAGATCATAAAAGGGAAAGGTGAGAGCGTAGCAGGTGCTGGGCCAGTCACAGGGACTGTCGCTGTGTACCAAGGACAAATGAGGTGTGAGTGCCAGGGACACGGGTGGCGTGTGTGTGGCAGAGCTCTACCAGGGGGCTTCGGTGCTTGGCTCTCCTGCCTAATCCTGGGGTTCCAATCGCTATCAAAGGGAATTCTTGCCCAGGGAGTTAAAAGTCCTTTGCAAGGACACCTACAGACTTCCAGATGCGATCCTGCACTTTCCTGAATAATCGCTGTCTGCAGGCCTTATAGACAAGCAAGGCAGGAAGAACAAACCAAGTCCTCCGTCAGCTACTTCTCCCTGCTGTGGGCCTCTAGCTGGGCTGAGCATCAGCACCAACAGAGAGAGAAGCAGAGGACTGGGGATGAGTTCTGCGGAAGTGGACAGAGGCTGAGACCATGAATGCTCAGCATGACCCAGGCCTATCTGTCCAGCCTTAACTTCCCATGGTCCCTACCAAAGCCTTCACTTCCAGAAAAGTTGGCCGGCCAGGCACTTGGCTGCAGGATGGGATCCTGCTCCCCACTGTGCTGGACCCAGGCCAGACAGACCCACCCCTTGCCTGTCTTACCAGAATCAGACCCATCTACCTTCCAGTTCCACTGCCTCCAACCCCTTGTCAGATGGCTCCAGCCCACGGTGCTCTTTCCTCTCTTAACTCCTGAAGCAGAGGTGGCCTGAGTGCCGGTTATCTCTTTGTGCAGCTTCTCTCTCGAACAGAACTGTCCAATAGAAATACACTGTGAGCCACCTATGCAATTTAAAAATTGTCTGGTAGCTATGATAAAAAGGAAAAGAAAAAAAAGGGAAACTAATTTTAACAATATATTTTAATCCAATATATGCCAAATACTGGTGTTTCTGTTTTGTTTTTTTAAAAGACAGGGTCTCGCTCTGTCACCCAGGCTGGAGTACAGTGGTGTGATCATAGCTCACTGCAGCCTCAAACTCCTGGGCTCAAATGATCCTCACCTCAGCCTCCCGAGTAGCTGGGACTACAGGCATGTGCCACTATGCCCGGATAATTTTTTTTTTTTGTAGAGACAGGGTCTTGTTATGTTGCCCAGGCTGGTCTCAAACTCCTGGCCCCAAGTGATCCTCCCATCTTGGCCTCCCAAAGTGCTGGGATTGTAGGCATGAGCCACCATGCTTGGCCCTAAATATTGTTTTGAGATGTATCAATAATAAGAAATTGTATGTTCTTTTTTAAACTAAGTTTTTGAAATCCAGTGTGCATTTTACATTCACAGTGCAACAGAACTTGGGGTGTTCACATTTCAAGCACTTGATATCTACAGACAGCTCATGGTTATTGTATCGGACAGCTCATGACTGTAAGCATTTCCAGGGTGGGTCTCATTCATTAGAGCTTTTAGACACATTGGCTGTAACAGCTGAGGGAAATCTTAGGACTGCTTGGCCCAGCTCCTTCACTGTGCAGGTGAGGAGACAGCTTCGGACAGCGAGGCAGAGTCTAGCAGGCCAGAGCTCTAATCTTCCTGACAGGACCCTACTGATGTTTTCTGAGTTCTGGGCTGGAAGACTCTGCCCATCTCACCCATTGTGGGTCCTTAAGAAAGGTGCCACTTCATCATTGTCCAATGATACCTTCAGAGGCCACTCAGTGGCCTCCGTTTGTCCCATTTGGCAGAGTCCAGTGCTCTGTGTATTCACACTTAGGCCAGTGCTTCTCTTCACACCCAACTCCTCCAGTCCTGGGTCAAGTGGTGGAGAGATGAGGACACAGGAAGAAGAACCTTGGCAAAGATGCAGGGTGTGGATGTCAATCATAGAATCTGTGGCAGCAGATGTCATTCTGAGAATCATTAACATGCTGATATTGCAATAATAAGGGCACCATCCACCCAATCAGCCCAAGCGCTTGTTTCTCCATAGTGGGTCGACACTTCCAGACACAGAGCCCTGGCGGAAATTACAGGAGGAGTGCCACTTCCACTTACTAGGCTCACAGCATTAGTCAACACTTCCCATCCCCTTGGCAAATGTAATGAACTTAACACGTTGTGAACCCTGGAGGCTACCAGCCTTGCTCTGGTATGCCCCAACGCCCCTGTACCCATTAGCTGAGCTGCATGCCTGGTAAGGAGCAGCTGCGCTGGGCCCAAACCTGTTTATGCCAGTTGTACTGGTTATTGTTCTTCACAATTTAAATATCATGTAAACTGATGAAATTGAAGTACAAAAAGAAAGCAAGTTGAAGTTTTCATGAAGACTAAATTGATATACTCAAAGGTGAATCACTTAAAAAATGCTGTTGAATTGGGTGTGGAGGAGATAATACAATATTGGAAAGCAAACTGGAAACCTAGAAGGATTTTGCACTCAAATACGCTTTGCATCTGTCTTTAAGTTCTCATACCACTTTAATAAATCCATTCTAGAAACCACAGAAGAGTCCTTATGGGGATGGTTTACGCCAGAAGAATAGAGGGGGAACCCTAACCACTAGACTCATATGCAGATGAAAGGCCTTGACCCACCTCGAAAGACTGGTGGAGAAGTGTACATTTCTAAGTGCGAAGTTAAAATAAGATTTGTAAGTTATTCATGCAGCTTTGGTTTCTGATCTCTGCTTTAACTGGCTTTTTGGTTGACTGATTAACTCTAGGTTCTTATCAGGTAGATAAAGGCTGATAGATCAAACTTTTGCTGAGCCTTGCTTGCCGAAGGAAAGCCATGAAATACCCTGGTATACTTCCACTAAACACTGAGGATGGAGGCATACAGGGGTTTTGCATTTCTACAGGGATCCTGCAAGTGCCCGGGGGCCAGTTAGGACCAGGTAATTCAACAGAGAGAATGTAATGTGGGGACTCATGTGAGGGAACTCACGATTAACAGAAAGCTGTGAGAGTAGAAGAGGGGAGACTGTATTAACAGAGCACTGACTGGGCTTTCCTGCCGGTACCAGAACTAGGGTAAGGGAGCTGGGCCCACAGAGTAGACTCAGCCGTGGTGGAGATGCCACCTGACGTGGTGGTAGGGGGAAGATATCCGGTTTCTCCCTTCTTCCTGCCCTCCTGCCTCAAGCTCGCTCTAGCCCTCCCCCTGGCCAAGCCTAGCCAGAATCCTACTGGCAATGCCACTGGCAGGGCAGCCCCTAACATGCAGAGCAGGGAAGATATCTGAGGGCATCTGAGGGTAAGCAGGCTCAGGACTGACCCAGATCTGCTGAAATCCAAAAAGTTTCTATGAATGACTCGGAGTGGAATTTAAGACACCTCTAAGGCTGAGCAAGAAAAAGTGAATATTTGAGGCCAGAGCAGAGAGAGGGTTGTCCTCCTGATGGCCCACAATCCAGCTATGTAAGTGACTGCCTATTCTAAGCCTGGCCTTAAGGGCAGCCGTGATTAAAACAAAACAAAACAAAACAAAAACACGCATAGAGATTCATCTTGATGTAAACACAGGAGTTCACAGAAGAGGCAACAAACTGCCCAGGTAAGTCAGAAAAGTCTTCACTAGGAGGCCATGCCAGGCAGCATCTTGGTTTTTAAAATTTTTAAAAGATTAATAGGCTTCGGCCAGGCGCGGTGGCTCACACCTGTAATCCCAGCACTTTGGGAGGCCAAAGCGGGTAGATCATGAGGTCAGGAGATCGAGACCATCCTGGCTAACACGGTGAAACCCCGTCTCTACTAAAAAAATACAAAAAAATTAGCTGGGCATAGTGGCAGGTGCCTGTAGTCCCAGCTACTTGGGAGGCTGAGGCAGAAGAATGGTGTGAACCCGGGAGGCGGAGCTTGCAGTGAGCTGAGATCACGCCACTGCACTCCAGCCTGGGCGACAGAGTGAGACTCCGCCTCGAAAAAAAAAAAAGATTAATAACCTTGTTTATTATAACCAAAACCCAAAGGGTGGCTAATTTAAATGGCCATTGCACTTTATTCTGGCTACTGTTCAACTGCTGTCCCAAAGTCAGATGGTACTGACCTGATGGGTAATGTGGTCACAGCTGCCTGGATAATGATATCATCTGGCTGAGTCCCTCTCATTATTTCTTCTCCGGGTTTTAGCTCATGTGCAACTATTTCAGTGACTACCCAAGACTGGGCAGCTAATGTTGGGGGTGGTGGCATGCCACAGTTGTAGCATTTGACGAGCACCTAAGGGACTTTGCTTCTGGTTACCCCCAGCTATGTGTCTTAGGGAAAGTAACTACACCTCTTGATCTCAGGCCCTCTTCTGTAAAACGAGAGAGTCAAACAGACATTACACATTTTAGGATGATCACTCTGGACATCAGCTTTCATCCTGTAGGTTTTCAGGTGGATGTGAAGAAGGAAAGGGAGATTAGGTAGAAGGTAGATTGAGTTCAGGCAGACCTTGGAAGTAGTTTAAAAAAAAATTCTGAGAGGACATTTTTTTTCTCCCCTTTATCATACACTTTTTCCCTAAAAGCAGAATTCTAAGAAATAAATCCTAGTTAATTGAGAGTTCTGGTTACTTGGGGTACACTTAATCAAGGTTTTACTGCATTTTCAACTGCAGTGAGTTACACAGTGGTTTGCATATGCATTTACTTCTTAAGTGACTTCTGTTCCCTGACCTCATATCTGTTTCATTAAAATGGAACACTTTGAAACGAAAAAGGGAGCATGGAGCTGAATGGTTCTACCTGGATGCAGCTCTGGGGAAACAGCAGTCAAGGTGATAAAAGGCAGCGTCCAACCATGCTCATATATTAGCTGCCCTGCCTGAGAGACAGTAATTGTGTTTTCAACCACACTTCACAGCACTTTTCAACCTGGCAAGGCATTTCTGGGTTATTCTTCTCACTCTGGGGCAGGTGAATTTGCTGCAAAAATCTCCCCCAATTCCCTCCTGGTAGTAACCAGGTGGGAATTTGAACTTTGGCAATATAACAGGTGATCTTAATACTCCCCAAATGCCATGCATCAGAACTCAGACACATTCTTAGGTCTGGAGAAAAATAAGGAGTCCTTGAATTCTCATGGCCACTTTGAGGCAGTTCCATGGCAAGCACGATGGCCATTTTACATAGAGGTGAGAACAGAGGTCTGCAAGGTCAAGGCCATTTATAGACCTAAACTATCCTTCAAGCCAGAAGTCTGGTGGTCAGAGCAAGAAAGAACAAGCTGCCTATTTGAGAGGAGAGCCCTGGAGCAGGGTTGGCCAGCAGGGATGTCAATAAATGATTACTGGGCCGGGCGCGGTGGCTCATGCCACCCATGTAATTAATCCCAGCACTTTGGGAGGCCGAGGCAGGTTGATCACCTGAAGTCAGGGGTTTGAGACCAGCCTGGTCAACATGGTGAAATTTCATCTCTAATAAAAATACAAAAATTAGCCAGGGGTGGTGGCACACCCTTGTCATCCTAGCTACTCCAGAGGCTGAGGCAGGAGAATCACTTGAACCTGGGAGGTAGAGATTGCAATGAGCCGAGATTGCACCATTGCACTCCAGCCTGGGTGACACAGTGAGTCTCTGTCTCAAAAAATAAATAAAATAAAATAAAATAAAATAAATAAATGGTTATTGGGTGAGAGAATGGATGAATGACGGTCTTGTTGAAGGGTTCTCCTGTAACCCACGGCTGAGGGACAGATGGCCGTCTCCTACCCTCGATTCCCCTGAGTAGCCAGATGGGCAAAGTCCCCTGGCTTGTGAACTGATAAACAGCTGGTAACCTCTTATGTGGAACCCAGTAACGTATGGGAAGCCATATTTCAATCAGGCAAGGAGGCTGCAAGCAGGCAGCGACGGCTGTCACCAACCTCTCTTCAAAGCTGCCCTTTCTCCTGGAAATTTCTGTCACTGAGCTATTGCACCTGCAGCTCTGCCGTTATCGGGGGCTCAGGTTCTTGGTCCTCTGAATACCCGCCCAGCTCTTTTATAGAAGTTTCCTTTAGTTCAGGCAAGTAAACACAGTTATGTTATTTTAGCAGGAAAAGGAAAAAGGGAAAAGTGCCAATTGCAAGCATCTGATTAGAAAACCAAAAAATAGGCATTGGGGCTTTTTAAGAGAGTGTGAATGCAAGCAAGAGAGGAAGAAAACGGAATCACAGGCCTGATCCCTTCAAGATGGTCACAAGCTGAGCTGTGACTTTTTATGAAAGCTCTGAAATGCTCAGGGCACCATTCTATGATTCTTAATGCGCTTTCTGGGCAGGGCACTTAGCGGGAAAGGAAATGGGCATCCTGATGACATCAGGGTGGCCACTGATTGCTTCCTGTGCTCCAGTATGACTTTATCCTTATAGTTTCTCTTTTCTTTTAAAATAATTACCAGGATGTGACAACGTTTGACAGGGAGATGGCAAAGAGAGAGGGCAGAGGGCTGGCTGGATATCGAACTAATGTGCTCTGCTCCAAGCTGTTGCTGGGGCAACTACTGCACTGCTGTGGAGGGGTGGGAGTCACAGGGGGAGGGGACAGGTGAAAAGATGCTCTCACTTTCGGTCATAAGTCTGAATCTCCACGTGATCATGAAGCTTATGAATAAGCATTGTGTGGAATCTGAAAGAAATGGTGAAGAGAGAGCAAAGGAGTGTGGTGGGCTGATTTGACTCAATGATCCTGTCCCTACCAGGAACTTCTTTTTCAACAGTTATCAAAGTTTGTGTTGGGTCGAAGTCATTTTCCCCTGCTAGATTGCAAGTCCCAAAAGGGAAGTCTGAGTTTTTTTAATTTCTCTGTCTTTGCTCCTGGCACCATCATCACCACTATTGCTACTGCTATTATTCCTATGGCCACTGCTACTACTATCAAGGCATGGTCGCAAATACATGGAATAATTAGAAAGGAGCTTCCTTTTAGAGGGTCTGTCCAGCCCTTGATGATCTTCTTTTCCTGAAAACTGTTTCCTCTCTTCTCACATAGGGTTCCCCTAGTTATAAAGGAACCCCACTCACTGAACATAGTTGATTGGATCAGTGGTAGGTAACTGACTTAAGCTACGCTAGCTGAGACCTCTACATGTGACTGATGGCCATATGAATATGGATCTTGTGTGACCATCTTCCACCCTGTGCAAGGAAAATCAAAGACAGCTTGTCTGTAGATAGGAAGTGAGTAATCAGTTGTATAGAGAGAAGTCAAGATGAGAGAGCATATGGTCCCAGCAGGAAAGACAACTTTTATTATTGTTGTTGTTGTTATTATTATTATTATTATTATTATTGAGACAGAGTCTTGCTCTGTCGCCCAGGCTGGAGTGCGGTGGCACGATCTCGGTTCACTGCAACCTCTGCCTCCTGGGTTCAAGGCATTCTCCTGCTTCAGCCTCCTGAGTAGCTGGGACTACAGGCGTGTGCCACCATGCCCAGCTAATTTTTGTATTTTTAGTAGAGACGGGGTTTCACCACGTTGGCCAGGCTGGTCTCTAATTCCTGACCTCAGGTAATCTACCTGCCTTGGCCTCCCAAAGTGCTGGGATTACAGGCGCGAGCTACGGCGCCCAGCGTGGATAGACAACCAGTGAGGACCTAGTTGGTTGCCCATAGCTTTCCCGGCTCCAGTCTCTCACAAGGTCTGGCTGTAGCACATTTTCTGCTTTTAAGACCTGTAACAAACCTTTGTATCCTCATAATAAACGGCATTTTCAGCTTAAGCTACCTTGAGTTGGCTGTCTTTACTTACAAGCATCTTTTTTTTTTTTTTACTTACAAAAGCATCTTCACTAATATAATACCTGTGTTACCACCCAGCCTCTCTCAGCAGGCATCACTAATCAATGACAGCAGTCGTTCTGCTAAGACTCAGAATCCATCACCTGGCAGTCACTACCAATTGAGCCAAGTTAGCAGACAAACTAAAAATCTATTGGCAAAAACAAACAAACAAAACCCCCACAAACTATTGGCTAGCCTAACATTTGTGATGGGTGAGAGTTCAAAGGAGTACAATAAGGAGAACATGAGAGGGAGTGATTCACTCTGACGGGGTCTTTTGAACATGGACTTGAACAATGAGTGGATTTCCCCAGGCAGAGATGTACAGGATGCACTCCAGGTGTGAGGGAGACGCCAGCAGCCTCTATGGACCAGGTCACTGTATGGGGATGGATCCAGCATTCTTGGTGTCTTCCTAATCACATTTTACCCGGCTGACTCTGGGTCTCAGAGGCCTTTCTCAGTGCTGTTGTTTAGAATGCTCTAGAAGGGATACTAAACAAAGCCAAAAGTTGGCCGTGGCTAGAGCTAGGATGCTTGTTCTTCCTCTGCCTCCCAGTTCCCTGTGTGGCTTGGGGAAACAGCCAAGTGACTCAGATGGTCTCGGTTTCCAGGACTGGCTTTGTCACCAGTGCACCCTCTCTACTGAATGTTATTGTGCTTTGGTTTCCTCGAATCCATTCTACCCGTCTAATTTCCTTCTGTGGATTCCCTGCTCCCATCCGGGTCCCTGTGGTATGCATATCTGGTTCCTGGGATGAAGCCTGTGATCAGGCATAAACCAACCAATGAGTTCCATTCTCTGATTACAGGGATTGGCTCAGGGATGGACATGTGACATAGGACAGCCAATCAGGCTCAAGCACAGCTAATCCTAAGGTTTGATCTTACACAACCAGCAAGAGATGTTCTCTTTTTCCTGCGGCACTGAAATTGGAGAGGCCATGAGGCTATTCCTGTTGCTGCCATCTTGCCACTTTGTAGACCGGTAAATGAAGCCAATCAATGTGGAGAGCAAAGCCAGGAGACAAAGAAACCTGAGTCCTGAGTTTGCTGAGCAGAGGCAGTGGCACCTGAGTCTGACCCTATCCACTGATCATTGCATTAAGTAGCCAATACACATTCTATTTTGCTTAAGCCAGTTGACATGGGTTGATTCTCATTTGCATCCCCCAAATTCTAAGTATTACACTGTTACTGCCTCAGCTGCCTTATCAATAAAATAGGATTCACAATAGTTGTCCTTTGCAAAGAACTGTTGCCAGGAATAAGTGAGTGCCTATAAAATGCTTTATTAATTGCGAGGCAGGCCCTAGTGGTAAATAACACCACTCTGATAAGTGGTTTTAGGAAGGGGCATCAGTGTTCTCCAAAGAAAAGAAAATGTGACGCATGTTGTCTCATCTTTCACACAATTTATCCTAGCACAATGTCTGGCACAGAAAAGATGCTTAGTATATAATAGGCAAGTGCTGAAAGTTACTGAAACAGCACATTTCCAGTAGCTTACCACTGACTCTGCAGGCTTTCCCCAATATCTAGCTAGTATTTAAGTGGGCTTCCACTCTCACCTTGGCTTTAGATTAAACTCTGCAACCACCCAGCACCCCCTCCCTCATGCATACCTTTGGAACCTCCAGGCCCACCTGCTCTACCAAAGGCGTGTGAGAGGTTGCAGGGAGAGGGACTGTGCAAGTTTGGTACTTAAGTGTGACTCCTGACAATGAACTGGCAGGGTGCAGCCCCCACCAATCGCTCCTGCTGGCTGAGGTGGGCAATGGGGCTCAGGCGGTCCCAGCTGGTTCTCAATTGGCCCCTCAGACAAGGAGGTGGGTTATCACCCATCCATCCCCAGGTGGCTGGCAGCCTTTCCCCACCCACCAGGACAGGTACAGAGGCTCTGTTAACGGCCTCAGTTGTCCAAATACCATTTCTCACTTAAGACAAACCTAATAAAAGGCTCAAAGTGCCTCCCCCAGACGTATTTCTGAACACAGTTCCCTTTTAAATTAGCTGTGTCTCCTTTAACCTGCTGGACTGCAGCCTTAACAGCGACCTCCTTAGCAGGCTGAGCCCAGAGCCACTCCTGGAGTGGGGCACCCACACTCCCACTTCTCTGGCAGCAGCAGATGACTGGGTTGTGCTTTCCTTCACTCTTCTCTGTCAACGCCCCCTCTCCTGGACATTTGGTTTGGGGGAGTTGGATGCATTCTCCCAGGTTGTTCTCATCAAGTGCTCCCTTTTCTACTTTCCTGTATCGTCAGCAGATTAGAATTGGAAATAATTTAGTGGAAGCAGATGATTCTACAGTTCAGCCCGCGATCTTGACAATTAACTAAATAAACTGCTTGAGGTCACTTGGAGTAACGATTCACAGACTTGCCTGTGACAGGCAAAAGTTAAGCCCCTCGGTGAGCAGGACCTCCCCACGGGGTGAAGAGGAGGCTGGTTCTGCCAGAGGAAAATTCTAGGCATCTTATTATTCTCCCGCTCCCTTTCCAGTTCTGACCTTAAGAGTACTCTTAACCTTCCTCCTCCAGCTTGCTAATGGGGAAATAAATCTTGGGAGAGTATCTTAAATTCTTTTTTATCACAGACTGTATCGCCGAGATAATAAGACCAGCCTTCAGAGTAACCATTAAGCCACAAAAGGTGTGGTCATCATTTATGATTTTTTTAGCCTTAATTGCTAGACAGACACTTTAAGTGGGAAGTCTGTCTAATGAGCCCAGTCATTAAAACATCAAAAACTGTTATCCGGGGTTTCTATTTTAGTTAGACATTACATTATTTTAATAAGGGGGCCGCATTTCTTGTCACAGGGTTTGGTAATGGAGGCTGAAGCAACCCCCTGGGGAATGGGGGAGGGGGAGGCAGGCTTGCCTTTGGAAAACAAGGTCGCAAATCAAGCCGGAGCCTGGGAAGGGGGATGCAGATGAGCCTCTCTGAGAACCTAAGAGGGAGGAGGGCCCTGCCTGTAGGGGCGGTAGGGGACTGGTTGGGGGGCTGGAAACACTGTGCCGTAGTGGGGAACGGGGAAGGCAGGTTGTAGGCTGTTCTGGGCTCCTCGTGCATCACTACACAGGTTTCTGATCTGTCGCCACACTACTGGGCACAGTAGCCTTGTCCTCAGCCCTCTCTGACTCCTCCTTGCTCCCTGGGGAAGGAGCTAGCCCACAGGCCCAGCCCAGTCCCTGGCCTCTCCGGAACCCTCCCTTCACCAGGCACCCAACCATCTTCCTCCTTCCTCTGGCTTCCTACAAGCATTCTCAGAGCTGCCTGCCTGTGTGGCACCTGATTCTACCCTTGGCGTTCTCAGGCTGAATGCTCAAGATTTTGCCAATCATTGTATGCTCCTTTTTATTGATCCAGACCAGTACCATCCAAAAGAAATAGAATGTGAGCCACACGCATAATTGTAAATGTTCCAGCAGCCACACTTAATAGTCAAAGTAAACAGGTGAATTTAAACAACCTATATGTTTAAATCAGTATTCCAAAATATTATCATCTCAATATGTAATCAACATTTTAAAAATGATTAGTGAGACATTTGATATTGCTTTTTTTCACACCACATCTTACAGCTCATCTTGACTGGGACTGACCACGTTTCCAGTGCTCAGTGAGGCTTTGATTTTCTAAGCAGCTGCTATAAAACACTCACACTGTGCCAGGCACTGTTCTAAGCAGTTTAGACATGCTTTTCATTTAACACTCACAGCATCCCCATCAAGTAGATACTATTATGCCTAGTTTACAGATGAGGAAACTGAGGCAAAGGTTAAGTAACTTGTTTGAAGTTGCAGAGCTTGTAAGTGTTACCAACCGGTATGGACTCAGCATTATATTGGAAGTCTAACCATCTGGTCTCTCATTTATTCTAAATTCAGTGTGCCCTACATGACTTGGCAAATGTAAATGTGCTGACAAGACTCCCACTAGACCAGGATGGCTGGTTCGCTCTCTCTGCATGACTGACATCTCTGGCCATGGAAATCCCAGGAAACCAAGCTGCCTGTCTAATACCAGGAGATCCTTCTTAAATAAGTAGACATGCCAACATGTACTCTTTATTTTGAAAACAGAAAAAAAGATCAAGAGGTTAGTCTTAAAAAATAGGTTTTAAAAACAAACTGCTAAAAAAAGCTTCTCACACTGACAGCTTCTGACATTGAGGCGCTGAAGGAGGTCATCCTAAAATCAGCTGCTAATTCTAAAAAAGCACAGGTAGCAACAGGAATTGGTCATCATCACAGTTACTGTCATGTCATCATCAAAATGCCATGCATTAATAGTACAGGCACAACCACACTAGCCTGGGAGATGCTCAGTAAACATTGGCTGAAAGAATTAGCTAACCTAACGGCAGGGTGCAGTGGCTCGCAGCTGTAGTTCCAGAACTTTGGGAGGCCAAGGTAACAGGATCGCTTAAGGCCAAGAGTTTGAGACCAGCCTGGGCAACATAGCTAGACCTTCGTATTTACAAAAAGTTAAAAAAATAGCCTAGTATGGTAGTGCACACCTGTAGTTCTAGCTACTCAAAAGGCTGAGGTGGGAAGATCACTTGAGCCCACAAGTTTGAAGTTGTAGTGAGCTGCAATTGCTCCATTGCACTCCAGGCTGGGTGACAGAGTGAGATCCTCCCTCAAAAAAAAAAAAAAAAAAAAAAAAAGTAACTAACCTAGTCCTCTTGGAGAAAGTAGACAGGGCATGCTGAACTATGAAAGAGTAACCCATGGTAACTATTTTATGCCAGACAAAATGGAGAGTGGTTATCAAAACCAGGAGATGTGATGAGGTTGCCCTAAACAGACAGAGGTTTGCATCCAAGGAGAGCAATGGCTCAAGGTGGAGGATGAAGGCAGGAAGGGAATACATGTGAGGGCCTGTGGCTACATTGCATTTATATCTCATACAGGTGTAGTCAACAACCCTCACTAGATTTGCAAAAATACATGTGAAGAAGGGAAGCCAGCCTTTCAAAAAGGGAGTCCGCATTCACAGCCCTGTTGTTTGGTTTTCAATTTTATCAGAATTCAATTCAACTGATGACATTTATAAAGAAGAGAGGCAGGAAAGGCAAATATAAGACAGGGAAGGTGTGCATATATTATATATATATATTTTATATTATATATATCTTATATATAATATATATTATATATATTTTATATTATCTATCTATCTATCTATCGATCAGAAAAAAGTGATGGGGTGCTAGGGGGTCACAGACCAGCCTAAGACATGCAAAGGTCAGAAAAGCACATTCCCAGTAAGAAAAATGAGACGTCAGGTCTGGTCCCACCAGGAAGACAAAGATTCAGGGAAAAACAACAACCAAGGGCTCTGGCAAAGACAAAAGTATCACGGATTGTTAAATTGAGAGAAAAGAAGGCTTAGGGACAAGTTACTATTGGCCCCTCCAGGATCCAGAAGATTCTAACCTAGAGTAGGACAAAGACGGAGGCATAGGAGGGAGTTACACAACATGGGTCTGAATCCATCCCCAGCAACAAAAATTTCTTTACCTTTCAGGGACAAAGACAGCTGCTTTGGCAACTTGGGGAAAAATTGATGAAAATATATGTAAGGTAGAACGACCTAGCAATCTCACTCCTAGGTGCACACCCAAGAGAAATGAAAACTTACATCCCCATAAAAACCTGTGCACAAATGTTTATAGCAGCATTATTTGTAAGAGCCCCAAAGTAGAAACAACTCAAATATCCATCAACTGGTGAATGGATAAACAAAATATGGTAGATCCATACATTGGGATATTATTTGGCAATAAGAAGGAATGAAGCACTGTTCCATGCTACAACATGGAGGAACCCTGAAATCATTATGCTAAGTGAAAGAGGCCAGCCACCAAGGACCACATATTATATGATTCAACTTCTATGAAATATCCAGAATAGGCCAATCTATAGAGACATAAAGTAGATTAATCATTGCCAGGGGTTGAGGGTGCAGGTTAGAGGGAAATGGGGGAGTAACTGCTAATGGGCATGGGGTTTCTTTTCAAGGTGATGAATATGTCCTAAAAATGGTTGTGGGGATGGTTGCAAACTGCGAATATACTAAAAACTTTGAATGGCACACTTTTAATGAGTGGGTTGCATGGTACGTCATATAGTTTGGGTATCTGGCCCACCGAAATCTCATGTGGAAATTTGACCTCCAATGTTAGAAGTGGGGTTTGGTATGAGACATTTGGGTCGGGGGACAGATCCCTCATGAACGGCTTAGTGCTGTCCTCCAGGTAATGAGTGAGTTCTCACTCTATTAGTTTCCTCAAGATCTGATTGTTAAAAAGAGCCTGGCACCTTCCTCTCCTCTCTCTCTCCTGCTTCCTTCCTCTCATGATGTGATGCCAGCTCCCCTTCCTCTTCCACCATGAGTGGAAGTTTCCTGAGACTCTCCCCAGAAGCAGATGATGGCACCATGCTCCTTGCACAGCTTGTAGAACTATGAGCTAAATCAACCTCTTTTCTCTATAAATTGTCTAGCTTCAGGTATTCCTTTATAGCAATGCAAATGGACTAAGACATTCTGTGAATTACATCTCAGTAAAGTTGTATGTATGTATGTATGTACATATGTATGTATCCATCCATCCATCCCAGCCAGTGCCTGGCATGTAAAAGGCATATAGAAGGCATTTAGTAATCGTTAGCTGTAATAGAAGATGCTGTTCTCTTTCTTTTTCTTTGCTATGAGGATGCAAAAGAAGCAAGCAACAGGGAGACCGAAATGCCCTCCTAAGCCAGACTCTCCCATCAGGTAGCAAGCTCCAGGTTTCACTGGGTGGTCCATCCCCCAAGCAGGACATGTGGGAGTACAAAGAACAAGGAGTCAAGCCAGCAGTGTGTGGGGCCATCGTGCAGTGCCTCCCAGGCCCTGGGCAGGCAAGCCCTGAAGCGCCAGGTGGCTGGGTGTGGGTCTTATATCAGAAGGGCCCACACCCAGCTGTTTCAGGATAATGCCGCACTGACCTCTGCTACAGACAAACTCCCACAGTGCTCACCATGGGAAACATACTGATCCCTGCCTCTGTGGCTCTGCAGGGGATGTCTTTCAACAGGACAGCTGCCCCCACGGGGTTAAACCTTGTCCAGAGTGTTTGCAAAGGGTGTATGCTCCAGTCCTTTCGTTTCTGTCCTCTCCTCAGAAGACAAGCCACCCCATGACCCCCAATTCTGCCAATGTGAGAAGAGTCAGGAAAAGGATTTAGAATATGGGCAACCTTGGTTCCTGTGCCCACTGCAGACCTTCAAATAGCAAAGTGATTTCAGGCCCATGGGAAGGCAGAGCTAAGTGTCATTCCTCTTCGTGCCTGATATACTTTGACTGAATTGAATCAGACTCTCTGAACCTCATTTACAATGCCCAGAGCTTGGTAAAGAATCTCAGTGCTTCTCAACAGAGGCACTATTGCACCTCAGGTGCAATAATCTTGGGGCATATGGGATCGTACCAGGCCTTGTAGGACATTTATCATCCATGGCCCTGACATGATTAATACCAGTAGTGCCTCCCAGTGGTGGGACAATTCCAAACATGCCCCCTATTCAATATACTTTCCAAATGCCCCTGGAGGGGGTACTGCTCCAGGGAGTGAGGGGCATGGCATTGCCTCTGGTGATCTCAGAGGTTTCTTCTAGTCCTGCTCAGTGGTGTGCTGGTGAAAACCTAAAAACTAAGTCTCAAAAAAAAAAAAAAAAAAAAAAAAAAGGTAGATGGGTGTGGGGAGGGTTGCTGCTGAGAGAGGGAAAGCCCTGCCTGGTGTGTAGAATGTGCTAAATTCCACGGTGTAAATACTCCTGGTTCACAAAACTGAAATTTAACAACTTGCTGTTGCTATTGCACTCGCAATACCTGGCTCCAGCATACCGCTGCCTGACATCTTGTGTCTCAATATACAACTCCAAATGCTAATTTAAAAAGGTGCACTGCATTAAGAATACCGTCAGACTAGTCTTTCTATGGTCTCATGTTTTAGAACCAAATAATGCTACTACTACTAAAAATCCTGATAACACGTCCTATGACCTGAACCAGACTACAGAGAAATGGGAAACATTTCACTAAATGGCAATCCTAATGTGGTAATGCCAGGCAGGCAGAGTGCAGACTGCAGGAAGCTGCCTGCTCCCCAAACTCCACCCTGGCCTTGGTGGCTGTCCCCGCACCACACTGGGAGGGATTGAACAATTCTAGCTTCAGCTCTTCCCTGCTAGCATTCTCCTTCCTTCTGCATGAACCCCCTCCTCTTTCCAGCATCTCATCTTCAGCAAGCCCCTGACAAGCTCCTTCAGCCCCAGTAGTATAGACTTAGTGTTTGCCTCCTCCTAGGGGAACGTGCATTTCCAAAAGTGGCAAGAAAAAAAAAAAAAAAAAAAAGAAAAAGGCAATATTTAACTGAAAGAATCCAAGACATGTACACAGGCTAGGGACAGCTGTAAAACAAAACAAAGGACCCAAACCCTATTATAATGAATGAAAGTTGGTAGAGAAGATGGTACAAGCAAAAAAACAAAAACTCAAAAGAAGTGTATTTAAAACTATTCCCCTTGTTATGGGTGGGGAGTCAGAAGAGGGGCAGGAGGTAACTTGAGGGGTGCTGTATTTGTTCACTATCTAATTGTTGTAATGGTTTTATGAGTATCTACAAGTGTCAAAACCTATCAAACTACACTCTAAATATGGGAGGTTCATTCTACATCAGTCATACCTCAATAAAGCTGCTAAAAAAATATCCCCCAGGCAAACTGTGAACATGGGTATTTGGCTCAATTCAGAGAGAGCCACCAGCTTGCAATAAAACCATCTTAGCATTGGAAAGAACCAGGGAAGAAGGGGGTTCTGCAGCGGGGTGGGGAATGGGGTGGGGAATGGGACCTCTTTGGCTTCCCATCTGCAAACTGCAGGGAAGGGGCTGGGAGAGGAGGAAGGAGGTTCTATATACCAGGCTCAGCAAGCTCAGGCTGCCCGGAATTGTCTGTTTGCAAGGATGAAGGTGATATAATTGGAATCAGAGCCTCAGCTGAACCAGGAAACGAGTGGAGGTTTAAATATCAGGATGCGAAGTTTACCACAGGGATAGGACAGAGGGAGGGAAGGAGGGAGGGAAGGAGGGAGGGAAGGAGGGAGGAAAGGAGAGAGGGGAGGAGAGAGGGGAAGAGAGAGGGGAGGTGGAGAATGTGGGGAGGGGCATTGGAGAGAAGGGCAGAACCGTCAGGAGAGGGAGGAAGGGAGGTCAGGAGGGAGGAGGATTGAGAAGGAGGGGAGAAGGTGGAGGAGGGGTTAGGAAGGTTCAGGAGGAAGGGAGGAGGAGAGCAGGGGTAGAGGAAGATTGAGGAGGAGTGAGGAGGGATGGGAGGAGGGTGAAAGGCAATGGGAGAAGGGCTGAAAAAGCAAGGTCCAGAAGGAGGAGGGGAGAGGAGAGGTGGGAGAAGGGCCCAGGAAGAAGAAAGAGGGAAGAAGAGGAAGAGGAGAGGGAGGAAGGCTGGGACCAGCCAGGGGACAGGCACTAACACAGCACTGCCAGGCACACAGCAGGCTGGAAAGAAGATTCCTGGAGGTCACCGACATCTCCAGGCAGCCTGGAGGGAAAAGGAACCTGGAGATGTTTCTGGTGATAAGAAAGTGGAGATAAGAAGGCTTGGATGGAGGCCAGAGGTGGCCTCTGGGAGGAGAACCGGGTAGTGGGCGGGGCAGGGCTGGCCTCCTTGCAGCCCACTCTGGTGCTCCCAGAGAACACATGGGAACCTGCCTGGACAGCGTACCCTTCCCCGCTGTGGGGTCAAATAACAATCTGGGGTCACCCCTGGAGCTCAGGCACGAGCTTGTCTCAAGTGCTGAGATGGTGCCTAGGAGAACTCCACAGGTGCCCAGTGAAGTGAGGGCAGGTTACCCGGAACCAGTGCTATCTGGAGAGTAGCTGCAGAGCCATGATTTCCTTAGCCCCTTATCCTTCCTCGCTCTCAAAAGAAGCCAGAGGTTCCCAGGGATTGATTTTATGCCCAGCCAAATGACACCCCTTCTTTCTCCCCTCATGAAGATAAAATCTTCCCCCCAACTATCTGTCAGGGCATGTGAAATTCCATTAGAAAGTCATTCCTTCGCATGGCGTCTGAGGCTGGTCTCCCAAGAGAACCAGGAGAGGGGAGATTCAGGCAGCTGGAAGGACCTCAAGGCTCATCTATTCTAATGGCCCTATTTTACAGGGAGGAAACTGAGACTCATGCATGGGACAGGACTTGCCCACAGTGAGTCTGTAAGCACTGGGCCAGACCTCGGGTTCCCAGGCTCCTTGCCTGGTGCCCTCTCTTCTCTATACCAGGGTCGACCAAGAATGAGCTTCGGCAAGTTAAATGAACATGTGGCGAGGGCGGGGAGGTGAGTGGGAGGATCAGCAGCGACCACAGGCAGGAAGTACTCCAGAGGGCTCAGAACCAACCGCCAGACAAACACCCTGGGGAAACAGAGGCTTCCCTGCCCCTACCTTGTTTTTGAGATAGGGTCTCACTCTGTCGCCCAGGCTGGAGTGCAGTGGCACAATCGTAGCTCACTGCAGCCTCTAAACTCCTGGGCTCAAGTGATCCTCCTACCTCAGCCTCCCAGATAGTTAGGACTACAGGCATGTACCATTATGCCCAGCTAATTTTCTTATTTTTTGTATTCCTGTAGAGACAGGGTCTTGCTTTGTTGCCCAGGCTGATCTCCTGGCTTCAAGCGATCCTCCCACCTCAGCCTCTCAAAGTATTGGAATTACAGGCATGAGCCATTCTGCTTGGCTGGCACTGTTTTTCTAAGCCATGTTTATCCAGCTCTTACTGTGTGGGAAGGGCCTTCTGGGGCTTGGGGCTTAGGACCTCCACCTCTTCTGTCCTATTCCAGGCCTTGTGTCACCTTTTATCTTCTCAATGATTGGGAACTTGCTCCTTTATATGGAATCTGTGCATTAGTAAAGTTGTTAAATGTCCTTGAAACTGTATGAAAAAGTGGGGAGAGTGGAGCACTCGGGGGTAAGGAAGGGGGGCTCTGAGCTATGAACAAAGCCCTGGCAGGAGACATTTTTCAGAGGATGCTGAAGCAGGGAGACTTCCTGGAGGAGGAGAGCTTAGAGAAGGAAGAGAGAAGCAAGACCACACAGCTCCCAGTTGTGGGGTGAGGGTGGGGGTTGCGATCCCTAGCAATGGCCTTGGGGTGTTGCTAAGAACCCAGGCTGGTGGCGGCTGTCACAGGCCTAATGAGGCCCAAGGGAGAACACATCGAAGGGAATGCAAGCACTGCAGACCCTGAGTGGAAAGACCCCCATCCAGGCCAGCCCTGCCCCTGCCTTCGGGTTCCCAATTTTGAATACCTGGAGTTTGTGCCTCTCTAGAGCCCTTTCCCTTTCTAGAACTGGAAAGATCTAGACATGGCACATGACTTCTGCCCTTTCCCTTTCAGATCTTTCTAGAACTGGAAAGATCTAGACGTGACACATGACTTCTGCCCTTTCCCTTTCAGATCTTTCTAGAACTGGAAAGATCCAGACATGACACATGACTTTTGCCCTTAAAAATAGTGCTTATGGATGGTTTCTAACTTGAAAACGCTTACGAAGATGAGCAAAAAAGTGAGATAGAAAATTTGTGAACAATATTATCATGAAGGTGTTGCAACAACCACACACACACAAAACAGTGCATGCGTGGTAAGACAAGGGGGAGGAAAGACAGCCGAGTGACAAGGGAGGGGGCTGAGGCAGGGCCTGCAGAGGAGGGAGGGGGCAAGGGCTGTGGAGGTGCATTTCCTATATGCCCAACAAAGAGCATGCACTACAAAAGGTATTTATTAAAAAGGGAAAACAAATGCTCTATTTTCAAAAAAGACAAAAAGGTGCCTTCTTATGCAGACATGGTGTTAACAAGTGCACCACTACAGCCACCCTCCCCACAAACACTTCTCTCTAGCACTCCCAGGCGCAGAAAGCCTGGTTTCTTCCCATTTCCTGGACGTTCGTTCCATGGGCCTGACTAGCAGCAAAGGTGGTCTGAGACCGAGGCATAGAGAGGTGGAGTGACTTAACCACAGGCCCATAGGCAGATAGGGAGTGGTAGAGACCCAGGATCCTTAAATTCAGCTCAGCATTCTTTCCTACTCTGTATGCGCTTTATTGAATTTATGGTGATGATGATTATGACCATTGTCATCACCCATTGTGCCCAGACAAGGCACAGTATTGTCTTCTCACAGATGGAACAATCATTTTGTGTATTTTCTAGTCTTTGGGCCCCACCACAGTCCATACCACACTGATCCGAGGGTGGCACACCCTCAGTAAGGACGCCGTGCCACTCCCTGACCACATCTGTGTTTGCTGTCCATACTCTGGCCCTGCCCTACCCCCCCCCACCTGGTTCAAAGAGCCGCACTCTAAAAGCCCCTTCTTCCTGGGCACCTCTTAGCCAGCCTGCTCTGCATTCTTAAGAGGCATGATCTTTAGGGAGCTAATTACCTAATTAGTGCATCTAGAGGAAAGCTTAAGTTATGAGGCTGATAATAAGGCAAAAACCATGAAACAATTGTGCTAGGCGGTTCCTCGCTGTCAGGCTCGTTGTTGGCATCAAATTATTAATTATGATTCTTAATCACTCCTTTTCCCATCAGAACCCCTGAGATTTAATTTGCTTCATCATTTGGCCTTCCTAGAATACACGGTTCTGAATGTTGCTTCTCCAGGGCGATGGGGAGAATTGCTACATCTCGCCAAGCAGCCTTTCCTTCTGCCCAGACCTGAGGGCACCAGCAGCCGCTGCCTGGTGTGGAGACCGGGTCCACCTGCACCAGCTGGCCCTGTCATGGGAGGGGTGCTGGAAAAGAAGGGTCCCAGGAGGGGGTTCAGGATGGGGCGGTGACTGGAACCACGTTCTTGGGGGAGGGCATAGTCTAGCTATGAGCAACCTGAAGGGGCTCTCAGGTGGAAGAGAAATCAGGCTTATTCCTTTGCTCCAGTGGACAGAGTTACAATCAATGAGTAGGTCATGTGGAAGTTCGATCTGGGCTTCATATGATAACTCTCTAACAAAGAGAGCCAGGCCAAGGACCGCCTGGACTGTCTGGGGAGCAAACCAGCCTCCAGTTGCTGGGCGCATTCTGGCAGCTGCTGGGTCACCAAGCATTGCGGTGAGAGAAGACTCTTCCCAATTTGTGCCCTGACCCGAAACTGATGGTGGGTTTCTGGGTGTGTCACCTCCACCTCCCCACCCCATCCTTACTCATGACCTTGTCCTCAGCTCCTCTCATGGACCCTAGAATGGGGGCTCAAGCAACGTTTGTTGATTTGAGTCAGAATAAAAAACAAGCCCAAATTCAATAAGAAAAGGAATGCTTGGATTAGGGGAATGTCAGCAGGGACTTTGTTCTTATGCTTTAATTTTTTCCAAGGAGTGTAACGAATTCATGTAAGGTTTATGAAGTGAACAATGAATTTCAAAATTAAAAAGTCAGTGATGAAACTTTAAGAGACTCCTTCTATGTCATTTTCCTCCCATTTCCTCAATATTTGGTAACCCAAGGTGAGCTACTCCCCAGGACTGTTCTGAACCTGTCACAGTTATCCAGGGGAGGGAGGCAGAGGAGAGAAGACCAGAGCCCTGGCTGGGGGTCGGCAGGAAGGAGGTGTGGGAGGCATGCTCTGTTTTCACCTGGGATGGGAGAGATGTGATGAGGGGCCCAGAGGCAGCTTTGCCAAGTCAGTGGCCTGGTACTGGGGTTTTCGTGTGGACGGGTGCCTGCACTCACTCATTATTAAAGACCAACCTTCTCAAAACAGAAACCAAAACATCTATATATCTTATATGAAACTAAGGCATAGCCAGCCAGTGAGCAAAAAAAGAGAAAACATAAACACATTTTTTGGCAGGCAAGTTAGCAATTTCGGACCCTGAAATTATTATGTACATTCTCTTTCAGCCAGCAATTCTACTTCTCATTGTTTATCCTAATAAATAGTTAAGTATGTAAAATGGTTTGTTAAATAATATTAATCTCAGTATGATTATATTGTGGAAATGACTTTAAATGTCCAACAAAAAAGGATACTAGTTAAATAAAGTATGAGATTGTACATTTATACTATGAAATGACTTGTGGCCATTACAAAAATATAGATAAGTATTTTACTGATATGGAAATATGCTATGTTGTGATGTGTACAAATAGTTGTACAGAATGACCCCAATTTGTTTAATAAAATATATGTTCATAGAAAAATGTGTGGAGTAATATATATTTATAGTAACAAAACTTAGTGGGAGAATTCCAGTTTAATTTTTTTCTCTTTTTTTTTTTGCCTTCTCTCTCTCCCTCCCTCCCACCCACCCACCCTTCCTTCTTTTCTCTTTATAATGAACATGATTTACTTTTACCATTTTTTTTTTCAAGATGGAGTCTCGCTCTGTCGCCCAGGATGGAGTGCAGTGGTGCGATCTCAGCTCACTGCAACCCCTGCCATCCCGGGTTCAAGCGATTCTCCTGCCTCAGCCTCCTGAGTAGCTGGGACTCCAGGCACGTGCCACCATGCCCAGCAGATTTTTATATTTTTAGTAGAGATGGGGTTTCACCATGTTGGCCAGGCTAGTCTTGAACTCCTGAACTCTTGAACGACTTGGCCTCCCAAAGTGCTGGCATTATAGGTGTGAGCCACCATGCCCGGTCTACTTTTACCATTTTAAAAAAGTTTAAAATTATGTGGGCTTTTTCCATCATAGATGGTTGAGAAAAAATGGTTACAAAGTATATGTGCGGTAAATCCATGGGCTATGTTTGTATATACTGAGAGAACAGGTGAAGAAAATACTAAGACTACCTAACAGAGGACTGAGGATCGCATTCCAAGTAGTGGGATTACTTCCCTCTCTTCTTGTTTAAATTTTTTTTTATGAAATGAGTATTTCAGTGATAAAAGGTTTAAATTCAATAACTGTGTGGTCTCTCAAATGCTTAGTGGTTAAAGTAGATTCAGTGCATCAGAGAAAAGTAACACAAGTTTGCCCGTGTAGACAACACCAGGCCCAACACATATGGTGTGGAGAACCCAACTTTGATTACCTATCACAGGAAAATCTGCCCACACAAGACTGGTAAGTCGATGGGGTGATATTTCTTGAGGAATCTTTGAGGATGTCCTTCCTGTTGCCATGCAAATGGGCATTTTGTTGTGGACAGGAGCAGGACAGAGGGGTAAGTCCCTGAACCTGCTGGCCAGTAGATTCATCCATGACACCAACTAACTGCAGTAATCCCTTCTAAGCCTCAGTTATCTCATCTGCTAAATGGAGATAATACCCCCTGGTCTGTCTGTCTTGTATGGTTATGGATGTACATGAACAAGTGAAACTACCCCCATCACAAGGAAAAACCATCATGGTTAGTTACTGGGAAAGACAAAAAAAGAGAAAAGGAAGATAAACTCAAAAAAGGATAATTGGAGCTAAATTGGTTTCTGAATCAGGCTGGCCTGGAGCCCCTCCCCTGGAACTTACTCTATTAAAAGGGCTGGCAAGAGGCCAGGGGCAGGAGGTGCCCCGGCTGGCCCAGGCCACTTACCCTCATCTGGGGCTACCTCCTGGCCTAGGGTGTGGCCATTTTCATTCCACTCCAAGTCCAGGGGAAAGCCAAGAAAATCCACAGGTCTTGTATTTCTTCCAGGGTCTTAAGAATGAAACATGTGCAAACGATGAACTCGTTTTATCCTCAGGCTGAGCCCTCCACACAGATTCCATCTCAAGGAGCTTTCTGGCTGATGGCAGAGTCAGGAGAGTCCCAGCTATTATCAGTGACAACAACCCTGCTTGCTCTCTGTGCGAGGCGTACGCCTGTCCCACCATCGGCAGGGTGCACTCCAGGAAGCAGGCTACACACTAGTGCACAAGGTGGCTGTGAAAACACCGCTGCACCAGGAGCCTGGGGCCGGCTGTAAAATGCTGGCCAAATCCCCATTCACTCTGTGTCTCCATCTACTTGTCTGAAATAGGAGGGTGGTGGTGTCCCATGAAAGGCCCTTTCACTTTTGAGGTCCTGGGAGCCACTGGTGCTCTAGAGGCAGTACTTCTACCCTCCACCATGGCCATCTTCATGGGGGGTTTGGACTCCATTTACAGACAGCCACAAGTACAAGGCAGGCATGGAACTCAAGAAAATATCCACACTATAGGTGAGGATGTGGGGACACTGGGAACTGATGGATGGGTGGGAGAGTGAAAATGGCTACTACCCCTGGGAACATAATGTGGCATTATTTTATGAAGTTGAACACATGCACACCCTCTGACCCAGCAATCCCACTCTTGGACATGAGCTCCAGGAGACATGTAAAAGAATGTTCTCAGCCAGTAACAGTGGCTCATGCCTGTAATCCCAGCACTTTGGGAGGCTGAGGTGGGTGGATCATTTGAGGTCAGGAGTTTGAGACCAACCTGGCCAACATGGTGAGAGCTATCTCTACTAAAAATACAAAAATTAGCTGGACACAGTGGTGTGTGCCTGTAATCCCAGCTACTCGGGAGGCTGAGGCAGAAGAATTGCTTGAACCTGGGAGGTCCAAGTTGCAGTGAGCCAAGATAGCATCACTGCACTCCAGCCTGGGCAACAGAGAAAAACTCTGTCTAAAAAAAAAAAGTTCTCAGAAGCATAAGAAAAGAAAATGTGCAAAGAAAGAAAACATGCAAACATCTCCAATATTACTGACCCCAAAAATGGGTAAGTACATCACAGTATATTCATTGGGATCATGGAATACTATTCAGTGGTGAAAAGGAATGGACTACAGCCACCTGCTTCAATGTGGATGAATCGTAGAAACCTAGCATTGAGGTAGAAAAGCAAGCTGCAGAAGAATGAACCCAGTTTGACTTCATTTATGTAAAGTTCAAATACTGTCAAAATAACTAACAATTTTTTTCTGTTTTTTTATTTTTTGGGAAAATATGTATATAACATAAAATTTGCCATTTTAACCACGTTTAAATATATAATTCTGTGGCATTAATTAAATCCACAGTGTTGTGCAATCATTACTATGATCTATTACCAAAACTTTTTTATCACCCCAAACAGAAACTATTCATTAAGCAATACTTCCCCCATTTCCCTTTCCATCCAGCCCCTGGTAACCTCTAACCTACTTTATCTCTATGAATTTGCTTATTGTAGATATTTCATATAAATAGAATCATACCATATTTGTTCTTTTGTGACTGGCTTCTTTCACTTAGTACAGGGTTTTCAAGGTTGTTCCATGTTAAGCATGTATCAGAACTTTTTTTTTTTTTTTTTTAGACGGAGTCTTGCTCTGTCGCCCAGGCTGGAGTGCAGTGGCACGATCTCGGCTCACTGTAGGCTCCGCCTCCCGGGTTCATGCCATTCTCCTGCCTCAGCCTCCAGAGCAGCTGGGACTACAGGCACCCGCCACCGCGCCCAGCTAATTTTTTTTGTATTTTTAGTAGAGACGGGGTTTCACCGTGGTCTCGATCTCCTGACCTCGAGATCCGCCCGCCTCAGCCTCCCAAAGTGCTGGGATTACAGGCGTGAGCCACCGCGCCCGGCCTTATGAGTGACCTTTACACACACACACACACACACACACACACACCCTGCATCTTGCTTATTGGTTCATCTGTTACTGGCCACTTGAGTTGTTTCTACCTTTTGGCTATCGGGAATAATGTTGCGATGTACATTCGTATACTAGTATCTGTTTGAATGACAGTTTTCAGTCCTTTGGGGTATATATCTAGGAGTGAAATATACATGGGGTGGAACTGCTGGGTCACATGGCAATTCTGTGTTTTACTTTCTGGGGAACCACAACAGTTTTTAGTCCTACATAAGTGGTAAGACCATCAGGAAGAAGCCAAGGAATCTGCTAACATAATTCAGGATAGTGACAGCTCTGGAAGACAGGGCGGGGCATACCATGGAGGAGGGAGACCAAGGGCCTCGAAGTACTTTGAGTCACTATTTAGCACTTTTGGTTCTATTTCTTAAACTGAGAGAGGGGTTCACAGGAGTTTATGTTATTATCCTTCGCGCCTATATATACATGTTACAGATATTCTTTTGCATGTATCAAGTGCTGCATTAAAAAAAAAGAAAAATATAAGAAAAAGAAAGTTAACCCATTCCTCTACACCGTCCCCCACCCCCAAGGACTGTGGCACAAATGCTCCCTGGTGCCCTATGTCCCTGCCAGTGGGAGACTCCTCACTGTGCTGAAGGCGAGGCTCGAGCCCAGACGCCCTGTGCATGTCCCAGGCTGCCTCTCCCGCTGGTCTGCAAGCTTCTTGGGGTGGCAATGAAATGTAACTTATCTTTGGACTCCAGTCACTAATACAGTCCCTGGTAAATAGTGCCAGCTCCATGTGTGCTTGCTCAATGAATAGATGAATGTATCAATATTAATTAGCAGCCTCTTCCCAGGACCTACCAGCCATGGCATTTGGAGAGCCATCCCATGCATCCACACCAAATGCTGGAGGCCACCTTCTCTCTCCAGTCCTCAGGGCAGTCTCTGCTGAGCTTGCTGCTTTCTGTCACTGCCATCTCTAGTCTCTAAGCCAATCGCACGGGGGTCCGCCAGTTGCTGGCTTTCCTACCACTACCCTGGCCTGCTTGCACCCTCCGTCCGCACCCACGATTCTCTTATATTCCTGCCAACTGCTTGGGGGGCTCCTCAGCTCTGCTGGCTGTCCTGGCCACTGCTTGCCTGGCCCTGGGCCCTCTCTGTCATTCCTCATCTATTGCTGTTGAAATACTCCAAGGCCCAGTTCAGGGCAGAACTCCTCTAGGAGGCCCTTCCTGGTTAACCCCACCAGAAGGCTTGAGACCAAATGGAGAAAGCACAGGGCCTGCATTAGGCAGGCCAACTAGTTCTCCTGTCGTGCTATGAGTATAGGTCTGCCCTGTGCATAAGGGCATCATATTCCTCAAGGGCAGGGGCTCTATGTTATAATTCTTTCCTAGCTCCCACGGCACTTAGCATACATCTGGGCATCTAAACAGCAAGCTATGATCTGAGAATGGACTTCATTTTTACCTCTCCGGAGGTTCCAGCAATGCAGCTGGGCTGGGCGTGGTTAGAGCTGTGAATGTTGGCACCTGCTGCCCACTCCCAAGGACCCAACAACCAAAGAAACCACACATATTTTCAAGCAAAACTGGATATACCAGAACATACCAGTCCCTCCGTGGACAAAGCAAGGTTTCTGTTCTTTATTAACTATGTGTTTTTCGTATCATTATCTGAAATTTAGATGCCTCAAAATGAAAAGTGTTTTGGAGGCAGGATAGACTAGAATCTACAGCCGAGGTGGGCAGATGGGAGTTAATGCAGAGGCGTGAATAAATGCTGAACTGAGAGACAAGTGGAAGGCTTGGATGGCTCAGGAGGTTCACTTAATCTCACTGTCTCAGTTCCTGCCATAGTGAGAGGCAGCCTGCCACAGAGGTTAGAGCATGGGAGTCAGAGAGAGACCACGGGTTGAAGTACTAGCTCAGCCACTTTCCTGCTATGTGACCTTAGGCAGGTTACTTGACCTCTCTGGCCTCCTTTTTTCATCTATAGAATGGGAATAATAAACAGCCCTTCACTGGATGGTTCTAAGGGTTCAATAAGTTAACACTAGCAAAGCACTTAAAACAGGGCCTGGAGCATCCTATGCCCTCAGCCAGAGGTAACTCTTTTTACTGTACAACAAAACACGTGTTCCATCTCACAGAACATTGCTCTGGGATGAGCCTTTATGGTGTCTAATGAGCTACTCAAGCAGAACGAATCTTTAGTAAAACATACCAAACAGCTCCCCAGATAGACAGCACCAATTTCTATTCCTTCCAGAAGAGATGGGTGGGCATATCCACTTCACTGTACCTTTACTTGCCAGCCCTGGCTATTCTAATTTTTGTACAAAGCTTCGTGAAATTGATGAGTTAAAAAAAAAAGGCATCTTGGAGCTTTTAACTTCAGTATTCTCATTAACAATCATGATCAATCTTTTCTTCTTCTTCTTTTTTTTTTTTTTTAACTGAGGCAGAGTCTCACTCTGTTGCCCGGGCTGGAGTGCAGTGGTGTAATCTTGACTCACTGCAATCTCCACCTCCCTGGTTCAAGCGATTCCCCTGCCTCAGCCTCCCAAGTAGCTGGGACTACAGGTGCACACCATGACGCTTGGCTAATTTTTGTATTTTTAGCAGAGAGGAGGTTTCGCCACATTGGCCAGGCTGGTCTCAAACTCCTGACCTCAAGTGATCCGCCTGCCTCAGCCTCCCAAAGTGCTGGGATTACAGGCGTGAGCCACTGCCCCTAGCCTGATCAACCTTTTCTTATATGTGAACTGATCATTTGCCATAGGTAATCATGTATTTCTGAGCTGTCATTTCCTTTTCCCCCTTTGTGCCACTGAGATGCATGCCTTTCTTTTAAGGATACAAAAGCTCTTTTTATAGGGTTAATATATTAACTTTTTGGCCATATGTGTTATAAATACATACATATGTTTTAAAACTTTAATAGTAAAAAGTTCATTCAGAAACCTGTAATATTTAGTCTTTGACTTGTTCTTCCTCTTTCTTATCCTAAGAAAACAATCAGTGTTCCTGAGCCAGAATATTCACTCTAGTGCCATTTATATTAGGGGAAACAGAAAATTACCCAATATATAGCTAATGTGGTACATTAGCGTGAGTGAATAGTATGCGACCTAAATTAAAATGAGACTTTCTATGAGTGATTAGGAAATGCTCAGATAAAGTGCTAAGTGATAAAAGTAGCACAATGTCCAGAATAACCTCAATTTTATAAAGTGAAGAAAATTATACATATTTTTTGCAAGGTTGCGAAGCTACATCAAAACATTAACAATATCAATTGGAGTTCTTTCTTTCTTTTTTGTCTTTCTGCCTGATGTGGATTCCTAAGGAGCTTATTCTGAGTGGTAGAATTACTGATGCTTTAATCTTCTTTTACCTTTATGATTTCCTAAATTTTCTATAATAAATTATTTTATAACTAAAAAAAATTATCAATCTCAAACTTCAGTGTTCATCAGAATCACCTGCACGGCTTGTTAAAACAAAGATCACTGTGTCCCATCCTCAGGGTTTCTGATTCAGTAGGTTCATGGTGGGTCCCAAGACTCTGCCATTTCCAGCAAATTCCCAGGTGATGCTGATGCTGTTGGTTCAGGGACACACTTTTGAGAACCATGACTCTACACTAAAGGGTATTATTTCTCCCATTACTTTGTTTGCATCCAGGTTGATGAGATGTAAAACAATGGCACCTGATCTTCTTAATCTTTGAGACTGATAAATTGTTTCCACCAGGTGAGAAGGAGCCAGAACATCAAGCCAGTGCAGGCGCAAGCCCAGTGCAAGCGAGTCTTTGTTCCTACTGCCAGCCCCATGCTCATGGAAGACCTGCGTTCCACACATTCCTTCCCCTGAAACCACCAGGCACCTCCCTTTCCTTCTCATTTTCCAACAAAGTGCACTTGGAGGAATGGGGGCATTTCTCATTTGTATTCTCATTCAAAATGTATACCTACTTTTTGTCTTTTTTAAATGTTATTATTAATTGAAGACTATATGTCTACATTTTGAATCATAGTTCATGTGTGACAGGCAGGTCCTCCTGGCCCAACCAGGAACTCCTGGTGGGCCCAGACAGCTTGCTTAGGTCCATCCTGGGTGCCTGGCAAATGTGTGTTGGTTTGCTTGGGTCTCCCCTGAGCTCCAGGACTGTGATAGGCCTGGCAGACACTTTGGTGAGGACATACCAACATAAATAACAATCTCATTGATGGCAGCCCTCCAGAGAAAATGAAACAGGAATGAACTTGTAACTGGCTTGGGGTGGGGTACTTCAATAGCGGGGGTTGAGAGAAAGCACTTTGAGTCTGGAGTGTGTTGGTTGGCATGAGGTTGAAGGGACAAGCTGGACAGACTGCAGAGGGTCCCTTAGGCTGGCATTTCTCGAACTGTCATGTGCACACAACCCCAGGGATTTTGATTCAGTCAGTCTAGGGAGGGGTCTGAGATGCTACATTTCCAGGTGGGGCCCAAGCTGCTGCTCCCTGGGGACAGCCCTCTGACTAGCAAGACCTTGGGCCACAGTAAGGAATTTGAAATCCAATCTAATTACAATGGGGAACCATTGAGGAGTTGGAAGCAGCGGACTGACAGATCCTACTTATGTTTTAAAAGATGACTCTGGGGGAGAAACTGTGTGGGAAGACTCCGAGCAGAAGCAGGGTGACAGGAGATGAGGTGGGAGCTGAGGGCACTGGACCTCAGAGGCAGCCATGGAGGCGAAAGAAGTGGTCAGGTAATGGCTAGGCATGGTGGCTCACGCCTGTAATCCCAGCTTTGGGAGGCTGAGGCGGGCGGATCACTTGAGGTCAGGAGTTCAAGACCAGCCTAGCTCACATGGCAAAACCTTATCTCTACCAACAATACAAAAATTGGGCATGGTGGTGGGTGCCTGTAGTCCCAATTGAGTCAGAAGAATCACTTGAACCTTGGAGGTGGAGGTTGCAGTGAGCTGAGATCACGCCACTGCACTCCAGCCTGGTGACAGAGTGAGACTCCGTCTTAAAAAAAAAAAAAAAGAAGTGGTTAGGTCAGGGATATGTGTAGGAACTAGTGCTAGCAGGACAGGGATGTGTCTAGGAACTAATGGACACTGGGGGAGGAGGGAAAGTGGGAAGCAAAGAGACTCTAACCTGCCCCCAGCAAGTAGGTCTGCACAACCCTATTCACTTGGAGACTAAATGAAGCGGCTCCTTTGGCATCATTCACACAATCAGAGCTCCAGGCCTTGCCTGCCTTGCCTGCAGAGGATGCTGGGAAGGAGCAAGGTCAGTTTGCACACTTACATCCCTGGAACACCAGCCCTGAAGGACAGAAGCATGGCTGCAGGAGGCCGACTGATTTTGGGAGGTACCAAGAGAGTAAGTGGGTGCCTCAGGAGTCTCTGCCAGGACTCCAGGGCAGGCACAAGCCACCAGACCTGCCCCTGGTCTTGGGGAAGGCAGCCACTTCTCACACCTACTCCTGCGCTCCCTGCAGAGCCATGCCCATGAGCACTGTTCTTCCCAGGCTTCTACTCCAGTTGAAAGAAAGCTGTCCCTCGAAGACAGAGATCCAGGCCATCAGCAGGCCATAACCCAGGAATTGTGGGTAGGGGAGGAAGAGGAGGTGGAATACCCATCTGGTGGCAAAACCATTGTATAAGCAACTGTCAGACATCATGTGACTGCATCTCACAGTTAGCTTGTGTCCCTCCACTGTCATCAGAGCCCAGGGATGGGATGCTGTCCCAGCTGCTCTTGTGTGTCTCAAAACTTCTATAAATCTTTTCAAGTTGGCTTAATACTTTTTTTTTTAAAAAATGCACTTACTGTACCAAAATATTAAAGGCAAATTTAAGCGATGTACACACTAGAACTACTCCCAGCCCCCACACTTTACTGACCCTGTATCCACTTCTTAGCTCCCTCTGAGCCTGGATGAGATGCCTCCCATTGGTACATACCTGCAGTAACAGTGGCTCTATGAGGGTGTCTCCCTAGGGCAAATGGGATTCTGGATTTAGCAGCATGTGAAACTGATGGGCAGCAATTCACATGAAGGCTTTTGGATTGAATGAGAGGCTGGGTACAGGTAGGAGATAGCAAGACTGATGGTGTGAGCCATCACCTGGCCTGAGAGGCAGGTTTCCATCTGTAAAATAAGGGCTTAGGAGAGAGGCTGAGCACTGCGGGGGACCTGGGCCCTGATGACAATGTGGGTACAGGGAGAGGGAAAAGGCTGTGCTGGGCACAGAGTGGCTCTGGTGTCCCGAGGGCTCAGGATGGCTTTAGGGGAGACAGTGTTCTCACCAAGCAGCAGCAGAGACCCATGGATGTGGAGGATACAGCATTAAGGCCTGAGCTGACCTGTGCCTGGGGCCCAGTGACATGCTGCAGTCCCTGGTGACTTACAGCATAACAGAAGGTTTCCTGCAGGTGTGGGGAGGAGGTGCCAGGCTCCTGCAGCCGAGCCAGCTGAGCTTGGAGCCATCTAGATCTGGCTGTTCATGTTGCCGTGACCAAACCCCTCAGAGGCTGTGGAAACTGAGATCTTCTTGGACGAACAGCAATGCCAGCACAGCCCAGTGTAGGCACAGAGGTGTGGGCAGCACAGTTCTTCAGGGCCTCAGAACCCAGTCCATGTTGCTGTACAGTGTCTGGATCTGTTATTTTAATGGCGTATAATATTCAACTGAATGGATGGTCGACAATTGATATTACCATTTTCCTACCTTTGGCTGATTGTTGGTCATTTTTTTCTCTTTTGTTATGAAAATGTAGTTGTTTCATCTTTATTTTATAGGCACACAGGTGCTGCAGTAGGGTATGAGGGAGGTGGAGGGCAGAGACTATCATGCTGTCCTGCCCACGTGCAAGCTCCCTGTATAAGAGGCCTCCAAGCAAGAGGCACCATTAAATTCATGGTGCCAGATGGTTGCAGCCAATTCTTCTGAGAAGGCCCAGAGCAGCTGAGGCTGGTGAGGGCTGGGATCACAGTAATCCCTGTGATTACTGACTAAATATGTTACAACAGGCTCTGGTGAAGTATCCGAAACGGGCAGCAAAATGCAAGGGTTGGAGTTCAGGTGGTGGGGAGTGGCCTTCCCAGTGAATGAACTAGCTACTTTGGGCTTCCAGGATTCTTGTCCTGCTGTATATTCAGTCCAACCCAGGAGGAAGAAGAACTGCCCACACCTAAGCCTCCACTATATTAGCACCATTGTAGCTGCTCAGCAAACGAATGAATGAGCGGATGAGTGAATGAACAGACCAGATGGGAGCTGCTTATGTACTGCATGCACTCTAACCACCCCCCACTCCCAACACACACACAAGGAAGTTGAAATATTCCCTCTTGGACTCTGACTCTTTGCAGGAGGGGATGCGGATCTATGGGGCTGGTCGAACTTGTCCTTGGGGCTCTGTCCGGAGGGGCCTGACACCCTGGGCTGTAGCATCTCTCTCCTGGCAGCTGTGGGTACCTGGGTGAGCTGCCCCCAGACACAGAGAGCAAGCATGCCTGATGCCTATGGCTGTACCTCCATGTGGATCACTGATTGCTTTGTGATCACCCATCAAGTGATCACATGCTAGGGGTTGAAAGGGGGACAGAGAAAGCAATATAGGATATACTTCCTCCCTCTAGGAAGTTTACAAACGAATGAGAAAAATGAGTCACATCCAGGCTGCAGAGGGCACAGAGATGAGCCACCCAGATGGGGATCCCAGCTGCTGGGAGCAAGGTCAGCATTCAGCCCTCAGCTCAGGACAGCCCCATCAGGGTTGCAGAGAGCCACCTGGCCCAAAGTCACGCCTTCCAAGAACCGCACATTCAGCGACTATGCAGGGCATCAGAGGCCTGGGCGTTTTGGCCCAAGCTGGGACAAACTTGAAGAGGCCCTTTCAGCCCCAGAGGTCCCTGTGGGGTTGGCATAAGTGGTAGGGCTGGCATTGCTGCAGCAACTCCCTCCCTCCCCCTGCCTCTTGCAGGAGTTGATCCCCTGAACACTCCTAACAAACATCCTGCATGTTAAACTGCTTCCTGGTTGGCTGCCCAGAGAACCCAGCCTTTCAAACAGGGAAGACAATACTGAAAAGTCAGTCATATGGCAACATTCAGGGTTAATTTTGTAGTTCAGGCTCTGAGCAGTATAAGAATGGTGAATATAGAAGTAAGTGCTGCAGGATGCATCCTTATAAAAGAGCTCTCCTTAGAAATGATCATGTATATTTTTATTAATGAGATTGTAAACATAAACATGTATATTACGATTTTTTTTTGTTAATGTGAAGGGTTGTTTCTCTCATATTTTATGTTCGATGTTCAGCTCTGGGGTCCCTGATGGACAGGAGGTGATGTAGCCTGGGGACAGTGGGATGGTTTCTTTCCTGCAGGGCTCAGCCAGCCAGGAAATATGCCAATTAAGGCAAAGCTCTCTGTGAGGAATCATTTCAGTTGTCAAGTTAACCCCATGACCTGGGGATCATAGGCTGGGTACTATCTCCCCAACTCTCCAGGCAGGCTGGGCCCCTTTAATTGGCATCAGTTACTTTGGGGCATGGTGACCTCTACCTAGAAATGTCGGATTCTCTGGAGATGATGAAAAAGCCGAACAAAGCCTGCAGTCTGTCTGCCTGACTGCAACCCTTAGGCAAGCCTGGGATGGCAGGCGGTGGGAATGGGTCCCTCATGTGAATGTATTAGGAGACACTGAGTAGCAGGTACCTTTCCTGGAAGTCAACAGCACATGCTGGAATAGAATCTGCACCACAGTCCTTAGAGCCAAGCAAAATGCAACCAACCACCTTTGAGAACCATGGTGTTTTGTTACTAATTATCTTTTGCACATGCTTTTACTACTCAGTTATTATCGTATATTAAGTTCATTATTACTACAGAGGAGCCAGCTGGAAGGGGGTGGGGTGAATCTGCATTGCCCCCTGCTGTTCTGTGAGGATTACTAGGGTCTCTGGGCACCTGCAGGGGTTTGGAGATGGTGGGCTGAACGGTTCCAGCATCATGGGATTAAGGCTGAGCACTCACCCTCAGGTAGCTGAGACCCAGGAATCCTGATAGGATGCTGGCTGGCATTTTTGGTTTGGTGTCTGTGAAGTGCTATCTGAGCCAGCCCAGGGGGCTCCAGTTCCTCAAGGAGCAGGGGTGGGTGAGAAAGCAGGAAAGCAAGGACAGCTTTTGGGAATGGACAGGCAGAATTTTAACACTGGTTGGGAGAAAGCCCCTTGCAGTTTTCCCCTCTCTCCACCTCTCTGCTCTGAGGACAGCAGCGGTGGCCAGTTGGGACAGCCAGGATGGAGTCTAGGGCCAGGTCAAGGCAGGAGCAGCAACTGCTCAGCCACACCCTCAGCTTTCATCAGCCGTGGAGGAGAAATGCCACGGTCACAGGCAGAATGCAGGGGCCACTGGGAAGCAGGGGAGGGGCAGAGGTTTGCTGCATGGGAGCTCTGAGTCAAAAACTACTTTCAAAATCATAGCTACTGTGTGCTAGATATATCGCATAATTTATCTTTTTGATCTTCTCATCAGCTCAGAGGACAGCTATGATTATCCCACTGAACAGATAAACAACCTGGGACTCAGAAGTTCCAAGTAGTCCACAGTGACTCAATTAGAAAGTGGGTGAACTGAGGTGGGAACCCAGATCTAAGTGGATTCTTATCCAGTAAGGGCTTCCTGCTGTGGAAGCCGTGTAAGGGATCTCACTCCTGAATGGAATTCTGGACTAGATAGTGTCCGTAGGAAGAAGGTGGCCCCAGCCCTGAAAGGTGCATCTCCCTCTGGCTGCCTTACAGACATCTGTTTTTGCACCCCTGAGCTACTGGTGGCTGGCTGCCTTGCTAGGGAACCCCCTTAATGGGGTGCATGGACAGCCCTCTGTGCCATGGTGTAAATGGCAACTTGTTTCAGGATTCGGCTAACCCTGTTCCCCAGACCACAGCAGACAGGGGAAGGATAACAGAGGTGCTGGCCATAACAATATGATGGCTGGAGAGGCAGTGAAGCACTGTGGAGTTGGTCTTGGGGGTCAGGCAGATCCTTATTCTGGGTCCACCATCCACCAGGGAAGAACTTTTAGACCAGGAGGGCTTCTGATGTCCTAACATTGTCTGCCTTGCCCCTCATTAGGTGGCCCCAGTAGACAAGATGATCCAGGGCAGGAACCCTGCCTGGGCAGCCCCAGGAGACACTGTACAGCAGATAAAGTCTGGTGTGGTGTGGCTGCACTGAGGTCGCTAGCCACGCATTCTAAGAATGCAAGATATCATCGTGCAACTCTCTTTACCTAGTGTGCTTTGGGCAAGTGATCCTGGAAGTGCCCTGCCAAGAGGAGGGGAGCTGGCATGCTGGTGGCAGGGTCAGTAGAGAAGCACTGCGCACCGTGCAGTCAGGCTCCCAGGGAGTACTGCACATTTGGCCAGGACTATGCTTCAGGGATACATCATTTTTTATATCATTTGATTTCTTCAAAGGATATCATTTCAAAAATTTACATACAGGTATTTTCTATTTTCCTTTATTACCTCTCAGGCTGACTTTCCCCATTATTATTACCTGTTCTCAGTCTCTGATAATAATTATTTTAAAAAATCCATTATGAGATAATTCTTCACTATCATTGGTAAGTGATTTAGTCTAAGAGCAGACCAGGATTTTGTCATAGACAGGTCTAAGAAGGGTCTTATTAATCACATCAGAACACCTGTGTCTTTAATATACCCTCTGATACCCTGGGGCTTGAAGACAGCCCTGGGCACCACTCTCCTCTGTCCTTATGAGAGCGGGGCTCTGAGGACAGCCCTAGACAGTGTGACCCCCAGTGGCTCTTGAATCCAATCACCTGGAACTGATTGTGGACTCCAGCCTGTCCTGACTTCCACAGTGTGTTGCTTAGCTGGTCTCAAAAATTTCAGCCCATTCTAGCTCCCCGGGGGAGATGCCCTCATTGGCTTCTCGTTACATGGGGACACCTGCTTGCAGTGGGGCCATTGTGATGAACCAGGCTTGTTATTTGAATGGCATGTGACACTTCCATTGCTTTAGGTTTCATCAATCCCTCTGAGGAGAGGTGTGTGCTGGGAGAAAGGGGGGAAGACCAGAGCTCTATGCTGAGTTTGTGGAGTTCTTCAACCTGGTAGGGGTAATCCTCTTGGAGTCCCTTGTAAGGCTGAGCATTTGTGTGGAGGATCTAAAGTCTTGCTGGCCTCAGGAAACAGAGAAAATGACTTCTACCTTTCCGCCTGGGCCCAGGTCAGAGTGACCATCTGCAGCCTTAGGGCAGGGAAGAAGGGGGAGCAAAAGAAATAGAGATGGGAGAGGGAGGAGGAAAGGGGGAGGGAAAAGAGAACCTTCAAGGTTCAAGGGCAAGAGCAATGAAGGAAGATGCGCGTGGCTCAGTGAAGGTTCTGTGTAAATGGTGAAGGCCACCACTTATGGAGTGTGCACAACAGGCCAGGCACTGATGGCTTTCCTCATTCAGTCTTCACATCAACCCTAGGAGGCTCCATCCCCATTTTGCAAATGGGGAAACTGTAGCACAGAGAGGTTAAGTAACTAGTCCAAGGCCACGGAGCCTGCAGATGACAGAGGTAAGACTTGAACCAGGCCCTGATTCCAGAGCCTATGTGCTAAGAGGCTGTGCCATACTGCTTCATCATCAGTCCCAGCTCAGAGCACCTCCCTGAAGGCTCCCCTGAGCCCTTGGTCGAGACCTCCTCCCCATGCTCTGACACTGAACAGCACCGTCTCTCTTGTACCACTCAGCTGAATGTCATGCCTGATTCTATAGAATCTTGCTTCATTTTTAGTTCTGGTCTTACCTGGCTAAATGGATGACAACTCTTTAGAAGGAAGGGGCCAAAGACCTGCATGGGTGTCCTACAGGGGTCAGCATGGGGTCCGCATACAGTAAGTGCTGCTTTGTCTTTGCTGATGAGGCATCGCCTTGGATGGCCCCCACTGGTTGTGAGGAAGGCCTTGTGGGCCAGCATTTCTCCTCCCAGGGCCCCACTGTTCTCCCCTCGGTTCTCCCCACGTGAGGCTCACTCGGCCTTTCATCCCAGCGTGGGCTTTGGGGTTGGCCGACGCTCAGCTCCTCTCCTCTGCCTGGGGCTGCAGAGAGTTCACCACTGTGTTATTGGAAAAGCTTCCAAGAGTTGGAGCCAGGTTCACTCAGAGGGTGCGCCACAGGAGTGGGAGAGGAGGGATGGGAGGGAACATGGAGAGAAGCTGTCCCCTCGGCAGGGAGCAGTGGCGGGAGAAGGGAGGGAGAAAGAGGCAGCGGATTTGAGAACCCCACAGCTGCGTGTCCACAAGGGCCGGCCAGAGGCTGCCCAGCCCAGCCAAGGGGCCTCCTCCCCAAGGCCTGAGTCATCTGGAGGACCCCGTAAGCTCCATCTTTATGTTCGCTCCATTTGTTCTCCAACCTTCCCTGGGTCATACCTACTGTTACCATGAAGAGCTCCACAGGCCTACAGGAAATCACTCCTGCCTGCCTGAACATCAGCCTCTGGGCTGTCCAGTTCAGCTTGACCTTTGGGAAGCTCCTGGTTCTCCCTGCAATGCCCCGAACCGACTGCTCCCCACAAGGTGCCCTCACTCTGGCCCTTCATCCTCCTCTCCATTTAGCCGCCTGCCAGGCTGTTCTCATGCACCGGCCACACAAGTGGCTAGAAATGTGGCATGATTAAAGTGGTCTAGGAAGTCCCCTTCCCCGAATAAACAACTGGCCCCATGCACTGCCCAGAGTGCCTGACTTTGCTTTTTCCTTATGCCTGAGTCCCATCATTAGAAATGTCTGCTGGCCGGTTCACAATTGTAAAGATATGGAACCAACCTAAGTGCCCATCGACCAATGAGTGGATAAAGAAAATGTGGCACACATACACCATGGAGTACTACTCAGCCACAAAAAGGAACAAAATAATGTCTTTTGTAGCAACTTGGATGGGGCTGGAAGCTGTTATTCTAAGCGAAGTAACTCAGGAATGGAAAACCAAATTCCGTATGTTCTCACTTGTAACTGGGAGCTAAGCGATGGGTACGCAAAGGCATACAGAGTGGTATAATGGACACTGGAGACTCAGAAGGGGGAGAGTAGAAAGGGGGTGAGGGATAAAAAAACTACATATTGTGTACGATGTATACTACTTGGGTGAGGAGTGCACTAAAGTCTCAGATTTCACCACTATATAATTTAGCCGTGTAACCAAAAACCACTTGTACCCTAAAAGCTATTGAAATAAAATTTTTTTTTTTTTTAAAGAAAGAAGTGTGCACAGGTAAGCCTTCTCTTTCAAATACAGACACCCTGAGAAGGGGACCATGTGGTAGTGAGTGTCTCTTCCACACCTTAATGTGAATTCGTGCAAAGAACTGGATTTTCCTAATAACTAGGTTTGATCATCAGAACGAGGGGATGAGGTGAGGGGTTTGAAAGGGTGCTGAGAGCTTAGATGGGATGATTTCGGAACACAGATTCCTGGATGGGTGGGTCTCAGCGGGTGGGGAGAGGAATTTGAGCAGTGTAGGAAAAGCATGAAGATACCAGGGGAAAAAAAAGTGTGCTGCAAATGCCCATTTCACTGCCCTCCAAAAAAACTGCCAAAGGAGAGTGGTGAAAAACCAAACGTCAAAGACACACTCAGGATGGCTTCATAACTTCCCAATGTCCCCATCTCCTGGTTAGAACCAATGTTTATGTATTAACTGAGGACACACACACACCCAGAGAAAGTCCAAAAAAAAAAAAAAAAAACCACCACATAGCAATGCCCAGAAAACTACCCCAAACATGTTCCTTTCAAAGCTGCCAACTGAGGAGCCCTCCCTGATCAGTCGGAGGCAGATCAGACCTGTTTCCTTTAATTGCAACTTCCACCCTTCTAGAATTTCTCCTCCTCTGCAGGTCCAGGCCACAGAGACATTAATCCCTATTCAAGTGAAACTTCAAGGTTTTTCCTTCTATTAAAAAAATGAAAAACAAAAAACTCTCAAAACACCCCAAAGCAGTGTCTCTAATGCCACTGGTGTGTGCATTTGCCCGGAAGGGAGGGAGAGGCTCCAGGCACGGCACTGCATGGAGGCCTGGCCTCAAGTTTCCTCACCTGGCCTCTCTCTCGTTGAAAGGCAGAAATGCAACCCTTGGTCCCTCCTCCACCCCACTTCCCCACCCCCTGACAGCTTTGATAAACTGTGATTATTTCAGTCCCTACAGCACAGCTGTCCTGTGAATTGTCCAGTCAGGGTTATGGGGTGGAAGCCAAGGTCTGGAGTGTGGAGCTCAGATCTCCGAATAAACCGGCCCTCCCTTTCCCTCCTCTGCCTGCCTGCTCCCTAGCAGGTGGGAGTCGAGGAGGAGGGCGGTCTCTGGCTGAGACCAGGGATGACAGAAGCATTTTCTGAGCAGCCTGCTGATGGCAGAGCCCCAGTAGGGGAGGGTAAGGGAGCAGAGCTTGCAGACAGGGTTAGGGGTGGAGTCGCCTTACCTACGTGCTGTGAATGCAGGCCTCTCCAAAATCCTCCTTCATCCCAATCAAGGAGCCCTGAAATTGCACCTCTAGAGATTAACCTCAGGCTGCTTCTCTGCTTAAAATGTGCTGGTGCATTATTTGAGGACAGAAATGGAGCTTTAGTCACTTTGTCATTTACAGGAGGTATTTGGGAAATGTTGGTTGAATGAGTGACATTCTGGGCCGCTATTAGAAATAATAATAGAAGAAGAGGAGCAAAGCTCTGGGGGCTTTAAGGGAACTGGGCAGGGATGACCCTGAGTGGGGAGGGAGAAGAAAGTGATGCTAGGTCAATCCTACCATATCACAGTTGTGCACACAGCTAGCCAGGGCAACAACACGGGTGATCTGGTCCTTGCCCTTGAAGAGCGTGACTGTCTTACCAAGTAACGGCCATTTGTATGACTCTGCTAATCCTCCTCCGAGAAGTTGGGAAAATTGTCCTCAACACTCAGAATGGTCAAAGCTGAACTTCAGAAACCATCTACTTAAAGGCTCTCTGAATCATTTTCAGCAGCAGAAGCCCCCTTTCATAAATAAAATTTTGTGCAGAACCAGACCCACACAGATCTGTTGTGCTTGAGCCAGCTGTGTGAATCTCTGTGGAGAACACCAGCGTAATCCATCCAACTCCCCATTTCAAGTCAGGAAATTGAGGCAAAGAGAGGTTAAAAAGTGTTCTCAGACTTCACCACAATCACCTCCAAGCACCCGGTGGCCTCCCTTGAGATTCAACTTCAGTACTTCTTGGGTAGGCATGGGCATCTATAATCTTTTATTTATTTTTATTTTTTACTTTTTTGAGATGGAGTCTTGCTCTGTCACCTAGGCTGGAGTGCAGTGGTCCCATCTCAGCTCACTGCAACTCCCACCTCCTGGGTTCAAGCGATTCTCCTGCCTCCGCCTCCCTAGTAGCTGGGATTACAGGTGCACGCCACCACGCCTAGCTAATTTTTCTATGTTTAGTAGAGATGGGGTTTCACCATATTGGTCAGGCAGGTCTCGAACTCCTGACCTCAAGTGATCTGCCCGCCTCCGCGTCCCCAAGTGCTGGGATTACAGGCGTGAGCCATGGCACCTGGCCTGAAATCTTTTAAAAGAGTTTATAGGTGATTGCAACATGTAATCAGGTTTAGGAACTGCTGGACTAAGCACTATTTGATGGTGAAGAGTCCATTCATAGCAGAGCATAGTCCAGGCTGCTCTTGGGTCATACAAGCCAAATTCCATTACGATAACTTCCAAGAAGCACTGGAATTCATTTCTGGTCCTCAGGTTTGCCTACACTGAACATGATGCCACAGAATGGCTAATGACCAGGACTTAGGATGTTCTAATGAAAGGATAGTTGTTTTTTTTTTTTTTTTTTTTTTTTTGTAATGTTTGGTAGTCTTCAAACTAGGTGAGTTCCCCCATGCCAGTTGGCTCAAATTTGTCTTTGTTAAGAGTGTTAGTTATCCTATTCAGTCCCATAGGCATAAAACTGGGATAAAATGATTTCATTGTGGAGCTGAAATATCAGCATGAAATAGAGTACTCAGCCATACAAAGCGACTGTCTTATAGGAACATAGAGGGAAAGCTCAGTATAGAGCTCTGGGACATGCAAAGGAAACACCAGGGTGTGCAGGATGCTCAAGAGGTCTGAATGGCTCTCACTATACCTACAGAAAGCAAGCATGGCTGAGCTGATCCCAGAATATTTCCTGGCTACTGCTCCCTTGAGCATATAAACCCTTAAAGATAGGACGGCTACAATAAAAAGGCCATATTATCAACAAGTGTTGGTGGGGATATGGAGAAACTGGAACCATCACATACCTGCTGGTGGGAATGTCTAATGGTACAGCCACTGTAAAAAAACATTCTGGTAGTTTCCCAAAGGGTAACTATCAAGTTACCATATGACCCAGCAATTCCACTCCTAGGTATATACCCCAAAGAAATGAAAACCTAGGTCCACACAAAAACTTGCAAATGATTGTTCAAAACAGCATTATTTACAGAAGCCAAATATGGAAACAACCTATATATCCATCACGGGTAAATGGATTTACCCATTATGGGTAAATATCATTATGAATGGGTAAATAAAATATGGTATATCTATACAAGGAATATTGTTCAGCAATAAAGAGAAATGAAGTACTGATGCATGCTACAAAGCTAACGACTCAAAAGTGTTAGGTTAGTTGAAAGACACTAGTCACAAAAGACCACATATTATCTGATTCTATTTATACGAAAGGTCCAGAATAGGCAGATCTATAGAGACAAAAGGTAGATTATTGGTAACCTAGGACGGCTTGGGGTGAAATGGGCAGTGACTGCTAATGGGTACAGTATTTCCTTTGGAGTAATCAAAATACTATAAAACTGATTATGATAATGGTTACACAGCCCTGCAAATATGCTAAAAACCATTGAATTTACACTTTAAATGGGTGGATTATATGCTATGTGAATTATATCTCAATAAATTTTATTGACTGTTTTATTAAGAAAAACAGAAACAAAACAAACATTAGAAAAGTTTCTGTTGTTTAAGTTCTGTTTAATAGAGGCAGCCTCTGCTAGATTTCCCTAGGGCTTATGGATGGCAAGTGTCAACAGGAGCTGAGACCACTGTCATCTCTCCAGTGACCTCTTCCAGTGGCTCCAGAAAGACCAACGGACCAACCCGTTGTCTCCAGAAACAATTTAACAGAATTGTCAGCCAGAATCCACAGCCAAGAAAGCAATAGCCCTGCATGTATGTGTACAAAGCATATGTGTAGGCAGCACCGATTTTCCTGAAGGCCAAGTCCAGTTATATGATATCATTTGGGAGGGCCACATGTACATTTGCATCTGGTTTGCATCTAATTTGGAAAAGCCGACATAGATCGTGTGCCGTATTATTAGGTAATTTTTCAAGTTTGGAGTCTCGGAGTTGCTCCACTCAATTTGTTCAGTGGATGGACTCAGTTATTGACTGATGAATTACAGCTTGCTCCGGGGTTCCTGGCCTAGGAGGGGCAGCCTGTGGTCATGCAAGCTTTCCTGTTCTGTGTTCCATGCACACACAAGCCAAGCTACCATTGCGGGGCAGCTCTTATCCCACGGGGGGAACCTCCTTCTCACTAGCTGGCCTCTGGCATGGAGGAGGGAGGTGCATGGGTGCGGATGAAGTGGAAGGAGGCCCACTCTAGCTGATCCCCTTCCAAGCAAGGCCTAGATGGAGGGGGCCTTCCAAATGGAACAAAAGGGAAAATGACAGAAGAGAGCAAGCATTCCTATTTATCTAAACACAGGATCAAGATGTACAGTGGGAAAGTGAAATTATGCTGCAATTTTTAAAGTCATCCACTGAAGATAAACTCTCCCTTCAAAGGAATTACTCATTTCACTCCATCATGATACCTCAGGGTCTATCAGTATTCAAATTTGTTAAGCAATAACATGCAGAATGTATGATATAAAGGGCCTGTGTCATCACACATTCCCCACGCTATTTTTTTTTTTTTTTGCTAAGTCATGAGAAGTGCAGCAAGTTAAAAATCAAACAAAAATTAACAAGCACACACACACAAGATGGAAAATAAATCCTCCGTGGAAGTTACCATGAAGCAGGCGGCTTTAGAAAGGAAAAACACAATCTCTGACTAATATGAAGGAGACTCCAAATTGCTCTTGGCAACAATCTCTCAACCCGATTCCCCTCCCTCTATTCATCTCCACAGTTCCCAGCCAAAGGAAAATAAACTGAACAGCTCTCTCCCTGGCCCAACCTGTAGGGCTGCCTGGCTGAGCAAGGGCTGAGCAAACAAACATCCCCATGCAATTATACACCTGTGTAATTGCTGTAAACACTGGGACAGCCAGCCGGGTGCTCACGGCCCTTATCAAGCTGATAATCTCAATATTGGGGGAAAATGCCTTTATTCTGGCAGCACGACATCAAGGTAGTATGCAATATGATCTTGTGACCTCAAACCCAGGATTTTTTTTTTTTTTTAAGAAAAGGAAGTAGAAAAAAACTATTCTTCTAGCAGGAGTCGGTAACAATTCTGGGGAAAGAAAGTCCCAGAGCATCACTCAGATGGGTAATAGCTTCAAGGCAAGATTTATCAGTTCACCTTCCTCACAAAAGTGATAGTTAATTTTAGAGGTAGTTATCTTAAACCTATTACACCATTCAGGATGGAAGGAGAGTTAACAGGCCAAACGCCCCAGATTATTTATGGCTGCTCTGTCTCAAACATCCATCCAACACCATTCTATTAGGACAGATATGTCTGGTCAGCTAAAACGAAGGAGGACAGGATTCTCAGGAAATGGCATTGTAAGTGGAGATGTAAGTGGATGAAGGGTCTTTCAGTTGAGTCCTAAAACCGCCCCGGAAGGCCAAAGTGAGCTGCTCTGTGAACCATGTATGGTCTAGAGACTTGGGTTCTAGTCTTGGCTTTGCTACCAACAAGTCCTGTGAGTGTAGACAAGCTTCCCTCCCCAAAGGTAAGGGCAGGCGCTTGAAGCTAAACTCAAGTCCTATGAAAACGCCATCCTGGCCACTGAGGAAGTGGGCAGATGCATCAGGAGGGTGACACCCTGGGACAGTTCTCAGCCCGGCCAGCACTGATCCAGAGAGAGATGCCAGTACTCTCAGAGACTGTTTGGGCCTCTTCTTGTCATCTCCAGCTGGCATGTGCCAAAAGTGCAGACTCTTCGAAATCCACAACTGTAAACCCTAAATGAATAATCTGAACAGCAGGGACTCAAACAGCTTCCTGGGCACTTGGGGCAGAGGCTGACTGTGCTGTGTGCACTCCACTGCATCCCCTTGAACCAGGGACAAGTCCTGGTGACTGCAGCATGGAGACTCCAGTCATTCTAACTTCCCCGCTCTTTCCTCTCCTTCCTTCTCCCTCTCCTCCTCTTCATCCAGGCCTCCTGCTGCTGCTTCTCAACAGCAATGCTTCCCAGGCTCCTTCCCAGGCTCCATCTCACTTCATCCAACCCTTTGAGGGTTGCACTATTACTATTACTATTACTATTCCCATTGACAGAGGCCAGAGATCTCGTCTGATTTCAGTTACTGATGTATGCCCAGCACTTAGCATGGTACCTGGACACATACAGTAAACAATACAATAGCGTTGAATAAATGACTGATTGTTTAAAAAGAAAATGACATTTAAAAAGTTAATATTAAGTGTAACACATACTATTTTCTGTTGTACTATAATTATACCAAGGCGAGTCCTGTCTCTGCAATTAAAGTGTAAGATTCTAAAAGACGTGGGGTACAATGAGTGGCTTTCAATCCTGCCTCTGCTACTACCTGGACAATGTACTTAACCCATTTGGGCCTCAGTTTCCCCATCTGCAAAGTGGGGCTAATGATTCATATCTGATGTGGCCTAATATGAGTCTTTTTTGGGAGAGTGGGTTCTTTTTCTATGCAGCCCAGGTTGTGCCTTAAGGGGGGAGGACCGGCACTGGGGCTACTTTTCTTTCCTGGAGTTTCACCCAGCGGGGGTTCCTGAGCCTTTCTAAGCCCAGAGAGGATTTAACTGGGTGAAAGAAGGGGGACGGAGGGAGTGGAGCTGAAACTTGAACCTGGCAGAGCCTTTACCACCTCCAAGCCAGCGCGCCCCTCCCCCTTCCAAAAAATCTTCTATCTCATCTGGAGAAACTGCTCGATTGTTTCAATCACTTCCTTTCTATTTTCAAAATTCCGCATTTAGAAGAACTGGAAGTGGTCTGCCACTAGCTGACCAATAAGTCACTGGAGTGGGGCTTCCTTCTGCGCGAAGCTGAGTACCAGCTATTAAAAGAAAGAAGGCAGCCGCCCGCTGCCCACCCGCCTGCCGGCACAGACACAGCCGGGACAACGGAAGCCAGGAACAGAAAGGAGCGACCCCGGAGCCCTCACCACAGAGCACGGGGTGGGGGACCCGACGCTGGATGCTCCGCGCGGGGTGGGTGGCGGGCAGGGGGGCGTGGGTGCTGGGTTAGGGGGAAGCTCTCTCCATCGTCCTTCCCAGGCCAGCCCCGCGGCCGCTGCGCCCGCCTGCAGGAACTCAGGCGCTCCAGTGGGTGACGCGGGCCCGGGCGCCCGCGGGAGTGGGGACGCACGGGGTCAGTCCTTTTGCGCCACCCACACCGGGCCGCCTCCGGAGCTGAGAGACTACAGCTCGACTCGCCTGCTCGGGTGGGAGTGCTCCCCATCCACTCACCCCCAGGTTGGAGTCCAGGGAAGAGCCCCCCACCCACCCAGCTCAGCGCGCGATTTGAGCCCAGGGACCTGACAGGACACCCGCCGCGCGCCTAGCTGGACTTCTGCCAATCGCTCCTTTAATTTCTGCCCGTATCGCCGGACCTCGACTTTTGCCAAGTTGCCATGGCTTTTGTCCCCCCTCCCTCCCGTCCCCAAGTTTTGCATCTGACTCTCAGGAGGACCAAGCATTCTTGGGGGAGACAATTTAAACTACCAATGTACACCCGCAACTCCCTCTCGGAGTGCCCTTACGTTCCTTCGGCTGGCCCCTCGCCCCAAAGGAGCCCGCTGGCGTGGGCCGGCGGCAATGGGGCAGCGGCGAGAGTTGCTCTCTGCAGAGTTCCAGATCCTCTCTCCTATTTCGGAAGAGGTGCGTGGCCCCACGCCCCGCAGGAGCTCCGGCGAGGCGGGGGGAGTTGAACGCTTTGCGGACGCCGCCACCCGCGCCAGCCGGAGCCGCCCCGCGGCCACCCGGCCACAGGGTCCCCGCAGCGCGTAGCGAGAATGCCCGCAGCGCCCGAGCTCTCCCGGCCGCCCGGAAGGGCTTCCTCCCCCACCCCCTCCCCCACGGCCCGGCCGCTGGGCTCCCCAGAGCCCCGATCCTAGCCCAGAGGCGGGCCGAGGCCGCCGCAGACCCACCTGGCCGCCCGGGGGACGCCGCGCTCGTGCCCGGGCCGTGTCCTGAGCGCCGCCAGGGTCCCGGGCTGGGAATCCACGCGGCCGCGCTGCTCGCGGGAGCCTGCCGCAGCCGGCGGGAGGTTGTCATTGATTCGTGCTGGGCGAGTTAAGCCATTCCAGGAGTGGTTTTGAGAGAGCACTCCCTCCCCTCCCTCCAACCAGAAGTATTTGGCCGGGAGCCCCTTTGGTCCACCTGTACTGTTAAGCGCAGGTCTCACCACTCGCGCGTTACGCTTCACTTTATGACACCAAATTAAGCTCTTTGGAAAAGGTAAAGCAGAAATAAAGGCCAGGGCGGTGGAGGAGCTTTTCTTTTCCCCTCCTTTCTCCCGGGTTCCTCCGTTTTGTTTTTTGTGGGTTCCCCCCCCTCCTTCTCTAGTACTTCACAAAATGACTTACCACTTATCTCAAAGCAAGGGAGGCTTTTTATTATTATTGTTTTATTCAATTCAGCGTGTCTGTCTTTTTAGAGGCAATTTATTTCCATTTGCCTGAAACCTAAGCCCAATAAAATTACTAGAATTATATGTTTTCTCCTTACAGGGTCGTGAGTGTAACTTAACCAAATCAAACACTGCACAGCAATCCTTTAAGTAACAAAAAAAAGAGGGAGTGCAGGAAGTAACCACAGCACTGCAGCTCCCTCCTCCGCTGGGGGTCATGAGACCTTGTGGGTGGGACCCACAGACACCCCCTTCCCCTCGAACAAACAGACATATCACGCAGGCTGACTCAGAAATGCCAACTGGAGATTCCGGCAGTCCACACTGGGGTGGGCCAGCCACCAATCACAGAGGTGTGGCCAAACACCCTCTCCCAGGCCTTTCCTTCAAACCTCACACAAACCTCTCCTTCAAGCCTTCTTGAAAACTGCCACCTGGGAGGCTCTGGACAGCTGGGAGCTGTCAGGCCTCTTTTACCCTGGAACTGACTGGTCACCTGGAGGAAATAACCATTTAATGCCTTGATACCTCTGCTGACTGTTCTCAGAAATGGGGGAAGCGCCAGGGGAGTGAATCTTTCCTGTTGATCATCTTACCCTGGTGCCATGGAAAATAAGCACAAAACAAGAGTCCAATGAGGTGCTTGGCCTTCCATGGCCTCTGCCACTCTTCTCCGGCAGGCCATGAGCCTTAAAGGATCCTGAAACCAGAAGTAAATCTCAAAGGTGCATTGGCCATGAAGGTCCAGGGATGAGGCTGTGCTTTGCAGAGCCCCAGAAAGATGGTTCAGACAAAACTATCTCCTCCAACAGGTGCCCCTTGCCTGAAATTCCAATGTTAGAGATTCATTCCTTCTCGGGGTATGCTCTGCAGGGAGCCTGCCCCAGAGAGGCAGGGAAACTTGCGTCAGGAAGGCAGGAAAGGTCGGGTCTCTCTCTGTGGTTCCCTCTAAAACTGTAAATACCCACTGCTGCAGGCAGGGGAGCAGGCATTTCCACAATAGACTAGAATGCATCTGTCAAACCCTCCATGCTGTGGAAAGAGGGCTGTGGACTGCTGCGTGAGGGGAGAGAGAGGCTGGGTAGCCAGGATGTGGTGGGGAGAGGCTGCTAGGTCAGGGAATTGGGTGCTGAAGGGAAGAAGCAGGGGTGCTTCATCAGAGCAGGTGGACAGTTTCCAAGATTGGATGACTCCATAGCTTTTTATCAAAAACCAGGTACTCCCGGAACACCCAAGCCAAAGACTGAGAAGTCAAATCCCTTTGTCCACAAAGGCACTAGTTAAATATCCAATGAAGCATAACTCCACACTCCACTCCCAGACCCCAGGAGGTAAAGGTGCCAACACATAACCTGGATGGAATCAGTATGAATCCAGAAGTGTTTGCTGTGTGCCCGTAAAGGGTTTGCCTCAGCGGCCTGGGTGGAGGTGGGGTGGGTGCAGTGGGGTGCCAACCTCGGAGCCTCTCTTCTTGTGGGGCAGATAAAGCACAGGCGGACTGGACAGTGGGGCAAGGTGCATCCAGCACCCTGTGGGTGCATAAGGAACAGGGCAGTGCTTTTGCAGAGCAGTTAGTAAGGCAGGCTCACAGGGACAGGGCTACAGGAGGAGTGGGGCTGGGCAGGCCTGGAAGATGGTGCTGCAGGGAGCAGGAGAGGAGGGCATGTCAGGTGCGGGAGTGGAGGCAGGAGGGGGAGTCACTGGGGAAAGCCAGCAGCTGGCCTGGTTCAGAGGGTTCTCTCAGTAGTTAAGAAAACAGGAGGGGGTCTATGAGGTAGAGCCAGTTTATGGGTGCAGCTTCTGGCTGAAAGGAGAGAGTGCAGGGCAGGGCCTTGTTTGGAGAGGAGGAAGGATGGGAGCACCTTTTCAAACCCAGCTGGAGCGGGATGTGGGAGGGAAGCTGTAGGGAGGGGTGCACAGAGTTGAGGTGCCCAGCCCAGCTTACCCCCAGGCGGCTCCTCCTAGCCAGGGTTCCAGCCCCCGGACTGGAAGGAGTGTCTGGGTAGGCTATGGGTGGTGCCAGGGCCAATGATATTGCAGCCAAGAGCCTGGGGAGAGCTGGCTGCTGTCCAGCCCACCGGCTGGGTCCTGCAGTGGACAGTGAATGCCACTCCTCCCTCCCCCTAATCACTGTGTGTGTGTGCCCTGCTGGGACACACCCTTCGGAATGGTTCTGGGCACAAAGTGGGGAGCCCCGCCCCACCACCCCTCCAGCCTCCCTCGGTGCCAGCTGCCTCCTGGGAACAGGAACATAAAGCAGTCTCAGTGAAGTGGGTGGGGAGAGAGGGCAAGGGGAGGCTCCCAAAGCCACCCACAGAAGGGGCTCTGGATGCACCAGACTCCAGATCTGAGTGTGCATTTCCTTTTGGGCCTGGATTCCTTCCTAGGCCCTCTTTGGCCTCCTCCTCCTCCTCAGCTCCCTTCCTCCAGCCCTAGCCCTTCTCAGCCCCCACCTCTGGCTCCCCGCCTTCCCGGTTCAGGTCAGCCAGAGCACGTGGAAGCCCGCTGGCTTCACACGGCAAGCCTGCCCTGACTTTCACAGCTGGCTCCAAACTCAACAACTCACTCATGTTCCAGTGAGGACGAAAGCTCCTACTTCAACCACCGAGCATGGCTCAGAAAGCTAAACAGAAGCACATAAGCAAACATGCTACTGTCTTAACTTGAAACCTCAGCAGGGCCTAGTCATCTGCTGGGGTTGTAATGTAGGCACACAAACAGCTTTGTGCCCACAAGCACATGCAGATACAGTGTCTGCACACACGTGCATAAAGAGGCAGACACATGTATGAGCTCTGTGATCTGCAAAGAGTATACTAATATCGACTGAGGGCCTATGCCCTCACTCTATGCAACCACGCTGTGAGGTAGATCTTGTTATTTCCTCCATCTTACTGATAAGGAAACTGGAGCTCAGAGAGGTTTTACAACTTGTTTAAGGTCACACTGCCTGACATATGATAAAATTGGACATCACACTGCATCTTTGTGACTCTGGTGACTCAAGGCAACCCTGGGGTTCAAGCTCTGGCTCTTTGGTTCATACAATTGGTTCCCTAAGGGGCAGTGTGGTTTGCTGATGCATGCCTCAGTTTATCCATCTGAACAAGCAGGGTAATGACTCTTCCTGAACCCAAGAGGGTATTGTTAGGCAGGGGGAGGCTGAGATGGAGGTTGGCCTTTGGTAGAGTGCTGAAGCAAGTCATCCTAGAGGATGTGCAGACATGGGAATGAGTGATACTCAAGCCAGAAACTCAGCGCCACGCTTGCTGCCTCCCTGTCCTTCCTGGCCCCCACCCCCGCCCCCACCCAAACCATCCATCAGCGAGTCTGTCTCCAAAATAGAGCTCGAACCTGCCCTCTTCCTGCCACCTCTGCCACTGCTGCCCTTGGCGGAGCCTCTATCCCCTCTCACCTTGACTTCTACAGGCACCTCCTAACTGGTCTCTCTGCCCCATTCCTGTTCTGCTCCTTCGGCTCAACGCCACACGACTGCCAAAGCAATCCACTTAAAACAGGCATCTGGTCCTGTCATAGGGCACTCACATGCACTTTAGACTATTCACCATAGCCCTCAAGGCCCTTCTCTCGCCAAACTCCCTGCACCCCATACTGCAATCACAGACAGGCATCCCCCCTGCGCCGCCCCCCCTCACTGTTCCTTCTCCTTCCTGCTGTGGGACTTGGCTTATGCAAATTTCCCAGCCTGAAATGCTCCCCCAACTTTGGGTCTTGCAGGAATGTCACCTCCTCAGAGAGGCCTTTCCTGACCACATAGATAAATTAGGATCTTGTGCCCCATTATCTATTTCAGACCCTTGATCAAAGGATTCATGCTCGCATTGATTTTATTATTTGACTGTCCCTTCCTCTAGAATGTTGGCTACTTGATGGCAAGGACCCATGCATCTTTTCTTACTGTATCGTGCCTGGTATGTCACTGGCCCCAGGCAGGTATGTGTGGTACAGGTGTTTATTGAGAGAATCCTAGATCTGGGAAACAGAAGGACTGGATCTTGTCTTGATGAAATTCTTCCATTGTAGAGAAAATTTGTGAACCGGGGGGGAAAAGTAACCCATAATCTCATCACACTAGGAAGGCTAATATTTATGGTGTCATGGTGGCGTGGGCAGCGGGTCAGTCTTTCTGTCGCTGGAGTGAACATTTCACACCGCATTTAACACAGGCTCCACTTGTCATTCCTCCTTGTACTTCTTGGATGCTTAACAAATGTTTAATTAAATTTTGAGGAAAACTGAAAGAAAATGCAACCAGCTCAAGGGAGGAGGGACATGCCAAGCCTCTTCCTTCGTGGCCCCTCTGGCTTCCTGTCCAATCACAGGCTATGACCTCACCGTTCTGAACTCCACTGTTTGCATATTAGCACCTGTGGATTGTAATGGCATGGCTCTATCACTTTCATCCACAGATCAGATTTTATTGAAATGTATTAAATGCCAATTTGAAATAATAATGCATTGCCATTTAGCATCGAGAACAGACAGGGAGCCACAAACTGAAGCTAAGCTACACTTTAACAGCCCTTTATATGGTCACCGAGTTTAGCCAAATCTGTTAGTTGCCAAGGCTACATACATTTCTGCCACTGTGTGTTAGGGGGGCAACCCAGCCATTTGGAACCTATCGGCCGTTTGCCAGACTCCATCAAACTCCTCCACTTCTTCCAGAACATAATGGTGATCCAGAGAAATGGAGTCCTTTGGGCTTACTGGCCTTTGGCTGCCCTGTCCTGCAGGGGCTGGAAGGCAAGGGCAAGGAGCTGTAGCCCCAGAGGGAGGATTGGGGGCCGGCAGAGCCTGCCTCCCATTTAGGAGCACTGGGAGACCAGCCGGTGCTTGTCTGGGGCCCTCAGGAACCTCCGAGGGGGAGGTGTGGGCCAAGCACAGGGTGCTGGGTTGTTCTCTCTGTGGGAAAGTACCCTGCCAGGCTGGAGTGCAGGGCAGGACTCCTAGCCTGGCTGGCTGCACAGTAGGCTGTGCGGGGTCCCAGACCTCTGCTCACAGCCTGAGGGCCCCAGGGCTGCCAGGGCCTCACCCTCCTCCCAGACTGTATCAGGTAACACCATCAGGCACCCACTGTGGGAGGAGGGGAGGGTGCCAGGCAGGAGCTTCAGCTAAGCCTGGCTTGTGGGGAGGAGTTGGGGGGGTGGCTGGGCCTGTCACCATGGATCCCAGAGGAGGAGGGCTTGGTCAGAATTTGGCCAAGGTGGGATAGTGGCAGGAAAGGGGGTGGCACCACTAGCTAGGGGAGGCAGATTCCCTCTTGTCTTCCTTCCTCCCTCCTTCCTTCACTCCTCCCTCTCTCCCTTCTTGACTCTTCCTTCCTGTTCACCTTCCTTCTCCCTTCCTCCTCCTTTCGCTCCTCTCTCCCTTCTTGACTCTTCCTTCCTGTTCACCTTCCTTCTCCCTTCCTCCTCCTTTTGCTCCTCTCTCCCTTCCTTCCCTTCACAGGTATGTACTACCTATTCTGTGCCCCACACCACTCCAGGCTTTGGCTGTAAAGTGGTGAACAATCCACGTGGTCTCCACCCTTATGGAGCTGACCTTCTTCTAGCAGGGGAAAGATAATAAACAGATAAACATCTACCATGAACTCAGGTGGGTGAGTCCAGATCATTCAGCCCCATCCTTAGGCAAACCACTTTTCCATCTCCAGCAGCCTCTCATCTCATTTGTTCCCCACCCTCAGGGGCCAGGAGCAGCATTATAGCTCCCATATACTGTGAGGAAGTGGGGTTGAGGGTGGGGAGGTGACTTGCCTGAGGTCACACTGGGAGCACAGGTGGAGCTGCTGCAGTGGAACCTTGGCCATCTGCCTCCCAGGGGAGTGCTTTTTTCTTCCTCCAGCAGGGTTACCGGCACTTACCTCCAAAGCAAGGGAAAGATTTAATTCTGTGCTTCTAAAGACACTTTCTGTTTTTAAGAGAACATTTATGCACAGAAAACTAAGAAAAAAATGCACTAAGAACCTCACCCTAGGACAAACAACTAATTCACCTTATATTAAATTACCACTTACTGTGTGCAAGCCAGGATCCCTGAGGGTCTAGGCAGCCTCAAGAGCTGAGGTCTGCCTACATTAGCTGCAAACTGTCATCATGACCCACATTCCCTTTGTCAGCTCCTAAGAGCTGACAAAGACTCTCTCCTTCAATAAACCTCAGACAGGTTCCTCTGAGCCCCCTCTTGTCCTTGGGCCCTGTCTTTGGCCTGCCTAGTCCAGTTTTAACAAAAATGCTGCTAAGTCAGGTTAGCAAGAATCCCCCATCCCTTGATATCTAATCATCTTGACCTGCTGGCCTGCCTTCTGCAAGAATCCTGTTAAGTCAGTTCAGCGAGGATCCCCCTACCTTTGATGTCTCCTCTTGGTAATTTTCCATCCACTCACCACCCTCTGCACCTTGGCTATAAATCCGTACTTGTCTTTGTATTTGGTGCTGAACCCGGATCCCTCTCCCCTATTGCAGTCCGGCCCAACTCTGAATATAACAAGGACAAGCGGGAGTACCCCTATTGCAGTAGTCCTGAATAATCTTTAGGCCAGGAGCGGTGGCTCACACCTGTAATCTTAGCACTTTGGGAGGCCGAGGTGGGCGGATCACTTCAGGTCAGGAGTTCGAGACCAGCCTGGCCAACATGGTGAAAGCCCCATCTTTACTAAAAGTACAAAAATTAGCTGGACGTGGTGGTGCCTGCCTGTAATCCCAGCTACTCGGGAGGCTGAGGCAGAAGAATCACTTGAAGCCGGGAGGCGGAGGTTGCAGTGAGCCAAGATTGCACCACTGCACTCTAGCCTGGGCGACAGAGCAAGACACCTTCTCAAAAAAAAAAAATTTTTTTTTCTTAGTTTTCTTTACCATGTAACAACTACATAAACAAAACATTTCCTTTATTTTATTTTTTTTAGACAGGGTCTCACTTTGTCACCCAGGCTGGAGTGCAGTGGCACAAACAGGGCTTATTGCAGCCTCAACCTCCCAGACTCAAGTAATCCTCCCACCTCAGCCTCCCAAGTAGCTGGGACTACAGGTGCACACCACCATGCCTGGCTAATTTTTGTATTTTTTTGGTAGAGACAGGGTTTTGTTATGTTACCCAGGTTGGTGGCAAACTCCTGAACTCAAGCCATCTGCTCGCCTCAGCCTCCCAAAATACTGGGATGACAGGTGTGAGCCACTACACCAGGCCAAATTTTTTTAGTAGTTATGTTGCTGTGACTTGGACAGTCTCAGATTTATCACTGCACCCCTGACCTCTCACTCAGGACTCCAAGTGTGTGTCTTTGAAGCCTTTGTCTTCACTCCTGATTGAGGGATTGGGGAGTCCATGGGTGAGTTCTACTCCTGATGAAACCCAGTGCTCCAGATGATAGTCCACTGAAGGACACATTTTCATTCTTAAGATTCTGAGTGTGCTCTCTGAGGCTGGGTTACAGTCCCAGGTTTCTTAGGTTGAAAGGTACTTATTTGAGAAAGAATCTTCCTGGATGGATGTCTTCTGGGCTCTTTTTCAGTAGAGATTCATTCCCTGACCCTCAAGAGGAGGCATTCCTGGTTCTTTGGGGAGGCCTCTGCTCTAGAATCTGGGTTAGAGACTCAGGCAAACCGAGACTGGGTTGCAGTCTTGGGCATCTTTGTTGGGGAGAAGTCATTAGTTAATAACGTGGGAACTTCTCAGTGGACTGGAAATCGTCTTCTGGAAGCCCTGCTGACTATATGTCCCACAATAATGGCACAAACTCTGTCTGCTTCCTTTCTTGTTGGCATAATTTACTGGGTAACCTAGAACTTCAATGACTTTCAAGGGGACAAGGCCCCTCAAAGGCCTGTCCCTTCCCATTGCTTTTGCTCCTTTCTCCTCCTCTTACCACCTTCATCTTCCCTTCAGCTCCCTGGACCCTTCGGCATGTCTCCTTTGCCATCTCTCTGCCCACCATTGACACTTCAGCCCCTCAACTCCCTACAGTAATTTGAACTTTAGACCCCTGCCCTGATTGCGGGTCTCAAGGGACTCAGGGAATCCCTGCTAAGCAACTGCATATCAGGGCAAAAGAAAATCTTTAAAGTCTCCTCCACAAATATTGGTAAAAAGCTTTTGCTGTCTTATTGAGCAGGTAACCTTAACTTGTCCCATCTGTCAAAATGCAATTCAGATAAGAAGAGGAAGTGGGGCAATGACGAGAGCCAATGATGATATAGATATAGACCAGTGAGCTTTGTATTACCCTGTTTACATAACTCATGGCTAAAATTTCAGAATAAAAGGTGAAATAGATGGTCTCTATTTGTGTCTGTCTATATGTTTATGTGTGCATGTATGTATGTATACGTGATATTTTTCTACCTCTGGATAGCATTACCAAATTAATTTATAAAATCTTTTACAAGACTGCTATTCAAATTGACTTAAATATTCCTTAAAATCTCAGAAATATAGAAACTAATCCAAATGTTTTTCAAGTTCATGTGATTTAAGTAAACCATTGGAAAGTAAGAATGATTTAATATTGCTGGTTTAATAAAACCAGCTATATCTTTTGAGTTATCAGCATTGAGTATAATACGATTATACATTTTGTATTTAATTTTTTCCTAGGTTTTTTGCTTTTGTGATTTTTTGTTTAGATACTTGCCTAAAATGCATGTGTTGTAAAAATAGTTAACAGGGAAATAACTTGAGATGATGGCTAGCTTTGTCTAGTGTATTGTGAAATTTTGATAAACAATCCAAGCATATGTGTTAAGAACATGTGTATTAATTTAAGTGGAATAAAAGTTTTATAAATGGACATTTCAATAATAATTATGTTTTATAATATCTGACTAATAATTGTTTCCAAAATTTTTTGTAATTTGCAACATTAGACCTATGCTAAATTAAGCAATAGATATTAATTACTAGACCATTTATAAATAAACTACTGAAACATTAATTACTAAGCTTAAGTTTATATAATTTTGGCTACTTATTTTTATATAGTACAGAGAGGCTATATACGTTTGGGTATGTTAATAAACTTTTTTTTGCCACCTGAAGAACTGTACTATGAAACAACACATACCTATAAAAAATGTAAAATGATATATTCATAAAATTTGCTAGCCTGCTAGATAATCCTGGCATGTGACAGACAATTCGCAATTGTCTACTTCACACTCTAAACGAAATCTTGATCTAGAACTGATATTTAGATTTTCCAGTCTGGGAAATCTCAAAAAAAAATTTCTTTCGCCTTGTAAAAAGAGATATTAAAAAGATTAGGCTTATGTTAATGTTAAATGTTATTTGTATATTTCAGAAATTGTATAAACTTCCAAGAAAATTTTCAGCACACTTGCTGTTGATATGTCCTAGTATAATGTCATCAGTCATAATTTTGGTTATTGTTTAAAACACCATGTGCCACAGAAATCACCAAATTTCCTTATCAAACACACTCTCATCAGATTAACTATGGCCATTTTAAGTCTCTTATCATCCATTGATAGTTTTTGTTTTATTCTGATTGTTTTCTGCAAGTGTTTTCCACCAACTACACGCCAGATTACTTTGTCTTCAACAATCAGGGACTATGCCAGGTAGTCTGGGGTACAGGCTTCTGATGGAGTTGCTTCAGTAATTTTTATTTTTATTAATTTATTGTTTTTGAGACACAGTCTCACTCTGTCACCCAGGCTGGAGTGCAGTGATGCCATCTCGGCTCACTGCAACCTCCGCCTCCTGGGTTCAAGTGATTCTCGTGCCTCAGCATCCCAAGTGGATAGGATTATAGGCACATACCACCATGTCTGGCTAATTTTTGTGTTTTTAGTAGAAAGAGGGTTTCATCATGTTGGCCAGGCTGGTCTCGAACTCCTGACCTGAAGTGATCTGCCTGCCTCGGCCTTTCGGAGTGCTGGGATTACACGCGTGAGCTACCGCACCCAGCCCTGCTTCGGTAATTTTTAAACTATACCACTGAACGTAATCTGGATTTCCAAACCTCTGGTGGAGAAGCTGATAGGTTCTTAAAACTGCTGACCCAAGACCATGCAGAGCAAGAGTTAATCACATGGGACTGAATGAACTGATGAAGGATGACTATTGTTTGGAATATTATTACCAGCTTTGAGGAACCTCTTTTCCTTTTCTCTTAAGCTATCTGTGAACTCACAACATTTACATTATACTATTTTTTTTTTTTGAGAAGGAGTCTCACTCTGTCGCCCAGGCTGGAGTGCAGTGGTTCGATCTCGGCTCACTGCAACCTCTGCCTCCTGGGTTCAAGCCATTCTCCTGCCTCAGCCTCTGGAGTAGCTGGGATTACAGACGTGCCACCACGCCTGGCTAATTGTTGTATTATTAGTAGAGATGGGGTTTCACCATGTTGGCCAGGCTGGTCTCAAACTCCTGACCTCAGGTGATCCACCCACCTCGGCCTCCCAAAGTGCTGGAGTTACAGGCGTGAGCCGCCGTGCCCGGCTGATTATGCTTTTTTAAAACAGAAATGAAGCATTTATCTTTTTCTCTCTGCCTAACCCCTCCAGAATTCAAAAATTCTTTTTTTGAGGGGTGTGGGAGTTGGGGGACGGAGTTTTGTTCTGTTGCCTGGGCTGGAGTGCAATGGCATGATCTCAGCACATCACAACCTCCACCTCCCGGGTTCAAGTGATTCTCCTGCCTCAGCCTCCCAAGTAGCTGGGATTACAGGCACCTGCCACCACGGCTAATTTTTTTTTTTTTTTTGCATTTTTCAGTAGAGATGGGGTTTTACTATGCTAGCCAGGCTGGTCTCGAACGCCTGACCTCAGATGATCTGCCTGCCTCAGCCTCCCAAAGTGTTGGGATTACAGGCGTGAGCCACCATGCCTGGCCAGAAATTCTTATTGAATGTTCTCATCTTCATGGAATATATTTATTCACACAAGTTCAATAAGAATCTGTCCTCCTTATAACAGGACATGATGGGAAACACTGGTTATACAACCAAGGCTTTGACTGGAATGTCATATTTGAAAATGATGCATCAGATATGACCAGACAGTCTTAAGGAACTGAAGTCGACTTGATGGACCCAGTCTACAATATCTTCTAGGGAAAGCCAGCCTGGCACCTGGCTTACAGTGTCCTCAGCATTACAGATGAGTAAAGAAGGTCACTTCCTGCCAGGTCCAGGAGGCTTAGGATATTTTGGGAACTTCAGGAAGAGAAGATCTACCCAAAATCTGTAGGTGCTATAGGCAAAATCTGGTGACGAGTTCTTGCCTTGGCTTCATAGCTTTCAAAGGTACAATCTGAGATTCCTTATGAAAAGTTCCAGCAAAGCAAATTTAAAAAGGCCTATGTGATCGATTACCATTCTTGCTGCACTTATGTAAGTAATCAGGCCAAAGGTAATGAGACCCGCCTTATTTTGTAAAGAAGAATCATCTTACTTTGATTATCTTTGATCCAAAAGAGGAGTGGCTGTGAAGAGAAATTTTTTAGAAATTTCAGCAGAAAACTATAGCACACTCTTGTGAGTTATCAGATTCCTGTCCTGTTCATTGGCTATGAGGTTTTGTTATCCACCTGTACATTAGATTAGGTCCTGCCAGCTTACACATTTTGTCAGTGCCCACTTTTCCCTTTGCTGCTTATTTAACCAGGAGGAGGAAGGGTAGTAACAGGGATGGGGAAGATGAGGGCAGGCCTGTGTGTGTGCGCACACGTGTGTGTGCACGTGTGAGTGCGTGTGCACGCACGTGTGTGCGAGTGTGTGTGCATATGTGTGCGTGCGCGCGTGTGTGTGCACGCGTGTGTGTATGCATGCATGCTCATGTGGGTGTAATGTGTGAGGAGTCACAGTGAGTAGAAGGACCAGAAGCTGGGCTGGGTGGCTGACTGCTAGATGGGGAAGGGGTGAGCACAGCAGTTTCTGTGTTGTTTCAACACCAAACAGGGCTCTGACACCCTCCAGGAAAGCATCTTCTCTAGCTGGCTCCAGCATACTGAGGCAGAGGTTGGCCTCACCCCTAGTGCTAGTCAGCGTGCCACTGCCAGGAGACAGTGCGTATGGCTGAGCCAACCCACAGCCCTTCCCCATCTAGCAATGTGGGCCAAGACAAATCGCCAGGGTAGTGGGTCAGAACAATGACCTTCACCCCACTGCAAGGCCAGTGAGACAAGGACCATCTGTCTTGCCAGTAGGCCAAGGTTAGGCTTGTAGGATGGATGGGGGAACAGGGCAGAACCAAATGGCCCCTACATAGATCAAAACAACGAGCTTGGCCTCCTGCAAAGACCACATCAAAGAAAAGACCCACTGTTTACCCCCAAGAATAGGAAAATAATCATAATGGTGGCAAGCATTGTGCTAAGAACTTTGCATGCATTATTTCTTTCTTCTTCTTCTTCTTTTTTTTTTTTTGAGATGGAGTCTCACTCTGTTGCCTAGGCTGGAATGCAATGGTGTAATCTCGGCTCACTGCAACCTCCACCTTCCGGGTTCCAGTGATTCTCTTGCCTCAGCCTCCTGAGTAGCTAGGATTACAGGCACGCACCACCACACACGACTAATTTTTATATCTTTAGTAGAGACGGGGTTTCACCATGTTGGTCAGGCTGGTTTTGAACTCCTGACCTCAAGTGATCCACCCGCCTCAGCCTCCCAAAGTGCTGGGATTACAGGCGTGAGCCACGGTGCCTGGCCTGCAAGCATAATTTCTTTTAATCCTTACCAACAGTTCTATGAAGTCAGTATATTATTATTCTCTTTTCATAGAATGGCAGCTCAGAGCCAGGATCTGAACTCAGGTCACACTCACTGCCTGTAAAAGTCACTTTAAATCTTGGGAAACTGCATAAGGTGGCTCAGAATATTTTGGATTTCAAATGCAGTAAGAGAAGCTGGGCGCAGTGGCTCATGCCTGTAATCCCAGCACTTTGGGAGACCGAGGTGGGCAAATCACCTTAGGTCAGGAGTTCGTGACCAGCCTGGCCAACATGGCAAAACTCTGTCTCTACTAAAAACACAAAAATTAGCTGGGTCTTGTGGCATGCACCTGTAATCCCAGCTACTCAGGAAGCTGAGGTAAGAGAATCGCTTTAACCAGGGAGGCGGAGGTTGCAGTGAGCCGAGATTGTGCCACCGCACTCCAGCCTGGGAGACAGAGCGAGACTCCATCTCAAAAAAAAAAAAAAAAAAAAAAATACAGTAGGAGAAACCAAAGCAAGGCAGAAGGTAGGACCTGTTAAGCTAATAGGGGTAAAACAGACTATGGCCTTGTCCAAGGCTGTAGATGCTGTTTCTGGGAATCTCAAAGCAGAGAATAAGTAGCTCTCTGTCTCGCATAGTTAGCAGATTTACCTAGCAGTGAGTTCTAGGACAAATGCAAATATGAAGTCCCTGATAAAGGCTTTACATCTCACTGATGAAAAGAAGGGGTGCAACAGCCTGGATTGTGCCATCTAAGGACATGCTGTGCAAGGACTGAAGCATGGTGGCATTTGTCAGTACGTGGATTTCAAATTCTCTGCCGGAATCTCCTGGACAGATGCTTACAATGCAGACTCCTGGGCCCCAGCTCAGAGCCACTGAGTCAGAATCTGAACTCCAAATCTGCATTTTTCACAGATCTCTAAGGATGTATGCTGCCGATATGGAAGAAGCAGTGACAATTGGTAACTGATTGGTGTGGCCTTGCTGGTTAGTGGCCGCTGGTTGAGAATCAGTGCCCTCCTTCAGGTGTGTTGTGGCTGGAGGATGGGAGCAGGAGGAGGTTTTCAACTGCTGGATTGCATCTGAAGCATGTTCACCACATTGATTACTTTTAATAGCTGCATAAAATGTCACCAGTGGACACGGCATGACATACTTAACCACTCCTCTACTGTGGGACACCGGGACCTTTTCCGTATTATAGCTAATGTTAGGATGAGCATCCTTAGACATACTGCCCTCATATTTTGAATGACTGCCTTAGATGAGATTCTTAGAAGGATGAAAGGGGGTATGAACATGTTCATGGTGCCTAACATATAGCACTAAATTGCATTTTCCACTTAGGCTGACACCTGCACTGTTCAAAAGAGTCCGTCTCACCACAGCGCTGCCAGCATTTCAGTCTCCTCACTCTAAAGATAAGGAAATGGAGGCTGGATTGTTGAAGCGACCTGTGACCTGCCCAGAGCTACACACCTAGTCAATGCCAGAACTAAGACCAGAACCCAGGGAGTTCTTGTTCATGGGCCAGGGCGTTTTGCCACTGCTGAGTTCTTCAATCTCCAATCAGACAGGAGGGAAAAATCAAGCTTGAAACACATTCTCTCTCTGTTCCAATCTCCCTGCCAGCTCTGACTTCACCCCCTGAACTAGGAGCTCACGTTTCCATGCTTTTCGTGGTTTCTCTGCCTTGACAACTGGGCCTCTCTTCTCTCTGCTCGAGCTCCACATCCTCCCTGGGCCTGCTCTGATCAGTCAGATGTCATTCCATACTCGCACTGTAGGTCAGACGTAGATATGCGAGTGGGGAAGCAGTGGGACAAAGGTGAGTGACAGCCAAGGGGAGGGACACAGGCCAGCCAGCCCTGTCACAGGAGGGAGGATACTGTAGGAGGATGGGTGGGACCAGTTGACAGTGGGCAAGGGGGTGAGTTGGCCTGCCAGTCTTAGGAGTCTGAATATGGTGGGGAGGGCTTCAGTGCACACCTAACCAGCCATGTGCTACTACCGGGACACAGGGTGTTTACATAGGAGAGCTGGGCTCTGGCTTCCACAGGGTCCTTAACAGTGTCTCTGGTGGGCTTCAGAGAATCCTTAAATCCCCAGCTAAACCATATGCAAAACTGTACAAGTATGTAAGTATGATCCTTTTTCTGGGAGACAGCCCATTAGTATTCATCAAATTTTCAAGAAAGTTTATGACCTCTAAAATGTTAAAAAAAAATCCAGGTGAAAGGCAGGTTGTTGACTAGAACTATAATTTGTTTGTTGTATGAATTATATATTGTTTTACCTATGGTAGGGAAAGATAAAATAATCATAGGTGGCATTTCTCAGATAGATGATTGATGGACAGATGATAGATAGAACAGATGATTGATACATGAATAGAACAAACAAATCTACATTTAACAAATAGGTATCATAAAGAATCATTATTCATGCCACCTACATTTCTTATTTTTCCACTGCATGAGAAGGAGATCATGGAGCTGGGAGGAGGCAGGAAGCCTGGTGCTGAGGTGTTCAGAGTCACTGCCCTCCACAGATGATCAGAGGCAAAGATAAAGTCTTGGTGCAGTGATGAAGTCAGTTAGTGGGAAAACGGGATTTGGTTTCGCAACTTTTCCAGAGCTGTCTCTTGCATAAGATGGGACACACACTTGAAAATAATCACGATGAGCCCTTATTGAGCACTTAGTGGGTGTCAGGCACTGTGCTAAGCACTTTGCAAGTATTATCTTGTTTACTTCTCATCTGGTGGTTTGGACAGCACTATAACTTCCATTTCACAAGGGAGGAAATGCAGGCCCAGGGATGTTAAGTCACTGTCCCCAAAGCACACAGCTGTGAGTGGAACAATGGGTACCCGAAGCCAGGCAGGGTGGGTTCCCAGCTGGGGCTTCTGGTGCCTGGGCAAGATATGCCCTTTGAGAGCAGTGATGTTGGGATGTCAGAATCAACCCCATCTTTGTCTTCCACAAAAGGGCTGGACTCTGAATATCAAAACTCTCCTCTTCCCTTTGCCTTTAAAGGCATAGGGAGGCACATACAGTTGAAATTATCCAGGCTAATTGTTCATTAGATGTTACTGAGCATCTAATATGAGCCAGGCAACATATAAAAGACTTTATAGTCATTTTCTTAATTTCACCATTACCACAAGCTTTTAGGGTGAGGATTAGCATGCCCATTTTACAGATGGGGTACTGAGGTACAAGGAAGTTTAGAGGATCTGCCTGAGGTCAGCTAATAGAGGGAGAGGAGCTAGATTGCACCCACTCTCTTTCTGTTTCTCTGCCTCTCCCTGGGTAATTCAGGGCACAAAGGTACAAGGTACAACCTTCCTTGTTGGGGTCTGCATGATGATTAGGGCAAGAGAAAGACCCAGGGAGCTTCCTGCCATGGTCCAAAGGGAAAAAGGGAAGCAAGGAAGAAGGGAAGAAAAGAAAACATGGATGAAACATGGGCTATATGTCAGGCAGTACCAAGATGTTGATGAATGATCCAAAAATATTGCTACAATTTCAAAAGTCTTACAAAAGAGGGGCACTGGCCACTGGCCATAGGACTGTGAATTGGTCCACCCTGAGCCACTCACTCCAGGATACACTCAGAGGTATGACTATATCTTTTTGGAATTTGGCTGTGTTCTTTGAGGTCAAAGCTCCTGGCCTCATGAAATGTTCTTGACAGGTTCGAGTAAATATGGGAGTACACACACTCTGTGAAAATGGTGGTTCCCTCAGTCCTTCCCCTCTCAGGGTTTTGAACTTGGTTCTGGAAGCCCCAGGGCCTAGGAGGCTGTAGGAACAGCCAGCTCTGAGGAAAGGGTCAGGAAGTGACTAGTGGACAGGGTGATGGCTGTGGCTCAGGGTCATGGCTGGGAAACTCGGAAAGGGAGGTCTCTGAAAGCTATGTCAAGTCCAAAGGCCACAGCTGGATGCAGAGTCTGAGAGGCCTCTGGCAGCAGAACACACAGCCCGTGTACCCAGTAAGCAAGCAGGGGTTAGGGCTGGGCACAATTCTGGGCTTGCGACCCTGTCACCTGGGGTCCTGACAGACAGGCGTGACCAGGGGTCAGGAATCCATCTGAATGGCCAGGAGGTCAATCAAGGTAGGAGGAAGCAGTCTGAGGATAGACCCCAGCTCTCACAGATGATCCAGAGCCTTAGGGATACCTGAGCGGGGGAGGAGTGCTCTGCAGGCAGGGGCACAGCCCTGGGACTGTTCTCTGGCACAGGACAAGGCCCGAGCTGTAACCAGGGAGAGCAGGGGAACCCCAGAGGATTGTAGCCATTGACTGTATACCAAAAGCAAGACCAAGCCTATAGCTGCCGTTCTTTCATGGCAGTCTCCAAAATCTGCCCTGTTCAATTCTTTAAGGGTTCCCTCTCCCGACTTAACAGTCCCTTTGGGTCTGGCATTTCCTTTCATTTTAGAAAATAAAACTTTGTGCTTCTTAAGTCTTGAAAGCAATATAGACACCTTATGGAAAACTTGATGTGTCTAGGACTCTATTATAAAGGCAGTTTTTTTACCCTGTGTTCTTCACTAGCCATTTTATAGTGAGCATCATCCCATAATGCACTCGCCCTCACCCTCCATCCCAACCTTTCCCACTGCCTCATTTGAAGTCTTACCTGCAAGTGCCCCTGGCTGGCATCTGTGTCCTCTGATTAAATGAGTCACACTCTGAGCTATATTGCCACTGCTAAACGCTCAAGTCCTAGTCTCTTTATGGGAATTGTTTAAAAGATCTGAAGAAGTCAAGTCTGCATAATAGGAACCCAGAGAAACTCTCACCAGCAATGCCAATCCTCACCCAGTGCTGCCTCCTAGAGCCACCAAATGTGGGAAGAGCTGGTGCATAACTGAATTCTCATTAGCAGTCCCTTACCCTATATTCTCATTTGCCATCTGGTCCCATGTAGGCTTGGAAACTAGAAAACTAAATGTTAAAATTGTGCATGAAATAGGAGCAAATAGGCCCCATGTGACATGGGCCCCAAGGAAGTGTGCTGGGGTATGTATTCTCTGACCTCTTTTGTCACAGGAACATTTGTCCTATGTTCCAAACAAAAATTGTTTTATTTTTCTCTCAGGTGCTTGGCTCTGTCCCAGATACAAGAGGTAGCCAAATAAATGAGGATTCCCTGTAACTGTAATATTCTTTTTTTTTTTTTTTTTTTTTTGAGACAGAGTCTCACTCTGTCGCCCAGGCTGGAGTGCAGTGGTGCAATCTTGGCTCACTGCAAGCTCCGCCCCCCGGGTTCACGCCATTCTCCTGCCTCAGCCTCCCGAGTAGCTGGGACTACAGGTGCCCGCCACTACACCCGGCTAATTTTTTGTATTTTTTTTTTTTAGTAGAGACGGGGTTTCACCGCATTAGCCAGGATGGTCGCAATCTCCTGACCTCGTGATCTGCCCGCCTCGGCCTCCCAAAGTGCTGGGATTACAGGCGTGAGCCACCGCGCCCGACCAACTCTAATATTCTTTACATGTTATATAGGGTTTTATTTCTTTGAAATGTAAACGATTTCCTTCTCAGTGCTATGACATTTGTGTGGTGTGGTCATCTCATTGCAGGAAGGGGATGCGCCTGCATTCTATATTTCACTCCTCTGGGCAGGCTGAGAACTACCACTAGTTTAGTGCAAACTAATCTAGGGTTAGACTAGAAAAACCAGATTTTTAGATCTTACTTTATCTCAAATTGTACTGTGTGACTCTAACCGGGTTGGAAATAGAAGATTACTCAGCCTGTCAAAGTTGCTGGGCCCCTCACAGACCCTATAGACCCATACTCTCACTTGACCCTTATGGAAGGAGGGTGTGCCTAAGGTTACAAAAGAAGCTATTGGCTAATCTCCTCCACAAGAGACCTTATGAAATGACTAACAACATCCTGTGTAGGAACGTGTGCATTTATAACCCACCTTGTTCCCAAAAGGATTTGAGCCAGCTTACAAATGCGCCTACAGGGCAAGGTAAACATACATAAAAAATAAGGAAGAAAAATGGGGCAAAGGAAAAGTAAGAGGGAAGATGGAGCCAGGATTTGGGTCATGTTCAAGATGAATGCCAAGAAGACCTGCCCACGTGACACGGCATGGCGATAGACTTAGTACTAAGATGCTGGCAGCCAAGAGGAGGGTGAAATACAACAGTCCCATGGAGCTCCGCTTTTTTGTTCTTTAGGTCTCTTCACTAACCCACAATGCGCCCCTTTTCTTTTGAGGCATCAGTTTTCCAGTCTGTCTAATGGGCAAATCCTGCCTTGTAGGATCTTTGTGAGGATTCAGTTAGAGCTTGTCTGTGAAGGAAAGCACTCGAAAAGTAAAGTGGGATACACACAAAACTGATCATTTCATTTTCTTGGCTGTGTCCTTGCCATGTATAAAATACTACTCACTTTCCATTGGCCGATGGAGCCACCAGATTGAAGCTACTATCGTTGATCAAAGTTAATTCTGTATACATTCTTAAGAACATCAAACACTGCCCAAACAATAGGAAGCCTCATGGCACTTCCTGCACTCAAATTCTGTCCATTTCCATCATTATACCTTTTTCTCTTTCCTTGCTTCAACTGGGAAAAATAAAGGTACTCAGAAAGGAACAGCAGGGAATGTCAAATTTAAGTAAAGTTTAAGTCCCCCTTAGAACACTTTTTTTTTTTTTTTTCCCGAGAGCGAGTGATGTTGGATAAGAGAGAGGAGAGACCAGGATTGGGGATGGAGAGTGGACCCCATTAGGGGTCTCTCTGGCTGCAGTTTGGCAGGCACTGCCCCTGCCTGTCACTCAGAGGCTTTCCCCAACCTTTAGTGTTGGTGGTGGAATAAGGCATCTTCTGAATACAGGCCAGAATTTTAGCTGAGAGTGAACCAGTGGTCCAGGGTAGGCAAGCTGCCATTTCAAAAGGTGGGAGGGGGTAGAGCCACCAACTCTGGTCAAGCAGGGTTCTCTGGGTGACCTTAGACAGCTTCCTCTATGTGGCTTTTGCCTATAACCTGGGGGTACTCTCTGAGGAGAGCTTTTCAATAAATAAAAGCATTAACAGCAAGAAGAATCATATAAATAACATAGCAATATAAATAGCATAGAAATAACATAGAATAATATAGACAATAGGTTTGGCTTGGGGTTGAACATGAGAAGGTTGCCATGGGGAAAGGGGTCCAGAAATCTCCTTGGGAACTCACTGGTCCTACAAGGCAATAAGAGCTGCCAGAGCCTGCTAACTGTGGGCGGATGAGGAAACGGAGACAAACCAACCCCAGCTGGGAACAAGATCAGATAAGAAGTGGTCCTTCTGTCTGCGGAGCCCTTCACACTTCTCAAAGTGACCACTCGACAGTTAATATTATTCTCTCCATTTTATGAGGAGGAAACAGAGACCCAGTTGGTTATATTACTTGTCAAAATGGCAAGAACCTGGCAGTCCCAGCAGAAAGACAGCACTTAACAGCAGGGACTCGAAGGCAGACTCTGCATCCTGGCTCTGCTATCACTCACTGTGTGACGTGAGGCAAATGCTTTAGTCTCTCTCTGCCTCAGTTTCCTCATCTGTAAAAGCTGAGTGGATTACCTGAGCTAATATCTGTAAAGTGCTTAGAACACCCGCTGGCATATATATCAGGTGCCACATAAGCATGCTAAAATAAACACATCAACTCCTAGTGCCTGCCTCTGCAACTCCCAAACCAAAATGGGACAATGGCAAAACACCACGTGTGTGCCCCATCCTGTGGGAGAAATTCAATCCCACTCAATATCAACTAAGGGTGGTCATTTGGGGATGGAAACAGGGAATAGGGCTTGAGGGAGGTGGGGAGCAGGTACTTGGCAAACATCCTAGATGCCCTGGGGACCGTCTCTGTTTCCTCTCTCTCTGAGGACTTTGCCAAGAAGGAACACACAGGCTGGATAAATCTGTGCCAAGCAGGAACAAAATGGTATCTGGTCTGGACAAGCTGAGAAGTTAAATATGCCCAGGTTACCACCAGGGGCAAACACTGGCTCCCAGCCCTGTTCCTCCTTTTTCTCTTTGCTTTTGGTGGATTTGTTTTGGTGGCTGCCAAAGGTGCCTATCAGGAACGACAGGTGATTTGCTTTTGGGCAGGGCTGCGAAGATGTCAGGGAAACAAGTTACCTTTCTCATAACTCTGGCCCTCGCAGGCTACAGGATGACCATGGGTAGGAATGATGCTTCCCAAAGCCACCGACACACACACAGGAGCTGGGTCTAGGAGCCAGGAGTCTAGCTTCTAGCCCAGCCCTGCCTCTATGGGGCTGTGTGTTCTAGGGCAAATACTTCTCCCTCCCTGGTCCTTAATGTTCTCCTCAGCAAAATGAGGGTCTTGGAGGGGTGGGGTGGGGGTGATAAACTTGAAAGACCTTTTTGGCTCTCATCTGTGAGTTTGAAGGAAGCATTCTGGGGCCAGAGCTGCAGAATTCTGAATGGCTCTTGGGTGGGCCTACTTTCTCCTAGTTCCTAGGCCCTCTTCTGCAAGACTCCGTTTTTATTATTGATTTGGCAGTGAAGTAGAGTGTTCTATGTTCCTGGCTTAGCCCTGGTGGAAACAGAAGATAGACTCCAAAAGCAGAGGATGGCAAGTGAAGCGTGTCAGGCATGGCCTTCTTCACCTCACCGCCCTGTCCATCCATCTCGAGGTTTTGAAGGCACCTGGTTTTACTGATAATCTGGGGTGAGCATGAAGCCGCTGGGGGAAGGGACAGGCTACAGGGGAGCATGAAGCTGAAGGCAAATTCCTGGGCCTCCCCACACAGGGTGAGCTCCCCAGAGGAGGGTAGGGGCTGGGGAGATACAGTGTAGGGGAAGAGGATGAAGGCCTGGCCAACTGCTCCACTTCCATCTTTCTCAGCCCCTTTCTCAGAGGCGACAGGGGATGCAGAGAGTCAAGTCCACTCCTGGCCTCAAGGAGCATAACCACATTCTGTGTTTTCTTTTCCCAAAGAGATCAGAAGCTTCTGGAAGGGTAGGGGTCATGGCTTATTTATTTATTTTTTCCTTTTCTATTCTCCTTGTCCTAACACATAAAATACCTGCACATGTGGTGGTTAAGCACACCGATCCTAGAGTCAGACTGCTCTAGTGTGAATCCCGGTGGTCTTCTACTTAATCAACCTCAGTTTCCTTGTCTTTAAAATGGGAAAAATGATAATTCCTACCTCATAGGGATCTTACAAGGATTCAATAAAGTAATACTTACAGGACATTTAGCACAGGGCCTGGCACTTGGAAGGTGGCCCATAAAAAGGCTTACCAAGATGAATGGAGCTGAATTGCTTCTGGTCAAAATTCATCATCACAAGAAAGTCAGATGCATGTTCCTTTCTTGCTACTACAAATCATGCCTACACTAATTCATTCATCAGCTCTGTGTCCACAGATGGTGCAAAGATCAACTTTACCAAAGCCAAGCTCAACTCTCCTAAGTTTCAAATCAGTGAGGTTCCTGAACTTCTACTACATGCAAAATATTATTTTAATCATTCATTTTACCCTCTTTCTCCTCCAAATACTTTATTAAAATTGGTAATAGTAGCCTGAATGACCTGAATTCCTCCTACTTTTACTTTTTACCAAAGTGCTGCCCCCATCCCACATGCCATAGTAGTCAATGCCCAGCAGGCAGGACCCCAGAGGCATGAACATTAGGTTCACAGAGCACTGGGCAGCCCAGAGCCCAGGGGGCCTCCAGCCCCCAGAGATTCTGGATCTGTGGGGCTGTGGTCTCTTCACAGAGTGCCTGGCAGGGCTGCAGGATGACAAGAACCCCTGCAGGAACAGACATGCCTTGGTCTTTTGCAACCTGTTCAGATACTGGTTGAGGGTAATGAATGGAAAAGAGTCACAGCATTAATCGCTCTGATCTGGAGTTGCCAATTTGGCTCATGCTCGGACCCACCTCCAGACCCACAGTCTCCTCCTGCACAATGACTGGGCTTGCTTGAAGTGACCAAAGATGATGCCAGGCTCCGATGGGGGTCACTCTTGGCCAACTACCCTAGAGAAACATTTCGCTAGCACACTCAGTGACAAGGAGCTAGAATCCCAAGCACTGTGGAAGCCTCACTTCTTCCCAAAGATGCATTAATCCAGTCCTCTTGTTGAGGGCTTGTTCATGCATCTCACCGGTATCTACTGAGCAACTACTCTGTGCCACATAGGTGCTATGCTAGGTCCCTAACATGGAGCTACCCTAAAATTAAAGCACAGTATAACAGCAGGCACACTGGGATGAGGAGCTGGGAGGCTAGTCAGAGTTCCAGCTCTGCCACTAACTAGTAGTGTGACCTTGGGCAGGTCATCTCCCGCTCTGGGTCTCAAGGGCCTCATCTATCAAACCCAGGACTGGGCTGAGGATGCCTGTGGTCCAGCTGTTAAAGATCCCGGTTAAATAATAAAGATCCTGGATCTATTAAATAACATCCCTGATGTATAAATAGTGGCAATCTTGATCAAAGAGCTCCAAGCTTGTAGAAAACACAAGCTCAGCAACCTACCAATCTCCCCCTTGCCATAGTAAGGGCTCCTGTTTGCTACCTGAAAATGTAAGAACTCACAGCCTTGGGATGAGTGAGAAGTTGAACTGGCCGCAGGGAGAGACACCTGAGAGGGCAGTGGCAGTCTGAGGGGGGCCAGGTGGCCTTCTTGATGTGATATGAGGGATCCCTGAAAGGCCTCCCCTGTCCCAAATATCTGCTCCCTATCCCCCAAATCTGGGGTCCTGCATCTGGAATTCCACCATTTGAGACAAAAGTTTTTTTTTTTTTCCAGTGCCGGGGGAGCAGTGGGGGGTCGTCTTTGATTGCAGACACCTTCAAGCAAAACGCACACAGCCATGAGAAGGGTGTGGTTCCCACCCTTCTAAGGTTGCCTGGGTCTTCCCTGCCTGCCAGCAGAGGCCTGGCAGCTTGTGGGCCCTGGGTGCTTGGGGCTGGAGGAGGTGGGGGGGACCCAGAAGGGACCCTAAAGGGGGCTGTGGGGGGAGGGAGGGCCTCCTGGGCTGACTCAAGGTCTCCTTCACCAAGACCCAGAGGGCCTGGGGGACGGGGGCAGGGAAAGAGAAAGAGCACGTGCAAGATTTGAGTTCTCCAGGAGGGCTGGGAGTGGGAGAGTCCAGGGAAAGAGCCGGTGCCTCCCTTTGGCTAACCGATCCCTTGGAAGAGCCAGCTCAGAGAGGGGAGGAAGGCAGGGCGGGTCAGGAGACAGGGTGGGGCCGGGATGAGAGGAAACTGTAAAACCAACGGGGCGGATTCACGAAAAATTCCCGAGCGTGGTGAGGGTAGAGGGTGCTGGGCAGCACCCCAGTTCGCCGGGCCCACGCTCCTCCAGTTGCCCGGCCTGTTCAGACTGGTTCGCCCACCTTTCTCTCCCTGCCAGCCCCACTCGCCTGACCTCTGAGAAAGCAGAATCCGGGACATGAAGCAACCACAGCCGCTCCGCCCGGCCACAAGCGCCCGGGACTCCGTGTCTGCCCGCAGCCCCTTTCCTGCAGCGTTCACTCCGCTGCCCGGCCCGGCTCGGGCGCCCCGCCCCCGCCCCGCCCCGCCCCGGACGCCCCGCCTCTATCCCCGCCCCTTCCCGGGCGCCCCGCCCTCTCCCTCCACTCTGCGCCCCCGCGGCCTCTCTCTCCTCCCGCGGGAGCCATCGCCCTCCTCCCGGGCGCCCCTCCCCGCGGCCGCAGCCTGTTTCCCGGGCCTCTCCTCCGCATTCTCACATCGCTCCAGCTCGACCTCCCCACCCGCCCGCCTCCCCGGGAGGCCGCGGCCCGGCGCGGCACCGCCCCTGGCCACGGTTACCCGGTTACCGCCTGAGAGGCCGGCGCCTGCCCAGGCGGGCGGGACCCGCACTGACCCCGCAGGGGGCGAGGCGGGGCTGAGAGGGGCGAACGCAGAGCCAGACCCCCCGCCGCCGCCGGCCGCCCACCTCCAGGCAGGGCTTCGTGCCAGACCCGGCTGCAGTTATCAGCTGGGTGGAGGGCAGTGCCAGCTGCAGGCGTCCCCGAGGCGCAAACACCACCCCTGGCCCCAGCCTCCTTCCCTGCAGCCTTCTACCTTCTACCGGAAACAGAGCCACGGGGAGCTAAAGGAGGATCCAGCAACAGAATGGAGGCAGGGACTCCACCTCCGAGGCAGGGCCGCACTGAAGCCCAGCTCACCTACCTGCTGGGTGACCTTGGGCAAGTGACTTCTCTATGCCTCAGTTGTTGCATCTGTAAAATTGAGATAGTAGTAGTATTCACCTCACTGAGTGCTGCGGTTTGGTGCCTGGCACATAATAGGGACTTCATAGACAGTTGTTACTATTATTACCTCTTCCCCCACATTTGGGGTTTGGCAGAGGGACGTATTGGCTACATGGTCATTAAGGATCTGTTAAGCACCTCCTATGCGCGAGGGAGATCACATGGTATGGTCCAAGAGTCTTGGAGTTAGATGTGGGGTTGAATCCTGGCCCTGTCACTTCATAGCTGTGTGTGACCTTGTAAAATTCTGTCTCCTCTCTGAGCTGAAGTTCCCCCACAGGAAAATAGGGACCGTAATGCCCATCTTCCGGGGCCAATGCTGGATTCAATGAGATAATGTACAGGGAGTGCCCAGGGCAGTTCTCAGCACACAATAGTGCCTCTCAGTAAATAAGAGACGCAGGATGGAGAGGACAGGCTCGGTTTCTGCTACAGAAGAGCTCTGGGCAGGTAAGACCTATGGGAGAAAAATGTCACTGAGGAGGATGACCGTTCATGCTCAGCATGCAGTCAGTAGGAAGGGCTGAGGGAGGGCAGGCCCTCCTGTCTAGGAGAATGAAACTGCTAAGGGTGGGATGTCAGGCACCGGTGGGGGATGTTTCCGAATGGGGCCCGTTGGTCCTCAGTGAAGCGGCAGCTACTGGGCCTGAGAAGGGATGTAGGGGCGCTGGAATGACTGATGTCAGCATCTGCTTTATTGGAGAGGCCCCAAAGATGGCTTGGCCATCTCTCTCCCATCCTGACAGGAGAAAAGAATGAAAAGGACAGTTGGAAAATGAGCCCTGAGCAAAATCTCCCCCCTTTATAATAACTGTGAATGTGGCTGGGCATGAGCATGGCCCTGGACAGTGGCTGTGTGACTCTGAAGCTGGGTTCCCTCATCTGTAAAATAGTGGGCTGGTCAGATGCTTTCTAGGCCCCTGAGCTCCTCCCTTCTTGAAAGCAACATTTGCTCTGATCCTAGCAATGTAGGGGAGAAGCCACTCCTGGAGAGTGCAGGGCCCATCTTCAATCCCATCACCCATTCCATGAACTGGCTGGGAGCCCTCTTGGATGAAATGGAAATGGAGTGGGGCTTAACAGTGGGACAGGCTCCCCAAAGCAGCTCAGGAAGACCAGCTGTCCCACTGATTGTGTGATTCTGACAGCTGGAATCAGCCTTTCAAGCAGATGTCCAGCCCTCTTACAGACAAAGAAAGCCCAGAGAAGTGAAAGGACTTGCCCAAGTTCATGTGTCTCTTGAGAGGCAGAGCTGCCTTTCAATCCACTGCACCATATTGCTTCAATTAGTTTCATTAAGAGGGACAACAAAAAAACCAGTAAGCTAGTGACCAAGGCCATCCAAAGTCTCTTTGAGTCCATTTCACGAATGCAAAATGGAAATGCCTTAGCTTCACTACCAGATAAGAAAGTGCTTTGGGAAGTGAGAAGAACACTCCAAACAGCCCAGGAGCTGCCATAAGCACTGTCTGGAGCTGGAGGGGGTTAACTAGGTGGACAGTTGGCAGAGGCTCCTGCCAGGTCAGAGGGGATTTGCCTTTGTGATCAGCACTGCAGGCTCCACGAAGAGTCCAAGGACACTGGGCTCTGAGTACTAATATGCATTTTTATTCTGCAATAATTTTCATACTGAGTTCAAGAGGCACCAGCTCCAAGTACATAAAACCAAATCAAATTAAATTAATTGATTTTATTGAAACCTGCTGCAGTTGTATTCAAGCCCACAGCCAGGGGCATGACCCTCATGAAATACCAAAGGGGCTTTTGAAATAATTAAATTAATCACACCCCGGGTTATGCACAAGGGCTTGCTCCTGGACTCACAGGCAGGCATGTTCCCGGTCCCAGCAACAAGCGGGAGAGGAGCATGTGGCCGCAACACAACCACAAAATGTGGTGCTGCCTAGGGGAGCTGAAGACTCAGACTTCTCATTCCAGGGTAAGCCTTTGTTCATGCTCTTTTGGCAAACATGCACATACACACACTCTCATGCTAACCCATACACACAGTCACAACACCACTCATACTCACACACATACATATGTATACACAAACATACTCATCTGCTAGATTTCCCTTCTGTCTCCCTGTCTACCCATGGTTCAGATCAAGTGCTTACCTCATGATCCTCCTTCTTTAACCCACCAGGACCCCTCCAGCACTTGGATGATGCATTTTCTTGTTGGCTGTTGTTTCATAAGCGCTTTTTTTTGCATCTCTAAGTAAAGGCTAGTAAGCCCCTTGAATGCAGAGAATGGGCCTCCCTGCCTTCTCTGGATCTCTCAGAAAGCTCAGCATAACCTAGAGTGTGAATAACTTAACCACTGTAAGTGCTGTGCACTTGGAAGGAGCTCCAGACATTTATTAAGCACCTACTGTATGCTAGATACTGTTCAGATGACTTTAGACATATTAACTCATTTAGTCCTCACCACGAGCCCCCACCCCCTACATGCCACCAAGTTGGGATTGTTGTTGTCCTTATTTTACAAATGAAAATAGAGAGACACAGAAAGGTCAAGTAGCTTGACTGAGGTCACCCAGCTGGCAAAGGGAGCAGGGTTATATTACTTCTTAGGAAATCTTAAGCCAAAACAATTCTATACATCCTGTTGCTGATCAAGAGGTAGATCACCTTGTGCTTGAACACATTCCCACAAACAAGTATGGTTACAAAATCCCAGCATTACAGGGACACTCACCAACCCTTCATTTTACAGAGGAGGAAATTTGCAGTCCAGGAAGGGGAGGGTTCTTGTCCAAGGTCACAAAGCAATTTAGAGGAGAGCTCCCAGCCTCCTGTTGGCCCACAGCTCAGAGCAGCTCTGTCTGGGAGAAATGTTACTGATTATTCCAGTTCCTCATGCATTCGAATCTAAGACAACACTCCGACGTAGCCCGTCCTTCAGAGACAATGAGTGTCCAGTGATGAGCAAGAATCGCCCCGCGGAGCTGCCCATACTCTATGGCCCAGGTCCTCCTCTGTATCCAGGGAGCAAACTTGGGCAGAGAGAGGGGACCTGGCCTTGTTAGGGATCAGACTCCCAAACTGCGGCCTCATCAGCACCTGCTGTAGTCCTTGTTGTAACTGCTGGGACACCTTTGAAGACAAAGCCTTTCCCTCTGTTCCTGTTGTGCAATGAGCTTTCAAAAGCCCCTGTCCCTCACCGCCACTGCCCCCCAACCTCTGCTCCTTCCACACCCCGCCCACTACCAAATGCTATGCCCTCAAGGTTAACTTCAAAATAAAGCCCTGGAGTCCAGCCAACATGAATCCCCTCCCTGGCTCTGAGAACTTGAGCTGCTTAATAGGAATGGGGAACTTGAACATCGTAACCACAACAGCCCCTCTTTGCAGGGTCTGCACAGCTCTGTGACCAGCATACATATTCTCGCCACGTAAGCCTCATTTTACAGATGAGGAAACTTGGGTAAAGGGTGGGGAGAGGCCTGCATGCCGAGCTAGTAGGGCCTGGATTCAAAGCTGATCTTTCCCTCTTTTTAAAATGACCAGATATTCTTATTAACAGTATGGCATGCCTGTCTGGCACACTGCATAATACGTTTTTCCCAGATTTTTTTGACTGAGCTCTTTGATTACTTCTTTATAGGAGAATAATTTTTTTTTTAAATTGTGGTAAATGTTTATATTTATATATGTGTAACATAAATGTTGCTATTTTAACCATTTTAAGGTGAAATTCCGTGGCATTGAGTACATTCACAGTGTTGTACAACCATCACCACTATTTCCAAGACTTTTTCATCAACCCAAACAAAAACTCTGTAACTGTTAAGCAATAACTTCCCAACGTTCCCCTCCTCTGAACCTTGGTACCACTAATCTACTTTTCATCTCTAAGAATTTGCTTCTTCTATTTATTTATTTATTTGTTTATTTTGGGAGAAATAAGAACACTGGGTAGGAAGAATTTGCCTATCATAGATGCTTCATAGAAGAAGAATCACACAATATCTTGTTGCCCTTTGTGTCTGCAGAGTTAACTCTTTTCCCCAGTAAGCTGGACTTCTCAGCTTCTCAGACCCCCGGTTTCTCCCTGCCTCCCTCCAAGGAATGCCGTTGGGGTGGGAGTCCCGACATGAGTGATGTCATCACAGGGAGGGCCAGTCCTGTGGAAGCTCAGGGTCCCCGGTCCCCAGCAGGTAGAAGCACCTGGCCTGGTCCTCAGCGTTACGGACAGGACCAGTGAAGCAGCAATGTTAGGGGGCAAGAAAAAGGAGTTTCCAGCAGGGGGGGAGACGGGCCAAGGAGTGACCCGCAAAGCGTCCAGGGGCCTGGGCACTACACTGCCACAGGCAGCCAGGGGCGAGCTGTAGATGGACCATATTGGGCACATTTGGTGATGGTTTTGCTGAAGTGCGCCTGGAAGCTGCTGTCCCCACTGGAACAAGCCTCTGGCACCTATTGGGCACCTCCTAAGCTAGAAGGTGGCTCAGTTGTGTTGTCCTTACTGGAGGGGGGTAAGCTCTTGAGGCTGTTTCCCCACTCACAGCCCCCAGCCCCAGGAAGAGGCCTCTTCCTCTGACCTCAACCTCAGCTGGAAGCACAAAGCAGAGCCTGCTCAGCCCTGCCCTTCTCTGGTCCTCAGAACCTCGTGCTGCCCTTCTACCCAAGCTGTCTGTGCCTGCTCTCTGCACAATGGCCATCCGGAGGTAGTCCTGTGTCCGGTCCTTCCTTGGCCGGAGGCAATATCCAGACCCTTCCTCCACCCTTCCAGGCTTCCCGCCCACTCCTGAATCTCCACTTTGAAAGCTTTCCACGGACAAGTGATCTCTCACAACCGCCTTCACTTCCCCTCCCAGTCCAACCTGCCCCTCCCACAGGCCCCAGCCTACCCATTTCCTCTGCCCTTTTCACCCTTTGGCGCCAGAACTCAGCTATTCTGAGCCTTTGGCCCAGCTCTTTCCTCCTTCCAGCTGCTCCTGTGCTGGGGCCTCCATCTCTTGCTTTTTCTCTTTGGCGTTAACTGTTACTCAGCCCTGCATCCCAACAAAGAAATGCACCCTGAAAGCCTGTGGCACTAAGGTATGGGGGACATCAAAGGCAACCAGACTGAGCACAGACCTAACACTTGAGTTACCTATTTGGAAATGTTAAATGCAGGCCACTGCATTGCTAGGGTGTGTGTGTGTGTGTGTGTGTGTGTGTGTGTGTGTGTGTGTGTGTGTGTGTGTGTGTGTGTGTGCGCGCGCGCATGCGCCAGTAGACTCTGGGTCCTTCCAAGAAACTTTTCAAAGCAACCTTTCTCCCCCTTGCCAGAAACAATGAATTAGTGAGGATGAGCCCAAACAGGATTAATAGTCCTTTTCTGGTTACTTGAGTTTCTTGCTTCTTGTATAACACAGCAGCCACAGGGTTTCAAGGTTTCTTTGAGAAGATGCTAGAGCAATGACTACAGAGCTTATAAAATTACACAGAACGGTATGTTTGAAAAGATCATTTTCTGTATTCAGCTCTGTGAAAAGTTTTCCATAAGAGCAGCAACAGTTGGATAAAGGTGCCTGCCCACATAAAACAGCTTTAGTAGGGTTTCAGATCCCTTTCAGAGTGTCGGGAAGAAAGAAGGGAGGGGAAAGGACTATCAAAAGGAAAAACAAGTCCACATGCTTTGATTTGGCCTTGGTGACCAGGACAACACACTCTAAGGGTGCCACAGTCAATATTCGCTTCACTGAGCTTCTTATCAGGCTCCAACCCATGGGGAGCAAAGGGCAGAGCTTGGCAAGAGCACAGGTGCTGTGTGAGGGTTCAGGGTGAGGCCCAGGCTGATTAAGCTGTCCTGGGCCTTTCGGTCAGAGGCTCCCTGCAAAGAGGTCCTTGGAAAAGGCTTACTTGCTGCAAGGCAACCTCCTGGGATCCCTGCACCAAAGTTTTCAGATCTGGAAACTGGCAAATTTTTGTTAGACAAATATGTGGTTGATGTGCAGGTTTTTCTAAACATGAAACAAACCCCACAAGTTATAAGGGGGAAAAGTGGTGGATTTGATTACAAAAATACCACAATCCAAGTTAAAAACAGACTGGGAGAAAATATTTGCATTATAAGTTACAGACATAGGTTTAAATCTACGATATACAAAGAGCTCCTATACATCAATAAGGAAGAACATGAAATATAAGTGTCCACTAACATGATTTAAGTTGCTCAATCTCACCAATGATTTTTATTAATAAAATGTAAACACCAACTCTTAGGTGCTGAAGAAGAAATAGGGGAAGGCAGATCTTGTAGGTAAGGGACACTAGATTAAAGAGCTAGAGGACTTGAAAGCTTATCACCTGTCCTGTAAGACTCAGCAAATCATTTTCCATGTTTGGGACAATGTTCTAGTTTATATTTTCGTGGAAGTTGCGTAAAGGATAATGTTGGTCTTCTGCCTCTTGCATCAGGCATAAACATGGCTTCTTATACCTATCCCCCTTCTCAGAGCAGCTCAGAACACTCATCACATCTTTCTCCTTGACCCTCACCTCTCTGGAAGATTAGAAGCAGAAGATTTATTGGATCAACTTCTCAGCTGTGGAATCTGAGCAAACAGAAGGGAAGTGGCTGAGGTAAGACACCCCTGGCAGCCCTTGGTGAATGTTGCAACTGGTCTGGGGCACTTGCCCTGTCCCCAAGGGGGTCTATGTGTACCACAGGGTCTGCTGTCCAGATGGCTGCATGGGGCATGGGGAGCAGGCAAGGGCTACACAATAGAAAGGTAAGAAAGTGTACTGACTTTATTTTCAGGCAACGCAGGTTAGGATTCTACCTCCTCCTGCATGCTGCTGCACGCATTGTCCCATCTTTTTGCATACTGGGTTCCTTTTCCATAAAGTGGGCACAGTACTCCTCACCTCCCAGTCCCCTTGCCTTACCATTGTCCTTACCACTCAATTGGACATATTTCAGAGACAGCCTTACCCTCTGTTACTTAACGGTTTCAGCTCCCCAAACTAGATCACACGACTTCATGGGCTAGAGCTGTGTCTCCGGAGAGGTCAGGGACCCCAGGGAGCTAACAGCACTGCGGCCCTGCCATCGTCACTTTTGAACTCGCAGCACCTGGCACACTGTGTTGCACATGGAAGGTACAAAATAATAGTTACAGAATGAATGAAGGAAACTATGGATGAGGGAGCCGAGGGTCAGAAAGGTGAAGTGTCGTGCCACAGGCCATATGACCCATTAATAACTGGCAAACACTGTGCCGTCCACTTCCTTCTTTATCAAGGGCAAATGGAGAGGAGAAAACACAGCCAAGCATACTGGCTCATGAAGTCTCGTGTTTTCCAGGGAAAGTCCCATTTCACATCTGTTTTCTCTTACGATTATAATAATGCCCACTTTTACTATCAAAAGTGTCCCTTTTTTTTTCTTAAAAATATGGACTGCTTCACGAATTTGTGTGTCTTCCTTGAACAGGGGCCATGCTAATCTTCTCTGTATCATTCCTATTCTAGTATATGTGCTGCTGAAGCGAGCACAAAAGTATCCCATTTTGGATGATAAAGTCTCTGTTCTCTCTGTTATGAGGGAGAGTGGACAGAAGGTCTCTGTGTTTCCCTGACTCCGTCTACTCTCCCACCCCTCACCTCTCCTGACCTAACAGAAACACAATTAAAATGTCACCTCATTATCTATTCACTGAAAGCCACACTGGAACTGCACTCCCCACAAAGGCCAACTTCCCCCAGCAAAATCCGCCTCAAGGGTGCCCTCATGGCCTGTGCAATGGGGTGATGGGGTTCCCAGCTGCTTAACTGCCTTCCACTATATCACCAGTAAGTGGACCAAAGACCCTGCCTCAGCATTCTTACTGTGCTGAATGATGGGCACCTGCTTGCCAGGCCTGTGCCAAAGAAGCCCTCTACCCACACCCCATGGGCTAACTAGTATCCAGTCTTCCTATTCTGCAGGGGGCATCTGGACCTGAACAGGGACTCATCCATCACAGCTCTTGGGGGGCCTGGCAGCCTCTCCAGAGAAGGATGCGCAGACTGAGGTGAGAGCTGGGGTCTCTGAGATCCACCCACCTGCAGGAATGCTGGATTTGAGGGGAGGCAGAGAGGCATCATGAACACAAAGAAACTTCCCACCCAGAGGAGCTCACCAAACCCGGGGCAGCCTCAGGGATGAGCATTTTCAGACATGTTCAGGAAGACATGGCTGGGATGTTGGATTAGGGGATGGGGCCAGCCCTCCCACTGGTCCTCAGACCTTTAGAGGAGGCCAGGAGGAGAAAAAGAGCCATTGACACCTTAACAGAGTAAGCAGGTACTCTTGGGAGATCCCCTCCACACCTATGAAGTCATTCAAAGCCTGGGATCCACAGGTGCCTCTCCCAGAGCCTTCCTCAGTTCACTCACCTCACTAGGCCCACCCCACTCCTCTGCACCTGTCCCCTCTGCACTGACAGATGACAGAGAACCCCCCCGCCACTGTACGACTGCAGAGGCCTCTGTGGTTGCTGTCCAGGCCTTTCATGGGAGTGTGGTGCCTTTGCCAGGACTAGCCCTCCCCCTGCCCCACAGGGCAGGGACCCTTCACTTTCTGATCCTACAAGGAGCTGTGCCCTGGGTTCTGCCTACAGCCTACACTCAACTGTCTCTTACCAGCCACCTACCTGAAAGTGGGGCATTAGAATCTGGAACCTAAGGTTGGTAGGTCCCAATCTGCTGGACCTGGACCCACAGACTCCCTTGGCAGTAGAAGAAGATGGTACCAGGTCTCACTTAACTCTTTCTCTGGCCCTGCCTGAGCCTTGGAGCCCCATGATCCAGTGCTCACAGGCCTGGCCCCAAGTTAAACAAGAGGACAAAGCCCAGCTTGTGGCTTCTTCCCCCAGCTGGCTGATACCTATTTTCCCTAAAGGAGGAACCCAGGCTGGCTTTGGCCATCTCACCCCCTCCTGGAGAGCAATGGGCATGCCACACTGGGCACTCTTTGAGGTCAGGCACTCAGCCTTCTTTCTTCTGAATTCCTCTCTCCTTCCAGCCCTCACTTCCCCTACCTAGGCCAGGCCCTTCACTCTAGGAAGAATATCCCAGGAATCATCCATCACCAAATTCTAGGAGCTGATCTCAGCAACTATGCGGCTGGAAGGAGCCTGGAAAATCCACTGTGCCCATGATGGGAATGACCATTAGTGCCTGGAGGGCAGGGATGCTGTACCCATTCCTGCAGCCCCAGCCCCAGCACAACCCAGACAGAGGGCTCTCAGCAGAGGCTTCCGGAACTGTGCTTGAGTCCTAGCTTGCTGTCTCCATGGCTGCCCTGGAGGCTGGCCCAGAGCAGGCACACAGTAGGCATCTGTGAATGAAGCAACAGGTGCCTGCCAGGTCCTAGCTCCTGGGCTGGGCACTCTGACTACTTTATGTGGGGCAACAGCCCTACAAGGTAGATACCATCATCCTATTGAATGGATGAGAAAATGGAGGCTCAGACAATTTAAGTGGCTTCCCTGAAGCCACTTGGCAAGTATCAGGCCAGACTTCAAGCTTAATCCTTCCAGTCTCTGAAGACTGTGGTCTTTCCGTTTTCATGTCAGCCACTCAGTCCACGCATTTGGGGATTTCAAAGCCGAATAAGAAGTAGCTCCAGCTCTTGGGTAGTTCATACTGAAAGAGGCAGACAGTTTTGTTCACAGCTACCTGGGACAAGAAACAGACGTGGCCAGGCCTGCACCCAAAGCTGAAACCTATTGTGTAGGCTGCAGGCAGAGGAAGAAGGTCACTGTTCCTCTGTAGTTTGAGAAAGGCATCTGGGAAGAGGTGGCAGTGGATTCGGCCACAGACAGGACATGATGAGGCTAAGGATGCATTGAGGATGGATTTTAAGCTAGTGGGAAGATGGGTGGGAAGATGGGTCTGCATCAGAGGCTTCCCAGTGCCCTTAAATGTCATGATGGCCCGTCAGGCAGCCATTTGCACAGCCTGGTGGAGCAGGCAGGGGTGCAGGGAGGGCTGGCGGCTGGGAATCTGCCCAGGACCTGTTAGGTTTCTCAGCCGGAGCTGCAGGCCTGAAGCAGGTGGAAGGGTTGGGAGCTGGGAGCGGAGTCTGTGTGCCCTGTCTCCATGAGTGTGTTTGGGAGACTCGGGTGACCTCCTGGCCTCCATCAGTGGGAGCTGGGGGAGAGGGAGACCAGCGAGCTCTGAAGGACGCACCCGCCACATCGTTGCACACTTATTTTTCCCAAACACTTGACTGACGTGACCCACGGGGCCACAGGGAATGGCCTTCACTGGGCTGGCAAGTCGAGGGCAATGACAGCCCTCAGTTCCTTGGGCGGCCCCTCCCTCAGGGAGCTGGCCCAGGGCGAAGAGGGCCTTGGACTTGCTGCTCTGTCCCAGGCCAGCCTGCCACAGTGGGGGTGGGAAGGGCCGCCTGGTCCTGTCTGCTTCTCGCTTTTTCTGTTTTCAGGGTCAGCACAGTTCAGGGAGGAGACACAGATGGTCGGGAAGGCCTCTTGCAGAGACAGAGGAGCACAGGCACTGTCTAGGGGGTGGTGGGAGGGGACTGTGGGGTGGAACAGCAGCCTCTGGCACAGCCATGAACTCACTGCAGAGTAACTCACTGCAGAGCCTTCCCAGGCCTTGGTTTCTGTTCTGAGAATGGAGGCCTTGGAGCAACTTGAAAGCTCCGACTTTCCTCTAGTTCTTGAACGTGCCATCTTCCTCTTCCCAAGATGTTGCCAGACAGGAGTGGACAGTTAGTTTACTTCAAGTTTTGCTAATTGTCTATTCCTACCTTGTGATTTGAACAGTCCTGCTGTTAGACCCAAAACCTGATTAAGAAAATCAGTAGATCCCCTCAAAGTCCAAGAAACTCATGATGATTAAGCATCCACTCCACATCAGGCCCCACGCCAACTGAAAAGGTTTATGTGGATTATCTCATTTAATCTTGATATTAACTCTGGGAAGTGGCTGTTATCATCCCCATTTCCCCCAGTTTGGCATAATTTCTTAAAGTCCTGCAGTGGTTTCCCAGGACCTTCAGGATAAAATCCAAACTCCTCCCAGCCCACCCTTCTAGCACCACACCACTCCTAACTGGGCCAGTCCCTCATGGATGGACTGCTTCTTCCACACACAGTCTCAGGGTCTATGATACGTCCGCCCTTCCCATCCATTCAACTTGTATCTTTCCAAGGCCTGGCAAGTCCTTCTCTCCAAGGAAGAGTAGGCAGTAGTGGGAGGCAGGTGAGGCCCTAGGGCACCACATTTAAGGAGGCACTCACTGTCAGGTGCCAGGCCTGCACTTGCATGCTCCTGAGAGTGAGCACCTCCTTAAATTTTACACTGAGTGCCTCACTTGCCTCATCCTTGTCCTGGCCCTGCCCCAGAGACTCAATGCCCAACCCAAAGGACCTCTCCCTCCTCCAAAGTCCACAGCCCTTCCTGGTAGGTCCTGTCACTGGACTGTGTCACGGGGACTGATCTTGATGCCTCGTGTGAATGTCCATCACTACAGGGCAGACACCACTTGTCCCCTGTCCCCATCCTAAAATCAACAGGGCTTGCTCCAACTTCCAAATTGGCTCCCCATCTGCCCTCCTTCATCCTCCACCCCATCAACCTGGAATTCCAATTCATCTTTTAGAATCTATATGAAAATTATGGTTTAGCACTGTATAGCCATTAAAAATTACGTTTCCACATGGGTGAATTCTTCTATAACCTGGCTGTAAGAAGAAAAGATTGGATAATTTGACTATACAAACAAATTTATATGGCAAATCCCATACGTAAAGTCACAGGCAAATAATAAACTGGGAGAAACTATTTGTCACATATATCATAGACAAAGGGCTTAGTGTATAAAAGATTCTTAAAAATTGAGGGACAAAGAACAAAAACCCAATAGCAAATGGACAAGATATAAAGACAATTCACAAAATGCAATATTAAAAATGATCATTAAACATATGAAAAATTTTCAACTTCACTCATAATAAAAAAATGAAAACTAAAATTACAATGAGATACCATTTCTTACCAGTGAGATTGGCAAGAATTCCAAAACTTGACAATAACGTCTGTTGGCAAGGTTGTGGGAAAACAGGAATGCAACTGACACAACCCCATGGAGGGGAATCTGGCAACGCCTAACAAAACTACATCCTCTTCAACTTGATAATCCCATTTTTAGAATCCCAAGCATATGAAACACACATGCACAAGCATTGTAGCATTAGGTAATTGCAGAATATGAGAAGCTACCTAAGTGGTCATCCGTAAGAGAGCAAGTGAATAAACCATCACACATACACATGATGGAGTATTATGCAGCTGTAAAAAAGAGTGAGGAAGACCTCTATGGACTGATATGAAGTGACTGCCAGGAAATATTACTGAATGAATAAAGTAAAATGTAAATACATCTAAATCTGTATTTACCTACCTACCTATCTATCTATATATAGTGCTACCTTTTCTATGAGAAAGGGGAAATAAGACAACATATAATTTTGCTTCTCTTTACACAAATAAATAGATGCATAAGCAGAAAACAATTAAATTGGTTACCTACAAGGAAGCAATGGGTTACAGAAGAGAGTGACATATCTCCAACTATACCTTTCTGTATATCTCCAACTATACCTTTCTATCTCCAACTATACCTTCTATCTCCAACTGTACCTTTCTATTTGACTTCTGAAAGCATGTTCATGTCCTACATATTTTTAAAAATTAATTTAATAGGAATGAGAAGGAAAAAAATCCCTCAAACTGAAAAAAAAGGAACCTAACTGTAGTTCAAATAAATACTATAACCACACTGAAGGACAGAAAAAATCAGGAAGGAAAGACTAATCCTAGTAATTTATGAACATGGCATGGTGAGGTGGGGATGAGAGGAAGGTTTGTTGGTTGTAGTGATTTGGGTGAAACAATTCTGAGAGTATTTTTAGATGTAATATAGGATGAGCAAAGGAGTGAATTTTGTTGACAGTTTGGGGAGCCCAGGTTTCACTGCTGAAGAAGGACATGTAATTATGAGATGGGGAAGGCAGGAAACAACCATGTAGAAATGGATTGGAATTAGAGGTATTGGTATGGATTCACGATTTCTAAAATACAAATATGTCAGTGTGTGTGCATGTGTATGGGTGAATAGTACATGGATGTATAGGTGTATGGATGCATGTATTTCCTAGTTTTGTCCCCTGAAAGGGCCCCAAGGTGCAAATATACCCAGCAACGAGCAAACCCAGATCTGGATGTCTAATACCATTCCTCGCTAAAAGGAACCAGAGCCCCCCAGAGAAATTACTGATTCCAGGGCTAGTGCAGGTTAGGTGCAAGATAAGCCTGGAAATCTCTTCTCATACCAGAAAGTAAGAACATACTCAAAATAGGGATAGTGGTGTATTAAAATATCATAGGTGAGAAATACTAAACCATTGGAAAAACCAGAGTTCATCATTCTATGCAGACAATAAATAAAAACATTCTGTTGCTTACAGTAGAATGCAAAGGGCCCATTGGCAAGAATGGAGGCAGTGCTGGAGTTGGAAATGCATCATTGTGCAACCTCATGTTAATGATTGGATGGGCCAAAAGTCATCAATGGGTGCTACATTTAGGGAGAGACTGATGAGGAGCAGGGTACTGCATGGTTTTAAAATGTCTCCCCATAGACCACTTGCTAGTTCCAAGGGAGAAAAAAAAATCATCCTATAATGGAGAAATCAGACACTGCCTGGACTGAGAGATCAAAATTAACATCACCAATGAGGGCCTCCTGATGATGCCCTGAGAAGAACCAAGAGGGCTTATGCAGGGTTCTGTCCAAGAATACATAACCTGGATTCTAATCACGAGGAAACATCAGACAAATTCAACATGAGGAATATACTGTCTTACAAATAAGTGGGGGCATTGTATTCTTCAAAGATGTCCATGTCATAAAAGACAAAGAAAGGCTGTGAAAAGGTTCCAGATTAAAGGAGATAAAGAGACACAACTAAATGCAATATCCAACCCTAGATGAGATCTACTGGAGGGAGAAATGCTGGGGAGAACATTATGAAGTTAACTGACAAAATCAGGATACAAAGAATAGATTAGATTAAAGTGTTGTATAAATGTTAAATGTATTGGTCAACCATGCTATGATTATGTCAGAGAATATACCTATCCTTGGGAAACACATGCTGAAGTATGTAGGGGTGAACTTACCTTCAAATGGTTCAGGAAATCACGTGTGTGTGTGTGTGTGTGTATGTGTAAGAAAGAACACAAATGATTAAGCAAGTGCTGTAAAATGTTAACAGCAGGTAAATCTGAGATATAAGAATATAAGGATATTCTTTGGATTATTTTTGTTTGCAGTTTCTCTGTAATTTAAAATTTTTCCCAAATAAAAAATTTAAATGTATGTTCCAATATTTGAAAGATGCTCTCTTCTCTGTAGGAGTGGACTCTCCTCAGCCAGGGGACTGCCAGCAGGCAGCCAGGCCAAGGAGGAGTTCCTAATCAAACCCATCTGGGTTCAGTGTGTGGCCTTGGAGAATTCACTTGACCTCTCGCGTCTCTGCTCCCTCCTGTGGGGCCATGTCCACCTCATGGTCTTGGGACAATTAAAAGAGATGATGCCTGCAAGAACTTGGCCCAGGCCCCCCATAGGGTGTGCTGGACATCTACGGGAACTATTACTTCACTGGTAGTGTTTTCATCAGCATAAACCCCTTTAGGGCACAGAGCTGAGAGCTGTCTACATTTCCAAGAGCCACTTCTGGCCTGGAGCAGGACCATGAGCCAAGAACAAGCAGGGCCAGCTGGAGGGTGGCTTCCACCAGCAAAGTGGTCCCCTCGCCCTCCTGCTTCACCCTCAGGCCTCAGCTTCTAGAACTCAGGCCCTCCTGCTCTCTGCCTTGACCACTTGCCCTCACCTGCAAAAGCCTTTCCTTTTGGCTGGCACTTCTTCAAGGCCCCCTCCTGGTGACTCCTGTGACACCTTGCTAGAACTATTCTAGTCTCCTCCTTCAGCTCCTTCTTTGAGTAAGGGACCCGAGGTGGCATTTCAGTGTGGATTCATTTATGGCCCCATCTCTCCTCTTCCAGGGAAACATTTTGTGACAGTGCCATCATTCTTGTGTTCCTGGCAAAAGGAACTATAATTCCTGGCCAACAGGAGGGTGTGTGCGTGTGTGTGTGTATACGCATGTGTGTGTTTGTGTTTGTGTGTGTGTGTCTGTGAGCTGTGGACTTTCTTGGAGGCCATGAAATCGCCCCTCAGGCCAGGCCTGGCCTGTTGTGAACTTGGGGCCAAGTTCTTGGGTCCAAGAACTTGGGGCCAAGGCCTGTGCTGTTGTCTTCCACTTGTCCCTCCCACCCTACTCTGCTCTTCTTGTGCCCTGGGAGGCCGACCACTGCAGACACAGCAACGGGCTCCCTTGCCTCTGGCCTCCTGTCAGCTCAGCCTGTAGGGCCCTAGGTGGAGAATGGAGGAAGGGAGTTTGGGGTTTAGAGTTGGGGTGTTTAATGCCTTGTATCCCTTTCTCCAGGGAGGCCTCAGACCAGCTGTATCCCTGGACCAGAGGTCACAGCCCTGGTAAGGTGGCCCCTCCACCCCACCCTCACTGTCTCTACTTCCAGCAGCCCCTCCCTCTCCTTGCCCAGCCCCTCCCTCTCCTTGTCCCTTTAGTGCCCCTGGGTGTAACAGCTCCCCAGTGTTCACAGACCTGGGGTACTTCACTGGGTCTTGAGAGTTCCCTGCACTGGCACTGGCCTTTGAACTCAACTCTCCAAATTGTCTACGAACTGAAGTTTGCCACCTGTTTCCTGCCATGCCCCTGACTCATGCGGACCCCTGTGGAGGGAGGCAGTGCCCTCTCCCTTAATGTATTTGGTACTTGTCTGCACGGGAGGCCCCACATTGCCATGCTCAGGGAGGGCATCTCAGGGAGGGCATCTCAGGGAGGGGATCTGCTGCGAAGCCATTCGCACTGCAGAACAAAAGCAAGGGCTACCACGTCGGGCCTCTTCTGCCTGCTGCTTCTTGTTCCAACTTCATTTCATCTTTTCATAAGTTACTGTTCTGTGAGAAGCATTACAAGAAGGAAATTAAAAGAGAGAAAAGTTGGTGGAGGAATACCTTTCTTTCTTTCTTTTTTTGGTTTAAACCTTTTGTTATGATCTCTTTAGGAGCCTGATCCAACTAGAGGGACATGTGGCAGAATATGTTCTTCAAAATTAGTTCTGAGAGACACTTGGGGCTCTTTATTATTCATTCTATTAAAATCAAAATATTAGCTGATGCCTGTCGTATCGTCAGAGCGGGTCTGGCAACTTCTCTGATGCATTGTCTACTTGAAAGTAAAGACGAAGGCCTTTCATGTGGAAGCCTCTATCAGGTCCATTCTGTTCTCCTGCTTGTAATGACAGAAAAACCCTGGCCTGCTCTGTGTCTGAGACACTGACAGATCCAGGACAAAGCAGTGGAGCCCATCATGTGTCCCACTGTGCCAGGGCCCTCTGGGCAAGGCTGCCTCTTCTGGGGCCCTACCTCTCCCCTGCCAAGGGTGGCCATGGAGCAGCAGGAGGACCCCTCCTGGTCCCAGGAGTGTGGCTTCTCATATTCATTGATTTTGAAGTGGGTGGAGGGGACAATGCCAGGGACCCTGAGACTTAAAGATCAAACTGCCTTGCCGTTTCCTTGGATGCCCTCTGCTGCCCTTACTTCTGGAAGGAATACCATAATGCAGATAATTCCATTTCTCCAGCAGGAACAAACCAATCTGGCTGTGGCGCTCTGCTCTAGAGCCACCCAGAGGTTGGCCTGATGTTTTCACTTGGGGCCCTAAGTAAACAGAGAAGTTCTTAGCTCAACAGAGGCTTGTCTTTTCTGAGGACTGTAGATGGGACCAGAGTCCCCAACCAATAGGGATCCTGCATGGCTGAGCAAGGCTTGTGCCTGGTGGCCGAGTTACACAGCAGATGAATGCATGTCACTTGGGGGCCTTCCAGCCAGCTGTGGAGAAAGACTCTCCTACGCTGGATGTGGGGAATGTGGGGGCTTCAGGTGCTCAAGGAGGCAGAGATTCCTGGGGGCTGGGTGGGCTTCCCAGGGCTGGTGGGATCGGACAGGTGGTTAAGCACCAGGAAGGAGAGAGAAAAGGGAAGAGCCGGGAGGAATGTGAGTGACCAGCTTGGAAGCCAGGGTGGGAGACCATCTCGGGAGGGACAGGAAAGGAGCATCTGCTGGGGGAGTGGTCAGAAGTCAGTCTGGAATGCCCTCGACTGCAAAGAAGATATTTCTCTCTCCTTCCTTCCTTCCTTCCTTCCCTGCGAGGAAGGTATCCCTCCCTCCCTCTCTCCCTCCCTCTCTCCCTTCCTTCCTTCCTCCCTTCACTGCAAGGAAGATATTTCTCCTTCTTCTCTCCCTCCCTCCCTTCCTTATTTCCTTCCTTCCTTCCTTCCTCCCTTCCCTTCAAGGAAGATATTTCTCCTTCCTTCCTTCCTTCCTTCCTTCCTTCCTTCCCTCCCTCCCTCCCTTCCTTCCTGCAAGGAAGATATTTCTCCTTCCTTCCTCCCTCCCTTCCTTCCTACCCTGCTTCCTTCCTTCCTTCCCTGCTTCCTTCCTTGCTTCCTTCCTTCCCTCCCTCCCTTCCTTCCTTGCAAGGAAGATATTTCCCCTTCCTTCCTTCCCTGCTTCCTTCCTTCCCTCCCTCCCTCCCTCCCTCCCTACCTTCCTTGCAAGGAAGATATTTCCCCTTCCTTCGTTTCCTTCCTTCCTTTCCTTCCTTCCCTTCCTTCCTTCCTTCCTTCCTTCCTTCCTTCCTTCCTTCCTTCTTTCCCTCCCTCCCTCCCTTCCTTCCTTCCCTGCAAGGAAGATATTTCTCCTTCCTTCCTTCCTTCCTTTCCTTCCCTCCTTCCCTCCTTCCTTCCTCCCATCCATTTCCTTGAGCAATCCTAAATTCAATATTAATCTCCCTAGACCTTCTTGTTGATAAATGTTGATTTCCCCAGCACACCTGTTCATATTTCAGATGGAAATGTATTATAAAATCACACCATTCGCTGGTGATTACCATGGTAATCAGGCACGCTCACTGACAGGCCAGCACTCCTCTTGAAGACAAGGGTCTGGAGACAGAAGCTTTCATGTCACCTATGCCATGCCTGGAGAGAGAGGGAAATGAAGCAGGCATGGGTGGTGTTTGGGAGGGATGGTTTCCTTCTCTGGGGAAGTCTTGGCAGACAGCACAGCCCCAAGGGCCCAGGAGGGCTCTGTAGGGTGAGGGGGGTGGGCCAGATGAGGGCAAGTAAGTGGGAGGGTAAGGCCTGCATACCTTGGTGTTCTAGTGTATATACAGCTAGCAACACTTTTACGGGATCCACGGCAAGAGATCTGAGCTACCAGGATCAGGTATCTTAGTCAGAATATCATTCAACCTCCCACCAGGTGTAGGAACAATCTCTACAGCCTCCTAGAACATCACAAAGATATAATTATTATTGCTGCTTCTCTGTATCATAGGATTATGGTTTAGGGTCTGACGAAAGCCCAGGCTGTTTGAACTGTTATTTAGTCCTGATGCAGTCCATTTTAAGTTTTCTAACCAGACTGCTTGGCTTCAGATTCCAATTATAGCACTTACTGGCTGTGTGACCTTGGACAAGTTACTTAACCTCGCTGTTACTTTTCACTTGTAAAAAGCAGATAGTGTAAGTTTCCAATGCATAGGATTGTTGTGAGGATTATGTTAATTAATAAATGTAAAATGGTTGAAATAGTGCCTGTTACAGAGTAGTTGCTTAGAAAGGTGAGCCACTGAGATCCTTGAGTCACCCCTTTATCTTCATAGAAGAGGGAACTGAGGCCAAACCACGGGGAAAGCAGATAGCAAGGACTGGACTGGACTGGACTCTGAGCTAATGCTGTTCATATGAATGACACTCTATCCCCTTGCTCTCTAAGGCTAAGGAAACCTTCCATGCAGGAGTGCTGTGAGCTGAGCAGTGCATAAGAATAGAGTGTTTGTGGGAATCAGCATTTTACCACCTGGCAGACCTGCCTGGGCTGTAGCAGAGCCTCCCCACTCAGTGGACAAGGGACAGGAAGGATCAAAGGTACAGCCACTATCCTGGGCTTTGCACAAACATTGCCTTGCCTCCTTCTCCTGGTACCCCCATGTTATCCTTTCTGAACAAAGAGGTGACTGAGGCCCCAAGAGCCCAAAGCTGCATGACAATGACGGCGAATCAGGACTGGAACCCAGACCCCCTGCCTCCCTACCCACAGCTCTTTCAGCTCCCTTCCCAAATATATCAGCTTGCTGCCCTCTGGCTGTCCTGTTTTCTACCCAAAACTAGGACCTCGTCCACCTTCTCAAGCTCAGTCACCCCCTTACTCCCACTGAAGCCCTGGAATCTTAGGCCTAGTGGGGTTGCAGGTTCCAGAGTACTTACATCCTTAAAGGATATAAACATCTGTAGCCTTCAGTCACCCCCACAATTGCCTATGCATGTTAGATGTGTCTACTAAAAACAACCACTATAATAGTTGTAGCTGCCTTTATTGCTTATTCTGTTTTAGGGTTTATACTACCTTCTCCTTTTAATATAATGATATTTGTCATTAATTGAATTATTTTACATCGCACCAGACATCGTATAATCCAAACCAGGCCAGGAGCTGTGGGCTCTGTATTACAGCACCCACCCCACCAGAGGCAGCTGACAGGCCATTATTCTGTGTCCTGCAAACTCTGTGCAGTGATAAGGAAACTCCACCAATTTGATGCTTTATCTGGTTGCAGGTTGAGGAAAGATATTATTTCAATCAAGATAATGATTCTATTTCTTGAACGGAAATGAGATTTTTTTTCATTGCCTCATGGGGGTGCCACCAACATCTGTCTCCGGGCTGGAACAGGTCATGAACAAGTTAGAGGATTTTCTTGTAACCTGAGAGAGAGTGTAAACATGAAGGAGAACTGAAAGAAGGGAGCTTGCTTGCAAGAGAAAAACATATCTGCCAGGCCTCCACGATTATAAAATAAGCTCAATTTGGAAAATGTATACTGGCATTGAACAGAGCATTCAAGACCAAACTTCAGAAGGTAAGTGTCCGGTGTGAGCCCCACAGCCTGGAATTCAAGTGAGGTAAATGGCCTAAAAATGCCATGATGATACCAAAGATTCACAGAGGAGACTCAGCTATGACAGGACCTTAGACATCTTCTAAGCCTGTTGTCAGGCAGTGTGGATCAGCTGTGTAACTGTGCTGACAGATGACCTAGCTCCTGTTTCAGCCCCTTCTACCAGAGGGGGCTCGCCACCAAAAGAACCCATTCCATCTTGGACCAGATCCTGTGTTGAGGAAGTACCTCCAAATTATAGTCAAGTCACTTCATAAAAGGAAACCACAGTGAAAACTCACACGGTGCTGACAATGCAGGAAATCTAAATGCACTTTGGAAACAGAATACACAATATGCAAATGACATCAGATAATAAATGCAGGGAGACCTCAATAATTTGCACTAAATAGTGAAGTTAGTGAAATTTTAAATTATTTTAAATATTTGGGAATTCCAGGGGCTGTCATGCGGTATCTCAAATAATTTGCTTTAAATAATAATTTAAATTTTATGTATAATTTGCTTTAAATAATTATTATTTGCAATGAGAAATAAAAATAATTATTTGCAATTAGAAGTAAAAATAATTTTCAATTCCTATATCAATTGTTTATATAGTAACTCTAAAGAGTTCGAAAACGTTTGTAAAGTTCTTATGCATTTTAAACATTCCACTGAGAGCTGAATCAGGCTATTAATTGCTCCCTCTCCAAAGAAAAGGCCTATTTCAGCTCAATCCCTTCTGGAATAACCCCAACTGCTGACTCTAAAGACCCAAGAAGGTGGCACCTTTCTATACTGCATCAGATTCACCAAAATTTTGGAATCTAAACCACAATCTTGTTGGTTGTAGACTATCATTGGAAAGTAACACAAAACTCTGGCAATATTGGTTGTCTCTAGGACAGCAGCCTGCTTGAGGCCAGAGGTAGAGGGGAGACATTTTACAATATACCTTCTGGTACTTTTGAATTTAGAGCCTTGAGACGATACTGTCTGTTAAGAATAAAATTCCAGTTAAAAAAGCACATGTTATTTTCAGTTAAAAAAACAGACTTTGGGATTGATTTCTATTTTAATACCTATACTCCCAAAATACAATCTTACTGCAATGAAAATTACTGCCAGGTCAGTGAAAATGACATTTGGCTGTCTTGACAAGAGTGGTGCTCACACGCATGAGTATAAAAGCAATTGATGCCCTGCCCAGGTCTCTGTACCTACTCCCCAGCTGCTGAGTGTGGTACACAGCTTTCACTCATGACATTCTCGGGTCCTTGCTCTTGGTTGAAGTGATGCCTTGGAAGCTGCACCACCAGCAACACTCTGGGGGCAGCTGCTGACAAATAAGGGGACACACAAGCCCTGCCCCCTGCCTCCAAGTCAGACATCACTGCAGTGCAGTTGATGTGGACCAGACCCAGGGAGACCTGCCCTGAGACCACATTCCCACTCAGCTCTTGCTTCTTTACCCTGCTTCCCTCTCTCCTTGACAAGTGTTTCCTAAGAGCTCTCCCTGGATACATCACATCCCACTGAAAACTGACTCAGGCTCTGCTTCTAGGAAGCCCAACCTAAGTCAGTCACCAGTGGCTCAAAATGAAGCCCTCCAGCATCTTTTCAGAGAGTTGTCCCAGGAGCTGGAAGCACACGTGAGCCTTCCTCCTTGAAGGCAGCACCATAACCACCTTCCTGCCTTGCCGAAGACCACCAGTCTGACATAATACAGCCCACGAAAGCCAGCAACAGCAAAACATGGACATCCAGAACAGACAGAGTTCTGACAACTGGACCCCGTGGCGCAGCACAATGATGACTCTTCTTCCCCAGGATGAATAAGCAGGAGGCAAGGGCTGAGCCAAAAGGACCTGTTGCATAATCTGAGCAAAGTCCAGTTATGTGCAGCGGAAAGTCAGTGTGGACGTCTTAGGCAGCTCTACCACTTACTAGCAGAGCAAACTAGAGCAAATATTGAATGATTCTGAGCCTCAGTTTCTTCATCTGCAAAATGGGAATACTGGACAGAGCCTTTGTAAAGCACCTATGAGGCAGTACCATCAAGAGTGCTGCGAATTGCTCATCCAATGTGAATACTGGCTGTTGTTATGTAGATTTATAACTAGCTACCTTCTCCTGCTTGCTTGGGACAAATATTAATTAATCATCATTAAATAAATATATCCCAGCTGCCCCTCATCCTGAGCACAGTACCTAGAGCTCCCTGTGTGAGAAGTGGCTCTGGGGGAAAGGCAAGTGGACAATTGGGAGTCCTGTATTGGTGACTGTCCGCCACGAGCTCAAGATGTGGCCCCATTACTGTCCTCACAGGGCTCTGGTGGCCCTTGGCTGCAGCTGTGTGGGGAATTTTCTCTCTCTCTCTCTCTCTCTGTGTCTTTCTCATTCCCTCTCTCTCTCTGAGACAAAGGGAGTATCTCCAATGCAGATTTCCTGGAATCTACTCAGTGTATAGATTGATCTCAAATACAACCTCAAGTTTGTGAAAAATTCATGCAGCCATTTTCATATCGTGGAGTGGCCGACAAACAGGCAGAAACTAAATTTCATTTACATAGGTGAAGAATCCTTTATTCCATCCTGATTCTTTGCATCTGGACCATTCCTGAAGCCATGCCAAGCCCTCCAGCACCTGGCCCTGTCCAACCTCACCAGCATCTTCTCCCCTCCCACCCTCAGATCCATGCCTACACCATCCTCCACATAGGCATCCACCCCTGTTCCTTCCTTCCTGGAATAGCCTCCCTCCTCCATCAGTCCAGTTCAAGCCTCTCCTTCTCCAGGAAGTCTTCCCTAACCATTTCCCATCCCCAGCATTTCTGCCCGGGCCATGCCAGCCAGAGCTGGTGCACACACCTGGTCATAAAGTTCTTTGTCTCATATGCAGGTGTCTTCTCTTCCTGCACTGGACTGAAAGCTCCTCCAAAACAGAGCCAATGCCTGCTGCTTCTCGTGGATTTCCCAGAGCTTCCAGGTGCTGCCTGGCATCTGGTGATTAATGACATTCTCAGATTGATTAATGGATTGGCTCCTGTGACTGCACTTAGTTTAACACACTGTTAAATGGCCTCTGTGAGAATTTACTGTTCTGAATAGGGGGTCAACCTAGCAGCAAACTTGGAACTGTACAAACTGTTTGTGGCCCCAAGTAAAAAAAAAATGCACATCTCTCTTTTTTCTAGAGTCCTGCTCTCCCGCACAGGAATCGAGTCAAGGGAGTGACTCTTTCATGAGCCAGTGGGAACATTCTCCACTTAGAGGGCAGAGCCAGGGTTCAAACCACCCTCTTCCAATTCAGTGCCTTACATTCCTGGGTTCAGCTCCACCCCAAGGGAGGAAGCTTCCAGAAGAAGAACCAAAAGCCGATCCCATCCAGGTCATGCTCTTTTCCCCTAACAGGGAAGTCCACCCACTTCCCAGGAACATTGTTAAGCCACAGAACTAAAAAAGCAAAATTCATACTCACAAGCACCGATGCCTTAGTTTTAAATTTCAGGACACCAGTTTTTCTGCAAATCTGCTCATTTCCTGCAAAGAGAAGAAAGGGACGGAGAATCATATTAGCATCTGCTCTGGGTATCCTCAGCAGTTTCCTGGCCGACCTCAGGCTTCTGCACCTTCTCTGTGTTCTCACTCCCAGCAGCACTCTCCCCTCCCCAGGCACACCGCATGCTAGTTGGGTGGGTGCCCCTCGCTCCTCACAGGATTCCACCCCTCCAGACCCGTGGGCTCGGCCCACGCTGCCTCCCTCTCCCTCCCCGGCGCTGTGCCAGTCTCAGATTGACCACTGCCTCCAATTCCCTGAAGGCGCCCTGGCTTCTTCCCACTCCGGAGTGAGGCCTCCACTTCTGTAGCATGGGGTTGCCTAGCAACCCTGCGCGTGCAGCTCGGAAGGCCTTCCTAAATTGGACCTCACAGCACAGGGCATCTCCTTGTACAGCTGCCTGCATCTTAACAATCTGGCTCTGAATAATAACACAATGGTAATTGCATTCATGGACCCCAAACTACATTTAAATAATGTTCAAGAGCTGACACAAACCAACAAAGGCCAGAAAATGCATCGGGGAGGTTGACTGTAAGGCCAGGCAGGAACGTTCGGGGCGGGAGGGAGTTGACACCAAAGACTTGAGTTAATGACAACGCGAACCTGAACTGTGAATTCTCCTGCATTTCGCCTGAGTGTGTCATCACTGTAATGTGTTGTAATGTGAGTCTGGGCAATTAACGCCCAGAGGCAGTGATGCTTCAAGACAGGATGCCCTTTAGTTCTGCTGATGCATATGTGGATTTTTGGAGGGAGTCAGGAAGTGGGGAGCTCCTTGGACAGGAGGGGAGACTGTTAATGAGTGATTTTAGTTGGCTTTTACAATCGTGGCTAAATACATTTTTGAAGGTGGGGAAAGAACTTACCAAGCAAGGGCACAAAGCATTTGCTACCTCAGTGAGGGACAAATTCGACATGACTGATGCACTTCAGGATAAGAAGTGAAGGCAAAGAGGCCTTGACACTGGCTGAAGCGCAGACTGAGCAGCCTAGCTCGGAATGGGGAAAGGGGTGGGTGCGAGAGGCCAGCTTTGATCTGTGTCCCTGGCAGAGGATACTGTGCAGCTCTGCTCAAGGGAGGAGGGTCTTAGCACACAAGCAGTGGCAAGCTGGCAATCTGCTCCTTGTGGAGCCTTAGCAGTGAGGGCCGGCAGATCAGCTCTGATCATTTGAAAGCTGGAAGCACTTTGTTTTTAAAAAGCTCAATCCTCCTGCAAGGGAATGGGGCAGATATCTGTACATCCACGTTCATCAGCATTGTTCACAATAGCCAAAAGACGGAGGGAAGTCAAACGTCTATTGGGAGAAGAATGGATAAACAAATGTGGTATATACATACAGCAGAATTTTATTTAGCCTTAAAGTGGAAGGAAATTCGGATACAGGCTACAGCATGGATGAACCTCCAGGCCATTATGCTAAGTGAAATAAGCCAGTCACAAAAAGACAAATACTGTATGATTCCACTTATATGAGGTACCTAGAGAAGTCAAATCCATAAAGACAAGAAGTAGAAGGCCGGGCATGGTGGCTCATGCTTGTAATCCTAGCACTTTGGGAGGCCAAGGTGGGCAGATCACGAGGTCAGGAGATGGAGACCATCCTGCCTAACACGGTGAAACCCCGTCTCTACTAAAAATACACACACACAAAACTTTAGTCGGGTGTGGGGGCCGGTGCCTGTAGTCCCAGCTACTCGGGAGGCTGAGGCAGGAGAATGGCGTGAACCCGGGAGGCAGAGCTTGCAGTGAGTCGAGATGGTGCCACTGCACTCCAGCCTGGGCAACAGGGCAAGACCCCGTCTCAAAAAAAAAAAAAAAAAAAAAGACAGGAAGTAGAATGGTGGTTGCCAGGGGCTGGGCAGGGAGAGGAGAATGAGGAGTTATTGTTTAATGAGGACAGAGCTTCGTTTGAAAAGATGTAAAAGTTCTAGGATGGATGGTGGTGATGATTGCACAACAGTGTGAATGTACTCAATGAATTACACACTTAACAAATGGTTAAAATAAATATCCCCCTGCAACAATAGCACAGCATACACCTCCACACTGTTTCTCTGCAAGACTTCAGTCCATCTTCATTTTGGAAGTCAGAGTGGCCTGTGTCATTCACAAGCTTGGACAGGGAGACTCACTGGGACCAAAGGACATAATGGACAGTGTGACTGGGCCAGGGAGCCTGTATTAGTCTATTCTCACACTGATAATAAAGACATACCCAAGACTGGGTAATTTATAAAGGAGAGAGGTTTAATTGACTCACAGTTCTGCATGACTGGGGAGGCCTCAGGAAACTTAAAATCATGGTGGAGGGGGAAGCAAACACATCCTTCTTCACATAGTGGCAGCAAGGAGAATGCAGAGTAAAGAGGGGGAAGCAATCACATCCTTCTTCACATAGTGGCAGCAAGGAGAATGCAGAGTGAAGAGGAGGAAAAGCCCCTTATAAAACCATCGGCTCTCGTGAGAACTCACTTGCTACCACGAGAACGGTATGGGGGAATCCAGCCCCATGATTCAATTATCTCCCACTGGGTCCCTCCCACAGAATGTGGGAATTATGGGAGTTACAATTCAAGATGAGATTTGGGTGGGGACACAGCCAAACTATATCAGAGCCCATGGCTCATAAGCATGGTGTTTGTGCAATGTGGCCTCAGACAGAGAGAGGGGTCTGAGCATTGAGAGACAGGATTCTCCTATTCCCACCTCTTAAAATCCAAACACCATCACCTTCCAGAACTCAGCCTCCTTCCACTTAGCCAGTCCTATCCCTGTGTCCCCTGTCTGCTCTCCCGACCGGGAACCTGGGCTCCTATTACACTTTCATTGTTACCATTTGTTCACCTCATACCCCCGCCTAGAAAGCCCCTTCCTGTGCCATCTGACCTAATTTTACTCTTTCTACTGGGTCCACATCAAAGTCCATCTCCCTCATCAAGCCTTCCAGATCCCTCCCAGTTGTTCTTTCTCTGAATGCCACAGCCCATAATCAATCACTTCTTAGGTACTATCTCATGTTCTTGTCTGAAAATCTGGTCTCTTCTAATAAGTCCCTGAAAGGAACCCTGAGCAATGATTATTGCTAACATTTTTTTGTCCACCACAAGCTGTAGCTCAGGGCTGAGCACACCATGGTTGCCGGATTGCCTTGCCTCCTTTCTCAGGGAATTCTAACCATAGCTCCCCTGCCCAGGGCACAAAGCATGACTGCTGGCTGCAGAGCCCTGGAGCTAAATATTCCAGGTGAACGCTCAGTTCCTTCCAGTCACTTAGAGGTGTAACTCAATGTGTGCAATAAACAATTGAGCATTTACAGATTTTATTAATTTGGAAAGGTCATTAGAGCTAACAGCTTCTCCAAGTGAGAGTGAATAAATAGCATGGGTAATTTTTTTTCTATGCCCTGGATTTTTTTTCTTGGAATGTACTTTAAGCCTCAAAAATAATGTTAGAAGTAAAAAAGAAAAAAAAATCCAGGCTTTGGAGACAGGGGGAGACTGACAGGGGTTCTGGACAAGCCTCGTCCCCTCTGTCTTCCCATCTGCAAAACAAGGGAGTGGTCTCAAAGGTTCTTCCAACTTAGAAAAATAAAATTATGATTCGATTTTAGGAATGTGAAATTAGCTAGTGACCTTCCAAGTTAGCAGTTGCTGCCTCTCCCCCACCCATCCTTCCAGGTGCCCCTCGCCTTGGATAGATACGGCATGAGTTCACACCTCTGCAGCCAGAACAAGGTCCTTAATCATTTCAGGTGCCTTCCCAGGCCCTGACCTAGGTGCTTTCAATCCCGACGACCTGGCTCACCTTGCTCTCATTAGATCATTAAGGAATACTCAAGACTAATGAGTTGTTTTCTCGAATCTCCAAAAATGGCTGGAAAGGGGCAGGAGGGCATCATCCAAGCTCTGTCTCTCCTTGGCTCGGTGACCAGCCAGTGCTGTCTGTCAAGGGCTGGCCTCTGCGGGGCAGATGCTCCTGGCTCTTCCCAACAGGTGAGAAACGGAAGCAACATTCAGGGAGTGGAGTGGAGGGGCTCTGGCTCCTGCCTGCTGTCGTGGGGAGAAACACTTGGCCCTTGACCAGAGTGCTGTTGGCCAAGGCTTTTCCTGACATCCTTTTCTCTCCCTATCATCATCCGTCCCTCTTCTCTCTGCCTTGGGTGCGGGCAGATGCTGGGAAGGTGGGAGTGCAGTGTCTGTCTGTGAATGTGTGGCCACAAACACTCTTGCCCCCACCTCCAGACTGCCCGGGATTATCAGGAGCAAGAAGAAGACTAAGTGTGAATCAAGACTCTGTAAGGAACAACATTAATACTAATCTTAACATTACCATTGATATTAACTATATGATGGTTTATGATGAAAGAAGTATTTTCCCACGTATGTATCAGGTAGGTAGAATAGATTCAACACATTTGTTGAGTACCTGCTGGGGATGCAGATATGAAAAGGTGTGAATCCTGCCTGCCAACTCCTTGCAGGAGGGTTGTAGACAAGATGATGGAGGCACAGAGGAGCTGAGCAATTGTCTTAGTGTCATCCAGCTAGCAGACACTGAAGCAGTGCTCAAACCAAGCCCATGAACTCAGGGGCCCTTTGCAACTCTACCTACATGACTTGTGAGTTTAGTATGAAATTTAGCCTGCATAACATCATTCAGAAGGGAACAGCCACTAGACAGGATGGTTTGGGGACAGTGGGATTTTATGCCTAGAATGAAACAGCGACTGTGGGCTTCAGTGCATGGGAGGCCCAAGGCACCCCAGAGAGGCAGGCCCTGAGCTGAGCACAGTGCAGAGCCCACTGCAGACACAGCCTTGCTGTCCATGGCCTTTTTGCCCATTGCTAAAGACCCCTCCTCTCAGCAGCCTTTGTAGAGAGGCCTTGAAAGTTGAGGCAAATTCATGACATCTTCCCCCCACCACCCAATCTGCACTAACCTTTCTCTGGCACAGCACTTATAATCGGCATGTGACACAAAATTGGTGTTGTTCTTCTTGGAGTCTCTTTTGGGGAAAACAAGTCCCATGCTTGGGGGAGTCGTACAAATCTCTCACTTTACAACCAAGGCCACGGAAGCCCAGTGGGGCCAAATACCTTGCCTTGAGCACACTAAAGACAAGAGCGGAAGTCAGGTTCCCAAACTCCCTGCCCAGGGCCTGCACACACCCACCTTGCAGAGGTGGGAGGATAGGAACGGGCTGTGCTTTGCTTCCTCTGACCTTCCAGCAGGTGGAAGATGAGCACATGGCCACCCCTCAGTGAGTGTCTGTGGCTGGGAGGATGGCCAGGTCATGGGCCCTGTGGCAGGGTCTGTAGCTCCCAGGAGGCCATAATGCTTGGTGGTTCAGAGGCAGCCTGGCCCTGCCATCGACCAGCTGTGTGACATTGGGCGAGTGACTTAACCTCTCTCTGCGTCAGATTTTTACCAGCAAATGGGGCATAATAACGCTACCTACATCCTATTTCACAAGGTTGAAGCAAGAATAAAATAAAAGAACAAGGAGAAACACTTGGTGCAGGACCTCAGCTGGGGCCAGCAAGGCTGGCTTTTCCCTGGGAGGTGAGCTCCATGGTGGTGGGTGGAGGACACTGAGCCACTATGCTTATTGCTCAGTCCTCAGTGCCTCGCATGGGGCAGGCACATAAATGATAGCTGACCACATTCCTGGAGAAAGTACTTCTGGGGCTAGCGGGAGCCCAGCGCTTGGTGAGAACAAGGCCTGGTGTGTTGAGCTTTCACAGCAGGTGGGCCAGCCTCAGTCCTGAGAGGCCCGGGGGTTGTCCAGCTGAGAGTCTGCAGTGACAGGGAGGCAGCAGCTGCCCCTCCCAGGATCCTTCAGAGGCTATGTTTGCTTTATCTCCAATATTAAAATCAACCACCCTTGGAATGCAAAATGGTACAGCCACTGAGGAAGACAGTTTGGCAGTTGTATACAAAGCTAAACACAGGCTTACCATAGACTCCAGCAATCACACTCTCAGGTATTTACCAAACAATTTGAAAACTTATATCCCCACAACAACCTGCACACAAATGTTTATAGCAGCTTTATTCATAATTGCCAACAACCAGAAGCAACTAGGCTGTCCTTCAGTAGCTGAGTGGATAAATAAACTGTGGAACATCCAGACAAAAGAATGTAATTCAGCGATAAAAAGAAATGAGCAATCAAGCCACAGAAAGATATGGAGGAAATTTAAATTCATATTACTAAAAAACATGAAAGCAGGTGAAAGAAGGCAACTGGAAAAGGCTACATACTGTCTGATTCCAACTATATGACATTCTGGAAAAGGCACGACTATGGAAACAGTAAAAAGATCAGTGGTTGCCAGGGGTTGGGGGAGGAAAGGATGAATAGACAGAGTACAGAGGATTTGTAAGGCAGTGGAACTATTCTGCATGATACTGTAAAGGTGGATAGATGACATTATGCATTTGTCAAAACCCATAAAATGGTACAACATGGACCGTGAACTCCAGTGTAAACGGTTGATGATGGACTTTATTTTATTTTTTGAGATGGAGTCTTGCTTTGTCACCCAGGCTGGAGTGCAGTGGTGTGATCTTGGCTCACTGCAACCACCATCTCCCGGGTTCAAGTGATTCTCCTGCCTCAGCCTCCAAGTAGCTGGGACTATAGCCCGTGGCACCACGCCTGGCTAATTTTTGTCTTTTTAGTAGAGACGGGGTTTCGCCATGTTGGCCAGGCTGGTCACGAACTCTGGACCTCAGGTGATCTGCCTGCCTTGGCATCCCAAAGTGCCGGGATTACAGGCGTGAGCCACTGAACCCAGTGGATGATGGACTTTAGTTCATAACAATGTGTCAATATTGTGTCATCGATTATAACAAATGTGCCACACTAATGCCAGATGGTAATAATAGGAGAAACAAGGCGAGGGAGGGTATTGCAAAGGGATGTGTTGTAAGGACTCTGTACTTTCTGCTTAATTTCTCTATAAATTTAAAACTGCTCTAAATAATAAAGTTTCTTAATTAAAAAAAAATCAACCATTTCAAAACACAACGCTCGGTGCCAATAAGTACAGGGCATCACTGAGTCCCCACTGGACTCCCAGGCCCCATGCTGGGGACTTGGAGGAGGACTGTGAGACCTGCACAATCCTTCCAACTTGAAGTGCAACCATGTCTGGCCAAAATGTTAGACTGTGTGAGAAAGTCAAGTGGGGAGGCCAGCAGGGCCTCCAGCTGGTGATGCAAACAGGGCTGTGCACCCCAGCAACCCGGGCACCTCTGGCTATTAGGCAACGATTCTACTCTTAATTCACTCTTTCTGAGAATACACCCCGGGCCAGGCACACTCTCCCTGACTTCCAGAGGGAAGATCTATAATAGACTTAGCCCCCTCCTCGCAGGTCTAGAGGCTAGACTCTGCCCAGCCTTTTCCTATTCCCCACACTCCCAACACCAGGTATAGTAGGTGTTCAATAAACAGGTATTGAATTAAATAGTAATTATTTGCATGCCTCTTGCTCCCCCATCCAAAAAAAAAATCTGATTATAAGCCCCTTACCCAACCTCCCAACAGAGTACTTGCTGAACAAAATGAATAGCAGAATTCAAGTGGAAGGAACACGCCATAGGAGAAACCTTGTGTTTGTTAATGGGGGCACTTGCCGCAGCGCTGAGAGCATATCTCAGAGGTGACTCCCCTGGCTGCTCCTGCTCTGCTTTGCTCCCCTCCCCAGCAGGATGGACACTCACCAGCTCCTGCAGGGAAGGGTGGAGAGGCCAGGATCCACTGAAACAAGGTGGCAGGCGCGTGGAGTCATCTCTGAGCATCCTGCCTCGTCAGTGTGGAGACAGAAGCAGAATGAAGCCCCTTGGTCCAGGGACCCATCGTGGGGGTGCCTCTGGGAAGCCCAGCAAGCATTTATGGAGGGTCAGCTGGGGTCTACTCCCTGCCACCTAGCCAGCAGGGCATGAAGCCATGGTGTGATTCAGAGGGAGTGGGGGAGGTTGTGTCTGTGTGTGGCTGAGATAATGGAATCCTCCTTCAGTCATTGCTCTGGGGTGACAGCCCCTTAGAAGTCCACATTTCTGTGACCTTGGCCTAGAATCTTAAAATAGCCCTGAGAAAGAGGGAGGGCTGAGCCCAGAGCCAAGGCCAACAGTGGGGCCTGGGCCAAGGGAGGGGAGGGCAGATGAGCCTGTCCAAGGAACAAAGGCTTCATCTCCCTAGTCTGGCTGCCCAATCTGGGTCCTCTGCTCAGTCACGTACATTTTATTTTTTCTAGACTCAGGGAAGTACTCCTGGATTCCCCACCCTACCCCCTGCCCAGACAGCCAGGGGAGGAGGGGTCTCTCACACCAGCTTCTAAGTCATCCTGCAGCTCTCTGTCCATTGCAGGAGCATCCATGGTGAAATATGTGCATCCATGCAGAGTGGTGATATTGGGGGGGTTGTCTGAACTAAAATCTAGAAAGGGGCTAAAGAAGGACTCCACTTGCATAGCTGGGGGGAGGTGTGGTTAGGCCAGTGAACCCTGGTGAGAATTAAGTGCAGCAAGGTGATCATGCCCAGTAAGCTCAGGAGATAATGTGAGAGGGCTCCCAGGGGCAGCAGAGTAAACAGAGGCTTGCAGGATGGGGAGGATTTGGAGAGACAGGGGTGAAGGGCAGTCTAGATAGGGGAGATTCTTAGCAACGCTGCAGAGGCAGGGACAGGCCCAGCATCACCAGGGCAGTGAGTTACCAGGTCTGGCTGGAGCAGATGACATGTGCAGAGAGGATCAGGAAATACAGCCAGGAGGGCAGCTGAGGAACCCCAAATGCCCACCAGCTGACTCTGGGCTTGAGTCTTTGGATAGCTGTGGGGAAGGGAGAACAGATGAGGAGGAGTGGGGGCTGGAGTGCAGCATTTTGTTCGGGCCCTGCAGAGACACATCTGGGAGGGGGGAGGGGGCAGAGGGACTGGCTCAGGCTGAAGTCATCCCCATCCCTGCTTCCCCTTGGCTACTCCCAATTTTGCCAGCTCTGGGAAACTCAGCCAACTAAGCATCTGTGGCCCAAAAATGTAATCTCTGTGTACCAGCCTCTGATTCAGAGAAGTAGGAGTGAGTTTCTAGGAGCTAAAGCCCTGGCAAATATACTATGGTAGGGGCCCTCTTAGCTGTCTGGACTAGTGAGCTACCTGAAAGATTTTAACCTTTAATATATACTTGTACATTCATTCACCAAACTTTTGATGTAACATTAAGGTCTTTTTCTATTTTTTGGTAAATTGTTTCTATTATTATTTCTTACATAAACCATACTCATATGGTGATATGGTTTGACTGTGTCCCCTTCCAAATTTCATCTTGAATTGCAGCTCCCATAATCCCCACGTGTCGTGGGAGGGATGTGGTGGGAGGTAATTGAATCATGGGGGCGGGTTTTCCCCTGCTATTCTCGTGATAGTGAATACGTCTCATGAGATCTGATGGTTTTATAAAGGGGAGTTCCCCTGCACATGTTCTCTTGCCTGCTGCCATGTAAGACGTGACTTTGCTCCTCCTTTGCCTTTTGCCATGATGGTGAGGCCTCCCCAGCCATGTGGAACTGTGAATCCGTTAAACCTCTTTTTCTTTATAAAATTATCAAGTCTCGGATATGTCTTTATTAGCAGTGTGAGAACAGACTAATACATATGGCATTGCCTACAATTTCCAGTTTTCAGGTTTTTTTTCCAGTTGAATGACAAATTAAATACATTGGCAAAATAATCTGAGTGTAAAAAGTCTCCCTAGATTTTTTTGATATTTCCCCAACAACCTTCCGCAGTTGTTTCACCCACACCTAACTCAACAGCATTTTAAAAAAATGACTCAAAATGACTCAAAAATGTTTTTGTGAGTCTTTCCAAAGCTTCAACTTAGTTTTCATAGAAATATTTTCTTCTTTTTTTTTTGCAACAGTATTTAATTGGCTCGTATAATATTTAATTAAATTGCATAATTACAATAGCAAGTTCCACTGGCATAAACAGGTTTGGGAACGAAGCCCAGCTGCCTCCAGGAAAGCATTTGGCTCAGTTGATGGGAGCAGACATGGTGGACATCTTGGACAGCAGCCTTCCTGTCCCAAGTGTTCCTCTAGCTGTGGGTATCAGTCAGGGGGAATGGAGAAAGCTGATAAATTTGGCAAGACAGTTAATTGCAGTTTAGAGGGCATCTAGTGCCCTCCTTATCCAGACCTAGGAAGGCTACTTCTCCAGAGACTAAGGACCTGATGCTGGCGTGCCCACCTTGGTCCAGTCCTCCCCTGGGGCTGCTTCTTCCCTACTCCACCCTTTGGGGAGTGGGCTGTATCTCTCCAGATGCCTTTCCCCTCCGTGCATCCCCACCCAAGACTTCCTCCCATTGCAGCTGTCTAGGAAGGATTTGGCAAACTAACTTTACAGCTTTAGTAACAGACAACAGCCAAATGCACCACTCTCCCAGAGGTGACAGGAAATTCTTACAGAGGTGAGTTTCTAATATGTAATTTCAGGCATCTGCAGTAGGTTGCTTGGGGAAGGATTTGGGGGTCAGAGGGATGTCTAGGAGTCTCTCAATCAAACCATCCTCCTGAGGCAAGGTTTATGTCCAATTGTGTCACCACTGTGCACATGTCCCCATAAGAAGATGTGGCCATGGACTTATCTCTCATTCTTCATGTTCTGAAATCCTTTATGTTGTATGGGATCCTCTCCTCTTTTAACTTCCCTTCTGAAAGTCTTTTTTTTCTAGACCCAGCTCTATGGGTCACATATAGCAAAAGTCAATATTTAACCCAAATGCAATCAAATCAATGAACCACCCAACCGACCAACCAACCAATCTCAAGTACAGTGTTAGCAGGCACCTGCAACTCATGAAGAGAAGAAGGAAAATGCCCTTCAGAAGAACATATCTGTAGTGAATATTTGCTACTTTGAACCATCCACCTTTCATTCTGCCTTCCTCTTGGAAAGAGAAAGCTAATTTCCTTCCAGATTACCACCTGGCCCCCACAGCCAATGTGTTTCAGGGGTGGGTCATGGTTGGCTTAAGTCAATCAGCTCAACTCTGTTCCCTGGCCATGGTGACGAGACCAAATTCTGTCACATAAGATGCAAGGAGATATTTGCTGGGGACTTCTGGGGAAGATGCTCCACTATTGGAGATGTGGAAGGTGCATGCAAGGCCTGGAGCTGCTACAGCCATTTTGTTACCATAAGAAGTCCAGTGAGCAATGCTGAGCTAGTCACAGAAAAATGGAGCTATGGACCAGATCAAACTGCTCCTGAAGATCATCCTGCCTCCAAACTTTTCATTTACCTAAGTCAATAAATTACTTTTATTGTTTTGAATTGGCTAACTTTTAAAAATCAAACTGATAAATATACATGGTTTTACAAAATCAAAAATAATAAAAGCTCAGCAATGAAAAATAGCAGCCCCTGCTCCAGCCCTCTCCACACTGAGCCCCAATTCCCAGAGATAACAGCTCTCAATTTTTAAAAAGCCACTTCTCCTGTTCTTCACTGACATATTTATAAATAAAATGCTGTATTGGTCAGCTAGGGCTGCTGTCACAAAAATGTCATAAACTGTGTGACTTTAACATCAGAACTCTGTCATAGTTCTGGAGGTTGGGAGAGTTCAAGGTCAAGGTGCCGGCCAGTTGAGCTTCTGCTGAGGGCTCTGCTCTTGGTTTCAGACACCACCTTCTCACTGTGCCCTCACATGCCAGAGAGAATATGGTGTCTCTTGTTAGATGGACACTCATCCCATGGGATCAGGGCTCCACCTTTATGACCTTGCTTAATCTTAATTCCTTCCTTACTCCAAATACAGCCATATTGGGAGCTAGGGCTTCAACGTAAGAATTATAGAGGGACGCAGTTCAGTTCATAGCACATTTCTAGATTTCCTACTTTAGATATTATCTATTAGTGTCTCATAATGAAAATGAGGTTTTATCTCCCTCTAACCACATGTTTCTGTTCCCTGTATCTTCCTGATACCATCATTTTTAGTGAAATCAATTGTCAGTGTTTGCAGTATTGTGATGAGGTAGATATGATTCATGGATGAGCCCAAGATACGATTTCCCTTCTTGCATAACGTTGTACTTTTCCTTTCATTGTTAAAAACAATGGCTTTATATGCACTTAACTCTTATTTACACATAAACTGACTTCCAGGTCTGTTAAAATCCCTTCCTAGACAGTTCAGCAAGTTAGGAATCTGTCCATTCCTTTTTTGTTTTTTCCTAGAATCACCCCGTCTAGAGTTCCCCATCTTCCAACTCCAGTCCTAGACCAAGTGCTCCGAAGCCTGGTGCACAGCTGTCACCTGGATTCTTGCATTGGACCTCCAGACACACTGCATCAGTTTTGAGTGCTGCTCTAACAAATTTCCACAAACCAAGTGGCGTTAAGACAACACAGATTTCTTATCTTAGAGTTCTGGAAGTCGGCAGTTGGGAATGGGTCTCAGCGTGCTAAAACCAAGGTGTCGGCAGGGTTGCATTCCTTCTGGAGACTCTCAGGAAGAATTGTTTCCTTGACGTTTCCAGCTTCTAGAGGCCACCACATTCCATGGCTCAGAGCTCCCTTCCTTCATCTTCAAAGCCTGCAACCTCGGGCGAGCCCTTCCCATATTGCCTCCCTCTGACCTCTCTTCCATTTCCCTCTTTCATGTATAAGGACCCTTATGATCCAATCCAGCACATTCTGATCACCCAGAGTGATCTCCCCATCTCAGGGCCAGCTGATTCACAGCCTTCATTCCATCTACCATCTTCAATCCCTTCTGCCGTGTAACCTAATGCTTTCACGGGCCCTGGGGATTAGGATATGGACATCTTTGGGAGTCCATTATCTTGTCTACCCTACACACCATGCTTGTTTCTGGTTTACTCTGGTTTCAGTGGCATGAATGCTCCTCTGGAAGCTTCCTAAGAAAGGCTGCATTGGAGGCACATCATCTGAGCCCATGCCTACCTGAAACGACTTTATTCCTCTCATTCTTGACTGGCAGGAATAGAAAGCGAAGCTGGAAACCACTTACTTTTGGAAGGCTGAAGGCACTGTCCCACTATCTTCTAGATTCCAGGAACGCTGGTAGAAAGTCTAACGCTGTTCTGTGTTCCGATTTTTGCAGGCAACCTCCTTTTTTTCTCTCTGAAGGTTTTATAACTCTTCTCATTATCTCTAGTATTCTGAAATTCCACAATGATGTGCCCCGTTGTGGGTCTGTGCTATTCATTCTCGCAGTCTGGAAGCTCTTGTATAACTTCTCTGATACTTTCCTCTCCTCGGGTTTTATTCTCCATTTCTGGAACTCCTACTGCTGGCCCTCCTAATTTCCTTAATTTTTTCAAATCCTCGTTTCTAAATCATTGTCTTCTTTTCCCAGATTCTGAGAAAGTCCATCATTTCTCTCCCTCAAATCTTCTACTGAATTTTAAATTTCTGCTATTATATGTTTAATTCCTTATTCCTTGGATGTTTCTTCTTTATAACCTTCCATTCTCACTTTATGGATGCATTATCTCCTCTTATCTCTCTGAGGACATCAATTACAGTTTTTTTGAAGTTTTCTTCCACTCCTGGGCTTGGCTCTATTCCTTCGAGCTCTTTTTCTGTTGTTGTATAATTGTTTCCTTTTCCTCCCCCTCCTCCTCCCCCTCCCCCTCCTCCTCATTCTCCTCCTCCTCCTCCTCCTCCCTTCTCTTTCTCTCTGTCTCCTGTTAGAGGTTTCCTTTCTACAAATACCAGCTGATACTTCACCACCATTTATAGTTAAGAGTAAGACACTAAAAAGTTGGTCATTTCTCTGTGGAGGATTAGGGAGGGATCTGGTCATTTTCCAGAGGATATGATCCAAGAAGTTCCAGGCTCGGAGACACTGCTTACGGCTGAGGGAAGGCTTGAGCGCTATACTCAAAATGAAAGAAGGTATTCAAAACTGCATGCTGAGTGGTGACACTTCTAGCACTTCTCTACTTCGGGTGAGAATTTGAGGAAATGTATTTGTGTGTGTGTGTGTGTGTGTAATTTTTTTTTGACTCTTGGGCCAGTCAGTTTACTTGCAAAGGAACCCTTAGCCACCCTGCCTGGAGAATAGACCCTGGCTGCCAGTATTCTTGGAGCCCAGCATATGACACCTATTTTAGAACTGCACGACACTGGGATTTCCCAAGGGACTCTAAAGAGTGAATTAACCGTGAAGAGTCAGCAAGAAACCCTTCTGGAGTAGGCACAGTGACCCCAAACCATCCACATCTCCCATCTGGTCGTGCCCCTTTCAGGTTCATATGTCAGAAAACCCAACCCAGACATATTTAGTGACCCACACTCCATATTTTGCCTTGGTGAAGGGCCCGTGTGGCCGGTGTTTGTAGTACAGGCCAGATCAGGGAAGGACGAGGAGGGCAAATCTAACCCCTACCTGGAGACAGACTCAGTCCACAGTGGTATATCACTGATACACCACACCAAACACAAGCAGGACAGGCATGAAATATCTCATACCACAAGCATTGGCAGGTGTGAAATCAAGACCCAGAGGCCAGTTGCTAGCCTGTTATTGCAGTTTTCTCATAAATAATATGAAAATCCACCTAGTCATGAGGATAGAGTTTTCTAGCAGACAGATGCCCGTCAACAGGAAATGGGTCCCTGTATTCAGAGCTACCTCAGATAACCCACAGGCACCCTGCACCTACACAGAAGCACGGTGCAGGGCAGGCTGGCCATCAGCCTTCTGCCCTCGTCCCAGCTCAGACTCCACACAACAGCATCTAAACTCAGGCCCTGAGGGCCAAGCAGCCTCTGGCGGAGCAGAAAGTAGATGGGCTCTCTATGGGGAAGCTGACACTTGGCCCAGGTCCCCACCTGCCTCTTGAAAAGCAACAGACACGGTCCCACTCCCTGTGGGGAGAAGCTGAGGTGTGTGGCTCACGCCTGACCCTGGTCAGGATGAAGTGGGCCACCCCAGGCACCGCCCCCTTGGAGCCCCAGGCAGGTGCAGAACATCTAACAGCTGCATGTGGGCATCGCACCTGCGCAGGTGAACTCCACTTTCCATACAGGACAACATCCCGACACCCCAGATCTCACTTTAAGCCCCTAAAGACATGGCTACATAAGTACAAAGTCATTTTTGTAAAGTGAATCATTCCCCTCCATGGCTTCCCCCTCTCCATGACACATACAATTGATCTGTTCTTCAGATGTTCAGACTGAACACCAGGCATGCTGAGAAGGAGAATCACCTACTTTAGAATTGTTCTTTTAAAAAACATCAACATCAACAACAATTAAACCCTCCTCTGACAGACATGCATGAATGCCGGGAAGCAAAGGTATAGCCCAGGATGTAAATCCAGGGGACGGTAGGCCCCAGCAGGGGATTCTTTGTATCTTTATAAACTTGATCAGGGCTCCTCTGATGTCCATTCCTGTGATGACATCACCCCTGGCCCTGGCCCTGCCCAGCACAGTCCCTGTCCCATGCTCTGACAAGTTCTTGAGGGAGCCCAGTGACTCATGGCATTGGATTTTCCACACATCTTCTTCCCCCCGTTTCTGGAGTCTGCCCCTCCCTCCACCTACACTCCAGGTGTCCTGCCTCTCCTCCTGCCTCTTTCCCTCCATCTTTCCAGAGCCACCTCCTTTATCTCCATCCCAGGTGCCTCTTGCTTTTAAAAATTTGTTATGAAATATTTCAGACATACAAAAAGGCCAGAAAAATACTATAATGAACACCTGTGCACCCACCACCAGGCTGCATAAATAAAAAGCAGCTCTTTCTAATCCGAGGCGTGCATCCCTCTCTGACACCACAATTCCTAGCAGCCTTTGTTCCAGTCTTCCTCGGGAAAAACCCAGAGAGCTGCATAAATCCAAGGCATAACCAGCTGTCATCTGGACTCCACTATATTAATTTTTCCACTACCCTTTGTGGCTGCACGAAGCTCCCTTCCACCCACCAGCCTGTCTTATTCCTTTATGATTTGACCGCTTCCCAATCCCAGAGGGGAACTGGCTTGCTGAAGGTTCCTACCTAGCTAAAAGCCACATGTGCAGGTCAGCGGAGAGCTGAGTGTTGGAGCAGGGACTTTGCCTGCGTGATGCTGCTGGGCGGGACCACAGTGCTTCCTGCTCACGCTCAGGCACTAGGCCACTCTGTGCATCAGGAATGGTGCAGGGGCTGGGAGGAGGCAGGACATGGACATTGCCTTCCATGGCCTTGTAGTCTTTTGGGGACAACAGACACACGCAGAGAGGGAGCCCAAAGCCTCATGGGCAGGGCTGGAGTTCAGGGTATCTGCCTGTGCAGCACAGCGGGGGCTGCTGAGGCCAAGAGGTCGCAAGGGATTAGAGATGGAACTCAGAATGGGCAAGGATTGAGGGAGGGAGGGACATGCTGGAACCTTCCAGGTGAGAGAAAGTGAAGCAGGAGGCACAGTCGCAGGGCGGGACAGAGAAGGGGGACAAAACTAGGCGGGGGCGGGGGGTGGCTGGCAGGATGAAGCCAGCTGGGCAGGGTCCTGGTGGCAGCAGGCTGCGAGGGTGGGTGTGCAAGCTAAACATGCGAAGGAACCCCACCTCTCCCCGCCCAGCTGTCCTTAGTACCCCACTGTGCTCTGCTCAGATCCTCAGTGGGGATGGGTGTGTGGGGGAAGCTCTTTGTGATTGCTTCCTCCCCCACCCCACCCCCGCCACATGCAGGCCATGGGAGGACACAGAAGGCCAGTGCTGTTGACACGGGCACAGCCTGAGCAGAGGCGGAACATGACGCACTGGGTGCCCTCTCCCCTGCAGCTTTACCCCAGGAGATAAAGAGTGTCCATGCAGCCAGGAGTCCCATGGCAGCTGTAACCCACAACCCTGGGCAGAGGAAGGGCTCAGGAGTTGGGCATGGCCTTCCCCTGCCTCCACAGAAGTCTCCAGCCTGAAGATCACCTCCTACCTCCCCACCTACGCCCCTGGCCTTGCCCTCTTACCCTGCTTGCCATTCATCCAGCAGCCTCAAGACCCCCTCTTCTCACCCTCACCCAGCCACGGCCCCTCCAAGGTGTCCACACCTCCCAGCGTGGAATGTCAGGCCCTCTGTTGAGCAAGAGGATGGAGGCCCAGATGCCTAGCTTTGGTGCCTCTGCCATGAGAGTCTTCCCCCTTTTCTGCCCAGGGCCTCACTCACTGTCTCCGTCTTCCCACCCTTTCCCAGCAGAGACCATACTCCAGGAATTCATGCACCAAGGCCTAAGGGCTCACAATAACACACAGCGTGGCTCCGAGCACAGTTCTAAGTCAGCAGAGCCACAGCTCCAGGTGGTTGCAGGAGATGTGGGAGGTGGCACCACTGGACTCATGTGGCCAGGGACATGGCTGGCCTGGGCCGAAAGCTGGCAGGCTCCGCTACGGGGATCTTTCCTTAACTCACCCTATGTGGAGAAACCTTAAAGCTGCTGAGAAGGACAAAACAGCTTGGGTCCACTGTAGGAATGTTCTGCAGTGCAGAAGAATGGAATTCCTCTTTTGCTTCTGATTCTAGACCCATATTCCAGAAACGTCAACAACAGGGACAGCGGCCCCATGGAGCTGCCTTCAGGTTGCTTCATTTCTTTGTGACCTTCTCAGGGCTAAATCTTTTGGTGCCACCTTCCCTCAGAAGTGGGACCATGGGCCCCCACTGCCCCACCCCCTGGGTTGGGTGTTCCTGTGGTTACCCTGAGCTCCACCACAGCACCTGTCCCGCCACTCTTTAAATGATTCCTGAAGCAGGAGCTGTGTCCCCCTCATCTTTACATCCCCAGCACCCAGCCCAGAGCCTGGCACAAGGGAGTTGCTTGAGAAGTGCAAAGTGCAGGCAGCCCCCCACCCCACCAAATAGTCTTTGCAGTACAGGGTAGAGAGGAGGAGAGGCTCTGAAGAGGGGGTGTCTCCTCTACTCATAATTTCCCTGGGGATTTTTCAGTGACAGCTGTAAGCCATCCTTGACCATTCTGCATGAGTCCCTGATCCTGAACCAGGTGGCCCACACATCAGCTACAGTGTGAAGCTGCTCTTGCACACCTGGGAGATGGGGGCTCCCCTTCAGGCCCTCACCCCTTCTCTCTGCAGTGCCTCCCTCCTTTTTGCATTCCTTCCACCTCTGATTTACACCTTGGCCACTCCATCAGGTCACACTGCTTGCGGTGGTGGGAGATGGATAGAATGTGCCTGGAGAGGGTCCTCACAGAGACAGTAGACACGCTGGGAGGAGCTGGCCTCCTCCTCTCCACCCAACCAACTCTGCGCATGCCCAATCTCTCACTCCAGCCTCCCTTGTGAACCTACCCACCCCATTCCACACGGATCTTTTTACCTAGATACCCACTGCACTTATCATCTCCTCCTCTTGCTTGGCCTTCTGGGCTGCTTCTAAGGGAGAGGCTCAGAGCCAGGTGGAACTGGAGAGGATGACTAATGCCCTTTTATAATCTCGCTGGGAGACAAGGCCCATGCAGGAAGGGAAGGTACAGGTTGGAAAGCCTGATAGCTTTCCTTGCTGATAGAGCCGGAACTTAAACCCAGGCCTCCAGACTCCTGAGACATTCCTTCCCTTCATGTAGCTTAAGCTTTGCCTCCTTATCTACAGCAACATTCCTAAAGACAAGACCATGCCTCTTGAGGACCAAGCAAAAGAGTCACCCAGACTAGGATCTTGGCAAATATTTGACAAATGGTTGTGTTATGTGTTCCATGGCCTAAGGTTACCTCCACAGACCCACTCCTCAGTACCAATTCCACCCTCTCTCCCAACACATCCCAGCTATACCCCTGCAGCCTATGCCAGAGGCTCCCATAGAAACTCAGCCAGGAGCTCTCGGAGGAGAGAGAAAGTGTGTACATTTAGCCTGCTCTGGGCTTACTGGCAATTCTCATTTGGCTGCTGACTTCTCTTGGCCACTAAGCAAAGAGGTAAGTACTCATTTTAATGGTGGCAAAGGACAGTGAGAATAAAAAAGCAGCCCAGCTTGGGGGTGGAGTGGGAGCAATCTTGAGGGGGGTTATATCTGCCTAGGGACCAATGACCAGGGATCCTCAGGGCCCTGGGGACACTCTTCTTTCCCCTCTCTTCACTGTAGGAAGATTTTCAGGGTAGCCAGGAAGTATTTACTGAGGTCTAGCACTCTGCAGAAGGGGTTAGAGGACATCTAACTCCTTAGTTTACAGTTTGGTTCAGGCAAGACTAGAACAAATAAATGAATCTAGCAAGGCTGCTAGACACAAGGTCAATAATCAAAAATCAATTATATTTTCTATAGACTAGTGACAATATGTAGAGGACAAAATTTTTAAATACGACTTACAATAGCATTAACAAATTAAATACCTAAGAAATAAAACCAGTGAAAAATGGGCACAACCTCTACACTGAGAAGTACAATGCCGAGAGAAATAAGACTTAAAGAAATGGAGGTACTATGTTCATGAGTTGAAATAATCAATAGTGTTAAGATGTCTATTTTCTGCAGGAAGGAAATAGACAGTATTAATAACGAAGTCAATTTCCTGTAGGAAGGAAATAGACATCTTAACACTATTGATTCTTTCAATTAATGAACATAGTACTTCCATTTCTTTAAGTCTTATATGTTTACTCATCTATGGTGAGTAAACATAAAAGATCACGCAAATGAGAAATAAAGAGACCATATTCTGCAACAACCAGAATGGCTGAACTAAAACATCAAGTATTGGCGAGGATGTATAACAACTGGGACTCGCTGAAATGACTCCTAGATCAATACAATTACTTAGCAAGGCAGGGGAAAGAAGAATGTCCCCAGGGCCCTAGGGATCCCTGGCCATTAGTCCCTAGACAGGTATAACCTCTCTCAAGGTTGTTCCCCACACTACCCCCAAGCTGGGCTGCTTTTTTATTGCTCACTGTCCCTTGCCACAATTAAAATGAGTGCTTACCTCTTTACTTAGTGGCCAAGAGAAGTCAGGCAGCAGCCAAATGAGAATTGCCAGTGGGCCCAAAGGAGACTCCAGATTCAATGCAGGTCCAGTCAAAATCCCAGCAGTTTTGTTCCCTTGTGTTTGTGTATACATGTGTGGAAACTGAGAAGTGATTCCAAAAGTATATGAAAATGCAAATGACCTATAATACCCAGGTCAATAATGAAGAAGAACAAAGAGAAATTACACTATGTGGTATCAAAACTTCTACTGTAAAGCTACAGTAATAAGCAGAGTGGTATGGTGTATAGGTTCAAGTATACACAAAGAAGCCAATGGAACAGAATAGAATCCAGAGATAGACATATTCACATATGGTCACTATGACAAAGGGTCCACTGCATTTCAGCTGGGAAAGAATGGTGCTTACAATACGTGGTGCTGAGTCAACTGGATAGCTATATTAAAATAAATGTTTCCCAGCACTTTGGGAGGCTGAAGTGAGAGGATCGCTTGAGCCCAGGAATTAGAGACCAGTCTGGGCAACATGGTGAAACCCTGTCTCTACAAAAAATAAAAATAAAAAATTAGCTGGGCATGGTGGTGCGTGCCTGTGGTCCCAGCTACTCCAGAGGCTGAAGTGGGAGGATCGCTTCAGTCCAGGAGGCTGAGGCTGCAGTAAGCTGTGATCTCACCACTACATTCCAGCCTGGGTGACAGAGCAAGATAATAAACAAACAAACAAATAAATAAAGTTGACCACTGCTTCCCACTGAAGTAATTTCGAAGGGATCATAGACCTAAACATGAAAGCTAAGACAACAAAGCTGCTGAACGAGACCCCTGGAGAATATATGTTCGTGATCTCGGGTAGGCAAAGAAGTTCGTTAAACAGGACAGAAAAAGCACTGACCAGAAAGGAAAAGATTGATAAATGGAAATTTGTCAAAATTTAAAACTTCTCTTCATCAAAAACACCATTAAGAGAGTAAAAACGCAAGCTGTAGAATGAGAGAAGATATGTGACAGAGAACTCATGTCCAAAACATACAAAGAAAGACAACAAATAAGAAAAAAATAGACTTACCAATTAAAAAATAGGAAAATATTTGAATAGGCACTTCTCAAAAGAGGATATCGAAATGGTGAATAAACATATAAGATCATGCAAACACAATATAAAAAGACCACAGGGATGTAGCACTGCAGCAACCAGAATGGCTGAAGTGAGACGTCAAGCGCTGGTGAGGATGTATAACAACTGGGCTCTCTTCAATGACAGTCAAGAGTGTAAATCAATACAATTACTTCAAAAGAGTGTTTAGCAATATCTCTTAGAGCTAAACATGCATATACCATACAACCCAGCAAGTTCACTCTTAGGTATGTGCCCAGAAAAGATATTTATGTACAACACAAATACCTCAATGAGAATATTCACAGCAGCATTTAAAAAGATAGTCTCAAACTAGAAATAATCAAAATATCCATCAACAATAAAATGGGTAAAAAAAGTGTGGCATAGTTACTGCATGAATACTATATACCTACAAAAAAGAATAAACTTCTGAATAGTCTACAACATGAATAAATCTCACAGATTATCTATCAATCATCTATCATCTATCTATCCACTGTCTATTATCTATCTATCTATCTATCTATCTATCTATCTATCTATCTATCTATCTATCTAAAATATATTGTATAGAGACTGGATTTCCCTATGTTGCCCAGGCTGGTCTTGAACTCCTGACCTCAAGCAATCCTCCCACCTCGGCCTCCCAAAATGTTGGGATTACAGGTGTGGGCCACCACACCAGGCCACAGATATATTGTTAAGTGAAATATAAAATGAGTGAATATGGCATGATTGCATTTATATAAAGCTCAAAACAGCAAAACTGCTGTACAATGATACAAGTCAGGATAGTGGTTACCTTTGAGGGAGTTCCGACTGAGAGGGAGCTATCCAGAGTGCTGGGAATGTTCTAGAAGATGATCACGGCATGATTACAAGAGTGTTTACCTATGTGAAAATTCATCAAGCTGTGCATTTAAGGTTTGGACACTTTACTGAAAAGGTAGGAGGGTGTGTTGGGGGGCAATGGTGGAAGACAGGACTGCAGTCAGAAGACAAGAAGAGAATAAAGTATAGCCAGGCAAGGTATAATGAGGGTTGAGAGCTGGCCTTGGTGGCCTTTCTTGTGCCCAAGAGCTTTGGGGGACAGAGCAGCTGTTCCAGTAAAAAGGTTAATGCATCAAGGGTCAGCACTAAAGATAAAAAGGAATTTTTACCAGCACCTAGTCCACTTTGAAAGGACAAATAAACAAGAGTGGTTCCTTTACTTTGGAGTGTGAGTCAGGAAGTTAAGCTGCCACCTGGGAACTGTCCACCAATGCCATCCCTGGAGACCACAGAGACCCCTGTCCCCACCCCTGATTTGTATCAAGTGCTGGCTGTTCTAGAATAAATTAATAAAATTGGTTTTTTTCTTCCTTTTTAAAACCCCAGATCTTCGAACTCATGTCTCTCTAACTTCTACTTATGCCCCAGGAGACAAAGGGGGTGGGGGAATATCTTAGTTGGCACAGAGCCTGGAGTCTCACCCAGATATGAGAGGTGTTGCTTTACATATCATTTAACTCCTGCAGGCTCCTTAAGATTTCCACCGACTAAATGTGTTGCCTGCCCCAGGAGGGCTTTGTCAGCCTTTCTTCTCATCTCCACCACTGATCCTGCTCCTTGGCCTGGCTCGGAAGCCCCTGTCAACTTCGGCTCACTCACCTTCCCAATATCTCAGACTGTGTGTGGCAGAAGTATGGCTGAGGTATGCCACTTCCTTATTTGCTCTCCCTTTCCTGACTTAATTTGTGATTTATTGATATTTGTTTGCTTTTAGCAATCCAGCAATCTGGTTTTATTCTCCCACCCTACCCCAGTCACTTATATTAGGGTGGCTCTGGAAGTCTGTTATTTGGATTTGTTCTCCATCTGTCCTGTGCTCACTGTTGCTGTACTCCATGTTATACTGTTTAAAAATAAAGTCGAAAAAGTAACAACTAAATAGATGACAGCCTGGCAAAAACAGCAGCTGTTGCCCATAAGGCAAAATAGAGAATATTCCCCTGGATATATTTATAGAGAAATGGATATTACAGAGTGAGAGAGAAAAGGGGTCTCAGCTAATGCAGTATCATTTAACCCTCTCTGATGTCGAGGAGGCAATGGATGCTCCAAGTTGGGACCTGTTATTCAACCCTCAGGCTCCAAACGGAAATGTGCAGGTCAAAGGAGTCCAAAGAGGAAGCTGGTGTCTGGGAACTTCCATGAGATGAGTGTCTGCATCCCAACCCAGGTACAGGTCAGATCCAAATCAAGCTAACAAGTCCAGACATTGGAGTAGATACAACAATGAATTTCACATGAATTCTGCTTTTGACAAACTTAAATTTTAGTTATGCTAGGAAGACACAAAGTTACCAAAAGTCAATAATAAAATTTATTTTAAAATGTGAGTCACTGGCTGAGAATAGTGGTTTACCCGTAATCCCAGCACTTTGGGAGGCCGAGGCAGGAGGACTGCTTGAGGCCCAGAGTTCAAGACCAGCCCAGGCAACATAGTGAGACCCATCTCTACAAAAAATAAAAAACAATTAACCAGGCGTGGTGGGTCACATTTGTAGTCCCAGCTACTCTAGAGACTGAAGTGGGAGGATTGCTTGAACCCAGGAGGTCAAGGCTGAGTAAGTCATGAATGTGCCACTAAACTCCCACCTGGGCAACAGAACAAGATCTTGTCTCTTAAAAAAAAAAAATCCAAGTCATATGATACCAAAAGGACAAATGACAAAACATAAATGGGACTTTATCAAAATTTAAAACTTTTGGGTTTTAATGGACACCATCAATAAAGTGAAAAGCAACCCACACTTGGTAGAAAATATTTGCAAATCATATATATCTGATAAGGGACTTGTGTCTAGACTATTTAAAGAACTCTCAGAACTCAAAAATAAAAAGATAACCCAATATTTAAAACATGGTCAAAGGATCTGAATAGACATATCTTCAAAGAAGATATGCAAATGGCCAGTAAGTACATGAGAAGCTGAATATCATTAGCCACCAGGGAAATGCAAATGAAAACCATAATAAGATATCACTATCCTCTCATTAGAATGGCTAGAATCAAAAAGTCAGCTAAGAACAAGTGTGGGCAAGGATGTGGAGAAATTGTAGCTTTCACACACTGCTGGTAGGAATGTAAAATGGCACAACCACTTTGGAAAACAGCCTGGCAGTTACTCAAAAGGTTAAATATAGAGTTACCATATGATCCAGAAATTTCACTCCTAAATATATACCCCAAAGCATATATCCACATAAAAGCTTATACATGAACTTCACAGCAGAATTATTCAAAATAGCCAAAAGTGGAAACAAATGTCCATCAATTGATGAATGAATGAATGAATGAATAAAAGGCAGTATATCCACACAGTGAAACAGAATCCAGCCTTAAAAAGGAATGAAGTTCTGATAAATGCTACAGCATGGATGAACCTTGAAAATATCATGCAAAGTGAAAGAAGCCAGCCACAAAAGATCACATATTATATAATTCCATTTAAATTACATGTCCAGCAAAGGCAAATCATTAGAGACAGAAGGCAGATTAAGTGGTTGTCATGGAGTGAGGGAAGAGAGAATTGGGAGTGACTGCTAATGGGTACGAGGTGTCTCCGGGGGTGGGGAAAATGTTCTGGAATTAGAAGAGATGGTTGCAAAACTCCATGAATGTCCTAAAAACTTAAATGATATGCTTTAAATGGGTGAATTCTATGATATGTAAATTATATATCAATTAAACTGGTTTTTTAAAAATTCCATAAAGTTTTTATGGAGAGACAAATGACTCAGAATAGCCAACTCAATATTGAAGAAGAAAACAAAGTATTCAGAGGACTGACTTCAAGAACTACTTATAAAATTATGCTAATGAAGACAGCATGGTATTGGTGAAATAACAGACAAATAGATCAATGGAACAAAGACAGTTTAGGAATAAACCCACATAAATATAGTCAACTGATCTTTGACAAAGGAGCAAAGCCAGTGAATGGAGCAAAGATAATCTTTTCAATAAATGGTGTTAAAACAACTGTATATCCATATGCAAAAAATTAATCTAGACAAAGACCTCACATTCTTCACAAAAATAACTCAAATGGATGAATCATAGACCTAAATGTAAAATGTGAAACTATAAAACTCCTAGAAGATAACAGAGGAGAAAACCTAGATGACCTTGTGTATGATGGTGACTTTTTAGATACAACACCAAAGGCACAACCCATAAAAGAAAGAACTGGTAAGCTGAACCTCATTAAAATGAAAATCTTCTGCTCTGCAAAAAACATGTCAAGAGAATAAGAAGACAAGCCATAGAGTAGGAGAAATATTTGCAAGCAATAAATCTGATAAATAACTGGTATCCAAAATACACAAAGAACTCTTAAAACTCAAAATAAGAAACAATTTGATTAAAAAGTAGACAAATGATTTGAACAGACACCTCACCAAAGAAGATATGTAGATGGCAATTAAGCATATGAAAAATGTTCAACATCAATATCATATGTCATTAAGGAATTGCAAATTAAAACAACAAGGAGACACTACTGCATACCTATTAGAATGCCCAAAATCCAAATCACTGACAACACCAAATGCTAGTGAGGATGTGGAGCAACAGGAACTCTCATTCATTGTTGGTGGGGATGCAAAATGATACAGCCACTGTGGAAGACAGTTTGGCAGTTTCTTATAAAACTTAACATAATCTTACCATATGATCCAGTGATCACATTCCTTGACATTTACCTAAATGAATTAAAAACTTATGTCTACACAAAAACCTGTACATGAATGTTTATAGCAGCTTTATTCATAATCATCAAAACTTGGAAGTGACCAAGGTGTCCTTCAGCGGGTGAATGGATAAATAAACCATGGTACATAGAGACATGCTAAAAAGACATGAGCTATTAAGCTATGAAGAGATATGGATGAAACATAAATGCATATTACCAAGTAAAAGAAACCAGTCTGGCCAGGTGCAGTGGCTCATGCTTGTGATCTCAGCACTTTGGGAGGCCAAAGCAGGAGGATCACTTGAGCCCAGGTGTTTAAGACTAGCCTGGGCAACAGAGCAAGACCCCGTCTCTACAAATAATTAAAAACATATATATATTTTTAAAAAGTCAGTCTGGAAAAGGTTACATACTATATGATCCTAACTATATGACACTCTGGAAAAGACAGAACTAGGAGACAGTAAAAGGATTAGTGGTTTCCAGGGGTTGGGGGGAGGAATGAATAGGTGGAGCACAGAGGATGTTGAAAGCAGTGAAACTGCTCTGTATGTTACTGTCATGATGGACACATGTCATTATACATGTGTCCAAACCTATAGAATATACCACACTAAGAGTGAACCCTAATGTAAACTACGGCCCCTGGGTGATTATGATGTGTCACTGTAGGTTCATTGATTGTGACAAATGTACCACTCTCAGGGGCCGGGGGGGATGTCAATAATGTGGGAGGCTGTGCATGAATGGGGGCAGGGGGTATAAGGGAACTCTCCGTACTTTCTGCTCAATTTTGCTGTGAACCTAAAACTGCTGTGAAAAGTAAATTTTATTAATAAAAAATATCTAAGCCAAGAGAAGAGAGGGGACAAGTTAGTTTGTGATTCATAGCTGAGTGGCTGGTATGGCAGGAAAGGCAGGAGGTCTAAGCTGAGAGACTGTCCATGCCAGACAAGGGGGGATTGGGCTGGGTCTTGAAGAAGGAGTAGAATTTGGAAAGGAGAGTTAATCCAGGTGTGGGGAAGGAGAATATAGGCCAACTTCGAAGAATGCTGAAAACCCTCCTCTGCCTGGCCAGCCTGGACCACCACTATGTGTGGGGGCTATAAAACTCCTCAAACCCAAGTGCAGCCACGTACAAGGTCTGGCTTAGACCCACAAAGGGAAGGCCTTTCCTCCAGCCGGAGACCGGCGAGAGAATCTGTTTTGCAGCTCCCCCAGCTTACACCCTCACCTGGCTCCTGGTTTCAGTGGGGGCAGTTCTCCCTGGAGCTCTCATAGCGGGAGCAGCCAGGGCACAGACCTTTTGGAAGGAATGAGGCTGGTACACTAGATGAAGAAGATGCGGGCCAGAATGGCTTTTTGCCCTAGACACAATCCTCAATCCTGCTGTCCTTTAACTTTCTCAATGACCAGGGTTTTGTTTTTGACTACACAGGGGCCTTTACTTTTAGTTTTCTGTCCGCAAACCCTCCAGTGTCTGGAAATTAATGTGACCATGATGGCGTGCTGCAGAAGAACCTTTAGTGATGGCCCCAGTCACTCTTGAGCTGATGTTTTCATAATTAAAACCAGAGTGTCCTGCACTTGCATTGAGTGGGACCCACTCTTGCCCTGAACCTTTCCGTCTTCAATGGTTTCTCCTGTGCGTGCTAGAGATTAAACAGCTCCTACTGTACCCCCATGATAACAGATCTGTGTTATCAGAATACCTCGCCTTTGTTGGCATCTCATTGCTCTTGACATAAATGAAGCAAACACTTTAATCTAGATCAAATCTGAAAAGAAAGCAGCTACATTTTAGACAGCAGTAAAGAGGACTGGGCACAGACAGCAGGTGCTTTATCCAAATTTATTACCTTCTTATTTGGGTACTGGTTCTGACTGTTCTGACCCCAATGCAGAGACTCCATTGGGCTAAAGGACATGCTGGAAAATTTTGGCAGGGATGGGAATGGGCACTAAGAAGAAACTGGCTAACGGGCAATGTCAGAGCAAAGGAGCCCCTCTCTGGGCCGAGCTTTCATGTGAGGTGGTTCCATGGAGCTGTCAAAATGTAGGGCTGGGATGAAAAATGGCCTCCAGTTGCACAGCTGTGACAACGTGTGTGGCAAATGCAGGGTGAGGTGAGTCAAAGGTGCTTGGACACGCATCAGCCTGCCTTGCGGTGAGAGCGGACACCGTGTGCAGGCACCACTTAGAGGCCACTGTGCACTCCTTGGTGCCATGACACAGGGTAGACTTGGAAAGACTGATGGCTGCTTTTTCTCCAAGTCAATTTTTAAAAATTGTGGTAAAATACACATAACATGTAAATTTACCATTTTAATTATTTTAAGTGTACAGTTCAGTGACATTAAACACATTTACATTGTTGGGCAACTATCCCCACCATCCACCTCCAGAACTTTTTTTCATTTTCCCAAACTGAAACTGTCTCCAATAAACATAAATTCCCCATTCTTCCCTCCTCCCAGCCATGGGCAACCACCATCTATTCTCTGTCTCTAGGAATTTAACTATGCTAGGTCCCTCATATGATGGAATCATGCAGTGTTTGTCCTTTTGCATTTGGTTTATTTCACTTAACATAATGTCCTCAAGGTTCAAACATGTTGGCAGGACTGGTTTCAAAAGATACGGGTCACAAAGCCCCTGCTGATAAAACAGGATGCAGTAAAGAAGCTGGTTAAAACCTACCAAAACCAAGATGGCCACCCTCATTGCTCATTATACGCTAATTATAATATATCAGCATGCTAAAGGAAACTCCCACCACTGCCATGACAGTAGCAACCCTTTTATTCCTTTACTTTCTTAATAAACTTGCATTCACTTCACTCTGTTAGCTCGCTCTTGAATTTCTTCCTGCATAAAGCCAAGAACCCCAATTTTGGGGTTTACCCTGTGACATGTGGTAGCATGTGTCAAAATTCCCTACTTTTTAAGGCTAAATAATATTCCATTTTATGTATATATCAAGTTTATCCACTCATCCATCAGTGAACACTGGTTTGCCTCCACCTCTTGGCTATTGGGAATAATGCTGCTATGAACATAGGTGTACAAGGATCTGTTTGAGTCTCTGCTTTCAATTCCTTCGGGTTTATATCTAGAAGTGGGATTGCTGGATCATATGGTCTCCAACCTTATTTTTAGCCATCTTGTTGCATATATGTGTTTATAAAACTCACAATGTCACTAGTCCTCTTTTGAAGTGGGTGAAACATAAAATGATAAAATACATTGATTAATGATAAATCTCCTCCAGGTTCTAGGTAAAAAAGACCAGTTCCAATAATCCTGCTCATGGAATCGTGGTCATCCTCATTATTCAATCTTGACATTAGCAGACCCTTAGAAGACACAGAAGCCAATGGTCCACTTGGGGTAGACTCCTCTCCATAGCATCCCCAGCTTGGTAGGCTTACTCCCAGTGTTGATCAAAAAAGCCAAACTCTGTGAAATATTCAAAAATATTTATTCTGAGCCAAATGGGAAGACCATGACCCATGACACAGCCTTAGGAGGTCCTGGGAACATGTGGCCAAGGTGGTTGGGTTACAGCTTAGTTTTATGTGTTTTAGCAAGTCATAAGACATCAATCAATATATGAGAGGTATACATTGGTTCAGTCCAGAAATGTGGGACAACTTGAAGCAGTGAATTACAAACCACTGGTGGATTCAAAGATTTTCTGATTGGCACTTGGTTGAAAGAGTTAAGTTATTATTTTAAAACCTGGAATCAATAGAAAGGAGTGTCTGGGTTAAGGTAAGGGGCTGTCAAGACTAAAGTTCTTGTTATGTAGATGAAGCCTCATAAATAGCCACCCTTAGAGGCAATAGATGGCAAGTGTTTCCCATTTAGACCTTTAAAAGGTGCTGGTCTCTCAGCTACTCTCTTCAGGATCAGAAAAAGACCTGGAAAGAGAAAGGGATTTTCTATAGAATGTAAATTTCCCCCACAGTAGACAGATTTTCAGGGCATATTTTCAGACTTTTTTGACATAATTCAAAATATGCTAAAGAAATATATTTTGGGGTAAAGTACTTTGATTTTCCTTCAGGGCCTGCTGTCATGTGATGCTATACTAAAGTCAGGTTGGTATCTTAATGGTACAAAAGAGTTTGTCTTGTCAGTCTTAACATCTCTGTTTTATTGTCAGTGCTGGTCAGTCGTGCCTGAATTCCAAAAGGAAGAGAGTATAATAAGGCGTGTCCAACCCTCTCTTCCCTTCATGGCTTGAACTAGTTTTTCGGGTTTCTATGGAATCCCCTTGGCTGAGAGGAGGAGTCCATTCAGTCAGTGGGGGACTTAGAATTTTATTTTTGGTTTATACCAGCCATGGGGCACTCACTACCACAGCAGGCAGCTGATTTCATGGTGGGCAGCTTTTCTTGTTTTCAAGTTCTTTATTGTGCTGAAGAGAAATTTGTTTTCTCCAGCTCACCAGTAAGGAGGAAGAGCTGTGTGGACTTGCTGGGCATCAGAGAAGCCTGAGGGGGTAGAAAATGCAGTATCTGGTCTCTGAGGCTCACAGGCTGGTGGAGAGAGTGCTGCAGACGAATTGGAAGCAGTTGCATAACCTTGCAGAATCACGAGGCAAAATGGGCAGCGAGGGCAACCCAGTTGCTAGGAGTTGAGGGAAGAGAGATCTACATGGCTGGTTTCTGGGTGCTCACTCCCTGGGGGGCGAAGGACGTGAGTCGGAAAGAAGGTGGCATACACTGACAAGTCCCAAACCTGGGTCTCCAGGCCAGACACATCTCAAGCTCCTCGCCAATTTTCCAAGGCAAGTAGAAATCCTTTCCTGCGTCTTCCCCCTGACAACTTCTCATCAGAAGCCAGCAGTCATCCTAAAACCCCGCTCTGTCAGCCCACACTCTGTGCATCCTGAGCCCGCTCAGTCCATCTCCTGAGTGCCTGTGGATCCATCCCTCCTCTCCATCCTATGGCCCCCACAGCCACTAGACCCTCATCATTTGTTGTGGGTTGAACTCTGTCCACCCCGAATTCATGTGGTGAGGTTCTACCTTCAAGTACCTTATTTGGCAATAAGAACACTGCAGATGTAATTAATTAGGATGAGGTCATACCGGATGAGAGTAGGTCTCTAATCTAGCCTGACTGGTGTCCTTATAAAAAGGGGAGGTTTGGACACCAGCATGCACAGGAAGGCCGTGTGATGGGAAGGCAGAGCTTGGAGTGATGCAGCTGAAGCCAAGGAGTGCCACAGGCTGCCAGCAGCCCTCCAGAAGCTGGCAGAGGCCTGCAGCAGGTTCCCCTCACAGCTTCAGGAGGAACCAACCCTGCTGACAGCTTGATCTCAGACACCTGGACTGCAGAGCCATGAGACAATCAATTCCTGTGACCTCACCCACTCAACTCAGTATGTGTGATTTGCTACAGCAGCCTGAGCAAACGAAAACACCATTTCTCCCCAGCGTTCTTTGGTAGGCCTGAACTCTCTGCCTTCAAGCCCTCCTGTCCTTCCTGTCCCCAAATAGCCCTCACGCAACCATCAGAAGCATTACTAAGACACAGATCTGACCCTGTCACTCCCAGGCTTAAAACCCGCGGAGGCCTCTCCTGCAGCGTAAGCACAGGGGATTTTGAAGTTGGCCAACTGGACGTAAGCCAGCCACCACCTGACCACTGAGGGCCTTTGAGTCCCCCTCCATCTCCTCCTCTCCTTCCTCTGCTCTACACACCCCTAGCCAGCCACCCTGAAGTCTTTGCAGTCTCCTGTGGGGCCTGCTGTCCCTCACTCACCTCTGGATCTCTGTGAAGATCTTCTTATCCACCTGAAAAGCCCCATTTCTTCCTGGAAGATGAAAGCCCCCAGAGAGCCACACTCCCCGTGTAATCCCATCCATCACGGCACTAACCCCACTGCCCCATCTCACAGGGCCCTATCACTAGGCCGTGTCTCATATCTTAAGGCCCCTGCCTCCCAGCCAGCACTGTCTGGCCTGACTAGAGGGTGGTGGCCTTGGGTGGCCAGGGAACACTGGGTTGTCTGCTTGTGGCTCCTCTAAGAGCATCTGTTCATGGTAGTCCTTCTAGAATAGAGAACAATGTGCTCACAACATCACCGTCCCAGGGGGAGCCCTGGGATGAGCCACATGGCTACCAACTCAGTGTACCACAGTAGACAGACCTCAGCAAAGGCCAAGGTGACACTGGGTCTCCTGCTGCCCTATTCAGGGAGACTGCCACACCACCACCATGGAAAAGGTCATGGAGCCCTACCTGCACCTGCAAGTCCAGGGTGCCTGGTTCAAAGTCAACACCGAACACCAGGGTTCCGGGGTGGCTCACTAGACCTGGCAGCATCCACGTTCAGCTTCCCTTGTGGCCTTGGGTGCATGTGGTAGTCTCCCGCCACCCTCACCCCAGGCCTGCACAGTCAGGGTGACAGCCCATTCCCCATAGTACCAGTGCTCTGCAGACAATGGTGCTGCAAAGGGCCGCTGAATCAAAAGGAATGTGACTGTGCCTCTGCTGGCTCGAGAGGCTGGTCACCCTGCTCTCTCCCAGGAGGTGCTGCCTCTGCCCCCAGGTATTCCCTCCTAGAATGAAAACTTCTCCAGGGCAGAAGACCTGGTACAGGGTGAGGCCAAAGGCAGGCCTTCTATACACACTTGTGCAAACAGTAAAGGCGTGCACACGCATGGGACAGCTTGGGGTTTGCCTGGTCCAGCCCTCTCTCTACATGGCACACACAGGGCCCTGCCTGGTAAGATGCTTGAAAGCAGGGGCCTGGTTTCAGTGGATCTGTGGTGGTGTTTGTTGATTTTTAAACCACAAGTACATTTTCCATTTATTTCCTTCAAACAGGTTGTTGTAGCCTCTGCATCCTGGACTCTGCTCTCCTTGGCCTAAGAACCTCCCTTTCATTCACCTCAAGCCTTCTGCACCACTGCCGACTATGGCTGACATCCACGCTCTGCATGTGGGGCTACCCACCTACAGGCCAGCCCTGCTACAGCTCCATCCACCACTAGCCCTCAGGGCTGCCTAGGCAGTAACTGCCTACACTTGGAAGACAGCTACGCCGGGGCCAAGAGTGAAGGTCCCTCTCTCCCAGGCAGCTCTCAGCAAAAGGCATGTGGCAGAGACCCCCCTGGAGGCTCTCCCTAGAGCCCCTGCACACAGGGCCCTCACCCCATTTGTATGTGTTCACCACAGCTTGTCTGCCAACCAGCCCCTTCTCCAACTTTATAATAACAGCAGCCCCCATCACAAGCCCCTTCCCATCTATTGTTCCATTTGACCCTCAGGCCTGGGACTGGACTGAGGAATGCTGGGTAAAGCCTCCTGTTGTCTCTGTCTTATAGATGCAGCAGCCAGAGCATGAGGGGGAGCCACCTGCCCATGGCAGCAGAAGTATATCGGACTCACTCCCAAGCTGCAGTGCCAATCCCTCCTCCCACACTGCATATGCTGCCGGCCCCTGCCCTCCCAGGCACTGCCCTGGGCTCTCCCTCCTAGCAAAATCTGGCCTCAGCTAGTTGGGTAAAATAACAATAATGATGACAACACTAACATCTAATGAGAACTGACTTCATGCAGGGCCTTGTTCTAAGCATCTGCACACATTAATTCATTTACTCCCTACTGTATCCCAATGAGGCAAGTACCATATCATTCCCACATTCCAGGTGGGGACACTGAGGTACACAGCTTAAGTGCCTTCCCAGGTCACACGGCCTGTAAATAGCAGGGAAAGGATTCAGGCCTAGGCAGCAGGTGGCAGAGTTCTATGCACAAAGCCACACTCAGGCATTGACAACCCACAGAGGCTTAGAGGGCTGCATTTCAACAGGGGGTAATGCCTTCATTTGCAAAAAGTCACATGGTGGCAAGGTGGGCAGGTGGCAGGAGGGAGGAAGAGAGATCTCTGAGCAAGGAGTCTTGCATGCTGCATCTCGCATCCTTGGCCAGAGGGGATCAGAGTGTTGGAGGAGTGGACTGAGTTGGTCAGGTAGATCCCTATTTGGGTAACTGGTGTCAGAGCAGAAGGTGGGATGGATGGAGAGGGATGGAGGCTGAAAGACAGGTTGGGAGGCAATTGCAACAGAACCAGACCAAAGCTGAGGCAGTGGATAAAGAGGAGGCCCCCATGTGTCCTGTTATGGCCCCTCCCAGAAGATGGCCTCACACTGGGGTGCTGGCCAACATTTGTCCCAAAGACTTCTGTCATCCGCAGATGTGGCACAGAGCCCACTAGCCTGCTCACCAGACCCATTCTCTGCTGCTGAGGGGCCTGGTGAACTCAACATCTGCTCTGGGACCAGAGATCCCAGGCCCCAAGTTCACACACTCAGAAACTTGAAGGTGCCAGCCCCAGTTCCCTCTGAAGGCAGAGCACAGTTCAGTTCACTCACAGTCCAGTTTGGCCCATAGAGCAGTTGAGATCCTATTCAAATCAGGCACAGACCCAGGATGGAGAGGGGATGAATGAGTGCAGCTCAGTCAAGCACCACTTTGTTGGGGCTGCAGTGCCAGCGCTGGCACCTTGGATGGGAGCCTTGGAGCTCCTCAGAGATGCTGGGCTAAGGCTCAAACAGCAAGCAGGCCTTACTTTCCCCAACAGATGCCAGGGGAGTAAGGCTGCCTCTAGGGAACAAATACTTATTGAGCACCTAAGTGTCAGGCATGGTGCTGGAGGCAGGGATGTAACTTAGAATCAAACTTGCCAAGGCCACAGACCATGGAGCTCAAATTTTCTCCTACACGTGGGCCTGACATGCCAAGTGCCCAGAATAGCAACATTTAGCTTTTACAGACAGTCCAGGATTGAACCAGATAAGCAGGGTCTCTGCCCAACCCTGTGAGAAATCAATAAATCAACCCACAGGTGGCAATAAAGACGGTTAAAACTTCTTACATGCCACGTACTTTGTAAGTGCTTTACATATGTCAACTCACTCTACAATAGAAAGAGTCCAAGGAAGCAAATATCATAAACTCCACTGTTCAGCAGCAAAAACGGAGGCACAGAGGGGTCAAGTCACTCTCCCTTGCACACTCCCTACTGTCCTAGTCTCCTCTACATTGTCCCCAGACTTGCCTATATAGTATCCCTCTATACTCTCTCCCTCTATACTGTCCTAGACTCCTCTATACTGTTCTTAGTCTCCCTCTATACTGTCCTAGTTTCCTCTATACTGTCCTGGTCTCCCTCTGTGCTGTCCTAGTCTCCTCTATACTGTCTCAGTCTCCTCTATACTGCCCTTGTCTCCTCTATACTGTCCCAGTCTCCTCTATACTATCCCAGTCTCCTCTATACTGCCCTTGTCTCCTCTATACTGTCCTATTCTCCTCTATATTGTCCTAGTCTCCCTCTATACTATCCTTGTCTCCTCTATACTGTCCCAGTCTCCCTCTATACTATCCTTGTCTCCTCTATACTGTCCCTAGTCTCCTCTATAATGTTCTAGACTCCCTCTATACTGTCCTTGTCTCCTCTATACTGTCCCAGTCTCCCTCTATACTGTCCTAGTCTCCTCTATACTGTCCTAGTCTCCTCTATGCTATCCTAGTCTCCTCTACGCTGTCCCTAGTCTCCTCTACACTGTCCTAGTCTCCCTCTATACTGTCCTTGTCTCCTCTATACTGTCCTAGCTTCCTCTACACTGTCCTAGTCTCCCTCTATACTCTCCCTTAGTCTCCCTCTATACTGTCCTTGTCTCCTCTATACTGTCCCCTAGTCTCCTCTACACTGTCCTAGTCTCCCTCTATACTGTCCTTGTCTCCTTTATACTGTCTCAGTCTCCTCTATACTGTCCCAGTCTCCTCTATACTGTCCTAGTCTCCTCTATACTGTCCTAGCTTCCTCTACACTGTCCTAGTCTCCCTCTATACTGTCCCTTAGTCTCCCTCTATACTGTCCTTGTCTCCTCTATACTGTCCCCTAGTCTCCTCTACACTGTCCTAGTCTCCCTCTATACTGTCCTTGTCTCCTCTATACTGTCTCAGTCTCCTCTATACTGTCCTAGTCTCCTCTATACTGTCCTAATCTCCTTTATACTGTCCTAGTCTCCTCTACACTGTTCCAGTCTCCTCTATACTGTCCAAGTCTCCATCTATACTGTCCCTTAGTCTCCCTATATACTGTCCTTGTCTCCTCTATACTGTCCCAGTTTCCTCTATGCTGTCCCAGTCTCCACTACGCTGTCCTAGTCTCCCTCTATGCTGTCCTAGTCTCCCTCTATACTGTCCTAGTCTCCTCTATACTGTCCTAGTCGCCCTCTATACTGTCCCGGTCTCCTCTATACTGTCTAGTCTCCTCTATACTGTCCTAGTCTCCCTCTATACTGTCCTAGTCTCCTCTATACTGTCCCAGTCTCCTCTATACTGTCCCAGTCTCCTCTATACTGTCCCAGTCTCCTCTATACTGTCCTAGTCTCCCTCTATACTGTCCTAATCTCCTCTAAACTGCCCTAGTCTTCTCCTTCTATACTGTTCCTAGACCCCCTCTATACTATCCTAGTCTCCTCTGTACTGTCCTAATCTCCCCTCTATACTGTCCTAGTCTCCTGTCTTTATTGTCTGTAGCCTCCCATCTATCCTGTCCCTGGTCTCCCTGCTGCACCCTCCCTAGCCTCCCCCTATAAGCTCCCAGCCTCCACCCTCTTGCCTCTAGGAAAGCATCCTGTGAACCCGGATACTGCGAAAGCTGCCTATGAAACCGACACAGCTAAGGTGTGCTCCCTGCTCTCCACCAGCTGCATCCTGCATGATCTTGGAGCTCAGCCAACACACATGACATGTGAGATGCCTGCCCATTGAGCAACTGTGGCCAAGGAGAGGAGAGTGTGGGAGGAACCACAGCCTTGTGTTGAGAGCAGGACCATATTTGTACAATAGTCCTCCACATTTCGAAAGCATTTCAATTCTCTCCCTCTATACTGTCCAGTTTTTAAAGTAGTGCTTTCATCCACATTCATCAATTGAGAAAATTAAGCTCATGGAAGCTCGGGACTTGCCTGCTGCCTCCCAAATCTGCCCTAGATACCAGCCCCAGGACAATTCCCATCACATCATGTTTCTGGAAAGAAGGTGAGAGGCTTTCCACACAGACACAGGGCAGGAGACTCTTCTTGCCTTAAAATGTGTATGTATGACTGATAGGGGACCATTATCACAATTTACAAGCAGGTCCCCTCCTCCACAAGGGCATGAGAAAGAGTGTCCAGCTTTCTCATCACTCCACCAGACCTGAAGCCACCAGCTCTGGAAGCCTTGCCTCCTATGCTCTGTACCCAATGAAGTCTAAGGAAGCAGCATGAAATCTGCAGAGGAGAGGGGAAGAGGCAGATGTGGAGCTAAATCCTGTAGATCCAGGAAGTCCCTGCCCCTGGAGCTGTGCGGCCCTGAGCTGTGTTCTGAGACAGCAACCGCCATGCCCAGGCTCTGGGCCAGCAACCTTTTCTAACAAACACACCAATAAATCCCGAAGACCAAATTAACAGCACGATTTCAGCCCAATAACTGCATGTGATCCCAACACAGAGTTTCTCAGCGTCCTTAGGGAAGAGCTGGGGATGGGTTTACACTGGGCTCTGCAGAGGTAGTGGGAGATGGGCAAGGTGCAGGAACAGGCAGCCTGGAGACCCAGGAATCTGGAGACCTGGTTACTGACCTGCAGGAGACAGGTTTGTCCCAGTAGAGGCCCCCAGATAAAGGCAGAGGTGTCAGGATAGAGGTGAAAATTCCCCCCATACCCCTTATTCTAACTGTCATATTCTAGAAACATATCCTGGAAACCTGAGGGCTTTAGCCCCTTAACCAATGCCCCCCAACCCCATCTTTCTCAGCAAGCTAATAGACCACACATGTTTAACAGAGACATCTAATTAACTGGCCTTCACAGGAAGCAGGGTTGCAAAGGGGGAAGCTTATGGGATCCAGAATATTTCTTCTACTTAAGCACCTTACAATGGGCTTTTTGGCTGACAGACCCTAGACACGTGTGCACACGTTGGCGGGGAGTGTGTGTAGGAGGGGTGAGGATGGTGTCCCACCTTACTTCTTCAATGGGTTGGCCATACAAAGAGGTGGCCAGGAGTCTCAGGTCTCAGTTCCAGTTCTGCTACTATGACTTTGAGCAAGTCACTTAACGTCCTTTAACCTGATGTTCTGTATGTATGAAATGGGAGAACTGCCAGCCCATCCAAACAAGCAGGTCTCAGGTAAAGGATCTGTTTAAGAGTCTGCTGTTTCCTTACCTAATAGCCATTCTCCCCTTGTGATTTAGAAACCTAAGTGACTTACTTAACTGAAAAATTACATGTCCCAGACAACCTTGGAGACAGAAGTGGCTCACAGGATGTATGTGGCAGTTTTGGGCAGGCCCTTTAAAAGGCCTTATAAAAGTTGTGATAGCTGGACCTCCAGCAGCCATCTTGGACTACAAAGATGCTGAAGATGATGGAAAAGACTGACGGAAGTCCTAGATGACTGTAGATATTTCATACTGGCTTTGAACTGTCTACCTACAGGCTTCCTGTACATAAGAAAAAAAAGAACTTTGAAATTATTTAAGTCACAGTTGTCTATGGTCTCTGCTACTAGCAGCTGAACCCAATTTCTAAGTGGTTCAGGGCCTGCATGCATTTATACCAATAACCTATGCATCCATACTCATAGGTTCAGCACCTTCAGCCATCAACTCCAGAGAAGTCCATGAAGGTCCCAAATCTAGAACCAATGAAGAAACTTTAAGGCACAAGATCTGATTCATAACACCATACAGAGCTAAAAGCATGGGAGAAAACAGCTGCCATGAGCACAAGGAGCAGAGGAAGGTTCATGGGACACAAGGAGGCACAGAATAGAGGCCCTTGAGGGCAGAGAGTTCCCTCCACTGAGGGAAGGGAAGCCAGTGAGGACAGCAGACATGCCGGGGCCTCAGCCTGGGCTCCACACACCATCTCAGAGCCCAGGGCATCCCTGTCCTTCATTAACAGCAAACCATGGTAAGAACAGAGTTTTCCAGAACTCTGTTCCAGTATTGGGTGCTGATATGAGGGGCTCTGTCTGACAGATGTACGTTCAAACACCAACACTACCACTTACTAGCCTTGGGCAAGACAATTAGACCCGTAAGGCCTTTTTCCCAATTCCATGAATTGGGAAGAATCACAGTTATCTTTCAGAGTTGCTGGGCAGAGGATGTATACAAAACTATACATTTTGCACAGCTCTCAGGAAGCAGCTTAAACATACTCTACAGAGCAAAGTCAATTATAATGAAACCATTAAACTGGGTTCTATATACTCTGTTAACTCAAGCAACTACTTTTATATCTCTCTCTATGTATAATATACATTTCCATCCAAACTGCTAGAATATTTTGGTGACTTAAATTTATCCACAGTAAACTATCAGTTAAATATCAATTCATCAATTGGTTGCAGAACTCTCTTTGTAATATTTCTGATTGCCCTCTTCCCAGTCCAGGTAATCCAGGTGGCTTGGCATCTGCTGTATGGACCTATGTCTTTGCTCTATAAAACACAGGAGTATGCCTGAGCATAAATACTCCCCATCTACAACTGGCTTCCACCACTGTACCCCACTACACTTATCACCTACCTCATCTGATGGGCTAACCCGACATTATTGGAGTTTTAGAAATGGGAGGGAGAAGAGGTAAAAGAGGGAGAGAAAAGGGAGAGGGAGAGGGGAAGGAGAGGGAGAGAAAAGGGAGAGGGAGAGGGAAAGGGGAAGGAGAGGGAGAGAGAATGTAAAGAAAGAGGAAAGGGAGAGGAAGAGGAAAGGGAGAGGGAGAGGAAGAGAATGAACAAGCACAGTGACCCAAGACCCATGGAAACTGCCTGCTGCGTTACAGACAATAAGGAAAGCAGCTCTGCTTTCGGTAGCATGGCTGGTTATTTCAATCGTGCTTTCAATCATTCCTTCCATCCATATACACAAGCCCCCTTTTAATGTGATTTTGCTGTATCCCCCATGAGATGGTAGCACTTATTTTTTCAGCACTTGAATATAGATTGGCCTTGTGACTTGCTTTGGCCAGCAGAATGTGGAGGAAGTGACTCTGTAATTTCTGGGCCCAGGGCTCCAGAGGTCTTGAAACTTCTGTCCTCTCCCTCTTAGAATGTCACCATCATGTGAGGAAACACTTCCTAATTTTTTTTTTTGAGACAGAGTCTCACTCTGTCACCAGGCTGGAGTGCAGTGGCATGATCTCAGCTCACTGTGACCTCCACCTCCCAGGTTCAAGTGATTCTCCTGCCTCGGCCTCCCGAGTAGCTGGGACTACAGGCAGACACCACCACGCCCAGCTAATTTTTGTATTTTTAGTAGAGACGGGGTTTCACCATGTTGGGCAGGATGGTCTTGATCGCTTGACCTCGCGATCCACCCGCTTTGGCCTCCCAAAGTGCTGGGATTACAGGCATAAGCCACCGCGCCCAGCCTGAGGAAACACTTCCTTAAGGATGGGAGAGACATGAAAAAATAAGCCCCGTCATCTCAGACTGTTCCAGCTGAACAAAGACATGAGAGCAAACCCAACCAACCCACATGGAGCCCAGCCAAGCTGCTGACCAAAATAGTAAACACATAAATGGTTATTGTTTTAGGTCACTAAGTTTGGGGGCTATTTATTACATAGCAATAGGTAACTGATACAGGTAGATCCCTTCATCCAGGAAACACCTCCAGGTGTCCTCTAAGCTGTCTCATGCTGGCATGTAATGACAACCTCAAATGGCTAACTTCTTGCCCCATTTTAGTTTTTACTTCCTCCCAAATCTTAGTCCTTAACAATCAATCACAATCAACTATACACACTAAGCAAGGTACTATGTTGAGGAGCTGAGGCCTTTAAACAATGGTAGGGCTGGAAGGAATGGACTGTAGAGGTATTTAAGGCTAATTCTGTCCTTCAAAAATGAGAAAACTGAGGGCCAGGCATTTTAGATTGCATGTGCATGACCGCACTGCAAGCACCTGGGGGTAAAATATGCATGACACACACCTTTGCAACCTCCAGGTGTCACATGAGGTGTCACCCATGGTGGGGAGCAGTACATGTTCACTGACAGCATGACTGTCTGGCCAGCTGGCCACAAGATTGAGTTTGAGCATCATACTGTTAGGAGTTAGGTATTCGACTGGGTGCAGTGGCTTATGCCTGTAATCCCAGCACTTTGGGAGGCCAAGGCAGGCAGATCATGAATTCAGGAGACTGAGATGATCCTGGTTAACATGGTGAAACCCCGTCTCTACTAAAAATACAAAAAATTAGCCAGGCGTGATGGCACACACCTGTAGTCCCAGCTACTCGGGAGGCTGAGGCAGGAGAATCGCTTGAACCTGGGAGGTGGAGGTTGCAGTGAGCCAAGATCACACCACTGCACTCCAGCCTGGGCAACAGAGCGAGACTCCATCTCAAAAAAAAAAAAAAAAAAAAAAAAAGAGAAAGAAAAAAAGAGTTAGCTATATACTCTTTAGCCCTAAAGCACAGTTGCAGCCTCTCCTACCAACCTGCCCCAAGGAGAGCCAGCCATGCCTGAAAAGGCTGTCTGGGCCAGGAGGGCTTGGACAAGCATCCACAAACTGAAAGGCCACTGTATTCTGTTTACAGTGAGCAATGAAAAAGATGCCACTGTGTCCACCAGGAATGCCGCTGCTGCTGCAGCTGATTCACATTTGTACGGCCTGGCAGTTTAGAGGGCACCTTCAAAAGCCTCCTCCCATTGAATTCTCGCTCCATCCTTCTGGGCAGGTACATTTCTGGGGGTTTGTGGCTGAGCAAGCTGCTCCACCCTCTTCCTTTCTGCCGTCCTCTAGTCACTAAGGAGAAGGATGTGTCATTGTCTTACTTGGAACGGCCTCCGCCCAACACTGTGGGTTACCTTCAAGCCTCATCTTTCTGTTTGCTCTTAGTCTCCCTTTGCCACAGGAATTTCAAATGATCCTAAAAGTGTCAACGATTGTTTACACTGTCATTACTGTAATGAAGCCTATAGTGAATAGGAAATAAACTGACCACCTTTTAGAGTTTTGCTAATTCTTTCAGGTCCTAAACAGGAAGCCTGTTTTACCAAACCCTGCCTTACCACAAAAATTTTCACTGGACATTGCTGGACTAGTCTTTGCCTTCTAGCAACGAAATAGGAAACATTGGGAAATTAAGAAAAGAAAAATTATAGGCTGCCTGGAAGGTATTATAATTTTTGCAGACAAGGAGGGTCCCCTTGTCCTCTCCTTCTCTCCCTCTCAGAGTGAGAGGGCAGGAGTTTGGGTGAAACATTGTTACAAGGGGTAAGTGGTACATTAAAGAGCATAACTTCTCATTCCATATGAAAAGTCCAATGCAGGTGTTTGTGCAAGGTAGCAATGGGAGGAAAGGGATGGGCATCAAAGAGAGAGAGGTGAGTGGGGCAAAAAGGTGACGGAGAGGCCGCCCCACCTGGAAGATGCTTCCAGCGTCTCCCTGAATGAACAGGTTGCCATTAAGCGAGGTAGATGGGGCAGGAAGCATGCTCAATGGCATGGCTCCTGAGCTGGGGAGACAGGACCTGGCTGGAGAGTATGACTGCAGGCAATAAATAGCAGCCCCAAGAGTGATAACCAACAGGTCCTCCACTCACATCCTCACATTTCACCTGTGCGGGCCTCAGTTCCTCACGGGAGAGGCAGACTACAAGACTGATTGCTGGTTCTGACCACAGATTATTTTGTTAAGGGTGAGCCCTGAGAGCAAATCCCTTCCCAAGCCTGCCTCTGGCCAGGAGGATGTTGCAATCTGCCTGGCACAGACAGCACTGGGTCCTTGCTATGAGAGAAGGTTATGGCACTGCTGGCCTTGCTGCTGATGGGTGGGGCACATCCTCTTGGGCCTCTCTGTCTCTCACCCCTGCATCCTCCTCCCCAGTAGGACCCCTCCTCACTGCTCCACCCACCAGCCTGAGAGTGGCTGCCAAGGGTGGAGGCTGCAGCAGGAAGAAGGGCAGTAGTCCTTGCCCACTGTGGTTGCCTGCCGCCCCCCTGCCTGCCCACAACCCTTCCCTGCATGCCAGGAGTCAGGAGGCTCTGAGTAGAAGCAAAAACCAGAGGCCTTTCAGCTCAGAGGGTGTCTCTCTCTCTCTGTCTCTCTCTCTCTCTCTCTCTCTCTCCCACACACACACACACACACTCGTGCTCATACACACTCGTATATGAACACACCCCCACGCACCCTTACGCCCCCACTTGTGCAGGTGTGCACACCCTCTCATACACAAACACACTCTCACTCTAGACTTTAACATCAAGGATATTTCTGTTCCCTTCCCTCTTCTCCTTCCCTCACAAAAGGACTCCAGCTGGCTCTCCAGTGGCAGCCACAGAGCCTCGAACCATCTGGAAACATAAGCACGGCAGGATTGTGCGAGGCTGGAGGTGAAGACAGCCGGGGTCATGGGAAGGGAGGCGGAAAAACAAGACAGTGCCAGATCCCAGTCAAAACAGCATGTTCGTCCCGCTCAAATCTCATCAAAATGCCAAGATTCCCCCCGCCACGTGCCCGCCCAGGCAGCTTGCCCCAGACCCCGACGTTCTGCCTGAGCTGTGTGCCACCAGCCTTCCTGCCCCATTCCACCATCAGCACCCACTCTGGTGACTTCAAAAAACAGCCACACAGTCTAATTTTAGCTCTAATCTTCCCTGGCCATGGTTGTGTGGTTTCTAATTATTTTATTCCCAAGATTTACCTTGATGGATAGTTATACATTTTCCAATTTACTGTACAATATCTTGTAAAGTGCCCTTTAAAAAAATGTGTGGATAATTCCATGTTGTTAATTTTCCCAGCTCTAAGGAGAAATCTGCAGATAATCGCTTGCCCTAGAAGCTCTGATTCAATCCCCATTTCCTTTAATACTAATAAAATGGACAGTTCATTTATAAGAAGTTCCCTAAAAGAGGGTATGAAAAACATTATATTTCTTTTAAAGTTGTTAAAGGGCATAAATCCATTACTCAGATAGAGATCGCTTAATAATTTAATGCCTTTGGCTTGGCATTGTTCCCAGAATATTTTCACTTTATCTGTCTTTATTTCCAGGTTGGAACAAATTGAGGAATAATCAGCTCCGTTGGCGGGAATTGTCGAAGAGTCTGCAGGGAGGCCCGAGGAAGACGTGGGGGAGTTGGACAGCCTTCCTGACTGTCCATCTCCCTCATAGGCCTTCAGTCCAAGGAGCGGGGCAGGTGTGGGGCACTGAGGGGGTGGCCAAGGGGGAACCAGGCTTTCCTTTTGGCCTCCACGTGGTGGGGAATGTGCCCTGCAGGTTCTGCTTTCCGGGAAGCAGGGGGCTGCCTGGGAGGCAGCCACCCCCACCTCCCTCCCTCCTGCCCAGTGAGGCAAGCAGGTGGGAGGGCCTCGAAGCAGAGCCTTTCTGCAAAGGGGATTAGTTTGCATTTTCTAAATAAAATCATTTACATGATGTATTAACCCAACCCCATAATTAAAATCATTAATGTTTCTTTGTGCAGATTAGCCAAAAAGAGAAACTAAGTGCAGGAATCAACATTCCTTCTTACAGGCTCATCAAACAACACTCCCCTGAGGAAGGCTTGAAAGCTTCATCCACCAGTCCTCTCCCCAACACAGCAAGGTTGATCCCCTGTTCAGGGATTCTTGCTGACTAGTCTCAGCAGTGTTTGCAGGATGTCTGCCCCAACATAGCTGAAAGCAACCCAGTGGGAAGCTGGTTGGGAGCTGGAAGCAAGGCCTGAACAGGACAGTTGGGCTTAAACACAGCTCTCAGACGGAATCCCTGTGTATTCCTTTTCCTTGCTCCTCAGTTTCCCCTAAAAAATAAAGCCACTGAACTAAAATGATGCCTAAGGGATCTTCCTAGAAGTTTCCCAGCACCATGACAGGTGTGCTGCTCCCATGCCTGGGACAGATTTTTGGCCATAATTGGTGCTCAGCTCAGGTTTGTTGAAGAGAATGGAATTGAACATGCTGGAAGGGGATGGACATAGGATGGGAAGAGGTGAAGACATCATCACATCTGGTGCAAGGATGTGAGCTGCCAGTGGGTGGGGCTGTGCAGCTACTGATAGTCCAAGGTGAAAGGGCAGCCTGAGGCCAGCAGCATGGCGCCATAGAGGAAGAGTTAACAAACACTGCTAGGGGAAGGTGCAGAGTGAGAGTGCAGACCCAGGCATCTCTGCACGGAAAGCCCCCTGCCCCTACAGGCTCAGAAGTGCCTGCTCCCGCTGCCTGGCCTCTCCCTGCTCCTGGTGCCCACTCTGATTTTGGAGCAAAGTTGGGGCCAAGCCTGGGAGCTGTCACAAGCCAGCTGGGTATGTGCATGCTCAGGCCAGAACTGACACACCAGACCCCTGCTGCCTCGGCCCCCTCTGGACTTTGGGTGCCAAGGAGAACGGGAGGGAGTCTGAAGGGGTGCTAAGGGTGGCTTGGTGCAGGCTTGCAGGCACCCTTGGCACTAACAGCCTGGGTGCACTGGCACTGTGGATGGCCGGTTAATGGTAGCAGGAGGCAGACAGGTTCCTGGGTAAAAAGTGCAGGTCCCTGGTGAAACTCCACCTTCAGGCCAGGGACAGCCTGAGGCCTGGGGGCCAGGCTGCCATTTCCACAGACCAGAGTGAGAACTTATGGTGCTTTTTCTGGACCCTCCCATGGCCACCCATAGACCAATCAGAGTGCACTTTCTCCCCTCTGAAGCCCATAAAAACCCTGGTCTCAGCCAGACTTGGATAGACAACAGGACAACCTGCCTGCAGAGAGGAGCTACCCACTGTACTCTCTACTGAGAGCTGAGAAAATAATAGGATGAACTGCCTGCAGAGAGCAGTTACCCACTGTGGGTCTCCTCTCTGCTGAGAGCTGAGCAGACAACAGGCCAACCTGCCTGTGGAGAGGAACTACACACTGTGGGTCTCCTCTGAGCTGTTCTGTTGCTTAACAGAGCACCTTTTTGCCTTGCTCACCCTTCACTTGTCCATGTACTTCATTCTTCCTGGATGCAGGACAAGAACTCAGGACCCACCGATGGTGGGGCTGACAGAGCTTTAACACAAACAGGGCTGAAGCATGCCCCTTGCTCATTACATTGCAGGCAACAAAAAGGAGAGAAGAGAGAAGGAGAGAAGAGCTGCGGCCCTTTGGGAAGCCCAGACCAAGGAGCTCCCTGAGCCAGGGCTGTGACACCCTCTTTAGGGCTCTGCGGTTCCAGGCACCACCAAGTTCCCCAGTGCCAGCCATGGAAGCTTCTTGTGGTAGGGTCTGGTCCCGGCACAGCCTTGCAGGGAGCTGGTACCTGTGCCAGTGCCTGGTGCTGCCCACCCTGCTGAAGCCAGCATGCTTAGCTGTGCACAGTGGCCAGACCCCATGCTCATTTGCTCACATACCCCTCGCTGCTCCACACCTGGCTCATCCTTGGCAGGCATGGGATCCAGGCCAGTAGTGCCAGCTGAGCACAGCCTGCCAGGCCGAGTGGGCAAAACGAGCCCAGGAGGCCTGAGCAAAACTCAGGCAAAGGCACTACTGGCCACAGAGGTTTCCAGCCAGAAAAGTAACACTCCAAGGATCCTGAGACAATGTGAAGATAGAGGCAAAGATTGGAGTGGTGCATCCATCAGCCAAAGAACACTGATGATTGATGCTAATCCTCAGAAGCTAGAAGAGGCAAGGAAAGATTCTTCCCTATAACCTTAAGAGAGAGCCCAGCTAATACCTTGATTTCAGACTAGAACTGTCAGAAAATACATTTCTGTTGTTTTAAGCCACCTACTTTGTCATACTTTGTTATGGCAGCCCCGAGAAACTAACACATCTGCCAAGATGCCAGACTTGTGAGTGATACTATCCTGGACCCTCTAGACCAGCCCATCTGCCAGCTAAGTACCACCATATGACCTCAGTTAAGGTCACCTGGAACAGAAGAATCATCAGCTAAGATCTGTCCAAATTCCTGATCCACAAAATCATGATATATAATAACATGGATTGTTATTTTAACCCATGAAGTTTTGGGGTACTTAGTTTTGCAGCAATTGAAAGACATACACAGTAAGTCAGTGGCTGAACTGGAACTAAAATTTAGGTCTCCTGCCTCCTAGTTAATTCAGTAGGGCTTTCCATTCTCCATGGCTTCTCCTGCTCATAAGCCAGTTATTATTCTCAGCAGTTTCATTTGCATACATCTCATAAGTTTTATCCCAGTACCCCAGTTAAGATGTACAATTCATTGAGAACAGATAAACAGCATGCCATCTTGATGCCACCATCAACACCAACCCCCTGGTTGAGTGTTGGAGGTGAAGGCTATAAGCAACAGCAAAACAATAGAAACAAGAAGGGCATGTAGGTGAAACGGTATATAAGAGTACAGGTTTTGAGGTGGCAGGGAGTAAGGATGTTGAATGGGAGAGGCATGTCATGGCTTGAATGTGTCCCCTCCAAAAGCATATATTAGAAATTTAATTCCCAATGCAGCATTGGCAGGTGGGGTCTAATGAGAGGTGTTTAGGCCATAAGGGCTCTACTCTCACGAACAGACTAATGACATGATTGTGGGAGTGGGTTCATTATAAAATGACAAGTTTGCACTCTCTCGCGTGCATGCTCTCTCTCTCTCTCCCTTCACCCCCCACCTTCCTCCATGAGATGACACAGCAAGAAGGCCCTTGCAAGATGCCAGCACCTTGATATTGGACTTGCCAGCCTTCAGAACTGTAAGAAATAAATTTTTCTTTATAATGTATCCAGTCTCTGGTATTCTCTTACAGAAGCACAAAATGGACTAAGATGAGGTGAATTCAGATTGTAAAAGGCTTTGAATGTCAGGCTAGAAAGCCAGAATACAAAGAGCATACATAACAGTGGATATCCTAACAGGAAGACCAGTGAGCTGGAATCAGTCAGTGCTATCTTACTGCCTACATTACTGCCCCTGTTCTAGCTGACTGGATGCCACCTGCTTTCCCCAGCTTCCTAGCAGTTAAGGACACTTGTGAAACACCTGTACTCAGAAACGCAGCTACAACATAAGCCAAATCGATAGCACTTTTGAAAATCAAGGTCTGCATGTTGAGAGCCATGTTGTTTTTAAATGGGTGTTCATAGTTTCTGGGATAGGTCCCATATTCATCTGTGCTTTTTTAATAAAGGGAAATGTTTAGGCAAATTATATCAGCTGCTGCCAGGGGGTGGGAGGCTGCTTGTGGCAAAGCCCAAAGGCCGAGAAATTCTAGAAATGCATTTATGAGATTTCAACCTTGCCACCTCAGAGCCTCTCCAGGTGGTAATGGCCTCTCCTTTGAGGGTGGTTGGGTCAGTTCCATCCACATCAGTCATTATCTCCGCTCAGTTCCTTCCAACACTAAACTTTCTAGTGAAAGTCCTTTCCCATGTATCAACCTCCAGGGCCACTGATCACAACCCAATAGCCTCAGTGGAATTGCTCCCAGAGGTTTAAGCACCTAGAATGCCCTCCCCTTTTATCCCAATCTCAATCCTATGTGACCCTCAAGATCCAGCAAAAAAAAAAAACCCTTCTTTCTGAAGTCTTCTGCAACGCTATAGTCCACAAGCAGACTGCTTTCTCTCTGAGTTTACAATGCGTTATTATATACTATACCATATTCATAGTAAGATGTTTTATAATATCTATTATCTTAAACTATTTTACAGTCACCTAAATACATTTTTAATTTATAATTTTAATAAAAAATAAGACACACTGATGGCAGAAAAAAATTGAAAAACAAACATGTATGATGAAAAATAGGTTTCTGTCTAACCCCAACCCCGGTCTTTTCCCCAGAAGAAGAAACTTCTGTTACTGGTTTCTTGTTTAGTTTTCCAGAAATACTTTATGCCTATATAAGTACATGTGTGCATGCGTGTGTGTGTGTGTGTGTGTGTGTGTATTTACCTGCTAAGGTGCAATACAATTCACAGCACACCATGAACTCTTTCCACATCTTGCTTTTTAATGATCTATTAAGCCTTGCTTTGTGACCTCATACTAAGTTGGTTTTGGGAATTGCTCGTGTGTGCTTGAGAAGAATATGTATTCTCAATTGGACATATAGCCACTACTTTAAACATCTTCATTGCCTTTTTCAAATCTTCTGTTTGCTTACCAGTTTTTGGGAATAGTTTATTTATCAATTACTGAGAAAGGTGTATTTAAATCTCCTGCTCATGAGGGTGGATTTATCCATTTTTCCCTGTAGTTCTGTCTTTCCTTTGCATATTTTGAAACTAAGTGCATACAAATTTAGAAGTGATACCTTCCTAGAGAATTGAAAATTTATTATTATGCTGTGAACCTTGTTAGCACTAATAATGCTTCTTGCTTAAAAAATTTATTTTTGTGATATTAATATAACAATACTAGCTTTCTTTTGGCCAGTGTTTGCCCAGTGTATCTTTTTCCACTCATTCACTTTCAATTTTTTTTGTCTCTTAAAACTGCAGACAGGACTGAACTTGAGTTTTTGTTAATCCAGTCTGACCAATCTCTCTTTTAACTGGTAGATTAAACCTATTTATATTTATTGTAATTACTAATAGATATATACATTTATTTTACCATTTTATATGGTGTTTTTTTTCTACCATTTTTTCCTCTCATTTATAACCTCCTTTAGAAAAAATTGAGGTTTTAAAATTATAGTTTCCTCTTCTGTTTTAGAAATTACACACTCCATTTCTAAGTTTTAGTGCTTACTCTTAAATGTTTTAACATGAATACTTAACTTGAAGTCCAAAATTAATACCACTACATTTTCTTCACCAAATCAAGGACTGTAGAGCACTTTGTGCTCATTTCATTCTATGTTATATATTTAAATTTTAGATGTATCTCATTTTTTCATCCCATAATTAATCATTATTGGTGTTTTTGTAAAATTAACATTTGTTTATATTTACCCATCTGTTTACCAAGGTTTTTGTTCTCCATTGCATCTTAGATCCTCCTTCTGTGACAAGTTTCCTTCTTTCTTAAATACATATTTTAGGAGTTCCTTTGGTGACTCTCCTTTAGTGTGAACTCTCTGAGTTTTTGTTTGTCCAAATTTTTTTTATTATTTATAAACACATAAAATCCTCATTTGATACATTCCCCCCCGCCTCAGCATTTTGAAGATGTCTTCTAGCTGCCAAAGTTGCTGCTGAGAAGTCAGCTGTTTTTCCAGTTTTGTTGTCCTTTGTAGGACATCCATCTTTCCTCCCTGGCTGATTTAATACCTCTCATTAATATCATACGATTTCACTTTCAAACTTCTAAATGTGTGTTTCTTTTCATTTATCTTTATGAGATCAACTTTACTCCCCTAATTTGAGAATTTAAATTTTTAATCAATTCTGAAAAACCCTCAGCCATTTTCTCTTTAAAGATCACCTCTTTCTCAATCTCACTATTCTTTTACCTTTAAGAATTAGACATGTGTTAGAGCTTCCTATTCAGCCTTCTGTGTCTCTTCGCATCTCTGGTATTTTCTTAATTTTTTGTTTCTCTATTCTGTATTCTGAAAAATTTTTTCATATCTACTCGTTAGTTCACTAAATAGCTCTACAACCAAATCTACATTTTCCCATACTTCTCATCTAACTCTGATTCCCTATGTCCAAGTTTATCTAAATTCTAGTAGAGAATCAATCTAAGTTAACCCACACTTTGGTGTAAGGCCAATGTCACCTCTTCTAGAAGCCTTTTAAGTTCATAAATGGATACCTATTCTCAGAAACTTGGAACAGGGTTTTAGCCCATGAGAAGTGTTTGATAAGTCTCTGTTGAACAGGCAAATGAACCCTAGGGAAACGGATAAACTTATAGTTCAAGAACTCAACAAAGGCACCACCTAAAACCCACTCTAGCCTTAGGGAAGAGAAGTTCAGGATTTCGTTTGAGCTGGAGGAAGACTTCATAGAAGAAATAACACTTTAACTGCATCTTGAAATATGAACAGAATGTTACTGTGGGAGGAGGAGGATTTCAACTGGCAGACCCTCCTAGAGCAAAAGATTGAGGTGGGAAGTAAAAGACAAGTCTAATAAGAACAGTAGATGGGATGTGTGAATAGTGAGGGCTAACTGTGGAAATTTAAGGTGAGATCAGACTATAAAGGTGTTAAATAAGAGGATTTCAACTTTATCCTATTTTCTGACAGTTTCTTGATTGAAAAGTTTGGCCCAAAGAAGCTGTTTCAGTCAGGGTCCATGCAGAAAAACAAAGTCCATGCCAGGTAGCTTTGCAGAGGAAATTTAATATGGGAATTAGTTATAAAAGTGTTAGAAAGACTGAAAAACCAAACAGGGGATGATGGAGCAATCCACAGATTAGCAATGGCAACCGTCCTGAGAAATGGGAGGGGAAAGGGCAAGGGTGGTGTTACTGGCACTCAGAGGCTGAAAGTGTTGCTGGAGCTAGGACTGAGGATGTGGAAAAACCACAGTCATTGCTGGAAATGCTGTCCGGAGCAGACAGTGGGGGAGCAATATTCTGGCTTCTCCCCTCCTAAAACTCCAGTTTCCTGTTAATGTCTTCCATTGGCCAAACTTAGCCAAAATCCAGTTAATCATGAAAACTTGGGGATGAAATTTGAAAGGATCTTTCCTCTACAATACAGCACAGAGCAGAGATCACAGGAAATGGTGCAAAGAGCAAATAAGCAAATTACAAGTAAGGGCCCCATCAAGGAAGAACCATTGTGAGGAGAAGAATGGAGGCTGGGAGCAAAGAAAACAGCTGAGGAACCCAGGAAACAGTACAAATGTGGGGAGCTGAGACTCCCAACCATAGAAGCATCCAAAGGGAAGGAACAGTTGGGAGGGTACAAAAATCCAAAAGGCCAATAAATATAAGAAAAGATGCTCAACCTTGGCTATCAGGGAAATGAAAATTAAAACCATACATATACACATCAGAATGGCAAAAATTGAAAGCTCTGACAATACTAAGTGTTGACAAGAAGATGAGACAATGGGTAATATAATTGGTATATTCTTTGCTTCCTTGTGGGAGCATAGTTTGATATGACCACTTTGCAAAAAAAAAAAGCAGTTTCATGTTATCCAGTAAAAAGAAAGGTAGGCATACCCTATGATAGATAATTGCATCCCAGCTATATACTCTATCAACATGTGTGCACATGGTTACCATCAAATATACCAAGAGGATTTACAGCAGCATTGTTTATATTTGCCCCAAAATGGAAATAACCAAATATCCAATCAGTAATGGAAATACTTTTTTAAATTAGTGTATATTTTCACTTATTCATACAATGGAATATAGTAATAAAAATGAACTACAACTGCATACAACCAAATGAATGATTCTTACAAACACAATGTTCTGTGTATGTAAAACATATGACCTAAAATAATATATATAAAATGATTCTATTTTTATTAGGTTCAAAACTAGGAAAGTCCAAAATTAAAAATAATGAAAACACAGCTGGTAAGAGAAAAGCAAGGGGATTATTACCATAATATAAGGATAATGGTTATCTCTGAAGGGGGAGTTTCCAGCGATTCTGATAATGTCCCTTTTCTTAAAGTGGGTGGCAGTTACTTGGGTGTTTGCATTATAACTATTAATATTTGTTAAACTGTGCATATAAGTGTTATGCACTTTTCTGAAAAAATGGCAGATAGGAGGTAGGACTGACTTGCAGCTCCCACTCGGATGGACAGAACAGTGTGTGAAGACTCCCATTGTGAACTTTTGCCTCAAGAACGACCACAGGAACATACCAGGAAAACCAAAAGAATTCAAAGACCCTTTGAAGGAAGCGGCTTGCCACTGCAAACTCTGTGAGACAGCCCAAAAACTGAGTGCCCAAAGTGTGTGAGGGGGAAAGTCTGCCTCTGAACACACATCCTAACTGGGGAACCTGAAAATCCAGATCATGGGAGAATGAGTTAACCTTACCTACAGCTGAAATAAATTTAGAGAGCCGAATGAAATATAAAAGTAGAAGCAGCAAGAAGATCTCTGTAGGCGCTCCTGGTCCCCAGGGAAGCCATTTCTGACTTTATCTTACAGGGTTCCTTGGGGAAGGCTGCCAGTGGAATTGGGGAAGGATACAGAGAGAAGGAAACTTCCAGCTGAACTTTTTAATAATTTCAACTGAATGGGATGTTTTCCTGGGCAGAACGGGGGTGAGGTGTGAACAGGAAGTACAGATACCAGCAGAGAAGCTGTGGCAGGAGGAGAGAGGTGGGGCCTGAAAGCCCTTCCTGCTTTCTCAGCAGGGAGCCTTGTAGCCTGGGGCAAGATCTCAGCCCCACTCACCGGCTGCCTGGATACCAGTTTGGTGCTGTTGGTGGGGCACGGTGGGAGTGAGACTGGCCTTGCTGGCTGTGTGGGAGCTTGGTGAAGCCTGTCACTGATGGCTTTCCCCCTGGTGACTTCCGTGGTGGGACGGTCACTTCCCCGGTGACCTGTATGACATAGTAGCAGAGACAGCCATAATCCCTCTGGAAAAATAACTCCATTGGCCTGAGAACCAACCCTCATCCCCCACAGTAGCTGCAGCAAGCCCCACTCAAGGAGAGTCTGAGCTCAGAAACACCTAATTCCTCCCCCACTTGATGGTCTTTCTCTACCCTCCCTGGTAACTGAAGACAAAAGAAATAATCTCTTGGGAGCTCTATGGCCCTGCCCATCACCTAAGAAACCCGAATACTTATCTAGGAGACCTTAGGCAAGCTTGTATCAGCTGATGCTCCCTTGAAAGTGCTACCTCCTGGCTAGAGGCCAACCAACTGCTAGCACAACCAGCATTCGAGAAAGCCAGTGCACTAAACAAAACTACAACCAAGGACCCTAACAAAGTCCACTTCACTCCCCTGCTACCTCCACTGGAGTAGGTGCTTACATCCATGACTGACAGACCTGGAGATGAATCACACCACAGGACTCTTTGCAGACACTCTCCAGTACAGCTCAGAACCTGGTAGGTCTGCTGGATGGCTAGACCCAGAAAAGCAATAACAATCACTGTAGTCTGGCTCTCAGGAAGCCCCATCCCTAGGGGAAGGGGAAGAGCACCACATCAAGGGATCACTCTGTGGGACGAATCTGAACAGCAGCCCTTGAGCCCCGGATCTTTCCTCTGACATCGTCTACCCAAATGATAAGAAACCGGAAAAGTAATTCTGGTAATATGACAAAACAAGGTAGTTTAACATCCCCAAAATATCACACTAGCTCACCAGCAATGGATCCAAACCAAGAAGAAATCTCTGAATTTCCAAAAAAAGAATACAGAAGGTTGATTATTAAGCTACTCAAGGAGGAACTAGAGAACGGTGAAAACCAACTTAAAGAAATTTTAAAAATAATATAAGATATGGACAAAAAAATCTCCAGAGAAATAGATAGCATAAATAAAAAACAATCACAAGGTCTGGAAATGAAAGACACACTCAGAGAAATGCAAAATACACTGGAAACTTTCAACAATAGAATCAAACAAGTAGAAGAAAGAACTTCAGAGCTCAAAGACAAGGCTTCTGAATTAACCCAATCCAACAAAGAAAAAAAAATTTTAAATGAACAAAGCCTCCTAGAATTTTGGAATTATGTTAAATTACTGATCCTAAGGATAATTGGTGTTCCTGAGGAAGAAGAGAAATCAAAAAGTTTGGAAAGCTTATTTGAAGGAATAATCAAGTAAAACACTCCTGGCCTTGCAGACAAATACAAGAAGCTCAAACAACACCCAGGCAATTCATCACAAAAAGATCATCACCTAGGCACATAGTCATCAGGTTATCTAAAGTCAGGATGAAGAAAATAATCTTAATAGCTGTGAGGCAAAAGCATCAGGTAACCTATAAAAGAAAACCTATCAGACTAACTGCAGATTTCTCAGCAGAAAGCCTACAGGTTAGAAGGGATTGAGGTCCTATCTTTAGCTTCCTTAAACAAAACAATTATCAGCCAAAAATTTTGCATCCAGCAAAACTAAGCTTCATAAATGAAGGAAAAATAAAGTCTTTTTCAGACAAACAAATGATGAGAGAATTCACCACTCCAAGCCAGCACTACAAGAACTGCTCAAAGGAGTTCTAAATCTTGAAACAAAAACCTTGAAATACACCAAAATAGAACCTCCTTAAAGCATAAATCTCAGGGTCTATAAAACAATAACACAATGAAATAAAAAACAAGATATTCAGGCTGCAACTAGCACAATGAATAGAGTAGCACCTCACATCTTAACATTAACATTGAATGTAAATGGTCTAAATGCTCCACTTAAAAGTTACAAAATGGTAGAATGGATAAGAATTCACCAACCAAGTATCTGCTGTCTTCAAGAGACTCACCTAACACATAAGGACTCACATAGACTTAAGGTAAAGGGGTGGAAAAAGATACTCCATGCAAGTGGACACCAAAAATGAGCAGGAGTAGCTATTCTCATATCAGACAAGATAGCCTTTAAAGCAACAACAGTTAAAAAAAAAACAAAGAAGGACAAGATATAATGATAAAAGGACTAGTTAAACAGGAAAAGATCACAATCCTAAATATATATGCACCTAACACTGCAACTCTCAAATTTATAAAACGATTACTACTAGATCTAAGAAATGAAATAGATGGCAACACAATAATAGTGGGGGACTTCAATACTCCACTGACAGCATTAGACAGGTCTTCAAGACAGAAAGTCAACAAAGAAACAATGGACTTAAACTATACCCTAGAACAAATGGACTTAACAGATATTTACAGAACGCTCTACCCAACAACTGCAGAATATGCATTGTATTCATCAGCACATGGAACATTCTCCAAGACAGACCATATAATAGGCCATAAAACACGTCTCAATAAATTTAAGAAAACAGAAATGATATCAAGTACTCTCTCAGACCACAGTGGAATAAAATTGGCAATCAACTCCAAAAGGAACCCTCAAAACTATACAAAGACATGGAAATTAAATAATCTGCTCCTGAATGATTGTTGGTTCAACAATGAAATCAAGATAGAAATTAAAAAATTATTTGAACTGAACAATAATAGTGACACAACCTATCAAAACCTCTGAGATACAGCAAAAGCAGTGCTAAGAGGAAAGTTCATTGCATTAAATGCCTATGTCAAAAAGTCTGAAAGCGCACAAATCGACAATCTAAAGTCACACCTCAAGGAACTAGAAAAACAAGAAGAAACCAAACCCAAACCCAGCAGAAGAAAAGAAATAACCAAGATTAGAGCAGAGCTAAATGACATTAAAAAAATACAAAAGATAAATGAAACTAAAAGCTGGCTCTTTGAAAAGATAAACAAAATTGAAAGACCATTAGCAAGATTAACCAAGAAAAGAAGAGAGAAGATCCAAATAAGCTCAATTAGAAATGAAACAGGAGATATTACAACCGATACCACAGAAATGCAAAAGATCATTTGAGGCTCCTATGAATATGTTTATGTGCACAAACTAGAAAACCTAGAGGAAATGGATAAAATCCTGGAAGTATACAATCCTCCTAAGTTAAACCAGCAAGAAATAGAAACTCTGAACAGACCAATAACAAGCAGTGAGATTGAAATGGTAACAAAAAAATTGTCAACAAAAAAGTCTAGGACCAGATGGATTCACAGCTGAATTATCTCAGACATTAAAAGAAGAATTGGTACCAATCCTATTGAAACTATTCCAAAAGACAGAGAAAAAGGGAATCCTCCCTAAATCATCCTATGAAGCCAGTATCACCCTAACACCAAAATCAGGAAAGGACATAACAAAAAAAGAAAACTACAGAACAATATCTCAGATTAATATAGATGCAAAAGTCCTGAACAAAATAGCAGCTAACCAATTCCAACAGCAGAATATCAAAAAGATAATATACCATGATCAAGTGGGTTTCATACCTGGGATGCAGGGATGGTTTAATATACACAAATCAATAAATGTGATATACCACATAAACAGAATCAAAAACGAAAATTGCATGATCATCTCAATAGTCACAGAAAAAGCATTTGACAATATCTAGCATCCCTTTATGACTAAAACTCTCAGCAAAATCAGTATAGAAGGACATACCTTAAGGTAATAAAAGCCATCTATGACAAACGCACAGCCAATATTATACTGAACAGGGAAACATTGAGACCATTTTCCCTGAGAACTGGAACAAGACAAGAATACCCACTTTCACCACTTCTGTTCAACATAGTACTGGAAGTCCTAGCCAGAGCAATCAGACAAGAGAAAGAAATAAAGGGCATCCAAATCAGTAAAAAGGAAGTCAAACTGTCGTTGCTCACTGCTGGTATGATCCTATAACTAGAAAACCCTAAAGACTTATCAAAAAAAGCTCCTAGATCTGGCTGGGTGTGGTGGCTCATGCCCGTAATCCTAACAATTTGGGAGGCCGAGGCAGGTGGATCGCTTGAGGACAGAGTTCAAGACCAGCCTGGAGAACACAGCAAAACCCCATCTCCACTAAAAATGTAAAAAATTAGCTGGGCATGGTGGTACACACCTATAATTCCAGCTACTTGGGAGGCTGAGGCACAAGAACTGCTTGAACCTGGGAGGTGGAGGTTGCAGTGAGCCAAGATCATGCCACTGCACTCCAGCCTAGGTGACAGAGCAAGACTCTCTACCCACCCCCCCTCCAAAAAAAAAAAAAAGCTCCTAGCTCTGATAAATGATTTCAGTAAAGTTTAAGAATACAAAACCAATGATGTATACAAATCAATAGCATTGCTGTACAACAGTGACCAAGTTGAGAATCAAATCAAGAACTCAACCCCTTTTACGAAAGCTGCAAAAAATAAAATAAAATACTCAAGAATATACCTAACCAAGGAGATGAAAGACCTCTACAAGAAAAACTACAAAACACTGCTGAAAGAAATCATAGACAACACAAACAAATGGAAAAACATCCCATACTCATGGATGGGTAGAATCAATACTGTGAAAATGACCATGACTGCCAAAAGCAATCCACAAATTCAATGAAACTCCCATCAAAATACTATCATCATTTTTCACAGAACTAGAAAAAACAATCCAAAATTCATATGGAACTAAAAAAGAGCTCACATAGCCAAAGTAAGACTAAGCAAAAAGAACAAATCTGGAGGCATCACATTACCCAACTTCAAACTGTACTATAAGGTCATAGTCACCAAAACAGCATGGTACTGGTATAAAAATAGGCACTTAGACCAATGGAACAGAATAGAGAAACCAGGAATAAAGCCACATACTTACAGGCAACTGATCTTTGACAAAGCAAACAAAAACATAAAGTAGGAAAAGGACACCCTATTCAACAAATGATGCTGAGATAATTGGCAAGCCACATGTAGAAGAATGAAACTGGATCCTCATCTCTCAGCTTGTACAAAAATCAACTCAAGATGCATTGAAGACTTAAATCTAAGACTCAAAACTGTAAAAATTCTAGAAGATAACATCACAAAAACTCTTCCAGACATTGGCTTAGGCACAGAGTTCATGACCAAGAACCCAAAAGCAAATGCAACAAAAACAAAAATAAATAGATGGAGGCCGAGGTGGGTGGATCACGAGGTCAGGAGATCGAGACCATTCTGGCTAACATGGTGAAACCCCATCTCTACTAAAAATACAAAAAATTAGCCAGGCGTGGTGGCAGGTGCCTGTAGTCCCAGCTACTCGGGAGGCTGAGGCAGGAGAATGGTGTGAACCTGGGAGGTGGAGCTTGCAGTGAGCAGAGATTGCGCCACTGCACTCCAGCCTGGGCGACAGAGTGAGACTCCATCTCAAATAAATAAATAAATAAATAAATATGGATGGGACTTAATTAAACTAAAAAGCATCTGCACAACAAAAGAAATAATCAGAAGAGTAAACAGACAATCCACAGAGTGGGAGAAAATATTTGCAAACTATGCATCCAACAAAGGACTACTATCCAGAATCTACAAGGAATTTAAATAAATCAGCAAGAAAAAAGCAATTAATCCCATCAAAAAGTGGGCTAAGGAAATGAATAGATAATTCTCAAAAGAAGATATACAAACAGCAAACAAACATGAAAAATACTCAACATCACTAATTATAGGGAAATGCAAATCAAAACTATGATGCAATACCACCTTACTCCTACAAGAAGGGCCATAATTTAAAAAATCAAAAAATAATAGATGTTGATGTGGATGTGGTGAAAAGGAACATCTTTACACTGCTGGTGGGAATGTAAACGATTAATACTACAACCACTATGGAAAACAGTGTGGAGATTCCTTAAAAAACTAAAAGTAGATCTATCATCTGATCCAGCAATCCCGCTACTGAGTATCTACTCAGAGGAAAAGAAGTCATTATATGAAAAAGACACTTCTACATGCATGTTTATAGCAGCACAATTCACAATTGCAAAAATACGGAACCAACCCAAATGCCCATCAATCAACAAGTGGAAAAAAAAGTTATATATATATATATATATATATATATATATATATAGACACCATGGAATACTATTCAGCCAAAAAAAGGAATTAAATAATGGCATTTACAGCAACCTGGATGGAGCTGGAGACCATTATTGTAAGTGAAGTAACTCAGGAATGGAAAACAAAACATTGTATGTCCTCACTTATAAGTGGAAGCTAAGCTATGAGGATGCAAAGGCATAAGAATGGTACAATGGACTCTGGGGACTTGGGAAGGGTGGGAGGGGAGTGAGGGATAAAAGACTACACATTGGGTACAGTGTACACTGCTCAGGTGATGGGTGCACCAAAATCTCAGAAATCACCACTAAAGATCTTATCCATGTAACCAAACAACACTTGTTCCCCTAAAAACCTATTGAAATAAAAAAATAGATCAAGACACCAAAAAAAAAAGAAAAAATGAATGTTATATACTTTTCTATGGTATATACGCTCAAGAGTAAAAACATATTTTTTAAGGAATAGAGGAAAAGAAGAAGAAAGTATCTCAAGCATCTTTTTTCATAAAGTTATTGGAGAATGCGCTCCATCAAAACAAGGGGGCAAACCAAGAAAGGAACAATTTTAGATTCAGGAAACAGGACATCCAAACAGAAGAGAGGATGGGGGAATTCCTAGAATGCTAGAGCCGGTTGAGCCCAGGTTGAGAGCTGTGCTCCAGAAAGCAATCAGACAAAAATGGTCAAAGTATCCAGAGAGATTTCAACAAGGAGATGAAACTGACAGATTGCCTGATGTATTTGAAAGGATTAGGAAGGTATTTATCCAATTAAAGAATGTTGGGGATGGAATTATTAATAAATATATAGAAAACTAAGCATCAGACATACAAACAAAAACAATTATTAATTCCAGAAAACAAAAATTGTGCCTAAATGGAATCATATAGCTCAGGTGTAACCGAAGTACATTTTCACTATAATATACTGTAAATACTAAATTTGGATCTAATCACAATTATGGTATAAAGAGGGAATATGGGAGTGTGTTTCTAGTGTGAATATGGGGTAAAGGGAGCTAAACAGTCATCTTCCATAGCAGGAAGTCAGTTAATAATAAAGCTTAGGCCGGGCGCGGTGGCTCACACCTGTAATCTCAGCACTTTGGGAGGCTGAGGCGGGTGGATCACAAGGTCAGGAGATGGAGATCATCCTGGCTAACACAAATACAAAACGTTAGCCGGGCGTGGTGGCGGGTGCCTGTAGTCCCAGCTACTTGGGAGGCTAAGGCAGGAGAATGGCGTGGACCCGGGAGGCGGAGCTTGCAGTGAGCTGAGATCACACCACTGCACTCCAGCCTGGGCAACAGAGCGAGACTCTGTCTCAAAAAAAAAAAAAAAATAATAATAATAATAATAATAAAGCTTAAAATAGAAAAATGACAAATAATTGTATACGCCTGTTACTTAAAGAAAATGGAAATTAAAAAACACACTTTTTTTCTAAGAAAAAAAGTAGTTGTCTCTCGCAAATGGAAAATGAGGTAGGATGGGAAAAGGACTGCTATTTTCTGTAATAACTTTAATTAAACTCTCTGATTCTTTAAATTATAGGCATACATATCCTGTTAAAAACTAAAACTTAAAAGGATGAGACACCATATCGTACTTGAGGTTGTGATGCTGGCGAAATCATCATCAGGTGCTTTGACAACCCCCATCCCATGCCCCCAACAACCACCACATGCACACACACCCTGGCCTCTGCCCCACAGCTCTCTGCACCACAGTCAGGGCAGGACCAAGTCAGGGATAGAGGGGGCTAGACTGAGCGGACCATGAGCACAGATAGGTCATAAAAGAATAGCAGTGTATTCAATGATATATACACTAAAATTATACCATGACAAAGTGGGATTACCCCAGGGTTGCAAGCAAGTGTTGCCTCATATAAGGGGTTCTATTAATATGCTACACCACATCAAGACGCTAAGCAGGAAAAGCATCTTACAATTTTAGTGCATACTTGACAGGTGTTTTATAGAAATCAACAATCATTCCTAATAAAAATTTCAGAACTAGAATTAAAAAGAATTCCAGTTAACAGCATAGAGCATCCATATTTAAATGAGCAATAATTCCTCTACATTCAGAATATATAAAGATGCCTACTATTATCATTGTCATTGAAATCATTCATAAAAATATTATTATTTAACATTGTCTGGAAAGTTTTTCAAAACAACGACAGAAAAGATAAAGACACCCCAATGGAAATAAATACTGAAAAAGAAGAGACAAAAATATCTCCTGTATATGATGTGATTACATACCTGGAGAGTTAAATCAGCCAAAATGATTCAAATATAAAAATATCCAGTGATCCTGTTAAACTGTAAATCAGATGTCTGTTTCATGCCCTCTCAACTTTGTGGCTTCCCATCTCCCTCAGATTAAATCCAGTGTCCTTGGCCCCATACCATCTGGTAACAACCTAGTTTTGTCCAATTCTCCACCTCTTCTGCTTCACTCCAAACACATGGCTTTCCCTGTTTCTCAGTGATATGCTTAGGCTTTGTGTCCCCACCCAAATCTCATCTTGAATTTAATCCCCATAATCCCCACATGTCAAGGGAGAGACCAGGCTGAGGTAATTGGATCACGGGGGTAGTTTCCCCCATGTTGTTCTCATGACAGTGAGTTCTCACGAGATCTGAGGTCTGCTGGTTTTATAAGTGTTCGATAGTTCCTCCTGCATTCATTCTCTCACCTGCCGCCCCCCTGCGAAGAGGTGCTGATATGTTTTGGCTGTGTCCTCACCCAAATCTCACCTTGAATTGTAACAATCTCCATGTGTCAACGGCGGGGCCAGGTGGAGATAATTGAATCATGGGGGTGGTTCCCTCGTACTGTTCTTGTGGTAGTGAATAAGTCTCACAAAATCTAATGGTTTTATAAATAGGAGTTCCCCTGCACAAGTTCTCTTGCCTGCCACCATGTAAGACGTTGACTTTGCTCCTCCTTTACCTTCTGCCATGATTCTGAGACCTCCCTAGCCATGTGGAACTGTGTCCACTAAACCTCTTTCCTTTATAAATTACCCAGTCTCAGGTATGTCTTTATTTGCAGCGTGAGGACAGACTAATACAGGTGCCTTCCACCATGACTGTAATTTTCCTGAGGCCTCCCCAGCCATGCAAACTGTGAGTCAACTAAACCTCTCTTCTCTACAAATTACCCAGTCTCAGACAGTTCTTTATAGCAGTGAGAGAACAAACTAATACACTCAGGATGCCACATATGTTCCCATCTCAGGGCCTTTGCACTTTCTGTTCCCTCTGTCATCTCATCCAGGTCTGCTCGAGTGATACCTTTTGATACTGGCCCTCCCTGTCTTCCCTATTGCAAATGTCACTTTGTCAGTGGCCTGTCCTGAACACTAAATCTTTCCCTGGTCATTGTTTGTCTTCTGACTATGCTTTATTTTTTTTCTTTATAAGATTTATTGCTGCCATGCTTATTAGTTATGTTTTTGCTTATTGTCTCTCTTCTCGCTAAAATGTAATCTCCAAGAAGATGAAAATTTTAGATTCTCAGAACCTAGAAGAATATCCGGCCCACAAAAGGCACCTGGTAACTCGATGTTGAATAAATGATTAAATGAAAGGCATATAAAACACACAAGAGATAGATAAAAGAATTACTATCTCTTCTTCAGAAAAATAAGAAGTACTCACAGATTGAGATTGACAATTTCCATACATAATATAAAGCTTTTCTGTAATAAAAATAAAAATTAAAAAGGACAACAAAGTATTTGAATAAACAAAACAAAAATGATTAATAGTTATCACCTACAAAGAGTGCATTTAAATTTATAAAAACACCAAGACCATAACAGACGAACAAACAGATAATTCATAGAAAATTATATACAATATAAACAAATACATGGAGAAATAGTAATCTTCACTAGTAAACAAAGGAATGTAAATTAAAGCAAGTTGAAATACTGTTTTATCTGTCAAATTAGAAAAAACAGTTTTTGCTAACTGCTATTGAAGTGGAGAAAAAGCTAGTAGATTCATTCCAGAGTGATGACACTGTATTAAATAATATTTTTGCAAAGCAATTCAGCAATATAGAGAAAGAGCCATATACATGTCTGTGTCCTTTACTAGTAATGCCTCTATTAGGAATTATTCCTATGGAAATTCAATAGCAGCAAAAAGCTATTTGCAAGAAGATGCTCACTGTAGTGTTATCTATAAAAGCCCCAAACTGAAAACCATAAATGGTCAACATTAAGGGTAATGGTTTAATAAATTACAGCACCTCTGTACAATGGAATATTACGTGGCCATTAAAATGATAATTATGCAGAAACATGAAAAATGTTTATGATCCACTGGTCATTGAAAACAGGCAGAATACAAAATAGTAGGCATATACCACAGACAACACTCCCAGCATGTATTACATTTAGAAGAGATAATAAGTAAAAATAATATAATAGTTGGATTGGGGTTAGTAGAATTTTATAGGTGACATAAGAAATATTATTTTTTAAATGTTCTCTTTAAATTTTCACACGGAAGCTCTTGTAATTTCTAACAGGTTAGATTCTGAAAGGCTCTTCCTGTGCCTGAAGTAATACTGCACCAACTATCAATTTGTACATAGCCCTGTAAAACTTTATCATCTTTACTTTTATTTACACTACAATAGCAAGACTCTTCTTACCACCACTTTTAACACTCCCTCTGCTGTGGAGTTTAAAGGCAATGCAGAAATATGTCGAACAAAGGAGGAGGCAAACAAAATAAGATGGAACACTAAGGCTAGAGCGAAAATGACCCTGGAAACCACTCCAGCCACCTGTCCATGGCCGGCAGAGCTAATGTGTTTTTGCCTTGGCCGGAAGTTTTGCTTATGTGTCTGAAAGCTGTTAGGTGGAGGGGAGTCTCCACTTTGCCCAAACCAGAACACATGGTCTAGAAACACAGCTGGGACTTGACTCAGCCACCCTCTAAAACCCAGGCACAAGCCCAAATGGATTTCCCCAGTGACATGCGCGGGGGTCAAGTGGTTCCACTGATCCAGAACCCCCAACATCTTTGAAAACAAGCACAGCTTCATAGCATAGAATGGGATTGGGGGTCCAGTCTTCCCAGAATATTTTCTTTCCCATCTTCCCCTTGGGGAACAGATTCACCCACCTTCCTTGTGATACCTTCCTCATCTTTCTGCTAGATCCTAGCTGGGAGACCTTGAACAAGTTAGTTAAACTCTCTGCGCCTACTTTCCTCCATTGTAGAAAAGGGGATAAGAAAAGCCCCTACCTCACAGCACTATGTGAGCATTAATGAGTTAATATGTGTCAAGTGAAGGGAACACTGCCTACCATATAACACTCAGATGATGCTAGTTATCACTAACTGTTGTCCTCGTGGTGGAATTGACCTGATCTCTCTTTTGCTCCACTGTGGTATGTGCCCATACTTAATAAAAAAACCCAGTCCCAAACTTGGAATGGGACAGAACCTTTTTGCATGATGTAATTTCCAAGCTCTTTCTGGGAAGAAATTTGCATTGATAAAATGCTTAAGCAATTTTCTGATAAACTTTAATGAGATTAAGACCTCTTCTGGGAAGCCAGATACCCACCCACTCAGCTGACTGTCAGTCAGGATCTAATGATCTTGAAACAATCCTTTTTTTTTTTTTTTTTTATCCAGTCTAACAGTGATTAATCATCCTGTTTTTCTATAAAATTTTTCTATAGGAGACAGTCTCTGAATTAACCCACTAATGCTTCTTTTCTTGTGATTTGCTTGAACTTAAACTTCAGCATGTGTTTAAAAGTAAAATATCTGACCAGGCATAACCTCTCATGCCTATAATCCCAGCACTTTGGGAGGCTGAGTTGGGAGGATCATTTGAGCCCAAGAGTTCAAGACCAGCCTAAGCAACATAGCAAGACCTTGTTTCTACTTAAAATAAAAATAAAAATAAATTAGCTGGGTGTGGTTGTGTAGTCCTGGCTACTCAGGAGAATGGGGCAGGACAATCACTTGAGCTGAGGAGGTTGTGGCTGCATTGAGCCATGATTACACCACTGCATTCCAGCCTCGGTGACAGAGCAAGAACCTGTCTCCCCCCAGAAATAAAGAAATAAAGAATATAAAAGAAAATGTTTGAAAAAACAAACAAGTCTATTATAGCATATAAAATAGTTGATAGCATTTATTTGTATTCTTAGTTCTAACATTCATACTAGGGGAGGGACCCTGGGAAGTAAGGACCACACTTGTGATGCAGGATCTAAAAAGAAATGATTTAGGCAGATAGTGAGGGTAAAAGAGTCTTCAGTAAGGATTTCCTTTTAACAAAAAGCAGCCCTCAAATCATTTCCAACAAAAAGCAGCCCGGAAAATCAAGCTGCAGCTTGAAAAAGCAAGCTAGAATCTTGCACAGGTGAATGCCAGCAGCTGTGCCAATAGGAAAAGACTACTTGGGGCTAGGCATGTTCAACATGGCGGCTCCATCTTCCCTTTTCTTTGTCAAGCATGTGTACAGTAAGGAACAGACAATATGGCACTGGCCAGGTAGAGAACCCAATCTGCATACTAAAAGATCAGGGCGGGATGGCCAGCTTCTTCATGGACTATGCAAACGTCACACCTGCTCTGACCAATCTCTGCGGCCCTATGTGAATCAGACACCACCTCCTCAAGCTCACCTATAAAACCCTGTGCATTTCACCATGGAACTGGGAGACCCATTCAGGTGCGCCCCCCCTCTCTCTCTGCAGGAGAGAGAGCTGTTCTCTTTTCTCTTTCTTTTGCCTATTAAACCTCTGCTCTTAAACTCACTTCTTGTGTGTCCACGCTCTCAATTTCTCTGGTGTGAGATGAATCTTGGGTATTTACCCCAGACAATGACACCACTTGATTTGTTTTTACCCATATTTTTATCTAGCACTTAATATTGTGACTGATATAGAAAAGGTAATCAATAAATGTTTGTTAAGAGAATAAATTAATGAAAGAACAAGCAAACTTTTAAAAAGAATTGAAAAAAGCAGCACTTACTATTAGCCAGAAGAACTGGGAGACTGCGTTATAAAGCACTACTGGCTTTGGACTCAACCCAGGGGTTGAAACATGTTTTTAGCTGTGTGGCTTTGGGAAAGTTTATCCACCTTCCTGACCTTCCATTTCTTCATAGCACTATGGAGAGAATAGTGCATTGTGAAGGTATTGTGAGTTGGGACAACTTGTACAGAGAGTATAACACAATGGCAAGTACATTTGGGCCTAAAGATATCTTAGTTCTCCCTCTTGCCACTGACTCTTTTTTTGTGATTGGAAAAGTTACTTCCTCTCTCTGGGCCTCAGTTTCCTTGTTCTTAAATAATAAAAAAATCCCTCATGGGGCATGGCTCCTCTCTCCCTGCCTTCACTTTCTGCAGGCACTGCTGGTGTGTGCTCAGGTGTACCTGCCTCTTCCCGTCAGGTCCCTGCTTTGCATTTGCACCTGCCCCCCTTTTGTTTGTAGTCTAAGTGACATGGGTCTCCCTCTCTTTCCTCCAACTGCATCGCTCAATCCTGCAATGTGTCACAATGGTGTGGAGCTGTCATTCTGGATGATGTGGCGTGACCTCACACTGATGCCATTCCCCTCCCACCGAGCCAACCTGGCTTCCTCCTCCACCCATGGAATAAGCCAGAATGCTGAAAGTGGGAGGGAAATAGAGCACCAAGGTTAAGGAGGCAGTCCCTGACATTTATTAGTGGAATTTCTGTTTCTATGATGAATGTAGAGATTTGGGGTGACTGCCTCTTAAGGTGATATGTAGGGAGATGATGAATCCCAGTGTTTTCCTTAAAGATCCATCCAGTTTAGAGGAAGACATACATATACAAAGTCAATATTGAAAAGATTGTATAGACCTATAGAATAGAGAGGAGGGGAAAGAGATGTGCTTGGACTTACAGCAGTGCAAAGGCTGCTGGAGCAGTGCCCTGAGCTGGCCCTTTAAGGATGGATAGGATTCACTCAGATTTGTGTGGGTGAATAGGCAGAGCCTTCCAGGGCTCCCAAACTGATGGGGTTATGGTGGAATAGGGGTTGAAAAAAAGAGAAAAAGAGAAAAAGAAAAAAAATCCCTCCTGTGCCAGGGATCTAGTCAAGGTAAAATAAATACCTTTAAAAATACTTAAAAAAATAAAGATCCAGGGCAGACTGCAGCTTTCAGCCAAGGTAGAGAGAAACAAGGACTGGATTTACCCTCCCGCCTGGAAAAATAAAAATACTAGACAATATAGGTGAAACAACAGTTTTCAAGACACCAGACATGAGGCACTGAAAGACAGTGATGCCTGAGAGATGAGAAAAACTAATGTGAGCCCTACAATTGCCCAAACTATAGCCTTGAGAGAGTGTCCAGGCCATAGAGCAGGAAGGGAGAACTGAGGCACTAGCATTCTTCCTGAGTAGAAGAGACAGAGCTGAGCATCCAGGGAGATCAAGGCAGTTAAAGTTCATAGGACAGAGCACCAGAGAGAAGAGAGAGAAAGAACCTCAGAGATCTGTAGAGAGCTCCCCTCAAGTAATCATCAGAGTACCGATTAGTGCAAACATGTCAGGAAAATACCCAAAGCCAGGAAAAGAACCACCCAAAAAGGGGTAAAAGAAATAGTACTGAAGTAACCCTCAAAGGGTTAACAAGAATTCTGGATAGAAATACAGTTATAATTAAGCATTAGTCAGGCTGTGCTTTGACCTACTTCCTTGTAACTGAAAGTCATAGTAGCACTAGATACTGACCACATGCATCCCCATTGTTCCAATAGGTAGGATCTCAAAAATTGCTTGTTTTTTAGATCCTAAATTCCAGCAAAACAGCTAATACCAACCAGCCTGAAGACCCCCATAGAAGAAGTGAATCTCATGAGAATACAGTTTCTTCATCACCTTGTCCCATGACTCTGATATAGGAGTTAAGAAGAAATCACTTATGCAGATAGTGAGGGTATGGGAGTTGTTGGTAAGGTTTTCCTTTTTAACGAAAAGCAGCCCCCAAACCATGTTCTAATAAAGAGCAGCCTGTAAAATCAAGCTGCAGACATAGACAAGAAAGCTGGAAGCTTACATGGGTGAATGCCGGCAGCAAAATACTACCTAGGAATAGGCAAGTTCAAAATGGCGGTTCCATCTTCCCTTCTCTCTTTGCCAGCCACGTGTACAGTAAGGAGCAGACAAGATGGCCCTGGCCAAGTGGAAAGCCCATTTGCATAGTAAGATTAGGGTGGGGTGATCAGCCTTCTCCTTTCCCCGCTGCTATGTAAACATCACACATGGTTGAACCAATCTGTGGGCCCTATGTAAATCAGGCTCTGCCTCCTCAAGCCTGCCTATAAAATCTGCTGCAGTCCGCCGCTTTTCCCTTTTTCGGACACCTCTACCCTCCTCTCTCGTTTCTTCTGCCTATTAAACTTTCCGCTCCTTAACCCACTCCATGTGTGTGTGTCCATGTCATTAATCTTCTTGACACAAGACGACGAACCCCATGTATTTACCCCAGACAACAATACCGCTTCAACTTTACCCTGCATTCTTTGACCAATCAACAATCTCCACACTTCAGCCCATTCCAAAGCCCTTAAAAACCCCAGTCCTAAACTTCTTGGGGAGGTAGATTTGAGGTTTCCTCCCATCTCCTCATTCAGTAGCCCTATGATTAAACCTTTCCCTGCTGCAATCCAGTATCTCAGTGTACTGACTTGCCATGCACATCAGGCAATGAACCTATTATGGTTTGTTCATGATGCTCACATGGATCAGGAATAATGCTGCTCCCACCCGCCAGACTTGAAAACCTCACAATTCACAGGGCTAAAATACTAAGAAAGATCTTAATACTATCCTAGACTACACATTAATCTAGTCCCACCGAACAAATCTTATAAGCAAGGTCCAACAGGGTCAAGCTTTTTCAAATATCTTAATTGAGTGCTTTAATAAAGCTCAAGAAAATTTAAAGGAATACAAAAATGTCCAGCACACAGGATAAAATTCACAATGTCTGACATCCAATACAAAATTACCAGATATGCAAAGGAGCTGGAAAATATGGCCCATATTAAGGAGAAAAAGCCAATCAATCCAAACTGACCCAGAACTTAGAATTAGCAGAGAAAGACAATGAAAAAGGTATTATAACTGTATTTCATATGTTTAAAAAGTTAACATATAGAAAGATATAAAAAGACTAAAACTTCTAGAGATGAAAACTACAATATTTAGAATGTGTTAAATGAAATTTCTAAGAGGCCATTGGTTTGGACTGAGCTCCTGCAGTAGGCCCAACAGACCAAACCAAAATGGAGTAACTCACACTGAAGTTCCACACCACCAAGCTGAAACTAAGTTGTTTATCCAAGAAATTAAGAGAGAAAGAGAGATATAATAGTCAAATCTCTAAATAGGGAAGTTTTAGCCAGCATGATAAGAAAGTCCTATCTGCTTTAATCTTTACAAGAAAAGTAACTTTGAAAGGACCACTCTACTTTTGTTATTTGGTTCTCTTTCCTGGGCCCTTCTGTCTATAAAGCCAACCTCCACAGCTCAGCTCATTAGAACACTCATTCTATTTTGTAGAATGAAGTGTTGCCCAATTCTAGATTGAAAATAAAAGCCAATTAACATCTTTAAATCAGATGTGTTGTAATTTTGTCTTTTTCAGATGAAAAATACACTGGATAGAATCCAATAACAGCAGATAAGATTTTGTTCCCTCCACCCTCCCCTATTTTCCAAAAAAGAATAAGGAATTTGAATACATAGCAATAGAGGTTATCCAAAAAGAAACACATAGAGAAAAAAGAATTTTAAAAATGTACAGAGCAAAAGTGCACTGTGGGGACCACTTCAAGCAGCTTGTTCTATGTGTAATTAAAGTCTCCAGAGGAAAGGAGAGAGTTGGAGGACAGGAATAAAGTATTTGAAAAGATAATAGCCAAAAAATTACTAAACTTTATTTTTTAAAAAAACTATAAACCCACAGTTCCAAGAAGCTCAAGAAACCTGAAACATAAGAAATATGAAGAAGGTATACCAAGACATGTCATAATCAAATTGTTCAAAACCAATAATAAAGACAAAATCTTAAAAGCAACCAGGGTGAGTGGAGGGGAAGACACATTACATGCAGAAAAAAGTATAGGGATTACAGCAGATTTCTCATACAAAATAATGTGGGCAAAAAGACAGTGGAGAAATACCTTTAAAATACTGAAAGAAAAAATTATCAACCTGGAATTTTCTACATGGTGAAAATGCCTTTCTAAAGCAAAGGTAAAATAAAGACTTTTTCATACATACAAAAGCTCAAAAAAGAAAAAAAAATAGAAGGCCCATATTATAAGAAGTGTTAAAGGACATTCTTCAAGCACAGTGAAAATGAAGCCAGGTGGAAATATGGATCTAGACAAAGCAATGATAGCTTTAGAAATGGTTTTTTGCATTTATATCTGTATTTTAAAAGATAATTATACAAAAATAATAATATAATATGGGGTTTATAACATATGTAAAAGTAAAATGTATGACGATATTATCATTAAGGTCAAAAGGAAAGAAATGAAAATGTACTATTGTATGGTTTGTATACTATTCATAAAGTGGTATAATATCATTTGAAAGTAGACTTTGACATTACAGATATATATTAGAAACCTGAGAGCAACCTGAGGTAATACAGGTAATACAAATATAGGAAATACAGGCAGTTAACAAAGGAGATAAAAGGGAATCACAAAAATATTCAGTTCAAAGGAAGGCATAAAAAGAGGAAAAATTGAACAAATAAGAGATGAGATGAATAGAAAACAAATAGAAAGATGATAACTCTAAACCTAAACATCAATAATCACATTAAACATAAGTGATCTAAACATTATAATTAAAAGGCAGAGACTGTTAGATGGGATATAAAGGAAGACCCAACTATAAACTGAAACCCACTTTAAATATAAAAAAAAGATGAAAGTAAAAAGGATCAAAAATATATACCAAGCTAATACTAATGAAAAGAAAGCTAGACTAGTTATATTAGTGTCAGACAAAGTAGATTTCAGAGCAAAAATATTACCAGGAATAAAGAGAAAATTCCATAATGATAAAAGGATCAATTCATCAGGAGGAGGACATAACAATTGGAAACTACTATATACCCAATAACAGAGCTTTGAAAAACTTGAACCAAAAACTAAACAATAAAGAGATACCCTTTAAAGCCATATATCTATTAAGGTAATTAAATGTGTACTTAAAAACTTTCCCGTAAAGAAAATTTTAGACCCAGCTGGCTTCACTGGTAAATTCTACTATTTAAAGAAGAAATTATACTAATTCTACATGAGCTCTTCCAGAAAACTGAAGGGAAGGGAATATTTCCCAACTCATTCCATGAGGCAGCATTACCCTGATACCAAAACCAGACAAAACATTACAAGAAAAGAAAACTACAGACTAATACCCTTCATGAACAAGATACAGAAATTGTAAATGAAATTTCAGCAAATAGAATTTGACAATATTTTAAAAGGATAAAATATCAGGACTAAGTGGTATTTATCTCAGGACTGAAAGGTTGGTTTAACATTTGAAAATCAGTGTAAGGCACTGTATTAACAAGTTGAAAAAAAAACTAGGATCATGCAAATAGATGCAGAAAAAGCATTTGATAAAATCAAACATCCATTTCTGATTAAGAAAAAAACCTATCAATAAATATCAGCTGGGCATGGTAGCTTGCACCTATAATCCCACCCACTTAAGAGGCTGAGGCAGGAGGATCACCTGAGCCCAGGAGTTCAAGGCTCCAGTGAGCTATGATTGCACCACCGCACTCCAGCCTGAGTGACAGACCCCATCTCTAGGAAAAAAACAGAAAACAAAAATACGCTTGGAATAGAAAGAAACTTCTTCAACCTACTAACATGTACAAACAAACCTATAACTAACATCATATTTAATGATGAACAACTGAATGTTTTTCTTCTAAGATCAGAAAAAAAGTCAAGGCTATCCACTCTAACTACTCCTATTAAACATTGTCCTGAATGTTCTAGCCAGTGCAATCAGAAAAGAAGTAAAAAGCACCCAGATTGGAGCAGAAGTAAGACTGCTTTTATTCACAGACACCATGATTATCTATGTACAAAATACAATGAAATCCCCAAAAAGCTACTAGAACTAGTAAGAGAGTTGTACCACGTTTGTGATATATAAGATCAATGTATAAATATTAATTGTATTCCTACATACTAGCAACAATAGGAAATTGAAATAAGAAAAGCTACTGACAGTAACACCAAAATATATAAAATGCTCAGTAATAAATACAACAATAGATGTGCAAAATCTGTTTTAAGAACTATAAATAGTGCCAGAAAATTAAAGATCTAAATACACCATGTTCATAGGTTGGAAGATTATTGATATGTCAATTATCCCCCAAATTGATCTGTAGATTCAATGCAATCCCAATCAAAATCCCAGCACATTTTTTTTTTCTTTGAGATGGAGTCCCACTCTGTCACCCAGGCTAGAGTGCAATGGCATGATCTTGGCTCACTGCAACCTCCATCTCCCAGGTTCAAACAATTCTCCCTGCCTCAGCCTCCTGAGTAACTGGGATTACAGGCGCACACCACCACGCTCCACTAATTTTGTATTTTTAGTAGAGACGGGTTTTGCTGTTTTGGCCAGGCTGGTCTGGAACTCCTGACCTCAGGTGATCAGCCTGCCTCAGCCTCCCAAAGTGCTGGGATTACAGGTGTGAGCCACTGTGCCCTGCCTTTTTTTGTTTGACACTGAGTCTTGCTCTGTTGCCCAGGGTGGAGTGCAGTGGTGCGATCTCAGCTCACTGCAACCTCCACCTCCCAGGTTTAAGCGATTCTCAGACCTCAGCCTCCCAAGTAGCTGGGACTACAAGCTCATGCCACCACACCCGGCTAATTTTTGTATTTTTAGTAGAGACGGGGTTTCACCATGTTGCCCAGGCTGGCTTTGAACTACTGAGCACAAATAATCTGCTTGCCTCAGCCTCTCAAAGTACTGGGATTATAGGCGTGAGCCACTGCACCCAGCCACAAACAAATGATTTTTGACAAGAGTGTAAAAGCAATTCAATGGGAAAAGGATAGTCTTTTCAACAAATCTTGATGAAACAATGAGATATTATTTTGCAAAAAAGCTAAATATATACCTTCTACCATACACAAAATAAACTCAAAAGGGACCACTGTCCTTAATGTAAAACCTAAAACTATAGAATTTTGGGACAAAAACAAGAGAAAAATCTTTCTGACCTTCAGTTAGGCAATAATGTCTTAGATACGACACAAAAAGCACTATACATAAAAGAAAAAAACTGAAAAATTGGACTTCATAAAAATTTAGAACTTTGGTCCTTGTAAGATACCATGAAGAGAATGAAAAGATAAACTGCAGAAGGTGAGAAATATGCAACCCACATATCTGGAGTATACAACTCCCAAAGCTCAACAATAAGAAATCAAACAACTGTCCCTCAAATGGGCAAAATATTTGAACAGAACTTTACCAAAAAAAATATGAATGGCAAGTAAGCACATGAAAAATGTTCTGTGTCATTAGTTATAAGGGACATGAAAATCAAAACCACAATGATATATCCCTCCACAACAATTAGAATGGTGAAAATAAGAAGACTGCAAATACGAAATGTCGAGGACAATACAGACCAACTAGAACTCTCCTATATCACTGATAGGAATGGAAAATGGCACGACTATTTTGGTAAGTAGTTTGGCAGTTTCTTAACAAGTTAAAGATACACTACCACACAGTCCAATCATTCCCTTCCTAGGTTTGTGTCCAAGAGAAATGAAAACATATCCACACAGACTCATACATGAATGTTCATAGAAACTTTATTTGTAATAGCCCAAAACTGGAAACAGCCCAAATGTCTATCAACAGGCAAATGGATAAACAACCATGGAATACTGCTCAGCAATAAAAATGAATGAACTATTGATACATGCAACAACTTGTATTAATCTCAAAATAACTATGCTGAGTGAGAGAAACTGCATAAAAAGATTACATGCTGTGTGAGCCTATTTATATAAAATTCTAGAAAATGTAAATAATCTGTAATGACAGAAAGAAGATCTGTCACCGAGCATTCCCTTCCCCCTGGGCACTAGGAGTGGGAGGATATGATCACAAGGGGACATAGGAAACTTTTGGGATGAAGGATATGTCTATTATTTTGATGTGGTGATGATGTCATAGATGTATGCATAAGTCTAAACTTACCAAATTGTCCACTTTAACCATGTGCGATTTACTGTAATTCAGTTATATCCCAATAAAGCTGTTGAAAACAACATGCGCTACAGTAAGGAGTGGCTGTGATCAGCCTGGGTAACCTCCTGGAGTTGCAGCAGATCAAGGCAGACTGCAACAGCCACCACTCAAAAGCTCCCTTCCGGTCAGGGAGATGGTCTATGCATCCCACCTACTAGCTCTGACTCATATCTGGTGCGAGAACTGTAGTAAAGTTTTCGAGTTGGCAAAACCAAAGCACAAGACACCAGTGAAGGCCATGTTCGCCATAAGACCTTATCTGAAAAGCCATTTTGACGTCCTTGCTCCTGGCAGCAAAGCCTGCCCTAGGCCTGGTGATCTGGCCTCCCTGTCTACTCTGAGCATCTTGCCTTCTCCTCCACTGAAAACCATTCTCCAGAAAATAAAACACAACAAAATCAAGATAAAAGGCATCAGCATGGCCCCACACCAGGCTTTAACGGGCAAATTTGTATGAGCAAGGGCAAAATGAAGGGCAGCAAGGAAAACACTGAATTAAAACCCACTTAAATTAAGAATTCAATAGCAGCCACTTAACTAATAAATAGTATTCCTCTCTGCCATTGATTGACTCAGGATTGTAATGAAGAGTTCCAGGGGCAACAGCGGAATGTTTTAATTCATGGGATAAACGTCACCAACTCTTGGGTTCCTAAGATTGAATGTGTTGGAGAAAAGCGGAATGGAGAGCCCACAGGAATTAATTCTTGGAACATCCCTGCGGGGTCAGCATTATTATACCCTGCTTCTAGGTGGATTTAATATCTCGAGTGCTGGGCAGGGCACCGTGTGCACACAGGGGCTCCATGATCGTTATCAAGTGATGATGGGGCAGATAGACTAGAGCTGGAGCTCACACTGGATCAGCTGTTTTATTTATTTCCAAGTTAAGAGACTGAACAAATGGACTTTTGTTATTATCATGGTGATGATTATTGCTGTGGTGCAAAATAATGGCTTGGTGCTGCCGGAACTATGTGGGAAAGACTGCACTAAGTCACTGGCTCCAGAGAGAGTTGTTCTCATAGGATGATGTTGTGCAAAATAAGAGTTCATCTGAAGGATACCCCTGATTCCCACCCTAGACGCCCACCCAACAGCTCTGCCTGGAATCCTCGCCTCTGAGTCACTCCATGCATCACAGAGCATCTTCACAGCATGGACACTAGGCTCCCAAATAGACCCTAAGCTCTCACTGTCGCTGCTTCTTACGAAGCAAGTGCCAGGTGGCATCAGCTCAGGCTCTGTGGGCTCCCCAAATACCCCATTAAGCTGGACATGGTGGTCATGGAAAGGCATTTTGGGGATGTGAGCACTCTGAATCTTCCATATCATCATTAAGATCTATTTTCTGCACCAAATGGAAGAGGCAGGTCTGGCCTCGGCCTTCCTTGTACAGAATACCTTGAACTGGAGCCATCTTAGCATCTGTGGGTGCAGGCAGAGCAGAAGGGCCAGAAGGAAGGTGCAGAGGGGACAAAGGTCCTCTTCCCTATCCTCTGGGACATTCCAGTATATCTAGTCACAGGGCTAGGATTCACATCCCTAGAAAGTCACAGGAGTATGTGAAGAAAGCATGAACATGGAAAAGAATCTGAAATATCCTTACATCTATTTTCAATGACTGTCTCATTGTACAGCTGGGGAAACTGAGGCACAGGAGAGTAAAATGACCGGCTCAAGGCTGCACAGTGAGAGGACGGCAGAGCTGGATGTCAACCCAAGCTCCCTGGCTCATGGTCTACCCTAGCACTTCATGCTTCCAGCCTCAGGAGAGTTCAGTGAAGTTGAAGGATGAAGTACTTGGAAGGTGGCCCATAACCAAGCAACAGGGGTATCTTGACCACTTACAGAGTCCACACCCTGTGGTCCTGCCCTGCTGGGATTCTGGGAAGAAGTCTGCTACTTCCCTATCCTCAGAGAGCTTGCTGTCTCACTAAGGAGATGAGGCCTACCCACAAGAAACTCTCCAAGACAAACACCAGGCAGTATATGAAACCAAGGCTCATACAGATGATGTGGAAATGCTCAAAAAACAGCACCAGTGTAGAGTGGTCTCATCTTGGAGTAAGCCCTACAGACTTACTTTATAAATAAGGAAATGATCAGCATACAGGGAAATGTTACCCAGCCTTTCTTTCCTGTGTGACATACCCAACAGACAGGAACACATTAACACACAACCACTAACCCAATTTAAGTTCAAGAAGACTGCACGTCCGTGTCACTCCGTGTTGCTAGGTTTTGTCTTTAGGGCTATGTGGCCAGATGGGGCAGTTTCAGGCTCCACCAAGACCAGCCTACAGAGCATGCCCCAGACCAGTCATAGAGCCTGACAGTGCCCAGCAGCCAGTATCATTGGATGCAGAATCTGTGAGCCAAGAGCACTGGCTGGGCCTCACTGCAGAGCTGTCCACCTTGTATCCACTCTGTCTTCTCATGCTCCTACCACCAGAATGCCTTCTGTGCCCACTCAGGGTAACCTGCACCTGGCCTGGCCCAGGTTGCTCGTAACATGAGCCACTGTTCCTCTCTGGCCTAGAGTGGCCCCAGCTCCCATGGGAACCATGTGCTCCAGCCTGATTCAACTCCTCATTGTCCCACAAACACCATAAAAGTTCCTGTCCCAGTGCTTGGTGGACACTTTCCCCCACCTAGCAAGGCTTTCAGGTCTCTCCTTCTGGCTAAATCTACCTGCTCTTCAGGACCATCCCCCACACCCTGACTGCCTCAGCCCACGTGGATCTTTCTGTCCTCTGGGCCCCCAGTACACTTGCAAGTAGCACCACTCACGTGGCACCAGCACGAGCAACTCGTGTGGGCAGGGAGATGCTGGTGCAGCCTCCTTGCAATCATCAGCAACCTGAGGGCAGCATCACACTGTGCTGATCTCTGCATCCACTCTGCAGCCACTCATCCAGACATCAGAGTTAAGGATTAGAGAAAACAGAACTGTCTCTTCTTTTTCTCAAAGGAATAGAGGACCTTAAAAATGTACTTAATGAATGCATGCAGCTGAGCTCTCTGGTGTCCCGAAAATGACCTTCCTGACCTCCTTCCTGGCTTCTCTCCACAACCTTCCACAGCAGTCCTGAGAGGGTCAGCTATCTCGCTCTTGACACTGGGAACTGTGTCTATTCATGTCCCTGTGACTCCTTGGTGACAATAAAGCTGCTAAAAAAAAAAAAAAAAAAAACTCAGCAGAAAGGAGCCAAGGATATAAACAGACAATACATAGGAGGAAAAACAAATCATAAACCAACATATTAAATAGTTAGTAATAGATTAGTAATCAAAGATATGCAAATTAAACCACTCAAGCCCCCCAAATGCAATGTAAGGCAATAATATACCATTTTATAGTTATAAATTAGCCCCCCAAATGGAGTTAATAAATCAAATGCTGGTAGGACTGTAGACAAGTGAGAACATTCGTAAACGGCTAGTGACATTAAAATCTGGTACAATATTTGGGTAAAATATTTAGCAAAACACATCAAGACCTATAAAGATATCTGTACTCTATAACCTAGTAATCCCACTGTTGGGACTTCATTCTAAAAGAAGGAACAGAAATCTGCAGTCCCACCATTGTTGAGTCAGCAGTACCTAAGGCCTGTGACTGTTAATACCTCCAGTGCGTGGGTGACATCTCTACAGTCAATTAATGAGCCAGTCTTCATAAGATATTACATTAGCCAGCCTGGCTAACATCAATTACAGTCAGAAGCTGAGCTGTAATCATGGGGCGAATAAGACTGAGCTGCTCATTGTTTAAAATGACCACAGAATGAAATCACCTTTATGAGCACAACTGGGATAAATCAGAGAGAAACAAAGAAAGGAGCACTCGCCGCATGTCACTCCCCACAGCTGGCTCTGTGTCACTGCACATCCTCACAGATGCAGCTAGGCTTGCCTGCCTACTCTGGGAAGCCAGAGCCCCACTCCCCAGGCTTGGCTTGATGAAGGACCTTCTGGGGTCTTCTGAGAGGCTGGATTTCAGCTGTCAGACATGATCCAGGTTTCAGAGAGGTGGAAATAGCTTTCCAATGTGCTGGAAAGCAGTGCTTTGGAAACCTGGCTGCAGGGGTTCGGTTAAGGGAGGCTGGGAAGGGCTACCACCAAGTCACCATGGCAACAGCCTCCTTGGCATCACCCTCCCCCTAACCCGGCCAGCTCCCACCAAATGGTCTGCTCACACGGGGAATGGTGACTAACTACATGTTCATGTGGTGGACACTCCCCCAAAGGACTGTGCCTGGGAGTCAGCCAAAAGGGCAGCCTGTAGAATTTTCTACCTTCACAGGGCACTTTGCAAAGCTCTTTTCCATCTGTCGTCTCAATCAACCCCCACGACCACAAGCAAAGTGGAAGGACAGGGGTCCCAAGTCCTTGGTTGCAGATGAGAAAGTAAAAGACAGAATGGTTATGCCACTTGGGAAGCTCACAGTGAAGTGAGAACCACCTGTCTGGATGAGAGACAATGGGCGGAGATGGGGTAGGAGGAGGGATCTGCCTTCTAGTCCTGGCGGTGCCAGGGAGGTCTCTAATAGAACTGAAAAGCCTGGTTTTAGCAAGAATCAACCCTATCCTTGATATCTAATCACCTAGCCTGCCTTTGGCAAGAATCCTGTTAGGTTTGTTTGGCAAGAGTCCCTCTACTCTTGATGTCTCCACTAGTAATTTTCTAACTCTGCTCCTGCAACTCTGCTCTTTGATTGTAAGTCCCCAATTGTCCTTGTTGTGTTTAGGATTGAGATTAGTTCTATCCTGAAGTCTCTTTTCTCTTATTGCAATAGTTTCTGATTAAAATCTGTCTTTATCTCTTTAGTGCCTGGCTATGGTTTTCTTTGACAATAGTCAATATGTTCAGCAATTCTGAAGCTAGAACACGGGAGTTCAAGTCTTGGTTCATCTCGGATTTTCGCTTAAGTTGGGCAAGTTATTTATGCTCTCTGAGCCAGTTTGCTCATCTCTAGAACAGGGATTGTAATGGAACATACCCCAGAGGAGAACTAAATGACATCATGCAGGCAAAGCACTGAGCCCAGTGCTGGCCTGTGGGGAGGGTGCAATAAAAGAGCCCAGTTTTTCTTATGGTCACATTGAAAATAAAACTCACAATAGGAAGGACATGGCATCCTGTCAAAGAGAGGCATCTCTTGAATCTAATCATGCCAACATCAGACAAACCCTAAATGAGGGGCACTTACAAAATAACTGGCCTGTATTCAACAAAATAGCATTCAGTCCATGGGAGACAGGGAAAGACTGAGAAACTGCTCACAAACTGCAGGAGACTAAAGACGCGTGTCAACTTGCTGTACCGTGTGATTCTGCACTGGGCCCTTTTGCTAAAACGACATCATTGAGACACTTGCACAACTTAATGAGGGTCTGAGGATTATGAAGCAGCAGCAAATCAGTGTGAATTTCCTGGTTTTGGTGGCTGTGGTGTGGTTCTATAGCAGAATGTTCTCGTTTATAGGAAATGCACACTAAATAATATTCTGGGATGATGGAGCGTCAGTTTGGCAATTTACTCGCAAATGGTTCAGGGGTGAGGGAAGGCTCCTTATACTGCATTTGTGCCTTTTCTGTAAGTTTGAGATTGCTTCAAAATTTTAAAAATTCAAAAATAATTTTAAAGTGAAATAAAGCTAATGCTTAGAGAGGTTTAGGTGGTCGACGGAGCTAGGACCCACCAACACCCAGGCCTCCGATCCCACAACTCATGCTCTTCCCACTGACTCCACGGCAGGGAGGAAGGCATCCAGGAGGCGACTGAGAAGGACCATTGCAAGGGTCTTGGTTTCTGGTCCCTATTAGGCCTTTAACCCCAGTCTCTTCAGTCTCTTCATCCATAGAACAAGCAGGTGGCAGAAGCCTGAGGTTCTTAACACAGGCAATACCACACCCCGGATGTTGGAAATGAGGGTGTCAAATAACCTGCAATGCCTCCACAATCTCACCCAGCCAAGACTTGACCTGCATTCTAGCACTGTAGAGAAACAGACTTTGTTTTGTTCATAATTTTAGCAGGAGTTACTCATCATTGAAAAAGAAATCTCATTGCAATAGCAGTGCTGCTCTCAGCAACTGAGCTGTCCACACAACCCCCCTAGCATCCGTACCAAATCAGTGGCTACAGGCACAGGGGCAAGCTTCTGGCCACTTCATTATGTCTCCTAGTCTACTCCTGCCTAAGCACTGATAGAGTGAAATACATACAATTTTATTACAAGTTACTTTCCTTTTATTTCTGTTTAATGTTACAGGTAGCTATATAGAATGGATTTTTTTTTTAGTTTTATGTGTAGGTAGGTTTACATGTATTTATGAGTATCATTTCAGGCTAGCAAAAGGAATATTATAAGATATGTGTTATAATAAAAGGACATTGGGTCTTCAATGGGACATACATCCTAGTAGGCTCCACCCCATTCCTTTAAAGGATTACATAGCACTCTATAGCTCAAAAATTCCTCTACTAATAGACACTGAGGTCATTTGATGTTTGTTTCCATTTTCACTGCTGCAAATATGGCTGCAGTGAACACCCTGGTACCTGCCTCTTTGACTCATGATTAGCTTCTGCTGTAGGTCAAGTTGGATCAAAGCACAAGGTCATCTTCTTCTAGCCCAGCCTCCTCCATTGCTCATCAGATACCCCCTCAGCACCACAGAAACTACATGACAGGAAGTTTTCTCTTCTGTTTCTTGTCCAAGCCTTCCCACTGTCATCACTGACCAATCCCTGGCAACAATTCATCCAGCATCAGATAAGGCATGTGTTCACTGCTTGACAGCAAGGCCCCCCTCAACAGTTCTATTCAACTAAAACTAATCGGCAGGGATAAACAGTGGCCTGGCACCACACTCTCAGCTGGAGTTTGCACAAAGTGAAATGCATTTTAGTCTGGCAGCAAAGTCTTTTCACGACTGGGTCTTCATTGTTATCAATATGGTAACCAAGGCCAGAGGAATAAAGGAAACCCAAATTCTCCTTCCCACTCTCACTCACCATGGCTTCTCCCCAAGGTTCCTCTGAGCACATCACGTTCTGGTTTGCAGGTTGAAAGACACATCAATACGTGTCTCCATCAAACTCACGTGTTGATATCCTAACTTCCAAGGAGATGGTGTTAGAAGGTGGTGGAGCCTTTGGGAGGTCATTAGGTCATGAGGGTGGAGCCCTCCTGAATGGGATTAGAACTTTCATAAAAGAGACCCCTGGAGAGCTCCCCTGACCCTTACACCACGTGAGAACACAGCAATAAACAGCTGGTTGTAAGCCAGCATGCAGCCCCTCACCAGACACCAAATCTACGGGCACCTTGATCTTGGACTTCCCAGCCTCTAGAACTGTAAGAAACTAATGTCTTTTGTTGGTAAGTCACCCAGTTTATGGTATTCTGTGATAGCAACCCAAATGGACTAAGACAAAAGGCCTTGTAGATTTCTAGCTTCTAAATGTCTCTGTCTCACAGATGTGAATTGCAAGTACTCTCCATAGGCCAACATTCAAGATATATCAGCCGTTTTGGCAACTGAGCACAATATTTAGCAAAGATACTTTCCATAGGCAAATGAGAACAAGTTTGAGGTGAAATCTTTGGGAACAGCAGGCCATGCACTTGTTTAAGCATTGAGTTTCAAAGTCTAACGGCACACTTTTCATAATTACAAGCACTTCTCCAGCCCCATGTCATTCATTTATTAATTTATTCACTATATAGACATAGAAGACTATGAAAGAAAATTTTGCATGAGACACTTGTTTAAAATGGCAAGACAAATTTTATGCAAGCTGTCACATTAGGGGAGAGAGACTTCAGCGTAGAACTGAGCTCAACTTTGAATACAGCAGAGACAGCTGGGGATTTATAGCCAAGGAGCAAAGTGAGGGGGCCAGTGGGTGGAAATAACTTAGAAGAACTTGATTAGACATCAAGGGCAGGGTATTCTTGCTAAACTAGGCTTAACAGGATTCTTGCTAAAGGCAAGCTGAGGGCTTAGATATCAAGGGTGAGGGATGAGGAACTTGATTAGATATCAAGGGTAATCAGATATCAAGGGTGGGGGGGATTCTCAATAAACTGGCTTAGCAGGATTCTTTGCTAAAACTGGGCTCAGCTGGCCAAGGTCAAGGCCTAGGCTAGAAGAGGGCTTGGAGGAGCCTCACTAAAGTTTGTCAAGGAAAGCATCCTTGTCAAGACATATACATGTAAATGTGGGTGTAGATAAAAATATAGATGTAGATATATCTATCTATGCATCTATATACATATGCATATTATACTAGTCCATTGTGATGCTATAACAAAATATCTTAGACTGGGTAATTTGTAAGCAACTGAAATTTATTGCTCACAGTTCTAGTAGCTGGGAAGTCCAAGATCAAGCCACCAGCAGATTTGGTGTCTAGTAAGGGCTTGCTCTGTTTCTTTTTTTTTTTTTTCTTTTTTTTTGAGACAGGGTCTTGCTCTGCTGCCCAGGTTGGAGTTCAGTGGTACACTCTTGGCTCACTGCAACCTCTGCTTCCCAGGTTCAAGTGATTCTCATGCCTCAGCCTCCTGAGTAGCTGGGACCACAGGCACATGCCACCACGCCCAGCTAACTTTTTTTGTATTTTTAGTATCGGCAGGGTTTTGTCTTGTTGACCAGGCTGGTCTCAAACTCCTGGCCTCAAGTGATCCACCCATCTCAGCCTCCCAAAGTGCTGGGATTACACGTGTGAGCCGCCATGCCCGGCCTGCTCTGTTTCAAAGATGGTGCCTTCTCACTGTGTCCTCACATCACTGAAGGAGGTACCAGGCTCCCTCAGGCCTTTGATATATGAGCACTAATCATATTCCTAAGGGTTCTACCCTCATGACCTAATCACCGTCCAAAAGCCACACCTCCTAATACTATCACCTTGGAGGTTAGGCTTCAACACATGATTTTGTGGGGGCCATCAACAGTCAGACCATAGCACATATAATCAGGCACTTTACTGGAAGCTGGGGATGAAGTGGTGGAGAAGAAAAAGCCCCTGTTTAGAAGGTTCAGCATCAGGAGCTTCCCTCCTTCATGTGCTGATATAGCGTAGGCAGATGAAAGCACCATGCTCAGAGTGAAATCCACCGCTGTAAGGAATGTTAACTTCTCAAATTACAAGAATACCTGAGATTATAGGGACACCTGGGACCACATTTAAAGATTTTCAGGAGACTCCTGGGAGCTGAGGGGAGGAAGCCCACAGCTCAAAGGTAGAAGTCACTTTGATGGGCAAATGGTTCCGACAATGTTTTATTCCTTGGTGATTTCCTTCTGAGCCTCTTTCTTAGAGATCTCTAGTCCACACTGGAGGTTCATTAGCTTGGTCCAGAACAGGATTAAAATAACCTATTAAATGACAAATTCTCAGATTAAATAAAAGGGAAGAAAAGCCAGCTAATGTTGTTACAAAGACATAAAAAACAGAATAATCTAAAGAGGTTGAAAATAAAGTAATGGAAAAAGGCATTCCAGACAAATAATAATGACAAGATAACTGATGTAACACTATCAGTGTCAGACAAGGGAGAGAGAGAGAAGGAATAAATATAAATCAGTTAAATGTTCACCTCAAGGAGTTAGCAAAACAACAGTAAACACAAAGAAAGTAGAAGAGATAAGATACTAAATATGAGAGTATACATCAGTGAAAGAGGAAACTAATTACCAAAACCTAAACCTAGTTCTTTTTCTCTCTTTCTTCTTTTTTTTTTTTTTGAGACGGAGTCTCGCTCTGTTGCCAGGCTGGAGTGCAGTGGCGCGATCTCAGCTCACTGCAACCTCTGCCTCAGCCTCCCGAGTAGCTGGGACTAAAGGCGTGTGCCACCATGCCCAGCTAATATTTGTATTTTTATGGCTGGGCGCAGTGGCTTATGCCTGTAATCCCAGCACTTTGGGAGGCCCAGGTGGGCGGATCTCGAGGTCAGGCGATCGAGACCATCCTGGCTAATACGGTGAAACCCCGCTAAAAAATACAAAAAATTAGCCGGGTGTGGTGGCACGCACCTGTAATCCCAGCTACTTGGGAGGCTGAGGCACGAGAATCATTTGAACCCAGGAGGCAGAGGTTGCAGTGAGCCAAGATTGCACCACTGCACTCCAGCCTGGGCCACAGAGTGAGACTCTGCCTCAAAAAATATATATATATAAATAAAAATTTTTATATTTTTAGTAGAGGTGTGGTTTCAGCATGTCGGCCAGGATGGTCTCAATCTCTTGACCTCATGATCCGCCCACCTTGGCCTCCCAAAGTGCTGCGATTACTGGCACGCCCGGCCCTAAACCTAGTTCTTTAGAACACAAATCTGTAGCAAGATTGAACAAAAGGAAAAGTAATATGGGACAAAAAAAATAGCAATAGGATTTAAATGGAAATTTCATGACAAAACAGTAGATATTTCTTAAATCAAAAGAGAAACTATGAACCAAGATAGAAGAACACAATTTTCTTTAAAACTACATATATGTATAAATGATCATAACTTTCTCAAGAAGAAATAAAAACCTGCATACATTAGTAACCACAAACAAAACCAAGCTGATAAAAATCTGCACCTCCCTCCTCAAAGGCACTAGACCAAGACGGCTTCATAAGCAAGCTTTGCCAAAACTTTATGGAGTGGTTAATGTTTACCCAAAGCAAACTGTCTCAGAGAATAGAATAAGAAGGAAAACTGGCAAAATAATTTCATGAGGCTAGTATAACCTTAATAATGTCACACAGAGGGTACAATTAAAGAAAGTTGTTGATGAGGCTCACTTATGACAATAGAGGCAAAAATCCTATTTTTAAAAGTCTCAAATTTAGCAATGCATCAAAATTACATCATGATCAACTACAATTTGTCACTTATTTCATACATATATCAAATACATATTTATTTGATACATATATCAATAAATTGTATGTATGTGATACATAAATCGAATAAATATTTATATTATATAGTATTTTATATATAGCATATATTATATTATATATTTCTGTTGAATATATTATATAATTATATTTATATTATAAGGTATTATATTTATTTAATATATGTATCAAATAAATATTTGATACAATTTATCAACTACAATTTTCCATTTATGCTAAAAATGTAAAATGTTCTTCATCAGAAAATGTGTTAATACAATGTGTCACATTATCAGATTAAGAAGAACAAATAAATATGATCATCTTAGTAAATGCTGAAGAAAAAGCATTTGACAAAATTCCATACTCAGTCACGATAACTTGGTAAATTAGGAATAGAAAATGACTTTAATTTGATGAAGATATTTATTAAAAACTAATGACAAACATCAAATGTAATAATGAAAATTTAGATGTATTTTCATTAAATGCAGGACCTAAATTATGCCACTATCACCTAAACTATTCATCACTGAATTCAAAGTCCTATCCAGTGCAATAAGACAATATAAACAAAGTGTAATAATTGGAAAGAAACAACATTCTCATTAGTTGCAAATGATATCATTGCTCATGATGCACCTCGTGATGGTTAATTTTTTTTATGTGTCAACTTGACTGGACTGAGTGATGCCCAGATAGCTGGTAAAATATTACTTCTGGGTGTGTCATGTGTGTCTGTAAGGATGCTTCCAGATGAGATTAACATTTGAATCAGTAGACTGAGTAAAGAAGATCACCCTCACTAATGTGGGTAGGCAGTATCCAATGCTTTGATGGCCAAAGTAGGACAAAAGGGTGCAGGAAGGGTGAATTTGCTCTCTGCTTGAGCTGGGACATGCATCTTCTCCTGTTCTTAGACACTAGAGCTTCTGGTTCTTTGGCCTTTGACCTCTGAGACTTATACCCTTGGCTCCCCTGGTTCTCCAGCAAGATGATAGGAAGGGCATAAAAGATCTGATCAAGGGGAGAGATGTATTCCAGATGGAGAGAAGACTCAATACTGAGGTGCTAATCTCCCAAAACCAATCTGGAAGCCAATTCAGTTTCAATAAAAATGCATGCAGGTTACCACTTCACATTTACTAGAATGCAAAATGGTGCAGTCACTTTGGGAAAGAGTGAAGAGTTTCTCAAAGGTTAAAGGTATAGTTTCCAAAAGACCTAGCAATTTCACTCCTAGGTATAGACCCAAGAGAATGAGAACATCTGCCCTCACAAAAACTTGCACACTTATGTTCATAGCAGCATTCTTGATAATAATCAAAAAGTGGAAACATCCAAATGTCCATCAAGAGATGGATAAACAAAATATGGTATATCCAAACAGTGGAATGTCATTTAGCCATAAAAAATGAATTAGGTACTAATTTATGCTAGGACATGGATGAATCTTGAAAACATTATGCTAAGTGAAATAAGCCAGACACAAAAGGCTACATATTGTATGATTCTATTTATATGAAACATAGAGGACAGGCAAATCCATGGAAACAAAAGTAGATTAATGGTTTCCAGAGGCTGGGAAAAGCAGGGAATGGGAACTGACTGTAAATGGGTGTAGGTTTTCTCTTGGAGGTGACGAAAACATTCTGGAATTAGTATTAATGGTTGCAGAACTGTGTGAATATATTAAAAATCACTGAATTGTACACTTTAAAAGTGCGAAATTTATGGTATGTAAATTGTATCTCAATTTTTAAAAATTTCCATCAAGGTTTTTTGTCATACTTGACACCGATCATAAAGCTCATATGGAAGTATAAAGGGCCAAGAATTGCTAAGATAATTTTGAAAAAAAATGCTGGAGAGACTTGCTCTATTACAGATCAAGATTTATTAGAAAACTCAGTAAGACTTACATGTTATTATCATAGAGATAGACAATTAAGAAAAAAATAGCAATCCTAGAAAGAAACTCATAGATAAACATAAACTTGGTATATGGAAAACTTGGCATTATAAATCAGTAGGAAAAGAGTAGATTAATAAGTATACAAAAATGGAAAAAAATTAGTTACCTCAATGAAGTTTGAAACAACAATGAAATATCATTTTACATTCAGATTAGTAAAAACTACATAATAGTTATTATATTTTAGAAGAAAGGGAAGATAATTGAAAGGGAAGAGGAAGGGTGGAGGGAGAGTCAATGGTGTCTACTTTCAATTCTAAAAAAGGAAAGGATCAGAATAAAATAAGGTAGAAACGTTAAGATTGATTAATTATGGCCCATGGTATATGGATAATAGTTACATAATTTCTCTCTACACTTCTACATGTTTGAAAGAATCTCTAATTTTTAAACTTCCACAAAAATATTGCCCACAAGAAATATGCCAAAATATTAAGTGGTTTTCTAGAGTAGTGAAAATATGAGTGATTTTTTATTTTTTCTACATTTTCCTTTTTAAAAAAAACAGTAAGAAGGTGTTATTTTGCTAACAAAAGACAACATTAAAACTATCAAAAGGGAAAGAACCTACCCCTTTTTTATTGCTATCCAACTGAGAAACTCACATTGTAATGCGAATAAATGGTAATTTTGGTAAAGTTCATAGCATGTATACTTTCCATAACACTTCTACCCATCTTTTTCATGATACATGTGTAAAGGAGGTAAGCAAAGTATCAGATGCTTTTTGCTCTAGTTACACAAGATTATGTGTGATGGAACTGGGCCAAGCACTAGTCTTTTAGGACCCTTAATCTCATGCTTTTTCTGCTACTCCAGACTACCTCTCAATACCCCAGTAGGTCTTCGGTATAAATGTAGACAGCTGCTTCCCATCTTCCAAACAGTTGTGCTGCATGGTTTATTTGTTAAATCAGATATTTTGAACTTGAATCTTGTTGTTTTTGTTTTGTCTTGTTTTGTTTTTTTATGGGGACAGCATTATGACAGCAAGTTAGGGTCAAAGGTTCACAAAAGCACTATGTCCACCCTAACCTGTCTTAGAAGAGTGGTACTCAGCTGCTGGTTTCTGCCATCTCTACCAGGATGACTCGGCAGGTGTCTCAAACTCAGCACTGCCAAAGCTAAGCTGTTTATATTTCTCCCAAACTCGCTCCTCCCAGTCTCCCCTATTTTCATAAATGCTGCATTGATCCACACAGTAGCTCAATCCAGAAACATGTGGGAGTCGCACCTGACTCATCCCCTTCCTCTCCAGCCTCCATCCACTCTGTTCTGTTGGAACCAAATTCTGCCAAGTCTGGCTGTAAAATACATCTCAGTTCCATCACCTGTCTCCATTCTCCTATCAGCGCATGGTCCAGGCCACTGTCCCTCTCCCACAATCATTGAACCTTTGGCAAGAAGGCAAAGGGCAGGAGGCTGATCTGCAGGCCAGGGCCCTGGCTCTCATGTCGGGGGTGTCTGCTAAGTCAATGAGCACCTGCTCTTGGCCTAGCTGAGGAGGTATTTGCAAAGGTGTCCTTGATACTCCTCCTCCCTCCCCCTACAACACACACCCAGCCCTGGTCACAGGCTGCTAATCACTGGCCTTTCCTTTCATAGGGACTTACTCTGGGGGCTTCGTCATCTCCAACTTGAAGCCAAAGTTATTTTTGCTAATTATACGAAGTACTTATTACTGGAAAAGAGTCACAAGTGAGCAAAACAACCACTTAATTAAAGGTCTGATCACTAGCAATGGAAAATTAATTAATGAATTAGTTAATAGATACCAAACTCGGCTTAGCTGAACTGGCAGATTGTTTGCCTAAATAAACCTTGGGAAAACATATATGCATGCTAATGACTGGCCCCAGATTCTTCCTCTACTTATGGTTTACTAGAAGGCAGCAGACTATCATCGAAGCAGTTTTTCCCTCTGCAGAAGCCAGCGCTGCTGCGTTCCTATGCCTAGGATTGGGACATGCATCTGTCAGGGAATTTCAATTATCATAGAACCTCAGAGATCATTTGTTACATTGAGTTCCTTGTGGGCAGGACACAGCCTAGCTCAGTCTTTACTCCCAATGCCCAGTACAGTGCCCGGCCCAGAGTTTGATAGACTGAATTGAGTCCAGATCCCCAACTGAGAGATGCAGATGCCACAGCCCAGAGAGCGACTTGCCCTAAATCACAGGGTTCACTTTTGGCAGAGCTGGATTACCATACTCAGGTCTCCTGACCCTCAATCCACACTACTTTAAGTATGCAAAGAGAAACAATGTGCATGTAATACTTTTCCCCTGCACTTGTATTTTTGTAGCATTAAGGGACCTGAAACAACTGCTTCGCATCATCTTCCAGGAAGAGGGTAAACGGCACAGAACAGTTCTGAAGTGCACCTTGGTGAGCCTCATCTTTCTTCTCTCAGCTCTTAATGACACCCCATTTAAAATCAATGAAAAACAGAAGCTCTTTAAATTCCAATCATCTGCTAAGCAGCATTACAGTGAGGGCATCAAGCAACAGGAACCAATCAACTACAGACTTGTTTTCTCCCCAAAGGCAAATTTGATTTTGGAAATTTGCTTTTGGAAACATCGTAGGCATGGGATCCTGGAAATGGACTCAAGATACAGAGGGAGGAGGGGAGAAAGGCTGACGGGATTTGAGGAGCTGGAGGAGGACAGGGCAGATGACAAAGACAGCAGCAACCGCGATGGGGTAAAAGATCACTGAGACAGTAAAAAGGCCTCAGATTTTATAACCTGAGGTGGCCTCCAGGATCTCCTATTGTAAAATTTCTTCCAGTACCTCATGAAAAACAACCCTCTTCATTCCTCTTCTCATTTTCTTGTTTTCCAGCTCTGTAAATAGCTATAACTGGGCTGCAGGTATGTCCTAAGCTTTCTCTAGGATTTTCTGTCCCAAATAAAAGTGCAAAATAAATAGCTATTTCACTTAGATTTTGAGAATTTAAACTTCACAGCTATTCTAAGGAAGGCTAGAACAACTAATAAGCTGCTTAACCATGTGCAAGGTGCACATTTTATGGCTGTATCATGAAGGGCAACCCCGGCTGGTGAGGACACACCAAAATGTGGGAAACGGGCACTTGGGTTCAGCCGGCTTCACAGTCACGCTGGAGGCTCCCACAACAGAAATCACAAAACATTCCCTCGAGTGCTAAATTTGTAGACAAACATAGCGGTTTATAAGGAACAACAGAGTTCTAGGATTCATTATCTACAGCCACAAAAATACCACATGAGCTTTTTTTTTTTTTTTAAATCGACCTCCTTCCTTTGTGCCAGATAGCAGGTAGCAGCCCCTCTCTTTGAGGATGCAAGGGGGAGGGATTGGAGTGGGAGTAGGGTGAGGTAAAGAGGGACAGGCTCAGAGGTGACAATGGTGAGAAGAAAACCAGCAAGGGAGGTGACGGATTATTTCCTGTGATAGACTATTTCCAAAGACAGCCACAGCAATCTCCTATCAAGAGGTGGGTTATGTTTCCCTCCCCCTGAATCTGGACTGGCCATGAGGTTTGTTCTGACCAACAGAATGTGTCACCAATGACCTTCTGGGCTTGACATGATCTTGCAGCTTCCACTTTGCAGAGGCATGTTCCTGCCACATGCAAAGAAATCAGGATGTTCTGCTACAGAGAGAAGCCACAGGAGAAAGAGTCCCCAGAGAATGAGGGGCCATGCAGAGAGGACTAGGCCATGTTCAGGACTGAGGTTCCCAGTCAAGAGCATCTCCAAGGCCCCAGACATGGGAGTGGCACCATCTTGGGTCGTCTATCCCCAGTTGAGTAACCCAAGTGGAAGACAGAAAAGCTGTCTCCACAGAATCCTCCCCAAATTCTTTTTTTTTTTTTTTGAGACAGTCTTGCCCTGTCATCCAGGCTGGAATGCAATGGTGCGATCTTGGCTCACTGCAACCTCTGCCTCCTGGGTTCAAATAATTCTCCAGCCTCCTGAGTAGCTGGGATTACAGGTGCCCACCACCATGCCCAGCTAATTTTTGTATTTTTAGTACAGACAGGGTTTCACCACGTTGGCCAGGCTGGTCTCGAACTCCTGACCTCATGATCCACCTGCCTCAGCCTCCCAAAGTGCTGGGATTACAGGCATGAGCCACCGCGTCCAGCCATCCTCCTCAAATTCTGACCTATATGATCATGAGCAAATAGTTGCTTTAAGCCACTATATTTAGGGCTGGTTTGCCACGTGGCAATAAACAACTGAAACACCGCCTAACTCTGCTGTCAACCAGCTCCTCACAGGCTGTCCCCTCAGGGACTGCAATGGGTTTGTGTTTTGATTTTGTTTCTGGATTTTTCTGTGTTGTTTTGCTTTCTTGTTTTTTTTTTTTTTCATCAATTGGAGAATCTTGCTGGAGACAGTGAAAATTGATTTGAGACAGACAAAGCCCTTAAACTGCCTGGCAGGGGAACTGGTATGCTGGGCACACTGTCACACCTTTGTCACACATACTTAGAAGGAAAAAGTCCATGGAACCAGCTCACCCCAGGGCCCAGAGGGCAGCACCATGGAGACGGTCCCCCCGGCACCCCCACTCCTCAGAACACAGACCCCTGACTGTTCTGTGAGAAAACTGCTCCTGCTCCACCGTTAAAACAGAATGCCCTGACATCCAGTACTTACAGGCCTTGGTCTCTTTCCAGTCTGAAGTGACAGGCTGGCAGATCCACCAGCCTGGATGCTCCAGGTTCCCTGCCTCCCTGCAGTCATTTCGTGGTCAACATGGCAAAAAAAAAAGGGGAGGCAAAAGAGGCCATGCTTATTCACACAAAGCTTCAGGCAAGTCTGGCATCCCCTCACATTTGGCTTTAGGCAGATCCAGCAAGATGTGGCAGCCTTTATCACCATGAATCATGTCCAAACTCCAGTGGGGAAATATCCACCCAAACAAAATGAACACAAAGGACTGCACGGGGCCTGGGATGGTGGTTCTGTCTTCTGATATTAGCACAGCCTGCCTTTTGCAAGGTAGGAGTCAGACAAGGGACAACCTCCCCAAAATGGCCTGCACTTGGCTGATACTAAAATGAAGGCACCCCTAGTCTTAAGCCTCAGGCAGCTCCCCCACTGACTCCTCACTGGTGGGAGCTGCGCAAAGCAAGCTTCTTGAGCCCCGGGCTGTCCAGGCTACACATCAACCCCACATTCACAGAAGCAGAGATCAGGGGAAGCACTGAACCTGCCTCTGCACTGAGTTTGCCTTGACATCTTCACCTGTATGCAGGGTTTAAGAGCCTTGAAGAAAGGGGATGAAGGAAATCACAATGCAGTGGATAAGAGCCAAGATGAGCAGATGGGAGTCATTCAAAAGGGGTTGGTAGGGAGAGGAAATAGGTATGATGCAAAAGAATATTCATCATTCCACAAATTTTTATTGAGCATCTACTATATGCCAGGCACTGTGCAAGGTGCTAGAGACAGAATGGTAAATAAGACACATTTGGTTCTTGCCCCAAGGAACTCACCCCACAATTAGAATATGGTGTGGTCAGTGCTGTAGGCAGGAGCACAGCCAAGGAGCATGTATTGGAGGGTGCTGGGTGCAGCCAGCTTGTCAGAGAAGGAGGAGTGGGCAGGAAAGGTACCATGGAGGCTGGAGAAAGTGGCAGCACACTGCAGCGTGAGGGTTTCACCGACTCCCGAGACTTCACCCATAACTGAGGGCACTCCTCGACCCCTCCCTGGACTCCCAAGTTCTTATGTCAGGGCCACTGCATCCAGCATTCACTGGATTTGGGCTCCATTCCCATTGGTGTTTCTAAAAACATTGCTTCCCTGAAGGCACTAACCTGCTCAAAAGCCTTCATTGACAATCCACCACTAACAGAATAAACTCCCCAACATCCTGGCCTGGCTTCTCAAGCCCTACACAATCTGCCCCAACCCATATCAACACACCCAGAACAAAAGGTGCCCACAGAGGAACCCCTTAATCCCTGCTCACAGTCATCTGCACAACCCTGTGACTAGCCACACCCCCAACTCTGACCATATTTGAGAATGTCTCCATTTCTAGACATAAATCCTAGACACAAGGGTCTATATATTCTCATGGTTACACACCTACGGAGCCAGAGTCCCCAGCAAGGCATGACTTGAGAAAACTAGGGAAAGGACCCAGGTCCCAACTAACACTCAGTAGCCAACTGGTCCAAAATCCTCAACTAGCTATTATTCCTTGATTTAAGCACCAGCTTTCCTAGGTAATTTTTTTTTCTCTCTCTTTTTTTTTTTGAGACAGAGTCTTGTTCTGTCATCCAGGCTAGAGTGCAGTGGTGTGATCTTCGCTCACTGCAACCTCTGCCTCCTGGGTTCGAGCCATTCTCCTGGCTCAGCCTCCCAAGTAGCTGGAACTACAGGTGCCTGCCACCATGCCCGGCTAATTTTTGTATTTTTAATAGAGATGGGGTTTCGCCATGTTGGCCAGACTGGTGTCGAACTCCTGACCTCGGGTGATCCACCCATCTCAGCCTCCCAAAGTGCTGGGATTACAGGCGTGAGCCACCATGTCTGGCTGTAATTTTTTTTTAATTAAAATCTTTGACAAACCTGAGAAAAACAAGCAATGGGGAAAGGATTCCCTATTTAATAAATGGTGCTGGGAAAACTGGCTAGCCATATGGAGAAAGCTGAAACTGGATCCCTTCCTTACACCTTATACAAAAATTAATTCAAGATGGATTAAAGACTTAAACATTAGACCTAAAACCATAAAAACCCTAGAAGAAAACCTAGGCATTACCATTCAGGACATAGGCATGGGCAAGGACTTCATGTCCAAAACACCAAAAGCAATGGCAACAAAAGACAAAATTGACAAATGGGATCTAATTAAAATAAAGAGCTTCTGCAGAGCAAAAGAAACTACTATCAGAGTGAACCGGAAACCTACAAAATGGGAGAAAATTTTTGCAACCTACTCATCTGACAAAGGGCTAATATCCAGAATCTACAATGAACTCAAACAAATTTACAAGAAAAAAACAAACAACCCCATCAAAAAGTGGGTGAAGGACATGAACAGACACTTCTCAAAAGAAGACATTTATGCAGCTGAAAAACACATGAAAAAATGCTCACCATCACTGGCCATCAGAGAAATGCAAATCAAAACCACAAGGAGATACCATCTCACACCAGTTAGAACGGCAATCATTAAAAAGTCAGGAAACAACAGGTGCTGGAGAGGATGTGGAGAGATAGGAACACTTTTACACTGTTGGTGGGACTGTAAACTAGTTCAACCATTGTGAAAGTCAGTGTGGCGATTCCTCAGGGATCTAGAACTAGAAATACCATTTGACCCAGCCATCCCATTACTGGGTATATACCCAAAGGACTATAAATCATGCTGCTATAAAGACACATGCACATGTATGTTTATTGCGGCTCTATTCACAATAGCAAAGACTTGGAACCAACCCAAATGTCCAACAATGATAGACTGGATTAAGAAAATGTGGCACATATACACCATGGAATACTATGCAGCCATAAAAAATGATGAGTTCATGTCCTTTGTAGGGACATGGATGAAATTGAAAACCATCATTCTCAGTAAACTATCGCAAGAACAAAAAACCAAACACTGCATATTCTCACTCATAGGTGGGAATTGAACAATGAGAACACATGGACACAGGAAGGGGAACATCACACTCTGGGGCCTGTTGTGGGGTGGGGGGAGGGGGGAAGGATAGCATTAGGAGATATACCTAATGCTAAATGACGAGTTAATGGGTACAGCACACCAGCATGGCACATGTATACATATGTAACTAACCTGCACATTGTGCACATATACCCTAAAACTTAAACTATAATAATAAAAAAAAAATTTAGTGTTATGACCTGGCAATTCCAGTTCTAGGTATATATAGCTAACACAAATGTTTACAATAATTTACCAGGAGACAGGTACAAGAATGTAGCATTGGTTTTAATAGTCCCCACCTAGCAATTATCTAAATGCCCACCTACAGTAAGATGCAGACATTGTGGTATAGTCACACAATAAAATGCAATACAAATATGAGAATGTACAAACTACAACTACACATAGCAAAATGAATGAATTCCCCAACCTAAAGTTGAGTAAAATAAGGCAGACACTGAAGGGTAATACTATGTGATTTATGTAAAGTTAATAAAGTTCAAACACAGGCAAGATTAAGCTATGATGTTAAAAGTCAGGACGATGGTTACCCTTGGGAATGTGACAATGACTGAAATGGGGCTTGAGGGTGGCTTATGGGGTGCTGAGAATCTTCTATGTCATGATCTAGATGCTAGGCTCATGAGTATATTCAATGTGTGAAAATTCATTGAACAATATGCCTATGATGTGTACATTTTCTATGTAGCTAATATTTCAATAAAAAGTTTAAAAAGGGAAAAGGAAAAAACTGATGAGGGTGCAGATAAATTAATACTTTCTTACATTGGGGAATGCAAATTAGTAAAGCTTTAAGAAAGGGAATTTGGCAATATTTATCAAAACCTTAAAAAATTTCATATCCTTTGACCTAGTAATTCCAGTCCCAGAAATTTATCTTCAGGAAATAATGAGGGTGCAGTGGTACTTGTCACAGAATTATTTATAACAGGGAAAATTTGGAAATAGCCTAAATGTTGAGCAAATGTACTCCTATTGTGCAGCGACTAAATGCATTTTATAAAATGTTTAATGAGAGGATTATAGGAAATTTAATTTCTTCTTTCTATTTTCTGTTTTTTTCCAAATTCCCTGAAATGAATAGACATCACTTTTACTATGAGAACAGTTATTTGGAAATAAATAAATGCAAACACCCGAGCAGAAATTAAAAACTTAACTTGGCATTCATTCAACAAACATGTACTAAAATCTTCCATTGCCAGGCAGTGGAGGTAGTAATGCACATGGCTTAGGGCCTCCTCTCAGAACCATAATTTAGACAGACATGAAGTTGAGTGTGAATTATTCTCATTGCTGATGCAATAGGACAAGCAACCAATGAGAAGTCAAAATACATGAATTTGAGTCTCAGTTCTACCAGTGAAACTTTTTCAGCACCTTGGCAGGTGAGCTCCTCTATTATCAGTTCCTTCACCTGTAAAATAAGTATAAGAGTTCTCCTGCCTACCTCACTATGATGTAGTCAGCTGCAAAGGAGACTCAGCTGCGCATGCTCTGAAGATGTATAAATATCATGATCATGTTATCATTTATATCAAGAACAAAAGGGGGCCAGGCACAATGGCTCACACTTGTAATCCCAGAACTTTGGGAGGCAAAGGCGGGCAGATCACCTGAGGTCAGAAGTTCAAGACCAGCCTGGGCAACATGGCAAAACCCCATCTCTAATAAAATACAGAAATTAGCCAGGCATAGTGGTGCACGCCTGTAGTCCCAGTTACTCAGGAGGCTGAGACACAAGAATCACTTGAACCCAGGAGGCAGAGGTTGCAATGAGCCGAGATTGCACCACTGCACTTCAGCCTGGGCAACAAAGAGAGACTCTGTCTCAAAAAAAAAAAAAAAAAAGGGAAGAACAAAAGGGGACTGGGCACAGTGGCTCATGCCTGTAATCCAGCACTCTGGGAGGCCAAGGCAGGAGGACTGCTGAGTTCGAGACCAGCTTGAGCAATATAGATCTTGTCTCTACAAAAATAAAAATTAGCCTGGCACGGTAGCGCATGCCTGTAATCCCAGCTACTTGGGAGGCTGAGATGGAAGGATCACTTGAGCCCAGGAGGTCAAGGCTTCAGTGAGTCATGATCATGCCATTGCACTCCAGCCTGAGTGACAGAGTGAGACCCCGTTAAGAAAGAGAGAGGGAAAGGGAGGGAGGGAGGGGCACATAAATATATACTCAAGTTCTGTTAAGAAACATCATCTGGCTGGGCGTGGTGGCTTATACCTGTAATCCCAGCACTTTGGGAGGCTGAGGTGGGTGGATTACTTGAGGACAGGTGCTCGAGACCAACCTGGCCAACATAGCGGAACCGTGTCTCTATTAAAAATACAAAAAGCTGGGTATGGTGTTACACACCTGTAATCCTAACTACTCGGGAGGCTGAGGCATGAGAATTGCTTGAACCCAGGAGGCAGAGGTTGCAGTGAGCCAAGATCGTACCACTGCACTCCAGCCTAGGAAACAGAGTGAGACTCGGTCTCAAAAAAAAAAAAGAGAGAGAGAAGAAAGAAACATCATCCCCAGCCTCCTTTGGTTTTATAATTATCTCATCCTCTCCTGAGCCTTGCTCTTGTCCAGCATGGATAAGACTGCCTTTATCTTATAAGACTGGACTAATGCATAAAGGCAGAGGAAGTTCTTTTTATCATTGAATTCTAGTTGCATGATGGTAGAGAATGTGGGCTGCATGATGTTGATTCTTTGACACTTGCTGAGACTTCTTTAATGGTGTTGTTCATGGTTAGTTTCTATAAATGTATGCCACAGAAGAAGGTGTAGTTTCCATCTGTAGGGTGCAGGGTAATATATAGATCCATTGGCTCATGCTTGTTACTTGTCTTGTTTGAACCTTTTATAGTCTTACTAGTTTGTATCTCCTTGACCTGTCTGTTTACAAAAGGTATGTTTAAAATCTCTTACAGTAATTGTAGATTTGTCTTTTGTGCCTTTCAATTCTTTCAATTTCTGCTTCCCTTATTTTGAGGCTATGTTGTTAGGCACATAAAGATTCATGATTATTATATGTCCTAGCAGACTGTACCTTTTATCACTAAGCAATGATCCTGTTTATTTATATTTTCCTCCTTACATTCTACATTGTTAATAGTATTGCAAGACCAGCTTTGTTTTGGTATCTGTATAACATATTCTCTTCCAACCCTTGGCTTTCATCTCTTTCTTCTTTATTTTATTTAGCAATTTTTTTGTAGAGATGAGGTCTCCCTATGTTGCTCAGGCTAGTCTTGAGCTCTTGGGCTCAAGCAATCCTCCTGCCTCGTCCTCTCAAAGTGCTGGGATTACAGGCATGAGCCATTACGCCAAGCCAGCTTTCATCTTTTTCTGTCATTAAATTGTGTATGTGATTCTTACAAATGGCATATACCTGGATCTTGTGCCCTAAAACAGTTTTTTTCAACAAAAGTTTCTGCCTTTAATGGAGAGTTTTATCTGTTTTGGTTATGACATCAGCTTGGGGTTCTATTTTTTCAAGGGCAATTTTTTTTAATTTTTGTTTTTGTTTGTTTATTGCTCCTGGTCCTTGGAAGATGGTGCTTCCTTGTGAATTCTCTGGGCTGATGACTAGAGTGTCTATGGTTCTCATTTTATAGAAGAACGTGCCCTGCATGACTCCTAGAATAATGCCATTGGCTTCCCAAACACAGGAAACCCACATATGAGCTCCCTTCCTCTTGAGGGATTTAGAACCTCAGACTACATTCATTTTTTCAGGTCCCCATACATGTGAGGCCTTTGGCCTAAGCTCCCACTATGCTCAGACTTTTAGGCCCTCTTCTTTTCAGGCAACTGACAATATCCTTCTCTTGGTTTGAAGCCCAGCCTCAAAATATCATTTTATCAGGGTATAATTGTTGTTATCCTAGTCATCTTTGTCAGAGAAGAGGTGTGCATGTGTGTGTGTGTGTGTGTGTGTGTATTAGTTCTTTGTCAGCTGGAATCATCATGGTAACTAGAAATAAAACAATGGGATAAAAATAGAAAATATTTTGAAAGTACAGAAATAATTGATAACTCAGAAAAATCATCTTTTAAGAACGAGAGTAAAGGAAAACATCATCAGATCAATTGAAAGTGAGAGACAGCACCACTCATAAGGATATCAATGAAAGTATTTCTAAAATATGGACAGATTACTACTTAATGATGAAATATTTAACTCAACAGGAAAATATATTAATATAATAATTCTAAATATGTTCATAATAAAATAGCCTCAAAATGTGTTAAGAAAAAGTTTTCCATTTGCTTGGTAGATCTTCCTCCATCCTTTTATTTTGAGCCTATGTGTGTCTCTGCACATGAGATGGGTTTCCTGAATACAGCACACTGATGGGTCTTGACTCTTTATCCAATTTGCCAATCTGTGTCTTTTAATTGGAGAATTTAGTCCATTTACATTTAAAGTTAATATTGTTATGTGTGAATTTGATCCTGTCATTATGATGTTAGCTGGTGATTTTGCTCGTTAGTTGACGCAGTTTCTTCCTAGTCTCGATGGTCTTTACATTTTGGCATGATTTTGCAGCAGCTGGTACCAGTTGTTCCTTTCCATGTTTAGCGCTTCCTTCAGGAGCTCTTGTAGGGCAGGCCTGGTGGTGACAAAATCTCTCAGCATTTGCTTGTCTGTAAAGGATTTAATTTCTCCTTCACTTATGAAGCTTAGTTTGGCTGGATATGAAATTCTGGGTTGAAAGTTCTTTTCTTTAAGAATGTTGAATATTGGCCCCCACTCTCTTCTGGCTTGTAGGGTTTCTGCCGAGAGATCCGCTGTTAGTCTGATGGGCTTCCCTTTGAGGGTAACCCGACCTTTCTCTCTGGCTGCCCTTAACATTTTTTCCTTCGTTTCAACTTTGGTGAATTTGACAATTATGTGTCTTGGAGTTGCTCTTCTCGAGGAGTATCTTTGTGGCGTTCTCTGTATTTCCTGAATCTGAACGTTGGCCTGCCTTGCTAGATTGGGGAAGTTCTCCTGGATAATATCCTGCAGAGTGTTTTCCAACTTGGTTCCATTCTCCCCATCACTTTCAGGTACACCAATCAGACGTAGATTTGGTCTTTTCACAAAGTCCTATATTTCTTGGAGGCTTTGCTCATTTCTTTTTATTCTTAAAAAGGCAGGGGTTGCAATCCTAGTCTCTGATAAAACAGACTTTAAACCAACAAAGATCAAAAGAGACAAAGAAGGCCATTACATAATGGTAAAGGGATCAATTCAACAAGAAGAGCTAACTATCCTAAATATATATACACCCAATACAGGAGCACCAAGATTCATAAAGCAAGTCCTGAGTGACCTACAAAGAGACTTAGACTCCCACACATTAATAGTGGGAGACTTTAACACCCCACTGTCAACATTAGACAGATCAACGAGACAGAAAGTCAACAAGGATACCCAGGAATTGAACTCAGCTCTGCACCAAGCGGACCTAATAGACATCTACAGAACTCTCCACCCCAAATCAACAGAATATACATTTTTTCAGCACCACACCACACCTATTCCAAAATTGACCATATACTTGGAAGTAAAGCTCTCCTCAGCAAATGTAAAAGAACAGAAATTATAACAAACTATCTCTCAGACCACAGTGCAATCAAACTAGAACTCAGGATTAAGAATCTCACTCAAAGCCGCTCAACTACATGGAAACTGAACAACCTGCTCCTGAATGACTACTGGGTACATAACAAAATGAAGGCAGAAATAAAGATGTTCTTTGAAACCAACGAGAACAAAGACACGACATACCAGAATCTCTGGGACGCATTCAAAGCAGTGTGTAGAGGGAAATTTATAGCACTAAATGCCCACAAGAGAAAGCAGGAAAGATCCAAAATTGACACCCTAACATCACAATTAAAAGAACTAGAAAAGCAAGAGCAAACACATTCAAAAGCTAGCAGAAGGCAAGAAATAACTAAAATCAGAGCAGAACTGAAGGAAATAGAGACACAAAAAACCCTTCAAAAAATCAATGAATCCAGGAGCTGGTTTTTTGAAAGGATTAACAAAATTGATAGACCGCTAGCAAGACTAATAAAGAAAAAAAGAGAGAAGAATCAAATAGACACAATAAAAAATGATAAAGGGGATATCACCACCGATCCCACAGAAATACAAACTACCATCAGAGAATACTACAAACACCTCTACGCAAATAAACTAGAAAATCTAGAAGAAATGGATAAATTCCTGGACACATACACTCTCCCAAGACTAAACCAGGAAGAAGTTGAATCTCTGAATAGACCAATAACAGGAGCTGAAATTGTGGCAATAATCAATAGTTTACCAACCAAAAAGAGTCCAGGACCAGATGGATTCACAGCCGAATTCTACCAGAGGTACAAGGAGGAACTGGTACCATTCCTTCTGAAACTATTCCAATCAATAGAAAAAGAGGGAATCCTCCCTAACTCATTTTATGAGGCCAGCATCATTCTGATACCAAAGCCAGGCAGAGACACAACCAAAAAAGTGAATTTTAGACCAATATCCTTGATGAACATTGATGCAAAAATCCTCAATAAAATACTGGCAAACCGAATCCAGCAGCACATCAAAAAGCTTATCCACCATGATCAAGTGGGCTTCATCCCTGGGATGCAAGGCTGGTTCAATATATGCAAATCAATAAATGTAATCCAGCATATAAACAGAGCCAAAGACAAAAACCACATGATTATCTCAATAGATGCAGAAAAAGCCTTTGACAAAATTCAACAACCCTTCATGCTAAAAACTCTCAATAAATTAGGTATTGATGGGACGTATTTCAAAATGATAAGAGCTATCTATGACAAACCCACAGCCAATATCATACTGAATGGGCAAAAACTGGAAGCATTCCCTTTGAAAACTGGCACAAGACAGGGATGCCCTCTCTCACCACTCCTATTCAACATAGTGTTGGAAGTTCTGGACAGGGCAATTAGGCAGGAGAAGGAAATAAAGGGTATTCAATTAGGAAAAGAGGAAGTCAAATTGTCCCTGTTTGCAGACGACATGATTGTATATCTAGAAAACCCCATTGTCTCAGCCCAAAATCTCCTTAAGCTGATAAGCAACTTCAGCAAAGTCTCAGGATACAAAATCAATGTGCAAAAATCACAAGCATTCTTATACACTAACAACAGACAAACAGAGAGCCAAATCATGAGTGAACTCCCATTCACAATTGCTTCAAAGAGAATAAAATACCTAGGAATCCAACTTACAAGGGATGTGAAGGACCTCTTCAAGGAGAACTATAAACCACTGCTCAAAGAAATAAAAGAGGATACAAACAAATGGAAGAACATTCCATGCTCATGGGTAGGAAGAATCAATATCATGAAAATGGCCATACTGCCCAAGGTAATTTACAGATTCAATGCCATCCCCATCAAGCTACCAATGACTTTCTTCACAGAATTGGAAAAAACTACTTTAAAGTTCATATGGAACCAAAAAAGAGCCCGCATCGCCAAGTCAATCCTAAGCCAAAAGAAAAAGCTGGAGGCATCACACTACCTGACTTCAAACTATACTACAAGGCTACAGTAACCAAAACAGCATGGTACTGGTACCAAAACAGAGATATAGATCAATGGAACAGAACAGAGCCCTCAGAAATAACGCCGCATACCTACAACTATCTGATCTTTGACAAACCTGAGAAAAACAAGCAATGGGGAAAGGATTCCTTATTTAATAAATGGTGCTGGGAAAACTGGCTAGCCATATGGAGAAAGCTGAAACTGGATCCCTTCCTTACACCTTATACAAAAATTAATTCAAGATGGATCAAAGATTTAAACGTTAGACCTAAAACCATATAAACCCTAGAAGAAAACCTAGGCATTACCATTCAGGACATAGGCATGGGCAAGGACTTCATGTCCAAAACACCAAAAGCAATGGCAACAAAAGACAAAATTGACAAATGGGATCTAATTAAAATAAAGAGCTTCTGCACAGCAAAAGAAACTACCATCAGAGTGAACAGGCAACCTACAAAATGGGAGAAAATTTTCACAACCTACTCATCTGACAAAGGGCTAATATCCAGAATCTACAATGAACTCAAACAAATTTACAAGAAAAAAACAAACAACCCCATCAAAAAGTGGGCGAAGGACTTGAACAGACACTTCTCAAAAGAAGACATTTATGCAGCTGAAAAACACATGAAAAAATGCTCACCATCACTGGCCATCAGAGAAATGCAAATCAAAACCACAAGGAGATACCATCTCACACCAGTTGGAATGGCAATCATTAAAAAGTCAGGAAACAACAGGTGCTGGAGAGGATGTGGAGAAACAGGAACACTTTTACACTGTTGGTGGGACTGTAAACTAGTTCAACCATTGTGGAAGTCAGTGTGGTGATTCCTCAGGGATCTAGAACTAGAAATACCATTTGACCCAGCCATCCCATTACTGGGTATATACCCAAAGGACTATAAATCATGCTGCTATAAAGACACATGCACATGTATGTTTATTGAGGCATTATTCACAATAGCAAAGACTTGGAACCAACCCAAATGTCCAACAATGATAGACTGGATTAAGAAAATGTGGCACATATACACCATGGAATACTATGCAGCCATAAAAAATGATGAGTTCACATCCTTTGTAGGGACATGGATGAAATTGGAAATCACCATTCTCAGTAAACTATCGCAAGAACAAAAAACCAAACACGTATATTCTCACTCATAGGTGGGAATTGAACAATGAGATCACATGGACACAGGAAGGGGAATATCACACTCTGGGGACTGTGGTGGGGTGGGGGGAGGGGGGAGGGATAGCATTAGGAGATATACCTAATGCTAGATGACGAGTTAGTGGGTGCAGCGCACCAGCACGGCACATGTATACATATGTAACTAACCTGCACAATGTGCACATGTACCCTAAAACTTAAAGTATAATAAAAAATAAAAAATAAAAAAAGAAAAATAAATAAATAAAAAAGAAGGAATGTAGGCAGTGACTAGAGCAGGTTGGGATGCTAGTGACTGCAACAGGCACTGAGACTCCTGAGGCTTCTCTTCATTTCCCTCTCCTGTACCCACTGCTATCCTACCTAAAAGGAGGAAGAAGCTCTGGATGAGCTGGGATTCCAATTATTGTGCTTATGGGTGGTCACCTAGGAACAAATGGATTCATTTACCATTGTAGGGCTATTTCTTCCCCAGCCTGATGGTCAGGAAAATATTTGTTATATTAGTTTATTTCCTAAAAATAAAACTTATTTATCTCATTTCCCTGGTCTTCTCACCCCAACCCCTACCCAACCAAACAGGCAGAAGGTCATATTAAAAAAAAAAAAAAAAGAAAGAAAAAGTTGATAAAAATACAAAGAGAAATGGGCCAACACAGTATTAGGGTGGAAAATTTAGAAACTCTTGTCAAACAGATACAATAAGCAAGGATATATGTTTTAAATTTTGAGCTTTGAATAACTAGTGTGTTTAACACCAGCCTTGCACCTCAAATTAGATAACAGAACAAGTTTTAAAACTGACCAGAAGAGGCCAGGCATGGTGGCTCATGCCTGTAATCCCAGTACTTTGGGAGGCTAAGGCAGGTGGATCACTTGAGCTCAGGAGTTTCAGACCAGCCTGGGCAACATGGCAAACCCCCCTCTTGACAAAAAATACAAAAATTAGCTGGACATGGTGGCGCACACCTGTAGTCCAAACTACTCAGGAGGCTGAGGTAGGAGATTGCTTGAGCCCAGAAGGCAAAGGTTGCAGGAAAAAAAAACAAAAACAAAAACAAAAAAAACTGACCAGAAGATATAGAGCAGTTTCGGATAACTCCAAAGAGTAAAACAGTCCATGTTCTCTGATCTTAGTGTAATTAAATTTGAAATCAGTAACAAACGGTAACTAAGAAAACAAAGAGAAACAAGTTATATTTGTAAAATTAAAAACATCGATCAGAGACAAAAATCATAATAGATGTTTAAAAATACTTAGTACTGAATGATAATGAAAATAATTTCTATCAAACTTCATGCCAAAATATTTTTATATGCTTTATTAACTTTATGCCAATTTGTTAGAAAACTTAAATAAAATGGACAAATTCCTGGAAGAATATAATTTGTAAAAGTGAACTCTAAGACAAATAGAAAATCTGAAGAGTTTTCCAATCATTAAATACACTGAATCAGTAATTTAAAAATCATTTCACAGTGAAAACAAGAGGCCCAAATGGTTTCACAGGAAAGTTCTATCAGACATGCAATGAGTAAACCATTTTATCTTATTTATAATCTTCCTAGAGCATACAAAATGAAAGACTACTTTGTAACCCATTTTGTAAGGTGAATAAAGACTTCAGGCCAGCGAAGTCTCAAGAAGGAAAATTACAGGCTAATCTCATTCATGAATAAAGATGCAAAAATGGCTGATAAATAATTGATAAACCAAATACAAAAATATATTTAAAATATATACCATTATCAGGTTGAATTTTTCTATGGAATTGGAAAAAAATGGCTTAACATTAGAAAATCTGCCAGTGCAATTCACCACCATAATGAATTAAAAGAGACTAATCATATAGTCATCTTATAAGAGGGTAAGGGAGACACCTGATAAAATGTGTAACTGTTATTCCTGATTAAGCTCCTAGCAAACTAAGAACTGAATGGAACTTCCCTGACTTGATAAGGCCATCTACTACTGCAGCTACTATGAAACTTAACAGTGATGCACTGGAAGCATTCTCTTTAATATCAGGAACAGCACAAGGCTGTCCACCATCTCTGCTACTCTACTCTGTACTGGATATCCTTAGCCAGTACCTTAAGGCAAAAAGAAATAAAGAACATAAAAATTGGAAAGGAAGAAATGAAACTGACATTGTTTGAATTTGATATAATCTATATAGATCTAAAAGAATGTATAGCAATGTGTTAGAATTTATAATAATACAAAGATTGCTAGTTATAATATTACAACAGACTGAATGTTTATGTCCCTTCACAATTCATCTGGTGAAATCCTAGCCCCCAAGGTAATTGTGTAAGAAGGTGGGGCCTTTGGGAAGTGATTAGGTCATGGAGGCACAACCTTCATGAATGAGATGAATTCCCTTATTAAACTGGTCAGAGAGATGGGCACCGTGGCTCACGCCTGTAATCCCCCACTTCGGGAGGCCAAGCCGGGTGGATCACCTGAGGCCAGGAGTTCGAGACCAGCCTGGCCAACATGGTGAAATACCATCTCTACTAAAAGTACAAAAAAAAAAAAAATAGCTGGGCATGGTTGTGGACACTTGTAATCCCAGCTACTTGGGAGGCTGAGGCAGGAGAATTGCTTGAACCTGGGAGGTGGAGGGTGCAGTGAGCCGAGATCACACCATTACACTCCAGCCTAGGCAACAAGAGTGAAACTCCATCTCTAAATAAATAAATGTAAATTAAAAAACAAAAGAGGCCAGAGGGGATTTAGTGGCTTCTTCCACTCTGTGAGGACAAAGTGAGAAGGAGCTGTCTCTGAACCAGAAAGCCCTCACCAGACATCGAATCTGCTGGTATCTTGATCTTAAACTTCTCAGCCTCCAGAAGTGTGAGAAATAAATTTTTATTGTTTATAAACTACCTAGTTTATGGTACTTTGTTACAGCAGCCTGAATAGACTAAGACAAAGATCAATATAAAAACCAATTATATTGTTATACACCTGCAAAAACCCTAATAAAATACTTTCAAAAATAGATATTTAGAACTAGAAGAATATACATTTATTGAACTCAAAAAGTAAAAATTGTTGACTGAACTTCAGTGACCAATCAGGGAAATGCAAGGCTATGCACAACGCGAAACCACTTCCCATTGCCAGACAGGATCGGGCATTGATTGGCTAAATGGGACCGCTCACACACTCCTTCCAGGAGTGTAAATGAGCTTTTTAAATCTTTGGAGAGTAATTGGACAATATCGAACTAAATAATACTAATAATAGCATGTTTTCTAAGACCTAGCAAATTCACTTTTAGGCATGTTATTCACATCTAGTCTCTCACACTTATGCTCCAGGAGACAAGTTCAAAGACATTAATCTCAGAGTTGTAACACAAAAGAATTAGACACAATCTAAATGCCCATCAGCAAGAGAATGGTTGGATGATCTGTGGAATATTATGTAGCAATGAAAAATAATGAGACAGATCTATATGTACTGACATGTAAAGGAATTAGGTTAAGCAAAGAAAACCAAACATCTACGAAAAATAAACACGGTATGATTTTTTTAACACCACAAAACATAATTGTGTATTTACATATATATTCATTCAATATATATTTATTATAATATATTTATTATGTATTGAATGAATATATATGTAAATACACAATTATGTATTTATTATTATGTGCCAGGCATGCTTAAGTGCTGGGGATACAACAGGGGTCAAAAGATAAAAATAATTTGTACCCCCATGGATTTTACAATCTAGGGCACATACAACCACACATAGACATGGACCTTTGGGTCCTATATGCACCCAGGTACATGTCTGAGCATAGAAAAGTCCTAGAAGGTGATGGTTCCATGGTGTAATGGTTAGCACTCTGCACTCTGAAAAGTCCTAGAAGGGTGCATGTTAGTCATGATAGCAGTTACCATCCGAGACAGATACAACGTGGATTCTCACACAATGAAATACAATATAGCAGTGAAAATAAACGAATTTGATATCTATGTAGCAATATGGATAGGTGCTTTAAGTGCTTTGGTCCCCAGTCTTGCTAAGGCTCAGTTTCCACACTTGTTAAAATGGAGATTACAGTAGTTATGCTAGCACCTTCTTTATAGGGTTCTTGTGTACTTTCAAAGAGATAATTAATTCAGAGCATTTAGCACCTAGTACACACTCAATAAATGATAGCTACTGATATTTTTTACAAAGGGAAGGAAGGAGACTTAAACCACCCACAGGACCATGGATGGCTCCTGTTACTCCAGGCCATGCCTGTAGCTTCTGGCTGGGGCTGTTAGCTCCAAGGTCCAAAAGCCAAAGTGCCCCAGCCTCAGTCCCACCTCCTTCCCAGTCCCAGTCCCAGCCGTACTAGGAGGGCTCCCTTTCAGGGCCGCCCAAGCTCCTGAGGGGTAGCAGAACTCTGTGAGGGGAGAGGGTGGGCAATGGCTTCTGTAAGGTGAAGAGGTTTGCAGCCTTCCAGCCAGGTAGCTGCAGTGCCAGGGGCAGACGTGCCCTGCTCTTTGATTCGCTTGCTGCAGGGCAGACCCTAATTATCCTGGGATGCTGAGCAGAACTGCTCCCCTGTGGTGTTTTTGAGGGTCATTAAGAGTGTGGGGGTTGGGGACAGACTGTGCTTCCTTCCCTGGGCAGGCAACAGGATCTATTGTTGGAGTTGGACCATTAGTCAGCTCTGTGCCGCAGGCGCCCGTCCCCTGGGCCTGCATCCTCTTCCCGGCAAGGCCTCGCCATCTCACTTTGGGAAGATTTCGCTGCCCAGACACCCTCCCACTATGCTTAGGTGGCTGTAGCCAGGACAGCCCGCGGAAAGCCACCCCTCCTGCCACCTCCCTAGTCCAAGAGTGCCCTCCTCCTCCTCCACATAGGTGCTATGTGCTGCGGAGACAGTGAACGAAAGTCAAAATTCCTGGCCCCGAGCCAATATATGAAGTAGTAATCTCTTGCTAGGATTTGTGGAAAGAACATTCTCTAGGCCCTATAAAATGAGAGGCTCCTCAAGTCATATTTAAAAGTTTGGAAAGTGAAAAGAGTTGGGTGCCTGGTATCATCACCCTAGCCCCAACTCCACCTTAGGTACCACAGAACCTTCTGCTTTGGGGACATCATCCTTCAAATGCACTGGCATCTTGGTAAGAATGCACCACCACTATAAGTAGAGGGCTGGCTGAAGAGCATCTCACTTGTGAGCAGCTTCTCAGCAGCCTTTAGCCATGAAGCAGCCAAACATTTATGGCAATGGGCTTCCCATCCCAGGCCTCTCATCTTGAGTTTGTGGTTCCACAAACTCAGGGAGGGTGGTGGTGAGAGGGGATGTTTGAGAACTACCTCTGGGGATATAAAAGGAATGACAGCCGAATCTTCCTCTACCTAGCTGGCCTGGATTCAACGAAGCAGCAACAAAAACTATTCCATAAAGGTGTTTCCTCCCTTGGGGGATTAAAATCCAAGGGAAACTCCAAGGTGGTAAGGTGGCAACAGCAAAGGAGCAAAGCAGCAAAGGAGAAACCTACCTGAGAGCCACGCTCTTGAAACCCACAGGGAGCCCAGGCCTGAGTATCCACCGGGACAGGCAGCCCAGGACTCGGTTGTTATGAAAACCATCTTAGTGTTGATGTGGCACTGCGAATTTGGAAAGTGCTTTAAAATCATTCATATTCCTAGACCTGTAATTAATCAAAAGATTGCACCAATCTACAGCCACAGCCATTATGGTCACTGCAGTCATTTTCCAGTGCTCTTGACCAAGGAGTGCTGTCACCATGGTGATGGTGGCAGGGGTTGGGTGGGAAGTGAACACAGCAGTTAGGGGGATTGGCCAAGCTTTCTGGAGTTTGGAGGCAGGGCTAACTCATAACGTGTAGAACACCAGATCTCTGCTAGGAGAGACTCCAATAGGGGACTCAGCCTCTTAAAAATTGCTACCATTAGCCGGGCGTGGTGGCTCACACCTGTAATCCCAGCACTTTGGGAGGCTGAGGCAGGCAGATCACCTGAGGTCAGGAGTTTGAGGCCAGCCTGGCCAACATGGTGAAACCCCATCTTTACTATAAATACAAATATTAGCTGGGCGTGGTGGTGGGCGCCTGTAATTCCCGCTACTTGGGAGGCTGAGGCAGGAGAATCACTTGAACCTGGGAGGCGGAGGTTGCAGTGAGCTGAGATGGCGCCACTGCACTCCAGCCTGGGTGACAGAGGGAGACTCCATCTCAAAAAAAAAAAAAAATTGCTACGATCTGTTAAGTACTTACATCTTGGCACTGTACATACATTATCAAGAATGTCCATAATTCCTCGTTAAAGCAAGTGCTATCATTCCATTCCATTCTACAGTGGGCACAACTGAGGAACCAAGAAGTTAAGCCACTTCCCCAAAGTCCTACCACTACTAAGGATAGAGTAAGGTTCGAGCTTGGGCCTGTGTGACTCCAGAGCTTTTCACTATGACTCATGGCCTCTCTGACCTCCAAGGTGTCCAGACCCACTAAAGCACTGGACCACTAACTCCCTGCTCCTGCGCCTGTCCCTGGAGAGGCCAGAAGCAGCAGCTGGCAAGAGAGAAGGACAGGGGCAAGCAGAGAGAAGAGATGCTGTCTATGCCTCATGCTCGTCTGCTGCAGGTAGCCAACCTGGGCAGGGACCTGGGGTGGAGAAGGAGGCAGAAACTGAAAACTGGATGAAAGACTGAGGATCAAGCTTTAAACTGGGCTAGACTTTCAATACCTAAAAACAAAGCCATTCCTCAATACCTGGGTATGACAAGAAAAGCTAGATTTGATTCAGGAGCTGGAAAGGAGTCCATGGAGTGGTATGGAAAACAGCAAGGTGAGAAAAAGAAAGCTCCTTCATGCTCTCACTCATTGAGCCCAGCTCCCAGCATAAAGCATTGAAATCTACTACTATTACTGCTGCTGCTATTCATTGAGCCCTCACTCGGTGGCAAGCACTGTGGTGACACCCCCACCCCTGCCATGGTCAGCTTTGCTTGTCTCTCACTCCCTTAGAAGATCAGCTCCTTGAGACAGGAACTGTGTCTCACTCAGCATTACAGCTTCTGCATTGGCACAATGTCCGGCCCACCAGAAATACTCAACAAACATTTGATAAACAAGTGCTCTAAACCACTGTCTTAGTCCGTGTGGGCTGCCATAACAAAAATACCATAGACTGGGTGGCTTCAAAACTAGAAATGTATTGCTCCCAGTTCTGAAGGCTGGGAAGCCCAGGATCAAGGTGCTGGCTGATTTCTGTTACTGCTCATGTCCTCACTTGGCCTTCCTCACTGCATGCACACAAAGAGGTGTCTCCAGTCTGTTCCTCTTTTTACAAGAACATTCATGAGCACCCTACCCTAATGACCTCATCTGACTCTATTCACCTCTCAAATGCTCCATCCCCAAATATCATCACATTAGGAATTAGGGTTTCAACATAGGAATTTTGAGGGGACACAAACATTTAAACACTCAGACCATGGCACCCATAAATCATCATCTGGCACTTAGTATTGTTTGCAGCATCTCCCACCCAATTCCCTTCTCTTTTTGACACAATTTAAATCTGGGGGAGATACTAATAAACTTCAAAATGGCTCCCCAAATAGGCGCGATGGTAATTAGAATAAAAGCAGTCCAAAGACTGAACAGACCAAGTATAAATCATCAAAGAAGAAGAGTGTAGAACTGGACCAAAAATGGGGGTAAGAGAATCCTCTCCCCTCATCCCTATGAGGCACAGGCTTAAACTCTAGTAGTCTCAGTCACTTCAGTCCAGAACATTAGCACACTTTTCAACCTTTAAGAAAAAAAAATATAAATAAAGACAGGGTCTTGCTATATTGGCCAGGCTGGTCTCAAATTCCTGGCCTCAAGCAATCCTCCAGCCTAAGCCTCTCAAAGTGCTGGTATTACCAGCATGAGCCACGATGCCCAGCCTTTCAACCTTTTGTTTAAACTTCACCTAGAACAATGAAATGAACAAGCTGGAGATCAGGCCCGCTGTGGCCGTGTTTCTTGGGTGAGGTGCTGGAGCTTGGGCCTGGGCCTGCTATGGCCACCGTGGGAGTCATTAGCACGAATGCGGTGTTTACCTCCCTGGGGAAGGGCAAGCAAGCTGCTGGCATGGTTCAGCATGCACCGTCCCCTGGGAGCCCGGAGAGCACATTAGCAGAGGCTTGGAGAGGGGACTAGGCAATCAGCAGGTGCATGTGCACATGCCAGCCTGGAATTTGAAATTAATCACCTGCAGAAGGCACAATGGGCAGATGGGAGGGAGTTGTGGGAAAGGCGTTGAACCAGCAGCCGAAGCAGCTACTAAATTTAGCCTGGTCCCCAAAGCAGGGCTTAATTAAATTAATCCTGCACACCCCCACCCCCACTCCCAGGCCCCGTTCCTAGGTGAGTTTTTTTCTGTTTCTAGCTTGGCTCCCATTGTAACACAAGCCTCCAAATGTTGATCCCCTTGACAGGTGCCCCAGGCCAGCTCCTCTGGTGCCAGTGCTGGGAAGGAAGTGCAATTCCCAGCTGTCCCTGCCGCTCCTGCAATGCTGGGTGCAGCCCAGAGCAAGGCCATTTGTGAGGATTTGCCAGGCTCTCTAGCAGCTGAGATGGACCTGGCGCTCAGCTGCCCTCCACCCACACGGTAAGGTCCCCACATCAGGGCATGCCTGCTGTTGACCTGCCCCCCACCCCTCCCTTCCTGGTCACTGCTTGTCCCCACACAGAGGGCTTCACCCCTCCCCCAACACCAGCAGGACAGTTATTCCAGCTGATCTCACACAGCCCCAGGGCTGTGGCAGGGAAGGCTATCTTGGCTCCATGAGTCAGCTAAGTGAGTTATTAGTTCCCCAAATTTTAATCTGTACCTTCCCTGAATCTGCTGCCCTGCCACTTGGCCTCCTCTTTTTCATTTATACAACTTCAGCAACTGAATAGGAATTAGGAACCGTGAGCTCTGATTTCTGCCTACTGCAAGCTGGCTGCAGTACACTGGAGAGAATATTTCCCTGCTTGGGGCATCCTGCTTCTGCTTGAAAAATAGGAGGTGAGAGGGCACACACCAGGCCTGGGCATGAAAGTCAGTGCCACTCAGGAAGCTTTCTGACTGCACTTGCCTGTCTCTTTCCCCTCCACAGGGGAGAAGCCCAGGCCTCAATTTCTGTACACATCAGCATTGCCTGCAAGTAACGTCTTGTTAAACATAGAGCACCCAGCCATGCCCCAGAGTCTTCAGTAGGTCCAGGGTGGGCCTGGGAATATGCATTCTGATAAGTCCCCAGGTAAAGCTGCTGTGGCCCAGGGGCCACATTTCAGAACTGAGGCTCCAGATATCTCTAACACCATTCCCTGGGGCTTACACAGATGATGTTTCTAGCTTACTCAGCGTGATTTTGTGGAGGTGGAGGTAGCAGTCCCTGGTGGCCTCTTCGTGGGGTGCTCCTTCCAGAATGTTTCCTCTGCGTCATGTGAGGAAGGCGGGATCCAGTGGTGTTGGGCGCTAGAAGCCTCTCCCTTCCCTGGCAGACCCAGAATGCCTGGTCTTCTAGGACCCAAGCCCAAGAGGACTCAGGCTAAGATTTTTTTTAGCTGAGGAAGTCAGGCACAATTGACCCACCCACTGCCACACACAAGCAACTCTTGGTGGTCAAATTCAATTCAACAAAACTTTACAAAGCTCATTCTACTGGCCTGGCTCACTTTGAGGCTGAAATGGTTTCAGAGGCCTAGAGCAGCCTGGAATTCACAAGGAGCTGAAACTCTAGGTGGCAGGCCTGAGCCAACGCAGCTGAAAGAGCCCCTCACTGTCCGCATTGGCTTCTCCTCCTCCCTCAGCCCAGCAGCAGCAGGAGGGGGGCAGTCGCAGGCGAGTGGGGAAGAGATAGGGGTCAGGTGGGGGACCCATCCCAAAGACACAAAGATATACCTTGCAAGTATCTGAACAATCCTAGGACGGAGTTTTGCATTGGCCCAATTAGAGACTGGCTAGGATCCCGGGCTCAGTCATCTCCATAGCATAAATCCCTCCCTTCCACTGGTACCTCACAGTCAGTGTCCAACAGGGGAGCTACCTCCAAGCCAGAGAGTTCCCTCCTGGGGCTGCACCTCCCCCTGAAGATGGCCCGTGGCCTGGGCCTCACCAACCACCTGCCATGCCCATGCGCCTTGGTCTCAGCACCTGCCCAACCTCTCACCACCCCCCACCACCTGCTCAGGCCCCCTGGATGGCTGCCAGGCAGGCCTGGGCTGCTCCCCATGCAGGATGGGGAGGGGGCATCCCATGGAACCCTGTGCCAGGCAGGGTGGCAGCCTCCTCCTCTAGGCTCCCTTTCTGTGCCCTCAGAAATCTGCTCTCAGAAAGGGCTCCTCACTCGGGAGCCTCTAGTGGTCCCCACTAACCCTCACCACCAAGCCTAAGGCTGAGTCCTAGCATTTCAAGAGGCTCTTCTCTCCTCATCTCCTTTTTTATTTTCCTTTAAGATGTCTCCTTTTGTTTTCCTCTCCCATCTCTATTTGTCTTTTCTGAAGTCTTGGAAACTAATTACATTATTTTTAAAAATTAGGTAATACAGGCACACGATGGAGCATCCCAAAAAACCTTCAAGGCCACATAGTGAAAAGAAGCTCCTCTCCCACAGCACGTTCCCGAGTCTCGGGTGCTCTCCCAATGCCGTGTCCTATGACACACATGTCCTATGAGTCTGTCTAGAGCAGGGGTCCCCAGTCCCCGGGGCCACAGTCTGGTAGTGGCGTGTGGCCTGTTAGGTACCAGGCCACACAGCAGGAGGTGAGCGGCGGGTGGAGCCAGCATTACTGCCTGAGTTCCACCTCCTTTCAGATCAGCACAGCCATGAGAGTCTCACAGGAGCGCGAACTCTATTGTGAACCATGCATGTGAGCAGATGGCTTGAGTCCAGGAGTTCAAGACCAGCGTGGGCAACATGGCCAAACCCCGTCTACTAAAAACACAAAAATTAGCCGGGTATGGTGACACACACCTGTAGTCCCAGCTGAGAATCTAACTAATGCCTGTTGATCTGAGGTGGAACAGTTTCCCCCACCCCACCCCGTCTGTGGAAAATTTGTCTTCCACGAAACCAGTCCCTGGTGCCAAAAAGGTTAGGGGCTGCTGGTCTAGAGACAAGCAGCACGTATGCCCGCATGTTCTAGAGTGCTCTCTCTCCTACACAAAGAGTGGCTTACTACCCAAGATGCCCTGGACCTTGGATTTATTTTTTATTTTACATTGTTGTTTAATTACAAAATATTTCAAAAATATTGACATATGGTGACTTACATAACAAACATCCTTTAACCCCACCCAGCATCATCATATCTTAGTATTATGCTGTGTTTGCCTTTGGATTTTGTTTGTATAGACTCTTATAGACACAGTAGAAGTCCCTGAGGGCCCGTTTCTGGTCCCACTCCCCGCTGCCCTTCCCTGGAGAGAGGCTCTGTCATGCGTCGGCTGTTCATTGCCTCTGACTTTTCTACTTGTCCCTCTCTCTCCCCCATTCTACTTCCACCCAAAGGGAAGCAGTGCTGGGTGGGATGTGCTGCCATGTTCGTCTGGAATATGGCAGCAATCACAGCCATTTCCCTGTTACCCTAACAAATTAGGTGCTATTAGAGCAGGGCTTGGCAGCGCTGCAGTGCCGGGCAACTGCAGAACGTCTTAAACCTCACAGACTCCCAAATGGCATTGTCCCCTTCAGTCAGAAGTGCCATACATCACGGTTAAAAATCAATGCCTGCTAATGTCCCTGCAGGAAGGCAGAAACATGAACTTCATGAATTCTCCTTCTGTTTACACGCTCATTAAGAGGATAAAATGTTACTTGGGTTGGGTCAGGCTTTTTGCTGCCTCTGAGGTGGTCCTGTATGAAAATGTGTGCCTTCATTTGGGTATGGCCTGTGTCACACATTATATGCCTATAGTAGTTACGAAATGCAAACTCCACCTCTTGTCTGTGCAGTCACTGAGTGTCCTAATATCAAAGTAATACTGTGAGTTGAGGCCGGGCGCAGTGGCTCACGCCTGTAATCCCAGCATTTTGGGAGGCTGAGGCAGGTGGATCACAAGGTCAGGAGTTTGAGACCAGCCTGGCCAGCATGGTGAAACCCCATCGCTACTAAAAATACAAAAAATTAGCCGGACATGGTGACACATGCCTGTAGTCCCAGCTACTCGGAAGGCTGCAGCAGGAGAATTACTTGAACCCTGCAAGTGGAGGTTGCAGTGAGCCAAGATCGAGCCACTACACTCTAGCCTGGGCAATGGAGCGAGACTCTGTCTCAAAAAAAAAAAAAAAAAAAAAGTGTGAGTTGATGGCTGCCTTACTTGTCCTCCTGGGGACAGACCTGCCCCCTGTCCTTCCCTTTGAGGGCACAGGCCTTTTCTGATCAGGAGAGATGACAGTGGGCACTCATGGGGTGGGCTGGGCTCTGGAGGCCATCAGTGCTATACCTGGCTGTTTAAGGCTGCCCCATCTTGATGCCCACCTCCACACAGGGACACATCCAGCCATGCTTCTTGGCACTCTACCCAGCTGCTCTGTCCCCACAGTATCCCCTCCCTGTTGATGGCCCAGACCAATGCCACATCCTTACCACTCAGGCACTTTGGCGATAGTCCCAGCCCCACATTCAACATTTCCAACCAAGGCAACTGAGACAGGAGCCCAGTGGCCAGTGGCTCAGGGTGCCCAGCAGGCTGACCCACCAGAGCCCTCTGGGGTATAGTCTCCCTCAGCAGGGTAGGCCAGTGTCTGGCCCTGCTCTGGCCCCTTTCTCTGCTTGTAACGTAGTTCGCAGTCTCCTCTGGGCTCTGCAGATCCATCCAGGAGCACTTGGGCTCTCATCAGAAGCTATCTATGGAATGAAGAACAGCAGAGCACAGCAGTGATCCAGGGCATGTGTGCATCACATCTTTCTTTGTCACCTGTCCAGGGAGTTCAGAATTAGGCAGTGGTCAGCTGCACAGAGGCCTTCCAGGCCCCCCTACATAGCCTCACCATATTCTCCTCTAAGGCACAGACACAAGCGCCCAGTCCCGTCCTACCTCAAAGAGGCACCCACAGAGGTCCCAACCCTGATGGGGTGGAAGCTAGGGGCCCAGGGCAGCATCAGGAGCAGAAAATAGTGAGATGGGAGGGCATCACTTGGTAACAGGAATCAGAGGGAGAGGCCTGGAGGAGAGGGAAAGGTACTCTTGGGTCTGGGAGCTGTGACTCTTTCCACACATTTAATGCTCAACACTCATGCAGGGAAAAAAACTTATCCCCATAATTACTGGGCAAGAGGGCCATGCTGTCCTCACACCCATGACATCCTTGCAGCTCCCTCTCCTGCCTCCAGAACCATCATGACATTCTGTGGATTCTTCATACCTTAGAAGGCATCTGTTTCTCCATTTGATCACAACATCCACCGAAGGGAGAACAGAAAAGGTATATTCTTAGCCTCTTCTTGCATAAACATGAGGAAAATGAGGGGAAGTAACAAAGGAAGTGAAGAGAGAAACTGAACTTTGCAGTCGGATCTTCTCATAACTCAACCTGGTTCTTGCTCCCACCTCACCTGGGCCAAGGCATGGGAGACACAGGGAGTCGTGGATGGGAGATGAGAGTGGCAAAGGATGCCGACTGGACAAAAACCAGTTCCCAGAGGCCAGTCCAGCTGTGGGTGAGTAGGAAACAGCCAGGGGAAAGGGAGGATGAGGAGGCTGAAGGAGGATGGGAATATGCCAGGCAGAGCGCAGCATGTGCAAAGGCCCTGTGGGGAGAGAGAGTTCACGGAAGTGAAGTGAAAATGGCTCACGCGTAGATGTGACATCTATTTTCCTGCATGTTAATATCATCTGACATTGGATACAATTTTTTATGCCACATTTATCCCCAAAATGGATTTGTGGTTGCTTATGAAAAACAGATAGTATAAGCTAAGGGAATCCTCAAAGACCACTTACAGGGCAAAAGCAGAGCTCCCCAAATGACAAATGGCATAGGAATCCCCTGGGGCCTTGTTAGTATGCACATTTTAGTTGGGAGGTCTGGGGTGAAGCCTAAGATTCTGCATTTCTGCTGTTACGGCATTGAGAACCACACTTCAAGTAGCAAAGCTTGTGGCAGGGCCCAGGAGCGGAGGTTCTAACTTCATTCTGTATCAGTGTCATAAAGATGCCTGAGCCCCACCCAGGTCCAACTGAATCAGACTCCCTCGGGGTGGGGTGCAAGCATCAGTATATTTTAAAAGCTCCTTAAGTGATCTGAAGGTGAAGCCAGAGGTAGGAACACTTGGCTAGGTTTTTCATGAGTTCCAGGGTGTATCAATCATCTCCCCCAGGCAGATGAGTTGTGAATGCGGTCTCCCTTGTAAAACAGAGCTTTACTAGCAGGGAGTTTGTAGCCTCTGGAATAGGAAAACAGAAGTTTCTGTCCAAAGTGGAAACCATATGCTGGTGGAGCTGGGCATCCGATTCCACCCCCATTTTGCAGCTGAGGAAACAGGTCCTGAACCCACACAGCTGGCGAAGTCCCTTGGCCCCAGCCAGGTCGTTTTTTTACTCTTGCTACAGATACCAAGCAGGGAGGCTCCCTAGAAGAGGAAGAGCTAGAGGGGCGGGGCCAGGAGGAGGTGCAAGTGACAAAAGACATGCAGACAGGAAATGAATGGCAAAAAAAAATGCCGGAAAGAAAGGCAGAAGAGGCCAGCCCCTGTTCCTTTCAAACCTCCACAAGTAGGCAGTGGCTGCCCTGCCCATAAACAGACATGCCTGGAACATGGCTGTGAGGTAGCAGGCAGGCAGGGCTGGCCAGGAGCACAGCAAGGGGATGACGGGAAGGACACTGCCAGGGCAGAGTGCATCAGAAGCCCACAGGACAGCTTTGCTGCAAAGCAAAGGCCTTCCTGGGCTGAGAATGTACCTCCAAGAGGATGTGGGCAGGCACAGCTGGGCCTGGCTTTTAGGTTTTCAGAAAGTAAAAGACACTGCCTATTTGACCATCCACTGAAAATGCCCTCTGAGGACTCAGTAAGGTTGAGTTACTAGTTGTGAGTGAGGAATGCCATTACTAGTCTGTTGTTGGGCACCCAGGCACCTGTGACAGATGAGAAGATGGGAGAGGGACAGGAGATGTTCAGCCAGAAGAGAACTCAAAGGATAAGAAAGGTGGCCACAGGCACTCCAGAAGGGCTATTTGTTGTGCAGGAAGAAGGAGCCAGAGTAAAAAGGCATGGTCTGTAATCCCAGCGCTTTGGGAGGCTGAGGTGGGGGGATCACCTGAGGTCAGGAGTTCGAGACCAGCCTGGTCAACATGGCGAAACCCTGTCTCTACAAAAATACAAAAAATTAGCCGAGTGTGGTGGCACACGCCTATAATCCCAGCTTCTCAGCAGGCTGAAGCAGGAGAACTGCTTGAATCCAGGAGGCAGAGGTTGCAGTGAGCCAAGATCGCACCACTACACTCCAGCCTGGGCGACAGAGTGAGACTCCATCTCAAAATAAATAGCAAGCCATGGTAAGTACCTCAGCAGGGGGCTGAGGGAGGAGTGGGGGAGTGGGTATGGACTGTGGCTCCATCTCACAAAGAACCTCCCAGCCGAGTTATGTGAGAGTGGCATTGTCACTAGCCAACATAGTGAGTCTATGGGCACTGGGAATATTTAAGCGAGGCTAGTGGCTGTCTGTCATGGACACTACCGAAAATGACTGATGAGATGCACAGCTGGATGAGAGGCATTGGGGGTTCTCTGCAGATATCAGATTGTGTTGACTTTTCTTGGTGAGTCTCTACTTTTAATTGCAAAGTCTTTGCTGTCTTGAAGGAACTGGGGATGAAGCAGCAAGCAGAGGTTCTCACCATAGCTCCCCAGGGCAAGGAAGGCCACAGCCCAGCCTGGAGACCAGCCAGCAGGCAGGGTCAGCTAGAGCAGCGCTCTGATGGACAGACCTCAGGGACATAAAGGCGAGAGTCTTCAGGAAGCATCTGGAAACCTGCTCCTTTCCCACCTAGAAGATGGGTAACAACTGCCACTCCCCGGCTTTTAGGAAAGCCCACACCCAGCCCCACGATGTCTGCAAATTCTCAGGGGGGTGTATTTCTCATTACCTCTGGCTTCTGCAGAATTCTCCTTCCCTTCTCCAGGAGTTGACGCTGCCTTTTAACTCTGTCCTATAATCCCCTGTGCAGAAGCCCCAGTCCCTTCTCCTAGGTTCCTCCCCATTCCCCAGAAAGGGACACACAGGCCAGTGAGGAGAGTGGACGCCCCTGGAGTCTGGCTTCAGGAGAGGATAGGGCTGTCAGATACTTTAAACTGAAGAGCTGACGGCTCCTGCTCCTTGACTTCCCTTGGCCATTTCCACTAACTCAATCCCAGCCTTCAAGTGAGTCCACCTTCTCTCCCTTTTTACTGCAATTCCTGCACAGATTTACACAGAAGAGCTCTCTCTATATATAATTTTTTTTTCTCTTTCTACTCATGCCCACAAGGCCTCATTTCTCACCCAAATGACCTATCAAGGTAGTTCTTAAATGAAAGCAGTTCCTCCCCTCAGAGAACACTAACACCAGCAGGCAAAATAATTTTTCTCATTGCACAGCATGTTCAATAGAGAGCTAGCTAAGTCAGGCCGGATCGATGTCCATGCTCTATGTGGTGAACCAGCACAGATTGGCTGGAGTTAGATATTTGAGTCTGAACCTGAACTTCTCATGTGGGTTCTCACAACATCCCTCCACAAAGGCCTTTCCCCCAAAAACCATAGTCCATAGTTGACTCCAGTCTTGCTGGCAGCTAAGCAAGTCCTGGGAAAATCAGGAGCTGGCAGGTGTCTGGAAACCATTTCTTTGCAGTTCTGTGCTGCTGCATCCTCTGGCTTGAGGTCATCAGGAACCAACCCCACTTTGCAACCCCAGGGCCCACAATCCAAATGCAGTCTCTGGTTTTTGAAGCTTTTAGTCCCATTAGCGTTCACAGTGCTAGGAATGATGCAAGACAGGGGAGGATGGAAGCAGCATTGGACCAGCAGTTCCAGCAGGCCAGGCTGCCAAAGCTTCTGTCTCCCCTCCCTCCCTTCCCTATTACTGGGAGTGCTTAATGTGCACCCATGCAAGAAGACCAATTTGTACCTTCTGTGGAGGACACAGCTTGGAATTTCTTGACTTCTGTGCACCTCAAGAGCCAATGACTTCACTGTTTCTGTCTTGCTCCTTGACTTGATCTCTCATGAGAGTGGAGGAGCCAGAAGAAGGTAAGCCAGTCATAACAGTCAAAGGTTCCCAAAACAAAAGGCAAAGAGCCAAAGCAGGCAGTGATCCCTGAGAATCACCAAGGCCCCCCAACCTCCCTCTGATGAGACTCAGGGGCTCCTTTTTATCTCCAGAATCTATCTATAAGACAGGGTCAGTGGGAAGTAGGCCAAATGCTATATGGTGTGACAGCAAGGGCCTAGGACTTTCTCTGCCTCCCCAGATGCCTCCCAACTTGTGAGCAGGTTCCTGACACTACAAGTTCATTCCTTTAGCATAAGGTGTTAACACTGTCAAATACAAACTACTCCATAAAAGATGAGGCTTTGAGTTTATCATGGCCATAAGAATAGAGATGGGGTGGAAGACGTCCGAGCAAAGCTTAGAAGAAGGTTGGAGCCTGGGGTGGCTGGGTGGAGGGGAGCAATAGGCTGGGCAGAGGCCAGGTAGGCCAAGGATAAGCTCCACAACTCAGATGGCACTTGGTCCAAGCAGTGATGGGGCCTTGACTCCAGGCTTAGCCCCACTTCCACTTTGCTCTGTGAACTTAGGTTAACTCACCCCTCTGGGTCTCCATATCCCTTTTTCAAGGTGAAACCAAAAATAAACTTATCTCACTTCTTGCAAAGTCAAGGATAGTTTTACCAGTTCCCTTGTTAGGGAAATGGTTCTGTGATAAGAGTAGCAAGGCTTTACTCTGTGCCAGGTGCTGTTCTAAGCCCTTAACAAGCGCTAACTCATGTAATCTTCCAAAGATTCCAGAGGTGGGAGCTACGACCACCCCATCTTGCAGATGAAGACCTTGCAGCGACCAGCCCAGGGTCCCCTGGCAAGTGGGTGACAAAGCCAGGAATGAACCCAGGGGGTCTGGGCCAGAGCCCACACCTTAACCATCATACTCCATGGCCTCTCTATGTGCAGGGGCCCCACACACAGAGCATAAGCCCAGCTGCCTGCTTCTAATATTCTGATCCAGTTTATGAGGGGTACCTTGCACCTGGTGTACCCCCAATCACAAAACAGGGATAGCCTCAAGTGCTTTTTCTAGTTGTATTATTTTACTGAGACCAGAGTAACCATCTAAACCCACTTCAAGACTGCCCCTAGGAAGGCGTTCCTCACACCAATGTGGGGGACACACCTGTTGTTAAAAAAAGATAGCCTTGGCCAGGCGTGGTGGCTCATGCCTGTAATCCTAGCACTTTGGGAGGCCGAGGTGGGGGATCACCTGTGGTCAGGAGTTCGAGACCAGCCTGGCCAACATGGCAAAACCCTGTCTCTACTAAAAATACAAAAATTAGCCAGGCACGGTGGCAGGTGCCTGTAATCCCAGCTACTCAGGAGGCTGAGGCAGGAGAATCGCTTGAACCCGGGTGGCGGAGGTTGCAGTGAGCCGAGACCGCACCACTGCACTCCAGCCTGGGCAACACAGTGAGACTCCATCTCAGAAAAAAGTACAAAACTTAGCTCGCCATGGTGGCACACACCTGTAATCCCAGCTGCTCAGGAGGCTGAGGAAGGAGAATCGCTTGAACTCGGGAGGTGGAGGTTGCAGTGAGCCGAGATCACACCACTGCACTCCATCCTGCACAATGGGAGCCAGGCTCTATCTCAAAAAAAAAAAAAAAAAAAAAAAGATAGCCTTGCTAGATTTGATTTCTGACACCTTGACTTCATTTTAATTCTGTTTGAGACAAGCCTGGTTTTCCTACTAGTGCTGAACAGGCCTGACTCTGCAGGGAGGGCTGAGGTGCCTAGAGCCTTTGTTACCTTTAATTAGCTGTGCTCTCATTGATTGATTGATTGATTTTCTTCCTGAATTGCAAGAGAGGACAGCGCCCCTGCTCCCCAGGTGCGTGGGGCCTGCCACTGGAATTATAACGAGCATTAAGTAGGCCCAGCACGCCATTCCAGGCCTGCGAGACCTCCACTGTTCCCTGTCAAACCTCAAATTGATTCTGAAATTGCTTTGAGGACATAAAGTGGGGAACAATTTGAAATCCGTGTAATTATCTGCGTGGCTGTTGCTGGGTGACCCAGCCATCCATACCTGAGACCATCTGAAGAGGCCAGAGCTACGGTTCCAAAACAAAAGGTTAAATAGTGAGTAGGAATCTGTGATTTACGTGGGACTGTCAGGTCCCCAGGATGGTTCTGCTCAGGGACCTGGAGTTGGGCTTCGCTGCGGGCAAGCTAAAGTTCTATCCTGGGAAATACTGCCCAGACCGTAGCTTTATGAACAAACTATGCATAATCACTGAATATCTGCTGAGCATCTACCAAGTGCCCAGCACCGCGTGAGACACGTCAGACATACTAGGAGGTGATACCCCTCCTGGGTGCTATAGAATCCAAGTGGAGAGAATAGTAACATGGGAAGATGTTAGGTAATAATGCATTATTACCTGTAAGACATGATGTGCTAATGCCCAAGTAGGTGGAAATACTCCAAGCTGACAGTTAGGGAGAGTGGATGAACATCAGACCCGTGGCTAAATACTTCACCCTCCATCATGTGTGCTTAGACCTCCTAAGGATTTGGTATGGACAGAGAAACTGAGGCTCAGGGAGCTCAAGTCACTTGCCCAGAGGCTCAGGGAGCTCAGGCCACTTGCCTACTCCCCTCAGCCCCAAGGGTGGCATGTCCACTAGTGGCCAGCCCACGGGAAACATGAAGGAAGCCAAGGATGATGCTATGTAGCCCGAGTTCACTGAAGTTTTTGCAAGAGAAATGCTCAGAAACATCCTGAAAAGAAAAAATACAAACAAACAGAGCCTGAGCTCAAGGTGTCACCATGATTGCAACCGCCAAGGTTTTCACACCTGCAAATGTCTGTGAACAAACATTAGTTCCAAACAGAAATTCAAACCTGAGCACACTCCCTATGCAGGCAACATCTCAAAATCACATTTTAGCAAGAAATTTGACAGTCAGCACCCTCTGCTATGTAGACACCTCCTTTAATGGGCTGAGGGTGGGTGATCTCTCCTCAGCCTGCTCTGGGTAAGATTTCCTCGTGACTCCCACTGTGATCATTAACACCCATGGTCCAGGCTCAGCCACAGTTAAGGAGAGTTTGCAGAACACCAGCTACTTCCTGGAAGAAGGGACCCAATTCTGTTTTGCTACCTTTTGTGTGTGTCTGTGGTAAATATACACAACATCAAATTTACCACTTTAAACATATGTAAGTGTACAGTTTAGTGACATTAAGTACATTCTCAGTGTTGTGCAACCATATCACCGCTAGTCTCCAAAACTTTTTGTATTTCCAGTTAGCACAGTGAGAAATATTAGATGCTCAATAAATATTTGTTGAATTAATGAACAGTCCAGTATTCAGGTACCTGGAATTTACTAGGCTCTGACTTCCATATAGAATTCCATATAGCTGTCAATCATCTGTCCAATATGCTTATCTTCTTATCACAACCCAAATCTCTGTCCTCTCCTCTTCTCCTACAAGTGAATATGTAGCTGAGCTCAGGAACTGTCCCCAGGTATGGGGTCAGAGCCCAGCTATCCCTCCCTAGAACGATGCCTACCTTTTACGTGGTGCTGACAGCAAAACAAAACAAAAAAGCAGGTTCTTTAAAGCCTAGATTAAAACCCAACAAGAATTATCCCCAAAGGAAAAATATGTGGGTACTTAAAACAGATATGCCCTTTGCATCGGAATTCTCTGAGGCACACAGTGTAAAAATGTTAGCCAGTGTTCCACGGAGCAGGCCCGGCACGAGACGATCTGCCAACTATCTGCCACCTCCTTACCACCTTCCCTCCACTCTCCCACTCCACCCTCCTAAGGAATCTCATGCCTGGCATGAGAAACAAATGAGGGGCTTTACTGTCCCTGTAATTGCTCCAAATCCCATTAATTATATGGTAAGCCTCCAACAATAGGCCGGGCTGCCTGCCTTAATACAAGCTCGACTTGGGGCAGATTCCAGGACCTCCAGGGCCTCAGTTTCTACTACTATAAAACTAAGGGCTGATGAATGCTATGTCCCCTTCCAGGCTCCGTGTTCTATGACTCTGAGCTTGAAGAGCCAGTAGCCTCCTCATATGCCCAAAGGCACAAGACAACTAATTACTTCTCACACTGTCACCATAAACTGTCAAAACTTTGTCTATAAAGATGGCAGGTTGGAATCACAGAACTTTCTTTCCTAGCTGAAAAGGATTTGCCCAGGCCGGGGACTGGTCAGGGCCCATGCCAAGATGGGCTACCAAGTCCCAGACTCTTAGACCTGAGCACTTCCAGCTAGACGACTTATGATCATGGTATTTATTGCTGTCAGAGCCTTCTAAGCAGTGTATAATGCTGTTTAAAACCCACCTCTGGCCCGGTGCAGTGGCTCACCCCTGTAATTCCAGCACTTTGGGAAGCCAAGGTGGGTGGATGGCGAGGTCAAGAGATCAAGACCATGCTGGCCAACATGGTGAAACCCCGTCTCTAATAAAAATACAAAAATTAGCTGGGCGTGGTGGCAGGCACCTGTAATCCCAGCTACTTGGGAGGCCGAGGAAGGAGAATCGCTTGAACCTGGGAGGCAGAGATTGCAGTGAGCCGAGATCACGCCACAGCACTCCAGCCTGGCAACAGAGCGAAACTCCATCTCATAAATAAATAAATAAATAAATAAATAAATAAATAAATAAATCATACTTTTCTGCTGCCTTCCTCTGTAAGAACAGGTATCTCTTTATGCAATGGCTGTTGTGGAAGCCATGCATAGACTACATTTTTGGTACATTTTTTACGTAGCAGGGACTCCAACAATTAATGCTTTTAAAAATGAATTAACCTCATAAGACCATGCCAATCTATCCCTTTTTTAAGTTGGACTTTTGTATACTCATTTTGCATAAAGGAAGAGGCACCCAAAAGACACCAGTCATGTATGGCCATGTGAGTTCCCATGTCAGCCATGCAAGGCCATCCACCACACACCCACACACACACAAGATTAGGTGTGTACAGACAAGGCTACTTTGGTTGAACCAGTCTGACCAGTGCTTCTTCCACTCCCTGCCCCGAGATTCCCCATCTCAGAGGAAAGGCAGGCAATTTGGAGTTAGGCCAGCTCCTTAGCTCTGCCCTTCCCCAGCTATTGTTCCTCAAAGGGCGATTCTATTGGCATTTGGGGCAGGATGACCTCTTGCCCTTGCCTCTCCCTCCCACCTTTCCACTTTTGGGGGTCAGTCCACCCCATGCCCAGGCTGGCCAGAGTCCTTCTGCCTTGGTTTCTCAGCGGGCATCCCGAGTCTCCTGCCAGCCTGGGGGCTGCCCTGAACTCTGACCATTACTAGGCTGGGTCCTCTCAGCCAGAGTTTCCAATTGGACCAATACGTTTGTAAAATACAATAAAAATGAACTGATAGAAAAATAGTCATATGTTTAGATGTCACAGCAATGCCAAACTTCAATAAGGGTTTCTAAGCATTTACTGTCAATGTCTGTACTTGTGTCACAGACTGGTAACAAACAGTACCAGTGGACCATACCTTGAGTAGTTCTGTTCGTTCTAGGCCGGTGGTTCTTAAATTATGATCTCAGGACCAGCAGCATCAGCATCAACAGGGAACTTGATGGGGTACATTCTCGAGCCCCATCCCAGACCTCCTGAATCTAAAACTCTGGGGTGCAACTCAGTAAGCTGTGTCTTACCAAGCCCTCCGTGTGAGTCTGATGTATGCTTAAGTCAGAGAACCAAAGCTTTAAGCAGACCCTCCCCTCAGGGTGAGGCTGGGCTGGGACCCCAGGAGCCCTACAGAAGGTGAGGTCTACCTGAAGATTCTAGAACATTCCAGGCCAGGTCTCTGGCCATGGTCCTTACCCCTGGAATTAGAAGACCCCTCTCAGGCTTGGCCACAGGACTGCGGAGATGAGGGAGAGAAAAAGAGGTTGTAAAAATAAAAATCACTGGAGCCCCACACTGCTGGAAAAATACTCTTTAATTAGGGCCAGAGTCCTGGAGATCACCAAGGGAGGCTTCCCGGAGACCACTAGTCTCCATTAGCATTTTCCCAAGGGCTACATCCAGGTTATGAAATAGGAGGGCCGGGTGTGATTTGCATATAATTTGCATATGCCTATTTGGACTGCACACTCTTCTCCAGCAATTTTCAACAGAATTACAATCTTTTCTTTAAAAGCTACTGCTGCCCTAAGGGTTGTCACTTATCATTTTTCCTGCTCTCTCCTCCTCCTCATTCTCCCTCTCTGGCAAATCCACAACCTTAAGCAGGAAGTATAAAAAATGCTGAAGAGCACAGAAGTGGGGATAGTGGCAGCAGGGGCTGCTCTTGACGAGGCTGTCACATGAACATCTCATTCGTGAGGGAATTTCACAGACCTATACGATATGTTTTTAAAAGGAAACGGTACCAAATTGTCATGTTACGCATGTCTGCTATCTCCATAGCTATCATAAAAGAGACCACATCTTATTGCCAAAAATGTTGGAAGAATGTAAATCTCAGAATAAAGGACAACCCTTTTAAGAGAGATAAACTGAGTCTTATAAAAAATGTACTACATTATCTTATTTTTCTCATTTGTTTTCAGACCCAAGATCTGAATCCTGGCTGCACCAAATACTCTAGTTGGTCAACTTCAAGCTTCAGTAGTTTCTCCCCTAGGAAATGGTACCGTGAGTTCTATTTGCCGGGTTCTGGTAAGAGTTGCAAATGTCAAGTGCCTGGCACATAGTGAGCCCTCAAAAATTGGTTCCTGGCCAGGCGCGGTGGCTCATGCCTGTAATCCCAGCACTTTGGGAGGCTGAGGCAGGTGGATCACGCGGTCAGGAGATCAAGACCATCCTGGCTAACACAGTGAAACCCCATCTCTACTAGAAATACAAAAAAAATTAGCTGGGCATGGTGGCAGGTGCCTGTAGTCCCAGCTACTCGGGAGGCTGAGGCAGGAGAATGGCGTGAACCCAGGAGGTGGAACTTGCAGTGAGCCGAGATCATGCCACTGCACTCCAGCCTGGGCAACAGAGTGAGACTCCACCTCAAAAAAAAAAAAAAATTGGTTCCTATTTTTCATTATCAAAATTTTAAAAATCACTGTTATTATTATTAGGTTATTGAGGAGCTTTCCTTTCTCGTCTCTCCTGAGTAAGTGAAAACAATCCTTTCCGCGTTCTGTTTTCTAGGCTATGTGTGCAAGTCTGGATTTTAAAACCAGAAATATAAGTAGTGGATTCAGGTTAAAAAAAAAAAAAAAACTATGTCCAAGACTTCCAAAAAAAGTGTACTGTTAGAACAAGCAGCCTTTCTGTCTTTCCTCATGCTTAAAAGGGCCAGTGAGAGAAAGACTTTTTTCTTTGTGTGTGTGTCTGTGTGTGTGTGTGTCCCCTGAGGATGGTGAGCAGCCTTATTTCAGAATGCCGAGGGAAGGGGCTGTCACCCAAGTGCACAGGCCTGGAAAGGCAAACTGCTTCGCTGGATTTTTGTTCAGAACACATTTGGGAGTGCATCTGCCTCAAAGCTCAGGGGTTTCTTGTCCCCTGGCCTCCCCTAGCTCAGCTCTCCGCTGCTCTGGGGAGTCTGAGATGGGGGCACATCTCACTTGGCAACTCAGGCTGGCAGCAATAGCATTCTCTTTGTGGGGTGACCTATCAACCCACTTGTCCTCTACATCTTGGCCTTCCAAGGAGACACATCAGCAGGCCCCTGGCTGCCTGGCTCCAAATGTCAGCACAAAGTAACTGCCCCTCTATGTGACAGATGTGTGCACATCTTTTCAGCCAATTTGGGCAGTAAATTACATCATGTGCAGTCTTTGCTCACCATTCCCAGATTTATTCAATCGACAACAGAAATGGAGGGATTCCTGGCCCCTGCCAGTCAGTACTCTGTGATACCTCTGACCCAGATTCCCCACCCCTCCAACAAAACCCAGGGGTAGGCATCTCTTCCTCATGTTCCCATAGCACCATCTGCTTCCTAAGGCAGCAGATCCCAAGATGCAGTAGATGTCTGTTCTCTTGTCTTTCTCACCCCCTGCCTGCCCATGGTAGGAGCTGCTTGAGGGCACATGACTTGTCTTGCTCAGCACCAAATCTCCCAGTGCCCAGCACACAGTACCATCGCAAGTGCTTAGTAAATATCTGCTGAATGAAGAAATAAAAAAAAAATGAATGAATGAAAGTTAGCCTTTTCTGCCTAAGAAGAAGCCAGGGTCTGTTACAGTCACTCTCAATTATGGGCAATTTGCCTCCCAGGAGACATTTGGCAATGTCTGGAGACATTTTTGGTTGTCACTAACTCGGTAAGAGGGGGTTGCTACTGTCATCTAATGGGTAAGACGCCAGGGATGCTGCTCAATGTCCTACAATGGACAGGACAGTCTTGATACAACAGATGAGAAAACTGAGGTTCAGAGAGGTAAAGCAATGTGCCCAATAATATGGCTATTCAGTGGCTGGGATGGGACTCACACTAAGATACATCTGATGGCAAGTCTGTGATCTTACCTGACACCTTGAAGGGAAGTCCTAGGACCACTGGGGGTCCCAAGGGCATGCATGGCTGACAGTAAAGATATAAAAGTTATTCCATTAAAAATTTGCTTTTATTTGGATTTTTCTTCAATAAGATAAAGACAAGTAGAAAAAGCAGCCATTTTAGACCAAATATTTCTCCCCAACAAGCCTGCTTTGATTCCTGAAATTTCTCAATTAGATACTCTTCCAAGGCAAGAATCTCTGTACTTCTGCTATTCTCCCACCTACTTAAGACATCTTTGACCTGCCATCTGCTTATCCAGTTTCTGTCCATCTCTCAGGGACAGAGGGAGGGTTTCCTCCTCTGTGAAGCTCGGTCTGACCCCCTTAGAAGGGAGCCAATGCCTGACCTTCAACTACACGTGTAGCCTGTCCCTGCTCAGGGCACATGAAAGGAGGACTCAGGCAGTGCCCACGTGCTGGGCTCACATGCCTGGGCTTCGGCCACATCTTGGAGATCCAGTCCCCTCCTGGGCCTTGCTACCAGCTGGCCAACTTCCCATGGTTCCCAGCCCACAGGGATCTTCTTGAGGCCATCCAGGCAGCTGGCATTCTTGTTCATCCTGCCTGCTCAGCCCTACCTATCCCGAACCCCAGAAGGCTTGTCAAGCTCCCTTCCTGGCCTTTGCTGGCCACCCCACAGCACTACGATGAGTCATATCATCCCTTGTGTCAGGACTCTATTTTACCCCTCCAGCAAGTATCCAAGTAAAGACTCTTCTGTCATCGTTTTATGCTCATTGGCTCTTAATTTCTAAGAGGCAGTAAAGGGCAATGTTCACCAGCATGACTTCTGGAGTCAGATTGCCTAGGTTCAAATCCCAGCTCTGACGCTTTCCAGCTATGGGACCTTGGACAAGCTACTTAAATTCTCTGTGCCTCATGTGAAGAACAGAGATAATAATAGTACCTACCTCACAGCAATGTTGTGAGAATTAACAAGCTTAGCAGAGTCCCTGGCACACAGTAGGTACTCCATAGGAGTCAGTGCGGGTCATGTCACATGCTGTGTCCCTAGAAGCCCAGCTGTCCCAGGCTTCTGAAACAGTGTCTCAATCATTGTTTCAGCAGTGTGTTTTGAATGCCTACTGTGTGTCAGCCATAATGTGAGAACGGAGTTATATCCTGGGCTGTGGTGAACAGGACAAGCTCTTCCACGATGCTAGGGGGCAGGGATGTCAATACATCGTAACTGATTCCATGTGAACCTTCTTGACCACAGAGGCCGATACTAAATGTAATAGTTCTTCATTCGATTCCTATTGTCATCAACTCATCTGATATTCCCACGCCTGATTATGGACCCAAGAAGCTCTTGCATCAGGTCCTGTTCATCTGATCCTCCTTTTGTTATAACTATCACTCCTCTCATCTCTTTATAAGTGTGAACCTAAGGCTCAGAGAGATTAAGCGAGTTATCCAAGATGACACAGTATTCAATGCATGGACTCAAAGCTAGGATTTCTGCTTTCCAGGCCAGTTGTGGCTGTCATGCTCAGCTCCAGGGGCATCATTCATAGGAAATGGAAACCCTGGAGTTCAGAGTGAGTCTAAGCAGTATCTAGCAAAATCCAGAGGCCTCAGGCCAGCAAGTACAGACAGAAGTTGCTAAGAGTGAGCCTAGGGCAGTGGTTCTCAAGCCTGCCTGGGAATTAGATCACCTTAGTGCTAAGGCCCTGTCCAGACAAATTAGATCCGAATTGTGGGGGTCAGGCAGCAGCATTTTTAACCCCCCTCCCCTGCTCCCCAACAGTCCTGAGGTTCAGCCTGCAATCACTGCTCTAGTTCCTTGTTACTCAAAGTATGGTCCCTGGACCAGCAACATAGGCCTTGTTAAGAGGTCATTAGCACTGGCCTGGGAGCTTGCTAGAAATGTAGAGTCTCTGCCCTGCCCTATATCAACTCAGTCAGAACCTGTGTGTTTTAACTGCAATCGCCGAGGCATGGGTAAGTAGAGCTGGTCTTGCAAAGGACAGAAGCCACAGAATACAGATGTCATCCCACTTGGACCCAGCCCTATTGTGGGGAGATTTCTCTGTGGGTGAGTAACATGGTTTGGATGTGCATCCCCTCCAAATCTCATGTTGAAATGTGATTCCCAATGTTGGAGGTGGGGCCCGGTGGGAGGTACTGGATCATAGGCAGAACATGAATGGCTTAGCACCATCTCCTTGGTGATGAGTGAGTTCTCACTCAGTTCATGTGAGATCTGGTTGTTTAAGAGTCTGGGACTGCCCCCTTCTCCTTCTTGCTCCAGCTTTGGCATGTGACATGATGTCTCCCTGTCACCACCTGCCTCACCAGAACCAGAGGCCAGCACCGTGCTTCCTGTACAGGCTGCAAAACGGTAAGCCAATTAAACCTCTTTATAAATTACCCTGTCTCAGGTATTCCTTCGTAGCAACGCAAGAACGAACTAACACAATAAGGTTACCAAATTTAGTGAAAAGTACAGGATGCTCAGTTACATCTGAATTTCAGATAAACAACAAATAACTTTTTAGTATAAGTGTGTTCTGTGCAATATGCGGGATTACTGATAACTTCTTGCTTCAGTTCGTCTACAATGATCTTTCCCTCTAAATCCTGGGGAACAGGGCAAAAGCAACCTTAGGACTTACCAATGACAGAGTCCCCTCTTAAAAGCCCCTCAAGATTCTCAAGTTATAAAGGGATGATTTTGCTCCCTAGGGTACATGTATCAATGCCTAGCTGCATTTTTAGTTGCCACTACAAAACTTCTCATTGCTTATCTGAAGTTCAAATGTCCAGTGAAGGAGGAAAAGGGCAGGAGAGCCCAGAGAGGAGACAAAAGGGTGGGGTCACTGCATATAGTGGCCAAGAGCTGCTAGGACTAGTGCACAGGATGATGGGAGGTGGCAGGTATGGGCAGTACTGTATCCCCAATCAGGCACAAGACACAGCAGCCTCTTCCAGAAATCCCCTTCAACAAGGGCTCTCCAGCTGAGCTTCCTTGGAGACCAAGGGAGGAAGAGCCCACAGTTGCCCCCACCCCTCCAGGCCAGCCCATCCCCTAGAGACTGCTGACAGCTGGGAGAAGGGTGCAGGCTGCAGGCCACCCGAGGTGCCCGCCCCGACCCTGGCTTTCATTTTTAATGAGCCATTTTCCAAGTGCTTCACAAGCAGGCAGGCAGGCATTGTTTGCAGCCAGCAGGGGAGTCCTGAGCCGGCTGTTAATGGGTTTCCCTCAGCTCCCCCTCCTCGCCTGGGGTCTGCACAGCCCCTTCGGATGAAAGGAGCCCTCTGCAGAGGGCATGGTGACCATGGGCATGGCAGCTTCTGTCCTCTGTTCGGGCTGTCAAAGCCTACCCCAATCTGCCTGGGGAATGCCTTCATGAGTGCCAATTAGAGTTGGGACAAAATGTGTGTGATTTCAGAAGCCAGGGGAGTTGAGACACTCGGAACATAGCAACTTCTGCATAAAGCAGGTACCTAGAGAGCTGACCCTGAGAGGATCACCAGTTGAGAGGAACTCAGCAACAGCTGGAGTTTGCTGGGGGTAAATTGGCAAACCAACGCTGGATGAGGCTCACAGGACTCGGGGATTTTTGAAAATTCAAAACCCCAACAGGACACAGGGAAATGGCGGAAGGTTTTCTGTGATCTAGTGAGGAAAGCAAACCTGAGGGATCACGTATCTGGATTCTCAATGGAGTGAAGGTCCTCCCCACAGGGACTCATGATGTCCAAGGTAGTCAGTTTCTCCTCCCACTCCCTGAAACCCCTGCCTGGTTTGAGTGCAAAGGGCACTGGCCTGGTACTCAGGAAGCCCCAGCTTTGCCACCTACTAGCCTGGGGACCCCCAAGAAACACTTCCCACATTGGGCCTCAGTTTCCTCATTTTGGGCAAAGTGGGAGGTAACGAGGTAGACTGGAGCCTGTGTTCAGCCTCAAATCCCACACTCCCGGGAGGAAGGGTGGCTCCTCATGGGCATGGATAGATCAGCCTCTCCAGGGGGCTGCACAATTGTGCTCCACCCCCATCCCCACCCCATCCAACTGTTCAGAGAATCTGTAGGCTGGTGAACTCAATGGACCTGTCCAGCTCTGATACTTAGGGGTCTCAATTAGCTTCTTGCCCCCTACCCCTAAAGCATAACTCAACTGGAAAGATGTATAATCAAGGCCATGGAGAGGCCCTGTGGATGGAGGATAGCCCTTCAGGTCTACCTAAGCACAGGAAGCGCCCAGCCCCCGTAAGAAAGGATCAGCAATTTTCACTGTCCTCACTCCTCTTGTCTTCAGAGAGCCACAGCATCAACTCTCCAGCCCTAGAGACCTGGCAACAGGCTTCCCACTCTCCCACCCAGACCCTGGCTCACACCATCAACCACCTGGACACCCGGCTCCTGCTGGGCTTAAAAGAACACTCCCTTCCTCATGTTTTCCCTTCCTTACAGACAAAATAGAATTGGAATTTTCAAAAGAATGTTACTAAAAATCTTCATGGAAAATAGAAGGGGATTTGTTTTCGTTTTTGTTTTAAAGGACTTTGAAAAGAACAATCCTTCCATGTATGGGTTTAGGAGTAGGAGCTGCCTGAAGTGGGGTCACAGGTGTCTGAAGAGCCGGGACCCCATCTCCCCACCACTCCTCCTCCACCCCTAGCCCCTAGCCTGAGCAGGCAAACACAGGCTGTGATGGTAGCAGGAAGGCCGCTGCAGCATGGGGGTGATATCATTTGGATGTTTATCCCCTTCAAACCTTACGTTGAAATGTGACCCCCAGTGTTGGAAGTGGGTTCTAGTGGGAGGTGTTGGATCATGGGAATGGATTTCTCATGAATGGCTTGGTGCCATGCCCTTGGCAATGAGTGACTTCTTGCTCTATAGTTCACAGGAGAGCTGGTTGTTTTGAAAAGCCTGGCATCTCTTGCTCCCTCTCTTGCCATCGATATGCCAGCTCCCCTTGCCTGCCATGATTAAAAGCTCCCTGAGGCCTCACCATAAGGCAGGCAGATCCTGGTGCCATGCTTGCACAGCCTGCAGAACTGTGAGCCAAATAAGCCTCTTTGTAAATTGCCCAGCCTCAGGTATCTAACACAGGAGGCAATGAAGAGACCTCGTTCTACGTGGTGATGAGCAAGCTGCCACACCTCTCTGGGCCTCAGTTTCTGACCCTGAAAAATGGGGATATGTGTATCCATCACACATGATTGCTGTGAGAATTGTGTGAAATAATTCATGCGAACTTGTCTTGCACATAGAAGACACTCAACAAGCCAGGTGCACTGGCTCACGCCTGTAATCCCAACATTTTGGGAGGCCAAGGCAAGGGGATCACCTGAGGTCAGGAGTTCAATACCAGCCTGGCCAACATGGTGAAACCCTGTCTCTACTAAAAATACAAAAATCAGCCAGGTGTGATTGTGGGCGCCTGTAATCCCAGCTACTCAGGAGGCTGAGGCAGGGGAATCACTTGAACCCAGTAAGCTGAGATTGCGCCACTGCAATCCAGCCTGGGCGACAAGAGTGAAACTCCGTTGCAAAAAAAAAAAAAAAAAAAAAAAGACACTCAAAAAATGTGGCCTTTTCAGCAGGCTTGGCTAAAAACTGCTCCTAGCCAGACATCACAGCCAAAGCTAAAGCCTTTAGTGGAGCGGGATCTTCAACTTGTGCCTCAGCTCAGCCCTGACCTCAGTCTCTGGCACAAGGCAGTGCCTACTGTTTTGACCCAGCTCCCTAGGCCAGCCTCACCCCGATCTGATTCCAGAAACAAAACGTCTCCCCAAATGTCCTGTGTCCCTGATGCCTTTGCTCTGAGGAAGCCAGGTCGAGAGCTTGTTTGCAAAGTACAGGGAGGCACCGGTGTTTTTGGCTGACTGGATAGGTTCCTCCTAGGTGGCTGCCACGTGCCAAGCTTTACACATGGCATCTCAGTGAAACCTCACAGCAGCCTCGATGTGACATATACTATTACCATCTCCAGCTTATAGGCAATACAAGTCAACATCCCAGGTCCTGCAGCTATTGAGGGCAGAGCCAGTGGTTCTCAATCCTGGCTAACAAAAAGGATCACCTGGGGAGGCTTTGAAACATACAGATCCCAGATCCATCCCCAGATATTCTGACCCTATAGGTCTGGGGTGGGCCAGGGCATCAGAATTTCAGAAGATCCCAGGGTCATTCTAACATGCAGCCTGGGTTGAGACAGCTCGCCCGACATTCAGCAGACCTTTCCCCTCTGCTGGAGGACCCCTGCCTCCTTCCTCACCCCCTGCCCATCTCAGGGGCCCTACTGAGGCGCATGCGCACTAGCTATAGCCCAGCCCTTCAGTCGCCACACGTGCCCTCAGCTCCAAGGCTTCCAGGCCCTCTAGATGGGGAAACTGAGGGCTGAGGTGGACTTGTGACCCATGGAGGCCCAGCTGTTTGTCTTCTGCTCTCTGCCACCCCCTATTGATGACAGCAGAACATGTCACTTGCAAAAAAAAAAAAAAAAAAACCTAAAAAAACAACCAAAAAACAAACAAACCAAAACTCACTTCTGTTTTCTTCCTCTCTTCCTCCCACGGGACTGGTTGGGAACCAAGCCCCCCTCACAAGTCCTCCCCTGCCCCCATCCCTCCAGATGAAGCCTCTGGGCTAGAGGCCCACCTGCTTGGTTCTTGGGCTTCTGGCTTCCTGGAGAGGCCCCTTCTGCCTTCCCGGCTGGTCAGGGAGGCAAGTTCCACACAGCCCCTTGCAGACCCATGCTGCCCTAGGCCTTGAATCAGTGCTGGCATGGCGACAGGCTGTTCCTCACACTAGGAGGGTCGCATCTGCGGTCCACGTCCTCCCTCTGGTCCAGCCCAGCTCACAGGAGCCCAACACTGGGCTTGGGCCCAAAGCCTCCACAGTGTTCACTTATTTGCCTGAACTTGGCCCTGCTGCATACACCCCCTGGGGCAGGGGCGATTGTTCTCAACAGCATCTATTGTTTGCTGAATCCTGTGCCCAGCCCTCAGGCTCCGCACCACTTTCATTGGTTCCTAATATTCAAAGAGTCTCTCCCCAAGAAGGGCACTCCTGAGTGAGGCCTCCCGCTGTCTTCTGGGTCCCTGGTATGGAGGGGCCCCAAGCAGGCCCCTTCTTCCCAGAGCCAACATGTCACAGGTTCCAGCCTGTTCCCCTCCCCTGGCAACCAAGCCCAAGGGCTCAGCCTGCTGGAGTAGGTTCTGAGCCCCCACCCCTGTAAACACAAGGCCCAGCTGCATTTTATTTTAATAGAGAGATGGACAGAGCGCGATGGGAGACAGAAAGATCTTAGCAAGCATCAGAGAGTAAGGTCGCTTTCTCCTACCATAAATTTTGTGTCAATTAACGAGTATTCATGAACGATGCCAGAATGCCTGTGTGTGTGTGTGTGTGTGTGTATGTGTGTGTAACCTTGATTTGTAACCAAATTGGTGGGGCTTCCTCTGGGGCTGGCGGTCTGGGAAAGTGTGTGTGTGAGCTCATTCAGGTGTTCATTTAGAGAGACAGTGCAGTACAAGGTTAGAAGCAAGTTTTCTGGAGCCACACACACTATGTGGGTTCAAATTCTGCCTCTGCCCCTTTAAGCCATATGGGTGTGATCCTGGGCCAGCTGCTTACCTTTTGTGTCTCAGTTTTCCTATCCGTTAAATGGGGTTAATAAAACACTCAGCAGAGTGCCTCACACAGAGAAAGAACTTAATCGATGTTAGCTACGATTATGACCTTGGCACTATGAGGGGACGTAATGCTAAACATTCACTCCACACATGTTTTTTATAGTCAAAAGGAAAGCAGCATGGCACATGCAATGGTGTAGGTGGATCTGAATACATTATTAAGTGAAAAAGGCTGCAGTGATTACATACAGCATAACAGGCTTTGAACAAGGCTAAAAGTAATGATAATAAAATGTATGTTTTTAGGAATATATATAAGTGGAATAAAATGGTTGCCGTGGGAGGCCCAGGAATGTTTGGATGTAGGCATTTGTCCAATCTTAGCTTTGTTTTGGGCAATGGGTTCTTGGGTGCTTATTACATTAATAAAAACAACCAAGTAAATACATAATTAAATAAAGGCAGCCCACGCACAGACCAATAAAGAGACTGTCACATGCCAAATATTGTCGTTAAATACCAATAGTTCAAAAGCAGGAAAAACAGAAACAAATACACAGAGTGACGGTTGCAGGCTAGAAACTGTCTGGGCCGTGGGTTTATATCAGTGAATAGAATAGAAAAAAAATTCCCAGCCTCTGGGAGCTCACATTCCAGCGCAGGGAGATGAGTAAGCAAAAGATAAAATGTTGATATCCAAGTGTGTTAGGAAGAGAAATGAGGAAGATTCAGGAGACAGGAAGTAGACAGGCAGAGAAGGCTTCACCGAGAAAGGGACATGCAAGCAAACTGGAGAAGAAGGAGAAGGAGGGGTCATGAGGGTTCTGGAGGCCAAGCTTCCAGGCAAAGGGCACATCCCAGGCCAAGGCCCTCAGGCAAGAATGCGCTAGCACAGGGGGTTCAGTGTGGCGGGAGTGGAGCGAGGGGGAAGTGGGTAGATGGGTAGGTGGGAAGATGGAGCAGGTCATTTGATTCTTGCAGGCTGCTGTGAGGACTTGGCATTGACTGAGTGACATGGTGGGGAGAGGGCACTGGAAGGCTCTCAGCAAGGCAGGAAACATCTGACACATGTCAGAGGATCCTGCTGGCCGCTGCGCCTAGGAGAACTGGGGGCAGAGGCTGGGAAGCCAATCAGTAGGCTATTGTGCTAATCCAGGTGAGAGGTGACGGCTGCCAGCACCTGAGAGATGACAGTGGAAGAGGTGAGAAGCGGCCAAACCCCAGACATCATGATGACACAGCTACTGCTCTCCTGGGGGCTCCCAGGCTGACAACCAAGGCCAGACATGCAATATAAAATCTACCCTAAATGCTATATCAGAGGCCAAGCCCAGTGGGCACTTCCTGTCTCCTTCCCTCCCTTGCAGTTCTGAAGGGCACTGCCAGCTGCAGGAAGTGCACTGGCAGCTGCGGCCCTGCTTCTCAGATCCCGGCTCAGGCGGCCACCACCTCTGATTCCACATGCTCTTTCCCAAGTCGTCCTACAGCCAGCCTGACCAGAAACCCTGACCATCTGTGCGGCCAGGGGGCTGACTATCCTTCCCCACCCAGGGCCTGCCAGCCCCATGCCTGCCTCCCTGAGCTCCAACCAGGGGTCCTGTTGTGTCCTCATTATAGGCCTCAATGTGGCCAGACTGTCAGAGCCCAGGAAGGTTTAGGTTTTATGTCAGTTGTTCTCTACCTTAGCTGCCCATTGAAATCACCTAGAGAAATTCATAAATTATTGGTGCCTGAGTCTCACCCCAAGACTGTTATAATAGGTCTGGCAAATAGCCTCGGCACTGGAATTTTCTCAAAGCTTCCAGGTGATTCTAACATGCAGTCCAGGGTGGGGAACCACTGCTCAGGTGGCTTGGTCTAGCTCCCCTGTCCCTCTCCTTTGTGGGTGTGTCATGCCACAAGCCTCCCTTCAGCCACTTGCTCTCCCAGACAAAGCCCTGGCTGGTGCATCCTCCACAGATGTGAGGCACCTCTGGAGGGCTTGCTCAGCCCAGAGATGAGCTGACTGTACCCAAGCTGGCAGGCACTGTGCTGGGTAGAGCATGTACCCACCTACCTCACATGATGGGCTGGAAACTGGGGACTTTTTGCAGGACCGCCTCGCAGCCTGGAGAGTTGAGTGGATATCCAGGACCACCAGCTTCCCCAGGCTGATTCTAAGGCCAGAAAAGCCCTGCAGCTCAGATACCTGCAATCAAAGCTGCACTGGACTGCTTCCCCTCCCCAGCTCCTCCCCATCCCCATCCTTGCTCCTTTAGGACTAGGACTTGGAATGCATTTTTATTAGACTTTCCCTAGGTGAAAATGGTGCTGGGCTAGGGGTGGGGAAACTGGATGGAGTGTGATTTACACTTCCCTTGCGTCCTCACACCTCCCAAGGGCAGCCGGCCTCAGCAGCCTGCTCACAGAGCCACTGCAGATGGGCTGCATGGTGCAGGCTGCGTGCCGATCCGCCCCAGCCAAGAGCAGCATTTCTGCATAAGCACCCCCATCTCAATCTCCAATGAGCTGGAGGCTGTTTGGTAAATGGGATGGAAGGAGGAGGTGGATGCTGATGTCTGTAAGGTTCTGGCAAAGCCAACACTCAGAGAAATTACTCTTATTCCCCAGACCCCATTCACAGCGGATCAGGCTGCCCCTATTATATTTTATCTTTGCTCCAAACAGCTCCTTTGATTCACATCTGCCTCACAGTTCTATCTCCAGGCCTCCATGCCTGCATAGCCCCAAACAAGAGAGGTCATTTTCCCTAGATAGAGGCTTCCTAGCTTCCTCCTGCCCCTCCTTAGAGACGATGGCCTTCATCAGATTAGTTTCCAGTGGACTTGGCTTGCCCATAGCCCTCCTATAAACCCTAAGCAGGATTTCTCAATCTCAGCACTGACACTCTGGGCTGCTATGTCAGGTGGGGAGAGGAAGGGAGGCTGTCCCAGGCATTGCAGGATGTCTAGCAGCATCCCTGACCTCCACCTACTCAATGCCAGCAGCACTCCCCTCCCAAGTCTGGGACAATCCCAGACCTCACCACCAAATGTCCCCTGGAAGAGAGTGGGCAAAATTATCCTGGCTAAGAAACACTCTGCTATAGCAATGTGACGGGAAACCTCAGGAGGGCAAGAACCATGTCAGCACTTCTGAGAGACAGCTCAGTGGGTGGCCAGTTCAGAAAACTAAGCTCTGATAATCAAAACATAATAGATGTTGGCGTGGATGCGATAAAAAGGGAACACTTCTATACTGTTGGTGGGAATGTAAACTAGCGCAACCACTGTGGAAAACAGTGTGGAGATTCCTTAAAGAACTAACAGTAGATCTACCATTTGATCCAGCAATCCCACTACTGGGTATCTACCCCGAGGAAAATAAGTCATTATACAAAAAAGATACTTGCACTTGCATGTTTATAGCAGCACAATTCGCAATTGCAAAAATGTGGAACCAACCCAAATACCAGTCAATCAATGAGTGGATAAAGAAACTGTGGTGTATATATATATGACGGAATACTACTCAGCCATAAAAAGGAATGAATTAATGGCATTCACAGCAACCTGGATGGGATTGGAGACTATTATTCTAAGTGAAGTAACTTAGGAATGGAAAACCAAACATCATATGTTCTCTTTCATAAGTGGAAACTAAGCTGTGAGGATGCAAAGGCATAAGAATAATACAATGGACGTTGGGGACTCAGGGGAAAGGGTGGGAGGGGTGACAGATAAAACACTACAAATTGGGTTCAGTGTATTCTGCTCGAGTGCACCAACATCTCACAAATCACCACTAAGGAACATACTTATTTAACCAACCACCTGTTCCCCAAAAACCTATGGAAATAAAAAATTGAAACAAAATATCAATTAAAAAAAAAAGCCAGACTCTGCATTAAGGAATGGTATGATCTTGTGAGGAGGTCTAACATCTCTGGGCTTCAGTGTCACCCTCTGGCCAATATTTGTACAGGGCTGGTACTATGATAAGTGCCTTCTGCAGATTTTCTTATATAATCCTCACAACATTCCTCTGGGGAAGGCTTTGTCCCTATTTTACAGCTGGAGAAATTGAGCATGGGGGAAGTTAGGCAACTTGCTCAGGAGCACACAACAAGACAAAGCAGTCTGACTCCAGAGCCTGTGGTCTCACCCATGTGGGTCTTATCCACGGTCTGTACTCCCTCCCTTAAAGCTGAGGGTGGGCCTGAGATGACCACCAAAGTCCTTTGCAGTTCTATGACTTTGCCATTCTTTTGATTTTGCTGCTACAAAATGAGGGTTCACTGGGGATCCTGTAGTCTTTGTATTTCCCTGCCCCTTTAGGACACAGCTTGCTCATACCTTCCTTCACCCAATGATTTAACATGCTCCTACTGTGGGCTGTGCAGTGAGTCAGGATCCAGCAGTTCCGTTGTCAATGAGGTGTGGAGTTTACCCTCTGGTGAAGAGGCAGATATTAAACATCTACTTATAACTGTAAATAAATGAGACATTTATTTACAACTGTGATGCTATGGTCTGAATGTATGTATACTCCCAAAACTCATATGCTGAAACCCTAATCGCAATAGTGATGGGATTAGGGCCTTTGGGAGGTGACAATATCAGAAGGGCAGAGCCTCATGAATAGAATTGGTGCCTTTTTAAAAGAGGCCCCAGAGAGCTGCCTTGACCCTTCCACCATGTGAAGACGGTATGGGAAGGCACCATCTATGAGAAAGTGGGTCCTCACCAGATACCAAATCTGCTGGCACCTTGATCTTGGACCTCCCAGCTTCCAGAATCGTGAGCAGCAAATTTGTTGTTTGTGAACTCTCAGTCTATGATATTGTTACCACAGCCCAAATGGACTAAGAAGCATGTAAAAAGGGGCCCAACCCAGCCCAGAGGGCCAGGGAATGGACCATCTAGCTGCTCTCTGATGGGTGAGCTGGAGTCAACCCGGAGAAGGCAAGGGAAGCCATCACCCCAAGAGAGCAGTGTGCACACCACCCTAAGATGGGAAAGAGTACTATGTGCTGAGCCAGGATCTGGGGTTCAGGTGTCAGTGAGGCATGTAGTTTACCCTCCAGTGAGGAGGCGGATTAGGAATTAAACATCTATTTACAACTGTAAATAAATGAGACATCTATTTACAACTGTGATGCTATGGTCTGAATGTGTGGATACCCCAAAAACTCACATGTAGAAACCCTAATCCCTAGGGTGATGGGATTAGGGCCTATGGGAGGTGATGAGTTCATAAGGGCAGAGAAACCAAAAGGGAAGAGGATGCTAGAGGAGGCTGATGAGGTAAGCAGAACCTTGTACGCCCTGATAAGAATTTCTTGCCTTTATCCTAAAAGCAAGAAGAGGCTATGAGAGGGTTTAAATAAGAGAATGACATGCTCAGATAAGCATGCTTATCGGAGCAATTCCTGTGTGCTGTGTGAAGACTGGGTTGGGCTGGGGATGGTGGCAGGAAACGCCGGGGGACCTGTCTGGGCTGGTCCAGGGAAGGTGGTGGTGAGCTGGACCACATGACGACTCAGGAGCAGAGAGAAGCGGCAGAGTCCAGAGGCATTAACACACAGAGCGGGCAGAGCCACCGTGGATGTGATGCGAGAGGGTGCGTAGAAGCAGGGTTGGCAGACAGGAGGACAATGGAGCTGTTTACAGGACAGAGTCAGTTCCCAGGGCTGTGGGGACTATGTCGGGAGCTCCCTTTGGCCACACTGAGTTTGAAAGGTGCTGTGCATGGTAACATGGGATTGAATGACTGATTGGTCTACTAACTGATTAATTGATAAGTGATCCTGAGACCTCTTTCTAAGATGAAACTCATTTTGAGGACCCTGGCTGACTCAGATACACCCTGGACAAGCACAGATAGAAAACAAAGAAGGCGCACATGCAGCAGGAATGCCTTGGAGGGGAAGAGCCCACATAATGGAAATCTAAGTTATTATTACTATTACCTTATCAGATCTGACAAGATCACAGTCAAAGGTGGGGCCATAGCAGCCTGTAATACAATATAAACGGGATCTCTGGTGGCATTTGGCCATTGCATTGATTCTTATTCACTCAGAAGCTAAATCACAGGGCTAATGTGAAACATGTGTGAAATACCCCTTTTTCATGCACTAGCAATGAAAGGCTTTCACAAATCTGCAGCCAAATGAATGTACTTACTGAGTAATAGGAATGTGCACATGGGCATCATTTTATTACCACATACAGGCCAGCTTCATCAAAGCTTTGATTTCACATTGAAGAAAGTGCTCCAGCTACCCAGGGAGGTAAAGGATTGCCAGCACAAGGCCCCAGGTTGGGAAAGTGACTTTTGATTTGATATCCAAGGCCTGAGGATTTCAACAGTGTGCATAACATCATTTGGTTGCTTGTAGAACCACGGAATGTCAGCATGGGAAAGTATCTCAGGTCACGTAGCTCACCTGCATGACAGGTGAAGGAAGGGCTTGTGGAGGGTCACCTAGTTCACCAGCAACAGATCAGGGACTGGAATCCATCCTTTGACTAGTGTAGGCCATAGCCATTCCTACCACTGGATTCAGGACCCATAAGTCTTCACCAAAACCACCACAGGAAATGACAGCAAAGACTATTATCTAACAGCCCAGGAAGGCAAGCAAAGGACACTGTATCTTGGCAAGCATTTCGGTTAAAGTGCTGGGGGACAGAGCATAAGGACCTGGGAACAAAGTCTTGTTCACTTATCTGTTTATAGATAATGCATACTCTACCTACATCTTTTTTTTTTTTTTTTTTTTTGAGATAGAGTCTTGCTCTGTCACCAACTCTGGAGTGCAGTGGCACAATCCTAGCTCACTGCAACCTCCACCTCCTGGGTTCAAGCAATTATCCTGCCTCAGCCTCTCGAGTAGCTGGGATTACAGGTGCGTGCTACCATGGCCAGCTAATTTTTGTATTTTTAGTAGAGACGGGGGTTTCACCATGTTGGCCAGGCTGGTCTCGAACTCCTGACCTCAAGTGATCTGCCCACCTTGGCCTTCCAAAGGGCTGGGATTACAGGCATGAGTCACCATGCCCAGCCTCTACCTTCTTCTAAAAAAGATTTGGGGTGGTCTGTAATTAAACACACACACACACATACAACAAAATAGTTCAGACTGACATCGGATTGTAGAATTGTTTTTAAAAGCAAAAAAATTGGAAATGACCCAAGTCGGTCCCTCCATAGGGGACTGGTTAAATAAATTCTGTTCATGCATATAGTGGAATACTACAGAGCAATCAAAAAAAAGAAAGAAAACTAAAGAAGTGCTCTGTACTAATATGGAGGTATTTCCAAGATGTATAGTTAAGGAAATAAAAAAGCAAGTTGCAGTACAGAGTATTCAATAGGCTATGTTTTATAGGGTAAAATGGAAAACTAAGAATACATACTTGAATTTCTGTGTTTTAGCACAAATAAACACTATGGGGACAACAGGGGCAGGGATGGAGTAGAAAAAGACAGAGGTGAGAGTGAGAAATCTTAGTGTATACCTCTGTAAAAGCATTTGATTTTCATGTTTTGCCTATTCAAAAATTCTAATCCAACTAAACACAAGAGGAAACACAATAATAACACAAAGTCCTGCAGGTGCAAGAGCCAAAAATTGTTCCCTTCTGCCTTCTCAGAAAAATTGATGCAAATGGTGCCATGCCTGGGGTCCCACCCTCACATCAGCCCAGAAAGTGGAGGGTGAGTCACCAGCCTCTGGCCTGGAGGAGGGAACAGAGCACAGAGAAAGCCCGGTCTGCCGGGCAGCCTGCTCAGGCTGGTCACAGTGGCCTGGTCTCTCTGTCTCTTCGTGGAAAAGATTAGGAAGGCTGGATGGCCTGGGACCTGAATCAGGCCAGTTCCACTCGAGGCCTGCCCTTCTCTGGAGGGCTATGCCCACGTCTGCTCCATGACCCACCCCCGAATCACCATCATCCCAGCTCCTGATACCCTGTGGTTCCAGGAACAACCACACTGTACTAAGCGCAGTGTTCAAATTCTCAGGACCCCACCAGCATACTTGATTCACAAATATACTCTCATTTTAAGGCCATGTGGTATATGGAAAGAGCACAAGGCTGTGAGTCAGGAGATAGGAGTTCCAGCCCAGCTTTGCCGTGAACTCACTGATCCCCAGCTCACAGCCATGAGCACACTTGATCCACCGCTCATCCCACCCTCCCAGGGCCTTCCTCACTGTTCCCAGTCTCGATCCCAGCTTTGGCCCTAGTGCCAAAGCTCTGGGGGTACAATGCCCTACACCCTGGCATTGCTTAGCCACAGTACTTGGAGAAGAATCGCTGGAGGTGAGAGAGGGCAGGGCCCTCAGCTGAGGATGGAGGCTTCAGCTGTGCGAACATGCTCTTCCCCTCCGTCTCTTCTCTGACCCCTTATTGGAGGAGGAGGGGGGCACCCAAACAGCAAATCAATTAAAAGTTACTGCTACCACCCAGATGTCCATACATGAGGTTAAATTAATTGTCTGATTAATGAATTATATCCATATTACAGAAAACCATGTTATAAAGAATTACGGCCATATATATAAACAGTTTTTTTAAGATATTAAGTGAGGCCGGGCGTAGTGACTCATGCCTGTAACCCCAGCACTTTGGGAGGCCGAGGCGGGCGGATCACGAGGTCAGGAGATCAAGACCATCCTGGCTAACACGGTGAAAATTAGCCGGGCGTGGTGGCAGGTGCTGTAGTCCCAGCTACTTGGGAGGCTGAGGCAGGAGAATGGCATGAACCCGGGAGGTGGAGCTTGCAGTGAGCCGAGATTGCGCCACTGCACTCCAGCCTGGGGGACAGAGCGAGACTCTGTCTCAAAAAAAAAAAAAAAGAAATTAAGTGAAAACACAAGCTGAAGAACATAATATTTAGTTTGATCCCATTTTTGTTTAATATGTATCTATTTTCCAGATCCATGGTAACAGTAGAGATATAGACAGTGACACGGATGTGGATCCGGCTATAGATAAAGCAATTCCCTAAATTGTAGATAGTGATGATCTGTGGTGATGAGGGGTGGTATCACAAGTTCCTTCACTCTCTCATAGAAGTTAAATACTTCTATGTTGTTATTTTTTTCTGATACAAAGCAGTTATTATTTTTGTAATTTGAACAAAGATCTTTCAAATTTACTGCATATCTACTATATACCTGGTTGGGCTGGCCCAAATGATGTCCAAAGTAAGTCAGAGGCTTAGGGGAGGAACCCCCCTCCCAACCCTGCCCCATCCATCAGATGGGAACCTGGGGCCCAGGGAGGTCTCGTGGTTGGCAGCACACAGTGAGCTCATGGCAAAGCTGGGCTGGAACGCCTATCTCCTGACTCACAGTCTTGTACTCTTTCCATATACCACGTAGCCTTAAAATGAGTGTATTTTTAGGGGAGGAGGGTTCTTGATGTGCCTGGTAGGGAAAAAGCAGTGGAAATACTGCCCCCGCCCCACACAAAAAAAATTAAATTTCACTTTCCAGGACTCACTACATGGCCGCCAGGTCAATACCGCCACTTCCTAAAAGTCAGCCATTGACTGATGGAAGATTCCAGACAAGTGTTCATTTAAAGATGAACCATTAACCGTAAATCAAAGCCCAGAGTGAGTGCTGAGTTACAAAACTAATTAGAATAAGTGGGTAAATGGATGGCTGGTCTCAGTCCCAGTGGCCACCTGACTGTTATCCACCAGGGCTGGAAGAAGATATATTCTCTGAGTCATAAAAGCAACACAGGGTCAGAGAAGGCTTCTTTAAGAAGTCTCTCTCTAATATAAAAATAATCACCACCATCTCCTCAAAAGGCAGCCAAAATGGCAGGGCACACATTGATCAATTAACAAGTATTATTAAATCTCTTATTCCACTGAGCTTGGAAGGCCCAGCGGCCTCTTCCATTTGACCACCACTTTACAATGCAGAAAGGCTTTAACTCATCATCCTGTTGGATCCCCTGTGCCCTGTTGCTGGTGCTTTTTAACCTTCATTTTTGTGTCTGCAGAAGTGATTAGTGACATGTTCAGGGGCGTGCAAAGCTGACAGGCAGAGCTAGGCGCTGCTGCTGCCCCCATGCCACACTCTGCTGAGGGGCTGCAGAAGGAAAGGAAACTAAACAACCTCTGAGAAAGTAAAACAACCAAAAGCACAACCCAAGCCAGTCCAGAGTTGGTGCTGATCTGTCGCCCTCCCAGACCACCTGCACTACAAAATGCAAACACATTTTTCCACCCTGAGATTTTTGTCTTCTGGGTGCAGTTTATGTATGTGTGTTTGCACATATGAATACACATATGTGCATCTTTAGTGTTTGACTCTTTGTACTCCTTGAAGTGTTTGTACCGACACTGTCCATTAAACTCTCGCCTTAGGGTCAGTAAGACAGGCAATCTATTTCCATTTAATAGATAAGGAAGCTGAGGCTCAGTGCATCTCGCCCCATGTCTTATTATTCCTCAGTGGCAGAGTGGGGAGGGACAAAACCTAAAAGTTGTTGAGGGTTCACTGGATCAAGAACTGTCCATGTCATCTCATTTTGCACCTACAACAATCCCGGGAGGGAGATTTGCTTTCCCCATGTTATACTTGTGGACAGCGAGGCTCAGGGAGACTGTGTCACCTTTCCCGAGTGGCAGAGCCAGAACTCAACATCAGGGCTCTCTGAGCTCAAAGCTGAGGTTCTGTGGTTGCTGTGCTAGTCCACAGTGGGGGTCAACTCTGTGCCAGGCACTGAGTAAGTCCTTTCCCAAAATATCAGTACTGGCAATAGCTTATGCGTAGCCTTCTAACAAGCTCGGAGGGAGCTGAGCTCTGTCTAGGGCTCTTGAGGACAGGGCATGCCCCAGCATGTCTTTAAATCCTGGCATGGCCCACAGCAGGGCACCTGGGCATGGGATGTAACTTGTTGAGGTCTCCACCACAGTGCCATCCTTTTCTAGGGCCTTCTCTTTAATTTCTGCTGTACAAATTAAAGGATGATGTGGACTTTTAGGTAGCATGAGCTCTTGCCTGCTGTTCACATCGTGAATAACTCCATGCACACTCAGTGAGGTGAGTCAGTGCCCCCAAACAGCTCTCTGCACCCAAGAAACCAGGCCAGCTTCATGGTGTGCCTCAGATCCCCTCACCTCCACTCAAGTCACCACTGCCAGCCTTTTCCAATGTTTCCATTAGAGTTTGTCATCCCTCACTGCCCTAAGAAGTCATATGATGATGATGATGATGATGATGATGATGATGATGATGATGATGATGATAAACATTTCCACATGAAGGCTTGGGTGTCTGAGTCATATTTTGTTGCTTTGTCCCAGTGGTTTCTGTATTTAAAAAAAAAAAAAATGAAAAGAGAGGGCAGGACTGAGTGAGTGTGGGCAGGATGAGTAATCCCAGCCTTGCTGGGTCCTGGTGGGAAGAAGAAAAGGGGGTGGAGACAGAATGGAAGAGAAGATGGGAGTGGCTGTGAGGGCTGGGCAGGGGGAGCATCTACCCCAGCTCCGGACAGGGAGGACTTGGGCCCCAAAGTCAGATAGCATCGAAATCCAAACAAGGTTTATGTGCTCAGCTGCAGAATGTGGGCGTGCGGAGGCAAGGGCAGTGTTCCAGCCGAGTGATCCATAACCAACAAAGGGAGAGCCCATCTAAATCTGCCCCAGACTTTCAGGTCAAGGGTTCCCTCCTCCAGGTGGCCTTTGCACACCACCCCAGCCAAGAGTGATCCCCCTTTCCTCTGAACCTGAACCACTCATTTGTCCCGGGGGCCAGAAGGCTTTGCTAGCCCCCATCCCTGTGTATTTTCATTGCTTCCCCAATTCCATCATGAGTTCCTGAAGGACAGGGAACTTGTCTTCCCACCTCTGTGTCTTAGACGGCACCTTGCAGACAGAGCCATGCTGCATGAGCCACCAAGAAATGTTTGTGGACCAAAGTCTCAGAAAATGGTACCAAATAATAATCACACAACTTATCCTTCGATCTTGGGCTTTATGCTATACAAAGCCATGTCACATTCTTGTGAGGTAGGCGGCAAGTGATATTAAGTTCATTTTACAGATAGAAAAACTGAGGCTCGTGCAGCATAGAATCTGAGTGGCTGCCCAATGACTAGTGAGTAACCAGAAACAGTTCTGGAACCCAGGATTCTAACTTTATTCTGATTTTCCTTGGAGGGACTCAAAGTTTCTATTTCCTTTGAAGCACATAACAAATAATTTTGGGGCACACTGCATTACGATAGCCCATCCGCGTCCAAGAGGTACAGTGTATATTAGCATCACCAAGGCTCTGAAGAAATCTCTTTGGCTTAGTTCAGTGCAGCCTTCTCCAAACTTGCCTTACCCTGAAATCTTTTTGCATGTGACCCTACCATATTCTATACTGAGGAAATGTTCTTCTGTACTGTCACTTTCCCGAAGGGTAAACCACGCTCCCAGGACAAGCTGTATATTATTGGCATAGAAAGGCTTAAGCTAGATAAACAAAGCTCTAATGGTGAAATTTCAGGGCTCAGCCAGCTAGTAGGAACATTTCCACTTCTTTTTTTAATCACTGAAATGTTCAAAGAGACACAAAATGTTTGTGTATGTTGTTCACTAAAATCTTTTATTCTGAAATTTTTTTCTGCAATATTTTGAAGAAAATTCTAGACATCATATCATGTTGTCTGAATTTACTTCAGTATATAACACTGTCACAGCATTACACATCCTAAAAAATTAACACTAATTCCTTAATATTTAACCCAATTCTCTCTAATATATCCTTCTATAGTAGGTTGGCTTGAATCAGGATTCAAACAAGACTCATCGATTGCATTTGGTTGGTGCATCTATTAAGATTCTCTAAGTCTATAACAATTCCCTCTTCCTCATCCCCTTTTCCCCCTGAACATCAGTCACGTTAGAGAAAGAAATAAGGTTACTGGTCCTGGGAAGCTCCCCCCTGGTCTGAACTTGGTGATGGCCTTCCACAAGTCCTTGGCTCGGGTATAAATTGGTAGTTAGAGCTATCACTTTATCAGCATTAGCTTCAGCTTCATGGCAAGAAAACATTATGGTTGGTGCAGTGTCCTCCCTTTCACATGGCAGCTGGCTGTCCCACTTGTAGCAAAGCATAAATTGATTTGGGGGTTTGGATGGCAGGAGGCACATCTTTTTGAGCAACTAGGTCTTCCCAGTGTCTCCAAAGTTATATTATATTCTAGAATTTGGTTCTAAATACATCTATAACCCAGGATTTGCTAATTTTCTAGGATTTCATGGAAGATGCTCTCCTACCATTCAGTTCCAAAATTCTATCAGTTTACCCTTTCCTAGTCTGTTTTTTGGTGACCTTTTACCTCTCCTTTGCTTTTTTTTTTTTTTTTAAGAAAAGCCATTTTCCAATTACCAGGCAAGCCAGGGACCTCGTATTCCCTCCAGGCCAGCCCCTACCAGTGACTCCATGGGCTTAGCTAAAGTCCCAGGGTCTCAACAGTCCATGGCTTCCTCCCCTCATCTCTTACAAGACAAGTCAGAATCTCAAGGAGAGCAACAACACATAGTCAAACATGATAAATATGCATCCCAAATTTTTAAAAACCAAATTACACAAATCAAGCTTATTCTGAGAGGTTCGTTTTACCAGGGGTCTCTAGTGCTCCAATCAGCATAATTAAATAGTAAGATCTCTCTAGAATTGATTGTGGTTTTCACTTTTTTTTTCATCCAAGGACCATTTCAGCAAGATGATTTTAAGCTAATAAGAACCCCCAAATTAGAAACTAATTAAGGAGATGGAAAATACAAATGTATTTGTTTTTAGTCGGGTACTATTTTTATCAGAAGAATCATGAAAAATTAAAATTGTTAAATACTCATATGAAGGTTGTCAGTCAAGGGCAATGTAGCTTTCTTCCTCTCCCTGCTGCAAAACTTAAGGTGATATAGCAGAAGCTGTTCCCCCTGGGCTCCCAGGAAGCAATAAAGAGACTAATTTTAAAGAAACAGAATTTATACACTGCCAGACTCGGTGAGGAAAGAGTGTTGCCATAATTCTCTCAAATCTTTAGCAAGTAAGATCCACAGCACCTTTTACTTTTAGAGTGCATGTACACCTGGAAACAGGATTAAATCATTGCAGTACAGACTCTCATGCCCATTTAATAGAGGAGAACATTAAGGTCTGGGGAACTTAAAAGAACTGCACTGGGTCACATAGCAAACTAAGAAAAAGCCAGGTCAATAACCTTATCCAAATGTGCTTGAGTTTGTGACACCCCCCTCTGCATTGTCCTCCAAATGTGGCATAGATCATCTTTTGAAATAGATGTTAAGTCACAGTGACACTGGTTTGAAGGACTCTTTTAGGATTCGTGACAGCCTTGAGAGCTTAGGGCCCAGGAGAGCCAGCAGGAAGCAGCAGCCAGCTGCTAAAGGGGGCGGGGGCTCTCCAGTCTAGAGAAGCAGGCAGCAACACGAGTGACCCAAATACCACTGCGGCGAGCATCAAAGGCCCATTAACCCAACCACACACAGTCAAATGTGGACCCAACCTTGAAAACACTGTCTCAATGCCCAGGACCAGAGAATTTCCATTTATCCTGCAGACTTTGCCCTGATTCCAGTGCAGCTTAAGCCCAGTTACTTTTCATGTCACCCACCTGCACCTCCTGATCCTACTTCCTCCACGCCAGGCCCAGAGGACATGGGATTTGCCTGGAGCCCCCATTCCCTATCACAGAATCCTCACCAGACCCAAGCCAGGGAGGCAAGGAGGACCTACAGGACTTACTTAGATCCATGGCATGCTCCCAAGTCCCAGGAAGGATGGATTATGAGCTCTCACAATAATCTAGGTGGATTCCAAACTCAGGAGGATTGGCTAGAGACCCCACACACACAAAAGGCTGAGGGAAAGTAAAGATGTCAGGGAAACCTACTGCTGCCACCAACACCCAGATCCTTCCCCTCTCCCAAAGGAGAACAGGAGGCAAGGGGTTAATTCAGAGGCACTCACCCCGGGGGATAGAGCACCTAGGGGGAGCACCTCGTGGGAACACCTAGTTGAGTCCTATGGCAGCACCATCTGCCATGAGATGCCAAGAGAAGGGGCATCTTTTAAATCAAATCTGCAGCCTCAAATCCAGCTCCCAGACCAGAAAACACCCCCAGGTAGGGAACTAAGAGTCTCAATAACATTTGATAACTTTATAAAGGACCTTCACATACACTATCTCATTTGAGGCTCAGAAAAATCCCAGAGAGCTATTTAACTCATTCTTCAGATGGGGCTGGGCATAGGGCAGTGGCCAGAGCTGCCATTCACAGGACAATAAAATGTGTACTCCCTCCAGTCCCAAAAAGAACAGCCATATTTCGTGACAATAAGATCTGAACTCCCTACCCTAAGGGGAAGTTATTTGAATTTTTCTTTCTGGGAAAAGCAAGGGGACATGGTAAGGTAGGAACAGGCGTTTGTTTCAAAGACTGAGGCTGGGAGGCAGGAGACAGAGGGATGAAGGACATGGAGCTTTTAGAGAAGGATCCCTGGGTTGGGTCCCAAGAGAGGTGGGATGACTTGGGACCTGGAGTGGCTGGCAACCCTCACTCCACTGGAGTGCAGTGCCTGGGTGCTGTCGGCCCCCTAGAGATGGTGGCCTGGGCACTCCAGCTTCCCCTGTGGCAGAGCTGGCATAGATAGAGCACCAGCTGGCTGCAGGGGCCTGCCTCCTCCAGCTGACCACACAGGTCTGGATAAAGGGTCACCACAGGCAGCTGTCACCACCAGGGGCTAAGACCCAGGCCTCACCCCTCCTTATTTGTGCTGGCCTGCAAAGTGGCCCAGTTCTCATGCAAAGGGAGAGTGGAGACAGAACTACAGAAATGCCAATTAGGAAACTTTCTGCCAAACTTAGCCAATAAGAAAACCCAAATTTGTTTTTATTTGATTTAGGAAAATAAAAAGAATTATTTGTTGAAATTGAGTGTCATGGGGCAATTATTCATTATTTTATTTAGTCCTCATAGTTACCTAGCAAGATAGAATTTATTAGTTCCAATTTCAGGGAAGCTTCTGAGGCTCAGAGACCTTCAGGAACCGCCTGAAGGTCCTAGACCCAGCAAGCGGCAGAGTCCTGAATCCAGTTGCTGAGACCTGGAGTCAGGGCTGGTTCCAGAGAACATAAGTCACCATCTAGAATAAGTGATTCAAGATATCTCTTATTATTCAAGAGAATGTCCCCAGGGATTCATTATAGACATTTCATAGTAAATCCTGATATCTAGCTCAGGATACCCCTGGCCCCTGGGTGCTCCTTGGCAAGATATTCTAGAGTCTAGATTGGTGCTATCCAACACAGTTGCCACTAGCCAAGTTGAAATGTGGTTGGTCCAAACTGAGACGGTGCTATAAGTACAGAATACACTGTAGACTTCAAACACTTTGTATGAAAAGAATGTAAAATATCTCATTCATAATTTTTATGCTGATTACATGTTAAAATAATATGTTAGACCTACTGAGTGAAATGAAATATATCATTAAAATTTATTTCACTTGCTTATTGTTACTTTTTTAAATGCTGCTACTACCACATTTAAAATGACACACGTGGTTTGCATCTGAAGCCCACCCCAGTGGCTATTGGGCCACCTCACTCCAGGTCACAAGTCTTGCCTTGGCTTCTTGCACACCCCTCCCCTTGAGTTGGAAGACAAGGAGTCAAGACTCTCCAAGCATTCGGAGAATGTCCTTTTTTCTCAACACTTCTCTAAATTCCTGGACCCACCCCTCCTGCCTCCAGTCTTTCTGTGTGCCCAGCAACTGCCAAAGCACTTAAATGCAGTCACCATTTCCGAGTGGTAGGGTCCACCTAAAACCACATTTTCTGTGGCCAGAGAAATTCTGATAACCAGTTTTCAAAGCCCAGGCCCCCAACCCTGTTAGCAGTCAGAATCCCTGGAAGTTAGAAGGCACTTCTCCCAGCCTTCCTGGCTCTCACCCCCGCCAGACTGTGAGCTTCTCCAAAAGCAGAATCACGGAAACAAGCTAAATGTACCGATCACTTATTATGGTGCCAGCTGCTGTCCTAAGTGTGTTACATGTTTTATTTTATTTAATTCTCCCCACTAGTCTATGAGTGAGATAGTATCGTCCCTGTTTCTGAAGATAGAAGCTTGAAGCCTCCAGAGGCCTGACCAGGCTCCACACTCCCTCCCGTGGAAGCAAACTGCAGCTCATTCTCTGCATTTCTGGCAGTAAGCACAGTGCTCGGTGCACAACAGGTAATCAGTAAACATTGGTAACATAGGAGAAGAGCGTTTGACAGACCCAGTCCTTGGCTCTTTCTGGTCTTCATCAGGAGGCATGTTGCCCGTTAGCCTCCTAAGACTACAAACTTGAAAGTCCTCACCCACCTACCTCCAGGATTGGATATTTTCTGCCCCTACCCAGTCCCCAAAGATGCTCCCCAGCTTCAGCCCTGCCCAGGTCCCCAACCAAGTCCAAGAAGTACAGACCACTTGCCCCACTGAGAGGTGGGGTCTGCGGATAGCCTAGGGCCAGTACATACAGGTCATATTTAAGCCAGCTCCCTAGCTCAGCCCCTCCAGTCATAGCCAGTCCCTGACTACCCCTTGCCAGAGACCCTGGAGCTCAATTCTTTCTCCATTTCCTTATATAGACAGGAGTTCAGTTCCGAGCCCACCTAGCACCTTTGGTTGATCCACTTCCTAGAGCTGGGCTCAGCTTTCTAGATTCCTTCTTCAACTTATCCTTTCTGCCTAATTTAGAACAAGGCCACCCAGAAGTCCTAATGTTCTGCTCCTCCCCATCCCTTGGCTCTGACCCTGGGGACCCTGACACTGGCCTGTACTGAAAAGGAATTTACCACACCCTCTTGGGCCTCCTGCCCCAGGCCACTGGCCCTTCTCCCCTTGCCTTGGTCAGTTTCCCAAGGCCCCAGGCTATTTTTGCCTCCACCCCAGCCTACCATTTTCCCCACGGTGGAAGTTGCCAGGGTGGTACCTCATATGACGCACACAGCAAAGACCAGAAAATCCATGGGAACAGGCTGTGCCATTGGATCAGAACCCACCTTTGGGGTCTCCAGCCTACTGGCTGGCCCCTGTCCTTCTAGTCTCAAGGCCTTGCCTTCTAGGCCCTAGAGACTTGCTTGATGCTTCCAGGCTTGGCTGACTTCCCTGAATCAACTGCTAGACCCAAGGTATCTGACAGGCCCCTACTGTCCTCTCCAGACCCCTACTCATTACCTCATCCACCTTTGATCATCTGCTAATTGCCTGGGCATTCTTGAAAGAATGGGAAGACAAAAAGCCTTCTGTTTTTAACAAGCAGGACTCATCCATCACCACACCTGTCATTTGACATATCTGAACCAGACCTAAAGGCTTCCCAACCACTGAGGTCTCCAGGTCTATTCCTCACACATCATGGACACGATGAAAGAGCTTCTTCACTTCTCGCTCCCTCTGTTTCTCCACTGGCATGAACTCCCTGTTTCCCACAGAAGCTGATGGGGAATAATGACTTCTTGATTTGTTACTCTGAGCTCCTCAAATACGACATGCTATGTCCATAAAGGCATCAGGCCTTCCCATAAGGCATAGGAAGTGAACCCATCTAATGCTAAATCTTCCAGTGCTTGGCTCCAGCAAGCACATGGGGCAGAAACTAATAACTATAAAGCATCCATCTATCATCTTATCAGGCCTTAGTGTGCTTTGTTTGCATAGTTATCTTCCCACAGGTTGACATTTTATGCTTACTGCAAGCTGATATATTCTCCTACCTGCCATATCATTCATAAAGGATAGACAAGCCTCAGGTTCATTACCTGTCATTACACCGTGTACATGTCACCAGGGGCCAAAGCATTGATTCTTCTTGGATCTCCCCAGCAGTGCAGCCCCAAACGCCCAGGCTCCAGGTCTAATGGGTGTGGATTCTGCTCATGCCTCAGGCCCTGGGTGGACTCCACGCCATCACTTCTTGCTCTTGTGGCTGACCCACTCCTCAGGGTTGGACAGAGCTTCTGAGCTCCCAGCTGCTCAGAGGGGATCTGCAGGAAGAACAGAGGGCTCCATCACCTACCAGGGCCAGAAACACATGTCCAGGTTTTAGCTGTTCTCGAAAATTCTAGCCATCCTTCTCTTTCTCTTTATTATTAGGGCCTGCAATTCTTCATGGCTATACCAACTCGATCTCGTCCAGGGTTTTCACTGACAGTGTCCTGCCCACCAACCCACGCCCAGGCCTCAACACACACACACACACCGCACACACATGCACACACACGCCCTTCATTCCTTTCTTACCTCAGCATATTTCATTTCATCTGCCTGAAAGACTCACCTTCTAATCCTGCATCCAAACCCTAGCCATCATTCAGAGTTTAGCCCAGACTGACCAACAGAACCTCACGCTGTTCCATCACCCCAGGAAAGAGAAAGGAAATGCATGTTCTCACATGTGAGATGTATATAGAAGTGCAAGGACATGTTTATGTGGAACATTCCTTAACTCTTCTATCCCAGATCTCCCAAGCAAGGCTTCTGGTGTTCTGTAGTTTGTTGGGGGGGGGGGGTCCAGGTAGGACACCCCACCTATGGCTGATGATGAACATCTTTTCATAGTTCGTCATCTCAGAGTGAGAGACAAAAGTGGAAACACAAACCTTGCTGGGATGAGGAACAGAGACACCGGCTCCACAGAGCCATCACATTTCATAGCCAAGATTGTGCCTTATGCTGTGTCAGGAGGGGCCAAAGTCCTTCTGGCTGAAGCAGCCTGCCCCAGCCTGGAGGTCTGCCCATCTCCGGACAAGTCCAAGGTGGCTACAGCCCTGCATCTCTGAGCAGGCACAGCCCCCAGCTTTTGGGGGTGAAAGGAGTAGGCTCCTGGGGTGCCCACTTGGCTGTGACTCTCAGCTCCACCCCAACCATGGGCTCCTCCAGGCCTCAGTGGGCCATTGCTGAGAAGAGACTGTGGCAGACGAAGAACATCCATCAGGACACCCAGCATTGCAGACAAGGGGAAGCCCCAGAGATAGGAGTGAGAGTGGCAAAAGAAGGAAGGGACACATATATAATGATTAGACTCTCTTCAAGCTGCTTTTGCATCCATTGGGGATCCATTTAGTTTCTCAGTAGCTCTGTGGAGGGGTGTTTGCAAGATTAGGAAACAGATGCACAGAGAGGTTGAGAAGCTTGCTAAAGATCACACAGTAAGTAAATGAAACAGCCAATTATCATTCTTTCCAGCAAGCTCCCTGGCCCTAGGTTAATTTCATCTTCCTTCCAAGTCACCTCAGGGGTGGGGGATGAGTGGGAATGGGAAGGAGGAGGGGGACATTGGCCTGTTTGCCCTGCTATGGGGGGATGGGGAGAAGAGGAGAACAATCATGCCTTTGGATTCTTCCCTCATAGGAGGGTCGAAGAGGAGAAAGCACAGAGATAATAGAGTGATAAATAAGAAAGACAAGAATGTGGAGGCTCCTAGTTAACAGGAGCAGCTCAGGCACAAAGAAATTGGCTGCGATAAACAGCCACTGCTTTGGGAGAGGCTAGGCTGACCTTGAGCCTCCCAGCAACTTGGCCCTCTACAGCTCACGCTCCAAGTCACTTCTCTGCAAAGCAACAGAGGTTAGAAGCCCCTTCGAAAGAGCAAAACAACTATTATTATCTCCAAAAGGCACATATACATTTCATATACTCTATGTGTGGAATATATTCTTAAATAATAAAAATGAAAACAACTCATAGAAGTCTGCCCATTTGACGAAAGATCTCAGTTGCTCCTGGACAATGGGATTCTCTGCTTGATTCCAAAGCAGCTCTTCTCATGACATAGAGAAACTCACAACCTAGGACATTCCTACTTAGCAAGGAAAGGCAGGGCCAACCTCCTTCTGGAACAAGTAACATAGGCCAAAGGCCAGGAAACCCAGGGTAGGTAGCAGATCCATAGAGTTTGGCAGGAAAATAACTTCAAACCTTAATGGCAGCCATGTAGCTCAGTGCAGCCCCAAGTGCCCACCTCTAGTCAACAGAAGACTAGATCTCCAGACTTCAGGCTCAGGGAAGAACAGAAAATCTGCCCCTGGCATCATCGCTCTTTGTCCCAGGCTGTCCATGGATCCTCATTCAGCCTTGGGACTTTCAGTGAGCCCTGCTATGTGCAGAAGATGCCATGGGGGAAGGAGAAGAAACTACACTCTTAAGAAGCCAGTCACCATCCCGCCCCGACTGGCTGCAGGTCACCTGGCAGCTGTGGCCCCAGAGGCAAACAGCTACAGCACATTCATTTTTGTTGGCGTGGGGAGGGTGAGGATAGGAGCTCTTCCAAGCTCTCCTGCAAGTTGGGGTTGAAACATATTCACAGCAGATGGTGCTGTCGCCCTCACTCCGGGATTCTCATTCCTAATTATCTGTGCTGTCAGCAAAACAATTAACCCTCAAAGAAAAATTGCACCGTCCACTCCCAACCATATGAAAAGGCAATTTTTTCCAAGGACAAGGGACACTTAGGGCAGCCTTGCACTCGGTTCTGGATCTCACCACCCTGGGTGATCTCGCCATCCTTTGACCTCTGCACTCTGTCACAGGCATTGCGGCAGCCCCTCTCCTCTGAGCCTGCGGTCCCTTTCTCATAAAAGAAGGAGGTGAGTCTGTTCCCAAGGGCCCCCTTCAGTACCACAGTGCCACCACTCTACAAGCCATTTCTTTTCATCTGAATTTTCAGTTCCTTTGGAGCTGGAACTGAGTTTCTGTTTGTTTCCTCATTCGTTTGCTCACTTGTTTATTTACCCCTCCATCCATCCATTCTGTGATTTTGGATTTATCATGTTGTTCCCAGGAGATACAAAGACAATATCTGTTCAGCCTTCTTGACTACTTCTTGGAGCTCTTTTCCCCCGGAGATGTGGGCAGAGGAAGGAAGGATAGGATAAGGAGAGGTGGAACTGCCAGGGGCCTGAGGATGTAGCCCTGGCTCGGTCTCAGGCTGTAGGAGGCAAGGCCTGTGGCTGCATTTGGATTCTCTCTGAAGATTTAGCTGCAGAAAAGCAGCCTCCTCTCCAGGGAGCTGAATTTCACTTCAGTCCCCAGGGAAGACCTGCAGAGGTGTGATCTGAGGAGAGTGGACAGGCTCCTACCCCGTCACCCATCAGCGAGATAGGTCTTATTCGCCACTGTAGGGCTGGTGACAGCACAGGGCCTGCCCTTGGTAGGTGCTCATTAAATATATGAGGCATGAGTGAATGACTGTCCTTAAAGGAGCTGTTGTAAAAGAAAGGAGAGTTTTCACAGGGCTACAGCATGCCGCTTGTTACCTTAGAGGCCTACTATTTAAAGCCGGGATCAGTTGGTCTAATTCACCCATCATCATGCACTGTCATGGAAAAGAACACAAAATGAGCAAGAAACTGTGGAATGATTCACTGTCAATGCTGAAAGAGCCCTCAGAGATGGTGACATCCAGGGCCACATTTTACAAGTGTGATCTGGAGATGTTGAGGGGGAGATGGAGAGAAACCCTGCCGTTGGTGGGGGGCCTCCCTCCAAGGCCTCACTCTCGTTCCACAGACTGGGGAATGCATGATGTAGAAAGGAAAAGAAAGGTCTATCAGGGCCATTGTGGGGCTCAGGCAGGGACAGTGCCCTGGGCACCCAGGAAAGAGGTGCAGAAACTGGATAGGGGCTGGTGGGATCAGGGAGCTGGGACCCCTCCCCCGACATCATATTTCCCAGTCTAAGCCTTGTGACATCTTTCTTCCCTCTCCCAACTGTCTACCAGAGCTTGCCCCCTCCCAGTGCCCAGGAGCACAGGTTCCCATGCCAGCTCATCTGCATAAAGGGATTGTGTTTATATTCAAAGTGGGCTGCTGCCCACTCAGAAGCTGCCCACTCAAAGGCAGCACATGTGACTGCACCCCCTGCCCAGAGCCCAAGTGGGACCGATGCCAACGTCTGGCTGGAGACATTTCTAAATATGAGCTTGGCACAAAGAGTCAGGTTCCCAGGCCTTCTCTGCCACAGGAGACCCAGCCAGGATTTTCAAGGCTGCCAGGAGGGACAGGGCTGGGGGCAGGCAGGATCGGGAGGCAGCCAGCTGAGACGGCCATCGTCCCCAGAAACATCGCCCGAACCCCTCCCTGGCCCTCCAGCCTTGTTAGGGGAAGAGAAAGGATTACCCTGCACCTAGAGAGTCTAATCAATTCCCCACAACCCTCGGCAGGAGGGACGGGAAAGCCACTGCCTGCTCAAATGTGTATGGATTAAAAATATACAAATGGAATATTTTTTTCTTCCCCTCCTCAACCCCCTGAAGCCTAGGATGCTTGTTAAAAATAGCCTTGCTGTGGCATGGATCCTACACAACCCAACGGCTGGCAGGAAAATTAAGGAGCCACTGGAGACAGCGCTGTTAAGTGGCTACCCCTGGGGAGTGGAATGGGGAGAGCCAGGAGGGAGGGAGGTGCTTTCAAGTGTTGCCGGACACACTTCTACATTGCCTGGATTTTTTAACAGCAAGCAGATATAAAATAAGTTCATTGTTTTTTACTGGAGTTTCATCCTTTGCATCCTCCAGCCTACGTTTAAGGCTGAATTCATACTTAGTGACCCGACAGTACCTGCTGGCTGGCCTGGCAGTGCTCCAAGGAGACCCAGGACGCTCAGGCCACCAGGTACAAACACAGCCCAGCATCGAGAAAACAGCACTGAATCAGTCAGTCTTGGATCTGTAACCAGCTGGCTGTGCGACCTTAGGTAAGTTGCTTGAGCTCTCTGGGCCTCAGTTTCCTTAACTGTAAAATGATGCGGTTAGATTAAATGTTAAGCCAGGTACCTTCTACTACTAGAAGGTATTAGATCTAACTGCATCATTTTACAGTACCTTCTAGCACCCTCTAGAAGGTATTCTAGTCCTAGCATTTCCTAATTTTAAGGATTGAGGAAAAACATCTAAGATTTGCCCTGTGTTTGTCCCCACCATGAACAGTGAGAGGAATTTGTCCCTGGGCAAATTCCTGCCTCATCTATAACATAGAGTAATAATACCCACACCCAAAGGCTGTTGTAAATATTAAACGCAATAAAATAAAAAAGTACTTGCTCATTGTAGGAACTTAACATCCTTCTATTCCTTTCTTCCTCCTATATTTAGCCCACACTCTGGAGGCCGCATTGCTGGCTGGTTAAGAAATGTGGGCTCTGGAATCAGGTTTGTATCCCAGCTCCACCACCCATTAGCTGTGTGACCTTGGGTAAGCAACTTAATTTCTCTGTGCCCTGGCTTCTTCATCTATGAAACAGGAGTGGGTCGGGAGTGGTGGATGTGCTGCCCACGCCCACACCCCTTCCCCTAATAGCCTGTTGGGCTCCCAGTTTTCAATCTGCATCATCTGCCGATCTGGATTTTGGAACTTCCTTAACAGGCCCCCTCCTCTCTCCCAACCTCTCTAAACTTCCTGGCCCACAGCTGCCTGCCACCTGCAGATTGTTCCACTGGCCTATCCCCTTCCCTCTGCACTCCCTCCCCCACCTGCTTTGGTCTTTACTCAGCAGGCTATGCACCTGGCTAGGAGTGGGGCTTCTACCCTGGAGCCATGGGGATGTGTGTTTTATTTATTTATTTATTTAAATTTATTTTTGAGATGGAGTCTGGCTCTGTCACCTAGGCTGGAGTGCAGTGGCACGATCTCGGCTCACTGCAACCTCCACCTCCCAGGTTCAAGCTATTCTCCTGCCTCAGCCTTCTGAGTAGCTGGATTGCAGGCACACACCTCCACACCCGGCTAATTTTTGTATTTTTAGTAGAGACGGGGTTTCACCTTGTTGGCCAGGCTGGTCTTGAACTCCTGACCTCAAGTGATCCACCCACCTCAGCCTCCCAAAGTGATGGGATTATAGGCATGAGCCACCACACGTGGCCGGGAAGTGTGTTTTAAATCAGTGCTTGTCAAACTTCTACGTGCTTATGAATCACCTGGGATCTTGTCACAATGCAGGTGCTGTTTCAGTAGGTCCCAGGTGGAGTCAAGATCCTGCATTGCTAACAAGCTCCCAGGGGATGCCCATGCCACTGGTCTGGGATCACCTTCTGATTAGCCAGGCTGCAGAGTGGAGGACGTCCTGGCACATGTATGGTGAGGGGAAGGGGAAAGGGGGAAAAAAAGGGAGACAGGGACAAGGCCAGCCAGTTATCCAAAACAGAGAAGGAGTAGAATTTAGACAAAGATGGTATAATGGAGATCAAGTGTGGATTCAAGAGACAAAGAGGAAAAGTAGGAGAATGCTTTATGAAATTATGACATTAGCCAACCAATAAAAATAATGCTTATTGAGATAATGCAGCAACACAGAAGAATGCTTATAGCATATTAACTCAAAAAGCAGACTACCAGTTATATGGATACTATGTCTTCAACACCGCCAAATGCAGGTTTAGGAAAGCTGATAAGTCATGAGGACCATGAAGGTTGTGCTGTGGTAATGTAACGACATGTGTTTTTATTTATTTGTCATTCTCTGGATTTTCTGGAAGAAGTTGTGTCATTTTTGTAATTTAAAATTTATCTTCTATATACTCTCTGATGTCCACTCCTCAAAATCGCCAGTTATTCTTTGTTATGGAGGTTTTCTGTATTTTAAGCACAAACTGCCATTGTTGCAAAGGCTGCAAAATGGTGCATTAAATCTTCTCAGTCAAACCCAAAAATAAAGCAACCCAGATTCTGTTTTTCCTCTAAGCCAAGGGTCCAGCGCTTTGGAAGGCTGGTGCTATCACCTCTCACTATAGCAACAGGAAGACCTTGGTAACCCCGAGCTTACAGTTATTAAGGGTAAAAATAGGAAGTCTGTGGATAGCTGTTCAGTAAGAAGCTGCAGTAGGTGTGCACTGGACAGGCTGGGTTTGGAGCCCTTTCTTGCAGGAAATAGAAAGCAAAAATCAGACTCCAGGAGCTGGTTCCTGCAGGATTACTAGGAGTGCTTGGCATTTTCTTCTTTTTTTCCTATTTCAGGGCTATCAGCTACCTTTCAAACTGGTTTCTGACATGCGTAGAGGTGGACTCTTCTAGAACAGCAGCCTCAGAATTCACTTAGGAATTGGGCATGTTCACCCGACTCCCAAATGCCCACCCCCCAAGGTGCTCTGCGCACTTCTGTTGTGCTTTCCTGGCATACCAGCACCGCCCCCCACACCCCCAGACCTCCATCCCACTCTGTCTCTTCAGCATGCTCCTGGGCAGGTATTTCAGGAGTATATTTCTGTCTCTTCAGCATGCTCCTTGGCAGGTATTTCAGGTCCCCCAGTGTCCCCACAAGGCCTTGGCTCTGACCTCTGGGAGGCTGGAGGGGGTCCCAGCCCCAGTCTGGCTGATCCTGCCTGAGGTGCAGTGTCTGGCCCCAGCCCTGCTGCCCAGTTCCTGGATCCATTTTGCACTCTGGCAAACCAAGTGCAAGGCCCAGCTCTGCTGCCATCTGGCTGTGGGACCTTGGGCAAATCATTTCCCATCTCTGAACCTCAATTACATGATCTATAAAAATGTTAAAATGGGTTTATGGGATCTCTTGGTCCTATCTGGCTCTCATACTCTATGATGCCCATGGAAATAACCATTTAGTAATAGAGGTGAGATATTTCACATACAACAATTTTCTAGACAACTGAACAACTGAACATTGCCCCATTAAGCAACAAAATGTGTTTGATTTTTAAACCTACTGCATAAAGTATTCTTTTAATGTTTACATGCTTCTCTTCCTCACCATGTTAGCCAGGCTGGTCTCAAACTCCTGACCTCAAGTGATCGGCAAATGACACAAACCCTAAAATGTGTGTACTTTCTGCCCCAGCTTCACCCCACAAAGCACTTGAAGGGCTGAGATGCTGAACATGACTGAACCTTGTCTTGCTGACCCTCTGCCACCAGCACAAGGCTCTTTGCCATGCTGAGCATTTGTCTCTGTCTCTCTGCTTTTCTTCTTCTATCCACCCCTTCCTCATAGTCAGTCTCCCATGAGTCATGCCCTGGTTGAGAACACCTGCCTCAAGCCGCTTCCTGTACCTCTAATGCAGAACATGGGTTCCCCCAAGGCTGGGCAACCCAGGGTTCTGAGTGAGGGTGGGGGCAGGGGTGTTCTTGGAAATAAGGTGCCAGGCTTTAGCCATTTTTGCTAACCAGAGGCCCTTTTACCTGACTTTGCCATCTGTGTCTGTGTTCTGGATAGGAGAGGTTGCTTGCAGGCTGGTCTCTGGGTAAGCGGAGTGTCACTGGGCGCTGCTTCCTTCTGTCTCAATGGCTGGTTTCCCCAGAGCGGGGCTAACAGACCATCAGAGGAGCTGACCAACCACGGAGGCCAGATGAGAAAGTGAAATCAGATTTAGAATTTCACTCCAACTCTACATCCCTAGCATCATCACCCTTTTCTTTTTCCTTTTTTTTTTTAGATGGAGTCTTGCTCTGTTGCCAGGCTGGAGTGCAGTGGTGGAATCTTGGGTCACTGCAACCTCTGCCTCCCGGGTTTAAGTGATTCTCCTGCCTCAGCCTTCTGAGTAGCTGGGATTACAGGCACGCGCCACCACACCTGGCTAATTTTTGTATTTTTAGTAGAGATGGGTTTTCACCATGTTGGTCAGGCTGGTCTCGAGCTCCTGACCTCATGATCCACAAGCCTCAGCCTCCCAAAGTGCTGGGATTACAGGCATGAGCCACCACGCCGGGCCAGCATCACCCTTTCCTATAGAGTGATTCCCAGTTTTTTTTTTTTTGTTTTTTTTTTTTTGAGACGGAGTCTCGCTCTGTTACCCAGGCTCACGGCAACTTCCTCCTCCTGGATTCAAGCCATTCTCCTGTCACAGCCTCCCAAGTAGCTGGGACTACAGGCACGCACCACCATGCCCTGCTAATTTTTGTATTTTTAGTAGAGATGGCATTTCACCATGTTGGCCAGGCTGGTCTCAAGCTCCTGACCTCAAGTGATCGGCCTCCCAAAGTGCTGGGATTATAGGCGTGAGCCACCACTCCCAGCCGTGATCCCCAAATTTCAATATGCTCTTGCCTGTTGCTTTTTCCCATAAAAGATACCATAATTCCTCAGTTGAGGCTTTCTTTTCCCTGCTTCCCCTAGGAAGCCCTCCAGAGGCAGGAGGTTAGAGGCAGGCTTCCTCAGACGCAGAACTGACTGGCAGAGCAACACGTGTGCACCCACTCCCTCCTCTCCCCGTCAAGCAGCATGAATCCTCACCCTGCTGCCTCTGCCTTGGGCCCCTGGGCACACCAGCTTCCACCAAGGCTTCACATGCTATGGGGTGGGCAGCCTCTTCCCTTACCTGACCCAGCCAACCTCTGCTTTCTCACCAACCCTACCAAGATTCCACTGGAACATCTGAACTCCCTGCTCAGGGATGGAACCAGCAAAGAGCCTGAAGGTTGTGGTCACAAAAGAGAATTGGAGTTTTCCAGCAGGGAGGTAGGCCATTCTGAGAGATGTTAATACCTACGAAAAGGCCAGGCTCCAGCCACATGGAAGGGAGGTTCTGGGGATGAAACACCAAAATCACCTTGAGACCAGGGTGGGAAATGGTTTGCAAGACACTGAGGTCAACATGCAAAAAGGCAGGAATCAGGGCTGAGGAGGCCTGGAAGGCAGGTACAGAGGCCTCTGTGACCCCACAGCCCTGTTGGCCTGCCCCAGGGAGCAGCATGGTAGCAATGACATGAGCCAAGACTGTAAAATAGCATGAGCCTTGCAAAATAATAACTACCAAGAGCCAGGCATTTTCCAAGGCTAACTCACTGCAGTCATCACAACAACCCTGCCCGTGAATTGGCACCTACTTCCACTTTGCCACCTGCAGGGTGGAGGGGTGGGAATGTTATATACTGTTAGGAGTTGATGCCATCAGAGGAGCCAGACCAGAAGGCAAGTTCAGATTTAGAATTCAACCCCAGCTTTATACATCCCTGACATCATCCTAGGTCCGAGTCTAGCTCCCAATTTTACAGATGAGTAAACTGAGGCTTACAATGGGTAAGCAGCCAAGGTCACACAGTTTATAAAGGCAGAGCCTGGATACAAATCCTCACCTACCTCATTCCAAAGTGAACCCTCTTCACTGCCACACTTCCCTGCAGACCACAGTTCCCCACTAGGGCAAGGTCCATGACTGCCTGACTGTTTTGTTCCAGAGGATCGTGCTATCTCACAAATAAAAATGTTGCTCCAGGCCAGGAGTGGTGGCTCATGCCTGTAATCCCAGCACTTTGGGAGGCCAAGGTGGGAGGGTCACTTGAGGTCAGGACTTCGAGACCAGCCTGACCAACATGGTGAAACCTTGTCTCTACTAAAAATACAAAAATTAGCTAGGTGTGGTGGCACATGCCTATAATCCCCACTACTCGGGAGGCTGAGGCAGGAGAATAGCTTCAACCTGGGAGGCAGAGGTTGCAGTGAGCTGAGATCGTGCCACTGCACTCCAGCCTGGGTGGCAAGGCTAGACTTTGTATCAAAAACAAACAAACAAAAAACACAGTGCCTGATCTGCCATAGAGGCTAAGAGTGCCAGTGAGGTCATTCCCCTGGGGAGGGCCGGTTTCCAAGAGTTCCTGAGTGGACATGCATCACCTGGCTGTGCCTGCTGCCCCTCTGCTCTCACACACACACATGCATCTGGCCAAGGGAAAAAGCCCTGAGGGACAGATGGGAGGCATGGAAGCTGGGGGAGGGGCAAGGAGGTGGCAGAAGAGCACAGTAGGGGCCACAGGGTCAAGGGGGCTTTAATGCAGCCCTAGGCATGGTGCTGGCTGGCTGGTGGCTGGCAGGACCTATTAGCAGCTTGCTCAGTGGCTCCTTCAAATTGAAAGGTCACAGCATCCTGGCCATACCCATCAGGGGAGGGAGGACTAAAGGAGGAAAACATTTTCCCCCTCAGTATATTTTCCAATATGAAATGGGCATGGATGAAAGAAATGTCAGAGAAGAGCAATGATAAATTTTCTCTTTACATCAAGAAGACCAGGTTCAAGTCTGCATCTTTTTTTGATTAGTTTCTTGCATATTGCCTAATGCCCACCTAGCACCACCAGATGCAAACTATAGAGGCTGCATATGTGTTTTAGGGAGTCCCTATAATATGTTCTGTCCTGTTGAGATGACACATTGACAAATGAATAAAGCAGATCCCTACATAAGGGGGCGTGTGGTCTTGTGAGAGGAGGCTGGGCACACAGCTCCAAAGGCAGAGACCCTGAGTCACCCAATCTTGGAGTGATGCTGAAATGAATGATGTCCATGCTAAACGCTGGAGGAGGAAAGTTTAAAGTAGAATCAAGCTTTTCCAGAGGTGGTGGATCCTCCAGCCCTACCACCACTCAGACTAGTTGGCCGGCCACACGCAGGGGAATGAGCTAAAGTCTGGTCCATTAGGGCCCAAGATGGCAAAGGGCCTAGAAATTCCACATTTAACAGAGGCCATGCAGTGGGGGTACACAGTACTGGCATCCTGGAGGGCAGTTTTAAAGGGAAGGGGAGAGAGACTGCAAAACTCAGCCCAGGATGGGGACTACATTTTCTTCATTTTGTGGCCCCTGCACCTAGCACAGTGCCTGGCCTGTAATGGGAACTCCACCTGCCCTTCATAAACAGGGCTATGTCCCACAGCATTGACAGTCTGCTGCACTGCACGGCACTACACTGAAATGAGTGCGTTTCCTCAGTGCATGTGCTGAGTCCCACTCTAACTAGACTGGGACTCTTAAAAACTGTTTTCTTTGTTTATTGTTTTGAGTGGAATATTAGCTTTCTATTACTGCTGTAACAAATGGCCGCACCCTTAGTGGTTTACACAACATGAATTCATTATCTTACAGTTCTGGAGGTTGAAGTCTGACAAGGGTCTCACTGGGCTAAAATCAAGGTGTCAGCTTAGCTGTGTTCCTTCCTGGAGGCTCTAGAGAGGAACATCTCCTTGCCTTTTCAAGCCTCCAGGGGCTGCCTGCATTCCTTGGCTGATGCACCTTCCTCCATCGTCAAAGCTAGAAGCATAGCATCTCTCTGAAGGTTCTTCCGTAGTTACGTCTCCCTCTCTGACCACGGCCAGGCAAGGTTCCTGCTTTTAAGGGCTTATGCGACTAGATTGAGCACATCTGGATAAACCAGGATAATTTCCCCATCTCAGTATCTATAACCTTAATCCCATCTGCAAAGCCCCTGTGTCACATAAGGCAACATACTCACAGGTTCTGGGGATTTGAGTGTGGACATTTTGGAGAGGCCATTTCCTGCCAACCACAAATAACAAATACATTCACATTGTTCAAAACCCAAATGGCATAAAAGGCTATAGATTGAAAAGGTGCCCTTCCACCCCTGTCGCCCACCACCCAGTTCCCCTCCCTGTTAACATTTCCTTGTGTTTCTATCCCAAGAGGTTTTATGCCTAAAGCAATAGCAGTATGTATAACTTTTACACCCATGGTACAGTACCATAATACTGTTCTGCATCTTGTTTTTATCATAACACCCTTGAGATTGTCCTGGATCCATATATAAAAGCATCCTTGTTCTCTTTAATGGCTGCATACCCTTCCAGTGTGTGGATGCACTATAGTTGATTAATCTAGTCTCCTGCTGATGCACTCTTAAGTTGTTTATAATCTTTTGGTCTTACATACAACACTGCAGTGAACAATCTCGTATGTATACCATTTCCCGTATGTGCCTGGATGTCTGTAGAATAAATTCATATAAGTGGAACTCATGGGTCAAAGGACATCTGCATTAAAATTCCCCAGCTACTGCTGAATGGCCCTCCACAGAGCTGAACTAATGTACACACACACTCCCCACCCCAAGCCATGTGTGAGTGCGAGATGGAAGCCCTTTTTGACAGAGAAGCCACGGCTCACACCTCTTCTTTACCCCTCCCTGCTGCCCCCGTGTTTATTCCAGGGATGAACCCAGGAAGCCCTTGAGGATTGCTGCCACTCAAAATCCCCTGGACTCTTGTTGGTGACGGGGCAGGAGTGGAGAGGAGGACAAAGCCGGCAGCCAGCAAAGGAGGGCCCAAGTTCAAAGGTGTTAAAAGACCAGTGGCTTTGGGTGTCTCAACCAGCAAACTTCTCCTCCCTCATGGACTTTCTACAGGCTTGCAAGCCAACTGGTTTCCCCAGTGGGGAAAGTATACCACCACTGTCTAAAAGGAGGGCCTCTCGCCGTGGATGTGCTACAAGAGGAGATAACAAATGCATTTGGGTTTCCAATGGCCCAGCTGCACCGTGTTAAGAAAAACGCCGTTTTCCTGCTCTTAATCCATTCCTGGTGGAGATGTTGCTTCAACTTGAAGGAGCCTTTTATGTGCTGAAGTCAACTGCAATCTAAAAGATAAGTTAAATCACTTATTCAGGAAGACAGGAAGCCTTTGACGGCAGTGACTGATTAAGATTTCACAGCAGCCAGAGCCAGGCCTATGGAACCCAAAGAGTGCTCGTTCCCTCACCAACCAGCACTGTTGGCCCCTCCTTGGCAGCAAGCCAAGCTCAGAATCCTACCCTCAGGGAGATTTCCCTCTGACAGAGCATGGAGGGGGCTGGAGCAGACAGAGGGGAGTGCTAAGTCCCAGCAGGTGAACCTGAGAGCCCTGATGACAGGAACTAGAGGTACCCCACCCTCTGCCCAGCCCCCTTCCTCACCTCCATTTAGCCTTGGCCTGGTCTCCCATGGTCAGCTCAAGGGTCCCCTCTTCCAGGAAGCCTTCCCTGACCCTACAGGCCAGGACTCGCAGGTGCCTTTACACAACATGTTCCTAGAGCACTTGTACTTTACCCCATCCTCGCACCTTTGACTCTGAAGACTTGCCTGTCACCTGGCATGGCAGCCACTTGACTGTGAGCACTCTGGGGGCAGCACATGGTACCATGCTGGATGCCCACTAAGCTCTTGGCACGTGTTTGGAAGGCAGAGGAACCTGAGCTCAGGGAACAGAGTGGCTACCTGCCTTGCCAGTGTCACCTGCCAGCTTATCCAAGTGCTCACAGCCCTGCTGGCTGCTAACCACTGGGCTAGGCCCTGGGGGCATCCGCAGTATTCCAACAGGGCTTCTTGTCCTAAAATGCCACCCAGGCCCCAAAGGCCCACTGTTAGAATCCACTCTTTTAGCAAAGCATCACCTCCAGAAAGTTCCCATCCCCAAGAGGAGGCACAGTCTCACCCTGTGGTCCTCTTCATCTGCTTGGCCAGCCAGGGATGGGGCTCAGGGGAAGGATTAATCTAGGGCCCAGGATGCTGACCAGGGTGAGCAGGCTGGAGGAGGCACTGGGGTGGGCAGTCCATGGGCAGCCTGGGGGCACTGGGTCCAGAAGATGAAAGTATGCCTCAAGGGCATCAAGGTAAGATCCCAACTTTACACATGAACAAAACCCTCAGAAGAGCAGAACTGGGCTAAGTTCAGGACAGAAGAGATGTGCAAGCAGGTGAGCAAATGATGTCAAGGTTGGAGGTGAGCTGAAAGGCGCAGGGGGTAGCTCTGTGGAAAGCACAGTGTTCACTGTGTTGGGAGGGCTGGGACCCAAGTTACTCCACCCCTAGTCCCCCACTTCTGCACCAGTGGTAGCCCTGGGCAGGCCATCAACCTTAGATATCTGAATATGAGAATCATCATCTGCCCTGCCTGCCTTGCACAACTACTGCTCTACATTAAATCAGAAAGGAGATGAGAAAATTCTCTAGAAGCCTAAAAGCAATATAGAAATAGAAACTGTTGTAACAATCATCATTTGCTTTTTCAGAGTGTCTTGCAGCCTGTATAGGGCTTTCCTATCCAGTAACCTCCTAACCCTCAAAACAACTCTGGGAGATAGGTATGGATATGTATACTCAATTTACAGATGTGAAAACTGAGGAACAGATAGTTCCAGCCCAGAATCACACCAATAACAAGGGGCTGAGGTAACAGCTGTGTCCAGGTCTTCTGCTGCAAATAGAGTGTTCTATTTACTACACCAAGATGTACCCTCCATTGTCTAAAATCACAAGCTCTGGCTGTACAGAAAACCCTCCTTATTCTTCAGTCTTTCTATGGATTTGTTGATTCCTCCTCCTCCTTCTTCAATCCATCCGTGGATTTGCTGATTGACGAATGAGCTTCCCTGGTCTCCTTGTCACGGCACTGTTTGGGGGAGTTTGTGGTCAGAGTTTTTATCTGAGGACAAGAAACCAGGCTGCAGCCTGGGCTCAGCCTCTTATCCATTGTGGGGCTAAGGAAGAGTCCCTGTCCCCCAGTATTCTCCAATCCCATCTGATGTTAAAACCTCTTAATGACCCTGATCTAAGCATTTCCAGAAAACGGTTCTCACGGCCTTTCTGGGGGTGGCGGGGGCAATCCTTTGTGACAGCATGAAAAGCAGGATGGGGCTGGCCTGGTTGCAATGGCACACACTAGGTTCCAGGCACTCCACACGTTTCTCATGATAACCTCGTGGTTGATACTCACACAGATGAGGAGCTGAAAGGCTGCAGGAGCTGCCCACCATCCTCACACAGCGTGGAAGTGGTAGCACCAAGACTGAGGCCCAGGAGGGGGGTCCAAAGGGCCATCCTGCATTTTCCATTGCAGCAGGGTGGGAAGGAGAGGGAGATAGAGGCTTTACCTCTACTCTAAATCACCTCCTTAGGTTGCCATATTTTCCTTACTTCAATGAATTATGTGGAACAAAATACATTCAATTGGTAGCAGAAATCGGCCTCCAGTTTCTCAGATCCTCATTCAATGAAAGCATCCTTTGCAGGTGCCACTGCTTGGGAATACACCTGTAATTCACATCTGCACACAAAACTCCATCTTTCTTTGAGGCCTGAACAAACAGGTTTTTGTCGTTTTGTGGTTTTTGTTTGTTTGTTTGTTTAAGAGATGGGGTCTCACTATGTTGCCCAGGCTGGCCTCAAACTCCTGGGCTCAAGGGACCCTACTGTCTCAGCCTCCAGAGTAGCTGGGATGACAGGTGCACACCACTGTGTCCAGCTTTACAAATAGGTTTCTTAGGCTGACCTTATCAATCTCAACATCAACACAATTAAGGAATTTGCTCACAATAGTCTCCTGTTGGAGTCTTTACGTGCACGAACATCGTTCTCACAGACCATCCAATATGGACAAACTTGACTTGGAAACAGGAAAATAGGGAGGTAATTAATCACCTGGTAAAAGGACACACCCCAGATGTACTTTTCACATCACCATCCCCAAATATGCCTTAAGGGGCATCAAGGTAACATCCCAGCTTTATACCACATGAATAGAGCTTCTCTATTCATGTGGTTTTCAGAACATATCCATCTACTAGACTCAGGAACTTGACTTGAGAGACATGGATATTTCTTGCTTCCTGGCAGCAAATCCAACAGCAATTCCAGTCCCTGCAGCCAGTTAGGCAGGGAGGAAAGGGCTGGTGTGTCAGGGCTGGTCCAAGCACACTGGTATACTTGAGTCAACATCTGCAGCAGAGGAAGGGAGACAGAGGGGACTAAATAAACAGAGCTGTGCCATTGGGAGTCCACTAAGCACGCCAATGCCCTCCTACGCCCCTCAGCATCCAGGCCTCCTGGCCTCACACCACCCTAGAACATTCTTGTTGCCCAAACCTCAGAGGAGGGCTTTCCCTGAACCAACTCTGACTTCCTGCTTCCTCTCTGACCCTACATGGTGGTACTCCACCTCTACCAGACATCCCTTCCCTGCTCTGCCTGCAGCTTCATCAAAGCCTACTGGGCCCTGGAGAAGAGAGCCATGCCAATCCCCCCTGCAGTGAGCTAGCATAGTGCATTCAGGTTAGTTACTTTCCTTCTTGGGCATCTCTGGTTTATAACATGAGCCTCTTGGAGAGGGCGGTATTTTGAACAAAGGAAATAATCTTTCATTGTGAAATTTCAAGGACTGTGGGGGGAAGAAATCCAGTGAGGCTGGAGGGCAGTAATGGGGGAACAGAGAGATCTCTGAGATACAACAATGTCACACGGACCAGCCATGAGCTACTACTGGAAATCTGTTTTTCAAAATTTAAAAGAGTCAATTTCCAGATGTCTGCTTAGGGGAGCCAAACTGCTGTTGATTTGTTCCCAGTTCGCCACGGAATAAAGTCTGAACTCCTCACCCGAGCACTCCAGACCTTCCACGTTCTGGCTCCCATAAAGCCTGCTCTCCTTCCTGCCCCTCCTAGGAACCCCACTTGGCCATTCGCTTCCACAGTATCCTGCAGACCTGCTCGGGGCTTCCCAGCCTGCACACTAGCCCAGGCCTGAGCATGCTCCTTTACCAGCACCACTGCACTGCACAACTCCAGTGGGTGCCGTGCTCATGCCAGGCTGTGTGTGTGCAGTGCACAGCACGGCAATCCATGTGCTGCCTCATCCATAGCCTCCACTTCAGGAAGTCTCCCATGCACCCCTGCAACCTTCCTCTTCTCAATTTCTTTGTTGCCTAGAACCTGCAGCTCACTTCAGGCACTGGACACTCCCTGCTTCACATTCTCTTGATCTGAGTGGGTGGGGGTAGGTCCCCAATCAGAGCACAAGTGCCCTGAGGGCAGTGACTGAGTCCTAAGACCTCACACCCCAGGTGAGCGGGCTGAGAAGTTCACGTTGGCTTTCTACTGTGAACTTTTCCTGGGCCAGCATCCACAGCAGCAACGGGCAACTTGCTAGAAATGCACATTCTGGGGCCCCACCCCAGAAGTCTTGAATCAGATGCTCTGGTGGTGGGGCCCAGCACCCTGTTTTGGCAAGCCCACCAGGCAACTCCGATGCGCATGAGGCTTGAGACCCACTGAGTTATAGGATCCTCAACATCCTTTCTGGGTTTATTCAACAGGGTTTTCCAGCTAGGGAAGGGGCAGGCATCATCTTGTCGGACTGTTACAGAGACCCCATCCCCAGGTATTTCTCAGGCATCTCCAAGTGAACTCCCTCAGAAAGCCTCCATGCAGCCTGAAGTGCTATCATGCCAAGGTTGCCAGCCAACAGCGCAGAGCAGCCAGGATGCTTCAGCGCTCCTCCAAAGGGCTCTCCTGTTCAACAAGCCTTCCCTGGGCCCTGCTAGCTGGGTGGTTACATTATTCAGCAACCAAGTAGAGTTTAACAGTGTCCCTGTCTCCCAACCAAGCAATTCACCCCAACTGTGCTACGGGCTTTTCCAACACAAAGCAGGGCAGTGTTCAGGAACTTGGCAACAGGAAGGCCCTCCTCCAGGTCCCCACACCTTTTCACAGTCTGCCCAGGCTAAAGCCCCTGGCATCCCATCTCCTAGGGCAGAAGTGAGTAAGGAAGGGAGGTCAGACCAGATATAAAGAGCCAGATCCCAGCGCCACTCTGGACTTACAGAATCAGAATTGCTAGGAGTACCTGGGGATCCAGATGTTGATCAAGTCTCCCTGCCATTCTTATCGGACAATTCAAGAAATGATCAATGGGCCAACGTGCATTATCTAACAGATGAGGGAACTGAGGCCCAAGGCAGTGAGTGACTGGCATTCCCTGAGCATCCCAGGCCACAGAGCATTCTCTCCACCCTCTCAGCCCCCACAGCACCCGCCACCTGGGTCCCCCTCACAGTTCCTAACACACATAATCCTATACTAAACTTCTAAACACTGCCCTATGTGGCCCTGCTTTCTCCCCCACTGAACTGGAAGGGACTAGAGACAGGACCAGGCCTGAGACAGGACTCCCCCCACAGTACTGTGCTCAGTTCAGGGCACAGGGAAGGAATGAACCATCCCCTGAGGCAGCCTGCATTCTCCATGAGCATATGTGCTAAGATTAATCTATCAGATCACCAGATTGTCACCTTGAAACACACCGGAAGGTCTGTCCCAGAGGGGTGACAGAACATATAGATTCTGATGGGAGGCAGACAGCCACCTGCAGAATAGGTCGGGGGTGGCCAGGAGGAGGAAGTTAGAGCAAGAAGCCAGTGCTCCTGTTGGAGGCTGGGAAGGGGGAGGGAGGAATGCCACAAAGACAAACTGCACCTTCTTGTTGATTTTGCTCAGCCAGGCCCGGGAGAAACACAGCTGGGAACTGGGACGCAGAGCGCACACTTCCTCACCTCTCCCTCTCAGGAGCCCTTCCCTGACACATAGGAAAGGTGACAATGAAACAGAGACAAAGAAGAGCTCCGAGGAGTAAACAAGCCTGCTCAGCGCTCAGCGTCGTTTAGGTGCTGGAGGGCCCAGGAATTCTCCCCAGGTGCCCCGGGCACTGTAGGACTCCTCAATTTGCCTTTCCCCAGCAGCACAGTCGGTGACTGCCAAGGTAAGGAGCTTTGGGGAACTCCTGGAAGGTCTCACTAGTATTTGAACTTTGCCCCACCCAACCCTGACCAGGCCCTCCCACCTCCTCCAGCCAGTCATGTAGACTGGTAATAACAAACACCCCAAAATTTCAGTGGCCTGAGACAACAAAAGTGGATTTCATGCTCATAGGACATGTCCACTAATTCTTCTCCTCAATCCAGCTTTTTCATCTCCAAATTTAGCCTAAACTAATGGCACAGAGTAGAAGTTTTTGTTACACAGCGGATAAAGTTTGGATGCTTGTCCCCTCCAAATCTCATGTTGACATGTAATCCCCAGCGTTGGAGGTGAGGGCTGGTGAGAGTGCTTGGATCACAAGGGCAGATCCCACATGAATGGCTTAGTGCCATCCCCTTGGTGATAAGTGAGTTATTGCTCTGAGTTCATGTGAGATCTGGTTGTTTAAAAGTGTGTAGTAGGGACCGGATGCAGTAGCTCAAACCTGTAATCCCAACATTTTGGGAGGCCGAGGCGGGTGGATCAGTTGAGGTCAGGAGTTCGAGAACAGCCTGGCCAACAATGGTGAAACCCCGTCTCCACTAAAAATACAAAAATTAGCCAGACATGGTGGCGGGCACCTGTAATCCCAGCTACTTGGGTGGCTGAGGCAGGAGAATTGCTTGAACCTGGGAGGTGGAGGTTGCAATGGGCTGAGATCATGCCACTGCACTCCAGCCTGGGTGACTGAACGAGACTCCACTTCAAAAAAATAAAGAAAAAGTATGTGACACCTCTGCCCTGTCTCTCTTGCTCCCACTCTCACCCTGTGACACTGCCTGCTCTCCCTTTGCCTTCCACCATGATTGGAAGCTTCCTGAGGCCTCACCAGAAGCAGATGCTGGAGCCAGGCTTGTACAGTTGGCAGAACTGTGAGTCAATCAAACCCTCTTTTCTTTATTAATTACCCAGCCTCAGGTATTTCTTTATAACAATGCAAAAACGGCCTAACACAGCAGCACAACTCTTGCAGGCATGGAATTGATTTCTGTGCCAGTCAGGATAGGCTGGGCCATGCTGCAGTAACAACAAACAACTCCCAAATTGCAGTAGCTGAGAACACTGCGGGTTTATGCTAATAAATATAGGGCTTCTTTCTGGAGTGATGCAAATGTTTTAAAATTAGAGAGTGGTGACAAGCCTGTGAATATACTAAAAAACATTGCACTGTACACTTAGAGGGATGAACTTTATCTCAATAAATGAGAGGCATGAATTTTATCTCAATAAAGCTATTAAAAACTAGTCCCGGTTTCCTCCTCCCTTATGCCTGGCTGGTGTTGATCACAGGTCCACAGGGGCCTTCCTGTTGGAATCACTCAAGGTTTAGGCTGATGCAGTAGCCCCTGTCTCCAATGCTTCCTGCTGTCCTGTGAGCTCTGGAGGGCCTTGTACTGGCAACAAGATGCTCTGACCTGGAAGTGAAACCCATACTTCACTCACAACTTACTGCCCGGAGTACATCCTGTGACCCCAGCCCCCAACAAAGGGCACAGGAAGGATAATCCTGCCAAGGGCCAGATGACAAGAGAACTAGCTGGTGGCCATCACCCCCATGAACTCACACGCACAGCCACCCAGAACTGGGGCCTGGCCTTCCTCCATCCCCCATGAGAAGGAGAAATTTTTTCTCTGTGTCATTTTTCACCCTAGGGTGAAGGAAAGCTTTCAGAGCAGGTCTAGAAAGAGGAAACTATGAAGATGATCAAAACATGACTTTCAAAGAAAATGACAGGGAACACTATTATAATACGTAACACAGCAATCTTATAATACATAACAACACTCTAATATAAAATGTAACAAAGTTTTTATAGTAATGGCAAGATGACAGGTACAATGCCACCATGACAGTGAGACAGACAGGCCAGATGTACGAAGGAAAATTTCAAGAATGAGTTTAACAGCTGCTGGACCTTCCAACAGATCAAGCATACGAAAGGAGGCCAGAGAAGGCCTGCCCTGCAAGAATGGCCCCTTGAAAGCCCATCAAAAGCTGGTGGTGTTAGTTCTGCGATGTCACTTTGTGACTGTAACAGGCTGTCCTTTTCCTTTTGCCCAAAGAGAGAAGAGTGAGAGAGAACTTGGAAAGGAAGCCATGGATGGTGCAAAAGAGGAAGAAGATGTCATTTGTGCTGAGGCCAGGGCTCTGGGAGGGCAGTGCAGAAGGGAGGAGGGGAAGCGAGAGGCTAGAGACCCCTGCCCTTCTAGGGGTGCTTAACATCTGTGGGGACTTGGGAGATTTTTGACTCGGGAAAAGGCTCCAGAAAAGCATACAGCACATTGGGGTTTCTCTGTGTCTCAGAGCTGCAGTTGTTCTGGTTGCTTCCATAGGCCCAGCCAAAGCATTCTTGGATGTGTTTGAATCTAGAATTGTTCATGAATAGACCCTTCAGGGAGGAAGCTCCCTGCTGTCTGCTGAGGTGAGAACGTGGCCAGTCTGGAAATGTTGACTCTCACTATCTGTGAATTAGCAGTAGATCCCCTGCGAGAATAACTACTTTGCATTTGCAAGCACTGGAATACTACAACAATATGACACTAAATGGACCAATTCAATTCAATTCTATAAACATTTGCACCTCCTTGCACTTCAGACTTGAGAGCAATAGCATGGAAGAGAAAATGCGTAACCCAACTGCGGACAGAGCAGAGGAGTTAGAGGAGACTCCTGCAGAGTCAACAGTTGAGCTGGGATTTAGACAATGAATATTTCTCCAATATGGGATGGTGGTAGGCATGGGGGATTTTAGGGGAAAGTTATGGCATGTGAAAAATCACAGAGCCATGACATGCCACGACAGATTTGAGGAATGAATGCAAGTATGAGAGGAGCGTGGGAAGAGATGCCCCTAGGCAGGCGGGCCAGGGCCAGAGTACTAGGGGCTTTGAATTGGACTTGACCCAGGAGGACAGAAGGAGCCAGGGGAGGGAGAGAACACAGTAAGGGGCTGATGAGTAGCCCAGGTGAGAGACGAGGGACTGAACCAAAATACTGACGGGCACTGAGGGGAGCCTGCAGGTTTGAGTGGTCTAGTGGAATCCCTAGACCAAGTGACCAGCCAAAGGCAGGGGTGAGGGTGAGGGGAAGGAAGAGTGTGGAGGAGCCCGAGGAAGGAGAGTGTCATGAAGGAGGCATGTGGCAGAGACCCCAGGTAGATAAGATGCAGCAGCTGGTGGTGGTGGGTCGCTGGCGGAGGGGTGAGGAAAGGGAGGTCTCCTTGTGGGTTACGTGTCCCTGAAAGCTGGTTGTTAGGCAAAGGCAGAAAGATGAAAGCTAGGGCATCCAAGGGTCACAGGTGTGTTTTGTTTTTCCTGGGGGTATGATGAGTGTGTTTCTGTTCTGAGGGGAAGATGCCAGTGGAGGGAGATGGAATTTGAAGATAGAGGCTAGGGAGGGAGGAAGGCTGGTTAGTGGTACCAGGATGGCCAAGGTCTGCGATGAGCATGGTGGGGTAGCCTGGGCAGGAGACCCAGGACTACGAACATCTCATCTCCCTGTGTCAGGCCAAATTCACAAGGCTTGGTGTCCAGAGAGTCACAGGTGACAGAATACAGAACACAACTGCTTTATGCAATATTTTCATTTGTGTGGAAATCTTGGCTTCTCAAAATGTTTTTATTCATGATTTCACTTCTTCCTCACAATGATCCTATAAGACAGGCACTAATATTCCAGTTTGACAGACGAGGAAGCTGAGTTCAGAGAGGGTAGGTAGCAGCCCCAGAGTTACACAGCCCCATCACAGAGTCTCAGAGCCCAGAGGAGGCTCGTGTTGATTCTTCCGTATAGTCTTTTGCTAAACATAGAAATCTAATGCACTCTTTTATTTGACATTGCAAAATATACCCAGGATCAGGCCTAAAACATATCATGGCATCTAATAAACATGCTTCCTAAATGTCCTCCTAGGTACATATGCTGCTCTGGAAATTCTGATGGTCTTCTCTCCTCTCTCCCCTGATGCCCTGTTGAGAGGACAGTGGGTCTCAACCCCAGGGCACACTGGAATCCCTTGGGAAACCTTTAAAGAAATATCAAGCCCAGGCTGCACACCAGCCCATGGGATCAGAATCTCTGGGGCTAGGGCCTAAACATCAGAGGCATCCAGGGCATTCGGCTGCTCAGAGAGGACTCAGAAGCCCGAGGTGGAGGAAAAGACAATCCCTGAAGGTTCATGGGATAAGCCAGGGAGAGGAAGGAACAGAAGCTGTGCAGATTCAGCAAGTGTGGTCAGACACACAGCCCTCCAGCCAGCACGGCAGGAGGAGACAATGAGGGGAACTGCCTCCCCTCGTGTAACTCCAGCGTTACCTGCCAGGGAGCATGTGCCTCTCTCAGGTGAGCTCCCATTCCACCTTCCCAACAGCTCCATCACAGGGAAGGCAGGCTTGGGCATGTCTCCTAGCAGATGAAGTGACTGAGGCTCGAAGACATGGAACTCCAGCCCCAAGTGTGGCCATCTTTATAGGCAGTCAACTGGAGGACAAGACCTCACTGACAGAGCAGAGCCCCTGGGACAGAGCTATCTCAGGTCCCTTTCAGTTGCCAAGGCCTTCCTGCAGCTGGGCATCTGTCAGTGAGCTGACAGTCCCTTTTCTCCCCAACAAACTCATAGCAAACATGGTTTCATGCTTCCCATGGTCTGAACGTTTGTGTCTGTCTCCCCAGAATTCCTATGTTGAAACCTAATTTCCAATGTGATGGTGTGAGGAGGTGGGGCCTTTGGGAGGTGATTAGGTCACGAAGGTGGAGCTTTCATGAATGGGACTAGTGCCCTTATAATGGGCTGAAGAGACCAGAGTTATCCCTTTCCATGTGTAAGGGCACAGCTAGAAGGTGCCATTCTCTGAACCAAAAAGCAGGCCCTCACCAGACACCCAATCTGCCTTGGTATTGGACTTCCCAGCCTGCAGAGCCATGAACAATCAGTTTCTGCTGTTTATAAGCTCCCTACTTTATGGCATTTTATTATAGCAGCCTAAACTGGCAAAGACAAAGCCTCCCTGGGGAAGTCCTTGTCACCTGCATTGCTGTGGCCCTTTTTCGTTTTCTAAAACAAGACGCATGGGTTAGTTCTAAGGTAACTCCACACCCCCCCAAAACCAGCCTTTTGGCTCGAAGAAGGTACAGGACTTCCTTACCTCCTACTCTAAACTAGCACCCTCTATGGTCTGTTGTGAGACAAGGGGCTTCAACGACCCACAAATATTTACCAGGACACAACTGAGAACCTAAGCTGTGCCAAGAAGGTGTGGCCGCTGCACCTGAGGGCCCACTGTCCAGCTGGGAAACATGACACGCACACAGCAAACAGGTAAACTGGACGAAGCTAATCTTAGATGCATTCCAGCTCTTGGGGAAGTTATTTAGTCTCTCTTTACCTCAACATCCTCTTCAAAACAATGGGGACAGGAATGCCAGAACCTTAGAGGGCAGTGTGGGATCGAATGAATTAATCCATGTAAAGTGCTTAGAACGCACCTGAAAGATACTGAGGCTCACTAAGGCTAGTGCTATTGCTGTTGGGGTTTTTGTGTTCTTGCTGCTCCGGGAGGGAGGGACCCTCCTGCCTAGAGCAGTTTGGAGAGTGTTTCTATAGGAGGGTGGCCTTTTAAGAATGAATACAATTGAGAAGGGAGGCCATTATCTAGGAGGAAGCCAGAAAATGAGAAGTCCCGGAGTTGGAATGTGGACATTAATTTACTGTCAGGGAGCCATGAAGTGCAAGGCCCAGCCCCAGCCCCCACCCCCCTAGAATTCCTGCTGCTGCTGCAGGATAGACCATGTTATTAAAGAAAATACCCCACAGGAATCTAAACCAAACAACTCTCGGCAACATGAGTTCAGGGAACCTTTGGCTCTATCTCCAAGGCAATTGAAAAGAGCTCAAAACAGATTAAAATATGAGATGAATTTTGAAGCCCAGGAAAGAGATAAAATGAATCCTGTGACTGAGGAGCCAATATGATTATTTCATTATTTGGTTAGAAAGTTAAAATGTGCAGGAAATGTCAGATGCTTTCCCGAGATGGAGGGAGGTTAGGGACAGCGTGGCCATTGGGGGTGTATTCTTTTTAATATTAAAACACAGCTTTACCCCTGACTTGGTTTTAATCAGAAAAACCTCACTGGTAGGGCAACCTGCCCTTCTGCCAGCCTACGTGATGTCTTTTTAAACATCCCACCCCTCAATCTTACCCCACCAACACAAAGCACATCTGTCTTTTTAAAAAACTCTCTCCCCCTTAATAAAACAAAACCCCACAGCCTCCCAGATGAAGGGTACCCTCCCATACCCACTCCACCCCTCAGGGCACCAATGATGGCCCAAAACCAGACCCACCCAGGAGAAAGCCCAGCTGCCAGCAGCTTCTCCTGCAGGCTTTCCCCACCTTGCCTGACCATTCATTCTCCTCTGGGGCAATGACCACTCTCACATTGGTTCCTGTCTAGGCCCCCTTGTGTCCTCATATCCCTGTCTTTGTGCCCAATACTCACTTGTCTCCTTGGTTATTTATTAAAAGATTCCAAGGTGCCAAATTGCAGGTTGCAGGGGGTGCTGGAGACACAAAGAATGGAAGGTTAAGTCCCTGCCCTCAGAGAGCTGACAGTCCAATAAAGAACACAGACGCACAGCGAGCAAAGGAACGGTGGGTCACAGCAGAGGGACAGGCTGCGGGAGCAAAGAAGGGCTGGTTCACCCATGCAGAGAGAGGATCAGGAATATCCACCCACAGGAGGCAGCATTTGGGCCTGACCTTTGAGGGTGAGTGGGCTTTGATTATGCAAAGAGTACAGGAAATTCCAGATGGGAGCACAGAATTAAGCAAAGGCTTGTGGTCGAGAAATGTGACCCAAATCCCAGAGACACTGAAGAGACCAGTTTGACTGGCATGAAGAGGCCGTATAGGAGGTGAGGAAAAAAGCTAATGAGGAAGGCTGAGGTCAGATTGATGGGGCTTTTGCATTTTAATTTTTAAAATAAGTAATACATTAAATGGTTCAAATTCAAAAGACACAAAAGGATACAGTGAAAAGTCATCCTGCCATCCCTATCCCCTAGCTTTCCTATTTCCATTTCTTGTATATCCTTCCAGAGGTATTGTATGCAAACACAAGTATGTATACACCTTTTACCTTTTGTGCACAAATGGTAGCATACCATATGTAATACATTGTTCTGCCTTTTTCCATTTAATTATATAAATTATAAACCCAAAGTTTTCAAAATGGAGCATGTATCAGAATTACCTGGCCAGCTTACTAAACACAGTTTGCTGGGCCCCACTCCAAAATCTCTGATTCAGCAGGGCTAGAGTGGGGCCTGAGAATGTGCATTCTCAACAAGTTCCCATGTGATGCTGGTACTGCTGGTCCGGGAACCACACTTTGAGAACCCTGATATAGATCATGCTACATGGATTTACAAGGAGCTACAGTTATTCATCTTCATGGCTGTGTAGTAGTCCATCATTTGCATATACAGTGATGTGTTTAATCCATCCCCACCATTTTGGTTGTTTTCAATCTTTTACTGTTTCAAACAGTTCTGCAGGGATTACACTGGTGCATTCATTATTTCACTCATGTGGAAGTACAGATCTGGGATAAAGTCTGGGTCAAAGGGTATATACACTGGCAATTTTGACAGATACTGCCAGATAGCATCCTGGGGAACATACCTTTGATAAATTCTGTCCTTTGAGTGTGAATGAGACCTGTGAATGACTTCCAATACAATATAGCAAAGGTAATGGGATGTCACTCTGTGATTATGTCATATTATATAAGACTCTGTCTAGCTAGTAGAGTGGCACTACAGACTCTCTGTCTCCCTTTCTGGCTTTGAAGAAGCAAGCTGCCATGAATCCTACGGCTATAGGAACTGAATGTCGCCAATAACCATGAGAATAGAAAAGTGGATCCTTCCCCACTTGGGCCTCCAGATGAGAACCCAGCCCAGGCTGACACCTGGATTGCAGTCTTATAAGGAACCCTAAAGCATGGGACCCAACTATGCCATGCAGAGACTCCTAGCCCACAGAAAAAAAAAATAACTCTCTGAGATAACAAATGTATTAGTTCAAGCAGCTACATTTGTGGCAATTCGTTAGGCAGCCATGGATAACAAAAACAAACATTTAGGAGGGTGCTCAAAAACTAGGCCATAATAGTGAAAGCCTGAAGTGAACAGGGGCAGAAAATGGTAACAGGGATAAGGGAGAAGATATAGGAGATATTTTAGCAGAGGGCAGGGCCTGCAGGTTCATGGAGGAGCAGTCAGAGGGGCTTCCTATTATCAGGGGGCAAGACTGTTGGCCAATGTCCCTGAAACAGGTTCAATAAATTTTCATGAGATTATATCACACAGCAGTCTAAGAGGTGGAGAAACTGATATCCTTCCACCTTATTCCTCTCTAAAAGTGTACCTTCCCTTATAGATGGCTCTGAGATTACCTCAATGCAGCCTACCCAGGCCACCAGCTGCCATCTGCAATTTGCTGACAAGGCAGATTAGCAGCCACACAGAGAAGACCCATAATAAATCAAGGTGACATTTCAAACCAGTGGGGGAAAGATAGACTTTTCAACTAATTGTGTTGAGACAACTCAGGAATTATCTGAAAAAAGTTTGGATGACATGTATGAAAGACCTAAACAAAAAATGAAACTATAGAAAGAACTAGAAGAAAAATGTGAGAGACTAGCTGTAATATTCAGGTAGGAATGACTTTCAAAACATGACCAAAGCCCAGATATCATTTTTTAATAAAGGGCTACATCTGAGTTCAATAATTTTAAAATATACAACACTAGAAAATAAAGTAAAGCCAAAAGATAAATGACAAAATAGGAAAAAATATTTGCAACACACATGGCACGCAGTGGACTAATTTCCTTGCTACATAATTACTGTGCATGTACAAACACGTACAAGTCCATAAGAAAGGCCAGCAACCCAAAAGGGAAATGTAAAATAAAGAAGAAATTGTCCATCTACAAAACAGGAAACATAAATGCATTTTCAACATTTGAAATGGTTCTCATGCTCAAACAATGCAAGAAATTAAGACTACAAGAAGATCCAGTTTTCATATATCAGGTTGGCAAATATCAATAAATTTAAGTGCTTTCTAAACCAGTGAGTGTATAACAATTCTTATCTACAGCTGGTGAAGTTTAAATCAGTGCCACTACCATATATGTGAAAGAGCACACATACACATACGTGTGCATGCTTACATATGTGAATATACACATGGACTCTCTTGAGAAGGACACACCGCACTGGTGACAGAGACTGCCTCTGCTAAAGGAACCATGTGACTACTGCCCCTACACAGGAGTGGAAAGGACACTTTTCACTGCTCTATCCCTTTTGTACTATATAAATTTTTCCCAGGGTATTTATGACATCTTCAGCAATTTTAAAAAATAATAAAGAAAAGGAAGTAGAGAGGGCTTCCCCTTCTGGGAAGATGAAGTAGACATGCTTTCCCCTGTTCTTCTCCCCAAGTTTCATATATATATATATATATATATATATATATATATATATACACACACACACACACACACACACATACATACACATAGTATATATGTACAGATACATATATGTATATATGTATATGTATATATGTATCTATACATATATGTATAGATACATACATGTGTGTATACATACATATATGTGTGCATATATATATATAAAATACAAACATAAGACTCTAAAAGGTAACAAGAAGAAGACTATTGGCTAGGGATCATGTGACCTGGGAGACAGCAGGATGGTGAGTTTTCTGAGTCTTCTTTTAGCCTCATTTATCCCAGACTTGGAGATGAAGAAGCCAACAACCTGGAAATATCAATGGGCACAGACAAGAAAAGCCTAACAAAAGCCTGCTCTCTCCAGCCAAATAACTAGGAAAGAGGCAGCCTAAGAAGATGAATCTGTTAGACAATAACTGCTCTATTCAGCCAAACAGCCCAGGAAACACTGCGGCCCACCCTCCCCATGTCAGCAAAGGCCACATGGGGAGCCTAGACTTCCACTCCAACCCAGCACTCCCTGCTGGGATGGTGTCAGAGGAGGCCTAATAGAGTCAGGATGTTTGCTAACGCTCAGCAGTAAGGAGACTACCCCAACCCCCAACCCCGTGTGGTGTCAGTGGGGGTCACATGGGGAGTTGTAATGAGGCACTCCAACTCCTTCCAGGAAGGTATCCATGGAGGGAGAGTGGGAAACCTGGACGTCAACCCTCACCTGGCAGTAATAACACGGTGCTCCCAGCCCTCCACTGGAGGAGAAAAAAAAAAAAAAGCTAAAGCAGGTTTAAGTACAGTACACAGCCTCAAAACACAATACCAAAAATCTCCAGGTTTCAATCAAAAATTACTTATCATACCAAGAACCAGGGAGATCCCAAACTGAATGAGCAGAGGCAACCAATAGATGCCAACTCCAAGATGACAGACTGTTAGAATTATCTGACAAAGATATTAAAGTAGCCATCACAAAAAAATGCTTAAGCCAGCAACTCTGAACCTGTTGAAACCAATGAAAAGGAAGAAAGCCTAGCAGAAAAAAAAAAAAAAAAAATCAAATATAAAGAACCAAATGGAAACTTCAGAACCAAACAATGCAATAACCAAAACACAAAACTCAACGATGAGCTCGATAGTCAAATAGAGGAGACAGAGGAAAGAATCAGTAACTGATAGATAGAAAAACAAAAGTTACTCAATCTGAAAAATGAAAATAGACTAGGGGAAATAAAAGCCTCAGGGACCTGTGGTACTATAACAGAAGTTCTAACATTTCTGTCACTGGAGTCTCAGAAGAAAAGGAGAAAACAGGTAGAGCTGAAAAGGTGCTCAATAGTAGAAAACCTCCAAATTTGGAAAAAGATAAACCTACAGATTCAAGAAGCTGAGAAAATCTCAGACATAACGAACTTAAAGAAATCCCATGCCAAGACATATCACAGTCAAACTTCTGAAAATTAAAGAGGAACAAAAAGTCTTGAAAACGTTCAGAGAGAAATAAAATCTTACCTATTAGGGGAAAAACAATTAGGAGGACAGCAGGTTTCTCATCAGAAACCATGGAGATGAAAAGGAAGCAGCACATTTTTCAAGTGTGAAAAGAAAGAAAAGAATTATCCACCCAGAATCCTATTTCCAGTGAAAAGACCCTTCTGGAATGAAGGGAAAATCAAGTTATTCTGAGATAAAGGAAAACTAAGATAATCTGTCACCAACAGACTCACTTCTCTCCCCATCCCCTGGAGAAAAACAGCTAAGGTAAGGTCTTTAAACCAAAGAGAAAGATAAAAGAGGTACCTTAGGACAAGAGGAAGGAAGAAACACAGTAAGCAAGAGCATAGGCAAACACAATAGACTTTCTTTCTCCTCTTGAGTTTCTAAATTATATTTGACAGTTGAAGCAAAAATCATAATATTGTCTGATGTGGTTCTAAATGTATGTAGAACAAACATTTAAGACAATTACATTATAAGTGGGGGAGGGTAAAGAAATATAAGAGGCAATAAGGTTTCTACACTTACTCAAGTTGGTAAAATCATGACACCAGTAGACTGTGATAATGTACACATAATGTAATATGTAGAGTATCTACTAAAAAATTATACAAAAATAAACTAAAAAATATATACATAAGTCAAAGTAGAATTCTAAAAAATGTTTTAGTAACCTATAAAAGGCAAGAAAAAGAAAACAGAAATGAAAGACAGAGAGAATAGATAAAAAAATTAAATTGCATACTTAAGCCCTAACATATCAATAATTATAGTACATGTAAATAATCTAAAGATACCAATTTAAAAACATGACTCTGTCTACAAAAAATTCACTTTAAAAATAACAATATAGGCAGGTTACAAGTAAAAGGATGAAGAAAAAGATATGTCATGTAAACATTAAAAGAAAATAGAAGTGGTTATATCAATATGAGATAAAATAGACTTCAGAGCAAAGAAAGTTACCAGAGACAGAGAGGGATATTGTATAATGATAAAATGGTCAATCCACCAGAATATATAGCAACTGTAAATGTATATGTACCAAACAATAGAGTTGCAAAATATGTGAAGCAAAACCCAAAAGAGCTAAAAAGAGAAATACACAAATCCACAATTATACGTTCAGAGTTCAATACTACTCTCACAACAATTAATAAAACAACTAGACAATCAGCAAGCATACAGAATAACCCAACAACACCATCAACCAATAGAATCTAATCAACATTTATAGAACACTCAACCCAACAACAGCAGAATATGCATTATTCTCAGGTGGCCCCAGGATGTATACCAAGACAGATCATATCCTGGGCCATAAAACAAACCTCAACGAATTGAAAAAAATTAAAATTATACAGTGTGTTCTCAGGCTTCAGTGGAATGAATCAACTGGAAATGAATAACAGCAAGATAAGAGTAAAACTTCCAAATACTTAGAACCAAAGCAACATACTTCTGAACAATCCATGGGCCAAAGAGGAATCCAGATGCCCTTCAACAAGTGAATGGTTAAACAAACTGTGGCACCTACATACCATGGAATACTACTTAGCAATAAAAAAGAACAAACTATTGATACATGCATCAACCCGGACGAATCTTCAGGGAATTATGCTGAGTGAAAAAAAATCCAATCTGAAAGGATTACATAAGTATTATATGATTCCATTTATATAATATTCTTGAGATGACAAAATTACAGAAATGAAGAACAGGTTTCCAGGGTAAAGCAGGGAATGAGGGCAAGAGGGGAACAGGTAGCTATAAAATGGCAACAGGAGAGAATCCTTGTAGTGATGAAAATGTTCTCCATCTTGACTATATTTACATCAATATCCTGGGTGTGATATTGTACTATAGTTTCATAAGATATTGCCATTGGGGGAAACTGGGTTAAAAGTACACAGAATCCCTCTGTATTATTTTTGTACAACTGCATGCAAATCTACAATTATTGCAAAATAATAATCTTAATGAAAAAAAAATCCCTCCCAGAAGATGTGTTGATCAAGGTAACACTCCCAACACACACCCACATACAAACTCACACACACACTGCCTACGAAGGCCTTCAGCAGTCACCATATAAATTTGCACTGATTTTTAAGTCTGATGTGATTTTCTGTCTCTCTTTGGAGAGGCCTCATCCAGTCTCCTGTAAGGTCAGAGAAAGCACCTTTGAGATCTTTCACTTGGCCTCTTCAGGATCTTCCACAGTGTGATTCTTTCTATGGAAACAATCACTGTATTTGTAAAAGAAATCCAGAACCCACAAAGGAGAGAAAAGCAGGCACGAGGCAGGAGGTGATTCAAGACACATTACTGGAAGGACACGAAGCCCCTGAAAGTAAGTGTACAAAAGGGTAGGTGTGTGATACGTGATTCTCTGCATGTCTCAAGTTCTTCTGGAGAGAGAGTACCTAGCTTTTACTTATCTCTCAAAGGGGTTCATTTCCTGAAGAGGCGAGAGGAGGAAGCCTACACTCGATACCCAAAACCTACAGTTTCTGCAGCCCCAGGAACAACTGACAAGCTCTATCAAGCTGCAGGCCACCTTCTAGAAACTCCTCATAAGCCTCCTGGTGTTTCTGTCCCCAGCTGAAAAAACACTGCTCTGAAGACTGCTGGACCCTCATGATATTTTGTTTCCATCCTGTGGAACTGGAAATGTCAGGGCTGGGAACGAGCTTAAAGATCATCTCATTTAAAATGCCTATGCCCACCCAACTTACAGAAAGGGAAATTGAGGCCCAGGGACACAGGATGACTTCCCATGATCATTCAGACAATTAGCAGCAAAATTTAAACCAGAGCTCAAGTCTCCTCCTCCTGGCTGCCGGTTTTGGGACATCTGTCCCTTAGCCTGGCATAAGAGCCTGTCAATGGGCAGGATAACCAGGAAGAGAGTGGGAGCTGGGCAGGAGGACTTCCATGCCACATGATTGCCAGGGGCAAAGCTCAGTGAGAGCACGGCCAGGCACCAGATTAAAACCAGCACAGATATGCAGACGTTAATGAGCAAAAGCTTCCCCTGAAACTCCCTAGAAGTACTTCTGATGTGGCAGGTTTCATTATTCCTAAAAGACACAAATAGGTGGTAGCGAAGATTAGGAACACTGCAGAGATTTCATTACCCTGGAAGATAGGCCATTAATCACCACTGTTTCCCAGAAAGGTTTCCATCCTGCCTCCAGCACCCATGGCTCCAATCGCCAGCTGATCACTCACTCCACACATGTTAACTGAGGACCTACTGAGTGCCAGGGGCTTGGAGGCCAGGAGACATGGTCCATCCTGAACTCTGAAGATGCCAATAACATCCACCAGCGGCTCTGCCCAGGTGCAACCACAACCCTGTGTCTGACACGTCAACAGGCCCTTCACTGACCTCCCCTCACCCCAGGGCTGCTCTCCTCCCTCACTGCCATCGCCAGCTATGGATTCTCCAAAGCCCCAGTGCTCACCTGGCTGCAGTCTGAAAAGAATTTTGGAGCAGGAAGAGCCCTCACTGGACAATAGGAAGAGCCTCTGCCTGGCCTCCCTGCCTCTATGCTTGAAGCCCTCTAATTCATTCTATACTCCACTGCCACAGGAACATCCCAAATCACACATCAGACTACTTATTTTTCTGACTAAAATCTAAAGTCAGTGCTCAGCAAGTGTGCATGTGCCTCCTGACATTTCCCAGTCTCCTTTGCAGTTAGGCAGGGCCATGTGACCAGTTCTGGCCAATAGGCTATGAGTGGAACTGTGTCACTTCCGCGCTGAAGGAGTTAAAAGCTGAGTGACTTCTCCATCTTTCTCCTCCCTGCCATTGTGACTCTAGAGGAATCATCAGACTTCACAGAAGTAAAATTAAACCTTGACGGGGGTTAAGCTATTAAAACATTAGGAGTTGCTTACTGGACAGTTAGCAATGATTGACTAACAAAACTTCAGAGTGGCACCCCACTGCCCTCAGGATATGACAAGTGCCAAACTCCTCAACATGGCCATGGTCAGGGCCATTAATGGTCTGCCCAGCCTCCCTCTCTGGACTGTCTCCTGGCCCTTTCTCTTCCTTAAACACACCCTGTCAATAATCATGATTCTACCCTATATGCAGGTCCTGGAGGCACCATGCCCCCTCCCACCTGAGAGGTCCCGTCTACATGGAATCCCCTTACCTCTCCCTACTCCCATCTCCTGTATGTGTCTGGCAAACTCCCAATCGTTCCTCAATACCCAGCTTACATGTCTCCATGTCCAACCCTCCCTGGACATGCTGGGGCCTTTCCTCCTGACCAGAGGCACTAAGAGCTCCAAGAGATTCCTTCACACTGCATTGTGGCTTTTTTATTTTACTTTTCTGTGTTACCCACTCAATTGTGAACTCTGCACAAGCAAGAACAGTGTTTTCCTCCTCTTTATCTCCCCAGATCCCATGATATAGTTTGGATATTTGTCCCCATCCAAATCTCATGTTGAAATGTAATCCCCAATGCTGGAGGTGGGGCCTGGTGGGAGGATTTGATCTTGGGGGCGGATCCCTCACGGCTTGGTACTGTCTTTGTGATAGTGAGTTCTCACAAGATCTGGTCATTTAAAAGGTGTGGCACCTCCTGACCCCTCTTGCTCCTGCTTGTGCCTACTCCTCCTTTACCTTCCGCCATGATGGCAAACTTCCTGATGCTTCCCTAGAAGCTGAGCAGATGCCAGTACCATACTTCCTGTAAAGCCTGAAAAACCATAAGCCAATTAAACCTCTTTTCTTTATAAATTACCCAGTCTCAGATATTTCAAGAGTTTAGAGAAGCCAGGGCAGAATGATATAGTTTGGATATTTGTCCTGCCCAAATCTCATGTTGAATTGTAATCCCCATGCTGGAGGCTGAGCCTGGTGGAAGTTGTTTGGATCATGGGGGCGGATTCTTCATAAATGGCTTGGACCATCCCCTTGGTGATAAGTGAGCTCTCATTCTGAGTTCACATGAGATCTGGTCATTTAAAAGTGTGTGGGCCGGGCACTATGGCTCACGCCTGTAATCCCAGCACTTTGGGAGGTCAAGGCGGGCAGATCACAAGGTCAGGAGATCGAGACCATCCTGGTAAACACGGTGAAACCCCATCTCTACTAAAAATACCAAAAATTAGCCAGGCATGGTGGCGGGGGCCTGTAGTCCCAGCTACTCGGGGGGCTAAGGAAGGAGAATGGCGTGAGCCCAGGAAGTGGAGCTTGCAGTGAGCTGAGATCGCACCACTGCACTCCAGCCTGGGCGACAGAGCAAGACTCTGTCTCAAAAAAAAAAAAAAAAAAAAAAAAAAAAGCGTGTGGCACCTCCTCCCTCCCACTCTGTCTCTCTTGCTCCTGTTCTCACCATGTGAAGTGCCTGCTACCACTTTGCCTTCCGCCAGGAGTAAAAGCTTCCTGAGGCCTTCCCAGAAGCAGATGCTGGTGCCATGCTTCCTGTACAGCCTGAAGAACTGTGAGCCAATTAAATCTCTTTTCTTATAACTTACCCAGTCTCAGGTATTTCTTTATAGCAATGTAAGCATGGCCTCATACAGCCCACCCCAGTGTCCAGTTCCTAGAAGCCATCAGAGGATGTTTATGAACACACAAATAGAGCCCACTTTAAAATCTTTCTGGAGAAGGCCGCCTCTTCTGGAAGGAGAGAGGCATCAAGTTGCAGGAACTCTTCACGAAAGGAGGAGGCTTGAGGTGACGAACAAAATGACCCATCATCCCACTGGGCTCTAGAAAAAGCTCTATTCTGATCTGGCCGGCTGTCTGCCGTAGGCTCCATGCCCCTGGGTGAGGCAGTCCATTCTTCCTCATCTCTGGGGTCCCTCCCAGCACCAAGTGATGCAGCTTTGAGCACTGGCAAGGATGCCTCTGCCATTCTCCCTGCTTTTCTTTTGGTCCCTCTCTTCCCCAGAAGCCTCCACTCAGAGTTCTTGGCTCATTTCCACTGAGCCTCTTATCTGTTTAACCAAAATCTGATAAGGTGTTCACCAGCCTGGTATTACTCTTCCTTGGGTATTTTACCTTAATACAGTGCCACTAAGACCCAACGGATGGGTGCTAATGGGGGGATTTTAGCCAACAAACAGGCAGTGGGACAGACATCTGGTCAGTGATGATGGTTCTTTGGAAACATGCCTTCCCTGTACCCACCTCTCCCACCACCCATCACATAGCAGACACAAGAGCTGTGAGGCCAGCTAGACCCCGGCAGACAGCAGGCAGGGTGCTGGCCTGGAAGAGAGTTCATACTGGCGGAATATCCTGAGGGTGGGACCCAAGCTCTTCATTCCTCATTCCTCATTCCATGGTTTCTTTTATCTGGTATTTCTGGGCAAGACAATGGGCAGGCAGACTGGAAAGTTACAGGACAGCTTTGCCAATCCCTGCCAAAAATGCAGCAACACAAGCTGGAAGGAAGCTAGAAGGAGACTCGAGCCTCTTTTAATTTCCTCTTCTGTTTTGCTTGTGTGCACTCCCCCTACCCACCCTACTTATAGTCTTTTGTGCCCTTGGGCTCTAACTGCAAAGCAGAGCTACTTCCCAACCCAGATGTGGGGGAAACCCACCCGCAGTCTCTCCCCGCCTGGTGTGCTGGCCACATTCGGCAAGGCTCTGGCTCTCCCTTGGGCAGTAAGGACTCCTGGAAGCATGAGATCAACCAGGAAACCCAATTCCCAGGCCAAGCTGGACACACAGTGGGAAGGAAAGCTGGGTGGGTCTCTCCCTCTCTCCCTCTAGACTGAAGTCAGGACTAAACTGGAAGCAACACTGGGAAGCTGGTGGGTGGAAGAAAACCTTCCAGTTCCCTGCCTCCTCAAGCGAAGAGAGCCTTCGGAAGGTTTCCATGACCACTTAGCATACCTGCATCCTTTCTGGGCAGCTTCTGGATGTAGTTCTTCATGTTCTGTGTGTGTACACATACACACACACACAGCAATTGCAGGTAGGAGTGGAAGAGAAAAAGCGAGATTGGGTTGAAATGCTGTCCTGTCTGGGCAAGTTATTTAACCACACTGACCCTCAACTTCCTCCTCTGCAAACTGGAGATAATTTGCAGAATTGTGGTGAGGATTAAATGAGACAAAGCTCCTGCTATGAGATTTGCATGGAGAGGGCTCTCCATAAATGTGAACTCCTTCTCGGATCCTGGCAACCAGTTGTCACTTGAAAATGACACACTAGGAACTTGAAGACTTGGCTTCTGGTCCCAATTCTGCCATCAACTACTAGCTTGGAGACCTTAGGCAAGTCATTTACCCTCTGTGTTTTTCTGTCTCCTAATCTTTAAGAGCAGTGTTTCTCAAATGGTAGTGTGCATCAGAATTGCCTGGAAGGCTTGTAAAATGCAGATGGCCAAAGTTTCTGCTTCTGCAGTTCTGGGGTGGGACTGGGGAATTTGCTTTCCTCACCAGCTCCCAGGTGATGTGGATGCTGCTAGTCCCGGGACCACACTTTGAATCTAAGAACTGTTTCCAGTTCTAATGGTTAAATAAGTATTTTAAACTAATCCATATTAAGTTGTTGTGACTGACACTTGTTTAATATGTTCTTCTTATGTCCATTTGCATTTTAAATATCTTAACCTAACACAATCATCTACTTCTAAGTTGGGTACAAAAGAGCCCTAGAGTCTGCGACAGAAAAGATGATTCGGAAGGAAGGGTTTTCCGGGCCTCTCCAGCCACGCTGTGTAGATGCCCTCTAAGAAGCAGATCGTTTGAAAAACCAGCTTCCCACGTGACTCAGCTGCACTTGGTTAATTACTGTTTTGGGGCACGATGTCTGAGGCCAAGGGAAGGTCTCCGGTTGCCTAAAATCAGCCCATGGCCAGGCCCTATTGCTGAAAGCAGGACTGTCACTCAGCCAGTGACATTCTCAGTCCCCTCCCACCCCTCCTCTCTCAGGGCTCTGGAGAGCAGCCTCCTGCCTGGGGTGGACGGCAGACCCCAGGGCCTGCAGCCTGGAGGCTGTCACTCTGCAGTGGCTCTGCAGTCTGGGTGTACAACCCCTTGCAGCTTTGCTTCCTGCTTTCCTGTGGCTGTAAGGCCTGTCCAGCCAGGTGGCCAAACTCTGTAAATGCTGTTGTCATTCTGCTGATGCTCTGGGCCTTGCCTCAGGGAAGAGAGCTACCCCAGGCATCAATTAGAGAGTAATGACACCCTCCTCCTCAGCCTCTCACCTGTCCCCTGCCCAACAGGGCCTTCTGCCTCTGGTGCACAGAAACGCAAAGAGGGCAGACATTGTTAGGTAGTAACACCTCCATCCCCACCACAGTCTCCATATTTCTAATGGCAAAAAACTCAAGTACGTGGACAAGGTCTTCAGGGAGAAGGTCTGAGAAAGAGGGTTCCCAGAAAGAATCCAGGGGCTGAAAGCAGGGCTGAGATCAAGCCCTCAGGGACTCAGCCTGGGCCCCCACACCAGGCCTCCTGCAGGTTCCAGAGGATGGGGGAGGCAATGCTCTGGCAACCCCACTCCACCCCCCAACAGAGCATCATTCCACAGACCACCTTGTTCTGTTTGTTCATGCTGCAAGTATTTCTTAAGAGTCTACTCCAGTCTGGGTATTGGGTCAGGTGCTGGAGATCTAAAGATGAACAAGAGGTGGCCCCCAGAATCTCCTGATCTAACACAGGGAGAGAGCTGTACGAATTATCATAAAAAATGCAGTGAGGGAAATAAATGCAAAGTCTATGTGAACTCAGGAGAGAGTTAACTCTGCTTGGGGAAGGGGGTGGGAGAAGCAAGAGAGCATTACTGAGGAGGTGACATTTGAACTGGTCCTAAAGGACAAATAAGAGAAAACATGTCTGGACAGAGGTAATATTCAAAATCTTCAACAACTGCTAAGGCCCACACTGGGCCCAACCAGAACAGAAGCTGATTAAATATGACTAAACATTTGCAACTACTTTTACTTCCTCCCCAAACCCTTTTAGAGAACAACAGTATTTAAAAATTAAGCATAAATACGCAAGAATGGGAAGAACTGGAGAAGAAACAAAGTAATAACCGCTTTTGGAAGCTGGAGATCGGATGGACAAGTGGTAAATGGCTCAGAAATCCCAAAAAGCTGAATTCTAAGTCAGCAGCGGAAGAAGCTGAGAACCACCCCCATTTATACTGCAAAACCCTCTTAACAGCTCAGAAATTGGTGGTACCAATCCTTCTTGAAAGCAAGAGTAAAAAGGAGAGAGGTAAAATAAGAAAGGTCGGGCCAGGCACGGTGGCTCACGCCTGTAATCCCAAAACTTTGGGAGGCCGAGGTGGGCAGATCACCTGAGGTCAGGAGTTCAAGATCAGCCTGTCTCTACTAAAAATACAAAATTAGCCAGGCGTGGCAGCATGCACTTCTAATCCCAGCTACTCAGGAGGCTGAAGCAAGAGAATCACTTGAACCCGGGAGGCAGAGGTTGCAGTGAGCTGAGATCGCATCCTGGGCAACAAGAGTGAAACTCCGTTTCAAAAAAAAAGGAAGGTTGGTTAGCAGTCTGCTTAGGAAACAGTTAGAGTTTCTTCTCTGATTAGTGACTGTCCCTTGCCCAGACCAGCAGAAGATGGAGTTTTATTCTTTGGAAAGACCAAATAGAGGCTTTCTGGACTGGGAAACACCAAGTAGAACTGAGGAGAGATCTGCCACACTGAAAACAGGGGGATTAAAGAACATTTACTTACATTCCCATTACTGAGGCTCCAGTCTTCATCCACTAGGCACTCAGAGCACCAACTCTCAGCACATTACCCCCCAGGCAGAAGGTGGATGAGCCTTCTCTGAAGACCCCAACCCAGCTAAGAAGAAAGACTTTACAATATTGACATTGAAGATTCCACAAGAAAAAGGCCCAACCAGATGGTTCTCCAATAAAACCCATTGCCATCAAATCCTACCTGCACTTGGAGATTTTTAAATATATGCAGATAAACAAGAATAACTGGATGACTAAAGAAAGCTTCAAAATCAAACAACAGAGACCAAAACAAACAACTTGGAAAGAACAGAGACTGCAGGAAGAAAAAAACTTAAAAAAAATTACCATTAATTTCCTCAGACAGACAATATGCAATCATAAAACAAGAACAGAATGCTATAAAATGAACATTCAGAGAATAGAAACAAAAATTCTTGTAAATTAAAAATATAATAAACGAAGTACTCAGTAGGGAGTTGGAATATAAAATTGAGGAACTCTTCCAGAAAGTAAAGCAAAAGACAGAGATGGAAAAGAGGAGAGAAAACTCAATAAAACTAGAGGCTAATATAAGTGTTCTAAGCATGTTTAGGGTAGGCTAGGCTAAGCTATAATGTTCAGTAGCTTTTCAAAAATGCATTTTCAACTTATGATATTTTTAACTTATGAGGAGTTTATTAGGACATAATCCTATGGTAAGTTAAGGAGCATCTGTATAGCATTCAATCATTACAGTATCATTTATTAATAAGACTATCTTTTCTCCATTAAGTTGTCTTTCCTCCTTTGTCAAAGATCAGTTGACTACATTTGTGTGGCCTCTTTCTGGGTTCTCTATTCTGTTCTATTGACCTATTTGTCTATTCTTTTGCTAATACCACCCCCTCTTGATTACCATAGCCTAAATTAGCCTGGAAACTGGGTAGTATGCATTCTTCAACTTTGTTCTTTTTCAGTATTGTATCGGCTATTCCAGATATTTGCTTTTCAATATAAACTTTAGAATTACTTTGTCAATATCTAGAGGGATTTTGACTGAGATTGTGTTGAATCTATAGATAAAATCAGGAAGAACCAATATCTTACTATGGAGTCTTCCTATCCATGAACATGTTCGGTTTTGTTTTTTACCCCAGTGTTCTGAAACGTCATGATGCTGTGCTTTGCCTCATAGTGGATCTATTTTTATCAGTTGTGCTTTTATTTTTATCTAAGGTATTGAAAAAGCACAGGTTTTTGACAGAAAAAAATTGGTAAGGTGGACTTTATTAAAATAAAAACCTTCAGATCTATGAAAGACACTGGTAAGAGAATAAAAAGACAAGGCCCAGATTAAAAGAGAATATGATGTGCAATACACACATCTGAAAAAAGACATGTATCCAAAATATTCAAACAACTCTTAAAACTCAACAATAAGAAAACAAATGCCACAATTAAGAAATGGATAAAGATCCAAACAGACTCCTCATCAAAGAAAACATACAGATAGCAAATAAGTACATGAAAAGATGCTCAACATAATTTTGGTAAGGAAATTGTGCATTTAAACAACAATAAAACACTGCCACACACCTGTAAGCTATTTAGGGTCATGAAACTATTCTATATGATACTGTAACAGTGAATATAAGACAGAGAATAAGCATTTGTCAAAACCCACAGAACTTTATAGCACAAAGAGTAAACCTTAATGTATGAAAATTGTTTTTAAATCATTTAGGAGGTGGAGGAAGCCCAGGATGGAATGCATAATTTGACAAAAAAAATCTAAATGTATTAGAAATATATGAAACAAGCTCACTGAAGAGGTCAGGGAATAAGGTGCTGACCTTAGTAGTTTTGGAAATAAGCAGAATGTATAAGACTAAAGGCAAAAGGAACCATACTCTAGTTTGATAGAGTTTTTTCCCATGAGGATATAGGTTAACAATTCTGAAACGGCTACATGCGTATATGGGAATTGAATATTAAATAAATGGATGGCAGATGGTGGGAGCCAGGTTTCTCACTGTTGGAATGGGAAGTTACAAATAAGCAAAGGGAAGAGACTAAAACAATCCATGAGATGATGGATTAGTCGGAGACATCGGTATGAACTCATGTTTACCTTGACATAAATACAAGTGGTTACATATAAAATATTTACAGACATACATATGTACAGTGGTTAGTACACACACATATATATCCATGCTCTGTCATCTGAGGGGGCCTAGAAGCAATGACAACCCAGTAGCAATGAGCACACCTAATTATTAGAAGCCTTGGTTACAAACAGTCACAGCCAAGAAGAGTCTAAGGAGATATGACTACTAAATGTAATGTGGTATCCCGATGGGATCCTGAAACAAGAAAAACATTAGGGGAAAACTAAGAAAATCTGAATAAAGAATGAAATTTAGTTAATGATAACATACCAATATTTGTTGTGACCAATGTACCATACTAATATAAGATATTAAGAATAGGGCAACTGGGTATGACATATACAAAAGCTCTCTGAACTATCATCACAATACTTCTGTAAGCCTATAACTATTCTAAAATAGTTTATTTAAAAGAAAAAAACTCCTACCACCTTTTGGAGAGAAAAAGCAGGGCATGTACAGAGAATCAGGTATCAGAATAGTTCCAGATTTCTCAGTGAAATCTAAAATTATGAAGGAAAATTATGTCCAAGCTAAAATTCTATATCCAACCAAACTATCAATCAAGGGTGATGGTAGAATAAAGATACTTGAAGACATTCAAAGTTCCAAATAATGTATGTTCCATGTACTTCTCTTAGGAAGCTCCTGGAGGATATGCTCCACAAATACAGAGGGATAACCAAGAAAGAAGAGGCCATAAGATGTATGAAACAGAAGATCCAACACAGGAGAGAATCAAAGAATCCCAGGTATGATGGTAAAAGGTGGCCCCAAGATGATAGCTATGCACCAGGCACAGGTATCAATCAGTCCAGATTGGAGCACATCAGAGACACAGAGAAATTTCTGTAAAATAATCTGAACATTTTAAGAAGAGATTTAGATAACTGTTAGAGATCCAGAGATTGAAGTAGTAATAAGTACATGGAATCATAAGCAAATAAAATAATGTAATAATCAACTCTAGGGAAAACAAAGAGTAATTCAAGAAAGGAACAGAATCACAGAGATACTGGATGGCTTACCTGGGAAGAGTGTGTACACAGTCACAACAACGTAACTACTCAATATTTATTTCACCAAAATTATGACATAAATATGTTGGGAGGATGAGGGAGGTAATGGGCCAGTCAGCTTTTGCTAGGTTATATTGCAGTAACAAAAGAAATCACAATAACTTACAAGAACAAAAGTATTTCTCACTCATGTGACATTGAAGGACAGCTAGGAGTCAGCTGTGGCTGCTCCACATGTCTTCTTCACTCTAGGATCTAGGCTGAAGGACTGGCCACTCTTTGGGACATGTCCATTTTCTTGGCAGAGGGAAAAGAGTAACTTAACCTGATCACACAATGGCTTTTAAGCTTCTGATCAGAAGCGGCATATAGCAGTCCCACTCACATGCCACTGATCAAGTAATCACACGACCAGGCTCAATGTCAATTGCATTATTCCCTCCATAGGAATGAAAGTCATATAACTATGGAAAAGGCTTGTTATCCATTGATGGGGGAAAACAAATAAATTGGAAACAATAATACAATTGATTAATACATACGTGCACTGTAGTGCAAGGTGGTAGGTAGGTGCAATGAAAGAGAGCTAAATTTTCACCTTCCACTAGTAGGAAGCCAATACTAGTGGTAAGCCAATGCCTAAAACTGAAAAATCAAGATGTAGCCATTTACACATGTGATTTAGAAATATGGCTATAAGCACAAAAATTCAGGAGAAAGAATGGAAAAGAGTAGCTTCTGAAGATGGAGATAGGCTAGGAAAGCAGGGGATTATTGTTTTTCATACGTTTTTAAAAACCATTTGCTAAGAATTACTAAAAAACGACAAATAATGAGGCCAAGCCAATATCGCTAAACTTCACTATGCCACGGCTATTTCCACTCTGTTTTTGATAGCAAGAAGTATTAATATATAAATCTCTTTAATGTAAAACAAAGAAAGTGAAGTTGTCGACAGCTACTATTATAAAAACGCTTCTTCAAAACCTACCACTTAGGGTCCCACATCCTCGGTGACGACACTCCTTCCTACATAAGAGAAACCTAAATATTTTACTTTTCTCAGTCAACTCTGTATTATTCAAGCCACAAAAGAAGGTTGATGATGCAGAAACCCTAATAGAATATAACTCAAAAGTCACACGAATGACTTTGCATGCATGCATGTTATTGCTGTGCCAGAAATTTGCCCTACTAAGTATGCATAACTCCAGCTAACACTTAAATTCTTTGCCTATATACAGATTAGTTTAGGACAAACTATACTAATGGCCCATGGAATAACAGAGCTTAGAAGTAAAAAACTACCTAGAATGATAAAACGTAAGCAGCTGACCAGGAGTTAACATTCGTTTTCCCCTTCTATACTCTCAAGGTATGCCCTGCAACTTGAAAAGTGTAAAAGTGACAGGCAACATAAACATTTTGGTTGTTGAGTAACAGGAACTCAAATTTGGCGTGATATTTTCTCCTTAATTTTGCCAGGCCACATGTGAATTTTCATTTACAGGCATGACATTGCGCCTGCTTCCCTAACCTGAGCAGAACTGGAGGTAACAGCATCTTAGCCTCAGAAGACCATGAGTCCAATTGTCAGCCCGACCCTCAAACCCACCAGCCTACTGGCCTAGGTCAATACAGAATTCCCCTTTATTAATAACCCCTTACAGAATCCCCCTCACAAAAAACAAAAACTTTTGTAGAAAACTAATTCAATTACAATCTTTTATTTATTTATTTATTTAAGGCAGGGTCTCACTCACTCTGTCACCCAGGATGGAGTGCAGTGGCGCGACCTCGGCTCACTGCAGCCTCGACCTCCCAGGTTCAAGTGATCCTCCTGCCTCAGCCTCCCGAGCAGCTGGGACTACAGGCACACACCACCACCCCTGGCTAATTTTTGTATTTTTAGTAGCGACAAGTTTTCACCATGTTGGCCAGGCTGGTCTCAAACTCCTGAGTTCAAGTGATCCGCCTGCCTGAGCCTCCCAAAGTGCTGGGATTACAGGCATGTGAGCTACCGTGCCTGGCCAAGTGCAATCTTTTTCAAACTGATGGGGCTTAAGGATAGAAGAATATTTTTCACTACATTTCTTTTCATACTTTTTGATGTTTGGATTGCCTAAAATTAAATATTTAAGGCACCGAAAAAGGTGGGGTGGGGAGAAAGGCACCTGAGTCTGGCACGTTGTAGAAACAGCACACAGCAGAGTTTGATCGGGGTTGTGGTGCCTAGGTAAGGCTGGAAGGGAGCTCTGGAAGCCAGGCTGGATGGAGCCTCATGACTTCCCTCAGCACACGGCAGAGTGTGATCAGGGTTGTGGTGCCTAAGTAAGGCTGGAAGGGAGCTCTGGAAGCCAGGCTGGATGGAGCCTCGACCTAAGCATGGGTATTAGAAAGATAATCCTGGGGACGAAATAACTTTAGGGATCAGAACTAGTGGGGACAGATACTCTGTGCTTGGTTATTTGTGCATTGCCTCATGTGAAATCAGGAGCCTGAACTAGAGCAGTAACAACAAATGTGGAGCCAGTGGGAAGAAGTCAGGAGATATTCAGGGAGTCAAATCAACAAGACTAGAGAACTGCTTCATTGACAAAGGTGAAGGGAAGAAGGATGGAAATAAGATACAAGGCTTGAGCAACCGTCAGCTTTGGGTTTAGTCCCCATCCCAGGACAAGCCCCACCCACAGCCTCTAACAAGGCAGAAGGCACTTTGTCCATTGTCTCAGTCTTCTGAAGTGTACTTGGCAAGCATAGCTTTAAGACAAATCTATCCGCACTCATACCTAGGAGCCAGACTGCTCCCTGGAGCTCCCACCACACTGGGAACTGAGGGATTCAGAACACGACTGGTGAAGCTATATAGAGGCAGGAAGAGACTTGTTTTTGAAAGGGCAGTCTGCCCCTTCTCCCTCTCAATACATTCCTAGAATAGAGGCTATTGGAGACTGAAGGGTGTGGTTAGAAAGTTGGGAGAGGGATTGCTGAAGATGTAGTACAGGTTTGTCCAACCCACAGCCTGTGGGCTACATGCGCTTTGAATGCAGCCCTACACAAATTCGTAAACTTTCTTAAAACATGATTTTATTTTTGCAATTTTTTTTTAGCTTATCAGCTATCATTAGTGTTAGTGTTTTTTGGTTTGTTTGTTTGTTTTTTGAGATTGAGTCTCGCTCTGTCACCCAGGCTGGAGTGCAGTGGCACCATCTTGGCTCACTGCAACCTCTGCCTCCTTGGTTCAGGCAATTCTCACGCCTCAGCCTCCCGAATAGCCAGGTTTACAGGCATGCGCCACCATGCCCGGCTAATTTTTGTATTTTTAGTAGAGACGAGGCTTCACCACCTTGGCCAGGCTGGTCTCAAACTCCTGGACTCTAGTGATCCACCTGCCTCAGCCTCCCAAAGTGCTGGGATTACAGGCATGAGCCACCACGCCCAGCCAGTGTTAGTGTATTTTATGTGTGGCCCAAGACAATTCTTCCAGTGTGGCACAGGGAAGCCAAATGATTGGACACCCCTAAGCAGCAGAAGGTCATGTGAGATGATGACTCATGGTGCTAGGTGCAACCTCACATCATGGTTGACATACCCAAATGCACCCACATCCTTCAGATGGGGTTACCGCGATGGCCTTGGAGTTGAGGTGAGCAGAAGGGACCTCATATGATATTTTGTATATACCTTATTCCGTCTTTACTACTTTCTGGTCTGTAGCTCTTTTTTCAATTTAGAGTCAATATTTTTCTGTTTGGGCCAAAAGTATTTTTATAGGCCACAAATCACAGTACCTACAATGTCCTGCAGTGTGTGGCCATTAGGAAGCTGGCGATGACCTCTGCTGAGGCTGATGGGGGTCGCTGATGAGAACACCATGAGGAGGAGCTACAGTCAAGGCCTCAGTTCCTATCCCAGCCAACTGGTTATGCGCAGCCCAGCCATGACAGATCTCATTTGGGGGTACAGCTGGAGAGAGTGGGTAGCACCACAGAAAGTCACCCCCCTTGCAAGTCTAAATGCACATGCTGTTGTGAAGTGGGCAAACATGCCCTGCACAAAGGCAGGCCCGCCCGGAACGCATGCACCATTCAGAGTGTAAGGTAGCAGGGCAGAGATGGACATATGCAGAGAAGTAACTGAAGCACACAAAAGGCCCCTTTAACCTTTTCCAGCTAGCGGTTCAGAAATACACAGGAAACCCTCGATATTTGCCGAGTCGTGATTTGTGGTTTCAAACATGCACAAGGCTGCCTGCTTCTCACTCCTCGCCAGCCCACACGACGTGCTGCTGGCAGCCAGGGTGGCAGACACACGGCCCATGTGTCTCTACAAAGCTCCCTCAGAGTGGCCTTTTCAGCTGCCCTGATTCCATGACGGGGAGATTCTTCCCCCTCCCCACAAATCCACTCATTTTTAACCCCTTATGGTTAGTCACAGATATTATACAATATGTGAACTAGAAGGCAGAGGTCTAAGACACCTAATCTCCACCTTTTCTGGTTCCTTACCCATTATCCTCCATTCCACCCCTGTCGAGTGCAATCAGGAAGACTGTCTACTAAGAATAGGCTGCTCTCTTTGGTTAGCACACTGTAGGCTGAACTCTGACTGTCAAAAAAGGCTTCTCCATCCATCCCAAGGATAATCAGTACAGTTGTGCTTGACTCAGGACAACCTGCCCTCTTCCCTGGCCCCCACAGCCCCCTGCTCAACCATCACTAATAGCAAGAATCTTCCACGCTAGATGCTGAAAGGCAGAAAGAACAGACAGAGAAGAGCAGAGGGCAAATGCTGAGCGTCCACAGGGGAAAAACATGCACCAGCCCAAGGTCCAGGTGAACTCGGATGCTAAGCCTATTGCTTCCATCCACTCAGCAAGTACAGTGCTTACCCTAGACAGTGAGTGGATGCCAACAAAGTGGTACTGATACTTGCCAAAGAGATGAATGCCATCTAAGCTGAAGAGACTGGGTTTACCCACAGCGACCATATTTTTCAAACCACACATCAGAGCCATTCTGGAAAATCCAGCCCATAGAATAGCAGGAGATATACAAAAACAACCTTGAGTGTAGGATGATGGGATGCAGCCATGTATACAGATGTGCTGGGAGAATGCAATTGGTTACGTGAATAAATTCAAGAGCCACACATTGCCCCATCTCTGCAAGGACGCTCAGTCAAAGATGCAGAGTTTAGCAACCTAAGATAATTGAAAGGAAATTCTAGCCTTATTGTGCTTCATCTCAAAAAAATGTTATCAGACACCACTTGATAACCAATAGAAATATTACTCAAATTGTGCTTTCTATCTTCCCAAGTCTCCCACACCTCTCTGGAGTCTGTCCTTTGCCAAATCTTCCAAACCCTCCCAGAGGCCCAGCATGCAGCTACTCTGTTGTCGCTCTGCTTTCTCACTCCACGGTGCTATAGGAGTAATTAGTTCCAGTGGAATAATCTAGGAAGACTTCTCGGAGTAGGAGGCATGTGTGGTGAATTTCAAAAGATGAGTTGGATTTTAATAGAAGTGAAGTAAAGAACATTCAGGTTGAGGGGCTACAATAAGCAAAAACCAGGATGGGGAATGACATATCATGTCATGTTCAGGAACAGCAAAGTAGTTGGAGTCAGGGTATGCAAAGATGCAGAGACAATGAGACTAGAGAGGCAATCGGAGTCTGGTCAAGAGTGGATTTGGAGGTCTGGTTTCTGAACTCATTGGAGGGTTTTTTGGGAGAAAGGTGAAGTGTGCCGAATAGCATTCCAGGAAGCCCCACTGGGTGGATTAGAGAGGAAGAGACCAGTAAGGAATGTACTGCATTAATCTACCAAACCAGCCTCCACTTTAATAGATGCTCAAAATGAATGGGGTTTTATTTCTAACAGGCAGTTGTAATGGAGACTACTGGAAAACACGGTCATCTGAAATCCACAGATAGCTGCCAGGTCTCATTTTATCATCACTTACAGCTAGCTGCCTCCTACCATGAATCTCTTCCCTGAACTTCACTAAGTTGCAAAACAGATGAGTTTGACCTTCATGTCTCTTTGCCTCTATCTTCCTTTGAGACAGAGAAACTAACATGAAGATGGGCCAGAGAGGAGGTGCAGCAAGAAGAGGAAATATGAGCCTGGGCACTATAACCTGCATGCACACAGCAAGGGCTAGCTTTATCAGAAGCGGCAAACCAGCTGACAGCAAAACAGAATAAACAGTACCATTTGACAAAAAGCATGGTTTTCGCCCTCTATGCTGGTCTAGTTGGCTATGCAGGTTTTTTGTTTGGTTTGGTTTGTTGTTGTTGTTGTTGTTTGTTTTTGAGACAGGGTCTTGCAGTGCAGTGGTGCGATCTCAGCTCACTGCAACCTCCGCTTCCTGGGTTCAAGCGATTCTCCTGCCTCAGCCTCCAGAGTACCTTGGATTACAGACACCCACCACCACACCCAGCTAATTTTTGTAGTTTTTGTAGAAATGAGGTTTTACCATGTTGGCCAGGCTGGTCTCGAACTCCTGACCTCAAGTGATCCGCCCTCCTCGGCCTCCCAAAGCGCTGGGATTACAGGCGTTAGCCACTGCACCTGGCCTCTGTAGGTTTGTTTTATAAGCCTGTTTGCCTCCCTTCAACTGAAATCCCAGGCACACTTCAGAACTCACTTGAGCCACAAAACCACCCTAATTATCCCTGCCCTCTCTGGTGTCCTTCTGCTGAACATCTTCAAGACCAGTTTGCCACTTAATCCCAATGCCAAATATAAATACGAATCTATCTTGCATTTTTTTTTTCATTTTGTCTCAATGGACATTCATCTCTTCTCCCTAGCGAGGAATGTGTTCCTTAAGGTCAGGAATTATGTCCTATGTTTCCCGCAGACTTCCCCACAGCACCTAGCAGTGTGTTGGGTATATAGAAAGAATGGAATAAACTGTTGCTGAGTAACTGATTGAAAACGTATTTTCAAAATATTGCAGTGCTTATATTTGCTCTCTTTTTTATAATGGGAAATTCATGAGAGAAGTTGGCTTTAGCAAACTGATTTTGAAATATTTTATTTAAACTGACAGCCAGGCGCGGTAGTACATGCCTGTGATCCCAGCTACTTGGGAGGCCGAAGCAGGAGGACTGCTTGAGCCCAGGAGGTCAAAGCTACAGTGAACCATGATTGCACCACTGCCCTCCAGCCTGGGCAACAGACCAATGCCCCTCTCTAGAAAAAAATAAAAATAAACTGGCAAACACTAGTATCACAGAAGTTGGAGCTGGAAGAGAGATATTTGCACAGATCATCTTATATGGAAGTAATTGGTAGTACATGGATAGTTGATTGATCTAGAACAAGTAGGGACAAAAAGATTCCTTAGAAGTACAAATCAGTTCTATGTTCTTAAGAGTTCAAAGACTACACTCCACCTTGTTCTGTATCGTCTTGTTTACAGGATTAAGTTGACCTCTCCTCTGCCCCCCAGTCTTTATTTGGACCAGGTTCCACTGCAGCCCAACCCTTCTGAGTCATCACACTTTCTAAATAATTGCCCTGCAGTCTGAACTAATGTGGAAGCCTCGGGCTGTGAGTAGCAGGGTAACTGCAGGCTGCAAAACCACATTCTGTCATTTATTCATGGAGTGATGTTCAGAGCCCTTTAACTCTCTCTCTCTCTCTCTCTCTCTCTCTCTCTCGTGTGTGTGTGTGTGTGTGTGTGTGTGTGTGTGTGTGTGTGTTGGGCCTTGTGAGCACCTGAGGGTCTATACCACCCCGTAGATGGGGTTATAGGAGAACAGGGTGAAGGCAGAGGGCTTCAAAGATAGACCAAAAAAAAAAAAAAAAAAAAAAAAAAAAGTGGATTCAATTCCTGACTCTGCTACTTCCTAATGTGTGACCCAGAGTCAGGCCCTTTACTTTCATGACTCTTGGATTTTTTTTTTTTTTTTTTTTTTTTTTGCATTTAAAGGGTTCTTGTAGAGATTGAAAATATGTATAAGCACTTGGCCCAGTGCCTGATACAGGAAAACACCAATAAATGGTTGTAATGGGCAGGATTTCTCTTGGGTGTTCCCCAGGGTAGACTCATAGCCTCACCCTCCATCCAGGCCACCCTAAGCCCAAACCCCAGCCTGCTCATTACTGAAGAGCCCAGCTGAAACCACATTCCTGTGCAGTGAGGCTCTCCCTGATAAAAACAAAGAACTGGATCAACACTGGAAAGGAGAACGCTCAGGGGAAAGTGAGCAACCATGCCCTGTAAGGCACGATTGAATGTGAAGAGCCCGGTACAGTGCCTGGCACGAAGAGGCACTTGATACATATTTTTGAATGAATTAATGAACTAATGCTCTCTGAATTATCTATTTGCGGGTTTTTCTAGACTCCCATCTCCACATCAGGAGATGTCCTATACTTAGCTGGTGTCAGAGGATTTCCAATAGAAAAATTTTTTCAGTGTATTTAAAGATGCCACCACTGGTGTCAAATGAAGCTATGGCCAGCCATCCATATGAAGGGACAAGGGCTGGATCGGGAGCCCTGAACGAAGGAGCATCTGCTGGCTTGTCCTGAGATACCTGTGCTTTTCTGTTTTAATTAAAATCAATAATTATTTTTATCTAACCACAATAGTAATATATCTTCACACTAGACAAAATAGAAGATAAAGATAGGCTAAAACAAGAAAATGTTAATAATATTTTAATATTCATTGTTCCAGACTTTTTTAATACATGGATACATTTTAATCAAAATGGAATCATACCCCAAAAGTATCATTTTTTGCTTAGTAATTTATTTTGATCATCTTTCCAAAGTACTACATATTCTGCTCCACAGAATTCATTTCTTTGATCTAGAAAAGAGTGTCATTTTTTAAATTAGTTTTTTAACACACACATATAACAAAAGTAAGACACAAACAAAAAATCCAGACGGTATCAAAGGTGTAAATAAAATGCAAAGCAAAAGCGCCTCCCACTGTCATGCCCAGTCACGGTCCCAAGAGGTAACACTTGGAGCCCAATTTTTAATAGCTGCTGGTGATGATTTCCTATCTGTCACCTGCTTAAAACCTGCCAGCAGCTTCACCTCGAGAGTAAATTCCAGCCCTGACCAGGGGCTTCACTTCTGAGCCTCCACTTCCCCACAGGTAAAATGAGATGCTGCGTCCCAGCATCGCCAAGGTTTGGTTCCAGCCCCAGCGGGCCACAGTTCTGCCATCCACATGCCTATCTCAAAAGAGATTGCATGCTAATCCCTCCAGAGGCACTAACAGCCTGGTCCCCGTGGCGGCTGGAGAGGGCTGTGCAGTCGCTGGGTCTCCCTCTCCTCTGCCTGAGGGCTTTGCAATTGACAAAAGACCCTTTCTCTGGCTCCTGCCAACGACTCTTGCATTTACCTTCATGTGCTACAGGGCCAAAATGCATGAAGACAACTGCCATGGGTGAGAAAGCCACTGAGCTGGCTGCAGCAGACCTGGACTCCAACCCTCCTTCTGCTAATAACTAGTTGTATGGCTTAAAACCTCCAAGTTTCCATTTCCTCATCTATAAAATGAAGTGAGTGAACTGGAGCTTCAAAATTCCTTCCAACACTGGTGCTCCACTCCAGAGAAGTAAAACCATGGCATCTGGGTGACCGCCGCCATGTGACGCAGCGGCCTCAGAACTGAGCCAGCCAAGTGAAGGGACGTCCTCTCCACGGGCCCCGGCAGGCTGAAGTGCTGAGCTTGGCTCTACCTAGAAGATGTCTCTCAGTCTTCTTTATTGTCCAGAACTCCATGAAGTTGTCAATGTTACTCTGATCTTACTCAAGGAGAAAAATGAAGCCCAGAAATCTGAAGTAACATGTTCAACTTCAAATGGTCCAGTGGCAGAGCCAGGGTTGAAAGCCCAGTCTATCTGACTGTCAACATTTCTTTCATGCTCTGAGTGGAGTTCACTGAATGTTTGATATGCAAGTCAGTCAACTATATTTTCTACAGAATATCAAACCCTTTATTAAATTAACCAGACATGACTTAACGAATTACCATGTTCACAAAAATAATACAAAATCAGTATTCTGATCCTCAGCTGTTAACAATCACTGCTTAAGTGAACCCTCCTTCTTTCTACAGCTGTGGTTTTCAAACTTGAGAGTTTATCAGAACCTCCCAGAAGGCTTGTTGAACGAACTACACGTGGTTGGGCCCACCCCTAGAGTTTCTGATTCAGGTGGTCTGGGTAGGGTGGGACCCCAAAATGCACATCTCTCACGAGATCCCAACAGATGCTGGTGTTGTAGCCTAGGGCCTCGCTTGGAGAACTACTGTTCAAACACTCTTGTCTCTTTGGCTCACCCAGCTTGTAGAAACTCAAGGAAAGCTCTAAGACCTCAAGCTATCTCCTCAAGAAGTTAAAATTCTTACAGCTTTTCAGTTGTCCCGGCCACAACTGTCATCGTTCACTGTGAGGACTTTGCTCCTCTGTTTAGGGTCTGTTGTACCTACTTCTCCTCTCTCTGGCACTCAGTGCAAGGGAGAGCTTGGCTTTCTGCCCCATTCATTGGCTTTCTGCTCCACACCAGCTGGCAAAGGCTGAAAGGAAAGGCCTCTAAGTAAGAATCCCAGCAGGGTGAATTCTCTGTGCTGGTCCCTTAAATCAGAGGGCAAGACTAGTCCCCTTTCAAAGCACAAGATCTTCCCTTCCCACCACACATTGGGTGTCTAATAAATACTTGTATCTACACACAATTGATTTCTTCACCAACTTTTTTTAAAGCTTTGAATTCTTAAAGATGAAATGCTCTTTTTTTGTCCCAAAATACAGTTTTTCAGAACTTCCTTTCAAAACACAGAGACACACCCCAAAAGAATGTAACTGGGATTTGAAATTGTGGTTTCTGCCCAGAAGTCCAAGTGCAAGCTATGGCTGTGTTTCTCTGTTTGGCCTCATTTCTTGCTTGGAGTTATTAGGTATAATCAAGATTGCTGCTTACTGGATAAAGGCCAAAGTTAGGAAGTTCCGTGCTTGAGCTCCAATCCTTTCAGGATTGCTAAGTGGTAAGAACTGCCTGAAAATCAGTGAGTGTTACAGCTCTTTCAGAACTCTTCTAGCAGTTTTTCCAGCTTTTACCAGAATCTCTCCCCTATCCCACAAACAATAAAGAAATCAGACTGGGAAAGCACAGTGTCCTTACTGAGATTGCTCTGGGCAGCCAAAAATTGCTCTGGAGCCGAGGGAGGGAAGTGCTTTGCAAGAAACCTATAAAGGAGAAAAATGGGTATTTGGTGACCTCCATGTTGCCTTTCTGACCTCTTCCTCCAATGCCCACGCTAGGGTCATTCTGGCAGGACAGTGCAGTGAAAAAGGCCTGGAAAGCTGGGAGACCGCGATTCAGTCTCAGCTCTACGGCTGACCAGTGAGTGTCCCTAGACCTCTTACTTCAGCTCCAGGGACAGTATTTGGTTGTGTACATATAGAAGATACTGGCCAGGATGACCTCAGAAATTCGCTTCAGCACTGTCTATTAGTGAGAACTGGAAGTGGTTTTCACTAAATATGCTGATAACTATGCTTTTTGATGTGAAAACACCTTGGCATTTGTGAACTCTTAATAACCAGGGAGGAAATGTTGTTTATCCAAGCCCTGAAGAGCCCACCTGCCAGGGTGGGACTCGAGTGGAATCAAGCGGGGCCCTGCCCAGAGTATGGCTGCCCCCCATATCCCCACTCCCACCTCCCCACCCCCCACCCCTGCCATCCCACCAGGCCTGCTCCAACCACCACACTTCCTGCCCCCTTGGCTCCCTTCTGCAGGGAAGGTGAAGCTAGATGACGCACTTGCCCGGGCATGAAACAAAGGGATTCCTTTCCCTTTTCTTCCCCTTTCTAGAGTCACGGCCTCACCAACACCCTCTCTCCCTGACTGTCTCTCACTATAAAGTCAGTCACTGAATTGTACACCTAAAACAAAGTGAATTCTATGGCATGTAAATTATTCTTCAATAAAGCTGCTAAAAATGTTAAAAGAATGTCTTAATGTAAAGATTTCATTTGATTCTTCTCTGGTTAAGCTCTGAATCGAAACTAAAGGCATTTTGGTCAGGACACCTTCCAAATGATCACACACATGCATGTATGTGCACATCCACACACACACGCACACAGAGGACTATAGCCATCGCCCCTAATTAAAAATAAACCACAAAGGGCAAAATCTGAGAGGCACCAAGATAATCATAACCAACCTGAAATCATCAACCTCAGGCACCAGAGTCAGGAACGATGCTGCTTCAGTCACTGGAAAATGATGTTTCTTTGCTTTCAGGAAGACGAGACCCTCCCAGATAGCCAAAAAGGCATAGAGTTCCTAATCTTCAAGGTGCCTTTTGCAGCATTTACTTTCTAATTGAGCATCAAAAGAGCAAAGCCGAGGACACAATGAAGCAATCACTGGCTCCCCTTCCAAGGCCTGGCCAGTCTCCAGTCTTGGTGGCCCCAGGTCAACAATGCTACAGTGGATTTTGAAGTATTTCTATCACAGCCATTGCACTTGAAAACTTCCATAGTTCAGCTATTTAATTCTCCCTACATTGAGATGGGGTAGAATAGACTTCAAGTTGGCATTCTTTTTTTCCTGAACTTCCAAAACCTCCATGTGACCATTTTTAAAATGCAGGTGTGTTGTACCTGCAAGACCTTAAGAAATGTCCCAGAAGTTTATCTCTGTCCTGCTGCTCTATTTTGTTTGGTCAAATCAAGTGCTGCCTCTGGCAGATTCTCTAATGATTGATTAGAGGGGGCGGTGTCAGTAGCCGGGTTTTCTAGTGATACTAGCTTGAAAGAGCAATTTCTGAAGAGCTCTTTGCCTCATTCACAGCGCTCAGCTAAGCCAGAGGTTCAGCAGATGACTCAAGCTGAAGGGTAGGGGGTGAGGGACCCGAACCAGGGAAAGATCAGATGCAGTGGGTTCATTCATTTTGATAAATCTTTTCTTTTTAATCATCTGTAGTAAGACCATAGTACATTGCGCCATGTGTATGATATATTTTGGAAAGGTAACGAAGTCTGGGAAGTAGGCAGTGTAACTCAGCTCCCAGCTATTAAATCTTTGCTTAGAAGTAGGGTAACGTCAGGGGTTTGTGTGTGTCTGTGTGCGTATGTGTGTAAAAATTACAAGGCTAATACATTAGCAGGGGCAAAAATTAGCCAGGTTCTACTACTATATTGAGATTTAGAACATCAGAGTACAGTGACTAGATTTTTCTGTAGAGATCTTTACAGCTATTTGAAATTATGAACCCATAATATGCAAATGCACGGGGCTAAGAAATACACATTCTTGGCAGAGACTGAAGATGTTATAATGTGTGCTGTAAACGGCGACGCGTATGTGTATAAAATCAGCGCGCACATACTAACTGGTCGATTATCCCCTCTAAAACCACATATAAATTCTCCTGACAGGAATTGGAATTTTGCACACATCCCAAGAATGAACTGACTCTTAATGTGCTGTGTGTGTGTGAAGGATGGAGTATTAAAAAGCATCAGGAAGGGTCACTAAGCTAGGAAAGAGTGCCTGCTGATTCTCCAGCATGACAACAAAGGGTCTGGGGGCTATATTTTCCTCCTGCTCATGGTCATTATAATATTAGTGATAGTCAATAATATTTACTGAGTTCTGGCCTCTGTGACAGTCACTGTGCTGGGTGCTTTTCATCCACGATCTCGTTTAAGGAGAGAGAGAGAGAGAATGTGTGTGTGTGTGTGTGTGTGTGTGTGTGTGTGTGTGTCAGAGGGGTTGGGGGTGATGTGTATGAAGGTGGATCTGTGTACTTGTGTTCTACGCGAATGCTTTACCACCCTGACAAATGGCTACTTTCCCAGGGAATGTAACCATTTACACTGGTAAAAATGTTAGTCTGCCCATGAAGCAGGCGGGAAGGAGAGCTCGGTCACCAGGTACCCAGGGACTGGGGGCAGAGTCCCCATACAAAAATGTGTCCTTTTGTGGTGAAACTACTTCCCACCTGGAGCCAAAGTCTGGGCCAGTCTTAGCTATCTCTGAATGAAGAACAGGACATTAGGGAAGTGCAATCCAGAATCTGAGAAGAAGTAAAAAATTCTCAAACTAGAAAGCTGCTGAGTCAGGTCTATACAGATGCAGGGTCTTAAAAATTGTAAGGAGAGAAAAGAAAAAAGCTTTTAGTTAAACAATGGCTTATAATGACTTCTGCAAATAGGTGACTCTCAGGGAGGTGGTGGAATCTGGTGCATCAGAATCTGTCACAAGAAATTCCAGCAAAGCAACGGGGGTAGAACACAGGATGATTTAGCTTTCTGTAATGTAAGCAGAAATATTATTTTGTCAAATAATTCACTTTTACAACCTTTCTCTCCATCCCTACCCCCCTCTCAAAGCAGTTTAGAAAAACACCCAAGGATTCCAGGTATAGACAGAGGCAAGGACACAACTACTTTCCAATGGCAGGCAAGGACAATAACTAGGATGTTGCCCTCTGCTTTGTCATTGTACTACCCAGCTGATGAGCAAGATTTCTGAGTTCTTGGAAATTATCCAGATTAGGAGATGATTTGCAAAATGGGCACAAGCACATGTAACATCAGAGCTACATGAGAAATCAGAAGCATTTTCCCTGCCTTCAGGAAGCTTTCCATAAATACTCTGCAAAAGCCAAGACAAGAAGCCTGACATGAACAAAACCTCATCAGGTGAGCTCTGGGTCCACCACCTACTCATACTTCATCAAGGCACAGGTTCCCAAGGGCTAAAGACAGTCAGAGACATAGGAGGGCTTTTTTTGTTTAAGTGGTTTATATTTAGTTGTAAGCTAGTACTAGGACAGAGAAACCTTGAGATTACAAAGATGGATAATAATTCCACCGAAGGAAGCATATGCAAACGTGAGCCTTTGAATGAGGTCCCTGAATCTCCTTGCCACATTTCACAGCCTAATCGTTACACAAGATCTGTTAGCCTTCAACTCCTTCACTCTGTTCCTGTCCACTCATCACCCCAACAACACATATTACTTGGCCCACATCACACAGAGTGAATATAATACAAGAAGAATTCTTATGCTGAACCACGAGCCACAATGGTGGTTGTCAGCAAGTCACATGGCTCTCATAGAAGTTGAAATATACAAGTATCCGTCTATAGAATTATAAAGCATAGGTGGACGCCTACCTCTGGGATGTCTTATCACCTGAATTTAGTGATCTGATATTTCTTGGTGCTGTTTGTTACATTTTTACAACAGTGCTTTACGTGGCTCCAAAAGCAATTTCCTAAAATGCCCTAAGAAGAGATATTGGTCAATGAATAAAAATCATTCCAGTTTGGCGCTGGACTAAAATAAATGGTTTTAGTACTTGGTATCAAGTGGATAATCTCTTCCTAAATTCTTATTGTTTAAGGCTAAAATGGAAATTATGCCATTTCCCGAAGCATATTGAGCTAAACTAGGCAGAAAGCCAGATGTGAACTGCACAGGGCGGGAACCAGCCTGGGAGTTAAGATTTGCTGCAATTACTTCCCCATGCCTGACCCCCTTAACCAAATGTATTTCCTCCTGCTTCCTACACACACCTACAGATTTCTTCACTGAGCTTGGCCCCCATCATGTTGGTCCCGCTACCATTCCTTTGTACAGGCGGTTCCCCACCTGAATACCCTCTAGGAACTTCAGGGCCAATTTAGGTGCAGTAGAGAGAATTTGGGCTCTGGAATCAGAGCTCTTCCACTTCCAGATAGCCGTATCACCTCAAGTAAGTTAACCTAAACATTCCAAGCCTCAGTTCATCATCTGCTCATTTGGAATAATAACATTAAATTGAAAGTTGCTGTGAGAATGAGCGGCTATGTCACACATACAAAGTGCCTGTTGTGGTTGCTCAGCAATGTCATTTCTCATCCTCCTACCAGCTCCCTTCGCCAAGTTCATCAGAGGTCTCACAACTTGCCAACTCTAAGCACACAGATTCTAGGACTCTCTTCTTTAAAATCTTACAAGCTACACTATGTCATTTAGCTCTTCAGCATAAGCTTATATATGTCTTGCATATATTTTCACAAACAAATTTTTGCATCTTTGAAGGCAAGACCACGTCTTGGGCTTCTCCTGATCCCCTGCAGAACCTCACCCAGGACCAAAGACTCCATCAGAATCCTAATGCACCTTGTATTCCCTGTGGGATCACAGCTTCCCTACCTGCACACACACAAAAGCAGCAAAGCTTCTGCATGACCAGGTATTTCCAGGGCCAATCCACAACTATTCAGCAACTTTAGCTTGTCGCCTTCAAGCCTGCTGATGGAGGTCTACACTCTGACCCTGCAGTCTGTTTCCAAAAGCATCCTGAGCCCCCGAAAGGGCTGGCTGCCGGGATTAGGGACAGCATTCATTGGAAGCAGATCTCCCTCAACTCAGAAGGGGAACATCAAGCTGTGTACACACAGGGACAAGTCCTGGGATCTGCAGGTCAGGCAGGCAAAGCCTTCTTCCACACAGCAAGGATGATTTCTCCCCAGTGTCCACAGCCCCCTCTGTCCACAGGGCTGCTTGGCCACTGCTGCCTGTTTGCTGCGAAGGGATTGGCCTGAGAGAAAGAGTTTTGCTTACCAGACTCTGAAGCCAGAGGAATTTCAAGGGCCCTCAAGGTGAGCTGCCCTTTGGAGGACCCTGCATATGGGCAGTGACCTTGAGGTAGCCAAGTGAGACCAAGGACATGGTGCCACAAGCTGGGGTCAGGAAAGCCTAAGCTCCCACAGAGTTGATCAGCCCAGAGCCCCCTCCCTGATACCCTGCACCTCACCCCAAGTCAAAGGGCCCAATACGACCTCTGTGGCTTCTCTTTGCCTTGATCAAGGCTATGCCCGATGCTGCCTTAACCTCCTTTCCCCAGCATGAAGCTGCGTCTGTTCTCTTCTCCCATCAAAGTCACTGGCTTATCTCAGACCCCACCGCTTCCCCACCCCCACAACGTGAGCACCATCCCTCCTGCCCTTTTCTTTGTCCCCCCACCCCCACCTTTGCCTGGCCCAGCATCCAGCACATAGTGGGAGCTCAGGAAACACTGATTTCATAAATCACTGTTGAGTACATGATTCGTTTTCTAAGAAGTTCAACCAAAAATTATTTATTCTACCTTAATCCTTAAACAATTAAGCAATTTTATCCTTTGAAGTGTCTTGTGAACAATAACTTGGCAAAATTATTCTTAGAGTGCTATAAATCTTCCTGTATTCAGAAAAATCAAGGATCCCTTTCATACAAAAATCACTGGGTATTGTATCAGCAAAAGACTGGAAACAACTGAAATATCCATGTAGGCGGGCTGGTTAGATAAGTCAAGGTATAATTGTCAGACAGTCAGATATCTCCAAGACGTTAAGTGCAAAGTGAGATTCAATGCGTGAGATAAGCTCCCATTTGAGTAAAGAATTTTTTAAAAATACCATGCGCATGGATGCACACATACACACATATGTTTTGTATTGCATAAAATGTCTTTAAACTGAAGAAACCATTAATAGTGGCTGTCTCAGGGTAAGGAAACTAACAGCAGTGAGAGAAAGATGTTTCACTTTAAAACCCCTTTTGTACCTTTTGAATTTTAAACCATGGAGGTGTTGACCTATTCGGAAAAATTAAATTAAAAATTCAAAGCAAACAATGTTTGGAAAAGTAATAAAAAATCTGCTTTAGGAAAACATAAAAGAGAAATCCTCATTTAAAAATAGTTCAAGGCAGCCTGTTGCATCATCTGTTAGCTGCAGGAGAAAAATTGAGGAGGCACCGTGGCTGCAGAAGGACTGGCCGGTGGGGTGGCGGGTGGCAGCAGGTTCTGGCCCTGGGCTCCTCAACTGCCTTCTGGAGGGACCTGAGAGCAGGACAGCCTTCCTGGCCCTCGTCTGAAGCAGCTCTTAGAGCAGGCAAGCCCCTTTCCTGTCTGGGAGTTGGGGTCGTCAGGTAGACACAAGCCAGTTACTTAGTGACAATCTCATTTTAAAAAGAGGAGACACTCCATAAAAGGAGAGAAAGCTTCCTTCCCTCCAGAAGTTGCCGGTGGGGAGATTAAAACCCCAAATCCCCACTCACCAGAGTGCAATGACAACAGTGCCACTGACTTCAGGAGCTTAAAATACATTTGGGGACACACCCTTTCCCCCAAATACACCTGCTGCTTTTTCCTCCCTCTTCCCACATCCTCTCTTGACAGGCCAAGTGCCCATTTATGACAGAGCTGAAAAATGTCCTTTTTTGTTCTAATATTTCCTGTGCGGCCCCTCCCCTCTTTTATGGCTGCCATTCAAAGCCATCTGGGATGACCCACCAACCAGAGGAAGCTTCAGAATTGAAACAATCAAAACATGTCACCTTTCAAAAGCAACAATTAATGCCCCTGCCCCATCTCCAAAACGCACTGTTTTAAAAACTCATGGTGATGGATGAACACTGTCAGTTCTCAGAGACCTACTGTATAAATGGTCCAGACAGAACTTTGTAAGGATATCCTTTCAAACACAGGGCCAGTGGTCCTCTCTGTTCCCCACACTTTCTCTCCAAGCTCTACCGCCACCCTCCTCAAACTTGGGAAGGGACTAAATTTGCTTTCTGTGTCTTTCTTTCAGGAGTTAAAGAACACCAGAGCTGAAATGGCTCTTAAAGATAGCCTCATGCTACAAATGGGGAAACTGAGGCCCATAAAAGAGGAATGGTTCCCTGGGGAATATACTATATGCCTATCAGTGGGCCAGGACAAAAGTCCTGTCTCAGGCCCCTCTGCTGCTTCCCTAGTTTGCTTGCTTTTGATGTGTCCCCACCTAGAGGCCCTGCTGCTTCCCCTTCCAATGCAGAGTCCCCCTGTAGCCACAGCCTCCCCTAGGGTGGCCCCCACAACCTGTGTCCTGGGTTCACTGCATTGTCTGGTAGGCAGCCACTAGTCCTGTGGGGCTACTGAGCACTTGAAGTATGACTAGTGTTACATATTGAAATGATAATATCTTGGATATACTGGGTTAAATAAAATATATGATTGAAGTTAATTTTACCTACTTCTTTTTACTTTTTAAAAAGGTGGCTGCTAGGAAACTTAAAGTTACATGGATGACTCTTGCTATATTTCTATTAGGCTGCACTGCTCCAGGTCATATGCTACTTATCCAGTCAGCTCCCAGTCAGCAGAACTGACCTGGCCCGTGCCCCATCTTTGTGTGGCCAGACATTATCCACTACAAAGACCAAACCATGCCCAGGTGCTAATTGAGTAAGGAGTGTGCCCCCAGCAGTGACATCTGGATTGAGCTCCTGAAGCCACTGCATGATTTTAACAAGTGCATCTCTCCTTCCGTTCAAGGTAGGGAAGGAGGGAGGGATCCTAGCACCCCTCAAGTGGTGCTAATTCTACCTGCATGTGAGCTCATGACACCATGACACCCAAGAGTCTGAATTCCTGTAGGCTGGGATTTTATTCCCTGAGATAGGGTAGTCGCTTGGGGAGGAGAAGCAAGACAACAAAGCCTTAACTGTTTTTCATTTTTTGGCATCGATCCTGTCTTTTCTCATCTCTCCCTTCATGTTAGGAATAGAAATTTACAAAACATAAATAACAGTGGCTCCCCTGTATGGCTCCCCTCACTCTTTGTCGAGAGCTATTTTAAGTGCCTGTATGTACTGTCTTATCTCATTTTCTCAGCCACCCTATCAAATTGGTATTATCACCACTGCATAGGTGAGGAAACCGATACTCAGAGAGCTTATGTGATGTGCCCAAAGTGATGCAGGAAAGCCACCAAGTTACAGGACTCAGGTCTCATCGACCCCAAAACCTATGCTCCTCATCATTCCTTAACTTCTAGAGCCTCAGTTTCCCCATCTGCAGTATGGGGATGGTATCTGCCTGGAGGCAGGGAGGGGCCTCAGAATCCCCAAGGACACTTCCTCCCCTGGGACTAGGTTCTGGGCCCTGAGGAGGTTCCAGTTTGAAGAGTCCCCATCTCTTGCCATTCCCTGGCTTAGGCAGCACCCCCGGTCCCAGTCTTGACTCTGTGAGGCTCCACCCATGCCACCCTCCCACCCGGGTCCCTCCTGTTTCTGTCTCCAGGGAGTTAAGTGCTCCTAGCCCCCTAAATCAAGATTTCACCTAGGCCTCACCTCCTCCAAAAACCCATCAAAATTCTTAAGTCAGAGAATCATTTCACAGTCAACCGTCCCATCCTGCCAATTCATGCTCTTCTTCCCAGGATGCAATGATGCTCTCACCCTTCAAGCCACCAAGGCCCCAAAACACACACTTCAAAAGAAGCCTTCACCTCCATGAACTTAACAAGGGTCTCATCTCCCATAGGAAGAATTCTATATTTTATTCACTGGGCAAAATAGTTCCTGAGTCCTACTGTGTGCCGGACACTCCTCTAAGCCCTGGGAACAGAGCAATGCAGGAAACAAAGTCCTGGGCTCCTGCAGGAGTGAAGACGTCCCCCAAACAGTGATGCCCTAAACACATGAATCCAATGATGCGGGTTCATATTTCTTGAGTTCCTCCTGCTCTCTTTTAGGTTAAAAAAAAAAAAAAAGATTACTTAATGGGGACTGATTCTTTCCTTGTCATGGTTAAATAAGGTATCGTATATTACTTTAAGGAATACTACACATCCATTACAAGTGCATTTCTAAGGAACACAATGACTTAGTAATGTGATCAAATGCTCAGTAAGGGGATAACTTGCAACATCATATACACACACTGATGGAGACAGGTGAGCATGAGAGGCATGTTTCTAAGCACATCCACTATGTGTTGGAAGGGGGGAAGGACAACTGTTTTCCTTACGCAAAGTACAGAAGCAAAGCCTGCTAAAATCTTTGGTGAAGAGACTTGACATTTTCTTCTAAGTGTCAGTGATTCACAGTGGCAACATGAGTATCAGGCTCTCAAGAGAAAGGAACCTTTCTGTTTAGTAAAAGATGGCATGGATTTTAACAGTTTTGGAAAACAATGTTTTTCCCAATTATATTTTATGTGTGTGTTTATGTGTATATGTGCGCATGTTGGTGGTTCCAGAAAAAAAAGACTGGAAGGAAATATACCAAAATGTGGGTGTTGTAGGATGTTTTTGATTTTATTCTTTTCCATATTTTCCCAATTTTCTATTATGAGTCTTATTGCTTTCATAATCAGAAAATAAGCAGTAAACTGAATGCTAATAGTTTTTTAATTTCCTTATGAATCTGTTTTTACAGGCACCAGTTCAGTGGGGTTTGGAAATCAGTAGGGTGTGAACCACCAATGAATTCCCTGCTCCTGCAGGGCTGAGTGTGCCCCTGGCCCCAAAGAGAAACCCTCCCTGCATCCATGCTGGCAGACAGCTGTCCACAGCTGTTCTGAGGAGGCTGCCAATGAATGAAGCGGGTGGAAAAACACAACATTCCTGACTCTCCAAGGATGGCAGTATGCTTGGAGCTCTTGCCCACCAAAGAAGTAAATAAACAGAGACAGAGGTGGTAGCCAGTCAAGCTAGAGGAACTCCAGTCCTGGAGGTGAGTCAACTGCCAGAGCTCCCAGACTCCCAACAGAACATCTGAAAGAAGACTCCATCTACCTAAGCCAACCACCCTTGTCAAATCAGGGCTAACATCTCTCAACAATGGCCCTCCTGGGCTATACCTCTTGAATGTTACCTTCCCTCCCTGCCTACATGAGAGTATGTATGAACAAGCTTCATTTCTGCCTCTAGGCTGAAGAGATCAAGAAGGCAGGGCCTTGGGCTGACTCAACTTCACATACCCCAACAGCACTAATTGGCTTATTTACAGCAGAACAGTGCCTAGCACACAGCAGTGTCTGAGTACATAGTTGGTAAATGAATATGCCCAGGTATAGCCCAGGAGGAGACAATAGATTGCAAAACAGACAAGGTGCCTGTTCTCAGGGAGCTTACACTCTAGTGGGGAAAGACAGACAATAAACAAAAGGAGAATCAAGATTATATCCAATAAAAGACTGCACATTGGGTACAGTGTACGCTGCTCAGGTGATGGGTGCACCAAAATCTCAGTAAGCACCACTAAACTTACTCGTGTAACCAAATACCACCTGTTCCCCAAAAACCTATGAAATAAAAAAATTAAAATAAAAAGGGCCCCTGAAGCATCCAAAAGAGAGATAATAAACAGGCCTATTTGGTATGTTAAATTATACGGGAAGCATTGCCAAACAAAAAATAATGTGAAGCCTCTAAAAAAGAAAAAAAAAAAAAAGATTGGCGAGGCATGGTAGCTGACGCCTATAATCCCAGCATTTTGGGAGGCCGAGGCAGGCGGATCGCCTGAGGTCAGGAATTCGAGACCAGCCTGGCCAACATGGTAAAACCCCGTCTCTACTAAAAATACAAAAATTAACCAGCCATGGCGGGGGGCGCCTATAATCCCAGCTATTCAGGAAGCTGAGGCAGGAGAATTGCTTGAACCCAGGAGGCGGTAGTTGCAGTGAGCCGAGATCGTGCCGCTGCACATCAGCCTGGGTGACAAGAGTGAGAGACTCCATCTCAAAAAAAAAAGAATATAGTCCAGGTGATGTGTCAGTGAGAAGCCAGTTATGGGAAGATCTGAAGGAAGAACTTTCCAGACAAAGAGAACAGGCAAGCCAGAAACACATGAGCTCAATGTGTTTAAGAAACAAAAAGGAGGTGGAAGGGTGGGCACAGGGAGTGAAGGGGAGGTCAGAGACACAGACAGGGACCAGATCCCGCATGCCCACGGTTGGTTACACAAGGGAGTGGCCTGGTCTGCCTTACTAAAGAAAACTCACTCTGCCTGCTCTGTGACACTGGATTGTGCCATAACAGCCTATAGAGAAGGACTTCATCATTACCTGTTGTACTGATGAATGATGCTCCCAACATCCATTGGGGTTAGAGGTATGGAGGGGCCAATCAACTTGGCCCCAGGGTTCTCACAATGCCTATGGGAACCCCATCTCTTTTTATCTACTTCTATGACTTTGCCTTCCCAACATCCCCTTCACAGTGCCATGGAGTACCGCAAATAAGATGCATATCCAACTGCTGTCCTCCCATCCACCCATGCCCAGCCCGCAGCATTCATTCAGCAAATGTTTTTCATGTCCAGCCCTTGCTGATGCTGAGGACGTGAAGATGAGCAACATGCCAGCCCTGCCCTCAAAAGCTCCAGCATGTGAGGGCTGTGAAAAGCTGGCCAGGTGCCACCCACAGCCACAGCTGTCCAGCCCTGACCTCTCCATCCACAGCCTCCTACTGAAGTCTCCCCCTGGTAAAACCTGCTGTGAGCCCAAGACAGTTCTGATGGGCGGATCAATTCACACCAAAGGGTTAAACAGAAAGACAAGCTCAGTGCCTTGCCAGCTTCCTCCACCCCACCCCACCCCCATTCCTCCCTCCACCAACCCAGGGAAAAAATCTGTTCGGCCTCAGGGATGAAGTTGTAACTGATGGCATGGCAGGTACTATTTACTCCAGACAAAGGAGGGAGGACTTTGGTGTTGGTTTGAGGAGTGGGTGGGTTAGGGGCCATCAGGGACCTATTTGGGGCAGAGTCAGGGGAGGAAGCAAAGAGCTTTGAATGCATGCCTCAAACCTCCTCGACCAGCCCCACACAGAAATGACTCAGCTTGGAGTCAGAGGGAACCACATCTAATGTGCCACTTTCAAAATCTCCTGCATAAGAATCATTGTTGTCATTATTTAGAAAAGCCAACTACCCTCACGTTAATGAGTTCTTGAGTTCTGTCCTGTGAGATTTCTGGGGTGTACCTCACTTTGTGCAAATGGGAGAGTAGTATCTGACAAAAAGTACACACGGTGGCTCTAGAAAATCCTTGTAACCCATCGTTTCTCAGCCTCTTGGGTAAGATAAAAGTGTGGAAAATCCTTGTGTCCTAAATTCCCCCAGGGCAGCTGGCACTCCAAGAAGCCCTGCAGGATGCTGCACACAGGCTGGGGTTCACTCCGGTACCCTCCCTGCAGGATGCTGCACACAGGCCGGGGTTCACTCCGGTACCCTCCCTGCAGGATGCTGCACACAGGCCGGGGTTCACTCCTGTACCCTCCCTGTAGGATGCTGCACACAGGCCGGGGTTCACTCCAGTACCCTCCCTGTAGGATGCTGCACACAGGCTGGGGTTCACTCCAGTACCCTCTGTGTGGTTCGTTGATAGGTTTTCTTCCAGTGGGACACAGTCATCCTGGGGAGAAGTCACTGCTATAGATGGTTCCAGACCCTTGAGTCTCTTCTTCCCAGGAGGGGAGGATGGGTTATAAATAGCCTGGACTCCTTCAGCCCTACACAGGCACAGATCCCACACCCCCGCCCCAGCCTCAGCCAGCTGGTCCTTCCGCGCCCAAGTTCCCACAGCCTGCTATGAGAGGGAGGACAACTGCCCACCCTCGGTGGGGGCAGGGAACAAAAATGCCCTGGTGACAGCCTCCAGTGAACTGTAACTACAACCCCACCACTCCTTCATACCCCCTTCACACCGCCCCTGCTGGAGAGGGGTGAGAGGACGGTAATATTACTAGGGGGTCTCTTATACCCTGGTCAGCCCAGGAAGCCCAAGTTGCGTGCTGAGAATGTTAATTCAGTGGGAAAAGTTATAGGAATAATACTCTCCCCGTCTCTCTGCCTCAGTTTCTCCCTCTGTAATATGAACAAATAGCTGAACTATCTATCTTGTGGGAATGCTGATGAGATTAGCATGCAAAAAAAGTGAAAGGCATCGTAACACTGTATTATTATCAGAATATCAGACATTGACTTCTTCTGTAGGACCCCTAAACACAGGAGATGTGGAGTAAGGGGGCACTGATTTCTATCTGTTCATGAAAGCAGAAGAATTATACCCGGCAACTCTGCACTAGCCTTGAATTCTTGATACTCTGTGTCCTTGAAAGCAATCAAACTTACAAAATATTCTCTCTTGCAAGTCATTTCTGACTAATACAGATTGACACACATTGCATCCAGCTTATTTTCATAAAATTCTGCTGGACTGTATATGACATTATAGACTGAAATCTAGCATCGCCCTAGAGTATTATGGTTTGGGAGGGAAAAGTTCACATAACAATCACTCTGGTTATCATTCAATTCCTTCCTGCTCATACACACTGGTACAAAATAAGTGGCTAAAATCAAAGTGGCCAACTCGTAGTTCTTTTTAATTTAGACACTTTGTTTGCTCAATAAAATACAGAGTGAAAAACATTTACTGAAAACCCACTCATTGATGTTTAATGGCTGTGTCAAATACTCATAACAACATTTATTCCAACACCCCCAGATAATTGCTCATCTTTCTCATTTGGTATCCACAACAGCACAGCATTTGTGTCCAAGTGTAATTGATCCAAAATTGGGCTCCCTTTCAAAAATATCTGTAAAATCTAATTACCAGGAAAACAGAGTTCTGGCATCCTATGGAAAGTGGGTGCTTCAGTGAAAAAAAGCTGCAAATTCTTCTTGGCTAATCAAGCTGCATTGTGTTACAAAAGGAGTTTGAGGAATTTGGGATAATGAGGGAGCAGGAAAAGTTGCGATAGTGTCAGACTGGACTTTGCAGTGACAGTCCTGGTTTTTTTAAGCCAAGGGCAGGGGACAGGAAATATACCACATTCGCTGGCAAGCATGGATTTAAAAAATACCAGATAAAGAGGCCATGATGGGCTTGGGGTGTGGGGGTGGCATTTCTGATCTCAAGCCCTACCAGGCCTTGCCCAGGGAAGTCTCTCCACCCTTGCCTGGAAGGCTGATGTCATTTCTAGTCTCACTGGGCCTCTAGCCACTGTAGCAGGTCACTTTCCTTCCTTGGGCCTGAGTTTGCTCATCTGTAAAATGAGTGCTCCTAATATCTCTAGGGTCTCTTTCAACTTCAAAATCCTATGACCTTCTATAAAGCAAAGGGCATGCTTTTTGCTCATGTACTTGTGGGGGCAGGGAGCGGGAGCCACCGGACCAAGGAGAATGAAGGACTGAGAGTTTCCACCTCTCACGCAGTTTTGTACCTAGTTTCAACACCCGGGTATCTGGCCCGCTCTGGGAATAATGATTTCTTTCAGCCCAGGACGACCTACCGAGGTGTTTCTACCTCGCTGCCCTGGATTCCTCAACCCCACCAATGAAGAACAGGGCCAAGCCACCGGACTTCTCGGAGCCTCTCTCCCAGGACTGGGCACAGTATATCTTCTTTTAAGGGGTCTTCCCTTCCCACTCCCACTCCTCTTTCTGTCCTAGAAGCACCAGAAACTCCGGCTCTAGCCTTGCGCATGGTCCGGCGAGACTTCCCATACAGGCAGCGCACGCCACCCACCCCCAGCTCCCCTCGGCCTTGCGCCCGCGCCGCGGAAGGTTGGGTACCAGCCTCCACAGCTTTGCAGATTGCAAAGATAACGGGAGCTGCCGCTTCGCTTTTCTTTGGCTCCTCCTGGCCTTCATCCTAGTAAAACCAGACAAGCAACCGGAAAAACAAAGCAGCACAGCGGCCAGAGACAATTCGCTTTCAACGGAGCAAGAGACGTGCACACCTTGAGAGAAGACGCACGCAGTTCCCGTGCGTGTCGCTGGGAACAGACCTCGCACTACCCCGCGCGGCGACAGGCACCGGGCCAGGCTCGGCTCACTTGTCCGAGGCTTGGAGGAACTGTGTGCGTGCGCCCATTTCCCCCAGCTTCCCGATTTGACAGCAGCAAGGATCTTTGAGTCCTGCATGAGCGACACCTCGGGCAAGGACTGTACTCTGTGCTCAGATCTCATCGAGAGGTGCTGGATCCCAGCCTTTCCAGCTCATTTTCCAATTTTCAAGAAAAGACAGCGGGTAGTGAGACTGCAAAAGTCCCAGGAAAACGTCACTCACCAAAACGCTCCCGCGCCTTCCAGGCAGAAGTGCGGTAAAACTTTTGGCAGAAACCACCTGTGGCTGCCGACGGGCCCGCCCCGCTCGGGCCCGGAGGCGCCGCGGAGCCCCGGGCCGCACGCGCCCGCAGAAGTTCCTTTCCAGCCCCGCGCGCCACTTCGCTCCGGGCCGCGGTGCCAGCCAGGAGGCGCGGCGCCCGCTCGCTGGCTCGCTCTCCGCTGGCTCTCCCCTCCCTCCTTCCCTCCCTCCCTCCTCCCGCCTCCTCCGTTGCATGGCTGCCGCACGGAGCCCCTGAATAGCCACCGCAGCCCCCCGCCTCCTGCCCACCGCGCGGAGGGCGCCCCTGCTCCAGCCGGCGCCCCAAGGCGCGCGGACCGCCGGCCTCCTAGCAACGGCCCCCGCAATCGCTTTCCGGCGCAGCCCAAGCAAAGCCACCCTCCCGCCGCCCCGCGACCTCCCGAACTGCCTCGGCTGCCGAGGTGCTGTGGAGACCGCGACCCCGGCAGCCGGCGCCCGAGCCCGGCGCGCGAAGCCGCTCACCTCCGCGCGCCGCCGGCCCCGCGCGCCTCCCGCACTTGGCTCCGGGACGCGGTCCTGGCGTCCTCCTTCGCCGCCGGGGTCCGCCGGTCCCTGCGCGCCCGAGCCTCGCCGGCCGCGCCGCTGTCAGAGTCTCGTGGCGGGGCTGCGCCGGCGGGTATGGAGCTGAGCGGCGGCAGCGGGCGAGCGGGCAGCTCCTCCCTCCCCGCGCCGCGCCTCCGCCCTCCCCGCGCCCCGCCTCCCGCGCCGCGGCTGTCAGCCCCGCGCCCCGCGCCCGCGCCGCCGGCTCGGGGGGCGCACAGGGCTAAAGGGCCCGGATGTCTGCGGTCGCCTGTCGCTCGCACCCGCCCCCTCCCCGCCCCGCCGCACATGCACTTGCTGCGCCGCAGCCCCCGCCCGGCTCCGCTAATTTCTATTTTGACAGTAACTGTGGCGAGTGGGCGGCGCGGCGGGGGGCGCCCGGGACTGGCGGAGGCTGCGGGCGGGAGTCAGGACCCGACGCGGAGGCGGAGTGGGGGGGCCGGGCACCGCCACCAACCGCTCGGGGCTCCGCGTCTTTTCTCTTTCTTTCCTTTTTTCTCTCTGCCTCCTCCAGGATTTAAAGGGATAGCCCCGGCCGAGGCGAGGGGGCCAGGCGGCCGCCGTTTCTCCGGTCTCCAGACGCCCTCTGCGGCCCGGCCGGACCCGCCCGCACCCCCAGCGCAGGCTTGGGACCGCCGGGTATTTTTAGGTCCACACCCGACCCGGGGCAGCGGTGCGGCAGAGATGGGCTCTGCCGCCCCGGCGCACGGCTATTTTTACAGAGTCCGATGGGGGAGGAAATAAAACAACTCGGCAACTGCTTTTCTACCCGAAAGTCGGGAGCAAGGAGTGGGGGCGAGAAGTTAGTTTCCCAAATGCTCTCGGCACTCCAGCGAGCGCACCAAGACGCCTCGCCAGCACCTGAAACCGCAAGCTTGCCGCACCCCGGGGCGCCGAATCTCAGCGGGCAATCGCGCTTGGCGGCGCTGCGGCCCGGAGTCCCCACCCCTCTGGGGCCTTGGGCCCCGCACTCCGCACCCTACACGCCGGGGAGCAGCCGCTGGCCGCCAGTCACTCCCCGGGTCGGCCTGGAAGGCGGCCTTCCGAAGCGTCCAATCACCGCGCAACAATGCCAAGGGGCGGGCCCGGGGAGGGCTTGTCCCCGCCCCGTCCCGCCGGGCCCCGCCCCCTCGGAGTCTGTCCGGGCAGGAGAATCTCGCTGGGACGCCGAGTGCTCAGCGGTGCTGGAAGCCACGAAGGGCCAGTGCGAGGGGAGGAGGAAGGGTCCTGGCCCTGGAGAGGGCGTGAGCGTTCTCGGGCGAGGCGACACTTGGGCAGATATTCCCTCCAGCTACGGGCCGGGGAAACTCGAGCTGGCTTTGCCTCCTACCTTTTTGCAGTCCACCCCTCTGCGCTCCAGACAGACATGGGAACCCTCGCCCTCCTTGGTAGTACATCGGAGGCAGCAACCTCGCACGTCAGCGGGTCCTCTCCGGGGCTCCTCCCTCAGAAGCGGGAAAGTTTGTCGTCCTCAAACTCCTACCCGGCTGCGCTTATCTGAGCCGCACCTGGCGCCCAGGAGAGGCGAGATGGCGAATCCCGGCCGCCTAGTGCCCATTCTGGCTACGGATTAATAAAAGGACAGTGGGGCTGCTGCTGTGTCCTTTAATGCTGAAGACACTGGATGACATTTTTTACAGAATTCACAAAAATAAGTTTGTGAACCTTTGGTGCCTCTTCCTAATATCACTTATTGGGATTTTTTTAAAACCATTTCATTCATTCGTGTAATAAACGCACATTGCAAGATAGTACGTTGGGAGTAGTGAAAACAAGGGAAAACTGGCTCTGGAATAGGATGTAAGAGTGGAAAACTAGATATGAATAGAGGGATCTGAAACGTGGGGTTTGGGTACAATTATGTCACGTTTAATTTGCCAAAGAGATCTGGTTTTTCCTACTAAGTAAATGTCACCAAATGAACAGTTTGGACAGCCATCTTATCCAAACTATTCAAATGCACATGTAAATCTAGAATAGTCTATCGTGGAACCTAAGGTATGTTCAGGCTCAGGATGTCAGATTTCCAAGTTGCTAAAGCTTCCAGAATGGCAAAATAATATATCTCGCTTTCAGCAGCTGTGGCAGCCACTGCCCTCTCATATTAGGTTTGTCTCTCTGTTAAATTAAGTTGCCTGTCTTGCTTCCCTTCATTAAAGGGTTTTCAGTTACTTGGAATGCTGCTGACCCAGCTGATACGGCCCCGCTTCTAAGCCATAAGTCTGGCTGCGCCTCATGCCAAGCATGCGGATGCATTTAGAGAGCACCTAGAGGATCCCAGCCCTGCAAATGCCCAGACACCTGCAGGAAACAGAAATGTAGTTCTTGGGGTGAGGGCAGCTACAGCCATAAAAAGGGCATTTAGGTTGAGAAAAGAGGGATGTGGGCAGTAAATTAGACTCTAATAGTAAAGAGTCTAGTAAATAGTAAATAGACTCTAATATAAATGTGGCTCTAAATCAGAAAGCTTCTCCTCTCTTCTCTGGCTCAAAGTAGATGTTCTATAGCTTTAGCTCATGGAATAGCGTAAGCATGGAGATCCAGTGAGTGCTGTAAGATTTATTTGCAACGTACTAGTTTGGATGTAAGTGCAATGGTAAACTTTGCTTTGCAATAATTAATAGAATTTACTGCCAAACTTTAACAGTTATCAGCCATGTATCCTAGAAAAAAAGCATGTCATTCAACTCTCTAGAGCCTCCATTTCCAAATCTGTAAAAAGGGAGATGATAGTAGGTCCCTTTCTACTCCATAGAGATGCTGGAATGGTCGGGTGAGAAAAGGCGAGGGCAAGTGTTGCCCCATGAACAACATTCATTAAGGGGTTACTATGTATTAAGCACTGTAGAGCACATTGTAAATTGTCAATATTAGTTATGGTGATAAACTCTAAATAAATTATCTGAGAATTGGGATCAAATTTTTACCTATTTCCCGAGGATGTTGAAAGACTGATTCAAGAAAAAAGAGGGGAATTAACATTTACAGAGCTCTTTCTAGATTAGAACTTACGGTTTCCATTGCTATATGTTTCTCATGACAACTGTATGCAATATATTTTGTTGTAACTGTTTTATAGATGAAAAATTTGCTATCAATAGTGGTGGTAATGGCCATGTTGCCACTGCTGGGTAGTGTCAGGGGCAGCATTTGGATCCAGGTTTGTGAGTTCAGAAGTTCACGAGCATCCTCCCCTGCGATGCTGCCTCTAGAGGAGAAAGAGGGAAGAGGCTTTGAATAAATCAGAGCAGAAGAGAAATTCAAGGAAATCATGGTGTGTATTACCTACCATAAGGCAGACTGGGTGAAGTGCCTTCCTGGAAAAGGTAGCACTGGACTCAGTCCCTAAGTTTGCATGATTTGTTTTATTTTTTCTTAGTTCGTTTTTTAATTTTTATTTTGAAATAATTTCAGATTTACAGAAAAGTTACAAAGATAATATAAAGAATTGTCATATATCTTCACCCAGAATCTCCATGTGCCAACATTTGCCCATGTTTGCTTTACCCTGCTGTTTCTTTGTATATACATATTCTTTTTTTCTAAACTGTTTGAGCATAGGCTGAAGATATGATGTTCCTTTACTGATAAATTCTTCAGTGAATTTTTTTTTAACAATGAGGACGTTCTTACATAATAATCAAAATCCAGATCTAACCATAGATACAACACTATTATCTAGTCTGAACTATATTTAGATTTCACCAACTGTCTCACCAATAGCAAAAATGAAAAATAAGTAAATTCTAGTCAGGATTCAATTCAGGATTGCATATTGCGTTTAGTTATCATATCTCTTGGGAGAGTATTTTTTATTTTACTAATTTTTCTTTCTCATTTTAGTGGCCATACATTTATAGCCCACATGGGATGACAAAGACTTTCTCCTTGACCACGCTTGAGGCAGGCTCCTTTGAGGTTTCATTTCCACTGGGCTCCCACCCTTGGGCCCTCTCTTCAGCCAGCCAAGTCCAGTTGTAGAAAGAATCCTTCTAAGTTAGTTTAGTGAAAACCCCCCTGACCCTTGATCTCCGATCACCCTGGCCTGCCTTTAGCAAGAATCCTGTTAGGTTAGTCCAGCAAGAATGCACCTACCCTTAATGTCTCCTCTTAGTAATTTTCCATCTATCGACCCCCTTACTCTGTACCTTGGCTATAAATCCCCACTTCCCCTTGTTGAGCCCAGTCTCTCCCTGCCATTGCAACACTCCTATTGCAATAGTCTTGAATAAAGTCTACCACTTCCCTACCATTTTAACAAGTGTCAGAGTAATATTTTCTTTAAAAGGGCCAAAGAAAATATAGAAAAATCAAAACTCACTTGTAATCACTCACCAGCTATAACCAACATTAATCATTAAAAAAAATAAAAGTACATGTGTAATCCAACCATACAACCACCATTCCCTTCCAGTGGCCAGCTTCCCCTAGAAAATACCAAGAATATGGAAGTTCTACTTTCTGTTCCTCCTGAAGTTCTTCCTCAGTGTCCAGCATGATCCTGCTGTCCCTAGCTCAGCCATAACCCACCTCACCATTTTGCTCCTCACCCCAGACTCCAGTTACCATCTCCCTCAAGAAAATGCTGCATCCCCAAGAGCCCCCATGAAGAAGCTAGTGGAGACAGGCCATGCCTCTTCTATACACCTCTTTTTTGTTTGCCACACCAGGGCCTACAAAGGCTCTACTAGATAACAGATTTCACAAAGGGTTTGGAGTAGCTCAAGGTAATTAGAATGTAACACTGGACAACTTGAAGCTGTGCATGATATATGACTTCCCTCATATTCCAGAGAAGAGCAACCAGGGGTTGAACTCTCCATACAGGATTACTTGATGGTACACCCCTGCTTCTAACCTGGCTCCCCAGCTTTCAGGAGACCTTCTTGCCTCACAGGCAATTCATCTACCTTTTGACATGACTCTCCACAGGGGAGAACCAACCCCAAATCTCAGGAAAGGACTTCTCTGGGATCCCGCTCCTTCCTCCTTCAAACATGCATTTCCTAAGCCTCAGTCATCTAGTCACCTAAAGAAACACTCTGGGGTAGATGGCTGGTCACCAACACAAATGTTAATGGTGACCATTGGCATCCCCAGTGCAGCTGAACAGCTAAACCAGCCAGGGAAGGTTGGGTCTACAGGTAAGTCCAGCCCCCTTCAAGACTGCCCAGCTGTCTGAGTTACAGGTATGCCTATGTATTCTTAGAAATATTCAGCAAGTAATTGTTGAACCAAGTGTCTACACATGTACACTTCAACACACTCCTTCCAAAGACAATTCTCAGAGATGGAGAAAATTCAGTCTAAATCTATGAGGATCACAATTTGCTAATTATCTCAACTTCTGCAAAATGCAGTCGTGTTAGTTCCTTGCCTTCATCTTCCTTCCCCTGAATTTATATTGTCTAATTGTCCCTCTCCCCTCCTCCTGTGAGAATAAGGAATGAGAATCACTGAGTTAGGGACCCAATGGGGTTGCCCTTGGTCAGTCAAGCACCTGGTCAGAGCTGTGCAAGGCTGAGGGTGTGATTAAACTTTCAGCAGAGAGGCCTGGCCACACTCAGAGGTTGTGTAGAAGGAAAAGAGGGCTGCTTTTATTCAGGATGTACAGGGAACCAAGCAAATATTAGTTGCAGAGTACCTGCCTATATAAAAATTTGATTTTAAAATGTGTCACAAAATTCATGGCTCATATGAAGTATCATGATTTAACAGTGAAGACTTAGAATAATGAGTAGAAAATATGTATTTACATATGTATTTATGTCAATACCACCAGTTTGTAGTAAATTTTTTTTTTAATTGACAGAGTCTCACTCTGTCTCCCAGGCTGGAGTGCAATGGTGTGATCTTGGCTCACTGCAACCTCCACCTCCCGGGTTCAAGCGATTCTCCTGCCCCTGCCTCCCAAATAGCTGGGATTACAGGCATGTGCCACCATGCCCAGCTAATTCTTGTATTTTTAGTAGAGATGGGGTTTCACCATGTTGCCCAGGCTGGTCTCAAACTCCTGACCTCAGGTGATCAGGTGATCCACCTGCCTCAGCCTCCCAAAGTGTTGGGATTTCAGGCATGAGCCACCATGCCCAGCCAGTAAAGATTCTTTGTAATGTCCAGGCACTTTCTCTTTCTGTTCTAGTTCAGAACCCATTTTTCCTTTTTTCTTTTTCATGTTTAGTGTTGTCAAATGCACTATTCTTCAGTAACTTTCTATCTCCTACCTTGAGAAAAAGTAGTAACACTGTTATTATTCATAATGTCGTGGCTCTTTAGAACCTGTTGGTATTGAAACAATATAGCTTTCCTTGCCTCTGCAGTTCCCAGCTACCAATTACTCATGATGCTGCGTCATAAATCCAGCAGTCCACGAATACTGGCTTCTGATGACTCTCAAAGGTGACTATGCTTTGCAGATGAGGACCTCAAATGCAAGTCTTAGCCAGAGTATGCAGGAAGGGGTTACCAATGGTTTAACCTCTGTTCATGTTAAATTTACCATTTGGAATTATGTAGAATAATATAAAACCACACATCTTCTACCTATGTCTTCTCTTAAGCTCTTTAGGCTGTAATCACTGTATTTCTAGAATGTGGTCTCTTTTCATGTTGACCAAGACCTCTATGTACTGGGTTGAACAGTGTTTTCCCAAAACTCATATCCACCTGCAACCTGTGAATATGAATTTATTTGGAAATATTTGGTCTTTATAGATGTATCAAGTTAAGGTAAGGTTATGCAGGATGGGGGTGGTGTGCCTACATCCAAACAGCAGTATTCTTATAAGGAGAAGAAAATTTGGAAACACAGAGACACACAGGGGACATGCCATGTGAAGACAGAGGCAGCTATTGGAGTGATACGTCTACGCGCCAAGGATCACCAAGGATTGCTGGCAACCAACAGAAGCTGGAACAAAAGCATGGAACAGATTCTCACTCAGAGCCTCCAGAAGGAATTGGTTCTGCTGACACCTTGAATTTGAACTTTTGGCCTCCAGGATTGTGAGAGAACAAAGCTTTGTTCTGTTTAGACACCAAGTGGGTAGTAATTTGTTGTAGCAGCCCTAGAAAACGAATACACCCTGCTTTCTACAGACTCAATGAGAAGGATGGGCCAGGAGCCCATGGGTAGAGTGAGAAGGAATGTCCATCCTTGGTCCAGCATGGTATAAAACTGACCTGGAAAAACACGCCAGCACCACATCATTTGGAGGCAAAAGAGGACACTGAAGAGAAAGACTCATAGGCGTTGTGGAACAGTGGTCTCAAAAATCATCAGAGGAAATAGCAAATGCCACCCCCAGAGGACAGCCTGACCAGTGACATAGAGTCTACTTAGGGTATGGGTGACAGCCAAATGTTGGCAGATGTCTTTGACAAACTTCTTGTCTTAATTCACATTTTAAAATCATTAATGAGCCTGATATTTTTAATAAGCTTTCTGACCATTAATATTTCTTTTTTTTGTAATTGCTTGCTTGTGCCCTTTGCCCATTTTCTAATGGGTTGTTCCTCTTTTTTCTTACTTACTTGTAAGAGCTCTTCACATAGTGAGGATATTAACCCTATAACTGTCACGTATGTTACAACTATTTTTACCATTTTGCCATTAGCTTTTATATTTTGTTCTTATTGATGTCTCTAATATTCTAAATTACACAACTAATGTGTCATCTCTATTAATTTCTAATAATACATAAGTATTTCAGGTTAAGAGAATTAACTTCTGGCTGGGTGTGGTGGCTCACACCTGTAATCCCACCACTTTGGGAGGCTGAGGTGGGTGGATCACCTGAGGTCAGGAGTTTGAGACCAGCCCGGGCAACATGGTGAAACCCTGTCTCTACTAAAAATACAAAAATTATCCAGGCCTGGTGGCATGTGCCTGTAATCCCATCTGCTCCTGAGGCTGCAGCAGGAGAATCGCTTGAACCCGGGAGGCAGAGGTTGCAGTGAGCCAAGATCGTCCCACTGCACTCCAGCCTGGGCAACAGAGTGAAGACTCCTGCTGCAAGAAAAAAAAAAAAGAATTAAATTCCCTTTCACACCCATAATACACAAGAATTTTCCTCTTCTCCCTAGAGATAACTGCTTTTCACAATTTATTGACTGCTTCCCAAACCCTGTTCCATGCATTTCTATTAAGATTCCTTTTGATGCACAAGAATTTTAAACTTCCCTTGGTTAAGTTATTCATCTCTTGAAGCTTGGTGGAGATGTCATCCACTCTATGACTAGTGTCATATTAGACCTTGCCCCAATGTATATTAATACTCACCCATATTTTCTTCCAATGTATTTATGATTTCATCTGTTTTTCCACATTTAAATCTGGAATTAATTTGGAATTTATGTAGAGTATTGCTTGAGGTAAGGAACTTGCTCTATTTTTCTGAATTGTGATGTAGACATGATGAATATTGAACAAAAGCACATCTTGGAATAAAGAAATAGAACAGACAAATGCACAAAGGTAAGGATTTGCAAAGTTAGTTCAAGAAATAGCGACCTAGTGTGGTGATAGCATGTCGGGAAATAGAAAATACAACTGGAAATGTAGGTGAGTTCAGATCCGAGAGGAATTTGAAATTTAGAGTTTCAATCTGTAGGCAAGGAGGAGACCTGAGGGGTTTGGGAAGTGAAAGCATCCAACGAGAGCCATCCATTCTGCTGATGACACCATTGGCAGCTTGAGAGCCGATGGGAGCTGGGTGCACGAGGCAGAGAGATGTGAGAAGGCCACTGCAGTGGCTCAAGCGAAAGTACCGTGAGTCTGACTCAGGATGGTGGCAGTGGGGCCAGAGAGGAGGTGATGATTGCTACAGACCTGGAGGAGGGGGTCAGCAGGCCTCAGATAATGACTGAGTATGGAGAGGAGGGAAGGAACCTGGGGTGACTAACTCTCATGCCTGAGTTATTGTTAGGAGGACAGAAATTTCTCATCATGTGGCTGCAGATGTTATTCTGTTCCTCCAGCTCTTCTCCATCTGGTTCCTCACATGGAAGGTTGATTCCTCATATGGAAGGTTCATTTTACAGATGAAGAAACTGAGGTTCTGGAACTCAGCGACTTGCCCAACAGCGATAGGGGAGCTAGGTCACCATTGCAGCACCTGGAGGAGTTGTAGAGGGCAGGGCTCTGGAGCTATGTTGCTCCTCTTGGAGTATGATGAGATTGCCTCATCTGTGTGCAAAGAGTGGAGGGGCAGTGGGGCAGGGGATGAGGACACGTGCTCCTATGTGTGTCTGTGCCATAGGCATGTGTGGGTGAGTAGGATGGCACATGTGCCCGATGGATTTCTCTCTCAAGAAGTGTTGATGGGCACCAGTGCTCCCTGGGTGGCTTCCTCTTCCCAAATAAACAATCATATGACACAATGTCTGAAAGCCCAGAATATTTCCTGTCTCTTTGGCCTGATGCCCTGTGTGCTGCAAACCTGGAGCCATTGCAGCCACCCCAGCCATCCACCTCCTTCCACCCCAGTCTCTAGCGCCAGGACTCCTGGAACACCGTGAGCTCATGTGCCTGGCCTGCCTGGCCTGCCTGGCACCAGCCACTCAAAGAGGCTGTAACTTCTTCTTTCAGCCAAGGAAAACCCAGAGGCTGGGCCAATGACCTGAACTTTCTCCAAAAGCCTGGCCCAGCTCCATTTCCACACCTGGAGGCCCTGTCCTCCCAGGGGTCTGTTACTCCCACTGGGGCCCCTATTTGGGAACTCGTGAGCAGAGTCCATGGTTACCAAAAGGAAGTTGTGTTTACCAGGAACCGTGACCTTCTCTCCAAGCTGTAAGTAAAGCAGCAACAGCACAGGAAGTGAAAGGGGACCTGGAAGTTTCTGGCCTACAGAAATCTATCCATCCACTGGGGTCTAGTTAATTGGTCATCCACCTGTGACTCCTTACACAATGATTTGATTTGGCTCTATGTCCCCACCCAAATCTCACCTTGAATTGTAATAATCCCCACGTATTGTGGGAGGGACCTGCTGGGAGGTAATTGAATCATGGGGGTGGGTTTTTCCCTGTGCTGTTCTCCTGATAGTAAATAAGTCCTATGAGATCTCATGGTTTTATAAAGGGGAATTCCCCTCAACACGTTCTCTCTTGCCTGCTGCCATGTAGGATGCGACTTTTCTCCTCATTCATATTCCCTCATGATTGTGAGGCCTCTCCAGCCATGTGGAACTGTGAGTCAATTAAACCTTTTTCTTTTATAAATTACCCAGTCTCGGGCATGCCTTTATTAGCAGTGTGAAAACAGACTAATACAACCAAACTCCATGAGAAAGCACTCTGAATTCCCACAGAAAATGTGTATAGTGTTATTATAGCCCTTGTTACCTGAAAAGAAAATACATTCTATTTTTCTGTGCCAAGCCCGATTGATGGGTAGTGATTGTCTGGTAGCTGTCTCAAGAAGAAAGCTGAGGCCGCATGCAGGCACAGCAGGAAGTCTTGCCACCACCTGGTAGGAAAGGCAGCTGCAGTGGGTCACAGCCAGGTACCGCATGGCTGCCTACTGAGACTACCACACTGCACTGCCCTTGGTTACTTCGACTACCCCCTGCCCCAACCGCCAATCATTGTATAAGTAATTTGGGGACAGGATTCCATTCGTTCATTTTTGTATCTCCAGTACCTTGCATAGTGCCTGGCATTTAGTAGGTGCTCAGGAAACATTTTGCTGAATGAATGTTTGGTTAAAAGACTCCATAATCCTTCTCATAGCATGAGAAGCGGATGCATGTGGCCTAACCATTGACAAGTAGTAATTATGCAAACTCAACTTCCTTCAGCCATGCCTCCCTGAGCCCTACACAGGGAGGCTGTTCCTTCTCTGGGCACTTGAGGTCTCTCCTGTAATCTTATTCCTGATGACGTGTTGTCTGACTATGTCTTTGTATAGCTTTATTTTTATGTCTCCAAATTAATAACTTGAGGTTAGCAATGGTAGCTTCTCCTCTAACTTACACTGTACCTAGAATGTTGAACCCAGAGGCACTTAGTAATTCCTGGTTAAATGAATGAATGTGTCATCTTCTGACTCTCCAATGTCATTTGCTCTTCTGTTTTTTAAACATTCTTCATTTGGTTTAGCATCTGGTAGTCAATGGATTCCCATCTCACATAAATGTATCTGATTTCTTCTTAGCAAACAGTGATGCCTTAATTCAATTTCTAAATATTAATCAAATCATAGAATTTTGTCAGAATGTACCATACAGTTTAAAACACTTGACAGATTAATAAACGGAGACTCTAATCATTGACAGAGCTTCTATCTCCTCTCTCTATTTCATTCACTTATTCATTCAATGATAGTATTTTAGAGTAAAATATTTAATAAAAACAATGTATTATAGATAATTTTTGGAATAACACAGAGCAAACCATACTTCTTAATGTTTTGATATCTAGTTTATATTTATGTGAGCTGCTAGACAAAACCAGCCTTAAATGTAGGCAGAACTGGCAGGACTCCCCAACTCAGGTTCACTGGACTTTAAATCCCTCTCCCACCCACACACAGCCCTTCAACAAGAATTTACCAACAATCTAACTTGTGCTTTAGCCAAGTATCAACAGTGATACAAAAGCAATGGAATACACAACCCATGCCCTCCAAGTATTGAGCTCCACAACTGTCTAGAGCTTTAAACATATTTATGGGCTGTCAAAGCTGTAACAGCATCTCATGGAAGCAGATTTTCTAGAAATTTAAAACTTAATCCTCAGACATCAGAACTTAAAATATATACATAATATATATATACATATATATATATATATATGTATGAAAGAAAGTGTTCTGAAACATATTACATACCCACTATTCTTACTACAGACTGTTTGCTGGGCTGTCATTTCTTCATTTTGCTGGCTTCCTGCTTTTTTTTTTTTTTTTTTTTTTGCTGTTCCCACCTGGTACTCTTCAAAAGGGCCACTCTGGGTAAACCTCTGTGCTTTTCTCTGCTTCCTTTCCTTTACCCAGGTCATTTATTGGATCAGCTCCATGAACACATTAACATAAAAGCTGTGCAGTCACACAAGCGCCCCCCTACCCCGCCCCACACTCAGGAGAGCCCTACACTTGCTTTAATACTCTGCTGTAGCTGTCTTGATTTTTTTTTTTTTTTTTTTTGAGACAGAGTCTCTCTCTGTTGCCCAGGCTGCAGTGCAGTGGCACGTCTCGGCTCACTGTAACCTCCGCCTCCCAAGTTCAAGCGATTCTCCTGCCTTAGCCTCCCTAGTAGCTGGGATTACAGGCACCTGCCAACACACCCAGCTAATTTTTGTATTTTTAGTAGAGATGGGGTTTCACCATTTTGGCCAGGCTGGTCTCGAACTCCTGGCCTCAAGTGATCCACCTGCCTTGCCCTCCCAAAGTGCTGGGATTACACTGGGCAGCCACCACCCTCCACTTTGAAATTCCTAATAATAATCTCATTTTTGGATTTGTGTTTTATATGTGAAGTCCCATGGGACGACGAAGCATGCACGTGAGCAGAGGAGAGCTGCTCCATGTCATCTGCCCTTGGCTGCCCCGCTCACACATAGTGCCTGCTGTGCCCACTGTGCTGCTCTCATGACACCCTTACGAGGCCCTCCCTTTGAGTCTCCTGGACTCCCATGCATTGTGAGCCTACAGGAGTTCTGTGCTCATGTTCCATATTCGCTCATCTACAACTGAGTGAGCAGGGAACTGACAGCCCAGAGAGGCCAGCTTTCCATTCAAACCAGAGCTTGCTTCCAATTTAGAAAGATGACAATGACATTCTAAGAAGCACAAATGGCCAAGGAACCCTATCATATTCTTTTTTACTAACGTTGCTTCTCTGTGTTAGCCAGGCACTTATACTGAAAACGGTGACATCCAAAGAAAGGAAAAGACAGGCAGCCCAAGTTCCTCATCCTGTAAGTCCTTCCTTACTTGTCAGTGAACTGAAGGTAGAGGTGGAATGTATCAAAACGTGAAATAAACAGGGTTGAGTTGGTTTTATCCAGCATCTCCCCTATTGTGATAAGAATAAAACACATATGAATATATGGGGTATGAAACATGAATTGCGTAATTTTGGTGATTCTAAAGATAAGTTAAATGCCTTTACATTTGCACTTAAAACCGGCATTGTTTATGCCAAAGGAGGAAAAGACACAGGTATCCATCGAGGGATGAGCGAGGTACCTACAGAAGTCAAAATCATAGACAGAAAGTCGCAGGGTGGCAGTCAGGGCCCGGGTGGAGGGGAGACTCGGGAGTTACTGCTTAATGGGGACAGAGGAGTCAGTTTGGAAAGATGAAAAAAGTTCTTGGGGAATGATGGTGCCGATTGCACAACAAGGTGAAAGTACTTAATGTCATACACTTGAAAACATACACTTGAAAATGGTTAAAGTGGTAAATTTTATGTTATGGGCATTTTACTGCGATCAATCAATCAATGGCACAATATAAAGATAAATGGCAAAATTCATGCTAATAATTTATGTTTTATTTTTCGTTACTTATAATCACAATAGCAACGTTAAAAAAAAACATACATTGGGAGAGATTACAGAAGGAAAAAAGCTTTGTATTTGAGTACCTTTAACTTCACTTCGCCCCTGGGTTTTCATTTTGCACCGGCACCGCCCACTCCATAGCCAGCTGGGTCCTCGCTGTCCATCAACATCTGAGTTCCTGCGGGCTGGTTGCCTCCTCAGCCTCCACATTCACCACCCTCCACACACATGCTCGCTCCTTTTCCCTCCAGTTTCTCCTCCTTCCCTGTTCTTCCTCCCGCCTGCCTTTCTTTTCCTTAATCAAGAGCAAGAGAGGAGCTGTCAGTCTCTCCACTTACTTTCCTGGAGGGCATTTCATCTCCTTCCTCGCCCTCCCGCTTTCACAGAGCCCCGCCCACAGCCTTCTTCCTCGCCCTCTGCTCATTCCCCTCCTCCCTTCCCCACCCACTCCCTTCCCTTTGAAGATCAGCTTTGTCCGCCCCTTCTCTTTCATCCTGTAGCCTCGAAGGACTACTCCCATGCCCCCTGCTTCCTGCTGGTTTAGGTCACTCGTGAGTTGGGAGAAGATCCCGTCCACCTAGAGGTCTGAAGTTTATTTTTTTCTCTCCACTCCGCTGGATTCAAAATGGGTTATCCAGAAACACTTCAAAAAGAACAGGTGGGCAATGCAAATGGCCAGCAATGGATGAATAATGGATAAACTAAATGTGGTCTATCCATACAATGGTATATTATTCAGCCTTAAACAGAATGAAATTCTGAAAATGCTACAAAACATGAATGAACCTTGAAGACATTATGCTAAGTGAAATAAACCAGATGCAAAAGGACATATACTGTATGATCCCACTTAGATAAGGGACTTACAGTAGTCAAATTCAGAGGTAGAATGAGTGGTTCCAGGGACTGAGGAAAGAAGGAAATGGAGAGTTATTGCTTAATGGGTACAGAATGTTTTTTGTGGATGATAAAAAAAAGTTCTGGAAATGGATAGTACCAGTGGTTTACAACATTGTGAATGTACTTAATGTCATTAATTGTACACTTCAAAATTGTTAAAATGGTAAAATCTATGTTATACATATTATATCACAATAAAAAAGTACAGGTGGGAATGCTGACCTGTGCCCTGGCCTCTTTATCATCTTCCTTCTCCTCCTAGAGGTGTGTGTGCCCTGGAGGAGCGAAAGGATGAGTTGGGTCTTCAGCTCAAGGAGGGGCAGGAAAAAGAGGAAATGAAGGTGAAGATGTGGTGTTCTCCCTCAAGGTTATGGTGCTGGCTGACATTGCACTTGTCTAGTGCACAAGCATCTCAAACACAACGTCTGCAAAAGCCAGCTTACATTTCCCCAGAGCTGGGTTCTACCTGGGTTCATTTTCTGTGAACAGAAGTGTATTAAACTCTTAGTTTGGCTTCCCCCGAATCATACCTGCAGACAAGGATCCAGTTGCAAGTCGTTTAATTGGGAGGTGATGTCTCAGTGAGGCCTGATCTGACCATTCCATTTAAAAATACAACCCCCCTCTTGTCCCACCAAGACCATGCTCTATTTTTTGAGCATTTATCGGCTTCAAATATGCTCTGTAAATCACTCATTTATGATGCTTATTCTTATGGTCTATTTTTCCCCATTAGAGTATAAAACCACAGTGCATATTTTTTCATCTATGTTGTTCATGTTAAGTCTCCGGGACAGTGCACATACAGTAAGCTAGAAAAACGTAGATGTTTTTCATCTGTGTTGATGTATGTTAAGTGTACTGATTGGTGCACATACTGTAAGCTTGATAAACACTTGTTGAGTGAAATAATGATTTGGTGAATTGTGATGGCCCCATTTTTTGCTCCCTTAATAGCCAGAAACCACATTAGTGCAGATACTGCCTTATTCTCTGAATCTTGCACACCTAGCACCATGCCTGTCACATCCTGGAATGTTTGAACATAAGACAGTGTAACCCAGTCTAGAGTGACAACTCCTGGCCATGCCTATTGTCTCACCATTGCATCTTTAAAGTTGTGATGCCTTGAACTCTGAGGACTGTACCTGTTTTGTGATCATTTTTCTTTTTCCTGTCTTGCATTTAGCCATCCTAAAGATAAGTCTTCAAGATAAGATTGAGCATGTCCGCCAACCTAGGCACCCATTTGCCTGCAGATTTTTGGTGACACCTGAAGAGGTTGACTCTTAGGTTCCTCTCTCTAAACTCCAGAAAGACCACTCCTCTTCTGACACTTAATTTGCTTCTATGTGTTAATGTTATAGATTATTGAGCAGAAGCTCACACATGCTCTGGGCACTCAGTATTCCAGTTCCTATCTTAAGTCCCCCTTGACTTTCCACCTGAGCACTTTCTCTTAGCCAAAGTGACAAGGAGGTAATGTTTCCCCCTCTACCTACTGGGAGCAGCCCTGGTGGTTGGGAATTAGAAGGTAAGTTCTTCAGCTTATTCACATCTCTGGGCATGGGGGTGTGGGGGACCATGGGCATGTTTGATTCTGTCTGCCAGAGTTCTCCAGTGGGATTGAACCCACTCGCCATCAGAGGTACTCTGGTGCCACACCCCATAATACTCTTTATTGGATTCCTTCTCTTCCCCATGTTACTTCCCCATTCCCTAACCAGTGCTTCCTGGGCACATCTCCCAGTGGCTGCTGTGCTGAAATCTTGGTCTCAGCATCTGCTCCTGGCCAAACTAAGACAATTATATTATTGCTTTCTTATATGTACTGCTTTTCTGAAATCGCTAATGGTAGACTTTTTAACTTTTATATTACGAATTATAATACATATAAAATGCACACTTTCTGCATGTACAGCTCAAGGGATTATTGCAAAGCGAACACCAGCATGTCCACCACGCATGACAGAAAATAAAACAGCGCCAGTGCTCCCAGAAATCCCTGTGCTGCCTCCGCCCTTTCTTACATGTCCCTCCTTCCCTAGCCACTATCCTGACTTCTAAAACCATCAATAACTTTGCCTACTTTTGAACTTGATATAAATGCACTTATTCAATATACATTCTTTCAGGTGTGACTTCTTTAACTTGCTAGTGTTTGTTGCCTTTCATCTATGATGCTGTACAGGGTACAGTTCATTAACTTGCACTGTGTCGTGCTCCATTGTATGGATATACCACAGTGTACTTATCTATTCTATCATGGATAGTCATTCTGGGTGATTACAAAAACAAAACAAACAAACAAAAAATGCTGCTGTGAACATTCTTGTATGTGCACATGCATACACAATTCTGTTGGCTACATACATCAGGGTGGTCTCATTGTAGACTTGGGGGCACTTGTGATACTGGGTGGGAGAAATGATTTGTTTTTAGCAGGGGACCCTCTCTGGGTGCCCATAATATGATACCATGCATGCAGTTGGGTCCTTATTATTGCCATTTATAAATGCGGCTACAAATAAGGGGATCTGTGGCTGCCATAGCAAATTACCACAAACAAAACTTTATCCTTTCATAGTTCTGGAGGCCAGAAGTCAAAATCAAGATGTCAGCAGCACTGGTTTCTTCTGGAGGCTCCAAGGGAGAATCTTTCTGAGCCTGTCTCCTAGCTTTCAGTGGCCCCTGATGGTCACTGGCATTGTTTGGCTTCAGATGCATTTCTAAGCCCTGCCTCCATCCTCACATTGCCTCTCCCCTCTGTCTTTTCCCCTTCTCTCCTCTTCTAAGGACACTTGTCATTGGACTTCAGGCCTATCCCAATCCAGGATGATCTCATCTTGAGATCCATTTACCTTAATTATATCTTCAAAGACCTTTTCCCAAATACAGTCATAGTTACAGGTTCTGGGTAGACCTATCTTTATGGGCCACCATTCAATCCACTACAGGATCCAAGAAGTTGGAGATAGATCCTCCCTAAGAGTTAAACTTGTAAAATCAGTACACAAAGAAGAAGCTAAGTTCTCTGAGTCACCTTGGGCCATAGGCAGGACATCCCACAAATCAAAATATTAATACAAGGAGCAGTGTGTGGCAGAAATTAATCAAAAGCCTCTGTTAAGTGATCTTCAAAGAGTTTCCATTTTGTGAAAAGGCACCATAAAAATCAAAGTGCTCCTGGCCAAGGTCATACTTAGGTTGTTATTATCTGATGATTTGGTCTGCCCTACCCAGTCATCCCAGTCAGTCCTCCCAAAGAAAAATAGGAGGTGACAGAAGGGACACCCAGGCATAAAGTGAAAGTCAGGACACCACGATAGAGGAGAAACACTGAAGACAAATTTTTCACCTTGAAAATGTTCTGAGGACTGATTAAAAGACAGGGGCCCTAGTTGAAGAAAATATAGACACACACACACACACACACACACACACACACACACACACACACACACAAAGAAACTTTGCTTTACAAAGTATTCTTTACAGAGAGCTCCCCTGCAAATCATTTGTCTGCAGGATCCCTTTAGAAATCAAGTGTATTAGTTCATTTTCACACTGCTATAAAGAACTGCCTGAAACTGGGTCATTTATAAAGGAAAGAGGTTTAATTTACTCACAGTTCTACATGGCTGGGGAGACCTTGGGAAACTTACAATCATGGCGGAAGGCAAAGGGGAAGCAGGCACCTTCTTCACAAGGTGGCAGGAAGAAGAATGAATGCAGGAAGAACTACTGAACCCTTATAAAACCATCAGATCTCATGAGAACCCACTCACCATCATGAGAACAGCATGGGGGAAACAGCCCCCATGATTCAATTACCTGCACCTGGTCTGTCCCTTGGCATGTGGGGATTATGGGGATTATAATTCAAGATGAGATTTGGGTGGGGACAGAAAGCCTAACCATATCATCAAGATTCCTTCATACATTTAAAATGCTTTTTTAACCCAAGATTGAGCTTGCTCATAGCCTTTCAGGACCATATCTATTGCCAAAAGCCAGGTTTTCTTGTACCAGTGAAAATGCTCTGGTAGTTTAATCATTTTTTGTTTGTTTGTTTGTTTGCCCTGGTCTCATGAGCAACTTAACATTAGCTCTAGTGAATAAACTGCTCCATGCTTCTCCTCGTCTGGAAAATGTAAGGGTTTTCCTCCATGGAGCAAGCCTCATTCTGTCTGACGTATGCTGGAATCAGAAGACTTGGTATTCAATAGCAATAGGATCCTGGCATCTTGTTTCTTCTCTCTGTTCCTCCAAGCTCTCTATCTTTTAGATAAAATTAACAATTCAAAATTAGTAGAGGCTGGTATGGTGGCTCATGCCCTTAATCCCAGCATTTTGGGAGGCCAAGGTGGGAGAATCACTTGAGCTCAGGAGTTCAAGACCATCCTGGACAATATAGAGAGACCCCCATCTCTACAAATATAAAATAAATTAACTGGGTGTGGTGGCATGCATCTGTATTCCAAGCTACTGGGGAGGCTGAGGCAGGAGGATCATTGAGCCTGGGAAATCAAGGCTGCAGTGAGCTATGATTGCACCAGTGCATTCCAGCTTAGATGGTAGAACAAGACCCTTTCTAAAAAAAAAAAAAAAGGGAGTGAGAAGTTTTTCTTTGGGAAGATTTTCTATAAATCTAAAACGTATTCAGGAAGAAATCTCTATTTCTCCTGCACAAACATGCCAGTATATTTTATTGATTCTAGAGTTTGCATGAAGCTGAAGCATCAGTTGTCCAGCCGGGCTATACAGCAGCAATACCACAATCACAAGACAATTGCACAACAACCAGTATAACAGCTGTTGGAGTGCTGGATCTCTGAGTCAGATGGCCCCCTGATCACCCAGCTGTGTTAGCAGAGCCCAGAACCCACCACAGCAGCAGCAGGCCTGCGGGCACCTGTTCAATTTGCTTTCCCTCCCTCTCCCTACACCCACTTTGCATTGCTCCTCATGATGCTTCCCAGCCAGCTGCCTTCCCCATCCCACGAAGCTGGAGCAAGAGCCTGCCTGCTGCAGGCACACCACACCCTCTCCCTCTGGCAATGGTGTAGTGTGAAGGAAAGGAAAGGAGCTCTGCCCACAAAGACCAGGCGAAGTCTCAGTTCGGAGCTAACTAATAATGGGGCCTCGAGCAAGTCCTTTCACCTTGAGTAGGGGCTAACGCCCTTGCCAACATGGGGCTGAAGGCTTGGGCTCCAGGGAAGACCACCTGGGTTTCAAATTCGGATTCCCCTACTGAGTAGCTGTGTGACCTTGGGCAAGTGGCACAACTTATCTGTTTTCTCAACTACCAAATGGGGACAAAAAAGTGCCTTCCTCACGGTGTCATTGAAGATGAATTGAAGTATTACAAGTGAGGAAGGCTGAACAGTGGCTGCCAAAGAGTAGGAGCTCAATAAATGTTGGCTATTATCTCACAGGTTGCAGGACTTGCAGGAAATGCTGGATGTGGAAAAACTGGGGGAGGTACAAGGCCAAAGAGAAAAAAGAGAGAGAAAGAGGCACGTGGTCATTTTCCTAGTGCTTATAGCCCTTACTTATTAACCCCTTATTTATATATCTCATTTTTTGGCCTTTTCAATTTCTTTCTCTAAGAAACACCCGAAGCCAATTGTGCGATGGAAGAAGGAGTGCAGTTTTCTACCAGATTGATATGGTGGATTGTGGACAGCCTCGGAGGCTGCGATCTGAACAGTTCTTCCTGCCTGGGACATGGTAACCCTCTGTTCTGAACTCAAAGCTCCAGTTCTTCCCTGAGCCTCCTGCTTGCCAGCAGCATGACCTTGAATATATTGCTTGCTTTCCTCACCTGTAAAATGGGATCAGTAAAACCTTCCCTGTCTCCTTCAGAGGAATATTGTGAAGTTCAAAAAGGAAGTGCTTTATAACTGAAAAGTGACCTACACACATGTCCCCTTTCTTCAGAAAGGCCAGGCTGGGGAGGTGGGGATGGCTCACACCTGTAATCCCAGAACTTTGGGAGGCTGAGGCGGGTGGATCACTTAAGGTCAGGAGTTTGAGATCATCCTGGCCAATATGGTGAAACCCCATCTCTACTAAAAATACAAAAATTAGTCGGGCATGGTGGCGGGCACCTGCAGTCCCACCTACTCGGGAGGTTGAGGCTAGAGAATCGCTTGAACCCGGGAGGTGGAGGTTGCAGTGAGCCAAGATCGTGCCATTGCACTCCAGCCTGGGCAACAGAGTGAGACTCCATCTCAAAAAAAAAAAAAAAAAAATTGCCAGGAGAACATTGAGGACAGGGATCAGATCTTGTTCATCTTCTTATTCAACCCTTTCTTCCTCATTGTCTCCTTCCAACACCTGGCTAGTACCTCACACACACTCAGTGCTCAATAACGTGCTTGCTGAGATGACTTGAGGTTGGGGAGAGAGAGGGAAAAGAATCCATAACCCTTGTGGGTTTCCTGCTCTGAAGGCCCTGCCATCTCTCAGCACTGCGTGGGCTTTCCAAACATGTCACCAGTGAAATCACAAGGCCACCAGGAGGGCAGCACAGGGTGAGGTCAGAGAGAATTATCTAATTTTGTAAATTGCATCTTGCAATCACACACACACCCATGGGTGGTAGTAAGGGAGAGAAGGGAAGGGAAGGCAAAGTAGACAATTTTATGCATGTAGAATTGCAGGTCCTGCCAGATGGCTCACAGGCCCAGGGCTGGCCCTGGGCAAAACTGTGCAGCAGGAAAGTTTGTGTTCATTGCTGTCACTCGCTCCATTTCATCATCCTCTCCATCCCCACTCCCCTACCCCCGCAGCACACACACACATCCTACCCTAGCACTCTGTCCTCTGACATATCCACACTTTCCTCTGGGATCCCACCTGCCTGCCACGGATCTGAGTCTTTCTCCACTCCCCTGCCTCATGGCCCCACCCTTTCTCCCACCAATAACCCCCTGTTCCATGAAAGCTTCCCAACAGCTTTGAGAATTGTCGTCCCTGATCATATTAGCATTGATCCACTCTTTTCAGGTAACAGAGTTTGAACTCCACCTCGTAGGGTCACTGAGTGCAGATCTGCCTTCCAAGAGGAAGATGGCAGGTTCCTTGAAGTTGGGGACTGTATCAGGTCCTCACTGCAGCCAACACAGAGCCCAGTACTATCGGGACCATGGAAGCTGCCCAGGGATCACTCAGTAATATACTGGGCTTTTTTGTTTGTTTGTTTTACCAGTTACTTGCATATCAGTACAAGCAGTCATGAAGTCAAAGTCTCTAAAAATGTTGGGTGGGATTAGGGGATCTAAAGACTCCTGAGGATGGAGGAAATGAGCTCCTTAAAGGAACTGGCTGGAGGCTTACTCCCTCGGGTAGTGTCGTGGGACTGTAGTGTTCCATGAAAAAATTCTGACTCAGCTTGGGTGAAGAGTCTATGGGAATTCTCTGCAACATTTTGCAATTTTTCCATTAGTCTAAAAATCATTTCAAAATATAAAAGAAGGAGGAGAATGAGGAGAAGACAATGACAAGCCAAAGTCGTTTTACATAAATTTTATTAAACTTGGAGAAATACATTATTACTGTTGTATATAAGCTCTTTGAGGGCACTGAAAAAGTAAGAAAACCAACTAATTCATCATGTGAGGTTAATATGACCTTCATTCCAAAAGCAAGGACGATACAAAGAATGAAAAGCAAAGATCAGGCTCGTGTATGGGCTCGGACACAATAGTTCTGAATTAACTGAGTAATAAGTTGAATATATCAGTGTATAAAGAAAAATATAACATAACTAAATAGGCTTTAATCCAGGAATGTGAGGCTGACTTATCATCAGAAAATCTTTTAATGAATTACACCATATTAGCTAATTATTATGCTCATTTAAGTGCTGGAAAACCATTAAATAAACATCAAATATTCTTTGATTTTTTAAATTCATAATAAATAAAAAGAAGTCTTGGCAAACTAGGAATTGCAGAGAATTTGTTAACAAGACAAAATCTATCGAACTATAAAAATAAGAAATTTCGTTCAGGAAACTTGCTATATAGAAGAATAATATAAAAATTAGTGCATTTCTACAAATCAGTAATTGACAATTATAAAATGCAGTAGAGAAAAAGAACCCATTCATTAGAGCAATCAAATTTAGAAGGAAAATAGAACTACATTTGACAAGGGAAATATGTGCAAGCAGCTCACAAAGAAATGTGCACATCTCAGCAGTTATCCATTGCTATGGAACAAACCACCCTAAAACTTTGCAGCCTAAAACAACAACCATTTTATTTGCTCATGTTCTTGCAGGTCAGCAATCTGGTCCAGGCTTAGCTGGGGTGGTTTTTTTGCTGGTGTCACCAAGGCTCACTCATGCAGCTGCAGTTACCTATTGTCTCGATGGGCTGTATGATCTAAGATGGTGTCACTCATGTATCTGGTGGCTGGTACTGACTGTTGGCTGGGTTGCCTTCTGCAACCACGTAGCAATGGAACAGTTCCAAGAGGCAAAAGCAGAAGCTGCAAGGCATCCTGGGTAAGGCCACGGTTTGAATGTTTGTGTCCCCTCCAAAACTCATGTTGAAACTTAATCCTCAATGCAACCGTATTAAGATGTTTTCAGGCCTGGGGCAGTGGCTCACGCCTGTAATTCCACTGCACTCCAGCCTGGGTGACAGAGTGAGACTCCATCTCAAAAAAAAAAAAAAAAAAAAAAAAAGGGAGGGGATGTATTCAGACACGGGGACTTCATGGGGCTTTTTCTTTTTTTCTTTGAGATGAAGTTTCGCTCTGTCACCCAGGCTGGAGTGCAGTGGCACAATCTCAGCTCACTGCAACCTCCGCCTTCCGGGTTCAAGTGATTCTCCTGCCTCAGCCTCCCAAATACCTGGGATTACAGGTGCATGCCAACATGCCCGGCTGATTTTTGTATTTTTAGTACAGATGGAGTTTCACCATGTTGGCCAGGCTGGTCTCAAACTCCTGGGCTGAAGTGATCCACCCACCTTGGCCTCCCAAAGTGCTAGGATTACTGGCATGAGCCACCTTGCCCAGCCAAGTCTTGGGGCCTTTAAAGGGTAATTAGAACACCAAGGCTCTGCCCTCATGAATGGATTAGTGCCTTATAAAGGGATTAAGGGTGTGAGCTTGCCCCTTCCTTCTTTCCACCATGTAACACAGTGTTGGTCCCCTCCATAGGGTGCAGAAACAAGGTGCCATCTTGAAGGCAAGGAGCAGCCCTCACCAGACATGGAACCTGCTGGGCACCTTGACCTTGGACTTCTCAGCCTCCAGAAGGGTGGGAAATAAATATCTGGTTTTTGTCAATTGCCCAGTGTCAGATATTTTGCTATAGCAGCACAAACGGACTAAGACAGATACACAATAACATTTCCACTGCAGCGTCCTAATCAAAGCAAGCCTGAAGGCCAGACCAGATTCAAGGGATGGAGGAGTGACTAAGTAACAGTGCAAAGGGGTGTGCATCCTAGGATGAGGACAGGTACTGTGACCACCCTTACAAAGAATCTACCATACAAATTCCTATTGATCACAAACAATAACTTGAATAAATGGAGAGGTATATCCTATTTATAGATGCAAAGATTTAAAATTGTGAAAAATGCCATTTCTCCCCAAAACAATCTATAATTTTTAAAACTGTTATAAAAATTTCGTAAGTGTGGAGTTTTGGTTTTGTGTATGCGTTTGTGTGTGGAATTGGATAACCCCATCCTTAAATGCATAGGAAAGCACAAATAAATAAGACAGTGGATTAAAGATAACGATAATAGATTGAATAAAGGCTTCCATTCTCACTTCCTCCCTAAATCACACTTCATCCTAAATGACAGCAATGTTTTAACTTTATAAACAAAGATGGAAAGAACAGGACAGAATTCTAGCAACAAAATTTTGGAAGCTACAAAGCAGATGAAACAGCGGTGACTAACTTGGCAACTTAGCAGATATGTGAAAACTAAGTTCTAGGCCAACATGGAGAAAACCAGGAAGCGATGTGATTAAATGATAGACCTCTCAAGAGACTCAGGAAACAGTGAGACCAGTCACCTCTGGAAATAAAGGCAAAGGTTGGGCTAAAATAAATATTGGGGGAAACATTCAGGATATAGGCATGGGCAAAGACTTCATGACTAAAACACCAAAAGCAACTGCAATAAAAGCCACAATTGACAAATGGGATCTAATTAAACTAAAGAGCTTCTGCACAGCAGAAGAAACTATCATCAGAGTGAACAGGCAACCTACAGAATGTGAGAGAATTTTTGCAACTATCCATCTGATAAAGGGCTAATATCCATAATCTACAAAAAACTTAAACAAATTTACAAGAAAAAAACAACCCCATCAAAAAGTGGGTGAAGGATATGAACAGACACTTCTCAAAAGAAGACATTTATGCAGCCAACAAACATGAAGAAAAGCTCATCATCGCTGGTCATTAGAGAAATGCAGTTCAAAACCACAATGAGATACCATCTCACACCAGTTAGAATGGCCATCATTAAAAAGTCAGGAAACAACAGATGCTGGAGAGGATGTGGAGAAATAGGAAGACCTTTACACTGTTGGTGGGAGTGTAAACTAGTTCAACCATTGTGGAAGACAGTGTGGGGATTCCTCAAGGATCTAGAACTAGAAATACCATTTGACCCAGCCATCCCATTACTGAGTATATACCCAAAAATTATAAATCGTTCTACTACAAAGACACATGCATGTGTATGTGTATTGCAGCACTGTTCACAACAGCAAAGACTTGGAACCAACCCAAATACCCATCAATGATAGAGTGGATAAAGAAAATGTGGCACATATATACCATGGAATACTATGCAGCCATTAAAAAGGATGAGTGCATGTCCTTTGCAGGGACATGGATGAAACTGGAAACCATCATTCTCAACAAACTAACACAGGAACAGAAAACCAAACACGGCATGTTCTCACTCATAAGTGGGAGTTGAACAATGAGAACACATGGACACAGGGAGGCGAACATCACACACGGGGGCCTGTTAGGGGGTGGGGGGCTAGGGGAGGGACAGCATTAGGAGAAGTACCTAATGTAGATGATGGGTTGATGAGTACAGCAAACCATCATGGCATGTGTACACCTACGTAACAAACCTGCACGTTCTGCACATGTATCCAAGAACTTAAAGTATAAAAAACAAAGCAAACAAAAAAACTTCCCAGACCTGCACAGCCAAATGACTTCCCATTATGAAAGAAGACTGCAATTTTCTTCTCTGGAGAGGATGAAACAGGAGGTTTCATGATTGGAGACTACCAGGAAGAGTTGGGGGCAGGGTCTCCCACTGAAAACCAGAGCATTAGTGAGTGTGTGTGCACTGGAAGCTGAAACCTTCAGCTCTCCAGAACCCAGGAGGATGGGAAGGAAACAATTTGATCAGCCCAAGAAGGAAAAACCTAAAGGTGCCGATATTGAAAATGTCCAAGATGACCTAGCCAGATCATCTCAGGACAGTCGCCACTCACATACTCAGATCTTCCAATCAGCTACTTAGGCCCCTTTAAGGACACAAATCAAAGATGTTCAGACAGGGAAGGAAAGCCACCAATATGAAAAATAGAGGCCCAGTTGAACTTAGAGAAAACTGAGATGATTCAGGAAGAAGAAAACTCTAAAAGTGCTACAATTAATATCCTCAGAGACATAAGAGAAGATGTTGCAACGATAGGGTGAGGAGAGGTTATTACGAAAAAGAACATCCAGAGAAAAAACAAGGACTCTTGAGAATTGAAAATAATCATAATAGAAATGATTTAGTAGAATCGAAGACAAAGTTGATAAAAGACAGCAAAGAAAAAGAAATGGAAAATAGAAAAGGCAAGATAAGAAAATTAGAGGACTAGCTCAGGAGTTGCAATATACAAACTAGAGGAGTTCCAGGAAGAAACAGAAGTGAAAATAGAGGAGAAGAATTGCAGGAAGGAAGGAAGAAAAGAAGGAAAGAAGACAAGGAAGCCCTCCAAAATGGAAGGAGTTGAGTTAACAGGTTTAAGGACCTATCAACTGCCCAGCACAATGGATGAAATAACATGATAAAGTTTTAGAATATTTAAATTTAAAAACATTGTTTTTAGAATGCTTTTACAATTTTAAGTGTTTTGCAAAGAAAAAAATAATCTACAAGCTTTCAAAGTTCAGAAAGGCCTTGGACTTTTCAATCACACTATTGGAAGCTTGAAGATGTTGGTCAAAACCTTCAAAATTCTGAAGCTTAAATCCTTCCAGTCTGGGACTCCACAATCCTCTAAAGTTGCAATCAATCAAGAAAAGGGAAGAAAGATATTTTTAGACATAGAAGGTCTCAAAATATTTCCCTCCCATGCACCCCTTTCCTGGAAGCTCCTTGAGGACAAGTGTCCCCAAAACCGGAAGGTAACACGATCATGACACAGAGATCCAACATGAAAGAGCTTTGCTGGTGGAAGAAAGGCCCAGGGTGACAGCTGTGCACCCAGCACAGAGACTTCCAGTCCATGTTGGAGTACATCAGAAATCTCCAGGGGAGATATCCTAGAAGAAGAAATTGTCACCAGATAATTGCAAAGGGAAGAATTAGACAATTGATGAAGGCTTCGAGATTGAATTAGATATGTGTAAGCTAAACAGGAACCAAGCAAACAAAAAAAGCAAGGTAATCATTACTTCCAGGAGAAACAAAAAATTGTGTGGAAAAAAAAGTCATTGTGGTTCACTACATGGTTTGGCTGTAAACAGGGCTTTTATGCAGTCATGTTCATGTTAACCCCAAAGCTTGATCTAACCAAAATTATGACATAACCAGATTGCCAGGATGGAGAAAGGGAAGGGTGCACATGAGACGGAGGGGCAGAGAAATCCACAGTAGACTAATATTTAAAGCTCAAAGCTAGCCAGGCTGGGTGGCTCACACCTGTAATCCCAGCATTTTGGAAGGCCAAGGCGGGTGGATCACTTGAGGTCAGGAGTTCGAGACCAGCCTAGCCAACATGGTAAGCCCTATCTCAACTAAAAATACAAAAATTAGTTGGATGTGGTGGTACGCATCTGTAGTCCCAGCTACTCAGGAGGCTGAGGCATGAGAATCGCTTGAGCCTGGGAGGTGGAGGTTGCAGTGAACCAAGTTCGCACCACTGCACTCCAGCCTGGGTGACAGAGAGAGATTCCATAAAAAAAAATTAATTAAGAAAAATAAAGCTTAAAGCTTACAATTGAAAAATTAACAGGCAGCAAGGCAAGTTTCAACATATTATTCAGAGACATGGAAATACTGTCAAGGGTTGCTTAACAATAGGAATACATTCTGAGAAATGCGTGGTTAGATGATTTTGTTACTTGTGAATATTATAGAGTGTACTTACACAAACCTAGGTGGCACAGCCTACTACACTGAGGCTACGTGTTGCAGCCTATTGCTCCCAGGCTACAAACCTGTACAGCAAGTCACTGTACTGAATACTGTGGGCAAATGTAATACAATGGTAAGTCTTCGTGTATCTAAACATAGAAAAGGCACAACAAAATATAGTTTTATAATCTTATGGGACCACCATCACATATGTGGCTTGTCGTTGACCAAAAAAACATCATTACATGGTGTGTGACTGTAATTACCAAAATAATCAGAGCTGAAATGGTTGCCCCTGGGAAGGAAGAAATGGAGGGAAAGGTAGGGGGCTGCTGTTTTTCATATCAAAGCTTGTAAACGGATCGGACTTTTTAATCTGTGCTTTGATTAAAATATAAAACTTTTAACATAAAATTAAGAAATAATTAAATGGTGGCAATAATGCTGCCTCTTACCACTCTACTGGGTCTGAGAAATTATAAATTGCCACATAAGTAAAAGGTATTTTTTGGCTAATGAAGCACAGCAGCAATGTGCAGGTCAGAATTTATCATCTGGTTGATATTTTGAAATGTCACCGCTCTGTCATGTACGCTCCATCTTCCAAGTTGTGCATAACTTGCTCCAAAATTGAGGAAACATTCACGCTCCACACTCATACACACACACACACACTCTCTCACACACACACAGAGACAAGAATAGCCAAGGCAGTTGTATAATAAAATAGCAGAGGGCTTGCTTCACCAGATATTAAGACTTTGTAGAAAACAAAATGTTAATGAAGTATGGTGTTGGCACAGAAGAAAGCAGCACACCAATAAAATCAAATAGAGGGGCCAAACATACCCCAACACACAAATGGAGCCCCGAAAGTTCGCAAACACCGGGGAAAGCACACGCTGTAAACAAATGGGATTGGGGTGACTGGTTATCTAAATGGAAAAATTAATGTTATCTCTAATGTTCTATTTTGTTTTTTAAGGGAGAAGTGAAAACAAATAGTAAATACTAAGATTTCAGATTTTAGAAGCTGAGTAAGAGTTAGGTTGCAATGGTCTGAATATTTGTGTCTTCCTCCAAATTCCTGTGTTGAAGTCTTCACCCCCCAAGTGATGGTATTAGGAGGTGTGGCCTTTGGGAGGTGATTAGACCACAAGGGGTCATGATTGGGATCAGTGCCCTTACAACAGAGGCCCCCAAGAGCTGGTTACTCCCTTCCACCATGTAAGGACACAGCAAGAAGGCAAGGAGCCAGGAAGTGGGACTTCACCAGACACCAAATCTGCTAGTGTCTTGATCTTAGACCGCCCGTCCTCCAAAACTGAGAAATAAATCCAATAATGCTTCTACCTGTTAATATTGGCACATCCTCTCTGCTGTTTATGAGCCACCTGGTTTATAGTATTTTGGTATAGCAGCCTGGACAGACTAAGACATAAGTAAAAACAGAAAAGCAAAATTTGATATTGTGATATAATAAGAAATATACATTTATTCTCTGCCCCTGATTCCTGGCACACAGCTCCTAAAACCCTTGTAGATGGGGCACTAGAAAAATATTTGTTCTAATAATTGGTCTTTGACCATGATTTCTGACATAGAACTCCTAAGACCTTTGTAATTTCCTGAGTGACAGGAGTATCGACATAGAGCTCCTAAATCCTTTGAAATTTCTTGGGTGATAGGAGCATCTTTTGTTCTAATGAGGCAACTCTTGAAGGGCTCTTGGATGGCCTCAGGATGGGGGCTGGTTGCCAGGGGAAACAACCATGTGATTGGAGGGTTGGAACCTTCAGTCCCACCCCCTAAACCTCCAGAGAGGGTAGTGGGGCTGAAGGTTGAGTTGATCACTAACTAATGGGCAATGATTTAATCAACCATGCCTGTGTAATGAAGCCTCCATAAAAACACAAAAGAACAGGGTTCAGAGAGCTCTGGGTAGCTGAGCACGTGGAGGTGTCTGGAGGGTGGCACCCCCGGAAAGGGCATGGAAGCTCGGTGCCCCTTCCCACATATCTTGCTCCATACATCTTTTCCATCTGGCTGTTCTTCTGTATCCTTTGTAAAATCATTTATAATAAATGGGTTAATGTAAGTAAAGTGTTTCCTTGAGTTCTGTGAGTCATCCTAGCAAATTAATTGAACCCAAGGAGGGGGTAGTGAGATTTATAACCAGTCGGCCAGAAGCACAGATCACAATCTGGGGCTTGTGTCTGGCCCCTTAAGGTAAGGGGCAGTCTTGTGGGACCAAGCCCTAACCTGTGGGATCTGACACTGTCTCCAGGAATGTCAGAGTTGAGTTAAATTATAGGACACCTAGCTGGTGTGGCTACAGAATTGATTAGTTGATGGGAAAAACCCCACACACATTTTGGTGACTGCAGGGGAAGCATCCTGTGTTCTGAGAGTATATAGTAAGAGGAAAAAGAGTTTGTTTCTTTTTTTTCCCCCAGAAAAATTAAGCTTCACTGCGGGTGCTGTGTTGTTGATAGACTGAGAAGTGGGAGGTGAGAATCCAGCTAAGGGGAACAACTGGAGACTATTGCAACACCAAGGAGAAGAGACAACGTGTGTTTGAACCAGAAATGGTGGTGGGGATGTAGGGGAAGACTGGGTCCTGCAGACATCACTGAGGGCAACTTGACAAGACCTAACAACTCATTGGATTTCGATGATCAGAGAAAAGAGATGTCAATGGACTCCCAGGTATCCAGTCTTGGATCCTGGAAGGATGTGCCAATGTTAATAGCTGTAAGTAATACAGGCTTAACAGCTCTAGGTGGGTAACAATTGTTTCCATTGTGGATATTTTAGATCTAACACTGCTGCAGAACTGGTAGATGGAGATGTCCAATAAGTACAGTGACAAATGCAGGTCAAAAGAGAATTGGAGCTGGAAACATACTTGGGGAGTCCTTGGTGGATGGAATTAAGTTCCCTGATATGTGCTCTCGAGACCCTCTCCCCACTTCCCATCATGGAGCTTGTCATGATGGATTGAAACCACCTGTTTTCTCTTTAGGCTGTGAATCCTATGACGATGGAGGCAGTCTTGTTCTCCACTGTATTCTTTGTGTCTGGACTGAGGACCTGGATTATTGAGGACCTAATAAAGCAAAGATGATTAAGAACAGGATCTTAGGGAACATCAAAACTAAAGGGCTAGATAGCAAGAAAAGACCATCAAAGGAGCTGTCAAAGTAATCACCAGAGAAAGAGAAGCGTTATGGGATATGGAGTCCCTGGACCCAAAGAGAGAGAGAATTTCTAGAGTAGAGGGTGGTGCGGTGGTCAAGATGTTCTTGTCCTAGATAGCTTTTGCACCTGCCCCTTCCCAGCCCAGCCCTCTCTAGAGAAACCGCCCAGTGCACAGGTACCACACCTCTCCCCTTCTCCACAGAGGCTGATTAGACCAAGGATGGACACCTGACCCAAGGCTGTGTTCACTAGTGGTGAGGTTTTAAGGGAAAGTAGAGGGAGGGAGAAGTCAGCATCATGACAAGCCAAAGCCTTGTGACATTTACGAGTGACAGGGACTCTGGATAAACAAAGGAAACTCATAATGGACAGAAAGAGAGAATGAAGCAGACAGGCCATCTCCATTCCAGATAACTTTCCAGCTTCCAGCTTCAGCCCCTGCAAGACCCAGCCTCATCTTAGGTTTCATAGGATCCTATAAACTCCCTTTTTCTTAAGCTCATTTGAATGAATTTCAGTTCTTCCTACCCACCTGACTCCAACTAGAACTGTCTTTACATCTGCTATTTACATAATAATTTAAGGAAAATCAAAAGTCTATGGATTTAGAAAACTCTTTCCTTTAACTGGAGATCATCAGGAACCCTCCACTCATATTAAAAATATAATCTTCGCTTATAGTTGGAACACCCCCATTTCGAATTTTCAAGCTGGAGGAATCTCAGAATCGGACAGCGAGGAGGTTGACTGCCTGCAGTCATGTGCTAGTTAGTATCCTAGGAAGGACTCAATTACAGAATGCCTGACTCCAGTCCAGGAACCTTGCCACAACCTTACCCCATCCCGCCACCCCTGGGCTCAGGGAAACAAATCCCAATTCATTGCTTAATCGGGCTGAGGACTCAGCCCCACCAGTCCTCCACCGAATCTAACTACAGGAGGAAATGCTCCAAGTCCTTGGCTGAGTTCTCCGCAGTCAGACCCCTCTGTCAGGAAGGTGGCTTAAATGAATTTAAACCCACCCAGGTTGGCCTGTGAGGGCTGTTCCATTAAAGCTGAAGGCCAGGCAGGATTCCGTTTGTTGAAATCTGTGTTCCTTTTGTACACTTTTAAAGTCACATCTGGTGCTGACCTTAGAAACAGCACTTGTGTGCTGAATGAATGCAGTGTGACTGTGTGTGCTCAGGGTTTTGGGACTTCTCTGAAAGGCGCTCCCAACCCTCCCAAACTGGCACAGGATGTCCGGCCGTGGTCGGCTTCCTCCACCGCGGCAGAGGATGCCAACTGAAACACGACCTCCTGCCAAGACTCTGGGACCACGCTCAGATCCAGGTCCCTGGGGGCAAAAGGCAGCTCTGTGCCAAGTTCTCCAAAGCCTGGCTCCTCCCGGGCTCTCATCCTGAAAGTGCTCTGGCCTCCTCTTTGGAAAAGGCCCATCAATCTTCTGAGGATTTCTGACACCGGTCGGAGCGCTGGAAACTGCAAGCCCTTCTCGGTCTGTCAGCTGCCTCACACTCTCCAGCCCGGCAAAGCTGTTTGCAGCGTCTGGAAAAGCAGTTACTGGTTTGGTTGTGGTCTGCCTTTGTAGCTGAGCTGATTCCAAGTGCCACGTCCTCCACCGGCTGCTCTGGCCCAGGACACTCAGGAAAGGTGACAAGGCGGCCCCCTTGCACACTTGCCTGGAGCTATGCTCCCTCCATTTCTTGGAATCCAAGTATATTTTCTTTTGTGGAATGAATGAATACAAAGGGTGCCACCCCTTTGCCCAGCCCCCCATCTGAAATTCTTCCTCCAGCTGTCTTGATAGCGATGCTTGACAGACTGGAGGAGAATAGTTTGAATGAAGCTTCCCAGTGCAATATTTCCCTGGGCTTGAGTTGAATTGATCTAGCCTGTGATGCCATTTATCTTCACAACCTTCTTAGAGAGGAGCAGGAGAACAAATCTCTTTCGTTCGCATGTGGGGAAACTGAGACTAAGGGAAGCTACAGAGACAACTGTAGGGAAAAAGCCAGCAGAGCAGGGCCAATCTGAGAAAATGCATGCTGATGAGATAGTCTTTTCCTGAGGGATTTACACAATCACTGGGCATAGAGGACAACATGGGAGGGGACTTAGGAAGAACTGGAGATGGGCCCCCTTACAAAATTCGTTTGGGTGAACTCAAATTTAAACGTGCACCCCCACCTCCAAGTCTGGTACTCTTGTGCTGGTGCCCCAAAACCTAGGACAGGAGATGGCAGCTCCAGCGAGGTTTCCCTGATCACTCCTGTCCCCATCCAGCCCTCCCCTCTAAGCTATTCTCTCAATCACAGCCTGAACCACCCTTCCTTCTTTATGGTTTTTTACTGTTTTCAAATTCATGTTGGTCTTCTCTCACTCAGCTAGATTACTTGCTGCTTCTCAAGGGATGGACTGTGCCCTAGATTTTAGAAACCCCAACCCTTCTGGGTTTTCTCTTTGTTTTCTCACTGTTTGCCAAATGATGGTGTCACACACACAGCCCCAGGGGCAGGATCAAAGAAGGCAGTCACTTGGGACTTGGGGGAAAGCGGTCTTGTTTTCCATGAGAAACAACCAGGGGGAGAAAAAAATCAATGTCTGAAATAACTGTTGAGAAAGAAGTGTGGCTTTCTCTTGGAGTCATAGAAAGTGGTTCTGATGTCAGCTTCACACGTAAGAGAATGGATCCAGGGTGAATCCCTAGTAGCTGGCCGAGGCTGGCTCAACCCACAGGGAGCTGCCCAGCACATCAAGTATGTGGATTCTCCAGCAGCTACTCCTGCCAGAAACTTCTACCTGTGCCTATGCCCACGGCCCCATGATCTCCTGGAACAGCAACCCGAGGGGCCTACCTACCATGTTTCAGCCTCACAGCCTGCCAATTTCACCTCCCTGGCACTACCCATAGTAAATGCCGTGAAGGAGACTCAGACTCAGGGGACCACAAATCTGCCCCATCTTGAGCAAATGATTTCCATTCTCTGGCTCTTGGTGTTAGTATCTTTGTAAAACAAAAAAATCAGACTAGCTGATCTGTGAGGGACCCTCTACCTCCAAAACTGCATTGTCTAGACTGGCAGGGAGTGTGTGGGTTTGGTTCTCATTTGGTTGGTTATCTTGTGTATGTCTTGGCCCATGCATGGCCACTTTGGCCCAGGGTGGAGAGCATCATTATCTACATCAAGTACTCTGTAACTAGAGAGTGACTATGTTGCTCCCCTCCAGGGAGGCCAGGGGTGGGCCTAAGGCATCCCAAAAGATGTGTGAAATGTCTTTGAAGTCAATAATTTCCCTTAGAAATTCATGTATATTTTGCATTCTTTTCTATATTATTACTGAGTTGCTTAATATAGGAATTTTTGTCCCCAAATCTTAGGATAAAGTGACCCTCCAGGAGGATGCTTCTTGCTAAAAGAAGCTTGTTTGAGCTTCCTGTAATGAACTGCTACATACTCCTGAAACTGGTTTAAGAAGCACTAATCTGGCCAGGCATGGTGGCTCATGCCTGTAATCCCAGCACTTCGGGAGGCCGAGGCAGGCAGATCATGAAGTCAGGAGATTGAGACCATCCTGGCTAACACGATGAAACCCTATCTCTACTAAAAACACAAAAAAATTAGCCAGGCGTGGTGGTGGGCACCTGTAGTCCCAGCTACTTGGGATGCTGAGGCAGGAGAATGGCATGAACCCAGGAGGTGGAGGTTGCAGTGAGCCAAGGTCACGCCACTGCACTCCAGCCTGGGTGACAGAGCAAGACTCCGTCTCAAAACAAAAACAAAAACAAAAACAAAAACAAAAAACAAAAAAGAAGCACTAATAAGCACTAATCTGTGGGTGTTTGCAGGAACACCCAGGGCTGAAAATTCATCTTTTGATCCATCCAGGAATCCCTTCTCAGATATTCATCCTTTTCTGTTAAAATGCAAATTCCCTTGGGAAGGGGCTAAAAGTTAGAAAAAAACTGAGACAAATATAAAATTCTTTACTTGTGTCTGAGAGTCAATTACAGCAGGACAGTCCGTGGCTCTTTGGATCAGCAGTAGCTGGTGGCTGAGGATTTTGGTAAACTTCAGTTGAGTCAACACTGTGATTTGACTGTGCCCTTCAGAGCAAGAAGGACTTAGTCTCAGCACTAAGCAGGCCTCCTGGAGAACTGCATTCAGAGCTGGAACCATATGTCAGAGGGATTTGGACTAAACAGCAATGATCTGGACAGAGATCACGGACGTATGTCACAGGGGGAATGAATGGAGAGATCAGGATGGGAGTGGGCTGGGAGATGCTCCCAATAGTCATCATGGGAATGGGTTTTTGATCTGTGTAGCTCCAAAGGGCAGAACCTAGACTAGCACTCCTGCATTTTAGGAGTGCAGATTTTAGCTCAGCAGAGGGAAGCCCAGCACCTTGTGAAATGGGGATGGGCTGACTCTGTAGAAAGAGGGTGCCCTGGTCCTGGGAGAGTCCTCCTATCAGTGGGGGGCTGGAGGGTCACTGGGTTATGGGATCCTTTAAAAGGGTGAGGTGCACATGGAAACACAGCTTCTAGATCCCCTTCAGGGAAGTGCTCGCAATCCAGCTGTGGGGAGTGTGGTCCGCAGAAAGCCTCCAGGGTCAGCTCTTCAGGGTTGGCCTCCCCTGCAGGGAGCCTCCTCTCCTGGGGCACTTGCATTTGGTGACTGAGAGAGGTCTGGACAAGCACAGAAGCCTGGACATCTAGGCAAGAGCTAGGCTGGCTAAGGCTTTGTTTGGTCTGCCTCCCTGTTTGATGTCTTCTTCTGTACCCCAAACTCCATCCCAGTGTGTACTTAGGAAAAACTCTACCTGAGACAAAAGCATACAACATGGGATGGGTCATCCTGAGATTCTAGGGATCCTACTATTATTTGTCACTTACACCTGATTGTGAATAAATTCACTGAAATCTTTGCAGGGAACAAGTTTATACAGATGTAGCTTAAGGAAATGAAAGGGAAAAGAGTCACAAGACAAGTAGGTTAAGAGATAAGGGACTGAAGTTTACGCTTTAAATGTGTGGATTATATCTCAATAAAGTGTTCTTTTTTTAATGTTTAAAGAGAGAGAGAGAGAGAATGAAGCTGATCTAAGATGTCCAGACCCTCCCAGGCTGTGCTAGGGTACAGGTACTCTAGCACTGCAGCTGGGTATCAAGAACTGGAAGGACTTGTGCAGGACCCTTGGCTTCTCAGCAAGGCTGTCCCCACGAAGCAGATTTCACATACCCATAGCACACCCAAGGCATGGCTAGCAGCCCTTGGAGGCCCTGCTGGCCCCACCATCACTACAGTGAAGCAGGGAGGAGCTCTCCTGCCAGCCACATCCCAAGGCTGCTATTGTGTTCTCCTCCAGCAGGGGTCAGCAGACTGTTTCTGTAAAGGGCCAGAGAGCAAACATTCAGTGTAGGTGGGCAATATGGTCTCTGTTGCAACTGCTTAACCCTGCTGCTGTAGCACAAAAGCAGACATAGATAGTAAGTAAATGAATGTGCATAGCTGTGTTCCAATAAAACTTTACTTACAAAAACAGGCAACGGACCAGATTTGGCTTAGGTATATAGTTTGCTGACCGCCGTCCTAAAATCATGGACCTGCCTAGTTGGAAATAATCCCAGGCCACAGAACAGGAAGGTTTTCTCTACTTGGAATCCACAAAGGCATCATGTTTCTTGTCTTCCAGGCTTTGCTGGAGAAATGGAACCAAATGTTCTATATATATTTGACATACATTAAAGTTCAACTGGGAACAGAGATTCACAGGATATGGTTCCTGCTCTTCAGGTCCCCATGTAAATAAGGAGGTAATTCTCATTCAGTGTGATAAACACATGGGAGATGTGGGTACATATGTGTATGTTTGGGCTAAAACCACCACTAGCCAATGTCGCCAGGGTTTGGATAATTAACTTTGGGGGCCTGGGTCAGTTGACTCTCATGGTGGTTAATAAAGTAGTATCTGTAGTCACTTCTAGCTGTGGTCTTTACACATCTACAGAGGACTTGCCTTTTTCTTTTTTCTTTTTAAATTATTTTTTCAAAATTAAAAAAAAAAACTTTAAATAGAGACAGGATCTCCCTATGTTGCCCAGGCTGGTCTTGAACTCCTGGGCTCAAGGGATCCTCCTGCCTCAGCCTCCCAAAGTGCTAGCATTACAGGCATGAGCCACCATGCCCAGTCACCTTTTTCAAATTAATCTTGGAAACAAAAACATAATCCCAGTTTGACACTGAGACAGAGCCCACAGGTATTGTTTTGGTGCATAGGCCACAGAACCGGAGAGTTGTCACAGCCATTGCATGGGAAGGCCACGGGCTGGGTGTGGCTCCAGATCCACGTTCTCGCGTCCTGGGCCTGCTCAGTGTGTTTCGGCTCCTGTGTATGCTTTTCTCTCTGCAGTGCCACGACATCCGACCCCGGCCTTCTCAGAGGACGCTAACCCGCCTGCCCGCCCGAGACTGCCAGCCCTGTCTGTGGGTGCCCTCTGGTGGCCTGTCGGCTGGAGAGCCTCGGCGCCTGTTAAGGCAATCAGTCAGGGAGAAGGAGGAAGCGTGAGACTGAGTTGCAGACATTTCCACCAGCTCCTCCTTTGCCAACACAAACCCAAGCCTCCCCCTAGGGATTTTGGAGTGCATTCAGAGCTTGGGGAAAGAATCATTTTCATTCCTAATTCGATACCCTTCATTTTTTCAACGGGATGGTTCACATGATCAAACCGCACAAGAGGCCGTCGCTCTGTGTTCTGCTTATGGCCGAGAGGGCACGGCGGCTCCCCAGGGCACTCAAGATCTGAGGGATATGGGGGCCCAACAAGTTAAGCAGCAGCTTTGAATCTCTTCCTGGGGAGGCAATTCTTGCGTCTAATTTTCCGCTGCTCTTCTTGTTCCTTCAATGTCTACTGCAGTGGGGGTCTCAGTGGGAATGGACTAAGGATGCAGGAAAAGTATGGGTGTCTGAGTACAGGCAGGTACAGAGCTGACTCGGCTCCGCAAACACCGTAGAAACTAGTCCCGGTTCTCCCACCCATCTACTCACATGGCTGGAGGACTTAGCAAGGCCCTGGAGCACACTGGTTGACTCCACGGACTCCTGATCCAGGCTGCCTGGGTTCCAATCCCGGCTCTACCACTTTCTAGCCATGTAACCTCAGACAAGTTCCTTAACCCCTTTGTGCCTTGGGGTCCTTGTCTGTAAGATGAGAGTCATAATATTGCCTACCTCCAGGGTTGTTTTGAAAGATAAGTGGGTTGGTACCTGAGAAAATGCTCAGTAAATGTTTCCTGTTGTTATTCAGGAGAAAGCTCATAGTAATGAGGATAGGAATCTGAAGACCTCAGTTTCCATCCCAGAGCCACCTTATCCAGTTATGTGTGTTCCGGGAAGGGTGACCTCACTTCTCCGTGCTTAGAGCCTTCTATTCCAAGATAAGGATGAGGACTAACTCCTTCCTCTAAACTCCTCCATGGCTCTCCATTGACCTCATGATGAAGGCCCAGCTCCCTCACCTGGCCTCTAACGCTCTTCATGCTCCAGCCCCTGACCTTCTCTCAAGTCTCATTTCATGCAACACCCAAGGTGATGATGGCTGATGAGTGATATTGTAAAGCACCCATCAGATCATGTCTCTCCTCTGCTCAGAGCCTTCCAATGGCTTCCCATGCCACTGAGAGTAAAATCCAAGGTGTTTTGCACAGGTTGCCAGGTCCTACAGCCTGACCTCAGCTCCCACCACCCCCACCCCCCACGCCACACCACCCACCCCCACACACACACCTCTGTGGCTGCTCCCAGCTCCCTCTTCCAGGATGCCAGCCCTCTCTTGCCTTGGGGCCTGATATGGTTTGGCTCTGTGTCCCCACCCAAACCTCACCTCGAACTGTAATCCCCACATGTCAGGGGAGGGGCCTGGTGAGAGGTGATTGGATTATAGAGGCCGACTTCCCCCTTGCCAATCTGGTGATAGTGAGGGAGTTCTCAGAAGAAGTGGTTGTTTGAAAGTGTGGCACTTCCCTCTTCGCTCTCTCTCCTGCATTGCCATCGTAAGACATACTTGCTTCCCCTCCTCCTTCCACCATGACTGTAAGTTTCCTGAGGCCTCCCAGTCATGCTTCCTGTACAGCCTGTAGAACTATGTGTCAATTAAACCTCTTCCTAAACTACCTAGTCTCAGGTGGTTCTTTACAGCAGTGTGAGAACGGACTAATATAGGGCCTTTGCCTTTGCTGTTCCCTTGGCCGGGAGCACTTCCCTCAGAGCTGCCTGGTCAGCCTTGCCTCCTTCAGGCTTCTGCCCAAGGGTCTCATAATGAGAGGGGCCTTCCCTGACTTCCCCGCAGGTGACAGAACACTGCCCCATCACTCTCTATCCCCTGGTCTGCTTTATGTTTCTCAGTGGCCTTGCCATCACTAACCCGTACGTGCAGATTTGACTTGGCTAACTGTCTGCCTCCCTGACGTGCGGTGTGAACAGGTGTTTTGTTTTGCTCCCTGCTGTGTCTCCAGCTCCTAGAACTCTGTTGGTCACGAAATAGGTGCTCAAAATCAGTGTGGATCTGTGAAGGATGCTGGCTTGCCTAACAGAGGAAATAGCTTCGGCAAGGAACATCCAGGAAAGACGTCTCTTAACCTAAAAACTGGAGGCACCATCTAAAAGACCTCCAGTAAGGGAGACAGCACTCCAGGCTCCCTACACCACCACTGCCCACCTTTCTACCTCCAGGCACCTGGGAATTGGCCCCAGGCAGGATGAAGTCACAACAGGCTGGGTGGCCAGCCTGAGTTCTCTCCCGCTGCAGGCAGGAGCACCTCTTTTCACTTTTTATTTCTACACCGCATTACTTGAACACTTGGTGGCTTCCAAAATGAAGCCATATGGTTTGATGGCAGCTTTCTGGAGGGAAATGCCGCCCTTTAATTGTCCTGAGGACTATTCTGAAAATAGAGTCCTTTTTATTCAAAGCTTAATTCCGTTAATGTTCCCAATATAAATGAATAATAGAAAGCGTAAGCGAATTCTCTCCTGACAGTGTTCCTCTGCTCTATTTAAAGATCCTTCTGGGGCAGAGCCTGGACTCTGCTTTTACCAAACCCACTTAAAAATCCCTCCCCCAAGAAACTGCACTGATTTTCCTTGGGCACAGTGTGTCCTGGAGAGGGACATAAAAGGGTGTTGAGGAATATCTGCTCGTGGACCCAACCTCCCAGGCTGTGCACTTTGTCCACTCCCCACCACCAAGCTGATCCAAGGGGATACAGGAAGCCTCAGTCCCCAGAGGCTTCAAGAGGGTTATGATGCTAAGGGGCACAAGGGACACAGGCAACAGTACAGAGCAGAATGGAGCACAATGATGTAGTCACAGCATAAACAACTGAGTTAACTTGATGAGACTGCTGGGAGTGCCTTTTCAGTTCCAGACATGGGTAGATTACAGTCATTCAGGAAGCTTGAATGCTCAACTCAGTGCCTACTTCTTCCAGGAAGCCTTCTGCGCAGCTGGAGAGGATCTCCCCTTCGCAGTTCCTATTGCACTAATCGCACCCCTGGGTGGTACTGAGCTGTCGCCACCTTTGAGTGTATATTTGGGCACAGATGGAATCACTCCCTCGGGGACACCTGCTCTGGCCAGGGTGTGGAAGCTTTTCTGTGTGCTCTATCACCCCCTGCACTCCATCCCTCCATGATGCCACAATGGTCACAACCAGTGGGGCTAGCTGCAACATGTTTGTGTCCCTCACCAGGTCTAACGCACCGAGAGGGAGGACCCCTGTTGGTCTGGGTCATTGCCATATGCCCTGTGTCTAGCACAATGCCTAGACCACGGTGGGCCCTCAATCAATCTGTGGAGAATAAAGGAATCTCCCCTACTAGAAAGCAATATCCTAGATGTACACAGCCGTGTTCCACACTCCTTTGTCCTTTTACCAATACCTATCAGTTTTAGCATTCTCTAACTACTTGCTGGCTAAAGGAATGAATGGGAGGAAGGTGTTACAGCAAAGATGGTATTTGAGTTGGGTTCTCAAAATTGAACCAATTCAGAAAGTCTCAGAAGGAGTGACTGATTAAGATCCCACTAGCCCTTTACTGTGCTCTAGCACCCTGGTGGAGTTCTCATGGTTAATCCTCTCATTGTTAATTACAGGAAAGGCCACCCAGGGGCATAACAGAGAGGGTATGCTTGCCGCCTGGCTTCTGGGTCTGCCCCAGCCATATTTCTATGCAGGGACCACCTTTGCATCCTCAGATCCCAGTACAGTGGCAGACTCCTCATAAATATATGTTGGATAGAAATGAATATCTCACATCCACTAGTTAGTATTCCGTAGCCCGCAAGACTGGGACATCCAAGACCCTAAGTGTAGAGGAAATGTATGCAGAAGGGGCCCTAAGCAAAAATGGCCCCATCTGCTCAGCTAGATTCTGCAGCCTAAGATTCTGCATAAGTGAAAGGATTCTAAGTCTCAGACAGCCACCAAGCCCTGTCAAGTTCATTCTGAAGGCCTGTCACACCCAAGATGTATAGTGAGAGTCACCTCCATGCAGCAGAGCTGGGAGGAGTCCAGCACAGCCCCTCATGGCTGACACATGACTCATGTGAGGATGGATGGGTAGAGTGGCATCTGGGAAGGAGGCAGGGTCTTCAGGAAAGGAGGCGCCTAATTCAGAGCATGGGCTGGGCTGTGTGGAGGCCCCACAAGGCTCATCTATCTTGGTGGGCAGTGGGTTCCCAGAGTTGTAAAATTTCATTTCTCCTGGAGCTTCTGATCCATAGGTAGTTTGAACTGGTGAAACAGGAAAAGTTCCCTTGTTCCCCTCTCAGGGCGTGCGATGGAGGTGTGGCTCGCTTCTTCAGTGCCCCACTGCTCACACCTCTAGGGGTAGCATGCAGACAGGAAGGCTGTGGGGCTCCAACCTCATGGCAGCGTCTAGGGGTAAATGTTTGCTGCTGAAGCCCAGTGGGCATGTGTTACAGGGTGCTCTTTCAGTTTAGCCATCTGTAGGCAGCTTGTGTTAATCCGCTCAATTAGACCCCCTGCCTTATCTCAAGGACAGAGGACTTTCTGCATCCTGGGGCTTCTTGCCTTGGTGTATCGGAAGAATCAGATCACATGTGGGCTTGGAGAATGAGTGCAAGGTTTTATTGAGTGGCAGTAGCTCTCAGCAGATGGGGGAGCCAGAAGGGAGATGGGGTGGGCAGGTGGTTTTCCCCTGGAGTCAGGCTGCTCGGTGGCCAGGCTCTCTTCCAACTACCCTTGGGCTAACTGTGCCTTGTTCCGCTGGTCGTTGGCCTGCTGGTGTCTGCTGGTGCTTGTCAGTGTGTTCTTCCACTCCTCTCGAAGTCCAGCTGCTTGTGTCTCTACCGGCTAGGGTCTCTGGGATTTTTTTTTTTTCTTTTTTTTGAGACGGAGTCTCGCTCTGTTGCCCAGGCTGGAGTGCAGTGGCGCGATCTTGGCTCACTGCAAGCTCCGCCTCCCAGGTTCACGCCATTCTCCTGCCTCAGCCTCCCAAAATAGCTGAGACTACAGGCGCCCGCCACCACGCCTGGCTAATTTTTTTTGTATATTTAGTAGAGACAGGGTTTCACTATGTTACAGGATGGTCTCGATCTCCTGACCTCGTGATCCACCTGCCTCGGCCTCCCAAAGTGCTAGGATTACAGGTGTGAGCCACCGCACCCAGCCAGGTCTCTGGGTTTTATAGGCACAGGATGGGGGCATGGCGGGCCAGGGTGGTCTTGGGAAATACAACATTTGGGCATGAAAACAGAAATGCCTGTCCTCACCTAGGTCCGTTGGCACAGGCCTGGGGGTGGAGCCCTTGCCAGGGACCATGTCCTTCCCTTCCCAGCATTTCCCTGGCCCCGTCCTGTATCACTGGGAATATTCCAAATGCAGGGCTGCAACAGCAGAGAGAAGCATAACAGTACCCCTTCATCCTGTCTATACCTCTCCTACCCCTTTCTTCTGGCCACACCCCTCCCCCCAACAAAATGAGAAAAGAGACACAGAACAGGAAAGTCAAGGCAGCAGCTCAGATGTCTGTCTTCAGTCTGCACTCTACAGGAATGTGCCTTTAGGTTTACTAGATGATATAGGTGCTGCTGGCAAGAGACCCCTCTAGGAACTGGCTGCCAAGCTCATCCAGCCCAGACAGCAGCTGTGAGCTGGTCTGGGGCAGAGCTGGGGGAGCCATTTACCTCCCATGCCTCGTACGTAATAGGGGGTCCCTGGGTAGGATCTGGGGCAGGTGATCAGGCAGGGATACCTTCATCCCAGCCCTGTAGCTTTTGTCCCTGCCACCCCTTCCTCTTCCAGGAGTGCTCTGGTGCCTGCCAAGATAGGCTGCAAAGCCCCACACTGCCAGCCTGGGGACAAGACACTCCTAGCTCTCAGCACAGGCAAGCTCTCCCCACCCCAAGGTCCCTGTCTCTGGTGGATGCTCCAGGCTGTCTCTGTGCCTCTGTCTTTACCTAGTTTAAGCCTCAGCTCCTTTGGGCGTACAATGAGAACAATAATAATAACCTTCATTTTCTATTTGGGACTGTTAGCATAATCCAGGGAGACCTTGGGTGTGAGGTCCAGGAGGACCCATCAGGGGCTCCAGGTTAATTATTGTTATTACCTCTGCTTGACTGACAAAGAAAGGGGAAGAAGAGAGGTCACATGCTCGGACAGGCCTGCTGTGATCAGGCTGAGGACTGGCTGGACTCTGTTCATTCTATTTCAGCAGGTCTGTAAGCAGGAATGCAGGAAGCAGTATCAGGCCCATAGCACAGAAGAGTGGGTGGCACTGGCTGAGAGAGGGCAGATAGGGGGATGGCCAGTGGCCAGGATCATGCCCAAGGGGCTGTCTGGGGCCTCAGCTCCTTAGGGCCCAGGGAGGTGGAACGCGCCGGAGGCTGTGGAACCATGAGGCAATTTGGGAGCCTCCCTGCCTGTTCCTAGATCTTCTCAGGGAGTGGAACAGCCCTAGAGAGGGCAGCTTCCAGTGTTGCCCAGGCTAGAACAGAACAGCCTGAGCTCCCCTGGAGACCTCTGGGGTTGTCTGAGGCCTGTCAGCCTCTTCCTTGGAGGGCCTCAGTGCCTTCTTCTGGGACAAATAATATATCAAATAACTGAAATACCCAGAGAGCCCCCTGGGGGCTGGCACCGAGCCTGGCACTGCTGGGAATGCAAAGGGGACTTAGACCCGTTGCTCACTCTCCAGGCAATTCCAATCCAGTGTGAGCAGTTGGGGAGAAAGGGCGGCAGAAGGGTGAGGCAGCAAACACCCAGGTGGCTGCCCCCAGGGCAGAACGTCAGGTCCGAGAAGACCAGGAGAGCACCAGAAACCAGAGAGACGGGACATTCCTGTCTGTCTAGGAGAGGTGGGGAAGGTCAGGAAGACTTTTTTGGAGTTAGGGTTTCCTTAGAGACATTTCTGAGCATTGGTTTGGCCCTGAGGCTGGGTTTTGGGTCTTGACTCTGCTATTCCTATGAACAAGTAGTTTTGAATTCTCCAAGCCTGTATTTTCTCATCTATAAAAGAAGGAAAATAATATATCTGGCCATGCCGTGGCCGTGGTGATGGAATGAGATCATGTTCACAGCACTGAACAGGGTGTCTGTAAAGCAAGTCTCAACAATACTCACTGTGCTTGAGGGTGGATGGGATTGAATTTAGAGAGGTGGTGGGGAAAGGAAGGAGCCAGCGACAGGACAGGGCAATTCAGCCCATCAGCTTAGGTTTGAGCTACTCAAAAATTCATTTTGGGTAATTAAGGAAGTTTCTACTTAAGGGCTTCAGTGAGGAAACGTTTTATAAAATGAACATTTCTTTTTAAAAAGTGAAAATTCTGTCCCTGTTTTTCTGCTTTCAAGTCTAGATTTCATAGAATGATTCCAGCATGCATTAAGCACATTGTTTATCCAAGGTGCTGTGCTCAGAGCTGTGGCGATCCAGAGAGACCAGGTCGCTTCCACCTTCAAGGAGTTTGCAAGTTCATGTGCACAGCCCTGTGGGAGAAGGCGATTTCAGGAAGCCTAGCCCAACCCCTCTCTCAAACGCCTCCAAGGCACTGCCACGGATGGGTTCCCCACCCCCAGACGCCATGATGTTGGGCAGATCTGCTTCTTTTGCTAAGATCAAGGGCAAATGGGCCACTGCTAACTAAGGTGGGCAAAGTGGGAGCAGCTGGAAGTGAACACTAGAGATCTGGTGAGAAATTCCAAGACTCCAGGGCAAAACTTCCCCAATGAGCCCTCCTTGCTGAATTTAAAATGAACAGCCCAGCTGCAAAGAGAGTATTTGTTCTGTGTTCACAGGGAAATGGCCTGTGAAGGTCTGACCTTGGCTCTGACTTCCACACCCCCTCTTGCCACAGACCAGAGCCACAGAAGCATTAACCCTCAGTCCACTGAACCATTGCTATTCAGCAAAAGGCATCCAGCTCCTTGTGTGGGGTTAGGGGAAGTGGGTGCAGCACATCACAGCGGTCATTTATTAAGCTTCACCTACTATGTGAGGTGCCTCATTATGCTAAAAGATAGACTCCCCATTTTACAGAGGAGGAAACTGAAACTTAGCAAGGTTTAATAATGTGTTCAATACTCATACAGCTAAAATGAAGCCAATGAGAAATGCTTATCAGAGCTGGACATCAAAGGCTGTGTTTTTAACCACAGCTCTACCAGCACCCAAGCCAGTGCTGTGTTTTAAGCCCTTAAGGGACTCTGACAGTTTTCTTTATGAACCTTTATTCTACAGTTCTAAATAGCAGAACTGTGGATTGTAGGGAAGAGGGCTGGAAACTCACAGCCATGAGGCTGCATCTGATCAAAAATACATTTTATTTAGCTAAAAGAATGTTTTGTGTGTGTGTGTGTGTGTGTGTGTGTGTGTGTGTGTGTGTGTTTTGTAGAGGTGGGGTCTTGCTATGCTGCCCAGGCTGGTCACGAACTACTGGCCTCCAGTCATCTTCCCACCTCGGCCTCCCGAAGTGCTGTGCCCAGCCCTAAAATAATGTTTTTAAATTAAAACATTTTAATTTAAGTGTCTCTCTTAACATGTACTGCATAACCTGTTTGGCCTTTTCCATGTTGAATTACCTGCCTGGCCTGGAAAGCATCGGAATCTGTGACCCTGTAAGAGCCCATCTCTCATCCTCACTGTGATGGCAGGGCTGGTGCCTTGGGACACTTGTGTTTTGAAGGTGCTTCATCTCCTTTCTCTTGGAAGGTACTTTGGGGCTGCCTCATCTGCACTGAGAAATCAGACCGAGGGCCCAGAAAAACTGATAGAACCCTCACCCTTCCCTCACTTCACCAACTTTGCCTTCCCCTTCCCACTCTGCCAAGGACTCCATAGTCCCAGACAGGGGAGCTTGTGTTCCCAGGGCCAGAAGTCCACTGTGTGTGGGCAGCTCAAAGGGGCCAGGCTGCCAGCATTGACCTCATGATCTTCAGTGGACCCAGAAGTCCACAAGGCCTGGCATTGACCGAGACCACTGGGCTCAAGGCTGGGCTACTGCCACCTGGTCCAGAGAGCCTACAAACGCAAGGCAGCTCCCGTCCCAGGTCTGCTGCGCTTCAAGACAGCACCAACAGCAGCTGAGGTGAGGGCTCCAGGCCCAAGAGAGGGGGCTGGCTGGTCCCCTGAGTGTCGTAAGGGCTATGGGTACGCCTGTGTTCACACGTTCCCAAAACAAGTCCTGGACAGCCTGTCTCATGACACCAGGAAACAGTTGCTTGATGGGAAAACTGCTGTGTGTGTGTGTCTGTGTGTGTGGGCGCGTGTGTGTGTGTGTGCTGGAGGGAAGAAGAAAGGAAGGGAAAAAAAACAAGAGAGCACTGAGCAATTCCAAAGGCGTGTGGTTTTCTTCTTGTGGTTTGATGCAAGGGCTTGGTGGTTTAAGTAAAGCCCTGAGCCCAGATTGTGGGACAGTTAAAGACTAGGTGGAGCAGGGGTGAGTCCTGAGAACAAAGAGCCTATTGAGGGTGCCCTGCCCAGGGGGAAGAGGCAGGCAACAGAGGGTGGGGCAGCCCCACTCACCTGTGGGAGCCCTCCTTGGGCACAGGCTTCTGGTCTACCCAAAAGCTGTCACAAGTATGACTCACCTAGGAGCTCTTCTAGCAACTGTCGGGGGCAGTGCTGTGTGAGGGGAGCCTCAGACAGAATGCAGTCCCCTATGTGAGCCATACTTGGGGTTCAGTAGATGAAGTCACCACAGAGAAAGACCAGAGATGATAGTTTGGATTTTCATGCTGGAACAGTTGCTAACACAGCACCAGGCCTCAGAGCTTGGACAGGGTCACCTGCAGCTCTGACTTTCTAAGATTCTAGAGCTCTTTTTAGGGGGTGTGGCTTTTCTTTCTACTTAGTCTCAGCACCCTGAAGGAGCCTAAGGTATGGCATAATAATAGCTAAATGTATACAGCCCTGCTCACTTGACAGACACTAAATATTCTAAATCTTCTCTGCTAGCTCAGCTCATTTAATCCTCACCATTCTAAGAAGTCGGTCCTGTGGCGATTTCTGTTTTACAGATAAGGAAACTGAGGCACAGAGAAGCTGAGTGAGTTACTGGTTTGTGAGTCCAGGGAGTGGGCTCTGCATCTATATTACTGATGATACGCTGGCTCATTAGGGGAAAGGGAGAATGTCCAGGACAAGGGCAAATATCAGATCCCACGGCACAGGCCCCTGCAGCCCAGACCCTTCCTTCAGCCTCCTCCCCACAATAAACACAAACCAACGCAGAAGATCATGGTCACCCCCCAGGGAGGCTGACGCCCTGGCTCCTGACCCAGAGGAAAGCGAAAGGAGTTGGGCCCACCTGGCCCCTGCGCTGTCTGATAGGCAAGGACGGGCACTGGTTAGCGGGGCGAGCTTGATGAGTCAGACGCCCACTGCGCTGAGTAGCCTTTGAATACACCTCTACTGTGAAGAATATGCCCAGGGATTGGGATTTTCTGGTAAATTGTAATTTCTGGGTGTTACACACCCTGTTAGCTTTGAGTACTGTTGCTGGAAACCTCCTTAAAATGACTGTGTAGGGATAATCCCAGCAGGGCAGCTCCCTGTCACCCCAAAACAGAGTCCCTGGGCTGAACACTGACACATATTTTGTGGGTTTCCTTTCGGCTGACCCCCAGGCTGTGGGAACTGAGTTGCAGGCAATCTCCACACCTGGCCCATCACCCCGGTGCCCCTCCAGTAGCGTCTCACCTCCCCTCTTCTCAGATCACAGGGCATGCTAAAGCCGACAGTGAGTCGGGAGACCCTCTAAGATCCAACAAAGCAGCGCAGTGGGTGGAAAGAGAACATTGGAATCCCAGAGACCAGACTTAGAGCCTGTTACTCGCGCTCTCTGATAGATAAATAAAAATGCTCAGCTCGTGGTTACTATGAGGATTCAAAGGGGCTTAACTCCTATAGCACTGAGCACGGTGCCTGGCACAGAGGAAGTGCTTAGTGGGTGTTAGCTGTTACTACCTGGACCAGCACCTGAGTCTACTGAGAGTGAAACTGATGCTGGAGAAGTGATATTGAATAATAATCTGTACCAGGACCAAGCATGGTAGTGCAGGCCTGTAATTCCAGCTACTCAAAAGGCAGAGGCGGGAGGATTGCTTGAGCCCAGGAGTTCTAGACCAGGCTGGGCAACACAGCAAGACCATCGTCTCCAAAAAAAAAAAAAAAAAAAAAGGAAACAAAATGCGGGGTGTGGTGGCTCATGCCTGTAATCCCAACGACTTGGGAGGCTGAGGAGGGAACTTTCACTGGAGTCCAGGAGTGAAGGTTGCAGTGAGTTATGATCGTGCCTCTGCACTCCAGCCTGAGTGACAGAGCAAGACTCTATCTCAATAACGACAAAATAATAATATGTACCTGGCATTTTTGATTAGAATTTTCCATATATTTCCTTATTTGTTCCATGAAATAAAATGAAGAGTCACTTGGGAGCCAGAGAGGTTAAGAAACTTGCTGTTGCTTTCCTGGCCTGAGGATCTCCACAAAACCCGGTCTAGAGCTGCAAGCCAGGAATCATCTCGTGCGAAAAGTCCATGCCCGTCAACTTTGCTTGAGAATGTGCTATATCTGGAAGCCATTAGCTTTATCCCTAGTGAGTAACAATTTAATCTGGCCAAGGCAAATAATAAATTAGACTATTTATTTATTTATTTATTTGATTTATTTATTGATTTATTTATTTTGAGATGGAGTCTCCCTCTGTCATCCAGGCTGGAGTGCAGTGGCGCGATCTCAGCTCACTGCAACCTCCGCCTCCCGGGTTCAAGTGATTCTCCTGCCTCAGCCTCCTGAGTAGCTGGGATTACAGGTGTCCAACACCATTCCCAGCTAATTTTTGTATTTTTAGTAGAGATGGGGTTTCACCATGTTGGCCAGGCTGGTCTCGAACTCCTGATCTCAAGTGATCCACCTGCCTCAGCCTCCCAAAGTGCTGGGATTACAGGCATGAGCTACCGTGCCTGGCTAAAATTAGACTTTTTAGAACAGTATACAACATTGGGTTGTGTGAAACTTCAAATTTATTGTGTTGAAACTAAACTCCTCTTATTGCCAAATTAGAACATTATTGTTCACATTGGCAAAGAAATCCACACTTTCACAAAACGGTTTTCTACCAGGCTTCTTGAAACATGAGCTCCTCCATATTTTTCAGGACCAGAGCTATTACATAAAACTGGGCACACATGAGTGCTTGCATGGACAATGTTAGCACACTTAAGTTCCAATTTATAATGTGTAAAGCCCCAAATTGGAGCTGGCTAGATAGTCTGTGAGGCAAGTCTTAATGGGTAACATGAACCTGCTTTTTCCATGTTATCCTGTGTCTGACACAGCATCATGTGTCTGACACAGACTTTGGCTTTCTGGGGTCACCATCCCTGGCTTCCTTCCCACATTTCTGCCTGAACCATGCTGCTGCCACTGCTTGTAACAACTTCCCCATGCTGGCAAGAATCTAGATTAGGCACAAGCCTACATGACCAACACATACCATTTGCCACACCAAGTTGTCCTCTGTTCCTAGACTTGGCTAAATTGCTACACCTAGATCATGGCCTCTAGCTTTCTGAGTACCTGCTATGGAGCAAAATAATGTAAGATAAGAGTGTTAGCACCCGCTAAGAAGTGGAAGACAAAATAGAGCTACAAAATAAATGTCTCTTCATTTCTCCCTTCTGTGGATAACTCTGAGAACTGGCTTCTCCTTGAAATTCTAGAGAAAATCCACCATGCAGCATGAACACACATGCCAATTGAATCACATGCCTCCTCATGGTTAATCATGAAGCAGTGGCCAGCACAGTAACACATTGCATTGTTTTACATGTATCTTTGCCTCACTTCCCTTTTTTTTCCACCCTTATTTCCCTGTTCTTATGCCTTGCAAATACAGTGTCAGCACTTTAATCCTTGCTTAAAGCTCTGCATCCAAGAGTGATTCTAGAAAACAATTATCAGGATGGAATTATGAGTTGAATGTCTCATTTGTCTTAAAGTAATAGGTATTCCATTGCTGGTAGTACATGGCCAGTAACAACTCCTTGGCATTTGGTAGACTTGTGATTTTTTCAATTTTCACTGTAGTTAATTGGGTAAAGTGCAGGTCAGGCATAAGACAAGGCATTGGAAGATTAAGTGGCCACGGCCTTCAACCAGTATAGAAGCTGACATGGTTTGGGTGTGTCCCCACCCAAATCTCATCTTGAATTCCAACATGTTGTAGGAGGGGCCTGGTGGGAGGAATTGAATCATAGGGGCAGGTCTTTCCCATGCTGTTCTCATGATAGTGAACAACTGTCACAAGATCTGATGGTTTTAAAAAGTGGGGTTTCTCTGCGCAAGCCCTCTTCGCTTGTCTGCCACCATGTGAGATATGCCTTTCACCTTCCGCCATGATTGTGAGGCTTCACCAGGCACCTGGAACTGTAAGTTGATTAAACTTCTTTTTTTTGTAAACTGCCCAATCTCGGGTATGTCTTTATCAGCAGTATGAAAATGGACTAATACAGAAGCAATGTCACCTATGAGGCTTTTGGACTAGGATGGCTACTAATGGCAGCACTAAAGACATTTAAATAAATGATAGGGTCAGGGAAGTTGATTAATGGCTCTAAAAGCCAGGTGACTTCTATGGCAATATTAAAGGAGGTCTTTGTTTCCTGCAACATCAGGGAAAACTGTGTGAAAATCAGGTCAGAATCTGATTCTAAGGGTTTTGGAGCTGCCATGAAGATGAAATGCATAGCCTTGGCAAGTATGCTATGTCAAGTTAGGGTCCTGATAGGGAAAATGTAGAAATCTCAGACTTGGGATGGAGACAATTAGGTGGATGAAGCTGAGCATCTAGAAACTCCAAATTCCTGTAAGCCCTCCTTCCCCAAAGATGTGACACCTTCACCTTTGCCAGAGAAGACTAGACTCTACTTGCTGGATGTACAGTATAATAATCTCACCTGAAGCAGTGGCTTCCCAAGGTGATGCCCGTCCTCCTCAAGAAAAGCTAACCTTCACCACCTCTCATTCTCTCCAGACTGAGAGCCAGAGGCAGGTCTCAGCAAGCTCAAGTGCAGATGTAAAATCCTGTTTCAGGGTGAAATTGTCTAGATAAGAAAAGAGTTACAAACCCTAGCAAGAACTGCTGAACATAAAGTGAATATTGAGGGTAGTAGCCCAAAGAGGGGGGCGAATACAGAGCTGGATAGTAGGGTATTTGTTGACATGGGATAACTCATTTATGACTCATAATTTAGTTTTGTATCAAGAACACATGGATAGTTTGCCAGGATGGATATCTGAGGCCTTGACTCCACAAGGAACTACAGAAAAAAAAGTGGAGACCACAGAAATACTTTGGCATAGTGTTGAGGAAGAGAATAGAAGGCTCAGGGAACTGGGAATATTATACAGGGACTTCTTATGTTTAGACCAAGAACCTACCACCCAGAGGGCATACTTTTCACTCAGACAGTAGAAAGCGCATTGGTGAGCAAGATACCAGCATCTTGGAGAAGCTCAGTGGTGGCTTTCAAAGGCACACACTGCAAACATAATTACTTGATAGGCAGCAAGCCAGAGTGGTAGGTTCAGTCAGAGTGCTTTGGTTCACAGGGCTATGACAGTAATTAATAGATTACAGAGTCCAAGGAGTGAGTTGCGTAGACAACCAATTAGGGTGCTACTGGGTTTATACAAACAAGAAAATATCTCAATCTGGCAAATGAAGACTGACATTAACCACTGCAAAGGAAAATTGTGGCCTATGCCTCAAAGTCAGTTCACAGACCCAGAGCCCATTATGAATGGAATTCTAGAACCCTAAGTGCTGACAAAAGTCATTCTCACAGAAGATCCAGTGCATCTGCAAACCCACCCTGTGGTTATTTCCCCAGTGCCCAAATATATAGTTAGGATAGATATAATTAGCATATACTTACCAGCTGGTAGATCCCTTACAGTAGTGGCCTGATTTGTGGAGTGAGAACCATTATGAGAAGAAATGGAAGCCCTTGAAAGGCCAAATGGAAGCTCTTGACATTTTCCTATCCCCAATACTAGCCTCCAAGAAAAATTAGAAGCAATGCCACATTTCTGGAGGAATTTTAGAGATTAGCATTACCATTCAAGATATGAGAGATGAAGGTATTTGTCCCTATTGTATTCCCAATCAGCTCACCTCTGGCAGTGGATACTGCAAGCTTAATACTCCATTTCAGCTGCTGGTCAAAATATAAATTTTTTATTTCTTTTTTTTTTTTAGAGATAAGGTCTAACTGTTACCTGGGCTGAACCCTTGGACTTCTAGGCTCAAGTGATTCTCTCACTTTCCAAGTAGCTGGGACTACAGGCACATGCCACTGGATATGGAGCTTTACTGGGGCAGATCAACACGGCCTCAGGCAATCCATCAGTAGAGTGAGACCAAAGAAGTTTACCTTTACTTATCATATCTATATAGCAAACCTGCACATGTATCCCTGAACCCAGAATAAAAATTAAAAAATAAAATAAAATAAATGTAAAAGAGAGATCATATTCTTTTATTTGAGAAATACTAATCCATAATACTATCTTATATATTATCTGAACAATAAAACTATCATATAAATGTTTTTTTAAAGAGAGACATCATGCTGCAGTTTCTTTAGATTTTGAAGACAACATAGTATAAACTTCTCTCCCAGTTCCCTGATGCCTCAGAAAGCCACCAGTGTTGAGTGTGGGCAGCAAATCCAAGCTGTGGTTCCAGGTATTCTGTTTCTCGGGCCATGTGACCAACAGATCCAGTGGTGCTAGGGGCATCTGCAATGGATAAGGATGTGGCAGCCTTAAATAGAAGAGTCACAGCACAGAGCCCTCAGATTCTGGAATAAGGCCATGCACTACTGGAGAGAACCATCTTGTTTGGCAAGTAGCTCCTGGCATACTACTGGACCCTAGTGGAGACAGAGCAGCTGACTATGCGGCACCCTGTTACTATGCAGTCTGGTTTCCATTATGAGTTGGTGTTATCTAACCTATAGAGTCCTACTTTTGGACACATGTAACAGTAATTTATCATGCAACAGAAGTGATACATTTGGATCTAACCTGTAGCTGGTCCAGAAAGATTAAGTAAATTATTTAAACAGATGGTCCAGACTCCCATTTCACCCCTCTCTGCTGCACTGCTGACTCCCAATCGATCCACACTTATAGCCTCCTGGGAGTACCCGACATCTCACTGAACTCAGTGTTGATTTAATGGGATTGTTGCTGCATTGTTGCCCCAAACAAAAGTGACCCTGAAGGATAATGGTAAGAGGTGGTTCTTCCAATGGGACAAGCTGGAACCAGTATACTTGATCATATGCTGTACGTGGAGGAAGGATGTGGCCTGAGGCATAGATGTGTACTCCTTCATGGTAGGATTAGATGGCTCAGCCAGCTGGCTAATGGCCTGGAAGGAACAGACTGGAAGATGAGAGTTGAGGAAATCTGGGAAAGCAGAATGCAGATAGACCTATGGAACTGGGCACCAAGTGCATGTATAGATCTTTGGGTCACACATTAATGATGACTGAAGGCCATATACACATTTGAGGTTCTCAGTCACCATCTAGACAGGGTGGCCCATGCTGTGTGTTTGTCATCCAATCTCTCCCCTCAGATATCTCAGTATTTGTTCAATGTGTCTTTGAAGAGAGTGGTCAAGGTAAAAAGGACACAGTTTACACAAAAGTCCTAAAACAGGGATTCTGATTTATTTACTGTGATTGCTGAGTACCCAACCTACTAGCAAAAAAGACCATTGCTGAGTCCTTGAAATGGCATCCTTCATCATGTACACCAGCTAGCAAACTGGTGACAAGTCAATGACATTGGAATGCTTCTGTGTTAGAGCAGACAGCAATGCATCTTTCCTAGAATTGACACCAGCTCCAGAGGGAGATTTTCTTTAGCGTGAGGCATTACCCACACACATACACACATACACACACACCAGCACATGGCATAATGCCCAGGATATTGTAACAATTTGTTGGAGAATAAATGAGTGAATAAATGAATGAATACTAGAAATAAGAGTGTGAGCCAAAGAGTGAAAGGCTTACATAAATTTGGGGAGATGAGTGACGCTTCTCTAGTCTCTTTTTCCTTATTCCTCAACCCAGGACATAGAACAAGCTCTTTACTGGGCCATGATAATCGCTGTTCATGTATATCCCCATCTGCAATCTCTCTCTGACAGCTCCTTCCCTCCAGGCTTAAACTACCACACCTCTCTTGTTGGTAAAGTACTCTGACAGATACTATTTTATTTTATCTTTACCACAATCTCATGAGATAGGGATGTGGAGAGGGATAGGTTCATCGATATCCATTTTCTCTTCTTCTTCCTGGACACAGGGCTCAACGTTATTTCCCAATCTATTTGCCATTAGGTTAGGACTGGATTACCTAGTTCAGACAAATGGAAAGTGATGTGTGCCACTTCCAGGCCTGGCACATACAAATCTCTCATATGACTCTCCTTTCTGATCCATGGAGACCCTGAAAGCCACATTCTGAAGACGGCAGCTCCAAAAGATGGAAGGAAACTGGGTGCCTGAATGACTGTTTGGAGCAAAGGCCCCTGTCTGACTTGCATTGGACTTATGCATAAACAAGAAAGGTTTTTATCTTATTCAACCCCTGAGAGTTTGAGATTGTGACAACAGTTAGCCAAGCCTGAATAAGCAGAAAGACAGGAGTGAATTTTATTACAAAGAATGTACAGAAACTGAAACATCAAAAAGTGGAAAAAGTGTAAGTAATGAAAAATCACCTGGTTTATGGCCAAACACACCTAGAAATGGTTTCATGGTTCCATCACTTGCTGGCTGTGTGTCTTTAAGCACATCATTTAATATTTCTGAGCATCAGTTTTTGTATTTGTTAAATAAAGGGGAAAATATCTGTCTCGCAGTTTTATCATAAGAATGGTGATAATATTTATAAGGTGCCCGGCTGGCACACAGTAGGTGGCATACAGTAGGTTCTCAATGAACATCCACTCTCACTGTTGTTACATCATAGATTCACAGGGTTAATCACATCAGAGCTGGAGTCAGAGTCCCATTTTCTGAAGGCCAACCCAGAACAGCCTCTACTGTACACCTTATTTTTCCCCAGCCCTGCTTTATAGTTGAAACTCTTAATTATAAAGGAGTCCTCCTTAGCATTCATGTTTGTGAGAACAAGGCTGGAAACTTCTTGTGAACACTCTGCCTGCACATCTATGAAAGGCTGGGATTAGGTCCCCAGGGCACAACTGCAGTGGTGTGGCATGAGTCTAATTATAAGAGAATTCTACTGAATTTGGAATAAAGGCAATGAAGAAGTCACGAATAATGACCAAAGCTACAGTATTTCACTCTGCAGTTTTTAGATTCAAACTTTGCCTGTTTCTAAGACTATGTGAACCAGCTATGAACAGAAAAATAAATAAATAAATAAATAAATAAATAAATAAATAAATAAATAAATAAATGTATTTCAAGAGTAAGTTTTTGCAGTCTCTATTCAACATCCTTTACTCCTGCATGAGTCTCACTGTGCCCTCTGGTGGTGGCTGTGAATTTAATTGGGTTTGTTTATTCCTAGACTCTAAAGGAGTGTTGGAAATTCTCATGCTGGAGCGTTGGAACTTCATCCTTGCAAAAGATTCTGGTAATCACATTTACATACACCAACTGTCCAGGGAAGATAAGGGTGACGGACCTTAGAGTGCTCTGCCTGGAGGTCACTGGAGAACGATGAGAGCCTCAGAAAGGTGTTGGCAGGAATGGAGAGGAGCAAGCATTTGAAGGGAGGATTTGGAAGTAGGCATGCATTAGAGAAAGGAGGCAAAACAATGAAAGAATAGGCTAGGAAATCTCTCCCAGACCACTGGCCACATCCAGGCTCTTGAAGGCTACTCTTCTCCCAAAAGGTACAAGAAGTACAAAACTCCAAGGGGCAATTTAAAGACAGCACCATTCATTTCTACCACACTGCAATTCCTCGCTCATCTGCCTCCATCCTTGCACCTGCCAGAGATGCTGGCCAGCAATTCCCAGGCAAAGGAAATGGTGCAGGTCATGATACCTGAAATCTCACAGCCACTGTTAGCATGACTGAGTTGCTCCCTGTAGAGATTCACTCCTTAAGAGAAGACTCTTCTGGGCTCCAAAGCAGAGTGCAAGCAGTCCTAGGAAAATGTAACACCTTTTTGTTTTTGTTTTTTAAGACTTTTGGAAAAACTGGAATAAGCAAAGATAAGTGGCTTTCTATGCTGCAGGACATCTTTGAGCCTTAAGTACACTAATATGCTATGAGAGTTAGCTATGGAGAATTATAGAACAGCTTTTCCAGAATTTATTTGGGAATCATACTTACTTACAAGATGCTGTCCAGAACTCACTTGAGAAATACTTTCTTTTTTTTTTTTTTGAGATGGAGTCTCGCTCTGTCGCCCAGGCTGGAGTGCAGTGGCACCATCTCAGCTCACTGCAAGCTCCGCCTCCCGGGTTCACGCCATTCTCCTGCCTCAGCCTCCTGAGTAGCTGGGACTACAGGCGCCCGCCACTGCACCTGGCTAATTTTTTGTATTTTTAGTAGAGACAGGGTTTCACCATGTTAGCCAGGATGGTCTAGATCTCCTGACCTCATGATCCGCCCGCCTTGGCCTCCCAAAGTGCTGGGATTACAGGCATGAGCCACCGCGCCTGGCCGAGAAATACTTTCTAAAACAATGGTAAACTCATTCTTTTTAAGGTCCTGACTGCCAGAGGCAGGCCCTTGTGATAGTACTAGTCTAGGTTTCAAGATACCAGAGTTCCCCATTGGATCTTCCACTCTATAGTGCTTTTGGCTCGTTCTTTTCATTTCTTTGGGTTCCATTTCCTTTCCTGCAAACCAAGGAGTTTGGAGAGATCTGCAGTTTTCTCTGAGACAGAGAAACTCGGGGCTCCATGGAAGTACTCCATTGGTTCCACAACAGTCATGCAACATCCACAAATTACAAAAATGGGAACTCCTAGTCCATTCATTTCTTTTTACCTGTTTTACATTGAGGATTTACCAAATAGTTCATTTGAATAAAAGAGATTATTTGAACTGGGCATGGTGGCTCATGCCTATAATCCCAAAATTTTGGGAGGCCAAAGCAGGATAATCACTTGAGGCCAGGAGTTCAAGACCAGACTAAGCAGCATAGCAAGATCCTGCCTCTCCAAAAAATAAAGAAAATTAGCCAGGCATGGTGGTGTGCATCTGAAGTCTCAGCTGTCTCAGCTATCCCAGCTACTCAGGAGGCCGAGGTGGGAGGATTGCTTGAGACCAGGAGTTCAAAGCTGCAGTGAGCCATGATGGCATCACTGCACTACAGCCTGGGAGAGAGACTGAGACCCTGTCTCTAAAAACAGTGTATTTGTGAAAACTGGTTGAACACCTCTAGGATATTTAGTCTCTAAGGGCAATTCCAGGTATACATAGTCATACAAGTGTATGAACTAGGATTCAGATAAAACAGTCTGGAATGACAAATTTCCCCAGGGTGGGCGGGTGCTGCCGTTGCTGGCTGTGTTGCGTGACCAGGTCACAAGACTTCAGGGGAATTTTTGGACCACCCAGGTCACTCAGCTATTGGGCATAACAAAAAAAAGAATGATGTGACTACACTGGAAATGGTTACAGGACACATTTTGGCAGCATAAGAGAGGAGAAAGCATCAACTGAGAGCTGCTTGTGGAGAGCAGAAAGTCAATCAGGAAGACCCAGTCAGAACTCCTAGGGAGGGAACGCAGCCATTTTGTGTTGGTGATTTGTAGGTACTAACAAAGAAATAAAGAGACCTGGCTTTGTCAACTCTTATGAGTTAAACTCTGTCCTGCTCAAATTCATATGTTGAATTCTGAACTCCCACTACCTCAGAATGTGACTTATTTGGAGACATGATTTTTACAAAAGGAATCAAGTTAAAATAAAGTCATTAGGATGGGCCCTAATCCAATAGGACTGGTGTCCCTATAAAAAGGGGAAATCTGGGCCAGGCACGGTGGCTCAAGCCTGTAATCCAGCACTTTGGGAGGCCAGGGCAGGCAGATCACTTGAGGTCAGGAGTTCAAGGCCAGCCTGGCCAACATGGTGAAACCCCCTCTCTGCCAAAAAATACAAAAATTAGGTGAGCGTGGTGGTGTGTGTCTCTAATCCCAGCTACATGGGAGGCTGAGGCAGGAGAATCGCTTGAACCTGGGAGGCGGAGGTTGTAGTGAGCTGAGATCATGCCATTGCTCTGCAGCCTGGGCGACAGAGCAAGACTCCATATCAAAAAAAAAGATTGTAAAAAAAGTGTGTGTGTGGGAGTATCTGGAAAAAAACATGCAGAAAGGAAAATGATGTGAAGAGACCCAGAGAAGATGGCCCCTGACAAACCAAAGGGAGAGGCCTGGAACAGAGCCTTCCCTCACAGCCCTCAGGAGGAACCCAAATCCAGCCGACACAGTGATTTCAGACTTCTAGCTCTAGAGCTGTGAGACAATACATTACTATGTTGACGCCACCCAGTTTGTGGTGCTTTGTTACAACAGCCCCAGCCACTGCTATCCCAGCCCTGAGAATAGCATGAAGGGGAGCCACTCTAGGTTGCAGAAGGGGAGAAAATCTAACCCAGGGGGCCTGTGGCTGAAGCTGCCTCTCCCTGGGCTACTGCAGCAAGCTTCTTCCTGTCCCATCTGCTACTCAGCGCTCCTGCCCAGCCCACAGTGTTATCAAACAATCTTTGCCAAGTAGCCTCCTTTCCTGCCACTTGGTTTCCCATGTACCTACAGGAATGCATTGCCACTTTTTCGGATGCTCCATGGGTAGGGCGCAGTGCTGTACCAGGCAGCTGCCATCTCCACCGCTAGATCTTTGAAAAAAACTGCAAAATGGATACACTTAAGTCTAAGCTGTTCTACTTTCTTCCGTCCTCTGAATTATTAGTGCCCAGGCCCCACCTGAAATCAATTAAATTACAATCTCTTAGGTGTATTTTAGAAACCACCACTCCCCTCCAAAGAATTCTAAGATGTAGTCAGGATTAGGAAACATTTCTAGATACTCCTGCTCCTCAAGTCAGCCCTCTCCAGCTTTGAACCACGCTTCAAAAATATTTCTTCTTCATCAGCATCCAAACTCTCATTCCCTCAGTGATGTTACATTCAGCTATAAGGAAGGCAATTTGATTAATAAATGCTGATCCTTCAAAGATGTATTGTCCCTGCCGGGCTGGCTGGCTCTAATCCCAGCACTTCGGGAGGCTGAGTTGGGCAGATTTGAGTCAGGAGTTCGAGACCAGCCCAGCCAACATGATGAAAGCCTGTCTCTACCAAAAAAAATATAAAAATTAGCTGGGTGTGGTGGTGGGCACCTGTAATCCCAGCTACATGGGAGGCTGAGGCAGGAGAATTGCCTGAACCCGGGAGGCAGAGGTTGCAGTGAGCTGAGATGGCACCACTGCACTCCAGCCTGGGTGACAGAGTGAAACCCTGTGTTAAAAAAGAAAGAAAGAAAGAGAGAGAAAGAAGAAAGAAAGACAGAAAGAAAGACAAGAAAAGAAAAGAAAAGGAAAGAAAGGAAAGAAAGGAAGGAAAGAAAGAGACGTATTATTCCAATCAATATTCCTGGGGGAGAGTTACCACCACAAAAAGATAATACTTAGGCAAATTAACCCTAAATTGGAAGTATCACAACATATTTTGATCCAAGAACCCCAGATGTACTATGTTAAATACTCCTTCTTTCCTGCTGTGTCTCGTTTGTATGCTGGACCAGATAGAGAACAGGAATGTGTAACACTATTTTCATTCCATTCCAACAACAAAAAATATCAAGCATTTCCTACAGCTCTGACACTAAATAATTACAAAAGACACAACCATGTACAGAGATGTCGTCTCTACCTCCAAGGAAAACACAATCTAGAAAATAGGTATCATGGGTCTAAAAGGAAACCAAAACCGAAATGAACCAATCTTTCAAAATAAAGCAACATAAGAGCCTTATCTACCAAAATCTGTGGACTTCAGCCAAAACGGAATTTAAAGATAAATTCACAGCCTTAAAATCTATATATTAGGGCCTTAGAAAGAAAATCAACTAAGAATCCAACTCAAGGGCAATGTGGTCATGGTGGCAGTAGGTTCCCCAATCTCCCTATAACCTCTCCTGACAACCAAGTAGAGCAGATAGGATGCAGCCCCCCAAAAACCCACCACCTCAGCCAACAACAACAAAAATCCCACCTCTAACCTCTAACCTCTTCAACCAAATTAGGTGACAGGAGACCTATCAAACCTGAGGACATGGACAAATATGCCAAACCAGCAACAACAGGACTTGGTCACAAAAATTAAAAAGTCACCCACAAATTCTCACCCCCAAAAGATGAAGACAACACCCTGATCAGAGCTGAGCGCATCCTGAGCAGGGAAGAGGAGTCCCAGGGGCTCACAGTGAAGATAACTGGGCCTGGCTCTGGGTGGAGCAGAGAGGGTGGAACACTTTAAATTCCTGAGAGTCTCAGAAATATCCGGCAAACAATTCATTCCAGAAGGAAAGAGCTGCAGTCTGAGGGAAAATTACTGGAAACAGAAACCACATTGAGCGGGGCTCAATTTGAGTAAGTGAAAGAGGAAGCATAGATCATAGGGGAGGAGGGTCCTGGGGAAGAAGGTCTCTGTGAATACTGCAGCATCAATATTCACCATGTGAAGCAGCATGGCGCGGAAGGCCAAACCTAGGGTGCCCAAGGGCCGGGGCTGGGGCTGGAGGCAGGAAATCCCGAACCCGGCTCATGTCAAAGAGACAAAGAAATGGCTACAGAGACAGGCCTAATTTTGAGTCATTCACGGTGTCAACAGAGTAGGTGGCATCAAGTCATGAGCTAAGGATGCTGCCCTTGCCCATCCCTCCCCAAACTCTCCTGTTCCCCAGAGAATCTTCTCAGTTCCAGATATAACTCTCCTTGCCCCATTGTGTAGCTGCAAACCAGTTTCCCCCGGTAACTGGAATTAATCGCTCCTGTCAGTAGAAAAAAACGAAAGCTAAAATCCTTGTTCTTCTAATTGGTACCACAGTATAAATAGCCCAAAATAGCTGGAGGGCATTCTCATCTTCCAATCAATGATCCTACCGATGTGTCCCCTGATATAAGCATTCTCCCATTCAGACCTAAGACTTCCAAACCAACAAAGCTCCAAGTTGCCAGGATGGGAAGCAAAAATTCTGTAAGTGGGTGACTAGGTGTAAGGGAGAGAGGAACCACTTCTACTTCTACCCTTTGATTTCCAGACTCGTGAGTTCTTGCCACGGAGAAGGCAATGCCATGTAATGATTTCTGATTCAAAGGACATACTGCACCTTGTGACACAGAACCCCATGGTTTCAGGACACTGCCTTCCAACTGGTGCTGCAACTGGGTCTTCAAGAAGCTATTCCACCTTTCAATAAGACCATTTATTTCCAGGCGATAGGGTATGTGGAAGTACCAATGAATCCCAAGAGCATTAACCCACTGCTGTACTTCCTTGGCTGAGAAACACATTCCTTAATCAGAATGCCCTTGAGAATGCTCTGAACATGGATGGGGCATTCTTCCGTGAGCCTACTGGTGGTGAAGGGCAAGCATGGGCATCACAGGCAGGGAAACCAGATCCTTGTCCAGAATGTGTGCCTATCCCAGCAAGAACAATTGCTGTCCGATTCCAGGAGAGAAGAGGTCCAGTGTAATCAACCTGCCACGGGGTGGTTGACAGGTCCCCTCAGGGAGTGGTATATTGGGGGTTGGTGCTTATCTCTGCAGTTGGCAAGTTAAGCATTCACTTAGCTATAGCCAGGTCAGCCTTGGTAAGGGAACATCCACATTGTTGGGCTTATGCACAGCTCCATCTCCACTGCCATGACCAGTTTATCCCTGAGTCCATTGAGCAAGCCCTGGGGTGGCTGGGAAAAGATGTTGACTGACATTGATAGAGTGTATCATTTGGTCCTCCTGACTATTGAAAGTCTCCTCTGATCCGCAAAGGATGTCTTTTGATGAGCAATCCCATGGGACAGAAAGATCTTCACAGTCTGCCCATGCTGAGTTCCATCCACATAACTTTCCCAGACTTCCTTGTCTCTAATCCTCCAGTCGTGTTCTTTCCAAGTACCTGACCATCCGATCAAACCATTTGCAATTACTCTTGAATCAGTATAAATCCATGTTATAATGTGAATATCTGTGTTTCCTCAAATTCATATGTTGAAGACCTAACCTTCAGTGTGGCTGCATTTGGAGACAGGGCCTCTAAGGAAGTAATTAAGGTTAAATGAAGTCAAAAGGGTGGGGCCCTGATCTGATAGGATTAGTGTCCTTATAAGAGGAGACACTAGACGTTTTCTCTCTGTCTGTCTGTCTCTCTCTCCACACACACGCACGCGTGCACACACACACACACGCACGCGTGCACACGCACACACACACACACACACACACACAGAGCAAGGAAAGTCCATGTGAGGACATAGTGAGAAGGTGGCCATCTGTAGGGCAGGAAGAGGCCCCTGACCAGAAACTGAATCATCTGGAACTCGAAATTTCAGCTTCTAGAACTGTGAGAAAATTAATTTCTGTTGCTTAAGCCACTTCATCTATGGTATTTCATTATGACATCCCAAGATGACTAAGACAGATTTTTGTGTTGAGAAGCAGGGAGTTGCCATAACAAATGCTAAAACTGTAGAAGTGGCTTTGGAACTGGCTCATGTGTAGAGGTTGGAGGAGTTTTGAGGTGCATGCTAGGAAAAGCCTAGATTGCCTTAAAAGGACTGTCGGTAGAAATACAGCTGCCAAAGGTAATACTGGTGAGGTTTCAGCTGAAAATGAGAAAGAGTTTATTGGAAATTGGAGGAAAGGTGATTCTTGTTACAAAGTGGCAAAGAACCTGGCTGAATTTTGTTCTAGTGTTTTGTTGAAGGTAGAACTTACAAGCAATGAAACTGGATGTTTAGCTGAGGGCATTGCTAAGCAAAATGTTAAAGGAGTCGTTTGGTTTCTCTTTATTGCTTATAGTAAAATGAGAGAGAAGAGAGAAATTGAAAAAAATTGTTAATCAAAAAGGACCCAGAGCTTGGGCCCGGCGCAGTGGCTCATGCCTGTAATCCCAGCACTTTGGGAGGCCGAGGCAGGCGGATCACGAGGTCAGGAGATTGAGACCATTCTGGTTAACACGGTGAAACCCTGTCTTTACTAAAAATACAAAAAAAAAAAAAAATTAGCCACGCGTGGTGGCAGGCGCCTGTAGTCCCAGCTACTCGGGAGGCTGAGGCAGGAGAATGGTGTGAACCCAGGAGGCGGAGCTTGCAGTGAGCCAAGATTGCACCACTGCACTCCAGCCTGGGTGACAGAGCAAGACTCTGTCTCAAAAGACTAAAAAACAAAAAAAAAAAAAACAAAAAAAAAAGGACCCAGAGCTTGAAGATTTGGAAAATTCTCAGCCTATGCATATTGGAAAAACAAAAAATGAAGAAGCATTTTCACCTCTAAAGAGCACACTAAGGTTGTGGCTGGCCAAACATTTGATAAAGAGATCATGGGTGCAACACATGGATTTTGCTAGCCAGCTCATAAGAGCCAGGGATAGAAGTTAGGCACTGCCAGTTTGAACTAAAGGGGACAGAGAAAGTGAGACAGGTTGAAAAAAGGCTGTTGGATATTGCGATTCTACAGAGCAGGATGGTAGAACTATTCAGTTGAGAAATATGCTTTGTCCTTCAAGAAAAGGCAACAATGACCCTGAAGGCAGTTCAGAGATTGTCAGGGCTCCTATCACAGAACCAAGGGGTAAGGTTGGTTTCTTCTCAGTTTCAGTAGACCAGATGGCCACCACAGAGAGCTGTGCAGGTGAGGTTGCCACAGAGAGTGGTGAGGTGATGCTGCCACTCCAGTGGGCTGGGATGGGGGGTGGACAGAGCACTGAACCAAAGAGGATTATTCTCAACCCCTAAGATCTAATGGAATTTGCCTTGCTAGGTATTGAACTTGCTTGGGACCTGTCACCCCTTTCTTCTGATTTCTCCCTTCTGGAATGGGAATGTTCATCCTATGCCTTTCCACCGTTATATTTTGGAAACACATAATAGTCGGGTTTCACAGGTTCATAGCTGGTGAGTAGTTTTGCTCACAATGAATTGTAGCTCGATTTTCATCCATACCTGATTTTGATGATATTTAGTTGAGATTTTGGTCTTTAGAACTAGAGTTGATGCTGGAATGAATTAAGACTTTTGGGACTGTTGGAATGGAATGAATGCATCTGCATGTAAGAAGGGCATGAACTTTGTGGGAGGCAGAAGTGGAATGAAATGAGCAGAATATCTGTATCCCCCCAAAATTAACATATTGAAACTCTACCCCAAATGTGATCGTATTTGGAGATGGGGTCTTTAGGAGATCATTAGCGTTAGTTGGGGTCCTGAGGATGGGGCTGTCATGAGGAAACATCAAAGAGCTTGCTGTCTCTCTTTCTCTCCCTGTACAAGCACAAGGAAGAGGTCACATGAGCACCCAGAGAAACAGTAGCTACCTGCAAGACTAGAGAACAGTCTGCAGAATGAAACCTCCCTGGCTGGCACCTTGAGCTTGGACTTCCTGGCCTCTAGAACTTCAAGAAAATACATTTCTGTGGTTTAAGCCACCAAATCTATGGTATTTTGTTATGCAGCCCAAACAGACAAATACAGACACATACTCTATGACATATTTATAAAAAGGTTTAAAACATGCAATTCTACCATATGTTGTTTAGGAACACACACATATGTAATAATAACATAAATGCATCCATGGGAAGTATAAACACCAAATTTAGGAGAGTGGTTCTCTTTGCAGGGTAGGGGAAGGGGAAATGCAATTGAAGGAGGGCCAGGAAGCCTCAACTATATTTGCTATTTTATTTCCTAAGGTGAATGCTATGTCATTTTCTAAATCTTTTTGTGTGTTTTTTATGTCACAAGAATATTTTTAAAAGAAAAGATTGGGTCCTCGTGACATCATCAAGGCACTGGATCAAATCTTACCAAGTTATATGAGCCAACACACCCCATAATTGTTTCAGCCAGTAGGAGTATAATTTGTTTGTTGTTGCAGTCAGAGGCTCATCAGAGATCTGGTCTCCTCCATGAGGCCTCACCTAACTACTGCAGATCTGGAATAGCCCAGTCTCTCACCTGCTATAAACTACGATGGCTTTCACTTGGTTCAATATTGTGTGGATTTATTCCCTATTTATTTCATGTGCAGTTATCCACCATAAAATCATAACAATAACAACAATAGCTACCATTTATTGGGTGCTTCCTGTGTGTCAACAACACAGTGCTTAACTTTGTCACATCCAAGTACTAACCAGGCCTGACCCTGTTTAGCTTCTGAGATCAGACAAGTTCGGGTGCATTCAAGGGGGTATGGGCATAGACTCAGCGCTTTGCTTTCTACATCCATCATTTTAAACCATCCTCACTATTACTAACTCTGTTTTTGCACACAAGGAAACTGGAGCTCAGAGATGCTAAATGATTCATCCAAGGTCACACAGCAAAAAAAGTGCCAAGTCCAATCGTTTTCTGCCAGCTCCTCAAAGCAGGAACCTGTCTGCTTTCCTACATCCCCCACCACGACCTGAGGCTAGGTCCACCAGTGTGAGCTGATACAGCAACAGACTCTTTGTCCCCAGAGGTTGTTCAGAACAGAGACTTGGTGACAAGGACCAGCTGCAGGGTGGATGAGCAGGGCTTCCCATTGGTGAAGGCTGCACTGGCATGGCTCGAGAGAGCCTGTTGGCCTCATTGTGCACTCATGGGCCACAGTGGTACCATCCTCCGGGTCTCCACCTGATCCCAGACACAGGCACTCAGACTTGCTGGAGCACTTGCTACCAGCTCCCACTAGGTGTCTCTGTTACTTTATTTTTTGTGTGCCAGAAGGCAAATCAAAGCCACTTACTTAAAACTATTCAAATCCAGATAAACGGGCTGCCTGGAACTCTGGTGGCCTCAGAGAAACCAGACTTCTATAGCCAGAACCTGTGGGCTTGAGAAGGAGAAGATAAAATAGCTTACATTTACTGGAGGCCTTTTGCACATCAGCAAGTTTACATACCTTAATATTAACAGTAGTTAACACTAAGTAATGTTTTGTATGCATAAGGCACTCTCATGTGCTTTTTGCAAATATTAATGCACTCATACCTCATAACAACCCATAAGTACAGAGGTATGAAGGGTTAAGTAACTTGCCTAAGGTCACACAGCTAGTACACGGCATGGTCATTTGGATCATTCAGGTCTCATAACTACCCTGCAAAATACATGTTGTCATCCCTATTTTACATATGTGGAAACCAGGCTCAGAAAAAGTAAGAGGCACAACGTTATACAGCTAGACAGTGGCTGAAGCAGAATTCAAACTTAGATCTATTTGACTCAGGTCAAAATATGAGTTGGCCCCATTCCCTGAGAAGGAATGAAGACCAGATCATAGGTAGGATCCTGTGTCCTTAACCCCATGTGGGTCACACACACAGCCCTGCAGACTCCACAAAGGACTGTGCAGACCCACTTCTCTGTAGACAGGGCTGAGATGTTCTGAATTCTACCAGGAATTGCTTTGAAAGTAAGGGAGGGGCGACAAAATGTCATCTTTGCATGTAAAACGGATGTGTAGAGAGAAGCAACTCCCCTCTCCAATTCAGGAGGATGAGGGAGAATTGCCTTAGAGGGGGTAGGTTTTGGTTAAAGCCAGCAGAGGTTGCCATAGGTGGGATCTGAAGGTATCTGTGGAAGGCCTCAAAATTGCTCCCTTTAGACTGGTTGGCTTCACTGCTGAATTCTACGACTTTTAAAGAACTAATACTATTTTTTCTGCAACTATTCCAGAAAATTGAAGGCAAAGGAATTCTTCCAAACTCATTCTACAAGACCAGCATTACCCTGATGCCAAAAGCAGACCAGGACACAACTAAAAAAGAAAACTATAGGCCAAAATTCCTGATGAACATAGTTGCAAAATTTCTCAGCAAAATACTAGCAAACTGAATCTAACAGCATATCAAAAAGATTACATACCATGATCAAGTTGCAAGGATATTTCAGCATATGAAGATCACTAAATGTGATACATCATCAGAATGAAGGACAAAACCATAAGATCATTCTAATAGATGGAGAAAAAGTGCTTGATAAAATACAACATTAGTTCATGATAAAAACTCTCAACAAACTAGGTATAAAATGAACATACCTCAAAACAATAAAGGTCACATATGACAAACCCACAGCTAACATATTAGTACTAATTTTATACCGAATGGGGAAATGTTGAAAGCCTTTCCTCTAAGATCTGGAACAAGATAAGGATGCTCATTTTCACCACTGTTATTCAACATAGTACTTCAAGTCCTAGCGAGAGCAATTAAGCAAGAGAAGGAAATAAAAGGCATCCAAATTGGAAAGAAGGAATTCAAACTGTCCCCGTTTACAGGCAATATGATTTAGAAAAACCTAAAAACTCCACCAAAAAACTGTTAGAACTAATAAAGAAATTCAATAAAGTTGCAGGATACTAACTCATCATACAAAAAGCAGCAGCATTTCTATTTGCCCATAATGAACAATCTGAAAAAGAAACCAAGAAAGCAATCCCATTTACAATAGCTAGGAAAAAAAATACCCAGGAGTAAATTTAACCAGAGGTGAAAAATCTCCATAATGAAAACTATAAGATACTGATGAAAGAAAATTGAAGAGGATACAAAAAATGAAAAGATATTACATGTTCATAGATTAGAAGAATTAATATTGTTAAAATGTCCATACTGCCAAAAGTGATATACAGATTCAATGCAATCCCTATCAAAATACCAATAACATTCTTCCCAGAAACAGAAAGAACAACCCTAAAATTTATATAGAACCACAGAAGACCCTGAATAGTCAAAGCAATCCTGAGCCAAAAGAACAAAGCTGGGGATATCACACTACCTGACTTCAAAATATACTACAAAGCTATGGTAACCAAAACAGCATGGTGCTGGCTTAAATACAGACACATAGACCAATGGAAAAGAATAAATTAAGAACCCAGAAATAACTCTTTGGCCCTGAGGTCCTACAAGAGGCCAGAGGAGTACAGGTACTCAGGGAGGCTGTGCAGCCCCAGGCCTGTATCAATCACCACGTCCTGCTTGGAACCATGCACCAGCCAAATGTTGGCATGGTTGCCCGACTCATAGAAGTGTTCTTGAATCCAAAAGATACTACCACCTGGAGACTTGTGGGTGTACCACTTGAGCGCCAACATGCTGGGCATGGGTGCAGCCAGGCAGATGCCTTTCAGAATTTGCCCACATGTCTAGTATAACTAGATCTGATGGCTGGGAATAAAGGAAGAGGAGGATGTGCTGCTCATACCTTTAATACTGAGGCTGTTGGATTTAGCAAAGGTGAAAAGTTACCTTATGTAGTGTTGAAACCACCCCCACTATTTCCTGATGCAGATTATAAATCAGTGCCACTGAAAACAGAAGATGAAGAATACATGCTGGCTTTGAAACAGGAGTTGAGAGAAACAATGAAAAGAATGCCTTATTTTATTGAAACACCTGAAGAAAGACAAGATATTGAAAGGTATAGTAAAAGATACATGAAGGTATATAAAGGAGAATGGATACCAGATTGGAGAAGACTTCCAAGAGAGATGACGCCAAGAAATAAATGTAAAAACACAGGCCCAAAACCCGAAAAGGCAAAAGACACAGGCAAAGTCACCTCACTAATACTTCAGATGTGTTGAAAAAAATTGGGGAATTGGGAAAGAAAGGTGATGGTGAAAATTCAGAAGAGGAAAATGAAAAGGAAGAAGGAAGCAAAGAGGAAAGTAAAGAAGGTGATGATGACGATGACGATGATGCTGCAGAACAGGAGGGATATGATGAAGAAGAGCAAGAAGAGGAAAATGACTACATTAATTCATAATTCGAAGATGGAAATGATTTTGGCCCAGACAGTGATGACAACATGGATGAAGCAACCTATTAGGCATGAAATTTTTCAAAAAGTATTTTTATGATGCAGCTTCTGAACATTTGGACAGATTTGTTTTGTATTTTTTTCTGATAAGGAATAAGTATTTTTGTTTGTTTGTTTGTTTTTTTGGACAGATATTTGTTACCAAAATATTCAAAACCACTTTGAGTTTACATACTAATTACCTTACAAATTAGTCCCTGACACTCTGACCTTCCTTCTAAACACCTCTGCCATCTCTCTTATGTACTCTTGTGGGTTTTCTTGTATTATTTGAATCGGAATGTGCCTAAAGAATTTTTGCTCTCTTAATCTCTGTATACATACTTGAAGAAATCATGCTTGCTTAACTGCTGATTTTTTGTAAAACTATTACCAGTCATAGTGGATTTCTATAACCTGAAAGTTGATATAATACAGCACATGGAGCACTTTAAAAACAAACTTGAAAATAATTTTATTTCTTACTTTTACATGGTATGTTCTAGACTACTGCATTATGACTACATAAACCAACCTGGGCTTTTATAAGTACAGAATTGTGAAATAGAGGTTTTGTGATGGAAAACATACACACAAGGAAAAATACCAAACTGAGCAATATAAATTTCACGGCTCACATCTTAGCCAGTACAAAGAAATTTTCACATGGGGTGAATATTATAAATACTTGAACTGGGGACTAACTTAATACTGTATGATATATGAATTAATTATTCCACTGTAATAACTGTGACATCTTCAAATAGTTGGGCTTATGAAAAATTTGACTAAGACATTTTAATTTTAAACTTTATGTAAATGTGAAATAAGTTCTGGTCATATAAATATCACTGTAGAATGCATGTGTGTGAACTCTATGAAGTGTGGTGGCCTTTTATGTTTCAGAGTACTCAAGCTGTACAACTGATTTATATAAAAATGCAAAATGAACTCAGGTCATTTTGAAATTAAGATTAATTTTTTTGTTGTTTAAAGCTAGCTCCCCTAACTTTATATATTTTTTGGGAAAAAAAATACCTAAAAACCTCAACCTAAAAAGACTCACAAATGCCAAACATTTTCAAGGAATTTTATATTATATATTTCAAAAATGATTTATCAGTGTTATCTACCAAAATAAATAATTTTATTTTTCCCCTTTGGGAAGATATCATTATCCTCTAATGTGAGAATCAGATCCCTAGATTCTATTTCTACCTGTACTATTAAACTCAACCTTGAGCCTGGAAAAAAAAAAGAACCCAGAAATAAATTAATGTATTTACAGCTAATGGATTTTTGACAAAGACACCAAAAACATACATTGGGGAAAAGACAGTCTCTACAATACGTGTTGCTAAGAAAGTTAGATATTTGTATGCAGGAGAATGAAACTAGAACCCTATCTCTCACTGTATACAAACATCAACTGAAAATGGATTAAAGACTTAAATCTGAAGACATGAAACTACGAAACTACTAGAAAGAAACATGGGGAAATGCTTCCTGACGTTAGTCTGGCCAAAAATTTTTTTTTAACAAGATCTCAAAAACACAAGCAACAAAAGCAAAATAGATAAATGGGATTCTATCAAACTAAAAAGCTTCTGCACAGCAAAGGAAACAATCAATAGAGTAAAGTGACAACCTGTAGAAGAGTAGAAAATATTTGAAACTGTGCATCCAACAAGGGATTAATAAGCAGGACACATGGAACTCAAACAACTCAACAGCAAAAAAGCAAATAACCAGATTTTAAAATGAGCACCTGAGCTGGTGATTGTGTGCCTGCAGTCCCAGCTACTTGGGAGGCTGAGGTAGACAGTTGTTCGAGCCCAGGAGTTCAAGTCCAGCCTGGGCAACAAAGCAAGACTCTCATATTCAAAAAAAATAAAAGGGCAAATGATCTAATAGACATTTCTCAAAAGAAGAAAACCAAATGGCCAACAGGTATATGAAAAATGCTCAACATTGCTAATCATTAGGAAAATGCAAATCAAAACCACAATGAGATATCCTGATCAAAAAGACAAAAAAATAACAAACGTTGGCAAGCATGCAGAGAAAGGGGAACTCTTATACACTGTCAGTGGGAAATTACATTAATATGGCCATTATGGAAAACAGTGTGGAGGTTCCTCAAAAAACTAAAAACAGAAATACCGCAGGATCCACTAATCCCCCCACAAGTGAAAGAAAACCAGTATATGAAAGAGATGTCTGCATTTCATGTGTATTTCTGCACTCTTCCCAATAGCTAAGACACAGAATCAAGCTAAGTGACCATCAACAAATGAACAGATAAAGAAAATGTGTGTGTGTGTGTACATATACGTACATACATATATATATGTATTCCATCGTGTATATATATGTGTGTGTATATATATATGTATGTATGTGTATGTATATATACGATGGAATACTTTTGGCAAGAAAAAGAATGAAATCCTGTCATTTGTAACAGCATGGATGAGCCTGGAAGACATTATATTAAGTAAAATAAGCCAAACACAGAAAGACTAATATTGCATGTTCTCACTCATACGAAGAAGCTAAAAGAGCTGATCTTACCGATCTTATGGAAGTGCAGAGTAGAGTAGTGGTTTCTAGAGGCTGGGAAGGGCAGAGAGAGAGGTCTGCTAATGGATACAAGATTGCAACTAGATATGAGGAATACATGTTAGTGTTCTATAACAGCGGCCCCCAACGTTTTTGGCGCCAGAGACCAGTTACGCGGAAGACAATTTTTTCACAGACAGAAGGTGGGGGTTGGGTGCGATGGTTTCAGGATGGTTCAAGCGCATTACATTTACTGTGCACTTTATTTATACTATTATTACATTGTAATATATAATTAAGTAATTATACAACTCACCATGATGTAGAATCAGTGGGACCCCTGAGCTTGTTTTCCTGCAACTAGGTAGTCCCATCTAGGGATGATGGGAGACAGTGACAGATCATCAGGCATTGGATTCTCATAGGGAGTGCACAACCTAGATACCTCACACACAGTTCACAATAGGGTTTGCACTCCTATGAGAATCTAATGTCACTGCTGATCTGACAAGAGGTGGAGCTCAGGTGGTAATGTGAGCGATGGAAAGTGGCTGTAAATACGAATGAAGCTTTGCTGGCTTGCCCTGCCACTCGCCTCCTGCTGTGCAGTCACAGACTGCTACCAGTCCATGGCCCAGGGGTTGGGGACTGTTTTATAACACAGTAGGGTGACATCCTTAAGAATAATTTATTGTATATTTCAAAATACTTACATGAGAGGATTTTGAACGTTCCTCAAACAAGAAGTGATAAAAATTTGAGTTGATGAATATGCCAATTACCCGAATTTGATTATAACAAATTATATACATATATCAAAAAATCACATATACACCATAAGTATGTACAATTACACCAATTAAAAATACACTTTTTTAAAAAAAGGCTTAGAAACAAGGACCAACTCAATAGTACTCAATAGTAATAAGCACTCCTAGTGTTCAGATTCTAAATACCAATTTCCATTGAAAGGAACCAGGATTGCTTGAAGAAACAACTGATTCTAGGTCAGGGAGACAGAAAAATGTACAAGATGAGGTTGGGCTAACTTCAAAAGGCTCCCACTAGACAATGGGACAATTTGAGGTTGTATTAGAGTAATAACTGCAATGGATTTAAATACATAAAATGTGTTTAAATTTATTGGACTATAATAATATTATAAAACATTAAACTTTGGAAGATATCAGGAAATCAACTCATTCATATGAAAATTGGTAAGTAACGGAAAATAAGTTTAAAAAAAGTTGCTCCCTTTACCCAATTTACAGCTGGTGACTGAAATGCCACCTTTTATGAATATTTATTTAGTTTTAGCATTAGCAGCTATTCAGGTACCCACCTGTGGTAGTCTCAGTGCTGCTCACCACATCTTTCTAGTTGGCCATCCAGGCCATGGTAGGTTGGCACATCCCATCCCCATGGTTAGGTGTGGCCACGTGGCTCTCTCTGGATAATGAAACATGAGTGGGAGTGATGAGAGTCATGTCCAGCTGAAACATTGAGAGCCAGTCCACAATTCTTCAAACTCTTACCCTCCTTCTGCCACAGGGGCCAGCAATGTTCCAGATTGGGTCAGATTTATCAGCCTGGGAGCCAAGGTAAACATGTCAAAGCCCCATGATCATGTAGTGTGAGTGAGAAATAATTGTGGTATTTAGCCCCCAAGATTTTGGTGTTGTTTGTAATGATCATATAATCTAGTCCATCCTGACTGATACACCACCAAGGAACATCAATCTAGTAATTAGCCAATAACATCATAGTGTGAATTTTCATAAAGCCAAGACTAGAGAAACCGGAGCTTTACTGGTGGAAAAAAAGAAAAAAAAATCTGTTATGGTTAACCTCCAAAGTTGGTCTAAGCCCTTCTACTCCTTCTGTATGTACACATTGTTCCTCACATCAAAAGGTGGAGTCTAATTTCCTCTACCTTGAATCTGATTATAGTAATTTGTTTGGCAAATAGAGTGAGATGGAAATGACACTCTGGGACTTCCAAGACCAGGTCCTATGAAGCCTGGGTCTCTTGGAACAATCCTCTGGGGACGTTCCCTCTCAGAAAACAGCATCAGGTATAAGAAGCGCAGCCCATCAGAGGCCATGTGTGGACAGGCTCTGGTGGACAGCCCCAGCTGAGCTCCCAACCATGTGAGGGCACCATCTTTAACATCTGGTACAGTCAAGCCTTCAGCCCCAGGCACCATTTGAACACAACCACGTGAAAACTGCCCAGCCAAGACAGTCAACACAGAAAGTCACGTGAGATAATATTAAATTGTTGTTTCAACCACTAAATTTTAGGATGGTTTGCTATTCAGCAATACATAAGCTGAACAGAAATTGGCACCTGGAAGTGGGTTGCTATTGTAGTATTTTAATCGAAAATACGTGGCATTGGCTTTGGGACCAGGCAACAGGCAGAAGCTGGAAGGTTCAGAGGCTGCTGTTAGTGAAGATTTGAAGACAAAAACCAAAGAAAATATGACTGCTCCTACATAGTGGTGGAAGTTCAGTGACATGAAATAAAAAATATTTATTTTTATTCAGTCATCCTGACTGAATGTTTTAAGTGCTAACATGTTTCTTTCAGTTATTTATGACAAGATATCCAGTCATAAAGATGAACTAAAAAGGCAATTTTCTAATTTTAGGCAAAATTTAGAGAAAGTATGGAAGACTCATGACAGTCTTTTCAGCTAATTAAAGGTTCTCAAAGTAAGAATGGACTAAGGTAACAACCCTTTGTTGAAATTTCAGAAAGATTTAAGGATATCCCATTACATGCTAACCATGCTACCCTCTTAGACAGACAATCAGGTTCCTATGAATCTTAATAGGGTGCATCTTAGACCCTCTTCTAGATAAAAAGACTTCCGAGAGTATTAAGGGTATTGTCTCGTCTCACAGAACCCTGACTCTCAATGCAAGGTAGAGAAGGGTTTGCCTGAAAGATATTTATGGGTATGGCATTTATATATTGGCACAAACGCCAATAAGATTAATGAGAAACCCGCAAAGTTTTTAAGAGAATTGTCTAAAGAAAGCAGCACCACCTTGGAATGAAAAAGACAGAAGCAATCCAAAATAAAAAGAGCCCCTGGGGCCTTTTTCCTACCACAGTGATGGTGGACCACTTCCTAGGAGCAGAATTAAACTCTTATTTTTAAAAACTGGTAATGTGTGTGGCTGTATTTCAGCATCGCTATGAACAAGACACTGCTTTGTTCTGCCCATTCTTTGCCTCTCTGAAGAGAAGGGTTCATTGCAGTTATCCTATCCCTGTATTGCCATCATATGTTGGGTGTGTGGGGTGAAAATAACTCATGTTTATTTCACCGGTCTTTAGATTGAAAAAAATGATACCCAAGGAGCTACACCAAAAAAGAAAACCCCAAACTCCCACACATTTAAGGAGCTTCAGTCACACTTGGATTTGATTTAATGAAGATATGGAGCAAGTGCTGAAATGGAAGAAGACTTTTGGTGATTATGGGAGGGTAAGTGTATTACGCATATGGAAGTTCATAAATTGTCAGAGCCAAAGGTCAGACTTCCATGGTGGCCTCAAACAATTCTGGACTCCCTGTACTACAGTAGTATGTCTTACATTAAGAAGTAGAGGTCAGGCGTGGTGGCTCACACCTGTAATCCCAGCACTTTGGGAAGCTGAGGTGGGTGGATCACAGGGTCAAGAGATCGAGACCATCCTGGGTGACATGGTGAAACCCCATTTCTACTAAAAATACAAAAATTAGCTGGGTGTGGTGGCATGTGCCTGTAGTCCCAGCTACTCGGGAGGCTGAGGCAGGAGAAACACTTGAACCTGGGAAGTGGAGATTGCAGTGAGCCGAGACTGCGCCACTGCACTCCAGCCTGGAGACAGAGCAAGAGTCTGTCTAAAAAAAAAAAGAAGAAGAAGAAGAAGAAGAAGAAGAGTCTTGCTCCTCTCCACATGAATATGGGCCATCTTCCTTGACACTTGAATGCAGCAGAAATAATGTGCTTAAGCTTCTGAGCTAAGTCATGAGGCCTTGCTGCTTCTTCCTTGGACTCTTAGAATCCTTGCTTTTGGGACACTTTCCCTAGGAAGCCCATTACCATGCTGTGAGAAGTCCAAGTCACATGGAGAGCCACACGCAGGCTTTCCAGTCAACAGCTCCATCTCCCAGCCAACGGCATCATCTGCCATGTAAGTGAGCCATTTCAGGTGTCAGCTCATTCAAGCCTTCAGATGACTCTAGGACCAGCTGCCATTTGACTGAAAATACGTATGAGATCCTAAGTAAGAATCACCCAGCTGAGCCCAACCAGCCAACAAAATCATAAGTGATAATACTGTCTGTTTTAAGTCACTAAGTCTGGGAGTGGTGTGTTACACCAGTAGATAACAAGACAACTTCTCAGGTATGAGTCCTGGACCAGAGATCCAGATAATGGGTGTTACCAGCTTTGAGACATCAAAGGAATGCATCAGGGTACCATGGGCTAAAGAGGGTTGACAGGGGCCTCTCACAATAGATATTCAGTAAATATTTGTTGAATGAACAAGCAAATGAATGAATGAAAGTGAGGATGGCAAGAACAGATTTCTCATCCTTCCTAGCCTCAGGAAGGCCTGGCTCTCTTCAGCTACCAGCACACTGTTGTTTCCAAAGCTGTGTCCCCAGCCAGCCCTGGCCATGATGGAGGGGTGTGTCTGGGGACCTTCCTTAGCCTCTCACCCTGGGAAACTAAAAGGGCTTCCTTCTCAGGGTTCAGGCAGCTTCCCTTCTCATCCTGCTCTTCCTCTAATCCATAGCTCTCCAATACTTTTTAGTTCACAAGAGTTTTCCTTTCCAAGACAACCACATGTTTCTACCCTATTATAATGGCCACTTCTAGAAGCCAGCCCCAAAGAGGCTGACTGTCTCCATTTTTTTAATCTCTAGCAGCTCTCCACACCCCTACAATGACTCCAGTAACCCCATAATAATGGTCATGAGAGTACAAGTCTGTTTTCTACTGGCATAGTGGATGTGCCAGGATCCACAAAAAGGAAGCTCAGAGCAGGAAAAGCTTTTGCTCTTCTCTGAGTCTTGAAGTCTGGATTTATTCCTTCCTCAATCACTTATTGTAAAACTTTAAGCAAATACTTAGATGTAGAGCCTTATTGTCCCCCACATCACAAGGTTATTATGAGGAGTAAGTGGGAGGGTGTTTATGTAACCTAGCACAGATCTGGGACCCGTGAGACATTCTGTAAATATCCATTTGACCATTTATTTTTTTCCACCATTGCAGGAGATAAGGTTGCAACATTCCTACCCAAGGAGCTCTGACTTTGGAGTTTCTCTCTAGTTTATAAGTACCACACCAAACGGTCTCCTAAAAGAGTACTAAAACGGTGTCTTTTCTTACATTATAAGACATCATTAGTAAGGAAATGATTTAAACGGGGTTTCCACTCTCCTTGTTGTCTCTCCTTGTCTCTCTCCTCTTTTAGGAAAACTGTGCCCCAGCTAAATCAGAGATCACAGAGGGGATTCTTCCCTGTCACCCTAAAGTCTTCCCCTCTGAGTTTTTCTGGCCTCTCTCCCCTGAGAAGTAGGCAGCTATCTTTCATGCCTCTATCCCTTGGGGTTCCTCAAAAGAACTGAGCATCAGCCTGGTAGAATGGAGAGAATACTGGAAAAAGATGCAGGAGTTTTGGTGTCCAGTTCCAGCTCTTTAACTCACTTTTTAAATAACCAAAGTTGTCTGAATATGTGATGAGCAGGTAGTAAGATCTCTGCCACTGGAGGTTTTCAAGCACGATTGAGAAAACTACGTGGCCAGGACACTGTGAAAAGGACTCAAGCATTGGATAAATTATTATTATTATTATTATTATTTTTTGAGATGGAGTCTCGCTCTTGTTGCCCAAGTCTGGAGTGCAATGGCGCCATCTTGGCTCACTGCAACTTCTGCCTCCCAGGTTCAAGCGATTTTCCTACCTCAGCCTCCCAAGTAGCTGGGATTACAAGCACCTACCATCATGACTGGCCAATGTTTGTATTTTTAATAGAGAAGGGGTTTCACCATGTTGACGAGGCTGGTCTCAAACTCCTAATCTCAGGTAATCTGCCTGCCTCGGCCTCCCAAAATGCTGGGATTATAAGCATGAGCCATCATGCTCAGCCGAGCATTGGATGAATTGTTGAATGACATGACTTCCTCCCAAGAATTTTAAGTGTCTAACTCTTGAGATTAAATGAATTTATATTGTGACTCGTGGAAATTAATTAAAACTGAGCACTAGTTTCCTCATCTGTAAGACAAGAGGGTTGAACTAAATGTTATCTAAGGCCTCTTACATCACCATCACCCACCACCTCCTCCACAACAATTCAGCTTACCCAGGTTGGCCTACCCTGCTTGACTCTATTCTACTCTAACCAGGTTGCTCCCCTGGGTCAGGGAAAACATTTCCCCAGATAGGACCAAGGCAAGAACGCAGGGGTACTGGGGGCATGTGGTCACCGAGAAGCCAGCCAGTTTGTATTGCCCGTGTCCTGTGAAATCAAAGACTTAGATCTATGACAAAGAACTACATACTGAGAAGGTTAAGAGGTACTCAATGAAGACATAAAAAGTCGACAGTCAGGAAGGAGCTGGGGACTTCAGCAGCAACTCAGAGTCCACTGCCAGGTCAGGACCACCTGTGCCGGCTGCTGCCTAATCTGATATATATACAACAGCATGGTCTACATTCATTGTCAGCCATCCTCACACAAACGTCATCCACAGGAAAGGGTCTTGGCCAGAGCAGAAATCAACAAGACTATGACTTGGAAATTCTAGGGGGAGGGGAGGCCTCTAGCCTCAGGAATTTTGTCACCCAGGTCGGGGTCTGTATAATAGCCTTCTTAAGAGACATAAAGGGCACTCACAGAGATTTGGACCAGGGCTGGCCTCCATCCAGCTTCCTACATTATCTTGAGCTCACTTGGTGAGATAACATAGCTAGCAGCTTCTGCATTCCTTCCTGGAATGCCTGTGATGTTTGGAGCCCTGCCACATGGCTCAGGCATTAATCATCAACCAGCGGATAAATGTTGACTGAGCATACTCTGTTAGGTCCCTGGTGTGCCTAAGAAGAGGGGTACCCTTTCCCTTTGGAAGGTTGCAGAAGATATATACCCATTAAAAGACTATTTAAAATCTTGACTAGTTAGTGATAACTTCCTTAAGAGTATAGGTGCTAATGAATTTCAGAAGAGAATGATATCCCTGTGGGGTGGAATGGTTCAGGGAGACCTCTTGAGAAATACAATATGGGCATTAAGGGGTCAGTGGGATTGTAAATGTCCTAGGGGAAGATGTGTTAAGACTGGGAGGTCACTAAGGACCTGAATGAGCAAGCTGTGCTGGGGACAGAACTAAGACCTGCTGGCTGAAGAGGGTCCTGAGCAAGGGGGAAAAAGAGACAGAAACTTAACTAATAACTATTTATGCATGTTTACACTTTTCACCCCAAGCAGAGAGCTGGCTCCTGAAGGTCAGCTTTGTACCAGGAAGTACTCCTTTCTTGCACAGAATTTTGAAATTGCTAGTTATCTTTTTTTTCCCTTGCATTGTTCATCTTAATTCCATTGTTAAGATGTCTTAATTACCACAAATAATATCAGATATCTTTCTCAGACATCTCTTTCTTGGAGCCTTCCACTCCTGCTCTATTCTGACCCACTGAGTTCTGGATGTGTTGCCTGAGGTTTGCTTTCTTGACTCTCCTAGGTTGGATATGCAACAATGCAATACACACTTTTCTCCAGGCAAGCTCCGTTGGACAACTTCCCCAGAAAAGAGGCTTGGCCAAAGCCAAAATCAGCCAGATTGTGACATGGAAATTCCAGGAGAGGGCAGGAGGCTAACCTGGGGGATTTTATTGCCCAGGGAAGAATGATATGACACTAAGTGGTGAAATGGCATGGCTTCTCTCTCTGTTGGTTTATCCCTGATTTGGGTGGAGCCTGTCTTGGAATGGCCTTCTCAGAAAAGAAATGCTCACTTCCAGCATTATCTCTCACAAGCAGGCTTTGTCTGCTGCATGCTGCATATACCCTTATATGCATATACCCTTATAATGTTATACTCCTTTTTTCCATATGTTTCTAGATCAGTGGCTGTCTATCTCTACATTGGGCACTCAATAATAAAAGAAGGTATTTGATTGTGTGTCCTCACAGCCCCCAGGCTGAGAATTTCTGCCCAAGGCTTAGTGGTGATCTTTCCTCAGGAGACCTTCAGTTCAGTGAATAAATGAATGACATAATAAACTTTATCCTATGTACCAATAAATAGATACACCTGCTATGGACCCATAAAAATTAGAAATTAAAAATCTAAGAAATACATATTGCTTATTAAAACAAAAAATAAAAATAAATAAACTTTGTCCTGAGGGCACTGGAGAGCCATGAAGGAATGTTAAAGTACTTTAGACCTGGGCATGACACAAGCAAATTTTCAGTTTAGAAAGATTACAGTGGCAGTCAAGTGGAGAATGGATTAGTTTGGAAGAGTGCTAGAGGGCAGGAGACAATTGGGAAAATATTGTGGGTCACCCAAGGAGACGTTAAGAAACCTAATGGAGGCACTGCCCCCTTTTGGTACTTAGCATATTCATTCATTCATTCAACAAATATTTATCAAGTCCCTAACATGGGTCGGGCAATATTGTAAGCATTAGGAATTATTACTGAGAACAAGAGGGGTATGTACCAGATTGTTTTGTTATTTAACTGTTCCAATTAACTTATACCTTGGCCAAATTAGAGTTTTCCTTTACATTTTGCTCAATAAACAGGAATTGAATTGAATGGAAACAATACAACAATTCTGATAAAACCCACAGCTTGAAAGATAGATGATTAAACCTTGGATGGAAGAGATGAGATGTTACAAGGGCAACATGAAAAATTCCCATATCTGGGTTTCTAAATTACCCACAAGTGCCAGCATACCATGACTGGGGGAAACACTGTAACTTGGTCTATGTGTTCTCTTTTGAAAGTTCTCAGGCACATACCCAGTCTGGCTGAGGACTGAGTCAGTGGAATCTTCTGGTTCCCCACACTTTCAGACCATCACTCTGCACTCCCTGCTGAAGCTCCCATATGCATTTGGGTGGAGATTGAAACTAACACTTTCCAGAGAATGTGAAGGAGGGAAAAGGGGGAGAGAGGAAGGCTAGTTTAACAACAAACTGGGAAAAAGGAGGGGAAAGCATTCTTATTATTGTTTCTAAAAACAGCTCCAGTCAAGACACTTCATTCAAAGTTGTTCAAATATGAAAATGGAATAGTAAGCTTGTGCTGTCACTGTTCCAAGAGCCTCCTGGAAGGCAGAACACATCACCCTGATTTGTATAGTAGCACACCCAGGATATGATCTCTTCCTAAGTGTGCACAAAAAAAAAAAAAAAAAAAAAAAAAAAAAAAAAGCTGTTCAGGACAGCAAGGCCTATCTTTGGTGTGTGGGCAAGTCAGTTTAGGGATTGGTGTTGATCTACAAGAGGGGACAAAAACGATCAATAAAATGAAAATGGCAGTACATTTCTCAACTGCTTTTCATCAATAAGCTCTGGCTCTTCACCTCCACTTCAGCGGAACATGGGAGCTAGTCTCAGCTTTCCATTGACAGGTTCTAGGACCTTGGACACTCAGCCTGTCTGGGTCTTGATGCTATAAAAACACATGATATTTTGATTCTCCACTTATCATCCATTCCTCCCCACCCCACCCTGACACATACACACATATGATTCATTCATTCACTCACTCAATTCAACAAAGATTTATTTAGTACCCACTATGTGCTAGGCACTGTTCTAGGCATTGGGGCTACATCAGAAACAAAATATCCCTCCTGGATATTCTGTTTATATTTTAGTTGAAGAAGACAAATAAATAGGAAATATAACGGGCAGTGATAAATAATATTGCAAAAAATTAAGTATACAATGAAAACCCAAAGTCTAAATACTACTGTGGTAAGATAAATAGTGTGTGCAAGTGTGTGTGTGTGTTTGTGTGTATGCATAAGTGTGTGTGTGTAGACATAGAGCACGCAGAGGGAGAAACAGTGGGAGGGAGGGGGAGCAGGGAACTGGGGGTGAGTGTACCACAAATGTATATGTGTGCAATTTTGGTAGTAAGAAAGTGGATGGGATTGTTCTGACTTTTGGAAGAACATGGAGTCCAAGACCAAGTTATCCTATGATTCATTATTCTGGCTTTGTCTGGACTGGGGTGGGAGAGAGTCTAGACAACATGCCCTGTGGGGCTCAGTAGCAGATGACCCAACTGTGGGAAGCAGAATGAGAAAGTGACTAGGGAATTGCACCTGTCAGACCCCCTTCCCTCTCGGCTTTTGGTAAAAGCTGAAATGAGGAGGAAGTAGCACCTTCCTATGGCATTCCTTACTCTCCTGCTCTCAGGCTCAGCTCCTCTCTGAGAGAACACTGATCTGGAAAGTCTGCAGGTCCAGTCATCACTGTTCTCCCCAAGAGGTGAGGGAGTGGGCTCTTCTCCCCACCCGGGCCCTAGCCTGGTCTCAGCTCACCTGGGCTCACCTAGGTTGTGCTGCACCTTCAGGTCCTATGGCCCCAGTACTGGAAGATGCAGCTTATTACAATTTCAGGATATCGTGGGCCCTCTGTGTATGGCAGCTATCATCAACAAGTCAGCCTTCTGACTTTCACTCTCCTCTCCTATAAAACAGGTGTAACAGCTGCAACTTTGTAAGATGGACCATGAGTATTGTTCGTGGTAATAATAATGCACTCCGTACAGGAAGACTTATTGTATGCCAGGCACTGTGCTAGTTACTTTGCATGTATAATCTCATTTATCTTAGCGAAATTCCATAAGTACTACTATTGTATCCATTTTATAGATGAGAAATCTGAACAGAGACAGTTTTTAAAAACTGTCCCAGGTCACACAGTTAGTAAGTTGTGGAGCTAGGACTCAAAATCAGATCTATCTTCAAAGCTAGTATGCTTAGTATTTATAAAGTACTTCAGTCATAATAGGAGTATCAGTTATCTAACTGCTAGGAAACAGATCATCCCAAAACTTAGTGGCTTAAGACAACCACCATTTATTTAGTCCACAATTCTGTAGGCTAACAACTTAAGCTAGGCTCAGTTGGGTGGCTCTTCCAGTCTTTGCTGGGGTCCTTCATGATTCTGTGGTCAGCGGCAGGTTGACTAGGTGGCTCTGCTTGTGTGAGTTAGTGGGATGTGGTCTAGGGTGCCTCGCCTCTCCTCCACATGGTGTCTCTCATCCTCCAGCAGGCCAGCCCAGGCTTTTTCCCCATGGCAGTGACCTAGGCTTAGAACTGGCACACTGTCACATTCTTTTGTTCAAAGTAAGTCATAAGCCAGCCCTGATTCAAGAAGTGGGGAAACAGGATCCACCTCTTGTTAGGAGGTGCTGCAAAGACATGCTCAGAGGATGAGATACTGGGAGGTTAGTAATGGAGCTGTCACTGCGATCAGTCTATGACAATAGGCATTCAATAAATAAAGGATAGGGTTACTCTTAGATATTTTTGGACAATATCCATCAGACAAGCCCACTGTCACTAAGTTACCTAGAGAATTCCTTGTAGTAATCAGGACTCTTTCAGCTACAGGGAATAGAAACATAACTCATCAGAAGTCTTCCTCCATCTTTGGCTCTCATTTGTCTGTTCTTTTCCCACATCCCAGGAGGGGGCAAAGATGACCACCAGCAGCTCCAGGCTTCCATTTTCCCCATCAGTCTCCCCTGGCTGAAAGAGAATATCTCTATGCCAACATATCAAGGGAAGCCCTGGAACATCTCACCAGTTCAGGCGATGTCACCAGACCCATCCCATAAGTCCTCACAGTCACTGATTGGCCAGGTCCAACAAAGCAGGGAGCTTTTCCCCAGAGGAAGCTCACCATGCTGTTGTCAAGAGAAAGAGAAGAGGGCACTGAGAGAGCTGCTCAATGTCTATGCAGCTGCATGCCTTTCCTCACTGCCCAAGAGGAACCCCTCCCTATTTCCCTAAAGCCCCTGTATTGATTTGAAGTTTCTAGGCTAAAATGCACTTCTCAGATCTTAAGTATCTTTTGTATGTGATAAGGTCTAGTTGTACTTCTTTGAACTGAAGCAATACTGCCTTTAAAAGCTAATCATGAAATCCTCCATGAGGATATTGTGAAAGGATTAAAATGAGAACTATTCGGATTAGAAGGTGAAAGGAATAAAAAACAAACAAAACAAAACAGGACAGACAGGAAGTTGATAAGAAGAGAAGGAGTCCTTCTGCATACAGAACATACTGGATCCTTTATTCCTGGTCTGGAGAGCATCCTGGAATGAAGCCTGTACAGAGGGCTAAACAGAAGAGAGAATCCTTGGCTTCTGCCAAGAGGTTGCTCTTACTTTTAACTTTGTGTTTTCCATAGTTCTGACTCAGAGTGACCTGTATTCAAAGCCGTGTTGCACCAACTTACTAACTGTGATCTTGTCAAGGTGATATATGAGGACACTTCTGAAAATGAAAGGGGATGCTATTAGCTATTTCAACTGGGGAACAGACAATGAGATTCTAGAATCTCATTACTTTATGGTCATTGTTTTCATAAGAAAAATGAAAAATACTTGTATTTTTAGTGGTACTTAACAACGATAGTGGCATTGAACAGTGTTCAGTACTTATTGTAAGACTGTGTTCAGTTCTTTATATGTTCACTGTAATTCTATGGTGCAGGGACTATTATTATCCTCATTTTTACAGATGAGGAAACTGAGACTTGGAGAAGTTAATTAATTTTATCAACATCTAGGGGATGATATGTTTTTATTTTCCTGTAACGATATAGTAATGAACCTATAAAGAACCATTAGAAACTGAACATGCAGATGAGTATCCTTGTGGGGGCATACATCTTGAGAACCTATATCAAGGGTTGAGCTCCACCTGAGCCCTGCCTTTTGTCAGATCAGTGGAGGCATAAGATTCTCATAGGAGTGTGAACCCTTTGGTGAATCTGCACATGCGAGGGATCTAGCTTGCACACTCCTTATGAGAATCTAATGCTTGATGACCTGTCATTGTCTCCCATCACCCCCAGACAGGACCACCTAGTTGCAGGAAAACAAGCTCAGGGCTCTTGCTGATTCTACATTATGGTGAGTTGTATAATTATTTCATTATCTATTATAATCTAATAATAATGTAAGTAAAGTACAAATAAATGTAATGCGCTTGAATCCTCCCGAAACCATTCCCTCCCAGGTCCATGAAAAAAATTGTCTTCCACGAAACTGGTCCCTGGTGCCAAAAGGTTAGGGACCGCTGCCCTAGAGCAAAATTTGATATCAAATTATCAAATGACGCTCATTACTAAAAACTTTTTTGGAATTGTGCTTTTGGAATGTCCCATGAATCTTGAGGCACATATTCCTCAGAATCATTTTTATGGTAGAAAGTTTTTAATCCATTCAGGATAAACATGATTTTTGAAAAGAGCCCAAAGTGATTCAGGATAAAAGTGAATCATCTAAAAATATATTTTTACTTCTGGCTTCCAGCTACAATGTAGAAAGCTGAAGAGTGTCACTCCTGACTTAACAATAAGAAAAAGCCAGAAAACCTACAAAGCATAACTTTTCTCGAGCCCACAAAAAACTGATGTCACAGGGTGTATGACGTCACCAACTAGCATGAAATCTAAGGAAAGACAGCCTCTCCCAAAGATAGACAGGGTGTGAGCACTGGTTCACCTGTAACAGAGCAAAGGAGGAAGACAGGGCCAACATACAACCCAGTAAGCAGCATCCAGCTAAAATGCCTGAAGAATCGCAAAGGCTGACTGGGCTAGTGTGAGACCACAAAACACTTGCAGACACAAGGTTGCTGAGACACCTCAGCAGTTCTTCCACATAAGCCTCCATCAGGAACTCATGAAACAGGTTTGGAGCAGGGTAAGGACAGAGAGACAGAGAGAGGCTTTCCTTATGGTTCGGAGGTGAAGAAGGGAGAGGATATAGCTGTGGGAAAAGCATGAAACCCCACACATATCCTTCCACCCCAGAAAAGACATTAAGCCACTGGGGGAAGGGCAACAAATCGACAGCCCCTAGAGCAGGGGACCCCAACCCCTGGGCCACAGACTGGTACCAGTCTGTGGCCTGTTAAAAACCAGGCTGCGCAGCAGGAGGTGAGCTGTGGGCAAGCGAGCAAAGCTCCATCTGTATTTACAGCCACTCCCCATCACTCACATTATCACCTGAGTTCTGCTTCCTGTCAGATCAGTGGAGGCACTAGATTCTCAAAGGAGTGCAAACCCTATTGTGAACTGCACACGTGAGGGATCTAAGTTGCACACTCCTTATGAGAATCTAATGCCTGATGATCTGTCACTGGTCCCAGACAGGACCACCTAGTTGCAGGAAAACAAGCTCAGGGCTCCCACTGATTCAACATGGTGAGTTATATGATTATTTCATTATATATTACAATATAATAATAGAAATTAAGTGCACAATAAATGTAATGTGCTTGAACCATCCCGAAACATTCCTCTCCCCTAGTTCGTGGAACTAGTTTGTCTTTCCATGAAACGAGTCCCTGGTGCCAAAAAGGTTGTCAACTGCTGCCTTAGAGCCTAAGTGAAGATTCAGTACAACTGGAGGAAGGGAAAAGAAAAAAGTCACCACTCCTATAGAAGGGGCAGGACCCTATCCTGGGCCCACATGGTTAGGTTTCTTATGACTGAAGAAAGGTCAGGATCATTGAGAAAACCCCACTCCCAACACACAGACACCCAGTGCCTACCTAAGGCAGAGGCTGAATCAGAACAACAGACAACGCCACTTCCATCCCTCCACCAGCCTAGCAAACACCAAGTAACAAAGAACAGCCTGCTGTCACTGGGGGAGGAACCAGAGCATGGGAAGAGTTGCTGTTGTGAGCAGGCACCCAGGGAAGGCTTCTCTAGAGCTGAGGGAGGAGAAGAAACATTAAGAAAAACCTTTCTGTGATTCCAGCCCCATCCTAGACACATGGCGATGCTAAAGGAATTTAAAGATGGTGTTGCACAGCAGGTAATCATAGCGACAACAAAACCCAAGACCAACTCAACTCTTCATTAGATTGATTTAATGCCCCACACTAAACGTCTGGAAGAAGAGCATTGTTCATTTTCAAGCATAAATACTATTAACTTCAATCTCTATTGTACCAGACAGTTTGTCCCCAATTTATTACAAGATACACAGAAAGGCAAGAAAAAACAAGCCACTGTAAAGAAACAAAGCAATCAACAGAACCATATTCAGAGAGGACCCAGATACTGGAACTATCAGGGAATTTAAAATAACTGGGATTAATAATTTAAAGTTTCAGTAGAAAATTAATAGGGCATATTATCAGGAGATATGGAAATGAAAAGAATCACATGGAAATGCTAGAAATAAAAAACGTGGGTTTAGACCAGCCTGGCCAACATGGTGAAATCGCGTCTCTACTAAAAATACAAAAATTAGCCAGGCGTGGTAGTGCATGCCTGTAATCTCAGCTACTTCAGAGGCTGAGGCAGGAGAATCGCTTGAACCTAGGAGGCAGAGGTTGCAGTGAGCTGAGATCACACCACTGCACTCCAGCCTGGGTGACAGAGTGAGACTCTGTCTCAAAAAAAAAAAAAAAAAAAAAAAAAAACCAACATAGGTTTGCTGAAGAGGTAGAAAGTTGGAAAGAGATCATTGTCACCCTAACAATAAAAAAAGACTGGATAATCTACAAAATCATAACTTTTTGTGAACACTTCAGAGATCTGATGTTACAAGAGAATCAACTAGCATGAAATCTAAGGAAAGACAATCTAAGAAGAGATAAGATGTGAGTACTAAATTACCTGGGCAGAGCATGGGAGAAAGGTATGGCTTTCATAAAATTGGGTTTAAAAAAATCAGCTCCATTTTTAAAAAAATTTCTAAAGGCCAAATGTGGGATAGCACAAAATAGAAAACCCCTGAGAATCACAGACATGGGTAATTTGCACACAAAGAAGAAAGAAATAACACTCTATTGCATAGAGACAAAACAATCAACAGAACCAAACTTATTGATGGCCTAGGTGTTGGAACTATCATATAGAAAACGTAAAATAACTAGAATTAGTATGTTAAAGGATCTAGTGGAAAAATTAGAAAACATGTGTGAATAGATGAGCAATTTCAGTAGAGGGCTGGAAAATATGAGAAAGGATACTGTGAAAATGCTAGAAATGAAAAGCATACTAAAGGAGAATAAGAATACCTTTGATGGGCTTACCAATACATTAAACACAGCTGAGGAGGAAATTAGTGGATGTAAAGATAGGTCAAAAGAAATTACCCAAACTGAAAGCAAAAGAGAAGAAAGAGTAAAAAGGTGTTTTTTTTTCAACAACAACAACAACAACAACAAAACAGTATATCCAAGACCTATTGACTTTACATATGTAATGGTATGGTACATATGTAATGGTACATTACCCATTAGTCCAACATAATGGCTGAAAACTTTTCAAAAACAATAAGACACCAAGCCACAGATCCAAGAAACTCAGAGATAAATACCACCAACTCTGCTCCCCAAAGAAGCCTAGACACATAATATTCAAATTTTTGAAAATCCACTTAAAGAGAAAATCTTGAAGGCAGTAAAAAAAAAAAAAAAAAAAAAAAAAGACACATATAGAGAGAGGAAGATAAGAAAAATGCAAACTTCTCATCAGAAACTATCAAACCATACAATATCTTTAATAGGCCAAAGCAGTGGGGGGAGAAGTCAAACAATAAACTTATATCCAGCAAAAATGTCATGCAAAAATGAAGGAAAGATAAATATTTTTCAGACAAAAACTGAAAGGATTCATTACTAGCAGATCATTAAAAATGTAAAAAGAAGTTCTACAGAAAGTAGGAATACAATAGCAAATTAGAAATGTGAGTCTACACAAAAAAGATATATAGAAAGGCTTAAACTAAAGACAATGTAATATTCACAGTTTTCTATTTTAAAAGTCACTCTAAAAGGTAGAGAACAGTTTAAAGCAAATATAGTAGCAATGCATTGTATGTTTATAACATATGTAAATGTAACATATGACAATAAAAGTACAAAAAATAGGAGAGAGGAATTGAGATTATATTTCTGTAAGCTTCTTATACTACATATGAAGTGATATAATGTATCTGAAGGCAGACTGATGATCCAAAGGTATATAGATAAATTAAATTGCTTAATTAAAGATGTGTATTTTAAACCCTAGGCCAACCACTAAAACAAGAGGATTTTTAGAAGATGAATAAATAATAAGCTAATGAAGATAAATTGAATAATAAAAAATAATTCTTAAAAAGACAAAGATGGAGTAAAATGACAACAAGGAACAGATGGAATAAATAGAAAACAAGTAGCAGAATGTTAGATTCTAATTCAATCACATATATAATTAAATATAACCCATCTAACCTCATCATTAACGGAAACATTATCTTAATATGATATAGTAAGAAGAGTATATTACAGTTGTGGTATTCTTGCCCAAAATACATGTCCACAATCTAATCATAAGAAAATATCAGGTAAACTCAAATTACGGAACAGTCTACAAAATAACTGACCATCACTCTCCAAAAGTGTCAAGGTTATGAGAGCCAAGGAAGAACTTAGGAACTGTCAAAGACTGGAAGAGACTATGGCACAAGACAGGGATGCCCTCTCTCACCACTCCTATTCAACATAGTGTTGGAAGTTCTGGCCAGGGCAATTAGGCAGGAGAAGGAAATAAAGGGTATTCAATTAGGAAAAGAGGAAGTCAAATTGTCCCTGTTTGCAGATGACATGATTGTATATCTAGAAAACCCCATTGTCTCAGCCCAAAATCTCCTTAAGCTGATAAGCAACTTCAGCAAAGTCTCAGGATACAAAATCAATGTACAAAAATCACAAGCATTCTTATACACCAACAACAGACAAACAGAGAGCCAAATCATGAGTGAACTCCCATTCACAATTGCTTCAAAGAGAATAAAATACCTAGGAATCCAACTTACAAGGGATGTGAAGGACCTCTTCAAGGAGAACTACAAACCACTGCTCAAGGAAATAAAAGAGGATACAAACAAATGGAAGAACATTCCATGCTCATGGGTAGGAAGAATCAATATCGTGAAAATGGCCATACTGCCCAAGGTAATTTACAGATTCAATGCCATCCCCATCAAGCTACCAATGACTTTCTTCACAGAATTAGAAAAAACTACTTTAAAGTTCATATGGAACCAAAAAAGAGCCCGGATTGCCAAGTCAATCCTAAGCCAAAAGAACAAAGCAGGAGGCATCACACTACCTGACTTCAAACTATACTACAAGGCTACAGTAACCAAAACAGCATGGTACTGGTACCAAAACAGAGATATAGATCAATGGAACAGAACAGAGCCCTCAGAAATAATGCCGCATACCTACAACTGTCTGATCTTTGACAAACCTGAGAAAAACAAGCAATGGGGAAAGGATTCCCTATTTAATAAATGGTGCTGGGAAAACTGGCTAGCCATATGTAGGAAGCTGAAACTGGATCCCTTCCTTACACCTTATACAAAAATCAATTCAAGATGGATTAAAGATTTAAACGTTAGACCTAAAACCATAAAAACCCTAGAAGAAAATCTAGGCATTACCATTCAGGACATAGGCATGGGCAAGGACTTCATGTCCAAAACACCAAAAGCAATGGCAACAAAAGACAAAATTGACAAATGGGATCTAATTAAACTAAAGAGCTTCTGCACAGCAAAAGAAACTACCATCAGAGTGAACAGGCAACCTACAAAATGGGAGAAAATTTTCACAACCTACTCATCTGACAAAGGGCTAATATCCAGAATCTACAATGAACTCAAACAAATTTACAAGAAAAAAACAAACAACCCCATCAAAAAGTGGGCAAAGGACATGAACAGACACTTCTCAAAAGAAGACATTTATGCAGCCAAAAAACACATGAAAAAATGCTCATCATCACTGGCCATCAGAGAAATGCAAATCAAAACCACTATGAGATACCATCTCACACCAGTTAGAATGGCAATCATTAAAAAGTCAGGAAACAACAGGTGCTAGAGAGGATGTGGAGAAATAGGAACACTTTTACACTGTTGGTGGGACTGTAAACTAGTTCAACCGTTGTGGAAGTCAGTGTGGCGATTCCTCAGGGATCTAGAACTAGAAATACCATTTGACCCAGCCATCCCATTACTGGGTATATACCCAAATGACTATAAATCATGCTGCTATAAAGACACATGCACACGTATGTTTATTGCGGCTCTATTCACAATAGCAAAGACTTGGAACCAACCCAAATGTCCAACAATGATAGACTGGATTAAGAAAATGTGGCACATATACACCATGGAATACTATGCAGCCATAAAAAATGATGAGTTCATGTCCTTTGTAGGGACATGGATGAAATTGGAAATCATCATTCTCAGTAAACTATCGCAAGAACAAAATACCAAACACCGCATATTCTCACTCATAGGTGGGAATTGAACAATGAGATCACATGGACACAGGAAGGGGAATATCACACTCTGGGGACTGTGGTGGGGTGGGGGGAGGGGGGAGGGATAGCATTGGGAGATATACCTAATGCTAGATGATGAGTTAGTGGGTACAGCGCACCAGCATGGCACATGTATACATATGTAACTAACCTGCACAATGTGTACATGTACCCTAAAACTTAAAAAAAAAAAAAAAAAAAGAAACAATAATAAATTTGGACAATGGTGATGAAGGATACACTTCAAAAAATTTAACACTTCACAATATTTTATGTGAAGTAATTATGAGAAATGGACTATGGCATTTTTATAATGACCAATCATGTGTTGACCTAATTTTATTCAAAGTATGTAATTTTTTTCTTTTTTGTGACACTTACACTAAAGTGACCTTTTATTTATTTATTTATTTTTTTTTTTTACAGAGTCTTGCTCTGTTGCCCAGGCTAGAGTGCAGTGGTGCAATCTTGGCTCACTGCAACCTCCGCTTCCCAGGTTCCAGCAATTCTCCTGCCTCAGCCTCCCAAGTAGCTGGGACCACAGGCGTGCGCCACCACACCCAGCTAATTTTTGTATTTTTTAGTAGAGACAGGGTTTCACTATATTGCCAGGCTGGTCTCGAACTCTTGACCTCGTGATCCACCCGCCTCAGCCTCCCCTACTGGGATTACAGGCATGAGCCACCATGCCCAACCCAAAGTTACTTCATTTCTTTGAGAAATTGAATGTGACTATTTTATGTCTGTAGAGGACTCAAACTATGTGACACTTAAATACATTTGCTATTTAAAATACGTATTGACTTGATTATAAAATCACAGAACTTCATAAGGCTCTAAAAAACATGCAATAGCTTAACTTTCAAAATATGTACAGCAGCTTCATAACAAAAAGGGAAAGAAATTCATAGATGAGGAATTAAGTTTGAATGTTGATTTTCTTATGAAATACTGAAACCTTCCTAGCCAGAAATGCTGTTGTTTTGCAAATGCTGACAGTTAATAGAAATTCATGGGGATGGTTTTGATGTGTAAACATTTTGAAACTGTAGTACAACCACTGTGATTCATTGTGCTGTATATAAAACATTTGGATTTTTCAATCTCATAGGGAAGTAAAAAGATTTATAAAGGCCTATAAAATGTTTTGAATGTTCTATAGGCACAAAGTAGTATTATTCAACTTCACCAGAAATAGTACAGAGTGGACATTGAATTGAAACTGAAATTTTGAAGAAATCATATTCCCTGGTTGCTTCCTTTGTTTAGGAAAATTGTTTAACATGTTTTGTGCTTACCTTTCTGATCAATAAAATAAGAATAGAAAAAAAAAAGACTGGAAGAGACTAAGCAGACATTGCAACTAAATGCAATGTGAAATCCTGGACTGGATTCTGGAACAGAAAAGGAATATTAGTGAAAAAAATTGGTGAAATCTGAATAAAGTCTGTAGTTGAGTTCATCTCTTGGTTTTGATCGTTGAACTATCAACTGTGCAAGATGTTAATATGAGAGGAATCTAGGTGAAAGATACATGGGAACTTTCTGCACTATTTTTGCAATTGTTCTGTAAATCTAAATGTGTTTCAAAATGAAAATATTTAAAAAGAAGACTGTCAAATTAGATTTAAAAAGTAGATCTGACTATATTAAAAACTCACTTTAATAGAAAGACATGGATAAGTGAAAAGGATAGAAAATATATACCATGCAGACATTTATTAAACAAAAGATGGAGTATCTATGATAATATCTGACAAAATAGACTCCAGAACAAAGAATATTACTGAAAATAAAGAGAAACATTACATAGTGATAAAGATGTTAATTCAACATTCCTAAATGTGTATGTCCCTAACAATAGCTTCAAAATACTGAAACAAAAACTGACCAAACTGAAGGGAAAAATAGATAAAGCCACAACATGGAGAGAAGTTTCAAAACTCCTCTCTCTCTAAACAACAGAACAAATAGAAAGAAAATGAGTAAAAATGTATTAGACCTGAGCAACATTATCAAACAGCTTCACCTGATTGAATTTATGAAATCTTCCACACAACAACCTAATACACATTCTTTACGAGTACACATGGAAGGCCGGCATGGTGGCTCACACCTGTAATCCCAGCACTTTCGGAGTCTGAAGCAGGTGGATCACTTGAGGCCAGGAGTTCAAGACCAGTCTGGCCAACATAGCAAAACCCCATCTCTACTAAAAATACCAAAAAAAAAAAAAAAAAAAGCCAGGAGTGATGGTGCACACCTGTAGTCCCAGCTACTTGAGAGGCAGAGGCAGGAGAATCCCTTGAACCCAAGAGGTAGAGGTTGCAGTGAGCTGAGATTGTGCTACTACACTTCCACCTGGGCAACAGAGGGAGACTCTGTCTCAAACAAGACAAAATACACAAAAAAAACCATACATGGAACTTACATAAAACAAACTTCCAACTATTTTAAAGTAAGTGAAATTATAGAAAGAATGATCTGAGACCACATTAGAATTGTACTAGAAATAGATAACAGAAAAAATATCTGAACAATTTCATATATCTGAAAATAATGTACCATACTTCCAATTAACCTGTAAGTCAAAGAGGAAGTCACATGAGAATTACACAATATTTTGAATGGAATGAAAATTAAAACAAAGCAACTCAAATTTGTGGAATGCAGCAAAAGTAGCACTTGGAAATTATAGAATTAAATGATTATAATAGAAAATAAAGTCTCAAATAAATGATCTAAGATTCCATGTTGGTAAACTAAAAAGTGAGAGAGAAAATTAAATCCAAAGGGAACAGAAGGAAGAAAATAAAATCAAAGCAGAAATCAATGAAATTTAAAACACAAGACAATAGAGAAAATAAATGAAATTAATGGTGGAGCTTTTTGACAAGACCACTGATCTTGATAAATTTTTAGCCAGCCTGACCAAGAAAGAAAGAGAGAAAACACAAACTACCAGTATCTGGAATAAGAGACATCATTACTGAATCTACAGATATTAAAAGGATCATGGCTATATGTCAATAAGTGTAACAACTTAGATGACAGGGGCAAAGTCCTTAAAGAACATAAACTATCAAAGTTCACTAAAAGAAAAAAAAATGATGATGTAGATAGTTCTATATCTATTAAAGAAGTTGAATTCATAGTTAAAAAATTTTAAGCCAAAAACTCTTTAGCCAAATGGCTTCTTACAGTGAATTCCACCAAACATTAAAGAAAAAATAATGCCAATTCTACACAAACTTTTCAAGAATATAGAATAGAATAGAATACTCCCCAATTTATTTTATGAATTTAGCATTACTCTGATATCAAAATCAGAAAAAAACTACAAGAAAAGACCAATATCCTTTATGAACATGGATGCAAAATCCTCAACAAAATAGTAGCGAATCAAACCCAACAATATATAAAAAGGGTAATGCATCCTAAAAACGCACAGTTAATTCAATGTTCAAAGTGAATCAACGTAATTCCCCATAACAGCAGATTAAGGAAGAAAATCCATGTGATCATCTCAATAGGTGCAGAAAAAGCCTCTTACAAAATTCAATATCCATTGAATACTTTAAAAAAACAAAAGACCACTTAGCAAACTAGGAATAGAAGGGAATTTCCTTATCTGATGAAGTATGTCTACAAAAAAAGACCCCACAGCTCACATTATACTTAATGGAGAAAGACTTAATGTCCCCTTAATATTAGCAGCAAGGCAAGGATGTCCACTCTCACACTCTCCACTCCTATTCAACATCATAAGGAAGGTACAGCTGGTACAGTAAGTCAAGAAAAAGAAATAAAAGGTCTACAGCTTGGAAAGGAAGAAATAACACTTTATTCTCAGATGATTTGGACTATACAGAAAAGGTGAATGTATTTAAAAAGCTACTAGAACTAATAAGTGAGTTTAGCAAGGTTTCACAATATGTGATCAATATACAAAAATCAATTGTATTTGTATACACTAGCAATGAACAACTGAATTTTTTACTTAAAGAAAAATTTTCCCTTTAGAGACAGGGTCTTGCTGTGTTGCCTAGGCTGGTCTCAAACTCCTGGCCTCAAGTGATCCTTCCACTTTGGCCCCCCAAAATGCTGGGATTACTGGCATGAGCCACTGTGCCTGACCTTCAAAAATATTTTTATGCCATTTAAAATAGCACCAAAATTTAAAAAAGTATTTAAGTATACAGCTCACAAAACCTATGCAGGATTCATATGCTGGAAACTACAAAACACTGATAAAGAAACTAAAGAAGTCCCAATAAATGGAGAAATATGCCATATTTGCACACTCAATATTGTTAAAATGTAATTTTCTCTAAACTGATCTCTATATTAAATGCAACTCCAATCAAAATTTCACCATAGTTTATTGTAGATGCAGACAAAATCATTCTAAAATGTATCTGGAAAGGCAATCTATAATAGTAATAACAATTATGAAAAAGAACAAAGGTAGAAGACTTACATTACCTGATTTCAAGACTTATTATAAGGCTCTTATAATTGAGATAATGTGGTGTTTAGAAACTATAGACATATAAATCAGTGGAACAGAATAAAGAGTTCAGTAAAAAACCCACACGTATGTGGTGAGTTGAGTATAAACAAAGATGAAGAGACAACTCAGTGAAGAAAGAACAGTCTTTTAACAAATGGTCTGAAACATTTGGATATACATATGTTAAAACAAAACAAAAAACAACTAATCTTGATTCATAGCTTGTACTGTATACAAAAAGTAACTCAAAACGGATAATAGACTTAAACATAAGACCTATGATTATATGTCCAGAAGAAAACAGGAAAAAATATTCGTGACAGTTCTTGTATATGACATAAAAAGTATGATTCATAAAAGAAAAAAATGACAAATTAGACTTCAGCAAAACTGGGAACTGTTCTTAAAAAGATAATGGTAAGAAAATGTAAAGACAAGCCACAAACTAGGAGAAAGTACAGTCACGTGTTGCTTAACAATAGGGATACATTCTGAGAAATGTGTCAGGCAATGTCATCATTGTACACAAACCTAGATAATGGCTAATGAGGTGGCTGATTGCTTCCAGACTATTAACCTGTATAGCATGTTACTGTACTGAATACCGTAGACTATTTTAACACAATGATAAATATTTGTATAACTAAACATATCTAAACATAGCCAGAATATTAAAATATTATGGGATTATCATCATATATGTGGTCCATAATTGACCAAAACATCATTATGTTCTACATAACTATATTTGCAAACCATATATCACAAACCCAGTTTTGGCTATTATGAATAAAGTTGCTATGAACATTTGATTACAGATATTGGTGTGGACATATACCTTCATTTCTTTTGAACACTACTTGAATGGGTAGGTCATAGGGTAGTGTATTAGTCAGGATTCTCCAGAGAAACAGAACCAATAAACAGATATAGATGTATACATGAGGAGATTTACTATAGGAATTTGTTCACACAATTATCACACAGAAGTCTTACAATCTGCCATCTGCAAGCTGGAGAGCCAGGAAAGGTGGTGGTGTAATTCAGTCCAAGTCTGAAGGCCTGAGAACCAGGAGCTTCAGTGTCTGAGGAAAATATGAACAGCACAGCTCAAACAGAAAACGAATTTACCCTTCCTCTGCCTTTTTGTTTTATTCTGGCCTTCAACAGATTGGATGATAACAACCAACATTGGTGAGGGCAATCTTTACTCAGTCTACTGAGTGAGCTGTTAATCTCTTCAGGAAATTCCCTCATAGGCACTCCCAGAAATAATGTTTTTCCAGCTCTCTGGACATTCTTTAGCCCACTCAAATTGACCCCTAAAATTAACTACCACAGGCTGGCATATGTTTAACTTTTGATAAACTTCCAAACTGTTTTTCGAATGGTTTTACCATTTCACCCTCCTATCAGCAATGTATGGGAGTTCTATTTACTCCATATCTTCACCAAAAAAAATGTTAAGTCTTTTAAATTTTAGCCATTCTAGTGGATGAGTACATAATTGTACTCATTATAATTTTATTTTGCATTTCTCTGAAGTCTAATGAACACTTTTCATGTGCATATTGACCATTCATATATTTTCTTTTGTGAAATATCTGTTAAAGCCATTATGTCTTCTTAATTTGGTTGTTTGCATTTTTATTATTGAGTTATAGTAGTTCTTTAAATCTTCTGAATACAAATCCTTTGTTCTTTGTTTTGAGATATATCCTCCCTTTTTGTGGCTTGTCCATCAATTTTCTTAATGGTATCTTTTTCTTTTGATGGGTGCTGGTTTTCAATTTTGATAAAGTCTAATATAACAATATTTTAATGTCTTTCTGTATCCCACTTAAGAAATCCTTGTCTACAAATAGTAAAAATATTCTCCCATGTTTTCTTATAGAAGCTTTATGGATTTAGCTATTATGTTTAGGTCTGTGATCCACCTTGAGTCAATTATTGTATATGGTGTGAGGTAGGGGTTAAAGTTCAATTTTTTTTCATATGAATATCCTGTTGTCCCATCACCATTTATTGAAAAGATTTTCCTTTTTCCCACTGAATTGCCTGGTGACTTAGTTGAGAATCAATGGACCATATAGGCGTAGGTACATTTTTGGAATCTATGTTCCATTCCATTGATCTTATTTGACTATCTTTATGCCAACATCACACTGTCCTTCAGTATTGCAGCTTTATAAGTAACCCTTGAAATCAGGTGGTTTAAGTTTTCTAACATAATTCTTTTTCAAGATTATTTAGGTTATTCTAGGTCCCTTTTGTGCTTCCATATAATTTTGGAATAAACTTGTCAATTTCTACCAAAAATTCCATTGGGATTTTGATAGTGGTGGTGTTGAATGTACAAATAAATTTGGGAAAATTACTATCTTAACAATATTGAGCAACTTAATATATTTAGTTAGGTCTTCTTTACTATGTCTTAGCAATGTTTTGTAATATTTAGAATAGAGGTCTTGCATATCTTTCACCATAAAGTTTTGATTTTTAAAAAATGACATTTGACCATATAATATGGCTTTTATACTTACTGGGGGTAGATTCCAAATCAAATAAAGAAATAAAGCTTCACTCATCCATTTTACCAATAAATATTCAAATAACCACTAAAAGAAAGGCAATAATAATTATTACTTATCCAATAGGCAGATCAAACTATTAGCTTCATGAAGGTAAGAGTGTCTTATTGGCTGGATTTGAACAACCCTTAACAGATTTTCATACCCACATAGGACTCTCATAGCAGCATTTTAAAAGACTCATTATGAGAGGACCCACAGATCCTCTGAAGGAAGTGGACTGCTCCTGTAGGACCCGGGAGACACCCCAAATACTGTGAGTGTCCCAACTTTGGAAGTGGGAAAGGGAGACCCTCATTTCCCAAACACACACCCCCACTGGAGAAGCTGAAGCCACAGCAAGACCTGCTCAAGGAGAGTCTGAGCTCAGACACACCTAGCCCTGCCCCCACCGGATGGTCTTTCCCTATCCACCCTGGTAGCTGAAGACAAAGAGCATATAATCTTGGAAGTTCTAGGGCCCTGCCCACCACCTGTCCCTCTCCATAATACTACAGCTGATGCTTTCTGGAAAGTGCCACTTCCTGGCAGGAGGCCAATTGGCACAAAAATAGAGCATTAAACCACCAAAGCTAAGGACTCTCATGGAGTCCATTCCAACCCCCTTCCCCACCCTCCCACCACCTCCACTGGAACAGGTGCTGGTATCCACAGCTGAGATGGTTCACATCACAGGACTCTGTGCAGACTACCTCCCAGTACCAGCCCAGAGCTGGGTAGACTCACTAGGTGGCTAGACCCAGAAGACAGACAACAATCACTGAAGTTTGGCTCACAGGAAGCCACATCCATAGGAAAAAGGGGAGAGTACTATATCAAGGGAACACCCCATGGACCAAAAGATTCTAAACAACAGCCTTCAGCTCTAGACCTTCCCTCTGACAGAGCCTACCCAAATCACAAGGAAACAGAAAACCAACCCTGGTAATATGACAAAACAAGGCTCTTCAACACCCCCCAAAAATCACATAAGTTTACCAGCAATGGATCCAAACCAAGAAGAAATTCCTGATTTACCTGAAAAAGAATTCAGGTTAGTTATTAAGTTAATCAGGGAGGGACCAGAGAAAGGCAAAGCCCAATGCAAGGAAATCCAAAAAATTATACGAGAAGTGAAGGGAGAAATATTCAAGGAAATGGATAGCTTAGAGAAAAAACAGTAAAACATTCAGGGAACTTTGAACACACTTTTAGAAATGCAAAATGCTCTGGAAAGTCTCAGCAATAGAATTGAACAAGTAGAAGAAAGAAATTCAGAGCTCAAAGACAAGGTTTCAAATTAACCCAATCCAACAGAGACAAAGAAAAAAGAATAAGAAAATGTGAACAAAGCCTTCAAGAAGTCTGGGATTATCTGAAACAACCAAACCTAAGAATAATTGGTGTTCCTGAGGAAGAAGGGAATTCTAAAAGCTTAGAAAACATATTTGGGGGAATAATCAAGGAAAACTTCCCTAGCCTTGCTAGAGACCTAGACATCCAAATACAAGAAGCATAAAGAACACCTGGGAAATTAATTGCAAAAAAGATCTTTGCCTAGGCACATTGTCATTGGGTTATCCAAAGTTAAGATGAAGGAAAGAATCTTAAAAGCTGTGAGACAGAAGCACCAGGTAACCTATAAAGGAAAGTCTATCAGATTAACAGCAGATTTCTCAGCAGTGAAACTAAGCATCATACATGAAGGAAAGATACAGTCATTTTCAGACAAACAAATGCTAAGAGAATTTGTCATTACCAAGCCACCACTACAAGAACTGCTAAAAGGAGCTCTAAATCTTGAAACAAATCCTGGAAACACATCAAAACAGAACTTCTTTAAAGCATACATCACACAAGACCTATAAAACAAAAATATGAGTTAAAAAGCAAAAACAAAAACAAAAACAAAACAAAAAACCAAAGTACACAGGCAACAAATAGCATGATGAATGCAACAGTGCCTCACATTTCAATACTAACAATAAATGTAAATGGCCTAAATTCTCCACTTAAAAGATACAGAACTGCAGAATGGATAAGAACTCACCAACCAAATATCTGCTGCCTTCGGGAGACTCACCTAACACATAAAGACTCACATAAACTTAAACTAAAGGGGTGGAAAAAGGCATTTCATGCAAATGGACACCAAAAGTGATCAGGGATAGCTATTCTTATATCAGACAAAACAAGCTTTAAAGCAACAGTAGTTAAAACAGACAAAGAAGGACGTTATACAATGGTAAAAGGCCTTGTTCAACAGGAAAATATCACAATCCTAAACATATATGCACCTCAAACTGGAACTCCCAAACTTACAAAACAATTACTAATAGACCTAAGAAATGAGATAGACAGCAACACAATAATAGTGGCGGACTCCAGTACTCCACACAGCACTAGACAGGTCATCAAGACAGAAAGTCAACAAAGAAACAATGGATTTAAACTATACCTTGGAACAAATGGACTTAACAGATATATACAGAACATTTCATCCACCAACCGCAGAATATACATGCTATTTAATAGCACATGGAACTTTCTCGTAGATAGACCATATGATAGGCCATAAAATGAGCCTCAATAAATTTAAGAGAATTGAAATTATATCAACCACTCTCTCAGACCAGAGTGGAATAAAACTGGAAATTAACTCTAAAAGGAACTTCAAAACCATGCAAATACATGGAAATTAAATAACTTGCTCCTGACTGAGCACTGAGTCAAAAACAAAATCAAGATGGAAGTTTAAAAATTCTTCTAACTGAACGACGATAATGACACAACCTATCAAAACCTCTGGGATACAGCAAAGGCAGTGCTAAGAGGAAAGTTCATAGCCCCAAATGCCTACATCAAAAAGACTGAAGGAGCACAAACTGACATTCTAAGGTCACACTTCAAGGAACTAGAGAAACAGGAACAAACCAAACCCAAACCCAGCAGAAGAAAGGAAATAACAAAGTTCAGAGCAGAACTAAATGAAATTGAAACAAATAAAAAATACAAAAGATAAATGGAACAAAAAGCTGGTTCTTTGAAAAGATAAATACAATTGATAGACCATTAGCAAGATTAACCAAGAAAAAAGAGAGAAAATCCAAATAACATCACTAAGAAATGAAACAGGAGATATTACAACTGACACCACTGAAATACAAAAGATCATTCAAGGCTACTATGAACCCCTCTATGCACATAAACTAGACCTAGAAGTGGTGGATAAATTCCTGGAAAAATACAACCCTCCTAGCTTAAATCAGGAAGAATTAGATACCCTGAACACACCAATAACAAGCAGTGAGATTTAAACAGTAATTTAAGAATTACCAACAAAAAAAGTCCAGGACCAGACGGATTCACAGCAGAATTCTACCAGACGTTCAAAGAATTGGTGCCAATCCTTTTGACACTATTCCACAAGGTAGTGAAAGAAGGAACCCTCCCTAATTCATTCCATGAAGCCAGCATCACCTAATGCCAAAATCAGGAAAGGACATAACTTAAAAAGAAAACTACAGGCTGGTATACTTGATGAACATAGATGCTAAAATCCTTAACAAAATACTAGCTAATTGAATCCAACAACATATCAGAAGATAATCCACAATGGTCAAGTGGGTTTCATACCAGGGATGCAGGGCTGGTTTAACATACACATGTCAATAAATGTGATACACCACATAAACAGAATTTAAAACAAAATCGCATGGTCATCTCAATAGATGCAGAAAAAGCATTCGACAAAAATCCAGCATCCCTTTATGATTAAAACTCTCAGCAAAATCGGCATAGAAGGGACATACCTTAATGTAATAAAAGCCATTTATGACAAACCCACAGCCAGCATAATACTGAATGGGAAAAAGTTGAAAGCATTCCCTCTGAGAACTGGAACAAGACAAGGATGCCCACTCTTACCACTCCTCTTCAACACAGTACTGGAAGTCCTAGCCAGGGCAATCAGACAGGAGAAAGAAATAAAGGGCATCCAAATCAGTAAAGAGGAAGTCAAACTGTCACTATTTGCTGACAATATGATCATTTACCTTGAAAACACTAAGTACTCCTCCAGGAAGCTCCTAGAACTGATAAAAGAATTCAGCAAAGTTTCTGATACAAGATTAATGTACACAAATCAGTAGCTCTTCTATACACCAATAGCGACCAAGCAGAGAATCAAATCAAAAACTCAGGAACTCAACCCCTTTTACAAAAGCTGCAAAAAATAAAATAAAATAAATAAATAAATAAATAAATAAAATAAAATACTTAGGAATACACCTAACTAAGGAGTCAAAAGACCTCTCCAAGGAAAACTACAAAACACTGCTGAAAGAAATCATAGATGACACAAACAAATGGAAACACATCCCATGCTCATAGATGGGTAGAATAAATATTGCAAAAATGACTATACTGCCAAAAGCAATCTACAAATTCAATGCAATCCCCATCAAAATACCACCATCATTCTTCACAGAATTAGAAAAAAAAATTCTAAAATTCATATGGAACCAAAAAAGAGCCCGCATAGCCAAAGCAAGACTAAGCAAAAAGAATAAATCTGGAGGCATCATACTACTTGATTTCAAACTAAACTATAAGGCCATAGTCACCAAAACAGCATGGTACTGGTATAAAAATAGGCTCATAGACCAATGGAACGGAGTAGAGAACCCAGAAATAAACCCAAATGCTTACAGCCAACAGATCTTCAACAAAGCAAACGAAAACATACAGTGGGGAAATGACACCCTTTTCTACAAATGGTGCTGGGATAATTGGCTAGCTACATGGAGGAGACTGAAACCAGATCCTCATCTCTCACCTTATATAAAAATCAACTCAAGATGGATTAAAGACTTAAGGCTAAGACCTGAAACTATACAAATTCTAGAAGATAACATTGTAAAACCCCTTCTAGACTTTGGCTTAGGCAAGGATTTCATGACCAAGAACCCGAAAGCAAATGCCGTAAAAGCAAAGATAAATAGCTGGGACCTAAGTAAGCCAAAGAGCTTTTGCACAGCAAAAGGAACAATCAGCAGAGTGAACAGGCAACCCACGGAGTGATATATATATCACAGAATATGATATATATGATATATATATATCATATATATCAGAATATATATATCTCATATATATCACAGAATATATATATCATATGTATATCACAGAATATGATATATATATATATATAATGGACATAGAAACCCCATGCTGTCAACAGACATTATAGAGTCCAATTCCCTTTGGTCTGCAACACTTCCATAATAAAATTTTCTCATCTGTCCTCCTTTTTAAAAGAAATATGAGGCTGGGTGTGGTTGCTCATGACTGTAATCCCAACACTTTGGGAAGCCAAGGCAGGAGGATCCCTTGAACCCAGTAGTTCAAGACCAGCCTGGGCAACATAACATAGCAAGACTCTCTGTATAAAAAATTAAAAATAGCCAGGCATGGTGATGCACACCTGTAGTCCCAGCTCCTCGAGAGGCTGAGGTGGGAGGATTGCTTGAGCCCAGGAGGTCCGGGCTGCAGTGAGCTGTGATCACAGAATATGATTGACATATATATATATATCACAGAATTAGAGAAAACAATTCTGAAATTCACATGGAACCAAAAAAGAGCCTGCATAGCCAAAGCAAGACTAAGCAAAAATCACATGGTCATCTCAATAGATACAGAAAAAGCATATATATATATATGATGGAATACTACCAGCCATAAAAAGGAATGAATTAACAGCATTTGCAGTGACCTGAATGAGATTGGAGACTATTATTCTAAGTGAAGTAACTCAGGAATGGAAAACCAAACATCGCATGTTCTCACTGATATGTCAGAGCTAAGCTATGAGTACACAAAGGCATAAGAACAATACAATGGACTTTGGGGACTTGGAGGGAAGAGTGGGAGGGAATGAGAAATAAAAGACTACAAATAGGGTGCAGTGTAGGCTGCTTGGGTGATGGGTGCACCAAAATCTCACAAATCACCACTAAAGAACTTACTCATGTAACCAAATACCACCTGTACTCCAATAACTTATGGGAAAAAAAAAAAAGACTCATTATGGCCGGATGTGGTGGCTCATGCCTGTAATCCCAGCACTTTGGTAGGCTGAGGTGGGTGGATCACTTGAGGTCAGGAGTTCAAGAACAGCCTGGCCAACATGGTGAAACCCCTTCTCTACCAAAAATATACAAATTAGCTGGGCGTGGTGGCACGTGCCTGTAGTCCCAGCTACTCAGGAGGCAAAGGCACAAGAATTGCTTGAACCCAGAGGCAGAGGTTGCAGTGAGCTGAGATCACACCACTATGCTCCAGCCTGGGCAACAGAGTGAGACTCTGTCTCAAAAAAAATTGACTCATTATATCTCTTAGCTAAATTTTACTTGTCCTTCAAGACTCAGCTCAAGTGGCACCTTGTCTAAGAAATTGTTTTGATGATAACCTGTTGCCCACTCAGAGCTGGTGCCTTACTATGTCTCTCATGGAACCCTACCCTGTGTTTACCTTTATCTTAACGTGTGATTACTTACACTGTGAGTAATAGAACGCTGAAGCATAGTGACTTCAATGCACACAAGTATACTCATTCATATAAAAAACTGTCTGGAAGGAGACAGACTGAAGCTGCCATGGCAGTTCCACAAGGTCATTAGGGACTCATCCTCTTCTCTTTCTTCTCCAGCATCTTTGCTGCATGATTTTCATCCTCAAGGTCACCTTTTGATTCAAAATGTCAGCTGGAAATGCTGCACTCTGGTCCACATTTCAGACACCAGAAGGGGCAAAAGGTAACAAAGGTGGCCTTCATTTTAAGCAGCCTTCCCTGATGTCCTTCGGAGCACTTCCACTCACATCTTATTGGCCAGGAACTAATCAAGGGACCACACCTTGGTAAAGAAGCTTGGGAGATGTCATTTTTATCCTGGGTAGCAACATTCCCAGCTAAATGCCATGCTTCTGCTACTACCGAAGGAGAAAATGGAGACAGACTAGCAACCAGCAGTTCCTGTTGACCTGCCCTTAATATGCCATACTATACTTGCCTGGTTTTCTGTCTTTGCTAAAAGAATGTGTGCTCCAAGTGCCTAGTGCAGTGCCCAGCACACAGTAGGGAGTCCAAAAACTTTAAAATTTACATGGAAGTTTATCACACATACATGAGTGCACTCAACTGTATATCTTGATAAATTTCCACATATGACTACACATATATAACCGCCACCCAGATCAAGCTGTAGACAATTTCCAGAAGGTTCCTTCATGCCCCTTCCCAGTCAACTCTCTTATTGATAGCACACTTTTCTGACCTCTCTCACCCCAAGTACTTTTGTCTGTTCATGAACTCCACATGAAGAAAAGCATATGGCACCTGGCATTTTAGCCAAACCAATGAATGATTTCTGGAAAAAGTGACCATCCATTCCAGATGTTCTGGGTTAGTCTTCACTTCAAATAAGTTGTTGTTATAAAAACTTACTTTTATAGTATTGGGTTTCTAATGGACATAGAAACCCAATGCTGTCAACAGATATTATAGAGTCCAATTCCTTTTGGTCTGCAACACTTCCATAATAAAATTTTCTCATCTGTCCTCCTTTTTAAAAGAAATATGAGGCTGGGTGTGGTTGCTCATGACTGTAATCCCAACACTTTGGGAAGCCAAGGCAGGAGGATCCCTTGAACCCAGTAGTTCAAGACCAGCCTGGGCAACATAACATAGCGAGACTCTCTGTATAAAAAATTAAAAATAGCCAGGCATGGTGATGCACACCTGTAGTCCCAGCTCCTTGGGAGGCTGAGGTGGGAGGATTGCTTGAGCCCAGGAGGTCCAGGCTGCAGTGAGCTGTGATCATACCACTGCACTCCAGGCTGGGTGACAGAGTGAGACCCTGTCTCAAAAAATAAATAAGTAAACAAATAAATAATAAATAAAAGAAATATGCCTTGAAATATCAGCTCCATCAAGAAGCCTTCTGCTGTAGTTCTAGGTGTGGCAGGGCAATCGATGTGCATTTGATGGGGATGGTGAGGACAGTAGGCCATAAACAAAGGCTGGCTGTGGAGCTGAGCAGGCTCCAGGCTGGCCATCTGGAACACCTGCAGCTGGCCCAGCGTGGGGCCGTGCGCCAGTCCAAATGGCCCAGCTGGAGAATTCTCTGCCTCTGACACCGCCGCCATTGGCAAGAAAGCATCAACGTCCTCGCTGGCTGTCAGCGCTTTCTCTATTGGTCAGAAACCGAAAAGTGGGCCCCAGGTTTGTTAATCAGGCTCAGCAGGATGTGGGGAAAGCTTGGCAGAAATGAAAGCAGCAGACAAAAGGCTGTCAGAGCTGGGTCTGATGGGAAGGCAGCGCTGCTTGGTAGCAGAAGCAGAGCATCTCCCTGACGTATGAAAATGACCCCATTCTTCCAGGAAGCCTCCCCAGAAAGTTTGACCTGTTGCAAGTCAGACTTTGGCTACAACCAGGAAGTTGATGGGGTGACACTGGGGAGGGAGGAGAGGGTATTGGGAAGGGAGGAGGGAGTTCACCAGGATGAGGAAGCAATGGTTCCATTCATGGGGGAGAAATGTGGACATGTGGGAATTAGGGGTGCTGTCTTCCCTCTTCCCTTCAGGACCGTGTGCATCAGCATGCCCCGATAGGTCCCCAGAGAACAGAGCTCAAGCCTCGTCCTCTAACACCAGAGGTGCCAGATGATCATTATGGGGCAGCTCAACCTATGACCCATAGTGGAGTGGTCAGTGCTGGGCTGGATCTTCTGTTCCAGGTGCTTCTCTTGACCTAGTCCTGAGACCTCTTCCCATTCTTCTTTCCTCCTTTTACCAAGTTAGCACCACAGGACCACCATTCAATTCAGCCTTGTAGGGTCAGGGTGGGATGACTCCCCTGAAGCCACTGCTCCCCAAAGGACCTGGCTGGGTTGTCTTCTGGGGGCCGCGCTACTCACCTGGCACCTTCTCCTTTGGACTCTTAAGCACAACAGCCTAGTTAATCCACACTGGAGGAACAGCGTGTAATGCCCCAAAGGGGACCCAGAGGGTCACAGCTCAGGGATATAGTTGGGGATAATGGGCACTTACCTTGTCTCAGAGGGGATTAGTACTCCTGTGGTCAACCACGGTGATTCTCTGCCCTTTTCTCACTGAAAAAGAGAAAAAACAATATTGAATCTCCATAAGAGCAACTGAATACACCACAGTGAGGATGCTGGAGGGAAAGGCTCCTTTGCCCTTTGTCTTTTGCCCTGCCCCAATGTATCTGGTGTCTCAAGGCCCCTCAAGCCCTGTTGTCGGCTGAAATATATCCTCCCAAATTCATACGTTGAAGTTCTAACCCCCAGCACCTCTCAATGTGACTGTATTTGGAGAAAGGACCTCTAAAGAGGTAACTTGGTTAAAATCAAGTCCTGTGGGAAGGCCCTTACCCAGTAGGACTGGTGTCCATGTAAACAGAGCTTGAAGAGACACTAGGGATGCACATGTGCAGAGAAAGGCCATGTAAGGATGCAGCGAGAAGGCAGCCGTCTGCAAGCCAAGGAGGGAGGCCTCAGAAGGACCCAGTCCTGCCAACTTCCAGCCCCCAGAACAGTGGGGAAATAAAGTTCTGTTGTCTAAGACACCCAATCCCGATAGTTTGTTATGGCAGCCCTAGCAAACTAATACAAACGCTATTTCCTCTATGAAAGTTTTCTTTATATCTTAATGAATTTGGTTACTATTATGACAGATCTCTAATGTTTTCTTAAAAAAAATCAAACAAATCCTTATAGCAGCAGTCCCTGGAAACCCACACAGAAAATTCTGTCCCACATTATCCCATTCAAATAGCAGTTCCTGATAAGAAATGATTCCCAACTGTGAGGAATCAGATCTAGGAGGAAGGACAAGTATGCTTTGACAAAACTCCCTACCCAACTTTGATTTACTACCTCCAAGTTGAAAGTCACAGCTACACAGTTTAACACAAACAGTGAAGCACTTGTGACATACTTCTTTATCTTCTGGTTTATTTATTTAGTTCTATCTGTTCAATTTGTCTCCCTGCTTTAGCCTGGGTTCCCAGAAAGCAGAACCTGCAAGAAGGGTTTGGGTGTGAGAATCTTATTGGAGAAAGTGATCCCTTACAGGGAGTAAAAGTGAAAGACGGGAGAAAAGCTGAGCTAGAGGGAGAGCCAATACAAGGATGCAGGGTGGACGTGGTCCTTTTTATGGGTGATTGCTTGCCTGTCCCCACAGGTCCATTTGGGAACTCATATGAAACACATTCAGGATCTTCCCCTGGGGAAAAAGGAGAAAAGCACTTATTTACTGGCTCCTAGCCACCATTGGTCAGTTTTGCTCTGTGGGGTGGGTGTTCACTTGTCTGCACTTCCTGACTGTGTATGCAGGGGCACTGAATGTGTTCCCATGAGTCCCACATGGCAGTGCCAGAACAACCTCTGGGCAGGAAGTGAGCAGTACAAGCGGGGCTGTCCTCAGGGAATACAGGGCCTTGGGCAAATATTCTTTATATATAAACAATCTGATTTAAAAATATATTACAAATTTCGGCTGGGTGTGGTGGCTCACGCCTGTAATCCCAGCCCTTTGGGAGGCCGAGGCGGGCAGATCACCTGAGGTCAGGAGTTCGAGACCAGCCTGGCCAACATGGTGAAACCTTGTCTCTACTAAAAATACAAAAATTAGACAGGCATGGTGGCGGGCACCTGTAATCCCAGCTACTCAGGAGGCTGAGGCAGGAGAATCACTTGAACCCAGGAGGCGGAGGTTGCAGTGAGCCGAGATGGCACCATTGCACTCCAGCCAGGGCAACAAGAGTAAGACTCCATCTCAAAACAAACAAACAAATATATATATAACAAATTCCATAGGCCTACATGAGATAGAGTGATTTGTCAATGAAGTTTTAGAGTCATGGGTAGGCAATAGATACTGACTTTGTTGTCCCATCAATACACATGAAGAGTTTTTGTAGTGTCCAGGCACCATCTCTTCCTATCCAGGACCATGAAGTATTCCCTTCCTGCTCATTACTGTTAAATGCACCATTCCTGACTAATCAGATCTTCCACTGAGAAAAAGGTAGCAATGACTGTCATTACTCACAATGCTGTGGTTCTTTAGAACCTATTTGTATTGAAATAATATGGCTCTTGCCTCTGCAGGTCCCTAATACCATAGATTTAATGATGTTTACATCATTACCCATAATGCTGCATCATCTTTTAAGCCACCTGTGGATAGGATACTGGTTTCCAATGGTTCTCTCAAAGGTTGTTAATGTGCTTCACTGATGATGACTATAAATGCAAGTCTTACTCAGAGTATGCAGGGGAATGTGAATAAGAATTCTTTTCTGAACATACATGGTAAATTTTCCCTTCTGAATTTTGTAATGTAAATATTGAACAGCATGTCTTCCAACCATGTCTTCCCTTCAACATGTCTTCCCTTTGACAGTAATCACTGCATCCTAGAATGTGATCTATTTCAATGCTGATTTCACTCCAGCTTTCCACACACCACCATCAAAATGGAGGACAGGTGAAAGGCCTGTCGGGGAGAGCTAGAAGAGCAGAACAGCTTCCACAGGGAACATTTGTCCTTCACTCAGCAGGGCTGCAGACTGACCAGGAGAGCATGAAATCACCACATCAATCAGAAGGGCCCACTGGCTAGGGGAACCAGAGTTCTAAAAGCCTTTAGAGGAGACAGAAAGGGCCATTCCTAGATAATTGCCTTCTTGGAACCAGCCACAATTGGGCTCCATATGTCCAAGTCCTGGAGCTCTTTGGGATGTCTGATTGACTTCTTGTATGGTGCATGAACCTGTGTGTGTGTGTGTGTGTGTGTGTGTGTGCACGCACACACATACCATGGGAGAAATTGGAACCTAGGTCCACGCAGGTCTCAGTCCATGTTCAATAGTACTTAGAAAATTTTAAGGAAGGAGTTGGGAGGGGTAGGCAGGTCCTGAGGCTCAGGTCGATGCCTGGGTCCTGCTTGCCTGGATCTAAGGGTGGTACCAGGTATAGGGCATGAGTTGGAGGCACCACAGTTAGGTTGGTCCCATAGGAAGCTGGCTGAGGCCCTTTAGAACAGCTCACTATAGCAATGGCTATAATAAGAGGCAGCGAGGCGTAGAGGATTTACAGTGATGCATAAGAAGGTCTGACAAACTCCCCCATGTGATTTTAAACTCCTTAAGGACTTCCATGTCTATTCTTTTTTTTATATGCCTCACAGCATATAGCATAGGCTGTGAGGATTTAATAAGTGCTAAATAAACGCATTTATTCTGTCAGTCATTTAAAAACTTTTACTGAGGTTCTGCCTCATATATGCAAAGAAACACTAGGCTTTGTGAAGAATACAAGGAAATACACAATCCAATCCCTGACTATGAGAACATTCAGTTGAAGAAAGGGGTTGTCAAACCTGAAATTATGACAAGAATCCATCCCTTCCCTAAGTGTTATATAGTGTCTAGTCCCTGGGACTCAATAAATATTTGTTGAATGAATTAATGTTCATATTAGGAGCTTTGGATTATCATGTCCAGAATATAGGCTCCCATTTGGGGGCTACAACGAAGTAAATAAATAAGCATTTATCAAACATCCTGGGCTGGGCACTGATTAGCACCTGAGAAGCAATAGAGAAGATTCGTGCCTGCTCAAAGCTGATAATCCCACTGGGGAAAGGAGGAAATCTACAGAAAACAATCAAAGAACCAGCAAAGGTATTATGGATCTGAGTCAAAGCAGGTGACTCAGACCTTAGGGTACACACCTGTGTGCCCCTCATAGCTCATCACACAAGTTGCATAAACACAAGTTTAGTTAATCAGGAAACAAAGATATAAAATCATAGATTACCTTATAGGAGCTTACACCCAGAGCCAGACCTTAGGGAAACAAATAGAATGTCTCTTTGGTGCTATCCTAACATCCCTCTAGGACCCTCTGAATTTTGCTATTCTAAGGTACTAAGACCCTCTTTCCAGCTGCTCAGAGCCTCTATACCAGTGTATCCCTTGGCTAACTCGGCCTGGGCAATGAATCATATCCTGAACCTATTTCCTACTTCTCCACACTCACCATCACATCTACCCACTAGAGCAAATATTCAGGGCATAAATCTATGTCCCCAGGTTGATGTCCTCAAACTTGGCCCAAATAAACTCTCCATATATATATTTAAAATTACCTACTTCCAACTCTTTCTTGTCGATCGGTGTGAGAATCTCTTGCTGATTAGTATCAAGTGACTGATGATACTTGCGTGAGTGCCTCTATTGCCTGCAGGTAAGACCTCCTCTTTCCATGCCTAGAGAATGCTGGGGAATATGCTGAATGCCTTTCACCTTACCCCGCAAGGCAACTGGGAGTTTTGAAACTAATGAGGCTGATTGTAGTCAGAGCCACTCTGAAAGGGCCACTCTGTGAATGTCACAGTTCTTAGATGTCTAGAAAGACGCTTCACAAAAATGATACCACCTTTTGCTTACAAAAGAAATCAGTACAGTTAACCCTTGAACAACATGGGTTTCAACTATGCAGGTCCACTTATGCACAGATTTTCTTCCACCTCTGCCACCCGAGACAGCAAGACCAACCCCTTCTCTTTTTCCCTGTCTTTAGCCACTCAATGTGAAAACGATGAGGATAAAGACCTCTTTGATGATCCACTTTCACTTAACGAATAGTGAATATATTTTCTCTCTTCCTTATGATTTTCTTAATAACATTTTCTTTTCTCTAGCTTACTTTATTGTAAGAATACAGTATATAATACCTATAACATACAAAATATGTGTTAATTGCTAGTTTATGTTATCAGTAGGTTTCTACTCACCAGTAGGCTATTAGTACTTAGGTGTTTGAGGAGCCAAAAGTTACTAGCCAGGCATGGTGGCACGCACCTGTGGTCCCAGCTACTTGGGAGGCTGAGGTGGAAGAATCACTTAAGCTCAGTGGTTGAAGCTGCAGTGAACGCTGATTGTGCCACTGTACTACAGCTTAATGACAGAGCAAGACTCCGTCTCAAAAAAACAAAAAGCCCCCCAAAACACAAAAGTTATATGCAGATTTTCAACTGCATAAGGCTGTTGGCACGCCGAACCCCACATGGTTAAAGAGTCAATTGTACTTAAATTCCACCATTAGAAATAATATATAAAGTGCTGATATCATTGGTAAGGCTAATCCAGGGATTTGTAATCTAAAAGTCATCTATAATCACGATCCTAGAAATCATCACATCTGGGGTTCTCAAGCCTGGCTTCACATCAGAACCTCCTGGGAGACTTTTAAAATACATTGATGCCTTAGCTCTGCCCCCAGATATTCTTATTTAACTGGCTGTTATGGATCCTGGATATTGGTAGTTTTAAAGCTTCCCATATTGTTCCAGTGTACAACCAAGACTGAGAATCACTGACCTAATCCCTCCTTGCCCCCACTCCTTGACATTATTCACGAGGAAATGAGAATTAGAGAAGAGTGACAGGAACATGCTCAAGTTTATAAAGCCAGGTAGTGCCAAAGCCAGCACTAGACCCTCAGCCCCTTGGTTCCTGCTCAGAATACCACCTTCTACTGCACAGCTGTAATGATGGATGAGAACGCTCTTCCTGAGTGCAGCTTCTCATAGAGAAGGGATGGGGAGAAGGTCCAAGGGTGCTGACACCTGGGAAAAGGAGAGGAGGAAGAAGGTACCCAAGGTGGAGAAACCACGGTCAGGTGTGCCCCACTTTACAAGAGCAGAGTGCAATGCTGGCAGGCAAGCATGTTCACATTCATTTGCACAGCCTCTACTGGGGGAAGAAGAAATTAGTTTAGTCCTAAGATTACACTCTGTGGTCATTGTTGCAGCCTCCACTGTTACCAGCTTTGTATCACTGTCAATGTTACCGCAGTCCCCAAGCCCAGGTACAATTCCCAGCTCTGAAAAGGCCGCACAGGGCCTGATCTGCTCCCTTCCCTTGTCCAGGGAAAATTGCAGTCGACACAAATACAGCCAATCCCAGGAGACAGTCATGCTGAAAGGGCCCTGTGTCCTAGAGGCTGCATATAATCCCCAATTATCCCCCAGTTTCCCCAGGGAGAGAATGGAGAGGTGAGGGCTTTCAAAAGCCAGCATCCCTTCAGTCTCCATTATGGGGAGATTCACACAGCCTCCTTTCTCCAAACAGCACAGAAGGTCACAGGGACACGGGGCAACAGAGGCAGCTCTTTCAGGCTGGGAAAACAGCCTTCCTCCCTGTCTCAACCCAACCAGAGAACCCCAGCTTTCTTTTTTAGCCATAGAAATGAAGATGGGAGCACTGCTGCAGAAATCCAGCATCACACGAGTTGCCTTCCAGCCAACTCCGTGGAGCATTGGTTAAGACCTACAGAGAAGTCCAAGCCAGGAGGTCTTGGTGTCATCAAAGACCGTTCTATGCTCTGTGCTCTGTGAACTCCTTTCTGACCACCACCCCTCACCCAGAGCCACTCAAGTCCTCTCTCAGCAGCACTGACTGTCCTCCCTGGTCATCAGACTCCACCTCAAGCTGTTCTCTGTCCTTGCCCTTGTGTCACTGCATGTGTCCGCCACACTGGCAAGTCCTCAAGGCAGGAAACACACCATCTTCTTGTCTAGCTTTGCTTCCCCACGTGGATTAACACAGTACTGAGCTCACAGGAAACCCAAGGCTGTAAATATTCATAGAATTCACTAATATATTGGGAGATAAGCTATTTCCTGGCCTCCAAATGTGAATCTCTGGGCTTTATTTCACCCTCTTTTTCACCCCTAGAAACACTTAAGTTTTAGCAATGCACATACAGCTCACGAAAAGCACTTATCCCTACATTCTACACGTATTTAGAGGAGGGTGTATCCTGCAGTATTTAAGAGTATGGTGTCCTAATGCTTGGATTTTGAATCCTAACTACCTGAGTTACTTTGGGCAAGTAATTTAATCTTTTCAAGTCTTGGGTTTCTCATCTGTAAAATGAAGATAATATTGGTGCCTAGCTCCTTGCGTTGCAGTGAAGATTAAAATAGGTACCGCAGGCCAGGTGGGGTGGCTGACACCCGTAATCCCAGAACTGTGGGAGGCTGAGGCAGGAGCATTACTCGAGCTCAGGAGTTCAAGACCAGCCTGGGCAAGACTCTGTCTCTACAAAAAATTAAAAAATTAGCTGGGCATAGTGGCAACGACCTGTGGTCCCAGCTACTTGGAAAGCTGAGGTGGGAAGATCACTTGAGCCCAGGAGATTGAGGCTGCTGTTAGCCATTATCGTATCAACGCTCTCCAGCTGGGCAACAGAGCGATCCACTGTCTCAGAACAAACAACAACAACAAAAAGACATACTGCAGGTAATATTCTTAGCATGCTCCCTGGTACATGGTAATTGCTAGATAAAAGTGAGGCACAGTCATTAGAGAAATGCAAATCAAAACCACAATGAGATACCATCTCACGCCAGTTAGAATGGCCATCATAAAAAGTCAGGAAATAACAGATACTGGAGAGGATGTGGAGAAATAGGAATGCTTTCACACTGTTGCTGGGAGTGTAAATTAGTTCAACCATTGTGGAAGACAGTGTGGCGATTCCTCAAGGATCTAGAACCAGAAAAACCATTTGACCCAGCAACGCCATTACTGGGTATATACCCAAAGGATTATAAATCATTCTACTATAAAGACACATGCACATGTATGTTTATTGCAGCACTATTCACAATAGCAAAGACTTGGAACCAACCCAAATGCCCATCAATGACAGAGTGGATAAAGAAAATGTGGCACATATACACCATGGAATACTATGCAGCCATAAAAAAGGATGAGTTCACGTCCTTTGCAGGACATGGTTGAAGCTGGAAACCATCATTCTCAGCAAACTAACACAGGAATAGAAAACCAAACACTGCATGTTCTCACTCATAAGTGGGAATTGAACAATGAGAACACATGGACACAGGGAGGGGAACATCACACATCGGGTCCTGTTGGGGGTTGGGGGGCAAGGGGAGGGAGAGCATTAGGACAAATACCGAATGCATGTGGGGCTTAAAATCTAGATGACGGGTTGATAAGTGCAGCAAACCACGATGGCACATGTATACCTATGTAACAAACCTGCACGTTCTGCACATGTATCCCAGAACTTAAAGTATAATAAATAATAAAAAATAAAAATTAAAAAGTGAGGCATAATTATTGATATTTATTGAATACCTACATATCTTTTGGCTGGCATGGCGCTGTGCATATGAAGGGCGAAAAAGCAAATGTGTGGTGTTAAGATTCATAATCTATTGGGAGGAAGACCTTTAAAAAACCCCTACATAGTATTCTTACCACTGCAATGTAGAGATACAGACAGGGTATTTTGGGGAGTACAGAGCAAGAAACCCAAGAAGACTTCCTGAAGGAAGTGACAACTGAGTGTGAGATGAACAGAGGGCTAGAGATGGGGTGGGGATCGCATTTTAGCCAAAGGAAACTAGGTGAACCAGGGTTTACGACAACCAGGGGCAAGAACCATCCCATTAAGTGTGTGTAAGGCAGTAGGAGAACTGATTTTTTGATATTGCTGGAACATTAAACTGAAGACAGGACGTAGTAAGACCATGAGATCCTGCAGCTACCTCTTCCTTTCCCCCATCACCAGTGTTGGTCAACAGAGGCGCCTCAGAGTGAGAGAAGCGGAAGAGAGTACCTCCTTGGTGTCTGCCATCCATTTCCTTTAGGAAGCATGTGCCAGAGGATGACAAGGACCTGACGATAGAATCTGCCTTACATCTGAGCCCTGCACTGAAGCACTGCCATCCATGTGAGCCCTGCACCAGGGCGAACTTGCAGGATTGAATGGCAAAACCCACGGCTCAGAGAGCCCCTCATCTGGGATCACCACCTCCAACCAGGAGGCAAGCTGGGCAAAGGTGTGGAAGAGAGTCTGTGCCCCATGTGAGCCTCCTGCCTCCTTGCCTCCTCACAGGCCTGTCCCTGGAGTGCAGTGGTCACTGATCCTGGTCGCCACAGACCTCGCCACGCACCACACGGAGGGATGAATTCAACAAGTGGAAGGACCTGCTTGGTGTGGCAGGAATTGCCCTTTTATGCTCTTACTCAGGGGGCGGGGCCACATCTGCATGCCAGGATCTGCTCCCATGACCATCTAAGGAAATTCTCCCTCACCAAGGTCATATACTTCCTGGGTCTATTGTGCTGCCTTATGGGGCCTGCTGCTGCCAAGGGGAGTGATGGGTACTTGCGGTTGGTGCAGGAAGGAGGTTGGAATCCACGACACACCTCTTACAAAACCCACACATTAATGATCTCTCCGAGCCTTGGTTTTCTCTTTTGTGAAATGGAAATGATAATACACATCACACAGGGGTTTCCTGAGGATCCAATAAAATAATGCATGCATGAAACTTGGCACATATTAAATGTGAGGAAAGGCTAGTGACTATTGATGTTGATGTTGTTCTTCCAAGGATAAGTGCTGTAATCCAGTTCATGAGTTTCACTTTGTGCTGTGTCTCAGGTACTCTGACAGGTATGGGGTGTTCTGAGGCACAGATGACCTAGCACTTGTCCTCAGGGATTTTTAGTTTGGTGGTGGAAGGAAATAAGTAAAAGGATGTCACACTTTGAGGTATAAGTACTGTTGCAGGGGCAAACACAGGAGATGTGGGAGCCCAGGAGGGAGTTTAACACCATGTGGGGCTGGGGAGGAGGCAGGCAGTTTTTGGAGGATGCAGCTTGTGAGTGGAGTCCTAAAAAAACAGGGGGTGTAAAGCCCAGTGAAGGAGTGGGAGAGAGGGAAGAAATGCATCCTGGCTCAGGGGGAACATTCCAGGTAGTAGGAATGAGGGCAGGATTAAGTATTCTGGCAAGCCATAGGCTGTCCTGGCAATAATGAGGAAAATATGGTTTGGTGAGCAGGGTCCATCTGATATGAAGGCTATGTCAGAACAGCAGTTTTTGATGGCTTATCTTTAGTGAGTGTGGCAGGCATGCTGGCTGCCTGCTAAATATCCATGCTCCTTCTTCCTCACCAACAGGACTCCACATTCTTGAATATGACAAATGCCCAGGTAAAAATCCATTTCCCAGCCTCTCCCCAGCAAACAGGGATGGACAGTGAAGCGTGTGTAGATTTTTTTAAAAACTTTTTTGGTTTTGAGACAGGATCTCACTCTGCTGCCCAGGCTGAAATGCAGTGAAGTGATCACGGCTCACTGCAGTCTCAACCTCCCAGGCTCAAGTGATCCTCCCGCCTCAGCCTCCAGAGAAGCTAGGACCACAGGCATGTATAACTATGCCTGGCTAATTGTTTATTTTTATTTTTGTAGAGATGAGGTCTCACTATGTTGCCCGGGCGGGTCTCAAACTCCTAGCCTCAAGCAATCCTCCCACCTCAGCCTCCCAAAGCACTAGGATTGCAGGCGTGAACCATTACACCTAATCTTTTTTTTTTTTTTTTTACTTTTTATAATAAAAAAAGCCCAAACATATACAAAAGTACAGAAAATAGTGCAAGAACCTCTATGTATTCTTCACATAGTTTTATAGCTATCAACTGTCAACTTGGTGTGGCAGGAATCAACATTTGCCATTCTTGTTTCATCGGTCCTTCCACTTGTCTTTTTTTTTTCTAGATTATTTTAAAGCACAGACCAGACATTATATTATCTCCACCCATATATATTTCAGTGTGTCTCTCTAAGAGATACTTTCTTTTTTAACGTAACCACAATGCTAATATCATACCTAACAAAATTAACAATAATTCCTTAATATCATCTAATATGCAGTCTGTATTCAATTGAGAAATCTCTTTAAGGGGACTGACTTGGTAGAAAACTAGGTGGCCCTTTGACCTTCTCCCTCTCCTTCTGCTGTTACAGGATATTCAGATGGCCCAAGCCCAAGTCCCCACTTTCACAAACTCACCACTTTGTGACCATGAGTAAACTTTGACAGCGGAAACCACACACTGGGGAAGGTGAAATGGAAAGATGGGAGGAGCTGGGACCCTGATGGCCATGCAGCCATCACACCAACAAGAGACTGCCTAACTCTGGTCATTTTTCTTCCTCAGTCTTGCTTTTTGTATTTTTTAATTAATAGATTTTTTAAAACTTATGAGCAGTTTCAGGTTTACAAAAAAATTGAGCAGAGAGTACAGACTTCCCAAATCCCCGACACCACCCCCACCGTTTCCCCTAGTATTGACATCATGAATGAGTGTGGTGCATTTATTACAGTTGATGAGCAAATATTGTTATGTTATTGTGAACTAAAATCCACAGTTTCCCTTAGGGTTCACTCTTGCGTAGATTCTATGGGTTTTGATGAAGGCATGATGACTTTTATCCACGATTATAGTATTGTACAGAGTAGTGTCACTGCCTAACAATCCTCTGCCTATTCATCCCTCTCTCCCTGCTAATCCCTGGCAACCACTGATCTTTTTACTGTCCCTGCCTTTTCCATAGTGTAATATAGTTGGAATCGTACAGTATGTAGCCTTTTCAGACTAGCTTCTTTTGCTTAGCAACATGCATTTCAGATTCTTCCATGTCTTTTTGTAGCTTGATAACTCATTTCTTTTCATCGCTAAATAATTTTCCATTGTCTGAATGTCCCACAGTTTGTTTATCCACTCACCTATTGAAAGACATCTTGGTTGTTTCCAAGCTTTGGCAATTATGAATAAAGCTGCTATAAACATTTATGTGTAGGTTTTTGTGTGGACATAAGTTTTCAACTCATTTGGGTGAGTACCAAGGAGAGCTACTGCTAGATTGTATGATAAGAGTGTGTTTAGTTCTGTAAGAAGCTGCCAAACTGTCTTCCGAAGTGGCCGTACCATTTTTCTTAATGTGGAGAGAAATCTTCCTTAAGCCGCTGTAATTTGGATCTCTGTTATTAGCAGCTGAATGCAATTCCTAATTGATAGGGTGGGAATGTGTTACTGAGTGCTGATTCGCTGGACAGAAATCTTCCACCAACACACTAAAAAGTCAGAAGTAACTGCTGGTCTAGTCATGCGTTCTTACCCATCAGCATTACTTTTTTTCATGAGGTCAGACAAGATTGTCAGATATATAACAAAGATATGACTGTGTTCTAATTTTCTATTAACATTACGATGATAAGAAAAGATTGGCTTGTCTTTTTATTTAGGTCCTGTTAAGGAGTCTCCACATGATTACTTCTTCGTAAGTGCTTGCAAACTTTTTGTTTAATGATCTGTTCCCGCTGTCTTTTGGCATTTTTCTGGTCTTCATAATTCCACCAAGATTAAGGATAGTGGTTTGACAGTTGGGTCTACAAATCCTGTCCTAGTTGGAATCCTCAAATGCTGAAGTGAGCAAATATTCCCCATTATCATTATCCAGTAATCAAAATCATTTTAGCGACTTGATTTGGCTTCATGCTGAGCAGTAGATGTGTTCTGGGGGAAAACTATATATACATCACATTGTTATAAATTAATTCCTATTTTAAATGAACTGGGAAAGCTTGTCACAGCAGAGGATAATGCAGTGAATCCTTCTATAAGGCAAATAATTCCATTATATGAATAATCACCCTCTAATTTAGTTCTCTGTGAATATGTAATATTCAAATAATGGGGATTTCAGGGTTTTTTTTACATATGGAGATTAGAGCTGAATGTTTGCTTATATTCAATTCCTTTTTTTTTTTTTTAACATCATCATCATCATTGTCTTCAATGTTGTTTGTTGTCATCACCAGGAAAGGCACCAAATTTTAGAAATACATGAAAAGAGCTGCCTTACTAGAGGTTGTCTTATCCACCAATAAGCAGGTCTTGTTCTGTGCTGAGGAATCCTATAGCTTCCTCAGTGTCTACATTCAATGGTACAGAATGATTACCTGGTTATGTGACCTTGGACAAATCACAAATTATATAAACTCTCTGGGTCTCAGTTTATTCATCTGTAAAATGAGAATGATGATGGCACATTACTCATGGGGTTGACTTGAGGATCAAATGTGGCAACATAGAGTGTCTATGTTATGTGTTCAATTAATGTCAGCTATTATAATTGCTTTTCGAAGTCGTATTATCATTAAACGTTCAGGTTAGACAAGCCCTCCCCTTAAAAAAATAACTATGACTGCATCACACCCATTAGAATGGCCACCATCCAAAACAAGCAAACAAATAAATGGAAAATAACAAGTATTGGCAAGGAAGCAGAGCAATTGGAACACTCGTGCACTGTTGTGGGAATGTAAGATGGTGTAGCCACTATGGAAAACAGTATGGTAGTTCCTCAAAAAACTAAAAGTAGAATTACCATATAATCCAGCAATTTCCCTTTTGGGTATATATTCAAAAGAAATGAAAGCGAGGACTCAAAGGGGTATTTGTACACCCACGTTTGTAACAGCATGATTCACAACAGTCAAAAAGTGGAAGTGACCCAAGTGTCCATCCATGCACAAGTGGGTAATCAAAACGTGGTATATACATGCAATGGAATATTATTCAGCCTTAAAAAGAAATGAAATTCTGACACGTGCTACAACAGGGAATAACCTTGAGGGCATTATGCTAAGTGATGTAAGCCAGTCACAAAAGGACCAATACTGTATGATTCCACTTACATGAGGCACTTAGATTAGCCAAATTCATATTAACAAAATGTAGACTAGTGGTTTCTAGGAGCTGGCGACAGAAGAGGATGGAGAATTGTGTTTTAGTGAGCACATAGTTTTAGTTTTGCAAGATGAAGAGTTTTGTTGATTAATGCTAGTGATGGAAGCATAACAGTGTGAATTTACTAATGCCAATTTTAAGTGTGCAGTAAGCATACAATTAAATGTTTAAGATGGTACATTTTATGTCACGTGTATTTTACCATTTTTTTTAAATAAAAAGATTTTTACTATTTTAAAATTATAAAATAACCACCATGATTAGGAGTTTTCTATACCTAGGAAATGGGAACACATCCAGTGGTAGAAGATTGTAGGGAATGGAGAAGTGACAGTGTGGCCAACCCAGAATACTCTTTAGCAGAACTGAATGCCTGTCATAGCTGACAGATGAGCCACTCAGAACATGCTTGCATTTGTCAATGATCCCTCCAGCTGACTCCACAGTCGACTGGTTTCACAAAGCATAACACTGGTTGTGATTTGTGTCTGGGTAACCACAGCTTCCAGAGATGGGCCCTGTCCAAGAAGCTGGTATTCAAAAATTACAACTCAATTGATAGGAGAAGAGTTCACTGGTACTGGCTTAGTAATTAAATTGCGAGGTGATTATTAGTCTGCTCAGGCAAAAAGATCACATGTGAGTACTTTAAGTAGCCTAAGACTAAAAAACTCCTCCCAGAAAAAAAAAAAAACCTGTAACTAAATTCATACCATTTTCTGCCAATTATAGATGCCCTCCAGTGACTTTAAGGTTGCCACAGCAACATGCCCACTGAAAGGTTGTCTTAGTCCATTTTGTGCTTCTATAACAGAATACCTGAGACTGGGTAATTTATAAAGAAGAGAAGATATGTATTTCTTACCTTTCTGGAGGCTGAAAGTCTAAGGTATAGGGGCCCACATCTTGCAAGGACCTTCTTGCTGTGTCTTCCCATAGTGGAAGATGGAAGGACAAGACAGCACACATGAGCCAGAGATCAAACTCACAGACTTAAGCCTTTTCATAATCAGCATTAATCCATTACGGGGTGGAGCCATCATGACCTAAACACCTCCTAGTAGGCCCTACCCCCCAACGCTGTTGCATTAGGGATTAAGTTCCCAACACATGCTTTTTGTTAAAAAAAAATGTGTTAAATAATACATTGGGACATATTCACTATAGCATAGGGCATGATTGCTAAGTCCTGAAATATATGGATATAGCAAAGAGAGAATGTTTCACATCTTATCTCTGTGTCAAGCCAAAATTGTCTTCTAGGGGTAGGACAGGTGAACTGTCACCAGGCAGCTCTCCTCTCTTCTGTGGCGCAATCTGAGGTCCCAAGCTGGCTTGCCACCTCTGCCACTGCCCCACAGGGAGCACAGCAGCCCGGCATTTCCCCTACACTGCTCCCTTCCCCTGGGTGGTCTCCCAGTCCACATCAGCTAATAGGCATCCTCCCTTGTTTTTCTGAAAACCTCCTCTGCCACCTCTCCCAAGCAGGGTTCCCTGACCGAGTGGCAGCTTGGTGCTTTCTAGAGCAGATCCCATTCAATCACCTAGCTCTGCACAAAATAAATTCAAAGGCTTCACACACCCTTTGCCTTTGTTCAAGTCCCAGACTTGATGAAAATCAGCTGACTCCTGTGAAGGTGATAATGGGGAGTAATACTGTGAACCACACTGATACTGAAGACACATTCCAGAAAGCTGCTGATGAGGCAAAATTTGGTCTATCAGGTCTGACAATGCATGTACCAGACGTGCTGCTACTTAAAGAAATGATGGCTACTTCTTTTGTAAAAGGGATAACCATCTTACAAAGTGTCTTTTGTGTAAATTTCTATTTTTATATATTAGTAGGTACATTTTAGAATTTAAAAAGCTGTCTTGAGTCATTTCTGGAAAGAGTGGAGTATAAACAAATCTGATAATTTTGCCAAAACGGAAAAAGAGGTGGGGTGAGGGTAGTGGATCTGCATGTGAGAAAGGGACAGAATGACAGCTCATGAAGAACCATGAGAACAGATCCTGATTCTGCAAGCTCTACTGAACCCTCAGAGGCCCTGCTGAAGATGAGGATGAGGATTACTGGGATTAGGGCACAAGCCAGTGTTGGATCTCACAGTCTGGGTCAGGCTGGGAGTGGCTCCCACAGTCTGGGCCATACTCTACTGTCTACCCGAATTATAACTGAAAAACAAAATCTAATCTCACCCTCTTGAGTCATAGAATAAAGTCCTAATTGGTCAAAACTTTTGTTCCTGGTCCCACACAGCCTATCACTTGGGTAACAGCAAAAATAACAACAATAATAACCAAAAAATAAAACCTGGCGTTACTATAAGCCCTTACTATGTGTGAAATGCCTTGTATACATCATCTCCTTTAAGCCTTATAACGACTTACTGAGATATGTTCTATTATTTCTCTCTTTTGTAGAGGAAATGGAAGCTTAGAGTTGCCCAAGGTCAAGTGGTGATAAAAGGGGAAGGCAGGATGCAAATCCTGGTGTCTGCCTCCTGAGTCCAGTCTTGAACCAATGACACACAACTAACTTTCTGGACTTCGTGCCTCCTCCTCCCCATTGCTCAGCCCCTCCCCGATGTGAGTTCCCACTTCTAAGCTCCTGCCTGCCTATCACCGAGAAAGCCCCCTTTCCAGCCCTGGTCCCATCCTATCACACTCAGGCCTGGCTCGGGTCCACTTCTCCCTTGAATGTCTCTCTGCTGCTCTAGCTTACAAGGGTTGCCTTTTCCCTGAACAATCACTCTGTCTATATTACACATATGGCACACCTTGGATTTTAATCTTTTACTGCCATTTCTGTTTAAAATGTGTATGTCATCTGAACTAAACTGTGAGGTTCTGTAAGCCTAAATTAATGCCCACTTTTGTGTGTGCTGGTCATTCATATTCAACTTTGAACAAATGCGCTATATATAATAAATACTAGGGTATAAAGGATCATTTAAATAATTTTTTAATGTTATCTATAAAGAGTTTTTAATAACACAGAAAATATGTGTTTAATTTTATTACATGAGAAAAGCAACATGCAAACATGCATAAGCAATGCCATCTCAGCTATTATAATTCCACATGATAAATCACATGTAGAAAATTTAAAACATAAAATATACAGGGTAATAAATAGGGCAAGAAAGGCATGGAACCTCATTCAGATTTAGTGATGCATCTTCATTATTTCCTGCAATCATTTTCTTATTAACAAATTAGAGAATGTGACAAACACTCAAAATCCAGAATGTAGTATGTGGACCCCCTACTATGTATGTCTCAAAATGAGCCACCAGCATGTCTGAAGAAAATATTGTGATATTTACTGAAATTTATTTTTATGTCAAAAATAGGCAAAAAGAGTAAACTTCCCTAAGCGCAAAGGATCTTTTGAATCATTAACATAAATGAACACATACACATCTCTGAAGTCTCAATTTAAAAGAAAAAACACTTTATTATAAATGCACCATTGAGGAAGAATGATGTTTCCAAAATTTCCTGCAGCTGGAGTACAGGTGCTCACCAGGGACTCAGAGAAGGTAGATCCTAATGTCTTGAGATGAGGGGCGTAGTTAACTCACTGGCTCTGAGGCCCACAGCTCTGGGTAGACCACCACCTACCCACTGGCTGCGTGCCCCTTGGTAAGCTACTTCACCCCTTCCGGTCTCAGTTTGTTCCACTGTAAAAGTTGCTTTGCCAACTAAGTGAGACAAAGCACACAAAAAAAGTTTCGCTTGTTGCTCTGTAAATAGTAATAGCTCAATTAATACAGTAGCTATTGTTCTTTGAAAGGGGACTTAGAGATCCTGGAAGGCTCAAGGGCAATTATTTTGCAGATATTTCAGAATAAGACTTGAGCAGACAGGATTTATAAACTGACTGAAGAGGGAGACACCTGGGATAGAAAACGGAAGGGCATCTTCAGCAGGGGGACCGTCCCAGCTAGAGGGATCATATTGGCCTAACTCCTCTCTCTGCACTTCCTGTCTTTCAGGCTGTTCTAGATGTGGCTCTTCAAACTACAAAGATCGGAAGTCACTCAACCTAGCGCAAATTAAAGGGGATTACTACAAGAATATGGAGTGTATTAGGCTGTTCTTGCATTGCTATAAAGAAATATCTAAGGCTAAGTGATTTATAAGAAAAGAGGTTTAATTGGCTTATGATTCTGCAGGATGTACAGGAAGCATAACACTGACATCTGCTTCTGGGGAGGCCTCAGGAAGTTTTACTCATGGTGCAAGGTGAAATGAGAGCTTTCAAGTAACATGGTGAAAGGAGAAGCGAGAGAGAGAGAGAGAGACAGAGGTGGGGAGGTGCCACATACTTTTAAATGACCAGATCTCACATGAACTCACTCACTATTGTGAAGATAGCACCAACGGAATGGTGCTAAACCATTCATGAGAAATCCACCTCCATGATCCAACCACGTCCCACCAGGCCCCACCTCCAACATTGAGGATTACCATTCCACATGAGATTCAGAGGGAACACAGATCCAAATGATATCACAGAGGTATCGGGAGTCCAAGAGAGGCATAGTAGAGCACCCAGTGAGGGAGAACTGAAAAGGTAAGGAACTGAGGCTACTCTAAACATGTCTCTTTCCCTCTCCCTCCTCTTTCCCCCCTCTACTCACTTCTTCTGCTTACTTATCTTGCACTCGACCCACCTAAAACACAAGCCTTGACCTGAGCAGCCATCACCAATGAGCAGAGAGAGGTTTCTCAGCCTCTTACTTCAGATTCTTACAAGAGGAATTCTGATTGGCTCAGTTCCTCTGATGGAGCCACATCCACTCAAGTCCAGCCTAGCCCAAGATCCCATAGATCGGGTGTATACCTCTGGTGTGATTAGCACTGCCTGCCCCTCCCATTTTTTTAGAGTGTAGACTGGCAAACAAGGAAACTTGTCTCTTGCAGAGATGTGGGGTGTATCTTTGTCCAGGCCTTCACCATGAACAAGGCTGTGGTGCTCACGCCACTAACTTAGGAGGTCTGACCTTGAACTCTGGGAGACTTGAGGAATGTCTGATGACTCACAGGCTGACATTGAATCAGTCCATGTCCTTAAATCTTGCAAAAGGAAATCTGCTTATTTTATATTCCCTCATGGACTTCAGGGCTTTGTTTAACAAATATTACAAACCTTTCCTGCTCTGCTGGAATTAAACAGCTTAAAATTCTTCCTTTTGGCTACTTAATTTTCTTGCTTCTTTTGCCAGTGAGATTATAACATTCTTGAAGGGAGAATTTCAGGTGTGGTGAAGATCTTAGAGATCATTGAGGCCAACCTTCTCATTTTACAGGTGTGGAAACTGAGGCCCAGAGACAGGAAACGTCACACAGCAGGAGAGGGGCAGGTGGGACCCGGGATCCCGTTTCACACACTGTGTTCCCCAGAGTACCTTGCCATGTCTTAGGCACAGCATTGTCCCAACAAATATTCAATTGCTTTATTTCATATTCTGCTTTTGCTTTTCTCAAGCTCATTGTTCTCTATTCACATCCCTTCTCCACCACCGACTTCAATCTTAGGGGATCACTTTGCATGTGCCTTTCAGGTGTTGGTCTTTGGGGTTGTGTAGTGGAAGGTGAGATGAGGCATGGGTGAAATTTCACCTGGTTCTATCAAGCTGTTATCTCTCCAGGCCAACACCACGGTAACAGAGCGTAGACACTAGACTACCAACTTCCTTCCTTCTGCACTGTCAGTGGCCTCCAAACTGCATGATGAAGCCACTCTAGCTCCCACAGTAAGTCACTAGTTCTGCAATGCCTCCTGGGCCAACACCGCATAACAGGAATTTTGGCCACTGCTGACCTTCTCCCAGTGGGAAGTAACAAGTGGATGTAGCCCCACCTTCCTCCCAGAAGCCTTCTCTGATCCTTGTAGCCGACTGGGAACTCTTAGTTCATTTGACATCACTCTCACACAGTGGAGCGCTTCATTCATTTTCCTGTTATCTGCTGGGCATCAGCCTGGTCTCAGCTCCTGAAGGTAGGTAGCTTCTCTCCCCCAGCACCTACCTAGGCTCCCACCAGGCCTTCAGTCAATGTGTGGACTGACCAGTAACTTTTCCCTGGAACAGCTATGGCTACGGAGGTGGGTGGAGAGAAGTCATGGCAAGAAAGGAGAACTAGTACTTTTTGCTATTAGGCAAGTGTGAATGAGGAGAAGCAACTCCTTAAAACAAACAGAAACATTCTGACTTTTCATTTCTAGGCAGACAGGGCAACTCCTGGCCACTCAAAATCGGTCACAATTAAACCAATGCTAGCGTCATTTGCTTCAGGAATCTCCAGTTCCTTCACTCTGCACCCAGCAGCTCTTCCGACCCAAGCCTGCAGGTTGGGCATGAAATCAATCCCAGAGCAGAGAAAGAACAACAGACGACGGGCCACATAAGCCCCAGGCCTCCCACCTGGGGGAACTCTGGTCTGAGGCATCTACAAGGCCTTCCCCTCAAAGATCCCCATTCCAGCCTGAAATGCCCATCATCAGAGGCCACTGAAGAGAGCGCTCAATAAGAAGACAAAAGTGTCAGAGTTAGAGGAGAGAATCAGAAGAATATCTTATATGTTAACGACAGTTTATTAGACTGGAGGTAGAGCAGAGAGCCAGGCACTGAGGATGTGGAAAACAGGAGGGAAGTTTGGGTGGGCAGGCAGCAGCAGTGCAAAGCCCCAGGCACTGCCCAGAGGAGGCAGCATTAGGTGGGGCAGCAGGGTAGGGAGCAGAGGAGCATGAAGAACTTTGGCTGATGTGGGTTAAGAGAGCTAGGCCAGGAGCAGGGGAAGGTTAGAATTGGGTCCAGGTTCCTTGAAGACAAACCTAACTGATTTCACATATTAAGATGTGTCACCCTCAGGAATCCTTCCTGCACTACTAGCTCTGCTGGTGTGAGTCTGCAGAAAGAAAAATTCAGGGATCATTTTTGAGGGCCAGAAAGACTCAGGACAAGAAAGGGCATCAGCCATCTTTGAGCACTTTCCATGTGACACAGTCAGCATAAACCCATGATCACCACTGGTTCTCACAAGGCCAAGAAAAGTTGTTGAGTAAGTGGCCCAAGGTCATCCCTTATGAATGTTAAGTAAGCTGCCCAAGGTCACAGAGCCAGGATGTATCATGCCTGGGATTCAAACCCAGGGGTCACACTGACACCAGAGCCTGTGGTTCCCACTGCCCCCTCACCCTAGGTGCATACCCCAAACGGAGGTGTGTGCTCTCCGTGGAAGCTTCACGTTCCACATGTTGCTCAACCTCTAGCCTCTCCTCACCTCTGAGGGTGCGATTTAAGCAAAAGCAAAGCCAAAACCCCGACAATTTTATTCTTATTTCCTTTGCAGGTGGCATGCCTGTCACACAATATGTAAAAACCAACAATGACAACAGGGTAAGTAAATGGGAATTTGCTGAATGTGTATATTCCAGTATTATTACATAATATTTTGTAAACCCAGGAAATTGTCCAGATGTTAAAGCATACAAATAACTCACTGCTGAGCCAATGAGGCATAAATGCTAAGAAGGACAAACCAACGGGAAGAGTCAGGTGTGCTTAAACCTGTTCCTTTGGAGTGGACGACGGTTGCCTGCCGCCCAGACAACTGGCCTCTAGTACCCACTCTGTACCAAATCATGGCTGGGCATGAGTTGCTTAACTCTCTGGGCCTGTTGCCTCCCTCCTGAAGGGAGGGAATGACAGCCACCATGGCCTTTGGTACAAGAATCAAATGAGTTGTTCTATAGGATGTGAATGTCTATGCTGTTTTGTGTCTCAAGCCCGGGAGACAAGTTCTCCACACAAAACAAAATCCCACCCATCCTTCAAGGCCCATGCCACTCTCCATGGCTAATTTTTTAAATTTTTTGTAGAGAAGGAATCATGCTATGTTGCCCAGGCTGGTCTTGAGCTCCTCAGGCTCCAAAACTGCTGGGATTGTAGGCCTGGGACCTTTCGAATTAGCTCTCTTCTCTCACCTGAAGCCTTTGTACCCTTTAACCTTAATCAGGTGCTTATCCTTTCCTCTCTCTTTGTTAAAAATCTTAGAAATTCTTGCCGGGCACGGTGGCTCAATTACAGCAATTAAAGTGTAATCACAGCACTTTAGGAAGCTCAGGTGGTGGATCACGAGGTCAGGAAATGGAGACCATCCTGGCTAACACAGTGAAACCCCATCTCTACTAAAAATACAAAAAAAAAAAAAAAAAAAATTGGCCAGGTGTGGTGGCGGGCACCTGAAGTCCCAGCTACTTGGGAGGCTGAGGCAGGAGAATGGCATGAACCAGGGAGGCAGAGCTTGCAGTGAGCCAAGATCACGCCACTGCACTCCAGCCAGGGCAACAAAGAGAGACTCAGTCTCGAAAAAAAAAAAAAAGAAAAAAAAAACTTAGAAATTCTTTGCTCAAGTATCACTTCCTCCAGGAAGTCTTCCTGACCCTCTCCCAGACCCCACCCACCCTCCATCCAGTTGGCTGCTCCAGGTTGTGTAGTGGGGGGAATTTCACAGCACTTTGTGTTAAGCGCTGACTTATCCCTTGTATAATACTTTCAATGACTGTAGTCCCTAATACTGGACTGAGCTCCTTGAGCGCAGAGACTGTGAGTCTTACCTGTCTTGGCATTCCTAGACACACCTGGTCTGTGGAAAGTGCTCACTAAATGTGAATATAAACTAATGAATAAATGGGTTTCTACAGCAGTTTATACTGCATCACACAGTTCCTCTAATGAATTTCTAGCCCCCTTCCCTGTTGGGGCATACAGTATTTTATTCAGTATTTCTCCTGAAGGCCTCTCTGTGCCAAGCTCAGTTTTAACCAAAACATTGGTGATCTGGTTAAGTCATTACTGAATTATCCACTACGTTGAATTCTCCCAACTACCCCGTCCCAGCCCTTAGCTTGGCCGAAGGAAAATTAATTGGTTGCAAAGTGCGTATCTAATTACAACAGCCAGCCCCTGACACAGAGATGCTCAAATGTTAATTATAACATATGCATCTCAATAACCGACGGTGGCATTTAGTGCAGCATTAATCACGCCACTTGGGCCCCCCAGTGCATACACAAAGCTCCTTTTTATCTGCCATTAGCACAGACTTTGCACTTTCGGCACGGACGTTCTCATCCTTAAAGCCTTTCGGACTCTAAAACCAACGTTTCCCTGTAAGCCTGGACTGCGCCTAAGCCCCCAGTTCTCCCACCGCAGGGGCCCCCACCCAGGGCTGCGCCAGCGCCGTGGGGTCGCTGGGCGGCGGGTTTTGGCGTCGCTAGACTGGGCTGTCTTGGCAGCTAAGGCGACATCCTGAGCGTCCCGGGGCCACCCCGCTCTCCAGGGCCCGCCATCCTGGAAAAGAAAGGCGAACTACATTACCCAGCAGGCCTCCAGCCGCCCTCTTTCCTTTCAAGTCTTTGCACGTGGCCTGAGGGGAGGGCGGGGCCTGAACGTCACTCTCCTACATTCTCTTTCCCTGTGTCAGATCAGGGATCATTTTTTTTCCTTCCTCTACTCCCTCCCCCCTACCCGCCCCTCCCTCCCTGTTTCCCTTCCCTCCCTCCCTCCCCTCTCTGCTGGGTCTGTGCGCTGGGGCGCCCGATCCCCTCCGCAGCTGAGACGCTCCGAACTCGAGGCAGGAGTCGGCTCTCCGGAGCCTCGTCCCTCCCTTCCCCTTCCCTGCCCCCTTCCCCCACCCCCGACTCGGGCTTGGCGCGGCGGCCAGAGGAACCCCGAGGTGAGCATCTCCTCGCCCGTCCTCCTCTTATAGTCATCTCAGCTTGCTGATCGATTCGGGGACCCGGGAGGAGGGCTGCGTGACGTGGGCGTGCTTATAGATAAATCCGGGAAAACCGCCCCAAACAATCAGCCCCCTTCCCCCCCTCCCTGCTCCTGGGCCAGCGGGGTGTCCGCACCCATCTACCATCCCCTCCTCCCCCTCGGTGGGGAACTGCACTCCACAGTGTCGCCCCCTCCCTGGGTTTGTCCCATTCCCTGCCGGGTTCCCCGCCCCGCGGGGTGTCATGGCCCTGGAGCTCCGGCGCCAAGGGGGGCTCTTGGGGGACGCACGGCTGGAGCCCGGCTCGCTTTGGAGCTGCGCGGTGTAGCCGCTGTCATGTGCCGGGTTCCGACCTGGGAGGAGGAAAAGAGCGAGCGCGATTCCTCTTCCTTTTGTTTTGAAGCCCGCATTTGCTGCATCGAGCAGTTGGTTTAGTATCAGCCAAACTTGCAGCTGTTCAGACCGCGCTCCGCCGAGGTAGGGAGCCCGTCTCGGGGTGGCGTTTGGGGGCCGGGGGCTGCGGCACTCGGGGCTGCGGGAGGGACCCCGAGAGTGTGTCGCCACGCCGCCCCTCCCTTCCCCGGTGACTGATTGTGTCTGTGGCAGCGGGCGTGTGTGAGTGTGCGCGCCCGTCCCCGCGGGCTCGGGGATGTCTGTGGATGGCTGTCGTCTAGACAGGGCGCAGCCCCCTCCCTGCGTCCCCGGTGAGCCCGCGGGCCGCGGGGAGAGCGGGGGATGGGAGCAGAGGAAGAAACCAAATCGGTGGACCCGTTGCGGTCTCCCCTTTGCTTATTCCCAACGGTTGTGGTTCTGTTGGCTTTTTTTATTATTCCTGTCGCTGCGGTGCAATCGGGCCTGGGGAATAGATACGCCCGGCGGAGAGAGGTTCACTTGACAGGCTCTGAAAAGCCACCTCTGGGTGGCGAGTGACCCGAGAGGCCGTGGGGTGGGCTCCGGCTCGGGTTCATCAGGACGACGAGCAGGTAACTGTCCCGGGCGCCGGTCATGGGGGAGGGCGGGCGGGGGGGCGATGGCTTGGGCTGCGGCGAAGGTCTGGGGCCTCGGAGGGCCGCGTGCCGGTGCCTGGATGTGGCCGGAGGGGGCGTCCGGGACACCGCGCGCCTGAGCCGAGTGTTTCTCTATTGATGGTAAAAGACAATCGGGAGGGGGGTGGTCCGAGCCCGTTATCTGGGCGGCGTTGGCTCTGTTTGGTTCCGCGGAGTTTTCAGGGTTGGGGCTGGGGGGTGTGAGCACCGCGGGCTGTGCGGCGTGTAGAGGGGAGGGCTGACTGGCGGCGCCGCGTGCGTCTCCACCCCGAGGAGTGAGGCGTCGCCTCCCCCGCCCGGCTGTTTGTGTGTACACACGGCTCCGGTGTGTGTGGGGGGCGGGGACCGCAGACCGCGGCGTAGTGGGGACAAGCGTGGGCCCCGATCCTCCGCGCGACCGGTCCCGCCAGCCCCCTCCTTGTCTAAGTCGGGGTCGTGTGTCCCCGCGCGCGCGCGCCCGAGTTACTTGGAGAGGGGACCGTGCGGCTGTGGGCCGGGGAAGACCGTAGGGTCGCGTGTGCTGGTCTTCGGTGCAGGAGTCCCAGGTCCGCTGTGCGGCCGGAGTCACACAGCCCCTCCCTCCGCGTCCGCGACGCCCCGTGACCCGGCAGACTGGGGGTCCACCCGGCGGCGCGGGGGGTTGGTTTGGCTGCGCCGCCCCCAGTCCACGCTGGGGTGACCCCGCACCGAGGCGTTCTATGGGTGTGCGTGCCCGCGCTCGCCGCCGCTGCCTTCGCAGACCGGGGAGAGAGTCAGCGACTGCCAACCGCAGCCCCGGCTCTTCAGTCTGGGGACAGTGGGAGCCCAAGCCCAGCGCGCCCCAGCCCGGCCCAGGCCGCCGCCCGCCCGGCGCTGTGTCTCTGCGGCCCGAGGATTATCCCCCAGTCCAGGGGCCCGCGCGACCAAGGAGGAAGCCGCTGGAGCCGCCGGCTCGGCCGCGGCTAGAGCCTCCGTAGGGCGAAAGTGACACAGCGCGAGCGAGCGCCGCCGCTGCTGGAGCCGGGGCCGAGAGGAAGGAGCCGCCCAGAGCGCAGGGAGGGGCCGCCGGCTGTCCGTTCCCAGTTCCTCCTGCCCAGGGCCCGGTCTGGGCTGAAAACCTCAGGAATCCAGGCTCCTAGCAGGCTCGGGCTGCGCGAGGAAATGGCCTGGCTTTCAAGAAAACCCAATTATACGTGAACAGAATGCACCGAACAGACGCTAGAAGATGGCCAGGACACGCTCAGGTTGTCTGGGGAAACTCCTTCTGAGTGTTTGACACAGGATTCGATTTACACACAGATCACCTCATCTGTGTCAAGTATCTGTCCTGGATAATGGATGCTCAGAGGCAGCAATTTTGTAACACATTCTAGGGCACAGTGTCATCAGTGATTAACAGGTTGCTAGAATAATAATATATTTGTATGACCTTACAGGGCAGGTTTTCTTCCCCCAGAACCTCCCCCCGCCCCCGCCAGATATCATAGCGTTAAGAGGGTCCTGTGAGGTAGGAGAGTATTAGCCCCATTTTACGGATGAACACACTGAGGCTCAAAAATGTGGCTTGCATAAGGCCTCTGGGTGGGGGAAGGGCCACATTCCCCCTTTTCTCAGCTTATGGCATTTAATTAATAGTGGCCACTTTTTTTCTGAGTATGGATTCTTGACACCTCAGGAAATACTGAAGCTAAAAAATAGAGTATATTATGCTGACACATATTCTTTCTCAAAACACTCTTGATTTGTTAACCATTCCTAATGAGAGCAGCCACTAAAGAACGGAAGTCTGCATTGCTGTTATTACCACGCATTTAATAATTTGCTGTTGGTGAATGGATAGCAGCTGTGATACATCCAGTTTCTACCAGAATCATATGTGCATATAATAAATGTATATGGTATGCCTGTTCATGTAACACTTATCTATGTTTGTATGGCTGTGTTCATTGAGTCTTTATTGAATTCAAGGAGCAAAGAACTTATACATGTCTGCATGGATTTCTCAGAATTCATGCATGTGAAGGCTGTCAGACAGCCTGGAGGGTTATTAAGTTTAGCCAACTAATCAATTAATTAACCATTCACTCAATATGTACTGGGCACCTACATGTTTGTGTATCTAGAAGTGCGTACAAAGAAAACTTCACAAATGTTAATTAAGTCCAGCAAATGTTTATGAAGCACCAGCCTCACTTAGGCCAGATACTCTGCTTCTCTACAAAGATAGTAGAGCAGAGATAGTTAAGTTGCAATGCAATAACACAGCCTACAGGAGGGAACAAATCATAAATATTTTAGAGCAGTCACCCTGGAACTTAGTTTCACATATGTTGGTTTCAAGGGGCCCAAAATGCCAGTTCTTATTCTAGAGCAAATGCAGAAGGAAGCGATGGGGAAAAAACACCTTGATAGCCTTGTTACCCTGAACTTCAGGCTGTTTGCAACCTCCCGGGAGGGCCCAGAGGTATGTTCTTCTGTGGAAGTTAGGCAGCTGATGGAAATTACCCTGAAGCCAACCAACAGGTTTCTGGCGACACGGAGCTAAGGAGATGTTCTCCGTGGTCCCGCCCCAGCTCAGATGTGCTGTGACTCAGGGACAGGCTGTGGCTTTGGTCAAGGTCTCGCTCAGGCCCTGCCTGGGTGTAGGAGTTTCTGCCTCACAGGTCTGTGTAGGTGTGTTAATACAAGTCTGCTTTTTATCTAATCCCAAACTCACCGTCTGGTCCCAGATATTGTCCTCTAATTTCATTTCTGTTTTGGGCTCCATTGCCCTTGTTTTAAGGTTATGTTGTTTGCAGCTCAGGTCATGAAGGAGGAGGCAGGAGATGGGTGGTTAGGTTGGAGAGAGAATCCTGAGCCCAGATAGAGAACAGGAGGTACAAACATGCAGGCAAATTGCAGTTTCTGAGAATTCTCCACACGTGGTGGCATTTCTGCATAACTTACCTGATAACACAGCCCCATTTGATGTCCTTGGCTTGGCAGGGGGAGGGGGCGTCTACCTCTGGGCCTCACTGCTGACTCACCGGCACCCTGAGCTCAGCTGCTTCCTTTCAGGTTTGGGTTTTCTTTTGCCCCTGCCTCCCGCTGTGTGCGGTTTAATTTAGAACCTTGCTATAATGGTGGCCTTCTCCCTGTGTTAGCACCGTGCTCTCAGCATGCCTCTGACTTTGGAATTAAGGCCAGAGCTGTGGTTCACAACGGGGTGAGAACAGACACATCCTTGGATCTCCGGCACCCAGAGCTGGGGAGGACTTTGAAGATGATCTGATCTTCACGTGAAGACCTGAAGCCTAGGGAAGTGGAATGACTTGCCTAAGGTCATGGTGAGCCCTTAGCAGAGTGGGTAAAAAATCCTGGAATTTGAGATTTCATCCAATCTTCTCTCTATATACCGTAATGCTTTCTGGAAAAAAGTTAGGTTCTTACTTCCCAAAGAGTGAGAACTCTTTATCTTCTCTCCTGTCTTCTGGTTCTGGGAAGAGCTCTGAAATTCATTTGACTTCTCTTTCCTTCACAACTGGCCCTTCCTGCCTTATCTTCATCTTTGGCATTCATGAGCAAATGAAGGTCTGTATTTGGGAAATATAGGGTGTCTTGGTGTCCTACAGTGCTCTTAAGCTTGGTCTGTGGCTTTCTGGCCCTGAGGCAGGGTCCTCAGGAACCTTTTGGAAGTGTTTGCAAAGCTGGGATGTGTGTGTACTTTTCTAGGAAGAGAATCTACAGATTTCATTTGATTCTCAACTGACTCAAGTAAGGACAAAACTACTGGTAGGGAGAAGGACAGAAAGGTTGAATAGTGGTTGGTTGACACTGGGGCTACTTTAATACGCTGCACTTGATTTGGCTTTACAGTTTGCAAACTATTTCACACAAATTATCCCATCTGCCTTTTATAATAGGTGGTTATCGTTATCAGCCTGTGAGGCAGTTGTTGTTATACCCATTTTGCAGAGCAGGAAGCTGAGCCTTCATGGTTAGTGGCATGCCCAAGTCACGAGTAAGCAGTAGAGCAGGGATATGAACCCTGACTTCAGACTTCAGGTCCAGTGCTCAGGGCTGAGGTGGCTTGCTATCTGACATCATTATGATGAACAGAAAGCCTTGAACTTCTCAGAGCTTCTTAATGCCTACTGTTCACTCATATTCGGCCACAGAGCCAGACCCAAATGCTCACTTACCCAAGGGGTAGGGGAGATAAAGTATGGGAGGCAGTTACCATAGCAACGATCTGTAGAGTGGAGCCAGTTTGGGATGGTTTCATGGATGAGGTGAATTTGGGAGTAGGCCTGGGTAATGGTGGAGGAGGTTTTAGGCTGGGGCAATGGCCCAGAAATGGTTAGGGGGCAACTAGGTGCTTGGGGTGGGTAGAACAGACCTAAGAGGTTTACTTGATCATCCTGCAGTCGGTGCGAGCTTCACAGTAGTTGTCGGGCTGCTTTTCTATGCCTGTCTTTGTGCTAGGCCCTGGGGCTATGACAGTGAACAGGTACAGCCCCCTGCCTTCAAGCAGCCAGCTTTCTAGTGGGAGAGACAGATGCATAAACAGTTCCATTCAATGTCATGTGGGAAGTCTAGGTAGAGAGAAGCCCAAGGCCCTTACAGCGGCACAGACAAGGGGCAGCCACCTGCTCCGGCCTCAGATGTCAGGGAGGGTTTCCTAAAGGAGACGGCTCAGGAGCTGAATCTTAATGGATGAAAAGGAACTGGCCAGGAGAGGAGATGGGAGAAGGGCATTCAGGGAGAAGGCATGGCATGCGCAGGGTGTGGAGGCATGAGGCTGCCTGGGTGTAGGAAGGAATCGCAAGCAGTGAGGTCAAATGCAAAGGCAGAGATGCAGACAGCGCTCAGAGTGGAGGAGCTTTGTAAGCCTGGTTTCAGACCTTGGCTTTTAGCCTGCAGGTAAGGCATAGAGGAAGGACTTTAATCAGAGAGGTGTACAGCCTTGCTTGGATCGGAAGGGAACAGGACTGGGAGCCAGGCGGCCATGGGACTGGTGAGGCAGTAACAGGCTCTCCACGGCATCCAGGTCATAGGGGGTGAGACCTGGAACAAGGGCCATGCATCTAAGGATGGACCAAAGGTCATACATTAAAATTAGTTGGGAGTAAAGTCCGCAGTGATTACTTAGACTTGGGGGATAAGGGAATCATCTCAGTGGCTCCCAGGTTTGTGGCCTCACTGACTAGATGGACGGCAGCTCTTAACTCAGGTGCGAACTTCTGGTTGCTGGAGCAGGGTCTGCTGGGGTTGAGATGGGAGGGAAGATCATGGTGAGTTCAGTGCTCCGGTATTGAATTGGAATTGCTGGTAGGATAGTGGGGTGGTGCTGCCTTACAGACAATGCACTGTGCAAGCTAGAGGCCGCAGAAGTGTGTGCCCAAGCTGAGCCCTGGGAGCGGGGAAGCATTGGCCACTGAGCGTAACCACGGTGAGGGCTGCCGTAGACAATGAGAGCAGACCTCTTCCTCCCATTGTCAGAGAATCCTTTGTCATGCCGGCCGCTGTCGTCAGGGAAGCCAGGCGGGGATGCTGTGTCATGCTGGAGGCCCAGCTGGCAGAATCCGGCGACAGCCAAGAGCGTTTTTCAGCTGGAAGCATTAGAGTGAGTTAGGGGAGAGGCATTTCGCTTTTTAACATCCACAGTGAGCAGAGCCCTGTCCCAGCCCCTTGGAGTGTACAGAGTGGGGAAGCCCTGGAACCTGCTTCCAGGAGCAGGTAGTTTTGTTGGGGAGAGAAGATATGAACATATGAAGCCACTAAAAAGCTGTAACAACCCCAGGGAAGAGTGGAATGCAAATTAAATAGAGTGTTGCAGATCCCTCTGTTCCTGCCATACTTCATTTTTATAGAGCTGATGTGTTTTAGGCAAACGTCCAGTCTTTGCATGTTTAAATTCTCAGAACTGACAATAGTGCCTGGCACATTGTAAGTGTGTGTTCAGTCTATGTTTGTGGATCTGCAGGGATGTACCCAGAGTTAGTCGTCTGGGGTGGGAGGTCAGTCAGGGAAGGTTTCCATAAGCACGTCCAAAAGGGGCATCCCAAGACTGATTTAGAATACTTTTAGTACCACAGTGGAGTAAAAATCTTGAAAACCTTCCAATGACAGAGCACCTAGAAAGGCTGTGTAAGCTGTAGCTAGCGTCCTTTCAAAGAAGAGCTAAGCTCATGGAATGTAAGGGAAATCCCCAGGGATCTCAGGCAGTGGGGAGGGTGAGCTCCAGCTGAGGCTCGTCTAGGCCTGGGGGTTGGGAGGGGTGTTGAGGGGTGGTTCCTGGCCTCAAAGCCCAAGGGGTTGAGTCGTGACTGCATCTCCTCTGAGACTAGAGATGATACCAGGAATCAAGAGCCCTGCCTAAAACAGGACCTGGTAAAAGTTTGCATGCTGGGAGAAAGGATGGACTAGACAGCAGCCCGTCCGCATGGGGCATGGAAAGTGGGTGTGCTGCTTTTTGTCTTGACCTGGATGTGAGGTGGAGAAAAATCTTCCCTAGAAATGTGAGACCTCAGGCCTGTTAGAGCTTTGAATGTCCACTACACATGTGGTCCAGGAGGCCCTCAAGAGAGAAATTAGCATGTAAAGACTTGGGGGCCAGTGTCTTCCTGACTGTGAGCTCTAGGGCATCAGGGGCCTGGGGAGAGTCTGGGGCTCTTTGCCCTTTGCTGACTTAAATCTCCACCTTGGGAGATGCTTTGCGATCAGGGCAGGGTAAGTGAGGGAGGAGTGAGAAAAGAAAGGGCAGAGGTGCCCCTTGGTAGGAACCTTTTAAAAGGGCCTTGGAGACAGCTGCACAACTCGGGGAGGCATGTGCAGGATGGCAGAGAAGGACAGTTCCATCCAAGGCTTCATCTCTTAGGAAAAAACTTCAGATGAGCCCCGTCTAGGAAGCCCAGAATATTCTCCCTACTGCATACTCAGGTCAGGTTCTTACAGATAAGGTTTCTTTCCAGGGTCCCCTTAAGGGTGCCCTGTGCAGATTGCGGTTGCTACTGGTCCTCTAGACTGGGCACTACATTGTCTTCCCATGCTCAGAGTCTTTAGTTCCTACAGTTTCAAACTCAGGAGACATCTTAGAGGTCATCTGGTCAACCCTCCACCTGGTGTGGGAATCCTGACTGCAGCAGCGCTTGGTTCCAATGTGCTGCTTGTGGCCGGGAGTTTATTGCCTTGGAGGCAGCGCCTTCCCTTATGTTATAGCTGGAAAGGCCTTGTACTGAGCTCTGGCCACCCTCCTGGCTGGCCATTTTCACCCATGGCCCCTGCAGCTGTTGTGAGAGATGGTTTCTAGACCTTTCACCATCCTGCTTGCTTCTGCTGGAAGGGCCTCCATTTGTCAAGCTGAGATTCTGTGAGAATCCAGCCAACTTCTGTCCTAACTTACTTCACACAGAGGCAGCTTTTGAAGATAGATGTGAGGGTAGCTGAGCCGGCTGCATAGGCGCAGTCTGTGATGGGGGAGTTCTGAGAAGCTTTGGCTCGGTGCTTTTCGGATGATCATGAGAGAGGCAGCAGCACCTGCTGCAAGTTCCTTCCTCCAACGCCCAGAATACATTTCAGCTTATAAGTAAGTAACTTGGGAATCCCATGCAGGGAGCTGTGTGGAATTTATTGAGTGCAGGGAGTTTATTGAGTGCCTGTTAAATGCCAGGCACAATGCTGGGCGCTCTCTGTGTGCCTCGCTAAATGAAAGTAACCTCTCTGAGGGAGACAGAGAGGCAGAGATACGGTAATGCCTAACTGTAGTTATGACAATTGAGCCCTGAAGGGATTCAGAAAGAATGTGTGTGGTTCCATCCAGAGTGGGTGGAGCTGACACATTCCCCATGCTGTTCCCTTATAGGGCCTTCCCCTGGGGTAGGCAGTATCATGATCTCACCAGTAGCTGGGAACCCACAGGCCTGTCCCACACTCTTGGGGCATTTGCTGAGATACTTAGACGTTTGAACCATGAGATCAAGAAAGTGACCTGCTAGAGAATTCACATCTTGGTATGTCACCAAACAGGCTGGTGTTTACAAGCAAAGTATTTTTTACAGCATGCGGTTTATCTGTCTCCGGTATCTACCTACAGTACCCTGGGCACTCTCAGGAAGCAAAATGTCTTTCTGTTCCTCCATCTCCTTGGTGCTTGGCATCTGTGTGGGTCACATATTCAGCAGATTGGGTAATAAAGAGCATGTGTTGCCTTTGCAGCAAGGTTGCATCAGATGGCTGGACGTGCCTGGATGTGCTCTGCCACTGGCATGAAGGACCCTGTGCAGACAAGGCCAATAGTGAGGGTCAGGGATTCCGAGAAAGCACCCAGTTTCTCCTCTTCTCCCTCTAAAAATGGTTTCTTCTGCCCACATTCTATTGATTTGCCTTAATCCTTTTAGCTGTTAACCTTTGCCTCAGTTTAGTGGACACACATGGTATCTGCAGTGGGTCTGGCTCTAGGAGTGAGGTGAGATGAATTGAGGTAAGCCTGGCAGGGTCCCTGCTGCCCATCTGCCCATCTTGCTGGGGAAGACAGAATAGCCTTGCGCTAGTGTAAGGTGGTAAGTATGGGGTCAGGAGAATGAAAAGGGTGCCAAGGCAGCCAGAAGTCAGATGACTGTGAATTTTTTTTTTTCCAATGGATAATCATGCTGGGACACAGATATAAACTGAGGTTGTCCTGGGTAGGTAAGGGCTTATGGACACATGGGCCAGGGAGGGCGTATGCATGTGGGTCATACCTGACACTATTATCAGACACTGTTATCAGTCATTTATACTGCAGGGTGCACATAGGGGTGATGGGGGAGGTGCTCGTGCATAAGAGGAATTGGCAGCTGTTTCCTTCCTTTGCTTAGAGGATGTAGGGGAAAGCATTATCTGTGGGGACTGGACTCAGAATTCAGATGGGGCTCAGTTTACAGCCACAGGGTTCTATCTTATATCTCACCATGATCACAGTTTGGGGATTGGGGTGGAAATATGGACAGATGAAAACCATCGGGCTTGTGGGATGTTATTGGCTACAGGTAAAAGAACAGTGTACTAAGGATGGCTTTAAAAACAAGGTGTTTCAACTCAGCCAGAAGTCTAAAGGTAGGAGCTCTAAGGTTGGTTCATTCAGGGAGTCAGCGATCATTTCAAGGACTCTGTCTAACCTAGGCTGCCATCTTCAGCACATTGGCCTTTGTTCTCAGGCCAGTCCCCTTATGGTCATAGCATGGCTGCCACTGCTCCGGGCATCATGTTCTCACATAACTGCGCCCAAAGGCAGGCAGGAAGGTTAGATTCTCCTCGTCTGTCTTAATTTGTCAGGGAGGGAAGCCTTTCCCAGAATTCCCCTGCTGGAGATTCTATCAAGTCTCCTTGAAGAGAAACGAGTCTGTACCCATGCCTCCGCTCCAGTGGAGGAGGAGAAAGCAAGTCCCTGGTGCTTTCGCCTCATCTAGAGCAAGAGGCAAGCTGTGTTTGCAAGGAAGTGGGGAAGGGAGCAATGGTTGGCTAAGCAAAGAGGAACATTTACTTCACCAAGTTTCAAGATGTTTTTATTTATTGGGGGGGAGTTAGTGAATTAGCTTTACTTTTTTTTATATCTCAATATTGTTGAGGTTTTTGTTTGTTTGTTTGTTTTTTTAAAATCTCACCCCCTAGTTCTGGCAACCACCAACCTGGTTTATATCACTATAGGTTTGCCATTTCTGGTAATTATTACTTCTTAAGCCACAGGTAATGCTGGTGCATAGGATCCCAGGTGTTCCATGGATGCCTTTTGTGTGGTCCCAGGACATGGGTTCTGTGGTCTGTTCTCCCAGCAGCTCCTCCACTTTCCCGACACTGGGGCCAGGTGGAGAACCCCAGTAGGCAGAATTGTCCAGAGGGAGGGAGCATATGTCACTGGTGGCCTAGGCAGCAGGACTGGAAAGGCCTGAGGGCCTGAGGCTCCAGTGGGTTGGTAGAGGATGGCAGTCACCTTTGCAGGCAGCTGTGGGTTGGGGAGAGGAATTGGTGCTCAGCTGTGGCCTGCACATTCTGCAGAATGAGTTATGTTGTCCCTGCTGATTGGGAAGCCTGGCCCCAGGGAATGCAGGGTGTGAGAAGATGGTGGCGGATGCCACCTTCCCCTCCCCAAACCACTATCCCCTCTATACATACACATGCAAACAGCCCAGGCCGTGGGGCTGACCATGCAAGCTAAGAGACAAATCTGTCCCCTCTGGGCTCCTCTCCACTCTGCTCAGGGTGTCACTGTGTCCTCCTCCCCCTCTTCCCACAGCACAGTCTGTGGGTTGCTAGAGCACTTAGCACTTCCCATCACTCCCTGCCTCCTTATCATTCCTTGGATACTTGCCTATCTGTCCCCTGGGATCATGAGCACCTTGCTACTGTCCTGGGAGTCATCAGGGCATTTCCTATAGGGCTAGGGTGGTGCCGGCCACAGGGTCCATGCTTCATGGAAAAAAAAGTATTTTTAAGGCAAGATACATATTTCTAGAAAGGGACTTGTTCATTTGGTTATCTGTCCAGATTCCAAACCAGTTCCGTGTGGCACTGCACAGTGCCCTGGACGAGAACTTTCGGATCTCTCCATGTTTTCCTCCCTAAGAGGAAGAAAGGTAATCAACTATCCTGTTCTGGGCTGAATTGTGTCCTCTCAAAATTCATATGCTGAAGTCCTAACTCCAGCGCCTCAGAACTGGATTGGTGGCCGGGCCTTTAAAGAGGTAATTAAGGTAAAATAAGATCATGAGAGTGGGCCCTAATCTAGTATGACTGGTGTCCTTAAAAGAAGAAGAGGACACAGATAAGACACAGATGGGGTCAACAGTGTGAGGATGCAACGAGAAGGCAGCCATCTGCAAGTCAAGACGGAGGCCTTGGAAGAAGCCAGCCCTGCCAACACCTTGATCTTGGACTTCCAGTCTCCAGAATAAATACATTTCTGCTGATGAAGCCACCCAGTCTATGGTGGCCTGCTATGGCAGCCCTAGCAAATGAATATGGAAGGATTCTCCCCTGCAGCTTGTGGAGGGAGTGTGGCCCTGCTCACACCTTGGTTTTGGACTTCTAGCCTACAGAATTATGAGATCATACATTTCTGTTGCTTTCAGCCACCTGATTTGTGGTCCTCTGTTACGGCAGCCATGGATACTAATACACATGCATTGTGTGTTATGCTTGTGTTTAGGACTTCACCCCCTAAGTGTATTTCATCTTTCAGCTCTGAGTGTAGTTGTTGTTATTCTCTTTTGCAGATACACCTGAAAAGTTAGCATTCCTCCTGAGGTCACACAGGGAAGCCAGGCTAGAAACCCAGGCCTGTGTGGACTCTGGCCTGCAAGCTGTTGCATTTGGGCAGCGGGGAGATGTCTGTAAATGCAGGGATTGAACAGGTGGTCTTTCTCCTGAAACCTGGGTGATCCAATAATAACTTTCTTTTTCTTTTTCTTTTTTTTTTTGGAGACGGAGTCTTACTCTGTCACCCAGGCTGGAGTGCAGTGGTGCGATCTCGGCTCACTGCAAGCTCCGCCTCCTGGGTTCATGCCATTCTCCTGCCTCAGCCTCCCGAGTAGCTGGGACTACAGGCGCCCGCCACCACGCCCGGCTAATTATTTTTTTTGTATTTTTAGTAGAGACGGGGTTTCACTGTGTCAGCCAGGATGGTCTCTATCTCCTGACCCCGTGATCCGCCCGCCTAGGCCTCCCAAAGTGCTGGGATTACAGGCGTGAGCCACCGTGCCCGGCCTAATAATAACTTTCAAAGCCTAACAGTTGCTAAGTATTGTGGTGTCATAGTAAGCACTTTGCATGTGCTGTCTTCATTAGCCATTACAGCTTCTGTTTCATAGATGAGAAAATGAGGGCACTTCTTCCAACGGGGACATTTAAGCAAGAAAAGCCAGTGACTTGGCCAAAGTTGCATACCAGGCTTGCCAGTGAGAAGACAAACTGAGGACTGGTTCTCTGAACTGTGCCCTCTTGGCTCTCTAGAAAGAACTGTGTGGAAATTTCTGGATTCCTATGTCTTAGTCCATTTGGGCTGCTATAGCAAAATACCATAGACTGAGTAGCTTATGAACAGGAGAAACTTATTTCTTGGGCTAGGAAGTTCAAGATCAAGGTGCCAGCAGATTCAGTGTCTGGTGAAGGCTCAATTTTTCATAGATTGCACCTTCTCACTGCTTCTTTTCATGACGGAATGGGTGAGGACGTTCTCTGGGGTGTCCTTTATGAGGGCACTAACCTCATTCATGAGGCTCCGCCCTCATGACCTAATTGCCTCCTGAAGGCCCCACCTCCTAATACCATCAAGTCAGTGGTTAGACTTCTAACTTGTGAATTTTGCGGGGATACATTCAGACAGTAGCGGAGGTTGAGTGTTTTACCCCAGGCCACACAGCTAAGAAGTGGCATAACCAGTTTTACTCAAGCTTTGCCTGTCACACACAGGGATTGGCAGGTTCCCCTGTAGTCCCCTGATGTTCTGAAAAGGTCACTGGTCTTAGATTGGCCACCTGTGATCTGGCTGCTCTCAGGGAAGTCACTTCACATCTGGGTGCTTTGTCCTCGGTGACCTCAGGGCTTGGACGATATAATACTAAAGTTTCTGATCCTCTCATTCTGAGGTTCCCAGTGCCCATCCTTCTATAATACAGGGATTAGGAGGGAGAATCCCTGAGATGTTTTTGACATTTGCCTACACCTGAGGGAATAGTCGCACATCTTCCTGATACGGCCAGTTGGAAGTGTGGTTTGGCCATTCATTCCTTCCCTACAAAATTAACTCTTTGCACACGGTAGAAATGATCCCCACCTTGTGCCAGGTTTGTTCTAGGCTTTTGATGGTGTGGGCTTTGAGTGACGTCCACAAAAGCGTGTGGGGAGAGGGTTGCTGGTGAAGTGATGTCACTGTGATTTCCTCCTCTAGGTGAAACAAAAACGTGGTTGCCTGCAGCCTCATTCGCACCAGAGAGAAGCCAGCCACGGGCGTGGCAAGCCTTGGAGGCCCAAGTTGAGCCAAAGACCTCTGTGTCTTTCCCTCCAACCTGTTTCCGTTTGCCTTTAGGCCCAGGTGGCTGGCAGATGACGGTGAGGAGCGGGTGATGGGGTAATTCCCGGAATGCAGACTGTAACCAGGGCAGTCAGAACAAGGATTGTAAACCTGCAGCCGCCCAGCTCCTGGCTCATCCCACGAGGCGTTCGTGATTTTACTCACCTCATTAGAAAAGTTTACTTAATGTATCTGTCGTAGATTTTAGAACTGGAAAAGAGGTTGAGTGACTTTCTTTTTCTTTTTCCTTTTTTTTTTTGAGACAAGTCTCGCTCTGCCGCCCAGGCTGGAGTGCAGTGGCGTGATCTCAGCTCACTGCAAGCTCCGCCTCCCGGGTTCATGCTATTCTTCTGCCTCAGCCTCCCGAGTAGCTGGGGCTACAGGTGCCCGCCACCACGCCCGGCTAATTTTTTGTATTTTTTTTTTTAGTAGAGTCGGGGTTTCCCTGTGTTAGCCAGGACGGTCTTAATCTCCTGACCTCGTGATCTGCCTGCCTCGGCCTCCCAAAGTGCTGGGATTACAGGCATGAGCCACAAAGTTCCTGGTTCTCCGCGGCCTACTCATGACCTCAGAGCTCCAGACTCCCAAGCTCCCTGACACCAGTATTTGGGTGGATGGGAAGAGGCCTGCAGATTGCAGTGGGTGAAGAGGCTGTGCACGCTCAGCTGCTGTGGTGGAGTGGCTGTCCGCCAGTGTGACCAGCTAAGTTGTCTTCTCATTTCTTGCTGTTGTTGGTGCCACCAGGGGTCCTTACCCCTGGCATTGTTGTGAGGTCCCTAGGGAGCTGGCAGGGCTAGTGCACTTCTTCCAACGGGAACATTTAAGCAAGAGAAACCAGTGACTTGGCCAAGTTCGCATACCAGGCTTGCCAGTGAGAAGACAAACTGAGGACTGGTTCTCTGAACTGTGCCCTCTTGCCTCTCTAGAATGAACTGTGTGGAAATTTCTGGGTTCCTCTGTCTCCCTCAGGAACTGGCTCCAGGCTGCCATTGTACCCAGCGGCCCTTGTCTGTCTCCTCCCAGGCCGAGGCAGGCACTGTGATGGAGGCACCCTCTTCACTGTGTTTGCCAGTGCACTGCAGTGGAGAGGTTATGCCTTTGTAGGGTTGTGGGGATAGGGCTGAAAGCCCCCTGAAGGCAGGATCCACGATGGAGGAGCATTATCGTACTCTGGTGGGCTGGGAACATGGCCCCTTTCCCAGGTTCTCCTCTCTGTCAGCCTAACACCAGCCTTTCGGAGAGAAAGAATCTTCCAGGTTTCCTGAGATTTGCCTGAGGTCCCTGGGGCTCTCCTTCCCACTTCAATCTAGAAGATGGGAGAGGCTCTAAATGACTTAATCACAGATCTGAAAGCCCAGAAGGACCTGAGAGAGGCTTGGCCTCCTGCAGGCATCTGCCTTGTAGCCTCCCGGGAATTGGAAGCTTACAGCTTTGCAGCCCAGGCCATTACTTGGCAGCCCGGGCCTAAAGACATTATCTTAGACCAAGGTGTGCCTCCCAGTAGCCCTGGCTGTGATCTCAGAGCCACACAGAATGCATATCCCATTCTCCTTCCAGGGTGACCAAGTATTCAGAGTGCCAAATCTTCTTTTGGAAGTAAGCTCTCTTCCCTTAAGATTTCTCTGGATAAGGTGTCCAAACCTCTCCTGGCTTCCCTTCTCTGTGCATCTCTTTTATCAATGCTTCTCCTAAAATGGGGACACGGAATGGAATACAGTGTTCGAGGTGTGACCTGAGTGGTGCAGGAATCATGCTGCTGTCACCTCCCTCCATCTGGACACTATATTTCTGTTAATGTAGCCCATGACTGTGTAATTTTTCTTCATGGGCAGCTTCTAGATATGGGGATTCCCATTCCTTCACAGCTCCTGCCAAAATAATCTGTGGCAAAGATCGGTTTCCCCAGCCTGGACTCTTCACAACCCTGATGAGTAGCCCAGGCCACCTCATCTGAGTCTCCTTTGAGTGGCCCAGGGAGCTAAGGTCAAGGGTGTTCAGAAGCTGGTGAGATTATTGAGGCCTGACCCACTTTGCAGAGGAAGGCTGGAGCTTTCTGCCCAAAGTGACTGTGATGGGGATTGGGGTGGATGGGCTTCCAGGCCTGGAGAAGGTGGGGATGTTTCATGCAGGCTCCTACCCCTGAAAATCTGGCCACCCACTCACCACTGGGAACCAGCTCCTGTGTCTTAGCACCGCCACCTCCCCCTGGGCCTGCCAGCCTCTGGCTTCATTTCTTTTTTGCTCAGGAAGCAGAGATAAGGTTTGGTGCTCACCTTTGCCCAGTTGCATAGAGACCCTGTGACATGGACGTATTGGATGACTTCCCTGGCTGAGCCATGGAGGAAACTGTGTTTCAACTGAAGACATTCTTGTGGTGTCTGCCCCCAGGGAAGTCTCTTGGTATGTGTGTGTGACACAGGGCTCAGTTTGGGGCACTGGGCATGGGGAATAGGGGGCAAAGGAAAGGAAGACTCAACTGTGCTTTCAGGGAGCCTTCAGCCAGCAGGAGAGAGAAACCCTGAGCATGCCAGCTGATGGGAAATGTGTATCAAAAGTTTCCTTTTGCCAGGAGGAGGCAGGCAGGACTTTCAGCTCCCCAAGTCTGGGACCTTTCTGGAAGCATGAGGGTTTGGAGCTTGTCTTTTTATTCTAAACATTGAGCCTGCAGTTTTAACTCCTGGGCTGCCCGTTGGTCTTGTCTGTCCTGAGCTGCCTGCACATCCATCTGATCGTGAAGGGTGGGTGGTGAGTGCTCTGGATTGTTTCAGCAGCATCTCTGCCTTAGATGGATTCTCAGCTGCCCATCTGGAAGGTCAGGATGCCAATAGGTGGGGGCATCACTGTGGAGTGGTAGCGAAGAATTCCAGTTTTGAGGCTCACGAGCTTCCAGGCTCCCAGGCTTCCAGGCTTGGCTCTGCATAAAGCTCACTACAGAATCTTAAACTCTTTGTGCCTTGGTTTCCTCACCTTGCCTTTGATAGTGGAGTTGGAAAGCCCCAATGCAAGGGGAGGTGATGGTCTGCTCAGGCACCCCGCCTCAAGAATAGAGATGTCAGTGATTCACAGGTGCACAGAGAACAAGCTGGGACATCCTCAAAGTACACACTCTGGAGTGCTGAGAACTGGCTTGTTACCCACTCAGCTGCTCACTGGCATTGTGTTTGTTTGTTTTTTTGAGATGGAGTCTCACCCTGTTGCCCAGGCTGGAGTGCAGTGGCGCAGTCTCAGCTCACTGCAACCTCTTCGTCCCAGGTTCAAGCAATTCTTGTGCTTCAGCCTCCTGAGTAGCTGAGATTACAGGCACGCACCACCACACCTGGCTAATTTTTGTATTTTTGGTAGAGATGGGGTTTCACCATGTTGGCCAGGCTGGTCTCGAAGTCTTGACCTCAGGTGATCCACCTGCCTTGGCCTCCCAAAGTGCTGAGATTACAGGCATGAACCACCACGTCCAGCCTGCTCACTGGCATTGTGACCTTAGGAGAGTTAATTTTCTAAAGCTCTGCTTCTCCAGCTATGAGATTGGCATAACAGTGTCTACTTCATAAGGCTGCTGTTAGAATGAGAACTAATATATGTTTTACACTTAGCCCAGTGCTTGGCATGGAGCTGAGTCTCTGGAAAGGATGGCTGTTCTTATGATCATAGGCAAATACAGTGTGGTCAAAAGAGTCCAGCAGGGACTGAAGGAGGGGCGGGGCTGTAAAAGCAGGTGGGATTGCAGAGGAGGGGAGAGTGTGGCCTGGGGGTAGGGACAGGAGGATGGTGGGGAAGAGATAGAGAACTGGAGAAACAGTACCTTGAAGGCCCCCTGCAAAACTTGTTTGGAGACCTGGAAATTCACAGGTGTCAGTCACCCTTGGGCTACAGAGGGGGCTGGAACTCAGGCTGGTCATGAACCATTTTGTGCCCCCATTGTCCCAGCCAGAGCTTTTGGATGAGAGATAGGCACGTGACCAGAGCCAGGCCAACCAGGAACCTTCCCTGGAGTTTTCTGAATGGAAGCTGGGAGAGAAAGTCCTTTTCTTGTTGAGGGCATGGCATGAAAGAAGCCTGGCAGCTTTGGCCACATCCACTGCTGTGGAGAGACCCATCCTGGGGAGACAGCACAGCGCTAGCAGCTGAAGAGAAGCAGAGCTGGAAACTTAAGAGAACCAATACCTCTGCTCGATTTGTCTTCCTCTGGCTTGGTGCTGAATTTGTTAGTTTCTATAGTCTCTGTATTAGTCCGTACAGGCTGCCATAATGAAACTCCACAGACTGGGTGGCTTAAACAACAGACATTTTATTTCTTCACAGTTCTGGAGGCTGGAAGTCCAAGATCACAGTGCTGGTAAATTCAGTTTCTGGTGAGGGCTCTCTTCCTGCCTTGCAGACAGCTGCCCTCTTGCTGGGTCCCACACAGTTTCTCCTCTGTGTTTGTGCACATGGGAAGAGACAGCTGTCTGGTGTCTGTTCTTATAAGGACACCACTTCTATCCTAATCAGACCCCACCCTTAGGACCACACTTACCCTTTATGACCTCCTTAAAGGCCCTGTCTCCAAACATAATTACGCTGGGGATTAGGGATTCAATATGTAAATTTTGAGAGGACATAATTCAGTCTGTAACACTTCTCTATTCAGTAGATTCCCTTTCTTTTTCTTTTCTTTTCTTTTCTTCTCTTTTCTTTTCTTTTGAGATGGAGTTTCACTCTTGTTGCCCAGGCTGGAGTATATTCCCTTTCTGTGCCTTAAGGAATGGCATTCATACCACTGGTAGAACACACAATGATTTTCAGTTAGATACTTATGGACTGGTACAAAATATAAGCCATGTATTCATCTATGTGTGCATCAAAGAATGACAAACACAACTAGTACATAGAATTTGTGATGTTCACAAGTGAAGGGAGTATTCAGTATTGCTCTGCAGGAGGCTGAGTTTAATAAAAAGTCAGTACAAGGTCAATAGTAATGTTACAGTTGGTACACGGGTATGACAGAAAACTCCAAGGTAGTGAATTCTGTGTAATGTTGCATGAACTAGTTTGGGTTGGGTTTGTGTCACTTGGCACTGGTAGAGTTTTGAATAATACATGTTCAATTTCAGCCTAAGGCTACCTCTTTTCATGTAACAAATGTGGGTTCCTAAATGTTTATTTACATAAAACCTTTATACATATAATTGTAATTTTGAGTCAAAAAAAGTGGTCAGCACCTAAAGACAACTGTAGTAAATATTTTTGTAAAGAATCCTTTTTTATAGTATCTGGTTTGTTTCAAATGTATCCATTCTGCAAATTTAGATTCTTAAACAGCAACTTGTTATCTAGGATTTTGGTCATCAGAAACTTCTCAGTTGGCACCTGGAAAACATCAGCACAGTGACAGTTGATATATTTAATTGTTCAAATGATCATCTTAGCATCAAACATGCTGCAATAAAAAGTGTTCTCTTTGACATCCATTCTCCAACCAATAATAAATACACTTATTCAAAAGTTAAGTAAGGGGTGTATTTGAGAGCTAACCCATCCTGGTAAACTCATACTGGAAAACCTGATCAGCGTTTGCAGATCTTTTTCAGAATCTGTAAGAGTTATGTTGTAGGAGAGATAATCACCTGTAGCACTGGACTCAGCATTTTTAGACTAGAATATCCTCTCCCGTCTTGTTGAGTGATGGTGATCATATTTTCTGAATCAAAAATCAGGATGAGTATTTGGATATTTGAAATCAGAACTTCTCCTAACTATCATCTTTTATCTAGATGGGGACTCTGGAGTCTCATTGTCAAATTTGTTTATGTGCTCATACAAATTTTAAAAAAGTTTGTTGTTTTTTTTTTTTTTTACTTAAAAAATTGGCCCTACCTTCAGACCATCCTGAGACTTATTTCCTCATCCTAGTTTTCCTCGAATATCTTAGCTCGTTTATTAATATGATAGAATGTTAAATGAGGTCTGTAATCCTACCACCCCTCCCAATCCTAACAAACAAAAGAATATTTTCTAATGTTACCTGTGGAAGCAGATAGCTTGGTGGGCTGAATAAATGATTAGAATTTAAGAGCCTAGTTATAGGTATTCTAGTTACTGTAGGCTGTGTGAAAAACCACCCCAAAACTTAGTGGCTTAAACAGCAATAATCCTTTGTCCTGCTCATGAGTCTGTAATTTGGGCAGGGCTCAAGAGCTACAGTTTGCATCTATTCCACATGGCATCAGCTGGGCTGCAATCAGAGCTGGAAGATCCACTTCCAAGATGGCACATTCTCATGGCTGGCAAGTTGTGCCGGCTATTGGTTCTTCTCCATGCAGGTTTCTCCACAAGGCTGCTTGGGCTTCCTCAAAGCATGGTGGCTGGGTTTGAAAAGTTAATCCCAATGTAGAGTGGAGTAATAAACATTGGAGACTGTGAAAAGTGGGAAGGTGAGAGGCGGGTGAAGATCAAAAAAAGACCTGTTGGGTACAGTGTTCACTATTCAGGCATGAGTACACTAAAAGCCCAGACTTAACCACTATGCAATATATGCATGTAGGAAACCTGCACATGTACCCCCTAAATAAATACAAATAAACCAAACAAAATAATTATATATTATGACCAAGTGGAGTTTATCCCAAGAATATGAAAAAAACCAAACCACAAAAGTGAATGGCCCAAGAAACAGGAAGGAGAGACGGCTAATTTCTTAAGGGCTGGCATAGAAATGCCAGTTATCTAACAGTCTCTGGAGTGTCACCTCCATATACTACTGGTCAAGCAGTCACAGAGTCCAGATTCAAGACGATGGGGACACAGACCCTACTTCTTGTTAGGAGGAATTTCATAGAATTTGGAGGCTATTTTTTTTTTTTTTTTTTTTTTTTTGAGACAGTCTCGCTCTGTTGCCCAGGCCGGAGTGAAGTGGTGTGATCTTGGCTCACTGCAAGCTCCGCCTCCCAGGTTCACGCCATTCTCCTGCCTCAGCCTCTGGAGTAGCTGGGACTACAGGCACCCACCACCACACCCAGCTAATTTTTTGTATTTTTAGTAGAGATGGGGTTTCACCGTGTTAGCCAGGATGGTCTCGATCTCCTGACCTTGTGATCTGCCCACCTCAGCCTCCCAAAGTGCTAGGATTACAGGTGTGAGCCACCACGCCCGGCTTGGAGGCTGTTTTAACCATAACAACTGGTCTCATAAAAAGGAATAGCCTTCCTTCTTTTTCTTTGAGACAGAATCTTGCTCTGATGCCCAGGCTGGAGTACAGTGGTGTGACCTCAGCTCACTGCAACCTCCGCCTCTTGGCCTCAAGCCATCCTCCCTCCTCAGCCTCCTGAGGAGCTGGGTCTTCAGGCTCACACCACTGTACCCCACAAAATTTGTTGTATTTTTTGTAGAGACAGGGTTCCACCACGTTGCCCAGGCTGGTCACGATCTCCTAGGCTCCAGTGATCCTCCCGCCTTGGCCTCCCAAAGTGCTGGGATTCTAGGGATGAACCACTGCCCGGCCTATCCTTCCTTATTACAGACCTTCCCTGAGGTTTAGATTCATCTTCTACTTGCAGTCTTTTGTGGAGGAGTGAAAAAGAAATGTTTGGCTGGGTGCAGTGGCTCATGCCTGTAATCCTAGCACTTTGGGAAGCTAAGGCAGGCAGATCACTTGAGGTCAGGAGTTCGAGACCAGCCTGGCCAACATGGCCAAACCCCATCTCTACTAAAAATACAAAAATTAGCCGGGTGTGGTAGCGCATGCTAGTAATCCCAGCTACATGGGAGGCTGAGGCAGGAAATCACTTGAACCTGGCGTGTGGAGGTTGCAGTGAGCCAAGATTGTGCCACTGCATTTCAGCTTGGGCGACAGTGAGACTCTGTCTCAAAAAAAAAAAAAAAAAAGTGTTTATAAAAACTTACTTGTATCATTTGAGCTCAGTTATAGTTAGTAAATGTTTTGCTTGAAGCCCCTTTTATATGCTAATTCTTTAAAAGTGGCTAATAATTTAAAAGTGGCTCCCCCTTGTCCTGGGCATATAGTGGAGCTTTATTTCTTCAGCCATTCCCAGAAATTGCTGAGACTGGGAACTGCAGGCTCTTGGCTTTGCAGCAACGGAGTCTTTCGCAGCAAGACCATCCACAGTTAAGACCCTTCTCAGAGAAACTCCACTGTGGCAAGACCCTGTGCTGGCTGCTGGGGGCTGCAGAGATGGATCAGGGGACACTCCATCCCTGTGCCCCACTTTCAGGAAGCCCAAAGTATCACTGATGGAAAGCAATGGCCTCAGTGTCACTTTTTCTCAGGGTGTCCTTGTCCCCTGGCAGAACACAGTGGAAGTGTGTCTATATTCTGAGTGAACTGTTGACTACTTCTCTTTTCCTTCCTGGGGCACTTGATTTTAGAAAGTGCCCTGGTCTAGGAGGGCCAAGACCTGGCTTCCAGCTGTGTCAGATAATTACCCCACTCTATTTTTCTCATCTGTAAAATAGGGAATTTGGTCTAGGCTGGGGGTTGGCAAACTACAACTTGCAGACTAACTCCAGCCCAATGCCTGTTTTTCTAAATGAAAGTTTTACTGGAACACAGTCATGCCTGTTTCTTCACGTACATCTACGGTTGCTTTTGGCTGGTTACAAAAAAAAGAACATATGGCTCACAAGGCCTAACATATTTACTGTCTGGCCATTTACAGAAAACACTTGCTCACCCCTGATCTAAAACAATGGTTTTCAACTTCATTTTAGCCATACTGTTTTTTTTCTGGAAACAACTCTTCTTTATTTTTAACAATAAAAGCAATTCTCACAGCACTTGGCATGTGCCTGGCACTGTACCAAGTGCTTTAAAACTGTTAACTTACTACTTAATCCTTATGAAAACATTATGAGATGAGCAGTAGTATCATCACCCACATTTTAGAGAGGAGAAAACTGAGGCAGAGTTAACAGAGAGGTTAAGTAACTTGCCTCAGGCACACAGCTACTAAGTGGCAAAGGCAAAATTTGAATTCAGGAGTCCTGCTCTAGAGTTTGCCTTCTTATCCACTGGGCCATGCTGCCTCTCACTGGTGGCCTTATATAAAAACTGGGTGGAGCAGGCCCCACTAACTAGAACTGATGTGGCATGGTCAGCATCTCCCCCTTGCCCGTTGACTCTTCTCTCTGCAGCCCCCCGGCATCTCAGGGCCATCTCTGGCAACCTCTGGAGGCTATAACATCTGGCAAGTTAGGCTTCTAAGCTTGGAGAGGGGACATCAGTTTGTTTTGGTTGCTACAAGAGGAATTGATCCTGGTTATTGGGAACTTATGCAGGCCAAGAACTGTAGAAAGCACTGTTCTCTGGGACTGAGGACTCCAGACAAATAGACTCATTTTTATCGAGCATGATCATAATTATGCCTGATAAAAATGAGTGCTAGAGACTTAGGTCCACATTTCAAAACAGTAACTGAAAGGGAGACATATTTCAATAGTTGCCATGCCCCAAACAAATATGAAAACCAGTAATCTATTGGAACCAGTTCCCTGGGCCAGAGTGATTTGCCTTAGACTCTTGTCATAAAAATCAGCAAAGGAGACTGCACACTGAAATGACACTTCACACTGAAAAGATATTGACGTTGAAAGGAGATTCACGCTGAATGTCACCTTCCCTGCTTCCTCCTACAAATGACCCCACATAACCTGGGGGGCATTTAGGAGCTTTAGCTTAGCACCCGCCTCTTGGGCAGGTGGGAGCCTGGGGCTGTAGACCGGCCCTTTCTTAGGATGCTCCCTGTTTGCAGATTAGTGACTTGATTGGCCCCTCCTCCACCCCCACCATTCCCATAAGGGACTGGTTAGTCTGCAGGGATGAAACCCAGCCTCCTCCACCCTTGGGGATGTAAACTGTACTAGGAGCAGGAAAGGCTGGGGTGACTCACTTTCCTGCCAGTGAAAAGCTGACCTCAATCTTGGTAGTGGTTTGAAGGTGACTTTTGTATTCATCTCTCTGGGATCTTGGGAGACAGTTTCAACTATGGTATCTACTCAGTTTCCCTATGGGACCCCACTCTGGCCTGCAGCTCCTCTGCCCTGTACAGAAGGGTCTCCTGTTCTAAGGTTTTTTTTGTTTGTTTTTGTTTTTTTTTGTTTGTTTGTTTTTTGGACAGATTCTTACTCTGTCACCCAGGCTGGAGTGCAGTGGTGCGATCTCGACTCACTGCAACCTCCGCCTCCCGGGTTCAAGCGATTCGCCTGCCTCAGTCTCCTGAATAGCTGGGATTATAGGTGCACACCACCACACCTGGCTAATTTTTGTATTTTCAGTAGAGACAGGGTTTGGCCATGTTGGCCAGGCTGGTCTTGAACTCCTAACTTCAGGTGATCTGCCTGCCTCAGCCTTCCAAAGTGCTGGGATTACAGGTGTGAGCCACCGTGCCTGGCCCTGTTCTAAGGTTTTTGCTGTCTCTGTTTTCTCCTTGGTTGGCCTGTGCCTGACACAGTAAGATTTGGGACCCCTGAGATTGAGTGGGGTGGGGTCTTCCCAGGTGCTTCCCTCTTGCTTGGGGTCTCTGGCCCTGTTCCCCGCCCCAGCCATCAGCACCAGTCCCCTACCCCCTCAAAAGGCTCAAAGACTTCCTGAGAACCCGGAATCTCAGTTTCATCTCTGCTGGAGATTTTTGATCTGGGGGAAAGGCTTTCTATATGAAAGCCTTTGGGGGAAAGGCTGCTCTCTATATGGCTGCTTTCAGACCACACTTGGCTCTCCCTTGGTTTAGCCAAATTGGGGTTTTCCTCATTTTCAGGAGCCAGCTTTTCTGAAGTGTTCCTTCTTGGCAGCTGCATTCCCCATGGTCCTGTCTATCTTAGGGGCAAGGACTTAGGCATCGGGAGTCCTAGAGGCTAGAAGATTGTTCTACAGAGAAAAGTGGTTTTGTGGCCGTAGGTGGTACCCAGACGTGTTGCCTGCCACCTGGGTGCAAGCAGGACCTCTGTGGGTGGTGGAGGGAGCTTCCCATGTGTGGATGGAGGCCTTGCTGGGGAAGGGTAGATGAGTACAGCTCCGTGTCACAGCCCGGGGACAGCCCCACCTGCTGCAGGCGGCCTTCGCTAGGCCTCTGTGAAGGTCCCCAAAGCCTGGCTCTCCTGTGGCTTATCCTGGGAGAATATTTGCCCTCTTTCATCTAATAGTTAACTATTGACAGAACATTAGGTACTTGAATAAAATGAAGCTGTTTGGTTTGGGGAGATATTTTAGAAAACAGAAGCTTAGTTCTCATTGAGGTTACCTTCTTGGTGTAGGTGGTTGTGTAGGTTTTTGTTTTGTTTTGTTTTGAGACAGGGTCTTGTTCTGTCACCCAGGCAGGAGTGCAGTGGTGCGAACACAGCTTACTGCAGCCTCGACTTCCGGGGGTCAAGTAATACTTCCACCTCAGCCTCCCGAGGAGCTGGGACCACAGGCGCACACCACCATACCCAGCTAATTTTATTTTTTTGTAGAGATGGGGGGGTCTCACCTTGTTCCCTAGGCTGGTCTTGAACCCCTGGGCCCAAGCAATCCTCCTGCCTCAGCCTCCCAAAGTGGTGGGATTACAGATGTGAGCCACCAAGCCTGGTCGGCTTGTTTTAAACAACTTAATGTTATTGAAAATATGATGCCACCCTGATATTGAGATAAATTTTAAGGGAAGAATCACCTCTTTCTCATTACTTGAATACTGTGTTAATTTTTGCATATTACGTCAATTTCCTCCTTTAATGGCAATTGGTTGATCCATGGTCATGTTAAATAATTTTGCATATTTAATTAACTCGGGTCTTGATTTGTCTCCGGTCCTGTTTATTACTGATGTCACCGTCTGTGTGTGTCTTGTGATGTGGAGACTTTGCAAGCTGTTTTCCACGGAGTCCAAGCCCCACAGCCCTGCTGTGGCACTGCCTTCATCAGTGACGCGTTCTTGGCGGAGAGGATCTAGTTGTAGTTTGTGCTTCCTGGCTGTCAAGGGCCTTGCCTTCCCTTCTGCAGGAAACAGCTGAGAAATCGCTGGTGTGCTGTAGCCTTAAATAACACCACCTGCCACTCAGTTGTGTTGTCTTTCATGAGTTTTCCAAGTGCTCTCCTGCCTTGGGGCATGTGGGAAGGAAGGTATTATCATTTCCGTTTTACAAAGATCCCCCGAGAGACTGCAAGTCTCTTGGATTTTGCTGCTGACACCAGGACAGGAGGTCACATCCTCTGACCCTCCATCTTATGTTCTTTCCAGCAGCCCCAGAACCAGCCATGGAAACCAGGGGCAGGGCCTCTGTGCTTTAGTTCCCTTATCTGTAAAATAAGGGATCATAATAGTACCTATTTTGTAGGGTCACTATGAAGTTTAGATGAGCTGCCACATGCCTGGGACAGTGCCTGGCACACAACCATGCAAGCTCTCAGGAGGGTAGTGCCCCGTACCTCCAATCTTGTTATGTGGGGGACAGACAGATCATCTGGCTTGGGCGCCCCACCCTGCCATGCAGATAAATCCATGCCCAGATAACGGTCATGTGGGATGGGAAGGTGGGGCTCCAGCATGTGCCTTCTTGCTGTCCTGTGCTAGGCATCTTGGGGTCCGGCCTCCTGAACTTGTGCCCTTTCCTTTGCCGGAGTGAGTTGCCCAAGAGGCTGAGGGTGGGCATGAGGCTGCTTACAAAGCTGAGCTAATGATAGTTTGCAGGGCACAGCGCCCTTCACTCAGGGATGCTGGCATACTCTGTGGGCTTTTTAACAGGCAACAAGTTCTGCCAGCCCATTGTACAGTACCCGGCTGGCTGCAGTGTCTGGGCATTCTGCTTCTCAGCCTTGCCCCACTCACTACTTTCTCAGTGAGTGTCAGTGAGTAAACACTCACACAAAAGAATAAAACCATCAACAAGAGAAAGTGTGGTGTGTAAGGGAAAGGGAGTCATTCATTCATTCATTCATTCAGCCAGTGTTGACTACAGTGTGCCAAGTCCTGTTCTAGCTGCTGGGGTGCAGTGGCGATCAGGGCAGGCCCTGCCCTCATGGAGCTTACAGACAAGACCATGACACAGGTGCATGCTATGAAGATGAGTGAGTGGGACATACGGGGCCTCCCCAAAGTTGGTGGGGAAGAGAGAGAAGGTAAAACCCAAAATAGGTTCTGTGACTGGCCAGCACCTCAGGGGAGGCCTTTCGAGGGGCAAGGGTGGAGATTTTCATGGCTAAGGCTTGTTGTCTAGGGGGGATTGCCCTTACAGGGGGTCTGCATGATGTTAGTCATGAATCCAAGGTCCTGTGGTGGCATCAGGGCTGGCACCAACCACAGCTTGGTGCCGATGTCCCTCCCATGCTCTGGGTAGCTGTCATATTTGACACCTCTGTTGCAGAGGTGACAGCTAGGAAAGCATCCACTGCCTTTGGGGTGGGGGTTCCCATTTGTTGTCTCATGGGAAGGAAGGGATAGCTTTGGAAAGGCTGTGGAAACCCCTTTGGGCTCTGGGTGGATAACATGAGTGGGGCCATTGGAAGTGGTAAAGAATGCTGAGTCATGTCTAAATGACAGTACTTCCCGGGCACTCCTACATGACTTGCAATACCCCACAGGCAGGGCCCTTCATCTCAGCCTGTCTAACAGACTATGGATTTGGATTTTCATTCAACCATTAAATTTTAAAAAAATTCTGTGAAGCTAATAGTCAAAGGGTTAATAGTCTCATTTATTCACCAGATATTTTTCAGCAACAACTTATGTACCTGGCTTTTTTCTAGGAGTTGGGGATATAGCAGGTGAACAGAAGAGACAATAAATCTTGCCCTCATAGTCTAGCCTTATGATAGCAGAAGTCTTTCTTTAAAGAAAGATCCCTGGAATCTTTAAATATTAACTCCTGGAGTTCACGTAGGCATCGTGACAGAGGCGCAGGGACAGTGGGGTTAGCTGGGATGTCCAGGGACAGAAGGAAACAGAAGCAGTGTCACTGGTGACCAGTCAGATGGGTGGACGTCCAGCACCCTCATGATGTGGCAGAAGTCAGGGAAGAACGATATTCTGTTTAAAAAGTTGAGCTTATAAATAGCCATATTGGAACATGTTTATTATGTTGAGGAGGTAACTTATACTTGACTGGTCTTCTAATAGAGCAGCAAATGTCATTGAGTATTTTCTTTGTGCCTGGGTACATGGTGCCCATGGAAAGATGTGTTCTTTGCTCCAGGGACTACGATAGTTGAGTAATTAGCAAATAAAACAAGGGCAAGTCTATTGAGAGCCACTTTCTATGGCAGGGCCTGAGATCACTATGGAAATAACTCAGTAAGAGCAGTCAGAGAAGGCTTCCTGGAGGAGGTGTCTCCATGCTAGTCAGAAAGAAGTGGGGAATGTGTTCTCAGGGAGTTAGTAACAGGGGAGCATGGCTTGTGCTCATGGGACAGAGTGACTGCTCTGTCACAGTGGGGTTGGCAATGAGGGGCTAGAGGTTAGAGGGCAGGGGACAGTGGAGACCAGTGGGGGCTTGACACACTCTGCAGCTGTGAGCCATTGAAGGTTTTGCAGCAGAGCAGTACCCTGGTGCTGGTTGTACTTAGGGTGTCAGTGAGGTGGAGCGAGCTGGGAGGGCAGGTGTAGCAAGTGATGCTGGAGAGAACAGCTGAATGTGGCTCTAGAGAAACAGGCTCCTGCCTGGCAAGCCACAGGGTTGTGAATAAATCACTCATGCTTTCTGAGCCTCAGTTCACCTCATCTACAAAATGAAAATAAGATTTCAAATCCTATTTCATAGATTCTTTGTGAGTCTTAACTTTAAGAATATATGTGACAATGCTTTAGGAAAAAAAAAAAGTAAAGTGTAAATTCAAGAAAAATCTCAGCTGTTGGTGTCAGGATCCCCTTCTCACATTGGCTTCCTGTACCTATGAGACAGCAAGAAGTAGGGGAGAAATCTCGTGTTCCTGTGAGTACGTGACATTATCGAAACACCAGAGGACCAGGGAGGATGGTCAGTGAGCTCATAAGCATTGATGTCTGCCATTTGCATTTAATCCTCCCAGCAGCCCCATGAGGTGGGGAAACATTGGGAATCGGAGATGAACAGCTGTGGCCCCCACCCAAGGTCACTTAGCTAGTTGGTGAGACAGGGCCCTGACAGGCACTCCTTCTGTAGTAGTGTGCCTGGGCTGCCATGACAAAATCCCACAAACTGGGTGGCTTAAACAATGAACATTTATTTTCTCATAATTCTGGAAGTTGGATGTCCAAGATCAAGGTGTCAGCAGGGTTGGTGTAATAGTCCATTTTTATATTGCTATAAAGAAATACCTGAGACTGGGTAATTTGTAAAAAAAAAAAAAAAAAAAAGAGGTTTAATGGACTCACAGTTCCACATGTCTGGGGAGGCCTCACAATCGTGGCAGAAGGCAAAGGACGAGCAAAGGCACATCTTACATGGCGGCAGGCAAAAGAGTGTGTGCAGAGGAACTGCCCTTTATAAAACCATCAGATCTCGTGAGACTTATTCACTGTCACAAGAACAGCACAGGAAAAACCCACCCCCACGATTCAATTATCTCCCACCAGGAGGGTCCCTCCCATGACAAGTGGGGATTGTGGGAGCTTCAATTGAAGATGAGATTTGGGTGGGGACATAGCCAACCCAGATCAGTTGCTCTCTTCCGAGGCCTCTCTCCTTGGCCTGCTGATGGTCACCTTCTTGCAGTGCCCTCATGTGATTTTTCCTCTGGCTGTGTCTGTGTCCCAGCCTCCTCCTCTCATAAGGACACCATTCAAACTGGATTAGGGTCCACTGACATGACCTCATTTTACCTTAATTACCACTCTAAAGTCTTTTCTTCAGATGCAGTCATGTTCTGAAGTACTGAGGGTTAGGGCTTCAACTTATGAATTTGGTGAGTTCACAGTTCAGCCTGTAACACATTTCTTCAGGATTTCCAGAGTGTGCACAGTTTTGAGCAGAAAAACGCACTGCTGGAGGAAAAGGAGAGAACTGGAAAATTCCAGCAAGCTGTCATAGACTTGATCTGGGGGAGGTGGGGCCCCACTGAGAAAAATGACAAGGTGAATGAAGATCAGTGAGTGATTCGGTGCACCCAGCAAACTTAGAATAGATTTACTTCAAGAAATTCATAAATGAAAAAAACCCAAAAAAACAAAAAAAACTTGGGTTTCAAAAAATTTCTATTAACTTGCTTTATAAAAAGATTTCATAACAGGGTTCCTTTAAATACCCAGCTGCACCAGTATACTTAACAAGTGATTTGATTTAATACCATCTGATTAAAGTACTACGTTTGCAGAGCCTAGCCATTAAAAGCAGGACAGACAACCTGTAATTAAAATTTTGCTGAACGCTCCTCCTCCAAAGACCAGTTCAGTTCCCAGAGGTTGATGGTGAAAGCAGCCGAGGCACCTCAACTTTGCTCCCCAGTGTCTTTGCTCTAGGTGAGTGTGCACAGGGATGAGACCAGTCTTGGGGGTATCAGCACCAGCCCCTGGCCCCCTGCCTGGGGCTGGCACACCCCTCCTGCTGTCCTGGGACACAGCATTGGCTTCGATCTATTCCAGCAGCAATCTTACCTTGTCCTTCTTTATCTCTGTTTCTAGGGCCAGTGACATTGGTCTCCTCAGTTAGGGGCAGGCAGACATAGACAAATGAATAGTGACTTTTGTCCGAACTTCATGTTAGCAATTTCAACCTACAAACATTTTACCTCCCTCACCAGAGCTGCAAACACGTGGCCACGTTGATTGGTTTACTTCCAGTCCTCCCTGTGAGTGGAAGAGCAGAGATCCAAACCCCTTGCAAAACGAGGTAGACAATAACCACTCCCAGAGCTGTGGAGAGGCTGAATGGGGAGAATGTGTATAATCAGAAAAGCACACATGAGGCTGGTTCATTTGCAGAGAAGCAGGTCATGATTCTCAGCGGGTAAAAGCCAACAGTGATTAGGAGGAAGAACTCTTGTCATCTGGGACCGAGGAAATGGGGCTTTAATAAAGCCAGTTGCTGTTTGGGTGTCAGAGTCTGAGTCCTGTCCTTCCATCATCAGTACTTATTAAGAACCTACTGCATGCCAGGAACTGTGCTATATATTGAGGGCACTAACAGTCCCTCTGGTCAGAGAGAGCCTTCTAGCGTGGAAGCCTTAGTCCCTGCCCTGGCGTGGTGCACAGGCTAACGGAGGAGACAGACATCCATGCACACACTGGGGCTGCCAGAAAAAGAGAATCACAGGGCACTGGGGAGTCCCTGGGGGGTGGGGGGAGCAGTGGTGCCTGGGGAATCAGGAAAGGTTTCTTAGGGAAGTGATGATTGAGTAAGTTGAGAACAAAATCAAAAGTCGAAGGGGAGTTACTGTGGCCAAGAGGTGGGAGAGGTGTGCTTAAGGCAGACGGAACTTTATATGCAGAGGCCTGGAGGTGAGAGAGTGAGTGCAGGGGGTAGGGGTGACTCAGGTTATAGGGACCCAGAGTTTGAGGAGGGTGGAGGGAGGTGAGGGACAGGGCTGGAGAGTGGAGCGGGGACCAGAGTGAGAAGGCCACATGTGTGGAGATGAGGGATCCAGACCTTGTCCCAGGATTTTCTTTTGGTGTGTTGAAAATGTTCTGGAGCTAGATAGAGGTGCTGGCTGCACAACAGTGTGAACGTACTAAATGCCAGTGGATTGTATACTTTAAGATGCCTAAAGTAGTTAAGTTCATGTTACATGAATTTCACTTTAATAATTAAAAAGAAAGATATGATCTGCAAAGTATGGAAGTATTGTTTTCACCCTGTCCCCACCTACCCCCTTCCGTCTTGCCTTATGCCCTCCTGGATGTAACAGTTTGGGTTTGTTTTTGTTTGTTTGTTTGTTTGCCCAGGCTGGAGTGCAGTGGTACGATATTGGCTCACTGCAACCTCTGCCTCCCAGGTTCAAGCAATTCTCCTGCCTCAGCCTCCTGAGTAGCTGGGATTACAGGCAGGCGCCACCACGCCCAGCTAATTTTTGTATTTTTGGTAGAGATGGGGGTTTCACCGTGTTGGTCAGGCTGGTCTCAAACCCCTGACCTCGTGATCCACCTGCCTCGGCCTCCCAAAATGTTGGGATTACAGGCGTGAGCCACCGCACTCGGCCAGGTAGCACTTTTAAAAATATTTTGTTTCCCCTTTCAGTGTTTCTTCATGCATGACAAGGAATATATTCTTATTCTTTCTTACATCAAAGGTGCCATTCTGAAAATGCTATTTTGTACCTTGCTTTTTTCATCTAAGGGAATATTCCACCAGTGTCTTCCATGCCAGCACACAGTGATCCTCCTTATTTTTTTTCCTGGGTATATAATATTCTATAGTATGGCTATACCATGCTTTATTCATCCATCCCCTATTTCTGGATGTTTGGGTGGTTCCCAGTCTTTTGCTTGGACACCGTATACTGTGTAGTCAAAGGCAAATCACTCTTGGCTCCTGGCCTCAGGGAGCCTGGATTAGTCAGGGTCTCCAGAGAAACAGAACCATGAGAGAGAGAGAGAAAGAGATTTGGAGAAATTGGCTCATGTGATTGTGAGAGCTGGCAAGTCTGAGATCTGTAGGGCAGGCTGGCAGCCTGGGAATTCAAGTAAAAGTTGATATTGCAGTCTTAAATCCAAAATCTGCAAGGCAGCAGACTGGAAACTCAGGCAGAATTTTTATGTTGTAGTCTTAAGCCAGAATTATTTCTTTCTTCTCCTTCTCCTTCCCCTTCACCATTCCTCCTCCTCCTCCTCCTTCTCCTCCTTCCCCTCCCTCCTTTCTCCTTCCTCTTTCTTCCTTCCTCCTTCCTTCCTTTCTTCTTGAAACCTCAGTCTTTGCTCGTGGGGCCTTCAACTGATTGGAGGAGGCCCACCAACATTACAGATGGTACTCTGTTTTCCTCAAAATCAATTGATTATAAATGTTAATCACATCTGAAAAATACCTTCAAAGCAACATCTAGATGAGTGTTTGAGCAAGCAGCTGGGCACCATAGCCTCCCCAAGTCAATACGTAGAATTAACCATCACAGATCCAAGAAGGATGAGGGTAAAAAGACCCTGGGAATGCAGAGGAGAGGAGCCTGGGTTGCCTGTGTGGCTATCAGAGGTAAAGACGAGTCCTCTCGTTTTATAACTGAGGAAACTCCGGCTCAGAGAGGTAAATTAAATTGCCCAAGATTACACAGCTAGTAGGAGCTAGAAGCAGAATCTGGCCTGGGCTAGTCCAGTACAAAACTCACATCCTAACCCCATGGGAGTTACTGCTGCTTCATACGTGGGGTGTGTGTCATCCTGGAGGAGAAATTTGATCTGGCCCCAGAAAAAGAAGGTGTTGATGAGGTAGATAAAGAAGAGTGATTGGAAGCTGGATGCAGTGGCTCACACCTGTAATCCCAGCACTTTGGGAGGGTGAGGCGGGTGGATTGCTTGACCCCAGGAGTTCGAGACCAGCTTGGGCAACATGAAGAAACCCCAACTCTTCAAAAAATACAAAACCTAGCCAGGCCACTACCATTAGTGTGTGCCTGTAGTCCTAGCTACTCAGGAGGCTGAGGTGGGAGGATTAATTGAGCCCAGGAGGTTGAGGCTGCAGTGAGCCACGATCATACCACTGTACTCCAGCCTGGGCAAAAGAGCAAGACCCTGTCTTAAAAAAACAAACAAAAAGAAGGGCAATTGGCATTTTCAGCTCGGAGAACTGGCTGTGCAAAGGCCAGTGCGGGAAGTGAGCCATCTCGGAGGTAGCCAGCATGTGGCTGAAGCAGTCTTTAAGGACAACAGCCCTTGCGTCTGGATCAGGAAGGCTGCCCTGGACTGCACTAAGAGGCATTTGGGCTTCATTTCAGGGCCTAAAGTCACAAAATGGCAGCCTCCAGCCAGGTCTGGCTCAGCCCACAGAGCTGCTGGGGTCAGAGCAGCTTTAAAACATTGCGTGCAGGGCTTGGAAGGCCAGCAGAGCACAGGACATCCCTGTGTTTCATGACCTCCCCCTCCCCATTTATTCCAGTCACCTGCCTGGCCCTGTGTCCTCCATGTGACCCAGGCCAGGGGTCTCCAAAATGGCTTACTTTGCAGGAAAAGACAAATGTGTACACTTGGCTCATTGTCTGTTTATTTTTGTACATGTGTAATGTTGCACTGATGTACAGTGTGTACATTTTAAAAACATACCAACAAAGAAATTTAACAAGATAAGTTTCAAAAAGTAAGCATTCTAATATTTTCTTTCTATGACCCAGTGATCACTCAGGCACCCCACTTTTGAATCCCTCTAATTAGATGATGGGGAGTTAATGAAGGCAGGTTTCTGTGACAAAAGCTCCAGGTTGACACATGGTGACAGGGCGGAGCTTGAGAGGGGTGTGGTTAGGTCAGGTCAGCGGACAAGGGCCATATCCAGCCACCCACGCTGGCCATTCGCAGTGTGCCATCACTGTGTGGGGACGGGAAGGCAGCACACTGCACTGTGAATGTGCAAGTATATCTGAGGACATCCTGCTCACCATGCCTCTGGCCGCCTCTGTATCAGGTGCTGTCCTGGGCCCTCTGACACCCCTGGTGGCTGGTGTCATTACCCAGGGGGAAGGCAGTTGCATCCCCAGCAGTGCTTGGCCATACAGGTCACCTTCCACGGAGTGGAGTGTGGTGTCACCGGGCACCCTCAGGTCTGATTTGCAGTCATCTCACCAGGTCTCACCTCCTCTCAGCAAGACCTCCCCTCACCTCTTCTTTCCCGAAACTGTCTTCCAGCTCCTCCTTCCTGCCAGGGCGCCTTCCTGCTGTCACTCTGAAGAGGGAGGGTCTGTTCCTGCCACACTTCAGTTCAGACAGATGCCAGCTGCCCAGAGTTGCACCCGTTTGGGGATAAATTTATTTTTCTTTCCAAGTGGCTTTGGGGCGAATGGGCTTAAATAATTCCCTGACTACCCTGTTTAAATTTGCTCCCTCTCCCCCAGTTCTTTGCCTCCTCTGTTTTATTTTTCTCCATAGCCTGCATTATCTTGTGCATAAAAACTAGTGCATAATATTGCATTAAAAAAGGAAACAAAATTAATGTCTTAAAACAACCATCCTTTTATTATTTGCTCAGAGTTCTGCACTTTGGGCAGGAGTTTTAGGGGGTAGAGAGTGGGCTGGGAAAAGGTCAGGGCATCTCTGTTCCTTGTGGTTCAGCCCAGGGCCGCTTGGGACCCTCCATTCTTCTCTGCGTGGTGTCTGTGTGTGGTTAGCTTGGGCCTCCCTTCAGCATGGTGTTGTTGGCTTTATTGAAAGGTGACTGGCTTCCCTCAGAACAGAAAAGCAAAAGCTGCTAGACCCGGAGTCACTTGCGCTATGTTTCCGAGCATCCAGCCACACACTGGGAAGTGTGGCGACTATCTCGTCCCCTAGGAGTGTGGTGTGAAATGCTGGGATACTCGATCAATGTTAGCTCTTTCATTAGACACAGCCCTGGACTGTCAGAGACCCAGCTCTTGAGGTAGGTGACTTCCTGTGTGACCTGGCCCAAGACTCACTCCCTCTCTGAATCTTTAAAATGGGGAGAATAGAAATATGGGCTAGCCACATGTCTACCTCAAGGGGCTGCTTGGAGGGCCAAATGAGATAAAGAGTAATAGTGATGACAGGTGTTGGGAACTGGGTATGACCAGGTTTTCAGAACTTCGCTCCTTGGAGCTCCCAGTTCCAGACACAGGGAGCCCCGCCTCTGCCAGGACTCCTGGGGGCAGGGTCCAGGGTGCAGGGGAAAGGTCCCAGCTTCCCCTTTTGAGGTGGCCAAGCAGGCCACCGTCAGGTCAGCACATAGGCCTTGAGTCCAGCCACTTTTGTTGAGTGTTTAAAATTTACCAGGGACTTTACATCTTTTACATCTTTTCTCATGTACCCTCAAAACAGTTCTGTAATGCAGGTGATGCTTTGCCCCCCGACAGCTGTTCTATGGCAACACAGCCGAGTAACAGAACCAGAACTCCATCTTCAACCCACTGGGATCCAGACCCCGTGCCTTTTTCCCACAAAGCTGGCCAGTGACGAGACTCTTGGCGAAATACCAGAATTTTCCTTACTGTGAACACTGCCGACTTTAATTAGATTAATTTTCGATTTTCTTTTGCCTTCAGGGGTTTAAAGCTGACCCAGCTGGATTACAGCAGTGCACTGTGAGTGGAACAGAGTTGCGGTGTCAGGACCTCCAAGCCCTTCAACCCCCAGCACAGGCTTTATTTATCCATGCACCCCCATTGAGAGGCTCCCTCACCCTCTGAGGGGATGGAAGGTCCGTGGAGATGCAGCTTTGCTCTCCCGGGAGGGTCTCTGCCCTCAGACTCAGACCGGGGCCGTCCTAAAGCCTCCCTGCCCCGGATGCCTTTTGATGAAGGCTGCTTTGTGCACACACATGTGCTGGGCTGTGGCCGCAACCCCAAGCCCTAGTTATCCACAGTAAACACAGAACAGCAACCACCCCGTGCAGCCTTCTCTCTCCAAGGTAAACTGTTGGAGTAAGGGCTTTTGCCTGGACGAAGGCCTAGTCAATGAGAGTGCTTTGCTGACTCTAACTCTTGCTTTTCACCCTGGGGAGCCAACCACAAACATTTGTGGAGACCCACACATGCCAGGCAGGGCCTGTGCTGCAGAAACGTGCACTGTGGAACAATCGGCCTCAGAGAGCCGCCGAAGAACAATGCAGGCTTGTGGATTGTCCCTCCCGGTCCTCGGGCAGCGGCGCCTGTGTACAGAGCACCCAGGTGTGCCCCCTTGCCCTGGCCCGAGAGGCGCCGAGGATGGGGCCTGTGTTTTGGGGGTGTATGGTCACTTGCACTGAGGCTGCCCGGGGCAGGGTTGACCTTTGGAAGATCAAATATGTGGCCTTCTGGGCTTTGCCCAGGCCAGCTGCTGACCCAAGGGAGGAATGCTCAGTGTCGCGTGATGTGTTCCCCTGTCCTCTGTCCTGGCCATTGTCATTGCAAAGCTGAAGAGATAGAAGCATTTGCGGTAGCTGGGGAAGGGAGGCGGGGCACTGGTGCCAGTGAAGTCCCTTCTTGAGATGGCCTTTTAGTTCATCTGCGGACCTTGCTGTCTGCCCATTTAGGCGCTGCCCTCACCCTGGGTCCCACTTGCCACTCTGCTCACGTTGAGAGTCCTCTTTCTATGCGGTTCTCTGCTTCAGCCAACACAAACAGCAGAAATAAGCCGGGAGAAGCCACCTCTGAATGGAGGTTCTTTTTCCAGATTCGCTGTGCCAGCCGGGGCGTAACCGTTTAATTGCTGACACTAAGTCTCTCCGTAATACCAAATGAAACAAGGTTCCATGGTGCCCCGAGTACAGGATTTGAGTATGACACTAAGAAAGCAGAGAATAAAAGGACGCAGGGAGGATTCGGTCTGCTCAAATGCACTTATAAAATTCTCCTATTTACACCGTAATTCCCTATTCTCCTCCATTAACTTGTTTTGGTGCTTTAGGGCTTGTCTTTTGTGTGGTTTTGGTTTTCTGGGCTTTGCCACTGAGGAGAGAACATTCTAGAAGGGTGAAATTGTTAATTATTCTTAAAACTTTGAGAGCTGCTTATGTGGAATATGTCCTACGAGAGCACTTTGATATTGCAAGTCGTGGCCTCCATTCCCCTGGGATGATCTGCGGGGACAGGGTCTGCCCAGAGCCCTGGTGTCAGGGTGTGATACTGACTGAGTTTCACAGGCTGGCCTGGGGGAGCCAGGACTTGAGGTTGGAGACGTGAGGAGAAAATCACAAACAGAAATTGTGGCTCTAGACAAATGCTGCCTCATCCACCTGAGGCGGGGAGTTTGGGTAGATTGGAATCTGACCTGTGTTTCCGCCTCAGGACCAGGTGGTAGCAACGGTATTTAGGTTTTTAAGGTGGGTGATGTCAAAAGCCATGTCCAGAAGAAAATAGTCTTGTTGGCCCTATTCTTTCACCCTAAGAGATTTAATCCAGAGATGGTGTGTAGGATCCTGCTGCTGAGATGCGCCGTTCCTTCCCCGGCTTCTCTCACACCTGGACTTCCCTTCTGCCATATTTTGTTTGTCTTTGGCCAGGACACTGAAGGATAGTGCCATAGCCCCTGCGTGGCCCTCATCTTCAGCTCTTTCTCTAGTACCTATTTTAGATAAAAGCTTTTTTGGATAAAAAATTCATATAACATAACATTCACCCTTTTGAAGTGGATTTTTTTTTGTTTTCTTGTTTCTTTTGTTTGTTTGTTTGTTTAAGATAGTCTCGCTTTGTCACCCAGGCTGGAGTGCAGTAGTGCAATCATGGCTTACTGCAGCCTCTATCTCCCGGGATGAAGCAATCCTCCTGCCTCAGCCTCCCAAGTAGCTGGGACCACAGGTACACACCACCATGCCTGGCTAATTTTTTTGTAGTTTTTGTAGAGAAGGCATTTCACCATGTTGCCCAGTCTGGCCTCAAACTCCTGGGCTCAAGTGATCCGCCCATCTGGGCCTCCCAGAGTGCTGGGATTACAGGTATGAGCCACTATGTCCAGCCTAAAGTGGATGGTTTTTAATATATTGACGATGTTGTGCAACCCTCAACACTATCTAACCCCAGGACATTTCCTCACCTTTTACGCCCATTACCATAACTCTCATTTTTCCCCAGCTTCCTCAGCCCTAGGCAACCACTTATGTGCTTTCTCTATAGATTTGTCTATTCTGGACATTTTATATACATGGAGTTATACAATATGTTCTCTTTTGTAACTGGCTTCTTTCACTTAGTGTAATAGTTTCAAGGTTCATCCATGTTGTGGCATATCTCAGCTCTTCATTTTTTTTTTTATCGCTGAGTAATGTTCCATTAGGTGGTTACTCTACATTTTATTTATTCCTTTGTCAATGGATGGAGCTTTGCGGGTTGTTTCCATATTTTGGCTATTATGAATAATGCTGCTCTGAACGTTCAAGTACAGGTCTTTGTGTGGATGTATGTTTCTAATTCTCTTGGGTATATACCTAGGATTGGAATTGCTGGGTGGTATAGTGACTCTATATTAACCTTTTGAAGAACGCCAGGTTGTATTTCAAAATGGCTGCACCACTTTACAATCTCTTTAGCAATGCTTGAGGGTTCCAGTTTCTCTACATCCTCACCAACACTTGTTATTATGTCTTTTTGATTATAGTCATCCTAGTGGGTGTAAAGTGGTATCTCATTGTGGTTTTGATTTGCATTACCCTGATGACTAATGACGTTGAACATCTTTTCATGTGCTTTTTAGTGTTAAAAGCTCAGGTTTAGATGTTTATCCAAGTGTATATCTTTGGGAAAATATCTATCAATTGTTTGCCCAACTTTTAGTTTGGTTATTTGTCTTTTTATTGTTGAATTGTAAGAGTTCTTCATATACTCTAAATACTAGAACCTTACCAGAATTTGCAAATATTTTCTCCCATTCCGTGCATTGTCTTTTTACTTGATGATTTGCTTTGAAGCATACATATTTTTAATTTTGGTGAAGTGCAATTTGTCTCTTTTACTTACTGTTTCATTGGTGTGCTTTTGGTGTCATATCCAAGAAATTGTTGGCTATTCCAAGGTCACAACAATTTACTTTTGTTTTCTTCTAAGAGGTTCATGGTTGTACAACGCTCTGACAGTTAGGTCTGTGGTGCAGTTTGAGTTAATTTTTGTATATGTTGTGAGCTAGAGGTTCAGCTTCATTGTTTTGTTTCATTTTGTTAGAGACAGTGTCTCACTCTGTCACCCAGGCAGGAGTGCAGTGGTATACTCATAGCTTATTATTATTATTATTATTTTGAGATGGGGTCTTGCTCTCTTGCCCAGGCTGGAGTGCAGTGGTGCAGCCTTGGCTCACTGCAACCTCCGCCTCCCAGGTTCAAGTGATTCTCCCAAATTCAAGTGATTCTCCTGCCTGAGCCTCCTGAGTAGCTGGGACTACAGTGCATGCTACCATGCCTGGCTAATTTTTGTATTTTTAGTAGAGAAGGGGTTTCTCCATGTTGGCCAGGCTGGTCTCGTACTCCTGACCTCAAGTGACCTGCCTGCCTCGGCTTCCCAAAGTGCTGGGATGACAGGTGTGAGCCACTGTGCCTGGCCATCTTTACTGTTTTACATGTAGATACCCAGTTGTCTCAGCAATATTTGTTGAAAATGTTTTTTCCATTGAATTGTCTTTTGTTTTTCTTATATGCCTCTTTCCTACTAAAAAGTAACTTAGTTCTCTCCTTTTCTTCCCCCCAAGCCCACACACACACATCTGCTAGCCTGCCTCAAAGTACCAGGCATCCCTGCTGCTCTAGGAAGGCCTGCATTGCCAGCCCAGAACCTTGACCCTAACTCCCAGGTCCCTTTCTCAGATGGATCTTGGTGTACTCAGGTCTCTTTGTGTCTTTATTAGTCTCTCTGGATGCTAGCATTCATCTGCTTCAGGGAAAGGGAATGAAGGAGGAGCTGCATGGGATCAAAAAACCCCACATTAGTGTGTGTGTATATTTTTTCATGCCTATATTTCTGACTCCCAAATCAGGTGTAAACTTTCCTAGTCATGACCCTCTTGGAGACCCTCATCCATTCGTACAAAAAATGTTCACAAGTTAGATAATTAAATGAAGGAACTACGATGTCTCTGATGGATAAGTGATTCACTCAAGTGGTACTCCATCCATCCATCCGTCCGTTCATCTGTCCATCAATCAGTCTGTCCACCCATTCATCTACTGAGAAATAAAAGAGCTGGTTGCTTGGTCCCTGTCTGCCGGCTGGGTCAGAGTTCTGCTACAGGTTTGTATGTTGTTAGAGGCTCAGGTTAGCTGCCCATCCAAGTGGAAGCCAATTTACCAGAAAGCCAGAGTCTGTGGTTACTGTGGCTGTCGTCACGGGTAGAGTGCTTGGTGTGGGTCACTGGCACTGGGGCCTTTTTAGTGAGTGGGTCTCCTCAGGAGGTCAATGACACATCTCCAATCAGCAAACAAGAGTTAGAGCAGAGGGATAGTGTAGCCTCAGGGCCCCTTCCTCCATTCCAAGATCTCTCTGTCTAGATACTGCTCATTAGAATTTAGTACTGAAGAATGAAGGTGGAGGCTGGGGAGACATTCTAACTCTCAGGGGCCCTGTGCCAACCACCCGCCTTCAGTGGTAACATCCTTGTCACCTTTGTTTCCATCACACCTCACCTGTGTTGCTTTCTACACATCCTGAAGTTTAACTTAACCTGGACACCTTTGGGCCCCATGACCCATTGGTGGGAGCATCACACTACTACTTAGAAAGTGGGGTTTTTGACTGTGGACCACTGTTCGGGACCCTCTCTGACTGGGACTGTCATTCCCCTGTTTACCGGACCGTCGTCTTTCTGGGTACTCTGTCCTGCCTGTCCCAGTGTGCAGGGCTCCTCCTCCCATCCTGAGGAGTTCCTTCTTGGAATTTTGGCTCCCCCGCCCTGCAGCCTGGTTTCCACTCCCACCTCAAGGATTAGAGTTCTGACCTGAACCTCAGAGGAGGACAAGTCCCCTGCCTGGCAGGATGTGGATTCACCAGGGCAGGGGGCACGGGATTGGATATCAACTATTCCACTAGCTGCAGGCATCGCGGCCCCGCCCAGCTGACACCGCTTTCGCATGTATTGCTTTCCAGAGATGAGAGCATTCTGCAGTACTGCCCGGGGGCTGTCTTCTCTCCATTTAGCAATGCGATGCCACAATTTTGCTGTGCCATTACACATTTTTCCTTCAGCGTCATTCCAGCATCAGCTCTCTAATATCCCTTTTTATAGATTTTCCATTTCACAGTGAGAGAAGGTGAGACAGCAAATACTGTTTTCGCAAATGCAGGGGCTGATGACTGAGTTTGATGTTTTTTTTTGTTTTTGTTTTTTTTGGGTTTTTTGTTGTTGTTGTTAGATTCCTGAGACGTACCACGTCCCAGCATGAATTGTGTAACTTATCTGCCCTGTGTCGAAAATTAGACTTTGCTCCTGTATTTTCAGAAATAATTCTTGACACCCTCTTAGGTTTTCAGGCTGTGTTTTGGCTCTGCCCTCATCTTATCTCTGGGTTCCAAGAGCTTTTTTCCCATTTCTCTTTTTTTCCATGGCCCATGCCTGAGTTGGGTTGGCAGGTTCTCCTCTTCTTGCTGTGTCCCTGCAGAGTCTCTTTCTGGCACTGCCTTAACCACTGCACTTCATCTGAGGGGAAAGAGAGGAAGAGCCACTTGGCTAGGGAAGCGAGTGCTTTCTCTGCTGGTAAAGATGTCCGGGAGAAGGGTCCTCCCACCCCTGTCCAGTGTGCCCCAGGGGTCGGGCAGCCAGTGACCCCTTCCACCTCATTTCTTTCTTTTTGTTGCCTGCACAGGACTGGAGAGCTAGCATGAGTATCTGTCCTGCAAGAGCTTATTAAGCCCTGCTTATACACGTGGCACCAGGGAGGTGTTATTATCGGTCATAGCAAGGCAGGGAGGGACAACAGACGGGAAGGAGTTAAAGGTCTCCACAAGGAAAAGTGTGATTAAGTGGCAAAGGGAATGGTTTGGAAATAAGTGCTGGGGGCTTTCAGGGGAAGGGGAGGTCATATGGGCCAAAGCGGGGCAGACCTTCTGTCTGAGGAGAGTGAGTAGACCCAGAAGGATGATGGGTTTGGAGTTGGGTGGAGAGGGACCCTTATTGGACAGGGAGGATGTCACTGTATTCTCCCTGAGGGACCTCCTGTGCTATTTGGTGTCTGAGGGGCCGTGAGTTTCAAGAAGTGGGAGGCGGGGTGGGGTGCGGGGGCTGGGTACCCTGAGAGTGTGGTGCTGTAATCACCCTCTGGCCAGCAAGGAAGCATGGCAAGACTTGGCCGAGACAGCTGGCAGTGTCAGAGGAAGGGTCCTGGGCCGGAGAGTAGAGGCTTGGCAAGGCGGCAGGGGGCAGGAGGCATGAGAAGCTGGCTTCCATGGGGCAGGGCAGGGAGGTCATGGACCACGCATGGTGTGGACACACCCGTGGGAACAGAGAAGAAGGGGAGAGGGAGACATTTTCATAAAAGGTCCCTCAGGGCCTAAAGACGGGCTTCTGGGGATAAAGGAGGTGCCTGGGAATGGGGTTGATTCTGTCTGGCTTTCTGGGGGCCTCATGCACATGAGGGCATCTTTGTTGCCTGCATAGGACCACGTCATGCCCTCCTGCCTCAGGGTCCCCTCTGTGTTTCACGTGGGCTCCTGAGGCACATTGCGCTGCACTGACCTTCCCCCTATGTGCTGTGGTGCCTGGGCCCAGGGACGGCTGTGACCTTCCTGGCTTCCCTGCTAGCATAGGTTAGTGGTGGTGCAGAGGTGGTGGTGGGAGTGCTTGCGGTAGTAGTAGTGGTGGTGGTAGTAACGGGGTTAGAGCTGCTGCTCTGTGCTAATAAACGTTTTATTACCTCTAGTTCGTTTAGTCCTTAGAACAACCCTGTGGGGTTAGCCGGTCGTACAGATAAGGAAACTGAGGCATAGAGACTTCAGCAATTGCCTGAAGTGCCACATCTAGTGAGGGGCAGAGCCTGGACTGAACCCCCAGCTCATGGCTCCAGACTCCATGCTCCTGGGCACTCTTCCTCTTCAGCAGAGCAGGCCAGCGCTGCAGAATCGCTTTCATCATGCCATTTAGAAATGGGCAGCTGAGGGTCAGCACCTCTGGTATGCCCAGGGTGTGCCCCACCTCTCTGCCCCATGTCTGCTGCGGTGGAGGGGAGGGAGGAGGATGATGGGGGAGTGCCCAGATGGGAACTGCTGGCCTTTAGGGGGCCAGCTGGGCCATTGGACTGGACAAAGCCTGAGCACAGCCCCAGTTGCACCTGGTGTGACCCCCACACATGACCTGGCCATGGGGAAATCTGGCCCTGTCTGGGTGGGGCCAACAGTGCTTTGGCCCGAAGAGTCTTAGGCTTCCCAAAGAGTGAGGAAGGACAAGGAGGCAGAGCAGGGGAAAGGAATTCACAGTTCGTGAAATTAGATGCTGCAGAAAATGTTAATGAATGCCCTGTTATCTTAATTTTCTCAGAGTGTGAAGTGTTTAGGCATCATGAGGATGAGAGTGTTACCAAACCCAGGAGAGCTTTGAGTTCAGGTCGCATTATTCTTAGATTTGTTGTTTGGTGGGGAAAGGAGTCGGACTATTTTTAGAGGGCGCCGATCTCGGTTTGTAATTAACAGACAGTGTGCCCTCCTGCTATGCACTCTCCTCACTCACGCTTTGCTGTAATTAGTGTTTTAATCATCTTCTACAAGATCCTCAGGTCCGCAAGGGCCTGCAACATGCCTGTCTTCTTCACTACCCCGTCCTCCATGCTGGGCATATGAGCAGGGAGGGAGGATCGATTCCACCATGAGGGCTTGTAGGAGGTGCCAACAACTGGGCAGTCGACCAGTGGGAAGTTGAGCAGGTGGCAGGGGCAGCCTGAACTGAGCATGGATGGACAGAAGGTATGTCATGTCTGGGGAAAGCAAGTGCCAAGGATCCTGGGATGAAGTTGGGGAATGATGGGAAGAAGCAGGACAGGAAGTGCCTTGAATATTAAGTCACTCACTTCTCTTGTGTTTAGGGAGACAGGGCTGAAAACACATGCTTTGTAGAAAGAACAGGAATGGTTTCATGATTCTTGTCTTTTTTCAGACAGGGCCTCTATAACCCTTACAGCACCTTTGTGAGAATCGGAAATAGACATCTCTTATCTTGGTGGATGAATTTTGAAGAAAGCGGCCCCTGCCTCCCCTCTTCCCACCCAGCTGGCTGCAGCCTTGTACCAGGGCACAAGGCTTAACAAATAGGGTTTGAGCTGGCTCTTGGCCCTCACTTGCTCTCTAGGATGGATATTTTTGAGCAGTACACAAGCTGCGCGACTGTATATGATCACCCTTTGAGATTTATGGTCTAGATTTAGGCTTCTGATTGGAGATAGTATAAGATGGGAAGCCTTTCTGTGTCACCCAACTCTGATTGTCTTATTTACTTACACAATTCTGTTAGCCATATGTTGCTGTTCTTTGCACAAGAAACCAGGGACTGTTACTACTGGAGGTCAGGACCTTTATAAGCACATTGTCCACAGTTCCCAAATGTCCTGGGCCCTGAACATTGCCATCACCCAGGAGCTTATCAAAACGCTGATTTCTGTACCCCAAACTCCCATTGTGTGTGATGTAGGAGCTAGGACAGAGTCCAAGAACCTGCATTTTCATAAGCTCTCCAGTTGCACACCACAGATCTAACCCACTTCTAGACAAGGAAACAGAAGCCCAGAGAGGTTTGGTGACTTGCCCAGGCCATCCCAAACTGGAGAGGAGACCTGAGTTTGGCGATGTTCAGTGCAGGCCTCCTCTGACTGTCTGCCTACCATGTTGAACCCAGTCCTCTCCAAGCTCTCCCATCTCTGACGATCTCCAAGGCCAGGAACCTGGCTCTGTGCCATTTTGTTTACAAACTGTGCTTCCTTTAGCCATCAATGTTTTGTCCCCTCTTAGTGTATTATCAGTACTTTACTGAAGCATAATTCCCATACAGTAAAATGCATTAATCTTAAGTGCACAGCCTGAGGGATTTTGACAAATGTTTATACCCCTATAATCATTGCCCCAGATCCAAGTAAAGGTGGTTTCCATTGCCCCAGAAGGCCATCAGTTGTTCTGAAAGGACAGAGGCACCTATTGGGGGACAGAGATCACTTCTGTTTGTTCCATGCGTGTGTCTTTGGGTTTTCTGTAATCTTCCTTGGAAGGGTGAGGCCTGCGGATGGGGCAGAGGTGGAGGAGCAGTGGGAACAATGTGTAGCCACATTTCTCAAACCCAGAGCATTGTCATGTGCCAGGGCAGACCAAGCTGCCGGGTAAAAGTGCTGCATCTTCTTGGGGTGTTAACACCATTTGAAGATCGTGCAAGAAAATCTATCTTTATGTTGAAATATAGGGATGGATAGAGAGCAGAATGTAAAACTCATTTGGATCTTGATGACAAAACATTCACCTTTTAGAAAGTGGGGAAAGTGGGTTTCTCTTAACCCTACCTCTGGATCCCCAAGGGTAGCAGTCTTGCTCCTGCCCTGTCCTAGCCTTAAGGAGAGTTTGAGAAGTGCCAGTGTGTGGCATTCATTGCTGAAGCCATTCAGAGGATCCCATGGCGTTCTGTGTGATTGAGATAGGGTCTGGGAATACAGCCTGGACACCCACACCATCCACAGACTGGGGGTGACCTGCTGGGAAGGATGACAGTACTGTTTCCCCTGGAGACTTGGCAGGTGGCCCATCCTCCAAAACTCTTTGAAGAATCTACATTTTTAAGACATGAAGCTGTGGACAGGGACGCTTGGCATTTTCATCCCATCGCTAGGAGGGGCTAGAGCATCCAAGCACTGCAATCTACTCCAGCCTGAAGAGGCTCTCTGGGACTTTGTTAAGGGGCATTGACCACTGTTCCCACCTCCCAGGGACAGAATCGGCTCAGAGCGTTTCAGCCGTCGACCCAGCCACTGAGCACGCCTGCTACTCACAGATGTGCCTCCCATTCTGTTTCATATAGATTCTTTTCTAATGCTTTGTTTTCCTGCCTCAATTTCATAAATCTTTATAGTTGAGTTTTAAAAAATAACTTGCAAATGTTTTCCCTTTGGGTGAACTCTTGCTTCTGTGTGTTGTGATGGTGGCGATGCTGATTCCAAGAGCTAAATATGCGATGAGGATGCCTGTCGCAGGGGTGGTGGCCTCTGCTCTCACTTTTGCTAGAGACATATTTGTAAGTGAAATGTCAAAGGCATCTTTGGTTATTTCTAGGTTCTACATATATTTAACGAGTTTTAAAATACTCGTGCCAAATTGCCCAGCAGAAGATAGGTTGCACATGTTTTCACTACCGTTAGCGGACAGAGAGCACTTGTTTCCCCAACAATGGCGATCAGCATTCCTTTCCACACTTTTACTTTTTTTTTTTTTTTTTGAGACAGAGACTCGCTCTGTTGCCCAGGCTGGAGTGCAGTGGCTCGATCTTAGCTCACCACAACCTCCTTGATTCAAGCGATTCTCCTGTCTCAGCCTCCCAAGTAACTGGGATTACAGGCGTATGCCACCATACCCAGCTAATTTTTATATCTTTAGTAGAGACAGGATTTCACCATGTTGGCCAGGCTGGTCTCAAACTCCTGACCTCAAGTGATCTGCCCACCTCGGCCTCCCAAAGTGCTGGGATTATAGGCGTGAGCCACCACGCCCGGCCTTAAATTTGATAGATGTAAAATTGTACCAAAGTTTCCTTTGCATTTCTTTGGTTAGTCACTGCGAAGATTTTTCAGGAATTTATAACCTGTTTCTGTTGCTTCCTTTATAAATTTGCTTTTTATGCTCTGCTCATTTTGCTATTTTTGATGTATTTATGTCTTTCTTTTATTTTAGTTAGAGTCTTAATTTATAGGGTACCTCCTTAGTTTCCAGTTTTCAAAAAATATTATCTCTACCCAGACTCAGAGGCTTGGAACAGATTCACTCCAAAGCGGTATCAGGCCACCACTCCTACACAGTGTCTTTGGGAACATTAGAAAAACTGCTTCTTCCCTGTCTGATACAGCACCATCCTAAGTTTAGGGCTTAGTGAGTGGCACCCAGGTAAGTTCGACCTGTCCTGGGTCCCTTAGCCAGGCTCCCCTGTTCAGAACACAGCTGTACAACCTACACAGCCCACTGTGGCCACACTAGTGTTGTAAAAAGTGAACTAAGCCACATCCTTTTTTTTTTTTTTTTTTTTTTTTTTTTAATTGAGACGGAGTCTCGCTGTGTTGCTCAGACTGGAATGCCATGGCATGATCTCAGCTCACCACAACCTCCGCCTCTCAGGTTCAGGCGATTCTCCTGCCTCAGCCTCCTGAGTAGCTGGAACTACAGGTGCGCACCACCATGCCCGGCTAATTTTTGTATTTTTAGTAGAGATGGGGTTTCACTATGTTGGCCAGGCTGGTCTCGAACTCCTGACCTCATGATCCATCCACCTCGGCCTCCCAGAGTGCTGGGATTACAGGCATGAGCCACCGCGCCTGGCTGCCACTTTAAAAAATAATAACGAAAACTCCAAGCCATTGAGGGTACAATTTTTAATACAATTAAACCTCCCAGCTACCAATGTGGGCATCATGGTGTTCTGCATGGAATCTGATTTTGCTTGGCATTGGTCTGGTCTGTGCTGTGGCATGCCGGATAGCAGAGGCCTGGGAGGGAGTTCAGAGGCCTGGGTTCTAGTCCTGGCTGTGTTACTAATGCATGGCATGACGGTGGGCAAGCCAGCTTTTTGGGGCCTCACTTTTCTCATCTGTAAAAGGAGAGGCTGTGACTAAGTAAACTTCCAGGTCATTCTCAGCTCTAAATATCTGCAAGTTCGAGTTTTAGCTGTATTTTTCTTTTTTCCCCCAAAAGATTATGACACCTGTAAGACAGGTTAGTTTTAGATTTTTTCTTTAGCGTCTGGGTTATGAAAAACAAAATCCATTTAGACGTTTTTGCATTCCATCAAGTTTCTACCTGATTTATGCTGTTTCACGTGTGTCTGAAAAGAGGGTTACTTCCACACAGCCAGTCGCCTCTCTCCATTTTACCAAAGGCATCTTGGGGTCTGTGGAGTCACTGAGAGAAGGCACGGATGTGCTTGACAGTGGGAAAATGTGGTTAAATTACTCTCTTGGCTCATCCCACCTCTTCCTTCTCTCCTTTCTCAGTAACTGTTTATGGGGCATTTCCCCGGGGAGGCTCAGAACTGAGCAACCCTTCGAGGACCTCTGTGCCTTGTGGGGAGCCGGGAACTACTGGGACCCTCCTAAGTGGCAGCTCCATGGGCATTCTTCCTTGCTCGCATCCTCATGGCCTCTCCCACAGAGGACACCCCCCAGCCCACTCTCCCTGATTCCACTTCCTCTACCACCCCAGGCCTTTCATGCTTTCCAGCCTTCCCCAGAACCCATTCTCTGTGGCCTGTCAAAGGTGGGGTTTCATCCCAGCCACTTCTCCACTTGCTCTCTTCCTAGACCCTCTGGCCCTCTCAGGTGGCCCTGCCTGGCACCTGTGTGCTCCACACCAGGCCTGTCTTCTGAGCCCAATCCAGCTCCCACTTGGCTGCCTTAGGGACCTCTGGACCTCAGATGTCTCAGACCATGTGGTCCCAAATCTAGCTCGCGATCCTCATCCACAGTCCCTGTCTGGCTTTCCTGTCACCTAGCTGGTCCCCCAAACACATGGCATCCTGCCTCTCCTGACCCCTGCCCCCACCCTCCCTGACCTGTCTGTCCTGTCCCTGCCCGGCTCGCTCCACATCCATCCTTCCTTCTCCCGGCTGCATCTTCTGAGGTCTGGCCTCCTACAGGATTCTCTCCACCACTGATGCTTCTGCCTCCAGTCTCTCCCGCTCCCAGTCTTCCTTTATTGCTTTGATCCAAATTTAAAACAAAGAACACCGCTGTCCTGTGGCGGGCTCCCTGCGGGAGTCACTGCTGTCTCTTTACCCTTCCCCATCTCAGGAGGGGCCCAATGCAGGCTTGCACAGCTGAACTGGACTTATCCTTGATCAAGGTCAGACTTTTCCCTCTGATTGTTCTGTCACCTCCTCAGCCACACAGTGGCTGAGGGCACCGGCCTTTTCCCTCTCCCCTCCCTCTTTGCATGTACCTGGCACCCCGGTCTCCCATAATCCTCCAGAGGTTAAGTAGATCCAAGACCCTTGGGCTGCATGTCAGAGCAAATCCAGCCCAACTTTTTAAGAAAACCAGGGCTCCGGGAAGGGGCAAATGCTGGGTCACGTCGTTGGAGGTTTGTGGCAGGGACTCTCATGCCTGCGTGTATGAGTTTCCCAGGACTATTGTCACGAATTATCACAACCTGGGGGGCTTAAGACAGCAGAAACTCATTCTTTTAGTCCCGGAGGCTGGAAGTCCAGAATGAAGGTATCTGTAGGGCTGTTTCCTTCTGAGGGCCGTCAGGGGGAGACTGTTCCAGCTTTTCTCCTGGCTCGAGGCAGCTCCCAACAGTCCTTGGCATGTTAGGGCTGGCAGATCCAGGGCTACGCCGGTCCCCGGCCTGCCTCCATCTTCACATGTACTCTCCTCTTGTGTGTCTGTGTCCAAATTTCCCTCTTCTTATAAGGACCCCAGTCCCTGGATTAGGGTTCTAGTATGACCCCATCCTAACTTGTTTACATCTATAAAGACCCTATTTCCAAATAAGGCCACATTCACAGGTCCTAGGGATTAGGGGTCCAACATGCCTTTTAGGAGGGAGGACACAGCTGAGCTAATGCCGTGTGGTCCATGTCACTTGTTTTTGTGGTGCTAGAGAGGGACCGTGAGGTGTGGGTCACACTGGTTCACCTTGGGGGTGGATTTAGCTGGCCTTTGAGGTTGAAAGGTCTCAGCATTGTATTTGTAAGACCTGTATCATTAATAAACATTTTGCTAGTCTTGGATGCTTCTTTGTGTTGGGGGGAGCTGGGAGATGGAGGACAGAGGTCACCTGGGCCATCTTTCCAGGTGAGATTATACATTTCAGCCTAGGGTGGGGCAGAGCCACCTCATGGAAGCATCACTTTTATTCTTTCACTTTTTGTCATTTTCCCCTTTGGAAACTAAGCTTGTTCGTGCTCTGGGACGTGCGGTCATGCGTCCCTCACTGCTGGGTTGAGCTGGTAGGCCTGCCCCTGCTTTCCTTTACAGGCGAGTGCCTTGTGCTGCTGTTTTTCTGATTGCTCTGGAAGTTCATTGTTGCTCTGGCCCTCCTGACCTGTGTCTGGCCTTTGCCCATGTGCAGAGTTTGTGGATCAGCATTTCAGGGGTGCGGGGGCGTGGTGGTATGCGAGTCCATAGCCGTGGAAGTTTGAGACCCAAGCCTCATGAGGCAGAAGCCTGGCTCTGGGGCTCCATATTTAGTCTGGAATCCAGCCTCAGCTGCTGCTCTGAGGCCACACTGGATGCCAGAAAGGGCAGAACACTGGCCCAGAGCCAGAGCCAGGACAGCAGGGCCTGCTGTGCAGCGCAGCTGGTGCCCAAGGGGCATGGACCTTGCTGGGCCTGCCCGGAACTGGCCTGCCCCTGCCTTTGTGTCAACCAGGAGGCCTGTGGGAAAGGGGGCAGGGAAGAAAGTGAACAAACACCTCAGAATTGGAAGGATCAGAACTGGACAGGGCCTCGGAGTGACATAGTCCAATGCACCCTTTCTGCAGTGAAGGAAGACTGGGGTGGCCCAGGGCGGTGACTTGCCGAAGGTCACACAGTTAATGGCAGAGCCACTAGATTTGGGCTTCTGGACATCAAATCCTTTGCCCTTCCCTGGAACCATGCTGCCCAGGAGGCCAGGCCGTTATCAGGGTGGGACTCCCTCCAGGCACCACCTTCGCCAGAGACCAGAAGAGGATGGCCACACCCTCGGGAGCGCGCAAATTGGGAAAAGGCAGACATCCATTTCGGATGACTTCCTGCCCCTCTTTCTGTGCTACTTCCCAGGCTCCACTGGCTTCTGCCACTCCTCACCCTCCACCACTGAGACCTGCTTATTATGTTAGTCATTTACCCCATAGTTGAATATCAGTCCTCTCCCAGAGGAACTTGGACAACAGCCATGGAGTGAGAGTTGGAGTCAGCCAGACACAGCCAGGCACAGCATTACGGGACATGTTGTAAGGTGCATATGGACTGAAACAGGCAGATCTCAGAAATGGAGGAAGCCCCTGGGACCCTCTCTCTCAGGAAGGGAAGGCCAGGGAGAGCTATTTCCAAACCAACCTGGGAAGTGTGGGAAGATGCTCCTAGCATGTCTCAGCTCCTGTCTAGTGACTGATCCATCTCCCTTGTCCATGGAGACTGGCTGACCCATCTCATGTTCTATAGCTCAGATCTACTCAGGAGGCAGTCCAATGGCCTCACTCATTATAATTACCCTGACTCTTCTAAGGCAGTCTTCCCATCACCCCACCTTGTGGGTCCCAGGCTGGCTGTGGATGGGCCACCCTCTGATGTGGTACCCCACCGCTCCAGGCAATGGCTGCCCACAAGGACAGAACAGGCTGGCCTGGAGCTCTGAGCAGGACACATGGGAGAAGACAGACTCAGCATCAAGAAAAGGTCAACATCAGCCTGGCAGGTCCCTGGTGCCATGTCCAGTATGTGCCCTTACCTGCTGTGTGACCTTGGTGTCTGAACCTTTCTGGGCCTCAGTTTCCTCATTTCTAGGGATCCATTCTTCAGATTAGAGGCAGAACTGAAGAGAGTGCAGCTAAAGGCTTAGCTCCCAGTAGCCACTCACATAGCTATCATTGTGGTGCCCATTTCCTCATTTAACCCTCGCTGCAACCCTGGCAGGTAGGCAGGGCCAGTACTTGTAACGCCATTTTACAGACTTGAAAATTGATAGAGTAAGTAATGGACCTACCCAGCCCTTTGCATTTCTGGTGCTGCACTTTTTCTTTTCTTTTCTTTTTTCTTAGAGACAGGGTCTCGCTCTGTGGCCCAGGCTGGGGTGCAGTAGCACAATCATAGCTCATTGTAGCCTCCAACTCCTGGGCTCAAGCAATCCTCCCACCTCAGCCTCCTAAGCAGCTGGTACTGCAGGCATGCACCACCATGCCCAGCTAGTTTAAAAAAATTTTTTTTGTAGAGATGGGATCTCACTTTGCTGCCCCAGCTGGTCTCAAGTTCCTGGCTGCAAGTGATCCTCCTGCCTCTGCTTCCAAAAGCACTGGGATTACAGGTGTGAGCCACTATGCCTGGTCAGTGCTGTGCTTTTTCTACTGAAACACCCTGGTATTATCTGTGGGTTTTAGGAGCAGTTCTCACCCTTGACCCAATTAACCTAGATACCAGTGAATACATTATTGTAAAGCTCTCTAGCTGCCAAGAGACCCCAGCTTCCCGGGTTGGTTTGAAAATAGCTCTTCTGGCTGGGTGCAGTGGCTCACACCTGTAATCCCAGCACTTTGGGAGGCTAAGGTGGGCGGATCAACTGAGGTTGGGAGTTTGAGACCAGCCTGACCAACATGGAGAAACCTACTAAAAAATACAAAATTAGCTGGGTGTGGTGGCGCATGCCTGTAATCCCAGCTACTCGGGAGGCTGAGGCAAGAGAATCGCTTGAACCCAGGAGGCAGAGGTTGTGGTGAGCCGAGATTGTGCCATTGCACTCCAGCTTGGGGAACAAGAGTGAAACCCTGTCTCAAAAAAAAAAAAAAAAAAGAAAAGAAAAGAAAAAGAAAACAGCTCTCCCTGGCCTTCCATTCCCATGTGAGCAAGGAGTGGATGCTGGGGCTTGGCCTCATGGGAGAAGCTGTGCGTGGGCAACCACTCAAGTGCAGTGAGTGGATTAATAACCAGCGCGAGCCTGCCCAGGCCACTGTCATTCCCATGACACGCAACTTTTGTCATTGTTAACAGTTGGAGACTGTGTGCAGGCCTCTGCCTGGCAGTGCTGAGGATAGCGATTAGCAGGGAGTGTCGGGGACTAATCGCTCTCATCAGCCGGGAAGAATCCAAGCCTGCCTGCCATTCACAGGTGGCCTTTAGCTCCTTGGGCCCCAGGGAAAGAGGAACAAAGGGAATCGCTGCAAAACATCTGGGGGCTTCCTCTTGTTCCGGAGGGGCAGGCTGCCGCGGATCAGGGAATGGAGGCAGCGGGGATCTGGAAGGCCCAGAAGCAGGGGAACCACAGCTGGGCTGGTGTCTATACAGCCCATGTCCTGCCTTCAGATGAGCAGGAACATTTTTAGAGGATGCCTATGAAGTTTTCTCCTGTTCCTCTCACCCTGGGCATCCTCAGGGGGCTCTGTATCTGGTGGGAGCATGGCAGCATTCAAGGTGCAGGAGGAAGCTCAGGCGGAGATTCCCTCTGGTCAGTGTACAGTTGGCAGAAATGCCCGGGAGACCCTCAGCTGGGGAATGCACCCAAGATGGAGAGCAGGGGCGTCAGCACCTCCGCTGGGATTCTTAAGACTTCGCAGAAAAGGGCAAGTTTGTAGTGCATTTGAAGGACTTGGTTGAATTAAAGCAAAATTGTCCTCATTATTGTCATCATTATTGATATTAATAATATGTAACTAGAAATCTTTTTTTTTTTTTTTTTTTTTTGAGACGGAGTCTCGCTCTGTCACCCAGGCTGGTGTGCAGTGGCGCGATCTCAGCTCACTGCAAGCTCCGCCTCCCGGGTTCATGCCATTCTCCTGCCTCAGCCTCCCGAGTAGCTGGGACTACAGGCGCCTGCCACAATGCCTGGCTAATTTTTTTGTATTTTTAGTAGAGACGGGGTTTCACCATGTTAGCCAGGATGGTCTCGATCTCCTGACCTTGTGATCCGCCCGCCTCGGCCTCCCAAAGTGCTGGGATTACAGGTGTGAGGCACCACGCCCGGCCAGTTCGAATTCTTTTGTATTTTAAAGCTGACTTTTATGTTCTTAAACTCTGGGAGGTTTTTTTTTTTTTTTAAGATATTATTCTTATGTATAGATATAGGAATGAGGCCTATAGATGAAGGTGACTGGCTCAGGTGAGCAGGCCAAGGTGAGGATATACCTTTGCCTCAGGTGGGGTTAGGGCCAGGCCCAGTGATACTGGGAACCCATTCAGATCCTTTTCTTTCAGAATATCTGGCATTTAGTTATGCACTGTGTGATAGAGGCTCCTGAACAATTTCTTAGAGGACTGTTTCCTATCAACCAGATGACATGGACCAAAGAGGTGAATTTTTTACCTCTCCTGTGCCACAGGTCCCTCCTATGAACACAAGCCCCCCCCCATCTGCCCCCTTCCCCCACTCCTGCAATGTGCAGCGGACAGTTTCTTTGGTGTCGTGAACTGTGGCTGCAGTCTGGCCTACCCTCTTCCGGCGGGTCCTGGGGGATGCCTTGCTCACCGGCTGGCTTCCTGGGCCTGCACCCCATGCGGATGCACGGGGTCCCACACTCAGAAGGGTTCATGTTTGGTTAATACTCCATAGTCACTGTTTTGAAATTTTTATTTTGAGCAAGAAGCCCTTCATTCTTCCCCGCCCCCACCCCACCCCACCCCAACTGGGCCTCGAAAATTATATAGCCAGTCCTGCTTGCTCCGGGCCCCACAGTTGTTGAAGCATGGATCTGTGCTCCCGACTGCCACGTGGCAGGTCTGTGAGCTGGCCTAATGGCTATGGAGTAGCCGGCAGAGGCCCAGGGGCTGAGGCCTGAGCTGTTTGTGGGGCCTGGCATTTAGGGCAGCTTGGGGATTTCTGGAATGAGTCCTCACACATTCTCCAGCTACCACTTTCCTACCCTCCCTCCATCCCAGCCTCTGCCCCTTCCCTCCTCACTTGGAAACACCAGGTGCACGCTGTGACCTTGTTGGCAAAAAGCAAGGTGCCGGAAATCCATGCACCCACAGCAGATAACTGTCCCCCTCCTGTGCCCATCCTGAAGCTGGCCCAATCTGAGCTCCCCACAGGAGTTTATTTTTGATAGATCGAGAAGACTAGAACTATCCAAGGAATGAGGACTGCCCTGCTTGGGCCTCCTCCTCACCTGGTGCGCTCAGTCAGGCTGCAGCATGCCCTGAGGATGTGCTGCAAGTCCCTGGGGCCAGGCTGAGAGAGCTGAGGCCCTTGTCTTGATGAACTGCAAGAGTTGCTGTCAGGGCTTGCTGGGCCCTGAAGGCCTCCAGTCTGCCAAGAGGGAGGTGGCCGTGGGCTGAGTGGTGCCGAGTCTCCGGTGCCAGGCATTGGAAAGGTCATCTTGACATCCCTCTTCCCTTCCCTGTCTCGAAGCATCAAGTCACAATGAACAAAAGAATCAGCACTAAGCAGGCATGAGGAAATGGACCCCCGAGCCTGGCCACCCAAGGGAGGGGGTCAGGGGACCTGGCACCTGGGCTTCTTGTGGCCTGTCCTTGGGTAAGTCATAGGATTCTAGGATTTTAAAGGTGGCAGGCACCTTAGAGCTCACCCAGCCCAGCCTCTTATCCAGACGAGGGGACTGAGAGCAAAGGGGAGAGTGGGAGCGGCTCCCTTCCAGGTCTCGGTTAGGATTAGGACTGTTGGTTGTGCTGTCTATTGCTGTGTAATAAATTACCCCTCAAATTACCCCAAAACTTAGCTGAAACTACATACATTTATTTTTTAATTAATTAATTTTTTTTAGAGAGACAGGGTCTCAGTCTGTCACCCAGGCTGGAGTGCTGTGGTGTGATCACAGCTCACTGCAGCTTCAACCTCCCAGTCTCAAGTAATCCTCCTGCCTCAGCCTCCCAAATGGCTGGGACCAGCGGTGCACACCACCACACTAGGCTAATATTTTATTTTTTTGTAGGGTTGGGGTCTCTGTATGTTGCCCATGCTGGTCTCGAACTCCTGGACTCAAGCGATCCTCCCACATTGGTCTCCCAAAGTGCTGTGCCCAGCCTTAAACTACATACATTTGTTATTTCATGGTTTATGCTGGTAAAGAATTGGAGCTCTGCTTAGCTGAATCCCTTGCTCTGGGATCTCTCCGAGGCTGCGATCAAGGTTTCAGCTGAGGCAATATTCAACTGTGGGAAGAGCCACTTCCAAGCTCATGTGTGTGGGTGGTGACAGGATTCAGTTCCTTGCAGCCTGTTGGACTGAGTTGTCCACAGTTCCTCTCCAGCATGGCAGCTGGTTCATCAAATCGTGCAAGCTGAGGAGGCAATAGAGTCAACAAGGTGGCAGTCATGGTCTTTTGTAACTGAATCACAGAAGTGACATCCTATCACCTTTGTCATATTCTATTTGTTAGAAGCAAGTCACCAGGTTCAGCCTACAGTCAAGGGAGGAGATTACACAGATCATGAATGGGAGGAGGCAAGGATTATTCAACACCATCTTAGAAAGCTGCTTACCACGGTGACATAGAACAGAAAATCCAAAGAACAGAGGTTTAAACAACATACTCCTTTATTTCTTTCTTACGTCTACAGGCAGGCAGCTCAGGCCTCGTGTGAGGGCTCTGTGATCATAGGGGCCCAAGCTCTTTCTATCTTTCTGCTTTGCCCTGTGTAATAGTTGACTGCTATCTTCAAAGTTGTCTCATGGCCCAAGAGAGTTGCTGGAACTCCATTCATCACATCCACAATCCAGACAAGAAAGAGAAAGTGGGAAGAGCAAAAGGCATGTGCCAATGGAATCAGTCCCTTTTCCTTTTCTTTTCTTTTCTTTCTTTTTTTTTTTTCTTTTTGGGAGACAGAGTCTTGCTCTGTCACCCAGGCTGGAATGCAGTGGCGGGACCTTGGCTCACTACCTCTGCCTCCCGGGTTCAAACGATTCTCCTGCCTCAGCCTCCCGAGTAGCTGGGACAACAGGTGTGTGCTAACACACCTGGCTAATTTTTTGTATTTTAGTAGAGATTGGGTTTCACTGTGTTAGCCAGGATGGTCTCCATCTTCTGATCTTGTGATCCGCCCACCTCGGCCTCCCAAAGTGCTGGGATTACAGGCGTGAGCCACCGCACCCGTCTGGAATCAGTTCCTTTAAAGGGTTCAGTAACTTCCCTTTACACCTCGTTGCTCACTCCTATCTGTGAGGGAGGCTGCAAAATGTAGTTTTTCTCTAGGTACATTTTCTCCCCCAGTGTTATAAGGATTCTGTTAATAAGGAAGGAGAGAATGGATTGTCCAGATTCAACTAGCAGTGACCACTGTTTTTAATGGCTCCTCAACCTGAAGGTGTAAAGCCATATCTTCCACCTCCACTGCATCATGTGGGCCCTGCCCCAAATTCCTGGTCTCCTGGGGATGCTGAGTGGGTGGAATAAGGGGCAAATGTTGGAGGATAAAGTTCTAGTGCAACATAGGATAGAACAGTGAACGAAGAAGTGTAACATCAACTGGCCTCTTCGTTCACTGCCTCATTCATTTATCATCGATTTGCTGACTGCCTACCTTGCATGAGGCAGCAGGAAAAGGAGGAAGACATAGAGTTAAGGGAACCACAGCCTCCAGTGGGAGACAGACCTGTGACTGGATAGATGACCAGTCAGCTGACAGTCACCAGAAAGCCAGCCCTGGGAAGGAAGGCATGCAGGCTGGGACTTGAAGGGTAGTGATATGTGTTGAATATGTGTCCCCTCTCAATCTCATGTTGAAATATGATCTCCAGTGTTGGAGGTGGGGCCCGGTGGGAGGTGTTTGGATCGTGGAGATGGATCCTTCATGAATGGCTTGGTCCCATCCCCTTGGTGATAAGCGAACTCTCTCCCTGAGTTCACGTGAGACCTGGTTTAAAAGTGTGTGGTACCCTCCCCCCGCCCCACCCCTGCCTTGCTCCTGCCCTGGCCATGTGACGGGCCTGCTTTCACTTTGCCTTCTGCCATGAGTGAAAGCTCCCTGAAGCCTCCCCAGCAGCCAAGCAGATGCTGGTGCAATGCTTGTACAGCCTGCAGAACCATGAACCAATGAAGCCTTTTTTCTTTATAAATTACCCAGCCTCAGGTATTCCTTTATAGCAATGTGAGAATGGCCTAACACAGGTGGATAGCAGTTGTCTGGGCAGAATGGGCTGAGGAAGCAGCCTGTGTGCTGGCATACAGCTCCAGCCCTCTTGTCTGGAGGAGGGCCAACGCTGGGTGTTCTCTTTTCCAGCCTGAGAACTTGGCTGTTTCAGATGAGGAGACCCAGTGGCCAGTGCAGGGGATGGATCTCTGCCTGCAGCAGGGCCTAGGATGGAGCCTCTATCGCCCTCTATTCCAATGCCCTTTCAGCCTTTCCAGCTCATCTTCTGGCTGCGGCACCCTGAAGCCAAACCCTTAGACTTCCAGTGTGCCTGCAGTAAGCTCCAGACTCTGAAACAGTGGGTAGGTGGCCTGGGTGGGCAGAGAAACCCCAGCTGAGGGTATTGGGGAGTGGGCGGAGGCTCTGATGGTCTTACCAGGGCTCCAGATTTTTCCTACTTGGCAACCTAGGGAACATCACAGGCATCCCCTGAACCATAGTTGCTTTATAAGTCACAAGCGAACAATCAAAACCACCTAACTTAGCCTGTGAACTTCTGCTCATTCATATTTAAGTTTTCAGAGGCTCAGCCTGAAGGAAGTTGGAAGTGTGCTGTCATTAGCAAGGAGAGAAGGTGTGGCAGGCACCTCTCCACTCTGAGGCCAAGGTAGCACCTTCCAAGGATGCTCAGGAGTGCATGAAGCCTGTCCTGCCTCCAGCAATACACAGACTCAGAATATATGCAGCAGGGCCTACTGAGGTTGAAGGGAGCCAGCAATAAGCTCATGGCAGGTGTCATCTCTGTGCATTTAAAATTTAAGGTCAGAACTTGGGAACCCTTTGGTATTTGCCAGCCAGAAGGATCTGCTGCTCAGAGGGCCATGAAATGGTGAAACGGCATGGTGGTGTGGGAGGGCAGGCTCCTGTACTTACCATTGTGGTCAACAGAGAGGGTTCTATAACAACACGCAGGGCAAGAATGAGCATGATAGCACCGATAAGGACATCAGCATTTCTTGAATGTAGTGAAGTGTTCAGTATGAGCCAAAAGTACTTTATGGGGACTATCTTCCTTGCAAGAGCCCCAGAACGGAGACACTGTGATTAGTCTCCACCTCCAACCCCAGCGTTTTTCCTGGGGAAAGGGCAGGGGACAATCCCAGCAAGACTCTTTCTCACCCCTGCCCCTATACGAGTGGAGCAGATTCCAGATTCAATAGTGGTGCATGGAGTGATCAATGGACAGGATGCCGCCACCTCTGACCTGAAGACTTTAAGCCTCTCTGCATGGGAAGACTGCCCACCCCACGGGGGCCTGAGAGCTTTAACAGAGCAGAAAATCTCCTCTCTGCCGATCAGCTCATGGTTGTTGGAAAGGCCTGGCGAACTGTAAAGCAGTGTTGCTGGAGGAGTCTGAGCAGATGGTTCTATTGGCCCAGGGTGTGGCCGGGGCCTCACACTGATAGGCATGCCCTCCGTATGTCCAGCATGTGACCGGATCTGAAAGGACACAGACTCCTCAGAACCAGTGTTCTAGCCAGGGGGGTCAACAGCCAACCTTTACATTTTTCCTCTTAAAGGTTTTTTTTTTCTTGTTCATAAAAATGCCAAAATCTCATTTTGGGGAGATAAAAAGAAAATACAGAAACAGCAAAAGGAGAAAAGTTAGTCCTAATACCACCTCTGAAAGATGTCTTTGGATATTTGTAATTTACAGTCCTATTTCTATGTATTTTCATGTAGTTGAGATTTCAGGGTCTATTAAAAATTGTGTTTTCTTTCCTACATATCATGGTGCCATGAGCAATCCCGGGTTATTACAGCCCTTCGTAAACAATTCCTGAGGGCTGAATAAGCTGGCAAGCCATGTCTGTAGCTGAGTGTGGGCACGTCTTAGTGCCCACCAGACTGTCCCCCTCATGCCAGCACCTTCCTGCTCAGCTGGCGTCTGCACTGCCCATGTCCACAGGCACCTGGCTGTGCTCACAGGATCCAGAGGATTAGAAGGAGATCTCCTCTAGCGACAGGGTGGGTACCATGTGCTGGAGTTAGGAGGCGAAAGGGTGACCCCTGTGTCTTGCGTAGATGGACAAGGCCCCCAGTGTGATGTGATGAGCCCTAACAGAGGGTGCCGTGACCCAGCCTTACTTGGCCTGTCACGGGGCTTCCCTGAGCCAGCCCAGTGACCTCAAAGCTTTCCTACCTGTGACACCCTCCAAGTGGCCAATCCACTTTGAGGGTGTGAGGTGAGAAGGGACAACTCACCTAGCTGCCAACCAATGTGTCTAATAATCTCCATGCCTCTGATTCCTCACTGTCAATTGGAGAGACTAATAGCATGCACCCCATGGGGTTGAGAGCACTAAAAGCAATCAAACCTGAGTGTGTGCAGAGTCTGCCCCCAACCCCCGAGGCATGCAATAGATGTGCCCCATCATTGCTTGCTTCTAGGGAGCTCCCAGGGTGGGGAGCTGGGGCTGACACAGGAAGTAACAAGAGTGACTTGGCGCTGGGGAGACTGAGGCCTCAAGAGTTCAGGAACTTCCTGAAGGTCATGTGGCGGTGGTGATGAGCTCCGAAGCCTGTGTCTGTATGTGCTTCATTTGTGTGTCACTCCCCATGGGCACCTTTGTAACTGTTGTGTTTTTAATTTTCTGTCAGTTGGAGCAAGCAATGTGGCTCTGGGCAGGATTTCCTATGCTGTCCTTGTCACTTCATACTCTGTCTTCTCCTTGCCACTCTGGGGATGTCCTTGAGCAGAGCCCATCTCTCATTCGCCTTGGTATCCCAAGGTCTAGCACAGTGCCTGGCAGACACTGAGGAAGTGACAGGTGTTTGTTGCGCTTTGAGTCAAGGACAGAGCCAGAGCAAAGGCTACTGGGTTAGCTGAAGGGATATTTCTTCTGAGCTCTGATATCTCGGTGTCCCCAGCTCTGTTCTTGGCTTGTCACTATAAATCAGACTGGAATGCTGGGGTTTTTCCTGGCAGTCTCTCCATCCCCTCTCCTGAATAGTGCTGGATGAGATAGACAAATTCTTCATTATCTTTTGCAGCCAAACCAGTTCTTCCCTTTCCCTGCAATATTCCCAGCCAGCCCTGAGTAGCCTCCTGCTACATCAATCCCAGTGCAGCCTGTCTCATACTGGTGACATTTTACATTGGCATGTCCCTGGTGAGAATGTTAAGCTCTTTGAAATCTGAGGGGCGCCTCCTTGCTCTCTCAGCCACGTAGACACTGTGTTTCCTTAGGCCACTGCTCTCCTACGTGTTGGGTAGACACATTTCCAATTTGGATGATGGTCCTTTCAGGCTTTGGTCTGGCCTACGGAGAAGGGTATCTCAGCTCAGCTGAACTGAGATCTGCCCTCACCACTAAGGTGTTAGGCCCGTTCTTTATCCAGCTATAGGAAAAGTAGAAAGAGCTTTTGTAGAAGCAAAGAGGACCTGATCATGTTAATCTGTGTTAATTTCAAGGGTCCAGCCCAGCGATTCCAGGCTCCCAAAAGAAAAATGTGTTTTCCCCCACCTTGATCTACTGCTCTGTGAGGTAGATGTACTGACTGCATGTTTAGACACTGAGAATCAATTTAGAAGCCTTCTGATCTCTATATATTCTGTGCGTGCACAACAGGAATAATGATTTTTAACACTGGGTTTGGCAAGGGCGTTGCCAGACTTTCTCATAGGCGATCTGATGGGAAAGCTGTCTCCCCGAGGGTCCTTCCTGTAGGGAGAGTTATATGAGTCTGAGAAAACATCTGGCCAGCCTCATCTGTAAACATGGCACAATATTATTGAATGACAGCCTGGGGACCAGCCTGTGGGGAGTGGAAATGCAGTCTCAGGACAGCTATAAACTAATGGTCTTTCTTTGCTTACTCACACATTGAAGCAGGGTTCTGAGATGGCATTGAGACAAGGGCCCCCATCACCCACCCTCACTGGCTTCTTGGACCAAGACTGCATATACTGATATGTTCAACTCACTGTCTTGTATGCTCTAAAACACTTTTGTTTTGAAGCAAGAAAATGGAAGACAAGCTTAGGGATGGCAGTCTCCTGGAGGCAGCCTGAGGGATGAGAAATAAAAGACATTGGCACAAATCTCAGGAAGCAAGAATTTTAGTCCAGGCTCTGGGATTTAGGGTGTGTCATATCATAGCTCTGTGGGTGTGTTTCCTCACCTATAATATGAAGAATTGGCTTGCTCGTTTCATTGATGCTAGGAGGCATGTTCATTTCACATCTTAATGTTTCTTAAATCAGGGTGCATCTTACTATCGCTGGCATAGCAAGCACCCTTGCTGTTGCCAGATGACAGGCAGGACATAGTCGTCATGGCCTGAGCCTGTGTGAACATGGGCCTACTGTTCATAGTGTCACATCCTCCATTAAAAGAGGTTTGTTGTTGATTAGCCATGTATTGAGTATGAATGTCATTAAAGGTGTCTACAAAAGGGTCTCATCATGATTTATTAGCAGAAGGGCCAGAAGACAGAGCAGTGGGGCACCAATTTAATATTAGAGAAGCAAATATTGTTGGAGGAAAGACTGCAATCTCATAAAACAGTAAGAATTGTCAGTCTCATGCATGATAAACAATGCCACCAAAGGTGGAAGAAATTGCCAGAAGTTGACTCAGAAGAGATGAAACAGTCTCAGAGCCAGGTGAGGCCTGCGTGAGCAATTTGTCTACATGTAAGACTATCATGAAGGCATTATGGCATAGCTTAATTGACAGCATATTTTCTCTGTGGTTCATAAAATAATGGTGAGCCTTACAGTTGATGACTTTGCTTTCTAAGGTCTCTTCTAGTTCTAATGTCTAATAGTTGTGTTTTCATTTTTCTGTCAAGTGGAGCAAGCAGATCAAAAATAACATTTTTGGTGTTTCTCTCCTATGTTGGTGCTGCTTCTCTGGGCCCCTGTAGCACTTGACCCTTGATGTCATAACTGTGTGATCGCTTCTCTGCCCTTCGTATTGTGTCCGTAACATTCAATACCAAGCTTGAGTTAGTGTTTTTTAAATGGACATATGGGTGGATGGATGGGTGGATGAATGGGTGGATGGGTGGGTGAACGAATGGATGAATGGGTGGATGGGTGGGTGAACGAATGGATGAATGGGTGGATGAATAGATGGATGGATGGATGGATGGATGGATGGATAAGAATGGGTGGACGGATGGGTGGATGGCTAGACAGGTAGGTGGGTGAATGGACAGATGAGTGGATGGATGGATGGATGAATGGGTAGATGAATGGATGGGTGGATGAATGAATGGGTAGATGAATAGATGGGTGGATGGATGGATAGATGGATGTATGGATGGATAAGAATGGGTGGATGGATGGATGGATGGATGGCTAGATGGGTGGGTGGGTGAATGGATGGATGAATGGATGGCTAGATAAGTGGATGGATGGATGGATGGTTGGATGGATAGATGGGTGGGTGGATAGGTGGGTGGATGGACAGATGGATGAATGGGTGGGTGGGTAGATTGATGGATGGATGAATGGATGGATGGATGCAGGGCAGGTGGGTGGACCGATGGGTGGGTGGATGGACGGGTAGATGGATGGTTGGATGGATACGTGAATGGGTGGATTGGGATGGACGGCTAGATAGGTGGGTAGATGGATGGATGGATGGATGGATGGATGGATGGATGGATATGTGAATGAGTGGATTGATGGATGGATGGCTAGATGGGTGGATGAATGGATGGATAGGTGAGTGAATGGATGGCTAGATGGGTGGGTGGGTGGGTGGATGGATGGATGGGTGGATGGATGGATAGATGGATGAATGTGTGGATGGATGGATGGATAAATGGGGGGGTGGATGGCTGGCTGGGTAGATAGATGGATGAATGGGTGGGTGGGTGGATGGATGGAAGGATGGATGGATGGATGGATGGATGGATGGATGGATGGATGAATGGTGGGTAGGTGGGTGGATTACTGGGTGGATGGGTGGATGAATAGATACAGATGGGTGGCTGGCTTGCTGGCTGGCTGGAGCTGCACCATGAGATGCATCCTCATCTTTGGTGAGGCAACAGATACCCTTCCAGGAAGCTTCAAACAAGTTCTCCAGATTCAGTGGGAGCCTAGACTCAGTGAAATTTTTTTTTTTTTTTTTTTTTTGAGATGGAGTCTCACTGTTGCCCAGGCTGGAGAGCAGAGGCACAATCTTGGCTCACTGCAACCTCCGCCTCCCAGATTCAAGCAATTCTCCTGCCTCAGCCTCTCGAGTAGCTGGGACTACAGGCACATGCCGCCATGCCTGGCTAATTTTTGTATTTTAGTAGAGATGGGGTTTCACCATGTTGCCCATGAGCTGAACTCCTGAGCTCAGGCAATCTGCCCACCTCGGCCTCCCAAAGTGCTGGGATTACAGGTGTGAACCACCACACCCCGCTGACTCAGTGATTTTTTTTTTTTAAGGGTTTTTTTTTTTTTTTGAGACGAGTCTCGCTCTGTTCCCCAGGGCTGGAGTGCAGTGGTGTGATCTTGGCTCACTGCAAGCTCCGCCTTCTGGATTCAGGCCATTCTCCTGCCTCAGCCTCCCAATTAACTGGGACTACAGGCGCCTGCCACCATGCCTGCCTAATTTTTTGTATATTTTTAGTAGAGACTGGGTTTCACAGTGTTAGCCAGGATGGTCTCGATCTCCTGACCTTGTGATCTGCCCACCTCAGCCTCCCAAAGTGCTGGGATTACAGGCGTGAGCCACTGCGCCCGGCCTTTTAAGGCTTGTCATTGATGTTCTTTTATTCATTTGGTCCTAGATGATTCTAACAACTATGGTTTTTTTGGAGAGGCCTCCAAGCTACTAAGCCAGAGATTCCAACCCAAGTCAATAATCATGGGGCCAATCCATGTACATTACTTTTTTAACAGCTTTATTCAGATTCGATTTATATATTTTATAATTTACACATTTAAAATATACAATTAAATGGTTTTCAGTCTAATTATAGATATGTGTGACCTTTACCACCTTCATCACCTCTAAAAGAAACCCTTTAGCTATCACCCCCTTGTCTCCCTGCCTCCTTCCTGCCTCAGTTGTAAGCAAACACCATTCTACTTTTTGTCTCTCTAGATGTGTCTATTCTGGACATTTCATATTAATGAAATCTTATAATATGTGATCTTCTGTGACTGGCTTCTTTCATTTAGCTTTGTATTTTCAAGGTTCATCCATGTGGTAGCGTGGATCAGTACTTTATTCCTTCTAATGGCTGAGTAATATTCCATTGCATGCATAGTTCATATTTTGTTATCCAGTCATCAGTTGATGGATGTTTGTATAGATTTTACCTTTTGGCTATTATTAATAATGGTACTAAAAACATTTGTGTGCAAGTTTTTATGTAGACATGTGTTTTCATTTTTCTCAGGTATATACCTGGAGTGGAATTGTTGGGTCATAAGGTTTATGTTTAATGGTTCAAGAAATTGCAAACCATTCCATATGGTTTTCCACAGCAGCTGCACCATCTGACATTCCCATGAGCAGTGTTTGAGGGCTCCAGTTGCTCCACGTCCTCTCCAACACTTGACTCGATACTTTGTAAGGTCTTTTTACTTCTAAGCTTCTAGGATTCTGGGTGAAATCCAGTGACAGTTGAGGCTATGGGAGGCTCCTTTCTGGCCTTATATCCCCTCCTTCTCCATGTCTCAGTGGAGTTTGCAGATGGCTGTGGGGGATTTCTCAGTTAATTATCTGCCAGTTAATCACTCAGCCTGCTCCCTGCGGTTGTATCTGGCTACAGACTTCTCCTGCTGTGTGTGTGAAGAGGTTATCTGCTGCTACCATGCTCTAGTGGGTGAAATTAACCACAGAAATAATGGGAAGTAGAGACCAAGGACTCTGATGGACTAATTAGAACAGCCATCAGGAGCTGCCCCCTGTGGGCTCTCTGCTGCAAGGCATCTGGCTGCACCTGGGAGTCCTTCCTCACTGCAGCTGTCCCAGACTAGCCTGTGGGAGGAGCTCTTAGGTCACAGAGGCCCACCATGGGCCTCTCGGAGGGAGCCCACAGTCCTCCCTTCCGGCTTCTGTTGATTGCCCACTTCATACCAGGTCCTGGAAATACAATGATGGGAAAAACGAAAAGGTCCCTGTTCTCAAGCACGCACACTAGAGTGGGTTCCTGATGGAATTAACTGGAACTTAGATTTTTCTGGCTGCCTGTTTTCCCAATTACTTAATCATGTTCCAGAGAGAAGTAACTGGGGAAACCAACCCTAGGAAACCATACCTGAACCTTCTATGTGGCCTTGGCCAAGAGCTCTTGTCTCTGGCTTGGCAATCTGTTGTGGGAGGCCTCTGTAATCGGGCTTTATGTTCTACAAGGTAGTGGATATGGCTTGCAAATATGTGTGGCCTGCAGAGCTTGGCTTTCTCATACCCTCTAACCAGAAGAAGCCTTTGCAGCTCAAAAGGACTGCACCTGTCTCATCCGTCCCTTTCCCCCTTCCTCAGAGCTCCTACCCTATCTCAGCTCAACCTGGGGGCAACGTTCAGTGACTCATTGGTTCATGCCACAAGGAGTGGGAATCTGAGATATTGCTAGTCCAGGGCAAATGCTCAGGATTGGAGTCAGATGCCTGGGTCATCATCCTGCCCTGTCACTGGGCCACTGGCATACTGTTCCAGGGTCCCCATATGGGAGGGTAACGGGGTGGTGATGCATGCTCTGCCTAACTGCAGCCGCAGGGTTATTAAGAGCTGACTGGCAGGAAGGACAATGCTGAGCTGTGCAGACTCCAGGGGCATGAGGCCCAGTGCCACCCTCCAGACCTCCCTAAATGACTTCGGACTCCCTGGAGAGTACATAACTGCTGGCACCCTGGACAGGACACAAAGGCTTGATCTGGAGCAGTTTCCAATGCCCACTCCAGGAGGGACGACAGGGTCTAGCAGCTTCTGGGGGATGTTGGGCAAGGGCTGGCACATTGAGGGAGTGGAGCTCTGGGACCCTCACTCTCTTTGGTCAGAGTATCCATGTCTTGGAGCCATTCTGTCCAGGTTTCAGTTCTGAGCCAGCCTCTTCCTAGCCAGGTGACCTTGAGCAACCCTTCGTGTCCTCAGTTTCCTAATTTGTACAAGGGGGACAAAAATAGTGCCTACATTATAGGATGATCTTGAGGATTAAATTAATATATGACAAGCATTTAGCACAGGGGCCGGCACATACTAAATTCTCAATAAACACAAGTATTTATTTTCTTTTATATATTTGGGGGGAGTCGTTTATAATTTCATTTGAAAAACAAGTATGGTATTAGAGGAAAATAGTTTGGAAACCAACAATCTGTGGGGAATACAATATTGATGATTTGCTTTCCTGCTTTATGAAAGGTCAAAGGGCAGCTGCCTTTGAGCAGGAGTTTCCCTCCCTCGGGTCCTCCAAGCAAAGGCAGAGGCAGCTGTGCTGTGTTGTCTCTGGGCCTGGAGGCCACTCCAGGAATCAGGGGCCCTGGGCTTTTGCTGCCGATTTCTTTGCCTCCCTGTGGTTCGCAGAGAATTCAGGGAGAGCTGTAAGAGCGCTGGGCACCGGATCAAGTCTGAGATTCCTGTGGTTGCTGTCCAGCATGCTTCAGGCATTGTGTGGGATACATGAGGGCTCCCTGGCAGAAGAGGAGCCTGCCCTCTGACACCCTAGCTGTGTCTGCTGGGTCCACTTGTAATGTGCCACCCATCTCTGCCCATCAGCAGCCAGCCGCTGTCCGTCTGCTAATACCAAGGTGGGCAGAGCATTTGTTACCTGCTGCTGACCATTTTTCTACTTTCTGGGAATCCATCATGAAACTGTCAGAAAGAGGAACTGAATGTCTATGGTGAGGTCAGCTCAGGCTCCCAGGGTCCAAGGAAAGGAGCAGACAGGTCTTCAGCCTCCAGGAGCTCATAGTTTAGCTGGGGAAGGAGGCAGCCACTCAGCTCACATTAAGGCTGAGCTGGAGGGTGGTGGGGGCATTACAGGAGCAGTGGGACATCCCTGGGCTGTCCTTTCCTCCCTTGAGACACTGAGCAGGGGCACCCTGTCCCTAGGAGGAGCTTGGGTATGCACAGCCCAGTTTCTGCTGAGTGACACCATCTTCCTATAATAGCTGTGGCTATCTTCAGCCAGGTTATGGTTGAGTACTGCTGGTCTGGAGCCTTTTTTTCTTTCTCCTTGCAATGACCTTGCATATTTCTGTTTTGGACCTGGACTATCGTGTATTATTTCACAGTGTAACTCCCAAGGGCAATCCTTCGTCCTGATTTATTTCCAAGTTCTCAGGGGGAGCCCTCATTTTTGTAGGCATAGACCACTTCCAGTTAGTTGCTCTTTCGCAGGGGACTTTCAAACTCGGATGCCTTACAGGGGCCAGGCAGGTAACATGTGTGAGTGAGGGAGCCAGGTGAGAGTGAGGCTGTGAGCAGCGGGGAGGCATTAGAGAGTGTAGGGGTCTGCAGAGAACTGGGGTTGATTGCCTGGTCTGAAGGGGACAGCACTTCTTAGCTCTAGCTGATGGTTACAGCGCAAGAAGGTGGGCCAGTGTTGCTTGATCATCCAGTTTTTTCAAGAAAAGTCAGAAATTGTGGCTTTTTATGTGAAATATTTTGATTTATAAATGTTAGCTCAAATATTTTTAAAATATCTAACTGGCTAACCAGAACACACCATGGTCCAGACGTGGCCCCAGCACAGGCGGTAGCAATCTCTGCTTTGTGGCTGTGCTCCTTGCAGGACAAGGCGGTCATCGAAAGTGGTGGGGGAGTGGGGGCAGGCAGAAGCCCAAGGGCCCAGTGAGTGGCTGCTATGAGCATTCTGAGGGGTCTCTGTGACCTGGGCCGGTCAAGGTGGCATCTAAGAGGTGGGCTTGAGCTGTTCTTGAGGATGAGTAGAGAGAAAGGGTTGCTGTTCTCGAACGTGAGCCAGTTCTGCCTTGCAGCCATACCACAAGACCACCTGGACAGGCCTGCAAGGCCACAGCCTGCTGAGATCTAGCCTGTGCACAGCCTGTTCTGGGCTGTGGACACTCCCACCAGGCTCTGGAAACAGCTGGGTACTCTCTCTGCTCCAGCTGGGCTATAGTTCAGGGAGCTGTTGCCAAGAGGGAGAAAGCTGACTGGGGACCCTGGAAACCCCAAGACAGATGCCAGAGAGAACGTTGCCTGAGAAGGAAGGCCTGGAGCGCTGCTGCCACCACGCTTGGATGCCCTTTCTAGCCTTAACCCCAGGTGCTTGTGGACACATTGCTGGGTTCAGAGCAGGGCACTATTGGTCTCCCTTCCTAGCATGCTCCAAGTTACTTTTCACTCTTGGCCAATAAACCCAGAAGCTTTTGACAGCTGGTGGTGGGGCTCACCCATCTACCTTCAGAGTCCACAGAAGAGAGAATGGATCTCTGTGAGTTCCTGCAGGTTGGCAAAACAGGTCAACCCAGGGATTGGAATACAGGAGAGAGCCAGACTGAGGCCTAAGGAGGACTCAGGGTGTTCAGAGTTGGGAGGCATTAGGGAGTGGTGAGATCTGCAGAGATCTGGGGTTCAGAGATAGCAGTGGTCATTGATATCCAGAGTAGTCAAGGAGGGCTTCTGGGAGGAGGTGTGCCCAGAGGTGGGCCTTGAGGGAAAAGGGGAGATTGGAGAGGCAGAGGTAGGAGAGAATGCAGAAGACAGAGTGAGGTATAGCAGTTGTGAAGTCGAGTGACAATTGCAACTGATAATTGAGTGCTTGATGTATGCCTAGCGGTGTTGAGCACTTTTCTCATTCATTCTTTCACATGATTCTCACAGCACCTCATGAGGTGGCACTTTCACCATCAGCCTACTTTAAACATGAGGAAGCAGGCCCCGAGTCCGCCCAACAGCACGCAGAGAAAAGGTGATTTAGCCAGCACTGGAACCCAGACTCGGGACCCATAAGCATGATGTCACCCTATTTTACGAGTGGGGGCAGTGAGGAAGCCACCTGACTCCAGCCAGGGATATGGCTGTCCTGCTGTCCGGTGGCCCTGCACAGTTTTGGTTTGTTTCAGCTATGACTTCCCTGTCCCTGGTGCCTCTAGGGTGTATACAGCAGATGCTCAGTATGTCTTAGTTGGGAAGAGTTGTCTCGAGGAGGCTCTTGAATGTCATGGGAAGAGGTTTGGAGTCTTGGTTCTGGGACTGGGTGACCTTGAGGGTGTGAGGGGCTGGAGCAAGTCAACTCCCAGCATCCATTGGCTTTAACATTCTAGGAGCTGGGAGTGGGGCTGGAGGAAAGCCCGGGCCCATTGGCAGTGGGCGGAAGAGCTGAGGAGGCCCACTCTGAGGGAAGGACGGTGCTGGAGAGGGCATGGGAGGGCTCGGGGAGCCACAGGCCCGTCTACCCATTCTGGGCCTGCAATGGAAGCAGGTGTAGGATGGAGCAGGGCCCTCAAGGATTACGCAGTCTTATCAATACCAGGCAAAAACCTATAAAAAAATTCAAGAGCAGGGCAAGAGTTGGGTAGCAGTGCAGAGGCGGAGGAGAAGGTGTCACCAGGCAGCCTGGGTTTGGTGCCAAGGGAGCAGGTGGGTGGTCCGTGCTGGAGCCCAGTGGAGGCTTCTGTGGGCTTTGGGGGCAGACCTGGAAACAGGGGCACCCAGGGATAAAGCAGGACCTGCACCTCACAGAGCCCACCTGGATGCCCTCCTGCCTATTGGGCTGGGCCTACCTGCCCAGGTGGGTTGCTGTTTCAGTGTTCTTCCTCCGAGAGGAAGTGCTCATCAGGAGCCAGGAATCTAATGAGGCAGCCCCCGGGGACTGAGGCCTTTACCTCCCACACTCCTGCGGGCTGCTCTCTCTTCCTCCCTCCCCAGGGCCTCCGATCTCAGCCCCCATTCTGGGTGCCAGCCCTGCAGGCCTGCTGAGCAGGAAAGAATCCATGGCATCTCCCTTGCCTTCCGGCCAGCCATGCCCTGCCCGCCCCATGAAAACTGGTCCAGCTCCTCAGTGACTCATGGAGGCTACTCTTGGGGACAGAGGAGTAAGTGCCAAGCCCCAGCTCTGTTTCCATGAAGTTCTGATGAGACCACAGGGCTTGGTCCAGGGCTTTGCACAGGGTGGGGGCTCAGGAGGGTATGAGGACAATGGGATGATTTTGGTGTCATCTGTTATTTAGGAATATCTGTCATGTCACTAACTGCCTGATGTTGATGATTGTAACCCAGAACTGCGCTTGGGGTCCACAGAGCTTAGGAGTCACTAAGGGAAGGAAGGTGACTCTCAGCAGGGGTCCCTGGAGAAGGCAGGCTGTTGAGGGATGTAAGGGCTTGGATCCTGCATTGCAGCCTGGCTCTACCCATAGATACCTGAGTGGCTCCCAGTACGTCATTCCCCCTTCAGCCCCCAAGGTCCCAGTGTCCTCACCTGCATGGCAGCAGCTGAAGAGCTGTTGAGGGCAGGCAGCATAGATATCAGGAACTACCTCCAACTTGTTCAGACCTGGCAGATGTGCCTGAGCTCCATGCTGGGTGTTGCAGGACTGTAAGCAGGTGCTGTCATGTCATGCGCCTGGCCCTGAGAGTCCAGTGTGCAGGTGGTGGCCCCAATGTCCACTGATCATAATAACCTGTGGAGGTCATGCCTGGTTCTGAGCTCTGCCCTGGGCCCTGCATGGGCCATAAGAGGAGCCGCCCCTTCACCAGATAGCTGACCAGCTGGCCAGAAGTTTGGCCTGGGGAGTCCACCCATTTCTAGCCCTCTGGCCAGAGCAAGAGTATCTGAATAATGGATAAAGGAGACGTGCAAGATTTTCTAGATCTTGTCTATTTCAAGTGTAGTTGTCTGACTGGCAGCAGCAGCCTCACCTGGGAACGTGTTAGGAATGCTGAGTCTCAGGCCCCAACTCCCATCCTTGAACCAGAATCTGCATTGTAACAAGGTGCCCTGTGACTGTCGTACTCATTAAAGTTTGGGAAGCAGTGCTCCCGGCCAATACGTTTTTCATGGGTAGGTGAAACAAAAGTCCCACAAATTGATAGTTACAATGTGTGCTACGTGCTGATATTTTCAATTTAGTTATACATTTTTTAATGCTGAGATCGTGACCCAGGAAATTTGTTTTGCAGCTCATGAAATTGCTGAGACCTGCAGTTTGAACAACACCATGCTAGCTAACAGCCTGTTGGATGTTTGAGTGACAAAAGGGTTAATTTGGTGGGGTGACAGGGGATCAGATGTTTAGAGGACGTCAGATGTCCTTGACTCCTGTGACAGAAAATGTTGCCAATTTCCAAGGTCACCTGCCTTCGACTTCATGCATTTCTGAACTTTCCCATTTCCCAGGGGTTGGGGACCTGGGGCTCCTGCACATGGAGGCCTCTGCTTCCTCCTGCTTTTCTTTGGCAAACACCAACATGGTTGAATTATCAGGCCAGAGTTTGAGGGCTGCAGACTGTCGGGGAAGTACATTCTCGCTGGAGTCTTGAAGGGGAGTGTGGGCTGGACTGGGGCTGGAGGGGCACGGTTGGCAGTGAGCAGGCTCCCATGGCTTCCTCGGGGAGAGCCTGGGCAGCCTGGCCTCTCTCCTCCCCACTCCAGCAGGCAGCATGGCCTCTGGACTGGCCCTGCCCTGGGGGCCACCTGACAGCCTACAAGGGAGAATTCTAGCCCCAATTGTGCATTCTGGGTGAAGGTGTTGCTCCCACTCTGTGGGGATGGGAAGGAGAGAGGGGATGGAGGGGACCAGGGCCCGAAAGACAGCAGCCAGCTCTGCCTATAATGGTCACCAGGAGCTGCTTGCTGGAGAGCAACCTGGGAGCACAGTGCTTTGCAGCACCAGGTGACATGGGAAGCGGCCACAGGAAGGTGGGGTGAAGACGCCAGTGGCTGTGATGGGTGGATTTAGCAGCAGGAGAGCAGGGACAACACTCTGGGCCCCATTGCCCACCACAGCTCCGATGCCACCTCCACCGCAGACTTGCTGTTCTGCTGGGACAAGTGGACAGACCTGTGAGCCCTAAGGCTGCTGATCTTACGGTCACCAAGCAAGCCCCCTGCAGCCCCACCTGGGCGCCCTGCAGCGGGCCTGGGATCCACAGGAGGCTGGACCCCTTGCTGCAGCCACAAGCCAAAAGATGAGCCAGGAAGCAGAAATTGGGGTCTTCCTGGGTTTCCTCAGTGGGGTGTCAGAAGAGTGTGCTGCTGGAGTGAGTTGGGTGCTGGGGGTGGAGAGGAAAGAGCCTGAAGAAGTGTGGGGTGCAGTGCTGCCTCTGTGCGGGCCTCGAATGGTGGATTCCCTGAGAAGTGCTGGTAGGCCCTGGAGCAGATGCATCTCATCTGGTTTGCAGGTCACTGAACTCATCCCTGAGGATTGGAGGAGGAGGTAATGCCCCTAATGCCTGGCTGTTCTTAAAAGGATTGGCTAAATTGATAGCTCCTAATGCCATTTGTCACTGGGTGGGCAGGAAAGGATACTGAGAAGGCTGGGATGGCTCCGCTGATTGTCTCTAGCCTGTGGGTGCTCTCCAATGTCAGCCTTACCTTTTCCTCCAGACCTCCTGCCTCTGAAGGTCAGACTCAAAGTCAGACTTGGCCAGGGGTTAGAGGGAGAGACTGGCAACCGACCATCTCAGGCTGCCCCACGGTGTTCACAGAAACCCCTTCCAGAACACTAGTTTCCTAAGGAAGCTACAGAGTGCTGGGCTGAGAGCAGCAAGGGATGGGGAGGAAGGGGAGGAAGGCGAAGGGGAGTTTGTTTGGGTCTAGGGTGGGGAGGGGACGCTAGTGTGGAGAGAGGCACCTTTTTGTCAAAGAACATGGGTGATTTTCATTTTTGTCCTTAAAAGTAGCCAGGCTAACTGGGCCGTCGTGACAAGCACGGACTGTGATTGGCTGCAGCAGGAGGTGGGGAGTCCCTGGGCTGGCGGCCGAGTCTGGATGAGGTTGTTTAACAGAGATGCAGACCCAGGAAGAGAGCCTGCATGCATCCCTTTCCCCAGACAGACACAGATGTGGCCAAGCTTGGCAGCCCTGTGTCCTCTCTGGGAAGCACAGGCGAAGGAGCTCTGGGGCAGGTCCTGCTGCAGCCCGGGCCCTCTGTGTCCTCCAGAAAGCCGTGCCCACACCGGCCCTCCCCGCCAGCTGTAGGCTCAGGGCTGCCCGCCCCTGTGGTGCCCTTTACAGCAAAGTGCAACCTCAGCATTTTTCCTACTCCTGCTGCTTGCCTTTTAGTTCCTCCTCATCCATCACCTGGCAGGGAATCGGAGCAGAGCCAGGAGAGGAGGGGAGAGGCGTGTCTTTTGTGTTCTTCTACCTTCCCTCTTTTCCTTTTCCTTCTGCCTCTGGTTCCATCCTTTCTTGACTTTCACTGATCATTAAAACATAAATTCCTGGCTGGCTCTCTCAGCTTAGCCAGCAGCCCAGCTGTTTGGGGACTTCCCATCAGGATCCTACTGGGAATGAGACACTGAGCCAGGCTGAAACCCCCAAAGCTCAGGCAGGAAGGCAGCAAAACAAGCCTGGAGGAGACCCTCCCTTGCCCTGTGTCTCCACCAGCCAGAGAAAGCTCTACCCTTTTCCTCCACACTCTTCTTGCCTTAAAAATGTGTTGGAACTTTTCTAGGTGGATACCCCAAAGAATAAACAGGGACTCAGAGGGATCGTTGTACACTCATATTCAAAGCAGCATTATTCACAACAGCAAAAGGTGCAAACAACCCAAATGCCCATCAGTGGATGAATGGATAAATAAAATATGGTCTAGATATGCAGTGTACTATTGTGATATGATGTCTTATTCAGCCATAAAGAGGCATGAAATTCTGATACATGTTACAATGTAGATAAACCTTGAAAGCATTATGCTAAGTGAAATAAATCGGTCATAAAAGGACAAATATTGCATGATTCCTCTTATAGGAGGTACCTGGAATAGGCAAATTCATAGAGAGAAGGGTGAGGAAGAGTTCATTGTTTAGTGGGCACAGCGTTTCTGTTTGGGTTGATTAAAAAGTTCTGGAAATAGATAGTGATGATGGCTCAAAACACTATGAATGTACTTAAAGCCACTGAATTATGTACTCAAAAATGGTTAAGATTATAAGGTTTTGATTTGTTTGTTTTGTTTGGTTTGGTTGGTTGGTTGGTTTTTTTGTTGTTGTTGTTTTGTTTTGTTTTGTTTTTGCTTTCAGACAGAAACTCACTGTCACCCAGACTGGAGTGCAGCAACACGATCATAGCTCACTGTAACCTCAAACTCCTGGGCTCAAGCAATCCTCCCGCCTCAGCCTCCTGAGTAGCTGGGCATGTGCGACCATGCTCAGCTAATTTTTAAAAAATTTTTTGGAAAGACGAGGTCTTGCTATGTTGCCTAGGCTGGTATCAAATTCCTGGCTTCAAGTGATCCTCCTGCCTCAGCCTCCCAAAGGGCTGGGATTACAGGCATGAGCCACTGCACCCAGCTGAATGCTGTTTTATGTTGTGTATATTTGACCATAATAAAAAACTGGGGGCCTAAGTGCCGGGCTGTACTTCCAGGCTGAGAGCTGTGGAGGTGGACAGGCAGAGGAGGGCCATGCTCTCTCCCTCTCTCTGCTCCTTCTTCTCTTGTGACTGAGGTGAAGCTTGGGGCTTTTCTGCTTTGCATGTTCCCCGCTTTTCTGAAGCTGGGGCCTCCCCACTCCCTCTCTGGGCCCCAGTGCGGAACAGGGAAGTGATGTATTCTCCTGTTCCCCCTGGAAAACGAGAGTTCCTGAAGGAGCTGAAATCCCTGGGAGAGAGTGAAAAGGATGGGAGGACCGACAAGTGAGGGGGGCTAGGGATCTGGCGGCCACTGTGGGCCACGGGGCTCACCCCACTCAGAGTTGCTGAGGGACCACGTGGAGCATGCCTGGAATTGTCTGAGACACTGAAAAGGGGAGTATTTGTCCCATTGAGGGCAGCCGCATGGGGCGCTAGCTCCTCATACTCCGGGTTGCTGGTGCCAGGGGCCGGGGGCTTCCTGCAGGCATCTCCTGACTGCAGAGGAAGCCTGGACAGGAGACCCCGGGGCAGCTGAGGTGAGGCACCGCTGGTCTACCCCATGTGAATCTGGCTGGGCAGCAAACACTAGAGTAGAAGGAATGGCCGAGAGGACGTGAGGACACAAGAGGCACCCACAGAGCGAGTCCTCTTCCTTCCTCGGGGCACCAAAAGGCTGTAGGTTTGGGATGGGTCTCAATCTTGTCCCCTTTCTCAGCAACTATTATGGGTTTGGGGTGATGACCATGCCCAGGCTCCCTCATGGGACCCTGACACAGCCCTGAGACACTCAGGCATGTTTGGGAGAGCCCCGCAGAGCCGGCCAGAGGCTGCTGCTGCAGGCAGAGCCTGGCACTCAATCCTCCTGGAAACGGCTCCGTGTAGAGTTCCTGCAAAACCCGGTTCTCCGACTGCACCTGTTAGGTGTGCCAGGGAGCCCTTGATAAGATCTGACGTCTTCCAGGAATAATGGGCGTGGCCTTGTGTATTGACTTCTCCTGCAGGCGGCTCCTTTTCAGCCCTCTCTGGACATCGGCGGTTTTATTCCCATCCAGCGGAGGCCAGCTGCCCGGGGCCAGGCACGGAGCCTGCATGGGGCCAGCTCTCCAGAACCTGTGCCCAGCTGGGGAATAAGCACATGCTCAGCACTTGAAGAATTCACTGCTCACTGGCGAGTCAGTATGGAATTGGGGAACTTGGTGGCCTGAGGGACTGAGCAGGCCACCAGGAGGGGGGATGGAGAGAAGGCAGTTGGGGTATAGGCATAGTCGTGCAGACCTGGAACTCTCCTGTGTGAACTTGGGCAAGTTACTTAAACTCTCTGAACCTCCGTTTTCTCTTCTAAGTAGCATAATTATGCCGATTCCATAGGGTTGCTGCGAAGGTGAAGTGAGTGGAGGCAGATCAAGTGCTGACGTGTCTGGGACATGACAAAGGCACAGCAGACACTCATCATTCCTACTATTAGCAGAAATTGCAGTATTCATACCCATAGCCAACCCTGGGTGAATCTTTTGCTTAGTAGCCTGCCATGAAACCAAGGCAATGCTCTGGCCTTCTGTGCATATAAGGACCTCTAGATTTGGCAGGTGGAGGGAAGGAGAAAATGCTTCCAGGTGACAGGTTCAGTGTGAGCAAAAGCACAGAGGCGGGAAAGAGCATCCTGTGTTCATTTTCTATTGCTTCCTAAAAGTTTACTACAAACAGCAGCATAAAACAATACCATTCATTATCTCACAGTTCTGTAAGTCAGAAGTCTGGCACAGCGTCTCATGAGACTGAAGTCAAGTTGTTAGCCAAGTTGAATTCTTGGCTGGAGGCTCTGGGGGAAAAGTCTGCTTCCAAGCTCATTGGTTCTCGGATGAATTTACTTCATTGCAGATGTAGGATGAGGTGCCCACTTTCTTGCCAGTTGTTGACCAGGGATTGCTCTCAACTACTAGAGGCTGCCCACATGCCTTACCATGTGTCTCTTTTCCTTCAAGCCAGCAACAGTGCATTGAGTCTTTCTCATGCTTTGGATCTCTGGCTTCTTCTGCTGTGCTGAGCTCTAGTCCCAGATTTAATGGGCTCAAGTGCTTGGGCCAGGCCCTCCTGAATAGTCTCTCTATCTTAAAGTCGACTAATTTGGGATTTAATTTTGTCTGCAAAATCCCTTCCCAAGGGTATCTAGACTCCTGGAGAGTAACTGGGAGAGGGTGTATACCCAAGACTGTCTTAGAATTCTGTCTACCACACCTAGCATGTGCCCAGGATGAGGAGCAGAGTAGCCAGGGGCTGGAGCAGGGGATGACTTAGGTGTGGGCAGCTGTGGAGCAGGAGGAGTAAGGTGGGTGCTGGTGTTGTGGGGAGGTATAAGGTCCTGTAGGCTTTGAGTGGCAGGTGCAGGAAGAGGCAATGGACAGTACCTCCCATGCCCCTGCCTGTGGCCCTTGCCACCAGATGTGCATAGCCCAATCCCAGCTGACTCCCTGAGGACCTGCTGCCACCCCTGCCTCCACATCTGGTTCCCTCATTCTGAAAAGGGCACTGCCTTGGCCTGAAACCTCCAGTCCTCTGATTCCTCCCTCTAGGATGGGTGAACAGACCCACAGCTCCAAGGTTGCTGAGCTCAGGGGCCCAGAGCGAGGCCCTGCAGCACCTCAGAGCTCCCTGCAGCAGGCCTGGGGTCCGAGGGAGGCTGGGCCCCTTGCAGCGGCCAAAAGCCTAAAAATGAGCTGGGAAAGCAGCGGAAGATGTGTGCGCAGCGGGGCAGTTCTCCTTTCCCCGGGCAGTTCTTCCTCTCCGTTCCCTCACCCTCGGAGAAGGCAGTGAGGGTGTGGGAGAGTCAACATTCATGCTCTCAGCAGCATTTCTGGAACCCAGCACACTATTCCTTGCCCTACTTTGGACTCGCTGCAGTGAAAACACTCAACAAACCCTAGATTATTGGCAAATAACTGTGTTCCAAAGAAGTTCTCAGGGTTAAGGTTCTGAGGTTCAAAGTTTTGAAATTCAAATGCTCCATTAAACCTGCTAGGACCTCGCCTTTATTACTGGCAGCAGCATTCACGCTGCTCTATATGGCTTCAGAGCCCTGTGTGTGCAGGATTCATGTCTTCTCTGCGCTTTCTTGTGGTAGTGGTTTGGTAGAAGTCTTTTCTACTAGTTGTGATACTAAAAGCATGTGCAGACTCTGTTTTCTCTGGCAGATCAGGATCTTTCATGGAAATCACAGGTCTCCAGATAATAAAAGAGGCACAAGGCAAGCTTTAAAGCCCCTTCCCATCGAGCCTGGAGCCCATCAGAGGAAGGGGAGGGTCCCTGGCCTGGAGGTGAGAAAGGTTCTAGCTTTCCTCACTCCCGGGTGGGTCAGGTGGGAGCTTTGGGGGATAAGCAAGGGAGGGGGGAGCAGAGAGGGCGGTGGCGGTGAGTTTCCAGCAGACCTGGGCCCCTGCAGGGCTGGGTTGAGCACGTCAGCTCCAGAGATTGCAGTTCTGTTGGTGGACTTTAGCTAGTGTTCCAGCCATAGCTGGTCATCTATGCCGCACTGCCCCAGAGAGAGGGCGCGAGGGCTAATGGGTTAGTCATGCCCCTGTAAAGGTGACCAGGCAGTGTCTGTGGCTAGGCCATATCAGCATAGACAATGCAGCAAGGCTTTCTCGTTCTGCCAGTGAAATCCAGTCACGTTCCTGCAGACTCATCATAGGTGTGTTCCAGTAGCTGCACCAGAGCAAGGCTGCAAAATCCTGCTTATAAGTTACGGCCCATAGGCTTCAACTAATTTAGGGGACAGTCTGGTGACCGAAAAGAAAAAGTCTCCTCTTAAGTAGTCATTTTCTTGGAGGACCTGAGCCCCTCAGAGTTTTGCGTCTCGGGCCCCATTGTGCACCCTCAATCTTGGTTCTGTGGTTTATTTCATCCTGCTTTGTGGTAGATTCTGTTAAATCTGAGTCAGGAAGTGAGGCTTGGCCTGTAGGCTGAGCTCATCTTCTGCCTTTCCCAGGGATTAAGGCCTAGGTAGACACTAACTCTGACACTGCACAGTGCCTGTGCTGGCCAATCAGACAAGTGGCCTGCATTCCCTGGGCCTCAGTCTCCTGCCCTACACAGTGGGAATTACAGCACATAGTTTATGCTGAGGGCAAGCCAGCCCCTCACTGACTTCTCAGGGTTGTTGGAAGAACAGAACGCCATGATGGATAAGAAGATGCTTCCAGGAACAGAGGGTGTTTCCCAGGTGTGGGCATCGTCGTCTCCTCCAGCAGCGTCTCACGGAGTTCTCTGTCCTCTTTCCCACCAGTCCCGGCCCAGGCCCCTGAGCTGGAGGGATGGAAAACTCCTCTGCAGCATCAGCCTCCTCGGAGGCAGGGAGCAGCCGCTCCCAGGAGATCGAGGAGCTGGAGCGCTTCATCGACAGCTACGTGCTGGAGTACCAGGTGCAGGGGCTGCTGGCTGACAAGACGGAGGGTGATGGCGAGAGCGAGAGGACCCAGTCCCACATCTCCCAGGTGAGCGCTGGCCCGGGGTTGGGGGAGCTTGGGAAATTCAGAGGGGGTGATGCAGGGGCTCCTAATTCTGGGCAGCATCCAGTTGCCTGACACTAGACTGCCAAGGCATGAATGGTCCCACCCAGCAGAGCACCCAGAATCTGGCAGGTGGGCTTTGGGATCCAGGCAGGAAGTGCCCTGGCTGTGCACCCAGTCCCTCTAACCCACCTCCACTCCTCCCTATCCAATGAGGCTTTGAGGCCCAGCCAGGCCCACAAGTCTTTGAACATACGTCTCTTGAGTACTGACTATGTGCTGAACGCTGTTCCCTGTCCTCAATAAGCTTATGTTCTAGGAGAGATCTGGAGGTTTCGCTTCTCCATAATGCATACCATCAAAGAACTATAACTTGTGAATATTTTCTGTGATTTCAAATACAAGTAGTTGTTGGTAGCCAAAGGAATGATTGTTAGTAGCCAAAGTCTCGTGGGATTCTCACCCAGGGCTGTGTATGTCAGACATACTTAGACATATGAGGCAGTCCAACCAGCGTCGTGGTTGGTCCTGCCCCCTCCTGCCTCAGTCTGTGGCATCCCTGACCTTGGAGGGAAGATGGACTCATCTGAAAGATTGTGAACTGAGATTTGAAAGTCTTGGCTTCTCCCTAATAAAGTATGAATGCATTAAGGATAGGGACCCTATCAAGCATATCTTTGCCTAACACCACAAATCCTCAGCAGATTTTTGTTCAAGAGCTGCTTCCAGATTGGCTTCTAGCTGCCAGTGTGACCTTGGGCAGAACCTTCAATGTCTGTGGGGCTGTGTTTTCTTATCTGGCAAATGGGAATTATGCTGTTGCCTCGGGAATGTTGGAAGGTCAAAGACAGTAAGAAGTACAAAAGCTGCAGAGAATCAGTGCTGCCTGCACAAGCATGTACAGGAGAGTCCCCTGTCTTATCTGGAGTCAGGGTTCTGGGGATCCACCTCTCGTGCGTGTTATCCCATCTCCAAGCCTGGGACTCCTGGGACAATCAGAAGGTGAGCTACCTGGGTGCACCCTGCTTTGGGAAAAGGCTGAGTCCAACCACCTGGCTCACTTTTTGGGTGGGACCCCTAGCTTTTTAGAAGCCAGAACAAACTTTTGGCTTTGCTGGAACTCAGACCAGGAGTCACTCTGGGAAATGCTGAAGCCACAGTAATCCCATGCCCTGTCCCCACTGGGAAGCAGGGGACAGAAAATAGCCCTGAGGGAGAAAAAAAAAATAGATGTGATGCTTTCTTTAGTGTCCTTGAGGTTCTAAAATCACAAGTAATGCAAGCTTATAATTTGTTTGTTATTCAATCCATGAGTGTTTAACAAGCTTCTATTCTGTGCCAGGCACTATTCTGGGACTCGTATCTAGGATTAAGCAAAAAAGCCCTGCCCTCATGAACTGTGTATTCTACAATGGATGATCATTGTGATGGAGAAAAGTAAAGTGGAAAATGGAATGGGGAGTGAGGAGGAGCAGGAGGGGCTTGCAGTTTTAAGTAGCGTAGTCAGGGAAGCTGGCATGGAGGGGAGGGAGGGGTGGGTAGTGGAGATATCCGGATAGGAACATCTGGGCAGAAGGACCAGCCTGTGCCAGGGCTGGGCTGGAAGAAGAGTCCGGGCCCAGCCAGGAGGCCAGGGTGCTGGAGCAGAGGATGAGGGAGGGAGAGCTGCGGAGATGAGTCAGAGGGATGATGAGGACTGTGTCGTCAGGAGGTACAAGTCCTGAGCCCTGGAGTGGCCCCACATGAGGAAGAAAGAATGTGAGGAGAAGTGAGCCTAGAGACCAGTGAGGCAGGAGGGAACCAGGCTGCGCGGAGGGCTGGAGCCCAGGAGGGGAGTCGAGGGAGTGGGATGGGGAGACTGCCTTGCGGGCCACTGCCAGGCCAGGTAAGAGGGGCTGAGAATGGCTGGCTGACCGGGAAGTTTCCACTGAGCGGTGAAGGCAGAAGCCTGCCTGTGGCCAGCTCAAGGAACAGAAGGAGATGGCCTGGAGACTAGGAGAATAGTACAACTGTTTTGATGAGTTTAGCTGTAAAGGGGAGAGACATGTGGTGGTATTTGGGGGAAATAAGGTCAAAATAGGAGCATTGACCTGTGTGTTCAATCCAGGGGCAAGTCAGGGGTTGCTGGAGCCCTGGCCTATCCCCAGCCCCCAGCGGTTCATCCACAGTGACAGGAGGGAGTGGCAGGTGTGGGGCCGAGCATCTAGAATGGCTCCTGCAGCACAGCTGTGGTTTCTCTCCAGCTACTTGCGGCCACGAAGGTGCAGAGGCAGAGTTACAAAGATGACTTTAACCAGGATGGAGGTTTCTCCAGGGAATACAGTGGAGGAGAGAGGGGTGAGGGAGGCACAGGAGTGATGGTGAGTCACCTGGATGCTGAGCCAGGCCAGGACGGGAGTGGGTACCTGAGGTGGTTGTAGAGGCTGACAGGTGGTAGGGTCGGTGGATTGGAGGCCACCCAAAGAATTGTAATCCTGGTAGCAAAGAGACTGAGCTAGAAAGATGGTGGGGGTGTGGCGTGTGTCCAGGAGTGGGGTGTTTGAAATCAGAGGTGGAGGAATGCAGTCATGGGTCAGGAGAGTGCTGGGTGTGAGCATGGGAGTGTGTGGGGGAGAGGGAGAGGCCAGGAGGACAGCGGGTCGTGAAACTCAGATCCGTCTTCTTGGATCTTGAAATCACCAAGAAAGGACAAAAGGATGTGGGAAAGGGTGGCTGTGATACAGGAGAAAAGTCCTTGAGGAATGTGGGAGCAAGGTGGTGGCTGGGTGGCCTGGCGGTCTACAGCTGATTGCATGGAGGGTCTTGTCTGGTGGTGCATTAACTTATTTGCATAATCCTTTTTTTAATATACAAACTATGCTTATTGCACAGCTAATAGTACCATGATCTGAAGTGGAAGGAGGAGGAGGATTAGGATAGATTGGAAAATTGTAAGGGAAATTAACCTCTTCAGATTGTCTAGGGCAAGAACTAAGTGAACCAACTTTTGCAGTCCCCTGCAAGCCCCTAGAGCTGACTTCCCCAGGAGCAGCGCCTGTGGATGGGCATATGGGCTGGCTGGGTACCCCCTGTTGTGGGCTGCCTGCCTTTTCAGCTGTGTGGCATCCAGGCCTGCAGCAGGGCATCCTCCAAAGGTTCCTCCAGCTGAAATTTGCTCTACCTGGAGGAGCCAAGGAAGCCTCAAAGCTTCACCCCAGAGGTATGCGTGGCTGATGGTAGAATTTCTGTGCCCGGAGCAGCCAGCGGGGACATAGTTTTGAAAGGAGGTGCCCTCCCAGCGCTTTCAGTCTGGGCCCTGTGCTTCTGGCACCAGCTCCAGGGATCAGTGGGGCCTGACTCACGCTTGGATGCCCCCATCTGTGTGGCGGGCAAGGCAAGGCTGTGGAGGGGCTTTCAGACTGACGTCTGCTGCGAAGTGTGGTGTGGAGAACACCTGTGTGGTGTGACATTTGGATGCATTCTCTAAACTTTCTTCATGCTCTGGAATTCCCTCGAAGAATGCAGACACCTGGCAGGATGCTGGGGCCTGCAGGCCTGCCTGCTGCTGCCGGAAAGGGAGGATGTTTCAATCCTGCCCCCACCGCACCCCTGCCTCCCTGATCCCCACAGTCACACACACACCTGGGGTACCGACTCTGGAAGAGGGACGGCTGTGGCCCACTCTCAGGAAGGCCAGGGTTAGCTGTGTCTACATAAGATACTTTTTAAAAAAATTCTCTATTAACACAGCTTTATGGGAAATATTTCTGCTAAAGCACTTTGGCTTGTTTTTTTTTTTTAATCTGATGACTAGTTTAAATGGAAGCCAAAAAGAAAAAAAAAACAGCAAACACTCAGGGAATGTTCCTGTCTGCCTGTGTGGTATTTTGATGTTTCTGGGGAGGAAATTTGTTAAGAAGCTTGGAAACCTTGAGAAGACCTGAGGGAGTGGAGAGGAATGTTGCTCTTCAGCTGGTGAGGTCATTTTTTAGGATCTGAGAAGTGACAGTTGACACTCAGAGAGAAAATATCTCATGATGTTTGTACACTTGTGTTCCTCTCGTCCTTCCCAGTAACAACTAGAAAGAAATGAAGGATGGATGGATGGATGGATGGATGGATGGATGGATGGATAGACAGACAGATAGATGATACATAGATAATAGATAGATAACATAGACAGATAGATCAGTTTTCCAGTCTCTTAGATGAATAACCAAGACAATGTGTGTTTTAAGTTTGCCAACATTTTCTGGATGCCATGTTTAACACCACACCCCTCCCCATGTTTGACATCACACCCCTCCCCATGCTTGACACCACACCCCTCCCCATGCTTGACACACACCCCTCCCCCATATTTTATATCACACCTCTCCTCATGTTTACATCATACCCCTCCCCCGTATTTTACATCGTACCCCTCCCCCATGTTTCAGGAGCACCTGCTGTCCAATAGATTGGAAGTCCCCACAGTCACTCTATCCTTGGGAGGAGGAGGGATTTAGCCCTATTCTAAAGGAGGGAAACTGAGGCACAGAGATGGAGCATGGCCAAACCCCACTGCTGGGTGGTGGCTGAGCTGGGCCCTGGAGCCCCATCCCCACCCCACCTACTTCTGGTTTCCTGCTCCGTACAGGCCATGACTGATTGGGTGTTGGGTGGTTAATATAGATTTCTTTCCTGTAGAAAGAAAATTAGGTCTCCAAATCTCATTGACCACTAATCTTTTGGGGAAGAGATTAGGATGTTGTAAGTGGGGAAAATTTTGGCACATGTGATGTTCGTGGCTGATCTAGTGGATCACCAGAAAGCTTGGAAGCCGTATGTAACTCTGAGCGAGCATGAACTCACTTAGGGAGCTGTGAGAAATATTGATGTACAGGCCCCACTGCTAGAGATGCAGGCAAAGGTGAGGGGCCTGGGCCTGAAGTATTCATAAGCCTGTGCATGACTCTGATTGCCACAGTGGGAGCAGGGCTGTCTCCTTTCTCCCCCTCCATGGCCTGCTGCCCCGATCCAGTCTCTTGGAAAGATAACATGTAGGAACCCTATGAAGATACATTTAATGACGGCATAGTTTCCAGTAAATTCTTGTTAAGGGGTCAAATTAAGAGCCAGTGAGAGTGAAGATCACTTCCTATAGCCCTATTTTGATGCTTTCCGGCACTTGGAAATCCTGGGTTTCATCTAAAATGCAGTGATCTTTACAAAGGGGTGCAGCAGTGGCAATGAATAGGATAGGGTGAGAGTGTTCAGATCAGCTCAATGGCTTTTCCTAACAAGTTTCTCCTCTTTCTCTTTACGTCTCTCCTTTCATTCTGCCTTCCCTGTTCACTGTTCCCTCGCCCTTTTTCTAAAATCCCATCTCTTCATTTCCTTCTGCCCTTAAATTCATTTTTCCTGATGTCTTTGCTCACAGGAGGAAGTACTCAATGGTGGACCACCCATGAAAGGCTTAACAGAAGAAGTGAGTTTATAGGAGGACTGCGGGGTGGTTCAGCATGGGGGATTTATTATATATTTTCCCCTTACTTAAAAAATGTATTCTAAATTATACAAGTACTTTATGCATACATTCCCGTAGTGCACAAGAATTCAGATATTAATAATTAAATTCTCCCGAGCTAAAATTATTTTAAATTATACAAGTCCTTTATGCATACATTATCATGGTACATAAGAATTCAAATATTAACAATAAAATCTTCTGTGCTACCACCTTATTCTGCTCCCTTACTCCTACCTCCCATCAGATGAGTGAGTTCATTTCCTTGCCTTTTTTAATGCCTTTCCTGACATATGTATGACTTGAAGAAATACAATATTGTCAAATCATATATCATAGCCAGTGGATATATTGTTCAGTAACTTGCATTTTTCACCTGCCCACATGCCCCAGAGATTCTTCTGGGCTTGCACATCTGCTGTGTTCTGTTTAGTGGCTGCCCAGTTGTCCATAGCATGGATTTATTTAACCATTTGCTTAATTGTAGGCACTCAGGTTACTTCTAAATTTTCCCCTGGAAATATGTGATACTTCAACACATACTGTTGAACATGCCTCCTTCTGTACAAATAATGGTGTTTCTTTAGTTAGATGCTGAGAAGTAAAATTAATTTTAATAGCTGTTGTTAAATTGCTCTCCAAAGATCTTCCATTATACATACTGCCACCAGTGTATTGGGACATCTTGTCATTTTAATTCACATTGTCTTATTTCTTTTTCTTTCTTTTTTCTTTTTTCTTTTTTTGAGATGGAGTCGCACTCTGTCACCAAGGCTGTAGTGTAGTGGCGCGATCTCAGCTCACTGCAACCTCCCCCCGCCGGGTTCAAGCAACTCTCCTGTCTCAGCCTCCCGAGTAGCTAGGACTACAGGCACATGTCACCACACCTGTCTAATTTTTGTATTTTTAGTAAAGACGGGGTTTCACCATATTGATCAGGTTGGTCTTGAACTCCTGACCCAGGTGATCCACCTGCCTCGGGCTCTTAAAGTGCTGGGATTACAGGCGTGATCCACCGCGCCTGGCCACATTGTCTTTATTTCTAATGAAATTGAATTACCAATCTTTTTTTTTTCTTTTTTCTTTTTTTTTGAGATAAGTCTCGCACTATCGCCCGGGCTAGATTGCCATGGCGTGCTCTCGGCTCACTGCAACCTCTGCCTCCCAGGTTCAAGCGATTCTCCTGCCTCAGCCTCCCAAATAGCTGGGATTACAGGCGTGTGCCACCATGCCTGGCTAATTTTTTGTATTTTTAGTAGAGACGGAGTTTCACTATGTTGGCCAGGCTGGTGTCGAATGCCTGACTTGTGATCCACTCGCCTTGGCCTCCCAAAGTGCTGGGATTACAGTCATGAGCCACCGCACCTGGCCGTTTTTTTTTTTTTTTTTTTTTTTTTGAGACAAAGTTTTGCTCTTGTTGCCGAGGCTGGAGTGCAATGGTGTGATCTTAACTCACTGCAACCTCTGCCTCCTGGGTTCAAGCGATTCTCCTGCCTCAGCCTCCCGAGTAGCTGTGATTACAGGTGCCCGCCACCATGCCTGGCTAATTTTTTGTATTTTTAGTAAAGACAGGGTTTCACCATTTTGGCCAGACTTGTCTTGAACTCCTGACCTCAGGTGATCCACCCTGCTCGGCCTCCCAAAGTGTTGGGATTACAGGCGTGAGCCACTGTGCCTGGCCACCAATTATTTTTTAATAGGATAAAATTTTATTTTCTCAAAGTAACAATTGGAAAAACAGAGGCAAGTGAAAAATGGAAAAAAAAAATCATTTTATGGCAACTAATATAATTTTTGTGCATCATTTTTTTAAACATCTTTTACAAAGTTGTACTTCTAGCATACATGTAAGTTTCATGATCTGTAGGTTTTAATGATCTCCTAGACATTGTTTGGTGGTGGTTTTTAGCATAAAGTGTAACTATTTAAATTTGCTCTTTTTCTGCTAGGTGGTAAAATATAATAGAATGAAAGCTAACATTTATTCATTCAGGTTCTCTTGTAGGCTCAGGGGGCAAAGTCAAGAACAGAACAACCATGATCTCTGTCTCAGTTTCTCACAGGGAAAGACAGACAATAGAGGGAGAAGGAAATGGGATGTTAGAAGGTGATGAATGCATGAGGGAGGCAGGAAGTGAGTGGGGAAGGCTCACTTAGGAGTAAGGATTTGGGCACGGTGGCTCATGCCTGTAATCCCAGCACTTTAGAAATCTGAGACAGGTGGATCACTTGAGCCCAGGAGTTCGAGGCCAGCCTGGGCAACATGGTGAAACTCAGTCTCTACTATAAATACAAAAATTAGCTGGGCATGATGGTGCATGCCTGTGGTCCCAGCTACTGGGGAGGCTGAGGTGGGAGGATCACCTGAGCCCGGGACCCAGAGGTTGCAGTGAGCTGAGATCACACCACTTCACTCCAGCCTGGGCAAGAGAGTGAGACCCTGTCTCAAAACAAACAAACAAACAAACAAAAAACAGAAAGAAAGAAAAAGAAAGAAGACAGGGTGAGGGGGAGGGTGGGGAGGAAGGAAGGGAGGGAGGGAGGGAGGGAGTGAGGATTTGAAGGAGGTGAGAGTGAGGCCACCTGGGAAAGGGTATCCAGGCAGAGGGAATGGCCAGGGCAAAGCTCTGGTGTGGGGCATACCACACAGTCAAATGGGATCCCTCTGAATGCTATGTAGAGAATAGGCTATGGTAGGGGGTCAGCAAGAGAGGAAGCAGAGACCAGGAAGCCGTCTCCTTGCTGCAGGGGAGAGGCAATGGAGACTGGGGCCATGTGGTCACTGGAGGTGATGAGATGCCTTCAGAGTCTAGGTATGCTTGGAAAGTGCTGACACTGTGATTGACCCTGAAGATTTTAGCCTGAGCAAATAGGATAGACTTTGCAGAAATGAGCTATGCAAGACCCTGGAAGAGCAGCTCTGGGGGGCAAAGGTCAAGAGTCCCGTTTGGGCATGAAAGGTTTAAGATAGTATTAGTCACCTTACAGGAGATGTTGGTCCACCAGTTCGACGCACATTGGTGGTGTTCAGAGGAGGATAATGAGCTGGGTGCTGCTTTAAGCGCAGGGGGTGAGGAAGTTTACAGGAGAGGATCAAAGATTGAGCCTTGACTTAAGAAGTTGGGGAGATGAGGAGGAAGTAACAAAGGAGACTGTTTGCATTGTTTCTCACATGTTAACTCATTTAGTCTTGAAGATGTTGTTATTATTACCATCTTACAAGGGAGGAAATTGAAGCACAGAGAGGTTGACTTAAGCTTCCCGAGGCCACACAGCAAGTACATGGCAAGACTGGGGTTTGAAACAGGCAGCCTGTCTCCACGTGCCATCCACTTACCCTCTCTGCTATTGGTAGACCTATTATTATTACAGATGGGGGAAACTTCGTCCTGGGGATGAAGCGATTTGCCCAAGGTCATATAGAGTAAGTGGCAGAGCTGAGATCTGAACTCAGGACTCTCTGCTTCAAGAACTCAAGCTCCTAATCACGCAAGCATTCTCTACAACAGGAAAGTTGTTTGTTCCTGAAAAGATGGGAGCAAAAGCCTCTCTCTCTCTCTCTCTCTCAAATCTCAGCCATCAGCAGCATCCTGTCCCTCTTAGCACAGGTCTTTTCTAGAATATCACTGGATAGAGAATGAGCTGCCAGCCAGCCTTGGGTCCCACATCAGGGTCTTGGTTCTCCTCCGCATGTCAGTAAGCCCGTGTGCCCAGGATAAAGGAAGATGTCGTACACACTCCTGTCTTTGAGAAGTTGGGTCTTCAGGCAGGCAGGATTCTGACTGGGGTCTGTGAGACTGGGAGGAAGCCATTTCCCTTCAGCCTCAAGTCCCCTTTCAGGGAAATGAAGGCATTGGTGAGAGCCCTGGTTGCATTGTGCAGCCCCCACCTGGTGCAGGTTTTACACACAGAGGTCACATTCCACCACCACCTATGCATTCAGACACTGGGGAAGACCTGGCCTGTGGACCCCCAAAATCCCCCCTGGGTGTCTGACGCCACCCTCAGTTAAGAAGCCCTGGGTAAGATGACCTTTAAAATAACCATGCATTTTGAAATAATTTCAAATATACATAGAAATTACAATAATAGTGCAAACAATTCTTGCATATCCGATTAACATCTTACTACATTTGTACCCACACTCTCTCTCTAAATATATCTTATGATATATATAATTTATACATATAATTGTATGTAAAACTTCTTTCTAAATCATTTGAGAGTTAGTTCCAGACATGATGCCCCTGTATCCCTTGACACTTCAGTGTGTATTTCCTCAGAACAAGGACATGATACAGTATAGGAAATGAACATTGATAGAATGCTGTGATTAAACCTACAGCTCTTTCAGCAATTTTCCCAGTAATATTGTTTAGAGCAAAAAAAAAAAAAAAAAATTGGCTGTGATCTTTGTCTAATCCAAGATGACATATTGTGTTTAATATCAGTCATTTTTCCTGGCTCTTTGAATGATCCCTATTTCTGTCCTTTGCTCATTCTGCCACTTTTTGGCTGTGTATTCCTGGGTGAGTTACTTAACCACACTGTGCTTCAGTCTCCATGTTTGCTAATTAGAGAAGGTAAGAGTGCCTCAGTAGCCATGAAGAGTAAATGTTAGTAAGTGCAATGGACTTAGAACAGTGCCTAGATTTAAGAGAAGTCTTCATATAGTCTGGTGATTAATTCTTTGCTACACAGCAGGCTCCCCTTATCCACTGTTTTGCTTTCCATGGTTTTAGTTACCCACGGTCAACTGCAGTCCAAAAATGTCAAATGAAAAATTCCAGAAATAAACAATTTATACATTTTAAATTGTATGGCATTCCAAGCAGTATGATGAAATCTCATGCTGTCTCTCCCGGGACATGAATCATCCCTTTGTCCAGCGTTTCCAGGCTGTATCCTCTACCTGCGCGTCACTGCCCAGCCCAGAGTCACTGAGCAGACATCTCTGTTACAGGATCACAAACAGATGTAGGGCTTTTTACCACCCACGGTTTCAGGCATCCACTAGGGAATCTTGGAATGGATCCCTCAAGGGGGGGGGGGGGGGGGGGGTGGGCGACTGTGCATGTTGCAAGTAGCTTCTCACTTGTCTTTATTTGTTCATGATTTCTTTTGTCGCTTAGAAGTTTGAAATTTTGACGTAGTTTAAAATTTGCATCTCAGATTTTAATCACCTTGGAATGTGTTTTCCAAGAATAGTGCAAGGCAGATATCTAAGGTCAATTTTTCAATGGCTGGGTGGTTGTCTCAATACCATGTATTTATTGATGAGTCTCTCCCTCAATTCAAAACACAATCCTTACCTATACGAGGTTCCCATTTGTACATTAATTTGCTTGTGGGTGCAGTTTTATCAGTTGATCTGCTCTTTTATTCCTGTACTGGTTCAACAGCTTGTTTGTCTCTAGCTTTTTTTTTTTTTTTAATTTATTTATTTATTTTGAGTCGGAGTCTTGCTCTGTTGCCCAGGCTGGAGTGCAGTGGCATGATCTCTGCTTACTGCAAGCTCTGCCTCACGGGTTCATGCCATTCTCCTGCCTCAGCCTCCCGAGTAGCTGGGACTACAGGTGCCTGCAACCACGCCCGGCTAATTTTTTTGTATTTTTTAGTAGAGATGGGGTTTCACCATGTTAGCCAGGATGGTCTCGATCTCCTGACCTCGTGATCCACCCTCCTCAGCCTCCCAAAGTGCTGGGATTACAGGCATGAGCCACCGCACCCAGCCCTGGCTCTAGCTTTATGAGATACTTTGATATCTGGTAGGGCTGGTCTCTTGGAGGAGTTTTAGGCACCACTGAAATGGGGGCCTGGTCTAGCTTTAGCACCTCCAGCCTCCCACACTCTGAGCTTCTTGCTTCTCTCTCCTCCTCCTCCAATGCTCAGTACCCTGGGGTCTCCCCAATCTTTCCCAATCTCTGCTCATAAAACACTGGCCGGGTGTGGTGGCTCCCACCTGTAATCCTAGCACTTGGGAGGCCAAGGCAGGTGGATCACCTGAGCTCAGGAGTTTGAGACCATCCAGGGCAACATGGTGAAACCCTGTCTCTACTAAAAATACAAAAAAATTAACCGGGTGTGGTGGTGAACGCCTGTAGTCTCAGCTACTTGGGAGGCTGAGGCAGGAGAATTGCTTGAGCCCCAGAGGCAAAGGTTGCAGTGAGCCAAGATTGTGCCACTGCACTCCAGCTTGGGCCAGAGTGAGACTCCGTCTCAAAAACAAGACAAACAAACAATAAAACACTCTTCATCCTGGGATGTAAAGACAAATAGCTTATTTTCATTGTTTTTTATTGTGAAATACTTAAGATGGACTGATAACAGAGAATAATAAAATACACATCTATTTTGAGTGGAGAACAAACATCTGTACTCTCATGTTTATTAAGTCTTAACCCTGTGTCATGTTTGTTCCAGGTTTTTAAATTAAGACACAAATTTTAATAGCTGTGGTTGAGGCCTTTAAACCACTCTTGTGAATTTGATGCTCATCGTTCCCATATCTAACAAACTTCCCACGTTTCCCGCCTTTCTGTTTGATGACCTTTTCAAGTAAGACACCACCTTTACCCCCAAGAGAACTTAAAGGTTCAGGAGGCTCAAAGCTGTAAGCCTGTTTGCCTTGAAAGGGAAATGTGTGGGATTTCAAGCCCTGGCCCGGACTGAGGAGCGGGTCTGGAGAGGTGGACCCTTCTTCATTCTTGACTCATCTCTTATAGATCAGGACAGGTTCTGGGGAGGTCCATTTCTGGAGATTTTCTAGGCGGTGTCTCAGAGAAGGCAAACGGGAGGTAGGAGGTGGTGGTGCCTGTGCCACAAGAAGCCGGTGTTGAGAGCAGAATCCCAGCAGGGATGGGGAGGAACTTTGGAATAGGGAAGGGAGGGCTACCAGAGGGCCTTTAGGGCCAGGGAAGAAGCGTGTCTCTGATGGAGGGGATTCAGGCAGTAGCCCTGGACAGGTTGCCCCTGGGGCTACTGCTGGGCTGGGGTTTGAGATGGAGCCCCACAAGCCCAGTGGGTAGAGCTTTCTGTGCTAAGTGTGATCATTCACACATCACTCCTCCCCATTTACACAGTCACACGCGGGGCCACAGTCCCTCCTCCTGCTGGGGGTTGTGCCCGCCTCTGGCTTTGCTGGGTCTCTGGAATGAGGCTCTGTGGACTCCACCATCTTGCTGGCTTTCTTGTGCACAGATCATCCACTTTGCTTGCTGCTCATCTGTTCCACACTCTGAGATCCACTGCTTCATTTCCATCTCTACCACCACTGCTAATGAACCCCAATGTGGGACCCTCCTTCCCCACTTCCCCCCTGGGCCAGTTCAGCCTCCCCTAACAGAAGCCTTCAACCCCTGCATATGGAGGAAGTGTCTCTGAGTTCTTTAGCCTGACAGCCGCCATCTGCCCTAGGCTGGCCACGTTCTACTGAGCCTGTTGCCCCTCTTGGGCACCTCACTCTTCTCTGGGAACCCTGGGTTGCCTGCTTTTCCTCCCTTACAGCCCCTGCCGAGAGCACACTCTTCTTCATCTCAGCCGTGCCGTCCCCACCCCCTTCTCATTGCTGTTATTTGACATGTCATCTGACCTCTCCTGTGTGGGGACACTCTTTGTTGAGGGCCCCACACAGAAGGCACTCAGGAAGTGACTTTTGGTTTGCAAATGTACAGTTATGGATGGCCTTGGACAAGGCAGAGCAGTCTCGTTGGAGCTTGGAAAGCTCACCAAGGAGGGTGGGGTTGCATACGGATGTGCACGAAGCCTCAGGGTCTGCTCTGTGCGTGCCCATCAGGAGGCCCCATCCTGCCAAGGCCCGTGCTGACCCTGGAGAAGGTGTGTCCCCCGTGAGTCACCGTGCTGTGGAATATCACACCAGCACTACGCAGCTGGGGTTAAAATGTTCAGGATGCCTGGAAGGGGGGAAGGCTTTTTCTGAGAGGTCACCTAGGATGGGATGAGGAGTGCAAGCATGGCCTCATGTTCCCTCCAGCCAGTGGGCACTGTGTGCCTTGGATGTCTCCCACCTGTCAGCCGGGCTCCAACCAGGGAAGCAGAAACTACTCCAATATATAAAGCAGAGGGATTATAGTTACAGTACTTTAAACATTATACATACATATGTATATACATATACATATGTTTATGTGTATCTGTATACATTATTCTAAAAATGTGGACTGGACATGGTGGCTCATGCCTGTAATCCCAGCACTGTGGGAGGCCAAGGTGGGTGGATCACCTGAGGTCAGGAGTTTGAAACCAGCCTGGCCAACATGGTGAAACCCCATCTCTACTAAAAATACAATTAGTTAGGCGTGGTGGCGGGCACCTGTAATCCCAGCTACTCAGGAGGCTGAGGCAAGAGAATCGCTTGAACCTGGGAGGTGGAGGTTGCAGGGAACCAAGATTGCGCCACTGCACTCCAGCCTGGGTGACAGAATGAGCCTCCATCTCAATAAATAAATAAATAAATGTACATATATACTTATAGTTATGTATGCATGTATTTTACGTATGTATGAATACATACATATTAGTTTTTGTTTTGGAATTATTTTAGACTTATAGCCAAGGTGCAGAATGGAACAGGGTGTTCCCAAACACTTGTCACTCACCTTGCCGTAATATGAACACCTTACGTAACTATAGAACCATTATCAGAAGCAGGAAATTAACATTGGTACAATGCTCTTAACTAGAGGCTTTATTCAGATTTCACCAGTTGTTCCACGAACGTCCTTTTCGTGTTCCAGGATCCAAATTTGCATGTAATTGCCACATCTCCTCTTTCCCTTCCAATCTGATATTTTGTCTTCTCTTTTCTTTTACAACCTTGACACTTTTGAAGAGTTCTGGTCAATGCTTCTGTAGAAAGCTCATTAATTTGGGTGGTGTGATGTTTTCTCATGATTATGTCGAGTGGGTGCATTTTGTCAAGAATACCCCAGAAGTGATGTGCCCATCTCGATGCACCACACTGGGGAGTCCATGATGCAGATATGTTTTGTTACTGGTGATATTAACCTTGATCACTTGGCTAAAGTGGCATCTGATGGTTTCTCATTTTTCTCTCCCCACTGCCAGCCATAATTAATAAATATCTTGGGGGAAATATTTTGAGACTGCAATGATCCAAGCAGAGGGAATTTAATACAAAGAATTGATTACTCCTACCTGAGAAGCTCCACAGCCCAGAAAATGGCAACCTCAGGTAGCTAGTACCAACTCTTGACCTGAGGCTCAAAGAAAGAAGGTGTTGCCAGAGTCCAGGGTTCCCGGTCATGCATAGAAGCCTGTCTGGTGAGGTTGGAGCCAAGAAGGAGACCTAGGCACTGCTGGTAATGCTGCCTGAGGCATAGAGAGATGGGAGAAATGCCCTCTTCCTGTCTCCCATTGGCCAAGCCCAGCCAGAAGCCAGCTGACGTGGGAGCCTGGGAATTGTGGTCCGCAGGGGTCAGCCCCTCTGCAGTATAGTGGGGATGGGCAAGGAGCGCCTCTGACACCGTTGCCACTTCTCTAGGGCTGCACTGACCCTTATGGTAGCCACAGGCCACGCGTGGCTCTTGAAATGTGACTCATCCAAACTGAGGTGTGCTCTAAGTGGATTTCTAACACGGAATGGAAAGAAGAATGTAAAATATCTCATTAACAACTTTTCTATTGATTACCTGTTAAAGTGATAATATTTTGATGTATTAGATTAAATACAATATATTATTTCATTTAATTTTACCTGTTTCTTTTAAAAATTTGGCTACTACAAAATTTAAAATTCCGCCTGTGGTTTCTACATGTGGCTCTCATTTTGTTTCAGTTGGATAGTGCTGCTCTAGGGTACACTTCTACCCAGCCTATGTCAACAACATTGTAAGAATAACATCCATCCTGGACAAAGGTCATACCCTTGAGCCATGCTCAGGAGGGCATGTCCAGCCAAGGTTTTAGAATGCTAGGACTGCACTGGCACACACTCACAGCTCTGACCATGTCATCAAACATACAGAGACTGGGCTTCCCTCTGCTCTTTTTTTTTTTCTTTTTCTTTTTTTTTGAGGCTCACTCTGTCACCCAAGAGCATTGTGCATTGGCATGATCACAGCTCACTGCAACCTTAAATTCCTGGGCTTAAGCAATCCTCCAGCCTCAGCCTCCCAAGTAGCTAGGACAGCAGGTGCATGCCACCATAGCTGGCTAGTTTTTGTTTTTGTTTTAGTAGGGACAAGGTGTCTCTATGTTGCCCAGGCTGGTCTCAAACTCCTGGGTTCAAGTGATCTCCTGTCTTGGCCTCCCAAAGTGCTGGATTACAGGCGTGAGCTGCCTGGCCCTCCTCTGCTCTTTATGTATCATGCAGGGTGTAGGTTAAAGTCAATATTCAACAACTTCAGCTCCAGAGGCTACCTAATGTTTAATACAATAGTAAAAACACTATCATATACCTGGATAGCATTTGACAGAAAGGGCTATATGACTGCTACTGCATTGTATCTATACAGTGTTTTTATAGCTCACAAAGGTCTTTCATCCCAGCCTCCCAGCCAGTCACCCAGCATGGCTCTCCTCATTTTATAGATGACAGAATGAAGCCTGAGAGATCACATGGATTTCTGTGGCTCCCAGACTCCCAATGCATCCCTTGGGGAGCTCGTCAAAATGCTGATCCTCTGGCCCTGGCCTTACAGAGTCTAATTCAGTGGGTAAAGGCTGGGGCCCAGGGACCTCCATGTTGCAGACTCTGGGGACTCTCATGCAGATGGTTGTCAGACCACACTTTGGGACACAGCAGCCCTCTGAGTTCTCAGGGGATGTGAGTGGCAGGGCTTGTCTGAGCCATGCTTCTAATAGCCAGGTTGGGCTCTTTCCTGGTGCCAAACCCATCATCTTTTGGAGCTAGGCTTCTAGGAAGACCAATACATACCTGCCTCACTGCCATCTCCGGCCACACCCTTGATGTAATAGAGGGTTAGTGTGGCTGAAGCCAGGTCAGGCAGTCAAACATGGTGCTGGTTGTACCAAACTCAGAATAAGTTTTGTCATATCTGGCTGACTTTGGGATATAGCCAGTCTTTGTCACTGTGCTGGGCTCAGGTGAAGGGAAGTGAGTTTGCCTCCCCCAAGCAGACACCAAAGCTTCATCTTGATGTGGAGCTTGATGATGCCAAATTGGGTCTGGTGGTTGAGAAAGATTTGCATTGAAATGGCCAAATAGGATTCCACAGTCATGCTAATGGGGAAGGCCAGGGCACAACTCCTGCAGCCTGGCAGAGTGAGCATGGGCCTGGCTGTCCTGCCGTCACTGATCGCTCCTTTCTGCTCTGCAGTGGACAGCGGACTGCAGCGAACCGCTGGACAGCAGCTGTTCCTTCTCCCGAGGGCGAGCTCCCCCACAGCAGGTAGGGAACCAGCTCTGCGCTCTGTCTGGGGGTGTCCTATGTCTTGTCTGCCTGGGTTCCTGGGCCGGCCCACAGTGGCTCCTGAGGGGTGGTGACATGGAGAGTGCAGAGAGGTGGGAGAGGGGAGGGGGCATCTGTCCCCTGGAAAGCCCTCCCCAACTCCCTGCCCACAGGGAAGCTCCCACTCCCCCAAACTCATCGATTGATGAGATTTCTTTTTAGTGGCTGCGTTCTATATATTAACACATAACTGGAAGCAGCCCAGATGTTCACTGAGGGGAATGGAGAGGTGCCTTGGGATCCATCCTTACAGTGGAATATTACACGGCTCTCAAATGACTGCACTGAGGGTTCAGCTACCGACATTGTAGCCCCACAAACAATGGGACTCGGCATTTTGATGCTGGTGGGTGCTTTGGATATCACTTCTGCTCCAGATCTGCAGAAGGCCTGGGAGGGGCAGCCTGTGGGGGAGCTGTCAGAGACCTGTCCATCCCCCCAGCCAACCAACAGTCCTGGGACCCCGCCAGAGCCTGCCACCTTTCTCCCTGCTGCTTGCCGTGAGGTCCTGAGAGGCCTGTGGGTGGGTTGCATGGCTGGGAGGGAAGGGAGGCAGCTGCTGCTCTTTGAGAGCTGCCCTGGTGACCCCCTGGCCCTCCACCACACCCTATGGTGGTCCAGCTGTTCTCACTGATACCTCATCCCTGCCTGCAGGAGCCTGAGGGATTAGAGGCTGAAAAAAACATGTGTCCCCATCCCGAGTCCAGCCTCAGACTATGCCTGTCTGGAAAGCGGAGGGAGCCCCTGCAGGCTCCTGGAGGGGCCATGCCTGGTTTCAGAGCCGCTGCAGTCATGGGTTGCCCTGGGCCTACTTGCTCATGTTCAGCTTCAGTCCACTTAATCATGTTCAGCTTCGGTCTCCTGGCAGATTCACCCAGCTCCTCTATTCTGTCCCGAGAGAAGCTGGTCAGTGGCCTTGGTTCTAGATCTTTCTTAGGCTGTAGGGCGTGGCTGCCCCATGGTGTGGAGGGACGGCTGCCCAGGATGGTTCTTTCACGTGACAAGATGTGCTTGTACGTCCAATTGTTTCTTAAGAAGGAAGCCATAATAAGAGCCCCGGGGGTGGGGGGTGATGGGAGACCTGGAGTCTCGTTTTTGTTCTGCCGCAAACTTGGTGGCAAACTCTTCCTTCTCGGGTCTCAGCTTCCTCCCATAAAACCCAGAAGGAGCCTCGACGGCCTCTGAGGGTCCTTGTAACATCTCCGTGCCATTTGCAGATGAGGAAACTGAGTCCCACGGAGGTGCCACTTGTCTGCCCTCCTTCCCATACGGCACTGCTACCTTGCCCAACTGCAGGAGGTGGCCTTCTAGGGGGTGCCTCTGTCTCTTCTGCCTCCCTGCCTGGGACCCCATGTTATGCTCCCTGACCCCCTAGCCTTTGGTCTAGGCCCTGCTCCTCAGGGGCACTGTCTCTAGCTCCTGCCAGTTATTCTGGGGTCTCCTAAAAGGAGATTCCCCTCACTCTTCAGCAGCAATGGTGAACTTGGATTTGGGGACTCAAGCACCAGAGACAGGCTTTCAGGAAGTGCTTGAAGCTCTTGGATGGGAAATAAGAGGTTTGTCACTGAGAGCTCTCTGCTATTTGGTCAGCAGGTGTCTGGTTCTGGAATGTTCCAGTGAAGAGTCCTTTTTCCTCTCCCCTTTACCATCTTTTTGGGTGCTTGTCTGCTGCCTTTCCCCAATGGTCCCCTTCACCACATCACTCCTGATAGGGTCTCCAGGGGGCCAGGAAGTGTTCTGCCCCCTTTCTCCCCTCATCTGCCTCACCTCCCACACCCAGCTGTCCTCTCGGGTCTGCCTTCCCCACCTGCAGGAGGTCATGTAGGGGTTCGCCAGATAATATGGGCCCATGGAGCAGGGCTGGGGGCTTGTGGAGTGGGGTTAGGTATGGGCTTGTCCCTGCTCCAGGCACCCTGACACCGCAAGGAGCAGCTCACCCCAATCCCACCTTCAAGAAGCAGCTGAGCAGTTGACTTGGGGTACGCAGTGTTTGACAAAATGAAATATAACTCAACTTGAAAGTGAAGTTGTGAAAAGCTCATATTAAATCCTTTCTTGACAGGTGGAACTGAGACATAGGTTCATTATGGGGGAGGAACCCAAGGAGGGTGGAGGACAGGGTCTCTGCATAGAACCCCACTAATCACCTGACATGCCCAGAGGCAAGATTTTGTGGGAGGGACCTCCTACAGGCCTTAGGGGCACTGGCATTCCCATCACCCCTGACCTGCGGTGGCCGACTGACCATCTCAGAGGGAAGAGGGAGAGACGTCTACTTCCGAGAAGTGGAAGGGGGGCTGGGCCACTGAGGGACACCCCCTGCCACAGCCATGTGTGCCTGGTGCTGTGTTGGTCTTGGGTGCAGAGTCTGCGATGTCCATGCCTGGAGAGCCGGCTGGGACAGAAGGGAAGGCTCAGTCAGAATGCTGGGTTTGCCTGAGTCTGGCGTGGGATGCACCACCTGTGCTGTGTGAAGTTGCTTACAGCCACGGAAACCTCTGAAGGTTGGAGAGGGTCTTTCAGGAGCGATTTCTTAGAGATTTGTCAACCAGGAGTGTTTGCAGGGGCCTGGTGCTAAGCTCCCAGTGGGCTTGAAGCCAGGGACCTGCCTTCAAGGGCATCACTGCTAAGTGGGAAGGACAAGACACAGGTGTAAAAAAATGCACCTGCATGGCATGAGATGGGGCCCAGGGGGCAGCCTTGAGTTCAGAAACCTGGGCAGGTGCACAGAGGAGGTGAGGGGGAGTTGCACCTCCTGGATGGATGGCCAAGGTTCAGACCTGGGTGCTGCAGGGGGAGGCAGGAGCATCTGTGGGCCTGAATTTACACAAGGTCTCCTGTGGTTGGCAGCACCTTGGTTCAGTGATGACAGGCTTTATTTTTAGACATCAGGGACTGAATTTATTAGGTACAAACAACAGGGTGGCATAAACAAGAGGAACCTTTATTTTTCTCTTGCCACCATCCTGGATGGGCGTTTGGGGCTGGTGTGGTAGCCCAACAGTGTGGGGGCCGGCTCCTTGCTTCTCACTGCTCTACCCTCTCTAGAGTGTTGCCCTTGGCCACGTGGCCCATGGTGGCTCATACCCACGTCCATGCATCTGCCCGTGGGGACACCCACCTGGGTTTCCTTCCCGGGAACCTCTGATTTCTGACCACGAGGCAGCCATCTCCTGTTGCCCCCTACTGGAGGGATCAAAGCTGGGCGGCTTCCTTTGAGTGACGGCACCCCAAGGAAAGCCCCATGTAGCTGGCCTGTGGCAGTGTCCTTGTCACCCCTGTCATGCAGGGGCTCTCTGATGGAGGAGGACCCAGGCAGCTGCCCACTGAAGGGTACCTTTGCTGAGTGCCACTCTGATGGGATGCTGCTGTTCCCTTCATCCTTCAAGGCTCCCTTCAGCCTGGCCCACCAGAGGCAAGAGCACAGGACCAGCTCTCGGGGACACCACCCATGAGCACCCCGGCTGGCTCCTTGCTGCACCCACGCACCCAGGCAGACACCCTCACACCGACTCATGCTGTTGCCAAGCTGTTCCACGCACACCTGCCTGTGTCTCAGCCAGCTGGTCAACCCTAAGACGGGAGTCAGGGCGGGCTCTACTTCCTCAACCACTTCTGGCCTAGGGCCTTGTACTCAGTAGGCACTCAATAGTGATGCCTGAGACTGCACTGAGTTGGCCCAGGCTCAGTCCGTGCAGTCATTCCCTAATGGGCCCTTTTCCTCCTGCCACACCGACTTTGATGAGCTTTCTGGGGCCATGAGGATGATGGGAGAACACTGCTAACCCATTTTTACCCGTGGGGACAATTAGTTTCAGGGAGAAACTGAGGCGACATGGAGATGCGGTGGCTGGCTGCTCTGGTGCTCCTCTTGACTGCCCACGTTGGCTGCACATGTCCAGGAAAGTAGAGTTGGCAGGAAGATGCAGAGGTCCTGCATTCTGCCAAGCAACCTCTGGGTGGTGGGTCACGGAACATGCCCTGCACCAGGGCCCAGGGCCCAGATGTGGCCCCATTTGCAGATTAGTCATACACTGGGATGATTGATTCATCCCCAGCAGGCTTCCAGCGTCATCCTGTTTGTTATTTTAGCTAATGTCAAAAAGAAAACCTTGCTTTTTCTGAACCCTTTCAGAGGCAGAAAGTGGGGGCAACCTAGAAGAGATTGGGTCCCACGAGAGAGGAGGAAGAGAGCCCAGAGAGTGTAGAGCATAAAAAGGGCTACAGATAGTTCAGAAGAGGCCGACCAGCTGCCGGCAACTGGGATACAGCTGTATTTGGGATTGCCTGACATCCTGGCATCCTCTTCCCAAAAGACTCACCCATCACCTAGTCATTTAGTTAGGACGTCAGACGTTTCCAGCTTTTCATTGTAATGGGGGAAATGTATAGGGATTGTTGAAATTAGAGACTGCAGTAGCAGTACATTCAGAAAGCTTTTCAAGGTGTTGGCATGGGATTTAGAATTCAGGAAAGAAACCAAATGCATGGGAAATGTTGTATGGGGTCAGGAGTGAGCAGCTGTTTTCCATCTGCACAGGTGTGCCAAGAACAGGAAATTAATATGCACCACAACAGCACAGCCTCTGATTAGACTTGGGAAGGACTTCCCTTGACGGAAGGACTTGTTGGCCCACTGTGTTGGCTGTTAAGCAAGGTGATGAAATCTTTGCTAGGAACCTGATGAGCACGACTGCCTATCAGGCAGGTTCACATGAAGCCCTGGGAAAGATGGGGGTGTGTCACAAATGATGACTTTGAGTTTTGACTGAGGGCCTATGATCCCAACATTCCCTGGAATAAGTGAAGGGCACTCTCTTGTTTCATCCTGATGCCCTGTAGCAAACAGAAGCATAAAGAGAGTCAAAGAGCCTTGTCCCAAGGGCCAGGAGAACCAGATGTTGACCCAGGAGTGACACTGGCTCCAAGCACCTATTCAGAAAAACAACTACACAGACTCCTTAGAGTCTCTCCAGAAATCTCTGTTTGCATTCTGTAACTCCATGAAACACCCAACTGGATCCAAATCACTGCCACAGCAGGTCTGGGTCTTCCTAATTTCTCTACTGTTCCCCATCCCCTGATACCTTTGCCAACCTTCAGGCCAGCTATATGGGCACCAACATTGACTCCGACCCAGGGGATAACAGATGGTAGGTGGAGGAGACCCTCAAATACACTAATTACCTCTGGCCCCAGAAAAAGATGGAAGGAGTTTTCTGCAAGTCAACTTGCTACCCTTCAGTAATTATAGGATTTGGTTCTGTGCTAATTTAAAAAATAATTAGTGCAAATGATATCTTAGTAAAAGTGCCTACATTTTTTAGCACTTCCTTGGATACGTAAGAAATACCAGGTATATGTTCATAGTGCTGCTCTCTGTTTAGTTCGTATTTATTGAGCCCCTGCTGTGAGCCCAGCAGATGCGTCTGAGTGGGAGCTTCTGGATCACTGCCAGTTTGTAGGGTAAAAACTAGTTTACAGAGAACAAGATGACAACATACACGTAAGATCCCCAAAGAGATGTCATCCTGGCCACAAGAACTGTGGTGATTCCAAAGAGTGGTTCAGTTGGTCTCTGTGGGTAGGGAGGTGTCTTGCAGGACATGAGGCCTGACCTATGCCTTTGGGAATGGGTAGGATGTTTGACTAGATGGAAGGGAAGAGAGAAGAAGATGAAGAGAGAAGACATGATGTTAGTAAAGGTTGAGTAGGGCACAGTGTTGGGATGTTAGAGTAATAGTTAGGAGGCAGCACAGCTAGAGGAGATGGATCATATTGGGTGTTACTCAAGTGGGGGGCTGAGAATGGTGAATGCAGAGGGGTCTGTGTGTGGGCTCAGATGTTGGAACCTCTGTCCAACCCAGCCCCTGTTGTGTGCCTTGAACTTTTTTCTTGTATCTTTCTCTGGTGTTCCATACAGGCAAAGTCTGTTCCCCTGTATCAGTCAGGATAGCCTAGGTAATGCTGCAGTAACAAACAACCCCAAATCTCAGTAACATTAACATTAAACAACCAACAACCAAACAATCCAAATCTTAGTAACGTTAAACAACCAGGGCACAGCTTGGTAGAGCAGTTCCATTTTAACCAGTTGACATGACAGAGTAAAAGGAGCTCTGGAGGATCATGCATTGGCAGTTCAGTGCTCCAGCCTAGATACAACACTTGTCACTTCCACTCTGAGCTTGTTACCCAGAACGGGTCATGTGGCCTCATCCAACCATAAGCACATTAAGAAGTACAACACTACTCTGTGCCTGGAATGAGGGGAACCAGAACTATTTGGTGACTGGCTAGAATGACTGTCACATGCCCTATCTCTAGTAGAAGCTTCCCGGAGGCTGGGGCTGAACTTTTCTTTCCCTCTTCTTCTTCACCACCTCAAATCCTTGATGGAACTCAAGGATTAAACTTGTGGGGGCCTAGGGTAACCCTTAGCTCTCTGAAGATTTGCTGAAAAATCAACTTGTAAAAGGCAGATTAATAAGAGAAAAGGCATACACATTTATTTAACATGTATACATGGGAGGCTGCAGAATGAAGACCCAAAGATACAGGGAAAATTATCTATTTTTATGGTTAAGTTCAACAAAGTATGGACAGTTGTAGAAATGGGATTGGACCAAAAGGGCATGATCTAATAATGCTAATAGACAAAATGGGGAAACACAGCAAGGCCTGTCTGTCTAGACTCTCCCTGGCCTCTCTGTGCAGCATTCCTTCCTTCTGAGTTGGGGCAGGACCCTTTCTGGAATGGGGGTGTCATGACCTATAATCAAACAAAGCAGATCAGATAATTTATTTATGGCCAGTTTTTAAAAAGAAAGGCAGAGGGAGAATTAGAGCTCTATCTTTAGGTTTCATGGCTGGCTTTGGGAGAAAGAGGCTGTGGTTTCTCGTGGTGGGGAAGAGGGAGTCTAACTTCTATGGCTAGCTTCAGGGGAGAGAGAGACTGACAGGCAGGGGGGCAGAAAGTCAGAGAAAGACTTTTGCTTCTGAGGCTGCTGCTGAGGCCTTCATTTTGGGATATTGTTTTCTGAGCCCCAACAAACTCCCATGCACTGGAGTTTAAGGCCTCCAGTGAATTCTGAAACATCATGGGCTCTCAGATGGCAGGAAGCTCAGAGGTCACCTGATCCAACTCCCCACCATGTTAGCAAAGGTTGATTTCCAGTAGCAGGGAGCATTTCCAGCAACAGGGAGCTCACTGCTTCAGAAGGCATCTCAGCATATTGTTAGGCAGCTCCATTAATAAAAAAGTTCTTCCTTTGATTCAGCCGCAAGCCCCCTTCTCATTGCTCCAGCTGACGGTTTTTATTTAACTCTTTTGGTTGTGTCTTTTGCCTACTTACTTTCCTCAGCAGCCGAGCATGGCAAGTCTTTTTAAGCTAAATATCCTCTTTCCTGCATGAGGAATTGCCTTTGCTGTGGTTGGGTCATTCCTTTGTTTATTTATTTGTTCTTTCACCTATTGATCGGCTCCAATCAGCCAGTCATCACTGAGGGCTGCTGTTCTCCAGGTTGGGCACTGGGCACTGGGATGGTGAGGAACATAGCCATGGTGGCTGTTTGCATGGAGGGTAGAGTGGAGAGAACAGATGCTCAAGCTGCAGTGAGAAGATGTCTGGGACATGACACAGTGGTCCTTCGGGCCTGGATCACATGCCCAGGAGCACTAGAAGTGTGCGCTGTGATTCCCCTTAACATTCCTCCCAGAAACAAACATGGCACAACCTCTGTGCTCACCAGCGTGTATGTCTATCTTTCAGAAAATGCCATCTGTCCTTATCCTCAAAGTGCCTTCTGGCTCCAGCTCACTTGGAGGAACAGGATGCCACACTTACTAAACAATGCTGACAACTAGCTCCTATAGGGAGAACCATCAGCAGCCATGCATTGGGTGCTTGCTGTATACATTCTGAGCCACATGGCCTGGTCTCTGCACTCAGGGAAGCTGGAATCTGCTTAGGGAAATAAGCTATTCTGGAGGAGATGGCAGCATGTGAATATGGGGAGGAGTAGGCTGGTGTCTGCATAGGGCCTTGCATTGTAGCAGGAGAGGTGAGACATACAGGCAAAGTGGGAGCCGCCATGATGCTGTGGAAGCAGCATTGCACCTGGGTTTAGGAGATGTGCTTTCAGCCTGGGCTGTGCTTCCAACTTACTATTGGATCCAAACTTACTATTGGATCGTGGATAAGATACATTATCTCACTGCAGCCTCAGTTTCTGCTCTATAAAATGAGGACGTGAACTAGATGTAAGGCCATCAAAATGTCTTGTTGAAAATATAGACCTAAACTTCTGCTTCTGGAAAATGCAATAGATGTTCTTATCTATATTTCTCCTGCTAAATACAACTAAAACCCCAAGACATTCTGTATAAAATGAACATAAGAAGACTCGGAGAGGTGGAGGGAAGAAGGCAGACCTGCTAGGGTGCCCAGGACCTGAGGAATGACACAGTGAGGAGCTTGTTTTCTTTTTGCCTCATGTGTCCCATACTTGGCACTAGGAAATGCTAATGGACACAGGCAAAAAAAAAAAAAAAAATCCCAATAAAAAGCTGCTCTCTACAGGAAACGGACTAAGAAAAGAGAAAAAGATAAGATAGAGAAGAAGGAAAATGATAGGAAAAGATCTAGCAAGACAAAAAACTTTTCAACAGTCACTGCTGTACCCCAGCCAAACACCACAGAACACATCCCCACCCCCATCCATCCCAGCCAAGACCGAGTGGGAGCTCAGATCCCACCCCTGCTGGGCTATCAGAGGGGCTCCAACCCCCTACCAGAGTAGTGTCAGAGAAGGCCAGTGGGGAGCTGCGACTTTCGTCCCCGCCAACTGGTGAGAAGGCTCCTACCCACGCCCCATGGTGTCACTGGAGACAGCAGGAACCTGACTTGCACCCCCACTGGGCAGTATCGAGGTGTCCCTCTCCTTCCTGCTGGGTTGGTGTTAGAAATAGTGAGTCAGACTTCATAGACTCCCAGGGATGATGAGGCCAGCCCCACTGCATGTCAGAGGGGACCACATGGGGATCCGGAACTCCCACCTCCACCCAGCAGTGACAGCAAGCACCCCTGGGGCGTCAGAGGAGGTTGAGTGGGCAACCTGGACTTCCACTTCCACCTGGCAATAATGAGGCTGTCCCCTGCCCTTTTCCCCTGCCAGAGTGGTACCACGAAACACGAGTTAAAGCAGGAGGTTTAAATATGACTCTCTCATGAGCTAACATGAAAATGTCCTGGTTTCAATTAAAAATTGTTTGTCATACCACAAACAGACTGACTGAAATAATCAGTGGATGTTAACACTGAGATGCTAAATTGGACTTTATCATCATTAAATTTTTGCTCTGGGAAGGACCCTATTAAGAGGATGAAGAGACAGTTTACAGAGAGGGAGAAAATATTTGCAAAACATATCTGACAAAGGGCTTGTATTTAGAATATATAAAGAACTCTCAAAACTCATCATTAAAAAACAATCCAATTAGATAATGGACAAAATAAAGTGACATTTTTCACTGAAGACGTTTTTCCCTGAAGGTGATGTACAGATGGCAGATAAGCACACAAAAAATATGCAACATCATTAGCCATGACGGAGACACAAATTAAAACCCCAACAAGACATCTACACTCCAATCAGAATGGTTAAAATAATTTTTTTTAAAGTGACAATGTCCACTTCAACTTGGCAGCATAAAAAAAAAAAAAGTGACGGCCAAGAGCAGTGGCTCATGCCTGTAATCTCAACACTCTGGGAGGCCGAGGCGGGTGGATTGCCTAAGGCCAGGAGTTCGAGACCAGCCTGGGCAACATGGTGAAACACCGTCTCAACAAAAAATACAAGCATTAGCTGGGCATAGTGGCACACACCTGTGGTTCCAGCTGCTCGGAAGGCTGAGGTAGGAGGATCACTTCAGCCTGGGAGGTGGAGGTTGCGGTGAGCTGTGATCAAACCACTGTACTCCAGCCTGGGTAACAGCGAGACCCTGTCTCAAAAAAAGAAAAGAAAAGAAAAGAAAAACAAAAAGAAAAGAAAAACCAAATGACAGCGTCCAATGCGGGTGAGAATGCAGAGAAACTGGATCACTCCTACAGTAGTAGTGGGGATGTAGAATGGTATAGCCATTCTGGAAAACAGTTTGGCAGTTTCAAAAAAAAAAAAAAAAAACCAAAACCTGCAAGTACCATATGATTTGATTGAGCAATTGCACTCCTGGGTGTTTATCCCAGAGAAATGAAAACTTATGTTCACACAAAAATTTGTACTCAACTGTTTGTAGCAGCTTTGTTCACAATACACAGAAACCTGGAAGCAGCTCAGGTGATCTTCAGCAGATGAATGGTTAAACACTCAGCAATGAGAAGGAATGAATGCCTGATGATGCAGCAGCCTGGAGGAGTCTCTGGAAATCATGCTGAGTGATTTTCAAAAAGCCAGTCCTCCAAAGTCGCATACTCTGCAGTTCCATTTATGTAACATTCTTGAGAGGGCAAAGTAATAGAAACGGGGAAGAGGTTTGTGGTTGCCAGGATGAGGGAAGGGGTAGGGGCAGGAGGAAAGTGGATGTGGCTATAAGGGGCGGCCTTGTGATGGTGGGAGTGTTCTGTGTCTCCACTGTATCAATGTTGATACCGGGAGATGCTAAGTTGGACTTCATCATAATTAAACTTTTGCTCTGGGAAGGATCGTATTAAGAGGATGAAGAGACAAGTTACACTGTGACGTTGAACTATACTTTCCCCATGGAGGGAAACTGCATATAGGGCACAAGGGGTCTCTTTGTATTATTTTTTACAAGTATGTATGAATCTACAACCATCTAAAAATAAAAAGTGTAATTTGTAAAAAGTATAAGAAGTGTAATTTACAAAATACAAAAAGTAATTTGTAAAAAGCATTTCTATTTCCTCAGAACCTTACATGGAGATTCCACATAGAAACAGGAAAGGGATAGAACTGTTTTTAGGGGGCAAGGGGAGGAGCCCTGCCTGCTTTCTCCCCCACCCGCCCAACTCATGGCTCTTAGAACATCTCTGCAGGACTCCTAGGTCACCACCCAGACCAGATGAGCTCTCAGCTTCTCCTGTCATGACCTTCTGTAGTTCTGAGTCTGGTACTGGCAGAAAGGGACAGAACTTTGGGGCCTGGGGAGTTCAAAGAAGGCCTCCCTGTGAGGCAACCTTGGAGGATGGGATGGTGTTGGAAGGGGGAGTGTTGATTTTCCCCATCTCCTGGAAGCCTTTCCCTGGCAGGAGCTGGGGACAGTTGAGGAGGATCCCATTATTTCAGCAGGTTTTGGATAGGCAGCCAGACAGAAATGGCCTCTGGTGTGGCCCTGTCCAGGACAGGCTCAAATAGCATGGTCCATTTAAAACCTAAATCACAACCTTAATTAGCTGAGAGTGGGCAGAGGGTTGGCCTAGGAGAAATATACTTGGCCACAGGCATTATCATTGTCTCCTATCTCTCTATGGCCTTTGGGTCTTAATTCAAAGACAAAGGGAGCATGGGGGAAAAGACAGGATGGACAGACAGACACAGATGTCCCAGCATGAAAGGAATGGCCTTTCCCTCTCCCAGACTCAGCTTTAGTGCCACCCAGAAAGCTGTCTCTGCTGGGCTCTGCCCTGCTGTTCTCCTGCCTCAAAGGCCCCTTGGGGGGTCTATTTCCCCCTTTCCCAGCTGCGTCTGGGGTGCTGTCCTTCGTTCTGAACACACACACACACACACACACACACACACACACACACAAACACACACATGGTGTTGCCATGATAGGCCTGTTTCTCTTTGGGTTCTGCCCCCTGCCACCTCCCCCTGTGCTTTCCCCCTTAGTTGCTCTCTGAGAAGATCCAACCATTCTCAAAGTCTGCTTTAGTTTGGGCCTGAGAGGAGTTTCAGATCTGGCCCATAGGAAGCCTCTGTTTTGGCCCAGGAGATGAGTTTGGGGTCCTCTGGTCCAGAACATTTCATGTAATGTAAAAGCCCTCATGGTATCTCTCATATATTCCAATATAGAGTCACCAATGTAGTCCATGTAGTCGTGGGACCAGTGAGGAAACACAGGTCCAAAAAACCAGAGTGAGGCTGGGCGTGATGGCTCACGCCTGTGATCCCAGCACTTTGGGAGGCTGAGGCGGGTGGATCACCTGAGGTCAGGAGTTCAAGACCAGCCTGGCCAACATGGTGAAACCCTGTCTCTACTAAAAATACAAAAATTGCTCATGGACCCATTCCAAGATGGCCAAATAGGAACAGCTCTGGTCTGCAGCTCCCAGCATGATTGATGCAGAAGACAGGTGACTTCTGCATTTCCAACTGAGGTACCTGGTTCATCTCACTGGGACTGGTTGGACAGTGGATGCAGCCCACAGAAAGCAAGCTGAAGCTGGGCGGGGCATTGCGTCACCTGAGAAGCACAAGGGGTCAGGGGATTTCCCTTTCCTAGCCAAGGGAAGCCATGACAGATGGTACCTGGAAAAATGGGACACTCCCACCCAAATACTGCACTTTTCCAACAGTCTTAGCAAATGGCACACCAGATTATATCCTGCAGCTGGCTCAGCGGGTCCCATGCCCATAGAGCCTTACTCACCGCTAGCGCAGCAGTCTAACATTGACCTGTGAGGCAGCAGCCTGGAGAGGGAGGGGCGTCTGCCATTGCTGAGGCTTGAGTAGGTAAACAGAGCAGCTGGGGAAGCTCGAACTGGGCAGAGCCAACCATAGCTCAGCAAGGCCTGTTGCCTCTGTAGACTCCACCTCTGGGGGCAGGACATAGCTGAACAAAAGGCAGCAGAAACTTCTGCAGACTTAAACATCCCTGTCTGACAGCTCTGAAGAGAGCAGTGGTTCTCCCAGCATGGTGTTTGAGCTCGGAGAATGGACAGACTGCCTCCTCAAGTGGGTCCCTGACCCTTGTGTAGCCTAACTGGGAGACATCTCCCAGTAGGGGCCGACTGACACCTCATACAGGCAGGTACACCTCTGGGACGAAGCTTCCAGAGGAATGATCAGGCAGCAGTATTTGCTGTTCTGCAATATTTGCTGTTCTGCAGTGTCCACTAGTGATACCCAGGCAAACAGGGTCTGGAGTGGACGTCCAGCAAACTCCAACAGACCTGCACCTGAGGGACCTGACTGTTAGAAGGAAAACTAACACACAGAAAGGAATAGCATCAACATCAACAAAAAGGACATCCACACCAAAACCCCATCTGTAGGTCACCAACGTCAAAGACCAAAGTTAGATAAAACCACAAAGATAGGGAGAAACCAGAGCAGAAAAGCTGAAAATTCTAAAAACAAGAGCGCCTCTTCTCCTCCAAAGGATTGCAGCTCCTCGCCAGCAATGGAACGAAGCTGGATGGAGAATGACTTTGATGAGCTGACAGAAGTAGGCTTCAGAAGGTCGGTAATAACAAACTTCTCCTAGCTAAAGGAGGATGTTTGAACCCATCATAAGGAAGCTAAAACCCTTGAAAAAAGATTAGACAAATGGCTAACTAGAATAAAGAGTGTGGAGAAGACCTTAAATGACCTGATGGATCTGAAAACCATGGCATGAGAACTCGTGACGCATGCACAAGCTTTAATAGTCAATTTGATCAAGTGTAAGAAAGGATATCAGTGATTGAAGATCAAATCAATGAAATAAAGTGAGAAGAGAAGTTTAGAGAAAAAAGAATAAAAAGAAACAAACAAAGCCTCCAAGAAATATAGGACTATGTGAAAAGACCAAATCTACGTTTGATTGGTGTACCTGAAAGCAAAAGGGAGAACCAAGTTCGAAAACACTCTTCAGGATATTATCCAGGAGAACTTCCCCAACCTAGCAAGGCAGGCCAACATTCAAATTCAGGAAATACAGAGAACACCATAAAGATACTCCTTGAGAAGAGCAACCCTAAGACACAAAATTGTCAGATTCACCAAGGTTGAAACGAAGGAAAAAATGTTAAGGGCAGCCATGGAGAAAGGTCGGGTTACCCACAAAAGAAAGCCCATCAGACTAACAGCAGATCTCTTGGCAGAAACTCTACAAGCCAGAAGAGAGTGGAGGCCAATATTCAACATTCTTAAAGAAAAGAATTTTCAAAAAAAAAAAAAAGAATTTTCGACCAAGAATTTCATATCCAGCCAAACTAAGCTTCACAAGAGAAGGAGAAATAAAACCCTTTACAGACAAGCAAATGCTGAGAGATTTTGTCACCACCAGGCCTGCCTTACAGGAGGAGCTCCTGAAGGAAGCACTAAACATGGAAAGGAACACCCGGTACCAGCCACTGCAAAAACATGCCAAATTCTAAAGACCATCGAGGCTAGGAAGAAACTGCATCAATTAACGGGCAAAATAACCAGCTAACATCATAATGACAGGATCAAATTCACACATAACAATATTAACCTTGAATGTAAATGAGCTAAATGCCCCAATTAAAAGACACAGACTGGCAAATTGGATAAAGAGTCAAGACCCATCAGTGTGCTGTATTCAGGAGACCCATCTCACGTGCAGAGACACACATATGCTCAAAATAAAGGGATGGAGGAAGATCTATCAAGCAAATTGAAAACAAAAAAAAAGCAAGGGTTGCAATTCTAGTCTCTGAAAAAACAGACTTTAAACCAACAAAGATCAAAAGAGACAAAGAAGGCCATTACATAATGGTAAAGAGATCAATTCAAGAAGAGCTAACTATCCTAAATATGTATGGCCCTAATACAGGAGCACACAGTAGACTCCCACTTAGACTCCCACACAATAATAACGGGAGACTTTAACACCGCACTGTCAATATTAGACAGATCAATGAGACAGAAGGTTAACAAGGATATCCAGGACTTGAGCTTAGCTCTGCACCAAGCAGACCTAATAGACATCTACAGAACCCGCCACCCCAAATCAACAGAATATACATTCTTCTCAGCACCACATCACACTTATTCCAAAATTGACCACTTAGTTGGAAGTAAAGCACTCCTCAGCAAATGTAAAAGAACAGAAATCACAACAAACTGCCTCTCAGACCACAGTGCAATCAAATTAGCACTCAGGATTAAGAAACTCACTCAAAACCACACAACTACACGGAAACTGAACAACCTGCTCCTGAATGACTACTGGGTAAATAACAAAATGAAGGCAGAAATAAAGATGTTCTTTGAAACCAACGAGAACAAAGACACAACATACCAGAATCCCTCGGACACATTTAAAGCAGTGTGTAGAGGGAAATTTATAGCACTAAATGCCCACAAGAGAAAGCAGGAAAGATCTAAAATCGACACCCTAACATCACAATTCAAAGAACTAGAGAAGCAAGAGAAAACACATTCAAAAGCTAGCAGAAGGCAAGAAATAACTAAGATCAGAGCAGAACTGAAGGAAATAGAGACACAAAAAACCCTTCAAAAAATCAATGAATCCAGGAGCTGGTTTTTTGAAAAGATCAGCAAAATTGATAGACTGCTAGCAAGACTAACAAAGAAGAAAAGAGAGAAGAATCAAATAGACACAATAAAAAATGATAAAGGGGATATCACCACTGATCCCACAGAAATACAAACTACCATCAGAGAATACTATAAACACCTCTACACAAATAAACTAGAAAATCTAGAAGAAATGGATAAATTCCTGGACACATACACCCTCCCAAGACTAAACCAGGAAGAAGCTGAATCTCTGAATAGACCAATAACAGGCTCTCAAATTGAGGCAATAATTAATAGCCTACCAACCAAAAAAAGTCCAGGGCCAGACAGATTCACAGCTGAATTCTACCAGAGGTACAAAGAGGAGCTGGTACCATTCCTTCTGAAACTATTCCAATCAATTGAAAAACAGGGAATCCTCTCTAACTCATTTTATAAGGCCAGCATTATCCTGATACCAAAGCCTGGCAGAGACACAACAAAAAAGAATTTTAGACCAACATCCCTGATGAACATCGATGTGAAAATCCTCAATAAAATACTGGCAAACCGAATCCAGCAACATATCAAAAAGCTTATCCACCATGATCAAGTGGGCTTCATCCCTGGGATGCAAGGCTGGTTCAACATATGCAAATCAATAAATGTAATCCATCACATAAACAAAACCAATGACAAAAACCACATGATTATCTCAATAGATGCAGAAAAGGCCTTCGACAAAATTCAACAGCCCTTCATGCTAAAAATTCTCAATAAACTAGGTATTGATGGGACGTATCTCAAAATAATAAGAGCTATCTATGACAAACCCACAGCCAATATCATACTGAATGGGCAAAAACTGGAAGCATTCCCTTTGAAAACTGGCACAAGACAGGGATGCCCTCTCTCACCACTCCTATTCAACATAGTGTTGGAAGTTCTGGCCAGGGCAATCAGGCAAGAGAAAGAAATAAAGGGTATTCAATGAGGAAAAAAGGAAATCAAATTATCCCTGTTTGCAGATGACATGATTGTATATTTAGAAAACCCCATTGTCTCAGCCCAAAATCTCCTTAAGCTGATAAGGAACTTCAGCAAAGTCTCAGGATACAAAATCAATGTGCAAAAATCACAAGCATTCCTATACACCAATAACAAACAGAGAGCCAAATCGTGAGTGAACTCCCATTCACAATTGCTACAAAGAAAATAAAATACCTAGGAATCCAACTTATAAGGAATGTGAAGGACCTCTTCAAGGAGAACTACAAACCACTACTCAATGAAATAAAAGAGGACACAAACAAATGGAAGAACATTCCATGCTCATGGATAGGAAGAATCAATATCATGAAAATGACCATACTGCCCAAGGTAATTTATAGATTCAATGCCATCCCCATCAAGCTACGAATGACTTTCTTCACAGAATTGGAAAAAACTACTTTAAAGTTCATATGGAACCAAAAAAGAGCCCGCATTGCCAAGACAATCCTAAGCAAAAAGAACAAAGCTGGAGGCATCACACTACCTGATTTCAAACTATACCTCAAGGCTACAGTAACCAAAACAGCATGGTACTGGTACCAAAACAGAGAGCTAGACCAATGGAACATAACAGAGGCCTCAGAAATAACTCCACACATCCACAACCATCTGATCTTTCACAAACCTGACAAAAACAGGAAATGGGGAAAGGATTCCCTATTTAATAAATGGTGCTGGGAAAACTGGCTAGCCATATGGAGAAAGCTGAAACTGGATCCCTTCCTTACACCTTATACAAAAATTAATTCAAGATGGATTAAAGACTTAAATGTTAGACCTAAAACCATAAAAACCCTAGAAGAAAACCTAGGCAATACCATTCAGGACATAGGCATGGGCAAGGACTTCATGACTAAAACACAAAAAGTGATGGCAACAAAAGCCAAAATAGACAAATGGGATCTAACTAAACTAAAGAGCTGCTGCACAGCAAAAGAAACTACCATAAGAGTGAATAGGCAACCTACAGAATGGGAGAAAATTTTTACAATCTACCCATCTGACAAAGGGCTAATATTCAGAATCTACAAAGAACTTAAACAAATTTACAAGAAAAAAAACAACCCCATCAAAAAATGGGCAAAGGATATGAATAGACACGTCTCAAAAGAAGATACTTATGCAGCCAAAAGACACATGAAAAAATGCTCATCATCACTGGTCATCAGAGAAATGCAGATCAAAACCACAATGAGATACCATCTCATACCAGTTAGAATGACAATCATTAAAAAGTCAGGAAACAACAGATGCTGGAGAGGATGTGGAGAAATAGGAACGCTTTTACACTGTTGGTGGGAGCGTAAACTAGTTCAACCATTGTGGAAGACAGTGTGGTGATTCCTCAAGGATCTAGAACTAGAAATACCATTTGACCCAGCCATCCCATTACTGGGTATATACCCAGAGGATTATAAATCATGCTACTACAAAGACACATGCACACGTATGCTTATTGCGGCACTATTCACAATAGCAAAGACTTGGAACCAACCCAAATGTCCATCAGTGATAGACTGGATTAAGAAAATGTGGCACATATACACCATGGAATACTATGCAACCATAAAAAAGGAAGAGTTCATGTCCTTTGCAGGGACATGGATTCAGCTGGAAACCATCATTCTGAGCAAACTATCACAAGGACAGAAAACCAAACACCACATGTTCTCACTCATAGGTGGGAACTGAACAATGAGAACACTTGGACACAGGGCGGGGAACATCACACCCAGGGCCTGTTGTGGGGTGGGGGGCAGGAGGAGAGATAGCATTAGGATAAACACCTAACGTAAATGACGAGTTAATGGGTACAGCAAACCAACATGGCACATGTATACCTATATAACAAACCTGCGCATTGTGCACATGTACCCTAGAACTTAAAGTATAATATAAAAATAATAATAAAAATACAAAAATTTGCTGGGTATGGTGGCTTGCACCTGTAGTCCCAGCAACCCGGGAGGTTGAGGCAAGAGAATCGCTTGAACCTGGGAGGCCAAGGTTGCAGTAAGCTGAGATCACACCACTGCACTCCAACCTGGGCCATAGAGCAAGACTAAAAAAAAAAAAAAAAAAAGAAAAAAAAAAGCCAGAGTGAGTGAATGAGGCCGCAGGAACCAGAAAGCAGGTTGCAGGCCGAGAATCCTGTTTTCTCTACTCTCAGCTCAAACCAGACCCCCTGTCCCACAGCTAGCTCCCCGGGGAACCCCGTGTCCGTGAAGTGAGAGAACTGTATTAGGGTCTGGCTTGCCTCTTGCCCTCATGGAATCTGGAAGGACATCCTGCACTGAGAAGGGTGTGGACTGGGACTGGGAGTCCTTTGGGGAGCGGAGACTGCACCACCTTTATCTCTCTCATGCCCAGAGCTGGGTCCTGCACAGCCCAGCTACTCAGTGACTGAGGGTGCACTGTATCTGGGGGTTTCCATTCAGGAGGCCAGGGCTGAGGGCTGGCCACCTCTACCCCAGTGTCACCTGATGTAGCAGGCCTGCTAGGGAAATCCACACCAGCCTGCCCTAGAATTCTCTAGGGGAAACTTCCCCCATGACTGTCCCAACAATAGAGAGCATCCTCCCGCTGTCCTATCCCATTCAGCCTAGTTTCTAAACACTCACAGCCTGGAATTGTCATTACACACATGCCCCCACATATGCACTTGCACAGCAAAAATCACTGCACAGTTGTGTATTCATAAAGAAAAGCCAGCAGCTAGAAGATTTGTTGTTTTCACTGCATCTGACTTTGTATGTTTTTCTACCATACAGCAACTCACTCTCACCTTGTTGCATTCATGCATGCATGGAGACCGCAGCCTCATCGCATACCCACTCACATTCCACAATCTCTCTCTCTTCACTGCAGATGATGCACTTCCTCCACCAGCACTGCCTTCCCAATCATTAACAAAGATAGGTGTGGAGAATACAGATGCTTGCAGGGGAGGGATACGTTCCTGCTTTATGGAAATCTCTGCAGTGGGTTCAGTTTACCTGACTGAATAGAATAACTGCATGCATAGTGTACAGTGGTTAGAGCATGGCCTTTGGGCCACACTGTCTGTGCTCCCATCCTGGTAACTGGCTCCATGAACATGGGCAGGTGCTCTGTGCCTCAGTCTCCCCATCAGTAAAATGGGGATGGTGATCATACCATCTGCTTCTTAGGGTTGTAGTAACAGTGCCACGCTTGGGCAGTGCTGGCACATACTGCATGCTGGGTCAATATCTCCTATTGTCATCATCTTTATTCTTGGCCCTTTCAGGAGTCTGACCTCCCCTGAGCTGGGGATGTCTCTGAGGCCTTCCCAGAGACAACTTCAGTTTCCCTTCCCACAAGCAAGCTGTTTCCATTTTATTTTCCACATGGCTTAAAGTGCTCATTATCCCTCTGTGATCTGTTCTGCCAGCAGTATGGTGCACCCTGGTATGGGGCCCCCTAATTGCCAGTAAAAGGGGCTGTCGCGAAGGATTCAGCAGTGTTTAAGTGCTAAGAACAACCCACTGAAAAGGATGATTGTTTTTGATAAGGCTTCTGATGAACCTTGGCATTTCAGCAACCGGGGGGGCAGGGCCTGGCTGCTCTCAGGGCTGGAGAGGATGCTTTGCTCAGAGGGAAGCTGTGGTTACCAGGGCCAACCATGGAATTGCCAACTGGAGAATGTTCTTTAAGAGGCCACTGAGGTTTTGATGGATAGCTGACAGTGCCTGGCCACTGAGTCTGTGCGAAGAAATATTTGATGAATGACTCTGGGTCCCAAGGCTAGGACGAGGGGTGAATGGGCAGGAAGATACAACAAGGAAGTGGAGCCATGGTTCCCACCATCGAAAGGGGAGAGAGTTAACAAAAAGTGTGTTAGCTGAGTATTTCCCAAAGGGGGTTCCATGGAACCCTAGTCCTGCAAAATTCTCTGTGGAATGAAAAGGAAGAGTGAGGTAGATTTCTAGCCAAAAACCTTGGGAAAGAAATATTGCATACTCCACTTCCACATATGTGAAGAGTTAACATCCACTGAAGAAGTTCTGCAATAAAAATTTCAACATCGTAACAATTTTCTACATTTTAATAATGTATTAGCAGTCTTATCATTCAGTATATACCAAACATTTGACTATATAATCTTTTTGAATTTTTTCCCTGTTAAAACTTGAACATTTTGAGGAATGAGGACCATTTAGAGGAATGAGGCTTTCTGAAAGCATCGTCTGTGAACCATCCCAGCTACACTAAATTTAAACCACCAACCCTCCCTTCTCTCAGTGATTCTGATGCACACTGACATTTAGAGCCAGGGGATTGGTGCTTCCAGAGCACCCCGGGGAGCTCTGCAGTACAACAATGACGGGAGGAATCAGCTCTGCACGGGAGTGTGCAGGGTACGTGCTGTGAATGGCATGTGCTATGAGGTTCACAGGGTGTGGGCTGCTGAGGAGGCTGCAGAGCTGCAGAGAGGAAGAGTCCTCAACTAGATCCTAGCAGGAAGGAAGACTCATGGGAGTGGGAGGGTGTGGAGAGAACATTCTTTTGTTTTCACTGAGTCCAGGAAGAGTATAGTAGCCTAAAGTGAAATATAACTCCATACATGCTGCAGCTTCGTGTGCCCTTGAGAGGCAAGTCCAACGCTTGCCTGGGATGAGCCGAGCTTGGGTCCCCTTCCTCTCTGTCCTCAGCTTGACAGCCACCTCTCTGTATGGGTCCTCAGTGTGAGCCAGAGGTGAGGGTGGTGGGAGAGAGAGGTGGGTCTGTTTCCTGGTGAGAAGTTCCAGAACTCAGGTACAGTCTGCCTGTGAGGGGTCTGCCTGCAGGCACCTGCCTTCCTGCTTCTCTGACTTCTCTGGCTTCTTTGGTTGGACATTCGAGGGTTTGTAGAACAGGTGACACATGTATGTGTGTGTGGTACCTGTATGTTTGTGTGTGATGTGTGTGTATGTGTGAGGTGTATATGTGTGTGCATGTGTGCATGGTGTGTATGTGGGTGTGGATATGTGTGTGTGTGTGTATATGCCTGTGTGCATGGTGTGTATATGTGTCTTGTAGTATGTATATGTGTGTGGTCTACATGCATGTTGTGTGTGGCATGTGCCTGTATGTGTGGTGTATATAATATGCATGTAGGATGTGATGTGCACATATAGTTGTAGTATACATGTATACCACATGTATATATGTGGTGTGTGCACGTATGTGTGTTTGGTGTGTGGTGTGTATATGGGTGTGGTGTGGATGTGTGTGGATGGATGTGTATATTGTATAAGTGTGGTATATATATGCATGTATGCGTGTAGTATATACATGTATGTGTGTGGTGTGTACGTGTGTATATGTACGTGTGGCACACATTGTGTGGATGTGTGTATGCATACCATGCATGTGTGTGTATGTATGTGTGTCTGGTATGTATATGCATGTATGGTGTGTATTATGTGGATGTGTGTATGCATACCATGCATGTGTGTGTATGTATGTGTGTCTGGTATGTATATGCATGTATGGTGTGTATTATGTGGATGTGTGTGGATGTGTCTGTCTAGTATATGCATGTGTGTAGTATTGTGTATATATGTGTCTGTGGCATATGTACATGTATGCATATGCGGCCCTGTGGCATGTGTACATGTATGCATATGTGGCACTTGTATGGCTGTAAGCATTTGTCTGGCTCCGGAGCCACGTGGCAGGGCTGGGTGACAGAGTGGCCACTTGGGTGCTCAGCCCAGGGCAAGTGGGCCCTGGGGATGGACATGTGAAACCGTTGGGCTCCTGGTTGTCCAGTTTAGCTTGGCAGTTAATAACTCTGTTGCATGAGGCCTGGCCCCCTGGGCACTGCCTGGGCCACCACCTCAGCATCAAGGGACAGCAAAGGAAAGCTCTGCAGGTGAGACTCTTCCTGCTCTGGGCTAAGGCTGGAAGGAGATGGATGTCTTCTCCACGTGCTAGGCTATTTCTCCAGCCCCTGTTGATGAAAGTTTGCCTTTAGTGGTTATATGCCTGTCTTGTGCCATTGAAACAAACCCCAAGGAGGTGTCCAGATTCTTGATATGCACTGCAGTTCTTATATCAAGTAGAGTGGCAATAAGGAGTGCGGCCCCTGTGTCCAAGGTGTTAGTTACCCTATACCTACTTCTCCAGAGACTCAGCTTCTCGTCTGCCAGGCCCCAAGTCTTCATGGTGATCTCCTTCCTGATATTCAGACAGAGAGGCCCGATGCCTTGCCCACTGCTCTCCTCCATGTGTCCAGCTCAGCGGCTGGGGTCCTCATTCTTCTCAGTGCTGTCACCTCCACCTGCTGCCTCCTCCAGGGCTGCTGAGCTTCACAGCTCCGGGGGTGCTGTCCATATGATATTCGTTCCTGGAGCTGCACCCCCAGGACTCCCTGGAGCTGTGCAAAGATGGGGTCCGGCTCCTTGGTTTGTAAAGGGCTCACCTTGCTGGCACTTTTGTTCCTCAGCTCTGAGAATCAGAGTTGCAGTCATCACGGGGGAGGAGGCAGGAGGAGGCAGGAGGCCGGTCAGTGTGAGAGTTAACAAGACTCAAGCCTTGTGGCAAAGGAGAGGTGAGACCCGGCCCAAAGGCCCAAGGTGGGCTGTGGGGCAGAGACCTGTGGGGCAGAGCGAGAGAGGAAGGAGAAGCAGCCTGGTGCCGAGTTTTCCAGCCTGGGGAGGGAGACACAGGAGTCAGGAGGCTGAGCCACAGGGCGGGGGTGGCTCAAGAAATACGGTGTGTACTGGGAATGGCAGGGATATCGCTGGGTTTCTTGTCATTTAAATATGGATGTAGGCTCTTGATGTCGTTCAGGGATATGTTCCCTGAGTTGTTGTAAGGAGTTGTGGGGATTCAATGAGGAAAATGTGTGAGTCTGTCACCTGTGATGTGTGTTGGTTGCGTGACTGCCATGGCTCTTGGAGGAGCACTGGTTGCCACTGTGACTCCACCACCTGCTCCCCAGCTGGGCCATGGCCCCTCTCCCCAGGCTCCTGTTTTTCACCCCCAACATGGAGATGGCAGCAGCTGATCACAGGGCTGTTCTGCAGATGCACGGAAGGGTGGGCTTCCTCTGTAAAGAATAAACACACACATGCAGGCACAGCTTCTGCCCTGGCTCTTTCCCTCCCATCAGCTGGGAGCACATTTCCCTGACCCCAAGAATCTGGAAGTCCAGAGATTGGTGGGTCCCCCGCCAGGGATACTGCTTTGGAAATGCCCAAGTTTGCCCTGCCCAGTCACCTCCCTTAGCCCAAGGGTAGTGCCCCCTCCTCCAGGCAGAGAGGTTCCACCAGCTCTCTGCACAGGGGCACTGGCCCCCTCACAGCTGCTGCCAGTGACTGTTACTGTGACCTGTCCTCCCTCCCTGCCAGTTGAGGAGTAATAGCCAAGATGCCAACCTGCAGGCCAGGAGGGAGATTTACGTGCCCATCTGCACTGCCCTTCAACTGCCTTCAAGGTGAATCACCATTTTCCTGGAAGATGCTTTGCACTTCTAGGTTTGGCCATGACCTTCTCTACATAGTTGCTCTCTCTCTCTATCTCTCCATCCATGTTTCTTACTCTCTAAGGGCCTTATGGGCCTCGGATCCTAGGACGGTAAATCATTCTTGACATCCTAATCTCGATTCAGTCTTTCAGCCACAGAGGCAGTAGGGTCGTGCTTCCTCCTGTTACAAAGTGGCATCTCCTCAATCAGTTGGCAGGAATCCAAGCTGGCCCTCCTGTGTGCCTGGCTTGGCCACTGTGGGGGCACAAAGAGAAAGAGGCAGTCCAGTGGAGAAGATTACAGTCTACTTGGGGAAGGTCTAACATTCATGTAAAAGAGCACTGACCAAGAGGTGATCCACTGAAGCTGAATTTATAGGCGCCAGAGAACATTGGGTATTTAACAGATCAGGGATTAGGGAAGACACGTGTGGAGAAGGAGAGGCTTCAGGTCACTGGGCTGAAGGAGGAAAATGAACTGCATGCTGAGTGAGGTCTGCAATAGGTGCTTTGGAAGCAAGAGTTTTGTTTGCATGTATGATTTTTTTTTATCTTTGCTTTCGATATTATTTTTGGCTGCTATCCCCAATGATAATTACATTCGAGGCCCAGGAGTGGGTGGTGAACAAGCCGGTCAACATCTCGGGAGGCAGAGGCTGTCCCCTTGGGGGTTGTATGATAGAAGGTGAGTCTCTCTAGCTGACCTGGAGTTTCAGAGTTGCACTTGGAGCAAGCAGGGCCCCAGGAGTTGGAATGGGGAGGATGTGAGGCAACTCGAAGAAAAGGGAGAGAGGATGATCCTAGAACATTAGGGGCCACCTGCTTGGAGGACTGGCAACCATGCTGTAATTGATTAGTGATATCTACCACTGGCAGGAGAGGGGATGGTAGCAGCACGCATGACAGTCAGAAGGAGCCCATCTACAGGGCATGGTATTTCATTCTGGGATCTCTTTATTTAAATATGAAGAATCTGAAGTCCAGACTGGTGAAGTGACTTTGCCGAGGTCACACAGTTTATTGAGGCAAAAAGAAAACGCATGTTTAAAGAAGATGGTGAAAATCTCTTGCAGTATGTGTCAGGAGCACTGAGCTTCCAGCTCTGGGGGACCCAGGGGGTCCCTGCCATCAAGGGCCCGCTATCTTCTGTGGGAGAGAGGTCACTACAGGAAATAGAAGTGAGAACTGCAAGAGGCCGGCTCTGCTACTGTAAGTCACCCACACAGATAGCAAGTTCAGGGCAGAGCGAGGTGACTGCAGTTTGGGAGGCCAGAGGTGCTTCCTGGCTGAGCCAATCTTTGACAGATGGGGCACATTTGGAGAGGGCAAGAGGGGAGCAAGGTCCAGTTGACAGGCCATGGTCAGGAGCAAAGGGGATTACGGGGATGGGACAGGAAAGGCATGGGGAGAAGCACCCAGGGCCATGACGGCCCTGAATAAATGTGGCTGATCTGCTAGGAAGGATTGTGCAAGCTCTCAGGGCATCCTGGAATGAGGAAGTTTCAAGTTACTTAGACCTGCAGGCTGCAGGCTGTTGGTGCCCAGAGAGAGGGACCAGTCTTCATGTTATCAATGAGACCCAGGAAGGCTGAGGGACTTGCCCAGAGTCAGACAGCCCAGGTGGTTCTCCCCAGACAGTCCTCTTGTCCCTTCGACTCCATAAGCCCTCCACCTGTCCTCCAGGCTCTCATTACCTCCTGCCTCCTGTCTGTGGTGGCTGGAGTGCCTGGCCCCTTCTGCTTGGAGGCTGGACTGTCCAGCCTTTCCGGTTTTTGTGCCCTCTCCTTCTAGTTAATCAAAGCTGCTCGGTCTCTGTCTGTCTCTCTCTGGAAAGTAGATTGGTTTCCTCTTTCAGTTACTATCTGAGTTCTTTCACTATACATTCGTTAGTTTGCCTGTTCCTGAACATAATTGGTTCTCTTTTGCATCTGGGTTCTTTTGTTCCCTGTATGCTTGTGATATTTATTCATATTGTTGCATGTTATTTTACTTTGTGCTCACTGCGGTGTGATACTCCAATATGTGAACATACCACGGTTTATTTATCGAATCAGCTGATGACAGGCATGTGGGTGGTCTCCAGTTTGGAGCTGTAATGGCGGATGCTGCTGTATACGCTTTCTGTACATGTCTTTTGGTGAGCATCGGGCACAGTTCTGTGTGTTTATACCCGGGAGTGAATTTCTGGGTCATACGGCGTGCACACGTTCAGCTCAGGTGGATGTGGAAGTATTGTTTTAAAGAGTGTGACGATGGAAACCAGATTGCAGGGGTAAGAAGGGCTGGAGGGCATCAGGTGCGGTCAGGGGTTGGAGAATTTGCCAGGGAGCTCACCGGCCAGAGAGCAGAGAAACCAAATCATAGAAGCTGCATTGAGTAAAGAGGTTTCTGTCTCTGGGGTGGGTCACATAGGGAACACTGGAGGATCGGCTCGACTCAGAGAAATCCAGTCGCTGGTGTAGCCTTGGTTGGTGGGGGCTTCTGGGGAGTACGACTGAACTGTGAAGGAAGGCAGCCTCCATGGGCTCCCCAGTGGGCCTGGCTCTGCAGAGCCCCTCCCTGGGGAGAAGCCTCAGCCATCAGGCTGGCAGTGGTGATGGTGGCTCTGGGTAGTACAGAGCCCTTGCTGGGTGTGGAGGCTTTGAGGAGAGAGCCATGGGCCTGGGGCAGCAGGGGCTTGGACCCTTCTGTATACATCTATAAAACCTCAGTGAAACGAGGGCCCATGCCTGGGGGGAGGCCAGGAGACCCCCAGGCAGTCCCCTGACTCTGACTGGGTGCACCAGCCACCATACTCACTTGGGGGCTCACTCCAGCCCCCCAGCCCCTCAGGCCCTGGCCCCGTGTTCTCAGCATCCTGGCCAAGCAATTAATGTCAGCCCTTTCACCTCCATCTCTTCCAGAATGGCAGCAAAGACAACTCTCTGGACATGCTGGGCACGGACATCTGGGCGGCCAACACCTTCGATTCCTTCAGGTAACCTCCTCCTCCTCCTTCCCTGTGGTGTGAGGTCCAGCCGGGAAACTGGCTTCCTTGGGGGCCGAATGAATGCTGATGGTTCATGAGCAAGAGGCAGAGAGAAGCAGAGTAGGGGATGTAGGAAGGATGGGGTGGAAAGAAGGCCGGAGAGAGGAGGCGGTGAGTGTCAACGGGAGACAGTGGAGGCATGGGGAGGGCCCCCGGGATGGGGCTGCAGAGGCTGGGCCCCGCTTCCCACTAGCCTGCCTCATCTACCTCAGGGTGGCCGGGTCGTCACTTTGAGCTGCTTGTCAGAGGCTGGAGACTGGCATTTGGCCCCTTGCTCACCCTGGCCTTCCTCAAATGTGGGCACGAAAACAAACTCAGGTGTTGCAGTGGCCGCTGTGCAGTGGGCATCAGGCCCACACTTGTTTCATAAGCATGCACTTTCCCACGGCAGGGTGAGGAAGGTGAGGGGTGGCACCTGGGGCTCCATTCTGAGTGGGGCTCCCCTCCTGGCCCCTGGTGGCCCCTTTCTGCGGATCTGCTCTGCCAGGTTCAGCCTGGCCCCCTGGTTCCGTCAGTAACTGGGCTGTTGCCCTCTTGCCTCCGTTTCTCACCCTCCCTCGCCCTCTAGTGGTGCCACCTGGGACCTGCAGCCGGAAAAGCTGGACTTCACCCAGTTCCACCGCAAAGTCCGACACACGCCCAAGCAGCCCCTGCCACACATCGACCGCGAAGGGTAAGGGGTGCCGGGGCTCTTACCCAGGGTGGGGTGGGGCAGGGGACGGGAGTGGCCTTTGCCTCCACAGGGAGGCTGCTCTGCTGCAAGGGGACTCAGGTGGCTGATGCCCCGGGATGCTCTTCTTATGCGGCCCAGAGCTGCAGGCTCACTGGCTTCTCCTGGAATCCCTCCATTTCCCTCTGCCCAGCCCCCTCTAGCCATGCCATCCCCACCTGCTCCTGATGACCCACAGTGGCCCTGCTTGTCAGTAATCCAGGCCAGCGCAGCAGAATCACCTGGGCGGTGGCACAGAGGACAGGCCCACCCCAGAGTCTGTGATTCCGTAGGTGTGGACTGAGGCTGTGTGTTTCTAACAAGTTCCCCAGTGGGTGCTGATGCTGGTCCAGGGACCACACTTGGGGAGCAGCTGGTGTCATGCCTGATTTTACACTGGCTTTTCTCACCCTCTATGACTTTGTGTGGCAGGGTTGCCTTCCCTTTTCAAAAGTGGTGTCACAGCCTGGGCCGACCTCAGGACAGGAATGTGACTCCAGTGAGACACAGAGGTGTGGGACAAATGGCTGCTCCTTCTTTTGTAGTTTTATATAATTTTTAATGAGGCAGAATTCCCATACTATAAAATTAACCATTATAAAGTGTTCAATCCACTGGCATTTAGTATGCTAGCCCTGTTGTGCAACTACCATGTCTATCTAGTTCTGAAACATTCTCATCATCCCAATATAAAACCCCATACCCACTAGGCAATCATTCCCCATCCCATCACCACCCCCAGCCCCTGGCAACCACCAATCTGCTTTCTGTTTCTATTAATTAATCTATTTTACATACTTACAGAAACAGTCATATGTGACCTCTTGGGCCTGGCTTCTTTCCCTTGGCATAATGTTTTTGAGGTTCATTCATTATAGCATGTATCAGAACTTTATTCCTTTTCATGGCTGAATACTATTCCATTGTATGGATATACCACAATTTGTTTACCCATGCATCTATCAATCCTTACTTGAGTCATCTCCACCTTTTGGCTATTGTCAAAAATACTGCTGTATCTGTTTGAGTCCTTGCTTGTAATTACTTGGGTGTATACCTGGGGTGGAATTGCTGGGTTGTATGGTAATTCTGTTGAACTCTTTGAGGAGCTGTCAAACTGTGTTCCATAGCAGCTGAATATTCTGCATTCATACCAGCAATGTGTGAGATTCCAATTTCTCCACATCCCCACCAGCACTTGCGCTTTTTCTTCTTTCTTGGTTTTTGTTTGTTTGTGTTTTATTATGATACTGATGACCCTTACTTTTCCTTCCAGCCCTCCCCTGCTCACTCTTGTCTCCCTTTCACTTCAGATCTAAGTATTAGTGACTTTACTGGACACTATCCTACATCTCACATGTCTTCCTGCTGCTATATTTGTCCCACCCAACCTCTCCTCTTGGCAACATTGGTCCCATCATAGTGTAATGAGCAACAACCCGCGGAAAGAAATGGGGTCATTCCTACTTTAGAGATGAGGAAAATAACACTCAGAGAAGCAAAGTAACTTGCCTGAATAACAGAGCCATCATTTAAGGCCAGGCCTTCTGACACCATCCAACCCCTAGTTCACCACATCAGGGTATTCTTAACCTCCTTAAAATTTTCTGCAAATTTGTATGTGTGCATGCACACGTGTGTGTTGCTGGGGAGAGGCCCATCACTTGCATCCGACTCTCCCAGGAGACACCAGCCTCTCACACGCCTCTTTTTCATTGCTCTCCCTGTTGTGGGTTCCATTTCTCTTTGGGCGAAGAGGGAGAGACGGCTTTGCGCATGGAGGCACTGGTTAAGATGGAGCATAGGAGAGACACAGCTGCAAGGCTCCCGACCCTACCTTACCCCATCCACCCTGCTCACTGCCTGCTCAGCACACTCATTCAGTTGCAGGGAGGCCATGCTCCTTCCAGGCTGCTGAGCTGCACAGGGCTGGGCCTCCACACTTCTGTGCTTAGGAAGGATGGCCTTACCTACCTTTCTCAGCGGGTCAGCTTCAGGAAGGGGTCGTGAGCAAAGGTGATGCTTGCCCGGTGTCCTGTTGCAACAGTGTAGTGGAGCTTGGGTATGCCACAGGAATAGGAGCAGGATTTTGCTTTTTTCAAGTTCAGTGTAGCCAGTCTGTCACTAGACCTGCTGGGTCCCTGCATGGTGCTGGGTACCAGGAAAGTAGACACACACACACACACACACACACACACGAGTATACAATACAGTCCCTACCCAGAAGGACTGTTTATTCTACTGGGAAAAGGAAATATGAACCTGTTCATGATGGAGACTGTGTAGGGGAAGAAAGACTAGACTATGCGGTGTAGACATACAGACTAGACTATGCAGTGTAGATATATAGACACCATAAAGACATATATAGACAGGTATAAAGTGTGATGCCTGGTGCAGGGTTAAATAAAGTCAATGCAAAAGGGGTTAGAAAGGAGAGCACTTTACAGGTTGAACCATCTGGGAAAGGCTTCAGGAGGGAGACTTCCCTGGGCAGCTCCAGTCTCTCCTGTGTGCCCCGGGAGCACATAGCTGGTGAAGTCAGTGGGGACACCGAGGCCTGGGGAGATCGAAGTGATGGTGCTGCCTTATTGACTACAGGTGCCCAAAGGGGCCTGCATGTTGAAGGCAAGCTTGCCAAAGTGTCTCACCAGTCCCCAGAGATGAACTAAACTCCTAGCAAAAAAGCGATGAATAACTATGAAGGAGAGGAATTCCCCTTATGCTGAGGGACTTTGTCCTTCTGAAGCCAGAGTAACCAGCCACACCTGTGTCACCAGCTGTGGGCCTGAATTCCTCGGCCAGTCTCACTTTCTTACCAGGAGCCTCCAGATTTGCTGAGAGTCACCTGGGGTCTCCCATGGATATCTGGCTCACTAGCCAAAGCCTGTCACTCCCAGGTTCCCAGGGAGTCTGAGTGCAGTGTCTGTGGCCACCTCATGGCCAGACCAGGAACTGTGTCCCCCTTAGAGTCCTGCTGTAGTGGAGACACACTCCATGCGCCAGCCACTGCAGCCTTCCTGGGATGCAGGTACCACTCAGTTGCCAAGGCTCCCTGCAGCCTGTGTTTCCATGGAGGGACAGAAATCAGAGAAGGCTGTTGCCTTGGAAACCCTGTTGGCAGCAGTGACTCAGCTGGTCTGTAGCCACCTTCAGCCCTCCAAACCTGCAGGCCTCTGGGGAGATCTGAGCCCTGACGAGGGCAGGCCTCGTGGGACAGCAGCCCTCCCTGCAGGCCTCCACCTGCCCACCCCCAGGGGCGCTGAGGCGAGAACAGAAAGCTGTGTTTGGAGTGTGCTAGGCTGGTGCCCAGCGTGTGCTTGGAGTTCAGCGCATGCAAGAGAGTCCTGAGGTGTGTTTTACCCACAGGAGACACTGGGGAGGTGGTATCAGCCATTCTAGTCAAGCCAAGTCCCCAGTGCCCTCCTCCCCTATGGCCCAGGCGGGTGCAGAACACAGAAGACTACACGCAGTTGGTGCTTTCACAGGCCAGCCTGTCTGCACCAGGCAGATTGATGAGTTAAGAGATGTTTGGATGTTCCGGGCCTTTCTCCACCTGCTCACCTGTAGCCCCAGCACATCACAGTTGTGGGGACAGCCGGGGGCCGGGGGAAACTTTTTCTTTTCCTTCATGCCTGTTATACCTTGCACACCATTCCCCACCCCAGCTCCACCATGCCCCTTGCCTACCCCTTGCACCCTGACCCCTAACATGCTCTAGCCACAGCAAACTGGCACCACACATGCTCCTAACTCTAGGCCTTTGCCTGCGCCTTGTCCGCCTGGGACATCCTCCCAAATTCCCTGTGCTTGGCCAGCTCACCTCTCACCTTCCTCCCGCCCCTCGCCCAAGACAGTTCTAGACGCTGCTCCTTGGGGTTCCTGCAACGATCCCTTGTCCCCGACGGGGCACTTGCTGCTGTACTGTGGGGGGTGATTATCCCGCCAGACACCGAGAGGGCCAGTTGTGTGCACTGTTTACACCTGGGTCCCAGACCCTGTCCAGAGCCGGGCACAGAAGTGTTTGGTGAATGGAGAAATGAGCCATCAAATGGGGCTTGGGTTAGCCCCCTGTTCTCTTCCACCCAGGCCTTTGCTGGTGTTTGCAGCTAGTTTCTCCACCTCTGGGTTCCAGGGCGCCTCTGGCCATAGGACTTTTATGACACTGATCTCGTGCTGCCCCCTAATGGTGCTCAGGCACCCAGCCCTGTTAGAGGAGTTTAGGATTTGTTCTAAGAGCCATCCACTGTCTGAGGGCAGGAACCAAAACTGATTTTTTTTTGTTCACAAGGCCCAAAACAGAAGAGATACTTGGTAAATGTTTAAACAATGAACTAGTTACTCTGAAATGTGAGATTCGCATGAACTCTGCAGCTGGAAAATGACCCAACTCATGGGACATCTCTCACCATTCCTCAGTCAATACCAGTAATAATAGTAACTGACAATACTTACTATGCACCGGCCATGCTCCAGCCCCTGTTCTAAGTGTTTGCCTCATTTATTTAAAACTCGCCACCACCCAGAGAGGGAGGAACTGTTATCATCTTCACTTCAATAGATGAAGCAACTAGGAGACCCAGAAATTGAGTAATTTGCATGAGGCTGGGTTGGCTCCAGAATCTGTGTCGTTAATTAATCACCCTCCTGCCTCTTTGCCCAAACAACAGCAACAATATTAGTGGTAATGAAAGTAGTCATAGTAGTAGCAATATATTTACTTCATTATTTATTTTATTATAATCTTGTTATTATTACCAGTATTTACCATTAAACATATGTGTGTATGTTTAAGATATATTTAATGGTAAATACAGATAATAATACATACACAAGAAATATACACACACACATTTATAAACAAGCTAAACATTTATATATATATATATATAAGCTAGACTATATATGTGTGTATTTATGTACCGTTTACTGTGTGCTGTCACAGTTCTAAACATCTAAGCACTCCAGATACATTCATTAATTTAATCCTCCAGCCACCTTAAGATGTTAGACACTATTATCCTCATTTAACAAATGAGGAAACTCATTTGATGAAATGAGTACAGAGAGGTTAAACAACTTGTACAGGGTCCCCAGTTGGTAAGGGATGCAGCGGGGATTCAAACCCTGGGAGTCTGGTTTCGGAATCTGCACCCTTAAATATGCCAAAGATTCAGAGTTGGCCAGGGAGTTGGGGCCAGCCTCTCTGGCCCGAGGGCACGCCCACTCACAGAGGACATGAAGACAAAGCATAGACTATCTGAGTGGGCTTGCTGGACTGACCCAGAGTCAAGCCAAAAAGGAAGGAAGCCCTATTGGGTTTTCTCCTAGCCCCTGCCAGCCTATGTGACCTTGAGAAAGTTGCTTGGTGTCTCTGTCCACTGATCTTCTGTTCAGTGTAATGGGGCAAGGTGGATGGGCTTTGACAGGAGTTGTGATGAGTAAGGAGCTTAGCTTCTCTGCCTGGAAGGAGCAAGGGGAACTCTGGTTCCGCTCCCACCTCCCTCCAGGTTGGCTGTTGCATTACGGGAGGACCCCCCCACACACACACACAGCGTCTCTAGGGCTGTTTCCTGTAGGTGGGACAGCCCCTGCAGGGCTTGAGGGTGGGCAGCACCAGGTATCTGCTGACTGTCCCTCCTCTCCTGCTGGCCGGATGGGACAGGAGGCATGAATGAGCCATCTTTCCAATGCCTTTCTGTCTTTTCTGGTCCAGGTGTGGCAAAGGGAAGCTGGAAGATGGGGATGGCATCAACCTGAATGACATCGAGAAGGTCCTTCCAGCCTGGCAGGTAGGTGCAGGGGCAGGCTCTCTAACAGCCCACCCCCACCCCTGGAGTCCTGATCCTCTTCCTGGACAGGACCTAACCGAAGCACTCCTTCTGGCCCCTTGTTCCAGCAAGGAGTGTAATCGCCTGTATGGTAATAATAGGCAGGGCTGGCTACCTGCCATTCTCCAGGGTGTCCCATTGTGATCGTGTGTGTGACAGCCTACTCGGTGATGCTGCAGGCCCTGCTGGCAGGCCTGATGTGCCCTAGAGATGAAATAGACCATGCCCTGTTAACTCAGTGAACTTGGAAGTTTTTGTCCCTTGGCCTGAAACCTCTCTGCAGGTGAAGTGTCCTGTGGTGTGTTCAGGTGGGACTGGCAGGCCTGGAAGAGATTCTAATGTGGCTGGGGCTGTCTTTAGGCTTTTGAACAGTGGACTTGCCCTGCTGGCCTCCAGGTGTCTGCTATGCTTGCTCTTTTTTTTATTGATTGGGCCTCTTTCCTGGAATCAGGCCAGGTTCCAGGACAAAGAGGATTCACTCAGTGAATCCAGGTCTCTAGATACTTATAGTGCTGGACTTTTGGTGGAAACAGCAGGAGTCTAGCTGCTCTCAGGAGTGCGACTGGGCCTGCTGCAGGGGTGTAAAAGCAGTGGACCTTCCACAGTGACTGAGTCTGCCACTGCCAGTGACCATGACCTACCACCACACTCCACTGTGCCACCCTTCCCTTCTCTCCTGATTCTTCTCCTGCTATTTTACCTATATCCATTCATCTCTTCCTGGTGCCTTTGCCATTTTGTTTCTTCTCTGTTCATGCCTTGGGCCTATCAATGAGAGACAATAGAGCATACAGTTAAGACCTCATCTATTTGATTATGATGTGCCTTGGTGTGGTGGTTTTCTTCATGTTTCTCCCACTTGGGATTTATTGAGTTTCTTGGATCTGTAGGTTTATAGTTTCATCAAATTTGGAAAATTTTCAGCCACTATTCCTCCTACTTTCCCTCAACCCTGGGGTTCCAATTGTATGTATTCTATGCTTCTTCATCTTTTCCCATGGCTCACCAAAGCTCTGCCTGATTTTTTAAAGTCTTTCTTTACTCTCTGTGTTTCATTTTGGATAGTTTTTATTGCTATTTCTTCAAGTTCACTAATATTTTATTCCAGTGTCAAATCTACTGTTAATCCCATTCAGTATATTTTTCATTTCAGATATTGTAGTTTTTATCTCTCGAAGGTCATTGTGGGCTTTTTTAATAAATATATATATATATATATCTTCTCTTCCTCATGCTTTCTTTTCTGCAGCATATAGAACCTATTCCCAATAGCTGTTTTAAGTCCTTCTCTACTAATTCTGTCATCCATATAATCTCTGAGTCTATTTCTATTCATTGATTTTTCTCTTGGTTATGGGGCATACCTTTCTTTACATGCTTGGTAATTTGATGTTAAATGTCATATGTTAGAACCTTTACATTATTGGGTGCTATTTTTTTTGTATCACTTTAAATATTTTGGGTTTTGTTCTGGATCACAGTTAAGTTACATAAAAACAGTTTGATCCTTTCAAGACTTGCTTTTAGGCTTTGTTAGGGTGGGAAGACTTTAGTGTAGGGCAAATTTTGCTCCACTGCTGAATCAATACCCTTCTGAGATTGCCACCCAATGCTCTGTGTATTAGGAGGTGTTCCCCCCTGGCTGGAGAAACACAAACTATTTTCAGCCCTATGTGATCTCAGTGGATTGTTCTATCTATTCCTTGCCTCAGAAGTTTCCTTACACATGGACAAATTAATACTCAGCCAAAGACTTGAGAGGCTAAGATTTCTGGATTTATCTCTGTATGTTGGTCTCTCCTCTTTAGTACTCTGCCTTGCAAATCAAATTGTCTTGGACTCCGTGGATTTTGAACCCTGTCATCTTAGCTCATTGAGACCACTGGGCCCTGGACTGCCCTCCCTGTGTTGCAGACTGGAAACTTTCCAGGCAATGAACCAGAGCACACATAGAGGTCACCTCATTACAAAGAGAAATATGATGACTTTATTGTGGAGAAACCTGGAAGGCCCCAACGTGACCAGGTGATCAAGGAAACATCATTAGTGATGGGATGGGTGGACACTATGTCCCCCTGATGTGCCACACAGAAAACCCAACATCATTTCTTGGGTTTTCCTTCCAAGAAAGCATAGCCTGAGTCTGGTTTTTGGAAATCAGTATAAGGACCACTCTCTATAACTGCTTGGACACAAAAGACAGGGAAAGACTGAGGAAGTCTTCCAGATTGTAGAAGACTGAAGAGGCAAATGACTAAATACAACTTGTGTTCCTTGCTGAAATCCTGAACCAGAAGGAAATGCTGACCTTGCTGGGACAGTTGGAGAATGTGATTAGGTCTGTGGGTGGGACAGTAGTGTTGCTTCGATGTCAGTTTCCTGACTTGGAGGCGGTGTTGGTCATGTGGGCGAGTGTGCTTGACTTTGAGAAATACACACTATGATGTTTGAGGGATATGGGCCTGGTGTCTGCAGCGTCTCCTCAAATGGTTTAGAAAGAGATTGATGATAATGGTTTGTAGACACAGAGGAAGAGAAAGGGCAAACATGCGGAGGTGTTAACAGTTGGGGAATCTGAGTGAGGAGGACGTGGATGTTCTTTGTACAGTTCTTGCACTTTCCTATAAATTTGACAGGAAAAGGAATCAATCAGTAGGGCCGAGGCTGTGATGTATAAGTCACAGGCAGAGTATCAGCTCATGAAACACCCTTTGGGCTGGATCTATATTAAATTATCACTGCTAATGGAAAGCCAGCCTTGACGCAAGAGAAAAAAGGGTAAGGTACTCGAAGTGACCACCTTATCACTCCATTTCTAAATGCCAAGAGCATTCATCATTGATAGAAGAAGTACATTTGAGAGACCCCGATCTAGGTGAGAAACCAGATGCCCCCTGCACTAGGCGGGGTGTTGACCACTCGGTACCCTTTGAGCCAGAAGCTTGGGAGTCATGGCTGGAAAAGTAACAGATCTGACACTTTGTGTTGTTTGGTGACTGTTTCTTCACTCCTCTAGGGTACAAAATGGAGGACCTTTGGTTCCTGCTCAGACGAGAAAGGAGAGCTGGGCTGCTGGCTGGGTGGGAGGTTGGCGGTCAAGGGCTTGGTGTCTGGACCCAGGCATAGTCCCCATGGAATCCCAGCCCTGCCATTGACTAGCCCAGGAGTCTTGGGCTAGCTACTTACTCGCACTCTGCCTCAGTTTCCTCCTCTGTAAGATGAGGGAAATAACCATATCTACTTTATGGGGCGTTTGGGAAGATCAAGCACATTCCTTCACTTGAGGTGCTGAGGATGATGCCCAGCGCACAGTGGGTGCTGTGTTGGTCTCGGCTGTAATTATTCCCGGGACTCAACACTGCCAGTGAAGCCCCACCTTCTGAGGGTGGACCAGGCTATGGGGGCCCCCTCTGTTAAGAAGAGGGAGGAGGGGGTGATTTCTTGCTCCTACCCCCAGGTGAGTTGTTTCTTGGTGAAGAGGGCATTTCTGCTGGGCAAAAGCTCAGATGATGAACCTTGGCTCATAGGTTACCAAGGCCCTGGTTGATTCTTCTCCTATGCAGCCTGACAGGCAGTGGAGACAGATTGGACTAGAGGTCAGAAGAATCCACTTCTGGATGTCTGCCAGAGCCATGTGTGTGACCTCTCCTCTGTGGGCCTCAGTTTACTCATCAGCATAATGACACAGTTGTATTAGATCAGAGATTTGCAAACTGTGAAGCAGATTCTCCTGGGTTGCCCCTGGGTGCTACTAGGGGGAACAGGGAGGCGGAAGCAGCCAGTTCTAGGGGCCCCCACTTGGGCCCGCCCAGAACTGTTTGGCTGGTGCCTCTAAATCAGGATTCTAACGTGGTTTCATGTAAAGAAACAATTCTACTACTAAACAAACTTTGAACATCATCAGACCAAGGTCCTCTGAGGTTTCACATTCTAGAGTTTTCTTTTTTTTCTCAAGGGACGGTAAATCAGTGAGAATTCTGGGCTCTCCAGGGCCCACAGGTGATGCTAAGCTCTTAGGGGCGGCTGGTAGTGGAGGCTTTCACCCACCGTCTCCACCGTCAGGCTGGAGCAGAAGGGCTTGGATATTCGTGTGTACGCACACACACTCTTACACACCATCTATCACACACATGTACACACACCACACACATCAAACATACACATATCATACACCTACACATACACACTGCACATACCACACACCACACATGTACATACACACATATACACATCACACACATCCCTTCACACCCTACACACACACATACACTACACATGCACGCACATACATCACACACATATACACCCATATATACACAGCACACACGCACACACACACACCACATGTTTCCATGACACACACTTTGGATGTGCTTTGCCCTCAGTGAACTATCAGCAGATGAATCTGAGGCCACGGTGCTGGAGCTCAGCTGCATGTCGGAACTGCCTGGGAAGTGCTGAAATCTACACTCTCTGCCCACTGTGTTCCTCATTTACTGTTGTGTAACAAATTGCTCAAAACTTAGTGGCTTAAAACAACAAAGAGTTATGATCCACACACTTTCTGGGAGCAGCTTAGCTGGTGGTTCAGACTCAAGGTCTCTCATGAGTTTGCAGTCAAGCTGATGACCAGGGATGCCACCATCAGAAGGCACACCTGGGCTGGAAGACCCCCTCCTGTGTCTGAAGGCAGGAGGCTTCAGTTCCTCCCTGGCTGGGGGCAGGAGGCCTGGGTTCCTCCCTGGCTTCCTTGCCATGATATCTGCATAAGCTGCTTGAGTGCCCTCAGAATATGGCAGCTGTCTTTCCCCAAAGCAAGTGGTGACGGGGGGAGAGAGAGAGAAGACTCCATCGCAGAAGTCACACTCGTTTATAGCCTGATCTCAGAAGTGACAGAGCTTCACACTGCCATTTGCTGTATGTCATTTGCACAGACCAACCCTGGTACAATATGGGAAGGGCCTACACAGAGGTGCGGATCCCCAAAGGCAGGAATCATGGGGGGCTCCTGGAGGCTGGAGAACACCCTCACTGAATCACACCCAGGAATCCATTTCTTTCTTTTTTCTTTTCTTTTCTTCCTTCCTTCCTTCCTTTCTTCCTTCCTTTCTTCCTTCCTTCCTTTTTTTTTTTGGAGTCTCTCTCTGGCACCCAGGCTGGAGTGCAGTGGCACAATCTTGGATCATTGCAACCTCCACCTCCCAGGTACAAGCAATTCTCGTGCCTCAGCCTCCCAAGTAACTGGGCCACAGGTGCCCACCACCATGCCCAGGTAATTTTTGTATTTTTAGTAGAGATGGGGTTTCACCATCTTGGCCAGGCTGGTCTCGAACTCCTGACCTCAAGTGATCTGCCCACCTCAGCCTCCCAAAGTGTTGGGATTACAGGCATGAGCCACTGTGTCCAGCTAGAATCTGCATTTTTAAAGCATTGTAGGAAATTCTGATTATCAGCAAGAGTTGAAAACTTAAAGTCCTGGCTGATAATGCTCCTGGCTTGACTGCTCCTTGGAGTATCTGCAATTCACATGGGTACCCTTAGGACAAGGTAGACAGGCTTCTTGATCCCCAAACGCAGACTTTTGGTGTTTGAGGAATTTGCGGTCCTGTGAGAGCACAATGGGGTGACTTATCTGAGTTTTCCTAGTGTTCTTCAAAGCCCCTCACAAATAGGGCTGGCTGGTTCACTCGTCTGGCCTTGGGTACTGAGGGTCAGCTGGCCTAGCTATTAGCATATGTGGTGGGGACAACTCTTAATAGTACGGACATGTCCAGTGCAATGTGGGATATTTAGGACTCCTGGCCTCTGCCACTGAATGGCAGTCACTGGAGAGGGGCAGGCATAGTGACCACCAAAAACATCCTCCTACTTCCAGATTCACCTAGGAGATATTGTGCATCCAGCTGAAGACCCCCAAATGGGAGGGAAAGCCCACCTCTAGCCTGAGGACCTCCAGCCCTCCTATGGGAGTCTTGAGCCTGTACAGAGATAGGCGGGCTTCCTAGAGACTTTCTTAGACAAAAATCAGGGCTGGCCTCCCCTCCCTACCTGGAGGCAAGAAGGAAAGAGGGTGACAAAGGGAGGTTGGCCTGAAGCCCATTGCCTACCTGCCCTCCACTTCTGCACCCCAGAAGAAGAGGGGCATAAAGATCCTACCAGCTGTGTCCCCAGCATCTTCTCAACCCACAGAGGCCCAGACCCCCATCTCCGGCCCCTTCTGTCCCTGTTCGGACTCCTTAGCAGGCAGGAGGCTTTGTGATGTTCTCAGCACCCTTGCCCAGCCTCTGTCCTGGGCTCCCCCTGCCATCCTGTGGCCCTGTCAGTCCCTCCCCCGATCTGTTCTGATCTTCCATCTCTCCTTGCTTTCTCACCGGCAGGCGGTTCCCTCTGCCTAAAATCTCACTCAGCCCTTCTCTGCCTGTCCTTTTTCTGGCTCAGGATACCTCCCCTGATGCCCTCTCAGATGCACAGGATGGAGTCCAGCATCTATCTGCCATTTCCCCAGAGCCCCTGCCCCCATCTCTGTGGCATGGCTCCCACCACGTCGCACCTGCTTACATAACTGCCAGACTCCCTTCCTGGACTCTGGGCTGCCTGAGGGCTGGGCCATTTCCTTCAGCCTCATAACCCCAGCACCAGGTGCTCTAGAGTGAGTGCTGCTGAAGAACCTCCTTTCTAGTTGTGCTGTTGTGTTGTCTAGAGTGTACAAGAAAGGCAGGATTTGTGTCTTTCTTGACACTCAGTCGTCCCTCTGTCTCTGAGTTTCTCCCACCACTTCCCAGCAGAAATTCAGCATGAACCTGGTTATGCTCTTCTTGGTGTGATTTCTGAGACATATTTTTTTGTTGTTGTTGTTAAAGAAAACAGGATTTTTCCATCGTCTCCTGTATTAGGACACTATAGGCCATGGCATAATACTAAACAAACCCCACATCTCAGTGGCATCACACACAGAATTTTATTTCTAACTTTCTGAAATTCTGCTAAGGGTCCAGCTGGTCTCCAGGGCAGCTCCTTGGGGACTCCAGGGTCCAGGTGGATTGCATTCTGTGGCCCTGCCGTCTCAATCCATGGTATCCAAGTGGCCCTGGCAGGGGCAAAGAGAGCTGGAGGGTCGTGTTCTAGGTCAAGCTTGGCCAACCTGTGGCCCAGGATGGCTTTGAATATGGCCAAAAACAAATTTTTAAACTTTCTTAAAACATTATGAGGTATTTTACAATTTTTTGTTTTAGCTCATCAGCTATCATTAGTGTATTTTATGTGTGGCCCAAGACAATTGTTTCGGTGTGGCCCAGGGAAGCCAAAAGATTGGACACCCCTGCTCTAGGTCTTAAATGCTTTGGCCCAGAAATATCAGCTCCACTCAGAGCCCATTGGACAGAACTAGTCACATGCCCCCGCCCCAACTGCAAGGGCTGACACTTCTGCAGGGGAGCGGGAAGAAGGGGAGCACATGGCTGTTCTGTAAGCCGCAAGTGCCTCTGCCAAATCTTCCTCTTTCCTTCACTTGCTCACTTAACTCATCTTCATGGATAAGTGCTCTGCCCTAGCCTTTTAGAGAGAGAGAATTGATCACATAAGTTACAGTTACCCACGAGAGGCACAGCCTAGTAGAGGAAATGAGACATGCACAGATTACCACATGCATTCAAAGCTGCAAATGCCCGAGCAAGTGCTGGTGCCTTGCCCAGGTCACAGTTCCTGAAGGGCAAAGTCTGGGTCCTCTCCCAGTACACCCCACCTTCCTCCCCTGTGCTGCTGCAGCTCCTGCAGTCTGGGGCGTGAATGTGTGGCTGAGTACAAAGCAGAGGGCGCCATGGGCCCCCACCCTGAATGCCTGTTGATATCCTGGGAGCCCTAGCTTATCTCTCAGTGGGTTACACACAGAGCACATGCCACAATGAGTGGTCTTAGGAGGTGATGCCTCCACTGGGGGTCAGATGCTGACACCTAGGTGTCTGGCCAAGCTCCTCTCCAGCCAGAGCCAAGGCCCCTATTCCTGGTGACCCCATCTGGCTGTGTTTCCACAACTGGCAATGAATCCAGGGGTTAGTCTCACTGCAGTGCTGACCTCAGGGAACTCCATCTCTGGGGCTGCTGGACTCAGGCTCTTGGAGCCCCCATAAGGATGTGGGGCAACAGGGTAGACAGTAGGTGTCTGTGTCCAGGGCTCACCCTATACCTCTGTGAACCCCTGCTGCCAGGAATAGTTCTGCACTCTGAAAAGGCATTTAGTGAGCTAGTTAAGTAAAGGGTCTATTGGTGGTGTTAACTGTCCCCAAGGTCTTCCTTCCCACACTGGTGGCTGGAGGGAAAGGAGCAGGTACGCTGGGATAGGAGCTAGCCAATAGCCAGGTTTTATGGCATCCACACCGAGGCATGACATGCCATACAATGGCAGCCTCAGACCAGTTGAGACTGACATTGCTCTCTAAGAACACTGATGGGGTGGTGGGGGGTCGGCGGGGGTGGAGGGGGTGGGAGATGGGGGGCAGCAGAAGGCTCTGAGTACAGGGCCATGGATTCAGGGTTCAATCATGGTTCTCAGTGTTGAAGCCATAGGGCAGGGCAGACACTGAGACACACACTTGGGCTCAGACTGCAGTTCTAGGGGACCCCCAAATTCCATCCACAAGGCTGGTGTCCTGGTAGCATTTTTGGCGTCTCTATCACAGGAGTGGAGGGGTTGGCCAGGCTACCACTCTCTCAGTGATGTGGGCAGCCCAGGCCCATCATTAACAGTCCTGCTCTGAGTGTGGCCCCAGTGTTGAGGACTGCTGGGGTGGAGGCCTCGCCAGGATCGGTGGCTGTATGGTGGTGTGCTCCCACTAGAGGGCACCAGCGCACCGCTCTGCAGGCTCCAGCCTGGTGCTTGCCGTGGGAAGTCCCCTGGTCCCAGCGCCAGCAGCCAAAGGCGTCTTCACCGGCCATGCCTCCTGGTCAGCGCTGCACATGCACACTGTCCTGAAAATGACCCCACTCAGTGCCCAGGCCCTTCCTCCCTGCAGCGAGGGGGAGGATGGGGAGGTGCAAGAGGCAGCCACACTAAGGTGTAGGGAAGCTCCTGTTGGGCCATGTGTCCCCTGCTAGGCCAAGGCATGACATTCCTCCAGAGGGCCCGCCCCTCCCTGGGACCCCTGGGAACACACTGCTTCCAGGAGGGCAGCAGCATGGGGCTGCAGGGGGACACCCACTGGGGTGGGGCTGGGGGAGTTACAAAGTGTTGGCTTCCGCCCCTGGAAGGATGGGGGCTGGCTAAGTGGGGAGATGGAGCTGCATAATCTGTAATCCATAGTCTAAGCCGAGTTAACTTACTAAGTTCTGAATTAACTTGACTAAGTTCCAAGTTAACTTGACCAAGTTCCATGTGAAGGCAAGGGATGAAATCCGAATTGCATATCCTTCACCTCATCTCTGGTCTGAGACCACCCCCCGGCACCCCGTCCCCCAGGACCCCTTTACTCTGAGGTGTGACTTGGGGAGCAATTTCTCCATGTGTGTGAAGTCGGCGCGACCAGTGTGAGAAAGACGGTCTAACGGGCATGTTGTCCCTGTGCCCTAGATGGACCCTAGGTGAGCATTAGATTTCCTCAGGTTCCCGGGCACAGGGCCCTCGGTGCCCTGCGGAAATGCCACCTCCTTATATCACACGCTGGCCTGGTGCTTTTGTGTCATATACAATACCCCATTGAAAGACGTTGTTTGTTGAATTATCCAGTGTCCTGCCCAGGGCTTTCTATCAGGACGTATTTTGGTCATTATCCTTGAATTCTCCCAGACAAACATTATGTCTGCTGTCTTTGGTCTGACAGTAGGAACTACATAACCCACTGACTTCTCGTTTTGCCTTTCTCTTAGGAAATTTTGAAACCAAATTCTGTGTCTGTTGGCCGTTAATCATTAGATGGCTTAGACCTAGCAGGGCCGGCTCCCCTGCCCCCACATTGCTGGCCTTGTCCAGAGCGTGTGACTCAGGAGCCCTTTGCTGTGAAAGGGGCTTAGTGCCACCACAACAGTGGACGCCACCCGGTCAAGTGGGATTTCTGGCCTTAGGGATGTGCCCAAAGCATTCCCCATTGAGGGTCCCCAGAAGGCTCAGGGGACGGAAAGTGGCTTTCTGGCCTCCTGAACCTGTGTCCAAGTCCAGCCTTCACACGGGAGATGGCTAAAGGAAGGGACAGTTCCTTCCTCGTTCTTCTGCTTGGCCCTAGATGATAACAGAGAGATCCTCCCCCCAACCTCTCTAAAGAATCCGAGGGACAAATGAGCTTTCAAAATGAAAATCACGGCTCCATGAAATGACACCCAGGTGTCCCTCACTCCTGGAGGAGTGAAAATGGTGGCTGATAAGGAATGGCCTGGCAGCCCCAGCAGGTGGCGCTGCTGCTATTTAGTAACGGGGGGGTCCTGGGCGGGAGGCTGGGGCCACGGCTGGGGCTGCCCCACACTGGGGTTGAAGCCTCTGTAGCCGGGTTCCCACACCTCCAGATGAGAAGGAGTAACTTTATTGTTCCCTAGGGCTGTGTTAGCTGTTGCCAAGTCTTCTGGAAACTTCTAGGACATGCTAACTCACAGGCGTGAGGATTAGTAAAGTGCCCCGAGACACCCAGGAACAGAGTCCTGAAAACCATGCCCCACCTCGCCTCCCCAGGCCCTGTGCACCGGCGACTGTTGCTCCATGTCACCTGTGGTCCCACGGAGGTGAGGTCTGACCTTATTCACCCAGGCCAACATTACAGATCAGGCATCTCTCTGTGTCCCAGGCATTGTCTTATAGCCATTATGGACTGAGTTTAAATGCAGGGGCTGGTACCTGTCCCATAGATGGGGACATGGTATTCTCCTAATGTCCCCTTAGTGAGAATTCAACAAGGAGCGTAATGCACCAACAGTAACACTAGCGAACATTCACAGAGTGCTTTCCATGTTCCAGGAACTGAGAAGGTCCTTGCTTTTTCTAATCTTACCGTCATGTTGTCCCATGGAGCACGTACTGTTATTGACCTCACTTTACAGACCGATGTCTTTGGTCGGATGTAACCTTCTCAGTAAGGGCTTGTGAACATTCCATATGCCCCCTCATCACTCAAGAATCGTCACTCGATTCTTCCCTGCAGTGCCTGTCACATGTTCGCTTCATTTCTTTTGCGTCTGTATTCTCCCAGTGGAGTGTACGTTCCCCTGGGGCACATCTAGGGGCTCATTAAATATGGGTTGAGTGACTTGCTCCTGCCCCAGAGGGACTCCCACCCAGCACCTTAGTCCAGAACTTGTGCCTCCACCACAGAGGCTACCATGACTTGAGTGCTGTCTGAGCTGCGGGCTGCATATACTATCTCTGAAGTCTCACGAGTACCCTGGGAAATGTTTATTCTATTATTATTTCACAGATTGGAGAACTGAGCTCAAATACCTTGCCTCAAATCACACAGCTGGGAGCACGGGGATTGGAATCCAGGCAGCCTGACTCCTCTGGTACCTCTTTCTAAGGAGGCACGATGAGGAGGAAGAGGTGCTGGAAAAACATTTTCTAATTCCAGGAGACGGTAGTCACGTACAGCAAGTTAGGGGTGAATGTCATTTCCTTAATAAGCAAGAACAAGAAAGTGGATATCTCTGTTTTTCTCTCTACTGCTGAAGGCAATAAAAATGGAAAGAAAAAAAGAGAAAAGCCTCTACTGACAGCTTTGAAAGAGAAATATTTTTTCTTCTTTTTTAATCAGACAGGTTTGTAGTGGCCTTCCCCATCCCTGCTGGCCCAAGACGCTGTAGCAGCCATCAAGGAGGGGGTCTTACAAACGAGAGCCCCTTTCCCTCCCCAGCCACCTCCCCACCCCCAAGTGCTTCCTCCCTCAGGACAAAAATAGGCGCCCATACAATAAATGGGGCCAGAAGTTCTCCAATCCGTGGTTTCCTGTCTGAGGCCTCCAGGTAGCAGGTCCACTGGGAAGGGGCAGCGTGCTCTGTGAGGCCAGCCTATTTTCATTTTTTGTTATTTGTGAGTCTTTTTTTTTTTTTTTTAAAGAACTGATTATCCTGGAGGTGAAGACTTTTGTTGGTGACAACTGGGAAAGTTCCTCGGGAAGAGGCCACTGGCTGCGTCTAGATGGGGTTTCCACACGGGCCTCCTCCTGCTCACTCCATGCGGGGCGGAAGGCAGGGAGCTGGGACTGTGGGCAGCGAGTACTTTCAGGGCTGTGTGGGGCAGGCTTCAAGGGGCCTGGGCAAGTCTGCCCACCCTATAGGACCACCTCAGTGATCCAGGCCACGGCTAGGATTTTAGGGATTGGCAAACTGGTCCACAGACCAAGTCCAGCTCTCCAGCCTGTTTTTGCAAATAAAGTTTTATCAAAACGCAGCCACACCCATTCACCGGCTTCCTGTCTGTGACTGCATTTGTGCCGCAGCCACTTGCTGTGTGGACCCTATCGCCGGCAAAGCCTAAAATATTGACTATCTGGCTTTTTACAGAAAAAGTTGCCAAACACTGATCTAGAATATAAACAGAACAAAAAAGGAAACCTCTGAGAGTTAAAACAGGTGGCAGAAATCCTAAAGCTCACTCACTAGTCATCCAAGAGCCCTTCTGCTTTGCACACAGAACATTGTGTAATTCACCCAAAATAATTTTCTTCCAGCTTCCATTTCTTCCGCTGTAAAGTTGGGGGTCATATACCTGTTCAACTTACGTTGCAAAGCTGTGCTAAGAGTCAAAATACAATAAACCAGTTCATATAATGACAGGGATTTTTGAACTTGAAAAACACTCTGCAGATGTGATGTGGCCTCATGAAGTGGTAGTCACATCTGGAAGCAGGCAGAGAACTGGCAAGCTTGGCAGATAAGAACTGCGCTTGGAGATGGTCCAACAGCTTCCTTCTGTGGGTTTCTTGGCGGGTGGGAGATGGAGGGCAGGGACTGTTGGCTTTCCCCAACTCCTCCTGAGACAGACCTAAAGGGTGACTGTCTTCCTGCCCTTGACCTTAGACAGAAAAGACTGTTGGGGGAGTCTTCTGCTCACCCATTTCTCTTTCCTCTTATGTCCTTCCCTCTTTCTTGCTCAAATCTTCCCCCTCTTTCATGGCCCTGTTCCAATTTCACCTCCTGCATGAAACTATTCTGGATAAATCAGACCACATCAGCCCACAGAGGTTTCTTGGTTTTTTAGGGGTCTTGATTCTAGGCCAGTTTTGAGGTTTTCCCCTTTTTTATGCCCCTCCATGCATTTGTGCCTCCTGGAGGAGGTAGACCTGGAACTGGGCCTTGGGGGGTGGCCTGGGAGGGGAGGGGGCCTATGGGGAGAAAGAGAATTATGGTCAGGAGAAAAGGAGGCTGTTGAGAGTGGGGGAGTCCAGAAGTCCTCGAGAGGGGAGACTGTATGTAGGGAGAGCAGTTGGGGGTGGCCCTGGACGTCTTGGGACCTGACCAAATAGGGACTCAGCCGAATGCTCTCCAGCAAGGAAATGCAGGATGGAAGGAGGATTCAGAAGCCGCGGGACAGGGCCTGACTGAGCCTTTGCCCTCCTCCTGGAGACCAAGAGGGAGTTCCCAGGATCTCCCTCCAGGGACCGGGGAAGAAGTTTTGTTATTTGTTAGGGACAAAGGCTAGAGCACTTTAAAAGTAGGACTTGTCCCCAGTGGAGAGGTCATCTGTCCATGCCCTACTTTGGGCCAGACCATATCCAGAATCCCTTGATGAGTATCAGAGGGCTTAATCCTTCAGGGAGTAGGGCCTTGAGGCCAGCATGGGACAAGGAGCTGGGACAGTAGGCTCAAAGAAGGCCAGATTGAGGACAGCCTTCCTCAAGGTCTCAGCTAGGCCAAGGCCATCACACAGACAAAGAGCTGCTGGCCTAGCTCTGCTGGAGGAATGAGCTCAGGGTTGAGAAGAGGCCAGCAGGGGTGCCCGGTACACGGTAAGCAGGTCCCAGGCTGGCCTGAGTGGCCCTGTCGACGGATGCCCAGAGGCAGACCCACCCTGCACACGTCCACCCGCTTTGATGAATGGGGCCACACGGCCGGCAGCCTTGCCGTCCCTGTCCTTCAGCAGTTTCCAGGGGCTGGTTTAATCCTCCCACTCCCTGAGCCAATTTGGCGATGCCCTTGATGACTTGGGCCAGGCCTGGTTGATTGAGATTGCTTGCCGGTCCAGCATCTTCCCTCCTCTGTCCTTTGTGGAAGGAGCCGCCGGGGCTTGGGGGAAGAGGAAGGTGTCGCCAAGGGTGTGAAGCATCCATTATTCCTTTATTAGCCAATGTGCCATTTCTGGTCTCATTCTCCTTCCTGGCAGCGGTGAGTTTAGGGGCGGAGAAGCCCAGTTATTTTAGTTTACCCCTGCTTCTGTCACTGGGAGCAGTGGTGGTGGAGGGGGCGGGGACGGACAGGGCTACGTGCTCTCCAGCAGGCATTTGTGAATGGGCCTCAGCTCCCAGGCTGACCCGCCGGCAGGCGGCCCCCCCAGGACACACTGACTCTTACTGGCTGGACGGCGTTTTTCCAGCATTGCAGCGGCCAGGCAGGAGGAAGCTTTCTTCTGGCCCAAGAACAATACCAGGGTCAGCCCAGGGACCTCCCTCCTACACCCTCTTCCTTCCATTGTGAGCTGCTGCACAATCCCAGGCCCCTCTGTTCTACACAGCCAGGGGGGCTGGGGGGTCAGGCCCAGGAGAGATTCACAGTGTGTGTGACACCGTCAGTTGCTTGCCTCCACTTCCCAGGCTGGGCCAGGGATCTGGAGGCAGCCGATGGCCAAACAAACCAAGTGAGTGAGTGGCCATTGGGTCCCTGTCCTTTGCAAGGGGCTACCTCCAGAGTGGGGCCCCCAGCTGGATGCTACCACTCTTTCTCTCCTTTCCCCATTGACTCGTAGCCTGCCAGGGCTAGAAAAGACCCAGAACTTCCACGACAACCCCATTACAGACGAGGAAACTGAGAGACCCAGAAAGGCAAAAGATTTACCAAACTTCTCATTGCCCTGCTTAAAAATCCTTCACTGATTCTCAGGGCCTATGGAAAACCCTGGACTTTCCTTTAGCCCAGGGCCTGCTGGCACCCCTGGCTTCTTTCCTGTGACTCCGAGTCTGTCTGTGCTCTCAACTTGGTGACTGATTGCCAAGCCCCTGATCCAGCAGCACCAGTTGCCTTCAGTGTCCTTCCCACCTCATCCACCTGCCTGCCTGCCCCACACCTGGTTTTTGTTTGTTTGTTTGTTTGTTTGTTTTTTGAGATGGTGTTTCACTCTTGTCACCCAGGCTGGAGTACAATGGCTCGATCTCGGCTCACTGTAACCTCCGCCTCCCAGGTTCAAGCTATTCTCCTACCTCAGCCTCCCAAGTAGCTAGGATTACAGGCGCGTGTCACCACACCCGGCTAATTTTTGTGTCTTTAGTAGAGATGAGGTTTCACCATGTTGGCCAGGCTGGTCTTGAACTCCTGAGCTCAGGTGATCCACCTGCCTCGGCCTCCCAAAGTGCTGGGATTACAGGTGTGAGCCACCGTGCCCAGCCCCACACCTGTTCTTCAAAGACTCTGCTTAGAGGTCACCTCCTCTGTGAAGACCTCCCTGATAAGGGACTTTTCCAGTGCGTTAGTTTGTTGATTCACCTGGCTCCTCCAGCACTTAATATATTCCTAGAGCACAGCTGCCCCTCCACATCACTGGTACACATGCATGCCTCTCCCACACATGCATCTCTCCCTGAAACACACATGATCCCGGGAGCCGAAAGCGTATCTTATTCACCTCTGCAGCTCTTTGCACAGGTCCTCAAAGTGTGGCCCCTGATCAGCAGCAGTAATATCACCTGGGGACTTGCTAGAACTGCAAAGTCTTGTGATCTGTCTTCACCCCAGTGAACCAGAAACTCTGGGAGAGGGGCCCAGTGGTCTGCATTTTAACAAGCCCTCTGTGATACTGATGCATGCAACAATTTGAGAGCCACTGCCTTATGACCTATTTGCAGGCCACTGGCTTTTCACTACTTCTGGATAGTTCAGGGACTCACTGACATCACCTTCCCCTATCCCCTTCTATCTGCTGCTGAGATTTTTGGTTGGTTGTTTTTTACCATTATTTTGCTCAAATGAAGGACAAAGAATTGTGCCCTGTTTGACAACCCAGGACATGGATTTGCAAATGGTTTGGTGATTCAAGGACAACATGGTCCCCCAGACTCCAGCAACTGCTGCTGTCACTGGTCATGCCTCAGAGGACCCCTGGGTCCTGACAGCCCTGGGCGAGCCAGTGGGGATTAGGGTTTCTGGAAGGCTCATTCCCTTTGCACCAAAGATAGAAACCTCAGCAGAGTCCTCAGTGATGCTGCATATTTCCAGGTGGTCAAAGGCAACACCTGGGGTGGAGATGTGGGGGCAACCCACCTGGATGGGGCGAAGCCCTGGGCTCAGTGTTCCAGATCTTTCCTGCCAGCGCACTGCTTTGTGTGTGTGGCAGATGAACCATCCACAGCGTGCTGGGCAGAGGCCGACAGGGAGAGGAGTTTGTTCCCTGCGTGCAGAACCTCTGCAGCGGCGGGCGCTGACACCGAAGCACACTGGGTGGCAGGAGGAAGCCTCCCTGGGAATAAAGCAACAAACACAAACTTCTGTCTACAAAGAGAATAATCCAAAGTTGATGTTACATCGACCATAAGTAAGAACAACAAGGGAGTAGCAGGCCTAGCTAAACACGCCCTGGAAAGGCTACATACTGTGGTTGTGTCCAGAAAACAATTTTGGACTCCAGGAACCCCACAGAAAATGACGGCCTGTCCCTTGGACCCCTGCTTGCAGTGAGACCACTGTCCCTCCGAGCATCAGTGGTCTCACTTCGAGCAGGGGGCACAAGGGACAGGCCATCATTTCCTGCCCCCGAGCCTCACCCTCCTCCTGTGAAATAGGAGTGCTGGCCTTGCCCTCCTTCTGGATCCAAGTCTTCACCCCCCTTGCCCACTTTTGGGGTGCTCCTGGAGGAAAGAGCTCTGATTATTAAAGCATTAGATGTAGTCTTGTGTTCTCCAAAGACCCTCTTTGTTCCTTTTGGCACCCCACCCCCAAAGGGTTCAGGAGGAAGTTCTGTCTCTAGCGGTCTAGGCCCTGCTCTCTCTCCAGAGTGAAAACCTCAAGGAGTGTTTTCATTACTCCTGGGGACTTTGGGGTTGCTTTTCGCTGTGGGTTTCCTGGAGTGTGTCTCTTTTGAATCCCAGAGGTCTGCCAGCCTGGCCGGGATCCAGGGAGGGTAAATGGTGGCTCCTTGTCTGCTGAGACAAGCGTGGCACCACTGTGGCCACCAGCCCTGAAAATTTGGGGCCCAGGCTCCCAAGCTCTCATGGGGGCCCAGTTGCACCATGAGGCCCAGGGCTGTTGGCCACTAGTTCTATGTTGAGTGGCCAACATGGCCTGGGCTGGGGTTCCCCTACCTGTGAGGTGCTAAAGTGTCAGGTGGGATGGACACTGCTGTGGCGTGGTGTCCTCATTGCTAAGGTGACTATTGGAGCAAATGACCTCAGTAGCCACTTGCACCTCGCATGCTTTGTGGCTCTGATTAGATCATTCATCTCCAACGTAGTATATGTGGGGCCACAGGTGCAGGTGGGATTCAGAAAAGGGAAAAGGTAGGCTGGGGCGACCTCATGCCTTCATGGGGAGGTGGGCCCCAAACACTTGAACCATCTACTCATTTTTTATCAAAATAGTACCTGTCTGTAACTTACAAAAATTAAATGATACTGAAAGGCCTGTGACAGAAAATAGCAGCTTTCCACCCCCTGCGTCCTCAATGACCCGTTCCATTCCTCAAAGCAACTACATACCTTCACTGTTTTTACTATTTTTTTTCTAGTGGTACCACCCTATTTCGAATACAGATATCTAATCTCTAATATTTCTAATATCTAGTATACTATTATTATACTGTTCTTTTTAAGTATATCAATTCTAGCGATTTCCTGCTGATTTTCTTATTATGATAGAGAAGAATTTTGTTCTCCTATACTCTGTCCTCTCAATATAGGTATACCGAATTTTACTTAAATGTTTAATCAGATGATTACTTCATTAACGAATCCTGCTTTCCTTTTCTTTATTTTGCAAAAATTCAGATTCACAGGAAAGTTGCAAAAATAACACAAAGAATTCCTGTATAGCCTTCACCCAGATTCCCCAAGTGTTCACTTTTTACCATACTCGCTTTATCATTCTCCCTATGTAGTTTTATTATTTTCCTAATTCCTTGAAGAGTAAGTTGCAGACACAGTGCCACTTTACACCTAGATACTTCAGCATGTTTTCCTAAAAGCACGGACATTCTTTTCCATAAATGCAATCTAATTGTCATATCAGGAAATTAGCATTGACAGAATACTGTTACATAACCTGTAGACATTTACATTTTGTTAATTGTCCCACTAATGTTCTTGATAGCTAAAGAAAAAGTTTTTGTTTTTTTGTTTGTTTGTATTTTTTTTTTTTTGGTTTAGAACCTATACAAGATCAGACTTTGCTTTTAGTTGTCATATCTCTTTATCTCCTCAATCTTTCTTTGTCTTTTATGACCTTGACATTTTGAATAGTACAAGCAGGCCAGTTATTGTGTAGAATGTCTGTCAATTTGATTTTGTTTGATGTTTCTTCATAATTGAGTTTGTGTACTTTTTTTTTTTCTTGAGATGGAGTTTTGCTCTTGTCACCCAGGCTGGAGTGCAATGGTGCGACCTCGGCTCACTGCAACCTCCGCCTCCCGGGTTCAAGTGATTCTCATGCCTCAGCCTCCTGAGTAGCTGGGATTACAGGCACATGCCACCACGCCCGGCTAATTTTTCTATTTTTGGTAGAGACTGGGTTTCACCATGTTAGCCAGGCTGGTCTAGAATTCCTGACATCAGATGATCCGCCTGCCTCGACCTCCCAAAGTGCTGGCATTACAGGCATGAGCCACCACTCTCGGCTGAGTATGTGCACTTTTTAAGGGAATACCACAGAAATGGCGCTGTGTCCCTCTTCGTGCAGCTCATGGAGAGGCACAGGGATTTTGTGATGTTGACATTGACCAACTGGTTAAGATAGTAGCTTCCAGGCCTCACTGCTATGAAGTTACTATTTTTCTTTTTTTAATTTTTTTGAGACAGAGTCATGCTCTGTTGCCCAGGCTGAAGTGGAGTGGTGCGATCTCAAGTCACTGCAACCTCTGCCTCCTGGGTTCAAGTGATTCTCCTGCCTCAGCCTCCCAAGTAGCTGGGATTACAGGTGCCTGCCACCACGCCTGGCTAATTTTTGTATTTTTAGTAGAAATGGGGTTTCACTGTGTTGGCCGGGCTGATCTCAAGCTCCTGACCTCAGGTGATACACCCACCTCGGCCTCCCAAAGTGCTAGAATTACAGGCATGAGCCACTGTGCCCCGGCCCCAAGTTACTATTTTTCTCTTTGTAATTAATAAGTATCTTGCAAGGAGATAGTTGAGACTATGTAAATATACTGTTTCTGCTAATACTTTCACTCACAAATTTTAGCATTCCTTAATGATTCGTGCCTGAAATGTCATCATGCTGATCAGCAAATTGTGGTTTTAAAAAATTCCATCTACATTTATTAGTTGGCTTTCTGCTATAAAGATCTTTCCTTCTCTATTTTTCTTTTATCTGTTTATTTACATATGTTTTGGCTCATAGATTTTTATTTTATTCTAAGGGTTATAATCCATTACTATTATTTATTTTGATGCTCAAATCATCCCAGTGGGAGCCCTTGCAAACTGGCTTCTGTGTGTTTCTAAAATGTCCCCATTATTCTTTGAGCACTTCTTGGCTTTCTGGCATGAGAACTCGTTCTGGGCTTATCTGGTATTTTCTCTGCCCCAGCCCTGGAATCTAGTGTTATCTAAGGAGCCCTGGTACCTTTTAATGAATGGTTCTTAGAAGCCAAGATCGGGACCTAGGTGTGCTCATTGCTGCTCAGTTCTCACGTTTTTTACTGTCTCCTCCCTCATTCCTTGAGTGCCTGGGTTCTCAGGTCACAGCTTCTGTTATTCTGCTTCTCCAGAAATAAACTTTGAATCTTTTGCCTGGTGGTGGGGACCAAAGTGTAGTTTCCTGGCTATGTGGAAAGGGAAGGGGACTTGGGGAGTCTCATATTTAGACTTCGATCTGGTTCTGCTGTTTCCTGCCAACACCTGAGCCTTGCCTCTCCTGGTACCTGGGGCCTGCAAGCTTTGAGTCCTCGGAGATTTGCAGCCTCCATCCATGCATTTCTCATCAGTATTCCTCTCTGCACATAACTTAGGTTGCACCTGTCCCCACACTGCCAAGTTGCCCACTCCTCCTTCGTTTACTTTCTGTCTTTGCAAAGTTTGTTGAAATCTCTTTTCTTGATCTCTGTGCTTATGGGGGTTTACAAGTTTTTGTATTCATGCGAGAGCAGGAGTTGAATTAAATGCATGTGGTCAATCCTGTCGAGTCAGAAGTCTAATTTGTTTGGATTTAAATAGTTAGGGAAACAGGAAGAAGGTCGGAAGACTGAGCTCTGTGTGCTTGTCAAGAGGAGCAACGGGAGCAGATGGTGTCGTGTGGGAGTCGGGGATAAAGCGATCTGTCTTCAGAGTTCAGGCAGGAGAACTGGCTTGTGGCTGAGCCCTGGACAGGTTGTATAGAGAGGATAAAGGGGGTGCAGGATGTACCTGAATGCCAGTACATAGATTTTTTTCTTTGCTGTTGTTCAAAGAACTCTAGGAGGGGACACACACACACAAACACACACACACACACACACACACACACACACACACCAAGCTTACCAACCAGGAGTTGGGCAGAGTGAGCAGAGTATAAGCCCCAGTCGTCTGAGGGGCCTGGGAAAATCTCTGCTTGGATTCAGACCTTACAAAGATTCAGACCCTACACAAGAGCCACCAGGGCAAAAGTGCTCTGGGACTCAAGGATAAGGCTCTATTGTCCTCCCCTGCTTAGGATTCCAGCCACACCCTGCCTAGCTTTGTATTTGCCCCTTCCTGGTGGGAAAGACTCTTCCTCAGCAAGCCTCCAGGGCCCTGGGAGCAGGGCTCTTGTCCGACACCACCTCTGAGACAGCACTGGTACGCTGTTGGAGCTCCATCAATCACAGAACCAGAGAATCGTTGCTGAAATTGCCAGAGCAAATGTGAAGCCGACTGTGTGCAAAGGTGAGCCTGAAAGCAGCCTCTTCAAATTGCCCTTAAGAACTTGTAAGGCACCAGGTAGTTGCTGGCACCTCTGTCTCTGCAGCCGCCTGAGTCCCGCTGTCCTTTGCCGTTACTAAGAAATGTGGCCCCCACCCCCAGTGGTAGCCCAGTCCCAGAAGGTCTCATATAAAGTACAAGCTGTCCTTGCCTTTTGCCAATTCACATTTCAACAATCCACGCATTCTGCAGTTCCTGAAAACCGCTTGTGTAGAACTTCTGGTAGCTTTAATCTCCTTACTTGGGAGTTCCTGCTCATTTCTGGAAATGTTTAAATAAGCAAGTCTACCCTTAAGGAAAGTCAAGACAGCTTTTCCAGTATAATACATTGCATCTTAGTGATAAAGAGGTAGAAACCTCAGAGCTTAGACTGGTTGAGGCAAGGCCAGTCTGTGCACGGTTTTGTCAGCTGCTCCTCCTCTCAAGAACACTAAGGCCTGGAGGGCAAGGGCTCTGGGTGCATCCTTATTACCTGGAAGTGCTCCTTTTCCAGCAGATCACCTGCAAGGATTCCTCCTACCGACATGTTGTCACCTCAGCCCCTGATGTGGAGGATAAAGCTGGGTATACTTGCGATGGGGCTGGTGAAGAAGAGAGGGTCAGATGAGGGCAGGCTCAGGTATAGGGGTGCCAAGGATGGGTACCTAGACCAGCCAGAGAGAACACAGAAGACTTAGCTGTCTCACCATGGTGCCCAGGGTAAGGAACAGCCAGCATTGGATGGAGGAACAAAGAGATGAAATGTCCTCTGTGCATGTATCTTGAAAAGCACCTAGTCACCATTCTAAACCATCCTAAACACGTCCTTCTAAACAAGGAAGGCAAGGCTTCCAGTGGGGAAGTGCTGGGCCAGAGGCCACACAGCTCACTCAGCCACTGACTTGGGGCCCAGGGTCCCTTGGTCGCTGGTCTTCCCACGCATCCTGTAGTTTCTTTTATAATGAATCCGAATGATTGGTCCTTGTACAAGGCTCACAGGACATCTGTTTAATAATGTATTCTAGAATTTCCTAGAGATCAGCATCAAGTAGGTGTCTTTGAAAAGGCTTCATCACTAAAGCATCTGCACAGAAAATGTTCTGTAGAGAGGAAAGAGGGGGAGAAAAAGAAAGGAATGACAATCAGAGCTGCCTCTCTGTCTCTGCACACACTCCCCTCTCTCATCCAAGTGAGAACTGCAAGACCACATAAACTGCTAATGGCCGAGGTTCCCGGGGCCCCACTCCTCAGCCCCGCCATGCCGGGGCACAGAGAGGTGAGGGCTCTTCCGAAAGATGCGGTGGTGTTTGGGGGCCTTCAGACACACCCTGGAGGAGGAGGACTGCCACAGCATCTGGGCACCCCGCACTGGCAGTTGTACCCTGTCCTCATTGGTCTCTGTTCTGCATACTGGGCTGTGTGTCAGGCCTGTGGCTTCCTTTTTCATCCCTGAAGGAGGCCACTAGCCACATGGTGACTTTTTGCAAATTAGAAAGAGGTGCCCCTTCCTCAGCACAGCCTCTGTCTGATATTGTCATAAAAATAACTCAAATCTATGAGGACAGAGTGGCCGAGTCACCTCCTGGGGTTGTTCAAAGCATGCAGAAGCAGCAGCCCGCTCTCATTTTAAGTGGATTTCACATGCTGCAGCTTGAATTGAATGCTTGGGTCACTAAGTCATTTTCTAGAAGGCCAAACTTTGAATTGAGAACCTTTCAGCTACAGAGAACCCTCCGCTGAAGGGTAATGTCTAACAGCCAAGAAGGCAAGTTTCCTCCATTCTATTTCTTCAGGAGGATGGAGTCACAAGGTCATAGGAGGGCCAACCTGAAAGGAGCCTTCATGGTTGTCCATATAACACAGCCCCTTTCAGTCTGCACTGAGCCAAACTCAAGCCCCAGGCCAGCGCAGATGAGCTGAATTCTCAAGATTGTTGTGAGTCAGAGGTCACTGTACACAGGAGAGAGATTCCTGCTGTCCAGGAGGGGCTAAGTGCAAAGATGACTTTCAGGGAAGAAAAGGTCACTACCTTCCCCTGCCGCAGTTAACTCTCTGGGCAATGGGTCCTGGGCATGAGGCACTTTTAAAGCTCTCCGAGTGAATCTGGCTTGCAGTCATGGCTGAGCCCCTCTGCCCTAAGGTATTAAAGACTTATCCCATTTCCCCAGTCTGTGAGATACTTACATCATAGAAAAATAAGCAGTTAGCCAGGACTTGATCCTAACTTATAAAACATTAGTTCAGTAGCTTCTGTCATCTTGAAATTAGTCATGCCCAGCCTTATTTTCTCCCTGTCCTATAAGAAGGTAGGATTCCTCAGAGCAGGGTTCATGTCTTCTTTGCCATTGTGTTTCTTATAGGTGATGCTCTATCCCCCATCTCCACCCCACCCCATCCTTCACCAAAACTCATCAATTTCATTCTAAATTTTATTTTATTTGGGAGTTTACAGACTCTCCTTCCATCCCCTATGGCTTCCCTAACTCCTCCGCTAGTCCTCCTTGCCCCTTGGCTGTTGTGACAGCCCCTTACCAGTCTGCCCTGGGTTTGGTTTAAATCCCCTAAATCCAGTCACCTCTAGCATGACCTACAAAGTGCACACATCTAGCTAGTTTCCTGATTTGCTCCAGCCTGTCCTTGCCTTCCATCACATGGAAGACAAGCTCCTCTCATGCACGGTCATCCCGATCCAGCCCCTGCATTTCCTTCCAACCCTGCATCCCACATTTTCCCTATCTTGCACCCCATGTAACAGCACACTGGACTAGCTGTGGAGCCCTGAGTACAGAAGGGCCAGGTCTGTCTTCTCCTGGCTGATCCATCATGACCTGGCTCGGGGATTGGCTGTGGAAAGTAGTCCACAGACACTTAAGGAACACTCTCACAGCAGCCCTGGCGCACCCTGCAACACGCACAGGACCCAGAAGTCATCCTCTGGTGACCAAGCACCTTTACTTCCCCATTTCCTCCTATCTAGGATGGAGATAATAAAACCTCCTCCCTGCAAACCACCATCTCAGAAGGCTGTAGTGAGAATCAAGCAAGACAATAATGGAGAAACTTCTTTGAAAACAGTGAAGTGCCAGTCAAATCTAAGGGCTTCTGAGAGGGCAGCAGTAAATAGGTATTGCACACGGCAGCTCCTGGGGCCCACTGGGAGCCACTCACCACGAGCATGGTGCACGTGCCTGTGAGCAGGGCAGACAGAGTGGCTGCAACACAGGCTTCTTCCTTCGGTATTTTTATAAAGGGAATCGGGTGAAGGAAATGTCTTGGAATAGACAATCTTCCTAAACTCCCCCAAAATAACTTCAGTGGAAACAATTGTAACGTCCACTCTGCCGGCATTGTTTCAGTCCACTGTAGTATGGGAAAAGTCTCCCGGCATTTCCAACTCAACTGGGAATCCACTTGACTTCCAGACGTCTAGAAACAAAGGGATTGTGCCCAAGGGCCACTCTGGGTGTTCGTGGCCCTCTGGTGCCGAAGACAATTCCAGGGCCTGTGTATAGCTTACTCTTCCTCTCTCCCTCCCTTTGGGAGACATATTTGCTGAAGGGCTTTGTATTTTCCCATACATAACTTTGTAGGGGTCGTTACCAAAATAGTTTGTTAGAATACGCTTGAGATTCTAGATTTCCCTCCAGTCAGTCACACAGCCCAGTGTTCCAGATTCGAGGCCTCCCAATGCTCAGTGACTCTTTGCCACCTGCACCAGATAGAATCAGTCCTCTCCTGAAAGGTCTCTCCTTCTTCCTTTCTCTAGCTGGGAACAGGTGCTCATGTCCCCAATCCTTGTCTGGTCTTCCTGTCTCCCCACTGCTTCTCTTGTGAGTCTGTCCTCCTCAAAGAAATTGTCCAAGCATCTTTGCTCACTCCTGTCTCCCCTTTCCCTCTCCCTCCCAGACCCAAGTGGTGACACCAGCTCTCCCCTGGCCTGAGACAGATCTGAAGCCCTGGAATGTTTCTTCACTCCCTCATCTATTCTTATCCTCCACCACCCCTCACTTGCTGCCCCAGGTATTCCAGGACAATCCTATTTACCTGCCATTTTATCCTTTTCTTCTTGTTGAGACAGAGTCTCACTCTGTCACCCAGGCTAGAGCACAGTGGTGTGATTTCGGCTCACAGCAACATCTGTCTCCCGGGTTCAAGCAATTCTTGTGCTTCAGCCTCCCGAGTAGCTGGATTACAGGCGTGTGCCACCACGCCCAGCTAATTTGTATATCTTTTAGTAGAGATGGGGTTTTGCCATGTTGGCCAGGTTGGTCTCAAACTCCTGACCTCAGATTTTATCCTTTTCAAAAACCTGAGCTTGTTAATTGTCTCACTAAATGAGACTTAAGTTTTTATCTTTGTAAACAAAACAAAAAACCCTTGCTCGACTCAACTGGGAATCCACTTGACTTCTAGAGGTCTGGAAACAAAGGGATTGTGCCCAAGGGCCACTCTGGGTGTTCATGGCCCACAAAAAACAAAAACAAAAACAAAAAAAGCAAAAAAAGCAAAAAAAACCACCCTTACTCCTATTTCTGGCTCACCATACATGAAGATCAGTTTCCTTCTTGCCTGGATCTTGTCCTCTCCACCTCTCTGCCTCTAATTCTGCCATCCCTCAAAATCTCTCTCACTTCCCCCTCTTTGTAAGAAGTGTTTCCTAACCATTCTGCTGGGACATTCTAGAATCTTTGCTTTCTCAGAACATGGTACCCTGCCTCATTACTTCTCAAACTTTAGCGTGCATATGAATAGCATGCGGATCTGGTGAACATGCAGCTTCTGATTCAGGAGGACTAGGGTAGGCCTGAACTTCTGCATCTCCAGCCAGCTCCCAGGTGATACCAACGCTGCTGGTCCTCAGACCACACTTTGAGTAGCGGAACCCTACAACAATGGTTCCCACATTTTGCTGCACAATGGGCTCCTGTGGGGGGGTGGGTTGAAAGAGACTGGTGCTAGTCTTCCATCCCTAGACACTCTGATGTTTTTAGCATGGAGCTTGACCCAGGCATTGGGATTTTAAAATCTCCCCAGGTCATTATACTGTGCAGTGTGGGAACCACTGCCTTATTGAATAAAGTGAATATGGCTAAGCCTATTATTATTTCATCTGTGCTTACCTTGTCTCGACCTTGATAGACTACAGCCCTCTCTAAGGCAGGACTTGGTCAACATTTTGTTTTGAGCATTGATAGATGAACCAACTGATTGGATATTAGGCCCTTACGTGCTTTTCTGATGATGAATCGGTGTTAATGAGCATATATGTGTTGCCACAGAGAAATGTACTAGATATCAAGAGGGAAATAAAGATGGATCTTGGCAGACCATGGTGAAATCTACCCGGTGCCAGCATCAGCGGAGGGTGGCCCAGGCTGTCCTGTGTGGCAGGCTCCAAGGGCTCTGGGCATGTTTTTGGCCCTTTCCCACCCACAAGAGGAAAAAGAAATTCTACCTCTCTGGCCTGCTTGTTCTAAAAATACTCACTTTTTCTCCTTTTGGTCTGAGGCAGTGGTTCTCGACCACGTTGTAGACTCGCCTGGGGAGCTTTTAACATCTTTGATGCCCAGGCTGCACCCAGACCAAATGCATGAGAGTCTCTGGAGTGGGACCTGGGCATCGAGATGTTTTAAATGTCCCCAGGGGCTGTCACTGAGCAGCCAGGGCTGAGAGCCACCAACCTCAGGTAAATGTAACCCCTTTATCCTCATCTCAGGTGGACTGAATTTGTCAGGTCCTTCTATGAAGGAGTGGGGAGAGAGTGTGAGGAGGCTGGGTACCTATCCAAGGCAGAAAACCAGCACCGAGTAGAGAGAAGGGCCCAGAGAGGGAAGACACTGCTGCCAAATGCGCCAGGTCTCCAACATGTCTCCAGTGCAAGGGTCTATCGGCCATGATCCACGCGCCAAGTCCAGCCCTCCATTGGTTTTTATAAATAAAGCTTTATTGGAACACAGCCACACTTCTATAGCTGTTTTTGCCATACAGCTGCAGAGCTGAGTCATTGTGACAAAGACCTTATGGCCTGCAAAGCCTAAAATATTTAGTATTTGACTCTTTACAGGAAATCTGCTGATCCCTGCTCTAGAGGGTTGACCCTGCATAGACTCCCTAACTGCAGTTTATGCGTTGGTGCCTATGCGGGGAATTTTTAAAACCACATTTTGGACTTTGTGTAAATTTTTAGTTGCTCTTAAAACAGAGCAGTGTCCTGGTGGCTGTGCTGACAATAAGTCCTGGTTGGCTTCCCTCACTCAGCTGTTGGGGTGGCAGGTGCTGCTGCTCCCACCCTCTGGTCCCAAAGACTCTCTTTGGTTGCCCTAGGGTGCCCGGCAGATGTTACTGTTTTCTCTGCGGGCTGTGAGTCGGGGACTTGGGAAGCCCCATATCAAAACCTAATAGATGTAAGAAGTTAGACACTCTGGCTAGGAATGGACGCTATTCCTGCCCAAGGACAATGGATTCAGGTGAGGAGGGCTGCAGGAGGCAGAGGCTCTGGAGACAGAGAGCAGGGAGGGGATGAGAGCTGCCCTCAGTCAGAGCCACAGGAACCCTGGCAGTGGAGGATGGCCAGGAAGCACCTAAAGACTGAGCTTCAATATCCTGAGTCCAGGTTCTCAAATTCTCCGCCATTCCTTCTTGAGCCACCGCTGTGCCCCTGAAAGTAGGTCAGATCACTGTCTGCTACAGAGCCATGGTGGGAATGAGATACCAACTACGTCAGCAGGGCCACTATTGCTTAGTGAGCCTGCTGGCCAGAACCAATGGCTGCCCAATTTAAGACAACCCGTAAAGACCTTTTTATGTGGTGCAGACTCTTTAATGCCATGCATCCACACAACAAAAGCTTAGCACTGCTTTCTGGGAATGGAACAAGTAATTGAATTTCTGAAATGATAAATTTCACTATAGTCAGAGAGAATGGTACAACCAGTATCCTTAAAGTATCTGGATTCTCTTGTAAAATTAACAAGTTGGAGTCGATTGTCTAATTTACTAAAGATATTTGGAACAGGACTTACAATTTCCTAGTATGCTTAAAATACAGTTCCACACAGAGATTTTTCTGCATGCAAGCAGCTTTTTAGGAACTCATCTTTGTCCATCTAATCTTTCTTCCTAATTGGAAACCTCTGTAAGACCTTATCCTTTGTCATTTCTGCAAGTTCCTCATGCTTTTTAAATTTTTGACCACACACTTGTCAGGGAGATCTATTATCTTCTTCTGGTACTGATCAGATTCACATGAAGCAGCACAGCTATTAGTGTCTGAATTTGGAAGAAGGGAGAGGGAAGAAGTGAGGTGCTCCGGCACAACCCAGTTACAGCAACCTTGTAAATGTATGCATTCAATGCTGGAATTGTTTACAGAGCGAGTGCCCACCACAAGTGGGGCTAACCCTTTCTGTAGCTTGTTTAAAGCCACATTCATTATTCATTCATTCATTTGTTCACTCCATCAATCAGCATTTGTTGAGTACCTGCTATGTGACATTGCTGTGCAGAGTCATTATAATGGGATCTGGGGGTCTATTGCCAGAGAAAGGGAACCCACGCACACACTTCTGGATGGGCACTCGCTGCCGTCAGTACTGGGTCTCATGACTGATGCTCTTATGAGCATTCCGCTATGGTTCAATCCTGAGCCTCATGGGAATAGGCTTTGATGTTAGAGAACTGAGGTGCCACCCTAGTTCCATTGCTTACTTGCTGCATTTCTTTAGACATGCTGTTTAGTCTATACAACCCTCCTTTTCCTCATTTGTAGAGAATGGATAATTGTAGTACCTATATCTCAGGGCTATTGTGAGGTTTAAATTAGTTACTGTATCAGAAACTTTTCACTCAGTGCCTGCCTCCATACATTACAGCCCGTTGCTATCATTATGATAGCTCATAATCCATGTAGACATCATTTGGCTCCTTCTATGGCGAGGAGACTTTCGGAACACCTTCCAGGAAACTGGCATTGCTCAGTCAGGAGAAGAGAGCGTATTTATCGGGCAGGACTGGAGGGGAAGGAAAGAGTTCGCAGGGAACTTCCTGCCATTGTTGGGCTGTCTCCTCCGCATGTGACTCGGCTCAAAGATGCCCAAGCCTGGTCTTGCTGTCTCCTTTTTCTTTATCTTCTTGCCACTCTGAGGTATCCTAGGAGGAGCTAGTAGAACCTTTTGAAAACAGCCAAGGAGTGTCACAGATCTGGCAGGTTTCGTGCAAAGGCCCAAGCCACCTCCCACAGATATTCCCCCTCTCCACTTCTTCCCCAGCTGTCAGTCTCATCAGCATCTGCAACGTGTAAGATGCAATTCTGGAGGTGAAGCTTAGGGCTCTGGCATGGGGTGGGGGTCTTAGGAGTCCCTGGAGTCCCCTAGTCTTTGCCTAGGCTATGGGCCCAGCTGTGATCCAGAATTTACTTTCACCTCCAGCCCTTTCACATCAGTAGACAGCACAAATCTAGGGCAGCGAGCCTGTGTCTTCTATAACCCAGTAGAGGCCATTGGATGGGACCCCCCTGTTGGTGCTGACTGGGGTCACAGTTTGGGCTGGCCTACCTCCTTGGACCCTGCTGCCCATCCATCGCAGGGTGGAACTCCTGGTCTCACCGTCCCGGCCTGTGTTACTTTGTGTGACCCCCGCCAGACATATTGCTCTCTTTATGGGTACCGACACCCCTCTTAGTCTGTCTGGCTTGAGCTCTCGGGACCTAGGGTCCACTTGGACCCTTCTCTTTGCAAGCTGATCTGGCTTGAGCATTTCCCATTTGGGTTCAGCAAACATGTAATCCAGAACTGGCCAGGTGTGTTTCTATCTGTCATCTCCTTTGGTTTTCAGCATCTCATTTAATTCCTACAACGAAAGGTAGGTATTAGTCTCTCCATTTTCAGGCAGAGGAAACTGAAGCTTAGAGAGGATAAATGAACAGTATGGGTGCCTGGCCAATGTACCTGCTGCCTTGCTGTCTCAGAAGTGAGACACTTGTTACACACAGGGGGCCTGTGGAGCTAGGTAGTGGGCCTAAGCATCTGTGGTGTGTTGTCACCATGCAGCCAGTGAATGGCCACCTTTGTCCTCGGAGAGCTTACAGTTTCACTGAGTCCTGGGGGACCCAGGTCTTTGTTACCTTTTCCCTTTAACTGAAGGAGAGCTAGCAATCCCTAAGCACTGAGCCTTATGGTTAGAGGACATCAAGATCCTGGCCTCTTGCAGAGCAAGAGATATTGCCTAGTTAAAGGCCACAGACCCCTGGGCCTCTGGGCCACCCATGAATGCTCTTGGTCCACAGTGGATCCAGTAAGAATGGCCCAACTCTGGCCTGTCAGACAGTGATCATCTTAACTTTTTATACAACAAACAATTATGGAGGCTCATGGTATCTAAGGCACTGTGCCAGACACTGTGGGGCCTACAGAAGTGAAGGAAGCATGGCTCCTGAGCTCCTGAAAGTTTGTAGCTTGTTTGGGGAGGCAAGCATTTAAGTAACTATCTAGACCATTCAGACAGCAGGATGGAGTACTAGGAAGTTTGTCCAGAGTGCTGTGTGACCAGATGGATTCCTTCTCATGGGAACTGGGATCAGCTTTGCATGGCAGGGGCATTTGTGCTAATGGTAAAAGCTGACAGAATTTTAGGGGTAAACAGAAGTGGGAAGATGTTCCAGGCTGGAGACAAAGCCTGGAAGGAGGAGTGTGTGTTCAGGGATGGCATGGCAGGTGCACAGGGAAAGGGAGGCCCAGATGGTCCTTAAAGATCAGCGGCTGACCATTCTCCAGTCTAACTCCAAATGCCAGGGCAGGAACCCGGGTATCCTGGCCCCCAGCCCAGTGCTCCTTCTGCTGCATTGCTGTAAATAGAAGTTTAAAGTGGTTCTCAAGGCCAGAGGGGATTGGGGAGCAGTGGCTGAAGCTTTTCCTCTGGATCGGCTTCTCCTGAGAGATGACATGTGAGGGGGTAGTGAGAGTCTAAGGGATCACCTCCTCCTGATAAGCCAGAAAGCACCTCCACTGTTGGGAGGCTGTGATGCAGCCAGAAATAGTGATCCTGCCATTGCATCCTAGCCCTTGAGTCCATCACCCCAGCCCTGCAGTCCTGCAGTCCTGAAGCACAGGATCTGATCGCCTGAGCCTGGCTCATGCACTCTGGCCTTCCAGGTCAAGCGTGGGGTATGACCAGAGCCAGGAACCATGTGGCACTGCAGGGCAACTCTCTACTCCTCCCTCCTGAAAGTCGACTCAGTGGAAAATGTAGCCATCATTAAAAAAAAAAAAAAAAAGCAAACTCCCCTCTGAAAACCCTATGGATGAAGGGAGCACTTGAAGGGAACACCAAGTACACAAGGGGAAAATGACAAAATGCTGCTTTCCTGGCCTCTGCTGCTGGGCAGCTGGGTGATTCAGCTGCAGGGGCTGCCCTTCTGGAACCTGTCACAGGAGATGCCCCGGCTGCATGCCAAGCTAGGAGGGCCCAGCAGCTGGCATGGGACTCGCTTCCATCCTGGGGAGGCAACTATGTATTTATCTTATTTTTAGAGACTGAGTCTCCTTGTGTTGCCCCGGCTGGTCTCGAACTCCTGGGTTCCAGTGATTCTCCTACCTCGGCCTCCCAAAGTGCTGGGATTACAGGCATGAGCCACTGTGTACAGCCCAATTCTCCATTTTTAAATTTACTGGTTTATGAAATTTGAAATGTTGGGCACCACTAATTTAGGTCTACGACTTTATTTAAAGAAACTCTAAGCTTCACATATTAAAGACTAAACAGAATAGGAATACCCTATTTGTTTTCTCTCAGCCTTGAATCTTTCCCGATCTTTTCAACCTGGTCATTCTGGTCTGGCTCACATGTCCCTTTCTTAGGGAGGACTCTTCTCATGCCCTAATCTAAAGCGTTATCCCCTTCCTATGGTTTGGTTTGGTTTCGAGCACACTTGTTTCTGTTTGAATGACCTTGGTGTTTTTAGCTGCAGGCTGGGGACTATCATTTCCCCTTGGTAGAGTGGAAGTTCTTCTCTGTGGCCTAGGTCACTGTGGCATCCCCAGCACCTAGTACAGCCGCTGGCACCACATAAGCCTCAGCAGAAATGTGTTGCCTGAATGAATGAAACCACGGATTGGCTTCCTGGACGAGGACCCACGTTTCAACCCTCTGTCCCTCCAGCACCAAGGCTGAGCTGCCCCTGCTGGTTCTCGGTCAGACCTGAGGAGAGAGGTCCTCTCTTCCCCACTCTTCTTATCTGTGCTGTGGCTAGCTTCTTAGATACCCCCGAGCCTCCTGGTGCCCGACGGCCCCAGCAGGCTAGTCAGACCCAGTGTCTCAGTCGAGTTTCTTGGCTGCCGAGGCCTGAAATCTTCAGGGCCTTTGAGTAACATTCTGCCCTTGAGCAGGTTCACAGACTGGCTGGTCCTCTGGGAGACAGGCCCCTCCCTGGCTCTTCAGAGCCTCCTTGCAGCTTCCCCTCTTCTAGCTCTCTGCCTTGCCCAGAGTCCTGTGATGAGACGAGGGGAGGGATTGGGAAGTGCCAGCATGGGGCTGGGGCTGGGGCTGGAGCCGGGTGGTGCAGGTCTGTGTGGAGGAAGCTGAGGTTGCAGGGACTGCTTTGGCCCAAGAGTGTCCTGGACACGGCCTGGGAGCTCAGCAGGTGGTTAGTTGATTGACACAGGTATGACCACATTCTAGGATGGTTTTGGGGTTTGGGCGGCTGCTTCCCAGCAGGTGCACAAAGACCACAGATGCAAGTGCTTACAAAGCCTCAGGTTGGAGGCCTTCCTAGCCCAGGGGGCTCCACATGCAGCGGGGCATTCTTGAGCTGGGCTGTCGACGTGCCATACATGCCCAGTCATCTCATTTAACCCTCGTAACGGTCCTCTGATGTGCGTATGCTTCTTTATTACCGCCATTTTTTAGGTGAGAAAACTAGAAGCATAAATAAGGTAGGCATTGCTGCCAGCTCCTGCGGTAAGTGGCAGTGACAGCATCTAGCCAAAACGTTTGATGCCTGATCTCTGCTCAGGGCACCTGGATCTGCATTGCTGCAATCCCCCAGCTCTCCAATTCCACGTGAGCACACTCCACACTGGCTTGGCAGATACTGAGAGGCAGGTCCTGCTGCTCTCGCCTTCACTGTGGCCTCCTTATCCATGCTGATATGGCTTGGCTGTGTCCCCACCCAGATTTCACTTTGAATTATAATAATTGCCACGTGTCAAGGGCTGGGCCAGGTGGGGATAATTGAAGGGAGATGGTTTCCTCCATGCTGTTCTCATGGTAGTGAGTAAGTTTCATGAGATGTGATGGTTTTATAAAGGGGAGTTCCCCTGTACATGCTCTCTTTCTGCTACCATGTAAGATGTGACTTTGTTCGTCCTTTGCCTTCTGCCATAATTGTGAGGCCTCCCCAGCCATGTGGAACTGTGAGTCCATTAAACCTCTTTCCTTTGTAAATTACCCAGTCTCAAGTATGTCCCTATTAGCAGTGTGAGAACAGGCTAATACACATGCCTGTGGCCTCTCCAGCCAGCTGTGACCTACCAGGGCAGACAGCAGGACAGTGATGAACCTGTTCATTCATGTGAGGCCTTGGAGGCTTCCCCCAGGCACAGCGGGGTACACCTCAGAATCTTAGCATGGCTCCGCGGGTGGTTTAGGCAGGGGCTCCCTCCCTGCTACCCACAGATGCCCCTGCCCTGTGCAAATGTGACTACTGCTAGTTTGTATAATGAGCTGCAGCAGAGTGTACTCAGAAGAAGCAGAGCAGAGCCCCTCAAGCGTGGGCCGTGCCTCTCTCACTCTAACCTCAGAGCCTCTGTTCACTTCGCAGGGTGACTCGGGCATCCCTTCCTCCACAGCTCCTTGGACCTTGGATGTTCTTCCATTGTGACTCCACTCAATTTGCGTGTCCATCTTCCCCAGGGGCCCATGCCCCTCTTGGAGACAGAGGTGGAGTCTTGTTTTCCTGTGTCTGTGCACACAGCATGCTCACGGGGCACCGTGGGCATCCTCTGAGGGTTTGTTGAGCATCACTCCTCTTCTAGAGTTGGTTGATGCTTCAGTTCTATGATGGTCTTTGAACCTCCTCAAGTACATAAAACTCTTCACAATGTTGCCCACTTCTCAACAGTTGTCATTTCCCCCTTAGAGGCCAGAACGCAAACATTGCTTTGCCTTCTCTTGAGCTTGCTCTCTAGAGTTCTTGAGGCTCTGGGTCTTATCTGTGCCATAGACACACCACTTCATGAGGGGCCAGGACACAGGCCATATGTGTCTCATCATGCCCAGGTGGTTTTTTCAGGGGCTGCAGAATGGAAACTCTCATTCCTCATGGCCCTTTGTACCTCTCACATTTCTTGGGCCTCTTTCTGCCCCTGGTCTGCAGCAGCTTGAAGGCATTGCCATTTTCAGTTCAGAAGTGTGTCCAGGACCCTTAATAGATATCCATTATCCAGGGAGTGGAGCATGTCAGTCCACTCCAGTTCCATTCTCTTGTGAGTGTCCCGTGTCAATAAGCAGCATGAACACCGTGAGCCTAAGTGGCCTGTGTTCAAGTCTTTCCTGGGTTCATGACCTGGAGAAGGCCTGTAGCCTTTTGGTCCCATTTGGTCTTCGACACAGAGAGTCACAGTCATCCTCCAGTGCCTCCGTCCCCCAACCACACATGGAGACACGGCCTCCCTTCAGTGCACTGTGCTGGCTGTAGAATGGAAGCCTGACAATGGTAGTTGAAGAAGTGGCATTTTACTAATTGTTTCCTGTACATTTTACCCTCTATAATGTAGAAACAATCTTCTAACACTTCCCTGTTGGTCCCTAGTCCCTGTTCTTTGCATCAGTGTCCTCACCTATTTTATCTGTTTATTCAGAAATTAATAAGTAAATGTCATTTGTATTTGACATTGCCTGGTAGATTCCTCCTGACATGGCTACCTGTGGAGGGCAATAAGGGAGGGGCCATGTCTGCTTTCCATGACTTCCTGGATATAATAAGATCAGCCCCACTGACTCCTAAAGTTGTATCATGTTAAATTATTTAGGACTTTTTTGGTTGTAAGCGACAGAAACCCAACTCAAAGTATTTTAAACGTAAAAAGAATTTGTTGGCTCATGAAATCAAAGAAAGTCTTAATAGTGTGGCAAAGGAGGTAGGAAGAGCAAATATTTTCATCCTCATTTTACACAAGAGAGAGGAGAGGGCAGAATGGGATATTAAAAGAATGGTCCATGGTGATCCAGGCTTAGCGACAGCTAGGATCCGGGTCACCCAAAGGGTGTGTGCAGTTTATTATTCAGGACTCTTTAGACTGTTACAATAAGAAACCCTGTTGGAAGGAAAAGGGAGAGAGGGGTGGTTATTCCCTTGGAGCATCCAAGGAAGTCTTGCCCATTCCAGCGACCCAGCCTCTGGAACCGCAGTGCTGTGCAGATGAAAACCACCTGGATATAGGGTGCATGTCATAGGCTCTCACCCACAAGGCTACCCTGCGCAAAATATTCACGTGCACTTTTAAGGGGGTCGTGGAATCCACTGAAACCTGTCTGGGGTTCCTGAGTGAAGCCCTTCTTCTAGAAAAATGTCTAGCTCATTGTGTAGCTAGCCTCTGGGATAGTACTGAGAGCAGAGCTTTTCAGAATGGGTAGAGTTTTAGGTTCACGCCTCAGGGCACCAATGTGTGGCAGGTGGAGGCAGGATGTGTGGGGTGCCAGGGCTCAGCGGCAGCTTCCAGAAATTCCATGTTTACTTTTATTGTCTATGATTTTATATTAGAACTTCAGCTAAGGTATTGTTTTTAAAAGGATCTCTGCTGATTAAAAAATAATAAATTAAAAGTTAGAAAACCACAAATTTAAGCATGGGTGAGCCTGCCCACCCCCGACTTTCCTTTCTGAATCAGGTCAACTTCTCTGAATAGCTGTGCAGCCTAGAGATTCCAGGAATTTTAGAAACATTACCTATTTATTTCTGCTTGGACGTGACCCACACATCCTGCCCACGTGGAGAGAGACCTTGGTAGGATAACTTCTTAGAAAAAAAAAAAAAACATGAAAAACCATGACCCCCAGCAGGAGGAAGCCTCTGCTGTTAAGACAAGCTTATTGTCAGAGGAGGTGTGCTTGGGATTTTTATGGTCCTTTAATCAAGTGCTGTGGTTCCTTTGTATTGTTCACCCCTTGGGATGTCTACCCAGGTTGGGGCTAGAGATGATGGGAGTCTGCAAGTCCTGAGCTAGCAGGGTCTGGACTTGGCCTGAGGATCTGCCCTACCTCCATGGGGCTCATGCTCTCTGGGTATGCCCAGGGAGTGACAGAAACCTGATGTAATCAACATAGAAACTTGTGAAGAAGAGGGGGACTGTAGCTTCCAAGAGGCCAGGGCAGAGTGGGTATCCAGGCACTGTGGGGGCAGACAGGTGATCAGCTGGGAGGGAGCAGGGTTGGAGCTGCAAGGTGTGCCTGGTGAGGAGCCTGGTGTGGCCACCTCCTGCCTGGGACCTCCCACCCCTTCCCTGGCCTGGGCTAGGATCCCCACCACTGCACAGCTGCACCACTTCCTTGCAAAGACAAGCGTTTAGTGTCGTTGTTTTTAACAAAGCAGGAGGAAGACTTTCTTGTGTCTGTGTAATGCTTTCTTCCTTTTCAAAAAGCTGCTGTATGGGAGAGAGAAAGATAATAGACCTAGAGATAGTTAGGCTTGTATGATTTCTATCAGACCTAGGTTCGTGGTCAGAGGTCAAAGATCATGAGACTGTCAGGAAGATTTTCCTTGAAGGTTAAGTGGGCATTGGATTCTATGAAAGTGCAGGCCATGGAATTGAGCTCTGCGGGGCACTTCAAAACCTCATTGGGGCAGGGGCAGCAGCCAGGGGACTCCCCCTCCACCACCACCACCACCACTCCAGCCTGTGGAGTGAAGGGCAGGGTGGGCTTGGTGGCCAGGAATACCCCTTTCTGGAGAGGAGAAGGGAGGCGAGCAGGTGAGCCTGCCAAAAGGGCTGTGGCCAGGGTCATCTCTGGGGTTACAGCAAGGATATGCCAGGCAGACACAGGAGGCTGTCTGAACCAGTGCCTGCCAGACACCAGCTCTCCCACTTCTGGGCCTGGGGGGAAGCGTAGTGGTCACTGGGAGGGACTGCCTGTCTCTGAGTACAGAAATGAGGGAGGGACTTGCTCTTGTCCACTCCCTCTTGCTTCTAGAGGCCTGGGGAGCATGGCGGAGCACCACGGGGTCTATGGTAGGGTGGGAGAGAGCTCTCTGATGCTCCTGGGGGGTTGGCCTCCCATCTCTGCCCTGGTACCATAGGCCATGTCACATCACCATTGGGACCATGTGCCTCAGAGATGGAAGACACAGGCTTCCTGCTAACGGGTTGGGCCTCTGTGGGCAACTTCTTTGACCTCACTAAGCCTTCTCTTCCTCTTCCATAAAAATGGGCTGGATATACAGTGGAATTACCTGGTGAGCATTCAACATATACAAATTCAAATCTCAAATTCAAATTCAAAATTTGGCAAAGGAAATATACTCAGAAAAATATCCCTCCCAGCCTGGGTGATTTTGCCCACCACTCCACCTGGGTTAGTTTCCCGGGGCCGCCATAACAAAGGACCGCAAACTGGGTGACTTAGAACGGAAACTTCTTGGCTCACTGTTCTGAAAGCAGAATTCCCACATCAAGGTGTCGGCAGGGCCACACCCGCCCTAAGATGCTAAGGAAGGACCATCGCTCCCTTCCAGCTTCTAGTAGCCCCTCAGCTTCTTGCAGTGTCCCCCCAGTCCTCACACGGCCTTGTTTTTACAAGGACATCAGTCATATCGGACCGGGGCCCCACACATGCACATTCCAATGTGTCCTCATCCTAACTTAATTACACCTGCAGTAGCCCTCTTTCCCAATCAGGCCATTCAGAGGAACCAGGGGTTAAGACTTCAGCATAAGAATTTGGAGATCACACTTCAACCCATGACATCATCCAGAGGACCCTTGGCTGGGGAAGGAGGAAGCATGGGAGAGAGGCACAGGCCCCTCAGGGTGGGCACATCTCGGCCCCATGTGAGGACTGGGTAGAGACAACAACTTTTACACCAGAGGCCCCTAAGTGCATGCTGACCACCTCGCCTGGCAGGCAGTGGTGGAGACAAGAGCCTTTTCCAGCCTCTGAAGGAATTGGTCTATGCTGGACAACTGGTAACTCCACTGTGGTCTCCAGGGAAGCAGGTTCATCCTTCAGGGAGGGTGGGTTAATGGGTGTCCACGGGCACAGCCTGACCCATTGCTGACGGCAACAGCAGTGCATCATCTCACAGTCTAGAGGTGTTGGCCGGGCTGCGCTCCTTCTTCCAAGGCTCTAGGGGAGGAGCCTTCTGCACTTCTTCCCAGCTTCCCGTGGCTGCCAGCAATCCTTGGCACTCCTGGGCTTGTGTCTGCCTCACTCCAAACACTGCCTCCGTCTTCACATGGCCTTCGTCCCTCTGTGTCTCCTCCATCTCTCTGTGTTCAAGTTTACTTCTCCTATAAGGACACCCATCATTGGATTTAGGGCCCAACCAAATCCCACAGGACTTACTTCATCATAACTTGATTATATCTTCAAAGATCCTATTTTCAAATAAAGTCACATTCACAGGTACACGGGGTTAGGACTCCAACCAGTCTTTCTGGGGAACACAATTCTACCTCCTGCGGAGGGTGAGGAGGACTTTACAGATGGGATCACACCAGGACTTTACAGATGGGGTCACACTGTGGTCAGGAGCACCAGCAACGGTCCTCGGAATGCCAGGGCTTCACCTCTGCCCAGGGGCCCAGCCCAACTCCCAGCACTCAGCCCATGATGCTGCTGCCATTGGCCTGCCGGGTTGAGGTTGTGGCATGCCCTCTTTTCCTCTCTTGTGCCTTGTCAAATGCCTTAGAGCTCCACTCAACTATCACCCACCTGGCAGAACCTTCCCTGACTCTTCTCCCAAGAAGTCCTCGGTCCTTCCTATGGGCTGCCAGAGGCGCCCGTTCAACTTCAACTATCGCACATGGCACATATCAGCTTCTTTGTTTGTGTTCCCTTGAGTTCCCCTAGGCCTGGGACAGAGTCTTATTCTCCTGATATTCTCCATCCGGTGCACTGTTGCATGGCGGGCCTCCTACATTTGTCGAGTGAGAGAGAGACAAGGGTGGATGGATGGGGGCATGGGTAGGTAGATGGATGTCAAGTGTTACCTGAACAGAGAGGTCTTCCCTGACCCCTCCACCCCTCCCTCTCTCATCCCCTTGCCCTGTTGTGTTTTGCTCCATAGCAAAACATAGTCCTTTATCATATGATATACTTTGTTGCCTCTCTCCTTTCATTAGAATATGTGCTCTGTAAGAACAAGCATATTGCCTTTCTATTTCAGTATTGTATCCACAGTGCCCGAAACAACAATATTTATGAGATTGCAGGTGCATGGAGGGATGGGGGGATGGAGGCATAGACGGGTGGGTGGCTGGGAGCCTGTTGCCTAGAGGAGGCGTGCCACTCCTATCACAGTGTCAGCTGGTCACAGAGCCACCCGGCACAATGCTTTCTGCTCACTGTTTGTTTTGCCCTCCCTCCCCATCCCCTCACCCCCAGATTCAAGAATTATTATTTTTTTATGGCTGTCATCACAGGGCAAGGCCTTGCACTCCCTGCCTAGGATTATTAACTATCTGGGGCTCATGTTCTGGGGCCAGAGTTCTGCTGGGCCTGCCCTTAATCCCTCGGAAATACCCACCACACTGGGTTGTGAGATACCAGCCTCAGCCTGCCCTGGAATGGGCTGATTTTACATAACATGTTTTTGCAACCAAAGCAATAACATGCCGCCCCTCGGTGTCATGTCTTCCACAAGCACTGACCTCAGGACAGGAGTGTATGTGCACGTGTGTGTTCCACGTGTACGCTGCCGGCGCTGCGTGTGGAAGGAGTATTAGCTTCCCTCCATCCCTGGAGAGGCTTGGTTTATATAATCTACTTGTCTCTCAGGCCCATTTAGTTACCGGAAGTGGTCAGATGTTAGACAGACAGGGAACTGCAGCCAGGTCTCAGAGCTCAGGGGAGAATGGTTCTCATGCAGAGAGGTAGGGGAAAAGCAGGCAGGGCCTGGTGGGTAGTCCCAGTGTGCTACAGAGGCACATCTGACTCAGGTAGACCAGACAGCCAAAAAGCCAGCTGGGAAACCCAGCAAGGGCTGGTTCTCTCATGTGGGGAGTGCAGGAGGTGGAGGGGATACTTATACCTGGACTGATGTCTACATGGGGCCCTTTCAAAGCACATAGTAGAAGGATTTGCTGAGCAAAGAATTAAAGCAAAGTCCACTGTATGTGCTTTTAAAGGATACATTTCCCATTTACCATTCAAGGGATCTATCCTTTTTAAAAAGCAAGGAGGGGTCTTTGGTCTAAAGCCAGAATACTATCTCCCCTGGCCAGGCCACCAGAAGCAACAACTTATACTTTTTCCAGATTTCAGGAACGTGTTGGTCCTTCCTGTCATTGGGTGCCACTTGTCTTGGACATGCCACCTTTTCCAGCCGCATCTTAACAGATAATGTTTTAGGGCAGCTGTTTCCTTGAGATTAACTGGTGGGGGGCACTTTTCATTTTGATTGATCTTCTCTTCTCCTCCTCCTCCTTCTTTTCCTTGTCCTCCTCTTCTTCTTTCCCTTCTCCTCCTCTTCCTTCTCCTTTCTTCCTTCTCCTCCTTCTCCTCTTCCTCATTCTCCTTTTTTTCTTCCTCTGAACACATGCCATTCCCTCTACCTGGAATACACCACCCCCAGATATTTTTTACCTTTTTAATTGAGATATAATTTACATACCATGATATTCACCCTCTCATAGTATACAACTTAGTGGTTTTTAGGGTATTCACAAGGTTGTGCAACCATCACTACTATCTAATTCTGGAACGTTGTTATCACCACAGAAGGAACGCAGCATCCCTTAGCAGTCATTCTTCATTCTTCCCCTTCCCAGCCCCTGGCAACCACGAATCCACTTTCCATCTCTGCAGATATGCCTATTATGGACGTTTCTTAAAAACTGAAATCATACACTCTGTGGTCCTTTGTAACTAGCTTCTTTCCCTGAACATGATGTTTTCAAGGTTCATTCATGTTGTAGTGTGGCTCAGAACTTCCTTCCTCTTTATGGCCATATAATATTCCACTGTATATATGTACCATAATTTATCCAGTCATCAGTGGACGGGCACTAGGTTGTTGCCATGTTTTGGCTCTTATGAACAATGCTGCCCAGATCACTCACATATTACCTTACCTCTCACCAATGACTTTAAAGAAGCTCTGCCAACCTGCATGAGCTGCACATCTGGTGACAGGTTTGTGACTCAGTACAGACTTTCTCCTTTCTTCTGCTGGCCTCACACTTGCCCCCTGTTAACACCCAAGTGTTCTTGTTTTGGGAGGAGTGTAGGCAGCACCCTGAGTTGTATGTGTCTCTTGGTACCAGCTACCATCTTGAGTTTGAAGAACAAGATGGCTGATTTTGAGGGGTTCTCAGTGGAGCTTGTGTCAACACAGCGCCCCCCATTGCATGCAGGAGGAGGTTCCCGGTGCTGGAAGTTCTATGTAAAAGGCCCCAGGGAAGGCAGTAAGGTCCATTCATTTATTCACCTAGATGCCACATTGAGGCTGAGGCCCCAGGTGGCCTTATACGTAGGACCAGCCCTCTATAGCCCTGGCCTGGATTGTTCCTGGAGAGGGAGGACCTCAGAGGGTGCAAGGCTTTGTTCTGTCACCTCTGTCGCTTTGTTCCACTCATTTTTCGCCTCACTATAGTCTTCCAGCCCCAGGCCAAAAACAGCATAAAATAGAGCTTCTCCATCCTCCCCCAGCACACCACCCTGGACCACCAGGCACTGTGCAGATTCTCTCTTCCTTCCATGGCCTGAACTTCCCATGCCCTCCCTCCCTGCAAATCACTTCCTGCTGCACTCTTTTCCAAGGCTGGGGGCTCCATGAGGACAGGTGCCTGTGCTGCCTTGTTTGTCCTGGCACACTCAGCCCTGAGCAGAGTGTCAGGATCACAGGAAAGATAACGATGATGATGATGATGATGATGATGATGGCATCAATGACAGTGATGATGACAATGAGGCTTACTATGTACCAAGCATTATCCTATGTTCTTTACATGTTTCTGAACTCATTTAATCCTCACAAGGATTCTAGCAGCCAGATGCTATTATCTCCATTTTACAGATATGGAAACTGAGGCACATAGAGGTTAGGTCATCTGCTCAAAGTCACACAGCCATCAAGAGGAAGAGCCAGGATCTGACATTCACAGTCTAACTCTAGAGCACAGGCCTCTAACCACCGTCATGGTTTATACACATACACTACATAGATGTGAGTTGTTCTGGGATGGATGGATGGGTGGACACAGGGGACCTGACAGTGGCTTCATGAGAAGCCCCAAGTGGCCCGGTGTGCCCCATTGAGCCACACTGAGTCTTGGGACAGGGTTAGCTCCCCATGGCTGCTGCCTGTGTGCAGGTAAGGAGGCCAGGAGGTAGGTTAGAGCCCAGGGCTGGAGGCCCACACCGAGGAGGCTGGCACCCCCGGGCTCGTGTTACACTAGGGGCTATGGCCAGTTCCCTCTGCCCGGCCTCAGAGCCGAGATCCTAGTCCCTGCCGCCGCCGGTAGGGAGCCTCGGCTTCCTGTCCATTGTCTCCTTGGGGCACACCCAGTGTGTTCCTGAAGTGACCTGGAGATGCAGGGAGGGAGGGAAAGAGGGAAGGGGGCCAGCCCAGAGCCTAGTCAGGGTGGGAGAGGGGAAACGAGAGGGGAAGACTTGGTGTTTTTCCTTATTTGTGTTTTGTATTAAAGAAAACAAATAATATCCTTTGAGAAAACCATTAAACAAAGCACATCCTAAGGCCCCAGAGGCCTATTGTGGCTGCCTGGAGCCCGGAATTCATTCATGCTTTCTTGGCTAGATTGTTGGAGGCAAGAGAGACAGGGGGTGAGAGGAAAGGATTGTTATTAAAATGTATTTTGAAATATGTTGCTCCCTCCCTGCACTCAATCCAGTCCAGGCCAAGTGGCCATAACTCCAAGGTCCCTGTGTCCTCCTGAGTCTGTTGTTCTCCCATTACCTCTCTGGGAAGCTCCCCAAAACTGGCCAGTCCCAGCACAGCCAGAGTGGTCAGTTTCCCCCATGAGCTTGGGGGCTTAGCCCTGTGAAGGCAAAACAGTGGGACCCTCCTTTATGGAACCTGAATCTGGAGGGCTGCACGTGCCCCACTGCAGGGTGTAACCCACAGGACTATGATCTCTAACTCACTGTGTGGCCACTCTGGGCCTTGGGCTCCCTGCCTGTAAGGTGGGGAGTGGGCCAAAATAGATCCCCTCTGACTGCTCTCCAGCAGCCTGGACCCTGTGGCTCCCCCTCATCCAGCGCATGCTCAGGTCCCTGCAGGGGGGTGGGAGTCACACTCAGGCTATGGCCTCTGCATCCAGGCCTATACCCAGGTGTCCCAAGTCCAAGCCAGACCACTCCCTCCCACTTGACTCCAAGCCTTGGTACCCCCTACTCCACCCCAGGCCGCTCATAATGGAATGGTAGTGCATGGTGGTGCTCTCTGCCATGTCCACACCAGAACACACTTTTCTGTTGGAGGAGGGATGGGAAGAGGTGGTAAGAGCAGAGCTGGCCATCAGCCCAGCTTGTGCAAATAGCTCTGCCTGTGATCCTGCATTTGCAGGATCTGCCCTGGGTTGCAAATAGAGGGTCTCTCTCCAACCTTGATGTAGATGTATAAATAGTTGCTGTCGTGATGACAATACGCAAAAGACTATCCTTAAAATTTTCCCCAGTTCCTCCTTTAAAGTTGAAAAAGGAGCCTGGGCAACAAAGTGAGACCCCGTCTCTGCAAAAAATCAAAAAACGAGCCAGGCGTGGTGATGTGTGCTTATGATACTGGCTACACGGGAGGCTGAGGAAGGAGGATTGCTTGAGCTCAGGAGGTCAAGGCTGCAGTGAGCCGTGTTTGTACCACAGCTCTTCAGCCTGGATGACAAAGCAAGACCCTGTCTCAAATAATAATAATAATAATGATAGTAATGTTGAAAAAGTAATTTAGCTAATTCCCTAGGCAACATAGGGAAAGAAGATCTTGGGTAAAAATTTCACTGGGGGTGCCTGGACTAGGTTTAGGAGACAAATTTCCTCTTCACAGGGCTTAGGGTTTTCAGGCTTCACCTCCTTGGTCCTCTAGCAGCCCAGAGAAGAAGGGTAACATTCCCATTGTGTTATGGAACTTAGAGAAGTAACTTGTCCTGGGATGCACAGCCAGTGAGCTGCAGAACCTGGCCCCAGCTCTGTTGCTCATTTTCTGCAAAACCTTGAACCAGCTTGTTCATCTTTCCAGATTTGAATGTCTCATCTGTAATTCAAAGACTTGGACATAATGGATTCTAAGGTCCTCATTGTCCCTACTGTTCTTTGATTCTGTAATTCCAGCATCACTGCCTGGTGGGAAGTTCATTGACTCTACTGTTTTTCCTTTTTCAGTCCGGATTTGGTGGTTAGAGTCTAGTCTCTCCAAACTCTTGATGTCTTTCTGTCTTAGATGCTGGTGTACTTAGTGCAGTCCCAGAGGTGCTTTGCTCTCTTTCAGGAGTTACTAATGATCCCCCTTCCTCCCCCCATGACACAGGGCTACCACCCGATGCCCCATGAAGTGGAGATCGCACACACCAAGAAGCTGTTCCGCAGGAGGAGAAATGATCGAAGGTAGGAGAGACTTCGTCGTGAGCTTTGGGTTTTCTTTTCCTGCTTCTGCCATCTGTAGCGACGTCAGCTTTGGCCTGCATTTCGCTTTTCCCAGTCACCAGCTGATCCTGATGAGATGGGGTTGGTGGCATCGTGGGTTGGTTACTGGCTGGGGATTCCCCATGGGCAGAGTGGCGGCTCCACTTCTCTTGTTGGCCTAGGGATTGGCTCCCTTCAGGCGTTTGGCTGAGAGCCCACCATCACCACTGCCTCTTCCTGGGGGTCAGGCAGTGACCAGGCTTTGCAGTTCAGGAGGAAAAATGCTGTTTCCGCTGACCTCAAAGCAACAATAGTGGACCTCAAAAAATAGGACTGGCTGGCTGTGTGTTTTGAGACATGGCCTCCAGGAGGCTCCTGGAGCTCACAAGTGCGAGAGTATCTGTTTTCCTCCTCCCTGGTCATTGGGAGTTGTCCCTCATGCGTGCTGGCTCTGCTGTCACAGGCAACACACAGATCAGCAATGGCACATGCTACTGCTCCCAAATTCCTGGGGGAACCCACTTAAACTAAGGTAGAAACCGAGATCTCCTGTGGAGCTCAGACTCCTGGGTGACAGTGGGGCCAGGAAAGGGGCAATGAGGTAGCCCTGGATAAGAACATGCAGCTGAAATTGAGCATCCTGGGAATGTGTGCATTTATTTTCAAAAAGGCTTTCTTATAAGGGGAGATCTTCAAGATATATTTTAAGTGGAAAAAATTCAGGTGCAGAGCAATGTTTCTTATGTGTGGTCATTTATGCAAAAGGGGGAGTTAGAGTATATTTTTTGCTTGAACATGCATAAATTATTTCTGGATGGAAATACCAAAAAAAGAAAGAACAAAAAGGCTTATGCCTCAGGAATTCAAATGAGGTGTTCCTCTATAGGGAATGTATTCTTAGATAAAGATGACGGCTTTTGGTTCTACCTTTAATGAACAGAGAATGTTCTCTGAGGGCCAAGAAACAGCCGGTGGACATGCCTTGCTCAGAACCCTAGCGGCGCCTGTGCTCAGGCTGGCTGGCCACCTCCTTAGGCTGAGACTGGGGTCTCTGATCCTTCCCTATGCATGCACACCCTGAGTAGGGATTATTAGGTGGTGACTGCAACTCTCAGGGTGGATGTAGGCCTGGGTGCCCAGACTGCTTTGTCATCCACTGGTGGATTAAGTGGATCTGAACACATTCACAGAGGATGGGCAAATGTATAAGTAGCTTGGGAAGAAGGCAGTGTCCTGGCTTAGAAATCAGAACCACCAGACACTTTCTGTAGAAGCACCAGGCATCAAATAGGAACACTGAGCAGGAAGAGGTGGACCCAGGCCTGTTCCTGCCTTGACCAGAGTACAGTTTATTGCATCGTGTGTGCTGCCTTTTTGCTGTGCGGCATCACAGAGGCAAATTCCTGGTTTCTGGGTTCCTGGTAGAGGGAAGAAGGAGGAAGCACCCCTCGAGGAGGAATAGGGTTCACAGGGGCCTGGGAGGTGTCAGAGAGAGCAAAGGCTTTATGTCTTCTGCCTCTGGCCCTGTAGTCTCTGATGGCAGGGAAGACCCAGAGTGTGTGTCTGGGAGGTGTGGAGAGTCCCCGAGCTTCCTGATGAGAAGTCACCCTCTGCCCCACCTCTCTGCGCCCAGGCAATGGCAGGCTGCCACCCAGCATCCAGGTCAGCCTGCATGTCCATTTCTGGGCCAGGTCACCTCACTCAGCAGGAAGACCCTGGACAGTGGCAGGCCTCCGGAAAGCAGCAGCGTGACCCAGGGATGTAGGAAGAGGAGCGTGGCATGCAACGGCTGGGAAGCCGAGCTTCCGCTGAGCTGCGCTCACATTCACCAATGTCCGGGTTAGGTCAGCACACCTCCCAAAGGATGTGGACGGGCAAGGGTCCAAAGTGAGGCAATAAAGATGATTAAAGGGGTGGAAAGTATGTCCTGTGAGGAGTGCTGGAGGGCTGGGGCCAGGGAAGAGGAGGCCGGAGGGAAGGAACATCGTGGCGTGAAACTCATGAAAGATTTATACGGAGAGATGAGGGGCCGCTGCCTCCATGTCCACAGGGACCCAGACTAGAGGAAGTCAGCTTGGATGGAAGAACAGAGTTTTCAGCTAGACCGAAGACAGACTTATGGAGCAAACATCTTGACCATTTGGGGCAACACTGTGCAAGTCAGAGCAGCAGCCATGCCTGAACACAGAGCATGTGCTCGTCGGGGCGCCCCGCTCTAATTCCTCTTCTAGGTGCGGTAGAATCCGTTACTCACTCACAGCCTGGAGCTGTTGTGGAGTCCCCAGGTGATGGGGACTTTCAGGAGGAAAGCAGGCAGCCATATAGTTTAAGGACCTTTTTGTCTAAAAGCAGGGGTCTCCTGAGTCTGTTTTGGGAAATCGTGGGATTCTGACACCCAAAGAGCCGCTGCAGAATATTATCAGGTGACCCCTAACCTTCCCAGCTAATGACCCATAGTAGTAGCCTTGCTAAGTGTCAAACCTGCATATTTGACCTTGGAAGTCCATACTTGAGTGCAGCAGGTTCACCTTCCTAATATTCTGGGCTTAAACTACACTGGGAGGGGCTTGCATTTCCTGGGCACGCATGGTGGCAAAGGGAGAAGTGACCAGAATCAGATTTGGTGGCCAAAGGGCACAGCCAGCATCTGTGCCATGCCTCTGATCTCCCCCCACCATATGAAGGGAAGGGGCCAGCTGTATCCCTCTGGTGGCTTGGTGGCTCTCCTTGGAATGGAGAGGAGTCTGTGGCTTTCCATCTTCCTGCAAAGTGGCTGGAGTTGGTGTCCGATAGCTGCAAACTCCGGGCAGCATGAGCATGTTGCTGAAGCTAGGAGCATGCAATTTCCCACAGCCTGGAGCAGGGATTTTCGGACTGGGACCTAGAGTCCTAGGCTTCATCAAAGTCTGTGTCCCATCCCAGTTCCAGCTGCACTCTCGGGGGTTTTTGTGTGCCTTACTGCTTTTATTTTCCACTTGTTAAAGTCTCAGGCTGTTAGCAAGCTGAATTATATAGCAGTTTAGGGACATGCCCTGGAATTAGGAGCTGGATGGGAATCCCACCTCCTCTCCTCACTCACACTATGATCTTGCCAATTACATCACTTTTGAAAGCCCTGTCCCTTCTTCTACAAAATGGGTTCACTAGTCAGGGAGCTGAAAGGAGCTGATTCTAATAAAGCACCTAGAAACACGGTCTTAGTGTTGGCCCACTCTGCAGGTCAGAGGGGGTCCTAGGTGCTCAGGAAGGCTTTCAAGGTAAGTGTGGAGCACAGGTGTCTGCAGTGAGCGGGGAGCTTTTGTCCTGTGATTGTGGCGGCAAACCCGGAAAGCCTTGCCCTGCATTCCCTCCAGGGGCGGGCCGCTAGGATCAATTGTTCCTTCCCCTGGATCCACTTTTAAAGCCCTACCCACACTGTCAGAGGGGGCAGAGCCTGGGCTAGCAGGGAAGGAGGCCCCTTCAGAGTGGTCACCTGCAGACTCTGCTCCTGATGCCATGGGCTGCGTCTAGTGAATTGTGGATGTCTTTTTTCCATTTTGAAAAAAAAAAAAAAATTAAGCTCATGGACAGTTCAAAGGTTTCCTCAAGAATGTTCTTGACATTTGAACAACTAGTAACCACTTGTTTGTTTTTGGAAGCTAAGAAAAGACATTTGCTGATTTCAGACAAAATTATGCATTTTGTGACATAAATGTGCTAAATGAGTGTTCCACGCGTTCCTCAAAGAGCAGCATGCCTTCTGATGCTCTGGCCCCATGCAAGTTGGAGACCTGTTGCTTGGAACGGGGGCTGCTAAGGCTCGTTCCCCCCCTTTTCTCAAAGCTTTCTGCCCAGAGCACATAGACCAGAAGAGCAAGCTCACTAGAGGGCTGGAGACCTGGCGCACTCCCCAAGTTGACCCTGAGTGAGGTCCCTCACCGCTGGGGAGGATATTTTCTCTCCCCACCGCACCCTGGCTGCATTTAAGAGATGAACACATTAAGGCAATGAATGGATGTTGTCGCCTGAGCTCCCTGGGAAGCAGGCTCTGGGACAGTGATTATCAGCAGCTGCTTTTAAAGGCATGCCTTTGGTGTTGATACTGGTAGAAGATCAAAAGAGGAAGTGGTATCAGCAGAGAGAAGTTGGGCTGCAGTGCAGTCTTAGAGAGATCTGAGCCTGTAGGGGAGGTTCTGAAGTTGGGCTGACTCTTTAAGAGCTGTCCCAAGATGGGGTAAAGGGGCAGGCCTTGATACCTCCATGTCTGTTGGTCATCAGGCAGGGACTGCCCAAGGAAGGGAGCGTTACCTTGGGCGGGGCTGCGCTCTTTGCCCAGAGCAGTTGTCCTAGGGGTTGGCAGCTGAGGGCTGTCTGCACAGCACTTCCAGCAGCCGGGAGGCAGTGCCCCACTCCTGAATGTGTATCACAGCAGACACTGCAGTGAAGCACTGTTCAGTTCTCCTACTGGGATTGGTTGGGCTGTACCCTGTGCCATAAGCTGTGCCCGAGAATACGGGAAGTATAGGGTGTGGCCCCTGCTCTCGAGGGCCTGAGCTGTAGCTTGCACAATGGTGCCTTGACTCCAGAAGCAATCAGAACGCTGTGCATGACTGTCAGGCATCCACGTGTTAACAGGGAGGAGGCTTAGAGAAAGCAGCCATCCTGGGAGATGCTCCAGAATGCTTCCTGGAGGAGGTGGGGCTTGAACTACTAGTGAGACTTCCAGGAGGATTTGGGAGATGGGAGGGTGTTGGGATGAGAGGAGTGGTGCTTGCTGCCTCTGTCCTGTGATTGACCGTGACTGTGGCTTGGTGTCCTCTAAATGCTCCTCTGCATCTAAGCAGGCTCTGGAGCCAGGGATTCCCCACATCCCCAGAAGTCGTCCCCACATGGCTCCCTAGAAACAGAGCCAGGTGGGTGGTGCTCACAGCGGCCACCACCCCCAATTGAACTACATAGAAGGGAAAAGCCACTGGAGCCTGCCAGCTCCAGATGATCCCGCCCGACTGTCAGCAATGTCAGAAGACCCTGCAGGCTCCAAAGCCCGGCCTCTTAACCATCAGAAGAGGTGGCTAATGTAGGCATTAGTGGTCCATCGCACCGTGCCTGTGCGGCCAGGGAGACAAGAGAGCCGTTCTCCAAATTAATTTGTTTCATTAAGTGAGGTCTCAGAATGGTTAATTTACTCCATGTGCAAAGCAGATTGAAAGGAAGAAGAAAAAAAGACCCTAGCCAGCCCAGCTAGTGTCAGATGGCTCCGCAGGACTAGAGGCAGGGGAGCGAGCCATCCATCTGGCGTGCGGAGTGGGCCACATGCTGGACGTTGCAGGGTGGCCACAGCCTACAGCAGCGCTTGCTGCCTCTGTCCTGCGATTGACCGTGACTGTGACTTGGTGTCTTCTAAATGTAGAACCAATTAAGAATTTTGGGGCCGGGCGTGGTGGCTCATGCCTATAATCCCAGCACTTTGGGAGGCTGAGACGGACAGATCACCTGAGGTCAGGGGTTTGAGACTAGCCTGATCAACATGGAGAAACCCCGTCTCTACTAAAAATACAAAATTAGCCGAGCGTGGTGGTGCAGCCTATAATCCCAGTTACTCGGGAGGCTGAGGCAGGAGAATTGCCTGAACCTGGGAAGCGGAGGTTGCAGTGAGCCGAGATCACGCCATTGCACTCCAGCCTGGGCAACAAGAGCGAAAATCTGTCTTAAATAAATAAATAAATAAATAAATAAATAAATAAATAAATAAATAAGAATTTTGTCCCTCCCTCTCTTCCTCTGCCAACGTGAACCCAGACCCTAAGTGTCAGTCATCAGATTGGATTTTTCAAGCTCTCTGTAACATCATCTAAGTCACTGATAAAAACAAACAGGACATATGGAACTTTGTGAATAGACTAAAAAGCACTCAATTATATACTTTAAAGGAGTGAATTTTGTACTGTGTGAATTATATCTCAATTAAAAAAAATTTAAAGAATAAGGCAGGTCCCAGGATGAGGTGATGTGGCAAGCCTCTTGAAACACCCCTTCAAAATTTTTTTTAGCAACAGGGTCTTGCTCTGTCACCCAGGCTGGAGTGCAGTAGTGCAATAATAGTTCATTGCAGCCTTGAACTCCTGGCCTCAAGCAATCCTCCTGCCTCAGCCTCTTGAGTAGTTCTAGGGACTATAGGCACCCGCCACCACACCTGACTAATTTTATTTTTATTGCTTGATTGATTGGTAGCGATGGAGTCTTGCTATGTTGCCCAGACTGGTCTCAAACTCCTGGCCTCAAGTGCTCCTCTCCCGTCAACCTCCCAAGTAGCTGGGATTATAGACACAAGCCACCATACCCAGCTACCTCTTCAACCTTGATATTTTCAGGGTTCCCTAAATGTGTCGGGCTAGTAACTGTTTCAAAAAAGGACATAGATTTGGTCTGGCCATGACTTGGTCTGTGTGAACCTGTGCTAGCTATTAGTGGTCACCTTTTTTCTTCCAAACCATCTGTTTGGCAATCTCTTTTGGAGAAATGATATCCATATTTTTCCAATTTTTGAAAATTAGACTGTGTATACCTAGCTACAGTCTCTAACACTTTTGTTGCATTAGTCAGAGTTTTCCAGAGAAACAGAACTGATAGGATATATTGAGAGGAAGAGAGAGAGATTTATCATGGGAATTGGCTCATGAGATTATGGAGGCCAAGAAGTCCCACAGTCTGCCATCTGCTGCAAGCTAGAGAACCACGAAAGCCAGTGGTGTAATCAACCCAAGTCCGAAGGCCAAGAAGCAGGAGCATGTATGAGGTTCGCAGCGTGACCGTAAGCATACCATGTGTTACAGCATGGGATGTCCAAGGGCAGGAGAAGATGGATGTCGCCACTCAAGAAGAGGGAGTGAAGTCACCCCTCCTCTGCCTTTTGTTCTGTTTGGGCCCTTGGCGGATTGGATGGTGCCCATCCACACTGGGAGAGAGATCTTTACTCAGTCTACTGACTCAAAATGTCCTCATAGACACACCTAGAAATAATGTCTTACCAGCTAACTGGGCACCCCCTAGCCCAGTCAGGTTGACATGAAATTAACCCTTATATCGGTTCTCCAGGATTCCTCAGACATGGTCAGGGGCCATTTATGACCTCATGTAAAGATTTCTTTTACTCCAATCAATATCAATATCGCCCCATTCCCGAGGCATGAAGGTGAGCACTCAGAGCACCCATTGCTCTCCGTGGAGTCTTCCAGGCCCTCAGCGTCTGACAGATGCGGCAACTGCAGCTGCCTTTTCTGGGCTGGTACCTGCTCTCTTGCAGAAGGCAAACTTGGAGTGGGAGAGGTCTACTTTCTTTTTGCCACCTCTTAATTCTACGCTGTCTGCCCCATCAGTAGCCTCATGTGTCCCTCTGACTTCTCACTCTCAATACGAAAATATGCTTCTAGAATTGTCTGTAATATTTTTAAGCCCCATTCCTTGACACTGCTGTGGCTTCTGTATCCCAGGCTTTGATGGTCATCCGTGACTACAGGAGGCCCCACATTCCTTTTCACATGTGGGCTCATGGGCAAGGACTCTGGGGGATACCAAGTGCCTCTCGACATCCCTCTCTTTAAGTCACAGCTGCTATCTGGAACTTGCTGCTCCTTTTAGCACCTCAGAACACTCTACCAGTCATAGAGTCCCACATCCTACAAAAATGACCAGGTCCCCCAGATCTTGCCCACCGGGAACTGATGAGGAATTAACCTAGTCGGAGTCCTATATCTATACATCAGCTCATTCACATGAGTTGTTAAGATAGCTCTTTTGGAAGTGCAGTCCATCCTTATTACTCATTGATTCATATTTGCACATTTGCCTACTTGTAAAACTTACTTGTAACACCGCACTCAATACTCATGGTGTTTTTGCAGTCAGTCATTGACACACAAACAGTGAAAAATTTGAGTTGCCTGACCTGCAAGATCCCAGTCCAGGCCAAAGTAACACTCTGCCTCCTTGTTTCAGCTCTCATAGTATAAGCAAGCACCCTTCTCATGGTTCTGTTTACTGCCATGTTTTTCACATTTTTGTGCTTTTCCTTGGTGAATTTGCTATTTTAAATGGCTCCTAAACATAGTACTGAAGTGCCGTCTACTGTTCTTAAGCGCAAGGAGGCTGTGATGTGCCTTCCGGAGAAAGTGTGTGTGTTAGATAAGCATCACTCAGGCATGAGTTATAGTGCTGTTGGCCGTGAGTTCAATGTTAATAAATCAACAATATGTATTAAATAAGGTTTCTTTAAACAGAAACACATACAAAACGAGGTTATGTATTGATCCAGTGGTGAAAATGTTGTGACCAGAGGCTTGCAGGAACCAAACCCCGCATTTCCCCTAGGAGTAATAGTTCAGTATTCACTAATTCAGTATTTGCAGCAACTTTATGGAATGCAACTACCATAAATAATGAGAAGTGACCGTACTTGCTCTTTAAAACAGAGTAGAGAGATGCTGAAGATAAAGAAGTATGTTGTAGGCAACAGGATCTTAGGTCTGAGTGATTTATCTTGTTCGTGTGTGGTGGTAGCTTCGCTAGGGGATGAGATGGGGACAGGGGGAATGCTTCTTCCAGTGGTCATTGTCCTGCATGGTTTGACTGAGCCTATCACTGCTTCATTTGCACCATGCTGGGATGCCACTGTTGCTGAGGCCCTCGCAGACAGCTCAGCCCTGCAGTGACTGTCATTGCCATCCTGTCATCCGGAGCCCAGGGACCGCGAGACAGATCTATGCTCACTTTGCCCACGGTTTGTCTTTCCATCCCAGCAAGGAAATTGCCCTCATTAGGTCCCTGCTAAAGATAGATAAGAAAATGGGACAGGCAAACCCCCACCTGGCAGGCAGCCCTGTCAGATTCTAAGCAAAATGAGTCAGATAAGAATTATATTTAGGATCCTTCTCCTCCTCCCTCACGCCCACCCCCAAGCAGGCTCTCTCTTGAAAAGAAGAGCAGCTCATTTCTTCAAGCCAGATGTCCAGGTCCATGTTTGATTGAAATGGAGCCCCTGATACACCCAGAGAAAGCCCCACGCTTTGTACAAATCATGATGGTCCCAATAATCCTTTGCACAGTGCAGCTGCCTCAGGCCGCACTCCTGGGCAGAACAAGCTGCAGAGAGTGGCCCTGTTGAGGCTGGCCCACAACTCACCCATGAGGGATATACCTTCCCCCGATCCCCATGCTCAGGACTTCCTCCCAGCATCACACTTCATGGGAATACAAGGCTCTGGGGGTTCTCTCCCATCGGGACCCACATCCACGCGGGGGACAAATGGGTAAGAAAAGAGGTTGCCTACAGCTCATTTTGGCAGAGCCCTGGAACCCCCTGTGCCCACCAGGCAGTGGGCATCCCCTAGTTCTGTGCCCACAGTTGGAGAGCAGAGTACTACTCTTTCTCGATCACAATAATCCCCTTTTCCCCAGCAATTAGAATTCCTTCAGACCCCTTAAGCCCTAAATAGCAAAGGGAGACCCAATGACAAGAAAGGTGACTGAAGAGGACGTAGGGGCACATGTCTAGTTACCTGCAGGACAGGAGGGCTGCTCCCTGAGAAACTGGCTCTGGAGAGATAAATGCCATTTCCCCAGGGTCTGCGTCTAGGATGGGACGTAGAATGGACGCCTTGGGAACCAGCCACCCAAGCTGGTTTCATTACTCCTCCTCAGAGGTCTAGTCTCTTCTGAAATGCTAGGCATTTGAGGATTGGCTGACAAACACTAACACCCAACCCTTCATTCCTCTCTGGAGCCCCAAGCAACCTGGCCTCTGGCACCAAGCCAGCCCAGCCCTCCCCGGGGACAGTGTGTCTGGTGGGCAGCCCAGGCCCAGGGCGAGGCTCACTGGCTTCAAGACGAGCTCATCTCTCACCAGCCAGGGGATCTTGGGCCCTGGACAAACCATTCTTCTTATGTCCCCAAGGACACCATGGTGCAGACTACAGGGATGCCATTAGATGCCATGTGATGGCAGATACGAGGGAAGTCCTGACCCTGTGTGCGGCTCTGAGTCTAACCTCAGAGAACGTGCATCCCCCCCTCTCTGTCCTGACACTCACTCCTGTGCAGGAAGAAAAGAACACTGGACCAGAAGTCATGGAATCTGGATTTTCATACTTGTGGTGTGGTTCAGAGCAATTCTCTTACACTTTAAGGGCACACAGTTTCTCAACTATAAAATAGGGCTCTGATTTCAACTCTACAATGTATTAGAGAGAGTGCGAGGTGAAGATGAAAAGGGACACTTCTCAGGGATATTCCATTCCTTAACCATGGGATGGGAAAGACAGTTCTGAAAGACATGTTGGAGGCTGGCCAGGGCTTTCAGTGCAAATAACCAGTGTCTCGTGTATCTTCAGCTCAGCCCATGTGCCCTGTCCAGAAGGTTCTAGAAAGGCAGCCATGCCTGCTGCCCCTGTGGATATTTTTCCTTCCCCAGATCTGGCACGCAGTCATACTAGGCTAAGCCTCATACTCCTGGCCCTGTGCCTTTTTTTGTGTGTGTGAGACAGGATCTCACTCTGTTGTCCAGGCTGGAGTTGCAGTGGCACAATTATAGCTCACAACAGCCTCAACCTGCTGGGCTCAAGTGATCCTCCCACCTCAGCCTCCCAAGTAACTGGGACCACAGGCACATGCCACCACACTTGGCTAAATTTTTTATTTTTTATTTTATAGAGACAGGGTTTTGCCATGTTGCCTAAGCTGGTCTTGAACCCCTGGCCTCAAGCAGTCCTCTCACCTCAGCCTCCCACAGTGCTAGGATTAAGGGCATGAGCCACTGCACCCAGCCTCTCTGTCCTCTTGAGATCGTATGCTGCCCAGGACAGCAAGATTCACAGGTGTAAGTACCCAGCCATACCTGTTGGTGCTCACAGGTGTAAGCACCTGGCCATACTCATCGGCACTCACAGGTGTAAGCACCCGGCCATACCCATCAGCGCTCACAGGTGTAAGCACCCGGCCATACCCATCAGCACTCACAGGTGTAAGCACCCGGCCGTACCCATCAGCGCTCACAGGTGTAAGCACCCGGCCGTACCCATCAGCGCTCACAGGTGTAAGCACCCGGCCGTACCCATCAGCGCTCACAGGTGTAAGCACCCGGCCGTACCCATCAGCGCTCACAGGTGTAAGCACCCGGCCGTACCCATCAGCGCTCACAGGTGTAAGCACCCGGCCGTACTCATTGGCATTCACAGGTGCAAGCACCCGGCCATACCCATCGGCACTCACAGGTGTAAGCATGTGGCTGTGCCCATCGGCGCTCACAGGTGTAAGCACCTGGCCATACCCATCGGCGCTCATAGGTGTAAGCACTTGGCTGTACTCATTGATGTAGCAGGCTGTGCATGCCACTGGTTCTGAGGGTCTTTTTCGCTAGACTCCCAGGCAAGCCTGGCCCACCCTCTGCCAAGCCTGGATGTCACTCAGCAATTCACAAGCACTTCCAGAGCACTCACTGTGTTCAGGGCACCCTTTAGCTCATATAGTCTTCCCAATGACCTTAGGAAGGAGATGCTATTTTTATTTCCAATTTACAGATGAGGAAAGTCACTTGTCCAGAAAAGTGAAGCGACACAAGCAGCCTGGCTTCCAGGCATGTGCTGCTAACAACCCGCTGCTCTGGGACCCCCTCCTTCCCCATCTGCAGACTCAGCTTCCCTCTGCTGGGCCCCTCCCTGGCTGCCTCCTACATACTCCCCCTGTTAACCACCTGATCAACTCACATGCATGGGGAGCTAAAGACAGCATGGTCCTCTTTGGGGTGAGGGGGCTGTCATGTCAAATGGACTAGGGGAGGGCTGCTGCCTAATTCAAAGGGATGAATGAATGAATGAATGAATGAATGATGAGATTTCAGATGAGACCCTCAGACAGGGCCACCCACCCTCCCACCTTCTCCCCACCTGCACTAGGTCAGTCCTGCCCGTAGATTACTTTCCTTGTCTGGATGATTCATGAATAGACATATTTAGGAAGCCCTCGAAACTGACCAGGGATTTCCCAGATTGTGGGGACCCCACTCGATGAGCACCCAGAGAGAAAGTTCGGTAAGTTCTGGAGTGGTGGGCAGCTCAGGGGGTGGGGAGGCAGCCCGGCCAGAGGAGAGCTTCCTCCAGCTGTTGGCTCCCCTGACTCCCAAGAGGACAAACCCAGAGCATGAGGGTGCCTTTCACTCCTCAGGGCTCCCCAGGAGAGACAGGGGCACAGGTTTTAAAAATACCAAGGAGCTTTCCTCCTGGGTCAGCATTTACCCTGAACTCCAAGAGTTATTTCTGAGTCTTCCCAGTAATTTAATTATAGCCATTTATTCCAATGCATGTGTTTTGGGGAAGCCAAGGTGGCCTCTATTACAGTTTGGAATATTTTGGGAGGCCTTGGTTTCCAAAAGTGATGCAGGGACTCAATTAGGCAAGACACCAGCAAACAGAAATAAAATAGCTCAAGAAGATAGGCCCTCAAGTTCCCAGAGGCGATGCCTGTACTTAGCACCCACGGGGGAAATTAAGATGAAGTTGTCCCCTGGGTGCTTGGTGTAGTCATCTCTGTAGCAGCAGCATATACCACCTGCTCCATGTCTCTAAGCACCTGCAGGGATTTCAGTGCCCTTCAAATTATGGGCTGGATGGGGTTGCACATTCTTTCCAAGTAGGCCTGGACAGATGAACAGCCTGGGCACCAGGATTTAGGTCCCCCTTGTAGGTGGACACAGACTCACCAACAACTTGTGGGATGGCATTATCAAACAGCTTCTAACCTTTCAAATAGGCCTTTGGAATCCTCAACTGGTTCGCGCTCCCTGACCCCCTGCTCCTTGTAGATGGCCTGCTCCACCTGCCCTCAGCTCTGTCCCCACCTCCCCTCCCACCCACTGTCTTCACTCGCTGTGCTCTCCAGACCCCAGTCTTCTCGCTGTTCTTTGAACAGGCCTGTCTCTGTCCTGCCCCCAACACTGACCAGCCCCTGTACCTCAGTCCCTCTCCCTTGCCTCTTGTTCCTGCTGGCCTCCTCTGATTCTGCAGGTTCTGCTGACTCCTTCCTACTCCTCCACCCCTTACTATTCAAGGCCTCATTCATCCTCCCTTGATCCTCTTCCCTGACCTTCCCTACAGCTGCTGGGCGGGGTCCAGCCTGACACAGACTGAGAGCTTTCCCTGCTCTGTGTGAGCTCCTGGGCTCACCTGAAACAGGTGCGGCCACTGAGGGACTTAGGGAAGGGCAGAGGGCCGGAGAGCATCCAGCACACACATTCATTCATGTCTGGAGGGCAAGCCCCGGGATCCTGAGTCACCTCACCAGGTGGATAGAGGAGCCCAAAACAGAAGCTGCTGCCTGGAGCCCACATTATCTGCATTGACACCCGCCTGCAGGAATACGACTGCCCTTGTGTTGGCTTTGAACTCTGTCTTTCAGCTTCAAGGGGAGGATTTGGTGGACGAAAGATCTAATTTCAGGCTTATTACTTGTCAGGACTGACATTGAACTCAAGAAAAGACGTGTGAACTTGAAACAAAGATGAGAAATGTTTTTAGAAAGAGAAAATGTGTTATGGGGTGGTGTGCATGTTTGGTCTGGTGGCCTGTGTGGCCACAGCAAACACGTGTTCCAGACTGGCTCTGCATGTCAGGGAGCAGATGGCTTGGCCTGGTCACCCTGAGCAGGAAGCTTGCTGCCTTTGAGCTGTGAGCTGCAGCCACGGTGCAAAGAGGCTGGGGTAAGACACTTAGAGGGCAGGATTCTGACTGTGCCCTGATATTCAGGAGGGCTGGCGGTGCTCAGTCAGGGGTAGGGTAGGAACAGTGATCATCAGGGCCTCTTTAGGCAGAGCACACAAAGGCCAGTTCCCTCCCAAGGCTCCACCATCCCAACTCCTGTCCCAACGCCCCTCCTAGGATGGCAGGGGAGCCTCGGCGCCCTTTCCGGGAGACAGCCCCGGTGTATTTTGACTGTGCTTCCTTACTCTACAAGCAGTCAAGGACAGCCACCTTCTGCCTTCCCACCACCCCCTTAGGGTGAGAATGAGGAGGAGCTCCCACCTTCCTCTACTCTCATGCGGCCCCTTTTGACCCCAGATTTACTGCTCCTGCATCCCGTTTTGTGAACTGGGGTGTCAGTGGTTGATCTACCCTTAATGGTAACCCAGGGCAGGTTACTTTGCATTTTCACTTGAGCCTTCAGTGATTACCCAGAGTTAAGAGAATGATTTAGTTTCTGGCACACTGAGAAGCTCCCACGTGTGGGAGGTAGGTGAGGGTGGGTATATGTCATGTTATTTCAAGGCAGATTTTTTTGCTCCTAAGAGCCTAAAACCATCCCACTTGAGGCAAACCCACATTTTGCCTCTGACTTTGTTGCCTGGAGGTCATATCACAGGAGCCACACCAGGGCCCTTATTCCAGCCTAATGTGTAGGTGGTCCTTTGAGAATGCTGAGTTGCCTAGACTTCATTCGAGTCCTGTCACTAGATATGTAGCCTCAAGACATCCCTTCACCTCTTTGAGGCATGTTGCTCAACTATAAAATACGATATCCACCTTGTAAGAGTGTTCTGCAGTTCAAATGAGGTGATGCTCAGAAAGGAGGTAAAATGCCAAGGGCAACACAAACCTGAGGACTTATTGCCTATATTTGTGTTTGAATCACACATATTCGGTTTATGTTTATAGTTGTGGATATGTACGTGTGCATGTGATTGCTTTAGGACTCTGCTAATCATCATTTCCAATGATAATTTGCTGGAAATGGAGCTTGGCTTGGACGTTTGTATTGGGGTTATCTATTGCTGTGTAACAAATTTCTCCAAAATGTAGAGTTTAAAACAACAAATATTTATTATGTCACCCAGTTTCCAAGGGTCAGGAATCCAGGAGCAGTTTAACAGGGTTATCCTAGCTCAAAGTCACCCTTGAGAATGTAGTCAAACTGTCAGCCAGGGGTGTGGGCATCTGAAGGCATGACTGGGGCTGGAGAAAGCCCAAGCAGTTGGAGAACAGCCTCCTTCACAAGGTGGTTGGAAGTTCTCAGTTTCTCATTAGCTGTTGGTCACAAGGTGGACCTCTTCATAGGGCTGTTCATGACATAGCAGCTGACTTGTCCCAGAGTATGATCCAAGAGAGACAGACAGGAAGACAAGCAGACAGACAGACACCAAGATCGAAGCTGCGGTATGCTTTGTAACCTAATCTTGGAAGTGACATGCCATATTCTACCATATTCTGTTGGTCACATAGACTAACCTTGGTACAGTGTGGGAGGGGACTTTACAGGGATATAAATTCCATAAAGTGGGGATCACTGGGGACAATCTTAGAGGCTGACTACCACAACCCACCCTCTCATTCCCAGTGACTCACATGCAAAATAGTCTCACCCCTCCCAACATCTCATTTGATTATAGCATCAGTTCCAAGTCCAAAGTCTCATCATCTAGATCATGTTCAGATGCAGATGACGCTCTTTGGGTGTATCTCCTTCAGTACAGCACCTCAAGTACAGTTCACTCTTGATCTGTAGGCCTGAGATTTAAGGAGGCAAGTTAGCTGCACACACACACACACACACGTAGCCAACATAAAATTGTGGGACAGGCATAGGGTAACAGCCTTAGATACACTTATTCAAGAAGAGGGGAAACAAGAAGCACATAGACATTGTTGGTCCATAGCAGTTCTGAAATCCAGCCAGGCAGATATTGGAAGTTTCTTGATTAGAACTCAGTTCTGTTCCTGCCCAGGAATTATTCTACAAGGCTGTCTCCACCCTCTGCATTCAGGGTCTTTCATGAGATTGCAGCAAGTCATCAGCCCAGTGAATACTCTGGGCTCTTGGTTCTGCCTCTGAGTCATCCTTCCTTTTCTATGAAAGGTAGCATGTCTTTGCAGCTGATTTGTTGCTCAGATAGCTTCCTACTGGTAGAATTTGGGAGGTCCAAGAGCTTCTTTATATTTTGTACTGTCTCTCTCCCTTCCAGCCCAAGTTGTTGTGTTTCCACTGAAATAATCCTTTGAAAAACTTTATGGGTCTTCTGTGATCCTATTGAGTCTATTCCACCAAATAAAAGCCCACCCACACATCTCTTCAAGACCATCCCTTCTCTCCGCTGGGCTTCTGCTGAGGGACAATGCCCTTAAGCTTCTTAGAAGCTCTGTTGTTTGACTGAGAAGATCTTTAACATCTCTTAAAATCTTTACAGAGCTTTTGGTCTGACTGAATAGTACTCTGAGGCAGCACCTCTGAACTTTCTAAGATCTTGACAAAGACTTCATAACCACACCCTCCACCTCATCTTTGGACTATGCTTTCCTGAGAGTGCCTGGATTTGATCTTTACGCAGAAGTCATTTCCTAATTTTAGCATCATTTGCCATCTGGACAGTCTGGGACTCTTCAAAACTAGCAAGTCCTGGATTTTTTTTTATTGTGACAGCCCTTCTTTTAACTTGTCTCTCTCTTCTCACATTTTACCTAGCAAGAAGAAACCAGGCAGCCCCTGCAGGACCCTGGCTAAAAACTTCTTCCTTAGATAATGCAAGTCATTAAGTACATTTTCTGCTTTTCACATATGTGTAGGAGACAATGTTGCTAAACATTTTGGGGCTACATAATAAAAATCCTCCTTCCTCTAATTCCCAATAATATATTTTTCACCTCCCTTAAAGCCCCCATCACCAGTCTCCTCAAAGTCCATATTTCTACCAGTGGTCTCTTCATGGCATTTGAAGTTTTCACTAAGAATCACCCCAGAATTCTTCTGGCTCCGGCCCACTGCCCAGTACCAAAGCCACTCTCACATTGCAGAGTTTCACTATGGCAGCACCCCACTTCCAAGTACCCAAAGCTGTATTAGTTATCTCTTGCTGTGTAACAAATTACTCCCCAAATTTAGCAGCTTAAAATAAGCACTTATGATCTCACACAGTTTATGACGGTCAAGCATCCAGAAGCTATATAGCTGGGGAGTTCTGGCTCAGGGTCTCTCGTGAGATTGTTGTCAGGCTGTTGGCCAGGATTGCAGTCATCTGAGACTTGACTCAGATGGGACTGGAAGAGCCACTTCCCAGCTCACGGATGTGGTTGCTGGCAGGCCTTGGCTCCTCACTGGCTGTTGGCTGGAGGCTTCATTTCCTTGCAATGTGGGCCTCTCTGTAGGGTGCTCATGACAGAGTGACTGGCCTGTGAAGGAGGGAGAGGGAGAGTGAGAGAGAGAGAGAGAGAGAGAGAGAAGGAAAGAGAGAGATAAGCTGTTGGATCTTTTGTACCTGGTCTCAAAGCAACATACCATCCCTTCTGCCATATTCCATTGGTCACAGACTAACCGTGATGTGGCAAGGGAATAAAAAAGAGTTTGAGTGTCAGGAGGTGGGGACCACTGGGAGCCACCTTTATCTGTTTTGAGTTCCTTCCTGTACCATTGCTTTTTCCCCCTACTTTAAATGATCTAGTGAAACTCACCGGTAGCTTTGAATGGGTTGAGGGTTTTTGTGTGTTCTGATTCAACTTCAAACCTCTCTACAAATGCCCTCCTCATCCTGTCCTCCCCTCTGCGCTTCCATCCTTCCTGCCTATGGCCCCTCTCCATGGTGGGGCATCAGTGAAGACGCTTCCTGCCTGGGGAAGATTTGAAGCCAGGGGATGCTGTTGCCAGAACTTTGGAACACCCCTCTTACCCAGGGGGTCCAGCAGATAGTTCTGGGAAAAGGAAACTTTCCAAGATACACACCCACCTTCCCCCCACCACCACTACCACACACACAGACACACACTCACACATGTAATTATTTTCCCTTAAACTCTGTAATCTCAATGATTATAAAAAGTATGGGCTTTAATTGGAAGCATATTGAAATACTTGGATCTGTCAGACACTGACAGAGAAGGCTTCCTTGCTTAGGTGGGAAAATAATCCAAATATTAACAACACAAATAAAGATGGCTCCCCCAGCCTTTCTCACAGCAGCCCCCAGTGGTCTGGGAGGCAGTAGGATGAGTGCTGGTGTCCCCATGAGAAGAGTGAGGTCAGCGAGACTCAGAAAGGTGATGCGATTTACTCCAGGCCTTGCAGAGCTGAGGCTGGTCCCAGACATCCAGACGTCTGGATTCTTTTCCACAGGGTTCTGGAACGTTGGTCCTGTGGTGGAAAACACGTGCTCCTTTTTCACCCACTTGGGGATCCGTGGTGATCTGGAGTTGTCTTCCTGTCTGGGGAGGGTGGTCCTGCCTTGGGTAGAGGACCAGATATGGTGGGGGTTCAGAATGCTGGGGAGAGAAGTCCCTCAGAAACGGAAATATTTTGGCAGGCATGAGGAAAGATTGTGAGGGAGCACCCAGTGGTGGGACAGTGGCGATGGACAGAAGAGGACTCCTGTTAATCCGCTCTTTCCAATCCACCCAGATGCCCTTCCCTGCATTTTGAGGCATCCCTGGGAGGACTGCCTCAGGAGGCTTCACCTCCAGGTGGAGTCTCAGGTGAAGTAATAGTAGCCGGCTTTGTCCACAGCTGTGCTGCCCAGCGCAGTCACCAAGAGCTGCCTGTGGTGATTTACACCCATTACAATTAAATAAAGCCACAATTTCAGTTCTGCAGTCATATTGGCCACATTCAGGGCTAGCCACATGTGGTGAAGGGCCTCCACAGTGTGAGGGGCCCCCGAGGTGTGAGGGGCTCCTGTGCTGTGAGGAGCCCCCGAAGTGTGAGGGGCCTCTGCGGTGTGAGGGGCCCCCACAGTGTGAGGGGCCCCTGTGGTGTGAGGGGCCTCCGAGGTGTGAGGGGCTTCCGCAGTGTGAGGGGCCCCTGCGGTGTGAGGGGTCTCCGTGGTGTGAGGGGCTTCCGCGGTGTGAGGGGCTCCTGCGGTGTGAGGGGCTCCTGCTGTGTGAGGGGCCCCTGTGGTGTGAGGGGCTCCTGCTGTGTGAGGGGCCTCTGCGGTGTGAGGGGCTCCTGCTGTGTGAGGGGCTTCCGCGGTGTGAGGGGCTCCTGCGGTGTGAGGGGCCCCTGTGGTGTGAGGGGCTTCTGCGGTGTGAGGGGCCCCTGAGGTGTGAGGGGCTTCTGCGGTGTGAGGGGCTTCTGCGGTGTGAGGAGCCCCGAGGTGTGAGGGGCTTCCGCGGTGTGAGGGGCTCCTGCGGTGTGAGGGGCCCCTGCGGTGTGAGGGGCTCCTGCGGTGTGAGGGGCTCCTGCGGTGTGAGGGGCTCCTGCGGTGTGAGGGGCCCCTGCGGTGTGAGGGGCTTCTGCGGTGTGAGGGGCCTCTGCGGTGTGAGGGGCCCCTGCGGTGTGAGGGGCCCCTGCGGTGTGAGGGGCCTCCGCGGTGTGAGGGGCTCCTGTGGTGTGAGGGGCTCCTGCGGTGTGAGGGGACCCTGCGGTGTGAGGGGCCTCCGCGGTGTGAGGGGCTCCTGTGGTGTGAGGGGCTTCTGAGGTATGAGGGGCTCCTGCGGTGTGAGGGGCTCCTGCAGTGTGAGGGGCCTCCACGGTATGAGGGGCTTCTGCGGTGTGAGGGGCCCCTGCGGTGTGAGGGGCTCCTGTGGTGTGAGGGGCTCCTGCGGTGTGAGGGGCCTCCACGGTATGAGGGGCTTCCGTGGTGTGAGGGGCCCCTGCGGTGTGAGGGGCTCCTGCTGTGTGAGGGGCCCCTGTGGTGTGAGGGGCTCCTGCGGTGTGAGGGGCTCCTGCTGTGTGAGGGGCTTCCGCGGTGTGAGGGGCTCCTGCGGTGTGAGGGGCCCCTGTGGTGTGAGGGGCTTCTGCGGTGTGAGGGGCTTCTGTGGTGTGAGGAGCCCCTGAGGTGTGAGGGGCTTCCGCGGTGTGAGGGGCTCCTGCGGTGTGAGGGGCCCCTGTGGTGTGAGGGGCTTCTGCAGTGTGAGGGGCTTCTGTGGTGTGAGGAGCCCCTGAGGTGTGAGGGGCTTCCGCGGTGTGAGGGGCTCCTGCGGTGTGAGGGGCCCCTGTGGTGTGAGGGGCTTCTGAGGTATGAGGGGCTTCTGCGGTGTGAGGAGCCCCTGAGGTGTGAGGGGCTTCCACGGTGTGAGGGGCTCCTGCTGTGTGAGGGGCTCCTGCGGTGTGAGGGGCCCCTGTGGTGTGAGGGGCTTCTGCGGTGTGAGGGGCTTCTGCGGTGTGAGGAGCCCCTGAAGTGTGAGGGGCTTCCGCGGTGTGAGGGGCCCCTGCGGTGTGAGGGGCTTCCGTGGTGTGAGGAGCCCCCGCAGCTTGAGGGGCCCCCACGATGTACGCAGTGTGAAGGGCCCCCTGTGGTATGAGGGGCCTCTGGCAGTGTGAGGGGTTTCCGCGGTGTGAGGGACCCCCGCAGCATGAGGGGCCTCCCGCAGTGTGAGGGGCTTCCACAGTGGACCATGCTGCTCTAGGACGTTTTCATCATGGCAAAAATTCTGTCAGATGACCCTGCTCTGGGGAAACTCTCCCAGCCCAGAGAGGCAGGCATGGGGCAGTTGGGGGAGAAGAGAAAAGTGGAGAACCATTTGGAAGGGTCTGGGGGCCAGGGAAAAGGCATGAGGATGAGAAAGAGGAAGCTGAGAAAGAGAAGGGGTCCTCATGGAGCAGTGTGTGGCCCCTTTGGGTGCTCAGGAAATGGTCATTCCTCTTTGATCTGGGGCTCAGAGAGGCAGACAGTGCCTACCCTGTTGGGGTTTAAAACCCACAAGGGTGGACCACCTCCTGCAGCACCTTCTCTCAAAAGCTCCAAGCCCACTCTGCAGACCACCAGGACCCCCGAGAGCTGTGCAGCCTCACCAGCAGCTGATGGGCATCACTGGGAGGGGGTAGAGAATGCTCATTATGATGGTCAATTCAGGACAAATCCTTTGGAATAGGGAGAGATGCCTGGAAGCTTCTGGAGAATGGAGAGGTCCCCATTTCCTAACCCACCATTGGTCCTTTGTCACCATATTCCCCACCCTCTATGCCTGAGTGGAACTCCATTAACCCTCTCATTCCTGGAGAACTGCACAAACCACATCTCAACAATGTCTTCCCAGTGGCCACCTAACTCAGCTTAGGGATCTAGTAAGGGCTTGGTTTGTCTGTGATAAGTGAAAGGTGTGTGGATGGATGGGATTTCTTCAAAGTCTTATATGGAAATTATCCATATAAAGCACTGAATAAAGAAGACCTCTTTAGTTTTTATCGGGTTGGTACCAGAAACCCAATGGTCCCTACCACTGCAGTGACTTCATTCCCGCTTATTATAACAGCAATTATTGAAGCTGCTTTTTATGGGACACCTCCTAGGCTGTGCATTCTATCTGGATTAGGGGTCAGCAAAGTTTTCTACAAAGGACCAGAGAATAAATCTTTCAGGTTTTACAGGCCATAGGGTCTCTATCATAACTCCTCAGCTCTGCCATTGTAGCACAGAAGCAGTTATAGAAATATATAAATGAATGAAAGTGACTGCTTGCCAATAAAACTCTATTTCCATAACCAGATAGCGGCTCCATTCGGCCCACAGGCCACCATTGGCCAATTCTTGTTGTAGGTTATCATGAATCTTCCAACACCCCAAAGAGAATGAAGTTTCCCTTCCTACCTTACAGCCGAGGAGACCATGCTGCAGCAGTGCATTCACCTGGCTGCCGGGCTCACATGCCTTTTGAGGCAGACCCAGGCCTGTCCAAACAGGACTCCCATTCCCTGGGGTACGTTTTGATGTGGAACTGCAGAAGGCCTTGCCAGAGGCTGCCACGGGAGACCTCAGGATTCGGGGTACCCAGGAGTAGCCAGTGATGCCTCAGGGGTAACAGAAGAACCTGGAAGGCTGTAGGAAAAATAGAAGCCTGTTTCCCCTGCTTCACTGAGGTTGTAAGGCAACCCCGAGAAGGCAGAAGGGGACCAGCAGGGCAGTGCACACCCAGGAGACAGGTCTTACCTTGATGACGGGGCTGACCAGCCGGACACTGCCCTGCTTGGACCTTTTTTATGCCCACCACAGGGCAACCACTGCCTCCAGCATCCCCCCTGGAGAAGCTGCTGCAAAGCCGTCCCCTTCTATGGGAGCCACAGCTTGAAGCTAAAACAAGAGCCCAAAGCATCTTCAGGTGTAAGAAGAGGTCTCTTTCTTTCTTGTTCTCGGCAGCCCATCCTTCCCCAGCTCCTTCTGGACATGAGGTTTCTTGTTACCCTCTTCAAGTTCCTTTGGCTCGCAGCATTGCCTCTCCTCCAGACAATATGGCCTGGCCAGTGTGACCTGCTCCTGTATGCCCTCCAGCCCTCCCCAGCCATGCCACGGAGGGACAGAGCTGTCCAGATCCCAGCCAGGGTCTCCAATTTGTGCAAGGCAGGAGGAGGCGCATGTCACTGATGTGAGAGCTGTCTAAGGGTTTCATTCATTCGCGTTTTCAATAGAGGCCGTGGTGTGCCTTGCAGATATTTGATCTACATCACCATAATCAGACAAGATTGGGCATGTTCAGGGTGGTATGGCTGTAGACAACATCACCATCATCAGAAAAAGAAGGAGGAGGAGGAGCGTTATTTTGAGAGGCATCGGGGGCCTGGTTGCCTGGACTTTCATCATTAGTGCATGCTTATTTGGGTTAAAAATTCATAATCCCTGTGGTCCCTTCCAAAGCGTAGCTGCCCTGGGGAGGCAGTATCCCAAGGCACTCGGACACCTCTGTCACTAACTTTTTCAAGTTTGTGGATTATAGATAAGGGAGGAGGTGAGGAGGGGCCGAGAGGGAAGTGGGAAACTGTGTGGGAGGGGGTGGGTGCTCAGAGTGGAAGTGAAGATCAAGCTGAGTCCTCTAATGATGGTGCTGGGCCCCTGCCTGTCTCTTCTGGGAGTCACTGCCTCCATGTGCATTAACCCTGCAGATCCAGCCGCAGCCTGAGTGTTGAATAGGGCTAGCTGAGCTCTTTGCTGACCACTGTCTCCAGTGGAAACCACTGAGTGCAGAGTCAGGAGTGGGGTGCTCTCAGACACTGATGGAGCCATGCCCAAGACCCGGGGAACATCCTGTGGCTGGGGAGGAGTTACAGGGAAACAGATTGTCGGGCAAGGGTCTCTGGCCCCCCTCCCTGGCAGTCGAGGGCACACCAGTGTCTGGAGACAGTGTGGGTGCTGAGCTGGCACATCCACCACAGAGCAACTAGGATTATTGAGGAGAAGGAGGAAAATTATCTGAGCCCACCTAGGGTTTTCATTTGCAGCCCGTGATGAAGTCAACTGGCCAAGAGGTCAGCTTCAGGCCACGCCTGTGGGGACCCTCCTGGCTCTTCACACTCAGCTCCCACCAGCCCACCCCAGAGTGCTTGCTCCCAACTCACCCTCGCAGCCCTTCCCCCTGGAAATCATAACTAAGCCCTCCCTTCCCCCAGTCTCTCAGGGCTGTCTCAGAACTAAGCTTTCCAGCCCGAGAATGCTCGGAGCATTTCAGCAGGGGTCTTCATTCTCAAGGAGGCGGGTACAATTTGGGGCTTAATAAAAGGGGTATTTGAAAATAAAGCTGAGCATCCACCCAGCAAAGCCAGTTGGCAACGCCATGAGGGACGCTGTGTTCTTCTAACTCTGCTAAGCCTGCCCTGTGAGCCGTGGCTCAAACCCAGCATGGGAACTTCCTGTAGGGGAAGACGCCAGGCTGTTTGGAAGAGACCTCGAGTCCCCACCCACTTCCCCTGGGACAAGGAGTGGGGAGACCCTCGGCTGCACCTTCTGTCCCCCACCCCCAGCATTGCTGTGGTCAGAGATAATACCAGGTTAGCTACATTAAAATTATTTGGGCTGGGCTCAGTGGCTCACGCCTGTAATCCTAGCACTTTGGGATGCCGAGGCAGGTGGATCACTGGAGGCCAGGAGTTCACGACAGGCCTGGCCAACATGGTGAAACCCCGTCTCTACTAAAAATACAAAAATTAGCCAGGTTTGGTGGCACAGGCATGTAGTCCCCGCTACTCGGGAGGCTGAGGCAGGAGAATCGCTAGAACGTGGGAGGCAGAGGTTGCAGTGAGCCAAGATTGCACCACTGCACTCTAGCCTGGGTGACAGAGTGAGTGAGACTCTGTCTCAAAAAATAAAATAAAATTATTTGAATCCCAGGATTCATTGGGGTTCATTTGCATCCTGTTCATCATCACGGCAACATTCTGGGAGAGAAAGGGAAGACTTCCAAGAGGCTGAATCACTTTGCAGTGCTGACCTCACCCACCTCATGACCCCAGGGTGGTGGGAGCAATGCCCTTCACCAGCCCCTGTATGGATAGGAAGCAGGGGCTGGAGAGGAGGTTTTGGTCAGGAAGGGAGGCTCTGTGAATGCTTCTCGCAAGCCTAGACTGAGCCAGGCATTAGAGGAGCATCCCGTCTAGTTGGAGTGAGGTGATTAAGATATACTGAACAATTTACACTTAATATCATATTGCTGTGTGTGTACTCCTGTGTACATATACATATATGGTATATATGCACATGTGTGTTTATATGCATTTATATGCACACATGTATGCATGCATATGCATGTGTGCAATATGTGTACAAGTATGTATATGCATGTGTTACGTGCCTATGCATATGTGCATGTACGTCCAGTTTGTGTGCGTGTGTGTGTGTGTGTGTGATGGCACAGTGCAGCCCATAAGGCCCTGTAACTTCAGAGAAAGGAAAGGCTTTGCAGTTTAGAGTAGCCAAGAAGCCTTCCTGGAGGAGGTGGAACCTGATCCGTCTCTGCAATGGGGCCAGCAGAGGGCAAGGGGAGAGCATTCCTGATAAGTGACTGAGCAGAGACAAAGGCCCAGAGGTAGGAGCACAGAACACTGTTAGGAAAGAGGCCAAGCCAGGGAGGAAGGTGTGAGAAGCCAGTGAAGAATTAGAGCCAGTGCGCCAACTCTTCACTGCATCTGTGGCTGCATCTGTGGATGTCTTGCATGCAGATGTATAGGCAGCAAGTCCAAGAGAGCGTGTTGCTGGAGGGACAGCCGGCGCACAGGCACGTGGCGGGAAGCACGTGGCAGGTGGAGGATGTGGAGGAAGCAAGTGCATGCTTGAGAGAAGGGGACTGGAAGACTGGAAGCTAAAAGGGGAAAGAGGGAAGGAGGTGAGGACAGGGTGTTTGAACAGATTCTGTATCTCCAAGTGTCCAGTGGAGCCTTGGATTTTGTCTTGAGTCCCAGAGCCCAGTTCCTACCCATTTAGTTGGAGTCTTGAGGATTCTTGCCAGTGATTAAGTTTCCCCCATCAAAATAGGCTATGATGGAGACTTGAGATTCCCTTACCCAAAGGTGCCTGGGTCTGGTGAGAAGGAGGAGGCGCTCCCATTCCATCTCCAGTCCTCCCTGTGAGCTGCGGCCATCAATCTGGGACAGAGATAGTAAACACTCCGTAAATGTTTGTGGATGGCCTCTTGGGGAGGGCTGGGCTGGTTGTGATCCTGTATGTCATGGGAAGCGGAGGAGTTGGAAAGGGCACACCCGGGTGGTCTGGTGGTTAGGATGGCCCCGTTCCTGGGAATGGTTGCCACGAAGCATTTTCCCTGGCTTCTCCATAGCAGCGACTGTTCCTTCCCGGAGTGTTATGAAAACCTGCAATTACCAAGCCGCCTCTGGGTGCGAGCATTCAGACCTCCTCTTCTTTCTTCCAAGATACACTGAGTCAAGACCCGGTCAGTGCAGAAAGCGGGTTCCTCTCCCACATTCCGTCCCGCATAGCCCCATGGGGCTGTGGTTAATGAGCTTAGTGATTATGTATTTCGTGTCTGGGATGAGGAAGGTGAAGGGCTTGAGTGAATGCCTGTGCCTCTCCAAGTTCTGGAGCAAGCTGCCTTCTGCACTCGGCATGCTCTGGGACCACTCAGCAGATACCACCATGTCTCTGGGGTTTGGGGTCCCCTTCTTCCTCCAGCTGCACTGAGTGGAAGCCAGAGCTGTGCATAGAAGCTGGGAGAGGACTCAAGCAGGAATGTGCAATGCAGGGCTTCATGGAACACTCCACCCAGACTGCCGCCTTGGGATGCCCAGAGTTTAGCTCTATCCTGTTCCTCCGATGATTTTCCTTCTGGGCATATATATTTCCTGGCCTCTTGCCTTTGCATGTGTGAGTCGTGATGGGGGTTGGGGGGAGAAGGAAAAACATGTAGAATGGGTGGCTCCAGACTTGAAATTTTCACAGTGGAAGAGAGAATAAAAGCAACTCTTGTGGGTCAGGAAGTTTCTGGACCTGCTGCGCCATGGCCAGTGAGCCCCTAGGCCCCAGATGGCCCTCCTGGGGAAGCTGACATTGGCCCGGCCTCAGGCGGGCAAAACATAAGGAGCCTCCTGTCAGGGCAGGCCAGGCACGGGGGCATGGCCTCTTTTTTCCTGGGAGAGCAGTCACCCCTCTCTCACCTGACCAGCTGCCCAGTCACTTGCTGCTGCACTCACGTTCACGCAGCCGTGAACTCCCTAGAACTGCATCTGCTCAAACTGCTGCTTGACCCCTGCTTTGCATGCTTTCTTCTGCCTCCTGCTCACAGTCCTGTCTCCCTGATTCTCCACATGGCTCCATGTCACCCAGCAGCCCTGTGCCCCACCGCTGTGCAGAGAAGCCAGTGATGGCCCCTGCATGATGAGAGACTCCTGTGTCTACATCCTTCCTCCAAGGAGAAGTTGGCTAGTTCTGTGGCTTGGCCAGGAGTGGGTTTGGGTCAGCTTCTGCACAGGGTCCACAGTGTCCATTTTAAGGCCAATGGTCAACATCTTGTCCAAGGTCCTCATTTTGCAGCAAGAGCTGGGCTCCCCAAGGTGGGACCCTTGCCATTAGTAGAGCCTGACTCCTAAGTCTCCAGCTCCTGCCCTGGTGCTGCTCCCAGCATCTCACAAGACCCCACTCTGTCACGAAGAAGCAGTGAGGTCTTGATGTTCAGAAGAGGAAGAAACCACAAAATAGCCTATTCTCTTGCAAGCTGCTGCACATGGAATTCTAGGGGCTCTTTGCCCCTTACCCAGAGTGGTAGGCCTTGCTGGAAAGCAGAATTGAACCACCTTGGAACAGGCAATTTTTAGAAATCAATCAGATGGATCAATTCATTAAAAAAGGTCATTCCTAAAAATCAAAAGCAAAAGGAAATACATGAACCTTACTAATGTTAACTGAAAAAAAAAAGCAAAGTAAGAAAAAGTATATGTAGTATGCTACTGTTTCTCTCTGAAAAGACAGATAGAAATATATATTCCTGCTTGCTTATATTAACGATAATGAATGGATGGATAAACATAAAACCAGTAAAGTGGTTATTTATGGGACACAGGGGAGTTAGTAGCACTAGATATCTCTGAACACCCTGTTTTGCAGATCCGACCTTACAACCATGTTAAATGTTTCACATAATTGTAAGTAGAAGTTAGATTGATATAAAAACAAACCTTTTGCTATGCCTGAGAGGGCAGGCACCTGCATGAGCTAAGGCATCCAGACCGGCTCCTTGGGTAGCAGAGGGTCCCCCAGCCTTCTCAACATCCCACAGTGGGGTGTCTAATACACTTCTCAAAGTTGCATTTCCAAAACCAAGCTTCCATCTGCCCCAAGCCTGCCTCACTCCCTCTGTCTTCCCTATCTCAGACAACACAGCTCCATCCTTCTTGCAGTCGCTGAGGCCAGACACCTTGCAGACATTCTTGACTCCAGCCCTTCTCTCCACCCGCAGTGGACCATCAGCAGTTCCTGCGGGTCCCATCTTCAAAGCAGATCCAGGATCTCCACCTCTTACTCCCTCTACTCCTGCCCGCTGGGCCAAGGCAGTGTGGGCTCTCACCAGGATTACTCCTATAACATTACTGTCTTTGATCTCACCTTTTTCAATGTCATTTCTTAGCTCAGAACCCTCCAATGTTTCCCAATTTCATCCAGATAAGGGCCAAAGTCCTTTCAATGGTCTGCAAGGCCCCAGATGATCTAGCTCTCACCACCTCTCTGACCTCACCATCTGCCCTCCCCCTTCACACTCTGCACTCCCGCCACCCTGCCTTCCTGGGTGCCAGAAGTTCCACCTCGGGGACTTTGCAGTGGCTGTTCCCCCTCCCCGGATTGCTCTTCTCTTGGGTATTTGCATGGCTTCTCCCTCCCCTCCCTCAAGTCTTGGCTGCTCCATGTCACCTTCTCAGGGAGGCCTGTCTTAACCATTCCACCTAAAAAGGCAGTCTCCACCAGGGGTGCCCCCACCATACACCAGCATTCCCAGTTCTTCCAGCTTCCCACTTCCGTAGGCCTTCCCACGCTCTGGCATTCTCCATGGTGCATTTGTTCTGTTTATCTTCTGCATCTCCCCACTGGGTGATGAGCTGAGCCTGGCATGAGTAAATGCTCACTAAACCACTGTCGAGTAAGTGAATGAATGGTCAAGAAGGTAGCCAGCCCTGCTCAAAGGCACTTACTTTATCCTCTCAGGGCCTTTCAGCACCTCGCTTAGGGACCTGCCCAGCTCCTTGGGCTACCTCCCATCCTGCAGTTCCCCTCCTGAGACCAGACATGAGACACCCCAGGAAGTCCTAGCCTCAGAGTCCAGATTTGAAGCAGAAGGAAAGGTCAGCTCCCACTGTCCACCCTGGACAGCTGGTCCCCCTGTCTTTAAGTCTTCTCCCACCTCCCAGGGCCTGTGACATTGCAGAGATGTGAGTGTCCTCATCTGGGTGGGAGTCATTACTCTTCATACTCCCCATCACCAGTGGGACAGCCAAGATTCCTCCTGGCGTAGGAGCCTTCAGGACAGAGCAGAGGGAGTTGTGGGGCAGAGTTAGCACAGGCCACAGTGGGTTATTGAGGGAAACTGGGGTGTCGGAAGGACAGACCTAACCCCCAAGCTGGATGTCAGGCAAATGCACTCCCGTGTCGTGGCCCATGACGCCTTTGTGAAGGACAGAACCCCTGCCTGATGGGCCACTGCGGGGAGGTTTTCAGTTGGACTTGATGGCCCTTCACTCACCTGGTGGGGTGTGGTGGGACGGGCCACAGTACAAACCCTGCTGTGGCCCTGGCTCTGCCCTTGCTCACTCTCTGGCCTATGGACGAACCTCTCTGCCTCTTCCCAGTCACTTCATCTTTAAAGAGACTGTCATCACCACCACTCACAGGGCGGCAGTGGAGACTGAGTGAGCCTGTGCTGAGGGTGCTGCACCCATACCGGGTGGTTAGCATTTCAAAATGGCGGCCCGGCAGATTGGCCCTTGGTGGGGCCCTTCCCAGGGGCCACTGGAAGCTGAGAGGCCTGTGGGGCACAGCTCTGTCATACATTGTGGTTTCAAAGCTCACAAATTCCTTTAGTAATTCCTCTGCTCTGGAATCATAGGAGGGAGTTGTGCTGGTAGTTGGAATATTTACCCGTCGGCTCCTCTCCCTCCCATCTTTCTCCCTTTCCCCGGATGCTGCCTGGCCATTTGCAGTGGCCCAGGTGACCTTCTGCTGATGTGCTGTGGGGTCTACCAGGCTATTGCATTTAATAAACTCATAGAGCATGTGTCCTGTGTTTGAAGGACTCTACAAATATCAATGCACATTGTCAGTACAACCACCCTTTAAGGTAGGTGCTATTATGTTCGCATCTTACAGGTGAGAGAACTGAGGCAGAGAGCAGTTCTGTAACTTGCCCGGGGTTATACAGCAAGTCAGAGGCAAAGCCAGGGCCTGGATGCAGGCAGGCTGCTGTAGAGTCCAGGCTCGGGCAGTTCCCCTTCTTTCTCTCTCTGCTCAGCCCCTTGGGACCTCTCTTGGCAGCCTGTGACCCAGCCGTAGCCCTGCCCCTGAAGCCCAGTTCTGACCATCCAGCTTCCAAACTAAGAGATGGCCCCCTGTAGCCAGGTTCCTGCCCTTCCCCCTACCATCGACCTCCAGAGTCCTCCAAAACCTGGCCCAACCTAACTTTCCAGAACCTCTTCCTGCAACCCCACCCTCACTGGCCATGCACCTGGTGTCTCCATCGGCTGGGCCTCCGTACTCTCTGACCATGCCTGGGCCTTCCCTGCTGGACTGTCCTTTCTCCAGAAACCTCACCCAGGCTGCAAGTCCCAGATCTGCTCTTAGCAGAATGGTCAGGGTGAGACTGGTGTTCCTCAGTTTACTCTGGCACTTTTATGCCTGAGGACCAGGAGCAAGAAGTATTTTATATCCATCAGTCAGGACGTCCTGGGCTACTCAGGCCTTGCCCTTGGCCTGCCTTGACTGTCACCTCTTCCCCCACCACGCACCTTGTTCTTTTGTGTCCCCAGGGAGCAGAGATGCTCTGGCTTTGGAAGGAGTGGACTCCAGCTCCTGGGACCTCTGCCTACCCGTGGTCAACTCATTAAAACCATTAAAAAAATTCCTCATGGGTTCTAGAAATATTACAGTGTTTTATTTGTAATATTTATCTAGCCCCGCATGCCCCGACCCCGCCAAGTCCAGAAATATAGCATCGTGGTTAAGAGTGTGGGCTCTCCTCAGCTTCCAACTTTCTAGCTGTGTGACCTGGGGCAAGTTACTTCACTTCTTTATGCCTGTTTCATCAGCTATAAAATGAGGACAATAATGCCACTGTCTACCCCTTAGAATTGTGGTGATGATTGAATAAGCACATTTGTGTTCTTAGAATAGTGCCTTGGACAGAGAAAGCACCATGCACATCATTCATTATCATGGTGGTTGTTGTTATTATTGTTAGAGAAGAGAACTGGGGCCCAGAGAGGTGTTTCCTCTAAGCCAGTGTCACACAGCTAACAGCCACAGGTTGGAGTGGAGCCAGCAGCCTGCCTCTCCAGCCAGGGTCTGCTCTTTACTCTGCCCCTCCCTCTCCTTGGTACATGTTGCCAGGCAGTGGGTACTCCGTGAGCTTAAAATACCCAGGTGCTACCCTACCCCACCCTGTGTCCTGCCAACTCTGCCAGCACTGACCTGGCCCATCAGCCAAGTGACCAGGGCTATCTTTTTTTTTTTTTTTTTTTGAGACGGAGTCTTGTTCTGTCATCCAGGCTTGGAGTACAGTGATGCAATCTCGGCTCACTGCAACCTCCGCCCCCCAGGTTCAAGTATTCTTCTGCCTCAGCCTCCCGAAGAGCTGGGATTACAGGCATATACCACCATGCCTGGCTAATTTTTTTGTATTTTTAGTAGGGATGAGATTTTGCCATGTTGGCCAGGCTGGTCTCAAACTCCTGACCTCAGGTGATCCTCCTGCCTTGGCCTCCCAACCTGCTGGGATTACAGGCATGAACCACCATGCCCGGCTGACCAAGGCCATCTTTAAGAGGCCTGGCTCAGTTTCCCACCCAAAAGAAGTGGACTCATGGGGCTGAGAGCCTCCCACTCTGCTGTCCTCTCCTCATCTTCATCTTCCCTTGGGCCACACTCAGCACAAGAAGGGAGCACAGGGCATCTCCCGGGGAACAGAAAGCCAGCGAGTGCCACTGGGACCAAGGGCTTGACACCTGCCTCCTTGTCCCCCAGCTCAGAAACCACTTACCAGGGCTCCTGACCCACAGCAAAAATCTAAACATTCATTTCCAGTGGAGCTCAATACCATCTGCAGAAAGCCAGGCAGGGGCAGAAGAACAGGATGTGGTCCCTGCCTGCCTCCAGGGATGAGCTGTGGACATAGGCCATAAACAAGGAGACATTTACTCTCAACACTAGGAAAAAGTCCTGGGACAGACAGGGCTTTTCTCATGGGCCAGGGTGACCAGGACCGTTTCCCGAAGGAGACAACACACGAGCTCCTCAAGAACCAAGAGAAGATGTGTTGAGGCAAAGATGAGTGGGGTGGGAGTTCCTGCAGGGGAATCGCGTGGGTGCTCATAGGGAAAAAGAAAGGAGCAGGGCAGGTTACAGCACAGTGTGCAGGGTGCCCTGGGATTCTTCTCAAGTCTTGAGGCTCCCCAGAGGGCAAGCAGAGGAATCCAAACCCTTGTGGATGCTCCCCAAAGGGGCTGCAGACCCGAGGTTGCCTGTAAGAGGCTGAACCTGCCACAGGAACCATAGCAATGCCAGAGGAGGCACCTTCTGCATTCGGGCCTCCTTGGTTCACACGCAGACAGCGAGAGCACCATGCCCGGAGTCCTGACTTGTCACTGCTGCCATTTCCCGAGTGAGTGATGACAGCAGCAGCAGGATCAACTTATTGAGCCTTGCTCTGTGTCAGAGCCAAGGCGCAGCTCATTTAACCCTCAGAAGCCAGTGCAATAGCCTTTATCGTCATTATTTCACAAATGGAGAAACTGAGGCATGGACAGTAAGCGCCTTGCCCAGGGGCCCATGCTAGAAAGTAACTGGGTCCAGAGTCTGTCTGGGTCCAGTGTCTGGCTCTCCCTGCTTCTGCCAGGGGTATTGGGGTGTTTTTTCATCTTTAAACAGTGCAGTGTGAGTCCTTGCCTGTGGGCATGGGGTGAGCATCGGGGCTTCACGGAGATGGGAGCAGCACACCCAGGACTTGACCCCTCCACCAGGCTATCACTCAGCAGCCCAGAGAGCCACTCTGGTGGTTTTGCCCATTACACATTTTAAATTATTTTTATTCTTAGTCAAATATTTAATTTTTTACCCATAATGGACAGTTGGTTAAAGGCAGGAAGCATTAAAGAACACTGATATTAAAAGGCTGGTTCATGAGGAACACGTAAGTGGTAATAATTCTGCACATATGCCTCAGGGTGCTCTGGCCGGATCTGCAAGCCTCATTCATCTGGTCAGAGTTCTCGTGTGGCAGCTCCTGCAGCTTGCAGAGCTTCACAACCCCGGGCTGGAGGCAGACAGAGCCCAACACCCATCTGACTCTGTGTCCACCCGGAGCCAAGGCCCTCCTCACTCACGTCATGCAATTTGGACAGAAGCACTTCCTAAAAACTCTCGGGTCTCAGCAGTTAGAAACAAAGCAAGAATGTTACAAAATCAAACCGGTTGACTTTCATTTTTTTAGAAAAACATAAAATTCAAGAATTCCAAACAGCGGGCCATGAAATCAGTTTTTGCTTTTTGTTTCTTTTTATGCCTTATATAGTCAAACTTTAGCCTGCAGTTTAGTGTGTACTGATGCCAAAGCCACAATGTAATGGTAATATGTCATTTTGAAATTTCTTTGTAGAAAAATCATGCTTTTGCTTTTACAACTCATTTACAATAAATGAAGAAGAATGCATCACTTGATAATTGGCAGAAGGCTAAATTTTGCCTGTATTCATAAATGTTATTAAAGATCGGGTTAAACACGAACCTTGTAATTCACTTCCAATAACATATCAATCTAAAAACTGTATTTGACATAAAATAACTTCTTTATCTGGTAGTACCAAAAATAACAATTTTTTTTTAACACTTAAGAGTGTTTCCAAGAGAAAATATTATGGTGAGAGGAATTGTCAAATCCCAAAAAGTCAAGCAAGATTCAGCTGTGACAGCCTTCTAAACTGCCCCAGTTTTCACGAAGGTAAAAATAAGAATAATGAGAATTCATCCTTTTCCCTCCCTTTGAGGGGCTAAGTCTCCTGATAAGTGCCTTATAGGCCTACCCCTGAGAGGAGGGGCGTACTTTGAGAAATTTGACCACAAGTGCTTTCCAGAAGGTCAAACTGACTTGCTTATGGTGAGTGCTGGTACACAGGCCCTCCCAAGTTCCCCAAGATGTGGGAGGGTTTGGCCGCCCTTCAGACTGTGCCCAGACACTCAAGTTCCATTAGGGATTCTATTGGTTCCAAGTACACAGATGCACAATGAGCTCTGTGTTCAACCCTGGTAGTGCCGTCCTACGGTGAGGGGTCTCTGCAGTTTCACCTCCTGCTAGGTGCAGCAGGACCCCCTTGTGTCAATTTTATTGTATTTCATTTGGTTTGCCTGGTGCGTAAGAAATTGACTTAAGAAAAATTGCCACCAAGCCTTTGTTGAGATTGGCATTTCTTCTAGAATGGCCTCTTCCCTCCTCCCTTTTAACTAAATCCTGCTTATTTTTAAAAACTTTTGATTCTGACAAAATTTCAGACTCTCAGAAAAGTTGCAGGAATAGTACAAAGAATTCTTATATATCCATCACCCAGTTTCCTGTGATGTTAACATTTTATCCTTCTCTCTCTCGTATACATTTTTTTCTGACCCGTCTGAAAGTAAGTTGCCAAAATGATGCCCTTTTACTGCTAAATATTTCACAGAGTGTTTCTTTAAAACAAAGACTTTTTTTCATAACCACAATACAATTCTCAAAATCAGGAAACTGATATAGATACGATACTGTAATTGAGTCTATAGACCTTATTCATATTTCTCCAGCGATCGATCTTAGACTGTGGGCTGCATTCAATTGTCATGACTTGTTAGTATCTTTTATCCTGGGGCAGTTCTTTCTTCTTTTTTTTTTTTTTCTTTTGAGGTGGAGTCTCACGCTGTTGCCCAGGCTGGAGTGCAGTGGCGCAATCTTGGCTCACTGCAAGCTCCGCCTCCCGGGTTCACGCCATTCTCCTGCCTCAGCCTTCCCAGCAGCTGGGACTATAGGTGCACACCACCACACCCGGCTAATTTTTTGTATTTTTAGTAGAGACAGGGTTTCACCGTGTTAGCTAGGATGGTCTCGATCTCCTGACCATGTGATCTGCCTGCCTCGGCCTCCCAAAGTGCTGGGATTACAGGCATGAGCCACTGTGCCCAGCCAACCTGGGGCAGTTCTTAAGTCTCTGTATTTCATGACATTGGCCTTTTTTTAAAGAGTGACCAGTTATTTTTGTAGAAGGTCCCTCAGCATCGGTTTCTCTGGCATTTCTTCATGATTGGACTTGGGTTATAGGCACTGTAGTGATGTGACCTTCCCAGTGCACCATGTCAGGAGGTACGTGCTGTTCTTTAATCCCCTGCCTGGTGATGTTAACTATGATTACCTGGCAAAGGTGGTGACTGCCAAGTTTCTCCACTGTAAAGTTACAAGTTTTCCCTTTGTAATTAAGAAATATCTTTGGGGAGATATTTAGAGGCTACGCCAATGTTCTGTTTTTCTTCAAAACTTTCATCCACTGACTTCCATTGATGATTCTTGCTTGAAACAAGTATTCTTATGGTGGTTGCCAAATGCTTTTCTAATTCCATCATTCCTTCTAAATGTACTAGTTGTCTTTTATCATAAGGGAAAGCCTTTCATTGACTTTTAACTCACTGCTCTAAGCCTCAGGACCTCAGCATTTGGGAACTAGGAGAGCAGGTCCTTGTCCCAGAATACACGGGCTGTCTCCTAGCTGAGTGGTGTTTAATGTGAAGGTTATCAGCGTCCTGCTACAAGTCCCTTGTATTTTGGAAGGTTCTAGACAAAGAAACTATCTGCTGGGAAGCCATGTCCCAAGATGGCTGGGCTGAGGGTTCCACTATGCATGAAGCCTTGAGGAGTCCTCTCTGTGATAACGTCTCACCATGGCCCCATCAGTTCCACCAGCCCTGGCTGAAAAACGTGGCCCAGGGAGGCCCTACTCCAGCTAACTCCATTTCACATTTCCTCTCCTTCCCAGGATGGAAAAACAGCCCTTCCCAGGGACAAGCGAACCTGTCAGTAATGAAGTCATGAGTGGAGGAGGCAGTCCCAGAAGGGTGGCTGGGCTGTGAGGCCTAATGGAGTGAGGCGGCTGGCGGCATTCTCCGCCAAGAGCCTGGAGGCTCCACAGCCCAGGAAGCCCAACCAGCTCCTCTGTGTCCCATCTGTGGGGCCATCTTTGTTTCACGTAGGGGCCTTTCCCCAAGAAGGGCTGGACAAGGTTTATCATCACCCTGTGGTCAGCACTTTTAGCTTGGGCTGTTACCTGTTTTCCAGCCCCCAGGCACACCCATGACACCTGCCTGCTCTCAGAGGTGCCCCAGGCTCCACACTTTCCCTCTTGAAAAGTGTCTCTCTTGTGCTGCCCTCCTCTGAGATGCTTATGTTTGGGACACCAGGGTCACAGCTTGCTGGCCTGATGAAGTACTCCGTGCATACTGATTGAAGTGAGAACGTGTGGGGAGGGTCTTGATGGGTGGGGAAGATCAGGCGCAGGGACAAGCAGATGCGGCACTATGATGGTGGCACCACCTCTCTAGCTCTTGCCTGGTAGACAGGAGGTCCAGGCTGGCCAGGAGGAGTCAGGAATTAGGTGAGAGGGAGCACTGTCACCAAAGGTTTCAGGTCAGAGCGTGGCAAGATGATAGTCACGGCCACATAGCAGGATGGAGGAGAGAGGCCTCAGTGTGGCATGGTCTCTTCATCCAGAAACAGAGACTTTGAAGCTCTGGGTCAAAAATGCCAAGTCCAGCCCCCTGGCCCCTGACCCAGGAGGGAGCTGAGTTCCCCTGCAGTCTTAGGGGGATCCTCCCATCCCCACTACTTCTCTGTCTCCATCCCACCCGCAATGACTGCTGGTGTCTCTACTCTTCTCCTTTTTAAGGATATTCCTCTCAGTTATGTGGGTCCTTCCGCTACCTCACGTCCTCCAGGAAGCCCTCCCTAACCTCACCCCGAGAACTCACCAGACCCCATGTCTCGCCACACGCTGTCGTAGATGGTTCTTTGAGTAGACACAGCAATTTTGCCGCTAGATTTTAAGATCCCCAAGGGCAGGAACCATATGTTATGTTGCTTTGTTGCTACCTGAGCCCTGACACGTAACAAATACACCAGAGTTTGATCAGATTTTAGGATTGCAAAGGAAGACTCCAAAGCTGGTATGTGGCTCTACCCAGATCTCAGGGGAGAGGCCAGCCTGAGAAGCAATATTCTTCATTCGTTAGCTCAAATGTGGTTTCAATGAATCAAGAATAAACTATGATGGATGAGGAAGCCACCATCGGCCAGCTTGCCAACTGGTGCTGAGCCTCCAGCGCCCCATCTTCTGCCCCAGCAAGCTCCCCAGTAGGTTCCTGGCTAAGAAACTTGGGAAACCCCAGTAGGCAGGCTTGCATGGAGGGCCTGTAGCCAGAAGTAGAGAGGTACGCTGGGCAGGGGAAGGGCCTGCACTGGAGCCAACAGGGTGGTGGCCCACATGCAGCTCAGGCCACTGAGACATGTTCATTGTCCTAGGGAAGCTCCCGACAACTTGGAGTCTTGGGGTCACTACTCAGTTTCATGCCCAGGCCTTGAAGTGAAACACTTCATTCAGAAAGTTTAGGAGAAGAGAAATTGGCTTGTTCAAGAGGATTTTGCTACCAGGGGCTGCGGCTCACGCTTGTAATCCCAGCACTCTGAGAGGCCAAGGTAGAAGGATTGCTTCAGCCCAGGAGTTCAAGACCAGCATGGGCAACATAGCAAAACTCCTGTCTCTACAAAAATTAAAAAAAAAAAAAAAAAAATTAGCCAGTCATGATGTCACGAGCCTGTAGTCCTGGCTACTTGGGACGCTGAGGTAGGAGGATCACCTGAGCCCTGGAGGTCAAGGTTGCATGAACTGTGATCATGCCACTGCACTCCAGCCTGGGTAACAGAGCAAAAACCAAAACCCTGACTCTAAGAAATAATAATAATAATAATTATTATTATTATTATTTAACAAAAAAAGGAGGTTTTTGTCATCAGCTGCAAGTCACCCCCATTGACGGCCAAAGTAATGGAGAAAGCAGCCCTTTCCACCAGTCCCAAGATGGACTTTGACGAATTAAAATGCCCAATCCTTTGCATTTTCTCAGTTATTCCTACTAGATTATTTTAAATAGCAGTGAGGAAGTTTTTCTAGAAGAGCGCAGATGGGTCAGTCTCTTGGAGTGAAGAGCACAGGGGCGAGACGGGGGTTCGGGCCCTGGTCCTGGATGGGCTTGCTGCTCAACCTCTCCCAAGGGGGAAAGGCTCCCCTAGGGTTGCTGTGAGGATCAAGGGTGAGCATGTGTGCCCCCAGCAGGTGGGGGCCACTCAGTGTTTGTTAAATCTGAGTACCATGGTGACTTGGGATGAAGGGAGGGAGGGAAGGAGGGAGGGATAATGATGGTGCTAAATTGAGTATCACTATACCTTTACTCCACCTTCACTCCAGCCCTGAGAGTGGAAGGAAAGCCAGAAGCCTAGAGGTGTGGGACAGCATGGGATAATGGAGGCAGGCCCATTCCCTGGGAAGGCACCTCCCGAAGATCAGCGCACCCCATCCTCACAGCTACCATGTGCATAGCTGTTGTGAGGTCCATTTGATTGATAAGATAACAGAGGGGCAGAGAAGTTAAGTGACTTGTCCAAGACCACCCAGCTAGACCAAGGCAAAACCAGCATATGAACCCAAGGGTGTCCAGCTTTCAAGTTTTCACCACATCAGGCTTTCTCTCCAGATGAGAACTTCTTAGAGGGCTGCTGAGGTCCAGGAGGGCTTCCTGGATGAGGTGCTGGTTGCAGAATGGGCAACAGCTAACTAGTGAGGTATAGGGCACTGCAGTTTCTAACTGTTGGTCAGTGATCAGACACCTCCCATGACAGGAAGCTCACCATGTCCCCAGACAGACCCCTCTGTTGCGGGGCAGCCCTCCCCATGAGAAAGTTCCTTCATTAAGTGAGCCCAGGCTGCATCTCTGCATCTCTGAGCCTTCCCTCCACTGGCCCCTTCTCCCCAGCCCTCTTTTATTAGACAGGCTCCATGATTGGTCGCACCTGGGATTTTAAATAACTTTTAGGCGACTTTCTGTCCATGTGCCTTCCTCTTGGTCCTAGCTTTTCTAGTTTAAGGGCTGTTCCACCACACCAAGGTGGTAAGATTAAAACAGGCAAGGAAAGGGTGACTTCCGGGAGAGCAACTTCCAGGTCAATCAACTCGTAGGGTGAGTGAGACAGCAGAGGGCCAGCTAAGGCCCATCAGCCAGGGTGCCGAGGCCAGCTGTGGTGGATTCGAATGGCCAGGCTTTGGGCTGGGGATAAAGGAAGTCACTGAAGGTGGACCCCAAGCTGCGAGGACCCCATCACAGTATTTCCCTCGGGATGATGGTAGTGAATGTTGGGTGATGAAGACTTTCATGGTGGGAAACTATGCCCAAAGCTCAGCCCTTAGAGCCCAAAATCAGAACAGAAGCCAGGCATCCTGGGGTCTCTTCCTTGACCTAACATTTGAAACAGCCCCTGTCTTCCCATCTGTACTATGGGTGCACAGTGTGATCCCTCCCTCTGCATAGCTGGAGGATTCATGCTCTATTGCTTGGAAAACCCATGGCATAATAATATTACAAACAAACACTAATATAGCACTTGTATCAAGTCCTTTAAAACTCACAAGAACCCTATGAGATGGGTGTTCTATTTGTTCCCATTTTATAGGGGAAGAAGCTAAGGCACAGAGCAGTTAAGGAACTTGCCCAAAGTTGCACAGCTAAAAGTGCAGTGTCAGGATTTGAACTCTGGGGATCTGGCTCCAAAGTCCACACTTCAAACTACCACGAACTACTGTGAAGCTCGGGGGATGCCCAGAGCCACCAGCAGGCTGTAATGAGGGTCCACGGGCCGGATCTGGGAGACTGCAGGGCTTGGCAGGCCGAGCGGAAGGGCGAGGGCCTTCCCCTGGAAACACTCCACCAGGTTCACGCGGAGCCTGGCGACTCCCCAGGGCAGCCGCGTGCTCTTCCCATGACATCACATTGCCTCAGAACTTTTGAGGCTGAGGATTCTTGGAATGCTGGATTCACCCTGGAACAAAAATAATACCTCGTATTTATAACGTGCTTTTGTTCCCCACAGGCTTTCCTGGGCTTCATTTCATTGTAGCCTCAGACTAGCCTTGTGATCCAGGCAGGAGTCCTGTAGGTGGGAGGCCACCCTAAGAACCTGAGTCAGGGTTGGTCTCCCCATTCTGCAGGTGGGAATACTGAGCCACGGGGAGTTGAGTGGTTGGCCAAAGCTGCACAGCAAACTGGTTCTGGGCAATGTGGGCCAAGAGCCCTGGATTTCCAGTGGGGTTGAGGGGAGGCCTCAGAAATGGGTCCGCAGTTGAGTGAAGCTCAGAACCCCATAGAGTATCCCCAAGAAAGCCTTTTTCCCTTGGCCTTCTGTGCTGCCGCAAGATGGAGGAAGGTGGCAGGAGTCTGCACGCTTTCCTCCCTTCCCCACGAGGCAGCAATGAAGCCAGAGGGGCCACCCGAAAAACAATCCCCGAGCCCTGCCCCACAGGCCCCAGCCACAGGAACCAGCAGACTGTGGTGGGAAAGGGCTGTTCCCAGCACAGATGGAAACCAAGGGCTGCAGTGGCTTCCGTGGTTTTCCCCAGACGCAGTGGAGCCAAGGCTGGCTGGCCGGATCTCCAACCCTCCCATCCAGAGCCCTCCCAGGCTCTCCCCTCACCAGCCCCGGCCTCCGCATTCCCAGCGGGCCCTGGCTCAGCCCTCCGCCTTTGCTTCTGCACCACATACTGCCATAGGACAGCCCACAGCTCCCTCCTTGCTGACTTTGGCTGAGGCCTGTGGTCCTCTGAATTTGGGTTTAGTGGCTCAGCAATGGTGTGCAAGCTGCCCTACACTCTCAGAACACTCAGTGTGGTGGCTGAGGGCACACATTCGGGGCCAAACTATATAAGTTCAAACCCAGGCTCTGCTTGGTGCAAGCTGTGTGTCCTTGGGCAAGTTTCTTACCCTTTCTGTGCCTTGAAGACCTCTCTGGAAAATGGAGTGAACAATAGTGCCTCTCTTGGGGTTGAACGAAAGCCATGCCTGGCTTACTGTAACTGCTTCCTACATGCTAGCTATGAACCATTCTTCTGCATCCCTGTGATGTGAGTTTGAGTCCTGTGGCCTCAGGACCACCCTCAGAGTGTGTGAACTGCCCGAGTCCAGGGCCTGCGTTTGGTTTATGCTCCAATATGGCTGTCTTGACTTTCTCAATAGCTTTTGAACCAGGGGCCCACATTTTCATCTTGCACTGGGTTCCGCTCATTATGTGGCCAGTCCTGCCTCCAGGCCAGAGTAGAACATAGGCCTGTGCTGCTCTCTGCTTCCTTTCCTTCGTGATTCTTGTCCTGGGATAAAGCTAGAGACCTGTTTCTGTAACTAATAGATTCACATCTGTCTCTCCAAATGGACCCTCAGCTTCATGAAGGCAGCAGCCCTGTGCGCTGGAGTCATCGCTACCTTCCCTCCCCAGACCACAAGGAAGATAGAGAGAAGGTTCTGCCTCATCTGAAGGAAGTGGATGCTTTGGGAGCAGTTCAGAGGCACAGACAAGACACTCTGGTGGCAGAGACGTGGGTGTGATGTAGGGCATTCCAGACTGTAATCATATCAGGAGTCTGGAGGGCTCGGGCAGGACCCAGGGAGCTGGGGAAGGCTCCTGCTCAGGTCTGGACCTTAAGACCTGGATAGGATTAGGGGAGTGCTGAAGGACTCCGTAGGGACAGCTGAACAGCTTTGTCACACAAACACCCTGCCGCCACCCCAACTTCTCTCAGAGGGCTGCAGGAGCTATGTGGCCTCAGGCAAACCCACTGACATCTCTGATTAACCTATGGGCAGAACAGAGTCTCAGCATGTGTTTAATTAATGAAACAATAATGAACCAGCCTTTCTCTGCATCATTTATTATTCATTCATTCATTCATTCATTCTACAGTTAGTGAGAAAAGTCTTTGCCTGTAGGGTGCAGAGGTACCAATCAGACCTTTCGTCTATTCCAGAGCATCGTTTGGCGAGGTAAACATCTGATTTCTAAAGCTTTTAGTCCATGCAGTGAGCTACCACACTTCTTACATGAACTTTTGCCTAGGCTGGCAAAGACCTCAATCTTGAATTGTTTTCTACCCAACTCTGAGCAAAGAGAGCCACAAAATCTATTGGAGTGGGAGAGTCTGCAGCTTGGCTGGCCGCCCACGGTGGCAGGAGTGTTTCTGATGCATGCTGGCCCTCTCCTCTCAGCGTTGTTAGGAGGGAGTGCTCAGGAAGTAGCTGGCCCAGTGCTGCTGTTGCCGCCATCATGATAATGATGGCTCTGGCAATTACAGGGCCCGTGCGTTGCCTAAGCTTTGTAGCGATGCCCCCAGTTCTCCAAAGAGCACTGAGATCTCCAATAAGTAATTGTTAAATCCAGTCATATGGCGTGTTACAGCAAAAACACAAATCTGAGTTCCAGTGAGGGCTTTGCCACTAACTAGCGGGGCGACCCTAGAAGGACAAAGCAACCTCTCTGGACCTTGGTTTTCTCATCCGTCATGCTGTGACTCATGTAATCCTCACAACTGCCCCTCAGGTGGGGACTGGCACATCTGGAAACAGAGATACAGAGAGGTGAGATCACCCAGCCCATGCAACTGTGAGTGGCACAGTGCCAGGCTCTGTGCAGGCTGCCATCCCCCAGACAGACCTGGCAAGGAGTGTCCTGCGGGGGACACCCATCATCCGAATCAGCCCTGCGCGCACCATGGGTGCTCCATTAGTACAGGTCACTGTGATCCTTGTCTCTGAGTGTTCATCAGCCAATACCATGATGTCCCTTGGTTGACTCCCTCATGAGGGAAGAAAACCTCCCCTCCCTTATACTTTTCCTTTTTAAGCTTCCCCATCATTCTGCAAACTGGGGTGGGTGTGTGTGGCAACTTTTGTTCCTGGGTCCTATATGCCATCGCTCGACTAAGCAGCCCCTGAGCTGCAGAGAAATTGCTGGTGCCTGTGCCTCCGAGCCTCACCGCAACCCTTGCGTTGTCCCAGGTGACTGGGCCAGGGCAGGCAGAGCTCACTCAGGGCATGTGTAGGTGGGCAGGAGTGGAGGTGCCTACGCTGGTAATAAGCAGTCATCACTTTTCCTGAAGGCAAGAAATATGAGCCCATGCATAGTTTTAAAACCACTTGCCCTAGGAATTTTGCTTTCAGAAATTTTTAAGCAGACCTATAAATTATGTGGTAAAATGTCCGACATGGAGAGAACCATAATAAGTCAGTGGCACTCAGAATATCTAGTTGGGAACGATTATGAAATAAAAAACGAACAGAGGGACATTTGTCTCCATTTGGACTGCTGTTAAAACCATTTTTTTAAAACAAAATTTGAAGTTATTCTCCCTACACCCACCTCCCAAAATGCAGCTGTGGTGTTCCGAGAACATTTTTGTTTTTTTGTATAAAAGAGAGCAGTCTTAGAGTAAAACAAGACATCTGATTTCAGAACCCAAAGAATAAAGAATAAACTAAATGAACGATGGAAAAAGCATAAACCGACAATTTCCATTCTCCAAAAAAAAAAAAAGCATTATTTTCCTAACAGCAGGTGTTGCCAGTAGCACAAATGGAATATTAATCTTATCTCCTGTGCTGTTCTTCCTCACCCGAAGAAGACTTCCCCAGAAATAAAGAGGCGGAGAGTTGGGTTTTTGCCCTTCTTACTTGCAGGGCTGCAAAACTGGGTGTCCAGTATGTTTCCCAACCCAGGACCCACATGTCCATGTGTCTGAGACCAAGTGCAGCCTCCTTGCCGGGTTGCTGGGAGCAAAAGCGGCTCATCCCTGGCCCAGCCAAACCCCAAACCCGCAGGTTTCGTGGGGAGCAGCCAGCTGGCCCCTGAATGAAGGTATCAACGAAACCCAGCGCCAGCAAATACAGAAGAGAGAGGAGCTGGTTTTGGCTGGCCCAGCCAACGACCGCTGACAAATATTTGTGAATGGCCAGAGCAGGGAAGCCTAGGTCTCCATTGTTGGGGAACGAGGCCTAACTCCAAGTCTGTTCCAGTGCCCTTAGCAGCCCTCTTGGCTCCTTCTCAGGCAAAGAATTTGGACCTCATGCAGTTATCACCACCGAGGTCTCAGTGGCCATTCAGCCCTTTCTCTCCATTACTACAGGTCACTGCGGTCCTTGTCCCTGAGTGTTCATCAGCCAAGGAGGCTGTGTCTAAAGGCGAATGGGAAACAGATGGGAGGTGGCTGCAAGGTGCTGTGATTAGTTGACAGGCTTAGCTCACTCCTGGAGCCCCTGGCAGGCCCTCTGCTGTAGGAGTGCACCTCACGGAGCCTCAGTTGTCTTATCTGTCAAATGGAAAGAAAGGTTCTTGGCCTGCCTGCACACAGAGGCCAGTGCCAGCAATCACTCACCCTGAGAACTAAGCAAGGCCTTGTGCAGGAAGAAGGAAAAGGGAGGACAGAGGGACAGTCTTAGTGCCTCTTCCTCCAGTGGCATCTGGGTTCTTCCCTGCCCTCCCAGGGCTCACCCAGCTGATTCCATCTGCCATTTAGCTCCATATCAAGACCTCCTTATTTTGAACCTGTTAGTCTTTCCTACCCAATTAGAAGGGAACACTTGAGGTGGACTCCCTGGCTTCCCTCCCACCTACGGATGACTTTCCACATGTGCAAAGGAGCCGCCGCCCAGCAAGGGTGAGCCTGAGAACGCCCACTAATGCCAAGTGGCCTGGGGCATTCTTGGCCATTGCTATATTGTCACGGCTGGCTGGCTCCAAGCTCTTTCGAACCAGGAAGACATGGAATTCCAGGTCCCTCCAGATTTCCAAGAATGAACAGCAGAAGCCCTGCAGGAGCCAGCTGATTTCTTTCTGGAGCCCCTGACCACTAGCCATATAGCAATTACTTCCTTCCCCCTTCAGGTAGATAGAAGTTGTTTTCTTTTCTGGGGGTGGAGGAGTGCACTGAGTAGAGAGAGGGAAATCCCTGATACGACAAGTGGGAAACCAGGCAGTTTCAAGACGGATGTTGGGAAGGGCTTGGTCAACCATCCTTTGGGGACATTTCTTGGGCCATAGCTGCAGGCGCCACAAAAATTCTAAATAAGGATGACGAAAGTTGTGAGAATCAATTATTATCTGCCAGGGAATTTCCAAGGTTCCTCTCTGGGCTTAAAAATAACTCACATTGAAAGAACAAAGAGAATGGAAGGAGCAATTAGTTGAAAGTAACTGAGAAGTTAAAGGAGGGAGAATTCACAAAAAGTCACAGGCACGAGGCACCCTGGAGAGTGGTCTGTGGGCCACAGTTTCTTCTGGGCTTTCCAATGGGGGTTGCCTTACACGCTGCAGAATGAGGGCTGCAGCTCTCCCCGCTGACTCAGGCATTTGGGGCTGGGCTGGGCTGGGTAATCGGAAGGCCAGTTGGTGGTAGAATCACTGGGAGGAACCTGACTCAAGGGCCGCACTTTTCTCATGGGGCCCAACTCTTCTCCAGGTGCTGGTGCTGATAGCTCCTACCTGCCATGGGGAGTGAAACTGAATATTTCAGCAATGCCAGTGAGGAGGGGGGTGTGTTTGGGAATGGAGGGGCTGCGTCTCCCACCCAAGTGTCAAGGCAACAGTGCTTTTGCCCAGGAATGTATATCAGAAACCAACAAGATTGAACTTGGACACCAAGGATGAAAAATGTCACGCAGGCCTCCTGAGAAGGGCCCAGGGTATGCCTAGTCAGCAGGATTCAGTTCAGGGTACCAGATTTTTACAGATATTTTAATAATGACTCTTAAATTATTGAAATAAATATAGACAACCCCAAACCTTGGACACTGTATATAAAAAGAAACCTAAGAAGACTCTGAAAGGTAGAAAGAAGACAGACAGGCCAGGGACCTTGGGAACTGAAGAATGACACACTGGTGAGTTCCTGGGGTTTTCCTCTTGGCTCAGATATCCCAGACTTGGAGCTAAAGAAACTGGAGACCCAGAAACACCATGAGGCCTGAGCAGACAAACGGAGCCCCAACAAAAGTCCACTCTTTCTAGCCAGAGGACCAGGGAAGGGGCAGCCTAGCAAGACAGAAAACTCGAGACAGTAGCTACTTTCCTCCAGCCAAACACCTCTGCAGGAACTGTAGCCACACCCCCACCCACCACTCCAGCGGAGGCCCAATGAGGGGCCTAGACAGTGACAAGGTACCCAGCACCCCAACAGGGTGGTGTCAAAGGGACTGTCATCCCCATTGGGGATAATGAGCTACTAAGCTTTTCAATGGCGGCTTTTCAGTGAAAAAAAAAAATTTTATTCATTTTAGTGGGAAAAAATAATGCATTTAACCCCAACTCAGGATACCCTCAATTTTTCACAGATAAAAATGTATCAAGTAAATATTAAAATTGAATTTATATAAGTAATAAGCAATAAGTTGTAAGTAAATAAATACAATTTGTTCATAACATGCAATGCAATGAAGGTCTGTGGTACCCAAGATAGGTCACGGAGGAGGTGCAGAGCTTATTCTTTAGAAGCTAACATTATCTTTCTGCAAAATCTTTCCACTATTTTACAACCTTTGCGGAATTCATGCTTATCTTGTGCTCCAATTGCACTTCCAGTAAAGTTGTGGCATGGAAAACACCCTGAGGGTAAGATGGAGTTTGAACATAGTAGTGCTTTGAGTGGCAGGAAGCAGCCTTTGAGCCAGCCAGAAGGGTCATGAGAATGTCCCTCACCACCCCTTCACTTGCCTTTTGGCCACAACTCAAAAGTTTGGGGTTTGTTCCTGCTGCACAACTCACACCTGTTCCCTGTGCTTAGAAAGTGTTGTCAGATGAGCCTGTCTTGACCTACACCCATCATGTTAAATATTCCTTCTGTATCTGTTTGCTAGGTTGCTGTAACAGAGTACCACTGACTGGGCTGCATAAACAAGAGGCATTTTATTTTCTGACACTTCTGGAGGCTGGAAGTCCAAGATGAAGGTGTCGGTGGGGTTGGTTTCTTCTGAGGCCTGTCTCCTTGGTTTGCAGATGGTCACCTTCTTGCTGTGTCTCCATGTGGTCTTTCTTCTGGGCATGCAGCCTCCCTGGTGTCTCTGTGTGTCAAAGGTTCCTCTTGTTATAAGGCCATTAGTCAGTTCAGATTAGGGCCCATCCTAACAGCCTCGTTTAATTTAATCACCTCTTTAAAGGTGATCCGTCATATCTTATCTCCAAATACAGTCACATTCTGAAGTATTGGGGGTTAAGGCTTCAACATATGAAGTTTTGCGGGGTGGATGGGGGACACAATTTAGCCCATGAAAACTTCTTATAGCATATGTAGTTTGTGGGTTTGGGGGTGAAAATGACAATGTTCCAAAAAAAAAAGTTGTTTGAAAGGGATATAACTTTTCAAAAAACATTATGGTGAACAGTCATTCATAGGAAGGTGCTTGTAAGAAGCAGGTCTGTGTATGCATCTTTGCTGGTACATGCATAGAATATGTCTGGAAGATTCACACACGTGGAACGGCTGCTTCCAAAGGCCATATGTGATGACAGAGTCAGAGGCAGGAGGGTTCACTGTTATCTGCTACTGGATCTTTTTAATTTTGTTCCACATGCTTGCATTCACACATATTCTAGTAAGTGAATAAAGCACTGATTTTAAGGAAAGAATTGGCTTTGGTCCTCTGCAGTAGCAAGGACCTGTCTGCCTGTTCTCAGCTGTATCCCCAGGGGCTGTCACAGACTCTGGCACGTAGAAGGTGCTCAGGAAGTGTTTGTTGGAAGAATGAATATATGGACAAGGCAATGACTTCCTGTTCTGGCGGCTGGGCACAGGGACTCTGACCAGCCCGCCCAGTGTTCGCCTTCTCTGTCTTTCCTCTTCTGTTTGCAGGCGGCAGCAGAGACCTCCGGGGGGCAACAAGCCCCAACAGCATGGTGACCACCAGCCAGGCAGTGCCAAACACAACAGGGACCACCAGAAATCCTACCAGGGGGGCTCAGCACCCCACCCCTCAGGGAGGCCCACTCACCATGGCTACAGCCAGAACCGGCGCTGGCACCATGGCAACATGAAGCACCCACCAGGCGACAAGGGGGAGGCAGGCGCACACCGCAATGCCAAAGAGACCATGACCATCGAGAACCCAAAACTGGAGGACACTGCAGGGGACACCGGGCACAGCAGCCTCGAGGCACCCCGCAGCCCTGACACCTTGGCCCCGGTGGCTTCTGAGCGGCTGCCCCCACAGCAGTCAGGGGGGCCAGAGGTTGAGACAAAACGTAAAGACAGTATTCTTCCCGAGCGCATCGGGGAGCGGCCCAAAATTACCCTGCTCCAGTCTTCCAAAGACAGACTGCGGCGAAGGCTAAAGGAAAAGGTACCGGTAATTGAATTTTTGTTCTTCTCTTGCACCAGGGAGGACAGCAAGAGGTAGGCACTTTGGTAGGTGGGCACAGTGCAGAGCCTTGTGGGTTTGAGGGTCTAGGGAGCCATGTACAGGGAAGCAGGGGCTTCGGTCACTGTGGGGACCCACCACACTGGTCCACCACTGCCAGCAGGTAGGGCCATCATGAACCCCTCCAGCACACTTGGGCTTTTCACCTTCCAAACTCCAAGAGGCCGAGGGTGGGCACTTGGAACCAGCCCCCAGCCCAAGGGAGTAGGGGGAAGAGATGCATGCCTGGGAGTGATGGGGGAGGTGCAGGGAGCATATTCTAGGGTTAGATATTGTTTGTGCTGAAGAGCGCTTGGGGAAACATGGAGCTTATGAAATAAGAACTGAAGCTTTTCTACAGGTGAGTACCATCCAGGCAGTGGTCTCTGCCAGAATGGGGAGCAGAGGTGAGTTGTTCAGAGTGGGGGCAGGCTGATTCCAGCCTTCCTGTTTCCCGCCTTCATCACCCAGAGGCCAGGGAGTGCTCTACAGTGCACACCGTAAGGTGGCTCCATTCTCAGCATCACGCAGGTGCCTACCTGTGCCAGCATGAACCTGAGAGTGAGGCCTCCTTACTTTTGCTCCCAGGAGCCTCTTTCTGCACCCTGGTTCTGGCCTGGCCTGTAGCTTCAGGAGATGACCCTAAACCTCCAGAAGAGGGATGGGGATTTGTACTTGCAGCAGTAAGTCCATTGTGCTCACCCCAGTGCCACCACCCCCGACCCCACTGCCCAGCAGGGGCACAGGAAAGGTCACCCTGGAGAGGAACTGTCCCAAGAAAGGCCAACTTGCCCACAGCCATTCCCACACAGCAGCAGGGCCTACAGAGGCTTCCTCCTGGGGCTTCCGCAGAGCTCCATGTTCTGGGCTTCTCCTCCATCTTCCCCTACTGCCGACTCTCCTCAAGCTCTTGCCCCAGAGGCCAGGCCCAGGGTCCACCCTCAGGCAGGATAAGGCAGGTCAGACCTCTTCTTGGATCCACTCTTGAAGATGAGATGCTGCTCCCAGTATCCTCCCCACCAAGTCCTCTAGAGTTCTGCTAAATGTAACTGCAGGGCAGCAGAGTGGAAACAGCACGGGCTTTAGAGCGCAGCTGAGCAGGCTCAGACCTCACTTTGCCTTTGACTGGATGGGTGGTCTTGGGCAAGTCACCTAATCTCCCTGAGCCCCAGTTACTTATCTGTAAAATGGGTGTTAATACTACACACCTTGCTGAGAGACTGTGAAGTTTAAATGAAATAACGTGTACAGATATGTTCTTGTGGGTATTCCTATTCTATATGCAGACCACTGTTCCTGCCCTGGGGCCCAGATGGTCTGAAGAGAGGGGTACATGGGGGAATGGAACAGAGAAGGTAGACCTATAGCACCTATAGATCAGTTTCAAGGACTCCACTCAGGTGAGGCCTCCTGAACTCCTGGACCAAGAAGACATGGGCTCAGGCTCAGGCTGGGTCACTCCCCACTCTGCTAGTTGCTCACTCTAAAAAAGGGTAAATCCTAGGTGGCCAACCAGCCACATCCTAAACATTTTCATCAGGGAGAGCAACACTTTCCTTCTCTCTTTCAAGAGACAGGTAAAGCGTGAGATGTTTCTTGGGGTGGGGATTTGTGTCCTGTTAACTTTACCCAGGGACTCAGAGTAGCCTTCCCTGAAGAGGTGGTTGGGTTTGAGGAGAACTAGGCCACCCTATTCCTTCACCCAGGATTCAGACCTTTCTTTTTTTTTTTTTTTTTTTTTGAGATGGAGTCTCACTCTGTCGCCCAGGCTGGAGTGCAGTGGCCCAATCTCGGCTCACTGCAAGCTCCGCCTTCCGGGTTCATGCCATTCTCCTGCCTCAGCCTCCTGAGTGTTTGGTTCTCAAGCCAGAGACTAGCTGCCCTTGGAACTTGATCCCACCATGGAAGGGCTCAAGGAAAGCTATAGATTTTATCGTCTAACCTCACTGTGTTACCTATGAGGAAACTGAGGCCCAGAGAGTGAAATCACTTACCCAAAGCCACACAGCTAGAGGCAGAGAGTGGGATCTAGAGCCTTGATCTGTGCCTTCTAGCCCAGAGCTTCTATTGTCAGGGACAGAAGACCAAGCTTGGATCTCATTTCGTGACCCTGACCCTGCCCTTCCAGCCAGATCTCACTTCCTTGCAGTTAAGTTGTTCCCATTCTTGGCCACCAAGAATGAGTCAATACAATAAGATGACATTTTTTTCTTCTTCAAGCCCCTGGTCTGGTCCTAGTTGCAGTGAAATCTCATAAGGCTGTAGGGCTTTTTACTTGTAATATCCCTCCTAGAAGCCCAACTGTTTTAGTGGCACATGGGAGGATTCCTTGGTGTGTGGCATGTCTACAGAAGACCAGCACAGTCTCCACAGGACAAAAAGCCAGGGCTGTGCCCACAGGGGGCCCTATGCCCAGAGAACAAGTCATCGTTGGGCATTTGGAGCTGAGGGTGTAGGGGACAAGGTGGCCACTGCCTGGGCCGCTTTTAACCACCACTGCAGGCATTTTGGATCTGACCTGCCTTCCTGACCAAGTCTTCCTACCCTCATTTTCTCTTTGGCCCGATTTCATATTTGTTATCTTATTTCCTCTTTCATAATTTCCATTAAATCATTTCTAGATTAAGATATTTGATGGACAAATAAACAAAAAAAGCCAATGTATATGAGAATCCTGGGTAGGAGCTAGAACCCAAAAACAGTATCAGCCCTGGATGTCATAGGGGCCAAGAAAAAAGGCAACAAGGAGCTTTTGGCGCATGAGGGGTCTTTGGTGGAGGTTCCCAGAGGGACCAGCCCTCAGATCCAGGAAAGTAGTCCTGGTCCTGCTTTCTGGGGGTGGCCACCCTCTTTCCACCAGGCCACCCCTGCACAGAGACCTCGGCTTCACTCAGGCACATTCATTTGTCTCCAACACCCCCAGGATGAAGTGGCCGTGGAGACGACCACTCCCCAGCAGAACAAGATGGACAAGCTGATCGAGATCCTGAACAGCATGCGGAACAACAGCAGCGACGTGGACACCAAGCTCACCACCTTCATGGAGGAGGCCCAGAACTCCACCAACTCCGAGGAGATGCTGGGCGAGATCGTGCGCACAATCTACCAGAAGGCTGTGTCCGACCGCAGCTTCGCCTTCACCGCTGCCAAGCTCTGCGACAAGATGGCGCTCTTTATGGTGGAGGGGACCAAGTTCCGGAGCCTGCTCCTCAACATGCTGCAGGTAACTGGACGCCGGCCACCACCGCCCCACACCCCCTGCCCCTCTGCGTTCGGTGAGTTATTCCTAGCGAGAAGGCTGCGAGTTCTGGCCACAGTTGGACTTTTCCCAAGTTCCGCCCTTGCCCGATTAATTATAGAAAACACAAAGGCAGTTAAGGGGCCAGGAATGAGCGGCTGGATTTGTGTGTGTTTATGTGTGAGCTCCCTGGTTACAATGGACCAATATAATTTTATAGGTGCTTTATGTTTAACCAGCCTTTCCCACTTTCTATTTTCATAAGAGGCTGGCTCTTCGTCTCAACCTGGCTATGTGCTTTGACCTCTCCACATCCAAGCAGACATGAACTTGCTGTGGACTTCTCTTTTCCTCCTCCTTCCACCCAGGGCTAGGTCCTTAGACCTTTGCAGATATGCAGTTGATCATCGCTGGTAGTGAGATGGGTTTGAGTAAAGCCACACATGAGCAGAAAAAGGATAGTCTGTTTACCAACACACTATGGCTCCTGGGCAGAGGGAAGTCGTGGTGATGCAAGACTGTCTTCATCCTTGCTCTTTCCCTCTTAATATCCCTTCACCTCTGACAGTGTAACCCCACCCCTGATCATTGCTTCCTCCATGGAGGCCCACGTCCAGTGGTTCTATCAGCATGAGTGTGTCGTGGGAGTAGGTGCGTGCACTTGGACGGAGCTTAGCAATGTTTCATCTCACAAGTACCTGCTTGCCTGTATGGGCAGTAGCAGATGAGCTGGTGGCCCCAAAACTGGTGATATCAGGGAGAGATAGCAGGGTCATGGGATGGTGGCCACATCAGGTCCTGGGACTGTCCTTGGAGACTCTTGGCTGGGGGAGAGCCATGTCTCCTTTCCTCCTATTTTGTATTTTAGAGACTAGTTAAGATACAAAGTGAGTTTCTGGTCCAGATGAGATAAAATGGTAGTTTCCAAGTAATGAAGTAGAATGGCAGGCTATAGGGCCATCTTAACTAGGGTGACCATACAATAGATCATCCAAACTGCAACACTTGTGAAAGTCAAAGGGGGTTCAGTTCATAATTATGCCTAGACAACAGGTGTAAACAAGGGCATATGGCCACCCTCACCTTAACCATGTGGTTCGCAGTCTGCCGTCTTCCCTAAAAGCTGGGAGGAAGTTGCCGCCAAGGCCACCTCCACATGCAGCCGGCAGGGCTCCATCCCCACCCACCCTCTCCTCTGCATGTGAGTTGCACTCACTGCAACATGAGCCCTCCCTGGCCAGCCTGGGCTGCTTCTCTCCTGCTCCAGGCCCTGATCAGGTTCCCATTCCTGGATCGCCCACACTCCCCTGGTGACGAATTCCCACATTACCTGAGGGATTTGCACATGGGGCATGTTCCTCGCGGGCCGGAATGTCCTGGGAGCGTGTGGAGAGTGGCGGGCAGAGAAGCCTGTCTGCCACAGAGCACCCGGCACAGGGGAGTCAGGGACAGCATCAGCCTATGGTCTCGGCTTTGGGTTTTGTTTTTCAAAAAAGGGCCAGGATGGGGCAAGAGTTCTAGACAGTGGTTGCCAGCTCCAAGTAACCCAGCCAGACCCGGTGGCAGACAGGCACCCAGGGCATGGGGCACTTGGGGAGGGCAGCTGGCTGCAGGGGCCATCTCAGATCGGGTATTTCTTCCAACCTGCCGTGGTAAGGGTGGCCTCACCCACAAGTGTCCAGCGGACCATCAATCCTCGGGAACAGTCAGCCACAAAGGGGGCCCTATGGCCCCTGCACTCACCTCTCAATCAACCACAAAGTGCACTGGCTTAGGACAGGCTCCAGATGCCCCAGCAGGAAGGGAACCTGTTTGGCTCCGTTTAACTCAACAAAGTCCTCTGCATTCCCCAGTTAAGAACTTCTTGTGGGATTAGTGTGCTGAGAGACAGTTTGGCAAACACTACAGCAGGGAAGAAAACACAAAATTGAAAGCTGGGAAGCAAGGATTCCAGACCTGATTCGTTTGTCATCCGTTGGAGCTTGGCCTCTATAGTTCCCTGGGAAAGTGCAAGCAACAGCCTTCGTCAGTGTACCCTCGATTTTGCACTGCTGGAGATGAGCCGGGGTCTCGGGCAGGGGCACGAGGGACCCCGTTTGAGCCTTTCCCTTTCTCATGCTCCTGAGGCCTTGCCACTAGTAGGAAACTGTCCTAGGTCCCCCTGAGTCCTCACAAACCCACTCACCCCATATAGTGGCTCCATGGTAGGTCTGTCATGAGTGATGCAGGCTTTGGGACCAGCCCAAGAGACCTAGTTCTGCAGGTGCCACCTTGTCTCTGGGGCAGAGAACTGGCACTCCACATCCTGCTCCCCACCCCCCATCAGCCAGGCTGAACCTCCCACTACACCCTGCATGGATGGACTCTCCCCCAGAATTCACTTCTCTGTCCCACTCTGAGCATGCACCTCCCCCTGAAGCATCTCACACTCCTACTTCAGGTGGTGCTGGGGCCCCACTTTCCAGGAAACACTGGCCCTTCCTCCTGTCCCAGCACCTCTCATCCTGAAGCCACAATGTTCAGTCACCCTCTTAGTATTCACTGAGTATTTCTAGTGTGCCAGGCACCAGCCTGGGGACTGAGGATACAGCAGTCAGTCACTGGGCACAGCTTTGTCCTTAAAAGGTTTGCAGTGAAGGAGTTGAACTTAAACCAATGGCTACATGAATCCACAGTGACAAACTGGGGTGCGTGCTGTTACTGCCCCCCATCTTGGGCTCTGGGAGGTGGGAACCCCTCTACTTTCTGCACCTCTGTATCCCAGGGGCTGCACAGTGCCTGGTGCTGGAGGGCCCTCGGTCGTCAAGGAGAAATGGATGTCTGAAAAGGAAGGCGCTGGAAGCCTCCCTTCTCCTGGGCTAGGGGCCTGCAGGGACAGCTGAAGTCCAGGGCAAGAAGGGAACCCCCTACCCAAGGCAGTCACGGCTCACATTCTGAGGTTTCAGAGCAGCTCCTCCTCTCCTCCCCCACAGTGGAGGAAGCCAGCCATTTGCCTGGGTGGAGTATCTGCGGGTCAGGTCTTTAGAAATCTAAATGTCCACATAGGCCACCACTCACCCCTGTTTACCACCTGCAGTCCCAGCTTTCATGTGAGCCGAGGAGGGAGTCCCTTGAGAGTATAACCAGAGGCTTGATCTGCATTCTCAGACCTCCTGGGTGGCTAGACAAGGCCCTTTCAGCTGCCATGGGAAGGCGGGTGGACTGTGCTGGTGCGGGGCTGCCCTGATCCCACAATGGCCCCCTGACTCCAAGGCCCAGAGGACACCTTAACCACATCTGGCTGAGCCTCCTCAGGCCCTGTGCCTTCTCTCTGCAGCCAAGGAGACAGAGGTGGAGTGGGCCTTTCTGGACAGCATAATTCATGCCCCCTCACCACCCAAACCCGAGAGGTGCAAGAAAAGAAAGCGATGGGCTGGGCTCAGCAAAACCTGCTTTCCCTCTTAACACCTCCAGGGATGTCTTTTTTCACCTGACTTCATTTTCTGGCAAACTATGTTTGCATCCCTTCCTGGCAGGCAGTTCTAGACCCGGCCTGCACAGCCCTCCCCCCTGCTTCCTCCCTGAGGTTTGCACTCAGCTCCATCCACTCAAGGCCCATCTGGCTCTCAGTCCCCAACCAGCACCTGGTTGGGTTTGGCAGCCTCCAAGATGCCCCCATAGGATCAGGTTCAGCTACCACTTCCACACACAAGTTCTGGGACCCGGCTTAGCAATGCAGGCTACGAAGGGGCCAGGGTGTGAAGCGCCTCCTTAGCACAGCTCCCAGCAGCGGTCTTTACACTTGGTTCTCCCTGGCTGACTTCTCTTGCTGCCAGGGCTTCAATGATGGGAGCCGGCAGCATGGAGGGAGAGGGGCAACCGCAGATGTGGTAAACATTCTGCAGCAGAGGTCTGAGGGCTCTTGCCAAGCTGGGGTACAGCCCCCATGGAGTGGGAAGTGCAGGGTGGGAGAAGGGAGAAGGTTTAAGGTCCTTTAACCCTTCCCAGCCAGACTCAACACTGCTATCTCAAGGAACCCTGAAGCACCATTCTCATGAGCCATGACAGTGCTGGAGACCTTGGGGTCTCAGAGGACCCCGTCACCAATCCCACAGCTCCAAAATGGTCTTCAGTTTTTACATCCAAGCCAATTCCTTTTTACCTGAAATGTGGCCCTTTTATTAGTAGTGTCCTTGTAAGTAAAATTCTATTTATTAAACAGACATTTCTTTTTTTTTTACTTTTTATTTTACTTTATTTTATTTTTTAATCATTTTTTCTTTTTTTATATACTTTAAGTTTTAGGGTACATGTGCACAACGTGCAGGTTAGTTACATATGTATACATGTGCCATGTTGGTGTGCTGCACCCATTAACTCGTCATTTAACATTAGGTATATCTCCTAATGCTATCCCTCCCCCCTCCCCCCACCCCACAACAAAACAGACATTTCTTAATGTGCCAGGCATGTTGTCTTTATTAGGTCAGGGGTTCTCAAACCGGAATGTGCATATGAATCACGTGGGATTTTGTTTAAATGCAGATTCTGATGCAAGAGGCCTGGGATGGGCTTGAGATTCTGCGTTTCAAACATGCTCCTGGTAGACGCTAGTGCTCTAGTCCAGGGACCACAGTGGGAAGTCACAAGGCATTGAATGACTGATGGTTTGTAGGTGGTGGCTCTGTTTCATAGATGGGCAAACTAAGGCACAGTCTGTCATCAGTGTGATGGTCAGAGTGGAGGTCTGGCCTGGGAATGTTGCATTTCAGATACTGGCTCTTCTTTAGGTCAGTGGTTCTCAGCCTCGCTGTGCATGAGAATCATGAGAGCACAGCAGGCAGGGGGCCTACCCCTAATCAGTTGAATTAGATTCTCCAAGGACGCAACCTGGGCATTCGTTAGCCAGGGTGGAACACCACCGTTGAGGAGACACCCCAGAGACACCGAACTGGTTCATCGCGGCCACTTATGAATCAGCTGGCTCTGCCTGTCATGCCGCGAACCAGTCAAGAAATACCTGCCAGGTGTTGGGCTCTCTGCTGAGCCATGGGGGAAAACTCCGAGTCTGAGCTGGCAGGAGAACCCCGTTACACAGGAGGCCTCAGCTGCTGAGAACATGCCTTCCACTCCCCCAGCCTCAGGCTCTTCTTGTCGTCACCCTGAACCTCCTCCTTGATGAGATGAAAGCCACCTCTTCTCTCCCGCTGCCTCCATTTCTCTCTGTCCTCAGCTCCTTTTCCCATTTTCCTTTTCCTTGGCCTGGGATGTGTGTCAGAACAGCTATCACATGTTTTAGGAAAAGGGCCTCATTCTCACCCACGGTGCCAGGCTGTACCAGAGGCTGGGCCACACTTCGCAGTTCAGCCTGTCTCCCCATACCCCTTCCCACCAAGGTTCCCAACTTCTCTGGCTTTGCAGGGTCCTGACTGCAGACTAGACTGACTAACTAGATGATGTGCATTGATTGTTTCCGACTTCCAGGAGAATGTGGGCTGCCCAGGGTGCCTGGGTTAGAGAAGGAACCAAAAGTTTCCTTGGATCCTCATCAGGGAATTGTGGTGTGATACAGGGCGGTGAAGGGGCTCCAGTTTCACAGAGAAGTGAAGAACGAGTGTGCCTCTTTTTATGGGACCTTTGGAATGACAGGAATGGAAGCCTGAGCCCCCTCCACCCAGCACTGCCCTGTCACTGCCCTGGGACGTCCACGTGGGCTCTGGGAATGCTCCTTTGCTGAGACAGGCTTGGGTAGTACAAGTTCAAGCCCTCCTCTGTTGAAATGTGTGTGCTCTGTTTAGCCAAGAGGTGTCTGCATCCGAGCTATGCAGAGCAAAGTATTATTAGAGCCGGCATCAGTGTGTCTGTAACTGAACCCAGCTCTCCCTAGCAACCGTTGCCAACAACACATCTAACAGAAGGATGCGATACCTTTTTTTGAAAAAAAAAAGTTTGTCTCAACCAAGTCATAAACACAGCAGGCCTGTTGTGAAAAGACAACACAAAATCAGAATCTGGTGTGTGACCAGATTTCAAAATAAATTGCTCTTCTCTAGCACCTTCTAGAAGACAGCCTGTTAAAAAGCTGACCTTGAGCTAAAGAGCGGAGAAACTCTTCAGAGTTTCTGGCTGGGTCATCATCAAGCATTGTGTTTTGGGCTTTTCATACATAGACGCTCAGTTGAGTGGTGACTCTGTGGGATCTCTGGGAATGACTTTAGCCCAGAAGGGGCACTCAAGATTTTCTGGCTTGGCTTTCCTTATCAGTGAATCTCTCAAGTGTGAGACAAGCCTGAAGATGTGTCTTACCCATACCTCATCCTGGATGTGTGTGTTGCCCCCACTTCTACCCGTTTCTCCCATCCTCCTGCCCTTCTCCTTGTCCCGTGTTTTCAGGCTTGAGAAGAAAACTGGGCCATTCCTCTAACTCTCTTCCTAAGGGGAAAACCTCGTTCTCTTGTGATTCTCTCAAGGTCTCTGGAAAATCAAGTCATTCCCCTTTGTCAGAAGTTTGAAGTTCCTAACTCTTATCTTTTACATAGGAAGGGAGGAGGGAGACTGATATCGATTCCTGGAGTCTAAGTTTTAAACTCCTAGATGACCAGAATCCTGGCTGAGTTATCGGCTGTCCCCAGCTCCTGGTTTCATGGTTCATAGTAGATGCTCAGGAAATGGCTGTGGAAGGGAGGCGTGGAGCCATCAGTCATGGGTACCAATGCTCTCTGGGGCATGAGGGGCTTTGAAACTCTTCTGAGCACTTTCCTGTGTGTGAATCGGAGGTAGGTTCCAGGGCAGGGATCCCTCCCCAGGCTTATACATGGGGAAAGTGGCTCCGTGAGGCTGCAAGGTTCACCCAGCATCACGAGGCTAGCTGGAGCTTCTGGCTGCCATGCCACATCCTAAATAGGGTGTAAGGCTCAAAAACTTGGGAAAATCAAGAATCCATATCATGGTTGGGAGCAATGGCTCATGCCTGTAATCCCAGCACTTTGCAAGGCCAAGGCAGGAGGATTGCTTGAGGCCAGGAGTTTGAGACCAGCCTGGGCAACATAAAAAGACCCCATCTTTGAAAAAAAAAAAACAGGCAGGTGTGGCAGCATTGCTACTGAAGCCCCAGCTACTCCAGAGGCTGAGGCAGGAGGATCCATTCAGGCCAGGAGTCAAGGCTGCAGAGAGCGAGGACCCTGCTGTTGCGCTCCAGTGTGAGCGACAGAGTGAGACTCTAAAAAACAAAAAAGAATCCATCTCAGGAAGTCATCAATCGGGATTTCAAAATCCACCCTGTGGAATAATCCCACTGTGTTTCCAGGGGTCGCTGAGTCTCTGAGCTTTCTGGGCCTCTGGAGGTCAAGGGTACCTGAAGAAACCCCTGCACTCTCCATTCGCCCTAGTCCCTGTGAAACCACACAGGCTGCTGGCCCCAGTTCCCATCTCCTCCTTGCATCCTCTCCCTCTTCTCAGACCCCCTCCCTCATTTCTGCACACCCACCGCTGAGCCGATGTGCACTCCAGGCATGTAAACTAATTTTAATGTTGGCCCAAGCCAGGCACACCCAGGGATAGAAGCACATTGTTCTGTGCATTCCAAAGCTTGAGCAAAAGCCCTGGCCATACCCACATCGAGCTCCCCTCCACCAGTTGCTAGAAATCAGAAAGGCTGAAGCAAAGGGCCAGAGGCAGTGCAAGCCGCTTTCCCCGTGGGCAGGCTGCGCGGAAGCTTGCAAAAGCCCAGAAAAGGGCTGTTTTTCTAAAAATGGCTGGCATCTGAGCTCCCGCCCTGCCCCCTGTGTGTCATCTGTCCCCATGCTGAAGCCCGTGCCCTGCAAGGGACATGCAGAGTTGGCACACACATTTCCCTGAAGGTGGGCACCAACAGGCCTCGGCAGGCTGGCCTGGCATCACAGGAGGCCAGCAGTCACAGGAGCTTGACCCCTGCCCAGGATTCTGTGGCAGCCCTGGGCTCCCCCAATAGGAAGAGCCAATGCCTGACTCCTATCCATGTTCTTTGCCCTTGCGGCCAGAGCCACAGTGGATAGGAGCCGTGTGCCTCGTTGCCAAACTTGTTGTCTGCACTTGCTTTGGGATGAGTAAATACGAACTGTTTTTCTCCAATCTTTATTTCTTCTCAACGCTTATTGAGCACCTGCTATATACCATGCACTGTGGCAGGTCCTGTATGTCTCTGTTCATTTGCCCTCCACTGTGGTCTTTCAATCTGTTTGTGCAAATCTTAAGCATTGCATTCAAGGATCCAGGTGGGATACCTCAACGTCAGTGCTTAGACCAGATCGCCCTGACTGTTCAGTTTGGGTGGGGCGGGGGAACATGTGGCTTCCAGGAGTGCTAAGCCTGTGGTTCTCTCTGGAGCTTTGAAGTGCTCAGTGAGACAGAGCAGCCGATGACCGGATCATAAACAAGCATTTTGATTTTTGAATCTGAAAATAAGCGAGGAAAGAAAATGACCACTGATCCTCAGCCAGTCCTGGAAAGTGCCCAGAACAGCAGCATGCCAGGTGTCCAGTCATCATATCATCAGGGGGGCCTGGGTGCTGCTGCTGTGCCAACTACTGCCCCAGGCCCCCAGGGAGCAGTGAGCTTCCTGCAAAACCAAGTGCCCAGCTTCCTGCCTCTTCGCCACTGCGCCACTGTGCCACTGCGCCACTACTGTGTTCTTCAAAATCACAGAGAGCCCCGCTCCTGAGAAAGCCCAAAGTGCCTTTCTGTGCACGGCATGGGCTTTTACAAGTCTCATGGGCAGTCTACTGCAGGCCTTGTCAGAGACTCTAGATGTGCAGAGGCTGAGGGAGCCTTGGACAAAAGTCACTCCTTTCCCGTGAAAAGTGGCCATTGCCCTGTGTTGTTAGGAGCGTGGGTGGCTCAGGAGGGGAGAGCAAGACCAGCCTGCAGCTTCATGAATCAGGTCAGCTGGGCCATCTGGAGCAGACAGGTGTGGGTCGTGCCCCCGAATCTCATTTCTCTAGACAGGATTTCTTGCCCTGAGGCAGCAACGCTGAGGCCTGAGGAGTAGCAAACCCGTGCAGTAGCATCGATTGCTGCCTCGATGCTGATCTTGAGCATTTAAAACATGTCTCTGCACCCACGTTTCTGTCCTGGAAGGGATGATTGGGTTGTGGTAGAGCTTAAATGAGGTAATGCATGCACGGACCCCAGCTCTGAGCCACACCACTCAGATGGCTCCATCAGTGTGGGTGCCCTGCCCTGGTGGGATGAACTGGGAGGCCCTTCTAACTTTATCCCATCCTAGATTCCCAAAGACCACCCCATGCCTCAGTCTTGGGCAGCATTTCCATTTCCCCCTCCTACGCTGATTAAGTGTGGAACAATGAGGGCAGGCAATGAGTGCTTTTAGACTATTGTCTTCCTGGGCGGTGGGCCCAGGATTGACAGGTGTACTCTTCCTCCTAGTCAAATCTGCCTCCTCCAGGAAACCTTCCCTGATCTCCCAGCCCAGGGACCTCACCTTCCTCTGACTCTTGAACATTTACCATGTGTCCCTTTCATGAAGTCTTCTGGGCTCCCCTGTTTAAGCTTTTCTTATCTGAGACTTGTATCCGTGGATGTCTTGGGGCAAAGAATGCATCTGGGTCATCTTTGTGTCCCACCACCATACTGGTACACACAAGGTGTTCATCAGGCATCAGCTGGCTGGCTCCAGGAGCTTCCTTCACTGGGGAGGAAGGAGCATGGATAGGCAGGCATGGGAATAGCACAGGCCACAGCCACAAAAGGAAATGGCCTGGGGTTTTCTCCCTCTCGCTTCTGGGCCAGGAGAGCTTTACCCAGGTCAGGAATTATTTCACCATCACCCGTGTCCCTTGCCAGACCGTGTCCTCTTCCCTGCATGCCCTCACCCCCCACCCAGGGTTCATTTTCCCTGCTAAATCCCCTGATAGAACTTGGCCGGGCACTGCCCTGTCTGAGGCTGCCACACCGAAGCAGGCCCTGCAGATAAGTGGGTTACCGGAGAAGGCCAGCTCGGGTGTCCCAGGCCCCAGAGGGTCACCCCTGGCTGGCTGGCAGCTCACCCCCAGCACCTCCTCCTCCTCATTCCCCGGAGCCAGGCAGGCAGGAGACAGCAGATCCTTCCCCCCAGCTCTGTGAGCGGCCGGCCCCCAGCCGCCGCGGGGAATCTGAGCTATGCTAAGCGGCTCCAGATCGCAGCATCTCTGCCCTGCCCGGGCACGGCCGGCCCAGACAGGGCGCCTCTACCTGCCGTGGCTGCCGCTGGAAAGCTGGCACCGCCTGGGCTGATGGAAAAAATCTCCCTGCGGGTTATGTAACTGCTCACCGCCCTGTCCCTGGCTCCCCAGGGAGGCTCCCAGCCACTACCAAGAGAGAGCAGTGGCCCCTGGGCAGGAAGGAGACCACAGAGGGTCACTCTTTCAAAAGGAAGAAAATAGTGTTGCGTTATCTGAGGTCCTCCTCTGGAACCAGCCTGTGCATGGCGCCAAGGTGTTTCCTGAAAATGCTTAAGGAGCTCAGAGGCCTGCCCCAGTATTATAGCAAGGAGAGAGCTAAACCTAGCGGGAGGGAGTGGCCACAGAGGAGGAAGAGGGCAGGACAGCTTTGTTACTGTTTTTCTTTTCTTTTCTTTTTGGCAAATTGTTATTGCAGTAAAATATACCATAAAATTCACCATCTTAACTAGTTTTAAGTGCACAGTTCAGCAGTACCCCGCATACCTACAATGTTGGACAATGCCCATGACCATCCCCCGGCACCCCACCAGACCCTTTCATCACCCCAAACAAAAGCCATATACCCACCATAACTCCCCTACAGCAATAACTCCCCTACAGCAATAACTCCCCTACAGCAATGCCTCCCCTACAGCAATGCCTCCCCTACAGCAATGCCTCCCCTCCATCTTCCATCTCCATGAATTCACCCACTCTACAAATAGCACACATGGGATATCATACAATATTTTTCTTTTTGTGCCTGGCTTATTTCACTTCACATCATGGTTTCCAGGTTTATTCATGTGTCAGAATTCCCTTCTTTTTCATGGCTGACTAATATTCCATTTTATGTCTATACCACATTTTGTTTATCCATTTATCTGTCAATGGGCACTTGATTTTCTTCCACCTTTTGACTATTGTGATTCATGCTGATAGGAGCATGCATGCACAAATATCTGTTTGAGTCCCCGCTTTTGATTCTTTGGGGTATATACCTAGAAGTGGAATTGCTGGATCATATGGAAATTTTATCTTTAGCTTTTTGAGTATCTGCCAAACTGTTTCCAGGAAGGGTGTTTTTGATGGGGGAAATATCATGAACCAAGAGCCAAAGAAATGACACAACTGAGGGACAATAAGGACACTGCCTTACTGAAATTCATCTGAGAGCTGGAGGAAGTCTATAAGGGGGACCGACTAAGAGGCAGAAGGATCTGGACTTTATAAAGTGGGACTCAGGGAGTCATTGTGGGTTCTTGAGATGTAGAGTTCCAGGATCAATTAAAAATCATAGACCAGTGTAGACTTGCAGGAAGGATCTATAGATCATCTAGTCCAACCCCCTCATATTACAGATGAGAGACTTGAGGCCTGGAGAGGTTGAAAGAGGCCATGAAGACATGTTGATAGGTCATAGGATGTTGGACTTAAAGATGTTTTACATCAGAGAACCAGAGGTTCTAGGTAGCCGCGTGGTCTCTTGTGGAGAGGGAGCATACCCAGGCTTAAGCCTGCCCCTCAAAGACCTGAGCTGTGATGGCAGCCTCATTTCCCCGCCCTACTCTCAGGATCCTGCTCTCTGGCCCCTGGCACATGGAACTGTAGCATTTCCACCACCATCCCCACCAGCCAGAGCCAGGAGCTGGGGTTGCCTGCCATGGGGAACTGTGCTCCCCTAGCTCTGGTCCCCTTCCTTCAGTAAGTGCCATGGTGGGCTCCAAGAGCTTCTGGGACAAGTCAGTGGGCATCTTCGAACCAGAGCCCCTGGGTGAGCAGGCTTCCCCAGGGGTACATAGCCTGCATTCCAGAGAGGGCCCCTAACATTGGCCTGTGGGCCGCTGATAGGAAGAATGGATAGAGACTCCGCACAGGGTGCCCCACCCCCGGCCCTGGTGCCCCTCACCATGCTGCTGTGGGCTTATCTCCTTGTTGCCCTTCGCCCATACCAACCTGCCTGAGCTGCGTTTCTGATGCCTATAATGAACCAGAAGGGAGTTGAGGGGACAGGGGGAGAGGAACAGGAAGAGGAGATGACAGGACAACTCTTTCAACAGCCAGCAGGAATGCCACACTTGCCTTCAACCCCCTGCTCTAAGAGTATTTATACCCACAGTGTTCAGGGTGGCCAGGTTCCACCTTGTCTAGATAAAGAGCAGGCCCCCTTACGGAGACAGAGGTCTCCCCAGCTCCCCTCCAGACAGCCACCAAGGGGTCAGGAACACACAGAGTGCACGGCGCAGTGCATGGAAGGGAGGCGCTGTTGCAGGGGCAGCCATCAGTGCCTGGGTTACTCTGAGGCCAATCGGCATCATGTGAGCAATTTAAACCCATGTTGTGCCCAAAGGCCAGCTTTTCCTACTTCTAGGTCTTCCCTGTCTGGGCCCCTCTGTCCAGGAGAGGCGGATACACTCGACCAGAAGCAGAACCATGGGCACAGGGAGTCTGCGTCATGCTGGCTCAGCATGGCTCTGCCCTTGAAACCCAGAGCCTAGAATAAGGGGTCCCTGCACACCACCAGAGTGCCTCACTGCCTCCCACCTAGAGCTCAGGTTTAAAGGCCTTCACTCGGTATCAGGGTACAGAGCTCTGAGTCTTCAGGGAAAAACAGCGTCCTCTTTGGGGGGAACAGGGAGGAACCTGCAGGGAACGACCCTCCCTTAACCCTCTGCTGGCCCTTCCAGGACAGATCCCAGGTCCCAGAGTGAGAGAAGCTTCAGGCCACTTTGAAGTATGAGTACAGGCATGGTCAAAATCGTCCCCCCGCCAGCCCCCCCTTGACGGTGCCGAGCCTGAGACCAAGTGTATTCCAGAGAAGTCTGTATGCACCCAGGTCATTCACACCCAGACCCATTAAGCAGAGAGGGCTTGGGAGCCAGCACGTCACCATGTCATGCCCCTGCCTCCCAGTTTTCTGTAGAGCAAAGGCCATACGAAAGAAGGGGGTAGCTTAGGAGGTATTTGGGGAAAGCCAGACTCCAGCTAAAGCTGGTGAATAGCTATAATCGGAATAAATGCATTCTTGAGCAGCTGCGTATTGGAGCACCACATATTGGACCCATACTTAGCATGGACCCCATTAGGCAACCATCATTGCATTATTCTGAGTATTAAAAAAAAAATGTGGCAAGTGGAGTAATAGCTCTAAAGTGGGGTTCAAAGCACAGTCACCTGGAATCAGCCTTCCCTGCCATAGACCCTTCCTTTAATGCCTTACCACCTGTGGCATAAGAAATAACTCAAGCGGCCAAGAGCCAGCCACCTCCCTCTGGCTCTAGTTGTGGCGCCATGCAACTGGTTGACTCTGGGTGGATCTCAAGCGTGGCAGCCCTCCACTTACTCTTCTGTTAAAGGGGGTCATAATACCCATCTCCTCCCCCTGCCTACTGCACTGACATTATCATTGTTAAAATACACTGAAATGCCTGACTTTTTCCTGTGTTCCCTTAAGACTCCTCCTCCAGGAGAAACTTGTGAATTTCATAGCAGCATGTTTTTCCTTTTCCTTTTGATGATTCCATTCATTCAAGGTTCTTAGGGGAGGTCCCAGGCAGGGAAAGCGCCCTGAGATGCCCACGCAGAGATTCTTCCACAAGTCCAGGCGCCCCCGGCACAGTAGGACTTGAGGTTTGGGTGCAGCACTGTAGACAGCCCAGGATCCAGCCACAAGGAAAGCTCTCCAAGGGGCCCTGGGACTGGCCTGGAGGCCCCACAGGGTGCCCTGAGCTCAGTACTGTGAAACTCCAGTGAAACAGGCACTGGCCTCTGCCTGACACATAAAGGGGGGCAGGGCCAGCTCAGCCAGAGGGCAGTTTAGGAACGTCAGAGGAAAGGGCAAGCCCTGTAAGTGGAGTAGGTTGAGGAAGGCTTCCTGGAGGAGGAAGCATGAAGGAAGAGGCAGGATCTGGGTGGAAGGAAGACAACAAGAGGATCTGTAAGTGGCAGGACCCTTTGAGGGACTGGGGGTTGCAGAGGAGGATTGGGGGAGGAGGTACCGCCAGCCTGGCGGAGGGTGTCAATCAGCAAGCCCAGGGCTGAGCTGCCCAGCCGGGCCGTGACCCCAGGTCACTGTGACCACACTGGCCCGTTCATTTTGCTGGCGCCTGCTTCTTGCCATTTCAGGCCAAGACCATATTTTCATCCAAAACTAAAACTTCTACCTCAAGAGGCGTGAGTTTCCTGCCAGCCTTGGGCCGTCTTTTGCAGGTGGCAGAGTGGGCTGCTGAATCTGCGACCCTGGCCAGGCTCCAGGGCCTCTGAACCCTGGGGTTTTGCTGAGGCAGGTGGTGTGGCACCAAGGGCCTGGCATCTGAGGCCAGAAGATACCCGCCACCGCTCCCTGGTGAGGTTACTGCCTTGTAGGAGAGGGTAGGGATGCCCACCTCCATATGCCCCCATGTGCCCCGACCAGCCCCTCTTTGTGCACCAGCTGCTTCCAAGAGCTATATGGAGATGGGCGCCCACAGCCCAACCAGGCACAGAGGTGCAGTGCTCGCTGTGGGGGAGGGGGAGCATGATGCCGCCCCCAGGAGCCCTGCAGGAGCCAGAGCAGGGTTGTGCAGGAGGCTGCCATGGGGCGGGTCTGCACAGCAACGCTTGCTGCTTTCACCTCACTCCCCTCTGCAGAAGCCCCTTTTCCTCCCCTCCCTCAAGTGGTGGAGCAGGAGGCAGAAAGTCTGAAGCCAGCCCCTCAACTAATGTCACCGTCTGAACCTCAGCATCCCCATAGGGGAAGCGAGGGCACTGGGTGGGGTGTGGTCTGCGGGTCAGGTCTCCCCAGCCGGGCACCAGGCCCTCTCCAGCAGAGCCTGCGGCACCTCTGTCTGCCTCGCACAGCCCCTCGAGTGCCTTGAGCCTGTGAAGGTTGCAAGGAGGTCTAGGACTAGGGAGAGCCTGGAACCCACTGCGGGTGGGAAGAGAAGATGGGAGCTGCTCTGTCTGCAATCTGGCAGATGTTTATCCCAAACAAGGAACCAGAAGCTGAGGATTTAAAGGCTCGGCGTGGGAGGAGGTGCTCTGGCCTGCAGGAGATCCGGTGGGGAGCCCCAGCCCTGCCTTTCCCTGGCTGGGCGACCTCAGGCCAGGCCTTCTACCCTGATGGTGGCTTCCTCACCCATAAAACATGGAGAGGTTAGAAGTCATTTCAGACATTCCTTCCAGCTTTGTTATCCCAAAGCAGATGCGCTAGGCAAACAGAGGGTGCCTGCTAAAATGCCTGTTGCTGACATTGGTTAGCGGGTTGACCAGTGCAGAGCAGGACCCATCCCCAACTCTCCCCACCCGGCGGGTCTGCGGTCCTGGCCGGCTCCTTCCCACCTGCCTGGCCCCATCTACACAGTCTGGGGCCTGCTTGGCTTGTGTGTGCTGGCGGCAGCACCTGCTGAGTGGGCAGGGCGGCCTGCAGGGGGCACCAGTGTGCAAGGCCAGCCCTCCCTGCCTGCGGCCACCTCCCAGCATCTTGGCATCCTGGGGGCTGTCCCACAGGGAAGATTTAAACTATATGATGGTGACCGCCACCAAGCCACCCTCCTATGTGCAATTTTCAGACCCCTTGGGGTCCCAGCCCTGAGTCCAGAAACCTCAGGCTGAGAGTTGGACTAGAACCCACAGCAAGGGTCCCCTCCAGACCTCCAAAACGGGCCAGTGTAGTACTCATTCCCATTTTATACCCAAGACAACCAGGGCTCTTAGAGGCCACAGGAGGGCCACCGAGGTCTCAGGTAGCTTAGAAGGAGGATAGAGCATGGGTCCTGGATTCCCTGGGAACAGTGCCTGCCCAGAGACCCAGCTGCCCTTAGGAACGAATGAGTATCAACCAGCTGAGGCTGCATTTTCTTAAAATGCATTGGTTTGTCTAGTGTTGTTTATGTTCTTTCTCAAACAGCAGGAAGAGGTTGTGGGAAGAGCCCTGGCTGTCAACAGGCTTCTCCCATGCAGTAGGGGTGGACAGAGGGACTGCAGCCAGGGTCAAGGGCAGGCCATGGGGCGGTGGGACAGAGAGCAGGCCGCAGCCTCATCTGGCCTCAGTAGCCTTGTACAGAGGCAAAGGGGCTTCCGTGTGGGGTGTCAGCTCCTTCCACACCTACCTGGACCCGGAAACAGGCATGCCTTGAGTCACCAGCAGTGGGCAGCCGTAGAGTCACTGTTTCAACACCGCCAATTTGTTGGTCCCACGCCTGGGGCCCCTGTGGTCATTGCAGTATGTTTTATGGAACATTCTGCGAGGATTCCTCTTGGGGTTTTTTAGCAGCCACCCCTGTTAGGATGTTCCTAAAGTAGAAGGCAAACAGCCCACAGGGCCTCAGAATTCTAGAAAAAAATGTCTGTGCACAGCATGGGAGCCTGAGCCAGGAGGGCATTCTCAGCCATCTTCTAAGGAGCCAGGTAGAAAAATGGGGTCGATTCTATTGTAGTTACTTCCTTATTTTAGCTATTCATTCAGAAATGTTAGCTGTTCAAAGGGTATGTCATTTATCAATCAGGAGGAGGGAGCCCCAGGTCTGCAGGAGTGCAGGGGAGGATGTGAGCAGGTCGGTCACAAGCTAACTTAGAACAAGCATTCAATCCCCCAGAAAATGCACCGGGGAAAGCCACAGGCATTCCCTTTTGGTAGAAAAGGTCCCTGGTCTATCTTCATCGATGGGACTCTCATCCGGGGTTTGTACCAGGGGAACCTGGCCAGGGGATGGCCGTTCAGCCTCTGGGCATGTTGGGAGAAGGGATAGTTCATGATGCGCCCTGGGCACCCCATTTCTGATTTCTACCACTGAGCCAGGAAGGCTTCTCCCATCAACCACCGTGGGACTGTGAAGCAGGTAACAGGCAGAGGTGGGGGTGTCCAGGGGCCTGAGGTGGTGGTGAGGATGGGCATGGAGTACTACACTTCACTGAAATGCCAGCAGCCAGGAGGTGAGCACCTGGGGTTGGGAGTGCTCCCTGAACCCCAGAACTGGAGGCATTCTGGGGGCATTCTCACTAGCACCGCATCGGGACACATCAGTCCAGCAGGTCGCGCTGGTCCCTGGGGAGCCCAGAATGACAGTCTGTTTCTTTCTGCTCTGGCTGACAATGATGCCACAAAGCTGTTTCGGCCCTGACTGAGAGTACAGGATCTGGACAGCCCCGATTTGAATCCTTAGTTTAATACTTCGTAGCTGTGTGGCCTGGGCAAGTGGTTTTCCCTCTCAGGGCCCCAGTTTTCCATTTATAAACTGGGGTAATAGATAATACCTGCCTCCTTTGGGTGGATGAGGCTTGAATGGTGGGGACGATGGTGTTAGTATAAACACAACATTGACTGGTGTCGCTCATGTCTGGGGGTTCCTGTCAGGGGTCCGACAGGAACACCAGTTACTCCTCCTTTGCCATTGGGCCAGCTCTCTGCAGTCACTGGCTGGATACCAGCTGTATGCAGACACTGTGGGCCATAAGTATCCCTTAGACCTTTGTGGGTGGGGGTTAACAGCCCCATTTTATACATGGGGAAAGAAAGTTCCAGAGAGCTTAGGAGGTATACGTCAAGTCACGCAGCTGGTCAGTGACAGACACAACTGGAGCCAAGTCCCTGGTACCCCACACTCTGTCTCCTCAGAACACGCTGCCACCTGCATGCCCTGATTGGTCAGGAGTGCATCTGGAGGGGGTCAGTTATAAGGCTGAGGAGAGGTGACGGGGAAACGAGATAAGAAACATGCCATTTAGATGGCCATGCTTTCAGAGCCTCCTCCCCACAGGCCAGGCCTTGGGCTCTCCCCACTGCCATCTTATGACCAAAAGAATTGAGAGACAGCTTCCCGGCCAGCGCTTAGCAGCGGGCGTGGGTCTGCTGCCTCCTTTCCTGTCTTGCCGGGGGTGGGGGAGAGTTTCCACCAAGCTGCAGACAGACAGAAGAATGGTTCCTTGTCCTCCCAAGGGGGACAAGACTTCTCCATGTCCTTCCTTCCCACTGGGCTGGTTTCCAACCCACCACCTTCATGATTCGTGAATGCAAAGAGAAGACCACTTAGATCGGTATGTTTTGCTTCCACTTGGCAGCCCTAGGTGCTGGAGGCTGCAACTCTGGGTGAAGGTGGGTCCTGGTCTGTGGGGTATGGGCATCTGTGAGCACCATCTGCATGCAGCCCCGGAGGTCAGGTGGCAGAGTCTCCTGTGACAGGTTCCAGCAGCAGAAGTCCTAAGGAAGCAGCTTGTGCCTCGGATGAGGCTGTGTACCTCCGTTGCCTGTCTAGGCTGGAGGAAGGGTGATGGCACCTTTAACTGGTCCCTTCCTTACAGATCACTAAGTGTAAGAGGCCAAGCCTGCAAAGAAAAAAGGGGAGAGAGAGAGAGGAAAAAAAATGAGAGCCTGTGTGCTATGTCATTTCTAATACTAAATGATTAAGAAGTGAGGACCCTGGGGTGTGAGCCAAGGCAGCCTGGGTTGCTCAGTCGTCTAGAAACCCTTCTAAGCTTTCCTCAGCACACAGCCCAGAGTGCTACCCGGAGAAAGAGCCACCTCATAAATCGCTTTCTTCACTGTGCTGCTATGCCTTTTAAAACAAAAGCTAAAAACTCCTCCCACCCCCATACAACTTGATTTATCATGACCCCGTCATCTCGGTGTCCCGGTGTCAGTTCAAAATCAGGCTCAAAACTGCAAAGGCTGGAGGGAGACTGTGGGAGGGTGAGGGACACTTTATCCAGCACGTGGCACACGCACCTCTGCCGCGTCGGTTCATGCGTGTCCCTCCCTGCGAGCTTGGCGGGGCACTGTGGACACTGGGTTCTCTGCCTGATAAAGGGGGATCCTTTCATGTAGCACGCATCAAGATGCATGCATGGTGTGCTGGGCTGTCTCAGCCACTCTCCCAGGCTTCCCTCCTGCCGGTAGAGGCAGCGTGCTTGGGAGCCAGTGGAATAAGGGCCCCACAGGGGCAAGATGGCCAGAGGCCATTTCAGCATGACCAGCATTTATGGATCTCCTTCTGTGTACCTAGCAGGGCAGAGTGCAGGGGTAGGGCTTGAGGAGGGGGGCGTGCTGATAGCCTCAGGAGGCCCATCTGTCCCTCCCTCTCTCCCTGGACTCCTCTGTCATCCCATCCGCTCCTAGCTGGCATGATTTTTCCTGTACTCAGATCGCAAAAGACTAGCCAGCCAATATATTTGCTGGGGGAGTCACAGAAGGCGAAGACCCCCCCATCCCTGCCTTCACGGAGCTTCTGGCTTTGTGAGCCCCCCTCTTCTTGTTGTCAGGCTCCCAAATGACCCCAAAGGGTTTGCTTGCAAAAGTTTGTCCTCTGGACTTTGTGTTTTTCCCCATCTGCTCTACCCTCCTAGTGCCTCCTGGCTCCGGCCCCAGCGCCAGCCCCTGTCTGTCCCTGCAAACACAAGTCAGCTGTGTGTGCAGACAAAGCCGTGCGCCGCAGCGGGGGCCGGGCCTGCAGAAGGGACATTTCCAGGGAACTCTGGGGGCGGCGGCTGGGAGGGCAGAGGCGACTGTCTGATTAGCAGAGACTCGGCGTCACAGTCTAGGGCAAAGAGGGTGCGGGGGATTTGGCCGGGCCCCAGGGGCCAGTGGCTGTGGGTGGTGACCAGGGGAGGCAGCCAGGCTGGAAGAAATCTGCTGTTTGAGAAGTGGAGGAAACGGGCTGGAGAGGAGAGATAACAGCCCGTTCTCTGTGTATCTGCATGCGTCTGCCGGCGAGGGTGGCTGGAGCCGGGCGGTCTGAGGCCATATCTAGTGAGATTTTTGTTCTGGGTTGTGAAAGTGACCTATGGAGCCAGCAGCAGGGTTCAGGGCCTGGGAGAGAAGATACGTGGCCCTCCCCTCTCCTCCCCTTGTCTTGTGTTAGTCTCCCCTCCTCTCCCCCTTGTCAAACAGTAGAAAAGGGAGGGGGCATGGGGGCAGGAGAGGAAGCATTCTTAGTGCGGTAAAAGGCCTGGGTTTCGGTCTGGATTGTACCACTAATTTGACATATGAACTTGGATACTTCCCCTAATATTTCTGGCTGTCTCCGTCTCATTGGCTGTAAAATGGGGATTATTTATAACTGCTCTGCATAGCACGCATGGGGGTTGGAAAGATCTTATGAAATAAGGACGTGAAAATAGTTTGTAAACTGTAAAGTGCCACGTAAATGTTAAAGAGTTGTACTGATTCAAACTGCTTTGAAGCAGGGGCTGGGGCTGCTGATTAAAGACCTGCCTTAGATGAACTAGGTGCTGAGTGGTGGGCAGGAGGGTGGGGTGGGTAGGATCAAGACTTAGGGACCCAGAAGTTTCCATGGAGGCAGGGGTGGGTCACGGGCCCAGCCAAGTGAGCCCTGCCAGAACCAGGACCCAGGGCAGGCGTGGAGGGTGAAGTCCAAGAGCTCTCTGGGTGGGGGTGTTTGGTCATCGGCTTGCAGATTCAAGTAGAAGGTGGCCTGGGTTGGGCATGGACTTCTCCAGGGAGACAGGGGAAGCCGTATGAAGCCCCTTGCCCATCGAGCTCCAGGGCCCCTGCCTGGCCTGGAGAATAAAGTCCCACTGATTGCAGAGGGATGGGGGCAGCACTCTGTTTTCCTCTCCTGAGCCTCTGCCACCCAAGGAAGCCAGGTCCCCCTGTCCCCCCACCCACTCCCCATCCTGACCTGGAAATCAGCCCTCTCTGATGTGGAAACTCAGGCAGGAGCTGGCAGGGGTGACAAGACTGTGAGCGGGAGAGAAGCTGAGCTATTTAAAGCGTGCAGCGCCCAGGGGACATGAATGCCACCCACCCACAAGGCCTTCTCAGCATTCGCTTTCCCCTCCTTGGCCCAGATCCCAGGTCCTCAGTGCACCCAGAGGGCCACAGGTCAGGTGCCTGAGGCTCTGGGAAGCTGCAGGCGGACAGGTCCTGGGGCTGGCATGAGATGTGGTTCAGTCCAACCTTGGCTTGGGTTCCCTCCTCTGGGCCTCCGGGCTGAGTTGGCGGGGCCACACAGACTCCTTGGCTCCTGTGCCTTATAAACAGGGCTGAGTATGAGTGTGGAGCTTAGAAGAGGAATGCCCACGCCTGTGGCCCGGGGCAGCTGCCACCACCCACCCACACTCCACTGGCTACCAAGCCACCAGACTCAGAGAGCCCATGGGGCAGGAGTGGGAAGTGGGGAGCTTCGCCTGTAGACCCTTCTCCCCTGCCCAGGCCTGGCTTCCCAGAACACCCCAGATTACAGATGTTTTTCTCCTTCATCTCCAATTAACATTTACCTGTCCTGGGTCCTAACCTTTAGTGAATGACAGGGTGTACTGTCCCTCCCTTCCTATCTGGGAAAGGCTGATGTCTTAGCTGGGAAGAGCAACTGGGATCCAGGCCTGTTAGACACAGGGTCCCATGTAGGCCACCACAGGTCTGGACCACCTGGGAGGCCTAGCTGGGGGGCTCCCAGGGGCCAGTCCACCAACCACAGCTGGTCTACATTGCACCAGCACGGCTTATGTATGGAACGACTTGAACAATCGTCGACTGCCCTTTCTGGGAAGGACTGGCTACTACTCTGAGATTGCATCCTTCCTACCATATTGGCATTAAGTTGTCCTTTCTTTTATGATATGATGGTTGAAGCTTTAAAAAAAAAATGCTTAGCAAAATAAAATGTTGGCAACCCTCAAATTTTACCAGTCCCATAAATCTTGGAGCTCAGGACTCTGGTTCCAGAACAGCACGGTTCACCTGGATACCCAGCTCTCCTGGCACTGAGGAGCCCGGGGATAAGAGGAACTGTTGAGTGTGTGGGGTACAGCCTGGGGAGGCCTCCGACCCTGGAGCTGCATGCCTCACCCTGACAGTAACTTGCAGCTTGAACTGCCAGTTCATCTTTACACCTGGGATTTCCACCCCACCCCACCTCCTCTATCCTCTCGGCTGGAGACACTTCCTCCCACGTGGCTGGGAATTCAGTGTTTTGCTGTCTGCCGCAGGCTGCCACCATCCCGTAGGCCGGGGGAAACCTGCGGAGGCTGCCTCCAGGCAAGCGCTGCCTGCCGACCACCGCCCTCTGACCCCAGTCCACCGAGCCCCAGAGGCACCCAGTCAGCACTCACTCCCTCCAGCCTTACGTAGCGTCCACACGTATGCTGTTACCCACACAGGCCACCAAACCCCCAGTCCCCTGCCCTATCTCACACACATCTTTACATTGCTCCATGTGCACTCTAGTGGGGATGGCCTTTTCCACACCAAGATTCATTCATTTATCAGCTGAGCATGTGCTGTGTTCCAGGCAGTGAAATGGTGGAAAAACGGAAAAAGAGGTCCCCTCTCCCGCCATTGGGCATCTCCTAATCTGGTGGACAATGCAGACAGTACCCAGTAAGTCCAGACCAGCATGCTAGGTGCTGTCATCGCGGCACACCCAGACGGCCCCGAGCATCGAGAGGAGAGAGAACTCACATGAGGGTGTCTCACAGAGAGAGGAACACAGGCCTGAGTCCCAGCACCTGGGCTGGGGGTGCCAAACAAAGAAACGTGCAGAAGGGCATTGTCTAGGCGAATACAGGAGCATGAGCAGAGGCAAGAAGCAGGCAAGAATCATGTACAGCAAAAGAAGGGGTTGTTCCCAAGTATAGTGTGCACTGGGGGCTGAGGTGGGAGGAGAGAGTGTGGGCCAGAACCAGCTTGGGAGAGGCACTGTTTGCCCTACCTGGTCGGAGGGACCATACCCTTTGGTCTCTAGGGCACCACCAAAGGTTTATAAGGATGGAGGTGATGTCTCCTGGTTGGCATCTTTGGCTCTCTCTCTGCAGCAGGATGGAGGAGGGCAGGATAAGGATCCTGGGAGGAGCAAAGCACCCCACTGGGGGTGTCCTATTGGAGCCTCCTGGGAGAGCCAAGAGAGGTGTGGGCAGCCTCAACTCTGTGGCAGTGGGGCCTAAGGGTCAGGGGATGATCCATGAGTGGTCAGCAAAAAGAGAGAGACAGAGAGAGAGGTGGGGGGACTACCTGTAGAGCAGTTAACATGCATCAGCACCATAAGCAGGAGGACCCCTGGGCAGAGAAACATGTATGCACATTCATGCACGTGTACATGTGAATAACTCCTCTCATACATGCTGGAGGAAACCCTCGCTGTCATCCACACTCCCAGGAATGGCCACATTAGACATCTTCCCCCTAGTTCCTGAGAAGCAAACCCGGGAGAGCCCAGCCCTCAGCCTTGCTGCATGCGTGAGCATGGAGTTTTGCACTCTGGCCAGTTTTGCCTCTAGTTCTTCGTTTCTGGAAAAAACAGGCACTAGGGTGAACTTCTTTTCTCTTTTGCTACCATCCCATCTTCCTTCTTCCTTCTCTTTTGTCCTTCCTTCCTTCCTTCTTTCCTTCTTTCCTTCCTTCCTTCCTTCTTTCCTTCCTTCCTTCCTCTCTTCTTTCCCTCCTTCCTTCCCTCTCTTTCTTTCATGAAGAAAAGCTCACAGAAAGGCAGAAGGAACCACAGTCTATTGACATTTCTGACTCTTAGAGGCTCCAAACCGAAACTCAGCTGTGGTTGCTCTAAGTGGCTACAAAATTAGAAAAATAATTTGCAGAAATGAAACCTGACTTGGGATGCCGTTTCACAAAATAGGCTAGATGGCCTTGATGTGTCATGAGGCCCCCACCACTGCGGCCTGCACTGCTGGAGAAACTCCTCACATCTCAGGCTGGGGAGCATTTCCACTCCTGCAGTCAGGCATCCTACAGAAACCTGCCCCCTGCCTACCTGAAGACAGTTCACAGTTTCCTCTGAAATGGGTGGAAGAGCTGGACCCAGCCACAAGACCATCAAGGAAAGCAAAAGGCTTTCAAAAGTGAGACTCCCCAGAGACCAAACCCAGGGGAAGGGATCTGGGGATTCTTAAGAGACTCCCTGGGAGTCCAAACCAGGCTGTGAGCTTGGCTTTGCCATGAACTAGCTCTGACCTCCATGCCTTTGGTAAACAGTATCAACAGCTGCCATTTACCAAATTTCTATGGGGTACCTTGCTTGGCTGCACCTGGGGAGATTTGGAAAATGCCAATGCCCAGGCTATGCCCCAAGCAAATTGTGTCACCATCTTATGGGTAGGACCCCCGCATCAACATTGTTTAAAGCTTCCCGAGTGAGCCCAACGTGCAGCCACAGCTGAGAACCACTGCCCCCACCCATTTGGCTGGAGACTTACATAGGTTCATCCTCACAGCAACCCCGCCAGGGTTTATGAATAAGGAAGCTGAGGCTAGGCGAGTTTGAATCACTCATCCAAGATCCTTGAGGTTCTCCCTCATCCCAAAGCCCATCATTCTTCCTCCTTTGCAGGGCTGGATATACCTGTACAGACCCCGCCCAGCATCAGTGAGTGATCCAACCAGCCAGCTGAAGGAGCTCAGAGAGCGCTGCAGGGAGACAGGGGAGGTGCCGGCGGAGCAGTCTGCCTGTTCCTGGCGTTTGGGAGGGGGTGCAAGCCTCAGGCCTGTTTTTCAGCCTCCCTCCCAAGGCACGATTGGTCCCTAGTCCTGGGGATCCAGGCTGTCTGGGTCAGTTTGAACCTGAGCCTCACTCAGCAGATGCTCTTAGTGTCTGAGCCCAGCGGTGGGCACTGTCAAGAGCCTGGACTCAGGAGCCGCATTCCTGCCTAGGTTCAAATCCCAGCTCCACCACTTATAAGCTGTGTGACTTTGCAAAGTGAGTGATCTTTCTGTATGTCAGTTTCTTCATCTGCATGATGGGGTGATGATAGAGTTGTTAGGAATACTAAATGAGACAGTGCATATCAGGATTGAAAGCAGTTCCTGGAACATAGAAAACAAGAAAATCCCAGGCACTCTAAGGATTACGACTGTGAACGTGCAGTTCATTGCTGAGCAGAAACTCGATGGAACATGGGCCTGAATCAGTCAAGGTGATAAGTTTAAGTCAATGTTTGCCCTTTGGCCTTGCCTGTTCTTAGCTAGATCAGAACCCCTGGGGTACAGAGTCCACACCTGGAACTTCGAAGGGAAAGGAGGAACCTGTTTTCCCTCTTTGGCCTCACCCCAGCCCAGGGGTCCTTCCTCCTCTCCCACCATGGTCATTACCACCCTTCCCCCCACCCACCCCCAGTCAAATACTGACTCTGGAAGCACCTTCTCCATGGGGCAGGGGGTGGCCTGGATGACCTCTGGAGCTCCTCACCCCACCATGGCAGTAAATCTCCCTTCCCCTAACCCACCACTCAGCCTGTGCCCTGCTGGAGCCCACAGCCCATCCGTATGGTTCATCAGCAGCCTGGGAGGGGCCCTGTGGCTGGGAGTTTGTTTGAAGCCTCCAAACCATTGAGGCAGGGGCGGGGCTGTGGTCAGGACAACAGCAGTGCCTTTCACTGGCTCTCTGGGAGCAGCTGTGTGGGGGCACCGGCCCAGAAGGATGACCGACATCCACCCGCAGTCCTTACTATTTGAGAGAGATAGGGCAGAGGAGGGGTCCAGCCCAGGATGGCTGTGACCACATTGGTTCACATGTTAAGTATGAAAGGAAAAGAAAGAAGGGAAGGGGAGGTGGGGAAAGGGAAGGAAGAAAGGAAGACAGAAAGAGAGGGAGGGAAATAGGGAGAAAGGAAGGAAGGAGGGCAGGAGGAAGGGAGAGAAGGAGGAAGGGATGGAGAGAGGAGACTCACATCTCAAAAGAGAAAAAGCACCAGGAGCTTTCCTTAGGCAATCATCTGCCTGCAGGTTGCTTTACACTCAGGGCTGTGCAGCCCAACTCTAGGCCTCAGCCGCCTCCATTCTGAGGGCCTTGGATGCAATTGCCCCCAAACCAGGCATTCCAACCAGGGACCGTGATGGGCCCCAGCTCCAGGCCTCCTGGGTATCCTCTCATGGTTGAGTCTGCCCCCTCCTGAGAAGGAAGAAGAGGCAGGGTGTGTGTCAGCCTCATCACGCATTCCATCTCCCAGACGGCTGCCTCTGTCTGCCTGTGCAGTCTGCTTCTCTTCCAAAGGGTGGTTTGCAGTGCAGATTCATGGCTCCCAGCTAGAAACAGTATTCCCTCTGCCCCTGCGCCAACTCCTGCCCAATTCTCCTGCTCCTCACCCAGTTCCCCAGCACCCTGAGGGGACTGGCGACACAGAAAGGCATGAGAAAGCCTGCTGGCTGTGTCCACAGTGCCAAGGGTTGGAGGTCTGGCAGTCCTCTGCGTTTGGTGTCTGTCCTGATTGTCTCTCCTGGGGGTGACATGGGCAGGATCTCAGCGGGAGGTGAGGCTGGGGCCATGCTCTTCTCCTCCCTGTAAAACACTGCTCAGGGAGAGCAGCTTTGCTGACCTTGAGCTGGGACCCCCCCTTTCAGAGTCTCCCAGTGATAACCCCCATGGGGACAATTGGATGGCCGACCCTCTCTAGCCTTTAGGCTGGGGAGAGAAGAAACCTGAATTTTGGGTTTTTGTCTCTTTCCCAGAAGAGGGGTAGGAAAGAATCAGTAACAGCAATAGCCTGAGCTGGAAACATGGTCAGGGGCCAGCGCGTCCCAGCTTTGAGTATAGAGCTTCATTCTGAGCACTTCCCATATAAAACACAATTGGGGTGCCCCAAGGAGGGGCAGACACCAGCATTTCCGGCCAGAATTCCAGACACTTGACTCCTAGGAGAGCTTTGGGTAAGCTGTCTCTTCCTCCCTAGCCTTGGTTTCCTCACCTGTAAATAAGTGGCCTGAAGCCACTGAGGGCCTTTTAGTGCCAGCAGTGAATCCTGTGACTATGTTCCTCCTATCTCCCTGTATCCCAGGGCCACACCTGGAGCATTTTTCCCCTGCCTGGCCACATACCTGCCCCCGGAGGCCTTGTTACTAAGAAGGGCTCATGGAGCTGGAGGAGGTCAGGGGAGCAGTGGGAACAGCCAGAGGCACAGTGGCAGCCTTTGAAGATAAGATTCCTAAGTCTGGGAAATACAGAGGTGTGGCTGTAATAGGAACAGGACACAGACCCTCTCACCATCACAGGGAAACTCAAGGGTCTCCCTTGGGGAGGTCACTACAGAAAAAATGAAAAGAAGCACTTGTACTTCTGTACAGGGTGGGTGTGAACTCATCACCGGCCTAGAGGTGTAGGTAGGCCAACAGTGGACACGGATGCTAGAAAGGCACTATGACATCAGAGTGAGCATGACTGAGTCTGGTTAACGATGGCCAAAACTGTCCCAGTCCCACCATCCAATAGCACACCTCTTAGGCCTGGGAGACCCTGGGCAGACTCAGGAGGACATGTGCTGTGCTGAGCCTGAAGAAGGTGGCAAAGAGCAGGTGTGTGCAGGTAGGTCCCTCAGCACCCATGGGACATGTTCCTGCACTGCAAGCCTCATCTTCCTTTAGTACAGTCACTCTAAGCCTCTGAACCATTGCTTCCTTGGCAGGAAGTACCAAATCACAGAGAAGCCTCAAATCATTTTCTTCGGGTTTAGGGAAAGTCACTGATTTTCATTTTCCTGTAACATGATGACAATAAGGGCTGGATTCACATCCCAGCTTTATCACAGACTAGTTGTGTAACCTTGAATGAGTTTCTTACTCTCTCCAAGCCTCAGTTTCCTCACTGGTAAGATGAGGATGGTAATAATGATTGGGTTGGATTGCTGTGGATTAAATGAGATAATGTAGTAAAGGGCATAATACAACCGTGGCCCTCAGTAAGTGCTCATAATGTTGGCTATGGTTCAATTGGACTTTGCTTGGGATAATAGTGAAAGGAATTTTAATTTCAGTTTGATTCATCAGGTGTGCACTAATATTATAGGGCTAGCCTGTCTGAAACTCTAGGGAGATACAGTCAAGTGTAGATCAGTGACATACCATGTTCATGGACTAGAATACTCAATATTGGTATGATGTCACTTCCTCCTAAATTGGTCTCTAGAGTCAACAGTCTCAAATCAAGATGCCATTAAGCCTTTTGGGCAGAAATTGGCAAGCTGATTCTAAAATATATATGGAAACTCAAACCTACAATATCCAAAGGAATCTTGAAAAAAGAACAAAATTAGAAGTATAAATTAAGGGCTTTGTTTTTTTGCTCTCAGGAACCTTAAGACTAGTTGGGAAGACTAATAAGAGACCCCGTGCTGCTTCCTAGGAATGTAGGGTACTGGTGAAGAGTATAGATGCTAGAGCCTGGCCACTGGCTTTGAATGCTGGCTTTGCCACCTGCTACCTCATGACCTTGGGCAGGGTACTTTTCCCCCATCTATGTCCCAGGTGTCTCATCTATAAAATGGGATGATCACAGCATCATTGCCATGGGGCCATTGTGAAGATGAAAGGAGCTAACCCATGTTAGCCTAAGGCTGCCTACTAGGTGTTGGGGAAGGGATGGAAGTAGAATGAGGACAGAGGTTCCACCCCCAGTACTGTATGTCCTTTGGAGAAGGAAAGCCTAGAAGCTGAACCACCTTTCCAAAAAGGGAAATTCTGGAATAAGGATCTCAGGCTCTGTGAGTACAGCCACCTCCTTTTCTAAGACCCAGACTGGGGAAGTAGCTCATCCAGGGTCACTTGGCTGAAGGTTAAATACAGAGGAAGTGTCCAACAGGCAGGGAGTGTGAGCAAAGGTCCATGGCAAGGAGTTACAGCGGTGCTTCTTGGGCCATGGGAGAAGGCTGTTTCTGGAGTGCCGAGTTCGAGGGGGCATGGGGCTAAGGGACAACCAGCAGGCATGAGTCACCAAGGGGCAGGCTGCCAAATCCAACAGGACGCCCCACGGAGCCCTTTGGCCTGGGCCCAGCTCAGCAGCCCCCTCCCCATCCCCCGGACACACGTACCCCACCAGGCCTGGAGACATTTCCTGAAAGACTAAGAAAGCACTGGGAGCTGGAGGGGCGGCCTCAACGGCCAGAGGCTTGAGGCCAGGTCTCTCATGGAGGAGCAGACGAAGGGAGGACGTGACCGGCAGCCTTCATTCTCACAGGCCAGGGATTTCAGAGGAACGCGGCCAAGTCTAGCTCTGAAGTTCCCACTTCAGACCCCGCCCGGCTGGAGCCACGGGCGCCTGCAGTCGCCACCCTGGAAATCAGAGAGGCACGTCATAGGCCACCTCGTGCTGGGGAACACGTCCTCCTGGGGCCTCTGTCAGTTGGCCCACCTGCTGGGGTTCCCAGATAGCCCTTCTCCTTCTGCTGGGCCGTGGACCCTCCTCTAGCCAGCTTCCCCCAATCCCTGCTCTCCCTCAGCCCCCAAACCTGTCCACCTTCTCACTCCATCTTCTCAGGAGAGTCCTGGCACCCAGAACAGACCTCCTAGGAATGTCATGTCTCTGTCTTTGAGGTCATGAGCAGACCTGGGGCAGGAAGGGGAGGCCCTGTACAAGCCCTACACTGTGGCTCAGGCCCAGAGAGGGGTTGACACCAGGCCAAAGGAGGGACACATGTCCACAGATAGCTCCCAGGCCTCCTGCATGCTGGCTGGTCAGACCATGAGAGCCACACTGGACAGGTGAGGAAACTGAGGCCCAAGAGGAAATGTGATTTGCCCAAGGCCCTATAGTAAGATAGAGGCAGAGCAGAATGGAAGACCTAAGGCTCCCAAGCCCTGAGCCCCAAGCTCTTTTAAGTCATTTTCATGGTTTCACTTCATTTTCTTTTTTCATTTCCTTCCTTCTTTAAGAGAAAGGCAGGCTCTGGATGGACAGGCAGGGACACAGGCAGGGCTACCAGAAACTCAGAGGAAAGAAGAGAGTGGCCCAGGGTTGGGCAGCCTCTACCCCCAGCCCCCAAGCTGAGTGGAAGCCCCTCCCTCCCACCCAGCCTCAGCCTGGCCCTGGGGGCTCCCCTTAGTGGGAGCTACCAGTTTGTGGACACAGGAATGTGCCTGTGGCTTGCCCAGAGACCCTGAGGGCCAGCACCTCAATCACAGCATCTCCTTGCCCCAAGCAGCCTGCCCCATCTCAACCATAGCTTTTATCACCTTCCTCCATGCCTCTCTAGTGAGTGTCTTCCCTGAGTCAGCAGAACCTGTTCATAGTCATCCCTTCTCCCAGATTAATCTCTCTCTCTCTGTAGCCTTCCCTGATCACCCAGGCTGCTGGAGTCTATCTGTGCCCTCACTGGGCACTCAGCTTTTGCCACCTGGTGTTCTTAGTGTCATCTCTTGGGTCTGTTCCTGTCTCTCTAACCAAACTTGAGGCAACTTTGTTCATTCAACACTCCATGAATTAAAGGCCTACCACGTGCCAGGCCCTGGGCTATGGTGGGATTCAGCAGCAAACAGACAGACTCAGCAACCTGCCCTCATGGAGCTTACATTCTAGCGAGGAGGGGATGATAAGCATCAAAGCAACAGATCTGCAAATAAGTAAATTTCCAAAAGGCTGTGGAGAAGGAAGAAGGGCATGTTGGGGGACAATTTTAAATAGGGTGATTGGAAAAGAGCTCACCCAGGTGACCCTTGGATAGGCTTGAAGGAGTGAGCCATGCAGACCTGGGGAGCATCCTGGTCAAAGAGAAGGAGCAGTGAAAGGCCCAGAGGCAGGAGTGTGCCTGCCCCATGGGAGAACTGCAAGAAGTCCAGGTCAGGGGGGTGGGTGGGAGCCATGGGAAGGCATCAGGTCAGCGCGATGCTGGGATCTATAGGCTCACAAGGATGAGATTAGCTCTGAGAGGGGTGGGATGCATCAGAGGGTTTCCAGCAGGGAAGGCAAGGTCTGACCTGAGTTTTAATAGCGTCACTCAGGCTGCTGGGTTGAGAGGAGTCTGAAAGGGTGGAGTAGATGCAGGGATACCAGCCTGGAGCCTTTAGGGGGACAATGAGCATAAAAGCAATGGATCCACAAATCTGTTGAGTAAATGTGGGAGAGTAAATAAGGGAGAGTCTAAGTAAGGGGTGGTGGTGAAGTGATTAGGGTGAAGGGACAGGTCAGAGTCTGGGTCTACTTTCAAGGAAGAGCTGAGAGGATCCTCTGAAGGACTGGACGTAGGTGCAAAAGAATGTTGGGGTCAAGGATAACCTAAGATCTGGGGCCTGGACAACTGGAAGAGGGGCTTACCACTAACTGAGGTGGGGAAGATGCTTCAGGAGGAGTAGCCTTTGGAGGGTGGACCAGGAGCTCACTGTTGGACATGTCATGTTGGAATTGTGCAATAGGAAGTGGCCAGGTTGAGTGGACAGTTGAAGCCCGGCATTCAGAGGGGTGATCTGGATAGAAATAAGCCTCAGGGAGCTAATTTCTATCCAGGTGGTATTTAGGTGGTGCTATTAGGTGGTATTTAAAACCATGAGACAGGATGCCATCTCCAGAGGATGAGGATCTATGGTACAAAGGCCACTTGCTGTAGAGCAGAAGCTGTGTCTCCAGTTGTCTAGAGTTATGAATGGGTGGCTGATGATGGGGCTCTGACTCCACCCCTGTCACAACAGGCCAACTGCAGGAGAGAGGCTTCAGCCTCTGCCCCCTCCCTGGGATCCCCTTGCAGGCTAGCACAAGGGAGGGCTCAGGAGAGACAAGTAATTATCCTTATAAATCAGGAGGCTCCTGCCAGGGAGAAGCAGGGAGGGGCAGGCTGCAACCCCACCCCCTCTAAGTCTCTTGACATTTCCTGGGAAAATGGTGTCATTTTATCATTTTATTCCTTGGTAAGGCTTAAATTTCAACTTTGGGAAACTGACAGAGAGGATAGGATAGGTGCCTGGGGCCAGCTTTGCTCCCTGTGGCTTTATATAACTCAGGCCTTTCCCCACAGCCATTTACAACTCTGGCTTCTGTAATGTGGTGCCAGCAGGATTAAGTTTTTAGCGCCCACTATATTTTGTGCTCTGTATTTCTGACAAAATGTTTCCTCCCTCATGATGATAGCTCAGTAAACAGAATCCCTTGGCGCAAGTGACATGCTGGGTGGCCACAGGCTCCAGGGGGCTTCTTGTGTGCCCCCTTCTCCTCCTCTCTTTTCTTAGCAATTGGCCCAGCTCAAGTTTATCTTCATTTATTGACTTTTCCCTAAAATTGCTCCCAAATACTTCTTTGAGACTGCCATACCAATGCCCAAGCAGGAAAATAGATGAGTTCAAAATGGCAGCTCACCCCAGTTTTATCCGACTTGAGTGCCATTTCCCCAGGAAAGTGGGAAGGTTTTGGGGGAAGAGCCTGATTTCCAGACAGCCAATACACAGACCACAGGACTGTATCACATAGCCCAGCCTTGCAGATGAGATCCTGAGTCTCCCAGCCACCCATGCCCGCACAGTGCTGGCAGTGGAATACTAAAAATTAAGCACCTGTTACCTTCTCTTCTGCTCTGCAGATTTCATCCCCATCCCCATCTCCCCAGGGGAGGCGAGGTAATCTGTACCACCTTGGGATCCTTTGGGTTTTCTGACTAGTAGCCCAAAGCGTGGCTCTCAGCCCCCCAAAGCAATGCCCCAGGGCCATTCTACCTCACTTTCCCCATTCTAGCCCCCAGCTTGGTTCCTGCTCTCTGCCCATTCCTCCTAGAGATATGCAGTCAGTACCACTCACATCTTTTGCTGCTCCTTTGACAGATGTATTCCTCCCAGCTCAGTTCCAAGCTGAAGGCATGGGTGAGCCTTTGAACAGTGTTAAGTCACATTAGGCACAGAATCAGTGAGGGTTCGGCACAGCAGTGCTGGAAAGACAGGGTCGGGGAAAGCCAGATCTAAGGGCCATCTGCAACTCGAGAGCTAAGGGCCTCAGCTAAACTCCCAAACAGCAAACCTGGCCTCCCCAGGGTGGGCGAAGGGTCTTGGGGCCGGGGGAGGGGTTGCTGGGCTACGGCTGGTTCTCCCACAGATGGGGTGGCTCTGGCTGAGTAGTGGGGATTGACATTTCAGTAGCCAACTGCCTGAGGTGGGGGGTTGAAGGGAAACTTGGAATCAGAGGGAAGTTTGGGAACATTCTTCCCAGAATAGCTTTAAAAATAGGACAGCTTTACAAACCACCCAGGATGATTGAAGGCAGGTGGGATCGAAGCAGATGCCCTCTGGAGATGCCCTCTGGAGATGCCTGTCAGACTGGAACATGTGGGAACTCTGGAGGTTTTCCTGATTGTTCAGCAGATTTCAGAAGGCAGCCTCGGATCTTCCTTCCCCCAGGCCCTTTGTGTGTACTGCATTCGAGTCAGCACCTGGCAGAGAGGAGGCCCACAAGCATCTGTGGAGGGAGGGATGTGTGTGTGGATGCATGGGTGATCGGTAGGGGGTTGCATGGATAGATGGGTCAGGGTGGGTGAGTAGATGGATAGATGGATGACTATAGACTCCAAATTAGCTGGCGAGAGTCCTGTGTGAGGATTCATGCAGAAAATGGTAATCCTAAGTGGTTAGTTTTGCCGTAGCTTCCTGTTAAATAGATGTCACCTTCACCTTAGGAAGAAGCTATATTTTGGAAGCAGGTGGCATTACTCCTGGCTTTTTTTGATCCTTGGCTGGCAAGCTTACCTTTTACTTGAAGGATACTGTGTCAAACCATGGACTCAGTTGCCAGAGAGAGGCTCATCAGAGCATGGAGGCTGTCATTTCAAGAGCCCCCATAACTGCCATTCTCCTCTCACTCCCTAGACCCCTTCAGAGTGCCCTACACCCTGCAGGTGGGCCTTAGCCTCTCCCCCAACCTGATTTCTCCAAGGTCACAATTTCTTGGGATTCTGATAATGCAGTTTTTGAAAAATGGGCCATCTCATGGGCTACCACAGATGCAAGCCTGTACTTCACCTTCTCATCTAACCAGGAGTATTTTAAGGGAGTCCCAGATAAAAGGAAGCCTGCAGTGAGCTCTTCCATTTAATGAAGATGCCCATTGGGGAAAAAAGTCACTTCTTAGTTTTATCTTATTTGGGTTTCTTCAAATGGCTTGCAAAGAGGCACCTGCATCCCCAGGCTCTTTCAGATGGGTAGTCCTATTTTCCCAGGAGCTTTTTAACCTGGAAAATAGAACTAGTCCTCCTTCCTCTGGTTCCCCAGAATCAAGTTCAACACTTGGGTATACTTTCTCTGTTGTCATGAGCCTGATTACTAAGAATTCTGTGTTGGGAAGAATTTCAGACTATCAGGGGAGGCCATCTCTCTTGAGGGAGGGTTTAGTGTAAGAATTTAATGTTTATAGAAAACGGCTTTTTTTCCCCCAACACAAGTCTTCGCCATCCACACCCTGGGAAAGCCGAGCCACCTGGCACCCACAGCTCTCAGCCAGGTACCATCTTTCCTGTGCTGGAAGTCACTAGAACTACAGGTCAGGACAGGGAAGAGAAGCAATCCCCAAATGCCCAGGTGTTGGTTTGTTTGTTTGTTTTTTGAGATGGAGTCTTGTCTGCCACCCAGGCTGGAGTGCAATGGCATGATCTCGGCTCACTGCAACTTCCGCTTCCCGGGTTCAAGTGATTTTCCTGCCTCAGCCTCCCAAGTAGCTGGGACTACAGGCATGTGCCACCATGCCCGGCTAATTTTTTAATTATTTTATTTTATTTTATTTGAGATGCAGTCTCACTCTGTCGCCCAGGCTGGAGTGCAGTGGTGTGATCTCGGCTCACCGCAAGCTCCACCTCCTGGGTTCATGCCATTTTCCTGCCTCAGCCTCCTGAGTAGCTGGGACTACAGGCGACCGTCACCATGTCCAGCTAATTTTTTTTTGTATTTTTAGTAGAAACAGGGTTTCACCATGTTAGCCAGGCTGGTCTCCATATCCTGACCTCGCAATCTGCCCGCCTTGGCCTCCCAAAGTGCTGGGATTACAGGTGTGAGCCACCACACCTGGCCTGAATGCCCAGTTTTGAAGTTGGCTAACATGTCCATCATTCTGCATGTTTATGGATCAGTGAGGGCCTGTGTGCCGACAAAGGGAGCAAGCTGGAGATGGTGAGAACAGAAAGCAGCTTATCAACATGGACATGATGACAAGGAAGTGGCCATCCGAACCTCTGCCATCCGATCACACCTGCCCCCACACTCAACCCCACAGCCACCCAAGGGCAGAAGGACTTAGAACAGGCAAAGCCAGCCCACAGCTGCCCAGGGGAGAAGGACTTAGAACGCTCTTGCCTCTTTTACATACTCATAGCTTCTGGAATATTTGTAAGTGCACTCCTACTGAAATCGCTTGGGTAGCTGATCTGAGGGACTTGAGTGACGAGAATTGTTTCCCCTATCCACACTGCTTAGTGAGTCTGGGCTGGAGATCTACAGTTTCCTTAAGACCATCCTTTATAGAGCTCAGGTCTTTTTTCTGACAGCTGGAATCACAGGTGCCCACCCCAGAGCAAAAAGGCCATGTCAGCCATCTGCAGCAGTGGCCTCCCTCTGCCCAGGTCTCCAATGTACTTGTCAGAGTCCCCTGTGGACTCCAAGGCCTCCTGTGATCAGCCACCCGGTGGATGATTTCCCAGAGCACCACCCTATAGGGAATATCTAAACTATCCCTAATTTTTCTCCCTTCAAATCCAACTTGTCTCAGTCCTGTTTTTCTCATAAAAGGGCAACTTTCTGGCTGGGCACGATGGCTCACACCTGTGATCCTAACACTTTGGGAGGCCGAGGTGGGCAGATCACTTGAGGCCAGGAGTTCAAGACCAGCCTGACCAACATGGTGAAACCCTGTCTCTACTAAAAATACAAAAATTAGCTGGGGGTGGTGGTGCGTGCCTGTAATGCCAGCTCCTTGGGAGGCTGAGGCACGAGAATCACTTGAACCCAGTGGGCGGAGGTTGCAGTGAGCCAAGATCGCACCACTGCATTCCAGCCTGGGTGATAGAGCAAGACTCCATCCAAAAAAAAAAAGGGGGGGCAAGTGTCTGAGTTCTGATCCCTTGAACTGTGCTGGCATGAATTGTAGCTGATATTTTACCTTGTGAGTTGACTGGGGATTTGCTGGGGAGACAGAGCCTTATCCTGATGGTGTGGTGTTAATGGGCTGACCTCAGGCACTGTGGTACTCTGGGGTGGGGGGATGCTCTGAGGCAGAAAGTGCCCTTCCACGTGTTCCTCAGATTCATCCAATGAGGCCTGCGCTTTTAGTCCTCCCTGGGTTTCTCCCCTGTAAAACAGGAATCAGGCAGTTAGATCTCACGGTACCTGTGTGAGGTAACAGGGAGCATCTTACTAACCCATTCTCCAGATGCAGCTCAGCAAGGCCGAGTGACTTGCCCAAGCTCTCCTGGTACTCTGCACTCTCCTTGGATGTTTGCCCAGGAAGCAGAGCCCTCGGTGGTGGGCAAAGCCAGTAGCAGGTGGAGAGAGACCCTGCCAGGCCTCTCTGCTCCTCTGACCACAGTCAGAGTGTCTCTTATCACCTGGGTAGCACTTCCTCTGCCCGCGGCAGAGCCAGCGCCACCAGGGGCAAGCAGACGGGCGAGGAGGTGCCAGACAGGATTGATAGTTCCAGCTTCCTGTCCTTTCCTTCTGCAGACCTGTGAGGGAGCTGGTGTTATTTTTATCTGGGGACACTGGCGTGGGAGGTATTTGTTAACGTCATCTGGTAAACGCAGTTGAATTATCTGTTGTCCAAGGAACCCTCAAATAAGTAGTGTTAAGCACGCTAAGCCGCTCACATTTAAAGATACAGTTAGACTCCTGGGAGAGAATTTGCTTATGCTGCTGCCATCACAACTGAAGCCCAGAGCTGTCAGTTCCAGAGCCCGGGCTTTACTTAACCCTGTTCGGTTTGGGGTTCATCACACATAAGGGCTCATGCTTTTTTGAAAACCATGCTTCCCTATCTGTTCTCTACAAGTGGGAAAGTGCTTGCAGTCTGTGGTTTCAGTGCAGGGACAGGTTGTCTGCACTTGCTACTGAGTGTGTGTTAAGTTAGCACAGTACTGAGTTCCGAGTCCCATGAAGTAACTGTGTGGCATACCGGTGTGTGTCCTGTGCAGCCTGCAGCTTTCTAAAGGCAGTTTCGGGGTGCACCCCCACCTGCAGGCCTTACGTTATAGCCCCCTCTCTTAATGCGCTTCCCAGTATTTCTCAAGTGCCTCTGGATCTTGCTGTGTCCTGAGAAGTTGTCCCATGGGTGGGAGCAGTGGGCACCATTGTCACTCTCAGCAATGGTTCTCAACCAGGAGTGATTTTGCCTCCGGCAGACACTTGGCAACGTCTGGAGATATTTTATTTGGAGCTTTCACAACTGGGGGTGAGGATAGGGGCTTCTAGTGGCATTGAGTGGGCAGATGCCTACGGTGCACAGGACAGCACCCCCCAAGAACCAATGAGCCGACCGAAAATGTCAGTAGTGCCAAGAATGAGGCAAGGCTGCTCTAATCTTGAGGCAGATGGAGCCTCCTCTCGCTGCCGCCAGCGCGTGACTTGACAGGAGGTGGCTGGGTCAGCAGGGCTGTGAGTGGAGAAGGTGAATGGTGCCAGCCAGCAGCCTCGGGTCACGCGGAGCAGTTCAGAAAGTCTTACTGAGCTCTGCAAGGCCAGGATCAAGCCAGATTTTAAGGGGATGATAAGCAAGGTGTGGTCTCTGGCCATAAAGACAAACCATGCAGTTTTGTAGAATACTTTCAGTTCACAAGGAGGTTGTATATCTCTTGCCTCATTCAATCTTCACAACAACTTATGGGCTTGATGGGACAAGTAGAATCAGCCCTATTTTGTGGATGACCAAACTGAGGCCCAGTGGGGTAAATAACTTGCCCAAGGTCAAAAAGCAGCCCCAGATGATGGATTTCTGGTCCTTCACTAGAGCATTTGGATCTCTGTGCTCCTCTTCCCTCTTGGGTCCTACTGGATCCCATGTTGGTGAGGAATCAGTCCTTTCTTGTATTTTTATCTGGGGACACTGGCATGGGACGTATTTGTTAACATCGTGAGTGGACACCTGAATAAGGACAGAATGAACTTCCCATCCTAGATGCCACCCTTTCTCCTGGGGAACTTCTATAATAGCCCAAAGCCAGAGTAATTTCATTTTCATGCCTTCTCTGGCCAAGCTCAGATCTAGCCAGGGACTTCCCCATTAATATAGGGGCCAGAAGCCCACCTCTCTCTGTGCACCCAAATTATTTCCTCCCTGGGGTTGCCACTGCCTTGGAGCCCCCCATCCATTTATTCAGTTAACAGATACACACTGAGGGCCTCCAGTGGCCTAGACGCAGCAGGTACATTGCCGAATAAAGCAGACAGAGTTTCTCTGCCCTTGCAGAACTTGCAATCCGAGTGGGAGAGGCAATCACTGAACGCATAAGCTTACAGGTGTGTCATTTCCAGTTATGATGGGGCCACACAGAAGAGCCAACACAACACAGTGAGGGATGTCACAAGAGTGGAGGGCCTACTTAGAGAAGGCAGGGGGGCTCTGGGAGGAGAAAACAAGTAGACCGAGACTTGAAGGAGGTGCATGTGCACCAGCTTTTCAGCAGCCGGAGGAAGAGGGTCCCCAGCTCTGGTTAGAGAAGCACCGTGGGGTGAAGGTGGGGCACCTTGGTATGCATGGTGACAGGATGGATTTTTCTTCCCCACTCTACCAGTATTTCCCAGTCAGCATGCCCATCATCAGAAATATCTTGATGGCCTCCATTCACACATCAAGTCAACGTGAGTCCCCAAACTGCTGTTTTATACCTGGCAGTTTTGTACTGTTTTGTACTCTCTGCCAGATACTCAAGAGAGGAAAAGAGGAATAAGATACCCAAGAGGCTTACAGTCTAGCCAAGGAAATAAAACATGCAGGCAAAACTAGGGCCAGCCGAACATCTGCCCCCATCTCCAGCCAGCCCATCACTTTCCCCACCCTCAGTCCCCTGATGTCAGTAGCCACCTACTGTTCTCCCTCCTGTCTGCAGAGATACCTTCCCTCTTGCTGGCTCCAACACCCACCATACACTGGCCAAGGTGTGGGAGGTCAGCCAGGCTACCCCATAACACCTGGCATGGATAACCCCCCACATACCCATGTCCTTGGTAAGACCAAAGAAGCAGGAGGAGCAGGCATCTGCGGAGGTGCTCCCCTGGCCAGGCGTTTTCATCATCACAGTGTTTAGCCGTGTTTCCCTTTTCTGGGTGGGGAACGTGAGACGGTAGAAGACCTGGGGCTTGCCCAGGTCCAAGGGCTGAGTGGGAGTCGGACCAGAGTGCCTCACCCAGGCCTGTCTGGCATTCAAACCCATTGTGCATATCTTGACACACTAGTGATTTTCATGTATTTTTAGCAGAAGAGTTGTTTTTCCAAACTCAATCTCAGGCGTGTCCTCAACCACATGAAACAGACCTGGCAGAGGGCCTCTGCCTGGGATCCAGAAGCTTTGAGTCTGCCCACTCAACTGCCCTTCACCCATCCCCACAGGTGGCCCAAGCCTCCTTGGGAACAACACAAGGGGCCCATCTAGTCTTCAGACCGGATCTCAGAACGCATGGAGAAGGTCTGAGCACTTCCTTCAGGGCCACCCCCACCCCCGGCACTGCTCAGAACAGACCTCACTGAGTCCAGTGGGGCAGAACCACACAGAATGGCACACTGTGAGAGAGGGGCCCATTCAGACAGAGCCCGGTGCAAACAGCTGCCATCCACGTCTGCAGAAATGGCAGGCACAACAGTCACTTCCTGGTCTATATCCCCATATGGTCTCCAGAGGCAGGCACAGGCCAGGATCACCATTTCACAGATGCAAACGCTGGTCTCCCCCAAGCTCCCTAGACTTTGTGTCCTTCTCTATCCTGGCTCCCTCCGCCTCCGGCTGTTCCTCAACTGTTGTCCAGTAGACATTTTGGGATACGGCTTGATAAAGGATGTGTGCACTCCCATTGCAGCTTCCTTGAGGGATAATGCCACATAAATGTTAACATGACTTTTAAAGACCATCTGTGGCAAAGTTCAAAGTTGTGGGTGGATGTGAGCTTCAGGCCGAGTCATTCTGGAATCCCCATTATAGGTCAAATCTTTTTGTGAGCATTTCAAGGGGTTTTCTCAAATTCTATAAATAGCTTAGTAACGCCTGTGTATTCATCTATTTTTAAAGCCAGTCTTCCGGACAATTTCAGAAGTAATTGGGCCACTCATTGAAAGTAGGGTTTCAAAAGTCATTTCTTCAGCTTCCAACTGCTTCCAGAGCAGAGGGATCCCAGATGCCATTTCTGCCTAGGGTTGGGGACCCAACCTTCTTAGTAGAACCTGGTCCAGGCAGAAACCTTGGAGAAGACTCTAGGAATCTCCAAAAAGCTGGATAAGCTGAATTCTGGCCCCAGCTCCCAGTTCCTCCCACTGGAAACCTTGGATACAACATTCATCCAACTTATGCTTCAGTTTCTCACATAGCAGAATATGGGCACAGTCACCCTTTGCTGATTAGTAAGGGTTATTACACCTGTTTGCGTCACTCTGTCACCTGGGTGCAGGTCAAAGGTCTCTTTCATTTTATAGATAAGGATGCAGAGGCACAGTGACTGGCCTGACAGTCACATGGTGACTTTCCATTTTATAGATGGGGACACAAAGTCACAGCAGTTGGCCAGTCTTGCTGTCCTTTTATTTTGCGGTTGGCCTGCTCCTCAGGCTGAGGCCTCAGTGAACACAGCCCCACTCTGTTTCCACAGAGAGCTTCATGTCATGGATAAGACCTACCACCTGTGCCCGGGCCTAGGCCTGGCAAACACCTGTCTCCAAGCCCTCGGCCTCTCTCCTGGGCAGGATGGCAGCCAGGCAGGGAATATCCGAATTCTGCAGAGACAACAACTCAGCCCTCTCCTCTGAGGACCTGGAGGGAAGTGTAAGGCAGGGGTGGGTGGCTGTCATGTCTGCATGATGACCTTTTCAAACTTGATGCCTTGGGGGGTCCAAAGAGCACCAGGCCCAGGATCAGAGACCTGGGTTCCAGCTCTGTCAACCTCAGAAGGTAGGCAGATCAAGGAGCCTCATCCTCCAGTGAGCTGCTGTGTGGGGCAGAGCCAGGAAAGCTGCAGGAAGTGCCTAGAAAGGCAGAGTGCTGTGTAGAGGTATGGCGAGACAGTGACATGAACATCAGGCAGGCGGCAGAGAAGATCAGGGCGCCAGCACGGGCACCAGCTACTAAGTGTGTAATCACTGAGGGCTGCCCTTGAGCCTGGGAACTTCAGCCCCCTCACTCCCCTTGACCTGACAAGTGGTACTAACGTCCTCCCTGAGGCTGAGTCCAGTGACACCTTGCTTTGAGGAATTCCTGCTTGTCCCACTGGTATTCTTCATCTGTCAGACAATCCAGCCTTCTCTCTCTGCTCAGGCTGAAAGGAAAACTTCCAGCCTCTTCTGAGGGCTTTTCAAGGCCACAGCCACAGCAGGTGCTGGCTCCCTTGCCTGAGAATAAGGCTTCGCGCCTGCATAAGTGTGAGACAGAATTCCTGCTGGATCAGCCTGACTTCTCAGCTTCTCTCTGCTGCAACCCAGCGCCATCCCCCCGCCTCCCTGTCCCCTCCTACGGATCAGCAGAGCTGAGCCTACCTGACCTGATTTTGCCAATAGAAATATGCTGGGTGCTCACAGCCTGGGAAACTTGGAAATGTCTCCAGAGTGATCCAGATTTAGCTGGAAGTGGCTGATGGCTGTTCCCAGCCATAGTGTGTGCCCTTTGTCTAGAGCCAACTGCTGGGGAGAAAGCATTTCCAGCCACAGTGTCATGAACCATCAGTCACAGAGAATGTGTCTGGTAATTTTTTATTAATAATAGTTACAGGATCAGCATTTGGGGCTTGATTTTCATGTCCATTGATTAGAGCAGATTCAAGATAATCCTCATCATATCACTCTCTCTTCATTCTTTTGGATGGGACAGAAAGGGCAGCAATCACCCAGTACATCGGGAATTTGACATGATGCTCAGGAGAGTGTCAGGCACCTGTGACAGCCACCCGACGGTCCTAGGTAAGGCCTGTGATTGCAGGGGGCAGCTGTTATTTCTGCGTGTGGTCCAGGGATCTGTCACTGAGCCCACCTGCCCCAGCTGCAGAATGACCACATGACCTGGTTCTGTCCAATCAGGGAACCCCATCACCACAGCCACAGTGATTGGGCTGAGAGATAGTCATGTGATGAGCAGGGCCAGTCAGAATCCTTCCCTGAGATTTGAGGGTTTGACATTTGGGGAGGGGGGGGTTCTGTCTTCCTTTTGGCTCAAGAACCATTATGAGAGAGACCAGGTGCTGCTGACCGCCATCTTAGCCGTGGCAAAGGGAGAACCTGTCTGTGGCAGCAGAAAAAGCAGTCAGCATGCAAGTCAAAGCCCAGACAAGGGAGAGAGGGGAGAGAAGGGAGGACCAGCCCTGGGGTTGCTGTTTGAGCCCTGGGGACAGGCTGTGTCCTAGGGCCCACCTCCCATGTAAGACAGCCCAGGTCTGTGTGCCTCTTCAGCTAGTCTGAGATGGTTTCTGTCACTGGCATCCAAGAATCCTCAGTGTCTAGGGGCAGAGCAGAGTGAAGCGGTGGAATGGTCAGGGGTCATTGGCCAGGGAGATCAGGGATACTTGGGGAAAGGTTCAAGTCCACCTAAAAAGGGACACACCCAAACCCAAGGAGTAGTTCAGGGCCCAGCTGGCATCAGGACTCAAGCAAACTTGTCCCAGGGCGGAGGCTGCAGCCCAGTGCCCACATGGTCCCCGTCTCCCTCCAGACAAGATGTGCAGCCACCACAGACTGTTGCCAGAGTGCAGAGTGACATGCAGGTCAGATTCTGACTGCTCCAGAGTCTAGGTGTGGCTGAGTCCCCAGGGCCAGGCCTCAGGGCTCAGCAGGACTGAGCCAAGACTGGCAGCTGTGGCCAGGACGTGGCATGATGGCCAGCTGTGAGTACAGCCCAGCAGACATGCCCCTTGGCTGGGCTGCATGTGCAGACTGCCAGGGGTCGGGGGCGGCCAGGTCCGAGGCAGGCTTTGGTGGATGGAGTAATTCAGGATACAGCTACCAGGTCTCTCTGCCGCTTATTCAGCACCTACTTTGCACCAGATACGTTGCACATGTTACTCATTTAAGCCAAGGAGGTTTGCCTGACCCAATCAGACTGATGCCAAGACCTTCCACGATGCTGCCCTAGGTGGGTGTGTGAGAGGCAGGGCCCATGGGCTGCCACCCAGGACCCAGGCAATAACCAGATCACCCCTTCCCTGCTTCTCCTCCTATCCTGACTCCAGCTCTGCTAGAAGCACTGCCCACCCAGCCTCAGTGCCCGCTTCTCTGACTCTGCCCCTCACCGTCCAGTCCCCAGCATCCAGGCCCCAGTCTCATCCTCATCCCCAGGGCCTGGGAATCCATTATTTTGTCACCTAGGAGAAGCCTGTTGTACTGATGAGTTCTTTTTGTCCCAAGTCACAGGAACCAACTTGAGGTGGCTTAACATTGCTAAATCCTTTTCTGTAAGGATTCTGAGGTTTCATGGAGCCCAGAAGTCCCAGGGAAGGACAGAAGGGAACATTCAGGGTCGTCTCTCAGGCTGGGGGTAACCTGATGTGTCACAGTGTCTGTGGGTTCCATGCTGCAGGCCAGCCCTACGCTTGGGAATTCCCAGCCCTCTGCTTCACTGTTGATAGGAACAGGTGCCAAGGAAGGACTGCACTGTCTCTCTGAGCTGGAGGCTCCTGTCCTGGGCTCCTCCCAAATGATGATGACTGGGGTGAGAAAAGAGCCTTCCAGGAACTACCCAAGGCCAGGTCTAGCCATGGGGGCCAGGCCGCAGGCCCTGGGCTGTGTGATAGGAACAGAGGAGTGAGGGGGCTTCACTGGTGGGGGGGACCAAGGAGGAAAGCCTGCCGGGGGGATTGCAACTAACCTCAGCAAAGCCCTGAGGGGAGAGTCTGACACAGGGGAGACTCGGGGCTGGGGTGGAGCTACATTGACGTCAACTGTGACCCCACCACACCACCAAAGGGCGGCTCTGTGGAATGTCGTGGCCTTACTTGAAGCAACCCTGGGAAGGGGGAAAAAAATCCAATAAGCCAAGAAACATCACTGTATGGCAAAAATGTTACCCACAAAAGTGAAACAAATGTCATGAGACAGCGGCCTTGGAGCAGGGACTGGCCCAGAGAAGGTGGGAAGAAAATATCAGGAGTGAACTGTCAGCCACAAATGAAAGAAAAGATGAGACAGGCATACATGCTGACTCTGTACTCTTATGTCTTAGATTAACAGCCCCCTACCCTTTGGACAGGTTGTCCTCTTAGAGAAGAGCTGTCTGACCACGTACCGTGGGATATTTATGCATCCAGTCCACACACGTTCATTGAACACCTACAACGAGCCAAGTCGCATTCCAGGGGACATGAAGATGGCTCAGAAAACAGGATTCCTGCCTTCAGGAAACCCTGCTAGCAAAAAGTCAGGTCATCAACACACATCGGACCTAGTGGAGGTGATCAGGGCTGGGAAGGAAGCATAGCAGAGTCGGAATGAGGAATCCCGGGGTCTGTGGTGGAGGGGACAGCCAGGGAAGCCTCCCTAAAGAGGGAATGTGGGAGCAGGAACGTGAAAGAAGGAAAGTTGGGGCCAAATAAAAAATAAAGCACCTTTTATTTGAAAATTAGTTTCCTCTTTTCAGTATAAAGAATTCTGTGAAATATGTTTTTTAAGCCGTGCAACCAATTGCCCGGGAGAAGAATGCCTGGGATTGACTCCTGGCTGCTGGGCTCCCACAGCTCCCCATGGTCTGTCCCTCCCACATGTATCCAGCTTCTCAAGGAAAAGAAACTTCCTGCTAGCAGTAAATAAAAGTGCACTTTCTCCTCCCCACTGGAGAGATGGCAACAGCAGCCACCTCTCTGGACAGAAACAAACCAGGGTCACTGGGGACATAGCATTTGAATGGGCAAATTTCCCCAGGCCATTCATTTTCCAAGAGGGAGCCCGAAATGAGGGTGAGTTTGCAGGGATTGGTAGGGGCTGCCCATCTCCCTCAAGAAGTGTAAAAAATATATGCATCATAGTCCTTGTGCCTCGACTACCCCCAACCCCACCCTCCAGCAGCATCTCCCTGTGGTGGTTTGCGCTGCTGGGTGGGGTGGGGGTGTTTTTTCCCCTTTGCCTGTATACAGCTGTTTTTGGCTTGGCCATTGCGCTCCACCATGCCAGAGCTCATGTGGTTATCCCGAGTGGGAAGAATTTCCCAGAATGCCTTGAGAAACCTGAGACACTGAATGGCTTTCAGGGCTTATTGATGTGGCCGGTGCAGGAAATAGCAGTACGTCAATAAATAGTTTTAGGCAGGAAACGGGGCTTAAATGGTAGCCTTAAAGTTTGGGGAAAGGCACTAGGGGTTGCTGGGAGGTAGCCTGCCAATCAGATGAGAACCTAGAGCCAAATACCAGGCTTTGAAATGGCTGCCACCAATCTGAGGCCCCTTGCTGCTTTTGGATACAAGAGGCTGAGGTTAGGGGCAGAGCTAGAGGAATGGCTTGTTTCGGTTGGCAGAAAGGACTCCTTGTTCCAGAGGAAAAGCTGGCAACCTATAACATGTGTCAAGAGGAGACACACAGGCTGGGTTTTGGTGGCCTCTGGGCGGGGCATGTTCACACCCCAGTTCCCCACCCTTCTCGTGAGAATCACTGCTGACTGGCAGATTACCAGAAGAATTCCACTGTCCTAATGCAAAAAATCAAGGAAAAGGGTCACAACCTGCCAGTTTCTTTTAAAATAGCTGTTTTTCTGATTATAAAGAGAAAATTCACAGAAAATCAGAAATTCAGAAAGTAATGTAGAGAATAAAGGTCATCCATAATTCCGCTATTGAGAGACAACTCCTGTGAAACACTATTTCTCCTTTCTTTTTAAAAAAAACTGTATTCATGGATGAGATTATATGGTAAATGCAATTTCAGTTTTGCTTTTTTCATTTAACATTATATAAACATTTTCCCCATGCTATTATAAACTTTTCAGAAACTTTTTGTTGTTTTTTTTTTTTTTTTTTGAGACGGAGTCTCGCTCTGTTGCCCAGGCTGGAGTGCAGTGGCGCGATCTCGGCTCACTGCAACTTCCACCTCCAGGTTCAAGTGATTCTCCTACCTCAGCCTCCTGAGTAGCTGGGATTATAGGTATGTGCTGCTATGCCCAGCTAATTTTTTTGTATTTTTAGTAGAGATGGGGTTTCACCATGTTGGCCAGGTTGGTCATGAGCTCCTGGCCTCAGATGATCTGCCCATCTCAGCCTCCCAAAGTGGTGGGATTACAGACGTGAGCTACTGCACCTGGCCACATAAACATAATTTTTAATGGATGCATGAATCATCATTTACTTAATTGTTCCCCTGTTGTTGGGTGCTTAGGTTTTTAGATTTTTATGTGCATTAAGCTTATTTTTTCTAATATTTTAAATTGTTTCCTTATGATAATTACCAGAAATGCAACTACCAGAGCAAACAATAAGAACTCTTAAGACTTATTTTAAGGATTTTCAGAAAAGTCATACCAATGCCCATATGTAAGTGCCTGTCTCACTGCATCCTTACCAGCATTGACAATTACCATTTTAAGTTGTCCTAATATAGATGGGAAAAAGACGTTTTCATTCATTCAATTACTACTGATACTGAATTAAGTTGTTTTCATATATGTATTAGTAATTTACATTTTGACATAGGATTTACCTCTTAATGCCCTTTCCCCATTTGTTCATGAGGGATTTCATACTTTTATTACAAATTTGAACACACTATTTATATATTAAGACCATTGCCCTTTGTCACATTTATTGCGTGTATTTTCCTGAGCATATCAATTGTCTTTTAATATTTTGATGCATTCTTCTATTGTCTTAGTGAAGAAAGCCCCCCTCCTTCCAGAAATGTGAGAAATACTCTTTCATTTTCTTCAAATTTTTGGTCCTTTTTTTTTTTTTTAACATTTGCCTCTTTATTCCATCTGGAATTTATTTTAGAGCCCAGTGTGAAGTAAGATTCTAAATTATTTTCCTCCTGATACTTAGACAGCTGTCCCTGCACTGTTGCTTGAGTGAATAATGCTTCCTTTGCCACTGATTTGTGGTCCTCAAGGGATCATGTGATAAACCTTTGTGGATGCCAAATTTGTTTCTAGGCTATCTGATCTAGCTCTCCATTCAGATGTCAGCTCTACAGCCTCTTAATGAATAAAGCTTTATTAAGGATAAGTTAAGAGTAGTGTAACTCTTTCCAATGTTGTTTTGTTTTTAGTTATTTCCCTTGCTATTCTTTCAAATTACTTTTAGGATTATTTTTTCAAGTCTTCATTTCCTTTTCTCCCAAAAAAGTTCACATTGGGATATGGAGTACAGATTGATATTAAACCTGTGAATTATTTCAAAGAGAATTACCATCTTCACAATGCTGTCTTCTCAATAAGGAATTGTGTATGTTTCTCTTCGCTAGTTGAAGACGTTCTCTTAAATCTTTCAGTTTTGTTAGGTAATTTTCTTTATAGAATTCTTGCATATTTCTTAATAATGTCACTTAAGTATTTTATTGCTTTATTAAATGAGCTTTGTACATTAAAATCTCACTAGTTAATTCTGTCATAAAAGAAAGCTGTTGATTTTGTGTATTAATTTTGTATCTAAATATTCTTATTAATTAGTCACTAAACTCTCTTGTTAATGATACTCTTTATTAAAGGCTTCTCTCAGATTTTCCATATATTTAATCAAATCATTTTATCTCTTCCATTCTAAGGGTCATAGGTGTTGCTGCCGTTTTTTAATCAAGCCTATTGAAGTAATACATTACATTTATAGATTTCCTGATACTAAGTCATCCGTGCCTTCCTGGTAAAAATCTACTTGGTTATAATGGATCTGTTTGTTAGTATTTCACTTGGGACTTTTATATCTATTCACATTAGCAAGATTAACTTGTAGACTTCCTTATTTGTAACTTACTATCATGAGATTTTGTTTATAGGGAACTGGTTGGAAAGCGTCTCTTTTTCTATGTTCTGAGTCAGTTTGCAAAGGAAAGCAGTTACCTAATTTTTTGGAAGTTTGAATGAACTTACCTATAAAAATTGTAAGTTTAGAGATTTCCTTATAAAGGTAATTCTTTCATAACTTTCATTTTAGCTTATGAATTTTTAGTTTATTCTGGCTCATTTCTTTTTTAGCAAATGTTGATTTTTTTTATGAATCACCTATTTCACCATTTTTTCAAAATTATCAACATAGAGTTATAAATAATTTTATTATACTTTTTATCTACCTCATATCTGTTTTCATATCTAATTTTATTTCTGTTTCTTCTTTCTTGATTTTATATGTGATTTCCTTTCTCTATTTCCTAAGTAATTAATTTGGGGGTTTTATCTGTATTATGTCCTTATATTTCCTTAGCTATTGTTGGTTTTCTAATTGTTTTAGTTAAATGTTTAGATCAACATTGTCTGGTAGAAGTATAATGTGATCTACATATGTAATTTTAAATTTAATAATATGTGTTATAAAATTTCATAGGTAGGTAATATTTTTAAAATATAAGACATTTTACATTCTAGTTTTTATACTAAGCCTTTGAAAAGTAATATCTGTTTTATGCTTACAGCCCATATCAGTCGGGATAGCCACACTTCAAGGGCTCAATATATTGTCACATGTGGATAGTGGCTACCATATTGGATAACATTGGTTTAGATGATATATTTTCTTCCATTATTTAATGGCCAAAATAGTTAAGACTATAAATTGACCTTTCATTATAGTTTTGACCACATCCCACAAGTTTTTATAGTTATTTCCTAGATAATCTAATACAGGTATTGTATATTTGATTATGTCTTTATTTCATTTTTCTTTAGAAGAATACCTTTTAAGTATTCAAGCAATTGGCTATTTTTTAATTGTTGTTAATTCATAGTCCCAGTATGTAACCTGTACAATTTCTATGTTTTGAAATTTATACTGAGATCACAGCTTACTATGAAGCTTGTTTCAATTTAATCTTACTAACTATATTATTTAAATCACCTAAGTCATTTGTTTTTTATTCATTTAATCGGCCATAGAATGTTAGTGGTTTTATTTCCTGATATAATTCTTCCTTTCTGGTTTTTTTCCTATGTTTCTTTTTTTTTCTTATGTTTCAATAGCTTCAGGTATATTCAAATCTATACTATAAAGTCTATAACATTTTGTGTTATCTCTTTATTATGGATTGTATTTTTATATATAAAACCTTATAATTTTATTTAATAATTATCTTAAAAATACTTCCCTTTTACTACTACTTTATTTTCATTTGCTCACTCTTATTTTTACCCATCCATTTATTTTTTTATATCCTGTTTTCAGTTCTGCTAGTGGTTACTAGTGTTTACTTTTAGCATTTTAAAAGCATACTTTCATTTTTTTTCTCTGATTCCCAAGCTTAAGAAAGATGCAATAACCTGTGAATCCTTATGGCCTAAATTAGGAAATGTTGTGTGCTTTACAGACTTCTATCCCCTTCCCACCAGTATTTACTAATCTCTAGTAATTTAATCTTGGATTATTAAGTCACTACTACTATAAAATTCTTATTTAAATTACATTTTAAAATTAAATATCTTCTCTTCCAAGGATTATTTCTGGCTTTTGATTCCATTGTATAACCAAAATTATAATGACTTATTTTAACTTAACTTAATAAGTCTACCTGGTTGTAGTTTCAGTTTTCCCTTCTGTCTCTTCTATACCATGGTTTCCTCAGAGTTAAATCATAAATTTTGTTGGCCATAACATGCATTCGGAAAGTTCTTTTTATTTTTTATTATTTTTAATTGTAGTTTTAAAATAACATAAAATATACTATTTCAAGCATTTCTAAGTGTACAGTTCAATAGTGTAGAGTCACATTCTCATGCAACCAGTCTCTAAAACTTCTTCATCTTGCAGGACTGAAACTCTCTACCTATTAACCCCCCATGTCTCCTGCTCCCCAGCCCCTTGCAACCACCATTCTACTGTCGTTTCTATTTATGGGTTTGGCTACTTTAGATACCTGCATAAGTGAAATCATGCAGTATTGTCTTTTTGTGACTGGCTTATTTCACTTTGCATAATGTGCTGAGGGTTCATTCATGTTGCAGCATGTGTCAGAATTTGTTTCTGTTTTTAAGGCTGAATAGTATTCCACTGTATGTATATATCACGTATTGTTGATCCATTCATCTGTGGGTGGATGCCTGGGTTGCTCCCACCTCTTGTCAATAATGCTACATACTGACATCTCTTTGAAATCCTGATTTCATTTCCTTTGGATATATACCCAGAAGTGGAATTGCTGGATCATATAGTAATTCTGTTTTTGATTTTTCGAAGAATCACCATACTATTTTGTTTTTTGAGATGGAGTCTCACTCTGTCCCCCAGGCTGGGGTGCAGTGGCGTGATCTCAGCTCACTGCCACCTCCGCCTCCCGGGATCAAGCAGTTCTCCTGCCTCAGCCTCCCGAGTAGCTTGGATTACAGGCACCCACCACCACACCTGGCTAATTTTTTATATTTTTAGTAGAGGCGGGGTTTCACCATGTTGCTCGGGCTGGTCTCGAACTCCTGACCTCAAGTGATCGACCTGCCTTGGCCTCCCAAAGTGCTGGGATTATAGGTGTGAGCCACCGCGCCCGGCTGGCCATACTATTTTTCATAGCAACTGCAGCATTGAATTTTTTAAGATAAACATGTAGGAGTGATTTGTTTTAGAACTTACTTATGTAAGATCTTTCTCTTGCTTTCACTCATAGGCAGGTTTGTTCTTTTCCCTTCAAACTCATGAAGACGTTGCCTTCATGTCTCTGAATTTTTAACCTCAAATAAAGAAGTATAAGGCCAACCAGATTTTTCTTCCTTTGTAAGAAGACTGTCTTTTGTTCCTTCGTAGCTGTTTTTAAATTTTTCTTTTTCTGCGAAACTAAAAAAGAAAATTCAGCGGGGGCAACATAGACCTTGTCTCTACAAAAAAATTTAAAAGTTAGCCAGGCATAGTGTTATATGCCTGTAGTCCCAGCTACTCAGGAAGCTGAGGTGGAAGGATCACTTGAGCCTAAGAGGTCGAGGCTGCAGTGAGCCTTAATCGCGCCACTGCACTGCAGCCTGGGCAACAAAGTGAGACCCTGTCTCAAAAAAAAAAAAAATGAAAAAAGAAAAGAAAATTATTCCGCTAAGTAAAACTGGGGCAGGGCAAGGGACTTCCGGAACACTGTGAACACTTTTTACCCAAAGAGTCAACTCATTTTTAGTATTATTTATTTTCAGTGAGAAAGTTTATTTCTCTGCTCTCTTTGTTCTGTGTATTCTGGTATGCTTTTTGAAAACTTCTCTAATTCACAGACTAGATGTCCACTCTCTATCTTCTCTATCGTTTTTCTTTTTGTTTCTAGTCTATTTATCTTTGTATTCAGCTTTCTGGTCTATTTATCTATTCTGCTCTCTAGGTGGTTTCCAAGTTTATCTTCTGCATTACTTTTTCTGCATTATCCATTCTATCCTTTACTGCCTCCAATTCATTATGATTTTGCTGTTGGATTTCTAGTTTCCATTGGCTCTCTCCTAATCCCAGTTCCTGTCTCACACTTCATTTCAGCCTGAGAGTTGCTTAGCTAATCACAATCCCTTCCTTCGAATGCCTATTCACATGTCATAGAATCTATATTGTCATTCTCCTTACATACAAGCCCACATGTTTTGCACTTGAGTTTTTCATTTTATTTATATCTGGTTGATTGTCATTAATATGTTCAGAGTTACACATTTCCATTAAGTTTTCACGACACTGCTCCTTTATTCTGCCAGGCAGGATTTTTGTGTAGATGCCATATTGCTCTGCACCTCCCTCAATCCTGAATGAGATCACCCCTGTCTGGTCTTTTGTGTTTGCTGTGTGCATCAGCCTTGGACTAGCTTGGTGTCTGCTTAGGCAGAGTCTCCCTCTCAGACCTAAAGCTGGAGGGTGGCTTCATGAGCTCATCTCAAATCCAATTTCCAATATTTAGCAGGCATTCAATCTCCTAGTAACCTTTGCTAGCCCAAAACAGAATGCTCTCCTGATGCCATGGATGATCAGGAAGAAACTGAGTCAAGAGCTAGTTCTTTGATCAGATGCAATCTATTTTTTAAAACTTCAGTTCCTTATACACACTGCCTCCAAGTTTTTTCCTGCCCCAGAGGGCTTTGCCTGAGAGCACCATCCCTTAAAGGACACAGCATTTCACCCAGTCTCCTCCTGCCCCTGCACTGCTCTGAATCTCCAAGGCCTGGAATAAGGGTGGTGCAGATGGGAGCTGCCTTAATACACAGGCACAGGGCTTTGCTAGTACTGACAGATACTGTCTACCAGCCAGAGACAGATAGAGGAAGGGGCTGAAGCCTCAAGCTACCCCCTGTCTTTGGTCTTCTGGGTCCCCTGGGCAACCAGAATTTGTTGGTGACAGCACTTTAGTTAATGATGTCACCTCCTGAGTCTGGGAGGAGTCTGCTGGGGAACTGTTATCTTCCTTCTCAGTGTTGCTGTGGGACTTTGTTCTTTGATGTGTGTCTTCATGGGTATTTTTAGGGAATATAAGGAAATGACAAGCTGGGGGTTGATAGAGGGGCACGATTTTAACACCCGAGTTAGCACTTGATAAAGGCCTAGAGTTGTGGTTCAGAGCCATGGTTGCACGTTAGAATCAGCTGGGGAGCTGTCAAAAATTACCAGTGTCTGAGCCCCACCCTGACCAGTTACACAAGACTTTCCGGGGTGGGGTCCCAACATCAGCAGCCTCAGAGTTCCTCCAGGTGACTCCAATGTACAACCAGGGCAAGAGCGTTTAACCCAGAGCAGAGAAGGGGCTTAAGTTTTCATTCAAGTTCTAGTACTGTGTGGCCTTAATCATGTCTTTTAATATCTTTGTGCCTTAGTTGTCCCCATTTTAAAATGAGAATGGTAATGCCCACTCTTGCTCAGATCACATAAGAATATTGTGGGATAAACAAAGGTTCATGAGAATGAAACCACCAAAAGATGTATGACTTCAAGCCCAGTAGTGCAGGGTCCTTGGCAGGCCCTGGGGTGGCAGGCAATGTAATTCATTCATTCACAAAGACCCTGAACAGCTAGGACCCCCTGTGAACACTGCCTGCTCCAGGCTCTGGACTAGGGAGAAGAGACAAAGCTGTCAAAGATGCTGGGCACGCACTACTTGCGGGGTCCCTGGAGTCTCTTGTGGTCCCTTTTCACCCTGGGTGAAAGATAAACAGCAGAACTCTACAATCATACCCAGGTGGACAATTCAGTGAGAAAGGAGTGGGGAGGCAGGAGGCCTGAGGGGTCAATATGAGGCCCATGAGGTCTGCAGGCATGGCTGCACTTATAAGGGACCGTGTGGACAAATGGCTTCGTGGAAAGTACAGACTTGGAGAGTGACTAAGCGTGGGCTCTGATGCACTACTTTCCAATTTAAAAACACCATAAGAGCTGCTCTTGCCACAAAAACATACAAAACAAAAATGGGTAACTGTGAGATGATGGATATGTTGTTTGCTTCACTATAGTAACCTTTTTACTGCCTATATGTATCCCATTGCATCATGTTGTATACCTTAAATATACACAAAAACATTTTTTGAAAAATAAAAAACACCATAAGGAGAAAAAATGTTTGGTCTCCAGAGCAGGCTGACGTCAGTTTGAATCCCAGCCCTGCCATTGGCTCATAGTCATGGGCAAGTTACACAACTTCTCTATCCTCAGATTCTCCATCTATAAAATGGGGCAGTAATAGGACCTGCCTTATAGGACCATTGTGATAACTATGTAAAATACCACAATTAATATCCTTGGCTCAGTGTCTGGCTCACAAATAGCAGCTGCTGCTGTTACTGTTTTACATATAAATATAGATATCAAAATAGTTATAGATACACACACAAGTATATACTTTTTTGTAACTGATGAAACTCAGGTCATTATAAGCTGTGGCCTAGGCTCATCCAAAATTGGCACTGCAGGGCTTCTCAGCCAGCCCCTGACCTGCCACCTGAGGAGACCAAGGCCCACCCTCTAGATTGCACCTTCATCACTCACAAGGGACAGATGTTAACCAAGTCATCTCTGAGGGCCTTCCATCTCTGGAGATGCTGAGATTCTGGTGCCAAGGATGCTTGGCTGAAGTCAGCAGTGGTGTGGGGGACTGGGCTGTGGGAATGCTCTGAGTCACATTCTACAACCTGTCTTCCCATGTTCTATTTTGGTGGTGACACAGTCACCCAGACCAAGAATCTTGGCGTCATCTTGGAGTCTCCCCTTTCCATCAACCCTTACAACCCACCACTTAGCAAGTACTATTGACCTTCACAATGTCTCTTGTGTCACTCCTGTATTGGTCAGCTATTGAGGCTGAACAAACAACCATAAAAATCTCAGTGGCACGCAGCAGTAAACGTGCATTTAGATGACGTGTGTGCAGGTTGGTTGGGGGTCACCTGACCTAGGCTAGACTTAGGTGAGGCCCTGTCACATATGTTGCCCATCTTCTCCCTGGGACCATCAGGCTAGCCCAGAGAGAGTCTTCTTAGGATGACAGAAGAAACATGAAAGTCAACATAAATATTTAACGCCTCACATCAGAATTGGCACACCATCACTCCTGCCTCATTCTATTGGCCAAAGCAAGACATATGGCCAAAACCAAAGACAAGAGGTAGGGGAAATATCTTTCTGAATATTATTTAAGCTACCCCAGATTCTTATCTTTCAGCTCTCAGAGCATTGAGGTTTTAATTTCATCCTGCCTGGATGCTTGCAGTGGCCTCCTGTGTGGTCTCCACACCTTAGCTATATTAACCTTTCTGTTGAGCACTGGTATGACTGTGGTATTTCATGGCCCCATCCCCAAAACCTTCCCTAGCGACCATCCCATGGAACCCAGCTCCTTGGTTTTTTATACTTTCTTCTCTTGTATCACAGTGATGAATGAATATGTCTTATCTTAGCTCCTAGTGCAGAGCCTGTCACACAATGGGGCAATAATATTTTTAAGGAGGATGAATGAATGAATGAATGAATGAATGCCTAGGCCCCTCGAGGGACGGGCTGTAGCTGTGTAGCCCAGTGCTGGGGCGCTAGCCCACATGGTCCTCTGTTGCCACTGCTGATGATGTGTGGGTGGGCAGTGTTCTGGTTACCCCCAGTCCACCACGCAGAGGGCATGACTTGGGGGTTAGCAAAGGGAGATGGTTTAGCCACAGGGAGTGAAGTGGGAAAGTGCTGAGTCTGGGGAGGGTGTCACCTCCCGTTCTACCTTATCCTCCCACATCAGCATTGCTGTCAGTGAAGGAGGATGACCAGCTGGTCTGGGCAATGCCTAGAGGCAAGGAAGCTGTGTCCCCAACCTGGGGACACCTGAAGAACAGGTGTTATGGCCCCAGGTCAGGGTGGTCCCAGCCACAGAGAGTGCAATCACGCACCCCCATCCTCATTGAAAACACGGGGTTTGCCTGCTGCCCAGGAGCAGCCCCAAGACAACAGATGCTCTGCACAGCAGGGTGGCACCCAGGCCCCTCCCCAGCCCCGGGAGGCTGACGCGGTCTCTCATGCCTCCACAGAAGGACTTCACGGTGCGCGAGGAGCTGCAGCAGCAGGACGTGGAGCGCTGGCTGGGCTTCATCACCTTCCTGTGCGAGGTCTTCGGCACCATGCGCAGCAGCACAGGCGAGCCCTTCCGTGTGCTCGTGTGCCCCATCTACACCTGCCTCAGGGAGGTAAGAGACCTGCCGCCTGTGCCCCCTGCACAGCCAGACAGCACCAGGTCTGGAATGCATCTCAGATAACCGGGACAAAGCTGTGAGGGTAGGCTCACTTAGAAAGGGACCCATCCAGGCCAGGCACGGTGGCTCACACCTGTAATCCCAGCACTTTGGGAGGCCGAGGCAGGTGGATCACCTGAGGTAAGGAGATCGAGACCATCCTGGCTAACACGATGAAACCCCATCTCTACTAAAAATGCAAAAATTAACCAGGCGTGGTGGTGGGTGCCTGTAATCCCAGCTACTTGGGAGGCTGAGGCAGGAGAATTGCTTGAACCTGGGAGGCGGAGACTGCAGTGAGCCGAGATCGCACCACTGCACTCCAGCCTGGGCAACAGAGCGAGACTTGGTCTCCAAAAAAAAAAAAAAGAAAGGGGCCCATCCTTCAGCAAAGAGATGTGCAACAGCAGTCACTTCTGCTCCCCAAAGCCAGGTCTTTCTTCGTTGGGTTTATATAAAGGGAACCAGCACCCCCTTCCCCCGTGGGGTGTTGTGAACTGAGGCTTCAGTCATTCCCAATCGGGAGCACTGGCTGCAGAGGGGAGGCCTATGGTAAGTGTTGTCTCAATGAGCAGTCTTGGAATTGGATTGGACTGGTTTGCCACTGGATTATTTATTCTATGAAAACATATTTTCTTCTAAATTTCATCTGAAAAAGAAAGAAACAAGAATGACCAAGGAACTTTTGAGAAGCAGGAATTCAGCAGGTGCTTGCACTGCCAGATATTATAACTCACTTTCTACACCCCTCTGGCTGCTGTCAGGGGAGAGAATTGAAAGGGGGCAAAAGTGGAAGCTGGAAGCCGAGTGGGGCTGCTTAGGCTGCGCAGCAAGAGGTTGGTGGCTTGGAAGACAGCCTCGGAGTGAGGGCGAAGAGCACGTTTAGGCTCTAGTTGTATTTCTGAGTTAGAGCGAGCAGGACTCGGTAATGTGAGTTGGAGGGAAGGGAGGAGGGGACATGGGTTCCCAGTTTACCAGCCTGGTGGCCCCATTTTCTGAGATGGAGGATACTGGATGAGAAATAGAATGGGGATGAAAAGCAAGAGTCAGTTATGTTTGAGTCGCCTGTTAGCTGTCCCTAGGGAACTGCCCGGAGGTTGGCCGGGTGGAAGGGTCTAGAGATTCTGAAGAGGTCACGCATGGAGGTAGGGGATAGAGGGTTCTGTGAAGTATCGATATGCACCTGGTGCTCAAAGCTGGGGACCAAATGGAACCACGCAGGAAGAGAGTATAGATGGAGAGGGAGAGGAAGGGGGCGTGTAAGAACCCTCACAGCAGCCCTTCACTGGGACCTGGACGCCTCCCCCATGTTGTACCCTCCCACCACCGGCAGGCCTCTGCAGGGGCTACCAGGACACAAGGAGGAACAGCCTCCTGAGAATCAAAGGACCAGGACAGAAAAGTGTCCTGGGTTTGGCAACAAGTAGGTCACGGGCCTGGGTGTCAGTGGAGGTGAGGACAGGAGTGTGGACACGTCTTTCGAGAAGTTTTTCTGTGAATGGCAGCAGGGAAGGAGAGCTGTGGGGTCAAGGGGCATCTTTGTGTTTTTGAAAGAAAGACAATAATAGAGCAACTTAAGAGAAGGGAGGGAGTGTATTTATGAGTGTTTTTGAAGCATCCGTTTATAGAACAATAGCATGCTCATTCCAGACTAGCACAGAGCACACAGTTCTCTCTCGGGTGTTTTGTAAACCCGTGAGCCTCTGCCACTCCATGTACCCAAACCACATTTCTTAACAAATGCACTTGAAATCAGATTTGTTTCACAGATTCAGACAATGGCCTCTCCTGACTTTGTTTCACTCTCAAAGTGCCTTGAGCTCAGAATGCAGCTCCAGGAGGGCAGGCAGCTCTGCTTTTTGCACGCTTTGGAATGACATGGAGGCTAGGAGCGGGCCTGCATGGCCTCTTGGGTCCTCCCATCCTTGCCTGCATTGCCCTGTGCCCTGGACAACCCACCTCGAGACAGGGAGCAGCACTGTTCTAGGGCGGTGACCTGAATTGCCCCAACACGTTCCCTCTGCGTGATCTGGACACCTCCTGGTGTTGTCGTCACCTGCTCCTCCGAGAGGGAGGCAAGGCTGTAGCCGAGCGCCGGCCCTGGCTGCTGGGACAATTTTAACACCGCCTGAGGTAGTGCAAATATTCCGGTGTGAGATCCGGAGGTGCCAGGAGATGTGTGCAGACAAGAACAAAGAGCCACGCCTAACGCACACTTGTTGGATGCATTCAAATTTTCGGGCCAGTTTGACAAACACAGACCCATCCAATGCTCATGGTAAACTTGAAGAATAAATAAATCACCTATGGCCTTCTCCAATTTGTAAAAGAAGAGGGCAGAGCCCCAGGTACCAAGCTAGCTAGGGCCGGGCTGCAGCAGGGTTCACATCCTGGCTCTGTTGTTCATCAACTGCACCACGTTGGGAAGCATTTACCTGCTTTGAGCTTTGGCTTCCTCATCTGTAAATGGTGCTCATGCTGCTTTCTCTGCAAGGTGCAGGGAGGGTGGCAAGGCATGGAGAGACAGCTAAGTGCACTAGGGACAACGAGGCCAGAGGATGGAAGGAAGTGCCCGGGGTATGGCATCTGGCAGAGAGCTAGTTGTCATCTAGGCTGATGGGGCCTAGGGGCTGAGCACATGCCTAATCTTAAAGGGCTACTTGGGCTGAGTGTCCTGCCCAGGGACAAACAGCTGGTCCATGCCAGAGCTGGTCTGGAGCTCCTGAACTCCAGGTAGGGCTCTTTCCAGGAGAAATCTTGGCTTCCCTAAAACTGGGCCATAAGAAAAGATGGGGACTTAAAGGGGTGCCCTACGGATCTTATCAATCCTTGTGAACAGCCTGTTGCCTTTCGCAGCTCCGTAGGGACCCCTGAATTCTTCAAGCCATTTGCTGCCTCATAACCAGGCTTGACCTACATCCCTAAAGCAGGTTGAGCCGGCTTATGGAAGTTTCCAGAGCCAAAGGCACAGCTGCAGCCCCCTCCATGCTGGAAAAGCTTAGGCTTTCCCCCTGGGGCCATGTAGATGTCTGACCCCAAATCCATAGCACCCACTTTGCCCTGAGATCCCCCCAACTCCCAGAACCACCCGCAGGCCCACATTTCCAGCTGCCCACTACACCTGTCCCAGGTCATACCTCAGGACCCTCCAAAAGGATGTGGTCAGAACTGCACCCCAAGACCCCCTGCTCAGTGCAGCTCTCATGCAGGCCCCCACCCATGCTGCCTGCCTCCCTGCAGCCAGGTAGCAGCCCCAGAACCCACGCCATGGCCTTTCCGCAGTCAAGTCACTCACTCCATCCCCTGCGTCTGTACCCCCGGGGCTCCCCTGCAGTGCTTTCCTTGCTGCTTCTGAGTAAAACACAAACCCACAGGCCATCTCTGAGTGAAGGGTCTTGCTGAGGGTGAGGACAAACCTAAGGGATAGATGCAAAGTCCTCACCATCCAGCCCGTCTGGGGGTCCTTGTGCTCACAGAGGCCCCCTTCATTCTGAGGTCCAAGCTTACTCGGTCCCCACGCTCCTTTAGATCAAGCATGTGCTTAGTCCCCAGGCGCCTCAGCCTGGAGGACACCCAGCTCTCTGGGAGTCCCTGGGGACATCCTTTCACACTCTGACCTCATCAAATTAACCATTCTTTAAGTTACTCAAGCTTGAAACTTTGGAGTCATCTCTGCCTCTCTGTCTTCCTGTCCCTGACACTTCTTCCTAGGCCCAGTTTAAAGTCACCTTTTCTGTGTAGCACCCCCTCAGCACACCAACAGCTTCCTCCTAAGGGACCTGGAAGTGTCCTCTGTCCTTACTGCTCCATCCTCACCCCAGCCTCTTCACGTTGCCTTGTAGTAGTGTTCAGTAACGGTAGCAGCACATCTCACTGCATGGACGCCTCCATCTCATTCGAGTGCCTCGTGTGTTCTTTTCTCTTTTAACTCAGACAGCACTTTGAAGATTATCATCCCCATTTTTCAGAGGAGAGCAGAGAGGTCAGGCAACTTGCTCAGGGCCACACAGCCACCAAGTGGTAGAATCAGTCCTGGAATCCAGATCTGACCACCCCATTTCACTGCCTTGCAGGCAGAGCAGGGGCTACTCTGTTTGTTTTCTTGGTGCATAACTCAGCACCTATACGGTAGGATCCCGGTAGATCTTGGTGGAATTGATTCCATTTTTGCCCCAACTAACATGCCAATCAGAGATCCTTCTTCCAGAGATGAAAAAGAATAATTTTCAATGTGTGCTTTTCTTGTTTAAGAACAAATAGTTTCTGCCAAGGTGGTTTTCAAAGTGATTGAAGAAGATTATTGGTCATCTGTAGCTGCAGGAGTCTCCTTGCTCTGCTATTTACAACTCATATTTGCTTAGCAAGCTCTTTTTTATTTTTTAAATATTTTTGAATTTCTATTTTTAGTTTTACTGTGGTAAGGATACTGAATATGGATCTACCCTCTTCACAGGTTTCTAAGGATAAAGTACAGTATTGTATCCATAGCCATAATGTTGTGCAGATCTCCAGAACATATGCATCTTGCATAACTGAAACTTTCACCCATTGATTAGCGACTCCCCATCTGCACTTCCCCCTAGCCTCTGGCAACCACTATTCGTTGCTTCTTTGAATTTGACTATTTTAGATACCTCATGTAAATGGAATTATGCAGTATTTGTTCTTCTGTGACTGGCTTATTTCATTTAGTAATGTCATCAGAGTTCATCCATGTTGTTGTATATTGCAGTTTCCTTCTTTGTAAAGGCTGAACAGTATTCCATCGTATGTATATACCACTTTAAAATTTTTTTCTTGGAGGTTAATATTTGTACATATTTATGGGGTACATGTGATATTTTGTTACATGCATAGCATGTGTAATGATCAGGTCAGGGAATTTAGGATATCCATCACCTCGAGTATTTATCATTTCTATGTCTTAGGGACATTTCAAGTCCTCTCTTCTAGCTATTTTGAAATATATAATGCATTGTTGTTAACCATAGTCACCCTACTGTGCTATCAAACATTAGAGCTGATTCCATCTAACTGTATGTTTGTACCCATTACCCAACCACTCTTCATCTCCCCACCCCCACCCCCAGCACACACACACACACATTGTTTTATCCATTTATCTGCTGATGGACATTTGGGTTGTTTCCATGTCTTGGCTTATTGTGAATAGAGCTGCAATGAACATGAGAGTGCTAATATCTCTTCAAAATCCTGATTTCAGCTCTTTTGGATAAATACTCAGAAGCGGGATTGCTGGATCATATGGCAGCTCTATTTTTAAGTTTTTGAGGACCCTCCATTTTGTTTTCCACAGCAGATGCACCATTTTGCATTTCTACCAACAGTGTACAAGGGTTCTAATTTCTCTCCATCCTTACCAGTTTGTCTTTTGTTTTTTTGCTCACAGCCATTCTAACAGGTATGAGGTGATATCTCATTGTGGCTTTAATTAATTTGCATTTCCCTGATGATTAATGACATTGAGCATCTTTTCATCTACCTGCTGGCCATTTTCCATGTCTTCTTTGGAGAAAGGTCTATTCCAATTCTTAGACTAGTTTTAAATTGAGTTATTAGGTTTTTTGCCATTGAGTTTTAGGAGTTCCTTACATATTTTGGACATTAACTCTTTATCAGATGTATGGTTTGCAAATATTTTCTCCTGTTCCATACTTTGTCTTTCTCTCTGCTGATTATTTCCTTTGCTGTGCAGAAGCATTTTAGTTTGATGCAATCCTACTTGTCTATTTTTGCTTTTGTTGCCTGTGCTTTTGGAGTCATATCCAAAAAAAAAAAAAGTGTCCAGACCAACATCAAGATGCTTTTTCTTTATGTTTTCTTCTAGTAGTTTTACAGTTTCAGGTCTTATATTTAAGTCTTCAATCCATTTTGAGTTGATTTTTGTATATGGTATGAAATAAGAGTATAATTTCTTCTTCGTGTGGATATCCAGTCTTCCCAAGACCGTTTATTGAAGAGACTGTCTTTTCCCCATTGTGTGTTCTTGGCACCTTTGTTGAAGATCAGTCGACTGTAAAGGTGTGGATTTATTTTTCGACTCTCTATTTTGTTTCATTGGTCTATATGCCTGTTTTCATACCAGTACCATACTGTTTTGATTGCTGTAGCTTTGGGATACATTTTGAAATTAGGAAGTGTGATTGCCTCAAGCTTTGTTCTTCTTCACTCAAGATTGCTTTGGCTATTTGGGCTCTTTTATATTTCCAAGTGAATCTTAGAATTATTTTCTATATTTCTGTTTTTAAAATGCCCCTGGGATTTTGATAGGGATTGCATTGAATCTGCAGATTGCTTTGAATAGTGTGAACATTTTCACAATATTAAATCTTCTAATCAAAGATCAGGAATAACACAAGGATCCCCACTCTTACCACTCCTATTCAACATAGTACTGGAAATCCTAGCCAGAACAATTAGACAAGAAAAGGAAATAAAAAGCATCCAAATCTGAAAGGAAGACATAAAATTGTCTCTGTTTGTAGATGACATGATCTTATATATAGAAAATCCTAAAGACTCCACACACACACACACACACACACACACACAAACTGCTAGAACTAATAAATGAATTCAGTAAATTTGCAAAAAACGTAATCAACATACAAAAATCCTTTCTATTTCTGTGCACTATCTGAAGAGGAAATTAGGAAAACAATCTTACAATTGCATCCAAAAGAAATACTTAGGAATAGAGTCAACCAAAGAAGTAAAAAACTTGTACACTGAAAACTATAACATATTATTTTAAGACATGAAAAAAGACACAAACAAATGGAAAAACATCCCATGAGCATTTTATAATAGCATTCTAAGGACCTCTTTCTCCTGCCCCGGTCCTCAGCCTAACTGTGACTATGAGGGCTGCACACACAGGAGGGGTGCAATTATTGTTTATGGCCTGAGCAAAGGGTGTCATCTCCCCATCAGCTGGTATCTCTGAGCCAACCTGCCAGGTTGTGTGTCTGGCTTGTCTAGAGCCTTCATTCCCTGACCCTACAATGCTCTCCACCTCCTCCGCCTCTCCGTGCCTCTGTGATCCCATGGTGTTGTTGTGAGGCTCTTCTGGGTTATCATTGAATGCCTCTCTCTGAGCCCCTTACTTAAAGTCCTTTGTTGAAAATTTCTCTGGCAGGGGAATTTTCTTTTCTCTCCTTTTTTTTTTTTTTTTTTGTTTTGTTTTTTGTTTTTTTCTGAGACAAGAGTTTCACTCTTGTCGCCCAGGCTGGAGTGCAGTGGTGCAATCTCTGCCCACTGCAATCTTCACCTCCCGGGTTCAAGCGATTCTTCTGCCTCAGCCTCTCAAAGAGCTGGGATTACAGACGTCCACCACCACGCCCAGCTAATTTTTTGTATTTTTGGTAGAGACGGGGTTTCGCCATGTTGGCCAGGCTGGTCTCAAACTCCTGACCTCAGGTGATCCGGCCACCTCGGCCTCCCAAAGTACTGAGATTACAGGTGTGAGCCACTGCACCCAGCCAAGCAGGGGAATTTTCAACAAAGTTCCATGTTCCTGTTTTCCTCCACTTCCTCTCATCCTCTCTCTCCCCTGAACATCCCACCTTTCTTCTCTCCATCCAATCCCCCCAGCTCATCCCTACCCGTAATTCCAACCCTCCTGTCTCTTTGGAGTCCAGCAGCCATAGCCAGAGGTCAGGAGTGGAGTAAAGGAGGAAGGCAGGGTGCTTTCTGCCAGGAAGCTCCCATCTCTCTGTACCCACCTCCTGATCCCCACCAACCTCTCCCTCTGGTTGCCCCCTGGCTCTCCTCCCCTCCAGGCCCCAGAAATCCCATCTGCCCCTCCCTGCCCTTTCCAAAGGAAGGGCAGGGAGAGGGCAGATGCCTCTGAGGGGTGTCTCTGAGGGGGTGCCCCCAAGGGACACAACTGGCTGGGCTCCTAGAGGAGGTGGGCAGGCACAGGCCAGGGAGGAGAACACAGAGGCCAGCAAGTCAGGCTTCTCAGGAAATGAAATTGCTCTGTGCAACAATGAGAGAGCCACTTTTTAAACTTTTTGCGTGAGTGTGCATTCAATTGCTCACATTGTTTTGGCTCCAGGGGAAATCTGACCTCGGAAAAGGCTGAGATGAAGCGGGTGTGGGTGGAGAGCCTCTGCTATTTCACAGAGTCAAGCAACACATTCTTCAGAGGCACCTTTCCAGGCGGACCATTCCTCCTTTCCCAAGAGCAGGGCATTCGGCTACCCAGCAGAGGCCAGGGCAGGACCCACTTTGGCCAGAAGTGACCAAGATAGTCTGTTCCCCAGGGGTAACAATGAACTCTGATGGGGAGCAGAGATTTGCTGGCTGGATCCATGGGGAATTATCTTCAGCCCTGCAACTTGAGAAGCTTTTACTACATTACAAACTCTCAGACCCCTTCTACAACCAATTAAACCAACCTTCCTGAAAATGGGGTTTGCTCGGCAGGGATATGTAAGCTTTCCAAATGATTCTAATGTCCGGCCAAGGTTAAGGAACATAGTCTCAGCATCGTAGGTGCATTCAGTGAGCATCCACTGACCAGCCAAAAACCCTTGGGTGAGGGGCACAGCCTTAGGAGCCAGAGAGACCTGAGTTTGAATCCCAGCTGTGCCACTTACTAGCTGTGGGACTTTAACCTCATTCTTCCGTCTTTTGAAACCTCAATTTTCTTATCTGTAGCATAGGAATGAGAATACTCCTCACCCTGTGGCTTTGTTTTCAGGCTTAAAATAAGCGAGGTGTTTCTGTAAAGCAAGTGGCATATGACAGCCTTGCAGCGAACTGTCAGTTTGTGTGTTGCTGTTGAATACAAACCGTGTTCCAGGCATGGCTCAAGAGAAAAAAATCGCAACACAGTTAGCCCCAGAAAGTGAGGTCCATTCTCCCAACGGGGCATCCGAGGCCTCCATAAGCAAACACAACCCCTTTCTCCAGCCAAACTGCTCCACTTGTATTTCCATAGGTGGCCTTGCATTCCTCCCACCATGAGAACAATCTTTCTCCTCTTCTTGACTGGCTCTTGCCCACCTTCAGGGCCGGGCTCACTTCCCACCGCCTCCTCACCCTGCCTGGATTCATTCCTCTTACAACATCCTATAGAACTAATGTCCACACGGGGCTGTCAACATCTGTCTCCAGATATGCTCTTTGCCAGGTGGCTGTATTAATGCCTTGTGACCCTTTCTTGGTTGCTTTTAAATCATTTCAGTCTTTCGTTGCTACCTGGGGACAGGCTAGGTCTCATCTGTCATGGAACCCCAGCTGCATGTTGCCCGGAGTCTGTGCTCATTCAACAAGCAATGATTTAGTTTGAGACAATGCTTCTTATTGAACTGCGAAGTTTCCTAGTAGTACCAGAAGGAGGGATATAAGTTGTGATCCTTCAGCAAAGAGCTTGCAATCCTCCTGAAATTAAGCAGCCATGAACACTTATGATGGATTGTGAGCTGGATGGATGAATGTGGGGAAATGGAATGGGGAAGGAGGTGGGGAGCCGCCGGGGACAAAGGGCAGGGGAGCTGGGGCTTAAGAGAAAGTGGATTGTGGACAGGCATGGCTGAAATGGGGAAAGCCTCCAGGAAGGAGCCTTTGAGCCAAGGCGTGGGGGCCAGAATAAGCATGGCCCATCTGGGTGGTAAAGAGAGGGCCTGATGAGCGAGCCATGGCCAGCTCCAGCTCTCACCAGAGGTGTTCTAGTGAATGCAAGATGACTCCAAGAACCTTTGAAAGGTTTTAAGCCACAAAGCAACACCATGGAAGGAACAAAGGAGCATTTCTTTATTCATTCAACAAACAATGAGAAAAATGCTACTTCCTTATTAAACTGGAAAGTCTCCTGGACACATTGCTTGCTAGAAATGTGCTGAGATAACAAAGTCAACTAAATCTGGAGCAGTCTCTAGCCAGAGGAGCCCATGGGTAACTCAGTGCCCGGAGGAGTGCAGTGCTCCAAATAAAGCGTGGGCAGGAGAGGGAAGGTGGGAGCCCAGATGGAGGAAGAGGCGAGGAGGCAGGAGAGCCACCTCAAAGGGCATCCCGGCAGAGAGCAACTCCCCAGGTCCTGATTGCCTTTAAATTTGTTCTGACTGTAACGGTCAAACAAAAAGACTTAGCAGGAAGTGAAGGGCTAGAATGCAGCTTGAAAAATCAGGAGAACCTTTCTCCATGAACAGTTTATTCCAGCCCTAATCTTAGGCACAGACCCCGCCTGGAATGTTCCTCTGAGAATGTAGCCTTCCTAGGGCAGGTACCCAGCCCCTGGGCACTGGCTTAGCATCGGAGTCCCTGCAGGGCCAGCAGCTGCTGCTATGAATACCCCAGCTTAAGCGACCATTCCTGTAACCTCCGCCGAAATAACTTCCCACCCACTTTGTCCCCTCCAGAGCTTTCGTTCCCCTCTTCTGCTCAGCACACACAGTGAAGTTAACTCAGCGGGGTGACGCCGACCTACCCAGACCCCCACGCCCCAAACATACACACATAAACACACGGAAGCGGCCCCATCTGAAGCTGCCTGGATCCTTGACCTCCTCAAGATAGAACTGGAGTCTCCCACCCACCCCACCTCCACTCCCGACCCTCTCCCCAGCCCCCACCCTTTGACTGTTCTGCTTCCTTAGCCAGACTCTGCAAACTGAAATGTGAAATTTGAAGCCAGTGTTCCCCTTAGCAACCATGGTAACACAGGATCTGATAGAGAGCCTAGAGTTATAAAAATACCAGCTTCCACCAGACACTGGTTTCCAAAGGGAAACCAGTCTCCAAGCCAGAACCGTTTTTAAACAGTCTTAAAACTCAAGAGATTTCTAAACCAATCTCAACATGGCTCAGGAGGACATCTCTTTAATCCTGTTTTGGAAGGTGGTGTGGGTGCAAGCTTTGGGTATTTTCTCTAAAATACAGAGATTCAGAATGCATGTGCTCACGGGGGAATTAACTAGCCTTATGAAGGGTATATAGCAGGGAGCAGTTTTTCCTAATAAACATCAACTATTTGGCATTTTTTCATAGATTGAGCTGCCCTGCTGACCCCCAGTGAAATCTTCCTTCCAGTTCCCTCCTGGGGAGTCCTCAGCTCCATCCATCCTCCTAATTAGGGAGAGAGAATGATTTCGCCTATCTCCCCTTGCTTGAAAACAATTTAAATTCACAAAACCATTTTCCAGCCGGAATTCTACTTTAAGGCTTAGGTAGGGAGGTAAGAGATGGTGATGTCAAAACTTTTCTGCTCAGGAACAACAAGAAAAATCCTACATCCCTGTCCCCAGCCCTTTCTCTCCCCACGGACACACCCTCGGGCATGGGCCCAGCACGAGCTATAAATCCCTGTTCTCTGCGTTCCCTGCAGAGGGCACAAGCCTGGCGAGTGGGGGCAGTGAGGGCAGTAGGGGGACTCTCCCCAGGGGAGGGGCACCTTCCCAGCCCCCAGCCCCGCCTTCGCAGCCCTGGACGGCTTGCCCTCCCATCTCCTTCCCCCGCCTGCTCCTCCTCCTCCCTCTTATCTCCTGGGGCCATGCCTTGTAATTTTGAAAAATCTTCTGACTGGGTAATTAATGTCTGAACTTCAAGAGGCCCCTGCTATCTGCAGAGCTGAGCTGAAGGTGGGAGGGGACCGGCAGCTGCTGAAGGCTTGGAGGAGGGAGGGGGTGCAGATTACTTTTTCTAAGCTGTTTAATGGACGGGACTGGGGAGGATAGAATCGTACCTTGCCAGAGTTGTGGGTACAAGATATATATGTACACAGGCACAAGCATCCGTCTAGATTTTTACATCCTTTGGGGTAATCCTTTGGGGTTAAAATCACACAGTAGGATGCCCTCCTGCTCACACACCCTCACCCTCCCTTAGCAGTTTCCCAGCAGGCGGATGGCAGCAAACACTAGGGGAGCCAGGCTGGGGGACTTTCTGAGTGCAGGTCTGGTTGGGAGGACTGGTTGGGAGGGAGGGACAGTGACTTACACATTTCAGAGATCATAAACCGGGCACTGGGGGTGCAAAAAATGGCCATGAGTTACTCCAGGTAACTCAGAAGTCAAAATATAAGCCTGCCTGTTTCCCACCTTAAGGGAGGATCCAGGCAACTCTGCAGACGTCTGCAGTGCCCCCCACCTCCGTGCCTCCCAGAGTGGGCCCCCACCTTGCCCAGCCTCCGTGCTCCAGCACAGGTGCCCTCCATCTAGCAGTTGGGGTGCCGAGTGCTGGACCCACTGCTAGGCCCTGGGCATAAGCACGCTGGGGTCCCTGTCCTCACAGTGCTGCTGTCTCCTGGGGAGAGGAGGAGCAAACAGTGCCCTGCACTAAGAACCGAGGGTGAATAAAGCACACACAGCTCTCCAGGACCCGTGTGGATCTTTCTCCAACCCACTCCAGCTCTCAGGACCTGTAGCTCAAATTAGCATTGATGATATCCACCTGCTGCCATTCTTGCCTTCAGATGTGAATGATGTTTAGGGAACTAACTTTTCTCCTCCCTTCTGTCCACCTCAAGACCAAGCCAGGCTCCAGTTCCTTCTTGATGGCTCTGCTCTCATTGCCGCCAGCACTGAACTGTAGGTCAGAGTGTGGGCTGGGCCAGGCCTTTTGAGAAAGAACCTCCAGGATCAGCCTTCTCTTGTAGTCAGGAAGAGGAGGGGAATGCTGGGGGAAGAAGGTGGGTTTCGGAGGCAGACAGTCTCCTACAGCTTACCCTCTCTGGCCCTTGGGTAGATGTGTTAATTATTTTTGTTTGTTTGTTTGTTTGTGTTTTGAGACAGTGTCTCGCTCTGTCACCCAGGCTGGAGTGCAGTGATGTGATCTTGGCTCACTACAACCTCCGCCTGCCAGAGTCGAGGATTCCCCTGCCTCAGCCTCCTGAGTAGCTGGGATTACAGGCGTGTGCCACCACGCCCAGCTAATTTTAGTATTTTTAGTAGAGACGGGGTTTCACTATGTTGGCCAGGCTGATCTCGAACTCCTGACCTCAGGTGATCCGCCCACCTTGGCCTCCCAAGGTGCTGGGATTACAGGCGTGAGCCACCGCGCCGGGCCAGATTTGTTTATTATAAATTGACTTCCTCCCTTCCCTGTAGCTCACTGTCTGAGAGGCACACCACCCCCGAAAAACAAAGACATGAAATAAAAGGATGAGTTCACAGCATATTTTATATTGTATAAACTGAAGTGCTGCTTACTGGGAAAAAATGTGGAAGAACACAGTAGAATAAGGCTCAGGACCTTGGTTCACTCTCTGGGAGAAGGCCCTTCTTCTAGGTGCCTGTCCAGGGCTCTGCTCAGACGTCAGTTTCTCAGACCCCCCCCGACCACGCCCCAGCCTGTCCCCCCACCACTGTCCCCAGCCTGACTGCCTTCTCTTCATTGCCCTACTAGTGCCTGGCTTGGAGTTTTCTTTGTTAATCGCTTATTTTCTGTCTCTCAACTAGCATGGAAACTCTCTCAAGGCAGGGAACGTGTCTATTCACAGCTGTATCCCTGTGCCTAGAATAGTGCCTGGTATATAGCAGGTCCTCAGTAGATACTTATTGGCTGAATTAAGGAAATAGAGTGCCTAGACTGAGCAAAGCCAGAGACAATAGTCAGCCCTTCTAGAATTCATCTGGAATGATTTCTCAGTGGAGATAAATCCAGAACCCTTGAAGGGGCAATGTGAGTGAGCAGAGTGGGGCTGGCTGGTAGTGGTCCCTGGAGATGAGATCAGAACGGGAAAGGGAAGAGAAACACCCCCCATCACCCCAGCAAGCAAGCCCAAAAGGGGCATTTGTGCCCACACTGTGAGTGAACCAGTGCAAACAGTGCTCTCAGCCTGCGAAGCTGCCTCTGTTCTGTCCCTGCCTTTGGTTAAGTGGCCTTTTCTCAACAACCCTCCACTGAGCTTCATATGAGATTCAGTCTGTCCAAAGTCAGAATCCCACAAATCACAATCTTTAGGAGAAGTCAGGAGGAGCTTCTAGCAAAGCTCCCTGGACCAAGAGCCCATGGGGAAGGGATTGTTGTGGGGGGCTGGGCACCTGCTGTGCACTGTGACAGCACTCAGCAGGGCCCTCCTCACTGCCCCTCCCATGAGGAACAGAGGAAGTTAGGAGTATGTGCAGGGGGCACGAAGGGTGGGAGAATGGAGTGGGTGGGAAAGGACACCCACAGTCACAGACCTTGAAGATGACGGAAACCTTGACAATTACAGCACAATTCACCTATGGAGCAACATGTCCAGTAACAATATAACGTGAGCCATGTGTAATTTTACATGGTCTAGTAGCCACATTTTAAAAAACTGAAAAGGGAACAGGTGAAATTAATTTTATGCTGTCTAATATATCCAAATCACCATTTTAACGTGTAATCAGTATTAAAAAGTACCAATGAGATATTTTTTATGTTCTTCTCTTTTGGTACGAAGTCTTTGAAATCCAGTCTGTAGTTTACACTGAAAGCAGCTCTCAATTTGGACTCAGGCACATTTGAAGTGCCCAAGACCACATGTGGCCTGTGGCTATTACGCTGGACCAGGCGGTCTGGAGGCAGCTTCTGGAATCCTCAGGCTTTTGGAGCAGTTCTGGATCCCTAAAGTAACTGGATTCCCAAAGTCTCAAAAGTACTTTTCATAGCCTCTCATAGCACCAGGCAGCAAAGGGGCACCATGAATACTAAAACCTCAAGCTCACAGCCAGTGTGCGTGTGGGGGCTGCCTGGCTGGAGAGCTCCCTGCAGGGTCTGGAAAACGTGGTCCTTCTTTTTTTTTTTTTTTTTGAGACAGGGTCTCCCTTTGTCACCTAGGCTGGAATGCAGTGGCACAATCAGGACTCACTGCAGCCTCAACCTCCCAGGCTCAAACAATCATCCCACCTCAGCCCCCCAAGTAGTTGGGACTCCAGGTGTGCACCACCACCCCCGGCTAATTTTTTGTATTTTTAGTAGAGACGGGGTTTGCCATGTGGCCCAGGCTGGTCTCAAACTCCTGGGCTCAAGCAATCCCACCTCAGCCTCCCAAAGTGCTAAAGAGGGGGAAAAGGTAGGAAAGAAGAAACACATAGAAAGGGAAGAGAAGGGCTGTGGCAGGGGTGGCCAGTTGCATGAGAGGGATAAGAAGAGAATCCACAGATAGAGAGACAGTGCTGGGCAGGGCTGGGCAGCTGCCACCCTCTCCTCACAGCAGCTCGACAGAAATCGTGGCCGACTGTGTGGAAGGCACAATTAGCTCATTCTTGCATTGCCCTTTGATTGCACACGACTACCATTTCTGTAACTAAGACCTTCTCCCTTACTCAGAAGTATTGAAACATGAAAGTATTTGCTGAATCTGGTTTCCCAGGGTTAAAAGCCAGACTTAGGAAACGCAAACACACTTGTGGAAATGCAAACACACATTCAGTAATTAATTATCCTTTAATTAAGGCCAAAACCCTGCTGAAAACAATTAGCTCTAGAAATTGAACAGTAGGTACAGCTCCGCTTTTTGCTAATTGTTCTTCCCTGATAGCCAGGAAGTGATGAGTCTGGGGGGCGGGGGTGGTAGGGAATGAATTAGTCTGCTGCTTTTGGTCTGGACTGGACCAAGCTCTACTTTTTTTGGAAATGTTAGTCAGAGGAGAGTTTGAGGTGTGGGGAAGGGCAAAGAGGATGTGGTTTGGGCAAGGGGAGGCGAGAGGCTGCCCCAGGCTTGGATGCATGCCATGGGAAGTCTCAGAAGCTCCTGCTGGCCACACAGAGGTGGCTTGCCTGGCTGGAGTGGAGGGCGTGGGCCAGGGATTAGCTGACTGGAAAGCAATTAGATGAGGTGTGGCTGGCTGGGAAAATACCTGGAATCCCGGGGCCAGAGTTGAGACTTGCTTGGCTAACACTGCAGGCGGGAGGCCTCGTGGGGCCTGGGGAGTGGAAGTGCCCACCAGTGAGGGTGGGAGGGTAGCCGTGTGGGCTGCGAGTCTTGGATGCCTCTTGCTGATGCGGAGAAGTGGATGAGTACAGATTGTGTGGGCTCGGGGGTCCTGCAGCCCTCTGGGAAAGAGGCCCTCTTTCCCATTTCCTCTCTCTAAATGCCCCCCTGCCCCCGCCGCCCTCCACCTCTCCTCAGACTCCTTGGACGTTCCTAAAGCCTGCCTAGTCCCATCAGATCACCTCACCCCTTTCCTAGGTAGGAAGATGTATGTGCACAGTGCCCCCCTTCCGGGGACTTTCACATTTTGAAAGGAGGGGTGGGGAGAGAAAAATGTGTGCCCCAAAGGAACAAAAAGGGTGCTTGGGATTTGGGAGGGGTAGGGAAGGTCACTGGCGCCACCAAACTCTCCCCAGAAAACACCTGCATGCTTAAAAGCTTACCTAGAACCCCCGAAGCCTGGCCTCTGGATGGGGGGCTTCCCAGGTAAGAGCCCCTGCTCTAGAAGTGGAATGTTAGGTTTTCATACAGGCAAGAGGGAAGGTCTTTATTGGTCAGAGGGGCCTTCCAGATCACCCTCAAAGCAACTGTGCAAAAGATTCCAAATGTTGGCCCAGCGCAGAGCAGGACTCTCTCAGATTCCAAAAGCCCCTGACAGCTCATTTTTTCCCCAGAAGGGACCCCAGCTCTTGCACAAACCCCTTCTCTCCCCTTCCCCCTCCTTTCCCCTCCCCTCCCCTCCCGTTCTCTTCCTTTCCCTTCTCTCTGTAGATGAGGGTCGGCAAATGTCTTGTATGAAGGGCCAGATAGTAAATATTTTAGGCTCTGCAGGCCAAGAGGCAAAGCCGAGTTTAACCACATCCCTGCGAGGTGTAGGGCGTGAGCAGCAGCATGAAACCAGGAGAGCAAGCGCCTCCACTCTGTCTTCATAGCGGAAAAAGCAGCCGTAGACGATATGCAAATGACTGAGAGTGACTGTGTGCCAACGAAACCTTATTTATGGACACTGAGATTTGAATTTCATATACTTTGTATATGTCACAAAATATTCTTTGATTTTTTTCCCCAACTACTGAAAAATGGAAAAAACTATTCTTAGCTCATGGGCCATAAAAAGCAGGCCGTGGCCAGATTTGGCCGGTGGACAATAGTTCGCCCATCCCTGATCCCGCTGTGTGGTTCTCAAGTGGGAAACGCTCCTCTCCTCCAGATGGTTTCAATGCATATTAAAGTTTGAGAGCCACTGTCATAAAGGAGAATTTGCAGTTTCCCAGGTGATGCTGATGCTGTCATTAGGGGGATCCCACACTGAATATGCCCAATCTAGTCTGACCTTCACCCTATTTTACAGATGGCAAAACTGAGGCCCAGAGGCAACGTACCTCTATCATATGAGCCCAGGGAAAGGCTTCTTTGTCTCAGGATGCAGAGCTGGGTGGTTTTCTATCTCTAGCCGCCTTCAGCGATCTGCCCTGCCAGCTCACACTGCCCAAGGCTCTAGCCGAGACACAGGAAATGTGGATGTGTCCCCCGGAGCCCGAGAGCAGCAGGGCTGCAGTGAGTCATTTCCCGTGAGTGGAGCTGGCATGCGCTGAGCCTTCCTCGTGCTGTCAGTTCGCTCCCTTCTGACCACTCCAATCTGCGCTTTAGAGGAACTCCCTGCCAGCTTCCGGGAAGCGAAAAGCCCCCTCTGTGAGAAGGGAAAAATGGAAAGAACCAAGGTTTGCATGTCAGACTTGCATGATTTCAAATCCCATGTTCATGGTACTGTCTGGAACTTGAAACAAATTCCTTCACTTCCTTGAGCCTCAGTTTCCATCAGTAAAATGAGAAAACAGCCCCTGCCTCTGCGGGGTTCCCAGAAGACCTGGAGATTAAATCTGTCCAGTGTCAGGCACACGGTAGGGAATTTTTATGGTGTCTTTATTGGCCATCCTGGCATTATGCATTAGCCACAAGGGTACCCAGCCTCAACCTCAAAAGCCACAGAAAAAGGCCACCTGATCCTCCAGACAACATGTGTGGCCATGGCTGTGCTGATGGTCTTACAGAGGCAGTCACTGTCCTACACTCCTGAGACATTGCCATTGACGATTTAGGTTGTGCTGTGTAAGGCTCATGTACTTGGGTCCCTTGGTGGCCTTCAGGGTTCGAGAACCCTGAAATTGTATGCAGACATCTGTGAACCTGTGTAGAGGTGCATTTTTCTGGGAGAGGTGCAGATTTTTCGTCGAGATCCTCAAAGGAATCCATGCTCCCAAGAAAGCTAAGGATCCCACATCTATAAGCACAGTGCAGAAGGGAGCCCCAGACTTTCAAGGCATATTCCTGGATTTGAGAATCAGCTCCCTGACCCCCATGAGTGGCCTTGGGCACACTGGAGATCATCTGATCTCCACCCTCCGGCGTGGTCCATAAAGCAGTGATGGGACTATGTGAGGATCAAGTAGGACATGTCAGGCCAGGTGTGGAGAGGGGACTGTGTGGGAGCTGTTGGTCATGGTCCCTTCCCACCAAGCCCCCCACCTGCCCTCACCCCTGACTTGGCTGCCCCCCACTCAACCTTTGGGTTTCCTCCGCAGAGAAGCCTGCCCTGATCACCTCATCCATCCAAAGGGGGCTCCCTCCCAGCTCCCTGTTTGCATTTGTCATTCTACCCCTCTGCCCCCCACTGTAGGTGGCCTGGGGACAGGCACCGGGCTGTTTGGTCCCCATGGCCCCAGGCCCTCTAGCCCATGAACATTTGCTGCAGGAAGGCACAAATGCATACCCCCGCCCTAGGAGCCACTGCCTTGGAGCCCACCCACCTCCAGGCCCCACCTCCCTCCTCCCCCAGCAGCCACTTCTCTAAAGAGGCAGCTCCCACTGTGCTCTGGAGCATTCAAGATCCCAGCAACAAAGTCAGAGTTAAAAAGTATATTCTGTGCTTCTCCTGGAGCTGACGTGGTCCCATCAGGTGCCCCCTCTTGAGCACAGCCAGCAGCCCCCAGAGAGGCCCTGGGCTGCCCTTCAGGGTCCCCATGCTCAGCCTGGTCTTTTTCAAGGCCTGATTCTAAGTGCTGTGTGGGCCCTGCTTGCTCTGCCTGGAGGACAGTGGGGTCACCACTGGCATCTAGGGGACCCCTCCACCACCCTGCTGCCCCCTAAGATGTGTATGGGGCAGGCCCTCCAGCTTCTCACACCTCAACTCCAAAGGCCTGGGCGATTATGAGGCACCAGTGAGTGAGATCCCCAACCAAACCCATCACTTCAGCCCTCCAGGTCCCAACATCCCACCAGGTCCCCCTGGACTGCCAGCACCTGCCATTCCCCTAGAGGGGCAAGGAAGCAGGGTGGGAAGCCCCAGGAGACTGCCGTTAGTCATGCCCAGGTAAGGATTAGCCAGGCCTTCCTCCTCCACTCCTCTTCTCTTTGCCTGGTGCAGGAACAACCAGCTAGGAGTCAGGAAATCTGAGTTCTGGTGCTGGCTCTGCTGCCACCCAAGCTGTGCCTCTGGTTTCCTCCTGGGCACCGCACATAGATGCCATCTGTGAGTGTCTCCCCTGCTTAGTCCACATCACCTGCCATCAGCCTGCTGAGAGAGCGCCGGGGCCCAGTGGGACACCCTGGGAAATTGTCAGCTACTAGTCCTGCATCCCTGCCCACATATGGGCTGTTTGTCCCTTCCCATCGCATAAGGAGAGGAGAAGGGCAGGAAACTGAGGCAGCCAGGGTTTGACAGTGAAGCCTGCACTGCCTGGCCTGGGGGCAAAGGAGTGAGGTCCAGAGGTTACGAGCTGCCAAGGACTGGGGACCTCATCTTTCTCCTCCTGGCTCCCATCCAATGCCCAGGGGCTGGGGGGTCTCCTTTCCCGGGGCCTCCCATACACACATTGGTAAAGGGAGGAAGAACAGCCTCATGGTCTCGGATCCAAATCCTCATCCCTGTGCTCACAAGAGCCCCTCCCTAGAGCAAGGGAGCACTGGTGCCTGCCTCACAGGGTGGGGGCGAGAAGGGGGCTGTCTAAGGCCCATCAAGCATTTAGCAGGGGCCTGGCACACATCCCCACTCAGAGGACACCGAGACCACTGTTCATGTCACATCCGGGGTTCAAATTCTCAGTGCTGCAGGAACTCAGAGGAGGAGGAGTGGCCTGGGAGCTGGGGAGGGCTGAGGTCTGGGCTGGGGGAAGCACCTGAAGGCAGGGCTGGAAGCTATGGACCTAGGGGCACCTGAGCCTGGGTGAGCGCAGCCCAAACTGAACAAAGGCGATTAGAGCTAAGAAGAGGGTCTCAGTCATTTATGGAGCCTCTGCCACTCCCATCCACCTGAAGAGACATTTTTCTCAGTGGTGCCCACTCTGACTGCACCAGAAACACCCAGAGATCTTACTATACAGATTCCTAGGCCCCCACAGCCCTACATAGCCCTAAAATCAAAGAGTGAGGGCTGGATCTGTTTCTCTCCTAGGTGGATCCAGTACAAACACAGGGCTGGGAACTACCCACTGGATGCATCCCTCTCCCTGCTCCCAAATGCCCTGAGCCCCTGCCCCCCACCAACCTGTCCCAGCAGCCCTGGGCAACTGGGTGACTGCGAGGCTAAGAATCCCCCACACCCACACCCTCCCTGGTGGGAAGGGAGTGGGGCTGTCTCTGGAACTCTGATTTGGTTTTGCTGTCCAATGCCAGAAAGGGGGCACACTGAGGAAGAGAGACTTTTAAAAACAAAGTCCGTCTTCCCTGGGGTTTTATTTTACCTTGGAAAATAGAAGAACTGATTTTTTTTCTACTTTCCCCCAAACTTGCTCCCTATCAGTGTCCCTAAAGTAGGAAGAGTTCTCACTTCTCCAAGTATGTAGTCTTGGCATTACTTAAAATCCAGAAATGACAGCAACAAAGCACCTGCTTTTCTCCCAACACCCCGGCACATCAACAGCCCATTGGCTTGTGGGTAGACTCACATAGGAGCTGGAGCCTACACTGAACTTTCATCCCAGGCGAAATGCCTATCAGAAGGCAGGTGCGCTGCCTTCCCAAGCCAGTGCCCTCCTAGAGTTGAGCGTGCTGGGCTGCCCACGCCTCACGTGAGCCTCTCGCTGCAGTGGCCGCCTGGAAGATATCTCACCTGGGTCCTTGCACAGGCAGATACTGGAGAAAATCTGAGGAAATATATAGATTGATTTTTGTCTGCCCCCCCTGAAACAAGTCCTCTTTATAGTCACACTTCATAGAGAGCACAACACAGACAGCATGTCTGTGCTTGAGGCTGTGGCAATGCACACTTGGGTGGGCTCAAAGTATATGCATTACTGCACAACCTTTGTCTCCCTCGGGGCCAACACAGAGTTTAGTGTAGGAGCCTTCACTTAGGCACTGTGTTCACCTTTACAGCCTTCTCCAACACTTCATTTATTTGGTGGCCCCTTAACCAGAAGCATATGGAGAAGTTGAGGGATTTGCCAAGGGACAGGCAGCAATAGTGATTTGCCAGGGCAGGCCCTGAAGCCTGTGTTGGTCACAGGCAGATTCAAGGGCAGCAGCAGCCCCCAAACTCTAGATCTGCATCTCAGGCCCAGGCACATCTCCCTGACACCTCCCCGGGCCTGCCTACTGGCCCCTCAATCTCTAAGTGTCCTAGTGGGACCTGTCTTCTGCTCCCCAAGCCTGCACCTCCTCCCGGAGAAGGACCTCCAGGCTGTGCGGCTACAGCCCCGAGGCCATCCCTGACTCACCACCAACCCCCACCCTGCTGCCAGTTCCCAGGGTCTGTGAGCAGCAGCTCTTGCAGATTTTCTTGAATCTGGCCACCACTTTTCTGCCTCTCCACGGCTCGGCTAGGCCACTGTTTCCTTTCCCCTGAATTACCCCACCAGCCCTCTCACTGGCTCACCCCTCCTGTTCTCAGTCTCACCCTGCCACCCTCTCTCTGAGCACTCCTGACTCACTTTTCTCCCTGCCTGTGGTGTCCTTCCCTCTCTTCCTCTCCTCATCCCACTCTCCTGGCTGTAGCTTCAAAGGTTTCTTCCCAGGAAGCTGTCCCTGAGCCTCCTCTCCTGACCCAGGTGAGAACAGTTCTTCCCGTCACTGACCCCACAGCACACTCTACACTGTGCCACTTGCAGCCCACTCAGTTCTAAGAGCCACCACTGACTGAGCTCACTGTGTGCCAGATACTATCCTAAACACTCCACATCCTCTTCTTTAATCCTTGCAACTACCCTTGGCGGGAGGTAATATTAGTATCACCACTTTACAGGTAAGGAAACTGAGACACAGAGGGGTTGCCTGTATTGCACAACATGACTAGTGGGGCGGCTGAATCAGGATTAGAATCCAGGCAGTCTCACTTTACAGCCTTAGTTCCAAATGCTGATCTGCTTATGCAACATCTGTCTTTCCCTCCTAGACTCATAAATCTATAAGGCCAGGATCTGTGCCTCCTTGTTGAATGAGTGAATGAATGAAAAGTTTTTACTACCCCCTTCAGACACCCTGGGGAAGTTGGACTTGCTGTGCTCCAAGGCTTTATGTCACTGGGGGGCTGCATCCCAGGGAACAGAGGCCCTTCCGAATGGCCTCACCCCAGCCAGCAGAAAGCCATGCTTTCTTTCAAATCCAATCTTCAGGTCTTCCGAGAGGCCCAGGTGGACTCAAGTGCCTGTGTGAGCAGTGTGAAGAAAAGCTAGTCTAGGTAGATGCTAGACTAGACCTAGAACTAGGTAGAAGCAACAGTTGCTCCCAGGCTGGGAGTGGTGAGTCTTCTGGCTACGGAGGTCAGAGAAGATCAGGGAAGGCTTCCTGGATGAGGCTGTTACCATTGTTCTTAAGGGATCTGGTCAATGGAGCCAAGATCAGAAAAGGCATGCTCAGCCAAGAGAATTGTCAGCAAAACCCAGAGGCAGATAAGGGCAGGATGCATCCTTAGACCTGTGAACAGACGAGTTTGGGTGGATTGGAGGTCTGTGAAGGGGGCAAGGTGGGAAGACTGTAGGGCCCAGAGCAGAAGTGGCCCAGCGAGCCGCCTGAATGCCAGGCTAAGCCCTCATCCCCATGCAGCCTGGTCAGTTGAACACAGTGAGAATGCACGGGTGATAACAAAATATTGACTCACATGCTCATTCATCCAAAAAGATCATCTCGACTTAGAAAAAGAGTTGCCCCATTATTAAAATTTATATTCTGCTAAGGGTAAGGCTCTAAAGCCAAACAAACTTCCAGGTGCCAATTAACTTCTCTTATCTCTGAGTCTCTTAGACTTGGCAAAGAGTACTTACCAAATGCCTACTGACACCCTGGGCAGCCCCAGGCCCTTTTCTCAGCCCAGGCCTGTCTGCTCCTCCAATGGGTGGCTGCTCCTCTGAGCACAATGCTAATTATGCCCTTAGCACAGCCCGATTCTTCTCTGAACAGTAACAGAGCTTAATTGTCTCCGGCCCAGCTGTCCCTACCCAGTTGGTCCTTGGTTACTGCATTCTGCCCAAACCCACTGCAGAACCAGCTGCACTTCCTCACCCAAAGGATAGCCCTCCAACCCAGCTCCTGCCACACGGCTTCACTCCACCCCCACCCCCACCCCAGAAGATGGGCACCTCTGTCTGGGAACCAGGCTACTACAAGTGTTGATCCTTCTTCAATACAGCATGCCAAGATTATCATGCAAAAAAGAACATGGTTTAAGCAAAGGTTTCTTCAAAATTCCGTGCTTGGTGGCAGAGGAGTGGGCCAGTGTGTCCCTTTTCTAAGTCCTCCAATGACCCTTGCTCGTTATTTATGCCCTCCCCGACTCATGCTCTGTAAAGTCTGAGGTTGGCAAAAGCCCCCTACATTTAAGAGGGCACCTGGTTAATGTAGGCATCCCATAAACAATCCTCTAAGAAGTTTCTTCCCAGTCTCAGGGAACTGTAGGTTGGCATAGCCTTGCAGATAATCTTGTGCCCAGTTGGTGAGCAAGCAGGGGCCCGTGGCTGGAGCGGCCCCTGGGCTCTGGGCATGGGGAGGCCCTCCTTCTGAGCTGATGGGTGGCTTCTGCAGCCGGGCCCTCCCTGAGCTTCCCTCTGGGACAGCAGAGAACTCAACCTCTCTGCCTAGGGCAGCGCCCTCGTGGCCCCGGCTCAGCCCAGCTCCTCTAGGGAATTGAGTGGCTGGACTGCGGTTTAGTCGCCCCCAGGGAAGCTTACCCAGAGGAGGAAAGGACTGTTTCGCAAGCCAGGCCAGGCGTTCTGAGCTGGCCTGTCCGCCCCTGGCATGTGGCTGGGCCTGTTAGGAAATCAAGGAGACGCTCTGTCTCTTTCCAGCAGGCGCCACTTCTGTCTTGCCACTGCTTTGCTCGATTCAAGACGCTGGCTCGGGGGCCAGGCTGGTGGGCAGGCAGGCGGGCAGGCCCCTCTCCCACCAGCCCGGTGCCTGGGAAGCACTCACTGTCTCCTCAGCCGGTGTTATCCCAGGGGTCCCGCACCTGGCTGATAAGGCCAGGCGGCTATCAGTGGCCATCTCGGGTGGGAGGGCAGGGTGGCTCTCAGGGAAGGATTCCAGACTGTTTCCTTCTGGGGCTGAGCTCCAACGCCCTTATCTCCTTTCCTGCCAGGCAGGGACTCCTCAGCGCTCACACACAAAAGAGAACTCCACCCAAGACGCACAGCCCCTACCTACTGGAAGGTGGAGGAGGCTTTGCCTCCGGTTTCATTAAATCTACCTGGTTCTCAGTCGGGGGCAGTTAAGTGTGCACTAAGCTAATATCAATGTATTTGGTCCTGCCAGGGGGTGGGAGGGTTGGAGAGACGAGGACGTTCAAGTAATGGAGCTGCCTTGGTGGCTGTTTTCGAAGCTCCTGGACTTGTCAGTCAACTGAAATGTCTCTTGGAAGAGAAACAACCAGGGGATGGGCCAATGCCAATTACAAGATTCAGGGGCTGCGGGGATGGGGAGGTCAGGCCTCATGGGACTGAGTAGAACGAGGGTGGTGGGGCCTGAGTGTGAAAAACCAGGCCTCGCTCAGCCCCGCTCTTGGCTGCCTTGAAGCCTGTGAGGCAGGAGGCCTGGTGAGTATTATTCCCATTTCATAGAATGCAGGCCTGTGGGTGGGAGTGCTAGAGGGAATACGGGAATATATTATAGAAGATGGGTCAACGGAATCCTTGAGAGGTCAGCCGAGCGCCCATTCCTGTTAGCGCGGAAGGGAGAGCCCTGGCCTCGCAGTGTTCCCAGGATTAATGTTCCGCCTCAGAAGAGCAGCCTACCCCAAGACTCTCAGACTTACTGCTGGGCAATGCTTTCCAGAGGCCAGGGCTGGCCTAGGTGACCCCACAGGGCCTTGTTCCAGCCCAGCAGTCGCTGATTCTACAGGCAAGTTACTATGGGAACTATAACTTTGAATTTCCTGGCTCTGGGGCTGTGAAAATCACAACCTGAACCTTCCGTTGATGTGGGTTTCTCGATTAATTTCCTGTTTGATTGTTTACTTTAGAGAGCGGAAAATGCCTTTGCAGGCAGCTAGCTCCCTCCACGGAGACACTTATCACACCCTGCCCCCACAGCCAGCAAGGTCAAGTCCAGGCCTCAGGTGGGTGGAGGTAGGGGCCAGAAGCAGGGGCAGGGACTGGGGGAAGGGGCTGGAGCTGGGGGCAGGGAGGAGGCTCAGCCAGAAGCAGATGGCAGCCTGAGCCCCCTGCCCTACCCTTCTGCTTGCCCAGGGTCCCAGCCTGGTGGATGTCGGGGCTGTGGAGGGACCTGTGATTTCAGAGACCTGTGAGCCTTTGAGGGGAGCCTCCCACCCACCCCAAGCCCCAGGACTGGCCCCTGGCTGCCCAAACTATCCCCTGTCTCAAGGAGCTCTGTTGTGCAGAGTCAGACATACAGTGCAGTCCTTCCTGGAGAGGGTGGCCTCAGTGGGGAGGGTCAGAGATTTCCCCCTAGGCCGGGCACTGCTGACTGGGCTGCCCAGTGCGGGGCTGGGCGTAACTGCTCTTCTACCCTTCTCTCCTCCATCTGCCCTCCCCAGGGCCCTGCGCTCCAGCAGGGAGCTGTGCCCAGTGTTCCCAGTGACCATAACTCCATCCTGTTCCCTGGGGAGTGGGGAGGGCTTGCAGGCTCAGGTGCTGCCTGCGAGCCAGGAGTTCTGATCTCCTGTGATGATAACCACCCATCTCTAGGCCATGGGACACTTGGTAGCCTCTCGAGCCCTCCTCCCCACCCCAGCTACCCAGCCCCTAGATGGCCCTGAGGCCCCATTTATAATGGGGGCCCTGAGGCACGGGGAAGGGAAATGGAATAGGCCAGAGGGCTATGGACTACCCAGGGGATCTGGGAGGCCTGGGAAAAACTCCCAACCTCCCAGCACCCCTCCCTTATCTAGGTGACTGTATATTATCCACATCAGGGCAGTTTGGAGAGTGGAAAGGATGCTTTTACTAATGACTTTGAGATGACAGGTGAAAACTGGAACTATTCCAGGCAAACGAGATGTGCCATCACCTCACCTTTGGCCGGCCTCTCCCCATCAGCCTATTTATGTGGGCACTCACTGGGGAGCAGGAGTGAAGCTATTTTTCTACCTACTTGTGTGCTCTTGGAGGAATCATTTCCTTCCCTGTGCCTCAGTTTCTGTAGCTGTGACATGAAGAGCGTTGCAGTGGTGCCTAACTCAGATCATCTGGTAGAAAGATCAAATGGATCTTTAAAAACACACAGAGCACATAGAACAACCACTCAAAATATGTAAGCCAGGTGAGCATGAGGATTCCGGAGGTGCTGTTCACCCTCAGAGGCCCCCTCTCAAAAGGGGAACCTCAGAGCTGCCTTAGGCATTTCCTGTTCACTCCTCAGGAGGGATCTTGGACTGGGGGCAGTGAGCACAGAAGAAGCTTCCAGAAGGGATGGGGAGGGCCTAAAGGGGAAGCTGGGAGGCACTGGCTGCAGGCACAGCTGCTTCCCTGGAGTCTCAAACCCACCCCAGGGTCCTGGGGATTCCTGGCTGCAGGGACTGTGAACAGAACTAGCCCCTGTCTAGGCCACTAGCTGGGGCTTGGTCCACAGGAGAAGCCGCTGGAGTTGTGGCCCTGCCTTCTGGATCCAATGTCTCCAGAAGAATTTGGTGTCTACCCTGAGCCCCAAATTATATTTCCAGCCCCCGGGCCAGCTGTGGGATGAAGCATCCCCCATGTGACATCCACTGTCGCTACTTTGTACGGGGTGGTTTGCAAGCCCGGCAGGAAGGAGGCTAATTATTCCCTCTGGGGCGCCTGGTCTGCGCTAGGGTGCCCGCCCGCCTTAGTTAGGAGGGCTGGCAGCCAGACCACAGGGCACAAGCTTGGACTGAAGGCCAGGTCAGAACCACACATTTCCTGACATCTGACCATAACCACCATACCAAGGCTCCATGTTAGACTGGTGGAAAAGTGGCATGGGGACCCATTCCCCTCTGCTGAAGGTGTCTGCACTGTGGGCAGGCAAGAGCGATTAACATAAAACAGCACTAATTTTGTACCTTTGGTGCCAGGCTAGGCAACATTAGCATCTACACAAGCACCTATATCCATGGCCACACCAGCCCTTCCTCCCACTTCAGAGGGCGACACTACTCTTCTTTAAGGCAGATCTATGTACTTGATCCTTTCCTCCTTTCTGATTATCCTCTTCTCCTGCACTCTGGCACCTCACCTCTACCTTTAAACTGGCTCAAGACTCTCCTACTTTAACCACACCAGATTCCCAGACCATTCTAGGTGACCCTGTGCCAGTGTCTTTCCCCTAGCATCCTCCCCTTTTCTTCTTCCATAGGCAAGTTCCAAAAACAAAGAAAAGAAGGAAAGGAAGGAAGAGAAGAAGGGGGTTGGGGTTGGGGGTGGGGGAGAGAGAGAGAGAAGAAAGTACAGAAATTCATTCCAAAGAAAAAGAAAGAAATGGTGTGCTCTTTCTGTCTGCACTTCTGGACCTCCTTCACACTCTCCAACCCTGCGGGGCCCAGCCCAGGCTTCCACTGCCCCAGTAGCAGCCCTGAAGTCATCATGGCAAAGGTCACCCATGCTCTTCTAATCACCAAATCCAGGGGACCTTGGTCATTGTTCGTTTTACTTGACCTCTCTGAGCTTTGACACTGGTGACCTTGTACTTCTTGGAACTCTTGGCCCTCATGACGCCATTTCCTCCTGTTCTGCTTAACTCTCTGACCACCCTTTTCTTCCTTCTTTGGGGATTCCTCTTCCTCTCTCACCCTTTAGGCATTGCTGTGTTCAGGTTGGGAGCCCCTGCTGTCTTCTCTTCTCATTCCATGTGTTCTCCAGGTCACCTCACTCACACCAATGGCTTGACTAATCCCTGGGTGCTGATGATCCCAGATTACCATTCTCCCATTAGTCATCTTCCCTGGTCATCCCCAAGGACCCTGGACTCAGTATTTCTAACATTGAACTCATTCACTTTCCCTAAAACCACCTCCACCTGCCTTCCCAATATTGTTGATGGCATCATCACTTATGCAGTTGACCAAACCCCAAACCTGGGGCTGGCCATCTTCTACCTCATCCTTTTCCTCACTCTCACTTCTGCCTCTTAACATATTCTGCCTCTTAAATATCCTCCTCCCTTCCTGCCAGCCTTAATTCAAGCCACCCCAATTTTGCACAGCAACCTTCTAACGGTCCCCCTGCCTCCAGTCCAAACACCACCCTACCTACATCTCCATGCTATGCAAGATAGGATCTTTCTAAACTACAGGTATTACTATGCTACCCTCCAGTTTAAAATCTTTCAGTGGCTCTCCAGTCCCTTGGGATAAAATCCAAACTCAGTACCATGGCATCTAGAGCCCTTTAATATGTGGCCTTTGCCTTCTTTATCAGCACATTCCACCCCCAGCACCATATATTTTAGGCATCTTGAAATACTTATTCATCATTGTACTCTGCTAGTGCACATTTTTTGCTTTTTTACATCTTTCTCATGCCATATGCCTGGAGTTCTCCACCACCGCTATTCCTTCTTATGCTGCAATGCCATATACCTAGCAAGTCTCTTGCTTTCCCCCTACTAGACTATAAATTATAAGTCTTATTGTTCCTCTTGTTATCCCTGTACTTACGTAGCATTTAACACACCATAGATATTTCATAAATGTTGCCGAGTGGATGGATGGATAGATGAGTAGATGGGTAGATAGATGGATGAAAGGATGGATGGATGGATGGGTGGATGGATGGATGGATGGATAGGTGAATAGACAGATGAATGAAAGGATGGATGGGTAGGTGGGTGGGTGGATGGATGGATGGATGGATGGATGGATGAGTAGGTGAGTAGATGGATGAAAGGATGAATGGATCGATGGATGGATAGATACATGGATGAAAGGATGGATGGATGGATAGATAGATGAATGAAAGAATGGATGGGTGGATGGATGGATAGATGGATGAGTAGGTGAGTAGGTAGATGGATGAAAGGATGGATGAGTGGATGTATGGATGGATGGATGAGTAGGCAAGTAGACAGATGGATAAAAGGGTGGATGAGTGGATGGAGGGATAGGTAGTGGCCAATACAAAGAATAGGTAAAATCAGTTCAATTTTGTGAAGGCTCAGGTTGACTTGTCACCAGTCAACACAATTAAAAATTACGAGCTCCAGCCAGACATGGTGGCTCACACCTGTAATACCAGCACTTTGGGAGGCTGAGGCAGGCAAATCACGAGGTCAAGAGATGGAGACCATCCCGGCCAACATGGTGAAACCCCATCTCTACTAAAAATACAAAAATTAGCTGGTCGTGGTGGTGCGCGCCTGTAGTCCCAGCTCCTCAGGAGGCTGAGGCAGGAGAATCGCTTGAACCCGGGAAGCAGAGGTTGCAGTGAGCCGAGATCACGCTACTGCATTCCAGCCTGGTGACAGAGCAAGACTCCGTCTCAAAAAAAAAAAAAAAAAAATTATGAGCTCCAACCAGCAAAATAAGAATTAGCTAATGTGGGAAATTAATATCATTCCGTAAAGGAGAGAGCACAGATCCAGGACTCTCCAGCACCTTCCATTTCCACTTAGACCTGCTGTCTGTCTGGGTTGTGCAAGCCACTTAACTACTGAGCCTCAGTTTCTCTACCAATTAAGCAGATATGATAATACCTGTGGCCTTTCCCTGTCTCCACAGGAGTGTCATGAGGGTAAAAGGAATGGTGCATACAAAGCATGTTGAGATCTTCAGGGAAGATATATGTTTATAAAGATATAAACATAATAACAATAATAACACCTTACATTTGAATCAAGCTTTGCACTTATCAAAGCTCTTTCACATACATTATTTCAATTGACTCTCCAAACAATCCTAGGCAGATACTATCCTTGTTCTCAGGTGAGGAAGCTGAGATGCAGAGTGATTAAGTGGCATGCCAGGGGGCTAGTCTTAGTGTGTAGCAGGTCTTCTGACTCCAAGCCTGATGCACATTTTTGATGATAGCCTTTCTTGGATAGATTATCTACTTCCCTGCCTCCCTGAACAGAGACCTAGACATAATTGGCCCTTTTCTTGATGACTCGTCATTACCATAGGCACAGTCCCTGGGCTGTCCTCCAGGTTTGGCTGTAGGTACAGGTCCAGGTCCCGCAGAGGCACAGGGTGGATGGGCCAGCTGTCCCGGAGGGTACTCCTGACATGTAGGTGGCAACCATCCTAGACCCCTGCAGGTGTGGTTCTTCTGACTCTGCCTCATTCTTCCCCCTGTCCCCTTTCTCTCCACTGTCAGCATGTGTGCCCATTTCTGTGGCTTCCTCCGCCACCACGGCCTTTACCTGTCACTATCTTTTCTTCTTTGTTTCCCTCTCTCCTGCCCTACAATTCTTTCCACACCTTCACCTTGTCCTCCCACAGCCCTGGCTCATCCACTGGCCCAGCCAGCCAACCTCAGCTCCCAGGCTGGCTTTGTTCTCCAGCCAATCACAGCCCTCTGCAAACCTCCCACTTTGGCTCCCTCATGGCTGCCCCTGTGGCCACCTCCAGTCGCTACCAAAGGAAGGAGGCTCCTCCAGGCAGGGGCTGGGCTGAGCTTTTTCTGCAGCTGCCTTAGGTGGCTTGGGTTTGCTCTCCCACAGTAGAAGGCTGTGCTGTGGGTGAGCTGAGGTGGTCAAGGTGGGCTGGCCAGCCCGCCTCGGATGGACACTGCACCCCTCACTAGCAAGGCAAGATGTTGGGATTGCCAGTGCTCATCCCTCCCTGCACAGCGAGGCTGCCCCATGAGTTCTCAGCACCCCCTTTCCCTCCCTGCAGGGTGGCATCCCAAGCTACCAGCCTGGTTACATCCTGGGCATGCCTTGGGCAGCCTGCCTGTGCCCATGGCCCTTCCCCCAGGGACTCCAGGAGACTCCCACCAGGCTGCCTTTCTCCCTGGCTGCTGTGGGGCCTCCCACAGCCACAGCCTGACTGGAGCACCTTGGTTTCTCCCTGAGGGAGGATATGATGGGTGTGCCCACAACAAGTCTCCGGCAGAGACAATAGGACAGGAATGCATTCGCTTCCGAACAAACACTGTGTGGGCTCGCACAATTGCCTTGGATTCTTGTCCAAGAAACACATTTCGCCGTTCGAGGGCACGGGAGGCTTGCCTGCCCCAGCCCGCCCACATCCCCGTCAGTGCCAGAGACTCTGATGAGTGGGCTGCTCCTCCCCCCACCCCAGGGCCTCTGATCCCCAGGTAGAGCAGGCTGGTCTCCTTCATGGATGCAGCTCGTCTTCCAGAGGTGACAGCAGAGGAGAGGGACAGTCCTGCCCACACAGAGGATGCCTGCTCCTACCAATGCCTTTTTTTTTTTTTTTTTTTTTTTTTTTTTTGGAGACAGAGTCTTACTCTGTCGGTCAGGCAGGAGTGCAGTAGTGAGATCTCGGCTCACTGCAACCTCTGTGTCCTGGGTTCAAGCGATTCTCCTGCCTCAGCATCCCAAGTAGCTAGAATTACAGGCGTCTGCGACCATGCCTGGCAAATTTTTGTATTTTTAGTAGAGATGGGGTTTTGCCATGTTGTCCAGGCTGGTCTTAAACTCCTGGCCTCAAGTGATCCACCCACCTTGGCCTCCCAAAGTGCTAGGATTATAGGCATGAGCCACCCCGCTCAGCCTGCCATTTTTTTAAAAACCATTTTTTATTGGTTAATAAATACATACATATATATATAACATTATGTAAAGCTTACCATTTTAAACTTTTTTTTTTTTTGAGACAGAGTTTCACTCTGTCGCCAGGCTGGAGTGCAGTGGCACGATCTCAGCTCACTGCAACCTCTGCCTCCTGGGTTCAAGCAATTCTCCTGCCTCAGCCTCCCGAGTAGCTGGGACTACAGGCCCGCACCACCACACCCAGCTAATTTTTGTATTTTTAATAGAGATGGGGTTTCACCATGTTGGCCAGGTTGATCTTGATCTCTTGACATCGTGATCCACCTGTCTCGACCTCCCAAAGTGCTGGGATTACAGGCGTGAGCCACCATGCCCGGCCCATTTTAACCATTTTTAAGTGTGCACTTCTTTGGCATTAAGCATATTCACACTGTTGGGCAACCATCCCCACCGTCCATCTCCAGAACTGTTTCACCTTCCCCAGCTGAAACTCTGTCCCCGTGAAACACTCCCCATCCTCCCTCTTCCCAGTTCCTGGCACCCACCATTCTGCTCCCTGTCTGTATGAATTTGACTACTCTAGGGACCTCATAGAAGTGGAATCATACAGTGTTTGTTCTTCTGTGCCTGACTTATTTCACTTAGCATAATGTCTTCGGGGCTCGTCCGTGTTGTGGCATGTGTCTCAATGGCCTTCCTTTTTAAGGCTGGGTGATATTCCCCTTGTATGGATTTAGCACTTGTTTATTTATTCATCTTTCAGTGAACACTTGGGTTGTTCCGCCTCTTGCTATTGTCAATAATGTTGCTGGGAACATGAGTGTACAAGTCACTGTTCAAGATGCCACTAATTTTTGAGATCTGTGTTTGAGCTAAGTGAAGCTGTTGTCTCCTGGCGATCCCAAATAGAACATACATAAATGAGAGAGCTAGTCAGCCCTCTCCATACTGGCAGGGATTCGTTTATCCCCAAAATGAGCTGTCTGTTAGGAAATCAGAGCCCTGAAGAAATGGGACATAGGACAGGTCATTTAGGCCAAGATAGAAAAGACTGGAAAGGTTCTTCCCTTGGGATGATACCCACTAAAGGCAAGTTCAGTAGGGATTTCTGGGCAGCCATTGGTCACCCTGAAGCATGGAGAGCCCGGGAGGGCAATGGCACTGACGGGGCCCCAGGGAGGAAGCCTGTGGAGTTGTGCCAAGGGCCCCCTGGAAGAGGCAGGCCAGACCCTTGTTCTGACACAGAGCAGCAGGTGGGGCCTTCAGCTGTGTGCCCCATCCAAGGGAGGCTGAGGGAGCATCCTCCACCATCCCTTCACCCCGAAGGGTCTGAGAATCCACTCTCAAAAGCCAGCAACCAAGCAGGTGTGTGTGGGGAGGACAGGACATGGTCTGCAGCCACCAAGGCCCTTCCTGTGCTCTCTGCGTTCCAGCAACTGGGAGGGACAAGTAAGATGAGAAACTCCTTCCCTGACTTCCTTGAGAAAACCCAGCAGGCCGTTTGCAAGAGGGCCTCTCGCACAATGTGGTTTTTGGCTTCATGCAGACTTTCCCAAACAACCCAGAGAAAGATAAGGTTGGAAGGGGGGGCTCTAGGGTTGAGAACCCGCCCCCAGCTCTGCCTTAGGGCCCTGGGCAGTCTGTCCTCTGCCCTGACAGGAGTTGGGGGAGTAGGGGGAGCAGGGGCAGCGGCCCCAGGAGCCTGCCTGCGGGGAGTTTAGGCGTGCCCAGGGAAGAAGGCATGGGAAGGGGAAGTCACAAAGATACGAGAAGGGAAGAAAAAGAGCAGGGAGACTGTGGAACCGCTCTGCAGGCCCAAGCAGCCCCATCACAGAAAGTGGAAGGCACGCAGGCTGTGGGCTGCAGAAGAGATGAGGAGGAGACCCTTGATTGTCAGGGCAAAGCGCTCACTGTCAACACCCCTGGGACTCCGGGAGGCTTCCACGCAGCCCTGTCAGCGTCTCCCTCTCTCCTCGGAGGGAGATGCAGCCACATTGAGAGCCTCTAGTGCCTGGCAGGCCCTGGCTCTTCTCGAAATTTCTCATATTATTACTTCACTTGTCCCTAAACCTCAGAACCTGGCAGGCACAGGCAAGGGACCAGAGCCCCCTGAGAAGCTAGTCTCAGGACACACCAGGGCCCCAGGCGCACTTCCCTCCCCGGGAGAAGCATTGACTGAGCAGCCCCACTGTGTCAGCCAGCGACATCCGCCTGCGGCTGCGTCCCCAGCTGCCCTCCCTTCCTTCGCATCAGCTCCCGGGTTCTGCCTCTTCCCCACCCAGGGCCACCACCCACTCTGTCTGGAGTTTCATTCCCACCAGATACTTACCTTCCCCCTTTCCTGTGATTTCTACCAGCAATTTTTATTTTAAGGATTTTTTTTCCTGCTAAGCACCCTAGGGAAGCATATGAGGGAAATTTACTATAAGAAAGAAGTTCCAGACTAGGTGGGGTGGTTCATGCCTATAATTTATCTAGCACTTTGGAAGGCCAAGGTGGGAGGATCACTTGAGCTCAGGAGTTCAAAACCAGCCTGGGCAACATAGTGAGATCTCGTCTCTAGTAAAAAATTTTTTAAAAATTAGCCAGACATGGTGGTGCACCCCTGCTCCCAGTTACTTGGGAGGCTGAGGCTGGAAGATTGCTTAAGCCCAGCAGGTTGAGGCTATAGTGAGCTATGATTGTATCATTGCACTCTGCCCTGGGGGACAGAGTGAGACCCTGTCTTAAAAAAAAAAAAAAAAAAAAAGAGTTCCAGCAAGACCACACAGAATTCTCCTGATGTTAATCCCCATTTTCCCTGCTGAGTAAGTGTGGCTAGGCCCACCTTTCCCTCCGATCCCGGTCCCAGACAGTCACAGGACCCTCCCAGGCCCTGAACCAGCCCCTCGCAGTTGGATGTTGGACCCCATGACTCAGGTAGGCTTGCTGCAGGATAAGTCACACCCCCCACCTCCAACTTTTTCTAGAACCTGCTTACTAATCTTTATCCCAGCCTCTTGGGTCCTCTAGATGAGGGAGACCGTTGCCTGTGGCCCAAGAAAGTCCCCCAGGCACTGACTGGTGGAAGCCTCCCTTGGCTCTCCTTGGGCATCCGCAGACCCCAGTGCGGGAGAGGGGTCACTGCCCCAGAGTAGCCCACATGGGCATACTGTAACTACTTCACCAGTCCCCTTGTTGGGAGAGGTCCAGGTTACTTTCAATCTTTTGCTCTAAAAATAGTATAGCAACTAGTGTACACGTGTTGTATGGCATGTGTGTGGTTATATGTGTGGGATAAATTCCTAGAAGTAATATTGCTGGGTCAGAGGGTGTGGACACTTCTATTGTTGATGATTATCACCAAATTGCCATCTATAGAGTGATACCAGCTTGTATTTCTACAAGCACTCTATGTTTGCAGACACATCGATAATAATTCTGTGCCATGTCCCTTCTGGTGACAGGGGTATGGGGAGGGGTAGGTAACCACATCCCCCTCACTCTCATCTTTTCAAAGGTACGTGCATCAGAGGGCCTTGCAAGCAGTCTCTCTGGGTGAGCATTTTCCTTTCCTGTCACAGACTCTCAGCTGGGCGAGTTTTCTCCCTGCCTCCCAAAGCATGTTTCTGAGCAAATATTTTCCAATGTGTGCCAGATGTTGGGGAGAGCAGTGGACCGACATCGCCCTACCCTCATGGAGCTTGCCTTCTAGAGCGGGGAGACGGGCAATAGGCAAACAAGTATATAATATGTCAGGGGCCGCAGAAAGGGGTGAGCTGGGAGGTAGGTGGGGGATGGTGGCTGCTCAGGGAAGGCCTGTCTGCCCTGGGGATGTTTGGGCAGAGCCCTGCATAGGATGAGGGAGTGAGGTCTGTGGATCTGCGGTGGCCAAGAATTTCCAGCGACAAGTATGCAGAGGCCCAGAGTTGGAAATATGTGGGTGGGATGCGAGACCCCGAGGGTCCTCAGTGCCTGTCACGTGTGCAGCCCATACTGTTCCCTCCCCTGGGTTGACCGTTGCTCTCCACCTGCTCATCATTTGAGCAGTTTAAGGCCCACCTCTGCTCACTCATCCCAAAATGATTTCTTTTCTATGTATCTGCTGCAAACCCAGTTCTCAGGCCAGTTCTGACCAAGTTACCAAGGAGAATGAGGTCTGGTCCCTGAAAGTGGCTCTGGCCAATCAAGCACTCCTGCGGCCCTGGAGCCTGCACCCTAGTTTGGCCTGCAGCCAAGCCTGCCGTGGGTCCTCAGCTCCTGTGGTGAATGCTGTAGCTCCTGCTGCGGGGCCCCTAGGCTGGGTGGATGGATGCAACATGACAGGAGACAGGAAGAATTAAGGATGTGCAGAATGCAGATTTTGAGCCAGCAACATGACCAGTCCCCAGGGTTGGCTGGGCATGATTTTGCCTCTCCTTCTTGACTATATCATGCCCAGATTAAAACTTTGGCTCCAGCTCTCAGTGAGTAAATGAGGATGTGCCCTCAGAATGCCATCTTTTACCCTCTTCTCACCTTCTACCCTTCCTTTTAAAAATGCAAAAAAGAAATGCATAAATCATGTTGACCAACAGTTCATGAATCCCCACTGTTGCCAGGGGCTTTGCTTGGGGTTAAAGGGCAGCAGAGATGAATTTGGCACTGTCCCTGACTTCAAGAAGCCGACAGTTCACCCTGGAAAATGTCTTAACTTGTGTGGAATGTGCATGGAGGGGAAAGCAGGAGTGCCTGGGAGTGAGAAGCAGAGAGGGCAGGGACTGGGGTGGTCAGGAAGGGTCCGAGGAACAGCTGGGAAGTGACCCAGCCTTAAAGGATGGAGAGAGGATGGAGAGCCCCAAAGATACAAAGTCATTTGGAGTCTAAACACCAGCTATGGAGTGCAGCCCTTTAACCTGCATGGGAAGAAGTCATGGAAACCCATGGCTTTAACCAAAGAGGGGCCTGAAGTAGAAATGATTTCTCCCTGGCCCCAAGCTCTCACCTTCCCCATCCACTCTAGAGGCAAATGTGTGCAGGCCTGACCCGTCTTGCTCTCTGCCCCTGCTGCTGCCCTAGGCCACACTGCCACCATGCCTGGCCAGGTCCCTCAATGTCCACCCTTCCCTCCTACAGCAGGCAGAATGGTCCCCTTAAGACATAAACCAGGCCAAGCATGGTGGCTCACACCTATAATCTCAGTGCTTTGGGAGGCCAAGGCAGGAGGATCACTTGAGGCCAGGAGTTCAAGATCAGCCTGGGTCTCAAGAGAGACCCTGTCTCTACAAAAAATAAAAAAAATTAGCAGGGCATGATGGCCTGCACCTGTGGTCCCATCTACACAGGAGGCTGAGGACAGAGGATTGCTTGAGCCTAAGAGTTTGAGGTTACAGTCAGCTGTGATCAAGATGTATACAATGTGGAGTGATTCAACCACACTCATTGACATATTCATCACCTCACAAGTGCTGCTTTGCATCACAGTGCTTACCGCCATCTGATAGAGATGTTTATTGGTTTGTTTTCTGCATTTCCACCGCCCCGGAGCTGCATTTCCACCGCCCTGGAGCAGGGCCTGGTCTGTCTTGTTCTCTGCAGTGAACTGTGCTGGCCTGGCGCAGGCGCTCGGCAGATACTTGTGACTTTGTCTCTTTTGTTTTGGTAGATCTGTGCTGCTTTCAAAGTGCCACCTCGGCATCTCTCTACAGTGTGATCAAGGAGACCTGGCATCTGGAACAGGACTGTGTTGAGATTAGAGAGACCCAGTCTGTAGTCTGATTGATCTCTACTGACTTTGAGGTTATGGAAGTTGTAGGAAGGTTGTTGTTATGGTTTATACAGCATGTAGTATATTTTCATTCATTCCACATTCCACTCAATATTTGAGTACCTACTAGACATAGTTCAAGGATTTCTGTACATGAAATGTGCCAAAATGCTTCTCCATAAAAGCAGTGAATCACCTTTGCATGAATTGAGTTAGATGTTGGTTACTGGGCTCCCTTGAGTTGTGGGTTAGGAGTTAACTGTGGCCTGACCTGGATCCCTGTGACTAGGTGATGCTCTCGAGTTTGCCAGCAACAGAACCGTCTCTGCATCCAACATTTCCTAAGCGGGACAGTAGCGTGGGCTGTGGCATGCTAGGAAGATCACTCTGGCCAGTTGTGTACAGATAAATTGCAGGGGAAGGAAGTGGGGACCAGGATGACGCATCAGAAAGCGGGACAGTCCTCCATGAGGGAAGCAACAAAACCTCACCTTTGAGTAAGGCCAGGGACCTGGAAAAGTGGGACTAAAATGTCTCCAGGATGTTTTACCAGGAAAACTGCCAGAACCTGGTACCTTCTTGGTTATGGATGGTAAGGGGAGAGCAAAATGACTGAGGTTTTGAGCTGGAGGTAACATGGAGCTGCTTTGAGGCAAAGATGATAAAGCCATAGTGTCATCCAGAAAGTGAAGCCCAATGAGTGTGGGAAGGTTCGTGCAGATGAGCTAGATGTGGGGTCCCTGAGAGTCATGGTGATCAACATGGCAGGAGGGGACGGCATTGAGAAGAGCAGAAGCTTGACAATAACTATTTGGGGAGGAAAATATTGGAGGAATGCCTGTTTTAGGAACTGAGAGAAAAAGCATTAGCCAGCAAAGAGGGCTGTGGTAGGAGTGGTCCGTGGGGCTTGGTGAGCTTCTCGGAAGCCATGCCCAGAGAGGGTTTCAAGCACTCGGTGTCAGCACACCAGTGCTGCTGGGGGTTCAAGAGAGAGTGAATCAGAAAACTGGGACATAGCAAGCATTGGTGAGGCTGTAGAGAAACCAGAACCCTCATGCATTGCTAGTGAGAGTGTACAATGATGGAGCCATTGTGGGAAAACAGTCTTGCAGCTACTCAAAAAGCTGAACATAGAGTTACCACATGACCCAGAAATTCTATTCCTATGTAATATCCAGGAGAATTGAAAACATGCATCCAGGAAAAGCCTGGTACACGAAGGTTCATAGCAGCACTATTCCTAATAGCTAAAAGGTGGAAACAACGCAAAAGTCCATTAACAGATGAATGGATAAACAAAATGTGACATATCCTTACAATGGAATATTAGTCAGCCACAAAAAGGAATGAGATTCTGGTATATGCTACAACATGAATGAACCCTGAAAACATTAAGTGAAAGAAGTCAATCACAAAAGGCCACATATTGTGTGATTCCATTTCTATAAAATGTCCAGCACGGGCAACTCCATAGAGACATAGAGTCGGGGGGAGTTGCCAGAGGCTGGAGTGAGGAGGAACAGGGAATGGCTGCTAATGGGTATGGGTTTGTATGGGGAGTGATGAAAATGTTCAGAACTTAAATAGTGGTGATGGTTGCACAATTCTGGGGATATCCTAAAAAGCACTGCATTATATACTTTAAAATGGTGGATTTTGTGTTATGTGAATGATATCTCAATTTAAAAGAGACAGAGAGATTGAGAGAATGAGCCAGGCAAGTCGGGGGAAGCATGGACTGTAGCACGGCAGGACTGAGCGCTGAGCAGCCCAGCCATGGCCCTAGTTAGGAAACAGTTCCAGCCCCTGAGTAAGTCCACAGGTTTGTGGGTTTGAAAGTCTACAGCACTGGGCCAGTGGAGAAGAGGGCTTTGACTCCTGGACTTCCTCCTGTGGCCAGGGCCCAGGGGTGCCTGAGTCAATGGCTGAACCTCCTCACCCATAGAGGAGTTACCAATTATACGTCTCTAAGCTAATTTCATTTCCCTGAGGACTTCTGCTGACCAGTTGTTAACACTGGATGATCCCAGCGCACTCACTGCTGCAGGCTTTCTCTTCAGTGGCCTCTTGAATCACGGTGTTCAGACCTGGCCCAGGGGCTCCACATCGCACCATCACACTGACCTCCAGCTGCTCAAACCCTGTCGGAGAAATCACGGCCACCCGGCGCAACTGACTTTCTGCTCTCTGACTTTTGTGGGCTCTCACTCTAGCCTGAACCTTGGAGATGTTTGTTACAGGCCGCATCAGGGCTGGGGCTGCAGGTCGGCGGGGGCTGCAGGGAGCTACAGGGACCAGTAGCCGGCATGTCTCCTTCAGTGGTGCTCTCTGCTCCTCTCTTCCACAGCTCTTGCAATCTCAGGATGTGAAGGAAGATGCTGTCCTTTGCTGCTCTATGGAGGTAAGCTTTGGGGCTTCGACATCCCCAACCTCAAAGCCGGTGCATCTCTCATGCCTTAACAGTTCTAGGGGCACAAGTGTTGTTGGAGGCATTTACAAGTCCAGGGGAAGGTAGGCGGATGGCTTCAGGAGTGGGCATGGACTTCTGCATCCAGAATTATCCACCCCAAGCCAGAGTGAACACTGATGGTGAGAGCAGCTCACCCCTGACTGAAGGGAGAGAGAAGTGATTCCCTAGACAGAGCAGTGGCATTGCCTACTTCCCTGTCCCCCCAAGGCCCCCTGCGCCCCAGCTCAGGCATGCCACACAAATGACTTAAGAAGCTCCTGATTACCTCTGCCCTCAAATATTTCCCTTTGCTTTGCTAATGCTTGGCAATCCAGTGCTGGCACAGCCCACCCGAAAGCACCCCTCTTGGGAGGTGCCACTCCTGTCCCTAAGCTGTGGCCCCTGCTAATGGAGACTCTTCCTCTGGGCTCTCCCTTTAGTGCCTAGCTTTGGCCCAGTCCCTGGGCAGATCTTTGCCCTCTGCAGATGGTCCAGAGTCACTCAGAGTGGGATGCAGGCAGGAGAGGGGCTTCCAGATGAGGACCTGGACCTGGCAGCTGTCATAAGCATACTCAGGTGGCTTCCACCTGGCTGCAAAGGCCTCACTGAGGAGCTCAGAGGCCAGAAGCACTGGGAACCAGATGGCAGTCTTGGGTCTGTGGGACTCAGTTTGTTTGTTGGCCTCCAGCTGGGCACCCTACAGGGGGCTTGGGATTAGGGGGGAATTAGGGAGAAGGAGAAAGCTTGGTCCTTGCCCTCAGGCAGCTTCCAGTCTGGTTAGGAATAGCTCTCACACAGAGAGTAGATAGAATAAGTGTAAGTACAGAGACATCCCTGAAGAGTCAGGGGAGAGAGGTCAGGAAGGGCTCAGGGGGTCAAGGGAGGCTTTGTGAAGAAGGCAGAGACTAGAAAAATGGATGGGACAAGGCTGGGGACAGAGACGGGGACTGAGATTCTATAGAGAGGGCCTGGGGGGCACTGGCCAGGGGTGTGCTGGTCCAGGAATAGGGGCTCCTTCCCAGTGGGCTTTTCAAGATTATCTAGGGCTCTCCTGACGGCCTCTGGCTGGCCTTCTTCCCCAGTTTGTATTTCTCTCCCCCACTTCCTGTCACAAGCGTGAGCAGAGGTCACTTCTGGGGGCTGGGAGATGGGATCAGGATCAGGAGAAAAGGAGAGCGAGAGAAACAGGAGGCATCACCCCTGCTCTCAAGTTCCAATGGACACATGTAATAATGACTAAGCTCATTGCCAGAGAGACGCCCCAGCAAGTGAAAATGACCACAGGGCCCCCTGATCACCAAGGGGCACAGATCATGGAGCCATTTGAGGGTGCGGATGTAGTCAGGGAAGGCTTCCTGGAAGAGGGAGGCTCTTGGGTAAAAGGGACAAGAGGCATGTTCCTGGTGACAGCTCTTTCAGCCCTGGGCAGTAGGCAATATTCGGATCCCTCTGGATCCTGCTGGCAGATTGGTTGGTAAATGTGAGCTCTCACTCTTGGCTACTCCACCTTCCACTCTCCCTGTCCTCATTCCAGCTGTGGCACAGGGGCCTGGGCCTGTGTGTCCTTAAGACAACCCAGCTATTTCCTATCCCTGCCCACCTAATCAGGATGGCCAGTGGGCCATTGCGGGGCCCGAGTCCATCCTAACCCCACATCTCTGTCTGCAGCTGCAGAGTACAGGCCGGCTGCTGGAGGAACAGCTGCCTGAGATGATGACAGAGCTCCTGGCCAGCGCACGGGACAAGATGCTGTGCCCCTCGGAGTCCATGCTGACCCGGTCACTGCTCCTAGAGGTCATCGAGCTCCATGCTAACAGCTGGAACCCTCTGACGCCCCCCATCACGCAGTACTACAACAGAACCATCCAGAAACTGACAGCCTGACAGCCAGGGGGCCTGGCGGGCGGCCCACGGGCAGCTGGGGCCCTGGTGCACAGGGCCAGATGGACAGGCGGGAGGACAGGGGTGGCCCTGGCGGGAGAAAGAAATGGGGAGGAGGGCAGGCAGAGTCGGTGGCCAGTCTGGAGCCAGACGGGGAAGGGAGCAAATCCCTGAGAGGAGTGCCCCCGCACAAGCCCCCCAGCCCGAGCATGCAAGCTCACACCAATAAGGGAAGCATGTTTCTTTTTCCTGGTGGCCCTGGCCCTCCCCTTCCTCACTCCTGCCTCTCCCCTCCCCATCAGACCCATCCCCCACGGAGCTTTGTGTGAGGGATCTCATCGCTGTGACTCCTCGGAGACCTTGGCAGCCTCGCACGCCGGGGCACCGCTTGGGTCAGAAAGGACCTCGGAAGGCTGAAAAAGTGGGTCGGAGACGGGCTCGCATTGTTCCCGCATGCTGTCAGCCGCAGTCGCCAACTGGCAGCAGGCGACGTGTAGCAGATGTCCGGGAGGACAAAGGCAGGCACGGTCCCCACCAGCCGCCCGTAATTGACGGCCTTTGTCAGCCATGGCAGAGCTGACGCTCCACCTCCCACCTCCAAGTCCTCCTCACTGCAGCCCCCCAGCCTCAGGCCTAGGGGGTCAGGCGCAGCGGGGGAGATGGAGTTTGCAGTTCCACTTGCACTCTTTTGTTTATTGTGTTTTATTTTTCAAAAGTCGGTTGCTTTGAAGTCTCTTTGGTCAATGAAAATGCCCGTGATGTGATCACACAGTCAGCACTGTTGAGGACCCCCGGATTAGTGGGAGATCAAACCCAGCCCCCCTCTAGAAGAAGGATTCTAGCCACAGACAGCTTGCCAGTAGCCAATTAGGGTAATTGGAAACTTCTGCCCCGGCGGGGGTCCCCGCTGGAATCCTGTGTTCCTCGCCACTGGCTTCCAGCGCCTCTGTTTTCTCAAAGGGCTGATACTGTCACCACTGGGACCAAGTTAAACCTGGTCCTGGCCCCAGGGGCCTTGTGGCAAACAGGGCACAGAACGAGACTGGCAAATTAAAACCAAAATTCTAGATGGTGTCTTGCGCTCCACACGCAGGTCTTACTGGGGAAAAGGATGGGAGTGGGGGCTCCCCAGGACTCGATTTTAGCTAATGCGCTGTGTCACTGCCCCAGCTCGGACCTAGAGGCCCAGCCCTCCGTGAGCTCTTGGGAAAGGGGTGAATTCACTGGGTCATGGAAGGGACAGTGGGGTCGCCAGATGAAGCTTCCCAGCCGGGAAACAAGATGGGGGTTTCTTGGCAGGCCCTCGTCCTGGGGAGCAGGCCCTGTTGTTGGCTGGAGAGGAAAGTGTGGGGTGGAACAGGTGTCCACATAGCTCCATCTCTGGGGGCTGGAGCACACACTTTGATGAGCCCCCCAGAAATGATGTCAGAGCCTAGCCACTTCCTTATTTGCTCTTTTATTGAGGCCGGGCAGGCCCTGGGTCACTTTGGAGGCCCCTCTTGGTCCACACTGGACTGGCCGGGAGGTGATGGGTGGGGAAGGTTCTCGTGATTGATTGATTGATTCTGAGTCTGAGAGTGGTGAGTGGGGAGAGGCTTCCCCAGTTCTCTCCAGCTTTCCCTGGAGCTGCAACCTGCCCTCTGGTCCCAGGTGTGGAGCCTTTGCCTGTCTCTAAAAAGAGCCTGTTGGCGACAAGGTGTAGGGGGCACAAGTTTACCTGAAACAGGTCAGTGGTCTCTCCCAAGAAGCGCACGCCACCTCTGGTCCCTGGCCCTGAACCCTGCCTTCTTCCTCCCTCCACGGTTTCTTCCCAGACTTTCTCAAGCTCCTCCTCACTGCCCTTCCTCCCCAGCCCAGCCTGGGGACACAGATGCCCTGCGGGTAGGAGGCCTTGAGGGAGGAGCCGGGCTGATGCGGGGCTGCTCAGGGCAGGCCCCAGGGCGAGCTTGCCGTCGTGGCCAGGCAGCCTCCACCTGTGCTTCAGTGGCCCCTGCCCCCCTGAAGCATGTGGGGTTTGTCCGCTAGGAGGAGGCAAGGCCCCCGAAGAGAGGAGAGACCTGGGAGTGGGAGCTCAGGTCAGGGAGGAGGCAGGGGAGTGGGGTCTCCTAGACCCAACGGTGAGCTCAGAGCAAGCTTCATGCAGGACGCTCCGAAACACTGTGTGGAGGGGGCTGTGTTGTGGGCACCTTGGGGCCTGATTCTCCTTCCTCCGAACGGGCTCCTTGATGGTCTGGCCACAGGGGCAGCTCCCCATTGGCTGTTTGTTAGGACCAGAGTGTGAAGAAGTGAAATATAAATATGTATACATATATAAATATATTTTTAATTACATGTCGTGTCACGGTGGCTCCAGACATACTGTTTGCCTAGTTTATTCCACTGCTTGAAAGCGCTTCCTAGCCAATCTGAACAACACTTTAAGCTGTTTTTCTAAATGCAGGTTGCTGCTCCTTTTTCAGATATGGAAGGAAAACGTTAAGACTTTTTTTTTTTTTTAAAGAAACAACAGTCAAGCCTAAAATTTGAGACCCCCGAGGCAGCTTCCCGAGGGAGACTGCTCAGACAGGAACTACAGGACAGAAGTGGATGCCCCACAGACCCTGGCCCCCAAGTCCATCCCCTCTCTGTGGCATGAGGAAGGCCGCGTCCGAGTTGACCTCTGAATGTATGTGATGAGAGGCAGAGCTGGATATTGCATTTCTAAGGCTTGCATTGCTTTCCCCTCGCCCGCGGTTCTTGGCGCATGGAAGAGGCGGTCCAGCCATCTGATGTTGATCCTGTCTCAGTCTCCCCACTGCCTGTCAGGATGAGTTAGTCATTGTTTTTCTCCAAGGCGGCCTGCTTGCCACAGCCCTGCTCCCCAAGGCCTGGTGGCTTTGCCGAAGCTCTGGGACCGCAGCCCCAGCGAGGCTCCCAACCTCACCCAGACGAGGCCAGGAGCCCTGCCACCCTCCACGGGAGTGTGCACCCTCAGACCCCATTCTCTCTGTTCGTCCTTCCTTGACCAGTCTGTAAACCTTCACTGTTTGGGGATCGTCCTGTCCATCCATGTAAATGTAAATGTTGGCCGAGTCGGTATTTATTCTGATTTTTATTTTATTCTATTTTATTTTCTCCGAGGGATGAGGGTGGGGGGTGTGGGAAGGGTACCACAGATCAGGCTGGGGCAGCTGTAGGGGCGGGGGCCCAGACAGCCAGGCCGCCACCAGAGCAGCCCCATGGGGTGCCCCAGACACGGGCCTCCAAGAAGCCAAGTCCCAGTCTGTTTTCTGGCATCAGACACCGGCCCATGTTCCTTGTCAGACAGACTCACTCTCAGGCCTGCCTGGGGAGTCGTGTCCCTCAGCTGCAGGGCACTGTGTTGGGAAACCATTGGCTGGGCCTCTGAGGACACAGATCAGGAGAAAGACAACTTTCCTCTGCTCGGAACACTCACTCACACAGAAGGGCTGGCCGCCTCCCTGAGCCGGCTGGGAGTGGACGACAGGACCTACCTCCCCAGAGCAGGGGCCTGGGGCTTCCCGCCAAAGCTGCCGCGGAACCCCGCTAGTGCGACCACCCTCCCTCCGTCAGTATGTCCTGCTTTCCAACTGAACCCAAACTACAAGTGGGTTTAAAAAAATAAACAAACACCACCAAAAACAAAATGCCCAGAGTCTGTGCTCTTTGTGTGTTCAGCAAAAGAAACCTTTTCCCCAAGCTCATGTGCCTCAGCTATACTAGCAGGGCCTCCAGGAGCTGGCCCAGGAGATGAGCTGAGGGGAAGATTCTTGCAAGAAGTTGGTCCAGGAGACCATGGGTGAAGGAGACTTACGTCCCCCAAAACTGGGAACTATGACCTATCCAAAGTGACCTGGACCTGTCCAGGAACAAGCCAGTCCTGGACAAAATGGCTTTTGCACTAAAGGTTTGGTTTAACCACCCCCCAAACCTACCCCTTCCCTGGAAATGTCACTGTGGCATTTGGCAATGAGTCATTTCAAGAGGGCTGAGATTTGGGCCCAGTGGCTTTCAAAAGTCAACAGCGAGTGGCTGTCCAGTCCCAGTTGGTCAAATGAGTCTTTCATCAAAGAGTCCCCGAAGGGCCCAGTGATTTCTTTTCCTGTGATGACATGTCTCTTGTTTTGCACAATCCTGTCTATGGCAAGGCACTGGGGACACTGTTTCCTGGTAACGCTCCCCTCTCCTTGGGGATTCTTTCTGGCTAGAACTTGCTGGTCCTTCAGCTCCTTGCAGGGGTCGCACCAGAGCACCAACTCCCTTCCTCCTTCCCTGGCCTGGGTACAATGGCGGCCAGGGCCTCCCAGGAGCCGGGTGAAGGCATGTTGAGATTCGGGCCTTGCCCTTCACTGAGTCACACACCCACCATGACACTGACAGGGACAGCCAGAAGTCCACAGACTGGGTAGAGAGAGAGAACATTTTAATTAAACAATTGAGGTATGTGGCGGGCCAATTTTTTTTTTTTTTTTTTTTGAGATGATTGATGGACTCTCACTCTGTCACCCAGCCTGGAGTGCAATGGCACGATCTCAGCTCATTGCAACCTCTGCTTCCCAGGTTCAAGCAATTTTCCTGCCTCAGCCTCCCAAGTAGCTGGGATTACAGGCACACACCACCACGCCTGGCTAATTTTTTTGTATTTTAGTAGAGGTGGGGTTTCACCATGTTGCTCAGGCCGGTCTTTTGAACTCCTGACCTCAGGCAATCTGCCTGCCTTGGCCTCTGAAAGTGCTGGGATTACAGGCATGAACCACCGCTTCCAGTCCTAATTTTTGTATTTTTAGTAGAGACAAGTTTTCGCCATGTTGGCCAGGCTAGTCTCAAACTCCTGACCTCAAGTGATCCACCCACCTCGGCCTCCCAGGGTGTTGGGATTACAGGCGTGAGCCACCGTGCCAGGCCCAAATTTATTTTTATAAAAATGCAAAGCAGTAGAAGCAGACATTGGAGGTCAAGATGAAAGGTAGGGCGACGATGAGGAACAGAGAGCCTTATCACACCCTGCAAAAGAGAAAGGAGATTTTCCTGGATGGTTTAGTCCTGCTTCCAGAAGGCCCTAAGTTAGTTACTGAATACTACGAGACACAGCATCGAAATAATACATGTTTCAATCCTGATTTCACCACCATCTTTCTGCTGGTAGGCATTCTCTTGTCATTTTAGAGTGTTTACATTTGTACTGGGATGCTCACAGCATAACTTATAAGGGCCTTTTAAGGACCAAGGCAAAGATAGCAGAAAAATAAAGGGTTGAGCAGTTGAAATGGGAAAGAAGTGGTCCTGCCTTACTGTTACTGATCTCCCTCATTCCTACAGTTCCGCAGCGGCTTCCTTACACGGTCTCAGCTGGTCCCGTGAAGTAGGCTGATGAGTGTTTTCGATTCCCATTTTATAGATGCGCCAAAGGCTGATCACCAGAAGAGCCAAGGCAAGGGTGAGCCCAGAAAGTGAGCGGGTCCTTCAGACTCCTCATCCCTGCAGCGCCCCAGGGAGCCAGCCAGTCCCACCAGCCAGACAAAAGGAGCAGCCAGCTGCCCCTGGGACTCGGCAGGCTGCGGGCAGGCCACATGGGCTTCCCGCTTCATCGGTGGAAACTAGGACCATGATGAAATACCTCAGATCAGGAGATTTCAGTGGAGTGGGCAGAAGGAGCGATGGTGCAGAATTTGGTGCTGTTCTATAAAAGGACCCATTATCATATGTGCAGTGTGTGTTGTTGGATCCCAGTTTCCCCCAGGCCAGTGAGGGGGACCCTGATAGGGGGACATATCAAGCATCAGGGTCAATACCCGAATTGCCTGGGAACATTTTCAAACTACATACTAAAACAGCACACACATACACACCAATATTTTCAGAATTTGGGCCTTAGGGAGCCCCTCTTCTTACTGGTACATGTGTGCTATGCCTTGGATGGGTGCAAGAGAAAAGATGGTTGAGAGCCACCATCCATCACTCCTGGAACACAGTACGATAATGGCCATGGAGAGCTGTCATAAGTAGTGCAAAATTATTGTCTGGGGACAGCAGGCCATGCTGCTGTGCTCTTTTGCAATCTCGGGGTCTGCCATCTTGGCTGAAACAACGCTGGCTGGCACATCTGCAACATGGGGCAGGGGCTCTGGCAAGTTGCTTGAATGTGGAACAGAATCCATACCATGGACTCGGGCTGCATTCTCACTCCTATGGGCCTTAGGTACTTTTGCCTTCATAGGCCCCTTCTTCCATTTAAAAAAAAATGGAAATATTATGACTACATTGGTAATAGAGACAAATATATTATTTTTATTAAAACATTTTCTCCCACCTAGAAGTTCATTTTTTTACCCCTGATTTTAAAAAAAATTAAAACACTTTGTTGGCCCCTAAAAAACATTTTGTGGGCTCCTGTCTTAGTCCATTCAGGCATCTGTAACCAAGTACCATAGACTTGGTGGCTTATGAACAACAGACATTTATTTCTTAAAATACTAGAAGTTGGATGTCCCAAATCAGGGTGCCAGCATAGTCATGGTCTAGTGAGGGCCTACTTCCCGTGGCAGACTGCTAATTTATTGGATCTTCATGGCAGAAAGAGAGTAAGAGACTTTGCTGGGGTCTCCCTTATAAGGGCACTAACCCCATTGATAAGGGCTCCATCCCTCTGACCTCCTCACCTCCCAAAGGCACCTCCTAATACCATCATATTGGGGATTAGGATTTCAATATATGCATTTAGGGGGACACAAAAACATTCCGTCCATAGCAGCACCCTTTGTATATGCCTAACAGGTGTATTGGCCCTACCTGAGTGTCATCTGAGCTGGGAGTCCCACCTTTCTCTGCTGCCCACCTGATCTCTGGGTGACTCAGGGCTGGGGAGGGGGAGTGGTTCAAAAGCAGTCTTCCAAGGAAGCAGTTGGCCCGTGCTGGAAGCAGATGCAGTAGCTGCCTCTGCCCTGGACTGGCTGCCAGCCAGACAGCTCCAAGCGCCAGCCAGAGCAGCTGTGTTTGCCGCGCTAAGGAGGCTGGCCCCTGAGAGCCCGATTCATCACACAGCACTTTCTCCCCTCTGCAGCCCTTTAGCACACATTATCTGGTTACGGTCTCACCAGAGCCCCGTGAAAGAAGTAAATACAATGCTTATATCCATTTCAAATCTGGAGAAACTGAGGCTTACAGAGCCATCCCATAGGTTTGAATGGGGCTTTATAGTCTTTAAATATATGACTATGTTTGATCCTTACGACAGCGCTACCAGGTGACATGTTTTTGACACCATTGTAAAGAAGGGAGACAGGCTCACAGAAGCAGAGTAACAATCCCATGTCATGGGACCTGTAGGCACAAAGACCAGGCCTCGAATTGCTGCCTTCTTAGTCCTAAGATGGGACTGGTGGGTGGGTATGGGGACCAGGCTGAGGACCCAGGCCACCTTTGTGCCTGAGTCCCCTGATCCAGGCCTGTGGAGTGCAGGTCTGTGCTTCCTGCTCAGTGTCCCATAATTCTAACTGGTCTCCATCTTCAGCCTCCCCATTCACTGGGCATCCCCTGGCTCCCAGGCAGAGTCCTGAGTCTCCTGCAACCCATGGGGGCATCCATTCCATGGGTGGAATCAGTCCCAGGTGACAGATGAAGTCTTACAATATGGCCAGGCCAGGCACGGTGGCTCAAGCCTGTAATCCTAGCACGTCGTGAAGCTGAGGCAGGAGGATCACTTGAGCCCAGGAGTTTGAGACCAGCCTGAGCAACATGACAAGACCCCATCTCTACAAAAAAATATATATTTTTTAACTAGCTGGTCGTGATGGCACGCACCTGTAGTCCCAGCTACTCAGGGGGCTGAGGCAGGAGGATCACTCGAGCCCAGGAAATCAAGGCTGCAGTGAGCTGTGGTCACACCACTGCACTCCAGTCTGGGTGACAGAGCAAGACCTGTCTCTAAAAAAAATAATAAATAATATGGCCAGGAGGCCAGGCATGGTGGCTCACGCCTGTAATCCCAACACTTTGGGAGGCCAAGGTGGGTGGAACACTTGAGGTCAGGAGTTCAAGACCAGCCTAGCCAACATGGTGAAACCCCATCTCTACAAAAATACAAAAAAATTAGCCAGGCATGGTGGCGCAGCCTGTAATCCCAGCTACTCGAGAGGCTGAGACAGGAGAATCGCTTAAACCCAGGAGGCAGAGATTGCAGTGAGCCAAGACCGTGCCATTGCACTCCACCCTGGGTGACAGAGCAAGACTTAATCTCAAATAATAATAATAATAATAATAATATGGCCAGGATCCCATAGCTGACCTGAAGCAGAGATGGTTCAAGGGTGATGCTCTGTCTCCTAGTCTCATCACCTGTGCCCAGGTCTTTCAAGTGAACCCCTACTTGGGTCCCACCTTGTGCTGGGGGTGCTATAAGGAAATAAGCAAAGGAGACAATGCCTTAACCACCTTGGCATGGTCAGTCTCCTGGGAGCTGGAATTCCCAGACAACAGACAACCTCTCATAGGCCTAGCCCAACTCTGGGTAGGTCCTGGTGCAGGGTCCCTGCCTGTGGCATCTGCTGTGCTACAGAGAGCCAACACCTGGCCCAGGCCTTCCAATGGGGACCATTCAGGGCTTGACGAAGCTTCACTTTCCAGCCCCAGAGAGGAAGGACCACCATTCCCCTCCCTTCCCAGAACAAATCAGGTGAAACCCAAATACCCACCTAGGCCTAAAGAGGAAAACTTCCAGTGGGAACCAAGACAGGCTAGCAAGGTGAAAAGAGACTTATTCTATAGCATTTCCCCCAAATAACAAAAGTGTGATTAAAGCAGGTGAGAAGACAATTTTAAAAATACTTGTATGCATACACAGACCCTTGCAATTCTGCACACTCTAAAATCTTACTTTTTGTGGCTTAGAATGTTTCAGCACTCAGTGGAGAGTTCTGCAGCCAGCAGTCACACCTACAGAGTTTCAAATCCGTGTAAACGCTGTGTCAGCCTAATCACCAGTGTGATTCTGTGTCATTCGGGGGCAAATGTTGATGTTTCTTGGGTAAGTGAAAGATTGTGCAGAGAGCTTCCGGAAGACCATCCTTAGGAGCTAAACTGAAAGAAGGCCTCTCAGAGGGGCCACAGCCTCCTTCTCCCTGTGCTAGAGACAAGTCCCTAATAGCCATCTATGCTCAATGGGACTCAATGTGTCTCAGGAGCCTGGAAGCCTTTTTCTGCCCCATTCCTGACATCATGCCACCTACACATCAGACACAAGGCACCCGGCCTACTCCATCACCTCCAGTTCCCAGAAATGTGCAGGGAGCTCAGGTCAGGGCTCTTGAATCTCCTGCTGACCCAGCAGAACATACAATGACACAAAGGCATCTCAAAGGCAAACAAAAAGGGTGGGAGGGAGGCTCATGGCCCAGGCGCGTCATCAGTGCAGTCCTGTTCAGCCAGGGCCAGGCTCAGCCGGGTGCAGCTTAGAGGAAAAGGAGAAGTGCTGAGGCTGAGCAGGTGGGGAGGGACTGTAACTCATGAGGTGTGTCACCAGATTGGAAAGGGGGCTCAGGGTCCGTGTTGCCTAGCTACTGCCATGTCACTGTGTGACTAACAAGCCCCAAATCTCAGGAACTGCAACACAGAGGTTCACTGTTCCTGATCACAGGTCTGCAGATGGGCTGTCTCTGATCCACACCACGGCCTCCCTTTCTGGTGAGAAGGGGCAGAGCTCAGCATGCAGTGAGTCACAGAAGTTAGAAAGCACGTGCCTTTGTCTACTGCCACCTCTTTCAGGAAGTTCTCCCTGGCTGCTCCCTAGTCAGGGTTACAGATCTCCCCTCTGGGCTCCTACAGCTGCCAGGGATGTTCTGCCACAGTCCTGCTCCCTGGGCATGGCCATTGGTGTGTAGACGGCAGATGCCTGCTGAGGATGAGCGTGACTTCGTCCCCTCTGTCTCCCCAGCACTGAGCCAGGGTCTGGCCCCAGCAGGTGCCCCATAAGCATGTGGGGAATGAAGGGAATGGTCCAGGTACTAAGGGACTGAGGGGCTTGGGGAGGGAAGAGCCAGCTGTGCCTGGAGCCACATACTCGAGGCAGGGCACTCAGGGCCAGGGAGGAATAGGGGGTGGGGCACGGGCAGGGCCTTCCAGTGGGGAGGGCTGGGGTTCCTCAGGGGCCTGATGTCTCACTGTCTAGAGAGGCCTGGAGGTGGGTGGGGAGTGCTCTGTGGTCATGGGTGCCAGAGTCTTAGCCAGTGCGGAGGTCACCTTCATGCCAGTTAGGAGGTGCCCTTCCTCCCTCCAGGTGCCCAGCCCTGCCCCAGAACCCTGGGAGCTGCCTCGGACCCACAGCTGGGCACCCTTGTGTAGGACACAACCTGGGCGCTGCGTGTGAGACTCTCTGGGTGTGGAGTGTGACTGCGTTGTGTGGGGGTGTGGGATGTGGTGTTTACGCACACATGCAGGGAGCAGGGTATGTGTGGTTGGAGAGGGTTGTGTTGTGTGTTGTGTGGGGGTGTGGGATGTGGTATATACGCACACATGCAGGGAGCAGGGTATGTGTGGTTGGAGAGGGTTGTGTTGTGTGTTGTGTGGGGGTGTGGGATGTGGTATATATGCACACACGCAGGGAGCAAGGTATGTGTGGTTGGAGAGGGTTGTGTTGTGTGTACATGGTGTGAGAATGGAGAATTAGTGTATGCGTGTGGTGTATGTGTGTGTGCTGTGTGTGGGTGTGTGTGATGTGGGGTGTGTGAATTTGTGCTGCACTTTGCAAGCCTCCCAGGCTGGGTGGCCTCTGTGCAGGGAGAGCTGGGAGGCCTAGCTATGAGGGTGCCATGTCCTAGAGCCAGAAACTCAGGTGTCTCAGTGGCCAAGCCTTCGCCTGCCCCTGGGAGTGGGGCCGACACAGGGTCTGCAATGGCAGAGAACGGACTGAAGGTCCTCAGTGGGCAGGCAGAGCTGGCCTCCCCTCACGAAGGCCCTTCGTTCCAGAACTCTGGACTATCCCTTAGTTAGGGAGGGAATGGTCTGGACAGACTGAGCCGAGGAAAATATTCCTGGTCAAGGGATGCCCTCAGCTTGAGGTGCCTGGTCGGAGGCTCAGAAGAAGAGATCTGGGGGACAGGCCGGGTCCACACAAGGACGATGTTCTGGAAACCGGAACTGCCCAACGGCGGAGGAGGTCGCTTCCTAAGGGAGCAAAGCCCCACACCCTATGCCCTTGATGAGTTCCAGCAACGCTGCGGCCCCCTCAGCCATGGTGTTGGAGGAATCTCCCCTTCATGGTGCAGGGCGTGGGTCAGAACACGACCCCACAGACCCCTCACCCTCCTGGATTCCACAGAAGCAATGGGGATGCCGGGGCCACCTCCTTCCATCAATTGCACCTGCTGCCCCTCCCCAGAAGTTCCTCCATCGCTTTTCCCCAGTGGCCCCTCCAAATACTCCAGGATACCAGGATGTGGAAGGCAGTTTAAAGCCACCCTCTCATTTTACAGATGAGGACACTGAGGCCCTTACAGGGAAGGGACTCGCCCAAGGTCACAGAGGTACAGCTAACACCACGGGCACGCCTCGAACCAGGCACCCACCTAAGCGCCCTCGTCTCCTCACACCACGCCCGAAGTGGGACCTTCTCCATCTTACACAGGGGAGGACTTGGCCTGGGGTTGAGAGAGGCCAACATGGCCCAGGTCACAGCACTAGAAAGAGGGCAGGATTCTCACAGGGTCCCCTCTGCTGCCAAGGCCCTGCTGCTGACCCTGACACACACACTCGGTGTCCCCCACACAGCGATGAATCAGATACGTCCACAGAGAGAGGTAGGAATAGGTTTAGTGAGGCCAGGCAGCTCACTCGGCTTCTTTGAGTCTCGGTTCATCTGCTAAAAATGGGAATGCACAATCCCATCTTGCTAGACTGTTTGGAGAAACAGTGCATGAGCTTTGAGTCCTCCACAAATTACGGCTCTCTTCCCTCTTAAACACGATACTCGCCCGCCTTGCTGGGTCTGTCTGCTGCTGATTCTCTCGGGCAGTGGGTGTGCAGTAAAGCCTATCTGCTCTCCCGCTAGGACCCGCTGGGACTGGGGTCAGTGGGCAGGTGTTGGTGTGGGGTTTGGCTGAACTTCTAAGCACTTTTGAAGCTGAGACTTAGGTTGCTGGCCTCACCATCCTCAGTGAAGCACTAATAAATGAGCCAAAGAGTCACCCACGAAATGCCCCACCAAGCACCCATCAGCTGACCCTGAACACCTGCTGGGTGCAAGACAGAGCTGAGCCCTGCCCTGGGAGATACAGTAGGAAGACACACCTGCCCTACCCTCAAGCCGAGTGTTGCCACTCTAATTGAAGATTTAAGGCCAGTCGCTGTCCAGGTCAGTGCCACAGTCCCTTCCTGTGTTCCCAGTGGGGAACCTGGCAGACAGCGGGGAGAGCAGCATGTAAAGAAAAGCCCACAATGAGGTATTCTGCTGACCACACACAGCTGCACCTTCTGGCGATGGAGTCGTTAATACCTGGAGAGGGGGCCACCCAGCGAGGCAGTGGCATAGGGACCCAGTCTCCTGGTGGGGAGCTGACCCAGCACATGAGGTCGGCTTCAGAGTGGGCTGCCAGTGTGCAAACAAGGGCTGCCTGGGGTCAGGCAGACGACGGTCAAAGTCAGAGTCTCTTTATCAGAAGAAGACAGGAAGAATTAAGGGAGACATCTTCCTGCAGCATGCAGAATGGATTAAAGGGGAGAGGAACGGTGAGGAACAGCAGGAAAACCAGTTAATTGGCCAGGTGGGAGGCACCTCCATGGGGGAGGAAAACTAAAGAGGGTTCTGTGGGCTCTGATGTTCAGCCAAGGCCAGCTGTCTCCATCGCGGGCGCCTGGCATGGTGCAGAATGAGGCGTGACACAGACCTTCATTTTCTGTAGCTGTAATCTACCTCTTTAAATAGCAAAACTTTTTATTTTCATTTTTGGGTAGCAATTTTTCCACGGGGGATCCTCCACATCCCAAATTTCTCAGAAGTCAGCGTGTGTTGACTTCCTTGGTGACTCAGGTCCTTCTGACAAGGCTAATGAGTAGACTAGACTGCAACACAGGGTTAGCCTCAGGATTGTCAAGGTAGACCCCGTCTGCCTTGCTTTTTTAATTACTGGATCTGCATTTTACAATTGTTCTCCCTTCTCGGTCATCATAAAATTCTTCTTACTACTATCAGTATACCTGTTGTGGCCTGAGAAACTAGACCACCAAACTTACCCAAACTATTTGCCGAGTAAGAGGAAATAGGCCCTGAGTGAGGGCCTGAGGGGCATTTTCATACCAAAAAGCATGAGCTTTCCTGCATGAATGGGGGTTCGAAGCCACCCATTGATCTGCTCAGAAACCATCTTTGCCTGCTTTCTCATCCCCAGTGACTTTCAAAAGTATGGGACCTGCCAGATAAGAAATGTTTTGCTGACCTAGAATTAAAGTTGTGCTAGTCCCTGGGGTCCTCCTGAGGGGCCCCTGAGGTTGGCTGGGGTTGGGGATGGGACTTATTCTAGTTTTCCAGGGAGGAAGGCTGAGCCTCAGAGGACCAGAATGGGCCAAGATCAGACAGTGAGTCAGGGTGAGTCGCGCGGCCTCGAGGCCACACCACACGTCCCAGCATCAGAGCTGGGCAGAAGGGAACTGGAGGCCCCTGCTCTCAGGGAAAGGGCACTGGATTGAGAGTCGGCAGAGAATTCTAGTCCTGCTTCCACCCCAACCAGCTAGGTGCTCATGAAAGTGTTCTTTGGGCCTCAGTTCCCCCATCTGTAAAAGAAGGATGGGTATGTTAGATTTTAAGGTGGGTTCTCTGTGATTGATTGATTGATTGATTGATTTTGAGACGGAGTTTCGCTCTTGTTGCCCAGGCTGGAGTACAATGGCGAGGTCTCAGCTCACTGCAACCTCTACCTCCCAGGTTCAAGCGATTCTCCTGCCTCAGCCTCCCAAGTAGCTGGGATTACAGGCACGTGCCACCACACTCAGGTAATTTTTGTATTTTCAGTACAGACGGGGTTTCACCATGTTGGCCAGGCTGGTCTCAAACTCTTGACCTCATGTGATCCGCCTGCCTCGGCCTCCCAAAGTGCTGGGATTATAGGTGTGAGCCACCACGCCTGGCCTTCTCTGTAATTCTTGAGTTGTCTTTGTTAATTAGCAGGAGAGGGAGGAAGGAAGGGAGGGAGCAGTGGGAGAGACAGATTTTAACAGCTGTTCTGTGTGAGCCCATTTTGGCCCCCAGATTCCCTCCATTCCCTAGTCTGTTCTCCTTTATGGAGTTCACTCCCCTCTAATCCAGTTTCTACCTAGGCTAACCCACCCAGGAGAGCTTTGAAATTTCAGTGGAGTCAACCACAATTCTACAGCCTTTGAGGAAAAGGCCTAATAATGACGACAGCCTACAGATGCAAAGCTCCTCCTGGGAGCACAAGGTCTTGCACCTCTTCGTGTCCCTTGAGTTCCCATTCACAGGGACCGGCTGCAGGCCCAGGAGTGATTTGCCCGAGGGACTGGGCTGGGAGTCAAACCAACATGTGTGGACTCCAGAACTTTTGACTCTTCAGCTAGCTTTGTCTTTGGCACCTTCCATCTGTGTCCTGGGCCACATCTTCCTGGCTTCAGCTGTTTCTTTCTCTATCTGGCACTCAGGGCTCCCAGGCTGAAGGTCCTGATGCTTCAGCATGAGCCAAAGCATTCCCACCTGAGAGAGACCAGGAAGGAAGGACAAAACGAGGACCCATGGAGGACACCAGGCAGTGTGGCCCCTGCACCCACCCCACTAGCTGGACAGGCTACTCAGCATTGGTGACCCCTGCCTGCCTCCAGGTCCCTTTCCATTCCTGGTGACCCCAGGCAGAGCCCCTGAAGCCAGTATGCTCGCCAAAGCCCCATGCAGTTGGCCAGAGCCCAAGCCCTCCTTTTCTGCAGCGACTCCACTGGGCTGGGCTGGGGCTCGAGCTTGGCCACTTTCCTGGGCCGCTGCTGTATCGATTATTTTGGCTCCCTTTTTGCTGGGGATATCAATTTCATGGGTTCCCGGGATGGCTGTGTTTTAACCTCTCACCCTGGTCTAGACTCTGTCGGCTCCCGCTGTCCCTGGGCCAGGAGGAGATGGAGGGCCCCGGGTCTCTCGGGCAAGCTCTGGAGCCGGAGGATTTCCAGGAACAGAGGCTGGGATCGCCTGGCGGCTCCACAGCCCCGCCAACCTGCCTCCCTTCAAACCGGCCGGTGAATTATTAAAGATGCAATTTCCTTTCATCTTTCCAGTAAAATCGCTCCCTGTGCCATGATCCACTGCTTTCCTGTCACTGGCCAGGCAGGGGCCTTGGCAGGACCCTCATCCACTCTATTCCCTCCCCGTGCCTGAGCCCTCCTAGGAGTCTGGACAGGACTGGCCCCTTCCTAAAAGGGTCCAGGAGTCTTAAGGTATCTGGGTGGGGCAGAGGAGACTTGGAATTGTAGAATATCGGAGCCCACCATTTCATAGCTGAAGGAAAACGAGCCCAGAGTGGGCGAACAACCAGCTCAGAGTAGCACAGCAAGCAGTTGGCAGAGCTGGACTGGAACCCAGGCCCGGTCTCCCGGGGTGGGGATACCCCTACTCCTGCACCAGAGCAAACTGGGAGTCCCAGCGCCGTCCCCTATAATGGCCCCCGAGACCCAGGCACCGGGGCCAGGAAGTTGGGTCAATCTGCTGCTGGATCGATCAGTTTTCGGGGTGATTTACAGTCTTTGCCCGTTATTTACCATCTAGTCTCCATCTCTGCAGCAGCGAGTTAGCCGAACATAAAATCACAGTGATTACTGCCCTCTTGTCAGTATTCATTGTTTCAGGTTTATCAGTTACTACTGGTGATCATCACAGAGAGGCTAGCGAGAGGGAGCCCGGTGTCATCCTGGCCAAATCACTGGTCATGGTGCCTGAAGTTCTCCCTCTCAAAGCCTTGCTCCAAACCGGCCTTCTCCAGAAACCCCTTCCTTGAGTGGCCCCTAGAGAAGTTCAGATGCTCCACTTCCTCTTTTGCTCATCCAAGCTCTGCTGTGGCAGGGGCATTTGGAAAGCATCTGGGGTCTTCTGCAGGTGTTTTGGCAGCCTTGGAGACATCGTGCCCTGTGCCCAGCCCTGGCCAGCTGCTCTGGAGGCACCACATGACCACGGTGTCTCGGTCCAGGGCTCGAGGTCTGCCCAGGGTTCCCAGCCAGAGGGAACCCAGAGGGATCCTCAGACTGCAGCTCCTTCCCAGTTTGGCTGCAGCCCCCAGGCCAGGCTGCAGGGGAAGAACCGGCCATCAGTGCTTTTCTCCATAACAGGACAGAAAGCCGCTGCAGACCAAAGGTACCTCCAGGGACAGACAGGGAAAAGCCTGCGGGAGACAGCCACCCTCACTGGCCCCTCCTGTGGCGGGAACAAGCTCCACAGGCCTGCTAAGATCACCAGACCCTGACTCGAGCTGTGAGCCAGTTCATTGCCTACTGCCCACAGCTCACCGCAGCCAAGCCCAGCCTGGCCGTGACCCCTAACGCTACCCACACCAGCTTCACATCCTGAGGTTTTCTGACCCCTCTCCCAAAAACCTCCTTGCTTCCCTCTGGCCTCTGAAACAGAGAACCTCCTTGCTTCTCTCTGGCCTCTGAAACAGGGGACCTCCTTGCTTCCCTCTGGCCTCTGAAACAGGAGACCTCCTTGCTTCTCTCTGGCCTCTGACACCCTCCTGTGCTCGGGTCCTTCCACCCGAGTGAGGGGCAGTACGGTATTGTGGTCAGTAGGCCAGGCTCCAAAGCCACACACCTGGCCTCCACCCCTCCCAGGCCATGTGGTGTGATTGCAGACAAGTCATTTAACCTCCCTGTGCCTCTATTTTCTCATCTGTAAAATGGGGATGATGGCAAGAAAAGTAGTAGCCACTTCAGAGGGTCGTTGTAAATATTAAATGAGCTACTTCTGTAAACAGTTATAGAAAACGAAAACTACTCTATAACATCAGAAAGCAGGTCAGTGGTTGCCTGAGGACAAAAGGAAGGGTCCGGATGGAGAAATTACCAAGGGTTCCGAGAAAACGTTGAGGGCAATGGGTTTGTTCGTTATCTTAATTGTAGTGATGATTTCATGGGTACATACATGTATCAAAACATAGCACATTGTACACTTTGGCTTTAAATATATCTCAACAGCACTGTTTATTTATTTATTTATTTTGAGATGGAGTCTTGCTCTGTTGCCTAGACTGGAGTGCAATGGCGCGATCTCTGCTCATTGCAACCTCCACCCCCTGGGTTCAAGTGATTCTCCTGCCTCAGCCTCCCGAGCAGCTGGGACTACAGGCGTCTGCCACCACGCCCAGCTAATTTTTGTATTTTTAGTAGAGACGCCATGTTGACCAGGCTGGTCTCGAACTCCTCCTGATCTCAAATGATCCACCCACCTCAGCCTCCCAAAGTGCTAGGCCAACAGCACTGTTTAAATTATCGTGTGAGGTAATATGCGGAAGTCACTCAGTAGGCATCAGGCACACAGTGAGAACTACATCACTATTAAATGCTGGTGTTACTCTCTCACGTCCCCTGCCACCAACCCCCACCCCTGCTCTCTTCATCATTAGCCCCTCAGGGTTTCAAAAGCTCATATGGGCTCAAGGCAGCCCACTCTGTGTCTTGCTAACCATGTGTGTACATGTTATCAACATCTGGAAACTGCCGAAATTATACCCCTGATGGCAGGAACTCAGCTAGAATCTCAACATATGTCCCCACAGCTGCTTCTTCAGGAGCAACTGCTGAATAGCCACTGTCCCATCCCTGCCCCTCTTACCCCCCAGGACCAACCTCACCACAACTGCCCACATCTAGGAACTACAGGGTTAAAGGCAGGCACAGCTTGGCAGGGGTGGCCTCTGGGGTCCTGTTTCAGCTCAGTTCTCATAGTTGGTGCTGAGTGCTAATTTTTTGTTTGTTTGTTGGAGAGGCGAGGGCTCCCTATGTTGCCCAGGCTTGTCTTGGACTCCTGGCCTCAAGCAATCCTCTCACCTCAGCCTCCCAAAGTGCTGGCATTATGGGTTTGAGCCACTGTGCCCAGACCTAAATATTTTAAATATCATCCTGTCTTAGGCCACCTTTGCCCATGACCCAGCTACATTGATGGGGCAACCATGGCAGCGTCATGTCAGGACCTTCTCCAAGTCCAGACACCCGGCAATGTGGCTTTCCCTGAGCCCAGCCACAGCAGGGAACACTCAGCCCCAGAGGACATTAGAGTCTTTCAGGGACTACCCTGGCCAAGGACCTTCCAGAAACACAATCCCTCCCACTCCTGTCACCCCTACCTCCCGCGGGAGCCATGGTGGGCTCAGGGGAGGCTTCTGGTCTGGGGGTTGGAGGATGTGCACTAAGTGAGTCATGTCACAGCTGGACATAAAATTACAATTTGGTTTTCTTGACTTTTCTTAAACATTTTCTCCTTCTTAAACTCCTCTAAGTTCTGAGACAGAATTATTGAACTGAACTGGGGTTGGGTGACAAGGAGGGTCTGGCCCCTGACTCCCTGTCAAAGGCTGTGCCCAGGGCCAGGCTAGGCCAGAGGGCCTGTGGGATGAAGGGGCAGGACGGTGGCTCACAGCGCAGCGGGGTGGGCAAGGCCAGCAAGGTCTGCCACACTCTGTGTAGGAAGTGACCTTGTCAGGGCTGACCAGTGGGGAACAATACTGAGAAAGGCGGAGCCAGGAAGCCACCCGGTCACCTCAGGAACCCTGAGGTGGACGCAGAGGCCAAGGTCAGACTCCAGGTCTGCAGGAGCCCCCCCGAACCTGGTCATGAACGGGTGTGAGCCTGTGTGTGAGAGAAAGAGAAAACAAATGTGCACACGAGAGGGAATTTGGTGTGTGAGAGAAGAGAGTGCTCGTGTTTTTGAGAGTGTGCGTCTAAGAAAAAATAATTGTAAGGATTTTGTGTGCGGGGTAGAATATGTACAAGGAGAGACCTTTCTGATTCTGAGAGGATGTTCTTGTAGCTGGACTTGCTGATTCCGAAACTAAACAAGAATCTCCTCATCCTCAGGCCGGGGGCACCCAGGGCAGCCTGAGCAGGGAGAAGTTGCCCCGGCAGCCTCCTGTCTCCTTTCGAGGGACTGGTGGCGCCTTCCTTTCCCTCCAACATGGACTCAGGGTCTTCGCTTCAAAGTGCTGAGCTGGGGCCTGGGAATTCCCACACACGCACCCCCGCCACCCCTGCCTCACCTGGCGGTTGCCTCAGAACCAGAAGCCACACAAATATGCCGCCGAGCCGGTGGGGCGGCTTTCCTGTCAGCGGCTGCCCTGAGAGGGCCAGATCTCCATTATTCATGGTCCTTCGGTGAGTGACACCCACCCCCTAACCTTGAGGGATTTTCGAGAATGCTGGCTGGAGGGCTCTGGGTACCCTGCTCAGGCTGGAAAAGGCTTCCCCTTCACACACTGGCTGGTTTCTCCAGTCGGCCCCCAACACGCTGTGGGTGGCTTCAGGAAGCCCCTCCCTGGCCAGGCGAGGTAATGTTGGGAGACCGACAAGGCAACCAAACCCTATGCCCAAGATTCTTGACCTTTTGGGGAGGTCCCAGACCTCTCTGAGAGTCTGAGAAATTGAATAGATCCTTTCTCTAGAAAAATTCTCTACAAATTTTTACTGTAATGTCAGAAGCTTTTGAGTCCATTCCTCAGTTCCATATGGGTCCTCAGACCTTGGTTAAGGGCAATGGAACCCCCAACACCAAAGCGCTGAAATTGCCAAAATTATACCCCTGGTAGCAGGAAACTCCACTAGAATCTCAACACATAGAAGATACTGGGAACATTCTGGTGAATGAACATATTCCCCACCAGCTGTGATGTGAGTTGTGAGCAGGCAGGACTCCCTGGAGTCTGGCCTCCACCACAGACAGCTTTGGGACTTGAAGCTTTATTTATTCACTCAATGCTTCTTTTTGGTTTTGATTTTGGTTGGGTTGTTTTTGTTTTTGTTTTTTGTTTTTCTGGGATGGGGATCTCACGATGTTGCCCAGGCTGGAGTGCAGTGGCTATTCTCAGATGTGACCACAGCACACTACAGCCTCGAACTCCTGGGCTTCAGCCATCCTCCTGGCTCAGCCTCCTGAGTGGCTGGGATTACAGGCTGCACTACCACACCTGGCTTCAGTGGTTGTTACTGCCTACAGACTTTGTGCCAGGCATGGGCATATGATGAGGATATAAAATAGATGTATAGACACATTTTCTGCCTTCATGTTGCTTATAGTCTAGGGTGAACGAGAAAATTAATTGAACACCTAAGTACATATGTAATTCTATGAAGTGAGCAGGGATTATGACTAAACCCCTAGGGCTTCAGTTTCCTCATCTGTAAAATGAAGATAACTATAGTTACTTGCTAGTCTTTCTATGAGGATGAAATGAGACCACTTATGCTAAGCACTGAGCATGGAGCCTGCACAAGAGGGAGCTACAGAAGGCATGGTGTGTGAGTGAGGCTGGTCAGCAGACAGAAGTGAGCCTGGCCACTCTGTGATGGCAGAGCCTTGGCAAAAACCAGGCCACTACCATCTTGACCAGCCTGGATGCTGGGGCTGGAAGGGTAGCCATTTTAGAGGCAGCCTCCAGGCCATGAACATCACTAGGCAGCAGCCAAGCCCTGTATGAATGGGGAGCAGGTGCTCAGAGTAGGAGGAGGCCAAAGCTGACCCTTTGAATGGCCAAATTGAAGCAGGGGACTGGAATGACCTCTCAGCAGGGGTGGGTTTTAAGATCTGTGCCAATTTCTACTTCTGGCTACAGTAGACTAGCTTATATATCACACCAACTTTGCCACCAACCGAAAAAAGAGATAAAATACATTTTTAAAATTTGAATCTAGAAAGATGAGCTTAACATTTGGCCCTACTTTTCCCCTAAGCAGTAGCATGAAGTTCAGAATGTGAGCAGGAAGTGGAGACTGAGGTTTTTGCAACCTCCTGGAGTTAGAGAAAGAGGAAAGGGGAGAACTCAAGCATCTCCAAGTGGAGAGATGGCTTGTTTAGAAAAAAAAATCTGTCAGTTAGGACCCTTGAAGCGCAAATCAGAAATAGGTCAGCCCTCACAAAGGTTGAAGCGCAGCTTCAAACAAACTTAATCCCACATGGGATTAAAGTGCGCTGCCTCTACTCTATCTCCCTTCCAGAGTCAAGAGTAAATCCTCTCTGGATTATTCGGAGCCTCAAATTATCTCTACAATCCTTCCATATACCATGTCTGGAAGTCAATAACATTTACCAGGCATGACAGGAGATAAGATCATATGACTGAAACTAAGAGGTGGAAAAAAAACACAGCTAATAGGAATAAACCTGAAGGAGATCCAGATATTATTATTTAAAATAGCAGACTTTAAAATAATTGTGATTGATATGTTCAAAAAAATTGGAAAGATAAATAATTTAAGGAGAACTGGAAACTCCTAAAGGTTATCAAATGGAAATTCTAGGCAAATACAAAATACTACAAAAAATAATCATCATCATAATTAACAAGCAATGAATGGGTTTAACAGCAGATTAGATGTCACTAATAGAAGATTAATGAACTGGAAAACAGGTCAGTATAAAATATTGAGCAATGAAGCACAATGAGAAAATCTGATAAAAAATAAAATCAGGGGCCAGGCACGGTGGCTCACACGTGTGGTCCCAATATTTTGGGAGGCCGAGGTGGGTGAATCACCTGAGGTCAGGAGTTCGAGACCAGCCTGGCCAACATAGTGAAACCCCATCTCTACTAAAAATACAAAAATTAGCCAGGTGTGGAGGCAGGTGCCTGTAATCCCAACTACTCAGCAGGCTGAGGCAGGAGAATCACTTGAACCTGGGAGGTGGAGGTTACAGTGAGCCAAGATCGTGCCATTGCACTCCAGCCTAGGTGACACAGCAAAATTCTGTGTTAATAAATAAATAAATTAATTAATTAATTTAATCAGGGCACAAAAAGAGAATAACATTTTTAAATCCCTTAATTTACCCCCATAAAACACAGTATAAATGGTTTTGTATGGGGTGGGTGCGATGGCTTACACCTGTAATCCCAGCATTTTGGGAGGCTGAGGCAGGCTGATCACTTGAGCCCAGGGGTTCAAGACTAGTCTGGGCTCACTTGTCTCTACAAAAAACATAAAAATTAGCCAAGCATGGTGGTGTATGCCTGTAGGCCAGCTACTTGGAAGGCTAAGGTGGAAGGATCACCTAAGCCTAGGAGGTCAAGGCTGCAGTGAGCATGACTGTGCCACTGCACTCTAGCCTGGGCAACAGAGTAAGACCCTATCCAAAAATAAAATAAAGTAAAGTAAAAGGTTTCATATGTACAATATAGTATAGTGTTTGTATGTGAGCATAACATGGGATAATGGACAGTATGTAATAAAGACTACATATGCAAATTTACTTATGGCATTATTACATTAAAAATAAGGAGTTGGAAGTTTCATGCATTAAATGTAAATTTGATGAGACTCCATGGTGTATGAGACTCAGGGAGAGAATGGGCTTTGGAGGTCACTGCCCTGATCTGAATCGTGAGTAGGAGCTCTGAGTAGGGGATTCTTCCTCATGCTCCTTGATCCACAGCACATGGGTGATCTCCCATTCCCCGCTGTGGCTCTCACCCCACTGACTGCTATGATCAGGCCCTGGCCTTCTTTCCATTCCTTAACCTGCTAATCTCTTTCCTACTTCAAGGCCTTTTTACACACTGTTCCATGTGCCTGGATGCACTTGTCCATGCCCTTCTCACACCTACTTCTGCTCAGCCCTCAGGTCTCAGTTTATGTATCGCACCCTGTGTTTAGTGTATCTCCCCTTCACAACAATGACTACATTAAGCAGTAATTTTATTTGTTTGTTTCCTTATCTCTCTTCTATGAATTGCCTCTGCTACTTAAAACAGCTCCTATAGAGCCCCGAATATTATCATCACCATTAGTTTGAGACTAGAAGTGCCAACACTCAGTCATTCACTCGCAAAATGCTTGTTGAGCATGTACTCTGTGCCAGGCGAGGTGAAGACACTGGGGCTACAGGAGGAACAAAACAGACAAACATTCTACTCTCATAGATCTGGAAGAGACAGACATAAACAAACATTAGACTTGTCAGGGGGTGCTGAGTGCAGCTAGGCAACTGCAAAAAGGATGTAGAGGATGAAAAAGAAGGAGAGGCCAGGTGTGATGGCTCACGCCTGTAATCCCAGCACTCTGGGAGGCCAAGGTGGGTGGATCACCTGAAGTCAGGAGTTCGAGACCAGCCTGGCCAACATGGTGAAACCCCATATCTACTAAAAATGCAAAAAATTAGCCAGGTGTGGTGGCGGGCGCCTATAGTCCCAGCTACTCAGGAGGCCGACACAGGAGAATCGCTTGAACCCAGGAGGCGGAGGTTGCAAGTGAGCCGAGATCATGCCACTGCACTCCAGCCTGGGTGACAGAGCAAAACTCCATCTCAAAAAAAAAAAAAAAAAAAAAAAAAAGGAGAGGTGCCACTTTATATGGAAGAGCCATCAAGACCTTTGCCTATAAGGGGGCATTTAAGCAAAATGTTGATGGAAAGGATAATCCTAGCCACGAGGATTTCTGAGGGAGGAGCCTTCTGGAGCTTCAGAAGGGGATTTGTTATGCTTGGAAAAGTAGGAGATTGTGTTTGTGTTGATTTGGTTTCCAAAACAAATTGTCTCTTGTGATTTAATAATATAAATCAAAAGCCTTAAAATATGTGTACTCTTTGACCTACAAGTCCACTTAGGAATTCAGCCACAGGGAAAACAATGTATACATATATTTATGTATAAGGATATTGACTAAATAGGGAAGATAAAAAATATGGAAAGAATACAGATGTCCAACATTAAGGAAGTGGTTAAGTAAATTAAGGTCATCCATACAATGGAACACTGTGCAATTATTAAAAAGATTTAGAAGAATATCTGAAGATGTAGGAAAATGTTCATCACCAATTGTTAGATAGTGATCTGTATCTATCCAAGTATCATTTCGAGAAGAAAAAATATATGTGTAGGAAACTTCGAATGCATACACATCAAAAGTTGACAGCAGTTATTAACAAGTGATAGAATTATGGTTAATTTCTGCCTTTTCTTTCTTTATGCTTTTCCATTGTCAGAAGTTTTTGTATTGAGTGCATACCTTGTTAACGTTGTAATTTTAAAATATTACTTAATAAAGCTAACTGTCCCTAATATATATTCATTTATGCACGAAGAGGTATGTATTGAGTGCCTACTTGGTGCCAGGTGCCAGGATAATAATTTTCTAGTGATAATGAACAAGTAAATAAACCCACTAAGCCACTCTCATCCTTTGATAAGTGCCAGGAATGGGCCTGGGGGAAGGGGTGAAGGTCTGCAGGCTTCCACTTGGATGGTGGAAAGACAGAGGCTCCAGGGAGGTGTGAGGGTATTCTGGAGGCCAGAGAAGGAAGCTGTGCTTCCCTTTCCTGGGTGAAGTCAGAGGCCTGGCCAACAGTGAGTGGCAGGGGGTGAGAGGTTTCAGGAAAGTGTGAAGCCTTGAGGGACAGCAGATCCCTGCCACGCACACCAGCCTTGCCAGGCAGCAAGGACCCCACTTCGAGGTTGTGATCATGCACAGAAGGGGACCCGATCAGCCCGGCCACAGGGGTTTCTCCAGCAAAGTTCAGCTGTTGGGGGAAATAGCTGAGTTCAACTAAGGTTGAGATTCCCCAAATAGACACAGGAGAAGGAGGAAAGAGGAGCCAAAAATGGTGAGGTTGGAAAACTGTCACGACTGAAAGTCAATGTCTAGAGTTAGAGACCTGGGAAGGAAGGAGGGGTGGTCAGAGAAAGAGAAGCTTGACATCAGGGTTCAGAGGTGGTGCAGTTTCTGGTGGTGATGAGGGTACGGTATGACCCTGGGACTGTGTGACAGGATGAGGTGGCCAGAAGTGAGGTTGCCAAGGGACTGAGACATGGACAGTAGTCCCCTATGTGGAAAGTCCCAAGATGCTAGTGACAGAGCCAGCCTCCCAAGAGATGGAGGAGAGTGGCCAGGAAGTTAGGAAGTAACAGCAAGGAGGGGACAGAGAGAGTGTGTGGCCTGGGGCAGGGTGGTGGGTGAGCTTCGGAAAGAGCTGGGGGTTCCAAAAAAAGAGGGAGGAGAGATGCTGGAAGTACCAGTGGGAGCAGAAATGGCACCCAACCACGTGTTGGTTCTGAGATAGATGCAGAGTAGAGAAAACCAACCTCCACTGGGAAGGTTTCAGGGAAAGCACTGTCCTCGAGGGAGCGCCTCGGGTGAACACCCAGCACCATGGAGGCGAGCCACAGGGCCTTGGGGGCCACCGAGACCAAAGAAGAACTTAAGTTCTGCAACAGACTCAGAGAGATCTGCCCCAGGGCACAGCACCCAGGCCTCCTGCCTTCCAGTAGGGGCTCTCAGCCCTGCCTCCCAGGAGGAGAAGAGGCATGGCGGAGGTGGGGGGCCTTCTGCCTGACTCCAGAGGCACTGCTGGACCCCCAGAGGCTGAGCATGGCCTCCTGACTCACTGGCCCTAGATGACAGAACATTCCCTTTCCCAAACATTCCATTGTGTTTTAATGCAGTGCTGGACTTGTTAAAAGAGTAAATTTAGCTTTTATGGGAAGAGGCAGCCGGGCTTGGTCAGGGAGGCTAAGGCGGGCCAGGGGTGCCATGGCAACCCCCAGCCTCCCAAGATGGGCCTGAGAAGACACCTCCTGGCCCCGGCACCTCCCCACTTTCCGTACCTGCCACCACCTTCCCTTGCCACCTCTCATCGTCCCTGTGAGAGGTGAAGGCAGGATAGGGTGAGGGAGAGGGGCTGGCAGGGAGAACAGGAACCCCAGGTCCCACCAGCAGTGAGACTGCATGAGGACAGCCCACTGCTCCTCCCTGGGCCTCATCTGTGAAGCGGGTAAAATTCAGGGAAGAATACTTTGCTCAGAGGGTGTTGTGAGGCCTTCAAGAAATGCTCACCCCCTTCACATACCCTAAAGGGCAGACCAGACAAAAGCAGGGCTGAGACTCCCAACAGAGCAGGGAGAAGAGGACCCGATGAAGTCCCAGGCCCCGGGCAGCCGCGGGGGAGCGTGGGTAGGTAGGATGCTCTTTTGTCCATGGTGAGTGTCCTCCTGACTCCAGCACTCCTTGGTTTGCTCAGTCCTGATTCTAGGGCCAGTCAGGGCTCAGCATGAAGGGCCCAAGAGTCCTAGGATTCCAGAGCCTCAGAGGGAGCTCAGAGGAGTGTTACGTGTTAGCCAGGGTGCCCAGATGCCCCCACAAGATGGGATCATGCATGCAAGGATTTTGTTAGGGGAAACTAGGTAAAAGAATATGGGGAAGGAGATGGCAAAGTCTGGGTGAGCCCTTACAGCTGGGGGCACATGGGGCCTGAAAGTTAAAGACTGGGCCAGGCACGGTGGCTCACACCTGTAATCTCAGAACTTTGGGAGGCTGAGGTGGGCAGATCACTTGAGGTCAGGAGTTTGAGACCGGCCTGGCCAACATGGTGAAACCTCATCTCTACTAAAATACAAAAAATTAGCAGGTGTGGTGGCACGCGCCTATAATCCCAGCTGCTCCAGAGGCTGAGGCAGGAGAATTGGTTGAACCCAGGAGGTGGAGGAGGCAGTGAGTCGAGACTGTGCCACTGCACTCCAGCCAGGGTAACAGAGCAAGACTCTGTCTCAAAAAAAAAAAAAAAAAAGAAAGAAAGAAAGAAGAAAAGAAAGAAAGTGAAAGACCAAGGAGGAAAGGCCAGGTGAAAGTATCCTAGACCGCTGAGATCTAAGGAAGGTGGGCAAGTCCACCTAGAGTCATTGAGCCAAAGCCAGCCCCTGGGAGTCTGGTGTTTTCCAGCAACCAGCCTGCCTCAGTGTCCCTGCCAGGCTGGACAGCAGCCTGTGGGCTGGGATCAGCCTGCAGGACACACAGCCAGGGGGCCCCTCAATCAGTTCTGTTCCCGTGCTTAGTCAGAAGATGCCCATCCAACATCTCCTCCTTTTCCTGCAGGGCCACAGGCAGCAAGATCAGCCTCTCTGTGCCTCCCTTTCCTTGGCAACAAGGCACCCGCCTCAGAGGGAAGGAGTGAGGAGTCTGTCACTACTAGCGGAGAGCAACTCACAGGGCCTAGTTAGTAGGTTTGCACGTGGGGGGTCCCCCTTACTCCTGAGGTTGACACACACAGGAGTTCTCAACTAGGGAAAGAAACGAGCCCCTGCATCTGCTGCTGCTGGCAGGGGGACACACAGACCTCTCCCCTTCTCCCATCTCTTCTCCTCCTTTCTTACTACCCCTCTTCACCATTTCCTATCAGAGCATCTCCCAGACTGGCAGCCACCTCCTCTGGGAAGCCTTCCTGGCCTTCAGCCACACAGCCCTCTCCCTCCTTGGAATCCCACCACCCAGGAAGGTACCTCAGTGGTTTCAATGCCTCATCCCTGCTCAGCGTTGAGCTCCTGAGAGGCCTGTCCTGCCTTCTACCTCCCTGAGCACTGGCAGAGCACACAGAAGTCCCTGGATTGATGGCAAGTCCTCGGAATGCCAAGCCAGCCATTGGGCACAGCCTGCTGCGGTGGGGGCAGGGAGAGATTATTTATAGGCCCTGATTCTATTAATTAAGTTCATTGCCTGCCTCGTCTGCTTCCTGAGCCTGTGTAAGTGTTCCAGTCTGCCCTTTGTACGCACATGACCTCAGAGCAGGTGAGCAGGACTGGAAGGTGAACTGAGGGCCAGGCGCTTAACCCAACTAGCGGCATCTCCAGGCCGGGACATCAGGTGTAGGGACTCGACTCTCCCACCTGAGGTCATGAGGCCTGGGGAGACAGGCCCCACCTCTCTAAAACACCTGCCCTTGCCGGAATGAGATGAGGGTTAGGCTTCTGGACAGTGGGCCCTACTTTCAGGATGAGGTGAGAACCCCACCTCTCCCATCCTCTTCCTGTGGGAATAGGGCCAGGGCACACGCATGGTGCTCCTGGAGCAGAGGGCCCCAGGGGAACCCTTCCTCCACCACAAGAAGCCGCAGGCCTGGGCTACAGGGACAGCACCTCATGCTTTGTGGTTCCTTTTCACATCTGTCACCATGCAGGCCCTGAGACACTCCTGGGAGAAGGAGACAATACTATTGTTCCCACAGTGCAGAAAAGGAAGCCGGAGCGCAGAGAGGGGAAGTGTTTAATCCAAAGGCACAGTTACTAGGAGATTTGCACCAAGCTTGGAATCCTAGGCTCCTTCTGCTGCCCGCCACCTGCCGGGAGAGGCAGGACGGGGCTGCTCGCCGGCACCCCTTTCCCTCCCGGCAGCCCCGCACACACGGCTTTCCTCTGGGCCTGTTTCCTCAGCTGTGAAATGCTGGTGGCAGCACCTACCTTACAGGCATGCTGTGAGGCTGGCACAGAGGGGGCTGTCGTAGAGAGGGACATCCGCACCTTCCCAGTAAGAAGACCTCTCTCCGCCCCCCTTCTCCTGAGAAGCTCTGTCCTCCCCTCAGCCTGTCCAGCCCCCCAGCAAGGGGTCAAGTCCTGGGCTGCAGGGTGGAAGTAGAGCTGTTCTTCCAGCAACCCCATCACCCAGCTAGGAACCCCCAGCACACACACAGGCGTGTTTGAGCACACTAGCTGCATTCAGGGCTGCTGAACAGGTGTGGCCCACAATTGAACGTGTGCTGAGCCCTTTGTTCCATGTTCTGGGGAGAATCAGGTTCACAACTGTCTTAGCCCCTTGTGTGCTGCTGTCACAGAACACCTGGGAGTAGGGGATTTATAAGGAACAGAAACGTGTCCTCACAGTTCTGGAGACTGGGAAGTCCAAGATCAAGGTGCTGGCGGGTTAGGGCCTGGTTTCTCTGCTCCCAAAACGGTGCCTCGAACACTGCATCATCTGGAGGGGAGGAATGCCGTGTCCTCACATGGCAGAAGAGCAGAAGAGAGGGGGAGCCCACTCCCACAAGCCCTTTTTATAGCGGCATTAATAACACATGAGTTTTGGAGGCGGCAAAAACATTCAAACCATGGCAACAACCAACCCATTGACCTGCTGTGCCCTCAAGCAGGGCCTCTGCTCCACTCCCAAGGCCCCCAGCATCCCTGCCATGCCCCCTCACCTTTCCCCACAATCTGGGTTCTCTGACCTAGCCAGGTACAAATGGCTTGGTCTTTTCCCAAGGCCACAGCCATCGGATAAATGCACCTCTATGGAAACAGAAGTATGTTTTTCAGGGAGGCCTGACCTGAAGACAAACTCTTTTCCTCCTTTCTTCTCCAGGGAGAGTCTGCCTCTCCCTGGCTGTGTGACCTTGGGCAAATCACTTCCCCTCTCTGGGCACAAGGAGTGCTGTCCACAAGCTCCCTGCCCCTGTAAAGAAAAGCTGGGGGCTTGGTTTGGGAGTCCTGGAGGGGGTTGGGAGGGCCTTTCCAGGTCTCTGAAAGCCAATTTCTTCCTTCTGTCAAGGGAGGGGGTGTGAGCCCTCTCCAAGGCCCTAGGGGCCCCTGCATTCCAAGCCATCTCAGCCCTAAGATCCATGTGGACCAGAGGCAGTGGGAGAGGGGAGGATGGGCGGCCTGGCCTGAGAACGGCATGGCTTGCCAGCTCCCTCCTGCTTTAGCAGGGCCGGCCTCCCGGGGGAGGGGCTGCCATCTGACCCGCTGGCTCTCTCCAGCTGGCGGGAGGCGTCTCGGGCGTTGGTTCCCAGGCAAGGTCAGCAGGGCCCATCCATCACCGTGGCCTCCCTGCTCCCCATCGACCCACCTGCCGCGCACTCTGCACCCTGCTCCTGCTGCCTTCCTGGGGCCCGACCTCCCCAACTCCATCCGAGCCTCCCCACTTGAGGCCCAGCCTGGGAACAGTCCCAGAGGGCCCCCCGAACTGTGACATCTACAGGTTGGGTCACCCCTCGTGCCTATTTCCTGGACCACCTGGACCACTGCCACCCACTCCACCCAGAGAATGTGGGCCTCAAACAGCCACAGTGGTTTGGCTCTCCCGGACCCTCCTTGGCTCTCCCTGTAGTAACAAAGTCCCCAAAGAGGACTTTGTTTGCCTCAAAGCATCCACCCAGCCTGGCTGGGTCCTTCTGCCATGCACTGAGCTGCTCCAGCGGCATTAACATAGAATCAATGAAGCCCAATTATGCCTGGTTTCAGCGCAGCCGCCCCTCCTGCTTGCCCCTTTTTCCTGGCCACTTCTTATTCCTGCAGGGTCTCAGGCACCCTAACTGCCGGCCTCCCCGTCTCTGTCCTGCCAGCAGCTCCAGATCCCAGAAAGCCCTGCTGGGGCCCTGCTGTGTCTCAGTTTCCCCAGTGTCTGCCACTCATTGCTTGTTGAATGAATGTGTGAGTGAGTGCATGAATAAGTAAACCAATGAAGGGGGACATTTGCATCTCAACAGTTTTGGCACAAGGCCTAGGCCCTAATAGAAAGAGACTGCAGTAAGCCTCAAGTCAAAGTAATGAAACACCAGGGAACTGAGTGGACCAGGACTGGCAGGGCACTGAGACATTTGTGGAGCATGGGGTGGTGAACAGTGGCCTTGGGTCTGGGTGGGGGGCACGCCACAGAGTTGAGACACTTAGTTTCCAGACCCAAAACTACTTGTAGTTAGGCATCGGGTATGTGCCGCAGAAGTTCCGAGTCTGCGTAGAATGTAGCCTTGGGAACCATCGGGGCAGCGTGCCTCTCCTCACAGGGGGCTAGGAACCATGTTTTCATTTTTTCCCACCAGTAACCCTGTAAGGCAGACCTCCCTATCTCCATTTTACAAATGAAAGAATTGAGGCTCAGAAAAGTTACTCTACCCAGGAGCACTCGGTGAGAATGTGGTCGAGCCAGGATTTGAACCCCAGGTCGCACCTCACTCCAAAGCCATTCCTCTTTCTCCTGAGCCTCATTGCCTTCTGCCTCAAATACAGTCCTCCTACTTCTGGCTTCTCCCAGTGACCCTGAGGGCAGTGAGAAGTGGCTGAATGTGGCCACTGAGTCTGTGGTCACCCTCCAGAGGAGATCTGAAAGGGCCAAGCTCTCTGACCAGCCCCCTGAAGCTGTCTCTACCTTGGCCAGCCCAGGGCCCTGTGGTCTTCCCAGTCAGATGCATAGAAGATCCCCAGCTGGCAGTCAGGAGGCCCAGGTCCTCATCTCAGCTTGGCTGCCTGCTAGCTCTGAGCCCTTCCAGCTCTGCTGTCTCTTGAAACCATGACAACACATTTGCAGGTACAGACAGAAGACAGACAGACAAGGCCAGGCGTAGTGGCTCATGCCTATAATCCCAGCACTTTGGGAGGCTGAGGTGGGCTGATCACTTGAGGTCAGGAGTTCGAGGCCAGCCTGGCCAATATGGTGAAACCCTATCTCTACTAAAAATATAAAAATTAGCTGGGCGTGGCGGCAGGTGCCTGTAATCCCAGCTACTTGGGAGGCTGAGGCAGGAAAATTGCTTGAACCTAGGAGGCAGAGGTTGCAGTGAGCCGAGATCACACCACTGCACTCCAGCCTGGGGGACAAGAGCAAACTATCTCAAAAAAATAAAATAAAATAAAATAAGACAGACACACACACACACACATACACACTTTCCTTCTGGGCCAGTTAGGGTTGCCATTTTCTTAGCTACCCAAACTCAGCCCAATTATGTGGCAAAAAAAAGTGGTCTCTGGGCACCAAAGGACACCTTCCCAACCCAGAAGTCTCAGCCTGGCACACCCTCAGGTAGTGACCCCAGGTCACCATGAATTCTGGAAAGCTCATGTCTCTCAAGCCCATTCTAAACTTTTGAATTTCACCTCATTCCTTCATTCATTGACTATCTCCTGAGCATCTTCTATACCCAAGACTCCAGGCAGGGAGGCAGAGGACCTAAAGCCAGGACTCTGCCTTCCCAAGCTCCCCGCATGGGAGGAGGGCGCAGGAGGCCGGCAGTCTGGAGTCAGATCGCCTGGCTTCAAACCCCGGCTCTGTGAGACCTGGGGAGTCCACCTAACCTCACTGGGCTACAGCATCCTCATTTGCAGAGCTAACACTTATATTTTACTTCATTTCAATATAAATGGTTTTAAAATTTTTAATGAGATCATGAACATAAAGTATCTTCCCCCAGACCTAGCGTGTCATGAGTGGTCAATACAGGTTGGTCATCAGCAGGTGAACACGGCAGGGGAATGGGCCCCAGGGCGGCCACCCATCAGGGCCCAGCAGAGCAGGGACAGGGCTGGAAGGACCCTGGCACTGTGTCTATGAAGGGTGCTGAAGAAGGCCCCATCGTGGAGGGCAGGCTGGGACAATGACCACTCAGAAAGGCACAGCTGGGAGCATCCTGCACCTGGGCCCTGACTCCCTCGTGCACACTCTGACGTTCAATCCCCGCTGGATCCACTGACTGAGGCTCTGGAGCTCCCTGGGGCTCTCTGAGGGCTGCTCTCCCATCAGGAACATGCATTGACCTCACCTCCTCCAGCCAGACTCTCACGGGTAAGAGAGGCACAAAGCCATGTGCACGCACACAGGGCTGGGCGCCCGTGAGGAGGTGGGCCCTGATTTGGCAGGTGTGCATGAGGCCCCCTCCACACATGCATGCTGGTGCGGGTGCCAGCACGGCCACAGTGGAGGGTAAGAACACACTTCCAGGTGGCACTGCCAGCCCTCGCCATGTTCCAGCTTGTTGACACGGTGATGGCATAATTACAGTTTCAATCGCAGATTAATAATAAGTCATTTTTGCAAACGAGGAGGCAGGTCTGCACTGGAAAGGGCCCCAAAGGGCCTGTCGCCTCTGCTATCTGAGGCTGCTGGCCGCCGTTTGATGTTTTCTGCCGAGTAGAGACTTTTCTAAGGACTATCATAATAACAACAACCACCCAGGTAATAATATCCTTTCATATCCCTGCCTGCCCCTTTCCTATCCATGGCCTTCTGATGGACGGAGGTGATGATGGAGTTTGCTTCAGAGATGGTATCTGGGGTGTGTGTATGTGTGTGTGTGTGTAAGAGGTGCCTGTGTTAAGATCTAAGTGCAAATGCTCAGTCACGCTGATGTGTGTCTGAGATGTCTGGGTGTGAGCATTGTGTATGTTTGGAAGTATGTGTGTGTTTTTCCACGTGTCTTTAGCAGTGCCAGGAGGGTCCCATCCCCGACAGAGACTGAAGCCCCTCGCCTCTCCCTTCTTCACCCTTAGGGGGACTGTGCTGGAAGATGGGGGTGGGGGACAGAGGTGCTCCCAAAGAGAGCTTTGGGGTGCAGCAGGGATCCTGGCAGGGACCAGGACAGCCCGGCTCCCTCTGGGGCTCCCAGGTAGGGCTGAGAACCTGCCCTCATGGCTCTGTTCCGAGAGGGGTTGGCGAGGAGCTAATAATAACAACAGTGACAATAACAACCACGTCCGTGTGTTCTGAGCTTTCTTTTCTTCTATTCTCTTTTATCTTTGTGATCTCTTTTGATCCCCAGTACCTCCCTGAAGGGAGGGCGGGCAGGCCTCTTGACTCCCACTGGCCCCAGTGGAAACCGGGGCTCAAGAGGAGGGGACCTGCTCAAGGGGACACACAGTGGGTGAGAGACGTCTCCTTGGTCAGAGCCCAGACGCCCTGTGTGCTGGCCTGGAGTTCTAGCCCTCCTCCAGCCTCCTACAGGGCTCCACCTGACCCTTCACGCTCTCCATAGCTGCCTGGGCCCCAGGCCAAGGGGCAGGCAGGGTTCAAAAGACCAATTCATGTTTTCCAAATTCCCTTTGAAGCCGAAAGGATGCCTGCGCCCATGGGATTACAGTGTGGCTCTGCAGGCTGGACTCCGGAGAGCTGCACAACCTCGGGCCAACCTCGGGCTAACCTCGGGCCAGCCTCTCTAGGCCTGGCCCCGCACCCCTGCTTCAAGGCAGACCAGTCATGCTCATGCAGCTGGGACCTGGCTCCCTCATAGGACGGCGACTCAGTGAGCTCATTCCCCATGGCCAAGCCTGCTGCAGGTGGTTTTAACAGCCCTGTGGGTGTGGTCCTGCCCAGGCCGGCTGCCCGCCTGGCACCCTGGGCAAGAGCAAAGGGCCCCAGAGGAGACGAGTGGCCAAGATGAAGGCCAGGAGAAGGTGCTCACACACACCTGGCCTCCTGCTGTCCAGCCCCGCCCCATCCCCGTTGAGCCCCTGGCTCTGTCTTGGGTCCCAGTTACCTTGCATCTGACAGTCAGGCCTGGTGTTTGCTTCACTAGCAAAGGGGCCGCCATGCTTTCCTCCTGTTGAGCTGCCTGACTGCCACAGGCAGTTAAAGCAATTGGAGGCAGCGTCTAATTACGCCCAGGTGGAGGGCCCTGGGAGGCAGGTGGGAACCATCGCTGATAGAACAAATAGAACAGGCCCACTTCTCAGCTAGGGAGACTGAGGCGGAGCATCCCTCAGTGATGGAGGATGAGTCAGGACCAGTGCTTGCCCTGAGCAGCCCCTCTGCTTGGCCCCTGCCCTGGGGCTGGGAGGCGGGAGTAGGAACCCAAGCCCAAGCCCTGCTTAAAGGGCCCACCAGGCTGGGCGTGGTGGCTCACACCTGTAATCCCAGCATTTTGGGAGACCGAGGCAGGCAAATCACCTGAGGTCAGGAGTTCAAGACCAGCCTGGCCAACATGGTAAAACTCCGTCACTACTAAAAATACAAAAATTAGCCAGGCATGGTGGCGCCCGCCTGTAATCCCAGCTACTCGGGGGGCTGAGACAGGAGACGTACTTGAACCTGGAAGACAGAGGTTGCAGTGAACCAAGATCATGCCATTGTACTCCAGACTGGGCGACAGAGCAAGACTCCATCTCAAAAAAATAAAATAAAATAATAAATAAAGGGCCACCCCAGAGCCCCTTCCTGGGGAGGCCTGCAAGGCCCTGGCATTGTGTCTCTAAGCCAATACTCAAGGCCTTCCCCAAGCTGACCCCAATCTACCCCTCCAATCACACCACACTTCTTAGGGCCTTGGCCTGATCAGTTTCGCCTCCTCCCACCTCCTGCCAACCCCCAGCTCCCACCCTCAATGCCATTATTTCTCCTCCTCTCCATCTAGCTGAAGCTTGGCCAGCCATTAAATCACTGCTCAAATTCCGTCTTTTTATGATGCAACCAGCACTGCGTCTGGCACATAGCAGACTCTCAATGAGCAAGGCACGAATGAATGAGTGGCTGAGTGCCTGGCCAATTGGCCCTGGCTTTAGCTGGTCACTCTGTCCCCTGACCTTTTGAGAAGTAATGTAAAGTGTATAAGCTTTTCTTTGAGTCAAGATTAATACCCTGGAAGCCAGGGGTGGCTGGGTCTCCCCTTCCTTTGTGTCTTTGGGGGCCCCAGCACATCCCAGTGCAGCACTGACTGTGAGCCCCAGTTCACATTGTGGTTAACAGACCCAATCATGGGGAGGGAGGAACTGGGCAAGCCAATGATGGAATTTTTTTTTTTTTTTTTTAGACAGGGTCTAGCTCTGACACCCAGGCTGGAGTGCAGTGGCACAATCAGGGCTCACTGCTGCCTTGACCTTCTGGGGTCAAGCGATCACCCTGCCTCAGCCTCCCATGTAGCTAGGACCACAGGTGTGCACCACCATGCCCAGCTAATTTTTTTAATTTTTGTAGCGACAGGGTCTCACCATCTTTCCCAGGCTGGTCTTGAACTCTTGGACTCAAGTGATCCTCCCATCCCAGCCACCTGAAGTGCTGAGATTACAGACATGAGCCACTGTGCTCACCCTCAAAAATGGAATTTTTCTTTTTTCTTTTTCTTTTTTTTTTTTGAGATGGAGTTTTGCTCTTATCGCCCAGGCTGGAGTGCAATGGCATGGTCTCGGCTCACTGCAACTTCCGCCTCCTGGGTTCGCCTGGCTAATTTTTGTATTTTTAGTAGAGACAGGGTTTCACCACATTGGCCAGGCTGGTCTCAAACTCCTGACCTCAGGTGATTTGCCCACCTCAGCCTCCCAAAGTGCCAGGATTACAGGAGTGAGCCACCGCACCTGGCCCCAGCGATGGAATTTTTAAAAACACAGTCTTTTCTCCTCTTCATCCCGGACCCTACTCTCTAGTAACCAAGAACATTAGACATGTTCTTCTGTCTTTGTCTCATGTTTTTGTTTTGTTTTTGCCTCTGTCACCTGCTTGTAACAATAACACTAAGAACTATTGAGTGTTTCCTCTGAATCAGGTACTGTTCTAAGTGCATTGAATATAGTAACTCAGTTAAGTACTACACAATCCCAGTAGTTCTCAATTCAGGCTCAATTTTGCCCCCAGGGGACACTTGGCAATGTCTGGAGACATTTTGGTTGTCACAGCTGGGGACAGGGAGTTGCTACTGGGATCTAATGAGTAGAGTCCAGAGATGCTGCTTAACACTCTACAATGCATCAGACAGGCCCCATAACAAAGAATCATCAGCCCCAAATGTCAATAATGTCTAGGCTGAAAACCCCTGCGTTAAGCCTTAGAGTCTAAGGTAAGGTCATCATCCCATTTTACTGCTGAGAAAACTGAGGCCCAGGGAAGCAAAGTCACTTTCTCGAGGTCACACAGGCAGCAGGTTGTTGTAGCCCAAGAATTCTGGGCCACAGTCCATGCTCTGGCCACTCCACTCTTCAGCCTCACCTTGTAGCAGTCTTACCTCATCTTGTTGGCCAGGACCCCCCTCCTTGGGGGAGCTGTTGGCCTACCCACAGCTTCCAGGCAGAGGGAGGACTGTCTCCCTCATGGCCTTGATGAGGATCCCTGAGTGCCTAGCTACACTGCTTGACCTCGAGGACCCAGACGTCCTGCCCCGAACCTACCACAGCCCGGCTTCCCACGCTCACCTCCCTTCTCTGACCTGGGTCACACCCCATGTGTGGTGCCGGGCCCTGTATGGAGAACAGAAAAGGGCCAGAACAAGGGCCACACCTCCTCCTGTGTCCCCACCCCTCCAGACCCAGGGTGCTGAACACACAGTTGAGCCTTAGTCAGCCCTCTGTGGTTTGGCCTATGACATGAGGGCAGTGGGCATGGTGTTTTTGGTGTAGACAAAGATGGAGGTGGCTTGTGGACAGATGTGAGGCTTGGGGCCATCAGGCTGCCCCCAGGCGCCACAGGGCCTGGGCTAGAGAGGAAGCCACTATTGAAATGAGGAACCTGTTGGGGCCTTCCAGACAGTGGGGAGGAGGAAGAGGCCCTGTGTAGAGGGAGGGAGATGCCCGGACTGGCGCTGGCCGTCTCAGACCCCAGGCCCCTGCTTGGCCAGGCCAACAGACACTCTCCCCCTTGTGGCCAGGGTAAGGGGTCCAGGCTGGAGCCAGACGTAGGAAAGAGCCAGCTGCTGTGGTGAGAAATCTCCCCACCTGCTGGCCCAGTGTTTCTAGGGGGGTGGTAGCAAGGAGGAGGCACCGCTCCCTCTCCCAACTTAATCCGATGGGCAGGGTCTTGCACAATCCAGGATCCCAAGACGTCCTGCTGCCCAGCTCCTGGGTGCTAGAGAGGCATGCGGGGAAGGAGAGAAGGATGGCAGGAGGAGATCCTCAAAGGGATGTGAAATTGAGAAGAAGCCACAGATGAAAGATGAAAGCCTGTGGAGGAGGTAGCCAAGCCTGGGCCTAGGGAGCAATGCTGCTCCCTCCAGGAACCTCTTAGCAGGAGGCACAGGGCCTCCACTAGGCCCTTCCTTCAGCTTTGCCTTCCCAGGCTTCTGAAGGATGCCCATTTCCCGGGAGCAGCTCCCTCAGCCTTCCTGCAATCTTGTCCTCACAGTCATACAAAGCAGGCAAGTATGCTTCCCTGGTAAACAGTCAGCTCCTCCCGCTGCTTCAGGAACCATCGCCAACTGGCAAGTCTTCTCTTCCTGAAGGAAAAGAGCTCCCTCCTGCCTCTGCAGGATGCCTTCTTAGGACCTGCTTAAAGAAAAGGGGAGGCCAGGCGCGGTGGCTCACACCTGTAATCCCAGCACTTTGGGAGGCCGAGGCAGGCAGATCATGAGATCAGGAGTTTGAGACCAGCCTGGCCAACATTGTGAAACGCCATCTCTACTAAAAATACAAAAATTAGCAGGGCACGGTGGCAGGTGCCTGTAATCTCAGCTATTCGGGAGGCTGAGGCAAGAGAATTGCTTGAACCTGGGAGGCAGAGGTTGCAGTGAGCTGAGATCGCACCACTGTAGTCCAGCCTGGGTGACAGAGCAAGACTCTATCTCAGAAAAAAAAAAAAAAAAAAAAGATGAAAAGGGGAAAGACAGGAAGAACAATAATACAAAATACATTATCACCCTTTGCAGAGATTATCTCATTCATCCTCACAACATACTCACTGCGATATCCCTGGCACCTCTAATGGTGCTGAGCACAATAAGCATTTGTGGAGAATTAAATGGGATTAGAGAACAATTCCATTACAACAGCATCAAAAAGAATGAATAACTTAGAAATAAATACAACAAAAAAGGGTAAAACTGATACTCTGAAAACTAAAAAGCCTTGAAAGTAATTAAAGAAGGTCTAAATAACTGGAAAAACAGTCCTTTATTCATAGATAGGAAGACTTTACATCACCGAGATGTCAGTACTCCCCAAGTTCACCTGCAGATTCAATGCAATCCCTGTCAGAATCCCAGCTGACTTCTTTGTAGAAAATGACGAGCTGATTCTAAAATTTGGATGAAATTGCAAGGGACCCAAAATAAGCAAAACAATCCTGAAAAAGAAGAACAAAGTAGGAGGACTCACACTTCCCAATTTCAAAACTTACCAGAAAGCAACAGTAGTAAAGGCAATGTGGTAACAGCACAAGGAGAGACATACAGATCAATGGAATAGAATTGAGAGTTCAGACATAAATCCATGCATCTACTGATTTTTAACAAGGGTGTCAAGACCATCCAATGGGGAAAGAATAGTCTTTTCAACAGATGGTGTTGGGATGACTGGATTTCTGCATACAAAAGAACAAAGTTGGATCCCCATCACGTACTATATATAAAAATTAACTTCAATCAAATACTTAAATGTAAGAGTTAAAAACTATAAACCTGTTAGAAGAAATATAGGAATAAACCTTCATGACCTTGGATTTGACAAAGGATTCTTAGATATAATGCCAAAAACATAAGCAACACAAGAAAAAAATAGAACATCAGGTTTCATGAAAATTTAAAACTTTTGTGCTTCAAATGACACAAAAAAAATGAAAAGATAACCCACAGAGTGGGAGAAAAAAATTGCAATTGTATTCATAATACATAAGAACTCTTAGGCCAGGTGCGGTGGCTCACTCCTGTAATCCCAGCACTTTGGGAAGCCTAGGCGGGTGGATCACAAGGCCAAGAGATCGAGACCAGCCTGGCCAACATGGTGAAACCCTGTCTCTACTAAAAATACAAAAATTAGCTGGGCGTGGTGGCACGCACCTGTAGTCCCAGCTACTCGGGAGGCTGAGGCAGGAGAATCGCTTGAACCTGGCGGGGCGGAGGTTGCAATGGGCGGAGGTTGCAATGAGCCGAGATCACACCACTGCCCTCCAACCTGGTGACAGAGCAAATCTCAAAAAAAAAAAAGACCTCTTACAACTCAATAACTAAAAGACAAATAGATCAATTTTTAAATGGGCAAAGGCTATGAATAGACATTTCCACAAGGAAGATATACAAATGGCCAATAGGCACATGCACATGAAGAGAAACTTAACACCATTAGTCATCAGTAAAATGCAAATCAAAGCTACAATGAATGAGATAACCACTTTACATCTACTCGGATGGCTAAACTCAAAAAGTCAGATAATAGCAAGTGTTGACAAGGATGTGGAGAAATCAGAACTTTTATACACTGCTGGTGGGGATGTAAAATGGTGCAGCCACATTGGAAAATAGTCTGGCAGTTCTTCAAAAGATTAAACATAGAGTTACCCTATGACCCAGCAATTCCACTCCTAGTTATATGCCCAAGAGAAATGAAAACACATGGTCATATAGAAACTTGTACACAAATGTTTATATCAGCATTATTCATAATAGACAAAAGATGGAGACAACCCAAATGCCTATCAACTGATGAATAGGTAAACACAATGTTGTACATCCATATGCAATGGAATATTTACTCAACCAAAATGAGTGAACCCTAATGTAAACTATGAACTTGGATTGACAATTATGGGTCTGTGTTGGTTCATTGATTGTAATAAGTGTACCACATTGATATGGGATTGTTGGTGGCTGGAAAGGCTGAGAGGGAGAGGAAGTGGTATATGCAAACCCTTTGTACTTTCCACTCAATTTTGCTACAAACCTAAAATTGTTCTAAAAATCTTAAAACTTTTTTTAAAGTAAAAAAAAAAAGGAATGAAGTATTTATACATTCTATAACACAAGTGAACCTTGAGAACATTATTTTCAGCCAGTAACAAAATACCACATATTGTAGGATTTCATGTATATAAAATATCCAGAACAGGGCAATCTATAGAGATGAGAAGCATATTAGTGGCTTTCTAGGGCTGGTGCAGGGGAGAGGGTGGAGAGAAGAAAGTGGGTGGTAGCTAAAGCATGCAGGATTTCTTTTTGGAGTGGTGAAAATATTCTAAAGTTGACAGTGGTGAGTGGTAATGGTTGCCCATACCTATGGTTGTACTAAAAAACCCTTGAATTGTATACTTTAAGTGAGCAAATTGTATGGTATGTGAACTATATCTCAATAAAGCTAGTAAGAAAAAGACATTATTGGGACAACTGAAACTAAATGTGCATGGTGGACTAGAAAGTTGTGTTAATATTAAAACTTTCTGATTTTGATAATTGCAAAAAACTTAATGGACGTCCCTATAAGGTACTATCATTATTCCCATTATATAGATGCAGAAAGTGAGGAACAACAAGGTCAAGTTACTTGTCCAGGATCACACAGCAGCCTAAGAGCCCTTAGTTTTTACCTCCTCCTTGCTTCTCTTAGCACCCTGGTCTTTCCCTTCATAGCACTTATCACAATTGATAATTTTACATGTTTTGTTCTGCAAGATGATAAGTTCACTGACGATAGTGACAGGTCACCTCTGATCATCACTTCTCCATATATTTAAACAAATATTTATTGAGCCTACTGTGAGCCAGGCCTGCATGCACAAAGGTCGGTAAGAATATTCTAGTACAGGGCTTGGCTCATAAGTGGATGCTCAACAGATATTTGTAGCTAGGATGGAAGGGTAGATGAGTGTATGGACAGGTAAATGGATGAATGGATGGGCAGATGGCTGTGTGGATAGGTAGATAATTGGATGAGTGGATGGATGGATGAATGGATGGATGGATGAGTGGATAGATGGATGGATGGATGGATGGATGGATGGATGGATGGATGGATGGATGATGTGGGGATGGGTAGATGGATGGATAGGTGGATGTGTATGTGGATGGACAGATGAACAGATGGGTGGGTTGAATGGGTAGGTGCATAAGTGGAAAGGGAGCTTCTGGGAAAAGGCTGATTGGGCTTGCCTAGGCACAGTACCTGGTGTCATCCTCCTTACCTAGATATCTTCCCCTTCCTACCTCAGCCTCTACCCAGGACCCCATCTTCAGACCCATCACATCCTGAGAAACACACCCACTGTACAGACCCTCCTGTCTTCCTCCACCAAGGCTGTCTTAATCATCCTTCAAGGCCTTGCCAGGCCCCACTCCTCCAGGAAGCCTTCCTAGCTCATGTGGTCTGCTTCTCTTCTGCACTCCTAATTCACAATATTAATGGACAACCCATATCATCACATCGGTCATCCTGAATAGATGCTCCTGAGATGCAGACCTGGAGCCTGGGAAGGGCCGGGCTCCCTCCTCCTCTGCTGTCCTAGGGGCTGGTTAGTGACAGGCAGGGGGTGAAGCCACTGCATTGGCTACAAGGCAGGAGTCACAATCTCTCCCTTGATGGAGAAGGAGGACCCGGGTGAAGCCCTTGCTAGGGGCACAGGCAGGAGGAAGATCTCAGCCATGCCAGCTTCAGAGGAACTGCCAGGCCAACCCTGGGGGAGGCTGGGCCCAAGCCCGACCCTCAACCAGGCTGGGGCTGGGCTGAGCTGGCAGGAGGACGCAGGCAGGCAGGAGGCTGTGCGGGTGCCTCCCTCCCCTACTCAGCCCAGCCCGACCAGCCCCCAGGCAGGCTGGAGGCCTGTTTGCCTTGGCCCCGGGCCAGGGCCGCCCCGCCAGTGAGTAATGCGTGAGGACCGCCTGGCTCCAGTTCAAGGGAAACGGGCTGGAGACGAGACGGGGCCTTCTAGGCCTTCATGGGGCTAGGTTCCGGGGGCGGCTTCCCAGAAAGTGCCTGCCGAGGCTGCGTTGGGGCCACTGCCAGGCCAGCCGCCCTCCTTCCCCTTTCTCCAGCCCCTTTTCTCCCCTTCTTCCTCTGTAGAGACCCAGGAAAGGCAGATCTTGAGCTCCCAGAAAAAGATCATTAGGCATGGCCCAGGACCCAAGGAGAAGGAGCTTGTCAGGACCCCAGCCACCTACCCCACACACCTAACAGAGCCAGCCAGTCCCTGGTCCATTAACCCACACTTTCTGAGCACCCAGTCTCTGAAAGGCAAGGACTTGCTGTCAGGGAGAGCACGCGAGTTCAGGGCATGGGGCATGGGCAGCTCAGAAGCTCTCAGTGCTGGTCCTGGAAGCTGTGGCGCCGGACAAAGCCTCCCTATTTATCTGCCCACATTCCAGGGCTCCTGATGAGGACGCTGCAGCCCAGAGAAAAGGATGGACTTGCCCACGCTGCCCAGCGAGTTAATTGCAGCAAGGTAAGAGCCCATGCCTCCTGCCCATGGGACTCTAGGCCCTGCTGCTCTGAACAGTGGCCTTCTCCTTCAGCTTGCGTGGCTGTCATGATGAAGGGCCACTGCCTAGGATGGTTCTATTTTTCAGTTGCATCCTCCTGGAGCATTTCCGGGGCTTCTGTAACTTTGCGGCTCTGCCCTTGGTGAGTGGTATCTTTCTGCTTAGGACCTAAGTGACCACCTGGGTGGAGAAGACACCATGGTCATCAACACCTTTTGGAGGCACAGAGATTCCCAACCCTCTGGGAGATTTTGCAGCCAACCATGTCCCTATGCCTCTCCAGGCCTCTATCCATGGTCAGTCTTCCTAGTTGCAAAATACAGAACATTATTCTGGCTGAGTTAAGCACAAAAGAAAAGTCATGAGGGGATCCTGGGTAGGTCACAGAATCAACAACATGCCAGAGAACTTCTCCACAGCAGGGGTGGCTGCCAAACCACACCACAGTGCTGGCCTCCTGAGACCCGCACTGGCCCTGCCACAGAGCCCCAGAAGGCTCCTCTCTTTCCACTGACATCAGCACTAGACACCAAACGCTGGACGCTGCTGTTGGCCTAGCCGTCCCTGCTGCCCCCTAGAAACAGGATGTGACCACTGTCCACCTCCGGAATGATTCTCCTACATCCCTGCTTCTCTATTCCCAGACCCTGATCCCAAGACCAGGATGGGGGCATCTGATTGGCCAATCCCAGGTCACATGACTGTACTTGGTCACTAGGGAAGCTGGGAAAGCAAGTATCTTGCTCATTATCCTCTCAATAAGACTCAAGTAAGGGCCGGGCATAGTGGCTCATGCCTGTAATCCCAGCACTGTGGGAAGCCGAGGCAGTGGACCACCTGAGGTCCGGAGTTCGAGACCAGCCAGATCAACATGGTGAAACCCTGTCTCTACTAAAACTACAAAAATTAGCTGGGCATGGTGGCGCATGCCTGAAATCCCAGTTACTCAGGAGGCAGAGGCAGGAGAATGGCTTGAAGCCAGGAGGCAGAGGTTGCAGTGAGCCCGAGATTGCACCACCGCACTCCAGCCTGGGTGACAGAGTGAGACGCTGTCTCAAATTTAAAAAATAAAAATAAAAAACAAACAAAAACAAAACAAAAAAAGATTCAAGTAAGAATTCCCCTAAACCAGATAGAGAGCCAGATGACAGTAGGCTAATCTACAAAAACAAATGTCCTCTCCGTTTCATTCCCCCACCTCCAATTCTTTGTCTATCTCATTATCTGCCCAGACTCTCAAAGTGGACATATGCAGAGAAGTTTGTTGCTGAAAGAGCTTTGGGGTTCAGCATGTAATTGCACTATGTCAGTGAAATTCTTAGCCTAGGACATGGCACTTAATAGGTATTGAACAAAGTCAAGCTCTCCTCCCTGAGAAGTACGCAGATGGGCCAGCTGAGGTGGCCTGTGGCTCTGCTAGTTGGCCACAGGATGTGTCCTGGGTTACTTGACTCCTCTCTCTGCTTTCCCATGGCAGACAAGGACAGGGATTAGAAGAAAGTGTCATATAAAGTGCTGCAGGATGTGATTCATTCCGACAGAAGAGACTGGAAGCCTTCTTGAAGGAGTAGATGTTTGAGCTGGACATTGAAAGAAGAGATGGGTTTCATCAGCTAGAGAGCAGGGAAATGCATTTCAGGCCAAGGGGCCTGTGTGGAGATGTGGAGATGTGGTTTTTTACAAACAAAATAACTCAATGTTGGATGTTACAACATACTCTCTGCCCTAACTAGAAGTATGGATTAGCAGGGGGCAGCATGCGAATCGAGACAGTGCCCAGGAGGCCCCTGAATTGTTCAAGCCAGAAGCCAGGAGAGCCTAAGCTGAGGCAGTGCCAGCAAAACAAAAACAACTTGACATCCAAAAATTTCCAGTCCAGGGAGAGAGGAAAAACACATGGGGAAGAGCAGAGGGGAATGGAAAGAATGCGACTACCTTTTTAGGCAGGTGGCTTTTGAGGTGCTGGATTCAGTCCTCAGGGTCCCTTTACACAATGGAACCAAAAGTAATCAAGAAAGCAACAGGATAGAGTATTCCCCTGCAGGGGGTTCTCCATATAGTTTGAGGCATGAATGGGCAGGGAGTGAATCCCTAACAGGCAAGCTCTGGTAACACCTGATGGCCCCTAAAAAACCCTCACCTTGTGAACAGGGTGGGTGTAGTCATTTGCAGGGCTTTAGTTTTGCTAAGTGCAAGTCCAGGGCCAGAGTGGAATTGCTGAGACAACAGAGCAGAGGCTGAAGCTGCCAGTGGGTCCTTCTTCCCTTGTCTCTTGCTGTGAAGCCCTTGGTTATGCTTAGAAGAAGAAGAAAGAGAAGGAGGAGAAAGGGAGATGGAAAGAAGGAAGGAAGGAGGGAAGGAAAGAAGGCAGCAAGGAAGGAGGGAAGGAGAGAGGGAGGAAGGGAAGGAAGGAAGGAAGGAAGGAATGCAGGCAGGCAGGCAGGCAGGCAGGCTACTTAAAGACAATTGGCACCAAAATGAGGGACTAAACCAAGAAAGGTAAAGTCATGGGATGCCGGTAACGAGGGATCCCACCCAATAGAAGGTGGAGGGATGCTTCAGGGTGACTGCTGTGCATCAGGCCTATGAGGCAACCTGTCCAGACTAGGGCAGACGGCTGGAGACTCCAGAAGGGGAAAAAATTGAACTGACAAACTATCTGGTAGGTTTAACCTTGAGAAAAACTATACTGAGAAGTAATTGAAGAGTGTGGAAACCAATGGCAAAAAATACAATGGACTTGAAGCAAATGAAAAGAACCTAGACAACTCAACTTCAGAAATACCAACACATTGTGTAAAAATAATAGATGCAATCATAGTATACTATATGACTCAGGGTGTACAATATGGGCATAGTCATAATAATGTAAGTGTTGGCCACTGGAAAGGGAAGCAATGTGATGCTGCAAGAGAGCTAATCCCCAGCTAGGAGGTTATTAGATGATATCTAAAATTGATGTATCAAGAAACATAAGAATAAGAATATTATTTTGGAATATGGTGATATACAGTAGTACCCCACTACCCTTGAGGGATATGTTCCAAGACGCCCAGGAAGCCTGAAACTACAGATAGTACAGAACCCTACATATTTTTTCCTGTGCATATATACCTATGATGAAGTTTAATTTATAAATTAGATGTAGTAAAAGATTAACAACAATAATAAAATAGAACACCTAAGACAACGTGTCAGCATCACTACTCTTGGGCTTCGAGGCCATCATTAAGTAAAATAAGGGTTACTTGAACACAAGCTCTGCAATATGATGACAGTTGCTCTGCTAACAGACACTACTAAGTGACCAATGGGTGGGAAGTGCCTACAGCATGGACACACTGGACAAAGAGATGATTCACGTCCCGGATAAGACAGAGCAGAACAACACGAGATTTTTATCTGCTACTCAGAATGGCACACAATTTAAAACTTATATATAAATTGCTTCTTTCTGGAATTTTCCACTTAATATTTTCAGACCATGGCTGGGCACACTGGCTCACACATGTAATCCCAGCACTTTGGGAGGCCAAGGTGGGCAGATGGCTTGAGCCCAGGAGTTTGCGACCAGCCTGGGCAACGTGGCAAAACCTCATCTCTAGGCTGGGCGCAGTGGCTCACGCCTGTAATCCCAGCACTGTGGGAGGCCAGGGTGGGTGGATCACTTGAGGTCAGGAGTTCAACATGGTGAAATCCAATCCCTACTAAAAATACAAAAAAATTAGCAGGAAATGGTGGCACATGCCTGTAATCCCAGCTACTTGGGAGGCTGAGGTGGGAGAATCATTTCAACCTAGGAGGCAGAGGTTGCAGTGAGCCAAGATTGCGCCACTGCACTCCAGCTTGGAAGACAGAACAAGACTCTGTGTCAAAAAACAAAAAACAAAAAATAAAAACAAAAACATCTCTACAAAAGATACAAAAATTAGTTGGGTGTGGTGGCACACATCTGTAGTTCTAGCTACTCAAGAGGCTAAGGTGGGAAGATGCATTGAGCCCAGGAGGTCGAGGCAGCAGTGAGCCAAGATCACACCACTGCTCTCCAACCTGGGTGACAGAGCAAGATGCTGTCTCGAAAAAAAAAAATACATATATATATATATCTCACACATATATCTATCATATATGATATATATCACATATATATAAAAAATGATATATATATATATCACAGGTAACTGAAACAGTGGAAAACAAAACTACAGATAAGGAGGGACTATTGTAATCCATTCTAATGAAATTTACCCCTGAAAAGTAGCATTGGAGAAATTAAGAAGGGCTTTAACATTTTATTTAATGCATTATTGTGTCTTTTGAATATTTGATGATGAATATATACTATTTTTACATTTTTAATGAATAAAATATTTTATATATCCCTAAAAAGTTATAGTGATAAATACTGAAAGAAACAGCTTGAAAAGTTGAAAGGGTTACTTCTGGGGAATAAACCTAGGGTGGGAGAGAAACAACAGTGGACTGCAATTTTTTATTATAAGCCTTTCAATAGTACTCGACTTTTAAAATTTTGTGTATGAATTACTTCGAAAAAAATTTTTAAGACAAATGACCACAAAGAGTAACAAACCCAGAGAAAAAAATAGGCAGAGGACATAAACAAGAAATCCACAAAAGAAACAGAAATATCTCCCAAACACATGGAAAAAAAAAATCATCCCTACTAATGATGAACGAAAGCATCAGAAGTAGCTGTGTGTTCACGAACCTGGAAATATGTTCTCATTACAGCATTAAGTGTGTTTGTGTCAGGGAATGAGCAGTTTACAAAATCATACATAGTGTCATTTTGTAACAATTTAAGCATTCATTCAGCAAATTTTCTGTGAGCACCTATTATATAGTGAGCACATAAAAATGTATTTTTTTAAAGTCTGAAATGAGTTGTGTTCAGATGTCAAGAAGTTCTCTGTAAAAAACACAAGAGGTGATTTTCACAAAATTCTTCTCCCTTCGTATTTGGTGGTTTTTGTTTTGTTTTGTTTTGTTTTGTTTTTTGAGACAGAGTTTTGCTCTTGTTGCCCAGGCTGGAATGCAATGGCGCTATCTCGGCTCACCACAACCTCTGCCTCCTGGTTTCAAGCGATTCTCCTGCCTCAGCCTCCCGAGTAGCTGGGATTACAGGCATGCACCACCATGCCCGGCTAATTTTGTATTTTTTAGTAGAAATGGGGTTTCTCCATGTTGGTCAGGCTGGTCTCGAACTCCCGACCTCAGGTGATCCACCCGCCTTGGCCTCCCAAAGTGCTGGGATTACAGGCGTGAGCCACTGAGCCCAGCCCTCCCTTTGTATTTGTTAATTTAGTCTCTAATATTTAAAGAGAGAACATATCTTGCTAAGGAGATAAAAGTAAATAGCAAAAGAAATGAATCACCTATTTTGAGCACTCCCAAAATAAGAAATAAAGTACTGACAATTGGTTTGGATAAGCACCCAATTATTAACCTGCTCAGACACTATAGAGACTGTATCACATACTTTTTTTTTTTTTTTTTTTTTTTTGAGATGAAGTCCCACTCTGTTGCCCAGGCTGTGCAGTGGTGTGATCTTGGCTTACTGCAACCTCCGCCTCCTGGGTTCAAGTGATCCTCTTGCCTCAGCCTCCTGAGGAGCTGGGACTACAGGCACACACCACCATGCCCAGCTAAATTTTTTTGTATTTTTAGTAGAGATGGGGTTTCACCATCTATATATATATATATAGACTTTAACTGATGTATAACACATGTAGAAAAGTGCACAATTTTCACAAACTGTACATCCCGTGTAACCAGCCCTAAGATCAAGAAACAGGACATCATCAGCCCCTAGAAGTTCTTCTCGTGCCCACTTCCTGACATCTAACACCACAAATTGGTTTCGCCTGATTTTGAACTTTATATAAAGGGAATCATACAGTGTAGACTTTTCTGTGTGTGCCTTCTTTGGCCCAGCGTTATAACTGTGCACATCATCCTGCTGCCGTGTAGAGTTGGAGTTCTTTCATGCCCATTGTTGCATGATGTGCACTGTGTAAATAACCATCGACTTTTGACAGATATTTGAGTTGTTTCAGTTTAGAGCTATTATCAATAGTGCTGCTATTAATATACTTTATTTTTTTATTTTGAGACAGAGTCTCACTGTGTCACCCAGGCTGGAGTGCAGTGGTGTCATCTCACCTCACTGCAACTTTCGCCTCCCAGGTTCAAGCGATTCTCCTGCCTCAGTCTCCCAAATAGCTGGGATTGCAGGCATGTGCCAACATGCCAGACTAATGTTTGCATTTTCTTTAGTAGAGGTGGGGTTTCACCATATTGGCCAGGCTGGTCTCAAACTCCCGAACTCAAGTGATCTGCCTGCCTAGGCCTCCCAAAGTGCTGCGATTACAGGTGTGAGCCACTGTACCCGGCCTGCTGTGAGTATTCTTGTACATGTTCAAGAATATATTCTCTAAAAGACACATATATTTTAGTGAATATATGTGTGCATTTCTGATGCAGGTATGATTCTCTTTAGCTTTGGTAGATACTGCCAAAAAGTTAACCAGTTTATACCCCCAGCATCATCACACAAGAGTTCCTGTTGCACCACGCCCTCACTCCCATTCAGTACTAAGTAGCATATCTTTAAATGAACACTAGTATCTTTTAAATTCTGCTCCACTACTAGACAACCATGAAAATGAATAATCTCCAAAAATGTCTGTTATGTATCATTAAGTGATATAAGCAGGGCGCAGGCCGATATGTAGAATGTGACTCCATTGGTGAGAATTGTATATGTGCATATGTAGAGGCAGAAGCCAATTCAGAAAGGGGACATATCTGAGTCTCCAGCATGCTCACCTCTGGGGAGTGAAGTTGGAGGGCATAATTTAAATGATGAGGTTAGCGCTAATTTTTACTTTTGATACCATTTTTCAATATTTTTAAAATTCAAGAAAAAGATTTGTATAAGTAAAATAAAATCTTCTACCCTCCACCCCCATTACCATCACTCACCATTCCATTATCGAAGGCTGGCAGCCAGACTCTGTCATTCTTGTTATTTCCCAGCATGCGCTCCTGCTCTGGAATTACCTCGGGCAGGGCCTCTGGGACAAGTCTCCCGGGCACTGTAATTTCCCTGGCTGCAGTGTGTCATTAGAAGATTTGGTGCTGATGACACGACGCCCATACACAGTGAACATTACAGCCCCGGTTGGGACAGGACAGCTTGGCCAAGGAGCAAGCCCTTCCTGCAGAGAGACCCCCAGAGTCTCGAGCTGCCTCAGTGGGATCAGGCCTTAGCGTGTTTCTGTCTCGACCTTAAGGAACAGAAGCTGGGAAAACTACTCTTTCAAGGCTGCTGGTGTCTCTAGGCTCCCCTGGAGACCCAGGGCTCAGAGCAAGGGCTGTGGAGTTAGGCAGACCTGGGCTTCGGTTCTACCACGCTTTTGCTGTGAGTCTCTCGCTGGGCCTGCAAGTGTTCACCTGTAAAATGAGCTAATGAGAGCACTTACCTTAAAGACAACACAACGTAGGCCAGGCGCGGTGGCTCACGCCTGTAATCCCAGCTACTCGGGAGGCTGAGGCACGAGAATTGCTTGAGTCTGGGAGGCGGAGGTTGCAGTGAGCAGAGATCATGCCATCATGCCACTGTACTTCAGCCTGGGCGACAAGAGTGAAACTGTCTCAAAAAAAAAAACAAACAAAAAAAAGTACCTTGCAGAGAGTGCCTGGCACATACTTAGCCCTAAGTAAACGCAGGTTTTTGTTATTATTATTGTGGGTGTAGTTGTCGCTATTACCACCACCCTAAGAGGTAAAGTTTTGCATTCACCTTTTGGGAGAAAAGAATATAATAATGTGCTTTTTATTTTCACTAGTGTTATAAAGTAAGTACATACCCACTTCTTTTCTTTTCTTTTTTTTTTTTTTTTGGAGATGGAGTCTCGCTCTGTCCCCTAAGCTGGAGTGCAGTGGTGCAATCTCGCTTACTGAAGCCTCCACCTCCCAGGTTCAAGCAATTCTCCTGTCTCAGCTTCCCGAGTATTTGGGACTACAGGTGCACACTGGCTAATTTTTAATAGAGGCCGGGTTTCACCATGTTGCCTAGGCTGGTTTCGAACTCCTGAGCTCAGGCAAGCCGCCCACCTCGGCTTCCCAAAGTGCTAGGATTACAGGCGTGAGCCACTGCACCTGGCCCCATACCCACTTTTCTTGGGGAAAAGGGAATTTGGCTGAGCACAGTGGCTCATTCCTATAATCCCAGCAAGGCAGGAGGATCACTAGAGACCAGCAGTTGGAAACCAGCCTGGGCAACATAGCGAGTCTCCGTCTCAACAAAAAAATTAAAAAATTAGCCAGGCAGGGTGGTGCTCACCTTTAGTTCCAGCTATTTGGGAGGCTGAGGGCAGGAAGATCATTTGAGCCCAGGAGTTCAAGGCTATGATCATGCCACTGCACTACAGCCTGAGCAACAGAGACCCTGTCTCTAAAAAAAAAGAAAAAAGATTAAAAAAAGGAATTCACCTGGAACTTAAATTCATATATTTTAGTTGAAAAGTTAAATAGTCATTCAACATTGATCCATCCAATATCGGTTGAGTGCCTTCTATCCCTTCTATGTGCCGGGCATTGTTCTAGATTCTGGGGTTGTGGCAGTGACCAGAGCAAAGTCCCTGCTGTCACAGAGCTCACACTCTACTAGGGGCCTCTGATAATAGTCAAGCCAACAAACAGATATATAATAAAATGTCAAACATAGGCCAGGCACGGTGGCTCACATCTGTAATCCCAGCACTTTGGGAGGCCAAGGCAGGCTGATCATGAGGTCAAGAGATCGAGACCAGCCTGGCCAACCTGGTGAAACCCCCATCTCTACTAAAAATACAAAATTAGCCAGGCATGGTGGTGTGTGCCTGTAGTCCCAGCTACTCCGGAGGCTGAGACAGGAGAATCACTTGAACCTGGGAGGCGGAGGTTGCGGTAAGCTGAGATCGTGCCATTGCACTCCAGCCTGGGCAACAAGAGCAAAACTCTGTCTCAAAAAAAAAAAAAGGCAAATGTGTATATAATACAGTAAGTATAATGTCAACCACCAATACGAAGAAAAATCAAGCAGGATAGGCAAGAGGAGCTGGGAACGTGGTCTGATGACTCTAATCAATGTGTTCACTGGAGCCGGAGCTCTGCTCTGAGCCTCTCTCTCCTTGCCCAGAGGGTACTGGCTTTGGCCAGGTTAAAGTGGCCCCTGGCCTGGCTGGAGCTGTACCCTGCGGAGATGAGGTTGAGGAGAAGGTGAAGAGCCGTTTCAAAGACTACGTAGCTGAGGAGCAGGCAAGGGCAGGGTTTCATCAGAGAGGAGCCCTGGACCAGGTGGGAGACTGTGCCCTTGGAGGACACCTGGTGGCAGTCCCTCATGGGGCACCACTGGAGAGGCACTTCATGCCAATTACAGCAGGTATTTACTCATCACCTACTATGAGCCCAGCGCTGGGCTTTGTACTGTGAAAGGATTCAAGTAAGCATGAGGGCTGGGCTCGTGCCTGACCTCAAGGAGCTCCCAGATGCTGGAGATACAAGACCCACCTCCATAAAAGAAAGAAGCAAGCCAGATTCTGCAAGGGACTGATTGTGGGGCACAGGTCACATAATCATCTGGATAGGCAAACCTCCAAATCTCAGCCACAAAGAAAAATTTCCACATTCAAACAAAGTCTGCAGCAGGCCCAGGGGCTCTCCAGAGCAGCCATTCAGGATCCGAACGCTTTTCCATCTTCTGTCTCCATCATCCTAAAACATACCTTCCAGGTCCCTGTGGCAGAGAGAGAGAGAGAGAGAGCTGGGTCACCCTGCACCAATTTTTCAATGCTTTAGCTTGGAAGTGACCCATGGCACTTCTCACAGCCCATTGGCCGGAACTGGTCACATGGTCCCAAACAAACTGCAAGGGAGGCTGGGAAATGAGGGAAGTGCATAAGTATTCCCTGGGAATGAAATGTCTCGACCCCAGGTCACTCATTACTGCTGGGATCTGGGCAGGCAGAGTGCAAGACCTGGAGTTTGAAATGGGCAGAGTGGTGAGCACCAGGCTTTGGATAAAAGAGCCCTGGGTTAGGCTTAAGGAAAACTGCTTGGCCACCTCTTGGCTGGGTGACTTGTGTAAGTCGCTCATCTCTTTTAGCCTCAGTTTCTTCTAAAATGGGGGTAGTCAGAGCTCCCATCCAGAATCATTAGAGGAACGTGTATGAAAGGGCAGTCTACACTGCGGAGAATGGATTCAATACAGTTGTCTATGACACATCTCTATTTTCTTTAAGGTTCAAAGCAGTCCTAATATACACACTCTATTTCTGTCCCCAGGGCTTCTGTGTCCCACTGATCTTACACTTTTCCACTAAAATGCCCACGGCAGAAGAGAAACTGCCAGGGCCTGGGGCCACCACTTAAAAACATCAAGGGCAACCACGTGTCCTTGAAGTGTCTTGTTTTTTCTCAACAATTCAGGTCAAGTTTGCATTCTACTACATAAGATATAAGGGCTTATGGTAGAAACAATTGTATTCCTTCTCCCCCTAAGCTTCCACTAAAATGGCAGCTCCAGGCTTAGCAAGAGCTTCCCCTGGCACCTGGGCACATGTCCATGGCAGACTCTGCCTCTAAAATCCCCAGGAAGGCGGGCACAGGCTCCCTAGGAAGAGGCTCCCAGCTCTCCCAGGTCTCCGTGGCTCTCATAGCTGTTTAAATGGACCCTGCAGTGGGCCACCCCCTACCCAGGCAGCGTGTCCCTGCCCGGCCTCTCACCCCCAGCCCAGCCAGGAAATTGTCCCTGAATTAATCAAAGCACTTGCACTAGTCCCAACTCACCAGAGTCCTCCTCCAGCGGCCACTTTGTGTTGGGTAGATTAATTGCAGCTGGGGGAGGGGAGGGAATCCATTTTTAGAAAATCATTGCTTTCAGAAAGAGAGCAGGGTTCTTCTGGCTGAGGGAAAACTGCTGAGCTAGCAGCTTGGGCCTCCTGCTTGAGAGCCGCCAGGAAACCAGGGACTGTGCAGGCTGCTCCTGGCTCCAAGGGTGGCAGCCTGGGCCCACGCACCCCTCCTCCTGAGGCCAGGACACCCCAACCCTGCAGCCCTGGCTGCTGGTGGTCTTTGCTTCCTGCCCTGGCCTGGACTCAGCTGTTGGATGACATTTTGAGCAGGAAGGAATCGCCTCAATATTGGCCACCCCCCTACTATCCATGGACTGGCTTTCCGACTGTCTTCTCTCACTTGCTGCAAAATCCACCACCCAGAGGGCACCACCAGCCTCTGACTGCAGCTGCGGGATGAAAAGAAGGGTGGGGACCCCTGATTACGGCTGGCTGCCTTGGATTAAGTATCTAATAAAGTATCTGAAATTGCCATTATTGTGGGTCAACATGATCAGATATTAGCAATCCCACGTGGTTCAACCTAATTAGCATATGGTCAGCTCTTCACATGAATTTTCTCCCCAGTCCCCATTTTAGCCTCATGAAAGTATAATACACACTTTTTGCTTTGGAAATTGAGGTTCAGAGAGGTTGTGACTTGCCCAAGTGAGTGCTCAAACCCAGATCTGTCTGATCCCCAAACCGGTGACTGTGAACCACATCCTATTTCACATCAGGCCCCCACCTTGCCTGCCCCCAGCACACCCTCAGGGACAATCAAGAGTTGCTCATTGAGGGCACACCGGCTGAGCTGACAAACAGGTCCTTTGCAGGCTGCTGAGTGTTGGGAGCTTAATAGACCCAGCGAGAAGTCATCGCTTGCTATAGGTTTGGGTGCAAATCCAGCTTCCATCACAGGCTGTGCATAGGTGGTCCTGGGCAAATCACTCACCCATTGGAGGGTCAGGCCCTTCCTGAATCAGGGAAGGCCTGCCCACGTCCTCTGCGGCGTGGGGGCACAGGCAGCATGACCCTTGGTATGCACTGACAAGTACAAATGGCAGGTGTTGTTTCTGTTGCTCAGCAGTCAGATCAGCTTGGTCCTTCCAAACCAGAACTTGTTTTAGAAAAAACATATACCCAACTCCTTGAGCCAGGCCTGCCCAGAGAGATTAGATAACACAGAAGTGATGAAATCTGATGCTATCACTTAACAGCTGGGAGACTGTGGGCAATTCTTTGAACCTATTTATCTGTAGAATGGGAGTGATGATCATGGTATCCACTCGCAGAGTGGCTGTGAGGATCATATGGGACAATCCCAGTGTAAAGTGCTTAGAACACTACCTAGCACAGAGTCAGGACATATTCAGTGTTGCCTCTTGATGATGAAGATGATGACAATTATTCCCAGCCCAAGCTAAGCCCACAAATATGCCTCGTTCATGAGACAAGTCCTGTCTGAGCACCACACCAGGAGTTGTCAGGGCAGTGAATCCTAACTGAGACTCCAGTTGAGACCCCAGGGTGCCAAGAGCTTATAGTTCAGCAGAAGAGAGAATCTTACACTATTGATGATTCTTCAGGACAAATTTTTTTTTTTTTTTTGAGACAAAGTTTCACTCTTGTCGCCCAGGCTGGAGTGCAATTGCGTAATCTTGGCTCACCACAACCTCCGCCTCCCAGGTTCAAGTGATTCTCCTGCCTCAGCCTCCCAAGTAGCTGGGATTACAGGCGCCAACCACCACACCAGGCTAATTTTGTATTTTTAGTAGACACGGGGGTTTCACCATGTTGGCCAGGATGGTCTCGAACTCCTGACCTCAGGTGATCCGCCCGCCTCAGCCACCCAAAGTGCTGGGATTACAGACGTGAGGCACCGTGCCTGCCCAGACAGAAATTTTTTAAAGGGAGGAGGCTTCTTGGAGGAAGTATTGCCTGCATCACATCCCAAAGGATAAGGAGGAGATAGCTAATTGAAGTGGCTGCAAAGCACTTGCTGCAGAAGCGCATGAGCACGGGGGGCCTGCAGCACAGTGCATCCCCCTGCTTGCCTGGAACAAAAGGTTTCCGTGCGTGGAGGGCTGGGGACTCAGGGGAGAGGTTGGCAGAGGTGGATGCTGAGGGGCTACTTTCACCAGAGGTAAGGGAGACCCAGGGAAAACTTACAGGCCCTGAATTAAGTCATGCTAGTGGGGGTAGAAAAAACAGAACTCTGAGAGAGATATTTGCATTTTATAATTATTGATCGAGTGAAACAGGATGGAGGGAATTTGTTTTTTTTTCATTATGCGGGACAGGGGCAAGGATGGGGAATCCAGGTTTCTGGTTGGGACAGCTGAGGCATCTACAGGTCTGAGGGAGACGGACCACCAGAGTGATGCTGTCGTCCAGGGAGAGGGTGTAGCCTGAGCAGAGCCTGAGATCGAATTATATAAGATACCCTGAAATTTAAGGGGCGAACTGAAAGGAAGGAGTACCAAGAGGCAGGAAAACTTCCTTCCAATGGGGTACCTTCTCCCCCTACTCTGCTAATCTCAATGCCATCTGAGCTGAAAGTCCCACCTCCTCTGCAAGCACCTGTGGCCCCAAGACCAGGCCTCCTCCTGGGTCCTCGCCTTTTCTTCTGCCTGCTCTGTTGCTGATCATCTCAGGTGTGGCGTCTTGTCCCCCAGCATCACTCACAGGCACCGTCCAGGTCCACGTTACCTCCGTGCCTGCCGCGGCACATTGAAGGTGCTCAGGAGATGACTGTGGGTGACGGGCTTGCCGGCAAAAAGAGGGAAGTGTCAGAAACCAGCAAATGCCAGACTCCTCCTAAGCACTCCTCTTTCCCCACCACCCGGAATCAGCCACGCTGCCAGAACCCACACACCTCCAACCCTGTTCCAGCCTCTCCTTCCTCCAGAAGCCACAGCTTCTGCCTCCCAAATCCAGAGGCCTTGCGCAAGTGGCCAGGAGGAAACGTGGCGGACCACCCTCCCACCTTCTCTCCATTTCAGGGAGTTGCGGGACTGGAGCCACACAGGATCCTACCAAATAAACATCTCAACAGGGCGTGGACCAAGCAGGAAGAACCACTCAGCCTGGAGTCAGATCCTGATCTCCCTAACCACTTACTATCTCACTGTGTGACCTTGAGCCAGTCATTTCACCTCTCAAAGCCTCCATTTTTGCAGCGTGTCCTAATGAAGATGAAATGAGAATTCCCTCAAACGCCTAAACATTATGCCTGGCACCTAGTGAAGCATTCAGTAAATGGTAGCTACGATTATTAAAGAACTTCCGGGCATGCCGACGCAATTTAGAGCAAACTAAAATAACTTTGACAGCCCCCAGTGAAACACCTTCCCTCCCTACCCCTCCTCCGCCGCTACCACCCTGGAGTTAATTAGAACCCTCCTTGGGTGTTTTCTAGAGATGAGATTTTGCACTTATTCTGGGTTACAGAACTACAGTGTAAGCAAGTTTCAGTTCAATGATAAAAAGCAAAAAGCGACCAGGCGTGGTGGCTCACACCTGTAATCCCAACACTTTGGGAAAGGCCGAGGCGGGTGGATCACCTAAGGTCAGGAGTTCAAGACCAGCCTGGCCAATGTGATGAAACCCCATCTCTGTTAAAAATACAAAAAAGTAGCCGGGTGTGGTAGTGTGTTCCTGTAATCCCAGTTACTCAGGAGGCTGAGGCAGCAAAATTGCCTGAACCCGGGAGGCAGAGGCTGCAGTGAGCCGAGATCACTGCACTCTAGCCTGGGTGACAAAGCGAGATTCCATCTCAAAAAAAACAAAAAAAAGCAAAAGCTACTTTTAGAGGTAGTAAGCTCCCCTATCACATGTAAACAAGTTGGCCAGGATGACCACTTGGCATTAATGCCCTGGAGCATAAAACAGCAAATCAACATGTATTAATATTTCTTGCTAACCAATTGTATTGTCATTCTCTTTAATGAAGTGGTGGCGCCAGTAGGCTGTAGCGCTTTTGGTCATTTTTTGGCAAAATAGAAAGTTGGCTGTCCTACATTGGCCTTCCAAAAAGCTTTCATGAAATTGTACAGGCTTATGATATTCAAATCTTAACCCCCACTTCAAAAGGACCTCCTTCCTGGATATAAGGTTCAAAACCCCTTACACAGACACCTGCACAGCCGTTTGTTTGGTATCCAATTTAGACCATCTCTTGTGCAAGATTTCCCAAATCTAAAACATGGCTCAGATCACGGTTCAGCAGCGAACCAAGGCAGGCTGATGCAAAGACAGCACTGAAGAGGCATTTTGACTGCAAGTGCCACCAGAGCTAGGCTGGGGAAGGGGACTAGTGAACTGTCACTTAAGTCCCAGCAGAAAAGGGAGGATATTGCAGGGTGGAACTTGTACTCTGTGACTTCTGTGGCCCAGGACAGTATTTGGGAGGGAGCCAGGAGGTGGCCTAGTCCCTCTGAACAGCACTGACATTCAACCCTCACCTTCATCACCCTTCCAGGGTCTCAGCCCCCAGGAAACTTCTCCCGGAATCCAGTCTAGCAGGGGTACAGTGGGCTTAGGATTTAATACCAAGTGAGGAGTTGGCAAGAACCAGATGGACCCAGGTTCTTGGGGCTAAACTTCTCCATCCATCCATCCTCTAATCCTGTCTCCTTCCCATTACCCTAGATGTAATTCCCTGTCCTCAATTCTACAAGCTTTGAATTATCACCCACAGAGCTCCTGTAGGTTGTCTCCCATTACAAATTCAAGACACAAGAAGGAGGGATGTCTGGGTGGCTGCAGGTCTTTCCAGCACTCTTGAAGACCAGGGCTGTTCTAGATGTCTCTTTTGTGGCCCACGTCTCCCATCCTCCAAGCACTGGGCTGGGAAGACGCCAACTCAACTGAATTTGGATGAATACTCACTCCTCCCCACTCCCTCCAAGCAGCAGAAGAAAAAGGAGTTGGAGGACAACATGAAATCAAGTGTACATTTTAAAAATCGTTTAATGGAACATAAACTCCTTTAGAAAAACATTCAGCTAGGTGATAACACCCATAGAAAAAAACACCAATCTTGTGTTTATCTTTTTTAATTTGGCATTTGTTATTTGCATTTATATTAAAGCAAAGTGCATCTTTTCTTTATTTTTCTTGTTTATACACATTGCACAATACATAAATAATGATGCTTATAAAACGTCTTTATATTTACAAGTAATAATATATTTATATATAACATAAAATACATTTTTTTCTTTAATAAATCTCAGGTTTTTATTCAGGAGTCCTTTCTCTCTCAAAGCACTACAATGCTAAATTTCCAATGAGAATGCTTCTCTTGTTCATTTAAACCTTTGTAGTTAGAAAAATAGCTTATGTTAAAGTCTAAACATGCTCATTGAGCTAAGAACAGTGTCAAAGTATCATACGAGTGTATGAGTTGTAGAAGAAATGAAAGAAGAGTTAGGTGTCAGCCTAGGATGGTACCTTGGGTTATGACAGACCAAATCCTTCTTGGAGGGAAGGGGACTGCTAAGCATGTCCCTCCCAGGGACATCCCTGCTTGCTGGCCTAATAGCAGAGCTTAACACACAGGCTGGGAGCAGGCAGTGCTGAGCTGGTTTTCTAAGTCCGGGAAAAACCTGATGTCACCAGGGCAGGCAGGGGAGAGGCTGAGGGGAGAGGGCACTGGGTGAGCAATACTGTGAGGGGGCTGCCCCGGCAGCCCTTGGGAAGCCCATCTCAGGGAGATCCAGGAGCAGATGGCCAAAAAAGAAAGACGCTACAATGGCAGGGGCTGGCAGGAAGGGAATAAGACAAGGATGAAAATAATTGGTTCTGGTTCGGCCACTAGCAGGCTCGCTGCTCAGAAGCCTGTGGACAGGCCCGTGTCCTTGATGAGGGAGAGGAGGGGCGGGGGCTTTCCCAGGCTGGGGACAGAGCCGTGCTCCTGGCAGCTGCTGGGACCCCAGCCGCCAGCTTGCCCAGGTACTGCCTCTGCCCCACTGAGCATGTCCAAGGGGCAGGAGAGACACCGCTTGGGACTGCAAACCTCTCTGCTGGGGACATCCATAAGAGACACAAAACAAAGAGCACGTTGTCTCCCCATCTGCCGCTCCTGCACACGCGTGCACACACAGCCGCACACTCACACTCACACACACTCCTGACAAGTGAAATGATGACCGCCCCCCTTCATACACTGTGTTTGGTGGTGCTTGGATTTCTGCTTCCCCTCTTCCTATCAGGGTGTCCTGCCGATCATACCTGCCCCTTCTTCCAAAAAAACCCCCAGCAATTCTTTTCATAAGCTATTTCTCAAAGAGCGAAACAAAACAGAACACAAACGAGGACGAGAAGAAGAAAACCAACCAACAAACAAAAAAAAAACGACCAAAGAGTTTGCATGAAAAGCAAGCACTCAGGAGGAAAATATTAGCAGCAAAGTAGTTTGAAGTGTGGCCTGCTCAGCTCACGCTCTGTCCCCTCCGCACGTGGCTACCGGCTGTTGAAGATGACCTCTAGCCAGCACGGGCAGCTGCTGATGAACTGGCGGGTGTAGCACTGGCCCCAGCCCTTCACAAAGCTGATCTGCACGGTAAAGCCCGTCCACGGCTGCTGCATAAACTCGTGGTCATTGGGCCGCTGCAGGCTGTACGCCTTCTCGTAGTCGAAAGCCTTGATGGAGAAACCGGGGAACACCTTGTGTACCAACAGCGTCCTGGAGTCCGGGTTGTCCAGTGTGGCGGACTTGATGAAGATGGGGTAACTGCTGCGGTTGTACACCCACACACCATCCACCTCCCGCGTCAGCTGGATGCCGCAGCCGATTTTGCTCCGCACCTTCTGCACCAGCTGACTCTTGTTGTCCGAATTGAGCTGTCCGAGGCAAAAGCCATTCCCCTGAGGTAGATCATAGAAGATATCCAGAGAGGGCTCCTGGACACAGTAGAGCCTCCCCACTCGCGTCTTCTCCTCCCAGTATGCCACCACGCACCAGTGTGACCGATCCCCAGGCTCCAGAAGAAGTTGGGAATCTAGAAAACACATTGGCAGAGAGGGTTAGTGGGGACAGGCATTGGTGACTCCTAGAATGAAGACACCCGCCCCCCCACCGCACCCAGTCAGCAGCTCATCTCTCAGGACGAGACAGAAAGAAGGAGGCGGTGAGGCTAGTCCTGGACTTGCCCAGGCTCTTACAGCCCTTTGACCAGGACCCTGCCTTTCTTTAAGCATAGGAAGCGCTGGGTGCTGCTTCTCTCCAGGCCCCTGCCCATCAGGAGTCCAGTACACCAGCATCTGTGCCCACCTGGCCAACAAAGCCTCTTCTCTGCAGAGCACAGATGCAAAGGGACCCTTAGTAGCTTGGGTAGTCTGGTTTTAGGGCCTCAAAAAGCCTCAGCAACGTCCTGGAGTTACAGATCTTTCAACTGGATGGAACCTTGAAGGCCAGCTCCTCCCAGCCCCTTGTCATCCTGATGAGAAAACCAGGACCCAGAAAGCCTGCTGCTGGAGTACCAGGGGATGACACAGCCAGAGCTAGAACCCAGGTGTCTAGACTCTGGGACCACCTATGCGATGGTCTCTGGGTGCCTGTCACCCAGCTCTCAAATCAGTGCCGTGGTCATGAGGGACCTATCTGGTAAAAATAAAAATGAGGGTGGCTTGGGACAAAAACATCTATATTCCTAATAGGAAAACAAGTCTCAGTGTGTCAGCAGCAGCCCTGTACACAAAGGGTGAATTCATGTCAAAATGCCAAATCACAACATGCAGACCGGTATTAACCCGGGCTACCTTAACAAAGCTTCCTCCAGCCCAGACAGAAGATTATGTGTCTCAAATAGATGCGTCCCCCTTCTCCCCTTCTCTGCCGGCACCCCCATCCCCAGGGGTGCCCCCTCTCTCCCCTCCTTCCACAGAAGCATCTGGAGCCTGCAGGGCGCCCTGCTCTGCCCTCATCCCTCCCCTGCAGGCCCCGCCCCGCTTCCCTACACAGTCTTCCCACAGGCAGCCTGGGGGCCGGGGTGATTCTGGTAAGGTAATTTTCCTCAACAGGCACTTGGAGGACTTTAAAAGGGGGGTCACACGGAGGGAAAGGGAGCCCCGGTGGCGGGCATTCTGACTCCTCCTTAAGTAGGAGCCAGCGGGCAGGCCTCAGACTTGGGACCATAAATCTCCCCAGCCCAGCCAGACTGCAGGAACGCTGTGGTTTGTGGCAGCAGGGTGGAGACCGGAAGTCTTGTATTTGTTAACAAAAATGGGGACAGCAGAGGGGGAAAAGCAGAGGGGAAGGGCCCCACGTCGGTCAGGGCCTTGCCCTCGCTCCCTGCAGCCCCAGCTCCTCCTCTTGGGGACCTGGGGGGCACAAAGCAGGGGTTGAGTGTGAGATGTGTTTTGGTGTGGCCTTTGTGTTTCTGGAGTAACTGGGTTCAGAGTCAATGATGATGGGTTGCACCCTGCAGGGGGTCCATGGCGGAAGATGGGGCCGCATCCTGCTGCCCCAGCAGGCTGGGTAACTGGGGCAGCCCAGGACACTAACTGGCTCCAACTTTTACAGGCGTGTTAGGACCTGGGAACCCACTGGCTCCACTCAGTTGTTGTTGTTGTTGTTGTTGTTTTAAGTAGCAGCCAGTGTTGGATGGACGTGCCCGTCAGTAAGGCCATACAAATGTGCACACTGCGGCCTGCTGGGGCAGCCACAGACACACACACCCTGAGTAGCGGTTCCCTACAGACACCCCAAGCTGGCCTTCCCAAATGCCTGCCCCAAAAGCTCCACAAAAAGGGGACACTGAGGTCTCATTCCTTTCCCTCGACCCCCAACCCCCACTAAAAATCAACACCAGAAAACTGGCCGGTCACCGCCCCCCATGTAGCTTGGAAGTCCAGTGCTTGTGCATGTGCGTGTGCAAGACTGTGTCCATGATGTCAGTGTGTACGTGTGTGTTATGTGTGTTTCTGTGTGCACATACGTACTGGAACATATGGAAAACAAGACAGGGACAGGGAGAAGGTGACTCATCAGGCATTCACTTGTTTCTGCAAAGTATCCATCAACTGCTAATAAACTTGTGAGCGCTGGCAATCTTTGAACTTTCTTGCTGAGGGAACTCAGCTCTGAAGGCTACACCAAAGACCTGAACGCCCATGGAAGGAAGGACACATTGGCATCAAGTGTGAAGCGGGGGAGAAAGCCCTCTTCCAGGAGGCACAGCACATCCACCCGTTTGGTGTGGAGGAGGGTGTTCTGAAACACAAGAAGCTTTTGCTTATTTTCCCAATTCGGGACAACAAACCTGGCCTGGAAAGGAAGACTCGGGGAGCTACTGGGAAGGAGGCGGGAGGGAGGGAGGGAGGGAGGGAGACCCTCAGCAGAGCCTCACAATGCTTTGTTTCATGCAGCCAGGACCCACTGAAACCTGGCACCGGCCAACAGGAGGAGGAGGAGGAGCAAGGGAGTGAGTGGAGTATGGACCTGAGATCGAGGTGCCCCCATGCCAGGCCTGTCAGCCACCTAGGCAAGGGGTGGAAGCCTTGTCTGCCAAGGGTGGGGGCCTCTGGGGGCAGAGGAAGCTGGGTGGGGACTGGAGCCTGAGATCTGTAGCAGGACGGGGAAGTGTCAGGTGGGTTTCTGTTTCATCTGTGCAGCCCGCCAGCAATGTGCTGCCAGACACCCCCTGGAAAAAGCATTTTTCTGCTGAGGTTAATGGCCCAGCCCAGAAAAACTGCAGTGCATGGATGTCGTGAACAAGGATGCTGCTGTGTGTGAACAAGGGCCCTGAAGTCCATTTGGTGCCCTAACCCACCGCAGGGAGACTCCTGCCTGCTCCTCCCTCGCTGTCCCCTCCAGCTCCCCCACCAGCAGCCTCTGTCCTCCCGTTAGGACAGCTCCACTCTCCTCCTGCCGGGACTATCTCTAAGCACACACAAACAACAAGCTTTCCAGCAAAACCATTCGGCAACAGCAAAGGCCCCTCGAACACACACCCTTGTGTGAACATCACACCTTCTGGGGACCCCGCACGACATCCCCCATTGCCACTACAGAGATTCCCCTTTGCCCTGAATTCCCCGCCATTTGGGCTCATTTCTGGGAAATGCTCAGCTTCATCTTCACAGAAACACAGTTCCCTGAATCGGGCCCACAGCCCACACGAGTCTCCCCACAAAGGTCTGTGTGGACGCTTTGCTCCCAGGGACTTCCCGGGCCACGTGTCGAGGGGCTGGGAAGTTCAATCAGTACAAGGACTAAGGAAGAGCCTTGGCCTCTCGCTGATAGTTAACCTCTGAAGGCAAAACTCACAGTCCTTTGTTAATTTCCCTCAGCTTTATAACCTTTTCCGGTATTTTCCACAAACTTCTCCCCCTCCCCAGAAAACTGTACAGGGGCTTGTTTTAAAACAGTATGTGTTCATTTTAAAGCATCCAAAAGAAAAGCTGTGTTGTAAAAAGCTCACTAATCAGATGCCTGCTCACAATTTTTTCTTTTTATTACAGTGTGGGGAATTTTTGGAGCAACACCAGAAAAATGCTGAATCTGCCTAAAATTCCTTTAAGGTGTTGCCCCCCCACCACCTTCCCCATTTCCCTTAAAGCATAAAATCCTCCCTTTAAAGGGAAGGGGGAGGTGGGCGTTGAGAAGGGAGAGGACTTCAGCCTGTGTTTGCGCTCCAACTGGGGAAGACCACTTAGCAAGGAGCTCCCTGACTCTTACAAAGAGTTATTTAATTACCCTGCTCATGAATGAACAGACCAGACCCTTCCAGGAGACCAGAGGCTCATGAATGAACCTCACACCCCAGGTCTCAATGGCACAGGGTGACCAGGCCTCAAGGCCACATTTTAGGTTAAGCAAGGAATTTTCCCCTTCTTAAATGTTTTTCTTTTTTTTTTTTTTTGAGATGGAGTCTCGCTCTGTGGCCCAGGCGGGAGTGCAGTGGCACAATCTCGGCTCACTGCAAGCTCCGCCTCCCAGGTTCACGCCATTCTCCTGCCTCAGCCTCCCGAGTAGCTGGGACTACAGGCACCCGCCACCACGCCTGGCTAATTTTTTGTATTTTTAGTAGAGACAGGGTTTCACCGTGTTAGCCAGGATGGTCTCGATCTCCTGACCTCGTGATCCGCCAGCCTCAGCCTCCCAAAGTGCTGGGATTATAGGCGTGAGCCGCCGCACCCAGACCCCTTCTTAAATTTTTAATTTGAAGGTGTCAGGAGATGAGAAAGAAGAAAAATGGGAGGAGGGGGGAAAGGCCTTGCTCAGTGCCTCAACAATACCATTCTCCACCTGAAGGCAGAGGGCAGAGAGGCAGAGCAGCTCCAAGAACAGCCATGGGGTTATGAGAACACGGGCACGCGTGGAAGAGAAGCTATCTGGGCCTGACTGGGCCCAGACACACAAAGGACGTACTTGTGGGGAGGGGGTCCCCCAAGATTCCATTTAGGAACAAGGGCAAGCTTGGGGAAAAAAGCCAGTAAAGACATGAGCTCCATCAGCTGACGCCCCACGGTTAAATGTGCCCAATTGCTAGGGTACCGGGAGCTAGGGTCAAAGGCGAGTGAGGAGGGGTCTCCACCGGCTCTCATCTCTGTGAGGCACTTGGATAATGAAGTGATATTCCTCTGCCAAAGTCCAACAGGGCCACGGGACTATCAGCCCCCTCCTCCATGGTCCAGCAGAGCAGAAGGCTGAGGACGGAGAAGTTGGGGAGGAAGGGCGCCTGGGCAGGCACGGCCGCCTCCTGCAGGCTCCCTGTGCCAATCAGGGGCAAACGAAGGGCAGAAATGTGGACAGAGACAGCTTGCACCTGGCAACCTGGGAGCGCAAACATCACCACGCCTCGCCAACGCCAGGTCCAGGGTCCTCCCTCCTCAGGACCCAGGCGCCACCAACGGTTGCCTCATCCTGTCTCTCCCTCCACATCAGACATCTCAAAGGTTAACAGCACCCATCCCCTGCTCCCAACCCTGTCAGGAAATTGGCTGTTCTGATATCAACAAGCCCTCTTCAGGGACAAGCCTAAGATAAAAGGGGACTCCAGTGCCAATCCATCCCATCTATTCTCACGCCAAACCATCATAATTCACAAGGACCCTTGCTGGTCTCTTGTTTTCAATAGGCGAATCCCTCCCCCAAATAGAGACGCGTAAAACTTGCTGAGATATCTGGGCTCACTTTAAGGGGCTGCCTCTAATCCACCATGCTCACAGCCTCATCCAAAAGAGGAAATAGGACCCCAGAGCTCCCTCAGACTCCTCAGGAAACACAGACAATGCTGGGGTTTAGAGTGAGTTCCTCATGGAGGAAACAAACCAAAATGTTTCAGGTAAACTGCGAGTTAATCAGAAAACACTGGGGCCCAACCCATCTCCACCACCCCATGCTCTCTCCCCAAACAGATCAGACGATGAATCCTGGCTGGTGGAAGGCTGACCTGAGAACACTGGATTTTTTTTTTTTTCATGCTTTGCAGCATCTCTAGTGAAGTGAGATGGCTGGACTTGGGGGTGGGCAGGGGGTGCCACAGGGTCTCCTTCAAAGGCCAGGCTGCTTTCTAGTGAAGTGAGATGGCTGGACTTGGGGGTGGGCAGGGGGTGCCACAGGGTCTCCTTCAAAGGCCAGGCTGCTCTCTGGTTCCCGGGCCCAGCAGGCTTCGTTTCCACCCCTTAGCGCGTTCTAGCCATGGCAGAACCCCCGCCCCTGTGCCAACCCCAGAGGTGAGCCGACCAGCTACAAAGCCAGATATGCATTTCACACCAACCTCGCATGCAGCCTCCGGGTAACTTCAGCTCATCCCTAAAACAGGGTTCCCCCAAGGCCAGCCTCATAAGGTTGCTGTACCAATTTGATGCAAAAGTGATTGGGGCCAGCTTGTGGAGAGTGCTGCACACGCGTTGGTCTCATCTCTGAGGCTCCTGGGTTCTCCAGCCGCTCAGAAAATGCCCACCAGTCTTCCTGATTGTCTCCACATCCCCACACCCCATGGTAGAACAGTTCTGGGCCAATGCCTACACTTAATAAGCATTTACTTTGCATAGGCTGTGTTCTCTAAGTGGCTCATGACAACCCTCTGAGGCTGCATACTATCACCAGCCTATCTTAAAAAGGGGAGTAGTGGGGGTGAGGCACAAGTCACTGGCCGAAGTGCAGAGCTGCAATTCAAGCCCAGAATATTGCCTGGTGTGAGCTGTGGACACAGGCCTCTAAAGCCACCAAGCCCACTGTTCCTCTCCAAAGTGTCCTTCAGAACACACTTTGGAAATGCTGCACCAGCTTTTAGAGCTGCGCATGGGGTGCAACTCCCCTGCAGCAAGAAGTGGGGGGTGATACGGCTTTTTTGCCAGCAAGCTGCTCTGTGACCTTGGCCAAGTGGCTTGCCCTCTCAGGGTCTCAGTTTGACCTGTCCATAAATAATGTAAAGGGGACAAGGGAAGATGGCCCCATGGGCCCCCTTCTGCCTTCATGGTCTCTGGCTGGACTCTGATTCTCAGTATTAAACAACACTGGTTCCATTTATTTTTACTACCTTCCAGAGAGTAAGAAAACCACTTTGAGGAGCAGGGTACATTTTTGCATTTAATTTGCAACAATAAAACAAAATAAAATCAAAAGGGAAAGGAGGTTTGAGTCAGGTTTTGCTGTGTCCATCTCTAAACCAACTTTTTTTTTTTTTAATTTCAGAGTCAGAAATGACTTTTTACTCTGTCTTACTATTCATCACCCTCAAGAGACAGTGAGCCCCCAAGAGAGGATCTCTTTTATCACTGTCATCTGTCCACTGTCTGCCCAGGCTTGGTTCCCTGAAGTTTCTCCTCCCATCACCGCCCTCCTTGCCACCTCTCCCAAGCCTACATATTTCGCAGATCCTGCTGGTCTAGAACACTAATTAGTGACTGCGTCCTTACAAATTATGTTAAATAATCAATTCCTAGAACTAAAATGTACTCCCTGGCTCCCCAAACTGGTCCCACACCACCTCCCAAAACCCCCCAAGCATCTGAGTCTGAAGCCCCCAACCTGGGGATGAATGCTCCTAAGAGCATTTATCTCGCCATGGAGAATGTAATTGAGGGTGGCACGGGGCAGGGGAGGAGAGCCACACAAATCAAAAGCTCTTGTCTGTCTCGCCAGTCAGGCTGACGCGGCTTCCTGTGCCCCAGCATTCAGCCATGCAAATTACAGCGTGTACCCAGCTGCCTGCAGCCACTGCTGTCTGAGGAGGCCCGCTCTGCCCAGGCTCCTCTGAGAGAGGCCTCAGAGGAAGGGTGGGGACTCCCGACCCAGCCAACTCCATTCATAATATTGACAGTAAAGGGCCTCTCTGGCTGCTGTTTAGTGTGCATGCAGCCGAATCATTTCTCGAGTTCAAATTTCCAGATACTTCCCCTCCATGGTACACCAACCAGGTTCCCACTGTTACCCCCCAAGTAACTCAGAGCAGCTCTCTTCAGAAAGGGGGTTCACATATTAGCAGGCACAGAAGCCCTCAGCCCTGCATGGCATTGTCTGCTCAGCTGCCTTCCCTCTGGGCATGACCCTGGCACCCCCAGGAAGACACAAGGGCTGGGACAAGCATGGAACAGAAAGTCTGTCGTGTCCAAGAGAAACTACCAAGTCAAGTCTCTTACCTCACCCACCTACCCACCTGCCACCCTGAGAGTGTAGGAGATTCCCCAAATTCCCTATCTGGATTTCCAACTGGGCAGCTGGCACTGAATGCTGATTCATTCTCTCTCTCTCTCTCTCAATCTCTTTCACACACACACACACACACACACACACACACACACAGTTAAAGCATCATGAAAATCTTAATACAAACCACTGCATCATTAAGCCAATTTTCCAAAAGGACAAAACCCCTAGAAGGACAGGACAGTTTTCCCCTGGTTTTGCAGGTGGTGGGGGGGCTCTGTGTGTGCAAGAAACCAAGCTACTTTTGCTGTGGGCCTCGTTTTAATAAAGCCCCAGGCTACCAGGACCCCTAGTCCTTGGAAGGCATCACAGGACCCAAAGGCAGACCCTTCTCCCACCCTATCCCCCACAGGTCCAACTCCACTGCAGTTTCTAGAGGGTAGGAAAACTGTCCGAAGACATGGAAAAATACAGTGAGAAACAAAAGTCCTTTTCATTCCTCCCCTCCCCCGGCTCCCCTTGTTCCATAACAATTATGAAAACTGTTGGATGGGATGGCATTTTGAACATTTACTGCATTCCGGCCAATAAATTCCAATGCAGGATCCGATGGAAAAGCTCCTTCTTCTCCTGCGAGCTCCCTCCCTGGCCCCCCTCCCCGTGCACTCCCAGCCCTCATTCCATCTCTCACTTTACAACCCAATACCAGGGCCTGGCCAGGCCAGGGCCGCACTGTACTTAGAGGGAAAAACAACAGTACGACAGCCTGGAGACAGCGTGCAGACTGGAAAAGTTAATCATTACTTCTGTCTGCCTCCGTAATCTAATCTCTCCCGCTTGGACACACTCACTGTTCAGCCATCCCAGCCCTTTCACCCCTAAAGCACCCAGGACCTCCCAGACCCAAGCCCCCACTCCCTCTGGCGGGTCCTCCCACTCCTAACCTCCAGTTAGGAGGTCAAGGGAATAAAAGAAGAATGAAAGGGTCCCCCACCCAGAAGCTGCTGTCACAAGGCCCTGGAGTCCAACATACACGGCCAGCTGCTCTGTGCTGGGTGCCCCACCTTTCAGAGCCTCCAGGCCTCCCATAAACATGGGCTCCCATAAATGTGAGCTCCAATCTGGCTGGTGACTGCAGCAGCCCAGCACTGCCCCTCCCCCACCGCACAGGGACAGACTGTCCCCTCCCCCCTTTCTCACTCCCTCTGCCCCAGGATTCACCCTCAAGCCCACCCCGGTGGGTAGGGCTCCCCCACCCCATGCGATCAGTGTGTGCCGACACACGACGCACAAGTCAAGGAGGCCCTACCGTTGGTGATGCCTTAAAAAATTAAACACAGAATGACAGTGTAATTTAGCAATTCCACCTCTGGGTATATACCCAGAAGAACTGAAAGCGGCGACTCCAATGGTATTTGCACATCCATGTTCACAGCAGCATTATTCACAATAGCCAAAAGGTAGAAGCAAGCCAAGTGTCCATCAAGCAATAAATCAACCAGACATGGAATATTCATACAATAAAATATTATTCAGCCTTAAAAAAGAAGGAAATTCTGACATACGCTAGAGTATGGATGAACCCTGAGGGCATTATGTTAAGTGAAATAAGCCGATCACAAAAGGACAAACAGTGTCTGATTCCACTATTCTATGAAGTACCTAGAGGAGGAGGCAAATTCACAGACAGAAAGAATGGTGGGTGCCAAGTGCTGGGGGAGGGGAGAAGGGAAGTTAGTGTTTCATGGGAACAAAGTTTCAGCTAGGGAAGATGAAAAAGTTCTGGATGTGGACGGTGGGGATAATAGCACAATATGAATGTACTTAATGCCACAGAACTATACACTTAAAAATTGTTAATATGGTATATTTTATGTATATTTTACCACAATAAAAGAAAAAGGCCTCAGCTCTCTTAAGGCTCTCCTTTGCACCCCCATAACTAGTCCTCATAAGCATAGATTTCCTGAACTGGGGATTCCACGGGTGGGACTGGGCTTCAGCAAAGATATCGGCCCCCTGCAGATGTATACAAATTGTGGTATAGCATGCATTTTTCTGAACAGAGTCCTCAGCTTTCACCCATACTTGGAAGAGTTTGCGAGCCAAGAGACAGAAAGAACTACAACCTTTTTATTTTAAAATGGAAGCAGTCTTTGGCTTCCATAGGGATATCTCATCAATAGGGGGATCATTCCCACACCCCTCAAATCCAAGAGACAAAGATCACAGATCACCGAAGGGACTTGGCAGCCAAGCCCAAGCCCTTATTTTGCAGATGAGAAAACTGAGGCCCAGAACACAGAAATGGCTCCTGCAAGGCCATGTGGCCAGCCAGGGGCTGAGACACTCGGCCTCAACCCAGGAGAGCAGGCCAGCCTCTAGTGACAGGAAAGTGGAGGATGCTGGCCCCGCCATTGTAATTCTCTCCCAGCCCCCTCCTGGGACTAGGGCATCCTGGACACCCTGCGGGGAAGGTGGGGGTGCTTCTGAGTTTTTGCAGGCCCCACGATCCTGGGCTCTTCCCCAGGAAACAGCCCCCCAGCAGGGTTTTGATTGTGCCCCCACTGAGCAGGAGATGGGGCCCATCTATTTGTAAGAACGGTATGGTGCACTCAGATCACACTGAGAACTAACTTTTTAATTTTCCCTCTTGGTTACTGATTCATGAGGGGGTGGGGCAGGGCTGGCTCTGAGGCTGCAGTGAGGCTGACAAGGTCCCCAGGCCCAGCTCTTGATGATCCTCACTTAGCCTGCAGGGGAAGGAGACACTTAACAGCTTCATGAGGTGACTGGAAGGTGGGACAGGGGACAGGGACAATCATTTAACCTCCGAGTGAGCCACCCCAGAAAATGCAGACAGCTAATCTGCTAACGGCACAGTCATATCTTGGCGTCTTATTGTTTTTGTTCCTGTTGAGTGACAGTCGCAGATCAAAACGTAAGAAAGCAATACTGAAATGAGCACACAGTCGCTGGCCTGGTTATCTGAGTTGTCTTCTGGCTGAAAGAAAGTCCCAACTTTGCAAGATGAAATTGGAGTTGAGACCAGATCTTCCCTTTCTGCTCTGATCAAACCCCCCAGCAAAAGCAGCTCTCCCTGCCTTTTCTTCCTGGTGGGGCTTCACGGAGGAGCAAGAAGAGTAATTCAATTAGTGAACTCCACAGAGCTTGGAAGCCATCGGTTGGCCCCGGGGGAAAAGACAGGGAAGGATGAACGTGAAAAGGAAACACCCTGGTAACTGCATCTTAGATTATTTCATCCAAACCCAACCCCAGACAGGCCAGGGCCTCACACACAGGGCTGACACCTCAGAAACGGGCTTAACCCTCAGATTTAAAATTAAAAAGCAAGAATTTCTTTCATCCCCCAGATGGTCTTCGTGAGAATCAAGTCCTCTGGAGTTACAAAGGGAAAGTCACTCCTGGGCTTTGAAAACATCCCACTTCTCTGGCTGTCAAGACATTAGATACTGTCTTTCCAGATGTTTCCCCACCCCTTGGCTGTGGTTCACTGAGGAGCCTGGCGCTAGGCTGGTCACTTCCACTCTGTGCTGTGCCACAGGTACTACCAGGGTCTGGAGGGTGGATTATAACCACAGCTCCTGTTTTTCCTGCTGTCATCTTACAATCAGCAAGAAGCGGGGTGGGGAGGCGGGCTGGAACCAAAACCCGGGAGACCTACCTCTGTTTATCCACAAGCTCTGCTTTATCTCAATTCTCAACAGACCACACAACCAAAGCAGAAGTAGAAGTAGATGACTCAAGAGCTCCGCCCATCCCAGGGGGCCCACCCTGCACCTCCCCCACCTATGGCCTGGCTTCATGGAGGGACCAGGCTCCTCTGTCCTACAGAAGCTGCCCCTGCCTGCCTCCAGGTAGAGGCAACTCCTAGTCAATCCCCCCTCCCGCCGGCTCCATCCCCATGGATTCAACATCACCTTCGGACAAGCCATTCCATCTGCCAATTCTTAATTCTAACCCAGCCCAGGAACTGGTCCTTTGCACAGCACACAGCCTGGCACATAATAGGTGTCAATACATATCTGCTCCATAAACAAACCACAGGGACACACTGGCTTCTTCCAAAGCAGCGGGCCCACCTAGCTTCACACCCGGCAGAGGGAGGCACATGTGAACCCACCTGAGAGGGGAGCACACCTTCCAAGCAGGGAGTCAGCCAGAAGGACCAAGTCCCTCTCCCGGACTCCCCACGGAGGACACAAGAGAGAAGCCCTGTTCTGCACTAGGTCACACTCAGCCGCCGCGGCATATGCCACTGAGAGGTGTTTCCAAGGCAGGCGCCGGCCCGCCAACCTCTGTGGGCACACCACCTGCCCACAGCATTCTGCTTTGGCGTCCTGCTCTGTTTGGACAAGTTACCCTCACCAAGTGTTCAACAATGCTTTTACACACCCCAGGGCCCTTGTTGTGTTATGAAAACAAAACAAAGCACGCTAAGGAAAAAGCTGGGAGGGTGGGGGTGAGCGTGAGTGGAGAGCGGGCCAGCCACACACACAGGTCTCTTTCTTTCTGGTCTCTATCCTAAAGATGGCTCCTTGGCAGCACGGGCCGGGGCACTGTCCCATGCCCTGTGTCATTAGAACAATGACATCAACAAAGAGGGGATTTAGAAACCCAGAGACAAAAAATGGAACTGGACCTTATCTACACCACTGTAGGGCTGTGATAAGCCCCCTCTCTGGGAGATGCTTCTAGGTGAACCATATCACTCCTTCCTCCAAAGCACAGCACCGTTACTGGACACAGCTGTACCGGGGCAGCTCCAAGACCCATTTCCCCTCCACTCCTCACTAGCACCCTAGAAATAGTCTCAGGAAAGTTACAGAACTCCTGCAGGATGAGGGGGACACGGTGGCTTGAAAATACGAAGGCAGCCCTGAGTTCCCAGCGGCTAAGTGCCAGGTGCCTCTGTTAGGGGAAGGCAGTACCGGGGGTGGGTAAAAAGGCTAAAGGCGTGAGTAAATTCTTACGTACCCCCCATCAAAAAAAAATACAATCTTTTTTTTGCAAGTTAAAACTGAGCTAATGACACTGGGTGGGGCTCAGTGTTGAGGACTCCGCAGCCAAACCAAAATTAGCTTCCAGCCAAGAGCTGCTTGGCCTTACCATTTGGGGAAGGAAGCTGAAAAAGTCATGAAAGATTCTTTAGTAAAATGGGAAATAAGGCGGCAGTTAACATTTCAACTGAAGGTGACCCTTCTGGTAAAATATTTTTTTAAATAATAAAAATAACATAAAGTTCTCAAACAGCCTCTTTCTTAAAGAAAATGGCCTGCACGTTCTCGTGGGAGTGGAAGGGAAGAAAAAAAAACACAAAACAGAAAACAGGCTAGCCGTTTCTCAGCCACTACCTTTCACGAACCACTTTTTTCTGGAGTTATTCTCAAAAAAAAGATGATGCAATTTCCTGTCTTGTCCCAATATTTCCTGTTAACTTACAAGGTGAAAGTTATCACCCTGTTTTAAATAACTGTCCTCAACACCGCTGAAAGTCCCTTTTCCCAGCCAGTGCCCACCCCTATCAAAAAATGTCCCCATCTTAGAGTATAAATACGATCATTTTCTACACCTTTTAAGAGTTGGCTTCATAAGAAGCCTGGTTCTCTCTCTAGCAGATACTGAATCCACAGGGGCACCTTCCATGGGAGTGGAAGCCCACATCTCCCAGGTGAACCCACAGAGAGAAACAGAGAGGCTGGGGGGCAGCCGAGTCCCCCAAGTGAGCCAACAGGTTTAGGTAGAGTGGCCGGGATCAGGTGAGTGTTGCTTTCTTGGTGTGTTAACCACTAAATTGAGAACTGTGCCTCAGCAGTTAATAATATCTTCCCGCTGAAAATAGCCTGGAGAGGAAGCCTCTGTGTGACAGTAGGCAGGCAGCCAGCCTTGGGGCTAGCCATTCAATACCGAGCGAGAGGTGGTAGGGCCAGTGGTGACCTCCCTGCGGCTGTGCTTACAGTATCCTTTCACGAGGCTCCCGCAAAGGGAGGGTGCCCGGGCCAGTCACCTGCGGCCACTGCAGCCCTAGAACTTGGGCAAGGACATCACAGGGACTGGGGTCTCCAGCGGCCCAGGAAGGGTCTGGATCACCAGCTTTTGGAGCCAACCCTGGCACCACCCTGGTTCACAGTCACTGGGATGGGCAGGCCAGGGGGACCCCGCAGAGTGAGAACAAGCATATTCACTTCCCCCAGCAGAAAAGTCAGGCTGGGAATCAAACCAGAGGGAACTTTCCTGTCTCTCATTTCTGGAACCCACGAAGAAAAAAGGAAGGTCGAAGGATCAGCACAGATGTGTCTGCTTGCTCAGGTAACACACAGCAGAAGGCCAGGCGTGGTGGCGCACGCCTATAATGCCAGCACTTTGGGAGGCTAAGTCGGGAGGATCACTTGAGGTTAGGAGTTCGAGACCAGTCTGGCCAACATGGTGAAACGCCCTTTCTACTAGAAAAAAATTAGCCAGGCATGGTGTGGCACGCCTGTAATCCCAGCTGCTAGGGATACTGAGGCATGAGAATGGCTTGAACCCAGGAGGTGGAGGTTGTAGTGAACCGAGATCATGCCACTGCCCTCCAGCCAGGGTGACAGAGTGAGACTCCATCTCAAAACACACACACACACACACACACACACACACACACACACACACACACACACACACGAGATCCCAGGCAGGCTACCAGCCTTGCTCCCTGGTCCATCAATGTATTTCCCATGTGACCTCAGGGCTGCCACCAAAACAAGTGTCTACCATCATCAGGTCCCAGGCAACTAACAGAAGTCTCTCCAATTTTACTCTCCACAATCACTGTTCCTTATAGATTATCCAAGTATCTACATGTATTTAAAACCTACCGCTGGCCATTTTTTGGTCAAACTTGTGGTAAAATACACATAACTTAAAATGTGCCACCAATGGCATTGAATACATTCGGTGAACTGTGCAACCATCACCACTCTACAGTTCCAGAACATTTTCATCGTCCCAAAAGGAAACCCGGTCCCATGGGTCCCTTTTACAATCCCATTCATGACAGCAAAGCAAAACAGTGGACCATGTATAGTTAATAATAGTTTTCTCTCAAACGTCTCTACAAAGAAGCAAAAAAGCTATCTGGGAAGCTGAATCCCGAGGGATTTTAGTGTGCGAGCAAGTCCAGGAACCAGCACTTTACACCTTTTTTTTCTTCTGCCAGGTGAAGACAACTGCTTTGAGGGTGCTGCTCCGAGTTCAAGGCCTGGACCGAAGGGAGTAAAGACCAGCCTGGCCATCATAATTCTGCAAGGAATTATGGCACAGTAACAACAATAATAAAGGAGCAAAGAGGCCGGGCGCAGTGGCTCATGCCTGGAATCCCGGCACTTTGGGAGGCCAAGGCGGGCAGATCACCTGAGGTCAGGAGTTCGAGACCAGCCTGACCAACATGGCAAAACCCTCTCTCTACAAAAAAGTACACAAATTAGCCGGGCGTGGTGGTGCACGCCTGCAATCCAACTACTCAGAGGCTGAGGCAGGAGAGTCCCTTGAATCCAGGAGGCAGAGGTTGCAGTGACTCGAGATCCTGCCATTGCACTCCAGCCTGGGCGACAGAGCAAAACTCCATCTCGAATTAAAAAAAAAAAAATTAAAAAATTAAAAAATTTTAAAAAGAAGCAAAGGAAGCCAAACTTGATCATGAATTCTTCGGCATTTCCTCCCTTTTCACTGCTCCACCGGCTCTGAGCTTGCCACGGAGGTCCCATAGGTGTACAAGTCTACGCAGCTACAGTCAGGCTTTGCTAAGTAAAGGCGTGTGTGTGTGTGTGTGTGTGTGTGTATGTGTGTGTGTGTGTAGGAAGTGAGGGGCAATCAGCATGCTACAGTGTCACCAAAAGTGACACCACCCAAAGCCTGGCCTTCACCTGGCCCTCCCCCTTTGCTGGCCCAGTTCAGCCTGGGGACAGGATGCGTGAGGCGGCAGCAGACCATCTTGTCTGGCCGGCAGAGCAGCCCAAATTTGCTCCAGAGATTTTAAATGCTGTCACCCTGTATTTAACCCCTGCCGGACTGCCTCATTCTTTCCAGGACAAAAGGGGTTTTATCAGTAAGCCCTTCTCCAGGGGGAAGTGCATGACCTGGGGCACTGCAGAAGAGGCGGGGTCCAGGACTGGTCTTCACCAGGGTGTGGGTGTGCACCAGGTGAGCCCGCCCTAGCCCTGACTCATCCTGTTGGCAGGTGTTTAAGGAGAGGCAGAAGGTGTCCCCTGAGTTCTAGACTGTCATTTCTCACAGTGGCCTGCAGGGTACTAAGGGGATGGGAAGGAAGGAGCTTGCTCATGGTCACAAGCACCTGTCCACCTGAGTCCCCCAAAGTCCACGCTCATGAGCACTTGGGTGAAAGGCCCACATGCCTGTGAGCTCAACCTGTGCCCCCTGCCCTCACTCCACAATGGCATTAGAGACCTCAGTGAAACCATGAGCTGTTTTGTAGCCAGGCAGGGGGAGGTGACTTAATTTAAAAGCAGAGCAACAGGCGCCCAGGCCCAGGTTCCCAGTTCATGATCACAATTCCAAGCCAGACAATGAATAATTGTTCACGTGCAGCTGATTAACTTTCCTTAAAACAGGATGGAGCAATGTTTCCTAAGCTACTTGGTTTGAGCCCAAGTCAACTGTGGACTGAGCCAGGGGTGCATTTTCAGATTATATAGGTATTTTTGAAGGCTCTCCTCTGAGACTATGACAGATGCCAGCAAGGATCAAAGAGAAGGAGACAGAAACATCCTTGGATGCTGAATGGATACTGACTCAAGGACGCTCCCATCCCCCAGACTTGGGAACTAGTAGCCACATATGAATCTCAAGACCTTAGCAAAAGAGTTGGCCACCCTTGGGTTGGAGGCATGGTGCCGGGTCTCTCCAACAAGCATGACTTTGCACAGCCAAGAGATGGAGTTTCCCAGGACACGTGAGCACTTCTGTCTCCACTGCCTCCTACCTCCCTCCTTGAGATCCATGGGAGCACTTCTTTTGAAGTTTAAATAACTACAAGTGGTTGCTGGCTTCCAATCCCTACCCTAACTGGGCAGGTCCATATGGCTGAGGCCCAGCCAGCTCCAGACATTCATATATAAAGGAGGAGGCTAGAAGATGAGTCTGCAGCTGAATAACCTACAACTCACAAGGGAGATGCTGCTCCCTCAACCCACTCAAACCAGGACAGCAGACAGGCAAAATGAAAGCCCCCAGACAGAAACTCCAGATGGAGGCTGCAAAGATGATAGCTTCCAACACATGCTCTGCATTCCCAGTGATCCCCGGAAAGCTCTGGGAGCAAATCCTTTCCATTTCCACGACGGAGCTGAGCCTAGAGGCTTCCCAGCTACATCAGACCTCTCCCAGGTGATCTTCCTGAGCCATGACACATCCATGTCCAAGCAGCAGCAAGGACCTGTTCTGGAGTTGCATGCCTTTCAAAAGACATCCATCCCAGAGAGTCAGGCACAGACTGCCAAATCACAAAGCAGAATCAATCCACAAACTCCACCCCACAAGTCCACAACCTCTTGGAGAGGCCGCCCTGACATCAACCCACCCCAGCGACAGGGACCCACCCTATCCCAGAGCCTGCCTGTGGGCACCCGCACGCTCTCATGTGTTTGCGCACGGGATTGTCTATCTGTACGTCTGCGGCAACACCCACCCACCCACTCACCCACCCCCCCAACACACACACACACATACACACACAAGATTGCACCCAGCAATCCATCTGTCTCAGAGAGCCAGCTGTCAAAAATGAAAGTACAATCTCCTGGAAGCAAGTCACTGCCTTCTAAAAATGTCCCGTTTTCCCAGACCGAGGAAACTTGCAGGGGTGGGGTGTGTTTCACTGCAAGTCCCTAACGACCAGGCCTGTCGTCTACCCACCCCCCCACACCCCCCCAAAACAAAGCTGCAATGCTGGAATTCCAACCTGCAGCCAGCAGCCCCGCCCCCGGGCTCCTACCCGCCCACTCCCCTTCCTCCCGGGCAGTTTGCAAGGGCGCAGGAAAGGGAAGGGCCAGCCTTGGAGTCACCCCTGCATTTCAGGAGAGGACGGGCCTTTGAGCACACCCCACCCCCACCTCCGAGGCACCACATTTTCACATTCGGCTGTTTTTTCTTTCCCTTCTTCCCTTGCCAAGAGAATCAAGCCCTGGCTCCTGCTGCCGACCTTCCTCCCACCCTAAACTGAGCCCCATTCATTAAGCCCGCTCTCAGCCAGGGCAGGACAGGAAGCAAAACAGCACACAGGGCCTGTGAAAGAGGCTCAGAGAGGTTATTTCAAGGAGGAGGAGGGAGAAACTCCTCAGTTTTCACTGCTCCCCACCTTGCTGCCAGGCTCCCACCCCCCAACCTCAGTGTCTGCTATGCCCCTTCCCCCATCCAGCCCTGCCACATCCAGCCACTGGCCTCATCCACAGCAAGGCAGACACACCCAGGCCACCCCCCATGGAACGATCAACTTCTTGAAAAGGAGGAGATTTGGGCTTTCTCCATTTACAAAACTCTCTGCCCTGGACAGGGGCCAATAAAGTTCCCTTTTGGAAGGCATTCTCGCTACAAAGAGGACAGCCCTAGGTTTTCTCCGTGCCCATCACCTCCCCTCCAGACGCCCCCAAGCCAGTGACATCAAACCCCAAAACAGTGTACCCTCCCCACCGTGGCCCATTATGAATACACTGCACCAACTCTGAACGGAAAGAAGAAAGAGCTCAAACTTTGAAGCCTTTGGAATTAGTAAATCAAGAGCTGAAATTCAAAACAAATGCTCTTTCCATGTGGAAGGCCCCCTCTTTTCTCTCTGCAGTCTTCTGAAGCCACACTGCCCTTCAGAGAGTCACTGCTTCTTCCTGGCAGCTCCTTATTAATATCTGTGTCTACAATTACCTGGAGGGGTGAGGGGAAGGAGTTAATGATTGTTTTACCCCCAGTTTCTTTCTAGGACTGGAAGAGCTTTGGGGAAAAAAAGCCCACCCATCGGCCCGGCGCAGTGGCTCACACCTGTAATCTCAGCACTTGGGGAGGAAAGGGTGGGTGGATCATCCGAGGTCAGGAGTTCAAGACCAGCCTGGCCAACATGGCGAAACCCCATCTCTACTAAAAATACAAAAAATTAGCTGGGCACAGTGGTGGATGCCTGTAATCCCAGCTACTTGGGAGGCTGAGGCAGGAGAATTGCTTGAACCTGGGAGGTGGAGGTTGCAGTGAGCCGAAATCGCGCCACTGCACTCCAGCCTGGTGACAGAGCAAGACTCCGTCTGTGTGAGCCGAAATCGCGCCACTGCACTCCAGCCTGGGCGACAGAGCGAGACTTTGTCAAAAAAGAAAAAAAAAAAAAGCCCACCCATCTCCTGAGGGCTTCACAGGTCACATGGCACGGGCGAGTGACGAGGCACTCAGGCTGGTATCTCAGCCTGGTGTCGTCATTTCCTCTGGCAGGGGAGACAGACAAGATGTTATCAATAAGACAAACCTTCCGAAAGGACCCTTTCAAAAGCTGCCACTTCCCTTGCTTATTTCATGTGGTTTGGAGGGGCCGGGGCTCCTCCCTGCACATTCAGGGTTTAAAAAATAAAACCATCTAACAACATCCTGAGCGTGTTATTCTGCTGAGACCCTTTCCTCTCATTGGCCTTCTTTCTTTCAAGAACTCTCTCAGCCTTAGAAAGCAGAAAAGATGCAGTTCACACACTGCTGCCTTTTCTCCCTCAACTCCTCTGTCCACTCCCACCGTACTGCCTGAAGCCCCCTCCCTTCTCTAGGTCCCTCTTTTTCCTGCTCAATTCTCATTAGAAGCTTTGAGTAAACAATACCCTCAGTCTCGGATAACAGAGTATATATTGCATTGAAATGAAAACAAACAAGGGTCTCCCTAAAGACGTTCTCAGCAAGCTCAGTTCCTGAAGAGGAGAGCCGGGGAGGGAGCCGTCTGGGAATGAACTTTGCCTGAGCCAGCCATGGAGGACACACCACCAAGTAGTCAGAGCAGGCACCCCACAAAAAAGGGTGCCCCTCACACAAGAGGATACACCACAACAGGGCACAGCTTCTATTCGAGCTGCTACCACGTGATCCTACAGGCAAGGAAATGCCAAATGCCCAAAACTCTGCTGGAATTTCTGTTTTTAAGGTCGTTTTCCCTCTTGCTTCAGCCAGTTCTTAGAAAATCTAGTGATGACATGGTGGGGATGGAAAAACAGGTAGAAATAGGATTTCTTCAGAACAACATGAAATGCGTCCCATGTACATAACCAGTGAGTTTCTCTAAGTACTGCCCTCTTTTCGCATCCTCAGGAACAACAATGCTCTGGCTACCCCGTGCCTGTCAGCCAGCCCCGTGACCCCCCAGCACTGGCATTCCAGGCCTTCACGCATACCTGTGAGCCCTGAGGAAAACCTGCCCCGCTAGGGAAAAATTACAGCTCCTACTGTTGGCAGTGCTCCCACCCTGGTGCTCCCAGCCCCAGACATGTGCTGCAAAATCCTGCAGCAAGCTGGGCTGGGAATCAGAACTTGGGAGGGAAGCCTCAGATCTACTCTGAAATCCCATCGGACGCTTGAGATCTGTCTTCAACAAGTTCCCTAAAGGTGGGTCCATTCCCTTTACATCCCCCATGCGCAAAGAGCAAAAGCAAAAAAAGAGCTCAAATGCATGAGTTAATGACACCAAAGTCACCAAGCTGAAGCCCCCCAAGCCAGGAGCTGCTTAAAAATAACCGGGCAACACTTCACACACCAAAGCAGTCCCCAGCTCGCTCTTGTCTCCCCGTCCACGGAACGGATCCAGTGTCCAGAGCGTAAAGGACTGCAGGATGAGGAGCTGAAGGGCTCCACAATGTCACCACCGATGCATCCAACTTAAGGCATATAAAAATGAGAATGAAGTCCAGACCAGCTGGGGTGGCAGAAGGCCACCCCCATTCCTCCAGTCTTTAGCAATTTCAAAAAACGTTGGAATTGCCAGGAAAATAAGAGAAAGCATCTTACCTGAAAGCCCCCCAGGGGCCAGATAATTCGTTCCCCCTGTTTCAGCGGAGGAAGGCACAGCATCTGGACAGTCTGCTGTGGATTTGAAAAGGGGAGAGAAAGAAATAAATACACAAATAAAAACACCAAGATCCATCTTTAAGCACGCTCTAAACAGCATGAAAGACAAACCACACATTCCAAAAGGCTGACTCGCGGCCTTGATGCTGATTATTAATGGTCTGCTCAGGCTTCACTGCCCATCGTAAGACAGACCACAGCACCTTGTCACCCGTCTGGGCTCCGGGCGGCCAGTTAATCATTACTCGAGTCAGGCTCAATGAGACTGGCTGGAATTTCTCTTGCATTACCAGTCCCCCATTACGGATACCAGGTGATTCCCAAGGTCAAAGGAGGTTTGGGTTGGACTTTCTCAACCCTGGTTGCTCTGTCATCCCTCATCAAGGGCAGAAGCCTCTCTCCTTGGAGCCCATGTCCTCTCTGCCTTCATCCTTTTAAAGACAGGTTTCCCAGTTCTTGAAAACATTCTCAAGATTGATGTTGGGCTGCCAGGACTTCTTTCCCCCTTTTTAATTGAGGACTAACTTAAGTAGAGCAAAGTATACAAAATCCCAAGTAGACGCAATGAATGTTACTCATGTATACACCTGTGTAACCACCACCAGATCAAGACAGAGAACATTCTCAGCAAGGCTCCGAGCCGGAGGGGAAATGTTCTACCTCTCCCGGGCTAGTCCAAACCCCTCATCTCTGGAAACCTTCCCAGGCAACCCCAGACCTGCTAAGGCTCTCTGCCCTCAGTTCCTATAAAACGTTTGGCACCCAACACTCGGAGTTTCCTCACTGATTTTTACCTTTAGATTGCATCTGCCCTTAACTAGACTTCTCTTCAACTTCTGTCACCCTCAGGTACTCTGCACAGTGACCTCACCGTTAATGAGGATAATGACAATTCCAGCTGAGAAACAGAGTCTCCACAACCGCCCTCCAAGCAATTAAAGCAAAACCTAATGTCCATGAACCACAACTCATTAGTCCCATGAAACACAAATACACAAGACCCTGTAAGCTTGTCATGCACCACTGGCAGCGCCAAACTCCCTGAAGTCCTAGGAGAGAGCCCGGCTAAGGAAAGGTGCTGCCCAGGTCCGCAGCAAACACAACAGGTTGGATCGTGCAGACACCAGGCCTCCTACCCCAGGCCACCAGGACAATGTCCCTGTGGGTTTCCAGTTGGAACCACTTGGCCATGCTGGCAAATAGGAAAGGCAAAAAAAAAAGAGCAGACGGGCAAGTAGCCCATGGGAATCCTTTAGTGGCCTACACATAGCCCCAAACCATCTCTGGGTTTCTGCTGTCTGCCCCTCTTAATGCTAAGTTTCTCTCTCTAACTCAGGGTCACTCCCTCTCCCACATTCTCAAGGCTGGAAGGACAACTTTTCAAGAACTCTCCTAAGCGGGCGAGGGGCAGAAGTGGAGGCAGGCGTGGGGGTGAGGTGGCTGCGATGGGTACGGGGGAAAGAAGACTGTGTGTGTAATCTCATTTTATCAGGGTAAAGTCTAATTCCTAACAGGAATATACAGTTTTACAGGATACACTTAATCAAACAGAAAACAATAGAGGCAGGCAGGAAATGGAGTTACTTGTTAAATGGTGTATACCCTGCACTTTCTAAACCATTTTGATGGCCTTCATCATTTTCTAGAGATAGGCTTCTCAACCCTCTCCTCCACCCACTCCTCCCAGATGGAAGACACCCCCACATTAAACATGATGACTTATCCACAGCCACTCCCCGCCACCTTTGGCTGGCAGAATCCCAGGGGCAAGGTGTGTTTCAAAGGAAAAGCCGGGCATCTCAGAGCAGAGCTGAGACCACATTCAGGGTGTCAGCCCATCTCAGATCAAAGGTAAGCCAGCTCCACACAGGCAACCACAAGCATTTTTGTGAAATGGTGCTCTGCCCTTCTGCAGTGGCTTTGATCTCAAGAGGGATTTACAAACGTTAATTAAGCCTCCCTACCACCCCTGTGAAGAAGCAAAGTATACCTGTTCCATAGGCAGCCAGGTAAACTGAGGCGTCACTGACTAGCTCAAAGGGCCACCCAGTGAGCTGGGCTATTCCCAAGAGTCCAGCCCTATCCCATGGCTCTCACTCCCCAGGCAGGCTATGGAGTCCCTACCCTCTTTCCTGGAGGTGGCCACGCCATCCAGACTGGCCTCAAGGTTAAAGGAGCCATACCTCCATCTCTCACCCACAGAAAAGCTCCGCATAGACAGATCTCTGAAGTCAGGGTCTCACCTTAGGCCTGTGTCGCCTGTTCCCCAGAGCCCAGGCTGGCTGGCAGACAGAAGCTCTAGGCCACTCCTGACTCACGCAACACTAAGTGTTATCAAGCACTTGGTAAGCACTAGGTTCTGCGAGAGAAAAAGACTCATTCCTTTCTCCGAGCAGCTCCAACAGAGTCTTTGAAAACCCAACCCTGGGGAGCAGCCAAGGAGTGAACTATTGAGAATGAGTACAAGGTAAAGGAGCTGGGAGTCCCACGATAGTCTCAGCAACTGCGTTCTGAGCTTCCTAAGTACTGTTAAAGACAGAGGAGCCCCTACTCACCACTGTACCCCAAGGGTCCCAGCTCTGCCCCAGGTAGTTCAACCAACCCAGAACTCAAATGAACCCTGGTTATAAAAGAACACAGCACTGCCAGGTGCGGTGGCTCACGCCTGTAATCCCAGCACTTTGGGAGGCTGAGGTGGGCGGATCACACGAGGTCAGGAGATCCAGACCATCCTGGCTAACTCGGTGAAACCCCGTCTCTACTAAAAATACAAAAAATTAGCTGGGCATGGTGACGGGCACCTGTAGTCCCAGCTGCTCGGGAGGCTGAGGCAGGACAATGGTGTGAACCTGGGAGGTGGAGCTTGCAGTGAGCCGAGATCGGGCCACTGCACTCCAGCCTGGGCACAGAGTGAGACTGTCTCGGAAAAAAAAAGAACACAGCACTGCATCGGAATCCTCAAATTTCTAGGTAGGCACATCATCATGCCTGTAAAATGAATGACTGAACCAATGAATGAATAAATGAATGAATGACCTAATCTCTTTCATCATGCTGATTTTAAAAGAGGCCTAGAAAAGTTAAGAGGGACCTCGGTTAAGAGGGAAACACGGTGCCAGATCTCAGGTCAAGACGCCAGACTTCCGATCTGGATTTGCAGGCTGGATCTGCCAATGGATACTGGCCACCTGGGTCCCTCAAGAGCTCACCCAGCAACCCCCCAAGGCCAGCCATTCCTCAAACCTTTCAGACCATCAGATACAATGAAACACGGGAAGCAGAGCCCACACAGCTATCCCCGAGATCCAGCTTTAAACAGCAAATTCTGACTTCTTGTGGGATGCGGAAGTGGGGGTGTCTTTCTGACTTCTGACAGCCACAAGTCACAACTGGCCTCCCCTAGGTTCAGTCATGTGAACACTCTTTCAAAGAAGGCTCTGCTGGTTGGACCACACAGTACCTAGGTGTCTAAAGTCCAGGCCTCCCAGATGCTGAGTGGAGTGGCTTAAATTATAGCAAAATGGAGTTCCTAGCTTTGAGCCCTCTGTGTCTCCAAAGGCTGCAGGGTACCAGGCCCCAGCCCCATTCCCATCACCTTTTCCTAAGATGGAGACTTCACAGGATGTATTCCTTTAGTTGTGCAACTGGTTAAGATTTTAACAGTTGTCCACTGTAAAACTTTGTGCCTGTTTCATCTAGTAACCCAAGACCAAAAATTCAACCTAAGGGACATAGAAACTGAAGAATGTAAATGGTCCATGTAGATTCCCGGGCCAAACATTCTCCCATACGCAAAATGGGGATGAAGACCTGGGTCAGCGCCCATCTGTGGTCTGACCTCAATGCCCCCGGCCACAGCAGCTGGCAAAACCAGCCCCAGACCTGTGAGAGGGGGGTGTGCTCCAGCTCCAGACCTGGCTGTCCTCCAATGTGGCAGGACAATTCCCTTCATGGGGGCTTTGTCTATTACTGATGCTAAATTCTTACACAGCAGCGCCTTTTCTCATTTCTTTTTTTGTTCTATTTTCAACAAAACGTTTTGGGTGAGTAACCAGCTGTCTTAGTTTCCGATTGGCAGGTTAATCACTTCCTATTGGCTGATCTGGAGAACTTTTCTCCCCCTTGGAAATGGCACATTCCTGTCTTTGTGGCTTCTCTGTTTACACACATTTTGCTACCTAATGTCAACACTTGCTAATGAATAAATATATCACTCCACTCACCGAAAATGAGGCCCTGGCCTGGCAGAATGACTGCTTAAATCCTGAGAACAGATTTATCCCAGTGTCTCTGCAGGAAACCCAAGGGAACATGGCCTTCCTTTTCTATGGTTTTTGGAGGTTTCTGGGAACATTTACCCCTGCTGGTCTTTATCCCTGGGGCTAAGGTCACTGTTCTCTCTCTTTTAAGGAAAACCTCCAAATTTGAAGAATATGGAAGGACAAACAAAAACAGGTCAGAGGTGGCCCCTTGGAAAACGAACTTCATAAAAGAATTCTTGATTCTTTAAGCCAAAACCCAGTCAAGTTACAGTCTTTAGGAAAACAGAGCTTGGTAATTCCAGTTAACGTTTGTTACAAATACAGAGAGCTGGGTATCTCCTCATTAATAACCATTTATCTGGTGTTTTGTAAATCGAAAGCAAAATATCACATGCTTTGCGGGCCACTTATTAGACCGGCACCAGGCAAGCAGGAACGCCTTCCCAACTTGAGGGAGCTGGTAGAGTCCCAGGAGGACTGGCTGCAGAGTATGGGCTTCGGTTACACGTTCATTAAAGTATTTAATTTATGACAACGCCCCAGCAAAACTTTTAATTAGTGGGGGGAAAGGCCCAACAGCCAAAACGCAGGAGGCGGAAGGACTTGCAGAATTCCAGGAGCTAAATAGTGCCCAACCCTTCACTTTTCCTTCTCCCAGAACCTTGGCAAAATAAAAATGTCCCAAGTATTAATGTTTTTTCAGGCACCAGTATACAGGCACAAAAACCAAGGTTACATACAACCTGTACTTTTAGCAAACAGATCTATCTCCTACTGTAAGAGGGAGCTCCAGGAATTTGGGTTTGTCCTTGTTGTCACCCCCAAGTTCATTTTGCTGACCCTGTCCCCAGCACTGTGATGTCCAGAGGATGGACCCCTGTGCTGCTGCCGGCCAGAAGTTGAATGCAGACAACCACAACAGGGCTGGTGCCAGTCTCAAATGGGCTTCTGCCGTGGCTTCATGCCAGCCAGTGACAAAGCAGCAGACAGGCAGAGCTATGCTCCAAACTTTGATAGCCCCTATGGCGAATACTGAGAAAACCCCGGGAGAGGACTGACTTGCAGGTGACTGGAGCAGGAGGAACCTACCCCCCTTTTACTGGCTGTTGCCTATACTTCTGAAAAGTTCTAGTGTCTACCCCAGACCAAAGTCTTCTTTGCACCTTTTTAAACCTTCTTCCCATCTATCGAATCACCCTTTCCATTATTCCCACTGATGCTCCTGGCACTCACTAAGTCTCCGAGTTATCCCCATCAACCAGTCCTATTTGGTTTCCAAGACACTTCTCTCTGGACTAAAGCTTCCACGTGTTAAAGCTGAGCCCACCGGCTACACAGCACAAATACATGAAAAAGGAACAAAATGTAAAGCATATCAAGGGAACGTCTTTGCAAAAACAGCAAAAACCCCAGCCACAACAGAAAAATTCACCAAACTTCCAACAGAGGAAACCTAGAACCAACGTGAAGCCCAGCACCTCCCCAAGCCTTTGCCTACACACAAAAAGCCAGGTTCTAGAGGCTCTATTTCTAACTTAAGATAAGCAGGATATTTTAAAAATCATCTACTCACCAGTTGGTTTGAGAAAATCCATCGGGTATCTGGAGTAAGGAGGGGGGGGAGACTCTGAAATTAAAAAAGCAAGAGAAAATAAAGGCCCAGCCATGAGAAGAGAGATAGAAACTTATGATAACACAGGCATTCTTTTAGCCCAACTGTTTGTCTTAGCTGTGGGGGTTGGAGGCAGGGCCGCGAGGCGGTGATTGCCTTGATATTTAGCTGTCAGATAAACAAAAGAGGCCGCCTGGCGCCAGCCTCGGCGCTCCGCTCCTCCACGTCTGCGGCCGCAGCCGCCGCGCTCGGCTGGCCCGGCTGGAAACCACCGGCTCGGCCGGAGCCGCGCACTTCACAGTTCACAGGGCGGGGGGCGACCATGCCCCCTCCCCGTCCTCGGACTCCAGACCCAGCTCCCAGCAACCTCGGCTCCCCGCCCCGGCCCGCCCCCCAGGCGTGCAATTCACCTCTGCCCCCGCCGGTCCGCTCGGCACTCGCGCGGGGGACACGGGGCTGCCCATTCCTAGCGCACTGGGGAGATGCATCCCAAGCGTGCTGGGGAACGTGGGGGATCTGCGGGCGCCCGGGGTGAACCCTCACATCACACTCTGTGTACAGAGACGTAGAGTAAAGGAAGGAATGGAGAAAGCTGAGAGGATAAAAGGAAAGGAGTTTCAGGGTCTCAGCCGAGAAGCCCAGGCCCCAGCGCAGTAAGAGGCGACAACGTCACTGAGGCGCCGGGGCCCCACTAATCTACAGACTTATCTGTGCGGAAGGAAGGAAAAAGTAGGGGACACCCAACTTCTCCTGCCGGTTTGTTCCTCTGCACCCTGGGGCTGGCAGAGTTGAAAGGAGACAGATACCCAGTTCGGCCTTCCATCCAACTCTCTTTGCCCCAAAACTCCAAAGGTGCGCGGCCACGACAGTATCTGGGCCACTGGTGTTCGACGTGATTCTCCGTATTTACTAAAGGAGTAAATACGGAGACCTTCCAGCCTTTATAGCACGCTTCTCCCAGCCTTCCTTGGCGGGCCTGGACCAAATCCAACTCGGCCACACACCTCAACGTCTTTCCGGGTGCGGGGAGGCGTGACCCCCCCCCCACCTCCCTCTGCACCCCCTTGTTGATCCGGAAATGAAGGCGTCTAATTTTTAACCGCAGACTGCAGGAGCAGTGCCCGTAGACCCCTTCGGGGCAACACAGGAGAAAACCTGGAAGGGAACCCCCAGGGAATGCCCTTTGAGTTTCCCCTTGTCTCTTCTCTACTTTCAGCCCCCAGTCTCTTCCCAGGAGGGTATGCACACTCTCCCAGGAGGGTATGCACACTCTCCCAGGAGGGTATGCACACTCCCCCCCGGAGGGATGGCTGCACAAACGCACTGCCCTAGGGGCTTTTCTTCCAGCACTGGCGCTCCGGAAAATGTTGGGGGTAGGGGGACAACTTCTCACCTAGTTCGCAGAGTCGGCTAAGGTGATGGGGGTTGCAGCACACCAGCTCGGGGTTGATCTTCCCGTAAGATTCACAGCAACACAGCCTCTTGACTTCCGAGGAATGCCTGAGATCCGGCCACCTGAACACTTTGCACAGCAGGAGGGGGAGCGAGTAGGACGAGGGCGGCTGCGCAGGCTGCGCGCCGGCGGGCGCCCCCGGGCCCAGCCTGCAGTCCAGGCGGCCGGGCAGCAGGAGGCACGCGGTGCGCGTCCCGCCGCGGGACTCCACGGCCTGGAGCAGCAGCTCCAGCTGCCGCTCCTTCAGTTTCTTGAGCACCGAGTGCGTGAGCGCCTTCAGATCCGCCTCGGCGCCCCCGGCCGCGCCGGCGCCCGCGGCTGGCGGGTGGGGATGGTGGTGACCTTTGGCACCTCGCACCGCCTTGCCCAGGCAGCATCCAGCCCTGCCCGGGCCGCCGCCACCGGCCCCATGCGCTCGGCTGTCCGTCGCCCCTTCTCCCCGCAGCTCGCCTCCTCCTCCACCTCCCCCCGCGCCCTCCTCCTCGTCCTCGCCGCCGGGCGCACGGCTCCTCCAGAGACGCCGGACGAGCGCAGATCGTTTGGTCCTGAACATGCGGGGCGAGGAGGCGAGGAGAAAAGTCGTTTGCCTGCTAAGGAGCGAACATGACCTCCGCACACCATGAAGAAGTCGGGCGCCGAGTTGGGGCAGCAGGCGCAGGCGACAGCAGCAGCAGCAGGGGCCCGGGCAGGAGCGGCGGCGGCCCGAGGGGCGCTCCGTGGCATGCGCCAGTCTCCCGGAGACCGGGGCGCGCGCGGGGGCCCGGGGGCGCCCGCCGGGGATCGGGGGCCTGCGCTCCGGCTGCCCCACCCCGCGCGGCCCGCGCCCTGCGCGGCTCTCCGGCCCCGGCGCGCCCCGGAGGAACCCGGCCGCCGCTTCCCTGGGGACGGCCGAGCCTGCCCCCGTCGGCGCCTCCCCAAAAAGAGGCCCCCCCGCAGTGGCTCCCGAATGTCGGGCTCGCCAGCCTCGGCTTCCTACATGGAAGGTCCGCGGGGGCAAAAAACGAAAGGCGTTCGGCTGGGCTGTTGGAAGAAGGAAAAAGCCTCTTTCCCCCTTGCTAAGCAACTTAATTTGGGGGTGGGGAGAAGCAGGCAATTAAAAAAAAAAAAAAGCAAGCACGCGATTTATTTTTTTCCTCTATATCCTTAGTAACCGGATCTCCTCGAATTCCGTGCACACGAAGACTCAGGGGAGGGGGCCGAGTGGACTTCACCCCGCATGAGATGTCTGGCAAAATAAGAAGGCTCTCGCAAAACCTAACAACCAAATATGCAAAGCCCCAAATGAAAACCACCACCTCTTCGAACCTCAGAGGTCTGGGGGCGTCCGGCTGGAACTGGGGTTTAAAAAAAGAAAATGTTTACAAAGTATAACAAGATGTTTGATGGGTGGAAAAATGTATCCACGAGTTACATCCCCCCGTTTCCTTGCAAAGCCCCGCTGGTCTTCCTCTCCTTTTCTTCTGCCAAAAAAAAAAAAATCGTGTATTTTTTTAATCCACAGAAAGCTTTGGCTAGACCGCTTCAATCCTGCGCATCTGGGTGGTTTAGGGGAGTCTCTGGTCTTTCCTCCTGCGCTCCTGGGGGCCCAGGTCCTCGGCGGGGACTTCCTCGAGGCTGGCGGGGGCGCAGGGGCAGAAGATGCTGCTGCGGCGGCTGAGCCCGGCGGGGCTGACAGCGCGGGGGAGGGTGGCGCGGCGGCGGCGGAGGGCCCCAGACGGGTCGCGCGTTCTCGCCCCCCCGGGCACAAGCTGCTTGCTAGTGCAGGGGCCGCCGGTGTCCCTTCCCCTGGCCGCGGCTGGCCGCCGAGGCTCCCCGCATGGGCTGCTCGCCTCGACCCAGCTGCGGCGGCAGGAGGCCCCGGTGTCCTCTCGGCGCCTCCTCCTCCGAGACTCTCCTCGTCGCGCCCGGGAGCCTCCTTGTCCCCGGTCCGCCCTCTCCTGGCGCTCCGGTCCTTCTGCCGCCGCCAGGGGCTCGCCGCGCCGCACTCAGGGGCTCAGGGGCCGGGCGCTCGGCGGCTCGGCGCCGGCGGACTGGCTCTGTCTCGGGCAGCTCTCTCCCGCGCGGCGAGCGGACCGAGCACGGCGCCCGGCTGGCTCGGCTGGCGCGGCTCGGGGACAGGATCTTCCGTGCGCCGAGCAGCAAGCGAGTGTGCCCGGGGCTCACCGCCTCCCGCAAGGCCTCCCGCCCCCGCCCCCTTCCCTCCCCCTTCCTCCCCCTTCCCTCCCCCGCCCCCAGCCGCCGCAGCCGCCGCCGCCTCCTCCCCGCCCCCCCGCACCCCCCCTCCGGCCCTCTGCTCGGCTGGTTCCACTGCGCAGTGGCGCGCCCGGCTCCGGCCTCGTCACGTGGCCGTCTAGACACCCTGTCGCTTTAAAAAAAAAAAAAAAAGCGATTGTGTTTCGCAAACAACAGATCGGGTTTCTAAAAGCTATTTCTCCCCCCAACCCCCCGCCACCGCCACCCCCTCCCGGGTCTGTAGAGGGGGTACCGATGGAGGGGAGAGAGATAGGTGGGGGGCAGAGAAGCTCCCAGAATGGATTGAGCCCCGGCCGGAGCCATGGAGAAATTGGAAAAGCAGGGAGCACCGAGCGGGCTTCGCCGCGAGTTTTGGAGCTGAGCGAGCGGGTCGGTGGCCCGATTTCGACCCGGCTGGGTTTCGCGATGGCCATCTCGCGCGCGCTCGCCCTAGCGCTTCATTCATTGGTTTTGTTTTAAAGGCCCTGGCGGTGGATCCCTTGGCCGCGCCCGAGGGCAAGGGGAGGAGAGCGCTGTCTCGGTTTAAAAGACATTTATACCGGACTGGACCGAGGCCCTGGGAAGTGTGCGCTGAGGGGAACAGCCGCCGAGGGCGGGGAGGCGGCGTGAATATGACCTCAGCGGCGGCCGCGCGCTCCCTCCCGCCCTCTCAGCTCCGGGCTCCGGTTTCTAGGACTGCCTGGAGAAGTGTGTCTTGTGCACAGCTCTGGAATGCATTTGGCCGGCTGACGAGCTGCGAGGGGCAGCATCCCGGCGGGAGAAGGGGAGCGGGGGTGGGGGCTCGCTTGCGCGCCGCGGGCAGGTTTCCTCCCGGGCCCGGAAGACCTCCGCCACCCGCCACCCTGCCTCCCGGCGCGGGAAGGTTACCCAGCGAGCAGACCTGCCTAGGGCATTCATTTGCATGCAGGCCTTGTTTCTGGGCCTCGTAGCTTTCAAGGTGCTTAGAGTCAGAGAGTTTATTCCTTGACCCCAGGTCCCGAAGAAACATATACCCAAGCTGGCGGGTTACTGCATAGAAACGGGCATGGCATTGCTAGAGCATAAACGCATTTACAGCGTGAAAGCTGATGGCTCCGAGAAACGTAATGATTTAAATACACACACATCAGTATTGATGAGGCCACTAGTTGGCATGGTGATCTAACCTCACTTCATATTCAGTGAAATACGATTTTTTTAAAAAGCCATTGAGAATTGTGAGATCAGGCCAGCAGTGAAACTCATTGGGGGCTTTAAAGAATCTTTTTTTCTTTCTTTCTTTCTTTTTTTTTTTTTTAGAGTCTCACTCTTCACCCGGGCTAGAGTCCAGTGGCTCGATTTCGGCTCACTGCAGCCTCTGCCTCCCCAGATCAAACGATTCTCCCACCTCAGCCTCCGGAGTAGCTGGGACTACAGGCGCGCGCCACCACACCTGGCTAATTTTTGTATTTTTTGGTAGTGACGCGGTTTAACCATGTTGGCCAGGCTAATGTGGAACTCCTGACCTCAAGTGATCTACCTGCCTCGGCCTCTCAAAGTACTGGGAGTACAGGCGTGAGCCACTGCACCTGGCCTTAAAATAATCTTTAGAAAAGGTGAAATGTGCCCGGGTGCGGTGGCTCACGCTTGTAATCCCAGCACTTTGGGAGGCCGAGGCAGGTGGATCACCTGAGGTCAAGAGTTTGAGACCAGCCTGGCCAACATGGTGAAACCCGTCTCTACTAAAAATACAAAAATTAGCCAGGCGGGTGGCGCGCGCCAGTAATCCCAGCTGAGACAGGAGAATTGCTTGAACCCGGGAGACGGAGGTTGCAGTGAGCCGAGATCGCGCCACTGCACTCCATCCTGGGCAACAGAGTGAGACTCTGTCTCAAAAAAAAAAAAAAGAAAGAAAGAAAAGAAAAGAAAAGAAAAAAAGAAAAGTAAAGATGAAATGTACATCTTGCCGGCTAAATTATATGTTCTTAAAAGGAAAAGGCAGGAATGAATCTTAGCCGCCTTTAGAGCTCAAGTCCTCTCCCCCTCTAGCAATTAAAAAGATTTCTAACATATTAGTACAATAGTAGATGCTTAATAAATATTTAGAAATCAACACTTAGGGCTTAAGGGGCATTTGGACCCTTCCTCCACCCCACCAAAAGTACCTTTGGTAATATAAATTCAAGAGGAAATCAGCAACATTGCTTACATGATCATTTCCAGGCAAGGAGATCCTAACACTTATTGACTTGGAAGATAGTAGGATGCCAAGCAGTGCAGAACCCTACTGGACGGACAGAAGCTGCCATTCTGAACATTTACTGTGTAAGGCCACATAAGCTGCAGTTGTATAACATCATAATTTTGTTGTAAATTAAAATACGGCTTGTATAAAAGGGCATTGAAACCTTGTGTGTGTATTAAAAAAACATTCTAAGAAGCAACCTGTGAAGACAGCAGCTGAGAAAGCACAGGAGAGAATGGAGAAGGAGTGTAATCCCAGCACTTTGGGAGGCCTATCATGATAGGCAAGGGAAGACGAAAGAGACAGAAGTGGGATTTTTTTTTTTTTTTGAGATGGAGCCTTGCTTTGTCACCCAGCCTAGAGGGCAGTGGCATGATCTCAGCTCACTGCAACCTCCGCCTCCTGGGTTCAAGCAATTCTCCTGCCTCAGCCTCCCTAGTAGCCGGAACTACACATGCACTCCACACCTCGCTAATTTTTTTGTATTTTAGCAGAGACAAGGTTTCACCGTGTTGCCCAGGCTAGTCTCGAACTCCTGAGCTCAGGCAATCCACCCGCCTCAGCCTCCCAAAGTGTGGGATAACAGGCGTGAGCCACAGCGCCCGGCCCAGAAATGGGATTTTTAAGGTGTCTGGGAAATGTATCATATTTTCACCTTAGAAAGGCTTAGAAAGAGTACCAGACTAGAGGTCAGAAAACCTGATTCCAGGCTGGGGCGTTGCCACTCACTGGTTAAGCAACTTGGGCCAACAGCAATCCCCACGTTAGGCGAGCACTTGGCAGAGTTTATAAGATTTTCTGGGCAAGTTTCCGCTCTCTAGGGTCCCATTCCCTCTCTGTTCTGGATCTCCCTAAAAGATCTTCACTTATTGAGAGTGGTCAGACCAGGCTTCATAGCAACAGAAAGGACTTAAATAAGCAGAGAAAGTAGAGGTCATAATTCTAATTCAGTTTCTTGGCTAAATGGAGAATCTGAAGAATCTTTTGGAGATCTGGACAGTACTGCTAAGGCTCTGTAATGAGAGGCCGGAGCACACACAGGGCAGGTAGGTTTCATGGGTGTTTCAAGAGTGGAGTCTGACGTCACGGTTTGTCTGGGTGGAACATGCATGTACTTGCAGAGATATGTTCCCGTATAGTGTAATTGTAGGTGTATTAATTCAGGTGTCACCCCTCTCTACACGGCTTTCCTCTTCCATTTTGCTACCCTAGGTAGAAGCTGGGTGCGGTGCTGAGCAAGTAGCTACAATGATTGGTGCTGCTTTATAGCTCCCTGGCATCCCCTGAATCAGTTAACATCCCAGCCTTCCTGATAGCCCCACCCCATCACATTCTTATCCCTCTCCTCTCCAAGAAAGAAGCCAGAAGCCTGGCAGTAGAGGAATTCCCGGCAGGCTGGTGTGCCTAGAAAGGTAGTTTCTTTCTTTCCCTTCCACAGGCACAAAGGAGGCCAACAAACATGCAGTTTCAGACTATTCTGACCCTTAAGAAAAAAGTTTAAGAGTTCACCAAACTATTGTGAATGAGTTTGATTCTAATCATTTGCTGGCAGGGAATATGGAATAAAATAGCTCATTTGCAGTTGTTTATTTCCTGTTGTGGCTTCTATTTTCATCTTTTAGTCGCTTTGGTGATAGTAATCAAACCCTAATCATGGTGCCGCCACAAGTCACAGAGACCAAAATAACTTGCAGCAGAGTTATGACAAACAAGGATGGAATCAGCTAAAGACCTGGCTACTTAATCACCGGCCCCTGCCGCCCAGAGGACTGTGGGGCTGCCTCTTGACCGGCTGCTGGCTAGGAATCTAGAGGAGAGAGGAAGTCGAGGGAAGTTGCTCCAAGGCCCATGTTTTCTGAGCAGCCAGGGAAGGCAGTAGAGTGCACAGGAAGTGACCAAAAAAGCAGGTGAATTCTCCACACCTGCCAAGGGGAGAGGCAGGCTTCTGGAGGGGCCTGACTTAGAGAGAAAGAGGAGGGGAAAAAAATCTCCAAAACTCTTGACACCTCAAAACAATGATAAGTAAAAGCTGAAAAGTGCCTGTCTAGAGAAGACAGGATTCTGCCTTTCAGTTCTTTGCTCATTGTCAGTGGATTCCAGAAGAGAAGGGCAGAGAGAGGCCCCAAAGCATGTATGGATGTGTGTTGATGGGAGTGAGGACAGGGGTAAAGATTTTTTTCTTGCACAAGCCAAAAGAAGAAACCATTGAGGAGGCCAAAAAAGTATTGGAAAACATCAACATTTCTTGCACAATCATCCCCTGAAAAATGTGTGAGTGAGCCCTAAACCATGCACAACTGGCAACAATACAAATGGAAGTGATGGCTTATGAAAAGAAGACAGTACAAGGAAGGCTGATGGGACAATCAAAGCTTCTTGGCTTCTCTTGGAAGAACAGGAACATAAGTGAATGAAAATGCATCTAATTCACTATCAAACAAAGATACTATAAGCCCGGACTCCACAAATATTCTTGGATTACAGACAAGCTGTCAGCTGATCCCCAACATTTGCCAGGTGCCTATCCAGAGCATGCAACTAGGTATCAGGGATTGGAATGGGGGTAGGATGAAATGAATGTTGCTATGGAGGAGATGAGAAACATCCAGAAAAGGTAAAGAGTGAGGACAATAGAGACATTCAAATCTACAGTCACATTTAGATGCCGTTTCCTCCAAGGAGGGCCCCTGGACAGCTGAAGAACAGAACAGGGAGGGGAATTTTACTCTGTATAATTTTGTACCTTTTGAATTGTGAACCGTGTGAATGTGTTACTTATTCAAAAATAAACAGATTTAAATTGTTTTCAAATCTCTGCTTGCTTTTCTGATTTCCTGAAATTCGTTGTTCTGATGTCCTTGTAGAAAAGGACAAGTTGGCAAGGTCCCACGTGGAAATGATGCTATAGACAGCTTCTCTCTCTGTGAGGCAGTTGCTACAGGAAGAGGCTGGTAACAACAGAGGCCAATGTCTCATCCCAGACAGCAAGGGTGGAGGCTGCTTCGTCATGAGCCTGGCCAGAGTCAGCGAGGAAACATGCCCATCCTAATCAAAACTCATTCCAGATATCAGTCAGGTGCAAGTCCTAACCTGGGATGGACAGCCTAATAAATACTGCTGTCAGGGCCAGACGCAGTGGCTCACGCCTGTAATCCCAGGACTTTGGGAGGCCAAGGCGGGCAGATCACTTGAGGTCAGGAGTTTGAGACCAGCCTGGCCAACATGGTGAAACTCCATTTCTACTAAAAATACAAAAAAATTAGCCAGGCGTGGTGGCATGCTCCTGTAATCCCAGCTACTTGGGAGGCTGAGGCAGGAGAATCACTTGAACCCAGGAGGCCGAGGGTGCAGTGAGCTGAGATCACCCCACTGCACTCTAGCCTGGGCGACAGAGTGAGACTCCATCTCAAAAAAAAAAAAAGATAAATACGGCTGTCAGGATGACACAGGCACAGGAAGGAGCCTGCCCAATCTGAGAAAATGAGAGCTTTGCTTTTTGGAACAGAAACGTGTTCACATGATTTTCAATTCATTTAGCCAGCACTGATTCAGAGCTGATTGGAGTCAGGATCCAGGAGAGACCTCTGAGGGTTATAAATGTGAGGATTAATCAGCCTTTGCCCTCAAGAAGTCCACAGTCTAGGAGCGCCACAAACTCTCATGAAATGGGATCAGTGTTACCCCAGCAGCAAGAATGGAGGCACTGGCTCTAGGAACAGAAAGTCAAGGGACTCATTCTGTCTGGGAGAGGCCTAAAAAGGTTTCCCAAAGGAAGAAATATTTTAGACTAGATTAGCTGAGTTGACTAGCCAGGCAAGGGTGATCAGAGTCCTAATTGTCCTATCAAAAAGAAAAAAAAAAAAAGGATTACAAATATGAGCCACCACACCTGGAACAATGCCTGGTGTGATGGCTCATGCCTGTAATCCCAGCACTTTGGACAGCTGAGGTGGGAGGACTGCCTGAGCCCAGGAGTTGGAGACCAGCCTGGGCAACATAGTGGGAACTCGTCCCTACAAAAAATACAAAAATTATGGCCAAGCGTGGTGGCTCACGCCTGTAATCCCAGCACTTTGGGAGGCTGAGGCAGGTGGATCACCTGAGGTCAAGAGTTGGAGACCAGCCTGACCAACATGGTGAAACCCTGTCTCGACTAAATATACAAAAATTAGCTGGGCGTGGTGGCTGGCACCTGTAATTCCAGCTACTCAGGAGGCTGAGGCAGGAGAATCGCTTGAACCCGGGAGGCAGAGGTTGCAGTGAGCCCAGACTGCACCACTGCACTCCAGCCTGGGTGACAGAGAGAGACTCTATCTCAAAAATAATAATAATAATAATAATACAAAAATTAGCTGGGGGTGGTGGTGCGTGCCTGTAGTCCCAGCTACTCTGGAGGCTGAGGTGGGAGGATCACTTGAGACCCTGAGGTAGAGGCTGCAGTGAGCTAAGACTGCACCACTGCACTCCAGCCTAAGTGACAGAAAAAAAAGGAACGAAATTTTGTTTTCTTTGAGCTAACTTTTCAATACCCAAGCCACACTTATCACTTAAGTGTATAACTTTATAAACACTCCCAAGCCATAGGAAGTCAGTGATGAAAGTGAGGTCCCTGCAGTGGGTGGTCTGGAAGAGCATCTCCCTCAGAAGGCAGTTTTCTCTGTAGAAAACATTGGAGGAAAAACACTAGATCATCTACGGTTACAGAGAAGTTTCTCCTCAAATAACTATAGAGATCGCCACGATCTCCACCCCTCAGATCAAGAGCAGGCCTTACTTGAGTCAAACTGGTTCATGTTAGGAAGTTGTGCCAGTTTTAAGACAAGTGGAAGGGAAGTACCCTCAGCAGGGAAGTTGGCTGAGATGCCTCAGTAATGGGGGTACTTAAATAATGCTCTCAAATGCCAACAACAAAAAATTATTATTTGCCATTATCGTATAGACGGTGAGACATACAGTTGGCTGATCCCTACAGGTACTAAAAAATTGATTTTCAAGACAGCAAAGCAAGGAAATCAGTGTTGAGCCTAACCCAGATGGACCCTGATGGGTCCTGGTGTGATTTCTCACTGGCCATGTTGCAGACAAGTTCTTCATTCCAGCTTCCAGCCACTCAACTGGGCAGCTCCAAGTTCCTGGTCACATTAGGCTACCAAATTATCCTTTTCTGTTTTCTGATTTTTTTTCCTATTTTTATCTTTCCCATTCCTCTGCCAAAAGTCCTTAATGGGTCACTTAAGTGCTGAATTCTGCCTAGTAAGTGCTGGTTAGGATCTGAGCTATGAGACATGCTGGTAATCGTGATTCAGAACAGAAAGCCTGCGGAAGGGTGAATGATGTTTTATCTGTAGTAGGGAATTGGGACTAGAGCAAAGGGGTCATACAGGTGACCGCACATGCTGCCCCTGGCACGTGCTGGGACCCACCGAAGGAGTGAGGGCCAAGGCATCTTGCTCATTCTCCCAACGCAGACCTATGAGAATAGAAAGGCCCTCAGCTCGGCTTTAGGATTCAATAGACTTTTCTGCCATTGCTAGCTACAAGACCTTAGGGAAGTCTGTTTCTAGTCTGTCTACCTTCCTCATACAACAAACACTGAATTAACAATGTCTTGTGTCTTCTGTGTGCCAGACTCAGTGTGAGGCTCCAAGAACAAAGTCCTCACGGTGGGGTTGCTGGGAGGAGACGTTCACACCACAAGAGCCCCAGTGCTATGTAAACCAAGTGGTATACAGATGCTAATTATCATATTATCATGGATTCTGAGGTCCTAGCTGCCCAATAAGCACATTTTGCCTAATCTTCCGTGCCTAGGAAATGAATTTTTAGAGGAGATAATTGTCCAAGTGATAGGGTAATGAAGAAGGAAGCTACTTTTCTTAGTGGCTGGGATTTTGTTTGTGTGGGGGTTTTTTGTTTTCAGTTTTTTGAGACAGAGTCTCGCTCTGTCGCGCAGGCTGGAGTGCTGTGGCAGGATCGTGACTCACCGCAACCTCCGCCTCCCAGATTCAAGCGATTCTCCTGCCTCAGCCTCCTGAGTGGCTGGGATTACAGTGTGCACCACCACACTTGGCTAATTTTTGTATTTTTAGTAGAAACGGGGTTTCACCATGCTGGTCAAGTTGGTCTCGAACCTCAAGTGACCTCAAGTGATCCGCCCGCCTCGGTCTCCCAAAGTGATGGGATTACAGCCATGAGCCACCATGCCCGGCCCCTTGTGTGGGTTTTATAAGGACCAGTTAGAACTCTGTCAAAGAGGTAAGGCTAGCGTCTGAGTTTAAAAACAAACAAATAAACCTAGGGAAATCTTTTCCCTGTTGGAATAAGAGAGGGATAAGTGAGGAAACAATGTAAGTGTTTTTAGTTCTTTTCTAGTACTACTATGAGTCATACATATTTTCCTGTGTCCTGGAAATATCTCCCCTGGTAATTACGAGATACAAAGAGGAAGTGAAGAGGGATTCATTTTCATGGAGAGGAGTTACCCAGTGGGCAGGATTCTGCAGTGCCCAATTTAGTTTTGATCCCCCTCTATCCCATAAACATTTCTTCTGAAGGCTTTCAAAGTTGGGGGAAGATGATGTTATTTAGCATTGTTAGAGTCTGGTAGACCATAAAGGAAAAATCTGGAGAAATGCAGTAAAATGAGGTTCAAGCCAGAAGGGATTATAAACGTTACATAGCCCAGAGAGTCTCCATCTTCAGTCCATCTTATTTGGTACTTTTTCTTTGCTTTTTCTATTTTATTGATTTTTGAATAGGCAATGCATGCACAATGGTACACAATTCCAAGAATACAAAAGGGGAGGAAGAGAAAGATAAGGTTTCCTTCTACCTGGGCTGCCAGCCACCCATGCCTCTCATAGGCAGCCACCATTACAGCCAAAGAGGCAGAACATGAACAGGCCTCGGCTCGGCCCGATGGCTCACGCCTGTAATCCCAGCACTTTGGGAGGCCAAGGCGGGCGCATCACAAGGTCAGGAGATTGAGACCATCCTGGCCAACATGGTGAAACGCCATCTCTACTAAAAATACAACAAATTAGCTGGGTGTGGTAGCATGTGCATGTAGTCCCAGCTACTTGGGAGGCTGAGGCAGGAGAATCGCTTGAACCTGGGAGGCGGAGGTTGCAGTGAGCCGAGATCGCGCCACTGCACTCCAGCCTGGGTGACAGACTGAGACTCCATCTCAAAAAAAAAAAAAAAAAAAAAAAAAAAATTAGGTCTCTGCTTTGCTCTCCAGTCCCACTTGCCTGGTCAATATCTCAAAGGCACCCTGAGCTCATTAGGTCCCAGATAGGCCATCTTCCTCCTGTTACAGGAAAGTGGTCCCGAGCCAGACCACAAGAGAGAGTTCTTTGAATCTCGCATAAGAAAGAATTCAGGGCAAGTCCACAGTGCAAAGTGAAAGCAAGTTTATTAAGAAAGTAAAGAAATGGCAGGGCATGATGACTCATGTCTGTTATCCCAGCACTTTGGGAGGCGGAGGCGGGCAGATCACCAGGTCAGGAGATGGAGACCATCCTAGCTAACACAGTGACACCCTGTTTCTACTAAAAAGAAAATGAAAAACTAGGCGGGCATGGTGGCACACGCCTGCAGTCCCAGCTACTCGGGAGGCTGAGGCAGGAGAATCGCTTGAACCTGGGTGGCAGAGGTTGCAGTGAGCTGAGATCGCGCCACTGCACTCCAGCCTGGGTGACAGAGCAAGACTCCATCTCAAAAAAAAAAAAAAAAAAAAAGTAAGTAAAGGAATAAAAGAACAGCTACTCCATAGACAGAGCAGCCCCAAGGGCTGCTGGTTGCCCATTTTTATGGTTATTTCTTAATGACATGCTAAACAAGGCATGGATTATTCATGTGTCCCCTTTTTTTAGACCATATAGGGTAATTTCCTGACATTACCTGGAATCTGTAAACTGTCATGGCGCTGATGGGAGTGTAGCAGTGAGGATGACCAGAGGTCACTCTTGTCGCCATCTTGGTGGATTTTGGCCAGCTTCTCTACTGCAACCTGTTTTATCAGCAAGGTATTTTTGACCTGTATCTTGTGCCAACCTCCTATCTCATCCTGTGACTTAGAATGCCTTAACCCTCTGGGAATGCAGCCAGTAGGTCTCAGCCTCATTTTACCCAGCCCCTATTCAAGATGGAGTTGCTCTGGTTCAAACTCCTCTAACACTCCCAAACAGGCTTTTCCTCCAGAGCTCCACGCTCAGAAAGCTCACTCCTCACCATCCAGTGATCACAACCAGAAACCAAGGACAACAAACCTCTCCCTTACCCCTTATCCTACCAGCCCCAAAGCCTATCCATTTTACCTCCAAAATGCCTCTCCACTTATCTGCTTTTCTCCAGTCTCACCCACCACAACCACCCAGCATCTGTCCGGGACTGGTCCACACCTTAGCCTCTGCTGTCTTCCTCAGACCCACCCAGTCCCCCTCCCCTGCCAGGCGGTTGGGCTCAGTGCTGATTTGAGTCCTCAGACCCACCCAGTCCCCCTCCCCTGCCAGGCGGTCGGGCTCAGTGCTGATTTGAGTGCACAACCAAGGGCTTCTGCACGCCCTTGGATCAAAGACAAATTCCCTTCCTGGGCATACAAAACCCTGAGTGACCTGGAGCCCTCTCCCTCCCTCCCGCGTCCCCTCAGTACTCTTCCTTCCATCCCACTGAGCGCGTTCACTTACACAGGGTGCTTACCAGTCAGCTTTCCAGCTGTGGAATCTCTGCCGGCTGCATTTTTTGAGTAAATGGCTGTATGTACAAAAAGAGTTCACATTCATTCCTCTTTTTTTCTTGGAATGGGCAGAGCATGTTAAGTAGAATTTGATGATGGAGATGATGAAGAAATTCCTTGACGTTAATCTGAAATTGATCACTTGTTTAAAATTACACAAACACATCTTGCTTTTGAAAGAACCAAAGGGAAATACCATTCAATGCCAAAAGAGGCCTAGGAAAGCAGGGATGAGCTCATTTGAAAAAGCCCCAGGAGCCTGATCAATGTCTAGGTTCTGGCTTTCCCAGAGGAGCCTCACTTGCCTTGCTTATGCTTTCTGCATGCAACACCTCCCAATGCAAAGAGAGGGTAGTCACAGGCTCTGGGTGGAATGGGAGATCCCCATTTGCCCCCACATCCTTCCTCCTCCTGGCACATTGGTCTACTGGGTAGCAGCCCTCAGGCTGGGGGGGGCTCCCCAAGGGTTCCCTACCCAGGCCTCTGCCTCACTCTCCACTTCCGGCTTAGTTTTCCCCTCTTCCGAGTCCCTGGATTCCAGGGGACACCAGCTCTGTGAGCATGAACACTCAGACTAGGGGAGAGGCCCCGACAGTTGGCTGTGCGTGCCCAGAACTGCCTATCCAAGTAGACTTCTGCTGTCAAGCCAGAGACACTAAGGAACACCTACTCAATGAGCAGTAAATCCCTCATGACGCTAGGAGAGGGTGGGCACACCCATTCCATCTCCCGCCCACCCCACTCCACACCCCACCAATCGCACTCACCCTTGATCTCAGCCAGCTGTCCCCTGGTGTCCTCCACTGGCCTTGGAGATGCAGGAGTACGGGAGAAGCGGAATAAATCCCACCCCAGCAAGAAAAATACAGGTCCCAGAGGCACTCAACAGACATATGTTCCCTTCCTCCTTCTCTCCTGGTGACAGTGACAGATAGGGGCCCCCTGGGGCGGGTGGATATTTTCATCTTCCAAGAGAATGCACTCCATTACTCCAGGACTTTTCTGTCCTCTCCGCCTCCACACAGCCTTCCAGCCTAACACTCAGTCTCTCAAGGAATATTCTTGACACTTTAAAGGATCTGGCCAGCACATAAGCCAATGTGGCTGCATTCTTTAATTAATATTTATTGAGTGTCCCTATTAGGTGCCTGGCAAGCTCAGAGTGTTGTATGTGGCTAAAATATCTATTCCCCTTCCTCTCCAAGAATGTGCGTTCCTGGACAACCCAGGAATGTGGACATGCCAAGTAAAGGAGCAGCACACTCTAGCAACAGCAAGAGCTGGGAGTCCACAGACAGAGGCAGGACTCAGGGCCAGAGGGCAGGGGCTTGAGCCCTGGGGTCCCAGATGGGCTGTGTGACATCTAGCAGGTAATGTCACTTCTCTGAGCCTGTGTCTACAAAAATGTGATTGGCAATATCACTCTGCCTGCCTCCTGGGGCTGGGAATGTTGTAGAAACCAAGTAAGATCACATAAGTGATGTCTCTGGAAAAGTTTAAAAAGAATACCACATATTTCCTCCTAAATAAAATGTTTGGTGTCTGTCTTGATAGGCACAAAAATTGAATCAGGTTTAAAAGAATAGGATCCTAGGAAGTCAACATCTGAAAAACGCTATTCGTGGCATGAATTTAGATTTTGAGGCTCTGATCCAAACTGTGGATGAGCGCCTTTACCCTTTGATAAATATTAAATATACTCATCTTCAATTCTGTATCTTCAATTATATATATATCCTTCCCAATGTGTATGTATGTATATATAATACATATACATATAATTGAAGATTATATAAATGTATTATATACGTATACAATTATATATGTATATAATACAATTATACATGTATGTAATCTTCATTATATGTACATGTATTACATGTACATACACACATACACATTGGGAGGAAGGACAGTCCTTTCCAGAGGTCTCTTTGCAACAATTTGATGCTGCATAGTTGCAAATGCAATAAACTCTATACATGTGGCTATGAATTAATTAGACTGTGAGATACCGTAAGTGAAGAGTTAGGTATGCAAACTTCAGAATTTTAATTTCTTTTCTTTTCTTTTCTTTTCTTTTTTTTTGAGACCAAGTCTCGCTCTGTCACCCAGGCTGGAGTGCAGTGGCACAATCTCGGCTCACTGGAAGCTCTGCCTCCCGGGTTCATGCCATTCTCCTGCCTCAGCCTCCCAAGTAGCTGGGACTACAGGCGCCCGCCACCATGCCCATCTAATTTTTTGTATTTTTAGTAGAGAAGGGGTTTCACCGCATTAGCCAGGATGGTCTCGATCTCCTGACCTCGTGATCCGCCCGCCTCGGCCTCCCAAAGTGCTGGGATTACAGGCGTGAGCCACCGTGTCCGGCCCAGAATTTTAATTTCATCCATTCTTATCGGATGTGTAAGTTGGTGTCAACTTTCTGGACAGCAGCAGATGATTTGAATCAAGAGCCTTAAAAATGTTCCTGTGGATACACAAAATGTGGTAAATTACACATATATATAGTTTCCATCTATAATAGTCCACTATACACACACACACACACACACACACACACACACATATACACATATATATGATGGAATATTATTCAACCTTAAAAAAGAAAGAAATTCTGACACATGCTTCAGTATGGATAAACCTTGAAGACATACTAAGTGAAATAAGCCAGTCACAAAAGGACAAATACTGCATAATTCTACTTATATGAGGTAGTCAAATTCAGAGTATAGAAAGTAGAATCAGCCGGGCACGGTAGCTCATGCCTGTAATCCCAGCACTTTGGGAGGCCAAGGCGGGCGGATCACGAGGTCAGGAGATCAAGACCATCCTGGCCAACATGGCAAAACCCCGTCTCTACTAAAAATACAAAAAAATTAGCCGGGCATGGTGGCGGGCGCCTGTAGTCCTAGCTACTCGGGAGGCTGAGGCAGGAGAATGGCGTGAACCCGGGAGGCAGAGCTTGCAGTGAGCCGAGATCGCGCCACTGCACTCCAGCCTGGGCAACAGGGCAAGACTCCGTCTCAAAAAAAAAAAGTAGAATCAAGGTTACCAGGGGCCGGGCAGAGAGGACAGGGAATTATTGTTTAGTGGATATGGAGTTTCAATTACGGAAGATGAAAAAGTTCTAGAGATGGATAGTAGTGATGTTTGCACAGCAATGTGAATATACCTAATACCACTGAACTATATGCTTTAAGATGGCTAAAATGGTAAATTCTTTCTTTTTTTTTTCGAGGCAGAGTCTGGCTCTGTCACCCAGGCTGGAGTGCAATAGCGCGATATTGGCTGACTGCAACATTTGCCTCCCAGGTTCAAGCATAAAATGGTAAATTATATGCATTTTACCACAATTTTTAAAAACGTTCCAATTCTCTGACCCAGTATTCCATCTAGATATCTGCTCAAAGGACAAGAACAGAAGATTAGGTGGCTCACAACTGTAATACCAGCACTTTGGGTCACAGGTGATAAAAGTCTTTGATACTGACCACATTGGGTAGCCAGCAGATCAGGTTCCATCCACACCAAGTGTCATCACTCAACTAACCTTGTGACCTTGGACACATCACTAAACCTCACTGGGTACCACCAAAAGAGGCATCAAGAAAGGCAGTGGTTAGAAGCACAAACTCTAAACTCTAGAACTAGGTTACCCCAATTCAAACATTGGCTCTGCCCCTTACAGTCATTATGACTCAATATTCACATCTGTAAAATGGGGGGATAATAATAGCACTTTCGTTGTAGGGTTGTTCTGAGAATTAAATTAGTAATTGTATTAAAATACACAAAAGTTCTTAGAAAAGTACCTGACACATAGTAGTGTTCTATAAGTGTTAGCTGTAAAAATAACAACCATCAGCTGGGCGCTGTGGATTGCACCTGTAATCCCAGCCATTTGGGAGGCCGAGGCAGGTGGATGACCTGAAGTTAGGAGTTCAAAACCAGCCTGGCCAACATGGTGAAACCCCGTCTCTACTAAAAATACAAAAATTAGGCCAGGCGCGGTGGCTCACGCCTGTCATCCCAGCACTTTGGGAGGCCAAGGTGGGTGGATCACAAGGTCAGGAGATTGAGACCATCCTGGCTAACACAGTGAAACCCTGTCTCTACTAAAAATATATATATAAAAAATTAGCCAGGCTTGGTGGCAGGCACCTGTAATCCCAGCTACTCGGGAGGCTGAGGCAGGAGAATGGCATGAACCCGGAAGGCAGGGCTTGCAGTGAGCCGAGATTGTGCCACTGCACTCCAGCCTGGGCGACAGAGCAAGACTCTGTCTTAAAAAAAAAAAAAATTAGCTGGGCGTGGTGGTGGACGCCTGTAATCTCAGCTACTCGGGAGGCTGAGGCAGGAGAATCACTTGAACCCAGGAGGCGGAGGTTGCAGTGAGCCAAGATTGTGCCATTGCACTCCAGCCTGGGTGACAAGAGCAAAACTCTGTCTCAAAAAAAAATCAATATTATTATTAATAAAATTTAGCTGTACATGGAAAAAAACAACTCTTAGGCTAGAAGGTAGATGACCTCATTTAAAGATGAAATTTTACATCCTGAAATAAGAGATTCTGTAGAGTCTCTTTTCTTGGGAATTGTGGACTCAGAGTTGGGAATAACATTAGAAATAATCGATAAGAAAGGTCATTCAACCTGTCTGAAGACTTTCAGGAACTGTGAGTTCCCTGCTTTCAAGGAAACCCATTCTTCCTTGCTGAACTTTCTAGTTAAAAGGCTGACTCCAATCTGAGTTGAAATTTACCGCTTATAACTTCCAGCTATTTTTTTTTTCTTTGAGACAGGGTCTGGCTCTGTTGCCCAAGCTGGAGTGCAGTGATGACACTGCAGCCTCTTCCTCCAGGGCTCAAGCAATCCTACACACCTCAGCCTCCCAAGTAGCTAGGAGTACAAGTGTGCACCACCACACCTGGCTAATTTTCTAAAAATTTTTTGCAGGGACGGTGCCTCCCTATGCTGCTCAAGCTAGTTTTGAACTGGCCTCAAGTCATCCTCCTGTCTCCTGTTCCCAAAGTGCTGGGATTACAGGCATGAGCCACTGTGCCTGTCCTAATGTCTACCTATTGATCCTACTCTTACCTTCAGCAGCTGCATAACAAATGTAATCTAATTCCACCTGCCAGCCCTCCTTGAACACCTTTCCTGCATCCTCCTTCACCCTCTCTCCTATCAACTGAACATTCTCTCTTCTGTCAGGTGATCATCCCAGGACAGGACGTCCAGCTCATGGTCACCCTCCTTTGGGAACCTCAATTGGTCTACATTTCTGTTAAAAATTGCCACCCAGACTGCAGTGTTTGGGTCTGGAATGTTCTAGCTATGAATGAGGAAGGGAAGGGAAGGGAAGGGAAGGGAGAGGGAAGGGAAGGAGGGAGGGAGGAAATGAGGAAGGAAGGAACGAAGGAAGGGAAGGGAAGAGGGAGGGAGGGAGGAAAAAAGGAAGGAAGGAAGGAGGAAGGAAGGGAGGAAAGAAGGAAGAAAGGAAGGAAGGAGCGGGAAAGAAGGGACGGAGGGAGGAAGGAGTCTAATCAGCATCACAATATACAAGAACCATTCTCTCCCTTGTGTTTTTAATGACAGTCCCTTCCTTCCTTCTTTCCTACCTCAATAATTAGCTTTCCAGGAGGAGCTTCCGGAGCTCACTGGTTTGGGGATGGGGGCATGCCTCCCCAGATCTTCTCCCTCCCTGGGGAGATAGGGCCGCAAGCCCCACTGGCCAATGCCCATTCACTCTGGGAGCCTGCCAAAAAAAAAGGCAGCACAACAGAAAAGCCGAAATCAGAAAGAAGCCCTCTTATCATGCAAATAAAGAAGCTTGCCAGTGACTGACTCAAAGCATCCCATCTCTCCTGATAGATGTAGGATATCGGAATGTTCATTAGTGCTGCTTAACAGATATTTCTGTTTCCATTCCCAGGTGAAAGGTAGAACTGCATACCCCCGGCCCGGCCCCCCTTGGAGTGAGGGTAGCAATGCGTCTTGGTTTAGCCAGTGAAATGTGAGTGGCAGAGCCACACACTATTGCCCTGCTCTTCTAGCCTGCCACTGGCAATCGTGCCCACCTAGAGATGGGATGTCCCTCAGTGGAGATGACCAGAGCAGAGCCCTCCAGACAACCCAGGGTGGACACAGAGCATGAGTGGAAAATGGACCTTTGTTGCTGGACCACTGGAAAAAAAGGTTGTCGGGGGGTAGAATATGTCTATGTCTACTTGCCAACTTGACCTGACCTCAGGGATCCTGGGGAACAGAAAATGGAATCTCATATAGATGGAGCCACAGGGATCTAGAGAGAGGCCCAGACCCTGTCATTCCCAGGTGTGATCTTGAGAAAGTCACTTGGACAATGCAGGCCTTCATTTTATTTATATTTTATTTTATCTAATTTTTGAGACAGGGTCTCACTCTGTCAGACAGTCTAGAGTGCAGTGGCACTATCACGGCTTACTGCAGCCTCGACTTCCCAGGCTCAAGTGACCCAACCACCTCAGCCTGTACGTGGGATTACAGGCGCACACCACCATGCCCAGCTAATTGTTGTGTTTTTTTGTAGAGACAGGGGTCTTGCTATGCTGTTCAGGGTGGTCTCCAACTCCTAGGCTCAAGCAATCCACCCGCCTTGGCCTCCCAAAGTGTTGGTATTAAAGGCATGAGCCACCACAACTCTAACAAGAGTTTTCTTAACTCTACAAGAAGAGATTCTGGTTAGGTGATCTTCCCTCAGCTCACACAAAAGACAAGACAATCTTAGTGCAAGATTAACATCTTTGGGGGAATCTAGGTGAAAGTTACACAGGATATTTCCATAGTATTTCTTACAAATGCATGTGAATTTAAAATGCTCTAAAAAAAAAAACTTTTAAAAAATTGAAATAAAAAAAATACCCTTAGAGTTGAACCCAGTTCTCAAAGCACTGGTTTGTGGGTTTTATGGTAAAATTCTTCGGGACAGAAACTCCTCCAAAACCCTCCATGGGGTTTCCTGAGTGTGGGGAATTTGGCTGTGACCCTCATTCCTTCTCCCTCAGCTGGACTCAACCCCACCCATCCCCAGACCTCTGGAGAAGTTGCTGGCAACCTAGTCAACTCTCAACAATGGCAAACGAAGAGTTGCCATTTTCTTCCTTAGTTACAAAAATGAAATATTGAAAAAATGTTTATGTGTACTATCACAATAGGTGTTCTTTCACAATGTAAAAACTTTCAGGGCCGGGTGCGGTGGCTCACGCCTGTAATCCCAGCACTTTGGGAGGTAGGGGTGGGCGGATCACCTGAGGTCAGGAGATTGAGACCATCCTGGCTAACACGGTGAAACTCCATCTCTACTAAAAATACAAAAAATTAGCCAGGTGTGGCGGTGTGCGCCTGTAGTCCCAGCTGCTGGGGAAGCTGAGGCAGGAGAATGGCGTGAACCCGAGAGGCAGAGCTTGCCGTGAGCCGAGATCACGCCACTGCACTCCAGCCTGGGCGTCAGAGTGAGACTCTGTCTCAAAAAAAAAAAAGAAAAAGAAAGGGGTTTTACTGCTCCCTAGAGAGGCCCAGTGGGACAGCCCTTGTTTTAGACAGGGAGCAAGGACCCCAGGGCTCTGATGGCCTCGTGCCCCCAGGTAAACTGTTTGAACTCTCTAAATTTATTTGCCTGGGGGAGCGTTGGGGGAGGGAAGAGAGGAGTGTTGGTCTCTCCCAGCTCTAAAGTTTTAATGCTGGAAATCAACTTAATTAATTAATTTTTATTTTTATTTTTATTTTTTATTTTTGAGACAGAGTCTCATTCTGTCGCTTAGGCTGGAGTGCAGTGGTGCGATCTCGGCTCACTGCAACCTCCGCCTCCTGGGTTCAAGCAATTATCTGCCTCAGCACCCCAAGTAGCTGGGATTACAGGTGTCTACCACCACGCCTGGCAAATTTTTTTTGTATTTTTAGTTTTACCATCTTGGCCAGGCTGATCTTGAACTCCTGACCTAATGATCCACCCGCCTTGGCCTCCCAAAGTGCTGGGATTACAGGCGTCAGTGCCCGCGCCTGGTGAAATGAACCTATTTTATATAATTTCTTTTCTTTACTTTCTTTTTTTTTTTGAGACAGAGTCTCGCTCTGTCACCCAGGCTGGAGTGCAGTGGGCGATCTCGGCTCACTGCAACCTTCACCTCCTGGGTTCCAGCAATTCTCCTGCCTCAGCCTCCTGGGTAGCTGGGACTACAGGCGCACGCCACCATGCCCGGCTAATTTTGTATTTTTAGTAGAGACAGGGTTTCACCATGTTGGCCAGGCTGGTCTCTAACTCCTTACCTCAGGCGATCCGCCCACCTTGGCCTCCCAAAGTGCTGGGATTACAGGCGTGATCCACCTCACCCGGACTATTTTATATAATTTCTAAACTTTTTATTGATACAACTTATTAATACATATAGAAAAATGCATATGGATCTTAAGCATACACCTTGCTGAATTTTTCAAACTGAAAACACCTAGCTAGCCAGCTCCCAGCTCAAAAGGCAGAACATCACCAACCTAGACTCTCCTTCCCTTCACCCTCCCACTCACTCCCCAAGAGTAACTACTAGTCTGGCTCCTCACACCTGAGGTTACTTTTGCCTGCTTTGAACTGTATATGAACAAGATCACATTTTTTTTTTTTTGAAACGGCGTCTCGCTCTGTCACCCAGGCTGGAGTGCAGTGGCACTATCTCGGCTCACTGCAACCTGTGCCTCCCGGGTTCAAGCAATTCTCTGCCTCACCCTCCCAAGTAGCTGGTATTACAGGCGTCTGCCACTATGCCCTGCTCAATTTTTTTGTATTTTTAGTAGTGACAGAGTTTCGCCATCTTGGCCAAACTGGTCTTGAACTCCTGACCTCATGATCCACCCGCCTCGGCCTCCCAAAGTGCTGGGATTACAGGCGTGAACCACCCCACCCAGCCAAAGATCACATTTTTTTAAATGCACTTTTTTTAAAATTTCAGTTTACACATAGAGGAATTCAGGATGGAGTTCTTTTTGGTTTGGACAACTGCAAGCTACTTTAAAATCACAATACATGGGATAGGATGTGATTTAAAAACCAAATTATTTTACTCTGCCTGATCAACTCGCCAACCGGTCTTGGCAGTTTCTTTCTAAGGGTCCCCTGGGCGCCACTGCTAACCCTTCCCCTTCTTAGAATGCCTAAATCCTGTGAATCCTGTGATTCTAAGGCCCAATCTAGACCAGCTAAATTGGGTCTTTTTATTTTTTTTAACCTTTTCTTTTAGAATATTTTTAGGTTTACAGGAAGGTTGCAAAGAGAGTTCCAGTATTACCCCATATTCAATTTCCATCTTAAATTATTCTGTCAATATTCGTCACAACCCTGAAACTAGCATTGGTATATTACTATTAACGAAACTCCATACTTTACTCCAATTCATTTTTCCCTAACGTCCTTTTTCTCTTCCAGAACCCATCCAGGATTCCACACGGGTCAAGTATTTTGTAGAATGTCCTTCAACAGGATTTGTCTGATGTTTTTCTCATCGTTAGACTGGAATTATGGGTTAGGGGAAAGAAGTCCACAGAGGTGAAGGGCCACTCTCATCCCATCATATTGCGGTGCATGCTGTCAACATGACTTAGCACTGGTGATGCTGACCTTCAGCACTGGTCAGGTAGTGTTTGCAGGTTTCCCCACTGTAAAGTTCTTCTCTCCCACAACCTCCTTCCATACTGTGTGTAGCCTTTGGAAGCAAATCACTAAGGGCAGTGCACCCTCAACGGGAGAGGGAATTAGGCTCTACTTCCTTCAGGGGAGTTTACCTACATACACAGATACGTAGTGTTTTGTCTACATGAATTATTTGAAATTATCTGCATGCGAGATTATCTCTTCTTCTCCATGTACTTATCCAACCATGCCTTTGTATTAGCATGGGTTCATTCACAAGTATTTTATTTATTTATTTATTTATTTATTTGTTTATTTATTTATTTATTGAGACGGAGTTTCGCTCTTGTTGCCCAGGCTGGAGTGCAGTGGTGCAATCTTGGCTCACTGCAACCTCTGCTTTCAAGTGATTCTCCTGCCTCAGCCTCCTGAGTAGCTGGGGTTACAGGTGCCCGCCACCACGCCCAGCTAATGTTTGTATTTTTAGTAGAAATGGGGTTTCACCGTGTTGGCCAGGCTGGTCTCAAAACTGCTGACCTCAAGTGATCCGCCTGCCTCAGCCTCCCGAAGTGCTGGGATTACAGGCGTGAACCACCGCACCCGGCCCCTATTTTATATTTTATATTTGAATCTAATACTACATTATTGATTTTGTTGTTCCAGTTGTTCCAGGTTTGAGGCTGGGCCCTCTTTCAGGTTGGTCCCTGTGTCCTTCTGACATACCCACATCCCTTTCATCTTGAGCACTTTCTTACTTCCCAGAACCACAAGGTGCTCCGGACTCATCTTCAGCATTTCCAGCCCCAGTCCTAGGATCCGCCATTTTTGAACATTTTGAACAGAGCAGACTGGCCAGTTTTGACCCCTTTTTCCATTAAGATGTAGGTAGTTCTCTTGCGGGAAAGAACCCAGCCTTATTATCTGGTGCAAGCCAGTCAATTGCAAGTAACTTGAAAGGGAGTTCAGTGTTTTACAGGGTGTTTGTTTCCATGGCTGGCATAGCTAGGACCTCACCTTCAGGCCCATCGCCCTTTCTCTCAAAAGGTTTTCAGTTTGCTAGAAGCCACTTTCCTCCCTCACTTTACTTAGATTGCAGTGTAGACCCGCCCCAAGTGAGTCAGGCTAAGGAGTTGAGAGAATAATTTAGAGAGCCCCTCTTCTCCTCCTGCAAGTCCTTTGACCTGCCAGCCTGCAAATCTGCTATATAAAGATAGATAAGTAGCCAGCTAGCTACACACACACACAAACACACACACACACACACACACACCCATATACCAAAACCGAGAAGGCTACGGAGAGAGGGCAGTGGAGGCATTCACTCTGAGAATTACTGTTCAAAGGGGAAAAACAGGGAGGCACTTGGGCAATCCAGAAATGCAGGTCTGAGCTGGCCTGGGGTTTTAGCAAAGGAGGAGTGAGTTCTTCAGAACAGAACCAATTAAAACCTTTTAAAGTAATTGTTCCCCTGCCTTCTTTCAAAGTTGAGCTCTAATCGTGGCCTTTCATTCTTCCCACCACTCCATCATTTTAAATTAACCTTGCGATTCCCTGCAGCTGCCTCTCACCCATCACAGACATGCTAATGCACGTGTGTGCTGCTGGGGGGCGGTGGGAGGGGACCCTGACACTAGCTTTGTGAAACAGCCATCCCTGTGGGCTCTGTTCCACTCACCCCCCTACCCACCCTGGCAGAGCAGAGGGGAGGGAGGAAGGAAGCAGGCAGGTTAGCAGAGCGCAGGACCAGGCAGTAAAGTCTCCTAGCTGCGCTACCTCGGGGTGTCCACATTACTCAGCCCCTCGGAGCCATGGGGGTGGGGAGGGCAGGGCCTCCTGGGACAGGACCATAAACCGTTTATGGCTCCCCAAATGTGACACATCAAGTCGACATCACCTGTTCACCTTCATTCTTCTCTCCCTTTGTGAAAAGTCCCTCTTCGCATTCCCTCCGGGCCTCTCCCCTCCTGACCCTTTGGAGTAGGAGCCTTCAAAGCCCTGAAGGTTCCCAAGTGATGTGGGAAGTAAAGTTCTCAATGGAGGTCTCCTCCTAGTGAAAGGGCACTCTGTAATTAATGGAACTGGCCAGACCGTGAAGGTTACCTTGACCTTGTCTGCATGATAAATACAACTGGAGCGGGGCGGAAGGCACACCATTCAGAAAAGCAAACTGCTTGCATCTTCTTTATTTTTAATCTCACTCCATTTTGCTTCTCTGCAGGATCAGAGCAAGTTAAGGAGAGACAGCCTCTGTCTTTCAATCCTAGGGGCAGCTCGTGCAGTCGCCCCGCCGCGGCCACTCTCCTAACACGGGCAGAGGGGGCAGCGACGTGCCCCGGTCGCTCAGCCAGCTGGTGGCAGGGCTGTGACGGCAACCCAGGCCCCCAGACGCCTCTCCGCGTCTAGGCGCTTCCCATAATGGAAGGCTTCGCTCCATTAAAAGTTATTTTAGGGAATCCACAAGCCCACCGCCATCCCCCCCAAAGTGGAAATTTTATGTAAACGAGTCAAAATAAAGCAACAGTTTCTTAATAAGTATGTTTGGAGTTACACTCTGGGCTAAGACGAGCCGAATCGGGCGAGGGGATGCGGACTTAAAGGTTCCAGTGTTCTTCTCCATACGGCAAGACTATTTTTAAAAATTTAAGGACGTCTTCCAGTCCACAGTCCACACCGCCTACACCCCCGCAGGTCAGACAGGCGCGAGTTCAGCCCGGTGACCCCGCCATCCTCGCGGCCCCCACCCTGGGGCCAGGGAAGAGGGCGCGGCCGACCCCAGCCCCCTCACCGAAACCGCGCCCGTCCCCTCCCCCATCGCGGTCCCGCACGGCGGCGGGGGGGCCGAGGGGTGGCGGCACCGGGATCCCGCCGCCGCCCCGGCGCGCACGGAGGCAGGGTTAGGGGAAACACGATTCCTGGGGAGATCGGAGGAGGCGATGCCGCCGAGGCTGCGGGGGAGTTCTCCCGGAGAACTCGGGGGCCGGGTGGGAATGCGACCTCCAGGGGAGCTATCGCTGCTCCCCCGTAACTGCCGCAGGGACCCTCCCGGGGTGGGGGTGGGGACGCGGGGCTTCCGTCCCTTCCGGGCCGCGGAGGTGCAGGCCCGAGGGGCCCGTGCAGAGTCAGACGCCGGGTGTGCGCGGCCCGTGACTCAGCCGGGTGGCGACGCGAGGCCGGGGAGGCAGGGGGAAGGGGCGGGCGGGCCGGGCGCGCACCCGGGACCCCGCGGCCTCGGGAGAAGCGAGGTGCGCGCGCCCAGGAGTGGGGGGCGGGGCGGCGGGCGCGCGCGCAGCGGAGGCGCCGGGCGGCGGCGAGGGCCGGGCCGTATGCCGTCTTCCCGGCGCCGCGCTCCCAGAGCTCGCGCCGCCTCCTGGGGCGCCGCGCGGGTGGCGCAGGTAGAGGCCGGGCGGGGGTGGCAGCCACCCCGGGGCTCAGGTTCCAGCCGCCAGGCTTGGCCCTCAGCGGGCGCTGTCAGAGGGCGGGCGGGCCCGCGGGAGCGGGGCGGCGGCGGCAGAGGAGCGCAGGGCGGGCGGAGACCGTCGGGGTCACCTCTCCAGCCCCCCGCGGTGGCCGAGCCACCCGCAGTTGCGCTCGAGGCGCCGAGGCGGGGTGGCCGAGCGAGACCCGGGCCGGGCGCGGCGCGGGCCGCACAGCCGCGGCGGCGGCTGCAGACCTGTAAACCTTAATGACAGCAATCTTGCCCGTCTGCGCCTCTGACTCACGCGGTGACCCAGCCTCCAGTCACCCGGCGGCCGCCCTCCGGCCTCAGTTTCCCCCGCCGCCGAACAATGAAGCCACTGTGTCGCCGTTCATTCCTGAGCGCCGTTTCACACGCGGAGCGCCGCTGCCTCCCTGGGGAAGGGACCGAGGCGTCCGGCTTTTAATTATCCCCGGTGGGCGGGCGTTGGGAGGCCGCGCTCTGCTGGATAATTGAACCCTGGGACTATTCCCTTGTCAGCCCAAGCTCTTTATCTTAAGCCGTCCTTTCCCCTTCATCGTATTTAAATTTTACCCCTTCCTCTCCACGCTGGTGGGACTGCTTGAAAAACAATGAAATGGGCCGGTTAGGTGGCTCACGCCTGTAATCCCAGCACTTTGGGAGGCCCAGGCTGGGGGATCACCTGAGGTTAGGAGTTCAAGACCAGCCTGGCAAACATGGTGAAACCCTGTCTCTATTGAAAATACAAAAAAAAAAAAAAGAGGAAAAAGAAATTGGCCGTGCATGTGGCGCATGCCTGTAATCCCAGCTACTTGGGAGGCTGAGGCACGAGAATCAGTAGAACCCGCGAGAAGGAGGTTATAGTGAGCCGAGATGGCGCCATTGCACTCCAGCCTGGGCGACAAAGCGAGACTCCGTCTCAAAAAAAAAAAAAAAAAGAAAGAAAAGAAAAGCAATGAAATGACTCCCCGCCTAGTTTAGGCAATTTGTGTTTTCCCGAATATCAAGGGTTCAGTCAATTTGCTCGCAACGAACTTCAGCCCTTCCTGTGGGCCAGGCCCAGTGTGCCCAGCACTGAAGCCACCGCTGCTCAGAAGCCACAGCAGGTTCTGAGGAGGCACAGCGGCGGAGAGGCCACCTCTTCCTGGTTCTGTTCTGCAGGCATAAAAGGGATCAGACTACTGACGGGCGAAGCTGAGTAAACCCCACATACATTATTATGCTGAGTGAAGAAGCCAAACACAAAAGGATACATATGGTGTGGCCCCCATTTATGGAAAACCCTAGAAGAGACAAATGTAGTCCCTAGTCCACCAAAAGTATTGGTTGTTTTGCGGTGGGGGTGGGGGCAGTGACTGGGATGAGGACAAGGGAATTCTGGGGGTGATGGAACTGTCCCATATCTTGATTGAGTCTCTGGCACCTGCGACCGCAGAGCACTCCCCACCCACCTACCAGCCTCTCTGGACCCTGAGACTTCAGGTTACTGAGGAGTCAGTAGCCTTCCCCACTGGAAGGCCTTTCCCCCATGGCCCCTCACCCCCCATTCCTCCCTGGCTCTGGGTGCCCCATCTCCAGGAGCGGTTATGTGGATGGACGTATACAGTTGTCCCAACTCATCCAACACTGAATGCAAAATGGGTGCATCATACTGTATGTAGGTGGTACCCCAAGAAAGCTGGCCGAAGCCTTAAGGGTGTGGGAAGCCAGGAGGCTAGGAGGCTTGGTGAGGGTAGCACTTTGGTCATGGAAGGGGATGGAGAGGAGAAACGTTGCTTGTTGAGGTCTCCAAAGAGAAGGCGTCACATGTTTTATGGAAATCTTACAAGCCCCAAATGTTACTATTATTATCCCCGTTTGACTACTGGGGAAACAAACTTAGGCTGAGTGAGCTGCCCAGCCTCCCTAACCCTGTCCCTGGCAGATGGTACTGAGAGGATCTGTCTTCCTCTCTCAGTGGACATGTCAGATTCATCGCTGTGTGGGGGACACCGAGTGTGAGCATCAGGGTCAGCAGCAGGGCCTTGGAGGCAGAGGGGACCCTGTGAGAATACTGCCCTCTTTCTAGTGCTGTGATCTGGGCCATGTTGGCCTCTCTCAACCCCAGGCCAAGTCCTCCCCTGTGTAAGATGGAGAAGGTCCCACCTCGGGCGTGGTGTGAGGAGATGAGGGTGCTTAGGTGGGTGCCTGGTTCAAGGCATGCCCGTGGTGTTAGCTGTACCTCTGTGACCTTGGGCAAGTCCCTTCCCTGTAAGGGCCTCAGTGTCCTCATCTGTAAAATGAGAGGGTGGCTTTAAACCACCTTCCACATCCTGGTATCCTGGAGTATTTGGAGGGGCCACTGGGGAAAAGCGATGGAGGAACTTCTGGGGAGGGGCAGCAGGTGCAATTGATGGAAGGAGGTGGCCCCGGCATCCCCATTGCTTCTGTGGAACCCAGGAGGGTGAGGGGTCTGTGGGGTCGTGTTCTGACCCACGCCCTGCACCATGAAGGGGAGATTCCTCCAACACCATGGCTGAGGGGGCCGCAGCGTTGCTGGAACTCATCAAGGGCATAGGGTGTGGGGCTTTGCTCCCTTAGGAAGCGGCCTCCTCCGCCGTTGGGCAGTTCCGGTTTCCAGAACATCGTCCTTGTGTGGACCCGGCCTGTCCCCCAGATCTCTTCTTCTGAGCCTCCGACCAGGCACCTCAAGCTGAGGGCATCCCTTGACCCCCAGGAATATTTTCCTCGGCTCAGTCTGTCCAGACCTTTCCCTCCCTAACTAAGGGATAGTCCAGAGTTCTGGAAGGAAGGGCCTTCGTGAGCGGAGGCCAACTGTGCCTGCCCACTGGGGACCTCCAGCCCGTTCTCTGCCATAGCAGACCCCGTGTCAGTCCCCACTCCCAGGGGCAGGTGAAGGCTTGGCCACTGAGACACCTGAGTTTCTGGCTCTAGGACGTGGCACCCTCACAGCTAGGCCTCCCAGCTCTCCCTGCACAGAGGCCACCCAGCCTGGGAGGCTTGCAAAGTGCAGCACAAATTCACACACCCCACATCACACACACCCACACACAGCACACACACATACACCACACGCATACCACACTAATTCTCCATCCTCACACCATGTACACACAACACACCCCTCTCCAACCACACATACCTCGCTCCCTGCGTGTGCATATATACCACATCCCGCACCCCCACACAACACACAACACTACCCTCTCGAACCACACATACCCCACTCCCTCCATGTGTGCGTATATACCACATCCCACACCCCCACACAACACAGTCACACTCTATACCCAGAGAGTCTCACATGTAGCACCCAGGTTGTGTCCTACACAAGGGTGCCCAGCTGAGGGTCCGAGGCAGCTCCCAGGGTCCTGGGGCAGGGCTGGGCACCTGGAGGGAGGAAGGGTGCCTCCTAACTGGCATGAAGGTGCCCTGTGCACTGGCTGAGACTCTGGCACCCATGACCACAGAGCACTCCCCACCCACCTCCAGTCCTCTCTGGACGGTGAGACATCAGGCCCCTGAGGACCCCCAGCCCTCCCTACTGGAAGGGCCTGCCCCATGCCCCACTCCACCATTCCTCCCTGGCCCTGGGTGCCCCACTAGCGAGTACATGGCTCCAGGCACAACTGGCTCTTCCCTCTCCAAGCCCCTCAGTCTCTTAGTACCTGGACCACATCCTTCATCCTGCACATGCTTATGGGGCACCTGCTGGTGCCAGGCCCTGGCTCAGTGCTGGGGAGCCAGAGGGGGCAAAGTCACACTCATCCTCAGCAGGCAGAGGCAGAGCCATCTACACACCAATGGCCATGCCCAGGGAGCAGGACTGTGGCAGAACATCCCTGGCAGCTGTGGGAGCCCTCTGACTAGGGAGCAGTCAGGGAGAGCTTCCTGAAACAGGTGGCAGTAGACAAAGGCACACGCCTTCTAACTGCTGTGACTCACTGCACGCTGATCTCTGCCCCCTCTCACCACAAAGGGAGGCCGTGGTGTGGAATAGAGACTGGGCTTTAGTCGCAACCTTGGGAAAGTGTATCAGCCTCGGCCTTAATGTCCTTGTCTGTGGGATGAGAATTTCAACACTGCCCTTGCAGGAGAATAGTTGAGGTGGCATAAGGTGGGTGCTGAAGCCAGACAGACTACCTTCAGTCTCAGCGTCGTCACTATGAGCCATGCAACCTTGGGGAAGCTAGCTTCCCTTTCTGATGCAGTGTCTTGTCTGTAACATGGGAGTCCTAACAGGAAGTCTCTCATAGAGTTATTTTGAGTATTTAAAGCATTTTGATTTGGAAAGGGTTTAGAATAGTGTTTGGCCCACAGTGAGCACTATGTGTACAGAATATATGGACATGCTGAGCAGTCCTGTAGGTCATGGGGGCTCACCAGATACGCCATGAACATGACCTTGGATATGTTTCTTCCCTCTGGAATTTGAACTCTTTAACTGTCTCTGAAGGGAGAGATGGCAGGCTGGGGCGGAGACATGTTTGCTGTGCTCCATGGAGACTCACAGCCAGCCTGGGCCTTGGTTTGTGGAGGGGTGGGGCAGTGACAAGGAGGTGCCCTCGGTCCATAGGTGGGTGGCCAAGGGTGCTGGCCCTGTGCCCATCTCCTCCCAGCTGGCACTGTCCCTGGGAAGATGTAATGCCACCCATGGTGATTTCATTGAGGCCCTAACCTCTCCTTTCCCTGAACATAGGCTGCCCCTTGGCTTCAAGCAGATTTCCATTATTACTCCTGTCTTCTCATTCATTTCCTTCTTTTCTTTTTTTTCTTTTTCTTTTCTTTTTTTTTTTTTGAGAGACGGTCTCACTCTGTCGCCCAGGCTGGAGTGCAGTGGTGTGATCTCGGCTCACTGCAATCTCCTCCTCCTGGGTTCAAGCAATTCTCCTGCCTCAGCCTCCTGAGTAGCTGGAACTACAGGCACCCACCACCACACCCGGCTAATTTTTTGTATTTTTAGTAGAGACAGGGTTTCACCGTGTTAGCCAGGATGGTCTTGATCTCCTGACCTCGTGATCCACCTGCCTCGGCCTCCCAAAGTGCTGGGATTACAGACGTGAGCCACTGCACCCAGCATTTCCTTCTTTTCAAAGTAAATATGTAAATACAAAAGAGCCTGGCCATTCCTTGCAGAGTTGCAAATAGATTTCCCCTGTGACCCAACAGTTCCACTCCTCAGTGGAATGAAAACATGCACCCTCATCTGTGACATGGGAGTTATGACAGTAATGACTTACACAGAAACGCATCCGTGAATATTCACACAGCATTGTTCATGATAGCCGAGAGGTGGAAACAACCCAAACGTCCGTCCACAGATGAGTGGATAAATAAAATGTGGTCTATCCATACCATAAAATATTATTTGGTCATAAAAAGGGGTGACAGACCGATACGTGTTCCCACATAGATGGGCCTTAACATGGATGAAGACTTTATGCTATGTGAAAGAAGCCAGATGTTGAAAGCAACATATTGTAAGACTCAATTCATTTGTTTCTGTTTTTGTTTGAGATGGAGTCTCACTCTGTTGTCCAAGCTGGAGTGCAGTGGTGCGATCTCGGCTCACTGCAATCTCCGCCACCCAGGTTCAAGCGATTCTCCTGCCTCAGCCTCCTGAGTAGCTGGGATTACAGGCACCTGCCGCTGCACCTGGCTAATTTTTGTATTTTTAGTAGACAGGGTTTCACCATATTGGCCAGGCTGGTCTCAAACTCCTGACTTCAGGTGATCCGCCCTCCTCAGCCTCCCAAAGTGCTGGGATTACAGGCATGAGCACCATGCCCAGCCAACTCCGTTTATTTGTAATGTGCGGAATAGAAAAATCTATACAGACAGAAAGTAGATTCATGGTTGCTTCAGGCTGGGGAGGAGGTGAGGGTGATGGGGGCTGGGTGGGAGGAAGATAGCTAACAGATATGGGATTTCTTGCAGTGATGAAAATGTTCTAAAATTGACTGTGGTGATAGTGGCATGTATCTGTGACTGTCCTAAAAATCATTCAGTTATACACTTTGAATGAATGATTGTGTGATATATGAATTATATCTCAATAAAGCTACTAAAACAAATAAATACACAAGGAAATACAAATATGGTTCTTTCCGGCCAGGAAAAGTGGTCCTCTTTTTGGGGTGGGGACAGAGTAGCAAGTCCGGGGCAGAGCTTGGTGTCTTCATGATCTCCCGCAAGCACCTCTCCAAGCCCATGGGCCACCCACAGTCTAGACTATCCTTCCCCTTCTTCTGTGACTGCGTGCACAGTACAGCTTATCTCACCTTCCTGCTTCCCTTCCTCCCCACCGCTAATTGCCAGGGAAATCCCTCTCACTCACTGTTCGGCACCCAGCTCACACATCACCCCTCCTCTGTGTGTCTGCTGGCCACCCTCCCCCAGAACCTTTTGCTCCCTAGTGGGCGTCCCTAGGATTTTGCTTGTTTGGTCGTTAAGGGGATTATGATTCTTTAGTTGTCTCTTTCCACAGGTGAGCAGAAATTCCTTGCAACTGTCTCATACCTGGTTTATTCTTGGAACAAAACTAGGTGCTAAATAAATGCTTGTACAGTTAATTTGTAAACAGGTACTTGAACTGAACCAAAGAATCACAACTTTCCAACTGAAAAGTTCAACCCTGAACTCAGATATGATGATGATGATTTTTTTTTTTACCGATTCCTTATTTGTCAATTTTCTTTAACCCAAGAAGTACCCAATGAACCAGTTTGAATTGGAACCAGATCTATGCATGTTCTAAATGTATTCCAGTTGGACTGGAATAAAATTAGAACAATATTTTCCAAGCTGAAAACATCCCAAACTAAAGCCTTAAGGGTCTAAGTGCCCTTTGTTCAAGGGACTCTTGAAGGGCTGGGTCCCTCCTGGCCTTGAGATACCTGAGACCCTAAGGTTCTCAGCTTTCTGAAACTTGTCCTGATCTGCCTGTGATCCACTCTCATAATGAACTGTTGTGACATGGAAGCCAGAGACGATTATCTCTGTTTTGCAGATAGGGATCAGCCCTGTCAAGGTCACACAGGCAGGACCTGAGGCCAGATCTGCCCCTGCAGGCCTGGTTCCTAACCACTCTGCTATTTGACTCCATGGCAGGAAAAACATCTGCCAAAGACATTCCCTTAAGATGTCACCATAAAAAGGCTTAAGGTATTAGTTCTCTCTAGGGCATTTTCAGACAGTTCTTGGGGAATAGCTGTTTGTAAAAAGAGCTCACCATTTACTGGCCTGTCTTTTTTTTTTTTTGATCACACCTTCTAAAGTATAAGCTGTTGGTAGAAAAGCATCTGCCATTGGTTTAGTATTCCCTGTGGGAATAGATTCTCCTGTGGGAGGCTCTGATGCTGGGCCTGCCCTGGAGATTCTGGCTCAGTAGATCTAATGGGTGGGGGTGGGAAAGGGGGTTCTGCTTTTTTTTTTTTTTGAGACAGAGTCTTGCTCTGTCGCCAGGCTGGAGTACAGTGGCACAATCTCTGCTCACTGCAACCTCCACTTCCCTGGTTCAAGCAATTCTCCTGCCTCAGCCTCCCGAGTAGCTGGGATTACAGGCGCATGCCATCATGCCCAGCTAGTTTTTGTGTTTTTAGTACAGCCAGGGTTTCACCATGTTGGCCAAAATGGTCTCAATCTCCTAACCTCATGATCTGCCCGCCTCAGCCTCCGAAAGTGCTAGGATTACAGGTGTGAGCCACCGCACACTGCCAGTTCTGCATTTTTTAAACAGGTCCCTGAAGTGATCCTGAGGCTCACTGCAGTTCATGCACCATTGTCATACAGCACTGAGCGCTTGGCAGGCAGCCAGGATTTGCTGATGAAAGGAAGGAAAAACAGAGAAGGAAGGGACTGAGAGCTCACTGAAGTATTTCACAAGATAATCTTTTTCTGCTTGGTACACAGTAGGTGCTTAATAACAGTTGCATGTACAATAAATGAATGCCTGTGGTCATCCAGGCCAACAGGCCAGTGAGCAGCTTGAGGGGACCGATTGGAACTCCTCCAGGGTCACTGTGCTCTCCAGAAGCGGTAACTGCTAGCCACATGTAGCTATTTAAATGAAAATGAAGCTGGTCACAGTGGCTCACGTCTGCAATCCCAGCACTTTGGGAGGCAGGGGTGGGAGGATCACTTAAACCCAGAAGTTTGGAACCAGCCTGGGCAACACAGTGAGACCCCATCTCTACAAAAAATTTTCAAAAATTAGTTGGGTGGGTGGTGCACGCCTGTAGTCCCAGCTACTTGGAAGGCTGAGGCAGGAGGTTTGCTTGAGCCGAGAGGTTGAGGCTGTAGTGAGCTATGATCATGCCACTTCACTCCAGCCTGGGCAACAGAGAAAAACCCTGTCTCAAAAAATAAATAGGCCAGGTGCAGTGGCTCACACCTGTTATCCCAGCATTCTGGGAGGCCAAGGCGGGTGAATCACCTGAGGTCAGAAGTTCAAGATCAGCCCAGCCATGGTGAAACCCCGTCTCTACTAAAAATACAAAAAATCAGCCGGGTGTGGTGGTGCACACCTGTAATCCCAGCTACTTGGGAGGCTGAGGCAGGAGAATCGCTTGAACCCGAGAGGCGGAGGTTGCAGTGAGCCGAGACTGCGCCATTGCACTCCAGCCTGGGCAGCAAGAGCGAAACTCCGTCTCAAAATAAATAAAATAAATAAAATAAAATAAAATAATTAAATAATTAAAACAAATAAAAGTCAAAGATGAAGTTCCTCGGTTGCCCTAGCTACATTTCAGGTGCTCCATAGCCACATGGCTCATTACTACTGTATTGGGCAGCATAAATGCAGAACATCTCCATCATTGCACAAAGTCCTACAGGGTGGCAGTGGGTGGGTGGGTGGCTGTGGGTAGAATGGAGAGGAGAAATAGGAGAGGTGGAGAGAGAATGAGAAGGCAGAAAAGAGAGAAGGGGCACAGGTGCTGAGGTTGAACAGTGAAGGTACAAGGGCTCCCGGGGCTTGATGGGTCACTAGCCTGGACTGGTCACTGATGCAGGCTTCAGGTGAGGGCCCAATTCTCTTCTCTCCTCTAACAGTGCTTCAGGAGAGCTGAGGAACTTGTTGGATATGGAGCTGGGCACAGCAAAATCTCCACCCCCAGCTCAGATGGAGGAGAAACCTGGTGCTCCAATAAAGGAGTGTTTATCCCTTTAAGAGTCACAGCCCTGTTCAATTTTGACTATAAATTTTCCTTGAATCTATCACATATTGCCCTGAGCAGAGTTGAGTGCTTTCTTGGTGACTCGCGATCCCTTATATGAATCTTATCATTTCCTTGGGCTTTGAGAGCCCACGACTTCAGAGCACTATGGCAGCCAGCACCCACCACCCCATCCCTATACCAAATCCTCCAGACAGCCAAGTTGTGATCATTTTTTCCCATAACAGTTCTTTTCCCTCCTTGCACCTTTTTCTCCTGCATGGATTTGGATATCAGTTCACACAGGCAGTTGCAACTGTACGTAACATATGAATTCAAAGGTTTTGACTGAAGGCTCACGAATAAACAAAGAGCTTGTGTTTTAGAGCAGGGATTTTTAATGTCTATTTGGGCTGCTCAGAAGTCTTTTCTATTTTAATTCTGGTCCTATGGGGGTTTTAGATACATGGATTTGTGACTAGTTGACATGTCACCACTCATTGTAAATACAGTTTCTTTTTTTCTTTTCTTTTTTTTTTTTGAGACAGAGTTTTGCTCTTGTTGCCCAGGCTGGAGTGCAATGGCACAATCTCGGCTCACTGCAACCTCCACCTCCCGGGTTCAAGCGATTCTCCTGCCTCAGCCTCCTGAGTAGCTGAGATTACAGGCATGTGCCACCACACCCAGCTAATTTTGTATTTTTAGTAGAGATGGGGTTTTTCCATGTTGGTCAGGCTGGTCTCGAACTCCCGACCTCAGGTGATCCGCCAGCCTCAGCCTCCCAAAGTGCTGGGATTACAGGCATGAGCCACCGTGCCCAGCCTGTAAATACGGTTTCTAAAGAGATCAAGTCCTTGCCCCAAGATACTTCTTTTAAATTACTCATGACTATCCACCATGTCTTTGAAAGTGGGGATCAGAGCTAAGACTGTCAGCAGCACTTTCTCGTCCTCTTCTTCCATTCTTTCTCCCTCCCCAAAAATAGAGGCTTTGGGATTCTCCTTGCGTACCAGGAGCCATCAAGTCTGACTTTTTTTTTTTTTTTTGAGATGGAGTCTCACTCTGTGGCCCAGGCTGGAGTGCAGTGGTGCGATCTCAGCTCACTGAAACCTCTGCCTCCTGGGTTCCAGCGATTCTCCAGCCTCAGCCTCATGAGTAGCTGAGACTACAGGTGCCTGCTACCACGCCCGGCTCATTTTTGTATTTTTAGTAGAGACGGGATTTTGCCATGTTGGCCAGGCTGGTCTCGAACTCGCGACCTCAGGTGATCCACCCGCCTCAGCCTCCCTAAGTGCTGGGATTACACACGTGAGCCACCTCATCCAGCCCACCAAGGCTAACTTTTGAGGCCTTGGAGAGAGCTTTGGGGAACTGTTGGCTCTACCAGAGAGACCAACCCCCTATAAGATTTGGGCGATGATGACATTTCCATCCTCCAGTTCCCTGAGGAGGTCAGCCAGATAGACACCTGCTCAGAATCAGCCCTCTCAAGAGTGTCTTCATTTTAAAATAAGAACTTTTGGGGAAATAATCCTGAACTGAATAGCGTGGCTCTTGAGGGTGGAATGTCATGCCCAGGGACTGAGTGGGGACCACACAAGCCGAGCCTGTGGCCCTCAGCTGCCCAGTCAGGCCCTCCGAGGTGGCGGTGGCTAAAAGAGGGAGACACAGCTTCTCCAGGCTGCAGCCCTGCAGCCCTGTGCTCTGTCCGGACCTTGGAAGGCAAGAGCCAATCATTGTGTTTCCATCCTGGACATGCGGTGGGAGAAGGAAAGAAGCATTAGCTCACCCCCAGCCCTCCCACAGCCTCTGGAGGCTCCTGGACCCCCAGTGAGAGGGAGGGTCTGGACAATGAATAGGAAGGGAAAATGGGTCACATTCTTGTGGCCTACCCTTGGTGTTAGGACTTTCCACACCCCAAGATGGCTGTTCAAATGCTTTGACCTGTAACACTGTAAAAAGTGGGGGGGGGTTTCCAGTTCCTAGGCCCCAGTGGGGGTTCGCGTGCTCTCCTGCCGTCCTCCCATTTCTGTTTGGACCACCCACCCACTCATCCGGTGGTGCCTCACCCTTTCTTTCCTCCTGGGTTTCTAGAACCGCCCCCCCATCCCCCAGTATCAAATGCAATCCTTTCTCCTTCTGCTCCCAGATACAGATACCCGGTTTGTAAAGTCTGCTCTGCTCTGACTGGCGCGGTGGAGTGTGGCTCTCTGCTGCTTGCCTGTGACCCTGAGCGTTTTCCTACCCTGGTTTCCTGCACATTTTTTTCCAGTCATCCCCCAGCCAGGCCTGCAGAGCTGCCACTGTCCCTGCAGCCTGCACGTTCCCCAGCCCTGGCAGCAACCACTGGGGCAGGAGGTCCTGGGCTCCTCAGCCCCTGGAAGACCCTGCGCCAGCCCCGACTCTAGACATCTGAGCTTTCCTGCTGCAGGCCTGGAATTTAAGAAGACATGAGGTGAAAGTGTGAGAGCTAAGGGAAGGTCCTAACCCCTAAGATTATTTTCCACGAACAGGACAATCCAACAGCTCTGATTGAAAATAAATTGGCCTTTCTGCAATTCTTTTTTTCTTCCTTCGACCAAATATGCTGTCTTCTGTTTTTCCCCCTCCACACCGGAAACTCTACTTACGATTTTTAAATGGTCCTAACCGGGGAGAGGAAGTTGATTGGCTGGGGAGAGAATTCCACCCTCGGTCCGTATCCCACTGGGCCCAAAGTCAATAGAAGGGCCCTCCAGGCTCCAGGCGGCAGAAGACCGGACAAGCCACGAAGTATTTATTTTCAGTGGCTTTGCCCAGGCCCCAGCAGACAGAGTTTTTATTGAATCTTGCCCCAAAACTGCTGGGATTAGGACTTGCTTGGCTACTCAGAGAGAAATAAGTTTCTTAGGGAAAAAAAAAAAAAGTTGGCCTCTCCTGCCCTCCTCTTCTTTGCCCTGTTCACCCTCCCCATGTGGCTTCCTTGTTTAAAAGTTTTCCAGGCCTGACGCGGTGGCTCACGCCTGTAATCCCAGCACTTTGGGAGGCCAATGCAGGCGGATCACTTGAGGTCAGGAGTTTGAGAACAGCTTGGCCAACGTGGTAAAACCCCGTCTCTACTAAAAATACAAAAATTAGCTGGGCATGGTGGCAGGAGTCTATAGTCCCAGCTACTCAGGAGGCTGGGGCTGGAGAGTCACTTGAACCTGGGAGGTGGAGGTTGCAGCACGCCAAGATTGCACCATTGCACTCCAGCTTCGGTGACAGAGCTAGATTCCATCTCAAAAAAAAAAAAGTTTCCCCAAATTTTCTTGTACTGAGGAAGAGGCTCATGTTTTTCTGAAAAGCCCAACACGCCTATCTCGACCCCTCTGGTCCTGTGGTGGGCATCGGTCTTGGGAGATCTCTGCTAACCCAGCCTGAGCTGGGGGAGGAGGGCCAGCTTCATACAGGGTGCACCCCCAGGAAGGTCTGGCCTCCCTGCAGCCTGCCCAGCCTTCAGGCCCGGAGATCAGGCAGCAGGGTCAATGTCAGGCCTTCAGCTCAGGAGCTCAGAGCAGGCCCAAGGCTGGGGGCTCAGATGGAGTGAAGGTGGTCTCCTGGAGCCTGATAGGTGAGGGAGGCACTGGGGGCCTTCCCAGGGCACAGGTCTCGCCAGGCAAGGCCAAGGGCAAGGTCAGAATCAGGCAGAGCTGAGCTCCTCTGCTGGAGTTCTGAGTGTTCCTGTGGGACCCTAGGAAGCTGGCTACTTAGTGGCTTAGGGGGCTCCTGAGCTGACCCCAAAATCAGGTTCTCTGGCTGCACCCCACGCTCAGGCCTGACCCAGGTGGCAGTATCCGGAGGGAATGTCTCACAGCCCCTCTGGGGCTGCCCAGGGGCTGTGGGTTGGGGAGAGTCCCAGCCATAGAACACTGAGGAACATTTTGTCCTCTGTCAACCTGCAGCCAGCAGAGGATGCCAGACCCTGATCCCAGGTATCCTGGAGCCAGGGCAGGTGCCACCCTAGCTGCTGACTGTGCCCCAGCCCATTTCTCTCTGCTTTCACAAGCTTGTTGTTTGCTGTGTGATTGCTCTTATGACCCTATCTAAGCCAGATGTGGTGGCATGTGCCTGTAATCCCAGCTGTTCAGGAGAGTGAGGCAAGAGAATCATTGGAGCATAGGAATTTGAGGCTGCGATGAGCCATAATCACACCACTGCACTTCAGCCTGGGTGACAGGTGAGCCCCTGTCTCAAAAAAAAAAAAAAGACCTCCATCTAGGAACCTGGGCTTTTCCAAACTGGAGACAGGACGCACTCAGGGGAAGGAATTAGCCCACCACCCAACGGTGCACCTCTGACCCTGCTTTGGCAGAAAACTCAGACTGTAGGGCTATAGGGGAGGCCTTATTGGAACTGGCTGCCAGGCCTGGGTTAGCTTTCAGCTGGCAGGGAGAGGGACAGCTGAACAGAGGAGCCGAGGTGAGGTTGCATGGGCGCTTCTTCTGTACAGCAAAGAGAATCCCCTGGCAGGTCAGGCAGACCAAGATGTGAGACCTCTTTGGCCGTGCGCTGTGGCATCAACCCAGAGATTTGTTCTATGGACAAAACCCCTCCATGAAACCTGGCTGTTTGTTCTCTGTTTCTTTGTTCTGAACTGGAAGAACTATCTGCGTGGTGGGAAGAGGAGAGCCTTATCGCTGGGGTTTATTGTGGGGCTATTAATAATGAGCGCGCCCCCTGCTCCAGGGTGGGGGAGATAGGCTGGGGCGTCCAGCCCAGTCCCTGGAGCCCCTTCCTCCTGGCCCTGCCAAATTCCTCAGAGCCCAATGGATAAGATTGGCGGTTTCTACTTCCCAAAGGTCCTGGCCTGGAATTCTTATCCAACTCCAGGCTCGTTTAACTTGGATGAGGGAGGAGGTGGCCGGCGAGGGCTGGGAGCTTAAGACCCCAGTGAGGGGCCGGGGCCAGAGAGAAGCCACATTTCTCCCAGTGACTTGATTCCTGAATTCTTGACACTGCTGTGCAGAGCCTCCTGCCCCCATCCTTCCTACCAGGCCCTGATTTCTCTCCATTTCCACAACCCTAAAGACAACTCTAAAAGCGAATGCCTGGGTGCCCTCTCATACAGCAATGGGCAGGAAGGAGGGAGGGGTAGGGAGGGAGAAAACCCAGCCTGGACACAGCCTGAGAGACCCTCCACCGTCCTGGGCCCCTCCCTGTCCCTGCTCCATCCAGCCCCACAGCTGGAGAGAGAGAGTGAGCTTCCCTCCTGCACAGTGAGGCTCGGCCTCGTGACTGGGAGCCTCCCCGCCTGTCCACATATGTGTTCAGCTGGTCTCCTACTCACCCTCCTGCACCCTCTGCCTGCCACACTGCTCACCCAGACCCTACCTGTCCCCATCCCAGGTCCAGTCTGAGCCACGAGGCTTAGCAGAGACACTGCTGCCTTGAGGCTTTTGGGGTTTTTGTGTGTGCATGAGAAGGGGTGTCCACACCCATGCTGTGGGCTCCCTGGTAGCAAAGGGCTGCACACCCACACTCTCCCCTCAGTGAGCTTCCAAGAGGGGGCAGGGCACACAGGCCATGCTCGGTATGTGTCACCATTAGTGAGTCATGGCAGTGTTTGGAAAGTCCACAGGAGCAGGCCTCTGGAGTCCGGGATTCTAGAACTGACCAGACCACCAGGTGCTGCGCGACCCTGTGAAGGTTGCCTCACCTCTGGTCTGTGGCATCCTCAGTCCTACCCCAGGAGGAGATTAGGTCAGTCTGTCCCTGCAGAACCTGTTATGAAGGAGGCCAGGGAGAGCTCGGCATGTCACATCAGGGTCACGCCACTCCGGGAGTTCATCCCAGGAATGATGGGAGGGGTGCTGGGGCCACCCTGCCCTGAGGCTGGATGGGATTCTGACCTGGTCTCCAGACAGGACCTCTTCATTCCTAATTCCCAGAAGCAGAACTGTCGCCTGGCCTCCTAGAGCTCTCCTCCAGGAAGGAGGGACCACACTGACTCGGGCCCTCCCCCAATTCCTCCTGAGCCCCAACCCTGCCAAGCCTGGGACCCTCCCCAGCTGAGAGCAAAAGTCTGGGCTCTGAGGTCAGTGACCCTGGTGGGCTGCCCTCTCTCCATGCTCTGGGTCCAAGGACAGATGTAGGTTGAGGGGCCTCAGGCAGTCCTCCACCTCCCTGACACTGGAGAGGGGCCTCAGGTTGGGGCGTGGGCTGGCACTGGGCTGTGAGCTTCACCAATGCAGAGCGTCCGGGGATGACCACTCAGGAGCCTGCCCGGGGCAGTTTCCCAGAAACGGTGGGGTGGGGTGGCAGGGGAGGGAGGAGCTCCAGAGGATCTTGCTGGGTTAAGACGGGGGCTAAAGGTGGGGTGGGGATGACCCTTCCTGGAGGAAAACAACACCAGGGCCTCGAGGACCAGAGGGAGAAGGAAGGAGCCCCTTGGAAGGGAGGCTGACCTTGCTGCGCAGCCGGCCCTGCCCATCTGAGTTCAGCCTCTTCCTGGGTTCTGTTGCTTCAGTGCTGCTGCTTTGCTCCGATCTAAAGCACTCACAGAGCCCTACACCTGGGTTTTCTCTCCCTAGACTGGCGGTTTTCAGCCCTGGAGGGGTTGAATCACCTGGGGAGCTTTCACAAACACTGGGGCCGAGAGAGACTCGCAGCAGAGGCTCGGATTTAATTGGTCTGGGGTGTAGGCTGCTCAGGACTCTGCCTCAGGGCCTAACCTGTCTCCAGGGAAGGCACCTTCTCCAACGCCTTTTCCCCACACTGCTAACACCCAGCTCACCCAGGAAGATGACTCACAGCTGGTCTGTCCTGCAGGCGAGGGCCAGCCGCCTTACCCGGGCACCTCATGCTGGCCGCCCAGTGCAGACCCACAGTAAGGTGGCAGCTTCTGCTCCGGCAGGAATAGAGGCTCACCTCATACCTGCCTCACAGCCTCAAGCTCGGGTCAGACATGGAGGAGGGCATGGGTCTGGCTCCTCCCCTCTCCTTGTCCAGCACTGGCTGGACGGTGTCCCCCGCCTGGCACTATTGCGGCAACCATGTTCCTGGCAGGAGGAAGTGTGGCAATTGCTGGAAGGGCCAGTCTGCAGGCCAGGCCAGCTGGGGTGTCCCCTTCTTCACTGAACAGGCCTCTTCATGGCCTCCAGCCTCATTTGCTGTCATCCAGTGGCCGCTTTTCAGGCCCTCTCTGGGTGATGTTGATGCCATGGACCGTCCCCTCCTCTGCCTCCTGCCTCGTCTTCTAGAACACTCCCCACTCCCCCAACTGTCCTCTCAGTGGACTCCTCAGTCTCCCCTGCCACTTGCCCCAAATGTGGGTCCCCTGGGGACTGGCCTCAGTACTGTCCTCGCTCCACATTCTCCAAGGAGTGACTTCACCCAAACCACGGTTTCAAATGCTATCTGTGCCCAAGGCCTCTCCAGCCCGGACCTCCTTTCTGAATTCCGGACCCCTCACCCAGCTGCGTGTAGACCCTCTCTCCAGGCACAGCCCCAGCCTGGCCACACTCAGTCTGCTCCTGCTCTGGTTTTCCCAATGCACAAATGACAGCGTCATCCGACAGATTTCCTCAACCTTGTCCTTGACTCCTTCCTGCCCCCACCCCTACTAACTTCATGGCTGATTTCAGCACTTACTTCCCCATTCTGTCTACTGCTCTCCACCTCCCTCCACCAGCCTGGGCCAGGCATTGTCATTTGTCACCAAACCACTGCAGCCATCTGTTAACTTAATGTCACACTGCCACGCTCATCCACCTTCAAGCCTTCATACCCCGCCTTGGGAAGTCTGAAACAGGGGAGCCTGGGTGTGCCACATTCCTGCCTAACTCCTCCCATCGCTTCCCACTGCTCTAGGACAGAGTCCTCTGGAAGGAGGCTGACCTTCCTTCGTCCTCGCTCCCATCTGCCCTCATCTTTTCCCTCCTCCACCCACATTCCAGCCATTCCCTGTCTGCTCAGAGTTTCCCAACATGTTGGGATTGATCCCTCTGAGATGTCCACCTGCTCTAGAATGCCCTGCCTCCTTCCTCCAGCAAACTCCTATTCATTCGTCAAAACATCATTCGTGTGCTACCTCCCCTGGGAAGCCTTCCAGGACTTCTCAGTCTTTGTGTGGTAGGGACTTAGAACGGGTCTTGGTGTTTCACAGTGCAGAACACAGTTTCTGCTTGAGCTTTCAAGGCAACGACTTTTTCAGTTGCCGTGACCATGGGGAATTCACAGCCCTGCGGGGGACCAGAGAATGTTCAGACAAGGGGAGAGAGATCATTGCACAGCCCTCATGTTCACAGAATAGGGTGGGCAGCTCGCACTAGGTGGGGCTTCTCCATGGGGACTGGTCAGACTTGTGAGAGGCCTTCTGTCTCCCCAGACCAGGATAACAATCATCTTCCACTCATCCATTGCTCATTGGCCTTTCTGACTCGCCTAGCACCAACCGACAGTATCACGAACTAGTTACTACGCGTTACCAAGGGCTCCTCTCGGTTTGCAGTGATCTCCCGAGCTCTACCTGTTCCCCACACTCCATCCCTCCTCCAAGGCTCAGCACAGTGACCAATGGGACAGAGCCCTGGTGAGCTGGCGGACAAGAGTGAGTCTTCAGGGCCAGGGTTTCAGCCCAGGCCCAGAACAGAAGCCATTTTTGTAAATGAAGCATCCGAAATTGAAGCCTGCCAAGATGAAGGCAGAAACAACTTGGCACATTGCTTCCAGGCACGGAAGAGGGAGAAGCGTGTCTGTTTCATACCAGAAACCCTCCGGTTCTGGTTTCTCCAAGCTCGGCCTTTACCTTCTCCTTGACTTGGAAGGGTCGCCTGTTGCCCCGCTCCCCCATCTCTTCTGGAGCTGCCTTCTGTAAAGTGATCTTTCTATATTTACTTAAACTTCTATTTAAAGAGGAATTCCTCATAATTACTCAGCCGCAGAGAGCTGACACTGTTTGGCTCTGTTTATTTAGTTTCTCCTAGTGATTGGCAAAATGTCCTCAGTGGCTTTCAAGAGCAGATATAGACGAATGACCTCTTGGTCATAAAATAAAGTATGATGCTCTTTTCTGTCCTCATGGGAGACGGCATGTGGGGGGGATGTGCCTCACCATCCCACCCCATAAAAACGCTAAATCCAGTCATTTCTGAGGTTGGATTTGTGAAGCAGTTTCATAATTGGTGAAGGGTGCCGTGTCATCCGGGTGTGAGTACATGTGTGGATACAGCACGTGTCCAGCACACGCAGCCTTTCATGTGCACACACAGACGTTCACACCCACACACGGCCTCACAAATGGCAAAGAGCAGACCCGCCAACAAAAGGAGGAAGCAAGAATTAATACATCTGTTTTTTTCTTCAAAAAATATTAATTAATACTTGGCATTTAGTCCAGTAGGGAAACTAAAATAGCTAGTTATTTGTGTAGAAATAGTTCCCAGGGTGCTTCCCTCCCTTCCTCCCAGCAACCCCTTTACTCCTCCCCCACCCCTGCCCCCGACACAACGACCCTACAGAACATCCAGGGACAACCCTGCTCTGACAAACCCAGAGGGAAAAATGCTGAACATCATTTGTTAAAATGTGGCCAGTAGCAAGACGCAGAGATGGCGGGCAATTTAAAATGTGGCCAGTAGCAGGACGCAGAGATGGTGGGCGATTTGGGGGTTTTGAGGGGAGGGCCTTTGTGCCCTCCAGTTCGTGCCATTGAGTTTGAAGGCGTGCGGAAAGCAGAGACAACTGTCATGCCTCCCAAACAGTGACCCAACCCACCTAACCCACACCAGTCCCCTGCTTCCCAGGACCCCTTCTCTGCACCGTCCTGCCATAAGACCTGCAAGACCTGCCTTCCCAGGAGAACTCCCATCTCCACATCCTGCTCCCCAGGTCCCAGCGCCTCTCCCACCCATCAGCCCTTGAGTGGATGCCTCGGCACGGGCGTCACACTCAGAGCTCCCCATTGCCTTCCCACTCAATGCTTTTCAGTTGGCTTTGTGGAGTGTTTGCCCTCTGCAGTCAGACTCTGTCTTTTGAGGGGTACAGGGCCTGTAACTTGAGCCCCAGCAGTGTCCTCACACCTCCAGTACACAGAGGAGGGACCCACATGGAGCAGGTGGTGGTGATAGCCTGTGCCTGTGGCTGGATTCTACGGTCTGCCCTAACAAGGCACAGCTCAGGAACCCAAGAGCTGTCTGTGAAATTGACCAAGGGCCCTTCTTGGAAACCTCCTTGTGGCCAGGCCCAGAAATAGGATGGCAGGAGAAGCCGCCAGACCTCCTAGGCATGGGCTCCCTTTCAGAATCCTCCAAGCTGGTGAGGACGGCAGGAAGGCAGAGTACAGGGCAGACAGTGATGCCCGCCTGGAGCCAGGCCGGGGATCAGCCTAGGCACAAGCCACGCATCCACATGGGTTCCTCTGCATTGAGAACTGCCGACAGGACGTCCTCGGAGTCCCAAGCGATTGTCTGGTTTGTGATGGACCCGTCTTTCATTTCTTGATTATTCAGTAGCTTCGTGTCCTAGAAGCCAAGAGGACCATTTCTATAAAAGAGGCTGGTTGAATAAAGACAGTGTAAGAATAGAGGAGCTCCTATTCCCGAAGTCAGCTGCCTGTTCTGCTTTCAGGCCCAGCAAACACCCCAGCCAGAGGAACTGGGGCCCTTTGCCCCTTCATGGTGTTCGCAGCCCCTCATCACCCGCTCCCCTGGAAGGCCTGCTAAAATGCAGATGTCCATAAGGTCTCCCACACACCCATTTTCAGCAGCTCTAGGTTGGGTCTAGGATAGTCACTCAACAAACATGTATTGAGCAGCCACCATCTTCCAGGAGCCCTGCTGAAGTGGCAGCGGATAAGGCAGGTGGCTCCCTGCTTTCATAGAGCTTCTGTCTAGAGAACGGTGCCCAAGCTGTAGGTGCCTCAGAATCGCCTGAGGGGCTTGTTAACACAGAAGGCTGGTCACAGCCCCGGAGTTCCCAACCAGCAGGTGTCTGGGGCGGGACCTGAGAATTTGCTTGTTTCAGAAGTTTCCAGACAAGGCTGAGGCTGCTGGTCTAGGAGCCACATTTTGAAAACCACTGGCCCAGCCAATCCCCACAGGAACAGGACCTAGGGCAGTGATATTTCAGGATAAAAGACTGGTGATTCAGAAAAACACAAGGGTGGCCAGGCACGGTGGCTCACACCTGTAATCCCAGTACTTTGGGAGGCTGAGGCGGGCGGATCACCTGAGGTCAGGAGTTTGAGACCAGCCTGGCCAACGTGGTGAAACCCCGTCTCTACTAAAAGTACAAAAATTAGCCGGGCGCGGTGGCAGGCGCCTGTAATCCCAGCTACTCAGGAGGCTAAGGCAAGAGAATCACTTGAACCCAGAAGGCGGAGGTTGCAGTGAGCTGAGATCACACCACTGCACTCCAGCCTGGGTGACAGAGTGAGACCCTGACTCAGAAAAAAAAAAAAAAAAAAAACCAACAACAAAAACCCAAAAAACCCCCAAGCGTGCGTGAGAGGTCAGCAGCCCATGGTCCGCAGACCCCGAGCACATCAGAGCCTCAAGGCTCCACCTGAAAAGCTGCTACAATGGAATGACCTCTGCAATTCTTTCCAGGTCTCACTTCTGGAGGACGGGTGAATTGGGAGCAAAGGCAGGGAGGTTGGCAGAGGTTTCTGGAAGTCAGTGGGGCAGGGCCAGCACTAGAGAAGAGGAGGCTTTGAGGCTTGTCTTGGCTTAGGCCTTCTCCTCCTCCTGGGCACCACCCTGAACTGACCCCACCCCCCCAGACACTGCTGCGGCCTGGCTGCCCTGGGGAGGGCAGGCCAGGGCCAGCAAGACCTGGGAGCCTCTGCTGCCCACGACACCTACAGTTTTAGAATCTGGAGAGCAGATGCCTCTGGCTTGCTAAGCAACTCATGAAACAAACAGCTTGCTTCAGGGCTTTCTTTTTTGAAGCTGACTTTGTTGTTTGGGTGGGGAGATGTGTGTATAGATAAGCTTCTCAAAGTGATGACATCACAAGAATAATAAAAATGCCACATTGCACCCTGTGTCTTTCACCTCCCAGGCACGTTTTCAAAACTAATCATAGGTCAATTCCCCTTCTTGCCAGCTCCAGGGACCTGCAGAGATGGGAGGCGCTGCTGAAAACCCTCTAAGGGGGGCAGCGCCGCCTTACCTCTCAGAGCTGCATTTCCCTCTCTTAGAAAAGGGACGAGCTAGGCGGATTTTAAAGTTCCTGCCAGTTCCCAATTATTTACCCAGAACTGATTTTAACTGAGTGTTTGACCAAAGCTTTGGTCCATGAGCCTTCCATTGCCGGGGTGTTTATTTTACATAAAATCTATCTGGATACTCACACGTAGAAGTTTTTCTTTTGGTATGGAAAGGGGTCAGAAGATTCTCCAGGTTTTGAGGGGCCCTGAAGCTTACACAATTTGCAAGAGTGTCTCCTTCAGGAAAATAATACAGAATTACTGATCAAAATTCGGTGCTGGGTCCCGGTAGAGGCCCAGGCTGTAATGCGTCCAGAGGCACAAGGCTCAGCTCCACACTCTACCCTCTTTCGTTGTGATTAAAGGTCCACAGGCGTCCTGGGCAAATATCAGTTTCTTGAGTCTCAGAGACCCTTGAGACTGTCACAGGCTTGAGTTGGCACTTTGCAAACCTGAGTGTCTCCCGCGCCCATCCTGCCCTGGCCCATGTTTTGGCCTTGACACTGTGTTGCCAGGCAACCATCTATCCTATAGGAATTCACACTCATTCTTCCAGCAGACACATTTAATTTCAGGCCCAGAGTGCTTGGTGACGCGGGGTGACACCAGCCTGCGCCCTCACAGAAATAGCCTGAAGGACTGAGTCAAAAGTAGCTGGGGGAACTGATCCCCACATTTGATCTTCTTCCCCTAAAATAGCTTGGTCCTGTTTATGGGGCTGCTCTGAGAGGGGACGTGGGCGTGGGGCTGTGCTCACAGCTTCCTCCCTCCTGCTGGGTGCTTGCTTTTCTGTGGCCATCAGGAGAGACATCCGTAGTGACTCAGGGCCCTGGACATGATGTAACGCCCCTGGCTCCCAGGTGGGGGGTGGTGGGGAATGCGTGACTGCCTTGGAATTCCAGGCAGGACCCTTGGTGCCTGCCTGCCAGTTCTTGACTAAGGTCAGGTGCGGCTGAGAGCTGCGCTCACCAGCCTTGGGGTGGAGGCTGGGAGGGTGTCCTGGCCCCGAGCCAGACCTCCCACTGACAACAGGCCCAGTCCTGAGCCCCGTGGGGACACCCTTCCATCCCATTCTCTAGAGCAGTGGTTCTCAGCCTCGGCTCCATGCTGGAACCACCTAGGGTGCTTTAAAATATCCTGATTCTGATGTAACCGTGAGATTCTAATGTGCAGCCAAGGTTGAGAGCCAAGGGACTCCTGCCCAGCGTCCCCTCCCTGACCAGCTGCTGAGCTTTTCCCTTTTGGCAAGTGTCTCAGGGGCCCTGGGCACCCTCTGGGCTCTGACATTCCTCTCCTGGCTTGAGCAGAGCTGCCTGTCCTGCAGGAGCCAACAGTCCTCAGGCTCCAAGACCCTCGGCCAGGCATCAGGTCTTAGCCCTGTGCTCTGCCCAGGGCCCTTCCAGGGTGCTGGGGAAGACGTAAGATCTTGAGAGGCCGTGGGATGCTAGAACAGGGCTGCGGTGGGAGAAGGTGCTGGCCGACGAGAATGGAGGTGACCTGCTTGTTGGGTTTTGAAAATATAATGAAGGCAGTGTGTGTATCAGTAAAAATAGAGCTCTAAGCCCCTAAACAAGCAAACACAGGCTATCCACTAAAATAAGATTTTATAATTTGTTCATTGGTCAGTTTATATTTATTTTTATTTTTAATTGTGGTAAAAAGCACATAATATAAAATTTACCTTCATAACCATTTTTAAGTGTGCAGTTCAGTGGTGTTAACTTTGTTCACCTTGCCATGTGACAAATCTCCAGAACTTTCTCATCTCACCAAACTGAAACTCTGTTCCCATTAAACAACTCCTCTTCCCTACCCCCCGGTCCCTGGCAACCACCATTTGACTTTCTGGTTTCATGATTTTTTTTTTTTTGAGACAGAGTCTTGCTCTGTCGCCCTGGCTGGAGTGCAGTGGCTCGATCTCCGCTCACTGCAACCTCCACCTACCAGGTTCAAGCGATTCTTGTGCCTCAGCCTCCCGAGTAGTTGGGACTACAAGTGTGTGCCAGCCCACCCAGCTAATTTTTGTATTTTTCGTAGAGACAGGGTTTTACCATGTTGGCTAAGCCGGTCTCGAACTCCTGACCTCAAGTGATCCACCCGTCTGGGCCTCCCAAAGTGTTGGAATTACAGGCGTGAGCCACTGCGCCCGGCCTGTTTCCATGATTTTGACTTCTCTAGATACATCGTAAAAGTGGGATCATACAGTATTTATCTTTTTGTGACTGACTTATTTTACTCAGCATAATGTCCTCAAGGTTCATCCATGTTGTAGCTCATGAAAGGATTTCCTTCTCTTTTTTAAGGCTGAATAGTATTCCATTGTGTAGATAGGCCGCATTTTTTTTACCCGTTCATTTGCGGAGGGTCATTTGGTTGCTTCCACCCCTTGGCTGTGGTGGACAGTGCAGCTGTCAACACTGGTGTGCAGAAATGTCGTCAAGACCCTGCTTTCAGTCCTTTTGAGCATGTACCCACAAATGGGATTGCTGGATCATATGGTAATTCTATGTTGAGGTTTTTGAGGCACCACCGTACTATGTTCCACAGTGGCTGCACCATTTTACCTCCCCCCAGCAGTGCACAGGGGTTCCAATTTCTCTGTCCTCATCAACATTTGTTATGTTCTCTATTTTAAAAAAATAGTAGCCAGCCTAATAGGTGTGAGGTGCTAGCTCATTGTCGTTTCAATTTGCATTCCTTAATGATTAGTGACATCAAGCATCTCTGTTCTTTTTTTTTGAGACAGGGTATTACTCTGTTGCCCAAGCTGGAGTGCAGTGGCTCAATTTCAGCTCACTGCAGCCTCCGCCTCCTGGGTTCAAGCAATTCTACCGCCTCAGCCTCCTGAGTAGCTGAGACTACAGGCGCCCGCCACCACACCCAGCTAATTGTATTTTTAATAAAGACGGGGTTTTGCCACGTTGGCCAGGCTGGTCTCAAACTCCTGTCCTCACGTGACCTGCCTGGCTCAGCCTCCCACAGTGCTGGGATTATAGGAGTGAGCCACCATATCCTGCCTTTTTTCTTTTCTTTTCTTTTCTTTTTTTTTTTTTTTTTTAAGACAAGGTCTTGCTCTGTCACCCAGGCTGGAGTACAGTGGTGTGATGATGGCTCACTGCAGCCTTGACCTCTTGGGTTCAAGCGAACCTCCCACCCCAGCCTCCCAAATAGCTGGGACTACAAGCACATACCACCATGCCCGGCTAATTTTTGTATTTTTAGTAGAGACAGCGTTTTGCCATGTTGCCCAGGCTGGTCTTGAGCTCCTGGGCTCAAGCAATCTGCCATTCTCAGCCTCCCAAGGTGCTGGGATTATAGGCGTGAGCCACAGTGCCTAGCCTTAAATTTACTTTTTAGTTTTTAGAGATGAGGTCTCACTATGTTGCCCAGGCTAGACTCGAACTCCTGGACTCAACTGATACTCCCGCTTCAGCCTCCCAAGTAGCTGAGACTATAGGTCTGAGCCACCGTGCCAGGCTCATTAGTCTCTTTTTGATGGAAAAGTATCCTGGAAAAATGAGGTTCTCAAGAAGCACAAGAGGCCCTGGGATGGGAGAGCAGGGAAGGTGGAGGTGGCAGGGAGGAGATGGGGGAGCAGTTTGAGCCTTTCTGTGAAATCTTGTTAAGGCCGTTGATAGAAATAATCAGGTCTCTGTTCTCCTGAATCTGGTGGGTGAATTGGGCTGTGGGGTGGGGCGGAGGCAGCTGGGGTCTGGTGGAGCAAGGGGTGCCTTGTGGCTCCCTCCACAGCCTTCGGAGCCCCCAGATCCAGGACCCAGCCTGGAGTTTTCGCCCTCATACCCGCAGGCTCAACCCCTCTGATGAGGCCAGCTGGCATCGTGCCCTTTGCCTCAACCCGAGGCTCTAGGCAGACCTGGACTCCATGCCCTTCCTGGGCAGAGCACAGGACCTTCAGGGGAGTGGGGAGTAGAAGGAGGGAATGTGCTCAGGGCCGAGCTTGCTCAGGGCCGAGGCCCCAGGAGGAGACAGGCTCTGGGCTGCCTCTCCTCCAGGGCCTGCCACGTGTGTGTCTTCCTTGAATCTGAGCCTGCCTCCACTGAGGCCTCAGGCCTGCGCCACTACACTGGCCTCCAGAGCAGCTACTCTTGAGGGCTGGATGGCCTGAGAGGGAGGCAGGAAAGGAAGGAAGAGAAGGAAGGTGGGCAATTAGGGGAAGCTATCCCGTGTCCACACCCAGCACACTCCCAGCTTCAAATGCCCCAAAGGTCACATGTAGAAAGCATGAGACACCATTCCATCCTAGGGGCCCAGCTAATACACCTGCAGGGTGAGTGAGATCAAGGTGCTTCACCTCACTGGACCTTGGTGTTTCACCTGCAAAATGGGGCTGACAATTCCTATCTTGAGGGCTGGTGTGAGGACTGCATGAGTTAATGCTTGAAAAGGACCCAGAGCTGTGCCTGGACCTAGAAAGTGCTTGCCTGCGGCATGGTCCCCACAGGGAGTCCTAGAGGGGCCTCGAAGGGGTGACAGACAAGGGGGTGGAGGGACAACTTACAAAGGTGCGGGCAGGTTAGGAGAGACAAGGCACCACCTGCCCAGCTTGAAGGCTTAGGAGGAAGACAGTTCCCGTTGCAGGGCGGGTGACAGAGCAGGGAGAGAGCTGCTTTTTGAGCACTGACCTGTGGGACTTGGTGGGGGAAGAACACAGCCTTGACCAAGCCTCAGCCTCGGAGGGGAGCGGGCAGGAGTTCCTCACCGCCTCATTTTGCCTCTGACCTCCTGGCTGGGAGCCTCCCTGGCCCAGCTGAGCAGGGAGGTGGGGAGTCCCAAGGGGCTGGGGGCCGGGCAGCATTCAGGCCACCAGACTCTATGAAAATGGATTTTTGGTTCTGACAAGAAAGGGTCTTCAAGACACAGTGAGAACAAGAAGCAAATTGCAGGTGCACACCCACCATGAGACCCGCGTATATAATGGGAGAAGCCTCCCTGCTCCCTCTGTTTCTGCTGTCAGCATGGACCCTGGAGGGCACACAGCAAGCCTGGGACGGCTGTGACTCCGGAAGGTCAGGAGGGAGAAAGACACCCTCTCCACGCTGTATGTTTTGGTATCATCTAAATCATGCGCAGTTGACACAAATTCATGATTACTTATTTAATTAAAAAGTAGAAAACCCAAGAAAAACACAGGAACAGACTGCTCAAGTGTCCTCCAACTACCCAGAGGCTTTCTGCCAAGCAGCCTTGACACGTGGAAAGGCCTGAAAACTTAGATTCTCATCAAAACTTCAGCACCTAACCCCTTCAGAGCCACATTGGGCTACAGGGCCCTCAGATAACAATATTTCCCCTTCTTCCCACATGCCTTTGTGAAGAATGAGAATAAAGAATTTCTGCAGAAATTCCTTGCAATGGCTAAAGTGCTTTGTACCCACCAGGGTGCCCCTGAACCTGCCTCAAGGGTAGGAAGGGGCTGCTATTTCTCCATGGCCCTGACACTGCCTGGAACATAGCCTGGCCCGGAGCTGGTGCTCAGCAGATGCCCGAATGAATGCACGACTGGGTCAGTCACGAACCTGAAGGAATGACAGGAACCCAAATAACCCATGATACCGAGCCCAGCGGTGGGGTCTGAGTCCTCACCTGGCCTGATGTGTCTGATCTATCAGCAGCATTCGCAGGGATGTCCTCCTCCTTGACTCACTTTCTTCATTTCCAGGCACAACCCTCCTGCCTTTCCCTCCTCACACAGGCTCCTTCCCCTCCTCCCCCTCTTCCTCCCCTTCTACCTGTCCCCTTCCTTTTTCCCTTCCCCTCCTCCATTTTCCCTTCCCCCTCTTCCATTTTCCCTTCCACCTCCTCCCCTTCTTCCCTTCCCCTTCCTCCCTTCTTCCCTTCCCCCTCCTCCTTCCCTTCTCTCCATCCTCCTCCCCTTTTCCCCTCCCCCTTCCTCCCCCCTCCTCCCCCACCTCCTCTCCCTCCTCCCCTGCCTCCTCCTAGACTCCTTCCTCTCCTCCCTGCCCTCTTGGGTTAGATGCCCGGAACTTGGTCCTTGAACTCCACTCTGCTCCTTTGGCTCCCTGTCTCCTTTATGGTCTCATCCAATCTTACCTGTTGGCTGACAACATCCACATTCACTCTCCCGCCCAGACCTCTCTCCTGAACTCAACAAAGCCGACCTCCTGAGCTTCTCCTCCCCAAACTGTTCTTCCTGAAGGATTCCCCAGTTGGGCTCATGGCAGCTTCGTATTACTCAGGCCAAAAACTTTGCAGTCACCCTTGGCCTCTCTCTTTCTCCTACCGAGTGTCCAATCCATCAGGAAATACTATTGACTCTGCCTTCAAAATATGGCCAGAATCCACCACCTCTCCCCGCCGGCATTACCACGGCAATCTCATCTGGAAATTTCAATTCCTCACTCTCCTTCCTGTGCCCACCCTTGTTCCCCTGCAGCCTCACATCAACATGGCAACCAGAGAATCCTTTCAAAATGCAGGCCATATCACTGAGTCTCTGCTCAAAATGCTGACCCCTTCAAGGGCTGCCATTCACCCAGGGTAAAACCAAAGACCTGGCAGTGATCTTTACAGCGGTTCTCAAAGTAGGGCCCCCAGACCACCCATACCTGCACCTGGGAGCTTGTTAGAAATGCAGTCTCTCAGGCCCTGGCCTGGACCTACTGAACCAGAGACTCTGGGTGGGGCTGGGGGAGTAGCAAGCTGGGATTCCCAAATCCTCCAGGTGGTCCTGACAGTCCTGGCTCAAGTTTGAGGACTACTGGTCTGTAAGGACCTACCTGATGGGCCCTGCGCCCCTACACCCCAATCAATCACTTCATTCCAGCCACAGAGCCCTCCTTGCCGACCAGCAGACACCAAGCCACGCCCTGCCCTCAGCCTCTGTCCTGGCTGTGCTCTCTGTACCTGTATCACCCACTCTCTCACTTCCTTCAAGTCTCAGCTCAGTGTCCCCTTCTCTATTTAAAATTTCAACTCTTGGCCTAGGTGCGGTGGCTCACGCCTGTAATCTCAGCACTTTGGGAGGTTGAGGTGGGCGGATCACCTGAGGTCAGGAGTTTGAGACCAGCCTGGCCAACGTGACCAAATTCCATCTGTACTAAAAATACAAAAATATTAGCCAGGTGCGGTGGCTCACGCTTGTAATCCCAGCACTTTGGGAGGCTGAGGCAGTTGGATCACTTGAGACCAGGAGTTTGAGACCAGCCTGGCAAACATGATGAAACCCCGTCTCTACTAAAAATACAATAGTGTAGCTGGGCATGGTGGCAGGTGCCTGTAGTCCCAGCTACTCAGGAGGCTGAGGCAGGAGAATCACTTGAACCTGGGAGGTTGCAGTGAGCCAAGATAGCGCCACTGCATTCCAGCCTGGGTGACAGAGTGAGACTCTGTGTCAAAAAAAATAAAATAAAATTTCAACTCCATTTGTCACTATTTATTATCTTCTTCTATTTCATGTAATTTTCTTATGATGTTATTGCTTAGAGGCTAACTTCTCCCACTAGAATGTCAACTCCATTTGGACAGGAATCTTTGCCCCTTGTGTTCACTGAGGCATCCTGAGTGCCGATAAATCTGCCTGACTCTGGCTGGGGAAGCACAGAATAAGTCTTTGTTGAATGAATGAATGAAAAATCCACATAACCCCAAACAGCAATAACTACTATTTCTTTTTTTTTTTAATTATACTTTAAGTTTTAGGGTACATGTGCACAACGTGCAGGTTAGTTACATATGTATACATGTGCCATGTTTGTGTGCTGCACCCATTAACTCGTCATTTAACATTAGGTATATCTCCAAATGCTGTCCCTCCCCCTCCCCCCACACCACAACAGTCCCCGGTGTGTGATGTTCCCCTTCCTGTGTCCAAGTGTTCTCATTGTTCAATTCCCACCAACTACTATTTCTTGAACACGTTTTATTCTGACCTCTTTTCAAACATTAGCTCTAATTCTCTCAGAATTTCTACAAACTCAAGGCACCATCTCCATTTTTTCTCTTAAAAATAATTGCTTTTGCTTTTTATCTTTTTAATTAATGTATTTTTTACTGTTAGAGTACTTGACTTTATTTGGTATAAGTTTGGTTATTTGACTTTTTTTGATACATGATAATTGTACGTTATTTGGGGCTGCATGTGATATCTTTTGATACATGCATACAATGTGTAATGATCAAATCAGGGCAATGAGCATATCTAGTGCCTTGAACATTTGTCATTTCTTTGTGTTGGGAACGTTTCAAATCTTCTCTTCTAGCTATTTTAAAATATACAATAAATTATTGTTAACTGAAGTCACCATACTCTGCTATCAAACACTAGAGCTTATTCCTTCTATCTAACTACATGTTTGTACCCATGAACCAACCTTTCTTTCTGTTTTTTTTTTTGTTTGTTTGTTTTTTGTTTTCTTTTGAGACGGAGTCTCGCTCTGTTGTCCAGGCTGGAGTGCAGTGGTGTGATCTTGGCTCACTGCAACCTCTGCCTCCTGGGTTCAAGCGATTCTCCTGTCTCAGCCTCCGAAGTAGCTGGGATTACAGGCGTCCACCACCACGCCTGGCTAATTTTTTGTATTTTTAGTAGATACAAGGTTTCACCATGTTGGCCAGGCTGGTTTTGAATTCCTGGCCTCAAGCGATCTGCCCACCTCGGCCTCCCAAAGTGCTGGGATTACAGGCGTGAGCCACCGTGCCCGGCCGTTGTTTGTTTTGAGACAGAGTCTTGCTCTGTTGCCCAGGCTGGAGTGCAGTGGCATGATCTCAGCTCACTGCAACCTCCGCCTCCCAGGTTCAAGGAATTCTCCTGCCTCAGCCTCCTGAATAGCTGGGATTACAGGTGCCTGCCACCATGCCAGGCTAATTTTTGTATTTTTATAGAGATAGGGTTTCATCATGTTGGCCAGGCTGGTCTCAAGCTCCTGACCTCGTGATCTGCTTCCCTCAGCCTCCCAAAGTGCTGGGATTACAGGCCTGAGCCACCACGCCTGGCCCATTAACCAACCTTTCTACACCCACCCCTCCACCCTTACCATCTCCATTTTATGGACAGAGAACTGAACTCAGAGAGGATAAGCAATTTGTCAAAACTGGGCAAAAAGAGTTTGCCCAGATAAAGGAGCTGGTGTTTGGTGTTTCTACCAGTCCTCTCAAAAGGTCACTGAATCCCACCAGCAGGAGGTGACACACAGCCTCACGCTACTGCAGTGTGGACACAGCCACCGTTGGAGAAACATGCAGTACAAGGTAACCCGGGGCCTAGTGGCCTGGGACCAATCCATCCTGGAAAAAGGCACAAAGAAAGCTCCAGAATTTCTCATTCCCCCAGTGCTGGGCAGGGAATGCTTGGCTCCTGGGAGTCTGCTGTGGTGAGGAGGGGGCTGGGGAGCAGGGTGGGCTGATGTGGCGGCTGGGCCACCATCCAGCTTCCTCTAGATTCTCATGCACATTTAGAGAATGTGCCCCTTCACCCAGTCTCTCAGCAACCGCCTTCTGCAGCAGGCGGGAAACGATCCATTAATGATACGTTAGGAAACCCTTACTGAAAATAATTACACCCTCCTCGGAGCGAGACGTGTCAAAACACGCTGGGAGGATTCGTCAGCGCAGGCAGAGCCCAGGGCCTGCCCCCTCCTTCCACCCACTCCTCTCTCAGCCTGGCATTTCTTCCATGCACAGACCTTTTCTCTCCCCTTCATGAGGTGGGAAAAGTGGGGGGCACCCACAAAATCCACACTCCATGTTTTTTTCTAAACCACACTACTCAGCTAGCACAAGGCTCAGGGGATGAACAACACGTTTTCAGAACAAAACTCTATATGCGCTGGGGAGAAGGACTGAAGCCAGGGCTGCCCTAGGCAATCAGGGATGGCTGTCATGGGGGCTACAGGACCGAGACATGATTCCTGCAGTGGAGTTTGCAGAACCTTCCTGGGCTTGGGGCTCAGGCTGACCCGGGCTTCAACCCTATGTGACCTTGAGTCAGTCTTTTTGTTTCTCTGTGCCTCAGTTTCCTCATATGTAAAACGGCCATAACAAATTTGTAGGGTTGTGACCTTTAATCAACGGGCCTCACTCTGTAGCACGGAACCTGGCACATCCTAGGTGATTAACATAGGTGCCTAACACTCTCACAGGACAAATGTCACTTCATAGTGAAAACTGAAATACATAGCACCACTTACTAAGTAGTGACAAAGTTTGGAGGAGGAGAGAGATCCCAGCAGGCTGGGTAATTAGGAAGAGATGCGTTTTAGAGAATGGGGAGGAATTGCAACGTCAGTGGGACAGTGAAGGTCTTCCAGGCGAGGAGACAGTGACGAGGGGTCTGGAGCGACAGACACTTAGCGACATCTAAGAGTATCTCCTTGGTTTACTTGCTGTCTCCTTCACCAGAGCGCAGGCTCCACACGGACTGAGTCTGTCTGTCTGGTTCTCTATAGCAGATGCTTAGATAATTGTTGAATGGATACAGGAATAAAATGAGAAGTGCCAGTGAGGATGGGTGATGCAGGATCCCAGGCCCCAAGCTGGGGAGCTGACTTTGGAGGCAGTAGGAGAATGGGAAGCATTTTGGTTACAATGTGCATGTGTACAAGAAACGCTTCTCTATACTTCGGGAGGTCTGGAAGGGTTCACTCTCAACTATGAAGAGGAGTAAGCTCTGGAGAGTGGGAGGGGACTGGAGGTTTTTCAACATTTACTGTATATACGTCCCTACTGTTCGGATTTTTAAAATAACAAGTGTGTTTTGTAACTTTTTTTTAAGTTTAATTTTAAGAAAATTGGGAAGCGCAGGAGCAGGGGAGGGGGGTGAATTGGTCTGTGAGGAGTGTCAGCCCTTGGCTGCTTGACGGTCTTGCATTGCTTCTCCCACTTCCGCAGTAATGGGGAGACCTGGGGGGCACTGGGGGACATCACGATCTGAGTGAGGGGTTGCTGGTGTCTCTCCTCCCAACTACCACTGCCTATTGAACAGTCCAGGTCCAGGAGGACTCGTGTGGCTCCCAAAAATGGCTGGTGGCCATGAGGGGAGAGAATGGCTGCTGTCCCTCTCCCTGCCCCACCTGGGTCCCCTGCAGCAGGACTCTCTGCCCATTGAGGGAGAACCACCCATCCATCAACTGGTTTGGGACCCTGGTTGAGACAGCAGAGGACCCAGGAGCCTCTGAGATTACCACCCCTCAAGGCTACACAGACACACACACACATACACACACACACACACAGATACATCCCTTTCCTTTTAAGTGAGGCTGGTTTCCAGCCTTCTGAGACCATGACAAAATGGCGGGCCAAGGGCATTGTCAGAAGCAGGGCCAAGGCCAGAAGGCAGCCGGGCAGTTTCAGGGTGAGTGGGCTTTGCCTGGCAGAGAGGGAAGGGGGCAGAGCCGAGGCCTAGGCTTGGCACAGTGGTGGGTTTCAGCAGGAGGCTCAGGCCTCGTGGGGAAGGAGGGCTGGAGGGAGCCATCTCAGAGGCTTCAGCCTTAGGGCCCTGGGGTGGAAACAGGGGCGCCGGTGGTCTCTGCACTTCAGAAAGACCAACCTAGAAGGGCCACAGAGGGAGACAGGCAGTGGTTCCCACTGAGCACTGGGCGGGTGGGGTGGTTCTGAGGGAAGCTGTCCTGTCAAAGAGGCCAGAGGCAGCTGAAAAAGATGAAGGGCTCAGGGATGAGCCAATCTATGCATAACCCAGAGCACACTCCGGTCCCCACCCTCACCCCCAGACGCCAACAGTCACCTTCAGTTGAGAGCTTTTGCTGGATCTCTCAAGATCATCCCTTTTATTTTCTAACTTTTCTTTATATGTTTGCTGAAAAAATATTAAAACAACACAAAAGATCTAAAGGAGAAGTGAATGTTGGCCGGGCGCAATGGCTCACGTCTGTAATCCCAGCACTTTGGGAGGCCAAGGCAGGAGGATTCCTTGAGCCCCAGACTTTGAGACCAGGCTGGCAACATGGCAATACCTCGTCTCTATAAAAGATTTAAAAAATTAGCCAGGCTTTGATTCCAGCTACTCAGGAGGCTGAGGTGGGGGGATGGCTTGAGCCAGGGAGACTGAGGCTGCAGTGAACTGTGATCCAGCCACTGCAGTCCAGCCTGGGTGATGGAACAAGACCCTTTCTCAAAAAAAAAAAAAGGGGGGGGGGGTTGCTGCATTTCCAGCACTTAGAATAGCATTTGTTCATACTAGTTTCTCAATAAATATTCACAGAATACTTGAAAGAAAAATAAATGAATGTCTACCCCATCCCTAGCCACCTCCTTCTAGTTCCACTCTCTGCATTTGACAGTCTCTCCCTCTCTCTGTGTGTGTTTATTCTCTCTTATTATCAACATTGATTTGTTTTGTTTCCGCAAACTTGAGGTCATCTTCTACATGTTCCTCCATGACTTGCTTCTTCTCTTAAAGATACACTATCATAAAAGTTATTTCTAAGTCATGCCATGCCTGGGATTCACAGTAGAGGCGCCATAATTTATTGGAGCAACCTGTTCTTGGTGGGCATTCAGCTGCCTCTAATATTTTGCTAATTCAGACAAAGGTGCATGGACATCTGTCCAAACTATTTTCATGAGCCTGTGCAGGGGCTTTTATGAGGCTGGGCGCAGTAGCTCACGCCTGTAATCCCAGCACTTTGAGAGGCCGAGGCAGGCGGGTCACGAGGTCAGAAGATAAAGACCGGCCTGGCCAACATGGTGAAACCCCATCTCTACTAAAAATACAAAAATTAGCTGGGCGTGGTGGTGGGCGCCTGTGGTCCCAGCTACTCGGGAGGCTGAGGCAGGAGAATTGCTTGAACCCTGGAGGCGGAGGTTGCAGTGAGCCAAGATTGCGCCACTGCACTGGGCGACAGAGCAAGACTTTGTCTCAAAAATAAAAAAGAAAGTGCTTTTATGCAATGTTTTCTTAGACATAGAATTGCTGGGTTGAAAGCAATATGTACGTATATGTTGAACAGCTGTTGCTGAATTAACCCCAAAAAGGCTGCATCCGTTTTCATTCAAACCGACAGTAAATGAGCTATTCAGCCACATCCTCCCCAGCACTGCATATTATCAATATTTTATTTTTTTCCAGTCTGGTAGAGAAAAAAATATCTCATTATTGTCTATTTGCACTGGCGCAAATAAGCCTCTTTTTATAAGTTTATGAACCATTTTATTTTCTTCTGGGAATTTCTTCTCCCCATCTTTTGCTTATTTTTCTATTGTGTTACCTTTTTCTTATGTGCGATTCAGGATACTAACACTTTATATTTTACATATATTGCAAATTATTTATTTTCTCATGGTGTGTCAGCTTTGAACTTTGTAAATGATGCCTATTCACCCCTTTCCGTTTCCAAGTAGCCGAAGGATTTCCTTTTGCTTTCTGGCTGTTCCTCACCTCCCTGAATCCCAGGGTAAACATGATGGAGACTCAGACCCTCAGACCTTGTTGGTATAAGAGCCAAGCTTGGAGGGGCTTAACCAGGAGGGGCATTATGTCAGGCAGGGACCCCGGGCCAGGTGGACCCCAGCCTCTGAGCCTCCCCCAGGGCTGCAGCCACATTCCCTGGCCCACTAGTTTGATCCAGGCCCCAAACTTCCCCAGGAAAGGAGGTGAGCGGGAGCTGCAGGTGATTTGCTCCTACCAGATGCTATCCTGCTGGCCTCCAGAGGAGAGGTGAGGGCAGACCCAGCCAGCAGGGCCTTCTCTGCAGCACCGCCTCCAAGGCACCCAGATAGGGGAGATATGCTGATAGGCTTTTCCTGAAGAAGGTGTCTCTGGCTCCAGTGGGGAGACTGCCTGACTGACTGCATTACAAGTCCAGGGGAGACGCCAGCCTTATCACTCAGGCCTCTGGAGGACGCCTCTGGAAAATGGGCCAGTGGAGGGGCGGCCTCTGGAGCACAGCCTCACCACCGCCCGGCCAGCCCTGCTCAGCAGCCATGAGCATAGCTGCCCTTTGTTAAGCATGTGGGTTGTTCTCTATTGTAAGAGCATTATATGCTACATACAAAAACTGCAGCCATCGCAGAAGCAAGCCCTATGTGTGCGGGCCGCCTGGACGCTGTTCCAGACCTGGGGTCTGTACTGGAGCTGATCAGACCCCTTCTTTTTTTTTTTTTTGAGACAGAGTCTTGCCCTGTCGCCTAGGCTGGAGTGCAGTGGTGTGATCTCGACTCACTGCAACCTCTGCCTCCCGGATTTGCACGATTCTTCTCCCTCAGCCTCCTGAGTAGCTGGGATTACAGGCGCACTACCACGCCCAGTTAATTTTGTATTTTTCGTAGAGATGGGGTTTCCGATGTTGGCTAGGCTGGTCTCAAACTCCTGACCTCAGGTGGTCCACCCACCTCAGCCTCCCAAAGTGCTGGGGTTACAGGTGTGAACCACCGGCCTGGCCTGTATACAATACTTCCTAGAGATGTAAAAGTCTCACTCTTACCTGTGACTGTGCTCCCTTTCTTGGCCCTATTATTGTGGGGTTTTTGTTTTTTCTTTTCAAAAACTTTTCTTTTTCTTTTTTTTTTTTTTTTTGTGATGGAGTCTCACTCTGTTGCCCAGGCTGGAGTGAAGTGGTACAATCTTGGCTCACTGCAACCTCCACCTCCCTGGTTCAAGCAATTCCCCTGCCTCAGCCTCCCGAGTAGCTGGGATTACAGGCACATGCCACCATGCCTGGCTAATTTTTTTTGTATTTTTAGTAGAGACGGGGTTTCACCATGTTGGCCAGACTGGTCTCAAACTCCTGACCTCGTGATCTGCCCGCCTCACCCTCCCAAAATGTTGGGATTACAGGCCTGAGCCGCCATGCCTGGCCTCGAAAACTTTTCTTATCATGAAATAGGCATCAACTAAAGTGCATTCAAGACAAATGTGCAGTGGAATAAATGATTTAAAAGGAAATGCCTGCAGCCACGCAGACCATGGGAACATTTCCAGCATCCCAGAAGCCATCCTCGTCCTGGGGGGCCCCCTCCCAGTAGTCCCAAGCTTCTCCTCCTCCTTCCCCCTAATAAGTAGCCACCGTTCTGATTTGATGACAATCACTTCTTGCTGGACTTCACATGTTTTTCCACTATGGTTTGACTTTGCCGGTGTGTCTCTCTATTTTTCACCCTGGGTCAATTTCCTGGAGTTTTCAAGGCTGGACTATTGGGTGCCTGATCCAGGCCACCCGTTCCCTCTGTGCCCCACTCCTCCTCCCAGGCGCCCAGCCCACAGCCCACAGCCCACACTTCACCCTATAGGGAGTCAGGCTGGGGAGGCCGCAGGCTGGCCGTTCACAGAGGGGAATTCCTTCTCCACCCCTCGCTGCTGCACAGCCTCGGGGAAGGTTATTCAGTGCTTTAGGCTCCAGTGTCTCCTCTATGAAGTGAGCTCTCGGGAAGGCTGAATGTTGTAATGCTTGGAGAGGGTCTGACTTTCCTTCTCGAACCTTCCCACCTCCCTGCTTGGCTATTTCTATTCCTGGCACCTGGCATGCTTTTTCCTTCCCTTTGCACAGATTCTTGGATTTCTCCATCACAGCCCAATCCAAATGCATTTATGACCCTCTGCCCGATGACTTACTCTTCCAGATTTATTTCTCATGCTGCATCCCTACATTCTAAAAGGCTAATAAAAGCCTCTGCTATTCATTGGGCCTGCAGCCTCTTTCGAAGTATTATCCACAATTCTTCCATCAACTAGAAGTGGATTATAGCTCTGTTTTATAGATGAGCAAATTGAGGCTTGCAGAGGGTAAGTGATTTTGCCCAAGGTCACAGAGTTGGTGAAGGACAAAACTGGGAATCCAACTCTGTCTCTCCAGTTGGGGCCATGTTAGCCCATGTGACACCTTTCTTCACCCAGTTCACAGTGGCTGTGGCCATTTCCAAGGCAGCTGCCTCACGCTTCTGACCGAGGAACTACACAGAAGTGGCAAAGAGCACCAGAGCCAGAGAGCCCAGGCCTCAGCCCCAGCACAACCACTTTCTGCCCGCTACCTTCAGCTTCCTCCTCTGTAAACGTGGGATGAAAGATAGCACTTACCGCCTCTGCAAAGCTGCTGGCGAAGAGACCGCTTCCCCCATCGCGTTGTTATCAGCATTAAATGAGTTTATACACGCTCATTCCTGTGCCTGCTATGCTCCACAGATGTTACTTGTTACGCACATTCCTCACTCGGGGCTCCCAGAGGCTCAGCTTTCGTGCGGGGAAACTCCAGCCTCAGCCTCAGGTCTAGCCACACGGTTGAGGCCCCTCCACAAGCCTCCCAGAAGCCACGCTGTGTGTCTCCCACTCACCCACAAACCATCTCTTTGTGGAGCCTTGAAGCTGGGGGTTGGGGGAACCTTGCCCTTACACTGATGATGAAGGATCCCGAGGGCTCTGGGAGCCTCCAGTGGGTCCCAGCTCTGCGGCAGGAGGTTGGGCCACCGGGCAACGTCCATGAGTGCACATCACCCTGGGTGCCAACCCTTCCCTAGGCCTGGGCCTGTCCCGAAGTGGGTGCATCCATCTGACCCGGGAGCACTGGGGGTGCTGGAGGTGAGAGAAGGCACATGCAGGAGCTGACCTTAGTTGGGCGCCCTGAGTATGCTGGACCACATGAGAGGTGCTTCACAAATATTCTGTATTTTTCACTACCCTGTGAGATAGATGACGTCAATTCCCATCTTATACTTGTGAAAAAGAAGCTCAGAGAGATTAAGCAATACACTCAAGGTCACATAGTTTTGGAATTCATACCAGGTCTGTCTGGCCCCAGAATCCAGGTTTTCCTTCCACAACAAACTTACTGCCCTAAGGTGGACAGTCCTCTGGTGTTAGCTGTGGGCAGTCCTGAGGGAATGATAAAGGTGAGACCCTCAACTCTCCCAAATAAGGGCCCCATCTCTGCTTCACAGAAATAGACATTTCAGAGACTTAAGAGAGGGGGATTGTGTTGAGTCTCTAGATAGATTTGGGAAGTATTGCCATCTTAACAAGACCAATTCATGAATATGGGATTCATGAACATGGGATTCATGAACATGGGGTGTCTTTCTATTTGTTGTAATTTTTAAAAATTTCCTTCAACAAGGTTTTATAGTTTTTAGAGTATAAAAAGATCTACTTTTTTTTTTTTTTTTTTTTTTTTGAGAGAGGGTCTCACTTCCATCACCTAGCCTGGAGTGCAGTGGTGAGATTATGGCTCCCAGCAGCCTTGACCTCCCAGGTTTAGGTGATCCTCCCACCTCAGCCTCCCAAGTAGCTGAGAGCATAGCCTGGCTATTTTTTATTTTTTGTAGAGATGGGGTCTTGCCACGTTGCCCAGGCTGGTCTTGAACCCCTGGGCTCAGGTGATCTGCCTGCCTCACGCTCTCAAATGCTACATTTCTTTTGTTAAAGTTATTCCTAAGTATTTTATTCTTTTTTATGCTATTATGAATAGAATTGTTCTTTAAATTTCATTTTAGGTTCCTCATTTCTAGTGTATAAAGTCAGTTTCTGTGTATTGATTTTATATCCTGCAAATTTGCTGAACTTATTAGTTCTAATTGTCTCTTAATGGATTCTTCAGGATTTTCTATACTTAAGATCTTGTCATCTGCAAACAGAGATCGTTTTACATCTTCCTTTTTATTTTATTTATTTATTTATTTATTTATTGAGACAGAGTTTCGCTCTTGTTGCCCAGGCTGGAGTGCAATGGCACAATCTCGGCTCACCACAACCTCTGCCTCCTGGGTTCAAGCAATTCTCCTGCCTCAGCCTCCTGAGTAGCTGGGACTATAGGCGCCCGCCACCATGCCCGGCTAATTTTTGTATTTTTAGTAGAGACGGGGTTTCTCCATGTTGGTCAGGCTGGTCTCGAACTCCCAACCTCAGGTGATCTGCCCACCTTGGCCTCCCAACGTGGTGGGATTACAGGCGTGAGCCACCGCGCCCAGATTTACCTATTCCTTTTTAATCTGGAGGCCTTTTACTTCTTTTCTTGCCTGATCACCCTGGCTGGAACCTCCAGCACCGCGCTGAGCAGAAGTTGTGATGGGGACACCCTGCCTTGTTCCTGCTCTTAAGGGAGAAGCATCCAGTCTTGCACCACCAAGTACCGTGTTAGTGATGTGTTTTCATAGAAATCTCTTCTGGGATTGAGGAAGTTCCCGTCTGTTCATAGTTTCTTGAGTGGTTTTATCACAAAAGGTTTTAAGCTATCATCATCTCATAAGAATATTTAAGAGATGGCAGGAGGGCACACGGCCCCTCCCCTGCTCAGGCTTGTCTGATCCCTGCACGAGGCACTCAGTGCTACCCCCACACCCCTTGCCTCTTCCCCAGAGGTGACCGGTCTTGTCTTCCGATTCCCATTCAAGTCTCAGAAGGGGAGAGCTTTGTCTCCGTGAATGTATACCCTCCCACACCAAAAATAAAAATAAAAACCCATCACAGCCCTGAGGCTGTTGGGGCTGGGTCAGGGCCCAGTCCCCTGGCCTGTGAGTGGACACAGCCTGGAAGGGGGCAGGGTGGGGGAAGACTGAGGAGGGCTGAGAGGGGAGTCAACAATGGAGGGAGGGAAAGCTGTCAGCTCATAGCCCTCAGATACACGGGGTCTGAGGAGGGAAAAGGGGCTGGCAGGGCCAAGCTGGGGTGGCTGTGGGTCTCCTGTCACCAGCTCAGAACGTGCTGATGGGCTGGGCCTACGCCTGCCCAGACAGGGAGCCGTGGGGGACCAGAGAAGGGACTGTCCCCCTGCCGTTGTCACTCCCAGCACTTCGGCCAGCTCTCTCACCCTGCCCACCTCTAGGCACCCCTTCCAGGCACAGCACCCCTTCTTACCTCTGCCCATTCCTTCTCCCTGTCTCCTAGTTCCTCCTCAGGAGGCACCTGCACCCGGAGAGCCCTCTCTCCCTCCAGGCCACCCCTGGCCCCTCAGCACCCTTGGCAGCATTGTCACAGCTGGCTGTGGCACACAGTGGATGCTCCTCCCCTGGGTTTACAGGCAGAGGTGAGAGGTGTGTGTGTGTGTGTGTGTGTGTGTTCAGGGAGGAGAGGGATAAAAGATAAGCGAGAGGGGCTGGTGGAGCAGGAGAGACCTCAGGGTCAAGGGCTGGGGGACTCAGGGGAGCCCTCTCCAGCGCTGGAAGCCCATTCTCCCACATCCAGGGTGTGTGTGTGTGGAGGGGGGCATTCTTTTAAGGTGACTCATGTGCCCTGCTTGCTCAGCTCTGCACGCCTGGGCTCCCGGGCTCTAATGAAGGTAATGAGGCCAAGGAGGTATTTATGGCGCGTCCTCCTGGGGGAGCCTCGTGGCCTCCCAGCCATGACCTCAGTGCTCATGGGGACGGCCCCAGGCGTCCCAGGTCGCTGTCAAACTTGCAGGAGGAGGAAACTGAGGTGCAGGAGGAGGAAACTGAGGCCCAGGAGGGAGAGGGTCCACCCACAGATGCCGCCCTGTGGGCAGAGGATCTCAAGAAGCAGGAGGCCCCCTGCTCCCTCCACCAAACCCATGGAAATCAGGGCTGTTAGCACAAAAAGGCCCAGTTAGGCCGGCTCCTTTCTTTTTCTTTTCTTTTTTTTTTTTTTTTTGAGACAGAGTCTCGCTCTGTCACCAGGCTGGAGTGCAGTTGCATGATCTCACTCACTGCAACCTCTGCCTCCCGGGTTCAAGCGATTCTCCTGCCTTAGGCTCCCAAGTAGCTGGGACTAGAGGCGTGTGCCACCACGCCCAGCCAATTTTTGTATTTTTAGTAGAGACGGGGTTTCAGCACATTGGCCAGGATAGTCTCGATCTCTTGACCTCGTGATCCACCTGCCTCGGTCTCCCAGAGTCCTGGGATTACAGGCGTGAGCCACCGCCCCTGGCCTGGCCGGCTCCTTTCTAAGGTGGATCCGGGTGCAGGGTCCACCCTGCCTCCACGGTCCCCGCCTGCACCACCCCAACTCCTACTCATGGGGGTCACGATGCTGCACCCCCAGGGGATTCCCCTGCTGCAGACCTGCCCCACCTGGCCAGGCACTATTGGGGAAACCAAGGCAGGGGCTTTGCCCCCACTCTGGGGAGTCTGAGGAGTGGCATGAACCCAGGAAGACACAGGAGAGGGAAGGGACAGGCGGGCCTGCAGGAGCAGCCGAGCTGAGCTCCTGATGCCTAAGGGGCCTGGGTCTGGGCCTGAGTCTGCGCCTTTCCAGGAGGGGCTGGGCTTCGTGCAACCGTGAACTCCTAGGGCCCCTTCAGCAGGCCTTGGCTGGCCCAGAGGCCCTGAGGCAGTTCTGCCAGTCCTTACGAAGCAATGGCCCTGCTCAGGGTGAGGGAAGAGAGGCCCAGGCAGCCTCGCTTCATTTCCAAGGCCGCCATCTTCATTTCCAGGGCCGCCATGTCCCCAGCTCTGGGGTGGCTTTGCCCTTGGAGGCTGGTAACCCCAGGAAACCTCTGCATCTCCCTAGCTGTGGTCAGCAGGCCCCTTCTCCGGCAGACCCTGCCCCTCGCACCCTACAAGGATAAGCAGGGTTCCCCGGTGGCAAAGCCTTGGGCCAGGCCTCTATCCCTGGCCTGGGGGTGCCCTGGCCTCGCTTATTCTCATCCCTGACCTGAGCTCAGCCTGCATGGCTGAGGGACAGAGGCCACTGTACCCTGGGCCTGGGGTTAACGGTGTCATCTGCTAAGCCTCCACTACCGAGAGCGCCACCAAGTCCTCTCCACGCATGTTCACATCTAACCTCCACAGCAGCAGCCTGAGGAGGATTCTATTAAACCGCGCCGAAACAGAGTGAGGTCTAGAGAGGGCGTGTCCTCGTCCTGGGAAAGGACAGAGCAGGGACTTGAAGTGTCCCGGGAACTGATCCTCAGCCCGGGGATTGCTGTGCCCCAGGATCTGCCGGCTCCTCCGACACCTCAGACCCCCGCAGCCAGGCGTGAGCAGGGGGCCGCCAGCTGGGGCGTTCAGGGCAGGCCTTCTGCAGAGGGCTGTCTGGTTCATCTCCTCACCGCCCAGGCCACGGCAGGGGTGGGAGGGACTCCTGCCCGCCAAGGGACTGGAGTTCTGGGTGCAGGTTGGGGAACCAGTCTCTGGGGTAGGGTCCTCAGGCGGGGCCACCCCAGAGCACACAGTCACGCCCTTGGCATTGGGCACACACCTGCAAGGGGCCCCTCCAGGCCTGGGCTCTGGGGCACCAGTGTCCCAGGCCTGGCGGTGCCATCCTGAAGGGAAGCAGAGGCGGGAGAACAGCGGGTAAATGAGCTGGGAGCCCGGGGTTATGGGGGGCACAGCTCTGCCATCCAGCCCTGGCCCACCCGACAGGCTGAATGACCTTCCACAGTCTTTGTCCTCTCTGGCTGCAGGCCACAGCTGTGAAGTGCAACTTTCCCTCAAGGACACCCAGCCAGGGAACCCCCCTCCCACCTGGAGTCCCCCTGGTCCTATGACATAAGCCCTATCTTGGCTGCAAGTGTGTGCGAGCATGAGTACGAGTGAGTGAGTCAGTGTGTGCGAGCATGAGTACGAGTGAGTGAGTCAGTGTGTGTAAGCAAGTGTGTGAGTGTGAATGTGAGTGAATGTGTGTGATGTGTGGTGATGAGAGTGAATGTGACTGAGCATGTGTGATGTGTGTGGTGTGTGGTGAGTGTGAGTGAATGAGTGTGTGATGTGTGGTGTGTGTGAGTGAATGTGACTGAGCATGTGTGATGTGTGTGGTGTGTGGTGAGTGTGAGTGAATGTGACTGAATTAGCATGTGTGATGTGTGGTGAGTGTGAACGAGTATGTGATATGTGGTGTGAGTGAACGAGCATGTGTGATGTGTGTGGTGTGTGTGGTATGTGAGTGTGAGTGAATGAAAGTGTGTGATGTGGTGTGCGTGTGTGAATGAGCATGTGTGTGGTGTGTACAAGTGTGAATGTGAGTGAATGTGTGTGATGTGTGCTGTGTGTGTGTGATGTGTGGTGTGTGTGTATGAGTGAATGAGCGTGTGTGTGGTGTGTACGAGTGTGAATGTGAATGAATGTGTGTGATGTGTGGTGTGTGTGTGAATGAGTGTGTGTGGTGTGTGTGTGAATGAGTGTGTGTGTGTGAATGAGTGTGTGTGATGTGTGGTGTGTGTGTATGTGTGTGTGTGCAGGTACATGTGCGGATCCCTGTGAGTCTGGGACTGAGTGAGGAAAAGTGCTCCAAGGTCCCCCAGGCCACACATCCACTGTTTCCCAGCAGCCTGGCTCCTGCTGTAACTGCTGAGCGTGAAGAGCTGGTCCCCAGGCAGCACCGGGGTGACAACCATGAATGTGCTCCACACAGGAGCGGGGTGTCAGGCAGGAGGGGATGGTCTCTCTTGCCATCAGGCTGCCCTGGCTGTAACCCTCGCCCCAGCTTCCTGCCCCGGCATCCCCCAGCAGCTCTGGGGCAGGAGGAATCGTGGCCAGCCCTAGGGACAGGGGACTTGGGTGGATATGCAGACTCCCCCACCCCCGGCCTTCTTCTCCGCCCAGGGAGGCTGCCCTTTGCCCCTCACCCTGTGCCCCATGCCTCTTCCACCCTCACCCCTTCTATAGATCGTCACAGACCCCAAACCAGGCTCCCTGGTGGTGGCTTGCTGTGGTTTGGGGTGGAAGTCTGGCAACCCAGACCCTACCCCCATTCCCCCATCCTGGCACCTCTGCTCTCTGAATCCCCTGAAGGCTCAGGTGGCCTGAAGTTGTCTTTCTTGCCTCTGGGGAGCTGACATTGGAAGCCCCAGTCATGGCCTCTCCCGAGTCCAGACCTATGTCTCCGGTGGTTTCTGCATGTCCACAGGGATGTGTCATCCCCACTACAGACTCAGCATGCCTGCAAACAGCCTCCTCACCTCCCCTCGGCCCCAAAACGCACCACCCCCTCCACTGACATCCTCCCAGGCGCCCGGCCTGAGGCCATCACCTGGAACCAAATCCCACCAGGATGGACAGAGGCGGCCACGTGGCGGGCAAGGGGAAAGAGGCGCTGGCTCTGGAGCTGGGGAAGCTGGGTCCAAGCCCCTGCAGTCCCTGTGTGAGCTGGGGCCCAGAGCTACCTCCTGAGGCCTCAGTTTCCCCTCTGTTTCGGAGCTGGTGGGACAGTGACTGAGACTGGGTGAGGTGTGTGGAGAGTGGCAGGGGGCTCGTCCAGTGTGGGTCCTGGATCCCGCATGGGAACCCTTGCAGTCGTCAGGGCCTGGCTGCAATTGCCTGTGAGGGCCCTGCCTACCCTGGCCTCCCCTCCGCTCCCACACAGCTGTCCAGTTCCACCATGACCTTTGCCAAGCCATGCCCCGGCTCAGACCCCTCCAGGGCCGGCATGGTCACCACACTGGAGTCCAGTGCCACTGCCCCCACTGCCACAGCTGGGCCCTGGCTACCCCTCTAGCCCTTCACCAGGACATCCCATCCCCACCTCTCCAGGCAAAGCGCACAGCTAGTGTGGTCCCCCACCTCCATCTGCAGCACGCAGCCCCCGGGGGCCCTAACTCACCCCCTCTTCCCTCACAGGGCTTCCCTGCCGTCCAGTGTTGGGTGAGAAAGGTGGAGGGGACATGTAGCCCCGGATGGAGGTGCAGCACCAACGAGAGAGCTCCGGCCTGCGGGAGGGACGCTCAGGCTTAGGTCAAAGCCAGGAGCTCCGGGAAACCTGGGTTCAGCCGCCACGCCCCACGGAGGGGACACACCCTTCCCTGCCTGATGGCAGGGCCCATGGTAGACACAACCCATGACCTCACCTCTCCTGGCTCCAGGGCTCAGCCCTGCCCACTTCTGGAGAATTCCATGACTCAGGTAACAGAGGAGGGGCCTAGCCAGTCTCAGAGCCAAGGTCACACCGCCCTACACCTTGCTGTCCCCACAGCATCTGCAGGAGGGGCACGCCAGGACCAGAGACCCAGGGAGCAGCCTCACCAGAGGGAAAAGAGCCTGTAGAGTGGTGAGCTCAGGTTTGTAGCTCCCGCAGGCAGAGCATGAGGGGCTGGGAGGCGGGGCCTGGGCCTGGCGTCAGGGAGGTTACCTAGCAGACGGTCCCACAGTCCACACTCAGGGCTGCCAGGTACAGCTGCATGGGTTGTGTACTGCTTAACTGCAGAGGGCGCCCCACACACAGACTTGACAGGCTGGCTGGACCACAACGTGATGGCCCTGATTGTTACACACAGACACATACACACGCACGTGCACATACATGCAGACACACGCATACATGCACACGCATGCATACTTGGGTCCACACAGCCTTTTTTTTTTTTTTAAAAAGAGGTGGGTCTTGCTCTGTCACCTAGCCTGGAGTACAATGGTATGATCATAGCCCACTGTAGCCTCGACATCCTGGGCTCAAGCAATCCTCCCGCCTCAGCCTCCTGGAACTATAGGTGTGTGCCACCACACCCAGCTAGATTTTAAAATGCTTTTTAGTGGCAAGATCTCACTATGTTGCTTAGGTTGGTCTTGAACTCCTGGGCTCAAGTGATCCTCCCGCCATGGTCTCCCAAAGTACTGGGATTACACACAGCCTCTTGGGGAGTTATTTCACACCTGTGTCCTAATGGGCTCACACGGCCTCTGCCCTGTTTAAGGATGGCAACAGTGAAGTAAAGGAGTGACTGTTGGGCAGGGGAATGGGCTTGGAATGGAAGAGCTGACCTGAAACCACTTTGCTGGGCCTGCCACATGTTCTCAAATATCAAAATCATCATCACAGCCCTAACTAGGACCCACTGGGCCAGGGCCGGGGCCACCCTCTCCACTGGCCATGGCCTCAGCTGAGTGGAGCCACTTCCCATTCTCTGAACCTGCCTTGATTTGGGGTTGACCAAGCCCTTGCTCATGGTGTCCCCAAGCTGGGTCTCCCCCATATGGACTTTGAGGCACAGCTGAAATGTGACGTTGCACGTGGAGGCTGCCCTGGCCCCTGGAAGGCCTGCACCACCCACCCCCGAGGCTGCAGGCTCTCCCTTCCCTGGGCTCCCGCCTCCCCTCCCACAGGCGTGCCCATGCCTTGCCTCTTAGGAGCTCCCCTCGGGATAACACTTCCAGCAACACACACCTGTGAGGCATGGACCATGGATGCATCAGGCTCTGCTCTGAGGGCGCCACCTTGCAGCACGGGCTTAATCTTCGTAACAGCTCTGCGTGAACATCAATTATTACCTCCATTTTATAGATAAGGAAATGGAGGCCCTGAGAGGTCCCACAGCCAGTACGTGCTGGAGTGTGATTGGAACCCAGGTGGTCTGTCTCCAGGGTCCATGTTCTTCAGCCCCTCTATGATGCTGCCTTCCCTCTTTTCAGGCTCTGGAGTGAATGGTGATGGAGCCTTGGCTTGGTGTGCTGGACACTTGCTTGGTGCCCTGAGCCACCACGTCCAAGTCCAGCTACTGTGAGGTCCCATGCTGGGAGGAATCCCAGGCCCTAGGCCAGGTTCCAGCTGACAGCCCCGGCTGAAGTCCCAGACCACAGCCAGCGTCGCCCCCCAAGACCTGAGGGAAGACATTCACGTCCAAGTCATTTTGGCCCCAGCTTTGGAGACCTGCCAGTGAGCCCTAGACATCATGGACGGGGCAAGCTGCCCCTTCTGCGCCCTGTCCAATCTCCTAACCACAGAATCTGGGTGCATAAGAAAACGGTTGTTTGAAGCAGCTGAGTTCTGGCGTTACTTGTCATGCAGTAACTGATAAACAAAACAGCTGCCACCTGCTTCCTGCCCACCCTGTACAAAGACTCCTGTCACCACGGAGCCTGGCACCTCTGGGTGGCTGAATTCATTGTGCTCATTTCTGCGTGACCTTTCTTCACCTCTCAGCCCCATTCCAGCCTTCTCGGTGATACCCTGGCCCTTGGCTTCTATGACCCCTTCTCCCTTCTGTTCCCTCCTCCTCCTCCATGCCTGGGCCTCAGTTCCTCCCAAGGAGCTCCCTTCTGTCCAGCACCCCTAAATGTGGGTGTACCCCAGGATCTCCACCTTAGCTTATGCTTATCTCCCATGCACAGGACCCCAAATCCATGTCCCGGGGCAGACCACATCCTGGGTGGCCTGTGGGACGTCTCCTCGGCAGCCCAAAGCACCCTGGCCCTGGCCTGCCTCTCCTCCCGAACCTCCTGCGGCCCTTGTCCTGGTCACCTGGTCTACTGAGCCGCCTCTGGGGTGCCGCAGAGAGATGGTCCAGGGAGGGGCTGTGCAAATCAGGCCAGGCTGGAGGGCTGATGGGGAACCCTGGGGCCTTCATCCCCAGGAGGAGGCAGAATCAGAGTTCACAGGGAGAGAGCTGCCTGGGAGCAGTGGACCCCACGTTTCTGCTTCAGGGATGGACAGCTCTGCTGGGTGAGAGGAAAGCTCAGGCTGGCGGGGATGGCAAAGGAGCTGCTCTCGGACCCCCAATCCTGTGTGTGGGTGGGTGTATGTTGGGCAGGGAGTGTGGAGTGGGGAGGGCCCCTGACAGTAGAGGAAAGCAAAGAAACGTGGTTACACAGGGAAGCACTGAGGGTCAGACCAAAGTAATGAGAGGCGTCTAGTGTTGTGGCTAAATTATGTCCCCCCAGTTCCTCCATTGAAGTCCTAACCCCTGGTACCTCAGAATGGGATTGTGTTGGAGATGGGTTTGTTTTGTTTTTGTTTTTTTGAGACAGGGCCTCACTCTGTCCCCCAGGCCGGAGTGCAGTGACATGATACGGCCCTCCCCAGCCTCTACCTCCTGGGCTCAAGAGATCCTCCTGCCGCGGACTTCCTGGTAGCTGGGATGAGGGGTATGTACCACCATGCCTGGCTAATTTTTGTATTTTTTTGTAGATATGGGGTTTCACCATGTCGCCCAGGCTCGTCTCAAACTCCTGGCCTCAGCCTCCCAAAGCAATGGGGTTACAGGCATGAGTCACTGTGCCTGGCCCAGAGATGGGGTTTTTAAAGAGAGGTAGTGAAGTTAAAGTGAGGCCATATCGGTGGGCCCTGATCCAACATGACAGATGTCCTTAAAAGAAGAGGAGATTAGGGCACAGATAAGACACAGACCAGGGGCAACCATGCGAGGCCGTGGCAGGAAGGTGGCCGTCTGCAAGCCCCACCACTAAGGGCAGCTGCTCCAAGAGCCAGGCAAGGCCTCTCCAAGAGGCCTCAGGGGCAGCCAGCCCTGCCCATGCCCTGATTATGGACATCCAGCTTCCAGAATGGTCAGAAAATACACATCTGTTGTTTCAGCCGCCCTGTTTGTGGCACTTTATCGTGGTGGCCTCAGCGCGTGAATACACCCGGATTCCACGTGGAGCTGGGAGAAGGGGTGTGTGAAGGGTGGTTTCAGACGAAACTGTGCCTTCCACCCCCACCCCCCCAGACAGGGGGTCCTCAGGGCTGCCCACACCCCCTTGCCAGCTGGCTCTGTAGCCCCTCCCCCAATTCCTGAAGGTTCAGTCCTTTGCAACATGCAGTGAACCTAAAAGGAAATCTGGAGGTCCTTTAAGAAACACCTCCCCACCCCACCTCCCAAGATGCTGTATCAGCAACAGCCTCCGAAGGTGCCCAGACACAGATACCTGCATGAACACAGCATGACTGTCATCCATTAGCATCCCAGTGTTACAAACTTGTTCTAAAATTGCCCAAAGGACATGGAAAATAGCCCCGCTTTGAAGATGTGTGCATTTTGAGATGGCCGTCTCACCACATCTGGTTTCCTGGTCTCTACGCCCAGGAGGAGGCTGAGTTGGGGCTTCCTGCTCTCTATGGGGTGGGGAGTGGCTGGTTTGAGGATGTTTCTCTGCCCTGGACACCCCTGCTCTGCCAGCTTTGTCCTGGTGGGGCTTTAACTGGTGCAGCCAGTGGCTGGGCAGGACCGACCCTGAGCAGGACTCACCTCCCTGAGTGCCCCCTCTCCACACACCCTGGCACCAGCCTCTCCCAATGACAATAGATCCTTCAGCCCCTACATCCCCTCAGCCAACAGCCCCCTGCCAAGTGGAAGCCTCCTCCTAGCCTCAGGGCGGGCCAACCTCCCCTCTGGCCTCCACGGCCTCTGAGGTCTGTAGGGAAGAATGTCATCCCCATTATGCAGACTGGTGACTGGGCACAGGAAGGGCCAGCTCCTCATCGCTGACGCTGGTGTTTTGTTTGTCCTGTGCGCTTGGCAGGTAACGGGAATGGCAGGACTGTGGTTGAGCTTTGGGAGCCCGGGAAGGAAGGATACTGGAGCTGGGCTGATCCAGGACAGCTTCCTGGAGGAGGCGGGATTTAAACTGGTCAATGAGGTGAGTCCTCCTCAGAGGTGGCTAAGACCCAGGCTCTGGCCCCAGGCAGTTTCTTCTGCTCCCTCTACACTCACCCAAAAGACAGACAGCCCCACCACAAGGCCCCTCATGCCAGGCTCTGGGCAGAGCTCTTGGGGCTTAGGTGCTGCTCCGCCCCACTGCCTGGTCTTTGCATCTCTTCAACACACACCCAGGGAAATTCCCTCCATGAGGTTGGCATCCAGGTGAATTCAGGTCGGGACCAATATTGCTGGCAGCCTGCAGTGACAGTCGCCACCACTGAGCCCCTGCCATTTCTCCATCCCCTGCTTCCCGGGCACTCTGCATCTGTCATCTTGTGCTCCACAGTCCTGCTTCTACAGGCTTGGCATTCCAGGTACAGATGGGGAAACTGAGGCTCAGAGAGTCCAGTGACAGCCCAGGCACACAGGTGCCCCTGGGTAGCCAGGCAGCTGCTCCAGGGCCAGGTTCTGTCCAGGGTAGCCAGGTGGGGAGGTGGGGAGCACCCTGGTCTCTGCCCCAGCAGTAGTGGCCAGGAGGGAGCCAAGTGTGTGGGTATCAGCTTCCGTGTTTTGGAACTCAGTGTGGCCCCAACCCTGTGCCATGGCTCCTTGGTCTCAGGAGCATCTGGTCACCTCTCCTGTCCGGATGTTCCTGGGGACCTTACAGATGCCAACATGGCGATGGGGCTCCTGTGTGAAGCGCATGGCATGACGCTGCCCTGAGGGGCTTCCTAACATCATGGAGTCAGGGTCCCGACCGGGACACTGTGGGCCCAGGGAGGGGCATCTGACCAGCTGGGTTGGCTGCAAGGACAGCTGCTGAGTCTGGCCTTGAAGGGGGACAGTGACTGACCAGGGAGATGGGACAGAAAGGGTGGTCCGGACAGAGCAGAGGCAGGGGGACGAGTGAGGGTCTTGGGGGGCTAAGGCTACACCCCTCCCCTGTGACATCTCTCTGCTCAGCCCTGGCCCCCAGTGGGGTGGGTAAATAAAGTCTAGCTCAGGGCTTCCTTGGGACCATCAGCCCTGAGTCGGCACTGGGGTCCAGAGCTGGGAGCCTGCAGACCTCTCCCAGGCTGGGGACTCCGCTCTTATCCCTGGAAGGTTTTTGAGTCCCCCAGGCCAGGCGGGTGGGCCCCTTCAGGAGCTGGGCTGGGGCTGGATTGGGGAGGGTGAGCTATGGCAAGGACAGATGTTTCCAGTTTGAGGTCTCGGGCTGCCATCAATTGTTCCACTAAACCCTGTTTCCTATTAAGCAGACTCCGGGAGATGGAGAAGTTGCCTTCCATCATGCAGTCTCTCTCTCTCTCTCTCTGTGTGTGTGTGTGTGTGTGTGTGTGTGTGTGTGTGTGTGTGTGTGTGTGTAGTGGGTGCTGAGGACTGGCTGGGGAGGCCATGAAGGGCTATGGACATGTCTGTTCTCCATGCCTCCTGGCCAACCATGGGCAGAGCTGGACTTTGTCCTGGGAACTGTCCCTTGGCTCCGGAGCAGCTTCATCTGACTGAAGGGCTGAGAGCCGGGACTTGGGAGGGCTCTGGATGGGGATTCTCACTACACACCTGGCCATGACCTTCTCCTCTGCCCGTGGGCAAACTATGGTTGGTCACCTGCCCATCCCTGCGTTCCCTGTCCTTCTTCCTGAAAGAGTCTGTGTTAGTCTGTTTCATGTTGCTATAAGGGAATGCCTGAGGCTGGGTAATTTACAGAGGTTCGATTGGCTCATGGTTCTGCAGGCTGTACAGGAAGTATGGCACCAGCATCGGCTCAGCTTCTGGTGAGGCCAAAAGAAGCTTACTGTCATGGCTGAAGGCGAAGTGGGAGCCAGTGTATCACGTGGCGAGAGAGGGAGCAAGAGAGCCAAGGGGGAGGCCCCAGACTCTTAAATGACCAGATCTAACTGAGTAAGAACTCACTCATCCCCAAGGGAATGGCACTAAGCCACCCATGAGGGATCCGCCCCCATGATCCAATACCTGCCACCAGGCCCCACCTCCAACATTGGGGATCACATTTCAACATGAGATTTGGAGGGGACCAACATCCCAACCGTATCAGAGCCTGATTAATATCCTGGGACTCACTCTCCTCTCCGCAGCTAAGTGGGCTGGCCCCCGACCCTGATTCGGTGCCATGATGGGGACTCCTGTCCTTGCCAATAATGGTTTAGGAATGGGTGTGGGAAACAGGCCTGGGCATGGAAATGTGAAGGGGCCTCTGGGAGAGGAGCCCCACTCCTGAGCTGTACTCCAGATGAGATCACGCTCTGATGTAACACCAGGAGCTGTGGCGGCCCTCTTGTGAGTATGAGGGAAGCCAGCCAGAGGGTGTCAAGTACAGAGGGACACAGCATAGGACCTTAGGATGGCACTGAGCTGCTGTCTTTGCCCTCACTGGGGCTTCCTAACCTGTGAGATGACACCAGCTCTGGTTTCCTTAGGGCTTACCATTTCTAGACACAGTGCTAAATGCTCACATTATTCAACCATTATTTCTTGTAATCAGGTAGATTACAAGGTGTGGGATGCAGATGTGCAGAAATCACACATAAATCCCTGCTCCCTGAGAAGGTACATTCTCCATTTAAAAAAATATAGTCTTGCTCTGTCATCCAGGCTGGAATACAATGGCACAGTCATGGCTCACTGCAGCCTTGACCTCCTGGGCTCGAGGAATCCTCCCACCTCAGCCTCCTGAGTAGCTGGCACCACAAGCACACACCACCATATGTGGCTTTTTTTTTTTTTTTTTTTTTTGTAGAGACAGGGTCTCACTATGTTGCCCAGCCTGGTCTCAAACTCCTGACTTCAAGTGACCCTTCTGTCTTGGCCTTCCAATGTGCTGGAATTACAGGTCCAGCCACATTCTCCATTCTTTGAGTGCTATTTCACTTAAGCCTCAAACCATAGCCTAAGCTGAAGTGCACACATCATGGTCTGTCTTCGAGACACAGTCTCCCCACATAGAGAGGGCTCTCCAGACAGTAGAGGCCGGAAAGCAAAAGGCTTCATTCTCCAGGCACTTCTGAGGCTGGGGTTCTGCATTCAGCCCAGCTTTCTCCAAGAAGGGCCACCCAGCTGGGACTTGGAAAGTGGAGTGAGCATTGGGTACGACAAGTACGTGGGCATGCAGGCAAAGTAGTGGCCCTTGGCTTCTCCGGGGTCATTGTGGGCAGAGTCTCACGACTGGTCTCTAGCTGCATGGCAGGATGCCGAGTGTTGGGCAGGGCAGCAGCCACGTTGCCTCTCAGTTCTGGGGAGCAGTTGGGAGTTTCCCCTGGCTGGGTGTCATCCAAGCCTAGGTCCCTGGCTCACCCTGGAATTGGGCAGCTATCTAATATTCAGAAATAAACCCTTTTTTCCCCAAATTAGCTCAAGTAGATTACATGTTTACTGCAAATAACATCACCTAAAATGCACTTACGGGAGATGGCTGGTGGTAGATGGTGGGAATTCACCCAGCATGGGTAGAAAGCTGGTGTCTCTTGTTATGCAGTGGAAAAAGGTTAGGTCAAACTCTTGCCTCCTGTATGTAGGAAGGAAGGCCACAGCCAGGCATGAGGCCGGTGCAGTCACAACATGGAACTGTCTTTGGGCTCCTGTTCTTTGGGGAGGGTGTGTGGTGCTCTCTGCAGGGGAAGGCAGCTGTGCGTGGATGTTGGATAGGGAAAGGGAGACATCATTAAGTAACATCCTCCTTCACCTGCATTTCCCCACGGCCCTTCTGGTGCACCAGGACCCAGGAAATAGAGCCCAAGCAAAGTCTCGGTCTTCCTGGGCTTGCGAGTCAGAGGGTGCAGGTTGGGGTAGCCAGTGTGGCTGGAAGAAGAGGGACAATATACTAGAGACGAAGGAGCCCCAAATTTGCCAGTAATTCCTCTTAAGTCACTGGCTAAGCTGAGCCTGTGCAGAGCAAGACTCCAACCTAGAATTTTGAAAACATCTTCAAAAATGAAGATAAAAGAAAGGCATTTATAGATAGACAAAAGCTGAATTTGTCATCAGCATGGTGACCACCCTGTCCTGGGTACCCGTTATATCTACCAATGAGGAATAATCACATCATCATTTTTGGCAGCCACTACACACAACTGGAACTCCTAAATACTGTCCTGAGTGAAGCCACCGAGTGAGACTCGTTTTCCTAAACCCAAACCACCAGATGCAAGGGCTGAGCTCCACAATGGTTCCTGCCACATCTCATCCCTGGGACTCAGCCCGTTCCTCTCTCTGGATCCTCTCTATCATGTGCTGCATTGAGTAGCCCCGTCACCTCATCATTCACAGATGTGGAGAACATTCTTTCTATATCTTCCTCCACACGCTGATAAAACTGTTGTACAGGGCTGGGCTGAGAAGCAGAGACCAGAACCATCCCTCTAGAAACCATCCTCAGATCAGTTCTCAAAGTCTCTGGGATTGGCACAACTTTGCATTCTTAAAAACTACTGAGGACTCCTAAAAACTTTTGTTTATGTGGGTTATATCTGTCCATATTTATTAAAAAATTAAACAGAAATTTAAAAATAGTAACTCACTAAAGAGTGACAATACTAAACCCATGACATGCTAACATAAATAACTTTTATGAAGAATACTATGTTTCAAAAGAAAAAAAGATTTGTGAAAAGAGTGGCATCGTTTTGCATTTTTGCAAATCTCTAGTGTCTGCCTTAATAGAAGACAGCTGGATTCTCATATCAGTTTCCACATTCAATCTGTTGCAATATCACACACATGCAGCTTCTGGAAAACTCCACCAAACACTCATGAAGGAATGAAAGAGAAAAGGCAAATAACATGATGATGATGATGATGATGATGATGATGATGAAGATGATGATGATGATGAAAGCACCTTAGGGATCCCCAGGTCTCCTGATCCCACTTTCAGAACTGTTGCTTAGGTCACCACCTCTCCATTGGCGGGTGCCCTAACCCTCTAGTAACCCTGCCCAAAGAAGCAAATGGCCTGTTTTCGATGACTCTAACCTTGTTCCACCACACCTTGGTATAGGAAGATGTAGAAACTGAGCCCCCAAGAGACTGTGTCAGCCTGAGCTTTCACAGTTGGCACATGGAACTGAAACTCAGGCTCTGGAGTCATGGACGATGATCATGGATGGGTGCCCACCCCCAAGCCTCCGTGATGGTTTGGCTGAATTATGTCCCTGGCTCACACGCTAATCTGTCTCATCTCCCCAAGTGCAGTGAAGGACCCTGGAGGCCAGGGAGGAGGTCTCTTCTCTGACAAGCTCTTCCTGGGCCCCCTTCAGGGACAGTGAACCCACTCTATCAGCTGCAATAGCAACATTTTCAAGGAAGCAATCCATGTCCCCATCCACATAGTGGGAGCTGGGTGCAAGGGGCTTCTCGATGTTCCAAAAAAATAAGGATTTTGAGGACAGTGGTGGGGTGTGGGAGAATGATGAGATCTGAGGTGCGGTGTGACTTCTCAGCCTCTTTCTCTGTCTTTCCTCTATCACGGGTGGGGCTGGGGCCCAGATGAGTACAGGCATGTGAGAAGATGGAAACGTGAACTGTAATGTCATGAGGATGTCACCCCCTTACACAGTGTCTCATGTAAACGTCCCATTTCACAAGGAAGACGGTGACGTCAGGAAGCGTGGGGGACTTGCCAGGGCCACGCGGCCAGTGAATGCCAGAGTAGGGTGAAGAGTGGAGTTGCTTCCCCAAAGCCCAGGGTGGCCACGAGGGCTTTACATTTAAGTGTCTCTCCATGGCCTTGGCTCAGAGCTGGGGGCCCAAAGCCCAGACAGCAGCTGCCACATGTGTAGAGGAATTCCGTCTTGGGTTGGAGGCCCCTCCTCTGCCTCAGGAAGTGGTAAGAACACAGACCAGGAATCCCCATGCTTAGCGGGAGGGGGCCCTTCTCATGGCAGGCAGTGTTCCTGGCTGGGTGCGGAGGGTCGCCCTGCTCATGCTCAGGTGTGAGGCCCGACAGCACTGAGCGGGGGAAAGGGGCTGGGGGTAGAGACTGGGCTCATCAGGGCTTACTGACACCTACTGTGGGGTGTCAGTAAGTGTCTGTGGGGAGGGGCGATTTTGGCATTCATTTCAATGAACAGCCATTTCACTGGGCTCCATGCATCAGTCGGTAGAAATTCATTTAACAGTAATCGAATATCCAAGAGGAAAGCTTGAGAACTTAAGAAAAACAACCAACTCAACCTCCCAGAAGCCAGATCTTCTCTGTTTCATTCATTGTTTTAGGACTAGTTACAATACTGTTCCTCTAGCAAGACCCATCTAGAATTTAGTGGGTGAGGAAACATTTAAGAGAAATGACTAACTTATTCTGTGGTAAATTTCTATCAGTCTTGTTTAAAATGCAAATTAGCTTTAGATTAGCTTTAACAGTTTTAATTGTAAAATCTAATAAACATACAGAAAATACATAAGATGAAAATGAACAGTTCACTGATTTATTGCCAATGAAACACTTACATGACCACTGGCCATGAGGAAATAGAACGCTGCCAGCTTCCCGAGTCCCTCCTATGCCTCTCCCAATCACGGTCGCTTCTGTTTTCCCAAAAGTAACCCGTATCCTGGCTTTCACATTAGGCATGTACTTGTCCTTCTTCAAAGTTTTACTACTTAAGTGTACATCCCCAAACTATAGGTTTATTTTGGCCTTGTTTTCTCTATGTAAATGAGCTCATACACTATGTATTCTTTTGTATCAGTCTTCTTTTAGATGCTATAATATTTGAGCTTCATCTGTGTAACTGAATGCAGCTGGTTATTTATTTTTCACTGCTGTATAGTATTACATTGCATAGATATATTGCTATTTATTTACACGTTCTACTGTTGATATTCCTGGTGTTTCCAGTTTTTAGGTATTATGAATAATTGCACTATCAACAGTCTTGAACCTGTTGCTAGGTCTTAGGGGATGAGTATCTTCAACTTCGGTAGATATTACTAAACAGTTTTTCAAAGTGCTATCAATTTATAGTCCTACATGGACTACATGTAGGGTATCAGATTTCCTGTTCTTCCACATCCTCACAAACACTTGATGTTGTTGACCTTTTTAACTTAGCCATTCTGGTGAGTGAGTAGTGGGTATCTCATTGTGGGTTCAATTTGAATTTTTCCTTGATTTCAGCACTTTTCCATGTTACTGGTGAACTGAAAACATTTTTGAGAAATGCCTGTCTTTTGCCAATTTTATTTTTCCTCATTGAATCCTTTATATAGTCTTTATTTGACTCCTTTGTGGTTCTATACATTACAAAGATCTGCTTTCACTCTGTAGCTTACCTTCTCACTCTCTTATTGATGTCTCTTGTTAAACAGAAGTTCCTAATTTGACTGTAATCTAATTTATCTGACCTTTTCTTTATGGTTAGTATTTTTTGTTTTCTATCTAAAGGACATGAAGATAGTCTCCTATGCTTTCTTCTAGAATATTATGGTTTAACATTTCACATTTAGCTCTATAGTCCCCTGGGAACTGATTTTGCAGACAGAGTGAAGTAGGGGTCAAGATTCATTTTCCCTTCACTGTGCCAACGCCATTTATTGGGGAAAAAAATCATTTCCCCATTACCCAGCAGTGTCCCTTTTGTCAAATCAATTGTCCTTATATATGTGGACCTTTAAGTTCTATTTCGTCAATATGTTTTGTCTACCCTTATAACAATACTAAACTTAGAGTAAATTTGTAAGTCTTTGTTTTCGTTTTGAGATAGGATTTCGCTCTGTCACCTAGGTTGGAGTCCAGTGGTGCAGTCTCAGCTCACTGAAACCTCTGCCTCTGGGCTCAAGCAATCCTTCTGCCTCAGCCTCTCCAGCTGCTGGGACTACAGGTGTGCACCACCACACTTGGCTAATTTTTAAAATTTTCTGTAGAGACAGAGTTTCACCATGTTGCCCAGGCTGGTCTCAAGCAATCCTCCCACCTCAGCCTCTCAAGTGCTGGGATTATAGGTGTGAGCCACTGCACCTGGCCTATAGGTTTTAATTAGAGTACATCTGTAAGTTGTAGACATCTAGCAATGTAAGTATGGGCTTTATTCTTTTTCAAGGTTTTCTGTGCAATTCTAGGCGTTTTGCATTTCCATGTAGATTTTAGGCAAAACCAATTTGTCAAGTTTTCCCATTCCCCCAAAATACTGGGATTTGGATTGAGATTGCATTGAATCCGTAGATCAATTCTGAGATATCGAGCCTTCCAACTTATGAATCTAATGACCCTGGAGTGGTCTCTTATTTAGGGAACCCTTATTTAGATCTTTAGTTTCAATCACACTTTATTTTAGATTGATCTCTGAGTATTTGTTTTATTATTTATTTTTTTATTATACTTTAAGTTCTAGGGTACATGTGCACAACGTGCAGATTTGTTACATATGTATACATGTGACATGTTGGTGTGCTGCACCCGTTAACTCATCATTTACATTAGGTATATCTCCTAATGCTATCCCTCCCCCCTCCCCCCACCCCATGACAGGCCCCAGTGTGTGATGTTCCCGACCCTGTGACCAAGTGTTCTCATTGTTCAATTCCCACCTATGAGTGAGAACATGCGGTGTTTGGTTTTCTGTCCTTGGGATAGTTTGCTCAGAATGATGGTTTCTAGCTTCATCCATGTCCCTACAAAGGACATGAACTCATCCTTTTTTATGGCCGCATAGTATTCCATGGTGTATATGTGCCACATTTTCTTAATCCAGTCTATCATTGATGGACATTTGGCTTGGTTCCAAGTCTTTGCTATTGTGAATAGTGCCACAATAAACACACATGTTCATGTGTCTTTATAGTAGCATGATTTATAATCCTTTGGGTATATACCCAGTAATGGGATGGCTGGGTCAAATGGTATTTCTAGTTCTAGATCCTTGAGGAATCGCCACACTGACTTCCACAATGGTTGAACTAGTTTACAGTCCCACCAACAGTGTAAAAGTGTTCCTATTTCTCCACACCCTCTCCAGCACCTGTTGTTTCCTGACTTTTTAATGATTGCCATTCTAACTGGTATGAGATGGTATCTCATTGTGGTTTTGATTTGCATTTCTCTGATGGCCAGTGATGATGAGCATTTTTTCATGTGTCTTTGGCTGCATAAATGTCTTCTTTTGAGAAGTATCTGTTCATATCCTTTGCGATTTCATTGTCTAATTGTTTATTGCTAGCATCAGAAATACAAGTTATTTTTGTCTGTGACCTTGTGTCCAGAAGCCTTGTTAATTTTACTAGTTTATTGGCTAATTCTTTAAATTATCTATATCCTCAATCATGTCATTTACAAATAATGATAGTTCATTTTCTTCTGACCCTACCCAATTAATTTAAAAGGAAATCTTGCCATACTAGGCCAGGAACTCAGGTGATAGTTTCCTCAACGTATAGCAAAATCGAATATTGTACAGTGTACATTTGTATACCCACCATCTGGATTCTACCATTCTAGATTTTACCAAGTTTACTATATCTGCTTTATCACATATATATCTATCCATCAAGCCATCCTTTTTTCCCTTTTCATGATGCATTTCAAAGTAATTTAAGGTACCAGTACACTCCCCACTAAATACTTAGGCATGCATAGCATCACCTAGCGACATTTTGAATAGAAGTGATAACAGACATCCTTTTTTTTGCTTCTGATCTCAGAATGAAAGCTTTTGATATTTTAAGTATGATGCGTTTGCTGTAGTTTTAAAATAATATTTATAAGATTAAGATAGCTTCCGTTTTTCCTAGTTCGCTAAACATTTCTAGCACTCAAGACTGCTGAATTTTATCACATTTTCCCCTGCATTTATTGAGATCATTTACTTTTCCTTCTGTATTCTGTGAATAACTCTAATTGATTTGTGAATGACAAATCCAATTTGATCATGATGTATTTTTACACATTGTTTTTGTAGATTGCTAGTTTCTGTTTGCATCTATACCATGAGGACTGGCCTATAATTTTCCTTTCTTGTATTGTTCTTGGCAAATTCTTTATATCTAAGGTTAAGCTGTTTTCATAAAACAAATCAGAAGGTTTTTCTATTTTCTGGGAGACTGTCTAAAACTGGCATTATTTCACTCTTAAATGTTTGGTTAAATTCACTACTGAAGCCATCTTGGTCTGTAAATTTCCTGTGGCAGATTGTAATTATGGACTCAATGTATGCGCTAGATATAGGATGATTCCAATCTTCAGGATCTTTTCATGTCAGTTTTGGAGAGCTTTTTTTTTTTTTTTTAAAGAATTTGTTCATTTTATGCAAAATCTAAAAACAACTTTAATGAGGCATACTTAATATATAAAACTGCACATATGTAATAAAGTGTACAATTTGATTAGACATATGTATACACCTATCACTGCAATAAAGATCATTTCAACTAGATTTAAAATTTATTGGCATTCATAATATTCTCTTAAATATGTATTCATATTTTTGAGACACGGTCTCTCACTCCATTGCCCAGGCTGGAGTGTGGTGCCATGACCACAGCTCACTGCAGCCTCTACCTCCTGGGCTCAGGTAATCCTCCTACCTTAGCCTCTCCAGTAGCTGGGACTACAGGCACACACCACCATGCTCAGCTAATTTGTGTGTGTGTGTGTAGAGGCAGGAGGGTTTCACCATGTTATCCAGGCTGGCTCTTAAATATTTTAAATGTCTGCATAATCTGAAGTAACTTACCTGTTTTCCTTTCTGATATTGGCTATTCCTCTCTCCTGCCCTTTCTCCTTCCTTCCTTGATCAGTCTTTTAAGGGGTTATGAATTCTTTTATTTATTTATTTTGGGACGGAGTCTCGCTCTGTTGCCCAGCCTGGAGTGCAGTGGCACAATCTCTGCCCACTGAACCCTCCACCTCCCAGGTTCAAGCAATTCTCTTGCCTCAGCCTCCTGCGTAGCTGGGACTACAGATGCCCACCACCACGCCCAGCTAATTTTTGTATTTTTAGTAGAGACGGGGTTTCATCATGTTGGCCAGGCTGGTCTTGAACTCCTGACCTCAGGTGACTCCCAAAGTGCTGGGATTACACGTGTGAGCCAACATGCCCAGCCAATGAGTCCTCTTAATCTTTTTAAATCCTTTTAAATAACCAACTTTTGATTTTGATTCCCTTTATTGTATATTTGTGTTCTATATCAGTAATTTGGCTTATTTTTGGGTTTCATGTGCTGTTTTTAAAATTTTTGAGGTAATTGCTTAATTGATTTTTAACCTTTCTTCTTTTCTAACATAAACATTTAAATATATATATGTGTGTATATATATATATATATGAACAATAGACACTAGGGACTCCAAAACGAGGGAGGAAGGGAAGGAGAGAGGGAAGCAAGTGCTGAAAAACTTTCTATTGGGTACTATGTTCACTCTCTGGGTGACAGGATCATTAGAAGCCCAAACCTCAGCATCATCAATATATTCTTGTTACAATCCTGAACAGGTACTCTTTAAATTTAAAATAAAATTAAAAGGTCTTCTGAAGCATAGTTTTATTTGCATCCCACAAGTTTTTTCTCTGTTTTGATATGTAGTATTTTCATGATCAGTTCAAAATATTTCAAATTTCCATTAAGATTCTGACAGATGGGTTACTTGGAAATCTATTTCCAAAAATATGAGGATTATAAAATTATCTTTTTGTAAATAATTTGTCTTGATTCTATTATGGTCAGAGAACATATTTCATTTGAAGTATTTTCAGGTTTGTTGAGACTTTTTTTCTGAGACAGGGTCTTGCTCTGTCACCCAAGCTGGAGTGCAGTAGTGCAATTATAGCTCACTGCAGCCTCGACCTCCTGGGCACAAGTGATTCTCCTGCCTCAGCTTCCCAAGTAGCTGGGGCTATAGGCACATGCCACCATGCCACCAGTTAATTTTTGTATTTTTTGTAAAGGTGGGGCCTCACTATGTTGCCCAAGCTGGTCTCAAACTCCTGGGCTCAAGTGATCTTCCTGACTTGGCCTCTCAAAGTGCTAGTGTTACAGATGTGAGCCACTGCGCCTAGCCTGTTGAAACCTTTATAGCCCAGTATTTTGGAGTGTGTGCCATTTGTGTTTGAAAAGTATGTTATTGAGTTTGGTGTCCTACATACATCCATTTGGTTTGCTCATTTCATTGCTTAAATCTTCTATAACTTGATTTTTGTATGCTAGTTTTTTTTTCTACCAATTAACAAAATAGGCATGTTAAAATATCACTCTGGTTGCATATTTGTCTAAATTTCCTATCAAATTTTCTTTTACATATTTTGAGTTTATATTTTAAGTGCATATAAATTTAGATTGTCTTTCTAGTAATTGAATTGACCCTTTTATTTCTTAAAAAAATTATTGCCTTAAAGTTTACTTAAATATATCTACACCAGTTTCCTCATGGTTACTGTTTGCTGGGTATGTATTTCTCCATCTTTTTCTTCCAAAATTTCTAAATTCATGTTCTAAAAATGTCTCTTGTAAATAGCATATGGTTTAAAACAAGGCTGACAATATTTGTCAACATTTGAGCATTAGTCCATTTACATTTAGTGTAATAATGGATTTATCACAAATATCTTGCTTTCTATTTGTTCCACCTGTTCTGCTTTTTCTTCTTTCTTAGACTCTTTTGCAATTCTTAAATCTTCCACTGAATTGATTATTCGAATTCTCTCTTATTATGTGGAAAGCTATACACTTTTATTGATATCTCAAATATTATCATGCATACATGACTTATCAAAGACTAATATTAAATGAATTTTTACTCTCTTCTTGGATGATGCCAAGTGTCTTAGAACACTTAAAATTCCCACATAAATCCTTTCATTTTCATACATTTTATTTCTCTATATATTTAAAACTCCATAAGACATAATTATTGTTTTATGTAGTCAATATTTATGTGTCATTTTCATTGCTCTTCAATCTTTCCTAGGGCTCTGTCCTTACGTTTGGGATTATTTTCCTTCTGCCTGTAAAACACCTTTTAAATTTTCCTTTAGGGTAGGCGTGCTGATTAATTCTTCTAGCTGTTTCTCTAAAAATGTCTTCATATCCTCTTCATTTTTGCAGGATATTTTCCCTGATTAGAAATTTTTAGGTTGGCAGTCATTTTCTTTCAGAACCATAAAAGGCAGTATTTCACTGTCTTCCATTGTTTCTGCTGAGAAGGAGCTGTCAGTCTAATATTATTGCTCCTTTAATGGTTGTATTCCCTCTCCCACCCCAGCAGGTCTAAAATATTATTTTTCTTTGGTCTTCAACAGTTTTACTATGATGTTTCTAGGTGTGGGTTGTTTTTATTTATCCCACTTGGAGTTTGTGGGAGGGATTCTTGAATTTTTGGTGTGATATCTTTCATGAGTTTTGGAAAAGTTCTCAGCCATTTGTTTAAATATTCCTTTCTTCTACTCTTTTGAGATGCCAACTACCCTGCATGTCTGAGCAGGTCAGACATGCTCACTGTATCCTTTAAGTCTCTTACCCTCTATTCTCCATGTTCTGTTTTTTTTACTATATAATTCCTGCTCCCACCCCTCACCCTCAATTTTTCATCTTACTCATTCTCTTTTCAGTTATTTCTAATCTGCTCTTAAACCTGTTCACTGTTCTTCTCATTACAGTACTTTAGTTATAGAATTTCCAATGCGCCTTTTACAGTTTCTAACTCTCTGTTGAAATTCTTGACCATGCGTCTCATTTTTTTGAACACAGTAACCATAGCTGTTTTAAATTCTGCAACAACTTTATCTGGAGTCTGTTTGGATATTTCTATTGTCTGTGTTTTCCTCTAATGGTTTTAATTCAAGTAATTAATGTTGTCTGGTCTTCTCCCATACCTGGGTATTTCTGATTGCAACACTGCAGAAATAATTTGAGGCCTTGGGTTATGTTTACTTCCTCCACAGAATTTGCCATTTGCTTCAATTGGGCACCTGAAGGCATCAGTAATCTGGTTTCACCTCGGACCACATTCAGGTACTGAGGTGGTTTAGAAGTTGAACTGCACTACCCATGAGGGATAGTCCAATGACAGTAATGGAGGACCAACCCTCAAGCTAAGGACAACTTGGAAATCTGGTAAAAATATTTTTAAAATTTGCTTGAAGGACCCCAGAGTCAACAAGATAGTTAAGTATTACTTGTCCAGCTCTATGGGGCTGCTTTTCCTCTGGGGGATTTTGCTAATGCCAGAGGCTGTGTCTGAGTAGCTGACATTTAGACAGCCTTGTGAAGTTAGATTAGGGGTTGAGTATGACCTGGCCAAGGGTCTTGGGGCTACTGGTGAGTCTCCCTTGCTTTGAGTGGGAACTCTGAATAGCTATACGCTAATGAGATTAAATTTTATGCTTTAATTCATACAAAATAAATATGCATTATTTGCTGTGGATTGTGTTATAATCTACTTCTCAGTTCTTCATATGCATAGCTAGCTTAGCTCTTCATCACTGAATAGAAACTGACCTCTTTGACTCCAGGAGGTGATGTAGGACACTGGAATTGTTCTGAATTTGGAGTCAGAAGGCCTAATAATCAGTCCCTAAAATCAAGTGGCAACTACTGATATTGCAGGATAGTGCCTAGGAAAGAATTAAGAGACCCAAAGGGTTGACCTTGCAGAGACTCCAGCCTATGAAGTATCAGCAAGTGCCAAAACTAATTTATGGCTCTGCAAAAAAGCACAGGGTGACTCAATTATGCAGAGAGCTCTACCACCCAATGCAAAACCCTGGCTCCCGGAATCTAAAGGAAGAAATGTTGCTTAAAGTATGATATATTAACAATTCCAGTGCTTAAAAGTTTCCCTCACTAAATATTTCTCTTGGATGTACCTTAGCAAGCTCTTAGGAAGTTGCTGAGTGTTCTGATGCTGGTCCTGTGTCCTTTCCACTTTCTATCGTCTACTTCCCAGCTCCTGTGCTTTCCTTCCAGAGAGAACTGTGTGTGCAGTGTACTTTCTATGCTTCACCTTCAGGGACCTTCTCTTCTTTCCTTTCTCTGTCTTTGTCCTTGAGCTGTGTTGTCTGCACTGCTGAATGGTGGCAGTCCTGCTGCAAGGTTGTTGTTCATAGATTGTATGACACCAGCCTCAACGGGTGACTGTGGGAACTAGAGTTAGAAATCTGAAGCTCTTCTGCAAAGTGCCTTGAACTCTTGATAGGGAAGATGCTATTGAAAGGGACAAATTCTTTTAAAAGTAAATATTGTGGCAGAAGTCTTTGTTGATAAAATGACACAATGCAGTAACAGCTTCAGATCTGGGGTAAAATCAGATGCCAATTTCCATCTGAACACATGATGATCCTGTGTTGCATCATTACACATTTTTACTTCGTGTAAAAATTTCTAAGCAAACTAATACTCAAAATTAATGCAAGTATAATGAAAGTTTATCATTCAGATTTATTGCCATATAATAAATCTTTCACAAAAATCAGGAAGAAGCCTCTGGTGACTTTGCAGAGCTGAGGCAGTGATGCACGTGGTGGGGCCTCTCTCCTGAGCAGGAACCAGGACTGGGAGCATCACTTGCAGGCCTCCATGGAGGCTGCTGCCCCAGCTGAGCTGTTAGCCAGTGAGTGCTTCTACTGTGTGATGAATGAGAAAAGGGAAAGAGGGGAGGGCAATCAGGGTTCTGGGGGCACCTCAGTGAGCCCAGAGGCCTGGAGGAGAGGCTGTATGATTCCCCAGTCAGGCCTTCCTTGGGAGTGTGCCCTCTGTCAAGATGACTGGGTTTTTGAAGGGCCTCATTTCCTCACACGACAAGCACTGACAGTCCTGCAGCCCAGGGACTGTCCTGTGGCACTGCCCAGCCCTCAGACTCAGAGGACAGTTCTGTGGTCCTGCCAGAAGCTCAGCTGTTCCACATGACCCTTAAACATTTAAACAATTTTTTGGTTTAAAGGAAAAGGAAGCCAATCAAAATGCTTTGGAAACAAATTAAAGTTGCAAATTATTTCCCCACATAGTAAATACATATCCTTGCTACCTGAAATGATAATCATCACTCCCCCTGCTGGCTGAGAGCGCTTCTTCTCCTCCTTCAGACTGGCTCTGCCACAAAGCTAAGTATTAGTAGAAGTTGTTGCCAAGCCTCACCTCTAGCCTGTACATGGGCTCTGAGGTGAACACAGGAGTCAGAGTCCCCACTCCAGCAGTGACTGGAGGAGGCCTGACAGAACAAGCCCCTTGGGGACAGGAGGCAAGCTGCACTCACCTCTGGGACCCCACCCGGGATGGGCGCTCCACGAGTCCCTTGGCCTTAGGGAACCTCTGTTTCATTCCATCCAGACGAGGATAGGGAAGCTTCCTGCCCTACCTCGACAGCCTCTAAGAGCACAGCTTGGCCAGGCCTTCCCGTGTGGAGCCCACACAGTGGTGCACTGAGAGGCTACCAGTGTTTTGACCTTTTACAGAGCTTGGGGTGACTGAGAATGGTTCCTCCGAGGCCCTTGGAAGATTTGATGGACTCGAATAACACGGGCCTGCAGCCCTGGGACACAGGACAGGAGAAGCCAGCCCTGACACAGATGAGCTGGCAGTGGATTCGAAGTGTGCTCAGTCTCGTCTGGGCTTTTGTGCTTTCTATGTTGAAGAGCAAATACTTTTTCTTTGAGAATGAAACTAGGCTCCTTATCTAGACTGTGAAGGGGCCCGTGAGGACACAGAGTGTGACTGGAAAGGAAGGTCCCAACTGGCCCTCAATGTGGCCCCAGTGGCTGTTTCCCTGCAAGAAGCTCCTTCCTCCAGCTCAGGCACCAACACACGGATCACACCGGCCCAGAAACAAAGAGCAAAACATGCTTTTCATCCCACGTGGAATACAGTATGAAAAAATTACTCTCCTTTTTCTATTAGTGTGGGTGAGGGAAGAAGACTGTTTTCAAATGAAGCTTTTCTTTTTCCCAGTGATTAATACAGAGTAGATTAATTTGTGCTAGACTCCAATTTAATTCCAGCAACAGTTCACAGGCCATATTCACAGAAAAGTTAATCTGGGCTTCATGAGAAGTAGCCATTTTCTTTTTCTTTTCTTTTTTTTTTTTTGCGAGACAGGGTCTCACTTTGTGGCTCAGGCTGGAGTGTACTGGCACGTTCTTAGCTCACTGCAGCCTTGAACTCCTGGGCTCAGGCAATCCTCCTACCTTAGCCTCCTGAGTAGCTAGGACTACAGGAATGTGCCATCATGCCTGGCTAATTTTTAAGTTTTTTGTAGAGATGGGATCTCACTATGTTGCCCAAGCTGGTCTCAGATTCCTGTGCTCAAGGGATTCTGCTAATTTGGCTCCCCAAAGTGCTGGGATTACAAATGTGAGCCACTGTATCTGGCCCATATTCTTTTTTAAGAAAAGATGCAGAGGTGTTAAATATTAATATCAAATTGTTCAGGCATGGTGTTTATGAAATTATGTGCCCTCTGACAGGCAACCAAACACACACGACTTCATTTCTTTATTAATTCCTGCCTCATCATCTTTTCTCATTGATGCTCCTTAATGTCAAAGGAATCTCTCTCTCACACACACACATAAGACCAAAACAAATATCTTGAACATGCAAAAAAATAGTCTACGCTTTTGAATAGTGTGCACTGTTGAATAGTGTGCACTGTTGAAGTGTGATGTGCCTAAGGCAACAGGATCTTGGGAAAGCTCTAGATTTTTGGCTTCGAAATAAAACTGCATGTTGAATAGCAGGTTTTTACATTTATTATTGTTGTGTATTTCCTCCCCTTTTTGCACTACTATCTACGCTGAGTTATCTATTGCCAACTGGCACCAATTCTCCAAATCAAAGTGTGTGAGGAAAACACACTCGTGCAATCCTCTTTAACAGAAGATACACCAAGTAACCTGTCTGTCTACTTCTGTTACCCAGAAATAAAAGAACTTGAAGGGCTGCTTGGCTGGAGGGGTCCGGGTGGGAGAGCATCCTGCCCTCAGTCGGAATCCATGGTGAACAGCTGGATGTCCTGTGGATTCCAGTACAGGCCGACTGCTGAGTTGTAGACAAGAGACCAGACATAGGGGATAAAAAACTCCTCGGGCTGCTCCTCTTCCACATATTTGAATTTCAATTCTGGAAATTTCTGCAATGAAAATAAGATGATTTTATAATCCCACAGTTCCATGCACAAGCAAAAGTGGTGAGAGTTTGCAGGTGGTGCTGTGGTGTGCGGGGAGCCCACCCACCCCTGCCAACTGGTCACAGGGCGTGAGAGCTCTGGGGCTTTAAAATATTTCAGCTATCAAATGGCTCCTGAGAAAATGTGAATTACCGATGGAGAGAGCAAGTAACACAATGGGTCCTGGTTGGCTAATGTCAGTTTGGCTGATAGTTCCCTGCTAGGGACCCCAGCAGTGGTTAAGGTATGATGAGAAATATCCTAGCTGAGACATGGACCCTGCCTGGGAGGCAGACAAGGCTCAGGCTGATATTCCCCAGAGTGCAATGCCAGGGACTGGCTTTTGAGAGGCACTGTCCTCAGGGTTCCGCCATTCCGGAGGTGAGGACCTTCCCCTTCACAATCCTGAGCCCTGACCTGAAGGGGTAGGCATGTGCCACCGGTGGAGGGGGGCTACTCTGGAGGAGCGGGGGTCTGGGGTGGCCAGCTTTCTTGGCCATAGCTTGGCCTCAGTCTCTTCCTCCCTGGAGGCAGGAGCAATGGCTTTGGCTTTGCGGAGAGGGAGCCCGAGGCTGCTCCTCATGGAGTCTGGGAAAAGGCCTAGGCCTGGCTCTACAAACACATCGCAGGTGCCCTGGTCTGCAAACTCCAGTCTTCTGTTATGTAAGGAGTCGTGCAGCTCAGTGGCCTAAGGCAGCACTTGCGTTTTAGCACATCACTGGGATTTGGGCTTTTGATTTTCTACTTTTATTCCTGCCCTATTTATTCCAGCCAGGGCAGAGGAAGTGATTCCACTTTCCGCAGCTTGAGGAGTGGCTAGAGTCTACCGAAGGCCCCTGGCCCTCTCCTTTGCCAAGGCGTCGCTGGCAGGAGTGGCTGCAGCTTGGTGACCCTTGTCCCAGGTTGGGTGGGGAGAGAGGGGACAGGGTCCTGGGAGGAGGAGGACAGTGGAAGGCTGAGGAAGAGGGGGCTGAAAGAGAGGAAACCACACACTTCCCCACATGCATCCACAGCCACACTTATTATACTATACTGGAAGACATGGCCCATAGGGCAGAGAGGTTTTTATCTGTTTTGTCAGCTGCTGCATCCCCAAGGATATTAGCCAGGCATTTAATAAACTGATGAGTGAATGAATCAATGAAGCAATCAACCAAGTATTGAGGGCCAACTATGTCCCAGACACACTGTAGATGCTTTGTGTGTATTATCTAATTTAGTCCTTCTTATGGGAGTCCATTCATTTGTTCATTCACTCATTCTTCATTCTACTGACTATCTGCTGGCAGGTGCCAGGCAGGCACTGTGTGGGCCAGGGCCTAGAGATACGGGGGTGCGGCAGCCAAACCCAGCTCCTGTTCTCATGGAAGGTAAATCTTCATGGAGGAGACAGAAACAGCAGCAGCAGCAACAAAAAAACCAATAATAACAGGGCAGCAAGGCAGGGAAGGACAAGGAGCCAGAAGGGAGGAGGTGGCAGCCAGATGAAGGGGAGGTGAGCTCCCCTGGAGGGCCCCGCACAGGAAAGGCCTGGGTGTGAGGCAGGAGGCACAGCATGCTGGAGGCTAAGGAGGGGGTGGGGGAAGAGCACACACCGGGGAGCAGAGGCCAGACTGGGGAGCTGCACATAAGGTCCCGGAAGCCTCTGAAGGGCCTGCAGGTTACGCCATGAGAATGGCACTGTGCAGTGGCTGCTCCCATCACAGCGGGGAGAAGTGGGGGGCACGGTGCAGCAGGCAGGGGCAGGAGCCTAGTCCAGGGAAGGGGGAAACAGGCCTGAACTAGGATGATGCTAGCTGGGTGGATTTAAAAGATATTTAGGAAAGGGGAGGAGCAGGTAGAGGAGCTGCATGCGCGCACACACACACACACCCACACCCACATCCCCACATACACACCACTCACATAGACACACACACAGACACACCGAGGCACGCACACACAGATAAAACACACAGACACGCACACATAGACACACACACCACAGACTCACACACATAACACAAACACAACACAAACATCCATACCCACAACATATAGACAGACACAGACAACACACCCAGACATGCGCACGCACACACACACACCAGACACACACAATACACACACACCCAGACACGCACATACAGACAATACAGACATGCACACACACACACACCACAGACAAAACACACAGACACAGACACATATACACACAATACATACAAAACAGATACCCACACACTCACATGCAGACACACCCAGACACACACACACAGACACACACACAGACATGCACATACAGACACACACACACCAGACACACAGACACAACACACACAGACACACACAGTAACAAGAATTTTAAAATAACATTTACAGTGATTAAGACTAAAAGCATCTGGACCAGGTATAGTAGCTCACGCCTGTAATCCCAGCACTTTGAGAGGCCAAGGCAGGAGGATCACTTGAACCCAGGAGTTAAAGACCAGCCTGAGCAACCTAGCAAGACCCTATCTTTACAAAAAATTTAAAAATTAGCCAGATGTGATGGCGCATGTCTGTAGCTACTCAAGAGGCTGAGATGGGAGGATTGCTTGAGCCCAGGAGTTCGAGGCTTCAGTGAGCTAGAATCATGCCAGTCCACTCTAGCCTGGGCCTAAGAGTGATATCCTGTCTCTAAAAATAATTAAACCAAAAAATTAAATTTGAAAAATAAATTTAAGAAAACCAACTAAAAACATCTAAGTGCTGGATCTTCAGAGTTCCAGAATGATCAGAGAGGAGCAGAGTGAAGCAGCAAAGACTTTGTGGCAAGAGTTACATCTTGAACAAGTGTGTAAGAATTCCTAAAACGGAGGGTGTTCTGGCCATTGATGTAACTTCAACACACAGCCCCCATCTGCTATGGCTTCAGTGATCAGCAGCTCCCCACTTTGTGGCTACCAGACTGTTTATATAAATAGACGCCAAGCTCTAGCACTACCTAGGCCTAGATCTCCCCACACCCTGCACCCCCACACTGCAGTCCCCTTTTCAAAAACTACTAGTTCTAGTTCAATGAAACCTGTGCCTTTTCAGACCATCAGTGTTTCCTTCCAACTCTTTGCCATCATCAGCGCAGGCTGGAAGTCTCAGTGTCTGCTGATGATGTTGCTCATGACTGCAATGGAGGGGACAACTTCTTTAGCTGGGCTCTTTGGCTCAGTCTGGCTGACAAAGTTTGATCAGCTCAGGATGTGGCACCACTTCCAGCACTTGCTGACACGAGCCAGAGTTCAATGAGGCCCCAGCTTTATTTTTCTTTCTTTATTCTTTCCCTCCTCTCAGCTGACACCTAAGGCCCCCAGCTTTCTACTCCCTCCTCGTCCACTCCTGAAGTCCCCTTGCACCCCACCTGCCCTGCACAGTGCTCTCTGGGTGTTCCCTAACTGCTGGTGGGGCGGTATCCTAGGGCCTGGAGAGTTTGGGAGCCTCCTCATACACTGTGTTGATTCCAGCCTGACATGGGGTTCTCAGGTATGTGGGTGCTTAGAGGGAAGTCTTTGTCATGGAATCAGGTGTCTAAGAGGTACCAACACGATGATGTTCTTTTCTGTGAAAAATCTGCATTTGTAGCAAGAGGGGGGCAACAAGTAGCTCCCACCGACCCGCGCTCCCCATACATCATGCCGTCTGAAGCTCCCACGGCATCCTCGTCAGTCACCAAATGTCCCGCTGAGGCCAGTGCCAACCCCATGAAGAGAAGGTAACTCGGAGCTCAGAGAGGCTAAGTGCTCGGTTGCAAGGTCATGCAGCCTGCTGGAGTGGAGTCAGGTTTAAAGCCTGGGTCTGACTGTGTGCAAAGTTAGTTTGAAAAGTGACATCAGAGTTCTGGCCACCCTAATGCTTCATCCTTAAATTTGATTCTCTTAGGCTCCACGAAACCCTTCTGGGTGTGAGGTACAGAGCTCAGCACGCTGCTGGTCCTTAAAAAAAGAACCACATGAGGGCAATAATCACGAGAGGACTGTGGTGCTATGTGAAGAAGAAATGAAACTCATCCATGATAATGGAGACGAAAATCCTAGTTCTTAGGACGGCCTCAAACTTTAGAAAACCTCACACGGACTCAGGGAGAAGAGAGGGGCTAGGTGGGGGTGCAGAGTCCCCCAGTGGCTTGTTTTCATTGGAATAATAACATCTTACATTTCTATGTGGTAATGTCGCTGTTAAAATGCACTTCTCATTGTTAGAAATAAAAATGACTCAAAGATGTGAAAGCTTTTCTCCATTCAGTGACTTACATGGGGGTTTTCCCATGAAGGCCTTAGGAGAGGCTGTGAGGCAGCTTATGCAAGGCTGCTTTCCGCATCTCTAAGGAGGGTGGAATGGGAAATAAAACCAATACACTGTAAACTGCTCTCAGAAGAATTCCTTCCAGCTGAATTACAGAAACTTAGGCAAGAGCTGCTACTAAGTTTATGGGCTAGCAGTAAGTTTTCCTGCCCTCATGGCTTTGGGGAAACTCTGATGACTATTCCGCTAGAAGGAGTAATGAGTCAAAGACTGCCCTTAAATCCTGCAAAAGAGGATCTGGGAAAAATACCTGGCACCCCCATGACTATCCTTCCCACCACCTGGTACAACCAGAAGTGAAAATGCCTCAAGTTGATGTTGAAACAATAACTCATCTCACCCTCCACAAAGGCACAGGACATCTCTCAGCAACAGAGATCTTTCCTCTAATCGGAAAGTACACTCTTTGGCTGGTAGTAACTATGGCTTTCAAATGTTGCAAACAAAATCTCAGGAACATCCAGTATATAGCATATGATAGTACACAAAAATGGTATAAAATAGTATAAACTTTATCTGTCAAGAGAAGACGTGTAGATTTTATTATGAAGTTATTCTTCAAGCTGATCATTATTTCCATAGAAGTTCTCCATAAAAATAATAAATTCTGAGATTATACCTAGCATTTATAGCTAATACAATTGATTACCTATTATATGGCAGGCATATTCAAAGAATTTACATATAGTTACTCATTTCATCTTTGAAACAACTACAAAAAGCAACTCCAAAGGCAGGCAGATAATTTGAGTTTCAGCCCCATCTTTTCCCATTCATTCACTCAGTAAATACTTACTGAGGGCCTAGTGTATAGTAAGCACAGGACTAAAAATACAGCCACTAGGACACATGGGGTCCCAGCCTTCAAGAGCTAAAAGGCCAGTCCTTATTAGCTGAGTGACCTTGGACTAGTCTCACATCCTTGCTCAGATCAGGCTCTTAAGGTTTACTATACTCTGAGGCTTGGAATGTAACCACCCTTCCTACTTCACAGAGTTGTACTGACAATCGGATGAGATAAGCCACGTGAAGGGCTTGGTATAGTACCCACCACAGAGTAAGTACTTAATGAATGTTGGCTATTATTACTGACATTAAAATGACATGCAAGTATAAGGGATGCTCTTATAATGTTCTGTAATCAAACCTAAAGACTAGACATACTATGATGTTTACTATGGCCTGGTCATAGCGAAGTCTAGTCTTTAGATGTGATTACAGAGCCCATTTCTCTTACAAGCCCATTTCTCTTATGCACCCAAATGGATACTTCTCACTTGGCAACTGACTCTTAATAATAGAAATAAGCCTCCCTGCATGAAAACCAGACACAAGTGCTGACAAATGGCTTAAAGGCACTGAGCTCATCTTCATCAACATTTTTAAAGAACAAAGCTGTTTCAGTAAGAGAAGGCAGGTGCTGAAGAACTGCCTTCTTTCTCTGTCTCAGAGTCAGGCTCAACTGGAGGGGAGAAGATTGGCCCTGGAGTGGGTTTATGGTTATGATAAGGTAGACAGAGAGGTAACTTCCTTTTTCTTTTTTTTTTAAGATGGAGTTTCACTCTTGTCGCCCAGGCTGGAGTGCAATGGCGCGATCTCGGCTCACTGCAACCTCCGCCTCCCGGGTTCAAGCAATTCTCCTGCCTCGGCCTCCCTAGTAGCTGGGATTACAGGCATGTGCCACCATGCCCGGCTAGTTTTTTTTGTATTTTTAGTAGAGATGGGGTTTCTCCATGTTGGTCAGGCTGGTCTTGAACTCCCGACCTCAGGTGATCTGCCTGCCTCGGCCTCCCAAAGTGCTAGGATTACAGGCATGAGCCACCGCGCCCAGTCCAGAGGGTAACTTCTACAGTGTATGTGACATTAGGCTTTTGCAATCTAATGGGGTAACTAAGAAGGGTTTACCATCTATGAAGGGGTAACTTCTGCAATGTATGCGACCTAGGTGTTTACCATCTTCCTGTAAGATCGTGCAGCACGTTCAACAACATCCAGCATGGCAGCTAACTCCCTGAGCCACACGGGGCTGCGGGGGCTGTGGTTGACCAGGAATGAAGCCTTCTGCTTGAAGTTCACAGACAGCCCAGTAGGAAGCTCAGTGGAAATGACTCTGACTAGAGCTGCCATGTACCAGGCACTTCCTGCTTCACTAATGACCACCCTATAAAAAACAAAAGTGGCCTCTCTCGGCTCACTGGCTTATTGCCTTCACAACACTCAGTGCAATTGGTGCTTCTCTTATTTGTTGACTTGTGCACCATTTGTTTCCCCAACTAGAACAAACATCGGCTCTAAGAAGGCAGGGACCTTATGAGCATCTGGCATGTCACTGACATCTTAAGGCACGTTTGCTGAATGAGGAATTAAATAAATGAACGAATGACGTAAAATCTGCACAAAAATCCTGTGACACAGGTATTATTCACTCTATTATAGAGATTTAAAAAACCAAGGCCCCAAAAGAATAAGTCACATGAAAAAGAGGCCACAGCAGTGAGTGGTAGAGCCAGAAGCTGAAAGAAGCTCAGGCCTTTCCTCTGGAGCCTCCCCAGGGTCAAAAGGGACCTAAGTGTGCCCTTAGAATGTCTGTGGCCAACGTGGACACTAGGTTTTCATGTCTTTCAAGTAATAATAATGAGCTTCAGATGTTTCTTCAATATCCTCCTAACCAACAACTCACTTAACCTTTTGTGGCCGTGTTTCCTCACTGTGAGTGATGGGGTTGATCACCAGGTGAGCCCAGGCTGGGGACAGGAGGCCTTGGCTCTGTCTTGGCTCAGCAGGTGGCAAGCTGGGCAGTTTGGGGCAAGTCATAGCATTTCTCGGGACTCAGTTTTCCAGCCTTGTGAAAAATGAAGGACCTTTGAGCTCCTTCCAATTCTGACTAGGTGTGGTTTTATGTTTAGACCAATAAGGTCTAAAGGTGTATTCCCTGCCATGCCTCTAGGCTCTGCAGGGTTCACTTGAAGAAAGGGTTGAATGGGTTGGGCCTGGGTTCAGCTGCAACCCTGAAGTTAAGCATTTGTTGATTTCTACTTAGACAGACTTTGCACTGGAGATGGTATCTGAATGTCCTGGAGGTTGACAATAGACATTTTTAAAGGCTAAGGCTCCCAACTGCTGAAAACAAAGACAAGCTTGAAGCTGCTGTTGAGCTGCTCTGTGGCCTGGGAGCTCCCAGCTAAGTGGGCTGAAGTTCCAGGCGCTGCCCCCGTCCGTGCTGGCTAGTGAAGGCCTGGTCCCCTCCACAGACTGGGTTCCCAAACTGCTGTCTCCCAAGTGTGCACTACTGGTCATGGGGGGACCGAAAGAGCGGGTAGAGAGAGCAGCGTGAACACACAGCCATTATTGGAAAACCTGAACATGCAGACAGCACTGTGCATTCCCCGAACCATAGCGCCAGCTCCTCTCCCACAGTGAGCAAGGGAGCAGAGAGATTGTTCCTTAGGGTTGTTTGCCTGTAACTTTTCACCAGCACCTAAAAGATTCAGAAAGGGGAATCGCACTCTGTTTGTTATTTATGCATGTTCTCCAGGACTGGCTACACAGAGTAAACACCTGGAAGCACACGGTAAGGAGCTTCCTTTTTCCTGAAGGGAGCTGTTTGTAAGGGCAGTGCTTGGGAACACTTTAAAAGGGTGAACACTAGGCATAAATCATAAAAGAATTTTGAGAATGTTATTCAGTCAACCTGGGTAGGCCCGAGCTGAATTTAATTTGACCCCCTCTCCGAATCTACCTGTCCATCTACCTCCCTATAGAGAAAGCCAGCATGGTTTGAGACTTAAATAGCAATTCTTAAAAATATGTGCTTCTCCCTCTAAGATGTCTTAGAAGTCTAAAGTACTAAGGAAAAGAAAGACAAAAGGTTTAATTTAGCACTAAGGACACTGGGGACACATTTTGTCAGGACTGAGTCCAAGAAATGTCAGTCTGAATGTCAAATCAACAACCTAGAAAAGGTCACTCTTTCCTTTATGTCCCTTTGTAGAGAACAATGATGCCATCCTGTGAGGCTAAGGGAAGTCCAACTTCTTCACTTGAGAGTGTCTTCATCTCTGCCATGGCCAACAAACCCTCTTGGTGGCCCAGGGCCCTGGCTGCTCAGGTATTGCCAGGCCCTCTTAGCTCTGACATCCGTCTGGCTCTTCTCTGCCCACATCTTCCCTCCCTTGGGCTTCTCAGAACCCCTTTGGGCTCTAGCTAGTGACTCTCAGGTCAACGTGCTTTGAGGACTTAGACTAAAGCTCTGGGAAGGCAGAGGAGGTGCCTGGGAAGGATCGGGGGCTTGGATCTCATAGTCATGGCAGGAATTCAGCTAGAACTGGCTGGCACAGGGCAGGGCACTGGTTATCTCAAGCTCAGGCTACTTTGGTGAGGAGCCCCTGGCTTTCACGCTTCTCTTTCCGAGATACTTGTCCTGTGACACAGCTCAACAAGGAGAGAAAACTCATCCCTCAAGCTTGTAGCTTGGTCTCAATCCAAAGCTACTTACAGCAATCCTGTTGTTTTGATTTTTGGAGCCAGAGGTAATGCTAGACTCTCAAGTTTGGCTGGAATGTTTTTATCAGCTCCAGTGAATCAACCTACCACAGTGGGACATCCGGATGCCCAGCTCAGAGACAAAGCAAGGGTCTGGTTTGGTGGTTGAGACTTGGGTGCAACAAGCAGACCAAAAGCCTGAAAGCCGTCTCTGCTGTCAGTCATGTGATCTGGTGAAAACCCACAGGAAGTTCAGGGAACAGATGGAGGGCACAACTGCAATAATTTTACTACCACGAAAGTTCAATGGAGTTTTCCCCCTTCCACCTAAAGATGATATAAGATAGCATCAGAAACTCTAGCAAGCACCTGGCACAGGTCCAGAGTCTAATACAATTTAAAATCCAATAGCTACATAGCAGATTGAAAAAAAAAAATTCAAGACCATATTAAGCCTCTGAATAGACAAGGGAATGGGAGATTGCTGGTCGCAAGGCAGACCAGTAACTATTGGCAGATGGCATAGGTCAGGAGTGATGGGTTAGTGACTACAGACAGCATGTGCAGGGCTTGTGGTGGGCAGTCCTGCTCAGATGAAAACTACACAGGTTTGGAGATCCTGTCATAAAATAGCAGAGGACACATTTACATTCTTTTTTTAATTCTGGGGGTGAAGGATAAATTTGGGGATTACGTAGCCTCACTATCATTCCTCCTCCATATCCTATTGCTGTGTAACTTTAGTTCATCAATGATGAGTCCTTAAACCAAATGTTGGTGGGCTTCAGCTAAACAGGAGGCATTTGCTTGGCTGTAGAGGAAAGAGAGGAATAACTTCTGCTCCTTGAACAGGGTGCGTCAGTTAGCGGGAGGAAACAAGAACAAGCGGGGAGCATGACCCAGGATGGGAGGTGGGTGGTGCTCCTGGAGGATGCTCTCCCAGGTAGTTCTGGCGAACACTGGGGCCAGGAGGTTTTACGTGGGCTTGGACAGCAAACTCTGGGGGAAATAATGAATCATCAGTTCAGCTAAATTGTTGATCAAGACTGAAGTGCAGGCTCTTCCAAGTGTAATGGAGGGAGTGACAAATCTATCAAATATTATAATTTAACAAAAAGAAGATAAGCACTGGTCTATGAATAACATCAGCAATGAATGTGGAAAAGTTTCATTTTATGTTAATTTTACAATTAATGAAGAACTTTATTTGTTTCTTTATTGAGACGGAGTCTTGCTGTGTCACCCAAGCTGGAGTGCAGTGGTGCGATCTCGGCTCACTGCAACCTCTGCCTCCCAGGTTTAAGTGATTCTCCTGCCTCAGCCTCCCAAGTAGCTGGGATTAGAGGGGCACGCCACTACGCCCAGCTAATTTGTTGTATTTTTAGTAGAGATAGGGTTTCACCATGTTGGCCAGGCTGGTCTTGAACTCCTGACCTCAGGTGATCTGCCCGCCTTGGCCTCCGAAAGTGCAGGAATTACAGGCGTGAGCCACTGTGCTGGGCCAGAACTAAATTTAAAATATAGAAAATTATAAAGGACCACTTAGTTACAAGTTAAGAAACACAAAGTTAAAATTAAGAAACCCATCATGAGAGTGGCTCAAAAGACAGTTGCAACACATTGCATATCTAGGAACACCATGGCTGGCGACACAAAGGGACTTGGGCAGGGGGTCTCTGGGCACTAAGTTACCACCCAAGAGGGACACTTACAAGGTTGGCAGACACGGATCCTGAGCTCGGGAAATGGTTTCACCACTGTGGAGTGTCCACAAGTGACACTAACAGTTTTCGTAAGTAAGGGTGAAAAGACTCTTCGGGAAAACATGGAGGATATAAAGTGGAGCCCCATGCTCGGGACAAGCTCTCCACAAACCATCGTATCATTGGCTAGAACTGGAAGCCCTCTTGAGTCTGAATCTTGAGCAAATATCCCTGGTAGGACCTCTGTCACAGACCCAGGCTAAGGGGATTCACAGAAAGGAGAGAAACTTAATCTTCGGTTTTCAATTTCTCTCTCTTTTCTGGGGGCTGGTGGGAAGGTACAGACTCTCCTGCTGCCTTGGTGTGTGGGCAGGGTTGTGACTTGTGGAGACAGGGCTGGGGTGGGTGTTGCTGGAACTGCATGTGGAGGGACCCTCTGGAGCAGACAGAGGCTGACAGCACCCTTCTGGGGCCGATCTGCAGTGAGGTGTGGCTAGAGGTAAGTTTGGAGAGGTGGGTGGAGGCACGGAGGCAGCCTTGAGGGAAGCCTGTTCACCTGGGAAGCCTAGAGTCGAGGGGACAGATGGAGGACAGAGACTCGTGATCTAAAAGCCATCAGCTGCGGGGCGCCAGGTGAAGTTGCCTACATGTCAACTCCTCAGGAAGGCTGACTGCATCACTGAGTCAAACTGCCTGATGCAAATCAATTCCTACTTAGGAGGCTGGGAGAAGGAGAATATTTTGATTCCAAGGTAGGAGATGGGGGCAAAAGTGGAGAATTCTGCTGTCTGTCTTCAAAGATGATGATACTAATGAGAGACAGAATCTGAATACAAGGTGCCAAGAGTCCTTCCTAACCCACAGCAGTGATGCTGTCTTTGAGGTTCTCAACAGATTGGGTGGGATCCTGCCCATTAGTAGCCCCAGGCCAAGCTGCAGAGCTTCCCAAAATGCCGAGGGCCAAATGGGCAGAATGCTAAACGAAAGCACAGCAGCATGCTGTGGGTGAGTAACCTGAATTCCCCTTCTTGGACAAAGGTCTCCCCACCTTCGTGAGAATGGGAAGGCAAAGACTACGATGAGCTGAAGCCTGGAAAGGCTGGGTGAAGAAATGTTTCCCTCCAGCGTTCCAGGAAATATCCTGGGAGGGCTCACACCAAAAGATGAACAAGCAACCAGTGGCTGACTCTAATGGAACAACGGCTCCCCACTGCTGGCCAGTGAGGATGGAGGTGGTGACGCTGCCACGGCAGCTGAGGCGACTCAGCCCAGCAGCCATGTGAGCCTGGCTAGGGGAAGTGAGTAATGAGGGGGCTGGGGGAGGTGCAGGCTGAAGGAAACTTTGGGGTTTCTCAAGTCGTTCCTGTCTCTTCAGCTGTCACCCTCTGCTCCCACTTTCCTGAAATGGAGGCAGGACTCTTCAGACAACTCAGAGACTCAAGAGCCACCAAATGGGCTCAGGCCCTGCTTTCTGCTAGCATTGCCACAGAGCCCCTAAAAGCCACTGAAGACAGGCCATTTTCATTGACACTGTCAGAGTAGAAAAGAAAGAGAATACTTGAAACTCTGTTTTCCAAAACCAAAGTAGAGAAAGCTAATAAGCAAGGGACAGGTGATGTGATCAGAAATCAAACAGGATTTGGCTCTCAGGCTACATGCCACTGAGGAGAGGAGAATCTTCACAGAGGGCTAATGAGTGTAAAAATATTCGTATTTGTAAGCTGAAACAAAGATTGAATCTCCATTAATAAAAGCCTATTCTTTTTCATTCATGATTCCTGCTTTATTTATTTTATTATTATTTTTAAAGACAGAGTCTCACTCTGCTGGCCAGGCTGGAGTGCATTGGTGCAATCTCGGCTCACTGTAGCCTCAACCTCCCAGGCTCAAGCGATCCTCCCACTTTAGACTCCCTAGTAGCAGGGACTACAGGCGCATGCCACCACAACTGGGTAATTTTTTTTTTTTTTTTTTTTTTGTATTTTTAGTAGAGACGGGGTTTCACCATGTTAGCCAGGATGGTCTCGATCTCCTGACCTCATGATCCGCCCACCTTGGCCTCCCAAAGTGCTGCGATTACAGGCGTGAGCCACCCCGCCCGGCCACACCTGGGTAATTTTTGTATTTTTTGTAAAGACACGTTTTTGCCACATTGTCCAGGCTGGTCTTGAATTCTGGGGCTCAAGAGATCTGTTGCCCATCTCAGCCTCCCAAAGTGCTGGGACTACAGGTATGAGCCATGGCCTGGCCCAATTCCTGCTTTTACCCTTTCCTGTACAAAAAGGCATAGGTCGTAAGTTTCATATCTCAGTGTGTTAGCAATGTAAAACCTGGCTCACCATATCCAAAATAGGGTCTTGATCTGGCCTTGGGCAGGCTAGAAATTTAACTGCACTGGTATAAATCCATGTGAACTGAACTTTTTTTTTTTGTAATTTTCTTATGAAGGGAGCAGTTTCACAGTTTACAACTTTATGAACTAGCAATAACACCATGGGCAGGATAGAGGGAAAGTACATTCAGAGGTGGCAAAGCCGTGATGCTGACCAATCAGACAAAGAGACCGCAGAGAGGAAGGACTTCACCTCTGCAGACTGCTGCTCCTTGAGCCCAGGTCTCTCGTGGACACTGCTCAGGGGCTGGCTCAGGCAGGGCCACAGACGAGCATGCACAGTGTTTCCCAGGCAGGCCTGTGGCACGATGGGGTCAGAAAGTGCCAGGGCAAGGAAGCTGGGAGTCATGCTCATTCCCACTTGCCCCACATGTTAACTGGGACGGGGGGTTTGGTAGTGGCCCAGGAGTCGCCCTGCCCCATTGTTCCTAGTCTGACAGCTGAAGCTGCACCAGGCACACCACCATGACATCTGCTGTCTTCCTCTCCTCAGCCTAGACAGGCTGGAAGGCAGAAGAGCAGCAGGCAGCTGGCATTTCATGCTCCCCATGGCAACTGTCGCACTGATCAATTACTTTAAATTTCAATAAATACCATGAAAAAGAAGTGTAAACTTTTAAGACTACCATGTACCTCTCCCATTTAGGCTATGAATGGTATCATGGAGGGAAAATTCAAGACGTCTGGATTTTAGAGGTGGCTCTGACACTAATAAACTTGGACAAACCATGTCCCTCTTTGACACTTAGTTACTTCATCTGTAAACCATTACGGCTGACGAGGTCTGCTCTGACTGGTGGAGACTGGAACTGAAGACTGACTGTGATGTTGAGGTGGTGCGGGCAGGGCTGAGAGGCCCAGTGAGGGCCAGGCACAACTGCTGGCTAGACTCTGTTAGCACCTTGCTCTGACTTCTCCAAGCAGTCCCAGAGAAGGGCCTCAAAGGAGTCCATCTTCTGCCTTGGAACAAGGTTCAAAGCCAAAGGACAACTGGAAAATACAAGACCTTTCCCTTCTCTATCATGATTTTTTTCAAATCAATGCCCCAGAAGGCAAGTAAAACATCTGTAGATGAAGCATTTGGAGATCTCTAGTCATTTTCAAAACAAGGAATTAAGAGCAAGCACTCATATTTTATAACACAGGCTCCAATTTTGCTAAATTTACATTTTTTTCTTTTTCTTCTTCTTTTTTTTTTTTTTTCCTCAGAGGCAGGGTCTTGCTCTGTTGCTCAGGCTAGAGTGTAGTGATGTGATCATAGTTCATTGCAGCCTCAAACTTCTGGGCTCAAGTGATCCTCCCGCCTCAGCTTCCTGAGTAGCTAGGACCACAGGTCTGCACCACCATGCCTGGCAAATTTTTAAATTTTTTATAGAGATGGGGTCTCACTATGTTGCCCAGGCTGGTTTTGTGGTCAAGTGATCCTCCTGACTTGACCTCCACAAAGTGCTTGGGTTACAGGTGTGAGCCACATTGCCTGACACAAATTTACATATTTCAATAAAGAAAGACACACTGCTTATCTCTTAAGGGACCAATGATAGATAATTCAATTTGTTATACACTGTAAGCATGAAAATTAAACAACATTGAGAGTTACCTTGGAAACACCCATAAAACATTTTAAAGGATCTTTCAAAAGGAAATTCCAAATTTAAATAATCAACATACTATAATAAGACACTTATATTTGGGGTTATTTAGAGCAAGAGGATGTAGAACATACCTTTTTTTTTTTAAATCAAAATTTGTTATACATAAGAAAAAGTGAAAACTCTAAATTTCCCCTAGAGAGAACTAATGTATGCTCAGCACAAAAGGGGTGACAACATCTGAGTTTTGGAACTTGTACAATGAAAAAGCAGATTTAAGGAAGATAGAATGATGTGCTTATTTAAAAAGAAACTTACACTGTAAATACATCTTCTATGGTTTCTACCTCTAAGTGCATACGAAACACTTTCTGATGAAGAAAGATGTTTCAAGATAAAACTTCTGATTAAATCCTTCTTGCAAGGATTAGTGTCCTTATAGAAAAGACCACAGCCAGCCAGCTAGTCCCGTCCACCATGTAAGGACACAGCTAGAGGGTGCTGTCTACGAACCACAAAGTGGGCCCTCAGCAGACACCAAATCTGCTGGTGCTTTGATCTTAGACTTCTCAGCCTCCAGGACAGTGAAAAGTAAGTTCTGTTGTTTATAAGCCTCCCATTCCACAGTATTTGGTTATAGCAGCCCCAGCGAACTAAGACAAAAGGTGACCTGCTCACCCATGCATCCTTCTTTCCTTTTTATTAATATTTACATTATAACTATAATCACTAGTGCTTTAACAAATACAATGGTGATACAAAATAATGGTCATCTTTGCCACCTGGTTGATGGGTCTGCATCACTGAGCTGTGACTGTACCAGGACCCTAACACAATGGTTGATCCTTAGCTGTTTTCCTGGCTGTTCCGGAGGTCAGGCCTGTAGCAAGGGGCTCAGCTGGCAGTTAGGGGCCCAGGTGGCTGCTACACAGTGTGGTGGTATGAGGGAGGGGGCTGTGCTGGGAGTCCTGCAAGCTGAAGGCTTACTCAGTACCACCGGAGACCCAACATCTTATTATGGAAAATTACCCATGCACACCAAAGTGGGGAAAATAATACAGTGAACACTGTGTGCCCATCAACCAGCTACAAGCCATTAACTCATGGGCACTCATTTAAGCTACCCCAACTTCCCTCCTCTGAATTAGTTTGATGCTAATTCTGGACATCATATATTTTCACTCTTAAATATTAACCTAATTAAACAGGTAAGAACATTTTACCCTGCTTTAAGAAAACCCAATATGAGAATAAAATAAATTATAGGGTGACGCTTTGTACCATAAAAGCATTTAATAAAAATATGAAATATGGTCCCTGCCCTTAAGGATCTTAACATTTACTTGGAGAGCTAAGATAAATGCAAATGAAAAAAAATCACTAAAAAGCAATCCTCTAACATAACCTAATGTTAGAAAGTACAATGCAATAATTGCCAGTTCTGATTTGTATGGACTCTGGAGTCTCCATAAACTGGGTGCCCAGGACCTCTGAGCTTCATTTGCTTCCTCTCCTTTAAGCAAACCATCAGCCTCTGCCAGGTGAGCTCCCTGGGGTCCCCTGCACACTTCAGGCAAATGCCCGCCTCCATGCCTTTTCTGACAGGTCTCTTTATAGCTAGGATGTCCTTCCCACCACACTTCCATTTCCTACAGTGCTGGTGCGGATGCTTCCCTCCCTCCAGAGTCTTAAGTGGTCCTCTCCAGTGCCCAGTATCTGCCTGCTTACAGCATTACCTGTATGTTTCCTACAAAGTGCCTGGCTGGACATGGGTTTGGATAGTTTCCATTCACTACTGGACATAAATGATTTGAAGGTAGGCTCTCTGTGTGCCATGCAGCCCCAGGTCAGGCATTGCTGAATGAGGAACAGTACCCTCTGCCACAGGGTGGCTTAGAGAAGGGAGGGGGGAAAGAGGGGGAGAGGGGGAGAGGGGGAGAGGAGGAGAGGGGAAGGGAGGGGGGAGGGGGGGAGAGACGGAGGGGGAGAGAGGGAGGTGGGGGAGAGAGGGAGAGGGAGGAGGAGGGAGAGAGAGAGAGAGAGGGGGAGAGAGGGAGAGGGAGAAGGAGGGAGAGAGAGAGAGAGAGACCGTGAAAAGTACAGTCAGGGGATGCTGGCAAGATAGTTCACCTGGGGTGGTCCTGATGGAGAGGAGAGAAGTGTAAGGCACTGCCTAGTCAGGGAAATTGTTCAGAAGCCTGGCTGAGAAAAAGATTTGAACCATCCCTTTCTGAGCAGTTCCTGGGTAGTGAGGGGGGCATGAACAAAAAAGTCCATAATAAAAACCTGATCATGTTACTCTGTGCTTAAAAAAATCTCAATGGCTTCTCAATGGAAACCACTGCCACAGAAGATACCAAAAAGTAGAGGCAGCGCCTCCGAACCATGGTGTTCATAATCTAGACATGGAGATAAAACATGTACAAAAATAACTATCAGACAAGATAGGAGGTGATAATATCATCTGAAGTGTGCAAATAAGTGTAATCTGTGGGGATCCAGGGAAGGGAGAAATTAAACTGGAAGCATCAAGAAAGGCTTCAAGGAGGAGAAGGCACCTAGGTGGTCTGTAAACAAAGGGTAGGATTTGGGCATGTGGAGGTGGGGGGAAGGGCATCCCAGGCAGAGGAATAACAGAAGCACAGACAGGGAGACAGAAAAGCACAAGGGTGCCCACGGACCAGCCGGTGTGTTTGAGAATAAGAGGGGGAATGTGAAAATAGCTTGGAAGGCAGGTTTATGGAGATCTGCTGAGACTGAGCCTAGACTTTTCTGCATACAAAGTGGGGCCACTCCATGCACCTGAGCAAAGCTGTGCCCAGGACCTCAGCGTGCTCTTGGGAGACTACTTGGGAAACAATGTGGTCCCTCTGGATGGGAGGGAAGCAGCCCTTGGAGGGGAGCAGCCCTTGGAGGGGAGCAGCTGGGGGACTAGTGCAGGGTCTAGGCGATGGGGGCTGAGGGCCAGGACCCAAAGATGACAGTGGGAACAGAGGAGAGCTGGCAGTGCCACCAGGGTGAGTGGGCAGAGAGACTTGGCAGCTCTTCACAGCTGCCTCTCCCCAGAAAGGGAAGGAAATGAGGGCTGGGAAGGAAGAGATCCAGAAATGAATCCAAGAGCTTCCTCTGTAAATAGTCAAACTTCATATGTTTAGAGTCCAATGACCTGTGTTGCTTTTGTTTTTCCCTAGAAACAAAAGGGCACACAAATAAAATTCTGTTTCCATCCTCCATCTGGCTCCATCCTAATAAGTCTTTATTTTTCTGATATGGTCTCTCTTTGAGCCAGTTTGCCTCTGGGAAAGGGTCTCTGTGCAGCTGACCTCATGGTGCCTGGATGTTCAGTTTAGCAGTAGCTGCGGAGACAAGCCTCCAGGCCTGGTAGCCTCATAGCCCAGATTAAGCAAGCTGTCTGGAAGGCTTGTCAGAATTATAATTCTCCTGCCTTTATCTTCAAAGGTTAGAAAATGGGGAGAGAGAGACTGGGAGAAAGTCCCAATACACATTTCTGAAGGAAGGAGGTTTTACTTATTCTATACATTTTAATCTGATTGTCAGCCCTGTAAATCTTACAAAACTAAAACAATGGCTTAGGAACAAGGGCAGACTCACTGTCACCAACGATTAACTTTCTGATCACAGTCTAGGAAGCACACTCTTATCTAGCCCAGCTCAGGACCTGCTGACTATGACCTAGTCAGTCCCCAGGCCTTGACTGTGGGATCTCCGAGGCCTGCAAATGCAGCCACTGATGGACTCTTCTGGTCCTCCTGCCATAAATGTGAAGCCAGCAAGCTTCCTCCCACAGGTTTCAGGGAAAACCACGAGCCCTTAAGATTCCCAAGACAAGAGTTAAAGTGGACTAGACTCCAGGTGCTTTGCACCAACGGCACAGTGCCCAGCCCTGACTGCCATGCACAGAACACACACGGGTGGCCATGCTGTTTGCCATTTGTTCTCCTCCACCTGACTCCTGAATTATTTGGAAAGGAAACAGGAGTCTTTGGAACACACTAGGGCTAACGGTTCCAGCTTAGAAAAACTGACTTCAGTGAGGGGTCACCCTCTTTACAAAGTTTAGAAAAAGTCGCTCCCCTTCAGAAGTGTGCATTCAAATTTCACCCCAGGGATTCTTCCTCATCCTGTTTCCTTTTCACCTTTGAAAATGAGGGTGGAAATGGATATCGTGATGGGAAGGAGATTATAATCCATCTGGAAAGCCAATGAGGCAATACGCCTTAATCTGTGGGCAGAAGGCAACCAACTCCCTGTGCAGGAGCTTTCTGTGTCTGGAATATTTTGCCATGATCGGTTTTTAGCCACCTCTCACTTCCAGTGTAGCAAAATCTACAGGAAATGGAACCCTACTAATTGGAACTTTCACTAAAGCACACCTATTTTTAGGACAAAGGAACAAATAAGAGAAAAAGCACATATTCAGCAAGTTAAAAAACAACTGCTACAGAACCCTCCACTGAGATTATTACATTCTCTGCCCAATTTCCCACACCTGACACAGGTCTGTCCAGGGAGAAACCACATGAGAAGGATGAGTGAAACCGCAAGATTAGGAATTAATCAAAAGAGAAAAGCCAGATTTCTTTTTTTCTTTTTTTTAAATCCATGCCTAAAGAATTTCCCTCTTACTAAAAACCTTGGGAAATAAGTTATATTTTGTAAATAGATATATGAACAGAACTAAAGAAATATATACATGAAAAACACTGTTACAGGACTAAGAAACTAAATGTGGTTTAGGACAGTCACTGTTGGGGGGACCATGTTCTCTAAAGGGACAGCCACAACCATACAACAAGGTGATAATTCAAAATATGAAGTGCTCTAATAGCTGGGCTGCTAAGTGGTTGGAAAGGCTTTGCTGAGAAGGTAGTAATTTCTTTCTTTCTCTCTTTTTTTTTTTTTTTTTTAGACAGAGTTTAGCTCTTGTCGCCCAGGATGGAGTGCAGTGGTGCCATCTTGGCTCACTGCAGCCTCCGCTTCCTGGGTTGAAGCGATTCTCCCATCTCAGCCTCCCAAGTAGCTGGGATTACAGGCACCTGCCACTACGCCTGGTTAACTTTTTTGTATTTTTTGTAGAGACACGGTTCTGCCATGTTGACCAGGCTGGTCTTGAACGCCTGGCCTCAAGTGATCCACCTGACTTGGCCTTCCAAAGTGCTGGAATTACAGGTGTGAGCCACGGTGCCTGGCTGAAGGTAATAATTTCTAAACCCTAAGAGAAAGGGGTGAGTTTGGGTAGGGAAGAAGCACTTTAGACATTGGGAAAAAATCTGAATACAGTCATGTATGCAAAAACAATGAAAATAACTTTATCTTTAGAAGGGAGACAGTAGAACCAGTCACTCCCAAAAGGACTAGCCTTCTTATTTTTAATTTATTATATACTGAGAGTTTACAATTTATAAACCTATATAGAATCCTACATGAAACTGAAAGTCTAATCATGTACATTATACAAAATCTAATCAGAACAACTGCCATGCCTGGAAAAGTAGCATTTTTAGGCAGATTCGAGTTTGGAAATACAAATTTTCTGATTTCAAAATGGGATGCTTCATAAACCTATTCATTGGTCAACAAAATTAACTTCTCAGATTTCAATTATTTTAAGCTAATCTTTTTATTCTATCCTCCTCAGAAGTCATTTGTCACTTATAATGAAAATGGCTTTGAAGTAAACGTGCAAAAATTCACATCAAACATAATTCTGAAAATAGATCCACTTCTGTGAAGCTCTCCACACCAGGGTCTATGACTTCATACTCCCTAAAGAAACTGTTAACAGTAAGAAATTTCCCATTCACTTTCTGAGGGCCGCTCTATGATCTATTTGATTAAATTCTACTTGAAAACTAAAAATAACACAAAACTAGCTAGACTGATGCAAGGGAAGGTTTAGCCTTTGCACTTATATGTGGAGAGGCTAGCAGGCATTTGAAATCTCCAGCAAGAGTGTATTAAGCTCTATTAATAAATCACTGGGATAGCATGTTCAAAATACGTATATATTTTTCCTTTTCACACTTCTAAATCTGCAACTAAAATAAATTTAGGTTTAATTTTTACCATGTTCAAAATTGTAGTTTCTCTCTTTACTTTCAAATACTGTTTTGGAATTCAACCTCTTTGTTGTTCATAATGTATCTAGTATGAATTTATAGTCACTTCATGACTAAACATTGTCTCTTAAAAACACAGATGTTCTATCCCCAAGGGTTGCTAAGCTATTAACAAATTGTTTTCTCAAAGTTTTTGCTTACTTACATGATTTAAATTAGCTACACTCATTTCTGAAAGCATTGAACTGTTTAAGTTATGCTTAAAAGTTACTTGTTTAGCCACTTCATTAGTAGATCAGAGAGAGTAACTAAAAAATACAAATTGGCTGTAAGTGCTCACAGACAAATCACAAGCTTGGCTTGGGCTTCTTTGCACTGCACGTCACTAAAATACCCACAGAAGGCTTGGGTCTTGATTTTAGAGAAATCAGGGATATAATCTATTTTCCCATTCCTATTTGCTTTAAAACCAGTAACTCTGCTAACTCCAAGTCCATACATTCATTACAACAACTTCCTCTAACTCATATTGCCTAGGCCATGTTTTCCTTTTTCTAGTCAAACAGTTAATTTTTTTCTTTTTGAGACGGAATTTCGCTCTTGTTGCCCAGGCTGAAGTGCAATGGTGCGATCTTGGCTCACCACAACCTCCGCCTCCTGTGTTCAAGCAATTCTCCTGCCTCACCCTCCCGAGTAGCTGGGATTACAGGGATGCACCACCACGCCTGGCTAATTTTGTATTTTTAGTAGAGACAGGGTTTCTCCATGTTGGTCAAGCTGGTCTCAAACTCCTGACCTCAGTTGATCTGCCCACCTTGGCCTCCCAAAATGCTGGGATTACAGGCATGAGCCACTGCGCCCGGCCTCAATTTTTTTTTTTTTTAACTACATGCTTGTAGTAAAATCAAATATATTATTCACTGAAAAAAAATTAAAAACAGGGCTTATAAAATTATCACTAAAATTAGTTCCACAATCCAAACATATAACAACTATGAAATACTTTGATGTATCTCTTTCTAGTCCTTTTAGTGAGGGGCATAGATCACATCTTAGGAGAGCGAAAACGGGTGAAATCATTTGATTTTTATATGCAAATGGAAAGAGGGAGAATAATTTTACATAGGTGATTTTTACCTTCATTGGAATCCCTTTAACATTTCTATCACTTACCATAGTTTGTTCACTTTTTAAGTAAAGGAGCCTTCATGGACCGCCCCTCCCCACTTTATAAAAACAACTTTTATTTTGTGAAATATAATATGCATACCGAAAAGTTCCCACGTGTAAAAGTGTAACAACTAAATAGGTTGGTGCAAAAGTAATTGCGTTTTTTGCCATATAGCAAAAACCACGATTACTTTTGCACCAACCTATAGCAGAAGGTGAACACTTATGGAATTACTGCTCCAGCCTGATCAGGGAACTCTCTCCCATCTCCCTGGCCATCACCACCCTGACTTTTGTGGTAGGCGCTCCCTGCTCTTTCTTATACTTACTTTTACCACCTATACCTGCATTCCATAGCACTCTCGGCGAGTTCTATCTGTGAATTTTATGTTAATGGAATTACACAGTGTATAACCTTCTGTATTTGGATTCTTTCACTTACCATTATGCATGTGAGATTGAAACATGTTGGGGTTGGCTGTGATTCATTCACGGTCATTGCTGTATTCTGTTGCCTGAATATACCACAACTTATTAATTAATTCTACCACTGATGGGCACTGGGTTGTTTCCAGGGTTGGACTGTTATGAACAATTGTGCTATGAACATTCTTACACATCTCCTCGTGTGCAAGGGCAGGCATTTAGGTTAGATGCTTGCCTAGGAGTGGGAGAGAGTATGCATATACATCTGTTCGACTTTAGCAGATAAGCCAAACTGGTTTCCAAAGTATCTGTACAATTTGGATTCTTTTTTTTTTTTAAGGTTTTCATGACCACATCATACCTTCTTTACTGCTTTTCTTATCCCTGATCTTGCCCTATATCAAACCTTCCCTGGATATTGTTACAGCTTACAAGGTGGCTATCATACTTGCATCTTGGCCAACATAGCCTCCTGTACTTTGGCCACTCATACCTCTTCATCCCATCACAATGAAGATACATGCAGTGTGTGTCTATTGTATACAGGGTCCCAGGCTGATTATTGGGGATATAAAAAGGCAGATAGCAGGTCCTTGACATCAGGTGTTACAACCGAGTTTGGAAAAAGGAAATAAAGTTAAGATCTTACCAGAAGCAGCATATACTAAACAGCTAATAAATGGTGTAGATAATGAGCACTATGGAAGTTCAGTAGAGGAAGGAGTGGGGTGATGTGAGTGTTATGGAGGTTCAGTAGGGGAAGGAGTGGGGTGATGTGAGCACTATGGAGGTTCAGTAGAGGAAGGAGTGGGGTGATGTGTTATGGAGGTTCAGTAGGGGAAGGAGTGGGGTGATGTGTTATGGAGGTTCAGTAGGGGAAGGAGTGGGGTGATGTGAGTGTTACGGAGGTTCAGTAGAGGAAGGAGTGGGGTGATGTGTTATGGAGGTTCAGTAGAGGAAGGAGTGGGGTGATGTGTTATGGAGGTTCAGTAGAGGAAGGAGTGGGGTGATGTGTTATGGAGGTTCAGTAGGGGAAGGAGTGGGGTGATGTGAGTGTTATGGAGGTTCAGTAGGGGAAGGAGTGGGGTGATGTGTTATGGAGGTTCAGTAGAGGAAGGAGTGGGGTGATGTGTTATGGAGGTTCAGTAGAGGAAGGAGTGGGGTGATGCGTTATGGAGGTTCAGTAGGGGAAGGAGTGGGGTGATGTGAGTGTTATGGAGGTTCAGTAGGGGAAGGAGTGGGGTGATGTGAGTGTTATGGAGGTTCGGTAGGGGAAGGAGTGGGGTGATGTGAGTGTTGTTATGGAGGTTCAGTAGGGGAAGGGGTAGGGTGATGTGAGTGTTATGGAGGTTCAGTAGGGGAAGGAGTAGGGTGATGTGAGTGTTATGGAGGTTCAGTAGGGGAAGGAGTGGGGTGATGTGTTATGGAGGTTCAGTAGGGAAGGAGTGGGGTGATGTGAGCACTATGGAGGTTCAGTTGGGGAAGGAGTGGGGTGATGTGGGCACTATGGAGGTTCAGTAGAGGAAGGAGTGGGGTGATGTGTTATGGAGGTTCAGTAGGGGAAGGAGTGGGGTGATGTGTTATGGAGGTTCAGTAGAGGAAGGAGTGGGGTGATGTGTTATGGAGGTTCAGTAGGGAAGGAGTGGGGTGATGTGAGCACTATGGAGGTTCAGTTGGGGAAGGAGTGGGGTGATGTGGGCACTATGGAGGTTCAGTAGAGGAAGGAGTGGGGTGATGTGTTATGGAGGTTCAGTAGGGGAAGGAGTGGGGTGATGTGTTATGGAGGTTCAGTAGAGGAAGGAGTGGGGTGATGTGGGCACTATGGAGGTTCAGTAGAGGAAGGAGTGGGGTGATGTGTTATGGAGGTTCAGTAGGGGAAGGAGTGGGGTGATGTGTTATGGAGGTTCAGTAGGGGAAGGAGTGGGGTGATGTGAGTGTTGTTATGGAGGTTCAGTAGGGGAAGGAGTGTGGTGATGTCAGTGTTATGGAGGTTCAGTAGAGGAAGGAGTGGGGTGATGTGTTATGGAGGTTCAGTAGAGGAAGGAGTGGGGTGATGTGAGCACTATGGAAGTTTGGTAGGAGAAGGAGTGGGGTGATGTGAGTGTTACGGAAGTTTAGTAGGGAAGGAGTGGGGTGATGTGTGAAAATCTTGGGGAGAAGCTCTGGCCTTCGCTGGCCCTCGTGGGAAACAAGCACAGGCTGAGGCTGGGAGCGTGCATGCCATGTTCAGAGAACTGGGAGGGATCAACGTTATCCTGAAACAATTGTCCATGCCACATGCAGGGGCAGAGCAGAAGAATCTGCCTCTCAAATGGCCAGTTAAAGATCAACTTGCAGTTAAATAACACATAACAAAATAAAGTATGCCAGTTAAAAATATTAAATTTAGTCACAAATGTGCATGAAAGTACAACTCAAAAAGACAGTTCTAAAAATATTTATGGTACTAGAATACTGAGCCCCCGAGATCTAGCCTGAGGACATGGTCCCTCCAAGGCATAAACAGATCTGAGATGTTACTGCTGACAGAACACCCACCCCTCCAAAACTGGCCCTTTTGCAAAGGCGTTTCATTAGTCACAAAGAGGATAGGTCAGTGAAAGAGAATTTGAGTTAACATAAATACATCATAAACATCAAGCCAAAACTCATGGCATCATCCTTTTACACAAAGAATAGCACAGGGGCAATGACTAGTAATAGTTGGACTTTCAAGCTTTTTTGAGGCTGCTTTGAGAGGGGAATGTGGACTAATATTAACAGTTACAGTGTCCCTTGAATGCAGAGAAAAGCCATGTGTAGTACAAAGGGACATGACCAGGTGCAGTCAGGAAGTCCAGGATAGGAGCCTGGATCTGCCCCCACCAGCCTGGTGACCTTGGATGAGGCAATTCTCATTTCCCCTATTGATAAAATAAGGGGGTTGAAAAGAGGTTTCTCAAGTATCTCTTCTTTCTCCATTCTAACAACTAATGCTGAGAGAAAGGATATTTTTTGGTCCACTTCCTTAGGAACTGAAGATTCATGACTGGTTCCTTCATACCTTTCTTTAAACAAAAGCATTTCCCACAAATCCTAAGGCTTACAATGGAGAAAGGGCACAGTTTGATGCTGCTCCTTAGAAATGAAAGGAGCTCCAGAGAATATTGTTTTTAAGTCATTGTAACAGCTTTTGTTAGGCTGGACTGCTGGAGGTGAGGAGTATATGACAAGCCAGAACAACTCCAAAAATGAACTGGGTACCCTGACACTTGGCTGCTTTTTTAAAAACTTAAAAAGCCACATACAGCTCTCATATGCTGAGGATGAGGAGAAATTCCTTTTTTTCCCTTTTTCTATGCCCTCTCTCAGCAGAATAGAAGAGTGGAAATCTAAAAGAAGGAAACAGCTTCTCCTATTTCCTCTCCAGAAGTGATTACATTCCAAGCCATCTTTTTTATTCTACTGGAAAGTGTCACTTATGGGATTTGGAATCAGGGTCAATTCTAAATAGTTCACATGAACACATCTGCATGGAATTGATGTTTTTTCATAAATACAAACACTGGAACCAGGAGAAAGTTTACAATGTCAAGTTTTCAGTTTTTGCTTATTGTGAGAATAGAATGTATATTGAGGAGACACAGGCAAAACAAAAGAAGTATAATAAATTTATTATGGAAGAAGGGATCTTTGGAGTTAGCCTAGTTTACCCTCATTTGACAACATATTAGTAAAATAATTACCTACATAGATGGGATGATGCGTGAGTTAAATTAGACAACTTAGTCTTGACAGAGATACTAATGTGTTCATGGAAAATAGTGAATAAACTAAATTGTTATACACCAAATCATACATTAAAGTCAGCATTTACAAGAATCTTGCTATGATCCCTCCCAAAGTAAAATAAAAAGAAAACTAACCTGCTAAAGAAAATCATTCAGCAATTTATCTATTCTGAAAGTTCAGACTGGCACCTTGAGCCTTCTTTGGGCTTAGGTCACCCACTCGCTATTCTCAAAGACAGGGCTTTGTGTTTCTCAAGGGTAGAGATGATACCAGCTCTATGTCCTGTATCATCCCAACTTTTCTTCAGGGTCATGACTGCCACAGACTCACAACTCTTTTTGGTATATTTTCATGAGTAGCATGTAAAAGTTCTTATAAGATACTGAAAAGTAAGGCTTGTGTGTTGTTTAGTTTATAAAACAACACATATACTTATAAGACTCATGTGTGTTGTTTTGTTCCCTTGCTAATCAGGACAAGTGGCCCTTGATTTTCATAACTGTTAGTGTACTAACTTGTAGCAGTTCTTTTAAGTTGTGGCTTCTAGTCTATTATGGACTTGGGAACCAGATGGCTAAGCTTATTAAAACTGTGTATTGGGCCAGGCACGGTGGCTCACGCCTGTAATCCCAGCACTTTGGGAGGCCAAGGCAGGTGGATCATGAGGTCAGGAGTTTGAGACCGGCCTGACCAACATGGTGAAACCCCACCTCTACTAAAAATACAAAAATTAGCTGGGTGTGGTGGCGCATGCCCGTAATCCCAGCTACTCGGGAGGCTGAGGCAGGAGAATTGCCTGAACCCGGGAGGTACAGGTTGTGGTGAGCCAAGATCGCGCCACAGCACTCCCGCCTGGGCGACAGAGCGAGACTCTGTCTCAAAAACAGACAAATAAACAAACAAAACTTGTATCAAGCAAAGAGTATGGCTGTGAGCAAGAGGCTCCCTGATTAATAAAGTACAAGACAAGAGCTCTGAGCCATGCATTTTGATTGTTCAGAATCTACAACTCTAGTTTTTGGCTTTGTTCTGGAAAAGTGAGGTTGATAGATATGTGAGAAACTAACATTGGCTAACAGTTACTGAGAGCTTGCTTTGTGCTAGGGAGTTTACGTGCATTGTTTCTTTTGATTTCTCCAACTATTCCAGGATGTAGGTAAGGTGATGAGTTAGACCTGTCCTTGAGGTGAGAAACTGATGCACAGTGAAGGTGAAATAACTTGCCCCAGACTGCAGGACTGGGGACTCACTCTCAGCCCTCCAGCATCCCACCTGCCTCTCCACTTATGTGCTTCAGAATCTGCATTCTGTCCACAGCCATTCTTCATTTCACACTCAAGGAAACCACTGCAGCTCAAAGTCCTCTGAGTTTGAGCAGTCTTCTTTTGCCTCCCAAGCCCCCTTTGCCCATTTGTGTTCTCTAATTTTCTTAAGTTCCTCACATTTGAAAAGGAAGGGAGTAGAGAAGCTGTTTCTTTGAATGCTACTTTAGAAACTGTGCCCCCCTAAACAGTAAGGTTCTTTAAGGGACAACCACTAGCAGAGTGCTGTGCAGGCAGGAGTTGCTCAATCAATACTAGTTGAACAAATAAATGAAAGGCAAGAAAATCTCTATTGCAAATAGTAGCTTTGTAGGAAAAGGAATGTTAGCCGCTGGATGTTGGAGATATTTATTCAAAGACTCAGAGGCCTAAAGACTGTGAGAACACCATAAATAAATACAATGATCAAGAGTCCACATGGTTCCTTATACCCCATTGTGCCCTGATTTGAAAAACTCTCAATATTGGGTTTGGTGTTTTCTCTTCAATAGGGACTGTTAGCAATGAGAGGCTGTATGGTGGAATGTGCAGACCATTTATAAAGGACAAAAATAATCACTGATTTTTCATTTTCAGTTCCTGTAGGTTAGGGCTGGGATACAGATCACCAAAGATGAAGGCAAATCTTTTATAGTGCCTACCTGCTTTTATTTTTCATGCCTGTATCAACAGGAAAAATGTTGAATGCATGAATTTGATAAGACCGATATTTATTTAATGGCAGAGGCTGCTAGAAACAAGAACTAGGCACATGATTTGAATGCTTTCATTAGCGAAATCCCTCTGATGCATGTTTTAAATGAAAGACTATGCCTTCATTTCCAAAAATACTGTCTTTTGCAGTACACATGTTAAACTGAATGGAGAAAAATAAGATAACCCCTGACAAAAAGTAACCACTTAACTTCAGTCTGTGTAACATTCTGTGATACAATTGAAACCACGGACACAATGCTCTAAAGGCAATTCAAGTTCACAAAAGCTTATCTCCCCGTGATGAACAGAGAAGACGATTCATTCATTTTCCCTTTATGGAACCAGTGTGTCTCTTTGGGGTTCAGATTATGAGCAAAACCACCAGCCAGCATAGGCTAAGAGGTGGCTTTGTGACCACAAGTACATTTTTAGCAAATCGGAGCTACAACAGTCAAGGGTAACAGGCTCACTGATAGTAAATCACTACTTACTTGGGGGCCTAAAATAATCAGGGTTAGAAGTCAAATGTGAAGACACTCCAAAGGGGGAAAAAAGAGTAAAAGGAATTCATTTCTTAATATCATCAAGTGTATATATTAACTACCATATATTTAATGGCAGGGAGAGAAAGGACAATAATGGTAAGACTACAAAGGATCCCATGTATAGCATCTTGTCATAGGGACTATTGAAAATCAAATAAGATTGTTTCTACTGCTACTGCTATCAATTAGCTAGCAACCACTTCCACAGCCATAATAACTGCCACATGCACGCTGCGCCTTACCCCTGGGCCTGCTAACTCCAAACACAGGAGGTTGCACACTGCACTCAACAGACTGGCCTACAACAGAATGCCCTGCTAGTCAGATTTTGTTTTACAAAATGAAATGATTCAGTACGTCAGAATATTTTAGATAATTTAGCCTAGTTCCATTCCTTAAACATATGAACTAGATTACATACTTTGTAATAATTTAACCTTCACTTATCCAAACATTCTCTGTGCCATACAACTACATGTTTCTCTTTATTTTTGTTCCTTCTAGTTTCATGAAGTTTAAACAATGATCTCTGGTCTAAGTTACAAGGCTATGCTGCCAATAAGGTGATTCGTGTCATGTTTAAAGGATTTCATTTTTGAAGTGGAAAAAATCACTCCTGTGAAACTGACACTGTAGTTTGAAAGACGAAAATGCCAACATAAAAAAAAAATCCCATTCAAAAGGGATGGGATTTGATATCTATGAAAGTAGCCCCCAGACTCACTCCCTGGCCACCTCCCACTCCAACCTTTCCCCTGTGGAGTTCTCAAACCCTTGTATTGACTGTGGTTCCCACAAAGACAAGAAGTAGTGAACAGCAAAAAAGAGTAAATGCTTTTCCTGAACTTCGGAAGAAACCAGATTTCGTCAGTGAGGTTTGGCAACATGAGAAACCCTGTAACCAATTTCATTTCCTGATAAATGAATGGTCCACAGGGGAAAGTCCACCAGTGAGTTTCGGAACGTTTGAGAGCTGAGACTTTATGAAAGGCTCCTTGAAGGAGTCAGCCTGTCTTTGCTTATCATTGCTGAGACAGACAGCGCCGTGCAAACAGGAGAGCTGCCAGACTCCATTTAGAGCCCTTGCTGAAGCACAACTGATAGGGCTTCACAAACATGTGATATCCCTTTAAGAAAGGACATTGCTATCGTGTGCCCCTTCCATTAGACTAGGCTCTTTAACCTGCAGGGCTGGAAACATATGCCTATTAAAATTATTTCAGAAGAGCAGGTTTAATAGTCTTCTCATTTAAATGTAACTCCCCTCGTCCAACCAAAAACAAAATATCCTCGGCATTCAGTTTTGATTTAGAGTTGGGAAAATGTAATGTATAAAAATGAACACATACGTGGATAAATAAGAGTAAAACATAGTGACTCAATCTCAGGGAAGTTATGACAAATAGAAAGTGCCTCAAAGTATTGAAACAAGTTCATCTGAAATGTGAATAGCCTCATTTGTCACAAGATCATTTACATTTTAAACTTGAAATGAGTATCTTTATGTTTAAGTAAACTAAAAGGCAATTCTCATAACTCTATATGTGCTATATTTATGCCTAAAAATTTAAAAATATCTTAACACTTTTCAAGTTAATTCAGAATTGGCCAAAGTACAAATATGTTTACTGAATTCAAGTAAACTTTTGTCAAAGGTTAACTTGACAGATTAAAAAATACGTAATTTGGGTTTGCTTAGAAAACACAAACAATACCACCTCCCCCCACCCCCATAAAATAGTCAAATGAACACTTGAAGGCAAGAGAAGTTTGGAAAAGTCTTAAATAATGGCTTCAGGCCCTCAATTAGAAAAAATTAGAAAACCCAAAAAACAAAATCTGAAACGAGTGAGCTTTCAAGAGGCTGGCAGCCTTGGCCTGGCAGTAAGGAAGCCTGGAGTTGATTAAATTCACCCTGCAAACCCACGTCACAGCAGCAACAAGGACATGCTGGAGGTCTACAGAGAGGCTGAGGCTAATTTCACCCACCGATAATAACCACGTCTAAAACAAGGAATGGGGGAACGCCAATGAGCCCTAAGCTTCCTCTTTAACCATTTAATCCATTTTTTCTTCTTCCATGGTTTTGGAACCACAAGACACATTCTTTTTTTGACTTCAATTTTAGATTCTTGGTGACACTGAGTTGGGTTGTGTCCAGGCCCAGGATAAGTAGAGAAGTCTGTGCATTCACTATAGGGAGGCAGTGTTACACTCGCTTTATTAAGGTAAAATAATTTGGCATCAAAACGTTAAGATGGAAGGGAAAGGGGGTCTCCTAGGTTATTTTAAAACTATCTGAGTTGTGATTCTGATCAGTCATATGAATTGAAAAAGATGACCACTTTAACAGCAAGGTTCTTTTGGCCTCCACAGCTTATAAATAAAAAGCAAAACTAAATTTACACAGTTGGCTCTCTGTATCCATAGGTTTCGCATCCTGGATTCAACCAACCATGGATTTAAAATATTCTGAGGAAAAAACAAGGATAGTTGCATCTGCACTGAACATTACAGACTGTTTTTTCTTGCCATTATCCCTAAATGATACAGTATAACAACTATTTATATAGCATTTACATTATATTAGGTATTGTAAGTAATCTAGAGATGATTTAAAGTATACAGGAGGATGTACACAGGTTATATACAAATACACTATTTTATATTATGGACTTGAGCATCTGTGGATTTTGGTATCTATGGCGCGTGTTTTGGGGGTGGGGTCCTGGAACCAATCTCCCATGGATACAGAGAGATAACTGTATTGTGCTTAGGAACCATTTCAAACTTTAATTGTCTACATATAATTGTGCATGGTACTTTTAAATTCAGAAAATAAGCCAAACTGGAAAAATCAAAAGGTTTGATTCAAAAATAGGGCTCATTACCTGTGGTATGAGAATTAGTCTGCTTCATAACATGAAAACTGAGTTATTTAGAGGATACTCATCAGTGCTTTGTAGAACAGAGCTACAAATGACTACCGAGTTTAACGGCCAAAAGCAAATCTCAGACCTCTAATTAATCTGAAGAACCATTACTTGTAAATATTCCGCAAAGCACATGAGTTTCTTATACAATAAGTTCCAAGAGAACGAAAATGTTTTTCTGTTTTCTTTTGAATGTGGTTGCTTTCAGATCGTCTCAAATTCAGAAGCCAGATGGGGGTGGGAGTTGCACAGAAGACAGAGAAGGCTTAAAAGTTCACTAATGTTGAGACTACTATGGAAAAGGCTGGATGCAATGGACTCACAGAGTCCTGAGGAAGGGGCTGCTGATAAGCAATGGGGGAGAGAGACAGGCTGGGTGTCTCCTCTGATGCTCATCAACCCCAGAATCAGGAGGCCAGGAAACCTAGCTTTCACTTCTGTCTCCTTGCTGAACAGAGACGAACAGCATAGATTTTACAGCTAGACAATCAGTAAGGACCCATAACCCTAAGGACCTCAAGTACTTATGATGATGAGAAGCCAGGGACATTCCCTCTTTCAGTTGCTTTCTCTTCCTTCTTGGTTTCTGTCCATCAACATGAGTCTCAATACCATCCCATTTGAGGGCCGAGCATGCAGACCCTGAGGAGGAGGTTGTGCTGGCTTGGTTGGGGACAGACAAAGCCTGAATGCTGAAGGTTTGTTTCCTGAATACTGCTGTGGGATACTCCCCTACTCCCATCCCATTACTCCTTATCCCTCTCTTCAGATTTTCATCCAAGGATCAGGGTCACTCAGGAATCTTTAATTAAAGTGAGCCAATATGTCCATTATGGAGCCAAGGAAATGTAGGGAAAGAAGGATTCAGTGAAGGATAAACAGGGAATCGATGGCAGAGTCAAGAGGAAAATACACATTTCTGGATCCTTGCTTGGGAAAATGGCCACTGGTACGAGGAAAACTATAGACACATAGTCCCATCCTCATTTTGATGGTGGGGGTAGTAGATAATGCCATGTCAGAATTTTTCCAACACGGAAAATTCAAAACATTTACTACTGTGAGTCTTGGAAACAAGGAATGGCAGTTTAACTTTTGAGGTGGGGAAAAAAAAGGGATCAAAAGACTGTTTACTCTGTTTTGTAGTGAAACAAATTTTATGAAGTGCTCTTTGCAGTTGAAGACACACTTACTATTTTCTGCTGGGAAATATTCTAGCTAGTTTACAGTAAAGATCTGATATAACATGAGAAGAGTTTAAACCCCATACACTTAAAAGCTTGATAACACATATTTTCTTTCATTGGGGCTGTGGCAATGTTTATCCTCCATTTTGATAGGGCAATGTCAGAAATGTGTTAGCAGGGGCACCCTGTTACTGTACAGGCAGTATAACAACATTAAAGTAAATTTCAAAAAAGCAAAGCAAAACTGATCAACCAACCAACTCACCCTTAATTTTATTGCTCAAAGTAAATATTTTCATTTTGGGGAATAATCTTTTTCTGTATGTATCTGTGTGTCTCTGTATGTGTATGTGTGTGTAGAGATATATGAATATAAAAATAGAAGCAATCACAGGAAAAATATTATGATGTTTTAAACTTTGAGTCTGAAAGACACATTAAGAAAAATGCCATGCCTTTCTACTTTGAGATGACACTTATTCTCCATGCTGCAGATATTATGCCAAAAGTAAACTACTGAAATATGTTTTAGTGAAACATGCTATCGTAATAGTTCAAGTAATTCACAACACCAATGTAATAACAAGCACCATTTTGTTTAGGTTTTCAGAGTAGGTACCATATAAAATCATTTTTCTGGAGCCATTTTACATTTTATATAAAGAGTTATCATGTAAAATGTAATAACAATACAAAGTGCCGCATGTTCACATCCTGATGACACCTGGGAAGAGGTGAATTGTACATTCTGCTTTAAAACAACCCTTGAAGGTACTGCAAAAATATGGTATCTGTTATTACCAGAATTCTCCCTGGGAACACCATAGAGAGGCTGTGGATGCCACAGAACAGACTGCTGCTGTCAGCCCTGATCACTTTTTAACAGATAATATACTTAGATGAAAAATCTTCTCACTGCACATGAAGAAGCCTGGTTTTTCAGGGTGATTCTTTCATAGCTTTTCTTCTGTTACAAGACTAGTTCTGGGCTGTGCGAGAAGGAATGTGGAGAAAGAATGCTCTTAAGTCTTCCTCAGAAGCTTAACTCGTATATAGTTCCTTTTTCCAAAAAACCTGTACTCTTTAAACGCTCTAACCATAAATTAGCTCTTGTCTCAGGTGGTGAAACATATGGTGCCCTGCACAACATGGGAGCTTCACAGGAGGACTTTTTTCCCTTTTGGCAATGTTTTTCTGGTCTCCAATTACATTTTAAAATTGAACTCTGGCATTTGTTAGATGAAAATGACCAAACTGACTGTTCCCCTATTTTTTGCTTCTTGAGATGATCACAAGATAAAATTTACTAATTTTAAGTGTTCAATTTCATAAATTTCATCGTTTGTATACAATTGTGTGACCACACCACAATTAAGATGCAGAGTAGAAAGCCCCTTCCCGTCCCTTTGCACATGATTTTCTGTGCTGTCCGCCTGGGCCCAAGGAAGCCACAGATCTGCTTTCTCTCTCAGTTTTGCCTTTTCTAGCTTTTATTGATTTCATCAATTTAACTTTGACAATTCTAATTTTTTAAACTTATTGAGATCTGTTCTATAGCTCAAAATAGGATTTATCTTGGTAAGGGTGTTATATACATTCGAAAATAATGTGAATTTCTGCCACTGTCCAGTGAAATGTTCTGGGAATATCAATCAAGGTGAGGTAGTCGATAGTCTTTTTCAGATTTTCCATGTCTTCAGTGAATTTTTCTGGTCTAGATGTTCTACCAGTTGCTGAGGGAGGGTTAAGTCTCCAACACAGTGGAGTTGTCTGTCAGCTTTTTGTTTCATGATATTGAAGCTTTGCTATTGGCACATGCACATTTGTGCCTGTTATGTCTTCCTGTTGAATTGTCCCTGTGATCATTATGAAGTATCCTCATTCACCTTTGGTTTTGTTTTGAAATCTGCATTATGTGACATTAGTAAAGCCACGTTATGCTTACTGTTTGCATGGTACCTCTTTTTCTGATTTGCTTTCAACCTGTATTTTTATAGTTAAAGCATATCCTTTGCAGACAGTATATAGTTGGGTCTTATTTTATCCATTCTGACAATTCTTGCTTTTTAATGAGTGTTTGGTCCATTAACATTCCATGTAATTATTGATATGGTTAGGTTTGCGTCTGCCAATATTATATTTTGCTTTCTACTCAAATCCTCTCTTGTTTTGTTCCTCCTTTCCTGCTTTGGGGAAAAAATTATTTGAATGTTTTTAAGAATTCTAATTTTTCTGTTGGCTTTTGAGCTATTCATTTTTTAATTACTTTTACAGTGGTTGCCCTAGAGATGACAATATACACTCTTAACTTTTCTCAGTCAACTTATAGATAATAATATATTACTTAGGGTGACCACAGTCAGTAATAACTGAATTGCATATTTTAAAATAACTTAAAGAGAATAACTGGATTGTCTGTAACTCAAAGGATAAATGCTTGAGGGGATGGATACCCCATTCTCCATGATGTGCTTATTTCACGTTGCATGCCTGTATCAAAACATCTCATGTACCCCATAAATATACCTATGCACCCACAAAAATTAAAATATATATATATACTACTTCATGTAAACTATACAACTGTCACAACCATACAGGGCCATATCCCTCCTCTCCTCTCCTACATACTATAGTTGTTATATATACATCCACATAGATTATAAATCCTAAAAACCAATGTGATAATTTTGGTTATTCCCTTCCGGCTCTTTCCCTTCTGGGATTCTTCTACTCTCTTCAGCATTTATGCTTTCCCAGCTTCTCTCCTGTGCTTTTCTAGGTCAGAAATATCAAGAGTTTCCCATGTGAGGTGCTTGCCACCATGTCATTTAGGAATTTTAGTTTATTTAAAAATTAAAGAGAAAGAAGGGAGGAAAGGGAGGGAGGGAAGAAGGCAAAGAGAATGGAAAATATAAATATGAATGTTATATATTTACTTAGATATTTACTACTTCTTGTAAATATTTTTCCTTCCTCTCTGAAAGCCTGAGTTTCCATCCGGCATCATTTTTGCTCAGCCTGAAGAACTTCCTTTAGCACTGTTCCATTCTCTTTGAGACTCTCTGACTTCTAATGAGAAGTGCAAGGTTAATTGAGTTGTTCCCACATAAGGGAATTTGGTACTACGTTATACTTTGTTGTTTTTCTCTTGGTTTTTGTCATTGGCTTTCAACAGCTTTGATGTTAAAATGCCTTGACATGAGATTCTTTGTGTTTATTCTGTTTGGTGTCAGCATCTCATATCTGCAATTGTCTGTCTTTTTTCCATTTGGCCCTTTTTAACTGTTTCTATTTCTCGGCTGAGACATCTCCTTTCTCTGCTGGAATGTTCATGCATTAAAAACATGTTTCATGCAAAGAAAAAAAATGAGGAAAGCCATAGTAGTTACTTCAAAATCTTTGTTGGTTCTAACATCTGGTTCATCTTGGGGTAGAAAACTTGATTGTTGTGTGCAGAAAATGTGTTCCATTTTCTTGATTCTGTGGATGTCGGGACATTTTGGGTTGTATCCTGAATAATATTAATGTTACATTGTAGAGATTCTTGTCTGGGCTAGAACTGAAAACTCTGTATTTTGATCTTTTGTTTTTAGCCAGGCTGTTTAAAGTTTGTTCTGCAGATGTGTGGTTCAAGGTTTAGTCAAAGATGTGGACTGGCAGAGTTTAAGGATTCCTTTCTCTGACTCTTTCTCTTCTGGGATTCCTCCACTATTTTCAGAGTTTATGGATTCTCAACTTCTCTTTTCTGGTTTTCAGGCCAGAAAGGCTCTGCTACTTTTCCACATGTGCCCCACCTCTGCTCTGTGTGCAGTGTGATGCTGTCACTGCAGTCAGCCCAAGGCTGAAAGTGTCAGGAAGTAGGTTTGTTATTTTCCATCCTCCAAGTGAAGAATGCACCCTCTTCATGAGAGTCTCTGCATCTGCTCACTCTTCGGTATCTTCAGAGCTGGTCTTAGTTCAGAGTTTTGGTTTCTAGCTGAGCTGCTATGATTCAGAGATGTAGACAGGCAGTTTGGGAATTCCCTTCCAGCTCTTTCCCTTCTAGGATTCTTCTACTCTCTTCAGCATTCATGCTTTCCCAGTTTCTCTTCTGTGATTTCCCAGGCCAGAAATATCAAGAGTCTTCCATGTGAGGTGCTTGCCACCATGCCACGAACTACATGGACTGTACTTGGTCCCAGGCTAAAAGCCATGGAAATAGAAATGTATGTATATAACTTCCTGTTTCCTCTCCTCTAAATGAGCATAAACAGCCTGAAATGGTTTGCTTCTATTCATTCTCCAATATCTTCAAGTAGTTGTGTTTCGTATTATATGTTCAGACTTTCTAGTTGTTTTCTGTAGGGTGTATTATCTGGTAGGGTCTTGATACCTAGAAGCAAAAACTTAATTCCCAAGCCAACTTTCAACCACGCTGCATTACTTTATTCAGAAATATTTAACAAGTAGCTATTCTGTGCAAGGTAGTGTATTATGTCAATATGCTATGGGGCGACATAAACATAGAAAACACAACAATTAACTTAAAAATGAAATGAGATTAAAGTATACACATACATATTAATACACAAGGTAGCAGGAGATAAAAACAGTACAGAATGGTAAAGAAGAACTTGGAGAGAGGGTTTTGGCAATGCTTTTGGAAACATGGGTAAAATTTCAAAGAAAGACAGGAAGTGGCATGCTTGGCCAAATACAGACAGTTTTACTTATTCATTTTTTAATCTGTATACATTTGATTTCTTTATCTTGTTGTATGCTCTTCTAGGGCCTCAAGCACAATGCTGAATACATGTGCTGGGAGCCGACATTCTTGCTTTGTTCCTGATCAGTGGAAAAAGAATTTAGTCTTTCATCATTATGTGTGACGTTAGCTGTAGGTTTTTTCCAGGTGCCCATTGTCAGGTGAGGAATTTACCTTATATTCCTAGTTTTGTGAGAATTTTTATCATGAACACATCCAAGGGCACAGAGGTAGAAAAATGCAAGTAATGCTCTGGCAAGAGTACATGGTTCAGTGCGGATAACAGTGGAAGGCTGATGAGACTGGCATGGCCACGAGTGTGAAAGACATAATGATAAGGTAGACCTATAGTTAGGGGATGGTGAAGATGAAGGAGTAATCCCCGGTGTCTATCTAGACGCAGCTGAGAAGCCAGAATAACTTCCTGTTTTAGATGGCATTTCCAGAAGCAAGAGGTAATCTTCTAGGAGGCAGAAAAGTATAAAGAATATATAGGACCACAGATACTGACACACATCGACTGGATTGAAAAGTAAAAGGGATGACATCCTTTTTTGAATATGTGGAAAAACAAGAACCCTCAAATACTTCTGATGGAAATATAAATTGACGCAACCATTTTGGGTAGCAGTTTGAATCTGAAATTGAACAGATGCGTATGTTCAATTTCAATACTGACAGAATACCACTGTCCATACAGCATTGTTTTTAGTATAAAGAATCACAATTGATTTTTGTACACTGATCTTTTATCCAGCAACTTTTGAAGCTCATTTATTGGTTCTATTAGTTGTGCTATGGACTCCTTAAGATTTTCCAAAAACCAGATAATTTTACCTGCAAATACAGTTTTTGTTGTTGTTGTTGCTGTTTTTAATATAAAGATGTGGTTTCGCTATGTTGCTCAGGAGTTCTCTAACTCCTGGCCTTAAGCTATCCTCCCACCTCAGCCTCCCAAAGTGTTGGGATTGCAGGCGTGAGCCACTGTGCTTGGCCAAATACAGTTTTACTTATTCATTTTTTAATCTGTATACATTTGATTTCTTTATCTTGTTGTATGCTCTTCTAGGGCCTCAAGCACAATGCTGAATACATGTGCAGGGAGCCGACATTCTTGCTTTGTTCCTGATCAGTGGAAAAAGAATTTAGTCTTTCATCATTATGTGTGACGTTAGCCGTAGGTTTTTTCCAGGTGCCCATTGTCAGGTGAGGAATTTACCTTATATTCCTAGTTTTGTGAGAATTTTTATCACGAACAGATGTTAGGTTTTGTCTGTGTGTATTGTGGGGGTCAGCAAACATTTTCTATAAAGGGCCCAGTAATAAACATTTTAGGCTTTGTGAGCCATATGATCTTTGTCACAACTACTTGACTCTGCTACTGTCATGTGAAAGGAGACACAGACAATACATAAATAAGTGGGTGTAGCTGTGTTCCAAGAAAACTGTACTTACAAACATAGGTGGCAGGCAGGATTTGGCCTGTGGGTTGTGATTTGTTGATTCTTGGTCTATTAAAATGATCAGGTGGTTTGTCCTTTAGTCTACTAATATGGCATATTATACTATTTCAGTTTTGTATATTAAACTAATTTTGTATTCCTGGGATAAATCTGACTTGGTTATGGTGTACAATCCTTTCTGTACATTGCTGGTGTCAGTTTGCTAATATTTTGTAAAGGATTTTTTTGTGTCTCTGTTCATGAGAGATACTGGTCTGTTCTTTTCTTGTGATGTCTTTGTCTGATTTTGTTATCAAGGTCATACTGGCCTCCCTGAATGAGCTGGGTAGCATTCCTTTTTCTTACTCTAGTTTCTGAAAGAGTCTGTGTAGGATTCACATTACTTCTTTGCAAAAACTATTTACCAGTGAAGACATATGAGCCTGTGTTCTTCTTTATGGGAAGATTTTAATTACTAATTCATTTAAAAAATAGTCATAGGTCTATTCAGTTTTTATATTTCTTTTTAAGTCAGTTTTGATAATTTGTATATTTCTAAGAATTGCTCATTTCATCTACAATGTTTAATTTGTTCATTTCAATTTGTTTCTAATATTGTATTCCTTTATATTTAATTTCTACAGGGTCAATAACGGTGCCCTTTTTTCATTCTTCACTTTGGTAATCTGCGTCTCCTCTTTTTTTCTTGCTCATTCTAGGTAAAGTCTTATCCATTTTATTGATCTTTTCAAAGAATCAGCTTTTAGTTTCACTGATATTATCTATTGTTTTCTCTTCATTGATTTGTGCTCTGATCTTTATGATTTCTGCCCTTTTGCTTATTTGAGGTTTAATTTGCTTTTCTTTTTAGTTTCTTAAGGTAGAAGCTTAGATTATCTGATGTTTTCTTTTATTCTAACATAGGATTTAAAGTTATAAATTTTCCTGTAAGCACCACTTGAGCCGCATCTCACAAATTTTGATATGCTGTATTTTTATTTTCATTTAGTTCAAACTGTCTTTAAATTTTCCTTATGACCTATTAAAAGTATGCTGCTTAATTTCCAAATATTAGAAGCTTTTCCAAATACCTTTCTTTTGTTTATTTCTAATTTAATTATGTTGTGGTCAATAAACATATCTGTTTGATTTCAATCCTTTCAAATCTGAGACTTGTTTTGTGACCCAGCACATGGTCTATCCTGGAGAGTGTTCCATGTGTACTTGAAAAGAATATGTATTCTGCTGCCATTGGGTAGAATGCTCTATAGATGTTAGTTAGATCATGTTGGTTGATAGTGCTGTTTAAACCTATATTCTTGCTGTCTTTCTATCTAGTTGTTCTATTACTGGGGCATTAGTCTCCAACTATTATTTTTGAATTGTCTCTACTTCTTTTCAGTTCTGTCAAGTTTTGTTTCATTTATTTTGGGGAATTTTTTTAGTAGCTCAAAATTTGAAATAATCTAGATGTCCACCAATAGAATGGATAAACTGTGAACTATTTATATAATGTAATACTAATACATCAGTGGACAGGAACAAATGTTGTCTAACAACATAAATGGCTCTCATCAACAAAATGTTGAGTGGAAGAAGAAAGTTGCAAAGGAAAATATAGTGCATGGTTCCATTTATGAAAAGGTCAGAATTGGAAACCACATTGTTTAGAAATATACACACAGATGGTAAAATTATGAAGACGATGACAGTTATACCCAAAGTCAGGACAGTTTTTAGTTCTAGAGGGTATATTGGGACTTCTGGGCTGTTGGCAATGACCATTTCTTGATATGAAAAGCCATTATATGGATACTCACTTTCTAACTATTATTTTACAGTATACGTCTATAGTTTATTTGTATATATGATCTCTCAATTTACACTGAAAAAAAAAGGGGTGTAGCTTTATTAGTAGATGAGACCTTGACTATGTTCTAGATACGATGTATGACCAAAAACAGGGATTACTCTTATGACTCAATAAACTTCCGAAATTGGGTATAAAATATGTTCCCTCCAATCTCACTGTGAGACTAGTGAGCAACAATATAATTTAATACCAAACCCATCTCAAGTTTAACTTATCTAATGCCAAAGAAAAGGTGACTTTAAGTGAACTATTTCATATTTTAAATCTAATAGGGTAATTTCTATTTGAAAGAACATGCTTTGATGTGCAAAGATCATTTCTAGACACAAATCGTCTACAACTTACCATTTTTAATGTTAGGGTTTTTAAAAATAGTGGATATTCTTCAAGTGGGGCAAGTAGAACATGCTGGGAGTGATTTTCACAATCCAGTAACTGACATTATATTAGTCAGAGATTAGGAAGTTCCCTGAAATACTGGTCCAACATTTGGACAAATCTAACAGAAGAGTCAAAATTGAGGCAGATGAATAAGGACAACTGGTCCTTTTTTTTTTTTTTTTTGATGGAGTCTCACTCTGTCACCCAGGCTGGAGTGCAGTGGTGTGATCTCAGCTCACTGCAACCTCTGCTGCCCGGGTTCAAGTGATTCTCCTGCCTTGGCCTCCCAAGTAGCTGGGATTATAGGCACCTGCCACCGCGCCTGGCTAATTTTTGTATTTTTAATAGAGACGGGGTTTCACCATCTTGGCCAGGCTGCTCTTGAACGTCTGACTGGTGATCCACTCGCCTTGGCCTCCCAAAGTGCTGGGATTACAGGCATGAGCCACTGCTCCCGGCAACTGGTTCTATTTTTTTAAGCACCACAGTTAGATTATCTTTTTAGGAAATTTTAGTTTGTGAATCACACATTTTTGACCAAAGAAAATTCTATCAAAACTAATAGCAGGGATTTCAAGGTAAAATCACACAGCTTAATGTTTCCTTTCCTACTGAAGAGTGCCAGCCTTTTCCAGAGCTGCCCTTGCATTGTGAACTTGGGTCCTGCAGTCATTGGAAACCATGTGTCCTAGTCCATTTTCTGCTGCTTATAAGAGAATACCTGAAACTGGGTAATTGTTTTAAGAAAGGAATTTCTTCCAGATATGGAGGCTTAGAAGTCCCAGGTTGGGCTGCATCTGGTGAGGGTGTTCTTGCTGGTGGAGACCCTCTGCAGAGTCCCAAGGCAGTGCAGGGCATCACATGGGGAGGGGGCTAAATGTGCTAGCTCAGGCCTCTCTTTCTCCTCTTATAAAGCCACAAGTCCCCCTCCCATGATACCTATTAATCCATTAGCCGTTACTCCATGAATGGATTAATCTATTCACAAGAGCAGAGCCCTCATGATCCAATCACACTTTAAAGGCCCCACCTCTCAATACGGCTGCACTGGGGAATTAAGTCTCAACATACGTTTGGAGGGGACATTCAAACCACAGCACCATGGTCTGGAGAACTAGGTGCCATAGATTGAATGTGTTCCCCTAAAGTTAATATGTGGAATCCTAATCTCCAGTGTGATAGTATTTGGAGGTGAGGCTTTGGGGAAATAATTACGGCATGAAGGTGGAGCCTCATGAAGGGGATTAGTGCCCTCAAAAGAGAGACTACAGGGCTGGGCGAGGTGGCTCTGTAATCCCAGCACTTTGGGAGGCTAAGGTGGGCGGATCACCTGAGGTCAGGAGTTCCGCCCACCTTACTTGGAAACATAGGAAAACCCCATCACTACTAAAATACTAAAAATACAAAAATTAGCCAGGCATGGTGGTGCGTAGCTGTAATCCCAGAGACTTGGGAGACTGAGGTAGGAGAATTGCTTGAACCCAGGAGGTGGAGGTTGCAGTGAGCTGAGATCATGCCACCGCACTCTAGCCTGGGTAACAGAGTGAAGCTCATGTCAAAAAAAAAAATAATTAAAAAAAATACATAAAAATAAAAGAGACTCCAGAAAGCTCCCTTACCCCTTCTGCCATGTGGAAGATAAAGCAGGAGGATGGCCATCTATAAACCAGGAAGCAGTCCCTTACCAGACACTAAATCTGCTGACATGTTGATCTTAGACTTCCCAGTCTCCAGAACTCTAAGAAACAAATTTCTGTTATTTACACACTACCCAGTTTAAAGTATTTTGTTATAGCAGCCTGAACAAACTAAAATACTGGGCAAGATTTATTTTGCTACCAAAAAAATTAGATATTTATCACTTTTCAATTAAGTGTTTTAGTTTATGACTACATTCAAGATGCAATGATAATAAAGACTAAATTTTTCTACTCTAGGATTACACAGTAAAAACTATGCTTAATTTGCTTATCCATTGCAAAGAATAAAACTGCTTAAAAATTGCTTACACATCTACCATATATTTAATTAAACAAAAATAATGTAAGACATTATAATGAATATCATGGGCTAGCCTGTTTATCAAGAATGATTAGCCAAAAGTAAATATGACATTAAGCCATTGTATGTTTACTGCAATTTCAATATTATGTACAAGAAAGGCCTTTATAGCAGCATGATTTATAATCCTTTGGGATAACCCAGTAATGGGATTGCTGGGTCAAATGGTATTTCTAGTTCTAGATCCTTGAGGAATCGCCACACTGACTTCCACAATGGTTGAACTAGTTTACAGTCCCACCAACAGTGTAAAAGTGTTCCTATTTCTCCACATCCTCTCCAGCACCTGTTGTTTCCTGACTTTTTAATGATCGCCATTCTAACTGGTGTGAGATGGTATCTCATTGTGGTTTTGATTTGCATTTCTCTGATGGCCAGTGACGATCAGCATTTTTTCATGTGTCTTTTGGCTGCATAAATGTCTTCTTTTGAGAAATATCTGTTCATATCCTGTGCCTGCTTTTTGATGGGGTTGTTTTTTTCTTGTAAATTTGTTTGAGTTCTTTGTAGATTCTGGATATTAGCCCTTTGTCAGATGAGTAGATTGCAAAAATGTTCTCCCATTCTGTAGGTTGCCTGTTCACTCTGATGGTAGTTTCTTTTGCTGTGCGGAAGCTCTTTAGTTTAATTAGATCCCATTTGTCAATTTTGGCTTTTGATGCCATTGCTTTTGGTGTTTTAGACATGAAGTCCTTGCCCATGCCTATGTCCTGAATGGTATTGCCTAGGTTTTCTTCTAGGGTTTTTATGGTTTTAGGTCTAACATCTAAGTCTTTAATCCATCTTGAATTAATTTTTGTATAAGGTGTAAGGAAGGGATCCAGTTTCAGTTTTCTACATAACGCTAGCCAGTTTTCCCAGCACCATTTATTAAATAGGGAATCCTTTCCCCATTTCACATCACACACCAGGGCCTGTTGTGGGGTAGGGGGAGGGGGAAGGGATAGCATTAGGAGATATGCCTAATGTAAATGACAAGTTAATGGCTGCAACACACCAATGTGGCACATGTATACATATGTAACAAACCTGCACATTGTGCACATGTACCCTAGAACTTAAATTAAAAAAAAAAAAAAAAAGGCCTAACAGCCTTTTTTAAACAGTACTCCATAAAGCAGCAATGGACATAACTTTCAAATATTTCAAAGGTTACTCTACAACACTGAGTACAAATATTGTCAAACTCAAGGACTTAATTTGGTGTATTATGTATGCTTTCAGTTACACAAATTGGTCTAATAAGCAAATGGGTTAAGAGGAAGCAAAAATTTAGGATCTGAAAGAAGGAATAGCTGAAATTCATGGCTCAAAGATAAGAGGGACTAAAATAATCTTGTCTGTCACCCCGGGTGGAGTACAGTGGTAGGATCAGGGCTCACTGCAGCCTCAATTTCCAGGGCACAAGCGATCCTCCTGCCTTAGCCCCCTGAATAGTTGGGACTACAGGTGTGCACCACCACACCTGGCTAATATTTTAGGGGGGCATTTTAGTAGAGATGAGGTCTTGTTATGTTTTCCAGGCTGGTCTCAAACTCCTGAGATCAAGTGATCCTCCTGCCTCAGCCTCTCAAACTGCTGGGATTACAGGTATGAGTCACTGCACCTGGCTCCAAAGAACTCCTTAGCCTCAGTTTCCTCACTTGCAGAATGGAAATTATGCTTACACTTCATAGAATTGCTAGGGAGACTAAATGAGATCACCTATATAAAAATACCTACCAGAGCACCTGGTATAGAGCAAGTGCTCAATTAATGTTAACTGAATAGTAAACAACAAAGAAAAAGGAAGTTGAGTCAAAAGAGGGATACTTATGTCAGACTGAAAAGCATATGCAACATTTAAAAGGCCACAGACTTTATTAATGGAATTTTACTACTCTGTCTCATTTTAAAGTAATTCTCATCTTATATTTGGGTTACATGTAAAATATTTTCTACTTTAAAGGAATCTACTTTAAGGATCACAAAGTGAAAGTTCTCTGTCTTTTGTAGGGAAGTTGGAGAAAACAGCTCCAACCTTATCAAGGCCAACTGTTAATCCTAGCCATCATCTCCTTAGTTTTTGTGAGGGCAGGCAATTGAAGAAAACTGGTCCATACAGTAGTGGTTCCCAAATCTGGCAGGGTATCAGCACTGCTCAAAGAACTGTTTAACCAGACAGATTCCTGAGTTCATCACCAGTCTACTAGGTTAGAATCTCAGGTGGGATCCGGAACTTGCATATGAAAAGAGTGCTCAGGTGACTGTTCATTAATTAAGAGAATTCTCTTGAAATCCTCATTTTGATGGAGGGAGAATCAATGTGACCAGATTCCTTCTTAGATAACCCCAATACAGAAGATATTCTAGTATCAACATTATGGGTGTTCTATTATGCCTTTCTACAGTCCTTGTCCTGCAAAATGACTCTGGAGGGATTCAACTGAGGGACTGGCCTTGGCTAAGATTTCCCATTTGCTTCCTTCTCAATATGTAGAACTGGTGACTTGGAAAGCTGTACCAACATCCTGCAAATGTGTGTGTGTACACGTGTGCATGTCAGACCATGGAGTTCATAACATAAAATTTCTCATATGAGGACTAAATGGTTCTAAGAATCAGGTATTACATTATTCTAGCAGTTTCCGGATCCATTTATGAGCCTGTGTTTACTATTCCATGGGAGGCAGAAGTAACTTATAAGACTTGACCTTTGTCTTTATTGGACAAGAAACTCAAGGAGAGTCAGAATGGGAGGGAGAGCCACTGTGATTGTTGAATTCTGCAGAGATCATTTTGGGCCTGGTGAAATGGCAGAAATGTCATCTCTCCTTTGAGGATAGAAGCCCAGCACAGAGCTATCTCCTTTATGCTGAATGCTTCCTGGCTCTCACCCCCCAGCAAAAAGGTAACAATATTTCAGGTAAGAGAGAAAACGATTTTTTAAAAGTCTAAAGTGATAAAAATAAAAACAGGAGAAAAAAGTCAAATGACATCATTTGTACAATTAAAGTAGCTATAAGCTAGCAGCAGATTTAGTCTGAAGAAGAGGTTTTGCTGTTGGGCTGGTGGACGGTGTCAGGCACTCGTTCTCCTCGACTTTCTGTCAGGCCCTGAACATACACATGCTCTACATGGATCAGGGAAAGTAGAAAGAATGAACCAGAAAAAGCAAACAGTGGCTCTTTATTGGACTCTCATAGAGCCTGACAGGCCCTCCATGCTCTTCACCCTCTGAGAAAGGTTCAGAAATAGGAAAAAATGAGATCACTTGAAAAATTTATCCTAATACCATAAATCAGAATATTTTACTCTGCTTGAACTATGAAATCACTGCAGGTGACAGTCAAGAAGAGAACCCCTGAGAAACTATTAAAAATTTAGTTAGGCCGATTTACATAGGAATTAGCTTATTGATGAGAACTACTAAAGTGGAGGTCTTCACAGTAGGGTTTTGTAGCTATAAGAATGCATAAATGTGGAATAATGTAGACTTTTAAAAAGCAACTATTCCAACAAAGTGACCAAGACCTCTAGTCTTAACTGAGCTTCTTTATAATATTTTGGAATAAAAGCTGACCTTTTAAGAGTCTATGGAGAGCTGTTCTTCAAAGAATGTTTTCTTGAAGCAGCATTTTATGGTCAACAGGCCCATTGTTCGTTGGTATCCCTCTCTTTCTCATTTCCTCCCTCCCTCCCACTCAGCAAATATTAAAGTGCCCAGTATGTGCCAGGTACATTTCAGATATCCCAGTGAACAAAATATGAAGACCCCTGGCCTCCTGGAGCTTACATTATCTAGGAGGATAATAGTAAATAATTATACAGTATGCTAGATGACAATGCTGTGGAAAAAGAAAATATACAGTAGGATTGGGGGGCTGGGAGTGCAGAAATGTTACCTGGAAGGTCGGGCAGGCATGATGGAGAGAGAGATTTCATTTGCTCATGAGAGTAAAGACTTGAAGGACATGCAGGAATGAGGCCAGCAGATATCTGGAGCAGGGAGAGTGAGCCAGGCAAGGCTCTAAGAGTGGAGAGGGCTGGTGTGTTTGGAGCAATTACCTAGTACTGTGCTTCTCAAACTGGAGCAGGCATCAGTTCACACAGGGGCTGATGTTAAAGCGCTGACTGCCCCAGCCCCATAGATTCTAATTCCATAGGTCTGGGGTAGGGCCTGAGAACCTCCATTTCTAGCAAGTTCCTAGGGGATGCTGATGATGCTATGAGGATCACACTTTGAAAAACAGTGATTTAATATTTATTTATTTATTTATTTATTTATTTTGAGATGGAGTCTCGCTCTGTCCCCTAGGCTGGAGTGCAGTGGCACGATCTCGGTTTCATCACATTGGTCAGGCTGGTCTCGAACTCCTGTCCTCGTGATCTGCCCGCCTCCAGCTCCCAAAGTGCTGGGATTACAGGTGTGAGCCACCGCGCCCAGCCTTGACACATTATTTTTAAAACTCTCTGAGTTACTAAATAATACTGGATCATTAAATCAATTTAATGGGTCTGACTAGCAATTTTAAAAAAAGAAAACAGAATAGGCAATATCGGAGCCCATCACATTTAATGATGGTAAGTACTGTTTTATCAAACTTTCCTTTCAGTTGTATATAAATATGTGAATTGTATCATGATGTAAAATGTATTTTTTGCTGTGGGTGGCAGTCTAAAGAGTTTGAAAGCCACTAATTACTTTACTGTACCATTAAATAATACAAGCCACATTAATACAGCAGAGAGAATTAGGGGAGTCCTATTGTTCCAGTTGGACACTAAGCTGAACTTGCCTTGGGCCTTCTCTTGTACTCACACACAGATTTCCCCATCTGGATTTCTCTTTCATTCCAGCTTTATGGAAACCTTACCATCCCTTTAAGACAGAGGTCAAGTCCAGGTTTCTCTTCAATGTTCCCTGACTAGTTCTTCCCAGCAGTGTCTCCATTCCTTCTTCCAGAACTTAACTTCTACACCATTCATTTGACACGCAGCGTAAAGTGCCCTGCTCTACTCAGCTCTGCAATGCAAGGGGGTGCCTTTCTCTCCTGAAAGGTGATACATTCTTCCGAGGGCAGAGGTGGTGTCTTACACACTTCTGTTTCCCCAACATCCTAGCAATGTTGTGGTCAAAGTGGGGGTAAAATAACGAGCTGCAGTAGGAAGAAACAAACCACATTTGTAAGAGATGCTTTGCTTGTATATTATAGGTGATATCGGTGATGATGATGACGATGCAAATTAATGTAAAGGGACAGGTGGGTGCATACATCCTGAGAAGCAAATCTGGGGAGAGAAGGAGAAGGGTGGTAGAAGAAGAAGGGCCAAATACAGGAAAACCAACTAGCAGGGAAAGCTTAGCGGTAAGAGACCCTTAGTCTTCCACCGGAGAGCCTGGGCTGAGAGGTCCTTGGGACAGCAGGCCATGGAGAAAAGCCTCACTCTTCACTGGGAGTCCCTCCTTTAATGTTCTGCACTAATGCTGTGCAGTGAATAAGGAGAGTTGAAGGACCAAAGGAGAAATCAAGATTTTGGCTGAGAAGAAGGAGAGAAATAGGAATCCAGAGGCAGGGTGGAGAAGTTAATTTACCTCACGAATATGTATTGAATGAGATGGGTGTGCTGGGGGATGGTTTTGCTATAATGGAGGGACATACGTGTGCCATAGGAATGTGGAGAAAACCACCGAGTGTGTGTGGGTGAATCAGAGTGGGCTTCATAGAAAGCGGGGAGCATGATTGGCTCACCTGACAGACAAGCCATGAAACTGTGAGAACCCAGAAGCTGCATGCACAAAGGCCTGGCATGCAAGGACTCTGTCCACCTGACGATCGGCCAGCGGCTGACAGCGTCGGAGCACAGGATCCATAGGAGGAAAAAGAACACAACTTAAGTCAGGAGCTAGGCCATGAAGTGCCTTGTGTGCTGGATCAGAGCAGGGTGTAAGGGCGGCAACAGGGCTAAGGACACCTGGGGAGGAAGAAGGATGTGGAAGTGGAGACCCCAATTAGGAGTTTATAGCAATAGACTGTGGGGGAAATGTGGAGCAGCCACATGGGAGGGTGGCAACGTGGAGGGAAAGGAATGACTTGAGAAATGAGAATTTCTAGGGTTTGGGATCTAACAGTACTTTTGTGTTAGAGGGAGGATGCTGGTTATTCATATTTCCACAGGTGGAGATACACGAGGAGTGTGGATGTGTGGGGAGGCAGAAGAGAGTGACTGTGGACACACGGGGGTTGTTCCTGTGGGACCCCAAGGTGCCCTCCCAGTACAGCACTCAGGAATCTGCTCTGGGGATAGAGAACTGACAAAGAAACGAAAGATGCTTAGGGTGAGATAGGGAAGAGACCCCTGAATAGGAGCAAGGGGAAAGGTTTTAAGCAAGTCAGTTAATATGATTTTTTATATTTTTCTTTATGCAACTAAAAACAACCATGAAAGTATTCTAAAAAGTGGATATAAAATAAAGGCTTTAAAAATCATTTAGTGTGAAACTGGTAATTACTTTTAATTCCTATGACTTATCAAGTGTCTTGAGTAAATGAAAAGTTTGATTAATGTCAATAACATATTATTCCATACTTTCTTATTTACACTAAAAGGTAAGTTATCTTCTGGTTAATTCCCCTTGAAAAGCACTACCTAGTTTTCAAACACTAAATACAGTAAAATTCTTAATCCTCAAATGACATAGATAATTCACTAAACTGAAGAAAAGAGGGGACTTGAGAGCCCAACATAATAAAATCTGAGGTGGTAGTGGTATGAGAACACGCACGGATCTGGATGAATTCTGACCCATCACCATGACATTCAAATTGCTCCACAGTAAGCTAAATGCGAGCCAGGAACATGCCCTGTTGTGGATACAGACAGTGAGAGCTTTGAGCTGCGGCTTCTAAGTCGGCTCCCAGAGGACATACTAACTTTATTTATTTCCTTCCAAATCCTAAAGGAGAAATAAGTGACTCAGGATTTCAGAGCCTGTTCTTTAGGTCTCTGTTTAAGCAGGAGGCTCCGGAAAAAATAATTACCTGGTATTGCCTTTCCCAGACTTCACAGAATACCAGTAAGAAGAGAATGTTTAGAATGATATTAATACTATTTACTCTGAACAGCCAAGTTGTTTAACTATATAGACAGATTTATCCAAAGAGTATGCATTCCCACATAGGATATTACACAAATATTTTAGAAGGCGATGTCAAATAATATTTGATTGAAAAATATTTTATTTGGTTGGAAGTCAATTACTCTTCCATGGGCTTCCAGATCTTACTGTTTACTTGCCCAAAATTGGAAGAATACTACTTCTACAAAGTTGGCTTCAATTCTACAATGCAAGGGAAAGTTCTAAAACTTTTGGCTCATCGGCTTCAGCTGACATTAGCTGGTGAATTTTTCATGAGTAAGGGGCGCTGTGATCCTCTTAACAACCCAGAAGGTAGTTGTAAAGAATTCTGAGTTTCTAAGTGTTTAATTTATATATTTTAAGAAACAACAAATCAATTAGTATATATTATTCCAAATTTTCATAGAGGGCTTATTAAGACAGCATTTCCAGTTTGAAACCAACTCTTTTACATCAATATCATGTATGAAACAATTATTACACACCCGACAATTATTTTATCAGTATATATTAGTAAACTACTCCAAAGACTATAATGTGCTGTCATGTAGTATAATGTAAACATTATTCAACACAGCTTGAATTTTGAATCAACTTTAGATACTGTGGTATTCTGTGAATTAAACTCTAGAGATTTTAAGTGACTCATTTTATTATAAACACTCAATCCAAAAAGATGATTAAAATAATTGAGATAAGGCTTGATTGTAAGGATAAACAGCCTTTTATTTCTAGTAACATCTGTGGTAATAATATGCTATCATTTAAACCAACTAGGATGACTCACCATCTGTGGGTAAATGTAATTTTAGTAAATGTAATCTTTTCTAGTACTGGTGATAGTGTTTTTTTTTGTTTTTTGTTTTTTTTTTAAACGGAATCATCCATCCTCTATCCTTTTGCAACCATGAAGTGAGTTGGCAAGCTGAGGTCAGGAGTACAACTTCTTGCTATGTTCCAGAACCAAATTAACTGGCCCTCTTAAGAAATTTACCCATGACCTTGGCCTCAATAGGATCTTGCTCTAAATCAGAGTCAACTTGCCTGGGACCCACCATAGATCAATTATTTTCTCTATTTAGCCATAATTCTGAAAAACGAAAAGCATTACATTTTTGTTTATATGTCACTGTCTCAAATATAAATGACATTTTATTTTTGAATATAGTATAATAAATGAACAAATATTAACATTCCAGCACTTAGCCTGCACACTGTAATTCATTTTGCTTTAAGGTAAGTATTACAGTGAACTACAAGATTAACCTTCCCCACACTCCATTGCAGTGTCCTTTTTTGGCAGCCTCGATATTTCTACTTTGTTCTTGACTGAGCTTACACACCAAGATCCATCACTTCCTGGGAGTAGCCAATTTAATCTTCATAGATTTTTTTGTACTGGTTCACATGGTATAGTTTACATAAATTTGAAATAGTTCAAAAAAAATCCCACAAAAATACCCCCAAACCAACCAACAAACCAAGGTCTTACTTTATGTAAAAATGGAAACAATATGAATTCTCTATATTTAAAAAAATTATCTGGAATAGGAACACATCCAAGCTGGAGGGCCCAGTGAACTGTAACCTGTTTTTATGCTATTACCACATGGTGGTGCCACTTTGGCTGATAAACAGAACATTTGCCATCTTTGCTCAGTACCGTGTGAATCTCCCTGTTGTTTATGTACAGTGGAACTTCAGTAAGTGATTATGATGACTAATGTGCTGTTATTTTACAAACTCTGTTATTATAATTGAAAATATTTTTATATCCTACAACAATATCTCTCAAGCATTTATTAAGCAGTGGTTCTAGCGATAGTGCTGAAAAACACAGCCCCCAAAAACAGTAACAACACTGGAACAGACGTGAACTGTGACAAAACACTATGAAGGCCAAATATCCACTATGACCTCCTGTGTTGGTAATTTAGGTGAAAGCACTCTAAAAAATTAGAGCTAATGAAGAAAAAACTAAAAAGAACAGTAAAGTAAAAGTAAGCTGCAATGCTGTACATTCATGCATTCCCCAAAGGATCTTCTTTACATCTGTTTCTTATGGGATAATTAGTCTTGAAGTGTGAGTTTTATATTGTGAGACTGCTTCAGGAATACATCTATCAAACAGATGTAAATGCCTTCTTCAAATACAGCACTTCCCCCACCTTCTCCACGAAGTGCATCTCTTTCCACTATTACATCCCAGGCACACAGTAAACAGTGCAGCAATTATGAATGTGGGCACTGGAGACAGACTTCCTGGGTTTCAATCTGCAGGCTCCATCATTTTCCAGTTGCATGGGTTTGGCTAAGTTTCTTAACCTCACTGTACATCAGTTTCCTCATCTGAAAAATTAGGATGATACCACTACCCACCGCAAAGGGCTGTGGTAGGGACTGAATGAGCTTGATGTAACACATTTAGAACCTGTGTGGCACTGAGTCACACTATGGAAATATTAGCTACTGTTGTGATCATCTTCATCACCACCTTCCCATTAACTCTTGATGATACTCTTAAGGCCGAATTTGTTTCACTGGGTTAAAAAAAATAAGGTGTCCTTTTATTAACAGTACTTGTAGGATATGCAGTGGCATGAAAGTATTAATGCTTCTTTTGAAAAGCTGTCAGAAACCTTTGTCACAGTTCTGAGGAGCCCTTCTAGTCTATGTACTGGATAAGCAGCATGATTCTGGGTAGGGTCTGCTAAGACACTAACATTTACATCAAGGGACATGGCAGTGTCAAGTGGACATTTCTTTAGCCTTCTTACCTTCAGTCTGTCTTTGGGCAGCGCAACGACGCCTTGCTTAATGATTTCCAGGACCCGTTCTACTGACAGCTCAGCTCCAGCTTGCAGCAACCTTGAGCTAAAGAAGGAGATCACCTGTAATGTAAAGTGTTATTTTTTAAACAAGAAGAGGTATGAAATGTATTTTTAGTAGCCGCCTTTCTCACATGGTAGTCAAACTATCATGATTCCATTCCTACAGTGACCCGGCTTTTAATTCACTAGCCCTCCTAAATGCAGTTTGCTCTCCGTTGGGTTTGATAGCCAAATCAGAGGCAACCCCTCAATATCCAGGGCTGATTATTCATTCTGTGAATTAAGGAGCCTCCTGAATTCTACTCTTTCTTGTGCTGCCTGACCTTGCATTTATATTTCATTTATAGAGCAGTATCCAACAGAAAGTCGGGAGAGAAAGCTAAACCCTAAAGCCTATCACTTTTGAAGCTTAATATTAGCTCTCGCTCTCTCTCTCTCTCAAAAGGGCTTAACAGGAAAGAATTTGAAACTAATGGCTAAAATGATGTTTTGGGGATTATCTATGAATTTAGCCACATTTCCCTTATCATGATCACCAGGGATAATAAATAGCAACCTATAATTACTTTTGCTTCATGTTATAGCACAGCCCAAAGTATGCAGCAAGATATTAACACAGTAGCATTCTGGAAATACACGGTCCCTAAATATCTGTCACTAAAAAATGAAAACAAAACATCATTTTTCAGCAAATTATTTTTAAAACCACAATGTTCATAAATCAAGAAGACTGCAGATCCCTTTTAACTTCAAGAGAATAACATTTAGGTGTTTATAGTCAGACATGCAAAAATATAAAAAATTATTGTGTTTTTGTAAAGTTGAGCATTACCTTTTATGTCTTCTATTTTATAGGTAAAATATATTAAGTTACAAACAATCCTTCACAAATGTTTTTATGCATTTTCTTTCAGAATTACTCTCCTAAATGCTAATTGTTTAAGAGTACAATAACTTTTGTCTTATCCATTCTAGTGGAAAGTACACTATATTACATAAATGCCACTAAATGCATTTGTTCTGGAAGGTAAAGAGACTTAGCTGGCGCCACAGCCATTAACAAGCATGTGCCTCACAATTCTGTGGCAATGAGTGAGAACAAAGGCAGCTCATGGCTGGTGACACTGCTTGTGATTCCAAATAAACCATTTCTTTATCTCAAGCAGTTTGCTGGCACCACCAGCTACTTTGCAAGCTGCTTATTTTGTCCACAAGTGGGCTTTTCGGTACGTGCCTGTGGGCCTTGTTCTTCCCCATGTTGGATTTTAAGTTCTTTTTGAGTTTCTGGGATTAATATTTTGTTCACAGAGTTTAGACACAGCGGTCCAAAAATTGATTTTTATAATATAGTGAATAAATATTTGAAGAAAGACACAACACAGATAGCAAAACATATTGTAATAGATTAAAATCCTATTTTAAAAATATGCAACAATGAATACACAAAATAAATGCTTTCCTTTTGTGTAAATATCTTCACAGGTTGTAAACTGAGCATAGTTTTTCTGAGAAAAGAATTGGTTAACCATATGAAATGCCAATTTTGTTGGTAAAAAAATGGTTTAATGTTAGAAATTTCATATGGGTCAATCTAACACCTATGCATATTATCTTCTTTGACCAAAAAATATTTAAAAAGTAGGAGCTTATCTGTTAAAAACACATTCTAAAAAATAAAAAAATGGTAATTAAAAAGTAGATAGATGTTACATATGCTTGAGGCTTACTGAATTTTTTTCTTCTTTCTAACGTGCTGAAAGCTGATATTTCACTACTGGATTTTTGTTTTGTTTATAGCAGTAGATCATATAGACAAGCAGTAGTTCTCAAGCATGGCTGATCATCAGAAGTAGCTGAGAAGCCTTGTGAAATTCTGATCCCAGGGCCTAGTCAGGGACCTTCTATTATACATCAGGCTCTCCAGGTGATTTTGATGATCAGTCAGAATCCAGACCAGAGGTTTCCAAACTTTTCAAGTTGTACACATCTACAAGTAAAAAAATGAGGATGTGCTTGCAATATATGTTCTAGTTCTTTATAAATCATGCAATATACTACAGCACTGATGTTTTACATATTATAAAATGTTCATAAAATAAATTTAAAAGAATGAGATAAAGATAAAATCAATTAGATTAAAAAAAACCAATGATACAAAACATGTTTTTTGTACTCATTACAATGTCATTGAAAATAATCTGGGTAATTACAGATTACTAATCACAGCAATTTCACATGACCATCAGCAAGCACAGTATTCATCCACGGTAAGATGCATCGTTTATTACAGTGAATATTAAATCCATAGTGCCCAACAGTCTTCCTGATAACTTTTATGGATCCATTTTCTGTGAGATTAGACTGGTTCATCACTGTTTTTCCCTTGTAATGTGGCACTTGTTCCAGGAGGATGGGGATGCCAGCTCTGCCATTATCTTTTGTCATATGTGCTTATATTTTTCTATCACCTTCAGTGTGTGGGGAAACACGCTATTTCGTGAGGGTTTAACTAAATCTAGATACTGTAACCAGGAACACATATACTACACTAAGCTTTACGTGAATGAACAGGTGAGCGCATGTATGCCAAGCCCTACAAGTTGAGGAACTCCTATCTCCTCCCTCAGGATATCTGGAGTACTGAGGCTGACACAGACCCTGGAAGGTTGTAAAGGCCAATACTATTAGTAAAACTAAATCTCCTTATTTTTAGATGAATAAATAACAGCTCTAATATTTTCTTTCCATGCTTCTACGGATGAACTGTTAGTGCAATCTCTGGGGCATGTGCAGCCATCCGCTTTGATAATCACTAATCGAGATAACAAAAGGCACATAATCAGAGTTAAAGGGAACTCACAGTATTCACTTACTACTCAAAGACACGACAAACCAACAAAAGGGAGTGTACTTATGTGTCACACCACCAAGAACAAAGTAATGCAATGACAGTTTTGCTTTGTTGACTCTGCGGCCTATACTGGCTTTCCTCTAAGCCACAAGGAATTTCCATTTCCACTGGGAGAGCTGCAGAGGAGGCATGAGGCTGGGTTTCCAACTAAATTCCTTTTTCAAACTGGTTCTCATTTGTATGTTTTAAAGCTGACATTCTCATGTTTTTGCATTCAAACTCACATGATTTTAGAAAATGATAAAACAACCACTTGCAGAAGGGAAGTATAATTTATGTATCAAAACCGAAGGAAACAAATCTATCCTGAATGTTTATCATGGACTGTGTGCTGTACATATACTATTTATTTAATTCTCATGACAATCCCATGAGGCTGATAAAAATCTCTGTCCTACAGAATTGTAAAAAGGATCAGAGACAAACTAGACTGGGGTGACCCAGGCAAGTGGGAGGAGTAGGACTCCAGCTCAGGTATTTCTTCTTACTTTATCATGTCTCCGGCAATTCCTGTGTAGCAAAATGGAGCATTAGCTTAGTTTTTCAAATAGGAGATATCTAAGTGAAAGGTGTAAGTTGTTCAGCCAAACCTTTCAGATGTTGTCTGACTGCAACACCAGCAAAGAACGTGAAACAATTCATTCAAAGATAAGAGCTTCTATTTCCTACTCCCAGGTTATAATTTTGCATATAATAGTACTTTTAGTGATGATGACTACAACAGATGTGTGGCTTTTATCCATTTGTATAGCAACCATTAAAACTGTTAAAATAGATGAACTTTTATTCCTCTGAAAATCTCTGCATGAGACACAGCCAATAACAGAAAAAATTCAAGTAAAACCTTTAGTGAAAGTGGGGATGAATGCTTTGTTGGGGTAATTCAAAGACAACCTTTCAAAGGAAGGTACTTTTCCAAAGCACATGTTTTACAACCCTCCTCTACCTACAATATTTGGCTGTAACTCATGAAATCCAAGTACAGCATATTACATTCCATTATGCTATTAGCTTTGAACAGTGATTGCCCACTGTCATATACTGATTAATCAGTTGTATACTTTGAGTAATGTCAAATCACATTTAACCACCTGTCATGAAACAAGTGAATGATTATTATTAATAGATCACAGATTAATAGAAATGAGAAGCTTTTCTGGAGTAGAGGAGGATAAAAAGGAGCTAGTATGTGCTCCTCAGGCAAAATGCTTGCTTGCTAAAAATGGCCACTCTCCTAAGAGGTAGAAGAAGACAGCTAAGTTTTATTTTATTTTATTTTTATTTTTTAAGACAATGATAAACATGTAAAATACATATATATTTCCTCATTGACTTGTTTGAGTTTCCCCTCAAGTTACTGTATTCTAATCAATACATATATTGACAATCCATTCAGCAAAGAAGCTCTCCCGAGGATTTACCAGGGAAATAAATAGATGATACCATTTTCTCTCTTGAAGAAAGACACAGTGTAATTTGTGAGATAAGACAGATCAAACCTGTATAATTAGAATAGACATCATGGTAAAGTGGATAATGAACTACTCAAAGAAGGCTTAGATTTGAGTCCTGCCTCTGATACTAGCAATGTGACTTGTAAAACACTCAACATCTAGATGTAGCATGATGCAGTGGTTTAGAGAACTTACCTGGTGTCGGACGGCTTGGGTTTAAATCCCACCTCTTCTTATAATATCTTCAAAGTGACAAAGTTGCAGCATCTACTGCATAGGAACCAATAATCATAATGCGGCAACTTTGTCATTTTGTAAATGAGGGTACTGATATACACCTAATAACAGTAAGAGCTAACGCTCTGTGAGCACTTACCATGTGCAAAGCACTTTGCACTGTGCAGACATTAACTTATTTAAGGCTGTAAATTTCTCTCTGGGCTTTTGCTGGGTCCCACAAATTTTGACATGTTACAGTTTCATTTATGTTCACTTTAAATTTGTTCTATTTCCCTTGTAAACTTCTTTTTGACACATGGGTGTATTGTTCAATTTCCAAGTATTTGGAGATTTTCCAGATATCTTATTTCTTTTTTTTAATACTTTAAGTTTTAGGGTACACGTGCACAATGTGCAGGTTAGTTACATATGTATACATGTGCCATGTTTGTGTGCTGCACCCACTAACTCGTCATTTAACATTAGGTATATCTCCAAATGCTATCCGTCCCCTCTCCCCCAACCCCACAACAGGCCCCAGTGCGTGACGTTCCCCTTCCTGTGTCCATGTGTTCTCATTGTTCAATTCCCACCTGAGTGAGAACTTGCGGTGTTTGGTTTTTTATCCTTGCGATAGTTTGCTGAGAATGATGGTTTCCAGCTTCATCCATGTCCCTACAAAGGACATGAACTCATCATTTTTTATGGCTGCATAGTATTCCATGGTGTATATGTGCCACATTTTCTTAATCCAGTCTATCATTGTTGGACATTTGGCTTGGTTCCAAGTCTTTGCTATTGTGAATAGTGCTGCAATAAACATACGTGTGCATGTGTCTTTATAGCAGCATGATTTATAATCTTTTGGGTATATATCCAGTAATGGGATTGCTGGGTCAAATGGTATTTCTAGTTCTAGATCCTTGAGGAATCGCCACACTGACTTCCACAATGGTTGAACTAGTTTATAGTCCCACCAACAGTGTAAGAGTGTTCCTATTTCTCCACATCCTCTCCAGCACGGGTTGTTTCCTGACTTTTTAATGATTGCCATTCTAACTGGTGTGAGATGGTATCTCATTGTGGTTTTGATTTGCATTTCTCTGATGGCCAGTGATGATGAGCATTTTTTCATGTGTCTTTTGGCTGCATAAATGTCTTCTTTTGAGAAGTGTCTGTTCATATCCTTCACTCACTTTTTGATGGGGTTTTTTTTTTCTTGTAAATTTGTTTGAGTTCATTGTAGATTCTGGATATTAGCCCCTTGTCAGATGGGTAGATGGCAAAAATTTTCTCCCATTCTGTAGGTTGCCTGTTCACTCTGATGGTAGTTTCTTTCGCTGTGCAGAAGCTCTTTAGTTTAATTAGATCCCATTTGTCAATTTTAGCTTTTGTTGCCATTGCTTTTGGTGTTTTAGACATGAAGTCCTTGCCCATGTCTATGTCCTGAATGGTATTGCCTAGGTTTTCTTCTAGGGTTTTTATGGTTTTAGGTCTAACATCTAAGTCTTTAATCCATCTTGAATTAATTTTTGTATAAGGTGTAAGGAAGGGATCCAGTTTCAGCTTTCTACATATGGCTAGCCAGTTTCCCAGCACCATTTATTAAATAGGGAATCCTTTCCCCATTTCTTGTTTTTGTCAGGTTTGTCAAAGACCAGATGGTTGTAGATATGCGGCATTATTTCTGAGGGCTCTGTTCTGTTCCATTGGTCTATGTCTCTGTTTTGGTACCAGTACCATGCTGTTTTGGTTACTGTAGCCTTGTAGTATAGTTTGAAGTCAGGTAGCGTGATGCCTCCAGCTTTGTTCTTTTGGCTTAGGATTGACTTGGCAATGCGGGCTCTTTTTTGGTTCCATATGAACTTTAAAGTAGTTTTTTCCAATTCTGTGAAGAATGTCATTGGTAGCTTGATGGGGATGGCATTGAATCTATAAATTACTTTGGGCAGTATGGCCATTTTCATGATATTGATTCTTCCTACCCAGGAGCATGGAATGTTCTTCCATTTGTTTGTATCCTCTTTTATTTCATTAAGCAGTGGTTTGTAGTTCTCCTTGAAGAGATCCTTCACATCCCTTGTAAGTTGGATTCCTAGGTATTTTATTCTCTTTGAAGCAATTGTGAATGAGAGTTCACTCATGATTTGGCTCTCTGTTTGTCTGTTATTGGTGTATAAGAATGCTTGTGATTTTTGCACATTGATTTTGTATCCTCAGACTTTGCTGAAGTTGCTTATCAGCTTGAGGAGATTTTGGGCTGAGACGATGGGGCTTTCTAGATATACAATCATGTCATCTGCAAAAAGGGACAATTTGACTTCCTCTTTTCCTAATTGAATATCCTTTATTTCCTTCCCCTGCCTGATTGCCCTGGCCAGAACTTCCAATACTACGTTGAATAGGAGTGGTGAGAGAAGGCATCCCTGTCCTGTGCCAGTTTTCAAAGGGAATGCTTCCAGTTTTTGCCCATTCAGTATGATACTGGCTGTGGGTCTTTCATAGATAGTTCTTATTATTTTGAGATACGTCCCATCAATACTGAATTTATTGAGTTTTTAGCATGAAGTGTTGTTGAATTTTGTCAAAGGCTTTTTCTGCATCTATTGAGATAATCATATGGTTTTTGTCATTGGTTCTGTTTATATGCTGGATTATGTTTATTGATTTGGTATGTTGAACCAGCCTTGCATCCTAGGGATGAAGCCCACTTGATCATGGTGGATAAGCTTTTTGATGTGCTGCTGGATTTGGTTTGCCAGTATTTTATTAGGATTTTTGCATCAATGTTCATCAGGGATATTGGTCTAAAATTCTCTTTTTTTGTTGTGTCTCCGCCAGGCTTTGGTATCAGGATGATGCTGGCCTCATAAAATGAGTTAGGGAGGATTCCCTCTTTTTCTATTGATTGGAATAGTTTCTGAAGGAATAGTACCAGCTCCTTTTTGTACCTCTGGTAGAATTCAGCTGTGAATCCATCTGGTCCTGGACTTTTTTTGGTTGGTAAGCTATTAATTATTGCCTCAATTTCAGAGCCTGTTATTGGTCTATTCAGAGATTCAACTTCTTCCTGGTTTAGTCTTGGGAGGGTGTGTGTCCAGGAATTTATCCATTTCTTCTAGATTTTCTAGTTTATTTGCGTAGAGGTGCTTATAGCATTCTCTGATGGCAGTTTGTATTTCTGTGGGATCAGTGGTAATATCCCCTTTATCATTTTTTATTGCGTCTATTTGATTCTTCTCTCTTTTCTTCTTTATTAGTCTTGCTAGCAGTCTATCAATTTTGTTGATCTTTTCAAAAAACCAGCTCCTGGATTCATTGATTTTTTGAAGGGTTTTTTGTGTCTCTATCTCCTTCAATTCTGCTCTGATCTTAGTTATTTCTTGCCTTCTCTAGCTTTTGAATGTGTTTGCTCTTGCTTCCCTAGTTCTTTTAATTGTGATGTTAGGGTGTCAATTTTAGATCTGTCCTGCTTTCTCTTGTGGGCATTTAGTGCTATAAATTTCCCTCTACACACTGCTTTGAAGGTGTCCCAGAGATTCTGGTATGTTGTGTCTTTGTTCTCTTTGGTTTCAAAGAACATCTTTATTTCTGCCTTCATTTCGTTATGTATCCAGTAGTCATTCAGGAGCAGGTTGTTCAGTTTCCATGTAGTTGAGCGGTTTTGAGTGAGTTTCTTAATCCTGAGTTCTAGTTTGACTGCACTGTGGTCTGAGAGACAGTTTGTTAGAATTTCTGTTCTTTTACATTTGCTGAGGAGAGCTTTACTTCCAACTATGTGGTCAATTTTGGAATAAGTGTGGTGTGGTGCTGAGAAGAATGTATATTCTGCTGATTTTGGGTGGAGAGTTCTGTAGATGTCTATTAGGTCTGCTTGGTTAAGAGCTGAGCTCAATTCCTGGATATCCTTGTTAACTTTCTGTCTCGTTGATCTGTCTAATGTTGACAGTGGGGTGTTAGAGTCTCCCATTATTATTGTGTGGGAGTCTAAGTCTCTTTGTAGGTCTCTAAGGACTTGCTTTATGAATCTGGGTGCTCCTGTATTGGGTGCATATATATTTAGGATAGTTAGCTCTTCTTGTTGAATTGAACCCTTTACCATTATGTAATGGCCTTCTTTCTCTCTTTTGACCTCTGTTGGTTTAAAGTCTGTTTTATCAGAGACTAGGATTGCAACCCCTGCCTTTTGTTTTCCATTTGCTTGGTAGATCTTCCTCCATCCCTTTATTTTGAGCCTATTTGTGTCTCTGCACGTGAGATGGGTTTCCTGAATACAGCACACTGATGGGTCTTGACCGTTTATCCAATTTGCCCGTCTGTGTCTTTTAATTGGAGCATTTAGCCCATTTACATTTAAGGTTAATATTGCTATGTGTGAATTTGATCCTGTCATTATGATGTTAGCTGGTTATTTTGCTTGTTAGTTGATGCAGTTTCTTCCCAGCCTTGACGGTCTTTACAATTTGGCAAGGTTTTGCAGTGGCTGGTACCGTTTGTTCCTTTCTATGTTTAGTGCTTCCTTCAGGAGCTCTTTTAGGGCAGGCCTGGGGGTGAGAAAATCTCTCAGCATTTGCTTGTCTGTAAAGGATTTTATTTCTCCTTCACTTATGAAGCTTAGTTTGTCTGGATATGAAATTCTGGGTTGAAAATTATTTTCTTTAAGAATGTTGACTATTGTCCCCCACTCTCTTCTGGCTTGGAGAGTTTCTGCCGAGAGATCAGCTGTTAGTCTGATGGGCTTCCCTTTGTGGGTAACCCGACCTTTCTCTCTGGCTGCCCTTAACATTTTTTCCTTCATTGCAACTTTAGTGAATCTGACAATTACGTGTCTTGGAGTTGCTGTTCTTGATGAGTATCTTTGTGGCGTTCTCTGTATTTCCTGAATTTGAATGTTGGCCTGCCTTGCTAGATTGGGGAAGTTCTCCTGGATAATATCCTGCAGAATGTTTTCCAACTTGGTTCCATTCTCCCCGTCACTTTCAGGTACACCAATCAGACGTAGATTTGGTCTTTTCACAAAGTCCCATATTTCTTGGAGGCTTTGTTCGTTTCTTTTTATTCTTTTTTCTCTAAACTTCTCTTCTCGCTTCATTTCATTCATTTGATCTTCCATCACTGATACTCTTTCTTCCAGTTGATCGAATCGGCTACTGAGGCTTGTGCATTCGTCACGTAGTGCTCGTGCCTTGGTTTTCAGCTCCATTAGGTCCTTTAAGGACTTCTGTGCATTGGTTATTCTAGTTAGCCTTTCGTCTAATTTTTTTTCAAGGTTTTTAACTTCATTGCCATGGGTTTGAACTTCCTCCTTTAGCTCGGAGTAATTTGATCATCTGAAGCCTTCTTCTCTCAACTCTTCAAAGTCATTCTCCGTCCAGCTTTGTTCCGTTGCTGGTGAGGAGCTGCGTTCCTTTGGAGGAGGAGAGGCACTCTGATTTTTAGAGTTTCCAGGTTTTCTGCTCTGTTTTTTCCCAATTTTGTGATTTTATCTACCTTTGGTCTTTGATGATGGTCATGTACAGATGGGGTTTTGGTGTGGATGTCCTTTCTGTTTGTTAGTTTTCCTTCTAACAGTCAGGACCCTCAGCTGCAGGTCTGTTGGAGTTTGCTGGAGGTCCACTCCAGACCCTGTTTGCCTGGGTATCAGCAGCGGAGGCTACAGAACAGCGGATATTGGTGAGCAGCAAATGTTGCTGCCTGATTGTTCCTCTAGAAGTTTTGTCTGAGAGGAGTACCCAGCCGTGTGAGGTGTCAGTCTGCCCCTACTGGGGGGTGCCTCCCAGTTAGGCTACTCAGGGGTCAGGGACCCACTTGAGAAGGCAGTCTGTCCATTCTCAGATCTCCAGCTGCGTGCTGGGAGAACCACTACTCTCTTCAAAGCTGTCAGACAGGGACATTTAAGTCTGCAGAGGATTCTGCTGCCTTTTGTTTGGCAATGCCCTGCCCCAAGACGTGGAGTCTACAGAGGCAGGCAGGCCTCCTTGAGCTGTGGTGGGCTCCACCCAGTTCGAGCTTCCTGGCCACTTTGTTTACCTACTCAAGCCTCGGCAATGGCGGATGCCCCTCCCCCAGCCTCACTGCCACCTTGCAGTTTGATCTCAGACTGCTGTGCTAGCAATGAGCGAGGCTCCGTGGGTGTAGGACCCTCTGAGCCAGGCATGGGATATAATCTCCTGGTGTGCCATTTGCTAAGACCGTTGGAAAAGCACAGTATTAGGGTGGGAGTGACCCGATTTTCCAGGTGCCGTCTGTCACCCCTTTCTTTGACTAGGAAAGGGAATTCACTGACCCCTTGTGCTTCCCAGGTGAGGCAATGCCTCGCCCTGCTTCGGCTCACGTGCAGTGCGCTACACCTACTGTCCTGCACCCACTTTCCGGCACTCCCCAGTGAGATGAACCCGGTATCTCAGTTGGAAATGCAGAAATCACCCGTCTTCTGCATCGCTCACACTGGGAGCTGTAGACTGGAGCTGTTCCTATTCGGCCATCTTGGCTCTTCTTACTGATTTCTATTCAATAGTTTAATTTCACTATGGTCAAAGAATATACTCTAGGTGATCTCATCTCATTTAAATTTGCTGAGGTTTGTTTTACAGCCCCATACATGGTCTCTCTTAGAGAACGGTTCACGTGCACTGATGTTGTTGGGTGGTATGTTCTATAAATGTGAACTCATCAAGTTGGTGTTTAGTATTGTTTGGGTCTTCTGTATCATCACAAATTTTCTGTTTATTTGCTGTATCAATTACTGAGAAAGAAGTGTTGACTTCTCCAATTATGGGTTTGTTTGTGTCTCCTTGCCATTCTATCAGTTTTTATTTCATGCATTTCGAAGCTCTGTTGTATACACATTTATGGTTGTTATGTCTCCTTGGTGAATTGACTTCTTTATCATTACATGGAGTCCCTCTTTATCCCTGGTAATGCTCCCTGTGTTGAAGTCTACTTTGTCTGCTATTAATATAGTTATCCTACCCCTTTTTTTAAATTAATGCTTACAAAGTAAAAGTTCTTTTATCCTTTTGCTTTTAACCAATCTATTTCTTTATGTTTAAGGTGGGTTTCTTATAGACAGCACATAGTTAGGTCTTGCTTTTTATCCAATCTGAAATTTTCTGTCTTTTAACTGAGGCATCAGGATTATTTGCATTTGATTTAATTATTGGCATGGATGGATTTAAATACATGGATGGATTTTTGTTGTTGTTGTTCCACTATTTTGTTGTTGTTGTTCCACTATTATTTATTCTGCTTTTCCTGCCTGCCTTTGGACTGGGTATAATTTTATGATTTCTATTTTATCTTCATCTTTGACTTACTACTTATATTTCTATTTTAATGTTTTCTTTAGCGGTTGCCCTAGAGTTTATACTATACACCTTTAATTATCACAGTCTATCTTCAAATAATATTATACTACTTGACACTGTGAAGAACTGTGAAAAGTGAAATGGTACCCTACTTGTGAGTTAACAATTTATCCAGTCTATAGTTCATGGATCCTGGAAGAAGAGATATTTCTGGGTCAGAGACGGAGGGAAGTTTGTTAGTCACAGCAATAGCAGTGATCAGAGCATCTGCATTACCACACTGGCTCCCCAAGCCCCAGTTTGCTTAGGGTTATGTGACAAGGGTCAGACAATACTTGCACATGCAGTAAATTATACCCTGTAACCATCTGCCCCTCATTATCACAGAATGTTCACTCCACCTTCCCAGCCAGTTCCCCATAACTCCGTCCCACCCACTATTCTCTGTGCCTAGAGTGCTCTGTCCCCAGATAGCTGCATAGCTCACTCTCTACCTGCTTCAAGTTTTGGCTCAAACGCACCTGATTACATTCTTTAAATCTGCAATCTCCTACCCGTATTCTGACGAGCTCTCATTATTCTCCTTTCTTACTCTTTTTTTTTTCCTTAAGCCACTGGGTAGATATTGATGTCATATATTGGGATAAGAAAGGCTATAGAAGAAAATATTTTATATTGCATTGGTTTTTGCAGAAAATCAAGAATTATGATTTAACCTTGTTTAACAATTGTGGGACTGTCAAGTCAGTGCTAGTTTAGAGCTTGATAAGGATGGTCAGGTCTGGAAATACACAAGATCTAATGTGAATTCTACACTGTCCAGAGATAACAAGATTTCTTGCCTTTACCTTACTATACAATGGTTATAGTTCATTGCATCTGTCCTCTACTCATATTCAGCCATTTCTTAGGTAACCAGACAATTTATTTTATGTTCTCTCTTGTTTGGTGTCATATTCAACCTTGTCTTGCTGCTTAATTCAGCCTGATCATATCACCTTATGTTTTAGATGGGAGAGATAGGCACCAGTGTGTAATAAAAATGTGGGCACTTGAAAAACATCTAATTCCTTCTGCAGACGTTAAAAGTGCTCCAAGGTTAGCCACTTCTGTCTTCTGAGATACTGAGTGCTGCTAAATGTCTTAACCAAAAATAATCAACTCTCAACTCCCTGCCCACTAAAAATAACAGTAGATTCATCTCCTCCACCAACTTTTTTCTTCTACAGTCTTTCACAGAGTTAACTTCTGAAGGTTAACTCTATGAAAGAAGAAAGTAGCAAAAGCTTGTTTAAGCCAAAATTTCAGGGATCTTTGGGGGATAGATGGGGAAGGTAAAGTACTGAAAAAGGCACACAGTAGAGATGTTATTTATATCTTTATCACAGCATCTTTTCAAAATATGTAAAAGGAGTTTAAAATGTTTTTTAAATGAATTTCCAGTGTGCCCAGCACTATTTTGGATGATAGTATTCAACAAAAAGTTGTTGGAAAACCTGCTCATTTGGAATCTTAATTAGGTTTATCCAAGTGAATGCTGAAAACATGGGATTTAATAGAATGAGAACCTGGATTCAGGGCCTGGTTGACTGACTTGCTAGCTAAGTGATCTCAAGCCTACTATTTCCCTTCTCTAGCCCTGCTCTCCCTTCCTCCTAGGGATGGCGAAAGGGCCAATGACATAAAGCCCCCTGCAATGACATGTGATAACTATCCAAGACAATGATACTTAGGCAGGAATGTATATTAACAGCATCTGAGAAACCTCTCAGCCTCTTGATTTTCTTATCTGTAAAGTGGGATAATAATCCTAGCTCACATGGATTAAGGATGGTAAAAGAGGTCATATACATGAGGCACTCAAGCTTCATTCCCATCATTTAGAAGGTGTACTTAAAACTGTTTAGGCATTTGTTTATGTGGTTTTAAGAACTGCATAACAGCATATAGTCAAATGTTTAGCCTGAGAATGCAGTTTTCACTGAATACAGGTGAAGTGTAAATAAGTGGCCCATTCTTCCGACAATGACAGAAAAGTGAGCACTGGGTTAACATCCTGCTTTTAATTCTATATGGTTCTATACTGTGTACTTACAGTGAGGTCCTTTCTACTTCCTCACCTCCACTCTGCTTTTCACTTCTTCCAAAGGAGAATGTGTTTCAAATGGATGTAGTTTAAATTCTTTGCATGGTTCTGTGTGTCCTGATTAAAAAAAATTAATATGGTCTTTCAGAGACTTTTTTTTTCTTTTTCTTTCGTGTGTGTGTGTGTGTGTGTGTGTGTGTGTGTGTGTGTGTGTGTGTGTTTAAGAGATGGTCTTGAATTTCTGGGCTCAAGAGATTCTCCTGACTCAGTCTCCTGAGCAGCTGGGATAACAGTGCACCACCACGCCTGGCTCTCAGAGACATTTTTAAGGATATCAATTGCCTGGTTACTAAGAATGTTCCTCCTTGCACCACTGATGGAATAAAGACCGATTTGACATCATTAGAACTGATTTTGAAAGAGAAAGTAATTAGGTTTGTGGATATGATCAGATGGTTTCATAGGCAACTGTGGGAGCATTTAGTGAATGTGTATAGTGGTTAGGCAGAATTATTACAAACATAGGTCTTATCATCAAACTCTGGGTTTAAGTTCTGGCTGTATCACTTGCTGAATGTGTGACAGTAAACAAGTTAATTAATCTTTCTAACTTGGTTTCTTTATCTGTAAATTGAGGGCTAAAATGAAATATACCTCATGGTTTATTTTTTAATGAGGATTAAGTAAGTTATTGCATGTAAGTGCTTAGCAAGTATGCAATAAAAGCTAGTGATGATTAGAAAAGAAACAAATGGCTTTTGATGTGGTTTAAATAAAATGTTAAAGCTAAATACTCCAAATGATGTGTAATATTGCAGCTACTGCAGCTATGACCACAGGGAAAAAAAAAATCTCTGGTTTAGTCTTTTGTCAGGAATACAAAGAAAATATTGCCTATCACAATGAAAGCTACTGGGAATTAGAGATTATTTCTCTCCCATTTACTGCAGGTGTATATTACCAGACATACATAGTCCATAGTTCAGGTGACTATCTTTAAACATTTTTTTAAAGGAAAAAAGAAAGATAGGAAGGAATCAAAAAAGAAATTGGAATGAGGGAGGTCCAGAGAAAGGTAAAAGTTAGAACAGATGGGATAGAGGACTGCCACAAGGGCAGACTGAAATGAATGGGATGACACAGTTTAGAAACATGAAGACTGAAAATGGACATGTTGGATATTTCTAGAATGTAAAGATCTGAATAAATCTTGGAAAACCAGGAATATCTCCTGGAGCTTGAAAGAGATACATTAATAAACAAATGTAAGAAAATACTATTTTAATATTACAGTGCCCATTCTTGGGTGATATTCTTAGACGAAATATTAGACATCAAGAGTCTCAAGACTATAAAAGGCCACACTTTGCATCAGATTAATTTTAAAAAGATAGAAGGATAGGAAAAGTAGCATGCCAACAGCATAGTCTCACAGGTTTTTGTTTTCCTTGGGAATCCTTATAGCAGTTTTTGGGCTAGTCTTTGACCCTTCAAATGACAGCTCAGATGCAAGAGAATGAGACTACTGTAGGTAGATGCAATAGCCACCCTGCCTTAGAAACCACGTCTCAAATAGAAACCAATATCCTTGTGACAGTCTCAGCTTCTACGTCCTTGTAAAGGACATGCCCAGTTATAAGAATTCTCTCATTCGGAGAAGCCCAAAGTGATGGCTTCTCATCAAGTATTTGTAGTTCATTCGTAGTCCTCCAAGTAATGACTCAGCTTACCAATCAAATGTCATTTTATCACATCATCATTTTATCATAGCAGTGTTGCTTGGTAACACAACTGACATTCTACCTCCATTAGATTTCTAGAGAACTGAGCTAGAAGCATCTTAACCCAGCCAATTTCTCATGTAAAAGGGGAAAGAGTTTTGTGAAACCTTTACCCACAAGCATAATGAGTCTTAAACTCAGTATTTTACCTCCAAAAATACTACTGGGAAGAAATAGAAATGAATTTGGACAAATTCATGAATAACATGGTTAGAAAAAGCTTTTCAGAAGTAAGTAAACAGCTAGCCTATAAAGTTGCCTTCATACAGAGAATGATTTCTACTGAATGTTATAATCCTTAAGACTGCTTGCAGGAATAACTGTTAAGAGCAATGGATAAAGGCCCTGCTTGAGTTCCAGATAGTTTCTTTGAGAGCTGAGATGACAGCAGGGATGGCATTCTCCCATGAGATACCCCTCAGCCCCCATGGACTCTTTACTTTCCTTAATAACAGGTACTTTTGCATTTCATCTTCTATCAAAGCATAAAACTAACAGGAATTCTTAGACTATAAACCACAATTTACCATGTTGTCAAAAATAATCTATCCCATAAAAGAAGACGGAGTTAACTCGTGATAGGTGTTCCTTAGGCAAAACTTTGTTTCATAATCTTATTAACACTGACACTTCTCAATTTTAAAGAGATCTTATTAACACCATCAATACTTCTTAATTAAAACTCAGAGTTAACAAGAAGGACATGGGCCAGAGATGAAATAATCGAGAAGTTGCTAAGGATGCTCTCACACACATCCTAAATATCAGTGAAGCTACACGGAGTCCTGGTTCATAAAGATTTCCCTTAAAATGTCAAAGTTTGATTCTTAAAATAAACATCCTTGTGTGAAATGGTGTTTCTGCTTTATCTTGATTGCACTGATGGCAACTATACCCAAATTCCCCAGTTCTGTTAATGATACCTAAATGATGTCGATATAAGTTTAGGAAAATGACAAGAGTGTCCATGGCAAAATATTTTGCTATAGCTGCAACCGTTAGGTATATAGTTGAAGCAGCTTAACGAAAGCCAATGAAATTAAGCTGACAGAAGAGTTTTAATATTAATTTCTGTTTACCAGCAATCATGAAAAAGCCATGAAAATCAATGAATGGATTTGCAACAGTATACTCAACTGTAGGTTAAACTCACATTTAATTGTGTAGATTCCAGAGTATCCAGCAGTTAATACATCCTATGTGTTTCATATCTTTATTAGCCATTTAGAGTTCCTCTTTTGGGAGTGCCTGTTCGATTCTTGTTAGTTTTTCTATTGAGTTATTTATCTATTATTAATATATATTTTATTGTTATATTCTAGATTCTAGACTTTTCCTGGTTGTATGTTGCAAATATCCAATCTCTAACACAGCTACAAACTTTTTAACAGAACTCTAAAACTCCTCTCTAAATAGTCAAACAGATCAAGTAACATTCTCAAATCCGCTCTTTCTATGGAGACCTGCTACCTGCCACACCCACTGTGCACTGGTTCTACACACTACGGTGTATTCTTGGGAACTGCCTTCAGTGCTCTCCTTTGGTTAAGCCTGGCTCCTTTGTCTTCGTCTTTCTTTGTTTACTACTTTGTGTTGATGGAACATATACTATAGTAGCTTTAGCAGAGATGGGGTTGGTTTCGCCGTGTTAGCCAGGATGGTCTCAGTCTCCTGACCTCGTGATCTGCCCATCTCGGCCTCCCAAAGTGCTGGGATTACAGGCATGAGCCACTGTGCCCAGCCTTTTTTTTTTTTTTTTTTTTTTGTGAGATGGAGTTTTACTCTCGTTGCCCAGGCCGGAGTACAATGGTGTGATCTCGGCTCACTGCAACCTCTATTTCCTGGGTTCAAGCGATTCTCCTGCCTCAGCCTCTCAAGTAGCTGGGATTATAGGCATCAACCACCACGCCCGGCCCACAGGCATAAATTCTATAGTTTTTCTGGAAAGCAATTTGGCAACCTGTGTTGAATCTTGAAAATAAAGATACCTTTTGACAGTAAAAACTAGTAAAATTCCAGCTTTAAAACCATATCAAAAATATAATTTTAAAATTTGAGATAAGACTTATTTATAAACTTTTCATTCATTATGAATTGATATGAAACACTGGAAATAAATGAGCAAAAATGGGATAATAGTTACACATATTTTAGGACACAAACATGGGCTAGATAGAAATTAAAATGTGAGACTTTCAAAGAATTGATAATACCACAGAAAAATGCTCATGGTCTAAGTGTAAAGTAAAAAAGGCAGAATAAAAAACTGTATGAAGTATGACTTCAATTGTATTAAATATGTATGTGTGTGTATATACAATACACACACAGATTACCACAACTATTATAGCAAAATAGACTGCAAATACAGTTAATGTTGAAAGAAGAAACTCTTACTATTATAGTTCTCACCAAGGCTTATTAAACATTCTCTGCTTTAATACTTAAAAAAGAATCATAATAAATGTCATTTACACTCACCAGATCAATATTTTGCATTATATCCTGAAATGAAGGATGAGTTCGAAATTGTTCAAAGAGATCGCGTTTGTAAAGCAGGGCGTATACCAAGTTTGGGTTGTGGTGAAGGGAATTTGTCAGGCAGGAGTTGATGATCTCTAACATCATTCGAATCACTTCTTCAATGACATTTAGGTCTTGTGCCTTATAGAGAAAAGAAACCCCAACACAGAGTCAGTCTTTTCCTCCTTGCAATAGAATTAATGAAAATAAGAGTAATTGCCTCAAAATTATAACAGCATTGGAAAGATCATGAAGAGAAGCTCATCAAGATTATTTCTGTCAAGAATCTTAAGAATGAGGTTTATCAGTTACTAAAGGATTTGGGTTAAAATCTTTTGAACTTAGTACGGTAATAATTAGGAATTTCATAAAATAAATTATAGACTTACCAATCTAGAGGGAAATTTGGAGCTTACTCAGCTCCTCATTTAATAGATCCATATTGGTATTCTCATTATTGTATTACCCTAAATCGTTAAGACTTCCATGATGTAGAGTAGTGGTAGGGTTGTACCCATTCCAAGAAAAATGTCTAATTCAGAAGATGACTTCATTTCTCTACACTGTCATTTCAGTCTTTATATTTCAGATAAACAGACTATGATTTTGTCACTGTTTCCTCATAATGAATAGTCTTTGGGAATCTGAACATAAAATAGTTGCCAAACAGTAAAGCTCAAAGTAAGCAATCAGCAAACTTCTTGGAGGAAAAGGGCAATGGAAAGAGCAAGCACATGGGTATATACAACAGACTTTCCTCTCCTCTTCAGTTTTCCATAATATATTTGACAGTTGAAGCAAAAATTATAACATTGATGTGGTTCTCAATGTATGTAAAGGAATATCTAAAACAATTATCAACAAAGGTGGGTAAGGGATTTAAAAGGACAAAGGTTTCTACATCTCACTTGAACTGGTAAAATATCAACACTACTAGACTGCGATAAGCTATGTACATATAGTGTAATGTCTAGAGCAAATCTACCTGAGAAACAAAAATACTATAGATATATCAAGGCTGGGTACAGTGGCTCATGCCTGTAATCCCAGCACTTTGGGAGGCCAAGGTGGGCAGATCACTTGAGCTCAGGAGTTCGAGACCAGCCTGGGCAACAAGACGAAACCCCATGTACACAAAAATTAGCCAGGCGTGGTGGCACACATCTGTAGCCTCAGCTACTTGGGAGGCTGAGGGGGGAGGATGGCTTAAGCCTGAGAGGTGGAGGTTGCAGTGAGTTGAGATTGCTCCACTGCATTCCAGCCTGAGTGACAGAGCCAGACCCTGTCTCAAAAAAAAAAAAAAAAAGAAAGAAAGAAAGAAAGAAAAGAAAAAGAAAAAAAGAACTAGAAATATATCAAAATGGGATTCTAAAAAAATTTCCATACAGGAAGGCAGAAAAAATGCAAATGAAAAAGGGAAACCAACTAAAAACAGAAAGTAAAATGGTAGTTACACATTAATAACTACATTAATTGCAAATAGTCCACAATAGTTAAAATCCGAGGATTGGCAGAGTGGATTAAAAGCACACCAACCAACTACATGCCATCTATGAGAAACTTCTAATATAGTTAAGTTGAAAGTAAAAGGATGGAAAAAGATACCTACACAAACGTAAGTCAAAAGAAAGCAGGAGTGGCTATACAGTATACCATATCTTTAAGGGATTGGTTCCAGGACATCTCCCTGCCTCGGAAATACCAAAAATCTGCAGATGCTCAAGTCCCTTATACAAAGTGGCATACTACAGTTGCTCACTCCATCCACAGATTTTTTAAATCTGTGGATGTGGAATCCGAGGATATGAAGGGCCAACTGTATGTACTTTCAATCTGCGTTGGTTGAATCTGTGCATGTGTCACTCAAAATATGGAGGACTGACTTATATTAGTATCAGGTAAAGTAGACTTCAGAGACTATCTGGCCTATAAAATAAAAAATATTGACTATCTGGCTCTTTACAGAAAAAGTTTACTTCCCCTGCTTAAGAGATGAAAAGGTATGCCTATTTCCATACAATTTACCTCTGTCTTTCTTAAATTTTTTTTGACTCAGGGTCTCACTCTGTCACCTAGGCTGGAGTGCAGTGGTGCAACCCTAGCTCACTGCAGCCTTGAATTCCTGGATTCAAGCAATTCTCCCATCTAAGCCTCCCAAAGTGCTGGGATTTTATAGGTGAGCCACTGAACCCAGCCTCTGCCTCTGTTTTCTTAAATACAATGTCTAACATTCAACTGAAATGTATGAAACACACAAAAAAGTAAGTAAATGAATCCATGTTGAACAAAGTCATCAGCAGAATATGACACAGAGATAAAACATTCTGAAAATATCAAAGAGGGAATATAAAAGAACTGTGATCTACAAAATTTGTTTGAATTGATTGGGAATTTTAGCAGAGTTAAAAACTATAAGAAAGAGACAAATGGTAATGCTAGAAATTTTGTAAAATGTGGTGACTGCAGTGAAGAATGCCTTAAATAGGTTTCAATAATAGACTGGACAGAGCTTGGGAATGAATTGCAAACTTGAAGGCAGGTTAACAGAAATTGCACAAACTAACCCTACAAAGAGAAAAAAAGAGTGAGAAAACAAGACAGAGAATCCAACAAGGGCTGTAAAATAATATGAAATGCATTAATATACATGTAATTGACTCCCAGAAGGAAAAGAGAGAAAGAATGGGACAAAAGAGATATTCGAAGAGATAATGACTGAGCATTTCCTATAAATAATGAAAAAAAATCAAACAGATTCAAGCACGTCAGAAAATACCCATGGTCACTCCACCCCCAAACAAAAACCAAAAGAACCCATGTACTTAGATCCATCAAATTCAAATTATTAAAGACCAAGACAAAGAGAAAATCTTGAGGACAGCTAAAAACAAAACAAAACAAAAAAACCCACACACATTAAATACAGAGGCACGAAGATAAGAATTACAGCTGACTTAGGAGAAACGATGCAGTCCAACCTAAACGTAGCGGCATCATTAAAGCACTGAAATAACAGCCAAGTATCCCATACACAGCAAAAATATCTTTCAAATATGAAGGTCAAAAAAAGACTTTTTCAGATAAAAATAAGTTGAGATAATTTATTACCTGCACTATACAAAATATTAAAGGTATTTCTTCAGGCAGAAGAAATATGAAGCCAGACAGAAATGTAGATGTCCACAAGGGAAGCGAGATATTTTTATTTTTAATCATTCTAAAAGAGAGCTGACTTCTAAAGTAAAAATAGTAGAGATGTATTATAGGTTTATAGCATATATATATAAAACATGTAAAATATATCATAACATTCTGCTGATGGACATCCAATGTATATCCAGTTTCCTTGTTTCTATGAATAAGGCTGATAAGCCTCCTGGTAGATGTGTTATATATGGGTACTTTTACGTCTCTGGGATAGATTCCAGGAGAGGGATTGCTGAAAATGCTGTATTTGTAAAGTTAATAGATGCCATCAGATTGTTTAGGGTGATAACAATACACTTAAACTAGCAATGTAGGAAGGCCCTTTCTACCATTTTCTCACCAACAGCAGGTATACTTGTTCTTTTTAAAACTCACTACCTGAAAGATATAGAGAAATACACTGTTACTACCTTAGTGACCATTTCCCTGAATGGGAGTGTGAACCCTCTTGTGAACTGCACGTGTGAGGGATCTGGGTTGCACACTCCTTACAGGAATCTAATGCCTGATGATCTGAGGTGGAACTGAGGAGGTGATGCTAATGCTGGGGAGCAGCTGCAAATACAGATTAACAAGCTCAGTGCTCCCCTCGATTCTACATTATAGTGAGTTGTATAATTATTTCATTATATATTACAATGTAATAATAATAGAAACAAAGTGCACAATAAATGTTATGCACTTGAATCATCCTGAAACCATCAACCAGTCCATGGAAAAACTGTCTTCCACAAAACCGGGTCCCTGGTACCAAAAAGGCTGGGGACCGCTGCTTTATATTGTTCAGCATCACAACCACAAGTCTAGGTATTGGCTTATTTTTATTCATCTTGCTCAGTATATTCGGAGTACATTTTGACCTGACAACCTAGTCTCTTCCATAAAGATAACTTGGATAATCTTTTCTAATTATTATTTTCCAATTTATTAACTCTCTTTGATAGTGTCCAGTATAGATCACTGTTGCTTACTGAGCTTTGAATTTTAATGACTATATTTTTCATTTTAAGCTTTCTAGTTAACTAGTTCTCTCTCACAGTCATGTTCTTACTTATTTCTGTTTTTATTTCCTATTTATTCTTTTTTATGAATATTGTTCCTTCATTTATCTTTGAGGCTGCTCAAAGTATTTTCAAAATTATTCTATTAGTTTTTAATTTTATTTGGATAAATTTACCTTAATTATGATCATGACTGTTATCTTTCTATTGTTAATTTCCGCATGTATTTTGTTATGCAAGCTTATCTAATATGGCTTAATACTTCCAAATCTATAGGTTATGTGGTGGCTTCCTAGAGTCTCAGACTGAAACCAGGTCTCATAATTGGTGCCTCGGTGCTCCTGCCCTGCAATCATACTAAAGACAGTACTGGCCGGGTTTATCACCATACCAGTATCAGTTTGTTTCAAGATCCCATGGTGAGGCTGTTTCTGTGTACTCTTGCCTCCCTAGACATATAATTTAACTGTTATTATTAGCACATTCATTCAGGCTCTTTATTTCAATAAAGCATCTATTCCAGCTCCTAATTTCTAGCAGGGAATCTGGCACTAGTGTCTGGCCTACAGTAGCTGAGCTCCCAACCACTTCTCCTCCTTCCAGCTCAGCAGGCTCACTGTTCTGACTGCTTTTTCTGCTTCTGTTCCATCAAGAAATAGCTGTCTCATTTTGGGATTTGGCTATGTGTTTAAAATGTTTTCTTTTTATGATTCATCTATTATTGTTATGTTTTTGAAGCAAAGGGGAGGAGATGAGACTTCAAATTTGGAACTAACAAGATAATCTTGACCAGAAGTCCTCTGAATTATATTTGCTTCTCATTTTGGTATTTGAATTAGTATAGAAGGAAGAGACTTCAAGCTTCAGAATTCTCTCTCACGGTCATTTAAGGGCAACCCAATGAAATGGTATGACTACTTTAGAAATATAATCAAGTCAAAATATTAGCTTTCTGTAGAATTTTATGTTCATATATATTTTATACACTCACTTATGCTAAGTATAAGTGCTGATATATGAAACTTATACTTCAAAAATTATCTGCAGATAGCTTACAATTTCTGCTTTCAAACACATTGAGAGTTTGTTCTCAATGTTTAAATAAGTAATTTGCTGAAACAAACAGGGTGATACACCCAACTCCTAACTAGGCACCTGCTACTTTAAACCCAGGCTAAAATACTGACTATTTATTTTATTCCCAAGTCAGGGAAAGTATAAAATAGAAACTTGAGGCTGGGTACAGCAGCTCACATCTGTAATTCTAGCATTTGGGGAGACTGAGGCAGGAGGATCACTTGAGGCCAGGAGTCAAAAGCAGTTTCGGCAACTGAGCAAGACCCCATCTCTATAAAAAACTTAAAAATTAGCTAGGTGTGATGTGGTGGTGCATGCCTATAGTCCCAGTTACTCAAGAGGCTGAGGCAGGAGGATTGCCTGAGTTCAGGGGTTTGAGGCTGCAGTGAGCTATGATCATGCCACTGCACTCCAGCCTGGGCAACAGAGTGAGACCCTGTCTCAAAAAAAAAAAAAAAAAGAAACTTTATATTAATAAGCATGTTCTACATTAGTTTTTACTTTGTATGACTCTGACTAAAGGCTCTTTAAGAGTTACAGTAACCCTCTAATTTTTAGAGTTATTGGGTATTTTACCAAACTTCTCTTACATTGTTTCTGTGACAAATTCTGATGTCATCTTTTATGGATTATATTCAGTTGCAGATTTATAAATTAAATGACAAGAACATATCATTTCTAGCATTACTCAAATTGACTAACAATATACTGTGGGAGGTTACAGCAAACACATTTTACATGATATCGTATTTGGCTGGACTGCCATGCTAGAAAGAATCTTCTGTATTTTAATGTACAACTGTTTTGAAAAACAAAAATGAATAACATAATTCAGAAATAAGTTTAAAGAGTGGCTAATTATAATTTTCTGTCAATATTTACTTTAATATGTAACACTCTAAATAAGTTATTAGGCCAGGCACGGTGGCTCACGCCTGTAATCCCAGCACTTTGGGAGGCTGAGGCAGGCGGATCACGAGGTCAAGAGATCGAGACCATCCTGGCTCACATGGTGAAACCTCGCCTCTACTAAATATACAAAAAAATTAGCTGGGTGTGGTGTAATCCCAGCTACTCAGGAGGCTGAGGCAGGAGAATCACTTGAACCCAGCAGGCGGAGGTTGCAGTGAGCCGAGATTGCCTACTGCACTCCAGCCTGGGTGACAGAGTGAGACTCTGTCTCAAAAGTAAATAAATAAATAAAGTTATTAAAATTTCAATATAAAGAATCCCTATAAACCTCCAACATAAATACCATTTTTATGACGTTAAGAATAGTTTCCTTTCTGGTTATACCCAGGCGTGAAATTCCAAATATTTAACAACTAGTTGGCACTGCTAGTCCTAGTGGATGCAGGTTGAGCACAACCAGGGCAGCCCTACTAGCTTGCATTGGCTGGATGTCAGTGGTAGTAGTGACATAAGTACTCTCTTTCAAGAAAGAAAAATAAAATGAAGTTTCCTTGAAGTCAGGTCTATGTTAATTGGTTTTATTATATTCCAAAAACTATACCAAGAATTTCTACGTGCATTACTTTATTCAATTCAGCAATTCTTTAATTTACTTCTAATTCAGTTACTATCTATCCAATTAGAAAGCTTAGAATTTGGTCAAAGAATCGTAAAATTATAAAACACACTCAGAAGATACAAAAGACACTAAAGTGACTCCCCTTAATGCTAGAATCCCTTCTATAACATTCATCCCAAGTGGTCAACCAGCCCATCCTTGAATACAGAACACTTTTGAAAGGCTCCTCATTCTTTCTATGCAGTACAGAAAGCTGTTGCAGTTTGGCAGAAGTCTGTCGCCCTACTCCTACTCGCCAGTCTTCAGTCTATTCCACTGTTATAGCTATCATCTTCTTCTGAAGCCCATCAGCAACCTCAAGTGTCCCTCAATACAACCTGGCTTAAAGCCTTCTCATCATTTTATTTGCACTTTGCTAGATGTCTAGCATTTGGATTGTTTTGATCATAGATGTAATGCTGTGTATTCCATTAACTCCATTAAGATACATAAGTATTTATACATTTGTAATCCTTGCAACTAATTCATTTCCATTTTTAAGTGACAACAGTTCTCTGCTAACCACTACTTTAATTATCCTTTAGGGAACAGCCAGAATTCCTACCGTGTAAGTCGTTTCCTGGAAACCATGCTCTGGATCCTCCCATTGGTGTTGGAAGATCAACTACAGCTTCAAGGCACCAAGCAGATCATGAAATAATCAGGAGCCAGAGGGGTAAATTATGTACCCTGAGATTCTGATTTACTAAAAACAAAGTATCAAATTTTTGACTAATTCTAATTTCCAAGGAAAACTATCTCAACAACTATAATCTCCCAGTTACTTGAATCTTCAACTTGCTACTATGATTAGATGTCTGGTGCAGACATCCTTGGTAATAAATGAAATCCTTTATGTTTCATTTTTTAAAAGCATTATTGGGTTATAATCACCACTTGTAAAAAGAAGAAAAAGCATGAATTTGGAGAGTTTCTTTAAAATTACAAAACCATCCAAATTTCAGTACTTAAATAGACCTAAAATGTTATCTAATCTCATGATTTGGGTGTCAGAATTTCAAATGGTATTTAATATTATTTGGTTTTTTTCATAAATTTTAAATGAGGCAGCATTTGTAAAGTCATTAAAACTGTGTGTAACACATGGTAAGCACTATGTGAGTGTTATCCAAAACATCCACAAACATATTTTCGAAGTATTTTGAAGGAGAAAAATCATTTTAGCTTTAGACATTATCATAAAAAATATAAATGGCTTTCCAAAGTTGAAATTACTATAAGTGCAAAGAACTCAGAACTCATGTTTCTTAGTTTTAAATGTAAGTCCAAAATCCCACTCTTATTAATTTATAAAAGTAGTCAATGTATAGAAAAACTGACTTGCATTTATGAAATAAGATTTTATGGAAGACACGCTTTTGAAAACTAACTATATTTCCTCAGTATTGTGTCAAAATTAGCTTTGTCAGAGGTAGAATCTGCTGGCTCCTCAATGGAGCAGCCATAATAGAATCTGCTAGCTCATCAATGGAGCAGCCATGGTATTTTCCTCTTAGTCCTTACAGCTTCTGTAACAGGAACAGATCTCATATCAGACAGGCTTTCTCCTCCAAAAAATGGGCATACTTATTTTACTGCAGACAATTTCAAACGTAAAAACAAGAAAATGATACCATTTTCAGATGTTTCTGATACACCAAATATGTTGGGAATGAAAGCTCAACAAATTCTATGTGAAGTAGTAATTTCATATCAAATAGAGAAGTTGGCCATTGTGGGAATATTTTACCTTGTTAACAGCAGTCAGAGTTGCCTCTCATTCTATAAACTTCCTTTTCCTTTTAAGAGGGAATTTATACAGTTAAATAGTTTCAAATCTTTATTTTTAGTTTCCTTAAGAGAAGCATATGTATCTTGTTTGTATTAGTTTTGGGGGGATTCCAAGAGAGTTGTCTAAATTTCCTGCATTTTCAGCAGACAATAAAACCTTCAACAAAATTAATGGGATTTTGCCAAAAGTGGGGAGTAGGGGGAGGAAATGCACAAGCAAAGTTCTCTTTAAAGTTAATGCGCCAATGGCCTTCAAAGGCAATCACTTGGTGACAGACTCTTGTTATCTTTACGTTGCTAATTCACTGGTGCACACACTGGAAAGCTTTGTGGCCATGTTATTTCTAGCCAGAACTGGATTTGTCCAAGATACTGAGCTTCTGATAGAAAGAACAGGTTTTACATTACACATAAAATCAGAGCTGAAGAATAAATCCTGTGACCTAAAAAGACAATGGGTAACCTTAATAAAGCAGTGGGAGGGGGAGGCGGTGAGCAGAGAGCAGTCACCGCACCACTGGTCTCATGCGGGGATGTAAAACCATGTGGTCTTTTTCTACACTCCTTGGATGTGGTTTGAATGTGACCCACAAGCCTCAACCACAACACTCTGGAAAGTCGTTCTTTAACATACACTACTGCAAAGGCACTGGAGGCAGTGACAAGAGAACTGTAGCTGCTAGGGTACACTGGCTAAAGCCACGTTTTTCCACATCTGGAGAAGAGCCAGAGAACTCATACAAAGAGTGTTCTGATTGAAATCCAGCAAAGCTGAAGCCCCTGACAATCAGATTATGTTAGCAGGCCACTTGCACTGGACAGAACTTGGGGTGCAGAATAGAGTTTCTCACCCTTCCTCAGGCCCACTGCCAGCAGAAGAGACAAGTGCGTACCAGAGCTTGGTGTTCTGTTTTTAAAAGTTCAATGTTTTACCTTAAGTATTAGTGTTCATTTTTATTCTTCTTAGACTATATTGGTGTTTTGTTAGAAAAAGAAATCCCTTTCCACAGCCTATGAAAAGTAAAATCTAAGTAAAACAATACTTTAGGAAGATGTGTCTTTTTTAAAAAAAGTCTTTGACTTTCTACTGAGTGCCTTGTCTCATCCCAAATCTGAGATCCAGGAGTCCCAGCACTGCCAATAATTAGCTGTGACCTTTGCTACATCACCTGAGTTACAGTTTTTATTTGCAAAAATAAGTACTTACATAATTTTTTAAAACCCCTTCCTAGTCTCAAGTCTCAGCTTCATAAAGTATTTAGACAATACTGAATTTGGAAAGTAAATTTTATTAATATAACCAAAAAATATAATTAAAATAGAAATGTATTCAGGGTAACTTCAAACTTCAGGAAAATTCAGAATTTAGATTACCCTGCCACCTTGAATAGAGTCATTATTGGTTTTTAGAAGAAGAAGAAAATCCAAAAACCTTTATAAGTAAAAATGCACAAAGCTAAGTTTCAAAATAATCATTCTCCAACCCAAGGAACCTATTGATTCTTCTGTTTTCAATATATGCTATTTATCTTTGATACTCTTAATAAACAGAAGGGAAATAATCTGTAAACCTGTGTGTCATGGATTACACATTGACTTCAGAGACCTATGACGCTTGATGCCTTTTTTTCATTCTTTCTTGGGAAGAAGAGTCAGTGATGCCAAAAAAGGCAGTAAAGGGTCACAAATAGGGGTGTAATAAGCTCAAGTTAAAAAAAAAAAAAAAAAGAAAAACAGAGTAGCTCCAAGTCCATGGAGAGAAGCTCCAGATTGGGTTCTAGTCCCAGTTTTGCCATGGACAGGGCAGGTCACTTTCGCAGGCCTCATTTCCTTCAAATGTAGGATAAATAGGCTCTCTAGGTCACGTGTGGACACATTATAAGGAACCTGGACTTCAGTTTCCGTGTAGGATGTGGAAAGTAACAAAGAATGACCCTCCTTAGTGAGGAGAAGAAAACCAGGTAACTTAATAAATCTTAAATCTTCTTAAGTTCATCAGAATATGATTTCACAAGGCAACCAGATAAATGAATTCCAAAGAGGGTCAAGTACCTCTTCTAAGGAAAGAAGGAACAAAAACATTCACCTTTGGCTGAGCATGCAAGGAAGAAGTGGTGTCCACAGAAGTGGCAAAGAAGAAAGCAGCTAAAATGTTGATGAATTATTAAAGGCTAATGTGTCAGTCTTGAAACCTGAAGCCCAGATGCAAGAGATTTTATGTTCACTTAAGAGTTCTTTCTCACTATCCTCTACTAGGTGCTCATGAGAAAGGCTGGTATGGAGCAGGCGACTGAAGAGGGCCCCTCTACCACTGCTCAAGCTTGCAGGAGGTGATAACTGCTGCTGGGGGCAGGCTCCAAGACTCATTTTCTTCCCTGACTCTTCTCTCATGCTAAGAAAAAGCCGTAAGCTACAGGGCAGCAAACCCTCTTGGCCTGTAGCACAGGCAAATTTTCATTGTCTCTAGGGGGATGGTAGAAACATGTCTGCCCCTGAACAAGAGGTAGGAAGCTCTCTCACCTCCAGGACATAGATAAAGATCCAATCCTGATGATAGAGGAATAAAAGCAAAAAACTTTCTAGTCCTGGGATTTGAGGCAGGAAACCAAGTTGGGTTCAGGATCCTATACGCATACCAATATCAAGCACAGGTCTGCTACCACTGGAGAAGGGACAGGAATGCAGAGAAAGGTCTACCTCTGAGATCCAGGTGCACACAGGGACTCTCCAGGATTGAGGCTGGACTAGGACAACAGAGAGGTCTCTTCTCCAGCCCTACTGCTGGGACTGCTGAAAACGGAGTAGTAAAGAAACACTGAAAAAAGCCCTCTGACACTGTAGACTCCACCCTTTAAGCATAAAATAAAGAGCTGCTAGGGGAATCTGAAGCTGGTGGTGCACTGAGGACACAAAACCCAACTCTGCTCAAGAAGGAACCAACTCCCATTAATAGTCTAAAAGCAAAGGTCTCCCCATTTACAGGCATAAATGCTTTTAACCTCGGATTCGAATGTCCTAGCACAATGTCCGGCATTCAGTAGAAAATGAGACACCTGAGTCCATAAGTCCGTATTTTATCTTTGGTAAATTGTCTGTTTGTGTCTATTGTGCATTATTCTTTTGAGTTGTTTGTCAGGAAGCCCCTTTCTCCTACTTTACTAAAACAATTTTTTTTTATATGAGAAGTGCCTATTGGCTTTTCCCTAATTCCTTTTCAAATCTATTAAGATGATCATGACTTTTTTCTCCTTTGAATATTTACTATGAGTACATCAATAGATTTCCTAGAATTATACAATGGACTGTATGACTTGGTAGGTGCTATGGCAGATGCTGGGTTGGAGTGGGGATCCAGACATGTTCCTGCCCTCACACAGGTTACCATTTAGGGGAGAGGCACCCTGTGAAAGTACAAGGCGCTATGGGAGCACTTGGAATAGGGTTGGTGGTTTTGTGGGGAGGAGGACATAGACAAATAGTAGGAACATAGGCCCTGGAGTCAGCCTTGAATCCCAGCTTTACCATATGTTAGCTGTGTGCCCTTGGGCAATTCACTGAGCCTTTTTGAGCCTCAGCTTTCCCATGAGAAAAATGAGAGAACTACTTACTTTAGAGGATGTGAGGATTAAATAACGTATTTAAAACTATTTACGGTCTTGCGTAGCAGATAAAGAGTGTTCCTTACTTGGTGGTTATTATAATACTTACCACAAACAACAGACAAAATGCTAACCCGAAACAAGAAGGAAGAAAAAAGGAGGAAAAACACAAATATCCAACTTTAAGGTGACAAAGAGAATGTGACTACAGACATGGAGGACATTTCAATCTTCCTGCCTTGCAGATGCCACCTTCTCCCTGTGTCCTCACAGGGCCTTCTGTAAGCAGCAAGCAAGTGAGCAAGTGAGCTCTGGTGTCTCTGCCTCTTCTTTTTTTTTTTTTTGAGGCACAGTCTTGCTCCACCACGCCTGACTGATTTTTTTTTAATGTTTTTGTATGTTTAGTAGTGACAGGGTTTTGCCGTGTTAGCCAGGCTGGTCTTGAACTCCTGAGCTCAGGCAATCCACTCGCTTTGGCCTCCCAAAGTGCTAGGATTACAGGCCTAAGCCACCACTCTGCCTCTTCTTATAAGAGCACCACTCCTACTGGATAAGGGGCACATCTTTGTGTAACCTTAATTACTTCATTAAAGGTCCTGTCTCCAAACACAGTCTTATTGGGGGTTAGGGCTTCAACATATTAATTTGGAGAAAACAGTTTAGTATATAACACTCAACCATCACTAAAGTGAGACAATCATACCTTCTCATTTGTGAACCAAATAGTACCCAGCTATGCAGTATTCTTAACAAGAAAGGAGAATCTGAATCTATTTAAGACGTTAGAGCTAACTTTAATTATAGTAAATATGAGGGACAGAGAATAAGGTAAATGACACCAAAAGGAAACAAAAGGACATACCAGAATGTGAAAGATTCTACAGGACAAATGGTTCAATTTCTGCCGTATAATTGGATGGGAGAAAAAAGAAAGACAGGATTGCTCTAGATTAAAAGAGACAGGAGACACAACAACCAAATGTGTGAATTTTATTTGGATTCTGATTTTAACACATTGCCAACAGCCATTTTTGAGACTTCCAGAGAAATGTTAATATGCTGTGCATTAGATTATACCTAGGAAATATTTCTACTTTTGTTAGATGTGATAATGATATGTGATTATGAAAGAAAATGTTATTATTTTTAGAGATGCATACCAAAATATAAAGGAGTAAAATCTCAAGATTTATTTAAAGATACTTCAGCACAAGAAAAATAAAAAGCTCAGATAAAGGATATATGACAAAATCTAATTGCAGAAACAAGGTAATGAGATATGGGGGTTCATTAAACTACTTTTGTGTATGTTTGAACTTTTTCATAATAAAATTTTTTAAATTGACAACTTAAGGAAAAATTGTGTAGGAAACTATAAATTCCTCAACTTGACCTAAGATCAAATAAAAAATGTGAAGAGAATAACCATGAAAAAAGGGAAAAATCTGTCAGAGACACACTGTTAAAAAAGGAGGTTGGGTTCATATGGTTTTATGAGTAAACTCCTTTATATCTTCAAGGAATATATAATTACTATGCCATTTAAGCTTTCTAAATCAGAGAAAAAGAACGTTTCTCATTTTGTTCTTCCTTAAACAGGGGTAACATAACTATAATTTCAAAAATTGGTAAAGTTAGTTGAAAAATAAAAATAAAAACAAAAACCGTCATTAAAATACTCAAACATATGAACATTAAATTCAACATTGTGCTAAAAGGGTTACAATCCAAGTAATTTCAAAAATTCTGGAAGAGTACAATTCTAGGAAATCTATTGATGTACTCATAGTAAATATTCAAAGGAGAAAAAAGTCATGATCATCTTAATAGATTTTGAAAAGGAATTAGGGAAAAGTCAATAAGCACTTCTCATATAAAAAATTGTTTTAATAAAGTAGGAGAAAGGGGCTTCCTGACAAACAACTCGAAAGAATAATGTACAATAGACACAAACACACAATTTACCAAAGATAAAATATTAAAATATGTTCAACTTTGCTGGTAGTTAAACAATGTCTGTTAAATTATAATGCTATACATTCTTTGCCATTTGTTTTTGTTATAAAAATAACAAATGATTATAATTCTGTGTTGTCAAGAAGAAAGGAGATGGCATTCTCAACAGAGCACTGATGAAAGTATAATCTGAAACTACTTTTCCAGGGACCCATTTATAAATATGTACTTAAGAGTCTTAAAAAATGTGAAGACTCTTTGTCCCTACAATTCTAATATTAGAAATTTATCCTAAGGAAATAAGACCATGCCCACGGATTTACTTTGTGGATGTCTATTGCACAATAACAAAAAATTTTCATCATCCCTGAATTTGTTTTCTGTTACTGTCATAACAAACTACCACAAATTTAGCCGCTTAAAACAACACAAAATTTGTCGTCTCACAGTTCTGCAGACATTCAGATAGGTTTGGTTCCTCTGCATCTAATGAGGCCAAAAGCAAGGTGTCAGCTGAGCAGGGTTCTTTTCTGGGAGCTCAGGGAGAGAATCTCTTCCAAGTTCATTCAGGTTAGAGGCATTCATTTCCTTGTAGCTGCAGAGCTATTCTCCTGCTGGTATAAGCTTGGAGTCTGTGCCTGCATTCCCCATCACATTGCCTCCTTCATCTTCAAACCAGCAATGGCAAGTCAAATGCCACTCAGCTTTGAAGCTCTCTGAGATCTCCATCTGGTACATCTCTCCTGCTTTGGCTGGACAAAAAGTTCTCTGCTTTTGAGGGCCTGTGTGTTTAGGTTAGACCCATCTGGAATAACCAGTCTAATGTCCCTCTTTTAAGGTCCATAACCTTAGTTATATCTGCAAAGTCCTTTTTGCTATGTAACTTAACATACCTACAGGTTCTGGGGATAGGATGTGGACACTTTTCAGGGGCTATTATTACACCTACCACAATTCCAAATGTCCGATAGTAGATGATTGACTAAATTATAGTACATCTGGACAAAGCAATACCATGAAGCTATTAAAATGAGATATCATGTAACTAACTTTGAAATGCATAAAACAGGATGGATTGATTGATAGAAGAACAGAGAGATAAATAGAGGGTAATAAAGCAAGTCCAGTAAAGTGTTAATTTACTGAAGAATCTGGGTGGTAGGTATATGGGCATTTACTGCAACATTTTCCAACTTTTTTGTATATTTGAAAATTTTAATAATAAAATATTGGAGAAAAAAACCAATTAGCCCCAATGATCCAACTTCACTGGGTGAAAATCTAGACATTTATGAAGATATTTCTAGCGAAGCAGCAGGAGTAAGCTTTTGCATAATGGTTTATAAGGAGATTAAGTTTCAAACAGCATTAAATATCACCTCACTTTATTTTTCAAGTAATTAGCAAATTAAAATAGAAAAGCAATAGTATAGGATGCATTTTTTGAATTGTTAGTGAAAAGCCAAATAATATGCTTGAGGAATTTTTATTTTCAAAAGGAAAGTTCCCTCTAGAATAATTAACACATAAAACGAATGCTGTCTTGATTTAATTATTTCTACATGGAAATAAGTGAATCTACCTCACAGTTTAACAAAATTTGACAAAACAGATCCTCAGTTTATTGAAACAGACAAACAATAAAATGAATAGAAAATAACCACGATGATTTCACAAACATTAGCTGAGTGCCAACATCATGACATGTAGCATTGTCTTAAGCACTGAGAATAGATACCAAGGACATAAAATAAGATGTAGTCCTTGTCATTTATTTCACCTTGGAGTTATAAAATCTTGTCTAGTTTTGTACGGCAGAAATCTATCAAAAACACTTTTCTCAGCCGGGCATGGTGGCTCACGCCAGTAATTCCAGGACTTTGGGAGGCTGAGGCAGTGGATCACCTAAGGTCAGGAGTTCGAGACCAGCCTGGTCAACATGGTGAAACCCCATCTCTACTAAAAATACAACAAATTAGCTGGGCGTGGTGGCAGACACCTGTAATCCCAGCTACTCGGGAGGCTGAGGCAGGAGAATCACTTGAATCCGGGAGGCGGAGGTTGCAGTGAGCTGATATCGTGTCACTGCGATCCAGCCTGGGCAACAAGAGCAAAACTCCATCTCGGAAAAAAACAAAACATAAAAAAACCACTTCTCTCCAGATACGTAAATAAACAACATTTTAAAAAAGAGAAAAAATGACTATTTCCACTTGGAAATAATACTGCAAATACAATTGAAGAATGCTGAACTTTACTGAAGACACAAAAAACTACTGTCATAGATTCAAATCAGGAGCTACTACTCTGTGTATTAAAGACTCCCCAGTTGTACGAAAAATTGGCCAGATATACAAGAGGAAACACTGTGGCACAAGAGTTAACAGGCCAGGCTCCTTATGACTTACCTTTGAATCCTTGTTCTACTATTTACTGCTTATGTGACCGTGGGTGAGGGTCTGAACCTTGATTTCATTATCAACAAAACTATTACAGAAGAGTGGAAATGAGACAATGAACATGCAAAACACCTATCCCAATGCCTAATACAGAGTAGCAGCTCAAGAAATTGTTGCTCTTACTAGTAAAAGCAATGGTAATAACAAATGTTTCTTATTAGGTACAGATGTATTTAGGAGGTATAAGAAGGCTATCAGGCACTAAGAGAAACTAACGTTTTCTGACTTGTACTTTAATGTCTTCTTACAGAGAAGTGTTTCCAACAGGCTGAAATTTGAATTTCAGAACATTTAAGTACATTACAATGAAATGCTCTAAGCTGTGAATCTGTGATCTTTAAGAACCTAAATGCTATTGTTATACTAAACTCTGGTTAATCTCCTGAGAAAATATTATGTATATGTTTAAAAAATATTTTAAGTCTAGTGCTGAAATATAGGTAACCCTGACTGGAGACAGCCTGCTTTGAAACCTCACTGCATTATAACTATATTTCACAATCATGACCAAAAGTTGTATTTATGGTTGTCTAATGAATGGCATCAATGCCTACATTTTGTCCAAACAACTGCTAATGCTCATGAGTCAGTCAAGGTCAACAGCAGTGAAGCTAACTCAGTCTGCTGGTACAATTAGAGCAAGGGATCACTGAGGTTGCCATGGAAACTCCCTGTGGCCCAGCCACTGCCATTCAAGAACTTTAGGAGGCAATCCTGTATTAAATTTGCAATTTATTTCCTGTGGCAGAAACTAATTTTAAAAACAGTTTGAAAGTCCTTAGAGTAATGAAGAATCCTTACTACAGCAAGTGTTACTATAACAAGATGTCTTCAGTCCAAATAGCACTGGACTTACATTTTCAAAGCCCCAAAGGAACCCAAAAGCATACATATATGTTATATATATATCCCAATTTTTAGCTACTTTTATGATTACATGGTTTTAAAACACAAATTTTTCATTTGTTGTAACCTATTTTTGTGTTTTTATAATGAATTTAGTTTGGGGGGATAGGACTTAATATGTATAATATTTATAAGGGTCTGACTTAAAATGGCTCAACTTGGGAATCATATTCTAGCAATCAATTACATCATGAGTTGGGAGCTGCCTGTCATTTTGCTATATGGTGTCAATTTCTTTGGAAGAGACAAATGCTTAATTTTATTTTCCTGAGAGTCTTCTTGGGAAGAAGTGTGTAGAAACAACTCTCAATATGTAAAATATAAAACCAGAAATAAAAATACTCTTAATCAGGCATGAAGGAAATCCTCTTCTTTTGAGGCAAAGAAAAGTTGATATTAATGTAGAAATGCAGAAAAATGCTATTAAAGGGTGTTCTCAGTCAAAGTTTACTTGGCAAGAAGGAATGTGATCCCTACCCAACTCCCTCCTTTCTTCTATTGCATTTCTTTAATCCACTCATAACGGTTTGGGTATAAGGAAAAGATTTTGTTAAGAGGAAGACACAGAATGCAAGTAAAAGACATTTTATGGTAATGAATACACTATAACAAGAAAACATTCAGTACTCATACTAGTATCAATGGCAACAAAGCTAAAATTTACTTGGTAGCATTTCTTATCAAAGTATAGTGACAGTACAGAATGAAGACGCAGCTGATTCTACAATGTGTGGACCTTGTAACATTTGCATAGGACAATCCTATCACCAGAACACACTGAACTGACCACCACAGCATATCTTCTGCTATGACCAACGTGACAAGTAGACATTTCCTTCCTGCACCGACCTACTTCATCATGGTGATGCCATGAGAACTGAATGAGTTAAATAACACACTCAGTACAGGCCTCACACTTGGCAAGTAGTAACAGAACACTTTCTCAGTCCTGTCCTGGTGACATGGAAAGAATACTGGCAGGGAGTCAAAAGACCTCAGTTCTAGACCTGACTCTGCTAAATAATCGCCTCAGAGTTTGAGCAACTCATTTAATCTGAGAATTTCTTTTCTTTTGTTAAGTAGAAATATAATGCTTGCCTGCCTTTATGAGAACTAATTTGAAAATGACTTGTTAACTGTAAATGCTACAGAAATGTATAATCAACCATGTTGATTAAGACTGAATTTTTGCCTTTGACTCTAGAAACCCTGCCATCCCCTAATTTAGTAGGAATATTAAGAAAGAACAATAAGGGTAGATAATTTAGCATTGGATAAAGGAAGTGGCCATAATTCTCTTTGGTCAGCTGTCCTCTAAGTTTATAAATAACAGATAGTTTTTCTTTAGTTAAAAGCAAACCATACTTTCCCTAAGATCCAAAGTCAGAGACGTCATGAGACAGGCACCAGTTCCGGTGGGACAGACTGTACACACCACCTTAGCACCAATCACAGAGATAGGGAGCAACAGAAAGTGTTTTGTAGTGAACACAACTCATTTAACCTTGGGAAGCACCTAAATGGGCACAGAAGCAACTAGAAAATCTCTGGCACATTTCATCAATAAAGCCAATGATCAGTTAAAATAGTTCTAAAAACCCCTTGGTTTTACACTGGGAGTTAGGTGAACAAGAAATCTCTATGCCCAAAGAATAGGAAAATGGTAGTATAAAACCAATTTTTGTAATCTAATTGCCTTCTTAATAAAATTGCCTCACCAAGCAAAATGTTTAGGAAGGGGTTTTTCTTTTTTTATGTATGTGATTTATATATAAGAAACATGTCGTGCCATTATTTGAACTAATTTACTGGCTATTATTCAATAGTCACTGCTAACTCTAACCCTTTGGTATGTCAACAAGACAAATAAAAGAATGATTATAACCTTCTAAATGGCTTCAGCTTTATGTCAATTAAATTTTGAGTAAATTGGATGAGGAATCAGACACGCTGAACAACAAGAATAAGAAAACTGAAAGGCAAAGACACAGGGGGAGAAATTAAAAATGCATTAACTGCACACACACAAAACCACAGCTGCAAATTGCCTTTTACAAAAGATCCCAGAACAGTTGCTATCGGAATATTCCCTCCACCTCCTAGGGGCTTTGATAACATGGATACTTAATACCTGCCCAGCATTCTCTGTTTCACTGTAATTCACTGGTTTTGGTAGGTTTGGCTCAATGTAATCTAGGCAGGTGGGGAGGTTTTATTAACGTCTTCAGATTAACAGGCTAATTGATGCAATTTAATCAGTTCTCCCAATAGCTATCAGTTATACACCACAATATTCCCAGATGAAATGTGTCATTTATTTAACAAATACTAAACAGTGGCATTATGAACAGGTACTGTACTAACTGGAATTTAGAGTCCAGTAGGGGAGAACTGAAAATTGTGAAAAATGCTATGAAAGCAGAGAAAAGGGAGGATAGGTAAGTATTAATACAATTTAGACTGAGACCTGAATACAGAAGTACAGGAAGTGTCCAATTTAAGTCTTCATATTATAATACTTTCAAGAGTTTCAGTCAAGCGTCATTAGAAATTCCAATTAAATGAGGAGTAATACCAGAAATAGGAGAAAAGGCCTAATTGTGGAATGCATAATTTATTAGCAGTTATCGCCAATCTCTCCGAGAGTTAGACTATGCTTTAGAGAGGGAGGGTGCTGATGAACCTATTAACTGTACAGACTAATACTTAGAAAATAATATATTAAGCTCAGTTTTGAAAACGATTTCAAAAATTTATTGTACATGAGGAATAGCTTTCCTGTTGTCATTTTTCTTTTTCCTAAACTTTTGTTGTAATTTTAATTTTTATCAGAGTGATAAGAGAGCAGTTGAAATTCAAGATTACTAGACTTAAAACAGAAAAAGAGCAGCCCTCTGATCCATCCTTTCCCTTCCCCAAATCCATGACCTAGAGGCAAATACTTTGAACCATTTTTTCTATTTCCTCCAACATTTGCTTTCTTATTCTGAAATAATGTGTACTATTATTTTAAATTTTATAATTTTCAATTATCTATTGACTTCTTACTCTTAAAAAACGAGGCATTCCCTCTTCTAAATTAATTTTAGAAGGAGCTTACTAAGTTTTACTGATATACTAAACTGTGAAAATATCCATTTTTAAAACTACTGTTTGAGGGAGACAACTAAAATGAAATGGATATTCCTCTAAAATAAATGACTGAAAGAAACAAAACCAAGAATTAACTGGGAATCTGAGAATAAGATCATGCTTCAAATTTATGATACTGCTTTGAGACAATGGCAGTTAAGCAAATCCCCTTATATCTGAATGTCTATCATTAAAATGAAGAAAACAGAACAATAGTTTATCAGGCTTAGTTTTTAGAGGAAAATCTGGGTCTGTGAGTGCTGGAGCATTTTCAGAGTGCCCTGCAAATTCAATTAGGACTCTCTTAACTGCACCCCATGGTCATTCCCTTTGACTGACAAATTTGTTTTTTAACTCTCAGAACACGATGAATCCTAGGTTGTTGGTTTTTTCCTTTTCTTATTCTCTTTTGCTTCTCTTCTTTTCTTTCTTTTTAAGAGTCTGGCATTCCCAATAGGCACAGCGGTAATCCTGCTGGCTTTCTCTCTTACTCCTGTGCCATTACATTTAATTTGCGTGCTTTTATAACTCTGTACTTACGCCCACAGGCTTTTGAACAATGGGCACTCATTCAATAAATTCAAAAAATAAATGATGATTCTAAGTGCTTTGAACTCAATGGACAGAGGGCTCTACATAAGTAACATAATAGTAAAGAGGCTAGGATAAAACATTAAAAAGAAAAAAAGTCTAAAGCTTTTTCAGAAGACACACACACACATACACACACACAGTTGTCATCCTTTGCCACATAGCATTCATTTTCCTCATTTGTACTCAGTTCTCAAAACCTCTTCCTCTATAGTTTTTGATAGGAAAATGACAAACATTTGTAAAGCAGAAACACATTTATACATACTTTCAAGGAGTATTTCCTTGAAATGGGCTGATCACTGCAAGGCTTATTATATAATGTAAGAGATACTTAAATACATCCTGCAATCTCATGGAAATAATTCCAGTGTTATGATGAGGCCATTTGGAGCTTCCTATAACCTAAGATATAGTAATACACTTTGACTTTAGTATTTTTCACTTGGTTTATTAAGCATAACTTAATTTAAAATCTGATATGAATTTTAAAAAGTCAAGACATTTAGCAACTATAAGGTTTATTATGAGCTGTTATTAATTAATGTAGTGATATAAAACTTGTATTTTAAACAAGTTTATCTATTATCATTAGACTCCACAAGAACTTCATAAAGTTGGGTTGGCTAAAAAACAGGAACAGGGGTATGGACATATCCTAAGATAAGACAGGCTAAATAGGAGAATGAGAATAATAAATTTCATGCCCTTTCTTAGACTTCAACTAAAAAACCTATTCCCTAAGAGAATCCTCTCATGATTAATTAATCTAGCTACTTGTCAGTTTATACTATTCAAAATAATCCCCACTTTTCCATGCCCAGACACCACCTCTGTTTTGCCAAATCCAATGTATGTGTTTTAATCCTCATCTTACCCTCAATCTTCCATGTATAGTTGTTCACTATTTCTTCCACTTTAAGACATACCTACCTGACACCACGCTCTTGTGGTTTTTCTGATTCCTTTTGTTAGCATTTTCTCTTCCATCCAGCTTCTGAAGGTTGGAGGTCTCTCAGAGCTCTGGATTATCCCTCTTTCCTTCCCATTGTTCATTAATCAATTGCCATGACTCCGAACATTTTATTTATGCTGATGTCACCTATGTTTCCATCTGCAGCCTAGCCTTTTCCTCTTGAGTTCCAAGTCACTGTAATCTCTCAGCATGTTGACAACTGGACTTCCAGCCTCAACACTTAGCCCTTTAAGTCACTTCTCCACAGTGCTTTTTTCAAAGGTACATCAGGCCAGGTTACTCCACTGCCCAAAATCCTTCAATGACTTTATGCTGAACTGTGGCTAACCTCCAAACTCTTTACCGTAAATGGGCTCATCAGGCCTTGAACATAGCCCTACAATGACCTATTCCTTCATACTCATTTAATGCTACTCTCCCCCACTATCCACACTCCAAACTATACTGGCCTGCTAACAGTTTCTTGAATAAACAGAGCTCCGTCCTGCTTCAGGCCTTCACACATGCTGTTAAAAACACTCTATCCTCATTTTTTCTCTGGCAACTCTTATTCATCATCAGGTCTCAGTTAAATATCACTTCCTCAGAGAGCAAACCCCTGAATCCTAAGCCTCTAAATCTAAAACGGGATTCTTGCGATTCTCTTGCATTATGTCCCTGTTATTTTAGCTCCATTTTTAATTGCTAAATGATGTTTATTTTCCCTCCACTAGCTTCTTGAGGCAAGGTCCATGACTGCCTATTCATCGCTACGGACTCAATGTCTGGGACAAAATATGACATGAATAAAATCAATAAATATGTTTTCTTTTTTTTGTTGAGATGGAGTCTCACTCTGTCACTCAGGCTGGAGTGCAGTGGCGCAATCTCCGCTCACTGCAAGCTCTGCCCCCCGGGTTCATGCCATTCTCCTGCCTCAGCCTCCTGAGTAGCTGGGACTACAGGCGCCCGCCACCACGCCCAGCTAATTTTTTTTTTTTTTTTTTTGTATCTTTAGTAGACAGGGGTTTCACCATGTTTGCCAGGATGGTCTCGATCTCCTGACCTTGTGATCCGCCCACCTCGGTCTCCCAAAGTGCTGGGATTACAGGTGTGAGCCACCGCGCCTGGCCAATATGTTTTAAACATATTTATGGATGATGTTTTCCTTGTATTTATTCCATATTTTGCTTTTGCATCTACTATATCTACTCTATTTAAAAGATAATTAATTATAGCTAATTAATTACAGTGTTGTGTTTATTTTCAGATGTAGAATTGAAACTCAAAAGGATTAAGTAACTTCCTCACTGTCACATGGCTATTAAGAGACAGAACTAGGATTCAAATCCAGATATTTCTAATCTAGAGTCTTTGCTCTTGGGTGGGGAAACTGAAGCTTGGACATATGAAGTGATTTACCAATGACTTAAGAAATGAGAATTTGAAGGGTTTGCTTTCATTCTGAAAAAGAGGATGCATGTTATTACATTACTCATGTATTGAGAATACAGATTTTCTACAATCAATTCTTTTTTTGTCTCTTTCCAGACAAAAAATTTCCAGAGTCTGTTTTAAAAACATTTCTGTTAGATGCAGACTTCATCTCTGTTGGACTTGAATCTCCAGTAGAGAAAGGGAAAGGCAGAGTACTTTATCTATTTGCATCTGGTAAACAACAAGTCCTTTTTGGTATAAAATTTTCAAGTTACTTACAAAAGAATAGGTTAACCCTGGGCATCACTTACCAGTTATTTTTAATCTGCCGCAATCACCAACACAGTAGCAACTTATCATCCCCCTAATAGGAAAGATGATAAGGTGCTATTGATAAAACCCCAGTTAAATAAAGTTATAAATGTTTAAAATTGAGAAAATAGATACCATTTAATAATATATTCTAAAGCCCATAATTAAATCAGAAATAGATTGTTCTCATGTTCAGATCAATTTCGTTCAGGAAGAATATATGGAAAAGACCTTTTCTTACTTTCCATTCCTGAACAATGATAATCATATTTGAATACAATCATATGATCATATCTATCATTTACTGAAAACCTACTATGATCATGGCATTATGCCAAGAACATTACACATATAATTATTAATATTCAATCCAATTCTGGAAAGTAGATACTAGTATTCTCACTTTATACATGAGAGCACAGTAACTTCTCTAAGGTAACTACTAACCAACGCAGCATAGCTAGTAAATCCTAAAACGGGGAGTGAAGTCTGTCTGACTTGCAGTGTAAGTTTATTCCTTTATGCCACAGTGCAATGAAAAGAGAATTTTAAACAGCCTTCCTCAGTAATAAGCTTTGGTTTTAGGTGATAAGAGAATAAAGGGCATATCTTCCTATCTTTCAGGTGGTAGAAGCTGTAGTGGTAGTAATTAAGGTCACTAATATTTACACAGTACTTGTTATATGCCAAATATTTTGCTAAGTACTTTTGATGCAGTATTTAATTTAATTCTCATAAAATTTGGCAAGCCGGATACTGGTCTTATTTAACTGTTGAGAAAACCAAATATCAGAGAGGTTAAGGTCAAGGTCACATAAAGGTTAAATCTAGTTCTTTCTGATTCCAATACTCATATTATTTAACTTAAAAAAATTGTGGTGAAATAAACATAAAATTTACCATTGTAACCACTGTTGAGTATACAGTTCAGTGACGCCAAGCATATTCACACGCTGTATAACCTCTGTAACTTTCTTTATCGGGAAATTTCAAATATATACAAAGACAGACAGGATAGTATAATGAACCTCCATGTACCTATCACCCAGCCCATCAACTCATGGCTAATCTTGTTTCCTTATACTCATTCATTTCCTCTTCTCCAGTGTTATTCTGAAGCAAAGTCCAAACAAATCTTTCAACCATAAATATATTGGTTAAGTATCTCTAAAATATAAAGATTCTTTAAAAAATATACACAATGCAATTTTCACACATAAAAAATTAATAGTAATCCCTGAAAATTACCACATATCCAGCCAGTGCTCAACTTTCTAATTAGGTTTTAAAAAAAGTTTCTTACAGGCAGAATGAGAATTCAAATAAAATCTCTATGGTGTAATTGGTCTTCATTAATGTGTTTTTCTCTCTCTCCTTTCTTATTGCAATTTGTTAGTTGAAGAAACCAGGTTATTTGTCCTATATAGATTCTTGCATCCTGGATTTTGGTGATGTTTAATTTTTCTCTGTTCTAGGTTTTCCCAGAAAATTGGTAGCTAAATTTAGAGGCTTGGTCTGATTAGTTTTTGGGGTTTTTTTTTGCAAGACTACTTCATAGATGGTGGTGTGTTCTACATCAGGAGAAACATAATATATGGTTCCCTCTTTACGTAAGTTCGCAGTCACTAATGCTCAATGCTTGAATCTACTAATTAGGGTTTGCAAAATAGTGATATTCTAATTCTATCATTTCTTTTTCAATTATGAATATTTCTCTAAAGTGGAACTTCTCCATATCTACTATTTTGACATCTAGTGTTACTGTCTTATTTGAAAGGCAGGACAAATCCCCAGTTCCTTTTAGTAGAAATCTGGTTGTTACAGATGCTCAAAGCTGTTATTGGGTTGGTCACTGTTACAATGAGTTCAAAGGACAGAAGTAGAATGACTAGACATAACTATAAATATTAAAACAACAAAAGCATAAGTCCATGCAGGTACTTCCTATTCAAATTCAAGATCAAAGGGTTGTTAGTTAATCTCTTCTATTTTAAATCTGCATATAATGTTTCCATGTCAAAACCTAGGTTCCTGGGCCAGGCACATCAGGGCTCATTCCTGTAATCTCAGCATTTTGGGAGGCTAAAGCAGGAGGACTGCTTGAGGGCACGAGTTTCAGACCAGCCTGGGCAACACAGTGGGACCCTGCTGCATTTACAAAAAATAAAAAACTTAGTTGAGCGTGGTGATGCATGCCTATAGTCCCAGCTACTCGAAAGGCTGAGGCGGGAGTATTGCTTGAGCTCAGGGGTTCAAGGCTGCAGTGAACTATGATCACACACTGAGCGCCAGCCTGGGCAACAGTGCAAGATCCTGTCTCAAAAAAATTCATATATATATATATATATATATATAAAATTTATATATATAATATACAAATATAGGTCCCCAATGGGAAAACAAAATTAGAATATTTCACAATTACTAATGTGTTTTATTAAACTCACATTACACGCGTCTTGAAGTAACAATATAAAGGTTTCTATACAAATGTCATTAGTAAAAACTATTTTTTCAATTGTGTCTTTAAGGTATAGCCTACTAGGAATAGTCACTTAGATGTTCAGTTATGCCACCAAATGGATATATATTTAGGTTCACTGATTTCAATTTATTTAAATTTTAGAGACTGCTCCTTTAAACTTTTGTTTCATAATCATGTAAAACATTTATGGAGTTCTTAAGTTACATCAAAGAACAAAAAATATTCAAAGAAGTCGAGTTTCATTCCTCTTTCACTTTTACCCAATTTCTTCACTTTCTTTATAGGTAACTGTTTAACAATTTTTTCTATAGTTTGTCCTTCCCCTATTTGTTTCCAAAATATAAACAGATACAAATGAGTATCAACCTGTCCCGAGGATGCCTATGTGGTGGCATATAGAGCTTCATATGGAGATGTTTTCATTCATTTTTATAGCTGCATGGTATAATACTTTCTTGTGTGAATGTAACAAAGCTTATTCAACGAATTCTTACTGATGGAGCTGCAGGTAGAAGATTTATCTGTTTGTTTTTAATGTCCTTATATATATGTCTATGTATTCAAGTCTTTTATGCAAGTAGTCTTTCAATATGTGGTCTATTTTACTTGTTTTCTTTTTATATTTTAGTTTTTACCTTTTTTTTTTGGTATTTAGGAAGGTTTATATATTTGTTCCAATAATTCCCTTTACATGAATAACTTTATATAACTCCCTATTCCCCTTAGTTTAATTGTCATTTTCTATTGATTCCCTACTATATGTAATATTCAAATTAGCTAATTGCCTCCTTTTCTTCCTCCTCCTTCTCTCCCAGCATCTGACTTGAAGTAATATCCTAAATCCCTTTCTTTATATCCAGGGTAACCTCAAGGAAATGATGAAATGAGAGAATGCTGAAGCTAAAAACAACCACACACAAAAAAAACCACATGAGAAAATAGAAAGCTATCTATGACAAACCCACAGCTGATATCATACTGAATGGGCAAAAACTGGAAGCATTCCCTTTGAAAACTGGCACAAGACAGGGATGCCCTCTCTCACCACTCCTATTCAACATAGTGTTGGAAGTTCTGGCCAGGGCAATTAGGCAGGAGAAGGAAATAAAGGGTATTCAATTCGGAAAAGAGGAAGTCAAATTGTCCCTGTTTGCAGATGACATGATTGTATATCTAGAAAACCCCATTGTCTCAGCACAAAATCTCCTTAAACTGATAGGCAACTTCAGCAAAGTCTCAGGTTACAAAATCAATGTGCAAAAATCACAAGCATTCTTATACACCAATAACAGACAAACAGAGAGCCAAATCATGAGTGAACTCCCATTCACAATTGCTTCAAAGAGAATAAAATACCTAGGAATCCAACTTACAAGGGACATGAAGGACCTCTTCAAGGAGAACTGCAAACCACTGCTCAATGAAATAAAAGAGGATACAAACAAATGGAAGAACATTCTATGATCATGGGTAGGAAGAATCAATATCGTGATAATGGCCATACTGCCCAAGGTAATTTATAGATTCAATGCCATCCCCATCAAGCTACCAATGACCTTCTTCACAGAATTGGAAAAAACTACTTTAAAGTTCATATGGAACCAAAAAAGAGCCCGCATCGCCAAGTCAATCCTAAGCCAAAAGAACAAAGCTGGAGGCATCACGCTACCTGACTTCAAACTACACTACAAGGCTACAGTAACCAAAACAGCATGGTACTGGTACCAAAACAGAGACATAGACCAATGGAACAGAACAGAGCCCTCAGAAATAATGCCACATATCTACAACTATCTGATCTTTGACAAACCTGACAAAAACAAGAAATGGGGAAAGGATTCCCTATTTAATAAATGGTGCTGGGAAAACTGGCTAGCCATATGTAGAAAGCTGAAACTGGATCTCTTCCTTACACCTTATACAAAAATTAATTCAAGATGGATTAAAGACTTAGATGTTAGACCTAAAACCATAAAAACCCTAGAAGAAAACCTAGGCAATACCATTCAGGACATAGGCATGGGCAAGGACTTCATGTCTAAAACACCAAAAGCAATGGCAACAAAAGCCAAAATTGACAAATGGGATCTAATTAAACTAAAGAGCTTCTGCACAGCAAAAGAAACTACCATCAGAGTGAACAGGCAACCTACAGAATGGGAGAAAATTTTTGCAGTCTACTCATCTGACAAAGGGCTAATATACAGAATCTACAAAGAACTCAAACAAATTTACAAGAAAAAACCATCCCCATGAAAAAGTGGGTGAAGGATATGAACAGACACTTCTCAAAAGAAGACATTTATGCAGCCAAAAGACACAAGAAAAAATGCTCATCATCACTGGCCATCAGAGAAATGCAAATCAAAACCACTATGAGATACCATCTCACACCAGTTAGAATGGCGATCATTAAAAAGTCAGGAAACAACAGGTGCTGGAGAGGATGTGGAGAAATAGGAACACTTTTACACTGTTGGTGGGACTGTAAACTAGTTCAACCATTGTGGAAGTCAGTGTGGCGATTCCTCAGGGATCTAGAACTACAAATACCATTTGACCCGGCCATCCCATTACTGGGTATATACCCAAAGGAGTATAAAACATGCTGCTATAAAGACACATGCACGTGTATGTTTACTGCGGCACTATTCACGATAGCAAAGACTTGGAACCAAGCCAAATGTCCAACAATGATAGACTGGATTAAGAAAATGTGGCACATATACACCATGGAATACTCTGCAGCCATAAAAAAGGATGAGTTCATGTCTTTTGTAGGGACATGGATGAAGCTGGAAACCATCATTCTCAGCAAACTATCGCAAGGACAAAAAACCAAACACCGCATGTTCTCACTCACAGGTGGGAATTGAACAATGAGAACACATGGACACAGGAAGAGGAACATCACACACCAGGGCCTGTTGTGGGGTGGGGGGAGAGGGGAGGGACAGCATTAGGGATATACCTAATGTTAAATGAAGAGTTAATGGGTGCAGCACACCAACATGGCACATGTATACATATGTAACAAACCTGCATGTTGTGCACATGTAGCCTAAAACTTAAAGTATAATTTTAAAAAAAGAACAAAAAAAAAAGAAAATAGAAAATGTACTTTAAGATACATTTTAAAAATATATTTAACATTTTTTAAATTAATTAATTTTTTGTAGACACAGGGTCTCCCTATATTGCTCAGGCTGGTCTCGAACTCCCAGGCTCAAGATATTCTCCTGCCTCCGCCTCCCAAATTGCTAGATTACAGGTGCGAGCCCCGGCACCAAGCCTTTAAGATACATGTTAAATACAAGAAAATCAAGGGTCAAAATGGCAAAATAAGTTGCCCAAGCTCATAGTAAATTAAAGTTAGCTTAAAAACAGAACTCAGGTCTTCTAATTCTCAGTCTGTCACTCTATCCAAAACTTTTCTGGATCATTCCTCAATTAGCATTTGTTTAAGATGATTATAAACAAGATTCAGATAAACTCCTTTCCAGCCCCATTACCTTGTTAGGGGTCTGTGAGGCTCCTGCCTCAAAGCCTTTGCACTCCCTGCTCTATTTTATTAGAGTAGCACCAGGGACCGTTTCATGGAAGACGATTTTTCCACGGATGCGGGGTGGTGCTTTTGGGATGATTCAAGCACATTATATTTATTGTGCACTTTATTTCTATTATTATTACATTGTAATATTTAATGAAATAATTATACAACTTACCATGATGTAGAATCAGTGGGAGCCCTGAGCTTGTTATTCTGCAACTAGACAGTCCTATCTGCGGGTGATGGGAGACTGTGACAGATCATCAGGTATTAGATTCTCATAAGGCATGTGTAACCTAGATCCTTTGCGTGTACAGTTCACAATAGGGTTGGCGCTCCTATGAGAATCTAATGCTGCTGCTGATCTGGCAGGTGGTGGCGCTCAGGAGGTAATGGAGTGACGGGGAGAAGCTGCCAACACAGATGAAGCTTTGCTCACTTGCCCGCCGCTCACCTCCTGCTGTGTGGCTCAGTTCCAACAGCCCATGGACCATACTGGTCCATGAGAACACACTTCCCTTAGATATCTACAAAGCTCATTCCCTCTCCTGCTTTAGGTCTTTGCTCAACTATCACCTTCTAAATGAGATATATGCTCCACTGATCACCCATATGCACTGCTACCTTCCCATTCCCAACACTCCCAATCTCTTCATCCTGCTTTATTTTCCCATGGAACTTGTTATCTTCTAACATTTTATTAATTTTTTCATTCATTCACCTATGTATGAAATTATTATATATCCCTCCTTACATTAGAACGGAGGCTTCATGAGAGCAGAGATTTTTTATTGTCACTGGGCAGAGGACAGTGCCCAGAACATAGAAGCTGCTCACTAAATATTTGTTGGATGAAAGAGTAAGAAATTTCAAGCACCATTACAAAGTGTATTTTTTTTTTTTTTTTTTTTTTGAGATGGAGTCTCGCTCTGTCGCCCAGGCTGGAGTGCAGTGGCGCGATCTCGGCTCACTGCAACCTCCACCTCCTGGGTTCAAGCGATTCTCCTGCCTCAGCCTCCCGAGTAGCTGGGACTACAGGCGCGCACCACCATGCCTAGCTAATTTTTGTATTTTTTTAGTAGAGACGGGGTTTCACCGTGTTGGCCAGGATGGTCTCAATCTCTTGACTTCGTGATCTGCCTGCCTTGGTCTCCCAAAGTGCTGGGATTACAGGCATGAGCCACCACACCCAGCCTCACAAAGTGTTTTTATACTTGCATTAGTCTTTCACAATTGCTATTTAAAACTGGTAACGTGGAGAATGTTTATAACTTACAGCGCATTCATAATGGGTATGGGAAATTTAGGACTTGGAATTGGTTAATGAGTTACTTCACATAGAGGTTTAAAGCACTACTACTAATGGAACAAAAGTTAGTCTAACTGGAATTCATTAACTAGTATGAAACTTAAGAGAGATCATATCTGATTATTAAAGGCTCAGTACTGTTTAGGCTTTGTTATGGACTGAATGTGTTCCCACTCAAATTCATATGCTGAAGGCCTAATCCCCCAGTGTAATGATATTTGGAGAGGGGGTGTTTGGGAGGAGATTAGGTGATAAGGGCAGAGCTTAGTCTGATGACATTAGTACCCTTATAGTAAAAGACACCAGAGAGCTTGCTCTTGGTCTCTCTGCTAACATAGATGCTAACAAAAGGCCATGTGAGCACACATTGAGAAGGTGGCTGTCTGGAAGCCAAGAAGAGGGGCCTCACCAGAACCCAACTGTGCTGACACTCCATCTTGGGCTTTCTGCCTCAAGGACTGTGAGGAAATAGATTTCTGTTGTTCAAACCACCCAGTCTATATTTTGTTACGGCATCTTGAGCTGACTAACACAGGCTTAAAACATGGCCCTACAGAGGATGGATCATTCATTCAGCAACCAGACTGATTAGCTAGCACTGCCTATTAAAGGACAAAGGATATGTTTCTGAGCAACAATGTTCCTCATGATGTCAAGCATGATGCAAATTTAAGATCATAGAAGAGATTAGGGGAGAGATTACAGGTGACTCAAATGTATGAAAATAATTAAACAGGACTGCCCTGTTGATTATTAAACAAACGTGCCAAGTAATTCCATTTCTGTAATTCCAAGTATATTTAAGGATTGTTTAGTTCTGAAATGTCAACTGTCCAAGAATAACTGCTTTGTTGTAATAACAAATAAATCAAGAAAATCAACACATTCCAATCATGGAATGACCTCCAACAACCATCAAAGCACAAATCAACTGGCCTTCCTACTTCCCAAAGTATACCACTGCCCATTACCAAGATCTCCAAATTTCTATCTCAGAAACTCAAAGAATTCATGAATAAATTAGGAAACAATTTAGGACTTAACTTTATCTAGTGTTCAGTGAATTTTCTAATAATACCTTAAGTCTAGATAAAGTCTGATGCTTTTCATGTTCATTCTCTGCATTTATAAGGTAATTCTCAAATACTCCTGTTAAGGATTCTTCTCATGAATTTGTCAGAAATCCATGAAATTTCCAGAAAAACAAGCAGAGCTGAATTCTCGAATACAATTTGTTTTCAGAAATTAAATCAACCAAGGAAAGGGTTGAATTTCCACTCATACAATGAATAAAATTACTGGTTTTGGGGGTCTTATTTAGAGAAACTCAAATAAAGTGGCATTTATAAAACATTTGTAGCTTTGACTATAATCAACTATAATAATAAGATACCAGCTTAAAAAATTCTTTTCATTTAAGCCTCTTTTGTAATACTGCTTTTTAATAACCCTCATAATAGCCGAATTAAAGGACCCCAACAGAAATCATTCATCCCACATAAAACAAACATTGCCTTTTCTTCTTAGCTTTGTTTTACAAGCTACATTATTTCCAGATGACGCTTGAGGGGACTATGGTTTCAAGAATTAGATGCTTAAATAGACAGCTGCTTTCTATTTGCCATGTAAATCAAGGATAAATCAAAGAAAATTCCAAATAGGAGACTTCTTTTCTTCCTATTAGGAACTATGAACAGGCAGAAGGGGAGAAACAGAATGAAAAACAATCAAGATCTGAGCAAACAGAAAATTAAAGATTTCTCAAATAAGTAAAAGGAAATTTAAAAATATTTCAGGAAAAGGTGTTTTTATATTAGCTCTATGCAGCAGGAAGTAAAAACTTTTTCACTAGAATGGAAAGAGGGGGAAAGAAACTGTGATCACTGGTTTTTAGAAATCTATCACACGTTACTACTGAATATGCATGGGTTATTTTTTCTGTATTCTTTAAACTTCACTTAGAAAGTTAATTAATCATTGCCAGATTTCAATGCAAACACATCCTATTTCTTTTTATAAGCCAGAGAGACGAAGGAACATAAAAGTTTTTTAATAATTTTTTTAAAAGTCCTTAAAAATAATATTCTACCATATTCCATAAGAAGGGACAGAACGATCTTCCTCTTCAGGAGTAAGAAAAGGCAATAGTGTTTCATTCGATCCTTCAGTTTAAAAATGAAGGAATGTTTTGTTTTTGTTTTAAAAAAGAGGGGAGCCCTCCAACTCAATATTGTCCTTAGAATCACTCTCAGAACATTTTTGGAACTCTCAGGTCCTAGCCCAGTTAGAACACAAGCACGAAAATTGGTCGTCTTATGTCAAAGTCAGGCCTGGCTTTTCATGAGGAAAAAAGTGGTAGGGTCAGGGGGGATGAGGAGTTTGCTTACTCGCTACAGACTTTGCTTGAATTTTAAAATCAATTGTATTGGTACAACCATTATGAAAAGCAGCAGGAGGTTCCTCAAATAATTAAAAATAGAATGACCATATGATCCAACCATTCCACTTCTGGGTATATACCCAAAGGAAATGAGGTATCTATATTTGCACTTGCATATTCATTTCAGCATTATTAACTACCGCTAAGATATGAAGACAACCTAAGTGCTCGCTGACAGATACATGGAGAAAGAAAACGTGGTGCATATCCACAATGGAATATCATTTAGCCATAAATAAGGAGATCCTATCATTTGCGACAACATGGATAAACCTGGAGAACATTATGCTAAGTAAATGAGACAGAGACAAAAAGGGAAATACTGCATGATCTCACTTAGATGTGAAATCCAAAAAAGTCAAAATCATAGAATCAGAGCCGTACAGTGGTTGCCAGGGGGTGGGGGAAAGGAGATGTTGGTCACAGGGAACAAACTTTCAGTTATGTAAGATGAGTAAGTTCTGTGGACCCAGTGTATAGCATGGTGACTGTAGTTAATAATACTGTATTGTACACGTGATATTTGCTAAGAGAGTAGATCATAAGTGTTCTCATCACACAAAATGGTAACTATGTGAGGTAATGGATGTGTTAATTGACTTAATTGTGGTAATTGTTTCAGAATGAATACATATAGCAAATCATGTCATATACTCCAAAATATACAATTTTTTATTTATTATGAATAATAATAAAATAATAAATTTTATTTTTAATAATAAATAATAATATATAATAATATTTATAATATTATTATATATTAAATTATATATATAATATAATAAATAATAAAATATAATAAATATATATAATAATATATAAAAAATAATAAAATAAAAAATTTATTTATTATTTATTTATTATAAACCTGGGAAAAAAATCGATTGCACTAAAGAAGAAACTCACTGGGACCTAATCAATGTGGGGCTTGGAATCTATTTAAGTTCAAAGCAGTTGTGCTAGGGATGTTCACCAATTTTATTCACAGGGTTTGGCTCTAACTGTTTTACACAGTTTCTTCAATATGAAAGTAAATATAAAGATCTTGATCCAAATTTCATGATCCTCCTGGAGAAATGGTTGATTCCAGGGCTGGGGCAGAGAAAATACACGATGAACTGGAGCATCTTGATGGTCTCAAAAAAAGATAAGAGTAAACTGAGAGGGCAGAGGACACAACATGAAAGAGCTCCCAATGGCCAAAGCTGGAACAATGTGAGCAACAGAATAATAACAGTATTGGTTATAACACACAGAATAAAACAAGGATCCATGTGTCCAAACTGATAGAAATAAATAATTGAATAAGTAAATACACGAGGGAGAAGTGACAACTCTTCCTTATAGAATTCTATTAATAATGGCAGAAGGAATGAGAAAAAAAGAAAATCACTAGTAAATCAGTGATACATGCTGCAGGCAAGATCCATCAGTGGATTTCAAAATTTGTGGGAAAATTTGTAAGCAGAAACAGGATATTGGCATAGTCTTAAAGTATCTCCCCAAAATATATAGTCATTACAAAGAGAAAAATAACAAATTTACAGTAAAAAACCCTGGCATACCTCACCTTAGCAAAATGGTCAAGGTAAACCTCACCAGTAATATGTATCAATATCATGTATTTCCCAGTATGATGCACTGAGAAGGGCTCACCTCTTCCCAATCCTTGTCAATAATGCATGACCTCAATCTAATCATGAGAAAACACCAGCCAAATCCAAATTGGGGGATATTCCACAAAATAACTGACTAGTAGTCTTTAGAAGTGTTGAGGTCATGAAAGACAAGAAAGACTTAGGAGACATGACAAGGAAATTTAATATGGGATCCTGGGTTGGGTCCCAGAAAAGAATAGGCATTAATGTTAAAATTGTAAAATCTGAATGAGATTGTTATTAAAGTTAACAGTAATGTACCAGTATTAATTCCTTTATTTTGATAAATGTTACATGATCATGTAAGATATTAGCAAAAGGGAGAATTGGGTGAAGTATATATGAAAATTCATTTTTGTTTTTTTTGAGACAGAGTTTCGCTTTTGTCGCCCAGATTGGAGTGCAATGGCGCAATCTCAGCTCACTGCAACCTCCGCCTCCTGGGTTCAAGCAGTTCTCCGGCCTCAGTCTCCCGAGTATCTGGGATTACAGTCGTGAGCCACCATGCTCAGCTAATTTTTGTATTTTTAGTAGAGACAGGGTTTCACCACGTTGTTCAGGCTGATGTCCAACTCCTGACTTCAAGTGATCCACCTGCCTCGGCCTCCCAAAATGCTGGGATTACAGGTGTGAGCCAATGCGCCCAGCTGGAAATTCTTTAAAACATCTCTATAAGTCTAAAATTATCTTAATGGAGGAATGGAGGGAAAGCAAGTTGCATGTATACTTGACAGAAATTCAAGATCTACACCTACAAAGAAGAATATAAAGTAAAAAGTATGTTATTCTTTTTTCTTTGAGATCTTTCAGTCTGACTCCCCAGAAGTAACCATTATTTAATAGTTGTGCATTATTGAAAAATTTAATGCATATTTTCAAGCATACATGTATGTATAAACTACATGCTATAAAGTATTTTTCTTACTGGTTTATATATCATGGGTATCTTTTCATATAAACCCATGTAGATTGAATTCATTTAAAAAATAGCTGTAGAATACTGCATTGGATGAATTTATACTTTATTTAATAAGTCCCTTATTGAGGGATATTTTGCTTATTTCTATTTTTTGTTCTTAAGCAAGGTTGAAGAATATACACACCTTTGTGGAACTGCATATCTAGCTGACTTTCGCAGTTTCTAAAGTCAAATCACTCAAACATATTTTGCCTCCTTAAAATATTAATTATTTCAAAGTACAAGATTTATTTTCCTACATTCACCTTTGTGCCATAATGCTAGCCATGCTGATCTTTATCTACTAGTACACACACCCAACAAATAGCTCTCTTTTTCCCCCCGTGCTCAAAGCACTACTTTTTTTTCAATGGCTTCATCAAGATACAATTCATATACGATATACTTCACCAATCTAAAGTATGATTGAATGGTTTTTGGTATATTCACAGAGTTGTGCAAATATCACCACAGCCTAATTTTGAAACATTTCATCACCTCCCAAAATAAACTCTGTGCCCATTAGTAGTCACACCTCATTCTGCTTCACACTCCAGCCCTAAGGCATCTACTATCTACCTCTATAAGATTTGCCTATTCTGGACATTCCATATACATGAGATCAAACAATAAGTGGCCTTGTTACTGGCTCCTTTCACTTAGCATAATGTTTTCAAGGTTCATCCATGATTAAGAATGTATCAGCATTTAATTCCTTTTTATTGTATGATGCACTGAGAAGGGCTAGTAGTATCTCACATGGTATCTCACATGGTATGGATACACCACATTTTATTTATCCATTTGTCTTCTGATGGACACTTCAGTTGTTTCCATTTTTGGCTATTGCAAATAATGGTTCTATGAACATGCACATTTTCAGGTAGACATATGTTTTCAATTCATTTGTATGTAAACCCAGAAATGAAATTTCTCTGTCATATGATAACTCTGTGTTTAATTACTGATGAACTAAAATGGCTGCACCATTTAACATTCCCATGAGCAGTACATGAGGATTCTAATTTCTCCACATCTTCACCAACACTTGTTATTATCTGCCTTTTTATTCTGGCCATCAAAATAGATGTGTGAAGTGGTATCTCATGGTTTTGATCTGCATTTCCTTAATAGCCAATGATGTTGAGTATCTTTTGATGTGCTAATAGGCCACTTTTTATATCTTCTTTGGAAAAATGTCTATTAAGACTTTTCCCATTTAAAAAATGCAGTAAAAATTTTATTGCTAACTTGCATCACAGTCCAACAAGATGCTCAGTTGGCCTTCCGTGAGAGGATCCAGGGATCCAGAAAATGTTATCCTGTGGGAACTTGGAATCTCCCACTGGGTCTCCTGCAACCAGCCAGCAAATGATGAGAAAAGAGAAGTGTGGAAGACACACACAAACCGCGCCCCCACTCAAAAACAACAACAATAAAAAATGGCCAGGCGTGGTGGCTCACGCCTGTAATCCCAGCACTTCGGGGGTTTGAGGTGGGTGGATCACCTGAGGTCAGGAGTTCGAGACCAGCCTGGCCAACATGATGAGACCCTGTCTCTACTAAAAATACAAATATGAGTAGGGCATGGTGGTGCATGCCTATAGTCCCAGCTACTTGGGAGGCTGAGGCAGGAGAATTGCTTGAACCCAGGAGGCAGAGGCTGCAGTGAGCTGAGATCATGCCACTGTGCTCCAGCCTGGGCGACAGAGTGAAAACGCTGTCTCAAAAAAAAAAAAAAAAAAAAAAAGTGTGGAAGACAGCATTTCTACCTACATTCCACTGACTTAGAGCTAGTCATATGCCCCCCTCCTAGATGCAAGGGAGCTGGAAAATGTTGCTTTGCTGTGTAATCAGGGAGAGGAAATGGGTTTTGTGGAGCATCTGGCCAGTCTCTGCCTCACCTAAAGTCTTTGCCTCACCTAAAGTGGGGTGCCTGGCACATGCCTGGCATTCAGGAAAAGCAGCTGGTTGACAGGAAGCCTGCCAACATGACCCCCATTTCTTTGTTCTTGGTGGTCACTCTGGTTTGGCTTATTTCTGGGGCTCCTGGACATGCCTGACCTTGGGAATTCCAAGGTCAGGAAGCACCCTGGGAAGAGGGAGTCCATCTTTGGGGTTCAGGTACACGCTGTGATGTCAAGTAACTACCCAGATGTTCCCAGACAGATTAGAAAATCCTCCAGATGTTGCTGCTCACCTGTAGTTAGTGACTGCTGGCTGTTGTGATCCCTACCTCTCCATCTAATATCACACCACTCCTCCTCCTGCAGAAGCTCTTTCTGCACTAAAGAGCTCAGAGACAGTTCCATCTTCTGAACTAACACCTGTGGTCCCAGACTGTCTCTCCCACACATGGGCAGCATGGCATAACTGTAATAGCTAACCTTATCAAGCACTTGCTTCATGCCAAGGATCCTACCTCATTCATTTAATCCTCAAAAGAACCCCAGGTGTCCAATTCTCATTATTATTTGTCTTTTTGGTTCTGGCCATCATAGTACAGAAAAGGTAATTGAGGCCCAGTGAGGCAAAATGACATACTTAAGGCCACAAAGGTCACAAGCCACAGAACCAGTTCACAAAATATAATATTTGCCCATTTTAAAATTCCGTTATCTTTTTATTATTGATCTCTTCACATATTATAGATACTAGTCCCTTATCAGGTGGATTATTTGCAAATATCCTCTCCCATTCTGTAGATTGTCTTTTTGCTTTCTTAATTGCATCCTTTGAAACACAAAGTTTTAAATTTTGATGAAGTCTAATTTATCTATTTTTCTTTTGTCACTTGAGTTTTTGGCATCACCTAAGAAGTCTTTGCCTAACCCAAAGTCATGAAGGTTTAATCATATTTTATTCTAAAAGTTGTATAATGTTAGCTCTGACATTTAGGTCTATGGTCCATTTTGAGTTAATTCTTGTGTATAGAATGAGTCAGGGGTGACAAATAATTATTGAACACCTATTATACACCAGACACTGTGCTGGATACAAACAACTCAGTGACAATGACACATGACCATTTTTCACTTTCATGCCCTCTTTGAAGAAGCATAACACCTGGAATGTTTTCCTGCCTGAATCTCTCCTTTGAAAAATATTACCCAGCTCAAATTTCAACTCCTTTCAATGAAGACTGCCACAGTACCTCCCCTTCTTCCTAAAAGTTTTTCTCTCTCACTTTCTCTTCTGACAACCCACAAGTTTGGTTCTGTAGCTTTTATAAAATTGGTTATATGTTGAATTGTATTTTAGTTGTGTATCTGTTTTAACTATCCTGTAAGTAGGTACTATGCCTTCTTCATTTTTACCTCTTATACCATGGTAAAGTAATGTAAAACAAAAGTTTTAATAATATTCTGATTGCTGTTATCATCACTAGAATAAATGCATGAAAAGTTGACCCCCAAAAGCAATTGTCAAAGTGACAACATGTGAAAGGAGCTGTTTTAAGAGTAACAAATTTCAGCTTTTCAAACTTCTTGGATATGACAGCAAACCTACTAAGATAACTGTTCCCATGTTATATAAGTGTTAAATTACCTACCCCAGCCTTTAAATCTTCCAGAAAAATCTTTAAGGGACATTTCCATCAAGAACTAATGCCATTATTCTACTCTCTGTCTTCATGAGTTCAGTTGTATTAATTTTTAGCTCCCATAAATAAGTAAGAACGTGTGATGTTTGTTTGTTTGTGCCTGGCTTGTTTCACCTAACAAGAAGGATGGTTACCAGAGGCTGCGAAGGGTAGTTGGGGCAGGGAGGGGATGATTAAGGAGTAAAAAAATATGGTTGGATAGAATCAAGAAGATCTAGTATTTGATAATAGCACAACAGGGTGATTACAGCTAACAATAATTTATTGTACATTTTGAAATAACTAAAAGAGCATAATTGGATTGTTTGTAACACAAAGAAAGGATAAATGGTTACCCCATTCATCCTGATATTACTCATTGTACGTGGGTATTAAAATATCTCATGTACCCTATAAATATATACATCTACTATCTACCCATACAAATTTAAAAAAGAATACTCTAATACCATTATATACAAACAATATGTATGTATATCTTTGTATTATTTATGTACGTGTGTGTACAAAGGGGCATTTTAACACTAGCTCAGTAAAGGCACAAACATTGTACAAAACAATTGACTGAAGATAGTTTTCAATATTATTTATCCATCAACTATTGAGTCAAATGAATTTGAGATCTAAGTTAAAGAGTAAACACCACACAGAATCTTAATAATAGAACAACCTAAAAAGGATGGGGTGGAAAATAGAAACATCTCTGAATTTAAATTTTGTCACATGAAAATCAGATTAGAATATCCTATAATACATTTCTGAAGAAACTAAATGTCTGAAAGCAGATTTAAAAGTTTGTAAACAAGGTCTAAAAGATTATTAATAAAAGCTATGAAGTCAGAAGGTCAGCCAGTGATATAGTCCAGAGTTAACAGTATCTTAGAATTCCATATAGAATGATAATAATAAGTGATCATGACTTGATGAAAATAAATTTCATATGGATGGCTTTTACTCTTTAGAAAGTTACAGTTTAGAAGCAAGCTATCTGTAGGGCACAGTGGCTCATGCCTGTAATCCTAGCACCTTGGGAAGACAAGGCAGGACAATCACTTGAGGCCAGGAGTTCAAGACCAGCCTGGGCAATATAGTGAGACCCAATCTCTACATTTTGGAGTTAGGTGGTAGAGTCAGTCCTACAGAAAGATTCAAAGTTATTTGATGACCACAGGGCAATATAATTTGGTTCCTTATGGTTGCAACTAGAATAAAAGTTAAATTGTTAGGAACTAGGGAAACAAAGCTTATATGGTACAGTAACAATATTCCTCATTGGTTATAAATATTCATATGGTTATAGTTTAAAAAGCATTCATAACTCATTTATTATCTTTGTTTCATTTTCTATATTCAGGTTCCATATTTGGTTATATATGACCAAACTTCTCTGAAAGTTCAGTTCATTTTTATTAAAAAAAATCTGTTGAAAGATTCTCCTTTAACAATTCTCTCCTGTCCCTGTTAGTCACTGAATTAAATCGTATGTAATCCTGATCATACAAACACCAAAGCAAAGCCAAGTCAATGGAACTTTATTTGCTTTCTTAAACTCCCTTACTGCCCCTGTAGTGGCATTCTCTCCCCCCACAGGCTTGAGTACAATTTTTGTTTTATTTCCCCTTAAACAGCCAGGGCAGTTTCCTCATTATCTGGAACTCCGTTGAAGGTTTCAGGTTTCCCTAGAGATGTTCAGACCAACATAGTTGCACTAAAGTACTAATACTAATGTTTTTGGAACTTGCGATTTGCTTTCTATGTTGTTACTCAACTGATTTGTGAATTATACAGTATAATGAGGATAAACATTTTCTTAATAAACTTAGAAATCTCTAGGTAGACTGAAAGTACTCTATGTACTACAGTGAGAAGAAAAACATGTCCTTATTTTTAAGTACTTATTCAAACTCTGCTAATACAGTACATTCAGTCTTGGTGTAGAAACTACACGTCGTGAGACTCTGTCTCAAAAAAAAAAAATAGTACACATCTAGGAATTCACTGCTGCATTAAGACCTTCTCATTTTCCTTTTTCATCTTTTACCAACAAGTGGTTTAAAGCATTAGTCCAGGACACAGAATTTTATGTGGTTACTGGCAAAGGTACTTAAGTAAAACTTCTGCGAAAGAAAAGGAAGGAACATGTTCATTTTCCCAGTTAATGACTAATGTAAAAGAGAAAATGGTTTCAAATGTGTAAATCACTTATACAACAGTATTTTGAGCAATGGGAATGACCAACAAAACATTGAAGTATCATGAAAGAACATACAACGGTGCTTATTTTTAAGGTTACTGCTGTTTGTTTAATCACCTTTCAGGTCTCTATCAGGAGTGATTCACAGTCATCTCTCCTACTGAATCAGTGCTAACCATTCTCTTCAATTAAATCTGAGAAAAGGCAGCAAAATTCAAGTTCATAAACCCATTTGAAAAATGTTGTGATTTACAAAGTCTCATACACATAAATGTTAAGAAAAAAAAAAAAAAAGGATTGTCAATGACAGATTCCAAATGGAATTTTCCCACTATTTCTCGGAAGCAGATGCTTTAAGAAATTCATTTTTACTTGGTGAAAATTTTATACAAGAAGAAAATATTCAATCAGTGACTCTAAAATCTGTAAACTTCAGTAGCAGAATTCACAGGACTGTTACAAATTCAAATTGTCCCATCATGGCATAATTACCTCCATGATTGGCAAATACCAGTAAATATGACCTATTTCCTCAAATATTAATTTTATAGATCTCTGATTAAAGAAGAATGCTACTAAGGCAACATCAGAACTTCAGAACTATACATATTCAACACATTTTTGTGGAGTAAATGGCACAGGAATACTACATAAATCAAATAATAATTGCTTATAAATAACAAAACATTTGCAGATGACCCAAATTCAAGTTTTTGGTAAACACAACTCCTCATTGCCACCCTGGCCCCGATAGGGTTTCTAAACAGTTACTAGATATATTTTTCTTATCACAGGTATGGCAAGTGTAGAATTAAGCGAGCTGTTATGCTAATTAAAAAATTAGAACATTCAACTTAACAGGAAAATCTTAAAAGATACATTTTGGAATTATAAACTTAATACCTTAAGGGGATGACAGATTGTGACATCACATACCCACACACACACGAGAAAAAACTAACACCAGTCAGGCTGTGGCTGCACACAGCTATCTTTGTTTATCATTGACTGATATCTGGACTGGGTACTGTTCCCACAGTCTCATATCAGGACAACCATTTAGAAATGAAACAAACCACAGGAAAGAAGCAAGGCAACTCTACAGCTGTCTGGTATGCATCATCACTGCAAACTCAGAACTAAAGAGTTCTCTAATAAAGTTTCTAAATACCAATCCACTATGTTGTTGTCCGGAGATTTAGAGCTGTCCTTATTAGAACTTGATGAACTTCTCCTGTGGTTAATGGCAAGATAATTTTTAGCATCTTCATCAAAGCCATATTCCAAAATATAAGAAATGTCACAGGTAGTCACACTACTTTAAGAAAATTTATAACACATTCTCTTTCCTATTATTATATTATGCTCACCCCTGTGCTGTTTCTATTCTATTCCATCAGCATCCTCTAAGGTCAGGTGATGTCTTAGTGCATTTTCTGTCGGTTAGAACAGAATACCTGAAACTAGGTAATTTATAAAGAAAAAGGAATTTATACAGTTATGGAGGCTGGGAAGGCCATGGTCAAGGAGATGCAGCTGGTGAGAACCTTCTTGCTAGTGGTGACTCTCTGTGGCATCCCAAGATGATGCAGGGTATCACACAGTGCATGCTAACATGCTAGCTCAAGTCTCTCTTCCTCTTCTTATAAAGCTACTAGTTCCCCTCCTATGCTAACCTATTAATCCATTAACTCACTAATCTATTGATCCATGAATTCATTAATCCATTTGTAAGGGATCCAATCACCTATTCAAGGTCCCACTTTTCAATACTGCCACACTGGCGATTAAGTTTCAACATGAGTTTTGGATGGCACATTCAACCGTAGCAGTTGGTAATAAGCTCTTCGTCATTAAGGTGGATGGAACAAAGGCCACATGTTACTGCTGCTCTCTTCTGACCATGTCTGGTAAGACTGGAGTCACACCCTGATGAGAGCAGAGCCAATTAGATTCTCTTTCTCAGGAATTGAGAATGAGGACTTTAAGACTTTAAGACAGCTAAAGGCACTGCACTCACAAGGTTGGAGGGAAGAAGAGGAAGGGCTGGGGTTGCTATTTTAGGTCCAAGTAAGCAAACAGATAAACCTGGATGGTAGAAAGCAGCAGCAGAATAAAGCAGAAGCAAAAGGAAGCAGAGACCAGAAACGAAATGACCCCCAAAATAAGACCCAATGGCTTTTCAATTTTAGGTTCCAGATCTCTGGGAAATCCAGGTGTACTTGCTCCCCTTAAGTTCAATAAGGAATCTTTGCATACTTCCTATAAAATCATCCCTGCTTTTGTTTTTGTGTTATTAGCTTGACTGGGTTTCTCAACTCAGATATAAAGATTCTTAATTATGTACAAATTATTGGTTTAAGGTTGATTTTCTTCAACCACTTGTTAACAATCATTTACAACTTGTTCCCTTGATTTGAGACACCACTCTTCTATTTGCATATTAGAGGTTTCTCAGGCAGCAAAGATTTTCAGCACAGTAAGATCTTGAGAAGAGAGGGGTAATGCTATTATAAATTTTACAATGAAATAATTTATTTATTTATTATTTTTTTGAGATGCAGAGTCTTACTGTGTCACCCAGGCTACAGTGCAGGGGCATGATCTCAGCTCACTGCAACCTCTGCCTCCCGGATTCAAGTGATTCTCCTGCCTCGGCCTCCCAAATAGCTGGGACTACAGGTGTGCACCACCACACCCGGCTAATTTTTGCATTTTTAGTAGAGATGGGGTTTCACCATGTTGGTCAGGCTGGTCTTGAACTCCCGACCAAGTGATCCATCTGCCTCGGCCTCCCAAAGTGCTGGGATTACAGGCATGAGTTACTGTGCCTGGCTGAAAGGAAAATTTTATTGATGAATAAGGTAACTACTTACATAATCTGGTAGAGGAACATCATTAGAACTCAGCGAACCTCTCAAGGACTGTGTGGCTTGTTCCAGAACTTTGTTGTGTTTTTTAGACAGCAAAGAAAATAAACTGGAAAAACAAACAAAAAACCAATTATATTAAAGGAACTGTTTTCTTTTCTGTCTTCTGTGGAAATATATAGTTCCACAGCATGTCAATTATTCTAAAATATACTTGTAAATGATTCTTTCTTCATGCCTGTGTTAACAGCAAGATTAACAATATTATTTATGTAAGAAAAAAGGAGTGGGGAGGATGTTTAAATCATAAGAGTTCTAAAAATTTTTTTAATGACAGTTTAAAATTATGTTTCAAACACAGGAGCATTTTTCATAAGATTACTATAGGGAAAAGAATAGTGGAGAAAACCTGAGATGTAGACTATGACTAACTCATAGTGCAATCTACTACAAGTCACTTGAGCTTGTGTATTTTCTCATCTTCTGAAAAAGTGTGTTGGACAAGATTATTTCTCTACTGTCATACAGAGTCTATGGTTCTGTATTATAGCTTTATTTCTCAAAAATAATGATTCAAAATGTTTTATAAGATTTCTGCTTCTGGCCATGACAGATTAACTGATACTGGACTAACTCTCCCGCTATCACTAACTGAAAACTAAAAAAAAAAAATGACACAACTGTTTTCAGATGTAACACAACATGTGAAGTAAAGGATTATAATCCCTAACAAAAGGGAGATGAAGATGAGTCCCATAATGGTGAGCTTCTGTCTCGAGGAACATTGCAGACTATGGTCCAGGAAGGTGGGACCCAAAGAGTACACAGCAGTGTTGTGCTGAGCTAAGGCAGAGAGAGGAATTTAATACTGCTGTGGCAACTGCATTTTGCAAGGCGGAATACTAGAGAGGAGAGAATTTCCAGAAAGCAGGTCCAGAAATCCAAGTGTCTTCTTGAATGTTTGTATAAATGTTAAGCTGTAATGTGCAGAGCAAGACTCCACAAGGTGTGGCAGTAAACAACTACCCAGGAGCTGTAAATTAAACAGAGATTTTGGGGACCATAACAGACTGAGGGATATTGGAGCTCCAACCAGCCAGAAGATAAAAATCAATGAACATGAACATTCAGTTGAATTCTTAGAAAGGCCATGCTTTAGGAGTCAGGCTATTCTACTCTAGAGTGCAAATTACTTTATTCTAAGAGGCACCCTAACAGAGCAAAACAAACAATCTTCAAAGAATACAGTTGATTTACATTAAATATAAATGCACTAAACACTCCAGTTAAATGTCAGAGATTTTCAGACTGGATAAAAAAGCGAGACCCAACCATGTGCAATTTAAAAGAGACACATTTGTAAATTTAAAGATACAGACAAGTTAACAAAAGGATACAAAAAAGACATACTATAAAAACATTAATCATAAGGAAGTTGGAATGGCCATGTTAATTTCCGACAAAGTAGGCTTAAGAACAATATTATTATTACTAGAGATAAAGAGGGAGATTTTATAATGATGAAAGCCAGTTTACCATGAAAACATAACAATCCTAAATACTTATGTGCCTAATAAAAGAACTTCAGAGGTATGTATTATAATTATATGATCCCAATATTAAATTTATTGTATCAAATAAAGAAAGGATTCTTCTTTGGGATAGATGGCAGCTTAAAAACAAAGGCAATTCTGATTCCATGTACTTCCCATAAAAATCTGAAGTATGGCCCATAGTATTTTTTTTTTTTTTTTTTTTTTGAGACGGAGTCTCGCTCTGTCGCCCAGGCTGGAGTGCAGTGGCGCGATCTCGGCTCACTGCAAGCTCCGCCTCCCGGGTTCACGCCATTCTCCTGCCTCAGCCTCCCGAGTAGCTGGGACTACAGGCGCCCGCTACCACGCCCGGCTAATTTTTTGTATTTTTAGTAGAGACGGGGTTTCACCGTGTTAGCCAGGATGGTCTCGATCTCCTGACCTCGTGATCCGCCCGCCTCGGCCTCCCAAAGTGCTGGGATTACAGGCGTGAGCCACCGCACCCGGCCCCGTAGTATTTTTTTATGCCAAAACTTCACTGTAGTATTTAGTAATCCCCTTACAAATAAAATATTTAAATATCAATTTAGGAAAATCTGTAATTATTTCAGATGGTTTAAAAAGGATATCCATTGAAGACAGGGCCACTAAGTAGTCTTTCTAGGTTAAGTTTCAACTCATATCATCAAGGAAAAAAATTCCTTAACATTTATTGGTAATGTTAGATGTTGTATAAAACAAACGTAACAGAGGCAATGAATATTATTTACGTTTATACTTAAATAAAGTGGGAAGAAAAATAATTACATGAAGTAATTACTGAATGAATAAGTATGAAATTTTATGATACTGGTTACATGCTGAGGATATATCTGAACGAACGATTTCTTTGAAATGAAACACTCCTGAAATGAAATACTCCAGTGAAGTTTCATGAAGGTCACCTTAGGCCCTACACAATGTCTTGAAAAAGAAGAAAGAGTTATCTGTGCAAGAGAGAATAAAAGCCACTTCCAAATAGAAGGCAAAGCACAGAGGCAAAAGTAGGAGAGAGCAAGAAAATTGGAATGGAGGTACTATACAAGAAGTAGAAAACAGAATTCAGTACATAAGAGCACACACACTTTTTTCCAATCATTTTATTTTTCTGGGTCTTCTCCATTTGAGGTTTAGTTTTGCTTTATCTTTCCTTTTTAAGGTTAACAGTAAACACCATACTTTCCACTCACCGTTATTCTCATGACCCACTGATAACTAATATTAAGTTTATTGTGTATGATTCCAGAAACGTTATATGCATTAATGCATGTAAACAAATGCATACTGTATACATATATATCCACCTTTTTTATTCCATGAAATATATACTATGCTGTACCTTGCACTTTGTCTATCTAACAATATATTCCTTCATTCATTCAACAAACACGAGTGTTTACTGTTACTTGATATCAAAGGATATGGATATACCGTAATTTATTTAGTCCATTATTAATCACTCACTGCAATTGTTTCCAAATTTTTATATTATAAACAGCATTGAAATGAACACCCTTGTAAATAAGTTTTAGCATGCCTGAGTGAGACTATCTTTCGGATAAATTGCCTGAAGCAAAACTGCTGAGTAAGAGTAACTGAACATAATACTGAACTGCATTAGGGGGTCCATATTTTCAAGTATGTAAATTATTTTGCAGGAGATGCAAAAAAAAAAAAAAGGTAAAAAAATTGGGATTGTTTATAAGACATGTTTACATGGAAATGCATACAGAAGGAAATCAGTAATACGCTTCTAATTAGTTGCAGTATATTTTCTGGAATAAATGGAATTTCAGAAATTTTTTGAGACTAAAAGAACTTTGGGTAGTCAACTCTTGCACAAGGTGTGGCAAGACTCAAAAACATAAATTGGCTACCCAAACAAAAAAAGAAAAGCAATAAATATGCCTGAAAGAAGTGAGCTTCTTGGTGTTAGGAAGAATAAGTGGAACAAGTGAAGCACAGCAGCATACTTTGCTTAGTTTAAGAAAAAATAAGAACTCAGGAGGTGCTTCCTGAGTTCAGCAAACCTGGGATGTTCATTCTCACATTCCGTGTGTGTGTGTGTGTGTGTGTGTGTGTGCCTGTGTCCCCTATTAGTGCACTATCAGAGAACAATAGAGGTGATCTATAGTAACTCTCATTATCAATTTAAGAAAATTATTAAACAGTCCTAGGGACCAGAGCAAAAAACACTTGAAACTGTTTCTTTTAGAGAAGAAAGGCTAGTTTGTTTGTTTATTGATTTTAAAAGAGAGTATGAACACTCTGTTTTGCTTGCTAGTAGGACACCAAACAAGGAAGTGAGCTTCAATTCAAACATGAGATATTTTGGTTTAGCATAATGGAAAATTTTACTACTAAGGACATAAATGTTGAAATGGTATACCCCAAGAAGCTGTGGATACTGCTTCTAGCTATCTTTAAGAAATTCTCTGTAAGAATAGATCATTTGAGGTCACATTCAGCTCTCCATCAAAGAGAAACAGAGAATTCACACTTACTTTGTTACTATCATACAATTTAACAGGCATTTTACTAAAATCTTATAGCAAGTGCTTTCAAAGTTTTATTTAAACATTATAATTTTGACTTTTATTTAACATTTTTAAGGCAAAATGTATACGAGACATGACTTGCAAACTGCTTAGTGAAAAGAGTAACTTTTGCTTAAAGCTTTGCATTCAACGTACTTACCCCCAGCTTAATGCTAATCAGAATAAGGAATAAAGATATATGATGTTTGTATGTAAATGGATAAATTTGATTTTAAAAATCAGTCTTAAAAATAAAAATGATCTTTAAGTTAGCTTAATATTCACTTAGCTGGGATCTATTTGCTAGAATACTTTTTAAAAATTTGAAAAAGACTAGTTTTTCTTTTTGCATAAGAATGTTCATTACAAATTTAAAAAATGAAAACAGCCAAAACACTAATCAAGAACAGAATGGGTAAATAAACTGTGGGATAGTTATACAAGGAAATATTATACAGCAATTTAAAATTATCTAATGCTACATGTATGAATATGAATAAATCTCAAAAACAATGTTGAGTAAAAAAATAAGCAGGAATCCTTAGAAAATATGAACAAGCTGATTTTATGTTTTTAAAATGGAAAACAATATTACATATCATTTACAGATAAAATATATTAATAACATCAAATATATATGGAAATGATAAATCCTACACTTAGGATAGCCACTGTTCTCTGAGGAAGGAGGAAAAAGGGAGTCCAGCTCTCACATGAGTACTCCCTCTCTCTCTCTCTCTCTATATATATGGACACATATACAGTAGATATAAAATGTTCTTATGGTAACACTGGATACATACATGAGAGAGTGGTATATTGCTCTATTTTTTGTGTATGCAGGAAGTATTATATAACGTTTTAAAAATCTGATAAAAAGAACATGCTATCCTGAAGAAAACAGAGCCCCTGCCAATGACAGCATTTCACAAAAGAAAGCAGCATGTAAATAGAATAAGTGTGGTCAGTCCAAATGGGAACACGCTGAGAAAATCACAAGCTGGTGGAAATGGCTGTAGTGTAGGGTACACAGATGGTGGCAGGAGATGACACCAGAATGAAGACAGTTTGAAGCCAGACTGTGAAGGGCCGCTTTATGGCACATCAAAAGCCCTGGACTTTTATTCTATTCGGAGTGAGAAGCTAATTCTTACAAAATAATTAAAGAGACATGGCTCCCCGCCCCCAAGGAACTCAAGTCTACTGGGATGAGAAAAAAAAAAAAAATTTACAATACTGAAATCAGAGAATGCCATGGGTCTGAAGAGAGCGCTGTGGGAGAACAGGGGGAAGATTAGGTGCATTCCACAGAGGAAATCTATCTTGACTGTGGCCTTGAAGGTTAGAGGACTTGCTATTTGGAAAAGCAAACGGGGAGGAAGAGTAATTCAGAAGGGGGAAAGTGTTTAGAAAGGCACTGGGAGATTTCAAGGAAATACCCATAACTTATAAGGCAAGAATAGAGAAAACTCACAGGGGTGAGAAGTGGCAAGAAATGAAGCCGGTAAGACAAGAGGGGCCAAATAAGAAGGCCACATGGACCATGCTAAGAGGTCTGCATTTCATCTTGCTCAGCCATTGAGACAGACAGTGAGTCAAATATTTACCCAGGGCCTAGTATGTGCCAGGGAATGTGAAAGCAAAAGCAACACAGTTTCTGTCCTGCCTCCCCAGAGGGCGCAGTCAGGTGAGAAAGGACGTGCCTAAATAGACTGGAGGTGAACATGGAATGTTAGGGGAACACAGGTGAGGACTGCTCAACTGCACCTGAAGGGAGAAAGAGGCAATCACTTTGGGAGATGATGCCTGCACTGCTTCTTAAGAAACAATTAGGAGTCAGCTGAGCAAATCAGGCAATCACAAAGGTGAGTTGGGCAGAGAAATACGAGTCCTGTGGGTGGGGGAAACAGCACTGCACGTGCATCAAGTGTTGAGTACACAGCAGAGCACAGCAATGAGGCTGGGTAGCAGTGAGGATGGCTTATCAACTGCCTCATGTCTCTCTCAGACCTTGGACTTTATCCTGAAAGCCAGACGTGTTCTATGAAAGCAGGACTACAATATGAGAAAGTGATCAACGCAAAACTGCTGTGTTTGGTATTGAGGTGTGAGGTGGGAGGCAGGGCTCAGCAGTAAGGATGGCAGATTACTCCTTGTGCCTCTATGTCCTAAGCCTCCTCCCTATGCCCTGCCATCTATGGTGGCCACAGAGTCTCTACCATGGAACTTCAGGGCTCCTAGAACCGAAGGTTGAAAACCACTGACCTGAGCAATGTGGGCCAAGTGTATAAAATTCTACTTGTTTTAGAAAGACTCCTCTGCTCCTGGAGAAAAGGATGGACAGGAGATGACAAGTGAACAAGACTAGAAACAGAACCTTTAGGAAACGTCCATATTATCCAAATAAAGAGATGAGGAGACCTTAAAGCAAATGGGGGCTATGTGGAAGGCAGAGACAGCATGGAGCAGGAAAGAAGGGAATCAGGGCTGACTGAGGTCTCTAACTTGGGAAACACAGTGGCTAGCTGATCAGGTGACTGACATGCTAGGAATACAACAAGTTGAAAGGGAGGGAGAGCGCTCAGGAAGAAAAAGAAATTAATAACAGTAGCAGCAGTTATGAGTTATATATCAGGTGCTGTCCATCTAACAACCATGTGAGGTAGGTCCTACCATTATCCATTCTCCCTCCCCCTTTTATAAATAGATGATGGAATTGAACCAGAGAGAGTAATTTGCCCAGGCACACAGCTAAGTGGTGGAGTCAGGAGTCAATGCTAGCATTGCTGGCTCTAGAATCTGTGCTCTTAACAAATCTTCTAGGAAACCTACAGGTGCTCAGGAACAACAGGTGGAGATGGTCAGAAAGAAGCAGATGGGCAGTTTAGAAATACTAATTTGGTGCTCAGAAGAGAGGGGAGGAGAAATTTTAGGCTATTTGCATCAGCTGCAATCACAAAAGTGGAGGTGATCACCCAAGGATATTGTGTAATGTAAGAAAGAACTGTATGAGGTCGGGTGTGCTGGCTCACACCTGTAATCCCAGCGCTTTGGGAGGCTGAGGCGGGTGGATCACGAGGTCAGGAATTTGAGACCAGCCTGACCAACATGGTGAAACCCCATCTCTAATAAAAATACAAAAACTAGCTGGGCGTGGTGGCACGTGCCTGTAATCCCAGCTACTCAGGAGGCTGAGGCAGGAGAATTCTTGAACCCGGGAGGCAGAGGTTGCAGTGAGCTGAGATTCTCAAGTGCTGCACTCCAGCCTGGGCAACAAAGCGAGACTCCGTCTCAAAAAAAAAAAAAAAAAAGCAACTGTGGGAAACACCAAGACCGAAAGGGTGAACAGAGGACAGAAAGGGTCACTTAAATAAGAAGCAGGAGAAGAACTAGGAAAGACAGACATTCTGGAAGCCAAGAGAACAATTTTAAGGAGGAAATAATCATCACTGTTAAAAGCTGTCAAATAGTAAAGTAGGATTTACCAAAAACAAACAAACAAAAACAAAAACAAAACCCAACAACAACAAAAAAACAAAAAACGAAGTCACTGGATTTGGCCCAAGGAAACAAATCAGTGGTGACTTTATCCACTGTCAGAGGGGAGGAGGAGGCGGCAGCTGGACTGCAGCGCTTGAGAAATAAGCAGGATGTGAGGAAGTACAGAAAATAGGTGTAGATTTTTAAGAAGTTGAACATTGCTGGGGAGCAGAGTGCTAGAGTAATGCTCCGAAGGGAAAGGGAACGCATCACAGAAAGGTCACTTACTGGGAGGGGGTGTGGAGGTTCTGTCTTTGAAAGTTTCAGACATTTCCTATGAGAGCCCTGCCAATCCTCACAACTCTCAGCCAACCTCTCTCTCCATGCCTCAGTCCTTCCTCTAACACACTAGTAACAGCAGTCATAGGGGAAAAGAGGAGTAACTGAACTCCACAAAAGACCTGGGAGCAGATGATTTACAGATAAAGAAACCTAGGTGTAGAGAGTTAGGTGCTTGACCCGTGATCAAATTTACATTATGTAGTGAATACAAAAGTTCTTTATAAATCCTAAAGAGCTACTAAAATGTAAAACAATAAAAAATAAAAAAACAAAAAACTATTAAAATTATTAGAGGTGGAGTGGGAGCTACAAACCAAATCTCACACCAAGTGTCATGCTCTCATCTGTAGACACTGATTCCCTCTACGTGTAGACACCCCTCCTTCCTCCTCTCCTACAAGTCCTTACAGCCCCCATACCACCGATTCCACACCCTCTGGGAAGGATTTCTCAAACCTGTGCTCTCCCTGCTTCTGAACCACTGGTGGTCCTTAATGACAGCCCTATGCTACTGGTTACCTTAGTTTTAATCAGCTTTATTGAGAAATAATCTTTATATAATAAAACTCACAAATTTTAAGTAGACAGTGCAATGAAAAATGTTTTTGAAAAATGTAAACATTCATGTAATCCATCACTACAATAATGATACAGACCATTTCCATTACCCCAAAAAGTTTCCTTGGGCTCTTTTACACTCAATCTCCTGCTCCAATACCCTTCCCCTCACCCTTCCAGGCAACCACTGATCTGCTTCCTGTCACTGTAGTTGCCTTTTCTGCAACTAGAATTATACCTTAGGTACTCTTTTGTGTCTGCCATCTATCACTCAGCATAATGCTTTTCAAATGCATCCATGCTGTTTTGTATATCAGTCATTCATTCCTTTTTATTGCTGAGTAGTTTTCCATTGCACAGACGTGCCTCGATTTCTTTATTTATCAGTGTTGGTCTATTATGAAGAAGGCTGCTGTAAACAGTTGTACAGGTTTTTGTGTGAACATATGTTTTCATTTCTCTTGAATACATACCTATGAGTAAGATTGCTGGATTGTATGTTATTTGTTTCACTCTATAAGAAACTGCTAAACCGTTGCACATTCTTGCTAACACTTGGCATTTCAGTCTTTTTCACTTTAGCCATTTTAGTGGGTGTGAAGTAATTTTCTCTGTGGTTTTAATTTGCATTTTCCAAATGAGTTTTCTAGTGCTCATATGTTGTCTTTGGTGAAGTGTCTATTCAAATCTTTGCCCATTTAAAACAATGGGTTGTTTTTCTTCTCCTTGAGTTGTAAGAGTTCTTTATATATTCTGGATACAAGTTCTTTATCAGGTATAAGTTTTGTAAACATTTTCTCCCAGTCTATGGCCTGTGGGTGGTGGTAGTGGGGCAGTTTGTCTTTTTCATTTTCTTCAAAAAACAGTGTCTTTTGAAGAGCAAAAATTTTAAATTTGATGAAATTCATCAGTTCATCACATTTTTAAAAAATTGTTTGTTTTTTATGTCCTATCTAAGAAATCTTTGCCTAATCCAAGATCCCAAAGATTTTCTATGATTTCTTCTATAGTTTTATAGTTAAGTTTTAAGTTTTATAGTTTTAGTTCTTATATTTATGTCTATGATCCATTTTGCATTAATATGTGTATATGGCATGAAGAGTCACAATTTATTTAATTGGTTTGGGTGTTTTTTTTTTTAATTTGTGCATATAGCTATTTAATTGTTCCAGTACCATTTGTTGAAAAGATTATCCTTTCCCCCTTAAATTACCTTGGCACCCTTGTTGAAATTTCATTGAGCATATATGCACTGGTCTATTTCTTGATTCTATTCAATTCCATTGGTCCATAAATCTGTCATACACTATTATCCCACTGTCTTGATTACACCAGCTTTATAGTAAATCTTGAAATCAGGTAGTGTGAGTCTTCCAACTTAGGCTTTGTCAAAATTGCTTTTGGCTATTCTAGGTCCTTTGTATAATATTGAATCAACTTGTCATTTTCTACCAAATCACCTGGTAAGGTTTTGATTAGGATTGTGTTCAATGTATAGATCAATTTCAGGATCTTAACAATACTAAGTCTCTAATCCATGAGGATAAAATCACCCTGTTTACTTAGGTCTTCCTTAATTTCTTTCAGCAATGTTTTATAGTTTTCAGTGTACCAGGTCTTGAATGTATTTTAAGTCTATTCTTAAGTTATTTCATATTTTTGATGCTGCCGTAAATGGCATTATTTTTCAATTACTGATTGTTCATAGCAAGAATGTAGAAATAAATTTGCTATATGCTGACAATAACAAATTTAACAGTAAATTCAACAATAAAATTGTTATATACTGACCTTTTTGTGTCCTATGATCCTGCTAAACTCATTTAGCAATCCTAGTAGGTTTCTTGTAGATTCATTAGGACTTTTAAAACACATATTCATGTCTTGTGCAAATAGCTAAATAGTTAATAGAATTTAAAAGATAGTTCTAAATCTTCTTTTCTAATCTGGATATTAAAAATTTCTGTTTCTTGACTTATGGCACTGGCTAGGACCTATAGTACAATACTGAATAAAGGTCAGAGTACATATTCTTGCCATTTTCCTGATCTTAGGGGAAAAGTATCATTTTTCACTAAGTATGATTTTAGCTGTAAGGTTTTCATCGATGCTCTTTGTCAGGTTGAAGAAATTCCCTCTATTCCTTGTTATGTGAAAGCTGGTTTCATTTCTTTTCATAAATGGCCATTGAATTTTGTCAAATGCTTTTTCTGTACCTACTGAGATGATCATATAGTTTTCTTTTTAAGTCTAATAAAATAGTGGATTGTACTGATTGATTATGGCATGTTAAACCAGACTTACATTCCTAGGATGGGTCCCAATGGTATCTTTTTCTATGATGATGATGTAGATAATAAGAATGATGGCAGCTAGCACTTACTGAGAATGTGCTCTATGCCACACATCTCTCTAACCTTTTACATTTGTTAACTAAATATACAGCTCCTTAATGAAGACAGTATTACTATTAACATCACATTATAAGTGATGACATACAGAAGTAAATTAACTTGCCAAGGACTATACTATTCATAAATGGAAGAGCTAGAATTCACAGCCTGGTAATCCGAGTCTAGACCATGGACTCATTACACTACTTCATTATCTCTTATATGGAGATTTATTAATTATGATGGCTATTTTTTTTTCTTGTCCAATATGATTCACTCTCACCCCCTACTTTCAGAAACAGAAACTACTTTCCTGAAAAAAGTGAGATTATGACACAGGCTCATTCCCTGAGTCACAAAGATTGGTCAATGAATATAAGCTCTAGTTGAGCCAGCTGGAAATATTCCCTAGGATTTTACTAACTAGAAAGTGTGAGAAAGCTGCTTTTTCTCTCTGGTTAGAAGATTGTAAAGACGTAATCCCGGAGTTGGCTATGGTCACGCTTAGCTTCACAGAGAAAACCCATGTGCAAGAAGACAGAATGAAGTGAACTTAAGCTGAGACAGAGAGAGAGCGAGAACTGAGGGAAAAGGCTGAAGAAGAAAGGGACAGATAACGATGGTTCTAACAAATACGGAAAACATGTGAGGATTAATACACCATAACAAAAAAAAACATCAAAGCCGACGAAGACAGAACAAATTCATGTTATGAAACTTGTCTCTTTTTACTTGCAGATTATAATAGAAATAGTAACTTCCCAAGCTTTTTTTCTCTATCAAATTATGTCATCTTAATTATTTGTTTGCTTCAATATGCGGCTTCATAGTTGCTCTTAAACTGCTACACACAAGTGTAATGCATATTTGTACTGTAAACATGTATTTTTCCAAATGCCAAGTTCATTTAAGGCCTTGATTGTAGATCCTTGGACAGTGTTCTGCGCACAACATGGTCTAAAATATGCTTACTACTAATTGATGGTTTATCTTCTTTTCTATCGTTCTTACTCCAATAAAAGAAACTGCAATGACGTCGGTATTCTTGCCTTACAAAATCAGAAACAAGCAGTCTTAGTTGATTTTAGTTTAAAAATCTTATCTTTAAGGACCAAAAGTTAAAATGAAGGAAAGACTAATTACGTAACAATCTTTGCTAAGAACACTGACATTTATACAAAGAAGCAAGGTTAGGGCAGGGTAAACTGCCCGTTCATTCACATTTAATTGCCTTACTAACCATAAACATTATTTTAGGTTTATAATAACTAGCTTAAAATTCATTTCCATCCAGGACAAGAGCTAAAATGATGTTGATTTTATGGCATAAAAGGTGGAGAACAAAATAACAAAACTCAGCACCACCAGCTTGCTGACTGTCAAGTAATGCTTGTTAAAATGCAAATGTCTTGTGACTAGCAGTACACAGCATAATGCATGGACAACAGATGTGTCCATCAGTACACTAAGCACCACACATGTTCTAGTAGAACCTACTGCTCCATATTTCAACACTATAAAGAAAACACAATAACTCATCTTCTTCAAAAACTCTATATATAGTAAAAGCAAAAGACAAAGAAATATATGTGTGATATTTAGTGAAAGAGGTTCCCACCAAAAGGGCACACCCTGCATTGTAACTGGAGAAGCCAATCCTAGAATCCTAAAAACACATAATGTATCTTAGCAAGAACTCAAAATTATAGTACAACATTCAGTATGACCTTCATGGTATGACTGCATAATCAAAAATTATATGTAAACCCAATAATAACTAGTCATACAACATGGCAAAGTATTGGACTAAACAATGTTTCTTTAAAAAAATGCTGAAACTCAGGAATTGAATTTCCCCTAGCTAAGGTAACTAAAGTCAAAATGTGGAAGACATAGAAAGAAAACTGAAAGATGGCTAACAACTTAAAAAATGATGTTACAAAAATTATTACTGATAAAATATGTTGAAAATAATAGGTAAAATACACAATCTGTCAATATACACTCTGGTAACTATACTACCAAATTTATAAGAGACTGAAATAAGAGAATCTAACATTAGCTTAAAGACAATTATTTTCATTTTCCACAAAAACATTCATGCAAATTTCATTTGTGTTTTTAACATAAGAACATTTTTTTTTCAATTTTTTTTTTAAGAAACAGGGTCTCATTCTGTTGACCAGGCTAGAATACAGTGGTGCAATCATAGCTCATGACAGCCTCAAGCTTCTGGACCCAAGTGATTCTCCAGCTTCAGCCTCCTGAATAGCTGGGACAACAGGCACGTGTCACCAAGCCTGGCTTTTTTTTTTTTTTTTTTTTTTTTTTTTTGCAGAGATGAGGTCTTGCCTTGTTGCCCGCACTGGTCTTGAACTTCTGGCCTCAAATGATCCTCCCACTTCAGCCTCCCAAAGTGCTGGGATTATAGGTGTGAGCCACTGTGCTTGGCTTCTTTCCAATTTTGACTAGATTTGGTCAGAAATGTTATTTAGCAAAAATTACAAAATTAAAAATTGGTAATTTATCTAAAAAGCACTTTACTCCTTTTATACATATTTCATGGACAATGGATTTTAAAAATGTATATATCCTTTATAAAATAAACTACGATGAAAGTCTAATTTTTTATAATTAGTATGCAATTCTAAAGATATCAATCTTGTTAGAAGTTTTATGGTATTTTCTCTATTAGAAAATTATGTTCTGTAAAGAAAGAGATTTTCTGACTTGAAAGAAGTTTGGTTGTCTTTTTCGGTGACCCTTTCTTAGTCTCTTGAGAAAACTGCACACCAAGGAAATAGCAAATCTGTCCAGTTTTTTAAAAATCCTATGGCACAGTGTCACTAATTTATGGGAATAATTGGGATCGAAATAACATTGAAAGAGAAAATTCATTTGGAAAGTGGAATGACCTCACAGTGAGTGCAAGAGGAGCCAGGATGGCAGGGTAGAAGTTATTATTATCACAGGTCATAAGGCACTTCCTAAGTGTAAAGAAATTTCCTCTCAGGGGAAACCTACCAAATAAAGCATGTTTACTATATGTCAGATTTTACAAAGATAGTCACAGGAAACATGATACTGCTAACTTTGGGGAAATGCTGCAGAGTACCTATAACTACGTTATAACACAATTGATAGCCAAAATATTTCCCAGGTGTTGGACCCTTAATTTGAGAATCCCAACTGGAACTTTGAAATTTCTTTTTTGCTTAGCCCTTAATCTTAATTTAGTGAATATAATTAGTCTTTGGGATGGCCATAGGAACAGGAAGCCTTAACTGGAATTATAGGTCTTTACTGGTAAATGCCTTTTTTCAACACCTATTAGCTTCATCACTATAAAAAAATCTTATGTCTGTAAAAACTTTATCCATTTATTTCAACTTCCTTTTGATCTTTGTGTACCTAATTATTAATTTATACTTGTCCTACACATTTTTCCCATGTCTTCCTTTATCTTTTGTTTGTAGGTTTGTCTCATTTCTTATGTGAATACAAGTTCAAGGGCACAGATGTCCATTCCTCTTTTCTTCTTTTAACACTTCCACAATGCCTCCTGTATATACCAATGGTTTCAGTGGGTTAATGATCCCTCATTTTCCTTTTAAATAAAATATCTACTGACTGGTGGATAAGATATTCTTTGAGTTAAAGTTCTAAAACTACTTTTTAGAAAAACCACAAAACCAATCATATATTTACAGTAACTTCATAAGAAACCCATCTCTACTGTGACTCATCCTGAATAAAGAAGTAGCTCCCTTTCCAACCTCTTAATACATAAACCGAAACCACAAAGAGAGAACAATTTCCATGAATGAAGTTGTTATCAATGCCTATAGGAAAGCCATGGATTTAACTCCTTAGGCCTTAAATTAGAATCTTAATTTAACACAGTTCTCAGAAAGCTCAGTTACTGGCTTCCTCAGTGAAAGCTTCTAAATAATAAAAGCAACAAAGAAGAAAGGAAAACCAGAATGGGAATATGTGGAAATGGGAAAAATCTAAGAGTAGTGTGACCAAAAAGAGAAAAATGGGCCTCAACATCAAAGAAGGAGCAAACTCAGAATTCCACTATGGTTTAGTACATCAGTACATGCTCAAATCAACAACCCTGCAGCAATGAGAAAAAGATTCAAATGTGTGTAAGGTCTTTACTTCAAACTCACAAAAGTCTGCAATAGCAAGATCTCTATCCCAAATACTTTCTAACATTTTTAAGGTGGCGCTTTAGTGAAACATACTTTTGTTATTTGGAAAATATGTGGAACTGCACAATTCCCAAGAATGCTAGATAAATGATGTATCACTTAAAGATTCTTATGGTTTCAAATAGCCCAGTTATTTCAATATCAACAGAATATTTCCAAAATGATAAAATTATAATTCTTTCTAATAAAAATACACTAACAATAGAGAAAATAAACGATAGTAATCCTCAGAAATAACCATGGATTAAATGTACTTTTGGAATATAGTCCTTTATTATAACTACCGATGATTATAGAGGTAGAATTCTATCAGTAGTTTTAAGAATGTCACCATCTCCAGATAATATTATAGATCAAATCAAGTTGGGTATAACCTGATAGGAAATAATCTATTTTAAGAACTGTAATTAATGTTTAACCATGTAACCCCCCCACCACGCCCCCATTTTCCTAAAACTCAGACATAAATTCATGCTTCGTGCTCCCTCTGCTGGCTCAAAAGCTACAGTTAATTCCCATTACAGCACACTGAAGGGCATTGATACATTATATTTGGGATCTTCACAATGTAATCCAGCTCCCTTCTTTGAGTGTTGATGAAAAACAAGAGAGGTGACAACTAGACCACAGTCACAAAGCATTCTGAGAGCCAGAACAACTCTGGTCTTTTGACTCCCAATCCAGTGCTCTTTCCATTCCATAATGATCTCACTGCCTTCATGTATGAGACTATTACTGAACTTTATTTTGCTATGAGTTATTTAAAATCTGAAGCTCAGTAGCTTTGGGTTACACAGACTTTTCACTGTACTGTAATTACAACTGATAAGGAGATTTGACCAATATTCAGTAAAGATCTATTAGGCTTAAAGAGTGTCTCCATTTCTAATTTGTTTGAACAGTGTCCAATTTAAGACACCTACTGTAAAGTTTCTTGATATACTGAGTACTTAAAATGTCACCTAATGTGATTCTACCATTTGCTTACAAACCATGTCACAACTTTTGACTTGGAATATATAGTTACCACACAATATATCTTCAGGTCTGTCAAAACCATAAAGTTATTTTGTTGTGATGATGATGATGATGATGATGATGACAACAATGATGAATAGGCTTATAGCTACCATCTATAGAGTATCTATTACACAACAAATACAGGATTGGGTCTTTAGAGAAATCATTGTCAACATAAGGTAGATATTACTATCCCTATTTTACAGAGAAGGGAGCTGAGGGAAAGTAAATTGCCCAAGGTCTGTTTAACACGAAGTATCTACTGCTTCCTCTGTATGTAAATGCTTTGATATTTTGTTCATTCTTAATCAGCAGAGATAGCAACAGTAAAATAATCTCTTACTACCAGCACCATCATTTCCACTTAAGGCAAAAAAAGAAAGCAAAAGATACTTTATTCAAAGCATGAATCTGTTGAACTTCTTTAAAGTTTATACTAAAGTGGAGAGGGTTAATATTTTCCTTACTTTTGGTAGAGGAAATTACATGACCTAGACTATAAATGTTAGTATTTAATTCCAGTTTACTTTTGTATAATAGATGTATTTAATTATTTGTCAAGTGATCTGTTGTATGGAAAAACCTAACTCTAGTCTGATAACAATGCTAGTTAGATAGAAACAAACAGTCCCAGATTAAAGAATCTAATCTGTTCAGTCAAAAAGTAAATATTTATTAAGCTAGAATATACAAGTCTATCTTTGTAAGGAAGACTTTTTTCTTGATAAGAGATATAAATTATTATCTAAATCATGGACAGCTTTTATTCAAAATGAAGTTTAATTTCTGTGTTCCTTTTGAAACCAGAAAACTATAGATGTCAGTGCCCATCCTCGTTCTCTGGTAGTGATTAGTTGTTATTTTCATAAATGGGAATCATATTAAATAAAGAATTTAAATAGGAAAACAATGTTAAAGTGAACACCTTTCTCAATTATTTATCAGTAACCTATATGGACAGTACAGGCAACAAATGTCAATATTCTAGAAATGAGAAAGTAGCCTATGGTAAACTCCACATTAAGGAACTTAAAGAAAATTGATAAATGATTGTAAATTTTAACCTTGCACAATTTAACATGATAAACTTGATACCTGGGGCACTACAGCTAGCATCATATAATATTTATGGATACCAATGATTTTTCAACTGAAAGATAAAATAACCTCATTTTTGATGTTATGCAGAAAGGAATATAGGCTAATTCAGACACATCTGTATTTAAACACCCGCTCCTCCATTTAATAGCTCATGGGATTTCTGACACTTAATTTTTCTGAGACTCAGTTTCCTTATACTTGGTGATAATGATGGTGGCAGTTAAGAGTTGCTGTGATGGTTAAATTGAGGGAATTAATGTAAAAACCCTTAAGAGAGAACCTATGGAAAAAGTCACCATTCAGTTCCAATTGATTTCTGGCATGGAGGACTGTGGGCTCTGCATTGCCAGCTATTCCAACTTGTTATATGTTAGCAACAAATTCTAACTTCAAAAAACCAAAACCAACCAAACAAAAAAAAACTGTGCAAACCAAACACAGCACCTCTCTAGCCTGAGTCCAGGCTGCAGGCCGTTAGTATGCAGTTTCTGATTTGGAGAATCACCGGAAATACCACGTCATGAAATGCAGCAAACCATCTAGAGTCAAGGTCGTGTTGGAGTTAGATGGGTATTTTAAACAAAAGAGATGTGCTCTGGTAAGAAAAAGTCAAGGATAAAAGTTAAGACGATTTATGAGAGAAACCCAAAGCAAAATGAATGTTTCCGTGGAACAGCATGATTTTGAGATCACTCAGAACTATATTTATATGCCAATGAAAAAATCTTTAATTTTTACAAAAATGCATTTTAATTTAATCCTTGATCCCCCAGTAAAGAGAACATGTTATTCTGTTTTAGGAGACACAAACCAGCTGGTTTATAATAGAATTGTCCAGAGTCCCCACAATACAGGTTGAATTTCCCTCATCTGAAATGCTTGGAACCAGAAGTGTTTTTAATTTTGAATTCCTGCAAATTTTGGAATATCGGCATGATACTTACCAGGTGAACATACCAAATCCAAAAATTTGAAATCCAAAATGCTCCAGTGAATGTTTCCTTTGAGTATTATGTCGGTGCTCAAAACGTTCTGAATTTTGGAGCATTTTGGATTTTTAGATTAGGGATACCTAATCTGTGTAACCATCATATGTTCAAGATACAGCCCAAAATTACTCCACATACAATCTTGGCCAAAGGTTTATCATTTTTGTTGATCTTCTCAAGGAATGAGCTTTTGGTTTTAATTTTATCTACTGCAATTGTTTTCTATATCAGTGATTCCTGCTTTTTATTATTTTTATTTTCTTTATTTTGGGCTTAATTTGTTGTTCTTTTTCTAGTTTCTTAAGGTGAAAGCTGAAGTCACTGATTTGAGATCTTTTTTTCTTTCCAATATAGGCATTTCAGGCTATACCTTCCCCTTAAAATACTGCTTTAGTGGCAGCCATCCCACAACATTTGATATGTTCCATTTTCATTTTCACTTAGTTTAAAAATCGCTTCTTTGATTCATGGATTATTTAGAAGTATGTTATTTAATTTCCAAATATATGGGGATTTTCCAGAAAGCTATCCATTATTGATATCTATTATAATTCCATTGTTGTCAGAAAACAAACTTTCCATGACTTGAATCTTATAACCTGAATCTTACTGAGACTTGTTTGATGGCATAGAATATGGTCTTTGTTGGCAAATGTTCCTATGCAAATGTTTTGGCTGGAGCTGTTATTGGTTGGAGTGTTCTATAAATGTCAATGAGGTGAAGTTGTTTGATAGCATTAAGTCTTCCACACTCTTACTCATTTTCTGTCTACTTTTTCTATTAGTTAATAACAAAGATATATTGAAAGCTCCAACTATAACTGTAATTTGTTTCTCCTTGCAATTTTATTAGTTTTTGCTTCAAATGTGTATGTTGTAAAGTACACATTTAGGATTATAATAGTCCTCTTGATACACTGATTCCTTCATTGTTATGAAATAATTTTCTTTATTCTGGTGATGTTTCCTCTCTGAAGTCACTTTGCCTGATGAGTCCCTCCTGCTTTCTTTTGCTGGTGTTAGTGATATGGTTGCATTTATATCTATCCTTTTGCTATAGTTTTCCATTTGTCCTATTTATTCTTTTTTTCCCCTTTTTCCATTTTTCTGCCTTCTTTTGGGTTGAGTATTTTTATGATTCTATTTGTTGGCTTATTAGCTATAATTCTGAACAGTGGTCTGGGAACTCTCAATACTCACAGGGCTCCCCTCAATTGCTAACATCTCTCAGGGATTTGTTTCCTTTGTTGCCTGATGCCCAGTGTCTCCAGAGTCCCTGTTCTATATACTGTGTCTGTTTTGGTTGTTGTTTCAGGCAGAAGGGTAAATCCAGTCTCTGTTACTCTATCTTGGTTGGAAGTGAATAGTGATTTTTGAACATCTGTGTGAAGAAAACCCCACAGTTTTAGATATTTTACGTAGAAACTTAAGGAACACTGGAGAAAACCCAAGATTTTTAATGTAATGTTTTTCCTTACTTGAAGTGGTGATTGCACATTTTTTTTCCATCTCTGATAACCACAGTATTTTAAATTTCACTGTGATTTTTCAAATACAACACTACGTATTTGTGGGGAAATTTTATTCACTTAATCCCACTAATTAAGTGATTTGTATCACTGTATTTTATTTGCACAACTAGTCTCTTATTGTAGATTGTAAATGCCAGTCATTGATAGTCTTTTAAAACTTATCCTTCATTGTGAAAATCAACATATCAGGTACTTGCTACTTTTCCAGAAAACATTGTGGCACCATCAGGAAGGACAAACACCACAAGGCAGTCCTGCACTTCTAAATTTGTGCCCATCACTCCTTACTTCACTCCACATCAGTCCGCTCATCATTCCTGCACACTCCATTCTGTTCCTCCGTTAACTGCTTGGCCTACACTCACTTCCCTCCCCTATACAAACCTGCCTGGCAATTTTCGATTCACCCTTCAAAATGTAGCTTAGAAAAATATTTACCACATTTTCAAGTTAATTATATACATTTTATTTCACTAAATATTAAGTTCTTGAGCCTAGGATAGTTCACTTCTGCCTCTTTGATGCCTAGCATAGTGCCTGTACATTTAACAGGGTCTCAAAAAATGTTTATTTAATTGAACTGAACTCAGAAATAATTTGGGATGCACAGTGTTAGGGACTGAATGTATGTGTCTCCCCCAAATTTCCTATGTTGAAGCCCTAACCCCTAGTATCGCTGTATTTGGAATAAGGAAATAATTAAGGTTAATGAGGTCATAAGGGTGAGGCTCTGACCCAAAAGGATTAGTGTCTTCATACGAAGAGACACCACAGATCTCTCTCTCTGTGCACGTACTAAGAAGAGGCCTTGTGAACACGCAGTGAGAAGGCAGCCATCTGCAGCCCAAGGGGAGGGCCCTCGCCAGACCCCACCAGACCCCACCCTACTGGCACTTTGATCTTGGACTTCCAGTTTCTACAACAGTGAGAAAATAAACTTCTGTTGTTTAAGCCACTCAGTCTATGGTATTTTGTTATGAGCCTGAGCTGACTAATATACATAGGGATGTGTTTAAGATGAGGCAGTTCCTCTCTTCCCACTAAAAAGCAAGTTAGGGCTCTTGGGTCTCCAGTAGTAAAAACTCTTCTGTTGGGAAAAACAAAAAACAAAAAACAAAATTTTTTTTTTTGGCGGGGGAAGGGAAGTGGCCTTTTCTCCAGAGGGCTATGCTTGAAAGGGTATTGTCACTTCATCCTTAGCCAAGGCCACAACTCACTCCCAACTAAGATTAGACATTCCATAAGTTCTCTTACAAGCAAACTAATTATAAAAGAAAGCTCAGTTCCCTAAGGACTGGGTTACTGAGGTAGTAGAGAAGTGCAAACCCTTATTCCATCACAGAGTCAGAGTTCAGAGATACTGCAGCAATACAGTATTCCCCCCTTATCCACGGGGGATACATTCTAAGACCCCCAGTGGATTCCCAAAACCATGGATAGTAGCAAACCCAATATATACTATGGTTTTTTGATCTGATAACTGAGATGGCTGCTAAGTAATGGCTGTTAAGTGACTAATGGGCAGGTCGCATATACAACAGGGATACACTACACAAAGGGATGATTCGCATTCCAGGTGGGACACGGCAAAATTTAATTACACTATGCAGCACAGTGCACAATTAAAAACTTACGAATTTTCTATTTCTGAAACTTTCCATTTAATATTTTTAGACTACATTTGATTGTGGGTAACTGAAACCCCAGAAAACAAAACCGAGGATAATGGGGGACCACCGCATATATCTCAGAGGTAAGAAGAACTATTACAGGGCTTCTAAAATAACCATCATTTATGACATTATAAAATAAAGTTACAGAAGGAATGAGGAGTGCTAGAAGGAGGCTTTAGTTTTTGGAAGGGGTGGTCAGGGAAGGCTTCACTGAGGAGGTGTCATTTAAGCAAAGACCTGAAGATGCTGTGTGTGTGTGAGTTGTGCACAATCTTGAGAAAGAGTATTTCAATAAAAAGGAACAATAAATACAAGAAGGACATGTTCAAGTTGAATTACAAGTAATCTCATGAATTTCTATAAAAGACCTAAATCACATCATTTTTGTTTGCCAAGAACCATCCCCCATCCCCAAGAAAAGTTTCATCTTTCTTAAAAGAGAAAATTAAATGATTACTATTCAGCTATCATTTATAGCAACAACAGAACCTATCTGCTACAGAGCAGGAATTGGATTTGAAAAACACAATGCTGCTAAAAATTACATCTTTAAGACTTACTTGAATGTAAAATGAGAATTACTGTATTCAATAATTCTATTATATGACTGTGGAAACTTGTCTACTTATGAAAAGTAAGAACAGTCTAGACAGGTAGAAGTTGTAATGTGAGCTTCATAATATTAAAGCTGGAATGAGAAACAGTTTTTTGAATTTATTTCATCAATTACTGAACTATTGCTAGAAATAAAAGGCAGAAAGCTCACAACAACATCAGAAAGCTTAAAGTATTTATCTTTAAATTGAAAATATGCTAACTGCTAATGTATAAAAGTAGTTGTTATTGTAGTAATAGTAGAAAAAAATAATAGCCACATGTGAGTGCTTAGCATGTGACAGGTACTGTGCAAAGTATTTTGCGTGTACACATGGCCTCATTTAAACCTGGCCTCAACCCAGAGGGGCAGGTTTCCCTGTTATTCCCAACTTGCTTGCTGAAGATTACCAGCTGGTCAGTGGCAGAACTAGAACTCAAGCCTAGGCAGCCTGACTCATAGCCTAAGCACCATATGCACAATGCTATGAAAACACCAACATTTGTCTATCAACCTCAGCAACTGTTTCTGCTTGTCCTGACCAAAATCTGACACCTTCCTGTTTAGTTTTTAAAAAAGGATTATTATGATGTGTCACTTTCAAAACTCAGGATTTTAATTTTTCCTGTCTTTGTGATCTATTAATGAATTCCAAGTCATTATTTAATAATAATGGGATAACCACATCTTGATTTGTCCAGTCCCAGTTTACACATTTTGTCTCACTAAATAGTATCCCTTTCACTCTCTTAAAGTGACCAGGTTTGGATCATAAATTATATAATCACTCACTTAATAATCACTTTATTTTTTGCTCTGCCCACTGTCTTTTTTTATTAAACAATGAAACTTACTGAACTGCTAGCATTCTCTCTTTTAGAGGGAGTATATGTTCAAACACACTTCTAATCAGTGTTGGCTCTCAACATTTAAAGCACAACTTTTTTTCTTGTCTTTAAATGGTCCACAACTCTTTTCCAATTCTTATGTCTGATCTCATCTCCTCCCACATCCTGTCCCATTCCCTGTTGTTTTCTCCTAAATGAATCCTTTGTCTCTCTCGCCCACTATTGCCTATATCTTCTTTTATGCCACCCCCTACGCTTGGAACAAACCTATTAATCCACCAAAGGTCTGTCCTCCAAAAACTTCTTTAAAAGTCACTTTAGTCAGTAAGCCTACCTAAGATCATCCATCCACCCACCTGTCCTATTTATGGACTGAATCCATCAGGCCAACCTCTTTGAGGCTCAGATTTGAAACATTTTTTATTATTTTTACACTACTATGAGGTTCACCATCTTCACTCACACCGAAGAGAATGTGAATTCTAACAAACTTTACAATGTAAAAGTAGGGCTTTCAGGTATATCTGTATCTAGTAACCAAAAATGCATGCATAATCCAGAGGGATCTTGCTAAAAAATTATAAATCCAACCATCACTTTCAGAGGACATAGGGACAAACGCTCAGTTGTGAATATCCGATTGTCAAAAGGGAGATCATATATTCACTGCCGGTACACAATCTTCTTTTTTTTTTTTTTTTTGAGATGGAGTCTCTGTCACCCAGGCTGGAGTGCAGTGGTGCGATCTTGGCTCACTGCAAGCTCCGCTTCCTGGGTTCACGCCATTCTCCTGCCTCAGCCTTCCGAGTAGCTGGGACTATAGGCGCCTGCCACCACACCCAGCTAATTTTTTGTATGTTTAGTAGAGGCGGGGTTTCACTGTGTTAGCCAGGACAGTCTCAATCTCCTGACCTCATGATCGCCCGCCTCGGCCTCCCAAAGTGCTGGCATTACAGGTGTGAGCCACTGCGCCCGGCCGCTGCCGGTACACAATCTAAGAAAAGTTACTCTCGCAATCTCATGGGGAAAATGGGTGAAGTGAAGATCTGGTCTTGTCCTGCTCCTAACACCTACAACTTGCCCAATTCTGAGTATCAACTCCGTGCTCATTTGTTCACATTGACAGTAAGGACAGTAATAAACAAAATAGCACACATGGAAAGCTGTCACTTTTGGGCCAAACACTATACATTTAGTGAGCTAGTATAATGAGCTAAGGTATTAGAAATCCCATTAACATATTTTTCAGCAGAATTGTACATTAAACAAGACAATTAATTCTAGGTAACACTGATTTTTGAACATCACAGTTTAAGACAAATACAAGGAATTAAAATTCAAAGCTGAAATAGGACATCAGAAAGATATTTTTAATGGGATGATAATATATCTAAAAATAACAGAATGAGAATGAAACTCTCCCCAAATATTTGAGTAACAAATATTAATAGGCCAGAAAATAACTATTGTATTTATATAAATATAGACCACCAGAAGAAATGTCATTTGGTTATGTAAGAGGGAAAAATTCACTTTTCTAAATGTACAAAATCAGAGACTATCACCTACAGAACCATGTTAGGAAAAATAACATGATAATACATATGGCTTCTTTATGCTAAAAAACACAATAGGTATTGAGAAAGTGAGTTCTGTGGTTTGGATTATGGAGAGAGATATCAAACTTCCACACGTTATAAATCAATAAGGCCACCTCATCCTCTGAAAAGAACAACTTATTGATTCTTTTTCATTCTTGAAGTTAAAAAGCACTACTCAAATAAGGATATACATTCCCCAATATGTAAAAAGCAGTGATTTAAGTTGTGTGCCAACAAACTGAAATCCAAGAATACAAATATCCCAGAGCTGAGTTAACTATAAAGCAATCATTTTAAGCGTTCATTTGGCTGTTTGGGGGGTAGCATTATCACTATGGCAGAACAAAACCACCACCAGTTTGACTGTGGAGAAGGCATTTCAAATTAACACCAAACTGACTTGGTCTCATTTAAAGAAAAGATTCATATGAGGTGGGAAGTAGAAGTACTTCATCCAGGGGGTCCTGGTTCTGTCCATTTTGTTTTATGAGGCCCATCACAGCTAGACAATGTAGCACAGAAGGAGTATATTCTTAATATACCTTGTCAGGGGTAGTCTGTGACACACAGACAATGGAAAAGGAAAATGGGCCTCTAAGATCCGGCTGTTCATAAATGAAAAGTTCCTCTTAAGAATATGGGTACACATGGAATACCATGCAGCCATGAAAAATGATGAGTTCATGTCCTTTGTAGGGACATGGATGAAGCTGGAAACCATCATTCTCAGCAAACTATCGCAAGGACAAAAAACCAAACACCGCGTGTTCTCACTCATAGGTGGGAATTGAACAATGAGAACACATGGACACAGGAAGGGGAACATCACACACTGGGGCCTGTTGCGGGGTGGGGGGAAGGGGGAGGGATAGCATTTGGAGATATACCTAATGTTAAATGACGAGTTACTGGGTGCAGCACACCAATGTGGCACATGTATACATATGTAACTAACCTGCACGTTGTGCACATGTACCCTAAAACTGAAAGTATAATAATAAAAAAAAAAGAATATGGGTACAAAGACAACTGCACTTGCGTGTTTATCACAGCACTATTTATAATAGCAAAGGCATGGAATCAACCTAGACGCTCATCAATGGTGGAGTGGATGAAGAAAATGTGGTACACATACACCATGAAATACTAAGCAGCCATAAACAAGAACAAAATCATGTATTTTGCAGTGATTCCTAGGTGAATTAACACAGAAAAAAAACTAGATATCACATATTCTCATTTATAAGTGGGAGCCAAACACTGGGTACACATGGACATAAAGATGGGAATAACAGAAACTGAGGACTCCAAAAGTGGGGACAGAGGAAGGGGACAAGGGCTGAAAAACTTCCTATCAGGTACTACTACTATGTTCACTATATGGGTGACGAGATCAACAGAAGTCCAAACCTCAGCATCATGCAATATATCCTTGTAACAAACATGAATGTATTTCCTGAATTGAAAATTTTTTTAAAAGGGGTTGAGGTGGGGAAAAGAATATGAGTTCAACTGCTTCTTCTTTTCCAGGGCAAAAGAACTTTGCTTTTATAGTTCTGGCCAAACTTCTAAATGGCATATGGAGCACTGGGAAGCATTAGATAATATGCTGTTACCATATTTTGTCTCCAGAGTAGTTAAAAAAACAAGTAATCTACATTTACTATCTGCCAAACAATGACCCAAGCCCAGAAATGACCAAATAACAAGCATGTGGGCAAAAAAGTAATAGAAAAATAAATCCAAATAACCCAAAAGTCACAGGCATAAGTGAGTTACATTTACACTTTGTAACCAGTGCCTCTTAGTTTATACCATGATTCCAGCTCAAATGGATCATCTTTCTGTAGAACCACAAATTATTACTGTATATAGAATCAATGCACAGGTTATTAATATCAGTAATAAAGCCACAGGGAAAAGGAGAGACTAGAAAACTAGATGGTGAGGGTGAAATAAAATTTCTCTAAACAACCATGATAACAGGAAATACCACAAACTCTTGCAATAGTCACATCAACTGTTACATAAAATTTGGCAGTCTGCATACCTCTTGCATTTGCTGCTTAGTGCCAGGCACCGAAATTAAATGACAGTGATTCTTCAAAAGGAATATTAAAAAACTAATGAAAACAAAAGCTCTTTTCCTTCCGTTAAACTAGACAAGCACAACATTGTTTCAATAGCTGCCTGCTACAGTACTATAGTGTTATGCAAGACAAGAAAACAGCAAGATAATCACAGAACAGAAAACTGTCCATTGTGTTTTACTGACCAGTATTTAAACCATAATGATGCTCTCTGACTTGACCAATTAGGGATAGTAAGAAAAATTCAGAGGCTATTGTACAATCAGCTAAACTGTGAAAAGTATTTCCCAAACACACTTTTCTAACTGAACACACAGAAATAAATTTTCCTGCAGCTTTTTATTCACTGATACTACATTGGTTTTTCTTTTACTTTTAACATTTTACAGAAAAGACTGAAATATCATTGTATATGGTTGCATTGCTATCTTTAAAAGTGATTTTGGAGGTTTAGGACTGAAGGATATCACATGAAACTTAATGAAACCACCCTAACCAGACATACATTGCTCTCTCTGCCCAGACTCTCAATGCCACAACCATTGCATGCTAGGATGCAGAAACAATACATTGAATTCTTAAGACTTCTACTGTTATAATTAATAGGGTCTTGAACTTCCTGTTGGCATATAGTATGTGCTACCTGAAAATAAATGCACATATGAAAATAATGGTATCAACATGAGATACAAGAACGAACTTAAAAGTGAACATTTTTAAGTCTCTGTATAAATGTTACCTGTATAAAAGTGTACATACAGTGCAAATGTTACCTGCATAAAAGTGTACATACAGTGCCTTGAACAACACAGGGTTGAACTGTGCAGATCCACCTATACATGCATTTTCTTCCACGTCTGCCACCCCTGAGACAGCAGACCACCTCCCCCTACTCTTCCTCCCTCCTCGGCCTATTCAGTGTGAAGACAGGGAAGACCTTTATGATGATCCATTTCTACGTAATAAATAGTGATTTTCTTAATAGCATTTTCTTTTCCCAGCTTACTTTATAGTAGAAATACAGTATATAAAACATAAAACATACAAAATATATGTTAATCAACTGTATATTTTTTAGGTAAGGCTTCTGGTCAACAGTAGGCTATTAGTAGTTAAGTTTTGGGGAAGTTCAAAGTCATATGCAAAGTTATTTGTCAAAGTTCTATTGTGATTGTGCTGGGGGGAGTGCAGGGGGGTTTGGGGGTTGGCATCTTGCCCCACATCGTTCAAGGGTTGACTATATTTGGATAGTAACTATACTTCAGAATCCCCAGAAAAGCTTCTGCTTGTTTACTTAAACTTAGCAGAATAATAAATACAATTGTTAGTAACTAAACAGAAGAATGACAAGGAAGCTATGAGACTATTAATCACCATTGTAAATTATACTCAGTTGGTAATTACTCTTAATTTTTCCTCTTCCAGTACTAAGTAAAACCTAAAACTTACCTTTTGGGTTACCTTGCAAATCTGCCTATAAATGCTTACTTTGTGAAATCTAGTTGAAAATACCCTATATCCACTATTACTTTGAGAAGAAAAAAAAAATCAAACCTGTATAAAAAATCAAAACCGAACTTAGATATTTTGGATACAACACCATGAAATTTTTATAAGGATTAGTAGCTTTGGAAAACAAGAGACATTATTATATATTTAGAGAACAGAGACCAGACTAAATGGAAAATAAAGAATTTAAATGACCAAGAAAAATGGTTTTGAGTTTCTTCTGTTTCTACAGTTTACACATCAATTTTAAATTTTAGCCAGTTTTATAAATTATCTCCTAGTGAAATTGTGAGTAGGTAAAGAACAGAAGTTCAATAATTTAGACACAAATATAATTTAGAATGTATAGACATCAAATAATATTAAATTTGTAATGGCTCTACGATGAGTCAAAATGATTTCAAGGGCAAAGCTAATGAAATCATACTATTATTAAAAGGATTATTAAGAGGCAAAGAATAAGGTCAAAAGTGTGGCTTTGGGGGCCAGAATGTTTGGATTGCAATACTGCTTTAATAGCTTTCTAAACAAGTCATTCATTCACTCATTTTGGAGACAGGGTCTCACTATGTCACCCAGGCTGGAGTGTAATAGTGCAATCATAGCTCACTGCAGCCTCAAACACCTGGGCTCAAGCAATCCTCCTGCCTCAGCCTCCTGGGACTATACATATGTGCCACCATGCCTGGCTAATTTTTTTTTTTTTTTTTTTTTTGAGACAGAGTCTTGCCTAAGCTGGTCTTGAACTCCTGGCCTCAAGCGATCCTTCCACCCAGAGTGCTGGGATTACAGGCATGGGCCACTGCACCTAGCCTCTAGCAAGTCATTTAATCACTCTGTACATCAGTTTCCTTATCCATAAAATGGGAATAATAATATCTCATAGAGTTGTTTTGAGGATTTAAATAAAAATATTTAATAACTATAAATATCATTGTCCAGACACAATGTCATTTAGCTTTTCTCCTATGTTTTCTTCCAGTAGTTTAACAGTTTCAGGTCTTATGCTGAAGATGTTAATCCAATTTGATTTGATTTTGTAGGTGGTGTGAGGTAAGGGTTCGATTTCCCTCTTCTGCATATGGATATCCAATTTTCCAAACACCATTTATTGAAGACACTGTCCTTTCCTACTGTATATTCTTGATACATTTGTTGAAGATCAATTGACCACAGTTGCATGGGTTCTCTTCTGGGCTCTCTACTCTGTTCCACTGGTCAATGTGTCTTTTTTTATACTGTACAATGCGTTCTAATTACTATCATTTTATAGAATACAGTAGTTCGAAATCTAGTAGTGTAATGCTCCAGCTTTGCTCTTTTTTGCTTACAATTGCCTTGGCTACTTGGGTTTCTCTGTGGTTTTATATAAATTTTAGGATTATTTTTCTATATGTATGAGAAATGGCATTGAAATTTTTATAGAGATTGCATTGAAAAACGACTAAACTCATAGAAGTAGACAGTAGAATGGTGGTTACCAGCGGCCAAGGGGGTAGCGGGGAAAAGGAGATTACAGTCAAAGGGTACAAAGCCCCAGTTAGGCAGGAAGAATAAGTTTGATCCTTTTTTAGATCAATTGCACAGCATGGTGAATATAATTGTTATATACATTTCAATATCACTAACAGTAAATCTCTAATGTTCTCATCACAAAAAATGTTAAATATCGAGGTGATGGATATGCTAACTAGCTTAGCTTAATCTTTCCACATTGTATTAAAAAATCTTAACACCACTTTGCACCCCATAAATATGTAACTGTAATTTGTCAATATATAATAAAAATAAAATTAAAAAAATTAAAATAAAGAGTTAATCACTGGAACAGTGGCTATTACAGAGTAAGAGATCAATAAATGTTAGCTATTATCACCACTACTGGGCAAAAAAAAAAATATTTTGTATGCATGCTTTCTCTAATATGTAGTCTTTAAAAAATTCTATACATCTAAAGATCATTTAAAAACATTAAATTTTAATGAACTGCTTCTTATAGACAGCTAGTTTGTAAAACTGTTGTGCAAAACAAGTGCCCTCCTGGAACACGTGTGATGCCAGTTTAAGATCAATACAAGAATAGTCATGGAAAAATGCCAAAGTCACTCTTTGATTCCCATTTTAGCTCAAATCTGTAAACACGGTTTTAAAACATAAGAGAATAGAACTGAAATTTTAAAATCTCAGAACAAAATTTTTAAAAATAGAAGAAGCTATCTACTGAGAATAATTCACTAAGCACATGTGTGGTGAGATACATTTATCTCACTTTATAATGCTGTGACATTCAATAAGATGAAACTTTGATCAGAGAAGGGACTCCAGAGAGACTTGGATTCTGCTTTAGGCTTGTTGTGTGATCACTGCCAAACCATTTAACTTCTCTGTATTCTCCTCTCCTTCTTCAGCTTTTATAACATAGAAATAAATCATTCTGTTGTCAATATAACTTAGATCATATTGGAATAAATGTTATTTCCATTCTGTAGCCAAACTGAAAAGGATTTACCTTCCTCATCACCAATGTGATGATTTAGTTACTTAGTGCCAGTAGGTGAAACATTAACTTCTGATTTACATCACTGTCTATTTAAATTCTGGAAGCCAAATAAATCTAAGGGCTGGCATCATGACGTGCCAGGGCATGGAGTGGGTGGAATCACTTTTCTCCATATACAGAAACCCTGTATGTTTAAGTCTGTTAGACACTTAGTAACAAAGAATATTTCTATAATAAGCAGTTGTGCAAGTCTGCATGTCTGAATATGTACATGAAATTCCCTGCAAATGGCAGCCCAGAGGAAGAGCATCCAACTTGAGGAATTTTGTATCCAATCCAAATCCTCCATACACATAGTTTAAACTGCACGAGAAATTTTAATTTGTTATTTAGCATGTCCATATTCAGGAATTCTGGTCACACCTACACACTCACACCTACGCACTCGACATCAACTGAGACTAGAGTGCCTCCTTCACCAATGCGATCTACACCTAGGAGCATCTGGTGGGAAAAAAGGATCTACTACCATTTTTTGGATCAAATATGAATTTCATATCGTTCTTTCCTAAGGTCCTATTCTTACATTGTTTCCATATGCCAAAATTCTCATGACATCCTTCTTACAGATTAAAAATCCAGTTAGTTAATAAGTATTTTTGTTATATTTTTAGTCACTGACTTAATTTCTTCCATTTTTGAATGATACTACAATTTGGTGACATTTTAGTGTAGATCACCGTGGCAGGCTAGTAATCTAAAATTTATTCTGGGTGGGGTTTTAATGTTACTGTTAGTCTTCAATAAATCTTAACAATACTCTCACAAGTAACACAACAAAAATATTTTTAAAATATTTCCAGTTATAGTACAAATTTATTTGATTTTCTGCTAAGTCATTTTGAATTAAAAAGTTAAATGGTATTTTTAATATACACAAATACGTATTTTCTTATGTTTTACCTATATTCCTGAAACTTCACTCTGTTACTACTATTGCAGTCATTAGCCTCCATAATTTACTTATGCCAAAGGAAAACTTTTTGGGGGAGTGAGTGGTGATCGTAAAGCTTGCTAGGACTACTCAATTTTCAAATTTTTCCAATTTTGTGTTTAAATGTCAAGAGGCAAAATTTAATGTAAAATAATTTTGCTTTCCCTTCTGTGCTCTTCTGCTTAGCTGAAGCTAGCAGAGTAAATGTTATTTTATGATTTTTTTCATGCTTTTATTTAATTAATGGTCATATATGTATATATTTTCCCAACACTTTATTCTTACCTAACAAGATGTAATTGTTAGTTCAGTTCACTGTCTACTCAAAGTATTGTGTTACTTTAAAATTAAGTTTTCTCCTTTTTAGTTGATGCATTATAACTGTACATATTTATGCGATTCAGAGTGATACTTCTATGTGTGTATACAACGGGTAATGATCAAATCAAGGTAATTAGGATAGCCATCACCTCAAATATTCATCATTTCCTTGTGTTGTGAACATTCAAAATTCTCTCTTCTAGTTTTTTGAGAATATACAATAAATTATAGTTAACCATATTTACCCTTCAGTACCACAGAACAACAGAACTCACTCTTTCTAGCTAGCTATAATTTTGTATTCATTAACCAGCCTCTCCCTATCCTCCCCTCCTAGCTGAGGAAATCATAACAGAATCTACACTACTGCTTCTACCCAGAATTGAAGCCAAAGCACCCTACCCACTCAACACTATAGATACAACCACAAGAAAATGTTTTGTGTTTTTAGGAGGGATGTTTCAAAGCATGTTGATACTGCCTTGATGGTCATGGTTATCAGATAATTTCAACAAGTGGAAAATTTGTAAATTATTTCACTGGGAGGAAAAGCAATGCAATTCCACAAATTCAAGAAGACTTAGGGAGCCTTCGTTTAGTCAGGTAGTTTTACTGTACATGGGTAGAAACTAAAACCAGAGAACTACAACCAAATACTTCATTATCTAATTATGCTCTCTTGAATGCTACCATCTTTTTTTTTTTTTTTTTTTTTTTTTTTTTTTTTTTTTTTTTTTTTTTTTTTTTTTTTTTAGATGGAGCCTCACTCTGTTGCCCAACTTGGAGTGCAGTGGTGCGATCTCGGCTCACTGCAACCTTCACCTCCCGGGTTCAAGCGAATTCTCCTGCCTCAGCCTCCCGAGTAGCTGGGATCACAGGCACCCACCACCACACCCGGCTAATGCTTTGTATTTTTAGTAGAGATGGGGTTTCGCCATGTTGGCCAGGCTGGTCTGGAACTCCTAACCTCAGGTGATCCACCCGCCTTGGCCTTCCAAAGTGCTGGGATTACAGGTGTGAGCCACTGCACTGCACCCGGCCTTGAATGCTACTTTTAAGACACAGTAGCTTTATAACAGGATCACACTTTACTGCTTCTCTAAGTCTATTGAAAAGTGGTCATTAGTAGACTGAGCAAGTCTGCAAAAAGTTAAGTTCATTTCAGCAAAACAAAATTACCCATTCTCAGCAAATATGAAGCACCTATTGAATACCCAAGTATCATATTAAGTGCTAGGGATCAGTGGTTACACACACACACACACACACACACACACACACACACACACATTTTCTGCCCTTATGGAACTAATGATCTACTCTTAGAGTGAGAGTGACAGCAAAAGTGAGACAGTGCGAGGGGTGGTGTGTGAGAGGAACCATAATATTAACATAACAATGTTTTGGATAAAGGAAAACTTGTCTGAGGAAGTGACAAATGTAAGAAAATATGGAGAAGGAAAAAGACAGGAAAGAACATGCAAAAAGTCCTGAGATAGAAAAGGGGTGAGCAACTCCTGGAAGAGAAAGCACAATTGATATGGCTAGAGAATGTAGCATCCTAAGGGCAAAGAAAAGTCACTAAAGGGTTGAGCAAGGAAGATACATGTAACTTAGAATCTATGAAGATGCTTGCTGGATCGGGAATTAGGGGTGAGGGTGGGGTGACAGAACTTGAGGAAAAGGACTAGGTAGGAGTCCAGGTGTGTGATAAGGACTGTCTGAGCTAGGGTGACTGGCAGTGGTAACAGAGAAAAAAAAGTACAGATTTGATTTATACTTTGGATAGAGAACTGAAATGGATGTAGTGAGGATGAATACAGCAGGTGAGGGGAAAATGCTGATGACTCTTAGATGGTGGGCAGAAGCAACTTGATGGATACAGGCACCATTGATGGAGATGAAAAGGTTTATGGAGAAAGCTTAAGAGTTCTCTGGGGAGATGGGACATGTGAGGTATGAGTGTTGATGTTAACAGTAAGGCAGCTCTCAGGACAGGACAAGGGCTCAGAGTTTCAGCTGGACTATCAATTTGGAACATATTGGCATGTGGATGTCATGTAAAGTCATAGAAATTGATGAAAAAGGCTAAGGTAAGAGTTTAAGTACAGAAAAGGGCTTTAGGAGCAAGCTTTTTAAAAGTTCTAATGTTTAAAACCAAAAAGCATAAAAAGAAATGGCAAAAGGGGGGGAAGAAAGCCAGGAGTATGCTGTCACAGAAGCCAAAAGAGGGTGGGGCTGTACTACCTAGTTCATCTGTTGAGGTCAAGTAAAGAAGGTGGTGAAGTTTCTCAAAATGTGCCTTCTACTCTCCCCTAGAATGCGTGTAAACAATTCACTCCCATGGTTCTTGAAAAACAGAAAAACCCCAAACCAGAAACATACTAAGTTAGAAGAACAATTTTTTAAAATTTATCTATTATAGCCAAATCATGAGTGAACTCCCATTCACAATTGCTTCAAAGAGAGTAAAATACCTAGGAATCCAACTTACAAGGGACGTGAAGGACCTCTTCAAGGAGAACTACAAACCACTGCTCAATGAAATAAAAGAGGATACAAACAAATGGAAGAACATTCTATGATCATGGGTAGGAAGAATCAATATCATGAAACTGGCCATACTGCCCAAGGTAATTTAAAGATTCAATGCCATCCCCATCAAGCTACCAATGACCTTCTTCACAGAATTGGAAAAAACTACTTTAAAGTTCATATGGAACCAAAAAAGAGCCCGCATCGCCAAGTCAATCCTAAGCCAAGAGAACAAAGCTGGAGGCATCACGCTACTTGACTTCAAACTGTACTACAAGGCTACAGTAACCAAAACAGCATGGTACTGGTACCAAAACAGAGATATAGACCAATGGAACAGAACAGAGCCCTCAGAAATAGTGCCACACATCTACAACCATCTGATCTTTGACAAACCTGACAAAAACAAGAAATGGGGAAAGGATTCCCTATTTAATAAATGGTGCTGGGAAAACTGGCTAGCCATATGTAGAAAACTGAAACTGGATCCCTTCCTTACACCTTATACAAAAATTAATTCAAGATGGATTAAAGACTTAGATGTTAGACCTAAAACCATAAAAACCCTAGAAGAAAACCTAGGCAATACCATTCAGGACATAGGCATGGGCAAGGACTTCATGTCTAAAACACCAAAAACAATGGCAACAAAAGCCAAAATTGACAAATGGGATCTAATTAAACTAAAGAGCTTCTGCACAGCAAAAGAAACTACCATCAGAGTGAACAGGCAACCTACAGAATGGGAGAAAATTTTTGCCATCTACCCATCTGACAAAGGGCTAATATCCAAAATCTACAAAGAACTCAAACAAATTTACAAGAAAAAAACAACCCCATCAAAAAGTGGATGAAGAACATAAACAGACACTTCTCAAAAGAAGACATTTATGCAGCCAAAAGACACATGAAAAAATGCTCATCATCTCTGGCCATCAGAGAAATGCAAATCAAAACCACAATGAGATACCATCTCACACCAGTTAGAATGGCAATCATTAAAAAGTCAGGAAACAACAGGTGCTGGAGAGGATGTGGAGAAATAGGAACACTTTTACACTGTTGGTGGGACTGTAAACTAGTTCAACCATTGTGGAAGTCGGTGTGGCGATTCATCAGGGATCTAGAACTACAAATACCATTTGACCCAGCCATCCCATTACTGGGTATATATCCAAAGGATTATAAATCATGCTGCTATAAAGACACATGCACACGTATGTTTATTGCAGCACTATTCACAATAGCAAAGACTTGGAACCAAGCCAAATGTCCAACAATGATAGACTGGATTAAGAAAATGTGGTACATATACACCATGGAATACTATGCGGCCATAAAAAAGGATGAGTTAATGTCCTTTGTAGGGACATGGATGAAGCTGGAAACCATCACTCTCAGCAAACTATCACAAGGACAAAAAACCAAACACCACATGTTCTCACTCATAGGTGGGAATTGAACAATGAGAACACTTGGACACAGGAAGGGGAACATCACACACCAGGGCCTGTTGTGGGGTGGGGGGAGAAAGGAAGGATAGCATTAGGAGATATACCTAATGTAAATGACAAGTTAATGGGTGCAGCACACCAACATGGCACATGTATACATATGTAACAAACCTGCACGTTGTGCCCATGTACCCTAAAACTTAAAGTATAATTAAATAAAAAAATTTATCTATTACATTTTCTTACCAACTTTTCTGATCTGAATTTACTTGTCCTATTTTGACTTATACTGCACTGACTAACGCTGTAAATCTTTAAGACTGAATACCACATTATGGAAAATAGAATAGGCTTGATGACAGGATCAAGTAGTGAATATGTAATTCAAAAGGAAACCATAATGGTTTAAGTGGGATAATACATTTCATTTCATGCCACAGAAGTGGCACAGAAATCAATAAAGCACAGCCACAACAGAATTATTACGACAGTATCATATGCATGAAAAATTATTACTATAGCTTCAAGTATTTATTCATTACAGATTAAGTGAATAGCATATTATATGACAAGACCATTCCAGCAATTTTTAAAACTTGTTTTGAGGAAACTCATTAGAGCTTTGTCTTAGATTTAGACTGAAGATGCAATCCTTTGAAAGTAATAAAATGGCACCAGATGTGATTTTTTTTAAAGCACAGTATAAAAGACATGACAAATGGGTAAAAATATTCCTAAATTTGAAAGTGCTACAGTTGAGATATAAAAATGATTTCATGTTACACGTACTTAGAATTATAAATCCATTCAGTTAAAAAGAAAAGAAAAAAAAAGAAGAAAAAAAGCAAATCTATGAAAGTTCTAAAATAAACCATGGGAGAAATTCTCTGTGATCATACTGAGGAACTCCTATCTAATCCTGTAAACCACCGCAGTTCTTTGCCTATTAATAAAGTGGCATTGCATTATGTTAGTAAAGGGAAAAAAGGAAAGAAAATCCGAAGACATACATGTAACTTAGGGGTGGTTGGGAGGAGGGTAGAGAAAAGTGAGAGAAAAAATTTATTTAAATTTGCATAATTTTTTTAATTTGTAAAAGATAAATTTTAAATAATTTTAAAAAGAAATGTCATGTACATTTTACTATTGTTCCACAGCTATTTTTATACATTATCTGGTTTTTGGACACATACATAATTTTTATATAGTGTTTTAATAGCAGTATATAATTTTATATTTTTTTATTAAACATTATATCAAATATAACTCCACTAAAAATAGCAAATAGCAGTATATAAGCTTATATTCTTTTTTCATAAACATTATGTCAAATGTTTTCCATATTTCTACTTATTTTTCTTTATAATATTTTAATGGCTGTATGATATTCCATTGAGTTGATAGGATATAGTTTATTTGACCATTCTTCTATTTTGTTCCTAAATATAACCCTTTCTTTAGGTTAAGTTCTTCCCTTAAGATAAATTCCAATATATTAACATTTTAATGACTTTTGGTAAATACTTCTAGCATATTTCTTTATAGAATCCACTATCTTCATTACTACTAAATTTTTTTAATTGACAAAAATTATATATATTTATGATGTAAATGATGTTTTGATATATGTATACATTGTGGAAATGATTAAATCAAGCAAATTAACATATTAATTGCTTCACATACTTCTTTGTGTAAGAACACTTAAAGATCTACTCTCTTAGCAATTTTCATGTATACAATACATTGTTATTAACAATAATCACCATGTTGTGAAACAGATCTCTTGAATCGCCATTCTTTGTATTGCATTGTATGGCTGGAAAATAATCCAGAATCACGTATTATGCTATATCTTTAGTATAACAAATTTTTAAATGGTTGGACAGTTCAAAAAATCTTCACTCTTAAAAAATCATTCTTTTACCAACTGATCACACAAAGCTTTTACTATGAGTATCGGTAATAAGAATACCCCTAGCACACTCCTCTTACAGTATAAAATATAAACCACACAAATGATACATACTAAATATTTGCCATGTTGATAGGAACTAACTACATGCACAGAAGTAATAACACAGTTCCTAATATTTCATACTACACCATTTCAATGTTGAATTATGTTCTCTCAATATCATACTTCAATTCCTTTTTTTTTCAAAGTTCACCTCCATTAAGTCCTTCTTTTTCCATCTCTACTGCCACAATCAGGTAGTCTATGTGTTGGTCTATTACCTAAATTCAGATTCTTTCACCTCAGGTTCATTTAAATGCACGACAGTCATCAGACGCAGCATGCTTCGACCACATCAGTCAGGCTCAAAAGCACCAAGTAAAACTCAATGGGCTACCAAAATCATACACAAAAAAAGCCAGAACAAATAAAATATATGAAATGGCCTGGCCTAGCATTCAAGGCCCTCGGGAGTCTGGCCCTAGAGAATGTAACTCGTTGCAATACTGATTAATATCACAGATAAATCTGTTTTTGCCAAACATCCTATTACTGCCTTAGCATATGTCATGTGCTCTTCTATATGTGAACTTCTGGACTTGAGTTTTCCATGCCTACTCTGCTAATAGCACATTATCTATTCTTAGTTACTGCTCAGATAATCCTGTTTCAGACTACTTCAGATTCTCCTGTCAGAAGAGATCGCTTTTTATATGTTACTAATTTTATATTTAACTAACAGTACAAGGTAATGATTTTTTCCCAATGGTATTATTTTTCTGTCTTCACCATGAACCCCATTTGCTGTTTGGCACAGGACTAATCACACGGTAATCACTGAATAAGCATTTGTTAATTACTCAGGACAGGAACTCTCTATTGTATGGCAGAGACTGTTAGTTGTCCCATAACCATCTTCCCTTCTTACCCAACAGCAGAATACTTAGCAGGCCACAGGGTCACTTAGCTGAAAACTTTATTTCCAGCTCACCACGCACGTTGGGTAGTCCTATGACAAACTTTTGGCCAAAGGGATGTGTGATGCCCTTAAAATGGAAATGTACGTCCAACCCTAGTCCCTTCCACTCTTCTACTATCTGAAATGCAGAGCTTGTGGTGAGCCATTCGAGACCTTTTGGTCAGAGCAACACACAGCGGGTGGTGGAACACAATAGAAAAGAACTCTGGGTCTTGAAAATTCTATGGGGCAGAGCTGCCACATTAGCTCATACTTTTACTTGAGAAGTAAACTTCCATTTGCTTCTTTAAGCCACTATTATTTGGGCAGGGGAGTCTCTCTTTTACACAGCACCTATATCTAAAATTCTACCTAAATCAGGTCCATGTAAGCCTAAATCAGGTCCACTCCTATTTCTGGTTTTTGAAGACAGGGTCTATAATTTTTAATAGATTGTAGAAGAGTTATATGAACCCCAAAAGGTCAGGAACCACTGATCCTGGCAAAGTATTAACTAGTCAAGGACTTCAGTGTTAACATGCTTTACTTTATAAAAAGAGAATATAATGTTTTTAACTCAATGTGTGTTAGAAAATAATTTTTAAACATTTCTGATGCTCTTTTCAGCTTTCTCTCATCAAGCAGCAACAATCTGAAGAGCCGAGTTAATAGTAACTCAAAATAAACTGTGCCACTGCACAGAATTAACTCAACACTAAACTTAGCCCTTCATTTTTCCTTGCCTCAGGCCTAATTAAAACAATAGTAGCAGCTATATTTTTGACATCAGCAAAGTATGTGAAGTAAAAATAAAGACAAATAGGTACTTTCTTACTTCACAGATTTCTCACCAAACTTATTCACTACTCCACCCTGAAACCTAAGAAATTAGAACTTAAAATTGGACATGGAACTCTAAGCAGTATTGGTCTGTTACCTAAAGTCAGATTCTTTCCTCTCAGATTCACTTAAATGCATGACAGTCATCAGAAGCAGCATGCTTTGACCATATCACAATCATTCTCAAAAGCACTAAGTAAACCTCAACTCGCTACTGAAGTCCACACACAAACTAAAAAAGCCTAGCAATGAATTGAAATTCTCAAGCGCTTACTCAAAATTCTAAATTTGATTTCTAGAGAAGTCAAATCCAAGGTTGGTAGTTTGAGAGCTGATTTCAATGCTTCTGGGGGTAAAATGGAGGAGCTAACAGGTCTGAAAGGCTTATAGCTTCATAAAATGTGACTCAGAAACAAGATAAATTCAATACATTACATATATTTATTTGTTTATTTATTTCTTGAGACAGGGTCTCACTCTGTTGCTTAGGCTGGAGTGCAGTGGCGTGATCTCGGCTTACTGCAACCTCTGCCTCCTGGGTTCAAGCGATTCTCCTGCCTCAGCCTCCCAAGTAGCTGGGACTACAGGCATGTACCACTACACCCAGCTAATTTTTTGTACTTTTAGTACAGACAGGGTTTCACCATGTTGGCCAGGCTGGTCTTGAAATCCTGACCTCAGGTGATCCACCTGCCTCAGCCTCCCAAACTGCTACGATTACAGGCGTGAGTCACTGTGCCTGGCCTCAATACATTACATTTAAATAAGAACAAATGTAAAGCCCTGCAATCACATTCAAATAATTAAATATACAAATCTAGAGAAATGTGTTTTTGTGTGAAAAAGATCTGGTAATTCTATATGAGTCAAGGCGTGCCTGTTTTTAAAAATCACTCCAGTCTTAGGACAAATTAAGAGTAAAATTTATTACAGATTGCCATAGTAGATGAGAAAAAAATACATATAACATAACTATAATTTTATAATTCATATTTTTAAATTATAAAATATACTGAAATATTATATCAAATTCTGGATATCAAATTTTATGATGGGTACTATCAATCATCCAAGAAGATAATAAAAAGACTGCATAATCTAAAAATCATCGGCTGTCAGGAATGGTTTAAGTGGCCAAGGTATTTAAGCTGAAGAGAACAAAAATTAAAGGGAGTCAATGACAGGTGTTTTCAAAAACCCAAGGGGACCTCATAGACAGCACAGTTTATACATTTATGTGTTTCTCTAAAGCACAGAGCTATAGCCAATATACAAAAATTATTGGTAGGCAGGCTTAACATATTCTAATCTTTCTAAAAATGAAACAGCAAGAGCTTTACTGCCTTCTGAGGTAAGCAGCACACAGAAGTGCTCTCTTTCAGGGTTGCTGTGAAACGAATTCTTACATTTGGAAGAAGTTTGCAGTGGAGTAAGACTTCTATCTATAGCAGTAAGTCATGTTTGACTAAGGTACAGTTTTTTTTTGTTGTTGTTGTTTTTGCGGAGTCTTGCTCTGTGTCACCCAGGCTGGAGTGCAGTGGCACAATCTCGGCTCACTGCAACCTCCGTCTCCCAGGCTCAAGCGATTCTCCTGCCTCAGACTCCTGAGTAGCTGGGACTACAAGCGTGTGCCACCACTCCTGGCTAATTTTTTGTATTTTTAGTAGAGACAGGGTTTCACTGTGTTAGCCAGGATGGTCTCGATCTCCTGACCTTATGATCTGCCCATCTTGGCCTCCCAAAGTGCTGGTATTACAGGCATTAGCCACCGCGCCCAGTTGGTAAAGTTCTTTTTTAAGAAATAAGCTTATATTTCTCTCTAGAAACTGAGTTACATTTTTAAATTCCGCATAACAGAAAGCTATTTGATTTTGTTAAGTAAGTCCATGATTGCTCCATTCAGATATTTGGCTTGGTTTGTCTCTCTATATAATGTAGTTCTGTTGAAGAAAATCTCTCACCTGCAGGGACTACACTCCACCTGGCCATGTGTCACTGTGTATGCAAAATGTTTGTCACCTGCAAAGGAACACGGCAAGAGAAGATGGCGAGGTAATTCCTTTTATGCAAATCTATTCAGGTCTGTCCTGAATAGAACAGTGTCCTCTGTCCTGTCCCAGACTGCAAGTGGTAAGGCAAGGAGTGAAAGTTGGTTGGGGGTATGGGGAGGAAGCCTTAACTCCAGAGCCCATGCCCCTAGCCACTACACTATATTAACACTGTATTTCTTCTCTGTTGTTCAGAAAAAAATGGGCAGGGCCTCAGGAGGGCTTGATATTGAAAAAATACCCTCTGGAGGCTTCATACTGTAAACCCCAGCTGAGAGTACCGAGAAACCCAAGTGGGTAAGGAATGAGGGGGTTCCAGGAAAGGTGTTGAAAGAGGAAACAGAAAATGCAGAATAAATTCTACACTGACTCAGAAACTGAGTGTTGGCTGAACTCTGCTGGGCATCAGGGGAAGGAGGCTCAGGAATTGGACACTGCTTTCACCACATGGTGTCTCCGTCTTTCTCCACATTTTTAAACTTTTGTTTTTCCCTACTTTGTCTTCCTTCTCCTTTTTCTTTCATTTTCTTTTATTTTCCCAGCTGAACGTGTATTTCTGTCTCCTGTCTGCTCCTGCTAGGTGAGGAGTGTGACTCCAGGAGAAAAAAGACAGGGGCCTCTGGCACACATGACAAATGCTAAAATCTGCTGCCAGCTGTATTAATGAGGGTTAACAATGTGCCAGGCATGATATGCTATACGATGTATAACAATGAACAAGATATAGTGTTTACCCCCAGAAGGCTTATAGTTTCCACAAAACCACAGGAGAGATATGACAGGATAGGATATACACAAAGAAAAACACATGGAACAGATACGTGGTAACAAAGAACACAGAAGAGAAGCATAGTGTGATGATGTTTTATGTGTAAACCTGGCTAAACTATTGTGCCCAGTTGTTGGGTCAAACACTAGTCTAGATGTTGCTGTGAAGGTATTTGCAGATGTGATTAACATTTATGGAATGTTAAGGAAAGCAGAGTACCTTTTATAACATGAATAGGACTCACCCAATCAGCTGAAGCTATTATAAAGACTGAGGTTTCCTGAGGAAGAAGGACTTCTGTCTGAAGACCACGGCATAAAAATCCTGCCTGAGTCACTTGTCTGACGGCCTGCCCTGTGCATTTAGAATTTGAGACTGCAATATCAAGGCTTACCTGAAATTCCAGGCTGCCAACCTGCCCTACAGATTTCAGACTTGCAAGCCCCTGCAATAGCCAAAGCCAATTCCCAAAATAGCTCTGTCTCCATCTCTCTCTCTCCACTTACATATAAAATCTCCTATTGGTTTTGTGGAGAGTCCGATGATACACTAGTAAATAAGAGTAAGGTCGACCGGGTGTAGTGGCTCACACCTGTAATTCCAACACTTTGGGAGGCCGAGGCGGGCAGATCACTTGAGATCAGGAGTTCAAGACTAGCCTGGCCAACATGGTGAAACACTGTCTCTTCTAAAAATATAAAAATTAGCCAGGCGTGGTGGTGCACACCTGTAATCCCAGCTACTCAGGAGGCTGAGGTGGGAGAACTGCTTGGGCCAGGGAGGCAGAGGTTGCAGTGAGCGGAGATTGAGTCACTGCAGCCTAGCCTGGGTGACAGAGCAAGACTCCATCTCAAAAAAAAAAAGAAAAGAAAAAAGAAAAAGACGTCAATTATCCTGCACATTTCAGAAGTTCAATGATCAGCAGCAGTTCTCCTCATTCCTTGAAACCAGACACACTCTGTCTCCAATTCCTGAGAGTATCATGCAACTTACCTGATATTCCCTCACCTTCCATAAGCCAGTGGAAAGTCACTGGGTTTAGTCTGCTAAATTTGATAAATTCTTCTAACATTACATACGTAACAGTTAATTCTATTATTTTCACCTACTTTTCTAACCCTCAGTTTTTTATTTCTCAAAAGTATCTACATTGACTCGATGTGAGGCTGATCAACATCATCACGAGTCTATAAAATCTCTCTGCTTCCAAGAAAAGTCTCTGTCAACTTACACACCAGACTGCTTTCCTTTCCTAGCAATCAAGTGTTTTCACTTAGATATTATGTATAGTCTCAAGTTTTATATGTTTCATCATCTGAAAAGGTCTATTTTAAATTCTAAATGTTTGCTAATTTCTGGTTAAGGTTGTCATGGAGTTTTCTCCTTCTTCATCTAAATCATCTGGCAGTGAAGTTATTGCCTTAAATCACCATATCTAGCTAACAGTATAGTGCTGGTATAAGTCATCTCTTACTTAGAAAAAAAAAAAACGTGTTAAAAATGTTAACTGCAAAGCACAAAGTGGTAATGTCATACTGCCCCTCTATTTTGGTGCACGATAAACACAAAACAGCAGGTGTTGATTTTCTCTGATATTCGAGATTGACAGCTTGTCTCTTTCTTACTCCACCTACCACCATTATGTTTAATCTACATTCATCCATGACACATTGCAACCTGCTGATTTTATATGATTTTATAGCCACTCTGTATGTAAATAAAATGAGTACAAAATACAAAACCCCAATAGTATAATTTCTGCCTTCCTATAAAATCAACCTGCTCAACTGAATGCACCTCTATCGGAACATAGGTGAAATCCTACAGCTAGCTCTCAGGTGTGCTTGCATGAAGGAGAACTCAAAGGTCATAGTAACTGTAGAGTCTATTTCATATAAAAATCAGAGCACTCCAACTACTATAAATCAAAAGATTCCCAAATGGAATGCGGTATAGAATAGTTCTGGCAAGTTTATATAGACAACTCTGTGGTTGAAAGCTTTCCTCTCTCCCGTGAAACATAATATAAATTACTTAAGAAGACATTTGTAAGGAAACAAAATCCAGCTATTATTTAAAAAAAATTATTTAGTACCATTTCAAATATAAATGTTCTCTTTAATAATTTAATTGACACATGTCTTATTAAAACATGCAATTGTCAGTCATATACAACATGCAGCATGCAGTAAATGGACAGCAGAGGTTAATAACCTGGAAGCATAGGATCTGAGAATGTGAGAGCAAGTTAAAGACAAGAGTTCCTCTCCATTGTCACTGAGGGTCGAGAAGCAATGCTGAAGCGTAGAACAGTGAGAGTGGGGGAAATACAGTTTGTCCAACACATAAACATATCTCCGCAAGTGGCGGCAGGTATAACTGAAAGACAAAGGTAAAAGGAGAGAAACAGAAAGAGAGGAGTTTTCCTTTGAAAAAATAAATCATTTTTTATGTCCTCAAAGCTTTCTGTGTATCTTCACTAGATGGTGCCCAAGGAAAAAAAAACTGTCAGAATAAAAAGTTAAAAAAGAAAATGAACAATCAGAATAAAAAATGGGCAAAAGATCTAAACAGACACTTCATCAGAGAAGATATACAGATGGCAAATAAGCATATGAAGAGATGTTTAACATCATACATCACTAGGAAAATGCAAATTCAAACAATGAGACACCACCACAGACTATTTGAATGGCCCAAATCCAGAGCATGGATTACACCAAATACAGGCGACGATGTGGAGCAACAGGAACTCTCATTCACTGCTGGTGGAAATGCACAATGGTAAAGCTACTTTGGAAGGCAGTTCGGCAGTTTCTTATAAAACTAAATATACTCTTACCATACAATCCAGAAATTGTGCTCTTTAGAATTTATCCAAAAGAGTTGAAAACTTATATCCACACAAAAATCTGCACACAGGTGTTTATGGCAGCTTTATTCATAACTGCCCAAACTTGAAAGCAACCAAGGTATTCTTTAGTAGATGAATAAATAAATAAACGGTGGTACATCTAGACGATGGATTATTATTTAGGGCTAAAAAAATGAGCTATGAAGTCATGAAAAGACATGGAGGAACCTAAATTACTAAGTGAAAGCCACCAATCTGCAAAGGCTACATATTGTGTGATTCCATTTATATGACATTCTGGAAAAGGAAAAACTATGGAGACAGCAAAAAGATTAGGGGTTGCCAGGAGTTAGAGGGGAGAGAGGGATGAATATACAAAGCACAGAGCATTTTTAGGACAGTGAAGCTACTGTACTAATACTATAATGGTGGATACATACATTTGTCAAAAACCAAAGAATATACAACACCAAGAGTGAACCCTAATGTAAACTATGTAGTTTGGATGATTATGTGTCAATGCAGGTTCATCAACTATAACAAATATGTCACTCTGGCACAGGATGTTGATAGTGGGGGAGGTTGGAGGCCAGGGGATATATGGCAACTCTATACTTTCTGATCACTTTTGCTGTGAACCTAAAACTGCTCTTTAAAAAGTCTATTTAGGGGAGAAAAGGCATACTCACTGGGAGAAAAGTCTCAAAATATGAGGCTGTCATTAGTGAACCACATAAAATACGCCTTGGTAGAACAAAGTGATACAAAATACTTTTTCTTCACAGTATTAGGAATATGTTCCTGGCAAGTAGGCAATAATACTACTACAATATGGAAGAGATTATGGTAGAGAGAACACTGAATTAGGAGTCAGAAAACTGAGAAATCCTTTGGAAAAGTGCTTGCAAAAATAAAATTTTTTAAAGAAAGACAAAACTTAGAAATCTAAATCCCGCTCACCCATTGGCAGCTTTATAATAGTGGGTGTATGATCTCTCTAAGCCTCAAACCCATAAGTGAACAACATAGTAAAAAATTTTAAACCGCTCCAAGATTTTAAAGTGATATTACAAAAAATAAAGTAATAAGAGGACCAATAAGAATTATTACTATTATTGTCAGAGTAATTTCACTGATGCCACATTTCAGGCCATTTAAAAATAGCAAGCTAGAGAGAAGAGAATGTAAAATCAATCTGACAAGGTGAATCAACAAAATAGTGAACATATCATCTGATATGCCTTGGCTATTATTAGTCCTTGAGAATCATGTCTGAAGAACTACATCAAAACTATATCAAAGTATTAATACCAAGAGGGTGATAGGTAATTTTTAAAGTATGTTGAACTCAAAACTAGTAAGTTAGAAGATTTGAAATGGGCAAATTTCCACAAACGAACAATCCATTCATCCATTCAACCACCAGCCTATCAAACAACCAATCAGTCAAGCAGTAACTACTATCTACTGCATGTGGGAATAGTGCTGGGCATTGAAGACAGGGTGGGGAATGATGTACACACAATCTCTACCCTTAAGGAGCTTACAACCTAGAGCAGGAGACAGATTATTAGACAAAACAAAATTCCTCTGAAATAGAGAAAGTCTTAAGAAGCTGTTAATCTCCAAAACAGAGTAGTTAAAAATCTTTTAAAGTAGGCTTATATTTAAAGAGATATTTCTATTGAGTCTTGGAAAGGATTCTAGGACTCCATCTACCAAAAGAGAGCAAAAACTTAAGAAAATACAAGAACCATATTCTTGAAAAATGTGTATCACCAGCACTTTAAACAAGGGATCACAGTTAACACTAACATCAGTAATGGAACAAGTAGATGTCATGTGGCTCCTGATATGATCACAGCATAGCCAAAATCTAATTCCCAAAAAATCAAGCAAACCAAAATTGAGGGACATTCTACAAATAAACAAAAAACTGTTCTGTATTCTCCAAATTTTAAAGGCCATAAAAGACAAAGAAAGACTGAGGGACCATTCCAGATTAAAAAAGATGAAAGAAGACAACTATATGTAACATGATTTTGGTATTAGATTCCTGACTTGGAGGAGAAAAAAGGCATTTTTTACTTAAAATAGTTTTTATCAATGTTAATTTCCTGATTTTGAAAAATATCCTTATTTTTAAGAAATACACCATGTAGTACTTAGCAATGGGACATCATGTCTGTAAACTTATTCTCAACCATTTCAAAAAAAAGAGACAAACACAATAGTAAAGCAAATGTGGTAAAATTTTAACATTTGGGAATGTGAGTTAAAGGTAAATGAAAATTATTTGCACTATTTTTGGTAAAATTAATTTTTTTTTTGAGACAGAGTCTCATTCTGTCACCCAGGCTGGAGTACAGTGCCACAATCATAGCTCACTGCAGCCTAAACTACCTAGGCAAGTGATCCTCTTACCTCAGCCTCCCAAATAGCTGGAACCACAAGTGTGTGCCACCACACTCAGCTAATTTTTAAAATTTTTACTAGAGGCAGGGTCTCACTATATTGCCCAGTCTGGTCTTAAATTCTTGGGCTTAAGTGATCCATCCACCCTGGCCTTCCAAAGTGTTGAGATTACAGAAATAAGCCACCATGCCCGGCCTAATTTATTTTTAATCTGAAAAAAAAAAATAGAACTGATCTTTTTGATAAACTGAATAATATCCATTTTAAGATTATGAGATTCAAACCTAGAGCCCTAAAATGTCATTCTGACCTCTACACTTAAAGCTTGGGACATCAGAAAAACAAGATCATGGGAAGTAGGCAAATGTGGTCTGGAGCTAGCCCATAAAAAACAGTCACTGTTACTTAAGAATTACTTTCACAAAAATAAAATTTCCTTAGTGCCTTCTTACAAGAAAATGTCCAAGATTGTGCAATGTATAGTTCTGAAATGTTATTTGATATGGTTATGCTTCACTAAAATAAAGTACAACAATATTCTGTCCTAGAACAACATTCAAGTCTGTAAAAGATGACAAAAACCACAAGCAAAAGAGTAATGCTTAAAAAAGATTCCAAGGTGAAGTTTTCTAATAATGTATTTTTCAGTACTTTAATAATAAAATTATAACACATTTCCATAGGAACTTTTTCTAACTTTTTTTTTTTTTTTTTTGGAGATGGAGTTTCGCCCTGTTGCCTAGACTGGAGTACAATGGCACGATCTCGGCTCACTGCAACCTCCGCCTCCTGGGTTCAAGCAATTCTACCGGGTTCAAGCAATTCTCCTGTCTCAGCCTCCTGAATAGCTGGGACTACAGGCGCATGCCACCATGCCCAGCTAACTTTTGTATTTTTAGTAGAGATGGGGTTTCCCCATATTGGTCAAGCTGGTCTTGAAATCCTGACCTCAGGCAATCCACCCACTTCAGCCTCCCAAAGTGCTGGGATTACAGGCACGAGCCACAGTGCCTAGCCAATTTATTTTCTTAATTATCTATATGCTTAAAGAACTTAAAAAAAATGAGATTACCAGAGGCAGGTTAACCTTTACCTAGACTGATAAAAATATTCTGTATATCCTTTTCCAATGTCCCTTCTTCTTCCCTCCTTTCCTTCCTTTGAGAAAGCTCATTAGTAGACCCATTAGTAGATTAAAAAATACCAAGAAATTAAATTAATAATACATGTTTATGGCCTATATAAAGAAAATTACCAAAATTTACTATTTGGCATAAAAGAAATCTTGAATAAATGAAGAAATACTAACTAGCATGATTTTGGAAGGGAAGACAAAATATAAAGAATGCAATTATCCTTCACAGATTCAAAATCTCAACAGTGGTATTTGATTTTGACAACATTACTCTTATAGTAGTTCCTAAATTTTTTTAGGTGGCCATTTTAAAAGCCAACAAAAGACACGGATTCCCTTACAGAAAAATGTACCAACACGAAATGCTTGGGATTCAGTGGTACAAAAAGATACATGGATTCTGCTCTCATAGAACCAGGGTTCCCATCCCCCATTCTGAAGCCTGTTAGGAACTGGGCTACATAGCAGTAGGTGAGTGGCAGTTGAATGAGCAAAGCTTCATCTGTATTCAGAGTCACTCCCTGTTGCTTGCATTACCACCTGAGCTCCGCCTCCTGTCAGATCAGTGGTGGCATTAGATTCTCATAGGAAGACGAACCCTATTATGAACTGCACATGCGAGGAATTGAGGTTGTATGCTCCTCATGAGAATCTAATGCCTGATGATCTGATCTGAAGTGGAACAGTTTCATCCCAAAACCATCCCCTGTTCTGCCCCTGTCCGTGGAAAAACTGACTTCCAAAAACTGGTCCTTGGTGCAACAAAGGTTGAGGACTGCTGTCACAGAATATACATTTAAATAGAGGGAGATTCAGAATCAATGAGTAAAAAAAAAAAAAGATAAATTTGTTAAGCAAATAAATATGATAAAGGTGGAAGAGGGGCTGAAGGGGCTAATTGTTAATTTCGGTGGTTATGAACAATTTCACTGATGGTATGATATTTGACATGAGAAACAAATACCCAGCAGAACTACAATCTCAACTTCTCAAGCATTTGACAACATTATGAGCTAATTACATTAGCAAAACTGAATAAAATATTTCGCATTTCCACTGAAAGGGATGATATTAATAAACTTGTAATGGGGCTTAGATGTGAATAAGATGGTGATTCATTTTAGTGGATGGGTCTAGACAGTGAGGATTCCTGAAATGGGCACTGTGATCTCAGAATCACAGGGCTGGGAGAGCCCAGGAGGTCATCATGTGCAAGATCTATCCACAGAAGAATATCTAACATCCCTTGTGAGATGTTCGCACTGCTCTTACTATACATCTTTAAGAGAAAAAGAACTCTAGTTTGACAAATAGCCTCATTCCACAGATATGTAAATTCTAACAATTAGAAAACTTCTCCTTATAATAAGCTAAATCCATTTGTTCTGTAACTTCTACCCAGTAATGAAACTTGGAATTCAGTAAACAAAGTCTAACTTATTTCCTTACACTACAGTCTTTAAATAGATGAGGAAATTGTGAATTTCTTCATCTTTTCTTCTCTGATTGATATTAAAATCTGTTCATCTCTCATGGGCTATGGTTTTCAGATTCCTCATCAGTCTTATTACTCTCCTTTGGATACTCAAACTGCTTAATAAGCTTCTTAGCAACACACTCAGTGGAGGGAGAAGCACTTTCTTACTGGTAGTATTGAGAATTGCTGGTGCATGGTGAGAATAAAAACCCAGACAAAATTTTGTTAGTTTTATTATAGTTTTGAAATTCTTTACAGACATAGACAATATATCCCCTTATTGCCATCCAGATCCAGGATAAACCACTCGTATCATCCCACCCTTGATACTGGGCTGGCCATTCCTAAAATATGGCAAAAAGAAGTAAACAGATTATTCTAGATGTGTCATGTTTTGGGCAGTGTTGAAAAGATTATACTCTATTAATGCGGCTTAAAATTATACATACTCAAAAACTAAAGTTGAACTAAAAAGAAAAACAAATTCCCTCAAACTGAAAACTAAAACAAATTTAATTGCATCTCAAGTGGTAATGAAACTACACAAAGAAGCTGACAGCCAAGATGCCCGAATAGGAACAGCTCCGGTCTACAGCTCCCAGAGTAAGCAACGCAGAAGACGGGTGATTTCTGCATTTCCATCTGAGGTACCGGGTTCATCTCACTAGGGAGTGCCAGACAGTGGGCATAGGACAGTGGGTGCAGCGCACCGTGCGCGAGCCGAAGCAGGGCAAGGCATTGCCTCACTTGGGAAGTGCAAGGGGTCAGGGAGTTCCCTTTCCTAGTCAAAGAAAGGGGTGACAGATGGCACCTGGAAAATCGGGTCAATCTCACCCTAATACTGAGCTTTTCCGACGGGCTTAAAAAACGGCGCACCAGGAGATTATATCCCGCACATGGCTCGGAGGGTCCTACACCCACGGAGTCTCACTGACAGCTAGCACAGCAGTCTGAGATCAAACTGCAAGGTGGCAGCGAGGCTGGGGTAGGGGCGCCCGCCATTGCCCAGGCTTTCTTAGGTAAATAAAGCAGCCGGGAAGCTCGAACTGGGTGGAGCCCACCACAACTCAAGGAGGCCTGCCTGCCTTTGTAGGCTCCACCTCTGGGGGCAGGGCACAGACAAACAAAAAGACAGCAGTAACCTCTGCAGACTTAAATGTCCCTGTTTGACAGCTTTGAAGAGAGTAGTGGTTCTCCAAGCATGCAGCTGGAGATCTGAGAATGGGCAGACTGCCTCCTTAAGTGGGTCCCTGACCCCTGACCCCCGAGCAGCCTAACTGGGAGGCACCCCCCAGTAGGGGCAGACTGACATCTCACACGGCCGGGTACTCCTTCCAGACAAAACTTCCAGAGGAACGATCAGACAGCAGCATTCGCGGTTCACGAAAATCCGCGGTTCTGAAGCTACCGCTGTTGATACCCAGGCAAACAGTGTCTGGAGTGGACCTCTAGCAAACTCCAACAGACCTGAAGCTGAGGGTCCTGTCTGTTAGATGGAAAACTAACAAACAGAAAGGACATCCACACCAAAAACCCATCTGTACATCACCATCATCAAAGACCAAAAGTAGACAAAACCACAAAGATGGGGAAAAAACAGAGCAAAAAAACTGGAAACTCTAAAAAGCAGAGCGCCTCTCCTCCTCCAAAGGAACGCAGTTCCTCACTAGCAATGGAACAAAGCTGGACGGAGAATGACTTTGACGAGTGGAGAGAAGAAGGCTTCAGACAATCAAACTACTCCGAGCTACAGGAGGAAATTCAAACCGAAGGCAAAGAAGTTAAATACTTTGAAAAAAATTTAGACGAATGTATAACTAGAATAATCAATAGAGAGAAGTGCTTAAAGGAGCTGATGGAGCTGAAAGCCAAGGCTCGAAAACTACGTGAAGAATGCAGAAGCCTCAGGAGCCAATGCGATCAACTGGAAGAAAGGGTATCAGTGATGGAAGATGAAATGAATGAAATGAAGTGAGAAGGGAACTTTAGAGAAAAAAGAATAAAAAGAAACGAACAAAGCCTTCAAGAAATATGGGACTATGTGAAAAGACCAAATCTACGTCTGATTGGTGTACCTGAAAGTGATGCGGAGAATGGAACCAAGTTGGAAAACACTCTGCAGGATATTATCCAGGAGAACTTCCCCAATCTAGCAAGGCAGGTCAACGTTCAGATTCAGGAAATACAGAGAACGCCACAAAGATACTCCTCGAGAAGAGCAACTCCAAGACACATAATTGTCAGATTCACCAAAGTTGAAATGAAGGAAAAAATGTTAAGGGCAGCCAGAGAGAAAGGCCGGGTTACCCACAAAGGGAAGCCCATCAGACTAACAGCGGATCTCTCGGCAGAAACTCCACAAGCCAGAAGAGAGTGGGGGACAATAGTCAACATTCTTAAAGAAAAGAATTTTCAACTCAGAATTTCATATCCAGCCAAACTAAGCTTCATAAGTGAAGGAGAAATAAAACCCTTTACAGACAAGCAAATGCTGAGAGATTTTCTCACCACCAGGCCTGCCCTAAAAGAGCTCCTGAAGGAAGCACTAAACATGGAAAGGAACAAACGGTACCAGCCACTGCAAAAACATGCCAAATTGTAAAGACCGTCGAGGCTGGGAAGAAACTGCATCAACTAACGAGCAAGATAACCAGCTAACATCATAACCACAGGATCAAATTCACACATAACAATATTAACTTTAAATGTAAATGGACTAAATGCTCCAATTAAAAGACACAGACTGGCAAATTGGATAAAGAGTCAAGACCCATCAGTGTGCTGTATTCAGGAAACCCATCTCACCTGCAGAGACACACATAGGCTCAAAATAAAAGGATGGAGGAAGATCTACCAAGCAAATGGAAAACAAAAAAAGGCAGAGGTTGCAATCCTAGTCTCTGATAAAACAGACTTTAAACCAACAAAGGTCAAAAGAGAGAAAGAAGGCCATTACATAATGGTAAAGGGATCAATTCAACAAGAAGAGCTAACTATCCTAAATATATATGCACCCAATACAGGAGCACCTAGATTCATAAAGCAAGTCCTGAGTGACCTACAAAGAGACTTAGACTCCCACACAATAATAATGGGAGACTTTCACACCCCACTGTCAACATTAGACAGATCAACGAAACAGAAAGTTAACAAGGATATCCAGGAATTGAACTCAGCTCTGCACCAAGCGGACCTAATAGACATCTACAGAACTCTCCACCCCAAATCAACAGAATATACATTTTTTTCAGCACCACACCACACCTATTCCAAAATTGACCACATAGTTGGAAGTAGAGCTCTCCTGAGCAAATGTAAAAGAACAGAAATTATAACAAACTGTCTCTCAGACCACAGTGCAATGAAACTAGAACTCAGGATTAAGAAACTCACTCAAAACCACTCAACTACATGGAAACTCAACAACCTGCTCCTGAATGACTACTGGGTACATAACAAAATGAAGGCAGAAATAAAGATGTTCTTTGAAACCAATGAGAACAAAGACACAACATACCAGAATCTCTGGGACACATTCAAAGCAGTGTGTAGAGGGAAATTTATAGCACTAAATGCCCACAAGAGAAAGCAGGACAGATCCAAAATTGACACCCTAACATCACAATTAAAAGAACTAGAGAAGCAAGAGCAAACACATTCAAAAGCTAGCAGAAGGCAAGAAATAACTAAAATCAGAGCAGAACTGAAGGAAATAGAGACACAAAAAACCCTTCAAAAAATTAATGAATTCAGGAGCTGAATTCATTTTTTGAAAGGATCAACAAAATTGATAGACCGCTAGCAAGACTAATAAAGAAGAAAACAGAGAAGAATCAAATAGATGCAATAAAAAATGATAAAGGGAACATCGCCACCGATCCCACAGAAATACAAACTACCATCAGAGAATACTACAAACACCTCTACGCAAATAAACTAGAAAATCTAGAAGAAATGGATAAATTCCTTGACAGATACACCCTCCCAAGACTAAACCAGGAAGAAGCTGAATCTCTGAATAGACCAATAACAGGAGCTGAAATTGTGGCAATAATCAATAGCTTACCAACCAAAAAGAGTCCAGGACCAGATGGATTCACAGCCAAATGCTACCAGAGGTACAAGGAGGAACTGGTACCATTCCTTCAGAAACTATTACAATCAATAGAAAAAGAGGGAATCCTCCCTAACTCATTTTATGAGGCCAGCATCATCCTGATACCAAAGCCGGGCAGAGACACAACCAAAAAAGAGAATTTTAGACCAATATCCTTGATGAACATTGATGCAAAAATCCTCAATAAAATACTGGCAAACTGAATCCAGCAGCACATCAAAAAGTTTATCCACCATGATCAAGGGGGCTTCATCCCTGGGATGCAAGGCTGGTTCAATATATGCAAATCAATAAATGTAATCCAGCATATAAACAGAACCAAAGACAAAAACCACATGATTATCTCAATAGATGCAGAAAAGGCCTTTGACAAAATTTAACAACACTTCATGCTAAAAACTCTCAATAAATTAGATATTGATGGGATGTATCTCAAAATAATAAGAGCTATCTATGACAAACCCACAGCCAATATCATATTGAATGGGCAAAAACTGGAAGCATTCCCTTTGAAAACTGGCACAAGACAGGGATGCCCTCTCTCACCACTCCTATTCAACATAGTGTTGGAAGTTCTGGCCAGGGCAATTAGGCAGGAGAAGGAAATAAAGGGTATTCAATTAGAAAAAGAGGAAGTCAAATTGTCCCTGTTTGCAGATGACATGATTGTATATCTAGAAAACCCCATTGTCTCAGCCCAAAATCTCCTTAAGCTGATAAGCAACTTCAGCAAAGTCCCAGGATACAAAATCAATGTACAAAAATCACAAGCTTTCTTATACACCAATAACAGACAAACAGACAGCCAAATCATGAGTGAACTCCCATTCACAATTGCTTCAAAGAGAATAAAATATCTAGGAATCCAACTTACAAGGGACTTGAAGGACCTCTTCAAAGAGAACTACAAACCACTGCTCAATGAAATAAAAGAGGATACAAACAAATGGAAGAACATTCCATGCTCATGGGTAGGAAGAATCAATATCGTGAAAATGGCCATACTGCCCAAGGTAATTTAGAGATTCAATGCCATCCCCATCGAGCTACCAATGACTTTCTTCACAGAATTGGAAAAAACTACTTTAAAGTTCATATGGAACCAAAAAAGAGCCCACATTGCCAAGTCAATCCTAAGCCAAAAGAACAAAGCTGGAGGCACGCTACCTGACTTCAAACTATACTACAAGGCTACAGTAACCAAAAAAGCATGGTACTGGTACCAAAACAGAGATATAGATCAATGGAACAGAACAGAGCCCTCAGAAATAATGCCGCATATCTACAACTATCTGATCGTTGACAAACCTGAGAAAAACAATCAATGGGGAAAGGATTCCCTATTTAATAAATGGTGCTGGGAAAACTGGCTAGCCATATGGAGAAAACTGAAACTGGATCCCTTCCTTACATCTTATACAAAAATTAATTCAAGATGGATTAAAGACTTAAACGTTTGACCTAAAACCATAAAAACCCTAGAAGAAAACCTAGGCAATACCATTCAGGACATAGGCATGGGCAAGGACTTCATGTCTAAAACACCAAAAGCAATGGCAACAAAAGCCAAAGTTGACAAATGGGATCTAATTAAACTAAAGAGCTTCTGCACAGCAAAAGAAACTACCATCAGAGTGAACAGGCAACCTACAGAATGGGAGAACATTTTCGCAACCTACTCATCTGACAAAGGGCTAATATCCGGAATCTACAAAGAACTCAAACAAATTTACAAGAAAAAAACAAACAACCCCATCAAAAAGTGGATGAAGAACATGAACAGACACTTCTCAAAAGAAGACATTTATGCAGCCAAAAAACACAAGAAAAAGTGCTCACCATCACTGGCCATCAGAGAAATGCAAATCAAAACCACAATGAGATACCATCTCACACCAGTTAGAATGGCAATCATTAAAAAGTCAGGAAACAACAGGTGCTGGAGAGGATGTGGAGAAATAGGAACACTTTTACACTGTTGGTGGGACTGTAAACTAGTTCAACCATTGTGGAAGTCAGTGTGGCGATTCCTCAGGGATCTAGAACTACAAATACCATTTGACCCAGCCATCCCATTACTGGGTATATACCCAAAGGATTATAAATCATGCTGCTATAAAGACACATGCACACGTATGTTTATTGCGGCACTATTCACAATAGCAAAGACTTGGAACCAACCCAAATGTCCAACAATGATAGACTGGATTAAGAAAATGTGGCACATATACACCATGGAATACTATGCAGCCATAAAAGATGATGAGTTCATGTCCTTTGTAGGGACACGGATGAAACTGGAAATCATCATTCTCAGTAAACTATCACAAGGACAAAAAACCAAACACCACATGTTCTCACTCATAGGTGGGAATTGAACAATGAGAACACATGGACACAGGAAGGGGAACATCACACTCTGGGGACTGTTGTGGGGTGGGGGAAGGGGGGAGGGATAGCATTAGGAGATATACCTAATGCTAAATGACGAGTTAATGGGTGGAGCACACCAGCATGGCACATGTATACATATGTAACTAAGCTGCACATTGTGCACATGTACCCTAAAACTTAAACTATAATAATAATAAAATTAAAAAAAAAATTGAGAATCAGGCAGCAACCTTTATTTGGTCATTTGGATAAAAGTACTGTTATTTTATAAAAAAAAAAGACAGAAAAAAAGAAACTAGACAAAGAATTATTTTGAATAACTTTAAAATGTAGAATTGACATTATATACTCAGTGGGTTATATTCTAAGGACAAACAGAAACACACACAAAAAAATCCTAAACTTCATTCACTTACTTAAAATTAGTTATAATATTGTGAAACAACTGTATACACACACACGGAATAGAATAAAGAGAAAAACATTATATTTATGTTATTCAAAAAAGCAAATCAGAATTTCTGTTAAATAATCTAAAATTTGAATTAGAACTAAGAGTATAATCTTTTTTCTTTACAAGAATTTATATCTTTTCAGCTTTGTCCATTGAAGAGACCTAAAAAAAATTACAGACTCCTCAATAATGAGCATCCTATCACCTACCAACAACGTTGTGGCTTCTAGGTCCGAGACAAGAAATGTATTTAATACAAATGAGTCTGAGACATCTTGTTGGCCTAAAAGCAAGGAAGGAAGCAAGGAAACTGTCAAAGATAAATGCAGTCCTGTCAAAAGGACATAAGAGGCAACATAAGGGATCTCCCAATGGCCAAAAATGAAACAATCAGAAACCAAAAAGAATAACTGCTCTGCGACTGATCAAAAACATACAATCTATATGGACAATATCAACAGAGGTTCATAATAAAATAAACAAAAAATGAAAATGTATCAATTACTACTAGAGGTACCAAAGGCATGAAACTCTAGTTTTGAAAATTAAATATTAAAAGGAAGAAGTTAAGCATTACTCCCCTCTTTCCAACTATGATTACACAGTGGATGAAGGAAAATTCTTCTTTACAGAAAAACTCTATGTCACAAATATGCACATAATATGGTAACTAGAAATTTGCCGTTTGGCAATATATAATAAAACAGTTTAGTCAAATGAAAGTCACATGAAAGAATGATGGTGAAATTTAGAATGAAAGGATTAGCTATCACCATCTGAACCTACCAATCAATCTTAGTATCTCCAGGATAACTAGACATTATGTATCTCCTGATATGATAGAATATGAAATAAACAGGAACACGTATTAAGTATTTTTGCCAAAAAATTCCATCTAAATGATCTATCATCTAGAGTTAATTTTCAGTTTACAATAGAAATTGATGAGAGGGAACAAATTGAAGGACACAGGAAGATGCAAACAAACAAATCTGAAATGTGAGATATTCTGTAAGACAGCTTACCTGTTGACCAACTAGTCAAAGATGTGAGTTGAAGAGTTAAAAAAGAAAAGCAAGCAAGGGGTACTGCACAACTTTTTTCTTAAACTTAGGTCGGGTAGCAAATAGTTGCAGTCTGTGTTGTCTCACTTAAAATCACTTAACTCTGCAACTGATGTGAGAAAGCAGCCATAGGATGCACACAAATGGGCATGGCTGTGTTCTAACAAAACTTCATTTACAAAAACCTGCCTCTGCTCGACTGAAAAAAACTAAGACACATGACTAATCAAATGTGGTGTGGGATCCTGTATGAATCCTGATTTGAACTAATCAAAATAAACATATTTTTTTCAAAGATAATCAGGCATAACGTGAATATGGGTTTTGAATCAGATAATATTAAGGGAAGTGTTGTTAATATTCTTGAGTGGACAAACTAAATAATCAAATTGATGTAAATGAGTAACAAAGTACTACAGATGAAACTTGAAATAGATGAGATTTTGCCTGAATAGATAGGTAAGGGAAAGTTTCCTCATAAAAGTAACGATTCAGCCAAGATTTGCAAGATGACTAAAGATAAGCAGGAAAATAATTACAAGCAAAGGAAAAAGGCAGACATAGGACTGAGACTGGAAGGAAACACGTCTCCTATGCAAAAGTAAAGGACAATGTGTAAGGAGCTGACCTTGGGGAAGAACAGAGGTAGGTAAAATCACCAAGGAATTATGCCTTCATTCTAGGAACAATGGGAAGTATCTGAACAGTATATAGCAGAGGAGTCACAGGATGAGATCTGCATTTTGAAATGATCGGCTGGTTGGAGACTGATGAAGCAAGAGTTGACATCAGACCTGTTAAAGAGTTACTGCAGTAGAGTAGGCACTAAGGCGATGATAAAGGAGAATGAACGGATTTGACGGGTGGTTGCTGACAAGACTTGGTAATGAATAGAATATGGCAGGTGACAGGGAGTGTCAAAATTGACTCTCAGGTTTCTGGCATGCATAAATGGTGGTGTCATTCAATGAGGCGGCAACAGAGAAAGAGGATCAAAAGACTCTGGGAAAGGGCAAGATTTCCATTTTCGACATGCTGAGTTTGAGATGTCTCTGATAAACCCAAAAGATGACATTAGTCATCTGATCGGACATGCAGGTCTGAAGCCAGAGGATAGGGCTAGCTAAATGTATGTTTGTGAGTCATCGGTGTAAGGATGGGAGTGGCTACAATCACCTAGGAAAAGAGTAGAGAGAGAAAAGAGAAGGGGTTGCTACAGTCTGAATGTTTGTGTCCCCCACAAATGTATATGTTGAAATCCTAGCCCCCAAGGTGATGGTATTAGGAGGTGGGGTCTTTGGGAAGGCATTAGGATTAGGTGAGGTCATGAGGGTACAGCCTTCATGTATGGGATTAGTGTCCTTACAAGAGTCCGAGAGAGCTTGCTTCCACTCTCCACCATGGGAAGACAAGAGAAAAAACTGCCCTCTTTGGGTCAGTAAGCAGGTCCTCACTAGACACCAAATCAGTCGGCGCCTTGATCTTGGACTTCCCAGATTCCAGATCTGTGGGAAGTAAATGTCTGTTGTTTATAAGCTACCCAGTATATGCTATTTTGTTATAGCAACCCGAACTAAGACAGGGTGACTTTGAGAAATGCCAACATTTAAAGTATCACAAGATCACTTCAAATCTAGATAAAGATAAACTTTTACAGAATTTTGAAGAGTGGCCAAAAAAACCATAAAGAAGATGAGGAAACCAAGAAGAGTTATCTTGATGAAGGAGTGGTTACCAGTGTCAAATACAACTGAAAGGACAAACGAGACAGAAAATGTCCACTGGATTTGGCAATATGGAGGTCACTGGTGACCAACAATTCTTTTCATTAGTAACATTAAAAATACCATTGATTAAAACATAATCTGAATGTAAGACTTCCTGAGATATCTTTAATCCCATTGATTAGCTCATTCACATGCATTAAATATGCATTAAGTTTCCAGGGGAAATTTTTGCAAACTAAAAATTTATAAAATAGCGTGCGTGCACACACACAATTTTACACAGTATAAAACTTACATATCCAAGAAAATAAGCAAAGGAAAATCTGGAATGAATGTCAGGAAACTATACAACAGTGGTGCAAGCACAACCCTTGAATCATTTCATTCCTTGGCAGCAGAAGCCATTTTTCCTGGAGCTGAATCTACTGCCAGCAACGAACATCCTGGGAATCTCTAGTATGAAGGATTAACAGACTGGCTCAAACACTGGAAAATATATTGAAGGGAACAATCTAGTACTAGCTCAAAGGGGATGAAATGACCTAACATCCCACTGCCAGATTTATAAAATAATAGAGACTATAATAACAATAATGAACGTCTTTACAATATAACATAACAATATTAGCATCTTTTCTGTGAGTTGTTTAATTAATTGCTGAAGAAATTCAGAATAAGAAATTCCTACATCTGTAGTAAAATACAATTTTTAATCAATTAAAATGTATACCATCACTGGTACTTGAGATTTAATCATATTCTCTGCTGATTTCAAAACCTTCCAATAAGTGCTTTCATCCTAAATTAGCCACTCATTCTGGTATATAAGTGCATCAATAAAGATCTAAAACCTGAACATTTGTAGAAACATAAATAACAGCCAAATATCTTAAATAGCAATTTTATAATATCTTTGTCAAATTACTTGCTTTCTGATTTTAAAATATTGTAAATATTATTAGATTCAGATATAAATTTGGCAATAGCTACAGGAAAAATCATATTAGCTCTTAGGGACAAATTTTATTTCCAGCAATATTTTTGAGAACTTTAACTTGTCTTTGAAGACTTGATCACAGTTTATAGAATCTCATTCTCTTCCACATAGAAAACAAAGTAAATGCACAGATTATCATATACCACCAAAGCAAAGGGGACAAGGCACCTGAAAATAGTTTTTAAAAGTTTTGAAAACAGTAAGTCATATGCACCAGGTATCTAAAATTCCGAGACTGAACAGATGAAAATGTACAGGGAACTCATTAAGTATACCACTGTCCCTTGTTTTACAGATGTACCAGCTATATTTACAGGTGTGGATAAACAGATCAATTTATTACCAGCATTCCTTCCTACATGGTATGTGGATGAAAAACGTCTTCTGACTTCGGACAAAGCAACTATTTAAAAAGAATGTTGTCATGGCTCTCCATTACAGACATTTGCTCTGCAAATGCCCAATATGGCCATGCAGCAATGTGAAGCTGGCTTGGTTCCCAGCAATGCACAGTTTGCTATATGGCTTGAAGTTGTATTTCAATGTGTTAATAGCATGTTGCTGTCTACTCTACTTGTGGTCTAATAAGCAAGGTCTAAAACTCCACAAATGCAGACATTCATTTAAAATTTCTTTCTGGCACTTTCCTGTGATGAATATAGAGTTAGGGTGAAGGGAACTCTAATGGAGATTTCATAAGAACAAAATTTACTTGAAAATAATTTATTGATTAGATTTGTTTACAACTTACATTTTGAAAGAAGCATTTCAATGTCATTATGTTCCTCTTTGTACCAAAGGAAATGGTGGATGGACAGAGCACACATTAAAACTATGACTCCCACAGATGCCAAATTGGTTCCAGTGGGAATGCAGTTGACTAAAGGAAAAAAAGACCTAAAGCACATGCTCATTACAAAAATAGCCATCAAAGACATACGATTCAGCCTGAAAATATTACAATTTACCTTTTAATGTCATCCAGAGAAATTAAGATACTTGTTTTAAAAAAATCTAGACTTTGGGGGACATGAATGATGACTATATGCTAAAATCAAAACTGTTCTTCAGTCCACACCCATCTGTCTGCACTGAATAATCTAAGGCATAAACACTAAGAATGTAATGGAAAAATTGAGTTCACAAATAAACAGGTATAAAATAGCACATTCAGCACATTTTATGATCATCAAAAAGCTTGCTCATTTTTAAAGTCATTATTTTGTACAAACTGCCTCTTGGCAAAACGATTTATAGCCATTATAAAATTCTTCCTAAAAAACTGAGCTCTAAGTTATGATTCTTCAACATCCATGCCACAAATATTAGATCAGTGAAGTTAGATAATCTGGAGCCATGAAATAAGGCCAATTCTGCTGAGACTGATTAAATATTTACGTCATATCCTTTCTATAGCAGAGCAGTAAAAATACACACAAGATAAAATGCTACATAATGGTAAGAGTTTAAAGTCTATTGGAGTCATTAAAATAAGAACAAGTTTTCATATATATACACAGAAATTATGCCATTAAGTCATTATCAGAAGACCATCTCAGAGTCATTTTTCAGTTGTGGTCATGGATATACACGGAAACATCCACAGTCTCTCACCCTTGTACTCAGAAGGGTGTGGTGACACACACTAAACCCACATCTGTGAGCTGGCAGGTGAGGATTGTGGGAGCTGTCTGTCACAGGAATGTAGTCATCAGAAATTGAAGCTTGCTGGGGTGGATGGGTGGAGATGAAAAGACTGATCTTGGTCTCACCAGTCCAATGTTCTAACCACTCTAATTGAAGTATCAGCCTGACTGCCATAGTGACTGAGGCATATACCTCAGCATCTTCTCCAAGCGAAAAAGACAAGCTATGCAGTCTTTTGCCTCTGGTCTTTGCACCTGCTGCTGACTATCTGGAGATGCTTCTTCAATCTCCGTATCCTCTGGAAAACTCCTACTCTTCACTAAGTGTGACTCTTCTATGAGGCCCTCCCCGATTGCTACATGCACATTTTGGTGCTCTCCCTTCTAGGTTCCCGCTGTGCCTTATGCTTACTACCAACATGCAACTTCACAAAATGAATTTGTAAATGGCTTTATTGTCTATCTCCCCTCTCAATAATCATAGAAGATGTTGAGTTTTTATTTTAGTTTCTCTATACCCACTATAGTGCTTGGCATACGAAACCACCATATTTATTAACTGGAGTAAATGGACAAAAACTAATGTTCCATATTCAATGATCCACAAGTCATCTTATGTATGGGAGTTCTATGCATCATCATTACCTTTATATTAGACTGACAAGCACAGTTTAGGCTGGGCTGGGATTCAGAGTCATAACCATAAACATAAAATTACTTCCTTCCTTAGGAGTAAGCAAAGGCGTATAAATCACTGGCAACAGGAACTTACACAATAATTCCCAAGGTCTTAACTGCTCATTTCTTAAAATCTTAAGAAAACCCCACAATTTGGCCATTTTGCAGACAGAAGTGAGAAAAATTCAATCATTATAATCATCCCTGGTCCCCAGCCAAAAGGAAAGCTTTCTATTTTCTTCCAGCAGAATAGAGAACTAGAATAACATGATTAATCTCACAGTTGGCCAAACCGAAATAGTTCTGAAGACTTTATAGTTATCACTTTATTCATTCTATGAATTATTTCAGATTATTTAAAATCAAAATCCGCAATACTTCTACCAACCTCTAGAACTAGGGTCCCTTATGAAGGCTACCTATCCTTTTTCAGGTAAAAGTTGTAACTGTTGGATATAGGAAATGGGTGAGGTGCGATGAAAGAGATCATGATGGGGGTTGGGAGGAAGTTTACTGTGGATAGGAAGACAAGCTAAAGTGCATTTTTGGTGGCCATTCCTAGAAGGTGAAAACTGGGTCCAAAGAAGACCTAAATTCTGATGAAAAGGACACAGGTTCTTATTTATCTCACATCTGAATAAACAGTTATTAGTTACTCAACTGTTCCCTTTATCTCTATTTTGTACATAATTTTTAAGAAAATTAACCAATGGTTACTCATCAAGCAGTTTATAATCTAGTTGAAGATGTAAAGTATACACATACTTACTAAAAGTTAAACACGAAAACAACAAGACATAAAATGATTCTATATTATTTATTATTTGACAAATAATAAAACTAATTTTAGATTTATTAACCTAATAATTAATCTAATAATTCCAAATTACTTGGCAAATAATAAATCTATTAGACAAAATAATAAATGTATAACAATAAGAGGTATAAGAACAGGGACAAAATAAAGTACTGTGGTCTATAAACAAGTATCAGGGGAAAAATGATAAATGGGAATTATGGATTATTTGAAATGTTGAGAAAAAACAAGCCACAGCCTGGAAGAAATAAATGTTTGCAAAACAACATACTTGCAAAGTACTTGTATCCAAAATAATATATAAAGAACACTCAAACACTCAAAACTCAAAAACCCAAACAACCCAATATTAAAAAGGATAAAGATCTAAATAGACATTTCACCAAAGAAGATATATGGATGGCAAAAGAACACATGAAAAGATGCTCAACATTATTTGTCATTAGGGAAATGCAAATTAAAACCATGAGTGAGCACCACAGAACTATTAAAATGGCTTTTACAAAAAGAAAACACTAATTTCTGGTGAAGATGTGGAGCAACTAGAACTGTCATATATTGTTGGCAAGAATGCAAAATGGTATGGCCACTTTGGAAAATACTTTGACACCTTCTTATAAAGTTAAACATACAATTACATATGCCCGAGAAACTCTACTCCTAGGTATTTACCCAAGAGAAATGAAAATGTTAGGTTCCCACAAAATTCTCTACACAAATATTTATGGCAGCTTCATACATAATTGCCCCAAAACGAAAACATCCAAATGTCCTTCAATCAGTGAATGGATAAACTGTGGTATCCATAGAATAAAATACTTGCTCAGTAATAAAAACGAATGATACACACAAGAACATGGATAAATCTCCAGTCTCAAAAGACTAAATATCATATGATAAGATTTATGACAAAGTGGCAAAGGAAAACTAAATAACAGAAAGGGGCTTGGGTAGTAAGAATGGTTTGACTACAGAGCAGCACAGCGGAATCTTTAGGGAGATGAACATATTATCTTCACTATGGTGGTAAATACATGACTATATGTGTTTGTCAACTCAAAGAACTATTTACTAAAAGGGAAATTTTCTACATGTAATACATTTTTTAGTGTCCTAACAAATTAAAAACAACAGTCACTAAGGTGAAGCAGTAGCCTATGCTGGTCGAATATACCAACTGTATTCAAGGGAAGAAGAAAATTAGGTTATAGATTTTAAGCTCAATTCTAATGTCCTGTTCAAGCACAGACCATTTGTCTTTAAAAACCTTTGATATCAAGCCCCTTATAATCTCTCTACACTTTTCACATGTCTTTCCCATGCTAGCATCCAAAAAAATCTTACTACCTCAAAAAAGAACTACTATCAGACATCTGGGAACAAAACCAAGTGTTTCCTGCCATGACAGAGACTTGTTAATATCCTACCAAAAATGAGCTATACTGAAATGAGATAAGTTCCTGAGAAAAGCTTACCACACCCTAAATACTACAGCAATGGTTCATTCCACATCAATCTGTATATTGGCCCCAAACAAACAAAAGGCTTATTAGAGAAGAGTTATTTCTCAAGGTCTTAATGGAAGTCAGAGGAAATAGTCAATGAAGCACTAAATATTTAATTCAAAACACTCAGTATACTTGGTTTGGTAGTCTGAGACATACGCCTTATAATTAATAAAACAGATTTTCTCCTTAAGAATCCACATTCTATCTACTATCAGATAAAATTCTGCAGAGGGCAGAGAACAAAAGAGATACAGAACCATGCAGAAAAACTCAATAACCTATATTTAGAAATAAGTAAAAGGCAAAAAAGAGTATTTCTACACGATGAATATACTTTAAAATGCACATAGAGCTTAAATAATCAAATGGGTCCATTATTTATTTAAAAAATGACTTCATGAATGTCACTAAAAGAATACTATTTTTCTAATGCACAATATTCATCTTTTAGATAGATATATTAGCTTAGAATACTACACTGCCTTTTGAGAAGTTCAAAGAACCTTAAGATCAACCTCATTTCTCCATCCTTTAAAAAGGGTTTTCTAATTTTCAACTTATTTATTCATATATGTATGCGCTTATGTATGCATATATTTAAAGCAATGGAACCCTTTCTTCCAATGAAAGCTGATGTGAAATGGCAACGTGTAAACAGATCAAAGCAGAGGGGAGCTGCTCTGGGAGGAGTAGAGTGGGTATCCCAGAGCAGCTGGTGGCTGCTCATGTTGACACCAGCAAAGAAAGCACGAGATCTAAAGTACGAGAACAAAACACAGAACCTGAAAATGATTGCTTTAAAGTAAAAGGTATCAGAATCAGAGAATCTTGGATTAGGGGGTAGACCTCCCTTTACCCAATTTTCCAACCATCTCTCTGATGGTGCCTCCAAAGGTATGCAGCCACTGCTGAACAGCTTAAGTTCTCTTAGGTCTTTCCCAGGACTCTTTCCCAAGTGAAAATGCAGGTCACAGTTACACTGTCCTATGTGAAAGATACTGAAATACATGAACGAGTTGCCACATTCCTTTTGGTTATTAGGATCAGCATGTTTCCTTTGTCAAATAAAGTGGAGTGGATCTACTTGTATCTGGTTCCTCTGAGGTAGTGGCAGTCTAGATCCAACTCTAATGAAATAAACAGCTGTTACAATGCTTCGTAGTGTACTAGCACATCTGGAGCGGAATCTTAGTCAAAGATTCCTCTAAATACAAACTGTAAGTACTAACTAGCCTTGAAGAGGGTCACATCAACATGACTCTTAAAACTGCAACGTCTGTATCTGATTTTACTTCTGCAGGCAAGAAAAGGAACACAGGTTGGAGACAAGAAAACTTCAGAAGTAAACATTCATAGATAAAAAATTTTAAAACATGTAATTCCTTTATAATAATACTCAGTTATATATACCTTCCAAAATTCTTTTTCTTGCAATCTGTTGATGTTTCTAAGTTACACATGTGATTTTCATGTTCCCCTGCCTTTTACCTACTGAAATACTATTCATCCGATAAGATCTTGTTTGAAAGGTACGTTATGAAGTATTCTGCTTTATCCTAGTTTGGAACTATTTGCTCCCCCCACTTTCCATATTCATATACTTTGCACAATTTATCACTTTCTGTCTTATATTAGCTGGCCATACGGAAATTCTACTTGATTGAAACAGAATTTCTTCTTTTTTGATTTTTTTCTTTTTTTTTTTTCTTTTTGAGAAGGGGTCTCGCTCTGTCACCCAGGCTGGAGTGCAGTGGCGCGATCTCGGCTCACTGCAAGATCCACGTGGGTTCATGCCATTCTCCTGCCTCAGCCTCCCGAGTAGCTAGGACTACAGGCACCCACCACCACACCTGGCTAATTTTTTGTATTTTTAGTAGAGATGGGGTTTCACTGTGTTAGCCAGGATGGTTTCAATCTCCTGACCTTGTGATCTGCTCGCCTCGGCCTCCAAAGTGCTGGGATTACAGGCGTGAGCCACTGTGCCCGGCCTCTTTTTTTTTTTTTGGAAACAGACTTGCTCTGTCGCCCAGGATGGAGTGCAGTGGCGAGATCTCGGCTCACTGCAACCTCTGCCTCCCGGGTTCAAGCGATTCTCCTGCCTCAGCCTCTCAAGTAGCTGGGAATACAGATGCGCGCCACCACGCCTGGCTAATTTTGGCATTTTTAGTAGAGACCGGGTTTCACCACGTTGGCTAGGTTGGTCTTGAACTCCTGACCTCAGGTGATCCGCCCACCTCAGCCTCCCAAAAGTGCTGGGATTACAGGAGTGACCACCATGCCCAGCCTGAAACGGAATTTCTTATACTTAAAGTGTACTTTCACACTCCCTTTCAGTAGATAAGGTATTTAGATGTTGTAAGAATTAAAGATCCATATAATACAAAAATACATGGATCGGTTACAAACTGTGGGGGTGTCTAGCAGAGATTTAATACAATATCTAAAAATGTACCTTTCGGCCAGTGCAGTGGCTCACGCCTGTAATCCCAGCACTTTGGGAGGCCAAGGCGGGTGGATCACCTGAGGTCAGGAGTTGAGACCAGTCTGGCCAACATGGTGAAACCCCATCTCTACTAAAAATACTAAAATTAGCTGGACTTGGTGTTGCACCTGTAATCCAGCTACCCGGGAGGCTGAGGCAGGAGAATTGCTGGAACCCAGGAGGGAGAGGCTTCAGTGAGCCGAGATCAAGCCACTGCACTCCATCCTGGGTGACAGGGCAAGATTCCATCAAAAAACAAACAAACAAACAAAAAACACCTTTCGCAGAACAGTCAGATGAAAAAAGCATCCATTTTTTCAGTCAGATGAAATAGCTTCTAGATGCTCTTTCAGGTATAAAATCTTTGTGTTCAGATGTAGTTACATGACAGATTTCTCTTCAATCTAACCCTATGGCCCTCTAACTTGCCTATGATGGTGCTGTTGCTCCACTCCCACAATGTAGTAGTTGTGCTATCACTCCCTCCAGTTTGCTGGTTTCCAATGATTAGATAAATGCACTTGGTGGGGCAGAGGCTGTTGACTGTTCCCCAATGATCCATTTCTCCCTTTCTTCTACACTAACAGATTTTTTTTAGTAGAGCACATGGCTGCAATTAATAAAGACTATATTTCTCAGCTTCCACTGCTGTTAAGTATGATCCCATGGTGAATTCTGGATTGCTAGATTGAAGGTCTCCTGGCAGCTTCTGAGAACCTTCATTAAGAGTTAGTGCTGGCCGGGCGCGGTGGCTCACGCCTGTAATCCCAGCACTTTGGGAGGCCGAGGCGGGTGGATCACGAGGTCAAGAGATCGAGACCATCCTGGCCAACATGGTGAAATCCCGTCTCTACTAAAAAAAAATACAAAAAATTAGCCGGGCATGGTAGCGGGCGCCTGTAGTCCCAGCTACTCGGGAGGCTGAGGCAGGAGAATGGCATGAACCTGGGAGGCGGAGCTTGCAGTGAGCCGTGATTGCACCACTGCACTCCAGCCTGGGTAACAGAGCGAGATTCCACCTCAAAACAACAACAACAACAACAACAACAACAACAACAACAAAAACTGAAGAGTTACTCAGTGCTGGCCATGCATGGTGGCTCATGCCTGTAATCTCAACACTTTGGGAGGTCGAGGTAGGAGGATTGCTTGAGTCCAGGAGTTCGAGAACAGCCTGGACAACATGGCAAAACCCTGTGTCTACAAAAAATAGAAAAAAATTAGTTGGGCATGGTGATGTATGCCTGTAGTCCTGGCTACTTAGGAAGCTGAGGTGGGAGGATTGCTTGAGCCCGGGAAGGGGAGATTGCGGTTAGCCAAGATTGTGCCACCACACTCCAGCCTGGGTAACAGAGACCCTGTCTCAAAAAAAAGAAAAGTCACCCAGTGTCTCACTTCACTTTTTATTGTTTGCCTCCTCCCCTATCCTGTGGCTTGAACTAAGATGCTTCCTGGACCTAAGAAGGAGGATCAAACCCTAGGGGATGGTTAGGGGATGGTGCATCTGAAAAGAGTGTGAGTCTCCGAGGACTTTGTGATAGGCAGAATTCCCCCTGCTCAAAGATGTCTATGCCCTAATGCCTGGAACCTGTGAACATGTTACATTACAGGTCAAAAGGTAATTTGCAGACATAATTAAGATTATTGTCCTTAAAACCGGGAGACTATCCTGGATTATCCAAATATGCACAATCTGATCATATGATCCCTTAAAAGCAGAGAACTTTATCTGTCTGGAGTCAGAGACATGTGGCAGAAGTCAGAGGGATTTCAAGCATGAGAAGCATCATTTGATGTGCCAGTTAGATGCAGGGGCCCACATGTAAGGACCAGAGAGAGGTTTCCAGGAGCTAAGCAGCCCTCAGTAAGGCAAGGGGGAACTCAGTTCTACAATCACAAGGAACTAGATTCTGCCAACAACCTTAATGAGCCTAGTGGTAGATTCTTCCCAGAGCCTCCCAATATGAGCCCAGCAGGCCTACAACTTGATTTCAACCTTGTGAAACCTGGAACAGAGAAACCAGCTGAGCCAAGTCAGATTTCTGATCTACAGAATTGTGGGATAACAAATCTGTGTTGATTAAGCAGTTAAGTTTGCAGTAACTTGTTACAGCAGCAAATGGAAGCTAATACAGACTTTCTGGAGCAGAGCCTCCTTATCAGTCTCAGAAGGACTGCTCTGGACTTTACCTGGAGATAGAGGAAATTATTTCTTCTTTAAGATACTCAGATTTTAGGTTTTTCTCTTATTCACAGTTGAACCTAAATCTGACTGATACACCTGATGAAATCCTTTCAACACATAGCAATATCATGATCAAAAGCTAAAGAATAACAGAAGCTAAAGTGAAATACTATTCAAGTTGTGAAAAAAATTTAAAAATAGATGTAATGATATAAGTTAAACAGACTTTAATAAGGCCTATTTTCACTTTCTCAGTTGCAACAAAGATATGGTGTGATACTTCAAACTTAATAACATTTAGTCTGTGGCCCAATTTTAAGAAAGTCCTTTTTTAAGTGGCCTGAGATTACACTGCTACCAGTCAGTGTCTGGACCAGTCAGGGTTAGTAATTACTTACGAGATAGAATAAGACCAATCAACACACACCAGCAAAACAGGTGCAAATGATATGGTAGGAAATAAAAGTAAAATTTCCAGTAAGTACCATATATCACTGTGAAAGAAAAAAAAAAACTGTGGCTTGAAAAAATGCCTAAAATCTTTCGATCATCACACAATATTCACTCAATTTTATAAGTGCAATATAAAAACATAATACTGTAAAATTTTCATATTCTTTTCCTCTTCATAAGGAATCAGAGACTTCTGCAAACAAAATTTGTTTAAACTAATTCAATTCTCATTTTAATATGAAACATTTGATTTCTAGCTACACAAGGAGTACAAAATTTGTATAAAACACTGATAATTTTGTTTCAACTTTTTTGTTCTGGAATGTCCTATTCACATTACAGGTGTCACTTTGGATAACTTAAAAATTAAAACCTTTTTAAAAAACATATTTCAAAGGACTTCCAATTCTCCCTCTTACATGAGAATGGCCTGCGAAATGCCCATTTACAAATTTTTAAAAAATATGTAAATAGGCCAGGCACAGTGGCTCACACCTGTAATCCCAGCACCTTGGGAGGCTGAGATGGGCAGATCACGAGATCAGGAGATTGAGACCATCCTGGCTAACATGGTGAAACCCTGTCTCTATTAAAAATACAAAAAATTAGCAGGGTGTGGTGGCAGGCGCCTGTAGTCCTAGCTACTCGGGAGGCTGAGGCAGGAGAACGGTGTGAACCCAGGAGGCGGAGCTTGCAGTGAGCTGAGATCGTGCCACTGCACTCCAGCCTGGGGGACAGAGCGAGACTCTGTCTCAAAAAAAAAAATAAATAAATAAATAGCCATTCTCAGTCATGTTACTGGTATTTCAGAACTATTTGAATTTGATCAAATATACCCCACTTTAGGAAAACTAATATATGGAAAGAAGAAATTGCTTTATAAATGGCAAGATTCAGGAAGGGAAATAGGCAGGGGTAAATTCCAAGAGCCAATTAACAATGGGAAATGAAAACAAAGTCTTTTAAAAATAACAATGTAAGTAAATAGGAAAATGTGAACTTGCTCCCAAAAGGCCACTCCGTAGGAGCCGGGCCTGCAGAACTCCCAGCCTCTGAGGTAGAGGATGAAAACAACATGCACGCGAGAGTCAGATTAGTCCAAACCATCTGCTCTTTTCAAATATAACTTAGCAAGGTGAACCAAGGAATCAGTGGTCCCTCATCTTGAACTTGCTCCTGCTAGACTTTCAGTCTTTTTCCTTGTTGCTTAACGAAGCTCAAGACACACATCAGATCTGGGAGCAGTTCACCTAGCCCTACCCTCTTGAAGAGAGAAACTCTCCTGCAGTTGCTTATCCAGGTATCTTCATGCTCAATTTTATTAAGCAAATTATCCATAAGGGTCTCCTGCTTGGAACCCGGGAATCAAACACTTTATGGGACAAGTACTAAAGGACTGTACACACTGAAAGGTTAGGTAACTTCCCAAGATCACACGGCTGGCAAGAAATGGAGGTGGGTCTCCCATTCCAGTGTTCACACTGTCATACACTGTCTCTGATGCATGAGTGAATATTTTCTTTCCAGAGCTGTTTGTATGTGTCTAGACATGCATTTATATAAACAACTTAAATGTCATAATATATGGCATTAGCAATATTCACTGGATAAATTCAATGATATTTTGAGGCCATATATCTTTCAACATAGATTATATTATGGAAAATGCCTATAAAACTTTTTTTGTAATTGCATATACGCAAGTAGAAAATTATCTAGAGTGTTATACAACAAGACATCAATTTAAGGATTACTTGGAAGCAGACATTATATTAACAGTTGGCTTCAAGTTTGTCTATATTTTTTGTAATCAGCTTATGTTACTTTTGTTCTTTATTTTTGAATCATTTATTCTAAAAATATTTATGTGCCATGTATTGTTATAAGGATACCATTCGTGAAAAAAATAAAGATCACTGCCCCTTTGGTGCTTACATGGTAAGAGATGAGAGGAAAAACATACACAGTGAAAAGGCTAGCTCTCCTCCCACCCCATAACCACTTTTATCAGTTTCTTGTGTGTCCTTCCAGAGTTTCTGCATGTAAACAAAGATAAATGCAAACAAATATTATTTTCCCCTGCACTAATCACATACTACATGTATTATTTCATATCTTGTATTTTTCACGTAATATATCTGAAAGAGCCTTCCATCAGTACCTTACTCTTTTTTTTTTTTTTTTTTTTACAGCTGCACACTACTAGATCAATGTACTATATTTAAGTAGGTCTCTGTTGGTGGATATTTGAGTTGTTCCTAATCTTTTGCTATTATAAAAAATACTCCCAAAATAAACTAGTACATTGTCATTTTGCACAAATGCACGTAGGATTGCTGGGTCAAAGGGTGATGTTATCTGAAATTTGGATGGATATTACCACATTCTTCATAGGAGTTGTACCAATTTACACTTCAACCAGAAAATTTTGAGACGGTCTGTTTCCACATAACCTGGAAAATGGATTTTTCTAATCTGATAGGTAAGAAATAGCATGTCAGTGAAGTTTTAAACTGCAATTTTCTTATTAGAGTTAAACTGTGCATTTTAAGCTATATTTAAGAGCTATGTGATACCCTTTTAAGTAACCTTTAAAATTGTGAAATTTGTGAATGCATCATCTTTAGGCAAATTGGTTACTGCCTCCATAGTGTCTACATGCAGCAATGGATCTGGCTTGAATTAATTAGCTATGTATTAATATTATTATTTAATATAATAGTATATAATAATATTATTTCTTCATTCTTGATGTTAAGAAAGTTAATAGCCAGGATTAGACTATAAGGATATTAACTGTTGTATTAGTTCCCCTAAGCCTAGCACAGAGCCTGGTGCACCTTAGCATCCAATAAAATGTTTGCTTAAAAAAATGAGCAACAAAAAAGATGTTTTCTTTGGAAGTTATAGTGCAACAGCACCATCAAGGGGGAGCTTTAGCTAAAGCATCTCCCTATCAAATTTCCTCCAGCTGAATCGCTTGAACCCAGGAGGCAGAGGTTGCAGTGAGCTGAGACCATGCCATTGCACTCCAGCCTGGGTGACAGAGTAAGACTCCGTCTCAAAAAAAAAAAAAAAAAAAAGAAACATTCCTCCAGCCAGATTTCCAAGCCACTGTGAATACATAATCAAATTGGAGACACTGTGAATGCTGTTTAAATGGCACTTGCAAACAACCTTCAAACTCCACCCTCCAAATGCTGCCCCTCAGCCTCTCTTGTATAGAGCTTGAGCTGTTATTGTCAGAGTGAACATCCAGCCCGCCACACTGCCACAAGATAACACAGCCCTACATTTTCTCAGACTAAAGACAAGATTTGGTCAATATCAACAACTCAGTGGCCAGCAAGTGCAGCCACATGAACATGCATCTTACAGGAACTCTGTGCACTTGCTCCTCTTCCATTTTGACTATAAGTGAAGGCACCTGTACTAGATAGTGGACATTTCCTGCTCATCAGAAGAAACTATAGGCAAAAGTCAGGGAGAGAATGTTAATGTCAAATGTAAATTAAAGGAAAAAAATGCAAAGAATAGCATTTGAATGGATTCAGCTTAAATTTTCTATTTTGAACAGAAGCCTGGATGTTGATCTTAAGAATGAAAGTATTCATTTTCCCAGCTACAATAAGCAATAATTTATAAAACTTAATTCAACAGTCTCCTAGCAGTCTTGTGGCAGCTAGCATCCAAAGATGGCCACAAATGAACCACACCTCCCAGCACTTATGCCCTTCTGTGGTTCTTTCCTCTTGAATCTGGGCTGGTCTCGTGACCTGCTTTTGACCAATAACATGTAACATTCAGGGATAGCTGAGCTAGGCCATAAGAAACCTTATAGTTTCTGCCACTCTTGGGATGTCCCCTCTTGGGAACCTGCCTGCGTTGCGGTGAGGAGGCCAAGCTTCATAGCAAGGTCACAAGGAGAAGAACTGAGGTGTTCCAGGCAACACCTCAACAGATCTCCCAGCTAGCATCAACTGCCAGCCTTGAGATGGGAGCACACTGGACACCCAGCCCAGCTGCTCTACGATGGCAAACAAGAGACCACAAGTAGAGAATCAGTTAGCTAAGCAATCAACCCAAAGCCCTGTGGAGGTCATTACAAATTGTTGTTTTAAGCCACTAAGTTTTGGGGTAGTTTGTTACACAGAAATAGACAACAACAACAAATTTATTTCATAACCACACCCAGGCAAGATAAGCAATAAACTTAAAAGGCAATTTAGTACAGTAACATTGCTATTTTATGACTTTTTAGGATAGAGACCATGAGCTCTTACAGAGAATAAACATGATTTATATATTCTGTATACCCCTTCTCTTTCAACCTCTGATAACTATGTTCTCAATAAATATTTATTAAATGGAAGCATGAATAATACAAATATAGTTAAATATTGATTATACTGATGGAAGGAAGGTATAATTAATTCAGAAATAGTAGATATTTAAAAGTATATACACTGAACTCTGTAATACAGACATGCTCACATCCACTCTACCTATCTCATCCTGAAAGGGCATTAGAGTGCTGGTTCTTATACTTTTCTCAGGGCCCCTTTCAACTCTTAAAAATATTAATGAGAACCCCAAAGAATTTTTTCATATGTCAGTTATACTGACAGATATTAAAACTGAGAAAATATTAAATATTTACTAATTCATTTAAATTTAATAATAAACACATTACATGTTAACATTAATACAGTTAATGAAAAAGCCCCTTTAGTCATTTGAGAGATATTGGTTCACTGAATTATGCAGATCTTCCAAATGTTGACACATTTCATCAAATAATAGTTTTTAAAATCCATATTTACTAACATCATTGATGTTATAACAAAAGTCTAAATTATTAGGAAGTTGTCAAACTCATGATGCCAAATATAAGTTTTTCGAAATTTTAATTTTGACTTGAAAATTTTTTTTATTGGCAACCGACACTGGCAGTTTCCTCTCTGCCAAGACTGTCTCATGTTCTTTCGTGTAAAAATGCTATTCCATCAGAAAAGTGGCTAGTTCAGCTCACAACTCTATCACACACCTGCTTTTCCTCAAGACAATCATTGGAACCCAGTATGGAGTAGAAGTGCATTATGTGAGCTTCTAGTTTTACAACAGAAAATATCAAAAAGATGTACTCAAGGGTCAAGATTTATAACAACTAATCATTTTTACTATTTCACCAAGGACATTTTTCAGTGAAGATGGTTTTTATTTTACCACAAATGTGTGTGTGGTTGTGGAAAATATAGTGAGTACTAGTACAGTTAGGCACCACTTGATTTATGCAAAGGTCTCAGCAGTTTTACCCCAACTTTGCTATTGTACCCTTGATGCAAATGTCAGCATAGTGGAAATGGCAAATGATGTCTTATTATAAAAGGCTTAGACTCCATGGACTCTCTGTGGCCCACAGAACACACTTTGAGAATCAATGCACAGAAGTGATCCAAGACTGCACAGAAACTTTATATAGTGGACATTCTACTCACTCACAACTGAGAATCTGAGTGCAGGTATAAGGTAGATGATGTCTGCCTATCCTTTTCAGCTTTATCAATGTCAGGTCTGCCAAAAAGAACATTTCTAGGCTAGGGTCAAACTTGGATTTCAATTTCAGCTCCACACTATTAGCTACATGACCTTGGCTAAGTTTCAGTCTGAGTCTCAGTTTCCTCATCCATTAAACAGAAATTCTGTACCTTATAGATGGCTAGACTTATAATTAAATAAGACAGCGTCCATATAACACTGACTAGCAATATGAGTGATAGAGTAAGCCCTGAACTCAATCAGATTCTAAATGACTAAGGACCAAAACTATAGCTAATTTCCATGTTTTGGAAGATGGTGGTAACCTGATTTTATTTTTCTCTCCACCACTTGTAGAGGGACCAAATAATAAATGGATATTCATAAAAATGTACCTCTTTACATAATGCAATTCTGATAGATGAAATGATGTCAGGAATTGCTTCCAAATAATCCAGGGTAGGGAGAAAAAGGAGGGGAAATAAATGAAATAGTTTGTCAAGAACTGATATCTGCCGAAGGTAGGGGCTGACAATCTAAAGTTGCATTATATAATTCTCTTCAAACATATTTCGAATTTTTCAAATTAAAAAGGAAAAAGCTGATCACTCATTTGAGGCTTCTATAATAATTATGCTTCGACTGTCGTTAAGTTAATAATGTACAAATTCAGTTTCTACGATAAGTCACCTTCTACGCTGCGAGTTATCAACCATTTTCCCAGCACTACAACATGCACCACACATGTTCTTCAGGCGTCTTTCTGCAAAGATGAGTCAGACAGGCTGCCTGGAGTTACACTCCACTTGCTCTCACCCCACCCCACCATTCCACTGTGGCTGAGAACTGCTGATCTAATTTAAAGTAATCTGGGCTGGGTGCAGTGGCTCACGGGTGTAATCCCAGCACTTTGGGAGGCCGAAGCAGGCAGATCACCTGAAGTCAGGAATTTGAGACCAGCCTGGCCAACATGGCGAAACCCCATCTCTACTAAAAATACAAAAAAATTAGCTGAGCATGGTGGTGTGTGCCTGTAGTCCCAGCTACTTGGGAGGCTGAGGCATGAAGATCGCTTGAAACTGGGAGGCAGAGGTTGCACTGAGTGGGAAGCGCCACTACACTCCACCCTGTGTGACAGAGTAAGACTCCGTCTCAAAAAATAATAATAACAATAAAAATACATAAAGTAATCTGAGTATTTCAACCATCTGATAACTGTAATATACATTGAAAAATAAAGTTTCCTGAGTAAGAAAACAAATTAAAATTGGATGAAGGTCAGCTTGACACACAGCCTCTAGATGGGTTTTATTTTAATACATGGTTTATTTTCATCACCTTGTGGGAGTCAAGTTCGATGAAGGAAGTTTTGCGTCTTCTGTAGGTCACTGAAAGGGAAGTACACCCAAAAACGTCAAGTTATAACTAGGGTTTTGTTTGTTTGTTTGTTTTTGTTTTTTGAGACGGAGTCTAGCTCAGTTGCTCAGGCTGGAGTGCAGTGGCGCCATCTTGGCTCACTGCAAGCTCCGCCTCTGGGGTTCACGCCATTCTCCTGCCTCAGCCTCCCGAGTAGCTGGGACTACAGGCGCCCGCCACCATGCCCGGCTAATTTTTTTGTATTTTTAGTAGAGACGGGGTTTCACCGGCCAGGATGGTCTCGATCTCCTGACCTCGTGATCCACCCGTCTCGGCCTCCCAAAGTGCTGGGATTACAGGCGTGAGCCACCGCGCCTGGCCTATACCTAGGGTTTCTAAAGGAAGCTTAGGGAACGGCCAAGAGCCAGATGGACAGAGAAAAGAGCTGCCTCCTCGCTACTTTAAAAGAGGAGACCTGCTCCTCTTCCCAGATATAACTCAAGCATCAATCATCTCACTGGTAAGGCTTCCGTGACACTCAGGTGAGCGGGCTGCCTTCTCCTGGGTCCCACTTTCATCACAGTAAAACACAGAGCCTGCTAGACGATAAGCTCTCTGAAGGCAGCATGAGTCTATGGTGTGAATTGCCAATGCCTGGAGATGTCTGACACATGGTAGCCACACAGAAAATATCTGATAAATGATTATATGTCCCCTAAATACCTACTCTTGTTTAAAATACTCCACGAAGAAATCATTGTTAGGGCTGGGCGTGGTGGCTCACGCTTGTAATATGAGCACTTTGGGAGGCCAAGGATGGTGGATCACTTGAGGCCAGGAGTTCGAGACCAGCCTGGCCAACATGGTAAATCCCTGTCTCTACTAAAAATGCAAAAATTATCAAGGTGTGGTGGTATGTGCCTGCAATCCCAGCTACTTGTGAAGCTGAGGCATGAGAACTGCTTGAACCTGGGAGGTGGAGGTTGCAGTGAGCTGAGAGATCATGCCACTGCATTCCAGTCTGGGTGACAAAGCGAGGCTCTGTCTCAAAAAAAAAAAAAAAAAAAGGAAAAAGAAAAAAAAAATCATTGCTAGAACCAGTCTCTTTAGTTTCTCAGAGAACATACTTAGAATCTCAGTGATTCATTTAATACTGAGTGATCCTAAATTGGAAGTTCATAATGCTATGAAGGTCTCTGATTGGCTTATGTACTAAGATACCATTATGATGTCGATATCAGGCAGTAAGTTATGACAGAGTTGTATATACTTCTGAATTTCCAGGACTAATGGGTCCATGAAAGTTTATTCAGTAAAGAATAGACAAATACTCTCACGCTTCAATATAATCTTCATGTTTGACTAATGAAGAAAGCAGGCACATTTTAGATTTTTTTTAAAAAAAGTCATTAACAGGAGTGTCACATTGAGTTCCTATAGTAATTTTTCTTAACCAGTGGACCTCAAACCCCGAAGTCCTCACAGATCTTTTAAACCAGGATTCCTAAGAAGGCAAAAGTTTTGTCATCAACTAACTTCTCTCCTACTCATTTAGAGGGTATTTGCTACGTATGACTATCTCCTTGGGAGAACTGAGGAAATCCTCACTTAACTGGTTCTCCGCTGGACTTGATTTTCTCACGAACTCCGATTGGGAAAAGCTGCTTAGACCATCTGTCACAGGGTGTCTGGGACCCCCACTATTCACCCTCAAATCTTTTCAGTCAGTAACTACTGAAAGATAGTCAATGAGTTTTTAAAAACATGTCAACAGGGGGATCACATGTTTAGAAAGGCTGGCAACAACTGCCCCTAAGTAAAGTGTTATATTAAACGACCAAGTACACAAATTACTTGTTTTTAATTTAAAACTTCACTTATAAGAAGCACTGGCAAAGGAAGGTGTTGTAGACAGAGCACAGGTGTAGGTTTAAATACCAATGTTGTCACTGTCCATAGACAAGCTACTTCTCTGACATTTAGTTTCTTCATTATAAAATATAAATAATACTCATATTATTGGATAACACAAATAACCGATTGCATAGGATCCAGTATGTGTGTGACGGATACCAGCTTCACAGAAGAAGAAGAAGAAAAAAACCCAAAACAAGGTAGTCTATAGGCACACTGGTTCCTCCTTACCTATAGAGCCAGTAGATTTTAACCATTTGTTTTAGCTTAATTCAAGTATCAGAATTTCATCATTCATTCAAATACCTACTGCACCATCAAGAACAAGACATGGTGCTGTGAGCCCTCTAACAAGGAAGATCTTTTTCCTTTGATAATTACTGGGTAACTGTTGCGGGAAATCAGGGACCCGGAACAGAGGGACCGGCTGAAGCCACAGCAGAAGAACATAAATTGTGAAGACTTCATGGACATTTATTACTTCCCCAAATTAATACTTTTATAATTTCTTATGCCTGTCTTTACTGCAGTCTCTGAACATAAATTGTGAAGATTTCATGGACATTTATCACTTCCCCAATCAATACTTTTATAATTTCTTATGCCTGTCTTACTTTAATCTCTTAATCCTGTCATCTTCGTAAGCTGAGGATGTATGTCACTTCGGGATTCTGTGATGATTGTGTTAACTGTACAAAATGTTTGTAAAACATGTATTTGAACAGTATGAAATCAGTGCACCCTGAAAAAGAACAGAATAACAGCGATTTTCAGGGAACAAGGAAAGATAACCATAAGGTCTGACTGCCTGTGGGGTCAGGCAGAATAGAGCCATATTTTTCTTCTTGCAGAAAGCGAGTAGGAGAAATATTGCTGAATTCTTTTCCCAGCAAGGAACAACCCTGGGGAAGGAATGCATTCCTGGGGGTAGGTATATAGATGGCCACTCTGGGAATGTCTGTCTTATGCCGTTGAGATAAGGACTGAAATACGCCCTGGTTTCCTGCAGTACCCTCAGGCTTACTAGCATTGGGAAATTCCAGCCTGGTAAATTCTAATCAGACTGGTTCTCTGCTCTCAAACCCTATTTCCTGTTAAGATGTTTATCAAGACAATGTGTGCACAGTGGGACACAGACCCTCATCAGTAATTCTAATTTTGCCTTTGCCTTGTGATCTTTTATTGCCCTTTGAAGCATGTGATCTTTGTGACTTACTCCCTGTTCGTACACCCCCTCCCCTTTTAGAATCCCTAATAAAAACTTGCTGGTTTTGCAGCTCAGGTGGGTATCACAGAACCTGCCGATATGTGATGTCAACCCCGGCGGCCCAGCTGTAAAATTCTTCTCTTTGTGCTCTTTCTCTTTATTTCTCAGACCTGCCGACACTTAGGGAAAATAGAAAAGAACCTACATTGAAATATTGGGGGCTGGTTCCCCCGATAGGTGACTGCTATTCAGCAGATGCCATTCTAAGCATTTTAAATGTATTAACTCATTTAGTCTTCACAGTGGCCCTAGGACAGTAGTCCCAGTTTGTAAAGGAGGAAACTGAAGGACATTGAACAAATGAACAAATTGTAAATGCTCGGAAAACTCACAATACTTGTGATAGGGAGTTATCTACCTACCTTTTTAAAGCTAGCTTTTCCAAACTATCCTTGTCTCTCCTAAGGAAGCATTCTCTCTTCCCTTGTTTGTCCTATCTCTGCAAAATCTGATTCAGTATGTATTTACATTGGACACGTGAGCCACTTGAAATCTTTTTACCTTTGTTTATTCCCATTTCTCCTGTTAACACAACACTGTTTCTTTGTCTTGGAAAAGGTACTTTTTAAAAGTCCATGAAACATATGCAATTCATCAAGAAGGAAAATGCTTTATTAAGTCACTCTATTTTTCTTATCTGGCCTTAGCATTTTATAACATATCAAATATCACAATTTTGTAAAAGACAGAGAGAAAGCATGCCTCTTTTCTCTCTGTTCTGGGAAAAATACTAGGCTATGAACCTAGATGACTTGGTTTTTTGTCTGCTTCTGCAACAGTGTTCACTTGGACTGGTCACATAACTCGAGATTTTAATATTCCCATATGTAAAATGTGGAAATTTGCCTTAGATGATCTTTAAAGGTCCTTCTAAGTCTATAATTTTATGACTTGTAAATAAGGCTTTAGAGGTGGAGTTAATGACACTGACATCTGAGTTGGAGGTTCATTATGACACATGTACAAAGCAAAGAGGAATGAGGCCATTCCATCCTTTGCTTCTTCTAAGATATTTAAATACAATGTATTAGCAACTGAGAGATAAAACCTAGAGCAGTATCAACTGGCTACCTTACTGAAACAGTGACAGGTTTTTCCAATGGCAACAGAAATTCATAACTAGGTAAGGAGTGTTGGGAGACAATTCCCCACTCTCTCATGTTTTGCACGTCTTAAAAGCAGAGGCATTAGCAGCCTTGTGCTCCGGGCTATCTCTGCGTGGATGCTTGTAGAGTGAACAGACTTGGAAGACAGAGATAGTGTCTCTCTCTAGAGCAGAGAGTAGTTTACTATCAAATACATTAAAGATGTCTCCCTTCAAAGCAAAGGTTGGGCAGGTGTGCTTGAAGGCTATCATAAAAGACTGGGGATTCCCAAGCTCTGGGTTCCACTCCTGTATTGCAACCCACTGCACTTACAGGTGTCACCTGGCCCTTGTCATGTTGCCCTGTGGGTATGGGAACCACACAAGAAATGAATATTCTGGCTCCTACTACTGCTGCGAGTAATAATTTATGATAAAAAATATAAAAAAAGGACAATAACAAACTGTCCTTTGTCCTTGACCCAGGAGTCTTGGGTGTCCTACCAGAATCTACGAAACTGTAGCAGGTAAATTTGTTAGCTTGAAAGTAGGTAAAAATCTTACAACCTTCATAAAAATAAACAGGAATGGAGGCTTAATAATTCATGGCTAAGAGGACAAAGTTGAACCACACCAAGTTACCTCTGTAACATGATGGTGACATTCAATAAAGCTCTATGGAAGTTATTTTAAAGTTTAATTTGCTGTGTGGCAATTTTGTCCACAAAGGTCTTTACTTATAAGAAATAAACAATCTGATAAACATATGACATGCTTCTTTAAAGCTGACATTTTGAATGTGCCAGCAGTCTAAACTGAAATTAAACCAATTATGAAGTTTTCTTGTGTCCCATCAAGTCTGCCAAGACACCCTGTTGTACAATACTAGCAATTTTTTGAATAGGTAACCATTTTCTACTGGAAACTTATAAATTTTCAGAGAGGAGCTGTCTAAATGTTCTCAATGTAACTCCTTAAGAAAGGACTAAACTAAAAAAGCAAACCAAGCCAGATTTCCCTGAAAAACTTAGCTGCCTTCAAAGTACCACTGGCTGTAGGAAATACAGGAAGCCAGATTTTCAAGACAAACATTCCTCCTTCCTTTCCTGGCTACTGCTATGCCAAGATCAAACAAGGATCAGCAAAGACCAAAGGAATGAAGAAACTGGAACCTTTTTACTGCCTGGGCATTGGGCAAGAGCAAGCTAATTCTATCTTTTAAAAAATGAAATCATATACATTTAAGAGAAGTATTTATACTGCAAGCCATTGCTCAGATCTCCTACCAATCTACAATAAAACAATTATTAAAAACTTCTATCTATGTTCAGTGAGATCTTCATTTTCTTTGTTAGAAAAATATTATGGGAATATAGGCAATTCAAAAATCCATCGGGCAGGGAATCAGAATCTCGCAATATTAGCAGAGACCAATACATTCTTTTGTAGAGATGTTATCCAGATTTATTTTTAGATTCAAAATATCTCAAAAATGTTATAATACTATAATAGAGAAAATAGAGATGCAAGACTTTACAAGCCATCATTAACTCTTACACCACTCAAATGAAGTAGGTATGATATCTCATTCAAGAGATGAAAAATAAGTTAAATAACTCAGCAAGGTTTTGGAAACAGAACTGAACCATTCATTACAATTCTTACCATCAGATAATTCCTTCCCTAAAGAAATAATTTCCTGACTACAGTGCTAACAATAATATGAGGTTGAAATAAAATCGAAGTTTAAAAAAAAAAAACCAACTATAACACTTAATTTCTAGATACAACAAATGGCATTCGTCTGCAATAAAAACATATCTCAAATTAAAGAGGACTTCAGCAGTGGTAGGCATTCATAAGTATTAAATTAAAAATAAAGTTTAATATCAAGGATTAGATATAAAAAATATTACTGTCTCAGGCTAAAAGACACAGAGTTCTTATCACTCTTTTCCAGGATAATTTCCACATACCATGTATTGTAATACCTGAACACATCCATACCTGTCTCAAACATGTCAGTTCTAAAAAAGTGGAAAAGACCTTCCTGTCTTTGCTACTATAACTTTAGGTACTTAGATAGATTGGGAGGCAGGTGGAATCAGGGCTAGGGGAAAGCAAACTGAATGACCACCAAGGGCACGGCTACCTTAGATTGTAGAGAACTGTCTGTTCCAGATCAATCCCAGGAGTTTGGATCCATGGTCCCATGGTGAGCGAGTCACTCTCAGAAAGAGTATTCTGCCATTCTTGGAGTGAGCCAGGCTTTTGATCTGGACAAACCTGGGACAGCCACTTACCAGCTGTGAACAGTCAATACCCTCGACTGTCTAAACCTCCAGACTTCAACTAGCCTTAAATGTAACACAAGAGAGATAAGTGGTGAGACACTGAGGATGGCAGGTATAAATTTATCATTAAATGGACTTTTTAAAAAATAAGGCAATATTTCTAAAATTATCATAATCATATATTATGTTATTACATATTTGAATTGTGCGTGTGTGTAATATAAATTCATCCCAACAAAAAGGTCAATTTGCTTATTAATATTCCCTTTCATGTTTGAGAAAAAAACCCATGAAAACTTAATTCAGTGGGAACAGAAGTGAGGAAGCCTGTTGGGGTAATATTAAAGAATTATTTAAATGAAGGCTGGGGGCAAATTGTCTTTCTTTCTTTAATTCCATCAGCCTGAATGGTCTAAAAGATCTTATTTGCCCAAAATAGAGGAGCTGACCACGTAGTTCAACAACCAACTTCTGTTTTATAGTCTTCAAAAAAATGCTGGGTGATTAAAATATGTGTCATCATGAGTGCAGGGCAGGAAAAGGCAACTCATATAAAATGCCAGCTTGAGACTACTACACGGAAGTTGCACAACCATACACTTAAAATCTGAAGTGTATATACTCACTCCTGATGGCTGTGAGAAAAAGTGAAAGCATAAGTCATGGATTTGAGAATTTTAAAGTTCTTAAATTGCATGATTAAATTTTATCAGAAATAACTGTATTGCTCTCATAAAATTGTTTTAATTAAAACCTAATCTATACTTTGTATTACTTTATTCTCAAGAGGTGTGAAAACCCAGAAAGCTTTCAATAGAGTCTGGCACTGTCTAAAGCATCTTATGGACACCAGATCATCAACTTCACTAGTTTCAAGCGGCAGCAGACATCTGCAAAATATAGCCAGATGCTAATCAACTTGCATGAAGTCTCAGAATAGTGGGTGCCAGAACTAAGTTTAAATTCCAGATGTCAGCCCATCTTCTAAGAATCAGTCACTAACTATTTATTAAAAGTCTATTGTGTGCCTAGAGAGAGCAACTCTTTGTAAAGTAATGCAAAGAAATATAAAATAAGGCTTTTATCTCCAGTAATTATTACTCTGCTTAAGCAACAGGACTTGCAACTCCAAGCCAGGCCAGTATGTTGTAAGTACCTACACTGGACAGGTCAAGACTTGGAAGTTCTATCTTTCCCACACCTACTTCTGAAAGAAGCCAGGTAACCATATCCAGATCTTCTAACATGTAACTTTCTCCTTTCCTGGGTCTTTCCTTCCTGTTCTAGCCCCAGTAACTAGCCCCTAGGCCAGAAACTGACAGTGATCCATGGGCTGCTACGAAGAGATGAAGAGGGCCAAATGGGTTCTTTCTCTTTGTAATCTGAAGAATGGGGAATATGAAACAACTATGTTAGCAGCAGCTTGGTCCAAACAAAAGGCCTAGGAGCTGAACTGGGGAGACCTCAGCAAGTTGAAGAAGCCACTGCAGGTTCAAGATAAAAGACATGGAATAAAGGGGTGGGAAGCTGGTTGAAAAAGAAAAACCTACAGAAAAAAAGAGGTGACACAAAGAACTGCCTCAACTTCTTTCTAGTTCCAGACCACATTTATCCAGATTCAGCAATATAGCTGTGAAAGAGCAAGGAACTGTAATGATTCAGTAAAGCAGAAGCAGTGGGTATATGGCAAATGGCAATTGAAGACGAAGGGCAAAGGGCAGGGCCCAGACTATGTCACTTTAAGAAAGGGATCCTCAGCCTTGACACTACTGCCATTCTGCGTTGGGTAATGCTTCCTTGTGGGGTCTGTAGTGTGCATTGTAGAATGTTTAGCAACATCTCTGGCCTCTACCCACTAGATGTCAGTAGCAACCTCTTTCCCACTTCTGGCAATAACAATAAAATCTCCACGTATTGTCAAATGTCCCCTGGGGGGCAAAATCACAGTGAAGAGCACAGGTCAGATTTTTAACCTGATAGCAATAGGAAGCCATTTAATATTTTTAAGCAAAAGAAGCAATGAGATTTGCTTTTCCAGTGAATACAGCAGTGTGCAGGGGTGAGTAGGGAGGCAAAAAGACCCAGTCAGACTACTGACATAGTGTGGGTGAAGACGACACACATGTGAACCAAGACAGCAGCCATGGAGAAAGAGAAGAGCATATACATGCAAATTACAATGGCAGTTAGGTACAACTTCAGGGTCCAGTAAGATAGAATTTGAGAGAAAGGGAGAAAAGTTACAGAACTGGCTTGGCAATTTAGGTGACTGTGGTGAGGGCCATTACCTAGGATAGGGGATTTAAAAGGAAGAGTAGGTTTGAAAACGAGTTCAGTTTTAAACATAATGAAAGTCTGAAGTAAGCATGAGATACCCAGGTAGTGAACCTAGCGGGGTTGGTGCTCAGCCAGCTAATGCTTACTCAGGGCAAATTATGTGCGAGGCCGTTACAAATGTCAACGCACTTCATCCTCACCATAATCCTTTGAGATAGCAGCTGCTGCCGCTCCCATCTTACAGATGGGAAACTGCTGCATAGAGAAGGTAAAGAACATCATCACCAAGATTCCATAGGTAGTAAAGTTCTGGAGCTGAGATCTCAAACCCTGGCAGTCTGGCTTCAGAGGCTATGTGCTTATCCTCTACATTGTACTGTCTGCCAGTACAGTGAAGGAGAAAGATCTAGATTATGAATTTAGATTTGGGTGGTGTTATAGTCAGTTCTCACGCTGCTATAAAGAACTGCCCGAGGCTTGCACAGTGGCTCACACCTGTAATCCCAGCACTTTGGGAGGCTAAGGTGGGCAGATCACTTGAGGCCAGGAGTTCAAGACCAGCTTTGCCAACATGTTGAAACCCCATCTCTAGTAAAAATACAAAAATTAGCCAGGCATGGTGGCATGCACCTACCTGTAATCCCAGCTACTTGGGAGGCTGAGGCAGGAGAGTTGCTTGAACCTGGGAGGTGGAGGTTGCAGTAAGCTGAGATTGTGCCACTGCACTCCAGCCTGGCCAACAGAGTGAGACTTGCCTCAAAAAAAAAAAAAAGAACTACCTGAGACTGGGTAATTTATAAAGTTAAGAGGTTTCATTGACTCACAGTCCAGCACAGCTGGGGAGGCCTCAGGAAACTTACATCATGGTGGAAGGTGAAGGAGAAGCACGGCACCTTCTTCACAAAGTGGCAGGGAGAAGAGTGGCACAGCCAAGGGAGAAGAGCCCCTTGTAAAACCATCAGGTCTTTTGAGACTCACTATCATGAGAACAGCATGGGGGAAACTGCCCCCATGATTTAATTACTTCCACCTGTTCTCTCCCTTCACATGTGGGGATTATGAGGATTACAATTCAAGATGAGATTTTGGGTGGGGACACAAAGCCTAACCATTATCAGGTGATTTTCAGTATACAAATGACAGTAGATAAAGTCATAGACATATATGTGATCTCCCAGAGAAAATGTGTAAAGACAGAAGAAAACAAGACAGAATGAGATATTAGAGAAAACTACCTGTTAATCAAAGGGTGAAGGAGAAGCCAGAGGAAACAGCCAGTGGAGGGACATGAGAGACAATAAGGGACAGTCTTAAGGGCTGGAAGTAAATGGTATCTTTCTAATCTAAAGCAATCCCTTGCATATAATCTACTCTTTATAAATGTCTTGAAATTCAATAACCTCATAATCCCAAATAAAGAACGCAGCAAATATGCACACTTATGGCATATCCAAAAGACTTACAAAGTTGAGCAAAACTCAAATTAGATCTGTGATTCTCCTAGAACACCAAGAGTCTGTAGAAGGCACATGGTCATTAAGTATGAGCAACAGCCTAGGTACTGTAAGGAATCATTCCTTACATTTATGTCCAGCTAAGGAGGCTTTTCAAAGCTTTATCCACATCCTTTCATAGCAATGTAACATGTTATCTGTTTTGCATTTTGTTGAAGATCATGTGAAATACTGACTCTTCTAAGTTTTGCAACTGACAAATATAAAATTGTGTAGTCTCTTTCTAAAAGAGGATTTAGGAATCATGTATATGAAAACTGCTTACTTCTCACTTGAAGTGGTTACTAGAGCATCTGGTGAATTCTGAGTTGTACTGCTGTAATAACCCTTCTGGGTATCTAAACAGTTTTTGTCATGCATCCCTTATCATACTTTACATTTCTATACCCTAAACACAAATATTTAGTAGGAAATGAGTTTCCTCAAACTACAAAAAAGCTGGCCCCCATTTCCAGCTCAAGACAAATATTTTCTCAGGAAATACATAATGATTTCCAGGCCAAAACTCAAAAGTGTTTTCTAAACTTTAATGTGGATACAAATCATCTGGGGATCTTGTTAAAAAGAAGACTCTGATCCAGTAGGTCAAAAGCCACACCTACACTCCGCACTTCCAACAAGCTCCCTCCTGCATGACACGATGCTCTGGTCCGCACCGGCTACTCAAATGTGGTCCTTGAACAAGAAAAGTGTTGGCAGCATGTGGGAGCTGGGTAGAACTACACTTCCCTCAGTGCGACAAACAGACCATGATACTATCATCTGCTCAAACAGGTGACTCAAGAAATTTACCTTAAATTCTTTTCTTCAAAATCCACTTAAAAACTCATTCAATCACACTTTCTTTTTTGTTGTTATTAAGAAAAGACCTTCTTTTCTCTCCATTCCTTTCGATTATTCTAAACTGTGAGTCCAACCCTTAAGCCCCTCCACAGTAATAGCCCCAGCTGTTTCTTTCAGGCCTCTCACCTGTGATCCCCATAGAGGTCCACAGCATGCCAGTTCCATGAAACTGGTTATTTTCTACATATAAATCACGCTCTCTCACCATAGTCCCTCTCTTGTTTTGCTTTGGTTTGTTGTAGTTGATGATTGCTGTATCAGGCCAGTTTCTCTTATCTATCACGTCATCTTTCTATAGCCACCCTGCTTAATCTTTCAATGAGAAGCCTTCTTGCCATTCTTGGAACCAGCCATTCACCCCCTCCATAGCAATTTTTCTTTCATTGTAATATTAAGATATAATAATATGTATTTCATATAACATTCTGCTGTATAAAAGATCCTTGTATCATATATATATATATATATATATATACACGCATAGATGGGTCCTGGTCTTATTCCTGCTACTGAATTGCAAGCTGCTTGAGGTTAGGAAACTTTATTATTTATTTTGATACTTCTTGCATTGCTTAACATAGTTCGTTATTCATATTATGCTAACTAAAAATCTATTAAAATGAAGTAAAGCACTACTCATTATTGATGATAAACAATCTAAATGCTCTCAAATCACAAATCTAAACTATGTTTCTTATTTCTTCAAATATGATTGGTTTATTTTCTACTTTTGCCATCACAGATTAAAACTTGGACACAGTGTTTTTATATGCATTTTTCCCAACTAGAAAATTGTTTGCATCTCAAAAATATTTAATCGTGCTAAATGTATTTTATCAGAACTTAAATTATCAACCAGCTAATTTGGCATTTTCATATCAAACAAGCTAAATATTCATTTATCATTTGAGAAAAGTTAATTGTGTAATGAAATCTTCATGAAACCATTATAAAACTGCACATAAACAGAAAAACAGCCTACAAAGCAGCACAGAAATCATTAACTCTGTTATGGTGAAATAAAGCATGGTGACAAAGGTTAACTCCTGGAAACTAAAGGCTCTTCAGAATACCTGAAAAACTCCAAGGTAGGAGGAGACTGCTATGTTTATTTTAAATCGTGAAGTTCACATTATTCCAATGTCAGTCAACTAGATGATCTCTCAAGTACAAACCCAAAAAACAATCTAATAGAATGTATTAAGACCAGACATAAATTAAATAGTGAGTCAATGCAAAATATCCTGTACTAAATTCTGAAGATAAACAGACAACTTAATTTTGAGTAAGTTAAAAATGAGCCCAGGTCAATCAATGGCTAACCAGTGAAGAGAATGTGAGATCAGCATTTAAAAGTGATACGGAGTTGTTATCACCACCAATGACTGCTAAACAAAACTGAATGGTCAAAACCACATGCCCAGACTGAGGCAGGAGGATCCCTTGAGCCCAGGAGTTTGAGCTTTCAGTGAGCTGTGGTTGCTCCACTGCACTCCAGCCTGGTTGACAGAGTGAAACCCTGTCTCTTAAAAAAACAAGAAAAGCCTGGGCGCAGTGGCTCATGCCTGTAATCCCAGCACTTTGGGAGGCAAGGTGGGCGGATCATGAGGTTAGGAGTTTGAGACCAACCTGACCAACATGGTGAAACCCTGTCTCTACTAAAAATACAAAAATTAGCCAGGCGTGGTGGCGCGTGCCTGTAATCCCAGTTACCCAGGAGGCTGAGGCAGGAGAATCACTTGAACCCAGGAGGTGGAGGTTGCAGCGAGCCAAGATCACACCACTGCACTCCAGCCTGGGTGACAGAGTGAGACTCTGTCTCAAAAAAAAAAAAAAAAAGAAGAAGAAGAAGAGAAACCCTGCATTGCCCCAAAAGTAAGAATTAAAGGAAACAATATGACTTCACTGGGGTTCTATTTGAGAGCTAGTTGGACAACACTGAACATCCTACAGGAAGTCAAAAAAGTACCCCCATATGCTAAAAAGCCCTGCAATGATATTCACGTATGACTGGTTAGTTAGCTTTCCTATCCTTCAAAGTCATGTCTTTACAGGGTGAAACCCCATCTCTACTAAAAATACAAAAAAAAATTAGCCGGGTGTGGTGGCGGGCACCTGTAGTCCCAGCTACTCGGGAGGCTGAGGCAGGAGAATGACGTGAACCCAGGAGGTGGAGCTTGCAGTGAGCTGAGATCGCACCACTGCACTCCATCCTGGGTGACAGAGCGAGACTCCATCTCAAAAAAAAGAAAGTCATGTCTTTGGCAATGGGTGGGGAAGAGACAAGGGTTTCTGGCAGACAGAATAATGGCTCCCTCAAAAATGTCCATGTCCTAATCCCCTGGACTTATGAATGTTACCTTACATGGCAAAAGCGACCTTGTGATTATGATTCTGACTTTGAGATGGGAAGATAATCCTGGATCAGGAAGGGTCCAGGAAATCACAAGAGTCCTCAACATGGAAGAGGGAACCACAAGAGGAGGTCAGAGTGATGAGGTATGAGAAGGACTCAACAATCTACTGTTGCTGGCTTTGATAACAGAGGAAGGGGCCATGAGCCAAGGAATGCAGGAAGCCTCCAACACCTAGAAGAGGCATGGAAACAGATTCTCCTTTACAGCCTCCAGACAGAAATGCAGCTCTGTTTCAATTTTAGCCTAGTGAGACCCACAGTGGACTTCTAAACTAGAGAATTTTAAAATGACCAATTTGCGCTTTCAGCCACTAATTTTTGGTAATTTGTTATGGCAACAATAGGAAACTAATACACGGGTGAACTGCTATAAAAATTCTCTAAAACGCACACAGATAAATCCTTAAAAGTGTAGTGTGATGCTCTATAAAATGCGCATCAAATACATTCATATTTAATTTGCATTACTAAGAAATATACCTGCTCCTCTAAAAAACTAACATTACACTTAAAATTACATTTTATAAAAAGATTGAATGTAAATACAATTAACTTTGATCAAAAAGTTAGGTTAGAAAACAAAATGGAACGAGCTATTTCCAACCAAACAAGAAGGTGATAAAAATTAAGTAGGAAAATTTGATAGTCCTCACAGGTAACATTTAAAAAGGAACCACCATAGTATCCATCTTAATAGCTCAGCCAGAGGCAAATCAGTATTTCTTTTAAAGTTCATATTTACCTGATGATCCTCTGGGCAGCATACTGATGGAGAGAACGAAACTGTGCTGACATATTTGCTAAAGCTGCCAAACAATTTGTGTGAAGGTACTTGTCCTGTGAGGAAACAGCGGGTGTAAAACATACAATCAAGTCTTCTCTATATTTTAACCAAGGTTAACTATTAATAGAAGCAAATGTAAACTCAGTTGTCACTGATTTTAGAAAGTTCAGATCCACTATGTCTTTTTTCTAATTAATAAATCCATAAAGCACTGAAAATTCAAAGTTTTTTCCACAACACAAAAAATGATGATGTTCCTGACAGTCTTCATTATTCCCTCCATGGTGAATATTGAAATATTTTGCTACAGAAATATAACATTTAATTACAGCATGCTACTTAAGGCCCTAATGGTTACACATAGTAGAGTATGTAAACTATAATTATCTTTCTAAAATCCAAAAACTTCTGCTTTCTAAAACATAGCTGGCTCCTAGGGTTTCAGATAAAAAAACATGAATGTGTATCTGCAATAGCCCCACGGAGGAAAATAACTGAAAATGGGCTGGGAGTAGGGGCTCACGCCTGTAATCCCAACACTTTGGGAGGCCAAAGTGGGAGGATCACTTCAGGACAGGAGTTCAAAACCAATTCAAGACCAGCCTGCGCAACATAGCGAGACTGGCTATTTAACAAAAAAAAAAAAAATTAGTCAGGTGTGGTGGCACATGCCTGTGGTCCTAGCTGCTCAGGAGACTGAGGCAAGAGGATCACTTAAGCCCAGGGGTTGGAGGTTACAGTGAGCTATGATCGTGCCACTGCACTCCTGTGCAGCCTAGGCTGAAGTGCAGTGGCACAATCATAGCTCAAAAAAAAAAAAAAATGCCATTTCTCTTAGCTATGAATTCTGTACACTGCTTCTCTTTAATAATATATTTCTATTAACCAGAACTGAAATTTGCTCCCAGGTACTGTGAAGAGAATCCAGCAGAAATTTTTCTTTTACTCTTTAAAATATTCTCTCTTCCACCTTTCTTTTTCATTTTAATTCATATTTTCTTGTGCTCATATCCTCTTGTACTTTGTTATCTGCTGCTATTAAAAAAGGCAAATCAGTGTTACTGGCCAAATAAAGACATACAATAGCTTTTATCTAAATGTTTTGCATTGCTTGTTTTCTATTTCATGTAAAATATCTCCAATCATACAAGCCATTAAATATTAAGACCTTATGTTACATTAGGATCATGTAATACAGTGACTATACAGTGACCGGTATTTTCTACCATATGTCACAAGAATTTTAGCATCCTAAAAATTGGGATTGCTTTAAACTATCGTCTTAATTGTACTGTATGCAAAAAAGATAGAATAGCAGCTGGAATACTTACTCGTGTCCTAGTCATGTTGTATTGAATGGTTCTTATTACCACCAGGATCAGGAGACTCCCCAAGGAGATTTCAGTTAAAACTCGTTCTGAATACCAAGTAATATTTTTTAGTATCTGTAATGGGGAAGAAAAGTTTAAGTAAAAAATGATTGCTTTACAGACAAAAGAATTACTCCATGTCCACAATTTTTGATAAACGATGACTTTGCTCTGAAGGTGAGTTAAGCAGCACAGACAGAGGCCACGCAAATGAGTCCAGATCTTCAAGGAGAGATGCTCCAGTGCTCTGCCATGGCTGTGGAGAGTAGGCAGCTCTGGCGCACACCTCCGGGCCTAAGTAAGCAAGCACTGTTTTCTAAGTTAAGACATTTCCATTGTAGATTTGTAACCTAGGGATCATAGACACATACACACACACACACACACAGAGACACAGAGAGAGAGAGAGAGAGAGAGAGAGAGAGAGAGAGAGAGAGAGAGAGATAGGCAGGCAGGCAGGCAGACAGGTGCGAATACTGGGCAGCATAGCAGCCAAATCTGGGCTGCCCCAAAGAAAGAGGTAAAATGGGGGAAAAAACAAACCAAAAAAAAACAAACCAACAGGCTCAGCCGAGCACTAGAACTCCCTAATGTTCTCTTTCATTAAGGTTACTCCTGCATCCTTTCTCCGTGACTCAAGGAGAGTCACTGTGCCACATTATTCTCTACCTATGCATGAAAAAGGGAGAGACTGCTGGGCTGATTCTTGCCCTCTCTCTTAAGAAGAAGACAGAATATTACATCCACAGAGTACAGCAGACTCCCCACCACTCACAAATGCAGAGGGGGGAACCCACCACCTTGCAAAACAAGTTAGTTAGACTTGTGTTTATAACTACAGATGAATAACAAAACCACCAAGTGAAGACATTCAACCTAAGAAAGTGATAATGCTGAACCAAATCAAGACTCTCTTCTAATTACCAGTGCACATGAAATACAGAGGACAGAACACGTTAAATACCGTGATGATACATAATCAGCTAAAGACAAATTCGGGGAATCCTACTAAACAGATAACCCAGTTTCTTCAACAAATAAGGGGTAAAATAAGCTGGGATAGGGAGAGAGTGCTACAGATTTGTGAGTCTTAAGAACTAAATGCAGTAGACGTTGGAATCTGATTCAAACAAATCAACTCTAGAAGATATTTTAAAGATAACTGGAAATAATAAATTGTTAGGAAGAATTTAAACATTATTGTTGATTTTATTGAATGTACTAATGGTATGATATATTTTTTAAAGTCCATACTTACTGAAAGAACACACTAAAATGTTTACACATGAAATTATACGGAAGATTTGTTTTAAAAAATAGAAATCAAAATGTAAAAGGTGCTGAGGGTAAAGTGGGTAGATGAAATAAGAACAGCACAGTGTTAATAACGACTACATGAAGATCCATGCTACTATTTTCTCCAATTATGTTTAAGTTTCATAGTGTTCATAATAAAAACTTTATAAAGTAAATAAACAAATAATAAACTGTGAAACTGAACAGGGAGAGCAAACAGACCTCTAATTAAAGAGAGAGGATTTAGGAAGCTGGAATTTTTTTAAAAAATTCTGATTAGTATATCTAGTGAGATTTGACAGAATATTGCATCCACAAAATAAGAAGAGACTGCTATGAAAAGGGAAAATCACAGAACAAAAGCAAAGTTGCTTAAGATTATAAAAGTATCATGGCAGCTGGGCACAGTGACTGATGTCTGTATTCCCAGCATTTTGGGAGTCCAAGGCCAGGAGTTCAAGACCAGCCTGGCCCAATGATGGCTCTCTAAGAATACAAAAAATTAGCCGGGTGTAATAGTGTACGCCTATATAGTCCCAGCTACTCTGGAGGCGGAGGCATGAGAATCGCTTGAAGCCAGGAGGCGAAGGTTGTAGTGAACCGAGATGTTGCCACTGCACTCCAGCCTGGGCGTAGCAGAGTGAGCACTATGGAAAATTAAATTTGTGATGTGAAGGACCAAACTGAGAAGTTCTCCACAGAAACTATAAGAGAAAAGTGCAGACGTCATAGCCACTTAAAAATTCCAGAAGAAATAAACTAGAAGAAAAACAGAACAATTAGTAATATGAGAAAATTTCTTTGAGAGGAAAAGAAAAACATTCAACATTCCAAGAAAAAAATCATGAAAAACAATCAAAACATTCTCGCAAGATTAATGAATTTGCAGTATATGAGAAAGTTCCATTGGCTTCCAGACAGAAGAACATGTTACCACCAACGGAAAGAGAAGCAGACTAATGTTAGAGTTCCCATCTTGAACACCACACATCTGAAGGACAGCAGAACAATGTCTCAAGATTTTTGAGGGAAGACATTATGATTCTAGAATTCTGCATCTTGAGAAACTACCACATAAGCATGATGCAAAATAAACTCAGCATGAACCACCCATGTACCATTTCCGGGAGAAAAAAAAAAACAAAACACCACAACACATGTAAGCATTTAGCTGCCCCTCCTCAACACAGTAACAGCAGGACAAATCCAGGAGAATTCAAGAGAAGGAGAATATGGAATACAAACAACAACAAACACAACAGTCATCCATGAAATCAGGAAAACAGAATTAAATCTAAATAATATGGTTGTACCTTAGTTTTTCTAAAAGAGGATTAAAATAGATCATTCTCTAGCAAGTCTAACAACAACAAAAAAATTCCAAACAATATTAGGAATGAGAAAGGAGTATAGAAAGAGATTAAAAGAATAAAAACACAAAGGAATACCACACTCAATTTCATGTCAATATGTTTGAAAGTACAAGTATATACAGGTGCCTTCCATACACATATTTTCACTCGTTTAACTCTCTGGCCCCACATCACCCAGCATCCCCCATTACAAATAAGCCCACCCTGACTGCATTCTCCACTCAGAGGCTGGCATATAACAAATACTCACTACATGGTGGTTAAATATTATTTAGAATTGAAAAGTAAAAAATATAAAACTTTGGCTGGGCATGGAGGCTCACGCCTGTAATCCCAGCACTTTGGGAGGCCAAGGTGGATGGATCACCTGAGGTCAGGAGTTTGAGACCAGCCTGGCCAACATGGTGAAACCCCGTCTCTACTAAAAATTAGCCAGGCGAGGTGGCGTGCGCCTGTAATCCCAGCTACTTGGGAGGCTGAGGCAGGAGAATCGCTTGAACTAGGGAGGCAGAGGTTGCAGTGACTGCACTCCAGCCTGGACGACAGAGAAGACTCTCTCAAAAATAAATTCCATAAGTTATATATGATAGAGTATTATACAGTAACATTATATAATATCAACTCTTTTAAAAAAATTAAATATGTTTGGGAAAGTACAAAAAATAATTGACATCTATATGCCCACAATTCACATTACCAACTGTTAATATTTTTTAATATATATATCTCACTTTATTCCCCCATGGAGGAACAAACACTATCTTGAGTTTAGTGTGTATACTCTAGACCATTTCAATTACTTTATCTGCATATATACATATATGTACCTACATATATATGTAAAAAACCAAAAACCAGCATTCCTTTGTGTGTTTTCTAGTACACATAAATAGTACCATACATAATGTATTAGAATGAATGGCTTCCCCCCAAATCTATGTCATTCAAAACTTGTGAATATGACCTTACATGGATAGAGGGTCTTTGAAAATATAATCAAGATGAGACTGCATTAGATTAATGTGGACTCTAGGTCAGTACGACTGCTGGTGACTGTAAGATGAGGAAGACAGACACAGAGACAGACACCTCCTGAGAGAAGGATGTGATGACAGTAGCAGAGACTGGAGTGATGTAGATAGATGGCAAGCCAAGGGACACCAAGTATTGCCTGCGACCACCAGAAGCTAGGATGACACAAGAAAGGGTCTTCCCCTAGAGCCTTCAGAGAGAGCATGGCCCCGCTGACACCTTGACTTTGGACTTTCAGGCTACAGAAGACAATAAATTTCTATTGTTAGGAGTCACCTAGCTGTGGTACTCAGACAACTCTAGAAGACACTAAGTATCTTTCATTTATATCAGCAGTACTCAGTAACTGGTGGTCAGTTACAGTAGCTCTAAGAAACTAACACACATCTGGTTTGTTCGCATCTTACTTTGTTCACTCAGTATGTTTCTGTAACCCTCCTATATTGATACATATAAGAAGAATATTCACCAGGTATGCCTGTCTGATAGTACTAGTTCTTTTTTTAAAATGGAATACTCAATACTAGTTAGTAAATAGCTTTTGTTGTAAGCCACTCCCCCAGGTAATATACAGCAGAGAACAAAGAACTGTGGTCCACATCCATTCTTACTGGCTGGTGTTGGTGCCATCCATACTACTTAAGTCATTTGAATGGCACCTCTATATCCAAGTCTACTTCATTCCTTGTAACCACTCTAGAGTACTATATTAGCAGGCTACATTTTAAAAAAATCCATTCCTCTATTAATGGAAATTTAGGCTATTTACAGTTGTTTTCCTATTTAAAACAATGTTACAATTCAGATCACTATCCTAAATCTCACTATATGAAAGTCAGAAAAAAAGAAAGAATTCCTTACTCTCCATATTTTTACTATCCAGACTTTTACCTCAGTTCAGGAATCACACAGATTTTGAAAACAAAAATACCTGCACATGACTTGATAAGTACATCTGCGAGAATTTACTAGGAAGCAGAATTGCCAAATCATTGAATATCTTCTTTTTTTTTTTTTGAGTTGGAGCCTCACTCTTATCATCCAGGCTGGAGTGCAATGGCACGATCTCGGCTCACTGCAACCTCCACCTCCTGGGTTCAAGTAATTCTCCTGCCTCGGCCTCCTGAGTAGCTGGGATTACAGGCACCCACCAACACACTCGGCTAATTTTTGTATTTTTAGTAGAGATGGGGTTTCCCCATGTTCACCAGGCTAGTCTCAAACTCCTGACCTCACGTGATCTGCCCACCTCAGCCTCCCAAAGTGCTGGGATTACAGGCGTGAGCCACCACGCCTGGCTTGAATATCTTCTTTTAAAAATAAATGTATAGGCTGGGCGTGGTAGCTCATGCCTGTAATCCCAGCACTTTGGGAGGCTGAGGTGGGTGGATCACGAGGTCAGGAGTTCAAGACCAGCCTGGCCAAGATGGTGAAACCATGCCTCTACTAAAAATAAAAAAAACTAACCAGGCTTGGTGGCAGGCACTTGTAATCCCAGCTACTCCAGAGGCGGAGGCAGAGAATTGCTTGAACCTGGGAGGTGGAGGTTGCACCGAGCCAAGATCGTGCCACTGCACCCCAGCGTGGGCAACAGAGTGAGATTCTGTCTCAAAAAAGAAAAAAAAAGTATAGTTACTATTAACTGTGTTAACACACTAAAAAGCACAGAGCAGCAGTGTCCAACATAGTGGCACTAGCCACAAGTGGATATTTAAATTAAAATTTAATAAAAGTAAAATAGATTCCTCAGCCATACTAGCTACATTTCAGGTGTGAGCATACTTACAGTGCAGTCATAGAAGACTTCTATGAGGATAGAAAGTTTGATTGATTAGCCTGGTATAGAGACCACCACTGTATCCATCACCTAGATTTATCAAATGTTAGTATTCTTGCTTCTAAAGTACCTGAAGCCTCCTCATTGTTCTACACTGATAACCTGCCTCCCCAGAGGCAGCCACTATCCTGAAATTGGATGGGCGTTTTTTTTTTTTTGAGTTTTATTATCAATACACTTAGCTCTACGCATTCATTCTAGCTGCTTTACAATATTTCATTTACGTAATCTGCTCTCCCATTAATGGAGCTGTATTCAATTTCTGAATACAACTAACAATGCTACAGTGAAAATTCTTTCAAATATGTTCTCATGAGAACATATTTGAAGAAGTTCTCCCTAAAACGTAAACCCTGAAATGGAACTTCTGAGAGGTGGAGTATTTATTTCTGTATACAATTTGAGGAATTTGAGAGGACAAATTCCTCTCTCAAGTGGTTCTACCAATTTATCCTCCCACTACCAGCATATGAGAGTCCTTTTTCTCTATATCCTCACCAATTCTTTCTTCTTTCATCAACTCCATAGTAATAAAAACATCACCAACTCTTGATATATCGGATTTTGTCATTTTTGCTACTCTGATAGGCACAGAATATTTCAGTTGCTTTAATTGGCATGATCCTGATGAAGCATCGGGTTGAACGATGATTACTGTTCCGGGTCTCTATTCTGTTTTTCTATTACTTTGCCCATTTTTCTATCGAATACTTTGTGTTACGTATAAGCACATCTACATCTGACAAGAAGAGGGCTAGGAAAGAGAAAGAAATATCAAAAGGAATAAATGTGTCACATCTCTAGGCATGGTAATAGGTAGAAATTGTGAAATCACAATTTTAAAGTTTTGCCTTAGAAGAGTAGTACATTGAACAAATAGACTAGAGCCCAAACTTAATATCCTCAAAGTCTACCATACCTCTATAATCTGGAGAACAGAATAAAAGCACATGACTTACCTGGCAAGTTAAAACTAGGAGCTATACTACAAAAGTGACTGTGTCTTAAAATTCATTTCACCGTTACCACAGGTATGAGAGGTGGTTCATGCTCATTAAATGCTTACCAAATTAGTAATACCAAATATACTAGTCTCAAGCCTATGTGGGAGTGGACAAAGTATATACAGTCCTTTAAACAATCTCTCTAAACAATATATGTGCTATAAATCGCAGGCTGTCCCATGGGAACATGTGGTAAAAAAAATGCTTCTATGAGCCCAAGCCCACAGTCATAGGTGTACTGGCGTCCATGATGGATGATAAAGGAGAAAACCCAAGAGCAGGCTCAAGAAGTACATGCGTGACTGAATCCTGCCTTACCTGGCAGCAGCCCCTTGGAAAAATTGACAAAATCCTGAAAATTCTGATGAAAATCCCCAAATCTAGAGAGAGAAACAAGTTTGGCAGGTTTATTTATTTGTTTCTTCTTCTGACTAAATAGTGGAAGGAGGTGTGGGAGAGAAAATGAGAACCTTCAGACATTTTCAAATATGAGAAGGTGAATAAAATATGCCACAGAAATATTCTGTGAAGAAGGCCAGGCACAGTGGCTCACGCCTGTAATCCCAGCACTTTGGGAGGCTGAGGCCGGTGGATCACCTGAGGTCGCGAGTTCGAGACTAGCCTGACCAACATGGAGAAACCCTGTCTCTACTTAAAATACAAAATTAGCCGGGTGTGGTGGCGGGCGCCTGTAATCCCAGCTACTCGGGAGGCTGAGGCAGGAGAATCGCTTGAACCTGGGAGGCAGAGGTTGTGGTGAGCCGAGATTGCACCATTGCACTCCAGCCTGGGCAACAGGAGCAAAACTCCATCTCAAAAAAAAAAAAAAAAAGAAATATTCTGTGAAGAAAATACTGAAAACAAAAGCCAGATATATAGAAGAAGATGAATAAAAATAACAAACTCAGGGATACAGAAACTAAACTATGGTAAAAGGGCTGATGGTAGACAACACATCCAATAAAACCAGTATTAGGCAATTTTGGCAATTTGAGTTACAAAACAGAATGGAAATGTTATAAGTTTTGAATAATCTAAAAAAAATAATTAGCCAGGTGTGGTGGTACTTGCTTGTAATCCCAGCTACTTGGGAGGCTGAGGCACAAGAATTGCGTAAAACAGAGTGAGACTCTGTCTCAAAAAAACTTTTACAAAATTAAATAATTAAACTAACAAAAAATTGGAAGAAAGAGATGAAAAGAAGTGTGGAATTAATAATGTTCTCATGTTTCTCACTAAGAAATACACTGGTTCTCTCTACAGCTGCAACATGGATTTAAAATAACTAAACAATGATTCTAACATCCTAGCTTTCCAAAATCTCTTTTCTTCACCATATAATAATATTAAAAAATATGTTGCATAATGAAGGTCTGGTATGGTGGCTCACACCTGTAATCACAGAACTTTGGGAGGCTGAGATAGGCAAATCATTTGAGACCAGGAGTTTGAGACCAGCCTGGGCAACATGGCGAAACCCATCTCCACAGAACAAAAATTAGCTGGGCATGGTGGCATGCACCTGCAGTCCCAGCTACTCAGGAAGCTGAGGTAGGAGGATCACCTGAGCCCAGGAAGTCAAGGCTACAGTGAGCAGCGATTGTGCCACTGCACTCCAGCATGGGTGGCAAGAGTGAGACCCTGTCTCAACTTAAATAAAAAGAAGAAAATTTTCTGAAAATGATGTTCACCTAATGTTAATAGTTCTAACTTCTAGTTAATGAATGAGTATGATCATTTACACTAAAACAGTAGAATAATTTGTCTTACATCAAGGTATTCACATCTTAGGTGGTAGTGATAAAGTTTGACTTTAATGTATTTTCAAATTCTTAAAAATAATTACTGTTAAATACATTTTTTTCTTCCTAGCATTACTCTCCTGTGCTGCCTATTGTCCAAAGTCTGAAAACCATTTTCACATATTTTGCTTACAGTGGAAAAGCAGAAGGATGTAAAATCAAAGGTCTAAGCTTCTACCTTAAGAAACGTTGGGGGAAAAAAAAGGCAAATTGAGGCTCAAGTAAGCAGGAGAAAAGAAATAATAAAGAGCACAAATAATTAAAATAGAAAACAAAAAATGGAGGAAAAACAATCAATAGAATCAAAAGCTAGTTCTTTAAAGTTTTAACTTTTTTAAAAAGTTAGATAAAGAAGAGAATAGACACATTATCAGCATGAAGAATGAAGGGTAATCTCTCTATGGCTAGTACAGACATTAAAAGGTAACTTTTTTTTAAAAAAAAGAAGAGGTAATAAGAGTATATTATGAACAATTTTATTGTAATAGATTCTTTACCTTAAAAGAAATGTACAAATTCCTCAGAAAACACAAAGTTCAAAACTCAACCATACTGTATATGAAAATACATTTAAAAACATATCATGTCCAAGTGCACTTTACCCCAGGATGCAAAGTTGATTTAATATTCAATAAATAATCACTATAATTCTCAATAACCAGTATAATTCACATTAACAAACTAGAATATAAAAAAGCAAAAGATCCAGAATAAAAAATTCTTACATCTCAATAATAAGATAAGCCAAGTTTTTAAAAGGGGGTATGGCTATTCAAGAGCAAGATGAGGGATATAATTCTGTGGTGACAGAAATATTCTATACCTTAAAAAGTATCAATGTCAGGCTGTGCATGGTGGCTCACACCTGTAATCTCGGCACTTTGGGAGGCCAAGGCGGCTGGATCACTCGAGGTCAGGAGTTCAAGACCAGCCTGGCCAACATGGTGAAACATCCCTATCTCTAATAAAAAATACAAAAATTAGCCAGGCATGGTGGCGTGTGCCTGTAGTCCCAGCTACTCGGGAGGCTGAGGCATGAGAATCACTTGAACCCACAAGGCGGAGGTTGCAGTGAGCTGGATCCTGCCACTGCACTCTGGCCTGGGAGACAAAGCGAGACTGTGTCTCAAACAAACAAACAAACAAACAAACAAACAAACAAAGTATCAAATATCTTGACTGTGATATTGAACTACAGTTTTACAACTATAGTTGCCATTGGGGAAAACTGTATTAAGGGTATATGAGGTCTCTCTTATTTTTCTTAAAACAGCATGTGAATCTACAATTATTTCAAAATAAAAAAGATAATTTTAAAAATGGCAAAAAGATATATATGCACACAAAAAGCACATTAAAAATAAATTCTCTGTATCATTGGGTATTAAGAAATGCAAATTCAAATCAAAATGAGATAACAATATATATATCATAGGCAATTAGGTTCACACTAATGATTCCATGTAGAGAAACTTGGTAAAACATTTGAATTTACTCTTTTCTACTATTACATATGGAAAGGGAAGGGACCAAAATAAATTGAGATCAACAAGAAAGTCAGATTCTAGAGAAAAAGAACAAGTGTTTCAATATTTGAATTTGAAATGTCATCTAAAATATCCTGAAATCCAATGGAACTGAACTCAATGTGAACTGAACTTTCCCTATCTTACCAACCCTGTTTTGGCAGTCAGCGAAGTTTAATTTTAATGCAAAATTCTCTGCTAACTTGAAAGTGTTTTAATTATAGAATGAGGATACAGAAAAGTATAGAAAATAGCACAATAAAAAGTATAACCACATATGAATTATGCCAAAAACTAACATTTTGTCATGTTTGCTTCAAAGTTTTTTGTTACAGTTACTTTTTCTTGTTCTGATTATTTTGTTATTGCTGCTGCTGAAGCAAATAATTATCTGGGTGGTAATGACACAAATATAGAATGTAATTTTCATTAGTTTTCCTTTAAAATTTGTGTGTTTTATATGCATGTTATACTTCAATTTTAAGATGTTTTTAAAAATCATATTTGTTTTTAATTCCTTATTAAAAGAAAAGTCATGTTTAAAAAGTTGATTAAATCAGTGAAAATATTACTTCTCATAGTATTTTACTGAAAACAAGAACCAAGAAATTTCTACGTTCACATCAAAAGGTCAAGCTACAAAAGCAAAAATAAATTAATGGGGCTATATTAAACTAAAAAGCTTCTACACACCAAAGGAAATATCAACAAAATGAAAAAGCAGCCTCTGAATTGATATAAAATATTTTCAAACCATATATCTGATAAAGGGCTAGTATCTAAAATATATAAAGAACTCACACAACTCAATAACAGAAAAACAATCCCATTAAAAAATGGGCAAAGGACCTGAATAGACATTTCTCCAAAAGAGACATAAATATGGTCAACAAGTATATGAAAATGTGCTCAAAATCACATTTTGAGCTCAAAATTTCCCTGATAATTAATCAGGGAAATGCAAATCAAAACCATCACACCAGTGTGGATAGTCATTATGAAAAAGACAAGAGATAATAAGTACGGGAGGGGATGCAGGAAACAGAACCCTTGCACACTGTTGGTGGAAATGTAGATTGGAGCCACCAAGGTGAGAAACAGTATATAGATTCTTAAAGAAATTAAAAATAGAACTAGTGTATCATCTCACAATTCCTCTTCTGGGCATAAGGAAAATGAAATCACCACCTATAAAGATAGCTGCACTCCCACATTCACTGCAGCACTATTCAGAATAGCCAAGACAGACACAGCCAGAGAGTCCGTCGACAGACAAATGGATAAAGAAAATGTAATACATACAGTCATTTGCCACATAACAATGTTTTGGTCAATGCCAGACAGCATATACAAAGAAGGTCCCAGATGATTATTACAAAATGCCTATCACCTAGATGTTGTAGCCATTGTAGCACAACACATTATTCATGTGTTTGTGGTGACTTTATAAAGTAAAAAAGTTCCAGTAAGCTAAGGGTAATTGATTATTAAAGAAAAATATTTTTATAAATTTAGTGTAGCCTAAGTGTCTAGTGTTTATAAAGTCTACGATAGCATACAGTAATGTCTTGGTCCTTCACATTTACTCACCACTCACTCATTGATTCAGTCAGTGCCACTTCCAGTCCTGCAAGTTCCATTCATGGTACCCTATACAGGTGTGCCTTTTAAAATCTTTTATACTGTATTTTTATGGTAGCTTTTCTATGTTTAGATAAACAAATACTTACCATTGTGTTACAACTGCTTACAGTATACAGTAACAACGCTGTACTGGTTTGTGGCCAGCAGCAACAGGCTATACCTCACAGCCTAGGCGTGTAGTAGGCTACACTATCTTGGCTGTGTAAGCACACTCTACGATGTTCACAGAATGATAAAATCGCCTAAGGACACATTTCTCACAATGCTTCCCAATTGTTAAGTAGTGCATGGTTGTATAAACAAAGGAATATTATTCAGCCTTAAAAAAGAAGACCCTGACATTTGGCACAACATAGGTAAACCTAGAGGAGATTATTCTAAGTGAAATAAACCAGAGAAAGAAAAATACTTCATGATCTCACATATATGTGGATTATCTTTTTAAAAAGTCAAATACACAGATAGAGGATATTACAATGGGTACCAGGGGGTGGATGTAAGAAAATGAGGAGATATAGGTCAAAGTTGCAGGTATATGGCATGAAGTCTAGAGATCTAATGTATAATATGAGGACTATAGTTAATGATACTGTATTGTATTCAGGATTTTTGCCAAAGGAGAGTATCATTGCTCTTGCCACAAAAAATAAAGGAGGTAACTATGTGAGATGATGGATATGCTAATTTACCTGACTATAGTAGCCATTTCTCTATGTACATGTATTAATATATCAAAACATCAAGTTGTATAACTTAAATATACACACAAAAAATAAATTTGTATGTTTTATACTCCTTCCACAATGGTCAAGATTCCTTAAATCTTAGTTGAAATTATGGTCATACTATGTAAGAGGCAAAAACATGACTTAAGGGAACATTAGAGAGGAGTAAATATAATATAAAAGCCCTACTGAAAATGAGGAGAAAACAAAGTGTCTGTACCCTTATAAAGAGTGAAAGCCCTGCCCCCTTCTCCTATAGAACCCCTAGCAAGGAGACTGGAAGAATCAAAAACAATCCACCCAAAAAATGGCCTGCAGGGACACAGTCCCAGAGAAAGAGACTATGTACAACAAGGTACAGTAAGTAAGACCTGCCCACACACAGGACTTCCAATCGACTTCTTAGTGCTTACTCCTACAGGTGAACAGATCAACCAGGGCCACCAGATGCTCCAGGAAAGACAGGAGTCCAAAAAGAAAATTCGGTAAGTTTGAATATATTTTGAGCAAATTTTCAGTTCTGTTGAAGTATTGGGGGTAGAATCAGTGTATTAGTACACAAATAAAAAACAGGGCAATGATGTGCTACAGAAATGGTAAAACATGTTCGAGAAAGGAAATGCAATTATCCTACAGTACACAGCTGAACTAAAAATAACATCAAAAATAATAATGTAAAAGCTGAGTTAACCAAAAATGGTAATAAGATGGAAAAAGGAAAAAGTCTGTGTGCCGACAAGCGTGCTGGGAACCCAGAGGGAACACTTGTGGAATGCAGGAAGAACCAATGACTATCTTCCATCTTAGGGCGATAATAGTTAATGTCTGCAACTGAAAAATCAAGAAATCACAATATAAGTATGTTACTTCGAAACATGGACAGAACTGAAAGCATCTGCCTTACAGGAGTGGGAATCAGAAATAGGGTGAACATGGGTCTGTTATTTTTCATTAAAACCTTGTACTTCTATACAAGTTTTAAAACTACATATGTGTATTACTTTGATGCAAAAAATAAAATAAAAAAATGCCAAAGAGAAACATAAAACCAGTTTGGGAATAAAACTCTCCAACAGGACCAAAATTTAAAAAGTTAAATTATGTTATGTTCTTTAAAAATATATATATAAAACAATGGATTTCTCAAACTTCTTCCATTTTGGTCCCTTTTTCTTCTCTAATTCTGTATGCATGAAGCAAACCTGTTTGACAATTTCTGCCACAATGAAAAAGTGGAAATGAAATGCTGAAGAAAAATGAACCCAGTAGCAGCAAAAGCATTTGTATCAATTACCAAAGAACCATTTTGAGAGAGTTTTTAATAGTGGTTAATAGTCATTCTGGAAAAAAAAAAAAAAAAAAAGCACCGCTTCATAAATCTGAAGAAAGACATAACATTTCTAATGCAGGTTCTCACAGGAACATCTACCAGAAAGAAATGTAAAGACTAGTAAATCTTACGTAGGGACATGTCTGTTCTGTTAACTCTAACTCTAATCCAAGTAATGGTAACTTACCACTTCATGAATGGATCTGTTGAAGCCATCATCTTCCGTAAGGATCAACAATATTATAAGGGCCATATACACATGGTGTGAATTCCTTTCTTCAACATGATACAGAATCTCAAGAATTGGTAAAACCTAGAGAATAAAAATTATAATTGACTATTTCAATACTTCATTATAAATCCAAATGTTTTAAATCTTTACACTTTCATTTTGTGCTCTTTGCTTTAATATCAGTTATATTTTTCATTAGAGAAAAAAACCATATAAACCCACTTCTGACTGAATGTATTTTCCAAATGTATAGCTAAGATGCCAGTGGAGAAAATCACCACTAACTCTGTGAAGGTCTCTTAAGGTCTAACCAACATAAAGGTTGGATCTGCAAGGACCATTTAGGCTCATTGTTTGTTTTGAAGATTTTAAGAAGTCACATTGCCTTCTCCCAACTTAACCAAAAAGTGGGAGTAGCGGGGAGAGCACAGCTGCTCAGAAGTTAACTTTTTAATTTATGTGCTTAGCACCACCTTTTTAAAGCTAGTAAGTAAAAAATATATTTCAAGAAATATATTTTAAATAAATATGTAATTAAACAGACTCTTGGAACCCAAGGTGCATTTTCTCAACATGTGTATTAAGATCTGCTCTTCAGTATATCTATCAAACATTTCATTTCATAATGCTGTTTACAATTGTGCTTATTTCAAATCATTGACACCTTCAATTTGTTCCTTCTTCACTAAAGTAAGGAGGTTACTGAAATTATTTATTAAAGATGGGCAGACTATCTACATAGCATGTCTTGTTGGAAACAACCATGAACACTATCCACTGAATGCTAGAAAATAGGCAAAAAAAAAAAATCTATCATCTAAATCAGACAACACATGTAATGAGCAAATTGTTTACACATACAAGTCCTTAAAGCACAGGCTGGTATGCAAAGCCCACCAAAACAAGTTGGTATGCCTAGGGCATACGTGTTTTGACAGGCACACCTATTGCAGGAAGCTTTTAAAATGTGGCACTGGTATGTTTTGTTCTTTTACAAGTTGTAGCTAAAACTTCCTCTAAATTATGAAGTTCAGTGCATGAGCACTATTAACTTCCAGGAACGAAGTATACCAGTTACCAAGCAGTCATTGCTCTGTCTCTTTCCCCAGGCATTCTTGTCTTTGGAGTTCCTTCTGACATTTTGTCAAACATAATACATTGTACTCACATTCCACATTACCTAGTAAGCATAGTTACATTTTTTAGTCATTTAACTCAACATTTGTTAATTCTGATTCTGGAGTTTTCAATATGCCACATAACATTTCCATTAACAACAGACCACATATATAACAGTCTGTGGTTGTATTGTCTCATAAGATTACAACATCATATTTTTACTGTACCCTTTCTATGTTTAGATACACAAACGCCATTGTGTTACAAGTGCCTGCAGTATTTAGTATGGTAACATGATGTACAGGTTTATGGCCTAGGAGACATAGGCTACACCATAAAGCTTAGGTGTGTAGTTAGGCTCTACGATCTAGGTTTGTGTAAGTACATGCTATGATATTTGCACAATGACAAAATCACCTAATAAAACATTTCTCAGAATGCCTCCCCACATTAAGCAACATGTGACTGTATATTTTATGCCTTTTTTTTTTTTTGGCTACGCCTGTAGAAAGCACATCTTACCTATAGTACATAATACCAATAGAGTACTGAAAATATTGACAAGACACACAAGCAAATGGTATATTCAAAGAAATAATAATGTAAGAGTAAGTAACGGGTCCAATGAGACTATGTCAGAATAGTACTTCATTCTTTTAAATATTTGTATTGAGATACAATTTACAGACCATACAATCCATTCAAAGTGCATAATTCAATGGTTTACCATATACTCAGAAATATGTGTAACCATCACCACAGGCAACTTGAAAAATTTCATTATCTCAAAAACAAACCCCATACCCTTTAACTATCACCTCCCCCAGACCCCTATCTACCCTGCCCAAAGGAACCACTTTCTGTCTCTATAGATTTCCCTATTCTGGACTTCCGTATGAATAGAATCATACACTATGTAGATTTTTGTGACTTTCTTTCACTGAACATGTTACCAAAGTTCATCCATGCTGCAGTATGTATCAGGATCTCATTCCTTTTTATGTCAAATAATATCTCATTGCATAAACATACCACATTTCATTTATCCATTCTTCTGTTGACTAGCATTTGAACTGTTTCCACTTTTTTGCTATTATGAACAATGCTTCTATAAACATTCATTTACAAGTTTTCCTGCAGACATATACTCATTTCTCTTGGGTATATATCTAGCCTTGGAATTGCTGGATCATATGGTAACTGTTTCATTGTTTCAGGAACTACCAGACTGTTTCAAAGCCATTGCATCATATTACATTTCCACCAACAGTGTATGAGAGATTAGATTTCTCCACATCCTCACTTCTTATTATCTAACATTTTATTCTAGGCATCACAGTGGGAGTAAAGTGGTATTTCGCTGTGGTTTTGATTTACACTTGCCTGATGACTAATAATGTCAAGTTGTTTTTTTCATGGGTGTATTACTAGCTATTTGTATATCTTCCTTGCAGAAATGTTTACTCAGATCTTTCATCCATTTTTTAATTGGGTTGTTCTTCTACTATTGGGTTTAAAAAGTTCTTTACATACTATAGATACAGTTCCTTACCAGAAAAGTGATTTGCAAATATCTTCTCACATTTTGTGGGCTGTTTTTTCACTTTCTTGATGGTCCTTTGAAGCACAAACGTTTTTATTTTGATGCAGTTCAATTTACCTGTTTTTTCTTCCATTGCTCATGCTTTTGTTGTTATATCTAACAGTCATTTGCCAAATTCAAGGTCATGAAGATTTACCCCCATTTTCTTCTAAGAGGTTTATAGTTTTAGCTCTTTTTAGGTCTTTGACCCATTTTGAATTAACTTTGTATATGGGGTGAAGCAAAAGCCCAACTTTATTCCTTTGCAAGTGACTACACAGTGGCACCAGTACCATTTGTTGAAAAAACCTATTCTTTCCACATTGGTCTTGGCACCCTGGCTAAAAATCAGTTGATGATAGGTATATGGGTTTATTTCTAGACTCTCAATTCAACTCCATTGATGTATTATGTCTATCCTTGTGCCAGTACCACACTGTATTGATTAGTGTTGCTTTATAGTAAGTTTTGAAATTAGAAAGTATAAGTCCTCCAAATTTGTTCTTTTTCAGGATTGTTTCGGCTATTCTTGGTCCTTTGTAATTTTACATGAATTTTTTAATCATCTTGTCAATCTCTATAAAGAAGTCAACTAGGATTCTAATAGGTATTGTGCTCAATGTGTATGTCAGTCTGGGGAATACTGCCATCTTAACAATGTGAAGTACTGTGATCAGGGCTGGGTATGGTGGCTCATGCCTGTAATCCCAGCACTTTAGGAGGCCAGTGTGGGAGGATCGCTTGAGGCCAGAAGTTTAAGACCAGCCTGGGCAACATAGCAAGACCCTATCTCTATCTCTATTTTTTTTATGTTGCAATCAATGAATATGTGTTTCCCCATTTCTTTCAATAATATTTTGTAGTTTTCACAGTGTAAGTTTTGTACTTCTTTTGTTAAATTTCTGATGCTATTATGAACAGAACTATTTTCTTAACTTCATTTTGGGATTTCTCATATATAAAAATACTATTTTTTGCATATTGACTTTTTATACTGATCCAGTATCCTGCAACTTTGCTGAACTCATCTATTAATTCTAAGAGTTTTTTAGTGGATTCCTTAGGATTATCTATATATAAGATAATGTCATCTGCAAATACAGAAAATTTTACACCTTGCTTTCCAATCTAGATATGTTTAATTTCTTTCTCTTAATCAAATGCCCAGGCTAGAATCTCCAGTAAAATGTTGAATGAAATGGCAAAAGCAGACATCCTTGTTTTGTGGCTGATCTCGGGGAGAAAGAAAACAGTGTTTTACCATTAAGTATGATGTGAGCTGTGGGGTTTTCATAGAAGCCCTTTACTCATCTAAGGAAGTTCCCTTCTATTCCTAGTTTGTTAAATATTTTTATTTCATAAAAAAGTGATTACTTTGTCAAATGCTTTTTTCTGTATCTATTTAAATAATCATATGATTTTTGTTTTTTACTCTGTTGATATGACGTATCACAATAACTGACTTTCAGATGTCCAATCAAGCTTACATTTCTGGGATAAATCCCACTTGGATATGGTATATAATTACTTTTATAATAGCACTTTAATTCTGAAAGAACTATCTAAACTGAGATCTGAAAAACTACTAGGAGTTATCTGAGAAGAGGGAAAAGGAGAAAATTTCAAGGAGAAGTATTCTAGAGAGAAAACCAAGTCTAAACTTAGGAGATAGGTCAGATTGAGAGACATTAAATTAATTCATTATGATTAAATAAAGAATAAAAAAAACATAATGGCAAAGAGATGAGACCCAAAATGGAAGCTGTGGCAAAATTATAAAGTGTCTTGTTAGCCACATTAAGAGTAAGAGCTTTAACCTGAGGGCACTGTGGAGACATGAAAGGGCTTTAAACATAGGGAAGTGACATGATCAGATTTGACTCTAATATACTCACTCTGGAAACAGGATAAAAAATATTAAAGAATAGCAAGTCAGAAAGCAGGAAAACCAGTTAAAGATGTTGCAATAATTTTAGTAAGAGATGAAGGCAGCTTAGACCAAAGGAATCGCAATGAGGAAAAAGCACACTAATACATTCCAAAGATAATAAGGAGAGAAAATAAAAAATATTTGGTTGGATATGGGGGAATGAGACAGAGGAGTCAAAGCTTTTGCCAACTCTATGGATGGCTCCCTGTGACAGAGAATACAGGAGTAAGAGAAGGAAGAGCAGGGAAAATAATGAACCCAATTTTTACATGTTTGGTTTAAGGTGTCTATGAGACGGCCACTGGGAAATGTCTGGGGCAGCTGGATACATGGATATGAGATACAGGTAATCAGGACTGCAAATACAGAACTGAACATATATGGCACATATAAATGGGAACATATACACTGGCAACATATAAATGGCAACTGAATTTGCTTAGATGTTTTAGGGAGAAGTACAGGGAAAAAACAAAAAGGACAGAATCCTGCAGCAGGACACATTTAAGGACAAGGAAAAATAACACATAAAAGAGAGAGAAAAGCAGTAGGCATAGAGGTGGAAAAACCAGCAGAGTACAATGATTGGAAAGCCAAGGTATATGTTTGTAGATATATGAACTGCACGTTTGGGCCCCCAAAATTAGTATGTTAAAACCCTAACCCACAATGGGACACTATTAAGAGGTGGGGCCCTTGGGAGGAGATTAGGTAACAGGGGTGGAGCCCTCATGACAGCATTAGTACCCTTATAAGAAGAGATAGGAGACAGCTTGCTTCTTCTCTGCCTCTGCTCACTGCCATGTGAGAACACAGCAAGTATATGACTATTGACAAACCAGTAAGCAGGTCTGCACCAGACTCCAAGGGGGCTGACATCTCTATCTTAGAAATCCCAGCCTACAGAACTATGAGAAATAACTTTCTGTTGTTTAAGCACCAGTCTATGGTATGTTTGTTAAAGCAGTCAGGCCAGACTAAATTCTGAACTGACTAAGCCAGAACTGACTAAGACATAGGTATTTGGCGGTTTAAAGAATAAAGAGATGAACAGTGTCATGCAGCAATGCAGTCAAATAAGAAAATTATGAAACATGCCCAGAGATTTACTAATAATCAGGAGCTGCTGATGAGGAAGTTGTAGGAACAGATGTTAGATCACAACAGGTAGAAAAGTGCATAAGAAGTAAAGGCAAAGAATGTAGCTTTCAAGAAACTTAGCATGAAAACAAAAGAGCTAAAAAAAATTTTTCCTTTTTGATGTTTATATAAAAACCACATTCAGAAAATAAAGGACTATTAGTCCATCTAAAACAAGATATAAAGATCCTATGTCATTTCTTTTATAATTAATGATAAATCATAGACTGCGTATCACTGTAAATATTAATCTCATTTTCTAAGTGTCTCTTCAGTGAAGTTTCAAATGAGTACGATATCAAAATGACAGGGGTTGCATATCTGCAATATTGTGCAGGCTCAAGGCTTGACCCAAAAGCAGAAGACTGCTGGAGGCCTAAGGGAAATACCAGCCGAATCTCTGTTGGACTAATACAAACAGAAGTTAAAAGAGTGACTAACTCACAATGCCCTGATTAAGAAAGTTACAAGCAATATAGTGTTGAAGTGACTATATATTATTTGTCCAAGATCCCTTCTTTAAGGAACTTCCCTTTACCTTTGTGGCTATGGTGGCTTAGCATTAAGTGTGCCTCCTTCCATAGTCATTGGTCAAATAAGTGGATACACAACCCAAGAAGAGACTATTGGAGCCCTTCATGAAATATTTCTGAAGTAGCTGTGTTTCCTCCTTTTAGCTTATGATATGTTGAGAGCTGCTGGTGGCCACCTGCCTCCCCACTTGGAAAGTGTGTGCCTGAGAATAAGGCCAAAGCTATAAAAGGCAGAGGCAAAAGATGGAGAGGCCAAGCCTGGATAACATCATTCAGCCCCTAGAACCAGCTATGACTGAAGCCAAAAAAAAGCACAAATTTTTCATTTGTACAGATATATTTCTTTTCGCTTATGCTAGGCATAAGCAATGGGTCTGTTACAACTAAAAGAATCATGACCATCTCAAATGTCTAGCTGCTTTTCTTGGTAAATGTTTAATTGTGATAAAATATAAAAATTGTGTTCATGTCCCTAATGGGTTTTTCTAAAAAGTATGCCCTCTTATGCCCTGTTCTTAATATTTAGGCACTTGGATTTGCCCTAGACACTATTCAGAGACACAAAAAGAAAATGTAAGAGTCACTGTATTGTTATTCTAATAGATACCAACTAAAAATGTACTATAAGAAGTTATACCAGATTAATTAACTTGTTTTGAGTTAAAACAAGTCAAACAGTAGTGAGTCAGACCATCAATAGAAAGAATCCAAGTTAGCCAACACCTGTCGCTGAATACAGGCAGGTCTGCCTCCAGCCTTATGGGATTTACACACAATAAGGTATTTCTTAGAAACACTGTAATCTGTTAAACATTACCTTCTTAATGTCAAAGACTGCAGAATAAAAGAATTGATAACTACAACAACAAAATCAGATCAGCACAGTAAATTTCCTACTGATAACATATTTTCTAATCAGAGCCTCAACATATTTATTATAGAAGAAAGGTAAAAGGACAGATGGAGCATAAATTAAGAAATTATCCAACAAAACCAGAACAAATAAACAAACACCACCCTCCAAAAAAACTACAACACAAAACCTTTTAACCTTTCACCGGGTATGTCATCAAACGCAGACAGCCGCTCTCTGCACCATCTTATATACCTGCATCCTTACCATACAACTTTCTGAAACAGGTGATGTCACAGGTTTCCTGCTTATTGTCAACGTTTCCCTTAGAATACATCATACTCAGAATTGTCTCTATGCCTATCCACACCCATCAGGAAACAAGCCTTCTCTTTATAGGATTTTACTCATATAAGCAGCATACTTTCATACTCAGTTTGCTATTTAAGCAGTGTTTCCCACCTAGACCTGATGTGGAGACACTTTCACCACACTTTTTGTTCTTAGTGTCAATTTGATGTAGAATACGTTCAATGAATTCTAGTATTCCATGTTTCTTCACTATTTATGCGGTATTTTATATTTAACACTGAAAAAATGGTAACCAAATACTGGGAGAATCCTGCTATCAACCTGTAAAAACTGGTACAGAGGGAACATTTCATTGCTGTCAGCCAGCTACTGGCTATTTCGGGAATGTTCACATTTTTATGAATATATTAAGGGTCCATAGTTATCTACATACTATGTATTTCAAACAGCATTAACACCTTGGTGAGGTAGCTTACTTTGCCCCTTATAGAAACACTGATGTTTGCACATTAGTCATAAAGGAAATCAATTATTGCTTACAGGAGTTTTTGTCTATGAACAAAAATCTGAGAACTAATTTCACTCATGTAGTGATGGATAGTGTAATTTAAGTGATATCTGACAAAGGTACCTTAAAATGACTATAAGACTCCAGGGAGTGAGTTCAGACAGTCCTAAAGCCTAAGCTTGCCAGAGTGGGTGGGATATTTGGGCAGCTGAGTTGAAACATCATTTTCCTTTCAGCATTCTCATCAGGAATATTCTGCAACTGTGACGAGTAACATGAACTTGGTGGGCGGGTACTTAGCAGATGGCAGCGACCAAGATGATTTAAAAATCTCCTTGAGATTTTTGGAAGACCTGAACAGGCTGAATCCTGGGCAATGCGTGGCTGTTAAAGACTATAAGGACAGGGAGGGATGCTGTCAAGCCAGCCAGGGATGCTGCGGTGTCCTGCTCTGGGAGGCCACCTCCACATGAGCTGTGTCTTACGCTGGAGAAGCTCCTACCCTCTGTCTGTGTCTGGTGACATCTCCCTATCAATTCTTGACCATCACCTTTGTGGCAACCAGGCAAATAAATTTGCCCTCTTGGGAAAAGAAGTTTTTCTCTAAAATATTATAAAATACAAACACATGGAATGTTAGACCTAAAACCATAAAAACCCTAGAAGAAAACCTAGGCAATACCATTCAGGACATAGGCATGGGCAAGGACTTCATGTCTAAAACACCAAAAGCAATGGTAACAAAAGCCAAAATTGACAAATGGGATCTAATTAAACTAAAGAGCTTCTGCACAGCAAAAGAAACTACCATCAGAGTGAACAGGCAACCTACAGAATGGGAGAACATTTTTGCAATCTACTCATCTGACAAAGGGCTAATATCCAGAATCTGCAATGAACTCCAACAAAGTTACAAGAAAAAAACAAACAACCCCATCAAAAAGTGGGAGAAGGATATGAACAGACACTTCTCAAAAGAAGACATTTATGCAGCCAAAAGACACATGAAAAAATGCTCATCATCACTGGCCATCAGAGAAATGCAAATCAAAACCACAATGAGATACCATCTCACACCAGTTAGAGTGGTGATCATTAAACAGTCAGGAAACAACAGGTGCTGGAGAGGATGTGGAGAAATAGGAACACTTTTATACTGTTGGTGGGACTGTAAACTAGTTCAACCATTGTGGAAGTCAGTGTGGCGATTCCTCAGGGATCTAGAACTACAAATACCATTTGACCCAGCCATCCCATTACTGGGTATAAACCCAAAGGATTATAAATCATGCTGCTATAAAGACACATGCACACGCATGTTTATGGCAGTACTATTCACAACAGCAAAGACTTGGAACCAAGCCAAATGTCCAACAATGATAGACTGGATTAAGAAAATGTGGCACATATACACCACGGAATACTATGCAGCCATAAAAAAGGATGGGTTCGTGTCCTTCATAGGGACATGGATGAAGCTGGAAACCATCATTCTCAGCGAACTATCCCAAGGACAAAAAACCAGACACTGCATGTTCTCACTCATAGGTGGGAACTGAACAATGAGAATACATGGACACAGGAAGGGGAACATCACACACTGGGGCCTGTTGTGGAGTGGGGGCAGGGGGAAGGGATAGCATTTGGCGACATACCTAATGTTAAATGACGAGTTCCTGGGTGCAGCACACCAACATGGCACATGTATACATATGTAACTAACCTGCACGTTGTGCCATGTACCCTAAAACTTAAAGTATAATTAAAAAAAAATACAAATGCATGGAATGTTTAGTATGATACTTACAAGATTTTCCATATCTGTGCGAGCCAACATGTATGTTCTAATATTACTATTTTGATGGAGCAAGGTATACAAGAGGAGAGTTGCTTGATCAGATGTCTGCTGTTCACAAAGAGCTGTGTACAAACTATTAAAGTTGATCTGGAAGGCATGTGGAATTGATGAGGGGAAAGGACTGCTATCTGGAATACAGAAAACAGCACATCAGTAATTTCTAGCTGTGCTTTATATAAATAAAAATATTGTTAAAGTAATGTGTACAACTCAATTCCCATTAATTTTATGGAAAGTCACTACATTTCAGATTCAAAATTTTAATTTATGTAAAATTTACTTTAGGGCCAGGCATGGCGGCTCACGCCTGTAATCCCAGCACTTTGGGAGGCCGAGACGGGTGGATCATGAGGTCAGAAGTTTGAGACCAGGCTGACCAACATGGTGAAACCCCATCTCTACTAAAAATACAGAAATTAGCCAGGCATGGTGGCGTGGGCCTGTAATCCCAGCTACTCAGGAGGCTATAGCAGGAGAATCGCTTGAACCTGGGAGGTTGCAGTGAGCCGAGCTCACGCCACTGCACTTCAGCCTGGGCGAGAGTGAGACTCTGTCTAAAACAAAACAAAACAAAAATTTTACTTTAAAAAGAACTAAACAAAGTCATATACTTTGACTTTGTTACTATTTTCCCATTAACATAGCTGAAATAAATCAGCTATAAGAACATGAACTTAAATAAACAGAATTATGAGCTAGGCAAAAGGCCCACCAATCAATACAACTTAACCAGGACGTTGAGATAAAATACTCTGTTACCAAAACTAAATAACCATGAGTCCTAAATAAAAAATATCTAGAGAAAAAGATATAATTTCTACACAAAATAGAAAATTCTCTTTTAAGATAGAATTAAAAAGAAAAAAACTGCCTTTAAATAAATTGTGGCTGAAGCATCCACTTATATCAAAATCAGTATAGACATTCCTCAACTTAACAATGGGGTCATATTCCCATAAATTAATCATAAGTTGAAAATATTCTAAGTTGAAAATGCATTTAATACACCTAACTTACCAAACAACATAGTGTAGTCTAGCCTAGCCTAAGCTATTATATTTGTGTACAGTTCTAAATTGTATCAATCCAACTGTAACAGTAGGCCTATTTTACAACAAAGTGTTGAATATCTCATGTAATTTATCAAATACAGTACTGAATTTATATTGTTTTTGCACATCATAAAGTCAAAAAATCCTAAGTCCAGCCATTGCAGGTTGGGGGCCATCTGTGTATGTTCAACATTAGGTTCTATAATCAAAAGAGCACACCAAGCTTGAGACAACTACCAGAAAACTTCCATAACTTTTTTAAAAATAAAATAAAATATAATCTCCAATGCAAACCTAATTGACTATAACTGTTAAGAAACTTTTTTTTTTTTTTAAAGTACAGTCACTGGAACAATGAAAAGCACAAATCACAGCCTGTATTAGGAAAAGTTCTTGATATTCCAATCTGACACAGCCCCTTTCCAACAGTTAACTGGATTTGCTGAGAAACTGAAGCAACCAAGGTTAGGAAGTAACAAAGAAGATAAAGATAAGTTCAATGGACTCAGAGAAAGTCATCATCCAATCAAATAAAACTCTGAACATGGTAGCACAAAGAGCTAATATTTTTACATTCTAAAAAGCACCAAATTATTTTTAAGCCTTTAAAACACAGAAGCACTACCAAAACAAAACAACTTGCTTTAACATTTCTAAAAGCTGTGCTCTTATGGAAAAAGAGATGTGTTCCAACACAATCCTTGCCTCTCAGATTCTCCTTCCTAAGCTTTACATTTGTGAGGGGAATGCACCAAAATGCCTTCAAGTTTACTATCCAGTGCCCTCACTTTTCCTTCCACATTTGAAATATAGGCTATTTTTTCAATACTAACACTGTATTTTTGACACTTACAAAAATAATTCCTTTTTTTTTGTGGTTGGCTTTATATTTTTGCAAGGGATGGCAAAAGGAAGTGTTGCCATGTGCTGTGAGTATGCAGATATTATGGAATCTACAGAATGTTCACTGGAGGAAGATTCTAGACACACTACACTTCTTTAAAATTGAAGGAAAGTAACAAATTCACCAACCTGTATTATACCTGACTGCAAAGGGAATATGTGGGTTGTGTATATGTATCCACAACATATATACATTACTAGCTAATAAATGCTATGAACCAGCTGTTATACTAAACACTTCGTTTGTGTTATCCCTTATTTAACCCATACAACAAACATGTCATTATTCTGATCAGCTTTACATGGAATGTAATAAATGTTTAAAGGGATTAAGTAACTTTGCCAAGATCAGCCCTGATGGATATGAATACCCTTAAGCCAACATTTTGCTTCATTGTACTACATGGTCTCCCAAACCATGACCATCCCAAGCAAAGTTCAGCCCTAAATACCAACATTTGGCCTGAGCAACAAGAGTAACATAGTAGATACCATATACTAAATACCTGCTTTGTTGCAAAATCTGGGCTAATCATTTTAAAGACTTACCTTGCTTGGTCTTTATACAAATACTATTAGGTGATATTATCTCTATTTTATAGGCAAAGCTTTTGAAGCTAATTGAGATTAAGCAAACTGTCAAAGGTCTCACACTCTGAAGCGATAGAGGTATGGTGTGAAGCCAGGTATGCTTGACTCTGAAACTTGCTTTCTTAACCATTAAGCCATACTGTCACCAAGAAGAGTAAGTAATGGGAACAGAAAAATACTAACAGATACACCAGTTTTCATTTTTTAATTTGTAAAATTGTTATTAATTCCCTATTGTCCTGTTATAGTTTGTTTGTGTCCTCTCCAAAATTCATGTTGAAATTTAATCTCCAATGAAATAAAGTTGAGAGGTAGGGCCTTTACAGTGTGATTAGGTCCTAAGGGCCCATCTCTCATCAATAGGATGAAGGCCTTCATAAAAGAGGGCCCACATAGCATTCAGCCCTTTTAGCCCTTGACTCCCTTCTGCCATGTGAAGACACAGCTAGAAGGATCCATCTTGGAAGCAGAGACTGAGCCCTCACCAGACACCAAACCTGCCGGTGCCTGCATCTTAGATTCACTTCCCAGCCTTCAGAACTGTGAGAAATAAATTTCTGTTCTTTATAAGTTATTGAGTCTCAGGTATTTTGTTAGAGCAGCACAAATGGACAAAGACACACTGCAAATAATACCAGAATTGGCAGAGGCGCAATTAATGGGCACATTTAGCCACGTCTATAAGAAATGTGTATCAGAATAACCCGGAAGAATCATGGCACAGGGCATCAGAAGGCTTACAAATGCTCCCATCCAATCACTGTACTTCCCACCCATCTTCATTACATTAGTGTTCGAAATGTCTTGAGCATCTGGTCATGCACTGCATAATAACGTTTCAGTCAGTGATAAACCACATATTCAAAGTGATTCCATGTGATTATAATACCACGTTTTTATTGTACCTTTTCCAGGTTTAGATTGCTTAGATACACAAATACTTACCACTGTGTTACAACTGACTACAGCATTCAGTACATCATCATGTTGAACAGGTCTGTTGGCTCGGAGCAATAGGCTACACCACATAGCCTAGTTGTGTAGTAGCTACGCCATCTAGGTTTGTCTAAGTACACTATGATATTCACACAGTGACAAAATTGCCTAATGGAACACAGCCCTGCTGTTGAGCAGCACTTGACTATACTACAGGAATCTTGCTTTTAGAATGTAACCTTTTGAGAAGAGATAATACTGGTTCAACATGAAGCCATATGCTCACCTTCTACTTTAGGAGTTATTAATACCAAGTTACACAGCTCATGGGCAGCCTGCCCCTTGTTTGGAAGTAAAGATTTACTGGAGCACAGCCATCTAACTTGTTTACATAGTACCTATGGCTGCTGCTTTGATGGAACAACGGCAAGGCTAAGAGACTGCAGGAGAGACCATGTGGCTCCACAAAGCCACTACCCTCTACAGAAAAAGGTTTTCTGATTTGTGTTCTAATCTTTTTTTTTTTTTTTGAGACCTAATTTTTAGTTCTATAAAACTCTAGAACACAGACTTTAACTGAAAATTTAAAACAACCTAGCATTTGGGTTTTCCAGGTTAATTCCTATCCCTAACAGGTAGTACAGACTGACCCAAATTAAACACATGCTGGTTGGTTGTCTGTGAAAGAAATATGGATTTAAACAGATATAAAGGATCAGATATAAAGGATGCTTGACCTTCCTGATAATATTGACAGGAAAAGCTAAAGTTTTTCTCATGTTTGACCAATATGAAAACATACAATGGACACTCATCTCCAAAACTATAAGACAATAAACAATATAGAACAAGCAATACTCTCCCCATTACAAAGAATATTAGAGAAAAAATACCACAAACCTTGTGTGTTCTTGAAGGACATAATGGCTTGTCTGTAGGGGTTTGGCGCATCTGAGGCATCCGTCAGATTGGCCAACACCAGCAGAAGCAGGAGACTCTGGTTGGCCAGAGGGGAAGAAAGCTCTGGAGAGGCAGCCGCTTTGCTGCCCACACCACCTAGTGTGAAGACAGTCCAGAGTCCTGCTGGGGAGGAAAACACCCTGTTAGGATGTGCTGCCACCAATGAGATGAATGTATTTCTGTAAAGTATTCTGTGTAATATAATACAATATGGTAATGAGCAGTTCCAAAGTGTAGAACAGGAATCATGTCTATACATTTCACAAGGCCAGAAAATCCTTGCTATAAAAACTGGACAAAGATTGACTGTATTTACAACAAAATAGAGAAATAGAGATTTTTATGAGTAGGTAACCTAAATTTTTTTAAAAAGTGAATGAAATTTATGAGAAAAATTTGCTAAAAAAAATTAATGCAAGCCGGGTGCAGTGGCACACACCTGTAATCCCAGCACTTTGAGAGGCCAAGGCAGGTGGACCAAGAGGTCAGGACTTCGAGACCAGCCTAACCAATATGGCGAAACCCCATCTCTACTAAAAATATAAAAAATAGCCAGGTGTGATGGCAGGCGCCTGTAGTCCCAGCTACTTGGCTGAGGCAAAAGAATAGCTTGAACCTGGGAAGCAGAGGTTGCAGTGAGCTGAGATCATGCCACTCCACTCCAGCCTGGGCAACAGAGTGAGACTCATCTCAAAAAATAATAATAATAATAAATGCATTATGATCAAGAGGCTTTGTTTCTAAAGTACAAGAATTGTTCACCATTTTAAAAGTATTATTTCTATTTTTTAAAATAAAAAATATGGTCATCTCGAGAGTTTCCATATTTTCATATATATATTTAAATATATATATATTTTAAACTTAAAATTAGTTTCTGATTTAAAGAAAAATTCTTACAAACTAGAAAGGGAAGGAAACCTCTAGCCAAAAATTCACAGTGGTCAAACATTGTAAGTATTCCCATTAATATCATCAACATCAGCATGGTACTACTAATGCCCAAGCAAAAACATTAAGACAAAAGAAAAAAAGACCAAAAAAATTTTAGAGAAAAAATTTCATTATTTGCAAGCAATATTCTGGTCCACTTAGAAATGCGCTGTCCAGGCCTGGCACGGTGGCTCACGCCTGTAATCCCAACACTTTGGGAGGCCTGACCAACATGGAGAAACCCTGTCTCTACTAAAAATACAAAAAAATTAGCCAGGCGTGGTGGCGGGCACCTGTAATCCCAGCTACTCGGGAGGCTGAGGCAGGAGAATTGCTCGAACCCAGGAAGCAGAGGTTGCGGTGAGCTGAGATCGCGCCATTGCACTCCAGCCTGGGCAACAAGAGCGAAACTCCGTCTCAAAAAAAAAAAAAAAAAAAAAAAAATGCACTGTCCAGTACAGTGGCCACTAGCCACTTGTGGTTACTGAGCATTTAAAGTGAGTCTACTGTAGCTCAAATTACACTGTGCTATAAGTGTAAAATACATATGAAAATTTGAAGACTTAATACCAAAAAAAGAATGTAAATTATCTCACTAATATTTTATGCTAAATACATGTTGAAATAATATTTTAGATACACTAGTATTAAAATTACTTTCACCTGTTTCTTTTTACTTTTTGAACATGACCACTAGAAAATTTAAAATTACATACATGGCTTCTATTATATTTCTATTGGACAGAGTTAATTGTTCTAGAATATCAAAGAGAGCCACCTGATACTCCATTACTGACACACTATAACTAATTGAAGATTTTGGTGCAGTACTATGGCTATATGGTCAACACCACCACCAACAATAAAAATTAAAAGCTTTACATACAATCAATAAATAATTAGAAAATATATTTAATTCCAATCAAAATAGCAACAAATCCAATAAAATATTCAGGAATAAACCTAAAATAGAGATGATCTTTAGGCTGACAACCATAGAATTTGAAGACCATATGAGATCTGAATTAATGTAAAGGCATAACATGTTTCTGGACAAAAAGAGTCAATACTATAAAATGTCAAATCTAGGCTGGGTATAGGGGCTCATGCCTGTAATCCCAGCACTTTGGGAGGCTAAGGCAGATGGATCAACTGAGGTCAGGAGTTCGAGACCAGCCTGGACAACATGGTGAAACCTCATCTCTACTAAAAATACAAAAATTAGCCAGGTGTGGTGGTACATGCCTGATACTCCCAGCTACTTGGGAGGCTGAGGCGGGAGAATCTCTTGAACACGAGAGGCAGAGGTTGCAGTGAGCCGAGATCATGCCACTGCACTCCAGCCTGGGCAACAGAGTAAGACTCTGTCTCAAAAAAAAAACAAAAAACAAAACAAAAACAAAAAAAAGTCAAATGTCTCTAAGTAAATCTAAAATTCAGTATAATAACCATCAAAATACCAACAAGACTTTATGTGATATTTTGTAATACAGTGTAAATAAAACATTTCTACATGAAAAAAATACATAAGAAAACAATTCTGAGACTGACTTGGGGAAGTATACATCCATTCACATAGTACAATTTGTATAAAGCTATAGTCATGTAAAAGTGTGATTTTGCAGCAGAGGAGACAAATAGGTCAACAGAAGAGAAATTAGGTCAGCACAGAGCTACATGTATTTGATAATTAAGATTATGATAAAGGTAGTGTGCCAGATCAGTAAGAAAAGGATAAAATTCTGTTAAGTGTTCTTGGGACAGTAAAATTTTGTTAGTATTTAATTATAGAAGCATATGTATAAACCTTGAGTCAGGGAAGCCCTTTTCTTATGTAAGAAACAACATTCAAGAATACATGAAGAATACTCATTTGACCATTTAAAAATTAAATACTTTTACATGATAAAACACATCATAAAGACAAGTAACATATGAAGAAGCAACATTTGTAACATGTATAACAAAAGGATTTTTAAAAAAATCTACAAATCAGTAAAAAAAAAAAAAAAAAAAAGTAATCCAAAATTAAAATGGGCAATAAAGGAGGCTGAGGCAGGAGGACTGCTTCAGCCCAGAAGTTGAAGACCAGCCTGGGCAACACAGTGAGACCTTGTCTCTACAAATAATAATAATTAAAACAGAAATAGCCAGGCATGGTGGTTCATGCTTGTAGTCCCAGCTACTCATGAGGCTGAAGCAGGAGGATCACTTGAGCCCAGGAGGTTGAGGCTACAGTAAGCTGTGACTGTGCCACTGCACTCCAACCCAGGCAACAGAATAAGCCCCTATCTCAAATATATATATATATTTTAAATGGACAACGAAAGTCTAAACAATAAAAATAATTTTTAAAAATGTAATGATGATGAGATGACCCATGAGACTAGAACATTTTTAAAAGACTGATAACACTGATAAGACTCAGTAGTATCAGTAAAGGTATAGGAAATTATCAGTAGTAAGAGATCCAAGTGTTACAGGACTTTTTAAAGTACATTTGGCAGTTTTCATTGAAAATAAAATGCACATACTCATGAGCCCAGCAATTCTTTTTTTTTTTTTCTATACCAGGGAATACTTGAATAGGCACACAAAAGAGCATGTATAGGAATGTTTACTGTAATATTGTTTATAATGGTCCAATAATGTAAACAACATATAAATGCTCACCAGTAACAATGGTGACATAAGCTATGGTTAAACTATACCATGGAATACAATATAAGGATGTAGATGTCTATGTACCAACAAGGAAATACCGTTAAGTGAAAAAAACAAGTTGCAGAAAAACTGATGTAACAATTTAAAAAATCACTTACCAAACCATATATGTATCCATACGTACATATTTAAAAAAAAAACAAGAAGGACAAAGTATACATCACACTGCAAACAGAGATTATCTCTAGAGGATGAAGTGGGATTGCATGGAATTCAAGGAATTCAAGGAAGACTTTTGTTTTACTTGTATAGTTTAATTTTTCCCCAGTAATAATATATTTATTTCTTTACAAATAAATGTAAAAGAATAAAATTAAAATAACAGAACACTATAGATCCCATTAGTATGTAGAATATGGGAAAATCTCATCAGAAATCACTAAGTGAAAAAGGCCATTCACAAACTACATATATATAGATATATATGTATATATATGCATGCTCCATTTGTTTTAAGAACTTGCAAATACACATATCTATGCATGTAAGTCCATCTACAGGTCCCTGGCAGGGTCCACTGTAGACAGTGGTCATTTGTCATGGAGTAGAGTGGGAGTGAAGGTGGCTTCAGGAGAGTCTCAGACTTTGTTCAGCGTAGTATTACTCTATTGCTTGACTCTTCTACAACAGAGACGTATTCAAGCATAATAAGCAATTAAAAATAATAAGGAAGGGAAGGAGGAAAATTCCTGGTCACCAACTCCCCCAAAAATGTGATGCAAATACTTTGGAACTAGGACACAGCCCTGTAATTTTTACTTTAACAACAAAACAGAAAACCTCCTGATAATTTTGGAGGGAAAAATCATCAACATGTTAGCTCTGATTATATCGAGGACCATGGCAATAGATGTGATATTTAACTTTAATCTTTGCATATACATATTTTTTATTACTTATTATAATGGGCAGGTGTCCTTTTTACAAAAACACTTATTAAATGAATTAAGTGCTTCTGTAAATAAATTATAAACAATGTATAACAAAACAAGCAACTGAAACGTTTTGTTTCTGCCGAACTAACACAGGCAGATACTTTTTATTTCTACTTTACATTGTAAACAGTTCAGTGTGAACATCTGTTCATTTCTAATATTTTGTACTTTTTACTGAACACACAAAATAAAGTATCTTATGAATAGCCTAAATATGTAATTTCCTACACAATTGTGAGCCTACAAATATCAAGCTTTTTAAATGATTACTGAAATGGTTTTACTACTAACTTTTAAGGAGCTGTTATGGGGGAAGGGGGGAAATAGTCCCCATCCCTAAATTTCGAGGTCCTCAAAAAAGAGTATACTGGGAACCTCAAACTGCAAATCTGGTATAAATTTTCAGTATAGGTATAAGCAAACTCGAGGATCAGCAAGAAGAGGTTTTTTTGTTTTGTTTTTTAATACAGGAAGGATTTTAAGATGACTGGGGAACACAGGAAAGTTTCTGTTAAATAATGTGCTCCCTCCATTTCATAAGGAAAATCTGAATTAAAATTGTCAATAATTGGTAATTATAGACCACAAATTTAAGTTTATTCAAAACAATCCTCATGACATAGTTGAAGAACTTGAGACATTTAATAAGAAAATCAAAATTATTAAGAAGGTACAGCCAGTAGCCAAGTATTAATTATTTGCTTTGGGATTGATTTGTGTTGTTTATTTGTATCATTTTAAAACATTTAAAGCCATTTTCTTCCACTCAGAGTATGCTCCATGACAGTCAGCTCCAATATCCATCACTGTGTGTTCCAGGATTCAGAGCAATGAGAAACACAATTACAAAGTTCAATCTGCAACAAAAATAATCACAACATGGTCCCCAAGGTCAAATAGAAGTGTTTTTTGGATCCTCTTCACAGTTGCTCATCTTTATTGCTAGTAGAAATGAGTTGACTACTACTGAATAAATTGCACAAACAAAATTCTGATTCCCTTTCAACACAGATTCACTCTCCTTTCTTCAAGATTTTCCAAGAGGGCTGAGAAGCTGCTTCTAATGTCAGATAAACTAACATTTTATTGGGAAGCTTCTCCATCTTTCCCTGAATCCACCAACACAGACAGACAGGCAGGCAGGCAGGCAGGCAGGCAGGCAGGCAGGCAGGCAGGCAGACACACACACACACACACACACACACACAGAGCCCTCCTTCCTTTTTCTGGTAAACAGTACTGCAGGGAGAGATGAAGCAGCCTGTCACTGCCTACATTACAGTTTAAACTGGCCCATAAAGATTGGACAAAGATTCTTCCAAAAGCTCCTTTCTCTTTGCTGGTCCAAGCCTCTGATCTATGACCTAAGAATCTTAGTGGAATTGCATTTTCCTGTTGGAAAAAAAAAAAAAAACACACAAAAACCTGTCCACCAGAAAAATAAGGAAAGTTACAATATATTTCCTTGTGTTCCAAAAACCAAATTCAGGATGGTTCCCAAAGTTTCTTAATTGTATCCCTTGGGTCTTCCAAACTAACTCCTAAAATCCATCTAACTAAAAACTAAAAACTAAAATTAACTAAAAGAACAAATCTGGTGTTGACAAGTTTTTTGTCTTATTATTATTATACTTTAAGTTATGGGATACATGTACAGAAGGTACAGGTTTGTTACATAGGTATACACGTGCCATGGTGGTTTGCTGCACCCATCAACCTGCCATCTACATTAGGTATTTCTCCTAATGCTATCCCTCCTCTAGCCCCTTACCCACCGACAGGCCCCAATGTGTGATGTTCCCTGCCCTGTGTCCATGTGTTCTCATTGCTCAGCTCCCACTTATTAGTGAGATCATGAAGTGTTTGGTTTTCTGTTCCTGTGTTAATTTGCTGAGAATGATGGTTTCCAGCTTCATCCATGTCCCTGCAAAGGACATGAGTTCATCTTTTTTATGGCTGCATAGTATTCCATGGTATATATGTGCCACATTTTGTTTATCCAGTCTATCACTGATGGGCATTTGGGTTGGTTCCAAGTCTTTTCTATGTGAATAGTGCTGCAATAAACATATGTGTGCATGTGTCTTTATAGTAGAATAATTTATAATCCTTTGGGTGTATACCCAGTAATGGGATTGCTGCATCAAATGGTATTTCTGGTTCTAGATCCTTGAGGAATCACCACACTGTCTTCCACAATGGCTGAACTAATTTATACTCCCACCAACAGTATAAAAGCATTCCTATTTCTCCACATCCTCTCCAGCATCTGTTGTTTCCTGACTTTTTAATGATCACCATTCTAAGTGGCATGAGATGGTATCTCATTGTGGTTTTGATTTGCATTTCTCTAATGACCAGTGATGATGAGCTTTCATATGTTTGTTGGCTGCATAAATATCTTCTTCTGAGAAGTGTCTGTTCATATCCTCCCACTTTTTGATGGGGTTGTTTGCTTTTTTTCTTGTAAATTTAAGTTCTTGTAGATTCTGGATATTAGCCTTCTGTCAGTGGATAGATTGCAAAAATTTTCTCCCATTCTGTAGGTTGCCTGTTCACTTTGATGATAGTTTCTTTTGCTGTGCAGAAGCTCTTTAGTGTAATTAGATCCCATTTGTCAATTTTGGCTTTTGTTGTCATTGCTTTTGATGTTTTAGTCATGGAATCTTTGCCCATGCCTATGTCCTGAATGGTATTGCCTAGGTTTTCTTCTAGGGTTTTTATGATTTTAGGTCTTACATTTAACTCTTTAATCCATCTTGAGTTAATTTTTGTATAAGGTGTAAGGAAGGGGTCCAGTTTCAGTTTTCTGCACATGGTTAGCCAGTTTTCCCAACACCACTGATTAAATAGGGAATCCTTTCCCTGTTGCTTGTTTGTGCCAGGTTTGTCAAAGATCAGATGGTTGTAGATGTGTGGTGTTATTTCTGAGGCCTCTGTTCTGTTCCATTGGTCCATATATCTGTTTTGGTACCAGTACCATGCTGTTTTGGTTACTGTAGTCTTATAGTATAGTTTGAAGTCAGGTAGCATGATGCCTCCAGCTTTGTTCTTTTTGCTCAGGATTGTCTTGGCTATACAGGCTCTTTTTTGGTTCCATATGAAAAGTTTTTTCTAATTCTGTGAAGAAAGTCAATGGCAGCTTGATGGGGATGGCATTGAAACTATAAATTACTTTGGGCAGTACAGCCATTTTCACAATATTGATTCTTTCTATCAATGAGCATGGAATGTTTTTCCATTTGTTCATGTCTTCTCTTATTTCCTTGATCAGTGGTTGACAATTCAAGTTTTTTAAAGAAGTACTGACTGAAGACTACTTATCCTTAACATTCAAAATGTGAAGAGGACATAAAGTATGAAACATCAATAAAAATAATAATCAAGGAAAAAATAACCCTCATTTTTAAAAAATGAACTCAAATGCTTGATAAATTTATCAAGATTGAATGAAATAGAGGTAAGTTACTGCTTTTTCATATTAAACATGCTACTTGCTAAACTATAAATGATTTCTTACATCTAACAAACATATTACAAAACACTATTCAATCAGAACTATACCAAAAAAAAAGATACTATGCACTGTCAGCCACAGTTACAAAAATCTCCTAAAAGGGGCATATCATATATTTTAAAACTGTAATACTGATACAAACCATATACCATGAAAGAATTAAGGAGAAGGCAGGTCAGATAGCAGAGATGTATAAAAATTCTGCTAGAGATGTTCAGTCAACATCTATAAAAGGCTAACAGTCAGTAGACACGTAATGAGTTCCTGTTAGGGTCAGGTCCCATGCTAGGAACCAAAAATACAAAGAAGAAACACTCTTCCTTTGGGGAAATTAACAGTGTAATGAGGATACAAGCATTAAAACGACTGCATATAAACTGATTTTTACTTCCAACATGACCCAACAAATACATCTAAATCTTAAAACATCCATGCTTTTCCTACATAAGTATAGTAAAATAATAAGGAAAGAAAGTTTCACCAAAAAAGTTATTGAACATGCATTGCAGGACAAACACTGTGGCAGAGCTACTTGACCTCCATACCATGCTCCCTTTCTTCTTTTTGATAAAAATAAAATTTTAAAACTTTAGATTTAGCTGGGTAGGACTACATTTCCCAGTCTTTCTTGCAGCAACAAAATATGTCTGCATGACTAAATTCCAACAAATGGGATATGAACGGGAGCAGCACATGCAACTTTCAGGTCATATCCTTAGAAGGAAGCTATTTTCTCCTCACATCCTTATCCTTGCCATTGGCTAGAACCCAGGCATAGTGTTGGGAGCCAAACCATGTATGAGGACACTGCAGGAGGAATGGTAAAACAAGATTGGAGGAACTTTGGTCCCTGGATAACCTCAGAAAGCAAGCCTGCCTCTAGACTAGTTTAGACTTCCATGTGAGAGAAATATAAGCCTTCTCTCTTGTTTAAACTACTGGTGTCTGGTCTCTACTAAAAGCCAAACCGATATCCTAACTAATGCAGGTATGTATTATAAAATTCCAGAATATTATTGCTTTTTAAAAAAATTCTTGGCTCATCACAATTTTTTAAGCTTGTTATTTCAAGATAATTGTAGATTTACATGCTTTGCTAAAAAAAAAATACACAGGTATTCCATGTGCACTTTACCCAGCTTCCTCTAATGGTAGTATCTTTTAAAACCAAACCCGTTCTTATTTATTTATTTATTTATTTATTTATTTATTTATTTATTTATTTTGAGACAGAGTTTCACTCTGTTTCCCAGGCTGGAGTGCAGTGGCGTGATCTCGCTAACTGCAACTTCCACCTCCTGGATTCAAGCAATTCTCCTGCCTCAGCCTTCTGAGTAGCTGGGATTAGTAGTGGGTGGCAGGTGCCACCACACCCAGCTAATTTTTGTATTTTTAGTAGAGACAGGGTTTTGCCATGGTGGCCAGGATGGTCTCAAACTCCTGGCCTCAGGTGATCTGCCCACCTCAGCCTCCCAACGTGCTAGGATTACAGGCACGAGCCACCCAAAACCATACTATTTCTAGCTAGAAGCATTCATATGGAAAAAAATATTTGTCTGATGATCAGTTAATTTCTTCAAAGTTGATTTCTTTCAAGGGTCCTGACCAATCTATACTTTACCACAGAGGAAGCTTGCTGTGCCCAAATGTGTATTTGCTGCCTATGTACTTGTATACATTCATTTCATCATTTATTAAGGGCCTGCTATGGATTGAGCAAAGTACAAAAAACTGGATTAGACATGATGTACCAAAAAGACACTAATGCCCTACCCACGCAGCTTCAGTCTAAAGGAGAAACTAACATGAAACAGAGACAGATAAATAAACTGCAGTCAGTTTGTCGGGGGGAATAAGAAAAGTTACCTAAATGTCATGACTATTGGTGGGGGGAAATAGTTCAGAGATCTATCAATGACTAGAACTGACCATTGGTTGATGGACTTTTTACTAAACGTTTAGATTCAACCAAGAATGCCATTCTATTTCCTACCTTTTTAAAATTTTCTCTCATTTCTCTCTTTTTTCCTTGCTTAGAAAATTCTTCAAGGTCCAAGTCACAGTCATTTGTTCTAATACAAAGCAAAAAATAACTATTCTTTCCTCTCTTCTCTCATAGCACACTGGCTATATCTCCTATGATCATCTGCACCACTGTCTGACTTGGATTATACTTATGTGTATTATATATACACAAGTCTTCCTGTAGACTCCTTGAAGAGAAAGAGCTGTCTCTTTTTCACATTCTATAAATCTTAGAGGGCTCCAACTTATAAACTTAATTTATTCCTTCACAAAGTACTTACTGAAGGATATTTTTAAAGTGTACAAGTAATAAGAATTTTATATTTGCTATTTAAAGGAAAAGGATGTTATCTTCAAAGTTCTAAATATAGGTGTCAATTGGCTTTAATCCTGTATTTTAAGTTGTAATACTTTAACACTGATGAGGGCACTAGGAGATGGGTACTTTCAGACACTAGTGGTAGGATGAAGTATAAATATATACTGTACTTAAATTATTTAATAGAATGAAATTAGTTGTCATAAAAATGAACAAACTATGCTTCATGCAGAAATGTGGATGAATTTCACAAATAAAAGAAGTAAAACACAAAAGAATACATCAATATAAAGTTCAAAACCATGCAAGACTAACCTAGCATATTAGAAGTTGGGATAGTGATATCCTCAGTGGGATATCACTGGTTGGGAAGGCAGAGTGAAGATGAGAGTATTGGAGAGAGGGTTCTGGAGTGCTGGAATTATTTCACCTGACTGAACACATTCACTTTATAATAATTACTTGAGCCACATGCTAATTATGCACTTTTCTATATGTTACACTTAAATAAAAAGCTTACCATTAAGAAAAAGAAAAACACTGTATGTATCCCTTTTTGTAAAATGATTATGATAATAATGATGATGGGTATATATCATGCTTCAAGTGCTTATGTTTTTATGTTGGGTGATTTTTTTTCCTCATCAAAATACTTTGATTTCTAAAATGAACACACAACAAAAGAAACAATAAAATTTAATTAGAAAAAAATTAATAGAATAGCCTTAGAACAACAATGTTTCCTAAAACAAACAGTGTTGGTGTAATCAGAAAAAAAAAAAGCATACTTGATGTTGCATCTTTATTAAAGGGCATAATCCTCAAGTATCACTTTTTCTATGTAATCAACATATATATTAAGAAAACACAGTCTCCAACACCTATTTTTGCCAGCCTAAAAATGCATGTAAAACAGTAACATACACAACCTTGAATGACAGCCAATCATGTTATAATGCTAGGAAAGGGGAAAAAAGGGTCACTAATAGTTTCACCTTTTTACATGTGTTTACACTTAAAGCACTCTTGAAATATCTGGTGACTGCTAGTTCCTAAAACAGATTTGAGTCAAATTCAATTTTCCTAACACAAAACACGATATTACTAACCCATCCTGTCTCCCAAAAGGAATGCTTTGACCATCTCAAGAAAGAAAAAAAACACATGGGCGAACAAAGAAAAATGTTTTTTAAAACTCATAGCACAGTAAAACTTTTTATCCACCTTTGTAGTTTCAAATTTGTCAGAAGTGGCTGGGCGCGGTGGCTCATACTTGTAATCCCAGTACCTTGGGAGGCCAAGGCAGGTGGATTACCTGAGGTCAGGAGTTCAGGACCAGCCTGGCCAACATGGTGAAACCCCGTCTCCACTAAAAAATACAAAAATTAGCCAGGCCTGGTGGCGGGCACCTGTAATCCCAGCTACTCAGGAGGCTGAGACAGGAGAATTGCTTGAACCTGGGAGGCAAAGGTTGCAGTAAGCTGAGATTGCACCCTTGCACTCCAGCCTGGGTGACAAGAGCGAAACTCCGTCTCAAAAAAAAAAAAAAAATTCTGTCAGAATCTCTCTGACTTATAATCTGGCATAATATATGTCATATGGAAGTTTTTTTTAAGTTTAATTCCTCGAAGAATAGAAAATAGAACTGTTTCCAAAAAGTTGAAAAAAATCCACTGAAATATTTCAGTAATTATGAAGATCGATTCCTGTTTACTTGTTTTCTAAAATGAACAACCATGAAAGGTACTAGAATTCAACTGTCTCAGTAAAACTCTTGGTTCACATATCCCTACAATAAACATTTATGAGAAACTTAGATGACGCAGGTAGTATTTTAAAATGTGAAGCATAAAAGGAAACAAAATAAATGTAAAAGCCTTGTGCCCTCAGAGATAAATCCTATCTCACCCACATATGCAAAAAGAATAAACAAATTAACTATGATCCATGAAACAGGAAAGGGTGCTGTGAGCTCAGAGGGGCAGACAACGCTTCCTTTAAACAAGTCCGTGTCTGGTTCCCAGAAACTTCATTCCATATGTCCCGATGTCATCCCCTAAAGCAGTGTTTCCCAAAATGGTACATGGATCAATGATGATGGTGTAAGCAGAGGAAAACTTTTTTAAAAAATCTTTAATAGTTATGTATATTAGACATATATAACTAGCACATCAATCTCAGAAGGTCAAGGACTTTCCCACATAGTATAAGAATAAAGTAAATAATAAGCTTACAATTTTGAAAAAGTAAGTCATTCTAAAGTGAACTAAGTAAACTGGAATTCAAGTTGTACTCATATAAGACAAAATTGTGGCAGTGGCATGGATGTGGCTAAAGTTTTGGAAATATTACCCTTTAGGAAAACAGACAAGTCTTTAAGCATCTGATAGTGTATACCACCACCAGAGACTCCTTCTTCAAACAAAACAAGCCCTGTTCCTAAAACAGTTCCTTTACGATATACAGACTTTAACCTTGCAACACCCTGTCCACCCTCCACTACTAAACAGCCCTGGCATGCATACCCATCTTTCCTGCTAAACTGTGGGTTCCCTGAGAGAGGGCCTTCCCTCCTTCACCATGGTTTGATTCCTTTGTACTCCTAGGATCTAGCACAATCTTTTGTATTACATTAAATAGGAAAACAATGAGGATTATTTAAATTTTGCATTTTTACAGATGATTTTTTACATTTTATATAAAAATATTCATATGGTCCGGACACGGTGGCTCACGCCTGTAATCCCAGCACTTTGGGAGGCTGAGGAGGGCAGGTCATGAGGTCAGGAGATCAACACCATCCTGGCTAACATGGTGAAACCCCGTCTCTACTGAAAATACAAAAAATTAGCTGGGCGTGGTGGCAGGCACCTGTAGTCCCAGCTACTCGGGAGGCTGAAGCAGGAGAATGGCATAAACCCGGGAGATGGAGCTTGCAGTGAGCCGAGATCGTGTCACTGCACTCCAGCCTGGGTGATAGAGTGAGACTCCGTCTCAAGAAGAAAAAAAAAACTATATATATAAATATATATATATAAATATATAAATACATAAATATATACATATTTGTATGAAATTCTTTCTCCATATAAAAATCAAGATTGAAGCCTGAATTAGGTATGAGATTTTATCAGAAACAATCAACAATAATATATATTTTGACATACTCAAAAACATAAATAATAAACTTAACGTTAACAATATAGTAACCAAAAAGAATCAATTTGGAAACTACAAATAAAAGTTTTTACATAGTAGGCCGGGTGCCATGGCTCACTCCTGTAATCTTAGCACTCTGGGAGGCTGAGGTGGGCCGGTTCCCTGAGCTCAGGAGTTTGAGACCAGCCTGGGCAACATAGTGAAACCTCATCTCTACTAAAACACTAAAAATTAGCCAGGCATCGTGGCGCATGCCTGTAGTCCCAGCTACTTGAGAGGCTGACACAGGAGAACTGCTTGAACCTGGGAAGCGGAAATTAGAGTGAGTTGATGTTCGTGCCACTGCACTCAAGCCTGGACAATACAGCAAGACTCAGTCTCCAAAAAAAAAAAAGGTTTCTACATAGTAAAATCTTAGGCTAACTGCTTATATTGCAAAAACTCAAGTGAACTTGAGTTCTACTTGTGAAGCAGTAAATATAAACCCAATTACAGCAGATGTAATAAAGTACATTGTATAGATATATTCCTACCTCTGGTGAGTCATGTTTTCCATATAGGTCTCTGGCTGTTAGTTTTTCTGGGAATTAAGGATTGGTTCTGTGCAATATCATCATGGGCCAAAAGTAAAGGAATCCTTGAGTAACTACTACTCCCTAGTTGAAAGTAATATTCAAGGAAAGATAGAAAGAGTTTCTTCCCCAAACTCTTATTTTGATTTTATTGATAATACCAAGAAGAAAGCCTGAGTTATGGAGCACGGTGCCTCAAACCTTAAAGTTAGCAATAGTAAAGTCATCAACCTAAGGAGAGGAATAAGATGGGAGTTCTGGAAGCACTGGAAAACTAAAATCTTTGAAAGAAAGGGACACATGTAAGTATTTGAAAAAGAAGATTTCAAATTAATAAATCAAGGGGTCTTCATTCTAATATGGGGTCTTTATTACGGGGGCTTCCATGTATGCATGTTAAATAAATGTGTATGCCTTTACTCCTTAAAAAGAATTAAGAAGGTTCCTGGGCCGGGCGTGCTGGCTCACGCCTGTAATCCCAGCACTTTGGGAGGCCGAAGCTGGCGGATCACGAGCTCAGGAGATCGAGACCATCCTGGCCAACATGGTGAAACCCCGTCTCCACTAAAAATACAAAAAAATTAGCCAGGGATGGTGGTGGGCACCTACAGTCCCAGCTACTCGGGAGGCTGAGACAGGAGAATGGCATGAACCCGGGAGGCGGAGCTCGCAGCAAGCTGAGATTGCACCACTGCGCTCCAGCCTGGGTGACAGAGTGAGACTCCGTCTCAGAAAAAAAAAAAAAAAAAAAGGTTCCCAAGACATAAGTAATCCAGAAAAGAAAGTTACATGTAGTAAATGTGAAATATGCAAATAGGAGTGATAGGAATGATCTGAAAGTATTTATGAAATTGAAAAACTATCCCCAAAGCATTCAATTCATTTCAACAAGCAGTTAATAAGCATACACTAACACTAGTAGTCTCCAAAGCTGGTGAGGAAAGAAAATATTAGAGCTTTGTTTTTCATCTCAGAAATATGCAGCAGCTAAGCTTCAGCAGTATGCATAATCCAGCCTGACAGTGGCACCTGCACTTGGTCTATCTGTCAGGAAGTCACAGTCATGTGTGGTGCCCTAGGTATTCTGAGAGAAGAGTGCAGCCCTGCCATGCAACAGGAGTGACAGGCACCCTCTCCTTCCTTCTCTCTCACAAAATAAGACACATGGTGGTTCAGTGTGCATAATCCTACCACTTAGGTTTAACTAAACTGATTCTCATAAAATTCCATTTAAAAATAATGGAATCATAAAACTATTTTAAAACTTGCATGCAAAGAAATTCCAGATGAAAAGAAATCATTAATGATCCGAGTACAAGCCAATGACAATGATACAAAAAAAGCTCTGTTAGCCATTTTTTTGTGAGCTAAGAACAAAGACAATATTAATCAGATCTCTGAAGAAAACTGCTCTTCTATCCATTACCAAGACTCTCTGAAATACAGATTTACATCCACCATTATTAACAATGAACATGGCTCTAAATAGATACTGTTCCTTGCAACATTAAACAATGATACCATTAAGCCATCATGATTAGCAAAGCATTTTATAAAACTTATTCAGATGATTATTAATATTTTTCCAATATAAAAGATTTTCTTACTGTGAAAACAAAATTTTAAAATGCTTTAAAAATTTTACTTAATTTTATCCTTGGAAAAATGTCAATCTGTAGATGTCGTAATTAATATAACTATGCATTATATAATTTCTAAATCAATTAACCTAAATCAGGGTGCTGCTTTAAAAGGTTTTATTGATGGGATATGTGATCCATAAAGTTTAAAGTCCATCATACTCAAGGAACTGTTGAAGGCGGAGGTGGGGGGACGAGTGAAAGAAGAGAAGTAAGGGGGAAGGAAAACAGTAGCTTCTGCTATTTAATGATGATCCACACAAATTACTACATTGAAATCTCACTAGCATTTTTATTCACCCAATTTTACCCATAAAGAATTAAAGCTCAAAGGAGTTAAGTCCCTTACTCACATAACAGAATGCTACGCAGATTTGCATCCATGCTGTTCCAACTCTAAAACTGATGCTCTCAACCACCAGGCCATGCCTCTCCTACTCCAAAACCATAAAGGGAGCCCCTCACCCTGGCTGAAAATAATACAAGTTTAGAATCTGCCATAGAATAGAACTTCAGCACCTGGGATTTAACAGGCCTAAATTCAATCTATTTGTTCTAGAGAATAGCATTTTGTGGTTTTCAGTGAGTCTAGCTCCAAATTATCTTCCCAGACTTCTCTCCCACTCCTTCATCCTCATCCACAGAACCCCATATCCAAAAGGAAACAGTTGCTAGTCCAAAAAGATGCAATTCTGTGGTTTTTGTGTTTGCTTGTTTTGATTTGTTGCCTCTTCTGCCATCTGTTCATCTTGGTATCACATCTGCATTTCCTGATTTCTCCTGAGGGACAATCTCTCTTAGGCATTTTGCCCCTTTCTTTATGGTTCATTCCTTCAACAAGCATTCACTAAACTGTCTCTTTGCAGGCCTGCTCAAATTCCTCAAAGAATAAATCGTTGTCACTACATTTAAGGTGCCCATGATTTTAAAGAAGAAAACGAGCAGGAATGTCATTCTAATACTGTATAATGAGAGGTTTACAAAGTCCTGTGGGAACACAGATGATGAAGTCTGCTAGGGAACTCCAGGAGAGCTTTCAAAAGAAGGCTGCCTATGACCTGGAGTGTGCTGGAGAGAGACAGATCTGCAAGTGGAGAGGAGGAAGGCATTTCAGTGTATGGAATGATTAAAAGCTGGTCAGGTGTGACCCTTTGGTGCACGTGACCCTTTGGTGCACGTGGCCCTTTGGCTGGAGCTGTGCAGTGAGGTAAGGCTGAAAAGAGAGGGCAGGCTCTGAGGTACCCACATGACAGTGCTTCCCACAGGATGTTCCACTGCCCAATTCTGAAGGACCACAGACAGGCCAAAAGTTCAAGTGCTTTCCTATATTCATACAAATGAATGGCATAAAGTATGTATCTTTCATTTTCATTTTTACTACTATGATTAATACCAACTTAACATTAATTTACTAAATGAATTATGGGATATTGCATTTGGTTTTCATATACATGGGGGGAAAATTACTAGCATTTACAGGACATCCTAACTAAGTCTCCTACAAAACAGTCTGGCTGCTATGCATGCAGTGCTTGTTTGTGCTGCAGAGCTCCTCATGCACATACATGCACACACAGACACACACCACAGGTGTCTGGAATTCCTGCAGTTTGGAAGAAAGATGTTCTGTTATTGATGCATTTGGCTTTATATTGGTCATAGTCTTCAACTGATGCACGCTAGCTTTTTCAATTATAAGTTTCTATTAACTTCAAAATGGTCAAAGATGGTTTTAGGTTCCCTGGTTAACCCTACACAATACAGAGATGCATGGACTGTTAAGACCATAGTCTGCCAACATCCTTCCGCTGCCAGGATATAAGGAACCAGCAGGATATAAAAGAGGCTCCCACAGCTCTCAACCCTTCAAGTAGGACACCCACTTCCCTGGCCAGGAGGCCAACAGCCTTACCCCAACAAATTGTCAACGGCTAGAATCAGAACTCATTACCTACCTTCCCCTAAAACACGAACATTATCATATTATGCTTTATATCCCTGTTTATTGCCCACAGCTCTCTTCATCCCAGCCCTTCCACTGAGCCTTCTGGAGCACACATTTTCATTAGGAAAAAACCTTCTATATTGTCAACCTCAGTCTCCTTGAATACCCTTGATCTAACAGCAACCTGGGTGTCCCCTGAGGACAGCTCTTTCTCAGAAGGCTTTTCAAATGGTGACCTCTTAGTTCTCTCTCCACAAGCCACGTACCATGGAGATGACTCTTCATTACTGCTTCCAAGTCATTTCTCCTCAAACATCCCAGCTACCTTGAAATAGCCCATCAGACTACTCCATCCATCAACCTTTCTTGCTCGAGTCATCTGCAGACATCACCATCACTCCTGCTCATTTTCTGATAATCTGAGCACCTAGCTCACTGTCTTTCCCTCCACACTACTCCCGTGCTCATTTTGTAAATTTCTACGTCCCTGCAGACAAGGCACCCAACAACACAGCCTCTAAGTCCTTGATCTGCTTGCACTTCCTCTATTCTACCTCAGCTACCCAGCCCCTTAGTCTCATCCTGCCTAGACATTCTCTCCACTGGTGACTGCACTGCCACTACAATTCTGAATTCATGCATTCCACTCCCTGACTACCACTTCCCAGCATTCAGGTCACTTCCTCTAGTCCTGACTCAAATAGTTTTTGACCCGCTCTGTTATCTCTACTACTTTTCTCATTGTCCATCGCCATCTCCATGTCCTCACTTCCCTCCTCACCCAACTAGGATTCTGAAGTTCAGTACTGAAATCACTTTCTTGCTGATGCCTTCCCAATTCCCTCACTTCTCTTTTCCTCCATATTTGCCTGGCAAAACCCTAATCTTGATTAAATCCAACTCTCCACCTACTCCATGTCCCAGGGCAGTTACATATAGCTGAAGAACAATATAACCATTCCACTTGCTCTTACTTTAAGTTCATCACCACAAATCTCAAGTGCACCCCCAGCTCTGCCCAGCAATCCTACTACATTGACCTAGTCCCTGGGGAAACCTATTGTTCTCTTTAAACTTCTAACAACAATCCCTAATCTTCATGCTTAGCTGACTCTTACCTCTTTTTAACTGAAAGACAGAATCTATCAGAAGAGAACTACCTTGTCTTTCCACCTTAAAATCTACACATTCACCTGTATTAACATGTACATTCTGCCTTCAGATGAAATATCCTTCCTCCTATATTTAGGAATATCAATCTCTCTGTTTTGAATAAAATGTAAGCTCAATGAAATGTAGGCATTTAATAAATATTTGTGGAAATAAGCTGAATTATTCCTATCACAATGTACAAATATGTAAAAATTTCCAATCAAAAACAAAAATAAAAAACCTCCCTAGAATCCATGCACCCTTCCATTTGTTGCCTTATTTTTCTGCCTATACTCTGACTTCCTTTCTCCCTTCAACCTATCCTAATTAGCTTCCTAAACACCATTCCAAATAAATGAGTCATGACAAAGTAACCACCAAGCTCCATTGTACCAGCTCCATTCATTTACCAACAGTCCATTCTAAGTCCTCACCTTACTTAATCACTTACTTAGATCTGCATCAAGCTGTACAATTAAGATGTGTACTTCATTGCACACACATTATAACTCACACATTAGAAAATGTCACTGAAAGTATTTCATAGTAGATCAGATACAGCTGAAAAGAAGATTAGTGGACTGAAAGATAAATCCAAGGAAATTACCCAAAATGCAGATGGAAGAGAAATGGAAATTCTAGGAGACCAAGAGACATGAAGAATAGAATAAGAAGGTCCAACAAGCCTGACAGGTCATTTTAAGAAGAAAGGTGAATAGCAGAGACATAACACAACAAATTAAAACTTCAGATCACAAAGGTTACCCAGTAGAGAGTTAATTATTTTTTCCCCTTCTAAGGTCAGAAAACTAGCAGGCTTAAGTCTAGGTTTTATGTTTTTTGTAATATACCACATCACTCAGAAAAGAAAGACAGAAAAATCCAGTTGGCTCAGAAACTCCTTTAGGCACAAATCACATATATCCCACTTCTTGAACTGGGATGTGTGAATTCTTGGAGACAGCCCATGGTGCACTAGGAATAAGCAAAACCACAGAATGACATTTTCCTGGAACATTAATTTTCTAAAAGGAATTCAAGGAAGTTAATTAAGTAATTGAACAGGCATGTGATTACATCTTTTCAGTAATAAAACAAACATGGATATATTTACCAAAGTAGAACTTCAAATGTGCATATATTTATAAGATAAACTATGAAACCTGAGCATGTGGTAACAGGCTTCTAACTTCTCGATTCATAAGTGAGTTATGCATTTATTTTCTTCCACTCTAAAGACTAAGCTTAAAGAGCACTCTAATGGCTTTCTCAACAACCTGTGAATTACTATGATTTTCAGGATTCAAGGTCTATTTAACAAAGAAGATTCTTCGTGTAATTCACTGTGTTTTTGTTTCTTCTACTCTGGATTTAAATGTTTTATTTTGTGAAGAGTATGATGAAAATATCTGGAGACTGAGGACACAAACTGGTACCCAGAAAGGGAGAAGTATAATACATGGTTCTCTCTCATCCCACTCTCATCTGCTTGTTATGAAGTTCTGATAATCACTGGTACGCAGAAAGGGAGAAGTATAATATATGGTTCTCTCTCATCCCACTCTCTTCTGCTTGTTACGAAGTTCTGATAATCACTTCTGCAAATAATTCAATCTAGAAAGCTACTTTATTATGTCATGGTCTTGCCTTCATCTACTATATGTTATATCGTAGTATGAGTCAGGATTAAGGACAGTTACAACAGAACTGTATAATAATGGCTTCAACAAAAGTCCAAAAGTAAAGGCAGCAGAGCTTGCACATTGCCTCATGATGGTCAAAAGCCAGGATCCTTTTCTTTTGTTGCTTCACTGTGGATTGTCTCCATTCTTAAGGTTACCCATGGTCCAGGATGGCTAAACCAGCTCCAGCCATCACATCTTCATTCAAGTCAGCAGGAAAAAGATGAGCATATGTACTCCCTTTAAGAATTCTACCTGCAAATTTGCCCATACTATTTCTACTTACATTCCATTGGCTAAAATATGGACCATACCTGGTTACAAAGAAGAATGAGAAATATGGTCTATTCTTGGTGTGCATGTGGTCAGCTAAAATGAGGAAGGGGTACAACTAGCAGTCACTGCCACACCTCATCTGAGTAAAATCTTTGCAGTGCCCCAAAAATACTCCTTTTCACTTGATATGGCAGAAAAGATAGTTTACCTTCCATACCCTGTCCTTCATGTCCTTTCTTTAACTTAGATCAGAACAAACAACTGTGCCCAGATAAACCAGTGAGCTTCATTAACAACATGAAAACTGGCAGAAGTACCCTAACATCCTTCCTTTGAATAAAAGCAACAAGGTGCCTCAAAACATGTGCTATTAATCATGGAACCAAAAGAAGGAGGAAAATGACTTCAGCTGCTTGACAGCAAGAATTTGCCTGCTTTCTTGATGTGACCAAGTCAGGAACTGAAATTAATAAAAGTGACAGCTTGGATTCAAACTGCACCTTTCTCTAGTAGACTCCAGCTTTTCAAAAATACTGCGATATGCAATTTTGCTTTCATAATGTACCCTTAATATTCTCTAATGACAAAATAAAATGACATTACTTAACATTTTAAACAATAAATACTATAATACTTAATTTGCTGAAATATAATCTATACATATATCTAGAAACAAAAACTGAAAAAGAATGAGAAAGACCAAAAACAGCTATTTTTTTTACAGAGACAGAATTATAGCTAAACTTACTTTTTAATTTTCAGAACTCTGAATGCTCTTTATGCAACATTTTAAAATTTTATAAACAGACATTTCATACACACGTGTATATATATATATATATATATATATCTTACACATTCAAGTCCTGCTGACTTGAATGAAGATGTGATGGCTGGAGCTGGTTTAGCCATCCTGGACCACGGGTAACCTTAAGAATGGAGACAATCCACAGTGAAGCAACAAAAGAAAAGATAGAGACAGATGGTATCATGAAAACATCCCGGCTTTGAAGCCACACATGATTTTAAAGTCCAGTCCTACCGTCTACTAGTTGTGCACCTTCGTGAGAATTATATAATTTCTCTACAATAAAGACCACAGTATCAGCTATTTCATGTCTGCTGCTTTCATTTCCACCCCTCCCATCTATGATCTGTACTGCAGGGAGCTACAAACTTGCAAGCTATATTCCCAAAACTACTTTGCCTGCTGGCTTCAGGTTAGGGTCTGACAATGGGAGACACTGGCAGGAGACGGGAAGGGGAAAAGAACAGGGGAACCATTTTTCTTTTTGCTCACTGTGGGGTCTCTGGCAGATGCAACTATGGGTCCAATGGCTTCCTGCTCAGGTAGTAAGGCTTCCTGAGGTTCTACTGCAGTGTAATGTAGAAAGATGTTCATTAAAGTGTTATCTGGAATGGCAAAATACTGAAAACCACCAAAATGACCAACCATAGGCTGAAGGCTAAATAAACTTGGGTAGATCCATATAATACACCATTAAAATTACATTCATGAAGAAATATTAATGGCATGGAAAACACACCACAATGGTACATAAACAAGATAGGATTTTAAAAGCTATATTGTCATTAGCATTACGTTAGTATTGTTACCGCGGAGCTAGACAAGAGCATAAAAAAATTCAGATTCAAATCCAGTATAATTTAAATATCTATGAAAGTTATCTCCAAGCCTGACAGAAAGATATGAAAAGAACAGAAAATGCAATCCAGCAGTAAAAAGCATACTTAGAGAAAACTGGGTCAACCTAAGTAGAGGGCTGCAGATTTATGCTTACGCTATGGATTTTCTCTCAAAGGTGGCAAACTTGAAAGTTTGATTGAAAGGTTTTTTGTTTGTTTGTTTTTTTAACTAACTTTTCGGGCTGGATGCGGTGGCTCATGTCCATAATCCCAGCATTTTGAGAGGCTGAGGCAGGAGGCTGACTAGAGGCCAGGAGTTTGAGACCAGCCTGGGCAACACGGCACGATGCAGTCTCTATAAATAAATAAATAATCAGTTGGGTGTCGTGGTGTATGCTTGTAGTTCCAGCTACTCAGCAGGCTGAAGCAAGAAGATAGCTTGAGCCCAGGAAGTTGAGGCTGCAGTGAGCCATGATCGCACCACTGTGCTCCAGCCTGGGCAACAAAGCAAGATCCTGTCTCTAAAAAAAACAAATGTTTTTAAATCTAACTTTGTAATGTATAAACCATAGATATATAAAGTACATAATCAATACATAGTATATCTGTGGTCTTAAAATTTCCTGCCATTGCAGGAGAAATGACAATTAGGAAAAAATGACCCAAAAAGGATCCTTAGGGGAATAATAATGGAAAAAAAGGTTAAGAAACACTCGCCAACATAAATCTCCCTGAAGGATAAAGTACTAATGTAACTTGAACCCATGGGTGCACAGAAGGGTCGAAATCAACCCTATCCAGACGGCATGGACCCAGAATTCTTAGCTATCACAGGGACAACATAATGGTTCAGTGTATAGCCAGCCATCCCTGGGTTAAGGTAAAACAGCATGGACGCGTGCAGCACCAAGACATACAAAACTCAAAGCTTGTAAATAATACCAAAATATTTAAAAGAATTAGAAATTCACTATATTGGATATACTATGATTGTTTAAGAATAGGAAGTGCTTCGGGTAGACACGTCAAGTGATTAAAAAGAAAATCTAACGTATCAAATTTGTAATGGCAGTTTTATTATTTTAATGGATTTAATTAGCTAAGTTTATAAATGACATTAATTACATGGGATTCAGTCTGTTTAACCTGAGTTCAGTGAATATTAATCAAAGGTCTTTTTGAAAGCTACTGCTAAAATTTATTCAATTTAAGTTACCCTGAACTTAAAAGCTGAAGGAAAGGGTAAACTTGAAGATGTTACTTTAATAAAGTATAAAAATCTTGGTATAAAACATGAGTAACTGCCAGTATTACTTTCTGAGCACAAAAGACGCCCCCGCATGTGTAAAATTACATACCTGAAGTATGACCTCAGTTATGCATATACATGTGAAAGAGTGTATATGTATGTATATTTGCCACACATACATAGAAGATATATCAAACTATTAACCATAATTATGTGTGGCCAAAAGAATTATTAGATATTTTAAGTTTTCTTTACAGTTCTCTATATTTTCCAAATACAGAGTATATACTCATATCTGTATTTTCCAGGCCATTTCACTTTGTTGCTAAAATGTTCCTCTATATTAGTACCTTGTTAATTCAATACACTATAGAAAATGTTGCCTTTACATTAAAAAACATATATGCTTAAGAGGATTACAGTTGAGCTTGGTAAGCCAAAAAGAAGGTAAAGCATTCTAGCCAAATGTTGTTCAATTGAAACAATAAGGGCCACATTTATAATGTTAAATTTTCTAGTAGCCAACTAAAAAATTACAAAGAAATGGGTAAAAATAATTACATTAATATATTTTATTTAATCCAATATAGGCAACATATTAGCATTTCAATGCAATCAATATAAAAATGATGAATTAAGTATTTTGCATTTTTTAAGAATCTTTGGAATTTGTTGTGTATTTTCCACTTGGAACACATAAATTCAAGCAGCTGCATTTCAATGCTCAAAAGTCACATGTGGCTAGAGGCTTCCTTAGAGACAGCACAGGTCTAAGCAGAGGGACAACAGGACCGAAGCCACAGAGGCAGAGAAGCACAAGGCACAGCTGGAGAAGGGAAGGATCATGTAAGTGGAACTGAGGATCAACAGGCAGGCAAACTGCCAGTTACGATGGTCACTGTGTGCCACTGAGGGCTTTACAATCTTATTATCAGTGAGATCCACACCAAGAGTATAAATAAGAGAGCCAACACAATAAAGTTTTAGCTGTTTTAGAAAGTTCTCTCCAAAAGAAAAGTGTGGAAAAAACTGTAACAAAAGGTAGGTCTGTAAGAATTCACATAAAAGATGTTTATTGCAGCACTATTCACAATAGCAAAGACTTGGAACCAACCTAAATGTCCATCAATGATAGGCTGAATTAAGAAAATGTGGCACATATACACTATGGAATACTATGCAGCCATAAAAAAGGATGAGTTCATGTCCTTTGTAGGGACATCGATGAAGCTGGAAACCATCATTCTGAACAAACCATCACAAGGACAGAAAACCAAACACCACATGTTCTCACTCATAGGTGGGAACTAAACAAGGAGAACACTTGGACACAGGGTGGGGAACATCACACACCAGGGCCTGTTGTGGGGTGGGGGGAGGGGGGAGGTATAGCATTAGGAGATATACCTAATGTAAATGATGGGTTAACGGGTGCAGCACACCAACATGGCACATGTATACATATGTAACAAACCTGCACGTTATGCACATGTACCCTAGAACTTAAAGTATAATAATTAAAAAAAAAAAAGAATTCACATGAGAGATGATGAAGTTTAAGGTTATGAGAGGAAGGGGCAGACAGATGATCTGGAGGTAAAATTGAGAAGTACCTACAAACTTAGGACATTTATATTTTCCTGGTAACTTTTTTTCTTTTGTCATACACTGGCCATCTTTATCTCTAGGAAAGCTACAGACACTGGTATAGCTGATAAACTTCACTACTGCTTATGTTGATGCACTGTGTGTGACTGTATAACTGAGGGCATATTGGGATTGGGGGACGTAAAGGATGAAATCAAGAACAGAGGCTGTGAGAGCAGCAGGAGGCAGCCAAATGTCTAGGCAGACAGGGGCAGGTCCCCAGTGAAACTTCACCTCTAAGCCAAAGACAGTTTAAAGCCTGAAAGCCAAGCTGTAAGTTAAATCCTCAGACCGGATTGAGAACTTGTCTTCCTGTTTGGCGTGCTTTCCCCTGACTGGTCCCCACCCTTCACCTATTTTACATATACTGACCCTTTCCTAATTGGTTTTCTACACTGTCGTGTCCACCTTTGAGTGGTGTCTTCACTTTAACCTTTTTTGCATACTCACAAACCAATCAGCACACACTCCCCAGTCTGAGTCCATAAGAGATCCTGGACCCAGCCACACAGGGAGAACTTTCCCACCTTCAGGTAAAGGAAGCATCCCCTATGCATCCCCTCTCTGCTGAAAGCCATTTTCATGGCTCAATAAAATTCTTCTCTGCCCTCCACACCCTTCAATGTCCTGCATATCCTCATTCTTCTTGGGCATGGTACGAGAACTTGGGAACCGCTGAACATGGGTACAACCTATAACACAGGTGAGCGGGGGCATGTCAGCATGGCCAAGCAAGACCCAGGCGGGGCATCACCACCAGGGGTCCTCAACTTGCAATGTGACTAAGAAGAAAAATCCTGCATCAGTTGGGTTAGCTCTTGGCTTTGAGAGCTAAATGGAAGGTAGGTTTTCTGAGACAGCAAAGGTAGAGTAGAAGCACAGATTTAGGTACCTCTAAGACTAACAGAGTCCTAATCACATGTGCCACAAAGTTAGAAGAGAGGTGGGTGCCAGAGATAAGGCGTTATGTACATGCACTTGTAATTAATCCTTGAAGCTATCAGAAGCATTTAAACCATAGCAACTCCATCTTGAATAGGAGCTAGGTTAAATAAGTCCGAGACCTGCTGGACTGCATTCCTAGGAGGTTAAGGCATTCTGAGTCACAGGATGAGACCGGAGGTCAACACAGGATACAGGTCATAAAGACCTTGCTGATAAAACAGGTTGCAGTAGGCCGGGCATGGTGGCTCATGCCTGTAATCCCAGCACTTTGGGAGGCCGAGGCAGGCGGATCACGAGATCAGGAGTTCAAGACCAGCCTGACCAACATGGTGAAACCCCATCTCTACTAAAAATACAAAATTAACTGGGCGTGGTGGCGCACACCTGTAATCCCAGTTACTCAGGAGGTTGAGGCAGAAGAATCACTTGAACCCAGGGGGCAGAGGTTCCAGTTAGCCAAGGTCGCACCACTGCACTCCAGCCTCGGCAACAGAGCAAGACTCTGTCACAAAAAAAAAAAAAAAAAAAAAAAAGAGGCTGCAGTAAAGAACCTGGCCAAAACCTGTCAAGACATCACCCTATATGGTCTAAAAAGAGGCATGAATAATCCACCCCTTGTTTAGCATATCATCAAGAAATAACCATAAAAATGGGCAACCGGCAGCCCTCAGGACTGTTCTGTCTACGGAGTCGCCATTCTTTTATTCGTTTACTTTCTTAATAAACTTGCTTTCACTTTACTATATGGATTCACCTAGAATTCTTTCTTGTGCAAAATCCAAGAACCCTCTCTTGGGATCTGGATCGGGACCCCTTTCTGGTAACATCTTTTTGGCGACCCACAGAAGAGACAATAATGAGGAAACCCCTGACCCAGGGCTAACTTTGGATAAGTGGTGGGGTCTGGTAACAAAGCCACTGGTATAAATAAAATTACCAATAAAGATGACATTTGTCTTGTACCACTTACCTCCAAGGGCTATTGTAAACATCACATGAAAAAACACAAGTGGCCAGGTGCGGTGGCTCACACCTGTAATCCCAGCATTTTGGGAGGCCAAGGCACGCAGATCACCTGAGGTCAGGAGTTCAAGACCAGCCAGGCCAACTAGGGATAGGTAGTTTCTTCCCTATCAAATACTATTTTACAAGTTTATGATAATCATTTCCTCCCTTTTCTTTACACACAGAACCACCTGTAAATAAAACCCTAAATGACATAGTTTAGTTTTGCCAGTTTTCAAAAAATATAGTTTTGCCTATTGAACTTTCACACTATATGTGTTCTTTTTCAAGCTGCTTTTCACTCAACATTGTGCTGTAAGAGTCATCCAGGTTTATATGAGTAGCTGTAGGTCCTTCAGCTGTGTACATTGAACATAATACTTTTTATCCATGCCACTGTTGATGGTCTTCTGACTTGCTTCAAGCCTGAGACCATTACAAAGAATGCTGCTAGGAATGTTTCTATATGGGCTTCCTGGTACACACGTGCGAATTCCTATGGAGTACATCTAAGAATGGAGACAGTGTGTTAAAGAGTAGATACATACTCAGTTTTACTAAATAAAGACCAAAGCAGCTGAACCTAACTACATTCTTAACAAAGTAATATTTCCTATTGGCACACTGCCTTCTTTCATAATTTAAATGTAACATTCATTTCCAGTTTGGCAATTGTACTGTTTACAATATTTGCCCAATTTTGAAAGAGATTTAATTCATTTTCGCTTTATGCAAAATAAGAGTAAAATTACATCTCCAGTCCAATAAGCAACATCTAGCTCCACACAGAACCAGCAGGGGGAATTCAGATATTCATATCATATGATTGGCTTCTGTACATCTCTGGAAGTTATACCAAGAATCCCAAGGTCATTAGAGCTCTTCATTCTCTTTTCTGTTTGGCTCACTCTTTTTGTGTGTTGCAATCATGTTTACTAAGATTGCTTAAAGGCCAGGCCGGTGGCTGAGGGGTGGTGGCTCAGGCCTATAATCTCAGAACTTTGGGAGGCCGAGGCAGGTGGATGGCTTGAGCTCAGGAGTTCGAGACCAGCCTAGGCAACATGGCAAAACCCAGTCTCTACAACAAATACAAAAATTAGCTGGGTATAGTGGCATATGCCTGTAGTCTCAGCTACTCAGAAGGCTGAGGTGGGAGGATCGCTTAAGCCCGAGAGGCGGAGGTTGCAGTGAACTGAGATCACATTACTGCACTCCAGCCTGGGTGACAGAGCAAGACCCTGTGTTAAAAAAAAAAAAAAAGAAAGAAAGAAAGATTGCTTATTTCTTTAACCATTTAACATACATGTTAGGTTCCATAAATTTAAATTCCCATGCACAAAAAATTGTATGGTATTTTTATCATTCAATATCAGAACTACATCTAACCTGCCTACCGGGTATGGGAGGAAAAATAGGCATGGCAACATCCGTAGTAAGAAAATGTAATATATTTCTTAAGTATTGAGTTTTATGTACTATGAAGATGTATGTGATGTTACAAACTTCAGACGCAAGAACAAAGATGTTTTTTCCAGACAAGTCACCTCTTTCCACCTATCTTTGCCCATCATAAAAAACTATCAACATTTATGGTCTGATTACTTAAATTACGCTGCTCTGCACTGACTACATGAAAGACTAAAAGATGTGATTTTTAAAAATCTTTCAAAATAAATACATTTCAAATAATTAGCACAATTATTTTCTAATTCTGCCAGAATCTCAAATAAAACATACAAATAAAAATTTAAAACACAAAAACATAACTTAAAAGCAAATGAATCATAGTATATCATTGTGGTGTACCAAAATACTCATATAATCATTGACAATCTGAAAACATCTCAGTGGTAACCATATAATTGGAACCCTGTGTCAACACTTTGTTACTGAATTAGAGAAAACCAGTCTATTGAAGAAAAATATGAAACAAGTGTTTTCTTTTAGAAATATAATGGAAGTGCCAGGACAATAAAATACCCAAGTTTGCTAAAAATATACATGTATTTTATAAAATAAAATATTCATGAATAGGCCGTGTGCAGTGGCTCACGCCTGTAATCCCAGTGCTTTGGGAGGCCAAGGTGGGCAGATTGCTTGAGGTCAGGAGTTCAAGACCAGCCTGGCCAACATGGTGAAATCCCATCTCTACTAAAAATACTAAAATTAGCCGGGCATGGTGGCGCATGCCTGTAATCCCAGCTACTCGGGAGGCTGTGACAGGAGAATCGCTTGAACCTGGGAGGCGGAGGTTGCAGTGAGCCAAGATCGCGCCATTATACTCCAGGCTGGGTGACAGAGTGAGACGCAGTCACAAAAAAAAAAAAAATCATGAATACTTTTCAAGTTAAATATAGAGAAATATTTTACAAAAATCAAAAAGAAAGGGAATGTAAGTTTTCACTGGCTTATTTTGTAAAACTGAAGGCCTCCATCAAAATGCCCCAGAACTAATATATCTGAAAAAACTTCCAAATTATAGAAGAAAAACATCACATAAAAAGATGTTTTACTGCAATGATACTTAAGCAAGAATTTATAAACCATCTAAATGCACATAAGATGCAATTTAAATAAATGATAGTAAATCCACACAGAAGAGATAATAAAAACAATGTTTACTGAAGTTTATAACAATAGGAGAAATGTGATCAAGTTTACAGCTAAACAGCAGGATATATCATCACATCATACAGAATAGTGTTGCTGCCCCAAAATGCTCTGTGCTCTACCTACTTATGTATCTTCTCCTCTCCCTGAACCCCTGGCTATCACTGATCTTTTTACTATCTCTATTTTTTTTTTTTGCACTTTCCAGAATGTCATATAATTTGAATCATACAGTATAGACAGCCTCTTCAGACTGGCTTCTTTCCTTTAGCTATAGGCATTTAAGGTTCTTGTGCTCTACCTACGTATGTATCTTCTCCTCCCCCTGAACCCCTGGCTATCACTGATCTTTTTACTATCTCTATTTTTTTTTTTGCACTTTCCAGAATGTCATATAATTTGAATCATACAGTATAGACAGCCTCTTCAGACTGGCTTCTTTCCTTTAGCTATAGGCATTTAAGGTTCTTCCATGTCTTTTCCTGGCTTAACAGCTCTTTTCTTCTTATTGCTGAATAAAATTCCACTTTTTGAATGTACCACAGTTTGACTCATCTGTAGAAGGACATCTTGGTTGCTTCCAATTTGGGGAAATTATGCATTTGTCTAAACCCTGAGTACTGTACAACACAAAGAATAAACCCTAAACTATGGACTTTAGTCCAAAATAATGTATCAATATTGGCTTGTCAACTGTCACAAATGTAGTACACTAATGGAAGATGCTAACAGCGGAAACTTGAAGAGGAAATTTCTATATGAGGACTGTATGTATTTTCCACTCATTTTTCTGTAAACCTAGAACTGCTCCAAAAAATAAAGTCTATTAATTTTTAAAGTAAAATGTAAAGAATTAAAAGGATAAAGATACAACCATAAAGAGAATGATAGTGGAGCCTTAAGTGGATGATGGATTTTAACAATTTTTGGTAGAAAGTTAGCAGTGAATGTGGTGAGACACAGTCAAATTCTCAGAGAAGAGGATGAAAGAAATTCCTGACAGAATCTTTGGCAGGGGTGCAGAAGTAGAGAAGGCATCTGAAATGGGGCAACAGTGAGAAGTGGGCCTGGAAATGAAGGTTTGCCAAAAGTCTTTAACTAAAACAATCAACTCATATAATGGTACTGCCCTAGTCCTTAGCCATCTAGATTTTTCTTCCTTCCTCCCTCCCTCCCTCCCTTTCTTTCTTTCTCTTTCTTTCTTTCCTTTCTTTCTTTCCTTTCTTTCTTTCCTTTCCTTCTTTCCTTCTTTCTTTCTTTTGTGACAATCTCGCTCTGTCGCCCAGGCTGGAGTTGCAGTGGTGCAGTAGCACGATCTCAGCTCGCTGCAACCTCTGTTTCCCGGGTTCAAGCAATTCTCGTGCCTCATCCTCCCAAGCAGCTGGGACTATAGGTGCCTGCCACCATGCCCGGCTAAGCCATCCAGATTTTCAAGACTGCTCATATCATTCTAACAAAGGCTTGATGGCATTCATCCTTTTAACAAATATTTAGTATCTTCCATAACCCAGGCTCTCTGCTAATGCACTGAGGGTGCAGGTACAATAAGCAACTCCTGCTTATAACACATTCTTCATATTCTAGAGGGGATAGTAGTTAGGTAACAGAGAAGCCTAGGGCAGTTTAAGAACCAATGGCTACCCAGGAAAACAGATGATTCTACATAGACCCTACCATCTCTCCACTCTAATTCTCTACTCCATTTCACTCTGCTCCATGCCTACACCTGATACCCCACACCCTTGCCCCAAGGTCCACAAACTCATGACCACAATGTTTCTCCTGGAGCCACCATTGCTTACAGCATCATGGCAACCCAGAGATGCAAGCAGTTGTTCAGGATACACAGAAGCAAACTAAGGCAGGAAATGCAGGGGCTATTAAGCCAAGAGCAATGAAGAAGGATCCGAACAATATGGGAAACTGAGAGAAGACAAGAATAGGAGACTTGAGAACAAACCAGGTCTAGAAATTATCTTTAAGCTGGGCATGGTGGCTCACGCCTGTAATCCCAGCACTTTGGGAGGCCAAGGCAGGCAGCTCGAGAAGTCAGGAGATCAAGATAATCCTGGCCAAAATGATGAAACACCATCTCTACTAAAAAAAATTACAAAAATTAATTGGGCATGGTGGCGTGTGCCTGTAATCCCAGCTACTTGGGAGGCTGAGGCAGGAGAATCCCTTGAACCAGGGAGTCAGAGGTTGTAGTGAGCCGAGATGGCGCCGCTGCACTCCAGCCTGGCGACACAGCAAGACTCTGTCCCCCCACAAAAAAGAGAGAGAGAGAGAGAGAGAAAGAAATTATCTTTAAAAATAAGGGTCCCACAATTTTTTATTTAAGAAATTATCTTGAAAAATAAGTGATAACCCCACAATTTTTTAGTTACTCAAATAGCATCTCTCTTGATAAACATGTATATGAATAGGTAACATTATTTCTTTTTTTTTTTTCTTTCTTTTTTTTTTTTTTGAAACAGAGCCTCACTCTGTCGCCCAGGCTGGAGTGCAGTGGCGCGATCTCGGCTCACTGTAACCTCCGCCCTCTGAGTTCAAGCAATTCTCCTGCCTCAGCCTCCCGAGTAGCTAGGATTACAGGCGCCTGCCACCATGCCCAACTAATTTTTTTTTTGTATTTGTAGTAGAGACAGGGTTTCACCATCTTGGCCAGGCTGGTCTTGAACTCCTGATCTTGTGATCCACCCACCTCGGCCTCCCAAAGTGCTGGGATTACAGGCGTGAGCCACGCAACCGGCCATAAATAGGTAACATTATTTCTACTTTTAGAAACATTGTTGCAAAGCTTTACACTTTCAAACAGTTACTATTGAAGACAACTGCTCTCTTAAAGCTAATATCTGCTAGTCTACACTTTCTAAAATAAACAAACTAGATCTAAAGTACAGCACGAGGACTAGAGTTAATTGTCCTGAAAAATGTTAATAGGCCTGAAAAATGATACTGATAGCTAGCAAGGCTTCCAATTTGATGAAGTTATGGTGAAGGGTGCTACTGGGGTTAATCTGCACTTATTATCCTTTTTAATAATCTAAAAAAAGGGGAAATTACATTAATTTTGCAGGTAATTTTGCAAGCTGAAAGGCTAAAGGACCATGAAACAAGAAAGATAAAAACATTTAAGGTTGTTTGGAAAACTAAAGAAATTGACATAGATGAGAGGGAGAAAAAAAGATGAAGTAGGTGAATGGTAAACGAGTATTTGTTTTCAGCTCGCATTTTGTTCTGGACACTTATCACACGTTATTTAAATGTGACAAAAGCCCACAGACAAAGATACTCTAAGTTCCATTTTTAAATGAGGAAACTGGGGCTCAGCAAAGTTAAATAACTTGCTCAAGGTGACTCAACTTGCAAAAGGCAGGGCCTGGTTTCCAGCTGAGACCTTTCTGATGCCAAAAGCCGTATCCTCTTCCAATCCACCACTCTGCTGGTGAAGAGGGACAGCTGCTTCTCTAACTCTCTTCCTTTTGTCAAGTATGGGACCCTTGTGTCCTGCAGAAGTGAGATGAAGGCTGCTAAGCACCACGATGAATGGCACCCTGCTCTCTCTCCACCACTTGTCCAATTGTGTTTGACAGGACTTTAAGGACCATGGTATCACAAAGATTATGAACAAGTACAAGAGGGGAAAAATGAAGAGCCATGTGCCATAATCCTATAAAGCATCATCATTCCGTTTTTAAAGATAGGGAAAAGCTTGGAGAAATTACATAACTTTCCCAAGAAATTACATAACTTATTAGCGTGCAGTCAGGTCTGATCAGACCCCACATTCTTCATATACTGTCTTACCTAGCACTTCTGGAAGGACTAAAGATTAAGATATACATTTTTAATAGACAAACTGAAATTTACAACAATAATTCATCCTCACAGTGATTCTATTTTCCTCCAACACTTATTATGAAAATAGTCAAACATATAGAAAAGTCAAAAAGACTCTATAATGAATACCCATAAACTCAGCTCCAAGATTTTACATTAACATTTTGCTGTATTTGTGATAATATCTCTATCCATCTATCAATCCCTCTATTCATCCATAAATGTAACTTATTTTATTAACGTATGTCAAAGTTAAGTTGCAGAAACACAGTGATTCTATTTATTTATTATTATTATTTTTTAATCAAGACAGAGTCTCGCGCTGACACCCAGGCTGAAGTGCAATGTCACAATCTTGGCTCACTGCAACTTTCATCTCCCGGGTTCAAGTAATCCTCTCATCTCAGTCTACAGAATAGCTGGGTTTACAGGTGCAACACCAAGTCCAGATAATTTTAGTATTTTTAGTAGAGATGGGGTTTCACCATGTTGGCCAGGCTGGTCTCGAACCCCTGACCTCAGGTGATCCGCCTGCCTGGGCCTCCTAAAGTGCTGGGATTACAGGTGTGAGCCACCGTGCCTGGCCTGATTCTATTTTAAAAGGGAAAGTTTTGAATAACTCTTACCATTAGTCTTTGAAAAAAATATTTATGTAATTATAAATATTAAGAATTATTCATGTAAAAGGTGGTCTCAAAACTACACAAGCTATAGTTTGAGGATTTTTCCTACCATACACAAATTCTGTCAGTGAGTAACCTTGAATAAATTCAATCTTTAAATTTACTCCAAGCACCCATTCTGAAATAAACATAAATTAAAACAGCTGCTTAATAAAAGTTTACACTCACTTGACTGGGATATAATTTAACAGTTTCAAAGCAAATAAGTTTTAACCACTTCATTTTTCAAAGAATAAGATTTATAGTCTCAAAAAATAGAATTCCATAATTTCAATTTTAATATTCTCACTTTTAAATATTTTTAAATTCTACAATTTACAACTCAGTCTCAAAAATAGATTAAATCATTAGCACCAAATAAATGCCACTTGTAGCAAGCCTCAGAAACTTATCCCAGGATTTCATCTGCAATTGATTGCTTTATTTTATATTCCTCCTTGTAAATACAAACTAATTCGTTCTTCAACTATTTGTAGCCATCAGTCTTCCCTTCAAATCTGTTAACAAGAAAATGAGAGTAGAAGGTGGGCTTAATGATTCCCAAAGCCAATCCTGGGAACTGGTTTAAAAGTGGTTGTCAGCAAATTACAAGAAAAAAAGATAACAAAGCTGTATTTTGACATTAGATTATTTCCAATGAATATCATTTTTAAAACACCTTTTAAGAAGTCTAAAATCTGAAACCATACTTTTGTCAAAGAGCAATTAAAAATAAAATAATTTTTATTACTACTCTACAACTAAATATAGTTCTTTTGCATCATAAACACTATTCTAAATCATCAATGTATCCCTGCAAGGAACCACTGCACAGAAACAGTAAACAGAAATTAACTATATTTTATAAGTCACAAAATGAGTTCAATCCTGAAAAGGGGGGAAAAAAGTCATTCTTTCTGTGAGCACGTAAAATCTCTCAAATTATTCCAAATAGAGATGAAATGAGAATATAATTATTGTTTATTAAGCCGTTTCTTTTTTGAAAGTTAGAAGTGTTTTAATTAGAAATCTGTTATTTTCACAACTATGCCTGTTTCTGATTGCCACATACTTTTTCTCTTACTGTAGTTTTTCTCTCTCAATGAGTCACCCTAGAAAAAGCCAAAACTGAAGAGAAAAATAACAATCAAGTAAAATACATTATAATTATTGCATACCATACCCATCACAATGAATTCAACAGCTTTCTCAAAAACAGAAATTAGGAATATGAGTTTTAATCTTCAAGTTCTACTGTATGAATTTCTCTATCATAGCATTTGCCTAAAGAAATAAACACTCCTTTGGCCTTATAATTTGGCTTGGACACCCACCATTGCAAGCAAAGGAAAAAAAAAATTTTTTTGGATGGCTCATTCAAATGGAAAAACCATATATCAGAAGTTATTGTGTAAAACCTCAGTACTTGTGGTGGAAAATGAAGTTTGGCAGAACACATTTAATTAGATTTGACTCTTCAAAATATGAAATAATTATAATGACATTACAGCTTTGTCTTATAACTTAAAACACAGAAGAAATTTCAAAGTCAACACTTCCTTGCTTCACCCCTTTTTTAGACATTGGAGAAAAATATATTAAAAGAAAAGTCCAAAGTGGTAAGGACAGAATCAAATGAAAAAAAATAAAATAAAATAAATGTTACTACTTATTTCACCTCATGGTATCAAATTTTCAACATATTTCTTTCATCATCTACCTGAATCTCTATTATATATTTATTGTATACATTATTATATGTATGTTATATTACAATATATAAACAGGGTATATACCAAACATCTGATAATTTTCATAATTTATTTACATTAAAAATCTGAATAAACTTGGAAATCATAAGGCCTTTATTTTTCAGTATTTTTAAAACAAAAGTTATATTTTAAATATTACCAGGTAATAATATCTGATACTAATAGTGACCATTTATTGTATACTTCCAAGGTACCAGTCTTTTTCCTATACATTTGCTCATTTGATCTCAGCAGCCCCACAAAGGAAGGTATTATTCTCATTTTATTGTGAGGAATTTAAGTTATTGAAAGGTTAATAGCCCAAGAGCACTCAGTTAATAAATAGCAGGTCTGGCATTCAATTCCAGGTCTACCTAACACAAACATCTACAGTCCAGTACGTCCCTCTTCTGTAATACCAAATTATTGTAACCCACAGCTAGATCCTCCAAAGGACAATGCAAGTGGTGGCCCTCAAAATTAGAAAAGAGAATAACGTGTTTCAATCACAGAATTGTTTTCTGAGGGGCTCCTTACACATTTTGGCCTGTTTTGTTTTGTTTTTTGTTTTTTAAAAAACAAAAACAAAACATAACAAAAAAACAAGTTAGCAGGGTTAGAATGGGTAGTGAGTGATCCACTTTGGCCACAGTCCTCACCAACACCACTAAGCAGAGCTGTGGTTTAAGATAATGACTAGAGCTGAAAGGTACCTTAGATGCCAACATGCAGAAGAGACCAGTAGCCTTCCAAATTGAGAATTTCAGTGAGGAGCATTCCAGCACAAGCTACTTAATACCTGGTATGGACTGAATTTTTGTGTCACCCTCAAAATTCCTATCTTGAAGCCACAGGTCTCAATGTGAAGGGATTAGAAGGTGGAGCTTTGGAAGGTGATTAGGCTTAGATGAGATCGTGAGAGTGGAGCCCCCATGATGGGCTTAGTGCCCTCATAAGAAAAGACCAGAGCTTCCTTTCTCTGCCCTGTGAGGACACAGCAAGAAGGTGGACATCTGCAAGTCAGGAATAGGGTTCTACACCAAGAAGTGAATCTCCTGGCACCTGGATCTCTGACTTCCCAGCCTCCAGAACTGTGAGAAATACATTTCTGTTGTTCAAGACACCCAGCCTACGGTATTTTGTTACATTAGCCCAAGCTAAGACAATACTTTACCATCTAACATCCTGCCCCATAACATAACAAATTATGGAAGTAAGGATCTTCAGTCATTTGCTTTATAAAACATCTTTAACGGATGGGCATGATGGCTGATGCCTGTAATTCCAGCGCCAAGGCGGGCAGATCACTTGAGGTCAGGAGTTCAAGACCAGCCTGGCCAACATGGTGAAATCCTGTCTCAAGTAAAAACATAAAAAATTAGGAGTGGTGGCAGGTGCGTATAATCCCAGCTACTCAGGCAGCTGAGGCACGACAATCGCTTGAGCCTGGGAGGCGGAGGTTGCAGTGAGCTTACATCATGTCACTGCACTCCAGCCTGAGTGACAGAGCTAGATAGGCTCTGTCTCAAAAAAAAAAAAAAAAAAAATCTTTAACACGGCAGGGTGATGTGCTCGTAGATTAAAGAAAGAATTAACTATTAACTGCCTTACTGACTATACTTAAGGCTACCCATAATACTGATATCATTGATTAGTTTGAAATATTTGAAATATTTATTGTAATTCCAGTTGAGTCCGCATCAAATATTTTCTTTATGAAAATCTTTAATTGGCAAATTTTATAAACTGTCAAAAATGCAAATATAATAACCTTTTAGATAAATTAGTCAATAAGAAATGGTACCATAGTGATTGTTGTCAAGGCAAGTTCACTTAGGAAGCAAGGAGAAATCTCTTGTGGGCAATATCTGTTTAACAATCAAATTTTCCTTTTTTAACTGTTATTGGCCAAATTTTGCACCACATAAAATGAAAAGCCAGTTGGAGAAAACATGGCTGGCATATTCACTTTTGTCAGTTTTTCAAAAATATTTTTAACATAAATTTCAAATTTGAGCAGACCAAAAAGATTCAAAGTTCTTAAATTTTAAAATTGTCTTATATAAATTTGTCCAGGATTTTCTGATCATTAGCTGTTGTTCTAATTAAATTTATTTTCTCTCTTTCTATTTTAACTAATAAGCACCAGCACAGCTTCAGGGCAGAAAACAAAAACAGTTATTTACATGAGAATAGATGTTGTATAATTTTCTATTTTGTATATAATATCTCACTTATTCCTCACAATAACTCTGTTCAAATGGTCTCATATTTATCAGCATTACACATAAGGTAATGAGATTTTAAATGCTGGAGAACTTGGTAAGGTCATGCTGAGCTATGACTCTATCCCAAATCTTCTGATTCTGATTATCAGGCTCTAGAACCCACCCTTAGCCACCAGGATGTCCAGGAGTGGGAGATGAGAAAAGGCATCTGAGAGGTCCCGGGATAATAATAATCCAGGGTGAGATATTGGGGGATTTGAACCCCTAAGAGGCTCCCAGGCACCTCCCACCACCAGGTGTACTACTAGCTCCAGTTTTGCAAAGATTCCTGTGGGTAAGTCCTAAAACACAGGGGAAACTATAGGAATCCTTGTTCCTTATTAACTCTAAAGTCTGTTGCCTGGAAAACCCAGGCTACTGACCTCACAGCAAATCCTTACCAGGCTTCCAGCAAATGAAATCTATTCTATAAAAAACAGTCAAAAAATCCCTAGTTACATTCACTTTTGTTGTTATTTTACACGTGACAGCTACAGAAACACTCTGCTCTCCACACAAGAATTAAAATGTGCTACTCCTCTCTCAATATGGTACCAAGGACACAATCCTGAAGAAAAGCAAAAAGCTCCAAAATATAGGCTTAATGATCATCTGCAGCTGAAAATAAGAGCAAATCTTGGCTGTAATTATGGGCCACACACCTAACAAAATTGAATCTCACTGAGCTACACAGAGAGCCATACCTTTATATATAAAGTTTGAAAGAGGAAGATAGCACATAAAACTACAGATCTGGAAAAGGCTTAGATGATAAAATAGGCAAAAAATTTATTAATAACTGATATTAGCACCAAAAGAGTTAGTGAGCATTTAGATTTATTTTTTTAAACGCAGAGTCCAGAATCAGGGAAGTTAGAGTTCCAATTTATTTATTCCATGTTAGAGTACTGCACTCATTGTCAGATTTATCCTGAAAACTGGACCTCATCAGCAACAGAGCACACTAAGAACAGAAACCAAGGGAATACATGAGGAGGGGTCCGTTAAATCCACTCTAAGCTGCCTCGAAACACTACATTTCCTCAGTAGTTAGTAGTACTGGCTCAAACACATGCCACGAAAGGCCCACAGCAGAAGAGATTCAGGAACGGGAAAGGAGGATACATTCATCAGCGGTGCTGAAATGACTCGGATACATCAGAATCACCTAGAATAATTACTGAAGGTGCGAATTACCAGGTCCCACCTCATATGAATCAGAAACTCCAAGTTCTAACTACAACACATATTTTTTTTTAAGTATGCCAGGTGGTTCTGGAATTCTATGATTCAGTAAAAAGTTCATTTAAAAATACCACATTAATTAAAACTGCAACACCCTCTTCTAATTAGTAAAGTAATATATCAATTAATTCTTTTTCCATTTTGTCAGCATATTAGAAGAATAGTTAAACTAAACAGAAAGGAAACAATTTTTTCTTGTACTGGAAAATTACGAATACAGCTTTGCTTGCACCTAGCATAGATATAACACAAGATAAATATATTAATATATAATTCATTCTAACCACTTCCAGTGACTGAAGTAAACCACACTTGACACATTTGAAAAGCTTAAAAAAAAAAAAACCTAAAATCTATAAGTTAATTTCTATTACACTAATTTTAAAAACTTACTAGTGGTAATTAAAAGGTATTAGTAATTCTTCCAGTTATTTATTACATTCTGATTGAATGCCGACCAAGCACTCACTGAGTACTGCAGTGCCAATAATAAACAGAAGGAAGAGAGGTGGATCCTGCCTCATGGGGCTTTTAGTCTAAGATAGATAAATTGATAGCAGAGTGGTTACAAGAATACCTAATTGTAAAAATTCAACTTAAGTGAAATACAAACAACGCTATACTCAATAAAGGAGACTTTAAAATACAGAGGAAAATATCCATTTTCTTATTTTTACTGACATAGAAGCAAATGGCTTTTAAGGACAGTTGGATGCTAAATTTACTGAAGCTGGTAAGTATACTGTGGTAGCATAAGCGATATCCTCTTTCAGGAAATACACATTAAAGTATTTAGGAGTAAAGGGATATTACGATGCATGTAACTTATCCTCAAATGGTTTTAAAAAACCGTGTGTGTGTGTGTGTGTGTGTGTGTGTGTGTGTGGTGGGGGGAGAGAAAGAGAAAGGGGGAGAGAGAGAGAAGAAAGTACAGAATGAGACAGAAGAGGAGAAAAAACACAACAAATGGGATAAAATGTTAACAATAAATCAATCTGGATAAAGTTACATATAGTTTTTTGTGATATTTTTATTTTGGGGACTTTTCTATATGTGTGAACTTATTTCAAAATAAAATTTTTTTTTAAGTAGGAGAATGCAGATAAATGGGAAAAAAAGATTGTTGATCATTCTTGAACAGGGGTTGTGGGTAGATGGGAGTTCATTCTACCATTCTCTCTACTCTGTATATCTTTAGGGTTTTGTTTTGTTTTTGTTTTTTTGTTGTTGAGACAAAGTCTGTCACTCAGGCTGGAGTGCGGTGGCGTGATCACAGCTCACTGCAGCCTCGACCTTCCAGGCTCAAGCGAACTACCCACTTCAGACTCCTAAGTAGCTGGGTCTGCAGGCGCGCACCACCACGTCCAGCTAATTTTTGTGTTTTTTATAGAGGTGGTGTCTCACTATGTTGCCCAGGCTGTTCTCAAACTCCTGAGCTCAAGCGATCCACTCACGTCAGCCTCCCAAAGCACTGGGATTACGGGCATGAGCCACTGCACCTGGCATCTACTCTATACATCTTTGAAATTTTCTGTAATAAAATGTTAGACAAGAAAAATAAAGAATAAATGAAATCAGGTATGTAAAGTAGCTACCACAGTGCCTGGCAAACAGAAGGCATTCAGCAAATGACAGACATCATTATTACAACTGAGTTCACATCTATCTTGAGTATTAGCTTTTGGCATTTAATTGCACACCAGTATTCACTACAGTCCACAGATGTTGGATGGCGCTCTGCTGGATACTGCAGGGGACACCCACACAAGTCAAGGAGCTTATGCTCTCAGGACTTGGGTGATCACAATAACAAAAGGCAAAAACAGCAAAGGCTCAGGGGTCTGATGAACTGAGCTTAAATTAACGAGCCAACATCATCTCTTTCCTATGTAATCTTAGACAAAATAACATACTAACCAGGAAAATCTCTTCATCCATCATTAAAAAATTAAAACCATCTATTTCTGATAGATGAGCCTATTATGAGAATAAATGAGATGCTCAAAACGTGGCACTGTAAACTCATATTATATAAACATTAGTTCTCATTTTATTGTATGTAGAGCCAACACAGGGAGAATGATGCATGTAACATAAGCTACTACAAAGCAGAGTGGTACAGTGGTAAAGTGTTACAGGAAAAGATCGCATCTAGCCAGGAGAGCAAAGGAAGTTCTTCATGGAGAAGGTGGAACTCAAGACGGTCCTTAATGGATGAATGGGCAGAAAATAAACAGCCAGAGAGAGAAGTAAGGAGGACTCCAAGCAACTGTTCTATCCTAGTGAAGGCATGAAAAAAGAGAGCATCTGCACAGCAAAAGAAACTACCATCAGAGTGAACAGGCAACCTACAGAATGGGAGAAAATTTTTGTAGTCTACTCATCTGACAAAGGGCTAATATCCACAATCTACAAAGAACTTAAACAAATTTACAAGAAAAAAAATCAAACAACCCCATCAAAAAGTGGGCAAAGGATATGAATAGACACTTCTCAAAAGACATTTATGCAGCCAACAGACACATGAAAAAATGCTTATCATCACTGGTCAGCAGAGAAATGCAAATCAAAACCACAATGAGATACCATCTCATACCAGTTAGAATGGCAATCATTGAAAAGTCAGGAAACAACAGGTGCTGGAGAGGATGTGGAGAAATAGGAACACTTTTACACTGTTGGTGGCACGGTAAACTAGTTCAACCATTGTGGAAGACAGTGTGGCGATTCCTCAGGGATCTAGAACTAGAAACAACATTTGACTCAGCCATCCCATTACTGGGTATATACCCAAAGGATTATAAATCATGCTACTATAAAGACACACACACACATATGTTTATTGTGGCAACTATTCACAATAGCAAAGACTTGGAACTAACCCAAATGTCCATCAGTGATAGACTGGATTAAGAAAATGTGGCACATACACCATAGAATACTCTGAAGCCATAAAAAAGGATGAGTTCATGTCCTTTGCAGGGACATGGATGAAGCTGGAAACCATCATTCTGAGCAAACTATTGCAAGGACAGAAAACCAAACACCGCATGTTCTCACTCATAGCTGGGAACTGAATAATGAGAACTCTTGGACACAGGGCAGGGAACATCACACACTGGGGCCTGTTGTGGGGTGGGGGGAGGGGGGAGGGGTAGCATTAGGAGAAATACCTAATGTAAATGACGAGTTAACAGGTGCAGCAAACCAACATGGCACATATATACATATGTAACAAACCTGCACGTTGTGCACATGTACCCTAGAAAAAGTATAATTTAAAAAAAGAAGAAAGCAAAAGGAGAGTATCAGGGTGCAACAAAGTAACAGACTCTTTCACAGAGTCTCAGAAACAAACAAAAGGATAACCAAAAACACATCTGTAAAAGTAAATGAGAAGAAACTGCAGAAGGCCTTGCCTGACTCATAGGAGGGTCCAAGCAAGTGGTTCACTACTCATCCAGCCGCAGTTCCAGTACAAGGATTCTCCTCCTGCCCTGTCAGTGACAACAAATTTCACTCCGGAACTGTAAGGTTTTCTACAACAAGGCACTCTGTTTCAAAGGAAATAATGTAAGCAACACATACAATGCACACACTGCTATGAAAAGAAATGCTTGCTATATCCAGGAAAACTTCAATCCCAACAAAAATTAATATAATCCAAATGAGTTTATAATTTACATTTGGCTTTGGAATATAATTTTTTTCAGTGAGGAACTTCCAAATCATATTTTCTCAAGCCAATAGTAAAGTAAGAGAATTCTTTAACTACCAACCAAAAGATCATCAGAAGTGATCACACAACTTAAGTCAAATCCTGGCAACTTGATTGACTTTCCTGGAATGTGGATTAACTTAAAATTATATGACTGTGATCGTTTTTACATTTCATTTTGCCCAGAGAATGTAGCTGTGCTTTTTAGGAGAATGTCCTTTTGTTGTTTTTTTATAATCCTTTGAGTCACACATATCATGAAATAATGAATCCATAATTACTCCATCTTGATTTATACTTTTACATGAATAGTTTTATAAAGATTTAGGAAGAAAGCTGTGTAAAATGTCTTGTGACTATATAGCACACTAAAAACCATAAATCTATTTTAATGCACTTAACTGAATATTAAATTTTAAAATGGTGAGAAAAAAAAAGACCACAGAAAATTATGTAGTAATAATCTCAGAAATCACCATCTCAACCCACCTTCTAATTAGATAGACAAGGAAACTGAAAGCTAGGAAAATTAAGGGGCTTCCTTCCTGCTATCTAGTTAGGAAAAGATCTAAAGTTAAATTCATGTTTTTTGGCACCTGGCACACTAATGACACCACATACAATACTGGGTTCCCTTTGATATGATACATAACTGAAAGAAAACCCAAAAACCATACACAAATCCATGTTTACTTTTTTAAAAAACTGCCAAGTATTGCCATTGTTTTGAAGAAAGCACTTACAGGCTTATACTATCTCTGCCACCCCAAAAAAACCTCTAACCATATTGGAATATTGGGAAATATTCAGCTTTTAAATACTTATACCAGTTTAATGATTTTTAAAAAAGAAAACAGTAATAGATCAATTAAGCCTTCCAATGGGACACAAAAAGCCCCTGAAATAATGAGGAAACTGGATAGGAGTAACTCAAAGAATCTATGCAGGTGTGGCACTCTTGGCAGGCTGCTCAGCACCAAAGGCAGAAGTGATCACAAGTGTGACTCAATTCATAATATTAAAAGAAATCAAAGGAAGGCAAATCTAAGAAAGTCTGGTTCACTGATTTCTGTCAATTAACAGACCAAGTCTACTGCTTTTTGAAGAGGTCTCTGAATCCAAAGAAGCTCCCAACACTAGTAAGTTATCGCAGTGCTACCTTTTCATATCAAACTGATGTCCAGCTGGAGCGTAGAGCACGCCACAGCCATAATGCAGCTGTGGAAATGTGTTCCATTTGACTCTGTCCTGCGTGATTAAGGAGAGGACATGCTGCAGGTTTGGGAGGAGTAAGGAGCTCCCAGGCCTACCTCACAAGTACCAAAGTGTCGCTCTAGGAAGTTTCATTTATATAACTTCACATGACCCAGGCCCTCCACCAGAACTACTCTCTTACTTCTAGTGTCTGTAGTCCGAATACTGTGAAGTGAAGCAGAAATGAGGACTTATTGTAAGGTAGGGAAGAGCTTTCTTCACTTAAGAAATCTGCACCCAATCAAACAAAACTCAAGTTTGTGCCATTTCACAGCTTATTACAAAATTCTGCAAAATATTCAGTTGTCACTGAAGAAAGCACTTAGTGTAATAGGAAAACTGCACCTAATTAGTCACATGAAATCCTAACCAAAATATACCCTAAAATAACCTAAAATAGATTTCCTCTTATAATACAAGTAGTGTTATAAGTTTTCAAATGCTTAATTTTATTTTTACTATACAGCTACAATTCATGCAATACGCATATTTATGTGTAAACATTCTTCCTGAAAAACGATGTTTTGTAGGTAATCCATTCATTATTTGCATACATTTTACATAAATCACCACACAAAACAGAAAGATTAATATTTTAATTACTTTGTTTTCACATTTAACCAGCTGCACAAATTCAATGTAACTATTAATGGTGGCAGCCAAGCAAACAGAATTTCTTATGCCTAAATAGATAAAATTTATGTGCACCAAAGAATTGAAAAAATCTGATAAAACTTACTTGCTACTCCTGATGCAAGTCCATAAAGCAGTCCTCCCCCATCCGACTGCTGAGGGAAAACATGGGCTCCTGGAGGAGGTGGCTTTTCTTGTCTGATAAAGTTATATAATAAGGTCTTCACAAGTTTGCTGGTGTATGGAAGACTACACAAAAAGGAAAAAAAAATCAAACTCATATTTATGGGAGTCATCTAATTCTGAATAACAATACAGAAATAATTCTGCCATTAACACTATCTGTTAATACAAAAGGGCTATTGGCACAACTCACAGAAATTGAGCACTGCACACAACAGTGAAGACCATGGGCTTTGAGAGCAATTTTGAGGCTTAATCCTTGCTTTTCCTCTTATCACATCATAAGATATTGATCAAATTACTTAAATACTTTTTTTCTGCAGTGGGGAGAGACAAGGTCTGGTAGAGACAAGGTCTCACTATGTTGCCCAGGCTGGTCTCAAACTCCTAAACTCAAGCGATCCTCCCGCCTCGGCCTCCCAAAGTGCTGAGATTACAGGCGTGAGCCACCGTGCCCAGCCCACTTGAACTCTTGAACTCCAGTTACTTTATCTACATTCGGTATAACACTGTGAGCTATTATAAATTTAGTGCATAACACATTATCTGGCAATTGAAGGGAAGTAGTAATAAAGAATCAGTAGAAAAAAGCAAGAATTTAAAAATAACAATAGGACTACACTTTTTAAGTATGAAATTATTCAATTATTCAATTGGTATTAAACGAATTCCTGCAATCTAGAGTAAACTTTTTAACAGATTCTTTAATGTACTATTGAGCTTTTTAAATATGGTTTCCAAGATGAACCACAAAAATAAGTAAAGAACATATTACGGTTTAAATATTTGGCACCATAATGATACTATAAAAGCCTTACTTAGAAAATAAGAACACTAACACCCTCTATGTCTATTTTTAAAAAGCAACTTGAATACTCTGGCACTATAAGGAATGAAGTTCACAATCTTGTTTCAGCAAAGATGCACACAGTCCCATGATGCCAGCACTACTTCAAACCACGGTCATTCTGAGTGTCATTCTGAGTGTCTCTGTCAGAGAGGGTTCCAATGCAAACCTCTGACTCCAAAGCCCAGATCCTTTCCCTCAGTGATTTTCAAATATGTTCAAAGAACATACATGCCACAGGAATAATCAGGGTAGCAAAAAGAATATGAAGAAGACAAAGCTCCCTACTATCTGAGAACTTTCCTCAAAGGTACTTTATTTGGATTTGTTTTACATTTTTAAAGTTTTGTGAAGATTATGTTAATACAAGGTCAGGTATGTGCATATGTGTTGGTCATTTGCATCCACACCCTCTAGGAGATCGTAAGCTTCTGCTCAAGAGCATAGCCCCACAGTCTAACATGCCTGGCACATGGATAGCACACAGCAAATATTTGCAGGCTCAAAGAAGTAGGAATAGTCAGCGAAGAGGCTGCTGGAGAAGTCCAAAGAGAGTAAGGGGGCATAGATCACAGTTGTTTCAAAGGGACTGCTGAGAAAAGGAAGATACAAAAATAATCTGAATAACAAATATGACTTGACTGCTTAAACATAGACAGAATGAAGGAGATGGAAGAAAAAGATGATTTCAAAGTTTCAATTCTACGAAGCAACCACTGGAGAAGGTAATGAAGCTACCGGACAGGAAGAACAGGGAGGATGGGTAGATGGCACAGGAAAGCAGAATGAGGTTCCCTATGCACTGGGTTTAAAGAGACAATAGAACAACTAGAGGAAATACCTGGTTGGAGATATGGGACGATACTCAGGTAAAAGGACAAGACTAGAAATATAGATTTATACAATGAAAAAACTAGACATACTTAAAGTAGAAACATACCATGGACCTCGCATCAAATACTTGTGGCTGATGCTCTGTCGCAAAACTTCTTTGTGGAAGAGTTGGCAGGAAAGGAAAACAACCATTGTTGATATAGCTTCTACTGATATTTCATATGTAATATCTCTAAAATGGAAGAAAAACAGAGTAACAATCACTTTGGAAGATTAAGACACTATTCTTTTCTAAATGAACTATACATTTAAAAACTCAAATCTAAATATTCAGTATTTTCAGGTTACTGAAAAATGTTAATACGTTTAATACAAAAATTAAGTCAAGCAAAAATATTAAACTCCTTCCCTGTCATTAGCTGGTGTATTTGGGTTAGTTATCCCTTTATTTCCCTATTTTCCAGTTTCCATCTCCTATTAAATGACAAGTCTGTGTATAATGGAAATAGTTACTAGCAGTGTTCTGTTTTGAAGATTCACTCTAGACATCTATGTTCATTTCTGTTTAGTGATAATACAGAGACAAATACTCAGATTGTAAAGCTGAAGAGAAGGTACAGTGTAGGGAAGAAAACAATGCCTTTTCATGTTGATGATCACTTTACAATCAGAACAATAATACACCCTAGATCTTGTGTCTCTAGTGCCTACCTTTCTCAAGGTCAACTTTGCATGTTCAGCAAAATATTAACAGTAAACAAGTTATTTCTGTTTTATTAAGCATATTTTGATTATGAAGGGTTACTCTGTCCTCTCAAGATCATAAACCCCTTTGGGAAACAAGTCTTAGATCAAATAAAAAGAAAAAGATTCAGCTGAACAGAAAGCACACAGAGGAATAAAGGCATCCAGAAATTTCCAGTTACTGCAAAAGTTTAAACAGGATTATAATGGGGAACATGTTAAGAACAAGGAAGTAGAAACCTCAACAACGCAGTAAAAAGAGCAATAGCACCAAAAGAATACTAAAATATTTTTATAAAAATGAAATAATTATGAAAAACAAAGAAAAATACTTAACACCTACTTAAATGAAAGCTCATTAAACAAATTAATGATGACTTGATTCTAGAACTAGAAAAATTTAAATTCTACCAGATATCTTAAGGAGTTATTACTGATAGAAATATGTTTAAAAGGCCAGGCTCAGTGGCTCACGCCTGTAATCCCAGCACTTTGGGAGGCCAAAGCGGGTGGATCACCTGAGGTCAGGAGTTTGAGACCAGCCTGGCCAACATGGTAAAACCCCATCTCTGCTAAAAATACAAAAAATTAGCTGGGCATGGTGGCGGGCACCTGTAATGCTAGCTACTAGGGAGGCTGAGGCAGGAGAATGGCTTGAACCTGGGAGGCGGAAGTTGCAGTGAGCCAAGATCGTGCCATTGCACTCCAGCCTTGGCGATAAGAGCGAAACTCCATCTCAAAAACAAAAAATAAAGAAAGAAAAAGAAATATATTTAAAAATGACATATAAAAAAAGAAAAACACAAGAGACCCACGCAATTAGCCTTATTACGTGGTTGAATAAAGCTCAGCTCTACTCAGAAATCTGACTTTTAAAGTATTGTAGAACAATCTCTTTCCTGAAATTTCCATAATCACTGTTGTAAAAATTAACCTGTAAAAAGCAATTCTTGGGCATAGTGGCACATGCCTGTAATCCCAGCTACTCAGGAGGCTGAGGCACTAGAACCCAGAAGGTGGAGGCTGCAGTGAGCTGAGATTACACCACTGCACTCCAGCCTGGGCAACAGAGTGAGACTCTTGTCTCAAAAAATAAAAATAAAAAATTTAAAAAATAAAATAGAGCAATTCTTGTATTTGTTCTTCTTTCATGAATTGAATGAAAGACAAACTTGATGTTTCATGTCATGTTATGATTTACTAATGATGATTTGATTTGGGTGCTCAGAACCCCCAAAAATTTTGTATCACAATAATCATTCATTCAAAACATAGCCCATGCCTGTCTGGAATCCATATACAATAGTCTCCTGGCTAGGCTTTTCACTTGGGTCAGAGTTTAAAGCCAAATCCTGACATAACAAATACTTGGCTGTGAGTTAGAGCCTATTTAGATAGGCAGATGGATGACTATGTCCAATACATTTGCAAACGTTTTCTGTCTTTCTTTTTTTTTTTCTTTTTGGAGACAGGGTCTGTGTCTGTCACCTAGGCTGACACCTAGTGGCGCGATCTTAGCTCAGTGCAACCTCCACCTCCCAGGCTCAAGTGATCCTCCTGCCTTAGCCTCTCAAGTAGCTGGGACTACAGGCAGACACCATCATGCCCAGCTAATTTTTGTCTTTTTTACAGAGAGGGGGTTTTACCATGTTGCCCAGGCTGATCCGGAACTCCTGTGCTCAAGTGATCTGCCTGCCTGGGGCTCCCAAACTGCTGGGATTACAGGCATGAGCCATCGTGCCAGACTGCAAATGTATTTTGTCATTGCATCAATAATAAAGAATCAGCTGTGGTGGTTTACAATTTAACATCTTACTGTACACCTCAGATCTAGAAACAAATTGTTTTACTAAATTGTTTTAGTTTTGCTTAAACCAAAATCTATGACTACTAATAATTACTAGGTCTAATAACCTTAGGGAAAGAATACGTATTTAGAAAAAAGTGTTCTTCCCCTTCAAAATTAATTGGGCCAAACACAATCAGAAGTGAGAGAACAAAAAAAGTGTTAACCTTGGATCATCCTCTCTTACCATAGAATCCTATAAATGTAGAAGAATGAAGAGTAGAGGGTTTGATGCTGGGAGGTAAGGAAAGCTTCCAGCACATAAGAATACTGAAGCAATACAACATGACAATAAGAGTCACTGCAAGCTAAAAACCCATTTCCCCAAATTCCTAAACAGAACCATGTGTGTCTTCCGTAGGCCCAGAGAAACAAATTATATCAAATTGCTTATCACACAGTATTTTTGCTCATATGATGTTCAACAAATATTGATTAAAAATTTATTCTTACTATCTCTAGACAGGCATTATGCTACATATTGGGGACATATCCATCAACAAATAGACAAGGCTCCTGCCTTTATGAAGCTTACAATTTAGTGGAAAAAAGAAAAATCAAATAATAATCACTCCAAAAAGGACTATAAAGGAAAAAAACAAGTAATAACAGGAGAGGATTACAGGACACTCTGATAGTAACTATGGGATCAAAAGAAAGCGTCTCTTAAAAAGTGGCATTTAAAACCTGGAGTATGAGTAGCAATTACTTACAAATCTTTCTTACTATAATATATGAGACTCTAGCTAGAGAACCTTTCATTTTTGCTGTTGTTTATATTCTCAACTCTAGTATATAATAGGTACTCAATGGATAAATAAATGGAAAGATGGAGGGATCTTTACTGTTTTCATTTTGACTGGAAACTTATTGAATACCTTCCTTAATAGATCCATCAGCAAAGTGTACAAGGCATATATAACTTAGAATAGCAAAGAGGAAGAAGAATGCTGAGGTCAGGTAATATGTATTCATAAGCACAAATGGAATACTCATTGCAACAAAAATGTAAAGGGAATTTCATGAAAGAAGGATCCAGAATGTTGTTGACTGGCTTACAGCTGTCCTCTGTTGATTTTGCCTGACCAACATCCACCTCCTGTTCTTCTGGCAAAAGCAGCCCTTTTGTCCTCCTGAGAACCTCCCTCCCCTCCATACATGTGGATTGGATGGGGCACGACTCTGCCTCCTGGTGATCCACATTTGGCCAATAAAAATGGTCCTTGTCAAAATCCTTCCCAGCACTTCTGGAACTATCAGAAAAGAGGCACTCTCTCCGTCTGAGATTGTGAGTGCTAAGAACTATGTATGGATAGAGCTGCTACTGGTTTTCTCTGTCGATGGATCCTGCCTGAGAACATAGCCAATCACAGCAGTGACAAGAGATTGAGAACATCACAGCAGTGACAAGAGATTGAGGGGGAAGGAGCAAAAAGGAGAGAAGAAAGAGAGGAGTCCTAGTGAAGAGTCAGCGGAATAATCAAACATAGAAAAAGAAATTACTATGAAATCCGGCAAATCCCATGAAAGAAGATGAACTATCTGTATTAGGAACACAGAGATAACAGCAACCAATTCTGCCTGGGTCAGAAGGGAAATTCTTCACAAAGATGATGATATTTGAGCAGAGGAAGAACAAGAAGAAGGGGAAGGGCATTAAAGTGAAGAAACCATACAAAGGCAGCCACAAAAAGGTCTGGTAGTTTTGAAGGAAAATAAGAAATTCAATATCGATCAAACAGATTAAAAGAAGGTGGGGGAAAGGGGTGGGAGCAAAGGGACTCGAACTGGGAGTTGAGAAATTAATAAAATGGAAAAAGTATGTATATATTGGAGAAGTTAGATTAAAACAGTTATTAAAAAATCAAGAAACTATTCAAATAAATTTAAAAATCCAACTAGGCCAGATACAAGATCAACTTTGAAAGATAAATAGCGTTTCTCCTTAGCAGCACTAACCAACAATAGTAGGTTATCAAAAACAAAACAGCGTTTTGCAAGACTGCCAGAATAACTAAAATGTTTGGAATAAAATGTTTTGGTCCTTCATAGGACATCTATGAAGAAAAACATTTAAAAAGGACACAGTGGATGATCTGAACAGAATGACAATACTATGAAGATAATAATTCTACCCAGATTAATACAGAAAGTCAACGAATCACAACCAAAATTCTCACTCGACTTTTTTGAGGAACTGCATAAATTGACTCACTTTTATGAAATAATAAACAAATAGCCAAGTCAACCTTGACAATAAAGAATGAAGAGGGGCACTTTCCCTACTGGATATCAAGCCACTCTATACAGCTGTAGTAAGAAAAACAGCATGGTATTTGTATAAAAAGTAAACAAACCAAAGGACCCCAATTGATAATTCAAAGACAGACCTGTGTATATATGAAAATAATATACAATAAAGATTACGATTACTCCACAAATCAATGAAGAAAAGCACATTGTACAGAAGATGGTAATGGGAAACACCTCTTTTATTTCATAATGACAGATCCCTACACTTTACAACATACTCGAGACCTACTACAGAAGACTTAATGACTTAGATGTGAATAAAACTAAAGTTGATAGAAGGAAGTGTACAATAAGTTTGTAACATAAGCACAAGAAAGGACTTATTAAATAAAAGCCTAAGAACACAAACCACAAAGGCAAAAATTACACATTAAATTACATCAGAATTAAAGATTACTGCTCAGCAAATGAATCCCTGGACAAAGTTAACAGGCAGATAATAGACTGAAAGAAGAACACGAAACTAATATCAAGGCTATTACAAATAACTCCTGCAAACAACCAATAAAAAGGCAGGAACTCTGCTAGAAAAAAAAAATCAAAAGATATAAACAGGCAATCTGAAACAAGGTGATATGCCCCTATGCCCTAGAGAATGTAATGTGTTGTCAGGCATGTGGTGATATAAAAACCCTCATGCTCTGCTGATGGGAATACTGACCAGCATAGTCAGTTTTAGAGAACCTATGTCCATTCACACAGACACACAGACACACACGTGTGCATGCGCACGTGCCAAAGAAAAATCCACAGAGATATGTCTGAGAAATATAGTAGGCATCCTCTAAAATGACCCCAATCATGCCTGCTTCCTGCTATTCATGCCCTTGTGTAATCCCCTCCCCTCACAGAATACAACAAAAGAGAGAGTTATGTCACTTTTGAGAGATCAGCTTACAACATAACTACGATGTGTGTTGAGTAGCCCCTCTTGCTCTTCCATTTGCCGGCCAGTTGCCTTGCTGTAGGCTAACATACTGAGAGGTCTACACGGCAAAGAACTAAGGGAGGCCTCCAATCAACAGCCAGTGAGGAACTGAGGTCCTCAGTCCAACCCTTGAGGAGCTGAATCTTGCCAATAGCCAAGAGACCTAGGAAGCAAGGCGTCCCCCAGCTGAGGCTTCAAGTGAGACCAGAGCCCCAGCTTGACTACAACTTCATGTGACACCTTGAGTCAGAGGCTTAAAGCTACGGTATACTCAGACCTCTGACCCTAAAAAACTATGTAATAATATTTGTTGTTCTAAACAGCTAAGTTTTGGGTAATTTTTATGCAGCAATAGATGAACAACACGAAACATCCATTATTTGTGGGCATGCAAAGTTGGAGGCAATCCGGGTATAACCGATGAATTAAATAAGTAAAATGAGGCGGAGCCACACATGGAGCAGGTTTTGGGGTTTTTTGGGGTTTTTTGTTTGTTTGTTTGTTTTTGAGACAGAGTCTCGCTCTGTTGCCCAGGCTAGAGTGCAGTGGTGCCATCTCGGCTCACTGCAAGCTCCGCCTCCCGGATTCACGCCGTTCTCCTGCCTCAGCCTCTCGAGTAGCTGTGAACTACAGGCACCCGCCACCACGCCCAGCTAATTTTTCTGTATTTTTAGTAGAGACGGGGTTTCACTGTGTTAGCCAGGATGGTCTCGATCTCCTGATCTCGTGATCCGCCCGCCTCAGCCTCCCAAAGAGCTGGGATTACAAGCGTGAGCGACTGCACCCGGCCCACGTGGAGAAGTTTTAAAAGCCACAGACTAAGTGTTCACTTTGCATCACAAGTAACTCTTAAAAACAGTTTTGAGAGGAAAAAAGTAAAAAAAAAAACAGAATGAGTTCTATAACACAATTCTATTTACATACATTAAAAATACATGTACACATACAAATAACATTTTGTACCTGAACATATATATGTAGAAGTAAACATATTAAACACATCAGAATGGCTATCTATGGGAAAGAAAAGGAAATAGGGAATGGAGATAAAAGAGAATAAATGAATGGATGAATACTAAATGGAGGAAAGGACAGGCCTTACAGGAGCTGATGATAATAGTGCTAAAGAATGTGACACATAGCCAAATTCAACCCTATGTCTGATGAGTCTAAAACCAGGGCTTGTGGGATGAAAGGACACATAAGAGGATGGGGAACATACTGATGTGAGAAAATGTTTAAACTAATCCAGGAAACAAAAGACGTGTGCAATAAATCATTTGGGGGGACATAATGAGGACATCCACTAAAACAGTGACAACATGAATGAAAAAGCAATCAGATTTGAATAACATTTAATAAAATAAAACTACTACCACTCAGTGACAGATCAGACACTTAAAATGGGCAAGAAAAACAGATTAATCAAGAAACACTAAGCTTTCTAAATGTAGCACCCAGAGATGGTGATGCCATTAACTAAATCAAGGACACAGGAAATGGAAAATTGCCATATATACAGTCAACACTCATTATTCACAGATTCTGTATTTGTAAAATCACCTATTCACTAAAATTTATTTGTAACCCCCAAATCAGTATTGCAGCACTTCTGCTAACTGAACTAATCTACATTAATTTTCTAACTTGCACCAAAAAAATCCTAGACCAAATTTCATGACAAAAAATAGAAAGTAAAAAATTCCAAATGAATTCACAGATAAATTATACTATGACAAAGATGATAAAGGCTGGATGTGGTGGCTCATGCCTGTAATCCCAGCACTTTGGGAGGCCGAGGCGGGTGGATCACGAGGTCAGGAGATCGAGACCATCCTGGCTAACACGGTGAAACCCCGTGAAACTACTAAAAATACAAAAAATTAGCCAGGCATGGTGGCAGGCACCTGTAGTCCCAGCTACTCAGGAAGCTGAGGCAGGGGAATCGCTTGAACCTGGGAGGTGGAGGTTGCAGTAAGCTGAGATCGCACCACTGCATTCTAGCCTGGGCTACAGAGTGAGACTCCATCGCGCAAAAAAAAAAAAAAAAAAAAAAAAAAAAGATAAAATGATAAAATAAAAAGCAAGGTCTGTATTTCCTTTGTGTCACTGAGGGTGGATGTGGATGGGGTATTCATGAAAGAAGAGTGGCCATGAGTTGATAGTTATTGAAGCTGAGTGACAAGCACATGGAGTTTCATTATTTTCTCTATATTTATATGCTTGAAATTTTCCATAAATTCAAAAATATAAATTAAAAAATTGACTATTTATGAAGTGACTGTAGACCATGAGTTTGGGGAAGTCAGGGGCCTTTCTTATTCCTAGCTCCTCCCACAGTTCCCAGAAAATAGTAGGTATTTAACAAATATTAGAATGAATGAACCACTGAAAATTCTGTACTTAAATCTAATTTGCTAAAGTTGTCTGCTTTGAGAAGCTGAATATGTTCTATCAGCACTGTATTAGTTTTACATTGCTGCCATTAACAAATCATCACAAATGTAGCAGCTTTAAACAGCACCATTTGTTATCATACAGTCCTGGGAGTCAGAAGTCCAGTACAGGTCTCATGAGCCTAAAATCCAGGTGTCGGCAAGCTGCATTCCATTCTGGAGGCTCTAAAGAAGAATTCATTTCCTGTTCATTTGGGTTTTTGGCAGGACTCATTTCCTCGTGGTTGTAGGACCCAGGTCCCTGTTTTCTTGCTGGGTGTAAACTGAGGGCAATTCTTGGCTTCTAGGGGTCACCACATCCCTTGGCCCATGGATCTCTTGTTCCATCTTCGAAGGAAGCAAGGACTTTGAGTGACTCCTTATATCACATCTCTCTGACCCACTCTGCTTTGCTCATTTAAGGACTCATGTGTTAGACTGGGCCCGACAGGATAATGAATGACAGTCTCTCCATTAAAAGGTCTTTAACTTTAAACACATCTACAACATCACTTTTGACATATAAGTTATGTTACTCACAGGTTCCAGGGATTAGAGCGTGTACATCTTTGGGGTTTGGAATGGCATTAGTCTGCCTACCACTAGCACTCAGTAAGAATCAGATTATGTGCTAATTTCAGTAAAAACCAAAAATTTGCCTACCAGCCAGCATAAAAATATTACTCATTATTATACTATCTGCCAGATTAGGAGGGGAGGTGAGGATAATAAAAATACAGTCATGGGTCCCATAACAATATGTCAGTCAACAATGGACCACATATATGATAATGCTTCCATATTATAATGCCATATTTTAATGTACCCTTTCTATGTTTAGATATGTGTAGATACATACTTACATTGTGTTACAACTGCCTATAGTATTTAGTGCAGTAACATGCTATACAGGTTTGTAGCCTAGGAGCAACAGGTTGTATTATTCAGGGTAGGTGTGTAGCAGGCTATAACATCTAGGTTTATGTAAGTACACTCTATGATGTTTGCACAATTTCACAATATCCCCATCATTAAGCAATGCATAACTGTATACACAATGAAGCACAGCTTCAAATGGTAGCAAAGGTATAAATATTAAAAATAGCGAGAACAGAATGATTTTGTGGGGAGAAGGTGGGCAAAGATGTCAAGAACCTAATTTCCAATTTTTGTTGTCTGAGGATATTTCTTATAACCACAAAGCAAGGGAAAATTTAAATACACAGGGCAAAAATATTCAGACAAGGATAATCACCATCCCACAGCTGCCCACCCCACTAAGAATAAAATTCGGAGTCCTTAACTCAGCCTCTAAGACCCTGTATGACTTCTGCATCCATACTAACTTATCTTCTACCACATACCCTCCCCATCCTTGCTCATTCTGCTCAGCTCTACTGGCTTGCTTAGTGTCCTTGGATATACCAAGCATGTGACCGCCTCAAGGCCTTGAAGCTGCTGTTCCCTCTGTTAGAATACTCTCCCATCAAACAGTAACAGGACTCTGTCTTTGACTTTATTATAAGGTCCACTTCACAAGAAGCCCTCCCTTATGATCTTGGCTAAAATACCATCACATTACTATTTCTTTCATTGCCCTTATCACATCCTAACATTACATATTAATGTGTTTATTGTCTGTCCTATCCCACTCGCAACTAGAATTTATATCTTATTCAGTATTGTATCCCTAGCACCTAAAACAAGGACTGACAACCAGTGAATACTCACATATTTTTGAATAGTCTCTTCAACTATGCTCACAGGCACAGTGAGAAATTAATACTATTTTACCAAAACCAGGAAAATACATCCATTCATGTACAAATTTTAAATGATGAAAAATATCTGAAACTCCCAGCTTCTAAACACTTTTTTATGATTTAACACTCTGCAGAAAAATTTATGCCTGGGCATACTGGTTCATGCCTGTAATCCCAGCACTTTAGGAGACTGAGGCAGGAGGATCACTTGAGGCCAGGAGTTCAGGACAGGCTTGGGCAACATACAAGACCCCACCTCTACACCACATTAAAAAAAAAAAAAAATCACTAGACTCCTGGAGCCACAGTAACAGAACTAGTAGTAACAACAAAAATAATTACTCAACATTCATTTGAAACAAGACTTACTCAAAGTAGCCCATGCCTTCATTTAATCCATTTTCTGTAATAAATGGTATTGAAGATGACTGATGTTTTTCAAAAGTCAGTTTAAAAATAAGGAACCCAAATTTGGGTTCTACATATCTGGGGAAAAAATGATGTAAACAGAAAAACCCTGGAACAGCCATTTAAGAAATACATTTTAAAGAAACATGTGGGCAAAATGCAACTATCCATCAACTACTGCTTCCTCGTTACCACGTTCCCTCACATCTCCTAAGTCTCTGTGATGGCTTCAACTTCCCCTTCTGCCTCCGAACTGCTTGGCTAACTCATATTCATAACTCAAGACTTTGGACTTTGTTATTCTTGATTATTTACAAAATAGCCTGTAACTACAAGCCAAAGAACAAGAGATGTCACATGTCAACACACCACTTAATACGAATAAAAATACAAGATTTAGAGAAAACAAGAATTAATGCCTTAAAAAAAATCTCCTTTTGATCTGATGATGATTGAGTCTGCAGTTATCTCTCCCGTGAGAAATCTATCAGGAAGAAGAGTAGACATTTCTTATTTTTAAATCATTGTTATATAAGTTAGTAATAGGACTTCATCAGTAACATTCTAAAAGGACATTAATACATATAGTAGGACAACTGTATAACCTTTTGGGGGGGAAAAAAAAAACCTGAATCCATACCACAGACTCTATACAAAAATAAATCCCAAATATATCAAAGGTTTAAATCTAAAAAGAAATGGAAGAATTCCTTTATAACATGCTTTAGTGAAGGTCTTTCCAATCATTCATTGGGTATCTACTATAAGACAAACTTCACAGAGCTTAAATCTAGAGGGGCAGATAAATAAATATGTTATACATTAAATTAAAAGATAAGTGCTATGAAAAAAGTAAGGGTATAAAGGTAGGACCAAGAGTGCCAGGTTAGGGTAGAAGGGTAAGTAACAGGCTAAGCTGCTGTGACAAAGAGGTCTAAAGTTCAAGTATTTAAAACAGGATCAAAGTTAATTTCTCTGCCATATCATAATCCAGAAAATAATCCAGATCAGGTAGGCTCCACTTGATAAGAATACACAAGGCCCATGCTGGGAGGGAAGCTCTACTACCCTTTGCATGTGCTTCAAAGTTTGTGCCAGCTGTTATAATTTCCCACCAAAGAGAAGGGGAAAAAAATGTACTCCAAGGCAAGTCATTTCTCTTTTTTTAATGTAAAAGCATATATCTCTTCTTCTGGTACATCCATACCTAGCTGCAGGGGATCCTGATAAATGGCATCTCCACCTGGACAGCCGTTGTCCAGCTAAACTCTAAATAAAGAAGATAAATCTGGGGGACTGACAACCTATCACAGGTGTGTTACAATTTTAAATAAGAAGACCTCAACAAGGACTTGACATTTAAGCAAAGACTTGAAAGAAGCAAGGTGGCAAGGGAAGTGTCTTCCAAGTAGAGGGCCCAGCACACACAGTCCCTAAGGTAGGAATACACCTAGTACCACACGCAGTCCCTAAGGTAGGAATACACCTAGTACCTTTAAGGAACAACAAAGAGGCCAGTAGGGCTAGAATAGAATCTGCAAGAAGAGTAGTAAGAGATGAGGTTTAAAAAGGTAAAACTGAGTCAGCTTATAGATCCTTAAGCCTAAAAGCTATAAAAGATGGATAAATTTAAATTATTCAAAATTGTTTTATTAAAAAGTCATCATGATAAAAACAAAAATATCCTATAAGCAAGTAAGTCAACAGGCAAACTGAAAAAAATATTTAAATTCTAACACAGAAAGGGTTTTAGAAAGATACAATAGAGGCAGCAATACAAACTGAGCAAAGGATATGAGCAAAAACAAATTAACAATGTCCATCAATAAGGGCATGATTAAATATATTTTGATACTGATCTACAATAGAACATTATATAGCTTTTGAAGAAGAGTGAGAAAGGCTGTGGAGAAACTGAAACCCTCTTTCATGGCTGGCAGGAAGGTAAAGTGGTGAAACTGCTGTGGAAAAGTTTGGCAGTTAACTCAAAAAGTTAAATACAGAGTTACCATATCACTTAGCAATTCCATTCCTAGATGCATACCCAGAAGAACTGAAAACGTTTCTACACAAAATCTTGTACATTGATGCTCAAAGCAGCATTACTCATAATGGCCAAAAAGTAAAAATAAACCCAATGCATATCAACTGGTGAATAAGCAAAATGTGGTATATACAGACAATGGGATACTTTTCAGCATAAAAAAGAATGAAATACTGGTACATATTATATAACATGAATGAACTCTGAACACATTATACAAAGTAAATGCCAGATACAAAAGCCATATATTGTATGATTTCACTTGCATAAAATATCCAGAATAGGGAAATGCATAGACAGAAGGCAGATGAGTGGTTACTAGGGGCAGAAGAGAGGGATAAATGAGGCCTGAAGCAGTCAGGCCCATTAGCAAATGGGTGCACAGTTTCTCTTTGGATAATGAAAATGTTCTATAATTAGATAGTGGTGTTGGTTTCACAACTTTGTGAACATACTGCAAACCACTGAACTGTATATTTTTAAAGGGTGAAAATTTTAGTATTTAAAATATACCTCAATGAAGTTGTTATTTAAAAAATAAAAATGAGAAAGTTCTATATAGTGTACAACAACTGCCAGGATAGAATGTTAACTAGAAAAAGAATAAAGTTCAAAACAATATGTAGAATTTCCTGCCTTTTATGTGGAAGCAAGGTGAAATAAGAATCTACATTCATAACTGAATATACAGATGCTCTTTGACTAATAATGGAATTATGTCCCAATAAATCTACTGTAAGTTGAAAGTATCAAAAGCCAAAAATGCATTTAAATACCCTAACCTATTATATTATAACTTAGCTTAGCTTACCTTAAACATGCATGAATACTTAAATAAGCCTACAGTTGGGCAAAGTCATCTAACACAAAGCCTACTTTATAATAAAGTGTTGAATATTTCATGTAATTTATTGAACACTGTACTGAAAGTGAAAAATAAAATAGTTGTATAGGTACTTGAAGTACAGTTTCTACTGAATGCCTATCGCTTTCACATAATCGTAAATTCAAAAAATCATGTCAAATTATCATTAAGTTGTAGGTCATCTCTATATTTGTAAAAAATTATAAGGGCAAGTAAGAAACTAAGAATAGCAGTTAACTATGGAGGCCAATGGAAGGACTAGGGAGATGGGAGACAAGGATGAGAGGGAGATTGTTCATGCATACTTTTATGTGTTGGATTTTTGAATAATATAAACGCATCATCTATATAAAAATTAAGTTAATAACTAAAAACAGAAGACTGCCATAAATATTAAAAACTGAACTTCTATTCATTAAAATATAACATATTGAAATAAAAGCAAAGAAAAAAACGAAGTTACCCTAATCACAAACAGTATGCTGCAGGAGTCACCTATTCAAAATTAAGAAAGTTAGGGTCTGCTTCTAAGTATCTATTAACTCACTCTGTTAACTTCAATAAATAACTTCTCTGGGTCTCAGTTTTCTTATTTGTAAATAAGTACACTGTGCAAGAGGACCTCTAATGTCATTTCCTCCTGTAACTTTCTATAATGCTCTTAAAAAGGAATTCAAAAGCAATGTTACATTTCTGTGAAGACAAAATTAAAAATATATTAATTTGGCTATCTTAAGTGCCAAATAATCAGGAAAAAGAGCCAGAGAGGCCAATACTTGAAAGAAACCAAAATTCTACCATGCTGAGTGTGGTGGTTTTTAGAAGATGAAAAATGTTTTAATCCAACAGATCTTTCTTGTTTTAATGTCAGAAGATTTTCATTACACAATCACCAAAACAAAGTCAACCTTAAAAAGCCAAAATACTGCTTTGGCTGCCACATTATCCCAAGAACTTTCCACCATCTGCTCTGGAAATGTCCTAGAACAAACTACTGCTGGAGCAGTTATTAATTTCATGTGAAGAAAAAGAGACAGGCGCCATGACCCTGCACTGCACTGCTAGGGCACAGTGGAACACTTGGATAAAGACAAAAGACTTCAGGAAATGGGTGTTAGTGTTGGCTAAGAGCAGTCAACGAATACAGAGGAAAAAAACATCCTCCTTTTACTTACTATTGGATAAGAAACCTGATGGTACTGTAAATGGAACATAAGTTTAATAAAAACAACTGACAAGTTCAAAGGATTGAGACCAAAATTTAGAAACATCAATGCATGCCAACATGGAGATTCTAGGAGTCAAATATGGGGAAAGACTAAAAAATAATATGCTATAGTACAGATATTATCAACAAAAGTATGTTAGTATAATGGCCAGTTTTAAAAATTAACAAATCAAAGACATGGTAATACTCCTCATTTATAAAAGTCTTAACACTAGAAGAAACAGTGCTTGGCATTTGGGATTCAAGAAATGTGGATTTTAGTCTCAGAACTGCCACTCAGTACCGTTATCGACCACATTACCTATCAACTTCATCATATATAAAAACTAAAGGGATGGATCACACAAATTAAAATATCCATTACTTTTTTTATGATTTATAAAAAAAAAAAAATGGGCCAAGTGCGGTGGCTCATGCCTGTAATCCCAGCACTGTGGGAGGCCAAGGCGAGTGGATTACCTGAGGTCAAGACATAGAGGCCATCCTGGCCAACATGGTGAAACCCCGTCTCTACTAAAAATACAAAAATTAGCTGGGCATGGTGGTGCACACCTGTAATCCCAGCTACTCGGGAGGCTGAGGCAGGAGAATCACTCGAACCCAGGAGGTGGAGATTGCAGTGAGCCATGATCGCGCCACTGCACTCCAGCCGGGTAACAGAGTGAGACTCCTCACCAAAAAAAAAAAAACCCACACCAGATGCAGTGGCTCACGCCTATAATCTCAGCACTTTGGGAGGCCGAAGTGGGCAGATTACTTGAGCACAGCAGTTCAAGACCAGGCTGGCCAACATGGTGAAAACCCGTCTCTACTAAAAATATAAAAACTAGCCGAGCATGGTGGTGGGCGCCTGTAATCCCAGCTACTGGTGAGGCTGAGGCATGAGAATCGCTTGAACCTGGGAGGCGGAGGTTGCAGTGAGCCGAGATCGTGTCACTGCACTCCCGCCTGGGTGACAGAGTGAGACTGTCTCAAAAAACAAACAAACAAACAAACAAACAAAACATAAAACCATAAATATTAAAAACTGAACTTTTATTAACTTAAATACTACACTGTATATGCAAAAAATGCATCAAATATTTAAAATATAGCCATAAATTTTCTTGAAATAAACTAAAGTTCAACACAAAAAAAGTTATTAAAAATATTCTTAAAAACAAAAATTAAGATAGACTGACAGATTGAAAAGATGGACATATAATGATAAAGCAAATATTCCAAAATTGTAACAAGTATAGAATTTATGGTGGGTAAGTGCATGTCCAAAGTGCAATTAGGTCAACTCAAAATGTTGCATTCATAAAACATGGAATAATCAGAGAAAAAGAACTCTCCGGAACTAAAAATGATTGTAAAATTTCATCAAATGTTAGAAATGGCTTTTAAAAATATTAAGAGATATTCAACTTCACTTACAATGAGAAAATGCACATAAGAATCACAATATAACTAGGCGCCGTGACTCAATCTGTCATCCCAAAACTTTGGGAGGCAAAGGCAGAAGAATTGCTTGAGGCCAGAAGTTTGAGACCAGCCTGGGTAACATAGCAAGACCTCGTCTCTACTAAAAATTTTAAAAATTAGCTGGGCATGGTGGCACACACCTGTAGTCCCAGCTACTAGGGAAGTGGAGGAGGAAGGCTTGCTTGAGCCCAGGAATTCGAGCTTGCAGTGAGCCGTGATCGCACCACTGTACTCCAATCTGGGTGATAGAGACCCTGTCTCAAAAAAATTTAAAAAAGGATCACAGTATGACTTCAATTTTTAACTTACAAAAAATTTTATAATGTACAATGTTTGCAAGGGTCTACTAGAGGCTTTTGGTGGGACTATAATTGGTATAATCTTTTTAGGGAATAAATTGTTACCAAATTTATCACATCTTTATCAAAACTTAAAATGTGCACAATTAATGCCAACTCTAAAATACATATGATGGCTATATCTGTATATATGAAGTGAATTTATGTACATGAATATTCATTGGAGTGTTGTTTATAACAGTAAAAGACTGGAAATGAACTAAATTTTCATAAAAGACTGATTAAATTATGATATATTCAGACAATCCATACATAGCTATAAAAAATCAAAGTTGATCTATAGCTACTGATTGGGAAAAATCAAGTTAAAAGTGATAAAAGCAACTTACAGAATAGTCTGTGTGGCTGGTATCATTTTTATTTAAAAACACTTTTGGCTGAGCGCAGTGGCTTACGTCTGTAATCCCAGCACTTTGGGAGGCCAAGGTGGGCGGATCACAAGGTCAGGAGTTTGAGACCAGCCTGGCCAACTTGGTGAAACCCCATCTCTACTAAAAATACAAAACTAAACTGAGCATGGTGGCGGGCGCCTGTAATTCCAGCTACCTGGGAGGCTGAGGCAGGAGAATCATTTAAACCCAGGAGGCGGAGGTTACAGTGAGCCAAGATCTCACCATTGCACTCCACCCTGGGTGACAGGGTGAGACTCCGTCTCAAGAAAAAAAGAAACAAAAAAAAAAAAAAGAAACACTTTTTATGCGGTATGCTATGAATGGGAGAGGGAATAGAAGATTAGACAGTAAGGGTCCAAAGTGAGAAGATGACTTATTATATTCCCTTTTATACCGTCTGATTTTTTTCCATGCACACATATTACCTATTAAAAATAAGTATTTTAGTACAGAAATTTTGATGAGGGAGGTCAAAAGCTAAAAATCAAACAAATTTCCAACAAGTTAGAATTTTTTTAAAAGATGTAAAAAGTTGAGATAAGAGAGGTTAAATCTACAAAGTCCAGTATCTGACTTGAACATGAGTTTTAGAGAGACTTAAAAAGTTGAGATAAGAGAGGTTAAATCTACAAAGTCCAGTATCTGACTTGAACATGAGTTTTAGAGAGACTTAAAAAAACAGGGAAGGGCCGGGTACGGTGGCTCTCGCCTGTAATCCTAGCACTTTGGGAGGCTGAAGAGGGCAGAACACTTGAGGTCAGGAGCTCAAGACCAGCCTGGCCAACATGGTGAAACCCTGGCTCTACTAAAAATATAAAAATTAGCCGGAAATCGCTTGAACCCGGGAGGTGGAGGTTGCAATGAGTCAAGATTGTGCCACTGCACTCCAGTCTGGGCAACAGAGCGAGACTCTGTCTCTAAATAAATAAATAAATAAAAATACATTTAAAAAGAGGGAAGAAATGCACAAAGAAATACTGAATAACACAAAAAACTGCCCATAGTTGAAGAACAAATATTTACTGACTAATAAGCAGTTCCATCAATGAAAAAATATCAGCCACACTAACACATCACCATATTTCAGAATTCTAAAGACAAACCCAAGATTCTAAAATCTTCCACCGAGGAAAAGAAAAAAAAAAAAAACCATACAGAGCAATGATAATCAGATGGCATCAGAATTCCCTCTAACAACACTAATAATATTATTAGACAATAATGGAATACCTTCAAAACTCTAGGGAATACTGATTATCAGAAACTCATAACTAGCCTACCTATCATTCAAAGGTAGACATACAAGACAAATGCATACAAATATAGACAAGTAAGGACTAATACTTTCTTCAAAAGCTACATGAGAATGTGCTACATGAAAACTGAGGAAATAAACCAAAAATGGCTTTAAAGAATATCAGGCAACTATGGAGGCCACCCAAGAAAATATTGAAGAGGAATCCCAGATGACACAGCTATGTGATAGCCCTAGAAAGCAACTAGTCTAGATTGAAGCAAGAGGACTGATGGTGTCAATGAGGGTAGTCCCAAGACTACACGTAGAACTTTCAAAAATTAGGCTAAAATAATAAAAAAAGAATGAAGTACTGATCCATGCTATAACTAGAATGAACCTTGAAAACATACTAAGTAAAACAATGCAAACACAAAAGACCATATGTGATACGATACAATTTGTATGAAATGTCCAGAATAGCCAAATCCCATAGAAACACAAAGTAGGTCAGTTTTGCTAGGGGCTGAGAAATGAAGAGTGACTGCTAATGGGCACATGGCTTCTGCCTGGGGTGCTGAAAATGTTCCGGTATTAGATAATGGTGATGGTTGTACAATTTTGTGAATACACTAAAATCAATTAATTGTAGAAGTTAGAAAGCTGAATTTTGTAGCATATGAATGCTATCTCAATAAAGCTTTATTTTTAAAAGTGAAGCTAAAATAAAGGAAAAAACACAAAAAGCTAAGAAATGCCATTAAATTCCAAGAAAAACAAAAACTTCCATGGGAAAGTAGATCACGCTGTACTTCTTGCCAAGTGGTTGCCAGGGACTAGGAGTTGGGATACAGACTGACTACAAGGGAAACTAGGGAACTTGAGAGGGATGTAATTGAATTGTTCTACATTATAATTTCAGTGTGTGTAACTGTATGCATTTGTCAAAACTCATAGAACTGAACAATAGAAAAGATGAATTTTGCTAAATGTAAATTATACATCAATAAACCTAACTTTTAAAATAAAATAAAACCTCCTGTGATACTGGAGTGGATTTTTGTAGTTGAAGCTGACTCTTAAGGAATCAACTATGGATTATTTAGCAAAGTTTGATGCCCAAATAACTGACAGTATCTAGTGATTTACTTTATTAAACTCTCCCTGTGCCTAAGTACATTACTGGGAGGGTCTGATTTTTTTTTAAAGCTTTTCAATACTCTTTATTGAAATACAATATATCTACTGCAAATTACAAGTACACATATTGCTTTCTCTGTAAATTCTGATACTCTGTCATCCTGACAGATTTTTGGGAGGGAGTAAAATAGGTCCAAAATGTAGAAACAAAAAAGTTTCCAAATTCCTCCCTAGTCAGGTCTTCATAGAGTAGTTTCATTAGCCGATTTAAAGTAAATTCTCAAAACAATAAATATACTCAAAGAAAATATACACATTTCCAAGTCACTTCTCCCATTTAGATTATCTATCCCCTAACTTAGCTCCAATCATGTTACAAGATTTACCTAGATGTCTTCTGATCTAGAAATTAGTAATATTTTAAAACAATTAAAATACATCGTAAAACTTCAAGAGACGGAGAGTTCCGTCTTCTCATTATTTTTATTGAACCCAACTAATCCCTGCTCTTTGGCTTCCTTTTGTGTACTTCCTACAAAGAATATTCTTAAGTAAACTTGTCATCCTGGGATAAAATAAGTAGATATTAAAGTACAGATAATACAAGTAAGAAGAGAAAAGAAAGAGAACTGAATGAAGGGTGTGGGAAGTAGTATCTTTAATTTACAAAGGGAAAGTCAAGTGTTACTGCCTATATTTGAAGGAATAAAGACATATATTACACAGAAAAACTAAAAATGATAATTTAAATATAATAGAATATAGCAAGGGAAAAGGTGCAAGTAGAAGGAGATAATCATCTGAGCAGACGTCAATAAATAATTTAATGAATCAAAAAAGTGGTATACATTTACATTAAGAACCAAGAAAATAAAACACTTGGATATAAATCTAACAAAATATGTATAAAAGCTGTATGAGCAAAACCATAAAACTTTGATGAAAGAAATCAAATAACTAAATAAATAGAAAGATATTCTATATTCATGGATAGAAAGACTCAATATTGTCAAGATTCCTCTTAATGTGATCTACAGATGCAACACAATTCAAATCACAACACCTGCAAGTTACTTGGTAGTAACTTGTAGTAACACAACAAACTGGTTCTAAAGTTATACAGAAAAGCAAAAGGCCTATAAATATCAACACAAAATTGAAACAGCAGAACAAACTAAAAGGACTGGAATTATCCTTCAAGACCTATTACAAGGCTACAGTAATCAAGACAGCATGACACTGGCAAAAGAATAAATAGATCAACAGAACAGAACTGAGCACTCAGAAATAGACCCACATATAGGTAATTGGTCTTTGACAAAGGAGCAAAGACAGTATAATGGGGAAAGGTAGTCTCTTCAACCAGATGCTGAAACAACTGGATATCCACATGCAAAAAAAAGACAGATCTAAATATGAAATGCAAAACTATAAAACTCTAAAACGATAAAATAGGAGAAAATCCAAATGACCTTGGGTATGGTGATGACTTTTTGGATACAACACCAAAGGCACAATCCATGAAAGAAATTATTGATAGGAAGATTAAAATTTTTAAATTTAAAGTTTCCTACTCTGTGAAAGACATGATCCATCAAAAAAATAACTGAGAGCAAGGGCCTCATTAAAATTAAAAATTTCTATTCTGTGAAAGACACTGTGAAGAGAATGAGAAGAAATGCCACAGGCTGGGAGAAAACACTTGCAGAAGACATATCTGTTAATGGATTGTTATCTAAAATATACAAAGAACTCTCAAAACTCAGCAAGAACACAACCCAATTAAAAAGTGGACCAAAGACTAACAGATATATCATCAAAAAAGATACACAGATGGCACAAGCATATGAAGAGATGCTCAACATCATATGTCATTAGGGAACTGCAAATTAAAACAATGAGATACCACTACACATCTATTCAAATGCCAAAATTTAAAACACCAACACCACCAAACGCTGACAAGGATGTGGAGCAATAGGAACTCTCATTCATTACTGGTGGGAATGGCAAAACTGGTACAGGCATTTTGGAAGACAGTTAAGCAGTTTCTTACAAAATTAAACATACTTTAACCATCATCCATTCATCTACTCTGTATGATATGACAATGATAGATACATTTCATCATGCATTTGTCTAATCCCATAGAATATAAATTTCTTACAAAATTAAACATACTTTAACCATCATCCATTCATCTACTCTGTATGATATGACAATGATAGATACATTTCATCATGCATTTGTCTAATCCCATAGAATATAAATTTCTTACAAAATTAAACATACTTTAACCATCATCCATTGATCTACTCTGTATGATATGACAATGATAGATACATTTCATCATGCATTTGTCTAATCCCATAGAATATAAATTTCTTACGAAATTAAACATACTTTAACCATCATCCTTTGATCTACTCTGTACATGACAATGATAGATACATTGATCAACACATTGATACATTGATAGATACAATTGATACACTGATCAATAAACTTATAGATACACTGATAGATGTATCTATCAATGTATAGATATCAATAGATATAGATATCAATAGATATGCATTGATATCTATCATAGATATCATAGATAGACATCAATGTATAGACAGATGTATCTATCAATAATTGATAGGTACATTGATAGACAGATGATACATAGATAGATGATACATTGATACACTGACAGATACAATTGACAGATACAATTGATACATTGATCAACACATTGACAGATACAATAGATATATTGATCGATACACTGATAGATACATTTCATCATGCATTTGTCTAATCCCATAGAAGATAAACACCTACAGGGAACACTAAAGTAAACTATATTTGGGTGATAATCCAGTGCCAATGCAGGTTTATTAATTATAACAAATGTATTCCTCTGCTAAGGGACACTGACGGTGCAGAAGGCTATATATGTGTGGGGGTGGCTTGACATTAATAACTGCAAATTTTAATTCTCCCAACAAACAACTAATTTTTTTTCTTTTTAATTCTGTACTTTCTGCTCAATTTTGTGGTGAACCTAAAATTACTCTCAAAACTAAATGTAAAAAAATAAATATAAAGACTTATATTTTCAAAATAATGGTATATTATTTAGAAATATAAAAGGTTAAATGAAGGTAAAGGTTTATATAAACCACCAGAACAGGTGAGAATTTAGAAAGTTTGTCTCTCAGGAGGAAACATTTAAAAAGGGATGAGACAAATAAAATTTGTTCTCATTATAAGCCTCTGTGCAATGTGATTTTGTCTCCAAACCATGTGCATACATATATGACCATTTAAAATTCAGCATCAATGACTACCAGAAAATATTCAAATGTAATATAATCTGGATTATGTCTGAAAAGAAATTACTCTGTAAAGAAGTAAGTTATATGTCAGAAAAAATTAAAAAGAAAAAAATCAATTGTTTGTTGGGAGAATTAAAATTTGCAGTTATTAATTTCAAATCACTTTATTCCTATTTTGCTACACATGTATTAATAACAGTAAACAAAATTAACAGCAGCATTCAGTAACAATCTTGGTTTTTTACCAGGAAAAATTCTCTGAAGGCACCAGACATCAATTTTCAAACTAAAAAGCTACTGTAAACTTAATACGTAATACTGTCTTGGTATCTGAAAATACTACAATCTTTGATTCTTTGATTCAATCGATGCCTTAAATGCCTAATTCATTCAGAAAGCTATACTGGATGTTTACCTTGCAACACCTAAAACTTAAAATACTGACTTGCTGTAGTCACCCCCCAACCCTACCCTCACTCCTCCACCCACCTTACGGCTAGATTCAGAGAAGTATTTTAGCATCAACATGCAGGGCTGTAGAAAGGCATTTTCCCAACAGCTAGGCCCTTCGTTGCCAACCATGGGTCTCTCCTGTACCTTCACTCTCTTCCAACGACTTGGAGACTCCATAAAGAAACCATTTATGACTCTTTAGGTTCTTGAACCATCTACTCACTGTTACTACCAAATGTTTTCAGTACTCAAATTTCCACAGTAGAACATCTAACCCAGTACTATTAGTCTATGGATCCAATAAATGTGCATCTTATATAATGTTATTACATTTTTAAAATGCTATAAGCTGAATTTTATAAATAAGATTCTCAGTTTCACACTCAAATATTTCCAAAATGGATTTTAGAAAAATATTTCTAATAATTATATTCTTTTTTATATCTCAATAAACAGAGAACCCTAAAAATAATCAAATCTTTAGTCCTCTAACATTTGAGTCTTTGCTACATCAACATTGCTTCTTTATCCCTAATATTCCACAAACCCTCTGCTCAACCTAATGTGCTTGTGATTTTCCAAATACATTATTCATACCTAAGAAGTCCCTATCCAGTTCTTTTCTGCCTCTTTAATGATTTAGCCAGTGCTAATCTGTTCAACTCCAAATGACTGTGGCATCTACCAATGTTCTTCTCATCGGGGTATCTTTTTGTCTATCTACCTCTAAGCTCTTCAAGAGTCACACCTTTTTATGTTCAGGGTCTACTCCACTGTACACACATAGTATATTCACAATATGTTTTTGAGGATGACCTGAATTAAAAAGAAATTATTATACTAAGAATAATCTAGGGACTACTGAGATATAAAGCCCATCGTCCCTAAACTAAACGGCCCCAGAATACTCAGCATTTATAACTAATTAATCTACTAGTCCCTTAAACATTCTCAGGTGTTATTTCTCAGTGTTTCAGCTTCCAGTAGCCCCTTTCTACTACCAATGTCAGTAAGACACCCTGTTGTTACAATGTGCCAACTACAAATGAGCCATTACACTTGCAGTGGAATATGCCTTAGCACAATACTGTTTCCATATAGACTAGATGCTGAGAAACAAACAAAATGCTTTAAGCACAGTGAACAGGGTAGACCCTTACTAATTTACTCAGTAAAGAAATATTTGAGTCTACCATGTGCCAAGCTAACCTGAATATCATGGATGCAGCAGCAGTGAGCAAACCAAATGCTGCCACAGAGCCCTTGTTTTCATGGAGGTTTCATTCTAGTTTTATTGGGAAAATATGAGCAAGAGAGGTAACAGGTAATATGAAGAGTAGTGAAAAGTGTTAAGACAAAAAACAGGCCAGGTGTGGTGGCTCTTGCCTGTAATCCCAGCACTTTAGGAGGCCAAGGCAGGAGGGTTGCTTGAGCCCAGAATTCAAGGCCAGCCTGGGCAACACAGCAAGACCTCATCTCTAAAAATAATTTTAAAAATTAGCCAGGCATGGTGGCACACACCTGTGGCCCCAGATACTCAAGAGTCTGAGATGGGAGAATTGCTTGAGCCTGGGCAGTTGAGGCTATACTGAGCCATGATTGTGCCACTGCCCTCCAGGCTGGGTGACAGAGTGGGAATCCCATCTCAAAAAAATAAATAAATAAGTAAATAAATAACACATGAAAAAAGACACAGAATGAGAGGGCAGCTATTTTCAGGTGGTCAAAGCTACTCTATAGGGTAGTCAGGGTGGCCATTTCTAAAGAAACAAAACCTGAAGCAGATGAAAGCTTGAAGGAGGTCAGAACGTGAGCCATGCAAATATCTAAAGGAAGACAGACTGTAGAAGGAAAGAAGGCAAAGGCCCTAGACACAGCATGGACTGGCATGCTCCACATTAGCAAGACCACCAGTGAGGGTTAGCAGATGACATCAGATATCCCCTGTACTCGACAAGTCACAGTACACAAATAGATACACACTACCTGAAAAAGGCAGTGAAAGCAATTAATTATGAAACTCTCATCTTTATCAATCTATACCTTACGAAAAAAACTACAAAAAGTTTTCTTAGATTAAATTATAATTGACAAATCTGCAAATCAGGGCCAGGATAAAAATTAAACAGTCCTCAATGAGTTCACAGGTTCATAAGAAAGACCACAGAAATGGATCCCAGAGAAAGAGGCTGTATTTTGGGTCTGAGGCCAATAGAAAGAGGCCTACTCTGAGCAGACCTGCCCAGAGTGGTGGCACTAGTGAGAAGGAGTGGGGCCTGTGCTTGACACTGACATCCTCATGTACAACTAACAGCCGCAGATTTGCTGAAAAATGACAGCAACAAAAACAGATACAAAGACAAGGGAAAAAAATCTAATTTGAGTCCTCAAAATAACTTCCATTTCTTAACAAAACAGCATCACAAGTAGCCCCAAAATACAAGGATGGGTCTATACGGCATCACTGCTTCTGTGGCTATGGCCACACCTGACTCCACCACTCGGTTGGTTCCCACAAGTCTCATTCAGCCCTTATAGTAACACTAGAAGAACCCAGACAGTGTCACAAATTCCGAGCGCTGGGCTTTTACCTCTGGCTTACCTACCCACGTTCTTTCTGTTAGAACACTCCATATTAGTGTCTTGAGGAAAATACCTTTATCTTTATTACTTTCCTGTTTACTTCACTGAGACACAGGGAAGGTATAAAAATCAAAGGCAAGGATTTGCTTTTGGCAGATTTATTTAAATTCTAGTGGGATCGATCCAATATACACTGAAAAATGTCAAGCCCGTGCATGACTTAATCTTTATTTTAAATATATAAATGCTGAGAGCTATGGAGTTAAGGAAGGATTCCTGAAAGATGAACAATTTTAATGAAGATTAGTACCTCCGTGAATTAATATTTTATCAAGAAATCCAAAGTGTCTGAGAAACAGTAGCCACTAACTACTTAAAAGTGAATCTTCATTACAAATGAACTCCTACAAACATCACTGTAATGAACTTCTGGGAGTTTATTTCAAGTACTGCCACTGATCCTATTCTCTTTATAATAAGGTATCATTTACATTTTGGTTTACAGATCTCTAAATAAATATATAGCATACACATGTATGTGTCCGTGGTAAACCCTTTGCTCTCAATATTAACAGAATGATTTTAAAAGTCTCATAAGAAACATTTACGCTAGTTTGAATTACCCTCAGTGGCCATTAAAATTCATTTCATCTTGTTATTTACCTGCTAATGCAGCACAGGATGAATTACTAATGTGAAATGTGAAACGTTTATAGCACTTCTGATGATGTTCAGGTGTGAGAGCATTCCTGGTTTGCATATATTCCTATTTCCTCTTAAATTATACACTGATCCATAAATACTGCACTACAGTTAGAGGAAATGAAACATTTAAAGAGTAGTTTGGTTTCACATGGAAACCGTTACCAAGACAAACCTTGTAGGATGGAGTTCCAAGAACATTAAATCATCAGAAATTGTTTCAGCAGCTGGTTAAAGCTGAGTGTACATAATAGGAGACAACTGGCTAGCTGTGCATTTTCAGCTAATTTAAAAGGTATAAACACATTAAAACACTGAAATGTTTGACATATTACAACACAATCAGCTTGCTCCTCAAGAGTGTTTAAATCGCTGCTCTATTCATTGTGTTTGGAGCCAATTTACTATCTAAAGGTATTTACTGTTTCCATCACCCTGAATGTCACCAAAACATTTTATCAATAAAGGCAAAAAAAAAAAAAAAAGTGTGTACTCATTTAGGATATACACTAAATTCCTGGTATTGTGTTATATAAAAAAAAAAATATTTAGGGCTGAGCGTGGTGGCTCATGCCTGTAATCCCAGAACTTTGGGAGGCCGAGGCGGGCAGATCACAGGTCAGGAGTTCAAGACCAGCCTAACCAACATGGTGAAACCCTATCTCTACTAAAAATACAAAAATTAGCCAGGTGTGGTGGCGCTCGTCTGTAATCCCAGCTACTCAGGAAGCTGAGGCAGGAGAATCGCTTCAACCCAGGAGGCGGAGGTTGCAGTGAGCTGAGATCGCGCCACTGCACTCTAGCCTGGGTGACAGAGTAAGACTCCATCTCAAAAAAAAAAGAAAAAAAATTGCAGGTGGTGCTACTTTTAAAATTACATCAGGAACACATGAAGCACTCCACATACCATGACAAAGAAACAGTACACAGTATATGTGTTTCCCTTCCCTGATCTGACCACATGTAAAAGAAACCTAACCACAGTGGCCTAAGCAAGATAGGTATCTATTTTTCTCATGTAAGAGGAAACCCAAAGATATGGGATCCAGGGCCAATGTAATCGTTTCATATTGTCACCAATGTCCCATGCTCCCAGGACACTAGTCTTTGCATGCAATGCTCATTAACATAGTTTCAAGACAGCCCGAGCATTGCCTCCACATTCCAGGAAGGAAGAGAAGGCAATGAGCAAAAGGCTAGAGTGGATATGCTCTGCAAGTTCATGACTTCTGCTCACATATACTTGACCCAAACTATGTCACATGGTCACATGGAACCGCCAAAGTGTCTGAAAAACTAATCTGGGCACACAGCACCACTCTAAACAATACTGGAGTTCTGTTAGAATGGAAGGGGAGAAAGGATGTCATGCATGTGTCTGCTGCAGGAGCTCCGGTTGAATGGGAAATTGTCCCATTTCCTTCCCTAGGCGATGACTCTTCAGCTGCCTCCGCCCTACTTTCCTGGGTGCATACCACCAGGCCATATCACGACAGGGGTTGGTGGTTCTCACTTCGAAATCTATATTAAAATTCTAGATGCTGCATTCATGTACAACAGCAGCCTGGAGCCTATTTTCTCACAAATATCTGTCTTTCCTTTTGGGGCCATAGACAAATAGCACATTTCCAATTATATCTCCATGTAGACTTAGATTCTGTGATGAGAAACATTAAAATCTACTTTTTTATTTCAAAAATAATTCCTTGTACATATGCATTTTCAACAGGAGATGTAAATTGGTTCCACAGAGGTAAGTAAAAATCTTCATAGATACAATAATAATGGTTTGCGGTCCTCCAAAGGGTTGCAGGACATAAACAGATATTCAGTGTGTCTGGGGATTCAAATTTCATTAAGTGGGAGAGGCAATTATCAAAGAAATGTCAAACAAGGCTTCTCAGGGGGACAATATTTTTTTTTAATTTTTTAATTTTTTATTTTTTTTGTGACGTAGTCTCGCTCTGTAGCCCAGGCTGGAGTGCAGTGGCGCGATCTCGGCTCACTGCAACCTCTGCCTCCCGACCTTGGTTCAAACGATTCTCCTGCATCAGCCTCCTGAGTAGCTGGGATTACAGGCATGCGCCACCACACCCAGCTAGTTTTTGTATTTTTAGTAGAAACGGGGTTTCACCATGTTGGCCAGGCTGGTCTTGAACTCCTGACCTCATGATCCGCCCACCTTGGCCTTCCAAAATGCTGAGATTACAGGCATAAGCCACTGCATCCGGCCTAATTTTTTTTTTTTTTTTTTTAAGTAGAGACAGGGTCTCACTATATTGCCCAGGCTGGTCTCCAACTCCTGCATCCAAACAATACACCTGCCTCAGGCTCCCAAAGTGCTGGGATTACAGGCGTGAGACACTGCACCTGGCCAATACTTTTTTTTTTTGGTGGAGAATCACTGCTTTAAAAGTAACAAATGAGGCCAGGCACGGTGGCTCACACCTGTAATCCAGGCACTTTAGGAGGCTGAGGTGGGAGGATCACTTGAAGCTGGGAGTTCAAGACCAACCTGGCCAACATAGTGAGGCCCTGTCTCTACTTTAAATTTTTAAAAGCAACAAATGAGATGAACATTTCGAATCACATAGGAATTGCATTGAGCTGCAGTGACAGAAGCCCAGTTACAGCAGTGTTAACAAATAAGGGTCTATTTCTGTCACATGAGAAGTCCAGGATGAAAAAAGGTGGTACTGGTAGTTGTTGACTTTGGTTCAGCAGCTCAATGACATCAAAACAGAATTTTCTGTAAGTCTCTTGGTTCATGGTGCCAAGAAGGCTATGCAACTCAAAAGACTATCCACATTCCAGACAGCAGGAGAAAGGGCTGTTAAGATCAAAAAGATGTGCCTCCTAGCTGACTCAATCAGTTCCTTTTAGAGAGCTTTACCCAGAGGTTTCATTGGAGGACCTTCCCCTACATCTCACTGACTATGCCTAGCTTCAAAGAAGGCTGGAAACGAAAACCTGGCTTCAAAAGAGGCTGGAAATACAATCAGGAAGTCAGGAAGATAAGGAGAACTCAACTCACTGTGTCTACCACAATATGAAGTAGATTCAAATTGCTTCTCTCTTAAAATCTTGTTTCCAAAGATCTATAAGATCTCTTAATACAGAGATTAATTCTGTGCCTACCATATTCTTAATATAGTTTCACTGTTTTCCCCTTAACAACGTAACATTTTTGTTTTGACAATGAATAGTCAGTCTAAATATTAGGTAGAGAGAAAAGAACTCTGTGGATATAGAATCCTTAAAAGGCACACATATAAGTACTATACAAGGACCCACAAACTTCTCAACATGATCAATGATTATCTGCCATATACAAAGAAGATAAAACAAATCCTGGCCTAGCCAGAACTTACAAGAGTGGAATATCAGTGATCAACTGCATCAAACAGCACAGCAATTCTTCCAAAAGATCTTCTGAGTCAGAACCTGGTAAGACACATAAAAAGATTTTTTTTTTTTTAACAAAGTACACAGTAGAATACAGTTGTTCAGAAGTTACATTTTGATTCCTAATGAGAATACAAACAGTTATCATTATATAAACTCAGATATTAATGTTGACCTCTGAATAAAATCCAAATCATGAATAGGTTAGCATCTATGATGATCTTCATCTAGCATAGGACCTTTCAACACCTGCTGTTAATAATACAGCTTTTAAAGCTTGAAGGTACTTTAGGCTCCTGTACGCCAGTAGTTGTCAGATTTCTTATACTGCACTGTGTTTCTTTCAATGAAATCTTACATTAAAGCCAAATATATGAAACAGATAAAAATCAAGCTGCTCTCACTGCTTTGTTTGAAGCAGGGGTAGAGGACTTTTATCCCTCCCTCCCCAACAAATATCTGGCCTTACCCTTGATTTCTTGATGGGAGGGCCTCAAGGTACCTTTTATGAACCTCTGGCACTCCACAGATCATAGACTGAACCCCATTAAAGAGGCCAACCTCCTCTTTACAGACAATGAGTCAAAGGTAAAAGGGCTTTCCCAAGTCACAGAATAAATAAGTGGCAATGGCAGGATGCAAATTACCATTCCAATGGAAATGTTCCCCTATCCCAAACTACTACAGGTAAGTGACCTCCAAATTCCCAAAGTCAGTCAGTATCTTATGTGACTTCTGGTCTTGGACATTACTGACACCTACTCCTTCATGATATTCTTTCTTTTCTCAGTTCTTATAATACTTTATTTTTGACCAACTTCTTTTTCTATTTCTTCCCAGTGTCTGCTTCCTCAAAATACGTTTCAACTATTGGCATGTTCCCCAGAGTTCCACCATTGTCGTGCTTTTTTGTTCATTATCTCATCACCACAGTTCAGCTAAACAAGTTTACTAAATTAAAACTCACTCCTGGACTGGGTGTGGTGGCTCACACCTATAATCCCAGCACTTTGTGAGGCCAAGGCAGGCAGATCACCTGAGGTCAGGAGTTTGAGACCAGCCTGGCCAACATGGTGAAACCCCACCTCTAATAAAAATACAAAAATTAGTCCAGCATGGTGGCGCACGCCTGTGGTCCCAGCTACTCAGGAGGCAGAGACAGGAGAATTGCTTGAACCCGGGAGGAAGAGGTTGCAGTGAACTGAGGTCGCGCCACAGCACTCCAGCCTGGGTGACAAAGCAAGACTGTGTCTGAAAAAAAAAAAAAAAAAGAAAGAAAGAAAACTGACTCCTGGACTCCTTTAACCTTCATAACTAGTTAGTATTGTAGTTCCAATTTTACTCCTCTGCAATCCAAACTCCAGATTGCAATCAGACAGAGCTAACTAAACTCCATCCTTTCACTCTCCTGGCTTAGATCTTTTCAATTACTTTAAGCTGATTAATATATATCAGAAAAATTCCATGCTCCAAAGTACAGCATGCCAGACTCTTGGAGATATAGGTCCTGCATCCCTTTCTACCTTTATCTTCCTCCAGTACTGCAGTGTATATTCCAGCAATGCCAAGCTATCCACTACATGCCATTTCACACCTCAGTAACATTCCCTCTGCCTGGAATAGCCTCCAACAATAAAAACCTAGTTTTTAAAAAGCCCATCTGTATCCATCTGAACCATCCTCAGTTTCATATCCTCCATGAAACCCACTCCCTTGTCTCACCCTGAATAATCTATAAAGTATCTATGCCTTGTGCATACCTCTTGCGTTTCATATGTTGGTTACATTATGCCATCATTTTTTGTCTACAAGCAGGCAGGCCCCTACTGGACTCTATACTGCTAGAGGATGATGACTCACAAAGAGCTTGCACATAGTATGTACTCAATACAATTTGCTGAACTGAGCCCAAGCATCTCAGAAAAAATCCAGCAGTTAATTGCAAAGCATCAAAGCACTTGGAGTCTCAAAAAAAAAAGTTTAGCAATTTCTTTTCTAGGCTACAATATCACCTAGCATTCAGAAATTATAAAGAAATTTCATCCTGCTTTGCCACAAAAAGAACTGGCACAGTAACCCCGTGAGAGGTAAGTACAAATCTTAAAAAGAATATTAAATCATGCTGAACACAGCAATCGATGCTAAAAAGGATACATAACAAGACTCAAGTTCAACAACCAAATTAAATCTCACTCCAAGAAACATCGGGCTTGGCTCTATTATTAGTGAAGAAAAAATAAATAAAAGAGTAAGTCACACTTGTCTCTGGGACTGCATGATTAGTTACCAGATCTAACTAAAATCCCTCTCATTGCCAAGGCTGTCCAACATAACTCAAGTTAACAACCTACTCCAACAAGTTGATTTGTTAGTATGTAATATATACTCAATGTTATGTTTGCTAAATGGTCACTCCTTAACTCATTCTACAGGATGCAATGTCCCAGGCCCAAGAAAGAACACTTAAAATCACTCAGTGATTCCCTAAGAAACATTTCAGACCAAATGCCAGTTTAATAACATCCCTGTTCAGCCAAGCAGCCAGCACAGTTTTTTAATTATGGAAGGTGAGAGACCAAGCACTCAGGAACCACAGATGGTGCCTGATTTGATTTTTTAACTTCCAGGGGTATAAAAACACCTAATTTTTACATCTTAAAATGATGACAAGGATTCTCTATTCAATTCCATGTGCCACTCAAATCACAACCTCGGCCAAATTTACAGTTGGGTCAATTAAGGAGTATACACACAGCTTTGTTACCAATCTAATAAAATAATGAAGATGATGATAAACATATTTCATAGAAGTAAAATGTAATATTTCAAGGCCAAAGCTCTAACAAAAGACAATAAGCAATTTCCAGCTGAAATCTCTTAAGACTTCCATTCACTAAAAAAAATCCTCAGAATTCTAAATTCTTGTTTCTCAGCTAATCTAGAAGTAAATAATTGTATTTTAAGTGAAGATTGACAAGATTTGACTGCTTACTAGGTTTGACATCAAGCAAGCCATTCATATTGCATTATTTCCCAACTAGCACTTGTATCACCTTAGCTTTCTTATAAGGCCAAATATCTTCCTTAGTTCCAAAAAATAAATATAAACTCACCTACAAAAAGTATAGTAACACATTCAAGCATTTCATACAGTAAAAAGAATCTTTAAAGTTCTTGAAATTTGCAGGTCAATGACAAAATAAACTGAGGTTCTTTGAGCAAAGGTCTTTGCAAAGATTCAGTGTATTTACTGTATTGTAAAGTTTTATAACTTAGAGTTCTCTAAGAAAGAACATTTCTCTCCTAAGAGTTCTCTCTCAATGCTTGGCGCAGTGGCACCTGCTATAGTGCCAGCTACTCAGGAGGCTGAGGCAGGAGGATCTCTTGAGCCCAGGAGTTGGAGGCCAGCTTGGGCAACATACCAAGACCCTGTCTCTTAAAACAAACAAACAAACAAGAGTTCTCCCTTAAAGAGTTTTAAATTACCACAATAGGTCCAGACAAATATTTTAATATTTTAAGTCTTAGTTTCTATAAGATCATATTAACAGCAAACATTTACCAAGTACTCTACCCTTTGACAGGCATTGTGATGAGCACTTTATACTCAATGTCATGTTAACGTTAATCCTGACAATAACTCTTGATGAATAGTTAATGATTATGATCATCATTTTACAGATGAAGACATCAAGGCTCAGATAGGTTAGTTTAATTAGAGTAAGGGGCAGAAACCAGATTGGAACTCAAATCTATACTCTCAAGGAAAAAAATTAAAAGGAAAATATCCTTTAAATTATTTTTAAAGATATGTTTCTATACAAAGTTGGGGGAAAATATTCAACCAATTCATGTTTTACTGAACACTGTAAACACAAAACCCCAAGTACTATGGGCCCGGTTAGGAGGGAGACATCTGAAGTACTACATATTAGTTTATACATAAAGATGACATGCTATGTATTCATCAACACATACTAGAAGTTCTTGACTCCTTCAAAATCCAATGTACAAATAATCTAAAACAATGAATAAATATAAGCTGTTATCATCCGTATTGTGCAGAACAAGGTCACTAAAATCCCAGCCCTATCCCTGGAGTTTTCTCACTCTAAAGCCCCACTGCTCTAGTCCCTAAGAACTTCACCAGGGGAAGAAGTAGACAAGCGAGATGATATCTAGGGTCCCTTAAGGTTCTAATAATCTATACCCAAAATTAAGCTGCAGTCCCTGTTAGTTAATTCTATTCAGCATCCATTCAGCACCATGTGCTGAGTGAGACAGCACTGTTGTCTTGTCCTTAGGGAGAGAAGCAGAGAACAGTACAATACTGTCCTAATCAAATGCCTTCCATCACAGTAGGAGGGGAAGGGAAGACAGTGAAAAAATTATTTTTAAAAAGCACTCACTGATCATTAGAAAACAAAGCAACCAGAAAAATGAAACATATGGATTTAAATCAGAATACATACAGTCATTAAAAGAAATGTTAAAAGACAGAGTTTTTGTCTTTGTTTTCTTTGCGTTCAGAAGGTTGAACTGCCAGTTTTTTAATGCTGCCCAAAATTACACTGTGCCAAATACAAGTACTAAAAACTTAATCGAACAGGGCTGTACTCCAAAAATAGGTTAAAAGAGTACCTTAGAAGTTCAGAATAAAATTGGCTTCTTTAAAATGGAAGACACATAATTAAATTATATTTATTAAAAACTTATATTCAGAAAATAAAAGACTCACGGCAGAGTCTATGTTTTTGCCACTTTAATAGTGAAACTAACATTGAAGTTATTCTAAAATATTAGATTTAAACTTCTAATTAGCAAAACCAAAAATGTCTCTTGTAGGTTAATCATAAAGAGGAAAGGCAAAAGGACTCTTGTAAAAAGAAAAGTGATCTGCATTTCAGTGCACTACAGTATTTATAAGCTTGTGTCCTATACCATTCCAATCAGATCAGTAATAATTCTGGTTGACTGCTATTATTTTGGTCAAACAGAAATGTTTCTAATTACCCTAAAAGATAATATACTCTACCAGGTTTGATTATAAAATGTGCCTATAGAAAAGTTTAATTGATTTTGTTCCACTGATAACATAAGGGAAAGAAAGGGAGAGAAGAGACAGAAATATGACAAAACAATCACACCTATTATATGACCAAAGAACAGTTCAGGAATTCCTAGAGGCACTTTTGTTTTTCTGCAGATACAGATTACAAGTCTTATATATTACAAGTCAATATTTTAAAGGAATAAGTCCATGCTTTCTTTTTTCTCTGGGCCACATTTTTCCATATGGGTTTGTTTTTTGCATTGCTTACCTATAACTAATAAGGTTAAATTATTAAATTTGGTATTTAAACAAATAAAGCAAAAACCACCCAACCACATACTATACAATTTTGGGTTTACCTCCTGAGCTACCTACCGCCTGCCCCAGTCTCCAGGGCCCAGTTCCAGCAGAGAAAAGAGAGCAGAGAACCTGCTGCCGTGGCAGCCGAAGCACCTGAGCCATGTGGAAAAACAAAGCTGGTTTCACAGGACTCACCGCCACCGAGTTTGGCAAAACAAACATGCCACAGGTTTTGAAGGTGATTCCAAAGAAAGAGTTTCAAAAATGTTTTAAGCCTGGGGAGAATGGAAAGGAAACTGCTTGTGTTAGAGAGGGGGTAATTAACAAATTTTAAATATACTTCCACAAATTTCCTATCTTGTATCACTTTTTTGTTTCGTTTTGATCTCTCACAAGTCAGCCACTGCCTTCACTGTTTGGAATCCTTGGCTCTCCACTGACCTGCCAGCGTGAGGCCAATGCTGACTGAAAGCACGGTGTGCACAGGCAGAGCCTGCCAAACGGCGGTTCCCACTGGAGGGTTTCGGGCTGCTTCACTGGGGGACGCTGAAATGTAAGCCTTTTCCCCGTTTTGGTTCATTTTCTCTATAAGAGTATCCACTAATCTGGCAGGAAAGGGAATAGGGTGGGTAAAATCCTGGTGCCAGCATTCTAGCAGCCTAGTCAAGACACCTTACCCTTCCATATGTGGCCTTTCCACTGAGCCCTCGTCTCAGTAGGCCACCCTCCTTCCCCACTGCCTGAGAGTTCATTCAGGAGACTCTCTGGGTTCAGCCTCTATGGATAACAGATCTCTAGTATTAAACTGGGAAGGGGGGTGGCCTCCTAACACATGGGAAGGGACAGAACCTTGGACAGAACTGCTTCTTCCAACCAAGCCTGAATGCCTTCAGAGACCCCTGGCACTTCTGATTCCTAAGACTTTCCAGGGTTCTGGAGTAAGAACTGGCTTTTTTTCTGGAGTTCTCCAACCTTGAAGCCATTTAGCTTTCAGCTTTCACAGATCAGTGAAGCTCATCATTACTCCATTTTCCAACTTTCAAAATGTTATTAACATTGTGTTCCCCTCTCTTCTTCAATCTAATAAATTCATGACTTTTTAAAAGTCCCTTTGCTGATATTTTATTGGAGTTCCAGGAGAAAGCAAACATGCATGTTTAATCCACTATGCTTGAGAATAAGTCCCACAAAATAATTTTTTAAAAATAAGTTTATATTGAACTGTTTTATGCCATGGAAGTGCCATTAAAGCCAGGCTTCTGCTTGGCTTTGTCGAGTCCCTGTCCCTTTCCTACTCTCCACAAAGCTGTACTCACAGGTCATACAGTGTCTTGGGCCTAGCACCTTGCTCGCCCCAGGTCTGGGCAGCTGATCTGCTGCCTCCCTCCCCTCAGTGCTCACAGAGCTGCCCACTGGGCCACAGGTGGTAATCTCTTTCAAAACAGGACTAACGCTGGGCGCAGTGGCTCACGCCTATAATCCCAGTACTTTGGGAGGCCGAGGTGGGCGGACCACTTGAGGTCGGGAGTTCAAGACCAGCCTGGCCAACACGGTGAAACCCCCGTCTCTACTAAAAATACAAAAATCAGCTGCGCATGGTGGCCCACGCCTGTAATCCTAGCTACTTAGGAGGCTGAGGCAGGAGAATTGCATGAACCTGGGAGGCGGAGGTTGCAGTGAGCCAAGGTCGCGCCACTGCACTTCAGCCTCGGAAACAAGAGCGAAACTCCATCTCAGAAAAAAAAAAAACAAAAAAAAAAAACAGGACTAACTCCCTCTCTGGGCTCTTCATCCTAGCACCTCCTACTTCCCTGGACCTTCCTTTCAGCTTTATTTCCCACCACCCCCACTTTGTTGCTTTTATCTTCTCAATCTCCAAAGGCTTCTTCCCTCATTTAAAAAAATAAATAAACAAAAAATAATTGTAAAGAAACTATAGGCGGGTTCAGTGGCTCACACCTGTAATCCCAGCACTTTGGAAGGCCAAGGAGGGCAGATCACTTGAGGTCAGGGTTTGGGACCAGCCTGGCAAACATGGTGAAACCCCATCTCTACTAGAAATATAAAAATCAGCTGGACATGGTGGCATGCGCCTGTGATTCCCAGCTACTCGGGAGGCTAAGGTAGGAGAACCACTTGAACCCAGGAGGTGGAGGTTGCAGTGAGCCAAAATCATGCCACTGCACTCCAGCCTGGGAAAGAGAGCAAGACTCTGTCTCCAAAATAAAAGAAAAAGAAACTATCATTGCAGCATGGTGGAGCAGTTACTCCAATAAGCCCTCCTGTACAAAACATCTAGTTCTTGGCTAAAATAACACTTTTTAGTGCATTGACGGGCTTCCCAGAATGTAAAGCAAATTTCTAAGGACTCCAACCCTATAACCAAAAGAACAACCTACAAGCAAATAAATGGACTTGAATCCAGAGTAAAACACTGAGAAGTAAGCAAATGCTAAGATAGGTAACCCTGAGGATGAATGCCAGTTAGAATGAAGCCCACTGACTAAGCCTCAGTCAGTGGCAAGGAATGGGGCCTGAACCTGAGACTCCACATTAAGTCAAGAATTGCTGCAGGATGCTAACATGGCATCAGGTGTTACAGGCCCTGGATCCCTGTAGAAGCAAATGCAAATCTCTCCCTTATTTGGAGCGTCAAATAAGATCAAACAAGGCTAAGTGTGGTGGCTTATGCCTATAATCCCAGTGCTTTGGAAGGCCAAGGCAGGAGGATTGCTTGAGGCCAGGAATTTGAGACCAGCCTGGGCAACATAGTGAGATCCCATCTCTACCAAAAATAATCTTTAAAAATTAGCCAGGCTTAATGGTATGTGCCTGTAGCCCTAGCTATTCAGGAGGCTGAGGCTTCAGTGAGCTGTGACTATGCCATTGCACTCTAGCCTGAGTGACAGAAACTCTGTCTCAAAAAAATAATAATAATAATACAATCAATGACATCAAATACACAAGGAAACAAGCCATGAGAAGCGTTTCCAAAAACAAACAGCAGATTTAGGCCCCTAAGGATTTAAAATATTGGATTTATGAGACGCCAAATGTGAAATAAATATCAGTATTACCTTAGCAAGAATGGGGTATAATACCAAGCCAGAGGAAAGAAAAACTCACATTGAAGGCAAAAGGAAAATGGAAACAATTTTGTATTACTTCATAGTTTTGCCTAGGGCTGGCTTTGTGCCCTTTGACTGATTCTCAAAGGCATGGACTAATGGAAGAGCTATCCTCATATAATAATACAAATTCTCCCTAACAATCTGCTACCACATCATACATAGCCTATGGGAAAATGTTCAAATACAAAATCCTCACAAATTTAGATTACAAACTAAGAGCTTACTGACAGTCACATTACTCTCATAAAGACTGCTTCACTGAAAATGCCAGCAATATCCATGTGATCACAGCAGTATTACAATGGATTGGAATAAAGAAAAAAATGCTGTATGTGGAATAAGCCAACATACCTAAGATGCCTCAGTTGACTTTGCTCAATTGTTTGCAGATGGCCCTCTACTTTTGTAAATTCGACCTTCAAACAATCTGTACCACTGTATATTATCGACCCCAATCTTTCATATACCTAAATCAGATATCATATATCAGCTGATAAATGGATGTCTTCAGCTACTGCATGGTGATGCTCCATTTTTCCCCCTTTCAACAGTATCTCTGTAATCATTTAATTTTATTGCTCTTTTATCAACTGTAAAAAGAAATTGGTAGAAAATATAAAAAGGGCTACAGTAGAAATCTCAAACTAACAACATGGAAGACTAAGGTAAAAATAATTACATATGCCAAAAACAGAAAGTTTTTAGTCTTAAAAGATATTCATTGGACTTAAGCTGGTGGACCAAGAGTAGGCTCAATTATAAACACTAAAGAACATGTATAGGGCCGGGTGAGGTGGCACATGCCTGTAATCCCAGCACTTTGGGAGGCCGAGGCAGGCAGATCACCTGAGGTCAGGAGTTCGTGACCAGCCTGGCCAACATGGCAAAACTCCGTCTCTACTAAAAAAATACAAAAATTAGCCAGGCATGGTGGCAGGCACCTGTAATCCCAGCTACTCAGGAGGCTGATACAGGAGAATTGCTTGAACCTGGGAGGTGGAGGCTGCAGTGAGCCGAGATTGCACCACCGCACTCCAGCCCGGGTGACAGGGCAAGACTCTGCCTCAAAAAAGAAAAAACCATGTATAAAATCCTGAACTGTCAACTCTGTATAAAGGAAGCATATATTCACAATGATAGGTTCAAATTTAAAAAAAAGAAAGAAAAGGTCTGTCAGTATGCGGACAGAATCACTGAGAGATTACCACAGAGATGGCTCTTTCAGTGAGATAACCATCTTGATAAAGTGGCCTATGGTTGAAAAAGTGTCATTCTCCCACTACCCTTACATTAGGTTACCTAGGATGCACAACAAAAAACCTTGCTTCTCAAGCTTGGACAAGGGTGGGGGGTGCAGGGATACTCTGAGATTCGGACCCCAAAATAAATACAGTATATCTCTAAAATGCATAAATTCACTTAATGGTATATAATGAAAAATAATTTTATATTACAATAAAAATGATATTGTTACAGGACAGAGAAATATGTTACAGGAAAGGGGTCCCAATCCAGACCCCAAGACAGGGTTCTTGGATCTCGTGCAAGAAAGAATTCAGGACTAGTCCGCAGTGCAAAGTGAAAGCAAGTTTATTAAGAAAGTATAGGAATGAAAGAACGGCTACTCCAGAGACAGAGCAGTCCCCAGGGCTGCCAGTTGCCCATTTTTATGGTTATTTCTTGACTATATGCTAAACAAGGGGTAGATTATTCATGCCTCCCCTTTTTAGACCATATAGGGTAACTTCTTAAGATTGCCATGGCATTTGTAAACTGTCATGGCGCTGGTGGGAGTGTAGCAGTGAGGACGACCAGAGGTCACTCTCGTGGCCATTTTGGTTTTGGTGGGTTTTGGCTGGCTCCTTCACTGCAACCTGTTTTATCAGCAAGGTCTTCATGACTGGTATTTTGTGCCAACTTCCTATCTCATTCTGTGACTTAGAATGTCTTAACTGTCTGGGAATATAGCCTGGTAGGTTTCAACTTAATTTACCCAGCTCCTATTCAAGATGGAGTTGTTCTGGTTCCCATGCCTCTGACAATATCATGTTAAATAAAGTAAAAATATGCATATTTTGTAGGACATAATACAAAACAAAGTGCTGGGTTTGCAGGTATTGAGTGGGCTATGCTCTTGGGCCCTGTGAGGATAAACATTCACTCCATTCTTGCTGCTAGCACTTCATGGGAAGGTTTGCAACTTACCAAGCAGAACTATGTTTTTGGTACTACTGGCATCACAAACATGAAGGCCAGCATTAACAAAACTAACACACGCAAGACACAATTCTAATTAAAAGCTCTAACTTCAGACATCAGTATATATTTAACAAATATAGAAGGCTAATGATCAAAATAGTAAATTAAACATATCCATCTCTTGAAACTCAAACTCAATGTATAAAGCACAAGCTCTGAAAATCATGCTAAATGATAAACAATAACTGTGAAAGATGATGGAGTGGTTTGGGAATAGTTACATTAAATTAATTAGATTCTACATAATTCTCACAAATATTCCCTCCTAGAAAAAAATTAAGTATATAACATTCAAAATACCAAAATTCTGCAGTATCTCTCACACACCAACTTAGTTAACTTCCTCAAAATCCTTGATTAAGTCTATACTATAACATACAGTTATATGGTAGTCAGAGAACATAATGGTCAATCCCAAAAGAAGATCAAAACCAGCAAAAAATCTAGCTATATTCAGAAACAACTTAGAAGGTCTTATGTTCCTTTCCTACTTAGTGACTGAGAAAGAGACAGAAAATGTATTTTGCCTGTGAAAGTTTAGGGGGAAGAGGAAGCAGTACCTGTTTTTCCAGTACCACTAATCAAATGTGGAGTCAAAGGGACTTTTATTATTGAAATAAATTTTGGTGAAATGACAAATGCTCAATCTCTAAAAATATTAGGATGGTTCAGTTTGCTTCCTGTGCCTCAGCTCCCTTTTCCAAGGTAACTTAATGAAAGGTAGCTTCAATAAAATTTGGCTGCCTAGGCCAGGCCCAGTGGCTCACACCTGTAATCCCAGCACTTTGGGAGGCCGAGGTGGGCAGATCACATGAGGTCAGGAGTTCAAGACCAGCCTGACCGACATGGTGAAACCCCTGTCTCTACTAAAAATACAAAAGTAACCGGGCATGGTGGCACATGCCTCTAATCCCAGATACTTGGGAGGCTGAGGTAGGAGAATCACCTGAACCCAGGAGGCAGAGGTTGCAGTGAGCCGAGCTCGTTCCATTGTACTCCAACCTGGGCAACAAAAGTGAAACTGTCTCAAAAAAAAAAAAAAATTGGCTGCCTATCTTTTTTAGAGCAGAATCTCAAAAGTTCAACAGGAATTACTTCAGAGTAGAAAGCACAGAATCCAAGAAAGGAATGGCTGATCTACAGTGAAACTGGAGAGTTGTTTCCCCTGAGAAGACAAGGTAAACATTTTTATCCAAGGGAAATACTCATGGGGCAGCCCCTAAACACCTGGGGCTCTCACAGTTACAAAGTGGGAAAGGGGAAAAGACACACACACACACACACACACACACACACACACACACATCTATACCTGCCTTGGGCTTTAGAAGAAAAAAAAATATATATATAAACATATATACACATATATATGTATATATACACACACACATATTCATTGTCATTTTATTCACCCTTTATAGGAAACTATTCTTAATAAATTATAACTTGGTACAGTATCTGAAATTTAACATTTTTTTAACAGCATCAAAGAGAATTTCAGTACCTATCCCCTTCCCCCCATCCCCCAAAGTTAATGAGGTAGTAATTCATACTAACTCGAAACTGGACAAAACAATAAGTGACCTTCCATGAAATGGTCTTCTGGGACAGAAGGGAAAATAAAAGATGACAGCAAATAAAACTACTAAAATTGATATGCTTGCTTTATTCAAGAATAATAAAGTTATCCACATTTTAACTATGAAATGTAGAATAATACCTGAGATACTGTGATGGTTAATATCGAGTGTCAACTTGATCGGATTGAAGGATGCAAAGTACTGTTCCTGGATGTGTCTGTGAGGGTGTTGCCAAAGGAGATCAACGTTTGAGTCAGTGGACTGGGAGAGGCATACCCACCCTCAATCTGGGTGGGCACCATCTAATCAGCTGCCAGGACAAATAGAATAAAGCAGGCAGAAGAACATGGAAGGAACAGACTTGCTGAGTCTCCCGGCCTTCATCTTTCTCCCATGCTGGATGCTTCTTGCCCTCAAACACTGGACTCCAGATTCTTCTGTTTTTGGACCCTTGGACTTACACCAGTGGTTTGCCAGGGACTCTTGGGCCTTCAGACACAGACTGAAGGCTGCACTGTCAGCCGTACTTTTGAGGTTTTGGGACTCAAACTGGCTTCCTTGCTCCTCAGCTTGCACAGGGCCTATTGTGGCACTTCACGTTGTGATCATGTGAGTCACTACTCCTTAATAAACTCCCCTTCATATATACATCTATGCTATTAGTCCTGTCCCTCCAGAGAACCCTAATACAATAACTTTCAAAGAAAAGTAGAACATATGATTTCCCTTCCCTGCAACCAGCCAACTATGTCATCTGTTGGAAAGAAACTTTAGAACACTTACGAAACAAACTTAATTGTGATATTTTTAATTCAGTATGCTCTCAAGGATGAAACTTGAATTTAAATACACTCAACCATATTTGTCCAGTATCAGTAGAGGAAAACAAAAATGTTTCCACATAAACAGAAAACAAAAGATTGCTGATACCTTGCTCAAGCATAAACTAGAGTTTGCTCATCTATCTGCCTATTTGGGGACAGGGCATATGTAAACTGCAGCAAATTCCATTTAGTCTACAAACTTCTGACCAAAGAAAATGAAGAGCTCTTGCCTGCTAAATGTTCTGCATGCCTTGCACACAGCATTGCTATGAGGCAGTAGTTTCCTGCCCTGTGATGTTTGCCACCTTTCAGTTTTCTCAAAACCTGCAGAACTTAGTGAGATTCGGACCTTACAGAAATGAAAGGCGATAGACTCCTTGGACATGAACCTGCCAAATGGCTATCAAGGTGGCCAGTCACAGAAAAGCTGTTAAAATGTTAGAAGATGGTAAAATCATATTTTCAAAGTGTGAGTCAAGAAGAATGTCCTTTTCTAATTTGGAAATACACTGAGGATAAGAATGAAGAAAAAGATTGCAGTAAAACAGAAATTCATATTCTATTTCTCCAAAACCGTTTCCTGATCTTGAAAGAGGCCATAAGGAGCCTAAAGAAGGATGAAATGACTGTCCTAAGTTGCTCAACAGTATGTGTAGAAAATTGCTCTACCATCAGGTAATGGGGTCTCAGAGGGAGAAGAGATAAATACACATGGTCACTCTGCTACTTGAGTTGAAAGTATTGTAAACTATTGTTTTCTTGTACCATGTCATTTCATTTGCTCAAAATGTAACATAATACCTTAATACATTTAAATGATATAACCAGAATTTCCATAAGATTTTTGCCATCTAAAAATAGTTTTAAGAAATGCTTGAATGCACAAAAGGTTAACTTTCCACAGAATCTTTTCTACTTCCCCATAATATTGTTTTTAAAAATTCTAGGCCGGGCACGGTGGCTCAGGCCTGTAATCCCAGCACTTTGGAAGGCCAAGGTGGGTGGATCACTTGAGGTCAGGAGTTCAAGATCAGCCTGGCCAACATGCTGAAACCCCATCTCTACTAAAAATACAAAAATTAGCTGGGCTTGGTGGAATGCACCTGTAGTCCCAGCTACTCAGGAGGCTGAGACAGGAGAATTGCTTGAACTCAGGAGGCAGAGGCTGCAGTGAGCCAAGATCGCACCACTGCATTCCAGCCTGGGCAACAGAGCGAGACTCCATCTCAAAAAAAATAAAAATATAAATATAAATAAAAATTCTATAATAGAATTTAAGAAATATTCCCCATAGACATGGATATACTGAAAAATCAGTACATTGTGATGTTGACCTGGATGAACAGTAACTCTTTTATACGTTTGTTTCCCTTTGTCAATATTTGGCTTTGACATTTAAAAACAGGTATTTAGCAACACAGTTGAAACCACAGTGAAAAATTACTCCTAGGTATATGAAAGTGTTATTATATATATGCATGAAATCCACATAGCACACAGACCTCCATTAAAAGTATACACATCTCAAAGTTCTCTCCCAATACCTGTTCCCACAAGAGATGTTAACATACGACCTTGAATCACACAGGTGACGCTGTCAGCCTGATGAGGGCAGAGATCTATTTTGAAAACAGAACTCGGAAAACTATGGGGCAACACTGCCTTGCCCTCAGAAAGGAAAGATTGTGTGAAGGGTAATCTTTCCCTGTATCTTCAGAAAAAGATGACACACTTTGGCATCATAAAACTGTCCTTGAAAATGTTACTTCTGATAAAGTGTCGTAGTCCCAAAGACACTCAGACCCAGAAGCTATTGCTGCACGCTATGAAAGTAACCTTTACCACAAAATCTGACTAGTTGGCTCCCTTAATAATATATTGACTTGGCAATGATATTTAAAACTGACACCTCTGTTTTCTGAAAGAAATACATATTTGTGTGAGTTTTATTTTTTATATTACTTTCTTCTTCATCCACATGCATGAAAGTCAAAATAAATGAAAGCTTCAACCCCACCAGCTTTCTTATTTAAAACGAAAAACAAAAACAAAAAACGCTTGAGTCTTGACTCATTTAAATTAATACAGAAAAAGAAAAAATGACAGTATAAGTTCATTTTAAAATGAAAATTATAAGGATAACTGGAATTTTCAAAATAATACTTTTATTCCTGAAATTCTATCCTTAAATGTTACACATGCTATATCCAGAACATCTTTAAAAACAATACTTACTGTAATTGCCAGGAGATTTTTCTTCATAAGTAAAATGAAGTTGTAATTCCTCCTCTGACATCTGACAGATGAACACTTTCAGCAAACAGCAAATAATAAACAAAGCATTGTGTGTCTGCCAAATGAAGATGTGGCTAGAAAGACCAAAATCATACAAGAATCAATATTTAAACATAAGCACCATAGTTTATTTCTAGTTCATGATTTCTTCCTGATTTGACAACCATTTTGTCCATCCTATTGGTAATATTAGGATAATGTCCATATCTTTTAATGGCTCATGATTTATTTCATTGTACCAGTGATATTATGTTTTACTTCATAGTTCATTCCATGTATTTTACATAGTGAATCTACTTAATAAAAATCTTTACTGATGACTGTAGGAATGACTGTTCTTTGTTCTTAATAGGTATACCACGTACATGCGATTAAAAGAGAAGAAAGCTACCAAAAAATTTTAAAAATTGTGGTAACATAAAAAGAATATATGCAAATATGTAACCAAAATTTTCAATGAGGCATTGCCAGCAGCACAGTAAAATACTTTTTATTTGTATTAATGACCATGAACTCCCAAGAAAAACTTTATTGGATTCAATGTAATTTGTTTATAAGCAAGACAATGCAAAATATTTTAATCTTTTTAGAGACTGACATCCAAACATGGTTTTGAAAAATGCTTCAGTGCATAAAAAGTTAACCTTCCATTGATGTAAAGAATATAACAGAAATAACTGCAACAGATGCAGAATGAAATAAAACTCAGACTAAGTCATCATTTAAACTAGATAGCAGCAGCAGTGATAATGGGGGGGAGGGGAATTACCTTCTTAATGATAATTACAGCATTATTCACCTTCTTAAAGAATATAATGTAAAGATTGTCTAAAAAGCTGAAATCAGATTCCCAAACCTATAATCTCACCCCAGTGACTTAAACACTAACCTAAAACCTCTCTACCTTTTTTCCTTAATAATGAGAATAATTCCTTCACAGAGATTTTCAAAAGACCACAGTCCATTTCCATCAATAAATGAAAACTAAAATTCACATTGTTAAATATAAAGCAAACATGGTTTAATTAGCCAGCTTACTTCTGACATTCTGCTGAAAGTTTTAGTTCTTTGGTTCTAGAAAGGAAGACCTTAATTAGTGCACCAAGATTTCCTGTTCGAGGATTGTTTTCAACTGCAAGAGAAGAAAAGGTTTTAAAAAGTTAAATTTAAGAACTAAAATCAAAGTGAGCTTATCGTAACATTTATAAAACCAAATGTCATATTAAAATTGCTCAGTGACCAACTTTACTGTTAATTTCATACCTAATTAGAGAACTAAGCAATGAGAGAAACTGCTGCTCTTGGTCTTAATTCTGAACATCAAAAACTGATTTGCAAAATGAAAATGATAGAAACAGTACAAGTAGCCATCTTATCTCAGAATCCAAAATCATAAAGGAAAAAATAGTTAATAGACACATTCAACTTACACACTAAATCTTTCTCTAGAAAGGAGATTTTTAAAAACTCAAAAATTGATCATCTATGTCTCCAGTATATAGAATATAATAAACTATAAAAGTTTATTAAATCTAAAACACTCTTCAGATTACAAATCATTTGAATGAAAAATTAAGAAAACATATCAACAAAGCAGTGTGGCTAGAAGGGGAGCTATTTGACCAGACAAAACTTTAAAGAATTTTTTTTTAACTTTAAACGATGGGCATTTCAGCAACTGTATCAGGAATCAGAAGATTTAGTTTCTAGATCCAGGTCTATAATTAACTGAACACTGAATCTCAGACAAATCACTGTACTTCTCCAACCTCAGTTTTCTCATCTGTAAAAGAAACAACAGCTAACATATGCTGAACAACATAGAGTAGGTGCTTTACATGCATTAACTCATTTAATCCTCACACCAACCCTCCAGGAAAAGCACTAGTATCACTTCCATTTCACCGATCCTCACCTGGAGGTTGTTACTTGCTCAAGGAAACATCCTTATCAACTGGCTCAAATCTTTGACTTTAAACTGCTAGGTTGAAGCAACCTCTATAATCAAGAAATTGGACTTAAGGAAACTATAAAGCTCTATTGGGCTGCACAGCAAGTCACAGAAGCTAAGAATTCATCAGAAGGGAGAGACTATTTTGTAGAACCTTCCATCTGACTGATGAAGAGACAGGCTCAGAAAGGCTAAGCGCTGAGCTTAAAGTCAACAATATGTTAGTAGCAAACACAGTCTTTTTCCTTGACCAATGGTTTTCAAAATGTGAGATTCCAGAGTCCTGGATAATTGTTTCTCTTCTGAAGTATTTTTAACCTAGTTTGAAAACTGGAAATGCAAACACTCAAACACACTGACTTAGGCTGCCAGGAAAGTTCATTCTTATGCAGATCTGGGAATTTCGCATATATTTGAACTTCTTTTTTTTTTAACGTAGAAACAGGGTCTCGGTCTACCACCCAGGCTGGACAGCAGTGGTGCAATCATAGCTCTCTGCAACCTTGAGCTCCTGGGTTCAAGTGATCCTTCTGCCTCAGCCTCCCAAGTAGTTAGTGCTACAGGCATGTACCACCATGCCCAGCTAATTGTATTTTTTGTAGAGATGGTTTTGCCCTACGTTGCCCAAGCTGGTATATTTGAACTTACTGAAATGTGTCAAGATTTGAAAAAAATGAAGTTTTCCAGAATATTTTTTTAAAATTCAGGCCCATACATATATATTTTAAAATATTATACATGGGAATAAGTACAGCATTACAGCATACCTGCATTGTGCTTACTAACTGCCAAGCTCACTCCCTGCTGCATATATATTTTTGTCATGACTTAAGAGTCTATTCAAGTAACTGCCTAACTTTCTAACTGTGATAAAATGTCAAGCACTTTGCTATTCCAAGCGTGGCTCATGGACCGGCCACAACAGCATTATCTGAGAGCTTGGTGGAAGTTCAGAATCCTAGGTCCACCATACTCCTAACTGAAGCTGACAGTACTTCTCAAAGTTTAATGTGCATTTAAATCACAAGTCATTCTTATTTAAATGCAAATGGACTGCACATGTGTGAAATGTGCACTGAGATTCTGCATCTCTACCATTCCCCGGTGACATCCACTACTGCTGCTGCTGGCTGGAGAATCCCACTGTGAGTAGCAAGGTGCAACATTTGTTGTCAATCAGCGGAGTTTTTATCCAGCCTTCACAATCAAGAATAGATATGTGATCAGACAGTAGATAATGTTAAGAGTTTCACTTTGAAACAAAAATGTCCTATTCCTCTTTAAAGCTTTAGGGTTAATGAAAGAATACCCAGAGACCTCAGGATAAACTTTTTAAGAAAAAAAAAAAAAGAATAGTTAAGGTTTGCAAACGCATCTCTGTGGGACTTAATATTATCTAGCTATTGTAAATCCAAACAAAATGCTGAAACAAACTAAGCTGAGAGTAACATGACTACAATCACCACTCAGAATCCCAACTTTGAAATCTTTGTTCATTCAACAGCCCCCTTTATTACTGAATGGCCTTCTAATTGTTGAATGTATAAATGATTAGCTATTTAAAAAAAACAAAACAAAACATCTTGTGTTTTTGGAAAGAGTAACCAGACTACTTGATTGATGTAATTAAAGCGCCGTGTACCTTCTTCACTGATTCACTCAATCAGCATGTATTTATTGAGCTACTCATATGTGCCCACACTGTTTCAGATACTAAGGAGATACTTGTAAAGAGAACTCCCTGTCTTCATGGAGCTTACCTACCAAGACAGTTAAAAAGTTTCCATGATACTCTTTTGGATAAGATGAAGATTAGGGCAATAAGTTAATAAAATTAAATACACTCAATGATTTTAAACAATACTCCATGGTAGATTCAAGATTCCAAAATATCTCAATGGTAGAAGAAAAGAAATTTTACATGATCACAGTTAATTGGTGCAAATAAAATGCTATGTTGAAGCTGAATGAGCTTCGGGAGCCAGAGTAACAACACAGGAGGTCCGACAGGAAAGCAGAAAACTGTAATGGGACTAGATTATAGACTCTGACAAAGTTCAAATCTCAGTTCCACCACTGACCAGCTGTAGAACACTTGGCAACTTACCTAACTGGCCCCTGCCTCAGTTTCCTCATCTGTAAAATTAAGATAACAAGAGTGCTTAATAAAGAGCTAACTTACCTGATGCTAGAGCTTGAACTTGTAGCAGTCTGTTAACTAGTGATGTTTGTGTAAAGAAGGGAATGCCCCCATCCCTACAAGAATTCAAGCAAAGTTTGGGTAACATTCAGATAAGGGTATTGTAGACAGGATTTCTGTTTGAGATGAGAGATTAAATTTGCTTCTAGACCCTGAAACAAACTTTTCTAAGATCTCACCGAAAGACTCATGAGCTCTAAAATCCAACAACCAATGTAGAGAAAATACAGAGGAGAGAGGACAAGATGACCCCACGCAGGGATACAATGAACAAAATCTACGTTGTGGGAAACTCCACCACCCATTTTCTTCAATAAATACACTGAGAGAGGGAAAAGAAGAAAAAGACAGATGAAAAGGGAAACTTGCTTTGAAAAGAAATGTAAAGACATAACCAAAAATAATGTGTGAACTTATTTGGCCCCCAATTCAAACAAAATGAGACAATTACAAATTTGAACACTGAATATTTTGTGATATTAAAAGTTGTTTTTTTAATAAGATAGTGGTATATTTTTTTTAAGAATCCTTATTTAGAGATACATATTCGGCCTGGACAACACAGCAGCATACGGTGGAGGGAGAGGTAGAAAGACACTGATACAGATGTTCAATCTGGGAACTTCCAAATTCCCTCATACCCCAAAGCCAAGAAGTGAGGATAATGAAGGTCCCATTTAAACTAAGAAACTTGGACAAATAAAACCTTCTTGGGCTCTATAAATTAGGTTGGGAAACTATATCAACTTGCTCTCAAACTAAAATAACAGCAGATTCAACAAGCATCTATAGGATCTACATAAGCAACAGAGGAAATAAACACAGCCTCTCTGGGAGCAAACAATGCAGCTTCATGGGTTACACCCCATCCCCTTACTCTGCTTTATTTTTCTGAACAGCCAACATTGTATAAACCAGATATATTTATTTATTCTCTGGTTCCTCAGTGAAATAGACAGCTCCATGAGGTCAGAGACCCGGGTCAGTGTTTTTTGCAGTCACAGCCCAAGCTTATAGGATAATGCCTGTAATATAGTAGGTGCTCCATAAATATGTGTTAGTTTAATGAAAAGGAGAAAATAACAACAACAGCAACCAGAGGATAAGAAATGAGTTACGCTGAAACCTCAGAAGAAAAGCTAAATCAAAATTGCCAAAAGAATTTTAATACACAGCAATCAACAGTAGACAACAGGAAAATTAATCACCTATTTTTTAAAAAAGAACAGAAATCCACTGGGGGAAATGCATGTAATGAAAAGAGAGCAAGCCAGGCACAGTAGCACACGCCTGTAATCCCAGCACTTTCAGAGGCCAAGGTGAGAGGATTGCTTGTGGCCAGGAGTTCAAGACAGCCTAGGCAACATCACAAAACCCCATCTCTACACAAAATACAAAAATTAGCCAGGTGTGGTTGTGCATGCCTATGGTCCCAGCTACCCAGGAGGCCAGGCAGGAGGATTGCTTGAGCCCAGGAGGTTGAAGCTGCATGATCACACCACTGCACTCCAGCATGAGCGACAGAGTGAGACCATGTCTCCAAAAAAAAAAAAGGCTGGGTGCAGTGAGTCACACCTGTAATCCCAGCACTTTGGGAGGCCAAGGCAGGAAGATCACTTGAGGTCAGAAGTTCAAGACCAGCCTGGCCAATATGGTGAAACCCCATCTCTACTAAAAGTACAAAAATCAGCCAGGCATGGTGGCGCATGCTTGTAATCCCAACTCTTTGGGAGGCTGAGGTGGGACAATGGCTTGAACCCAGGAAGTGAAGGTTGCAGTGAGCAAGATTGCGCCACTGCACTCCAGCCTGGGGGACACAGCAACACTCCATCTCAAAAAAAAAAAAAAAAAAAAAAGAAGAGAGCAGCCTGACATTAAAAGACCTACAAACGACTAGAAATGATTAAGAAATAAACTAAAAATGCAATAACAGCTAAAACATACACTACAACAGTAAAAGAGGAGAAGTGGCAGTGTAGAAAACATTGAAATCAATCATACAAAGGAAGAAATATGAGAAAAGAACAGAGACAAAAAGATAACAGAAAGTAAAGAACAGAGATCCAACCTGAACATTACAGGTGATCAAGAGGTAGGGAGAAGAAACTAAAACACAAAATCAGAGCTATAATGAAAAAAAGAAAAAAAAAAAACTTCTGAACTGAAAAAGATCTTCGTACACCAATCAAAACGCCTCATCAAATTATAGGAAAAACCATAAAGAGAAAAAGCATAATGAGAAATATTTATCACCAAGGGTTAAAGGAAAAAGTCTCATGAACAAAAAGCAAAAAAAAAAAAAAAAAAAAAAAAAGACAAATGAGGCCACAGAACTTGGAGATATCCATAGGTTAAAATGCCAAAACAAGAAGTGAGGATACCCGGCTCCTGAAAAGATTGTATTTATATGCCAAAGGGCTAAAGAGCACACTCTTGCAGGAGAGGACGGTACAGCTGCTTTTTTACCCTTTATAAAGCTGGCAAACGTTTTTCCTCATCCCTCACCTACAGGGAGTCTGACTATCATAAAAAACAACTGACCTGGCTCTCACCACATCATCCTAGTGGGTTAAGAACTAGGACAAAGAAGGACCAATGGACGTCTTATTTACTGTGAAGTATTTAATAAGAAATCTGGGCTGGGCACAGTGGCTCAAGCCTGTAATCCCAGCACTTCGAAGGCCAAGGCGGGTGGATCACCTGAGGTCAGGAGTTCTGAGACCAGTCTCACTGACATGGTGAAACTCCAACTCTACTAAAAATACAAAATTAGCTGGGTGTGGTGGTGCATGCCTGTAATCCCAGCTACTTGGGAGGCTGAGGGAGGAGAATCACTTGAACCCAGGAGGTGGAGGTTGCAGTGAGTGGAGATCACACCATTGCACTCCAGCCTGGGCAACAAGAGCAAAACTCTGTCTCAAAAAAAAAAGAAATCTGATCCAGAAAACCTTATGTGTACATTCAGGAAAAAAGTAATAAAGCTAAACACAAAAAGCCTAACAAAAATAATGGCCAGTGCTTTGGGAGGCTGAGGTGGGAGGCATGCTTGGGGTCAGGAGTTCAAGACAAGACTGGATAAGAGTGTGAGACCCTATTCCTTAAAAAAAGAAAAAAAAAAAAGGCAATGAATTTCCCAAAATTGTTGAAAAACATTAATCTACACATCTAAGAGATGCATGCCACCATGCCAGGTTAATTTTTATTTTTCTTCTTATTTTGTAGAGACAGGGTCTTGCTATGTTGCCCAGGCTGGCATCTAACTCTCGGCCTCAAGCAATCTTCCTGCCGTGGCCTCCCAAAGAGCTGGAATTACAGGTGTGAGTCACCATGCCTGGCCAAAAAACTCTTTTAAAAGGCAAAGAGAGCACCTTACAAGCAGCAGGAAAAAATTTCTCATGATTTTCAGGGGAACAATAATACAATTAACGTCAGATTTATCTGAAAAAATAGAGACCAGAAGGCAGTAGAATAATATGTTCAAAGTGCTGAAAGAGAAAAAAAATGTTAACCAAGAATTCTATATCTAGAAAAACTATCCTTTGAAAATGAAGGGATCAGGAGAGAAAGAAACAACTTTACACTGAAGAAACTTGATAAATAGTACCTCAGCCAAGTGATCAACATCAACACTATCAGTGATAAGTCATATTAATAGCATGTCCCCTTGATACGGTGTGTTAAGAACAGCACTTCACCTCCATGGTCTTCCTTCCACAAACCTATAACCCCAGTCTAAGCATGAGAAAGCCATCAGACAACTCAAATTGAGGAACGTTTTGGAAAATACCCTACTAATACTCCCCAAAATCATCAAAAGGCATAAAAAATGTGGGAAATCTGAGAAAGTGTTGCAGACCAGAGAAATACATGACGACTAGATGTCATGTGGCACCCTAGGTGGGATCCTGGAACAGTGAAGGCAGATTAGGAGAAAGCTAGTGAAAGTCTGAGTGAAGGGTGTAGTTTAGTCAATAAAATTAACATAACCTCATTTTACTGTGCTTTGCTTTATTGTGCTTCAAAGACATGGCATTTTTTACAAATTGAAGGTTTGTGGCAACCTTGCAGTGAGCAAGTCTATCAGCACCATTTTTCCAACAATACGTGCTCACTTCATGTCTCTGCATCACGTTTTGGTAGTTCTTGCAAAATTTCTTCGTATTTATTTACTTTTTTTTTTTTTTTTTTTTTTTGAAACAGAGTCTCACTCTGTCACCTAGGCTGAATGTCGTAGTGTGATCACAGCTCACTGCAGCCTCAACCTCCCAGGCTCAAGAGATCTTCCCATCTCAGCCTCCTGAGTAGCTACTCAGGAGTCACCATGTCTGGCTAATTTTCTTTTAGTTTTTTGTAGAGACAGGGTCTTGCTATGTTGCTCCTGGACTCAAGAATCCTCCCGCCTTGGCCTCCCAAAGTGCTGGGATTACAGGCCACCATGCCCAGCCAATTCTTGCAATATTTCAAGCATTTTATTGTTATATCTGTTATAGTGATCTCTAATCAGTGATCTCTTGTTTGTTTGTTTTTTGTGATGGAGTCTCACTCTGTCGCCCAGGCTGGAGTGCAATGTTGTGATCTCGGCTCACCGCAACCTCTGCCTTCCGGGTTCAAGCGATTCTCCCACCTCAGCCTCCCGAGTAGCTGAGATTACAGGCAACTGCCATCATGCCTAGTTAATTTTTGTATTTTTGTAGAGATAGGGTTTCACTGTGTTGGCCAGGCTGGTCTTGAACTCCTCAGGTGATACACCCACTTCAGCCTCCCAAAGTGCTGGGATTACAAGAGTGAGCCACTGTGCCTGGTCGAATCAGTGATCTTTGATGTCATGTTGTCACCAGCAAGAAGATTATGACTCATTAAAGTCTCAGATGATGTGTTAGCATTTTTTTGCAACACAGGTATAAAATTAAGATACATACATTTAACACGTTATTGCACATTTGATAGACCATAGTATAATGTAAACATAACATTTATAAGCATGGGGAAACCAAAAAATTCATGCAACTCACTTTATTGCAATACTGGCTTTATCTCAGTGATCTGGAACTGACCCACAGTATCTCTGGGGTATACCTGTACCAATGTTGATTCCTTAGTTGAAATAAATGTACCATACTAAAATAAGATAATAAAATAGGGGAAATAGCTGAAGAGTATACAAGAATGCTCTATACTAGCTTTGAAACAGTTCCATAAATCTACAGCTATTCTAAAATTAAAAGCTTGTTTTAAAAATCTCAGTAGATAGTTTTAACAGCAAATGGGACATATCAAAAGGAAAGATTAGTACCAGGCACAGTAGCTCACACTTGTAATCCCAGCACTTTGTGGGGGCCAAGGTGGGAGGATCACTTGAGCCCAGAAGTTCAACATAACATGGCAAGATCCCACCTCTACAGAAAACTTAAAAATTATCCAGGCATGGTGACATATGCCTGTAATCCCAGCTACTCAGGAGGCTGAAGTGGTAGGACCTCTTGAGCCCAGGAAGCTGAGGTTGCAGTGAGCAGTGATAGTGCCACTGCACTCTAGCTGGGAAACAGACTGAGACCCTGTCTCAAAATAAAAATAAAAATAAAAAAAAGGAAAACATTAGAAACTAAAGATGAATTAACAGAAAATATCTCATTGAAGGTCAGAGAGAAAAAGAATGTAAACTACAAAAGAAAAAAGGCCTAACAAGTATATGGGACACAATGGAAACAAAACATTGAACAGAAGTGTAACAAGCGTCCCAGGAGGAGAGGAGAGACAGAATAGAACAAAAATTTTATATATAAACACATAATGGCTAAGAATTTTCCAATACTGATAAAAGACACCAACTCACAGATTTAAGAATCTCTACAAACCTCAGGCGACAAAAAAACAAAGAAAACCTCTCCTCAGCACATCACTCTAAGGCTACTGAAAATCAAAAGATAAAAAGAAAAACTTAAAAGCAGCCGAAGTTAAAAATTCCATTATTTTCAAAGAAGCAACAATAAGGTTGACTGCTTTCTTCACAACAAAAACAAGAAAAGCTAGAAAATAACGAAATGACACCTTTAAAGTACGGAAAATAAATTAACGTCTATCTAAAATTCTATATCCAGCAAAACATATGCTTCAAAAGCCAAGAAAAAAAATAGAACATTTTCAGACAAAAAAAAAAAAAGAAAAAAGAGAAGGAAAATTGTTGCCAGTAGACCAGCACTTAAAAAAAATTTTTTTTCAAAAAGGAAACTAAGTACACTCACGTAGCCCTTAAAGTTGATATGCACTTATACTTATTGATGTGAAGAGGTTCCTGACATGCTGCTGAGTGTAAACAAAATATAAATAATACCATTTATATGAAATTGTCACAAAAGATTAGCAGTGATTACATATGTACTGTTTAATATGAGATGATTTTTATTTTAGCCATACCATCACATTACTGGAATTTGGGGCAATAAATGTATATCTTGTTTTGCTGTTCCCAAAAGTATTTTTAAACATGTAACACATTCCTGATACAATGTCAAGTGAAAAACACAGATTAAAATGTGTGTGTGTGTGTCTGTGTGTGTGTGTGTGTGGTGGATGACATACATATAAATTTATATCCATTGAATAAGTAGTAGAAGAAAAAATACAAAAATATCAACAATGCCTATGTCAGGGTTTTCAAATTATGAGCAATTACTACCTCATTTACATTTTAGTATGCTTTCCACATTATGTATAATGAGTAAATATTACTTGCTTTTTTTCGCCCCTAGATTTGGAGTCTTGCTGTATTGTCCAGACTGGAGTCCAGTGGTGCCATCATGGCTCCCTGCAGCCTCAAATTCCTGGGCTCGATCAATCCTCCTACCTCAATCTCACAAGCAGCTGAGACTACAGGCACATGCCACCATGCCTGGTTAAGTTTTTTCAATTTTTTTGCATGTAGATGGGTAAGATGTAGATTTTGTAAGAGATGGGGTCCTATTATGTTGCCCAAGCTGGTCTTGAACTCTGACCTCAAGCAACCCTCCTGCCTCAGCCTCCTAAAGTTACCAGTATTACAGGCATGAGCCACCACTCCCAGCTACTTTCAGTTTTCTTAATGTAATTTTTTTCTTTGTTTTCTCATTGCTTTGTTATATTTTTGTTTTTTCATCTTTTAATTTTTTAATTTTTTTAAAAACCCAAAGTCACCTTAAAAGCCATTATCACAGTAACTACACTAATATTGTTACATAAAACTCCTTAATTTTCAGCACTGAATTGCGACATGGCTTTTGAAAGCCAGCTCTATTTAGCAAAAAATTCCCTAAGCTATGGTTGTAAGGCAAGACAACTACTACAATAACACCTTTTCATTATCAACATAGTTTGTTTTTAAAAACAAAAATATTTGGGCCCAGGCACGGTGGCTCACGCCTGTAATATCCCAACACTTTGGGGGTCCAAGGTAGGAGGAGGAAGGCTTGCGGCCAGGAGCCTGAGACTAGCCTCGGCAACACAGGAGACCCCCATCTATACAAAAATAAAATAAAATCATTATGCAGGTGTGGTGCCATGCACCTATAGACCCAGCTTCTGAGGAGGCTGAGGTGGAAGGATCACTGAAGCCCAGGAGATCAAGGCTGCAGTGAGCCACAATGGCACCAGTGCACTCCAGCCTGGGCAGCAAAGCAAGACTCTCTTTAAAAAAAAAATAAATCATCAAAAACTGTTTTTAGCAAAATAGTTTATATGGGAGTTATCCATACAGCTCGATTTTTTTTTTTTAATGTTTTTTGAGACAGAGTCTCGCTCTGTCGCCCAGGCTGGAGTGCAGTGGCGCGATCTCGGCTCACTGCAACCTCTGCCTCCCGGGTTCAAGCAATTCTCTGCCTCAGCCTCCCAAGTAGCTGGGATTACAGGCGCCCACCACCATGCCTTGCTAATTTTTGGATTTTTAGTAGTGACGGGGTTTCACCATCTTGGCCAAGCTGGTCTTGAACTCCTGACTTCGTGATCCACCCGCATCAGCCTCCCAAAATGCTGGGATTATAGGCGTGAGCCACCGTGTCCGGCCTAGACAGCCTGATTTTAAAACAGAATATTGTTCTCACTTATTACATTCCTGTACCCTAGGTATTTCACAGACACATTGTCTTACTTTTCAAAGCACCAATGCAATCTAAGTATAACTGCCTGCATTTTAAAAATATATACAATTTCCTTCCAATTGCTATGAACTTGAAAGTTAAGCATTTGAGAAACAAGACCTGAAAAAGGTAACATTTGCTGACATAAATGGTTTGCAATGACTACATGACACACATTGTACTGAATATTTCATATTACCTAATTTTTCCTTATAAGAATCCTGTAAATAGTTGTCCTTATCCTCAATTTATATGAGGAAATTAAGGCTCAGCTAATAGGTAGCACAGCTGAAATTAAAATCATAAAATGATTCTGGATTCCATGCTCTTTGCCATAATATCAAGTTGTTATAGAAACTTCCTAATATACATTCTTAATAGATTTTAATATTGTTCTGGTGAACATAGTCAATAACAGCACTTGGTAAATCACATTATTTTCAGTATTTCAAAATTCACAAAAAGAACAAGCCGAAAGAGTGTCTATGGCTTAGCAGAGTCCATTACCACTACTGCAGATATAGCCAAGCATGTGTCATATTGCTATTGACTGAAGGGTACCTTCTAGCAGCATCTGTGAATGCCACGAATAGAAAAAATTATTACTATTGCTATCAAAGAAGAATAATTACTTCATTAATTCAGTTCATATTATACTATCAAAATCTAAAACAAAATTTGAAAACAACACCCCACACACATTTTTCCCACTTACCTAACGACCTGCAGACTGAAATGGTTGCTTCCTCCAAGAGTTTCAACTCACTACTGGAGAGACAGAAGAATAAAGGTAATTAATGACTATAATACTAAATATGTACATGCTAATCAGTTAAAGAAATATATAAAGATAAGAAAAATAATTTAGAAGAAAAATATGGTACACAGTAGTGAACAATAAGATCAGCAAAAAAAAAAGTTAGGCTTCAATTTTCAATATAATTAGGAAATTTACTGTATTTCTAAATATGAGACTCCTAAAGAGAAGAGCTTGGGGCACCCTGCCTTTCAGGCATTAAGGCAGCAGGGAGACTTAGAAAAATTCAAGAAAGGCACTCCAAAGTAGAGAGCTCAAGGCAAGGGCCCTGTGTGCCCAATTCTAAAGGCAGTACTAATTATAGTTTAGAAATACGCTATTATTTTTAGGAAATACATGGAGTGTCATGATTGCTACAATACTTTCAAAAAGTTCTAGAAAAAAAGGAAAAGGAAGAAATAAAGCAAGAAAAGAGAGATGATACATATATGTTTTGGTGGTTTATAAATATATAGAAAAAAGATACAAAGATACAAACATACAGAAACAGATACAGAGACAGACTCAAGCTGACACAGAGAAAAGAGGCACAGATAGACAGAGACAGAAATAAAGCTTAGAAGAAAATATGTTTCTTGAGATTGCATTTGACAACAATTTCTTGGATGTGACACCAAAAAGCACAGGTATCAACAGAAAAAAACAGACATGCTGGACTTTACCAAAATTAAAAACTTCTGTGCATCAAAGGATACTATCTACAGAGTGAAAAGTCAACCCACAGAATGGAAAACAGTACTTGTAAATCACATATCTGATAAGAGATTGATATCCAGAATATACTTTTAAAACTCCTACAACTCAACAACAACAAAAACCAAACAACCCAATTTTAAAATGGACCAACAACTTAAATAGCCATTTTCCAAAGAGGATATAGAAATGGCCAATAAGTACATGAAAACATGCTCAACATCACTAGTCATTAGTGAAACACTAAAACCAGAGCGAGATACTACTCCACACCCATTGGGATGGCTTTTATTTAAAAAAAAAAAAAAAAAAAAAGAGGCCAGGCGAGGTGGGCTCACACCTGTAATCCCAGCACTTTGGGAGGCTGAGGAGGGCAGATAACTTGAGGTCAGGAGTTCAAGACCAGCCTGGCCAATATGGTGAAACCCATCTCTACTAAAAATACAAAAATTAGCCAGGCATGGTGGTACACGCCTGTGATCCCAGCTACTTGGGAGGATGCAGCAGGAGAATTGCTTGAACCCAGGAGGCAGAGGTTACAGTGAGCCAAGATCGTGCCACTGCACTCCAACCTGGGAGACAGAGTCAGACTCCATCTCAAAAAAAAAAAAAAAAAGAAGAAGAAGAAGAGGAAGAAGGAGGAGGAGGAGGAGGAGGAGGAGGGGAGGAGGAGGAGGAGGAAAGAAGGGAGGGAAGGAAGGAAGGAAGGAAGGAAAAAAGAAAGTAACAAGTGTTAGCAAGGATGCAGAGAAATTAGGACCCTTGTGCACTGATGGTATGTAAAATGATGCAGCCACTATGGCAAAAATATGGCAGTTCCTCAAAAAATTAAACATAAAATTACCATATGACCCAGCAGTTCTACTTCTGGGTAGATACCCAAAAGAAGTGAAAGCAGGGTCTTGAAGAGATAGTTGTACACTCGTGTCCATGGCAGCTCCATTAACAGTAGCCAAGAGGTAGAAGTAACCCACATGTGTACCAACAGATAGATGGATAAATGAAATGTACATACACACAATGGAATATTATTTAGTCTTAAGAAATAGGGAATTTTGCCAGGCGCGGTGGCTCATGCCTGTAATCTCAGCACTTTGGGAGGCCAAGGCGGGCAGATCACCTGAAGTCGGGAGTTCAAGACCAGCCTGACCAACATGGAGAAACCCCATCTCTACTAAAAATACAGAATTAGCCGGGCGTGGTGGTGCATGCCTATAATTTCAGCTACTCGGGAGGCTGAGGCAGGAGAATCACTTGAATGCAGGAGGCAGAGATTGCGGTGAGCTGAGATGGCACCATTGCACTCCAGCCTAAGCAACAAGAGAGAAACTCCATCTCAAAAGAAAATAATAATAAAAATAAATAAATAAAAATAAAATAGGGAATTTCAATATATGCTACAACATGAATGAACCCTGAAGACATTATGCTAAGTGAAATAAGCCAGCCACAAAAAGATAAATATTGTATGATTCCTCTTATATGAGGCTCCTAGAGGAGTTAAACTCAAAGAGAAAAAGTAAAAAGGTGGTTGCCAGGGGCTGGGGATGGGAGAATAGGGAACTAGTGTTTAGTCAGTATAGAGTTTCAGTTTGCCAAGATTAAAAAGTTTTAGAGATGGATGGTGTTAATGATTGCATGATAATGTGAATATACTTAATGCCACAGAACTATATACTTTAAAATGGTTAAAATGATTATTTTACATTGTGTATATTTCACCACAATTTTTTTAAGTGCATTTCAACTCCAGTTCAACTACTTACTAGATAGTGGAGCTTGGGCTGGTTTGTTAAATCTTTATGTCTTAATTTCCTCATATATAAAACAGAAATAGTAACAGTACCTTCATAAGGTTATTATGATTAAATTAATTATATGATATCGATAAAGCACTTAGAACAGTGCCTGGCACAAAGTAAGTCCTCAACAAATGATAGATTCTGTTTCATTTGTCTGGTTTTTTTTATGCCAGTACCATGCTGTTTTGGTTACTATTGCTTTGTAGTATATTTTGAAATCAGGTAACGTAATGTCTCCAGATTTGCTCTTTTTGCTCAAGATTGCTTTGGCTATTCTGGGTCTTCTGTGTTGCCATAGAAATTTTAGAATTTTTTTTCTATTTCTGTGAAAAATATCACTGGTATTTTGATAGGGATTGCATTGAATCTGTAGATCACTTGAGATAGCATAGACATTTTAACAATATTTATTCTTCCGATACGTAACAAGGGATATTCTTTGCATTTATTTATGTCTTCTTCAATTTTTTTCATCAATATCTTATAGTTTTCATTGCAGAGATCTTTACCTCCTCAGTTAAATTTATTGCTAGGTTTTTTTAATAGCTACTGTAAATGCATTACCTTATTTCTTTTCCAGATAGTTCAACAGAATAAAGAACCCAGAAATAAATCCACACATGATTTTTGACAAAGGCATCAAGAACACACATTGGGGAAAGAACAATCTCTTCAACAAATGGTACTGTGTAAACTGAATATTCACATGCAGAAAAATGAAACTAGACCCCTATCTCTAACCACTTACAAAAATCAACTTAAAATACAGACTTAAATGTACTACCTGAAACTATGAAACTACTAGAAGACACTTAAGTAAAATGCTTCAGCACATTGGTCTGGGCAAGGACTTGTTGGATAAGACCTCAAAAGCACAGAGAACACAAGCAAAAATAGACAAATAGGATTATATCAAACTAAAAAGCTTCTGCACAGCAAAGGAAAGAACAAAGTGAAGAGACAATCCACAGAAAAGGAGAAAATATTCACAAACTATGCATCTGACAAGGGACTCATCCAGGATACATAAGGAACTCAATGGCAAAAAAAAAAAAAAAAATCCAATTTAAAAATGAACAAAATACCTAAATAGACACCTCTCAAAAGAAGAAACACAAGGCCGGGCGCAGTGGCTCATGCCTATAATCCCAGCACTTTGGGAGGCTGAGGCAGGAGGATCACCTGAGGTCGGGAGTTCAAGACCAGCCTGACCAACATGGAGAAACCCTATCTCTACTAAAAATACAAAATTAGCCGGGTGTGGTGGCTCATGCCTGTAATTACAGCTACTCAGGAGGCTGAGGCAGGAGAATCGCTTGAAACTGGGAGGCAGAGGTTGCGGTGAGCCAAGATTGTGCCATTACACTCTAGCCTAGGCAACAAGAGCAAAACTCTGTCTGAAAAAAAAAAAAAGAAGACATACAAATGGCAACAGGTATATGAAAAATATACCTCACCACTAATCACCAGGGAAAAGCAAATCAAAACCACAATGAGATATCACATCACCCAGTTAGAATGGCTATTATTAAAAAGACAAAAAATTACAAATGTTGGCAAGGATGCAGAGAAAGGGAAACTCTCATACAATGTTAGTAGGTGCTATAATTTGAATGTTTGATCCCTACAAACCTCATATTGAAATCTGATCCCCAATGTTAGAGGTGGGGCCTAATGGGAGGTGTCTGGGTCATGGGGGCAGATCCCTTATGAACAGACTGATACCCTCCCTCAGAAGTGGGTAACTTCTCACTCTATTAGTTCCCATTAGTACTGGTTGTGAAAAAGAGCCTGGCACCTCCCCGCCCCATTGCTCCCTTTCTCATCATATGTTCTCTGTACACAGCAGCTCCCCTTCACCTTCTGCCATGAGTGGAAGCAGCCTGAGGCCCTCATCAGATGCAGATGCTGGTACCAGCCTGCAGAAGTGTGAGCCAAATAAACCTCTTTTCTTTATAAATTACCCAGCTTCAGGTATTTCTTTATAGCAACACAAAACAGACCAAGACATTAGGAAAGTAAATTAGTACAGCCATTAAGGACAACAGTAGGGAGGTTTTTCAACAAATTAAAAATAGAACTACCATATAATCCAATAATCCGACTGTTGGGTATAAACATTGAGCATCCCTCACCCAAAATGCTTGAGACCAGAAGCATTTCTGATTTCAGATTTTTTTTTCCGATTTTGAAATATTTGCATTATAGCTGAGCATCCCTAATCCAAAAATCCAAAATCCGAAATAGTACAGTGAGCATTATCCTCTAAGCATCACGTCAGTGCTCAAAAAGTTTTGGATTTTAGAGCATTCTGGATTTCAGATTTTTGGATTAGGGATACTCAACCTCTATATCCAAAGAAAACAAAATCAGTATGTCAAAGAGATATCTGCACTCTCATGTTTACTGCAGCACTATTCACAATGGCCAAGATATGGAATCAACCTAAGTATCCATCAATGGATGAATTTTTTTAATGAGGTACATACACACAATGGAATACTATTCAGGCATAAAAATAAATGAAATCCCGTCATTTGCGGCACCTGGATGAACCCACAAGACATTAAGTGAAATAAGTCAAGCACAAAAGACAACACATGATCTCACTCATCTGTGAAAACTTAAAAAGTTGATCCCATAGAGATAAACAGTAGAATAGTGGTACTGAAGGCTGGGTAGGACAGGCAGGGAGAGGGAGAGAGGTCAACAGGTATAAAGTTACATTAGATAAAAGGGATAAGTTCTAGTGTTCTATTATACAGTAAGGTGACTAGAGTTAACAATAATGTACTTTACATTTCAAAATGGCTAAAATAATTTTGAATGTTCTCACCCACAAAGAAATAACAAGTGTTTGAGGTGATGGATATGCTAATTGCCCTGATTTAATCATTACACAATGTATAATGCATCGAAACATCATATGGTACCCCATAAATATGTACAATTATGTGTCAATTAACAAAATAAAACTTTTTTAAAATGATAACTATTATTGATTCCAAAATGTAGTAATTTACCCATAGATGATAAATTAAAATAATGCTTCACATTTGTTTAACCCTTTAAATATCTTTCAAAACACTTTCAAATATATTGGTGCAATTAAATTCCATGAAAATCTCTTCTGTGGGACAGGACCATTATAAACCTTATTTTTATAGATAAGCAAACTGAGGCATCCAAGGAGTTTAAAGTAAAATTCCAGGAATCAGAAGTCTGAGAAGAACAAGAACTGGCTTTAGAGCCTGGTGACTTGGTTAAAAATTGTTTTCTTTTTTACCAATACACATGGTGCAGTAAATCCTCCAAATGGGCAACTCTTTTGTAGCAGCTTTAAAACCCATACCCCTCCAGGGTTCTTTTCTGTTGCTGGTGAAGTGCACTTTTTAAAAGAGTAATTCATACCATCAAGATTTTTGACAAGAAAATTTTAGAAAAACTGTGGAAGAAAACTGATTGCTCTTAGTTCTAGCCATGTGTAATTGCTGACCACCTGAAATGGTCCAAACTGAGATTTGCTAAAGCATAAAATACATACCATATTTCAAAGGTTTTTAAAAGAATGTAAAACATTTCATTAATTTTATATTCATATAACGATTATATCTGGGAAACTGGGGTTAAATAAAATACATTAAAATTAAATTCACCTTTTTCATTTTACTTTTTCAATGTGGCTACTAGAAAACCTTAAATTACAAATGTGGCTTATCTTGTATTTCTGCTGGACAGAGCTGCTAGAACCTCCCAGCAATTAAAGAGTGTCATGCATAAAAAATATCATATATACACACAAAGCTAAGACTTACTAACTATAGTGAATATCCCGTTACCTTAAGAGTCTCAAATTATATGCATATTTTAAAAGATATCGTCTTTTTAAAGTTAAATTTTTAAAGTTTCACCTAGGACTGACTTTTTTTAACAAAATAACCTAGAAGTGATCCTATGATATAGTTTAAGGGTAGTAGTTTATGGAGACTCACCATATTAGATATTTATAAGGTGTCTGCCAGCCTTACAATGTCTCTCTGCTGTCTGTCTCTCTGTCTGCTGCCTCCCTATCCTTTTTTCTATCTTCCCACCTACTTTTCGGAGGTGAGCAGAGGCAGACAGATATGTGCAGCATGTCTCCGCTCCTGGCCACAGCTGACTAGTCCAGGGATAGACATCTAACCCAAGCCTAGCCCAAGTCTTAGAGAATTTAGAATTGAGATGGAAAGACAGGCTTTCCATTTGGCTAGAACTTGGCTGCATAGTTTAGGGCTGTGGGAGGCCACCCTCTACCGACAGAGTGGCAGAGAAAGCCAGTTAGTAAGAAAGATGAGTAAAAGCTTTGCAGAAAGAAAGACATAAACAGAAAGGACCCTCAGGATTGCTGATGGCTTTCCCATTCAGTTCTTCCAGAAGCCTGAGTGTGTTCCTGATCTTGGATTCTATGAGACACTCCAGTGTCTTCATCACATCTTCCCCTTTTTCTGGCATATACTAAGTAAAACTGATTTTGTTGACAACCAGAAGACTTCTAATTAATAAATCACTGTGGTCAGATTTAATGATACACATTAGTAGTTGGCAAGAAATGGGAACTATGAATTACTCGGTTTATTGGTTACTCAGACAAAAAGTAAAAGAAGTATAAAATGCAAAGGATTGTAAAAAGCTTTATGAAATTAATAACTAGACCACATGCATAAAATCTATTTCACTTTCTTCAGTCAATGGCACTCTCTTTTAAAGCTGACTGGAACCAAGAGTTTCAATTATACACATATGGCTGTAATCTTCGAAGCTGCTAAATTTGTTCATTCAGCAAATAGTGCTTGGGTGCCTAGGACATGCTAGGCTTCGTGAAAGATGCTGCCTCTGCCTCCAGGCTACATGGAGGAATGAAAAAGCAGACAGACTGTTCAGTAGAGGGGAAGTATGAATTATGAAACCAGCCCTGTGTGTGAGCTCACAGGATGTGCACTCAACGTACCATAGAAGGAATCAAAGAGGCTATCCTGGAGGAAGTAACTATTCTTCCTGAAGGGCCAAGAGACATCAGGCAGGCAGAACAAAGAGAATAGCGCATGCAGAGGCATCGCAGTCACAGAGAGCCTGGCATGCCCTGGGAAGGGGTGGTTAATCAACACAGGGGAATGGCAAACTACAAAGCTGGAAAAGTATTCTAGACGGCTGGAATACCAAGTTCAGTCTCTCCATTTTTGTTTTGGGTATAAACAAAAACCAAAACAGGGCTCTGGTTTATTTTTACAACAGTATTAGCCTGAAAAGGGGATTAATTCCAACATATATTAGTGAGGTTGGTTTGGACATCACTCCTTCCAGGAAGCCTTCTTTGATCAGGTCTCACCTAAGACAAGGTAAGAAGTCCATTCTCCACCCCAACACCCAACAGCTCTCAATCATAAAACTGAGCACGCAGCAGTAAGATTGCCCAGTTGCTTGTCTATGGCCCCCACTAGATTGTGGGCTCCTTGTTCATCACAGTATTCCAGCCTGGTACAGAGCAGGCAGTTAGGCACTGTCAGACACCACTCAGACCTTCATTACCAGGAGACAGAATTATTTCCCCTGGCTCCTTAGGAAACACTTCCCAGTCTCCAGCCCTCAAGGCAAGGTCTGCCGCTCAAGTTTAAATTTCTGTTAAAATATTTTTAAAAAGACATTTATTTTTATTTTTCTTTCTTTTTTTTTTTTTTTTTTTTTTGAGACGGAGTCTTCCTTTATCACCCAGGCTGGAGTGCAGTGAGTGATCTTGGCTCACTGCAACCTCCGCCTCCCAGGCTCAAGCAATCCTCCTGCCTCAGCCTCCCAAGTAGCTGGGATTACAAGCACTTGCCACCACGCCTGGCTAATTTTTGAATTTTTAGTAGAGACGATGTTTCACCATGTTGGCCAGACTGGTCTTGAACTCCTGACCTCAGGTGATCCGCCCACCTTGGCCTCCCAAAGTGCTGAGATTACAGGTGTGAGCCATAGCACCCAGACTAAAAGACATTTCTTTCTTTCCAAATATAAAAGAGCATATCCTTTTGAAGCAGTCTGATTTGTCAGAATTATCTGGAAAGCTCCCCACTGTGGTGAGCCAGCCAGCACCTGCCATTCTGTGACTATGTCCCCCAGGCCTGGATCCCCCAACACACAGCCACAATCTGAAACAGCACCACTGCCACTGCCTCGTTCAACAATCAACACTTTAGAGCAGAAGCATCTTCAGAGCCCACATTATAAGCTCCAAGAGAACAGGAAGATCTCATTCACTTATACATCCCCCACTGTGTCTGATACAGTGGCTCAGCCAGAAAAAAACCACTTGGTAATTATTTATTAACTAAAGGAGTCATAGAGCTCTGTTTGTTGCAGGATGCCTGCAATTTCTGCACTCTGAAGTGTTACTTATTTCTACAGAAGAAATCAGCCAGGCACACCCCTGCCAAAAGCAACACACCAATTGTTACATTAGAATTCCTTTCCTTTCATCCTTCCATCCCTCAATTTTCTAAACTTCTTGGAACATTTTAAGAATAATCTGCTTTCCCATTTGCTTGATTTAGAGCTATAATGAGGTAGTAAGGAACTGGGGTGGTTGGTAACTGTTGCTGCCTGTTACAGGCATCTATGCACAATGCTGTTTTAGTTAAACAAATGAGCTCAGATGTGCTGGCAGCAGGCAACTAACAAACCATCATTTGCAGTAAATAAAAGTAAAATGGTACTGTAAAAATATGCCAGTGTTTCCAAGAATATTACAATTAGAAACCAAATGTTGTTTCTGAAGGCAGATTTGGGCAGTAAAAACACATAAAAGGGGGCAAAAAGGCAGTGTCAAATATTCATACTAATTCAGACTAAATAAGTATCACACAGTATACTTCAAGTTTAATGCATACATAAATTCCATACCTCCAGGTCAATTTGAAAACTGTCAATAGTGGGAAATTAGGGATAAATACTTAAAACTAGTAATCTCTTAGTCAAAGTAGCTAAACAAACTAAACTCTCAACAACCATACTGATCCAATGACCAGGTGTGACTCTCCCTGAGGCAATCCATATATTAGAAGCCTTCTTCTCAGAGGATGGCCACACTATCACTTTGGCAGCAACATAAACAGATGGGAGTCACAAAACTGGAATCTCAGTTTTATTTTGTTTTTTACTGATACATAATAATTGTAAATATTTGTGGAATACATGTGGTATTTTGATACATGTACACACTGTGAAAGATCAAATCAGGGTAATTGGGGCATCCTCATCTCAAACATCTGTCATTTCTTTGTGTCAGTTTTGCTGGTGACATCACAATGAACAATTACTAAGGGATTGGAGAACTATGCCCAAGAATCAATCAATCAACCTTTCTCTCTCTCTCTCTCTCTCACACGCACACACACACAAAATCTGAAACACGGTTAAGAAACTTCATTGGGCTACCCGGAAGATAATTCAGTAAGGAAGTGGTTATGAAAATTTTCACAACTAGGCTGGGTGCTGTGGCTCATGCCTGTAATACCAGCACTCTGGGAGGCTGAAGCGGGTGGATCACCTGAGATCAGGAGTTCAAGACCAGCCTGGCCAACGTGGCAAAACCCCATCTCTACTAAAAATACAAAAATTAGCTGAGTGTGGTGATGTGCACCTGTAATCCCAGCTACTTGGGAGACTGAGGCAGGAGAATCACTTGAACCCGGAAGGTGGAGGTTGCAGTGAGCCGAGATGACACCACTGCACTCCAGCCTGGGCAACAAGAGCGAAACTCCGTCTCAAAAAAAAAAAAAAAGAAAAAAAGAAAAAAGAAAATGTTCACAACTATAGAGGAAGCTCTTAAACATTACCATTGCCACTTCTGGGCCATATTCTGTTTGCTTCCTTGGATTTCATGAAGAGAATCTCCCTAGGGAGACAACTGTCATCAACCTCAACCTCACACCCTCTACATGAAGTGTAGGTTGCAGAGAAGACTGGTAAGGTAAATCAGAGCAAAAGAATGGAGTATCCTTATGTCATGCTAAGGAGTTTGGATTCCATCCTACATCTAATGGGGAGTCATTAAGCACAAAATAAAACACAAACATTAACAAAACTCTTAGAGCAGCAGCAAGATGGTCAGGGTATATAATGGTTAAATATCTGACCCTGGCTACAACCATCCTGAGATTTTTAGGGGGGAAGAAAAAGATAATGAGAACGACAGCAATAATCAGGTCTCCACTAGAGTATATGATAAACTCTAACCATGTGCTCACAACAATCCCTATATAATTAACCACTGCTGCCAAGTGTCTGGCTAGCAGATTTTGATGAACCACTGTTACTAAATCACAACACAATCAGGTACATAATCTTTAAAAATTCTTGTTTAATTCCACTAAAATTATAGACCAAATTAAAATACTAGGAAGGATTTCCAACAGCAAGAATATGGAACGTCTCTGCACCCACTGGATTCATAGGCGGATCATGTTTAAAACATATACACCAAGTGTACTCTACCTCTCAGTTTAACCACTGCCATCAATTAGCAAAACTCCTGCACACTACTCACATAGATTTCCAATCTTGTGCTTGTTACTGAAAAGCAGATATGCCCCTGGTATAATGGAAAGCGATCGATTTTTGAAGCTGCATATTTAACTTCCAACTTCTTCATTAACTACTGGTATGACCTAGCCAAATTACTTAATTTGAGAATCGCAGTTCTCATCTGTAAAATGGAGGTAAAAATGCCACCAACTCATAGGACAGCTATGAAGATGATATGGCAATGTGTGGAAAGTGCCCAGCACACAGCTCAATAAATATGAGTTCCCTAACTCCCCAAAAACAACAAGAAAACCCATAAGTATTGAACTGTCAAATATTTATTTATTTATTTATCCCTTAATAGACACTTAAATTACTAATTTATCAGCCTTCCCTTATCTTCCCCTGCACTGAGCAGGAGGGGAGTATAAAACATCATTTAGTAATTTTGAAGTGGTTATACGTTTTGAAATAGTACCAAAGCAGCTCTATTAAACAACTGTAGGTGATCTGCTTTGATTTTATTTACATTAATGTTTCATTACAATAGAAGTATAAACCTAGTAGATGACAAAGAAAATCAACATCCTTGTTCACACCTAGGACATCTCTCAGTATTAAGCAACTTACATTTGTATGACGTTTTATAGTTTACAAGGTGGTTTTGAATATATGATTTCATCTGATACAGCCACCTTGTGAAAAAGGAATAGCAGGTAGTATTTCTATTATAGATGAGATATTCACACTGATAAAGAAAATACTAAGTGGCAGAACAAAGACTTTTTTAAGTCTAGGTTTTTTTATTTTTTTTAAATTTCAACTTTTATTTTGGATTCAGAGTGTACATGTGCAGGTTTGTTACATGGGTATATTGCATGATGCTGAGATTTGGGATATGAATGATTCCATCACTCAGGTAATGAGCAAAGTACCCAACAGTTTTTTAACCCTTGTCCCCCTCCTTCTTCCCCCCATAGTAGTACCCAGTGTCTATTGTTCTCCTTTATATACATAAGTAATCAATGTTTAGTTTCCACCTGTATGTAAGAACATGCAGTATTTGGTTTTCTGTTCCTATGTTAATTTCCTTAGGATAACGGCCTCTAGCTGCATCCATGTTGCTTGCAAAGGATATGAATTCATTCCTTTTATGGCTGCATAATAGTCTATGGCATATATATAGCACATTTTATTTATCCAATTTACTGTTTTTTCTGGTTTTTTTGTTTGTTTGTTTGTTTTGAGATGGAGTCTCTTTCTGTCACCCAGGCTGGAGTGCAATGGCACAATCTCGGCTCACTGCAACCTCCGCCTCCCGGATTCAAGCAATTCTCCTGCCTCAGCCTCCTGAGTAGCTGGGATTACAGGTGTATGCCACCACACCTGGCTAATTTTTGTACTTCTAGTAGAAATGGGGTTTCACCATGTTGGCCAGGCTGGTCTCGAACTCCTGACCTCAAGTGATCCTCCCGCCTAGGCCTCCCAAAGTGCTAGGATTAAAGGTGTAAGCCACCATGCCCAGCCTCCAATCCACTGTTGATGAGCACCTAGGTTGATGTGATGTCTTTGCTATTGCAAATACTGCTGTGACAAATATACAAGTGCATGTGTCTTTTTGGTAGAATTATTTATTTTCTTTTGAATATATACCCAGTAATAGGATTGCTGGGTGAAATGGTAATCCTGTTTTAAGTTCTTTGAGAAATCTCCAGACTGCTTTCTATGGTGGCTGAACTAATTTACATTCCCACCAACGATGTATAAGCACTCCCTTTTCTCTGCGGCCTCACCAGCATCTGTTATTTTTTGACCTTTTAATAACACCATTCTGACTGGTGTGAGATGGCAAATCACTGCGGTTTTGATTTGCATTTCTCTAATGATTAATGATGTGGAGCACTTTTTCATGTTTGTTGGCTTCTTATACGTCTCCCTTTGAAAACTGTCCATTCACGGCTGGGCATGGTGGCTCACGCCTGTAATCCCAGCATTTTGGGAGGCCAAGGCAGGTGAATCACGAGGTCAGGAATTCGAGACCAGCCTGACCAATGTGGTGAAACTTCTACTAAAAATACAAAAATTAGCCAGGCATGGTGGTGGGCACCTGTAATCCCAGCTACTCGGGAGGCTGAAGCAGGAGAACTGCTTGAACCTGGGAGGCGGAGGTTGCAGTGCGCCAAGGTTGCGCCATTGCACTCCAGCCTGGGTGACAGAGTGAGACTCCATCTCAAATAAAAAAAAAAAGAAAGAAAAAGAAGGAAAAGAAAATTGTCCATTCATGCCTTTTCCCCATTTTTTAATGGGGTTATTTGGTTTTTGCTTGTTGAACTGTTTGAATTCCTTATAGATTCTGGATATTAGATGTTTGCTGAATGTAGTTTGCAAATATTTTCTCCCATTCTGTACGTTGTCTGTTTACTCTGTTGATTTTTTATTTTGCTGTGCAGATGCTCGTTAGTTTAAATAGATTCCACTGGTCAATTTTTGTTTTCGTTACAATTGTTTTTCAGAACTTAGTCACAAATTCCTTCCCACGGCCGATGTCCAGAATGGTGTTTCCTAGGTTTTCTTGTAGGATTCCTACACTCTGTGTTCTTGCATTTAAATCTTTAATCCATCTTCAGTTAAACTTTTTATATGGTGAAAGGTAGTGGTCCAGTTTCATTATTCTGCATATGGTCAGCTATTCCAGAACCATTTATTGAATAGGAAGTCTTTTCCTTATGATTTTTGTCCGCTTTGACAAAGATCAGATAGCTGTAGGTATATGGCTTTATTTCTGGGTTCTCTATTCTGTTCCACTGGTCTGTTTTTGTGCCAATATCATGCTGGTTTTGTTACTGTAGCCTTATAGTATACTTAGAGGTCAGATAATGTGATGCCTCCAGCTTTGTTCTTTTTGCTTAGGATTGTTTTGGCTATTCAAGCTCTTTTTTTGGTTCCATATTTTTGAACAGTTTTTTCTAATTCTGTGAAAAATGACATGGTAGTTTCATAAGAATAGTATTGTATCTGTAGATCGCTTCGGACAGTATGGCCATTTTAACAATGTCAATTCTTCCCATCCATGAATATGGAATGTTTTTCCATTTGTTTGTATTGTCTATGATTTCTTTCAGCAGTGTTTTATTGTTCTCCTTATAGAGATCTTCCACCTCCTCGGGCAGATGTATTCCTAGGTATTTTCTTTTTTGTGAGGCTGTTGTTAATGGGTTTGCATTTTGATTTGGCTGTCAGCTTGAATATTATCAATGTATAGAAATGCTACTGATTTTTGTACATTGATTTTGTATCCTTCTGAAGTCATTTATCTGCTCTAGGAGTCTTCTGGAGGAGTTTTTAGGATTTTCTAGGAGCATATTGTCAGCAAAAAGAGATGGTTTGACTTCTTCTTTTCCTATTTGAGTACCTTTTATTTCTTTCTCTTGCCTGATTGCTCAGGCTAGGATGACCATTATTTTTATTTTTTAAAAGAAAATGGCTATTACTTTGGATGTGCATGGTGGCTCACGCCTGTAATCCCAACACTTTGGGAGGCTGAGACAGGCAGATCACCTGAGGTCAGGATTTTGAGACCAGTCTGGCCCCAAAGTGGTGAAACCCCGTCTCTACTAAAAATACAAAAATTAGCCAGGTCTGGTGGCTCACACCTGTAATCCCAGCTACTCAGGAGGTTGAGGCACAAGAATCACTTGAACCTGGGAGACAGAGGTTGCAGAGAGCCGAGATCATGCCACTGCACTCTAGCCTGAGTGATAGAGTGAGACTCTGTCTCAAAAAAGAAAAGAAAAGAAAAAAGAAAGTGGCTATTACTTTTTATTATTGTAAAAATGAACCATCCCAAAATCACCAGGAGGCAACACTAAACACCTATCAAAATTGCAAAAATAAAAAATAGTGACAACATCAAATGCCAGCGAGGAGGCAGATAAACCGGCTCTCTCATACATTGCTGGTGGGAAAGTAAAGTGATAAAACCACTCTGGAAAGCCATTTGGCAATTTCCTATAAGGCTAAATATGCACTAACTATACAACACAGCAATTGCACTCTTGAACATTTATCTCAAAGAAATGAAAACTTATGTTCACTCAAAAACTTGTACATGAATTTCATAGCAGCTTTATTCATTACAGCCAAAAAGTGGTAATGATCCAAATGTCCCTCAGTGAGTGACTGTCTAAACAAACTATGGCACATCTACAACACAGAACACTACTTAGCAATTAAAAAGGAATGAACAAGTGAGACCCATAACAACTTCAATGGATTTCAAGACACTATGCTGAGTGAAAGAAAAGAGCCCTTCTCAAAATGTTACGTAATGTAAAATTCCATTTACATAATATTGCTGAAATAAAACTACAGAAATAGAAAACTAATTAGTGGCTGCCAGGAATTAGGGATGGGGATGGGGAGGAGAGGATGGGTGTGGCTATAAAGGGTAAGCACTGTATCTTGATCATGGTTGGTTACATAAATCTACTCACATGATAAAACGGTATAGAGCTATACATAAACACACAAATGAATGCACGGATAAATAACTGTGTTAGTCCATTTTGCATGGCTATAAAGGAATACCTGAGCCTGAGTAATTTATAAAGAAAAGAGGTTTAATTTGTTCATGGTTCTTCAAGCTGTATAAGAAGCATGGTGTTAGCATCTGCTCAGCTTCTGGTAAGGCCTCAGGAAGCTTACAATCATTGCAGAAGGTGAAGGAGGAGCCAGCATGTTACAAGGCAAGAGAAGAAGCAAGAGAGAGAAAGGAAAGAGATGCCACACTCTTTTAAACAACTAGATCTTGTGTGAACAAACTGAGCAAGAATTCACTCATCATCGGGGGATGGCGCTAGCCATTCATGAGGGATCTGCCACCATGACCCAAACACTTCTCACCAGGCCCTACCTCCAACGTTGGAGGTCACATTTCAACATGAGATTTGGAGGGGACAAAATATCCAAACCGTATCACTGACAGCTGAAATCTCAATAAGCTCTGGGGATTGTACCAATGTCAGTTTCCTATTTTTGATACTGTACTGTAGTTATACAAGATGTTACAGTTACAAGAAACTATGGGAGCTAAAGAACCACCCTGTACATTTTTGCAACCTCTAATCCATCTAAATTATTTCCAAGTAAGTTTTAAAAACTGAACCAGCCAGGTGCAGTGGCACATGCCTGTAGTGCCAGCTACTCAAGAGGCTGAGGGGGGAGGACTGCCTGATTCCAGGAATTTAAGAACAGCCTGGGCAACATAGCAAGACCTCATCTCAAAAAAAAAAAAAACTGAACCATAAAAAGCTATACAAACATATTAAAAATTTAAATGAATATATCATATACATTTTAAAATATATATATAATTTTGCATGAACAATATTATGTTATACACATGGTTTTATAACTGGCTTTAACTACTTAATATGCTGTAGGTCCTTTTCCATATCTAAAAACATAGGATTGTTTTTAACAGCTATATGTTGTTCCAGTGTGCAGATGCACCATTTTTATTTATGTAGCCGATCTTACTGGTGGACATTTAAGTTGTTAGCAATTTTCTACCATAAACATTGCTATGAATGTCTTTACACATGTCTCTCCACATATATTTCTGAACTTGTCCAATTATGTCCTTAACATAAATCTGGAAGTGCAATTGCTAGGTCAATGAACACTTCTGTTCTGATGAATGTCGCAAATTATATTCCAGAAAGATTACCCACCAGTAGTGCATAATTGTGGCTTATAATCTTCCACACATTGCTAGATTTGCAAAGTTGCAAATCAAGATCTTTTGACACCAAATCCAGTTATCTTTAAACTCAAATAAGTATGTGATGACAGTAAGCAAGCATAAAGCTTTATTACAAATATGGATTGTTTTCCCTCTAAAATGGCCTACAGAGGAACCCATAAAGGGTATGATGTCTAAGTAGCAAATTATTACCGTGCCATGTAAATTTAGAAGGAACCCTATTCAACATGACCTAAATTCTTTAGCTGTCCCAGGCAATCAATTGTTGTATTAAATAACAAGAGGGACGGGGCACATAAATATTGTACAGAGTTTATAAACTCTATGGACTTAAACTCATGTGAGAATCCTCTGGCATAACAAACGGCTCTGGCCTAAACTTCAAGAATGGTCTAGTCAACAAAATACAGAAATATTCAGTTGTGACAGAAAAAGTAAAAACTCAGTAAATGTGGGCCGGGCACGGTGGTTCACACTTGCAATCCCAGCACCCTGGGAGGCCGAGGCAGGTGGATCACCTGAGGTCAGGAGTTCAGGACCAGCCTGCCAACATGGCGAAACCCCGTCTCTACTAAAAATACAAAAATTAGCCGAGCATGGTGGCTCACACTTGTAGTCCTAGCTACTCAGGAGGCTGAGGCAGGAGAATCGCTTGAACCTGGGAGGTGGAGGTTGCAGTGAGCCAAGATTGCGCCACTGCACTCTAGTCTGGGTGACAGAGTGAGACTCTGTCTCAAAAAAAAAAAAAGAAAAAAAAGAAAAAAACTTAGCAAATATTAAATAAAAAATTCTGGATTATATTTGTTCATTATAAAGACACATGATTGACTATATTGCTGCTTAAGCAGAAAATGCTTCCAAATGTCATCAGCCACAATTCAGGAGGTGATGGAAGAGAAACAACCGTGGCCTTGATGGTAGATCTGCTCTCCACCACAACTCAGGGGAGACCCCACCACAGCTCATGAATGATGGAATAAAAAGAGCAGAGCTTGGTGTTAAAGCATGTATCCCTTCATTCATCAACAGAGTACCACTGTTGGATGTCAATTAGTTTTCCCATCCTGGCAAATTAATAAGGAAAAAATATTTGTTGGTAGGGAAAAAAAGCCTCTTTCATATGAAGCCTGTAGTTCAAGAATTCAAGTTTCCACAATAAAAATAAATATATAACATGGACCATCTAATAAACTAAATACCTAGTCCTGATAATTGTCACATATGAAAATATGCAAGAGGTATTTACAATATGTTGGTCAATTGGTGTAGCAGGTCAGGCAGGCTACAGTTTGCAAGTGAAATACTCACAACTGGGGTCAACAGAAGCAGCACACTTAAGCTAACTCAGCTGATGTTCTGTGACTTAGGTCGTGGAGCCTATACGTAGTACCTAAAGAAATGATTTGTGCCTCTTTAGTGGTTTCTATCATCCAACACTTTTTTCCTTTGTCATCTCAATCTGCTTTTCTACTAACTCATCTGTCTCTTTCTTCTTCATCTGAACACTTTGGATTTTGTGTGTGTGTGTTTTAGAGACAGGGTCTCGATGCATTCCCAAGGCTGGATTACAGCGTCATGATCCCAGCTCACTGCCGCTTAGAACTCCTGGGCTCAAGCAATCCTCCCACCTCAGCCTCCCGAGTAGCCAAGACTACAGGTGTGTGCCACCATGCCCAGCAAATTTTTTTTTGTAGCAATGGAGTCTCATTATGTTGCCCAGGCTAGTCTAGAACTCCTGGCCTCAAACAATCCTCCTGCCTTGACCCCCAAAGTACTGGGATTACAGGCATAAGCCACAGTACCTGGTCACTGGATTTTTAAGTATTATAAGAGGTACCAATGGACACTGCCAGGCCATGGTGTTGGTCCTCAGGGATTAAGGTTAAAAAAAAATAAGAAGTTTAATAATATATACTCTTAGAAGAAAAGCTTACCAATTGGTTGTATAATAACACCACAACCTCAAAAAAAAAAAAAGTCTTATTATATATATTTAGCAGACTTCACTGATCTGAGATTTACTAATTCAGGATTGGGGGCTGTTTGTCTAAAATTGAGTTGAAGCCTGGACAACATAGTGAGACCTTTTCTCTACCAAAAAAAAAAAATTAGCTGGGCATGGTAGGGTGCCTGTAGTCCCAGCTGCTCCTTGAGCCCTGGAGGTGGAGGCTGCAATGAGCTGCCCTCCAGCCTGGCCAATACAGCAAAACCCTGTCTCAAAAAAATTAAAATTAAAATTAAAATTAAACAAATTGAGTTGAAACTGACTTTTGTGTTGTACTTTAAAGAAATCATTTTGACAAGGGAGAAGGGGGTTTAGAAAAAGTATTATTTAACCTTCTACAAAAGAAATGTGTTTAAAGATGTTAGCATATTATTGTCCATATGCAAATAAATTTGCTGAAATAACTTGCATTTTGTACAGGCCTATATACACTATTCAAAGTTCTTTCACCTTTATTATTTCATTTGATTTCTTTTAAAAACCCTGAGAAGTTGACCGAGGAAATGGGAGTATCCTCACTTTACAAGTGACAGAAATAGAGAAGCAGAGTAACTTGTCCAATGTCACGGTATAAGAATAAACATATTTAACTTCCAGATTAATACTCTTTCAATATGAATAATATTAAATGAGATACTCTTAAGGCAAACCCACATAATATCAACCTAGAAACACTCCAGCAACTAGTTGGAATTTCTATATATTCCTAAAAGAAGTTGTGTCACACATAAATTATTATAAAAAGTACATCTACATTATAATTCCAATCATGCAAAAATTATGTGAATTATAAAGAATTGGAAGAAAACAAAATTTTAAATCTAATAAGGAAAATGGTAAGATGATAGACGACTTTCTTGTAACTGCTATAAAATCATAAACTATAGTGTGGTCAGGAAGCTAAAATTTTAAATTAAGTATTCCCTACTTCACAGTTTTCTGTAATTTAGACTGGTTTTATTTTACTTTTAGGCACACTGTTCTCATGTATGAATCTCAATAATGAAAAGTGAGAAATTAATAGCTCAAATATTTTTAAGAAAAGCAGATAGGCAAAAAAATTGTTGGGGGAGAAGTCATAACAGACCTCTGAACACAGGTTTGCTGAACAATCAAACTGTAAGTTTCATAACATAAACATTGAAAATCCTTAGTCCCTTCAGCTGAAAGTTCCGCCATAAAATTCTTTCAAAACTGACATTTTTTATTAATGATGTCATTTTCAGCCAACAACATACAAATTCTGATAAATATATAATGTTAGTCAAAGATATAACCTGAAAAAATCAACAAGTAACCATTTAGGAAAGGACAGAAGCACTTCTGAAGACATTTTCCCCCTTACCTTAGCAAAGAGAATTACAGAAATCATTCACAAAACTAACAAGAATCAGCCAATTCAGTGGTTAAACTGTGGGAAGGTTAATGTTTTAAGAGGACCTATTAATAGGAAAAAGTCAAAGGACAAAAACTGCATATAAATTATAGCAATTTTTAACGCACCCATGCAGAACCAAAAAGGTGTTTACATTCATGTGATTCACAGACAATCGTATATGCTGTCATTCAACTGCCAAAATGAAAGGAAATATAACTATTAAAATGTCAAAATGTCAGCAACTACTATGCTAGATAATACGGTGTTTATTTTCCCAAGAAAGAGAAAAAAATTGACTTAAAAAAAAAAAACAAAACAAAATTCCAACCAACACAGTGAGAAAGAAGAGGAATCAAGGGTGCACCTGCAGTAAAACTTACATGTCCCTTTACTTTAATGATTTAAAGGATATATTTCCCCCATTTAAGCTTTTAGCTTAAGGGACTGATTAATCCTGGGAAAACTTAAGCATCTTCTAAAATGATTTTTGCATAGAAAGGTATAAATGAAAGAATGGGAAATAAAGGTTTTGACTCAAGATGTAAAAACTGAACTTCTTGTGGTCCCTCAATTTGAAAAATATAATAAGATGCCAAGAAAAGTCTCAAATTATTTATTCCCTGAGTAAAACAGCCTAGTACATTATTTTGGTCACCAACCAAGCAAACCTACAAAGAAAAAGTTAAAACAGAATTTAGAAGATGGTTTAGCAGCGATCCCAGGCCCACCTCTACAGCAGAGCAGATTTTTCAACTTGAAAAGTTCTAATAAAATTGAACATAAAGTGTGCCAAAGAGCCTAAAAATATAGAAACAGAGACAGGCATCAAAGATTCAAAGAAGAAAGTAATTTTACAATCACTTGCTTCTGTCAGTTAAAAACGTGACCTAATTAAACGAAAGTCTCTCTTCCTGTGTGTCAACTGAGGAAACAGACTAAGAAACTTTGACAAAGGATCATTCAGGCAGCTCTGCTTAAAAAGAGAGAAGATACACTCTACTCAAGGCAAGGTGAAAATACTAAACAGATTACCCATCAGCTTGTGTGATCACTGTAAATGATGGCACTCAAGATTCCTCTGATTATGATCTGCAGCTTTGAAAAATGCTTGAAAATGTGAACATATAATCTGGTGGTTCCACTCTCAAAGATTACCATACGATTTAATGCTGCAGCTCTTTAGTACTTATGTGAAACTGGGTCTCAGATTAGCCTGTGCTTCCCAAGGAGACAGTGTGGCATGATGGTCAACGGAATTCCTCTCTGGACTTAGACAAATAAACCTGGTTTAAATTAAATCTGGTCCTTACTCGCTACTCACTGTGTGGCTTTAGACAACCTTCCTAGGCCTCAGTTCTCTCATACATGGGAATAATAGACTTGAATAACAATAACAGAACTAAAAAAATGGAGGTGTCTACAGCAATGGGTCCAGCATCTGACAAACAGTGAGCTCAATAAATAACTGGTAAAGTAACAATGATGCTTATGTTAGCGAATCCTTTTAGCAGAATTATATTATCATTATCTTTTATCATTTTATCATTCTATTTTATCATTTATCTCAGTAGAATTAAATTTTTTATCATGTAAGAAAAATCCCTGAAAGAAAAGTCAAAGTGACAAGTGGAAACTAACAATGCTAAAGAGAAACGGAAGCCCTTTAAAAGGATAAGAGTACAGCAAACTGAAGTTTAGAAAACATTATATGATGTGGTATATAACTACAATGGGTAATTAGTCAGACTTAAGGGAGGAAATTACATCATGGATTATGAACTTTGAAGGCATTATACTAGGCCAGGCACAGTGGCTCAAGCCTATAATCCCAGCACTTTGGGAGGCCAAGGCAGGCAGATCACTTGAGGTCAGGAGTTCAAGACTAGCCTGGCCAACATGGTGAAACCCCGTCTCCACTAAAAAATACAAAAATTAGCGGGCATGGTGGTGCACACTTGTAATCCCAACTACTTGGGAGGCTGAGGCGGGAGGACAACTTGAACCCAGGAGGCGGAGGTTACATTGAGCCGAAATCACGCCACTGCACTCCAGCCTGGACGACAGAGAGAGACTCTGTCTCAAAAAAGAAAGAAAGAAAGAAAGAAAGAAAGCATTATGCTACATGAAATAAGCCAGTCACAAAAAGACAAATATTGTATGATTCCACTTATATGACATACCCAGAGTAGTCAAATTCATAGAGACAGAAAGTAAAAATAGAGGTGACCAGAAACTGGAGGGAGAGGATGGGAAGTTATTGTTTAATAGGTATAGCATTTCTATCTGAGGTGATGAAAACATTCTGGAAAGGGATGGTGGGGATGGTTGCACAACCCTGTGAATGTACTTTAAACTGTACAATTAAAAATGGTTGAAAAGGTTACAAGAGTCAAGAGGACCAGACGAAAAAACAATAATTTAAAAAATGGTTGAAAAGGTAAATTTTATGTTTATTTTACCACAATAAAAAAAACATGAATAAAATCTTTCCATATTATAGGATAGTTAGTAAATTATAGCAGACTAGACTCAATTCCCAAATAGTGATATTGAAACAGGCTCATCTCTGGAATACCATACAACTTATAAGATCTTTCACACAGCCAAGTCCTTATGTTATTTGTTTCGTGTTGGCTGTTCTGCTACACAGGCCTTTTGCTGCTCTTCTAACAAGCAGAACTTACTCCCACTTCAGCCTCTTTACACTCGCTGCCCCTCTACCTGGAATACTCTCCACAAAACATGCATGGCTCACTCCCTGGCATCATAATGTCTCTGCTCAAATGCTGCTTTCCCAGAGACTCTCTGGCTAAAGAAATCTCCTAAAGCTATTGCTCTCCATCACCTCACTCCGCTTCGCTTTTCTTCCTTACACTTGACACTTCCAGAAATGACCTAACATATTTATTTGTTCATTTGTTTATTGCTCATCTCCTCTAGTAACATATAAACTGCATGAGAGCAGGGACTTTGTCACTCATGTTTTTAGTCCTTAAAAACAGTCCCTAGCAACTAGAAGACATTCCATAACTATTTTTTTAGGTATATTAATCAAAAAAATACTTTTTTTTTTTTTGATGTGGAGTTTCTTTCTGTCTCCCAGGCTGGAGTACAGTGGCATGACCTCAGCTCACTGAAACCTCTGTTTCCAGGGCTCAAGCGAGTCTCCTGCTTCAACCTGAGGTCAGGAGTTTGAGACCAGCCAGGCCAACATGGCAAAACCCTGTCCCTACCAAAAATACAAAAATTAGCCGAGCGTGGCACACACCTGTAGTCCCAGCTACTCAGGAGCCTGAGGCAGAAGAATTGCTTGAACCCAGGAGGTGGAGGTTGCAGTAAGCTGAGATTACACCACTGCACTACAGTCTGGGAGACAGAGTGAGACTGGGTCTCTCAATAAAAAAAAAAATTTAAAAACATTTTAAAAATGAGAGAGAATTAAAACAATATACACCATAATGTTAACAAGTTACTCTTGGTTGTTATTATTTTTATCTTTTTTTTTTTGCCTTCCTGGTGCTTTTCTGTATTTAAAGTATTAAAAATGAACATGCATTACTTTGGTACTTAGAAAAATTAGTTTTAAGTGACTGTGCCAAGAGCTGCCCTTTTTGCCTTATATGAGCACCATCTAGTGCTCAGTACACATAATACAATTTCTGTAACACAGTAAAGTTTTCTGAAAAGTAGCCTTTATAAAAAGTAGGGTGTGGCTGGGCATGGTGGCTCATGCCTGTAATCCCAGCACTTTTGGAGGCTGATGTGGGTGGATTGCTTGAGGCCAGGAGTTCGAGACCAGCCTGACCAACATGGTGAAACCCTCTCTCTACTAAAAATATAAAACTAGCCAGGCATGGTGGCATGTGCCTGTAATCCCAGCTACTTGGGAGGGTGAGGCAGGAGAATCACTTGAACCTGGGAGGCAGAGGCTGCAGTGAGCCAAGGTCGTGCCACTGTACTCCAGCCTGGGCAACAAGAGCGAAACTCTGACTCAAAAAAAAAAAAAAAAAAAAAAGGTAGATTGCTTATACACAAAGATGACTATTACTATAATCACTGTCTGGCTTAATTTTTAAAACAGCAGAACAATTAGTTCAAAAGAGGCACAGGACTTTCAATCATCAAGATAAAGCGGTCATCAGAAAATTGGTTAAATTTCTGCTGCTTATTTTCATTCCTCAAATATTTTAGACTAACTCTCAAGACAGAGTCCTAGGTCTTTGTAAACTAATAGGTAATTACTCCTTGAAAGAAGAGCAAAGTCAGACACTTTACATGCATGATAGTGTTTCATCATCCCTATGAATCTACATGGTTGGGGTTATTATTTCCATTTTACAAAAGCAGCAACAGGTTCAGTGAGATTAAGCAGCTTTCCTGAATTCACAAACTAGTCAGTTGTGGAGCTCAGGCAAGGTCAGTTTGGCTCCAAAATCCATGTTCCCCCTGCCATGCTACATGGTCTCCATTCTTCACACTTCACCCAAAGTCACTGCACCTTTTAGCTAAACAATTCCTCTGGAGAAGAGTATTCAGGCTGCTGCTATACTGCTCAGAGCTGCTCTCAAATCTGGAACTCTAAGCTCATTAAGTATTAACACTCAAATCAGGTATTAATTTAAAACAAAAGAACTTTTTAAAGATATTATTCTCTATACTGCTGTTAGCTGGTTAAACACACTTACTGAGATGTAGGACTTTCCATTTCCTACACAGTAATAGAAATTCAGACCTTCAGCACATCACAGGTATATTGCTGCAGATGTCTCAGATTTTGTTTTCCTGCCCTAGTTTTTCTTCCTGCACTTTCCACCTACTCACCCTACTTAAAAAAAGAATGTCTCTGAAACAATGTTTTCTCCAAATCCACTCAACAAGAGCCTACAAGGGACCCTACTTCTAATCCTCAGCTTTCTAACAAGTGTGCAAAAAATAGGTAACAGGTGGACATATTTTTATTTCCCAGTTCAGCCTTCCATAGTTAGAGCCCCTACACCCTTCAGAGCCCCAGACCACTCTAGACCCAAGCAGCCTTATCAATTTACCCTGAAGCATCATGAACTATGTTGGGAAGCAATTTCTACATTCCCAACCTATTACACTTGATTCCCATTCCTCTCAACACAAACTGGAAGCATTACTAGAAGTCATCTGGCCACGTTTCCTTTATAGTACAAGAAGTCACTTCTACCCATATGTATAAGGTGGTAGTGGTGGTGTTGGTGGTGGTGTTGTTTGAGACAGGGTCTTGTTCTGTTGCCCAGGCTGGCGAGAGCATTGGCCTGACCATAGTCACTACAACCTTGAACTCCTGGGCTCAAGGAATCCTCCTGACTCAGCCTCCCAAGTAGTTGGGACTACAAGCATAAGCCACCGAGCTCAGCTAATTTTTTTATTTTTTGTAGAGATGGGGGTCTCGCCATGTTGCCCAGGCTGGTCTCAAACTCTTAGTCTCAAAAGATCCTCCTGCCTCAGCCTCTCAAAATGCTGGGAATACAGGGATGAACCACCGTTCCCAGCTTGTATAAGGCTATTCACTGCTACATTATATGTAATAACAAAACACTGGAAGCAATCCAAATGGTAAAACCGAAATGGTAAATCCAATTAATTTTGGTATATATGCCCCCCATTAAAAAGAGTGAGGAAGTTAATATATAGAAGGCTCTTCAAGATATAACTGATGAAAAAAAGCACAAAGTGAAAAAGTGCATATAATATACATGCTATTATTTATCAAAAAAAGAGAAGGGATATATGTGCATATTTGTTTGCATATGCATAAAATGCAATTCTTCTATAACACCCTTTATCATATTTCACCATACTTGTTTGCTGATTTACAGATAAGATTATAAGCTCTGGCTGGGCGTGTAATCTCAGCACTTTGGGAGGCCGAGGCAAGCGAATCACCTGAGGTCGAGAGTTCAAGACCAGCCTGACCAACATGGAGAAACCCCATCTCTACCAAAAATACAAAATTAACCGGGCATGGTAGCACATGCCTGTAATCCCAGCTACTCGGGAGGCTGAGGCAGGAGAATCACTTAATCCCGGGAGGCAGAGGTTGTGGTGAGCCGAGATCACGCCATTGCACTCCAGCCTGGGCAACAAGAGTGAAACTCTGTCTGAAAAAAAAAAAAAAAAAAAGATTATAAGCCTTTAAGGACAAGAGACATCATATATCCAGCTAACTATTATAGCCTGAGAAACAAATAAATGAATAACAGTTTGATACTCAGAGATAAGTCATCTGGTCCAGCAGTTCTCAATGATAAGCATGACACACGATTATGTTCACACACACCATAGCCTCAGATGCCTATGAACCAAAAAATAATAAGCACAGGTCTGTTTTTCATTTTTGTTGCTATTATGTAGTTTAGAAACATGTATAAAATCAGTCATATGAGTAGTTTAAAATATTTAGGAAAAAAACAGTGTATATTATTAACCTTTAGTCTTTAATTATTCTTCATTTTGTTTCAGATCTTTGCTGCACAACTAATTTTAACAGGGTGAAAAAATAAAAACTATTAAATAATTTAAGTAAGATTTTAGAACCACACCTGGAAACTCTTACAAAATCTGATTACTCTGATGCTAAAAACAGTTAATAGTAAGGAAGGATTAGATTCGTCCTAAAGGCCTTATTAGTATTTCTAAAAATTGCAGCAAACATCGATTTTTGGCTACAAAAATGGACTTTACTTGAAGACGGCACATATGTATCTAATGAATTCCAAGAGTGAACAATCTCAGAATTATCTAGATTCAGAGTCTCCTCTACTGAGATTCATCTTAGCCCTGAATAATTCATGAACTAGGTAATTTTGGCCCCTGACTCTGTCAACAAGGGGGCACCTGCTACCTCAAAGCCTACTCAGTCCCAAGGTCAAACATCAAATACCATCAGTGAGGAGCAGGGCAGTGCCAAAGAGAAAGTGACAGACCAAAAGTATATGCAACACCACAAATGAAACCTCTATCATGTAAACTCACTTGTGGCGGTGGGGGTGGGAAGAAACCTTTATAAATATACTCTCACAGATTTACAATGCAGTTTATTTACTTTACAGTTTTTTCACTTTCTAAGATCCCTTTATACGTTTCTCTTAAATCACCTGGGTGATTTAAGAAAAGAGAATGGTGGCCAGGCGCAGTGGCTCACGCCTGTAATACCAGCACTTTGGGAGGTCAAGGCAGGTGGATCAGGAGGTCAGGAGTTCAAGACCAGCCTGGCCAAGATGATGAAACTCCACCTCTACTAAAACTACAAAAATTAGCCAGGCGTGATGGCAGGCACCTGTAATCCCAGCTACTCAGAAGCCTGAGGCAGGGAATTGCTTGAACCTGGGAGGCGGAGGCCGCAGTGAGCTGAGATTGCACCACTGCACTCCAGCCTGGGCGACAGAGTGAGACTCTGTCTCAAAAATTAAAAAAATAAAATAAAATAAAATTTGAGTAAAAATAATAATTAACAAAACAAACTATAAAGCCATAATAACTTAAACTGTGAGGCACTGGCACAGGTCGACAAAAATGGCTAACAAATTATTCCCATCACTATTTTTTGAGAAGTTCATCTTTTTCCCCACTGAAATGCCAGCTCCACATAAATCAAGTACATACACATACATTTATTCTTATTCTTAAGTATTTTAGTTATTCTTGTTCATTATACTTTTTCATACACATTTCAGAATAAACTTATCAAGATCCCCCAATCTTCCAAAACAAGGCTTTCAGAATTTTAATTCAAATTGTCTTCAATATATAGGTCAATTTGAAAAGAAGTGACATTTTTACAATAGTCTCCTTATTCCTTAAACATGGTACATATCTCTATTTAGTTAAGTCTACTTTAGTATATTTCAATGTAAAAACCATATACTATAATTTGGAATAGCTTTATAAATTACATTAGAATTTACATAAGTGAAAAGAAAAATTATTTTGGACAATAAATCATGCTCTCCATTTCGCCCTCTTTTCCTCTAAGTCGTATCACTATCACATGAGCAGCAGTACTCAGTGATAATTCTGCAAGGATTAAGGAAATGATTTCAAAATTTGTTGATGCTATAGCTCATCCCCAGTATGACCTTTCCCACCAATCCACAGCCACCTTTAATTTTCCAAGGATCTCAGAAGCAAGAATAAGTAACCACTTCAATATAAAATACATCTAATCCAAGCCATCAGATTAATTATAAACTAAGTTAAAATTCATTTTTTTGTTTTTTGTTTTTTTTTTGAGATGGAGTCTTGCTCTTGTCGCCCAGGCTGGAGTGCAATGGCGCGATCTCAGCTCCCCACAAGCTCTGCCGCCCAGGTTCAAGCGATTCTCCTGCTTCAGCCTCCCAAGTAGCTGGGATTACAGGCGCCCGCCACCACGCCTGGCTAATTTTTTGTATTTTTAGTAGAGATAGGGTTTCACCAGGTTGACCAGGCTGGTCTTGAACTGCTGAATTCAGGTGATCCACCTGCCTCGGTCTCCCAAAGTGTTTGGATTACAGGCAAGAGCCACCACCCCTGGCTTAAACTAAGGTAAACTTCTAAGGCCCAATCCAATTGTATACAATAAAGTCAAAAATTAAAATTTGGGGGGAGGTTCCAAGATGGCTGAATAGAAACAACTCCAGTCTACAGCTCCCAGCGTGAGCAACACAGAAGACGGGTGATTTCTGCATTTCCAACTGAGGTACCTGGTTCATCTCACTGGGGCTTGTCAGACAGTGGGTGCAGGACAGTGGGTGCAGCCCGTGGACCGTGAACCGAAGCAGGGCAAGGCATCACCTCACCAGGGAAGTGCAAGGAATTCCCTTTCCTAGCCAAGGGAAGCCGTGACAGACAGCACCTGGAAAATCAGGTCACTCCCACCCTAATACTGCCCTTTTCCAACAATCTTAGCAAACGGCACACCAGGAGATTATATCCCACGCATGGTTCGGAGGGTCCCACGCATGGTTCGGAGGGTCCCACACCCACGGAGCCTTGCTCACTGCTAGCACAGCAGTCTGAGATCAAACTACAAGGTGGCAGCGAGGCTGGGGGAGGGGCACCTGCCATTGCTGAGGCTTGAGTACCTAAACAAAGCAGCCGGGAAGCCCAAACCACAGCTCAAGGAGAACTGCCTGCCTCTGTAGACTCCACCAATGCGGGCAGGGCACAGCTGAACAAAAGGCAGCAGAAACTTCTGCAGACTTAAATGTCCATGTCTGACAGCTTTGAAGAGAGTAGTGGTTCTCCCAGCACGGAGTTTGAGATCTGAGAATGGACAGACTGCCTCCTCAAGTGGGTCCCTGACACCTGAGTAGCCTAACTGGGAGGCACCTCCCAGTAGGGGCCGACTGACACCTCATACAGCCAGGTGCCCCTCTGAGACGAAGCTTCCAGAGGAACAATCAGGCAGCAACATTTGCTGTTCTGCAATATTTACTGTTCTGCAGCCTCCACTGGTGATACCCAGGCAAACAGGGTCTGGAGTGGACCTCCAGCAAACTCCAACAGACCTGCAGCTGAGGGTCCTGACTGTTAGAAGGAAAACTAACAAATAGAAAGGACATCCACACCAAACCCCATCTGTACGTCACTATCATCAAAGACCAAAGATAGATAAAACCACAAAGATGGGAAGAAACCAGAGCAGAAAAGCTGAAAATTCTAAAAATCAGAGTGCCTCTTCTCCTCCAAAGGAACGCAGCTCCTCGCCAGCAACAGAACAAAGCTGGACAGAGAATGACTTTGACGAGTGGAGAGAAGAAGGCTTCAGAAGATCGGTAATAACAAACTTCTCCGAGCTAAAGGAGGATGTTCGAACCCATCGCGAAGAAGCTAAAAACCTTGAAGAAAGATTAGATGAATGGCTAACTAGAATAAACCGCATAGAGAAGCCCTTAAATGACCTTATGGAGCTGAAAACCATGGCACAAGAACTACGGGACACATGCACAAGCTTCAGTAGCCGATTCAATCAACTGAAAGAAAGGGTATCAGTGATTGAAGATCAAATGAATGAAATGAAGCAAGAAGAGAAGTTTAGAGAAGAAAGAATAAAAAGAAATGAACAAAGCCTCCAAGAAATATGGGACTATGTGAAAAGACCAAATCTATGTCTGATTGGTGTACCTGAAAGTGACGAGAAGAATGGAACCAAGTTGGAAAACACTCTGCAGGATATTATCCAGCAGAACTTCCCCAACCTAGTAAGGCAGGCCAACATTCAAATTCAGGAAATACAGAGAACACCACAAAGATACTCCTCAAGAAAAGCAACTCCAAGACACGTAATTGTCAGATTCAACAAAGTTGAAATGAAGGAAAAAATGTTAAGGGCACCAGAGAGAAAGGTTGGGTTACCCACAAAGGGAAGCCCATCAGACTAACAGCGGATCTCTCGGCAGAAACTCTACAAGCCAGAAGAGAGTGGGGGACAATAGTCAACATTCTTAAAGAAAATAATTTTCAACCCAGAATTTCATATCCAGACAAACTAAGCTTCATAAGTGAAGGAGAAATAAAATACAAAAACATGCCAAATTGTAAAGACCATCGAGGCTAGGAAGAAACTGCATCAACTAAAGGGCAAAATAACCAGCTAACATCATAATGACAGGATCAAATTCACACATAACAATATTAACCTTAAATGTAAATGGGCTAAATGCTCCAATTAAAAGACACAGACTGGCAAATTGGATAAACAGTCAAGACCCATCAGTGTGCTGTATTCAGGAAACCGATCTCATGTGCAGAGACACACATAGGCTCAAAATAAAGGGATGGAGGAAGATATAACAAGCAAACGGAAAACAAAAAAAAGCAGGGGTTGCAATCCTAGTCTCTGATAAAACACACTTTAAACTAACAAAGAGCAAAAGAGACAAAGAAGGCCATTACATAATGGTAAAGGGATCAATTCAACAAGAAAAGCTAACTATCCTAAATATATATGCACCCAATACAGGAGCACCCAGATTCATAAAGCAAGTCCTTACAGACCTACAAAGAGACTTAGACTCCCACACAATAATAATGGGAGACTTTCACACCCCACTGTCAACATTAGACAGATCAAGACAGAAAGTTAACAAGGATATCCAGGAATTGAACTCAGCTCTGCACCAAGCAGACCTAATAGACATCTACAGAACTCTCCACCCCAAATCAACAGAATATACATTCTTTTCAGCACCACATAGCACTTATTCCAAAATTGATCACATAGTTGGAAGTAAAGCACTCCTCAGCAAATGTAAAAGAACAGAAATTATAACAAACTGTCTCTCAGACCACAGTGCAACCAAACTAGAACTCAGGATTAAGAAACTCACTCAAAACCGCTCATCTACATGGAAACTGAACAACCTGCTCCTGAACGACTACTGGGTACATAACAAAAGGAAGGCAGAAATAAAGATGTTCTTTGAAACCAATAAGAACAAAGACATAACATACCAGAATCTCTGGGACACATTTAAAGCAGTGTGTAGAGGGAAATTTATAGCACTAAATGCCCATAAGAGAAAGCAGGAAAGATCTAAAATTGACAACCTAATGTCACAATTAAAAGAACTAGAGAAGCAAGAGCAAACACATTCAAAAGCTGGCAGAAGGCAAGAAATAACTAAAATCGGAGCAGAACTGAAGGAGATAGAGACGCAAAAAACCCTTCAAAAAAATCAATGAATCCAGGAGCTGGTTTTTTTGAAAAGATCAACAAAATTGATAGACCACTAGCAAGACTAATAAAGAAGAAAAGAGGGAAGAATCAAATAGACGCAATAAAAAATGATAAAGGGGATATCACTACTGATCCCACAGAAATACAAACTACCATCAGAGAATACTATAAACACCTCTATGCAAATAAACTAGAAAATCTAGAAGAAATGGATAAATTCCTGGAGAGATAGGAACACTTTTACACTGTTGGTGGGACTGTAAACTAGTTCAACCATTGTGGAAGACAGCATGGCAATTCCTCAGGGATCTAGAACTAGAAATACCATTTGACCCAGAAATCCCATTACTGGGTATATACCCACAGGATTGTAAAGCATGCTGCTATCAAGACACATGGACACGTATGTTTATTGTGGCACTATTCACAATAGCAAAGACTTGGAACCAACCTAAATGTCCATCGATGATAGACTGGATTAAGAAAATGTGGCACATATACAGCAGGGAATACTATGTAGCCATAAAAGAGGATGAGTTCATGTCCTCTGTAGGAACATGGATGAAGCTGGAAACCAACATTCTGAGCAAACCATCACAAGGACAGAAAACCAAACACCACATGCTCTCACTCATAGGTGGGAATTGAACAATGAAAACACTTGGACACAGGGTGGGGAACATCACACACTGGGGCCTGTTGTGGGGTCAGGGGACGGGGGAGGGATAGCATTAGGAGATATACCTAATGTAAATGACGAGTTAATGGGTGCAGCACACCAACATGGCACATGTATACATATGTAACAAACCTGCATGTTGTGCACATGTACCCTAGAACTTAAAGTATAATAAAAAATAATAATAAAAAAATTAAAATTTATTGCCAAAAGATATAAACAGTTCACGGAAAGGGAAATACCAATACCCCTTAAACATATGAAAATAAACACAACCTTAATTATTAAAGAAAGGCAAATAAAACCATAAGGACCACCATCCAAAACTTGCTGAACTGGGTATCAAAAAGAAAAACGACTGCTATTAGTCACACTAGAAAACACGTGTGTGTGTGTGTGTGTGTGAATTTACCCTCAAAAGACAGAAATAGGCCCTCTACCTCTGAGGTAAAGGGAAACGAGAAGTATAGACTTCTTTGTCATGATTACACCAACCCCTTCCTGAAAATTGGTAAAGAAAAAAACTGAAGTGCTTACCTTTAATTAGTAATAAATATAGTAAGAACTATATTTTACATAACCTAATTGATGACGTAAAGTCCTCTTTACAGAAGAACTCCAGTTATTAAATGTAGAAATGACCAAATTAGAAATATTACCATTTTGTAACCTCTTATAAAACAGGTGATTCAGGCAAAAATCAATACATGCTAAAATACACTCAAAACTCTGATCAATCTTAGCATGATAACTGGTATAAAACATACTTTTTCTACATATGGAATACCTTACCAAAAATGATTAACCTAAATTTTATCAAGCTTTTAAACCTCATTTCCAATTTACGGGAAATATATGGAATAAAAGAACAAGTTACAAGGTGTGAGAAGCAATCAGATAAATACAGAAGATGGAACATTCTACAGAAAAACTGACACAATTTGTTTTAAAAATGACATGAAGGGAAAAAATAGTGGCAAGGGTGGGAAGTGGACACCTATATTCTACATTAGAAGACATTTAAGGACAAGAACCATCAAGTGCAACGTATGCACCTTATTTGGCTCCTGATTGTAATAAACTATTAAAACAACTTTAATTTAAATTTAATTAAAATTTAAATATGGAAAAATTTAAATATGAACTGGGTAGCAGAAATTATTGTTAATTTTGTGAGGTGTGATAATGGTATTATGGTTATGTAAAAAAAAAGACTTTAAGATACTTAAAAAACAATAATGAACAAAATACAGAAACAACCCAGTGTCTATTAATTTCTGAATGAACAAAATGTACTATATCCATACAATGGAGTATCACTCAACAATATCCAAATGTCTATTAATTTCTGAATGAACAAACAAAATGCAGTATATCCATACAATGGAGTATCACTCAGCAATAAAAAGGAATGGAGGCTGGGTCCAGTGGCTCGTGCTTATAAATCCCAACAGTTTCAGAGGCAGAGGCAGGAGGATCACTTGAGGCCAGGTGTTCGTTCAAGACCAGCCTGGGCAACATGGCAAGACCTTATGTCTACAAAAGATTTTTTAAAAAGCAGCCAGGCATGGCGGTGCATGCCTGTGGTCCCAGCTACTCGGGAAGGTGAAGTGGAAGGATCACTTGAGCCCAGGAGGTCAAGGCTATAGTGAGCTACGATCACGCCACTGCAATCCAGCCTGGGCAACAGAGTGAGACCTTGTCTCAAAAAAAAAAGAAAAGAAGGAATGCAAGTACTGGTGCATGCTACAACATGTATGAATATTACATTCAGTGAAAGAAGCCAGTCATGGCTGGGCGCAGTGGCTCACACTTGTAATCCCAGCACTCTGGGGTGCTGAGGATTGCTTGAGCCCAGGAGTTCAAAACCAGCCTGGGTAACAGAGCAAGACCCCATCTCTAAAAAGGTAGAAGAAAAAAAAAAGAAAGAAGCCAGTCACAAAAGACCACCTATTGTTACAATTTCATTTACATGAAACGTCTAGAAGAGGCAAAGTTAGTAGTAGTTATTAAATTAGTGGCTGGACGCAGTGTCTCACGCCTGTAATCCCAGCACTTTGGGAGGCTGAGGAAGGTGAATCACTTGAGGTCAGGGGTTCGAGACCAGCCTGGCCAACATGGTGACATCTCATCTCCACAAAAAATACAAAAATTAGCCAGGCATGAAGGCATGCAACCGTTAAGCCCAGTTACTCGGGAGGCTGAGGCCGAAGAATTGCTTGAATCCAGGAGGCAGAGTTTGCAGTGAGCAGAGATCGCGCCACTGAACTCTAGCAGACTGAGACTCCCTCTCAAAAAAATAAATAAATAAATAAGTGGTTGCTAGTGCAATCTAGAGTTTGGGGGAGTGTCTGCTAATGGGCATGGGATAGGGCATGGGATGGTTCCTTTCTGGGATGATAATGTTCTAAAATTGGTGATTGTTACACAATTCTGTGAATAAAAACACTGAATAATACACTTTAAATGGGTGAATTACATGATATATGAAACATATCTCAAAAAGTGTATTATTTTTCTATTGCTACTACAAAGTTATCAAAATTTAGTGGTGTGAACAACATAAATTTATTATCTTACAGTTCTATAGGTCAGAAGTCTGACACTCAATGAGCTAAGATCAGGATGTCAATAAGGCTGCATCCCTTTCCAAAGGCTCTAGAGGGAAATCTGCATCCTTGCCGCTGCCAGCTTCTAGAAGCTGCTCATATTTCTTGCTCATGACCTCCCTACCATCTTCAAAGCCAGCAAGGGCAGGCTGAGTCCTCCTCACATCACATCTGACTTTCTCTTCTACCTCCCTCTTCCACTTTCAAGAAGCCTTGTGATTACTTTGGGCCTGCCCAGATAATCCAAGATAATCTCCGTGTTTTAAGGTCAGCTGATTAGTAACCTTAATGCCTTTTGCTACTTTAATTCCCCTTTGCCATGTAATGTAACATATTCAGATTCTGCAGACATGGACATCTTTGGGGGGCTACTATTCTGCCTATCATAATAAAGCTCTTAAAAAGTAAATAAAAAATTTTTAAATCTAGTTATTGAGTGTATGGGAATTCAATATTCTATTCATTCTTCATTATTATTGTCTGTCAGTTTTTGTAATAGAATTAAATATGAGATATTATTTTTCACCTCTGAAACTGGCAGAGGTCAAAGGTCTAAAATGCATCAAACTGACAAAGATATGGGGAAACACACCTCTCATGCATTGCTGGTAGGTATGCAAATTGCTACAACTTCCATGGTGCACAATTTGGCATAGCTACCAAATTGCAAATGCACATACACTTTGACCCAGCAATTCTACTTCAAGGAATTTATACTAAAGATATATTGTGTGTATGAGAAATGATGTATGCGGCAGTAACTGTTACAACAAAGACTGGAAACAATCTAAATGTTCATCAACAGAAAAACCAATTAAATATATTCTACAGATACTTCACAGCCATTAAAAAGAATAAGGAAGTTGCAAATGTGCTACATATACAAGATATATTTTACTTAACTGTGGAAAAAAAGGCAAGGGACAGAACAGTATGTGTAGTATGCTACCATTTGTATTTAAACAATTTTGTGAAACTATATGGGATATATGCTTAAGTAACCTATATTATCTCTAGAACAATTCAAAATAAACTGCTACCAGTGATAACCTCTAGAGAAGGGAGGTGGCTACTGAGTTGGGTAAAAAGAAAAGCTTATTTTCTACTTTCAAATCTTTTGGATTTTCTACTGATCTATGACAGATAGACTAGATAGATAGACAGAACATTTCTAAATTTTTTTTTAATCAGCATACCACACAAGTTGATATGGCCCTCTATTCAAATTTTCAATCTCCAGGTAATCTCTTACCTGCTAGTTGGTGCAGGGAAAGAAAATGAGAGAAGCTGATTCCAGAACGGGTCATTCTCAGAGATAGATTCCGTGCCTGATAACTTTTTCAAGTACTCATTTTTAGGAAGATCGCCGATTCTGCTGCTATTCGATCCCATCTTCTAGCTTAAGCAGATAATTTGTCCTTAAACCTGCATTTCCAAAAGACAACCTATAAAAAATAAAAATAAAAACTTTAAACTTGTTCAAAAGTCATCATGCTTTGTCTACCTATAAAAAAACTATAAACTTACTAAAGAAAATCACACATTTCTGTATTTATAAATATATTAGACATCAGATACAAAGTTACAAGAAATATGGGGCTAGGCCAGGCATGGTGACTCATGCCTGTAATCCCAACACTTTGGGAGGCTGAGGCGGGCAGATCATGAGGTCAAGAGATTGAGACCATCCTGGCCAACACGGTGAAACCCCGTCTCTACTAAAAATACAAAACTTAGCTGGGCGTGGTGGCATGCACCCGTAGTCCCAGCTACTCAAGAGGCTGAGGCAAGAGAATCACATGAACCCAGGAGGCAGAAGTTGCAGTGGGCCAAGATCGCGCCACTGCACTCCAGCCTGGCGACAGAGCAAGACTCCATCTCAAAAAAAAAAAAAGAAAAGAAATATGGAGCTAACACCTGTCTTAGCCAATACAAACACAAAAATCCAAATCTATATTGTACTTGTACCATGTATCTTAGGATGGGCATAGCTCTACCCAAGAAAATGTCTCAAAGCAAAATCATAATAATGGTAACTTATAATTAGTCTGAAAATGAAGCTGTTTTACAACCAAAACAATGGTGACAAAGAAATACAGAAATCTGGATGGCTTGAATGTACAAGGAAGGGAACATAGCTCAAGTAATTACCATGTGCTACTTCTACTTATGGGGGTCATAGGGACAAACCTGAATTACCAACTTCAAGTGAAAGAGATCCCAATTACAAAGGAATCACATTTAATGTTTCTGTCATTCTGCTGTAGGGCACATATGTAGTTTTAGTTGATATGCCTCTTCCCCTAAACCATGCACATTTTTACGACAGGAATTATCTCATTCATCTGTCTATGCCCACTGTCTAGACTAGCATGTAAAAAATTCCCTAAACAGTATGTTGAAGGAACAAGGGAGTGAATAAATAATTAGTATCCACGAGGCTCTTCAAAAGTCAGTATTGGTTGTTCTCAGTCACTAAGGGAAGAAAACTAGTTACAAATATGAATCACTGTCTCCCTTAAATCACACTTAACATAGATTTAGATCATGTTTTATCTTGATTTGTTCAGAAAAGTTCTCCCATTGAATACTAAAATGGTGATAAGATAAATAATACATTATACTATTTTAAAATTACCATCACAATGAAAGGAAACTACATGGGCTCAGGGACCATAGGCGGCTCAGGTCAGGTGAGAATGTGTATTAGTGACTCACTTTCTTCCTCATGTCCCTTCTCATTCCACAAAGGCACTGAAGCCACTGTCAGAATTTGGGAGCTGGATTGAGCTGCTTATTCTGAGAGCAAGATGCTTCCCCGATGATGCACATGGACAGCTGGGTCTTCTGAATCTGAGATAGAAATACTGATCTGGCTCCTCATCGCCTGCCCCTGAAGCTGAGGCTAGCCACTACTTTCATCTTTCCTGCAAGGGGACAGGGGCCCCAATAACTCAATTCAACTTCAACTGAATCATAATTCAGCTTCAATTAAGCCTCTATATTAAGACAGCTAATCATAAGGTTTAATTTCTTAAAGTAGGGCTTGTTAAGCCCAATTAGAAAATGCTATAAAAGAAATATCCTGAAGGCCAGGCGCGGTGGCTCACGCCTGTAATCCCAGCACTTTGGGAGGCCAAGGCGGGCAGATCACCTGAGGCGATCTACTCAAAATACAAAATTAGTCTGGCATGGTGGTGCATGCCTGTAATCCCAGCTACTAGGGAGGCTGAGACAGTAGAATCACTTGAATCCAGGAGGCGGAGGTTGCAGTGAGCCAAGATCACACCATTGCACTCCAGCCTGGGCGACAAGAGCAAGACTGTCTCAAAAAAAAAAAAAAAAAGAAAGAAAGAAAGAAATTCTCTGAAATATATAAATTCCTAACTTACAATAGTATTTTAAGCTATCAAAATTATATGGGGACATAATACACTAGTGAAAATGAATGAAACAGAGCTAAATGGATACATCTCAAAAATATAAAATGTTTAAAAAAAAGCAAGCTACCTAATAGATATGCTATGCTTTCATTTATAAGATTTTAAAACTGGCAAAAAATATTATGGATTTATTCATAGCTAGTAGCAGCATTAAAACTTTTTTTTTTTTTTTTTTTTTTTTTTTAAGAAACAGGGCCTCACTCTGTTGCTGAGTACAATGCTGGAGTACAGTGGCGTGATTATAGCTCATTGTAACCTCAAACTCCTGGGCTCAAGGGATCCTCATTGCCTCAGCCTCCTAAGTAGCTGGAACTACAGGTACATGCCACCAAAGCCCAGCTAATATTCTGTTATTTGGTAGAGATGGGGTCTCACTGTGTTGCCCAGGCTGGTCTCGAACTCTTTCTGCCTTGGCTTCAACCACAGTGCTGACATTACAAGCATGAGCTACTGAGCCTGGCCAAGAGGAAATAATTTAACTAGAAATCTATAGCTTTTCAAGCTACCAATTAAGTTTGAAAGTAGAATAAAAACATTTTCTGATTTGCCAAGATTCAAAAGACCTCCCAGGAACCTACAAGGAAGCTACAAGATGTACTCCTTCCACATGAGGGAACAAGCCAAGAAAAAGGAAGAAATTCAAGAAACAGGGGATCCAACACAGGGCAGTGGTATAGAGAATCACAGCCATGCAGCAGGCTGGGACAAGAGTCAAAACAGCTCCCGGATCAATCAGGAGAAGAAAGCATAGAACTGACGGTTCACTTGATGCATCTAACCTTATTCTGTGGAATGTTACAATACTGTAGGAGAATTTGGAAGCAATGAATAATAGTTATATGGAGAATAAAGTAAATAATTTCGTATAGACTACAAACTTTGGGAAAAACAAGTTATTCAAGAAAGGTCATGTAATCATAGTATACGACTAAATTCAACAGTAATCAACATTTATATAATCACTATGATATAAATACTAAATATTTAACCAAAAATTGTGAGTTAACTCTACTGAGAAGATTCCAGAAGCAGCAGCAGGACTGGTGGTCTACGAGTGCTAAACCTTCATCTTCCATAATAGGTAGTGCTCAATAGAAAATATGTAAAGTTAGTAAATCAAAAAACAGTAAAAATTTATTAGTTATAAATAAGGAAGTAGGGCCAGGTGTGGTATTATCCCAACATTTTGGGAGGCCGAGGCAGGTGGATCACTTAAGGCCAGAAGTTCGAGACTAACCTGGTCAACATAGTGAAAACCCGTCTCTACTAAAAATACAAAAATTAGCTGGGCATGTTGGAGCATGCCCATAATCCCAGCTCCTCAGGAGGCTAAGGCACGAGAATCACCTGAACCTGGGAAGCGGAGATTGCAGTGAGCCGAGATTGTGCCACTGCAATCCAGCCTGGGTGACAGAGTGAAACTCTGTCTCAAATTAAATAAATAAGGAGGTAAATAGCAAAAAGCAACAGCTTATAGATTTTTAAATGGTGGCCAGGCGCGGTCGCTCACACCTGCAATTCCAGCACTCTGAGAGGCCAAGGCGGATGGGTCACCTGAGGACAGGAGTTTGAGACCAGCCTGACCAATATGATGAAACCCTGTCTCTATTAAAAATACAAAAATTAGGCTGGGCGCGGTGGCTCACGCCTATAATCCCAACACTTTGGGAGGCCAAGACGGGCAGACCATGAGGTCAGGAGATCGAGACCATCCTGGCCAACATGGTGAAACCCCGTCTCTACTAAAATACAAAAAAAAATTAGCCAGGTGTGGTGGCACGCGCCTGTAGTCCCAGCTACTAGGGAGACTGAGGCAGGGGAATCACTTGAACCTGGGAGGTGGAGGTTGCAGTGAGCTGAGATCTTGCCACTACACTCCAGCCTGGGCAACAGAGCAAGACTCCATCTGAAAAAAAAAAAAAATACAAAAATTAGCTGGGCATGGTGGCAGGTACCTGTAATCCCAGCTACTTGGAAGGCTGAGACAGGAGAATCACTTGAACCCGGGAGGCGGAGGTTGCAGTGAGCCAAGACTGCACCATTGCATTCCAGCCTGGGCAATAAGAGCTAAACTCCATCTCAAAAAAAGAAAAAGAAAAAGAAAAAGAAAGTGGCCACCCCTGTGGAAAAGGACTCTGGAGTGGGGAGGGTGGTAGAGCAGTTTTTTATATTAAGTTTGTCATATTAGTTGACTTTTCAAAATCACGTCCATATACTACTTTGATTAAAAATAAAATATTTTCTGGCCAGGCACAGTGGATCACGCCTGTAATCACAGCAACTCGGGAGGCTGAGGCAGGAGGATCACTTGAGGACAGGGGTTAGATACCAGCCTGGGCAATATAGCAATACCCTGTCTCTAAAAAAAATTTTTTAATTAGCCAGGTGTGGTGGTGCATGGAGATTTCAACAACAACAACAAAAAAAGCACAACCCATAAAAGAAAAAAATTTATAAACTGAGCTTCATCAAATTAAAAACTTTTGGGCCAGGTGTGGTAGCTCATGCCTATAATCCCAGCACTTTAGGAAGCCAAGGCAGGCGGATCACTTGAGGTCAGGAGTTCAAGACCAGTCTGGCCAACGTGGTAAAACCTCATCTCTACTAAAAATACAAAAATTAGCACAGCATGGTGGTATGCGCCTATAATCCCAGCTTCTAGGGAGACTAAGGCACGAGAATCACTTGAACCCAGGAGGAGGAGGTTTCAGTGAGCCAAGATCATGCCACTGCACTTCAGTCTGGGGAACAGAGCATGACTCCATCTCAAAAAAAAAAAAAAAAAGAAGTGAAATGAAGGACAGCAATGTATATGTGAACTGAAAATGCAACAGACAGGCAGAAAGAATTAGGAATACTTTGTTATTATAAGGTATTGCGCAATCTGTGAAGTGGTGATGTTGTTATTGTATTATTTAAAAGCAATCTTGGATTGCTTGTAAATGTAGATTACAAACTCTAGGGTAAACACTAAAACAGTAAAAAAAAAAAAAAGTATAATTGATATGCTAAGAAAAGAGAAATCTAATCTCATAAAATGCTCAATTAAAACCACAAGGCCGGGCACAGCGGCTCATGCCTGTAATCCCACCACTTTGGGAGGCTGAGGCGGGTGGATCACCTGAGGTCAGGAGTTAGAGACCAGCCTGGCCAACATAGTGAAACCCCATCTCTACTAAAAATACAAAAAATTAGCCAGGTGAAGTGTCAGGCGTCTGTAATCCCAGCTACTCAGGAGATTGACGCAGGAAAATCGCTTGAACCCTGGAGGTGGAGGTTGCAGTGAACCGAGATCGTGCCATTGCACTCCAGCCTGGGCAACAAGAACAACACTCCATCTCAAAAAAAACAAAAACAAACAAACAAAAAAGAATCTACATGTCCCAGAGAGGTGCCAACAAATCAGACTAATAGGTACTTTCTTTCACAACCACTAGGATTGTTTTTACATATTGTTACTTCGTCGTCCATATTAAACATGATGAGATATTAGGATCTCATATTCTAGTTACTCGGTGTCCTATTATAGAATGTTCTTTCACTTAGACTAGTTTTCCAAAATAAATTTATTTACTTATTTTAGAGATAGGGTCTCACTCTGTCACCCACACTAGAATGCAGTGGCATGAACATAATTCACTGTAGCTTCAAACTCCTGAATTCAAGCAATCCTTCCGCCTTAGCCTTCTGAGTAGGTGGGATTACAGATACATGCCATCACACCCTGCTAACTTTTTAAAATTTTTTGTAGAGATGGGCGTCTTGCTATGTTGCTGAGGCTAATCTCAATCTCCTGGCCTCAAAAGACCCTCTTGCCTAGGCTTCCCAAAGCACTGGAATTAGAGGTATGAGCCACCTCTCCCAGCTACCCAATAAATTATTTCTTTCAGATTTTATTCAAAATTGAACTTTTTCAATAAAAGCAAAATAAGTAATGTTCTTGGGTCCTCTGGGATTCTGCATTAATTTCATTAACTCTGAGGAGTATACAACAGATTTTGTCTTCCACCACCTCCTTAAGGATATTGCTAGTTCCTTTTTAGCCAAAGCTTTCAAATTATTTTTATTTGTCCAATAATCCCTGTGACCCTGAATATGCCTCAATAAACCATATGTTTAAACAAACGAGTAAAAAAGACCTTGACTACTTGTTTACAGTGTGCTATTTATCAGGGGACTCATGCTAATTAGCAGTTAGGATTGTAGGTCTAATATTAGTGTACTGAATAAGCACCTCTAACTGTATGGATGAAAGTGGGTTAGTTCCAAGAGTGTTGGTTTGCTGACAGCAATTTAAATATGGGTCCTCCTGGCTCTACCATGTACTCAATTTTCCTTCTCTGTGCTTCATTAAAATTAACAGGATAAAAATGACACCAGATCAAAAGAAATGAGAATCATAACAATTTGTTCTCAGTTAAATAGACCAGTATCTTACTTTTTTTGTGTGGTAACTTAAAAGCAAGCAATTTTACTCTAGGAGTTTAAGTACATGAATGCTGAATTTTCAAAAGAACAAAATTTGATTTTGGAATCAACCTCCTCCTCCCACCAGGTGAAGCAACAATGAGAAACAATACTATCAAAGAGTCTACTAACAAAATTTGTCAGATGTTTCTGTTTATTTTATGTTCTTTTTGTATCAGTAATATTCATGGTACAAAATACAAAAGCTTCAAAGGATAGACAGTGAAAATCTCCTTCCCATCCCATCTTCTAACCACCTTCTCAACTCAGAGAAAACATTCACAGTTTCTTGGGCATCATTCCACAGACATTCTGTGTATATACAAACATATGTTCAACCTCTTTTTAAACAAACCATAGCATATGACATATTCCTCTCTACTCTGCTATTCCCACTCATCAATATATAGGAAGTCATTATATATCCATATACGAAGCACTTCATTCCTTTTTACAATTGTGTAACATTCCATTTTATAATTTCTCAAATACCATATTGATGGACTTTAGGTAGTCTACATCTTTTGCTATTACAAATCATTCTCCAAGTAATAAAAAATAAATGTCATTCTCCAATAAGATATATACATTACTTATATCTTATACTATCACTTACATAAGCATATAAAATATTTCACACATGTATGAGTAGACAGATATGATAAATCCAGAGAAATTGAATTGCTGGGTCAAAGGGTATATGCATCTGTAATTTTGATAGATACTGCCTGGCTGCCTTCTACAGAGGTTGTACCAACTTGGATTCTCACCAGCAACGCCTATTTCTCTACTCCACAGCCACCATTGTTTAATCAAACTTTCTGACCCTTGCCAACTTGGATTTTTTTTAAAAAGCAGTTTTTCAATACAATTTTATTTTGCATCTCTCTTGCCGTGAATAAGACCATTACCTGTTCATATCCTATGACTGTTTTCTATTGGTTTATAGGAAATAAACTTTATTTTCAAAGCGGCTAGGATAGACCACAAAATTAAGTCTTAAATCAAACACCTGTACACCTGTAATCCCAGCACTTTGGGAGACAGAGCAGGAGGATTGCTTGAGCCCAGGAGTACGAGGCCAGCCTGGGCAAGACCCCATCTATACAAAAAATTTAAAAACTAGCTGGGCGTGGTGGCACAAGCCTGTGGTCCCAGCTACTCAGAAGGATCGCTTGAGCCCAGGAGTTCGACGCTGCAGTGAGCCACGTCTACACCACTGCACTGTGCAACAGAGCAAGACTTTGTATCAAAAATAAAATTAATAAATCAAAATAACTGCTCAGTCCAAGAACACTATGAAATCTTTCTAAAACAGTATGAATAAAGCCTACAAGCATATCAGGAGAGACACTGAACAGAACGTTAACAAAAAAAATCGAGACAGCCAATTGAGTAAAGAGTACAGTGCCTCCTTCCCCGTTTTTTCTCACCAAACCCTAGAAATAATATAAATCATATTTTTTTAAATAGCCAGTGATTACACAGCCATGCTAAAAAAATAGCAGGGGGCCAGAAGCTGTGAAGAATCCCCATAAAGTAGAAAACAGCTGGAGATGGGCTAAAAAGGGAAATAGCATCCCAGAGCAGGCTCAAGGGCCTTCAAGGGCACCATCCCAAAGAGTGTGAACAGGAACTCCGGCACAAAAGCAGAAAGGCCAGAAAAAGGCCCACAAGCAACTAACAGAAGCTTGGCTAGTGCACCTGAGCAGACACCCCTGCCTAAGCCCTCACTCCCACAGGAAGCAACAACAGGGTGCTACCTGCTAGGAACAGAGTGAAGGCAACACCCTGGGCACCTGGAGTATACAGGAGGAATAAGTTCAGACATAGTAAGACCAGTAGCCACTGAGGCACTCTTGCCAGAAAGATCCACCTGCTCCCCCACAAAAAGCAAAGTAGAAAACTGAGCCCCAACGGCATCTCTTCTGCAATGATTCCTGCCAAGGATTCCAAACACACACACACAATCGCCGGCTCCCAATTTATTTGGAACTCTCAAGACCCTTATCAATGAAAACTAGAGTAAAGCAGAAAACACTACTGGATAATCTCCAAAGAGTCCTACTGCCTTTGCCCTCACTGGGCATCATTAGACTCCCTTGGCTTCCAGCTCTTCTTTCTCTAAATCTGTCAGTAACTGATCCCATCTCCTGGCTTTTCTAGTGGCTTCCATGATACTACTTTCAATTTCTCCTTCTAGACCCAAGCTCTGGCCAGGAAGCCAGTTCTGTTGATATCTCTAAGATATTTAAGACTTTTTTTAACTCAAGGGTAATATATATAATATAATCAGTAAGTTTGTTGGTAACAATGATCCTTATGTAACTCTATGCTAGAAATGAGAAGTAGGCTATTGCTGATGCTTTTAGTAGTAAACCTTTCAAAGGACCTATCTTCAATGCAATGTAGTCAAGAATTCAATCTTAACATGTGCAAAACTGATTCTATCATTCCTCCCTGTTACCCCTTAAAACTCTCCACTACTCCCCTAAAGCTGCAATTACGTAAAAGCTGCCTTGAAATGTTATTTTGCTGTAGTACATATAACATATCTCCCCAGGTAGATTATTCCTGAGAGGCATGAATCAGGCCTTACACTTCTTCCTTATCCCTAATCAAACTCCAGCATACTGCTAAAGAGAAATTGCTCAAAAAATACTTGCTGAAATAGCCAAGGTCTCACAGCTAATAAATATATGAAAAGATCTTCAGACTAAATTCTGAGTACAATATGCTAATTAAAACAATAATATATCATTTTTACCCATCAAACTAGTAAACATTAAAAAATACTTGGTAACAGGCCAGGAACTGTGGCTCATGCCTGTAATTCCAGCACTTTGGGAGGCTAAGGTACAAGGATTTCCAGAAGCTGAGTTCAAGACCAGCCTTGACAACAAAGCAAAACTTTGTCTCTACAAAAAATTTACAAATTAGCCAGGCAACACAGCTAATAAGCCTGTAGTCCCAGCTACTCAGAAGGCTGAGGCAGGAGGATCACCTGAAATCCAGGATTTTGAAGTTGCAGTGAGCTATTATACAATCATGTCACTGTACTTCAGCCTGGGCAACAGAGGGAGACTCTGTCACCAATAAATAAATAAATAAATAAATAAATAAATAAATAAATAAATAAATAAAACATGATATGCTCAATATTTTATATTTGTGAAATATTTGATAAATACATAAAGTCAATCTCCTCTTTTATGTGTACTGACTATCTCTTGATTTGATGTGCCTTAAATGGAAAGTAAACATTAGTGGATCTGAAAATCCATGATAACCAAATTCTGTTCTAACACCCTCAAAATGTGTAAATCATGCCCTAATGCCCTTTGTCCCTTCTCAGGCTGATAATCCACAAATTCTACACTCTATTCCAGAATCGCTTTCCTCCTAAATATACATATACTATTATATATGATATATAATATAGTATATGATATATAATATAGCATATTATATATGCTATATAATATATATTTAGGAGTAAAGTGACTATATATTAAATATATAATATATTTATATAAATATATTATATAAATATATAATATATTTATATAAATATATTATATAAACATATAATATATTTATATAATGTATTTATATAAATATATAATATATTTATATAATATATTTTATAAATATATTATATATTCATATATAATATATATTATATATTCATATATAATATATAGTATATATTCATATACTATATATTATATATTAGATATTTATATATTATATTAAATATATTATATATTTAATATAATATATAATATATAATTATATTATATATTATATATAATATATAATATATAATATAATTATATATTATATAATATATATAATATATTATATAATTAATATATATTATATATTTATTATATAATATATAATATATAGAATATAATATAATATAATATATATTATATAATATATTATATAATATATTATATAATATATTATATATTATATAATATATAATATATTATATTATATTATATAATATATTATATAATTATATATTATATAATATATATAATTATATAATATAATATATATTATATAATATATATATTATATATTATATAATATATAATATATATATAATTATATATAATATATATAATTATATATATTATATATATTTATATATAATAATATATGTAATATATATTATATATAATATATATTATATATAATATATATTATATATATGGATTGTGTGTACAAACACACATATATGCCCCACTTGTACCTCAGAGACTTTAAGGAGAAAGCTGAAACAGGAGATCAGAGAAATAATGGGCAATAATTACCAGCCAAAGGACAGAGTAAATGCCACAGGTGCCATGAGTACACAAGTAATAGAACATTCTCTGAAAGGCAACTAGGTTCCAAGTGCTATATTAAGTAGAGTTGGGTATTCCCCACCCAATGAAACGAAAGCAATGGAAAGAAAGATATAAACCCACAAAGATCAGATCAAGGGAAGTGTGGAAGATGGGAAGGTGACAGAGGAGTGTACCTGAACCAGCCGACCTGAGGAAGCCCCAAAAGGAGTTCCTGCCAAGGGGGACACCAACAAGAAGGAAGGCAATTCACCCCATGGAGCCGTGGGAAGGCTAAAGAGCGAGAGACAGGGCATTGGGGAAGACGGGGCAAGGTGCAGGACTAAAGTCTGGGGGTCTCTCTCCCCAGGAAGAGACTATTATGCGTGCTCCCCAGAGAAATAGGACTAGAGAGACCAACGCCAAGGTTGGGGAGGGTAATAAGGTGGAAAATGAAGAAAACAAGAGAATGAAGATAAAGTCAACTTGCTACAGCTCCACAGTGAGTTTCCCTGCCTCCAAGGCAGGAGACTGAAGGATTCCTCTCAAGAGAAACTGAATAGGAACCTAGGGAAAAGATATAGAAATTTAGGAACTGCCAGGCCAATTTAAAAAATAGATCGTCACCTCACAGCAATGCCCACCACTCAACAAAATCTACTTACACAAAGAGCTTCCAATCAGTTTTTGGGTAGTCTCAACTTTAAATAAGAATGGACAGTCAAAAATGATTATACTTGTGAGTAAAGCCTCCAGCATGAAATATAGAAACCAAAACAGCCCGGGCATGGTGACTGACTCCTAGAATCCCAGCGCTTTGGGAAGCCAAGGCAAGAGAATCACTTGAGCCCAGGACTTGGAGATCAACTTGGGCAACACAGAGACATTTTTAATGCCTCTACAAAAAAATAAACAAATTAGCCAGACATGGTAGTGCACGCCTATAGTTCCTGCTACTTGGGAGGCTGAGGTGAGAGGATTGCCTGAGCCTGAGAGGTCAAGGCTGCAGTGAGCTGTGATCGTGCCACCACACTCCAGCCTGGGCAACAGAGGGAGATCCTGTCTCAAAAATAAAAAAAAGAAACTGAAACAAACTAAAGAAAGGAATCATAGAAAACAGATGATTCTAAGAAAAAATTAAAAACTAAAATATCTTTAGATAGATAATAATGAAAACAGTAACAATAATAATACCAAACATTTATTTAGCACCTACTATGTCCCCAGTCACCATCTTAACTGTTTCACACATACTAACTGATTTTACACTCACCACAAACTATGGCGTGGTACTTTTTTTCTCATTGCCTAAATCATAAATTGACAAATTACAGCCCAAGGGCTAAATCCTATGTGCTGCCTGAAGAATGATTTTTACTTTTTTTTTTTTTTTTTTTCAGACAGGGTCTTGCTCTGTCACCCAGGGTGGAGTGCAGTGGAGTAATCTCAGCTCACTGCAACCTTTGCCTCCCGGGTTCAAGCGATCCTCTCATCTCAGCCTCCCTAGTAGCTGGGACTACAGGCATGCACCACCATGCCTGGCTAATTTTTGTATTTTCAGGTTTCACCATGTTGGGCAGGCTGGTCTCAAACTCCTGACCTCAGGTGATCTGCCCACATTAGCCTCCCAAAATGCTGGGATTATAGACATAAGCCACTGCGCCCAACCTGATTTTTACATTTTTAAATCGCTGAAAAAAATCAAAAGAATATTTTGTGACATGTGTAAATTATATGAAAAGAAAATTTCAGTGTCAATAAAGTCTTATTAGAATACAGCCATGCTCATTTGTTTACATATGGTCTATAGCTGTTTTCCTGATACAACAGCAGACTTGGGTAGTTGCTACAGAGACCATATTTGGTGCCCTCATCCGTTTATACTCTCAGTGCACCACAAATCTCAATGACACGGTTTACTCAACAGCATTTCAAGTGTCATGAGTATTGCCATACTATAACTATTTTACCAGTGACTATCACGTCAAAAAAACAGAAGTACTCTGATGTCACACTTGTAAGTCACAGTGGACTGTAGATTGTTTAAATCTAGTTAGATGTCAAAGTACTTTATTATGTAAAAGCATCACGAAGCTGTGCCAGCAAAATACAATATAGGAAGTATTACTAGACTAAGCACTCATCACAATATCCCGATATGCCCTGCCACACAGCATTCACTCCCAACTCATGAGAGCAATGAGCAGGAAAATGGGCAAATGTAAAACAAGATATACCTCCTCAGAGCAGAAAGTCTTGCCAAAAATTAAAAATGGAAATAGGGCTGCAACCGAAGTAAATTTCCAAATGGCTCATTTGTTAAGCAAGCAAGGAAAGTATTTACCAATGGTGAGTTAATTAAATTGTGTTTGATTACAGCAGCCAAAGAATTGTGTCCAGAGAAAATAAATATCTTTAACATCCTACTCTTTCCATGAAAACAGTGGCTCGAAGTACAGTATGTATGAAACAATTATAGCTATGAATATTTTCCAAAAAATCAAGGAAATACTAATTCAGCACAATCTGAAGTAGAATCTGCTAAGATGTGTAACAACTGATGGTGGTAAAAATATGTATGAAGCAGAAAAAGGCTTAGCTGGACAAAATTTACAAGCCTTGTGAAATGTAAGGTGTTTAAAGCTTATGGCTATTAATCATATTCTCAATCAGCAGGTACTCTGCAGAAAACATCTGAATCTATCATGTGTTATTGAACCGTAATGTCAAAGGTAAATTTCATTTGTTCTCATGACATTTTTGTCAGAAATAGAAGCTAAATATCCTGACACGTCCTGCCACGAAACAATACAATGGCTTAACAATGGCAGAGTTTTACTAAAATGTTTCAAGCTCCAGGCTGAGACAAATTTTTCTGAATGAAAAGAATGACCCTCAACCACTATTGTTGCTGCAGACTTGATATATCTGTTAATGAATTCAGCCTAAAGTTAGAAGGACAACAGGGTCTACGTGCAAAACCTATATTGAGACAGTCATTTCAAGGACAACTAACATTGCCTAAGTCACAAGTCATGTCAAGATGCTTCATGCACTTCCTATGCTGTCAAAAATTAAAATAAGAAGATCTCTACTGCCACACAAATATGCAGCAGACATATTTTCCAAAATCAAATATTTCCAGCAGTATTTTTTCATACCTCAATGCAAGTAGAAACGAACATTCCACATTTCAAAAACCATTTAACTGTGCAATGAGGAGCTTCTACCTAATCCTCAATTGGAAGTGATTAGTCTGCAGTGTAATGATTTGCTAAACGTTAAGTATCAAGAAAAGAGTCTAAAAGAATTCTGTAAATGTCGTCCAAGCAATGAATATGCTCTATTAAAACCATATGTTCACAGACTATTAGCAGTATTTGGCAGTATCTAAGAAGACATTTTCAAAGATGAAATACATGAAATCTCATTACAAATCAGCATTAATAGGTGGTTAATGCTGCATCTATAATCAATTTTGATGTAGAGAACACTAACTTTAAACTCCAATTAAGCCAAATGTTATCCCCTCTCCTCCAAAAAAACATTCATTCTTCTCATTAGCAAACCTTTATTGCAAAAATTGTTCTCAATCATTATTAGTATCGCATTTTGAGCTTTATTAATAAAAAACTTGTAGAAATGTTTTCTCTCTTGTTATATAAGTACTTACATAATGAAATAATTAAATAATGTAAAATATCCTTCATTTTGCCTCTTGGCTGATAAAGCCTGAAATATTTATGATTTGGTCCTTTAGATGAAATGTCTACCAACTCCTAACCTACATGAATAAACTAAAGCAAAGAAAGGTTAAGTAACTTGCCCAAGATTATAGAGCTAGAAAGTGGCACATCAGGTTTTAAACCCAGGTAGGATAGGTACAGAAACCATTCTCTTTTAACCGTTTCATATTGCTTCATGAAGCAAGAGTAGGATGTCATAAAAAAGGAAATAAAGAACAAGAAAGGACACCTGAAATTTAAAATAAAAGAACGGAGAAAAGATAAAAGTTAAGGGAACTCCCATAATAAAGAACAAGAGGACAAATAAGTGAAAAACAGGAGGAGAAAAAATAGAAAATTTAAAGAACAATTTAGAAGATTTTAATATATTAATAGTAACAGTTCCAAAAAGAAAGCACAAACAAAATGGGGGATGTTACACTGTCAAGTCAGGCACGGTGGGGATCTGAGATTTTACTTTACTGACAAAGCTGAAAAAGGCATGAAACCTCTGGAACAGGGACACAAAACAACTGTAATAGCAGTAGCCAGAGTAACACCTTGCATCAATTTCTTAGGCACTAAATCCCACAGGCCGTTCAAAGTATTTGGTAAAAATTAATAATATATCCATGGAAAACTAAGCAAACTAGGGGGAGGGAAGGGGAAACATGGTGAAGTACTCACCAGCAGTGAACAATATTTATGTAGTCATAATAATATAAAAGCTAAACACTAAATTAACCAAGAATTCTTATATACCTATACTGGAAGGGCTTTTAGAAATAGGGGAAGGAAAGGGAAGAATACCCCACCTACCATAACAAGAAGTTAATATGTATTATCTAAAATTGATAAATCACAAAATAGCAATTTAGGCAGATTTATAAATGCAGAGGTAAGAATCAAAAGAAAAAGCTTAAAAGAATTTTTAGGGCCAGGTGCAGTGGCTCAGGCCTGTAATCCCAGCACTCTGGGAGGCCCAGGCAGGAGGACCATTTGAGGCTAGGAGTTCAAGAACGGCCTGGGCAACACAGTGAGACCCCATCTCTACCAAAAAAAAAAGAGAGAGAGAGAGACAGAGTTCTTAAAAGTAACTGCCTCTGAAAATGAGACTAAAAAGTGGGGATGGGTAAGGATACTGCTGATTTTTTATAACCTGCCTTTATTATTATTTACCTTTTCTAACAATATACAAGTATTACTTTAAGTAGAAAAAATATCAAAATAAATAAGAGAGAATGAGCTTTACTATTTCATAATCAATGATTCATATAAACAATTCAATGTGCAAATACTAAAGAACAAGTACAGGGTTGAAAAACCAAATAAGCCATATATAAGCTACATCACATTATGGTTACATTAAGCACAAGAAGCCTATCAACAGTCAATAAATATTTCCTGAGTGCCCACTATGTGGCCAGCAGTATGCAAAGTGCCAAGGTTAAAGTTGTGAAGAAGGGAATGATATACAGAGATACGGATACATCAACAAGAAATGTTAAGATGGCAACTATTCAAGCTTCCAAGGGAAAGCTTCCTAGAGGTCATACCATAAAAGTTAAGACCAGCTGGGTACAGTGGCTCACGCCTGTAATCCCAGCACTTTGGCAGGCCAAAGTGGGTGGATCACCTGAGGTCAGGAGTTCGAGACCAACCTGGCCAACACGGTGAAATTCCGTCTCTACTAAAAATACAAAAATTAGCTGGGTGTGGTGGCAGGCGCCTGTAATCCCAGCTACTTGGGAGGCTGAGACAGGAGAATCACTTGAAACCGGGAGGTAGAGGCTGCAGTGAGCTGAGATCACGCCACTGCACTCCAGCCTGGGCAAGACAGAGGAAGACTCCATCACAAAAAAAAAAAAAATGTTAAGACCTAAAGGACAAGAAGGGTTGGCCTGGGTGGATGTGGGAGTTCAGAAACTTCCAAAGCAGAGAACAGCACGTGTGAAGCCCTGTGGTTAAGAAATAACAGGTAGGGCCTGTTCAAGGACCTGAAAGAAGTTTAACATGGCTGGAACAGAAAAGGAATCAAAGCAGAAGCATAAGAGGCCAGAAAGTACCTTTTTCGAACACGTCTCTTTCTCAGGGAGGTGCTCTCCCCTCTCCTTTCTTCTGTCTATTAAGCTTTCCACTCCTTAACCCACCCACATGTCCGTGTCCTAATTCTTTCTCGGCGGGCAACAACAAACCCTAGGGTATACACCCCAGATACTGTAGCCACTTCATAATGGGGGCTTTGTCCGGGATACCAAGGTACAACATTCATAAGAACGGTAAGGAGAAGAGCGAACTCTAACTCTGTCCTTTCATTCCAAGGTTCTCGGCTTCCATTTTAGACCTTTCATGGAGGACTTAGCTGCCGTGTGGGGCTGGAAGAAGTCCTGGGGCAACTGAGGATTTCTGGCCGGCGCTACCCCCTGGTGTTATCCAAAGGCTTCTGGACCCCAGCCGCCAACCGCCCCAATGCGGTGTCGGCAACAGGATCTCCAACTTTCCTATTGTAATCTCCTCCTTTCCTGTTCGCAACCGTCATATCTCTTATCCTCTCTGTATGAAATGTGTGGGAAGTTTTATGGTTCAGGGAAGTAATCTTGTTTGGTAAGATCAGGGAATGTCGTAGTAACAAGGCATATAGCTCAAGGGGAAGCGTCTTTGTGATTTTCTAAGAACAGGGCTCCCTGAGCCCCCAACAGTGAGAATCTCTCTTTCTCTGCCCTTGGTCTGGAGAGCACATGGCATTTTCCAGGTCTCTCTCTGCCCTTGGTCTAGAGAGTATGTGGTGTTTCAAGGTCAACAGCGCCACCTAGTGAAATAGGAATCCTCACCATGAAGCACACTGTCAGTCCACCGAAACATCCTAGCCTCCCAATTCTCTTTCCTTTTTGTGCCTCTCTACTAGAAACCAGGCTTTATGCTGGTTCTGTAAATGAGAAAACTCTGCCTTCAACAATTAGGGATAAAATATTCCTCCAAAGCCAAAGTTTAGTCTCAATACTGTCTCATCAGCAGGAAAATGGCCATTCAATCCCTAAGTTTTTTTAAGCCACCTATTCTGCCTTCAATTAGAGTAGTACTTAATTAGTAAGGGAATTTTAAGTTTGGAAGTTAACTGGAACCATTATCTAAGGGTAAATGCTTCAGCACAGGCCATAATAGCAGGATACAGAGTTCAATCTAGCACATCCCCTGCATTAAAGGGGCCTTGCCCAACTATTATGTAGTTTTTCTTGAAATCCATTTTTCGGGAAGCCAGGCAAGTCACACAAGTCTAGGAAGTTAAAGGGAAATCACAGGCAGAGGACTACAGCCACTTGGGTGAGCATGACCAGCCCCAGTGACTTAGTTCCTCTGGTTCCATGACTGGGGGTCACACTTGCAACCATGGGCAGCATGTTCAACAAGGTGCCTGGGACCCAGGAAACACAGGGGGAAAAAAGCAGGGGGGATGCCCCCACTGCTTCCTCTCCACCATGGGTCACACCAAAAGGAAGAAGACTAAAGGGCCACCTTTTTCTCTAAGTGGGTACCATCTTCATCCTGCACTCCCCTGGAGTGCATTCTGAAGCACAAGGATTTCTTTGACCCTGAAACTTTAAAAAGCGGCTCATTTTCTTTTGCACAGGGCATGGCCTTTTTACTAGACCTTTGCAAGTGTTACAGAATTAACCCAGCCCTTTTAGCAATCATATTGAGCAGGCCCAAAGAGAATAATTCCCCAAAATGAGAGAAGCAACTTCTGGGGAAATCATCTGAGGCAGCTATTGGGTGTCCCAGCCCTTCAAGTCCCCCTTATTTAGGGCCACCTCCAACCATACCACCAGTTCTTCCACCTCCACCATCTCCAAAATTTCCCACTCCCCACTTTCACTCTTACCTCTACAGGAAATGCCCAATGGAGGTGATGTCACTAGGGTTCAAGTTCCCACCTCTTTGCAAGACCTTAGGCAAATAAAGGTGACTGAGGCCAATTTTCTGAAGACCCTGATAGGTATACAGAAGCTTTCCAAAATTTAACTCAGGTGTTTCACCTCTCATGAAGAGATTTTATGTTGCTTCTAAGCCAAACCCTAATTACAGCTGAAGAGCAGGCAGCAAAGAAATTGAAAGATAAGCAACGTTTCCTATAGTAGGCCTAAAACGAAAAGAGAAAATAGGGAAGGCAAAGAAATAAGAGAAACACAATTCCCAATAGGAAGAGAGGCAGTACCTCTTGACAACCCTAACTGGAATCCCCAGACTTTTCTATGGTGTTTTTCCTTCTTTCACAGTGTACAATGGTTCCTATCTCTTCCTTTATAATGTTCCTCCAAAGTAGGAAAAGTTAATTTCCCCAAACCTTAAAATGGTTGACTTAGAGTTGAGCTAACGGGAAGGGAACCCAGAAGCCTGACATGCTGGCAAAAGGGTAAAAGTTTTTTTACCAGTCAACATTTTGGCTTATCTCTTCCTGTGCAAACCAGTAACAAGGATAATAAGGATGATTGTTTATTCTCTGTAAAGTTTTAATTAATAAAAAAGAATTTGTGAGGTTGGTCTTAAGCTATAACCAATCTGGTGTGCTTTGTGTGTCTTTCTGTAGTGTTCTGTCAAAAGAAAGGGTACCTTAGGTTAGGATGCAGGCCCAGGACCCCATAAGCCTGACTTCGTCTGGGTCCTAGACTCCACACCTGGTATATAATTAAAATCACTTACTAACCAGGATTTTTACCTAAAGTAAAAGTTGCTGAGAGTTAACAGTGCAACATGTATTTGAGATCTCTAAACAGTTTTATATGCAAGGCTTATAAAAACAGTGAAATGTGTTTTTTAGTAAAAGATTATAAGAAAGCATGAAAATATAAATTTTGCCCAGGGATAAGAGATTATCTTAAATTTAATAAGACAGAGCTAAAGGTTTAAGCAAGTTACAGGAAGACAAAAATTAATCTTGCAAAAATGTATAAACATTAACTAAATTCAAAAGGGTATTATATGGTCTTTTCCTAAATTGAGCATTGAAAGAAAAGCACGGCAAGGCTGTCTTAAGACACTAATCTGCCGTTTAACAAAAGGGGTTGTAAAGGGTTTGTAAAGACTTCACCCCATGGTCATTGGTTAAGATTAGGTGAACTTTCCTATGAGGTTTTATCAAAAGGTTGTTTACAACTTTAATAAACTAATACAAGGGTAAACTTTGGCTTTAAACAGGATTTTCATGTAATAGTAAAGGCTGATGAAAGATTTTTTCCTTTTGTGACATCATTTTGGCAAAATAAATAATGGCAATTTGGAATTCTATTTCATAACATCAAGTGTTTTAAACCTCTAACATTTAACAGGCATCCCAAAATCAAGCTTCAAATTTCAAAATTGTCTTTCCTGATGCCTGGCTTTCTGGATTGTTCAGAGGGCCCCTGAAACATCCAGAGAAGAGGTAAACAGGATTATTTGACATGTTTAGTCACATTAGAATTGCCAAAACGATGTCCAATCTTCTTTAAGTTATATTTTGGTGAATAATACTAATATATGTTCCAAAATTGTATGGGATTTCTAAAATTCTAATGTCTAAGTATATACTATCAATCATAATTAAGGTTAACTAAACTTTTTCAGTCATGTTTTTACCTGTAACCTGGAAATTTTGTCATGCACAGACAATTGTTGTTTTGCTTTGTTCCTTCTGAAAAGACAGTTTATAATCAAGCTATATTAAGGACTTTTAACAGGTGTCCTCAAATGCAGGTTTTTAACAGCTTTGAAGATTGTAACATTGGAAGAGAGAAAGAACGTACAGGACTCATGAACTGAAATGTTCACAAATATCAAGCAAAACAAGAATTGACTAAATGGACTACACTCAGAAAGCTAAAGCAATCTTTTTGACTTTTGCTTGGAATATTGCTGATCCTTGGTTTGTTTTTCAGAGTCAAGGAAACTTATTTTGAACTATTTACAGCCTTTAATAATTGAGTAAGGTATACTCCTGTGAACAAAACTTGAAGCATGTTTGTTTCTCTCTGCCTGGTTCCTCTAATCTGTGAGAACTCTTAACTTATGGCAATATAGTTGTTTGCATCAGTGAAATAAGAATCCATTTTTCAACAGGACACAAATGGAAAAACTGGTTATTTTATCAAGGCTTTGACTGGAAGTGTATGCTTCCCTTTAAGGAGTCAACCTCCACTTGCAGAGCTGAAAAAGCCCCATGGGAAGAACTGGCCTCATACCTTGTCTACACAGTCCCCGCACAGGGTTCCTAACCTTTGGTCAGTAAAGAATGTCACTTTCTAACAGGTCCAGGAGCTCCAAGTTTATCTTGGGACCTTAAGAGAAAAGGATCACCCAACTCACAGGTATTTGAAGATACAAACCCATGCTGGGCTCAGCTTTAAGAAGTCTTATCTGAGATTTCTTGTGGAACAGAGTTCCATCGAAGCCAATCCAAAAGGACTATGCAGAAATAATTACTCTTGCTGAACTTTATGCAAATAACAAGGCCAAATATAAGACTAAAGTTTATTCTACAAACAACACGGTCCTATCATAATTTGTTTTTACCAAAATCAGGACTAGAGAGAGAAAATATGCTCCAAAGCTTATCATACATTTGTCATTAAATCCTAGTCACATTAATTGTTTTTAAGTTGTGTGCCTACATTTTAGACTAACACTGCTTATTCCTGTGAATCAAGTGGTGATCTCCTGAAGCTTACAAGAAACAAAAAGAGATGGGTAACACAAAAATCTGGATACCTTGGCAAATAAAATTTTAGATGGAAAGTATCTACTACACCACGCTTGTGGGAACTGCTATACTCACTCTACTATTTGCAGTAGGGTTATACATGGCAGTGTGTCCGGAATTGGCGGGTTCTTGGTCTCATTGACTTCAAGAATGAAGCCACAGACCCTCACAGTGAGTGTTACAGTTCTTCAAGGCGGCGTGTCCAGAGTTTGTTCCTTCTGATGTTCGGATGTGTTCGGAGTTTCTTCGTTCTGGTGGGTTCGTGCTCTCGCTGGCTTAGGAGTGAAGCGGCAGACCTTCGCGGTGAGTGTTACAGCTCATAAATGCAGTGTGGACCCAAAGAGTGAGCAGCAGCAAGATTTATTGCAAAGAGTGAAAGAACAAAGCTCCCGCAGTGTGGAAGGGGACCTGAGCGGGTTGCCACTGCTGGTTCAGGCAGCCTGCTTTTATTCCCTTATCTGGCCCCACCCACATCCTGCTGATTTGGTCCATTTTACAGAGAGCTGATTGGTCTGTTTTGACAGGGTGCTGATTGGTGCGTTTACAATCCCTGAGCTAGACATAAAGATTCTCCAAGTCCCCACCAGATTAGCTAGATACAGAGTGCTGATTGGTGCATTTACAAACCTTGAGCTAGACACAGAGTGCTGATTGGCATATCTACAATCCCTCAGCTAGACATAAAGGTTCTCCAAGTCGCTGCCGTGGGCTCCTGCGTGGCCTGAGCCTCCCTGACGAGCGCCGCTCCCTGCTCCCCAGCGCCTGGTCCCATCAACCGCCCAAGGGCTGAGGAGTGCAGGCGCACAGCACGGGACTGGCAGGCAGCTCTGCCTGCGGCCCCGGTGCAGGATCCACCAGGTGAAGCCAGCTGGGCTCCTGAGTCTAGTGGGGACTTGGAGAACCTTTATGTCTAGCTAAGGGATTGCAGATACACCAATCAGCACTCTGTGTCTAGCTCAAGGTTTGTGAACAGACCAATCAGCACCCTGTGTCTACCTCAGGGTTTGAGGATGCACCAATCGGCACTCTGTATCTAGCTAATCTGGTGGGGACTTGGAGAATCTTTATGTCTAGCTAAGGGATTGTAAATACACCAATCAGCACTCTGTGTCTAGCTCAAGGTTTGTAAATGCACCAATCCACACCCTGTGTCTAGCTCAAGGTTTGTAAATGCACCAATCAGCACTCTGTATCTAGCTCAGGGTTTGTAAATACACCAATCAGTACTCTGTATCTAGCTAATCTAGGGGGGACTTGGAGAACTTTTATGTCTAGCTCAGGGATTGTACACGCACCAATCAGCACCCTGTAAAATGGACCAATCAGCAGGATGTGGGTGGGGCCAGATAAGGGAATAAAAGCAGGCTGCCCCAAACAGCAGTGGCAACCGGCTCAGGTCCCCTTCCACACTGCGGGAGCTTTGTTCTTTTGCTCTTTGCAATAAATCTTGCTGCTGCTCACTCTTTGGGTCCACAATGCCTTTATGAGCTGTAACACTCACTGCGAAGGTCTGCAGCTTCACTCCTGACGCCAGCGAGAGCACGAACCCACCAGAAGGAAGAAACTCCGAACACATCCGAACATCAGAAGGAACAAACTCCACACACGCTGCCTTTAAGAACTGTAACACTCACCGTGAGGGTCCGTGGCTTCATTCTTGAAGTCAATGAGACCAAGAACCCACCAATTCTGGACACAATAGCACCTTCTAACTGAAATACTGGAAAGAGAGTTTTCATTGTTGTAGAATTTGCTTAATTATTATCCTGATAGCAGGGATAATTACCAACAAAAAGGAAGCATGAAAGTTTTACTATCACCGAGTTTGCTAGAACTTCTTATTGGGTTTGGTAATATGTCACACCCTGGCTATGCAAAGAAGGTTATAAAGGAAAGAGATTTTCTGTGGAAGTCATGAAGGGATTGATAACTGCAGGAAAGATCTAGCCAAGGTTAACACTAAAGTTACTCCAGCCACCCAAATCCAATGCCACTTATCCTAAAAGGAATGTTACTTTTATATTAACATTTCAACAACATCTGGTGGAGGCAAACCAGTGTTACAACCCATCAGAATAGCAACAGAATCAAACTCCAAATGATGCTGCAGACAGAACCACACACGGACATGCCTTTCTTCCAAGGACCCTTAGATTGACCCCAGGAGGAGCCCTAGCTGCTGATCCCCACATGATGCCCCTTTTCAGCAGGAAGTAGCCAGAAAGAGTCATCACCCAACACCCCCTAACAGCAGTTAGGGTTGCCACTCCAGAGCAGGGAATGATGATATAGGAGTTAACAAGGAATTACTTAGGCAGATAGCAAGGGCATGGGAGTCCTCAGTAAGGCTGTTCTTTTTAATGAAAAGCAGCCCCAAATCATTTTCTAACAAAGAGCAGCCTGCAAGCTGGGAGCTTGCACACGATAATGCCTGCAGAAACTAGAACATTTTGAAAACTAGACATTTTCAAAATGGCGGCTCCATCTTCCCTTCTCTGCCAGCCACATGTACTGTAAAGGAGCAGACAGGATGGCGCCAATCAACTGGAAAGCCCATTTGCATAAGATTAGGTTGAGGCAACCAGCCTTCCCCACACACTCTGTAGACGTCATGCATGATCGAACCAATCTGTGAGCCCTATGTAAATCAGACACTGCCTTCTCCATATAAAAATCTGCTGCAGGCCGGGCGCGGTGGCTCAGGCCTGTAATCCCAACACTTTGGGAGGCCGAGGCCGGTGGATCACGAGGTCAGAAGATCGAGACCATCCTGGCTAACACAGTGAAACCCCGTCTCTACTAAAAATACCAAAAAAAAAAAATTAGCCAGGCATTGTGGCCGGCGCCTGTAGTCCCAGCTACTCAGGAGGCTGAGGCAGGAGAATGGCGTAGACCCAGGAGGCAGAGTTTGCAGTGAGCCGAGATCGCGCCACTGCACTCCAGCCTGGGTGATAGAGCAAGACTCTGTCTCAAAAAAAAAAAAAAAAAAAAAAAAAAATCTGCTGCGGTCCATGGCCTCCTCCTTTTTTGGACCCCTCTCTCTCTCTTTCTCAAGGAGCTGCTCTCCTCTCTCCTTTCTTCTATTAGGCTTTCCACTCCTTAACCCACAAAAAAATAAAAATAATAAAGAAAAGGCCAGAAAGTAAGCTGAGGCTTGACGCTTTACAGAGAGACTCACTAAAGGGCATGCCTTCTTACTCCACACATAGTAACCGTACAACTGCATACATCCTCCCTAAGACTTCCAGATTGATGAATTCTACCCCTATACACTGACAATCCAAAATATCTATGTCTAGTCAGAACTGTCTTTTGAGTGTCAGTCCCGTTTATCTAACTGCCTAACATCTATCACCATCTGATGTCCCAAGGGCACCTCAAACTCCACATGCTCAATACTGAACTGAATATACATCCTTCTCCTTGTCCATCTCCAATTCTCATCTTTTTACACCACTCATTCAGATATCCAAGTCGAGAAATCTAAAGGAAGAGAATGAAAAACAACTAATAGTTATAGTGTATATATTGCTAGGTACATAGAGGTATTTTCATTTAATTGTCTAACAAACATATAAAGTATATATTAGTCCCATTTTACAGATAAGAAAACTGAAGTTCAAAAAGGTTGAGTAACATGCCAAAGCAAATAAATGATAGAACTAGGACTCAAACCTAGAGTTTCAAAAAGTATGTAGGTTAGTCTGGGTTCAGAGAAATTAATTATAAAGGAGCAGAGGCCAGGCACAGTGGCTCCTGTCTGTAATCCCAGCACTTTGGGAGGCCGAGGTGGGTGGATCACCTGAGGTCAGGAGTTCGAGACAGCCTGGGCAAAATGGTGAAAACTCTACTAAAAACAATACAAAAATTAGCCGGGCATGGTGGCGCATGCCTGTAATCCCAGCTATTCAGGAGGCTGAGGCAGAAGAATCACTTGAACCTGGGAGGCAGAGGTTACAGTGAGCCGAGATCCCACCACTGCACTCCAGCCTGGGCAACAGAGTCAGACTGTCTCAAAAAAAAAAAAAAAGCAAAAAATGCTAATTCCCTACCCAATCTCCAGTCCTCTCTTCCTTTTAGTAACAGAACTCCATTTTTTTGACCAGGCATATTCCTGTTCAACTAAGATATATTTAAGTCTCTAAGAGTGGACAGTCACTTCTTTATCCCTTCCTCCATCCTGCTGTTAGGAACATGGAAATTTTAGCTAGAACTCCAGCAGCCATCTTGGACCCAGAAATCAAGGGCCATACTTTAGGGTTAACAGTGTAAGAAACTACAAGGAGGCTGGGTTCCTGATGACAGCAGAGCTGCCAAACCAGCCTTTAATCGTCCACCTCTGGACTTCTTTTACAAAAGAAACAAACTAGTCATATGTTTAAGCTATTATTTTTCAGGTCTCTGTTATTCATAGCCAAACCTAAGCCTAACTGATACAGGTAGGGTTTTCAAAGTATTCTGGGTGGAGGGTTGCATGACATATTTTGAAGGAATAATTGTCAAGATTCAGTGACTGACTCAACCTAACAAAGAAATTTGTCATCGATCATATGATGGACAAAAGGTTTTAAATGCCCAAAAGACTGAGCAATAAAAGAAAAGATAAGCTTTTTAAAAATAATTATTCCAATGTCCTTATCGGAAAGTTTCAGCCACTTTCATTGCCTGCATTTTTAAAGAATGTGATAAAAATCAGAGAAGATACCAAAATCGCTAACCAAACTTCCTTAAGAAATGAAAAAAACAAAAACTTTTACTAAATAAGACCTATATGTAAAGTTGTTCCCAGCCCCACTAGTTCATTTTGTCTAGAATTAAGTAATGTGAGGATAACTTACAAACTGTTTACAAGCAAAGTTCAAAGCATAAAGCTCTGCTAAAAACCTTACTAGAAAAAAAAATGCTTAAAGGCAAGAGCAGATATTTAATAAGTCCCATCACATTTCCTGATAAATGGTGCACCCCCACCAGAAAGCCAGAACCTTCACACCTAGAGACAGTAAGGACTTTGGCAGCTAAGTAGGAAAGTGAAACCCACGAGGAAACAGGATACCAAACTGGAGGACTCCCAGAAATCCTTTCAATCTTTAAGATTAGTCCTCTCTCTGTCCGAAGAAAGGAAAAGCAGCAATGGGCATCTTATCACTCTGCTCTTCTAGGCCCACAGCACTCTACCATTCCCAGCTGAGTCACAGAAGAACCTGAGAAGAGGCTGCTTCAAGTCCAAATCTCACAGTAGTTCATTCTGCCTGAAGATGTTCTCTCACTTTCATTAGGAGTCTTCTTTTGCTGCTGAAATGGGGGTGCCTTTATCTCCCACTTGGACAGAGAGTCCCTGCCTTCTCATCCTGGGCATGGGAACCATCATTGCCCCCAGCGTGTCCTGTGTCAAGTATCAGGTTAGCCCTCTGATTACACATATATACTATGTTTTAAGACATGAATATGAAAAAGAGACCAAAACGAAATATAAAAAATTTACATGGAGCTGTATTGCTTTTATACTTAAATCATTTTTAAAGGTCTCATTTTACCAAAGCCTATACTACAAGTGTCACAGGTATTTCCCATATTTCACTAAAAGGAAAAATGAACAGTCTTCTCTAGATCTAACCATTCCCATTATCTACAATCCTAAGTAAAAGACGGCCCTCTCGTTGCATGTACAGCAGCAAAAGAAATCACCTACTTTCTTAAGTCTCGGCAAAATATTCCAAAACACACTGTGGTAGGTAGAATAATAGCCTCCAAAGATGTTCACATACTAATCCATGGAAGCTCTGATTATGTTGCTGGGAAAAGAGACTTTGCAGGCGTGATTAAATTAAGAATCTCGAGGGGGGATTTATCCTGAATTAGCCAAGTGGGCCTGATTTAATTACATGGGTCCTTAAAAGCAGAGAACCTTTCCCACTTGTGGTCAGAGACTTGAGGATGGAAGTATGATCAGAGAGATGCAACACTGGTGGCTTTGAAGATAGAGGAGGTACGCCACAAGCCAAGGAAAGTGGCAGCCTCTAGAAGCTGGAAGAGGCATAGATGCCCCCTAGAAACCTCCAGAGAAGAACACAGCCTTGTTGACAGCCAGTGAGACCCACTTTGACTTCTAACCTACAGAACTATAAAATAATAAATGCATTGTTTTAAGCCACTAAATTTGTGGTAACATGTTACAGCAATCATAGAAAACTGATACATAACATTAAACAACTTCTAATAATATGTGAAATTATCTAGAAAAGCATAACCAAATTGCCCAAATATTTGGAGCAATATAAGAAAGAGCCATTTGTACATGTTGTAACATATTTCACTTCTATTTCTCTCCTGCCCTCCATTCATTAAAAAGCCTACCAAAGTGACAATTCTTCAAACTTTCTGTAGAAAAATGAGCCATATTAATAAAAAAAAAAAGGAACAATCAGGATGGCAGGATCTAATGGAAAAATCAGGAGATAATTATGCCACATTTTTCAGAGTCAAACATAAAAGCGTTTGCACTGTTTATCCTCTTTGTATCAAATGGATTACCACACTTTTTTAAAGTACAGTAAATCTTTCTAGATATTAAAAACTATTAATTTTTATGTGTGATAATGGTATTCTGGGCCTATTAAAAAGAGCAGGCCAGGTGCAGTGGCTCACCCCTGTAATCCCAGCACTTTCGGAGGCTGAGGTGGGTGAAATGCCTGAACTCAGGAGTTCGTGACCAGCCTGGGCAACATGATGAGACCCCCGTCTCTACTAAAAATACAAAAAATTAGCCAGGCATGGTAGCACGTGCCTGTAATCCCTACTCAGGAGGCTGAGGCAGGAGAATTGCTTGAACCCAGGAGGCAGACGTTGCCGTGAGCCGGGATCACGCCACTGTACTCCAGCCTGAACGACAGAGCGAGACTCTGCCTCCCACCACCACCAACAAAAAAAAGCAATTCAATCTTCTACAGATATATATTGAAATATTTAAAGATGAAATTGAATGTCTATGATTTGCTTTAAAATAATTGTGAGTGGGGATAGGAATGCATAGGGACATAGATGAAATTAAATTGGCATGAGTTAACTGCTGAAGCTGGGTAATGGGTACATGGGAGTACCCTTTATTATTTCACTGTGTGAACTTTTCTATGGTTAAAAGGTGCAAAAACATAAAAACTCCTTGACCTATATGTCGTAGCAACACAGACTTCTTAATAGCTGAATCTCCTTCCTATTAACATTGCCCCAACTCAGTTCTCTGCCATTTAATCCACTTGCGACTGATAGTTTCATCAATTATTCCAACTCATTTTGGCCTGTGTACTCAGTTTATGAGCTTAAAGCAGACACCTAACCTCTAAAAGACTAGTTCTTCATTTACAGAATGGGAATATTCATACTTGTCCGGTCCATCTCCAAGTTGCTGAGAGGATTATCTAAAATAAAACTTCAAAGCAGGATAATCACTCCAGAAATCCATATATTCATAAATTTCATCCTCTGCAACAACCATTCACCCATTCCTATAGATTCTCTTCCCTTCCACCTCGTTCTTCTCTTGAGCCCTCAACTCATCAGCCTAAGTACCTGAGTTCCTCTGGTGGACGCTACATTCCTCTCCACGGCCTCCACCCTCCAGGTTTTCATCCTTCAGCACATCACCCTTGCTCTACACACCCCTCTCTCCAGCTTCCCCTCTCCTGTTTCAAGGATCTCACTCCATCTGTGCCCCCAATCAGTCTATCCTGGGTACCCGCTTTGCTGGCCGATTACAATCATCCCATCACTTCTCTACCCCTGTTCAGTAGAGAACAGCTTTATCCAATCAGCTTTACCACACCAATACCCTCAAACCCCACTACTGCCCCCAGTTCACAAACACCCACCCTTTCACTTTTCAGTCAAAACACAATTGCTCAGGCAAATCCACGGCGACTGAAAGTAGATCAGTAGTGTAGGGGAGAGAAGGAGGAGTGACTGCTAATGGGTACGAGCTTCTTTGGGGCGGGGGGGTGATTTAAAAATGCTCTGGAGTTAACGGTGGTGATGGCTGCTCAACCCTGTGAATATACTAAAAACCACTGAGTTGTACTTTTAAAGGGTTAATTTTCTGATATGTTAATTATACCTCGATAAACTATGAATGTAAAAAGAAGAAAGAAAAACCCAACAGCTATTGCTCACCCTGCCCATCACACGCCCATTTGTCAGACCAACACCGCCCCATCTCCGGAAGCACCGACTTGGCCTTCGGTATCCCCCAACTCCCAACAGCGGACTCGGACAGAGGTCCGTCGGCTGTCAGCACAGCCCCTCCGGGTGGCCCAGGCGCCCGCGGGCAGGGAAGGGAGGGTCCCTTCGCCGCCGCCCCGGGGCGCTGGCCGGGTTGCGGAGGGTGGCCCCTGACCCCCTCTGACAGGAGGCCGGGGACAGCCAGGCTTTCGGGCCGGGCCGCGCTGAGGGGGGCGGCGCTACAGCCCACCTGTCTCAGCCGGCTGGGGGATCTGCTCCAGCTCCACGGACCCGCGGACGGATGGGCGGGTGGCAGAGGGGTCAGGAGAAGTCGCTGTCGCCGCCGCAGCCCCAGGTGGCGCACACCGGCTCAGGCCTCCATGTTTCCACGTCTCAGCGGGTACAGATCCGGCTCCGGTTCGGCCTGCAGCTCGGCCCCGGCTCGGCTCCAGCCCGGGCCGCGTCGGTGCGGAGGCCAGGAGGCGGCGAGAGAAGAGGGAAGCGACCGAGAACGCGGCTAGGGACCGGACCCCCAGGCGCGCGCGCCAGCCAGGCGGTCACGTGACACGCGGCGCGCGCGGGCTTCTGGAAACTGTAGTCCTTTGGGTGTTATTCGTGCCTCCGCCCTCCTAGTACCTCCTGGGCTACCGCAAAGCCACGTGGCGAAATCGAGAAGCGCAAAAACGGCCGTGCGCGGTGGCTCACGCCTGTAATCCCAGCACTTTAGGAGGCCGAGGTGGACGGATCACGAGGTCAGGAGATCGAGACCATCCTGGCCAGCATGGTGAAACCCCGTCTCCACTAAAAATACAAAAAGTAGCTGTCTGAGACAGGATAATCGTTTGAACCCGAGAGGCGGAGATTGCAGTGAGTCAAAAAGTAGCGTCTGAGGCAGGAGAATCGTCTGAACCCGAGAGGCGGAGATTGCAGTGAGTCGAGATCGGGCCACTGCACTCCAGCCTTGCGACAGAGCTCGACTCTTCTCAAAAAAAAAAAAAAGAGAGAGAGAAGCGCAAAAACCTCACCTGCCGGGTGCTAGAGTCAACCTCACCTGCCAGGTGCTAGAGTCCTCGCTCATGCTACACCGCTCGTTCTGGCGGCTTAACCTTATTAAGGCCTCCGTTAATTGCAGCTGAATAACCATCCCAAAGTCAAGCAATATTGTGTGGGATTCTGGAGAATTGAGAAATAGCAAAATAATTTTTGATGGAGGCAGCTGGCAGGGCTAGCCCTGCCTGCAAAGTTGTCGGAAAGGACAGGTCCCACGGGAAAGAGTAGCAATATGAGATAGTGCCAAAACTATGGAATTTGAAGTCAAATGAGCTGAGGTTTCCACACTGACGTCTTTGAGCAATTACTTCACCTCTCTCAGCCAGTTTCCTCACCTAAAATATATACATGATGATGATTCTGCCATTACAGGAAATGTTGACATGACTGTAGTAATAACAATTCACATTATGGATTATTTTCTATTTGCCATGCACTATTATTTCGCAAAATGACCCTATGGAACAGATAGCACCGTTATTCCCATTATATAGTCAATATGTGCCAGTGTACTCTGTAAAGTACTATACAAATATTAGATATTCTTTTCTAGCATAGACTGCCAGTACATTCACTGAGCTTGCAGAATTATGACAGGAAAACATATTAAAACCCAAAGTAGACTGGGCCCTGTGGCTCATGCCTGTAATCCCAATACTTTGGGAGGCTAAGGTGGGAGGATCACTTGAGCCCAGGAGTTCGGAAGGACCAGCCTGAGCAACATAGCGATACACTGTCTCAACAAAAAATACAAAAATTAGCTGGGAGTGGTTGGCACACCCTCGGTCCCGGCTACTCGGGAGGCTGACGTGGGAAAATCGCTTGAGCCCGGGAGGTTGAGGCTTCAGTGAGCCATAATCTCACCATTGCACTCTACCCTGGGCAACAGAACGAGACACTGTCTCAAAAAAAAAAAAAAAAAAACCCAAACTACCTAACTAAAAAGCCATAGACACTACTATGCAGTCATTGTAAAGAATGCTACGGATGCATATTTATTTGAAAACATTTTCATGATACACTGAGTGGAAACATATATAGAATCAAACTTTCATAAGTGAATTATATTAGGTTGGTGCAAAACTAATTGTGGTTTTGCCACTTAATATAATATTTATATTAATATATTAAATGATATATTAATATAACATATGTAATATAATGTTTACTATAATATTTATAATACCTATGTATATGTGCTGTTGGAAAAAAGACAAATAATATTAACAATATTGCAACTTTGGGTAATGAGATCCTGTGTGGTTAAAATTAGTTTTTCCCTATGTTTTCTAATTTTTCTGCAAGGAATATGAAGTACATGTACAATTTTATTTTAAAATTACAGCAAAAAGAGACTCAGGGCTGGGCGTGGTGACTCATGCCTGTGATCCCAACACTTTGGGAGGCCGAAGCAGGCAGATCACCTGAGGTCAGCAGTTTGAGACCAGCCTGCCCATCATGGCGAAACCCCGTCTCTACGAAAAATACAAAAATTAGCCAGGTGTGGTGGCATGCGCCTGTAGCCCCAACTACTCAGGAGGCTGATGCAAGAGAATCACTTGAACCCAGACAGTGGAGGTTGCCACGAGCCGAGATCATACCCCTGCACTCCAGCCTGGGTGACAGAGCCAGACTCTGTCTCAAAAAAATAAAAAATAAAAAAAGAGACTCAGGCATGAAAACCTAACTCAAAATATTTTTTAATATTGCCTGGCACACAGTCTACTTTCCCCAGACTGACTCAGCAACAGTTGTGAGCATCTCCTCAGAACTGGCTTTATAGACCCAAGAAGCAAAATATTTTATTTTAAGGGGATCCTATTAGTGAAATTTTACATCGTCTCCCTTTGGTCATTTTTGGATGACTTGAAATAAACAGTCTTGCCTGTGTTCCTAGGCAAATGTTACAATGTTGCTAGGCAAATGTCATAAATCGGAAGATAAGATTAGGAATATTTTTTACTACGTAGGAAGCGTTGAGTTAGAGTAGCAGTCCTTATGCACCTTTTTTGTACATGTAATGTGCAAATTATTATCCTTGGACACCAACTTTCAAAACTGCCTGCAGAAGTATGATGGCCGGGTGTGGTGGCTCACGCCTGTAATCCCAGCACTTTGGGAGGCCGTGGTGGGCGGATCACCTGAGTTCCGGAGTTCAAGATCAGCCTGGCCAACATGGTGAAACCCCGTCTCTACTAAAAATACAAAAAAAAAAAAAAAAATTAGCCAGGTGTGGTGGTGCAGGCCTGCAGTCCCAGCTACTCAGGAGGCTGAGGCAGGAGAATTGCTTGAACCTGGGAGGCAGAGGGTGCAGTGAGCCAAGATCGCCCCACTGCACTCCAGCCTGGGTGACAGAGTGAGACTGCATCTCAAAAAAAAAAAAAAAAAAAGTATTATGATAACTTTGGCTGACTTGACAACTTCAGTGTCTAGTTAGTGCAGGAACAGCAATAGAAAATGTACGAAATCCTTCCACTAAATCCAATAGGATATCCTGGACTGCATCCTGGAATTGAAAAAGGCAATAGTGGAAAGCCTGATGAAACCTAAATGAAGTTTAGAGTTTAGTTAACAGTATTGTACCAATGCTGATTACCTAGTTTTGACAAAATGATGCTGTGGTTATATAAAATGTTAACGTTAAGGAAAGCTGGGTGATGGATATACGGTAACTCTCTACACCTTGCAGCTGTTTTTATTACTAAATATTACATTATTCCACGTGGTGGACAGAATACTATTTTTTTTTTTGAGACGGAGTTTCACTCTTGTTGCCAAGGCTGGAGTGCAATGGCACAATCTCAGCTCACTGCAATCTCCGCCTTCCAGGTTCAAGCAATTCTCCTGCCTCAGCCTCCTGAGTAGCTGGGAATAAAGGCGCGGGCCACCACGCTAATTAAAAATTAGCCCAGCTAATTTTTATATTTTTAGTAGAGACGGAGTTTCACCATGTTGGCCAGGCTGATCTTGAACTCCTGACCTCAGGTGATCCACCTGCCTCAGCCTCCCAAATTGCTAGGATTACAGGTTACATTAAAAACAGGAGGAAAAGAAGAATGGAGATGTAAAGTGGAGCCAAATATCCTTCAAGCCCTGGTAGGCCTCTGAGGTTTCTATAACTACAAGTTTGCAAGGTCTGGACTGCAAACAGACTTCATGTGTCTTTAGAGCTGGAGGGGGACTGACTTTCTTTGTAGAAGCTAAAGGGCCAGAAAGGACCCATACGTAACAGAAGGACCCTCTGCAAGCAGGACCAAGACAGTCCCCAGATTATTGTCTTGAGGCTGTTCCAAGAACAGCAGTCAGGCTTCCACTTCCCCAAGAAAGAAGAGCAGACTTTGGAGTCAGACAGATCTGGGTTGAATTCTGGTTCCACAATTTCTGAGCTAAACGATTTGGGGAAAGCTACTTAACATCTCTGAGCCTCAGTTTTCTCCTCATGAAGGTGCCGTGAGAACGAAATTAAGTAATGCATGTAGCGTGTCATTTTCAATGTTAGTTCATCTGCATAATCCAGATGGTGGACAGCTCGCATGTCTTAGTTGCCAGCACCTGGCCACTCCTCCAAGGAGGGATGAAGGTCAAACAGAACCTGTCCTGGGAAGGGCAGTCAGAATGGTGAGAGATCTGGAAATTACGTCCCATGTGGAAGGGCTGAAGGAACTGAGTATGAAGAACTAGACTAAGAGGAGACTTGTGATAAGTAGAACCATCCTCAGGGGGGCATGATTAGACTTATTTTCTGTTATGCCAATGAGCCAAATTAAGACCAAGTTTTCGAAGTTACAGAATGCAGATTTCAGCTCCATATAAGAACTTTCTGAAAACAATATCAGCAGCAATAATTGTCAATTCACATTACAGGTTGTTTTCTGTGAGCAAGGCACTGTTATCTTATTTAAGTCTCCAAACAACCCTATGAGAAAGGGTGCAGTAGAAAGTTATTTAATGACTCAGGAAACACTTCACCATAGGTGGTTCAGTGAAATTAAGCTTACTAGTAGTGAAATGGTCTATGTGGAAGAGAAATGAGATCCCAATCACTGCATGTGTTCAAGCAGAGGCTGGCTGAACAGGTAGTAAAATATAGTTACAACAGCGTAGGGAATGTTAGTGATTTGAGTTCTAGGGACATGAGAGGATTCCGACAGAGATGCACAGCCAGTGAGCTGCACAAATGACTGAGCAAGCTCCTGAACCGGCGTCCTCTAAGGCCTCCTGTGGTGCTATGGTAATGAATTCCTTGCAAGGCCAGCTGTTAGCAGCAAGACTCAGAAAGTGCTGCAGAGAGTTTGAATGCTCCAAAAGCAGTGACTCCAGCGTTCCTGGGTATTGCCTGCCTGATAAGGTAAGAGGCTACACAGTTCGTTCTCCAGTCCCTCCTGCATGCAGGAGAGCTTAGATGCACTCTACAGAGCCCCCATTCATTCTTCCTTTTCCTGAGCTCTTAGCCTAGCCTGGGGAAAGAGGTTGAGACAGCCTGATCACTATGGGTCCTGGTGGCCTTCTGGCCATCAGAAAAGATGTCAGAGGAGCAGTTCTGATGGCAGAACTTAGGGAGGGGGCACAGTGCAGCTGTCACTGTCTCCTTCCTGTCTGGGACAAATTAGGAAAAGTCACAAACTAATAATAGTTAACATGGGGGCTAGGTGCAGTGGCTCATGCCTGCAATTCCAATAGTTTTGGAGGCTGAGAAGGGAGGAACACTTGAGGTCAGGAGTTCCAGCTCAGCCTAAGCAACATAGTGAGACCCCCATCTCTACCAAAAAAATAGCTGGGCATAATGGTGCACACCTGTACTCCTAGCTACTTGGGAGTCTGGAGCAGGAGGATTGCTTGAGCCCAAGAGATCACAGCTGCAGTGAGCCATGATCATGCCACTGCACTCCAATCTGGGCAACTGAGCGAGACCCTGTCTCTAAAAAAAAAAACCAAACCAGGGCTAGGCGCGGTGGCTCACGCCCGTAATCCCAGCACTTTGGGAGACTGAGGCAGGCAGATCACAAGGTCAAGAGACCGAGACCATCCTGGCCAACATGGTGAAACCCCGTCTCTACTAAAAATACAAAAATTAGCTGGGCGTGGTGGCGTGCACCTGTAGTCCCAGCTACTCAGGAGGCTGAGGCAGGAGAATCGCTTGGACCCGGGAAACAGAGATTGCTGTGAGCTGAGATAGTGCCATTGCACTCCAGATTGGACAACAAGAGTGAAACTCTGTCTCAAAAAAAAAAAAAGAGGTGAGGTCTTTGGGGAGGTGATTGAGTGGAGTGAGGGCTCCTCCCTCCTCACAAGTAGGATCACTAGCCTTATAAGAGGGCTCGAGACCAGCCTGACCAACATGGTGAAACCCCATCTCTACTAAATACAAAAAATTAGCCAGGCATGGTGATGCATACCCGTAATCCCAGCTACTTAGGAGGCTGAGGCAGGAGAATCACTTGAACCTGGGAGGTGGAGGTTGCAGTGAGCTGAGACTGCACCATTACACTCCAGCCTGGGCAACCAGAGTGAAAACTCCATCTAAAAAAAAAAAAAAAAAAAAAAGCAGGGGGCTGAGAGAACTACCTAGGCCTTTTTTCCCCTCTGCCCTTCCTCCATCTGAGGACATAGCAAGAAGGCTCTCACCAGACACCAAATATGCTGGTGCCTTGATCTTGGACTTCCCAGCTTCCATAACTGTGTGAAATAAATTTCTGCTTTTTTTTTTTTTTTTTTGAGGCGGAGTTTTTTGGCCAGGCTGGTCTGGAACTCCTGACCTCGTGAACCGCCTGCCTCGGCATCCCAAAATGCTGGGATTACAGGCATGAGCCACTGTGCCCGGCCAATTTTTGCTCTTTGTAAATTACCCAGTCTGTGGTATTTTGTTATAGCAGCTCAAAAGGACTAAGACAAGGTACTTATTTATTGTCCCCCATTGTACAGCCGCAACAAGTTAAATACAGTTCCCAACATTGCAAAGCTAGCCAGTGGAGGCTCACACACCAGCAGTCTAGCTGCACAGCCCACATTGTCACTCACTGGAAAAGGCTGTCCCAGAGCTCCTTTTGCCAACACTGCCAGTGTTGGAAGACTCACACTTGGCTTCCTCAGAGTTAGCTTGTGTTTCCAGCTAACATGGACTGTAATATCTGACTGTAATACCTGGGTATATTGGTTTACTAGGGTGCCATACCAAAGTACCACAAACAGCGGACATTTATTGTCTCATAGGCCTGGAGGCCAAAAGTCCAAAATCAAGGCATTGTCAGAGTTGGTTCCTTCTGAGGGCTGCGAGGAAGAAACTGTTTCATGCTCTCCCCTACTTTCTGCTGGTCTACTGACAATTGTTGGCATTCCTTGGCTTGTAGAAGGAACACCCTTATATCCACCTTCATCTTCACATGTTCCTGTGTGTGTGTGTGTGTGTGTGTGTGTGTGTGTGTTTACATAGAAATTTCCTCTTTATATAAGGACGCCAGTCATATTGGGTTAGGGCCCACCCTGGTGACTTCATTATAACCTAATTCTATCTACAATGTACCTATTTCCAAATAAAGCCTGTTAAATAAAATTTATAGGTGGCCATTGGCTTGGACTGAGCTCCTGCACTAGGCCCAACCAAAATGGAGTCATTCATGCTAAGGTTCCATGTCACCAAATCGAAACTAATTTGTTTATCTGACCATCTGAGAAATGAAGAGAGTGAGGGATAATAGCCAAATCCCCAAAGAAGCCAGTTTTAGCCGGCATGATAAGGAAGTCCCTTCTGCTTCAGCCTTAACAAGAAAGTAACTCTGAAACAACTAATCCACTTTTTGTTTTCTGTTTCCGCTTTCCTTAGCCTTTTTCTCTCCATTGGACCAAACTCCTCTGCTCAGCTCTTGGGAACACCCGTTTTATTTTATAGGATGAGGTGTTGCTTGATTCTAGAATTGTAAATAAAAGCAGTTAAGATATTTAAATTTGTTGTAATTTTGTTTTGTTTTGTTTTTTTCTCGCTCTGTTGCCCAAGCTGGAGTGCAGTGGTGCGATCTGGGCTTACTGCAACCTCCACCTCCCAGGTTCAATCAGTTCTCATGCCTCAGCCTCCCGAGTAGCTGGGATTACAGGCATGAGCTACCACACCCAATCCTAATTTTGTCTTTTGAAAGATCAAATTCTGAGGTACTGGGGGTTAGGACTTGAACAAATGAATTTTGGAGGGACACAATTCAACCCATAACATGAGGTGCAAACACTACTCTAGGCAAGATTTGAAGAAATAGAACTGACCTCGGTGGCCAAGAACAGATTTATTGGTGTCTTTGAACCCAAATAGGTAAACATTATTTCCATTTACACTAGGTCATATCTTATAGTCTCCCAGAAGCCAGTGGCACGAGCCTGGAAGATTTACAACTCAGGCCAGGCATGTTGGCTCACACCTATAATCCCAGCACTTTGGGAGGCCAGGGTGGGGGGATCACTTGAGCCCAGGAGTTCAAGACCAGCCTGGGCAATACAGCAAGATTCCGTCTCTAAAAACAAACAAACAAATAAAAACACAATACTTGTGACCTACTCTGCACTGCCCATGGTTTTGCAGAGGATGGGGGTCGGGATGTCTAGAGGAAAGAGTATTGAACGGCAATGACTCAAACTTCCAAGCCCCCTTCTAGGTCACCAGGTGACTTAGCTGTTTGAAAAGATCACTGAAATTGCCCTTTCAAGAGCTACTAAAGTGTCAGGGGAAGAGATTCGAGTAATTTGTTGATTTAGCATTATGGTAATTTCTCATTGTACTGTGTTTTTTTCTGTTTAGTTCCAAAACGTTTAGCAACTGTACCCTCCAAGGCACCGTGGGAGGTGGCAAGATAAAGACAGCACTGTCTACAAGGAGCTCACCATCCTGTGAAAGACACAGCAGGTAGCCAGCTACCTGTAGGGCAAGGTCACCCAGATAAGAAGTGTTGTACAGAGCTTGCAGAAACAAGGGCAAGAGAAGGGGAGGAAGGGAAGGCTTCCTAGAGGTGTGGTACTTCAATGGGGCCAGCTCATCACAGGTTATTTTGCCTCCTACAGGTGGCAATGAACCCCCAATAACACATAGCCCTCTTCTGTTAAAGACCACCAGAATACACAACTTCTTAAAAAAGAAAAGCTAAATGAGAGATTCACCAAGGATAGAGGCTTTTCCTTTCACATAATCATCAGAATGGAGCAGGGGAGGGAAAGGAAGACCTTTTACTTTTTGCAATATACAGATATTTCTGAATTATCATTTTTTGAGAGAACATTTAGTGTTCATTCCATAAATATTTAAGTATCGATTCTGAACCAGGCACTGCTATAGGTGCTGGGGATTCAGCCTGTACTATTATTATAATAAAAATTATAATAGAAACACTGAGAATAGATGACAAATGATTAGGCTTTGAAACAGATTGCTTGAGTGTGCATGACTGTCATTGATATTGATTTATTTTCCTTCAGATTGTTTAAAGTCTATCTTGAACGTCAACAATTTAAAAAAAGGCACCATTAAAAAATATCCAAATGAGGGGTCAGGAAGGATTTTTATACTATCTGTATTTTAAAAAATCTTCTACAGAGAACACATCAAGCCCAGGCGGTGGTGGAAAGGTGATGGGGTTGAAGGACACACCTAAACATGTGGAATCCCAATGCCAGGCAGCCAGGGCCAAATCCATATCCCCCCAACATCGGGTACCCTGGAGGTTCCAATCCTGCCCACCCACCACCTGTCAATCTACCCTTTCTCCCAGGCCCCTTTCCTCCTCCCTCAGGAGCTCCCCAGGGCAATGCAGCTTTCCCCCCAGGTGGACCCCCTCATCCTGTGCCACAGCCAGGGTGTCCAACCTTTGGGTCCCTACCCTCTTCCATACCCACCGCCTGCCCCTGGAATGCCTCCTGTGAATCCCTTGGCCCCTGGCTTGGTTGGACCAGGAGTGATAGTGGACAAGAAGATGTAGAAGAAAATGAAGAAAGCTCATAAAAAGATGCACAAGCACCACAAGCATGGCAAGCATTCCTCCTCCTCCTCTTCCTCCTCCTCTTCCAGCAGTGACCCTGACTGAATACAGGCCCTGGACCCTTCCCTCAAGTCTCACCAGTTCTGCTCTCCCATCAAGCATCGGATGCCATGTTGTACTGGGGGAAAGTAGCCTTTGCGCTCCCCCCACCACCACCCCCCAAGCCTCACCCTGCTGTTGAGCCCTGAGTGTCGAGAGAAAATGGGAAGAGGATTGCCATGGCATGGCCATCTTCTTGCTGCTTGGATAGATCACATAGCTAATGAGTTTAGCAGAGGAGCCAATTTTTGAAGATGATGAACTAAATGTTGAAGACAAGTTAAAATAAATCTTCTACAGTATGAATATATTAATGTATTACTTGCGGAATAAAATTAAAATTTAGGAAAGATGTGTTGGTAAGTTAAGTTTTAGAGAGCTGATTATGCTGCTGTTGTTTCTTTTTTTAATTGCGAAACATACCATAAATGAAAAGACATATATAACAGATGCACAATTTAAATTTTTTAAAAAAATTTCAGTAGTTTTGGGGGTTCAGACGGTTTAGGGATACATGGATAAGTTCTTTAGTGGTGATTTCTGGGATTTTAGTGCACCCATCACCTGAATGTACACTGTGCCCAATATATAGTTTTTTATTCCTCACCCCCTCCTAACCTTCCCCACCAAGTCCCCAAAGTCCATTATATCATTCTTATGCCTTTACATCCTCCTAGCTTAGCTCCCACTTAAAAGTGAGAACGTACAATATTTGTTTTTCCATTCCTGAGTTACTTCACTTAGAAAAACAGCCTCCACCTCCATCCACGTTGCTGCAAAAGACATTATTTCATTCCTTTTTATGGCTGAGTAGTATTCCATGGTGTATATATACCAAGTTTTCTTTATGTACTCATTGGTTGATGGGCACGTAAGTTGGTTCCATATCTTTGCAATTGTGAATTGTGCTGCTATAAACGTGGGTGTGCATGTCAGACACACAGTTTAAAGGACAATACCCTCTAACATTCTGAGGCTAAAAACAATTACCCAACTAAGAAATAAAATAGGAACAATATCCTAGAAGCCCCCTCTGTGCTGATCCTGGGATCTTCTCTCTCTCCCCAGAGATAACCACCATCTTGACTTCTCTAATAACTCTCTAGATTTTTAGAAATTACTTTGCTACCTTTCTATGTATCTCTAAATAATGTATTATTTAGCTTTGTCTGTTTTTGAACTATATAAAAACAGAATCATTCAGTATGTATTATTCTATGACTTCCTTTTTTCCTCTCAAAATTCTTTTTGAGATTCACCCATGTGGATGCATGCATGCATCTAATAATTCAGTTTTTAAATTAATTTATGTTTTATTCACTTGCTTTGGTAAGCTGATGAATATTAAGGGTATATCTAACATTTGTATGTATTTATTTGTGTAAGCACCACTGACATCAAGATAGAGAACATTTTTAGCACCCTAGAAAGCTCGCTTGTTCTTCTTTCCAATTACTATCCCACAGAAGTAACCACCATTCATACCTAAGCAACAGACATTAGTTTTGAGTTCTTTCATTTTTCACTGCTGCATAGTATTCCAGTATATGCATATTTTATACATACATACATATATATATATATGTATATATATATTTTTTCTAAGCCAGAGTCTTGCTCTGTCACTCAGGCTGGAGTGCAGTGGCACAATCATGGCTCACTGTAGCCTTGAACTCCTGGGCTCAAGTGATCTCCCACCTCAGCCTTCTGAGTAGCTAGGACTCCAGGCACATACCACCATTCCTGGCTATATTTTGTAAATTTGGTCATAAAGTGATTGCTGATTGGCTCTTGGATCTCTGGATGAGGTTAGCTAAGCAAGCTTACCTCCATTATTTGATTAACCTAAAATGACATGAGTCTACAGTTTACACAATGGTATTTTTTGAAACTCACTTAAAACATCATAACAGAGATTTATTACACCAGTTTATTTAATCCTTCCTACTTTAGAAGGACTTTTTTGGGGATGTTGTTTTTTTGGGGCTAACACAAACAGTGCTTCCAAGAATATTCTTCCACCTGTCTCCAGGTATACAGGTACACTATTTTCACTGGGATCCACACTCTAGGAAGGAATGGCTGGATCACAGTGTGTTTTTGTTTTTGTTTTTGAGACGGAGTCTCACTCTGTCATCCAGGCTGGAGTGCAATGGCACTGTCTCAGCTCACTGCAACCTCTGCCTCCCTGGTTCAAGCGATTCTCCTGCCTCAACCTCCTGAGTAGCTGGGATTACAGGCACCTGCCACCACATCTGGCTAATTTTTGTATTTTTTGTATTTTCAGTAGAGATGGGGTTTCAACATGTGGGCCAGGCTGGTCTCGAACTCCTGACCTCAATTGATTCACCCACTGAGCCTCCCAAAGTGCTGGAATTACAGGCATAAGCCACTGCGCCCAGCTGTGCATGTTTAACTTTACCAGATAATGCTGACAAAGCAGTTGTACCAATTTGCACTCCCACCAGCAGTACACGAGAACTGCCTCTGCTCTTCATCCTCCCAACCTTTGATATTTAATCTTAACCATTCTGGTGGTTTCTCATTAGGGTTCTAATTTGCATTTTTCTGATGAAACCTGTGTCTTCATATTTATGCACCTGTCTTCTTTCCTCTCCTATGTGAAATACACTATTTATTTAACTGTCTTCCTCATGCCCCCTCCATCTGAAATGATTTCTAGTCATCCAATTTAGGGTCAGAAAAGACTATGCTGAGTGGCTCTCTAAATGACAAGAAAATAAAATCTCCAGAGTTTAAAATCAATAAAGCCTAGGGGCATTAATAGATGGGAACTATGAGATTCCAATCCTCAGCGGGTTCCCAAGTAATTGAAGGACTGGAACAGTTTGTCAGCAAAGGGGCCAAGTTTGGTGGGCAGACTTCTAAGATAGGCCCCTAGATTCCTGGACCTTGAAGTACAGGCACTTTCTCCCAAACACCAATCAAATACTCATCTAGGCTGGGCGCAGTGGCTTATGCCTGTAATCCCAGCGCTTTGGAAGGCTGAAGCAGGTGGATCACCTGAGTTCGGGAGTTCGAGACCAGCCTGGCAAACATGGTGAAACCCCGTCTTTGCAAAAAATACAAAAATTAGCAGGGCTTGGGGGGGCACGCCTGTAGTCCCAGCTACTCGGGAGGCTTAGGCAAGAGAATCTCTTGAACCGGGAGGCAGCGGTTGCAGTGAGCCGAGATCTTGCAACTGCACTCCAGCCTCAGTGACAGAGCAAGACTCTGTCTCAAATACATAATTAAATAAAATAAAAAATAAAAATACAAAAATTAGTCAGGCATGGTGGCACGTGCCTGTAGTCCCAGCTACTTGGGAGGCTGAGGCAGGAGAATCACTTGAACCTGGGAGGCGGAAGTTGCAGTGAACTGAGATTGTGCCACTGCACTCAAGCCTGGGCGATAGGCTGGACAGACTCCGTCTCAAACAAACAAACAAACAAAAAATGAAGAAGAAGAAGAAGGAGGAGGAAGAGGAAAAAGAAGAGGAAGCAGCAGAAGCAGAAGGAAAATACTCACCTGGTTGCTGCTGTGAAGCGATTTTGCAGATACCGTATAATTAAGGTCCCAAATTAGTTGACCTTGGGAGGTTATCCAGTCATGCCTGATTTAATCACACTGCCCTTTAAAAGCAGAGAATTTTCTAGCTGATCCCAGAAGATTAGAAGGCAGAAAAACATGCTCCAGATGAGTTGGAAGAAAGGGAACATCGATGTGGGGAGCTGACCTTGGGGGACACGTGCTAAGGAACTGCGAGCAGCTTCTGGGAGCTAAGAGCAGGGCCTGGCTGACTAGGAGGAAAACAGGACTACAAGGAAATGAATTCTGCTGACAACCAGTGAGCTTGGAGGACCCCTGAGCCCAGATGAGAACTGCGGACCTGGCCTGCGTCCTGATTTTAGCCTGGTGAAACCCTGAGCAGAGAATCCAACTAGACCATACCAGGACATCTGACCCCTAAAACTGGGAGGTAATAGATTTGGGTTGCTTTAAGCCCCTACATTTGTGGCAATTTGTTATGCAGCTATAGAAAACCAATGTACCAAGGAATTCCGGAACTACACCTGCTGAATTATCAAGTCAGGAATAAGACCCTTGTGTAAAGTATAGACCTAGGGGTATCTTTGACATTGCTGTCAATGTGTATGGTGCCTTCTGAAATTGGGCAGCGCACGCTTAGCCCCACTGTACACAGCACCCTTGCAGGAAACTTGGCTCATGCCCTGTTACAGCATCTGGGCTACCGCTTTTAACCTTTTTAGCCCTTAGTAAAAATGACAGGATTGGTCTGAACGTACTCTAAGGTCCAGACCAGCTCAATGTTTGAGCATTTGGTATATTTTGTGAATTGTCTACCACATGCCGGCCCTTCACAGTTCATCTATAGTTGTTACTTTCTCAATTTCACCCTCTCCCTTCACTTGAAAAATCTGAAATTTCTTTACATCCTCAATTTAAACTTACCGATATTCAACTCTCTGCCCAAATGCCTTCTGCTCTTTTTCTTCAAACCTTCCATGCTGTCAGTTCATAAGAACAAGTTTGCCCATTGTCTTCTGTTTTCTGTTATTAGAACTGAGTATCTGAAACTGGGTAGTTTATAAATCAAATTTATTTCTTAGAATTACGGAGGCTAAGAAGTCCCAGGTAGAGGGGCTGCATCTGGTGAGAGCCCTCTTGCTGGTAAGCACTCTGCAGAGTCCCAAGGCGGTGCAGGACATCACATGGCCAAGTGTGCTAGCTCGAATTTTTTCCTATTTTGTCACCCAGGCTGGACTAGAGTGCCACGATCACAGGTCACGGTAGCCTCAAACTTCTAGGCTCAAGCGATCCTCCCACTTCAGTCTCCTGAGTAGCTGGGTTTACAGGAGGGTCCCACTACACCTAGATTATTTATTTATTTATTTATTTATTTATTTATTTATTTATTTATTTTTTGAGACGGAGTTTCGCTCTTATTGCCCAGACTGGAGTGCAATGGCATGATCTCGGCTCACTGCAACCTCCGCCTCCCTGGTTCAAGCAATTCTCCTGCCTCAGCCTCTCTAGCAGGTGGGATTATAGGCATGCATCACCATGCCCGGCTAGTTTTGTATTTTTAGCAGAGACAGGTTTTTCCATGTTGGTCAGGCTGGTCTTGAACTCCCGACCTCAGGTGATCCGCCTGCCTTGGCCTCCCAAAGTGCTGGGATTACAGGCGTGAGCCACCGTGCCTGGAGATAATTTATTCTTAATTTTTTGTAGAGACACTGTTTTTTTTTTTTTTTTTAATGAGAAGGAGTCTTACTCTGTCGCCAGGCTGGAATGCAGTCACGTAATCTCGGCTCACTGCAACCTCCAGCTCCCCAGTTCAAGCAATTCTTCTGCCTCAGCCTCCTGAGTAGCTGGGACTATAGGCACATGCCACCCTACCCAGCTAATTTTTTTGTATTTTTAGTAGAGATGGGGTTTCACTGTGTTGGCCAGGATGGTCTCGATTTCCTGACCTTGTGATCCATCCGCCTCAGCCTCCCAAAGTGCTAGGATTACAGGCATGAGCCACTGCGCCCTGCTGAGACAGGGTCTTTTAATTTTTATTTATTTTATTATTCTGAGACAGGGTTTCCTTCTATTGCCCAGGCTGAAGTGCAGTGGCGTAATCATAGCTCACTGCAGCCTCAAATTCCCAGGTTCCAGTGATCCCCTTGCCTCAGCCTTCCAAGTAGCTGGGACCACAGGCATGCACCATTATGCCAGGCTAATTGTTTCATTTTTATGTTTTGTAGAGATGAGGGTCTCACTATGTTGCCCAGGCTGGTTTCAAACTCCTGGCCTCAAGCAATCCTCCTTCCTTGGCCTCCCAAAGGGCTTTAATTATAGGCATGAACCACGGTGCCCAGCCTTTTCCTCTTTTTTCTTTTTTTGAGACGGTGTCTCACTCTGTCACCTAGGCTGGAGTGCAGTGGTGCAATCTAGGTTCACTGCAACCTCTGCCTCCCGGGTTCAAGCAATTCTCCTGCCTCAGCCTCCCGAGTAGCTGGGAGTACAGGTGCATACCACCACACCTAATTTTTTTTTTTGTATTTTAGTAGAGACGGGGTTTCACCGTGCTGCCCAGGCTGGTCTTGAACTCCTGAGCTCAGACAATCCGCCTGCCTCGGCCTCCCAAAGTGCTGAGATTACAGGCATGAGCCACCGTGCCCGGCACCTTTTCCTCCTCTTATAAAAGCTTCCAGTTCCACTCCTATGATAACCCGTTAAATCTATTAACCCACTAATCCATTAATCCATGAGTGAATTAATCCATTCATGAGGGCAGGGCCCTCATGACCCAATTACCTTTTAAAGGCCCTACCTCTCACTACTGCCACATTGGGGATTAAATTTCAACATGAGTTTTGGAGCGGACATTCAAACCAAAGAACCCATAGTCTTTGCTTCTTTATTAAGGAGCTGTCGCCATGTCAATAAATTTAGCTTTGAGGTTAGAACAAGCAAGTAGCTCCCTGTGGAGGAAACCATAAGAAAACTTCCATTTCCTCTTTGATTACGACTGAACTAGACTTAAGATCAGTCTCAGGGCCAGGCGCAGTGGTTCATGCCTGTAGTCCCAGCTACTCGGAAGGCTGAGACAAGAGGATCACTTCAGCCCAGGAGTTTGAGCCTGCAGTGAGCTATGATCACGCCACTGCACTACAGCCTGGGCAACAGAGTGAGACTCTGTCTCTAAAAAATAATAACAAATGAAAAGATCAGCAGTTGGAGTTTCTTTTTAATCCAGCCATTCTGTCAACATGTCAGTTCTGAATGGTCACTTTAAGGAAGTGCTGAGTCACCTATGTTTCCTAAGAAGGCAGCCTAGTAATGGAAAAAAAAAAAAAAAAAGTGATGAAACCCAAGTTTTAGCCTCAAGTAATTACCTGAGAAAATGAGTCTAACTCATAACATGAGACGGGAAATGCAGTTAAAATTCATAAAGCAAAAATAAGTTGTTGAAAAGTAGGTAAATTAAAAAGTCAAGATACAAGGTTAGCAAAATTAACTTTATTATTTATTTGAAACAGGGTCTTGCTCTGTTGTCCTGGCTGGAGTACAGTGGTGTGATCTTGGCTCACTGCAACTTCCGCCTCCTGGACTTAAGCGATCCTCTCACCTCAGCCTCCAGAAACTTTAAAACAAGTTCACACATACTGATTAATCTAAACTCACCCTCTCCATTTCTGCCTAATTATTCCCAATAAGGTATTACTAACAATTAAGATATTAGTAGCTGTGGCAGCCGGGCCCAGTGCTTATGCCTGTGATCCCAGCACTTTGGGAGGCCAAGGCAGGCAGATCACTGGAGGTTGGGAGTTTGAGACCAGCCTGACCAACGTGGTGAAACCCCGTCTCTACTAAAGTACAAAATTAGCCGGGTGTGGTAGCACGCACCTGTAATCCCAGCTACTTGGGAGGCTGAGGCAGAATCGCTTGAACCTGGGAGGAGGAGGTTGTGGTGAGCAGAGATTGCACCATTGTACTGCAGCCTGGGCAACAAGGGCGAAACTCCATCTTCCAAAAAAAAAATATATATATATATACACACACACTATATATATATACACACTATATATATACACTATATATATATACACACTATATATATATATACACAATATATATATGTAGCTGTGATGGCTCCTTAGACAGCATGAAAGTATGACCTTGAAATCTTAGACTTGTCATTTACATATTTAAACTCCATTATTCTTTTTTTCTTTTTTTTAAGACAGGGTCTTGCTCTGTTGTCCAAGCTAGAGTGCAGTGGCTTGATCACAGCTCACTGTAGCCTTTGACCTCCTAGGTTCAAGCAATCCTCCCACCTCAGCCTCCAGAGTAGCTGGGACCACAGGTGCACATCACCATATGCCTAGCTAAATTTTTTAATTTTTGGTGGAGGCGAGGTCTCCCTATGTTGCCCAGGCTGGGATCCTGTTTTTCTTTTTCTTTTCTTTTGAGACAGTCTTGCTCTGTCACCTAGGCTGGAGTGCAGTGGTACGATTTCAGCTCACTGCAACCTCTGCCTCCTGGTTTCAAACGATTCTCATGCCTCAGCCTCTGGAGTAGCTGGGATTACAGGTGTGTACCACTATGCCAGACTAATTTTTGTATTTTTAGTAGAGACAGGGTTTCACCATGTTGGCCAGGCTGGTCTTGAACTCCCGGCCTCAAGTGATCCTCCCACCTCGGCCTCCCAAAGTGCTGGGATTATAGGCTTGAGTCACCGCCTCCGGTGGATCCTGTTTTCTTGACTGTATTTCAGGTTTATGCAGACCAGGTAGGTTCGTGTGTGTGAAACACCCATGAACAGTGCAGGTACAATGTGTTTAACAAAGGGTAGCTGTTACTAAAAAGGCAGCCCTGACCTTTACACAGACAGATGTTGATATTTTAGGGCAAAGAAACATTTGTGTGGTATCAAACAGTGGCTACCAACTCCAGCCCATGGATAACTGATAAAAGCTTTTAACAATTAGCCTCCAAAATAAGAAAAATATGAACAAAATAGTGAATTTTTCATAAAATTAACACTTTTCATACGCTTATTCAAACTGATGGCTATTTTTGTCCACTATTCCCATGTTCTTTTTCACTCTTCTGGTGTCAAACTGTCTTTTACGAAATACTGGTAATAAATTGTAGCTTTTTGATATACTCCTGCTTGGAAAAATCAAAAGTTGGCAATTGCATACTAGCCACCCCTATCCTGCTTTTAAAATGTTGCTAGTATGAAAACAACAACTGGGAACCAGTGTTCTAGAGAGGGAGATTTGTTAGAAATGAGAAAGGCCTTAGGAGACTCGCAGCTCTCTGGAAAACAGGCTTAAATAAATTGGAATCATCCTGGGGACACTTTCCAAAATTATCCATACTCAACCTCCTAAAAGTATTGAATTAGAAAACTGCTGTGCTACAGAAAAAAATGAGGGATAAACCAAGAAGGAAGAGGATAGGAAATCCAGAAACAAGACGTCCAATACAGGAGGGTGGCAACAGAAAGTCCCGAGGACTGCAGTGTGCACCAGGTCTAGGCAACAACTAGGCAGGAGAGGTGTATGAGGAGAAGGTAAACTGGTCACTCCAGGAAGACACCACCTGTATATTAAAAGGGACGCAATCACAGTGCATTAACCTGTGCAGTGAGCAATAGTATTCTCCCAGGCAGTGTCCCAGCAAGCCAGATAGCACTCTTGAGAGGAAGCAGTAGCCCAGAGCCAGTAACAGAAATACCACCACCCCTGGGCCCAAAAGGGCAGGGTGAAGGACAGGTTAGGAAAAATAAAAGAAGTCAGGTGGAGTTGGCTGCCTGGAGTGTTCCTTGAGGCACAGTGACTTCTGGCTGAGGAACAGTTGGCCTGAGGTGAACTTGCAGAGAGAGGGCCAAGGGAATAAACACTCTGCCTTCATTCTCCTCCCTCCAGCCATCTCCTGCTATGGATCGCTATTGGCCAAACCCAGCAGAACCCAGAGACATGGGAAGTCTGTTGATGTCTATACAGCTTCCTTGGGCTGAAAGCAGGATGAGGAGAGCAGAGACTTGGGAGGGGCAAATGAAAGACACCTGGCACACTCATGCTATGAACACTGATGATGTAAGCAAAATTTACAAAAGCACTTGGGAGGATGTGTGGGAGGAGCAGAGGCAGTGTAAGATAGCGGCATCTCAACCATTATGGGAAACAATGTCTGAAGTTGATGGCTCAAAATATAACAGTATAGCCAGGCAGTGGCTCATGCCTGTAATCCAGGCACTTTGGGAGGCTGAGGCAAGAGGATCACTTTGAGGCCAGGAGTTTGAGACTCGCTTGGGCAACAGAGCAAGACCCCGTCTCTACAAAAAATTAGCCAGGCGTGGTGGCACACACCTGTAGTCCTAGCAATTCAGGAGGCTGAGGTGGGAGGATCACTTGAGCCCAGGAGTTGGAGGCTGTAGTGAGCTATGATCATGCTGCTGCACTCCAGCACCTGGGTGACAGTGAGACCCTGTCTCAAAAAATAAAATGTTTATATTTTTATATTTTTATAATTTATTTATAAATATGGAGATAAATTTAAAAAGCCCACAGCTCAGTAGGTAAAACCTTTGAGGAGCAAAGAAGTAGGGACAATTAGAAACGTTGCAATATTACTTAATTTTTAAAAGATGATGTGTGGGCCAGGTGCAGTAGTAGCTCATGCCTGTAATCCCAGCACTTTGGGAAGCCAAAGTGGAGGATTGCTTGAGCCCAGGAGATCGAGATCAGCCCAGGCAACATGACGAAACCCTGTCTCAATAAAAAAAATTACAAAAAACATTAGCTGGGCATGGTGGTGTGCACCTGTAGTCCCAGCTACTTGAGAGGCTAAGATGAGAGGATCACTTCAGGACTGCAGGTCGAGGCCATAGAGAGCCGTGATCATGCTGCTGCACTCCAGCTTGAGTGACAGAGTGAGACCCTGTCTCAAAAACATAAATAAAAATGATGTGCATATTTAAGAACAAATTAATTTTCAAAAAGTTGCTAGAAGGTTACACACAAAATCAACTGGGGCGGACTCTGGATGCACTGCCTATGAATTAGCCTTGCTCCACAAGGAGCAGCACTGTTCAGGAAAAGACTATTGTCTAACAAAAACAAACCATACAACAACAACAACAAAAACAATTGGTTACCTCTGTGGAGCTGGAATAAGGGAATGAGAGTTGAGAAAAAACATTCGCTTTTCATTTAGGATCCTCTTGCATTGTTGTACTGTAAATATCTGTTATTTTTATAATAGTATTTATACCTTAAAAAAGTTTATTTGCTAATGAGAATTTATCTTATCCCTCAGGTGGCTTTGGACAGAAAAGCTGAGACCTGCTGATTTATATGATTTATATCAAATAAAGCCCAAGGTAAATCAGTGACTTGACCAGCCACAGAACTTAATAGAGCCTGAGTTAGGACCCAGACTTCGCTAGGGACCCAAGGGCAGGAGTTCCTTTTAATCTTTCCCAGCTTCAGAGTGAATACAAAAAATATATAAGGATGCATCTCATCATCTTTGAATACTTATAGGTCCCTACACTGAATTTTCAAAGCCCAAGATAAAAATCACATAGCGGCCCAGGTCCAGACCCAGGCCCAGCCAGCCATATGAGTGAGCCCAGAACAGCAAAGAACTGCCCAGTCGAGTCACTGCTGCTGAAAACCACTAAATTTTGGAGTGTCTTGTTACGCAACAATAGTAATTGTTGTCCCGCCACTACACAGATGCCATCACAACATCCAAATTCTGCCTTCTGACGTGGTGAAAAATTTCCCTTTTGAATATTTCAATAGACTTTAAAAGAAAATGAACTACCAGTTAAACTGAATGTTTAATACATCTGTAGGAACAGAAGAAATGCAGTAAGGATTAAAATTTTATAATTAGACATTAATGTAACAGACGTTTCATTTTTCAAAGAAGTTTCCCCCTTTTCCCTATCTTTTTTTAATCTTCCTTAGAGCAATAAATAGTAATTACTATATTTGTGGACAAGCTGCTCCACTGTGTTGGACAGGAATTATTAAATCTTTCTGTTTCACATCATTATTACCTCCCAAAATTCTACCTTCATTTCCCTGCACAGTTTCGCTGGACTGTTTCACAATAAAATTATACTCCACTCAAATTAGAAGAGCCCAAAGAAATTAGAGCAAACAGCAAATTCATATGAATTAGAGAACCAAAGATTTTAAAGTGCTGATTTAGTAACATAATGTCTACTGGCACAAACCTTCTATTTAATCATATTATTCAAACAGCAATAACAGAAATGAAAGCTACATTAACGAAAAAGGAACTTAGGAATGAGGTCATTAAATATAACTAACTACATTTTAAATACAGATATCATATATTTCCTGATTAGTATCAGGTAAATATCTAGACTCCTATCCTGAATTTCGGTCTCAGATAAAAAGGTCAGAGACAATTACAAGGAAGATGCTTCATATTATCAGGTCCATTTTTTAAATGATGAGGTCCTTTAGGAAAATTTCTTTAGTCTTTCTTTTTATCACAGATTTCTGTTGGTCCTTTTGTTGGTAATCCATTCATGTCTGCACCCTAAAATGAAAAAACATTTTAGAAATTATCATAACAAGCCGGGTGCGGTGGCTTATGCCTGTAATCCCAGCACTTTGGGAGGCTGAGGCAGGCAGATCACGAGGTCAGGAGATCGAGACCATCCTGGCTGACATGGTGAAACCCCGTCTCTACTAAAAATACAAAAATTAGCTGGGTGTGGTAGCATGTGCCTATAATCCCAGCTACTCAGGAGGCTGAGGCAGGAGAATCGTTTGAACCTCGGAGACGGAAGTTGTGGTGAGCCAAGATTATGCCACTGCACTCTAGCCTGGTGACAGAGCGAGACTTCATCTCAAAAACAAAAACAAAACAAAAGAAATTATTACAACAAAAAGATATTAAGAGACATTCTGTCTCTCTCTTTTTTTTTTTTTTTTGAGATGGAGTTTTGTTCTTGTCACCCAGGCTGGAGTGCAATGATGCGATCTCAGCTCACTGAAACCCCTGCCACCCAGGCTGGAGTGCAATGATGCGATCTCGGCTCACTGAAACCCCTGCCACCCAGGTTCAAGCGATTCTCCCACCTCAGCCTCCTGAGTAGCTGAGATTACAGGCGACCACCACCGCACCTCACTAATTTTGGTATTTTTAGTAGAAACAGGATTTCACCATGTTGGTCAGGCTGGTCTCAAACTCCTGACCTCAGGTGATCAACCCATCTTGACCTCCCCAAGTGCTGGGATTACAGGCGTGAGCTACCCGCGCCCGGCTCAAGAAACATTCCCTTTAAAAACGGACAAGCTCCAGAGTGAAAACATTTTGCTTCCAGAAATGGGCCCAATGGCTAAATCAGTGCAGCTGAGTACAAAGTTGAATCTAAAAAAGCACCAATTCTAAAGACAACAGAGTTGTCCACTCATTTTAAAAAAAATTGTTTTTTTTTAAATCTCTGATCCTTCTAATTAAATCTCTTATCAAAGTCATCAATCAGTGAAACTGGTTTGTATCAGGATAATCTCTCCTCATCCATTAGCTATTTACCATTGCACTTACCAGTCAGAAAATACTGGTTATCATTTTGGCCAAAGGACAAATGCATTAATCAGAGGCCTACTTTAAAACTTTAATTTAAGCCAAATGTTACACAAACTATTGAAGCTTCTGGTTCTAAAACTTGTCCTTCCAAAATCTAAGTGTTTCACCCAAGTACCACCCCCTTTCACTGCTCTTATTCAAGGCATGTGAATGTTCTTACCTTACAGTCCACTTTGCCTTTGTTTGTATCATTGGATTCTTGTATTGCTTTCTTAGGCCATATACGACTAACGAAGGGGGAAACCAGAGGGTATATGTATGGCTCCAGGAATTTTTTGTAGATCCAGAGCAGAACTGGAATGACGATACAAGGAATGCACACCATTTTCCCAAGCTTGAGCTCCTCAACTGTTGATATATATGAAGAAAAAAATTAGTTCATCACAGATTAGTAACTGAAAGAATTTACCAAGATTAAGATATCTGAAAGGGGATAGATGTGGTGGCTCACACCTGTAATCCCAGCACTTTGGGAGGCAAGAGGATAGCTTGAGCCCAGGAGTTTGAAACCAACTTGCACAAAAAAGTGAGACCTTGTCTCTACAAGATCAGAAAATTAGCTGGGCATGGTGGCATACTCCTGTGGTCCCAGCTACATAAGTGGCTGGGACAGAAGGATCACTAGAGCCCAGGAGGTTGAGGCTGCAGTGAGCCGTGTTCATGCCACTGCTCTCCAGCCTGGATGACACAGAGACACTTTGTCTCAAAAAAAAAAAAAAAATATATATATATACACACACACACACACACATACATGAAAGGACTATTTCTACAGTGTAGGAAAAACTTAAAACATACTATTATATTTGCTAAAAAAAGAGACTTTATTAAATAAAAAGCTGCTATCTACAAGGTAAAGAAATAGGCCAGGTGCAGTGGCTCATGGCTGTAATCCCAGCACTTTGGGAGGCCGAGGCAGGTGGATCATGAGGTCACGAGTTCGAGACCAGCCTGGCCAACATGGTGAAACCCTGTCTCTACTAAAAATACAAAAATCAGCGGGGTGTTGTGGCGTGCGCCTGTAATCCCAGCTACTCGGAAGGCTGAGGCAGAACTGCTTGAACCCAGGAGGCAGAGGCTGCAGTGAGCCAAGATCCCACCGCTGCACTCCAGCCTAGGTGACAGAGCAAGACTCCATCTCAAAATAAAGAAATAATAGGTGGTAGACATGAATAATAATGAGGTGCCTGCTTCCAAACTTCCAATCACTGCTCCTTAATCATGTATTTGATTATAAAGGAAAAACAACATTTGGTAGGTGCTAGACAGTTTACATATAACAACTCATTTAATCCTCAATCAGTGAGGTTGGGTACCCTTGCTACTATGTCTATTTAGAGTTTAAAAAATGAGCCGGGTGTGGTGGCTCACACCTGTAATCCCAGCACTTTGGGAGGCCGAGGCGGGCAGATCACCTGAGGTCAGGAGTTCGAGACCAGCCTAACCAACATGGTGAAACCCTGTCTCTACTAAAAACACAAAATTAGCCAGGCATGGTGGTGCATGCCTGTAATCCCAGCTACTCGGGAGGCTGAGGCGGAAGAATTGCTTGAACCCGGGAGGCAGAGGTTGAGGTGAGCCAAGATCGTGCCACTGCATTCCAGCCTGGGTGACAGAGCAAAACTCCGTCTCAAAAAAAAGATTTCTTATTTTCAAAATACTGCAAATTAAGTAGCATCTGCTGGCAACTGAGTCAGCACCATCACTATGCTTAGACATTTTAAAATTATTCACAATACAGGTAAACAGTGGCATACAGAATCAAATCTGAATGTCTTTGAAATGAATTACAAGAGCTATAAACAAAAATGTAAACTGAGGCTGGGCGCGGTGGCTCACGCCTGTAATCTAAGCACCTTGGGAGGCCGAGGGGGTGGATCATCTTAGGTAAGGAGTTTGAAACCAGCCTGGCCAACATGGCAAAACCCATCTCTACTAAAAACACAAAAATTAGCTGGGCGTGGTGGTGGGCACCTGTAATCCCAGCTACTGGGGAGGCTGAGGCAGGAGAATTGCTTGAACCTGGGAGGCGGAAGTCACAGCGAGCTGAGATTGCGCCATTGCACTCCAGCCTGCGTGACAAGAGCAAAACTCCGTGTCAGAAAAAAATAAAAATAAAAATAAAATAAAACAAAATCAATTCCCGGGGCAATAGTGATTTTTTTTTTTTTTTGAGACAGGGTCTTGCTCTGTTGCTCAGGCTAAAGTGCAGTGGCTTAAACATACCACCTGTGTTCAGAGTTCACTGCAGCCTTGACTTCCCAGACTCAAGCTATCCCCCTTCCTCAGCCTCCTGAGTAGGTAGGACCACAGGCCTGTGCCACGATGCCCGACAGATTTTTTAATTCTTAGTAGAGATGAGGTCTCACTGTGTTGCCCATGCTGATCTTGAAGTCCTGAGCTCAAATGATCCTCCCGCCTAGGCCTCCCAAAGTGCTGGGATTACTGGAACCTGGCCTAATTTTTTTTTTTTTTTTTTAAATAATTAGCAAGGTGTGATGGCACGCGCCTGTAGTCCCAGGTATTTGGGGAGCTGAGGAAGGAGAGAACCGCTTGCGCCCAGGAAAGCCGAAACTGCCGTGAGCTATGATGGCCCACTGGACTCCAGCCTGGGCCACAGAGGCAGACCCTGTCTCAAGATTTAAAAAAAAAAAAAAAAAAAAAAAAAATCCGAAAGTGGTAACCTGTCCAAAGTTCTCACAGAGGTAACTGGTAACTAGAGCTTCTAAGACCATTATTTCCAGTTCTGGTTTTCCTCAGTGCTCTTGCCTTTTCCTCTTCCAAAAACACAATGGTCATGTTTTTACCAAACTTTTACCAGACTTTCCAAACCAACGAAACCCCTTCAAAACAACTGGCAATGCTACCAATACTAGTTTAGTGACTGACAGGCCCTCCATCATAAAGATTCATTTTTACTTCTGCAATTGTGTTTTAAGTAAGTTCGCACACAGTACGATGTACATAAACTCTCGAGAACAAATACTAATAATCACTTACGCCACAATTATGGCTTTTAAGAGACTTTTTAGCTCTCTTCGGAATGAAGCCTATTTGTATCTTATCTTTTAATCTTCATAATAATACTTCGGTAAGATATTTTACTTCACACATGTGGAAACTGGGTCAGAAAAGTCTAGAAGGTGGCTACGAGATATTATTATTTTAATTATTCGCTCCAAGCCAACAAAGCGAGCAAAACGGATTAAAGCTGTTGCAGAGGAATCTTCTTTCACTCGACTTAAGTCCAGACAACAGAGTAGACAGTTAAAAGTCTGAGGCTCCATCCGAAAAAGGGAAGGCATAACAGGGAAAGTCACCTTCCTCCAAGTCATCCAGTTGAGCATGTCATCTTAGTGGAGACAGAGGGAGTGGGGACAGGTTGAGTCAATGACAATGAAAAGAGACGAGAACAGAGGCCTAACGGTGAAGGTCATAGAAGGGATGTGAAACCGATACTTGGCCACGGAAAAGAACAAAATCAATATAAAGTATCGGAGAGGCAAATGCAAGCACCGAGGGCGCCGGTGGTGGACAAAGAATACAGACAGAGGGGAGGGGAGGGCGGGGCGGAGGAGCGCGCTTGGGGAAGGAAGGTACCCTGAGAGCGAAGGCAGGCACCGCGGAGGCCGGCGGGCCGCGACCGCCGAGGAGGGAGGAGGCAGGAGGCCGCGCACCGGCTAGGACTCTGCGAGCGCGGCCCGGGCTGGGCCTGCGGAGCAGCTACAAAGCCCAACCCAGGCCGCTAGCCCGGGCACACTCACCCGCGACCGCGGAAACGCAGCTGACAATGTCCGCACTTCCGGAGGGAGGGACGATCCGCAGCCGAGCCAATGGGCGCCTTCAACGGGGACGACAAAGGCGCGCTTACGTCAGCCCGGGGTCGCACAGCACGCAGCAGCGTTTCCCAGGGGCGCGGCGAGGCTTCCGGCTCTGCGGCCTGCAGGTAGCGCGCAAGTCCTGCGCGTCCCAGGTGCCCAACTCAAAGCTCCGCTGCGGAAAGAAAGCCTGACCTGACTACACCCAGACCCAGAACGCAGGATTAAAATTCAGAACGGTCTCGGTAAAGGATGCCTGTGCAAACGGCGCGGCACCCACACGGAAGGTGGCAGCTAGGCCGTTGAGGCAACTGTGGATAAGCTATTAGTTTTGCTGGTTTCTTAAATTCAAGGGCAGAGCAAACTAACATTAAGGCCAACTTTACAAACGTCAGTTGCTTAAAAGAAGCAGTTACATCACTTTATAAACGAAAAGTACTGACACTCGCTAGGATGTCAGTACGTGTTGGTGAAGTTGTGTGAAAACTGGGACCCTCATAAACCGCTGGTGGAAATGTAGCGTGCAGCCTTTTTGGAAATATTTGGAAGTTCCTCAGATGTTTACTCAGGTAACCTTATGATCTAGCAATTCCACTCTAGTATATACTCAAGAAATGAAAACACAATCTGCACACAAACGTTCACAGTAGCATCGTTCCTAATAGCAAAAACAAAACCTTTATCAATTGACGAAATGATACATGTTGAGCATCAACCTAAAAAGCTTCAAAACCTGAGCCTGAGTGCTGTTATCATACTCAAAGGCAATGCTCAATGGAGCCATTTCCAACTGGGGATGATCAACTGGTATATTCACATACTGGATTATTCTGCAAAGAAAACCACTGCAAATTCCTTTTGGGATAATGAAACTTTTTGAGACAGGGTCTTGTTCTATCTTGCCCACGTTGGGGTGCAGTAGTGCCCACTGCAGCCTCCCACCTCAGCCCAATTAGCTGGGACTACATGGAAGTGACACCACACTTACTTTTTTTTAAGAGACAGGGTTCTGACATGTTGCCCCGGCTGGGCTTGAACTCCTGGGCTCAAGCAGTCAGCCTCCACCTCCCAAAGTACTGGGGACTATAGAAATGAGCCACTGTGCCCAGCCATGAAAATGGTTTTTAATGGTGCAGGGTAAACAATCTGTGTTTCTAGTTCTAATGCTAAAAAATCCTCATTTGATCCATCTTGTAAGGACACTTGAAATATGTTCACTAATAAAGACAACCAACATTCTTTTCCTTTTAATTACATTTATTTTAATGCTGAATTTACTCCCGTGCCATAAGTTTTTGTTTCTTCAGTTTCTTCTGGGATATCTGGGGAAAGAAAAATGTGTTGTTAAGTTTCTTGGAGAAAACCACAGTACATCTTGGAAGACTTCAGCTTATTTTGGAGGCAGGAAACCTAGTCGTTAAGGACTAAGGGGGAAAAATACTTAAATGGTAGAAATCAACAGAACTTAAGTTCATTAGATGTAAAAAGAAGTGTACAGAATCACTCAGGTTCTTGACTTAAAAGAACTAAATGTGATCAATTACTGAAAACAAGCTTCTTAGATTTGGGGAGAGGGCCCATTTTGAAGTGGCTATGTACATCTAAGTGGGGCCATCAGCAGATAATCATACGGGCCTGAGGTATTGAATATAAAACTACCATTTTTTTTTTTTTTTGAGACAGCGTCTCACTCTGTCACCCAGGCTGGAGTGCAGTGGCACGATCTCGGCGCACTCCAAGTGCCTCCTCCCGGGTTCACGCCATTCTCCTGCCTCAGCCTCCTGAGTAGCTGGGACTACAGGCACCCGCCACAATGCCCAGCTAATTTTTTTTGCATTTTTAGTAGAGACGGGGTTTCACTGTGTTAGCCAGGATGGTCTCGATCTCCTGACCTTCTGATCCACCCACTTCAGCCTCCCAAAGTGCTGGGATTACAGAAAACTTACCATTTATTATTAGTCAAGAAACAAACTTACAAAAGCCAAAATAAGACAGGTGAAAGGGTTGCTCAGAATAGTTTTCTTTCATAGTTATTCCAAAGGTGTCCTAAGATAGTCATCACAGCAACCACAAATCTTTCTACTATCACAAACAAAACCGAGCAACTACTTATTTACCTTTTTCTTCTGGGCAACCTCCTCTTCTGGTTTAGGAACAATCTGTTCCTTTTCCGTAAGGATCATCTCAATGTGGCAGGGAGAGCTCATGTATGGGTTAATCCGACCATGAGCTCTGTAAGTCCGGCGGCGCATCTTAGGTGCTTTGTTCACTTGGATATGCTCAATGACCAGAGAATCTACATCTAAACCCTGGGGAAGAAAGGAAAGAGAATGAAACCAGGAACATCCTTAATTAGTAAAACACCACAAACTATCATTGCTAAATATGAATTCCCAGGCTTGCTCCAAAGTCCCGCCTCAATGAAATCATTTTTGAAAGGCAATCCTTTTATTCTGCAAATAGCATTTTTTAAAGCAGTTGTCTGCCTTCACCTTTACATGTCTAAATTGCCACCAAACTCAGTGTGCTATACATTTTGTCTATGAGTGGCCTTCCCAAAGATCCTTAGACGGGTGGAGAGCTGAGGGGTAAGGAAGAACCTAATTCGAAGTCTTGATGATAAACAAAATTTCTCAGCATGGCTTAGAAGGTTTGGAGCTATACAGACCTAAACTAATTCCAGTTCTGGCCCAGACCTTCAAATGCAAAAGGCTAATGGGTAATATACAAAATGGAGAAATTTGTGTTTTGTCAACACAAGTTTGTCATTGTTTAAACTTTTTGAAATTTTAAACAATTTCTTTCTGAAATGCAACATGACTCTCCATTATGAAGGTAGGCCACAAACCACATTAATCACTGCTAAGGCAATCATTTTGATAATTAATCATACTATCAAAGGTGTTATGTCACAAAAAGGGGTAAAAGCCCCTGGTAAAGTACCTCCAGTGTTAAAAAGACAGCAGAAAACTAGAAATACTAAGTGTTAGGCTTAAAGAGACCACAGAGCACGCTTCTGGATCTTCACAGAATTTTGCCATAAAGGGACTCAAAAGAAAATAAAAGGAAATAGTTTCATTCTGTGGAAACTGCAGGTAGAAATTTAAAAAATCCTAAATGAGTTAATTACTGAAAACAAGAAAATCAAGGACATAAATCTGAACAGCCAACATTAATTAAACAACCACCCAAGTTGCACAGGATGTTAATGGTTTGGGTACCTTAAGTTCAGCATTACTCTCTGCGTTTTTAAGCATGTGCAGCAAAAATTCAGCACTCTTTTTGGGCCACCGACCTTGTGTCCAGCCCCACTGCTTGGCCTGAAAGAAAATGGAGATGATGAGTCATTTTCCTTGATTTAAATTAACGTTACAGCCAAGATGAATTTATTTTATCTGATATCAAGGTTTCTTAGGATATGGTTTATTTCACCATCAATCCACGGTGTCCTGTCATTACAGCAACCAGAAATAGGTTCATCAGCACAGATCTTAGCCATTCTTATCCTATCCCATCACTTTTCCATTAAAATCTGTCTTTTCAAATGGCAACTAAGAATTCTCACCTGCGCACACCTGCCAACTCCACCATTGTAACGTCGGAATGGTACACACTGTTTCTGTAAAGTGACATCTTTCAGATACTTCGTGGCTTTTCGTATATGCATACCCTTGATGGCCTGAGCAGTTTCACGAGTGTTCTAAGTATGAAGAATAAAGTGTTGGTTAACTAGATCAAAGCTTTAATTTTTAAAGTAAACATTAAATTTTCAGCTTTTCAAAATGTCGAGTTATTTCTATTCTTTGGGGGCAAGGCAATTAAAAAAACTTGTGACTAAAAGCCAGGTAAACTTCGTTGAAGCTAGAGAAAACTCCAAAACTCCATTTATTCACTATAAAATGTTTAAATTCCATCATCATGTAATTACAATTAAAATGCCCCATCTTGATCTGCACACTAGATTTCCAAATGGTTTTCTGGTACAAACGCTACATCCTTACACCCTGATCATCAATGCCTAAATATAAGGTGGCTGCTCAGAATTTATTAATTTTCACGGTAAATCCAAAGGTGTCCTAAGAAAGTCATCACTGCAGCTACCTTTTTTGAGTGGAACATGAGGAACTGTTGGATCACAACTATGAATCGCATACCTTGAAGTGAACACGAAGATTGGAACCTCTTGATTTGCATGCTAGAAAATAAAACGTTTTGGTTAATTTTTGGTATCTTATGCCAACCCCCAAGTAGGAAATAGGTATCTACCTCCTGTCCACTTACATTTCGTGGGGTTCTCCGGGTCAAGTGAATAGCGAACCATTTTCACAGATTACCTAGAGGAAAGTACAGTGTAATTCTGTCAATACGTACTTACAGTAACTCATTCAGTATAAATATCAGATGATTCGAACAGCTGCTCAGAGAGTAGTTGTTTTCATTATTAATCCAAAGGTGTCCTAAGAAATGCCATCATCGCAGCCATACTTTCCCCCACCAAGGGCTTGCTTTCCCTTTTATCTGCCAGTAACTACAGCACTGCTTCCACAGAAGTAGCCACACGGGCCTCACCAATCCAGTCAACCCTTTGGAAGAAAATACAGCCCGTTTCAATCCAATGCTGGATCTTCCAGGCGTAAAATGACTCGACGCATCCACATGGCACAACTCAACTATAACCCTCTACACCTCCTCCCTCCCGCTCTACAGAAACCCCTTTGCTGTCAGGGCTGCAGGTAGTGAGTGCCGTCTCTCTCAACACCTTCGGGCTATGACCCACGTTAAGAGCCCTCCAGTACGCAACACTCTTGTAGTAACGTGTAACGCCTCCACCCGACTTTTCTTTCCCCCAAAACGTTTTCCTCGTTGCGGCCACCACTCACCACTAGACACCGGACCTCCGGAGTCCGCACGGACCACAGGCGGCCCGCACCCCACGGCGGGCCGGCGCCCCCACCAGTGGAGGAGCCCGGTCGTCCCCATTCCCGCCCATCACGTCCCTCTGCGGACCTCAGAGGCCGACTGACCCCGGCTCCCGAAGTCAGGCCCTCCGCCACGTCCTCCCGCATAAGAAACCACCGCCTCCAGCGAGGATTTAGTAGCGCTAGGAGTTCTCCTCCCGGGGGCCTGGAGGCCGGCGCCCCCGAAGCCAGGATGGCGGCGATGGCAGGAGGATTGAGCCCTCGGAGCAACGCAGGAGAAACACTCACCTCAGGCTGCTTAGGGAAAGAGGAAGAGCGGTGGATTTTGGGAGAACTCATGAGAACTTGACTTCTCGCGAGATTCGTAGCCGAAGAAACGAGATCTGAGGAGGCAGGAAGGCGGAAAGCGAAGGGAGTGTGGAATATGTTTTAAGAACGTGTGAAAACGAATTGCCTCCTTAGGGACTGTCTCAAAGTTCTCTTTTTTGTATACAGAAATAAAAATTCAGGGTTTTAAATGTCAGTCAATTAAAAACAGGGTTGTAGTTCTAGGACAGGCTACGTATTATTAGATATGAAAGAAACATTTTATTTATTCGTCAACATTAGTTAGGTTTGATTATGTGGCCCTGTACCCCTGAAAGTGGTTTGTAAATGGCCAATTAAAAAGATGAAAGGATGAGACGTAATTATGGTAATCAGGAAATTCTCAGGATGGGAATGTCATCCAATCAATTGTATTATAACCTGTGTGAAAAATGCGCTAACTGAAGGGTCTGGTTCAATATCCTCGTTTTCCCCGCTGCTTCTAGATCTTCATCTGGAGGAGAAAACCTTTTGGCATTTTCTTCCCTTTTTTCCTTCCCTAGGTCATCTCTCTGGTTATTCCCTCATAGTCAGTGATGCACTTAGCTTTTGTTAGGGCTTCTATTTCATGGCACCACCCTTCTAGGCAGCTTAAACTCTAGGGGAGTAGACTCCAGGCTAGGCTCACTTGCTTCCTTGACCTCAGTGTAGGAGACCTCAGCCCTAAGTCTCTCCCCTCGACTCCACTTCCATTGCTGATGCTGGATTCCATGGTGTTTCCTCGGTAATTCCCTCCCCTCACATGAGCTTTCAACTGCATGCTAACTCCCAGATTAATACCCCAGCGCCACATCTGTCTCCTGAGCTAGACCCTAATAGCAAACTACTCCCTGGACATCCTTTCTGGGAGGTCCCTGAAGACCTGAGGTTATTTGAAACCTAACATGCCCTTAAACAGAACTCTTTGTCTTCTCCTCCGGGTTCCTCTTTTATGTTGCATGGTGACAAGAGTAACGGACAATGATTCTATAAGCTTACTAGATTCCAGGCAGTATTTTCAGTGTTTTTACATGCATTTCCTCAAGTAATCCTTAGGACAACCTTTTGTAAATGATGAAGTTGATCTGGCTGCTACAATGTGTTAAAAAGAAGAAGAAAAAAAAGGAACTCCCCGGCAAACCCAAGGTCCGGCAGCTGGGAGTGGCAGCTCTGGGATCCAAGGCAGCCTTGTGTGACCAAGCTCTGCATCCCTAGGCGACCCTGCCTTTCTCCCTTCCTTGTTTGGCGACTTCCCCATACACCTAGGATCTTAAACCAGAAAGATGAGAGACTCCCCTCTTCTTGTCTTTGCACATACAATTATTTAACAAAATCTGGATTATTCTTTTAAGTGGTCTTCTTGCCCTAATTATTTCTGCACTTTAATATATCCTCCATATTCCTGACAGTCATTTTTCTTTTCTTTTCTTTTTCTTTCTTTCTTCTTTTTTTTTTTTTTTTGAGACAAGGTCTCACTCTGTGGCCCCAGGCTGGAGTGCAGTGGTGTGATCTCAGCTCACTGCAACCTCCGCCTCCAGGTTCAAGCACCCACCACGATGCCCAGCTAATTTTTGTGTTTTTAATAGAGATAGGATTTTGTCATGTTGGCCAGGCTGGTCTTGAACTCCTGACCTCATGTGATCCGCCCACCTCAGCTTCCCAAAGTGCTGGGATTACAGACGTGAGCCACCACGCCTGGCCCTGACAGAGTCATTTTTCTAAAATGGCTGTCAGAATGATCATGTCATTTTTTTGGTTTTTTTTTCCTGTGGCCCCTGTTCCAAATATTTGGGGATGATATAAGAGCCTTCCATGATCTGGCCTTTGCCTTCCTCATCTTTTATCCCTTCTTTCTCCATCCCTTATGGACTCCAACCATATTTTCTCTGATTTTAGGGAGAAATCAAGCCTATAATTAAAAACAGTCACACCACATTTGAGTCTGTCAGCCAGCATTGGATTAGATTAGAAGACATTTAAGCCTTGTGAGATCATTTCCTTTTGAGTGAATAGGTTGTCTTTTGAACCTTCAGTGATTTTCCTATAAAACTTAAATGAACTTTTTTCTTAGATGGAATCTTTCTCTGTTGCCCAGGCTGGAGTGCAGTGGCTCATTCACAGCGCACTGCGGCCTCTCTTTTTTTTTTTTTTTTTTTTTTTTTGCTTCTTGGTGTGTTACCTTTATTATATTCCTAGACTAGTTTAAAATTATATTTCTGAGACTAGTTTAAAAAACAGCCTGCAACAAGAGTATTCTCATCACCAGCTACCTTTTCCACCTTTCTTCTTTTTCTGTTGCTGTTTCTTTTTTGTTGCTGGAGCGCCTGCAGGTTTCTGTGTCTTGGGGATATGATGTTACTTGCAGAGGCAGATAGTGTCGCTGCACTGCCGGGTCTTGGGGAGGGGGCGGGCTGCTCACAGTTTTTCTGGCATCCAGTTCTGATGAAGCTCCTGCAGTTGCTCCCTGGATCCCTTTTCCAATCTGATCCTTTTTACCTTTCTTTCTTCCCCGGTAATAAGAATGTTCTTGAATTGGTAGCCATCTTTCTGGATCTGGGGTAACTTTTGGGTCATAATTCTTAGGCAATTTTCCCATCTTTTTCTTCTTTTTCAAATTTCCCCACCCTTGCTCCTTTTGTTGACTATCTGCAATAACTTTGCCACCCTTCTTCCAAATGTACGTAGCACCAGGAGAATTTTCAAGAGCCTTGACATCTACTTTTAGAGACATGCTATCTGATAATTACAAGTGTTCACAAAGAGCTTTGTCTTTCTCTGGATCTACAAGTGAGTAAGCAGAAATAAGCTGTGTCAGGGTGTGAAAATCTTTTGGATTTTGTTTCCATTGTTGTTCTAGGTCACTAATTGCCTCCTTCTTCTGTCTATATTTGAGTTTGAAGTTTGCAGCTTCTCTTATCAAGGACAAATGAGCAGGAGATTTGGGCCAATGGTTTTGACACCACTGGATAGTATGTGTGAAGACCTCAATGGCACTATCAATATCTTCTTCATGGCTATACATGATCACGAATGCAGACACCATGCCTGGTTTCTGCTTTAACTCTTCTATGCTTCTCAATATTAGACATGCTTATAAATATTACCTTGAGAAATTTTCAACTGTGCCATGGTCAGCTTAATTTCAGCTGCATTTTCTGGATGTTGATCTGAAAATTCCTGAAGCAGCTCTGTTGTTTTTGTGTGCTGCTTTCCAGGCAAACCTGGGCAGCTTGGATTAACATAGGTGGGAGATGCTCGGGACTTTGGGACTATAAATTGGTGGATATTTTGCAGCATTAATTGGCCTGGTTTGTGTACGTAGCAAGTAAAGCTTTGTTAAATTCTATAGCTTGTAGTTGTTTCTTGGAAAGCTCAAACTCCACTCTTTCTGCATTGATTAATTTCACCTTCTTCTTGGAGTCAAAGACATTTTGGTCCTTGTTAATGGTAATGATGTTGTTTGCAATTACAGCTAGTAATCCCACATCTGTTGGTTTCAGTTTCATTATTTGATTGTAAAGTTGCAAAGCCTCCTCTGTTCGACCCTGAAGCTGCAGAATATAGGCCATCTGACCATGAATGATGGCCAGTCCTGCCTGTGGGTCTTTCTCAGTCCCATCACAGTCTTCTGATCATGAACAGCGGCAAAGATCTTCAGCTTTTCGTAGGATTTTCGTGACCTTGTTCAGCTGGCCTTGTCCAATCAGCGCATGTGCAGTGTTGTAGCCCAGCTCATGTGCACCTTCTTGGAGGCCCAAGTTCTGTGGAACCACTTTTTCCCAATTGCTTTGAGGAGTAACAACTGCTGAAAGGTTTGTTTTCCTCTCCTTATCATAATCATCTTGGGACTTTCAGGCGAGATCTCTGTATACTCTAAGTATTTATCATAGCGTTCCAAGCGGCATAATGCTTGTCCATAAAACTCCTTCAGTTTGTCTGTCTGCTGGTTGGCACTTTCTATTGTCTTCAAGGCATTCTTAATCCTGTTCAGTTGTAGTTGCAATATTCCTTTTCTTTTCTTTTTTCTTTTTTTTTTGAGATGGAGTCTTGCTATGTTGCCCAGCCGGAATGCAATGGCACAATCTCAGCTCGCTGCAACCTCTGCCTCCTGGGTTCAAGTGAAATTCTTCTGCTTCAGCCTCCGGAGTAGCTGGGATTACAGGCGCACACCACTACGCCCGGCTAATTTTTGTATTTTTAGTAGAGACGAGTTTTCGCCACGTTGGCAAGGCTGGTCTCAAATTCCTGACCTCGTGATCCGCCTGCCTTGGCCTCCCAAAGTGCTGGGATTACAGGTGTGAGTCACCATGCCCAGCCCGGCCTATTGTTTATTTTGTTCTTTCTTTTCTTTCCTGTAGTTTCCTGACTAGTGCCTTACCCATTATTCTCATGTTCCTGGAATTTGTGATACAAAAACAATGTACTGCCGATCAATAGCTTATATTTTGTTTTTGTTGTTGTTGTTGTTTTTGTTTGTTTGTTTGTTTGTTTTGAGACGGAGTCTCACTCTGTCGCCCAGGCTGGAGTGCAGTGGTGCGATCTCGGCTCATTGCAACTTCCGCCTCCCGGATTCAAGCCATTCTTCTGCCTCAGCCTCCCGAATAGCTGAAACTACAGGCGTGTGCCACCACGCCCAGCTAATTTTTTGTATTTTTAGTAGAGATGGGGTTGCACCGTGTTAGCTAGGTTGGTCTCGATCTCCTGACCTCATGATCCGCCCGCCTTGGCCTCCCAAAGTGCTGGGATTACAGGCATGAGCCACCGCGCCTGGTTAGCTTATGTTATTTTACTGTAAATTCTTGGTAAACAATTTAGAAACTGCCTCTTCTTTTTTTCCTTTAAAAATCCATTTGTAATTGCTGTGAACCAGAGCATACATTTAGGGCAATTTGAATTTATGCTTCCAGGTTGCAATCTTCAAACTTGGCCCAGATAAACTACTTATATTACTTTTGACTCTGTTTTTGCCTTGTGTGTACATAATGTCATCTGATTGTCTCACTTTTACTGATATTAACACTGGGCAGTTGGCCGGGCACAGTGGCTCGTGCCTATAATCCCAGCTCTTTGGGAGGCCAAGGTGGGAGGATTGCTTGAGCCTTGGAGTTTGAAGCTGCAGTGAGCCATGATCATGCCACTTCACTGTACCCTGGGTAACAGAGACACCGTTTCCAGAACCAAAAATTAAAAAAAAAAAAAAAAACATGGGCAAATGAGTTCAGGAGTTGTTGCTGTGACCCCTTCCTTATGAAGTTTCTCATCAGCTTTTCATCTAATGGCTTTAGGAGCTATTAAAGTTCAGAGCCTACATTCATTATGTCATCAGGTGTTGAAAAATAATGACTTTGTAATTCTGTTATTCCATAGCATTTTTTATATTGGACTTGTGTAAAAAAGAACTTTCCCTCTTTCAATAATTTGGTTATCTTTCAATATTTTTATACCATAGAGCAGAGAATAAGCAAAAAAGTTGCAATAAGTAATGCACGTAGGCCTTGGATCCATGTGGGACATCATCCAGGGGAACCTGCCCTTGGTGTGTCCAGCCTGCACCTAGTGCAGCTGGAGGGCACTGGGAGGGCCTTTGTTCCTTGGGTATGTTAAATAAACTGGGTTGTGCACCTGCATTTTCACTGTGACCTGTCATGTGAAGTCAGGTGTGGAATTTTCCACTTGTGGTGTTATGTTGGTTCTCAAAAAGTTTTCGATTTTGGAACATTTCGGATTTCGGATTTTCGGGTTAGGGATACTCAGCCTATACCATGTGTTGTGGCCGGATGCTTCACATTTACTATTAATCACGGACCAGGCTTGGTGGCTCACGCCTGTAATCCCAGTACTTTGGGAGGCCGAGGTGGGCGGATCACCTGAGGTCAGGAGTTCCAGACCAGCCTGACCAACATGGTGAAACCGTCTCTACCAAAAAATACAAAAATTAGACAGGAGTGGTGGCACATGCCTGTAATTCCAGCTTCTTTGGAGGCTGAGGCATGAGAATCACTTGAACCCAGGAGGTGGAGGTTGCAGTGAGCTGAGATCGTGCCACTGCACTCCAGCCTGAGTAAGAGTGAGACTTTGTCTCAAAACAAAAAAAACAACAATAAAACAAAGAACAATAAACAAAAACAAAACAAAACAAAAAAACAAGGTTAACGGAACCTCATGATTGGATGAGATGGCTGTGGGAAGCTGGGCTGCCCAGGAAGCGGACTCAGAGAGCAAACCGTGCGCCTGCGTTCCACACTGGAAGGGAGCGTCAGGAAGCCGAACTGCAGAGGGGACTGACGCAGCCCCAACACTTCTCCCCGACCCCAGGGGGAATTCAGTAGCTGGAGATTCCCGCAGCTGCCCCACGTTGGGGGTAGGGCTGGGCATTTGTTCCTCCCCTATTGTTCAGTCATTGGCTGTGGGCGGCCCCAGGAAGAAGGTGTGACCTTGGGTGGGGCAGTCTTCTTCAGCCAATCCTCAGAAAGGACTAACAGCACTCTCAGCAGAGGGAGACTGAGTCCTTCATTCCTGGGAGGTGTCTGGGAAGCACATCGTAGTGTGCACCGCAGCAGGTATTAATGTGTCATTTTACAGATAAGAAAACTGAGGTTCAGAAGGGACAGAGCCAGGATGTCAGCCTAGATCTATTAATATCTTTGAATCCTGTGCTCTTTCCCACCGTCCTTGCTGCCAGTTCCGCACATTTTCATGCCTTCCCGACTTCTTACCGAGACCGCCATGTTTCCGGGTAATCTTGCACTCTCTGTTCTAGTCTTGCTCTCCTGTCCTGCCCCGGGCAGTCTGTCTCTTGGTCAGCTGTCTCTCTTCACCCCAGCTTTGGCTCTGTTCTCAGGGCTTGATCCACCACATCACATTCCGCGTTCGCTGCTGCCTGAACTCATCAAAGTGGACCCAGTGAAAGCTGTGTTGAGGAGAACTGTTCTGGTGCTGAGGCTGGGTACATTCATGAGGCCAGGAACATGAGACTGAATTCCAAGCAGAGCACCAGGATAGCTGTAGCAAAAATCCAGGCAAGAGCCAAGAAGATGGGAACGGAATAGCAAGTGCTGAATTAATTAATTAATTAATTAATTTTTTGAGATGGAGTCTTGCTCTGTCGCCCAGGCTGGAGTGCAGTGGTGTAATGTTGGCTCACTGCAACCTCCCCCTCCGGGGTTCAAGCGATTCTCCTGCCTCAGCCTCCCAAGTAGCTAGGATTACAGGTGCCCGCCACCATGCTCGGCTAATTTTTTGTATTTTTAGTAGAGACGAGGTTTCGCCATGTTGGCCAGGCTGGTCTGGAACTCCTGACCTCAAGTGATTGGCCGGCCTTGGGCAAGTGCTGAATTTAAACACGGCTCTCCTCTCCCGAGGACTTCTATTGGGTTCTGCCTAGTGGTAACCGCCGAGGCTTCGCTTACTCTGTAGATCTCCTGGGAGCAGCAGGAAACAAGAAACCCTTAGCCTTTTCAAAGTAATAGCCATTCTCCTCACTGACCTGACAAAGACGGATGTCAAGTGGGCCCTGCAGGAGTTTGACAGTTTGTCCAAACAACTGTTTTTAGTTGAGGCTATAAATTCTTAGGAAAGGGTTTGTCAGTGTGGCACATTAAATCAGTTGGCCAGTATGCATTACTCTGACCATCTTCTTAGAAAGCAACGTCTTTGGGGATTTTCAGATGAGTGAATATTCAATGCTCTGTCTTTTAGCATTATCGTCCACTTCCCCTGCCCCTCATAGAATTCTCTTTAGAGGATTGGCTCCTGGGCCTCCAGGAGAGCGGGCAGTAGGGTAGGGTGTTGGGGGGAGAGGAAAGTCTTAATCCCTTGCCAGGGATTTACTTTGTTCTTCTCAGTCGGAGCCTCCCATACAATGCTGTTTTGAGCTTCACTTAGAAATTGGCTTTGTTAGCTAGGAAAGGGGAATTCTTTTCACAACAATCGGAAAATGTAATCCCTTAGTCAGGTGGCTGGAGTCCTTTTATTCGCCTCTCCGGACCTTGGGCTGCTGGCTGCTCCTCTCTGCCGCCTGGCTGTCTCTCCCTTACCTCCCAGAGTTAGGGTAATAGCTGACATTTTTCTTCACTAGGCTTTCCTAAGGGATTTCATTCCGTTTGTGAGACACTTTAATTCCTGAAGCTGCAAAGTTTGCTTTTTATTACTATAGCTCTACTTATTCTGCATAATTTTATTTATTATTTATTTATTTATTTATTTATTTATTTATTGAGACAGAGTCTCGCTGTGTTGCCCAGACTGGAGTGCAGTGGCACCATCTCAGCTCACTGCAACCTCTGCCTCCTGGGTTCAAGCAATTCTCCTTCCTCAGTCTCCTGAGCAGCTGGGACTACAGGCACGTGCTACCACGCCCAGCTAATTTTTGTATTTTTAGTAGAGACGAGGTTTTATCATATTGGCCAGGCTGGTCTCGAACTCCTGACCTTGTGATCCACCTGCCTCAGCCTCCCAAAGTGCTGGGATTACAGGTGTGAGCCACCACGCCTGGCTTATTCTGCATAATTTTTAAGAGTTGTGAATTGTTTTAAGATCAAATTTAAAAGTACATTTTCTTTCTTATCTTGTCATTAACTGATGTTGGGTATGTGTGTGTGCTTGTGATTTCCCTGGCTGGACCAGTGTATAACTTCAAAGAGGGCTGGTGCCTTGCCTTTAGTCTGCTGGATAGCACTCCTCCGGACCCTCCCTCTACTGAGCAGCTCCGTGGACCTGTGCAAATCTCTACCCAGCTTTGTTGGACAACAAAATACCCTGGAGAATTTCAAGCCCCCCCAATTTGTGCTCCCAGACATAAGATCTCTTTGGCCATGTATGTGGGATTCCCATGAAGGAGAAGCTTCATTTCCAGCAAGAATCTGGCTTCCACCTAGACTTGGGAAACAGATACTGAAAAGCATATTGCTGATCAACTAGACAACCTGCTTCCACTCTTGATTGCCCCTGTAATCCATCTAGAACAGCCAGAGCAATTTATTTATTAAAAAATTTAAAATTGGCCAGGTGCGGTGGCTCACGCTTGTATCCCCAGCACTTTGGGAGGCCGGGGTGGCAGATCACTTGAGGCCAGGAGTTAAGATCAGCCCGGCCAACATGGTGAAACCCTGCCTTTACTAAAAATAGAAAAAGTTGCCAGGCAAAATGCCTTACGCCTGTAATCCCAGCACTTTGGGAGGCCGAGGCAGGTGGATCACGAGGTCAGGAGATGGAGATTATCCTGGCTAACACGGTGAAACCCCGTCTCTCTCTACTAAAAATACAAAAAATTAGCCGGGCATGGTGGCACACGCCTGTAGTCCCAGCTACTTGGGAGGCTGAGGCAGGAGCATGGCTTGAACCTGGGAGGCGGAGGTTGCAGTGAGCCAAGATCGCACCACTGCACTCCAGTCTGGGTGACAGAGCGAGTCTCTGTCTCAAAAAAAAAAAAAAAAAAAGAAAAAGAAAAAAGAAAAGAAAAGAAAAAATTAGCCGGGCATGGTGGCACGTGCCTGTAATCCCAGGTACTCGGGAGGCTGAGGCAGGAGAATTTCTTGAACCTGGGAGGCAGATGTTGCAGTGAGCCAAGATCGCACCATTGCACTCCAGCCTGGGTGACAGAGTGACTCCATCTCAATAAATAAATAAATAATAAGTAAAATTTTAAAATTATTCAAAAATTTAAGATTATTTATATGTTTTGTAGAAAGTCAGATATAGCAGGTAAGCAGATTAAGAAAATAAAATCCTTATATTTCCAAAAGATTAACCTTTAATATATCCTTCTAGTATAGTGTGAGATATATACTTCGTGTGTGTATGTATATACATATATACTTACCAGGTGAAATTATACTGTACATGCTATTTCATAATCAGATTTTTTTCCAGTTAATCTCAATTTTACCATGTTGATACATTTTCATCTCTTCTAATACCTAACCTCAATTTCAGTTATCCCAGTTGTTCTCCAAATGTCCTTCCCAGTTGGTTTGTTCAAAGCAAGACCCGCCACGCACACTGACTCACACCTGTAATCCCAGCACTTTGGGAAGCTGAGGCAGGCAGATCACTTGAGGCCAGGAGTTCGAAACCAGCTTGGCCAACATGGTGAATCCCTGTCTCTACTAAAAATAGAAAAAATTAGCAGGGCGTGGTGGCACACACCTGTAGTCCCAGCTACTCTGGAGGCTGAGGCACGTGAATTGCTTGAAGCTGGGAGACAGAGGTTGCAGTGAGCTGAGATCATGTCACTACACTCCAGCCTGGGCGACAGAGGAAGGCTCTGTCTCAAACAAACAAACAAATAAACAAACCAAAGCAGCCACACACACACAAAAAAACCAGAAACAAAGCAAGACCCAATCTAGGACCCACATGACATCTGGTTGTTGTTTCTTTTTATTTTATTTTTGAGGCAGAGGCTTGCTGTCACCCAAGCTAGAGTGTATTGGCGCGATCTCGGCTCACTGCAACCTCTGCCTCCGGGGTTCAAGTGATTCTCCTGCCTCAGCCTCCTGAGTAGCTGGGATTACATTCGCCCACCATCACGCCTGGCTAATTTTTGTATTTTTAGTACAGACTGGGTTTCACTGTGTTGGCCAGGTTGGTCCTGAACTCCTGACCTCAGGTGATCTGCCCGTCTCGGCTTTCCAAAGTGTTGGGATTACAGGCATGAGCCACCGTGCCTGGCCAGGTTGTTCTCTTTCATAATCAGTTTTAGAATCAGAAAATTTAACATTTACTATAATAATATTATCTAATCTAGAGACCATATTTAATTGCCGCCAATTTTCCCAACAATATCTTTTATAGAATTTTTTTTGGACGAAGAGCCAAATTCAGAATAAGGCATTGTGTTTGGTTGCCATGTCTCTTTATTTTTCTTTAATCTGAATAGCTTGGCATTCTTTGTGAAAAGAGCTTTCTCTTATTAACTGGGGTGATTTGGTTGTCCTAAAATACAGTTTCTAGAACTATAATAACTATAACCAGAAAATGTAATCTTTAAAAAATATAAACTATATAATATAACACTCCCCACTTCTCTCCAAAGCGCTTCCCAGGTTAAAACCCTTGAAAGACTTCACATTTCACACCCAATAAAGTCCAAACTGCTTACTGTGCTGTGCAGGCTGATCTAGCTCCAGGCCCTCATTTCCTATACTTTTCCTCTGCACTGACTTTGCTCCAGCCACATTGGCTCCTTGCTGCTTCAGGGATACAGTTAACTCATTCCTGTCTTGATGCCTTTGCTTTTGCTCTTCCTTCCAGTGATTTACAACTAGGTCTTCACGTGTTGGCTTCTTCCAGTCACTGAAGCCTTAACTCCTTCCCTGACACTCAGTCTATGGAGCTCCTCTCTGACATAATCTTGTTTTATTGTCTTCACAACATATCTCACTGAATGAAATTATCACATTTATTAGTTTTCTTCTTAAATGTCTATCTCCTTTTCAAAAAATGTAAGCTTCATGAAGACATGGTTCTTTTTTTTTTTTTTTTTTTTTTTCTGAGACAGAGTCTTGCTCTGTCGCCCAGGCTGGAGTATAGTGGCGTGATTTTGGCTCACTGCAACCTCCGACTCCCGGGTTTCGATGATTCTCCTGCCTCAGGTTCCCCAGTAGCTGGGATTACCGGCACATGCCACCACGGCTAATTTTTGTATTTTTAGTAGAGAGGGGGTTTTGCCATTTTGGCCAGGCTGGTCTCGAACTCCTGAGCTCAGGTGATCCGCCCACCTCGGCCTTCCAAAGTGCTGGGATTACAGGCATGAGCAACTGCGCCTGGCAGAAGACATAGTTCTTGTCTGTTTTTTTTTCTTCAGTGCCTAGAATAATTTTTTTGTTTATAATAAGTTCTCAACAAATATTTCTTGAATTACAACATAATACTGGAAGTCCTAGCCAGAGCAATTAGGCAAAAGAAAGAAAAAAGGACATTCAATTTGAAAAGAAGGAAGTAAAATAGTCCCTGTTTACAGATGACATGATTTTATATATAGAAAAATCAGGCCGGACGCAGTGGCTCATGCCTGTAATCCCAGCACTTTGGGTGGTAGAGGATGGTGGATCACTTGAGGTCAGGAGTTTGAGACTAGACTGGTCAACATCGCGAAACCCTGTCTCTACTAAAAATACAAAATAATTAGCTGGGCGTGGTGGTGCATGCCTGTAATCCCAGTTACTCAGGAGGCTGAGGTAGGAAAATCACTTGAACCTGGGAGGTGGGGGTTGCAGAGAGCGGAGATCACACCACCACACTCCAGCCTGGGCAACAGAGTAAGACTCTGTCTCAAAAAGAAAAATATAAAGGCTCTACTCAATAACTCTCAGAACTAATAAGTGAATTTAGTAAAGTTGCAGGATACAAAATCAGTATTCAAAAACAAGTAGCATTTCTAGACACAAACAAGAAAAGAAATCAAGATGGCACAATGGTGTACATCTGTAATCCCAGCTACTCAGGAGGCTGAGGCAGGCAGATTGCTTGAGCCCAGTAGTTCAGACCAGCTTGGGCAACATAGCAAGACTCCCATCTCAAAAAAAAGAAAAAAAATTAAAAAGGTAGTCCCATTTACCATAGTTACACTCCAACCCCCCCCCCAAAAGCCCCAAACCCTAAGAATATATTTTTTTTTTTTGAGATGGAGTTTTGCTCTTGTTGCCCAGGCTGGAGTGCAATGGTGCAATCTCAGCTCACTGCAACCTCTACCTCCTGGGTTCAAGTGATTCTCCTGCCTAAGTCTCCCAAGTAGCTGGGATTACACCTGCCACCACGCCCGGCTAATTTTTGTGTTTTTACTAGAGACAGGGTTTCACCATGTTGGCCAGGATGGTCTTGATCTCTTTACCTCATGACTCGCCTGCCTTGGCCTCCCAAAATGCTGGGATATCAGGCGTGAACCGCTGCGCTCGACCTAATTTTTGTATTTATTTATTTATTTATTTATTTATTTTGAGATGGAGTCTTGCTCTTTGCCCAGGCTGGAGTGCTGTGGCATGATCTTGGCTCACTGCAAGCTCCGCCTCCCGGGTTCACGCCATTCTCCTGCCTCAGCCTCCCAAGTAGCTGGGACTACAGGCGCCCACACGATGCCCAGCTAATTTTTTTTTTTTTTTTTTTTTTGTATTTTTAGTAGAGACGGGGTTTCACCATGTTGGCCAGGATGGTCTTGATCTCCTGACCTCGTGATCCGCCCGCCTCGGCCTCCCAAAGTGCTGAGATTACAGGCGAGAGCCACTGCACCAGGCCAATTTTTGTATTTTTTAGTAGAGTTGGAGTTTCACCATGTTGGCCAGGCTGTTCTCTAACTCCTGACCTCAGGTGATCCGCCCACCTCGGCCTCCCAAAGTGCTAGGATTACAGGTGTGAGCCACCAAGCCTGGCCCCTAAGAATAAATTTAACCAAGGAAGTAAGAAAATATCTGCAAGGCAAACTAAAGAACACCAATGAAAGAAATTGAAGAGAACATGAATTGGAAGATGCCGGGCGCGGTGGCTCACGCCTGTAATCCCAGCACTTTGGGAAGCCAAGGGGGTGTGGATCACCTGAGGTCAGGAGTTCAAGACCAGCCTGGCCAACATGGTGAAACTGTCTCTACTAAAAATACAAAAAGTTTAGCCGGGCATGGTTGTGCATGCCTGTTAATCCCAGCTACTCAGGAGGCTGAGGCAGGAGAATTGCTTGAATCCAGGAGGCAGACGTTGCAGTGAGCTAAGATCATGCCACTGCACTCCAGCCTGGGACGACGGAGCGAGACTCCATCTCAAAAAAGAAAATAAATAAATAAATAAATAAAATATATAAATAAATAAATTGAAAGACATACCATGCTCATGGGTTGGAATAACTAATATTGTTAAAATAACCATACTACCCAAAGCAGTCTACAGATTCAGCTAAAATCTCTATCAAAATACTGATGACATTCTTCACAGAAAGAGAAAAACAATCCTAAAATTTGTACCAAACCACAAAGGACTGTATAGCCAAAGGAATCCTGAGCAAAAAGTACAAAGCTGGAGGCATGAGCAAAAAGTACAAAGCTGGAGGTATGATGCTACAAGACTTTAAAATATACTACAAAGCTATAGTAACAGCATGATACTGGCATAAAAACAGACACATAAACCAATGGAACAGAACAGAGAACCCAGAAGTAAATTCATGTAACTATAGCCAACTGATTTTTGACCAAGATACCAAGAACACTCATTGAGCAAAGGGTGATCACTTCAATAAATGATTCTGGTTATTTTTATGCAGAAAAATTAAACTAGAACCCCACCTCTCACGCTATACAAAAATCAACTGAAAATGCATCAAAGACCTAAATGTAAGATTTAAAACTATAAAACTACTAGGAGAAGGTCAGGTGCAGTGGCTCACGCTTGTAATCCTAACACTTTGGGAGGCCAAGGCAGGTGGATCACACCTGAGGTCAGGAGTTCAAGACCAGCCTGGCCAACATGGTGAAACCCCATTTCTACCAAATACAAAAAATTAGCCAGGTGTGGTGGCAGGCGCCTGCAATCCCAGCTACTTGGGAGGCTGAGGCAGGAGAATCACTTGAACCTGGGGGGCGGAGGTTGCAGTGAGCCGAGATTGCACCACTTCACTCCAGCCTGGGCAAAAAAGCAAAACTGCATCTCAAAACAAACAAACAAACAAAAACAGAAACAGACAAAAAACAAAACTACTAGGAGAAAACATAGGACAAACACTTGAGGACATTGGCTTGGGAAAATATTTTATGAGTAAGACCTCAAAAGCAACAAAAGCAGAAAAAGCAAAAATAAACAAATGGGATGATATCAAACTAAAAACCTTCAGCACAGCAAAGAAAACAGTCAACACAGTGAAAAGACAATTTAAAGAATGGGAGAAAGTATTTTCAAACTATTTATCTAACAGGGAATTAATATCCAGAATACGCAAGGAACTCAAACATCTCAACAGCAAAAAACCAAACAATCTAATTAAAAAGTGGGTGAATGACCTGAACAGACATTTCTTAAAAGAAGATGTACATATGGCAAATTAATAGATGAAAAAATGCTCAACATCACTAATCATCAGGGAAATGCAAATTAAAACCACAACGAGGTATCATCTCTTCCCAGTTAGAACTGCTATTATCAAAAAGACAAAAGCTAACAAATGCTAGCAAGTATGTAGAGAAAAGAGAATTCTTATGCACTGCTGCTGGGAATGTAAACTAGTATGGCCACTATGGAGAACTGTATGGAGGGTCCTTAAAAAACTACAAATAGAACTATCATATGATCCAGCAATTCCACTACTGGGCATTTACCCAAAGGAAAGGAGATCAGTATATTGAAGAAACCTCTGCATCCTCATGTTTATTGCAGCAATATTTGCACTAGCCAAGATATGGAAATGACATAGGTGTTTAACAACAGATGAATGTATAAAGAAATCGTGATATAAATACAAAATGGAATACTATTCGGCCATAAAAATGAATGAAATTCTGTCATTTGAGGCAACATGGCTGGAACTGGAGGACATTATGTTAAGTGAAATAAGCCAGATGCCAGGCGCGGTGGCTCACGCCTGTAATCCCAGCACTTTGGGAGGCTGAGGTGGGTGGATCACCTGAGGTCAGGAGTTCAAGAGCAGCCTGGCCAACATGTTGAAACCCCATCTCTACTAAAAATACAAAAAGTAGCTGGTCATGATGGCGGTCGCCTGTAATCCCAGCTACTCAGGAGGCTGAGGCAGGAGAATTGCTTGAACCCAGTAGTGAGAGGTTGCGGTGGGCCAAGATCGCACCATTGCACTCCAGCCTGGGTGACGAGCAAAACTCCATCTCCAAAAAAAAAAAAAAAAAAAAAACAAGAAAAAAACCACCAGAACAGCAGGTTAAATCCTGCACATTCTCATTCATGTGTGGAAGCTAAAAAGTTTATCTCATAGAAGTAAAAAGTAGAACAGAGGATACTAGAAGCTGGAAGGGTAGGGAAAGGGATAGGGAGAGATTTGCTAAAGGATACAAAATTACAGCTAGATAAGAGGAATAAGGTTTAATGTTCTCTACCACTGTAGGATGACTATAGTTAACAATAATATATAGTTTCAAATAGCTAGAGGGAGGATATTGAATGTTCCCAACACAAAGAAATGATAAATGTTTGAGATCATGGGTATGTGAATTACCTTGATCTATCCGAACACTATACATGATGTGTATCAAAACACCATTATGTACCCCATAAATATGTATAATTATTATGTGTTAATTAAAAAAAATTTTTAAATAGTCAAATTAATCACACACACAAGGGAAAATTCTACAGACAAAAATCTCCAAAGTCCAGGGCTGTCTCTTGCTTGCAGTGGAGAATCTGACACTAGTTGTTTCCTCCATGATCCCTGCTCCCGATGGTGGTCTTCTTCCATGATTTCAGGTCTCACTGGGCTCTAGTAGCTCCATCTTCTCCTTTCCTCCTCTATCCAAGGGGAGGTGACCAGTCTTTGTTTGTTTGCTCTCTTAACTCTATCTATGCCTCTGCTGGGAGTCCCTTCATTAGGGTTTTTTCACTTGAGCTACACTTGGCGAATTCTGTTTCCAGCTGGGACCCTGGGTGATGGACAGAGTCAGGAGTAACCACCATGCCCTGGCAATAAATGATGGTTCAGCTGCGTGAGCATTGTCTATATGTGCAGTCAGCCGCTTCCCCGTCCTCCTCTTCACCATGTTCCATTTCTTTTCAACGTGCTAACTCCTTTGTACTAACAATTATTAAAGAGTTGATTTGCTCTACATACCCAGGGACAAATACTCTTCTAAAAACTTGAAGGGGACAATGAGACTGGGATTAACATACCTATGTAGAGTCGGCAATGCAGTTAGATACGACTCGTGCCTGGATATCTGACTTCATTTCTAAAATTGCACCAGTGACTAATTATGTTAGAGTTGCCTCCTTCCATCTTTCCTCTTGTAAAATTCATCTATTTCTGGAATGAATATTAATATTTATTGAATGCTTTTTTTTTTTTTTTTGAGACAGAGTCTCACTCTATATCTCCCAGTCTGGAGTGCAGTGGCATGATCTCGGCTCACTGCAAACTTCGCCTCCCAGGCTCAAGAGATTCAAGTGCCTCAGCCTCCCAAGTAGCTGGAATTACAAGTGCACGCCAGCATGCCCAGCTAATTTTTGTATTTTTTTTTTTTAAGTAGAAACAGGGTTTCGCCATGTTGGCCAGACTGGTTTCGAACTCCTGACTTCAAGTGATTCGCCCTCCTTGGCCTCCCAAAGTGCTGGGATTACAGGCATGAGCCACTGCACCCGGCCTGAATGCTTATTTTATGTGAGTTACTTTCGCATTTGTTAAATCAAATAATCTTTACAATGCAATTTTTGTGTTATGAGAAAGGTTAACTAACCCAGTAAATGGCAGACCTGGAGCAGGACGGAACCCCAGGCCTCCTGGCATGAATCCTTTGTGTTCCTGGGGAGAGGAATACATTCAGTCTGACGCTTCTTAGTGTCAATGAATATTTTAGGTAATGGAAAGTAATTCTGGAGCCCAGAGAGAAGATAGGATGGAACGATGATAAAGGGGAAGACATGAAAATACAGCTAATTATTTAGTGAGCATCTGCTTGCATGTTGAGCACTGGGTATGGTTCCTCCCACATATTTCCCAGAATCACTTTGTAAGGAGGATTGTACGACCCACGTTTTACAGAGGATGAACTTGGGGCTCAGGGAAGTTTGGTAGTTTGCCCAAGGCCCTACAGGCAGTAAGTGGTTGGGGATGCATTATGCATAGAGCTAGGTGAGCCTGACACTGTTTGCTTTCTTTCCATTACACCTGCCTGTCATGGGAGAGAATTTCAGAAAAGGGATACCAAAATTATGGGAAAACTTGTCTTGGATATTGCCAAGGGTTAGTCCAGAAAGAAGCCCTAAATACTACTATTCACAAAAACTTCATTTCTGTGGTGGAGTGGCTGAGGGACACCATGGGCCACTAGATGGCACCAGTTCAGCGTCGGAAGAAGCTTTTCCCCATCATTTTTGTGGGCAAAGGGTGCGTGGAGCACCCTGTCCCTGCTCCCCAGGGTGGCACAAGAGAATGAGTACCAGCAGGTGAATGCCGCAGGGGCCATCTTGGAGTCTGTCTGACATACGTCTCTGAGGTGGGCAATTTTTTTTCTTTTAAGACCCAGGTGCAAGTGATTCTTTTGCCTCGGCCTCCTAAGTAGCTGGGATTACAGGCATGTGCCACCATGCCCGGCTAATTTTTTGTATATATATATAAAAATTTTTTTTTTGAGACGGAGTCTCACTCTGTCGCGCAGGCTGGAGTGCAGTGGCACGATCTCGGCTCACTGCAACCTCTGCCTCCATGGGTTCAAGCGATTCTCCTGCCTCAATGTCCCAAGTAGTTGGGATTAAAGGAGCCCGCCACCACGCTGGTTAATTTTTGTATTTATTTATTTATGAGACGAAGTCTCGCTCAGTCACCAGGCAGGAGTGCAGCGGCATGACCTTGGCTCACTGCAACCTCTGCTTCTTGGGTTCAAGTGATTCTCCTGCCTCAGCCTCCCGAGAAGCTGGGACTATAGATGCGTGCCACCACACCCAGCTAATTTTTGTATTTTTTGTAGAGACGAGGTTTCACCATGTTGGCCAGCATGGTCTTGATCTCTTGATCTCATGATTTGCCTGCCTCAGCCTCCCAAAGTGCTGGGATTACAGGCATGAGCCACTGCGCCCGACCTAATTTTTGTATTTTTTAGTAGAGATGGGGTTTCACCATGTTGGCCAGGCTGGTCTTTAATTCCTGACCTCAAATGATCTTCCCACCTCGGCCTCCCAAAGTGCTGGGATTACAGGCCTGAGCCACTGCGCCCAGCCCAGTTTTTGTATTTTTTGGTAGAGAGGGGGTTTCTCCATGTTGGCCAGGTTGATCTTGAACTCCTAACCTCAAGTGATCTGCTTGCCCCAGCCACCCGAAGTGCTGGGATTACAGGCGTGAGCCACCACGCCTGGCCTGGAGTGGGCATTTCTAGTCCCTTTACACAGGTGAGGGAAATGAAGATAAGCAATACTGAGTAACTTGCCAAGGGTACTTAGGCATAAAGTTGTAGACAAGGGATTTCAAACCAGGCCTGTCCGATTTGCAGCTTGTAATTAGTGTATTACTAGGTAGATTGGGAATGTTTGGCCTGGAACAGAAAAGACCCTGGAGTGGGATCCACGTTGACAGTCTTCTGGGACTTGGATCACAGCATGGATGAGGGTGCAGAACTAAATCCAATAGGTAGGAATTATCAGGAGTAGATTTTTCTTTTTCTTTTTTTAAACGAAGTCTCACTCTGTCTCCCAGGCTGAAGTGCAGTGGCATGATACCAGCTCACTGCAACTTCCGCCTCCTGGGTTCAAGAGATTCTCCTGCCTCAGCTTCCCGAGTAGCTGGGATTATAGGCGTCTGCCACCATGCCCAGCTAAATTTTGTATTTTTAGTAGAGACAGGGTTTCACCATGTTGGCCAGGCTGGTCTTGAACTCTTAACTGATCCACCTGCCTCAGCCTCCCAAAGCACTGGGATTACAGACGTGAGCCACTGCGCCTGGCCAGGAGTAGATTTTTTTAAAAAGTTAATACATGATAAGATTTTGCTGGGCATGGTGGTTTATGCCTGTAACCCCAGCACTTTGGGAGGCTGAGGCAGGAGGATCGCTTAAGCCCAGGAGTTGGAGACTAGCCTGGGCAATGTAGTGAGATCCCATCATTACAAAAAATAATAATAATAATAAAAATAGCCAGGTTTGGTGGCCCGTGTTTGTGGTTCCAACTGCTCTGGAGGCCGAGGTGAGAGAATCGCTGAGCCTGGAAATCAATGCTACAGTGAGCCACGATCACACCACTGCACTCCAGCCTGGGCACCAGAGCGAGACCCTGTCTCAAAAAAAAAAAAGATTATATTTAACTCGTTAAGAAGAAAACTGGACAATCCAGGCCAGGTGTGGTGGCTCATGCTTGTAATACCAGCACTTTGGGAGGCCAAGGCTGGTGAAATCCTGTCTCTACTAAAAATATAAAATTAGCCGGGCATGGTGGCATGCACTTGTAATCCCAGTTACTTTGGAGGCTGAGGCAGGAGAATCACCTGAACTCGGGAAGCAGAGGTTGCAGTGAGCTGAGATCATGCCACCGCATACCAGCCTGGGTGACAGATTGAGTACTGCGTCTCAAAAAACAATAAAACAAAACAAAACAAAAACAAAGGACAATCTAGGCCAGGTGCGGTGGCTCATGCCTGTAATTCCAGCACTTTGGGAGGCCCAGGTGCGTGGATCGCCTGAGGTCAAGAGTTAGAGACCAGCCTGGCCAAGATGGTGAAACCCTGTCTCTACTAAAAATATAAAAATTAGCCAGGTGTGGTGGCGCGTGCCTGTCATCCCAGCTACTCAGGAGGCTGAGGCAGGAGAATTGCTTGAACCCAGGAGGAGGAGATTGCAGTGAGCCGAGATTGTGCCATGCACTCGAGCCTGGGTGACAGAGGGAGACTCAAAAAAAAGGACAATCCAAAGAAGATTGGGAATATTAAAATAAAGGTGTAGTGGAGGTGAAACTTTTTTTTTTCTTTTGAGACGGAGTCTGGCTCTGTAGCACAGGCTGGAGTGCAGTGGTGCAATCTTGGCTCACTGCAACCTCCACCTCCTGGGTTCAAGCAATTATCCTGCCTCAGCCTCCCTAGTAGCTAGGATTACAGGCACGTGGTCATAATCCACCATGCCTGGGTAATTTTTGTATTTTTAGTAGAGACAGGGTTTCACCATGTTGGTCAGGCTGGTGTTGAACTCCTGACCTCAGGTGATCCACCTGCCTCAACTTCCCAAAGTGGTGGGATTACAGGCGTGAGCCACCACATCCAGCCTAAAACAGGTTTTTCCTTAATGGTGGTGGTGGTGAAGTGGGAGAATTGTCACTCCACTGGATGGAGTTTGTTTGCATGTGTTTAAATGATAATTATTTTCCTTTTTTTTTTTTGTGATATGGACTCTTGCTCTGTCACTCAAGCTGAAGTGAAATGGTGTGATGTCAGCTCACTGCAACCTCTGCCTCCCAGGTTCAAGCAAGTCTCGTGCCTCAGCCTCCTGAGTAGCTGATATTACAGGTGCCTGCCACCACACCCGGCTAATTTTTGTATTTTTAGTACAGTCGAGGTTTCACCATGTTGGCCAGGCTGGTCTTGAACTCCTGACCTCAACTGATCCATCCGCCTTGGCCTCCCAAAATGCTGGGATTACAGGTGTGAGCTACTGTGCCCAGCCTATTTTCCGTTGTTATAATTTGTCTGTAACTTATAAAATCGTAAAATAGGCTGGGTACAGTGGCTCACACCTGTAATCTTAGCACTTTGGGAGGCCAAGGCGGGCGGATCACCTGAGGTCAGGAGTTCAAGACCAGCCTGGCCAACACGACAAAAAACCCCATCTCTACTAAAAATGCACAAATTAGCACCTGTAATCCCAGCTACTCAGGAGGCTGAGACAGGGAGAATTGCTTGAACCTGGGAGGCAGAAGTTGCAGTGAGCTGAGATGGTGCCACTGCACTCCAGCCTGGGCAACAGAGTGAGACTTCATCTCAAAAAAAAAAGCAGAGGGTCTGGATTTCTAGATAATATGAAGGGAGGACATTGCAAAACCCAGCAGCAGCGGAAAGAAATATCCTGGAGGAAGTTGAACTTTACCCTGCTTGGGAATCTATCCAGGTCTGAAGCCCCTCTACCGAGGTCCCCAGAATGTTCCCCCCTTTCCCCACTGAGTCTGCTGGGGAGTAAAGTCCAAGATGACAGCTCAGTTGTTCCCACGTGGCAGTGTCCTCTGAGGGATCCAAATAAACCTGGAGTTTTATTATCCTGACTGTGCCGATAAGGAGACTGGCCAACCTAGGTAGAGAAAGTGGAGGCCACTGTCCGGTATCTCTTGGCAGGTCACACTCATTCCTTTTCTGTTCACATCAGCTGGGCTTGTAACAGCTCCCAGTGATAGCATATCCAGGCTGGTCACCCGACGGTGGAGTCTTGTCCATTTGGAAGGCCCAGACCAATGACTGAAGTAAACAACTCACCCCACAATTTACTGCTCCTAGGACAAATTCCTTGTCTTGGTGATAATTCTCTTGTGTATGGCTGAAACTATCAGCTCTGGGATAATGTGCATAACTTTGCATGGATTGATAAAGCTCCATTTATTTATTTGGCTGAACAGAGTTATTACACTATTACTTCTTCTATGAGTTTCTGACATAAAGTCAGACAAACTCAAATGCAAGCTTATTTATTTATTTATTTATTTATTTATTTATTTATTTATTTATTTATTTTTGAGACTGAGTCTTGCTCTGTTGCCCAGGCTGGAGTACAGTGGCGCAATCTCGGCTCACTGCAAGCTCCACCTCCCAAGTTCAAGTGATTCTCCTGCCTCAGCCTCCTGCATAGCTGGGATTACAGATGGGCACCACCACCCTCGGCTAATTTTTGTATTTTTTAGTAGAGACAGGGCTTCGCCATGTTGGCCAGGCTGGTCTCGAACTCCTGACCTCAAGTGATTTGCCCAATTTGGTCTCTCAAAGTGCTGGGATTATGGGCATGAGCCACCATGCCCGGCCTCAAATGCAAGCTTTTCTGTCATCATATTAATCCTGCTGAATGAATTTGGAGCTCAATTCCTATGGGGGGCAAGAGCCTAGAGGTCAAAGCTGTCCTCTTGAATCCTGGTGTCGTTGATGCGTGCATAAGGCTTTGCTTGTTCTTACTCTCTCAGGCAGAAGTGTAATTTGAGGAAAATGTAGTGTGCATGTGTGTGTGTGCACATGCACGTGTGTGCATACATGTCCTATAAGAATGAGAATGGGTGCCCACTTTTCTTGGCTCCTCTCCCTTGTGCCTCTGGGCCTTTCTGCCTGAATGCACTCGCCTGGAAATCCTTGTCGATCTCTCTCATTCAATGACCAGAGCACCAACTATGGAGTTTGGAAACCTGGCTCCAGCCCTGATTCTGGCATTGACATGCTCCATAACATTGGTGAAAGCAACTGGCCTCTTTGAACATCCCTTCCTGGTGTGTGGCAGGAAACATTTGGTTTCCTTGAACTGAACCCGCCTGACAATGGGAAGATTTGCCTGAACCACCTCCCCTGCTGGGTAGCTATAGGGATTAAATGATGTAACAGAAGGTAAAGCAGGATTATTTTTTAAACTTTTATCTATTTTTAATGCCCTCCTATGTATCTTCAAGGCCAGAGCCTTCTGAGACACTCCAGCCCACGGTGACTGCTCTCCTCTTATCTGTCACTTCTTTAGCCTTATACTGCTTTGCTTATTATGATCTATTTATGTGTTGCGCTTTATCCACTTGTCTTGTCCATAAGCTCTTTTTCTGCCCTTTTGAATCTTTTCAGTGGCTAGTGTGCTGCCTTCATCATAACTGATTTCAGTATGTCTTTCCAGATTGACTACTTAATTGAATTTGGAATATGGGGAAGGAGACTTAGTGTAAAGGGACCACCCAATACAAGGTCTGAGATTATTTTATGCCATATTTCATGGTGGAATAAGGAATGAATAACACAATCTGAATGAATAATGCAGTGTATCATGAGTTGGGAAGGGAGAAAAAAAGAGTATTTGTACATGTCATTTTCTTTCTTTCTTTTTTTGTTTTTTCGAGATGGAGTCTTGCTCTGTTACCCAGGCTGCAGTGCAGTGGCGTGATCTTGGCTCACTGCAACCTCTCCCTCCTGGGGTAAAGCGATTCTTCTGCCTCAGCCACGCAAGTAGCTGGGATTATAGGAGCACGCCACCGCACCTGGCTAAATTTTTGTATTTTTAGTAGAGATGGGGTTTCACCGTGGTGGCCAGGCTGGTTTCAAACTCCTGACCTCAAATGATCCGCCTGCCTCAGCCTCCCAAAGTGCTGGGAATACAGGCATGAGCCACTGCGCCCGGTATATGCATGTCATTTTCAATCATTTTGACCTGAATCACCTGGTTTTATTTGGTCAATGAAAGCAGAGGACAATGGTCAAACTTACTGTTTGGGTCTTTTGAGACAAAGTAACCAGCTGATCGACTGTCTTTTCTGCTCAGCAGAACTTGCTGGCGCTGGAAGCCATGAGGAGTAACTGAACTGAGGCAAATAGGCTCATAGCTGGGGAGGAAACAGCAACATAGCAACATTTTTATTTTTGCCTTATTGGTGTAACCTTGTTCACAAGGAAAACATGGAAGGGAAAGGACTTGGAGAGTGAGAGAGGAAACAGAAAAGAAAGATTGTGAGGAAGGGCCAGGAGGAAGCAAATAGAGCTTCCAGTTCATGCTTGGGGAGTACTCAAAGTGTCCATGGGAGAGCTATGGGTGGTTGCTTCATATGCAGGGAGAGGCCTGGCCAGACCCACCTTCCTCCCAGCTGTGACCCCAGAGTGAGGTCAGTGTCCAGTTTCCACGTGAACGATTTGCAGACCCCACCCTTTCCCCAGCAGGTAGCAAAGGCCACCTCACTTGTGTCTATGCACAAGCCTGGGCTCAGAGATTCTCTCAAGCCCTAGTGTCAGTGCTCTCCAGATCAAGAGAACCAACAGAGTATATATCTATAGAGAAGTTTATTTTAAGGCATTGGCTCACGTGATGATGGAGGCTGGCAAGTCCAAAATCTGCAGGGTAGGCCTGCAGCCTGGAAACCCAGTGAAGAGTTGCAGTTTGAGTCCAAAGGCAGTCTGCTGGCAGAATTCCTTCTTGCCCCTGAGCAAGAAGGAATTATTTTCTATGCAGGCCTTCCACTGATTGGATGAGGCCCACCCATTCAATGGAGGGTCATCTAATTTACTCAAAGCCTATTGATTTAAATTTAATCTCATTCCAGCACTTTGGGAGGTGGAGGTGGGTGGATCACTTGAGGTCAGGAGTTCGAGACCAGCCTGGGCAACATGGTGAAGCCCCGTCTCTACTAAAAATACTAAAAAAAAAAAAAAAAAAAAAAAAAAAAAAAAAAAAAATTAGTTGTGCATGGTGGCACATGCCTGTTATCCCAGCTACTTGGGAGGCTGAGGCAGGAGAATTGCTTGAACATGGGAGGTGGAGGTTGCAGTGAGCCGAGATTACACCACTGCACCACTAGCAACAATAGTGAAATTCCATCTCAAAACAAAACAAAAAAACTCCCCAAAAATACTTTCGAAGAAACATCTGGAATAATGTTTGACCAACTCTCTGGGTACCGTGGCTCACCAAGTTGGCACATGAAGTTAACCATCCCATCTGGAAAGGGAAGATGGCTCCGTGGCAGAGCTGACTTTGGAGGGAGGACAGCAACTACTGCTTTCCCCTCCTTCTCCTTTTTTAACATTATTCACTTATTTACACTTTCAAACAGGAATACAGGCACATAGTAAATAATTTAAAAAGTCTAGAAAGGTAGAAGGTGAAAAGTGAGTCTCCCTTCCACTCCTGATCTGTTTCTTGGGAATTCTTTCAGAGAGATAATACAAATCTATAAGCATTTTCCCTTTAAAAGCATAAAGCATAACATATTCCACATATACGTTTCATGCTTTCCTATGCCTTGCTTTTTTCTTTACTTAGCAAAGAAAAAGTGGAGTTTTTTCTATATCGGTCCACATTGATCTACCACATTCTTTTTTTTTCTTTTTCTTATTTTTTTGAGATGGAGTCTCACTCTGTCGCCCAGGCTGGAGTGCAGTGGCCCAATCTCGGCTCACTGCAACCTCCACCTCCCAGGTTCAAATAATTCTCCCTGCCTCAGCCTCCTGAGTAGCTGGGACTACAGGAGGCTGCCACCACACCCGGCTAATTTTTGTATTTTTAGTAGAGACAGAGTTTTGCCGTATTGGCCAGGCTGGTCTCGAACTCCTGACCTCAGGTGACCCGTCCACCTTGGCCTCCCAAAGTGCTGGGATTACAGGCATAAGCCACGGCACCTGGCCTCTACCACATTCTTTTCAATGGCCACATAGTATTCCCCAGTATGTTTCAGCGGTCTCCCAGGGATGCACACGTAGGTTGCCTCCAACCTTCTGCTCCTACACACACCTTGCTGCAACAACTGTGCTTGCACATCTGTTTTCGAAGCTGCCCTTTTCTTGCTTACACCCATGACTTCCTGAATGTATTCTTCAGATGAGCTTAATAATGTTTTTCTGACTTATCCCCCATCCCTTCTGGTCTCTCCTGCCTCCATTCATCCTTTTTAAGCTGAGCAACTGCCTCTGCTGCAGGCTAATGTGCTCCCTCCAGTAAGAAGTTAATCTCCCTCTGGTTTCCTGAGACTCTCCCGAACTGGACAGCGTCTGTTTATCCCACCCCAATTGTGGCTCTTTAGATTCAGCTGGAATTGCCCATTGTTGAAGAGAGCCTGTATATTTTTCTAAGCTAATTTCACATGCAGCAGCATTCAAATTCAAATTTCCCCTGGCACTTGGCTGCAGTCAGTCAAAGTGACCAAGGAGAATAAATTGTAGTCAGACAGGTCTCACAATCCTCTTGCCTGGTGGAGGGTTTTATTGGCTGCAAATCCCACCACCAGGCAGGGAGACGTCCTCATCACTCCATGACAGGTCCTGGGGCAGGCCGTGATAGATGGTGAATGTCGGGTCACCTCTAGGCCCTGGAAAAAGTTCTGACTCCCAAGTGCCTGGAGAGTGTAACAAAGACAGGGGCAGCAGGAGCTGGAAGAGGTTACAGAGATCATGTCACCCAACACTGCTTTTCAACAGATGAGGACCCGGACTTAGTTTGCTAAAAACCAGTTATGAGCTGCATCTATCAGACCAGTGGCCCTAACCCTTTAACAGACCCCTTAGAGAATCTGAGGCAATGAGGCCCTTCTTCCCTCATTGCATACCCATGCAATGCATACCCATGCAATGTTTTGGATGCATTGTGTGTTTTGGTTGGCGTGGTGTGGGGAGAGGGTATTCTGGGTTAAGTCACATAAGCTCATGCCTGTGGAAGATTTTCTCTCAAAGGGCTATGCAAATGCCAGGGATTGTAATTTTCTTCTCCTGAATCGCTCAGACCAAAACGTTTCTCCACTAACCTGTCTTTACCTAAACTGGCTTTAAATTCATTGCATTTCTGGAAAGTACTGATTAGAATATGACAGCTGAGCACCCCCTTTTCTGAGAAGAAATTGATTTTCTTAATCCACTGAAGTGTGGACGTGCTTAAGTTTACCACAGCTGCTGAAAAGCTTCCTTTCTCTTATACTGGGTGGCATGTCTTCAGGCTGAAACAGCAGCATAGAAAGTTCTGGCCTGGCCTTGGACTGGCTGCCCCATCTGGGACCACTGCCCACTTGAGGGTAGATCCAACAGAACTGGGACCAATGGGTGCAAAATATGAAAGGATTTATCTCCCCTTTGTGGGAGGAAAAATATTTTATCTCCCACTAATCTTTTTTTTTTTTTTTCCTTTCTTTTGAGATGGAGTCTCGCCCTGTTGCCCAGGCTAGAGTACAGTGGCACAATCTCGGCTCACTGCAACCTCTGCCTCCTGGGTTCAAGCAATTCTCCTGCCTCAGACTCCCAAGTAGCTGGGATTACAGGTGCCCACCAACACACCTAGCTAATTTTTTTTGTATTTTTAGTAGAGATGCGGTTTCACCATGTTGGCCAGGCTGGTTTTGAACTCCTAATCTCAAGTGATCCTCTCGCTTCGGTGTCCCAAAGTGCTAGGATTACAGGTGTGAGCCACCGTGACCAATCTTTTTTTTTTTTTTTTTTTTTTAAACAGAGTCTTTCTCTGTCATCCAGGCTGGAATGCAGTGGTGCGATCATGGCTCACTGCAGTCTTGACCTCTCAGGCTCAAGTGATCCTCCTACCTCAGCCTCCTAGTAGCAGGACTACAGGCATGCAACAACCATGCACTGCTAAATTTTTTTTTTTCATGGATACAGGGTTCCTACGATGTTGCCCAGGCTGATCTCAAACTCCTAGGCTGAAGCAATCCTCCCAACTTGTTCTCCCAGAGTGCTGGGATTACAGGCATGAGCTACCACCCCTGGCTTCCCACTAATCCTAAACAATATGTAATATGATCTCTTCCCACTAATCCTAAACAATATGTAATATGATCTCTTCCCACTAATCCTAAACAATATGTAATATGATCTCTTCCCACTTTACCAAGTAAATTTGTTCATTTTAGAAAATACAGACAGGCAAAAAAGAGAAAATAAAAATTATCAGAAATTCCAGCTCTCATAGTGTTAGTATTTTGGCATATGACCTCCCAAACACATGTGCACACACTCACACACTCAGGGTCATTTTATACAATGTGATTATATATTGTGCTTCCTGCGTCAGATCTGATTATTTCTCTTAAAAAATAATACAAATCTTCCAACAACTAAAGTGGTCCAATAATGGAATGGGCTGCCTCAAAAGCAGTGGGGCCCCAACTCTGGAAATGTTTAAGTGGAGGTTTGACAGGAGCAGCTGTGAAAGCGATTTCTGCAGTAGGGAGGCACTTAGGCCGGGAGCTTTTTAGGGATTCCATGCACTAGAGGCCTTGGCAAAGTTTCCTCTGTGAGTCGCAGGAACTCCTGGGCAGGTGGTTCCCTCCCTTCCTATCTTACCCTCTTACTAAGCCCCACAATGCCATTTGCTTGGCTCTCCCTGGTGGGGCTCTTGGGCCAGATGAAGTGAAATCAGTATCCTTCTCCGCTCTTCTGCCAGCATTGTTACCAGCCTCAGGGGAACCATCTTACATGCAAAGGCTTTCATTAGTGGAAGGATTTTACTTCCAAGCTGTGACCTAACTGGTTTTCTTCTTAATACAAAAGAGAGAGTACTCCATTTCTATTCTATTGCCATCTTACAGCGGGCACTTGGGTTTTTAATTTAGCATTGTAGGGCTGGTTGTTTTGTTCGGGTGTGTGTCCATGTGTGCACATGCACATGTGTAGTGTGAGATTTTTAATTGCCCAAATCATCCAAATGCAAGTGTTTCCTCGTATTCGAATCTCACATTGACTAGTGTGTGTTGGTAAGTGCGCAAGGGCCTGGGCTGGCAGATTGTTATGTGGTGAGAATCCGGTTAGTCAAAGTGTGTGTGGTCACAAAGGAATCCGACCTTTATTTTATCAATTTAATTTAATTTTTAGATTTCAATTATGAAATATTTCAAGAATACAAAAAAGTACAGAAAAATATAATTGACCCCCCATCTATCGTTCAGTCATTCACTTGATTGAACAAATGTGTAATATTTGCCATATTTACTTCCTACTTCCTTTTGTAGGAAATAAAATATTAAAAGCACAGCTAAAACCCAATACACTCATCCCTTTCAGATCCTTCTCCATGGGCAAACCACTAACATGAAGTTGCAGATTTTCATATTTTTACTATATATATGAATGCTGCCATAAATAATACTTTGCTTTGCTTATTTTAAAGATTTATGCAATCTGGCTGGGCATGGTGGTTCACTCCTGTAATCCCAGCACTTTGGGAGGCTGAGGAGGGTGAATCACTTGAGGTCAGGAGTTCGAGACCAGCCTGGCCAACATGGTGAAACCCTGTCTCCACTAAAAATACAAAAAATTAGCCAGGCTTGGTGCTGCACACCTGTAGTCCCAGCTACTCGGGAGACTGAGGCAGGAGAATCACTTGAACTCGGGAGGTGGAGGTTACAGTGAGCCAAGATCGCGCCACTGCACTCTAGCCTGGGCAACAGAGCAAGACTCCATCTCAAAAAAAGAGAAGGTTTACAAAATGGCATCATACTGTCAATATCATTTGCAGCCTTCGTTTTTTACATAATACTGTGTTTGTGAGATTTATCTGTGATTTATCCATGTTGCTTTCATAGATTCCTTTGGAATATTATATACTCTCCCATAGTATGAAATGGTACAATTTAGCCATTTTCCTAACTGGACATTTAGGTTGTCCTTTCCCCCTACCCATACCCCTTTTCTTGCTATTGCAAGTAGGACTGCAATGAAACCCACAGACTTGCTTCCGTCCCTGTATGCAAGTGTGAGAATATTCAGAAGACACAGATCTTGAAGTAGAATTGAGGATCCATAGGGTGTGGAACTTCATTTTATAGTGGAGAATAAAGGGTATTTTAGTTGTCAGTTTATTTTTTTAAATTGTGGTAAAATATATATAACAAAAATTTACCATGTTGGCCATTTTTAAGTATACAGTTCGGTGGCATTAAGTACAGTCACATTGTTGTGCAACCGCCACCACCATCCATCTCTGGAACATTTTCCTCTTCTCCAACTGGAACTCTACACCCATTAAGCAATAAGTCCCTAGTCAACCCTCTCCCCAGCCTCTTGTTTTTGTCTTAATAGAAGAAGTCAATATCACTCCTTCATTCATCCATAAACATTTACTGAGTATCTATCATGTGTCAAATATAAAATAGGAAATTATATGAATAAAATTTAGTTTTTGCCATCAAGAAACTCCCACCCTAATTGTTGGAGCCCAGGAGTTTGAGGATGCATTGAGCTATGATCATGCCAGTTGCACCACTGCACTCCACAGTGAGGAACCGAATAAGACCTTGCGTCTAAAATAATAATAATAACAATTTTAAAAATTGGCTAGAGGCTGGGCCTGGTGGCTCACGCTTATAATCCCAGTACTTTGGGAGGCTGAGGTGGGTGGATCACCTGAGGTCAGGAGTTTGAGACCAGCCTGGTTAACATGGTGAAACCCGCTATCTACTAAAAATACAAAAATTAGCTGGGCGTGGTGGCACATGCCTGTAGTCCCAGCTACTTGGGAGGCTGAGGCAGGAAAATTGCTTGAACCCGGGTGGTGGAGGTTGCAGTGAGCTGAGATCACGCTACTGCACTCCAACCTGAGAGACAGAGCAAGACTTTGTCTCAAAAATAAATAAATAAATAAATAAATAAATAAATAGGCTAGGAGTGGTGGTTCATGCCTGTAATCCCAGCACTTTAGGAGGCTGAGGCGGGAGGATCACTTGAACTCAGGAGTTTGAGACCAGCCTGGACAACATAGCAAGACCCGATCTCTACTAAAGAGTGCCTGTAGTTTCAGCTACTTGGGAGGCTGAGGTAGGAGCATTGTTTGAGCCTGGGAGATCGAGACTGCAGTGAGCTATGATTGTACCACTGCACTCCAGCCTGGGTAACAGAGAGAGACCCTGTCTTAAAAAAAAAACAAAGGAACCCCTACTCTAGCTGAAGACAGACATAAAAACAATTATATGGGACATGTTAGAGAAGCCAAGTGCTAGGAGATCCCAGAGTTACAGCAATGAATTCATGGGTGGGAATGAGGTGAGATGAGGTGGGGAGTTGAAGATAAGAAAATCCTCAGAAAGAAAATAATTTTTAAGCTGAACTTTGAAGCATGAAATACAATTTTTCCAGGCAACAATGGAAGTAGGGTATGGATTTGTATAAGTGCCTTCAATCAATCAAGAAATATACTGGTATCAGTCAGGGCCTAACCAGCGTAAGAGATACCACTGTAAGTATGTGAAACAGAGGAGATTCAATGCTGGGCATCAGTTACACAGGGGACGCAGGAGAGGAGGAGCCAAACAGGGGCTGATGACGCCATTCAGAGAATAGCAGTAGAAAGAATACCCTCCCATCCTTAGGTCAGAGTCAAGGGAAGGAGGTGGTGTCACCAGAGCCAAGGGCTGGGATCACCCAAAGGAGGCTGGAATCACAGCTGGTCTGGCTGATAGCAATTGGAGCCATGCTGGAGCCATTGTCTCCCCTGGAGACAGAGAGGGAGGGGGTCAAACACCCTGGCCTTTCTTCCCACCACAGTTCACTTCCCATTGTCTGAAAGAGTAAAAATAGCACACTGAACTAATCCAGAGAGAGTAAGCACAGAAAGCAGCTACCACCCCTAGGGTGGGGGGCAGAAGGAACAAGAAGAGGCTAGGGACATCAGAATTAGAACATCAGAAGAGAGGCCACATGGAGCTGGTGTCCAGACTTCTTTTTCTTTTCTTTTCTTCTTCTTTTAAATAGAGATGGAGTCTCACTATGTTGCCCAGGCTGGTCTCAAACTTCTGGGCTCAAGTGATCCTCCTGCCTTGGCCTCCCACAGTGATACCAATTGGTGTCACTAACCTGAGACACTGAAGTTGTAGCTTTTATAGGATGTGATATGGGCTTTGAGTCAGTGACCAAAATATGACACTGATTTCCCCCAGACATGTGGGTCTGGAATTCAGGAGAGCCTCCATCAATTACTACCTTTGTTAAAACAAAATTAAAATGGAGACTGGGCCTAAAAAATTCCTGAGCAGGCCAGGTGCTGTGGCTCACCCCTGTAGTCCTAGTGCTTTGGGAGACTAAGCTGGGAGGGTCACTTGAGGCCAGGAATTTGAAACCAGCCTGGGCAATATAGTTAGCTGTGTGTGGTGGTGTGCCCTTGTAGTCCTAGCCACTAAGGCTCAGGCAGGAGGATGGCTTGAGCCCAGGAGTTCGAGGTTACAGTGAGCTGTAGAGACCCCCTCTCTAAGAAAAGAAACAAAATTCCTGAGCAAATAAAACCAGCTAACCCTTAAAATAGCCTTAACCTTGCTTAGACTGTGAACATCAGTGAAACTTAACAGGGTCAAGACCGTGAATATAGGTAAAACTTAACTTGAGTCTTTTCTGGTGAATGCTTATGTTAGGCAGAAAACTTAACCTCAGCCAATCATAACCAGCCAATTTATATGTGATTATGTAACTAGGGACTTTCCAACGAAAAAGGCAATTTTGTAATTGCAAAAATAATCAAATAATTTTTAAATTTTGCTTCTGCATTTACCCCCAAAATACTTGCCCCTGATGATTTGTCATTGGAATACTAAACTTGTTTTGGCCCAGTGTCCCCAATTCATGAATTACTTCTTACTCAAATAAACAGTTTGCAATTTTATTGTGCTTCAGGTTTTTCATTTGCAGTTTGCTGTCAAAAGAGGGATCCAAAGGTGACGACCACCCCTGTCCTACAGCTATAGTTTGAATGTGTCCCCAAAAGTTTGTGTGTTGGGAACTTAATTCCTAAAGCAGCGGTGTTGAGAGGTGAGACCTTTGAGTGGTGATTAGGTTACAAGGGCTTGCCCTCATGTATGCAGTAATGCTATTATAGTCAGAGTGGGCTAGTTATCAAGAGAGTGGGTTCCTGAAAAAAGGATGAGTTCAGCTTAAGAAGGCCCTTGTCAGATGCAGGCCCTTTGACTTTGGACTTCCCAGCCTCCAGAACTATGAGAAATAAATCTCTGTTCTTTATAAATTATGCAGTCTGTGGAATTTTGTTTTAGCAACACAAAATGGACTAAGACACCCAGCAACCCCCAGGAGCATCAGGGAAGCAGGCATGAGGTACCTGCTGGGCCCACCGTGCTCACTGCTTTCTCACTGCGTCTGGAGGTCCTGAGTGAGTATCTCTTGGATTTTGAGTTCCACAGTTTGTGTCCTGAGTTCTCCAAGTTTGAGTAATTTTGTTTATTATTATTATTATTATTATTATTATCTTGATATGGAGTCTTGCTCAGTTGCTCAGGGTGGAGTACAGTGGCGCGATCTAGCTCACTGCAACCTCCGTCCCCTGGGTTCAAGCAGTTCTCGTGTCTCAGCCTCCCGAGTAGCTGGGATTACAGGCACACGCCAGCATGCCCGGCTAATTTTTATACTTTAGTAGAGATGGGGTTTCTCCATGTTGGCCAGGTTGGTTTGGAACTCCTGACCTCAAGTGATCTGCCTGCCTCCCAAAATGCTGGGATTACAGGCATGAGCCACAGTGTCTGGCTGAGTAATTTTATTTTATTTAATTAATTAATTAATTTTTTGAGACAGGATCTCACTCTGTCACCTGGGCTGGAGTACAGGGGTGTGATCATGGCTCACTGCAGCCTTGGATAAAGCAGGGTTCAAAGCAATCCTCCCATCCAAGCCTCCAGAGTAGCTGGGACTACAGGTACATGCCACCATGCCTGGGTAATTTTTTAAAATGTATTTTTTCGTAGAGATGGGGGCCTTGCTACGTTGCCCAGACTGGCCTTGAACTCCTGAGTTCAAGTGATCCTCCTGCCTCAGCCTCTCAAAGTATTGGGATTACAGGAGTAATTTTATTTTTGACTGGACCCAGAGGTTGAAGTGGGTGTTCAGTGGGAACTGGACTGGGTTCAGTTGGAGGCTTCGGGTAGGTAAAATTTTAGAAGGACAAGGTATGATGTGTTCATCAGCATCTAAGGAGTCTGGGAGTCCTCTGTCCAGAACACAAGCCAATAATATGTTCAGAAATTATGGACCCCAAACCTGTGGTTTTCTAGAGAAATGAATGCACCTTACTAGAGACCATTTAAAGTGGCAGTGGGATGGGTTAAAAACATTTTTTTTTTTAAAACTAAAACTTAATTCCTAGGTTCACAACAATGAGAAGTTTTGAGCTGGATAAAACTGTTCATTTATGGAGCATATTGGAAAAGGAGGGATCACACATGTCTCAGAAACAATGGGATGCATTTCCTGTTTGGTAGAGGGAGGCTTCTAAAAGGTTGATTGGTTACAAAATTGCCTCTCTAAAAGACTCCTTTCTAAAGGCAAATAAGGAAACTGAAAAGCTTAAGAGATGAATTAAAGACGAAAATAAAAATAATTATATGGTAACTGACATAACTTTGACCATTTCCGCCCTTTATCCTCAATATATTTGTTCACCCATTTTCTCAGCTTACACCTACTAATCCTTTTGCCCAGTTATGCTTATACCCTGAAGATGATGACAGACGGGAAGTTAGGCCCTCAGAACAGCCATGTCTGGTTCCTATAACTACTTTTGCTCAAAACCGAGTAAAAAAACTGGTGAAAAATTGAACTCAGAGTCATAGCAAAAGATTTTCTAAACCTTAGAGAAAACCTCAAAAAACTTACTGAGGAATTTAGAATTCTCACAGGAGCCCGTGACTCTGGACCTCCCAATTTGTGTCAGGATAAGACATGAGATGGGACCTGGGGAGGCAAGTAACTGGATGGCCACAGCAGGATGGGATACGCCTGAGGAAGTACTGCCAGTCATGCAAGTGGTACTTCTAGGGTGGCCCAAATATGCCAGAAAAATGGCTGAAAAACTTTAGAAGCTATCCCCATTGTCTTTCCATAAAAGATTCACTGCTCCATTATTCAAACAGGTGTGAAAGGAAAATAAAAAACTCAGGACCCCAATTCACCATGCCAAAGGAAAAAATCAAGCTGAAAGCTGTCATGCAAGAAGCTGCCTTTTGTTCCTAAGCAGATAGCTACAGATAAAAGGTGAAATATCTCCACAGAGACCTTATCTTATATAACGTGTCCATTTACTGAGTGCGAGTTGAATACATAATCGACTGTCCCCTTACCTGCTTTTTTTTCTCTTGTAACACCTGGATTACCATGCCCTCCCTTTTTCCCCTCCAGCTCACTTTTCCCCTTTAAATACTGAAGCCCTCAAAATCATCTTTGGACAAAGGCACAGACCACAGACTGTTTCTATGATTCCATGTTTATTTCTTCCAGGCATTGTCCTTAACCTTGGCAATATAAACTTCTAAGTTGATATCCATTATGTATATGTGCATATTTAAAGGGACTTTATACTTTTTTTTCTCTCCCAGGATCCTGTTTTTTGAGAAAAAGTTTTTTGTTTTTTTTAAAATTCTCAGTCAACTGAATTCTGTTCTCTCCAGTTCTCTCCACTTACTTCTGCCTGTCTCTCCTTCCTTTTGCCATCCTCTACTGCATGAGGAACCTAAACTAATTTCTGACAGCCTGGGATTCCTTAAAGAAAACAGAGAAGGTGCCAGACTCCTTTTTGGGGAATTTTCCTCTGTGTTTCCTTATGGAATCCCAAGAGGACGAACAGACAAGTTCTGCTCAGATCTTAAACTGCTTGCTTTTGTATTGTGTTGTCTGATTTTTCTTTTGACTAAAATAGTTATGTAAACCAAAAATACAATTCTAAGTGCCCCTCAGTCAACTGGTGGACCTTCCCCTTGGCCAAGGGTATTCCAAAGTTAACCTGAAAAACTAGTTCAGGTCATGATGGGAAGTGGGGGTCGGATATTATATCCTTCTCCCTGCATTAGCATTAAAGCAGAGACCTTAAGGCTGATAGAACAGACTTTTTTTTTTTTTTTGAGATGAAGTCTTGCTGTTACCCAGGCTGCAGTGCACTGGGTGCTATCTTGGCTCACTGCAACCCCACCTCCCGGGTTCAAGTGATTCTCCTAACTCAGCCTCCTGAGTAGCTGGGATTACAGGCATGCACCACCAGGCCTGGCTGATTTTTGTATTTTTAGTAAAGATGGGGTTTCGCCATGTTGGCCAGGCTGGTCTCAAACTCCTGACCTCAGGTGATCCGCCCACCTTGGCCTCCCAAAGTGCTGGGATTACAGGTGTGAGCCACGGTGCCAGTCCAGAACAGACTTTTTAAGTCTGATAAGAAACACAGTCTGTTTTCTCTGAAGCTTGGAGGCTTCATCTGCATAATAAGAACCTTGGTCTCCAAAACTACCTATCTTAATGCAGACATTCCCTTCTATTGATTCTAGATCTTTAGATAAACTATTTCAACTAATTGCCAGTCAGGAAATCTTTGCATCTACCTATGACCTGGAAGCCCAATCTTACCCCCCACCACCAGCTTCTTCAAGTTGTCCCACCAATGCACATCTTATATGTATTGATTGCTGTCTTATGTCTCCCTTAAATGTATAAAACTAAGCTGTAGCCCAACTACCTTGGGCATATGTTGTCAGGACCTCCTGAGGCTGTGTCACGGGAATGTCCTTAACTTTGGCAAAATAAACTTCTAAATTGATTGAGACTTGTCTCAGATACTTGTTGGTTTACGGTTATTACAACAGGGGCTACTCTTGGGTGTTTAAGATAAGAAAGGGTGTGGTTTAGACACTTAGAGAAACGTTTTTGTAACAAAGTGCACTGTAAAAGCATTACGCAGCCTAGCCCCATGGCAGCTCTTTTTTTGGAGACCCAGGATTCCCTGTGAGCTCTGCTCAGAGCTCAGAGATCCAGTTAAAAGAGAGAGACTGAGTTTAAAACTACTTATCTAAATAAAAATGGTCTCCTTATACAATCCTGTGGTAGATATCTATAATTTTATGTTTGACTTGCCAGGCATTTTTAATCTTCCTCTAATGCACCAACACTCTCTCTCTCCCTACTTGGAGATATAAATATTGCTATCTGATTTTCACCTAGGAGTTGTTGCTTTAGTTTGCACATTTAGGGCTGTCTTACTGACAATTGCCTAGGGTAATGAAACAGGTTATCAAAAAATTGGAAGTCTTGGCTGGGTGTGGTGGCTCATGCCTGTAATCCCAGCTATTCAGGAGGCTGAGACAGGAGAATCACTTGAACCCAGGAGGCGGAGGTTGCAGTGAGCTGAGATCCTGCCACTGCACTCCAGCCTGTCTGAGCCAGACAACGTCTCACAAAAAAAGAAAAGAAAAGAAACAAAACCCAAGAAATCGGAAGTTTAAAGTAGGAGGAAAAAAGGGGTCTTTGGTTGGGTGCGGCGGCTCATGCCTGCAATCCTAGTACTTTGGGAGGACGAGATGGGAGGATTGTGCTGAGACCAGCTTGGTCTGGGAGACCCTAACCCAGTGGCGCTAGAGGAATTAAGGACACACACACAGAAATATAGAGGTGTGAAGTGGGAAATCAGGGGTCTCACAGCCTTCAGAACTGAGAGCCTCGAACAGAGATTTACCCACGTATTTACTAACAGCAAGCCAGTCATTAGCATTGTTTCTATGGATATTTGATTAACTAAAAGTGTCCCTTATGGGAAACGGGATTAACTAAAAGTGTCCCTTATGGGAAATGGGATTAACTGAAAGTATCCCTTATGGGAAACAAAGGGATGGGCCGAAATAAAGGAATAGGTTGGGCTAGTTAACTGCAGGAGGAGCATGTTCTTAGGGCACAGATAGCTCATGCTATTGTTTGTGGCTTAAGAATGCCTTTAAGCGGTTTTCCACCCTGGGTGGGCCAGGTGTTCCTTGCCCTCATTCCAGTAAACCCACAACCTTCCACCGTGGGCGTTATGGCCATCATGAACATATCACAGTGCTGCAGAGATTTTGTTTATGGCCAGTTTTGGGGCCATTTATGGCCAGATTTTGGGGTGCTTTTTCCCAACAGGATTGCTTGAGGCTAGGAGTTTGAGACCAGCCTGGGCAGCATAAGGAGACGCCATCTTTATGAAAAATACAAAAATTAGCTAGTTATAGTGACACATGCCTGTAGTCCCAGATATGCAGGAGGCTGAGGCAGAAGGATTACTTGGGCCCAGGTGGTCAAAGCTGCAGAGAACTATGATTGTGCCACTGCACTCCAGCCTGGGTGACACAGTATGAGAACTTATCTCAAAAAAAGGGGGTCTTATGAATCTTTTTTTTTTTTTTTTAGATGGAGTCTTGCTCTGTTGCCTGGGCTGCAGTGGCACGATCTTGGCTCACTGCAACCTCTGTCTCCTAGGTTCAAGTGATTCTCCTGCCTCAGCCTCCCAAGTAGCTGGGATTACAGGTGCCTGCCATTATGCCTGGCTAATTTTTGTATTTTTAGTAGAGACGGGGTTTTATCATGTTGGCCAGGCTGGTCTCAAGCTCCTGGCCTCAAGTGATTTGCCTGCCTCGGCCTCCCAAAGTGCTGGGATTACAGATGTGAGCCACTGCGTCCGGCCAAAAGGGAGTCTCATGAATCTACTTCTACCTGTGTGTCTGATACCTCTGTGTATTTGTGTCATGTATACATTTTGTAGCAGCACGAGCTGTAGACAAAACTCCTCAGACACCGAATTAAAGAAGGAAGGGGTTTATTCGGCTGGGAACATTGGCAAGACTCCTGTCTCAAGAGCCGAGCTCCCCGAGTGAGCAATTCCCATCCCTTTTAAGGGCTCACAGCTCTAAGGGGGTCTGCGTGAGAGGCTCGTGATCGATTGAGCAAGCAGGGGGTACGTGACGGGGTTGCGTGCACAGTGGTCAGAGTGAAACAGGACAAACCAGGAAGTTTCACAATGTCTTTTCTATACAATGTCTGGAATCTATAGATAACATAACCGGTTAGGTCAGGGGTCGATCTTTAACTACCAGGCTTAGGTCAGGCGGGCCCAGGCTTGGTTTCGGGTCTGGTTCCTTGGCTTCGGGTCTGGTTCCTAGGCACCGGGCTACCTGACTTTTGTTTCACTTTTCTTTTCTTTTCTGAGTATAAAACAATGTAAAACGATATGAGAGGGTCTGTCTCTCTTCTCTCGGTTTCACTACCCAAAATATATAAGAGCTCTAATTAGCTTAAAGAAAAAAAGAGGCACTTAAATCAAATCTTTTATCAGAAAAATAGAGACTTTAAGCTCAAATGCGTTTTCAGGTTCACATGACTCACAAATCTTTAATAAATAAGCTGGTTTAAAAATGATTGGTAAAATAAAATTAGAAATGCCTTCTGAATTATCAACATACATTATTGTTTAGATTTATTGGTCAAGTGATTTTATATTTATCTCTGCTAGATATTATAAGGTGTCAAAATTTGGCATGAGGGCTATAAAGCTATAAATGTAGCCCAAAAGAGAATTACCTTTAATGTTGTTGTTTTAATGAAAACAATGAGATTCTGAGTTATTGGTAAAAAATGTCCATTTATTTAACCTCAAGGTTCCTACTTACGTAAACAACTGAAATTCATAGGCTGTAAAAATGGTTAACAGGGAAATAACTTTAAATGATAACTATCGCAGTTTTCATAAGTAATCTCTGCAGGTTCTAACTACTGTTGTGGCCTTATGCTAAAATATTTTATCTTAAAGGTCTGAAGGAAATATTTTCTTCCAATGTAACATTCTGTGCTGTTGGCCTTAAATTGTTCTATGAAATCAAATATTTTCACTTATGACCCCAGACACAGTCTTCCTATTCTAACTAATTCAAGTACCATTTTCACGAGTTTTGACTTGCAGGTTATCTAAATATGCTCCCTGTAGGGAAAAACAATCACACTGCAGAAGGTCTTTTCATTTGCTGTTTGGTAACTGGCCTAACAAACAGATTTTACATTTTTTGAAATAATTCCTACATCATCGTCATTAAGTTTTGATTTGCTTAGGAAAACTAAGATGAAAAAACCAAGGCTATCACATCTACATAACTTTCTACATTGCTTTTAAAGTCCTTGTGCTGTTAAGTTATAGGGCTTTGACTCTTGGGTCTAAAAAGGACTTCAAATCCTGCTAAACCTTAAACACTGACAGCAGTTAAAGCCTCATCTTCAGATCCAGAGAAGATGACAATCAAAATAAACTGTGTTAATGAGACACTGGGCCAAAAATTAAAACTATTCAACTTCTCTAGGCCCAGAGACTATTGCAGAAGAGGTAGGCACCTGAGATTGTAAGGGCCGATTTTGAGAGAGAAAATTGTTCAGAGTTTTTCTATAAATTAAACATTAATATCAAAGGCACACTGATACAATACCAGCATCTGGGTCCCTGTGTCGGATTAACAAGGTTTTCTTGGAGAATTAACCCACTTTTTTTTGAGACAGAGTCTTGCTCTGTTGCCTGGGCTGGAGTGCAGTGGCGTGATCTCGGCTCACTACAACCTCCACCACCTGGGTTCAAGCAATTCTCCCACCTCAGCCTCCCGAGTTGCTGGGATTACAGGCTCCTGCCACCATGCCCAACTAATTTTTGTATTTTTAGTAGAGAGGGGGTTTTGCCTTCTTGGCCAGGCTGGTCTCGAACTTCTGACCTCAGGTGATCCGCCTGCCACAGCCTCCCAAAGTGCTGGGATTACAGGTGTGAGCCACTGCGCCCAGCCTATTTTACAACTTTATAAGTTATAGATAAATTATAACAATGGGAAATAGGCTGGGTGTGGTAGCTCATACCTCTAATCCCAGCATTTTGGGAGGCAAAAGCGGGTGGATCACTTGAGGTCAGGAGTTCGAGACCAGCTTGATCAACATGGTGAAACCCTGTCTCTACAGAAAATACAAAAAATTAGCCAGGCTTGGTGGCAGATGCCTGTAATCCCAGCTTCTCAGGAGACTGAGGCGGGAGAATCGCTCGAACCCAGGAGGCAGAGGTTTCAGTGAGCTGAGATTGTACCATTGCACTGCAGCCTGGGTGACAGAGAAAGACTCTGTCTCAAAAAAAAAAAAAAAAAATTACAAACAGTTATAACAAGGCTTATGAAAATTATATCTGATGGTCAAGATGATTAAAATGTAATAGATTTGTTGATAAGATTTAAGAGAGATATAATTGGCCTCATGTTGTCTTTATTAAGGCTTATTATTTAGGAAATTAAGTCTCCTTTCTCAAAGAATAAAGATTTCTGCCTCTTTTTTTTTGGGAAATCTTTGAGTTATAATGTGGTCTAAATAAATGACTTATTTTACAATGACTTGTGATCCTATTTTGTGATATCAAATGTTTTTAAAACTTTTTATGTTTGACCAACTTTCCAAAATCAAATTCTAAGTTCGATCCTTTTGACCTCATTAATTTTTTGAATTTAGGTCCTCTGAAGTCCAAAAGAGACATTTTCAGCTTATTTGGTATAACAAAAGCATACAGAAAACATTATTAAATATGAAATGGTGTTTAACCTTCTTTGGATTATATTTATATAAATGTATTATTAGTATGCCTTCCAAATGAAGGCATATGAAATTCCTATATGAAATTCCTATAATTCTGATATGTATTAGTATACATTATGGTAGTATTATGATTATTATTTAAAATTGTTGCATGCCACATAAGTAACCAAATTTCCTTGTCATTTGTGTCTTTAACCATGGCTGTTCTAAGACTTTGTCATCCACAATTGTTGTTTACTATGATCCTTTTATAGAGTGGCTTATAATCAACTATAGAACTCTGAGTACTCTGATAATTTTAGAGATTGTGCCATTGGAATAGAGAGAAAAACTTCCAGGACTCTCATGGAGAGCTGATGTGTTCGTGAGGATTGTTGATCCAATATTGGAAGAACAGAAGTTAATTGCATGGATTAAACTAACAGAAGCCTGAAATAATCTTTCATTACTTTTTGTTTAACACATTTGCTGATTCTTTTTGTTTTGTTTTTCAGACTGAAGAAAACTTTTTCTTCTTTTAAGTTATTTACAGTTTTTAACGTTGAGTAAAGTGTATTCTAGCAAGCAAAATTTACAACATAATTTATTTCTCTCTACCTAATTTCTCTGAAATTCAGAAACTATTTGTGAGTGTTCTTAATTTATGGCAATATACTTATTTGTATAAGTTCCATAGGAACCTGCTTTCTTTTATTACAGGCCATACCTGGAGACACTGGTTATTTTCCCAAGTCTTTGACTGGAATGGCATATTTTCAGATTGCCTTGAGGAAATGAGGTTGACCTATAGAGCCAATTAAAGCCCTTCAGAAAAACTGGCCCCATACCTTGTCCTTCATAGGGTTCTGACCTGTGACAAGTAAAGAATGTTGGTTTCTGACAGGCCCAGGAATCCCAAGTTTTCTTGGGATATTGAAAAGAGGAAGTCACCCAGGCTGAGCTTGAGGTTTTTAAAAAGTCTAATCTCAGATGCCTTGAGGAAAAGCTTCCAGCAAAGTCAATTTAAAAAAAAAATAGAGAGTCTACATGGCAAATGATTATTCTTGCTGCACTTTATGCAAATAATCAAGCCAAGTATAATAAGGCTAAAACTTATTTTACAAATAAACTGGTCCTACTATGATTTTGTCTTTAATAAAATTGGGAAATTGGAGAGAGAAAAATTATATTTCAAAATAATGTATAGTACACATGTTATTAGATTCTAGCCTTGTGCAGTGTTTTCCAATTTTTATTATTTTCTACAATTTGGACTGAATCCAGAAATTTTTCCTGTCCACAAGTCTTAAAATAATGTTTTCAATTTTTTTCTTTCTTTCTTTTTCCTGCTCCCCATTTTTCCTGATTTGAAATACTGAAGCTAGACAAATTAAACTTTGGAAGAAAATGACAGCAACCTATTTATATACATAAACCATTTTCATATCTGCCTACCGATGTGTGGACTTCAGAGTAATATGGCCTGTATCAGTTTTCTGGGATTTTTCTTCCTTTTTTTTTTTGGTTATTGCCTCCTTTTTCCCCTCTGTTTTCTCTTTTCCTTCCCCTATTTTTTCTTCATAGGATGTGAGAGTTCACAAGCTGTTCCAAATGAGCATTCCCAACAACATAGGACCTATTTGTCTAGGAATAAACTCTCTTAGCCATGAAAGATCAGGCAAAATCCAAGACCAGCGACTCATTTTCTTCTAAAATGTTTTCTCCAAAAGATTTTCAAAAGAAAACAGAGGAGGAATATAAAAGGAAAATAAAAACTTGGGACCCCAATTCACTGTGACAAAAGGAAAAAAAATCAAGCTGAAAGCTGAGTACGTAAGAAACTGCCTTTCCTTTTGTTTCTAAGCAGATAGCTACAGATAAAATGTTGAATATCTCAACAGGTAGCTCCTCTATATTCATCTTATCTCACGATTTACTGAGCAGGAGATGAATACATAATTGACTATTCCCTTACCTGTTCCTTTTCTCTTGCAACATGTGGATTACCATACCCTCCCTCTTTCCTCTCCGGCCTGTTTTTCCCCTTTAAATATTAAAGCCCTCAAAATTATCTTTGAAGAAAGGCACAGACACCTGCCTCCTGGGCATGTCATTAACCTTGGCAAAATAAATTTTTTGCTTACATGTGTAAGCCAAAAAAAGATTAGTTGCTTCGTGATTACAGGGCTAGATTGAGAATCTTACTTGTTAAACATTCTGGTCTTAAAATGGTTGACAAAAAAGTCAAGCTCTAAAATATTTGAAGAGATTTATTCTGAGCTAAATATGAATGATCAATGGCCAGTGACACAGCCCTTAGGAGATCCCGAGAACATGTGACCAAGGTGGTTGGGGCACAGCCTAGTTTTATACATTTTAGGGAGACATGAGACATCAATCAAATACATGTAAGATATACATTGATTCAATCCGGAAATGCGGGACAACTCGAAGTAGGGGCTTCCAGATCACAGGTAGATTTAAACATTTTCTTATTGGCAATTTGTTGTAAGAATTGTTATTAATAGAAAGGAATATGTGGGTTATGATAAGGGGTTGTGGAGACCAGAGTTTTGTCATGCAGATGAAGACTTCAGGTAGCAGGCTTCAGAGAGAATAGTGTTTCTTATCAGACTTAAGGTCTGTTGATATTAAATGCTGGTCAGTTTTTCCCAAATTCCAAAAGGGAAGAGGGTATAATGAGACTCCTATGTGCTAGTGAAATCCTTAATTTAGGGCCACTTGTACATGAAGTGACCCCTCATAAAAGGACACCCACCCCCATCTCCCAAACCCAATCATATAAAAGAGTTTTGCCTTCATTCCTTTGTAAGAGTACTTTCTTCTCAGCTGGGAATCTCTGAATTGGAAAAATGACTTATTAATATTTCAGCAACTCCTGAAAAAAGCTTTGCTGATATTTTGGATTCTCTCTAAGCAGTGCAATCTGAGATGAATTATTTGGCCTCAGTAGTACTCCAAACTAGAAGAGTTCTGAACACTTCGATTGCTCAACAAGGAGGAGCTTGTGACCTAATTGGTGAAAAGTGTTGTTTTGATGTTAACAAGTCAGGCGTTGTTGACCAAAATTTAAAAGGTCTTTAAGAATAACAGGAGTTTTCCGTCAGATGAGCACTGCCTCCTGCATTGACTCAGCTGGTTAAATCTTGCTTCCCAGGAATCTTAGCTCAGAGGAATCTTTCAATCCACGGCCACCATTCTCCTTACAGTTATTGTATTTACCTCCCTGGTGTGTCATATGCTTCCTGAGGGTATTCAATGCTTTCCAGCAGCCACTCATACATCAAATAATTGCCACCAGGCTCAGACAACTTGATTAAACTAATAAACACTGACTCTGTAATTCCTAGCAGCAGCTATACGTCTCCAAAGCCCAGCGTATCTACTGATGATAACAGCATCTACCTAACTTTTCTTCCATCTATGTCAGTAGTGACAGCCAAGAGTAACACTGTGCTATTTGGTCACGTTCTCAGCTTGCTGTTTGGATGCACAAAAGCGGGGAATTGTTAAAGCAAAATTAAAATGGAGATCGAGCCTAAAAAATTCCTGAGCAAACAAAACCAGCTAGGCCTTAAAATAGCCTTAACCTTGCTTAAACTGCAAACACAGGCAAAATTTAACTTGGGTCATAACTATGAATGTAAGCGAAACTTAACTTTCGTCATTTTTGGTGAATGCTTATGTTAGAAAACTTAAGCTCAGCCAACCATAAGCAGCCAATTAATGTGACTAGGGACTTTCCAATAAAAAATGCAATTTGATTACTGGCAACCAAATAATTTTTAAATTTTGCTTCCACATTTACCCCCAAAATACTTGCCCCTGATGATTTGTCATTGGAATACTAAACCTCTTTTGGCCTGGTGTTCCCTAATTTGTAAATTGCTTCTTACTCAAAGTCTTTAAAGTTTTATTGTATCTTAGATGTTTCTTTTTACACACTTAAGCCATTCACAGAATTTTTGCCTGCTATTCCTGCAACTTTGGGCTCTGTTGGTTTGGAGGTCTTGGGAATTCTTCCACTAGGAGACACCGTGATGCTTCCATTGATTTGGAGATAAGATGGCCACTTGGCCATGAACTACTGGCTGGAGTGACTGATTCCAATTACCAGGGGGAATTTGGTGGCTGTCACACAATAGAGGCAAGGAGGGCCATGTCTGGAACCCAGAGCAGTCTCTGGAACACCTCTTAGTACTACCATACCCAATAAGAGAATTTAAATGTAAAAATATAGCAAGTAAAAAAGGTAGGCCTACCAAGGATTCAGCCCCTTTGGGAGTGAAGGTTTGAGTCACCCCCCAAGTACAGAACTTGAGCAGCTGAGGTACTGGCTGAGGAAATGGAACATGGAATGACTAGTGGAAGAAGAAAGGCTTATCAACTGCAGCCATGTGACTAGCATAGAAATGAGGATAGTAGGCCGGTCACGCTGGCTTACACCTGTAATCCCAGCACTTTAGGAGGCTGAGACACGTGTGGATCACCTGAGGTCAGGAGTTCGAAACCAGCCTGACCAACATGGAAAAACCCCATCTCTACTAAAAAATACAAAATTAGCTGGGCCTGGTGGCGCATGCCTGCAATCCCAGCTACTTGGGAGGCTGAAGCAGGAGAATCACTTGATCCTGGAACGTGGAGATTGGAGTGAGCCAAGATCGCGCCTGGGCAACAAGAGCAAAACTCCATCTCAAAAAAGAAAAGAAAAAAAAGAAAAGAAATGAAGATAGTAGCAGCTATGCATATTTTCCCTTTATCCACTCATGGTTTTGACTCACATGTATACGCTATGTGTCTATATTCAGTACTCTCTTATTTTCTCCCTCTCCTTCTCCCATTATTATTATTATTATCATTAAGACAGGAACTCTCTCTGTCACCCAGGCTGGAGTGCACTGGTGCAATCTCGGCTCACTGCATCCTCCATTTCCTAGGCTCAAGTGATCCTCCTACCTCAGCCTCCTGAGTAGCTGGGACTACAGGTGCACATCACCACTCCTGGCTAATTTTTGTATTTTTTGTAGAAATGGGGTTTTGCCATGTTGCCCATGCTGGTCTTGAATTCCTAGGCTCAAGCAATCCACTCACTGCAGCCTCCTAAGGTGCTGGGATTACCGGTGCGAGCCACTGCACCCAGCCCCTCTCTCCCTTTATCTCATTATCGTACCATCCCTGTAGAACTTAACATTTGTGTTATAGTGATCTGATATGTGTCTGCCTCCCTGGTAGGCAGGATCCTTGAGGGAAGAGACCTTTTATATATACACCAAACATAGGCCCAGTCCACTGGGCATGCCACCTGGCATTCTTCTGCTGCTTCTGCCCAGGGATCATCTGCTAACCACCTGGAATTCCCTGCACAGAAACAATGGGTTTAATTCAATTTAGGATTACTAATAATTATCACTTGGCTCAGCAGGCTTGTCCTGCTGGGCAAACTCACCAGATAGCAGTTAGACATTTAAGAAACTGCTATGGTTTATGTAAAATAATAAGCATTCTCTCCTCCCTCTTCTATGTATAGACTGCTTAATAATAATAGTTATTAATAGCTAGTATTAATTGAGTACCCAGTGCTGGAGATACAGAGAAGACATAGTCCCACTCTAGTGAGAGGTGCACTAATAAATCCTTGCTGACAGGACAGGGTGATAGTGTTATGCTAGAAGTTGCAGGGGGTTGGGGGTGGGTGCGGTATATGGTAAACTCACCTGATAGCATAACTTAAGCATACCCTGAGAAGGACCTTGCATGGCCGACGCCCCTGCATGCGGTTGGGAGTTCTGAGCTAAGGAATCCAGGCATGGCTTACCCGGAGATTCATTCCTTGTCTATGAAGAACCTCTGAGCCCCCGACCCTATCCCCATCCCCTGGAATTTAGGCTGTACAGGGGACCCAGGCCCTTTGTTTGGGGTTAAATGAAGGTTGCCAGGTGGAGGTCGTCAGAGGGAGGCTACTATGTGAAAATGCTATTGAAACTGTGTGCCTTTTGCAAGTGGTCGCAGTTCTCCTGCTCGGTCCCCTGCCCTGGACATTCTCCCCCATATGTAAGTACCCAGTAAAAACCTCATGTCTCATTGGCTGGCTTTGGGTCTCTTCTTTGGCCTCTTGAACCTGATGCCATCCCCGTTGGTGTTGATAGGGGTTCCGCACAACAAGGATGGCTGCAGGAGCACGGAGGAGTGTTGTCTAACTTAAACTGGGATAGATCTTCAGGGAAGGCTTCTTGGAGGAGGTGACTCAGAGTAAGAATAGGAGTTAGCTTGACTAGCGGGGCATGGCTGTGTTAGGCTCTTTTGGTGAAGGAAACGAGATCTTATGCTAGAGAGCTTTTGCTAGCTTTAGCAGTGGCATTTGTTGTAAAGACACACAGCCAGGGATTCACGCATAGGGGTCCTGTTACAGCTGGCCCTTGTGGAGACTGGGTATAAGATCGTGGATTGCAAACTAAAGTGCACCAGAATCACCTGGAGGGCTGGTGAAAGCCCAGATTTCAGGGCCCCTCACCTCCAGGGTTTTTGATTCAGTAGGACCGAAATGAGGCCAGAGAATGTGCATTTCTAATAAGCTTGCAGGTGATACTGATGCTGCTGGTCCAGGCCCCACACTTTGAGACCTCCCCATGTCTAAAGCAGGCCTGGCAATCTCAGTCACAGATGCCCATGGATCTTGGCCCGAGCCATGTGGAGTCATGTTGGTTGTGTAGCTACCTCCTCTATTTTCCCTATTTTTTTCTTTTTTGAGATGGAGTTTCACTCTTGTTGCTCAGGCTGGAGGGCAGTGGTGTGATCTCGGCTCACTGCAACCTCTGCCTCCTGGGTTCAAGTGATTCTCCTCTCTCAGCCACCCAAGTAGCTGGTTACAGGCGCCCGCCACCATGTCCGGCTAATTTTTGTATTTTTAGTAGAGACAGGGTTTCACCATGCTGGTCAGGCTGGTCTCAAACTCCTGACCTCAGATGATCCACTCTCCTTGGCCTCCCAAAGTGCTGCAGTTACAGGCGTGAGCCACTGTGCCCGGCCTATTTTCTCTATTTTTGGTGCTTTTATTCTCTCAGGATTGTTCACACCTCCTGCTCCCTGTGTCTTTACATCTCAGCTTGCTTTACTCACTGGTGGTTTTGACCCTGCATGGCCTAACAGGGTCCCTCAATCCAACTGCCTCTCTCTCTCTTTTTTTTTTTTTTTGAGATGGAATTGGAGTGCAATGGCGCGATCTCGGCTCACTGCAAACTCTGCCTCCCAGGTTCAAGTGATTCTCCTGCCTCAGCCTCCCAAGTAGCTGGGATTACAAGCTGTGCCTCCACACTTGGCTAATTTTATATTTTTAGTAGAGACAGGGTTTCTCCATGTTGGTCAGGCTGGTCTCAAACTTCTGACCTCAGGTGATCTGACCGCCTTGGCCTCCCAAAGTGCTGGGATTACAGGCATGAGCCACCACGCCTAGCCATCCAACTGCCTGTCTCTGTGCATCTCTTTGGCTTCACTCTTAGCTCTTCCTTGATGCTTTACATATTCCCCAGTTTAAAGGCTGAATAGAGAGAAACTTGATTAGCCAAGTTTGTTCCTGAAAGGGCGGAGTTTAGAGCGCTTGTTACCTCACAGGCTGCTGGCCAGCCCAGGAAGTAGCTGTGTTTGGCTCAGGTGTCCACCTGTGAAGATGGGGCCAGGGACACAGAGAGGAAACCTCCCTTGCTCTCCCAGACATCTTGGAAGAGTCACCTGAGTGTATCCTCTCACTTCCTCTCCTCCTGTTCTCCACACACTCTGCCCCAGGAGGAGCTCTATTTCTCTTTTTTCTTTACGTTTTTTAAAAAATTATTTATTATTTTTTGAGACAAGGTCTTTTTCTGTTTCCCAGGCTGGAGTGCAGTAGCATGATCATGGCTTACTGCAGCCTCGAACTCCTGGACTCAAGTGATCCTCCCACCTTAGCCTCCCAAGTAGCTGGGACCACAGGCATGCGCACCACCATGCCTGGCTAATTTTTGTATTTTTTGTAGAGACGGGGTTTTGCATCATTGAACTGGCTGGTCTCAAACTCTTGGGCTCAAGCAATCCACCTGCCTCGGCCTCCCAGAATTCAGGGATTACAGGTGTGAGCCACTGTACCTGGCCAAAATGCTCTATTTCTATAACTCTGTTGAAACTTTCCTGAGGACCATCCATGGCTCCTGTTCTCCAAGCCCAAAGGTCTCTCTTCAGTCCTCAACATTTATTCTATTTTGCTTTTTTCAATCACTTTAGTTTTGACTAAAGTACTCGTGGTTCAAAACTTAAAAGGTACAAAAAGCTCTATAATGAAAAGAAATTCTCTTTTCAGCTCTTCCCCCAGCCATCCAAAATGCCCTCCCAAGAGGCAACAAATGTTCCTAGTTTCCTGTAAACATTCCTAGAAATATGAATATAAACATGTATACAGTTGATCCTTAAACAATATAGGTTTGAGGCCGGGCATGGTGGCTCACGCCTGTAATCCCCGCACTTTGGGAGGCTGAGGAGGGTGGATCACGAGGTCAAGAGATCAAGACCATCCTGGCCAACATGGTGAAACCCCATCTCTACTAAAAATACAAAAATTAGCTGGGCATGGTGTCACGCCTGTAGTCCCAGCTACTCGGGATGCTGAGGCAGAAGAGTTGCTTGAACCTGGGATGTGGAGGTTGCAGTGAGGAGAGACTGCACCACTGCACTCCAGCCTGGTGACAGAGCGAGACTCTGTCTCAAAAACAAACAAAAAAATAATATGGGTTTGAACTGGAGGGCCCACTTATACATAAATATTTTTTCAACCAGATGCAAATGGAAAATACAGTACTCACAGGATAGGAAACCTCTGTATACAGAGGGCTGCTTTTCATATTTATGGGTTCTGCAGGGCTGACTGTGGGACTTGAGTATGCGTGGATTTTGGTATACACAGGGGGTCTGGACCCAATTTCTCACATATACTGAGGGACGACTATATATATTCTCCTAATTTTTTTTTTTTTTTTTTTTTTGAGAGACAGTCTCACTCCATCACCCAGGCTAGCGTATGGTGGCTCGTTCTTGGCTTACTGCAACCTCTGCCTCCTGGGTTCAAGCAATTCTCATGCCTCAGCCTCCCAAGTAGCTGGTTCTACAGGTGTGAATCACCGCGCTCAGCTAATTTTTTGTATTTTTAGTAGAGATGGGGTTTCACCATGTTGGCCAGGCTGGTCTCAAACTCCTGACCTCGGGTGATCCGCCCCACTCGGCCCCCCAAAGTGGGGGGATTACAGGTGTGAACCACTGCGCCCGGCCTTCTCCTCATTTTTAAAACTAGCTACTTCTATTTGTCAAAGCTTCTCATTAAAAAAAAATGGTAGCATATTACACTCCTCCATACCTTGCTTTTTCACTTTAATTTTTTATTTTTATTTATTTGTTTTTTTGGAGATGGGGTCTTGCTATGTTGCTCAGGCTGGTCTCCAATTCCTGGCCTCAAGTTATCCTCCCTCCTCAGTCTCCCTAGTTGCTAGGATTACAGGTGTGAGCCACTGTGTCCAGCCACTTTACACATTGAAGTCTGTGTCATGTCATGACATAAGGTGCTTTCTCATTCTTTTTTGTAGCTGGATATTATTCTGTTGTGTGATGTGCCATGATTTATGGCTCCCTGCTGATGGACAACATTTACAATGTTTTGCTGTTGCAAACATGCTATAATACATTTTCCTGCACATATGTGGCTTTGCACAGTGCAGGGTATTGGTAGTTGTAATTGTCTTAAGGTGGATTCTCCAGAAAATGAATTTTTTTTTTTTTTGAGATGGAGTCTCACTCTGCCCAGGCTGGAGTGCAGTGGCATGATCTCAGCTCACTAACCTTTGCCTCCTGGGTTCAAGCAATCCTCCTACCTCAGCCTCCCGAGTAGCTGGTGAGCGCCACCACATCCAGCTAATTTTTGTATTTTCAGTAGAGATGGAATTTTGCCATGTTGGCCAGGCTGGTCTCGAGCTCCTGACCTCAGGTGATTCACCTGCCTTGGCCTCCCAAAGTGCTGGGATTACAGGCATGAGTCACTGCGCCTGGCCCTGAAAATGGATTTTGATGAAGAGATTTATGTGTAGGTGGTTTGTTCCCTCAAGCCAAGAGTAACTCCTAGGGAGGGATTCAGCTCTGAATCCTCAGCTGCCAACACTCTATCAACTGAGAAAATGAGTGCATTGGACCTGAGAGGGGCATTTGAATCATGCACTGCTATGCCCACTGCAGTATAACCTTGAGCCAGGCAGCTCCACCAGATTTATCATATAAATTTACTTCGCCTGGGAACAGCGTCTCCAGAATTCCAGTTGGTCTTTTCTTGGCAGGAGGACTTCATAGAGGAGGTGATTTCTGACTTAGGTTTTTAAGAATAGATAGGACATTGCCAAAAGGACATGACAAAGAGATTGGAAAAAGACTTTAAAGAGCACCTCCCCCTGCGGTTCTTACCAAGGGTGTGGGTTCAAATCACCTGAGGAGCTTTTGCAACACACAAATGTGTGGGCTTCTTGGTAAAGAACCCATTTGTTCTTATCCCTTCATTTTGCAAATGAGGAAACTAAGATGTTGCATTGATTGAGTTAGCAGCAGAGCCAGGCTGGGGTCTCAGGTCTCTTCTGAGCCCCAGACCTTGTTTTCCAAACTGTACTCCCTCTGGCACATTTCAAGCAGGAATAAAACATTCTTAACTACAATGGAATGACTGCCTTTTCCCAATTTGCAAAAAAACTTAATGTAATGTAAGTATCATTTTCAATTGCAAGTTTTCTCCCATAATGTTCTTAATTTTTAATTTTGAACTAATTTTTGCCTTACAAAAAAGTTGCAAAAATTGTATAATGAGCCCTGTATATCCCTCACAAGCTTCCCCTAATGTTAACATTTTACATAATCACTGCAAAATGAGCAGAACTAGGAGCTCAATATTTGCACAATACTACTAACTAAACTACGGAACTTACTTGAATTTTATCCTTTTATTTTAATTAATTAATTAATTTTTTAGAAAAGGTCTCGCTCTGTCACCCAGGATGGAGTGCAGTGGCATGATCTCGGCTCACTGCAACCTCTGCTTCCTGGGTTCAAGCGATTCTCCTGCCTCAGCCTCCTGAATAGCTGAGATTACAGGCACTCACTACCACACTGGGCTAATTTTTGTATTTTTAGTAGAGGCGGGGTTTCACCATGTTGGCCAGGCTGGTCTCGAACTCCTGACCTCAAGTGATGTGCCAACTTTGGCCTCCCAAATAGCTGGGATTACAGGCATAAGCCACCATGCCTGGCCAATGTTATCATGTTAAAAAACTTATTCTGAACTTACTTTAGGCTTACGTAAAATTATTTTGATTTTCTATGTTTTTAGGCAGAGTCTCGCTCTGTTGCCCATGCTGGAGTACAGCGGTGTGACCATAGCTTTCTATTAATTCTAGGAGTTCACTGTAGCCTTGAACTCCCATGCCTGGCTAACTTAAAATTTTTTTTTGTAGAAATGGGGCCTCGCTTTATTGTCCAGGCTAGTCTTGAGCTCCTGGCTGCAAGTGATCCTCCCACCACGGCCTCCAAATATGCTGGATTACAGGGCATGAGCCGCTTTGCCTGGCCAGGGTTGTGGAAAATTAAACCTTACTTTTTAGAAAAGCTTTCGTACTTTCTACAACTTTCATGCTTCAAAAGATAAAAGAACACGTAAACAAGTAACAGAGGAGTTGTAATGAAAAGACTCAAGAGTTGCCAATAACGCTTAGACAGCTGGTTTTTCTTCTGTATTTTAAAATCATGCTTTCCATTATCTTTGAAAGCATGCAAATTTAATTAAGCTGACATTTTAAAGCAAGGCACATTAGCTAAATGAATGGTGTTTGTGAGATCATTTTTATGTGATAAAATGAAGTATTTCACATTTAATGCACTTCAGCAGAAAGTATCATGACCTGTAGGTGCTCTCCCATCTGAATGGGTCTGAGCACTGCTGTACTCCTGGCCGTCCATCTATTTAGAGGTGCAAGATACCATGAGGTGAAAGCCTTTGGCTTTCTGGACCAGGCTTTTCAACTAGTTACTGCTGAGATAGACTCCAGACCTCTGTTACCATTATATACCGGCATAAATGTTATGTGTCTTTTATTGGAATCACCCCTCCATCCCTGATATTGATCTCCTCCTTAGAGTACTAATTTCATTTATTTATATTTTTATATTTTAGTTATTCATTTTTTATGTATGCACATGGTGAAATTCAAGCTGTACAGAAAAGTATATTAGGCTTTTTTGTGTTGCTTTAAAGGAATACCCGAGACTGGGTAATTTATTAAGAAAAGAGGTTTAATTGGCTCATGGTTCTGCAGGCTGTACAAGAAGTGTGGTGCCACATCAGCTTCTGGGGAGGACTCAGGAAGCTTTCACTCATGGTGGAAGGCGAATAGGGATTAGGCCAGAGTAGGAGCAAGAGAGAGGGGGAGGTGCCACACACTTTTAAACAACCAGATCTCCAGAGAACTCATTCATTATGGCGAGGACAGCACTGAGCCATTCATGAGGGATCTGCCCCCATCATCCAATACCTCCCACCAGGCACCACCTCCAACATTGGGGATTACATTTCAACGTGAGATTTGGAGGGGATAAACATCCAAACCACATCAAAAAGCATAAAATTAAGAGTTAAAATACCCGCCTCCCCTGCCGACTTCTAGACCTCTGATTCTCAAAGGGGGGATGCCATCTCCTGGGGACACTTTGGAAAGGTTGGGGAGCATTTTTGATTGTTTTAATGATTGCAGGTATTACGGAATTGGGGGAGTGGTAAAGAATGTTTATCATCCTAAAAAAAAAAAAAAAGAATTTACCTGCATCCAACACAATGTTTTAATCCTGGTGGATGTTCATATAAGTGAAAAATCCTGTTTACTATGCTCTAAATTTAGAATATACATGTTAACAGTTGTTCAGTTCTGTCCAACCTAGGAGATGCTATTCACATCATAGAAATCATAGATTTTAATATTTATTATGCCATTTTTCTGGCAGATGCCAGTGAAGTGTCTTGCTTTAATAAAATTAGCACATTGTGATAGTTTTTCCAAAAAGTGGAGGTAAAGTATGATGAGGAAGGGGGTCCTTTTTCTAATTTGCATCAACGTGACATACGGGATTTTTGTCTTTTAAAAAAATAGTGTGAAAATTTTTTGAAAACTAAGAAAACAAGTTCTTATATGTTGCAAATATTTTGTGACTTAGTTTTAAATTATCTTTGACTTTGTTTAACTCATTTTCATCGGAGTTAAAAACAAATTTGGCCAACATGGTGAAACCCTGTCTCTACTAAAAATAGAACAATTAGCTGGGGGTGGGGTGGGGTGGGTTGGGGCGGGTGGCACATGACTCAGACTGAGGCATGAGAATTGCTTGAACCTGGGAGGTGGAGGTTGCAGTGAGCTGAGATTGCACCACTGCACTCTAGCCTGGGTGACAGAACAAGACTGTTTCAAAAAAAAAAAAATGTGTATAGCCAAGTTTATTATGTTTCCCTTTTATTTTCTGTGTTTATATCTTGCTTAGAGAGCCCTTCTTTATGAGATTGAAAAAGTAAATTCTTACCACTGAGTTAAAAAAGTAGAGACATTTGTATATTAAGTATATAATCACCCTTGTTATTAAAGTATTTCATTTCTAATGTTTTTCAAATGCCTATTGAAAAAATTTTTGATCCACCTTTGATGTGTAAATGTGGTAAACTATGTGTGTAGATTTCCTTGTACTGAGCCCCGCTTGCTTGCATTTCTGGGTTGAATGAACCTCAATTGGTCATGACCTTCTAATGCACTGTTGAGTTTTATTTGCTAAAGATATAAAATACTTGAAATGAGATTGACTTATGATTTTCTTTGCATTTCAATTATTTTTCAGATTTGTTGTTAGTGTTATTCTGGCTTTGTAGAAATTTTGACACTTTTATTGTTTGGTCTGTCTCTGAAAAAGTTTAAATAGCTTCAGAATTTATCATGCATTTATTCAACAAGTATTTATTAAGTACTGGCACTGGAAATACAGCAATGATCAAAATAGACAGGAATGCCTTTCATCTTAGCAGGGGAAGGCAGACTGTAAACAAAGAAATAGTTAAGATATATAATATGTCAGGTGGTGGTAAGTGTTCTAGAGAAAATAAAGCAGAGGAGGGAGACAGAGGTGCTAGGAGGCAGGGCAGGGGTTGCCATTTTAAATGGGGAGGCCAGGCATGGTGACTCATGCCTGTAATCCCAGCACTTTGGGAGGCCAAGGCAGACAGATCATTTAAGGTCAGGAGTTTGAAACCAGCCTGGCCAGCATGGTGAAACCCCATCTCTACTAAAAATTAGCCAAGCATGGTGGTGGGTACCTGTAATCCCAGCTACTCAGGAAGCTAAAGCAGGAGAACTGCTCGAGCCCAGGAGGCGGAGGTTGCAGTGAGCAGAGATTGCACCATTGTACTCCATCCTGGGCAACAGAGCAAGACTCGGTCTCACAAAAAAAAAAAAAAAAAAAAAAAAAAAAAAAAAAAAAAGGGGAGGCCAGGGAAGCCTCACAGAGACAGTGACATTTGGGCAAAGACCTGAAGGAGGTGAGGGAATGAGCTGTGTATGTACTGAGAGATCAATAGAGGGAATGGCAGTCCTAAAGCCCTGAGATGGGAACTGCCCGGGGTGTTCAAAGAACAATAAGAAGATCAGAATGAGAAGGGCTAAGCCAGGGGGAAAGAAGTGTGAATTCACATCAGAGGTAGAGGGGACCCTGAGAGTAAGGAGTCATCTTTACAATGAATGGAGGAGTCACTGGAGAGTATTTCTGGTGGCTTATTTCAGGTGACAGCTCAGGTGGTTGGACCAGTGTGGGAGCAATGGAGGTGTTCAGAGGTGGTCAGACTCCCATCGAATCTTGAAGGTGGATCCACTGGGATTTGTTGGCTATTGGATGTAGGATAAGAAAAAATGGGAGAAGTCAAATTTGACTCCAGTTTTTGGCTGGAGTGACTGGAAGGATTTGTTTGCCATTTATTGAGATTGGGAAGACAGAGGCGGGGGTAGATTTCTGGGGATGATCAGTGATTCAGTTTCGGACATGATGCATTTGAGATGCTTTTCATGTATGTAAGGGAACAGGCAAGTGTGGGGTTCAGGGAGGAGGTTCAGGCTGGAAATAAGATTTGAGAACGACATAAAGATGGCTTTGAAAGCATGAGAGTAGGTGAGATTATCAAAGGAGTGGTTTTAGTAAACAAAAATGAAGAGGTCCATGGACTGAACCCCAGGCTCTTCAGCAACAAGGAGTCTGTGAACACAGGAGACTGAGATGAGGGACCAGGGAGAGAGGAGGGAAACCAGAAGGGGCTTCATGGAGGAGGGAGTGGTTCATGAGTGGGGAGTGAGAGCAGAGGATTGTGGCTCGGTGGAGGCCACAGGGGACCTTGATGAGAGTGGTTGGGGTTGGGGGAGAAGCTGGCTGGAGCCTAATAGGAGGTAATAGGGAAGAATTGGAACCAGGGAGCACAGAGGACTCTTTAAAGGAATTTTACTGTAAAGGGAAGCAGAAAAGTCTAGAGAGGGAAGTTAATTGCATTTTTTTAAAGAGGGAGAAATTATAACTGACTTGCATGCTGATGGGAATGATCCAGTAGACAGCAAAAAATAGTTGGAGTGGTGGCCTTGTGTAAGTGAGAAGGGATGGAATCTGGTGTGTAAATGGAGGGGGTGTGAGTTTAGATAGAAGCACAGACAGTGTGAACAGGAAGGGAGGCTCAGGACATGGTACAAATACAAATAGTTGGATGGGTGTGATAGAGGAGGGGGCTCATGGATGTTCTCTTCTGGTTGTTTTATTTTTCTAGTACAATATGAAGTCAGGTCATCAGCTGAGGGTGAGGATGGGAGAGATGATGGAGGTTCAAGGAGAAAGAAGATGTGAGAGGGTTGTCTAGAAGGAGGAGTAGATGGGGTACATGGTCCAGGGAAATAGAATTTTATTGCTAGGCAGAATTGAAAGACCTGTTGAGGTTAGTGGTCATTAATTGAATTTAGCAGTGCTTTTTTCTAGTTTGTTCTGCTCTGGTGGTATAGGTACCAGAATAGGTGAAAAATTGGATTTAATCAAGAGTTTGGTGGTTTAAAAAAGTGTACCTGAGGAACCATATGCCCTTGACATTTTGGGGTGGGAGGTTGGATAGGATAGTCATTTTTATTATTTTTTTCTTGTGTTTATTGGTCCATTTAGATATTCTATATCTTCTAGCGTCAGTTCTTTATCACATATTTTGCTAGAAAATGGACCATTTTGGATCAGGTTTTTTTTCTTTTGTTTGTTTTGTTTGTTTCCCCCACAGAACTTTGGAGATGCCCAGAGCAATTAAAATTGAACTTCACTTGGTGATCTAGGCCTCCAGTCTGTCATTTGCCTTGCTCTCTTCCAGTCTGTGGAAGTGATGGGAGAGAGAAGCATGCCAGCAGGTGGGCTGCATGGTTTGTTCAGCCATGTTTCATCAGTACAGTGCTGGCTACAGTCCTGTCCCTGGGAGTGAGGCAGGATAGGTGGTCAAGGAAGCGACCATGTTCTTGGGAGGCAGCAACCGCAATGACCATACAGCCAATACAATAATCCTCAGCATTTGCATTGTAACTGAGGTCATTCAAGCAAAGCTATCTTCAGTAGGGACTTTCCCCTCTAGAAAGCATGTCCATTTTGATTTTACCTGTCCGCAGACTGACCCTTTGCTCATTATAATAGTAAAAGACACACCCCTGGGTGGAGATTTAAGATGCTAATGAGACATGAGACGTATGAACAAATATGTATGGCTACTGCACATGTGCACCCAGAAGACCTCCTAGGACATGCTTACTAGCAACACCTTTTCCCACCTTATGAATAATCATGTAAGACTTCCAGAAAGGGAGTCCCCTAGTGCCAGTTTTTGCTGTCTCATCCTTACGTGCAGCCTCCCCTGAACTCTCTCAGGGTGCACTGTTGTATTAGTCCATTCTTACGCTGCTAGGAAGAAATACCCAAGACTGGGTAATTAATAAAGAGAAGAGATTTAATTGACTCACAGTTCTACATGGCTGGGGAGGCCTCAGAAAACTTACAATCATGGCGGAAGGCACCTCTTCACAGGGTGGCAGGAGAGAGAATGACAGCCAGCAGAGGAAATGCCAGATGCTTATAAAACCATCAGATTTCATGAGAACACACTCACTATCATGAGAACAGTGTGGGGGAAACTGCCCCCATGATTCAATTGCCTCCATCTGGTCCTGCCCTTGACACATGGGGATTATGGGGATTATGGAGATTGTAATTCAAGGTGAGATTTGGGTGAGGACACAGGGCCAAACCATATCAACTGTCTATTCTGCACCTAACTTTCAAAATACTATTTTTCTTTTGCAACAGATTACTCTATGTTACACCTCCTTTGCTGTGTGTCCCCTGTTTAAATTATTTTAAGCCAAGAAGACAAGAACCAAGGTATCACATCAACTGTCAACAGGAGCTGCTGATCTCTAGGCTTGCTCAGAGTTGTGAAGTTCTTGGCTGATCTCATAGGTGGTCATTTAGCTTTTGTGTATAGGACAAGTAGGAGAAGAATATTAATCCAGTAAATTAAAATAACAATCTGGGCTGGGCACAGTGGCTCATGCCTGTAATGCCAGCACTTTGGGCGGATCACCTGAGGTCAGGAGTTCAAGACTAGCCTGATCAACATGGCAAAACCCTGTCTCTACAATACAAAAATTAGCCAGGTGTGGTGGCACATGCTTGTAATCCCAGCTACATGGGAGGCTGAGGTGGGAGAATTGCTTGAACCCAGGAGGCGGAGGTTGCAGTGAGCCAAGATCGCACCACTGTACTCCAGCATGGGTGACAGAGCGAGACTCTGTCTCAAAAAACAACGACAACAACAAAAAACACTCTGAGCTGAACCACTCTGGTATATTTTGTTTTTTATAGGAGTGGGGAGGGTGGGGTGAGTGGAACCCGATAACTGTTCCCTGAGCCTCTCATAATGTGGCCAATTACCATGCACAACCTCTCCCAAAAGAAATATGCCAGGCCTGGCTGGTCTCTCAAGTAAATCCCTTTGAACTTCCCCAAATGCTGGTTAAAGCTAATTTTTCACCTGCTTCTTGCCTATATAAATGCAGGAGAAAAACACAACCATGCATGAGTAGCATGCATGAAGTTGTATGAAAATAAATTATTCAGTTTCCCCTAGATGTCTTCTGAATGGAAGGCTTCAAGAAATTGGAGCTCATGATTTGCAAATGAGGGGAAGCATAAAAATTAAAGAAACCAGGCAAGGCATGGTGGCTCACACCAGTAATTCCAACACTTTGGGGGGTCGAGGTGAGCGAATCCCTTGAGCTCAGGAGTTCGAGATCAGCCTGGGCAACATGGTGAAACCACATCTCTAAAAAAAAAATATATATATATATATATAGAAATAAACCGAAATACAGCTATCAGAAGCTACCTTCAGCATTCAGGAGAGCTGAGGTCGTACTGCAAGTAGAGATTTCAATTTAGGCTCAGTCACCTTGCTCTGTAGTCTGTCACCCGGTGCTTCCCAGACTGTGTTCCTGGAGAATTCTGATCCCTCATGGTAAAAGAAAAACTTCAGCTGAATTAAATTTAAAGGAGTTTAATTGAGCAATCATGATTCGCGAATCAGGCAGCCCTCAGAATCACAGCAGATTCAGAGAGGCTCTAGGGATGCCTCGTGGTCAGAACAAATTTACAGGCAAAAAAAGGAAAGTGACGTACAGAAATCAGAAGGGAGGTATAGAAACAACTGGATTAGTTACAGGTTGGTGTTTGCCTTATTTGAACAGTTTGAACACTCAGCAGCCTATGAGTGGTTGAAGTGTGGCTGCTGGGATTGGCCAAGACTCAGCTATTGTTATAGGCACATACTCCTAAATTAGGTTTTCAAATATTGTGGGAGCCTGCCCCCGATAGTCACGTAGTTCTTTTTTATTTTCCCTAAGTGTCAGCCGGTCTGAGAAATAAAGGGAAAGAGTACAAAAGAGAAAAATGTTAAAGCTGGGTGTCTGGGGGAGACATCAGATGTTGGCAGGTTCCGTGATGCCCCCTGAGCCGTAAAACCAGTGAGTTTTTATTAGCGATTTTCAAAAGGGGAGGGAGTGTACGATAGGGTGTAGGTCACAGAGATCACATGCTTCACAAGGTAATAAGATATCACAAGGTAAATGGAGGCAGGGCGAGATCACAGGACCACAGGACCAGGGCAAAATTAAAATTGCTAATGAAGTTTCGGGTAGGCATTGTCATTGATAACATCTTATCAGGAGACAGGGTTTGAGAGCAGAGAACCGGTCTGACCAAAATTTTATTAGGCGGGAATTTCCTTGTCCTAATAAGCCTGGGAGCGCTAAGGGAGACTGGGGCTTATTTCATCCCTACAGCTGCAACCGTAAAAGAAGCCACCCCTAAAGCAGCCATTTCAGAGACCGACCCTCAGGGACGCATTCTCTTTCTCAGGGATGTTCCTTGCTGAGAAAAAGAATTAAGTGATATTTCTCCCATTTGCTTTTGAAAGAAGAGAAATATGGCTCTGTTCCACCCAGCTCACCGGCAGTCAGAGTTGAAGGTTATCTCTCTTGTTCCCTGAACACTGCTGTTATCCTGTTCTTTTTTCAAGGTGCCCAGATTTCATATTGTTCAAACACACATGCTCTACAAACAATTTGTGCAGTTAATGCAATCATCACAGGGTCCTGAGGTGACATACATCCTCCTCAGTTTACGAAGATGACAGGATTAAGAGATTAAAATAAAGACAGGCATAGGAAATCACAAGGGTATTGATTGGAGAAGTGCTAAGTGTACATGAAATCTTCACAATTTATGTTCAGAGATTGCAGTAAAGACAGGCATAAGAAATTATAAAAGTATTAATTTGGGGAAGTAATAAATGTCCATGAAATCTTCACAATTTATGTTCTTCTGCCATGGCTTCAGCTGGTCCCTCTGTTCAGGGTTCCTGACTTCCCACAACATTCGATCTTGTCTACCTACTAAGTTAGGTTATGGTTTGTCCACAAGGACTGAAATATAGAAGTAAGAAATATAGAAAGTAGGGGTCCTGGCTGGGTGTGGTGGCTCATGCCTGTAATCCCAGCACTTTGGGAGGTCAAGGCGAGCAGATCACGAGGTCAGGAGTTCGAGATTAGCCTGACCAACATGGTAAAACCCTGTCTCTACTAAAAATACAAAAATTAGCTGGGCATGGTGGTGCACACCTGTAATCCCAGCTACTTGAGAGGCTGAGGCAGGTGAATCACTTGAACTTGGGAGACGGAGGTTGCAGTGAACGAAGATCGCATCATTGCACTCCAGCCTGGGCAACAGAGTGAGACTCCATCTAAAACAAACAAAAAAAGAAGTAGGGATCCTTCTCAGGCCATGTTTAGTTTGCTGTAACACTCACTAAACTCTTTGTGGGGCAAGGGTTCTGTGGTCGGATCAATTTAGTAAAAGCTGAAAATTCTGTCCCTTTCTTGAAGATTCACAACACACTTCATTTATGTAATCATGTAATAAGCTCTTTCTATCTGCCAGGCTTTATTCTGGGCTCTGGGAGAATAGTAATAAAGGAAAGCAAATGCAATTGCTGCTTTCATGGATCTTTTACCCTAATAGGGAGATGGACATTAATCAAATAGCCAGACAAATAATGTATCATTACGAACTAAGGTAAGTTCTACAAAAGAAGGGAATATGCTTATAGGAAACCTAGGCAAGGGGTGAGGGAAAGTCGCTTTGAGGAAAGGATGCAAACAGCTATCTGAAGCTTGCAGAATTAGCATTAACGAGGCCAACGGCCAGATCTTGAGGCTTTAGGACGTCCAATAAAAATATACTGTGATTGGCCAGGCACGGTGGCTCACGCCTGTAATCCCAGCAGTTTGGGAGGCTGAGGTGGGAGGATCACCTGAGGTCAGGAGTTCAAGACCAGTCTGACCAATATGATGAAACCCCATCTCTACTAAAAATATAAAAATTATCCAGGCATGGTGGCATGCGCCTATAATCCCAGCTATTAGGGAGGCTGAGAAAGGAGAATCACTTGAACCCGGGAGGCGGAGGTTGCAGTGAGCTGAGATCATGCCATTGCACTCCAGCCTGGGCAACAAGAGCGAGACTCCGTCTCAAAAAAAAAAAAAAATTTAAAAAAATTTATATATAAATATACTGTGATCCACATATGTAATTACAATTTCTCCAGCAACCACATTATTAAAAGCAAAAAAAAGTGAAAATTATTTTAATAATATATTTTACCTAACTCAGTCTGTCCAAAATATTATTTCAATATGCATTCAACATAAAAATTATTAATGTAAGGATTTACAGTTTTTTTGTCTTAAGTCTTCAAAATCTGGTGGGTATTTTCTGCTTACAGCACATCTCAATGGAGACTAGCCATGTCTCAAGTGCTCAGTAGCCATAGGGGGCCTGTGGATGCTGCATTCAATGACATGGATCTAGAGAAACTGGTGGCAGGGCCAGTGTGGCAGGAAGGCAGAGGGACGAGAGTGTGAGGTGCTGCCACTCACCTGGGCCAGTCCATGGAAGGCGGTGTAAGCATGTTAAGGATCTTGACCTTGAAGCTGAGCCACCAATGGCATAAAACATATTAAAAGTCCTGAGAAGTTCTGCAGTGAAAGAGCCCGTTCTTGCTTGTTTAACTCAGAGTTCCCATTTTTATTCTATGTAATACCTAACAAGGTCCTAGGGCCACACATTGGGAAATGCTGCTCTACTTGACTACACTTAAAGGAAGTCTTGCTGCTAATATAAACTTAAGCAAGAGCCAGTTACGGTGGCTCATGCTTGTAGTCTCAGATACTGGGGAGGCTGAGGCAGGAGGATGGCTTAAGGCCAGGAGTTCAAGACCAGACTGGACAACATAGTGAGACTCTGTCTCTATAAAATACCAAAAAGAAAAATTAGCTGGGTGTAGCAGCATACACCTATGGTTCCAGCTACTTGGGAAGCTGAGGTGGGAGGAATGTTTGAGCTCAGAAGTTCAAGACTGCAGTGAGCTATGGTCAAACCACTGCACTCCATAAGACAGTGCAGGGAGACAGAACGAGACGCTGTCTCAAAAAAAAAAAAAAAAAAAAACACCCAGAAAAACCCCCAAAAAACCCTTAAGCAGTTGGAGGTTTCAGGCCTCTCAACTTATTGAGGGGATAGCCAAGGCTACATGTTATCCATGAGACCAGGGAAGCATAGAGATACTGCCTGGTGGAAGCTTGGCACTCCCTTTCTAAACTTTGTAGGCAGCAAATAACTCAGGAGGATCCAAGTGCTAGCCAAGAGCCAAGAAGTAAGAGCTTTTCTTCCTTTAAGGTCTTCCCAAGTCTTACCTGCCTCTAATGGTCTGTCCTATCAATTTGCTTCACTTAATACTTTTTCTCTTCTCTGCACTTGGAATTCAGAGTTGAGTAAACTGTGCATTCATTTATATTTGTCATTTCTTTTTGAGTTTTCTACAGCACCTAGAACAATGCCAGAAATGTGGTAGGTGTTCAGTGAGTATTTGAAGGGGTCATGTTTGTATTAGTTTTTTCAGGCAATGGTATGTTTTTATTTCAGGTCTTCTACTAAGTCTGGTCCTCTCAGTCCTTCATCATCTTTTCTGTATTTGAATGGGGAGAGGCCATGGGAAAAGCACCGATCTTGGAATTAGAGGCTGGGTGCCATGGCTTACACCTGTAATCCCAGTGCTTTGGGAGGCCCAGTCAGGAGGATCGTTTGCCCAGGAGTTTGAGACCAGCCTGGGCAACATAGCGAGACCCTGTCTCTACAAAAACATAAAAGAAAATAAGGTCAGGCATGGTGGCTCACGCCTGTAATTCCAACTCTTTGAGAGGCCGAGGCAGGTGGATCACCTGAGGTCAGGAGTTCGACACTAGTCTGGCTAACACAGTGAAACCCCATCTCTACTAAAAATACAAAAATTAGCTTGGTGTGGTGGTGCGTACCTGTAATCCCAGCTACTTGGGAGGCTGAGGCAGGAGACTTGCTTGAACCCTGGAGGTGGAGGTTGCAGTGAGCTGAGATCACACCACTGTACTCTAGCCTGGGGGACAGAGCAAGACTTCATCTCAATAAATAAATAAATAAATAAATAAATAAATAAATAGCTGGGCATGGTGGCAGGCACTTGTAGTCTAGCAGCTTGGGAGGCTGAGGTGGGAAGATCACTTGAGCTCAGGAATTTGAGGCTACAGTGAGCCATAATTTTGTCTCTGCACTCCAGTCTGAGTGACAGAGTGAGACGCTGTCTCAAAAAAAAAAAAAAAAAAAAAAAAAAAAAAAGAAATGGAATTAGTAACCCAACATTGTGTTCCATCCCTGACTTTTTACCAACTGTGTGACCTTGAGCAAGTCAGTGAATGTGGCTGGGTCTTGGGATCATTATCTGTAAAGTGAGATGGTTGTACTAAATGATCTCTAAGGTTTATTTTAGTTTTAACACTGTAGATCTATGCTGTCCAATATGGTAGCAACCAGCTACATGTGGCTATTGAGCCCTTGAATATGGCTAGTCCGAACTGACATGTGCTGTAAGTGTAAAATACACACTGGATTTCAAAACAAAAATGTAAAATATCTCAATAATTTTTTTATATTGGCAACATGTTGAAATAATGTTTTGGATATGTTGGGTTAAGTAAAATATATTATTAATATTAATTTCTTTTAAAAAATGTTTTTGCTTATTTATTTGGGTAGAGTTGAGGTCTCCTTATGTTGCCCTGGCTGGTCTCAAATGCCTAGCCTCAAGCCATCCTTCCACTTTGGCCTCCCAAAGTGCCAGGATTACAGGCGTGAGCCACCACACCCAGTCACTTAATTTTAATTTCACGTGTTTCTTTTTACCTTTATAATAGGACCACTAGGAAACATAAAATTATATATGTGCCACTATGGACTGAATTGGGACCCCCTCAAATTCCTATGTTGAAGCCCTAACTCCCTATGATGTATTTGGAGATGGGGCCTGTGGGAGATCATTTGGTTTAGATGAGGTTATGAGGTGAGGCACCATGATGGGATTAGAGTTGTTATTGGAAGAGACATCAGCGTGTTCTCTCTCTCTCTCTCTCCTCTCTCTCTCTCTGCCATGTGAGGACACAGTGAGAAGGCAGCCATCTATAAGCCAGAAAGAGGGCCCTCACCAGAAACCGACTATGCTGGTACCCTGATCTTGGACTTCTAGTCTCCAGAACTATGAGAAAATAAATTTCTGTTTAAAGCCACTAAGTCTATGGTATTCTGTTCTGGCAGCCCAAACTGACCAAGACATGTGGTTTGTATTATATATTTCTGTTGGACAGCATTGGTCCAGATATCTGGGAACTCCTACATACCAGCCAGCCTTCTGGCACTTGTAACTTTCTGTATTGTGTCTGTGAGAGCACAGGCATGGTCTCCAGGCCAGTGTTTCCTCCCTAGCAGCTGCTCAATAAGCTTCTGGCAATTAAGTCATTTTCTTGGTTGTAAGAATATAAACAGTCTCTGGATAATGTATGTAAAAGAGGACCTCATTAAGAGAATATTGGGTAACAACTGGAATCTGCAGGGCAGAAGAACCAGGCTTGGAGGATATACTCAGGCAGACAGCAATGTCCCAAATCCCACTGCAGACTAGTCTGGGGGTGACTCCACTGCTGCCCCAGAGAACCAGAGCTGGCTGTCCATTGGCAGAGTGGCGTGGGTATGTGCTTCCAGCCTCATTAGCTTCCAGTTCAGAGTTCAGTTGACTGAGTTTGAATCGGGGACTCTAGCTGCAAGAGAGGCTGGGGCTGGGAAGGTGAGCAATTGCTTTTGAGCTTTTTTTTTAGTGGAGAGTTGGGTCTTATCATAAGCAGAAGATTTATTCCTTTAACATTGGAAGGGTCTTTAGATGCTGGGCTGCCACATAAGGATGGAACCCTTTCCTTGTGTTGTCTGAGACCTTGAAATTTTGACTGCAACACAGCAGAAGTTCCACCAAGACTCCTCAGCTGGAACTCCTCCAGGCGAGAGGCTCTTCAGATCTCCTTGCTCTTGGGAAGGATGAAGCAGAACAGTTGACATCATACATTCTAATGCTACAATTATAATTTCATGATGTCCTTTGAAAATTCTCGCATGTTGTTTTAATGTGGAGACACAGGAGGGCACTCTAACCAACTAGCAATAAAACCTAAATGGTTTCATAGCCTTGGCAGTTAAAAAATAGATGTTGATTTGTTGAACCTGTAAAACACAGGTTTTTCATTTATTTATTTATTTATTTATTTGCAAAGGAGTTTCACTCTTGTTGCCCAGGCTGGAGTGCAATGGTGCGATCTCGGCTCACCACAACCTCCGCCTCCCAGGTTCACGCGATTCTCCTGCCTCAGCCTCCCGAGTAGCTGGGATCATAGGGATGCGCCACCACGCCCAGCTAATTTTTTGTGTATTTTTAGTAGAGATGGAGTTTCTCCATGTTGGTCAGGCTGGTCTCGAACTTCTGACCTCAGGTGATCCGCCCGCCTCGACCTCCCAAAGTGTTGGGATTACAGGTGTGAGCCACTGCGCCCGGCCGGGTTTTTCTTTTTTTCTAGGCAGGATAACTAACTTTGCAGGACTACCTTCCAACAATACCCTGCAAAATACCCTAGCTTCCGTGGGGGTATCTCACCTATAACAAAGGCTCTCAAGACACACTCTCCACATTATCCAGTTAATGTTCTAGGGACCATGGCTATGAGCAACTCAGAACAGGGAAGGAGTTTTTTTCTTCTGATGTCCAGGCTGGAGTGTAGTGGTGTGATCATGATACATTGCAGCCCTGAACTCCTGGGCTCAAGGACTCCTTCCGCCTCAGCCTCCCAAGTATTAATAGCTTGCACTACAGGTGTACCACCTTGCCTGGCTAATTAAAAAAATTTTTTTGGTAGAGATGAGTGTCTATGTTGCCAGGGTTAGGGAAGAGGACTTTTGACTACAGCTTACCCCCTGCCTCAGCCACTAGACCAGGTTGCCAAGAGCTCACATTTAAAGGTCAATTGGCCAAATTGAACCTAGAGCAGAGAAGAGAGACCTGGTTGTCTTGAGACCTTCTTCAAATCTGCAGCCTGTCCCCATGACTCAGTTTTCCCATCTGTAAAATGGAGATAACATTAGACCTATGCCTGAATAGTTTCCTCATGAAGAGAGAGACAGAGTGGGAACAACATATCTGGGGGTGATATTTACCATCGCATACAGACCATTGAGTTCTATACTAAAAAACTAAAGCCCGTCTGCGTCTTGTTAATGAATGATAGCACACGGGAGGGACAAAGCGTGCTCTGCTGGCAGCTGGAGTAACAAAAGTAATGAGGCGAGGTCGGAACAGGATCTGCTGGCTCCGGCTCGGTTTCCTCACACAGGTCTCTCCAGTTGGATCCTCGACGCTAGGGAGGAAGGGGCGCGGGACTGCTGTGGGGGTTTTCCCTCCCCAGGCAGGGGCAGGACCTGTTCCGGGCGACTGCAGGGTTAAGGGTATCGTCTTAAAGAGCCGGATCCTCCCGGCTGGAGCGAGGCTGGATGGCGGGGCGCAGCCTCTCAGCCTCTCGCACCCGCCCTGCGTCCGCAGTGGTTGTTGGCGCAGCCGCCCCGTCGGTGTTCCGGGCTCAGTCCCCGCTCCCCAGCGCCAGACGCAGACTCCGGGCCAAGTTCTCCCTCCGCTCGCTGCTTTCTGCCCCAGGACCCGGATCAATAAAGGGAAGGAGAGCCGGGAGGAAATGATGGAGAACAGAGAGAAAGGAGATGCTTGATTTCACTCGCCAAGGAGTGAGTGCTCATCGGCAGACACTGGGCGCTGGCCACGCGTCTTAGACTCCAAATCTTGGCTCACTGGTCCCTTTGGGGAGGTCGCCTGGTGTTCCCGTAGCCCTCCACCCCACCATAGGAGAGCGCCTGCCACGAGCTCCGCTCCTCGCTAAGTGCTTTGCTACGTCAACTCTTAGTTTTCCCAACATCCCTAAGCCGCCGATACATTATCACCCACGTATTGCGGACGAGAGAACCGCCTCGGAGAAGCTGGCTGGCTCGCTTGGAGTTCTGCAGCTAGTGGCGGAGCGAGGATTCCGAGCAGGTACTGTGCGATCCTCCAGCGCCGGCCGCAGCTCACAGCCCCTTAGCTCCGCCGGGTTATTGTGCGGCCGCGCCTTCTGCACCTGTTGCGGCCCTCGCTAGGCGGGAGGGGAGGGAGAAGAGGAGGACAAAGGGGATGACCAGGTGGCTCTCCCCCGACGGACTCCCGGCCCAGGGAGCGGATAGACCACTCCCAGAGAGTGTGTGGCTTTGCGCCTTGGAGAGGATGCTCTCCTTCTCCAGGGATCGCGTCCCCAGCGGACGCAGGGTTTCAGTGAAATGTCCGCCTCCGCCACTTGGGATGGCAGTGGGGAGAGGAGGATCTGGGTGTCCGGAGGAGGGCAGTGGGAGAAAGCTGGAGCTGCTGGAGTCGCAGCTGCCTGCGGAGCGGGCCCGGGAGGAAGCGGGGCCGAGCGTGCGGCGTCCACGCGGTGAGTGTGCAGCGCTTTCATTCAAACTTTCTGCAGTCTCGGTTCCGGCGTCAGCAAGGTGTGACCAATCAGAGCCCAGAGACGGGAATAAATTATGCAAATCACCATCTGGCGATGGGTCAGATGACTCCCATACTTTTAAAAACTACCTCTATAGGAGCGTGACAGCAGCGAGCCCTTGCCTCCCGGCGTCTCAGGAAGGGGGCAGATCTGGTTCTGGGGCAAGCCGTTCACACTCGCTCCCTGCCACCGCCCGGGCTCCGTGCCGCCAAGTTTTCATTTTCCACCTTCTCTGCCTCCAGTCCCCCAGCCCCTGGCCGAGAGAAGGGTCTTACCGGCCGGGATTGCTGGAAACACCAAGAGGTGGTTTTTGTTTTTTAAAACTCCTGTTTCTGGGGAGGGGGTGTGGCGGGGCAGGATGAGCAACTCCGTTCCTCTGCTCTGTTTCTGGAGCCTCTGCTATTGCTTTGCTGCGGGGAGCCCCGTACCTTTTGGTCCAGAGGGACGGCTGGAAGGTAACGTGCATTTGTTTTTATTCCCCCCAGGCACTTCTCTGTGCTGGGTCCCCTCTGTCTTGCTGATTCTTCAAACCCTCCTTGTTCCTATGAAATTCGTCCTTTCCCACTGCGCTGCCCATTCTCTCCTCCAATCCACCTTGGAGTCCACCTGTCTCTCTGCTGGTCTGATGGGGGCATCCCCGGCAAGTCATGCAAAAGGCAAAGGCTGGCAGGGTGCGCTGGCTCTTGCCAGCCCTCCCACCCCCACCTCCTTCCCTTATACGGCTCCCTAAGCCAGTGCTGGTGCTGTCCAGCCAGCCGAGCGGCCTGGCAGCAGCTCTGAAACCTTGTCATCATGCCTGAACCTGGAGGTTTGAGAGGCAAGAAGGTTGTCAGAGCTGTGTCTCCTGGAGCTGCCTTTTAATCTTGGTGTAGGTGTCTTGAAAGTTCAGGTGGCAGGGTAGCTGGCTTTGGTTTGATTCGTGCTTGCAGGGAGCGTCTGGTGGGTCGCTTGTGCTTAGAAGCTGCCGGGCCTATTCCCCCAGGTTGCCAGCCTTTTCCTCTTCAACACTCCTGTGCTCCCCCGACTCTTCCTCTTCCCACTCCTCCTCCCTTTCCTCCGCCTGGCTTTTAGCTTCTCTTCCTCTTGGGTTCTGTATGGCAGCCTTTGCCAGTGGAGGCAGCTTGCCCTGGGGGAGCCAGAGTCAGTCAGCTCTGGGGGAATCAGAATCAGAGTGAGAACTAAGTCAGCTGATAAGCAGTGGAGGGCTGGGGAGCCTCTAAACGGAACCCCATCATCTCATCTTCTAGTCTGCTGAGGTTGTGCCAAATGGTCTGTGTGGGCTTGTGTATGTGTGGGAGGGTTACTGTGAATGAATGGAAAGCCTTGCTTTACTCAACCTGTTTCCAACTCTGGTGCTAACTAGAAGCATTGCCTAGGGCAGGTCTCATCTCTGGCTCCTCACCTGTAAAATGCTAAAGTTCCTTCTAACTTCTGTGTTCTGGGCCTCTGAGTATGTGTGAGTCATTTCCTTCATTGCAAAAAGTATTTACTGCATACCTACTTAGTGTCAGACACTATTCTGGGAGCAGGGGAGAGAGCAGTGGACAAAATAGATGGCAATCTGTGCCCTTGTGACACTTACATTTCAGTGGTGGGAAGACAGACAGTGCACTGATTAAAATATCAGTGGTGCTCAGTATTATGGAGAAAAATCAAGCAGAGGAGGAAGGTGGGGCATGTTGGTGGGGGAAGGTGGTGGGATTTTATGATGTGGTCAGGGAAGGCCTTTCTGGAGAAGTTGACCATTGAGCAAAGAGCTGAAGGGGGTGAGAGAAGGAGCCATGAGGACATCTGGGTGAGGAACAATCAGAAAGTCCCAGAGGCTGAAGTGACCCAGGCCAAAAGTAGTAGGAATGTACCTAGAGAACTTTGGGGTCAGAGCAGGTCAGACGCTAAGAGGAAGAGTCTTTGTCTATATGTGGGTTTATCCGCAGATCTGTCTCAGGAATCTAGGAGACTTCTTTTCTCCTAGGTTTCCCCATCTGGCCTCTGCATGAGTGGCTATCTGGGTAGAAGGTGGGGAGTTGTCGAACTCATTATGTCCGTGATTCAAATTTCTGCTGGTTGGGGCTTTTGTTCATTACTTTCATGACGGTTAACCTGACTTCCGCTCATGTGCATTCAGCAGCATTTTCTGGAACCTTATCCCTCTTACATCTGCTGCATTCTTCCCCCCTCTCCCTCCTTTCCCCTCTGCCCTCTCCACCACTATATCTCTTTCCTTTTGGTATCTTCTTCCTTTTGCTTCTTAACTCTGAGATAAATTAACTCCAAGATGGTCATTTGACATCTTTCCCTGCTGGGTGATAGGAGAGTCTGATACTCTAACTTTCTAGCCAGTTATCCAGTGATGCATCCCAGGATGGCTGAAAGAGTGCTGGGTGGGGTCTATTTATGACTTTCTGAAACGGTGTCATGATGACAGCACCTACTTAGTGTTAAGCCACAGTGGCCATCAGTGACATGAGCTGCACTTTGGGAGCAGGGCTGTCTCCTAGGTGGCACTGTGCATGAGCAGTGAAGCTGGAAGGGGGGATTTTTGTTGCTTTTAGGAGTTTCTCCATGGCTTTAGTCATTTACTTAACAAACCAGATGAATGCCTGGCACATGCCATCACTAGAAAGGGCACTGAGGATGCCTGAGTTTCCCTAGATGGGAACACTAGGGGAAGCCTATTTTCCAGCAGGTCAACAGCCTCTTGCCTCCAATTCCAAAATCCACAAACTCTCAAAATTGGAAAATGTGTTTGGTAACTTGTTTGGCAGCAAGACCTGGCCTTACCTGATCTGAACTTATTTGGCAGCAAAAACCTGGCCTGAGGTAACAGGAGGCTATTGGTTATCTTTATATTTGCCCTCAAATGTGAGTGGTTATGTATTCTCTGCAGAAATATTAGGGTGTTGGATCCAGGGGGAATAGCCCAGGCCCCACTGGCAGCATTATATAATATATGGTGTATGCTCCATGATGCCTTTCTAAAATCTGAAAACTTCTAAATTCTGAAACTCACCTGCTCCCAAGCATTTCAGAAAAAGAATTGAGAACCTGTACTCTAAAAGTAGGAAGGAAGTAGAACTCCTTTTGATAGGAAAGAAGAGGGAAATGCAAGAGAGAGATCTATTTATTTCAGAGTGACAGTAATTAATACTAGTGACTAATTAATACTCTTTAAGTATAAATGAGATGTCCTTTTTTATAAAATGTTCACAGTTTTTCTGGGAGGTGAAAAGGGAACATTCAGCAGATGTAAAAACCGAAACCCAGATGGCTTAAGCAATTTGCTCACGACTGAACTAGAATCAGACCCCAGGTCTCTCACTCCGCAAGTCTGCTAGATGCACCCACGCTCTGTTCTGTCTCCCCAGATAAGCTCCACAAACCCAAAGCTACACAGACTGAGGTCAAACCATCTGTGAGGTTTAACCTCCGCACCTCCAAGGACCCAGAGCATGAAGGATGCTACCTCTCCGTCGGCCACAGCCAGCCCTTAGAAGACTGCAGTTTCAACATGACAGCTAAAACCTTTTTCATCATTCACGGATGGACGGTGAGCCCGGGGAGGGAGCTCTGTGGCTTTATATAAGGTTTGATTCCCTTTGTTTTGGTCAATTAGAAAGAATTCTGGTGTTTCCAGATTCCAAACCCTCTTCCCCCCTTTCCTTGTGGGCTGCTTGTATTTCAGACAGCTGTGAAGAATGTAATGGGCATTCACTAAGGGGCAATCTGGACTCCAGCAGGGTGGTATTAATGATGGCATACAACGGGCTTTCAGAAAGTGGCTCTCCTGAGGGCAGCAGCCCAGCTCCACTGGCTCTTAAGGACCCCTCTAATTACACTTAATTACGCTGGTCAACCACTGCCTGGAGGGGGCTGTCCTGCCATGAGAGCTGAGCTTAACTAAAGCAACTTGACTGGCTCTGAGAACCTATGAGTAGCCAGCTGGCCTGGATTGCTGACTGCCCTTGGCATAGTGCCCTCCTGTTTGCATAGAGATAGCCCCGTTTAAAGGCACTGGGGCTCTTTATATGCCCTAGCTGAGCAATTCACATTGAAAAGCCCATGACAAACTTCAACAAAAAAGGGCTTTAGTGCTCAGCTTCAGAAGCTTTTGACCAGCGAGGAATTTATTCATTCATATAATGACAGTCTGTAGGGAAATGGCACTATTAAGTGAGCAGATTTCTGCCTGGGCTAATTGGAAGGGGACAGTCCTCCTCTTAATGATGAGAAATTCATATCTGTTACATGCTTTTGGGGTCTTTAAATCTGTCATCCATGGTTGAGTTCAGGGGCAGGAGAGGGTAGGTGCCTGCCTACCTAGTTGAATGAAGAGATAATTAAGAGCCTGTCTAACCCTGCTCATCACACAACCTACAATCAGAATCATATGTGTGAATCTTTTTAAGGCCCCCTGTCAAAATGCAAATACAAGCTGCCTGCGACTTACAAGTAGGTTGCATTCCAGAAAGTTCTTTTGTAATCTGTTTGGAACTTGGAACAGCAGTTTCCCATAGAAGCAAGATTGTAAATGGTGTTTGGGTTCCCAGGCTAGGCACAGAAAATCTATTTATTTGATAATGTGCTTGTGGATAGGTTTACAACTGGACCTAGTCACCATTTATAACTTTGTTTCTGTGGGAAAATATGTTCTGAGTTGTAATTTGGGATTCCGGGGACAGATTTTCCCTACTCTGGGGTCAAGAGGGATGGCAGAGATGGGTTGTGGGAAGGGGTCATTTGTTAACTCTGCATTCACCTAGGAGACAGCATCTCCCTGCATCTCTAAGAGAGAAGCTAATTCTCCAGGGCAACCCTCCCTAGCTGCCTTTGAAGGATGGACCAGGCCACTTGCCTGCCTGTAACAGGGACTCAGACCAGCCTCATGCCAGTATCACCCTTAACACGTATCTCATAGTGGCCCTAACAGACAGTGGGGCAACAGTATAGGACATTAGCTAGGAAAGTTTTGATGGGAAATACTGGGGATGTAAAGAGCAATGGAAGACAAATACCTGCATAGTGATTCTGCCTGTGCTGGTCCTGCTTATGTGCAAATGTTTGGTCCCTGAGCAGCCAATGTGCAGGTTCTAAAATTGTCTGGGGGCACTGGGCATGGTGGCTCACGCCTATAATCCCAGCACTCTGGAAGGCCTAGGTGGGAGGATCGCTTGAGCCCAGGAGTTCAAGACCAGCCTGGGCAACATAGTGAGATCCTGTTGCTGCAAAAAGTTTAAAAATTACCCAGGCATGGTGGCATATGCCTGTAACCCAGTCACTCTGGAGGCTGAGGTGGGAGGATCCTCAGCTCAGGAGTTGGAGGCTATCATGAGCTGAGATTGTTGTCAGTGCACTCCAGCCTGGGCAACAGAGTGAGACCCTGAGTCAAAAAAAAAAATTAACTGGGGAGAGGGTCATATAGAAAGGAATTCCATATTTTTTAGGATTTCTGAAACCAAGAATAAAAAATAACTTCCACTTTTCTCTGCAGATGAGCGGTATCTTTGAAAACTGGCTGCACAAACTTGTGTCAGCCCTGCACACAAGAGAGAAAGACGCCAATGTAGTTGTGGTTGACTGGCTCCCCCTGGCCCACCAGCTTTACACGGATGCGGTCAATAATACCAGGGTGGTGGGACACAGCATCGCCAGGATGCTCGACTGGCTGCAGGTACTGGGGGATGAGAGGGAGTCTCCTGTCGCCAGCAGGATCTCAAACCCAATCTTCTTAAGAAATGCAGGTCATGCATCTGTTGCCATGAACTTCTGGAGTCTGATAAAAATCTTTGAGATTAAAAGTTTTATTGAATTAAGTATTGTTTGGAATACTTGAAAGCTGGGACTTTTTGAGAGCCTTTTAATTATTGATAGATCTCTGGATTTTTCCTGTTACTTAATTTGCTGAAAATTGGCCTTATGGGTTGTTTCTTCCTGATCTTAGAAACAGACGCCCTTAGGTTGGTTGGGGATGGCCAGGAACCAGGCCGGGCTTGTGATCTGAAATTCCTACAAAGCCTGCTCTTGTCTCTGAAGCATGGCTGTGCTGAGGGTGGGGAGGGGGTTATTTCAAAAATGCAGCCTAATATCTCTTTTCTTTGAGACGGAGTCTTGTTTTGTTGCCCAGGCTGGAGTACAGTGGTGTGATCTTGGTTCACTGCAACCTCCACCTCCCAGGTTCAAGCGATTCTCCTGCCTCAGCCTCCTGAGTAACTGAAACTACAGGCGTGTGTCACCATGCCCAGCTAATTTTTTTGTATTTTTAGTAGAGATGGGATTTCACTGTGTTAGCCAGGATGGTCTTGATCTCCTGACCTCATGATCTGCCTGCCTAGGCCTCCCAAAGTACTGGGATTACAGGCATGAGCCACCGTGCCCAGCCTGCCTGATACCTCTTTTATAATATGAAGTGTGGAAAACAGATCTTGAAGTCTTATATTTACTTTTTTTTTTTTGAGACAGAGTCTTGCTGTCACCCAGGCTGGAGTGCAGTGCCATGATCTTGGCTCACTGCAACCTCTACCTCCTGGGTTCAAGCAATTCTCCTGCCTTAGCCTCCCAAGTAGCTGGGATTACAGGTGTGAGCCACCATGCCCAATTAATTTTTGTATTTTTAGTAGAGATGAGGTTTCACCATGTTGGCCAGACTAGTCTCTAACTCCTGACCTCAGGTGATCTGCCTGCCTCGGCCTCCCAAAGTGCTGGGATTAGAGACGTGAGCCACCGCACCCAGCCTATTTACTTTTAATAGGTTAATAATCTGCCTGAGATCAGTGGATTTAGCTGGGAGAAGGCAGGGCAGGGTACACTGTCAAAGCGGCACCATTATCTGGGCAATTCCGGCCTGGCCTTCCTTGTTCCCATGGAATGGGATGAATTCTGGCAGAATTCTGGTCAGGATTCTCGAGCAGTCCCTCTGTCCTCTGCCTAAGCTCTTCTATAGAGTTTGGTTTCCGAGCCATGGGGTTACCTCCTTACCCCCCAGATGAGTGCTCTGACAGGGGACAATGCGTCAAGTCTGGGGTCCCACATGGGCTTATGAGGAGGAGGTTGGCAGCTCCTGGGGCTGGGTGGAGGTCAGGCCTTAGAGGGCAGGCAGAGGGCGTTCTGCTGAGGGCTGTGGTTGGCACTGCAGTCTCCAGTGAGTACGGCAGCTTTGACCTCCTCACCACCACCCTCCCCTCTCTTAGATACTGCCAGAAAGAACAGGAAATGTGTAGGGAACAGCCACATACGCAGCCTCCAGTCATACCCTCCACCCTGTCCCCACACTTGGCATTTGCAGTGCCACCAGGTCCTTTTGGCCTCCCCTAAGCTGGCTGTGACCCACACATGTAGCATCACCAGCAAAGCCAGTGGGGCCCTGGGGAGTCTCTGTGCCCACGGCCCCTGCATCTCCTCCTGCTCCGTGACTGAGTTGTTGAACTGCTGGTGATTCTGGGGGCTCTGGACCCTGCTCTTCTGCTCACATACTTTGGTGACTTTCTATAGGAAAAGGACGATTTTTCTCTCGGGAATGTCCACTTGATTGGCTACAGCCTCGGAGCGCATGTGGCCGGGTATGCGGGCAACTTCGTGAAAGGAACGGTGGGCCGAATCACAGGTGAGCTCCACTTCCATCACTAAAGGGCTCCCTCAGCTGCGCTAAGCCAGAATGCTCCCAAATGAGGCAGCAGAGTGAGTCATAGAAAGCTAGCTTTGGAAGGAACCTGGAAAGCATCTAATTCAAAACTTCCCAAGCGTTTTTAGTCACAAGAAACTTTTTTTTTTTTTTCCAAATTGAACTCGCATAGGCCCGCCGTATATGAGACATAGAAAGGGGGGTGCTGTGGGTGAAGTGGGGTGGGTATATGGCGGCTTGTGTTAGCCTTGCCAATGTGGGCGTTCCCCTTCCCTATAGGCATCTCAGAGTCTCAGAGCACCAGGGAACACAGTTTGAAAACCATAGGCCTGGTCCAATAGGTGAGGAAACAAACACAGAGAGGTGAGGCAACTTGCCCAGGGGCAAACAGCTAATAACTCAAGAGCGGAAGCTGGATGGAGCCCTGGCCCCAAAGCTTTTGGGTGTTCCCTTCAGGTCTCCACCCAAGGACTCAGGGGAAAAGAATGAATAGTAGATTTTAGTTTGAATTCTGCCTCTGATTTCTATCTTGTCTCCCAATAGCCTCTTTCCCATGTTAAGGGAGCATATTTATGAATGAGAGCTACCAATCTGGAACGGGTGGTTCAACTTTGTAATAAAAGGAACCTTTCTGATACTGGTCCCCAGGGGGTCAATAGAAAATTGAATTTTCCATGTTGAAAACTGCATCTTAGTGAGCTTTTAACATGAGAGTTTGGATTAAATCATTTAATGATTGTGAAAAGTGTAAAAGGTTTTCTTTCTCATTTTTGGGCCCCTCAAGTATATACACAGAGATTCCTCTATGCTACAATTAATGGTAAATTTGTTGCCCTGAACTTCTATCCTTCTTCCAGCATTATTTTATTTAAAATTACCCCTAGCTTCCCCCTTACTCCCAAGATTCTAAGGGTGATCACCTAGAAGGATAGATCTGAACAATTCCTTTCCCTGCAGTGTTTTCATTTTAAAACAAAACTCAGGCTGGGTGTGGTGGCTCACACCTATAATCCCAGCACTTTGGGAGGCCGAGGTGGGTGGATCACGAGGTCAGGAGTTCAAGACCAGCCTGGCCAACATGATGAAACACTGTCTCTACTAAAAATACAAAAATTAGCCAGCTGTGGTGGCGGGTGCCTGTAATCCCAGCTACTTGGGAAGCTGAGGCAGGAGAATCGCTTGAACCAAGGAGGTAGAGGTTGCAGTGAGCCGAGATTGTGCCACTGCACTCCAGCCTGGGTGACAGAGCAAGACTCCGTCTCAAAAAACAAAACAAAACTCAGGTAGAAGAGAGTCCTTAGCTAAATAACGATTTGGTAAAGGTAGAATTTCAGATTTCAGTGACAAGCTGATATGGTAGAATTTTTAAAAGAATATTTGTGAAGTTTTCCTGGCTCTCCTGAATCCTGTCCCTGGGCTTGAGTCTAGTATGTGCGTGCACACACATGAGCATGCATGCACGCACATGCCTGTTGATCCAATGACTTGATTCATCCCAGCTTGAGAGCTTTATTTTTGATTTCCAAGACTGTGGGGCTTGAGCTGCCCAAAGTGGGCTATGATCGTGTGGCCACCCATGACTGCTCATTAACCCCTTGCTGGTGCAAAGCAGTTTGACTTGAAGCCACTCGGGTTCCATTGTCTGAGCGCCTCTTCCTAGCCCCTGAATGAGAGGTGTGATGTTTCAGATCCAGGCACCTGAGTTCAAATTGTAGCACACACCACAGTCCAGGCCCAGAATGTCAGTAACGATGACAAACTGCAGATCTTGCCTTTCTCTATTTCTAAATCTGAAATGAGATGGGGCTAGGGAGGGAACTTTCCAGTTCTTTCCCCCTGCCTGTTTGAGTGGCATCTGCTGGGGTGAGGGCTTTTCTCCTGAGGGTGGCAGGAGAGCCAGGCAGAATGCTAATTAGTGCTCTGGGATGTTTGCATGGAGCATGATGCCCACATGCCGTGAGCATGGTCCCTTCCCTCTGGCCTTTCTCTGTAGAGAAGGGGCCTGGCCTCTGTCCAGTTGCCAAGCAGCACCCCTGACACACGCTGTTGTGTATGTCTGATGGGGGAGGCTGCGTCCTCTCCTTTCCCCTTGGTAGACTTCTCATGGACCTGTGGACAAGGTGATCGCAACTGGTAAGAGGACAGATTGAGACTTGCATGGGGTCCTGCGTCCAGTGATGCCACTATGCTAAGGCCACCAGGCAGTCCTTAGCCTGGGCCTTGCAAGGGTATATCTGAACCCCAATCTTGCTTGGACCAGAGGGTGTGGATGGGGATTTGCTAGAGTTTTACTTTCTTAGGCTTCTGAGAGAAGCCTGTGATACTAGGAAAGAGGTCATATATTTATAGTTGAACCTGTGCCTTGTTTGCTATAATCAGGTAAGCAAGCAGATGAATTTATTCAAGAAATGTGTCCATATGTGCAGGCTAGATGCTAGCTAATGTCAAATACCTCATGTGTGGCCGGGCGTGGCCGGGCGCAGTGGCTCACGCCTGTAACCCCAGCACTTTGGGAGGCCGAGGTGGGTGGATCACCTGAGGTCAGGAGTTCAAGACCAGCCTGGCCAACATGATGAAACCCCATGTCTACTAAAAGTACAAAAATTAGCCGGGCATGGTGGTGGGTGCCTGTAATCCCAGCTACTCAGGAGGCTGAAGCAGGAGAATCTCTTGAACCCAGGATGCGGAGGTTGCAGTGGGCTGAGATCGCGCCACTGCACTCCAGGCTGGGTGACAAGAGTGAGACTCTGTCTCAAAAATAAAAAATAAAAAATAAAAAACAAACAAAAAACACCTCATATATGACAGCTACTCTATGCTATCTCTGAACCACATAGCAACCCCGAACATTCTACTGAGGGGGAAACTAGGACTCAGTGATTAAGTAAAGGGCCCAATATCCTGGGCCCTATAAGTAGCAGAGCTGGGACTCAAACCCATGCTGTCAGATTCCAGATCCCATGCACCTCACTGCTGTGCCATGCTGCCTCTCTTCTGTGGACAGAGATAAAGTAGCCAGGCATGGTAGTGCATGCCTGTAATCCTAGCTACTCGGGATGCTGAGGTGGGAGAATCACCTGAGCCCAGGAGGTGGAGGTTGCAGAGAGCCGAGACTGGGCCACTGCACTCCAGCCTGGGCAAAAGAGTGAGACCCTGTCTTAAAAAAAAAAAAAAAAAAAAAGCCATTGAACTACAGCAGGCCCTGCCCTGCCAGGCCAGAATGCACAGCCCTGGAAGTTTTGCATGTGTGCATGTGTGTGTGCTCCATTTGCTGGACAAAGCAACTTCGGAGGAGTCTATGACTGAATGGAAGAAGCGGCGGAGGTTCTCTATCTCCTCTTTATTTAAGGAGGCAGTTCTCCCTGTCATTCATCCCTAGTTAAAAAAGTTAAATGTGCCACTGTACCCCTGAATCTGTGGGCCACAGATATGTGTCAGGGACAGTCAGAGCAGGGCAGGCAGGCTCTGGCTGGGTAGGTGAAGGCCCAGCCTTGCCTGCCAGCCAGCCTGTGAAACCCCATCAGCTGCCTGCATTCCTCCAGCACAGCCTGGTTTCCATGGCACTGACCGTCTGGTGGGGACCTTTGTTCACACCAAGTAAAGAGCCTCTCTCGTATTGATTGCAAAGCAGAATGTTGCTCTCTTTCTCTTTCCTCCAGGGGACATGGTGAGAGGCAGGGAGAGGCCGCTGTGTCAGTACTGCGGTCCTTGCGGCCTCTGAAATGGGTTGTCGTGGGCTATTCTGGGAGCACACTGCTTTTGTGCCATCTTTCTTTTGGGTCCTGGGCTAGGGATAAACCCTCAAGCAGCCTGGGCTCCCTTTCTGTCTTGGTTGCACATAAAGTTATCTAAATTTGGCTGGGTGCAGTGGCTTATGCCTGTAATCCCAGCTACTCAGGAGGCTGAGGCAGGAGAATCGCTTGAACCCAGGAGGCGGAGGCTGCAGTGAGCCGAGATCGTGCCACTGCACTCCAGCCTGGGTGACAGAGCAAGATTCCATCTCAAAAAAAAAAAAAAAAAAAGAAAAGAAAAAAAAGTTATCTAAATTTTTGGAAACTATTTAGCGTTTCAGCCTCTACCAGTTCTCATGTGAGTAATGAGTTCTGCAAGTTGACCGTCCACTCTAGACGGTAGCTCTGCCTCTTGTTTATTCTGAAACTACCATCCCAAGTCTCCTGATAGGCTCCCTGGTTCTAATGTGCTGTGGTCTGGTGAACACGCTCGTTACCCATGTCCTCCTTTCAGAACTCTTATTGGTCACATCTCCTCCCAGCCTTGGTGTTTCGAGGCCAGGGTTTCTCAGCCTAGGCAATATTGACATTTGAGGCCAGGTAAGGTTTTGGTGTGGGGTGTGTGTGTGTTGGGATTGACTTGTGCACTGTAGAATGTTTAGCTGCATTCCTGGCCTGGCCCTGCTAGATGCTAGCAACTCTCTCCATCAGAATGGGGGCAATAAAAAGGTCTCCAGGAATTGCCAGATGTCCCCTAGGGGGCAAAGCCACTTGTAGTGGTGAACCACTGTTCCAGAGGCCCTTCCTTTCTGGCACATTTCATCCCTTAACTTTCTCCAGGTCCTTCCTGTGTGTCTGTGGGGCAAAGAGCCATTCTGGTTGGGATAAATCTGGTTCCCATAAGCACTTGGGCTTGGTAATAGTAGCTAATACTGACAGGCACTCCGTCTCTTAAGATCTCACATGGACTTTGAATTAAAGTATAAATTCAGGTTCCATTTTATAAATGATAATGAAACACAGGGAAGTTTTTCAATATTTGGCCCACAGAATACCTACTTTTAGGATCATCCGGGGAATAAATATCTATTTCTACGTGCCATAATTCATATCTACCCACTAGGAGTTCAGGGACTTGGGAATCTGCATTTTATACTTTGCAAGTTCTCTTTTGGAATGGTTTTACATTAATGCAGTTTTCAAATCAAAAGATGGTGAAAGTCTCTCTTACTGCTCTGCTACCTGTCCATGTCCCTTACCCACTCTCTCCCCCAACGCACAGGCATACAGGTAACTAGTTGCTTGTGTGTCCTTCCAGATTTTTTTGTAGCTGTATGGTGGAATTTAAATTTAACAAGCTCCCAATTTCAAATATGAGAACCAGTGCTCTCAACAGTGCCGCTTGCCTGCTCAACACAAAATGTTTGGAGGCAGAAAGGTTTTCTCACGGTGGCTGCAAAATAGAGGAATTCTGGAGGCCTGATGTATGGATTCTCAGTGTATTGGGTGTCCTCTTCTCTCTCACCATTCCACCCCTGGGCCTGACTAAAGGAAGAAGAATAAATTCAGATACAAATAGCTCCGTTTGGGGAGACTGGATTCTCCTTCCAGAAGGATGTAGGCAGCTTAGTTATTCTGTAAAAATTCTGCTACAATTAAGGACGTGAAAGATGCTCAGTGGCAGAATGAATGGGACAAATGGCTTAGTTTCAGGCAGTCTGAGTTCTTTCTAGAATTGCTTCAGTTTTAACAGGAGCAGTTCCTTGGAGCTGTGTGGCAGCGAAACTTGTGGCTAGTTGACGGGGTTTGGCTGAGGTGACGGGATACATGAAGGCTTCAGAAGAAAGTATAAATTCCGTAACAGTAGGATTTAATTTCTGCAATGATGTCTTGGGGTCAACTGCATATGGAAATGGGTTTCTTATTTTCTTCCATGCTTTCCATGTCTTGATTCTCCCAGCTGGTCTCAGAAGTCATCTTCATTCTGCACACTCAGACTTAACTTGTAATCAGGACTCACTGACCAGGTGCACCTGACACAGCTGTTTTGGGGCCTCCTTCTGCTGCAGGTTTGGATCCTGCCGGGCCCATGTTTGAAGGGGCCGACATCCACAAGAGGCTCTCTCCGGACGATGCAGATTTTGTGGATGTCCTCCACACCTACACGCGTTCCTTCGGCTTGAGCATTGGTATTCAGATGCCTGTGGGCCACATTGACATCTACCCCAATGGGGGTGACTTCCAGCCAGGCTGTGGACTCAACGATGTCTTGGGATCAATTGCATATGGAAGTGAGTTCCCTCTTTTCTGCTTTGTGTTTGACTCAGTTTATCCCATCTCCTTCTAAATCAGCCAGAGCCTTTAGCGCTGCAGGCACTATTTATTCATTATTCTCACCTCCCACCACAGAGGCCTCCAATGCTGTATTTAATGTTTCTCATTGTTCCCCAAGACTAACCGACCCAGTGGTTCCTGCTTTGCTTTCTCACGCTTTAAGGTCACAGTTGTTATTGATTAATTTCTTTTCTTTTCTTTTTCTTTCTTTTTTTTTTTTTTTTTTGAGAGGGAGTTTTGCTCTTGTTGCCCAGGTTAGAGTGCAATGGTGCAATCTCGGCTCACTGCAACCTCCACCTCCCTGGTTCAAGCGATTCTCCTGACTCAGCCTCCTGAGTAGCTGGGACTACGGGCACGTGCCACCATGCCTGGCTAATTTTGTATCTTTAGTAGAGATGGGTTTTCACCATGTTGGCCAGGCTGGTTTTAAACTCTTGACCTCAAGTAATCCACCTGCCTTGGCCTCCCAAAGTGCTGAGATTACAGGTGTGAGCCACCGCACCCGGCTGATTAATTTCTTTTTATGACAAAAGGAATACACACATTTGTTGAACAAGAAATCAAGCATTATAGACTTGAATAAAGCAAAAGTGCACTCCCACTCCCACCCCTACTTCCACTCTTCAGATGTAGCCAGTATGAATGCTTTTGTGTGTATCCTTCTAGTCTTTTTTCTTTGCAAATTATTTGCATGCATATTTTTCCCCCAAATCACATTGTTCTGCAACTTTATTTTTATTTTAATTTTTTTCAACTTTCTTTTTTTTCCTGTAATAATATATTATGGATATTCTTTTTCTTTTCTTTTTTTTAAAAGACAGAATCTTGCTTTTTTTTTTTTTTTTTTTTTTTGAGACGGAGTTTTGCTGTTGTTGCCCAGGCTGGAGTTCAGTAGTGTGATCTCAGCTCACTACAACTTCTGCCTCCCAGATTCAAGCAATTCTCCTGTCTCAGCCCCAGTAGCTTGGATTACAGGCCCCCACCACCATGCCATCCCCGGCTAATTTTTTGTATTTTTAGTAGAGATGGGGTTTCATCATGTTAGCCAGGCTGGTCTCAAACTCCTGACCTCAGGTGATCCATCTGCCTCGGCCTCCCAAAGTGCTGGGATTACAGGTGTGAGCCACTGCACCCAGCCAGAAGCTTGCTATGTTGCCCAAGCTGGAGTGCAGTGGCTATTCACAGCTTACTACAGCCTTGAACTCCTGGGCTCAAGCTATCCCCCTGCCTCAGCCTCCCAAATAGCTGAGACTACAGACATGTGCCACTGCATCTTGCTGTTATGGATATTCTTAAATATCAGAGCACACAGATTTACTAACATTATTTTTACAGGCTGTATAATATTCCATAGCATGGATACACTCTATTTTAATTTTTGGTAACATTTTAAAGAAGCAAAACCATTTCACTTAAGTTTTTTCCACTCACTTAACATTTTTCTTCTTCTTCTCCTTCTTCCTCACTATGTTTCCCAGGTTGGAAACAAATGATCCTCCTGCCTCAGCCTGAGATTACAGGCGCAAACCACCATACCTGGCTCCAAAATTTATCTTCTGAATGCTTGAGCTTATTCTCAGCAGATTTGGGCTGAACTGAATTTGCTGCTAAAACTGAGGTGTAGGGCAGTGACCAATTTTGGGGGGGTTTCTTATCCTTTTACTGCCTTGGCTGCTGACAGCATTTCCTGTCTTGACCCCAGGCAGCTCTCTCCACTCTGATGCTGTGCCCTCCACATGTCCTGCCCTGATGCTCAGTCTTCCCCTCTCCCGGTTTAATCCAAGTAGCTCTGCAGGGTTTGGAGGTCCATGCAAGGGGATTTTACTCCCTCCTCAGAATATAGGATGATGGCCTTTCTTTCTTTCCTTTCCTTCCTTTCCTTCTTTTGATGGAGTTTCACTCTTGATCCCCAGGCTGGAGTGCAATTGTGTGATCTCTGCTCACTGCAACCTCCACTTCCAGGTTCAAGTGATTCTCCTGCTTCAGCCTCCCAAGTAGCAGGGACTACAGGTGCTTACCACCATGTGCAGTTAATTTTTTGTATTTTTAGTAGAGGTGGAGTTTCTCCATTTTGGCCAGGCTGGTCTCAAACTCCTGTCCTCAGGTGATCCACCCACCTTGGCCTCCCAAAGTGCTGGGATTACAGGTGTGAGCCACTGTGCCCGGCTGGATGATAGCATTTCTTAAGGCTGCTGGTGCCAATGAGGCAGGGTTGGGGTTGGCTATGCCAAATTTTTTGTAAGATCCCAGAAATTATTTGGGCCCGAAAATCCAAATTGTATGCCTAACTTTGTAACCAACTGTCTCTATGACCCTGAGCAGATTACCTCACCCCTATGGACCTTTGGGTCATAATCTTTAATTGAAGGGATTAGACTAGAATGAGGTTGTCAAACATCTTAAAGCATCAGCTAGTAAATGTTTTAGGTTTTGTGGGCCGTATTGCCTCTGTTCCAACTCTGTTGATGTAGCATGAAAGTAGCCATGACAATATATAAACAAATGAGGGTGACTGTTCCAATAAAACTTTATTTACAAAAACAGGTGGCCAGCAGGCATGGTGTGGTGCACCTGTAGTCCCACCTATTTGGGAGGCTGAGGCAGGAGGACTGCTTGGGCCCAGGTGAGGATCACTTGAGCCCAGGAGTTTGAGGCCAGCCCAGGCAGCATAATGAGACACTGTCTATAAAACAAAAACAAAACAAAGCAAAGAAAAAAAAAAGAGGTAGCAAACCTGCAAGCCATATTTTGCTGAGCCCTGCGTGAGATGATGTTTAGGATCTGATCCATTTGCAGCATTCTGTGGCTGTATAGCCCTATTAGGAGGTAGTGACTCCTGCTGCACAGCTGGTCTGCATCACCCTACTTAGCACTTATTATATGGGCGTTCTTGCTCTTTATTGCTTTGTGTGTATTCGTGCTGTCTTCCCATCAAGAGAGTGAACAGTTAGGCAGCATGAATGGCCTTAAATTCCTCTACATCTTAATGGGAACCTAGCACCTTGCTGGACATTAATGAAGCATTACACAGGTCGGGTGCAGCGGCTCACATCTGTAATCCCAGCACTTTAGGAGGCGAAGGTGGGAAGATTGCTTGAACCCAGGAGTTCAAGACCAGCCTGGGCAATGTGGTGAAACCCCATATCTACAAAAACTACAAAAATTAGCCAGGTGTGGTGGTCATGTGCCTGTCGTCCCAGATACTGGGGAGGCTGAGGTGAGAGGATCACCTGAATCTCGGAAGTTGGGGCTGCTGTGAGCGGGGGGTCATGATTGTCCCACTGCACTCTAACCTGGGCAAGAGTGAGACCTTGTCTCAAAACAAATAAACAAGCAAAAGAATTACATGAAAATACTAACAGCAACAATAAACAGCTATCACTGTTGAGGAGTACAGTATTTATTATTTGAGTGTCTAATCATCAAGAAGGGCTCATCCTGCATGCTTTTTATCTCTCCCACCCCCAGCAATCACAGAGGTGGTAAAATGTGAGCATGAGCGAGCCGTCCACCTCTTTGTTGACTCTCTGGTGAATCAGGACAAGCCGAGTTTTGCCTTCCAGTGCACTGACTCCAATCGCTTCAAAAAGGGGATCTGTCTGAGCTGCCGCAAGAACCGTTGTAATAGCATTGGCTACAATGCCAAGAAAATGAGGAACAAGAGGAACAGCAAAATGTACCTAAAAACCCGGGCAGGCATGCCTTTCAGAGGTAACCTTCAGTCCCTGGAGTGTCCCTGAGGAAGGCCCTTAATACCTCCTTCTTAATACCATGCTGCAGAGCAGGGCATGTCCTAGCCCAGGAGAAGTGGCCAGCACAATCCAATCAAATCGTTGCAAATCAGATTACACTGTGCATGTCCTAGGAAAGGGAATCTTTACAAAATAAACAGTGTGGACCCCTTTTGTGATGTGGCTATCAGTCCATGATCACAATATCAATATCTTAAATTTCTATCTTGCATTTAACTTTCAAAGCTGTTTCATATTTGTTTTCTCATTTGATCATCACAAGAAACCTGAGGCAGATGAACAGGGGACCAAAATGACGTGTTACATTTTTATAATGTGCTGTAAAATCACAAGGTTTTCTGGGTACTGTGGGTATTATTTTACATATGAGGAAGTTGAGGCTCAGAGAGGTTAATACCTTGGTCCTTAATCCAGGGGCACGTAGTTAGAAAGTAGCTAAGTGAAAATCCTCAAAAGATCTAACTCCCAAGTGCAGGGCTCCTTCCATACTGCAGTGGCCTCTTATGGCATTGGGCAGAACAAGAGCAGATGGGGGCTGCAGGCTGGGCTCAACCAAAAGAACACCAGCCCTAAAATCTCTGTGCTGGTGACTCAGTTTGGGTCAGGGGTCTCCTGTGATGACAAGCAAGGGTTACAAGCATCTTTGTTCTGCTGTCGCTGCAGTTTACCATTATCAGATGAAAATCCATGTCTTCAGTTACAAGAACATGGGAGAAATTGAGCCCACCTTTTACGTCACCCTTTATGGCACTAATGCAGATTCCCAGACTCTGCCACTGGAAATGTAAGTCATCCGTTTCCCTTGCTGGGTTCGGGACAGAGAACAGGTTGGTTTGAGAATGAGAGAGCACAAGGGAGCGTGTGAACGAGTACAGCACGCAGGAGAGTGCAGTCCGACTGCTCAGGGAGGAGCCAGGTGGTCTAGCTGGCCTCTGCAGTCCTCTCTCCCGCTGCACCTTCTCTACCAAGCCCTGACTCAGCGTTTCGGGGAGAAAAGTTCCTGGGATGAATCGGCATCATGAGAAGCTGCTGGGTCAGCAGCTGGATCAGCTGGGCAGAAACTGCTGTTTCATTCCAGGCAATGCCTGACGATGCTTCAGGCAATCTGTAACTTCATAAACGTCATCCCTGGACCTTTCCTAATGATGTGGCTATGGGAGGGGTGCATAGCGATCTGTATATGTTTGTTGAGTATCCACCAGGGACAAAGCATCATGCCAAGTAATGTTGGGATTGTGATGAAACATCATCAAAGTAGCTCACTTCTCAGGGCTCACAGTCTAGCTGGGAGACCAGGTTTGTACACGCGCATGCACACTTACACACAGGTAGGGCAAGGCAGATGAGGCCAAGCCAAATGAGAGGGACAGACAGGAAGTGGCTAGGAGTTTGGGGGAGACAGATGCCTGTCTGTGGGATGGATGAGGTCTGTGGGGGGAGCTGGTTTTCCCCAGCATCTGATTTTCAGAGCATCATTAACTCTTTCCTTCAGAGGTTCTAAGGCTGAGCGGAACAGCGCACTTGAGTGGGGATGTGACTTCTTTGTGTTTTCTTATTGTGTTCTTTCTTGGTTCTGTCTTTTCAGGAAGTAGCATAAGTGGGGTGGAGGGGGTGCCCAGGAATCGTTTTGATAAGAAGCTGGAGTGCTGAGGGCAAAGTTAGTTTGGCCCATGTGGAGAGTACACCTGAGCTTCCATCTTGGTCCTGTTGGTAGGAAGTAGAGGGATAGAGGTGGGGAAATCACTCACACTGTCTCTCTCCTGTCTATGTGGGGTTGTTACTGCCACTGTGTCACCCTATACAGTGTGGCAGTTTTCCAGCTGTTAGGGGAGTGAGATCAGCTTCTCTCCCACTTGTAGAGTGGAGCGGATCGAGCAGAATGCCACCAACACCTTCCTGGTCTACACCGAGGAGGACTTGGGAGACCTCTTGAAGATCCAGCTCACCTGGGAGGGGGCCTCTCAGTCTTGGTATAACCTGTGGAAGGAGTTTCGCAGCTACCTGTCTCAACCCCGCAACCCCGGACGGGAGCTGAATATCAGGCGCATCCGGGTGAAGTCTGGGGAAACCCAGCGGAAGTAAGTGCCTCCTGCTCCTTCTTCTGCCTGGTGTAGGTGGGGAACAGAAGGCTGTGCCTGTGACATTTCCTTTCCTTTGCTGCATCCACACTCAATCCTTCCCTCCAGCATGCAGGTAAAACTTCAAACACCTTTGCAAGGACAAGTGACTTTCAGATCAAGGCTTCTATCAAAACTGTTACGCATCTCATGCCCTGAACATGGGCCCTCAGGGAGAGAGGTGGGCCAGTGGAGGCAGGAATTCAGCTCTGGCTCTGTTTGCCAGGCCTTGTGTCAGCCTGGAGGAGGGGGACTTCTCCTGGACTGGGCTTTTTAGGAGTGCTGCCTTGTCGATGTGTTTACTGTGGGGTCCATGCAGACAAAAGGCTTTGCTTGCTTCTGAGCAAAGCAGACTGGAGTATCACTTCCAGAGAGCCCCCATGGATGAGTTCTGTGGGAGGAGCTGGTTTTCCCCAGCATCTGATTTTCAGAGCATTATTCTCTCTCCTTCAGAGGTTCTAAGTCAAGGATGTGGGGCTGTGGTCCTAACTGCAAGTAACAGAGAATCCTCTGTGCCACACTAGCTGGCAGTTTCCCATTTCTTTTAACCCCAAGCCTAGCATAAAAGATCCAGATCTTTCTATCAGCTCCTAACATCGTGTCTTGACTCCCTGAGCAGGCTTTTTTCTAAACAGAAGCCAGGGAAGCCTGCGAGACCTTTGTCAAGAGGGGAGAGTTTCCTTAACCAAGTCCTTCAGCTGACCTCTAGAGAGGTCACTGCCAGCCTTGGCATGGGAGGAGGCAGCTGCCTCCCTCTTTGTCCCTCCTCTGGCATTTTCTCCATTATAATTCCTGCCATGTCTGGTTTACATTCGTCATCTATGACACAGCTTGGCAGCAGAGGGAAGTGAAGTGGAGGCTTGGAGCCCTCAGCTGAATGATTCTAGTCTAGAAACCTGTGAACTGGGGGTGCTGGCCTGTGGTCTAGACTGTGTATGTTTTTACTTCTCTGGGCCCTCGCAGGTACAAACTATACCTATGGATGTGAGAGCAGAAAGATGATCATTTATAAATAAAATATTTCAAAGAAAATAAACACCTATTAAATCAACATTGAGACTCACAAATGTAGTTTTCCATTTGGGTTTAGATATCAGATTTTTAAAAAGTAAAACATTATAGATACAGTTGAAGCCCCTGTGTCCTTCTCTGCTCTACCCTTCTTCTTTCAAACCAAATATAACTAATATTTCAATATTAACAAATGTTAGTGTGTTTCCTTCCATCATGTTTTTATACCCTTTGTACTTACTCTTTTTTTTGAGACTGAGTCTCTCTCTTTCATCCAGGCTGGAGTGCAGTGGCACAATCTTGGCTCACTGCAAACTCCGCCTTCCGGATTCAAGTGATTCTCCTGACTCAGCCTTCTGAGTAGCTGGGATTACAGGTGTGTGCCACCATGCCCAGCTAATTTTTGTATTTTTATTACAGATGGGGTTTCGCCATGTTGGCCAGGCTGGTTTCAGACTCCTGATCTCAGGTGATCTGCCTGCCTCAGCCTCCCAAAGTGCTGAGATTACAGGTGTGAGCCACCATGCCCGGCCGCCTTAGTACTTCTGTTTGTGTACATAAACAATGTATAGAATTGTTTTGGATGCTTCTGAATTTTACATGAGTGGACATAATATTTTACAATTTGATTTTTTCATTCTAATATTGTTTGTGAAATTTATCCAAAACATAAAGATCTAATCTATTCTTGTTTAACTCCTGTATGTAAATCACCATTGCACAAATAGTTTTGCCATTGTTCTGCTGAATAGTTGAGTTGTTGTTGCTTTTTTGTAGTTACAAATGGTGCTGAGATGAACATCCTCTGCATTTTCCTTGTGCACATGTGTGTAAGGGCTGTTTCTCAGCATGTGTTCTAAAAAGTGGAATTGCTGGGTTGTAGTATATGCATTCTCCAGCTTGAACAGATATTGTTAAATCTGTCTCCAAAGTGGTTGAACTAATTTTCCATCTTAACTATGGATGAAGAGTTCCCTTTTCCCTCCTTTTCACCCAGGTCTGGTGGGACATTCTTGTCATTTTGTTAGGTGTGAATGGGCCCCCTGCTGTTGTTTGAATTTGCATTTCCTGATTGTGCGTGAGATAGGTCATGTTTTTATATGTGTATAAACATATAGGTCCTAAGGTCCTTAGGGCTTCCTGGGAAAGGTTCTTAAGCTCTTCTGAATGGGGCTTTTGTCCTGCCTCAGCTCCAGGGTCAGGTGCCCCACACCCTTAAGGATTACGTGGTCACGCTAATCACACGCCCCTGAGGCTGCGTGGGGCAGCCATAAGTTACATGGAAATGGTTATTAGGCCCTGATTCTTTCTTGTGGTCTTGGCTGTCCATTTGCTGAATCTTTGGTTTTGACTTGCAGCTGAGTTGCAGTTGCTCTTGTCAATGGATATTTACAGAGCACTGGACTAGAGGTACTTTGAATCACTCCGTTCAAGTTTACGGAGAAGTCAACCACAGAAATCAGCAAGCAAGCCCTATTCACATAGGGCATAACGTCTTAAAATAAAACATTTTTTAAAACTCCATGTTGCAAGAAGTAGCAACACTAACAAAAGCAATATTTATATAAGGACATACTTTGTAACCAGTTGAAAGGCCAAGGGAGGGTTAGGTTAATGAGGGCTTAGGCAGTCAGGAAGGCTTCTGAGAGGCTATGGCCTTGACAGGCAGGTGGCCTTTTGGATAGACAGAGGGAAGCAGGTGGCAGAGGTCTGGCGGAGGCTGCATAAGGCCGAATCATGGAAGCCTCAAAGTGAGACACAGGTTAGAGTCCCTGCAGTAGTGATGGGGAATTCTGAAGGCTTTTGAGTCGGGGCATGGCATGAAAATTTCACCCCTGCCTCCTCACCCATCTACCTTGAATCTAGAAAGCACAGCTGGATTCCCCCTAAAGTTCTGCCTACATCAGTGGTTTCTTTTCCCTCCTAGACTGACATTTTGTGCAGAAGACCCTGAGAACACCAGCATATCCCCAGGCCGGGAGCTCTGGTTTCGCAAGTGTCGGGATGGCTGGAGGATGAAAAACGAAACCAGGTAACCAGGACTTTCTCACACGTTCCACCCAGGACACGTTGACATGATGATCTCCTAGCATGTGCTGGGGATGGATCTGGGTGCCAGGGACATAGCATGAACAAAACAGATAAAAATCTCTTCCTTTAAGAAGTTGGGCCGGGCGTGATGGCTCAAGCCTGTAATCCCAGCACTTTGGGAGGCCAAGGCAGGCAGATCACCTGAGGTCAGGAGTTTGAGACCAGCCTGGCTAACATAGTGAAACCCCATCTCTACTAAAAAAAAAAAAAAAAAAAAAAAAGAAAGAATACAGGGCATGGTGGTGTGTGCCTGTAATCCCAGCTACTTGGGAGGTTGAGGCAGGAAAATCACTTGAACCTGAGAGGTGGAGGCTGCAGTGAGCTGAGACCACAATGTTGCACTCCAGCCTAGGTGACAAGAATGAAGCTCTGTCTCAAAAAGAAAGAAAGGGCCAGGCGTGGAGGCTCACGCCTGTAATCCCAGTACTTTGGGAGGCCGAGGCAGGCGGATCACGAGGTCAGGAGATCGACACCATCCTGGCTAACACAGTGAAACCTCATCTCTCTAAAAATATAAAAAATTAGACGGGCATGGTGGCGGGTGCCTGTAGTCCCAGCTACTCGGGAGGCTGAGGCAGGAGAATGGTATGAACCTGGGAGGAAGAGCTTGCAGTGAGCTGAGATTGCACCACTGCACTCCAGCCTGGGTGACAGAGTGAGACTCCGTCTCAAAAAAAAAAAAAAAAAAAAAAGAAAGAAGCTGACCTTCTGCTAGGAGATAAAGAAGCAAGTGAAATACTGTAGATAGGATGTTGGAAGTGTTAATGTCTCTTCTGTTCTTTGTCCTGCCTCAACCTGTAGGGGTTCATTGCACATGAGCCTACTGGCATGAGATCTTCTCTGTAACTAAGTCCCCAGGTTGGTGCCCATGCCTGCCATCTTTGAAGTATGTTTTTTTTTTTCCTTTGAGACATGGTCTTACTCTGTTACCCAGGCTGGAGTGCAGTGGCATGATCCTGGCTCACTGCAGCCTCGACCTCCCCAGGCTTGGGTGATCTTCCGCCTTTGCCTCCTGTATAGCTGGGACCACAGGCACATGCCACCACGCTGAGCTAATTTGTGTATTTTTTTGCAGAGACGGGGTTTCACCATGTTGCCCAGTCTGGTCTTGAACTCCATGGCTCAAGTGATCCGCCTGCCTTGGCCTCCCAGAGTGCTGGGATTACAGGTGTGAGCCACTGTGCCTGGCCCCTGCCATCTTTGATTGACCTCTGTAATAACTAGAGCTGTGGGAAGGTGCCTAAGGGCTCCTAGCTTCCTTCTGGCCACCAGGTCAGGTTTGGGAATGGGGTGGGAGATAAAGAGAAGCACAAAGCATGTTCTCCTTTCTTAGGTTTTCTAGAATGCAGGTGAGTGTGGGCCTAATTCTCCCACACACTTTTTTTTTTTTTTTTTTTTTTTGAGACAAAGTCTCGCTCTATCGCTCAGGCTGGAGTGCAGTGGAGTGATATTGGCTTACTACAACCTCCGCCTCCTGGGTCCAAGTGATTCTCCTTCCTCAACCTCCCGAGTAGCTGGGATTACAGGTGCCTGCTACCACGCCTGGCTAATTTTTGTATTTTTAGTAGAGATGGGTTTTCGCCATGTTGGCCAAGTTACCATGTTGGCCAAGTTGGTCTCAAACTCTTGATCTCAAGTGATCTGCCCACCTTGGCCTCCAAAAGTGCTGGCATTACAGGTTTGAGCCACGGTGCCCAACCCCAATCCTTCCCCTTTTTGGGAAACAGAAATGCCCATGTATGTGGAGCTAAGTGAGACAGGGGTTGTCATGCTTCACTATCCCCTTGTCCCATGCTGCAATCCATTATTTCAGATGTGAGGAAGGCCCATCTTGTGGTGTGAGGCAGTGGGCTCATCCTGGGGAACAGCCACACGCCCTCTAAGCCAAAACACCTGCTGAGGAGGAAGGAGACTGTCTCCTCACACCATGCTGGTCGCCACCCTTTGCTCTAACCAGGGTACTAGATAATAATACTGCTGTGGTACACCTAGCACTTAGCTTGGGCCCAGCCTGCACCCAGAGACTTACATAATGATGTTTATCATCAACCCCACTAGGCAGGGGTTGTTATCCCTGTGTACAGATGAGGAACCGAGGCTCAGGGAGATGAAGTTTCTCTCCCAAGGCCCCCAACAATGGCAGAGGGAGTTGAAGCAGGTCGGTCTACCCCAAGGCCTGTGTTGTTGAGCACTGAGGCTCCAAGTGCTCAGATGAATCACCTTGGGTCTGTCTGGGTATCAATTATCAGGCAGCTGTGCCCGTGCTCCGGGGTCCCCTGTGATTAACCACTTGCCACCCCCAAGGCTGCGCTGCATTCCAGCTGCTCTGTCTCCTGGTTAGGAGCTCAACACAACCACAAGCACCATCAGCACAGGACTCACGCCATCTAATTAAGGGACTCGGTCTAGCGTAGGCTCGTATGATTTTCTACTACTATAACGATTGTAAATCTTTATGTATTTAAATGTATACATTTCAAAGTGTTTCCACATATATTAACTTCATTGATCCTCCAGACAACCATGTAGATTGGACACACCCAGGAAAGATGACTAAGGAAGGCTATTCTTTTTTTATTGAGACAGGGTCTTGCTCTGTCACCCAGGCTGGAGTACAGTGGCATGATCACAGCTCATTGCAGCCTCGACCTCCCTGGGCTCAGATGATCTTCCTACCTCAGCCTCCTGAGTAGCTTGGATTACAGGAATGTGCCACTATGCCTGTCTAATTTTTGTATTTTTTGTAGAGATGAGGTTTCACCATGTTACCCAGGCTGGTCTCTATCTCCTGGGCTCAAGTGATCTGCCTGCCTCGGCCTCCCAGTGCTGGGTTTGCAGGCATGAGCCACTGTGTCCAGTCAGGATGGCTATTCTTATGATAAAGGCTAAGATATTTATTCTTCTTTCCCGCTTTGGAATTCATATACCTGAGAACTCTATGACTCACCCTCTCACTACTAATTTTAGAAAACAAGCTGTCCTCTTCCATTCCCTCAAAAACAATAGGAGTCCAAGTAATAAATGAACACCAGGAAGTCATAGCATCATATGTAACATGTTTAGCATCCTCCCTCCTGACATGAATGCTGTTCACATGTTCACTGATAAGGAGCCTGAGATTCAGAGAGGTTCAGTGGTGCGTTCACGTAGCTGAGACTAGAATCCAGGTCTCCTAACTCTCAGTCTTGCCCCCTTTCTGCCAATACAGTGTCTCTCTTGTATTTCTAGATCAAGGCAAAGAGGACACTTTGATAGTTCTCCCCACACTTGTGTGTCTGTGATTGTGTGTGTGTGTGTGTGTATGTTGTGGGTGGATAATACGTAAATGCAAGAACTGTGATGTACTCAACTCAGGGTCCAGAGGGTGCTGCAGTGTGGTGTTTCTCAAAGTGCATCTGTGGCTTGTCAGGTTAGGGAGAGAAGGCAGCACTCGGGACCTTGTCCATTTCTTCTGAAAGGAACACATGTAAAATAGTCCCATAGGGGTGTCAGAAAGCTTGGCCTTAAGGTCAAAAGAGCACACCCTGAATACAGGTTTGCACGTTTGCTGGTGCGTGAGCTAATGAATGCCACTCTCACACGGTTTCTTTCAGTCCCACCGTAGAGCTTCCCTGAGGGTGCCCGGGCAAGTCTTGCCAGCAAGGCAGCAAGACTTCCTGCTATCCAAGCCCATGGAGGAAAGTTACTGCTGAGGACCCACCCGATGGAAGGATTCTTCTCAGCCTTGACCCTGGAGCACTGGGAACAACTGGTCTCCTGTGATGGCTGGGACTCCTCGCGGGAGGGGACTGCGCTGCTATAGCTCTTGCTGCCTCTCTTGAATAGCTCTAACTCCAAACCTCTGTCCGCACCTCCAGAGCACCAAGTCCAGATTTGTGTGTAAGCAGCTGGGTGCCCGGGGCCTCTCATGCACACTGGATTGGTTTCTCAGTTGCTGGGTGAGCCTGTACTCTGCCTGACGAGGAACGCTGGCTCCGAAGAGGCCCTGTGTAGAAGGCTGTCAGCTGCTCAGCCTGCTTTGAGCCTCAGTGAGAAGTCCTTCCGACAAGAGCTGACTCATGTCAGGATGGCAGGCCTGGTATCTTGCTCGGGCCCTGACTGTTGGGGTTCTCATGGGTTGCACTGACCATACTTCTTACGTCTTAGCCATTCCGTCCTGCTCCCCAGCTCGCTCTCTGAAGCACACATCATTGGCTTTCCTATTTTTCTGTTCATTTTTTAATTGAGCAAATGTCTATTGAACACTTAAAATTAATTAGAATGTGGCAATGGACATATTACTGAGCCTCTCCATTTGGAACCCAGTGGAGTTGGGATTTCTAGACCCTCTTTCTGTTTGGATGGTGTATGTGTATATGCATGGGGAAAGGCACCTGGGGCCTGGGGGAGGCTATAGGATATAAGCATCAGGGACCCTGAGGCTTTAAGTGGTTTCTATTTCTTCTTAGTTATTATGTGCCACCTTCTTAGTTATTATGTGCCACCTCCCCTATGAGTGACATGTTTGATCACTAGCAGAATAGCAAGCAGAGTGTCATTCATGCTGGGGCCAGAATGATGGCCGGTTGCCAGATATAACTGCTTTGGAGCAAATCTCTTCTGTTTAGGGAGATAGAAGTTATGACATATGTAATACACATCTGTGTACACAGAAACCAGCACCTGCCAGACAGAGCTGGTTCTAAGATTTAATACAGTGCTTTTTTTCCTCTTTGAAATATTTTACTTTAATACCAGTGCCTTTTCTTGTTGAACTTCTTGGAAAAGCCACAAATTCTAGATCTTGATTTGAATTAATACAATATCTGAGACACTTATACTTTTCAAAAGATTTGTGTATGCATTACCTAATTAGAGTAGGGGGAGAAGGGCAACTATTATTATCCCTATTTTACAAAACTGAGGCTTAGTGAGGTTCAGCCACATGCCTAGACTTATATACTAGTTAGTGGTGCAGCCAGGGAGAGGACTCAGATTTCCTGGAGGCAAAGTCTATCTCTGAAACTCCATGAAGACTTTTGCAGCCAATTCCCACCAATATGCCCCAGACGTGAGACAAACAAGGACTTTTTTTTTTTTATAGAGCCATCCATAAAATCCTAAGCCCTTTTATTAATGTATAACCAGGAGAACATCTGTGCCAACGGTTGGACTTTTTATGGCTGAGATTTGGGAGGAAGTGTGACACCAAGCAGGAGAGGAAGAATGATTTTCTTTGTACTTAGGTTTTCTAAGGACATTGTTTTAATCTGTATCGTGCCAAAGTTGTATCACTGTTAAACTTCTGAAGACATAACCAGTTGAGTCTTAATTCAAGATATGTTCTCAAGCCAATTGTGTGCTTCTTTTGTTTCTGTGATTGCTTTCTAGCCAAAGCGAAGCTTGTACAGGTTGAGTATCCCTTATCCAAAATGCTTGGAACCAGAAGTGTTTCAAATTTTAGATTACTTTCAGATTTTGGAATATTTGCATATACATAATGAGATATTTTGGAAATAGGACCCGAGCCTAAACGCAAAATTCATTGATGTGTCAGTTACACCTTATCCACATAGCCTAAGGGTAATTTTATACGATATTTTAAATAGTTGTGTACATGAAGCATGGTTTGTGGTAACTTATGTGAGGGGTTTTCCCATTTGTTGTCTTGTTGGTGCTCAAAAAGTTTTGGATTTTGGAGCATTTCGGATTTTGGATTTTTGGATTAGGGTTGCTCAACCCATATTATTGGCTGTACATCCTGGTCACTTCTGACTTCTGTTTTTACTAATGGAAGCTTTGCGAATTGAATTCTCAGTGGGTTGTATATTTATACACCTGGCTTGAAGCCTTAATTGTATATAATGATGCTTTTTAAAAAATGCTATTTGGAAGACTATTTATTTCTCGTGTATATAATGTATAAAAACAAATATATGGTTAGTGTTTACCTAAGGTTAACCAATTTGAAGATTACAATTTTTAAATAGTAAAATAATAAAAAATTATAAAGTTCTTAATGGTCTGGCAACTCAATTTTTTTTTTTTTTTTTTTTTTTTTTTTGAGACAGAGCCTGTCTCTGTCACCCAGGCTGGAGTGCAGTGGCAATCTTGGCTCACTACAACCTCTGCCTCCTGGGCTCAGGTGGTCCTCCCACCTCAGCCTCCTGAGTAGCTGGGATTACAGAGATGCGTCACCATGTCCAGCTAATTTTTGTATTTTTAGTAGAGATGTGGTTTCGCCATGTTGGCCAGGCTGGTCAGGCTGGATTCAAACTCCTGGCCTCAAGTGATCCGCCTGCCTCAGTCTCTGAAAGTTCTGGGATTATAGGTGTGAGCCACCATGCCTGGCCAATTCTTAAAGTTTGAAAGAATATAGCTGCCCCAACCTAGAGTCTGACAAAAAGTTACTCTAATATAAGGCATATTCTTTATTTGACACTCATCGTTAGCAGAAGTGGACAGCAATTCACTAAAGAACCAGAACAAGAACATCATTTCACTGAAGACGAGAAGAAAAATTATTTCAATTGTAGCAGCTTGAAGGCCTGAAGGTGGATGTTAGGAAGAACAGGGAGCATGGCTGGACACTGGGGAGCATTAGTGAGATTATTAGGTTTGGTTGAATTGGAACTAGATATCAGTGACTTAGACCAGAGGGAAGCTGATTTCTCTATTGGTTAAAGTCCCAGCTGGTAGTAAGGTTCTATTCTACAGGCCAAGAGGGCTGCAGGTTCTTAGTTTTTCACTGTGCCATTCATGGGGTATTCCTCGCATCCCCACAGCCCAGGGGTCCCCTACCAGCCAATGGAAAGCCAGAAAGGGGAAGGGATGAACAGTCTCCTCTTAAAGACATGACTGAGAAGTTGCCTACATTCTTTTGGCCAGAAATAAATCCATGGTCACATGACAGGCTGGGAAATACAGTCTTTATTTAGGGTGCCCATGGGCCATGCTGAAGATCCAATTACTATTTATTTAAAATTGACATATAATAATTGTACATATTTGTGGGGAAAATAGTGATGTTTCGATACATACAAGGTATAGTGATCACGTTGGAATAATTAGCATACCCATCCTTTCAAACATGTATCATTTCTTTGTGTTGGGAACATTCAATATCCTCCTTCTAGTTACTTGAAACCATATTTTATTAACTCTAGTTTTACCCTTCAGTGGTATAGGACACTAGAATTTATTCCTCCTGTCTAGCTGTAATCTTGCTTGTTTTGTTTGGTTTTTTTTGTTTTTTTTTGAGATGGAGTCTTGCTGTGTAGCCCAGGCTGGAATGCAGTGGCACGATCTTGGCCCACTGCAACCTCCGCCTCCTGGGTTCAAGTGATTCTCCTGCCTCAGCCTCCCAAGTAGCTGGGATTACAGGCATGCACCACCACACCCAGCTAATTTTTGTATTTTTAGTAGAGACAAGTTTTCACCATGTTGGACAGGCTGGTCTTGAACTCCTGACCTCAAGTGATCCACCTACCTCAGCCTTCCAAACTGTCGGGATTACCGGTGTGAGCCACTAGCTGTAATTTTGTATCTTTTAACAATTCCGTCTCTATTTCCCCTTTTCCCCTACCAATTACTATTTATTAAAAGGGAAATTGGATCTTGCCATCCGTTTATCAGGAATTAATTTTTCTCTGCTAAAGCCAGCGAGATAGACCAGAGTACCCTTTAAATGATTAAATCCTGTAGTCAATTTTTAGTAATCTTAAATTGATCTATGACTATGAAGTATAATGCATTACATCAGTTTGACTTTATTTCTGGTCTTAAGTGTGAAAACATTTCTAAATGACAAGGAAGCTCTTTATAAAGGGCTTTAGTGATGGTGGAAACTCCACTGTCCATCTCTACCAGGACATTCTGAAACTAGGCTTGATAATAGCTGTAGGGAGTTGGGTTAGACAATAAAAGGTAAGTTCTTAACTTGGTTCAGATGTCAGAGGAAAGCAGAAAATGGTGTCTCTGGCATACTAAAGAAAATTGTTGAAATTTCCCAAAGGAAGAGTCATAGCCTGGTTGACTTCAAGTGCCTTGTTTGGCTTGGGGGTTCAGTTACTAATTAGAGTCAGGGGAACTTCCACAGGACTTCCTTTGACTCTCCAAACAAGCTGAAGCCCCAGACCCCTTGGAAGGATGGATACAAAGTAGGTACTAGAACAGTCTTTGTCATCAAATATGGTATTTCTCAGGTGTCACCTCTGTGTTCAGAGCTACCCTCAGCCCTCTGCCATGTAAGCTCTCTGATGGCACAGATTTTTATCTGGCTTGTTTTCTGCCATTATCTTAGAAGCTAGAATAGTGTCTGGAACATCATGGGTATTCAATGAATATTTAAATAAATAGATGAAATTAGATATAAGAAACTAGGTGCTTAAACAGGCAGGAGGTAATCTGGGAAAAGAGCAGTTAGTTTGGAATCAGAATTCTTGGTGTGTCATCCAGCATTATGTGAGCTTTAGGCTAAATACAGCCTTTCTGAGTCTCTAACTGCTCATTTAAGAAACAGAGACAATACTGCTCAGGGTTGTTGTGAATGTTAAAGGTACATGGTAAAAAAAGTATTTGTGTTTCGTAAACATTTGAATTGATAAGAGGACAGTGTGAGACAAAGATAAAATAAAAATAAAATCCTGGCTGGGCACGGTGGCTCACCCCCGTAATCTCAGCACTTTGGGAGGCTGAGATGGGAGAATCACGAGGTCAGGAGTGCGAGACCAGCCTGGCCAATATGGTTAAACCACGTCTCTACCAAAAATACAAAAATTAGCTGGGCGTGGTGGCACGTGCCTGTAGTCCCAGCTACGCTGGAGGCTGAGGCAGAAGAATCACTTGAACCTGGGAGATGGAGTTTGCAGTGAGCTGAGATCACGCCACTGCACTCCAGCCTAGGCAACTGAGTGAGACTCCATCTCAAAATAAAATAAAATAGAATAGAATAAAATAAAATCCTTTCCACATATACGTAGAAATTTTATGTATGATAAAAGGGGCCTATTAATCTTTGGGAAAGGAATGGATGGATGATGAGAAAGTAGGCTCATTTGATAAAGAGAAACAAAATTAGATTCCTATTTTAACACGCAACAAAGATGAATTCCAAAATACCTATTGGGTACTATGCTTATTACCTGAGTGACGAAATAATCTATACAGCAAACTCCTGGGACACACCATTTAACTACATAACAAACCTGCATACGTACCCCTGAAATTAAAGTAAAAGTTAAAACCATCAACCCCCCCAAAACAAAAATGAATTCCATCTGAATAAAAGGTATAAATGTGAAAGTCATCATGCTAATAGATATTATGAAATATAAATTCAAAACCTGTATAAAAACTGAAAAAAATATAAAATGTCACAATTAGAATAAGAAAATTTAAATAGAACAATGAATATTAAATAAACTAAAATGCTAATAAAATGTCCTCCTTAGGGCCAGGTGCGGTGGCTCACACCTGTAATCCCAGCACTTTGGGAGGCTGAGGTGGGTGGATCACCTGAGGTCAGGAGTTTGAGACCAGCCTGGCCAATGCGGTGAAACCCTGTCTCTACTAAAAATACAAAAAGTTAGCCAGGTGTGATGGTGGGCACCTGTAATCCCAGCTACTTGGGAGGCTGACGCAGGAGAATCACTTGAACCCAGAAGGCAGAAGTTGCAGTGAGCCTAGATCACGGCACTACACTCCAGCCTGGGCAACAAGAGCAAATCTCTATCTCAAAAAAAAAAAAAAAAAAAAAAGGCCACAGAAATGTCCATCCAGCAGGTGGACAATTACCCTTTTGTCAGCCGTTCCTCTGTTGCTGACCATCAGATCCATATTTCTTTTCTGTCTGCCCTGGTCCCCTGGTGCCCCGTTTCCTGGCCCCTGTGACATATTGTCATGTAGCTCCAAGTATTTCCCCCCCTCATATCCCTCAAGTGCTCCATTTTCCAAATGCATTTGACTTCCTACCCCCTTAGCCCCAGCTCTCTGGTATTCTGTGTAGCTGACTTCCACAAGGAATCTGTTGGGAGCTTGTAACTGAACTGAAGTCATGCACATTGTCAGTGGCTAGTAGACCTTTACCTGGTCCAGAGTTGTCTGCATTGTTTAAAGAAGATGTTTGTTAATCCAAATTAATCTTTGATTTGCATGGAGGCAGTAGATCAAATCCAAAGGAAATTTTCCTCTCCCTAGCAAGCAAACTCAGAAACAAACAAACAAACAAAAACCAAGAAATAAAAGGAAAGGTTCCTGTTGGGATAGGGAAACAGTGGAGCAGGGCAGCCACCTTACACATAGGCTAGATCTGCTTGGGAATCTTTCTTCTAATCGAGGCCCCTAAAATATTCCTGATTTTCACAGTTGATTTCATTTCTTCCCTGCTGAACTTACAGAGCCTTTCAATAAACACCAGTATTTGTCCCTCCCCGTGTATGCCCAGTGGTTTCCATGGCAGCAACGGTTGCCATAGAGAGGTGAAGAGAGGTGTTGGTGCCCTCTTTTGTAACAGTGGGTTATCTACAGATTGGGGGTGGCCTCTCCTAAAAAAGACTAATATGTAAATAAAAGGAATAAGAATCAAACAAATATAAATCAGGGCTCAAGTCATTTGTTTTCCTAAACCTCTGTGGTTATCCATACCATTTAACCTTGACTTTCCTTAAATCATACCGGTGCGTGTGTGTGTGCAGAGGGAAAGGGCTGCAAGAAGACTCTGGAAGCTAGGACAGGTCTCAGCAGGTGAGGGCTCAGGCCCAGAGGCCAGCTGGGGCAGCAGGGAGCAGAGTTATCTGGGCCATTTGCTAATTATCTCAGTCCAGACGAGTCTGCACGCTATGTGGTTTAATACCTTCACCAGAGGCAAATGGTTTTGGACTCACAAGAATTGCTCATGGCCAGAGGCAATGGACAGATGCCATATGAGAAAGGGCTGAGGCCAGGAACAGAGGCAGGGTTATCTCACTGGAATGGAGAAGCTAAAATGACATTATCTTTACTTCTGCCCTGGTTATTATCCCAAGGCAACTTCAGTGGGCTTGTTTTGAAGTCAAAGCCTCAACTATTTATTGTGAGGGAGAGCACTCCATCATGACCTCAATAATTCATTTTCATTTTCCTGCCAGAGATGTCAGTCTTACTATTCATCCTGTATCCTCTGTTAGATACACAGAGCTTCTTCCTTCTGCTTAGGCTGCCCCAAATTCCATATAGGATTCTTTTTGAAGAATATATATCAGCCAAAAAGAGGTCCTAGGAAATGTGGCTTCACAACCCTGGGGTTTGTTTCCCTGGCTGCTGCCTCTCTCTCTCTCTTTTTTACTTTTTTTGGAGACAGGGTATCACTGTGTGGCCCAGGCTGGAGTGTGGTGGTGCCATCACTGCTCACTGCAGCCTCGACCTCCTGGGCTCAAGCAGTCCTCCCCCTTCCGCCTCCCAAATAGCTGGGACTACAGGTGTACTCCACTATGCCTGGCTACATTTTGAATTTTTTGTAGAGATGGGGTTTTGCCATGTTGCTCAGGTTGGTCTCAAACTCCTGGGCTCAAGCAATCCACCCACCTTGGCCTCCCAAAGTGCTGGGATTAGGGGCATGAGCCATCAGGCCTGGCCATGCTGCCTCTCTCTCCTTCAAGGTAGACTCCCTCTTTCCTTCCCCTTCTCCCTGCTTCTTTCTCCTTCTCCCCTCCTCCTCCTCTTCTCCTTCTCCTTCTTCTTCTCACAGGTTTTTATTGAGTTATAACAGGCACACAATAAACTGCACACAGGTAAATCATATAATTTGACATTTTGGTACAGGAAATCATCATGAAACTGAAAGCATTACCACATCGAGATTGTGAACATACCACCACCAGAAGTTTTCTTGTGCCCCTTTGTAATTCTTCCCACTGCCCTCTCCCCAGGTTGTCCCTGATCTGCTTTTTGTCCTTGTAGATTAGTTGCATTTTCTAGAATTTTGTATAAGTGGAGTGTATCTACAGTATGTTCTCTTTTGTGTCTGCCTTCTTGTACTCAGCATAATTATTTTGAGATTCATCCACGTCTTTGCATGGATCAGTCATCTATTCCATTTTATTGCTAAGCAGTATTCCACCGTATAGATAAATAACATTTTGTTTATCCATTTACTTGTTGATGAACTTTAAGTCGTTTCCAGTTTTGAGTTATTATGAATAATGCTACTATGAACATTTGCATATGAATCCTTGTATGGACATGAACTTTCATTTCTTTTGGGAGTAGGATAGCTGGATCATATGGAATGTATATGTTTAACTTTTAAATAAACTGCCAAACTGTTTTCCAAAGTGGTTGTACCATATTACATTGCCACCAACAATGTATGAGAATTCCAGTTGTCCTATATTCTCTCCAACATTTGATATCGTCGGTCTTTTCAATTTTAGTCATGCTAACAGATATATCATGGTACCTCATTGTGTTTTAACTTGCATTTACCTAATGACTAATGATGCTGAGTATATTTTAATGTATTTATTTGCCATTGACATATTTTCTTTGGTGAAGTATCAGTTCAAATCTTTTGTCCATTTTGAAGGAGGTTGTTTGCTTTCTTATTGAGTGTTGGGCATTCTTTATGTAATGGATATAAGTTCTGGACATAAGTTCTTTATCAGACATATGCTTTGGAAATGCTTTCTCCCCGTTCGTTATTTGTCATTTCATTCTCACATTAGTGTCTTTTAAAGAGTGGAAGTTTTACATTTTGATGAAATATAATTTATCCATTTGTTCTTTTAGAGATGTTGCTTTTAGTATCGTCTGTAAGAAGTTCACAAAGACAAACACCTGGTTAGTGGGGAGGGGCTAGGGGAGGTGGGTCACACCAACCAGGTGTTTGTCCTGAGAACTCACCCCAGTAAACTTCTGCATGCAAATCTCCATCTCAGATAGTGTTTCTGGGGAATCCAACCTGACAGATGATTATTTCCTAATCAGTTTGCAAATAATGCAAGGACTTAAAAGATTGTAACTATCAATCTTCAGGCAGCCCGGGAGGCTCAGGTATGAGAGATGGGAAAAACAGAGAGGCAGTTTGTCAGTGGCCCCAGATGGTGTAGAGTCCAAGTCACTTGCCTTAGCCCAAGGGGCTTTCCCTCTCACACTGCACATCACTGAGCGAATCCACCTGACAGTGGGAGGGGCAGAAAGCACCTGGCAGGCTTCCGCCTTCTCAGCGTGGCAGGGACCTGGATGACACAATGAGGAGAGAGAGGGAAAGACGGAGACTTTTTGTATAGGGCCAAGGGAAGCTGAACAGAGGCTCACCCACTGGGAATAGGGGATCACAGCATTGGAGGGGAGCCCTGATGAGGAAGGTAGACAAGACGACTTTGTAGCTTTTCTTAATTCCTGTTCAATGGGGGCAGAGGTGGGAGATGAGAAGTCAGAGGAAATTGTACCAGAGGTACGATCAAATTGAACGTTATGGTATTCAAACATTTTTATTCACCTGTGGATGTTGATGAAACCCAGAGTGAACAGAACCAAGGGGTGGGCGAACAAGATCTAACAGATGTGTTTCCTAATTACTCCTTTGCCACAGAGATTAACCAACATTGCGTCTTCCATCTTGACATAAATCTTGTCTTATTCTGTCCCAAGGGTATGTGCCCCCCCTTTTTTAAGTTAGAATAGTGCCTTCAAAAAAGACTTGGGCTGGCCAAGCGTGGTGGCTCATGACTACCCTCCCAGCTACTTGGGAGGCTGAGGCAGAAGTATAGCATGAACCCAGCAGTTCAAGACCAGCCTGAGCAACATAGCAAGACCCTGTCTCTAAAAAAGTTTTAAAACAAACAGTCTTGGGCTTCCTCATGTCAGTGAGCTTCACTTTATACAGCAGAGATACTTATATATATTTTTTGTAAATTTAATTGTAAAATAATGATGAATACATTAATTGTATTATAAAATCCTTTCACCTATGTTCCCTCATTTCACCTTTACAATAATCTATGTGGTAGGTATTTGTCCTTGGCAGAGGAGAACGCTGAGTTCAAGGAGGTAAGTGGCAGGTACTAGGCATCTTAGTGAAAAAACTTGGATTAAAACTTGGGTTCATGGATACTAAAGCCTGAGCTGTATCCTTCCCTTACAAGCACTGCAAGAATTTGCCTTTCTGATGACTCCTCTAGTGAGTCTCTCTCTCCTCTCAGGTAGAAATATGATTAGACAAGGTAGGTCAGATGAGTCCTTCATGGCCAGCTCTCACACAGACAGGCATAGGGGAAATTCGAGTAGTATATGATATCTTTAGGTTTCATGCCTGGTTTTGGGGGAAAGGGTTTCTGGTTTCTATGACCTGCCTTGGGGAAGAAATTTGGATATTCATCTGTTATGAGGTGGGGGCCGCATGCTTTCTTTGGGAAAGCATCCATTTCAACACTTTCTCATAAGAAAATGGACAGTGAAGAAATAATCTCTTCATGCATCAGGCTGGTGGGAGATTGGCAGTTGCCAAGATTTCCAAACTTGCCCAACTGGCTCTCTGGGGATTGGAGATGTTTTACCAGCAGAATTTCCTCCTGTGATGGGAAGGGACGCCACCTGGAAAGAGGAGCAGCTACGGGAACAGGAGGTGCAAGGAGAAGGAATCTATGAACTGAGTCCTGGACACGCTCCAGCTATCAGGTAAGCTCAGAAGGTTCTGGAAGTCATGGAGGGTCCAGCATGAAGCCAGGCCCTTTTCAGTCCTATCACATTTAATCCTCAGTGTACTGGTGTGAGGCCAGTTTTTCTTTCCTTTATTTCAAATGGGAAACGGAGTCTTGGAGAGGCTGAAACGCCAAGGCTTAGCAAATGTAAGTGGTGGTTAGGATTTGAGCCCAGGTCCTCTGACTCCAAAACTGTTGTTTTTAATCACTGTGTTGTACTGAATATAGAGTGAGGCAGGATAATGAATTGTATTGCATTCAGACCCATATTTAAAATACTTCTTCAACATTTGCTTACTGAGAGGGGAGAGGCTGGGGGTGGGGGAAGGGGCAGGACAGCATCTGGCATGCACTCTTCACTTAGCAGAGTCTGCTAGGTCTTGTAATGCTCCTCCTGCCTTGTAAGACAGACCAGAGCTGCTCTGTGCTTACCTGAGATTATCAGGAGATATCATCTTTCCTACCTCAACCCGCCCATCAGAGAATCCCTTACAAGCACGAGTAGTTTGGACCCTGAGAGGTGGCCTTGTAAACGGCCTTGCCAGAAGGGTGGTATGCTGAGTTCTGGTTCTCCAGGTACTGCCACTGTTTCCCATATGGTCAGGCCACAAGCCACATCCGAGGGTCCCAGAAAACAAGACCCCAAAATGAAGGTCTCAGAATCAGCTCTGTCTGCCCTCCTGCCCTCCTGTCTCTGGCCTCTCATTCTCCCCCGAGGTTAGCCATGGAAACTAGACTCCCTCTTCCCTAAGGTGGGTCATAGAAACCAGAACCCCTTTCCCCCAAAGCCAGGCATGAGACCTAAAGATATCATATACTACTCGAATTTCCCCTTTGCCTGTCTGTGTAAGAACTGGCCATAAAGGAATCAACTGACCTACCTTGTCCAATCATATTTCTACATGGCTGTTCATACTTGGTTGAATCTAAGCATAAAAATGAACAGTTTCTGCTGCATCTTTGGGTCATAACACCGCCATTCCAGAGAGGGTCCTGCTCAACCCAGAAGGAAGACACGCTGCACAGAGACGCCAAGAAGAATCCAGACAGGCCTTGCTGGGTTTCCCCATTCATTCCTTTTTTATTTTTAATTATTATTATTTTTTTTGAGACAAGTCTCGCTCTGTCGCCCAGGCTGGAGTGCAATGGTGCCATCTCGGCTCACTGCAACCTCCGCCTCCTAGGTTCAAGCGATTCTCCTGTCTAGGCCTCCCAAGTAGCTGGGATTACAGGTGCCTGCCACCACACCCGGCTAATTTTTGTATTTTTAGTAGAGATGGGGTTTTGCCACGTTGGCCAGGCTAGTCTCGAACTCCTGACCTCAGGTGATCCACCTGCCTTGGCCTCCCAAAGTGCTGGGATTACAGGCATGAGCTCCCCATTCATTCTATTAGCATTAATCCTACCCTTTTTGTCCAATCATATTTCTACAAGGCTGTCTGTGCTTTATTGAATCTAAGTATAGAAATGAACAGTTTCCCCTGTATCTTTGGGTCTTTATTCTGAAGGCTCCTGCATCATGTAAAACTGTGATCCAATAAATTTGTATGCCTTTTCTTATATCAATCTGCCTTTTGTCAGTGATTTCCAGCTAACTTTCAGAGGGTGATAGGGAAGTTTTCCCTTGGTCCCTGTGTAAACAATTGCCAAGAGGTTTGTTGGAGAGCTCCCGTTCTGCCTCCTGGCCTTACTCACTGTAGCTGCTACTATGCTCTGCCCAGAGCTGGGCTCCTGATGGGGGGTGCTGACCCCATTGGCTAAACGGCTGCACCCTGCCCATCCGCCCTCTGGCCACACTCCCCTGTTGTGCAGTGGGGACCTGGCTCTTGTTTCCAGTCATTGCTACCTGCTGTGGGTGGCTTCCTCCCAGATTATACCTCCTGCTTCCCCTCAGAATTCAAAAAGTCCAGGAAATCAGATGACATCCCTATCTATATGCTTTACTCTGGAGAAGGTTTGGATTACATGGAGACCATCTTCAAGGAAGTGCACTCCGGCTTTGCACATCATGATAAATAAGCAAGGACCTCTCCACTCCATTCTCTTCTCTGTCTGTCATCATCAGTGTACTTCATTAAGGCTGAAGTCCATAGCATTTCGGCTGAATATAAGTCCAACTGAATATTTTTAAAACTGTAATTTTATATAGTAATTCAGACACTTTTCCATCAAGGAGTTAGTAGTCTACCAAGAATTCAGTCCATGGTATGGTACAAATCTTTACCGTACTCAAACCAGTTTTAACAGTGAGAAAAGATAAGCTAAAAGTTTGTACACAGATAAGTATGGGTGTGTGAGAATAAAAGAGAGGTACAGAAATGGACAAAGATGACTGGAGGTGACTGGCAAGGAAGACCAAGCAAGAGCCTGCACCTGCTGGAATGCGCTTATCAGAATCCTAGTTACCATTAGAGGAAAAGAAAGACAAAAGATCAATGTAATGTTCCCTGAGCCAGGACTAAACCAGCCTAGAGTCACTAAGGAGTCACTGGTCCTAATCTGTGCAAAATCAGGAAGTGTTATTATGGTATTAACTGGTGTAACAAGATTCACCTGAGCTCTAAAGATGTGCAAATTATTCCATAAATAAAAGACTCTGCAAGAATACTCAGCTGGTGCTTGGAGAATGAGCTTGAACTTTCTGCAGGATGTTACAGGCCTTGGATCATCTCAGCCTGAAGATGTGTACATAATTTCTCAGCAACTCCTGGTGGCTTTGCCCAAACTCCATGAAGGCAGAATTGGCTGACACTGCTGAGGAGTGACACTTCATGGTACATGAAGGCCAGGGGAAGACGCTGGCGCATCGGGTCTGGTCACCACAGGGAAGGTGGGACAGTTGTGAACATCTGACTGTGGATGTAATATCTGAATGATAATGTGTTATCCATGTGATGGTAATTTCTTTTATTTTGTTCTGGAATTTTGGCTCTCATGTATGTATAACAGGTAAACGCTCTAACAATGATTTAATAAATGGTCTCCAAATTCCCTTAGGAAAGGTAAGGAGTAATTAATTAAAACAACAAAAGTGAAGTGTAGTAAATGTAAATGGTCCAAGAGAATGAACCTTGCTGACTTCTCTCCTTGCACTAATTTATTTCTATTCCAAGTCTTAGGGTCATCAACAGGATTCCTGTTTTACCTGGTTCTTTTGGGAAGCAAAAAGCATTTTATTTTTAGAGCTCAAGTGATATGGTAGGCATTGTTCAGATAGGATTCTAGCAACAGGCAAAACCACAGAAGTCACTCAAACCCGTGTCAGGAGGAAACAACACAGTGCATAGAATGAGGAGGATGGGAATATTTTATAGTTTAAAATAAGTAAGGTTCATCAGCAAAAGTGGAAGAGTAGGTAGCTCCAAGGGCCTGTCCCTCCAGAAACATGGAAAACTGCAGCAAAAACTGTCAGTATTAATATTATAAAAACTCTGAAAACAGTCACTGGTTTACAGCAACCAAACAATGAATAAATAAATTAAAAAAAAAACAACTTAAAAATGGTAGAAGAGCTTTGCCATATTCTTACTTACCCTTGTCTCACCGCCCTCCTCAGCAAGGCAGCAGTCCTGAAGACTGCAGCCTGCATTCCAAGTGTGGATCTTGGTCTCTGGTTCTGGAAGGAGAAGAGCAAGTCTTATTCTCAAAGAATTGTGTTTGTCTGTTCTAACCTGTCTGTGGGCTACCTAAAGGACTAATGCAAAGCTCTTGTCTTTGTTTCACCTAACTCAGAACTTATTCATTGTGAAGGAGCATCTATATGCAGGGAATTCCTGGAAAACATTGCTGAAAAAATGAACAATCCTCTACTGCCTGGGCCAAAAGATTACAATTAAGGTAAACAACTGATCACCAAAAACTGGGAGGAAAAGTTGGGAGAGAGTTTTATTAGGAAATGAGGGCATTGAACTGTGTCCACTGTGAATTTAGAAAGCCACCTGCATGTCCAGGACAGGATAAATGCTCACAAAAGATCTGAGAAGACCTTATCTTTCAGCTCTGACTGGTCTTTAGACTTGGAACCAGCAGGAAGTGAAGGCTAAGGCAGCGTTGTAAATGACATGGCTAAGCGTTGAAGGAGGATCCCAACACAGAGCCCCATTGCAACGACTAGGAGAGTTTTTTTCCCCCGCTTTTCTTTTCTATTTTTGGCTTCTGGTGTTCAAGGGAATCTCTGTCAAGACACTAGCTGATTACAAGCTAAAGGAACAGAGACCTCAGAGATCACATATGACAAAGAATATAGGCTTTACAAAGATAGTTTAGAAAAGTCACTAAGCAAATGAATAGATACAATCCATAGCAAGCAATGAAAATAAATCCTGAGTAGGGGGAAGAATCTGATTTCCAGAGTTAAGGATCCTGTTTTAAACAAAAAGGTATGAAGCATGTAAAGAAACAAGGAAGTATGGTTCATTTACAGAAGAAATTAACACAAACTGTTGCTGAGGAAGCACAGACATTGAACTTACTAGACAAAGACTATAAATCAAAAGTCTTAAATACGCGCAAAGAGCTAAAGCAAACCAAAAGAATGATGTGTGAACAAATAGAAAATATCAAGGAAGAGATAGAAATCATCATAGGAACCAAGCAGAAATTCTGGAACTGAAAAATGTATTGACATTGTTAAGATGGCAATAATCCCCTAACTCTTCTACAGATTCAATGCAATTTCTATGAAAACCTCAGCTGGCTTCTTTGTGAAAATTGACAAGCAGATTCTAACATTTATATGGAATTACAAGGGGTCCTGAGTAGCCAAAACAATCTTAAAAAGGAAGAATAAAATTGAAGGACTAACACTGATTTTAAAACTTACTACAAAGTTTTAAAATAGTGATCAAAATAGTGGGGTACTGTCAGAAGTATAGACATATAGATCAGTGGAATATAGACTTCAGAAATAAACACATACATTTCTGGTCAGTTGGTGTGCAACAAGGGTGCTAAGACCATTCAGTGTGGGAAATAATAATCTCTTCAACAATGGTGCTGGGACAACTGAATATTTACATGCAAATGAATAAAGTTGGATCTTATCTGATACTATACAAAAATTAATTAAAAATGGATCAATGACCTAAATATAAGCAGTAAAACTATAAAATTCTTAGAAAAAAACATAGGAATGACTGTTAATGACCTTGGATTTAGCAATGGATGCTTAGATATAACAACAAAAGCATGAGTAATGAAAGAAAAATAGATAAATTATACTTTATCAAAATTAAAATTTTTGTGCATCAAAAGACATATCAAGAAAGTGAAAAGACAACCTAGAGAATGGGAGAAAATATTTGCAAATCATATATTTGATAAAAGGCTTATATCCCAAATAAAGAACCTCAAAAAACCCCCCAACTAATCCAATTATAAATGAGCAAAGGACATGAATACACATTTCTCCAAAGAAAATATACAAATGGCCAATAAGCCCATGTAAATACACACAAAATTATTAGTTATCAGGAAAATGTAAGTTAAAACCACTTTGTACTCACTAGGATGAGCATAATAAGATGTACAGATAATAACAAGTGTGGACAAGGATGTGAAGAAGTTGGAATGTGCATACACTGCTGGTGGGAATGTAAATTGATGCAGTCCTTTTGGATAACACTTTGGCAGTTCCTTTAAAAGTTAAATAGTTATCATATGACCCAACAATTCTACTCCTAAGTAAATACCCGAAGTAATTGAAAATATATGTCTACACAAAAACTTGTACATGAATGTTCATAGTAGCATTATTCATAATAGCCAAACAGTGGAAACAACCCAAATGTCCATCAACTGAAGAAAGGTTAAGCAAAATATGGCCTATCAATACAATGGAGTAACATTGGAATTACGTTCTGATGTGGATGAACCTTGAAAATATAATTCTACATGTATGTTCATTGCAGCAGTATTCACAATAGCAAATAAATGGAATCAACCTAAATGTCCACCATCATGCATTTAGGTAGGTGAGATAATTCTTTTTTTTTTTTTTGAGACAGAGTCTCACTCCTGTTGACCAGGCTGCAGTGCAGTGGCGCCATCTCGGCTCACTGCAAGCTCCGCCTCCTGGGTTCACACCATTCTCCTGCCTCAGCCTCCCGAGTAGCTGGGACTACAGGCACCCACCACCACGCCTGGTTAATTTTTTGTATTTTTAGTAGAAATGGGGTTTCCCCATGTTAGCCATGATGGTCTCGATCTCCTGACCTCGTGATCCACCCACCTCGGCCTCCCAAAGTGCCGGGATTACAGGCATGAGCCACGGCACCCGGCTGAGATAATTCTTTATGAGCAGTTTTTACACAGCAGGCAGGGAGAAAGTTAGAGTAATATGATATCTTCAGGTTTTATGGCTGGCTTTGGGGAAAGCAGTTCTGGTTTCTGTGACTCTCCTTGGGGAAGAGGGAGTCTAGTTTCCATGGCTAGCCTAGGGGAGAGAATGAGAGGCCAGAGACAGGAGGGCAGGATAAGGTCAGTGAAAAACTTTTGCATCTGAGGCCTGCATTTTTGGATATTGTTTTCTGAGCCCCAACAACAGAAATGTCCAGAATAGGCAAATCTATAGAGACAGAAAGTTGATTAGTGGTTTCCTTTGGTTGAGGGACTGGTGCTAGGGCTGGGTGAGAGACATAAGGGAGTGACTGCTAAATGGTACAGGGTTTCTTTTTGGTGTGATAAAAATGTTCTGAAATGGATTGTACTGATGGTTGTACAACTCTGTGAACATACTAACTACTGCTGACTTGTACTCTTAAATGGGCAAATTGTATGGTATGTTAATGCTATCTCAATAAAGTGGTTAAAAATGAGTAAGGAGAGCCCATGTGTAAGATTCTGAGTGTTGAAGGAGGGAAGCTGCAGCTGTGTTTGTACCTCCTGGAGTGCTCCTGGGACCACAGCTGAGGGCTGTGTAGGGAGATAAGGAGGGGGCCTGGCCTGGACACTGCAGAGGCTGAAGCGAGTAGGCACTTGATACTTGAATGGACAAATTCTGAAGTTCCTGGCTCTTTGTTAATGCCCAGTCAGTGAGGGGGAAGAGAAGAAAAGAGTTAGGCTTAAGTCTTAGGATTTGGAGCTCGGAAGGGCTTTTGGCAGTGGTCCAAAGGGATTTTGAATTAAGGCTTTAATAGAACCAGCCATACTGTATATTTACACATCTCTTCACCCCTCAGTGAGCATTACACCTGGGGTCTCATTTGGGGTCTTGGTCTGTGAGACTGAGGGGCTGAGAGCAGGAGGATCTCATTTGGCATTTCAGCATGGAAATCTGGCACAAGGAAATCAGTTGCCCCTAAGAATTCTCATCTCCCATTGTGGCATATGGCATTTAAGTTAAATGAAAAGATTTCTCCAGCAGCAAAGCTCACAAAACACTGGGCTGAATCACCTCTGGGAAGACGTGGGACCTTTTATGTAGGAAGATACTTGGGAATTAGATGTAACCCAATATGAGACTGGGGCATGGATCATTCAACCTTGGAAAGCCCCACAGTCAGGGGATAGGTTGTGATTTAGCCTGTTGAAGGATCAAGATCAGGTATGATCTAATGTGTTGAATAGAGTCAAATGGGTCATTTCACCCAAATTTTAAACCAGCTATTGTAGGCCAGCAATTTATTGTGTGATGCTGGGCAAGACACTTGCCTCTACAAATCGGCTATAAAATTGTAAAGTAAGGACTGGCTTTGAAGGAAATCACTGAGCTGTTTTCTGCTTTCTCTGTTGCTGCTGTACTTCAATTTCAACTGTGCTTGTGTCCCAAGTGCCAATATTGCTTCAATCTGGTTCCAACTCCTGTTCCTTAGTAACTTGGCTGGCAGAGAAGCTTCAGAAAGAGAATGGCATAGGTGAAACCATTCTGGTAAATTCCTGCTAAGATATATATGACTAAGAGGTATTTAATATGTGGGATACAGAGAGGAAGTCAGTTATCTTACGGAACAATTTAATGAGCTAATTGCAGTAGCTTTTATTTTGTTTTAGGTGGGCAGACGTTCTGGATGCTTCTTAATTGACATCACTTGAGGTGAGTGCATTTCAAACTTTAATGTACACATGAATCACCTGGGGACCTAGTTAAACTTGATTCTGATTCAGTAAGTCTGGGGTGGGGCCTGGGACTCTACATTTCTAACAAGCTCCCACGGGTGCTAACTCTGTCTGCTGCTAGGGGACTGTCCTTAGAGCAGAGGCCCGGGTGACCATCAACCCACCTTCAGTGATACTGATGCACTCAGGAAGGAATGAGTTGCTTTTCTCTTTCTTGAAGCCCTTTGACACTCTGCACATGTATCCATTGGAGCACTTTGTGTTGTAATGATTTGTGCGGGGCCCATCTTCTCTATGAGGCTGAAGGCTCTTATACACAGTAGCTGCATCTTATTTATCTCCATTTGCTCTTGACTTCCACCTCTCCTCACTTTAACACTGTGGTTGGCACAAAAAAGGCACTTAATGTATGATGAGGAACAGGCCCAGACAGGCCTGATGGTGATCGGGTGAGCTATAAATGATGTGGGCTCTTACGTGGCATCTCTGTTCCTGCATGGCCAGATGGCATAAACCAGTGATTTCCAACCCTGACTACAGATCAGGGGAATTTAAAAAAGTACTGATCCCAGGCCCACTCCAGTGTTCTGATTTAATTGAACTGTTTTGAAGCCCAAGTATGAATGACTTTAATAGCCCTCCAGGCTCTTACAGCTCAAAAATAAAAAGACAAATAACCCAATTAAAAATAGGCAAAATATTTGAATGGATATTTTCCCAAGGAAGATTTACAAGTGGCCCATAAGTACAGAAAAAGATATTAAATATCATTAAGGAAATGCAAATCAAAGCTGAGAGATACACTTCACACCTAATAGGATGGTGTGGGAGAATTTCAAACTTTCCCTCTGAAGATTTGAGTCTAAGGCTGTTGAAGTGAATTGACAGTAGATGGATTAACAGGAAAAAAGGCATACAAATTTGCTTGATGTGCCTAAGCATGGGGGAATCGCAGGAGAATAATTACCCAAAAACCCACTGAGGTCCAGATGCTTTCATACCCTTTTACATAGGGTAAGGGGAGACAGGGGGTGTAGGGGCAAATGATTTTAGGAGAGATGACTGGACCTTGGAGACAGAAATTAGCTTGGGAAGGATTCTCTTTGTAAATTGAAGGTTCTGGGGAACAAACAATAGTTTGGAGCAAAGTTGGTCTGGACTGTAGGTGTGGTGTTTAATTATCAGTCTCTTCCTCTGTGACATGAATTTTAATCTTCTCCAGTTAATGTAATTTTAGTGAAAGGATCAAAGGCAATTGTGTTTCTCTTTAGCAGGCCCAGTTTCTAGGTAGTTAAGGAAATTTCAGAGAATAGCCTCATCCTGTGCTTTGGGAAAGACAGGAGAAGTAGGGGAAGGTCAGAGAGACATTAAGCCAGCTTCTTAATTTGTATGTCAAAGTGCCACATTTTGTAGTATATTTTGTGCCCCCACAATGGATATATTAAAAAAAAAAAAAGAAAAGAAGTGTTGGTGAGGACGTGGAGAACTCAGAACCCTCATACACTGTTGATGGGGATGTAAAATGGTGCAGATGCTTTGGAAAACAGCTTGGCATTTCCAAAAATGTTAAATGTGGAGTTTTTATATGACCCAGCAATTTCATTCCTAGGTATACACCCAAGATAACTGAATTTCATCTTAAAAAATAAAAAGTAAAATGCTTCCCAGGGGAATCTGATTTGCAGCCAAATTTGAGAAGCTCTGATGTAAAGTAACCTGGGGTAAATGTTCAAACACTTGCTGTCAAGAGGATGCTGCTGCTGACCAGAAGTTCTCGACTTCAAATGCACATTGGAATGAACTGAGGGACTTCTAAAAAATGCCATTGCCTGGGTGTCCCCAAAATGAGCCTGATTTAATTGTTCTGGGGTACAGCCTGGACAAGCACTGCAGGAGATTCTAATGAGCAGCCAAAATGGACACAGTGCTGATGGTGGTAGTCGTAAGGATTATTGGAGGGCTGTTAAAATGCACTTTCTTGACCTCTGTCTGCAGAAGTTCTGAGTCAGGGGACCTGGGGTGGGGCTGGGCATCTTCATTATTTTTATTTTTATCTCAAAAATTTTTTTTGAGACAGAGTCTCACTCTGTCACCCAGGCTGGAGTACAGTGGCATGATCTCAGCTCACTGCAACCTCCACCTCCTGGGTTCAAGCAATTTTCCTGCCTCAGCCTCCCAAGTAGCTGGGATTATAGGCACCTGCCACCACGCCCGGGTAATTTTTGTATTTTTAGTAGAGACGGGGTTTCACTATGTTGGCCAGGCTGGTCTCAAACTCCTGACGTCAAGTGGTCCACCTGCCTTGGCCTCCCAAAGTGCTGGGATTACAGGCGTGAGCCACCGTGCCCGGCTGCATCTTCATTATTAACAAGCTCCTTGATGATTGTGATGCAGGCGGCCTGGACCACACTTTGAGAAGCACTACTTTAGGGAAGGCCTCTCGGAATGGAATGTGCATGCAAATCACCTGGGGACCTTGCTAAACGGGAGCTTCTGATTCTGCATTTCTAACCAGCTCCCAGATGATGCCAGGGATGCTGGTCTGCAGACTGCAGCTTGTGTAGCAAGGCTACATAGCCGTGGTTCTCAAAGTGTGAGTCCTCAACGGGCATCAGTATCACTTGGGAACTTGTTAGATATGCAGATTATCAGGCCGCAACTCAGACTTATTGAATCAGGAACTCTGGGGGTGGAGCTCAACAATGTTTTTTTAAAAAGCATGATTGTATACATTTATGATACACAACATGTATACATACATTGTGAAATGACCACAATCAAGCTATTTAATATGTTCATCATCTCGCATAGTTATCTTTTGTATGTGAAAAGAACACTTAAAATCTACTCTTAGCAACTTTCAAGTATACGATACATGATTATTAAGATTATTAACTGTAGTCACCGTGCTGTGCAATAGACATCCAGAAATTAGTCATCTTGTCTAACAGAAACTCTGTACTCTTTGACCAACATCACCCATTGCCTCCGCCTCCCCAAGCAGTCTGTTTTAGCAGGCTCTCCAGGTGATGCCGATGCACACTGGAACTTGAGAACCACTGTGGAGGGCTATCAAGTGCTTCTAGTCCCTCCCAGATGCCTCCCAACCCTGGAGCAGCACCTCAGTAGAACAGCGGAAGACCGCCTGTGGCCTCTGGGAATTGCTGATACTGAGCAGAGACAGTCCTTGACCGGAGACGTTTAGGAATGTGATGGTGGGTGCTGCTAAGGATGAGAGAGTTATTCAGCCCAGGATGGTGGCACAGGGAAGGGCCAGCTTCGCAATGGGCCACTGGGCATTAACGGGAGTGGGGGGCACATTTGTGGCAGGAGTGGATTTGTGAGCCAGGGCCTCCTGTCTTCCTGCATTCCCTCTACAGCTCAGGGCACCTGCCATCCTGGCTGCCCTCAGGTCCCTTGGAAAAGCTGCCCAGGAACCTTGGTAAGTGTTAGGAACGTCATGTGTTACTTCTTTCAGGGTCATTTGCATTTAAAATGCAGCATTCTGGAGAAAGCACTGTTTCTAAAGTGGAATTTTAAGCTTTGAGGCTCCTCGGTAGGAAGCTGCCTGGTCTTCAAATCCCACCTCCCGTATGGATGCAGCTCTGCCTACAGCTTTTCCTGGTGATGGAGGGCAGGCCCCCCTCTGGGTGCAGGCGGCTGGAGGAGCAGGGGAAGCAGGAGCTAAGGAATTCCCCATCGCTTGGCTGCCTCTTGGAATCTCTCACAGCCCCATCCCCTGTGGGAGAGAGGCAGCAATTAGCATAACTGGAACAGACTCTCTTTGTCTACATCCCAGACTGTGGGATTCAGGCCTCCCCCAGAGACATGCTAATTATGTGGAAGGGACCCTGGGTGCCTGTTGGCACCGATGCTGGCTCCTAATGCTGCTACTTTCCGATCAGAAACCAAGTGTAGGTGGAGCCCTGGCCCAGGCTTGTGCATTGATGAATGCTCTCCTCATCCAGGAAACCTGCTGCGTGGGCCGCTCGAGCTCTTTCAAATATCTTTCTCCTGCAAATTTCTACAGCTCCTTGTGGTCAGAACAGCTTGCTAGCTCTTGGCATTATCTTTTATTGTCTCATCCGGGATTGGTTTTGCTTCCCCTCTAAATTGCAGTTCCTTTACAGGGGACCTTGTTTTATATTTAATAAATCAATCAACCAACCAATGAATATCTATTAAAGAAACTATTTGCCAGGCACGGTGCCAAGCCTGGAGATACAAAGATTAATAAGGCCCCACCTGGAATGAGGCGTGTGCAGCCCAGCGGGGGTGCAGAGGTTACAGCTGAGTGAGCTGCTGTGTATTCCAGTGAATAGAGGGAGGTACTGAATGCTCTGGGGGTGCTGAGAAGAGAGCACTGTAATGTGCCCGGGAAGGGCAGGCAGGTGGGGAGGAGCTGAGGAAGGCTTCCTGGAGGAGGTGACATCTGAACATTATTAAGGATGAGTAGGGGTTTATCACACAGCTGTTTCAGACAGGGAAAGGCATGTACAAAATCACATGAGCGGGAAGGGTTTGAGGCTTTCTTGGAACGACAGGTAGCTAAGGTCATTCAGCTATGGCTAGACCATGGAGCATAGCTGGGCCATGGAGAGGCACAGAGGCAAAGTGGAGACCCAGAGGTTGGGTGGGTCCTAAAAGGCTCTGTCTTCCAAGCTAAGGAGTTTAGGAGCTGACTTGAGGGCACTGGGCAACCAGTGAGGAATTTTAATGAGAGGGTCATGTGGTTAGAATTATGTTTTAGAAAGAGAATGTGCATTAGGCTGTTCTTGAGTTGCTATAAAGAAATACCCGACTGGGCCAGGTGCGGTGGCTCATGCCTGTAATCCTAGCACTCTGGGAGGCCAAGGTGGGTGGATCACCTGAAGTCAGGAGTTCAAGATCAGGCTGGCCAACATGGTGAAACCTCGTCTCTACTAAAAATACAAAAAAAAGAAAAAAAAAAGAAAAAAAAATGAGCCAGGCATGGTGGCAGGTGCCTGTAATCTCAGCTACTGAGGAGGCTGAGGCAGGAGAATTGCTTGAACCTGGGAGGCGGAGGTTGCAGTGAGCCGAGATTGCCTCACTGCACTCCAGCCTGGGCAACAAGAGCGAAACTCCATCTCAAATAATAATAATAATAATAATAATAATAATAACAATAAAACTTCACTGAAAAAAGAAATAACCGATTAGGTAATTTATAAGAAAAGAGGTTTAATTGGCTCACAGTTCTGCAGGCTATATAGGAAACATGGTGGCCTCTGCTTCTGGGGAGGCCTCCTGGAGCTTTTACTCATGGCTGAAGGCAAAGTGGGAGCAGGCCCTTCCCATGGCGGGGAGCTTGGGGAAAGGTGCCACACTGTACAGCAACTGGATCTCAAGAGAACTCACTATTGCTAGGTGAGCACAAAGCCAGGAGAGATCTGCCCTCTTGACCCAAACTCCTCTCACCAGGCCCATCCCCAGCACTGGGGATTACGATTCAACATGAAATTTGGGCAGGGACACATATCCAAACTATATCAGAGTGGCTGCAGTGTGGAGAATAGACTATTGGGGTGTCTGGAAATGCGGAGACTAGGAAGGTATCAGAACTGCTGAGGAGTGAAACCAAGGCAGGGACAGTGGGGAGAGAAAGGAAGCTGTGAGGAAGAGGGGGTTTGGGGATGATTCCAGCTCAATACCTGGGGTTGGAGCCAGGGTACATGGTGGTGCCATGGGAATGGAGACCGAGGAGACATAGAAAGCACAGTCATGGTGGAGGAAGGGAAGCTCTCTTCCTGACAGGTTTTCCCCTGGGAAAGATATCCATAGAGTGGCAGCCACCCCTCTGCTTTCTGTGTCTGTGGATTGGCTTGGTGGAGCTAACTCCTGGGAAGTTAGACATATGAGTCTGGACTGAAGGAGAGACCTTGATGTTGGAGGTGGTGAAACCTGGTGCCTTAGAGAAGATGTTTTGGAGACCGAGCTGAATTTGAATCCTGGCTTTGCCTCTTCCTAATTATACACATTCGAAGAAGACATAACATACGCTCTGTCTGTGTGTTGTTTGCCTTGTTTGTTAAAAAGGAGTCTAAGTACTATCTTGTAAGATTATGGGAAGACTAAGCAAGATAACATACATGAAGTGTTTAGCACAATGCCTGGGACATTATAGGCACTCAGGAAACTGTTTTAATCAATGGGGGTTGGGGGGGTGGGTGGTAGTTGAAGCTGGATGCGAATACAATGACCCTGGGGAAATAGAGTAGCATGAAAAAAGAAGAGAACCAAAAAGAGAACCACCAAGGAGTTAGCAGCCAGGGAGGCAGGCAGGGTAGGGAGAGGGAGGCCAAGAAAGGAGAGAGTAACCAAGAGACCCAGATACATTAGGGGGCTTCTAAGATGCAGGTGAGCTGTCTGGATCATCAATGATGAGGTGACTGGTGATTATAGATCAATTTCAATGGAGTGGGGAATGAGTGTGGATAATACTTTCAAAAAACCCTGCTATGAAGGATAGGAGATAATAAAATGAAGAAAAAAGGGAACAGGTGTAGGGAAGGCTTCTGTTTTAAGGCAGATTTTGTACATGTCTCTGTCCTTTCACTTTCCACATTTTACTGAAATTGGCTGTAGGTGGACGTCTGCCCTGCAGCTACCCCTCAGCACCCCTGCTCACTGCTCCCCAGCCTCCCCTTGGCACCCCTGCTTACCTCAGTCTTGGCTGCACACTGTTGTCTTAGCCCCGCAGTCCTCTGAAGAGCTTTAGCAAAGCACCCACATGGTTAGCTGGGGTTGCTGGTTGTGTCCGCATCTTCCCCCACGAGACTGTGGGGAGCATAGGGACTAGGCCTTCTGTGACTTCAGCCGCCTGCACCTATCCCAGGGCCTGGCACAAAATACGTGCTCAATAGATGTCTCTTGAACCAGCTTGTGTGAGCAAGGTGTTGGATAAAGGCTCCTGCTGCCCGTCACTGCCTACCTGGGGTGAACTGTGAGTGTCCTGGGGTTGGAGGTGAAGGACATATGGTGACTCTAGTGTAACCGAGAAAAATGGTGCAAGAACAAAGGGATCTGAGGTTGCTCTGATCATTGACCTAAGGCCAATGTCTTGTGAATAGATGCTTAAGTGCGAGCTCAAGCACATTCCCCTCAGGTACATAGACCCAGAATAGCTTACTTATTTGTTCCCATAACTGGTGTTGTGGGTGGCAAGGGTGTGCTGAGTCTTGTCCTTATCGGGCCATGAAGAATCTTAAAAGGGAAGCAGAAGTTACCAGTGTTGATTTCACAAATAGGTGCTAACCACTCACAAATAATATTTCCCTCCTCACTGATGCCTAGAATTTTCCTGGTCTCTGTAAGTGTGAGTTGCAGGGGCGGGGACACATCTTAAGTGCTGTAATAATCTCAGTCTCCTCATCTGGAAAATCAAGGTGTCATTCCAGCTTTCGGTGGCTCTGATTCTGCTTTCAGGTCCTTTCTTGAGAGTGGGTTTTCATCAGAAGGGCCTGGAAGAATGTTAAGCAACTGAGAGGGAAGGAAGGATTCTTTGGAGGGCAAAGGGCTCTGCCTCCCTCCCTGCCCCCAGGCCACTTGCCATCCCATTGAGAAGTGAGGATGACCACAGCAAGTCTTAGGTGATTAGAGGTTTATGTAGAGCCATGTATATGTGCTCCAATGAGAAGTGGTTGTTTGGACTAGACCAGTTCAGACCTGCCCTGAAAGTAGCCCATAGGCCAATGAGGTGGGCTGAGAACTCTCTGGTTCTACCCTGTGCTGTAACCAACCTTTCAAGGTAATCTAGCACCAGAGCAGACCCAAAACTGCAGGGAGAAAAGGCAGCCTCCTAGGTGCCCTTCCTGGTGCATCCTTCTCTCTGTTCTACAGCAAAGCATTGAAGGAGCTTCTGTCTGCTCTTGGCACCATGAAGAGCTTAACCCACGAAGGCCTGGTTTTGAGTCTTGGTGGGTAGAGCAGAGATTCTGATAGAAGTCTGTTCTCTCTTTTCTTTAGCCTTGAAGTTTCAGGCAGGAAAGAAGAGAAGATGATGCATCGCTGGGCTCTGCAAAGGGCCTATTTTCTAAAGGCATTTGCCTCTCTGTCTGTGCCTAGCCTTGGGCTGGGCAAAGAGGTGTTGCCCCTAAAATACTTGTTGATCGGCTAGATAAATTGTAAGCTGAAAAAACAAAGTGGTTTTCACATTTCCTAAATTATATATATTGAAATTTGCCATTTCAATCTGACTCTGAAGGAAGCTCAGATTGGTTGTTTGAACAGGGAGCTCTGTGCTCTGGGTCCTTTTACTTTTGCAGTGGGATGTATTCCCAGACCACCTCCATCAGGCCCGCTGGAGAGCCTGGGGATCCCAGGGCAATGTTGTTCCCCACCTGGCTCAGATCAGGCAGGGAGAGCATGTTTTGTGACTTGCTCAGAGCTTGTTCCAGGAAGTGTTCTTATATCCTGAAATGGAAGAGACCTTTTCTGATACACTGTTGCCAAATGGGCTTGGAGAGCATGAAAGAATTACAGCATCTTCAGAGTCTGTTTATAACTTCAGATGCAAAAACTACACTCTGTAAAGGGGAGGCCGTGCACTTTTTAGGAAAAAGCTGTGAATTAAGGAGTCAGGGGCTGGGTGCGGTGGCTCAAGCCTGTAATCCCAGCACTTTGGGAGGCCAAGACAGGTGGATCACAAGGTCAAGAGTTCAAGACCAGCCTGGCCAAGATGGTGAAACCCCATCTCTACTAAAAATACAAAAATTAGCCAGGCGTGGTGGTGGGTGCCTATAACCCCAGCTACTCGGGAGGCTGAGGCAGAGAATTGCTTGAAACTGGGAGGCAGAAGTTGCAGTGAGCCAAGATCGTGCCACTGCACTCCAGCCTGGGCAACAGAGTGAGACTCTGTCTCAAAAAAAAAAAAAAAAAAAAAAGAGAGTCAGAAGACCTGAGTGGTTCTGCTACTTGAGATCCATGCATGCTTCAGCTACCCCGGTCTCAGTTTTCTCAACTATGAAATGGGAACGATAATACTTTTCCTAGCTTGTTTTGAGGATCAAATGAAATAAAAATGTGGAAGGGCCTGAGGAGCTGGCACATGCTGTTCTGATGTAAGAGTTGACTTTTTTGATTACAGACCAGCTGGACTCTTCCTACCTGATATCTGCTAAAGCAGACCACACTGGCTTGCAAGAGGTGTGGGGTGTTTGTGGGTGTAGGGTGCTCTCTGCTCGATTTTGGGGCCCTCCAGCTTGGCAGCACCATCTGTTGCCTTATGTCTCTTGCCCATTCTTCCCTGAGCTAGAGCCAGTTGGGGCTTCAAAGCTGGCAATGTGGGGCTGGGTGCAGTGGTTCATGCCTGTAATTCTAGTGCTTTGGGAGGCCAAGACAGGAAGATTGCCTGAGCCCAGGAATTCGAAGCTGCAGTGAACTATGACTGTGCCACTGCACTCCAGCCCGAGTGAGAGCGGGACCTTGTCTCAAAGAAAAAAAAAAAAAGAAATTGCTGGCAATGTTTTTCTAATTTCTGCTGAGTGAGCAAACCAAGTGTTCCTGGGACTGCACTCCCAGTCCCTCCAGAAGGCCATTGTTGGGGAATGATCAGGAACTGGCCTTTATCTCTGCGACAGTTTATAGCCAGTCAGGCATTTTATTGTTTCCCTAGTTACGACGTGATTGGAATGTGGCCATCTCTTCGGAGCACTCCTGGAGGTTGAATTAATAAAGGGGATAGGCCAGGGAGTCCTGTGCTGGACAATGGAAGCTGCAGACTTGGGATCGCACAAACTCCCAGAAGTTCTTTTTTTGGAAGGGAGTCAGCTGAGCTGGGAAGGGTTGAAAATCTGGAGTTCTCCTTTCGTATCTGGCTGCTGGGAGTGGGGTAGGTTGGGTTAGAAATCCCTAGGCATCATCTTGTTAAAACACTCCTGTGAAGCAGGCCAGTGCCAGGGCAGGGGGTGGTGGCTTCCTGGGGCCATCTCTGAGTGGTGGCTGAGCCAAAATGTTGGAACGAGGATGGTAGAATTCAGCCAAAATACAATCCGTTTCACACAGAGAGCAATTTTGAACAAAGATACAAAAATCAAAACCATCGGGTTTTTGCTCTTAAGGAACTTGCAGGAAAGAACAATGAACAGAGCCACTTGGATGGCTGTGATGCGTGGTGGAATGCAATAGCTAGTACTAGGGAGGTACCAACGCATGTGACAGGGGTTTAGGGTATTGTTGGGAGAGTCCCAGAAATCTGTGATGGGTGCCTGCACCAGCCCAGGGCATCTGCAGAGCCACACCAAGCCAGTTGTGCATTTCCATGGAGATCCATGTTTTTGCCTCCATGAGCTGGTAGCCTGAAGGCATGAATTCATCAGTCTGAGCTGTGAGAAGAACGCATCCTCCTAGAGCTCGAGCAGTCCCTCTGGAGAGAAGCTGCTATGTCATGGGCCAGATCCGATGCTTCCTAGGGCTGGCTACATGCCTTGGAAGGCAGTTGCCCAAGGGACTGCAAGTCTGTCACCCCTGTGATGCCTTAGACATTCTCCTTGATTTGAAATAGGCCTTCGCCAAAGAGAAAGACCCTTCCCTGCTAACTGTGCCCTGGATTCCACAACCTGCTCATCCCACCAAACGTTGTCTCCCGTATATCTTTAACACCTCCCCTCTGGGCTAGCTTTTTCTATCTGCATTTAACATTTTCAAACCTCATTCATTTAAAAAAATGAATAAATAAAGCTCCCTCCCGCTGCCTTGCCTTCACAGCCCTATGTTGCTACCTTTCTGTTTCTCATACCTTCTGGAAGGTGTTTTCTAAACTTGCCCTTTCCACACTACCTTACCTCTCATTCGTGCCTTAACTCACAGCTGTCTGGCTTGTCCTTCTCCTCAGGACCAACACTGCTCTCAGTGAGGTGCCAAGATGCCTGTGGGTAGGGCCAATGTTCATCCTTCTAGATAGATTCTTGACAGAGGTCAAGACAATTCTCTTGACCTCTTTTTTGTACATGTGAAGGTTTGTTGTATTGGTGAACTCTTGTCCCAGGGGTTTGTTGTACAGATGATTTTATCACCCAGGTATGAAGCCCAGTACCCAATCGTTATTTTCTCTGCTCCTCTCCCTCCTCCCTCTCCCTCCTCCCACTTCCTCCCACTCTCCACGCTCAAGTAGACCCCAGTGTCTTTTGTTTCCTTCGTGTTCGTGGGGTCTCATCATTTAGCTCCCGCTTATAAGTGAGAACATGTGGTAATTTGGTTTTCTGTTCCTGCTTTAGTTTGCTAAGGATAACATCTTCCAGCTCCATCCATGTTCCCGCAAAAGACATGATTTCATTTTTTATGGCTGCATAGTATAATATTCCATGGTGTACATGTACCACATTTTCTCTCTTTTTTTTTTTTTTTTGAGACAGAGTCTTATGCTGTCGCCCAGGCTTGAGTGCAGTGGCGCGATCTTGGCTCACTGCAATCTCCGCCTTCCTGGTTCAAGTGATTCTCCTGTCTCAGCCTCCCAAGTAGCTGGAGATTACAGGCTTGTGCCACCACACCCAGTTACTTTTCTATATTTTTAGTAGAGATGGGGTTTCACTATGTTGGCCAGGCTGGTCTTGAACTCCTGGCAAGTGATCCATCCACCTCAGCCCCACGAAGTGCTGGGATTACAGGCATGAGCCACCACTCTCAGCCATTTTCTTTATCCAATCTATCACTGATGGGCATTTGGGTTGACTTCATGTCTTTGCCGTTGTGAATAGTGCTGCAATGAACATTCGTGTGCATGTATCTTTATAATAGTTTATATTCCTCTGAGTATATGCCCAGTAATGGGATTGCTGGGTCAAATGGTAGTTCAGCTTTTAGATTTTCAAGGAATTGTCACACTGCTTTCCACAATGGGTGACCTCTTGTTTCTCAGAAAAAAAAAATCCCATTCTTACAGTCTGTGATCCCACACCTGTTCGTGGTTGCCTGGGTCTCCAACTTCCTCTCCTCAATCTCCTTTACCAGGCTCTGTTCTTGCATCCTAAACACTCTCTTCTCTCTCTCTTTTTACGTTCACTCTCAGCTGTTTCTCCAACATAATATACAAACCACCACCAATCCCTCATTCCTAACTGGACATCTTTCCTGAGCTCAACCCAGCTGTCTCCAGACACCTAAACTGAGTGGGTGAGACTTAGTGTGCCCCCCTCTCCCTTTCCTGTGCCTCAATGAGCAGCTCAAGCCAGAAGAAGGAGTCTGTGACTGAAGTGTGTGCTTGTCTCTGTGTGGTGACTGGTGAGTACAGGATGCTCCTTGGAACCCATGATTTCTTCCCCATCCTCTGAGAGCAGGTTTGGAAAGGAGAGAGAGAGAGAGATTGAGAGAGAGAAATGGGGGAGGGAGGAGAGAGGCATGAGACGGAGCAGGTTTTCTCTTTTAGAAATGAACATGTTTTATTCATGTTTGCGACTTTTTAATAATGAACGGTTGTCAAGGCAGGATGCTGGCAGATTCCTCTCCGAGAATGCCCTTGGGGCTGAACCCAAACAGGAAAATCGTCTTGATCTTTTCCTGAGATTAGATCTGGGTCGGGCACCTCATCAGAGAGTTGATTTAACAGCTGAAGTCCCCTGACAAGAAGTGGTGACTGAGGGGAGGGCTGGGCAAGGAGGGAGGGTTTTTAAGGAAGGGCTGGATGTGTGAATGTTGCCACCGCCGGGCGGGGCTCTGTAGCCCTCATGAGGGTGGACGCCATGCTCCCCATCTCCTAGCACAAAGCTTCAGGGAAACAGACCCTAGAGGACCTGGAAGGCTGGGGAGAAAGGGGGCAAGAGGCTGTAGCAGTGACATAGGCTAAATTCACCTCACCCCCAGCCGGGAGCTTGGAAGCTGCAGTGCCACATGGGCCTTCAGGCTGCTCTGGTGGCTGTGACCACGGGCTGGGGAATGGCTTCTTGGCTTCTCTATGGCCCCTTGCTGTTCCTGGTTTTGAACAGTTGGGATAACTCCTTGGAAGGTTGGCTTGTGGTCTCTACCTTTCTATTTATTTTTTATGTTTTTATTCTTTTTTAGCCCTTACATCATTTGTAAGGTCTCTCCTTTACTAATGCATTCTTTCTCCTTCCACCTTTCCCTCCATGTTCTTCTCCGACCCCAGTTACCTTTTCCTAGTGGAACTTGGTAATGCATCCCCTCTGGCTCTAACCTGGATCGCGTCTCCTAATTTATGTCTCCAGTTAGAGACCTCTGTCCCAAGGCTTGGCTTTTAGGAGGTTTCCTTCGCATCTTTTTCTTTTGCACAATGTTCCTTCACACAGTTATAAGACCTCTTCATGCCACGCCTCAGGCCAAATGTGTTTAGAAGCTCCCTGCAAACGTGATGGACCCATTCTGAACAACTCACTCAGGGACCTGGTGCTCTCCCAGGCCCTTCCCTATTTTAAACTTGTCTGCAGCCACAGCACCCCTGCTCTGGCCCCTGACCTTCCCCCAACTTCAGTGTGTGTGACACACACGTATGCACACTCACTCTCACAACCTTCTTGCCTGGAATGCACTCCTTGGCATCTAGTCCTGACTTCTGCATTGTCAGGTTATGCTGGGACTCCATCCTCTCTCAGAACCTCAGTTCCCCCGAAGAAAACAGAAGCTTGGACCAGATGAGCTTTACTGGGATCCCCTTCAGCACTGAGATTCTTTAACTTTGTGACTATAGCGGTCCCCCCTTATCCTCAGGGGGATCCACATTCCAAGACTTTCGGTAGATGCCTGAAACTGTGGTTAGTACCACACCCTATATATGATTTTTTTCCTATACATGCATTCCTTTTTTTTTTTTTTTTTCCAGACAGAGTCTTGCTCCGTCGCTCAGGCTGGAGTGCAGTGGCATGATCTCACAATCTCACCGCAACCTCCACCTCCCGGGTTCAAGGGATTCTTGTGCCTCAGCCTCCCAAGTAGCTGGAATTACAGGTGCCTGCCACCATGCCTGGCTAACTTTGTATTTTTAATGGAGAAGGGGTTTCACCATATTGGCCAGGCTGGGCTCAAACTCCTGACCTCAAGTGATCCTCCCACCTTTGCCTCCCAAAGTGCTAAGATTATAGGTGTTAGCCACCGTGCCCAGCCCTATACATGCATTCCTATGGTAAAGTTTACTTTATAAATTAGACACAGCAAGAGATTAATAACAATAAATAATAAAATAGAACAATTAATATGCCAGCATCATTACTCTTGCACTTTCCGGCCATTATTAAGTAAAAAGAAGGGTTACTTGAACACAAGCACTGATACTTCATACTGACACAGTGATATGATAAGATCTGACTGCTACCCAGACAATCTGAGCCTGATGCTAAGTGACTAAAACAGGGGGCAGCCTATGCCGGACAAGAGATGATTCATGTTCCAGGTGGGATGAAGCAGGATGGTGTGAGATTTCATCACACTACTCAGAGGGCGAGAAATTTAAAACTTTTGGATTATTTCTGAAATTTTCCACTTAATATTTTTAGACCACGGTGGACCTCAGGTACTCAATGGGAGGATCTTAGAAACCATGGAAAGCGGAATCGTGGATAACAAGGAAAGCTAACAGAGGCTGGGCACGGTGGCTCATGCCTGTAATCCCAGCACTTTGGGAGGCTGAAGCGGGCAGATCATGAGGTCAAGAGATTGAGAACACCCTGGTCAACATGGTGGAATCCTGCGTCTACTAAAAATACAAAAATTAGCTGGGCGTGGTGGCATGCGCCTGTAGTCCCAGCTACTTGGGAGGCTGAGGCGGGAGAATCGCTTGAACCCGGGAGGCAGAGGTTGCAGTGAGCCGAGATCACGCCACTGCACTCCAGCCTGGTGACAGTGTGAGACTCCATCTCAAAAAAAAAAAAAAAAGCTAACGGAGAATACGGACTTGGCCTCAGATACATCTGTGTTCCTGACAGCAGCAACACAGAAACTGCTGGACAGGCCGTGTAGGGTTTGTTACTCTGTCCCACTGTGAGAGCAAAAGGTCTCGATGGTGTGGGTGTCTCTGAGTACAAAGTGTGCCCCAGATGAATGGAAAGAAGGCGTGTTCCAGGGGTGTACATGGAGGCCATTTCTGGGCATTGGATGACAGCAGAAGTCAGAGTCTGAGCAGAGCTCTTCACTTTAGATGATGCCAGTGACCTTGGGATCTGCAATCTCACGCCATAAGCCTCTGCTCTCTTGTCTTAGCTTCTTATTCTGTAAAAATGGGGAGAATCTGTGAGGTTAACTATGGTAGTGTGGTGTGAGTGCCTGTCATATAAAGGGCACTCAGTAGGTATCAGTTTTCTGGCCTCCTTCTGCCCATCCTTCCTTCCCTACACATTCTCAGGGAAGACAGTTTCCCCTTGACTCAGCGCCAAGTTTGAGACAAGTAATCTCACTTTGTGGGACAGATATTTTCTTGTTCCACCTTTCCGCTCAGGTTTAGCCCTTTAGAGACCCAGCATAAAGTTTCCTGTCTGACTACGCGCTTTGGGATGGCCCCAGCCTTCGTTTCCATGTTCTCCAGCTTCACAACCTCTCTCACCGATTTCCATCATCGACCAGTCCTGACCTTGTGGGTGAGAGGGAGTGCTTCCCTCTCAGGGAGGCATGGCCTCCCTGGCCAAAATGTAAACTCGTTCATTTCAGGAATTATTTTTTCTCCTCTTAAAGGCCCTGCCATGTGTGACTCAGACCCAGGGTTGTTCCTGAGTGAGACCTCAGTGGTAAATCACAAGCACTGGGCTCCAGCCCACACAGATGCTATCCTCTTTCTTCTGTGACTGTGTGCTTAGCTTAAGTAGAAAAAAACAGAGAAACAAAGGCACTGTCTCATTCTGCGCAGCTGTTGTGCCCGGGGGTACTGGTCTAAGCCTTACTCTTCAAATCCCTTTGCAGCAGAAGGTAGAAGAATTTAGGCAAATAGAAGCTCCAAAGAAAATAAGGTCATGGTTTAATGACCCCAGGCTTGTCTTGAATGAGCCAGTGGGTGATGGATTTCCACATTACCTCTGGCAGGTGAGGTTCATGGGCAAACACATTAAACAGGAATGAGAATAGCATTCACATTTCCATCATTAAATATCCATAATATTTGATCTTGTGAAAATAAACAACAAAGTGCTAGAAGAGAGGTCCTGTGGAATAGTGAAATTTGATTCATCTGGGCCAAAGGTGACCAGCTAGTGTGGCCAAGAGCATGACAGCAGGAATTCAGGCTGCACGATGCTTCTCTGGGAGTGAATCTGGTTTGCCCAGTCTGTGTTCTGGGCCCAGAGTGTGTCCTTAGAGGGCGGCCCGTGGCCTGAACAAGAGCATTGTGGATTTGCCTGCAACCTCACCTAAATCCAGCAATTCTGAACTTGGAATAGGGAAACACGGCATCCAATTCCCAGGGGAGCTTGTGAAACACACACACACACACACACACACACACACATCCCTACCCATGTGGTTGTGTCTTGGTAGGACTGTAGTGTGGCCTGAGAATCTGCATGTTTACTGAACTCACCAGGTGATTCTGCCACATAGCCAGGTACAGGAACCACAGCTCTAACCCAGCATGAAGTGATCGGCGGTGGATACATCAACTTCCAAATTGGCCCCCATTCTGTTCCCTCTCTGTGCTTCTCCACTGCTTCTCAGCTGCCACGCTACGCTCTGTGTGCGTGCCCGTACGTGTGTGCATGCTCAAGAGTGTACAGTTCTCAGATCCACCCTCCCTACAATGAATGAAACTCTCCCACAGCCCTTCCCTGCCAGTTTTGAGAATCACTGCTTTCCTCATTTCCACGTCTCAGGCTGCATAGGAGAGGAAGTGTGTGTGCACTGGGCTTTGGGATGCTGTTCCTTTGTTGGAGGGAGCAGAGCCCTTCCATGGCCTTGGGGGACATTTGGAAATGAAAGGAAAAGGTGCACCCCAGAGGTGGGGCTGTCTCTGGCCTGGACACGTGCTCTGTGGACCAACAGTTTTGCCATTGATAGGTGGTCTTACAGGGGGTCGTATAAAATTCCTCTGGAAATGCTGGGCGTGGTGGCTCACGCCTGTAATCCCAGCACTTTGGGAGGCTGAGGCAGTTGGATCACAAGGTCAGGAGATCGAGATCAGCTTGACCAATATGGTGAAATCCTATCTCTACTAAAAATACAAAAATTAGCCAGGCATGGTATCGCATTCCTGTAATCCCAGCTACTTGGAAGGTTGAAGCAGGAGAATCGTTTGAACCTGGGAGGCGGAGGTTGCAGTGAGCCAAGATTATGCCATTGCACTCCTGCCTGGGTGACAGAGCAAGACTCTGTGCCCCCCCCCCAGAAAAAAAAATCCTCTGGAAAGAAAGGTGCCGCGTTAGCTGTGAGGTGTGCCCACAGTGCCAGCCCACAGGGGCTGCTTTCTGTTTCGGGTCCTTGCCCCTTCCTGGGAATGCATGGATAATAAAAGGAGCAGAACTGGCACTCAGCTCAGTCACTGATGATAGATGACACTGCTTACACAGTGAGAAGGGCTCTGAGCCAGGGTGGAAGGGCCCACACCGTGCCTTGGGGGATTTACTTTGAGGAAAACCTCGGGGGCCTTTTGTCCCTAGGGGTGCCCCAGAAAGCCTCCTCAACCCTGTTTCTCCAGGCCCACAGGCACGCCTTGCCCACTCCACATGCTTGCCTCTAGGCCAGTACCTGCCCACCCCACTTCCCTTGATGTTCTGTGCTCCAAGTCCCCTCCCCTTTGCCTCAGAAGACAAGCACAGGCCTCTTGTCACCTGAAGGGCTTCCTGCCCTTGCCACAGGGAGAACAGAGGTGTGTAATGGCACAAAGGGGGCATTGCAGAGCATGCGCCTTGCCTGGGTTGCCCCCAGCGTGGCCCCTGGCTCCTGACTTCCTTCCGAGATTGAAGAAGGAAGTCGTGTGCACAGAGGTCAGTAACAGCCCTACCAGCCCTGGCTCCCTGTGTCAAAAATGCAACAGCTCACACCTCACTTGTCTTTCCACATCTTCTTTCCTGCCTGTCTATTCTTCTATCCTGCTGACTTTTATTTTTATTTTTTATAAAGTCCAATTAATCAATTTTAAAAAATAGATTGTACTTTTGGTGTTGTAACTCTTTCTCGTGCACTCACTCTCTCGCTTTCTCACTCGCTCTCTCTTTGAGACAAGGTCTTGCTCTGTTGCCAGGTTGAAGTGCAGTGGCATGGTCATGGCTCACTGCAACCTCGACTTCCTAGGCTCAAGTGATCTTCCCATCTCAGCCTCCCGAGTAGCTAGAACCACAGGTGTGTGCCACCATACCTGACTAATTTTGATTTTTGTGGAGATGGAGTTTCACCATGTTGCCCAGGCTGGTCTTTAACTCATGGCCTCAAGTGATTCTTCCACCTCAGCCCTCCAAAGTGCTGGGATTATGCATGAGCCACTGCACCCATCCTCGGTTGGCTTTTTGAGCCTCTTTCTCTTTGTTTCCCCTTTTGGATCAATAGTGAACACGTGGGGGCTACCCTGCATTCTGATGTGGCCAATCCCTGGTCCTGGCCCCCTAGATTAATGCCCTGAGTCAATCAGCCATCCTCCAGACCATCCTCAATCTTATCCCTGGTCCTGGCCCCATCCTTTGAATCTTGCTGACCTGAGTGGAGGAAGTAGACAGGGAAGGAATCTAGCTGGGGAGGAGGAAGAAGGGCTTCTTCCTTGCCTCCACTCAACAGCTCTCTTTGCTATGTCCTTTGAGTGCTCTCCGATTAAGACGGCCTGGCTCAGGCCCCTCTTATACCCTGTTGCTCTCAGCACTTACATATCATGGCCATGACTTTGCAGGTTGACAGGAAACCAAAGCTTCATGTGAGCACATTCTATCATCCCAGTTAGATCAAAGAGGGCAGGAGATGCACCCTGCACTCACTAGTGCCCTGCACGCTGGCAGAAGTCCAGCTGCTTGGCTAACTGGTTACTCCTGGTGAGACATTTCCTGGCTTCCTGGGAGGCACTGAAGGCAGTTTCCACCAGAGGCTTGGTCTCCAGGAAAGCCAACGCAAAGAAGAGCTAGCTCTCTTGGTGGGAAGAATTCCTGGGCTTATAAAGGAAGCATTTCAATGACCAAAGCACTCTGTTTACTCATTCATTTATTCTTTCATTCATTAATTCCTAGTAGGCCTACTCAGTGCCAATCTAGGTAATACACAGTCCCTGGGAGCTTACCATCTTGTTGGGAAGATGAGACTTGAAACAATGGGACAAGGCAAATAAGATTAAATGCCCCAGATACTTGATTTGAATCATGGATTGAGGAGGTAAGAGAAGAATGGTGGGGCTGTAGGAGAGGGTAGGTGCTCTCTAGGAAGCAAGCAGTTTCCCAGCCCTGGAAGAAAGGGTAGGATTTAGACATGTAGATGAGAACATGGAAGACCTTCCAGACACAAGAAATGAGCCAAACCTCAGTGTTTTGCAGTGAGAGCAGAGGGCGTTCTGGGGCAGTGGAGGGAGCTTGAAGAAATCAGTGTGGGTTCTGTGCTGCTGCCCTGGATGCAGCAGGCCGGTGGGCCATGCTGGCCATTCCAAGCCTTGTCTGGGAATTGCTCTGGTAACCAAGAATGCACTGAGAGTGACGGACGTGCTGAGGCTGCACTCCCCTCTTCCCATGCCCTATGAGCAGGCCCAGGCGGGGCCGAGGCCCCATCCAAACCACTCTTGTCTTGGTTCCGGCCCAGAAGTAGCAAGAGAAGCTGGAAAGGCAAAGCTTCTTGATTTCCACTGCTTTCTGAGCTGGCCAGGTGGAAGGCAGCCAGGGAGGAGCAGCTGGCGACAGCCCGCCTGACTGCCTCGGATGGCAGGCAGCTACTCAAGGGAACAATTGGGCAGAAGCAGGGGGCAGGGGGGTCAGGGAACATGGGCCAGTGGAATTCTGAACAAGGTCAAAGTCCAATTTGGTACAGTGCTTGATTACCAATTTAAATCTCATCTTTCCTTCCAGAGTGGCTGCCCCCTGCAGGAGAGGCCAGGGCTGCCACAGGGGAAATTTGCATTTTAGGACTCCAAGTGCAGGGCGCCCTGGCAGGGCTGTACTCAGCCGGCGGTCCAACGGGTGCTCGCCCTTGCACCTGGCAGTCGCATGTTGAATATGCTCCTATTTTCCCTACTTCTGGCTGCCTGTATGCTTGGGAAACAAACACAAAATGAAAAACTCTTCTTACCTCTTGCAGTCAAGGGGAGGATCCCAAAGCATGCAGGGTGGGAGGTGGTGGGGTCTAGACAGTGGGTAGTGATCGTAGGTTTTTCACACCTGAGGCTGGAAGAAAGTGCTAAGGGATTGGCAGTCAAATGGGCAGCAGGGCACTTAAGGGGGTGATGTGGAATGGAGCCCATAGAAAGAGGCAGGAATCTGGGGTGCAGTGGTGGCTCAAGGGTGGGTTCTACAGAAATGGTTGATCGATTGATTCCAGGCATGTAATTTGGTTTGAAAACAAGCTCCTTTGAGACTCTTCCCTTGGGGCAGTTGGTTCTCAGTCTTTGACTTCACCTGGGGTGCTTTTGAAAATATTAATGCCTAATTGCTAATGGCCTGGAAATTCTTTCCTACTTTATTTTATTCATCCGTTCGTTCTCATCAAGAAAGCAAACCTATGCTTTTTAAAATTTTTAATTTTTGCTCCTAAAAAAGCAAACCTAAACCTGCAAATTCTGATTTAGCAAATCCACAACTTCTGTCTCTTCCCATCAACACCAGTACCTCTACCACCATTACCACCATCCCAAGGTAAGGTGTGGAAAGCTCCTCTGCCCTGGCATGTCCTACAGAACTCCCTGGGGTGGGTCTTTTTGTTACCCCTTTACCATTAAATCAACACACATTTATTGGGTACCTAAGTGTTGGTGAGAATAGCTGCACAGCCTAAAGTCTAGGCTGCTTTTGGTGTTTGGTTTCTTTCGGCTGTATAGGACTTTCTGTGAGAAGAGGGAGTATATGGTGCAATTTGTTCATGACGTCAGAGTTCATGGGGACAATGACCTGCTTGCAGGGAGTTTGCTTGCTGGCATATCCAAAGGCAATGCCTGTTGCAATCTTTTAGCTGCTGTGGGGCTGGGCATCAGGACTGGATTACCCAACACCCTGTGACCAGGAGCCTTGTGGGTACACACACACACACACACCCACACCCTTCCTTACCTGAGGCACCTGAAGATACATTTTGTGCATCCTGCAGTTAAGTTGATGGTCAGCCAGGCCTAGCTGGCCCAGACTCCATCTGAGTAATCCTGGGACTCATGGAGTACACTTAGATTTATTGTGGGCCCCAGGGGTTCATCACTCTTCCCTTTTCAGGTGACAATGGGGACAGAAGCTGCCGTGATGGGGACCCTCTGTTATCTTTTCTTGTCTGACTGGAAGGAGAAAGGAATGCCTGAAATCAGCCTATTGCAGAGGACAGTGGGCTCCCTCAGGACTCAGAGTCCTCAGCCTCTCACTGGTGTCCATGGCTGGCAGGATGTCTGGGAGGCTACTCAGAGATGGCCACTAGATAACCAGGCTACATATGATATTTGCTGGGACACGTTCCCCACATGGAAACTCCAACCCCACCCAGTCCCATTTGCCACTCACCTTGGAAGTGTTAGGAGCTTTTGTGGGGGCACATTTAGGCCCCACTGCAGATCAGAAATCCTCAGTAGCTCCAGGGGCCCACAGCGTAAAGCCCAGAGGCCTTCGGGTGCCATCCAGGACATTTTGTCATCTCCTCCCAACTGTCCTCTCCAGCCCCTTCTGCCTTTCCTCTCCCTTGGATCTTCTGCTCAGACTGGCCCCCTCTCTGCCCACCTCACCCCTGACTCACCTAGGATGTTCCCCAGGCCTTTGACCCCACGTGCCGTTAGTACCAAAGGTGGGGAGCACTCGCTTTCTCCCTGGATGCCCACCAAATCCCGCCACACATTCTAGGACCAGTTCTAGGAAACCTGCCTCCACTGGGAGTGATTTCTGGGCGTTTCTCCAGGGTGGTGCCTTGTATTAATCACCTCTGCATCTGCATTGCTTGGCATGGTGTGAAGAAGACTCTCAAGAAGCCCTGGCTGGATCAACACTCGCACACGAATGATCTCTGTCCTTCCTGCGGCACTCTGCCTTAGGTGTGCTTGTTTGCATGTGCGTGTATCATCTTAACCACCTCATGAGCTCACGGAAGGCACAGCCATGCATTTCACTCCTCTACGACCTCACAGGCAGCCAGGCCTCTTGTGCATGCAAGTGTTCTGTGATAGATGTGTTCTGATGATAAGGAAGACAGACATTGAAAGTAGCTTTCTTTCTGCTCCCTGATTTGGACCCTGGGCTCCAGCCAAGCCTGTTTCTTCACTGTCCCTGTCACATGCTCCCTGCTCCCCTGGGCGATCACATTTGCTCATTCTGTTTTCTAGTCCCTACTTTTGTCCCCAGTCCTGATTATTGTCCCCAAGGTCAGATTGAACCCCACCTCATCCATAATCTCCACCTCCAGATCTCTTGGGACTGGAAGACTGCAAAGATGCTCAGTTCACCAACTGGAGTACCCAAGCAATACCATAGTTCTTCATTTTCTGTAAAATGGCTCAATGGTGACTTCACATCCCCATCATACTGGGCTGTCCAGAAATTCAACCCAGGTCTTTCTTTGGTCACCCTCTGGTCCCCCACTGGGTTGGCTAAAGGCTCCCAGCCCCTCTTGCCATGGGTCCATACTGGTCACAGTGGAGGATGCCCCTGCCTGGCAGGTGTGGTCTCTGTGGATCTACCGTGCTGTGTCTTGCTGGTCACCTTTGAGTTACGGGCTTCTGTGGTGAGCCCAGTGCCCAAGGTCCAGCCTCCCTGCTGTGCCATAAAAGCCATTCCTTCTGAGAGCCTCTCAGTGTGAGGTGCTTTCGGGGAGCAGGTTGTAAGTTTCTATTGATTTGGGGACCCACAGGCCACTCCCCAATTACTGATTTTAGTCTAGGAACATCCCACTCCTCAAGTCCCGTTCTCCTCAACTTTGGAAAGTTCAGACACCCCGCTGCAAAATTCTCCCAGGCAAGGAAATTGAAGCCACCACCTGTGAGAGCTGGGGAAGGCAAGGGCAAAGACAAAAGAGGGGCATGGGCACTATTTCAAAAATTCCTGTGCCTGGCCCCTCTCTTCTGAGCTCCATTTGTATTAATAAACACTCTTTGAGTGCTCTTTACTTTTTAAATGCAATACTCTTGTCCCGCTAATGAAAGTGTAAACCCTGTGAGATCCGTTCCCTGGTGGATGAGACCTGTTTTCTCATATTTCCTCCTTAGCAACTCGTGCAGAGCTAAGTGCACGGTAAGGGAGTGTCAGGGCTTGTTGGCTGACTCTTGTGTCCAGAGCTCATCAGAGAATGACTCTGGCTCTGCTCCAGCTTCTTTGAAAGCGAGGCTTTTGCCTCGGCAGCCCTCACTGCTTCCTGTCCTCAAGAAGACATCAGCTCTACTCATAGCTGCCTCTCCTCCCCAAACTCTTCCTGCCTGTGGTCCTCTCCCACCAGCCCCACAATGTTCGCCTTGTCCTGGAGTGGGGGAAGACAGCCCACAGCAAAGAGACACGCTTCCTTCTACATCCTGGCTGGGATGCAGAACTGAGTGATGCCAGTCCCAGCCCCGTGTGCGGTAGGAAGGCTGCAGATCCTTGGGAGAAGTTTTGAAATTCCCTTTCTCTTCCTCTCCTGGTGGGACTGAGATATTGATAAAAAGTCTCAGCAATAAGGAGAGAGAACCCAGCGAAGGAGAGGTCTGTAGTCACAGCTAATCTCAGGCTAGTTCTAGGCATTCTTCCTTCCTTCATCCTTTGAGCCTGACCTCCCTCCATTCCCTCCCGCCTTTCTTTCAAACTCACCTTGACTGTCTATTCCCAGCTCCCCAACTCAAGTCATCAATGTTAACAGACTAGTGCCCATCCCACTACACCTTTCTTCATATATGTGCACACAATCATACAAACTCATCTATAGGTTAACTCATGGTGGTATATTTTTTTTTAAATAACATCATTCTATATAGACTTTCTGTATCTTGCTATTCTTGCATAACAATGTCATATTAAAATCCCTCCATGTTAACTGGCATAAATAGTATGCCTTTTTAAATGGCTAAATGCTATTCCTTGAAATGGCTACACCACCATTTATTAAACAGGTTTCTATTGATAGGCCATCAGACTGGTTTCTGTTTTATGCAATATAAACAATGCTTCTGTGTTGATTTTTTTTTTTTTTTTGAGATGGAGTTTCGCTCTTGTCGCCCAGGCTGGAGTGTAATGGAGCAATCTCGGCTCACTGCAATATCTGCCTCCTGGGTTCAAGCAATTCTCCTGCCTCAGCCTCCCGAGTAGCTGGGATTATGGCGCCCACCACCACACCCAGCTAATTTTTGTATTTTTAGTAGAGATGGGGTTTCACCATGTTGGCCAGGCTGGTCTCAAACTCCTGACCTAAAGTGATCCACTAGCCTCGGCCTCCCAAAGTGCTGGGATTACAGGCGTGAGCCACCATGCCCAGGCAATTGGTGCTTTTTAATGCTATGGAATAGATTCCCATACATGATTTCTGATTAAAGGGAATGCATGAAGGTACAATTTAGGTACAGTAAAATTAACCCATGTTCATGTAGATTTCTGCAAGTTTGCACAGACACATACAGAACATAACCAACACCATAATCAAGATACAGAACAGGTCCATAACCTCAGAAAGTTACTTTTTTTTTTTTGTAGTCAATTTCTTCTCCATCTCCCACCCTTGAAACCACTGATCTGTTTCTATAGTTTCGCCTTTTCTAGATTGTCATAGAAATGGAATCACAGAGTAGACTTTTGAGTCTGGCTTCTTTCACTTAGCATGATAAGATCCATCCACAACAAGACTCATTCATTCATAACAAAATTCATCCATATCATTCATTTATAAAAAGATTCACATTGTTGCAAATATCAGTGATTCGTTTCCTTTTATTGCTGACTAGTATTTTACTCTATGGATGTACTAATGGATTATTTATCCGTTCCTCAGTTGAGAGACATTTGTGTTGTTTCCATTTTTTGACACTTAAAATAAAACTGCTATAAACATTCATGTAAAGTTTATTTATGTGGATGTATGGTTTCATTTCTATTGGTTAAATTTCTAGAAATAGGATTGCTGGGTTGTATGCTAAGTATATATTTAATTTTACAAGGAACTGCCACCTGTTTTCTATGGTTGTACCACTTTGAATTCCCACCAGCAGTACATGTTGTTCTGTGTCCTTGATAGCACGTGGTGTTGTTATTTTGATTTTGGCCATCCTAGTGTTTACTGGTATCTCATTGTAGATTTAATTTGAATTTCCCTAATGACAAGTGTCATCAAACATCTTTTCCTGTGCTTAATTGCCATCTATGTTTCTTCTCTTTCTCAAAGATTCTGTTCAAATCTTTTACCTTTTATCTTTATTCAACTGCTTGTTTTCTTATTTGAGAATTCTTTATGTAACCTGGATACAAGTTATTTATGTGTTTGCAAATATTATTTTCCAGTGTGTAGCCTGTTTTTTTTTCATTCTCTTAAGTGTGCTTTTAAAAAGTTTTTAGTAAAGTCTAACAACAATTTTTGTCTTCTCTGGATCATAGTTTTGATACAGCACCTGAGAAATATTTGCCTAACACAAAGTCATGGAGATTTTCTTGTATGTTTTCTTCTGTGTTTTATAATTTTAGGTTTATAGTTTTTGATTTTATACTTTGGCATATGATTCATTTTTTAAGTGAATTTTTGAATAAGGTAGGCTGCATGGGTTGAGGTTAATTCATTTGCATATGGACATCCAATTGTTTGGCAACGTTGGCTAAAAGGATCATCCTTTCTCATTGAGATGACTTCATACCTTTGTAAAAAATCAACTGACCATATTTGTTTGGGTCTGTTTCTGGACTTTCTAATCTTTTCCATTAATATATATGTCTATGCTTTCTCTAATAACAGATATTTTTTAGTGTTTTTTTTTTTTTTTTTTTTTGAGACGGAGTCTCGCTCTGTCGCCCAGGCTGCAGTGCAGTGGTGCGATCTTGGCTTACTGCAAGCTCCGCCTCCTGGGTTCACACCATTTTCCTGCCTCAGCCTCCTGAGTAGCTGGGACTACAGGCGCCCGCCACCACGCCCAGCTAATTTTTTGTATTTTTAGTGGAGACAGGGTTTCACCATCTTAGCCAGGATGGTCTCAATCTCCTGACCTTGTGATCCACCCGCCTCAGCCTCCCAAAGTGCTGGGATTACAGATGTGAGACACCGTGCCTGGCCTTAGTGTACTTATTTTTAATTTTAATAAATATATTTTTATAAAGTATTGTTCAATTTCTTTCCAAATAGGCTGACCGATTCTTCTTTTCAATAGAGTATATGAAAGTGTCCTATTCCTACATATTTTTGAGCAAAGGGTATCATCACACATTATTTTTTTGCCAGTATCCTGGGTTAGAAGTATCTCAGCATTACTTCAATTCTGAATATTTTCTTTTAATTAGTCCTCTATATTACACTGGGGTAGAGAGAGGCAGAAGGAAAGAGCAGAGGTGAAGTTAAGCTTACAACATTATAAGCCTACTGTGACCCAGAGTTTGTGCTAGGTCTTTTTTTCTATGTTAGATTTTATTTTTAATTTGAACACTTTTTTGATTTAATTTTTTTGTGTTAAAATATATATAACATAAAATTTACGCTTTTAACCATTTTTAAGTGTACAATTCAGTGGCATTAAATACCACACTCAATTGTTGTGCAACTGTCACCACTATCCATTTCTAGAACTTCTTTTTCATGATCCCAAACAGAAACTCTCGAACTTTTTATGATCCCAAACAGAAACTCTAGAACTTTTTCACGATCCCAACAGAAACTCTGGAACTTTTTCATTATCCTAAACAGAATTTATTAAACAATAGCTCCCATTTCCTTCTCACTCCAGTCCCTGGTAACCTGTACTCTACTTTCTGTAGACAGTGTAGGTGTAACAGTAGGGTTTTTTTTTCTCTACACATTCAAAGAAATTTCTCTAGTAACGAACCTAGAAATAATCCTGAAATTATAGTCTTGACAACAGGATTTTGGCAGGTTGAGAAATGTGCTCTCAACAATGAGCCACAAAATATGGAGTGCTGGGAATGTCTGTTTTTGCTTAGAACCTCTCCAAGTCTAGCTTTCCTCACCTGAAAGGTCCTGCCTAAATCACATTTATAGTGAGAACACAACCATACAGACATAGAGAGCTATATGCAAATTATGAACCTTTGTTTTATACCAAAAAATTTGTGACTAGACTGACGCTATATAAATAAAATTTTATTTTATTTTATCTAAAAATTCTTTTTGAGACAGGGTCTGCCTCTGTTGCCCAGGCTGGAGTGCAGTGGCGCGAGCTCACTGCAACCTCCACTTCCTGGGCTCAAGCGATTCTCCCACCTCAGTCTCCCAAGTAGCTGGGACTTCAGAAGTGAGCCACCACAGCTTGCTTATTTTTATTTTTTATTTTTTTGAGATGGAGTTTCGCTCTTGTTGCCCAGGCTGGAGTGCAATGGTGTGATCTCGGCTCACTGCAACCTCTGCCTCCCAGGTTCAAGCGATTCTCCTGCCTCAGCCTCCTGAGTAGCTGGGATTATGGCACCTGCCACCATGCCTGGCTAATTTTTTGTATTTTTAGTTGAGACGGGGTTTCACCATGTTGGCCAGGCTGGTCTCAAACTCCTGACCTCAAGTGATCCACCTGCCTTGGCCTCCGAAAGTGCTGGGATTACAGGCATGAGCCACTGCGCCTGGCTTCCGCTAATTTTTTTGTATTTTTTGTAGAGACGGGATTTTGCTATGTTGCTCAGGCTGTAAAAGTCTGTTTTAGATGAGCTAAGGGAGTTATCTCTTTGGAGAAGTCCTGTAATTAATTCTTTTGTTAAATGGAGGATTGCTCACCATTGTGTCTGCTTTGAATATTCAACTATTAATACATTTTGATATGGTTCGGATGTTTTTGGATGTGTGTTCCCTCCAAACCTCATGTTGAAATGTGATTCCCAATGTTGGAGGTGGGGCCTGGTGGGAGGTACTGGATCATGGGGATGGATCCCTCATGAGTGGCTTAGCACCATCCCCGTGGTGATGAGTGAGTTCTCATCAGTTAGTTCATGCCAGATCTGGTTGTTGGAAAGAGTCTAGGACCCCTCCTCTCTCTTGCTCCTGCTCTCACCATGTGATATGCTGATCCCACTTTACCTTCCACCATGAGTATAAGCTCCCTGAGGCCCCACCAAAAGTCAAGAAGATGCTGGCACCATGCTTCCTGTACAGCCGTCAGAACCTTACATCAATTAAACCTCTTTTCTTTATAAATTACCCAGCCTCAGGTATTTCTTTATAGCAATACAAGAATGGCCTAACACATTTGTCTTTTTCTAAGGACCAACTAAACAGAACACTCACTGGCTGACTTTCATGAAAGCAGATGGGGGATTGAGACCAGAGTCTAACAGGATCAGACAGTGATTGGCCCATGGCAGACTCTGGGCCATATTAGGGGTGCCACCATGTACCCCCATGCTCAGACAGTGCTTGGCCCATGGCAGATCCTGCAGAGGCATTTGTGAAGGACTGGATGCTGGCTTACCTGTCAGGCATTATTCCTTGTGGGTATTACTTTAAGTAATTCTTACAAGAGTGTTGTAAGTTTTATATTGTTATTATTTATTTTCTACTGAAGAATTGGAAAGCAGTGCTCAGGGCCTCTAGGAGTTGACCTGAGGGTGTTAAGTGACATCTATTTACAGGACTTGTGGCTAACAGGAGTTTGGAAACTTATTTTGGGCTCTACACAGCCTGGCTGTCAAAGGTGTATTTTTCACTGTCCAACGTCTGAAAGTCAGGCTCTGTTGAAGGACATGCTTATGACATCAAGTGGGAAACAATGGTGGTCATTCTTGGGGGCAGAGTGGTGTTGAGAAAGGAGCTCCGAATTGGAAGTCCAAAATCTGAGAAACAAGTGTGGGACAGCCCTTAGCACCTGTTCCACACTCCGCTCCTGATGGCTGCTGGGAGCCTTATCTCAGTCCAGGCTTCCCTACCAGAGGGATTTGTGACCTGGGCAAGTCCTTTTATCTTTTAGGCAATTGTCCAGCACTTCCTCCCTGCCTCTAGACCAATGGAAACTGAATTTCTAGGAGGAGTCCACATCTATGTTTTTAAAAGTCCCCAGGAGATTCTAGTGCTCACAGGGTTGAGAACCAATGGAAAGGGGAGGAATCTGGAGGCCTCGAGTGCTGAGATGGGAAGGGAACCCGCAAGGAAATCTCAGGGAAGACAGGGGAAGGCTTCAGGGGTTACAGGCTGACTGCACCCAGTTGTAATTATGCCCTGGGTAGGGACTGGGTTGGGGATGGGGATACCACACTTTGTAGAAGGAAAGAACATTCCCAGAGACTTGTCATGGACCTCTGCGACCTGGCACGCCTCCCAAGCCTACCTTCTTTGCCCTGCTCCCCAGCTGCACCCAGTTCTCAGCTGGGCCCCCCCAGTGGGAGGCCTGGGCAGGCCTCACCATCTGCTAGAAGCCTCCCTGCATATAGGCCCTGCTGGTCTTCCTGGAGGCTGACCTCCCCTGCAGGCGTTGAGACCATTTAGTGTGACACCTTATCCTTGGTATTACCCACATTCTAATTGTCCTATCCACCTGTATCTGTCTCTTGTGTGTGTTTTTTGTCCTTGAGATCTGGGACAGAGTCCTGCAGTGCAAACAGCATGGGCCTTGGAGGCCCCCACACCTGCACGTGCATTGTCACTTATTAGCAGTGTCACTTTCAGCAAATGATTAACCAAAGCCTCCTGCCCTCATCCTTAAAATGGGAACAATGCTGTCTTCCTTTGAGGGTTGTTGTGAAGATAACACAAAGCAATGTACATAATGTACTTGGCACACAGTAGGTGATCGATACATACATGTTGATTAACCAAGCATTTGGATAATCATTGCCATAATTATAACCAACATTGGGGAACATTTTGCCTGTCTTTTCACAGAATAAACCTGTGAGTTTTTATTAGTCTTGTTTTGTACACATGGGAAACGGGGTTCAGATAAATTAGAAGGACTCAAGGCACACTACGCAGGAGATGCAGGACTGGGGGTGCACCCAGTTCTTATCCCCTCAGATCCTCTGCCTTCTCTACCCTATTGCTCCCTGGGTGGACATGATAGGTGTAGGGTCAACTGTCACTGCTTTGGCTCTGTGAGAGCACCACCTGTGGTTCCCAGCTCCCCACCTGGTCCAGCAGAACTCAAGCTTGGGAAGCTTGGCCAGTGCGCACAGCTGCAGGGGGCATGGGGAAGGGCCCTGTCATGTTTGCCGCAGCCTCTGGTCATGTTCTGATGTTTTCTGCTGTGTTATGGATGCACACCACTCCTGTTCACGTCGCTGGGCAGGGATGGGGCACTGTAAGCCCTTTCCTTCTCGGTGCTATCCAAGCCTCACATCTGAGCTGCCAGTGTGGTTTGAATCATCACGTTTTTAGTGACGGTGCTGTTCTCTTAAAGGCAAGGGTGGAGATGAGGAGGGTGAGGGAGGCTGGAAGAGGGAGGAGGAGGAGAATGATGGTGTTGGGGCCTTTCTGGAAAGGAACTGAGGAAACAGGAACCTCCTGTTCTTCTGCTCCGGCTGGCCCAAGGCCACCGTGATGAGAGGCTGATGAGATCCAACTCTGAGTCAGCAGAACCCAGAAAGGTCCCTGTGGGTCCCCTGCTGACTCACCATGCCCCTTCCTCACAGGCTCTGACCAGCAGTGCATGGAGTGGCCAAGCTGCGGTGTCCAGGCCGGATCCTGACTTCCTGGGCCATGGGGAGGAAGCTGAGGAATTGAAGGACACTCAGGATTCCCTGAAGGGGCTTCCCAGATTTTGGTCATAGCCGCAGCAATGATCTCATGGGAGTTTTTCCTCTTTACATTTTATCCAGAACAGAAAAGATTGCTCCACCCTTACAATCCTGCCTCCGTTGCCAACCTTTTTCCTCCCCCTGCCCTGGCTGTGCCACCTGGTACAGCAGCGTCTGTTGCAAAGAGGGTGCCCTCACATTGGGGTAGGTGGCTCTCAGCAGCTCAGCTCACAAAGATCTCAGGCCCCACCCAGGGAAGCAGAGGGAAGCTCCCCAGTGCTCCCAGACCCCTTTCTATGCCACTAGCCCCTTTGTTCTCAAGACAGGCTGTAGCCCAAAGAGCTGCCCCTGGAAGCATGCTGGCGGGAAGCTGTGCATCATGGGAGCTGAGAAAGGGGAAAACAGCCTGGCCTGGGCTTGAAGGAGGGGTGACAGGAGCCAGCAGGTGAGTGGAGCTAAGGATCATGAAATATCCCCGAGGGCACCCCGGCACCAGGCTTGTCTCCCTCTTCCTCCAGGAGGGGCAAGTTCTAGGGGGGTCCATTGAGAGACAGACAGTTCTCTTCCTCTCCCATCCTCTGCTTGGTCAGTGGGGCCGGCATTCCTGGGGAGGTGGGTGTGGCTGGGGCTCCTCCGGGTCTCCCCGTGCTGTGGCAGCAGAGTGTGATTTGAGGGCAGGGCCAGAGTGAAGCTGGTTTTGCCTGGACCTCCACTCAGTGGGAACCGAAGGCCCCCAGCTTCAGGGGGCTTCTTTGAATAGGAAAGGGGAATGCCAAGGGGCAGAAGAAGAGGAAAGAAAAGAGGGCAGTTTGATCTGGTGATGTGATTTGTATCTTGGGGACAGCTGTACAGAAATACACAGGAAATGGGACCCTGCCTCGAACCTTTCTGTGTTCAGAAAGGTCAGTAGTGACCTACATGTAGGCAGGTGACCAGGTAGCTGCCCACACCAGCAGCTATGTTTGAAGTGAGAGGAAAGCTAGTTATTAGTTGGAGTAAATAAATGTTAAATTTTTTGATTGGAGGGAAAAATGGAGGTGTGTGTGTGTTTTGGGGTGGTCTTGGGGAAGAACCTCAGTGGGCTCAGCCAGTGTCAAAGAGGACAAGTGTCACTACATATGTTGTGGGGCGGGAGTATTAAGCTCATAGAATGTGGCAGGAGAGGGCACCTTCCTATGCCCAGGTCTAGCAGCCAGTTTAACAGAGAAGGCAAATGAAGGACCAGCCAGCCCGGGGGTGCCTGGCCTTCTGTAGATGGAGAGAGGAAGCAGAAGTCTCTATCCAGAAGCCTGTATTCTACAATGATCTCTATAATGCTTCATGGTTCTTGAAACACATTCTCCTTCATTTTATTATGTCATCTGCTGTAGACTGTAGCTTCTTCTACAGTAAGAGCAGGGGCTGCTCTTACGCACATGGGAGGTGCTTACATGCCCAACATTAAGTATTGGCCCAGAACTGCATAAATGATCAGCTCCCGGTTTGATGAACTTTGGTGTGTGAAGCCAGGGAACCTGGAGTTTTGAAATGAGTCTTTAAAGCCTTAGAATCAGAACATATTATTTTAAAAGGGAATTATTTATTTTTTAATTGACAAAAATTGTATATATTTGTGGTGCATAACATGATGTTTTGCAATATGCATACATTGGCCAGGCGCGGTGGCTCACGCCTGTAATCCTAGGACTTTGGGAGGCCGAGGCGGGCGGATCACTTGAGGTCAGGAGTTCGAGACCAGCCTGGCTAACATGGTGAAACCTCGTCTCCACTAAACATACAGAAATTAGCTGGGCATGGTGGCACGCACCTGTAATCTCAGCTACTCGGAAGGCTGAGGCAGGAGAATCACTTGAACCTGGGAGGCGGAGGTTGCAGTGAGCCAAGATCGTGCCACTGCACTCCAGCCTGGGCAACAGAGAGAGACTCCATCTCAAAAAAAAGAAAAAAAACACATACTGTGGAATGATTAAATCAAGCTAATTAGCATATATATTACTTCACATGTTTATTTGTGGTGAGAACACTTAAATTCTTCTCTCTCAGCAATCTTCAAGTATGTAATATATTGTTATTAACTGTAGTCACCATGTGGTACAATAGTGTACCACATGGTACACTTGAACTCCTGTGTAATGGAAATTTTATGCCCTTTGTCTAACAGTACCTTCCTCAAACCTCCTACCATAGTCTCTGGTAACCATCATTCTACTTCCTGCTTCTATGAGTTTAACTTTTTTAGATTCCACATATAAGAGAGGTCATGCGGTATTTGTCTCTCTGTGCCTGGCTTATTTTACTTAATGTAATATCCTCCAGGATCATCCATGTTGTCACATATGACAGGATTTCCTTCTTTCTTAAGGCTGGATGGTACTCCATTGTGTATATATAACATCTTTTTTTTAAAATTCATTCATCCATTGATGTACACTTAGGTTGATTCCATATCTTGACCATTGTGAATGGTGCTGCAATAAACATGGGCGTGCAGATCTCTCTGACGTATCAATCAGCTCTGGTTTGGTGAACTCTAGTGTGCAAAGCCAGGGAACATGGAGTTTTGAAACGAGTCTTTAAAGCGTTAGAACCAGACCATATTCTTTTTTTAAGAAAATTATTTTTTAAATTGGCAAATAAAAATGGTCAAATAAATTGACACTAAAATGTCCTTTGCCTATATGCCTAGTCGTGGGATTGCTGGATCATATGGTAGTCCTATCTTTAACTTTTTGAAGTACCTGTTTTCCATAATGGACGTACTCATTTCCATTCCCACCAACAGTGTGCACATGTTCCCTTTTCCCCGCATCCTCTCCAACATGTCCTATCTTCATCTTTTTGATCATAGCCATCCTAACCGGTGTGAGGTGATAGCTAATTGTGATTTTAACTTGCATTTCCCTGATGATTAGTGGACCACATTGTTAATTATAAATTTTATTTGCACTGAGCTTTGAATGAAAGCACCTTCCTCTCTATCATGTTTTCTCAATTGTCCTCTTATCATCTCATTCCATTCATTTTCCCAAAGCTGTCTTAGCTGCTCTATTTTTTTTGAAGATTTTAAATTTAATTTTTATTATAGTAAAATATGCATAATGTAAAACTTACCAAATGAACAATGTTTTTTTTTTTTTTTGAGATGGAGTCTCGCTCTGTTGCCCAGGCTGGAGTGCAGTGGCTCGATCTCGGCTCACTGCAAGCCCCGCCTCCCGGGTTCACGCCATTCTCCTGCCTCAGCCTCCCGAGTAGCTGGGACTACAGGCGCACGCCACCAAGCCCAGCTAATTTTTTGTATTTTTTTTTTTTTAGTAGAGATGGGGTTTCACTGTGTTTGCCAGGATGGTCTTGATCTCCCGACCTCGTGATCCACCTGCCTCGGCCTCCCAAAGTGCTGGGATTACAGGCGTGACCACGCCCAGCCCCATATGAACAATTTAAGTGTACAGTTAGGAAGCATTAAGTGCAATCACATTGCTGTGCAACCATCACCACCATCCATCTGCAGAACTTTTTCATCTTCCCAAACTGAAACTCTGCCTCCATGAAACAACAGCTCCCCATTTTCCCTCCCCCAGCTCTGGCAATGACCATTTTGCTTCCTCTCCTTATGAATTTGATTATTCTAGGTATCCCATATAAGTGGAGTCATATAGTATTTGTCCTTTGGGGTCTTGCCTGTCTTATGGTTGGTTTTAATTTCATTGAGACAGTCTTGGTCTCATCCAACAAATTAATCTATTAAGCACCTCCTGAAATAACCACAGCTAATGTTCACTGGGCACCTACCTTGTGCTGGCCTGGGCGCCATGTAAGCACTGCACAGGTATTATCCTCTACTCCTTATGGGCACTTTGGGCAGTGAGTGTTTGAGGAATGTGAGGCACAACTAGGATAACAGGGCTGCAGGGGGAACCCAGGCCGTCTGACTCCCGAGTCCAGCACTTCCCACTCTCTGGCCAAGTCCTGGGTTCTGGGATGTCTGCTTCACGGCCCCCTCACCAAGCCATGGGGCCCCCAGTTAATCACATCCCTGAGTGACCTCATTTTCTTCTGCACAACTGCTCTGCCTTTCACATATCCAGGGAGACAGAACACCCAGTCTCTTCCGCCACTTGCCCAAATCAGGAAAAAGAGAGATCCCTGACCCCTGCGTCAACTAGCATCTAGTTCCTAGGATGTTATCTCAACTACCTGCAAATTGGTCCCACTAAGACTCATTTCTTTCCTTTGGTCTGAATTATTATGGTGGCATCCGAACTGACTTTGTTGCCCTGGGCTGACCCCCTTCCAGTCTACCCTGATGAAGAAGCTGGGAGCAGCCAGGCCTGGAGTCTCAGAGGGGGCCCTGCATGCATGGGCTTCAGGCCAATGTGGTCTCTCATCTGGGAAGTGGCAGGGCCTTGGCTGCAATAGAAGAGTCTTCAGCCAGGCGCAGTGGCTCATGCCTGTAATCCCAGCACCTGGGAGGCCGAGGTGGGCAGATCATGAGGTCAAGAGATGGAGACCATCTGGCCAACATGGTGAAACCCCATCTCTACTAAAAATACAAAAATTAGCTGGGCATGGTTGCGCACGCCTGTAGTCCCAGCTACTTGGGAGGCTGAGGCAGGAGAACTGCTTGAACCCAGGAGGTGGAGGTTGCAGTGAGCCGAGATTGCACCACTGCATTCCAGCCTGGCAACAGAGTGAGACTCCATCTCAAAAAAAAAAAAAAAAAGAGTCTTCACCCAGCAGTCCAAAAAGCAACTCTGATCACTTTATTTCTTTCCTACTATGGTCCTGTGGCTCCTCAGAACAAAAGAGCCCAATCTTTAGTGCTGCCTGCCTTTCCAACATCATGTGGTGCTCCCCACCTCATGCCTACCTGCTAGTAAACCTCAGCTCTCTGCAGTTCCGAAAGGCCACTCTTACTTCTTACAGGTCGGTCACCCCTGCTGGTCTGTAAGCCCCATTGAGCAGACCTATGGCTTACCTTGGTAGCCCTGGCCTATAACTCACCTGAGCTCTGCCAGTGTTTGTTGAGTGAACGAGTATGGAAAAAGGCCTTTGGATGAGGACCTGAGCAAGGAAGAAAAATTTGCCTCCATGATGCTAGCATGAAGCATCTTTAGCCAATGTGACACCATTTCTCATCTGAAATACATTGTATCTGGCCTGAAATGCTAATGATGTCAAAATTAAACATACCTATGAGAATAGAAATTTTTTTCTATATATTTATGGAAGACAATGCCTAAAAAATTTTAAACCTTTATTCTATGAGATAAAGGATGGAGTTGACTTTAAGGTAGAATAGGATCCTCATTTATTAATTTACTAATTATTTTCCTTGCGATAGACTTGCTTAACAAATTAGGTCTGTAGCAAACTTTTCCCCCACCACCTTTCCCCCACCATGTGATGCCTATCTTCTATCTTCTTGTTCCATGCCACGGGAAGTAGGTCACAAGGAGGGGAATTAGGTCAGAAACAGCGGGCGTGAGGAGGCGGAGGATGGAGAAGGGCGTGCTTTCCACAGGAATCTTCGAGATCCAGGCCACTCCTCTCTCTCCACTGAGGGGGCGTGAGACAGATTCTGAGCCAGGCTATGGCAGAATCCAATCTGAGCAATGTCCCTTTGTCCCTGGGGAGAGCTGCAATAGGAAGAGCGGGGGAGGATCCCGAAGGTTTGGGTGTTCTCCATGTGTGTCCCAGGGCACTTTCATTTTGGATGAAGCATCAGCCTGCGTGGGGCTGGGGAGGAGCGGCAGCCAGGACTCGCTTCCTTAGGGAGGAATGTGCTTGCTCTGGGATGACAGGCCTCCTTGGCAATGGCAGGCAGAGTCAGTTCCATGGGACTTTTGAAGAACATAAACAATCCCCTTTTTATATAAACACTCAAGCAAACCAAAGCTGGCTGTTAATTGTCTCCCTGGCCTGGACCCAAGGCAGAAATTTGGAGTTGCCCCCTTCTTGGATTAATCTGGAATGACTCCCCTTATATCCCCTCTTACCCTAACCCCCCATACTCTGGGATCTAGAGACGAGACACTACTGACACTTGGAGTTGCATAGTTCTTTGTTGTGGGGAGTTGTTCTGTGTGTTGCAGGATATTTGGCAGCATCCATGGCCTCTACCCACCAGATGCCAATAGCAACACCCTGCTGGAGGCCGCACACATGTTTCTTATGATTAGGCATAATTGAAGCCTGTCAGGAACAATATGAACCTGTGATCAGTTAAGCAGCTGATCAATCATTACCTCCTCCTCCTTGCTCTTGTTACCCAATAAATACAAAGGGCCGTAGAAGCTCAGGAACTGCCTTTGCTCACTAGAAGCAGGGAGCTCTCTTCTTCCCCATGTTGCCTTTCCTTAAAATAGTTATTTTGTTTTTTTGTTATCATTTCTATGTTTGTCCCTTCGTTCAGTCTTGTAATGAAGGTCGCAAGCAATAACAGTAGTAACTGCTGTAATGACGGTCTCAAGTAGTAGTAGTGGCAGTCAGCCACAGCACCCTGCAAACTGAATTGTGACAACCAAAAATGTTTTTAGACATTGCCAAATGTCCCCTGGGGAGTAAAATTGTCTCCAGTTGAGAACAACTGCTCTACCATATACATACTAAAAGCCTTTAATACCATGTGTCAAAGTTTCAAAGTTTAAACCAGTCACCTGATTTTGATTGAGGATCAAATTCTGAACAAGGAAATGGCAATGGGCTCTACAGACGGTGCAGGTGCATTGAGTGGCGCATGAGGCCAGTTCTGCTGGAAGCTGGTTCTGTGGCCTTGGGCCATTATCCTTCTTGAACCTTACACTTGCTAACTAAAACTACAGCAAAATAGCAGCCTTCTCTGTGGTGTGTAGGTGTCCTCTGATGATAAGGGTGATAAAACATCAGTCAGAGCTGGGAGTTCTTTGGAGGAGATTTGTGCTGTGGTGAGGCCAGTTTATGTTTTTACTATTCTTTTACTCGAAGCTTCATTAAATCAAGTTGTTGGCCTAGCAACTTATGGAGACTTCACAGTCAAGATCTCCTCAGCAAAACCTGATTTCAAATATTCTGTCCTATTGTCCCCATATGCCTTTGAAATATCCCGGGTATCCTGAAATGGCATTTTTCAGCTTGTCTCTCACCTCCAGGGGCCATGCAAACAGCCTTTAGTGGCACCTGCATATTGCTTTTGGCATATTTACTGGTGAGGCACAGTCATCAGTGGGTCTGGCTATAACCCTGCTGGCGCCCTGGGGGCCGGGGCCATGTGGAGGAATCTGACATGGGCAAGAGGCACATCCAAAGACCCAGAGCAGCCCATGCTCATTGTAGACATTCCTCACAATGTAGACATTTTTGCTTAAATGAGCCATGAGTAAAGGGAAAAAGCACTTTACTGTGGGTAATTTCTTCATAAATTACCCAGCTTCAGGTGTTCATTTATAGCAACACAAATGGACTAAGATAGTTTTTGATCACGTTCATGATCAGTGAACAGCTTTCAAACAGTTTTTTTGTGGGCATGAGGAAAGCAACAGAGGCAGATGGTGTCCTCCATGACTCACAATCTGAGTATGTGAATGATTTGGGGCCAGGCTCCAGGGGTCCAAATCCCTATGAGCTGCGTGATCTTTCTAAAGTTACCTAAACACTCTGTTTCCTTCCTCATTTGTAAAGTGAACATAAACGCAGTATCTGGTCATAACACAGGCGATGTTCTTAGATCAATGCCTCGCCCGTAATAAATTCTCAATCCACGTTAGCTATTAATTGTGTTACAATTCAATCTGTTCAACGCTATAGTAAAGCTGTAAGCAAAATGCTACAAAGTCTCTAAGTGATGAATGTTTCCCAAAGCAATCCAGGAAGACTTGGCCATTGCAAGCCTATGGCCCTGACAAGGGAAAAGACTCAGGAACTGGGAGCGTAGCAGTAAATTCAGTTACCCAGCAGTGCATATGCTTCACCCAAGTCAAGCTGTCTTGCAGAAGTGGGGCAGCCTGACTTTCCACTGTGTTCTCCCCAGTGAATGTGGCCTAGGCCCAGTGTCTGCTGAGGTCACTCCACACTCATGGAGCTGGGAACAGCTGCTTTCAGGGAAAGGTCAGCTGTTGCTGAAATGATGGACTTTCCTAGCATTTAAATTGTTTACGCAGGGCCAGGCGAGGTGGCTCACGCCTGTAATTGCAGCACTTTGTGAGGCCAAGGTGGGAAGATCACTTGAGGCCAAGACTTCAAGACCAGCCTGGCCAACATGGTGAAACCTCATCTCTACAAAAAATATAAAAATTCGCCAGGCATGGTGACACACACCTGTAATCCCAGCTATTTGGGAGGCCGAGGCACAAGAATTGCTTGAACCCTGGAGGCAGAGATTGCAGTGAGCCAAGATTTTGCCATTGTATCCCAGCCTGGCCAAAAGAGTGAGATTCTGTTTCTAAATAAATAAATAATGTTGTTTGTGAGGAACAAATGGCCAGTGATTCAGAGAAATACCTACTACCGGTACCGAAAAGACCTGTACAATTCCGGTACTAGCTTTGTGAATACAGCTATTAAAGCATAACTAACTTTTACACCCAGGCACAGCTTTAAAAAAAAAGAGAGAACTGACAGAGCTGCCCCTAGTGGCAATGCTCAGGGGTGGTGGAGGTGCCCAATGGACATGTCTGTCCCAGAAAAGAAGTACTGACACCCTGGGAATGGTTATTAATGAATCCTAAATTTCCTTTGGCTTTTGGCTTTCTTTTGCATCCTCTGGCAGTCACATTGAATGTAACTATCAAGTGCCAAGACAAGTCAATAGGGAAATTGTCTTGTCTTTTCAACAAAGGGTGCCAGGACAACTGGATGTCACCTGTGAAAGGATGAAGACGGATCCTACTTCACACCATCAATAAAAACTAACTCAAAAGGAATCAAAAGACATTTTGGAAGAGCTAAAAATTACAAGACTATTGGAAGAAAATGTAGGGGTAAATCTTGAGACCTTGAAGTAAGCAATGGTTTCTTAGATGTGACACCAAAAGCACAAGTGATGAAAGAAAAAGTAAGTTGGGCATCATCGAAATTAAAAACTTTCATGTTTCAAAGGACACTATTATAAGAAAGTGAAAAGACAAAACACTGAATGGGAGAAAATATTTGCACAGAGAAACCTGTACACAAATATGCACAGCAGCGTTATTCATCATGGCCCACTACAGGGCCAGGCACAGTGGCTCATGCACAGTGGCTCACTTTGGGAGGCCGAGGCAGGCGAATCACGAGGCCAGGAGCTTGAGACCAGCCTGGCCAACATGGTGAAACCCCATCTCTACTAAAAATACAAAAAAAAAAAAATTAGCAGGGCATGGTGGCGTGTGCCTATAATCCCAGCTACTTGGGAGGCTGAGGCAGGAGAATTGCTTGAATCCAGGGGGTGGAGGTTGCAGTGAGCCGGGATCGCACCACTGCACTCCAGCCCGGGCAACAGAGCGAGACTCCATCTCGATTAAAAAAAAAAAGCCCAAAGTAGAAACAAACCAATTGTCCATCAGTGATGAATGGATGAACAAAAGGTGTGCTATCCATACAGTGGGATGCTGTTCAGCCATCAGAAAGGAAAGAAGTACTGCTACATGCTCCAACATGGATGGGCCTGGAAAATGTTACACTGAGCCCAATAAGCCAGACACAAAGGCCACATTTTGCGTGACTACATTTATACAAGATGTGCAGAATAGACAGTCAAATCCACAGAGACAGAAGGTGGATCAGTGGCTGCCAGGACTAGGGGAAGAGGGAAGGGGAAGGACTGCTAATGGTATGGGGTTTCTTTGGGGGCTGATGAAAATTTTCTGCAACTAGATAAAGGCAATAATTGTACAATCACAGGAATACACTAAAAATTGCTGAATTGTGCACTAATGGTATGGGAAATGTATTGCCCCCTCCAAAAAAAGTAGGAGGTGCTGGACCAGGTGACAAAAGTGTGGCCATGCCCCAGACTTTTTCACTAGGGACCCTGCATGAGCCAGCAGGTGCCCAGAGAGAGCCCCCGCCCTGCCCTCGAGGCTTGGCTGAGGGCTTCCTGGAGGAGGAGTTTGACTCAATGCTGAGCTGAACCAACTGCAGTTTTTGCAGTCTGCACGCATCATTCACAATCCCGTGGAGTATTGTATAAGAGCCGCATCACAACTTTGTGACTCGCTGCTGCCGGGGCCCCAAGGAAGTGCTCTTACTGGGCACGAACCCAGGACCTTTTAGCATGGCCCAGACATGAGTGCCCTTTGAGGAAGTGAACATGGTCTGGGACTGGCTGGGCATTGGAGGGCCTGTGCTAACCCCTCCCCAAGAGCACTGTCTTAGCTGGGACTGGGGTGCTGGGACTGGCGTGCTCAGTGAGAGGTGAGTGGTGCCCGATTCTGGGGCTTTTCCAGAACCTCTGTGGAAAGCCTGAGGTCTTCTCTTTTCACTGCTTTGTCCACAATCTGTGTTCTCTGCTATTCCTGGCTCTCAGAGAACACAACCTCACTCCTGCTGAGCTTCCTGCCAAGCAGCAAGAACAGCTTCTTGGGATCTTAGTGTCCCCTCTGCTGGCAGGTGCGGTGGCTGGGGGTTCGGCTGGGGGTGGGAGTGGCCCGGCTGGGGCAGTAGTGGGCGTGAATGGCTTTGGCAGGCCTGATGCCAGAGGTCCAGGTGGAGGGGCTCCTGCATCTCTCTCCCCGCAACCCACAGGCAAACAGGGCTAATAGGCAGTGACCAAGTGAGTTGACCAAGTGAGTTGGGGCTGCTGCCGCGGCTATGGAAATGAGTGCCCCTGGGGCCTGGCATGGGACACATTCAAGGCCTCCAAGTCACTCTTGGGCAAGCAGATAACAACACACCCTGGACTGAAGCCAGAGGTCCTCCTGGGCTCCCTGCTTGCCGGGAAACATACCCTTCGATCTGTTGAACTGTCTTCCAACCTGCTGTGGCAGTTTTGCCCCACTCCTGTTTGCCCTGCTGAGTCCTGCTTTCCTCACCTTCCCTGAGCATTGCCCTTTCTGTGGGAGGGAATCAGCAGAAGGTGCACTGTTGCACTTCAGATGCTTCTACCTCGTCATTTCCTTGGAAGTCTCTATTCAATGGGGAGCTCCCTAGACTGGCTGCTAAGGTCGCATTTGCTTTTTCAGAGGAAATACCTTGTCAGGAACCCTACCCATCCTTATAGAACAGCTGCCTTCAGCTAACCCCTTTCCTCATAGGGGCCAGGACAAAGCATGGGACAAGAAATTCAGAGTGACCTTCTCATGAGAGGCTGAGGCTGGCTCAAAGAATTCGGTGTGGCAGTGTGAAAGTCAGAAGACCTGGATTTTCATCCCAGCTTTGCGACTTGTGAGCTTTATGATGGTCAAATTGATGAAGACTAGGCTTCAGGCTGCTCCTCTGTAAACGGGGGCTGTCTCCCTCCTGGGGTTTGTGTGAAGGCAATGGAGACAACACTTGAAAGTGTCTTGGCTGGGCGCGGTGGCTCATGCCTGTAATCCCAGCACTTTGGGAGGCCGAGGCAGGTGAATCATGAGGTCAGGAGATGGAGACCATCGTGGCCAACATGGTGAAACCCCATCTCTACTAAAATACACACACAAAAAATTAGCCAGGTGTGGTGGCGTGTGCCTGTAGTCCCAGCTACTTGGGTGGCTGAGGCAGGGAAATTGCTTGAACCTGGGAGGCAGAGGTTGCAGTGAGCTGAGATCGCACCACTGCACTCCAGGCTGGCAACAGAGCGAGACTCTCAAAAAAAAAAAAAAAAATTGTCTTGCATAGGCCTGGCTCGTGGCTTTGCTTTCTTGCTTTCTTACCTTGGGGTTGGGGAGTCACTGCACTGTGCTATGAGGAAAGCCCCTCTCCATTCAGGAGACCCTGCTAGGGAGGAGTCTGGGCTCCCACCTGTGGCCAAAGTGAGGGGCGAATTCTTTCCCTGTCAGAGATGGACCAATGACTTTATGACAAACCCAGCCTGTGATTTTTCTAGTCTAAGCATTAAAAGCTCCTAAACCCAGCCAGATCTGGTGGCTCACGCCCATAATCCCAGCACTTTAGGAGGCTGAGGTGGGTGGGTCACTTGAGGTCAGGAGTTTGAGACCAGCCTGGACAACATGGTGAAACCTCATCTCCACTAAAAATAGGAAAATTAGCTGGGTGTGGTGGCGGGTGCCTGTAATCCCAGCTGCTCAGGAGGTTGAGGCAGGAGAATCGCTTGAACCCGGGAAGCGGAGGTTGCAGTGAGCCGAGATCACACCACTGTACTCCAGCCTGGGCATCAGAGTGAGACTCCATCTCAAAAATAAATAAATAAATAAATAAAAATAAAAACTCTTAAACTCTTTTAAAAAATAGCTACAAAGCGCCTCCCCTGTCTCCGTGCCAACTGGGGTGAGGTGGGAGCTTAATGGATCCTGTAGATCATATACATTTGAATCTCAGGCCTAGATGAAGGCAGAGTCCTCATGAATGATCAGGGGAGATATATTTTCTATCTAGAGCCCTGGACAAGCTAGATAAGCTATTTCATTATCTCTCATTGCAAGTGAGAAGATTGTTTTTTCTGTCACCTTTTTCTGTAGAGTGGAAGCCTTGGAAGGTCTTGGCTGTATGCAGGATTCACAGCTTTGACGCATGCGTGCCCTAGGCCCAGGCCTCAGCTCCTGTCCCTGTTGGTGGCCATTACATCCAAAGCTTCTTAGGTATCAAGATTGGCAGCTCTCCCCTTCCACCTCCCCTGCATCCAGTGCAGCTGCCCCCACGATCTCCTACTTCTTTGGTTTCAGTTTTCTTTGCTTTCCTTTTGGCTGCAGGATTTCCCTTTCTTTAGCAAAGCTCAGTTAGTGCATTTGAAAGCCTGTTCATTACCTTTTCTCTACCACTTCTAGGTGTTTTTAGAGCAGAAAGCTTTCTATGTTTCCTAGTCTGCCACACTATCAGAAATGTAAGTCTCTGTGATACAATTTCTCTCTATTAAACTAGCAAAAATTTAGCAGAGGCATGTGCAAGGGTGAGGGAAGTGCTGACATTCTCCTGATGGGAATCTGAATTGCTACTCAATTCCTGACAGTATTTTGCAATAAAAAATATGAAAAAATGATGCATGTCTTTTGTCCCAGCAATTTCCATTTCTAGGAAGTTACTCTATTAAATAATCATGGATGTGTGCAAAGTTTCAGGTTCAGGATGTTTGTCATAGTTGTATCCAGCCTCGGCATTTCCAAAAAGTATACACTGTTTAAATATTCCAGTTGGGGAAACAAAAAGGAAAAAACAAGAAGGAAGGGGAGGCACTTAGGAAAAGAAAAACTTTCTGAGAAATCTTCAGCAAATGAATGCTTACGACTCTAGGGTCAGATACATCTCTTGGCCTTCCGTAGCTATGAAGGAAACTTGGAAAATCAGAATTTTTATTTGGGTACAACTGAGGTTTTGTTAGTAAGGACGAAGGGAGGAATGGATACCATAGTGTGTATGTATGTATGTAAGTATATGGGTGTGTTTATTAGGGTTGTCTAGAGGGACAAAACTAGTAGGATAGATGACTATATGAAGGGGAGTGTATTAAGGAGTATTGACTCACACGATCACAAGGTGAGGTCCCACCATAGGCCATCTGCAAGGCAAGGAGCAAGGAAGCCTGTCTGAATCCTAAAGCTGAATAACCTGGAGTCCGATGTTCAAGGACAGGAAGCATCCAGCATGGGAGGAAGATGGAGGCCAGAAGACTAAACCAGTCTAGCCTTTCCATGTTCCTCTGCCTGCTTTTATTCTGGCCACGCTGGCAGCTGATTAGATGGTACCCACCTAGATTGAGGATGTGTCTGCGTCTCCCAGTCCCCTAACTCAAATGTTAATCTCCTTTGGCAACACTCTCACAGACACACCCAGGAACAAAACTTTGCATCCTTCAATCCAATCAAGTTGACACCCTTTATTAACCATCACAGTATGTATGTGTGTATACATGTAAATATGTATGTATGTATGTATGTATGCATCTATCTATTGATTGAGATGCTTCTAGAAGGGTAGATATCAAGTTCTTTTGATGTTTATTCCTAGTTGGAAGAATTTTAAAGGTAATTTTTACAATCTTGTTTTTGCATATTTGATATAATACAGCTGCATTATATTTATTTTTAAAATAAATATTTTAAAATTTCAAATATTTAAAAAATACATTAATAAGATAATAAAATATAATAAGATAATATAAAACAGCTGTATTATATTTATTGTTAAAAAGTCACTCAAGAGCCTGGGTGTGGTGGCTCACACCTATAATCTTAGCACTCTGGGAGGTCAAGGTGGGTGAATTGCTTGAGTCCAGGAGTTCGAGACCAGCCTGGGCAACATGGTGAAACCCTGTCTCTCCAAAAAATACAGAAAAATTAGCTGGGTGTGGTGGTGCACACTTGTGGTCCCAGCTACTTAGGAGACTGAGGTGGGAGGATCGCTTGAGCCCAGGAAGCAGAGGTTTCAGTGAACCAAGATTGCACCACTGCATTCTAGCCTGAGTGACAGGGTGAGACTCTGTCTCAAAGAAAAAAAATGTCAAGAAAGGTTATAGTAGTTAAGGATGGGGTGGCACATGATGGGGGTAGGACCACAGCCAGATGTGGTGCCAGAGAGCGATGAGAAGCAGAGAACCACAATATCTCAGGAGTGTGGGATGAGGATACAGCAACTGCCAGGGTGGGGCACTCTGAGTGTTCTCAATGGATTGTTATGTCCTTGGTTTTTAATTTGGGGAGGGGTCAAAACGTTGCCTGTTGTCTTGTATGTGCTGCCTACAACCCATTTGGAATATAGAGGGCAGAAGGGGGGGACTCTGCAGCCCCTCCAGACATCCCTGCTACGAAGGTGGAATATCTTGATTGTGCGTGGATTTCGTTATCACCCAAGTAGCTGCTTGCCATTGTATCTGACTTCTCCTTTCAGCTCTTTAATTGGTTAAAATGTTCTAAGACCTCCTTCATGTTGTGTCCAGCCTCAGAAAACAGATCAGAGTTGTCCTCCCCAAGAGGAGTAGGCCATAGAGTTATTACCATGAGAGCAGCTGCTGGGTCTTGAGGATCCCGCCACAAATGGACAAACACAATGTGTTGGGAATGTCGGAGAACCACAGTTTTCCCCCTTTACCAGGAATCATGCCGATGATGGTGGCTGCCATTTATTGAGTGTTTACAGTGAGTATTTTCTCATTTAGTCCTTCAAAGTGCTTCACAAGATAGATTCTCATTTTATAACTAAGAAAACAAAGGCTTGGACAGGTTAAGTAACTTGTCTAAGATCACACAGCCAGGACAGTGGGAAAGGGGTGACTGCGCGATGTCTGATTTTGAGTCTATGTTTGTGACTATTAGTTATTCTACTCAGGGTGACCGGCAATCCTGCTTTACTTTGGACTGTCCTGGTTCCAGCACTTGAAGTCCCATATTCTGAGACACTCCTCAGTTCCAGGCAAACCTGGACAGCTGGATTTACTTCCTTGGCAGTGACAGTCCTCTTTCCATTGAGCACTCAGGGGTCCGTGTGTTCTTCACACCTGGATGGTAACCTGGGTGCAATTGAGGCTGGGTATTTTCCATAGTGCCCCCCGGGCAACAGTAGGCGCATAATTGGTACCAAAGGAAAAAAAATCCTAGTGGAGTTAATGAGTGAATAAATGACTAACGTCACCTACAGCAACTACTTTCCGATTATGTATTATGAGTCAGGCACTGTTAGGTGCTGTGGGAAATAAATAAGTGAGTTTCAGCTAAATAACTGAGTAATGTGAGTAACTGAATTGCACTCTAGTGTAGAGACTTGCACTGTTGGCGGTGTCAACAAAGATTCATGAAGGGATATTGCACCACAGGCTTGATGGCTTTAATAACCCACAGCAGTAACGCCACTCTGTTTCGGTAGATCCTGGAGTTGATAAGCCTTATCCCTCACACGGTCTAATTCTTCTGCCTCCCAGCAGATGTGTGAGATATTCAACGCCTCTTCACAGGCAGGGAGAGTGAGTCAGAAAGGAACACAAGCTCATGATCTAAAGCTGTGATTGCATAGTGGCGGCCCTCAGGCCACCTCCAGGCCACTGTTGTGTTTTGTGGTCTATATAATTTTTTTAAACAAAATTGAATTGGTGACTCACACCTGTAACCCCAGTACTTTGGGAGGCTGAGCCCGGGAGTTCAAGACTAGCCTGGGCAACATGGCAAGACTTGGTCTCTACAAATAATAATAAAAAAAAGTAGCCGGGTGTGATGATGCCCACCTGTGGTCCTAGCTACTTGGGAGGCCGAGGTGGAAGAATCACTTGAGCTGGGGCAGTTGAGGCTGCAGAGAGCCATGATTATGCCACTGCACTATTGCATGACAGTATTTAAAGACTGGAAGATTTTGCATAAAAATCTGAATTTCTAGTCCCTCTTGATGAAATGGAAGATATGACAGCCCTGTGTTCTCAATCATGGCTGTCACTTGTGATGAGGCATTGACCCTTCAGTTTTCTCATTTCCAGGGCAGTCCTGGCCTGTGTTACCTGAGGCATCAAAACGAAGAGACCACAAGGTAAAGAAAGTATCTCCAGTGGAAGAAGACATGTGACTATAGCAGCCTCAGGGACCCCAATGGTTGTCCCATGTTCCAAAGGATCAAGAACACAGTTGTGAGGAAAAGCCACCTCTGCCAAGGCCAGAAGCAGACCCCTTTCTCCTTCAGGAATCTAGATGCTGTCCCTGACTTCTCCTTTTGCATCATCTTTGTTCTCCTCCCGTTTAGTCAAGTCATAAAACAAACTTTTGGTTTTTTCCAATTAACCATTTCCTTCAGTAAGCGGCAACTCCACTCTTACAGGTGTTCAGGCCAAACACTTTGGAGTCCTTCTTGACTCTCTTATACCCCACCTCACTGCCTGTTTCTGCCATCCTGGTGCAGACCACCATCAGCTCTTGCTTGGGACACCGTGGAAGCATCCTGATTGCTCCTCCTGCTTCCATCCTCACCCTGCTGCTGCCTATTCCCAGCGCTGCTGGGGAGGGATCCTGTCAAACCATAAATGGGATAGCCAGGCACAGTGGCTCACACCTGTAATCCCAGGGCTTTGGGACGGTGAGGAGGGAGGATCGCTTGAGCCCAGCAGTTCAAGACTGCAGTGCCCCATAATCGTGCCTGTGAAGTTACTGTACTCTAGCCAGGACAGCATAGCAAGACCCTGTCTCTACAATTAGAAAAAAAATATTAGCTGGTGCACACCTGTAGGCTGAGGTGGGAGGATCACTTGAGCCCAGGAGCTCGAGGTTATAGTGAGCTGTGATTGCACCACCGCATTCCAGTCTGGGCAACAGAGCAAGACCCTGTCTCTAAATACACACACACACACACACACGCACACACACGCACACACAGCCTGATGCAGTGGCTCATGCCTGTAATCCCAGCATGAGCTCAGTATATATTGAAATACACACACATGCATACACACACACACATATGGCCTGGTGCAGTGGCTCATGCCTGTAATCCCAGCATGAGCCCAGTATATATTTAAATACACACACACACACACACATATATAATATATATTATATATTTGTATATATATTTATATATATATACAGAGAGAGAGAGAGAGAATGAGAGCAAGAGCGAGCGAGACTGGTGCAGTAAGTAGCTCATGCCTGTAATCCTGGCACTTTGGGAGACCAAGGTGGGAAGATCACTTGAGACCAGGAGTTCAAGAACAGCCTGGGCAACATAGTGGGACCTCATTTCTACAAAAAGTAAAATAAAAATTAGCTGAGTGTGGTGGCACACATCTGTAGTCTCAGCTGTTCTGGGGGATGAGGCAGGAGAATTGCTTGAAACTGGGAGGTTGAGGCTACAGTGAGCCTCAATTGCACCACCACACTTTAGCCTGGGCAACAGAGTGAGAGTCTCTCAAATTAATAAATGGTATCTATCTGTATTATATATAGATATATAATATCTATCTGTCTATCTATCTGACCATGCTCCTTCGATCAGCTCAAACCCTCTGCAGTTTGAGTCACTCCCTTATCCTCACTGTGGCCCCTTCCATTCTGTACCCTCATTGGGCTCCAGTCACACTGGCCCCTAGCCCTGCTCCATGGATCTCTGAATACCACAAGCATACTACTGCCTAGGGTCTTTGTAACTGCTGGAGGTTTCTGTTATCTAAGGCTGCATAACAGATCATCCCAAAACTTAGTGGCTTTACACAATAAGAATCATCTATGATCTCTCATGGTTTCTGTGGGATGGGAATTCAGGATCAGCTAGGCAGGGTGGTCCTGGCTCATGGCCTTTCATGAGGTTGCAGACATGTTGGCAGCAGCCAAGTCATCTGAGGCTTGGCTAGTAGGGGGGCTTTACTTCTGAGGGGACCCCCTCATGTGGCTGGCAAGTTAGTGCTGGCTGTTGGCCAGAGCCCCAGTTCCTAGGCACGTGGAGCTCTCCGTGGGTTTGCATTAGGACGTCTTGAGGGCATGAAGGTTGGATTTCCTCAGACCAAAAGCATCCAGGAAGCCAGGTGAAAGCTGTAATGCCTTTTATGACTTAGCCTCCAAGGTCACACACCATCACTCCTGATCCATTTGGTCGGTCACACAGAGCCACCCTGATTCAGAGTTGGAGGTGCCACACGAGGGTGCAAATAATGGGAGGTGGGGATCGCTGGGGGCATCCTGGAGGTTGCAATCATGAAGGTCTCTGCCTGCGATGTCCTTCCCTCAGCAACTGCAAGGCTGACCCGTGAATCCTTAAGATTCCTGCTCTAATGTTCCTTATCAGAGAGGCCTCACAGCCTACCGCTTTTAAATAACTTCCCTACCCTCCTGACATTCCTATCCTGCTTTTCTTTTCTTCACAACACTTATACCTGCAGTGCTATTTCCTTGTTTCTTGTCTGTCTCCCTCCAGTAGATGAATCCTCAGCATTTAGACCAGTGCCTGGTAAAAAGGCTGCCAATATTTTTCACACTAATGAATAGCTTATATGCATTAAATGTTATGAATAAATGAAATCTTACCGCTTTGAACAGGCTTCATCACATGCTATCAAGGGCACATACTAACGACACAATTTATCACTGTTGATGTTAACCTTGATCACCTGGCGGAGGTGGAATTTGTCAGGTTTCCCCACTGTAAAGTTACTGGGTTTTTCCACTTTTCCATTCTGTATTGTTTGGAAGGAAGTCACTATGTGTAGCTCACACTTAAGGAGTGGGAATTATGAGGACTGGGAAATCTACATAATTTATTTGGAATTCTTCTGCACAGGAAATTTATCTCTTCTCCCTCATTTATTAACTTGGCAATCATTTATTTATATTAGCATGGATTCCTGGATATTTATTTTATACTTTGCATTATAATCCAATCCTACTTTATTTTGTTGTTCAAATTGTTCCAGCTTTGGTCATTGGAAGCTCTTTCAGTTGGCTCCCATGCTCCTTGGCCGTATTCCCATCTGTGTGTGTGTGTGTGTGTGTGTGTGTGTGTGTGTGTGTGTGTGTGTATTGTAGCACTTCCTTCCTTTATGGCACTACAAGATGCACCAGACTCATTTTGGTGCATATTTCCTTCATTTCCTGCCCCAGGAGGCAGGAATGCCCCTAATGTTTCTAAGGAGCCTTGGTTCCTTTTATTGAGAATGGTGTTAGAAACCAAGTTATGCAAATATGCTTCCAATTATTCTATGTCTCACCATTTCCTCAGGCACTGCCCTAGTCTAGGCCGTCACCTCTCTTTTTGGCAACCTTCCAACCATCCACAAAACATACTGCCCCTACGTTTCCTCTACCTCTTTCTCCCCATCCTTTCTTCTTTTAGGCAGAGGCATCATTCTTAGTGATAAATCGGCTCATGTCAGCCTTTCAGTGGACACCATTGTTCTCAGGATGAAGTTCTCCCATGTATGGTGTAAAACATTCTTCTTGACCTGGGCCTGCCTACCCCTCCAGCCTTACCTGTCCCATAAACCCAGCCTGGAGGCTGAGCTCCAGCTGCACTGAACTATTTTCCTTTATTTCTGTATCTTTACAAATGTCCATACAGAACTTTCCACTGCTGAGAAACAAGCTCTGAGCCTAATGACTGTTACCATGTTAAAATATCTTCTCGCCAGGCTTGGTAGCTCATGCCTGTAATCCCAGCACTTTGGGAGGTCGAGGGGGGCAGATCACGAGGTCAGGAGTTGGAGACCAGCCTGAACAATATGGTGAAACCCCACCTGTACTAAAAATACAAAAATTAGCCAGGTATGGTGGCGTGCACCTGTAATTCCAGCTACTCAGGAGGCTGAGGCAGGAGAATCGCTTGAACCCGGGAGGTGGAGGTTGCAGTGAGCCAAGATCATGCAACTGCACTCCAGCCTGGGCGACAAAGCGAAATTCCATCTCAAAAAATAAAACGTCTTCTCTCCTTTCTTGTGTGGGGTTGAACAAGAGGCAATCATTTATTTAAAAGCCCCCCTGTGATATGAAAATAAAATATTGGTCTCCCCCACCACCCAGTTTCTGGCACACAGCTCCTAAATCCCTTGGAATTTCTTGGGTGATAGGATGTCTTTTGTTCTAATGAGGCCACTCCTGATAGCTAGAGAGTTCAAGAAGGGCAGTTGACAGAGGACCAAGGCATGATTAAAGGGTGGAACTTTCAGCCCCACCCCCAACCTCCAGGGAGGGGAGAGAAGCTGGAGATAAACTTAATCACCAAAGACCAAATGATTTCGCCATCATGTCTGCAGAAAGAAACTTCCATAAACCCCCTAAAGGATGGGGTTCAGAGAGCTTTCAGGTTGGTGAATACATGGAGCTGCTGGGAGGGCCGTACACCTGGAGAGGGCATGGAAGCCCCATGGCGCTTCCCCCATACCTTGCCCTGTGCATCTCTTCCATTTGGCTGTTCTTGAGTTGTTTCCTTTATAATAAATAGGAAATGTAATGAGGTGTTTTCATGAGTTCTGTGAACTGTTCTAGCAAGTTCTCAGACCTGAGGAGGGGGTCATGGGTACCCCTGATTTATAGCCAGTGGGTCCAAAGAACATGCAGCAACCTGAGACTTTCAAGAGTCCTCATGTGAAGTGGGGAGTTCATAGGACTGAGCCTTTACCATGGAAGGTCTATGCTAACTCTAGTAGTTAGTGGCAGAATTGAATTGAGTTCTAGGATACCCATTTGGTGTCAGAGAGTTGGAGAATTGGCTGAGATGGGAAAAAACTCCCATATATTTGGTATTGGAAGTGTTGAGAGAAAAAACAATTCACTGCTGCCCTGCCACCCCATCCATCTAGCTTGCTGTGGGCCAAACTCCATGCTCTGCTCTAGAAATGCATGTCTGTCTGTGTGCCTGCAGGTCCCTGTGCACGTGTGTGTGCTGGGAGTGGGCCTGGCTGGTCTTGCCTTTTACTGCCCTGTGGTTGCATTTGCCTGCCTCCCGCCATGCAGCAAGTGTCTCATGAAGGCAGCAGACACTGCCGGTACATCTGAATAGTCCCAACACCTGGGAATGTGCTTGCAGATACCCAAGTATTTGCAGCTTAAATTATCATCCAATTGAATAACTAAACTAAAAGATGAATAAATACAATAAGGGTTAAATGAATGGATGAATGAAGTGGTTGTATCTTTCTCCTTTGCCCTTAGGGTCAGAAGTGGTTTCCAAATGTTGAAATTTTGACCATTGAATTGAGCTGACTTGGATTCTCAATGTTGGTCGACAGTCTGGTGGCAACAGGAGTGGCCTCCCTGCACTGGTGAGCACTCACTCCCCTTTATGCAAGCATGACAGTAAGGAGGAAGGAAAGAGTGCGCAGGCGTGTGGGAGGCTGCCGTAAGCTCCCAAGGGGAGCGCTTCTAGCAAAAGTGAGGTTGTCTTTGCCCTTGATGTTCTGAGAGCACCTGAAGAAGCCACACAGCCAGTCAAGCCCAGGTGCTTGTTTCTGGTCCAGTTCAAATACGTAAGGCCTGGAGGTGCTCTGGGGAGGTGTGACTGCAAACGCTGTTGGGATTTGAATAGGCAGAAAAGAAGGTGAGAGAGGCTGGGGAGGGGATGTGGGACAACCTGTGTAGGGGCCAGGAAGGGGATGGCCTGAGGAGGGGAGAGGGCAGGAGATGGGGAACGTGACACATTGTGAAGGGTCTTGCATGCCAAGGTAAAGAGCTGAAATTGTTCCTGTAGGCTGTAGAGAACTCTTTTAAAATGGATAATCAACAAGTAACTATACCTTTACTTTTTTCTACAAGGTAATACATGCTAATTATAGAAATGTTGGAAAATATAGAAAAGAATAAATCCAAAAGGAATCATGAGTCAGCGTATCACCTAGAGAATGCAATGCCTTTGATGTATTTCCCTCCAGTAACTTTTGGTCACAGTCATCGTAGTCATATGTTACACGTGCCTTATAACTTGTTTTAAAAATATCATTAATATGTTATGAGCATTTGTTCATGAAGCCATCTTTTGAAACCTGATTTTTAATGGACGCACAGTAATTCATCTTTATAGCCAGCCCTTCATGTCTGTGGGTTCTGCATCTGAGAATTAAACTAAACTTGGATCAAAAGTATTTGAAAAAGTAAAAATAACAATACAACAATAAAAATAATATAAATTTAAAAATATAGTATAGCAATTATTTTCATAGCATTTACATTGTATTAGATATTAGAAGCAATCTAGAGATGGTTTAGAGTCTAGGGGAGGATGTTTGTAGGTTATATGCAAATACTATGCCATTTTATATTAGGGACTTGAGCATCCCAGATTTTGGTATCCTCAGGGATCCTGGAACAAATCTCTCTGTGAATACTGAGGGAAGACTGTAATGTACTTAATCAATTCTTTATTAATGGTTATCTGATTATTTTAAATTTTTCAGGGTATGTGAAGGCTCGATGGCATTCTTGTATATACATAGTTACATGTACCTCGGATTATTTCTTAATAAATTTATAGAAGCAGAATTACTAGGTCAAAGGTTCTGCAGATTTCAAAGGCCTTTAGTGCCCTAGGTCCTAGGGAATGACTGGAAGTTTCTGAGAAAGGTGATGTGGGAAGTGTCTTCTTTTCTTCTCGTTTTTGCTGATTACTTTTAACTTTTTTATGGAGGACAACCCCTGAGGCTTCTGCCTGGTCTGCACTCCTCCCCTGAGAATGATCAGTGTCCATCCATAATCCCTGAGGAAGAGGGCCTCTCCCTTCATATTCCTACCACTTGTCTTCCTCTTTAGCCTTCTCTATCCCTGGCCACCTATCTAGGGCCTGGGTGTGGGTCTGCACTTGGTGCTGGGGCTCAGGTCACAGAGCACTGAGGCTGGGGCGGCGACTGCCATCCTACTGAACAGAGGTCCCCAGCCCTGTGACCAGAACACCTCTCCTCCCATCCTGGGGTGTCCAATGTCTTCCCACAATTCCTGCTCATCCCTGGAGTTTATGTGTCCTTCAGGCATCTCTGGTTCCAATTTCCTGCTTCTCCAGAGCTCTCCAAATCTTCCTTCCCTCTGTCCCTTCCGTGTGATCCCTCAGCACCCACCCTACCTCCTCAGACAAGCTGAGTGTCTTGTCCCGGACAGTTTAACTGGTGAGTCAGGGATTTATATGAGGAGAGTTGTATTGCAGTATCATGCAGTGGATAAATTAAAATGAAATATTTCTGCCTTTAAAGTGCCCCCGCCCCACTGCTTCCTCCCATTTCCTACTTCCAGCCACTCACAGTGCTGCTCAGCTCAGCTCAGCTCCGCCCCTTGCCCCGGATGCAGTGTGGGCTCCCTGCTGCCCCTTTCTCATTCCACCTGCTCTACTTCTACTCCAACCAGCATTTTACACAGCCCTGGAGACAGCCTGGGGACTCCATCCAAGGGGCCCAGGCCTCAGTCAGGGGAGAAGGGAGCAGAAGCATTCAGGCCTGGCAGAAGCAGCCAGCTCCCCACAACACCTGCCCCTGTCCTGGAAGTCCTTCCACCGAAACTGCCTCCCTGCCCAGAACCTCAGGGCTCCCGGGAGCCGGCACAGAGGGCCCCTCAGCTGCAGCATTTTAAGGGCTGGCTTAATGTGGCAGAAGGGAACTACCTATCCTTTCTACCTGGCAGGGCAACCGAGGGGTCAAACAACATAATGGGTAAGGAAGTGCCTCATAAAACGCCATGCAAATATAAGGCATTGTTATACAATTGTTTTCATTGGGAAATGTGATTTAGTTCCAAACAACCACTTTCATAGGAACTCTTGGAACATAATTATAGTGGACATCTGTTGTTTTTGGCCTGTCCAATGGCCCTTTCCCCTTCTTCTGGCAATAATACCGCCCACCCCCCTTCCTCTGGGGAAGTGCAACTCTTTAACTCCAGACTTGTGACCTTGCTGGGGCTGCCATGACGTGACTCCACTGCAGGGTCCCAGGGATGGACGTGTGACCCGGGCTTGGCCAATCACAGTAGCCCCACCCCCCACCTACACGATGATTGGTTCCTGCAATCCATGACCAGGGTTTGGTCAGCTGTCATTCTACCTTGAGATTTTGACATAGGGAGGCAATGAGAACGACCCTTTCCTTCTGGTGGAGGTTGCTGAGCAGGGGTGATATGAGCTTCTCAGTCTGTTCAGGCTGCTATAACAAAATGCCTTAGACTGGGAGGCTTAAAAACAACAGACGTTATTTCTCCCAGTTCTGCAGACTGGGAAGTTCAAGATCAAGGTGGCAGCAGATTTGGTATCTGGTGACCACCTGCTTTCTGGCTCATAGCTTGCTACAGTTTGGATGTCCCCTCCAAAACTCATGTTGAAACTTAATCCCTAATGTGGTAGTATTGAGAGGCAGGGCTTTTAAGAGGTAAGTGAAGGGCTCTGCTCTCATGAATGGGTTAAACCATTTATGCATGAATGGATTAATCCATTTGTGGATGAATGGATTAATGGGTTAGCATAGGAGGGGAACTGGTGGCTTTATGAGAATAGGAAGAGAGACCTGAGGAAGTGGGTTTGCACACTTGGTCCCCTTGCCATGTGATAGCCCATACTGCCTTGAGATTCTTCAGAGTTCCCACCAGCAAGAAGATGCTCACCAGATATGCCCCCTCCTCCTTGGACTTCTCAGACTCCATAACTGTAAGAAATACATTCTTTTTCTTTATAAATTGCCCAGTTCAGAAAACAGACTAAGACATAGGTGGTGACTTTTTGCTATGTCCTCACATGGTGGAAGGGGCAAGAGGGTCTCTCCTGGGCCTCATTTATGAGGACACTAATGCCATTCATGAAGGCTCCACTGCCAGGTCCTAATTACCTCCCTAAGTCCCCACTTCCTGATACCCTTACCTTGGGGATTAGGATTTTTACATAGGAATTTTGGGGGGACATAACATTCAGTCCATTGCATGGTCTTCAACAGTCTTGTCTTGTCTTGCCCTTGATCTGCCTCCCACTGCCATTTAGAGGAATCCTCTGCAGCAGGAAGAATAATGCAAACCTGGGGGCTGGCACTGGGAAGCAGAATCCAGAGGAGAGCGAGTCTCTCTCGATCTATCTTGGGAGCCCCCCGTCCTAGCTGTCCCTGAGACAGGCACTGTCCTTGTGCTTCCCTGACTCCTTTCCTTCAGCCGCAGTGGACTATTTGTCCCTTATATATGACAGAATCCTGACCTATATGAATTAACCCACTCATGGGTTAGAGGTGCCTATTTATGAATATCCAAGTGCTTCATGTGTGAATATCTTACTTCTCCAAAATGATTTGAAATGTCTCTTGGGAATGACTCATCTTGATTTAGAATAGTCAGCTGACATAAGCCCAGGAGTTTGAGGCTGCAGTGAGCTACTACACTCCAGCCTGAGAGGAAAAAAAAATAACAGACAGTAAAGATATAGTTATATGATTAAACCAAACAGAATTAGTTATCTTTGCAAATAACCCCTTCATCTGCCTTAAATCAGAGCATGTTGAGGCATGGGAGTAATATGTAATAGATGCTATGCGTATATGAGATAGAAGATAAGCCAACGCATACATTTGTAATTAGATTAAGGAAAACTGAGAGTCCATTCACTTTTATCTTTACCTAGAGGCAATTCTGTTTGCTGTAAAGAATCAAGAGGCAAAGCCTGTAAGACTCAGGGGAAAAGACAAGGAAAATTGGAACTTCTTTTTCTGTTCTGGGATCTTGTTCTGAATGTTGCTTAAAACGACTGAGTCTTATTCAGACATTGGCAACCATTTCTTGCAGAAGAGATTTCTGCCAAGACAAGATGCAAATTGTAGATTGGACCCATTGGTTTGGGAGTCTAGGGATATGCAGAGGCTACACAGTGGGGTGCTGCTCAGCTCAGCACCCCTGGTTTTCTGGATGGAGTCGGGGCACCAGCTGGCAGGCAGCCCAGCACAGCTCATTTTTTGAAAAACCAAAATGAAACAGCAACACCGCCAACAATATAGCATCATCTTGAACAGAAAAATATAGCAAAGAGCTGGAAGGGAGACATATTAAGCAATTCAGGAGCTAGGATGACGTGTGGGAATTTTAGATTGTTTCATCCCATTAGCAAAGATAAAATGCATACATTTCACGTAAAGTCATCCATTGTTAACACAAATTTATGCTTCTATTGAAGGTCAATAAAATGCTTAATACAATATTCATGTGATTAGGAACTCCCATGTTGCAGAGGCTAGAAGGACACTTCCACTCTCAGGCTGAGGGTCTGGGCTTCCCAGCTCATTCCAAGACTGAGGCAGAGCCACCTGGACTGGTGGCAGTGGTCAGAGGAAGGACACAAAAGCTTTGGAACATGCATCCCTCGGAGGCTGCCAGTGCTGGCTCTGGACATTTCATTCCCCAGTGACCTTGTTCTTCCTTCTCCTCATCTGTGAAGTGTCCTGTTTGCTTTATAGGCTTGTTTAGACACTCAGATGAAATAGTGGATGATATTTTGAAAACTGTAAGTGACAATAGAAATGTAAGATGCACTTAGGAATGGGAGAAATAGATCCTCAGAAGAAGAAGGAAAACTGCCAAGCCTAAAACACTAAGAAGCTAAAGCTGGGGTCTGCATGAGAAAAAAAAGGCTTTAGAGGACTAAGATTGCAAAGCCAGGAGGACGCTGTGTTTGTGTTGGCCCTTTTGGAATCTGGGTGGCAACTAGAATCCCGGCAGAGCCCTGTAAGAGTTGCTGGCCAGACGGACTCTTGAGCCGGCCTGCCTGGTTTCACACTCTGCCTTGCCACTGTGACCATGTGACCTTGGGTGGGAGACTTTGCTTCTCTTTGCCTCAACTTTCTTATCTGTGAAATGGGGTTAACCACATTCATCTCAGAGGATAGTTGTGAGAATTAAGAGAATCCATTCATGTGAAGTACTTGGAATAGTGTCTGGAAAATGATAAGTTCTCAATAAATAAGCAATCATCATTTCCTATCAAGACTGGGAGTCCTGGTCTTGCGAATAACCACACCTGTGATCTGGGTCAGATTATTGAGATTTCTGTGATTCGATGATGTGTTGGGAGAGAAGCAGGGTTCTTAACGTCTGTACTGTTGATATTTGGGGTCAATAACTGTGCTCTGGGGGCCTGTCCTGTGCATGATAAAATGATTAGTGGCACCTGTGGCCTCTACACACTAGATGCTTGTCATGCCCCCTCTTTCTCTGTTGGGACAACCAAAAATGTCTTCAGACACTGCCAAATGTCCCCCTTGGATGGGAGATGGGGAGAGGCAAAATTGCCCTCAGTTGAGAACTCCTAGACTGGAAGCAGAGTTCTTAAGCTAGGGAGCTGTAGATCTTGGGGATCCCAAAGAAGAGCTTTGAGACGTCTATGAAAGCCCCGAATTCATTCATGAACATGTGCGTGCGTGATATGCATGTGAGTGAGCTCACAGGCACTTTTCTCAGGAGAGCTCCCCAGCTTTATACCAGACTCTCCAGGCAGTCTAGGACAGAAGAATTCTGAGTTCTGCATCCCTTCTTGCCCTGACATGGGCTGATCCCTGCTCTGAGAGGAAAGGCATTTTAGGTGAGCACCAAGTTCCTCCTGGTCACTGTGTGAAGCTCTCTGGTCTTTTTCGTTGAGCTTTTTTGGATAACCCTTTTCCTCTTTTTTTCTTTCTCTTTTCCTTTTTTTTTTTTTTTTTTTTTTTTGAGACAGGGTCTCACTATGTTGCCCAGCCTGGTCTCAAACTCCTGAGCTCAAGCAACCCTCCTGCCTCGGCCTCCCAAAGTTCTGAGCCACAACACCCGGCCATCCTCTCTCCCTTTTTTTTTTTTTTAAAACAAAAAACAAAAAAACCCAACAAACTCCCTTTCCCCTCCACAAAGCCTGTTCCTTCTCTCCCATGCTGGAAACTTCAGGGACTTTTGCTCTTTCCCTGGGAGTCTGAGTAACTCTCCAGACAGGCAGCTGTTCCATCCCACTCTCCCTCTAGGCTTCGTGAGCTATGTGCAAGTGGCAGGGGTGGGTGGGGGGAGGGAGGAGGGGGAAGGTCACTAGGCACATTCCAGGTGAGGGGCAGGTGGTAGGACCCCTCTTTCTGGGTAGCCTTGGTCCCATGCTGGCTTTGTTCATCTCCCTTCCCTGCTGGGGTTCTGGTCCTTGTTATCTTGGGCAGAGCCAGGGAAGCCAGCCGCCTCTCGTCCAAGGTTACTGTGCTGGGGAGCTAGTATTTACACAACTGCCGGGATGTGGGATGAACCTATTGTGCTCTGCAGCCAAAGCTGTGCTCAGCCTCAGGATCCTCAGGAGACATGAACAGACTGAATTCTCAGAGTCTCTCATTAAGAATTTGGCTCTTCACCAAGGAAATCTGTTCCTCTTCCAAACAGAATCTGAAGCTTCATTTAGACTGAATTAGCAGTGGTGAGAAGGGAAGGGAGGCCAATGCATCCCAAGGTTTTCTGACCATTTTTTGGTTTAAACAAAAGAATGGGGAGGAAAATAAGAGTAACTCCATTCAAACACTGTCAGCCAGGGCAGGTCAGGAGGTCGTGGAAACAAAGGACCCACCATTGTCAAATCCCTTTCCCTTCCTTCTTTCTTTCCACGTCTGCCTTAAGGAATGGGTCGGAAAGACTGATCCCTCTCCAGTGTGAGTCCAAATCTAACCTAAAGTATTTGTTAGTTGTCGAGCCTGAATAAAGACAGGTGTAGACTAGAAAAGTGGTGTGAGTATGTATCTAAGTCACCTGACACTGTGATTCACGGCACCGCTTTTGCTTCAACAACCCAGGCATTTCTCTTCATGATGCTAATGGACCGTGCACTTGGGTCATGTGGGCATGGAACAATCTGGATTTTAAAAATAGATGAATAAGGCGATAATTATGCACCTCACAATTTTAATCTTTACTAGTAAGAAATGAGTCACTGCAAGGTTTTTAAAGGCAAATTCCCTAGGCAAACATTTAAAAGGATTTGATTTTCATCTAACTTTTTCAATGCACCATTCTTCATAATTTGAAGAGTCAGACAGGTCATCTTATGATCTCCACTGCCTCACCGTCATCAGCCAGTATTTATCAAATAACCAAGGGATTTGGAGTCCGGCTTTTCTTCCAGTCTTCTAGAACTCAAAGCAATCTTTTTTTTTTTTTTTTTTTTTTTTGTTGGGACGGAGTCTTGCTCTTGCCCAGGTTGGAGTGGAATGGCGTGACCTTGGCTCACTGCAACCTCCACCTCCCAGGTTCAAGCAATTCTCCTGCCTGAGCCTCCCGAGTAGCTGGGATTACAGGCTCCTGCTATCACATCTGGCTAATTTTTTATATTTTTAGTAGAGATGGGGTTTCACCATGTTGGCCAGGCTGGTCTCGAACTCCTGACCTCAGGTGATCTGCCCACCTTGGCCTCCAAAAGTGCTGGGATTACAGGCGTGAGCCACCGCACCTGGCCAGCGATCTTCTTGAGCAATCTGGAGAAGTCTCTTAAGCTTCATAAGCCTCAGTCTCCTCGTTTGTACACTAGAGGTAACAGCGCCTCCCTCACAGTGTTGTCATGGTGATTAAATGACACAGGTAAGCAGTGGTGTTCTGTATATGATGAAGCATCTTCTAACATCAAATGTTATTAATAAGAATAGAAATGATGGCCTCTGTTCTATGAGAAGACGTCTCTCCTTAGAACAGACTACTCAATCAATGACCTGAGCATTAATCAATTTCTGTGGCTTCCTTCTCAAAACTTCATGTCCTTCTAGTCTAGTAGCGAGTATTAATGAATTTTTTAAAAACTTCCTAAAATAGAGAATTCCAAATGTTAACATAATTTTAAGACACGCTGTTTTAGAAAATATTACCTCAAAGGAAAGTGAAGAGCTCTAAGATATGTTAACACTTTTGTTTTATTAAACTAAACCTATGAATTGCATTTGGCAAAATTAGACAATTTTGGCTTACTAAGGAGCTTTATGAAGATGTGATAGCTGTAGAGTGAGTTAAAGTCATCAGCAATGTGGACATGCCATAGGAGAAAGTCCTGTGTAACTAGGCTGTACCAGTTTCACAGGAGTAGTGGTCACTGGAGGCCAGAACTGAATAAAGTCTTGCTATAGACTGAACGTTGATGTCCCCTCAAAATTCATATATTGAACCCTAGCCCCCAATGGCAGGGTATTTTAAAGTGGGACCCTTGGGAAGTGATTAGTCAAGAGGGTGGGGCCTCACAGGTGGGATTAGCGCCCTTGTGAAACAGGCCCCAGAGAGTTCATTTGCCCCTTCCACCTATCTATGTAAGGATGCAGCAAAAAGATGGTGTGTGTGAATGAGGAAGTGGACCCTCCCCAGACACTGAGTCTGCCAGTGCCTTGATCTTGGACTTCCCACCCTCAGAAGTGTGAGAAATAAATTTCAGTTGTTCATAAGCCACCCGGTCTATGGAATTTTTGATAGTGCAGCCCCAATAGACTAAGACAGACCTAGAGATCATTTGGCCAAACTTACAGTGGTATAAGTGGAGCAGTCCTCCCTTGAAGGGAAGGAAAGTGACTTGCCCAAGGTCACACACCCAGCGAGTGAGGGAAGAAGGAGTAGATCCCACTGGACTTCTTGCCCAGTTGTCTTTCTACCTTTTTCTGAAATATTACTTCTGATGCAAAGTCATTTTTTTCCCTGAGGCCAAGGAAGTGTCAACCAAGGAATCTAACTGACTGATAGCAAACCATCAGGGCATCAAAAGAGGTGCATATTTCAGAAAAAGTGCGTTTGTATAAAGGTGGAGTGATATTTCTGGAACATTTGTTCTTTACTGGGCAGGATTTCTGTTGAGATGCTGTGGCAGAAGCCTCCTGTATTAACTACATCTTTTATTTATTTTGATGCTTTGGCATCTGGGGACTTGCTCCTCCCAGGAATAGCTGATTGGATAAATAAGACAGATTGTGGTAATAAACTGAAATATATGCTGAAATCAGAATTAGGGAAGCGGACATTGGCATTGCTTGATGCTCAAGGCCGGAAACCAAAGCTTATGTTCTCATGCTTATCCTACTCCAGAGATGCCATACCCTTGAATATATCAGCTGCATCTTGTAATCTAGAATCAGAATGATACCATCTACCTCCTTGGGGCGGGGGCGGGGGTGGGCATGGGAACACGGTATAGTTGGGAACCCAAAGGCTTGAAGATCCAAGGGGAAATTTGTAGAATACTTGTTCCCTTTTGCACTTTTTACAATTAACCTAGGTTTGACTTGAGATCCAAGAATGAAGGAGATTCTACTTTTTGTAAGTATCAGAGGCCTGAAGAGTACAGAAAAAGTATATGAAATACTAGGATTTGGGGTGAGTGAAACTTCATGTGGAACAAGAGCAGTGCTTTTGAATGAAAGCCATGAATCAGAGGCCTCTGAGCAAAACATGAGTCTTTGGGGGTTGATGAGTTTAGCTGATATTTTAGGAAATCCACCAGACCAATACTCTGGTGAGCCCTCCATGAAAACAAGAGTTAACTATGCATTAATCAGAGTTGTATATCTATGTATTTATGTATAGAGACACACACACACACACACACACACACACACACACACAGAAAAAAGAGAAGAGAGAGAGAGAAGAAAGATTTATTTTGAGAAATTGGCTCACACAAATGAGGAGGTTTGGTGAGCCCAAAATCTGATGGGGCAGGCAAAAGGCAGTCTGCTGGCAGAATTCCTTCTTACTCAGGGAAGGTCAGTGTTTCTTCTCTCAAGGCCTTCAGCTGAGTGGATGAGGCCCATGCACATGATGGAGGGTCATCTGCTTTACTCAAAGTCCACCAGTGTAAATATTAATCTCAAATAACCCCTTCAGGAAAATATCCAGAATAACATTTGACAAAATATCTGGGGACTGTGGCTCAGCCAAACTGCCACATAAAATTAACCATCACAAACTACAAGTGAGAAGCTGAGACCCCTGGTTCATGGAAGGACTCTGTGGCTGTGGGAGGCTTGGAGAGGGGACAGGAGAGTAGCCTCTGATGGGATTCCAGGTGACCTCATGGTCAGCATCTCTTACTGTGTGGGAGCTCCTGGGGAAGACTTGAGTTTCTTGTCTCTTGCATGTTCAAGTTCATGTTCTTTCCTCTTGATTGAAGATGGAAAAAAAAACCAAAACCCTGTAGTTACTCAGTAAGTTGTCTGTAAAATTTCTGTCCCTTTTGAGAGCTCAAAAGGTACAGTTCTAATGAGGTAACTTGGCCACTTGACTTCAAGGTATTTGGAATAGGTTTTCTCTGCCAATGCAACACTTGGCAACCATTGTACAATAATTTTGTGCTTATGTCCAGCCCAACTGTGAACAATGTAATCAGTGTTATGAATTCATGAATAGAATGCCCTGGCACTATAACTGTCCAGCTTCCAGGCATGGGAAAAGGAGCCCTTCTCTGGGGCAGACATAAGGGAACAGTCCTAGCAATTCTGCTCACAGGGGTGAGGGTGGAAATGTTGTCGACAGATGGCAACACCATACCGGCTCCTCACAAGGTTCTCATGACCTTTTAACTTCTGATAATGGCTTGGCCCCCAGTGTTGCCTGAGAACCTTGGAGAGCAAGGGGGCAATTTCCAAGTGGGTACATTCCTAGCTAATCAAAATTACCTCTGAAGAGTGAAAGCTGCATGTGAGAGGCACAGAAGTCATGCGCATCCAATCACTTCAAAAGCCAGTCATGTAGCTAGGGGAGCTGATTCAAGCCGATGTTTCTACCAACCGGTCATTTCAGTGAGCAGAGACTCAGCTGTGAGCTGGGTCCTTAAGTCTTCAGTTTGCCAGGTAATGAGAGGAATACCCGTTTTCCACCAACCTCCTCCACCAAAGCACACCAAACAGGCTTGGTCTGACCACTGGCAAACCCTTCTGCTCTCAAAGCTGGTGTAGGTTGCAGGTCTACTTTCTGCATTGATGGGCAACCCATTAGGTCAGGCATATATAGGGAGGGATTGTACTTCAAAAATCACAGGGTGACCAGAGGACCAGGGGCGTGTTGTAGCAACACACTGTGTGGAGTCCCAGGGAGTGCTGTACACCCCTCATGCTCATCTCCCGTTGCTTCCCTCCTGAAACCAGCATTTGCAATCCTGTACCATTGCACTCTGAAGGTTTTTTCACATCGAGCACTAGGGAAGCAATTCTGCTTCCTACGTCTCCTAGGACAAGGGTCTCCTACATGATTTTTCAATATTAGCACAATCTGCAATTAGCGAATCCCTTGATTATGAACATTGGTCAGACAAATTGGCTAATGGAATCTGCAGAATAAAAGAAAAAGATTAGATACAACTCATCAATAAGAACAGACCTGGCATTTGGTCCAGAAAAGGTCACAGTGTTTAAGGGAGGTGTGCTTAATTATAGGAAAATTATGTATCAGTCATGAAATAAAATTGCCCTTTTGTTCCTGGGAAATAGCATGGTTTAAAGAAGGTATCCAGTACTATCTAGATTTGTTCTGGTGTGCATAGATTTGATCCTCTGATGCTGTTCAGTTCAATGAATTGAATTGTTGAATACCCGCTATTTGCAGGGATCAGAGAGAAAGAAAAGAGAATGTCCTCTTTCCTGAAGGAGTTAATAGAATTATAAGAGTGAGAACAAGGGAGGGAGGGAGGGAGGGAAGGAGAGGGAAGGCGAGGCAGGCAGAAGGAAAGAAGGGAGGGAGAGAAAGAAAGAGGGAAGAATGGAAGGAAAGAGGGAAGGAGGGAAGAAAAAAAAGAACTATAAGAAGTAGCTGAGTGAAACAACCAGTCAGCAACATAACTGCCAGGTTGGGTACTGTAGTCAGTTGGTATTGTGGAAGTTGTTTGTTTGTTTTGTTTTAAGAGAGACAGAGAGAGAAGCTTTGAGAATGCTTCATTGAAGAGGTGCATCTTGAGCTGGTCATTGAAAAACAAGCAGGACTTGGATGGAGGACAGGCATGTGCAAGACACTCTAGGCTTAGCAAGCAGTGTAAGAAGTGTGGAGAGGAGTGGGGGTGCTGGGTGGGCAACAAGGAGGACAGGACCTGACCCAGGCCAGTGCAGCTAAAGCGGCAACAAAGGCTCTCTGGAGAGAAAGCAAAACCAACTGTTATAATAGAAGTGGCATCTATACACGACTCCACATTGATCTAAATAGGTGATCAAATACATGAATTCACACAGGAGAGGAGACAATTCTTCCTTATAGAAGAATTCCAAATAATGTGTGATACTTCCATCTCCCAGAGGGAGACTTTAATCTACTTGTGTTTCTACCGGGTAAGTGGGTTAGACTTAGTGACTTGCTTCCAAAGGACAGAGTATGGACAAGGAAAACTAGGAGCTTCACATGGTAGAGAAACCTGGCAAACAGCACCTTAGCCAAATGGTTGAGGTTGACACCACTAGTCATGTGGATTTATGTACCCCAGATAAAAAATGACAAGAAGGCATTTCACCTTTACGGTATTTTTTCTAAAAAACCTGTAACCCCAGTCTAATCAAGAAAAAATATTAATCCCAAACTGAGGGACATTCCACAAAACACCTTACTAAGCCTCCTTAAAACTGTCAAGGTCATGAAAAACAAGGAAAGGGTAAGAAAAGTCACAGACCAGGGGAGACTAAGAAGACATGTGACTAAGTGCAATGTGGAACCTGGACTGGGTCCTGGAGCATAGAAAACAGAACATTCATGGGAAAACAGGTGAATTGCAAGCAAAATCTGGAGTTTAGTTAATAGTAATGTACCACTGTTGGTTTCTTAGTTTTCACAAATGTATCAATGGAAGATGATAACATTGGGAAAAGCTAAAACTGAATGAGTATGCAGAAACTCTCTGTAAATCAAATAAAATTCCAAAATAAAAAGTTTAAGAAAAAATGTGGGCCGGGTGCGGTGGCTCATGCCTGTAATCACAGCACTTTACGAGGCCGAGGGAGGCGGATCACTTGAGGTCAGGAGTTCAAGACCAGCCTGGCCAACATGGTGAAGATGAAACCTTGTCTCTACTAAAAATACAAAAATCAGCTGGGCATGGTGGTGCATGCCTGTAATCCCAGCTACTCAGGAGGCTGAGGCAGGAGAATCGCTTGAAACTGGGAGGTGGAGGTTGCTGTGAGCCGAGATCATACCGCTGCACTCCAGCCTAGGCAACAGAGCGAGACTCCATCTCAAAAAAAAGTGGCATTTACCACACAGCTAAGGTTTTGGAACTGTTTTGGTTTGCAGGCCTCTCCCCATCCATGTGATGTTGGGATCGTTGTGTCCGTGGTATCTACTGGCTGAGGAAATGTGGACCAGCAAAGAGCTACTTGTGTAGTGCAGTGGTTCAGAGCCCATGCACTGTGGTCAAATCCTGTGTTTCCCACTTAATAGCTGTATGGCCTCAGGCAAGTTGCTTAGCTTCTCTGTGTCTCAGTTTCGTGATCAGTAAAATAGGGACAATAATAGTTATACCCCTCTCCCAAGCTATTGTGAATATCAAATGAGTTAATACATGTACAGTGCTTAGGATAGAGCCTAACTAGCCTAACTTTTCTAGGAAAGAGTAAACACCATATAAATATTAGTTATCACCAAAAAGTCACTAATGCATTTAAATGAATTTGACTTTTGAGCATAACCTCTACAAACGTTTGAAGTACATGTGTGCTATGCTGTACCACGGATGGCTCTTGAGGACATCATTATGCTAAGGCAAGACAAACACTGTATCATTCCACTTATATGAGGTCCCTAGATAAGTAAGATTCATAGAGTTAGGAAGGAGAAAGGTGGTTTCCAGGGGCTGGGAGGAAAGGGAAATGGAAGTTAGTGTTTAATGGGGACAGTTTCAAGTTTGCAAAATGAAAGAGTTCTGGAGATTGGTGTTGGTGATGGTTGTGCAACAGTGTGAATATGCTTAATGCCACTGAACTATAAAATTCAGAAGGGTTAAGATGGTAAATTTCATGTTTTGTGTATTTTACCACAATTAAAGAATAACATTTTTTTAAAAACCCTAAAAATAAAATATATGTGTGAACACACTATTTATTCAATCTGTAGGCGATATAGTTCAAGGATTTGTACATTCATAGTAGAACTGGGTCTACCTATGAATTTCTAGGTCCTTTACAGTAAATTTTTGCTTCACCTCACTCTCACCCCAGGGGTTGTCCCCACAGCAACATGGTGACATGGTGAGGCTAGGAGACACCTGACCCAGACAAGGAATGCTGACCTCCTGGGTCAGGGGTCAGGTATGCTAGGACTTCAGAGAGCATGGGTCTCAGGGGAGAGGGCATGACGTTGCCTGTAGTGGCTTCCAAAGCACCAACTCCATGCTAGACAAATGAAACTCTAACTAAAGTCCCAGTGAATTATACAGACAGGGAAAGGACATCCAGGGCCATGGGATGAAGATATTTTTTTTTAACCAGAGGGAGGACAAGGTCATGTGAGTCATATAGTTTCATCCCACCATGAAGTGAGCCAAGACCGACCACGAACCTCTTTAAAAAAAGACTCAGAGCCATGTGTGGTGGCTCAAGTCTGTAATCCAAACACTTTGAGGCAGGAAGATCGCTTGAACTCAGGAATTTGGGACCAGCCTGGGCAACACAGTGAGATCTCACCTCTACTCAAAAAAAAAAAAAATATCTGGGCATCATGGCACACACTTGTAGTCCCAGCTACTCAGGAGGCTGGGGCTACATCAAAGACCTAAACACCTTTCCCTCTTGCTAGGACCTGGTCAAGGAGAACACGAGCTCTGTAAATGAAGGCCCGGGTGCAATTCTTGGCTCCACCACATCCTGTGTGCCCTTAGGCAACTTACCCAGCCTCTCTGTGCTTCCATTTCCTTCTTTAGAAATTATGGCTCATAATAGTGCCTCTCTCATAGAGTTTTTTAAAATGATGAATTGCGATAAAAAGTGTAAAGACCTTAGAAGGCTGCCTGGCATCATAAGCACAGGATAAAGGTTAGCTGGTATGATTGTGATCAAGAGTGTTCTGTATGGCACAGAATTCAAGGAAAAAGAAGAATGAGATGTGGACATGCGATTTGGTCCTATTAAAGTTCAATTGAGGAAATAGTTTGGTGGGCTGGTAATGGGATGGGGATAAAAAGCCACGTTGAGAGAGACGAGAGTGAATGAACACACCTCTTTCCTTCCTGCTTCTGTTTTCATTCATATTGTTTGACGCTTGAGTAATTAATTAATTAATGTCTCAATCTTCCTTTGAAGTTGAACGAGGGCTACGTTAGTGCCTCAGGGCGCATGCACACATCATGTTTCGGTTTTCTTGTTGATACTGTGAGATCTTTGGTTTAGCACATGTCAGGCCTTCATAGTTAGTTCCCCACCAGGGGCAACAGCAGACACAAGTGAGGGAGGAACCCTGAGGACCAGAAACCATCTGGCCTCCCTTCCGCCTCACTGGCTGTCCCCAGGGCAACTGACAGTGGCCTCTGGCTCAGCCACAAGAGCAATAAGGAAGATGTCTATCTTTTCTCTTAGTTCAGTTCGATTTGGAACTTGGAGCCTGTCAAAGAAGATAAAAGGAGGTGGCAGAGGGCAAAAGGCATCTCAATACTGAAAGAAAAAGGAAAATTGAAGACACAGGCCACTTCAGTTCCCCCTAACAAAGCACAAGCCATTTCCAGCCCTTGGTAACCTCCAGGGACTGATGTAGCCCCTGCTAGAATATGGCTGGGCAGTCCCTTGATGACAAAGGTTTTCAGTGCCCTTTAAAAATAAAAGAGGTCATTTTTGAAAACCAGTTCATGTGGAGAACAGAGTGGACAGGTGATCCTGTAGCTTTGGGCAACTGGGTGGAACACCTGGGTCAAGGACCAAATGCCCACTGCAGCCTGACCTTGACTCCAGGAAGAGCGACCTGAGAGGACAAGGCTAGGGTGGACGGCCCGGGCCCTAGACACCCAGGAGATGGGTCCTGACTCCACCAGCTGTTGACCTAAGCTTCAAAAGACAGCAGGACAAGCAGCAACTCGCAAGAGGAGGGACATTGCCTTGAAGGCAGAGTGGCTTAGGACGGCGTGCTGGAAGATTCGACTCTTCTGGCAACCACAGGCATATTAAGCCACCTCCTCTGCTGTAAACCCTTCAGTCATCTTAGGAACGTGGGAGAGGAAGGGGAGGGGTCTGAGATACGATCATTTTCTTTTTCCTGGAGAGGTAAACATTTTCTGGAGAGCCTGTTGAAATTATTTTGTTGGACTGGGTGTTTTAGTCAGAGTTTTCCAAAGAAACGGAACCAATAAAAGACTTACACAGACAGTCCCTGATTTACAATGGTTGGATTTATGATTTTTCAACTTCACTATGGATTTATTGGAATGTAACCCTATCCTAAGTTGAGGAGCATCTGTGTGTGTGTGTGTGTGTGTGTACTATCTAGATCTAGAAATATTTATTAGATTTATATATAGTGAAGAACTAGCTCACACAACTGTAGAGGCTAAGAAGTCCCACAATGGACATGCCATCTGCAAGCTGGAGACCCAGAAAAGCCAGAGGTGTAATTCAGGATGAGTCTGAAGCCCCTAGAACCAGGGGAGTTGATGTAAATCCCAGACTGAGGGCAGGAGAGGATGAGATCATGCCCTGGCCCAACCAGTGAGGCCGGAATAAAAGGGGAAAATTCCCCCTTCTACCATTTGTTGTATTCAGACCTCAGTGGCTTGAATGATATACTCAACCGCATTGGGAGGATAATCTACTTTACTGCATCCACTGATTCAATGCTAACCTCACCTGGAATCACTCTCACTGGCCCACCCAGAATAATGCTTAATCTGGGCACCCCGTAGCCCATCCAAGTCAACACGTAAAATTAACCATTACACTGGCTATACCTTGTATCTCCCTGCCCCTCCCCACCACATGCTATTCAGCAAGTGGGAGTCCAGAAAGAGGACCAGATCGGTTACATAGTGTTATGTATTTAATTGTGTCCTCCCAAAATTCATATGTGGAAGTCCCAACCCTTGGTACCTCAAAATGTGACCATGTTTGGAGATCATTGCAGACATAAGTCATTATGTTATGATGAGGTCGTATTGCAGTAGGGTGGACCTTTCATCCAATATGACTCGTGGCCTTATAAAAAGGGGAAATTTAAACACAGACCCGTATATGGGGAGAAGGCATGTGAAGATGAAAGCAGAGATGGGGGTGATCCTTCTACAAGCCAGGGAACACCAAAAATTGCCAGACCACCAGAAGCCAGGAGAGAGGCCCAGAACAGATTCTCTCTCACAGTTACAGAAGGAAACAACCCTGCTGACACCTTGGTTTTGAACTTCTGGCATCCAGAACTGTGAGACAATCAATTTCTGCTGTTTAAGTCCCACATTTTGTGGTTCTCTGTTATGGAAACCCTAGCAAACTAGTCCATATGAAAACAAAGAGACTATATGTTCACATGTTCTATGAATCCATACTTGACCTAATCTGCAGGACTAAAGTATCCCAAGCCAGTCTTGCTGTGAGATGGTCACAATGAAGCCACCAGCAACATGGGCTGCAATGCTGAGAGGGGCCAGAGAGACATGGAGCAGGCAAGAGAGCATTGAGGAAACCTTCTGTCTGGTCTCAGAATCCTTTGCTCATTTGCTCTCTGGGGTCAGCTTTGCCTTTAACAATGAGCCTCAATTCCCCTTGGGCTGTTAGTGTTTGCAAAAACTCAAAAGGATGAAGATAGGTGTTATGGAAGAAATGAAATTTGGATTTGTAAGTATACTCCCCCTTCTATTCTTTGCATGAATTAGTGAAGTATTGGCAACATCATCTGCGAGTCATTTTGCATTTTTCCTGGAGAAGCGGGACCAGCTTTGTTAGGCCAAACACTCTAGCAATGTCTGTGGAAACCTACTTTGATTCTCCCTGCTCCAAGAATTCCCCCTCGATGACCCCCTACAAATGCCAATCGGTTCTTTCCTCTTGGTCTCTCAGGTATTCAGTCACATGAACTGTTTGTGTCAAAGCCTTCCAGAAAAAAGCCAACCAAACCAGCAAACAACCCCTCGCCTCCCCAGGTACTAGAAGGAGATGCTATTGAAGCAGACTGACCCAGTCTGGGATGGGGTTGCTCAGCAGATAGAAGCCCAGGGCACTGGGGTCTTGGGGTGTGTTGACGAGATCTCCCAAGGGCCAGTCTTCTCTTACAAAATCCATGGGGCAAAGGAGAAGCTGCAGGACCTGGAAAAGAAGAGAGTGGGGCAGGGGTGGGGCACCGAGGGGTGAGAGCAGCCGTGGTCATCTTCAGAAGCAGCAGTTAGGCAGCTGCTCATATGGCAAACAGCAAACAGTCCCAAGGCCAAGTAGGGGATACTTGGTGAAAATGGAACAGAAAATATAATGATTCCACAGATTCAGAGCAAAGGGGGATAAACGGTTACCCATGCTGTCCCTCACCTGGGAAAGGGGAGAGCTAGTGTTTGATGCACAAGTGCAGTTGCTATGAAACATCAGAATCACCCAGGGATGTTTTAGGGGGACAGATCCTTGGGTGGCACCCCAACCCACAGACCCACTGCATCTCTGGGGGTGGGTGGGGTGGGGGTCAGGGCATTCCTGCTATTACCCAGGACAGTATTCATATGTCTTTTGCAGCTGTAATTAAAGGACACTGTGGTGGCTGATGCTTGGCCTTGAATTACTAGGAAAAGATTGTTTTCTGTGTTGATCCTGTCCAGAGAACAATAGGATGACAATATGTACATAGTACTTTACAGTGTTTGAGGAGCTTCTCTACACATTGCCTCATTTCCTTCTCTTCACAACCTATGAGGTTCAGATCATCCAATTGCTGGTTTGCAGAGGCAGAGATGCACGAGGTCACAGAGATAACAGCAGTTGTATTTCCTCATGCAAGATCCCGCATCTTTCTATAAAATCCTATCTGCAGAGAAATATCACTGTACTTTAGGACAACGTGCATTAAAATTTGTTAAATTATTAGCTTCAAGTCAGTGACAGGTAAAACATTTAAAAATAAATTTTAAAAATTATTAAATTAAAATCATATTTTAAAAAGGGTTTATTCAGTTATCCGGAATGCAAGCCCTGTCTGTTGAGTTGAAGCCTCAGTTATTCAGAATGCAATTCCTCTTTCAATTCTCAGCTGCTGCAGTTGCTGCCTATTTATTGATAAATGCTCACTAAGAAGTGAGTGGAAGAGGGCTGGATGCAGTGGCTCACGCCTGTAATCCCAGCACTTTGGGAGGCCATATTGGTCAGGCTAGTCTCGAACTCCTGACTTCAGGTGATCCACCCACCTCAGCCTCCCAAAGTGCTGGGATTACAGGTATGAGCCACCACACCCAGTCTCCAACTGTCCATTTCTGAAGTGAGTACCTTTGTGCAGAGGCTCACCAACCACATCCGAGGTGGAGGTGACCTCCACGAACCAGCTGGGCAAATTCTTGGGCTACTGACTGGCTCGAGACTTTCCAGATGTGTGTGGCTATCATTTGGAATTGTCCCACAGAGCAGACAGGCTGCAAAGCAGGGAGCCTGAGGCTGACTCAGATGGCCTGCCAGAGTCCACAGCAGCTGGGCTGCGTGATCAAGACTGATCACTTTCTGGACCATGTGTTTTTCTCTGGAAACTCAGGTTTATGATGCTTATCATAGGGGCTATCGGTGGGAGTGAGGAACTGATGGAGAAATGCTTTGAAAAGAGTAAGTGTCAGCAAACTGGGTGGGCTGGCAGCCTCTGCTCATTTTGCTGTTTTGCTTTCATGAGGTGACTTAGCCACAGGCAGAGATAAGGCCTGTCACCTCCGGCCAAGAGCCATCCTGTAAGTCAAAGGTTTGTTGTCAAACTTAACAACGTGGACCAGGGCTGTCCCATTGGAATTGAAATCCCTGGGCACTGGGGGAAGTAGGTTAAAAGTTCTGATCAGGGCCGATTGGCCTACAGGGCAGGACACTGGGACACGGTTTATCTCAGGTCCTGGCTGGTATGGCTCCTGCTGGGAGACTGATGACTGCAGAGAAGGATGTGGGTTGGGTGCGAGTGATTTCAGGGACATAGGGAAAAATATACCCCCCAGTATGGGTGTCCTGTGAGCCTTGATACGCTTTGGAAATGTTCACTTACAAATGCAATTCTTAACTCCATTAAAGCTTAAACCCCTTTGGAAGTTGTGACCCCGAATGCTAGTGTGAGTCACATACATTTCAACATTAGTGAGTATATTAGTTCATTTTCATACTGCTATAAAGAACTGCCCAAGACTGGGTAATTTATAAAGGAAAGAGGTTTAATTGACTCACAGTTCAGCATGGCTGGGGAGGCCTCAGGAAACTTACAGTCATGGCGGAAGGCAAGGGGGAAACAAGTACCTTCCTCACAAGGTGGCAGGAAGGAGAAGGGGGAACAGCCCCTTATAAAACCATCAGATCTCATGAGAACTCACTCACTATCATGAGAACAGAATGGGGGAAACCACCCCCATGATTCAATTACCTCTACCTGTTCTCTCCCTTGACATGTGGGGATTATGGGGATTACAATTCAAGATGAGATTTGGGTGGGGACACAAAGCCTAACCATATTAGTGTGTCTGTCAGATCCTTCTGGATCTAGAGTTTGATTCAGAAGTGAGGACTGGGGAGGAAGGAAGAGCAGGAAAGGGACAGTGGGGAGAAGTGGGATGCAATTCACAACAAAGATTTGATTGTGTATTACAAAAGGTTGATAAGTTTCTGGCATAAAATAAAGTTTGGAGATTGCCTATGACTTGAAAATGGCCGAGCTCTCCTGTTTCCTTTGGATCTAAGAGTTTTGAGCTGATTGAGTTTATTTTGTTATTTTGCTATGTATCAACTAACAAGATAATATCTAAGATACATTTTTATCCATTTTGAGAAAACATCAAGTTCCTTTCTTTCTACTAAATGATCTGTTTTCTTGGTGCATGTGTGGTATTTTAGGAGGTGTGGTAGCATATTGCTTCATATTATCACCCATTCTGAAATAATCCTTAAATGCTTTTTCTCCTTGACATCCTTGTCAGGTGTTTGTTGTGTCTCTTGTTCTGTTGCATGAAAGGGTGCTTTATAAATAATACATGCTCTATAATTTTTTAAGGCGACAATGGTGGTAACAATCATGATGATGACCATGCTTTAATTAGCCAACTTCTTACTTCATTTTCCTTGAACACATTTTAGATCTCAGTCTTCTTGACCTATTTTGACAGTTAACATGCAGCAGGGAAAGACGTGGGAATCTGGATCTCTGGGCACTGGGGGATCTGGATTGTCTGCCCTTGGCTAACAGCCTGAACCCATCCAAATGACTTCTTCTCTCTGGGTCTTGATTCCAGTGCCTTGCAAGAATAATGACCCAATTCTACCAAGACTTCTCTCTCTCTCTCTCTCTGTCTTTTTATTCCCAAGAAAATTCAGAAATCCAGATTTTAGAAAAATCATCTAATTTTAAATGTTGCCAACTAATTCAGATTAAAAAAAAGTTGCAGGCCAAGCAAGCTCAGACTGAGAGTTGACAGCTTATCATCTCTGAATGGGAGAATCTAGAAAGCTCCTCTCAGTAAACAGGCTGTGGTTCTTCAGATAATGAGAAAGAAGGGAGATTTTAATTCCCTTCCTAGTCACAAAGTAAAAGGTCCAGAAGTTGCAGGGCCAGGGGACAGGGCTGAGAGCTGCTCCATCCTTGACCAATCATCAGAGTTACCATAGGAGTTGGAAAAATGGTCAGATTACAGATTCCCACTTCAGACACACTAAGCAGGAATCATGCATCTATTTATCCATCCGTCCATCCAACCATCCATCTATCCATCCTTCCATCCTTCCATCTTTTCATCTGTCCTTCCATCCATTCTTCCATCCATTTGTTGGCCTATCATTAATGTATCTATCCATCCATCCTTCCATCTTTTCTTTTTTCCTTTTTTTTTTTTTTTTTTTTGAGATGGAGTCTTGCTCTGTCGCCCAGGCTGGAGTGCAGTGGTGCGATCTCAGCTCACCACAACCTCCACCTCCCAGGTTCAAGTGACTCTCCTGTCTCAGCCTCCCGAATAGCTGGGATTACAGGCGCATGCCACCATGCCTGGTTAATTTTTCTATTTTTAGTAGAGACGGGGTTTCACTATTGGTCAGGCTTGTCTCGAAATCCTGACCTCGTGATCTGCCTGCCTCGTCCTCCCAAAGTTCTGGGATTACAGGTATGAGCCACCGCACCTGGCCCATCCTTCCATCTTTTCATCCATCTTTCCATCCATTCTTCCAACCATTTGTTGGCCTATCATTAATGTAAACATCCATCCATCCATCCATCCATCCATCCATCCATCCATCCATCCTTCCATCCATCTGCTCTCCAGCAGATATTTGTTTAAGCACTACTATGTGTGCTGGACACAGCTATAGCCACGGTGGAGGCAGTGGCCAGGAGAAAATTTATGCCTGGCTGTTCCCAAGTGGCTGATGGGCTCTCCCGATTGCCCATTTACCAACAGGCTGTGGACTCTGGTTCCTGTAAACTTTGATACCAAGAAAGCTGACTCTGTATAAAATTTGAAAATTGTGAAACAAGGGAGGTTCTGAATGTTTACATTCTGGCCTTTTGGCTCAACTCCAGGAAGAGATACATGTGCAGGGTGCAAGATATAATCAATTCACCAGTTCCCACCAGGAAGTCTTGCTCATGTTAGGGACAAAGAAAGCTGTCTCCACACTAAGACTGACTGCCTGGAACTGGAGCAACAGGGACTAAAACTTTAGAAAGGCAAATAGGAAATACCTTTTTGTTTCTAAAGATTACCCATGGGATAAGATTCAGGGTCAGACACAGAAACTTCCTATTGTTTTATCAATTAGTCATGAGCACCTATCATGCCCACAATCTCTACTGAGTAGAGGACACAAGGAGAGAAATAGAAATTTACATCCCCACTTTTGAGACAATGAAGGTCTCGTTGAGATACCTCATTTTTATTGAGAAAGCAATGTGAGACAGGATATAGTCACGTATGCAATTTGCGTGCAGACAGCAAGTGCTGGGGAGGGACTAGACGTCTTTGTAAACCTCCTTCTGAGCAAAGGAAACTGTGCTCCTAGTCAGTTATGATTGCTGTTTCTTCTCTTTCCTGTGAGTATGGAGTGATTTCTGGCTGCATTCTCCCTACTCTGCCTGCAGGCTCAGTCAGTCTTTCCCAGGTGGTTAGATAGTTCTTAGCATTAATTTTGAAATCAAATGACTGTGTGAGCTTGGGGAAGTTAGTTAATATCTCTGATCTTCAGCGTCATGTGTAAAATGTGGGCGATCATACCAGCTGTATAGCATTATAATGAAGATTAAATGAGATCGTGTATATTAAAACAACTATGGTGCCTTGGTATTCAATAAATATAATTTCATTTTTCCTTGGAGAAATAGGAATACTGATTCTCCTAAACCTGTGCTCCCCAACACAGTAGCCACCAGCCACGTGTAGCTATTGAGCACTTGAAGTGTGCAGTCTAAATGGAGATCTGCTGTATGCTTTACACACACAGCAGATTTTGAAGATTTTGTGTGAAAAAAATGTAAAATTTGATTACATGTTGAAGTGATAATATTACAAATGGATTAGGTTAAATAAAATATATTGTTAAATTAATTTAACCCACTTTCTTTTAATGTTCTCAAAGTGACAATTTAAAAACTTTAAATTACAAATATGGCTCATGTTGCATTTTTATTGGACAGTACCATAAAACTTTGCCAAGGTAGATGGTCTGGAGTTCCCAGAGATTTTACCTAGTGGGCCATCTCCTATGGATTTGCCTAAGAAGAAAAACTGGGGTGCGGTTTTGTGATTGGGTACAAAGACAATCTTGATTGATTTAAAATGACTGGGACTATCACCATCCAAAACTCAAGTCAGACATGTAGCTGCTTTTCCCTCATTTGGGATGAAATGAGGTGGGTGTTTGCTGGGATGCTCTGTGAAGACAGAGAAGGAAATTACAATTGTTCAATAAATATTAGCTATACTTATTTTATTCCTCCAGCTCTGGGTCACATAATCATAACCCCTGCAAAAACACCAAAGGTACATTTTTAAAGATCAGGACTATTTCCACTATGATTCAATATTATGCTAGTGTCCTAATAAAAGTAAATGAGAGAAATCACTTGGAACAGCAGTCCCCAACTTTTTTTGCACCAGGGACTGGTTTTGTGGAAGACAATTTTTCCCCTGGGTGAAGAGGGTGGGGAATGGTCTCACTGGCCATTAGATTCTTATTAGGAGAATACAACCCAGATCCCTTGCATGCACAGTTTACAATAGGGTTCGAGCTCCTATGAGAATCTAATGCCGCTGCTGATCTGACAGGAGGCAGAGCTCATGCAGTAATGCTCACTCACCTGCTGCTCACCTCTTGATGTGCAGCCCGATTCCTAACAGGCCACAGGCTCACCTCTTGATGTGCAGCCCAGTTTCTAACAGGCCACAGACCAGTACTGCTCCATGGCCCGGGGATTGGGGACCCCTGGCTCAGAAGCATAAAAATGGGTTTTTTAAAAAAGCTATCCCAATTTGCAGACAATATGTTAGTGTATTTGTTTGCTAGGGTTGCCATAACAGAATACCACAGACTGGGTGGCTTAAATGATAGAAATTTATTTTCTTGAAGTTCTGAAGGCTGGAAGTCCAAGATGAAGGTGTCAGCAGGGTTGGTTACTCCTGAGACCTCTCTCCTTGGCTTGCAGATGGCTCTCTTCTTGCTCACATGGTCTTTCCTCTGTGCAGGACCATCCTTGTTCTCTATTTTGTGTGTTCAAATTTCCTCTAATTATAAGGACACACATCAGATTGGATTAGGGCCCACTCTAAAGGCCTCATCTTAACTTTACTTCTCTAAGTCTTTATCTCCAAATACAGTCTCATTCTGAGGTACTGAGGCTTGGGGCTTCAACACGTGAAATTTGGGGAAACACAAGTCAGTCCATGACAGCTACTGTCCTTGGAAAGCCTTAGAAATCAATGATAAAACTATCTCAAACAACAAAAAATTCAGTAAAGTAACAGGGTATAAAATTAACATATGGTTGAGGGGGGAAAGAAGGGTTGATTAATGGGTACAAAAATACAATTAGATAGTAAGAATAAGATCTAGTATTTGGTAGTACAATAGCGTAACTATTTTTTATATATTTCAAAATAACTGGAGAAGTAGATTTGGAATTTTCTTAACACAAAGGATAAATGTTTGAGGTGATAGATACCCAATTGCCCTGACTTAATCATTACATATTATATGCTTGTATCAAAATAATACATGTACCTCATAAATATGTACAACTATTATGTGCCCATAAATATTAAAAATAAAAATAAAATTAACATATAAAACCCAATATCTATCATATACACAAATAATAACCAGTTAAAGGACATAATGTTAGAGAAAATTTCATTTATAACAGCAATAAGAAATATTAAATACTTTGGTATAAACTTTGTTAAGCTTATTCTGGTTAGAAACATCCAAATTTTACAAAAAGGACTTTAAAAACATTCTTGCAAGACACAAAAGTAGGCTTTAAGAAGTGGGAAAGATAGCTCCAATTGTTGAACAAGATGACTCAATGTCATAAAGATATCAGTTCTCTCTAGGTTATGGGAGAAACATGGTGCAATATCAATAAAAATTCCAACAAGTCTTTTCTTGGGGTGTTCAGGTAAGTTGATACTAAAGTTCATGTAGAGAAACAGGCCTGCAAGAGTGGATGGAAAACACTGAAAAATAAAAAGTATGGAGGTCACTGGCTCCACTGGACATTAAAACATACCATGAACTTCTTTAAATTAAAAGCATGATATTGGTGCATGAATATAAATATAGACTAGTAGAAAATAATAGAAAGTCCATCAATAGACCTAAGTTCACATGGAAATTTAGCATATGATAGAAGCAGCATCTCAAATTGCAGAGCAAAGATGGGTTTTTTAATAAATGATGCTGGTACAACTGGATCTCCACTTGGAAAAGGATACAGTTAGAACCATACATCACATCACATGTAAGAATGAACTTGAAATGGATTAGAGATCTAAATGTAAAATATGAAACCATTAAAGTTCTAGAGAAAAACATGGGCGAATTTCTGTTAACCTCAGGTAAGAGGTTAACTCAATTACCTCTGCCTGTAATCCTAGCACTTAGGGAGGCTGAGGCAGGAGGATTGTTTGAGCGCAGGAGTTTGAGGCCAGCCTAGATAGTATAAGGAGACCCCCATCTCCACAGAAGAAATTTTAAATTATCCAGGTGTGGTGGTATGCTCCTGCGGTCCAAGCTACTCAGAAGGCTGAAGTGGAAGGATCTTTTGAGCCTGGGAGGTTGAGGCTTCAGTGAGCCATGATCACACGACTGCACTCCACCCTGGACAACAGAGTGAGACCCTGTCTTAAAACACAAGTCTTCATGACAAGAACATCACCCTAAACAAATTCAAATGATAACTGATATCATTGGAGAAGTTAATTGCAACATATACCACTAACCATGAGCTAATATTCCTACAATATAAAGAACTCTCAAAAACTGAAGGGCAAAAACATAAAAAACCTGATAGAAAAATGAGGGAAAGTCATGAACAGGCATTTCACACACACAAAAAAGATGTTAAAATGACCCTTAAACACTAAGAAAGTTCAAATTTACTATTTTCACTGGCTACTATAAGGCTAAGGGCAAAAAGAATTGTATGCAAATATTGTGTTCTAGTTCGTAAATTTGTTTCTCATAGGGAATTTTTCTTCAGTTCTGAAGTTATTTTATGTCTACACTAGAATTGAACAAATTAATAAACATAATGTGGATACAGATAGATGAATACAGAAATTAATAGAGGCATAAATGTGTGTGTGTGTGTGTGTGTATTTTCTGTGTCTGTCTGCTGAGGAGGCTTAGAAGGAATGACATTCCATTAGCAATGAGTATGCCTACTGCTTAGATCTTGTTTCCTAAATACCATTCTCCAATAAAAGGAAGCAGCATTCATTGGTGAAATGGTTGATTCCAGGGTTAGGGCAGGGAAAATAAGACATAAGCTGGGAATATCTTATGCCAGAAAGTAAGGAAGTGCTCAAAAAGAGATGGGGCATGGCAAGGGACACAGGGCCCAGCCTGGAAGAGCTCCCAATGCCAAAGGTGGGAGAACTCAAGTAATACTATAAAAAATGAGAAGATTAAATTAAATAAATATAGATTACTAGGTAGAATAAAATAAACATTCATTCATACTGTTATAAGTAAATAATTAAAAAATATTGGTAGAGAAGGGACAGCTTCTTCTTACAGAATTCCAATTATTAAATATAGAAGGAATGAGAAAAATAGAAAATCAACATTTGGCAAATATCACACTAATTAGCAAGAACCAGAGAGGGATGCTAAAATGAGTAGGCAAAAGCACGATGAGAAACATGGTATCTGCATAATTTCAAAGTATCTCCCCACAATATATTCATTACTTACAAAGCAAAAAATTGTAACTTTATAGTGGAGAAACCACCTTAACCATGTGGTCAAGGCTAACAAGTAACAAGACCTACTGACATCATGTATACCAATATGACACACAGAGAAATATACAGCGTCCCTGCTGTTGTTCTTGCCAAGATTGAGTAATCTCAATGTAATCATAAGAAAACATCAGACAAACCTCAAAACTGAGACACTTTCACAGACCAGAGGAGACCAAGCAGACATGATGACTAAATGCCGTGTAGGATTCTGCACTGGATCCCAGACAGAAAAAAAAGGACATTAGTGGGGAAGCTGCTGAAATTCAACTAAGATCTATAGTTTAGTTAACAGTATTGCATCAGTGTTAATTTTCTGCTTTTGGAAACAGGAGCGTTTGTATCATGTAAAATGTTAACATTAAGGAAAGCTGGGTGAAGGATATATGGAAAACCTATGTTATCTTTATAATTTTCCATAGTCTAAAATTACTTTTTTAAAAAAAGGTATTAAAATTGACTCCTATATATTTGCTGGGTCAGAGATCCAGAGTCAAATATGAGCAGGTGCCCATGGCTCCCCTTCAGCTTCCTCCCATCTCAGCCTCACTGTGGTGAATTCACAATGATAGAATGATACACTTCATTCATTGTCTCATTATATGTCCAGTATTGTACCTCTATTCACCCAATGCTAGAAGACAGAAATTAAAACATAATCATATTTTTAAAGTTTTTATCCACCAGCAATGAATAAAACTCTAATGGAAGCTAGAATAAAAAATTTGAAGCAAAACTGAAAGTGACAACTATTTCAACCTCTTTAAAGATCAGAATAGAAAGAGAAATTGCTTGTGCATTCCAGGGCCACAGTGCCTTAGAAAACCAAAAGAACTGGAGTGAGAAGAAATGAGTCCCATCTGAGTCATTTGAATCTACTTGGTTTCCCAAAACTTTCTGCATAGCTGATCCATGATTCCTGATATTCTAGCTATATAAGTACTCCTCCCCACCCTCTCCCCAGTGATTGCCATCTACAACAAACAGGAAGTAGCTTTGTCAGAATTAGCTGGCCATTAGCTGGGTGGGAGTAAGGTGAGGGAAAAACCAGGCGAGAGGAAGAGTGTGTGGGGGCAGAGAACTGGAAGAACCTTGGCTGGGAGGTAGTGGTGTCTGCAGACCCATGCACGGTAACCTGGCAGGGTCCCAAACCCCTGCTGCAGAAGTTCCATGTGGCTTTTGGAGGGTTGGCTGGAGGCGTGTGGGATGGAGAGCTGCTACAAGCTGATCAAGCGGCTCTTTGAGGGATGCAAAAGTTTAGAGAACTAACAAGTCTGTTCTTATGACACGTGGTCAGTAGTACATATACCTTTGCTAGTGGCCCCATAGGCAGACAAACAGAAGATGTCAATGTCCTTTCTGGGAAGAGCCCTTATGGGAAACTGACCAGGAGCCCCCCTGGGCCAAGTCACCACTAGCTGGACCATTAAATGAGTTCCAGCCTGAGGGGAGCCTCTGTTATGTACTTGGAGGCAAGGCAGAGCAGCCCAGCCCCAAGACCATCTCCTATGATAGGTTAGGTTAACCAGCCTTGTGCATAGACACTCTAGGTCACCATGTACCTGGTTCTCTTGCCATTGGAAGGCCTGAAGCTTTGTTCCATTGCATCAGTAGTGCATGGATGTATGGCAGGTGCACCATCCCTTAGGGTGATTAGGTGCCTGAGTTACCTTTCCTCCTAACATGTCGATTTCAGTGGGGGAAGGGACAAGGAGGTCTCAGAGTCCTAGAGCACAGGAATTGGTGGGCATCCTGGCTGGGCCCTGAAGGGCATGCTGGGGAGCCTGCAGCCAAGAGGCCTTCAAGAAATAACTGGACATCCCTGGACAGAGAGGGAGATGTTGGCAAGGACAAACTTGGCCTGGGGCTGTGGCAGGTGAGGCTTTTGCCTGTCAGCAGCCTCTTCCAGCTGTGAGGCCTCTGTGGGGACTATGGAGTGGCACGGCAGACCCAGAGTACTGGCTTGGGCAAAGGAAGGAGAAACTGCCATTCCCCTGTAGAAGAGTCCTCAAGGTGATACATGGCAGAGATACATGGCAGGGGCCTGCTAACTACAGCCTGTGGGCCTATTCTGGCTGACTAATTGCCTCTTTTTTGCAAATAAAGTTTTATTGGAACACAGCCACACTCATTGTGCTTTCATGCTGCAATGGCAGGGTTGAGTAGTTGTAATGAAACCATACGGCCCACAAAACCTACAATATTTATTATCTGGCCTTTAATGGAAAAAGTTACCTGACCCCTGGTCTAGGGCATATTGGGTTCTATCTGTGCTTTCTAAAAAGATAAACTCCCTCTCAAAAAACTAAATTCTATTATGATGTTCCCCAAATCCTACCTCAACTGTTCTACCAAAAATTCCAGCGTCCAAGCCTCCACATCCCCCTCCGGCACCTAAGGAAGTCACAGCACTTCTGCAAGCACTGCTCCTTTCATCTATCATAGCAGGACCAGAAACAGCCACCTCTTAGGCCACTCTGGGGATGAGGCCCAAGAAATGAGTGAGTAGCCAGGAATCAAAGGAATGAGCTTGAATGGTGAGAATTCTGTGAAACCGCCAGTATGTGTATATATTTTAAATCATGAAATAGATGCGTTTTCTCTGCTAGATGACACACTTTGTTAACAACAACAACACATTGCAGACGGGTTTTCAGTGCAAGTTAAGCTGTTTATTTCTGGGGGTCCCCAGGGTCCCAGGCAGGAAGCAGAGGATTAACAAAAAAGGGTGTGAATTAGGGTGGAGGAGAGCAGACTCGTGAAGAGTTTCTGACAGCACTGAGCTGCGTCCAAAATGAATTAGGCTTCCAGACATTGCACACTCGTTCTGAATTTAGACCTGGAGTCTGTGATTGACAAAAATGAATCCAACCTATGGCAGTCGCTGGGGATTTAGGATACAGACACGAAGTTTCTACAACTTTTACAAAGCCAACATGTAAGATACACTCACTAGATTTTGGTCCTAGACTATGCCATTGTGAAAACCAAGTATTACAAAGCTAGATATTAAGCAGATACCAAAAAGTTCTAAGACACCACTTTCCCCCTCAAGGGCCATATAATCCAGCTAAGAAAACAGATATATGCACGTAAAAAGATAGCACTGCTCTGTGTATATAATTGGGATTAAGTTCAGTTGTGACTAAAACCCTCAAGACAAGCCAAAAAGTCCAGGGCTGATGGGGCCTCTCTCTCCCACGGAGCCCTCTGGGACTTGGGCTCCTTCCTCTAAGCCCTCCACCATCTCTAGGGAGTGTCCCCATCCTCTTGGTTAATGGCACAGCTGCATTCCAGGCAGCAGGGAGAGGCAGGAACTAAGAAGGGACCAAATAAAGTCGTTGAATTCAAAGTTTATTTGGGAGTCAAGTAAAGTTTACAGTGGGAGTACAAAACTAGAGATTTGTTTCAGGTCACACACTTTGCTTGTACAACCTCTAGATTGCGTAAGTTATGCCTTCATTTATATCTTTAACATCCTAGGTATATTGATTGAAGAGTCTTTGTCAGACTGTTCTATAAAATTAATTTCATCTGGAGTAAATTAGTATTTTGAATGTTAAATCTGTGAACTGTCTTTGTAAGCACTGGGCTTCTCCATGTGTTTTGGAATTCTGATGTACAGGCTTATTTTGAGGCTTGGAGTACTTGCTTTTTCATTTATTCTGTCTTTTTTCTCTGTACACATTCTCCCTTAATAAGCAGTTTTGTAACGGTCACCACTCAACCATCTGGGTCCCCAATATAGAACTGGATCCTTGAATGGCAGTTGAGAGTGTCCTGCCCTGTGGGGATTTGAGGGTTCTGTAGATCTGGATGCAGAGGCAAAGGGTAGCTGGTCTCAGCTTCTGGTCGCAAAGCCATGTCTTGTTCTCCAGCCTCTTACATCTACAGCTTTTAGAAATTCCTGGCTCTTGGCAGAGGTTGGTCAGCCTAATTTCATGCGTAAGAAGGGAGCCCTACTCCGCTGCCTGCCTTCAGGTACTGAGCGTGTCTCTGGTCCCTTCTACTATCTTGAATAGAGCTCCTTTAGTCCTCCTTTCCCCAGCTTCCACCACCTGTCTCCAGACCTGAAGCCCAGCAGGCTGCAGCTTCAGCTCTGTTCACCCCTCTGTGCTCCTATTGCTTGTCCACAAAGATGTTAATCTCATTTTTGAGTCTGGAGAAGTCTTTGGTTATCTTTTAAAAATATTGTGTCTGTCAACACTTAGTGATCAAAGAGTGAATGCATGGCACCCTTTTGTCAGGAAGTTCCCACAGTCCTTAAGATCCAAAGGAGTGATCCTGCTCAAAGGGGAAAGAGGGGGAAGAGATTCCCAAGGCCACACTATCAGGATTTATGGAGGGGAAGTGACCTGACTTGGACAAATAGGATTAGGATGGGTGGAAAGAAGCAGAGAAGGCCATCCAGGCCAGAGACACATGGGACATGGTGGGGGATGTTTGTGTTAGATCAGCCTGGCTAGAGCCAGTTCCCTGCTACATATTCTCATGCTGAGCTGGTCTCCTTCACAGGACTTATCACCTTAATTATTGATTACGTGTTTGTGTGTTTGTGTGATTATTTGATTAATGTGCATCTCGTCCTATACTGTCAGGTCCACAAGGGCAGAGATCATATGGGTGCCCAGTTGGATCCCAAGCACCAATTTTGGTAGTTAGTCCAGGCTTGGTGAAAAAGAAATGAATGAATAAAGCTGCAGAGATGGGTGTGGGGTGGCCCGCGGTCTGGCTGTTAGGAGTTTGAAATCTTTTGGAAGATATTAATTTAAACAATTACTGTATGGATTCCAGTGGAGGGGCACGTGCTTGCTTTGGGCTTCTCCTAGGCTGCCAGGTTACTCTAAGGACTGTCTCAGGAAAGTAAGCTCTGGGGAAGAAGGCATGGGACCCAGCCATGCCAGGCCAACCCATCAGCAGACCCCAAAGAAAAGTGGACAAAGAAACACAAGAGTTTTTAAGGAGGTATTTGATATAGACAGCAGAAGTTGGCTTTTATTATTTAAAATTTCTGATTTAGTTTTAATGAGAATTTTTTTTAAGACAGGGTCTCACTCTGTCACCCAGGCTGGAGTGCAGTGGTCTGAAAGCAGCTCACTGCAGCCTTGACCTCTGGGACACAGCGATCCCTCTGTCTCAGTCTCCCAAGTAGCTGGGACCACAGGTGCGTGCCACTGTGCCCAGCTAACTTTTTTATTTTTGTAGAGATGGAGGTCTCACTTTGTTATCCAGGCTGGTCTTGAACTTCTGGACTCAAGCAACCTTCCAGCCTTGGCCTCCCAAAGTGCTGGGATTATAGGGGTGAGCAGAGTAAGCATTTTTAGAAAGAATTTTATTTTACCATTAATTATTTTGTTTCCATTACTTTGCTTTTTTTTTCTTTCTTTCTTTTCTTTGCTTTTTGGAGACAGGGCCTTGCTCTGTTGTCCAGGTTGGAGTACAGTGGTGTAATCATGGCTCACTGCAGCCTCAAACTCCTGGCCTCAATTGATTCTCCTGCCTCAGCTTTCCAAACTCTTGGGATTACAGGCATGAGCCACCACGCCTAACCTACATTTCTTTATGCAAATTCAAGTTTTATTTCTGTATCACGTTCCTGTACCTGAATAACTTCTTTTAAAATTTCTTGTGTTGTGAGGTCTGCTGACAATGAATTCTCTGTTTTTGTCTGAGAAAGTCTTTATCTTTCCTTTATTTTGGAAGCGATTTTCACTGGGTATAGATTACTGGGTTGACAGTTTGTTTCTTTTTTCTTTCAGTGTTTTAAAGCTGTCACTCTATCATCTTCTGACTTGCATGGCTCCTGACAAGAGATCTGCTATAATTCTTTGTTCCTCTGTATATAATGTGTTTTTTCATTCTACATTTTTTTTAATTTTCAAGATATTCTCTTTTTTATTTTCAGCAGTCATAATATGGTAGGCCTAGATGTGTATATGTATGTGTATTTTCTGGTGTTATTTAACCTGGTATTCACTGAGCTTTACGGATCTGAGGCTTAGTGTCTGTCATGATTATTGGAAAATTCTCAGCCATCATTTCTTCATATATTTCTCCTATCTTATTCTCTTTTTTCATGTATTTCTTGGACTGTAATTACATGTATATTAGGATCTTTAATATTGTCCTGAAGCTTTCGGATGTTCTGTTCTCTGTTTTTCCCTCAGTCTTTTCTTTGTGTTTCAGTTTGGGTAATTTCTATAGCACTATCTTTAACTGATTCTTTCCTCAGCTGTGTCAATTCTATTAATGAGCTCATTGCAGACATTATTTCTGTTACTGTGTTTTCATTTCCAGCATTTCCGTAGATTCTTTCATATAGTTTCTATATTTTTGCTGAAAGGACCTTTCTAATCTTGCATATTGTCCTTCTTTTCCATCAGAGCCTTTAATATATTCATCATGATTGTTTTAAGTTCCCTGTCAGGTAGTTTCAGTGTCTGTGTTGTATCTGGTTCTGTAGAAGCTCTTCTGTTCTGTTGATGGCTGTGGTGTGGAGCTAGTGTGTAGTTCTGGGCCTGGAACATATTCCTGCTCCTCCCCCAGGGTACAGGTTCTTTCTCATCCCTTACTCCAGGTCTAAAGGGTTTCCACTGGTGCCTTCATGGCAATGGTGTTGCCCTTTCCTCTAGAGATCAAAGCTTTTATCCATAGGGGAGTTGGGAGAGAGACATCTGGGTGGGGTTTTGTGTCCCTCCTGCTGTGGCTGCTGTCCCAGTCCCTCAGGCCTGTATCATGAGGGATGCTTTCTCGTACCCTCCCCCACCCGCCTGGGGTCATGGGGGTAAGCCTGGAAAAGGGTGCAAACTCTTGCTTCAGACTTCCCACTTTCTTGCCCACCCACACTCCATCCCTACCAGTTCATTAAGTATTCCAGCTGAATCCCACACTCCATCCCTACCAGTTCATTAAGTATTCCAGCTGAATCCTTACTGCTGTGCACCTGCGGGGCCCCAGGTGCACCAGTGTTCACATCCCATCTCTTCTTGTGGGCACCTGTCTCTTCTTAGATTTCAGGCTAGTTGATTGAACCTGAGCTCTGATGGCTTCAATGAGAGCTCTAAACTTGCAGGTTTTCCAGCTTTTTTGTTGTTGTAAAGGTGTGGGCAATGTTCTTTCCAGATTGCTGCATCTAGAGCAGAAACTGGGAGTCAGAATTGAGTTAACTTAAAGGAAAAGATAGGGAAAAATCGGTGTTTGTGGACTGAATTGGTAACCACTTCTCTTGTAGGATATTGCCATTAGGTCCTTCTAATCCTGTGAGGTAAGTAATCACCATTCCCATTTACAGATGAGGTTCTGAGAGGATGAGAAAGGATCTGGGGTTCCTCTCTGGTCCTGCCTGATTGCATGGGAACAGCTGCCCTCTGCTGCCTTCTGAGGCTGTGAAGTGCAAGTGTGAGATTAGAAAGGAACCTGTGGAAGGGGGCGGCGAGGCCCTCTGTCCTCAGCCTGCAGTAAAGCGAGCTTGCATGGACTGGGCTTGGTGAGTTTAGGGAAATGAGGGAGGAACTGGCATGGCTTGGGTGGGCTGAGATTCTGGCTGGGACTCACACAGGGACTCAGCAGGAAGTAGATTGTAGGGAAAAATAGCACTAATGGCTGGAGAGACCTGCATGGCTTTCCAGCGAGTCCCTTGCTGCCCATGTGAGAGACAGCAGAGTCCTCACAGCCTTGGAATGTGGCTCAGTCCCAGGGCCGGGATGGAGTGTTTGCCAGTGTCAGGGAATCCAGACTTGGCCTTGTGTGTGGAGATTGGCGGTGGGGAACTGTGTATGGGAAAAGCACAAATGGAGATGGAGCTGCTGGGGAATGACCCCGAAGCTTCTGCTCAGTCAGAGCCTGCTCTCCCTCCCTCTGAAGCATTCCCAGGCCCACCTGCCAAGACAAAGGATAGGACTGTACCTCCTTCCTTACTCACAGACACACACACACACACACACACACACACACAATCCTTTTGTGACTTCCCTTTGAGGTTTTCAATTATGTATTTATTCATTCATTTATATATTCCTTTATTCATTCAATAAATATTCATTACTGCCAAGTTCTGCACCCTGGGTAACCTGATCTTCCTGAGTGAAGGGGGTAGGGATGCGGAAAGCATGCAGCTTAGTGGCCCTTGGTGCTCTGCTCCCCTCAGAGATGACCCGAGGAAGGGCCTGAGTGTGGGAAGGAGCAAGGATCAGTTTTCCCGAACCCCTTCAAGTAAGCAATGCACAGGTGTTACCTGGGTGGCTTGCCAGGTGCCAGAACCCTGCTGGGGGCATGCACAAGCTTCAGCTTCAAGCACACCTCTCCCTACACAAAAAACCACAGATCCTCAGCATGCTATTAGCACTGTGCAGTCCTGTCCTAACCTCCTCCTCCTCCTCCTCCTCCTCTTCCTCCTCCTCCTCCTCCTCTCTCCCCACCCCCAGCAGACCACTCTGCTGGACCGCTTGTTTGCAAGGCTGGTCTTCCACTTCAGGCCTCTAAGCTTGCCTTCTTCCCCTCTGCGCATCCAAACCGCCATGCCCTTCAAGGCTCAGCTTCAATGCCACCCCCTCCAGGAAGCCTTCTCTGAATCCTCCAATGAGAATTAATCAGGCTAACATTTTTTTCTTTTTCTTTTTTCTTTTTTTTTTGAAATGGAGTCTGGCTCTGTCACCTAGGATGGAGTGCAGTGGCATGATCTCAGCTCACTGCAACCTCCACATCCTGGGTTCAAATGATTCTCCTGCCTCAGCCTCCCAAATAGCTGGGATTACAGGCATGCGCCAGCATGCCCAGCTAATTTTTGTATTTTTAGTAGAGACAGGGTTTTGCCATGTTGTCCAGGCTGGTCTCGAACTCCTGACCTCAGGTGATCCACCCGCCTCAGCCTCCCAAAGTGCTGGGATTACGGGCGTGAGCCACTGCACCCGGCCCAGGCTAACATCTTGACTGTCACATCAGATGGCTTGTACCTCTCTCACACATGTGCCTCATTTGGTCCTGTCTTGCTAGAGGCAGCTCCCGGGAGCTGAATTATGCCTGACTCCCGGGTTGTACTCAGCAACAGAACTGTGGCCAGGCCATCTCCGGTATAAGCCTTTCTGGGTCTTCCTATTGCTCTCAAGATCAAGTTCGAACCTGCATGTCTCGTGTGACCTCACCTCTCTCTTCTGCCTCATCTGTAACCTCTTGAGAGCAGGGACTAGGGCATAACCTGTTTTATTCCTGAGAGTTTCTAATACATTTCCTGGCACATAGTAAATATATGTACTCAATAAATATATGTCAAAATGAAATGAAATTCTAGTTTAATAATTGATTTCTACAAGCCAAGGATAAGCCTGCTTCCACATAGGGAAAAAACAGACTGGCCTGATGCTCCCCCTTCCTCACTCCATATTTCTTTAGTGTCATTCAGGAAATAAGTTTTGAGTTATAATTATTTGGCAAAATATTCAGATGAGCATCAGTCATGAGTTCTATAACCAGCAAATCCTCGACATCGGCAATGGAACCGCTGCTGGTTGTTTCCCGTCTTTTTTGGAATAACAACAAAATTTTCTGCCAGCCTTTGTCATGGACAGTCTGTTAAGAAAGCAAGTAAAAAGTCCCTTTGTTGTTTTTCAGGTGTCTTGGGAAGAAGGGTCCTTGGAGCCAAAGATGATTTTGGGGAGTGAAAGAGACCGCCTTTTCCTGGTAATAGCAGAGCCAAAACTCCAGCCTTCAACCCACAGACCGGGGCCTGTCCCCAGGCATCGCCACCCACCCCATGGCCTCATCGTCATCTGTGACTTTTGCCTCCCTGCATCTCAGTTTCCATGTCTGTCAAGTGGAGATATAATACCTCATTCTGGGGAGATACAATGAAGCACTGCTGGTAAAAAGTACACGTGCTATACAAAATTAGGAAATCCTTGTCACCAGACTTAGAGAAAAATACAAAGTGGAGTTGACTCCCAGGTTGGAGACACAGCTTCCCAGGTAAGGATATGGCTCAGTTTTCACCATGCTGAGCTGCTGCCTGAACCCAGGGTGATGGAGCCCGGGGCTGGCCTCTCAGCCCTGGCCACATGTGCTGGGTTTCAGGTCACGCATGCAGCCAGTTCACCACACCTCCGCTCACCCAGCGAGCTGACTGAAGCTCTGCCCTGACAGACTTCTGTCTGCTCGAGCCTTTTTGTCTTTCTCGTTCTCTCATGAAAATGCCAATGCTGGCCAAAGACAGAAGAAACCAGGGTCCCCTAACTCTTAAAGGCATCAGGATCACCTGGGGATCTTATTAAAAAGGCAGGCTTTGGGGTCCCGAACTCAGAGGTTCATGGTGGGTCAGCTGTTGAGGTGGGACCAAGGGATATGTGTAGTTAGCAGCTGCTCAATTTGCTAGGGAGCCAGACAGCAGGCCGCTGTGGAGGAGCCTTATGTCTGGATCAAGAAAGGGGCCCTCGGAGGGGAAATGGAGCTCCAGCAAACAGATGCGCAGCCAGGATTAGGGGTACGAAGCCGGGATGGATGGAGTGACTTCCGCAAAGACAAGTCAGGGCTTCCTCCTGGGCTTAGGCCGGAGGAGTTAGGGGAGTGACAGCGTGGGCCCAGGAAAGGGGAGCTCAGAGGGGCCAAACCTGGAGGCCACCATGCTGCAACTCACCTCAAACAGCTGGGTAAACTGAGGCAAACTAGCTCATCCCCTGTCCTCAGGATGTAGTGCCTAGGAGCCTGCCAGGCTGGAGGGCCTGGAGGAAGAGCCTTTCATTTTCCTTCTAGGAGCAGTGAGATGAGGCTGGGCCCTGAGAATCCTTCACTCTCTCCCTCTCCTGGAGGGCAAAAGACAGGCCTGATTACCTGTCCCCTCCAGCACTGTTTGGCTCAGATGTATGCTAGCGGAGCGGGGAGTGGGTCCACTGGGACTCCTGGAAGACCACTTTGCAGCTCTGGAAAGTCCCCTGGCAGTGCCTTCCTGACCCCTTGGCCTCAATTGTCTGCTCTGTCCGGCTTCATGGGCTTCTAAAGGAAATGTCTACATATTTGAGACATGATTCTATCTGATGCCAGCCTGATACTTCCAGCAGCTTCTTCACTCCCCAGAAGCTGAAAATGATGACTTGAAGAGGCCATGGTCACGGGCCTGAACCCAGGCCTGGGAAGTGCAGGCTTAGCATCTAGTCCACTAACCTTGGCCATGGGCTGTGGCAACCTTGGTTTTCATCATCTATAAAATGATGGGGCTGGGGAGAGTAAGAAGGAGAATTCGACTTTCAAACTTTTCTTTTCTTGACTGTGGAAACCTTTCTTCAAGAAAAGCTGACAGAGGAAGCAAATATCTGAGGATCCTCTTGGAGCTGCTGCTGTGTTTGAAATGGGAACTGGAACATCAGGCTCCACGCTCCTTCCTCAGTCTAGGCAGAAAGCCCAGGGCTCTTTTGGGCCTGTTGTGTTTTGTATGAGACAGGGTCTTGCTGTTTCGCCCAGGCTAGAGGGGTGCAGGGGCACAATCATAGCTCACTGAAGCCTCAAACTCCTGGGCTCAAGGGATCCTTCTGCCTCAGCCTCTCAAATAGCTAGGACTACAGGTGCATACCACCACACCCTGTTTATTTTTATTTATTTTTATTTTTTGTAGAGACATATGTTGGCCAGGCTGGTCTTGAACTCCTGGCCTCAAGTGGTCCTCCTGTCTTGGCCTCCCAAAGTTTTGAGATTACAGGCATGAGCCACCATGCCTAGCCCAGGGCCTATTTAAAAACCCGTGAACGTGGCCCAGCCATCCTACTCCTACGTGTTTACCCAAGAGAAATTAAAACATATGTCCACACAAACACTTGTACACAAATGTTCGTTGCAGCCATTTTGGTAATAGCTCCAAACTGGAAGCAACCCGAATGTCCATCACAGATAAATGGATAGACAAATTGTGGTATGTTTGTACAATGGAATGAAAAAGAACCAATGAAATGAAAGGGGATGGATGAACTATGGATGTGTGCAGCAACATGGATGAACCTCAGAATCATGATGCTGAAGTGAAACAAGTCAGACCAGGCCAGGCGTGGTGGCTCACGCCTGTAATCCCAGCGCTTTGGGAGGCCAAGACAGGAGTTAAGACCAGGAGTTCAAGACCAGCCTGAGCAACATATATCTCTACAAAAAATAAGAAATAAAAATTAGCTGGGTGTGGTGGCTCATGCCTATAATCCCAGCACTTTGGGAGGCCAAGGTGGGCAGATTGCTTGAGGTCAGGAGTTCAAGATCAGCTTGGCCAACATGTTGAAACCTCATCTTTACTAAAAATACAAAAATTAGCTTGGCTTGGTGGCACACGCCTGTAATCCCAGCTACTCGGGAGGCTGAGGCAAGAAAATTGCTTAAACGTGGGAGGCAGAGTTTGCAGTGAGCTGAGATCACCCCACTGCACTCTAGCCTGGGCGACAGAATAAGACTCTATCAAAAAAAAGGCAAAACATTTTTAATTTTATTTATATAAAATTCTAGAAAATTCCAACTAACCTATAGCGACAAAAACCAGACCATTGATTGCCTAGGGATGGGGTGGGGAGGAAGGGAAAAATTACAAAGGGGTATTAAGAAATTTTAGGAGTGATGGAAACTGTTTTACACCTTGATTAAGATGTGGTTTCATGGGTGCATACAAATATCAAAACATATCAAATTGTATTTTTAAATATGTGCAGTTTATTGTAAGTTAATTATACCTCAGTAAAGTTGTAAAAGAAAGAAAATGCCAACAGATTTTTTCATCTTAGAGAACTAGCTTAAAAAGCACAAAAATTCTCACCAGGCTGGGCGCAGTGGCTCACTCCTTCAGTCCCAGCACTTTTTTTTTTTTTTTTTTTTTTGAGAGGGAGTCTCACTCTGTCGCCCAGGCTGGAGTGCAATGGCGCGATCTCTGCTCACTGCAACCTCCACCTCTAGCATTCAAGCAATTCTCCTGCCTCAGCCTCCCGAGTGGCTGGGATTACAAGTGCCCACTACCACTCCCGGCTAATTTTTGTATTTTTAGTAGAGACAGGGTTTCACCATATTGGTCAGGCTGGTCTTGAACTCCTGACCTCAAGTGATCTGCCCACCTTGGCCTACCAAAATGCTGGGATTACAGGCGTGAGCCACTGTGCCTGGCCCAGTCCCAGCAATTTGTGGGGCCGAGGAGGGTGGATCGCTTGAGCCCAGGAGTCTGAGACCAGCCTAGGTAACATGGTGAAACCCCGTCTCTACAAAAAATACAAAAATCAGTCAGGCATGGTGACACTTGTCTGTAGTCCCAGCTACTCTGGAAGCTGAGGTGGGAGGATTGCTTGAGCCCAGGAGGTCAAGTCTGCAGTGAACCATGATGGTGCCATTACACTCCAGCCTGGGTAACAGAGTGAGACCCTGTCTCAAAAAAAAAAAAAAAAAAAATTTCTCACCAAATCTAGTCCTGTGAGGGTCTCTCCAGAGACCTGTGACCAATATTGAGCCCAATTCCTGTCTTGCTAGTGTTCAGTCACCCAGCTGGGGAGAGGCACTGGAGGTTTCTGGAAAGGTACAGGTGAAAACCCCTTTACCCTTTTGCTGTCAAATAGCATGAGAACTCCGTCTTCTATTTTCAAGTGGCTGCAAAGCAAGAGTTCCTTAGTTTCACGTTTGCTATATCCTCACCCAGCAGGGCTGGTTGTGCTCCAATTAATGAGCCTTCAAAAAGCCCAACACTCTCCTCTCCACTCCAAGTTTTGTTCTTTAATCTTCAGATTGTCTTTTTGCGGGGCTGGCTCCCACCTGGGGCTCGCTGAAGACAAGCACCCTGAGGACCTGTCCCCTGGGAGCTGCTTCTCCGGGAAAGGGGCCACAGTAGTATGGGCAGCAGACTGGGTAGGGGCGCTAGGTTGCAGATTTTCCAAACATTTGACTGAAATGAAAAAAAAAAAAAACAGACTTGTGCTGCCAGGTATAAAAGAGAGAAGCCAGGCAGGCATCCGTCTCTGCCAGGAGCCTTTAAGTGCTTGGCAGGACTCAGAGATTTACCAGGAAAGCACTAATCAAGTGCTTTGGTTTGATTGCTTTGTTTTAAAAAGTCCTTTCCTAGTACCTGTATGTGCTGAGTGCTGTGCTGGGTGCTGGGAACTGTGCAGTAAGCTCATGATTGAGTGGGCATGGTCCAATCAGAGATAAGCCCGGGGGCTGTGGGGCATCATGTGGGTGAAGGCGGTCATGTGCTACTTTGAGGCCACGCCAGACACTTTCTAAGTTCCTGCATTCTTCCAAAATGTTAGGAATTAAAGCAAGGGGAGGTTCTCTTGGCCCAGAATCATCAGGCAGGGAGGACGTGGGAAACCATGAAGGAGAGGAAGAAATGGTCAGCCCAGTGGGAAAGCCAGAAATCAATCTAGTATGAGAAATAGAGTTTAATCTGATTGGCCACAGTGCTCAATATGGCAACAATTATGTAAAAGTTGAATACAAAACAGAAATATGTGAATTCCACACAGATATATCCACTATTGGAAATGCATATGAGCTATCTATGGGGTATGCCTCAAACTGAAGATAATGGTTACGTTGAGGGCATGGCGTAATCAAGAAGGACTTTTGCTTTATCTATATTGTTTGAATATTTTATAATTAACTTTCCAAGATATCTGTGAATTTTTCTTTTATTTACTTTTTCAAATTTTTTTTGCTTCTTAATGACAAATACGCCATATTTTTCAATTTTCTTGTATTTTTTTAAAAAAATCTTTGTAATTTTTTATTTTTAGTGGAGATGGAGTTTCACCATGTTGGCCAGGCTGGTCTCAAACTCCTGGCCTTAAGTGATCCACCTGCCTCAGCCCTGCAAAGTGCTGGGATTACAGGCATGAGCCACCACATCTGGCCAATTATAGTAAAACATATATAACATAAAAATTTACCATCTGAACCATTTCTTTTTTTTTTTTTTTTTTTTTTCTGAAACGGAGTCTGACTCTGCCACCCAGGCTGGAGTGCAGTGGCACGATATTGGCTCGCTGCAACCTCCATCTCCCAGGTTCAAGTGATTCTCCTGCCTCAGGCTCCCAAGTAGCTGGGATTATAGGTGCCCGCCACCACGCCTGGCTAATTTTTGTATTTTTAGTAGAGAGGGGGTTTCACCATGTTGGCTAGGCTGGTCTCGAACTCCTGACCTCAGATGATCTGCCCACCTCAGCCTCCCAAAGTGGGATCACAGGCATGAACCACTGCACCCAGCCCATCTGAACCATTTCTAAGTGAGCAGTTCAGTGGCATTAAGTACATTCACAATGTTGTGCTATTATCACCACTACCCATCTCTAGAGCATTTTCATCTTCCCAAACTGAAGTTCTGTATCCATTAAACACTAACTCCTCATTCCCCTTTCTCCCACCAGCCCCCTGGCAACCACCGTTCTGTTTTCTGCCTCTAGGAATGTGACTGCTCTAGGTATCTCATGTAAGTGGAATCATAGTATTTGTCCTTTTGTGTCTCGCTTACTTCACTTAATAAAGTGTTTTCAAGGTTCTTCCATGTCGTAGCATGTGCCAGAATTTCCTTCTTTTTGAAGGCTGAATAATATTCCACTGTGTGGATATTCCACACTTTGTTTATACCCACCTCTATTGATGGGCATTTGGGTTGTTTCCACCTTTGGCTATTGTGAATAATGCTGCTATGAATCAGGGTGTGCAAATAGCTGTTTGAGTCCCTGTTTCCAATTTTTTGGAGGAACATACCCAGAAGTGGGATTGCTGATCATATGGTAATCTATGTTAAATTTTTTTGAGGAGCCAGAATACTAGCTCCCACAGTAGCTGCTCCATTTTGCATACCCACCAGCAATACACTAGGGCCCCAATTTTCCCACATCTTTGTCAACACTTGTTATTTTCTGTTTCTTTGGTTACAGCCATCCTAATGGATGTGAGGTGGTACCTTATTGTGGCTTCGATTTGCATTTCCCTAGCAATGAATGATGGTGAGCATATTTCATGTGGATCTGTAAACTTTTAGTAATATTTAAAAGATTTCAGCAGGCCGGGCACGGTGGCTCACGCCTGTAATTCCAGCACTTTGGGAGGCCGAGGCAGGTGGATCACGAGGTCAGGAGATCGATACCATCCTGGCTAACACGATGAAACCCCATCTCTACTAAAAATACAAAAAATAATTTAGCCAGGTGTGGTGGTGTGCACTTGTAGTCCCAGCTACTTGGGAGGCTGAGGCAGGAGAATTGCTTGAACCCGGGAGGTAAAGGTTGCAGTGAGCCGAGATCGTGCCACTGCACTCCAGTCTGGGTGACAGAGCGAGGCTTCATTTAAAAAAAAAAAAAAAAAAAAAAAAGATTTCAGCAATAGAGAAAAATGTAATGGAATATCTGGAAAACCTTTACACATCCGTCTTACCTCTTGAAATGTTTCTGGTTTTCGACAAACATGATATTTTGTGCCTTCCACTGTGTGGAGTGGCTCTAGATGGTGGTGTCATCAATAGCCGCCCGCTCATCTTAGACTGCTTGAACTTGAAGCAGTTTCTGGAAATGCCCCTAACAGCTGTTGATGAATCCACATGGTTTAAAGAGACTTGCTAAAGGTGGGTGGGTGGTCTGGCTGTCTTTACTTTATTGGGTTTCTTGTTTACAGAGTGAGCCCATGGTTTTTTCTCAATGCCCACTCATCCCCATCTCTAGTCAGCTCTGGTAGCTGCTTTCTGATCCAGAGAGGAGACATTTGTAAGATGCAGCCCAATTCAGAGTGAACATTGAGACTTCTCGGCTAAAATTTGCAATCTCTCAGACTAAAAAGCTCAAGCCATTTTAGTGCTATGACTCATTCTTGAAATAACACATTTTTACATATTTTGATCAAACTGGAATTCAAGCTGAATATCGCTCACCTGTAACACCCTTTCCTATTTTACTGTTTTCAAAGCCTAGCTCAGCCTCCTGGGGTAAAGTGGTGTTTATTAAAGATAAACATTTAAGTTCCCCTTTGGGTTCCCAGAAGGCACAGATCATTATGGTGGGGGGTTCCTAGCTGGGGAAAGTGCCCTCAGAGAGCAACTTACTCACAATCTTACTATGGTTGTAATTCAATTAAAGAAGCTTCCAGAGCCCACCTTTGTGGGCTTTTACCCTGCTATTTCTTCTGTCATCTTTTTTTTTTCTGGCAACTCCCAACATTTATTTGGTGTAATAATGAAAATGATACAAAAAAAAATCAGGGATTGTTTGACACTTTTTTCCTAAATGGAAACCTTCACTGAAAGAGGATAAAAGATTTACAGGTAAATTCTTTCTCCAAAATTAGTAAATGACCTCAGTTTTAATTCTTGCTGAGGTTACTAAGTAGCTATCAGTATATTATTTTCAACTTGTGTCTAGGAGGGAAATTTTTATGTAGTGGGAGGTAAGGCATTAGCAGAGAAATCAAGTTGTCAGTTGGGAGCCAGCCAGCTTCTGCCCTGCAGTTACTGCTAGAGCTTCACTGAGCTGCATATACACAGGCCTGTTTCACAGTGGGATTGAGGAGAGGCTGAATGAATGGCCCTTTGCTAAGCTGGTGGGCACTGCAAGCTCTAGCGTTTACTACCCACCAGAAAGGCAAAAGGTGAGGTCTTTATGGGAAAATCTGATGCCCCCAGCTCCTATGATGGCTGTAGCCCAGAATCAAATCACCCAGCACTTGGTATAATGTTGAGGTAAGTGGCCTAGTGAACTGCCATCTTTTCTGTCTGGCAAATGGTCACCCAGGCTGGAGTGCAGTGGCGCGAGCTCGGCTCACCACAGCCTCTGCCTCCCTGGTTCAAGCGATTCTCCTCCTTCAGCCTCCCTAGTAGCTGGGATTACAGGTGTGCACCACCACACCTGGCTAATTATTGTATTTTTAGTGGAGACGGGGTTCTACCATAGGTCAGGAGAGTCTCGAACTCCTAACCTCAAGTGATCCGCCTGCCTTGGGCTCCCAAAGTGCTGGGATTACAGACATGAGCCATTGCATGTGGCCCCTGGCTAATGTTTCATCTGCTCTTCAAGACCCTGCTGAGGCCCTGTCTCCTTGTACAGTCTTTCTTGGCTCCCCTGGGCAGCTAGAAACTCCCCCCTCTGGGCCTCTTCAGCACCTCGAGAGCACTTAGTCCATCCAAGTGGGGTCCAGTGTTGATATTTTCTCTCTCCCATTAACCTAGAACCCTGCAAAGTGTCTGGCACATCACAGGCCTTCATTAGTCTGTGAATGCTTCTCACTTCTTGCTGTGGTTTCTGACGAGGGGGAAGCAGGCTCCCCTAGTTTGCACCCTGGTTTTCTTTGGAGGATATGAGGCTGGAGAGAGGATACCACTAGTGTCACTGAGGGGGATGCATGCTATTCCTGTTCCCGTCTTCATAGGAAGATGCTCCCAAGGACAGCTCCTTTTGCTGGAGTTTGGAGTTGAAGGGGGAAGTATGGGTTTCATACCGAGAAAAGCCACACACCTATAATTGTAGGCACTTTCCCAGAAACTTGAGCCTGACCCCAGGACTGCACCCTGCCGAGCTCTGCTGGGTCACAGCCAGCCTCTGCATTTCGCAGGGTCTTCTGACTCTGGGGAAACATGGGCTTCCTGATGCGAGGGCAAAAAATGGGTTAGGGACTGCCAAGGGGACAGCTAAGGAGCTGAGGAGCCACTGATGTGCCAATTCCTTCTCTGTGCAGATTTTATAGGGGAATGAAAGTCAAGAAAACAGCCATTTACAAATGCATGTGTATGTTCACTGGAGCACTATTCACAATAGCAAAGACATGGAATCAAACCAGGTGCCCATCAGTGGTGGACTGGATAAAAGAAAATGTGGTACATGCACCGTGGAATACTATGCAGCCGCGAAAAGAAAGAAATCATGTCCTTTGCAGCAACATGGGTGCAGCTGGAGGCCATTATCCTAAGCAAATTAATGCAGGAATAGAAAACCTAATGTGGCAGGCCAGGTCTCACTAACACAGTCCTCCATAATAACTGTTTCAAAACTGACTGAGTGGTTAAGTTAAATATTAAAAGCTGAAAGAGCCAGTGTCTTTATACAAAGGCTGGAATGTAACAAAAGCCCACCAAGAGTTTTGCCTAGGCCTTTCCTGGACCTTGAAGCATAACGAGATAAAGAAGGAATCTTTAACAGGACCCATTTAGGATTAAACACGTTTTTATTGAGGGTCTGAAGAAACTCCCCAGACCTCCACAGACAAGTTTACTAGGGGTCTGAAGGAACTCCCCAAACCTCCACGGTTTAGCAGGAGACAAGATAAGGGTAATTACCCCTGGCACCTGCACCCATCTAGATTAAGTAAGTTTACTGAGGCTCCAGAGGAAGGTCTTCAAGACTCAGACCTTAGTTATAGATTAAAAGAAGTTAATCACTTAGGTCTTTAGATGAATGCACACTTACACATGGACATGTAGCTTAGAAGATATATAAACTTTGTAACTTTGAGTTGGTCTGGCGATAATTTCCAGGCCTTCTCCCTGTAATTGGTTACAGAAATAAAAACCTCTCTTCTTTCCCAGTTCATCTACATCTCATTACTGGCACACGAGAATAAGCAGCCCAACCCTTGGTTTGGTCAAGGAACAATAATGCTACATGTTCTCACGTATAAGTAGGAGCTAAACATTGAGTACACAAAAACATAAAGATGGGAATAACAGATACTGGGGACTGCTAGAGCAGGGTTGGGGGAAAGAGGCATGGGCTGAAAAACTCCCCATTGGGTACTTTGCTCACTTACCTTGGGACAGGATCATTCATGCTCCAAACCTGAACATCATGCAATATACCCATGTAACAAACCTGTACATGTACCCCTAGAATCCAAAAGAAAAGTCAAGAGTTAAGAAAACCACCATTTGTGGAATGTCTGCTGGGCACCTGCCCAGAGCTGTAGCCCAGTTTTCTGTGCCTTTGCCTACCAAGAGCCACTGGCAAGGCTGAGCCCTGAAGATGTGGCAGCCTTGAGCCTTTTTCAGGTTTCTTCTAATAGATTTGCTTTAATTTAAAGAACAAAATCTCTCTCACTCCCTCCTCTCTCTGCATTTGGAACACAGATTCATCAAAAACTTTTTAACATAATCCAGTGGTGGCTTTAAGTTATTGGTGTTAATGATTATTCTTTTTAAATTTTTTAAAATTATACTTTAAGTTCAGGGGTACATGTGCAGAACGTGTAGGTTTGTTACATAGGTGTGCACATGCCATGGTGGTTTGCTACACCCATCAACCTGTAACCTACATTAGGTATTTCTCTTAATGCTATCCCTCCCCTAGCCTCCACCCCCCTACAGGCACCGGTATGTGATGTTCCCTTCCCTGTGTCCATGTGTTCTCATTGTTCAACTCCCACTTATGAGTGAGAACATGAGGTGTTTGGTTCTCCATTCTTGTGTCAGTTTGCTGAGAATGATGCTTCATCCATGTCCCTGCAAAGGACATGAACTCATTCTTTTTTATGGCTGCATAGTATTCCATGGTATATATGTGCCACATTTTCTTTATCCAATCTATCATTGATGGACATTTGGGTTGGTTCCAAGTCTTTCCTATTGTGAATAGGGCCGCCATAAACATGCACGTGCGTGTGTCTTTATAGCAGAATGACTTATAATCCTTTGGGTATATACCCAGTAATGGGATTGCTGGGTCAAATGGTATTTCTAGTTCTAGATCTAGATCCTCTCACACTGTCTTCAACAATAGTTGAACTAATTTATACTCCTAGCAACAGTGTAAAAGCGTTCTTATTTCTCCACATCCTCTCCAGCACCTGTTGTTTCCTGACTTTTTAAATGATTGCCATTCTAACTGGCATGAGATGGTATCTCATTGTGGTTTCGATTTGCATTTCTCTAATGACCAGTGATGATGAGCATTTTTTCATGTTTGTTGGCTGCATAAATGTCTTCTTTTGAGAAGTGTCTGTTCATATCCTTCGCCCACTTTTCGATGGGGTTGTTTTTTCTTGTAAATTTGTTTAAGTTCTTTGTAGATCTGGATATTAGCTCTTCGTCAGATGGATAGATTCCAAAAAATTTCTCCCATTCTGCAGGTTGCGCGTTTACACTGATAAGAGTTTCTTTTGCTGTGCAGAAGCTTCTTTAGTTTAATTAGATCCCATTTGTCAATTTTGGCTTTTGTTGCCATTGCTTTTGGTGTTTTAGTCATGAAGTCTTTGCCCATGCATATGTCCTGAATGGTATTGTCTAGGTTTTCTTCTAGGATTTTTATGGTGTTAGGTCTTAACATTTAAGGCTTTAATCCATCTTGAGTTAATTTTTGTATAACGCATAAGGAAGGGGTCCAGTTTCAGTTTTCTGCATATGGCTAGCCAGTTTTCCCAACACCATTTATTAAATAGGGAATCCTTTCCCCATTGCTTGTTTTTGTCAGGTTTGTCAAAGATCAGATGGTTGTAGATGTGTGGTGTTATTTCTGAGGCCTCTATTCTGTTCCATTGGTCTATATATCTGTTTTGGTACCAATACCATGCTGTTTTGGTTACTGTACCTTGTAGTATGGTTTGAAGTCAGGTAGTGTGATGCCTCCAGCTTTGTTCTTTTTGCTTAGGATTGTCTTGGCTATGCGGTGGTCTCTTTTTTGGTTCCATATGAAGTTTAATGTAGTTTTTTCCAATTCTGTGAAGAAAGTCAGTGGTAGCTTGATGGGGATAGCATTGAATGTATAAATTACTTTGGGCAGGATAGCCATTTTCCAATATTGATTCTTCCTATCCATGAGCATGGAATGTTTTTCCATTTGTTGGTGTCCTCTCTTATTTCCTTGAGCAGTGGTTTGTAGTTCTCCTTGAAGAGGTCCTTCACATCCCTTGTAAATTATATTCCTAGGTATTTTATTCTCTTAGTAGCAATTGTGAATGAGAGTTCACTCATGATTTGGCTCTCTGTTTGTCTGTTATTTGTGTATAGGAATGCTTGTGATTTTTGCAGATTGATTTTGAATCCTGAGACTTTGCTGAAGTTGCTTCTCAGCTTAAGGAGATTTAGGGCTGAGACGATGGGGTTCTCTAAATATACGATCATGTCATCTGCAAACAGAGACAATTTGACTTCCTGTTTTCCTATTTGAACACCTTTTATTTCTTTCTCTTTCCTGATTGCCCTGGCCAGAACTTCCAATACTATGTTGAATAGGAGTGATGAGAGAGGGCATCCTTGTCTTGTGCCGGTTTTCAGAGGGATTGCTTCCAGTTTTTGCCCATTCAGTATGATATTGGCTGTGGGTTTGTCATAAATAGCTGTTATTATTTTGAGATATGTTCCATTGATATCCAGTTTATTTAGAGTTTTTAGCATGATGGGATGTTGAATTTTGTTGAAGGCCTTTTCTGCATCTATTGAGATAATCATGTGGTTTTTGTCATTGGTTCTGTTTATATGATGGATTACATTTATTGATTTGCATATGTTGAACCAGCCTTGCATCTCAGGGATGAAGCTGACTTGATCATGGTGGATAAGCTTTTTGATGTGCTGGTGGATTCGGTTTGCCAGTATTTTATTGAGGATTTTCGCATCGATGTTCATCAGGGATATTGGCCTGAAATTTTCTTTGTTTGTTGTGTCTCTGCCAGGTTTTGTTATCAGGATGATGCTGGCCTCATAAAATGAGTTAGGGAGGATTCTTTCTTTTTCTATTGATTGGAATCGTTTCAGAAGGAATGGTACCAGCTCCTCTTTATAACTCTGGTAGAATTCGGCTGTAAATCTGTCTGGTCCTGGACATTTTTTGGTTGGTAGGCTATTAATTACTGCCTCAATTTCAGAACTTCTTGTTGGTCTATTCAGGGATTCAACTTCTTCCTGGTTTAGACTTGGGAAGGTGTATGTGTCCAGGAATTTATCAATTTCTTCTAGATTTTCTAGTTTATTTGCATAGAGGTGTTTATATTATTCTCTGATGGTAGTTTGTATTTTTGTGGGATCAGTAGTGATATCCCCTACATCATTTTTTATTGCATGTATTTTATTCTTCTGTCTTTTCTTCTTTGTTAGTCTGGCTAGTGGTCTATCAATTTTGTTGATTTTTTTCAAAAAACCCGCTCCTGGATTCATTGATTTTTTGAAAGATTTTTCGTGTCTCTATCTCCTTCTGTTCTGCTCTGATCTTAGTTATTTCTTGTCTTCTGCTAGCTTTTGAATTTGTTTGCTCTTGCTTCTCTAGTTCTTTTAATTGTGATGTTAGGGTGTTGATTTTAGATCTTTCCTGTTTTCTCTTGTGGGCATTTAGTGCTATATATTTCCCTCTATATACTGCTTTAAATGTGTCCCAGAGATTGATATGTTGTGTCTTTGTTCTCATTGATTTCAAAGAACATCTTTATTACTGCCTTCATTTCATTATTTACTCAATAGTCATTCAGAAGCAGGTTGTTCAGTTTCCATGTAGTTGTGCGGTTCTGAGTGAGTTTCTTAATCCTGAGTTCTAATTTGATTGCCTTGTGGTCTGAGAGACTGTTCGTTATGATTTCCGTTCTTTTGCATTTGCTAAGGAGTGTTTTACTTCTAATTATGTGGTCAATTTTAGAATAAGTGCAATGAGGTGCTGAGAAGAATGTATATTCTGTTGATTTGGGGTGGAGAGTTCTGTAGATTTCCACTAGCTCCGCTTGGTCCAGAGCTGAGTTCAAGTCCTGAATATCCTTGTTAATTTTCTGTCTGGTTGATCTGTCTAATATTGACAGTGGAGTGTTAAAGTCTCCCACTATTATTGTATGGGAGTCTAAGTGTCTTTGTAGTCTCTAAGAACTTGCTTTATGAATCTGGGTGCTCCTATATTGGGTGAAAATATACTTAGGATAATTAGCTCTTCTTATTGCATTGATCTCTTTAACATTATGTAATGGCCTTCTTTGTCTTTTTTGATCTTTGTTGGTTAAAAGTCTTTTTTATCAGATATTATGATTGCAATTCCTGCTTTTTTTTGCTTTCCATTTGCTTGGTAAATATTCCTCCATCCCTTTATTTTCAGCCTCTGTGTGTCTTTGCATGTAAGATGGGTCTCCTGAATACAGCACACTGATGGGTCTTGACTCTTTATCCAATTTGCCAGTCTGTGTCTTTTAATTGGGGCATTTAGCCCATTTCCATTTAAGGTTAATATTGTTATGTGTCAATTCGATCTGTCATTATGATGCTAGCTGGTTATTTTGCCCGTTAGTTGATGCAGTTTCTTCATAGTGTCAATGGTCTTTACAATTTGGTATGTTTTTGCAGTGGCTGGTATCAGTTTTTCCTCTCCATGTTTAGTGCTTCCTTCAGGAGCTCTTGAAAGGCAGGCCTGGTGGTGACAAAATCTCTCAGCATTTGTTTGTCTGTAAAGGATTTTATTTCTCCTTCACTTACGAAGCTTAGTTTGGCTGGATATGAAATTCTGGGTTGAAAATTCTTTTCTTTAAGACAGTTGAATATTGGCCCCCACTCTCTTCTGGCTTCTAGAGTTTCTGCAGAAAGATCTGCTGTTAGTCTGATGGGCTTCCCTTTGTGGGTAACCTGACCTTTCTTTCTGGCTGCCCTTAATGTTTTTTCCTTCATTTCAACCTTGGTGAATCTGACTATTATGTGTCTTGGGTTTGCTCTTCTCAAGGAGTATCTTTGTGGTGTTCTCTGTATTTCCTGAATTTGAATATTGGCCTGTCTTGCTAGGTTGGGGAAGTTCTCCTGGGTAATATCCTGAAGAGTGTTTTCCAACTTGGTTCCATTCTCCCCATCACTTTCAGGTACACCAGTCAAATGTAGATTTGGTCTTTTCACATAGTCCCATATTTCTTGGAGGCTTCGTTTATTCCTTTTTATTATTTTTTCTCTAATCTTGTCTTCTCGCTTTATTTCATTAAGTGGATCTTCAATCTCTGATATCCTTTCTTCCACTAGATTGATTCAACTATTGATACTTTTGTATGCTACATGTAGTTTTCGCGCCATGGTTTTCAGCTCCATCAGGTCATTTATGTTCTTCTCTAAACTGGTTATTCTAGTTAGCAATTCAACCTTTTTTCAAGGTTCTTAGCTTCCTTGCATTGGGTTAGAACATGTTCCTTCAGCTCAGAGGAGTTTATTATTACTCAACTTCTGAAGCCTACTTTTGTCAATTCGTCAAACTCATTCTCCATCCAGTTTTGATCCCTTGCTGGCAAGGAGTTGTTATCCTTTGGAGGAAAAGAGGCATTCTGGTTTTTGGAATTTTCAGCTTTTTGCACTGGTTTCTCCTCATCTTTGTGGATTTATCTACCTTTGGTCTTTGATATTGGTGACCTTCGGATGGGGTCTCTGAGTGGATGTGCTCTTCCTTTCTGTTGTTAGTTTTCCTTCTAACAGTCAGGCCTCTTTGCTGCAGGTCTGCTGGAGTTTGCTGGAGGTCCACTCCAGACCCTGTTTGCCTGGTTATCACCAGTGGAGGCTGCAGAACAGCAAAGATTGCTGACTGTTCTTTCCTCTGGAAGCTTCGTCCCAGAGGGGCACCTGCTAGATGCCAGCCAGAGCTCTCCTGTGTGAGGTGTCTGTTGGCCCCCACTGGGAGTTGTCTCCCAGTCAGGATACACGGGGGTCAGGGACTGACTTGAGGAGGTAGTCTGACCCTTAGCAGAGCTCGAACACTGTGCTAGGAGGTCCACTGCTCTCTTCAGAGCCGTCAGGCAGGGACATTTAAATCTGCTGAAGCTGAGCCTGCAGCCGCCCCTTCCCCCAGGTGCTCTGTCCCAGTGAGTTGGGAGTTTTATCTATAAGTCCCTGACTGGGGCTGCTCCTTTTTTTCAGAGATGTGCTTCCCAGAAAGGAGAAATCTGGCAGTCTGGCCACAGCGGCCTTGCTGAGCTGCTGTGGGCTCTGCCCAGTTCGAACTTCCTGGTGGCTTTGTTTACACTGTGAGGATAAAACCACCTACTCAAGCCTCAGCAATGGTGGACACCCCTCCCCACACCAAGCTCGAGTGTTCCAGGTCGATCTCAGACCGCTGCTGTGCTGCCAGTGTGAATTTCAAGCCAGTGGATCTTAGTTTGCTGGGCTCTGTGGGGGTGGGACCCACTCAGCCAGACTACCTGGCTTTAGCCCCCTTTCCAGGGGAGTGAACAGTTCTGTCTCACTGGCGTTCCAGGCACCACTGAGGTATGGAAAAAACTCCTGCAGCTAGTTTGGTGTCTGCCCAAATGGCTGCCCAGTTTTGTGCTTGAAACCCAGGGCCCTGGTGGAGTAGGCGCCAGGGAGAATCTCCTGGTCTGCGGGTTGCGAAGACCATGGGTAAAGCATATTATTTGGGCCGGAGTTATCAGTTCCTCAGGCTCAGTCCCTCACAGCTTCCCTTGGGAAGGGGATAAAATTCCCTGACCCCTTGCACTTCCCCGGTGAGGCGATACTCCACCCTGCTTTGGCTCACCCTCTGTGGGCTGCACCAACTGTCCAACCAGTCCCAGTAAGATGAACCGGTTACCTCAGTTGGAAATGCAGAAATCACCCAACTTCTGCGTCAATCTTGCTGGGAGCTGCAGACGGGAGCTGTTCCTATTCAACCATCTTGCCAGCAATCGAATAATTATTATTCTTTAAATCTGTCTCTTTTTTCTTTTTCTGAGATGGAATTTCACTCTTGTTGCCCAGGCTGGAGTGCAATGGCACAATCTTGGCTCACAGCAACCTCCACCTCCCGGGTTCAAGCGATTCTCCTGCCTCAGCCTCCTGAGTAGCTGGGATTACAGGCATGTGCCACCACACCTGGCTAATTTTGTATTTTTAGTAGAGACGGGGTTTCTCCATGTTTGTCAGGCTGGTCTCGAACTCCTGACCTCAGGTCATCCGCCCGCCTTGGCCTTCTAAAGTGCTGGGATTACAGACATGAGCCACTGCACCTGGCCTTAAATCTGTCTCATTTCTTTGTATATCTTTCCTACATTTATAATTTTTAAAAATTATCAAAACAGCATAACCATATCACAGAAAGTTAGAAAACTGAGAAAAGAAAAAGAAAACGTTCACTCATAATGTCATGATTATAACATCCATTTTGGTGCATTCTCTCCTAGTTTAGTGTCTCTCCTTAGCTAAAGTTGGAGTGAGTGTGAAATATGGGTTCCATTTTTTGTTTTGCTTTTTCTCTTTAACATTGTGTCATGAACATTTTTTCCCATGAAATTCTATGGTACCCATGGATCATTCTAGTGTCTGTTGAATATTGAAGAATGGAATTTCTTTAGAACTGTCCTTTTTTGTTTTTGTGTGTAGGTGTTTTGTTTTGTTTTTTACTTTAAACTTTACTTTTAGCAGAGCTATTCCTTTAAAAAATAATGTTTGCCTTTCTCTCCCCACCCTCAACTTCATATCTCCCATGTAGCTGTTTTTGTCCTGGATTTTGGTACCTAGGTCCCTGGAGAGTCCCCACTTCTTCAGGGCTCTCCTGTAGCTGCCCCACGTGGAAGGCACAGCAGTTGCTTCCTAGGCACATGTAACTTATGGGGATTCATATCCAACTTCTGGGATCAGGCCTTTTGCATCATCGTGGTAGACAGCACCGGAGACAGCAAGGCCTGGATCAGTGCAAGCAAGATCTGTGGAATGAACATATGGGTCATTTAAAATGGGTCCTGACAAAGATCTAACATTGACACCCTAACATCACAATTAAAAGAACTAGAAAAGCAAGAGCAAACACATTCAAAAGCTAGCAGAAGGCAAGAAATAACTAAGATCAGAGCAGAACTGAAGGAAATAGAGACACAAAAAAACCCTTCAAAAAATCAATGAATCCAGGAGCTGGTTTTTTGAAAAGATCAACAAAATTGATAGACCACTAGCAAGACTAATAAAGAAGAAAAGAGAGAAGCATCAAATAGACGCAATAAAAAATGATAAAGGGGATATCACCACCGATCCCACAGAAATACAAACTACCATCAGAGAATACTATAAACACCTCTACGCAAATAAACTAGAAAATCTGGAAGAAATGGATAAATTCCTCGACACATACATCCTCCCAAGACTAAACCAGGAAGAAGCTGAATCTCTTAATAGACCAATAACAGGCTCTGAAATTGAGGCAATAATCAATAGCTTACCAACCAAAAAAAGTCCAGGACCAGATGGATTCACAGCCGAATTCTACCAGAGGTACAAAGAGGAGCTGGTACCATTTCTTCTGAAACTATTCCAATCAATAGAAAGAGAGGGAATCCTCCCTAATTCATTTTATGAGGCCAGCATCATCCTGATACCAAAGCCTGGCAGAGATACAACCAAAAAAGAGAATTTTAGACCAATATCCTTGATGAGCATCGATGCAAAAATCCTCAATAAAATACTAGCAAACCGAATCCAGCAGCGCATCAAAAAGCTTATCTACCATGATCAAGTGGGCTTCATCCCTGGGATGCAAGGCTGGTTCAACATATGCAAATCAATAAATGTAATCCAGCATATAAACAGAACCAAAGACAAAAACCACATGATTATCTCAATAGATGCAGAAAAGGCCTTTGACAAAATTCAACAACACTTCATTCTAAAAACTCTCAATAAAATAGATATTGATGGGACATATCTCAAAATAATAAGAGCTATCTATGACAAACCCACAGCCAATATCATACTGAATGGGCAAAAACTGGAAGCATTCCCTTTGAAAACGGGCACAAGACAGGGATGCCCCCTCTCACCACTCCTATTCAACATAGTGTTGGAAGTTCTGGCCAGGGCAATCAGGCAGGAGAAGGAAATAAAGGGTATTCAATTAGGAAAAGAGGAAGTCAAATTGTCCCTGTTTGCAGATGAAATGATTGTATATCTAGAAAACCCCATTGTCTCAGCCCAAAATCTCCTCAAGCTGATAAGCAACTTTAGCAAAGTCTCAGGATACAAAATCAATGTACAAAACTCACAAGCATTCTTATACACCAATAACAGACAAACAGAGAGCCAAATCATGAGTGAACTCCCATTCACAATTGCTTCAAAGAGAATAAAATACCTAGGAATCCAACTTACAAGGGATGTGAAGGACCTCTTCAAGGAGAACTGCAAACCACTGCTCAATGAAATAAAAGAGGATACAAACAAATGGAAGAACATTCCATGCTCATGGGTAGGAAGAATCAATATCATGAAAATGGCCATACTGCCCAAGGTAATTTAGAGATTCAATGCCATCCCCATCAAGCTACCAATGACTTTCTTCACAAAATTGGAAAAAACTACTTTTAAGTTCATATGGAACCGAAAAAGAGCCTGCATCGCCAAGTCAATCCTAAGCCAAAAGAACAAAGCTGGAGGCATTACGCTACCTGACTTCAAACTATACTACAAGGCTATAGTAACCAAAACAGCATGGTACTGGTACCAAAACAGAGATATAGACCAGTGGAACAGAACAGAGCCCTCAGAAATAATGCCACATATCTACAACTATCTGATCTTTGACAAACCTGAGAAAAACAAGCAATGGGGAAAGGATTCCCTATTTAATAAATGGTGCTGGGAAAACTGGCTAGCCATATGTACAAAGCTGAAACTGGATCCCTTCCTTACACCTTATACAAAAATCAATTCAAGATGGATTAAAGACTTAAATGTTAGACCTAAAACCATAAAACCCTAGAAGAAAACCTAGGCAATACCATTCAGGACATAGGCATGGGTAAGGACTTCATGTCTAAAACACCAAAAGCAATGGCAACAAAAGCCAAAATGGGATCTAATCGACAAACGGGATCTAATTAAACTAAAGAGCTTCTGCACAGCAAAAAAAAAACTACCATCAGAGTGAACAGGCAACCTACAAAATGGGAGAAAATTTTTGCAATCTACTCATCTGACAAAGGGCTAATATCCAGAATCTACAATGAACTCAAACAAATTTACAAGAAAAAACAAACAACCCCATCAACAAGTGGGCAAAGCATATGAACAGACACTTCTCAAAAGAAGACATTTATGCAGCCAAAAACACATGAAAAAATGCTCATCATCACTGGCCATCAGAGAAATGCAAATCAAAACCACAATGAGATACCATCTCACACCAGTTAGAATGGCAATCATTAAAAAGTCAGGAAACAACAGGTGCTGGAGAGGATGTGGAGAAATAGGAACACTTTTACACTGTTGGTGGGACTGTAAACTAGTTCAACCATTGTGGAAGTCAGTGTGGCGATTCCTCAGGGATCTAGAACTAGAAATACCATTTGACCCAGCCATCCCATTACTGGGTATATACCCAAAGGATTATAAATCATGCTGCTATAAAGACACATGCACATATATGTTTATAGCAGCACTATTCACAATAGCAAAGACTTGGAACCAACCTAAATGTCCAACAACAATAGACTGGATGAAGAAAATGTGGCACATATACACCATGGAATACTATGCAGCCATAAAAATGATGAGTTCATTTCCTTTGTAGGGACATGGATGAAACTGGAAACCATCATTCTCAGCAAACTATCACAAGGACAAAAAAACCAAACACTGCATGTTCTCACTCATTGGTGGGAACTGAACAATGAGAACACATGGACACAGGAAGGGGAACATCACACACCAGGAACTGTTGTGGGGTGGGAGGCGGGGGGAGGGATAGCATTAGGAGATATACCTAATGCTAAATGACGAGTTAATGGGTGCAGCACACCAACATGGCACATGTATGCATATGTAACAAACCTGCACATTGTGCACATGTACCCTAAAACTTAAAGTATAATAATAATAAAATTAAAAAAAATAAAAAAATAAAAAAATAAAAATCATCCACCACCAAAAAATAAATAAATAAATAAATTAATTAATTAAATTAAATGGGTCCTGACCCATGGCAGAGAGAGTACAGCTCATCTGCAAGTGGCCAGGCAGGTGAGTAATGGTTTTTCATTTCTTGAAGAAGAAATGAAAGAACTGAATTAAGGGTTGTAGGGAAGTCTTAACTAACAATTACAGGAACTAATCCAAAGCTGCATATACAAAACCATGTATGGTATACTTTTTGGGAAATTTAAGGGATTTTCAAGGGTGATTTTTATTAGTTTGATTTTCTATTTCCATTCTGACTTCAGGACAAGATGCAACTCCATCATTTTCGGGAGTGACCTAAGCCAATCAGGTTGGTCTTTCAGCATTTGCTATGAGCTCTCAGAAGCTTCCAGAAGTGGGAAGTAATAGAGGCACTTTGTCCCCTTCCCTCAATTTCTCCCTGAAGTGGCATGTTACAACAAAAGCAAGTGATGGGGTTTAGGATATGTTACCCCAAAATACAGCCACTTGACATTTGGGAATGCTACAGGAGCAGAAAGGTCACTCTCACCTTCTCTTACCCTTTTCCCTTGAAGCAGATCTAAGATCCTCATTCAAGAGGTACCCTCTCTATAAAAGAGCCAAAGACAGAGACACCCAGAAGAATCTGAACAGATAGGCCCTGCTAAGTTCCCCCAGTTTATTACCATTAGATCATACCCTTTTGCCCGCTAATCATACTGCCCCACGACTATCCACTCTTTATCTAACCTAAGCATAAATATACACGTCTACCTGTGTCTTTCAGTTCTCCTTTCTGAAAGCTCCTATGTCACATAAAACATTTATTTAGAAAATCTGTATGCTTTTCTTTTGTTAATCTGTGTTTGTTATAGGGTCTTTGGTCATGAACCTAGCAATGGGTGAGAAAAAAAGTTATTATTTTCATTCCCTACACAAGTATTAGACCAAATTCTACATGAAAGCAATCAAATGACCTGTTCTTCCAAAGTCAGGGATGTTCCCACTCACAAACATGCATCAAGTCCCTTGCATCAGATGTGCACTCAGAGGGGGTGGAATAATATCATGATGGTGAGTCAGTGGCAGACCGCCCCCGCCCCACCGCCATGAAGTGGCAAACCCAAGCCAGATGGATTTCACACTCTATGCTGCACTCCAGAGGGGCTGAGTTGCTGGGCTGGCTAGCTTCTTAGACCTTGTTTTCACGGGTGGTGGGTATTGTAACATCTTTCTAGCTAACCACGTTGATCAGCATTCATTTCACCAGTGAAAAGTTAGAAATTACTTCTATCATCTTGTATGTTAATTCTGGAGCCCTCTGACTTAAATTTTGAAATCGAGTGGTTAGTGCTTTAAATGCTAACTAGCCACTCTCGGGATGTTGATTTAAGTCATCTTACGACTAGAAACAACCAAAATGCCCACCTTCATGAGACTCCATAAGGAAAATTTGGTGCAATCACACAATGGAACAGTGTGCTACTGAAGTAAGCAAATAAGGAAGCTTTCCAGGAACTGGTGGAGAAACACCTGCCCCCACCCCAAGATATAGGGTTCAGGGAAAGATCAAGGTGCAGACATCTGAGGAAATAATTTGCATTCTATGGAGCTGGAGGGGAATAAGGGTTTGCATTTGTATTTGCATTTGTATTTGCTGGACAGATACGCAGGAAACTAGTAAGTTACCTCTGGGGATCAGGGTAGGAAAGAGGATTTGAAATAGGGCCAATAGGGGTAGGAGTAGAAACAAGACTTTTCACTGTAATACATTTCATATTGTTTTGATGGTTTTACCATGTGAATGTATCACCTATTCTGAGCAAGTAAATGTATAAGCTAATTTCACACAGGTACATCATACTGTTTATACCAAAGCATTTTAAAGTAAATTGCAGCAAAGACAATAAGGCCATGGTGCTCAGCCCTGCCCTTTCTTTAAGGTAGCATTTGCCAAACCATGGGGCCGGAACTCGACATCACAGGATAAACTTACCTTGCTGGGAGACCTGGAAGGGAAACAGGCATAGATGTATTCTGAGTAAAATATAGCTTTGCAGGAAAGCCTTCCTGGCTCCCTGTACACAACCAGCCGCTGACCTTCAGTTCTGTGGTGTGGGATGAGCTGTCATCAGGTGTTTTTGGATCCCAATGTTAGGTAAAGGTGGGTCCAATGGGGTTTTTAGACTTTCTACGGCAAATTTCATTTGGTGTCCAAACACCTCTGGGAAATAGGATTATCCCTTTTTGAGACAAGAAGTATCTCAAAGGGCACATAATTTGATGAAAGCAATTTGACCGAAGAACTCCCAGGTCCACATTTTTATTCTGACACACCATCAGTGGCTAGGCTATGGGAAGAACTTGTTTATTTCTGCATTTAGTTATTTGAGACAAGAGCTGTCATTGTTCTACTCTTGACTTTTTGTTTTTGTTTTTTATGTACTGCCAGTTTTCCTAAAGGATTTAAGGGAAGCTTTCACACATTAAAAAAGAAGGTCTGGGAAACACAACAGAGGAGAGAGAACTTGAAATGTGGCTCTACCCTCTCTCACAGCCATGGCTCAAAGGCAGCCCCTGGGGGTTGCCCCGTCTTGCGGTCACTCTAGGCATCGTGAGGGCACAGCACAGTGTGGGATGCAGGAGAAGGGCGGGCTGGCAGTGACCACATTTTTGTTTATAAGGAGAGATGGGAAAATTGCCCAGAAGTGGAGAGGTTCTTCCTTTTCCTTAGTAATTTGCAAAGAGAAACTCTGAGCCTTTTCGAGAGTGAGATGTTATCAGCAGGGAGGCGTCAGCGGACAATTGAGCATTGTTCTTTATCAGTGATTTCTCCCTCTGACTCACCTCCTCCCATATTCTCAGTCGACAGTAGTTGTCACCCTATCAAAGTTGTGGCACCCCAGGACCACCTCTCAGTGCCATTTGCACTCTGATCTCAGTGGCTTCTATTTGTATTGACCTGATGCTCATCTAGGAACCATGATGTGGCATTTTCTTGTTTGATTCTCATCTTAACGGGAGGGAAGATCAGAAAGGTGAAAGTGATGATGAGACCTAGCTCCGAGATGGAACCCTTGATTTACCCAGGATTCTGCAATTCTATTTTAAAAGAATACCAAAAGTTGCCTCACCTATATGAAATGTCATGTGTCAGGAAAGAGTGTTTCACAAAAGTTAGGCTACATGCCAAAATTCCAGCCTTTTCTGTGCTTAGAACCCAGGTCAGGAAACACTGGTCAGGAGCTCTTCCTGCCCGGCCAATGTCAGGAAGGGTCTCGGGGTTTGGTTCCATTTCCAGCTCCTTGCTGGCCGGGCCAGGTCTGATTTGCTGCTGTCCCCAGTGCCAGGTACAGGCAGGTGGCTTCACAAGCATGCGACCTGTGCCGTGGTGGGCCCCACAAGTAGAAAGCCCTGTGCTTGGTTTAATGCTCTGCTGTCACCAGCTTGGAATCCTGAATAATTTTATCTTTAAAATTTTTTTTTACTGTGGTAAAATGTATATAACATAAAATTTACCATTTTAATCATGTTTAAGTGTACAATTCAGTGGCACTGAGGGACATTCACAATGTTCCACAGCCATCACTGCCATGCATCTCCAGAACTTTTTCATCACCCCAAACAGAAATGCTGTACTTATCAATCAATAACTCCCCCATCCCCCCTTTCCCCAACCCCTGGTAACTTCTATTTTACCTCTATCTCTGCAACTTTGACTACTCTAGGAGCCTCATATAAGCAGAATCGTACAGTATTAGCCTTTGTGTCTGGCTTATTTCACTTAGCATAATGTCCTTAAGGTTCATCCATGGTGGTGCATGAATCAGAGTTTATCATTCTTTTTTGTTTTTTGTCTGTTTGTTTTTTTGAGACGGAGTCTCGCTCTGTAGCCCAAGCTGGAGTGCAGTGGCATGACCTCAGCTCACTGCAAGCTCCGCCTCCCAGGTTCATGCCATTCTCCTGCCTCAGCCTCCCGAGTAGCTGGAACTACAGGCACCCGCCACCACGCCCGGCTAATTTTTTGTATTTTTAGTAAAGACAGGGTTTCGGGTTTCGCTGTGCTAGCCAGGATGGTCTCAATCTCCTGACCTCGTGATCCTCCCGCCTCGGCCTCCCAAAGTGCTGGGATTACAGGCGTGAGCCACCGCACCCAGCCTTATTCTTTTTTAATGCTGAATAGTATTCCATCATATGGATAGACTACAGTTAATCTATCCATTCATCTGTCAATAGACATTCAGGTTCCTTCCACCTTGTGGCTATTGTGAATAATGCTGCTATAAACATTGGTGTACAAGTTGCTATTTTTAATTATTTAAAAAAGATTATTTTAAAAATTAGTAGATAAAAACCATTAAAACCCAAGGCTGATGGGAAGAAAATGGCAAAAAAAAAAAAAAAAAAAGGATATTGAATGGTAACATACAGGGAATATCTGTTTCTTCCTTATTCATTTATGTCAACCTTTTCATCCATAACCAGTTATCAGATACCTCATAGATTTAATAATAGCTTTAGGGGTGGAAGGAGAGGAATAAACACCCACTGAATATACCTAGTAAGAACATTAAAAAATAATTAAAGAACATTTAAAAATAATTTGAAAATATTTAAAAAGTATATCTTGGAGTAGGGGTAAGAGGGTTCATTCTACCTTCTCACTTTCCTGGCTCAGTCTCCATCCCCAGGGGTTGGGAATTTGTGACCTGGTACAAGTTCCTGGGGGCCTGACGGGCTGAGTGCCCCCAGGAAGTTTCCAAGGGCCCTGGAAGGTTTATAGGCAAGACACCTTGGGGTCATTTCCTCCCCTCTACCATCTGGCCCCATTTGCTGTACTGAAGTGAATTCCAGTAAGATTAACACCCTTGATAAGGGAAGAGAAATGAAGAGGGAAGAGCTCTTTGACTTGGTCCTGGGAAATACACTTCTGTCTCTTGCCACACTGGAGGGCCAGCAATAGCTGAGCTGCCAGGGAGTGGGGGTCGGGCTGTAAAGTGAGACTTCCTTCAGTTCCCCACCTCCACTTCCTTATATTAGGAATTTTAACAAAAGGAGGAACATGAAACCAGATAGTAATAATCTATCAGCCTTTCATGTTGTCCTGGGAAATCTGCTTGAGAAGCCACACACAGGGGGTGAGTCACAGGGGTCCAGCCTTGCATTGGCTGGGAGGATCTCCTGATCCCTTGGAAGAAAGCTAGTCCTGCTCCTATTGGAAGGGAGCAGACCCAAAGGCCGCAGCGATTGCCTGGCTCGGTGACACTGGAACGCATTTCTACCACCAGGGCCTCCCAGCTTCTGCTCAGCTCCTGGCAGGCAGTGTGTGTGGCTTCTCGAAACTGTCTGTGAAGTTTGGAAGGAAGTCCTGACTAGGTTAGGAAAATAAGAAAGACAGTCCATGGCACAGCCAACAAAATCTGTGTATGAGTGTCTGCCCCGTAAAGACAGGCCACGAAGTCTGCACCTGGTTCAAATTATCCGACTCATCCCTCCCAGGGGTGGCAATTCTGATGTGACTGAAAAAGTGTGAAGGCTTCTTAATCCTGCAGAAAAATCACACTTTCCATAGTAACAGCTCATTCCTGGTTTGGATCTTAAGACTTGGGCCTGGCAGGCAGGTCAGTGCTCTGAAATCCTAGAAGGGAAGATTTACCAACTCTCCCATGGCAACTGTCTGGAAACTGACTGGCCACAGTGACCACCGGCTCCTATCTTCTGGGTCAGGCCTCAGCCAACTCTTTTGCTCCCCTCCATCTCTGTGGGCCACCTCTCTCTGTTTACCGTGGACACGTCTTTTCCATTTTCTGGAAGAAAATGAGAAAAAGAATCTAGAAATTATTGCTTTTTTTTTTTTTTTTTGAGATGGAGTCTCACTCTTTTTGCCCAGGCTGGAGTGTAGTGGCGCAATCTCGGCTCACTGCAACCTCTGCCTCCCAGGTTCAAGCAATTCTCCTGCCTCAGCCTCCCGAGTAGCTAGGATTATAAGCAAGTACTACCATGCCCGGCTATTTTTTTGTATTTTTTAGTAGAGACAGGGTTTCACCATGTTGGCCAGCAGGCTGGTCTCAAACTCCTGACTTCAAGTGATCCTCCTGCCTGGGCCTCCCAAAGTGCTGGGATTACAGGTGTGAGCCACCAAGCCCAGCCAAGAAGTTTTCTCTAGCTCTGTGTACAATGCATTCTGGGCAATATAGATCTGTTATAAGGGCTTGGTGAAAGGGGGTGGGGTAGGGAGACACAATGTCCTAAAATGTAGGAGCTGGAACAATAAGAGCTGGCATTTAAAAAAAAAAAGTTTTCATAAACACCAGCCTTGGTGCCTCATTTCATTTACTCCTTACCACAAATGACTGGAGGTAGTTGCCTGATTTTATAGGTGAAGGCAGGTTAAGTAACTTGTCCCTGTCCACATGTGTTGTAAGTGGCAGCACTGACATTCAACTCAACCCCATCTCAGCCCAGGGCCCATGTTCTATCACTAAGCTACCCGCAAAAGGACTTTGGAGAGCACCTTGCTTAGAGCTCTCATTTATCCAATGCAGTGGAGGCTCCAGGGTCCCAAGGGACTCCCTCAAAGTCATGTAATTAGCTAATGAAAAAGTTGGGATGAGAAGCCAGATGCCCTGTCTCCTGTGCCAGGGTAACATGGTTGAAAGAGCTTGTGACTGTGCCCTTAGAGTCGGGGTGACCTCAGGCAAGCTGATGATCACTGAGCTGCCAAGTCGCCATCCGTAGAACCAGCATGGAAGAGACCTACCTTGTAGTTTGCAGTGAGGGTTAGATGCAAGAGTCGACGCAAAGCTCCCAGTGTTGAACCTGGTGCTTGTTAGAGATTTAACACAGTTACTATTATTTACCCTGGCAATGGTACCATCCTATTTCACTCACACAGTTTCTCCTTGTTTGCTAAGATAATAACTAAGTCTGTTTCCTCGGCTGGACAGGGGCGGAACTGGGCACAGGGCAGGCCCCTGCCGACCCTTACAGATCAGCAGAGAGAACCTCTTACTTGGCCCATGGTTTGGAGTAATAATCAAAACCCGTGCTTGGGATCCAAGAACTGGGCTGAGCCCTGGGCTGGAGCTGACCTACCATGAGGGAGATGACAATACAGTGACCAATGTCCCAGTTTACACAGGACTGAGGGGTTTCCCGGGACGTGGGCCTTTCAGTCCTCAAACCAGAACATTTCTGGAAATGGCTGGCCACATGACAGCAGCAAGTCGGGGCCAGGGTGAATACCCTTGGGCCTCGGTAGAGCGAGGAGTGGCTTCCAGAAGAGAGTTTGGGGCATCCCAGCGGCAGTGTCTGGGGCCACCCTGGAGAGTTATTTCCTGGTAAAGGTGAAGGGCTTTGGAGCAATGAAGTAATTCCTGGGAAAAGAAGCCCATGGGCCTTAAACTCCTGTGGGGCAGGGAAGCCAGGCCGCTCTTGGGCCCCTAGAGCACTGAGTTCTGATATTGAGGGCCCCAGGATTGGGGTGCTGCAGAGACTTGGGCGAACAATGTCATGAAGAGGGGGAGGCCAAATGGCCTCCACTGGGCCTTTGGTGGCAACATTCTCCTCTCAGCATAGATTCTGGGAAAGGTGAGGCTTTCTGGCGCCCCCTAGGGCCCAAAGGCTGGAGCAAGCCCGATGGGGAAAAGGCACTGCAGTTGCTCTGGGCCTTGGATGAGACTTCCTCTCATGGGCCTCCATTCCCCCATCTGTGAGACGCCTAAATGACTCAGGGACACGTCTAGCTGAGACAGTGGGTGAGGCAAAGCAAAGACATTGATACTACTTTCTCTCTTTTTTTCTTTTTCTTCTTTTTTTTTTTTTTGAGATGGAGTCTTGCTTCGTCACCCAGGCTGGAGTGCAGTGGCTTGATCTCGGCTCACTGCAACCTCTGCCTCCTGGGTTGAAGCAATTCTCCTGCCTTAGCCTCCAGAGTAGCTGGGACTACAGGTGCGTGCCACCACACCCAGCTAATTTTTAGACGGGGTTTCACCGTGTTAGCCAGGATGGTCTCTATCTCCTGAGCTTGTGATCCACCTGCCTTGGCCTCCCAAAGTGCTGGGATTATAGGCATGAGCCAACACGCCCAGCTCACTTTCTCTTTAAACTCCGTAAGAACTGCCCCATTTCATTAAAAAAAAAAAAAAAAACCAGGTACAGTGGCTCATTCCCGTAATCCTAGCACTTTGGGAGGCCAGGGTGGGCAGATCACCTGAGGTTGGGAGTTCAAGACCATCCTGGCCAACATGGCGAAACCCCGTCTCTACTAAAAATACAAAACTTAGCCAGGCATGGTGGTGCGTGTCTGTAATCCCAGCTACTCGGGAGGCTGAGGCAGGAGAATGGCTTGAACCCGGGAGGCAGAGATTGCAGTGAGCTGAGATCGTGCCACGGCCCTCCAGCCTGGATGACAGAGTGAAACTCCATCTCAAGAAAAAAAAGGGAGCAAATGGCTCATGATCATGGCCCAAGATCATGAAATCTTTGTCAGTCTGTGCAATTCAGGAACGCAGGGCAGAAAATAGTCTTGATCTGTCCTCTCTCTCCCTCAATGAGCACAATTTCCAGCTGCTTCCCTAGTGGTTTGGCAAAATAGAGCAGTCAGAAGTTTAGGAGTCCAGCTTTCAGTCCTGGCCGTGCCTGTTCCTGTTCCCAAGTGTCCTTTTCACATGTCTGAGCCTATGTCCCCATCTGTGAAGGGTGGGGGCATGGGGCATTCCTATTTTGATTCTCTCAGAGGTTGTTGCAAGAAGCAAATATGAAAGGGCTTTGAAAAAGATAAAGTTCCACTCATACTTAAAGGATTATTGTTTACTTAATTCCTTGAAAGAAAATCACAGTGGGAACTTCCTCAGGCCCTGGAGGGTTGAGTTTTCTGGGGGTAATTTCAATTTATCTGATGGGGGTTCTACACATGCCTGGCTGGTGGGGGACCCACATCTGGGAGACATACTCGCTCAGCTGCATCTCACTGTTATGTGAACGGGCCAAGTGTGGCCTCAGTGGCTTGGCCTAACATGTTCCTGTCTTGTTCATTTATTCACAGCAGGCTAGGACCATTAGCCCAAAGCCAGCCAGTGCTAAACTCAAATTCTTACATATCCAATTGCTTGGAATATCATCCAAATAAACATACAGATGGTCCCCGACTTACAATGGTTCCGTTAAAAATGTTTCAGCTCTACAATGATGTAAAAGCACTGTGCATTCGGTACGCTCTCTGACCTTCGATGGGGTTAGACATTTTCAGCTTATGATGAGCTTGTCAGGAGGCAGCCCCAACGTAAGTTGGGGAGCATCTGTATTTCTGGCCATTTAGAGCCTACCTATTTTGCATATTCCAACATCTGCTGACCATGGATAAGACAAACCCTGTGGCTGTGAAGGACTCCACATCGCTACTGCCCTTCAGAGCTCTTGGACCCAGGGACTCCCCACCTTGTGGAGGGACATCACCCGGACAACTCCCCTTTCTTCCCCAGGAGCTCCCCAACCCTAGCCCTACTCCCCTTCTGGGTGGTGGTCTTGCCTGCCAGCTGCAGAAGGCCCCTTGCCGGGAGGGACACACCGTCTCCTTCCACACTGTCCAAGTGCCACCGAATATAGCTTGTTGCATGTTGCTGCCTCCCATGGTCTGGTGTCTTCCTGGATCAAACCTGACATTCTCAAACTTATTGCACTCCCTCTGTCTGTTCCTTAGTCAAAAAAATCTCAGACAGTTTTCCAGTGGCTCAGTGTAGGTGCTGTGTAAATAAAGCCTCCTTCACCTGCAAGTTCTGCTGCGTGAGGCTGTGCTCCTCAGGGCACGAGGCCTTTGGGATGGGCAGTGACTCCTGGAATCCAGAGGGACAGAAACCCAAATGCAAATGCCCAGGCTCCAGGCTCAGGTGACATCTGTGGTCAGACACCTGCGGCTGGAGGTGGGAATGGCCAGAGGAGCTGCTGGGGCAAAGGTAGGAACTAGGGCAGACAGGCCTTCAGGGTGCTGTTGCTGGAAGGGTGGAGCTTGGCAAGTAATCTTTCCAAGAGAGATCACTGGAGAGGGTCCCACAGAGATAAGGAGATCGAAGTCTGTGAAGCTGTGTGAAACGACTTGCCCAGTTCACATGCTAATTACGGGCAGAGCTGGGATGCCTGATAATGACTCTTGAACCACAGTCCCCTGCTTAAACTTGCAGGGGGCCCATTTGTACCAGAGAGTGAGTCACATGATTTGCCATGAGCACAGTACTTGCAGACTGGCCATCATCTTTATCTTGCAGCTGTAAAATCAGAATATCCCATTCCCCTGGCTGCTGTGATTGGTTCCGGGTGGAAAGTATTTCAGCAGAGCTGGTGATAATCAATGCCACTTTTCCTGTACTTACTGAGAGTAAGGCACATGGTCTTTCTAGCTATGCACAAACCTGGACAGTGAGGGCCTGGACCTGCCATGCAACTCTTGCCCCACATAGAGACAGAGAATAAAGACAGCCCAGAGAATAAACACAGGAGACACAGACTGAATCCTGGTAATATTGTTTGAGCTCACAGATCAAGCTTCACCTGAAGTTCTCCTGGGACTTTTTAGTCATGAGAAATTCTTTTCATATAACGAATTTGAGTCAGATTTTCTCTCTATGTAGCTTTGGCACTGGGGTGCCAAATCGGCCATCCCCCTATAGTTATTTTCCACTCCTATTCTTCAGCCATGGTTCTTTTGATCATCATAGTCATCTAATGCATCTCTTGCCAGATCCCAAAGTTCAGCCTAGTTGAATAAATATTTATTGAATTTCTACTGTATACCAAGCCCTGTGTTATGTTGCGCGAGAGAAAGATTATTAGGACATAGTTCCTGCTTTCAAGGAATTTACAGACTCAGAACCTGTTATTAAGTGAACCATAAGACACAGTGATATGTGTACTTATGCAAGTCCATGCAAGGCCCAGAAACATACCTAGGAAGAAGGAATTCAGTCTGGGGAGGTGAGGGAGCTATGAAGGGGAGGGGACACTGGAGCAGGCTTCTGAATGATGAGAGTGAGGCTGGAGGCAAGACACTACTGAGCAATGACTGCTTTCCCCCAGCCTTTGTTGACCTTGCTTAGGTGACTGGCTGTTTGGCTTCCTTCCCCACAGGCTAGTTCTTGCCTGTGCACAGTGGCTCCTGTAGAGAAGCTTGGATCAGTTCCTCAGGGGATGAGCTCAGGGCCATTTGGCCATATAGGCCACCCTGGGTTTTTTAACTTGGAGAAGAGCAGAGTATTCTAAAATGTATATTTTTGGGCTTTGGTATTTGTGTTTATATACCTAAGGATTTCTATATGGAGAATAAGAAAGTATTACGTCTACTTTGTCGGGCTCAGAAAACTGAGATAGGACCAGATATGGGGAGACTTCATTAGACCCTTGATATGACCCTGGCTGAGCTGCTCAGCCTCCCTCCTGCATTCCTGCCCACCCAGCCCTGCAGCCCCTGATGCCTGGGCATTACTAAACTGTTTGCTATTCTCGGAACACATTAACCCTCTCCTCCTCCATGTCTCTGCAATGCTGCTCCCTCTCCCAGGAAGGCCTCCATTTTTTCTTTTTCCTTTTTTTTTTAAACAGGATCTTGCTCTGTTGCCTAGGTTGGAGTGCAGTAGTGTTATGATGGCTCACCACAGCCTCGACCTCCCAGGCTCAGGTGATCCTCCTCCCACCTCAGCCTCCCAAGTATCTGGGACTACAGGTGCACACCACCATGCCCAGCTAATTTTTTGTATGTTTTTGTAGAGATGGGGTTTCACCATGTTGCTCAGGCTGGTCTCAAACACCTGAGCTCAAGCGATCCACCCACCTCAGCCTCCCAAAGTGCTGGGATCACAGGCATGAGCCACCACACCCTGCCAGGCCTCCTCCTTGTCACCGTCACAGTGACTTCTAGTTCTCACACTTCACATAGAGGGCTACTTCTTCTGGAACCTTTTGCTCCTTCCTGGGAGACCTATGTATTCCTCCTCTTATGTTCTCACAATCCTTCATACAGTCTGTAGAGGAAAGGGGGAAGAGGGGACCTAATGACAAGAAAGTGTAAAATTGAGAAAATAGGAGGCTCTGCAGGGCCAAGCCCAGGGACACTCTGTCAGACCGAATAGTCCATTCCCCTCCCATCAGTCAACAGTGCTCAGCACTTTGCCCATTGAGGGTTCTGTTTAGAATGACATCATTTGTCCCTAGAGATGCTATCAAGGCCCTTCTGGAAGGGCCTAGCCCAAGTGGACAACCCCTGCTCAACCACCCAAACCACTCATAAGCTACCTGCTACCCCAACATCACAGTCATTATTGGGTTGTGTTGTTATTGGCGGCACAGATGTCTCCTCTCTGAATTGTAAGTTCCTTGGGGCTAACTTATAGCTTATAGAGTTATTCAGCAGGCATTCAATAAATAGATGTTGAATGAGTCAGTGAGTTAGTGTGGAGAAGGAATACATTAACCCTTCCCATGGATGGAGAATGGTGATCAAAGAAGAAATTAATAATAACCAAAAACCTGGGCTCTTATCAATGTAACTATGGGCAAGTGCTCTGACCTTTGGAAGCCTTTTCTTTCTGAGGATGAGGATGGTGGGCCCTTGAGCTCAGGCTGCAAAATGTTGACCCTAAGAGCACCGACCTTTCTTACAATGGCAGGTTTTTCCAAGTGCAATCTGCTGCCTCCAGAAATGCTCTCTTAGACTGATAATTTCCTGTTGGAACCCTGCATGGGGTGGAGAACCAGGTTCCCCTCCCCGCATCCCCTTTGTAACGCAAAGGTTTTTCTTGTCGACTTGCCCACAGTCTCACCACTGGTTAAGATGGAGCTGAACATCCCAACAAATTCTCTTTCTACAAGACCATGTTGCCCCATCACAATACCTGAAAATCTGCAACCATTTGAAATATGCCAAGAGTACTCCACAGACTCCACTTTGCAGTCACCAGCCAAAATGCCAAGCATAGCTAGAGGAGATAAAGGGACATCAATCAATCTTGTTGAAGATGTAAAACCAGGAAAGGGACTAGAGGGACTTCATGACACCCATTTTGGGTCAGAAGAAAAAGTGAGAGAGAAACTGGGAAATGGAAATAAAGGAAAGGGAGAGTTTGAAAGAGCTTATTATTAGAAACCAGACGGGTGAACTCTGGGGTCAGTTTCCTTCCCAGTAGCTTTTCTTGAGCCCTTCCCAGTGACAAGGTGTGGTTTTTGGCTGAGGAGGCTTTCTTGGCTGTGGCACGAAAAGAAGGGATGCTGGGCTAGCAGTTTTCTGGGTCTTGGGGTTTCAAAGTCGAGAAGGCAGAAGGTTATCCTTTTGAGCTTGTGGTCGTGCACAGCTGACATCTGATGAGTTGAAGCATCCAAGAGGCTTACCCTTCACCCCATGGTTGAGCCCAGAGCTATTCTCAAGAATGAGAGGAACCAGAGAAGACTTCAGTGTCAGCTGTCCAGGCCAAAGAGTTAGGAGTTTAGTTTTCTTGGTTCTGTCACTCCAAGACATTCTGGCTACGGCAACATTGTTGAAGGTGTGTCTCTGAGGTTACATATTAGAGCATCATGTGGAAAATTTAAACATATTTCTTTAAGACTTCATGAAGCAGACACTGATAATTGGCTACCCCTAAAGGCTCTCTCAACCCCAATCTCCCTTGCCATTTCTCACCATCAATGCAAGAATTGTTAAATATTTACTCCCATAGTCTTCCTCGCAGATAGGAATATGAGTCTTCCCTGCAGATAGCCACATGATCCTGTTCTAACCATGAGATAGAAGCAGAAGTTGAAAGTTTTTAGAAACCTTATGCTTTCATGATGAATGAAACCGAGAGGACCAACTTGGGATTTTTCCTTCCTCCTCCCGTGTGCTATAAATACAAACATGATGGCCAGAACAGAGGCAGCCCTCGTGGTAACTATGAGGGAAAGCCAAGAAAATCACAGTGACATCTGTCCGAACATGACTGACCCATTGAATCCAGGCCAGCAACTTTCTCTCTCAGAGCTTCTTGTCTTTTTAAAAAAACTCAACATTTGAAGGTATTATCATTAAGTTTTCTGGCTTTTTTTTTTTTTTTTTTTTTTTTTTTGCTGCTGAGCGCAATCATAATTGATACCCAGAAAGTCTCAGTACATTTAATATGCTAATGTGTATTTTGAATCTCCAAGAGGTGAAGAGAACATGCACCAATTCCAAACTTGTATGACTCAGATACCATTTTAAAAAAAATAATTGTTATGGGATTAGTGTTTCAGGTATACCCCTTGGGAAACTCTGGGTTAGGGGATCACAAGCCTGGTGTGATGGTTGGACACTATCGGGGGGCGCCCATGTTCATGCCCTGGATAATCCCTTCCTTTGGAGTGTAAGACCTGTCACTTGCTTCTAACCATTAGAATATGGCAAAGTAGATGGGATGCCACCCCCACGATTATGTCACAAGATACAGAGAGGGAAAGAGAATAAGATATACATACGTAATACATATAGGTAGTTCCATCTTGCTAGCATGTGCTAGACAGAATCTCCTACTGGTCTTGAAGCAGTAAATTGCACCGCTGTAAACTGCCTATGGAGAGGGCCACACAGCCAGAAACTGTGTGCCCTTTAGGAGCTGAGGGCGTCAGTCATACAGCTGCAAGAACTGAATTCTACCAACAACCACAGGAGCTTCGAAGGGACCACAACTTCAGGTGAAACCACCACAGCACCGACCAACAGGGCAATTGAATTGCAGCCCCATGAGATCCTGAGCAGAAGAATTAAGCTGTACTCAGAGTTCTGATCCATGGAAGCTAGGAGATAATCAATGTGTGTGTTGTTTTAAACACTAAGTTTGTGGTCATTGTTACACAGCAATAGAAAACTAGTATACCCAGGAAAGGGCTGGCTCTCAGTGCAATGCTGTGGCTTGTAGGTCGGCTGTTATATGGGGTTTGGGGCTGATGAAGTTCAGGCTTTCTCCTATAGTTCATCTGCTTTCCTTCTAGCACATTGTCCTCAAACACAGCTGCCCTAAACTAGCAAGCTCTTTCACATCGAAAACCCTCAATAAATGAAACAGCTCCAAATACAGGCCATTCTGCCATGAGTTTTGTCACCTCCTGTTGGTCTTTGAGTCTTTAGATATACGAAGTTGCCTTGTACAGAGGGTTCATTCCATGTTCCAGCTACTTGGAGAGAAATTGTCTTCCCTGGGGGGCTTGGACATTATTCTTGGAGACTATTTTGCCCCTCAGATTAGAGAAGCTGGTTTCCTGGTATTTTGGTTATTTATCATTCTTTCCTGTTCTCATTTGAGATTCAAAATATATGCCTTCCTGCGAAACTTCCAGAAGAGAAATTGATGGGTGAGAGTAGAAAAGAGGCTTTGTGGGGTCCTTTTCACAGGGATATTTCCAAACTTTTTTTAGTAAAAAAATAAAAAGAGTCCATTTACCTGAGTTTTTAATATTTTGTCTTTTGCTCCAAATATTAAAGTCTGTGGCTTCAGACATCTATTTAGCAGATGTGTATTTGCTACTTACTCGGTTATTCCTTTCATTAACTTTTTCTAGACTCCTGTTTCACCTGAGGCACAGAAGCTTTCCTTTGTTCACTGTTGCCAGCAGTTATTGGACTGTGGCTGGGATTACCTGTCAGAATTCACAGGTGAGCTCCACTCTGCACAGGGCCATGAGACCCTCCTGCCCAATCCACCCCGGATCCCCTCCATCTGTTCACACTCATCTGTCTTCTTTTCTATCAAGTCACAGACGGAAGATTTGTCTACATAGAAATTTAAAACTGCAGCATAGTGTTTTTTTAAAAACAAACAAATCAAGACTATCATTAAAATCAGAGTGGAGAGACCAGCCACAAAGATTTTGCAAAATTCTACAAAAAGAAAAAAAAAGACAAAGGGTTAATACTCCTGTTATAAAATGTGCACTTACTTTTCAGTAAGAACTAAATGGTCACATTGAAAAATTGGGAGGACATGACTGTGTAAATCTGAGAGAAGAAATATAATTGCCCAAGAACTATGAAAAGATAATGATATTCCAACTTACATTAATCAGCGAAATGCACATTTTATTTAAATTTAAATTTTACATTGTATTGGAACAGTTTTAGATTGGCAAAGAATAAACAGAGTGATAAAACCAAGTGTAGGAAAGGTCTAGAAAATATGAGTGATTTCACATCCTGCTGTTAGGACTGTAAATGGATACAACACATTAGGAAGCCGTGAAATTGTACCTGTGTTCAGTACCGCCGCTGATGCAGATCTTGGTGTTTTTTGTTTGTTTGTTTGCTTTTTGTTTTTTGAGACAGAGTCTCACTCTGTTGCCCAGGCTGGAGTGCAATGGCACGATCTTGGCTCACTGCAACCTCTGCTTCCCAGGTTCAAGCAGTTCTCCTGCCTCAGCCTCATGAGTACCTGGGACTATAGGTGCGCACCACTGCACCAGGCTAATTTTTGTATTTTTAGTAGAGACGGGGTTTCACCATGTTGGCCAGGCTGGTCTCGAACTCCTGACCTCAGGTGATCCTCCCACCTCAGCATCCCAAAGTGCTGGGATTACAGACATGCGTTAGCACCACCGGCCCCACTGATGCAGATCTTTTATTCCTTCAGATTGAGATGTATCCACCACATATTGCTGAACAGAAAACATACTAAACAACAAGATTCTAGTTATCTAAAACTCACACCATATGCATATAAAGTTGCATACAATGTATGGTTAAATCTCTAAAACATACCAAGAGAAGTGTTCATGAGGATGGTCTCAGTAGCTCTTTCTGGCTCGTGGGATTTGGGGGTGTCTGGTTCTCACCTCCCAAGTTTGAGAGACCGGCCTGTTCCCATCCATCTCTAGTTCAGTGACAATAGCCCACAGCCTTTCTACTTCCACTTCTGGTGTCCAGCTGACCTGCATTCTCTGGGCACGTTCACCATGGGAAAAAAAGATTGGGTAGTGAGGCCATTCACAAGAAGCAAAGAAAACTTGGGTCTATTGAGAGAAGAGAAAAAAACATTCATTTTATTTTAAAATTTATATATTTTAAAGACATCTTAAAAAATAACATCTAGGCTGTTGCCCAGGCTGGAGTGCTGTGGTGCAATTTTGTCTCATCGCAGCCTCTGTCTCCTGGGTTCAAGTGACTCTCCTGCCTCAGCCTCCCAAGTAGCTGGGACTACAGGCATGCACCACCACACCTGGCTAATTTTTGTATTTTTAGTGGAGAGGGGGTTTCACCATGTTGGCCAGGCTGGTCTTGAACTCCTGACCTCAAGTGATCCACCCACCTTGGTCTCCCAAAGTGCTGGGATTACAGGAGTGAGCCACTGTGCCTGGCTGCTAATTTTGTTTTTTTATTTTTTTGTAGAGATGGCATCTCTCTATATTGCCCAGGCTGGTCTCAAGCTCCTGGCCTCAAGTGATCCTCCCACCTTGACTTCCCAAAATGCTGAGATTACAGGCATGAGCCACTGCACCTGGCCTCATTTATTTTAAGATCAAAGAAAAACCTTCAAAAGCAGGAGAAGCTTCCTGGACTAGACTGCCCTGAGAAGATGAAGGATTGTTGCCTATGTGGATTTTTAATCTTTTTTTTTTTTTTTTTTCTGGAACATTTGTCTCTATATCCCATATCCTTATATTGAGCAAGAATCTTTTAAAATTTATTTGAGATGAAAGCTTCACCTATACAACTCAGCCAAACCGCAGTAAGTTCTCTACCAGATGGTGCCCTCCTGCGCCTGCCCCCCTAACACAACCAGGATCCAGATGGGCAGTGGTCTGGGGCACAGAGCAAGCGCTGGAGCCCTGGGAACTGGGGGTGGGGGATGGAGTTTCCTCAGCTTTCCCTTCTATTTTCTTGGAAACAACTGGGCTTATTTAAACTGCCTGGATGGAAATTTTTATGAAGAACAAAAATGAGAATTTAGAGAATCAGTTTGAGGTTTTGTTCTCTTGGACTCCATATTCACTATAAGGGGAAACCCAAAAGGAAAAAAAAGCCTTGAGTTTTCTCTGGAGAGGGTGACAACTGATACTCTAAGTTCCTTTCTTCTGCTTAGGGGCTGAAAACCCCACAGTCCAGGCAGACCAGAGTGAAGTTGGTGGTAGGAACTCCGGTGACCTGAAGGAGTGACCTTGATCCAGGCAGACCCAGGAGTGCCACCTCAAACTCTGGTTTTTAAAAGAAAATAGAGGTGGAATTTTTTATGTCAAATCTTCTGATATGTAAATATGGGTGACTAATTGAAATATGTAAAAGATGCTGTTCGAATGAACTGGAGCAGGAGAAACCCTAGATCATCTTGCTGAGTCTGTCATTTTGGAGCTAGGAGTCTGAGGTCCAGAGGAAGAACGACTTGCCAAGATGATGCCAGAAGTGAGACCAGAGCCTACACCTGCTGACTCATGGTGGGGTTCTATTAATTGGCATCAACTGATGGCTTTTTCAAACAACTAAAAAATATTTAGGTTAGTTCTCTCTCTCTCTCTCCCTCTTTCCCTCTTTTCTTTCAATTCTTTATGCATTCAAGTATATCTCTTTTTTATTCTTTTCTAGACAATTTTAATTTTGAATTCCTCTCATGTAGAAGTTATTTAGGAGATTGTTTCTTAATTCTAAGTAGTGAAGACTTTTTAAGTATGCTTTTGTGATAAATTTTAATTGTATAGGCTGAGGCTCAGGACATTTAGCTTGTGTATCTCCACTTTTATATTTTATAGATTTTCTTTAGAGCCAAATATGAGATCAATTTTTACAAAGATTCTGAGGGCAAAATAAAATGATGTTTATTTTTCATTGGTAAGACACTGAATTCTACGTATGTACGAAATCAAGCTTGTTAATTGTAATATTGAGATTCTCTATGTCATTTATTTTTGTTTTACTAGATCTCCCAAATTCAGAAGTAATTAAGCCCAGGAGGGCGAGACTGCAGTGAGCTCTGATTGAGCCGCTGCACTCCAGCCTGGGTGACAGAGCAAGACCCTGTCTCAGAAAATAAATAAATAAATAAAATTCAAAAGTAGGCATATCTAAAGTATTTTACTACAGTACATGTGTGGGGGTATGTGTGTGCGTGCGTATACTTTAAGTTCTTCTTATATTGTAGTAGTTTTTGTTTTATGTATAACTATGCTATTTGGAATATCAAAATTTATAGCTGTTATATTTTTTCCAATATGTACATTTTACCATACCATAATGTCTCTCATAACTCCAATGAATGCTTCTGACTTTAAATTCTACTTCGCCTGATGTTAGTAGATCTGTCTATTCCTGCTTTCCTTCTAAGCATATCTGTTTGGTATCTCTTTGTCCATCGCTTTATTTTCTTTAAGTGTGTGATTATTTTAATATAAATAATATGATATATTTTATGTGTAAAATATATTATATTATATTTTATGTATTATATTTATATAATATATAAAATATTTATATATTTATGTATGTGTAATATAATTTAATATAATACACATACTAATTATAAAGAAATTAAGAAATACAGAAAAGTGTGAAGAAGAAAGCAACGAATTACCAAAAATTATACAACCTAAAAATAATTGATTATAACATTTGACTGACATCTTTCCAGACATCTCTCTATGCATAGAAAGAAAGAAGGATCTAGAGAAAGACAGAGATGGAGGCAGAGAGAGAGAGACAGAGGAGACGCTGAAGCAGATGAAAACAATTGTATCACGATGGTATTAACTATATGTGATGTATTTTTGAAAATAAGTACCACACTTAATTTTAAAAGAATTTAACAGGAACAAAAGCTTCGGTCAAACTGTAATTCAGATCATTGTTCTTTCCTATAAAGGAAATAAATTCCTAGAAGGTGGTACTAAATTTGAGGGAATGTATGAAGTTGGACTCACTGTGGGTTCTTTATTTTTTTATTTATTAACTTTTATTTTAGGTTGAGGGGTACATGTACAGGTTTGTTATATAGGTAAATTGTGTGTCATTGGGGTTTGGTATACAGATTATTTCATCACCTAGGTAATAAGCATGGTACCTGATAGGTAGTTTCTCATTCCTTACCCTCCTGCCACGCTTCACCCTCAAGTAGGCCCTGGTGTCTGTCATTCCTTTCTTTGTGTCATATGTACTCAGCGTTTAGCTTCTACTTATAAGTGAGAAATGTGGCATTTGGTTTTCTGTTCCTGTGTGAATTTGCTTAGGGTGATGGCCTCCAGCTCCATCCATGTTGCTGCAAAGGGCATGATTTCATTCTTTTTTATAGCTGCATAGTATTCCATGGTGTAAGTGTATCACATTTTCTTCATCCAGTCTACCACTGGGCATTTAGGTTGATTCCATATCTTTGCTATTGTGAGTGCTGTTGTGATGAACATTCACATGCATATGTCTTTATGGTAGAATGATTTATATTCATTTGGGTGTATATCCAATAATGGGGTTGCTGAGTTGAATGGTAATTCTGTTTTAAGTTCTTTGAGGAATTGCCACACTACTTTCCACAATGGCTGAACTAATTTACATTCCCACTAGAAGTGTATAAGCGTTCCCTTTTCTCCACAACTTCACCAGCATCTGTTATTTTTTTGCATTGTGGGTTTTTTAAAATGTAAGTTTTCGGCCAGGCACAATGGCTTATGCCTGTAATCCCAGCACTTTGGGAGGCCAAGGTGGGCAGATCACCTGAGGTCAGGAGTTCGAGATCAGCCTGGCCAACATGGCAAAACCCTATCTCTACTAAAAACACAAAAAGAATTAGCTGGGTGTCGTGGCACATGCCTGTAATCCCAGCTACTCGGGAGGCTGAGGCAGGAGAATCACTTGAACCCAGGAAGCGGAGGTTGCAGTGAGCTGAGATCACACCGCTGCACTCCAGCCTGGGCGACAGAGTGCTATGTCTAAAGAAAAAAAAAAAAAAAGTGAGTTTCCGTAGAGATGAGATTGATTGATACACGCTGGGAAAGATAAGAGATTAACATTTAGATGCACGTCTATCCTGCCCTCTTCTTCCTTCTGGTTTCGATGCTTCAATTATTTCAACTTTTCAGAGTTTGCAACATTTCATTCTGCATCTGAAACCATATCTCTCCTGGGTGTTAACAGCATTCCTGCATCCACCTGGATTCCATGCTCCCCACCAATCCCACTTCTACAGCTTCAGAATGGCAGGACTCTATTTTGATGCAACCTTTAGTTAACAAGATCTCACCATCAAGTAGATTTTTCACAAGGGCTATCAGATGTTGTATTTTCTGAGTCCCTTCATGTCTGAAAATGTGAGCCCTAAGCTCCAACTTGGCTGGGTAGAATCCACTTAGGTCATATTCTCTTTTTCTTCTAGACATTTCTCCTTTGCTCTGGCACTGATTGCTGCTGGAAAGACATCTGAAACCCACCTGATTTTTCTCCTTGTAAGTGAATTATTTTTGTCCTGAATGTGAAAACAATTTTTTTTAGTTTAATGGTTTAACCAGAATGTCTCTGAAGGTTTACTGTTAGAGATTTTTCCTAATAAGTGGTATGTGCTTTCAGTCTTGCAGATTCAGTCTTTATTCTAATTCCTATATGAGTTCACTATTGTTAAAGTAAATTAAAATGAAGAGAGACCAGCCTGAAGAATCTCTGACTAGACAAAAGCAGTCAGGCCTCATGAGTCATCTTAACTTTGCTTAATTTGCAAACTTTAGCAAAACTTAACTTTAGCCATTTCTGGTAAATGCTTATGTTAGAAAGAAAACCTCAGCCAATTATTGGCAGACAAAGAGTTTCTAATTATATAACTAGGGACTTTCGAATGGGATGAATCAAATAAGATAATTTTGCAACTGTCACCAATCAAATAATTTCTTTATCTTTTTTCCGTATTCACCCTAAAAATATTTGCCTCTGACGCTATGTCATTAGAACACTGAACATTTTTTTGGTCTGGCATACCCTAATTCATGAATTGCTTTTTCCTCAAATAAACTCTCTAAAATGTAATTGCGTCTCCAATTTTTCTTTTACACTATTCAAACACAGATCTCTCATCCTTTTGGAATGTATTCTGGTGTAGGGTCTAAGGGATGGGTCCAGTGTCTTTTTCCTGATGATATCCAGATGTTTTCTGGGCAGTTTGAGGTGCTGATGAAGCATGCAGGTGAGGCTGCGTTCAGGGCCACTGTGAATTCAGGGCTGGAGATGGGTCAGGGACCAACGGACAGACCTGAGGGCCATAGTAGGGACATCTAAACAAGGAGACAGACGGGATTGCGAAAGAAGGACAAGTCAGGACCAACATGCGCGGGGCCAAGTCCAAAACCTTGGGAGGCCTGTACATTTAGGATTACAAAGGAGGGAAAGAGATTGAAGAGGATGAAGGCTAAGAAAAGACCACTGGGTTGGGTCTTCAGAGATTGGCCTCCAAGGGAGATAAGCATCAGAGCCTGGCAGTGAAGGGCAAGGGAAGGAGCAGATGATGACACAAGTGAGGCAGCTTTTCCCGGAGTGGGATGACAGGTGAGGGGAAGGTGCAGCTGTGCAGACTTCACAGGAGAAAGGGGTGTTTCTATTAGGCAGAGTGAGGCGTTAGCAATTTAGTGGACCTGTGAAAGGGGTCAGGGTGGGGAGAGGTGGAAGATAAAAAGAAGGAAAACCACAACAATGATGGAAAGGTGGGCAGGTAGGAGATAGGGTCACAAGGCAGGATGCAAGTAACAGAGCTTCTATCTGAACCATCTTAGGAAAAAGAGATCATTCACTGACTGGGCACGGTGGCTCACACCTCCGAGCACTTTGGGAGGCCAAAGCAGAATTGCTTGAGCCCAGGAGGTCAAGACCAGCCTGGGCAATATGGTGAGACCCCTGTCTTTATAAAAAAAATTTTTTTTTAATTAGCCAGGTGTGGTGGTAGGCACCTGTGGTCCTAGCCACTTGGGATGCTGAGGTGGGAGACTCACTTAAGCCCAGGAGTTCGAGGCTGCAGTGAGCCATGTTCATGCCATTGTACTCTAGCCTCGGTAACAGAGTGATACCCTGTCTCAAATTATAGTAGTAATAATAATAATTTTAAAAAGAGATCATGGTAAAACCCTGTCTCTAGTAGAGATACAAAAAATTAGCCAGGCGTGGTGGCACGTGCCTATAATCCCAGCTACTTGGGAGGCTGAGGCAGGAGAATCGCTGGAACCCGGGAGGCGGAGGTTGCAGTGAGCCGAGATCACACCATTGCACTCCAGCCTGGGCGACAGGGTGAGACTCTGTCTCAAAAAAAAAAAAAGATTATTTATTGCCTCATGTAACCAAACCAAGAGATGGGAAAGGAGAAAAAGGACGCAGAACTAAGGACTCAAATGTTGCCAAGTTCTGATTTCCATCGCTCATATCTGCTTCTCTGCAGATTGGCTTGGATGCGGCTTTCCCACACAGCAGGGAGCATGGCTGCCAGCCTCTGCACGCCTCGGGTTGGCAGTTCCCCCGGGAAAGAGGCAGTGTATGAGGTACTGAGAGTGATGTTTCTGGAGATAGACTGCCTGGGTTTGAATTCTGGCTCTGCCATTTACTCGGGCAAATTCCTTTACCTTTCTGACCTTAGATTCCTTATCTGTAAAATGAGGTAATCACAGAATCTATTTCATGACTGCTATAGAAATTAAAGAGGATGATGCAACAGTGCTGACACTTAGTGGGTGCTCACTGTTCATAATTGCTAAGTGTTACAGCTGCTTTTAACATCATCTTCAACATTATTATGGAGCTGAGTCTCTTCTGATGTTAACGTGAACACCTTCAGGGAAGAACCTCGATTGGCCCATCTTGGGTCAAGTGCTCACTCTCATGGTCAGGGGGATGGGAAACCGTGATGGGTGGTCCCCACTGGAGCCACATGGGTGGCTGGGGATGGGGCGTAGGTACCTGAATGAAGGAAAGTCTTCCTCCAAGAGAAGGAAGGGTGGTCAGGACTAACAGGAGCTGTCCACATCAGGGAGTGCAGTTAGCCCAGGACAGAGGAAGGGACTGTTCTTCCATGGTCTTCACTGTCTGACCCTCCCATTTTGCCAGCTGCTTATGGGAACTGCACCACACACCCAGCTTAAGTGACTCAGATATGAGGTTTCCTGAAGGTAGGGATCTGGTGTCTGCAGCATATGCTTCAAGTTCTACCAGATGCCCCAGCTGCTGTGTGGAGGGAAGGCAGGACCAAAGGGTGGCCAGCTGTAGGGGGCTGGGCCAAGATCAGAGGCAGTGCCACAGGGCAGGTTGGGCTCAGTTCCATTGTCACCCACTTCTTGGGCAGTTTCTCCATACACCAGCATACTAGTGCCACTCTGTTTCCCAGGGCCCATGGAAAAGATGTTGTCACCAGAAGTCCATGGTCCTCAAGGAAAGGTCAGCTGTGCAGGGATTGAACTTGAACCTGCCTCACCTGTGAAAGTGGCACAGTGGAGAGGCCGATTTCATGTCAGCACAGGTCTGATGGGAACATTCTAGCCTATTCTAAAAATGATTGCACCTCCTCTCCTAGGATAAGGCCCATCTCATGGGTGCTCCCTGACCCAGAGCACATTCCCTTTCCATCAGTCTCAGTCCAGACGTGTGTGATTCTGCATCTCTGCAGACACTCACACTTGCATGGTCCACCTTCGGGCAAAGGTCCGGTGACCATGCTGAGAGCAAACACTGTTCTGGCGCTCATGCCCGGCACCTGCCGCAGCAGGCAAAGCACCGAGAGCCTTGACAAGTGTAAGCCTCGCTTTTCTCATTTGGATGGATGATCGGAGACCCAAAGAGGGGAGACCCCCTAATACACAGAACACCAGGAGCTGAAGAGGAGTAGCTTCTAAGATGAAGTCGCTCACAGTGCAGTAGGGAAGACCGGCCCATGAACAGATCATTAGAGGTGCTGTGATTGATACTGCAAGGAGGATAGGAGTCAACCTGTGGCTGAGCAGGACAGGGGTCATTTGTTTTGTCCCAGGAAATGGCCATTTGGAAAGGCGAGATAGGCTGGAACATGCAGGCAGGGTGGGGAAGGCCTTGAAGTTTGAGAAGGATTTTGCCGTGTTACGGATTCAACTGTGTCCTCTCCAATTCCGTATGTTGAAGTCGTAACCTCCATTACCACAGAATGTGACTGTATTTGAAGACAGGGTGTGATACTGTGATATAAGAAGAAATATATATTCTGGTCTTCACTCCTGGCCAAAGCTCCTAAAATGCTTGTCAGTTCCTAAGTGGTAAAGGTAAAAGGAGCATCTATTGTTATTACATTTGGTCTTTGTCCCTGGTTCCTGAAATAGCGCCAGAGTGATACAGGTGAAAGGAGTGTCTTTTAAAATTCCTAAAAGCCCCTTCCACCACACCTGAGTTTATGTTAATAAGGTGACTTTCAGCAAGCCCCCAGCTAGCTGCCAGATGGGAGCTGGTTAGCTGATGATTAGAGGGTTGAAATTTTCAGCCCTACCTCCTCCATCTGTGGGGAGGTGCTGTGGCTTGACTCACCCAAACCACATCTCATCTCAAATTGTAATCCCCATAATTTTGTCCCCACCCAAATCTCATCTTAAACTGTAGTCCCCATAATTTCCACATTGGGGATGGGACTTGGTGGGAGGTGATTGGATCATTGGGGCAGTTTCCCTCATGCTGTTCTCATGATAATGAGTTCTCACGAGATCTGATGGTTTTATAAGTGTCTGACGTTTCCTCCTACCCACATTCATTCTGTTCTCTCTCGCCGCCTTGTGAAGAAGGTGCCTGCTTCCCCTTCTGTCATGATTGTAAGTTACCTGAGGCCTCCCCAGCCATGCAGAACTGTGAGTCAATTAAACCTCTTTTCTTTATTCAGGCAGTTTTTTATAGCAGTGTGAAAATGGACTAATACAGGAGGGGAGAGGAGACTGGAGGTTGAGTTAATCGCAAATGGCCAATTATTTGATCAGTTACGCCTCGTAAGGAAGCCTCCATAGAAATCCAGAAGGACAGAGTCTGGAGGGCATCCTGGTTGCCAAACACATGGATGTGTCTGGAGGGCGGTAAGTCCACAGAGGGCAGGGAAGCTCCCCACCCTTCCCACATTCCTTGCCCCATGCATCTCTTCCATCTGGCTGTTCATCTGTATCCTTTGTAATATCCCATTTAATAAACTGGTAAACATTAAGTATTTCCTTGAGTTCAGTGAGCCATCCTAGTAAATTAATCTAATGCAAGGAAGGGGTAGTGGGAACCCTGATTTATAGCTGATTGGTTAGAAGTATAGGTGACAACCTACTACTTGTGACTGGCATCAGAACTGACAATCCCATTGGGGGGCAGTCTTGTGGGACTAAGTCCTAACGTGTGGGATCTGATGGCATCTCCAGGTGGACAGTGTCAGAATTAAGTTAAACTATAGCACAGTTACTTGGTGTTTGCCACGGCATTGGTTGCTGATGGAGAGATATCCCCACACATTTTGGGGTGAAGTGTTGAGTGTTGACCGTGTGAGAGGAGAAATAGTGTTTATTTTTCTGATACACTTGTTTTGAAATTTTGTATCTTGATAATTTATTCTGAATCTTGTGAAAGGATAAATATACAGTAATAGCCAAGTCCATTTAAAGAAAGAACAGTGAGCTACAAAGATATGTTAGAAACTATTAGGAAAAAAATATATTAGAAATACATCATTTTCTCAGCACAGGAATAAACAATTGGATTAATGTGTTGACCTGAAAGGAAGAGGCTGAGGCATCTTTAGTTGAGCCAAAGTGAGGACAGCTGCCTGGGACACACATCCACGTTGCCCTGGGGCGTGCTCCCATAGCCTTTGCTGCAAGCAGATTTTTAAAGGGAACAGGAGTGGGCTGGACGAAGTTGTTTGATAGGAATTCTCATTGGTTGACAGAAATAACATGATTTGTGATTGGCTATACACTGTTGAACTACAGGGTAGGAGTTAAGGCGTCCAACGTGTGGCATTTTATAGCTACTCAATGTCAGTCCAGAGCCCCTTAACAAGTGGCTTCAAGAGGTAATTATTTAGCTCAAGGGGGATGGTCGTGGCTGCTGATTCATTCCAGGGCCTCTCTGAGCCTGATGATTTAAAGGGACTTACATTCCTTGGGTTAAGTTTATTTTCTTCTTCCTTTTGTTCCTTCCACAAATGGAACAAAACAGGAAGTCAAAAAACAAATTCACATATGCATAGGAATTTAGTATTTTATAAGAAATGTCACTTCCAGTCAGTAGGAAAGGAAATATGATTCAGTGTTGGGAAAGTTGGTTATCTATTAGGAGGAAAAAATAAGTTGCAACCTTACCTCATACCACTTACAAAGATAAATGGGGGATAGATTAAAGAATGCTATAAATACATTAGAAGAAAATATAAAATATATTGATGACCTTGGGGAAAAGAAGGCCTTCTACACACACACACACACACAGACACACAGAGCGGAAAGGAAAAGTTTGAAGTCTTTTTTTTTTTTTTTTGAGACGGAGTCTTGTTCTGTTGCCCAGGCTGGAGTGCAGTGGTGCAGTCTCAGCTCACTGCAACCTCCACCTCCCGGGTTCAGGTGATTCTCCTGCCTTAGCATCCCCAGTAGCTGGGATTACAGCAAATACCTTGCTAACTTTTGTATTTTTAGTAGAGAGGGGATTTCACCATGTTGGCCAGGCTGGTCTCAAACTCCTGACCTCAGGTGATCCACTTGCCTCGGCCTCTCAGAGTTCTTTACAGGTGTGAGCCAATGCACCAGGCCTGAAGTCTCATAATTTGATTACTACATAATCAAACACTCCCGAGTGACAATGCCCCAAGTGCTCAACCTCATTAAACATTGAAACCAAGAGATGCTATGCTTTACCTGTCAGATGGACAAACTCTCCTTTTAATTAAACTTTTCATTTTGAGATAATTATAGATTCATATGCAGTTGGAAGAAATAATACAGAGAGACCCCTGTACCCTTTACCTGAGTTTCACCAAAGGTAACATCATACAAAACTGTAGTACAATCTCACAACCAGAATATCAACACTGACACAGCTGAGATACAAAGCACTTCCATCACCACAAAGATCACGTGGCCCTTTACCAGGCACGCCCACTTCCCTCGCACCCCGGCACTCCTTAATCCCTCTCAATGGCTAATCTGTTATTCATTTCTATAACTTTATCATGTCTAGAAGGTTATTTAAATGAAATCATGTAACATGTAATTTGTCGGGATTAGCTTTTTTTCACTCAGCCTAGTTCCGTGGCGATTCACCCAGGTTGCTTATCAATAGTTTTTTTCTTTTTTATTGCTGTTCCGTGGCATGGATGAACCGCAGCATGTTCAATCACATACCCAGGGACGAATACCTTCCAGTTTGGGTCTATTTTAAGTCAAGCTATGATAAACATTCATTTATGGTTTTTTGTGTGAACTTGAATATTCATTTCTCTGAGATAAATGCCCCAAAGTGCGATCACTAGGTAGTATTATCGTTGCATGTTTAGTGTTTCTAACTGCCAAACCGTTTTCCAGAGTGGCTGTAACATTTGACGTACCCACCGGCAACGTATGAGCGATCTGTTTCTCCACATCCTCATCATCATTTGGTGTTGCCACTGTTTTTATGTTAGCCATTCTGATAGGCATGTAGTGACATATCACTGTAGTTTTCACTCACGTTTCCCCAGTAGCTAGTGATGTTGGACATCTTGTGCTTGTTTGCCATCTGTACACCTCTCCAGTGAAATGTCTCTTCGTGGGTTTTGCCCATTTCCTTGTGCGATTGATTGGTCTTATTTTACTGCTGTGATTTCTTTATACAGTCTAGTAACTAGTGCTTTGTCAGATATGCAGCTTGCAAATGTTTTCTCCCAGTCTAAAGTTCTAAATGTTGATGAAGCCCAATTTATCAATATTTTCTTTGTAGATTATGCTTTTTGTATTGAGTCTAAGAACATTTTGCCTAGCTCTATACCCTGAAGATTTCCTATTTTTTTCTAAAAGTTGTATAGTTTTATGCTTTATGTTCAAGTTTGTGACCCATTTTGAGTCAATTTTTGTATAAGATGTGCGATTGAGGTTGGGGTTCATTTTTTTCGGACAGGTGTCCAATTGCTCCATTGGACATCCATTGGGTGAAAGGTTATCTTTCCTCCATTGACAGGCTTTTGTACCTTTGTAAAAAATTGGGTGGAGGCCGGGCGCAGTGGCTCATGCCTCTAATCCCAGCACTTTGGGAGACTGAAGCAGGCGGATCACCTGAGGTCAGGAGTTCGAGACCAGCCTGGCCAACATGGTGAAATCCCCTCTCCACTAAAAATACAAAAGTTAGCCAGGTGTAGTGGCAGGTGCCTGTAATCCCAGCTACTTGGGAGGCTGAGGCAGGAGAATCTCTTGAACCCGGGAGGTGGAGGTTGCAGTGAGCCGAGATGGTAGCACTGCACCCCAGCCTGGGTGACAAGAGTGAAACTCTGTCTCAAAAAAAAAAAAAAAAAAAAAGCTACAAAACAATACTTTGTATTTTCTATTAATATCTGAATACAAATATAAATGAAACAAGTCTGGAAGGAAATGTACCATACTGGCAGCATTGGTTATATGTGGGAAGGACATTGAGCTCAGGGCAGTTAAAGAAAGTTTTAGCTTCAGAATATTTATTTATTTAGACAGAGTCTTGCTCTGCTGCCCAGACTGGGGTACAGTGGCATCATCATAGCTCACTGTAACTTCAAACTCCTGAGCTTAAGCAATCCTCCTGCCTTAGTCTCCTGAGTAGCTGGGACTACAAGTTCATGCTACCACACCTGGCTAATTTTAAAAATATACATATTTTATAGAGACAGGGTTTTGCTATGTTACCCAGATTGATCTTGAACCTGGCCTCAAGCGATCCTCCTGCTTCAACCTTCCAAAGTGCTGGGATTACAGGTGTGAGCCACTGTGCCCGACACTTATTTTATTGTTTTTACAAGGAACATGTTCATATATTTTTATGAATTTAAGAATAATTTAGAAAATAACTTGGAGGCAGTATTCAGGGCATAACTCGGGTGGTTTACTTTGGGTGAACATCAGTGCAGGAGGCAGATACTTTGTCTATCTTTGTTTTCTGCTAAGAGGCATTTGGCAAGTGGAGAGAGCTCGACTGACTTTACTAAGAGTCAGAAGTCCTAGGCTGGAGCCCCAGCTCTCCCATGTCTCATCTCTTTGAACCCTGAACTCCTCAGCTGCCCAGAGAGATCATGTCCCTGTCTTGCCTCCTCGGGGAGTTTCTGTGCAAATGAAATGGGGTTGTGAGTTTGGAAGCCATCTCTGAGCTGCTCGCTCTGGGCACAGATCAGGAAGAATTTGGGCTTCCCCTTTGGATGGCCAGTGAGCCAGGTAGGGGAGTGTCCCCTGCCAGTGACCCCGGTAGGGCTCAGCAGCCCCACTGTGTTCCAGGGCTGCAGACAGAGCCATCGACCTCCTCCCCACTGCTGCCACCCCAAATCTCCCTGTGGGGACAGCCAGGTAGGGTGGGTGGCTCCAGCACCCCATCCTCACTCCGGGAAAACTGGCTCATGGTCATCATCACTTTAAAGGAGAGACCACATGATGGTGAAATGCAGGGCGATTCTGTGGCTGATGCATATTTGGGAGTACATCCCTCTTCTAGCACTTTCCGCCTATGTCACCTTGGACGAGGTGCTTAATCTTCCTGAGTGGCAATTTTCTGGTGTAAGATGGGACGGAGAGGAGCAAGGGTTGTTGTGAGGGTTTAGCAATGAAATGTAACCAAAGCCTGGGCTGTAGCAGGTTCTCAGGAAGTGGTAGCTTTGTATGTGTGTGTGTATGTGTGTGCACATGTGTGTATTTGTGTGTGACAGCAAATAACAAGCAATAAGTGACAGTGGAGAGAACAGGTTGATGACAGGTTTTGTTCTGGACAATAAGAAAGAAGTGAATATTATCTGGCTCTGCCCAGCCCTGCTAAACAAGTCTCCACAGGTGAAGGCAATTTGGAGTGTCAACTTGGAGCAGTCATGCATCCAGCAGCACTTTCTCCAGGGCTAGCCTTTCCATAGATGGATCCCTAGGGCATGATTCCCAGAGGCCCTGCAGAGCCCTGTCCACCCTGCCTCCAAAGAATTCTCCTACCCATTAGCGGATGCCCCAATCCTCTTTGGAAAGCTACATTCTTAAGTTCAAGGCTTTGATTCCCGGCAATGCTCTCCCACAGTGGGAGACTGCTTTACACTTCAGAAGGTGCTTTTCCATCCCCTGTTGCATTCTTCCCCTGAAAACTGTGATGTAGAGATACAGCTGGAGAAACAGGGAGGTTAAGTGACTTGCCCAGGGCCATTCAAGGGTCCCTGGAAGAACTGGGGAAAGTGGTAACCAGAATCTTGGGTACCTCATTGGATGCTTGATCTCCGGATACCTGGGAACCAAAGCCCTAAAGCTGAGCTTGACTGAGAGGTCTGCCTTGGACTGTATCTGGTCATCACTTGCCTTAGAAGAGGCGATGACGACTTGGTCTGAAACCCTGGCCTTTTCAGGAACCATTCAATGAAGCTGGGTGTTCAGGGAGGAACACAATCATTTCTAAGACATACCCCAATCAGAGACAGGCTCCCAGCCATGCCTAAGAACAGAATGGATAGAGCAGCCAGAGGGGACTGCTCACTTCTCCAAGTCCAGGAAACTATAATGCCTGTACTGCTTTTTGGCTCATCAATCTGGCATTCCCAGCAAAGGTCGTGCCTTAAATAGCAGTGGTATCTGCTATTTAACTTGCCCATTTTCATGTTAACCTCATGTTTCTGCACTCTGTCTAACTAGAAAGTAAGCATGTGCCTTCCCTGGTGTGAGTTGAGCAAACACTTGTCCAGTTCCACTTACCTGCAGGCCGGAGGTTTCCAGGCTGGAGATGACTTTGGTTGAAGCTGGTGCTTCTGCCTCTGGAAGGACTCTGGCCAAAGTTGTTGTTTTATAGCCCAGGAAGGTCTTCTGCATGTTTTCCCACAAGAAAGGGAAGAGGGTCCCCCCTCATGGGCAGGGGCATATTTAAACTGCCCCTGAGGTTAACCCTGGAAACTTTCCATGCTACCTAAGTGATCCCTGGCAGGAGACTTGATTATGTGGCAATGAGGTAGAGGTTTGGCTTATCCCTGCCCATGCTGATGCTGATGTCTGATATTCCAGTTTCAGAGTCAATGAGCCGGGGGTTGCATCTTGCCTAACTTAACAACTGAGTCATGGCAAGGGCCCTGTCTTCCTTGTAATCCCAGCATCCCTGAGTTAGATGGACGATAACTGTTGGTTGATATCAGGTGTCAATATCTAGGCTCAGTGAAGATTTTTGAATGATTATAAAATACTTAAGATGTAGAAAAAGTATAAGAAAGAATGTAATACACCCCCATGAACCCATCACCCAGCTTATGAAGTAAAGTGTTACAAATACAATTAAAACTCTGGCATATTCTTCCTCTCATCAACAACCTTGGCCAGAGTCCTTCCAGAAGCAGAAGCACTGAACCTCCCTTACTTCCTATCTTCCCAACATGGGTAACCACTCTAATTAATTTGTTATTTATCATTCCCATGCATCTCTTTATTTTTTTGCTACATGTGTAGGTGTTTCTAAATTTTATTTACACACACACACACACACACACACAATGTGTTGATACATGTAGCTGTAGTTTATTCATGTTCACTGCTGTATAGTATTCCATTATGTGAAAATACCACAATGTATCCATCTGGTTGACAGGCATCTAGGCTGTTTTCCAGGTCTTTTGTCTTTGCTTTTGTTATAAATCATGCTGCAGTGACTATCCTTGTACATATTTCCTTTTGAAGACCTGAGGGATAGGATAAGTGTCTAAGAGCGATGGTGCTGGATTGTAGAATATGTGCACTTTTGACATTTCTTTCCACTTTTATTAGCAGTGTGTATGTGTTAGCATTTCTCAACATACTTGACATTAAGTTTAATTGGATTTAAAACTGTCAGTGATATGAAATGTACAGTAACTTCAAAAATTAATTTAGGCAGAATTGACATCTTTGTAACATTGAATCATTGTATTCACAAGCTTGGCATATCTATTTAACTTCTTCAATATTAAGTTTCATACTTTTTTCCATTGATGTTTTATACATCTTCAGTTAGATTTATTTATTTGTTCTTTATATTTTTGTTGTTTTTGTAAGAAGTATTCTTTTCTCCAGCAGTCTTTTTTATTGAGGTATAATCACATACAATAACACACACACTTAGGTGTACATATGCATATAGTTCTGACATATGTATCAAAACTCTCTTTTTGACAATTGTATATACCTGTGGAATAACCACCACCCCTCACAAACTGTAGACATGTGCATTTCCTGGGAGAGGTTCCCTTATATTCTTTTCCAGTCAATGTCTGCCTGCCCCAGAGGCAATCACTGTTTTGATTTCTATCACAAGATACCCTTTAAAATTGACGTTTAACTTTTTGTGGTTATTCAATATATATTTTTCTATGAAGTCCTTAATCTTATGCTCTTATTTCCGTGAAGGCCCACATTTCCCAAGTACACATGCTCATATGTATTGTTGCTATTTCCCGTAAGTTTCAGCCCCTCCCCTGAGAATATCTTCAGAAGGGAGATGGGGAAGGGAAGGGCTCTGCATATCCACAGTGGAGAACTAAACTCATTTTTAGGCAAAGGCCCATGAAGGTTTTCTCTAGCTTTCTAATACGTAGAAAATGAGCGACTTAAAACTATCAGTAAACTCACTTTGCTACCTTTCAGTTAATTATCTCATAGGAAGATAGAAATCACATCCTCACATCAAGCTTGTCTGGATGTAATCACTGAGTCAGACATTTGGATTGGAAGAGTGTTCTGGGCAAATGAACATTCTTCTGGGTAGATACATCTAGTCACAAACATGTTTGACTCAGCAGCCTTTGTTTTCTGTGCTGCAAGAAGGGAAGGCAACCTGTGGGCACTTGAGCTCAAGCTCCAGTTTCATCATCTGTAACGTAAATGGAGCTAATTTCCATTTCGATTTGGTTGGTGTTGTGTCCTCCTTTCCCATTGTGTCTCCTTCAATCCTCAAATTACTTTGGGGGTAGGTATTCTCCCATTTTACGGATGATGAAACTAAGGCCAGTGGAGGTTAAGCAACTACTGAGAGGTGGCATCATAATAATATCCAATCATTTACCCTCCAAGGCTGCTCTAAAGATCCAGTGAGATAATAGATGAGAAAGGGCCCTGAGAGCTGTGCTGGTTAGTTTATCACACCTGCCAACCCCTGCCAGCTCCCAGCAAACCATGTAACTGAGAGGAAAATATTTACTAAGCAGATATGCTGGTTGTCATCATCGTTATCATCGTTGTCATCCTTGCTACTCCTACTGATTATTATGTGCCAGGCATTGTGCTGGGGGTTGATCCTACGTTAGTTTCACTGGGAGATTGAAGCCTTTTGACCTTGGCTACAAGGCAGATACTCTGGCCATTGGTCACCACCTCGCTGACTCCAGCGTCCTTCTATCCTCTCGAGCCTCAGAGCCTCCCCCTGTTTTGAGAATGTCCATTTGCTGTTCCTCCTGCCTGAGACTGTCCTTCCCCAGGGAGTTTCTGTGTCCTGCACCCTCATTTCACTCCAGTCTTTGCTCAAAGAGGCTTTCCTGATCCTTCCCTGAAATAGCACACACTCCACACCCCAACCTCAGTTACTTCCCACGTCCTCACCTGGTATTTTTCTTTACTGAACCTACTGACCCTAAGTACATATCCATTTATGAACTGTCAGTTTCCTCCATTTGAGTGTAAGCTCAGTGAGGACAGGGACCTCTCTCCATTTGTCCACTGCTGCTCCCAGTGCCTAGCACAGGGCCCAGCACACAGCAGGGCCCTGATCAGGACGTGCTGTTGGCGAATAGCGGCAGAACCCACCACTGTCACTGAGCACAGGGGAATGCCTGCAGTCTCCACAACCACTCAGTCACTGACCCCTGATTCTTATTCCTGTCTACTCATCACTGGGGGCTCTTGGGCCTACAGAACTGGAAGGAGACTCTCTAATGCAGAGTGACCAGGGGACCCAGTGAATGAATTTTTCAGAGAGAACCATGACTGGCTCCTCACAAAGGCTCCACTCTGGAGTCCAGCCGGGCTTGCTGGCAGCTCCATGCTGGACAGGCACCTCTGTGGCTGGACTCAGAAAATTCCAACGCTTCTGTCAGGGCAGATCATGGGGCAGCCAAGTGCAGACAGGCGAACTAAGGAAACACAGTGGAATAAAACCAAACAAACTGGTGGAAAAGCAAGGGAGACAGCCCACGAGTGAGTCCTGGGGCTGCGTTGAGAGAAACCAGAGAGCCTTTGCAAGGAGAAAGTATCAGCTAAATAATGGCATTAATTCACCTTCTCTGCTCAGTGCCCTCTAGGCCACAAGATAGCATTTAGGGAGCATTTTCCAAGACAGTCCACTGACTTCATGGGGAATGAATGGCTCCCATCAACTGCATTTAGCTCCTGGGTCTGCAGGAGCTCAGAACACTCAGAAGGTTTCGTGGCCTGGAATGTGCCTTCCTGACAAATACTAGGTAACTGCAGCTGGGGGTGAGACACGGGGAACAAGGCAGTGGCAGGTGTGCATCTGTGCATGCTCACCACCTCCTCAGAGCCCTCCCGGTCTTTATGGTCTGCCCAATCCTCACCAATGTGGTGGAGAGGGAAGGTGCCCAAGGCCACTGTGACTGTGTCTAGAGTCACCCTTGCCAGGCCCTGTCCACTTTACCAGGAGTCATGGGTGGCTTGATTTAGAATTCACATCTTCCTGCCTCTCCCCCTACTACGAGTTTTTTCTTGAATTTGCAAGGGTGGATTAATTCTCTAGGAGCATCTTGGGCCTCCTTGCCTGCATTATATTTTATGATGTTTAATCTAGTGAAATGGGATTAAAATAGTGTGACCCTACACCCCGACTTGCCTGAGACGGGCCTACCTTATGCCTGTTGTCCTGGCTTAATTATTAAGAGTTCCCCTTTCACTCTCAAAAGTATCCAGCTTGAGCAATAACCGATAGGGTCACCCTGGCTCAAAGAATTATCAAAAACTGCCTAAAAGAGGAACAAAGTCAGCTTGGGGTGTTCTGGGTGGAGGGAGCTTTGTCCTAAACTGGGCCTTGGTCTGGCGGATGGGCCAGGCTGAGGTCTCTGGGCCTCCTGTCCTTCGTGGCAAGAGCTGGGCCCTCTTCTGGATCCTGCCCTTGCCACCTCCCAGAGCCCCTGCTGCCCACCTGGTCTCTTGTCACAGAGCAGCTCTGACCCTCTGTCCCCTCTGACTTTGAATGCACTGCAGTCTGTGTGAGGGCACAGACCGGAAAGACCCCACCCACTCCTAGAAACGATGTCTTCCTTTCTGAGCCCTTCGCCTCTTTGGCATCTCCTGGGATCATTTTCTCCTCCATCTTGTCTCCCTTCTGTCCTGAATTGCGGAAAGGATGAGATCAAGAATTTGGCGACCAAACCGAGCCAGTGTGCGACAGCCAATGTGTGGCTCTGGATGAGCAGGACGGAGGGAAGGGAAGATAAACGTGAGAGCCAGGGCAGACTTGGAGACCCTCTTGGGCCCCATTGCAGATGAGGGGGTGAGGTCAAGAGGTCACTGACCATTCACCGTCCCACTGTCCAGCATCCACTGCAGGCCGGGTGCTTTTCTCAGTGTGGAGGTAGAGTGGTGATAAAGACGCTTGCCTCTGCCCTCAGAGCAAAACCAAGTGGAAGCAAACTGAGAGGAAAGACGGCATTCAGAATAAAGGCCATAGAGACCGTGATGCCATAGAGCGGTTGGTGGCGGGCCAGTGAGTCAAGGGCGAGTCTCTCTGTGAAGATGACATTTGGGCAGAGACATGAATGAGGAGACAGAGTTGGGGAGGATGCCAGGCAGGGCAGAAGCCTGGCAGGGGCCGGGGGTAAGAGCTGGGGTTTGCTGAGCAGCTGAGGGCAGCAGGTGGGGCGGGGCCGGCAGGGATGGGTGGGGCTTTCTCAAGTGGGCGGGGATGTGGGTGGGGCACCTCGGGATGGGCGGGGAGGTGGGAGGGGCTGGAGCAGGCAGAGCAGATGAAGCCAGAAGGACTGGGAATGTTTCTCCAAATGCAATGGAAAGCCACTGTAGAATTTTAAGCAGGGGGTTGACTTGAGGTGGCCGTTGTGTTAAGAACAGGCTCCAGGGTGGCAGGAGTGGAAGTCAGAAGACCACTGGGAGGCTGTTGCAGTGCCCAGGTGGCCTGGACTAGGGCGTCAGTGTCAGGGAGTGAAGGAGTCGGCCTGGGATGTGTTGTGGGGATGCTGCCAACAGGAATTGCAGGGTGATGGGCTGGGGCAAAAAGAGTAAGAGGAATCCAGCCAGGGTCCTGTGTCCACCTGGCAAATTTACTCCATTGAGCAAAGCCAGACACACAATCACACCCAGCCATACTTTCGTTAGTGCTATTTGCTTTTTGTTTTTGTTTTGTTTGTTTGTTTGTTTCTTGAGATGGAGTCTCGCTCTGTAGCCCCGGCTGGAGGGCAGTGGCACGATCTCGGCTCACTGCAAGCTCTGCCTCCCAGGTTCATGCCATTCTCCTGCCTCAGCCTCCCGAGTAGCTGGGACTACAGGCACCCTCCACCAAGCCCGGCTAATTTTTTTGTATTTTTAGTAGAGACGGGGTTTCACCATGTTAACCAGGATGGTCTCGATCTCTTGACCTTGTGATCCGCCTGCCTCGGCCTCCCAAAGTGCTGGGATTACAGGCGTGAGCCACCGCACCCGGCCAGTGGTATTTGTTTTTAATCACCACGCAGAGCTATCATGAGGACCAAATAAAGAAATGGATGTGAAGGCATGCTGCGAACTGCGCCATGTGGGGTGTTTTCTCATTGTTCAGGTAGCAGTCAGCTTGAGGCCGGTGTTTTCACAGCCTCTCCTCCTCCCCCACCCCCAGTGCCATTAACATCAACTTGGAGTTTCCCGAGGGATGATTTAGCTTCCTGATGGTCCAGAAGCTGCCCTGACTCTTTCTCCTGCTGGCTGATGGGGGTGGGTTTCCACAATGCAAAGTGCCTACAAGCTGTCAACAAGTTCAAGCTGATCAACTCCAGGGGAGAAGGTGGTAGGCACTGGGGATAAGAGGCTATGACATCTCAGGAGGTTTTATTCATCCTTGCGGCACGTCCTTCCGATACTATTCACAAACTTACACAGTGATTTAGAGACCCTCTGTTGGGCGGGACTAATTATGTTGGTACCGGTGCTCTGGTCAGGGTTTCTCAAAGTGGGCTCCCTTGAGATACTCAGTGAAAAAGGGTCTGTTCCCTGGTCACCTCCCTTTGGGGAGCTGCCGCACCTGTGCACTGCATCTTCCTCTTTCAGCTGACCAGTGAGTGTTTAGCCTTTTGAAAGTTCTGAGAAGCCCTGCAGTGAAGAAACCTATAGAACCCTGAGTATGTCCCAAACTGACTTCACCACGAACCCCCAAGCCCTTATTTCACCCCTAAGAGCTGCTGTGGGGACTGGGAGGGGTGTGTTGAGAGAGTGGGGGTCACGCCCAACATCCAGCTTATTCAGGATCAGCCTTGTGCTGGGAAATCCAGGCCTTCGCGGAGCATGTGAGCGTCCCCCCTCCCCCTAACCCGTTGTAAGGAGCTTACAGTCTGGCCAGGGACACAGTACCGGGGTCTGGGGGCGGGGCCCATCAACTGCGTGGGGCCACTCTGGCTGCAGGAAGAGTGTGTGTGTGTGTGTGTGTGTGTGTGTGTGTGTGTGTGTGTGTGTGTGTAGGGGGTGGGGGGCTGGTTAAAGGAAGGCTTAAAGGGCTCCAGAGGATAGTCTGTGCAGATGGAGGCAGAGAGTGAAGGGTGAGGTGGGGTTCCTGTGCAAGGTCAGGGGGCAGGGGACGTGTTGGGGTCGGTCTGGCTGCCTGTTCAAAGCCTACCTCCACCATGCAGGAGCTCCCTGAGGCTGGGCTATTCTCCCGCCCTGCGGGTTTCGGGTTCCTTATCTGAACAGGAGGTGCTGATAATAGCACCTGGGGAGCTTGGATGAAGGCCTGCCAGAGGAAGCTCTCAGTGAATATCTACAGTTTTCCTATAAGTTAAAGCCACTTCTTCCTCAGGTGCCTCCCTGGGATATGGGAGTCCCTCTGTGGGGGCGGCGGAAGAGGCCTCAGAACTGCACAGAGGCTCACCTTAGAAATTAGGGCACCGGGCTGGGCATGGTGGCTCATGCCTATAATCCCAACACTTTGGGAGACCGAGGCAGGTGGATCACCTGAGGTCAGGAGTTCAAGAGCAGCCTGGCCAAGATGGTGAAACCCTGTCTCTACTAAAAATACAAAAATTAGCTGGGCATGGTAGTAGGCGCCTGTAATCCCAGCTACTCGGGAGGCTGAGGCAGAGAATTGCTTGAACCCGGGAGGCGAAGGTTGCGGTGAGCCGAGATTGTGACACTGGACTCCAGCCTGGGCAACGGAGCGAGACTCCATCTCAAAAAAAAAAAAAAAGAGGGCACCAGGGTCGCAGGCGCAGTGGCTCACGCCTGTAATCCCAGCATTTTGGGAGGCCGAGGCGAGCGGATCACGAGGTCAGGAGTTCAAGACCAGCCAGTTCGAGAGCAGCCTGGCCAACATGGTAAAACCCCGTTTCTACTAAAAATACAAAAATTAGCTGGGTGTGGTGGCGGGTGCCTGTAATCCCAGCTACTCGGGAGGCTGAGGCAGGAGAATTGCTTGAACCCAGGAGGTGGAGGTTGTAGTGAGCTGAGAGCGCCACTGCACTCCAGCCTGGGTGACGGAGAAAGACTCTGTCTTGGGGGGAAAAAAAAAAAACGAGGGGACCATGTGGTCGGGAAATGCGCAGGGCCAGGGCTTGCCCAGCTCATCCCAAACTGTGCCTGCTGCCCTCGCCAGACCTCCAGCTGGTCTCATTCAGGGCGTCTGCGTCGTTCTGAGGTGCTGCCTAGGGGCAGGGGCAGGTGGGGATGATGGAGCAGTCCCCCTCCATGAAATGGCAGAGCCTAAGCTCTGTCATTGCCGGTCTTCAGCAAACGGCAAACTTGCCAGACAGGCTCCCCACACACTCACACACACCTACACTCATACCCCTACACAGACCCCACACACTCACACACACCCCCACACATACCCCCACACACCCCATACCCCCCACCCACCCACATACCCCCCACACACCCCATACCCTCCCACACACCCCACACACACATCCCCTGCACACCCCATACCCCCCCACACTCCCACACACCCACACACATCCCCTGTACACCCCATACCCCCCACCCACCCACATACCCCCACACACCCACATACCCCCACACACCCCATACCCTCCCACACACCCCACACACACATCCCCTGCACACCCCATACCCCCCACACCCCCACACACCCACACACACACACCCTGCACACCCCATACCCCCCACACCCCCACCCCACACACCCCATACCCCCACACACCCCATACCCCCACACACCCCATACCCCCACACACCCCATACCCTACCACACACCCCACACACACCCCGCACACCCCATACCCCCCCACACACACCCCATACCCCCACACACACCCACATACACTCCCCCACACACCCCCATACCCCCACACCCCCCCACATGCCCCCACACACCCCCCACACCCCCCGCACACCCCATACTCCTCAACACCCCCCCCACACACCCACACACACCCCCCTGCACACCCCATACCCCCCCTGCACACCCCATACCCCCCCTGCACACCCCATACCCCCCCACACACCCCATACCCCCCACACACCCCATACCCCCCACACACCCCATACCCCCCACACACCCCATACCCCCACACACCCCATACCCCCCACACACCCCACACACACACCCACACACACCCCCCGAACACCCCATACCCCCGCACACACACCCCACACACCCCATACCCCCACACACCCCATACCCTCCCACACACACACACACCCCCCCCACACACCCCATACCCCTCACACACCCATACCCCTCACACACCCCGCACACACCCCACACACCCCATACCCCCAACACACACCCACACACATACCCCCTGCACACCCCATACCCCCACACACACCCCATACACACCCCACACACCCTCCATACTCCCACACACACACCTCATACCCCCCCCACACCCCACCCACCCCCCACGCACCCCCCACACACACCCCACACACCTCATACCCCCCCCACTCACCCCATACCCCCACATACCCCCCCACACCCCCCACACACCACACACACCCCATACCCCCACACACCCCATACCCCCACACACCCCATACCCCCCACACACGCACCCCCCCACACACCCCACATGCACCCCACACACACCTCGTACCCCCACACACACCTCGTACCCCCACACACTCACACACCCCCACGCACGCACCACCACACACGCACCCCACACACACCCTGTACCCACCCCACACGCACCCCACACGCACCCCGTCCCCCACACACACCTCACACACGCACCCCCACACACACCCCACACACCCCATACCCCCACACACAAACCACACACACCCCACACACGTACCCCCACACACCCCCCACACACCCCAGACACACCCCCCCACACACCCCATACCCCCAACACACGTGCCCCCACACACACCCCACACGTACCCCGTACCCCCCACATACAGTCCACACACATGCACCCCAGACACACACGCCCCACACACATTTCCCCACACACACCCCACACACCCCATACCCCCCCCACACCCCATACCCCCCCAAACACACCCCACACACACTCAGGCACCCACACACACACACCCCCCTACATGCACACTCACACCCACAGCCCCCACCCCCACACTCTCACACATGCACATTCACAGACACGTACCCCACGTACACATGCACTCACACCTCCCACACACCTCACACCCCCATCCCCCCACATGCACCCCCAAACACATCCCACACACACTCCCATACACACCCCACACACTCACACCCCCCACCCCCCACACACGCACCCACATACACACCCTTCCCACATACCCCCCACACACCTACACTCACATCCCCCACTCCCCCACAACATACCCCACATCCCCACACACCTCCACACATCCCCACGCACACACTCACACCCCCACCCCCCCACACATAACCCCACACACTCACACCCTCCCCACATCCCCCCCACACACCCCACATCCCCCCACACACCCCACATCCCCCCCCACACCCCACATCCCCCCCACACACCACACATCCCCCCCACACATCCCCCCCACACATCCCCCACACACATCCCCCCCACACTCCCCCCACACCCCCCCCACATCCCCCCCCACATCCCCCCCACACATCCCCCCACACATCCCCCCCACACATCCCCCCCACACATCCCCCCACACACATCCACACGCGCACACACACGCACACACGCACACGCACGCACAGGCACACACATGCACAGACACACACGCACACACACTCAACTCCGCACACACACTCACTCCTCGGGGCCCTTCGCTGTCCTGTGGCCCAGTGGCCCACGGAGAAGGATGCCAGGAGAGAAATGGGTGGGCTGGTCTTGTGGAATCTGGCAGCCAGGGCAGCCCCCATCTGAAGGCAGGAGGATCTGGAGGGGCGCAGAGGCTGTGTTGACCAGAACATTCTCCACTCAGTGCCCAGAATTCTATGGTTAGAATCTTTGAATGGAGGCTGTTGGGCCTCCAACAGGCCCTCAATGTGCACACCGGACACAGGGCAGGACAGAGGGTCTGGGCAGGATTGCTGCCGCGTAGGGGCCTGGACTCGCAGGGCGCTGGGAGGATAACTGCTGATGAATGGTGCACAGAGGCAGCCATGCGGAGGCCCAGGAGGACAGAGCTGAATGGATGAGCCCGGCGGGGCCAGGTACCTGAAGACCCGGAAGGGACCACTGCCGGCGGGGTAGCATCAAAGCCCTCCCTGAGCCACCCTTCAAGCCAGGTTTGGGTTAGGAGGACCACACCGGAGTTCTGGCAGTGCCAGTGTATCAGGCGGAAGCTTGGCCCGGGGGTGGAAGATGGAGCGAGCCCCTCATGGGTAAGACGAAGTGGTAGTGCAGACTGTGGCCAAGGCCACATGCTCCAGACATCAGGGAGCGCTCGCCTCAGCCAACTCCCAGTTTTTCCAGTTCTTTGGTGACCCCAGTGCCCTGTTCAATGTAGCATCAAAGAACCCCGAGAGTGGCAGACAGAAGCCCCAGTCAAAGGCCCAGCAGCCTCGGGTGGGCTCTGGGAGAGGGGCTAGACCCTGGCTGCCACCCAGTGCGCCGCCCCGCCGGGCCTCCCGGGCTGACCTCCAGCTCAGGTTTCCCGGATGAGTGGTGGCCGGACTGCACTGCTCCCTGCCTGCGCCTTCAGGGCCTGCACTCACCCCGTCTGAGGGGCCTGACCCCAGAGCCCTGAATACCGTGAGAAAGGCAGGAGACACAAGACAGGGAGTGGCTTCATCCCTCAGCCTCACCCCACACTGGATGGGTGAGGTCTCTGCAGGCCACCCCTGGGGCTCTGAGTCCAGGCGTCTGCTGCTTTCGGGAACCGCAGAGATGGCCAAGTGAGGACACAGGTTGCCATTGCCTGCCCCACCGCTGAGGGAAGCTGAAGGCTAGGGGTCCTGCCTGGGAGCCCCGTTTTTGCAAGCCATTTTCTACCTTCCTGGCTCCCTCCCCTCTGGTCCTCTTCCCTAACTTCCCCCTCTTCCCCCTCTCCTCCTCTCCTCCTCCTCTCTTCACCCCTTCTGTGCCCCCCTTTCCTCCTCATCTCTGCTTCCTCCCCCTCTCCAGCAAGGAAACGTATGCCCATTCTTTCCTTTCCTTGTTCTGTCCTCATAATTTTCTGCATCCCTCCCTAACTCTCCCTCAGTCCCCCAAGAGGATGTCCTTGTAATAATGACAAACATCCTCTTCTGTTTGGGGGGCACTGGAGTGAGTGGAGGCTGCTGTTGAGAGGTTTGTTCAGAATACCCCAAGCTGCGAAGGTGATATGCCCTGAGTTAGCAACTACAAAGAAAAGAGAAGTCCACGTAAGCCTACGTTTTCCTAGGCCTGACACGAATCGGGCTGATTTTTCTGGGAAGAGCAAAAGATCAGGCGAGTGTGGACACTGACTCTGTTAACGTTCTTAACATCTGGGAGTCAGGGTGGTTGGGAGAGGGGCGTACAGAGTTAGAATGCTCTGGGAAAAGGGTCTTGGGAAGTGTGATCTCAGTAGGTTTCTTATTTTGATTAGCTGTAAAAGCATCCTGGGAGGGTCAGCAGGTGAGTTTTGGACATTTACACAATGAAAGAGACACCTGTGTGGGGCTCAGCCTCTGGCATAGCATCCAGCCTTTTGGAGTGCAAGGAGACCACCCACCTCCAGCTGGTTATTCAGGGCACCTGCCTTCCACCAGCTCAGCTGTTGATGGAAGCCATGGTCTTGGACAGACCATTTCCCTCTCTGGGTCTCAGGAGCCTCAGCTGTAAAGTGGGAGTTAGGCCCACCAGGCTTCAAGCAATGGGATTCCATGTGGACTGCAAAGGAGTCTGACACCCCCTCCTTGCCAACATAGCCGCTTTGTCGGCATGCATGTTTATTTTTTCCTTCCTTTGAGAAGTAGCTAAACTCACGGGAATGTTCCTATGGTGCTCTTCTCCCCATTTGTATTGTTAGTGGAAGATGTTCACTAAGCATGTGGGGAATGAGGCCTGGCAGGATGCCCAGGACTTGAAGGAGCCCTGGACTGAGCAAAGCCAACTCCTGGTGGGGCCTGGGTGCCCCGTGGGCACTGGACCTTCCATCACTGGGTCTGTGTGTTTGGGAGGGTTCTGCCTCATCTCCTGCTTCTTCCCAGGGCAGGTACTCAGCCAGTTAGGGGGCAGGGGACAAATCATGGACCAGGGCCTGGAGTGGGGAGGGGGCAGCTGCTGAGACCTGCACTGTCTACACACTGCAGATGGGGCAGCCTGGGGGCATCCACCTGAAGACATCCCGGAAGAGTGGGGAGAGGCTCAGAATGAGCCCGTCACCTGCAGCATGTGTGCAGGAGGAGCCCACAGCCACAGTCCTGGGCCCAGCATCCCCACCAGGAGGTACACATTTTACAACCTTGGGCTTCAGGAGGGGCTCTCATCCTCTGAGGCCCTTCAGAGCCCACCTCCTCTATGCAAACCTCTTCACAAACAAAAAGGCAAAAGACACAAACAACCAAACAAAAGTCTTCCTCAGGTGACCTGACTTCTCCCTTCTCTGACTCACAGAGCGTAGAGTGTCCGGTTCTCGACAGTCTTGCACTTTTAATTATGTCAGGGCTTTTTCCATGGGTTTCCAGATAGGATTTGATCCCTTCAGGGAAGGGACCTTCATGACCCAGACCTGTGCAGGAGGCAAAGGAGCACCTTTTGGAAGTTTTGGGGGCTGTGTCTATGGACTTGATGGTGACCTGCCTGTACCACAGGCCACACTACATGTCCCCTGAGCCAGGGCCCTGGCAGCTGGTTTCTGCATCCTTCCCTCTCTGTTCAGTGGCCCTCAGTCCATGTCTATGGAAGCAATGCCCTTCCTTTCTCCCACCTGCTCAGCTTTTTCTCACCCCTGCTGGCCTCTTGTCGGAAATGAAATACACAGAGGAATTCCCTTTCTTGCATTGACTCCAGTGTAGACAGGGAGCAGACGGGACTGCTGTCTGCTGTCTACACTACACACTACTACACTGCTGTCTGCTGTGTGTGATAAGGACACAGATAGTCCTGGAGGACCTGAGGGACTTCTGAGGGTCAGACATATTCAGGGACACTCAAGCAACTCACATTTTCTCTATATTTTATTGCTTTCTAATGCTTTATAAAATTAGAGCCACCCCAGGTCATCCATTCTCTGATGCTCTTTCTTTTAATGTCTTTGAACTCAGGATGTGTCTTGCTTAATTGAAGTCAGGCTCTTCCAGAGAGGGTTACAGTGACTTCTGTTGGGCAATTGGGGAACACTTTAAATTCTTGTAACAGCTTTATTGAGGTGTAATTGATATGCAAAAAAGTACATATTTAATATGTGCATTAATTTGATGAGTTTGGACATATGTAAACACCCGTTAAACTATCACCTCAATCAAGGTAATAAATATATCCATCATCTCCAAAAGTCTCCTCGTGGCTACCCTCTTTTAAATTTTTTTTTTTTTTTTTGAGACAGTTTTTGTTCTTGTTGCCCAGGCTGGAGTGCAAGGGCATGATCTCAGATCACCACAACCTCTGCCTCCTGGGTTCAACCAATTCTGCTGCCTCAGCCTCCCGAGTAGCTAGGATTACAGGCATGTGCCACCACACCTGGCTAATTTTTTATATTTGTAGTAGAGATGGGGTTTCTCCATGTTGGTCAGGCTGGTCTCCAACTCCCGACCTCAGGAGATCTGCCCACCTTGGCCTCCTAAAGTGCTGGGATTACAGACATGAGCCATATTCCCAGCCAACTTAAAATTTATTTATTTTTAGAGATGGGGGTCTCACTATGTTACTGAGAGCGATCCTTTGGCCTCAGCCTTCTAGGTAGCTGGGAATAATGGCATATGCCCCTGCACCCAGCTTGTGCCACCCCACCCCATCTGCTTTTTTTTTTTTTTTTTTTTAATAAGAGAGGGGGCCTCCATATGTTTCCCAGGCTGGTCTTGAACCCCTGGCCTCAAGGGATCCTCCCACCTTGACCTCCCAAAGTGCTGGGATTACAGGCATGAGCCACTGTGCTTGGGTGCCACACCCTATGCCTCTTAATGTGGTAAGAAAGGTAACATGAAATCTACCCTCTTAACAAAAATTTTAAGTATATAATACAGTGTTGTTAACTGTATGTGCATTTTTAAACCTAGGTATAAAGTCATGTACTACAGCTTAAAGTGCTTTTTTTTTCCTTCATTACACTGAGAAATGTTTAAATGTTTTTGGTCTTAAGAATATTTCTGTTTTCACCTTGTACTATCGCTTGGTGAAAACAAGTTGCTGAAGTTACTTTGCACCCATGTAAAGAGGACTTCCTCCTATTTGTTCTAAAACTGCCTATTAGAATGTTCAAAGGGACTAAACACAAATGTATCCTTCATAACATGGTCTTGTCTCAGCTATTGTCTTTTCAGTGGATATTTTGTTTTCTCCACTTACCATGTGCAGTAAGAACAACAGTCTGGGGGTTCCAGACCCTCTTGGAGCTCACGTCTATGATGAACATATTGAAGTGTATGGAATGGAATGGAATGTCTCCAGTGGGCAGACTGCCTCCTCCCAGGGCTGGGCAGATCCGTGTGATCTCAGGGCTCTGAGCTACATGTGGGGACCAGAAAGCAGCCTGGGTAATGACCTGATGCATAGAATTGGGAGACAGCAAGGCTGGGGGTGCTGCTAGTTCTCCCTGGAAGACGCAGGCCTAGAGCCCTGGTTGATGGTCTGAGTAGGGTCCCAGCACTAGGCTCATGGTCACACTAGGTATAAACCTACAGGCCAGCATGGAATGAGTTCCATCTCGTCTGCACTGTGGGCCTCAGCTCATGGGGATGTAGCTTTTCTTTGCAATCTAGAAATGTAGTCTGAGGAATACGTGTGTGTGTGTGTGTGTGTGTGTGTGTGTGTATGTGTAGCTAGAATAGCTTGCTCTTTGTATCAGCATGTTACTTCATTGTGGGGTCTCTAATTTGATCTTGTATTACTCAAAAGCCTCCCAAGGAACTTCATGTTTAAGATCCAATTCTGCATTTTACTTCTGCCAATGCCCCTTGTTTCTACAACATTCCAGAAGGTCCAAGCTTCTGAAATGTGTCTACATCCCGGCTGTGCTGAGACTGGTCCAGGGCTTGGCTCTGGGGAAGCTTATCTCATGACTTCCTTTGCTCTCACTTATTGGAACTGGTGGATTTTGCGGAGAGTAGACACGGCAGCACAGACAGGTGGGGACTTGCGTTCCATGGTGGCTGTGTTCCTGGAAGGTTTTGCATCTATCAGATGCTTTTTTCTTTGCTGAGGCACTCATACCAGAGGCACTAGACTGTGTGAGCGGAGTCTGCAGCATGGCTCCTGTCCTGGTGGCTGGACAGTTCAGTGGGGAAGGAAGACAAGGGCACAAGACACACATCTCCCCATGCTTGTCTTTTTGCTGCTCCCCATCCCCCCCAGACCTCTCTGGTGACAGCTGTATCAGCTGATGTCATAGAAAGTGAGGAGGGATAGACAGCTCCTGCAGCCCTGCTCTGTTGCATGAGAGCAGCTGGGGGCAGCTGTGGACTCTCAAGTACAGGGGACAGGGTGAGGAAGCGGAGCCACCCTGGCTCCAGGGGCTTCAGGAGAGAAGCGTGGGGAGTGCCATGATTGTCACCCCATCTTCTCTGCTGCTCCAGACCATGCTCCCCGCTGTGTCCCTCCATGTCCTCACTTGCCCTGGTGCTCAGCACCTCAGGGAGGTCCTGTGGTCTGTTACTGGCTCAGGGGCTGTGTTACACGAACTCCCCAGCTCTCGGGGCTTTGTGACTGCACATTTTCACTGACGAGAAACAAAAGGCAGTGACTTTGGCCAACAGTACTGGGGCAGTGGCCAGGAGGTGGGGCATTTGCGTCCCACCTGCTACCGTAGGTTTCTTTACTCCTGGCTCCTTCTCTCTCTTCCTCAAGTCCCAGGAAGTGAAAGGGAAGGAGTTAGGCCAATTTAGCTGAGATGCTTCTTTGAGATGCTGATGAGAAGGTGACCGAGGGAGCCCAAGCCTGAGGCGCCACCTAGGGTACAAGGTGTGCCCGGGCTTATTGCTGGACTATTGCAAGTCACCCAGTCAATGAAGTTCTAGTACTCACATTTAAAATTTAAAATAAAAAATAGAATAGAGAGAATGGGAAAGAAAAGTCATCATTCACTTTATAAAAACAATTTCTCATTTACAAAGGCATTCCTTTAAAATGTATGTTCCCGTCCTATATTTTAAGTTATTCAACTTAGTAATTTACGAAATGTTTTCCATGGAGGTGAAGGAAATGGCACTTACTGTGTAAAGTGAGCAAGAGATGGTGTCCCCCAAAGGGCAATACAGATATATTTGATTTTATGTTTTATTTTTGTCATTCATATTTTTCTTAAAGTCATAAAAATGAAAACCTAGGAATGTTATAAGAAGAAAAATTGATATTTATTTCTTATTTATATCCATCTAGGATGGAGGCCACCCATTCTTGACCAAGTCCTATTTATAAGCTGATGGCTCTCAAGTCTATATCCCCATCCCAAATGCTTTCAGACTCCAGACTCCTTCACCTTAAGGGCCTGCTTGGCATCTCCATCTGAATGTCTGAACTCCCCTCAAAACCTGTTCTGCCTGCAGCTTTCTCTATCTTAGTGGCTGAGAGAAAAGGCCCAGGAATCATCCTTGACTTCTCTCTGCCAACTCACAGCCAATCAACCCATTAGAAAATCTCAAGACTGTTTCAAAATATATCCAGAATCTGACAACCTCTCACCACCCCCACTGTAGACTCCCAGATCTGAGGTACCATTATTCCTTAGCCTGGATGACTGCAATAGCATCCTAATTGACCTCCTTGCCTCCAACTTTGTCCCTCGGAAGTTCATTTCAGTAGAACATATCGATAGAAATGCAAGTCAGATGATGTCTTTTCTCTACTCAAAAGCCTGCAGTAGCTCCTGGTTGTACTCAGAATAAATGCCAAAGTCCCTCTTAATGACTTACAAGGCTCTGCATGACATGCACCCCACTCACTCTGCTCCAGCTACACTGACTGCTGTTCCCTGAACACACCTGGCATGCTCCTGCCTCAGCTTGGGCACTGGTTTCCCCTGATCTTCTCCCAGACACCTGTGTGGCCACCTTTCACCTCCTTCAAGCATTTGCTCAAATGTCAAGGACTCAGTGAATCCCACTCTGACCAACTACTTTATCATCTTCATACCCAACAATCCATACTTAATATATTTGCTCACCTTCCTTGAACTTGAGGTGGAGTTACTGCAATGCACTTTGGTTATTAGAGTCCTCTAGGTCCCAGTTTGCCTAGGACAGTCCCAGTTTACACCTTTTGTCCCAGGGTAATTATTAATAATGTCCTCTTTCACTTTTCAAGACTGACCTAGTTTGGATGATAAATTCACTGGTCATCCTAGGGGCAACCTCTGATGCATTTGGCTTTATTTCCCAACTCTCTCTATAGCATGTAGCTGGGTCAGAAGTGAATTTCCCATAGTTACCCCACTTTCTATTGATCTTTAGTGCCAGGTGGCAATATCTTTGGTATCTCCCCCAGTTCTCCACTCCTTTTTTGAAAACACATAGGTACACACATGTGTATGTGCAGACATACACACACTCCATGATAATCTATAGAGACAGACGAGGGTAAAGGAAATTGTTTGAGCAGCTACTTGCTCTACTTCTGTATGATTTTGAGCAAATTATTATTTTTTGTGACTTTCCTTTTTTTAATTTATTTTTTATTTCAATAGGTCAATAGGTTCTTTTGTTTGTTTGTTTGTTTGTTTTTTGAGACGGAATTTTGCTCTTGTTGCCCAGGCTGGAGTGCAATGGCACGATCTCGGCTCACTGCAACCTCTGCCTCCCGGGTTCAAGCAATTCTCCTGCCTCAGCCTCCGGAGTAGCTGGGATTACAGACATGCACCACCACGCTCAGCTAATTTTGTATTTTTAGTAGAGATGGGGTTTCTCCATGTTGGTCAGGCTGGTCTTGAACTCCGGACCTCAAGTGATCTGCCCTCGACCTCCCAAAGTGCTGGGATTACAGGTGTGAGCCACCGCGCCCAGCCTATTTCAATAGGTTTTTAGGGAGCAAGTAGTGTTTGGTTCCATACGTAAATTCTTTAGTGGTGATTTCTGAGACTTTGGTGTACCCATCAGCTGAGCAGTGTACACTGTATCCAATGTGTAGTCTTTTATCCCTCACCCCCCTCCCACCTTTTCCCCAGAGTCCTCAAAGTCCAATGTATCACTTCTTATGCCTTCTCATCCTCATAGCTTAACTCCCACTTATGAGTGAGAACCTACGATGTTTGCTTTTCCATTTCTGAGTTATTTCACTTAGAATAATAGTTTCTAATTCCATTCAGGTTGCTGTGAATGCCATTATTTTGTTCCTTTTTATGGCTGAGTAGTATTTCATAGTATGTATATATACCACATTTTCTTTTGTTTTTTTTTTGTTGTTTGTTTGTTTGAGACAGAGTTTTGCTCTTGTTGCCAAGGCTGGAGTACAATGGTGCAATCTCAGCCCACTGCAACCTCTGCCTCCCTGGTTCGAGCAACTCTGCCTTAGCTTCCCGAGTAACTGGGATTACAGGCGCCCACCACCATGCCCGGCTAATTTTTGTATTTTTAGTAGAGATGGGGTTTCGCCATGTTGGCCAGCCTGGTCTCGAGCTCCTGACCTCAGGTGATCTACCCGCCTCGGCCTCCCAAAGTGCTGGGATTACAGATGTGGGCCACCACGCCCAGCTATACCACATTTTCTTTATCCACTCATTGATTGATGGGCATTTGGGCTAGTTCCATATTCTTGCAATTGTAAATTGTGCTGCTATAAATGTGTGTGCAAGTATCTTTTTTGTATATGACTTTTTTTTTTCTTTTATTATACTTTAAGTTTTAGGGTACAGGTGCACATTGTGCAGGTTAGTTACATATGTATACATGTGCCACGCTGGTGCGCTGCACCCACTAACTCGTCATCTAGCATTAGGTATATCTCCCAATGCTATCCCTCCCCCCTCCCCCCACCCCACAACAGTCCCCAGAGTGTGATGTTCCCCTTCCTGTGTCCATGTGATCTCATTGTTCAATTCCCACCTATGAGTGAGAATATGCGGTGTTTGGTTTTTTGTTCTTGCAATAGTTTACTGAGAATGATGATTTCCAATTTCATCCATGTTCCTACAAAGGACATGAACTCATCATTTTTTATGGCTGCATAGTATTCCATGGTGTATATGTGCCACATTTTCTTAATCCAGTCTAGCATTGTTGGACATTTGGGTTGGTTCCAAGTCTTTGCTATTGTGAATAGTGTCGCAATAAACATACGTATGCATGTGTCTTTATAGCAGCATGATTTATAGTCCTTTGGGTATATACCCAGTAATGGGATGGCTGGGTCAAATGGTATTTCTAGTTCTAGATCCCTGAGGAATCGCCACACTGACTTCCACAATGGTTGAACTAGTTTACAGTCCCACCAGCAGTGTAAAAGTGTTCCTATTTCTCCACATCCTCTCCAGCACCTGTTGTTTCCTGACTTTTTAATGATTGCCATTCTAACTGGTGTGAGATGGTATCTCATTGTGGTTTTGATTTGCATTTCTCTGATGGCCAGTGATGATGAGCATTTTTTCATGTGTTTTTGGCTGCATAAATGTCTTCTTTTGAGAAGTGTCTGTTCATGTCCTTTGCCCACTTTTTGATGGGGTTGTTTGTTTTTTCTTGTAAATTTGTTTGAGTTCATTGTAGATTCTGGATATTAGCCCTTTGTCAGATGAGTAGGTTGTGAAAATTTTCTCCCACTTTGTAGGTTGCCTGTTCACTCTGATGGTAGTTTCTTTTGCTGTACAGAAGCTCTTTAGTTTAATTAGATCCCATTTGTCAATTTTGTCTTTTGTTGCCATTGCTTTTGGTGTTTTAGACATGAAGTCCTTGCCCATGCCTATGTCCTGAATGGTATTGCCTAGGTTTTCTTCTAGGGTTTTTATGGTTTTAGGTCTAACATGTAAGTCTTTAATCCATCTTGAATTGATTTTTGTATAAGGTGTAAGGAAGGGATCCAGTTTCAGCTTTCTACATATGGCTAGCCAGTTTTCCCAGCACCATTTATTAAATAGGGAATCCTTTCCCCATTGCTTGTTTTTCTCAGGTTTGTCAAAGATCAGATAGTTGTAGATATGTGGCATTATTTCTGAGGGCTCTGTTCTGTTCCATTGATCTATATCTCTGTTTTGGTACCAGTACCATGCTGTTTTGGTTACTGTAGCCTTGTAGTATAGTTTGAAGTCAGGTAGTGTGATGCCTCCAGCTTTGTTCTTTTGGCTTAGGATTGACTTGGCGATGTGGGCTCTTTTTTGGTTCCATATGAACTTTAAAGTAGTTTTTTCCAATTCTGTGAAGAAAGTCATTGGTAGCTTGAGGGGGATGGCATTGAATCTCTAAATTACCTTGGGCAGTATGGCCATTTTCACGATATTGATTCTTCCTACCCATGAGCATGGAATGTTCTTCCATTTGTTTGTATCCTCTTTTATTTCATTGAGCAGTGGTTTGTAGTTCTCCTTGAAGAGGTCCTTCACATCCCTTGTAAGTTGGATTCCAAGGTATTTTATTCTCTTTGAAGCAATTGTGAATGGGAGTTCACTCATGATTTGGCTCTCTGTTTGTCTGTTATTGGTGTATAAGAATGCTTGTGATTTTTGTACATTGATTTTATATCCTGAGACTTTGCTGAAGTTGCTTATCAGCTTAAGGAGATTTTGGGCTGAGACAATGGGGTTTTCTAGATATACAATCATTTCATCTGCAAACAGGGACAATTTGACTTCCTCTTTTCCTAATTGAATACCCTTTATTTCCTTCTCCTGCCTGATTGCCCTGGCCAGAACTTCCAACACTATGTTGAATAGGAGTGGTGAGAGAGGGCATCCCTGTCTTGTGCCAGTTTTCAAAGGGAATGCTTCCAGTTTTTGCCCATTCAGTATGATATTGGCTGTGGGTTTGTCATAGATAGCTCTTATTATTTTGAAATACGTCCCATCAGTACCTAACTTATTGAGAATTTTTAGCATGAAGGGTTGTTGAATTTTGTCAAGGGCCTTTTCTGCATCTATTGAGATAATCATGTGGTTTTTGTCTTTGGCTCTGTTTATATGCTGGATTACATTTATTGATTTGCATATATTGAACCAGCCTTGCATCCCAGGGATGAAGCCCACTTGATCATGGTGGATAAGCTTTTTGATGTGCTGCTGGATTCGTTTTGCCAGTATTTTATTGAGGATTTTTGCATCAATGTTCATCAAGGATATTGGTCTAAAATTCTCTTTTTTGGTTGTGTCTCTGCCTGGCTTTGGTATCAGAATGATGCTGGCCTCATAAAATGAGTTAGGGAGGATTCCCTCTTTTTCTATAGATTGGAATAGTTTCAGAAGGAATGGTACCAGTTCCTCCTTGTACCTCTGGTAGAATTCGGCTGTGAATCCATCTGGTCCTGGACTCTTTTTGGTTGGTAAGCTATTGATTATTGCCACAATTTCAGCTCCTGTTATTGGTCTATTTGGAGATTCAACTTCTTCCTGGTTTAGTCTTGGGAGAGTGTATGTGTCGAGGAATTTATCCATTTCTTCTAGATTTTCTAGTTTATTTGCGTAGAGGTGTTTGTAGTATTCCCTGATGGTAGTTTGTATTTCTGTGGGATCGGTGGTGATATCCCCTTTATCATTTTTTATTGCGTCTATTTGATTCTTCTCTCTTTTTTCTTTATTAGTCTTGCTAGTGGTCTATTTTGTTGATCCTTTCAAAAAACCAGCTCCTGGATTCATTAATTTTTTGAAGGGTTTTTTTGTGTCTCTATTTCCTTCAGTTCTGCTCTGATTTTAGTTATTTCTTGCCTTCTGCTAGCTTTCGAATGTGTTTGCTCTCGCTTTTCTAGTTCTTTCAGTTGTGATGTTAGGGTGTCAATTTTGGATCTTTCCTGCTTTCTCTTGTGGGCATTTAGTGCTATAAATTTCCCTCTACACACTGCTTTGAATGTGTCCCAGAGATTCTGGTATGTTGTGTCTTTGTTCTCATTGGTTTCAAAGAACATCTTTATTTCTGCCTTCATTTTGTTATGTACCTAGTAGTCATTCAGGAGCAGGTCGTTCAGTTTCCATGTAGTTGAGAGGTTTTGAGTGATATTCTTAATCCTGAGTTCTAGTTTGATTGCACTGTGGTCTGAGAGATAGTTTGTTATAATTTCTGTTCTTTTACATTTGCTGAGGAGAGCTTTACTTCCCAGTATGTGGTCAATTTTGGAATAGGTGTGGTGTGGTGCTGAAAAAAATGTATATTCTGTTGATTTGGGGTGGAGAGTTCTGTAGATGTCTATTAGGTCTGCTTGGTGCAGAGCTGAGTTCAATTCCTGGGTATCCTTGTTGACTTTCTGTCTCGTTGATCTGTCTAATGTTGACAGTGGGGTGTTAAAGTCTCCCATTATTAATGTGTGGGAGTCTAAGTCTCTTTGTAGGTCACTCAGGACTTGCTTTATGAATCTGGGTGCCCCTGTATTGGGTGCATATATATTTAGGATAGTTAGCTCTTCTTGTTGAATTGATCCCTTTACCATTATGTAATGGCCTTCTTTGTCTCTTTTGATCTTTGTTGGTTTAAAGTCTGTTTTATCAGGGACTAGGATTGCAACCCCTGCCTTTTTTTGTTTTCCATTGGCTTGGTAGATCTTCCTCCATCCTTTTATTTTGAGCCTATGTGTGTCTCTGCACGTGAGATGGGTTTCCTGAATACATCACACTGATGGGTCTTGACTCTTTATCCAATTTGCCAGTCTGTGTCTTTTAATTGGAGCATTTAGTCCATTTACATTTAAAGTTAATATTGTTATGTGTGAATTTGATCCTGTCATGATGATGTTAGCTGGTGATTTTGCTCGTTAGTTGATGCAGTTTCTTCCTAGTCTCCATGGTCTTTACATTTTGGCATGATTTTGCAGCGGCTGGTACCGGTTGTTCCTTTCCATGTTTAGTGCTTCCTTCAGGAGCTCTTGTAAGGCAGGCCTGGTGGTGACAAAATCTCTCAGCATTTGCTTGTCTGTAAAGTATTTTATTTCTCCTTCACTTATGAAGCTTAGTTTGGCTGGATATGAAATTCTGGGTTGAAAATTCTTTTCTTTAAGAGTGTTGAATATTGGCCCCCACTCTCTTCTGGCTTGTAGGGTTTCTGCCAAGAGATCCGCTGTTAGTCTGATGGGCTTCCCTTTGAGGGTAACCTGACCTTTCTCTCTGGCTGCCCTTAACATTTTTTCCTTCATTTCAACTTTGGTGAATCTGACAATTATGTGTCTTGGAGTTGCTCTTCTCGAGGAGTATCTTTGTGGTGTTCTCTGTATTTCCTGAATCTGAACATTGGCCTGCCTTGCTAGATTGGGGAAGTTCTCCTGGATAATATCCTGCAGAGTGTTTTCCAACTTGGTTCCATTCTCCCCATCACTTTCAGGTACACCCATCAGACGTAGATGTGGTCTTTTCACATAGTCCCATATTTCTTGGAGGCTTTGCTCATTTCTTTTTATTCTTTTTTCTCTAGACTTCCCTTCTCGCTTCATTTCATTCATTTCATCTTCCATCGCTGATACCCTTTCTTCCAGTTGATCGCATCGGCTCCTGAGACTTCTGCATTCTTCACGTAGTTCTCCAGCCTTGGTTTTCAGCTCCATCAGCTCCTTTAAGCACTTCTCTGTATTGGTTATTCTAGTTATACATTCTTGTAAATTTTTTTCAAAGTTTTCAACTTCTTTGCCTTTGGTTTGAATGTCCTCCCGTAGCTCGGAGTAATTTGATCATCTGAAGCCTTCTTCTCTCAGCTCATCAAAGTCATTCTCCATCCAGCTTTGTTCCGTTGCTGGTGAGGAACTGCGTTCCTTTGGAGGAGGAGAGGCGCTCTGCTTTTTAGAGTTTCCAGTTTTTCTGTTCTGTTTTTTCCCCATCTTTGTGGTTTTTATCTACTTTTGGTCTTTGATGATGGTGATGTAGAGATGGGTTTTTGGTGTGGATGTCCTTTCTGTTTGTTAGTTTTCCTTCTAACAGAGAGGACCCTCAGCTGCAGGTCTGTTGGAGTACCCTGCCGTGTGAGGTGTCAGTGTGCCCCTGCTTGGGGGTGCCTCCCAGTTAGGCTGCTCGGGGGTCAGGGGTCAGGGACCCACTTGAGGAGGCAGTCTGCCCGTTCTCAGATCTCCAGCTGCGTACTGGGAGAACCATTGCTCTCTTCAAAGCTCAGATGGAAATGCAGAAATCACCCGTCTTCTTCGTCGCTCACGCTGGGAGCTGTAGACCGGAGCTGTTCCTATTCGGCCATCTTGGCTCCTCGATTTCCAATTTTATTCTACTGTAGTCTGAGACAGTACTTGATATAATTTCAATTTTCTTGAATTTACTGAGACTTGTTTTGTGTCCTATCATATGGTCTATCTTGGAGAATGTTCCATGTGCCGATGAATAGAATGTATATTCTGCAGTTGTTCGGTAGAGTGTTCTGTAAATGTCTCTTAAGTCCATTTGTTGTAGGGTATAGTTTATGTCCATTGTTTGTTGACTTTCTGTCTTGATGACCTGTCTAGTGCTGTCAGTGGAGTACTGAAGTTCCCCACTTTTATTGTGTTGCCATCTATTTCATTTCTTAGGTGTAGTAGTCATTGTTTTATAAATTTGGAAGCTCCAATGTTAGGTGCATATATATTTCGGACTGTGATATTTTCCTGTTGGACTAGTCCTTTTATCATTATATAGTGTCCCTCTTTGTGTTTTGTTTTGTTTTGTTTTTTGAGACAGAGTCTCACTCTGTCACCAGGCTGGAGTGCAGTTGTGAGGTCTCGGCTCACTGTAACCTCTGCCTCCCCAGTTCAAGTGATTCTCCTGCCTCAGCCTCCCAAGTAGCTGGGACTATGGGCACACACCACCATGCCCAGCTGATTTTTGTATTTTTAGGAGAGACAGGATTTTACCACATTGGCCAGGATTGTCTCGATCTCGACCTTGTGATCTGCCTGCCTCCGCCTCCCAAAGTGCTGGGATTACAGGCATGAGCCACTGCACCCGGCCCCTCTTTGTCTTTTTAAACTTCTTTTGCTCCAAAGTTTGTTTTGTTTTATGTAAGAATAGCTACTCCTGCTTGCTTTTGGTGTCCATTTGCATGGAATATCTTTTTCCTTCCCTTACCTTAAGTTCATGTGAGTCTTTATGTGTTATGTTAGTCTCCTGAAGACAGCAGAAACTTGGTTGGTGAATTCTTATCCATTCTGCCATTCTGTATCTTTTAAGTGGAGCATTTAGGCCATTAACAGTCAACGTTAGTGTAGAGATGTGAAGTACTATTCTATTAATTGTGCTATTTGTTGCCTGAATACCTGTGTGTTTTTTTTCATTGTGTTATTGTTTTTTAGGTCCTGTGAGATTTATGCTTTAAGGAGGTTTTATTTTGGTGCATTTTGAGGATTTGTTTCAAGGTTTAGAGCTCCTTTTTGCACTTCTTGTAGTGCCGGCTTTGTAGTGGCAAATTCTCAACATGTGTCTGGAAAAGACTGAATCTTCCTTCATTTATGAAGCTTAGTTTTGCTGGATTAAAAATTCTTGGCTGATAATTGTTTTGTTTAAGGAGGCTAAAAATAGGACCCCCCCAATCCCTTCTAGCTTGTGGGGTTTCTGCTGAGAAATCTGCTGTTAATCTGATAGGTTTTCCTTTGTAGGTTGCCTGATGCTTTTGCCTCACAGCTTTTGATTCTTTCCTTTGTCTTGACTTTAGATAACCTGATGACTATGTGCCTAGGTGATGATCTTTTTGTGATGAATTTCCCAGGTGTTCTTTGAGATTCTTGTATTTGGATGTCTAGATTTCTAGCAAGACTGGGGAAGTTTTCCTCGATTATTCCCTCAAATATGTTTTCCAAACTTTTAGATTTCTCTTCTTCCTCAGGAACACCAATTATTCTTAGGTTTGGACATATAACATAGTCCGAAACTTCTTGGCGGCTTGTTCATTTTTTAAATTATTTTTTCTTTGTCTTCGATGAATTGGGTTAATTTGAAAGCCTTGTCTTTGAGCTCTGATGTTCTTTCTTCTGCTTGTTCAATCCTATTGCTGAGACTTTCCAGTGCATTTTGCATTTCTCTAAGTGTGTCCTTGGTTTCCAGAAGTCATTATTGTTTTTTATTTATGCTATGTATTTCACTAAAGACTTTTCCTTTCATATCCTATGTCATGTTTTTGATTTCTTTAAGTTGGACTTCACCTTTCCCTGGTGTCTCCCTGATTAGCTTAATAATCGACCTTCTGAATTCTTTTTCAGGCAATTCAGAGATTTCATCTTGGTTTGGATCCACTACTGGTGAGCTGGTGTGATCTTTTGGGGGTGTTAAAGAAACTTGTTTCATCATATTACAATAATTGTTTTTCTGTTTCCTTCTCATTTGGGTAGACTATGTCAGAGAGAAGATCTAGGACTCAAGGGCTGCTGTTCAGATTCTTTTGTCCCACAGGGTGCTTACTTGATGTGGTGTTCTCCCCCTTCCCCTAGGAATAGGGCTTCCTGAGAGCCGAACTGCAGTGATTGTTTTTGCTCTTCTGGGTCTAGCCACCCAGTGAAGCTACCAGGCTCTGGGCTGGTACCGGGGAATGTCTGCAAAGAGTCCGGGGAAGTGATCTGTCTTCAGGTCTTTCAGCCGTGGATAACAGCACTTGCTCCAGTTGGAGGTAGCAGGGGAGTGAAGTGGGCTCTGTGAGGGTCCTTGGTTGTATTTTTGTTTAGTGTGCTGGTTTGTGTTGGTTGGCCTCTAGCCAGGAGGTGGTGCTTTCAAGAACATATCAGCTGCAGTATTATAGGGAGGATGCAAACTTGCCCTGGGGACACCCGGTTTTCAGGTTTCTCAAGCAGTGGGCAGGGCCAGAGAGCTCCCAAGAGATTATGACATCTGTCTTCGGCTACCAGGGCAAGTAGAGAAAGACCCCAGGTGGGGGCAGGGTTGGACATGTCTGAACTCAGATTCTCCTTGGGCAGGGCTTGCTGCAGCTGCTGTAAGGGATGGGAGTGTGGTTCCCAGGCCAATGGAGTTATGTTCCCAGGGGGATTATGGCTGCCTATGCTGAGTCATACAGGTCGTCAGGGAAGTGGTGGGAAGCCAGCAGTCACAGGCTTCACCCTGCTTCCACACAGCCCACAGTCCTAAAGGCTGGTCTCACTCCCACCATGCCTTGCCAACAGCACCGAGTCTATTTTCAGACAGCCGAAGACCAGGGCTGAGAACTTGCCCCAGACCACGAGCCTTCCCATTGAGAAAGCAAGCAGACTTACGGTTTTTTGGTGTCTCAGGGAGCCTGCAGCAGTGATCCAGTTCCTTCACAAAGGGGTCTGTGGATTGTCTCAGCTTTCTTGGTATGTTCCTGCCAGTTCTTGGAGCAAAAGTTCATGATGTTAGTTTCCACATACTGCTCCATCCGTCTGAGTGGGAGCTGTAATCTAGTCCTGCCTCCTATCCATCATCTTTTTGTTTTTGTTTTTTGAGACAGAGTTTTGCTCTTGTTGCCCAGGCTGGAGTGCAAAGGCACAACCTCGGCTCACTGTAACCTCTGCCTCCTGGGTTCAAGTGATTCTCCTGCCTCAGCCTTCTGAGCAGCTGGGATTACAGGCATGTGCCACCACACCCAGCTAATTTTGTATTTTTAGTAGAGACAGGGTTTCAGCATGTTGGTCAGGCTGGTCTCGAACTCCTGAGATCAGGTGATCCACCCGCCTCAGCCTCCCAAAGTGGTGGGATTACAGGTGTGAGCCACTGTGCCCGGCCCCATCCATCTCTTAATCCTTTGAAGATTAAGCAATTTTTATGCTATAATTTCTTCAAACATCATCTGTCCATCTATCCATTCACCCATCCATCCAAGCACTCATTCCATCAACAACATTATTGTGCATCTACCATGTGCCAGGCGCTGTGCTAAACACATGAAGTCTTTGCCTTTATGGAGTTTACAGTCTAATGAGGGAGTGAGACAGTAAATGGACTACTAAGTGAATATGAATTCAGGAAAGTTCCATAAAGGTCAGGGTGCTACAGTGGAAAGTCTCAGGGCGAGGAACTTAGGGTGAACAGAGAACCTGACTGAAGAGGAAGCATCTGAGACTTGGTGAGCAGGACCCAGGCCCAGAAAGGCACAGGAAAGAACATCTGCCAAAGCCCTATGGCATGAAAGAGCATGGTGTGCAAGCCGTCCCCAGAAAGGCCATTTGTCTGAAGCACTGGGAGCTAGAGGAGTGGCCTGAGATCACGTTAGAGTCACCATAGTTTGAGTTTTTAAAAGATGCTCCTGATGGCTTCTTAGAGAATGATTGAAGAGGGGTAAGAATGGAGGTAGGAGCCTCTAAAAGCTCTTGTGGTTGTCCAGGCAAGAGATTCTGGTGGCTTAGGACCACAGTAGTGGAGGTGGAGAGGGGAAGAAACGTATGTATTTGAGCTGTATCTTGGAAGAACGGATAATACTTGCTGATAGACTGGAGATGAAGAGTGAGGGAGACGGTAGAACTGAGGGAAATGCCTGGATTTCTGACTTGAGCTACTGGCACTGAGAAGAACTTGAAGAGGGAGCTGGTTAAGTGGGATATGATAAAAGTTACTGCTCAGGGCATGTTTAAGAAGACATCTGTGAGAAAAGTCAAGACGGGAGTTTGCTACAGGAGTCTGGAGGTAGAGACCAGTGCTGGGATGTAAATGTGATGATATATTATGTATGTATATATGTATGTACTTTGAAACAGGGTCTCACTCTGTCACCCAAGCTTCAGTGCAGTGGCCCAATCACGGCTCACTGCAGCCTCAACCTCCTGGGCTCAAACAATCCTCCCACCTCAGCCTCCTGAGCAGCTGGCACTACAGGCACATGCCATCACACCCAGCTCATTTTTCTGGTTTTTTGTTTTGTACAGATGTGGTCTCACTATGTTGCCCAGACTGGTCTTGAAGTCGTGGGCTCATGTGATCCTCTGGCCTTGGCCTCCAAAGTGCTGGGATTACAGGCATGAGCCACTACACCCAGCCAAATGTGATGGTATTTAGAATCATAGAAAGAAATCGCCACAAATCCAAAAACCAATCCCAAGAAACTCACAGCAGTGGAGCAGCTGCCTAAGAAGATGAAAAAGAATGGCCTGAGAGGCAGTGGAAAAGCAGAGACATGAACAGAAGTCAGTTCAAGGAGGAGTGGTCAACTGGGTCATGTTTTGGAGAAGTCAAATAAGGTGAAGACAGAAAGATCTCCACTAGTTCTGGCAATATGAACATAAAGGGTGGCATGAGCAAGAGAACTGTGGCTTAAGTGGTGGCAGCCAAGTAAGATTAGAGTGAAGAATGAATGAACCACTCATAAAGTCCTTAAGAAAACTAAGAATAGAAGGAAACTTCCTGACCTTGATAAAGCATTATCTATCAATCAGAAACCTACTGTAAGCATCAACTTAGTGAGGAACGAATATGAGCATTACCACATTTTATTTCCTCCAGTACTGTACCAGTGGTCTCAGCACAAGGCAAAAAGGCAATAAAAATAAATGAGATAGTATCTGCATGATTCAAATAATAAAAGGGTTCCACAAGCTGGCTAGATATATAATATCCAAAAGCTATTCATTAGCAATAATCAAATGTAAAAGAAAATAGGAAAAAGGTCTCAGTTGGATAACAAAACTACACAAGACCTTTATGGGGAAAAGCGATAAACCTTTACGAAGGCCTGTGCCAGGAGATGCCCTGGGAAGCGGATTGCTTCAGCTATTGGCGACAATTCCTTCTTCAACTGGAAATTCATAGGCTTGATAAACTATCACTAGTGTTTCTAGAAGATGGTAACATGTGGCCTTGGTCATTTCATCCCACAGAGAAAGTTTATTATAAGTTACAACAAACGAAGAATATGTAAAAAGCAAAATGTTCTGCAAAACATTGTTTTATTATGAGAAATTATACAGGGCTCTTACTTTTTAATATTTTTATGACAGTAGAGGAAGCCTGCTTCTTCTCAGTAAGGATACCAAACAAGAAAAGCTGGACTTGCCTGTTGCCACTAGTCCATTATCCCAAACCGTGGGTGGGCCGCTTGTCATCTGCCTCTCTATGACAGAAAGGGGGATGTATGTGCCACTCCAGCTTTTTAATCAAATGAAGGAAACCATATAAGCAAAGGGTTGAGGAAACAGTGTAGGTACTTATGATACTATTATTTAACATCTAGTATTATTTAACATCTATTATTCAGTGAGCTATGACTGTGCCACTGCAATTCTGCCTGGGTGACAGAGCAAGATGCTATCTCAAAAAAAAAAAAAAAAAAAAAAAAAGGCCGGGTGCAGTGGCTCACGCCTGTAATCCCAGCACTTTGGGAGGCCAAGGCGGGTGGATCACGAGGTCAGGAGATCGAGACCATCCTGGCTAACACGGTGAAACCCCATCTCTACTAAAAATACAAAAAATTAGCCGGGCGTAGTGGCAGGCGCCTGTAGTCCCAGCTCCTGGGGAGGCTGAGGCAGGAGAATGGCGTGAACCCAGGAGGTGGAGCTTGCAGTAAGCTGAGATCGCGCCACTGCACTCCAGCCTGGAGGACAGAGCGAGACTCCGTCTCAAAAAAAAAAAAAAAATTTCCCCCCAATAAATGTATAACCCATAAATTCAATTTAATCTTAATTAAAAGTTCCAGTGGCTCTTTGATGAAGTTAACAAGAATAGGGCCTTGCCCTACTAGATATCCAGTCTTAGAACAAACAAATAAAGCAATGGAAGTGTTGTGGGGGCATTTTAAAGGGAGAAAATAAAGGATGAAAGATGGCCTTTAAGCTGGGAAGAAGGAAGTAAGGTTTATACACACAGCAGAATATTATTCAGCCTTTAAAAAGAAGGAAATTCTGACACATGCTACACCATAAGGTGGATGAATCTTGAGAACATTATATAAAGTAAAATAAGCCAGTCACAAAAGGACGGATATTTATAATTTCACTTATGAGGTACCTCGAGTCATCAAATTTATAGAAACAAAATACACTGGTGGTTGTCAGGGGATGGGGGATGGGAGAATCAGGAGTTATTGTTTCCATGTGTGGTGACTGAAAAAGTTCTGTTGATAAAAAGTGGGGATGTTTGTTTGTATAAAAATGTGAATGTACTTAATACCAGTGAATTGTACGCTGAAAAAGGGTTAAGATGGTAAAGTTTATGTAATGTGTATCTTATCACAATTTAAAATTTTTAAAAATATAAATGACAGGAAAATATTAACTGAAGTTAAGGCAACATTTATTTGATTTCCTTATAATCATATTATCTAAGGCAGAAGTGGTGGTTACTTGGCAAGAATACAATTTCTTTTAATGTCTTCTATAGTTGAGTTTTAGCTCAGAAATACATCATATTTCACTGGTTCAAATCTGAGAGAATGTACTTCCAGCATGGGCTCCTATTCATGATCAATGCATTTTTGTGTCACCATGGCTTGATCAAAATCACTGTTTCAATGGCAGGGCATGGCCAGTTGTGGCAGCTGCTCTGAAGGTCACTTGTTTTACTGTGGCCTGGCCAAGTAGAGTAAGGGTGGGTCACAGTGAGCTCACTGGTCTCTTCAGGCTGTGCTCTGAATGATGACAGCAATACCTTGGCCACCTCCAATGCAAGCTGATCCAACGGCATATTTTCCACCTCGACGCCTGAAAAAGAAAGCAGTGACTGAAATCTACTCTAATAAAAAATCAGATTAATGAAATAGAACTAATAACAATCACATCTGCATTACTCATCCTTATTCAGCTCATCTGCTCAATCTTTTCCCCAGTCCTCAATTTTGGTATAATTACAACAGGCAACAGACTTTGGAAAGCTGAAAGTTTTTAATCAAAAAAAACAAAAAACAAAAAACAAAAACAAAGAAAAAACACCACAAGAGGGAGGCAAACTAAAAAGGAGATGAGTGGATTTAGGGTTACAGAGTGGATTTAGGGTATATGAAACACATACAGAAGCTTGTGTGTGTTACGGGAAAGGAGTGAGAAGAGGAGGTAACTGCATAAATGGGAAGCTGGGGAAGGGGATGAACATTAAGCTCCTTTGATTTATATATTTGATTTATATAGTGTGAGAGCCTCACGGCATCTTAGAAGAAATGTAATTAATAAAGTTTGTCCCTATGAAAGGGCAGATAATTTAGAAACTATCCATGTCCCTTTCATAAAAATTAGACTCTTTTAAAGTACTCCTCACTCCTAATATGACGACTTCGAGAAAATTATCCAGGAATTACTTTTGTATGTGGCAATCACCTATTTCAACTCAGTGAATCATTAAGTGAAATAAGAGTCACATTTCCCCTGGCCTAACAGGGAGTCAGAGTAATTTTTCAGCCTGACTTACTTGGTTTTGTTTGCAATTTTTCTACAGAGCAAAATATTCCAAAAATAGAAGAGCTCCTCCTTCTGGTACTATCTATCAAAACTGAAAAGCACCAAACACCCAAAAGGTTCCTCCTGGAACCCTGCAAGCAGTGAAAAGAAAAACTTAGACCCAAATGTCAGTTTGCTTAGATTTCATAAATTATGGCATCTAGATCAGTACTCACTCAGTACTTTTTTTTTCTAAAATAGATTTATTTTACTCCTGTAACTGGCACTAAAATACAAGTGCCATGAGACGCAGGGCCTCATTATCTGCTCATGCAGTGAACACAAGCTGAGTGGGCACAGAGACTGGACACACAGAGGAAGAGCTTGGTTCTTAAGTGCAAAGCCACTAACAAGGTGACTGACTCATCTATGAGACCAGATGAAAAGCACTGCCCAAGTAACTTGTTCCTGGTAACAGCCAGTGCAGGAGACATGAAGAAGAATGAAAAATGTTGGAGTGTTCTGGAGAAACCTAAATCCATGCATTTCTATAAAAAACAGCAAATCTGAAATGCAGCTATTTCTAGCAAATACCTTAATTCGTGAACCAGGTGTGCAGTAATTCTTGATCCAGATCCTCCCAGTGGGTGACCCAAAGCAATGGCTCCTCCATTCACATTGGTTTTACTTATGTCAAGATCCAAACTCCTCTCAACAGCCAAGTACTGGGGAGCAAAAGCTTCATTCACCTTAAAACAAAAATTAGAGCACTAACAAAAATCCTTACTCACAAACTAATTTTTAAATGAGAATGGTCCAGTCCTATCAACAGCTAAGTCTGCTGTTTCTTCCTATTTAAATTACCTCGCAAAGTTATTTTATCTACAATCATTCTGCATAAAGCTATCAGGTTTAAAATGTGTATATTTACTAAATAATACTTTTAGTCAAATGCATCCCTTAGAGGAACTTCTCAGTAATCCCATAAATTGACACATTCCAGACACAGTGGGATATTGTAGAAAGCCCACAGGTTTTAGAACTGGATGGATGGTTCAAATATTGGCTATACCATTTGTTAGGGTGTGACCTTATGCATATTCTTTAAACTCTTTAAATTCACGTTTCCGCGTGTGAAAATGTGACTGTGGTATCATGCTAAGAGTCACTGTCACAGTTAGATAAAATCATGAGTATTAAGTGTCCAGTGTATTACCTGAAACATGGCAAGTACTCAATAAGTGGTTGCAAGTATTATTATTATTATGCAGTACTAGGAGCTATCCTTCCAAGAAGCTGACACACAACAAAGAATAAACCTTCAAAGCCACGTACATAAAGGGAACAGTTACTATGTTGAAATGTGGCAGAACTGAAAAGTATATTATGTTATACTTACACAAACTGGCAATTACCTTACTTCAAGTTTATAGTACTGTATTATCATATGATCTTAATTCAGGAATTTTATAGATAAGGAAACTCATTCTAAGAAAGGTAACTTTTGCAGAGTTGGGATAAAATTCAGTCTTGTGCTCTTTCCTACTATACTTTGTGGTCTCTCAAGATGGTGCCTCATATGTGCTTAGATCCACCATTATCTTTCTACTCTATATACAGAGCCATCTTCAAGGAGGTACTAAGAGACCTAGAATAGGTAGTGAAACTAGGCTTTTGAACCTAGGAAAACTATGGTCTGAGTTATGTCCTTGAGAATGTATACATTTCCAAATGATTATGAACAACTTCCCAAAGTTGATATAGTTTAATAGTTTTAAATGTGAAGTCTAAAGTGAGAAATTTAGTGGTACCTATTTGCTGACACAAATATAATAAATTAAACAGCCTCTTTGAGGCTCTGAACTGTGATCTGCTAAAAGTGGAAGAGATTTAAGGATAAACCATTTGTCTGAAATCATGGTTTCCTGTGTGAGAGATTATCATAGAGGAAATCACACCTGTGCCTACCCCTTCTCTATCAAGTTAAATAGATTTCCTTTGTTCTATTAGTTATTTCCCAATGCCAGGCATCACATGCTTAATCACCTAAAATTTTCAAATATTCCAAAAGTGTGGAATGTATATAACCATCTTTAAATGTTTCTCCACCTCTTCTTTTAATTATGCTTAAAACACTTTAGTTCCAATACTAACATTTAAAAAGAAATCACTCAATAAATTTAAGTTCCGGTGTCAAAAATTATGATAGGTGCATCCCAAATCAAGCTACAACTATCGTATAAAAGCCAAAGATACATTTAAGGGAGGGGGCTCTATCTGGCGAGAAGGGCAAGAAACTTGTAGATTTGGCACTAAATATTGCTTTTCTATTATGTCAATTATTTTACATATATTTTTTCACTTTAATCTATTAAGTTAAAGTTACTTTTCTCCCACCTTATCTAATATTCAACAGGCATGTTAATAGTCTAAAATGTAACAGTTTTATAAAGTAGTAAGAAATTCCCAGGAATTTATACTTGAGTAAGAGAAATCAGGCAGTTTGAATATTCAAATATAAGTAAAGCATGTTAACCAGGTGAGGAAAAGTATCAACACAAGGCATCTAATGAAGGTACTATTTATTTAGATGTACATCATTTGGAAAGGCTAACTACAATGAAATTCAAAGAGCAATGAAACCAAATTAAAGTCATTTATGCTATAAAAGTACATGGTTTATTCATGTTGTTTAAAAAAAAAAAAAAAAAAAAAAAACACTTACCTCTACCAAATCCATGTCCTTAAGACTCAGTCCTGCTTTCTTCAGTGCCCCACTGATAGCAGGGACAGGACCTATATAATAATAAAAATCTTCTATAAAAATATAGAAATAAATGTCATCTTATATTTATGTATCAAGCTTCTCCTTCTTTCCAAGTAAAGAAGAAATAATGCGGCAGTTATTAGTAGCCACAAATCTTACTACCTTGACCATACCTATTAAATGAAGTGACCATAAAGAGGCAGAAAAAGGGCCCAGGCATGGTGGCTCATGCCTGTAATCTCAGTACTTTGGGAGGCTGAAGTGGGAGGATCACTTTAGCCTCCTGGGCAACACAGCAAGACCCCATCTCTAAAAAAGAAAAAAAAATAATAATAATAAAAATAAAATGGAACCAAGGTGAAAAGTTGTTTATACATTCAAACTGCAGATAAGAGAATTACATGAAAAGTTCTACCATAAACGGCTTTAAGATTGAAAACAGCCAAAGGAGTCCATATATGGGATTTTAGTTATATTAATACATTATAATTGATATCAAAGAGCAAGGCAGACTGAGTGCTCTACTTGGGATCCAAGCCATATGCATTCACAGCACAGAAGTTACTGTGGCTACACTCTGAATTTTCAGGCCCATTTGGATAAAAGACAAGAAATAGCAGTATCTCCACATGGGCACAGAGAGAGATGGGAAACTATGAGGCACTTCAGGGAAGGTTTTATGAAGTAAGGTGATGTTTACAACTCCAAGGGTAGGCAGGAAATTTAAATAAAACATAACTCCTAATTTAAGAAATGCAACTCCATCTAATAAGACTTCTGAAATAAACTTTAGCTCCCAGATTTCTGATGATGTAATGAGAGTTTAATATTGCTCATAATTTAAGTAAATCCATATTTTTTCTCAAAAGGTAAAAAATTTGGGTAGAGAAGATTATCTACTTCTCGACTTGTTCTTAAAGAATGAAACTGCCAAAAATGTCTACAAAGAAAAATATGTAGTATGTTCTGCTGAATTCAAGTAGTCAAATATTCTGCATCAAGTTTCACAAGCATTTTACCTTATAAAATGGAAAATCAGTCTTTACAAGAAAGGCATAATGAAACCTAAATATAATATTTATTTTGTCACGTAGTTAAAATACTCTTTGGACAACAAACCACGTGCTTATTGATTAGGACTATCCAGTTAATGCACTTCAATTTAAAATGCCAGTTTCATGTGGCTACTGATTTTACTACAGGATCTGATTCCAGATTCTCTTTGTATGTCTAAAGCACGAAATCATGAAAATGAGATGGGTAGTCAGTAGTAAAGCATCAGTTATCCAGCCTGGTGAGGGGATGAAGTAGCCAACAGTGGTGACAGACACATAAAAGGTGGACAATGTTCAGACCACCGTACACACTTCCTTGTCTGCATAAACAACACAGCAAGCATGACTCGTACTTTCACTTTAACTCAGAATCCACCGTAACAATATGCTAGGCCATAACTTGATTTTTAAAGGACTCTTCCCAGACCACTGTTATTTACTGGGACTTCAGGAAGGTTTAGTATTCTTGTTAGGAAAAGGAGACCTTATTTCTAGTCCTGGTTCCTGTCACTAATAGCTGTGCGACTTTGTGCATCTCTCTGGGCAACAAGCTACTCATCAATAGCACTCTGAATGGGTTTTCCACCTTTTTCTCTTTAAGCATCAGAATTCTTTTTGCATATGATGCCAAGTAATAGATAATGCCAGACTGCTCCAGCTGAAGAGGCTCAAAGTTCCACCCACCAACCTCTACTATTGCCACCCCTGAGGAGTTCCAGGGAGTGCTGTCTTTCTATAGCTGTGTATTTCCTCAGAACCAGTACTATTCTTTTCAAGTCATGGCTTTCCCCCTTTTTTTTGGTCTGCAGCTATTCTGCAGGGCTAAGGATTGCTAGTCATTAGGTAATCATAGAACTGAGGACCACTATTCTTGTAAGTTAGATTAACAAACCAGTTCCCACTAGATACTTAATAACTTATTCTCCCCACTTATTCATCTGGGATGCTTCAACGAGTTACTTTGTTTAATCCCATCACTATATACAAGTGACAGCCAAACTTCTAGATGAAGGGGGCAGCTGATACAGTGGGACATCTGGAATGTACAGCTCTGTTCAAGCCCTGAGGAAAAATGACAATCCTACCACAGGGGCATTCTTTGTACTTTAGGGCAAATATTCAGGCCCAGGAACAGAAGGAAGGAAAACAACACTTTCTTGGCTCACTGGCTATGCTAATCTACCAGAACCTATTAAATAAGGTTAAACTGAAAAAGGAGTATAAAATAGCCAACCCATGTCACATACATTTGTTTGATCATCAAAAGCATCTAGGTGTATGCAGGAAAAAAACCAACTCTGCTCTTGGGCTGGGCGTGGTGGCTCACGCCTGTAATCCTAGCACTTTGGGAGGCTGAGGTGGGTGGATCACCTGAGGTCAGTAGTTTGAGATCAGCCTGGCCAACGTGGAAAAACCCTGTCTCTGCTAAAAATACAAAAATTAGCCAGGCGTGGGGGCGGGCACCTGTAATCCCAGCTACTGGGAAGAATGAGGTTGCAGTGAGCTGAGATCACGCCACTGCACTCCAGCCTGGGTGACAAAGCGAGACTCTGTGTCAAAAACAAAAAACAAAACCAACTCTGCTCTTGGGCTCCACTCTGGACTTACTGAAACAAAATCTAAGGGTGTGGGGGTTATGAGTGGATTTTGACAATCATCTGAGGTTGGGAACCACTGCCCTAGATATGAAAATAATAAATGCCATAACAACATACGGATGTTTAATTTTTCCACCACCTTCCATTTCTAAGACAAAAGTTATCTTTTGCCAATAGTGGATAGCCAAAAGCTAATAAGCTTAAGATTGACTTTTCATATGTGTCAAAATATGATTGACTTTTCATATGTGTCAAAATATCTTGCAGTTCTTGCTGACATAAATTTGAGACACATAGTGAAAGATGACAAAATATGAACATGCCAGCTTTTTTTCTTAGGAACTCTATACAGAGATATGTCTTCTCTGAGGGACATGGCAGCAAATATGGTTGAGTATTAATCCCAAGTCAGTGTAAGTGGTATTGTTCGAGTAGAACCTGTAGGCTTACACTGAAGGATCTCTGAGATGGCAGGTCAGTAACAGGTTATCCTCCTCCTCCTCTCTTGGAACCCACCTCAGAAAACAATTTAGTTATTCAAAAAAGGCTTAAACAATCTGAAATCTATACCCTAGGGCAGGCTTTTCCTTAGAGTGGGAGGTTATATGTAGGTGGGATATATCAAAGCTACTGAGCACCAAATTTTATTTTTCTAAGTGAGGCACCTAATTGGTTCCCTGTTCCCCCAGAGAATGACAGGAACTATTAAAATTCAGCATCATGTGTGGTTCCTAGGAGTGCATCCAGCAAAAAGCTCTTTGTTCTACTTCTAAATCAAATATTTTAAGCCAAGACTATACATGTTTATGGACTTCCAAATTTTTTCCAGCTAGTATTTTACCAATCTAATTATAAGTCTTTATTTTGCTAATACTCACCTGAGCAAGAGGAATATTAATTTGACTTCCTGAGACTATGCGTTTAACTCACAGTGAAGAGAGCACTTGATTTCAGAGAGACTTGGAGTCACACCCTGGCTGTCACTTACTGATTTGGAACCTTGTAAGACAACCTCCCTAAGCCTCAATTTTCTCATTCACAAAGAAGTCTCCCTTACTGGAGACGTGGGAAGACTGAATGTGTGTAAAACAACCAGCAAGGAGCTGCGATACCACCTTCTCCATACAGCCTTCTCTGTTTCACCCCAGGATTTCTCCCATCTCATAATTTCTTTTATCTTGTCAGGATCACGTAATTCTTCTGTTATTTTCTGTGTTGATTTCTAAACTCTCAAAGGAACAATAAGATATAATTACTGTGTGTTGATTTTTTAAATCTCAAATGGACACTAAGATATGATTACTTCCTCCATGGAGTTTACACGGTCTTGGTTTTTCTATTGTGTCTAGGACAGTTCTTCATAAAGATTTTTTATTTAAACTGATTACCAATCTTCTTTTCTCTACAGATGACCTTGGTTTGGCCACTTTTTCAGGACTCTGAATGCCAAAGAAGACTTACCTCCAGAAATATTATAGAACCAGTTTGTTTTACTATAAACTTACCAATACCCATGATAGAGGGATCACATCCAGATACAAAGTAGCCCACAATTCTTGCCAGTGGTGTGAAGTTATGTTTCTTAACAGCATCTTCACTAGCTATGATAACAGCTCCAGCACCATCAGCTACACCCTTGAAAATAAAAATACTAGATTAACTAAAGGCTAAAATAATCCAGTTAATCAAGGTTTGAACTAATGGACTAGTAGTATTAGGAATATGGCAGTACATAGGAAGCCAGTGCACAGTGTGAGATACAATTAGAAAAGCGGTACTGTGGTGGATGAAGGAGATTTTTTAAGGCACAGAATACAACTTTACTAAAGAACAAGGAAAAACTTTTATCTAGATGTGAGTAGATGTAAGAAGAAATACGATAAACTGTATGCATGAGAAAAAAAAAAAAGTTTGAAAACCAAAATAAGCCAGATAGATTTGTTTCTGAAATTTCTTAGTTCTGAAAAAATTAAGAAATCAGAAGAGTATTATATAAATATGAAAAGATTTTGTGTGGGACTATGAAAACCTAAATTAATTGAATATGAACACTATTAGTTTAAGCTAAACAACTAAAGACTGGCATAAAAAGTATTTACAAGATACTTCATGATTATTTTTGTTGAACACACCAGGAAGAATTCAAGCTAATCTGTGTGGTGATACCAACCGATGCATTCCCTGCAGTAACAGTTCCATCTTTCTTGAATACTGGAGGAAGTTTCTGTAACTGTTCCAGGGTGGTTTGGGGCCGAGCATGCTCGTCTACCTGCATTGTCTGTTTTCCTTTCTTTGTCTTCACTTCAATTGGTGCCATTTCATCATTAAAGTAGCCAGCATCATTAGCTGAAAAATAGTAGAGAGACTATCATAAGAATAAAAGAGAGAAACATGAAAATAAATCAAACATATTATTCAATTTAATTTCTGATCTACCTTTTCCTCACAGTCTAGTCTACTTTAATATTGAGTCTTTATTAATTTTTGAGATGGAGTCTCACATTGTCGCCTGGGCTGGAGTGCAACGGCACAGTCTCGGCTCACTGCAAACTCTGCCTCCCGGGTTCAAGTGATTCTCCTGCCTCAGCCTCCCCAGTAGCTGGGATTATAGGTGCCCACCACCATGCCCGGCTAATTTTTTTTATATTTTTAGTAGAGACGGGGTTTCTCCATGTTGGCCATGCTAGCCTAGAACTCACCACCTCGTGATCCACCCTCCTTGGCCTCCCAAAGTGCTGGGATTACAGATATGAGCCACGACGCTCAGCCTGAGTCTTTACTATTTACTTACACAACTTACCTTCCGTATTGGAGGATTTACGATACCGTCATGTGTTTATGTAGTTGCATTTTGCATCTTTTAAAAATTATAGAGTCTTTACTATTTACTTACACAACTTACCTTCCGTATTGGAGGATTTACGATACTGTCATGTGTTTATGTAGATGCATTTTGCATCTTTTAAAAATTATATTTTTAAAAATTATATTTTTTAACCACAATTTTTTTTCACCAGGTACTGCTAAGACTGTTAGCAGCATCTGTCTGTTTGCTATAGATGTAATGGCAATAAATGGACTTAATACCCCTTTTAAACTTCTTTTGGTGAGATAAGCAATTAAAAAGTTACCAAGTTGTCTATGCCACAAAGTAATCTAACTGAAACTTAATAGTGATAGGCAACCTGAAGAAATTATGGGAGCAATCACTAATACAATTATAAGTAAAACATCTTACCTACTTTGACCTCCACTGACTAGAATGTACTGTAGTAATCTATAGCTTTGGAAATAGGGTCAGGAATAATACTAACCTTAATTTTCCTATCACTTTACAATTGGCAAAATACTTTCCTTATATGCCCTTATTTGGTTTTAAAACAACCTTATTAGATAAATAGGGAAGGCAAATATTGTTATCTCTATCTTACAGAGGTTCAGTGAATAAATGATATGACTGAGCTTGATAACTTGTGCATGGTAGAAGTAGAAACAGAACTGATAACTCTTGACTTCTAGACCAATCCTCTTCCACTATGAACATATAAGTAAAAAAACACAGATGAGTTAGATGGCATCAGCTGTATTCCACTTATCCTTCTGAAATGCTAAGATGGACTTTATCCTCATTACTTCAAGCATTTAATATTCCTAAATAAGAGTTTCCACTTGCTTTAACAGTTTAATTTTTTAAATATCACATTTCTTCAACTTGCTGCACTGCTAAAAGAACTGCTGTCACATTTGCCTGTTTTGGACCGGCTCTATAGCAACCTGCTGTGCTACACCAGGGCACTCTAACTAGAGTCTCGGACTAGTTCTAAGTCTCTGAGTCAGGTACAATGATTCTTAATTAGGAGTGGCAGAAGGAAAGCATAAAAGACCCAGTGGGTCTTTTCCAAATACATTACCCCTTCTTATGATTATGATATGGCTTGTGGGAGAGGACATCCTCTATATTCCAGTTGCCACAGTGAGCTATCACCTCTGACAGAGTGTATCGTATTCCTCATAATGTTCTACTGACAACAGGACCAGTTCAGCACAAAACTCAAGGGTCCATCTAGGGTCAAGTAGCAATACCACTTTTTAAGTAGTACTAACTTTTTCAAAAGAGAAATTCCTAGTTAATTTTGCAATAATTAATAAAATATCTGATCATCTAAAGACAAAGGAATAATGAAAAGATGTAATAATTCTTAAAGGTATGATTTGTAAATATTATATAACCATAATAGAAATGATGAAAATATTTCCTATAGATATTTATTCTATAGATACTGATACTTTCCAGTTTCACTCACCAGCTTTCCATCTCTGCTGTGACTGCAGGGCATATTTGTCACATTCTTCTCTGCTTATTTTGTGTTTTACAGCAAGATTCTCTGCAGTCATTGCCATGGGGAGCTGGACATGCTGATCTGTTAATGATGCCCATAAAGAATCTTCCAGCTATTAAAAGACATTAATAAAGTGACTTGTTAAGGCATTACCTTTTAAAAGTAATATGTTATAATTTCTTTAAATAATCAACACTTCCAATAAACAAAAGTAAAATTAAGACTTTCTGATAACCACTATTCATATTCAGTTATGGGATATTTTTTAAAAACATGCAATGTTTTTGAAAACATTCAATGTCACAAAATAAAATGCACACATTCTCTGTCCCTCTCTAAATGTGGGGGTCTAAGAACAGCTAACAGGACTAGACGTGCATGGTGAGATCACAGAAGTTACCCTACGATCAAAAATTAAATCCTCAAGGTCATATTTTGTAGAAAACCTGACAATGAGTCTTCATGCAATGTTTTCTTATAGCCATCTTTGTAAACCAGCCCTGAGCTCTGTAATAAAGAGTATTATCTGTTTTTCTTTTTCATCCTGTGCCTCAGTGACAGGAATAGCTGGTTCTATCGGTTACTATGAGGCTGAAAAGATCTTGGGACAGGTTCCCAGAGTTACAGAAAGGTTGTTAATTATTATTCAAGTAGTTAGTCTCTGGTAAGTGTGCCCCACTTTGCTGCCTCATCAACATTTAACTCACTGACCTGTCTTCATAAAAGATATCTCAAATGTGTTTGGTGGCTAAAATCCACATAGAGTCTCTTAAGTCCCATTCCTTTCAACTTCCAAAAAGGCCAGGTGAGAAACAGGGTGAACAGTGGGAGTCAAACATTACTATAGAAAATGCTAAAAAATATAAAATGTCAGTAGCCCTTTCACATGGGAATGAGAAGAAAACATCATTCTTTATCAGTATTGTACCATCATTCTCAAGTTGTAGCTCTCAAAGATAAAAGAATCAGTTTTTGTTTGATTTGGGACAATATAATCTGTATTCAAAGATGTTTTCTGTGATGATGAAGAAATCTATTCTGAGACTGTCCCAGAAATAAAACTTCTATAAGTCACGTTAAAGATTTAATTACTCAGATTACTAATTGTTTAGTAGTGAGATTAATTCACTCTTTTGTCTATCTTTTTAATCTACTTCTTCCCTTCCTCCATCTCTCCCATGCCTATGGCCACTTACACAGGATAATTATACTACTAGAGGTCTGCTGAGATAGATAGAATCTAATTTCATATGGGTTAAAATGTCAAAACTAACCACCAAAATAGAGTTTTGAAATAGTTTACAAACTTCTAATCATTCATATCTTGCCAATCCTCATCAACGAAATTGGCTTCAAAATTAGTTTTCTCTCCCATAAAAAGGTATGTTATTAAAAGTACTTATATAATGCTAATAAGAACTAATTCTTTTAAATTTTTATGGTTCCAACCTTGATATCTGATCCAAGCTTGGTTCCAAAACGCACATTTCTGACACAGTAGGGAGCTTGGCTCATGCTTTCGGTTCCTCCACATAAAACAACTTCAGCTTCTTTAACACAAATTTCCTATTTAAAAACAAACAGTAATAAAAACTCCTTTTACCATACCCAAACAATGTATTAAGAAACACTGATTTTACAAATTAATGGTAAATCGAACAAATATTGTACTGTAGCTTACAGTGTCTCAAAAGGAAATGCTTTTAAAGTAACTGTAAAGCAAATGCTAAAGTATCCATTACCAAGATGTAGGGGGAGAAAACTAAAAGGTTTCAATCATGTTTGCCTGAGTAACAGGCCCTACCTACATGTGGCTAAGAATAGTAATTCTTAACACAATATAAATCTTGAAAATCAACAGATATTAATATCTGGCATAAATGTACAGCAGATAATAAAGGACAAACCCTTTAAAAAGGCAAAAGAAAAATTTATCCCATTAATGGATGTATCTGAACAAGAACAGAGATTTACAAGAACTAGTTCAATCTAGGTGACTCATAAAAAGGAAACCACTTCATTCTTCCAACACTTTCCACTGTTTGCCTTTCTCAGAAAAGGAGCAAATAATGAGCCTCTATGAACCTGATGGTTCTTAAAATTATTACTAGGAAAACCGAGGTCACTATTTAAGATATATCGTTATAGAAACAAATTAATGTGAAAATTGTTTTATTAAAATACGCCTCTGGCTCTTATTTTGTTTGTAATAAAATGAAGACTTTTACAAATGAAATTGGATTTCACTTTCTTCTCTGCGCTCAAAGAAACAAATGTATTTAACCAACTGTCCTTTAAAAAGGTCAAACTAGTTTGTACTTCTACTAACAGCATCATTCACTTCCTTTGAAATAAAATACATTTCCTTATCCTCTCCTAAATTCTTGAGATTTCCTGCTTGCCTCACGGTCTTTATTCAGTGCCTCACAGGTAACACTCACAGACCTGGGTTCAAATTCTATGACTGAGTAACCTTAATGGCTTTAATCAGTTTCCTTGCCTGTAAAATGGGAATAATAATAATAGTTCTTGCTTCATAGGATGGTTGTAAGATTAAATGAGATATTGAATGTAAATCTAGCAGGGTGCCTAGCATGTAGGAAGCACTCGAAAGAATGATGAACATATTAGCTTTTAAAAATATTGAAGTATATATATATATAATACTTACCATTTTAACCATTTTTAAGTATACAGCTCAGTGGTATTAAGTGTATTCATAGTGTGATGCAACCATTACCATCACCCATCTCCAGAACGCTTTTCATCTTGCAAAACTGAAACTCCATATCCATTAAACACTAACTTTCCCTCACCAGTCCCTGGGAACACCATTCTACTTTCTGTCTCTATGAATTTGACTACGCTAGGCATCTCAAAGAAGTAGAAACATACAGTATTTGTCCTTTTATGACAGGCTTATTCCACTTTCAGGTCCATTATTAGCTTTTTTTTTTTTTTTCTTTTTTTTGGAGACAAGGTCTCACTCTGTTGCCCATGGCTGGAGTGCAGTGGTATGATCATGGTTTACTTGACCCCCAGGGCTGAAGCAATCCTCCCTAAAGCTAAAGTGTTATATTGCAGTGGGACATTTCTTCTAGTAACTATTAACATATTTTCAGAGAATTTAAAAAAATGTTGTCCATACCTGACATCCATTCACAATGGACTGAAAACCAGAACCACAGAGCCTATTAATCGTGAGAGCTGGGGTCTCCTCTGGGATTCCCACACGCAAACCAACATGCCTTGCCAAATATATAGCATCTGAAGAACTCTAGAAGAGAGAAGGAAAAGAAAAATAATTTTCTCTATAAATCTACTAATTAAGAACAAGCACGAAATACATGGAAATGTTGGCAATCTATCAAAAATGATAAACTATATGGCTCTAAGGTAGGACAAAATGCATCTAAGTACAGCATATTATATCTAATGTGTGTTTACAATTTGAATAAAAACTACAGTCAATTGGGTTTTTTTCTATTTTTTTATTGGGGCAAAATACACATAAGAAAATTTATCATTGTAACCATTTTTAAGTGTATAGTTCAATGGTATTATTTAAATACATTCATAATGTTGTGTAACCATAGTCAATTGGTTTTCAAATATATTAAAGATAATTGCTACTTAGAGAAATCCCATTAAGTCCTTAATATAAGACAGAAATTTATAACAATTAGAGTTATTTAAAAATGGAATACGCGATCCTAAAGTAGTATGCTCCTTAACAGAGGAAGTATCGGAGGCTGTGGTTCTCAACCTTGGTTGCAGGCTGGAATAACCTAGGAAGCTTTATTAACATACTCATGCTTAAGTTCCTAAGCAAATCAATTAAACCAGAAAGGCTGGAGGTGGGGCCTGGGCATCAGTAGTCACTTTTAAAAAGCATCCCAAGTAATTCTAATGTAAAACAGGCTGAGGACAGCATACTTAGGGAGAAGACAGATGAATGATTGGTCAGGAGAGTAAGAAGTAGGAGTAGACCACCACTCCCAAAACTTTAAAATGCATATGGGGGCATCTTGTTATAATAAAATGTAAGTTCTGAATCAAAAGCTCTAGGTCTGCCGGAGATTCTGCATTTCTAACCATTTCCCTGGTGAAGCTGATGTTGCTAGTCCAAGAACCACACTTTGAATAAAAAGAATGACTTAAAAAAAAAAAAACCAACAACAACCAAAAACATTAACAGCCTGTTTTGGAGGCTGTTAGCAAGAGCAGAAGCAAGTTTGACAAAATGTAAAACATTGGTCTATCAAGGTACGGGGTTTTAGGATGTTCATTGTACTATTCTTTTAACTTTTGTGTAGGTTTCAAGTTTTTCAAAACTTGACAAATTCAGCACATTTATAAGTTAAGGGTTTTGAATGCAGATGGAACTGGGAGGAACTCAGTATAACATCAATTAATCTACTAACTAAATGTTTCATTTGTTGACTGAGATGAAATTATCTTATTTTACAAATTAATGTCATTAAAAAAATTCTTGGCCAATGGATATTCTTTTGCCAAGGTTTGTCAAATATCACATATCAACAGAATAAAAAAAATTTACACGATCATTTCGTGTAAATTATTAACAGATAAATATTTGGGGTTAGGCCTTTATGGTTAAGAGAGAACAGAATATGCTTCGAATAACATTTGACAAATACCACAAAGCTGCTTTTCTAATTGAGTTTAATATTATTAAATATCACTTGGAATAAATGAGTTTTACTTATTTCTTAGGAAACAATGAAATCCAATGTGGATTTCAACACAAAAAGTCAACAGAAAAAGTATTTGACAAAATACAACACCCTTTCATGACAAAAACACTGAACAAACTAGGAACAGATGGCAACTTTCTCAATCTGACAAAGGGAATCTATAAAAAATCCACAGCTCTCCCTCTCCCCCTCCCCCTCTCCCCACGGTCTCCCTCTCCCTCTCTTTCCATGGTCTCCCTCTGATGCCGAGCCGAAGCTGGACTGTACTACTGCCATCTCTGCTCACTGCAACCTCCCTGCCTGATTCTCCTGCCTCAGCCTGCCGAGTGCCTGCGATTGCAGGCGCGCTCTGCCACGCCTGACTGGTTTTCGTATTTTTTTGGTGGAGACGGGGTTTCGCTGTGTTGGCCGGGCTGGTCTCCAGCTCCTAACCGCGAGTGATCCGCCAGCCTCGGCCTCCTGGGGTGCCGGGATTGCGGACGGAGTCTCGTTCACTCAGTGCTCAATAGTGCCCAGGCTGGAGTGCAGTGGCGTGATCTCTGCTCGCTACAACCTCCACCTCCCAGCCGCCTGCCTTGGCCTCCCAAAGTGCCGAGATTGCAGCCTCTGCCCGGCCGCCACCCCATCTGGGAAGTGAGGAGCGTCTCTGCCTGGCCGCCCATCGTCTGGGATGTGGGGAGCGCCTCTGCCCCGCCGCCCCGTCTGGGATGTGAGGAGCGCCTCTGCCCGGCCGCGACCCCATCTGGGAGGTGAGGAGCGTCTCTGCCCGGCCGCCCCATCTGAGAAGTGAGGAGACCCTCTGCCAGGCAACCGCCCCGTCTGAGAAGTGAGGAGCCCTTCCGCCCGGCAACCGCCCCGTCTGAGAAGTGAGGAGCCCCTCCGCCCGGCAGCCGCCCCGTCTGAGAAGTGAGGAGCCCCTCCGCCCGGCAGCCGCCCCGTCTGGGAAGTGAGGAGCGTCTCCGCCCAACAACCACGCCATCCGGGAGGGAGGTGGGGGTCAGCCCCCGCCAGGCCAGCCACCCTGTCCAGGAGGGAGGTTGGGGGGTCAGCCCCCGGCCCGGCCAGCCGCCCTGTCCGGGAGGGAGGTGGGGGGGGGTCAGCCCCCCGCCCGGCCAGCCGCCCCGTCTGGGAGGGAGGTGGGGGGGTCAGCCCCCTGCCCGGCCAGTTGCCCCGTCCGGGAGGTGAGGGGCGCCTCTGCCCGGCCACCCCTACTGGGAAGTGAGGAGCCCCTCTGCCCGGCCAGCCGCCCCGTCCGGGAGGGAGGTGGGGGGGTCAGACCCCCGCCCGGCCAGCTGCCCCGTCCGGGAGGTGAGGGGCGCCTCTGCCCGGCTGCCCCTACTGGGAAGTGAGGAGCCCCTCTGCCCGGCCACCACCCCGTCTGGGAGGTGTGCCCAGAAGCTCATGGAGAACGGGCCATGATGACGGTGGCGGTTTTGTGGAGTAGAAAGGGGGGAAAGGTGGGGAAGGGATTGAGAAATCGGATGGTTGCTGTGTCTGTGTGGAAAGAAGTAGACATGGGAGACTTTTCATTTTGTTCTGTACTAAGAAAAATTCTTCTGCCTTGGGATCCTGTTGATCTGTGACCTTACCCCCAACCCCGTGCTCTCTGAAACATGTGCTGTGTCCACTCAGGGTTAAATGGATTAAGGGCGGTGCAAGATGTGCTTTGTTAAACAGATGCTTGAAAGGCAGCATGCTCGTTAAGAGTCATCACCACTCCCTAATCTCAAGTACCCAGGGACACAAACACTGCGGAAGGCCGCAGGGTCCTCTGCCTAGGAAAACCAGAGACCTTTGTTCACTTGTTTGTCTGCTGACCTTCCCTCCACTATTGTCCTGTGACCCTGCCAAATCCCCCTCTGCGAGAAACACCCAAGAATGATCAATAAAAAAAAAAGAACTGCAATTTAAATAAAGAATATTCTTTTCAAAAAAAAAAAAATCCACAGCTATCATCATATGTAAAGTTGAAAGGCCAGATGCTTTCCCCCTATAATCAGGAATAAGACAAAGATATCCATTTCTTATAACTTCTATTCAACATTGGAGATTCTAGCCAGGGCAATTAGGGAAGAAAAAGAAATAAAAAGAATCCACATTGGATTTCATTGTTTCCTATGAAATAAGTAAAACTCATTTATTCCAAGTGATATTTAATAATATAAAACTCAATTAGAAAAGCAGCTTTGTGGTATTTGTCAAATGTTATTCGAAGCATATTCTGTTCTCTCTTAACCATAAAGGCCTAACCCCAAATATTTATGTTAAGCACTTAACATCCTTACAAGAAAACTCTATCTTGGCCTGACAGAAAACTTAACACAAGAAAAGCTGTCTTTAGGAACAGAGGCACAAACACAATGAAACTGATACTATTTATAGTGACTTTGTGTTATAAAGTTTGAGAGAATACATGCTGGGAAAAAAATGTTTTTCCTTCAAAATTCTAGAAAACACAAAAAACGAAAGTATCCAATTTCTATTCAATCTGTTCTAATGCCTTCTTAGGTCAGAGGTAAAAGTTACAAAATAAAATAAAAAGAACAAAAGACAATATTGAGAATTCTTTATGAAAATATTTTAGGTTCAACAGACATAACTGCCAAAGGAAAAAAGTCACTGCTTTTTCTGGATGTGAAGATACACAACGGCAAGATGAACAGCATCAAGTTCAAATGCAAGGCCTAGTGATTTCTGTGTCCATTGTCATTCTCTTTCCTTTAGCAATGATCACATCATTGACATCTTTAAATATATGTATCATATATATATTTGTGTGTGTATATATGATACATAAGATATATCACAGAAACTGATCAAATATATATATATATATCTCTCTTATCTTTTTCATTAGATTATTACCTCCTTTTGGTCCACCTTGGGTGCCATAGCACCTATAATAGCCTCTAACTAGGTATCCAACAAATGTTTGTATACTTTAAAGGAATTCTGAATTTTCAATTACCTGCATATGAATGATTGATTTTGTACATCACACATAGCAAGACAGAGGGTAAGGAAGCATCTTATTTCTTACAACAAACACTGATCAAGCTCCTACAATGTGTAAGAAAATTAGGGGAGGTGTGCTGTAATGGCTTGGGTTTACTAAGGTGGCATATACAGAAGATCAATTAACTTCAAGTAAGCCAAGGAAGTCAATCTGCTATTTAGGAAGCACTGAAATGCATCCCAAGTCAGACATACAGTTTCTAGAACATATGATGCTTTGAATTATGCATGCCGTTGATTCTGGAGTCACAGAATTACTCAAATTACAAACGTATAAAGTCTGTAACTATTGGCTGGGAGTGGTGGCTCATGCCTGTCATCCCAGCACTTTGGGGGGCCGAGACAGGAGAATCACGAGGTCAAGAGATCGAGACCATCCTGGCCAATGTGGTAAAACCCTGTCTCTATTAAAAATACAAAAATTAGCTGGGCTTGGTGGCACACGCCTGTAATCCCAGCTACTCGGGAGGCTGAGGCAGGAGAATTGCTTGAACCCAGGAGGCGGAAGTTGCAGCGAGCCAAGATCGCACCACCATACTCCAGCCTGGCAGCAGAGCGAGACTCCATCTCAAAAAAAAAAAAAAAAGTCTATAACTATTATTAACTTGTTTACCATTATGATATGTTAAAGGAATTATTTTTAGAAACTGATCAAAGAAGCAATAGGAGTGAACACCTTCCTTTACTCTACTAACCTGCAGGACATTGCCCATAATCACACTGTCAACTGTTTCAGGTGAGACTTTGCCAGCAGACAAGGCAGCCTTGGCAGCAAATTCAGACAAGTCAGTAGCAGTGAAGTCTTTCAGAAGGCCTCCGTAAGCTCCAAAGGGCGTTCGCTTAGCAGCAACTACAAACACACCTATTGCAACAAGAAGAGATTTGTAAGCCATCACAGGTTAGTAAATACCTCTAACTGCTTCGAATAATCTCACTGTGAAACCTTACACAATTTAAAATTAGATAATGGAAATTTCTGTTAGGCAATAATACCTAGAACAAGTCACACCCATGGAAGCAGAGTCTTAAGGACTACCAGTTTGACAGTTTGATCTTTACCTACATGCAGGTACCAAGAACTGCACTGCATGCTGTTAAGGAAGAAGACCACCACTTCTCCTGCGCACCCCGCCCCCCTTGCCTAGTTTATAAAACAGGAGGAAAAGAAAAAAGCAAAAAGTTAAAAAGAAACAGAAGATAAATAGCCAGATGGCCTGGTGCCACCACCCGGCCCTGGTAGTTAAAATAATAATAATAATAATAATAATAATAATAATAATAATATCAATCCCTGACCTAAACTACTTGTGTTATCTGTAATTTCCAGACATTGTATGAAAAAGCATTGCAAAACTTTCTGCTCTGTAAGCTAATGCACGTAGCCCCCAGTCACGTTCCCCACACTTGCTTTATCTATCACCATCCTTTCATGTGGACCCCTTAGAGTTGTAAGCCCTTAAAAGGGCCAAGAATTTCTTTTTGAGGGAGCTCGGCTCTTAAGACACAAGTTGGTGGATGCTCCAAGCCAAATAAAGCCTCTTCCTTCTTTAATCCGGTGTCTGAGGAGTTTTGACTGTGGCTCGTCCTGCTACACTGTGATGTAAAGCCATTCTGGTTAGACAACTTTCTTGTTCTCTGATGCTTCACAATGCTAGAAACATATGTTGAGAACTAAAATCCTTCTTCTATGTGCTGGAGTATATTGCCTAGTATTAGAATAAAAGAATCTCCAAACTAGAAGGTGCCTTAGGGTTGTCTGAGGTCAACCACTCACTCTATAAGAACTACCTCTAAAAATTCCTGACAAAACGTTCTCTCTAAACCTCTGCCAGAAAACTTTCAGTAAGAGGGCATACTCTACTGCATGAAACAGTGTGCTGGTCAATGGACAACATAAACTAATGATATTGCTTTTTTTTTTTTTTTTGGAGACAGAGTTTTGCTCTTGTCGCCCAGGCTGGAGCGCAGTGGCGCGATTTCGGCTCACTGCAACCTCCGCCTCCCGGGTTCAAGTGATTCTCCTGCCTCAGCCTCCCGAGTAGCTGGGACTACAGACACCCACCACCAGGCCCGGCTAGTTTTTGTATTTTTAGTAGAGACGGGGTTTCACCATGTTGGCCAGGCTGGTCTTGAACTCCTGACCTCAGGGGATCCACCCACCTCGGCCTCCCAAAGTGCTAGAATTACAGGCGTGAGTCACCCACTCCCGGCCCCAACGAATGATATTTCTTTATATTGAACTAACTCAGCTTACAAAGTCTTCCATCCACCAATTCTAGTTCTCTCCAAAAGCACCAACACAGATAGAGATGTAGTTTCTAGAATATATGCTGCTACCGGTTCTAGAGTCACAGGATGACTCAAGTTACAGACTTCAAATAAATAACCTGAACTATTATCTTTTACTCTTAGAAAAAAAATGGGCAAAACAGGTTACCTTCTACATGTGTATCCCCCACCTCCAGTATCTAAAGTCAGCTAACCTGTAAGTCCCCAAACCTAGCGACTCTCATCTCAGGTAAATTAAAGGCATTCTTTCAATAGTTTTTTATTTGACATTAATTCTGACTGCTTTCCTCTAAAGACACTGTAGTTTGCCAACATCCTATTAAAATGTGTCCCTTAGAATATAAGAATATAACAAAATAGCATGCATTTTATCTAATCACAAAGAATAGAGGAATTATCTATACATCTATTAATACAAACTAAGACTATAAATTTGCAGCATCACTATTAGTTAAATCGGTGTCCTTGTACAAATAAATAAAAATCACCCCTTCCCAATCACCTACTACCATCTGCCAAAAAAAACTTGTGACTATACAAATATATGATTATGATGTGAGTGGTACCCACTCATCATCATTAGAGCTGTACAGTGCAAAACCGGCATATCAGTAAGCAGCATCAGTTATAGCCATTTCATCATATTGACATTCATTAGGTGTCTACTAAATACTAGACATTTTATCACTTTCCACACAAAAACTAATCTTCCCAGCAACTCTGCAAGGTAAATATTATAGCTAACATAGAGGGGACACTTACTATGGAATAGACTTCATGCTAGCACTTTGCATATACTAACTTTATTCTCTCCAAGACAATCTAAGCTCACATTTCCACATCTTGTCAAGAAATTATGGGACTTTCGGCAATGGGTTTGTGATAAGATACTGATCTACAAATGAGACTATTCAAGCATTATACCACTACTGGTATCTAAGTATAATCTTCCAGTTTATGATCTCTTTCATCAAACAAACCAAACCTAGCCTAAAATATTTCTATTTCAACCTCTCTTTTCATTCCTATTTTGAGAAATTTGCAGTTTAAAGGAATATTAGGAGCAATATATATAACTATAATTTAGAACAGATCCACTCAGTTTTTTACGGATAAAAATTCAGATAGTTACAAAAGGCCATAAATACTAGTCGAGTGCATTACAAACGTTTTGTTCTGGTAAATTGGTTATTCTGTACCATGATGCCTTCCTGAATCTTTTCAAGTTTCCTTTCATCCTCCTTCCTTAACAGTCTCTGCCTATTTTTATATCAGTGTTTTCTTTTTTTTTGAGACAGTCTTGCTCTGTGCCCAGGCTAGAGTGCAGTGATGTGATCACAGCTCCCTGCAGCCTCGACCTCTGCAGCCTCGACTTCCCCAACTCAAGTGATCCCCCTGCCTCAGCCTCCCAAGTAGGTAGGACTACAGGCATGTGCCACCACACCTGGCTAATTTTTACCTTTTTTTCTTTTTTTTTTTTTTTGTAGAGATGGGGTCTTGCTATGTTTCCCAGGCTGGTCTCGAACTCCTGGGCTCAAGCAATCCTCCCACCTTGGCCTCCCAAACTGCTAGGATTATAGGCATGAGCTACTGCACCTGGCCTATCAGTGGTTGCTTTATTTCATTCTTCTTTCCTCTTTCCATGCCTTCTTCCTAATTTCATTAGTTCTGCTTCTGGTCATGACCTACTATGCTCCTATCTGACCAACCCTCCAACAGATAACAATGAAAAACTCCAGACAATATATAAGAACAACTACTACCTGACGGTCTTGGAAATGAACAAAACTAGACAGGTAAGGAGAAGAGTTGATACTTAGAGGAAGGGAACAGAACAGGGTAAGTGTCCAATTTATTTATAGCAACTAACTTGAAGACTAACAGTCCATGATGCATGGAATGGCTAGAACTCAGAAACAGTCTTACTGGCTTGAAGAATCAGAGAATAAAATTCATGGTAAGCACAGCCACTAGAAAGTGAATGAGAATCTGGGAAAGAGGAGCACCATAGAGGGAGATTCCAAATTTCACATATAAACTCTGCCCATATATTTGGCTGACTCCTTAGCCATTCATGTGTAGGTCAGACCACAAGCACCTAAGCCAAGCCTTAAAAAACTGAACTTAGATTTAAGCTGCTGCCCACTACAAGGGGAGACACAGTTTATCACGGGGGTGCATGGGGGTGATTTTGTAGGCAAAGTAACTGTCTACAAAAAATAAATAGCCAACCAATCAATAAGTCAGTTCTGTCTGCAGGATTATAACAGAATCCAGTCTCCACAATGTTCCATCTGCAATATTCATAATACAATTCAAAATTAATCCACATATGAGGAAACAAAAAATATGACAATCAACAGACACCAATCCCAAGAAGACCCAGACACTGAAATTAGCAGACAAGGATTTTAAAATAGCATTCTATTATAACTATGCTCAAGGATGTAGAGGAAAATATGCTCCTAATAAAACATACGACATCTCAGTAAAGAAATACATACTATAAAAATCCAAAATGGAAATTCCAAAACTGAAAAATACCTGAAATAAAAAATTCCCTGGATGGGCTTAACAGCAAAATAGAAATGAAAGTAGAAAAATTCAGCAACTTTGAAGATAGATAAATAGAAATTAACCAATCTGAAGAACAGATGAAAAAAAAAAGATTAAAAAACAAAGCCAGAACCTCAAGGTCTGACAAAGGAGGAAAGGCAATTCACTGGAAAAAGGATTGTCTTTCCAACAAACAGTGCTGGAACAACAAAACATCTATATACCAAACAAAATGAATCCAGGCAAAAATGCGTCAACTTTGATAGTGGGCTGGGCACTGTGGCTCAAGCCTATAATCTCAGCTACTCAAGAGGCTGAGGTGGGAGGACTGTGTCAGGATAGGAGTTTGAAACCAGCCTAGGCAACATAGCGAGATCCCCATCTCTAAAAAATGTAAAAAATTAGTTGGGCATAGTGGCATGTGCCTGTAGTCCCAGCTATTCAGGAGGCTGAGTTCAAGGCTACCGTGGGCTACAATCAAGTCACTGCACTCCAGCCTGGGTGACAGAGTGAGATCTCTTATCTAAAAAAACAGAAACAAAAACAAAGAGATCATAGACTTAAATATAAAATGCAAAACTCTTAGAACATACAAGAAAAATCTACATGGCTTTGGGTTTGGTGATAATTTTTTAGATCTAACACCAAAAGCAGGATCCATGAAGGGAAAACTTAGGTTAGACTTCATTAAAATTGAAAACTTCTGGCTGTGTGCAGTGGCTCATGCCTATAATCCCAGCATTTTGGAAGGCCAAGGTGGGAGGACTGCTTGAGCCCAGGAGTTTGAGACCAGCCTGGGAGACATGATGGGACCCTGTCTCTACAAAAAATTAAGAAATCAGCCAAGCATGGCGGTGTGTGCTTGTGGTCCTAGCCACTTGGGAGGCTGAGGCAAGGGGACTGCTAGAGCCCAGGAGGTCAAGGCTACAGTGGCCGTGTTCACACCACTGTACTCCAGCCTGGGTGACAGGGCGGGACCCTCTAAAAACAAATGAATAAATAACTTCTGCTCTGCAAAAGATGCTGTTAAGAGAATGAAAAGACAAGCGACAGACTAGGAGAAAATATTTATAAAAACACCTAACTGATAAGGGACTGGTATCCAAAACATACAAAGTGTTCTTACAGCTCAGCAATTAAAAAAAAAATAAAAAAAACCCATGCAACCCAATTTAAAAATGGGCAAAAGATCTGAACAGATACCTTACTAAAGAAGATATACAGATGGCAAATAAGCATATGAAAAGATGCTCAACATCGTATGTCATTAGGGAATTGCAAATTAAAACAACAATGAGATACTACTACACAACTATTAGTCTTTTGGATTTTAGAAAGGCTAAAATCCCAAACACTGACAACACCAAACGCTGGTGAGGATGTGGAACAACAGAAATTCATTCATTGCTGGTGGGAATGCAAATGGTATGGCCAGCTTGGAAGACACTTTGGCAGTTTCTTATAAAACTAAACATACCTAACCATATGTATGATACAGCAATCATGTTCCTTGTATTTACCTAAATGATTTGAAAACTTATGTTCAAACAAAAACCTGCAAACAAATGTTTATTCCTAATTGTTAAAACTTGAAGGCAACCACGATGTCCTATCATGGGAACCCGTCCCCCAATATTTCAATGTAGGTTCTATTTTCCCTAAGTGTCGGCCGGTCTGAGAAAGAAACAGAAAGAGTACAAAGAGAGGAATTTTACAGCTGGGCCGCCGGGGGTGACATCACATATCAGTAGGTCCAGGATGCCCACCTGAACCACAAAACCAGCAGGTTTTTATTAAGGATTTCAAAAGGGGAGCAGGTGTACGAACAGGGAGTAGGTCACAAAGATCATATGCTTCAAAGGGCAAAAAGAACAAAGATCACATGCTTCTGAGGCCAATAAAGATCACAAGGCAAAGGACAAAGCAAAGATCACAAGGCAAAGGGCAAAATCAAAAACTCCTGATAAGGGCCTGTGTTCAGCTGTGCACATATTGTCTTGATAAACATCTTAAACAACAGAAAACAGTGTTCAATAGCAGAGAACTGGTCTGACCTCAAATTTACCAAGAAGCGTTTTTTCCCCACCCTAATAAGCCTGAGGGTATTGCAGGAGACCAGGGCGTATTTCAGTCCTTATCTCAACCGCATAAGACAGATACTCCCAGAGTGGCCATTTATAGACCTCCCCCAGGAATACAATTCTTTTCCTAGGGTCTTAACATTCCTTGCTAGGAAAAGAATTTAGTGATATCTCTCCTACTTTCATATCCATTTATAGGCTCTCTGCAAGAAGAAAAATATGGCTCCTACTGCCCGACCCCGCAGGCAGTCAAGACCTTATGGTTATCTTCCCTTGTTCCCTAAAAATCGCTGTTATTCTGTTCAAGGTGCACTGATTTCATATTGCTCAAACACACGTTTTACAATCAATTTGTACAGTTAACACAATCATCACAGTGGACCTGAGGTGACGTACATCCTCAGCTTACGAAGATAACGGGATTAAGAGATTAAAGTAAGACAGGCGTAAGAGTATTATTAGGGAAGTGATAAATGTCCATGAAATCTTCACAATTTATGTTCCTCTGCCACAGCTCTAGCCGGTCCCTCCATTCAGGGTCCCTCACTTCCCACAACAATGTCCTTCAACAGGTGAATGGATAAACAAACTGGGGTGCAGCCATACAATGGAATATTATTCAGCAATAAAAAGAAGTGAGCTATCAAGCCATAAAAGGAAGGAATCTTAAATGCATGTTGCTAAGTGAAAGAAGCCACTCTGGAAAGGCCATATACTGTATGATTCCAACTACATGATATCTGGAAAAGGCAAAGCTATGGAGACAGTAAAAAGATCAGTGCTTGCCAGGGGTTCAGAGACAGGGATAAATAAGTGAATCACAGACGATGTTTAGGGTGGTGAAATTAATCTGCATGACACTATAATACTGACATCGGTCATTTGCACATTTGTCAAAACCCATAGAACTATACAATACAATGAATGAACGTGAATGCAAAATATGAACTTCAGTGAATAATAATATATCAATGTTAGCTCATCAATTGTAACAAATGTACCACACTAATGCAAAATGTTAATAATAGGGGAAACGGACCGGGCAAGGGAGCACATGGTAATACTCCGTACTTTCTGCTCAATTTTTTTGTAAAACCTAAATCTGCTCAAAAACAAAGTTTGTAAATTTTTTCTTTAAAGTCGGATAGTAAAAAAACACGGGCAGAACCTCAAGGACTAACAAGTTACAGTCATAGGAGAGGACAGAGAATGGATTTAAAAAAACATTTGCAGAAATAATAAAGAAGAAATTTCCAAATTTGATAAAAAACATAAATTTATATATTAAAGCTTGGTAAACCTCAACTCTAATAAACACCACACGTAACACTCCACACCCCGTTCTCCTGCAGCTTGGCACATCATTGTCAAACTTTTGAAATCCAAAGATAACAAAAATATATAAAGCATCCAGAAATAAAAATGACATATTGCACACATGGAAATGACCCCTCACTTCTCAGAAACAATAGAGCCTAATTTCATTTGTCCCTCTACAAAGTTCCTTTTATGAATTTCTCCCCTATGTCTCATATTCTAAGAAAGCGTTTGAGAGGGCAGTGCTAGTAGTGAAATATGCAATATCTACAAAGGAAAGGGTGTGCACGGGAAAATAAAAACAAAAAAAACCCTCCCCTTTACCTATATTACTTCTTATTTGATGCTCCCAGACTGTAAAGGTTAGCTCAAGTAAGACCTTAACTGAACTAACACAATTATTTTGAACAGAGAAAATGTTCTCAATCATATATTTTTGGTTTGGGTTTTTTTTGTTTGTTTGGAGGCAGGGTTTCACTCTGTCACCCAGGCTGAAGTGCGGTAGTGTGATCTTGGCTCACTGCAGCCTCAACCTCCTGGGCTCAAGCAATCCTCCACCACAGCCTCCCGAGTAGCTGGGACTACAGGCGAGTGCCACCATGCTTGGCTAATTTTTGTATTTTTTGTAGAGACTGGGTTTCTCTATTTTAAAAAATAATTTGTTATTATTATTTTAAATCTTCATTTTAACAAATAATCTGGGATGTGCAGATAGACTATAAAGGTTTAAAGTTTAAAGTTTTTTTAATTTCATATATTGTATACCATGTCAATTTTCATTTGATGTCAATTTTATGTGGATACTAAAAGGTCTAAAACTTAACAATCTTTAACACCAAACTGAAATCTCATTTGAACACCCTGAAAATTCAGAGGCTAAAAATTTCCCAAAACTGAAAGACAGTGAAGAGACCTATTAACCCAGAGTGTAGTGAGTCCAAGTAGCTCCAAGAAAGGCCCTGGAAAGATGTGCTGAGTTGACAATACAGGAAAAGCACCACTAGGAAAGAAACAGGAGCACTACCTTTCTATTACATTGTTAGGTAAATATTCACTTACAGCAACTTCAGGCAGCAACGAGGGCAAATTAAGGAAAGCTGCGGTGGCATCCAGTTGTTTCAAGATTAAGGTAATTTAGCAGCCCTGTCTACTTGCCTTGAAAAAATACACAAACATTCCCAACAAAGCTAGGAGCAGTAGGAGAGCTAAGATCTGTCGAGTGAAAACCTCCTGCCAAGTACTGGGATGGGTGCTAATAAAAACCTAGGAGCTGGTTCTTCTTGTTGACTGAAATCTGACAAATTAATGTTAATCCTTAACAAAATTTAACTCAAATGTGTCCTTTTCCCTATAATCAGTCACATGCTCTTCTTTCTTCCCACCCATCCTGCAAACACTTGGTATGCTGCTTGAGAGAAGTTTATCTTTAATGATTCTAGCTGGCCTGTAACATCACTATTTCAAGCTCAAAGCTTGGGTTCTAGTCACAGCCACTAACTACCTGTGTTATTATACACAACCACTTTACCTCTCTCGACATGAGTGTCCTCCTAATTGCTACAATAAGGAAATGGAAAAAAATACGATCACTAGCTCTAACACTTCAGTAAATTGTACCAGAAATTTATAAACTTTATACTTCCTTAATACAGGTGTCAATGTGCATTTTTTTCCTTTTTGGGTTTATAGTATTTGTGAAATTTTCAAACAGGTCTGTATTATAAGAAAGGGTAAGAACCACTGATAAAATATTAAAATGATATCAGTAAAAATATTATTTCCTTTTTTAGAAGATAGCTCATGACAATGCACCTTTTAAATGAAGTGTAAATGCTTCGTCTAAAAAAAACTCACCACGCTGCTTTATGAAGTAAATGTAGTAAATTCAGTCAGGAAGGGCACTGGCAAATGAAATCCACGTTGCAGGAAACTGTAAACACTGCATTTGGTCCCAGAATACGGATTTTTCCCTTGATTTGTTCCCATGCCACTTTGGTTCTTCTGACTTTCAGATCCCCCTAACCAATGCTTAGCTGGCATCTCCACTTGGCTGCTTCACAGGCACCAAAAAGTTTTCTGCCTAAAACTGAATTCTCAATCCTTCTTTCCACATCTATTCCTTTCCCAATTTTCCTCACTCTGTAAGTGGCATCATCATGAACACGGTTCATCAAACCAGACACTTTTCATCATTCTCGACATTTCCTTCTTATATTTACTCCACCACATCCAATCCACTTTCTATCAAATCCACCTCCAAATCTATCTCAACTCATCCCTCCCCTTTTCTCCCCAATTACACTGCCCCACACGAGTCAAAGCCATCATTTGCTGCTCCCTGGACCTCTACAATAGATCCTTAAATGGTCTCTTCGCCATTACACAGACCGCCCCAAATTCGGACAGAGTGGAAATCAGATCCTGTCATTATCCCGCTTTAAATCCCTGTATTGCCTTCCACTGAATTTGGAACAAAACCCCACCTTCTTACAGAGCCCACAGGGCCCTGGAGCACCAAAATGCTTGGTTCTTAGATCCTGCCAAGCTTTTTCCTGTCTCAGGGCCTCGATATGTATTCCACCTCAATGTTTTTCGACTCGTACATCCTTAAAGTAAGATTCCATTGACTGTGCCCACTTGTTTTGAAAAGGGAGTTTATTACACAGTTGTTTTAAACAAGTTCATAACCCTAGAACTTAGGTATAGAGTGACCGCTCTAATCTAAAGCAACAGAAGGGAAATGGGAGCAGGGCAGGTCTTTCAGCAGAACACCAGCTACCATTTCTGCAGGCCTCTCCATCGATTCACCCGGGGAGCCCTGACCACCGAGGCCGAGCGGCGGGCTCCTGTGCGCAGCTGCCCCGCAGCAGGCGCCCGCGGCCTATGGCGCCGCCCCATTTTTTCTAATACTTGGATTCGAACTAGTGGGGTCACTGTTAGGCGAAGAAAGGAATGACCTCCAAGGTCACATGCAAGCAAACTTTGGTCTCAACTAAACAGGAAATTGCACCGAAATCGCTGTCGCTAGCGCCTTACAAGTAAGGGTTTTCTCCTTAACCCAAACAAGCCTTTCGGGCTGGGTTTTTATCACGTCCGCTCCAAAACGGAGGAGGTTGAGTGAACTTCACCCCACGACCCCGACTCTCCGCGGCAGCCGGAAGCGGAGGCCTGGCCTGGGGAGGGCAGGACCCCGAGGGGCGAGGAGAGGAGGAGGGGGCTGCGCTCACCTCGGAGCAGAGCCATGGCGGCGGCTGGGTCGTCGGCGGCGCGGGTCTGTGGTGTGGGGGACGCTGAGCGGCCGCTCGCAATCACCCAGATTTCAAGAGCGTGGGTGGCGCCCCGAGAGCCACGCCCCTGCCCTTTCACCTACTTCCTGGGGCTCCTTGGCGGGGTCCCAGCGTAAGATGGTCCTACCCCACGCGTAGCTGCCCGCCTCACCCCAGCCCGAGGGAGCCCAGGGGACGGGGCTCGGATAGACCACAACGCGCCTTGAGAGCGGACTCTTTCCTCACATCCTCGTTTTTAGATTTTCTCCGTTTCCAAACCGAGAGAATTTGGTTTGACACCTCTCACCCATCATATCCTAGCCCCGACAGGCGATGACTCTTCCCCTTTGTCTCCGCCAACACCCTAAACACTGGGAAGGAGCCAAGGGCTAAGGAACTTGGCGCGCGGGCGGCCGCGGCCGCCAGCTGGGGGCGGGACCGAACGTCCTGTGGGCGGGGCGCGGCGGCGGCGGCGGGATTGGCTGGGGCGGGCGGGTGCGCAGTCCGCTGGGCAGAGGCTTGGGCCGCCGAGCTGGACCCGGACCGGTTTTGGGTACTGTACTGGGGGCAGGGCAGAGAGGTGGGCGGCAGTTGGGGTGCGGTGAGTGTAGTAGGCTAGGGCGCTTTCGGGTCCCCATTGCAGCCCCCGGATGAGCCCGCAGTATTTTCCTTATATGATCAGGTCCCATTGCGGGCGGCGCCGCTTGCCCGGAGCCTGAGAGGATTATGAAAACGTGGCGAGCGAAATGGGGCCAGGGGACCTGGAGCAGGGGCGTGAGGAGAGTAGGCAGCGGGTGAGGCTGGACGGGAGGGAGGTCTAGGGAGGCCTCTGCCGCGGGCACTGTGAGTCCTGGCCGATGATGACGAGACCACTGCGCAATCTGAGTTCTGGGAACCAGGTGATGGAGTATGTTCTGAGAACAGACTGAGGCCGGGCAAGCAGGAGGCGGCCGGGGCAGGGGAGAGGCGGAGAGCCCCTCGATACCAGGGCTCGGAGGGCTGGGCTGCCTAGCGAGGGCTTCTTTTGAGTGCGTAGGGGTGGTGGGTGGCATGGACGGTTTCTCTGAGTCGTCAGCGAATGCCCCCCCTAGAATCCTGCTTTTCAAACACTTTGGTGACACTCTTGCAATGTTGGGGTGTTTTTAAATCCAAATTTGTATTATGAAAACTTTCAAACTTATAGAAAAGTGGGAAGACTTGTACAGTGGACACATATCGACCCAATTGTTAACATTTTGCTATATTGCTATCCACCTGTTCTTCCATCAAACCATCTTATCTTTTTAATGCAGACCTTAGTACTCTACACCCATGAACACATCAGCACACATTATTCATTTACAGTTCTTTTTAAGGCAAAATATCCACGCAATCAAATGTACAAATCTTAGACAAGCTTCACAAATGCTCATGTATAGGCCGGGCACCGTGGCTCACGCCTGTAATCCCAGCACTTTGGGAGGCCGAGGTGGGCGGATCACGAGGTCAGGAGATCGAGACCATCCTGGCCAACACGGTGAAACCTCATCTCTACTAAAAATACAAAAAAAATTAGCTGGGTGTGGTGGCGGGCGCCTGTAGTCCCAGCTGCTGGGGAGGCTGAGGCAGGAGAATGGTGTGAACCTGGGAGGCGGAGCTTGCAGTGAGCCGAGATCGTGCCACTGCACTCCAGCCTGGGTGACAGAGCAAGACTTCGTCTCAAAAAAAAAAAAAAAAATCTCATGTATAGAGTGTTCATTTTTGTACACAGTTTTCTATTCAGTTTGCCTCCACATATTTAAGAAAGGTTAAGTATCACAACTTCCCACTGCAGATCACCATCAGTAGGTCTTTATAGATGTACTGTGTTTTCTCTAATTGGAAATGTCACTAATGAGTGGATTCTAACACCATTCAGTGAAAGGTTTACATATATTAAAACACGTAAATATATGAGAGAATATTGACATAGTCTCCAAGTCTCATGAAGAGGAAAGGGTACCTTTACAATGGATAAATCTTGCGGGTATTACTTCACCAAATTATGAAGTAATGGTGTCCCATCACCAATAAAGGGACAAACTGACGTCATGCGCTCCCCTTGCTACAGCGACAACACAATCTCACTTGCGTAGAATTTCTCCTGAAAACATCTGGCCTGAAACTAATTATAAGGAAACAATGAGACAAATCCACATGGAGGTACATTCCACAGAACAACTGACCTGAACTCTTTAAAAACATCAGTGTGGTGAAAAACAAAAAATGGCTAAAATAGGAATAGTATCACATTAAAGGAGACTAGATATGTGACACATATTGTATGAGATCCTTAATTAAAACCTGGGTTAAAAAAATACTCTAAAAGACAGTATTGGGACAACTGGAGAAACATATAAATTATAGATGACATGGTAATATTGACATTAAGTTTCCTGATCATGATAATTATATTGTAGTTATGTAGAAGATTGTCCTTTGTTCTAAGGAAATACATACTGAAATATATGGGGGCGATGAATCATGAGCTTGCAGATGACTGGAAAAAATGCATTTATATATATACAGTTATGTGTTGCTTAACCATGAGAATCCATCCTGAACGATGTGCTATTAGGCGATTTCGTCATTGTGTGAACATCATAGATTTCACTTACACAAACCTCAATGGTAGAGCCTACTACACACCTAGGCTATATGGTACAGCCTATTGCTCCTAGGCTACAAACCTGTATAGCATTTTACTCTACTGAACACTGTAGGCAGTTGTAGCAAGTAGTAAGCATTTGTGCATCTAAACATAGGAAAGATAGTGCATGACTATACACTGGCAGAGACAGATAAAGCAAATATGGCCAAATATTACCAACTGGGGAATCCAAATGAAGAATATACAGTTGTTCATTATTCTTTTTCTTTTCTTTTTTTTTTTTTGAGACAGAGTCTTGCTTTGTTGCCCAGGCTGGAGTGCAGTGGCATGATCTCCGCTTACTGCAACCTCCACCTCCCAGGTTCAAGTGATTTTCCTGCCTCAGCCTCCCGATTATCTGGGATTACAGGTGCTTGCCACCCTGCCCGGCTAATTTTTGTATTTTTAGTAGAGACAGATTTCGCCATGTTGGCCAGGCTGGTCTCAAACTCCTGACCTCAGGTGATCTGCCCACCTCGGCCTCGCAAAGTGCTGGCATTAGAGGCGTGAGCCACTGCACCTGGCCCATTATTCTTTTTCTAAGAGGGGAGTCTTGCTTGCTGTGTTGCCAGGGCTGGCCTCAAACTCCTGGGCTTAAGGGATCCTCCTGTCCCAGCCTCCTGAGTAGCTTGGGACTACAGGCATGTACCACATTCTTCCATTTTTGCAACTTTTCTGTAGGTTTTAACTCTTTCAAAATAGAAGTTGGGATAAAAAATGTCCTTCACGTAAGCTACAAAATTGCTTGAAACAAGTTATTTTTGAAAATATTTAGTCCTTTCCAGGTTTACATCATGTTTAAGCAGGTATGTATTCTTGTAATTTTAATATGTATATTAAAATTGTGATAATTTTTGTCTAGATGTGGAGTCTTTCATGAGATGTAAAGTTATTGTTCTACTTTTAGACATTTAACTCTCAGTCTTTTCATAAATGCAATATTATCATTTCCTTACTTATTTTCCTATGCTTAAACACAGTTTCTCCTGCTTTCCTATAACACTAAAAATTGACGGTGGCTTAAGCAGCAGTGGCTTTAGAAGTTTCAGTGATGGAAACTGGGGAAAGCTGATGAAGTCAGTAGGGCCTAGGACAACTTTTAAAAATGAGTATATGAATCTGAATGAGTGAGATAAGTGAATTTGCTGATCTTGAGTAGTTTGGAACGTTATGTGTGTGCTCACTGTTAATCTAATTGCTTTGGAAATACTTCAATTTTTGTTAATTAGAACGCAAATGTTGAATGTGGTTTTATTCTTAAAACAAATACTAACTCTTCAGAAAGTTCAAGTTGCCAAGCAAGAACATCAGATGAATGAAATTGTTCACAGTGGCAAATCCGTACCGGCCTGCAGCAACTCACTTCTTGCCTCCTCAAAGGAATGAAGCATAAGGCAGAGTGAGAGACCGAGGCAAGTTTTTGAGCAGGAGTGAGAGTTTATTAAGAAGTATTAGAGCAGGAATAAAAGTAAGTAAAGTACACTTGGAAGAGGGCCAAGTGGGCAACTTGAGAGATTCAGCTGTGCCACCTGACCCTTGATTTGGGGATTGATACATTGGTACGGTTCTAGGCCTTGCATTACTTCTTCCGATTTTTCCCTTGGGGTGGGCTGTCGGCATGCTCAGTGGCCTGCCAGCACTTGGGAGGGGCGGCATGTGCAGTGTGTTTACTGAAGTTGTGCACATACTCACTAGAGACATTCTTCCCTTACCAGTCTTGTTCCTAGAGGAAGCTCATATACCAGTTAAACTCTACCATTTTGCCTCTTAGTGAGCATGTTTGAGCCCACTCTCCCAAAATCTTATCCACGAGCTGCTGATCACCAGATTCTAGTATTTTCCATCTATTGGGAGAATGCCTTTCCCTGACGCCAGTTGAGACGAATGATTATTTTAGATAGTTTAACAACTTGCCTGACCATCACCTGATAGTCGCTTGACATTCCTGGGCGGGGTGGGGGAGGTTTTCTCCTGCCCTGCCCAAGTCTGCCTAGCTACCTATTCTAAGGGAATGTAGACAGGAAGTAATAAAGACACCAATACGCCAAACTCCCTCATGTTAAGTTTACCCTAAGTCTTGATGTGTTCCCAGTAACCCTAAGGCACTGTCTCAAACTTAAGATAGATATTTGTTTTTCTTTTTTCTCTACTTGTCTGAAAGTTATTTGCAGCTTCTATATCTTTGGCTCAACTTTCATTTAGTAGCATAACCTTAGGCAAATCTTCCTTGGATCTAAGTTTACTCTGCAAAATACTAATGTTGGTAGAAGGAGACAATGCTGTTGTTGCCTTCCAGCCAGAAACCTCCAGAAACACACCTATAGTTGAACAAGTTGGGTTTAATGTTCTTTGGAAGAAGGGAGATTGCACATCATGGATGTGCCTTTGGGAACTGCAGCACATCTCAGTAAAAGGGTGGTAGGATTTGGGGTTTGGTTAGATGATTTGGGGAGGATCCAAGGAAGTACGGGTTCACTCTGGATTGGGTACTGTCAGGAAGTAGGGACAAGTCTTTGGGTATCAGTACTATTCAGGGTTCTCCAGAGGGACAGAACTAATAGGACATATGTATATATGGAAGGGAGTTTAAGTCCAGGCCTGGTGGCTCACACCTGTAATCCCAGCACTTCGTGAGGCCGAGGCGGGTGGATCACGAGGTCAAGAGATCGAGACCAGCCTGGCCAACATGGTGAAACCCCGTCTCTTCTAAAAATACAAAAATTAGCTGGGCGTGGTGGCATGCATCTGTAGTCCCAGCTACTTGGGAGGCTGAGGCAGGAGAATCACTTGAACCCAGGAGGCGGAGGTTGCAGTGAGCCAAGATCGTGCCACTGCACTCTAGCCTGGTGACAGAGCGAGACTCGGTGACTCGGTCTTAAAAAAAAAAAAAAAAAAAAAGCAAAAGAAAGAAAGAAAGGGAAGGAGGGGAGGGAGGGAGGGGAGGGAGGGAGGGAGTTTATTAAGGAGAATTGACTCACAGGATCACAAGGTGAAGTCCCACAATAGGCCATCAGCAGGCTCAGCCAGGAATGGCTCAGTCTGGGTCCAAAAGCCTCAAAAGTAGGGAAGCCAACAGTGTAGTCTTCAGTCTGTGGCCAAAGGGCGCCTGAGAGCTCCTGGCAAGCCATTGGTTTAAGTCCAAGGGTCCAAAGGCTGAAGAACCTGGAGTCTGATGTCCAAGGGCAGGAGGAATGGAAGGAGGCATCCAGCACAGGAGAAAGATGAAAGCCAGAAGACTCAGCAAGCCAGCTTATCCCACCTTCTTCCACCCACTTTGTTCTAGCTGCGCTGGCAGCCAATTGCATGGTGCCCACCCACACTGAGGGTGGCTCTTCCTCTCCCAGGCCACCGACTCAAATGTTAATTTCCTCTGGCAACAACCTCACAGACCTACTCAGGAACAATACTTTACCAGCTATCTAGGCATCCTTCAATCAAGTTGACAACTAATATTAACTGTCACAGTATCATCTTATCCTGAAGGAGGGCTGATTAGAGCTAGGCTCAAGCTGCACCTGGGAAAGCAGCTACAGTCCCTCATATTACCTGGGACAGGGCATATTTGGTGTTATATGGTTTACACAGTGATCTTGTTTTTGTGCCTGGGCAAAATTACAGTCTTGTTTCATATCACTTTAGTGTAGTCACAGAGTGACCACATCTGATATTGGTGTTTTATAAGGTTGTTCATAGCAAAAGAACAACACGGCCCAACACAGAGGACCAGGCCAGCTTCTAGCATGACCCAGGCCTAGCTCTGAGTTTCAAATCAGTTCCTGGAAGTCAGTCTGCTTTTCTCTTTCTGAACTGTTATTAAGTGTATCTTGTATGAAATTTGCTTCTTTTCAAATGTGGTTTTCCTGTTGAGGCTTTGAAGCTAGGCCTAAACCTCTTTGAGAATGAGCTGAAGGCTTTCCTCAAGTGAGGGTATTCTTTGGTCAGCCACTCAAAAAGTGAATCCATCTTTAGATTGGAAGGTGGTTTCAAAAGTCAACTTTTCACTGCATAGTATACAGCAGGTCCCTACATAACATTGTTTCATTCATTGTCATTTTGACATAATGTTGGTGAGAAAAAAAGAATTGCTTCCTGGCCAGGGCCACTGTGTGTGTGGAGTTTGCAGGTTCTCCCTGTTACAGTGGGTACCTAGTCAGGCATGAGCAGGGCAGGAGAGAGCTCCCCCCTCCACACACACACCAGGAGCATCTTGTGACCATCCAGTGATGGTCAAGGCAGTTGTTAACTGTCTTTCTAAAGTAGTCATTGGTCGCAGCCAGCATCAGAGAAAGGCAGTCTCCCAATAGAAAACACATGAAACTGGTGATCAGCCACTTCCTGACAAGATCTCAGGAGTTGAGAGAAGTAACACAAGACCGCAGAAGTAGGCCAACATATAAAACCCCAAGTCAAGAGGTTAAGCCACGCTCTTGACTCTTTCAAGTCACCCACTTGGCCCTCTTCCAAGTGTACTTTCCTGCCTTTCCACTCCTATTCTAAAACTCGCCTTGGTCTCTCCTTCTGCTGTACGGCCCTCAAATTCTTTCTTCTGAGGTGGCAAGAATTGAGGCTGCAGCCTCATTCATACAGACATGGATACGTTCCACTGGTGAGATCCCCATGACTGTTTTCTTTGGATTCTCATTTCCTCCCATGTCCTAAAGCTGTGTACATGAGGTGAATGGATGTGTCTAAGTGATCCCAGTCTGAGTGTGGGTTTGTGAGCACACCCAGTGACAGGATGGTTTCCTGTCCAGGCCTGGTGCCTCCCTGGCACCCTGAGCTGCCAGGAGAGGTGGGCCCTCAGTGACTCTCAAATGGAATAAGTGGGCAACTTTCTCATTTGTTTTTATTAATCTTTCTCAAATGTATATATAGCTTTCATTTCAGTGTTTAATTCTAGAAGTGTTTTGGTCTTTATTTAGAAGTTTGTTGATGTTTTGGCTGGGCATGGTGGCTCATACCTCTAATTCAGCACTTTGGGAGGCCGAGGCAGGCAGATCACTGGGGGCTAGGAGTTTGAGACCAGCTGGGACAGCATAGTGAAACCCCATCTCTATAAAAATACAAAAAAATTAGCCAGGCATGGTGGCGGATGCCTGTAATCCCAGCTACTCGGGAGGCTGAGGAGGAAGAATCACTTAAACCCAGGAGGCAGAGGTTGCAGTGAGTTGAGATCTTGCCATTGCCCTCCAGCCTGAGCAACAGAGCAAGACTCCATCTGAAAAAAAAAAAATTTGGTGATGTTTGTATGACCATAAATATGCCGTAGGAACTGTTTATATCAACTAGCTTATGTTAAAATTGGTGTCATTACGTCATTTTGTTTATACTCGTGGTTTCCTAGAACTTATCAGTGACGTTGAGGACTAATTATACTGTGACCATTTTTCTGGATCATGAAATATTTCAATAGTGGTCTCTAATGATGGGTGCTTAAGGGCACCATCCCTGGGGATGTCTTCTTGTATATTTTTAGGTGGGTCAGGTTAACAATGGGTGTGGAAGGGCACCATCTTTGGAGGTGTCTTATTCCATAAATTTGGGTGTAAATTTTTTTAAAGATTTCCAGGTGATTTTGATGTGTGCTCCTAGTTAAGAAAAAATATATCAGTATTTCTATATAGATGCTCAGTTTCTGGGCTATTCTGTTCCACTGGTCAATTTTTCCACATCCAGGGCCGGGCGCGGTGGCTCACGCCTATAATCCCAGCACTTTGGGAGGCCGAGGCGGGCGGATTACCTGAGATCGGGAGTCTGAGACCAGCCTGACAGACATGGAGAAACCTTGTCTCTACTAAAAATACAAAATTAGCTGGGCATGGTGGCACATGCCTATAATCCCAGCTACTAGGGAGGCTGAGGCAGGAGAATCGCTTGAACCTGGGAGGCGGAGGTTGCGGTGAGCTGAGATTGTGCCATTGCACTCCAGCCTGGGCAACAAAAGCGAAACTCTGTCTCAAAAAAAAAAAAAAAATTTCCATGTCTGTCATCCTCACACATCTTAATTACTGAAATTTTGTAAGTCTCAATGCCTGCTAAGGAAAGCTTCCCACTTTCTCAAGGAGGGTCTTCCTTATTCATGGGCCTTTGCTCTTCCATATAAATCTTATAATGAGCTTGTCAGTTTTCACATAGAAACAGTTGAAATTTTGATTTTTAATCTATAGATCAACTTGGGGACAACTGACAAACTTTTAGTGGTATGGAGTCTTTGAATTCTTGTACCTAATTATTTCTCCATTTTAATGTTGTCATTGTTTTTCACTTATATTTTACAAATTCCTCCATACAGATCTTATGACTATTTCCCCACTGATTTTTCATGCCATCTCTACTGTATGCTATGTTATACATAGGATTGGGCCTATCCTTGCACTCCCTATTCTGTTTCATTGATCTACTTGTCTTTGCCTACACCAAAACTGCCTTTAATTCCATAGCTTTAAAGTAATTGCTCAATAAGCCTTGTTATCTGAGAGTTTCTCCCTGCCCCCAACTTTTGGACTGTAAGATGCTGACCTCTGGTTTAAATGATCATGACACGTATTAGAATATAGGCCCCATAATGAAGCTTCTCAAGAGAGCATTACAAAGAAACTTTGTCAACCTGTAGCTGCAGAGTTTTAAATTTCATTTAGATTTGGCACACCACTTTATTCAAAAGTATTTATTTCCACAAATTTTTATCCACAGCTAAATATTACAGTGACTATTACAAGCATTTTTCTATAAACAAAGGTGTAGTTTACAGATTTGTGCAAAGTGGGAAAATATTTTCATCAGTAGTCTTTCTTCCATGGTGTTAGATTCACCCCTGAATATGATCTGAACTCTTTCAGAGAGGCAGTCCTTCATCTAAATGTCAGTTGGTGGCAAAATGTTATATTCAAATCTGGATTATTCTGATACAGTGTCACTTTAGAAAGTAGCTTAGTTTCATTTCCGATTGATCCCCTTTGTTGGAATTAGAAATTTTTTGAAAAACAATCTTTTGTATCTAATGACCTTTATAATTAAAAAAACCCTGTCCTGTGTTTCTCATTGGCATTAACCTCTGTGTACACCCTCTAATTCTCTAATTATGGCACCAGTGGGTATAAAAAGTGAATTATGGTTATTTGGCTCATGCAGCAAATTAATTGGAGAAACTGACCACAAATATTCTGTGAAGAACTACAAGGTCTTGCCCCATGCTGTCCCATTTTAGTGACCATTTAGTTATGTAGGCATTATACAAATGCCTCAATTTAGGACACCCTTGCTGTCTTAGTAGTTCAAGTGTATGAAAATTTACTTTATGCAGAAGAAATGAATTCTAATTTATTGGTTACTGGAATCTTAATGTATGAAAGCTCTAAGTAAATATTTGATGAATTGATGGTAGCAGTGTTGATTTTTAACTGTTCCAAGCTCCTAGTTTTGTTTTGTTTTTACAAAAGCCTTAAAATTTAGTACTAGGGAAATCAAAGGAAGCAACTCCCACTGACATGCTTCATGGAAAGGGGAAAAACATCTACCTTTGGGTCTAATCTGCCTCCTAGGTGAGCCTACAGGTACTGGAACTCTAACTGCAACTATGAGGGCACAGGGAAAATGCATGTATGTAATATGCTTGTCAGCCTCAGCAACAACTCATGTGTACATTCACATTTACTATAAGTAAACAGGTCCCATATAATACTTAAAACACAAGTTTTGATCTATAAATATTTGATTCTTAATATTTAAAATGCTTCTAATGTTTTAAAAGACAAAACTCCCCCATGATATCACCTTGAACATTAAAATTATTCCCACAGCAACACTTATTTCAGATAAACAATTGATGTCAGTTATCTTAGTAACCGCTAAAGGCACCTGGTAAAAAAAATGTCAACTAAATTTTAAATATTAAAAAATTAAAGAGACATCTAATGCAGAGTTCAAACCTGAATTGTTAAAGAGTCATTACTGATTTCATGACACTGATAAATGTTTGAATTGAAATGATTTTTTAAAATGCAGAGAAAATGCTAACAAAAGATTATATAGTTCCCCTAAAGATGCTTCTTCTAACCTCCAAGTATTAAATAAGACAGATCTAAATATTAACTACATATAAAGTATATATTTGTTAGTCATCTGTAAGTTTTAAGTACAATTCCAGGATATACCTTTATCTTTTGGAAGAGAAGAACTAAATCTGCCATTTCTTAGGCTAAATGGACTATTCATAAGGTCCTTCCCTCTCCATTTATTCTAATTGCCAAGCTTTTATTCAGTAAGCTCTTGGCACCTAGTGATTAACCAGTGACAGCAGAGAGTAGTGACCAAGAGAGATGGAGAGAATGATGGTATAAGACAGTGTATAAGGATAGTAAGCCACTGTGTTTGTGGAACCACTGCATGTCAAAACTCCTTAACACTCTAACAAGGCATTTTTGGTCTTTTAAGGACGGTCCTTACATAAGAGACTCACTTTCAAACTAAAGTGCATTAAAAAACAAATTATCCTTCACAAACAACTTTAAAGAGGTAGCCACAAACCCAGTTGTTTTAGATTGGCCTTCTAAATGAAGTCAGCACATGGATCCATGGGTAAGTGTCATGGACGTCAGTGATTATGTAACTGTAACTGAAAGAAAAAGGCACAGCTCTGCAGATGCCCAAGAGAAGCCGGCATGTTTAATGTGGATGTAGAGGGGATAATGCCCATGACAACTGATTGGAACACAATGTCAGCAGCCTTAACCCAGGCTAAGACTGGCCTAAGCCCCAGGAGATGCAGAGAACAACTGAGGAAGCTGTGCTCTAAGGGCACAGTGCAGAAGGTAGCGTGGAGTGTGCTGTGTTTCCAAGAGCCTTTTAAGTTGGGTGGTTGAGTAAAAGAGGGTGGAGGCAGGCTGTTCTACTTCCAATTCATGGATAAATCTTATTTTCTCAATGTAATACAGAGGCTGTTCTTCTATGATTTGCAAATACCATTTTTTTCTTATGGGAACAGCATACTGCTATCAAGAAATAGGGAAAAGACAGTAAAAAAAAAGTGTGGAAAGAATATGGGTTTCCAATTGAATGCTTGCTTTTGAAGAAACCAAAAACAAGTTAAAAAAAATTCTAAGAGCAGCAAACATCTAAGCCTGTTATATTACTGAATTACTTTTTTAAAATCCTTATTTTGTGGGAGAGATATTTACAATTTTTTGTGTGCTAAATTTGAAAAACATTGAAAATAACCTGAAAAGGGAAAGTTGACCTAAGCCATTTTATTCTCTTAAAAAAAAAAAAACTCAAACTTTTGTATAATATCCCTGAACTGATAATTTTTGAAGGTTTTTCAGATGATCTGATGTGCGAACTTTAGTTTGTTTTACTATTTGGTTTCTGGAACAGTAGAGCATTATGTGATGCTCTTACTGGAAGCTTAATGGTATTAAGAGATTAAAAGCTTTCATATTGACTTGTTTGGTTTTTACATCTATAAATAAAACAAGTTTGTTATCCGTTTCTAATATTTAGCTTATATACATTTTTGTGAAGGTTTTGTGGGACTTGGAAAGTGTATGGACTAGCATCAGAAACAAAATATTTTTCCATCTTTCTCACTTGGAGTTTGGGATAGCAGCATTTTAATAATCTCGTCCATTAAACCAAGATAACACAAAAGCGTTTGAGCACACTGAGGACTGGCACTTCTAATTTTGCTTCAGAAACCAGTACTCAAAATGTCTGGTCTGGAGGTCAGTTACACCACTGTCTTTGTATAATCAGCCATTAAAAAATATTTTGGGAATATTTCTCAGAAGTCTCATCCCCATATTTTTGTTCTTAAAACATCTCACCACAAACTCAACCACACCTATGGTTTGCAAACTTTGGGAAATGTCAGTATATGCCATTATCATGGTTATTAGTACCATTATTTGTTAAAGCCCTTTGAAGGCAATTTATGTGACTTATATATATTTGGTATTTTAATTTGGACATTCTCTAGTTATATGCAAAGATCAAAACTAGGCAGCTTCATTTTATAGAACTGGCACCTTTTATATGTCTATGGGGACTGCTTGGTGTCTATAAATTATGTGTATGTGTTGGACTGAAATCAAACTTAAAATCTTCCACATTTCAAGTGTTTTTATTCTGAGCAGTAGGTACAAAAAATAAGGACATAGTTGTGTCTAATTCTGTATGGTTCAGCACCCTCCACAGGCTGTCAATCTCTGATTTGATCTACTTTTACCAGATTTAACAGATCCTTGAATTTACTTTACTGTATATACTTCCTTCTTGCTCACATTGGGAATCAAACTAATGCTGGAAACATGCATCTTCAGACTTCATTGAGGAATTCCAGATTGAGACACGCTGGGATGTGGATTGAGTCCATGGTTAGAGAAGATGGATTAAATGGAAACAAAACAGGAAACATGTGCTTGGCATCTAATAGCAGTTGCTGAGGGTCATTCCGCTCTTGTAGTTGTGCCTATGGGGAAGAATAAGACCATGTAAAGTTTGAGTACCCCTAAAAATAGCCAGTTTAAGTGAATTCACAAAAGTGAGTTGGCATATATCATGGAAAGATTTCTAAGACAATTAGGTAGAACTTCAGGACTAGGAGAATGTGATCTCCTCACCCTTGAGGTATTTAGTGGGGAGAGAAGCCCTGACTTAGACTTCTTGGAGATCAGAGGGCTGTAAGCACTCTCCCAATTCTAGCATTCTTTAAAAAATTGTCTAAGGGAGAATATAAAATACATCTCAGGTGCAAACCATATGGAGAGGCACTATAGTGAAGTGGCCAAGGGCATGGGTTTTTTTTTAGGTAGACAGCTGAGCTCTAATCCTGGCACCACCCTGGGCAAATTCCTGAATTTTTTTTATGCCTCAGTTTACCTGTAGAATGGGAGAAGAGTACATCACATAAAATGGCAGAGTAGGAAGCCCTAGGGATTGGTCCCTCCACTGAAGCTACCTTGAAGTAGAAACAGTGATTGTCAACTATCTCATAACTCTGGAACTTGACTGGACATTTATAACAATCGGGGGACTGATTGGTAAAGGGAGAGGCTGCTGATCTTTGCTAAGGGAACTGTGTGTGTGACCCAGCTACTATCCCCCTCTCTTCAGCTCCCCTGAAGCTATGGGGATAGCAGCTCACATTCCTGGAGGAGCTAGCTGGCCAGGGCAGGCAGTGGGACCTTGTCCTCCAAAAATCTGGGGTTGTGCCCTTTGATCTGGTGGGTCCCAGCAGATGCCTGTCTTGGTTTAGACATTCCTTGGGATGCAATGGCTTCCACTAGTGGCATCAACTGGAAAATTTAAAGGCACAGAGCCCCTCCCTGCTTCCTATTTGAAGCCAGAAATTTTAGGAAAAGTACAAAAACTGAAATGAAAAATTGACTAGAGAAGTTTAACAGCAGACTTGAGCAGGCAGAAGAAAATCAGTGAATTTGAAGATAAAGCAATTGAAATGATCCAGTCTGAGAAGAAAATAAAAATAATGAGGTAAAAATGAACAGAGCCTAACAGACCTATTGGACACCATCAAGTATACCAACATACACATTACAGGAGTACCAGAAGGAAAAGAGCAAGAAGGGGGCAACAAAATATTTGAAGAAATAATGCCAGAAACTTCCCAAATCTGATGAAAGACATGTATGTAATCATCCAAAAAGTTCAATGAACTCCAAGCAGGATAAAGGCAAAGAGATTCACAGTGAAACACATTATACTAAATTGTCAAAACCCTAAGACAAAGAGGGAGTCTTGAAGGCAGTGAGAAAGAAGTGACTTGTCACATACAGTCGTCCCTCAGTATCCATGGGGGATTGGTTCCAGGAATTCCCACAGATACCCAGATCCATGGATATGCAAGTACTGCTGTCAGCCCTGTAGAACCTATAGATAGAAAAAGTTGTCCCTCCATAGCTACAGGTTCTGCATCCTGTGAATACTGAATTTTGAATCTGTGGTTGGCTGAATCTGCAGATATGGAACCTGTGGATATGGAGGGCTGACTGTATAAGGTATCCTCAAATAAGATTAACAGCTGTTTTTCATCAGAAACCATGGAGGCTAGGAGGCAGTGGGATGACACAGCTCAAATCCTGAAAGGAAAAAATCTTGTCTGCTAAGAATTCTAAATCTGGCAAAACTACCCTTCAAGAATGAAGGAGAAATTAAGTCATTTCCAGAGACAAAGAAGGACATTATATTTTAATAAAAGGTTCAACTCATCAAGAAGATATAATAAACATCTGCATCTAGCAACAGAACCCCAAAATATTTGAAGGGAGAATTGACAGACTTTAAGGGAGAATAGTTCTACAGTAATGGTTGGACATTTCAATACCCCATTTTTAATCATGGATATAACCAGATAGAAGATCAATAAGAAAATAGAGGCCATGAACAACACTATAAACCAATTAGTCCTAACAAACACATATGGAACACCCCACTTAACAGCATACACATTCTTCTCAATGCATATGGAACAGTCTCCAATATTCAAACAAGTCTGAATAAATTTAAAAATATTAAAGCCATATGAAATATTTTTTCTGATTAGGATGGAATGAAACTATAAATCAATAAATGAAAGCTGCAAAATCCACAAATATATGGAAAATAATAAGTTCTTAAATAGCCAATGGGCTAAAGAAATCACAGGGGGAATTAGGCAATAAAAATATAATAAACCAAAGCTTATGGGATGGGATAAACAGTGCTAAAAAGTTTGTAGCTGTAAATGTCTACATTAAAAAAAAATCTCAAATCAATAACCTAACTGTATACCTTAAGGAATCAGAGAAAGAGCAAACTAAACCTAAACCTAGAAGAAATGAAATAACATAAATTAGATGGAAAAAATAGAGAACAGATCAATACCCAAAACAAATGAAATCAAAGTTGGTTCAAAAAATTGACAATTTTTTTTTTTTTTTTTTTTTAAGATGGGGTCTTGCTCTGTCACCCAGGCTGGAGTGCAGTGGTGTGATCTCTGCTCGCAATCTCCGCCTCCCAGGTTCAAGTGATTCTCCTGCCTCAGCCCCCCAAGTAGCTGGGATTACAGGTGTGTGGGAAGACTAAAATGAGAAATTAGCAAATCAGAAATGAAAGTGAGGACATTACTGCCAATTTTACAGAAATAAAAAGGATTATAAGAGAATACTATGAAAAATTTAACACCAACAAATTGGATAACCTAGATGAAATGGACAAAATCCCAGGAACACACAAACTACCAAAACTGATTTAAGAAGAAATAGAAAATTTGAATAGACCTATAACAAGTAAGCATATTGAATTAGTAATTAAATATTTCCCAACAAAGGAAAGCCCAAGATGGGCTTCACTGGTGAAGACTATCAAACATTTAAAGAAGAATTAACACCAGTTCTCAAACTCTTCCTAAAAATCAAAGAGGAAGGCACACTTTAACTCATTCTATGAGGCCAGTATAACCCTAATATCAAAGCCAGATAAAGACCCTGTAAGAAAACAAAACTATATTCATCCCTTATAAATACAGATGTAAAAGCCCTCAAGAAAATACTAGCAAACTGAATTCAGTAAAAGGTTAAAAGGATTATACACCATGACCAAGCAGGATTTACCTTCAGAAAGCAAGGTTAGTTCAACATAAAAATCAATCAATGTAATATACCACATTAACAGAATGAAGAGGAAAAAACCCACATCATCTCAATCGATGGAGAAAAGCATTTGCCAAAATCCAACTTTTTTAATGATAAAAAGATAAATCCCTCCATGATGAAGACCATATGTAAAAACCCCACATTTAACATCACAAATATCACACTCAGAAAGTTTTTCCTCTAAGATCAAGAATAAGATAAGGATGCCTGTTCTTACCACTTCTATTCAGTATAGTTCTAGCCAGGGCAATTATACAAGAAAAGAGATAAGAGGCAGCCAATTTAAAATGATCCTCTTGCAGACAACATATCTTACATGTAGAAAAACGAAAAGAATCCACACACACACACAAATATTGCTAGAGCTAATAAATGCATTCAGCAAAGTACATAATAAAAAAAACACATAAAAATCAGTTGTATTTCTATTCACTAGTAATGAATAATCAGAAAGAAAAACAATTCCATTTACAATAACATCAAAAAGAATAAAATACTTAGGAATAAATCTAGCCAAGAAGGTGCAACACTTCTGAAAAAGTCAAGACCTAAACAAATGGAAAGACACCCCATGTTCATGTACTAGAAGACTTAAGATGACAATACTACATAAAGCAATCTACAGAGTCAATGCAATCCCTATCAAAATCCCAATGACGTTTTTTTCAGAAATCTAAAAAAATCCTAAAATTCATATCAAACTTCAAGGGATCTTGACTAGCCAAAGCAATCCTGAAAAATAACAATATTGGCCAGGTGCAATGGCTCATGCCTGCAATCCCAGCACTTTGGGAAGCTGAGGTGGGCAGATCACCTGAGGTTGGGAGTTCGAGACCAACCTGGCAAACATGGTGAAGCCCCATCTCTACTAAAAACGCAAAAATTTGCCAGGCATGGTGGTGCATGCCTATAATCCCAGCTACTTGGGAGGCTGAGGCAGGAGAATTGCTTGAACCTGGGAGGCGGAGGTTGCAGTGAGCCAAGATTGCACTACTGCGCTCCATGGGTGATAGAGTGAGACTCTGTCTCAAAAAAAAAAAAAAAAAAAAAAAGGAAAACAAAATTGGAGGACTCACACTTCCCATTTGAAAACTTTTTACAAAGCTATGGGAATCAAAACAGTATGGTACTGGTATACAGACAGACATATAGACCAATAGAATATAAGGGCCCAGAAAAAAAGAAACCCTCATATTTTTGGTCAATTGATTTTTGACAAGGGTGCCAAGTCCATTCAATGAGGGAAAGGGCAGTGTCTTTGACAAATGGTGCTGAGACAACTGGATATCCACATACAGAAGAATGAAGTGGGACATTCACCTTATACCATATACAAAAATTAACTCAGAATGGATCAAAAACTTAAAGGGAGCTAAATCTGCAAAGCTCTTAGAAAACATAGGGGAAAGTATTTATGGTTCTTAAAAATGACATCAAGAGCATAGGAAACAAAAAAATATACATAGTTTGGACATCCTCAAAATTTAAAACTCCTGCATCAAAGGACACTATCAAGAAAGTGAAAAGACAACCCACAGAATGGGAGAAAATACTTGTAAATCATATCTGATAAGGATTTAATATCCAGATTATACAAATAACTCCTACAACTCAATACCAAAAAGATGATAATCTAATTTAAAAATGAATTAAAGACTGGAATAGATATTTCTCCAGAGAAGATATACACATGGCCAATAGGCACACGAAAAGATGCTAGTCATCAGAGAGATACAAATCCAAACCACAATGAGATGCCACTTCACACCCATTAAGATGGCTATAATTTTAAAAAGCTGGAAAATCACAAGTGTTGGTGAGGATGTGGGGAAACTGGAACTCTCATGCATTGCTGGTGGGAATGTAAAATGGTATAGCTGCTGTGGAAAAGTTTGAGGTTCCTCAAAAAGTTAAATATAGAGTTACCATATGACCCAGTAATTCTGCCTCTAAATATATGCCCCAAAGAACTGAAAAATGGATCTCAGCTACTTGTGCAACAATGTTCATAGCGGCATGATTCCCAATAGCCAAAAGGTAGAAACAGTGCAGTTTCCATCAACCAATGAATAGACAGAATGGGATACATAAAGGGAATATTAGTCACTAAAAAAATGAAGTTTTTATGCATGCTACAACATGGATGACCTTTGAGAACCTAAGTGAAATAAGCCAGACCCGAAAGAATATCGTATGAGTCAACTTATATGTGATATCTAGAATTTACATATAATTTACATATAGAAGCCTACCCAGGGTTGAAGGGAAGGGAGAATATTATTTGCCCAAATGGGTAGTGTTTCTGTTTAGGATGATGAAAGAATTTTGGAAATAGTGGTGATGGTTATGTAATATTGTGAATATACTTAACGCCACGGAACTATACACTTAAAAATGGTTAAAATGGAACACACATACCCCAAAACCATGGGATGGAGAAGAGTATCCTTCTGATAAGGTTGTGAGGATTTAAAGAGTTAACAGGTGTAAAGAACACAGAGTACCATCACTGGCACATAGTAAGTGCTGTATTTGCTGTTATCAGTTTTATAATATGCTCCTTTGTTCCTCCTGCCCATGCATTAACCATTGACCTCTGAACCATGAACTGCTGGTAGAAGCTGTACTTTTACAAAAGTCAATAGGGTTAACTGTGGGAGTATTGCCAAAAAGGAAAATCAATATATCCTGATTTTGTGAAAACACAATTTATTTTTCTTAAACCTCGAAACAGGCCATAGTCAGTAAATACATAGCAGCATTTGAAAATCGCTGGGAAATAGGTTTACAGAATGAAGTCAGCTGGAGCATGGCACTGTAAGATGGCTCTATAGTGGCAGGGGAACCTAGAATTGCCCACGTTTTCATCCATTACCTGAATTATGAATAGAAAGCATGACTTAAATTTCCAGTACCCGTGTGTTTGGCATGTTGAAAGATGGGCCAAAATTTTAAAGAAATTTTAATCATTTGAAAAAGTGGTTTGAAATAATGGGAGAGAAGCTTAAAGGAGAGAAAGGTATTTAGGGAGGAATAAGCAACTAGCCTCACTAATTCAAGATACTCAATGATGGCTCTGGTGTGGCCTGGCAGAATGATTCTCTGGGATTGTTGACAGCTCACACACAGCCCACTCTGAGGTTTGCTGCATTTATTATCATGAACCTATCACAAGGCATATGTACGTAAAATGTGAAATGGCAGGAGGCTCTGGGAAAAAAAGTCATCTTTGTAGCACTTTAAGGGCCCTTGTATTTCTCCACATTAGTTAGATGTGACAGTAGACTTCACTACCTAAAGGGTTTGAAGAAATTTTAGAGAGTATAAAAATGGGAAAAGAAAGTGAAATATTACCTGTATTATCACAATTCAACAGCAAAAGGCATGTATACATTTAATCAATTAAAATATACAAGGTGGTCATTTCACAGAAATCCTCCTGTGAATGCTTTGGTGAGTTTAACAACTTCAAATTTACATTTTTAAAGGTCAGTACAAAGCTATAAAAAGCCCAGAGCGCCCAAGCAATGGTTTGCTTTAACAAGTAACTTGTCTTTATCACACATGTGAGTTCAAATGTAGGAGGGCAGGACTGATTGTTCACCATTTCTTCTGAGCATTGTATATGTAGAAACAACATAAAGCTATAGCTCATGAAAAAAAATATTTTGCTAGAACTGCAAGACACTGAAATTGATTACTGAGGAAGATTCAGAATCTGACTGTACATATTTTGAGAGAATAGTTGGGCTTAACCTCCATTATATTTTTCCTTTGTCCTTGATCCATTAAACCTGCAGTATGATTTGGCATATATTTTTTAACCTGAATTCTCATAAACAGTGGGGTTGCCAATTTATGAGCAGTTATAGTTCTCCCTCTAATGTGTGTCTCAGATATTCGAAACTAAACAAGACTTTCTAAACTTGCACTTTTGTGTAAATTATCAGCCCTCCATAAAAATCCATATAATGGGTCCAGGTTCAGATATCTCAGTGGCTTCTGTCATCAAACTCTTCCCATTCAGCAGCTGACTATGAGCATCCTAACTGGATCCTTTCTGTCAGCGCCACCCACAACCCCGTTGTTATATTCATGTTGGTGAGTAGAGAGACTCACTCTGCCTGCCCCACTCTGCGGCCTGTGTCTTTAACAATCGACTGTGTTTCTGTCATTGCCCTTAGGAGAACAACCTTTAGTCTGACTAGGCACCACTTCCCAGACGTTCCCTCTGTTGGCCTCTGTTCCCTACTTAGGTGCTGGGCTAAAGTTCATTTAGGCTTTTTTTTTGCCATGGCTCTTTTCAAACCCCTTTTTAGCTCTTTTCAGGGCTCTCTAAATCTCTGGATCTACATTGAAACACTGTAAGGAGCTCCAAATAAAATCCCAGGAGTATTCCAAAGGGAACAGGTTCTTGTACAAAGCTTCATGTTTCCTCATGTTTCTTCAGTGTCTTTGATAAGCCTCCATTTGGTTCCCTTTTTCCTGACTCTCCCTCTGATGACTTCCCCCTGAACCCCTTTTTAATCCTTGTTTTGTGTCAATATCCCTTCACTGGCCAACAAGGTCATTTAAAAGTTTGAGGGAGTGCTATGTCTCCCCTGAGGTGCTCCCCACAGGTAATCATGGGAGAAGTGTGGCCTGTTTTCTGAATCACTGCGACATGACTATCATTCCAACACTGTCACAGTTACTATCACATGCAAAGGTCAGGCGCTCAGCCATCACCTTGGGCTCGGCTTAAGGAAGCTCATCTTTAAGTAAAACATTCCCATCATCTTAGGAAAAGACAGATTTAAATAACCGTTTTCCCTAATACATTTTCTTTCAAGCATTTTCCTAAAAGCAAATATTGTCTTTTTTTTTGAGACAAGAGTCTCGCTCTGTCGCCCAGGCTGGAGTTCAGTGGCGCAATCTCTGCTCACTGCAAGCTCCGCCTCCCAGGTTCACGCCATTCTCCTGCCTCAGCCTCCCGAGTACTGGGACTACAGGCGCCCACCACCACGCCCGGCTAATTTTTTGTATTTTTAGTAGAGACCGGGTTTCACCGTGTTAGCCAGGATGGTCTTGATCTCCTGACCTCGTGATCCACCCGCCTCGGCCTCCCAAAGTGCTGGGATTACAGGAGTGAGCCACCGCACCTGGCCTATATTATAAGTCTTAGACAAAGATTTAAGAGCTCAAATTGCTTTCTGTAAAGAACATTTCTTAGTTCCATTTATGGTTAGGGCTGATATTCTGCTGACATTGTTAATTCCATTTGGTGCTAATAGTTCAGTAACATGCTAGTGGCAAATGAAATAATGCTTAAACTATGTCTATAATCTGAGAGGCAGAGATGATAAAAGTTGAGTTTTCTGTGTGTAAATAGTAAGTTACTCATGGGTGATATGGTTCATGTTTACCTAAGTAGAAAGTCTAGGAAGGTAAGGTCTCCTAGCATATATGTAACCAGTATTTTAGTAATAAAGAGAAGCAAGATTAAAGCCCAAATTTTTAATTTCCTTTATAGTCGTAGACTGGACTTTATAAAATTACTATCTTAAAACTCACCTGGATTGTTCGTATAAAGGCCACTGTTACCCGTTCTTCAAATTCATTCAGGGGAGTATAAAGGTTTAAAATTTTGACAATCTGTTGGGGATAAAAACGGAATTTAGCACAGAGCTAAATGAACATGAGACAACTTTTGAACTTTAAAGAATATGTGACATTGGTACAAGAGTATGATCCTCTTTAGACAAGGCCCACAACACAGATGGAGCTGGACTGACATTTACACTTGCAGCCTGCATCCAGTAAACTAGAGCCCACAGCTTTGTCAGGTGGATCTGAGCCCTCTCACCGAACTCATGTCTCCTGTAAACCCACCTGCCCCTCCCCACTATGCTCATTGGTATACCCAATGAAGAGTTTAGAATGCAGTTGCCTGAAATCCCCAGCCTCATATCTACTAGTAATTTAAAGGTTTCTTCTGAAGAGTACTGGAGATCTTACCTTAGATGAGGAAGGTCTTGTTTAATACCTAACTACCCCCTGTCCCCCAACATTGTTTACAAATGAGTATTTGAACAGGAGATACTCTTTTGTCTGCCTACCACTGGTTTGGTGGAAGTAGACTGCCCAAATGCAATGCCAGCTGCATCTAGAAGGAAACTTACTTTAAGTGAAATGTATTTAAAGAGAAGAAAAATGTTTGAAGACTTTCTGGAAATGTTTACAGAAGGAAGCAGTTTTTTAAAGAGTTCGATATTTAATATTTTAATAGTAAGCAGAGGAGGTAAGGAAAGGTGTTCACTTTGCTATATTAAGATGTGTTTTTCTGTACTGAGTTTGGATTTTGTTATTTATCTTTCAGGGACTGGCAATGTGTCGGCAACTGAATCATGGTTATACATTTTTTAGGGAAAAGGAAAGTAACACTTAAATGCCCCTAAGTTCTTAATGACTTCATTTAAAACAATATAAATGAGTGTGAGTGAAAATATGACCATATTGAAATTAGTTTTAAAGAAAAGTTTTTTCTTACAGTTATATTTGTAAAGAAAGCAAATACCTGATGCTGCCAATTTCTGAAAATTTGTGGATTTCTATGTAAGAAACATTCCAGAATTCATTATATTTAAAGAAGTTTTTACCTAAACTTGACATTTTGTGAGTTTGCTACCTTATCTTTTTAAGTGAGTAAGAGGGATAGAGAGTTACTAGAAAACAGTATCCATGGCATCTTGTTTCACAGACCAAACGGTTTTTGGTTCATCTAGGAATAGCCCATCAGCTGCACTTCAAAATTGTCTCATTAGGGGTATATAAAGGGTGGGAGTGCAACACTAACAAATAACCACCAACGAGAACAGACTTGGAATGGACTCAGGGCTTCCTTGGAATACCATGGTTGACAGAGGTGCAAAGTGACTGTACCTGCTGGGTGCTGAGGGAGGTACACAGGGAGCAGATGGCCTCTGCGTCCTCCTGGGTTTTCTTCTTTAATTGCAGGAGCTGGGCTGCTTGGATCAGAGGTTCCATGGTCTGAACTGCTCCACTCTGGTGAAGGTTTCTTCCCCGAAGCCACTCCTCAAGCTGACTTATATTGTACCTTAGCCATAGGTAGAAAGCAAGCTATGTTAAGCCGGTCCTCCTAATTCACTGAGAAGGGGACACCTGTTGTGTTTTGCAGGCCCGCTGCAGCTAGTGCCATTATTTATCTCACATGGTTAAAAAGCATGGCAAGTGCCTTGCACTCAGGAACTATTTGTTGAATAAGGAATGAATAAATGAATGAGTGGGTACTTAAAATCAAGCAAAGATGAAATACCTGAAGTGTCTACATAAGTTAACAGGGAAAAACAGGCATTAAATATTCTGAATTGTAAGTATTTATATTTAACATTCACAAATGTATTTATACTTCTATGTGAGCCTTCATGCCTCTTAACTCATTGAGTTTTCTCTCTGACCTATCTGCTTTGTATTCAGTCTTTAACTTAGAGTATGTCAACATCTTTAAGCTTTGAACTAATTTGTTTACCAAGTCAACCATCTCAGTGTTCGACGGATTTCACCAACAGGTAAAAAGGTGATGGATTTGAGTCACAGACTGATGGAGACAAGGACTGTCAATTAGATTTGGATTTCATTTTTAGAAACAGCAGTCTTGTGTTCTGATTCTAGCTGCAGTCAGTGAGGGCCCACTCTATCTGTGTTGTTGGGGGGTGCTCCTCCCTTACCTGAGTTGCATGCCTGTGCTCCAAGAGCAGACGTCCTTCCGCAAGAGCAGGTTGTTAAGAGTCACTGCGTTGATCATGTAGAAGAGTTGTTTGAATACCTGCAGGATGATCTCAGGGTCCAAGCCCTGGTCACACATGACTGTATGAAAGGCATTCATCTGGCGGATGATAGCTTCCAGGCAGTATGAGTTATCCCCATCTGCCATGCTGGAGGAGCGCTTCCGGTAGCCGGTGGGCTTCACACCAGATAGACCCTGAATGCTCTCATTTTCCAACATGGCAGAAACTGAAATAAAAGCACAGTTAGAGAAGCTTGCATTCCCCACTAACAATGCAAAGATTGGACCACTCAAATCACTTAGTGCTCCGGGCTTTAGCAATGATACCATCCAGAGGTGTGCAATGTTGACATGCTTAGGAACTTATAACATTTGGCAAAAAATTTCTAATGTGTTGATTTCTGTATGGAATAAAACCGCTGTGGACAGCATTTTCATTTAATTTACTGGCAATAAGACAAAGATGATGGGCATGTACCAGCTCGATTTGGTATCGCCTGTGCTGAAGTCCACAGTTTGAGAATTGAGCAACCTGGGTGTCATCCTCGTCCAGCCACTGACTATGTAAATAAGAGCTTCATTGGTCCGTCATACTTACTAAGCAGCAATTACCTATGCACCAGGGGCTTTATGTTCAGTATCTCTTTCAATCTTCCAACAACTCTATGAAGTACTACCCATTTTTATGAGGAAGCTGAGGCATAAAGAGGTTAAATAACTTGTCTGAGGTCACACTGATAGGGAGTGGCAGGGCCAGGATTTAAACCCAAGTCTGTCTGACTCCAGAACTGCTGCTATTAACCTTCACATTATTCTGAGTATCTCCAGCTTGATATGTCAGTTCTCCCTCTGTCTGGTGCCTTATAAAAAGATTTCCAGACAGGAAGGAGGGTTTGGAATGAACCTCATTTCAAGTAATGTATTTCTAGATTGGTCCTTCTTGGGATTCACCCATAACCTACTTGTGTTGTAAGAACCTGGGGAAAGCATTATGAATAGGTCCAGGTACAGTTTCCTTCCCAGCCTTTGCAGAGCACAGTGAGTAATGCATCTACACATCATTTTTCTTCCAATTGAAAATGTAACTGCTCTCATTTCTCAATTCTGATTTCATGTTCAGTGCCCAAGTACACTGCTTGGTTCAAAGCAAGTGTCTCATAAATACTGATGCATCGTGCCGACTGCTGTGTCCTTTCGCATGAACACTCCTGCTTTTTTCCATGAATCAAGTTCATAATAGGTTAAGAGGGTTATGCTTTTTCACTGTATATGCATTTGTACCTTTTGAGTTTACATTTATTATGTATTAAAATTTGGGAAAAAATACAACATATTACAGAAAAAGAGATAAAGGGAAAGTCATCTATGCCTCTTGCACTGTGTCAAATACTTTCACAGCTTTTTAAGCATGATGTGCACACCTCAGTTCTGCCTTCACTGGAAGGTTCTGGCTTTCTGGAGGTCATGGCTAAGATATCTGGTTCCCGAAAGGCAGAGGGTGCTGACCACGCCTTCCCCTCATTTCAGACACCATGATGAGTGATGTAGCTCTCCTGCTGCCAGCTTACCTATCATCGGCTGTAACACGCCCTCGGCAATTTTAATGAGCTGCTGGTAGATCTGAATGGAAAGGTCACTCAGCACCTGACGGTATTCGGTGAGGTCAAAATTCTTAAGACAGTGTTCATTCTGCTTTGCAGTGTTCTGAGTCATGAAGCCCTGCAGAGGGAGAGGCGTGCACTACTGAGTTCTCTGGTCTGCTGGGCCCAGCACAACTTCCAGGGCTCTGGTAACTTTAGTCATCTATTTGGTGGGCAGGGGGCCTACTCAGGCCCTCCCTATGTAGATGATGTTTTACAAAACCCTGTCAGTTCTTTGAGGCCTCATTGATGACCCTTGAACTTGAAGGACGTAGAAAAACTCAACATGAGAGAGAAAGCCTGAATCGCTCAGTCCAAATCCCCGAGGCGAAGTGATTTCCCTACAGTAGCAAAACCCAGGTTGGTACCAGGTCCAGAGAAAGGGATCCCTGCTTTTTCCCTTCATCCAGTGCTTTCCTCAATATATCAGGTCCCCCTAAAATGTTAGATGATGTGCAGCCTCTAAAGGAGTGTGGCCATGGGCCAGATTATACGCTTGTATGAGGAGAAATTTTATACAGATTCTATCACTGGTTATCAGAATTAATAGATGAACTAAAGTGATTTCATAGCTACCGCACTGTGTCCTCTTAGCTTTCTGTATTAATCAGATGAAATCACATGTAAGTTAAGGGAACTGCTGATATCAGAAGGGCTCATGTGACCAATGTCCTTTTCATTCAGGCCTAGGGAAACCAGTATCTGCCAAAAAGATTAGTGCTCCCAAAAGGGCAACCATCTTCAGCAAGGCCTGTTGTACTGTGTCAAATACAAAGCCATCTTAATATGAAAAAAAGCAGGCAGAAAAGGGGATAATTGTAATGATGAAGATAGAGTCAATCATTCTTCCTTGTTATTTGGACTACACGGATCTGGTTATGCTGTGGTTCAGCTCTTGACCCAGAGAATATGAGCACATGTAACCACAGCCTAATGTAATGGAGTTCTAGGTCCTGCCCTAGCCTTATATAACCTCCCATTTAGAATGTGTATAACATTGGGTAAATGATGGACCTCAATGAAATAACATTACATGTAGTTCTATGCTTCAAGTAAATGCTTGGATATTATGATTTTGTAACAGAAGTCATGGGGTTTGAAATGGCTATTTCTTTAACCTTTGGCCCATCTCTTTTATAATAAAAGCAGGCCATCAAATGAAGTGCTGGTTCTTAGGAGAGAGATGGAGTCAAGCCAACTGCAAAGAAGGTAAGACTGAAAGGAAGGGCATATCCTTTTACTAACCCAGGGAGAAGAGTCTGTCAAAATTGGTTCTAGCACAAAAGATGGAATAAAGCTTTAAAAATGGTTGCACTATTTTGGTTTACACTATGTCTTGACCTTGGGAAGGGTGGATGGTGAGATATGTGAAAGGAAGGGGAAGAAAAGTTGGAAGACCTACAGGAACCTGTGAGCGGGCATATCTGGAACAAGCTGGGATTCTCACCAGAGAAACTAGAATGGAAACAAGCCACATATTACTAGGTCATTGGGCAGAGTGCAGAGCATGGGAGAAGTTCTTTCAGGGACCAAAGCTGGGAATGTGAGTTCCAGAAAAAGCTGGGCCTTACAGGTCCAGTGTGGATTGTGAAGTGATGGGGTTAGTAGTTGGGCCTCAGGTCAAGGAATCCAATTTGGATAAATGCATGGAGCTGGGCCTCCAGGTCAGTTTGCACACACGTAGTTCTGATTATGGTGTGCCTCTGTTCTTGTGGCCATCTTTGTCTATCTTGAAATGGACAGATTAATCAGTTGGCTTAGGAGACAGGGTGACCCACTAGGCAACTGAGCTCCCTGCCAGTATCCACTGCAGTGGGGCTTCTAGAGCTGATACAGAAATGTCAGGTTACAAGAGTTTCATGGAGACTCCCAGGGCCTCTATTGATCATGGGTTATGCAGACTCTAATTACATAACCCAGGAGTGCTTTTTGGGGCCCCTTGGGCTCATCAAGGCCTCCTAGAGGCAGGTCTCCTGTGGCCGGCCTTATTGCTGCTTCCAGCCACGAGGCATGATAAGGTGTGCCCACGGTCTGAGGTCCCCAAGGGTGCTCCAAAGACCCCACTGACCTCTGAGGGTACACAAAGCACTTCTCAACCACATTTGGATGAAGCAGGAATGCCTCCTGGGTGCCTGGCTCCCCACTCACCTCATCCCCGCTGTACTGCTTCAGACAGTGAAGAAGGCGGCAGGTGTTGGATAACCAGAATGACGTCATCTCAAAGTCATCATTGTGCTTCTGTGAAAAGAAAAGGACATCCTCAGCTCTAAGTGGCTCCCATCTGGTGAAATGCTTCCTCGGTACCTCTTTCCCCACATTTCCTACCCTTACCTAGTGTTCCTGAGCAGCCCTGAGGCTGGGCAGGGCACTTGCCAGTCACGGGGTTGAGACCCATTGCTGAGAGGCTGTGTGAGTGTTCCTCTACCACCAGGGATGGTGCACAGAACCCCCACCTTGGTCCCCTGATCAGTGGTGCACATACAGGGACACACATAAAGGACAGGCTGCCTTCCATGGCTGAAGAATGAATGCAAAGCTGAGTGACAGATGAGGCTCTGCCCCAGCAGCCCTGGGCTCTCGTCTAACCGCCTGGGCTAGCTGGCTCTGTTTCTGAACTGCCAGTTATCCAACACAAGGGATGCTAAAGAGCATAACGGCAAAATAGTTTGGTGTCCCATTTATCTAGATGTCAGAGGCATCATGGCTTTAACTCTCTAGAAAATGGCTACAAACCCTAACTAGGTGAAAAAGCCTGCTCAGCAACCCAAACAGCTATGAGACAGCTGCTGCATTAAAGCTGATGACTTCACGCAGCTCATTCTGTCAAGTAAGCGTTATCATTATTTAAATGACAGAGTGGTATGAGGTATGACCAAAAGAAAAAAAAAAAAAAAAGAAATGAGGTTGAATAGAAAGTGACTGCTGGGGCTGGGACATGCTATTTTAGCTCAGAATTAGGGAAGGCTTTCCTAAGGAAGTGACACTTGTGTCAGCCCTAAATTGGCCTAGACTGGCCGAAGATTCCAGCTGGATGGTGCTCACGAAAGAGGATCAAGGCTGGAGACACAAATCTGAGAGCCACGAGCATGTAGATATGTTTTAGAGCCGTGAGTGGATAAAATTGCCTCTGGAAGGCAATGCAGCTACTGAGGGCAGGAAACCAGACTTAAAGGCTGGCTCTGCAATTCTGAGCAGCAACCAGCAGCTCAGTGGACTCCAGAATTGGTTTGGACTCAGAGCTTTTGAGAATGGCTTGTATCCTGGAAGCAGTAATGTGTAAGAACTAAAGATGGTCTCTAAGAGCAATAATACTCGGGGCACAGGCCTGCTAGCAGGTAGAAATCCCTCTCACTGAGGGTTCATCTCCCTCAAGAATCTCACCTCCCCCACTGCCTGGCCCTCATCCATGTGTGGACAGGCCTCACCCTCCCTGCAGGCCAGGCTGTTTCTGCAGTGGCTGCACTACATTCAAGAAGAGCCTTGTGCCTTCAGGTGGCATTCCCGAGCACCTTTAACACCCTGTGGCAAGCCCTGTCCTGGCCCAGGTTGCCTCACCTTGGGAGGTGATGGAATGTCACAGCCCTCCCTGTGTTACCCCCCAGGGAAGCAAGCACCCGGCCCCTTGGAAAGGTGGAGAGGGCCCATGTTTCAGGGGTGTCCCTGAACTTGCTCCAGGGTGAGGCCCACACACCCTTGGCTGCAGCAGGATGTCTCCCTAGCACCTCTGGCAGTGGGCAGGCCAAGGCTTCTGTAAGCACTGGGCATGTCTGGAGGCTCAGCAGGGAGGAGCTGGAGGGCTACCTACACCAGAGTCCTGGGCTTCCTGCCATTGCTGGGCCTGAGCATCCTTCTCTGGGAACTGCCAGGCATCCTGGTTACATGGATGCTTCTGTGGCTCATTTACCTTCAAAGTTGGAGCCTTAGGAGAATTCACTACGCCAAACCCAGACACAGAGAAGCAACAGTAAGGGGCTGGCTTCACTCTACCCACCACAAACCATGACCTTCTGCAGGGGCTGCTTACTTTCAGGACTTTCTTAATGCCGTTGATGGTGGAGGTCAGCAGGGAGTGCACCTTGAGATCGTCGTTGGTGTAGTCCGCGTGCCGGATGCACATGTAGAGGATGTAGGCGGGGAGACAGGGCACTGTGCCCGACAGCATCTGGGGCTTCAAGTCTAAGGGCAACGACAGCAGCAAATGGCAAGAGTTAGATCTACGGGGGACATTGGAGGCTGTCAGAATCCTCATCTGAATAGACATGTTTTCAGTATTTCCCCATAGCTCATCTAGGAATAGATGTCTCAAAGAGGATTGGGAGAGAAGCCACCCAGGGTACCCAAACTCCCGAGCATGCCTACCAGTAGTTTCAGACACTATGGTTAAAAACACAAACAAACAAAACCACATTCCTAATTGTCTGCACTATAACACTGAAACAGGCTTCTAATGCCTCAGCCTAACAATATGGAGGAAAAGTGCCTGCAAGTTACACAGATGCCTCAGTCCGCAGCCAACAGGGGCCCATGGCAAGTGGAAGGCTGAGGACAGGGCCTAGCTCCCACATGGGGGCAGGAACTCCTGATTTGTGGGGACCACCACTTCCAGAAGGCAAGGGCTGGCTCCAGAATTAGACAAATTGTATGTGCCCAAAGACAGGGCCAGCCTGCTGAGGGCTAGGGAGGTTGGAACAATCTCTGGCCCATCAGTTCAGGAACAAATTACCCAGCCGTGCTTGCCCAGCTTCACAGCCAAATAGATCAGGCAGGCCCCCCTTCCCCACCCCGGTGCTGCTGCTTGGCATGCATCTCTCCAGCGGCTCTCTTACTTCCCCCAACTGCTCTCCTCTGTATCCCACACTCCTGCCCCTGCCTGGGCAAGGGCTGCTCTGGCTGGACTGGAAGGGCCTTGTGAGTCTCCCCATTAACTGCAGACTCAGCCCTTTGGCCCTTTCTTGCAAAAGGCCCTGGAGGGACAGGAAACAGCTGTCAGACCATTTTCTATTCCAGACCATGCCAGCTGAGCCAGACTTAAGGCAACAGGTGGTGGTAGAAGGCCAGAGAACTAGGGGGAAAGGCCTGGTGCAAAGGCAAGATGACAGGTGAGAATGGGGCAGGAGCACAAGGCCCCAGGGGTCTCACCATAGCTCTGCACTGTATCTCCAGCCCTTGTTCTTTACACTCATACCCTCCCAAACGAGGCCTCATGAGCCACCTGTAGGCTCAGAATGGCAACGAAGGGAGGCCACCTCCCTCCCACCTGCAGGTGGGCAGTATCCTTGCAAACCTTCTACCAGGCTGGTCCTGGGCTGGGCTCTGCTGCCAGCAGCTCCAGTTGGTACTTGGGTTACATTGTCCCTGCTCCAACGCATCCTTCTAGTTAAATGATAACTGTAGGCCATAATACTCTTGAGTACATGGTTGACATTTGGGCATTTTATAGGTCCAGCAGATGGCTGTGGATTGGCCATTGGCTCTAGTTAGAATGCCAGTCACATTTATCCAGGAAAATGTATTTTGTAGGCCCAGACTTCCAATCCATAACTTCTTACTTCAAACCTGATCCATGTGCAGATTGCAAACAACTTGTCCTGTCTTGGAATGTTCTATTGTGATTAAATAAAGCTTGTTTGGGTGCCCCAGCTAAATGTTAGCATCTTGGGGAAGAGACGATGACACTAGTTTTATTTCTCCTCCACAGCAACTGGCCAGTGGCAGGTACCTAAGAGGTAGGTGGTCGGCAGTCAAGTTTTGGCGTTTGTTTGGATGGGGTCTTTTGGAGGGAAGATGTCTGTGGGATTTTCCTAGGTAGCTCAGCAGGAGATGACCTTTCCTGGGGCCACCTGAGCAAGGGTCATCTCATGCTGGTGGCAGGGTTTTCTCTGTAAAAACCCTGGCAAATGGCAGGAGGGAGCCACCTGTCTGACACAAGCAGCCTTATTTATTGAAAGTTTCATTCACCAGAGATGAAAGGTTTGTTCCTAATTGCATTTGAACAAGATGCAGTCTGTTTAAGGAAGTTTAAGATAAACTTACACCACATTTAATTAATTGCTGGACAACTGTAGGGGAGATTAAGCTTTTTAAAAGAGCAAAATACATCTAAGAAGCAGGCTACTAAAAACACACAAACCAAACAGCTGGAGCAAATCTGTTTAAGGCAGATGTCACAATCTGTTCTTCCTGGGTCCCTCGGCCCTAGGCACAGTGCTCAGCAGAGTCGGACTTCAGTCTTACATAAGTTTCTCTAAAATAATGCTTGCCTTGCCTCTTATTTGAACTTCAAATATTCCTGCAAAAGCTACCACTCCTTTGAAAGCCTCACATTTGAGAAGGGTTTTGCAGTTTTAACACAGCATTTCGCCTTTGTCACACTTCACATCATGGGGCAGGCAGGTCAGTGTCATCATCCCATTTCACTAAGGTGCCATGGAGAAGGGAGCTGCTGGCTCAGGGTCCAGAGGATCAGACCACCAAAGATTTCTCCTCTTTCCCACAGGACTCTCTCCTCTAAGACTCTTCCTGGCTCTGCAGGGGGATGCTGGACTGGGTTGGTACAGAGCAGGGAGGTGGCCTGTTGCAGTGGCCTGTGGCAGATGGGGCACAAGACTGGAGGGGAGGGAGCTGGTATGACTGGCAAAGCAGCACTGGGCACAAACCTGAGCAAGCTGCACAGGTCACACAGACTCCCTCCTGGCCCTTGCTGAGCAGCCAAGAGGGACTCGGAGGGGCGGCAGGGGCTCCTCTTTTCACAGAGAAAACCCTGCCCTCTTGGCAGCTAGTGTGGAAGGTCTTTCAGTCCTAGGAGCCCAGCTGGGGAAGGAATTGTGAGCAGTGGTTCTCACAGCTGCCTGGTGGCCCCAGGGAGCACACGGGGGTGGGAGGCTGGCAGGCCAGCCCTGATTCAGCCACATGCCTGGATAAGAAACTGCAGATGATCGCAGGGACAGTAAAAGCCAACCCTGATGAACTTTGACAGTGGGACCAGGGTGATCCCAGACAGACTGCAGAAGCTCAGCATTCCTCACTTTAATGAGCCTGTGAATGTCACCTGGCATCTTGTTATGTGCCTTGCAATTGAGGAGGCCTGGCACGGAGCCCGAGACTCTGCATCTCTCACCCCTTCCCAGGGGTGATACTGATGCTGATGCTGATGCTGCTGGTCCAGGGACCATGTATGAGCAACGAAATATGAACTTTCATTCTCACAACTCCATGCCAGCGGCATGATCCCCTTTCCTGTGCTCTACACAAGAACACTGGTGAGTAGCACAGCCACGGCCATGTGCGGCTAGTTAGGAAAGAAGCCAGGTCTGAACACAGCCCATGTGATTCCAGAGACCACACCCACATGTGCTGTACCACACAGCACTTTAAACTGTAAAGTCCTAACCAAACAGAAGGAATCTGAATCCTTGATCCACTGCTTCCCAGCTGTGTGACCTGGGCAAGTTACTAGAGTGAGTCTCTGTTTCCTTCAGTGTAAAATGAGAAGGCAGCAGTTCTGACTTAAAGGGAGGTTGTGAGGATTAAAGGAGGGATGAGTCTGGTAGAGGATGTGCTCCAAAAGCATGAGCTTCCATCATTGCCAAAGCACTGTGGCCCGTAGAGAGCTGCACCAAGGAAAGGGGGCTGTGGCTGCTGCTGAGGAAAAGCATGTGGGTGGCTCCCCTCCCACTTCCATCCTATGGGCAGAACAAAGAAGCAGTGGGTCTTGCCATCGAGAATAGCAGCTGGACACAGCAGGAGCTGGGGGGAGGATGAGAGTAGGTGTGGGGAGTGGAAGATGGGGGCAGGTGCAAGGGCAAGTAGGAGACAGAGGGTGGGGGCTGTGCAGGAGGTGAAGGAAGGGGTGTGGGGGTTGTGCTGGGGATGGAGATGGGAGCGGGGGCTGAAGGAGGGGCAGGCAGCATAGGGTGGCACAGAGGGTCCTTACCTGTCACCAGGTTCCGGATGAGGAGGGCCTCATCCTCTTTGTGGTACTCCAGCATGCCCTGGAAATCCTTCTCTTTCCGCTGGACCGTGACCTGCCTGTTGAGCTCATGGCGCTTCCTGTCACTCTGGGCCAATGCCTGGGCAGCTGAGCAGGAAAGAAAACAGGAAGCATGGATGAGACTTCCAGCTGCAGGCCTGAGGGTAGCGGGCATCTCTGGCGGGTGGAGGATGGGACCTGGGGCAGGGGAAGGGGCATCTCTGGCAGGTGGAGGATGGCACCTGGGGCAGGGGGCATACTGGGTTCTCCAAGCTTCCACTCTCTTTGCGGAGTCTGTTCCTACAGCCAGAGCCACACCCCAAGTGTGAGGAGCTCAGCATCCAGCACTGGGGTCCACACTCTGGATAGGGGAGAGGAAACATCTGAAAAGGCAGGAGGCAGGTTTCGGACCAGAGAAAACTTGTGAAGGATGACAGCCAGCATGGTCTCTCACCACTCCTGCATAGCTGCTTCTCTTTCCCTACTGACTTCTAAGGAAAGGAGATACCGTTTTTCTGGGAAGTGCTTGGCCTCGGCCTGGCCCACTACACTCAGTTCCCTGTGTGTGGCCACAACGCGGCCATCGTGACACAGCCGCAGGGCAAACCCAGGTGTTCAGGGCAAGGCCTGGATACTGTCTGTGACCTGTGGGTGGTGGATCAGGGTGGTGATGGTGATAGTAAGGACACGTCCTCAGCCACTAAATGCAGGTTCAGGTTTAGGAAGCTGCCAAGTGCAGTCTTTGCAACTACATAAGATGATGACTATTTGGGAAGAGTTTCAGTGGCAGGGTTGAAGGTATAAAGGCCTGGTCAACCCTCACTCAGGCCTCTCCTCAGCCTCACACCATGGTAGAGGGACAGTGGGCAACCACAGCGTCACTCCCAAACACATCTCAGTGCTGACTGCACACGGGACGCTGTCCTAAGCATGGGAACAGATACAATGGCATGCTTAATCTGTCCCTGGCCAGTCGAACTAAGGAGACACATCTGTACATTCACATGGGAACACTACGACACAGCTCAGTCAGGCACCAAGCCAGGAGTGTGTGATGTGGGTGCTGGTGGTGATGGGCTGGAAGGACCCCACGGAGGAGGTGGGATGAAGGGTGGGTGCTGATGATGTATGTGCTGATGGTGGTGGGGCTGGAAGGACCCCACAGAAGAGGTGGGATGAAGGGCGGGTGGGACTCTCACATCCAGGTTCAAAGGGGCTGATCCACTGGGAAAGGACCAATGGAAGAGGACCAGGACGAGTGACACCCAGGGAAGGGTGCTCCATGAACTCCTAGTGGCTGAAGGGAGGCTCTGAGTGGAGGTGGGGGAGAGTGTGAGAGGATGAAGGCTGGCAGACTAGGGCTGGGATATCATTCTGCAGGCAATAAGGCAAAGGCAAAGGCCAGACAGTGCTGTGAAAAAAACAGGACTGGGAAGCTACTAAGCAATCTGGGAACAGGGGACAAGAACTGGACACAAGGGTAGGGGCAGACACAGAGAAACATCAGAAAAGAGGGCCTTTAGGAGTAAGCAAAGCTTGAAGCCAAGAGACTAGGAGAATGAGAAACTGGAGGAATAGCAAATCCAAAGTTGGTGGGCACATGGGCAGATATGAAGAGAAGTGTCCCCCTGGATAGAGATCACAGACATCCCTGCCCTCTAAGACCTTCCAGTCTAGAGGAGCAGGAGATTAAACAGGTAAAATGACAACTGTGATCAGGGTTGTGCCCAACACACAAGTGGGGTCAGGACTGTCTAAGATGAGACTCAAGCCCTGGGCATGTGGCTCCTGAGCTGAGGGTGGAAGGATGTGGAGGGGTATCCAAGCAGTGAGGGGCTGAAAGAGGGTTCCAAGCAGGGTGACATATGTAAAGAGTGACACAGTGAGATTTGCAGCAGGGAGTCAGAGGGAGAGAACATTCTAGGTCTTTCTGGAAGAGTGATTTAAATCTCTACCTGAAGATCCCAGATTGGAAGTTTAATCCTGACACTCCATAGCATGGAGTGAGGACCTTGGGGTTTAGGTCTTTGTGTTACACAGCATTCTTTCACATCAATCTTGCCTCCCAACTTCAAGCCGTTTGAGGGCAGGGACCACCAGGTCACCTCTGGGTTCCCCATTCCTCTAGCCCTGCAGAGCCTTGCTCAGAGTAAGCACCCAAACTGGCTGAATTCAAGTGTCTTTTGTCCATATTCTGGCAACTGCAGATGTGTAAGCTCATGGGATCCGACTTCTATCGCCTGGCTGGACTGGGCAGAGCCACCAAGAAATCAGTGATGTAGGAAGAATGTGCAGAGGGCAGGCAGACAGCTCACACCCACAGGCGTGGCCAAGTATACCTGTGATTCACAAAACACACTCACTCACACCCCCCTACCTTCTAGGTCCTGGGCTTTCTTCATGTAAATCTTCAGTTGCTTTTTGAGCTTCCTCTCATTCTTTTCCAGCTTTTCTACCAGTTCTTTAAGGTCCTGGAAGCAGAGGAAGCAGTGTGAGAACAGACATCAGCCCGGCCTGGGATGGTGGGGGTAAAATCCTGCTTGGAGTTGGAGGTGACCAGTGCGGCCCGTGGGCAGCTGTCAGAAATGCGCCAGTCAGGGACGCTGCCAGGAGAGCTGCTCTTCACAGGCTGTTGCCACCTGCTCTGGAACTCAGGAAGTGGGAGATGATGAGTCAGAGTCCATTCTCTCAAGGCAAGACTCCTCCCAGGTCAGGCTCTCTGGCGCCTTGCTGAATCCCAAGCCTCCCCAAGCCAAGCCTCCTCCGGTTGCCATGCCAACCCCCCAGCAGACACACTCAGCCTAGGAGTCCCAGGGTGGGGCGGGCAGCGCCCTGGGAAGGAATGGACAGGTGGAGGTGTGAGAATGCAGGGGGCAGGGAGGTTGGAAGAGCAAGTGGGCAGGTGAGATTATCCAGGGCCCAGAGGCAAAACAGGACACTGGTGTGGCCCCAGACCCTAGCAGCTGTTGCCACTGGAAGCCCATCAGCCCACTGAGACCTAGAACAGCAAGCCGCTGAGGGAGGAGTTTGCTGTCATTAATGTCACCTCCATCCCAGCTGAGCAGTGGTCCTCTGTGGCCAGGGACACAAAGAGGAGAAGAGGAGCCCTGCTCCATCACCATTAGAGCCGGCTTCGGTGACTAGAGAGTGACAGGAAGACAGAAGCGAGTATTCCATGGTGGAGCCTCTACAAACACATTGGGTGACAACTTTTTAAGATCAGCCTGTTGACAGGAGTTGGCCCAGTCCCAGGGATGTGGCCATCCCAAGCTACACACCTAGTTATAGATGTTGTTAGGGACTTTATTCATCTTGATAAAGAAACAAATCTTTAAAAATACTTCTTAAATTGAGAGGCATCTAAAAACCCAGCTTAAATGACAGGAGAGGCGGCAGACAGTAAAACCTTATTCAGTGACCTAAGAGTGGCCTCTGTGTGAGAGGCCAGTTGGTAGAAAGGACCCAGGTGTCTAGAGAAAATTGAGCCAGGAATCTCTGTGGCTACCGAAGGTCTCCTGTGAACCCTGAGTTCTACTCAGACTCCGTCTCCCCTGTTAGGTGCCTTCCCAAGCAGCACCAAAGCATGTGATTCCCTGGCTCCCCAGCTCCGCTGCACTGCCACCCCTGCCTCGTGTTCATATAACCCTGTCCAGATCCAACCCCACTGAATCCTCGGCTACAACTCTGACTCTTGCAAAGGATTAACCAACTCTTGGGGCCACAAGACTTGGCCAGCCCAGTGAATGGGGAGCCCAGGGCTGCTCCAGACCGGATCGGGACCAGGATGCTGGTACTATGACCACCATCAGTCCGAAGCTCCTCTGTACAATATTATCAAATCCACAAGATAAAGCATTTCTTGTGTCTTTTCCACCATTACTTTGAAAACCTTCACTACACCCTGGGAGGACAGACAATAAATGCTCTAATGCCTATTTGCAGCATCTTATACACCAGATGCTTCAAGAAGGAAAGATTAATCCAGTGGCCAGGCTTTGACTCCTGTCTTTGAGAGCTCTGACATCTCAGTCATCTTCTCAGGAAAGCCCAGAAAATCCAATACCCCTCCCGAAATGCTCAAGCAGAGGTGATTGTAAGATCCATGTCACTAACGGTGGCTTTGTGCTAAGACATGCCTGGGTGTCTAACCCCCAACCCCCTACAAATCCCAGAAGGCTGAATTCTTAATGTGCTAAGGGGAATTATATAGAGCTATGCTTCCCAAACTTTGTAGGGGTATTGGAACCACCTGGAAATCTTTAACGCTTGAAATCAACAAATTTAGAACAAATAAAGGGAACATAGTGCTGGCCACAGTGGTTGTAAACTTGTGAAGACACGAAGGCCCAAAGTCCTAAAGCCTAAAATTACAAAAGCTTACAGAATAATGAATTCAATTCATAAGGAATCTTGGAAATGAAAAATGAGCACATCTGAAGATGGCGCTAAACTTTTCAAGTTGCTACCAGGAGGGACAATCACATCCTCCCCTCTACACAGACCCCTTCCCCACCACTCCAGCCTCAAGCCGTTTCCCCTGACTTCCCTTACACTCCCCGTGAGACTGCCAAGCACCTTGTGCTGTGGTTACTTGTGTATACACTGTCTCCTCTCTGCCTGAGGTCAGTGCTTCACCAGCTGGCACACGGTAGGCAGGAATGCTTGCTAAGTAGGTGAATATACATCACCAACAGCCCCTGGAACCTGCTGCAGCTGGCTCTCCTTAGGGGTCCTAGCCTCTGTCTGGGCAAATGAGGAGGACCATGTTCTGGAAGGAGTCTCTCAGCAGGCTGCAAACTGGAGCCCTCCTCCTCCTCCTCCTCCTCCTTGCCCGGCCAGCAGCACAGGCCTCTACTCATGACCCAGTGTCACCACCCCAGCAGAGGGGCCCACTGCACTGTTTTCTTTTGCTCTCTTAAGGTAGGACTCCTAAGGTAGGACTACCCACCTCTTTCCAGTCACTAACTCTCCTAAGTGTGGCCTTGGCAACCCTGTGTTGGTGTGCCGTGAGCTAACGCAGTACCTGCACAGTGCACAGCCCTCTTTATAGGGTGATTGTTCACTGCACTACTTGGTCAATGGCCCTCCAGGGAACATAGGCCACCAAATGCATTTCCTAGGCTGCCTCCTCTACCTGGCAGAAGCTGGCCAGGTAGGTTTCTTTAACATGGTGCATTTCTTTTCATAAAGCCACCAGGTAACACACGTATATGCAACAGAAAGTGACTTGCAGACAAAGAGAGGGAGAGAGAGGGAGGGAGGGAAGATCATGTGTATGTAAGTGCTATTCAGCTGTGAGTCTGGGACCCCACTTTTCCTCTTGGGATCAAGTGAACTGGCCACCCAACCACAGATGATCTGGTTATAAAGTGAAATGACAGCCATGGCTGGACTCCTGGACTGGATGCACTATGGGCACATGAACATGCTGCACTCTACAGGCACGTTCAGCTCCAGAAGGTGATCGGCACTGCTGAGCCCCGCCCTCCGACTGCCTTCACTCCTGTCTGGGTGACTTGGTCCATGCTTTTCTTCTCCCTCCCCCTCTGCCAGTCTCCATGATTTACATCCCCTTCATACCTCCTGTCTCAGCTCAAGCCTCATGTCCTCCCAAAAGCTTGCCCCACCATTTATTCTCTTCCTGTAATACTCATTGTTAACTCAATGCAGAATCATGCTTTTAAAAACACTATCTACTTTCTCTTCTTTATTACATACCTTGCTTCCCCTACTGACCAATCTGCAAGCTCTCATAAGACAGGGGCCCTCTTCCATTTCTCTGGCACCTGCTGGGGCTCCTTTGGTGACTGTCTGCAAAGAGGCCCCAACAACTTCTTCCACTACTCCTCCCCTCAAGAGGTAGAATCTCTCTCTCACCATATCTGGCCTAGCCATGAGACTGGTTTTGATCAATGGGCAGAAGCAACAGTTAGTTCAGGGACTGAGTCTTGAGGAGTCTCGCTGTTCCTGCTTTCATCCTCTTGGAAGCCAGCAGCCAGGTAAAGCAGCTCAGACCAGTGAAATTCAGCAAGAAGGCAGGTGACGCCCCCCAGCCAACGACAAGGCCCCAGACACAGGAGTGGGGCTGTCTGAGATCTTTCAGCTCCAGTGAAGGGGTCTTGACTGGAGACTTCTAGAATCTCTGTTCCTACTATAAGGCCAAGGGTCATGAACCTTGTCAGTTTTGCCAAAGGCAACCCCGATCCCATTTGCTTCTAGAACGTGACTTCCCAAAGCTGGGGTCCACTAGACATGGCTACCCACCAGATTCTCGTTGGTCAGCCGGGATATTTCCTGCTGAACGCCGAATTCCACCTGGGCCTCTGGGGAGAGCAGTAGCGTCTGGCAGAAGGTCTGCTGCTGTTTGTCCATCTCCTCCTTCAGGGCCTCGAGCTGAGCCTTGAGATGCTCCACCTCCTCCTCATGCTCCAGGCTCTGGGCCTGCAGCTGAGCCTCCAGCAGCCTGTGCCAGGGAGAGGACAGGTGAGCACGTGGCCCAGGCCAGGGCCCCCATCTGAGGGGACACAGGCAGAAACACAACAGGGGAGCAGCCAAGCACACAGCAGCAGCGGTTGCACATCCCCCAGAGGGATTAATGCAGCAGGAGACAGATGCCATGGGGACCACAAGGCAAGCAGGCCAAAGGGTCCTCCTCTCAGATGATGGGAAACCAAGGCCAAAGGCACTTCTGGTCCTAAGCCTTTTTCTTGACCCTTGTTCCTCATTCAGTGAGCATAGTTTAATGGTTTGGGATTGAAAGACTGTCTCCCTGTCAAAATGTCCATCAACAGAAATACATTTCTTAAAGCATCTTTTAAATAAAAACATCTACATCTGCCCCGAAGTTCACAAGAACCTCCTTCTTAAGATAAAACTCTGGCAAAACTGAGCTAATTATATTATTCACATATTTTCCCTGTGGCAGATTCTCCACAAGTTTTAGAAAGGCAAAATATTAGCCCCTTTTTTATCTTTACCATTATTACTAGCCCCATTTTATTTTATACATACAATTATTGCATATACAATTTTTACATACAAGTTTCCTCCAGCCAAAAATGAAAACTAAGATTATTTGCAAATGATCTTGGGGAAGGTGTAAGATCAGCTGGTGTCATGACAAGAAGCAGAGAGACCTAGAGATCTTGCAAAGATTGAGGAGAAGTCTTATAACATTCTGAGTCAAAAGGCACAAGACCAAGAGGTGCCAGTTACCTGGGCAATGCTCCCATCATAATAGAAGGCAAGAGATTAATAAAGGCTCACAGGCAGCCGCTCATCTTCAGGAAGTTAGATGCTAATATGACCATGATGTTGTCCTTCTTGGACTTAGTTACTTAAACCAGCTTTCTGATTCAGTGCAGCAGGCTTCATATGGAAGAAAGCTAGGGTGCTGGGGGAGAGGTACTGTACTGTAAAGAGCTTCCAGACATGGTTACATGGAAAAAATCCACCCCAGTGTCTTCCAGGGATGCACATAACGATTATGACCAAGGTAGGCACACAGGTAGGAACTGGTTGTGCCTCTAACACAGCTGTTGGAGGCCGTGGCTGCCCTGGAGGAAGGCGCCATGTTTTTTACAGTTCTGATGGTTTGGGAGGTGAGAATTATCATAAGACAGGTGGGACCATGTCTACAAGGGAGCAAGAGAGAGAGGGAAAGTCTACACTGTTGATATAAGCAACCACATTTTATGTAGCTGAGTCAGCTCCATAGCAGCACTGGGTGTAACACCTGACTCCCAGTGGCTCCTCAACAAAGTTACATGAATGAAGAAGTGATTGAGAAAATCACTCATTCACTACAGGTGATATTACCTATTACTAAAGAAAAGTAACATGAGATTTGTGGAGGATAATTGGGTAATTAAATCAGGATTTTAAATGAAATACAGCATTTAGATAATATCCAATATTGGCTACAGTAAGCACATTAAAAGTAGTCCCCAATAAGTTATACATTTAATGAGAGAGAACAGACACTCTTGGGTTCTAGGCGAGCTGCCCTGAGGATTTCTCTCCTGCCTTGTGCAGCACGTTCACTGTTCATGTCTTATTCTCCAGGTGGACTGTAGCTGACTCAGCCAGGGTCTGTTCCTACTTAAACATTAGGCTAGCCACCTCATCGTGCAGGTGAGAAAACTAAGGCCAAAAGAGCTTTGAGGCCACGACCAGTGGCAGGGCTGATTCTAGAAACCAGGACTCTTGATTCATAGGTCTGTGCTTTATTAATGCATTCAGTTGCCGATTCATGAAACCATGTCTGATCTGCTGATGGAGAGGCACGAGGAATCACCTGGCTTCACACAAGGATCCTTCCTCCAATAAAACAAACTACTTGGTGGGACAGAAATCTGATCCTATTGAATAATAACCATGATAGCAATAGAAGTAGCAGCTAATATTTATTATTCCATGGTTACGTACCAGGCATGTGCAAAGTACTTCACCTGTATTAACCTTATTCCTTATAATGCCCCGTGAGGAAGGTCCTATTCCATTCACAAGGAAACAGACCCACCATGTCACCTTGCTCACAGATTGTGGGGCCACATCTGAACCCAGAGAAACACTACCCTGTCAATCAGCTGTGTAAACTTTCTTTTTCCAAGAAGAGATGCTCTTGGTGCAACAGTACCTCTACTACATCCTCAGCAGGCAGCAAGGAGAAGCAGCATGAGGGCTTCCGGCTCCTGCTCCGCCACCACCTGGCTGAGGGAGCTGGGTCCAGCACTCATGCCACCTTGTCGAGTCCCGGTTTCCTTTCTGGAAAGCAAGCTCGATGACTACCAGTCCATCTCTTGTTGAGAGGCTCCAATAGGCAAAGCTATGACACAGCTCTTAAAAGCCACCTGCAGTCAACAGGCCTATGGTGTGACCATCACATGGTGTCCTTTTGCTGCATGCCTACCCTGTCTGGCTAAGCTGCTCACCCACTGCTGAGGGCCAGTGGGTTTCAGGCACAGACTCTGGTATCAGCTGGAACCAGGTTCAAATTCTGGATCTTCTGCTTCACCAGCAATTTCCTTAAACCCTCCGGGCTTCAGTGTCCCCACCCCACGAAGGTGCTGTGAGGCCAGATGTCAAGGCGCATGCACTGCACTTGGCTGCCATCAGCTCCAGGGAGTCCCGGAGATCAGGACCAGCACACGTACTGATGGCAGGCTCTGGGGGCACAGGTTACATTTGGAGCACAGCCAGCAGCACAGATCAGGCAGACATTTTTGGCTGATCCTGCAGTTAGGAGGGCCAATATGTAGTGTGAAAGCAGCACAGACCCAGGATTCCCCAGAGGTATGTTTCCTTCTCAGCCTTGTTCTAAAGAGCTGTGTGCCTGCCGCTATGTGACCTCCTGCTCTTGTCTCTTTCTTCACCTATAGAACAAGTAGGCTGGACCATGTGGTTCCTGAGGTCCACTAAATGCTATCACCTTGACCCAAACAACCAGCCACCCTCAGCCATATCTGTACAGCCTGGGCACAGTGACAGATGGTCAACCACAGGGGCTACCAGCCAGACTGCATGCCAACTGTTCCCCGTGCTCTCGCACCCACTGTAGCTGAAAAACGGTTAAGCATAGACATGAGCAGGCACAACGGACAAAGCAGACACAGGAAGAAAGGAATATGTTCCACCTGGCAACTTGCTTTAGGCCTTGGTAGGCCAAGCCGAGTTCTCCATCTTCATTTAAATATCCCCAATCCTCAGTCTTGCTAGAAACAAAGGACAGAAAAACAGGGTGTCCAGTGTAGAGGGAAGAGACAGGCAGGCAGGGAGTCCTGGAAAGTGAGGAGATTCTAGCCAAGGTTTGGAAATGAAAAAAAGGCAAGGCTCAAGAAATCCCATTTTCCCTTCCTCCTCTCCTGTCACCTGCAAACAGCATCTCTCCCATAAGTCCTCCAGTTTCAGGTACTGTCTTGGAAGTGGGTTCATGTTCTCTCATGTGGGGCCTGCTAATAACCCCAGGTGGGAAAGCATGCTGCCCCAGAGACAGCAGAGGGCCAGCTTGTTCTGGTAACTCTGTAAATGGCAGCAAGGCAGCAGTGCGGGTAGTGTGGAAGCATTCACATAGCCTCACACATGGTGCTTCCCTCAATCAGATTGATTCAGACAAGCACAGGGAGAGATGCAAAAGGGGCTGGGAGGAGAGAACCCTAAGTGTGCATGGAGGAAGCTGGAGGCAGTGAGCAGGCTCATGATGGGGAAGGCATTGTATCTGCAGAGCAGCATGGGAAGCCCCTGGGGGACGTCAGGCCCACCCAGGGTAAGGAAGGAGACTGCAGACACTACCTGCTTTTCAATGCAGATCTTTCTGAGACTCCTTAAAGGCACAAAAATATTAACTAATCTTAACTTCAGCTCTCCTTGCAGGGTCTTTCTCAAATAGCTAAAACAAGTTTTGTGATGCCCTAGATGAGAACTGAATGATGTCTCCCCTTGACCTTGGGACTGGGGTGCGTTACCACTTTTTACTCAATTTGGGAAAGCAGAACTCTTTACCCCTCTACATGCAAACTCTTTTGCTGTCTCCAAGTCACCCAGTGTCTGCCCCATGCCAGCAAGGGCAGCTCCTGGAGGCCAGGTGTGTCCAATGTTCCACCTCCACCTAGGTCCTCAACTTGCACAGCCCTGGGCACACAGAGATACTCAAGGGCCAGCAGAGTTGGGTGGAGGAGGGCAGGTAGGGGCCTGCTGCCCCCAGCAGGACTCTGCCGCACCTCCCTGCTCCTAACAGCCTCTGTTCCTGGAGTACTCCTGCAGGCCAGATTCCAGCTTTCCAGGCAGGAATAATGGAGCAAGAACTGCATCCAAACAGCCCTAAATGAGGACCTGTAATCCCCTCGTCCTCATTCCCAGGGTGCAAACCATCTGTAAACCAAAAATAAAATCCTAAGGCCCCCCACCATCTGAAGGGACTTCCTCCTCAGCCAGGGCTCTTTTAATGTTTAACCTGAGAGACTGTTTCAGGCCACGATAGGAAGTGGGGGTCGGACGTGCCTCATTATACCTCTCCATCATTAACATCAACATAGACTTTAACAAATCCCAAACTCATAACTCAGCATCATCCCGTCTCAGATGTTAGTGCCTGCGTTTTACTACGGCCTTTCATGGCTGGTGCTTTAACCCAAAGGCACAGCTCACTGGAGGACTGTAGGCACCACTGCAGTGATTCTTGGGGAGGGCCGGAAGTAGGGCGCATCAGCGCTGAAAGGGAACAAGTGCAGGGATCCTGGGCTCCACCCACATCCTTTCCCACACCAGAGAGACACTGACTCCTGCGCCAGGACCCAGGGTCTCCAGACCTTGCACTAAAGCTCCTTTCCAGCCTCCAGTCCCCCACCCTCCAGGGAGGGGCTGCTGGGGCTCTGTCTCAGAGGTTCACCTCACCTCTGTCGTCCCCACAGAGCTACAGACTGCAGAGCTCTCTAGGGTGGGGCACGCGAAGCTGACTCACACAACAAGGAAGTTAGGATTAATGAATGCCCAGGCCACCAGCCTCACAGGGCCATACTCCCAGAATTCTTAATTCTGTAACAAGCCAGGCACTATGGACAAAGATAAAAGTAGAGAACTGTGCAGCCCAGGCAGCCCACAGTGCTCAGGAAATGAGACACACGAGTAAATTAAAAACCAGTCAACCAACTTGCTTCAGCCGTTGGTTCCCAGAGGAAAGAACCCCTGGAGGAGCTCCTCCAGCTCCACTTAGGCCATTATGGGCCAAGGCCAGGGAGGGAGCGCCACCTCCTGGTGGGAAAAGAAAAAGCCCAAACTACTTGGCTCAGGATTTTTTGTTGAAAATATAAGTGCTTGATATCAATTAATAAATCTACAAATATTTACAGAGAGACCACTGTGACACACAGAGATAAGTTAACTCACTGCAGTCAGTCTCCAGCCACAGGGGGCAGTGAGGCTCGGCATCCAGGAAACTGGCTGGAGAACCTAGCATTGGGGCAACTCCCAGCCCCACCTGTAATGAGCCCGTGGCCCGGGCTAATCACCTCCACGCCCTGGGCCTCTCTTTCTTTATGGGTAAAGTGAAAGTAGCCTACTGAATTATTGCAAAGGTTTCTTCCAGATCTTTAATTACTAACCTTATTGCAAAGGTTTCTTCCAGATGTTATAAAAAGCCAGACAAGGCCTAGGATAATATTTACTTTGCCTCTGTGAAGATATTGAAAAACAGGATCTATCAACCACGGCCCCGCCACAGTTAAGAACCTGCCTTCCTGGGGAAACAGACAAGGTTCCTGCCAGCTCAGAGATGGTCAGTTTCCCGGTTCTAAAAAGCCCCCTGTGTGCTCCACAGATAGCCTAACTTCTTTAGTTCATACCCAAGCTTTCTATTCAACCTCCTAGCATATTCCCTGGGACCTCTGGGAAATGGAAGGCACACTCCAAACGCCAGGAACAACAGAGAAACATCTGAGGCCTTAGGCCTGGCCATATGAGGGTGACCAGTTTGTGGATTGATATGACCTAGCCATGAAATTACAGCAGACCCAAACTGTGCTGCCAACTCAGGACCAGCAGAACTTTGGGGAACATAAGGAAATGATCACCTCCTTGAAAAAAGCCAAGAGCTCTTAGTCAGGACTGGTTAAAGCTGGGCCCTCTGGGGAGGAGCTGGGCAGAAGCTAGCTCTTCCTGCCTTCTTTGCCATTCTGAGCAAGGCAGCCCACAGCAGCCGAGGCTCAAGGTCAAATGAGCCAACAGCTCCGAGCAAATCTTGAGACTGCACACAGTTCCTTGTCAAACACAGTCTCCGCTGTCCTGGACAGGCCCCTGGTATGTGTATTGGGGGGGGGCGGGGGGTGTGAATAATAACCCCAGGTGCGCCCGACCAAGCCCAGATACCAGCCTCCTGTCTTGCCGGGGAACTGCTGGATGGAGAGGAGCTGATAGGAGGTTTTCTGGGACCTCGGGAATGCACCAGTCTCACTTTGGAGTTCTACACTCTTGGTAAGGCTTGGGTAGAAGTGGACAGGAATCAAAGAAGCACTGTCAAAGAGCCAGACCAGAGCCCTGGCCACACTCCTGCCCCTACCTAACTCTGACTTCAAGTGCTCACCCCGAGGTGAGGTTGGGCTGAGGGCAGTGGCAACTTGTGCCCTCCTAAACCACTTCCCCATCCTTCTCCCATATACAGCCCTGAAAAGAAGACAAACTGCCCAGCACCCAGCTCATGTTCACAGCCCTCTTGCCCCTTCATTTTCCTATATATAAAATGGTGATAATGATGCTGGTGTCTCTTAGTTCCCAGAGGTAAAAAAGGAGAAAGCTTTGTGGAAGCAGAAGTGCCACCCGCATTCCTGCAGCTCCTCTCAGAGCAGCCCCTCAATAATAGCTTCTCTCCCCAGAGTTCAAAACAAGGGAAAAGACACAGTTATAGGGACCAAAACAAAACTCTACAAACTTATGAAGGTTAGCAAGTGATAAAAGTTCTGAACTTGAGGATCATGAATGCTTAAAGATGCTATGACTGGGAATGTGATGGAAGCCCCCAGAAATCTAAGCAAAATTCAGCATATGAGTGTAACTTCTTCTAGGGAGAGGATAGATGTCATCAAAATTCTAAATGGTCTCCCACAAATCACACATGTGTAGATATAATTTATATTTAAACAGTAGAACTCTCCATTACAGGAAAACTGTAGGAAAGGCAGAGCAGCTGTCTATCTCCAAAGCACCCCAGTTGCCAGGGTGGCCTTCATGGTAATGGGAATCCCCTTGTCATGGGCTCCACAGAATCCCAGTTGGGTCCCTGTTCCCTGCCTCTCCTCCCTCAATGCTGGGATTTGCAGCAATCATGAACACTTCCCAAAGTTAAGGCCATACTGGGAGAGAGGCAGGCCCACCATGGCCACTTCCACAGCACCTGGTGCAGCACACACTGCGGAGCTGGCTCTTCAGGCCTCCACTCCCCAGGGCAGCCGGCTCCTTTTCTGTACTTAGCTCAGTTTCACAGGCTATTAATTTCCTATTGTACACCAGGCTTGCTGGGAACAGAATTATTTTAAGATATAATAAAAGCTATTCTTATTTTATCACCATCATTATTATTTCTGTAAAGGAAGACAAATCCAGGGTATTAAGCAGCCCCTGGGAAAACCTAAACTGGGGTCTGGATCCCTGACAACCGCTGCATGAATAAAAGGGGCTGCCAATGGTGACGGCTCTGAAGATCGGGGAGATATGCACACCGCTTGTCAGACCAAGCACACGGCTGCTTCTTCCTTTCTACTTTAGTATCACCTGGGCTTTTTCTTATTCATCTCATTTCTTATCTTCAACCCAAGATAATTTAAAATGACTAAATCTTTACTCCAGTTTTAGCACTGAGAGAGTCACCTTCATTCTTTTTCTCCCTCCTTTAGGGAAAAGAATTATACCTCTCTTGAAATAAATTTAATTTCCTCCTGGAGCCTGCGACACCACCTTCAACTTCTGATTACCTACTCAGTGGCTGGAAACCGCCCCAGCCTGAGTCAGGCCTTCCGGATTCTACCTTGACTCAGGCACAGGCCACCCTCGGGCCTAAGCTGTTCCACCCCCCCGGGCCTCAGTCTCCTTCTCTGCAGAAAGAGGGACTGGATGAAAAGATCTGGGAATCAAAGTACCAGAAGTCTTCAGTGACTGTGACATTCTTGCAAAAAAACTTAAAGTTGCACTCACAGTGCCACCTAATGACATTTTTGGGAAATGTTTGCTATTTTCACCAATTTTGAACAAATACTTGATCAACATTCTGTTAGTTGAGGTAAGAGAGAAAGGTAGCCAGGGAAGAGGCCAGCTCCGTGTTTTTTTTTGTTTGTTTTTTTTTTGGAGACACAGTTTTGCTCTCATTGCCCAGGGTGGAGTGCAATGGCATGATCTCGGCTCATTGCAACCTCCGCCTCCTGGGTTCAAGCAATTCTCCTGCCTCAGCCTCCTGAGTAGCTGGGATTACAGGCACCTGCCACTACGCCCGGCTAATTTTTGTATTTTTAGTAGAGACAGGGTTTCACCACATTGGCCAGGCTGGTCTCAAACTCCTGACCTCAGGTGATCTGCCCATCTCAGCCTCCCAAAGTGCTTAGATTACAGGTGTGAGCCACTATGCTTGGCCAGCCAGCTCCATTTTTATAGGTGCCCACAGGGGCATGAGGAAGCAGATAATAACAACAGTATCATGGCAGTAACACTCATCATGTGAACGCCACAGGCAGGCACTGTCCTAAGTCCCTTACACAGATGATAGGAGCTCACCCCATCTTCCCCAAAGCCACAGGAAGGATGCCGCTATGGCTGTCCCCAGTTCACAGATGAGGCAACTGAGGCACCTATCGGTCATGTGACCGCTACTAAACCGTGAGGAGTGGACTCTGCAGTGCACCTTCTCAGACACTCTGCCTTGGGGGTCTGCGTTCTGTCTGCTGACAACGCTTGGCCCTGCTGCTGCCCTCAGACAATCACTCTTGCTTGCCTTAACCCTGGCTCAGCTTATTTTTGAGGGGACAGTGGTTGCTAAACTCACATCCAGGGAGATCTCATTTTGGCTAAGATGGTGGAGGTGAAATGCTTCCATTCCACCCCCAAGTGCCCAGCTTGGGTTCCATCTGTTCTGAATGACAGAGGGTGGGCCCCCACTGTGTGACACACACTGCATGCATGAGAAGGGCATTGCAGCAGGTGGCTAAGCAGCCCTCTGCTGCCAGTTAGCCACCCCCCACTCCCCAGCCAGCATCCTCTCAAGAAGAAAAGCTGTTCTCAGCCAGACCTTCCTATTCCACTCCTGTCATCCTCCCAGGGAAGCTCCTTTTTCCTAATCCTTTTCAGGGGACCTGGGCTCTAGATGCTGAGAGCGTGTTGCTCGAGCCTTGCTGAGCTAACAGTAGGGCAGGGGTTCTGAGTCAGTCTTTCTGTGTCCTCTAATAAATAATTCTCTGATGCTGAGCACATGGTCATCACCAAACAGCCTCGGCTGGGCAGGGCCCTTCTCCGCGGCCTCGTCCAGCACATTTGACCACGGCGGCCTTACCTGTTTGTCTGGCAGACCCCGTGATAGGCCTCAATGGCATCCTCCTGGTCAACATGCTTTTCACTGTTAGGCCAACTTGATCTGGCATTAATGTTCGGCTCCTAGAAAGCCCCAGATAAAAAAATAACTCTGGTTAAACAATTGCCACAAAATGGCTTTATATACAAACAGGTATAAAAACATGCCTTTGGGAAAAGACAAAGGCCTGGAAAGAACAGAGATAACCACAATCAAACCCACGCCAGGAGCATGACTCCAAAAGGTCATCTTGGAAGAGACACAGAACAACGAGGCCAGGCTGATACAGAGCTGCATGTGGGGTGGCGGGGGAAGATGGCCAGGAGGTGCCCCTGGGAGGAGAGAGCACCCAAGTCCAGAGCACAGAGGTAGACCCTGGTTCAGCTGGAATCCTCCACACTCGTCAGCACCTGCTTACCCCAGCTGTCCCGAGGCTCATGCCCAGAAGTGGCTCAGGTTTTTAGAGCCCATGGAGTGACCTACGTGGCCTCTGTCCCCACCCTCTGGCTCTAGTCTGCCCCAGAAAGTGAGAACATTAGGAAAATACAGTGAATAGGACTTGCCACCCTGGGGGACTGAGAAGGACCAATGACTCTCTCCACTTCAGAAAGCAAACAGCAAGGGGTATAAGGTGAAAAGGCCACCCTGAGGTTACCTATTAAACATCTTCATATTAACTTCAGAAGAGTCTAGAAGCTTGTAGCTGCATCCCCCAGGGAAGGTCATGCTGACAGGGCAGCAAGTCTTTTGCTCTGCCTTTTTAGAGGAGACCCCACAGCGAGAGACTCTGCTCTTTCAGGTTTTAGACCCTCGTGGGTAAAGATACATTAAAAAAACACTAATCTACCACCTAGGGTCACCCCTCAGCAGCCCCACCGCGGGCCGCCATCTTGTTACCGCGTTCCTGCCGGCGAGTCGCCGCTGGTCGGCGCTCACGATCTGGGTCCTGAGGATGAGCACCTCCTCCTTGCGCACCTCGAGCTCCTCGTGGGCCAGCTTGAGCTGGTTCAGCAGGAGGCTGTAGCTATCTGGGGAGCCGTGGCTGGAGTTATTCTGCGTGGCTTGGTCGGCCACGGCTTTCCTCAGCTCATTCAGGTCATTCTTCAGCTTTTTGTTCTCTGACTCCAGCTCTTGCCTCTGGAAGACAGCCCAAGGGCCGCTGCCATTACTCCCTGCCCTAGGGCCCTCTCCCTGTGTGGGCCTCCCCTCCTCCCCTTCTTTTGTCCACTGGGAAACTTCGCTCTTTAAACGTTGAAACACATGGAAAGTTCTGACTGCCATCAGCAAGCAGTCAAAGCTGGGGCCTGGATGTGAACTTATGACTTCAAGTCACAAGTGTGAAGCACCTGCACAATGCCTCCAGAGCGGCAGTCTCCGAAGTGATTCAACAGTGTTAGTGTTGCTAAACATGTCTGGCTGTGAAACTCCTCCTTGTGGAAATGCTGGGCTCACAATTTTAAATGACATATAGTAAACATAAGAATTCCTACAATCTAAATATGTTCACACGCTTTGTGACTTTCCAAGAAAAGATATAAGAATGCAGGATTTCCTAAATTTATTTGCCCAGAGAACCCCTTGTTCCCTATTTTTCAGGAAGCATCATTTTTGTCCCGGACTAATTAGACTTGGAAGATATACCAGGGACACAGTTTTGTTGTTTTGGTCATATAGAAAGCCACCAACTGTCACTGTCAGTAGAGGGAAAATACCTACATACAGAATTGAATGTGCTATAGGAACTCAACTTTGGAACATACTTCATATTTTCTGGATAGTACATTTAACTTTGTGTTTGAGATGAAGTCTGATGATCACACACAAACTGCCGGCAGGACCCTGGGATACATGAGATTCAAAATTTCCCAAAGGAAACCCAAAGATGTGGATGAGTGTGCATTGGTTGCATGTTTGTTACAGAGCCATAGCATGATGGAACCAGGAGACCGCTGGGGAGAATGAATCTCTTGATTTGCTGAGTGAGGAAGCTGAGCCCAGGGAGGGGAAGGCTCACAGCAAGTTTAGAGACTGACCCAGGACAGAGGGCCAGGGCTCCTGACTCCTGGTCCAGGGCGCCCCTGTGACTCCACCATATATGTGGTGATTTCCAGAAGATTTAGAACCATGCATAGAGATAGTAACTCTGCAGACATGATGAGGGCCCCAAAATAAGGTGATTAATAATGATCATTGATGAGTCACCAAGCCTATGGTGAGTCTATTTACTAAGTTCAGGAGTTAAGGATCCCCTCAGTGCCTGGGTGATCTTCTGGCAGCCAAGGCCATCCTCAGGAGAGCCAGCGTCACATGCTAGAGGAGCACTGGGTGTGGAGGCAGCCCTGGGTCCCCTCCTGGCTCAAGGTGCACACTGCACAATCCTGGAACCTTAGCCTCCTCAGGTGTGGCTTAAGGGAGTGAGAACAGCTGGTGGCTAAGGTTTCCTCCAGCTGTGACAGGCCAGAACTGAGCTCGGTGACAGCTGTTGGCTGGGTGCCTGTGCTGACAGCCACGCCAGGCCCTACTCAGCTGTGAGATTGTGCCTCAAGACAGAGCCAGGTTGGTTGAAAGCTCTGGCTGTTTTTCAAGGATTTCTACCCAGGGCACATCTGTGACATTTCTATTTATCCCATTCTCTAACCATTCCTGGACACCATCTCCCCTAACCATACCCCACTGGTCCCCCACACATAACCTCTCCTCTCCACTCCCCTCTCCTCCCCCACAGGTTCACTACCATTCCCTCATCATCCTTTCTGGTCAACAGTGCCAAAAGAATATGCATGCTTTATTGTGGTAAAAAATATAAAACACAAAATTAGCCATCTAACCTATTTTTATTTTTATTTTTTGAGATGTAGTTTCGCTCTGTCGCCCAGGCTGGAGTGCACTGGCGTGATCTCGGCTCACTGCAAGCTCCGCCTCCCAGGTTCACGCCATTCTCCTGCTTCAGCCTCCCGAGTAGCTGGGACTACAGGCGCCCACCACCATGCCTGGCTAATTTTTTTTTTTTTTTTAATTTCTAGTAGAGATGGGGTTTCACCACGTTAGTCAGGATGGTCTCGATCTCCTGACCTCGTGATCCACCCACCTCGGCCTCCCAAAGTGCTGGGATTACAGGCATGAGCCACCACGCCCGACCCCATCTTACCTATTTTTACGTGCACAGTTCAGTGACATTAAGTCCATTTATGTTGTGCAACCATCCCCACCATCCATCTCCAGAACTTTTTCACCTTTTCCAGCTGAAACTCTGTCCCCATGAAACACTAACTCCCCATCCCCGCTCCTCATCTGCTGCAACCATCATTCTACTTTCTGTCTCTGAGTTTGAACCTTCTAGGTACCTCATATAAATGGAAACAGACGAATTTGTGTGAAAGACATATTTTTGATGCACCCAAAGGCTATGCCATTCCAGTTGGAGAATAAGGGAGTCCCATTCCCCGGCCCTGCCTCCCACCAATCTTCATCATCTGCCTTCTTCAGGCCAGGCACTGTGCTAGGTGCTGCAGGCACAACACCTGCTTAGAACCTATCAATTACACTAAAGTACAGATCATGGCACTGCAGCCTGGAACACACTATGACATGAGTGAATCCAGAGTGACTGGGGAACACAGAAGAATGCCATCCACTGACTCAGAGGGGTAGGGCCAGAGGGTAAGGGGAGGGAACAGGTCTGACAGCTAAAGGACAGGAGCAGCTAGCTATGTGAAAAAGGCAGACAAGAGGCCTCCAGGTACAAAGGCCTCAGAGAAGAACAAGCAGGACTTGCCAGGGAAATGCTGTCATGCAGAAGACAGAGCAGAGGGGGTGGGGGTCAAGAGATTCCAAAATCCAGGGAAGGGAGCTGGATCCAGGAAAAAGCAGTGAGCTGGTCATCGCAGAGCTTCAGAAGGGTTTCCCTGGTTTGCATGGGGAGATGGGCCACCTGGCTGGAGTACAACGTGGCATGGCCCATGGGAGGGAGCAGAGGGAGATGTGAATGAGATACAGAGATTTAGGAGGTGGAACTGTCAAGACCTGGAGACTGCTTGGATGTGGGAAGTGAGTGGGAAGAAAGTCTAGATGCTTGGGTGACGTATGTCATCTATTGAGACAGGATGGGGTTTCAGGGTTCAGATGTGTGCAGCTGTAGTCCCCACGGCGCAGTGAGCAGTTGGAATTGTGGGCTAGAGATGGATCAGTATGTTGGTGAGGACTGAAGTATTGGGAGGATGTGTGGGTGGGTGGGGGTGAAACCGCCCCAGGAGAGTGTGCTGAGGCTGGGCCCTGCACACCGCATGCTTCTGATTTCCTGTCCCTGGGTAGCCCTAGGTTAGCTGGACATTGGACTGGGCAGGAAACCTTTCTGTAGAGAGTTTGGGTGTCTATTTCTTAAACGTCAGCCCATCCCTGGAAAGCACCCTATGAGGATGACCACTACAAAGTAGATATTTCACACGGGATGAGCGTTACCACTGGAGGCAGCACAATTTTGAATAAGGGTTCATTGAAATTCTATATATAGTCAACACTATACAACCATTCTATAACTCTGTAAGATTTTAAACCAGTAAAACTGATCCGTGTTCCATAAAACAAGCTAAAGTTGTGAAAATGGCTCTCACAAATCTAGCCACAGTAAACAGTAATGGATACAGTTTGTTTTAAAATTATGAGGAATTTTAATAAAATGGACAGTCCAGTTCTCTCTCAAAAAAAGCCTAGTTTCATCACAGGATTATTTATAAAAGTAAAACATGAGAATATATTCATCAATTAGAGAATGGATAATTGTGATAATCATGTCATAAAATTTTAATCAACCATGGAAATCATGTTTACAAAGACATGTAGAAAAATGCTCATTATAGTGAGAAAAAAAGCAGAATAAAAAATTATATATATAACAACTATATAAATATGCATATAAAAAGCATTAGAAATAAATATCCAAATAATATCAGAGACTGCCTTTAAGTGGCAGGAATATGGATTTTTTAAAAATTCTCTAGATTTTCTTGTATTTTAAAATTTTTCTAAGATGAACAGAATTACTTTAATAAATTTACAAATAAAATGAAAAATGTCTATAAAAAGGACACATTAAGGAGAAAAAAAAAACACTTGAAGGATCTTCTCAACTGAGTCTTTTCTGATGCACATTCAACATTGGATAAGCCAATGGCTGGATAGTCAGTTGAGGTGAAAAGTGTTTAAGTGCCAGGCTGGACTCTTAGTTCTCTATCATTCTTGCACAAACTCTGAGTCAGTGGGTACCATCTCCTGATTTGAATCCAGCTCTGGCTGATAGCAGGTCGATAAAGAAAAACCAACACTGCTGCTGGCCGTAAGCAGGGTCTGTCTGCCCAGCCAGCTTCCAGGTCAGCACAGTCATGGCTCCTTTTGGCTACCAGGCCTGTTTCAGGCACCAGGGAATGGTGAGCTTCCCCTAGAGCCACCCTTCCTGCTCTCACCATCCCTACCACTCATTCTCCTCTGCTTTTGCACACTGGCCGGGGCTAACAGTCACTGCAGGGAGACCCATCTTCCATCCACCCTACTCAGCCTCCGGAGACAATGCTCTGCAGGAGTGACTGGCCCTGAGAACCCTTCTACATGACCTTATCCCAAATGGGGGCACCTAAGCCTTGTGCAGGGTACGTAGTCAATGTGCTTCTGCCGAGAGCTGCAGTTACTTTTTGCATTCCAGAAGGATCAGCAGAAATTTCTAAAATTCTGGTAAAAGGGTTTAAGCAAAAAATCACTACTTGTCAAGGGGTCTTCCTAGAGTAGCCTCATCTTGTGCATGTACCTGTGGGCAGCTTTTTCAAATCCAACTGGATAAGGATCAGGTTGCAAGAGGCAGCTGAGTGGCCAGGTGTATCGACTCATCATCTTAGTGCTTTGACTTACCTGCTCAGGTACAGTCTATAATTTTGGAGGGCACAGTACACTTCCCATCCCTTTGCACACTTCAGAGCATTCAGGAGGGATGTGCACAGCGGGAGCTCACTAAATATAAGCTGACCGTGTTCTGCCTAAAAGCCCAATTTCCATTATTATAAAAAATACTAGTAAGTGGTAATAAAGTCCCCTGAACGTCTGGGCTGGCCCTGGTTGAGAAGCACCCAAGCCAGCCTCTTCAACATGAGTGCTTCCTTACATGGGTAATTTTAACCCCAGGGGTCCCCGGGACCAGCCTCTGTGACAAGGCCCACAAGTAAAATCATTTCATCAGAGACAATGCTGGGAAAACCAGGTCTCACACCCTCAGAATCCTGGCCTAAGTCAACAGCAGCAGAGTGGAGCAGCTACTTAGACTTATGGCAGTTTAAGACAAATATTTATTGTGCCCTCTCTGTGCCAGGCCCCATGCTTGGCAGTGGAGATGAGGCCTGTAAAATCAAGAAGGGGCATCTTCCTCAAGGACAGCTAAACGGGAGGAGGAGTTTTTGCGCTGATTTTAATGCAGGAGTCCAGGAGGCAGTTTCATGGGTAGGGTAGTACAGTGGTTCTCAGACTTGAGTGGGCAACAGAATCCCTTGCAGGGCTTGTTAAAACACAGATGGCTGGGCCCTATCCCAAGCTTCTGATTCAGCAGGTCTGGGGGGTAGGGTACCTGAGAATCTACATTTCCAGCAAGCTCAGTGATGCTGATGCCATCAGTCCCACATCTACTCCTGGGGAGCTACTGGGCCCCTCTCATTAGTTCTAAAAGGATGGGTGGGATTGATGCCCTGAAAGTGCTACCTATAATAGTTCACATGCTCATTTTCATCCCCAGGCACTAGCCTCCCTTGGGAAAGGCGGGTGAAGGCTAGCATGCAGAAGTCCCCTTGCTGCAGGCATTTATCCCACTGAAAGACTCCCAGGCTCCTTGGAGGGTTTTGAATCTTTAGAATATCACATGAGGAAAGTAAGTCTAATCAATAACTCCAGAAGGAGATCTCTATGACACACCCTCCTATGCCATCTGTGTGGCCCTGGTTGTTTAAAAAGTCAAATGGTGCTGGGAAACCAGACATCCACAGCTAAAGAATTAAGTTGGGCCCTTACCTCACATCTTCAACAAAGATTAACTCAAAGTGGATCAAAGGCCTAAATGTAAGACCTAAAATTGTAAAACTCTCAGAAGAAAACATTAGGGCAAAAGCCTTATGACATCAGATTTGATGATTTCTTAAACATGACACAAAAGGCACAGGCAACAATATAGACACATTGGACTTCATGAAAATTTAAACATTTTGTACATCAAAAGACACTATCAGAGTAAAAAGATGACCCACAGAATGGGAGAAACTATTTGCCAATCATGTATCTGATAAGGGATTAATATCTAGAATATGTAGAGAACTCCTAAAACTCAACACAAAACCCCAAACAGCATAATTCAGAAATGGTCAGAAGACTGAAAAGACATTCTTCAAAGACTACATAGAAATGGCCAATCAACACATGAGAAGATGCTCAGTATTACTATCAGGAAAATGCAAGTCAAAACTACAATGAGATATCACCTTACACCTATCAGAATAGCTACTATCAAAAAAAATAAATAAATAAATAAAAGAAAAGAAAATACTAAGTGTTGGCAAGGATGTGGAGAAACTGGAACCCTTGTGCACTGCTGGTGGGAATGTGAAATGGTGCAGCTGCTATGGAAAACAGTACAGCAGTTCCTCCAAAAATTAATAATAGGATGGCCACATGATCCAGCAACTCCACTTCGGGGTATATACCTAAAAGAACTGAAAGGAGGGTCTCAAAGAGATACTTGTATATCCATGTTCAGTACAGCATTATTCACAATAGCCAAAACAGAGAAGCAACCTAGATGTCTAACAAATGGATAAGCAAAGTGTGATCCCTATACACACAATGGGACACAGTCTTAAAAAAAGATGGACACATACTACAATAGAGATCAACCATCAGGACACAAATGTTAAGTGAAATAAGCCAATTACAAAAGACAAATACTATACAATTCTACTTATGTGAGGAACCTAGAATTGTCTAATGCAGAGAGACAGAAAGTACAATTCTGGTTGCCAGAGGTTGGGGGAGGAGGAACTGGGAAGTTGTTAATGGGTACGAGCTTCAGTTTTAAAAGATGAAAAGAGTTATGGAGATAAGTGCTGGTGAGATGCTAGCATAACATTATGAGCGTATTTAATACCATTGAACTATACACTTAAAAAGGGTTAATTATGATGGTAAATTTTTTGTGTATTTTACCACACTTTAAAAAATTAGAAATAAGCCACGGGAATGATTCAAGACTGTTCTCCTGGGCAATGTAGCTGTTACCAGAGTTATTTATTTTTTGACAAGTTATTTATTTTTTGACAAGTCAAGTGCAGCAGTAAGACAGGGGAAGGAATAGAACAAGGAGTTCGATCTGTAACAGACTGTGAACAGTCCACTGAAATAACTCACTACCTTAAGACCAACCAGCCAGAGTTATCTGTAGTCCTGTAAGTGACTGGCAGATAGGCTAAATTCCCACATTACCATGTCTTTGAGGATGAGAATGGGGTGGGCCTGTTCTGAAGCCCCTTTTCTGTGCATTCCTCCCTGCCATGGGACCCACTCACCTCCCACTGTTCTACCGCCCTGTCTCCCTGCATGCCAGCAGAGGACACACTGGCAGATCCCTCTGCCCTATGTCTGCCCATCCAAGCCTTGACTTTTTTCCTAAGTGATTTTTAGTGGCCATATTTTAACTGAAATTATATTGGGTAGGTTATGTATTTATTATCATTCCTATAGTAGATACAAATTTTTCTTCATTCCAAAGGTTAAGAAACTACAGCATGGAAAAGGGAAGCTACCTGCTTACTGCTCTCCTTGTTAGCAGACTGGGGCTCAGGGCCTGATTTCCTGATGCCCAGATTTGTCATCTGCCCTCTGCCGGGGGAGCGTTCCAGGAAGCCTGTCCCCCAAGAATCTTACCTTCAGACTATTGTAGGCCAGATCTGCATCCGGGTCCAAATCTATGTCAGTCTGTGGTGGTTCCGCCTGCATGGATAGAGACACAAAGATAAGTGCAGACCTCGAGCAAGATATTCCACAGAGGTGTTTCCAACTGTGGTCAAACTTGCTCATCCTGCCTGTGCGTGAATACCCAACACCCCTACCCTCCACAAGTCCACTTCCTTCCCACCTTCAAAGTGCAGCTCAACACTCCAGCCTACCATGAAGTGTTCCATCAACACCTCCCTCCTGTCCCCACCCCCACTTTCACTCACATGGTCCCCACAGGCACTTATAGGTTGAATATGTATAGCACTGTGTTATGGCTTGAATTTTGCCCCCCAAAAGATATTCTGAAGTCCTCACCCCTAGAAACTGTGAATGTGACCTTATTTGCAAATAGGGTCTTTGCAGATGTAATCAAGTTAAGCTGGGGTCATTTGGGTGGACACTAATCCAGTCGGAAGACGACACAGGGAAGATGACCATGTGAAGATGGAGGCAGAGGCTGAAGCCATGCAGCTGCCAGGCAGGGAACACCAGGATGGCCAGAAACATGGGAAGTTGAGAGAAAGGCATGAAGCAAATTCTCCCTTAAAGCCTTCAAGAGAACACGGGCTGTCAACACCTTGATTTCTGACTTCTGGCCTCCAGAACTCTGAGAGAATGAATTTTTGTTGTTTTGTCATCCAGTTTGTGGTGTTTTGTTTCAGCAGCCCTAGGAAGCTAACACACACTGTAAAATTATGTCTCTAGTAACAAGGCTAACAAGTTATGTTCCAATGTATGAGGGAGGAAAGCTCCCCAGTGTGTTGTTTCCCAACTAAACTCTAAGCACCTTGCAGAGAGCTGCTTCCTCCATGACACTACCGCAGGTAGTAGAGATGGCCCACAACACTCTGTAATGCTGTCTGACATCAGAACTCCAAAGCTAATGCTTGTCTATGGCAATTTCTGGAATAACAACTCACTAGGATTCAGCCGAGCAAATAATTCTTCAGTTATTTAGCTGCTATTAGACTTAAATTGCCAATGAGAAGGGGTAGAAACAGCTCCAAAAATGGTTAACTACTTGGAGTAATTTCAAGTAGTGGGTGTTAGTCCCTGAATAAGATGGATTTTTGGAGGTAAAAATGGACAGATCACTTAATGAGATTACCTACGTGCTAGCTAGCAGTGTTAAGTCCTCCCGCTGTGGATGCACTAGCGTGCCTCAGGCTTGGAGACAGGAACAGGATCTGAGCATCTCCTGTACTCCTCCCAGTTGAAGGATGCCTACAGTTACTGCACTGTTTCCAGCCCTGCAACCTGGGGTTAAAACCCCTCCAAGGTACCAGTGTCTGTTTTGCCTCCACCACCACCAGTGGTACAGGAGGCTGTGGCTGTCCAGGGTCTGCATTCAACCTGCTGCTCCGGTGAGAGTTCTGTACTTGTGTTCTACGTAGCATGGATTTGCCATGTGTCCGTGGATGATATTGAGTACATTACATTCTCAGAAAATGGAGATCACCTACTCAGACTCAAGGGGCTCTATTAAGATGGGCTGGCAGTCACGTTTGTAAGTGGGAAGCCCATAGGAATCACCCTATTGGCCAAGGTGACTTTGCCAGGCTTGAGAAAGGGAGGTGGCTGGGTGGGAGGTCAAATGCACTGACTGTAGACTGTCATAGAGGCCCCACCCTCACAGCGCCTCAGTCACTCCCATACTGATGGTACATCCCACGGGCTTCCCTGGCATTCCTCACTCAGTGCATGGCCTCTCTCTGCAGCTGAGACCTGAGCCATCTCTCTCCAGAATGAAGACCCAGGTAGTTCAGGATCCCTCTTTGGACCAACAGCGAATCCAAGAACTTGACCTCCAAAAGCTCCATTTCAGGGTGCTGTAGAGGGATCCCATACCCTCTCCCAACCCACTCCTGCCTTTCCTTCCTTAAACTGTCAGAAACAAGGCCATTCTCCCTAAAGAGGGATCCTTAATATGTATGACAGAGCTATAGCCCAAGCCTAGAGTTCTAACTATTGTTCAGTGGTTATTTTGGAGGAAAAAGATACCCTTTTTTATTTGGTATCCAGAGAAGTTCTAAAGCCAAGATTCCAAAATTAGTTGGCATGTCTGCAATGGGGAGCCCGGAGAATGAATCTTTAGGTACAGCTGGATAGGCCAAGAACTTGTACATCAGGCACCGTCTGATGTCATCTGTGTAGCTTTTCATAGATTTGATTTGCACTTGCCTGTCAGGGCAGCTTTCCTTCTAATTCAATGAGTCATTTAGAAACCTAATCTTTTCACTTTCCATTCTGAATCAAGTCCACCTGCGAGATTTAAACCCATCGGCAAGATTTACCTCCCCACTTACTGCACAGGGGGAAAAAAACCAAGAATTTGCCAGCAATATAGATCAGAATCTGTATCACAATTGATTGCAAAGGGAATACAGGTGTTGCAAAAAATGACTGGACACAGAAGTGAGGGAAAGGTTAGGGATTGAGAACATGGGGTAGGTGTCAAACTCCACAATTAATAATTCAGGCCTGAGAACATACCAAAGGCCTTTTTCAAACCCACTATGAGGTCAGCTGATGATATAACCCATGGCAGAATTGGCCTTGTACCCTTTAGAAGTGGTCCTTCTATCTCCAAAGAAATAAATGGTTCTTTCCTCCTTAGCACTGCTATAGTAAATGGATTCTCTACTCCTATGGCACCAACCTGTTTGCACTCAACTTGCATTTATTTAAGTGCTACCAATGTTATTTTTTACTTTTCACCTGTGTTATGTCCGGTTCTCCCAGACGTAACATCTAAATTCCTCATAACATTTAAATTCTTCAATGGCTGGGAATTTCTCTTATATTGTTATCTGCTGTCCTTTAATGAACATTTTGTGTACCTACTACGTGCCTGGCACTGGCATAGTTCTGAATGCAGCATGGGTGCCCAGTAGTTCCTTGAGATGGAATGATTACTTTTGGGGCTACTAAGATTTCAAACAATATCCTTTCTAGACCCAAGAGGCTGCTGATAATCTGGACTGAGGCAAGGGTGCAGCCATGAGAGAGGAAAGTGAGTGACACACACTCGGTCTGCCTCTGACCCAAAAAGGCTGAACCCAAGCCCATGCAAGATCCCAGGTATGAAAGGGTGATAGGTCATCTCTGTGAACATTTGACTTCTGCTGTATTTACACTCTTATTACACACCCTGGTCCTCCTGGCAGGGAGCTCCCCTCTTTGCAAGTAGGTGATGATGCCACAGACTTCCCCCTAGCTTCACCAATGGAAACCCGGGGCATGAGGGAGCTTACTCCTGTTCAGCTGGGCGGTGTAGGGGCACTCAGAGAAGACTCAGCATGACTCCAATGCACTAAGTAGGAGCCCTCTGAGACTTAGCAGGAGCACAATCCCATGTGGTCACACATGCCACATGAGCCCTGGACACATGAGCTAGATTGTTCTCTCATCCAAGCACCATAAGAGCACTGCAGCCCCTTCACGTACCTGGACTTTCTTGCTGTCCTGCTGTTCTCTCTTCTCCAGCTGCACTTGCAGCTTTTTCCTCTCCTGCTCCAGCTCCCGTACTCTCTTCTGCAGCTTCAGGAAGACCGTCATGTCCATGGCTGCCTTCTCCAGGCCAATTTCCTTCAAAGGAAGACAGGCACAGAAAAAAGGTTTTCCTAAATACATGCCTTAGGGAACACACAGCATTTCACTGTCTCCCTCTCTATCGGCCATCTGTCTCCTCTCTCCTCCCAAACATCAATTTGCATCTCAAATACAAAGCCAATGACAACCAACTAACATTTCTCATATCACAGTTGGTGCTCCAGGCTCATTTTATGTCCAGATAACATCTGAGTCTCAGCCATTTATATTCCTCCCGTGTGAGCCACTTAAAATGACCAACCATATATTCCAAGAACAAATGGATAAAAACACAGGCACTTTATTTGGAAGTTAAAAGAGCTCACTTCTGGAAAATGGTCTCACACCAGAGAAACTATAGAACTTGGGACATAGCACTTCCTGATGAAGAATCAATGTGGTTACCAATCACTGCAATGTGCTGTCAGCCATCACTTGATTGCATCTTGAAATGGAATCAATGCTTGCTCTGCCCCGGAACCTATTTATCCAACAGATCTTAAAGCATCTATTTCCCAGATTTTGTTCCTTTTGGATTCATGCCTGAGTTTGCCCTCCAGGACTCCAATGCGTGGGGATAGGGGTGTACAAACATGTGTATCTGCCTGTGAATGGGTAATGTGTATGAGCACATCCATGTGGATTTTTAAGCACATGTATGTACATGTGAGACAATATAATTTGGTTCCACCAGGATTTAATAAGCACTGGTTCCACCAAGGCTTCATGTTTAACCAGCACTGGACCAGTCTTGGCTTCCTTAAAGAACATAAAACCAGTGATGACAATGCTTATGTCTACATGTAGATAGTCACACATACAAACACCAGGGTGATAAGCCTGGAGTTGAGGCTGACTGAAACCTCCAGGGGCCTAGACTTAAAAGACCGCAATGCAAAGCCAAGCATCTCAAGCCAGCAGTTATGCAAAGCTTACTAAGTGCGTCTGGCAGGCAGCAAGCCATGCAGAACCGCACAACAGAGAGGAGACCTTCAGTCCTGGGGACCTCCTTCTCTCCCTCCGCCCTCTGCTCCAGCATTCTCTATTGCTGATGGTCTCTTATTTTTCTTTATAGCACTTAGCAGGACCTGCAATCATATCACATGTTTCTTCCCTAACTGCTCACTGACTAGCTCTCTGTCAGATGAGGGCAAGGACTTCTCTGGATCAGTCACCACTGTTTCTCTAGCACTGACCAGCAGATCCTGCACAAAGAACTGCTCCAAACCCATTTGTTTTTATTCTGTCTCTCCTCCATGTTATTTCCACATACTTTACAAGGTTGTGTGTGTGTGTGTGTATGTGTGTGTGCATACGCACACGTGCACATGTGCCTGTGATTTTCTTTTCAAATGCCAGAGGAAAAATTGTATCTTTTGTACCTTTGACAAAATTATACACAGACCACACAGTCCACTGTGTGGTATATTTAGTGACTGACTAAGAGGCTATTACCAACAAAGATACAGTCACCCAGCATACTTTCATTCCAAATATTTTTTGTTGTTCTGAGTTTTATCCAGCTTCTAAGCGAGGGGGCAATTTTCTTGTTTATTTATTGATATTACTATATGCACTATGATATTAAGTGGGGATAAGTTGTATCTATTTTAATGACTTAGCTGTTCCTTCTTAAACCACCTATTTCACCTCTCTGCATCAGTTTCTTGGTTTTTCAAGAGGAATCAGAGATCCACCTTCTTCTTTCCTTTCTGGATAGGGCGTAAGGTGAACAATAATGTATTGCTTTACACGGTAAGTGTTAACTCCAGAGAACTGTCTCTAAATCCACTGTAGTCCAAGTGATCCTGCTCTTGAGAATTAGCCCCTGGGCACTCTGGTCACCATCAGCAGAAGAGTAAATTTCTCTTGGACAGTTCCACGCAGAAAAAAACACACACTCCCTCTGGAGGAGGACAGTACCCAAGAGCCTGCATCACTCACCTCCACCTGCTGGAGGGCATCCTCAGTGTCTCCGATCTCAGATGTGGAGATGGAGGGGTAATTGGAGTCAGATTCTAAGCTACTTTGGTTTGATGGGTTCCGCCTATGACCTGGAGTTTGCTGTTCAACAAGAAAAATGTGATAGCTCATTAGGAACTAATGTTCATGAGAATTTACCTCTCATGGTGGCAGGCCCTAGAGTTATCCTTCTGCCTAATTTGTCAACAAGAATAGGTATCATTGCTTCTTGGAATGATGGCTAAATAGAGCTAGCCCTATGAAACATTTCACCTACAGTTCTTACTGTAGGCATCCACTTTTCATCTCTTAATGAAATGCAAATTCCTAACACTTGGGTCAATTTCTCCGAGAAGTCCTGGAAAAACCTTTCCCTCCCAGTCTTGCTTTTGAAATGCAGAAAGGCAGTCACATTACCCACTTCTCTCTTGAAAGGAATGTTCCACACCTGCCCAGAATGGCCCCTCCCTTCAACCTGCACTCCCCAAATTTTATGAAAATAGTAGCATATTAAAAATAGTTTACCATTTATACTGTTCATTTAAAAATACTTTTTTTTTTCCTGCATCTGATTTGGCTGTCAGTGTGAAAACTGAGCTTGGTAGGACAATTTTAGACTTCTCTGGATGTTCCTATTCAGCTTTTCTTCCTGGCTTCTATGCAATTAACTTACTCCATCTTGTTTGAATACTCATTTCTGGAGGAAATGTTTACATGGGGTAAAAAAGAATGACAGATCCTAAAATATCATAAAATTGTCTCTATGTATACTGCATCTCATCAGATTAGGAGACACAATCAGGCCCTTGTGGGTCTCTCTGCCACACACACACTAATGAAACTGAGAACTCCCACACCCCATTACTGTCTCAACACAGGAATGTTCCCATAAGACGAAACAGGAAAGATAACACACTTGGGTAGAATGTTCCTTAAACTCATAACTGAGATCTTCATGACCCCAAAGTTGGAAAAGGAGCTGTCAGTAGGAATGAATCACCCAGTCCAGCTACTTTTGCCTCTCTGCAGTAATGGCAAGTGCTGCACATATGACACATGGACTGAACATCACATATCAGAAAGCAGTGCCTGAGATCACGTGGTCAGAAGCTGGACAGGAGCCAGGGACCTGTGCCATGACACAGCAGAAGCACCCCCCTTGCCTTTATGATGGTCATTTCATCCCGAAGGTTGTCGTATCTCTGCTCCAACTGTGAATATTCCTTCACAAGGTTCTGGTACCGGGATCGCTCCTCCTCCAGTTCTTTCTTCATGAGGAGATTTTCCTTCACAGAGTTCTGGGCAAATTCATCTGGAAAGCAACATGCTAAGCTGCAGTTTTTCTGGATGGACTCCCTCACATGTATTGACTCATGCTTTCTGATTAATCTCTTGTTAAGAGGCTGCCCATGACGAGCTCATCAGAGGCTCTTGATGAATCTATTACGCTCCTCACCTACTGCAGAGCAAAGGTGAGTCTCATTACTCTGGCTTAGTCTTCAGAGAGGGAGAGAAAGACCCTGCTCTCAGGGAATGGGGAGAGAGAAGTTGGCAGCATAGGTGAGAATTCCCTCAGTTGATGCCCCAGCCTGCCTTCTGCCAACTGTCACAGCAACTGCTGGCAGCATTCCTGGAAGAATGAAGGCTTATTCCACACTCCTTTCCTAGTCCTGATCTTTCAGTTCTTAGGAGTGCAGGGAGATTAAAGGCGACTGGGGTAAAAGGAAGGAAGGCAAATAGAGAAGGATGGGCTACTCCCCTGCCAAAACTTATTCACATTAACGGACAGAAAAGTGTTTTAAAAGGACATTTGAAAACAGTTCACATTTTCAAAAAGATGTGATATTGGGTGGGACTGTGAGGTCATGTGGTTCCATCCTCTTGTGACATGAATGAGGAACCTGAGTATGGGAGAAGGGGATTTGCTCAAAATCACAGTGAGTTGGAGCAGAAACTGGGGTCTGTGGACTCTCCCTGCTCCTCCACAGCCGAGTGGCACATGGGGACTGATGGCAGCCCAGGAGCTGGTGGGCACTTGAGAGAGGCTGACCTGGGATCTGATTCAAGACGCTTTCTTCAGTAAACATTAACAGATGACCCACTGGGTAGAAGAAACCATGACGCGTGGATGGACACGAAAGACAAATGTGAAACCCAGCGATGACGACAGCTCCTAAGCGCTCGCTGAGTGTCATGCACCCTCCTAAGCACTTCACGTGCAGCCTCTTCCTCATTCCTCCCATGAGCCCCCCGATGTCTGGACCTTTATGTCCATGTAGTAGATGAACAAACTGAAAGCCTATTCAAGGCCACACAGAAGCACACGGCAGAATCATGCTTCAAGTGTGGGCCTCCCTGACTCCAAGTCTCATGTACTATGTTGCCCATTATACGTGTCTCACCTCTTTAGACTCTTGAGGCCAGATGTCCTAGTGGGATCTTAAAGGTCATTATTCTTCATCTTCTTCTATTAAAATCCTTTCCCCACTGTAGCCTCTAGTCTAACTGCACGCTTGCTAGGAGTCTTTGGGAGAAGTCAGTGAGGAAAAGAGATTAAAACCCCAAATAAAACTCAAGTGCTTTGGTACTTACCTTTAGACTGGCACAGGATTTGGTTGTTGAGCTGTTCTTTCTCATCTTTCAAGAGAGCATTTTCTTGCTCCAGGTCTGCAACTCTCTGGAAGAGAGCAACAGGGGAAAAATGTCTCATGATGCTGGGAAGAGAAGAGGCTCCTCTTGTGGGATTTGAATTTTAACTGGATATGTGTAAATGCTCTTTTTGTTTAAGAAAATTGATTTGGTTAAAGCTTCTTTTGTTTTCAAGGAAAAATTGTGTACTGAAAGAAAAATCCCATTAAAACAAGACAGATGAGCTCAGCACTATTTATGGTCATCTAATGTCCACAAACACATCATGAAAAGTCTATCACAAGCTCACATGCCTTATTGAGGAACTTGCAAAGATAACAGGCTTTCTGTAGAGAGCTGAAGGCCTGTGGATCATGACCAAGTCAGCATTCCACTGAGGCTACATGATCCAATAGCAAACTGTTTATCATGAATGGAGGATGTGGGCAAACTCACATCTGCACCTGCCACCAGAAGGTTTGCTGAGTGCAATCACTCCCCGGCACCAGGCTCCTTAAGGTTATCTACTGGCACATCTGGAGACTACTGTTCAGAGAATGCAGTTGTGCAAGCCTGCACCGAGTCAAGTTGCTGACTGACAACCACACCCTTCTCCCTATCTCTTTTACTCAATAAATACGAAGGGAGCTAAAAGCTCAGGGCCCTTGTTTACTGGAAGCAAGGAGCCCCTGACCCCTTCTTCCAAATATACTCTTTTGTCCTTGTCTTTATTCCCGCATTCATCCCCTTTTGTTCAGTCCAACAGGGATTGGGTCCACGTCAGCTTTCATGTTTTTGTATTTGTTTGCCTGTCTTGCTAAATTTTGGGCTCTCAAATCTGGTCTTAGGAAGGCCAAAAGCTCACAATGAACAAATGATCTCTGGTCTTCAACCCACTTGCTTTACCTGTCTTATTGGACCAGCACAGTTCAAATTCTGGAAAAGAGATAACTTGCTATTGACACTCAACTGTCTAATCTAGTGTTGGACTTCTGATGATGTTGACAAAACCAAAATAAGGTGACTATTACCAGAAAAAAAAGGTATAAAAGAAAAAATACTAATTAAACAAAAATTGTAGTCTACTCAAAGAGGAGTAAGAATTAAAAGTGTGAAGAGGCCAGGCGCAGTGGCTCACACCTGTAATCCCAGCACTTTGGGAGGCCGAGGCAGGCAGATCATGAGGTCAAGAGATCGAGACCATCCTGGCTAACACGGTGAAACCCCATCTCTACTAAAAATACAAAAAATTAGCCAGGCGTGGTGGTGGGTGCCTGTAGTCCCAGCTACTTGGGAGGCTGAGGCAGGAGAATGGCGTGAACCCAGGAGGAAGAGCTTGCAGTGAGCCGAGATCGCGCCACTGTACTCCAGCCTGGGAGACAGTGAGACTCCGTCTCAAAAAAAAAAAAAAGTGTGAAGAAAGTTTTTAAAAAATGTTTTTGCTATTTATTATTAGAGCAACTATTTGTATGGGTTTTTAAAAAGTAACAATTCAGCTGTGTTCTAAGAGAATTTGAAATCATTAGTTGGTATAGAGGAGGATGGGAAAGGGTCTTTTATAGCATGGGGGCTAAATTGCAATTGATTCACCTTTGCGCTTGGATCCCCTACAGATTCATTCTGCAGGAGGCTGTCAAGTAATTTTCCCTACTAAAATCCCATCCCTGCCTTTGTGACATGGATGAGGACATAGCTGAGCATTGCAAAAAACAGGCAGGGAGAGAATGAGGAACACATGCCAGTGGCTCCTCAAAATTCAGGCTTCCAGACCTGAGATCTCCCTTCCCCCACAGCTGGCTGATCCATCACCATTCCCCACAGAATAATCTCTTGTGATCACATCCTAAGTGTGGTATATGGCAAAGACAACAAGTTTCACAGCCACACAGATCCTGGGCTCTATAAACCTGTTTCCCCCTCTATAAAATGGAAACCCAGCCAGGTACGGTGGCTCACGCCTGCAATCCCAGCATTTTGAGAGACTGAGGTGGGCAGATAACGAGGTCAGGAGATCGAGATGATCCTGGCCAACATGCTGACGCCCCGTCTCTACTAAAAATACAAAAATTAGTTGGGCGTGGTGGTGCGTGCCTGTAATCCCAGCTACTTGGGAGGCCGAAGCAGGTGAATCACTTGAACCAGGGAGTCAGAGGTTGCAGTGAGCTGAGATCGTGCCACAGCACTCCAGCCTGGCAACGGATGAAGACTTCATCTCAAAAAAAAAAAAAAAGAAAAAAGAAAGAGGAAACCCACTTCACAGAGTTTCTCATCATTGAATGAGATGACGCATGTGAAGTACCAAGCAGAAGTCACTGCATAGAGCAGTTGATCAATATATGTAGATGGTTCTACATTACTCTTACTGGGCATGAAATGGAAATACACACTTTAAAACCACTCCACCACTTACCAAAAATTTAAACAGTATCTACTCTTTACAAATTCTTCCAAAAATTAGAAGAAGGAACACTTCCCAATTCCATTCTATGAGGCCAGTGTTACTCTGATACCAAAACCAAAGAAATCACTAAAAACCAAACTACAGCCCAGTATCTCTTATGAACATAGATTCAAAAATCCTCAACTAAATACTAGCAAGTGGTTATGATAAAAACACTCAAACTACAAATAGAAGTGAACATCCTCAACCTGATAAAAATTCCATAGCTCATACCACACTTTATGGTGAAAGACTGAATGCGTTTCCCCTAAGATCAGGAAGACAAGGGTGTCTGCTCTTGCCACTTCTATTCAGCATTGTACTGAAGGTTCTAGCCAGGGCAATAGGCAAGAAAGATAAAAGCATCCAGAATGAATGCTATCTGCAGATGACACAATCTTGTATACAGAAAATCCTAAGAAATTCACTTAAAAACTATTAGAATAAATGAGTTCCGGTTGCAGGGTCCAATTTCAATATACAAAACTCAATTGTATTTCTACATATTTGCAATGAACAATCTGAAAAATAAATTAAGAAAACGATTCCACTATAATGGCATAAAATATTTAGGAATAAATTTAACAAGAGAAGTATAAAATTCATTTTTTCATAATGAAAAAACATTATTGAAAGAAATTAAAGATCTTAATAAATGGAAAGACATCTTGAGATAATGGATCAAAACACTTTTTAAGATGGCAACACTCCTCAAATTCATCTACAGATTCAATGTAATCCTTATGAAGATCCTGCATGGCTTCTCTGCAGAAATTCATGAGCTGTTCCTTAAATTCATATATAATATCTAGGGATCCAGAATACCCAAAGGATCTTGAAGAAGATGAACAAAGCTGGAATAATCACACTTCTAAATTTAAAACTTACTAGAAGATAAAGTAATACAGACAGCATGATACTGGCATAAAGACAGACATACTGATCAATGAAACAAAACAAACTTTCACATTCACAGTCAATTGATTTTTGACAACTGTGCCAAAACAATTCAATGAGGAAAAGAATAGTCTTATAATCAAAGGTGCTGGGACAAATGGATATCTACATGGAAAAAAATGAAGCTGGACCACTACCTCATAATATACAAAAATTAACTGAAAATGCATTAAAGACTTAAATGTAAGGGCTAAAACTATAAAACTCTCAGAAGAAAACATGGCAACAAACCTTTGGATTAGGCACAAGCCAAATACAATGCCAAAAGCACAAGCCACCAAATACAATGCCAAAAGCACAAGCCACCAAATACAATGCCAAAAGCACAAGCCACCAAGTTAAAAATAAATTGAACTTCATTAAAATTTAAAGTTTTTATGCTTCAAACCATCAAGAAAGTGAAAGGGCAACCCACAGAATGGGAAAAAATATTTTCAAATCACCTATCTGATACATCAGCAGTCTCCAAACTTTTTGGCATCAGAGATCAGTTTGATGGAAGACAATTTTTCCACGGACCAGGGTGACGGGGGAATGGTTTCAGCATGATTCAAGCACTTTATATTTATTATATACTTTATTTCTATTATTATTACATTGTAATATACAATTAAATCATTATACAACTCACCATAATGTAGAATCAGTGGGAGCCCTGAGCTTGTTTTCCTGCAACTAGATGGTCCTATCTGGGGGTGATGGGAGACAGTGACAGATCATCAGGCATTAGAGTCTTATAAGGAAAGTGTCACATGTGCAGTTCACAGTAAGATTTGTGCTCCTATGAGAATCTAATGCCACTGCTGATTTGACAGGAGGCAGAGCTTAGGCAGTAATTCGAGCAGTGGGGAGCAGCTGTAAATACAGATGAAGCCTTGCTCACTTGCCCACCACTCACCTCCTGCTGTGTGGCCTGGTTCCTGGACCACTACTGGTCCATGGCCTAGGGGTTGGGGACTCCTGTGATACATGACTCATAGCATGAGTATATAAAAATCACTTGCAACTCAACAATAAAAAGACAACCCAATTTTAAAAACGGGCAAAGAACTGAAATAGACATTTCTCCAAAAAGATATACAAATGGCCGATACACACAGAAAAGACACTCAGTATCTTATTAGGGAAATACAAATCAAAGCCACACTGAGATACCAGTTCACACTCACCAGGATGGCTATAATAAAGACAGACAATAACAAGTGTTGGTGAGAATATGAAGAAATCAGAACCCTCATATGCTGCTGGTGGGAATATAAAATGGTGCAGCAGCTCTGGAAAACACTCTGGCAATTCCTCAAAAGGTTTAACATAGAGTTGCCATGTGACCCAGGATTGCTACTCCTAGGCAGATACCCAAGATAAATGAAACCTAGTCCACACAAAAACTTGTACGCTGACTGACACAAAGAACAACCTCGCCCTTTCTAGCTTAAGTCACAGGATGCAGTCATCTTCCAGAGGACTCGTCTCAACCTGTATAGAAAGAGTCTCAAAAATGACCTCCTCAGGACAGCACCACAACACATAATGACTACCAAGTGTGCAATGGCAGAGGGACTAATTGGTGACTACTGGGATTGCAACCTAGGAGATGACCACGTGGAGCAGAGGAGAGATGACCATACAGACCCCTGAGTACCCACCTGCACCCCAATCAGACAGGCACCTTTCAAACTCTTCTAGACTTTATGGCATTAAAACCCAGAGAGGTGGCCCTAGGGATATGGACTAAACCAGCAGAAGCCTAAATTGATATGGTTTGGACGTTCATTTCCTCCCAATGCATGAGGTTTGAATTTCAACTGGTTACAATGCTTAAATGCCAACTTTCCTTCCTCTCCTGGCTTTAAATTAAGCTCAAGGCACCAAGAGGTGAGTTAATAAGGGAGGAGCTGCCCCACCCTCGGCATCAGGTAGAAAGGGGCAGGAAAAAATGGCAACACACTGGAGCTAAGGATTGAGGTCACTGGCTCTCCCCACCCCAGGAACTCAGAAGGCAGCGACTCTCACTTAAAGGTGCCTCAGCTACTCTGGGGAGCTGCTGATGGGTCTGTAGTGGCCTTACATTAGGTTTGTCCTTTAAGGGCCCATATAGAAAAGTAGGATACACAATACAATACTATTAAGGGCTTGCAAAAAGATCCAAGCGCTTTGTTAACACCCTTTTTTTTGAGACAAGGTCTCACCCTGTTACCCAAGCTGGAGTGCTGTGGTGAGATCTCGGTTCACTGCAGCCTCGACCTCCCCAGGCTCTGGTGATCCTCCCACGTCAGCCTCCTGAGTAGCTAGGACTACAGGTCCCTGCCAACATGCCCGGCTAATTTTTGTATTTTTAGTATAGACGGGGTTTTGCCATGTTGGCCAGATTGGTCTTGAACTCTTGGGCTCAAGTGATTTGCCCACCTTGGCCTCCCAAAGTAGCTGGGTTTACAGATATGAGCCACCGGCACCTGACCAACAATTTTAACAGTCTAGAACCCCTTCAAATTTAAGGAGTTTTTCAATCTTTCTTTCCCTTCAATTCAAGCAGACTCAGTTTGTCTCATCCGTTTATCTGTGGATGGGCTTCCATGAGTTACAAGAAGGAGGCTCTGACAAGCATGTTTTCAAAAGTTGTCCAGGTAATTCTGAGGCTCTAGAGGTTGAGAGCTGCTGGTCTTATGTCTTTATATCCAGCAGAACTCCTCACCCCACAAGTAAATGATAAGCACAGTCAGGGACTCTCGGTATGGAGAGTCAGGCAAAGGGGTTGGCTTTCTGCCCAACAGGAGGTCAAATCAGATAAAGCTGATAAAAATATACATGCACCAAACTAATTATACCAAGTTATTATTCTTTGGCAATTTATTTTGCCAAAGAATAACATTTATTGCCTATAATATTTATTGCCTATAATAATTAATGCAACAGATGTTGTATGTCTTCAGAGGCTAAAATGTGACCTGGTGTTGAGGGCAAGGTACAGAAGAAAAAGCACCGACCGAGAGTGATGATGTTTTATCTGTAGAGGCACCCACTCACCAAGCCTAGTTCTGGCCCCTAGTATGACACAGGGCAAGGCTGTCACTCATCCATCACACATTTCCTGAGACACCTCTATACCAGGAGCCTTGCCAGGGCTGGGGGATACCAAATGAGATAGACTGACTCATGGTAGTTGATATGGTTTGGACGTTCATTTCCTCCAAATCTCGTGTTGAAATGTGATTCCTAGTGTTGGAGGTGGGGCCTGGTGGGAGGTGACTGGGCATGGGGGTGGATCCCTCATGAATGCTGTAGCACCATCCCCTTGGTGAACTCATCCCTCACTGAGTTCACAATAGAAGGTGTAGGTGGCATACATGCTGTTAACCACAGCACTCTCAGACTGTAGTCTTGGCTCAGGTTTTAGATCATAGGTTGTTGCAATGAAGTCACATGTTCTTAGGTGGCATTCATAGGACTGGAGATTTCAGGACCCACTTGGTGATGATGTCATGCATTCTGTGCTGGTCAGATGGCATGTTCCATTTCAGAGGGATATTGACTGTGTGTAGGATGCTCAAAGGATGGCGAGGGGTCTTGGTCTTCTCAGGTGACCTACTGCTCTGTGAGCCATCTAGATATTAGGAGGATGTTAAGGGGAAGCAACGTTTTCATTGCCCTAGCGTGAACTCAGTGAGGGATAAGTTCTCACTGAGTTCACGTGAGATCTGGTTGTTTAAAAACATGTGGCAACTCCCCGCTCTCTCTTGTTCCCAATATCGCCATGTGATGCCTGCTCCCCCTTCAACTTTTGCCATGGCTGGAAGCTCCCTGAGGCCCTCATCAGGACAGATGCCAGCACTACACTTCCTGTACAGACTATAGAACTGTGAGTCAATTAGACATTTTTACTTATAAATTATGCAGCCACAGGTGTTTCTTTTGTTTTTTGAGATGGAGTCTCCCTCTGTCACCCAGACTGGAGTGCAGTGGCGCGATCTCAGCTCACAGCAACCTCTGCCTCCCGGGTTCAAGCAATTCTCCTGCCTCAGCCTCTTGAGTAGCTGCGATTACAGGCATGCACCACTATGCCCGGCTAATTTTTTGTTGTTGTATTTTTAGTAGAGACGTGTTTCGTCATATTGGCCAGGCTAGTCTGGAACTCCTGACCTTGTGATCCACCCACCTCGGCCTCCCAAAGTGCTGGGATTACAGACATGAGCCACCACACCCGGCCCAGGTGTTTCTTTATAGTAACACAAGAACAGTCTAATATAGTAGTTGCCCTCAGAGAGTGTCCAGCCTGGCAGGGATGAGGGACAGGTGCATACATAGTAATGATATCAATAAGGGCTGTAGCAGCTTCCTATGAAGCAAAGTTTTTCAGCCTTGACACTGTCAACATTCTGGGCTGGATAATTCTTTCTTGGGGGAGTAGGGGACTCTCCCGTGCATTACTGGGTGTTCAGCAGCATCCCTGGCTTCTACCCACTAGATGCTAATACAACACACCCTCCTCTCACCTTCAATTTGTGAAAACCAGAATGTCTCCAGGCACTGCCATACGTCCCCTAATGGCAAAATCACCCCTGATTGAGAATCACTACAATAAGGTGGTTCAGAAGGAAAAGAAGGTAGCCTCAGGGTCCATGAAGGCTTCACAAGAGGTGGGGGTCATCTGGATTAGGCCTGCAAGTGGGATGTCTCAGGCAGCTGAGGGCCATTCTAGGTGGGAAGAACAAGTGCCTAAAGGTCTGGGAGGAGGAAGGGCACGGGTTTGGGAATGTGAAGAGTTCTACCTTGCCAAAACGTGCGGTTGCAGCACGGGCACTGAGAAAAGTCAAGGCTGGGTAGGTAGAGGGAGGGAGAATCAGCTTGTGAATGGCTTCTCTTCCTTTGTCCTCAGGAAACACTGAACTCCTCTTATTCTCCTAACTTGACCTGGGTGGGCCCAGCTCCTCTCCCCAGCCTCTTCCCGCCCTCCAGGATGTGCCTGAATGTTTCACTGTTCCTTCTGCCAGGCTCTGTCATTCCCATTCTTTACTGGTTACTTTCTTCTCATTATTAGCTCTCGACCAGCACTCTCCTGGGAAACATTCCTGTACCACACGGGGTGGTGGGGTTGCCCCCACGCTTGGTGTCCTGCTCTGACAGGGCCTGCACATCCCTCCAGAGCCTGTGGGACAGCAATGCTTCCTCATACACCTGCCTGCTCAGCCTGGACCAGAGTCCTCAACGCGGACCTAGGGATTATATCGCCAGACTATCACACCCTCAGAACCCAGGCCACTGCCAGCACCTGAAAGCTTATCAAATGAATAGAAGGGCCCTGCAGACCAAGTTAAGGAGCCTGCATTCCCTCAGTCACAACTAAGGGCTCCCTTTAAAATTGTTTTTTTAAATAAATGTGTTTATAGTTGACTAAAATATCTAGAATACATGAGCTTGTTTAATCAAATAATTCAATTTAGGCAGCACATACAATGTAGGAAAAACACTCTTCAAATGCATCTAATTTGTTATTGCTGGAGGCAGTTCACTCAATGACTTCAGGAGCACCTTTAAATTAGGTTGGCAAATTATCAAAGTAGATTTCACTTTTCTAGACATACAAGTAAAATCAAACTGAAAACAACCCAACAGGAGAAACCACATGGTATGTACTTCTACAAAATAAAGCCTAGGGTGGTGCAATGAAGCATGATCTATGTCACAGTTAGGAAGGCAGGGGTCTTGCCCCATCCTGCCAGGAACAAGGCTGTACCCTCTGAATCAGTCAACTACTGGTAGGTTTTACAGCAGGCTGTGAAGTAACCAGACCTTACCATGGAGCAAAACTTTGCTTCCCCTTAACATCCTCCTAATATCTAGATGGCTCACAGAGCAGTAGGTCACCTGAGAAGACCAAGACCCCTCGCCATCCTTTGAGCATCCTACACACAGTCAATATCGCTCTGAAATGGAACATGCCATCTGACCAGCACAGAGTGCATGACATCATCACCAAGTGGGTCCTGAAATCTCCAGTCCTATGAATGCCACCTAAGAACATGTGACTTCATTGCAACAACCTATGATCTAAAATCTGAGCCAAGACTACTGTCTGGGAGTGCCATGGTTAACAGCATGTATGCCACCTACACCTCCTATTGTTTTGAGGCTTGTTTCTTCCCTCTGTCTCCCTCTTTGATTCATGAATGCAGGTCTCTGACTTGGCTTTATTATTCTAAGCCACACATTAAAGTGGCCTCAGGGGGATTTGCTTTTCTTGCTTGCCTAAACAATTTTGGAGGTAGGCCCATGTTCCTGATCTTTCATGAACAGCAGGAAAGGACCAATCCCACACTCAGCTCCACACCCCAGGTGGGTGAGAGAATGCTTCCTTGATCATATTTCTCCAGGTACCAGCCAACCCCAGTCTTCCCAGCCAGCTAACACAGTTGTTGGCAGACACAGCAGGTAACAAACTTCTGCAGCCAAATGGCCCCCACTTTGTGGTGTCAGGGCTGCAGGGTGCAGTGGGAGACGCTTTAACAACATAAAACAGGCGTCTGCATCCCCTGAGCATGATAAATAACACCTTAGGTTTCAGGACTCATTCAACACCATTCAGCAGCTCCTTTTTTTGGACTGGGGGAGTGGTTAGTCTTAACTCTTGCAGGCAATATTACTCAGTGTTTCTTCTAAAAGCTTATTTGGGACAGCTTATCAGAATCAACACTGGAGGAAAATCCTGTATCTATGAGGCTAATACAGTACCTATATTAAGTTAAGTAAATGCCCCAGCAACATGCTAAAGAACTGTCTTTACTAGTTTGTCTTTGGGGATACAAATGTAGCTAGGGGCTTTGTTTTGTCTTATGTTTTCAAGAGGGATATTAGTGCTATAAGAAGACCCAGCGTAAGGTTTCTAGTAGCAAACATGGGAAAACTGGTTTGGCAATGCCAATCAGAAAAGGTTCCTCTGCCATCTGTCCTTGATGCTGTGCAGTTACCACATTTACAGGCACAGCCCTAGGTAGGGACAATACCTTTAATTCTCCAAAATCTTGAAGTGTTTATTTGAACATTTTCTGAGAATGTTCTTCTAAGTAAGCATAGTATAAATTTGTTTTTTAAAGTAGTTATTAAAGCAAAAGTTGAAAATCAACATCCCTTGGATAGTAAGACAACTTTGAAACAATGGCTAAAATATCTTCAAAATGGTCCTGCAGATGTGTTTTAATTCCTCTCTCACCCCTAAGCTCACAGAAGCTGAAGTGCCTAGGACAGAGTTGCTCACCTCTCTGGAGGTTTCATGGGTCAAGGCTGCGCTTGAAGTCAGAAGATCCTTCCTGACCTGGCCGCACTGTGCTCCTGCTGTTTGCCTCCTCACTTACTCCACCTGAGCCCAGTGAGCACCTCGTTGGTCCTCACACCCACCCAGCCTGCTCATGCCCCAAGGCCTGTGCACGTGTGCCACACCTGTCACCTGTTATCCTCAAATCGCCTTGGCTTATCTTCTCCCCTTACTCAGATGTCTTCTCAGAAAGACCTTCTGTGGCCATCAAAAGTGAAACCATACCCCTCAGGCCCCCACAGGTAACCCTCCATCCCCTTTACTCTGCTTCATTGTTGTTTGTAGCCCTTGGGGGGTAATTCACGTTAGACTCCTGTCTGTACTTTCTTTCCCCATCCCCACACATTTAAGCTCCTTAAGAATGAGAAGGGTTTTTTCAAACACCATTCACCTTTTTCCCCAGTGTGTAGAACAGGGTCTAACACATACAGGCATTCAAACACCTGCTGAATGAAGGACCATGAGCTTCTGTGCTTTCTGCAGCAAGACAACGTCCTTCCAGAGATGGGTCAGTGTCCCCTTCCTAATAATCCTCAGCCTCCACATGAACCATGAGTCCTGGTGCTGCTGAGAGCACAACCCCCTCTTGGCTGGTCAAAGTAGCTCTGCTCCACACCTTTGGGGAGAAGGCTCAACACATTCTGCTATGAGAGCCCCCATTCCCCAAGCCAGATCTCTCTACCTCTATTTGGAGAAATCAAAACCTTTATAACTTGAACTACCCAAGGCAATCAACTAGTGGCTAGTGGTTCTATGACTGACGTCTTGATACAATGCACAACCCAGCCCCACTAGTCCGAATGCTCAGTGCCTGGGGGCCTGCTAGTCATCTCTCACAAGGACCAGGGACCCCCTCTGAGAGCCAGGCACCTGGCTGTGGGTCGTTCCTCCTCACCCACCACAGCCCTGCACCAAGCTAAGCCTTGCTCTGGACCCATTGAGCAGCCTTCAGAGCAAATTCTGAATAATGAGCTGTCACCTCTGTGCCTAGGGCAGCCCTGGGGGCCACCTCTCTTTCGCCAAACAGAGCAGCCGTGCAAAACAGCACAGCTGTACAAAAGCAGCCAGCATAGGGATCGCTGAAGCTTTCAAAAAGAACGAAATGTACACAGTGCACAGGCTAAAAGGGAAGGAGGCTAAGGGCCTGGGTGTGGACTACCCCGTGGAGGCGACAAAACAACAGATACCTTTAGTAGAAAAGGATGTCATCTAACCTATGCGACAGAGCTGCTCTGGACTCTGTGGACACAGAGATGAATTCCTGCCCTCAGGGAGACTTGGCCTCCCACAGGCCAAGGCAGGGCAGCCACGTGGCTCACCAATTAATATCGTCAGAGATGGCAAGCCCAGAGTTTTCCAGCATAGCAGTTCCAATACGACACTCGCTGCCTTTGCTGATGGAAATATCAAACTCATTAAACATCTACTAGGGGTCGGCCCCCTCACTGTGCTTGGCTGGTCTCATCAATCTCACTCAAAGCAGAGCAGGCCCCTGCTTAAGCCCTGGAGGAAACCGATTGTCTGATTACTCAGCATTTATTGAAACTGACACAGTGCCTTTGATAAATATTATACCCTGAGGAGGCACAGAAGACAAAACAAAAAAAAAGCCAGCCAGCTCATCTACTTACCTCCAACCACCACAACAAAAAGATTCTGAAGATTCTAAAGAATGTTTGCTTCCACTTTTTCTTTTCCAGGAAAGAGGTGGACATGCCACTTCATGAGTCATCTCCTGTTGGTTTCTGAGTGTTTCTAAGTTGAAATTTGCTTACATTTGGGGTAGGGAAGGGGCTTTTACACTACTCTGCTCCTAGCGTTCCCCTCCTTGCAGCGTCCTTAATTTTTTGTTACCAATTCCAAGCTCTAATTTTCTTTAAGACCTAGGTCAGCATATCATTGCTAGGGAAGAGTAGCAACATTTCTTAAGGAGAGCAGGAGGGAGTCTGCTTCTCTGTTTTGCTTCTCCAGTGAAGATTTTCATATTATAAACTCTTATGCATTCCCTTTGATGGAGACTTGGGTGTTTAGAGTGCTGAAGTCCCCAAGTTGTAGCATTTAGCAGGAAGCAGGGACGCGGGGCTGGGAAGCTGATGAGTCAAGTGCTGTCTGTTGGGGCAGAGATAGGTGAGACCTGATTTTGTGGATCTGCTGGGTAAACAGACTTTGCAGATGTCTGATCTGACTGGGACACACATGCAGGGAATGTTTTTTCTCCCAGGGTCACTAGTCTCAGGAGTTTCCAGTTCTATTCTTGATCCTTTCTGGCTTTGGACCTCACCTTCTGGTTTTTATTCATGTAGAAAGGTCACCATCCCATTCATCTGCTCCCAAGGGTAGACAAACCACAAGTGTGGAATTCCATGATTTGTAGGTTACAAGACTTGTAGCCACATTTAACAGGAGTTTCCAAGCACCATGTGCTTTCTCCCAAAGAATGAATCCACTTCATGTCTCATGGTGGGCAGGCTGGCAGGTGACTTATCTGGGCAGAGGGTCTTGTGGTACCTCAAAGCAACACATCAGGAGCGTGGCCTTTTATGGGAAGCCTGCGTCTTACTTTCTTCTTCCCTTAATCTCCACACCTGGATCCCACCTCTGGCCCCTGGAGATCCCTGGGGTCTGGGTGAAGGCAGGAGCTGATGGTGCTGAGGCCCGAGGTGGGAAGAAGATCTATGCAAGCCCAGCACAGGCTGGCACTGTAGGCTCTATAACCTCCACGGATGTCTGTGTGTTCCTCAGCTGCATGTGAGGGCTCAGGCCAGGAAAAGGCAGTGGGAAATAGAAGAGAGAAGGACTCCCACGTAGGGCCAAGGGCCTCTGCTACTTCCAGAAGCCAAACACAATCTAATGGTGGCAGCCAGGTGCAAGTCTAGAAGGGGCCTTGGAGATGATCTGAACCAACTTTTATAAATATACACACAGATGAGGGAACTAAGGCCAGTGAGGCTTTCTGCACATGCTTGGGAATGGCAGAGTGGGGATGGGAACCTGGGGACTCCAAGGTCTACCGCAGGGCCCTTCCTGCAGCAGCATCCAGCCTGCCCCAATTTTGAAGTTGTTACTCCAACACCCTGAACACTGGATCTCTCCCTCTTAGATCCCCATCCACTGCGACTCCCCATTGATGGACAAACACTGAAAAAGTGGGCAACATGCTATTTCCCTTGTGGCTTGTAGAGATGGTGGTGGGGGGGGCGGTGGTGGGAGGCAGAACAGCAATGACCCAAGTCTGTGGGGGGCTCTCCAGGGGCCCTTGGGACTTCCCTGGCTGGAACAGTTATCTTGGCAGTGGAGCAGGGAATCTCTATGCCCTGATGCTCAGGTTTGGGGCAAAGCTCAGGAAGTTCTATTTCATGGTGTAAGAAATAAGCCCACCAGGGTGGGTGTGACAGGCTGAGACTTTAAGTGTTCAAAGGTGAGGCAACTCCACCAAAGCACAGTGCTGCGTCATGGGCAGGGGTGCCCAGAGGCTGCCCTCCCCTGCAGGCAGCATCAAGATCAGCCCCAGCCTCTGTCACGGCTTTCTTGCCAACAAGGATGCGGGCCACAGAGCCAGCCCTGGGCCTAATTCTAGACCATAAAAACAATGCTCACAGGCAGACACCATGTGCCTCTCCCAGGGGATGCCATAGTGTCCAGCTAACAGCAGAAGCGCAGTCATGCTTGTGTGGGTTTCCCCAAAGCATGCCACTTTCTGTCTAGACACAGATGAATGGTCAGTCTGTGCACATGAGCCCAAGACCATGGCGATTTTACCACTTGAAGCAGCAGTGCTGAGAGGTGGCTCCGTGTGCCCACCCACTCTGCTTGCCAGTGCCTGCCCTTCTGGCCTGAGCATACCTTCCTCAGCTCATCCTTCTCCCTGCTGTGGGCGTCCTCCAAGATCTTGCGCTCCGAGTGGGCCCTCTGCAGCTCTGTGCGCAGGCTCTCCACCTCCTCCTGCAGCCTGAGGCTGGTGTCCTCACCTGGGCTCTGCTGGTAGTGCACCAGCTCCTTCTTCAGCCGCTCTACCTCCATGGTGTATGTTGAGGTGGTCACGGACAACTGCTCTGAAAGTGTCTTGAACTCTTTGTTCTGTGGAGAACATCAGCAAACAAGGAGAAGGGAGAAGAAGTGGGGGAGAAAGGGTTATTTTACCAGGGAAAAAGCATGAAGGCAATCAAAAAAGGAACTTCCAAGGTAGGATTAAGTCTCACAATCATTGCATGCTCAAGTGCTTGCCTGGCATCTCCCTAACAAAACACTATTGTGAACTTACAGAAATAGGGGAAAACAAAGAACAGCAACACTGACATTCAAAGAGCTCAAGGAGCTTTCGTGAGCATGTGCAGAGCTGGAAGCTGCCTGGTAGCAGGTGGCTCTATGGCTGGGCGGATCCTATACCTTATTTTTAAGTTGCAGAAACAAAGAAGCTGGCTCTCTGGGTTTGCAGCCTTCACTTTTTAGGTTTCTTTGCTCTTTCATACAGAGCCCTCCTGCCTGTGGACTCGCCAGCACAAAGAGCTGCAATCTAATCGCTGGCTCTGAGACAAAGGACCCCTTCAGCATCCTCTCTTCCAAGGAGGCCCTCCATGGGGTCTTGGAATCTCTCTCACCCCTGTCAGCCATGGCTTGCCCCATAAGACTCTAAGACTCAGGGTAACTGATGCCCTGACCCACCCTGCCCACACCATGCTCCTGCAGATGGGATACTCAATCCCAGCCCACTCAGGCAACACACAGGTGTGAAACATCCCCCATGGGCCCAGAGTCCTAAGAAGCTATTGCTGGTATCAAGTGCTACTGCAAATTATGGGAAGAAATCAGCACCGCAAGAGTTGAGGGCATTAGCTAAGAGTGGTCAGTGAGGAAAGTGGAGAGGAAGAAATAGGGCTCTCCAAATCATCAAGCAGGCAACAATGGTCATTGATTATTCTTCATTGTTCTGGTCTGTAGGAGCGCCAGGCAGAACAGAGCTAGCGGCCAAATCACCGATAAGCTGGAGCATCAGGAATCAATGACTAATTCACATAGGAAATTAAACTTCACAGAAAACAGTGAAGAGCAGCAAAAGAAAAGCCCTTGGACCCTGTAAAATGCCACAGATGCTGTGGGGCCTTGTGGTTGTGACCAGTACGGCAATGCACAAGCCAGCAGTCCATTTCCTGCACCAACACAACAGAATGAGACATGCTACCCGCTCCCCAGCACTCTGTGGGAACCTCCCAGTTACAACCTGACACACCTTCAAGCCTGGTCTGCCTGCAGCCTTGTTCTAAGGCATCACAAAGAAGAAATCCAATCGAGCAGATTCTATTTGAACACCCAATGCATGTCTGTATTATCCACTCCAGTCTGGGTCTCCACTGGAGGCTGAGGGTCTCTGCACAGAGGAGTGGGGCACAGGGAGGGAACACATGCTGGAGTAGCCACCCTCTGACTTCATCTCTGCTCTGGCCAAACATGAGGTTTGGCCCAGCTGCTCTCTCTAGATGGCACAGCCTGGGTCAAATCACTAGGAGTGGAAGGATAACTAGGCAGGAGGTCTCTAGGTAGAGCTTGTTGGAGTATGAAGAGAGGCACACATGGTAACAGGAGGCACATCCTATCCTGCTATTGACAAAGATGGCACCTCAGGACTCTAATGCAAAGTATGATGTATCCAGGAGGCCCAGCTGCATTGATCTTGACACCGCCTGAGACCTGGCTCAGGGATGTCAGGGAGTTGAGTGGCTGGAGCTGGACAGACCTGTGCTCAGATCCCAGCTCTATCCTTGATCAGCTGTGTACATCCGACCTAATCAACCAACCTTTCTGTGCCCCAGTGTCCTCATGTGTAAAACAGGAATATAATAGTAACTCCTGCCTCAGAGGGTGGTTATCAAGATTAGGGAGATAAAGTACTTTGCTAGGGGCTCAGTAAACATCAGCTATCTTCCTTGTTCAAGTTCTCTATGGAGAACCCTGGAGAGTTGCCCGAGTCTCTGGCTCTCTGGGGTGTGGGTGGGGAGCTCCTATGTCTTTTCATGGGCATCCAGATATTGTCACTGGGGGCTTGTGGAGGCGGTGCATTTTCTGTTCTGGACATCTGACTTCAGAAGGACAGGCCCCAGAAGGCTCGTCCTTGCACCTGCAGGTGTCACAGCCATGCAGCCAAGCCTGGCAGAGGGCAGGGCATGGGGTGCCCACCCCCTCGGAGACCCCAGAAACCCTCCCTGCCATGTTACTGCCCTGAAGGCCTTCCAGTGGAACAAGATATGGAGGTGGAAGGCAGTGATACTGACGATCCTGACCTTGTGTGGGTCTAGGCTAATGAATGTATCTGTGTCTTAGTTTTTAACAAAAAAAATGTAAAAAAATTTTTTTTAACTTAATTTTTAATTTTTCTGGGTACATAGTAGGTGTGTATATGTATGGGGTATATAAAATGTTTTGATAGATATGCAATGTGAAATAAGCACATCATGAAGAATGGGATACCCCAAAAATAAATTTTAAAAATAGAAAAAAGCTTACAGAATAAGGATATCAAGAAATAAAAAATTTTTGTAGAGTTGTACATGTTTGTGTTTTAAGCTAAGCCTTATTACAAAGAAGCCACAAGTTAAAAGTATTATTTATAAAGTAAAAACATTACAGTACTCCAAGGTTAATTATTGAAGAAAAGCAATTTTCTAGTAAGCTTAGTGTAGCCTAAGTGTATGGCTTATAAAGTCTACAGGAGTGGACAGTTTATAAATTCTATAGGAGTGGACAGTTTATAAAGTCTACAGGAGTGGAAAGTAATGTCCTGGACCTTCACATTCACTCACCCCACACAGCTTCCAGGCCTGCAAGCCCCATTCATGGTAAGTGTCCTATACAGGTGTGCCATCTTTTACACCATATTTTTATTATCCCTTCTCTATGTTTAGATACACAAATACCATTGTGTTACACCTGCCTATGATATTCAGTACAGTAACATGCTGTACAGGTTTGTAGCCTAGGAACAATAGGCTATGCCACATAGCCTAGGTGTGTAGCAGGCTACACCATCTAGGTTTGTGTAAGCGAAATCTATGATGTTCACACAACTACAAACTCACCTAACGATGCATTTCTCATAAGGTACCCCTGTCATTAACAGATGCATGACTGTATATGACATATATGCATGATTACATATAACTAATTTAACATATTTACAAAGTGACTACTAAATATATGGAATGAAATTGATTTAAAAGGCTACTGACTCCATATATTTGTGTCATATTTCTCATATAAAATATATTTAAGGATAACCTTATATTCATAAGTGTCTAAGGAACTTTACTCTCATTATAAATAAATTGTAAGTTAAACTGGCCAACTCTAAATGTGTGCTTGACTAAAGTTAGGCTGGCAGAGAGCTGAGTTCACGGACTACATCGTTTTACTGAATGATGTCATACCACAGCCTATCCCAGGGACACTGTAAGAAATGGTCTCAAGAACCAGCATTGTATATATCACTGTAGGATATGGTGAAGGATGTGGCTTGTCACGTCACAGATTATGAAAGCCCACAGGAAAAACAAGTCAGCACCACGGACAGCTCCAAATCCTCTTGAACTGCATGGTTCTTTTCTATTAAGAACTCTCAAGCCACTCAGTTTTCTTCCTGTTACTGTTTGCATAGAAACTTGGTGCCAAATTTGCATCTTTTCTTTCCAGGTGGGTGTACAAGGCCTTAGGATATGAATGTTGGGTGCTAGCCTTACCCTGGTTTTATCTTTGTTTCCTCCCTTACTGACTTCTTGGCAGTGAGGATACATTTTTAGAAAAAAGCTCCCCAGGGGATTCTAGGGCACAGTCTGGGGATAGGAACCCTACTCTAGCCAGATCATGGTTATCAGTGAATTTTTGAGCTAGATGTTACCTTAGAGATCTCAGGCGAATCCCCTTGGAAGAACTAAAGGCCCAATCATTTCCAAGCTATCAGCTCTGGTTGTGAATACAACTGAGACAGAACCCAGGCCTCTGTCCAGTGGGCCCTCTGTCTACTCCCTATGCTGTTCTCACAAATACCTTGGGACACCTTCACCTGTGGTGTCCTTGGTGTTCGCAGATCCTCCCCTTCTGGCTTAGAAACCTTGTGTGACCAGAGGACCGCTGCCTAAGTTGTCTCCAGGAATTATAGGAAAAAAAAAAATTCACTTGCAAACAGCTGGCCCCATCTGCTAAGAGATTGCAATGAAACAAGCCCCTGTATAGAGCTCTAATGGAGATTATGTCAATGCTTCCTCTTGTAACAGAGTGTCAAGCATGTTATTTGACACTGGGTCACACTCCCCACTTTAAATGCCAGCCGGTCCCAAGGACAATGCTATCTGTATGAGCATGAACCCAAACTAAGGCTAAGAGTCTCCCTTGGACTGAGGAGTCCTCCTGACATGTTCCAAGAGTCTCCCAATAGCTAAATATCTTATAGCTTGGTCAGAGGTGGCAGAACATACCCTGAAACCAGCCTGCCAAGTTTCAATCCCAGCCATGCTACTTACTAGCTGTGTGACCTCAGTCAAGCTACTTAACCTCTGTGTGCCTCAGTTTCTTCATCCTTAAAATGGGAATAATATTAATGTTTATCTCCTAGGGTTCTGGTGGGGATTAAATGAGTTAATACGTGAGAAGAGCACAGCGTGCCTAGTCAGGTAGCGCGGGCTAGGGCACAAGAAAACAAGAGCTTATCCACTCCTCCCGTCTTTTCTGATCACCCTCTACACACAGAGCATCCTGCCCAGGGTAGCTAACACCTGCCACCACTCACAGATGTTTGCCAAGCAGGAAGCTTAAGGCAAAAAGCTTTTTTAATTTTTTTTTTAAATAGGCCATTTAAATCTGCTTTTCTTTGATTTTTCAAGCACGTGGACTGTAAAATGCTATATTTATTTTTATCCTCTCAAGTTAACTTTAGAAATCAGCAATGCCAATGCAGAGCCCCAAGGCTGGAAAGCAAGGGCTCGGGGAGCCAGCATGTACACAGGGCTCCCAGCAGGGTGCAGCGGTCAATGCCTACTCATCCCTGAGACTGCACTCTGGCTGGAAGGTTAACTCACAACATTTGACTAAGCAAGTCTTTTCTTCCTGTCAACAGCCACAACAGCCACTGCCACCTTGGCATGCTTTGTGCTTGTGTTTTTCAAAGGGCCAGTGCCAGACAGCAGACCTTTTTCTTTGCACTCTTTTCCCTCTGAGTGGATGTGCCCTCCTTCCTGACCTGGTGTATCACAGCAGGCTGACCAGGGGCAGGCACAAGCCCTGTGCCCACCCTGTGCCTGGGCTCTCTGCCTTGCTTCCCCAGTAAGGAGCCAAGCCAAACAAGGCACCCTGTAGAACTAACACGGAGAAACACCCAGTGACAGTCTCGTCTCAGAAAGCCTTGTCTTTTGCAAGAGCAGGGAAACAGAGGCATTCTATTGCTATCTCTGCACCACTTTTGGGCTCCTGTTCAGGGCAGCTGGCTTAGGTGTAAAATGCTTTTTTCCTGCCCTACTGGGTCATGAGAAGCTTTAAAAATGCCCAGTATAGAATAGATACATTAAATCCCAATGACTTCCAAAGCCATACCCACTCTAAAATTCTGTTTCTCCATGCCACACACACTCTTCATGTCCTTTCCTTCCCTAGGAGGCACCCTCTGGGGCACTTCAGAAGCCTGGTCCTGTGGCCACCTCTACACCCTGCATGGACAAAGTAACAGTGGGCCTCCATTCAACTCTGGGAGCCAAATGCAGCAGTAGGCATGCACGGGAAAGGACTGAAACCCTTCCGTAATGTTTGGGTTTAAAAAACCCGCAATGCCCTCATTATGGCTGTGGGATCAGAGCTTGGGTAGGATCCTGGTCCCAGCACTTTCTATTTATGTGACTTTGGAAAGGGACTTGATGTCCCTGGCCCACCATTTCCTCATATACAAAATGATCTCACAAAATTGTATGAAGATCAAATAAGAGTGAACACAAAACACATATCGCAGAGCTTGGCACATGGCGGGTGCTTGGAAAATCCTTAGGATCAATGCTGTTCGGCCTGTTGGCATGAGATTTCCTCCCTTATGATACAGCATGCGACATACGTCACAGCCATCCTCTGTCCAGCAAGGCCATCAAAGCACCTGAAACAGCCAGGCATCCAATAAAGGTCTTCTGAAGGGAAGGAGGCCTGGCCATGTGGGCCACCAAAAAGTGGGGGTCCAGGTTTGTGCATGCATACATGTGAGCCTCGTCTATTCCATTAGACAAAGCTGAGTGTTCTGTGCTTGTCTCAAATCTCTTGTACTACCTTGTACAGTACCCAACCCCCTACAGGGATATTTAATCAATGGCTTGTTACTCCTTTGATTGGCTGACATGGGAAGGTGGCCAGGGTAGAAAGAGGACAAAGCTTAAAAATAAGAGTGCTAACCACTTTTCAAGTTTCTCCTACTGCATACCAGGCCCTGCATATGCATTAGACCATTTATTCTTCTTTCAGCCCTGTCAGCCCCATTTTATGGATAAGAAAAGAGGCTCAGAGTAGTCACATCAGCCACTCAACTTTTAAGCAGAAGAACTGAATTCTGATTTCCAAAGCAAACACTCTTTCCAAAAGAGGCAGACAGACAGATAGGCAGACAGAGAGGCAGAAGGGCAAAGTGATGCAGAGCATGGGCTCTGGAGCCAGACAGCTGGGGTTCAAACCTCGGCCCTGCCACTGCCACCTGTGTGACTTTAGGATGCCATGTGCCCTTCCAGTGTCTTCAATTGTACAAAAAGGGGGATGGTAATACTTGCCGTAGGAGGGCCGCTATATTAGACAAGCTACTCCAGACAAAGCGCCAGCCCCATACCCCACACAGCAAGCCCTCCATGCACACCAGCTGCTGCTGCATTGCCCTATGTCACCCCTGCAAGGGCAAAACACCAGCACCTTGGGCTAGTGTGTCAGCTTCCTATTGCTGCTGCAACAAGTTACCACCAAGTTATGACTCAAGATAGCATAAATCATTATCTTACAGCTCTGGAGGTCAGGAGTCTGAAGGGGTTGGCAGGGCTGCATTCTTTCTGGACGCTCTAGGGGAGAGTCCATGTCTTCGTCTTCTCTGGCTTCTCAAGGCTGCCTGCATCCCTCCCACCTCTGATTCTGTCATCACTTCTCCTCTGAACTTGATCCTCCAGCCTCCCTCTTAGGAGGACCCCTGTGATGATATCAAGCCCACCTGGCTCACCCAGGATACTCTTCCCATCCTACAGTTCTTAATTTAATTGCATCTGCAAAGTCCCTTTTGCCATATAAGGTAACACACTCACAGATCCTAGGGCTGAGGGTATCTTTAGGGGTCACTGATCTGCCTGCCACAGTTAGTATCTGCTGTGGTCTGAGGACATCTGTGCTCCCTTGGGTCTTCGGCATGTGCAGTTCCTCAAGGAAGCTGTGGGCTCTCTCCAAATGCTCCAGTACCCAAGCCCCCGACACCCAGGTAGGGAGCTACAGACACTGACCTGCTCATCGATCTTCCGCTGCAGCTGGACCACCTTGTTCTCCATGCCCACGTTGAGACGTTTCAGATGCTCTGCTGAGCGGGCCTCAATCCTGAGGGCCTTCAGCTCTCGCCTGGCCTTGAGCATCCGGAAGGCACACTGGATGACAATGGCTGCATCCCGCAACCGCTGGAAGCGCCTGCGTGCCATCCAGCCCCGCACGTGCTTCTGGATGGTGGTGGCCTTGTGCTCCATGAGGACCTGGCGGGAAACAAGGACACACATCTTGTGGGTTTGCACTGCAGGACAGGAGTGAAGGAAGCATACATCACTGCCTGTGGAGGGAAGAGGCCAGAAAAGCCTTGGTTCTAGGAGTTACACAGAGAATGTGCCCCCTAAGATCTAAGGCTTCGGTGGTTGTTTTATAACACATTTCAGCGAGGTTCTGCAGCCCACATACCCACAGGGAATCAGCTGTCAAACTCTTTTCAGCTTTGTTTTACTTTTTGTTTTATGGGTTAGGAAACCACAGTCTGAAAACCTCAAGGTTGTAGGGGCCTAATGATCATCCACTTGCTCTCTACCCATTTACCAGGTGGAGGTCCCCTCCTGGTGGCACTGAGCTGGAAGTGAGATACTTCAGTGAGTGTCCACAGCAGGCTAATGGCTTATAATTACAAACTTGGTGTGTAACTCACTGGTTTTTTTTTCTACCAAGTTAAAAAACCACTCAGGATATGAAAGCATCATCAGTGTGCTCGCCCTAATACCTGGTAAAATAAATGTTTGTGGAATAAATGAGTAAACAAGCCAACAGGCTGAGCAATGAACAGTGCCACAGCCATGAGTGACAGAGCTGGGAGCCACATCAGTGCTAACTCTTTGCACATGCTGCCCCTGCTGAGAAACTCCCAAACATCACCTGCCCCTTCCATGGGAGCAGCACACCGATGCCATCCATCACCCAAGAACACTCACGGAACCTTCTCCCAGTGGCCTGGGTTTGTCTACATACTACACCAGGGTGTGCTCCACCCTGACCACATTTTTATTATTATCAATTTAGTGCTTTACTTTTATTATTTAGAAAATCACACCTTCTGTGATCATAGAAGAGACAGATGTTCATTTAATGAAAAAGAAAACCATTTTAGACATTTCCTTCCAATTCGTGTTTCAAGTCAGCTCTGTGCTTCAGATGTGTTGGTGTTACCTGGTTGAACAGATGTGTCCTGATGTGGGGCTCCTGAACCCAAGGATTTTGGCTTCACTGGAACAACACAAAGAGCAAGAACCTGGCAGGGAAGAGGTCGGGGCCTCCCTCCTGACCTCACCATGTTGGGCTTCAAGCTCCTGATCCGTTAAGTGGAGGAGTTAGACCTGATGATGCCCAATACCACCGCCTGCTCTCAAGTGTAAATGAGCCCTAGGTGGGTCACCTGGCCCTGCTGTTGGCTGGCCTGGGCCCTCAGGCAGGTGACCTGGCTTCTCTGAGCAACTCAGGTATCAGAAGGGGTGTGAAAACTGCCATGATTGGATGCTGGGCCCCTTCAAAACTCATGTTGAAATCTGATCCCCTATGTTGGAGATGGAGTCTAACAGGAGATGTTTGAGTCATAGAGGCAGATCCCTCATGAACAAATAAATGCCCTTCCTCAAGGGTGACTTCTCACTGTTAGTTCTCATTAGAGCTGCTTGTTAAAAGAGCCACTCTTGTGCTTCCTCTCTCACCATGCGACCTCTGCACATAACGGCTTCCGCCTCCCACCATGAGTGGAAGCAGCTTGAGGCCCTCTCCAGAAGCAGATGTTCAATTGTGAACTTTCTGGCCGCCAGAATTGTGAGCCAAATAAACCTCTTTTCTTCATAAATCACCCAGTCTCAGATATTGTTATAGCAACATTTAATGGACTAAGACAACAGTATGCACACCCTTCCTATCTTGTGGGACTTCAGAAAGGATTTGGTGAGAGCAGAGACGTGAAAGCATTTAGAAAAAAGTTGGGAGTGCTTGACAGAGGTTCACGTTGGCAGTAATTCATCTGTTGCCACTTTAGTTCTGAATCTGCAGCCCTGAGGCCCTCAGAGTGGCTACCCACCTGGCGGTAGGTTCTCCGCACAAACATGGCTCGGGTGAAGGCCTGGATAACAACGGCAGCTCTGCGGACCCTCTGGTAGGCCTGGTGGGCCCTCTGCATGCGGTAATGTTTCTGGAGCACCACAGCCGCTCTGATCCTCCGCAGGTGCTCAGCCAGCCTGGGGAGCAAGAGGAAACAGGCAGTGTCAGAGACAGAGTATTGACCGCCCTGATGCAGAGGACTCTGAGACATCTGCAAATGCAAACCTCTCCCTCTGTGGCCCTACCTGGACACACCCAGGGGAAACCAACTCTCTTCACCCCTAACAAATGTAGCAATGCCTTAGGCATTTGACACTGTGGCTAGAAAAGCAGTGTTAGTTCTTTCCTTATGGTCTCGAAAGGCTTCCCACAAGCTTCAAACTCAGTCAGTCTGACTTCCTCTATGATCCTTATCTGAGCACTCTTCTACCTCACTGTGCCTGGGCAGTCCTCACCTACTTCACCAGTAGCATTCTACATCATGTGTTCACATTGCTGCCTGTCCTCTGTACCTCCCCAGGCTTGGAGATCCCAGGGGCTGTGTCTCCATCATCCTGGACCCACTGTAGGCACTGGGTAAGTGTTTGCTGAGTGACTAAACCTTCACAGGCCCAGACCAATCTCTGTTTCCTTTATCTCCTCAACCCTTTCTGCTCGGGATGCACTGAATGTGGCCATTCCCTCTCCTCTCTTGCCTTTCTGCCTTCCCATCTCACCTCCCAAATAAAGCCAGTCTAACACTTCCTCCCCTTCTGAAGGGTCTTGTTTGCTGCCAGGCCTATAACAAGTGCTCAATTAGAGACTCAGTGTGAAATGCTAAAAAGGACCTTGGAAATCATTCAGCAAAGCCTCAAAGGAGAAAGTGACCCACTCAGCCCATGTGTCACCTGTTTGCTGAAATGCATCTGATTCCCTAGTCTAGCTCTCTGTTTGGCCTCCAAACACAAGACTTTGTGGCAATTATTGTCACTTCTCTAAGGAAATTCCTTTCTGGAGAGGGCACTGGACTTGAACCAGGCCTGGGCTCAAAACCTAACAACCGAGGGTAGGGTCAGAGGGCAGGCTGTCTTCAGCCTGTCTTGGCTGACACACTCCTGCTGCTGTAGTGCCTCATCAGCCCAGTGTCAGTGAGGAAGGAACCCTGCAGTAGTTTCTTCTGCTCAGGGTCGAGCTGGGGGCAGGCAGGGGAGGCTGACTGGCATCCTGACTCAACCCCTAGGTCAACATTCCTGCTTAGACAAGCCACTCTCTCTCCATCCTGGCTTGTGCAGTAACTCACAAAAGGGACCTCCCAGGACCTTTGCAGCCCTAATCACCTGACTCCGAGGCATTATGAAATCTGTGGAATAAGTAATGAGGCCAAGCACAGGTTAACTGTGCCAGGCTGTATTGGTCTCTTTTCCTAAAAGTAGTTAGTTTTTTACTTTGGGGTTCAGGCAAAGGGGAAATGGTTGGTTTGTGGCAAAACCAGCTGGTTCTAATGCTGGTAGGATGGAGGGAGCCTGGGGAAACCAGGAGATGTGGAAACTAGACCTACGCCCTGAGGTGAGAAGGCATTGATTATAGGGATAGGCTCAGCTGCCGAGGAAAAGCCAAGATGCAGACATGGCCCCAACAGGAACCATTCTCAGCACAGAGGAAGAGAGAAACCAAGTAGCTGAGAAAGGCAGACCCCCATCTTCCCCGCCATGATCTGCTGCCCTGATCTGCCCCAGCCTGGCTCACCTGCGGGCCAGGTGTCCTCGGCAGTACCTCTGCAGGGTTAAGGTAGCCCCCTTCAGCCTGCGATATTTCACCTTCTGCAGCCATCCCCGGACAGTTTTCTGGATCATGATGGTGGCTGTCCGGAACTTGTCAGCCCGCAGCTTCTCCAGGTAGGCCACCTGGCCTGCTCGAAAGAAGATCTTGGTGCGGCCAAACTGGAACTTGTCGGGGTCCTTTACAAGGTAGGCAGGGGATCTGGGTGGTCACCAGTGAGCAGAGAAATAACATGGCCCATACCACCCTTGTTCTTCCCATGCAGAATCCCCTGGCCAGACTTCATGCACCCCTCTCTGTAGATGGACACAAAGTCTCAGCATTTGCTTAACAGACCCCAAGACCCTACTACGGGCCAGACTCTAGAACATGGCAGTCAACAAGACGCCTGCCCTCAAGGAACTGACATCATGGTGAGGGCAGACAGACAAGCAAATAAAGATGCTTTCTGTTTTCAGAGAATGGTGAGGAATATGAAGAAAACAAACTGGGGGCTGGTGAGCGTGGGATGGGGATGTTCAAAAAGGATGCTCAAGGAAGGCAGCTCTGTGGAGGTGACAGCTGAGCAAAGACCTAAATGAGCTGAAGGAGGCAACCACAGGAAAGAATGAAGGAGGAAAGTTCCAGGAGAAGGGCAGAGTGGATGCCTATGTCCAGTGGTGCAACTGCTGGGTATATCTGAGGATCAGGAGAGCCAGGATGGCTAGCTGGGAGAACTGAAGGTGATTGGTGGGAGGAGCCAATCACCAAAGGCCTTGAAGGTTGCAGCATAAAATTGGGGTGAGAGCCACAGGCAAGCTTTGAGCAAGGGAATGACCTGATCTGATCAACATTTTAAAAAGATTATCCTCAAATGGCCACACAGTTGTATGCATAATTACAGGATGCAAATAACCCCCAAATAAAACTATGAGATTGTTTTGGACCTGTAATTACTGTCTTAATTACATCCATTAGGTTAAAATTAGTTGCCCTTCCCTGGGCTCACCCCTGTGGATGAGGAAAGACAACCCAGCAGGGTTCCTGTGGACAAGCCTGGGACAGAGCACTGGGAGAGTAACCCATGATGACAGAGCTCTTTGTAAATCAACTGCCATCTCATTTTGCTCACTGGCATGAAGACCATAATGAGAAAGGAAGGAATGAGCCAAGTCCAAGGAAAATACACACACAACATTGCGTTTCATATTGGCAAATGGCCCTGAAAAATGCTGAATCATCATTCTTCATAGGTTAAGCCCTATTGGGTTACTAGGAGTCGGGTTCCACACACAGGGAAGGCTGTCCTGCCTGAGCTAAGGCTGAGCTTGCAGCACAGCTTCCAGCTTGAGTGTCACTGACTGAGTCCCCGGCCTGGGCCAAGCTGCTCGTGAAGCTGGCAAGAGTGGGCTCTGGGCCTGGCTCTCCTCTCTGTGTCTGCTCAGAGCCATGCACCCACTGGGCCTTCAGCTCATGCTGAGAGGAACAGGGGCTGGATGGGACTTGGGAGCTTTGAGGCAGCCACGGCCCTGCTTTGATCTCTGCCCTGCTTGGGGAGGCTCCATGGCTCAGCCAGGAGGGGTTAGGAAGCCAAAGCAGGGTAGCTAAGCTCCTGAGTCAGGGAAGAAGCCTGGGTCCTCCAGTTTAAGCAGAGCCAGAGGCTGGGGGCTGCCTACCGCATCCAAGCAACAACAGTACCTGCGCTTCATTCCCTATTCTGGAAAAAAAACAGGAAGGGATGATATGCTCTGCAAGGCCACTTTTTCTGAACAAGGATTTCTCTGAGGGTCTCACCTGCTCCACTGAGACACTCATCAGCCTCATCTCCACACTGTCCTCACCCTGTGTGTCTCCAGAACATCTCCCACCCAGATCTGCTTCCTCTAACCCTTAGAACTGACTGTTGACTGATCAATCAATCAATCATCTTTTGAGAACCTTTCTCCAAGAGTCAGACTGCAGGGGGTGAAAGCAAACTTAGCAATCCATTCCAAGCCACTGCTTTTACTTCACAGATGATAAAACTGAAGCCTAGAGTAGTGAAGTGACTTGCTCAAGGTGACTTGAGCAAATATCAAAGGATAACCCCAGATCTGGGTCTCCCAGGCCCCAAGTCTCCAACTGCAGCATCCCCTTTCGTGACACTGTCTCCTCTACACAGTGCTCACACACATCCTTGTGCTCCGTGGGCTCCCTGCAGATGTTTGTTAATACACTCCTTCACCACTGTGATGAAGATTCAGGCTTGCACGACAGCCAGTCTCCGTGATGTGGTCCTCTACAGTTATGGCCATCGTCACATTAGACTATTATTAATTCTGGAGGGTAGGGTCCATGTAACGCACTCTTTTTATAACCCTCACACTAACCCCTCCAGATTAGAGTACAAAGAATTCAGTATGTATCTGTGGAGTTAAAGAATAAACAAATTCAGGTTAAGAATGATAGGGGCTATTCCTAAAATCCTTGCAGGGGAGAGGCCACCAGAATCCACTTTTCTCCCCTAAACAACCACAACAATTTATTAAAACCTCACTGACAGCCTAATGAAGCAGCCCCCAGCCCCAGGCTGCCCCTCCAGGAAGGTGGTCTTTAAGTGCCTGGTGCCTGCCCTGCAGGCCACCTTTGTCCCTACTTCTCATCGTTCTGTTCTAAAAGGTACTTAGCACTTGCTTGGGACAGGGTGGGGAACTGGCATGTGCCCCTCTAAGTGAACACGCAGCTCTGTCGAGTCTTAGTTTCTCGATACAAAGTCCCAGGTCACTCAGCATGAGAAGTATGGGTGTCCAGATGTGGCCCAAGAAGAGGAGAAAAATAAAAAGGAGGAAATAGAAGGCCCCAGGGAAATCTTTAGCACTAGTGTCTCTATTCAGTCTCCAGGAAGGATAACTGCACTCAGTGACATTACTCAATCAGACTGGATCAGAGGGCAATGTAGTTTAGACAGCGGGAGTTAGAGTCAGTCCACCTAGGCAACCTTGGGCAATTTATATCAGCTTTCTGTGCCTCAGTTTCCTCATCTGTAAAATGAGGGTGATTTCTGTATATTCCTCATAGGATGAGCCATTACTGGCAGGTTTCTAGTCATGAGCAGCTCTTGGCTGGTTCCCATGCAGCCAGCTGCACAAACTCATGTATTCCTGTGACAACCAGGAATTGTGCTAGGAACACAGCCACAACAGGACCCTTGTCATTTATGTGTTCACAGTCTGGTGAAATGACAAGCCCTCAATTACAACATAAGGGGATGAACACAATAAAGGAAGGGAGGAGGTAAGTGCTGCTGGCCCATAGAAGATGGAGTAGCTAACAACATCTGGGAGGCTAGGAGGTATTTCAGAGCTCACTTTGGAAGAATACCACTTTGTCAGGCAGGCAAAAGAGGGGAAAAAGCGTTGCAGGCAGAGGAAATAGCATGTATTCCTATACTTTTCTTTAGGCAAGGCACTTGTTTTTTCATTCGTTCCATAAATATTAGGTAGGCTCCCCCTGTGTATTAGGCTCAGCACTCATAACTAAGGAGGTGGTGTAAACATAAAGACACTGTCCTCTACGAAAAAGGACAAACACATCTGGAACATAGATCAGCATGCTATGGGCTCTAAGAGTGACATGAAGTGCCACATGCTAGACCACGGGAAGCAGGAGGGAGAAGCTGCACTGAAGCCGAGCACTGAGAAGCAGGCAGGCTCCCCGTCAGTGAAGAGAAGAGGCAGCTGTGCCAGGAAAGGCCCAGTGTCCTGAGCACATCACAGCAGCAGCCCCAGGCAGTGGCATGTGGTCCCGTTAACTGGAGGAGAGCCCAGTGTGGGGGCCGACTCAGCCAGTCTGATCCGGGTCCCCTCCAGAGTTCCCTCTTTGGGAATCAGAGGTCTTGGTGGTAATCCTGGAGAAATCCAGCAAAGGAACAGAAGAGGGAAACTATGATCCTAGACAAATGAGAAGGCAGCCACATGGCAGAGTGGGCTACTCACAGGCCCTGAAATCAGCTGACCTTTAACAGAGATTTTTCTTGTCCATAAAAGTAAGATGTTAAAATGTGGACACTGATAGGTGGACCACAGCAAAAACCTCAATCAACCAGAGTCCAGCTAACTAGAGCCCTTGATTAACCAGCCTGTTACCCCCTTACCCTGTTAAAAAAAAAAAAAAAAGATGGCATGGCAAGGTGGGCTAGTATTTAGGCTCTCTTTTTAAAAAGGCAAATTTACAGCTATGCATACATTTACTATAATATTCTGCAGTGTCTATAGCTAGACTTGAGCAGCTAAGATGATGCTGGGAAGATGGCTGCGACACATTTACAAAATAAAACATGACCTTAGATCCTGATCATCTGGCAATGAGCTACTCCAGATGGATAGATTTTCCGAACAGAAAACCTGAAAAATTAAAATTTCTGAAGTAATTATTTTTATTACCTTGTTCAAGTGATTTTTTGATATAATTTAACCTTTATCGAGCCATTAATGATCATACTCTGCTGTAATCCCCGAAATGTCTGGCACCATGGAAATGTTTAAGGATTTGCCCCTCATAAAAGGCCCCAGTAGCTCCGCTTCTATAGTTCTCCAGTCTCAGCTGCCAGGTGTGAGTTCAAATTGTTACAATTAAAACATAAAATCTATTGCCTTACTTAAAACAAGTATCTGGGGGAGGGCCTGAGGCTGGTGATGCAACCAGCTAGATGCAGCAGCTACCTTCCCCTCTGCTGGCTTCAGGGCTAGGCCTGGGCTCCACATCAGAGCCCTTACCCAGGTGTACCAGATGGGCCGTGCTATGTAGCCCCTGAGAATTGGAGAAGCCAGAGATCCTGAGCCGGCAGCTTGCAGTTAGGAGTAGCCTCATCATAAACCCAAGCAAGCTGTACAAAGAATTCTGCTGGGGTTCAGTCAGGCTGGTGGGAAAAATGTTAGAGATAGTTATAGAAACAAATCTTCTTGGAAGGCCTGGAAGTTTACATAACTTTGGTAACAGATCTGGCTGAAGGTGGCCTGATCCCTTTACCTTTAGATAAACAAATTAAAACAGTAATAAAGAAAGGCAGAGTAGTTTACCTAGCTAGCTTGTTTACTCATATAATCTTAAGACTAACCTTTGATGTACCACGGTTGTGTAAGTGCTTTTTTACTTGGGAAGTCCACAATGTCAATTACCCTCTAGTGGTGTTGACTCAAGCTTTTGTTAACTAATCTTACTGAATAAATGCAAGGCTGACTAGCTGATCAGACTAGATCAGCTAGAGTCACAGGGCTAGAGTCGCAACTGTTTACAGGACTCAGCAGGGAGCCTGTAAGTGGCTCAGACCCTCAGCTGAACTGGCAGAGCAGAATATCTGTGTGTCAGTATACTTTATTAATCCGTCGCTGGGTCAGTGGTCTGCAAGGGACAGACTCCCTGCAGCTGGTGCCCTCGAGAGGAGCGCTGCCACAGAATTCCATTTTCTATGCCTGCTGAGCTGTGAAAAAGGTTGGGAAGTGCTCTAGATAGGTGAATGGGTTGCTCTTTTTTTTTTTCTAGTCACTGATGTAGGAAAATGGATTAATATCCCAGAAATAGATTCAGTAAGAAGGATGAAGACCAAAAAAAAAAAAATGTAGATAATGACACCACCCCCTCAATCTTTAGGGGACCTGGTCAGGCCTCTCCTGGAGCTGGGCTGTGTGGCTCACCTTGATGAGGTTCTCCAGGACAGACCTGCAGATGGCCTTTTTGTCTGTGTTGGCGAGCTCTCTCTTCTTGACCAGCACCCGATACCGGTTGAAAAAGTCATGGTAGGCCCACCTGGAGGGAAAGCAAAGGGGCGTCAGGTGACACATCCTGCCTCTTGGCCACACAAAAGCCATGAGTGACCTCAGACAGTTCCCTATGGGGTCAACACTGTGGCACAAAGTCATTCTCAGAGCAGCAAAGAACAGTTCCAGGGGAGTTTTGTCCTCCCCAGTGCCCTCCAAGAATTTCACTGTGAATGTGATTCTTGGAATTGTGGCTGGAGGGCTGGAAAAAAGGTGAGTTTTGAAGGTACTTCTTAGAGGACTAAACAGGAAGTTTATGCCTGATATGGTTTGGCTGTGTCCCCACCCAAATCTCATCGTGAATTGTACCTCCCATAATTCTCACATGTTGAGGGAGGTACCCAGTGGGAGATAACTGAATCATGGGTGTGGTTTCCCCCATACTGTTCTGGTGGTAGTGAATAAGTCTCATGAGATCTGGTGGTTTTACAAGGGGTTTCCCTTTTCACTTGGTTCTCATTCTCTTGCCTGCCGCCATGTAAGATGTTCCTTTGCTCCTCCTTTGTCTTCCACCATGACTGTGAGTCCTCCCCAGCCATGTGGAACTGTGAGTCCATTAAAGCTCCTTTTCTTTATAAATTACCCAGTCTCGATTATGTCTTTATTAGCAGCATGAGAACAGTCTAATATACTGCCCAAGCATGCAGTGCTCCACTCCTCAGAAGCAGGAGCCTTACCTAGAGCACAGCTTTATTTTCAAATGTTGGTTTTCTTATAGAATACTGCTCATTGTAAACAACTTTTTAAATGCAGAAATATGTACATTAACAAATAACAAGTGGTCGTATCCTAACCCCTGGAGAGATAACATGGTTTATGTTTTAATCAGTATAGAAGGAACCATTTTTCTCCCCAAAGTAGATTTTGCTTATGATTTTTTTCTTCTGATTATTAGAGTAATACAGGCCCACTGTAAAGAAAATGTCCACCAATTCACATAATTAAGAGCATTTACAACACCCCTACCTATGTAGGTGAGTGCTGTTTTGGTCTGTGTAGGAGGGGAATCTTTAAAGAAAGCCTTAAGTTTTCCCCTTGGCCTCTGAAATGATCTCTACTTAAACAAATGCAGTCTTTCTGATGAGCAAATCTGCTATTTCCAGGTAGGGTCTGTCCCTTTCTCATTAAGGTGGTCTCGATTCATACATATGCTCATTCTCCTGAAACTGATTCTTCTTTCAATTTTTGGGAGGTATTCAACAACTTCTTCATATAGTCATGTAGTGATTCAGCACAATCCCTACTCTAAGGAGACTTTGAATTTTCACTCTACATCCCTCTGAAGGTCAGTCCAGCCTATCCCCACTTTCTCTGTGTCCTCAGTGGAGGTGTACAGGCAGCCTCCCACCCACTCTCATCTTCCGAGGCATGTGCTGTCCATACCCCTCACGTGGAAGTAATTTATGTGACTGTCCAACTACCTGATATGGACAGGAGACAGGGAAATACTGGACAGAAGAGGACAGTTCCCTGGCAAAGGCCCTACCCTCTAGCCTGGATACCCGTGGCCCTAAATGAGGATGGGCATTCCTGTTTTTGCAACCAAAAAGTTGCCTTTTGGCCCACCACACCCCCTATCCTATACCCATATAAACTCCAAACCCCAGGCTCCAAAGGCAGACAAGGAGACAAAGAGACAAGCAGATCAATGGCAGAACAGCACGACAGAAAGAGAGAAGAGAAAGAGCATCTGAACACTGAGAGGAGTTCACCTGGGGGTGGTGGGAGAGGAGTTTGGCCACTGGATGGCCAAACTCCAGGGGAAGATCATCTTCCCACTCTATCCCCTGCTTCCAGCTCCCCATCCATCCCACTAAGAGCCACCTCCACCACTCAATAACCACCCCCCAGCAACCATCCTTCAGGTCCATGTGTGACCTGATTCTTCCAGGACCCTGGACAAGGTCCTGGGTACCAAGTGGGCACTGAGCTGGTTAACACTTAAGCCATCCACCGACGGCAGAGCTAAAACCACACTGTGACACTGGGGCTTCAGGAATTGCAGGCTCCCACCCCTAGATGCTGCTGTGGGGCTAGAGCCCAAAAGGGCTTGCGCCGGTTCCTGCACCTGCCCTTCTGCCTGCTCCCCATTCCATAAGGGGTTTGAGCTTGCAGCAGCAAACAGAGAGCCACACCCCCATAGCACACCCTGTGATGGGGGGCCAGGGAACTCTCCTGTCTCATACTCAGGTAAACTCACTCATTTTGAGATATTAAAAGAGAGTAAGTGGATTGTATCCCTTCTCCTGGAGCACTTCTGCCTTTTAAGAGGGCCCTTTAAAAATGTTGTCCAAAGAAACAAGGTAAAAGTCTGGCCAGGTGTGGTGGCTCACACCTGTAATCCCAGCACTTTGGGAGACTGAGGCGGGTGGATCACTTGAGGTCAGGAGTTCAAGACCAGCCTGGCCAACATAGTGAAACCCTGTCTCTACTAAAAGTACAAAAATTAGCTGGGCATGGTGGTGGATGCCTGTAGTATCAGCTACTCAGGAGGCTGAGGCAGGAGAATCACTTGAAACCAGGAGGTGGAGGCTGCAGTGAGCCGAGATCATGCCACTGCACTCCAGCCTGGGTAACAGAGACCTTGTCCCAAAAAAAAAAAAAAAAAGAAAAAAGAAAAAAAGAAAAAGAAACAAGTACTGTGGAGTATCACATATAGCTTTGGATTCAGCTGCAGCATGGTGGGCAGTATGGGCACACCGTGCTCTGGAGCAAGTTCTCTTAGAGCTCCAGATCTTCCAGCATTGCAGCCATTGGGTTCCTAGGAGGACTTGTTCCTCCCAGCAGCCTGGGATGAGAAGGAAAATGGAGGCTGAGCTCCTTGCCTTTCCCCCTCGTCATTGCTCCTTTGCAAACACTTTTCCTGGTCTGGTGGAAGATGTCTAACACAGCCATGGGTCTCAGAGAAGGGGTGAGTATAAGAGCAAATACCAAAATGACATCTCTCCCTTTTCCCTTTTTTTTTTTATGTAAAATGGCTCCTTACCATTATAAAATTAAGTTTGAGCTATAACTCACATACTGTAAAATATACCCCCTTAGAGTGTACAATAATTGTTAGTATATTTGCAAAGTTGTGCAACTATCACACCCTATTCTGCCCTATTCTCCCCTCTTCACAGATCCTGGCAACTACTAACCTACTTTGTCTCTATGCCCATTCCCTCTTTAATTGGTCCCATGTGTCACGCACGTAGTGGCACAAGGGAACAAGAGCCCGTATTCTGCTCAGAGCTCATGAGTCTTTACAAGGCCCTGCTCATCAGGTCCATGTGGATTCCCTTCAGAAGGAAGGGCGCAGGGCGCTTAGAGCACCGAGGCCTCTGTCTTATGCCCTGGGAAAGGGTTGCTCTGCCCTTTGCCCTTTACTCACCGAGCAGAAACTATTTCCTGTCCCTCTAGTAGTGGAAAGACTGTGAACCAAACCCATTGAGTTGCTGATTATCTCTGACAGGAGGCTTTAAAAATGGAAACATTTAAGGTTATTTGCCTAGCTATATATTGTTTTAATTATTTGATCACGTGCAATAAATATTCTGAACACTCCTAAGCCCTGACCCATACTTGAACAACTTAATGCAGGAACCCTGGGGAAGAGAGAGCCAGAGCTGACAAACTGCCCATCAGATGTGTGTTTTAACACACGCCAGCATGGCTGAATTTCTCCCAGGCTCTTCCTGTCTCGGCCCCCAAGTTTTAAATATAGACACTTCTCTTGGGGTAAGATGGATTTGGGTAAGAATCAGGTGGAAGAAACCATATGAAAAAGGGCCTCACAGAGTTCGAGTCCCCTTGGTCCCTGTGCTCACCATCCATCTTTGACTCTTTCGGCTTTGCTGACCCACCCGCTCAGGTGCGGGCTCCCCCTTTAAAGCTGCCCTGCCCTTTCCTTCCGTGTGTCTGAGGGCACTGCCCACATTATACACCATGGTTATTTGCGTACACACTTGCTTTAGTTCTCCTTAAGAGTTTGCAATTTCACTGGGGAAATAATTGAAGCATCATTTAGCTGGGCTAAAAACCTTAAATGCTTCTAATTTGAAAACCTCTTACTGCTGACAGATCCATACTCAAGGAAATTACTAGAGTGAGGAGCTGTGGCTGCAAAGACATCAAGGCCAGTACAGGACGAACCTGGAGAACAGGAGGACAGAAGCCTGGCTCTGATGCCGGCTGGCAGTGCGACTGGGGCCAGTCCCAGCCTGGATGCCTCCCCTCCGCTACCTGTACAGTGGAGAGAACATCACCCACCTCATACAAGCACCACAGGGCTTTAGTAGCCAGGGAGTTCAGGAGATGGGGCGTATGGAGAGCTCCAAAGCTTCCAAAGACCGGAATTCTCTTGTTTCCTGCCTAAGCCACTCCCTTCCCCTTTTCTCACAAAGGTGTCCTTCACACATAGCTGTACCACAGACAGGGTGTGCAGAGAGGCTGAGGGGAGAGGAGATGCCAGCTCCTGTGTGAAGGCAAAACGTCCACTGAGAAGCACCACCATCGCTTCGTGGCCGTGAGGGTGGGGACACCCTCAGGAGGGACCAGGAGACTTCACTACCCACTATGGGGTCTGGGAAAAGGGCTGTAAAGATGTCGCTCCCCGAAGGACCCAGCATCAAATGTGAATTCTCCTTTCGGTGGATTTCTGTGAGAAAACCCTCAGAGATAAAACTCTCCCAAGAAAGCCTCCCTCACCTTTAAGAGGAAAATCTTCAAAGTAAAGCTCAAGAGAATTTGTGATTCTTTTTCCAAAAATAGAACTTTTTAAAGGGGCTTTCTGATTTGGTGGGGGACCTTTGGATGTGTGTTCATCGCAATCACCTAAAGCTGGAACAGCCCACTCATGAAGACCACGGGCTGTCCAGGGTTTCTTGAGGCTGCCATGACGGAATCTCCCCCTCTCACAGCATTTTAGCTATTTCCGAGTCCACTGTGGGACAGAGAGCATTCCACCTCGTGTTGTGGATATGTTCATGCAGGGGTAGCTCCTCTGCGAGACTTGCACCTCCTTCAAGTCTCTCTCTGATCCACGTTTAACCCTTACAGCACCTATTGTCATGGTGTCCTTATACTCAGTTGTCAATTACAGTTTTAAAAATGGGTATTCTCCTGACCATTCAACACGTTAAACCTTTCCTACCAGTGTTTCTCACAGAGGGTGCTACTGGCTTTGGGGCAGCACCTTTGGGTGTGGGACAGTCCTAACACCATGCAGCATCTTTGGATCATTATCCCTGACCCCATTCACTGAGACATCAAAAATACTCCCAAATGTTTGTAAAACGTTTACTCCAGACCATGGTTTGTAAACGTTTACTCCAGAAGAACAGGACACCTTCTCGACTTCCATCACCTCCACAGCACGACCCCCATCCTCATCAGATGGCCATCAAGATGCCTTTCCCCACTCGGTGTGGCTCTGTGGTTCATTGGCCAGGAGGCGTCTTTTAACCCAATCACCCAATCCTGGCTTGGCTGCTCTTCCATTCCATTCCACATTAATGGTGGGAGAAGAGCCCTCATCCCGAGTCTAGTGACTCCAGGAATGTAATTCTTACTCAGCCCTGCTCTCCCTGGATTCTGACTTGCTTGTCAGGGGCCTGGCTGAGCATTCTGGACTTCAGTGGCGTGCTTCTCCCAGAATCAAGGCCTTCGTCACCTGGAGTGCCTCTAGCTTGCTGGGGAGCAGGCGCCCTGACAGGGTCAAGGAGTCACAGCTGGGTATATGGGAGAAGCTCAGGACCCGTGACTGCTTCCTGGTAGGAAGAGGGAGAGATCAGAGACAGTAACAAAGGCCAATATGGGATGGGCCAGGACAGGCATTCAGCAGAACCCACCAGTCTGGAAAGATGTTTCCTTGTAATGAGCTCCTCAGGCTCAAGGCAGGGAGTGGTAACACGGCTGCTAAGAATGGTGCAGGAAGCGGAGTAGCTTTGGGATGTTGTTTGGCTAACGGAGCTCCCATACAGAGCCTAACACCGGATTTAACCATCTGCACGTGCAAATATTCTGCAGAACAACATGCCTGCTTGCAAGGGCCCCAATGGACCAATGTGGACAGATGGTATGGAGCTGCAGAGTTACAGCACTTCGTGCTTCTTCTCCCTCGGGCATGTTTCCTCATGAGGGGACTGGCTGGATCAGACAAACCCTAGAGTCCCTCCAGTAAGACCACGGCATAAGGCCCTAAGTCACACAAATTCTATGACATCAGTCCACAAAAAGAATCCCTAAAGATGTCCTGATGGGTAATCTAAGGTTCCCTTAGAAAATGGTAAAGAATCCCTCAGAGCTCTTACGGTCAGAATTAGGTGGGTCAACCCATCCTTTCAGGTACTCCACTATACCATCATGCAAGCTAGCTGGAGGATTCCTGGTCACATGGAGGTGGAATGCAAGAGGTATGCTTATTTTCTAGTTAAAGAGCCTTACAGGAACCTATGAGCCTCAGTGGGACTTTGTTCCCTACAAGGTCTCACATGGAAACCAGCAGCAATTTGTGGGGCAGATTGTTTGGCCATGCTGTGAGGCATACCTACCAGGACCAACAAGCTCTCTCTGGATATTGAGACATGGATAATCTTCATTATGCCACCAAGCAACATACACTTCTTTTCCTTTTTGAAGGAACAAATCAGCAGAGAAATAGATGATGCTGGATACAAGAGTTTCCCTTAGAAGTGTACTAGGGATGGACAAAATTTCTAAAGGGACATAAGAGGCCAGAATCAGAGAAGAGAGGGACACCTTCTCAAAGGCTCACAGGAACAGGCATCCTTAACCTGTGGACATGCGGTATGGTGGCTCTACCCTTTTCTATCTGGAGGACTTGATCTGATTACTTAACTTTTCTCGGGTATATTTCTTTATCCCTTAAATGAAGTTGTCACTGTCTACCTTGCCTTCCTCAATGGTCAATGTGATCCTTTCAACAAATGGTCCTGGGACAAATGGATAAATGCATACAAAAGAATGAGACTGGGCTCTTACACATAAATTAACTCAAAATGGATCAAAGTCCTAAAACAGTACAACTCTTGGAAGAAAACATAGATGTTAGTCTTTGTGACCTTGGGTTAGGCAATGCACAACCTAATGCAATGACACCTAATGCACAACCAAAGAAATACACAGATTTCTTCAAAATTAAAAGATTTTGTGCTTCAAAGAACGCTACTAAGGAAGTGAAAAGATGGTTCACAGAATGGAAGAAAATATTTGCAAGTTGTATGTCTTATAAGGTTCTCCATATTCTTAATATATAAAGAACTCCTATAACTCAACAAGAAGACAAGTAATCCAATAAAAAAAAATGGGCAAAGGAGATCAACAGACATTTCTCCAAAGAAGATGTACAAATGGCCAAAGCACATGAAAGATGCTCAACATCATTAGTCATCAGGAAAACGCCAATCAAAATCACAAGATACCTCTTCACACCCACCAGAATAGCTATAATGAAAAGGACAGACAAGAACAAATGATGAGAATGCATAGAAACGGGAACCCTCATGTACGCTGCTGGTAAGAATGCAAAATGGTACAGCTACTGTGGAAAACAATATGGAAGGTCCTCAGAAGAGGAGAGTGTTACCATATGACACAACAATTCCACTCCAAGGTATACCCTCAAGAGAAAAAATGTGTCTACACAAAAACATGTACACAAGTGTTCATAGCAGCATTCTTACTTCCCCAAAAGTAGAAACAACCAAACATCCATCCACTGATGAACAGATAATATAAAATGTGCTGCATCTATCTGATGAAATAATATTCAGCAATATAAAGGAATAAAGTACTGACGGTTGCTGCGCATGGATACATCTTGAAAACAGCCCTGAGTGAAAAGAGCCAGACACAAAAGGACACATATTATATGATTCCATTTATATGAAAAATCCAAACTAGGCAAATCTATAGAAATAGAAAGTAGGTTAGTGCTTGCCAGGGGCTAGGAGTGGGGACTATTAATGGGCACAGGGTTTCCTTTTGGGGTGATAAAAACATTCTGAAATTAGACAGTGGTGATGGTTGTATAACTCTGTATATAATGAAAATAACTGAAATTGCATACTTTAAAGGGGTGAATTTTATAGTAGATAAATTATATCTAAATTTTGAAAAGATGGTGAAAACATAAGAGGTTTGTGGGTGGCCTTTATAAAGTAATACATACGAGTTTTCAGCTCTGAAACTCACGGAGGGGTTCCTAGTGCAAAGGTTGTCACATGCTCACCCAGCACTCACAACATCAGAAACACTCCATGTTTGCCTTTCCCTTTATCCCCCAACTATGTCCTGGGCCTCCTAGGGGAACACAGACTCAGCCCCATTAGTGGCCCTAGATCTGAAGCCTGCAGAACTTTGTTGCAGAGGGAAGGAAACACAATTCCTCCCCACTGGCTCCGAGTTGGAGCTGAGACACAAAGTGAGGACACAGGAAAACCCAATCCATCCTATCACTGCCTGGATGTGACAAAGTGGCTTGTAATTTACCCAGGGGGAAACACATGCCTTCAGGGTAATGATTTTAAGGCAGGATGCATTTTTAAATCACCTGGGGAAACCTGCCAAAATGCAGATGTTCAGGGCTCAGTCTCAGGCTCTGACTTAATAGGTCTGAGGGGGCCCAGCTTCTGAGACTGCTGAGTATGTCCCCATGACTGACGTGCAGCCATGCATGAAAACCCGTGGGTCAGGCTCCAGTCCAAAGGAACGAAGACAGATCTCACACAAAAGAGCCAGACCCAAAGGCTGTGAGATCCTGAGATAATGACTCATATCATTCCAAAATCAGTTCTGTATTATTCTTCCTCTGTGGGATGTTTAATAGCAAGGGAAGTAACTGTGCGTCTGTTTTAAATTCAACCATGATTAAACAGGGAGAGGAAGCAGGCCACTTCTAAAGCTTCCCTCTAGTTCTCCAATCTTATGCTATTTACTCTTTACAGGATTGGGGAGAAGAGAGTTGAGGAAGAAGTGGAAGTCTTTTCAGAAAGCGCCACTTTTATGAAGTGAAGGTGGGAGGATGTGGAGGAGAACTCAAGTTCAAGCAGAGTTTTTTTTTTGTTTTTTTGTTTTTTTTAATATCAACATTGTACATTCAAGTAGTCCCCCCGCCACACACACACACTTTTCGGGGTAAGCAGTATTTGCTTCACAATTTCTCCAGGACACAAAGCTGCTGACTCTCTGGAGAGGGAGACAGATGACTGCACAGGCACGAGACCCAGGAGCTGGGTGACGGGTGGAAAAGCCTCTCTTCCTGGGCAGTGCATTTATCACAGGGCTTTATGTGCATAACAATGGACATATTTCTTAGCCACTGCACAGCATTTCAAATTGAGTGACACATTTTCATTTTAAATCAGACTCACAGAGAGCCATAATTCTCAGGGAGGATAAAAATAGACCGGTATAGGGAAGCCCGAGGGCAGGCTGAGGGAACACCCGGCAGCTACTGCTGTCCTGCAATGCTGCATTCCTGCTCTCTGGCTTGGTGGATTTTGGTGGCAACCGGCATGTATTAATTTGGGGAAGGGGGGTAAGAATTCTTCTTCCAGGGCATCGGTAGGCTGGATGCAGGAACTCTGCCAAAAAAGCCCTCTGCTCGGGCTCTTGGGAGCAGCCCTGTGGATAATTCATCACAGGCTTCTGCAGTCCTGGGATGACGCATTTTCTTTTCCTTTGCCATCTCCTTCACTTTGGCTGCTTCCACACAGGAACTGTTGGAGATGGCATAAATTGTAATTCCCTTAATCAAAGAGGGCCATTGAAGTTTCTTTTGGAAACAGCTGTGCAAAGTTGTATAGTTACTTGACAAGCTAGTATGAGCTGAATCACTTCGCTGTGTTGAGTTTTCAGCAGTCAAAGAGCTGAATTTTTGTAGAAAACTCCCAATTTATCCAGCACCCAACTCAGGTCCCTCTGGTCCTATGAAGGTCTCCTAAAGTCACATCAACAAGATAACTGCTCAACTCCACACTGAAGCTAGCACACATTACACTTGTATATTTCCTTCAGTAGCTAACACCTTGTTGGGCACACAGTATCCACTAAACCTCACTTGCTTTATCCCCAGACACAGTAGGCATATACCAATCTCCTGGATTAAGCAGATAGGTAGCATTATTATTTTAGTCAGTGACATCACTCCAAATGGTTACCATGGTTGGCAGATGGAAAAGATTAAGCAATGGTGCTGAGTCAAAATATTACAGGTATAAGAGCTTCCTGCCCTCTCATCGTTCATCCTCAAAGTAAATGCCATCCTACATGCTGTGGCTTGGTTGTGGTGAGAGGAAAAGGATTAGGCTCTGGATTAAATGGTGAGGATGATTCGACTGCAGCTCAATACAGTACTAACAAAAGTGACACAAAACATAGTGCCTCTTTCCAAAAGTTAACATTTCAAATAGCAGTTTGGGGAGGGAATCCTCTCTTTGACCCTTTAGCAAAACTTGCTAAGATGGCAAATGCCAGGAGGATAAGGAAGGCAGCATTCTAGATCTAAGTCCACACATTTAATTCACAGAATTAGAGAACAGTTCCTGTGATACCAGAAATATAGTCATTCCTTCCTTACAATTTCCATAATACCTGTAATTACAAAAAGAAATGGTACAAATGCACATGTAAGTATCTGCTAGGAAAAAGTCCAAAACAATCAGAATAGCAGTAAAAGACAGCTATCAGCTGCCCCTTAAGAGGCCAGGGGTTGTGGGCATCTTGACTCTGCTGGCAGCTCGGATTCGCAGCAAGGTGGAATGAACAGTAGGAGAATCCATTTTCCACGTGGGTCTAAAGACTTTGGGGAAATGCATTCTTTTAGCTGCTAAAAATGAGGTTGCCTGGATGAGGCAAAATCACACCTGGTCTCTCAGCATGCTACAACAAGGGGAGTAAGCAGTAGGAACAGGGCAGTGAGCGGCCAGAGAAGCCCTCTGCAACTTACTGTGCCTCCCAGCACCAGACATCATGTTGCTTCCTGGCAGGCAGTCTCTACATCCTTCAAAGTCCAGCTCAAGTCTCAACTCCTCAGTGAAGTTGCAGCTCCTCCTGCACTTGCACTACAACCTTGCATCTGGTTATATGTTGTTCTGTTTCAATCTCATATCACTTCCCTGAGACTGTGAGCTCCTGCTGGGCAGGGCCCATGACTTGCATCTTTCATTCCCTCCCAGGAAGCAGCACAGGGCTAGATGCTCAGTGCAGGATGAGACGTGGAAGAGAAAGATTCCCAGGAGAGAAGGACACCACAAAGGCCAGAAACTGTTCTCATTCTACATACAGCCCATGTGAGCCCCTAGAAGCAAAATCCTCTCCCCACTGGCTTCCCCCTCTAAAACAGACCATTTTGCATGGAGACAGCAAGACCAGTAGGAGTGTGGGCGACACACCCTGTCACTCTGATTTCACACAGCGAGGCTTCAAGCTAGCTCAGCCAGTGAATCAGAGGTGGCAGAGATGTGTATAGACCTCTGCCTGAGCATGGTCTATGGTTAACCACGTGAGATCCATGGACTTCTAGCTCCTCCCTAACGTTCTCCAAGGAGAAACCCTTGAAGCAACATCCTGTGTAGTCTGTTGTTCTATTATTGAACAATTCATTCTGTTAAAAAGTTCTTTGTGAAATCGGTGGCCCCTTATATACTGAGAGGGGTCCCAGAGGTTCCACCTGCCTTAGAATATCTCATTGTCACATGCTTCCCTTGTTTCTTCTTCCCTGCTTAACATGGTCCTAATGTTCACACCTCCCACCTGACAAGTCCTCCATGAGCACCTTGGGTCTCTCTGCTCACCTCCAGACCTCTGCACTGTAAAGCACAGGATGGTTGTGAGAACCTGCAATCCCAAAGTTTCTTGTACAGTGATCCTCAACAGTTTAACATGGGACATTCAGCTCCAGTCTATTTTGACAGACTTCTTTACATGTTTTTTAAACTGAGCTTTCTAATTGCTTGAAGAGGTCTGGGAATTTCAGAATGCTCTTTTCAGGTGGCCACACATGTTGGGATTTCACAAAAATACCACCAGAAAGTTCTGAGATAGACACATTCTACCCATATAGTTACACCCATAGGGAGGTAGCTTCTTGCTCATATCCCAATAAGTAATAAATATCTTACTAAATGCTCAAGTGTCCAGTGCTGGCTGAGAACTCTAGATACATTATCTAATTCCTTACAACAACCTACCAAGTGAGTATGATCATTCTCTTTAAGGATAAGGAAACCTAGGCTCATTGAGATTAATTTACTTCTCCAAGATCACCCAGCCAAGAAGTGTGGGAGTCAATACTTGAATCCAGGCCTGACTCCAAAGTCCAAGAAATCAACTACGAGGCTCTTTCAGCTTTCTGGCAGGCCACAGCTCTGCAGTCTGGACTCCCACAAGCTGGAAAGAGGAGGGAGTTTTGCACTGTCTCAGGTTTGGAGCCAGCCCCAGAGGGCAGTCGCTTAGGATCCTGCTTCACCCCTTCCTCCTCTGATAAACCTTTGCTGGGATGGTAACACTTCCTGCACACGAGCAGTAAGATGCTTGGCAGCAGCAACAACATAACTTGGGGCAGAGGAATGGCAGGTCTAGGCCTAACTCAACCACCAACCAGGCTGGTAATCTTGAGCAGCTCACTTCCTTTTCTGTGTCTCACTTGTAAACATGCGCTTTACATCCTGATGCACCCATCCCTATAGATAACACTGAACTATGACCATGCCACAATGTCCTTTCTCCCACAGATTGCCCTCTCCCATTTTCCATCCCAAGTTATTTCATGAAAAAAACAAAAACAGTATACTGGTCACAACTGTAAAACAAAAATAAAATTCTAAAGCCCCAACTATCTGAATGGATCCCTCTTCGCAGCCAGGGGCATTCCAAAGTTAACCTGAAACACTAGTTCAGGCCATGCTGGGAATGGGGAGCTGCGCATGCCTCATTATACCCTCCTCCCTTTGGAACTACTAATAGAACAGACTCTAAATCTGATAAGAAACGTTTATAATCTATTCTCTCTGAAGCCTGATACCTGGAGAGTTCATCTGCATGATAAAACCCTGGTCTCCACCACCCTTTATCATAACCCAGACAGTCCTTTCTATTGATAATATCCCCACCAATTGCCAATCAGAAAATCTTTGAATATGCCTGTGACCTGGAAGCCCCTGCCTTCCGGTTGTCCCACTTGTCTGAACCAAACCATTGTATATCTTACATGTGTTGAGTGATGTTTTATGTCTCTCTAAAATGTATCAAACCAAGTTGTGGCCTGACCACCTTGGACACATGTTCTAAGGATCTCCTGAGGGCTGTGTCATGGGCCATTGGTCACTCATATTTGGCTCAGAAAAAATCTCTTCAAATATTCTATAGTTTGACTCTTTTCATTGACACAACCCATTGAATTGATATCCTAACCCATAAATGAGTTGCAGTGCACAGTTCTGAGAAACAGTGGATAAGGAAATGTTTTCTGTAGGTGTGTCCTCTCCTGGAAGCCTGGCAGATACAAGAGCCAGGAGCAGGAGTGCAGCCAGCTGCCCATGGAAGATGGTTTGAAAACAAGTAGCTCCGCAGCTCCCTAAGGTCCTCTTCTAGTTCTTAAATTGGATGAAGATATGTCTGATCTGAACCCTGGGCTTGTAAGCAGGCACTGAAAGGCAGTCTAATTTGTCAGACTAGTGGTTTGAACTCAAAACTGAACTACTGCACCCGTTGCCTGAGCCCCATCCCCTCCATCAAAAGGCCGATGTAGGAGACTGCAGGGCAGACTGGGAAAAGGAATGCCAGGCCTTCATCTAAGGTGACAAGCTTGGCCCACCTCATTAACAGAGTTGTTAGCTATTTGTGTTCGGACCCTAAGGTCAAAAAATGAGAGGCAGCCCCAGGACACTCTGTCCTTTTTTCTAAGCAGGGACAGATGTGGTTGAAAAGAAAATAACAACAGCCTTCAACCTAGCTAGAGCAGTTCATCCTGAACAATGCTGGGACCCACTGGGTTTTGAAAAGCTGCCCGGGTGTTGCAGATTACTGACAGCTCTTGTATTTTCCAGGTCAAATGTAAATTCCTAATTCCATCAGCAGCTTCCTTCTCAGGCCCAACATTTAGGAATTGTTTGTGGTTAAGTTGTTTATGGGTAATTAACCACTGCATACGAAATGGTTCTTCCACTACAGTGGGAAAGTGCCAGGTGGAGAGAAGACAGGGAGGAGGGGAGGCCCATATCACATCCCTCCATTCCCACTTCTGGTTCCTTCCACCTTCTGATATGAGCGAGTTGTTAGGACAGAGGGTCCCAGTGGGACAGGCTCTGGGCTGCTACACTGTTCAGCTCAGCTCCAATTAATGGCAGATGTTTGGTCTACATGACGCTGGTAGGCAGTGTGATTTCACAAGAGCTAGTGGGGTCACCAGCCACCCTTCACCCCTATTTCAGGCAAGTGTCCAGAGGGGATCTAATGTTGGCATAGCTCCAACAAGCTCTGGACTGGTTCAGTGGCTTATCCGCAAGGCAAATCAGAGCATGATAGTTATTTTTTAACTCAAAGAAACATTATTTTCCCACCACAGATTTCATTCTATATTCAAAAGTTAAAGGAGTCTATTGAGGAATGAATGGATAAGCAAAATGGGGTATATCCACACAATGGAATATTACTCAGCCTTAACAAGGAAGAAAGTTTTGACACATGCTTCAACATGGATGAAGCTTGAAGGTATACTAACTGAAATAAGCCACTCACAAAAGGACAAATACTGTATTATTCCAATTATATGAGGTTCCTGGAATCACCAGATTTACAGAAAGTAGAAAGGTGGCTGCTAGGGACTGGGGGAGAGAGAATAGGGAAATATTGTTAATGCCGCAGTTTCAGTTTTGCAAGATGAAAAGAGTTCTAGAGATGGATGATGGTGATGGTAGCACAAAAAAAGGAATGTACTTAATACCACTAAACTGTACACTTAAAAGTGGCTAAGATGGTAACCAAGGAGGTGAAAGACCTCTACAAGGAAAACAACAAAACATTGCTGAAAGAAATCATAGGTGACACAAACAAATGGAAACACATCCCATGCTCATGGATGGGTAGAATCAATATTGTGAAAATGACCATACTGCCAAAAGCAATCTACAAATTCAATGCAATTCCCATCAAAATACTACCATATTTCTTCACAGAACTAAAAAAAAAAAATCCTAAAATTCATATGGAACCAAAAAAGAGCCTGCATCGCCACAGCAAGACTAGCAAAAACAAAACAAAACAAAACAAAACAAAACCCAAATCTGGACACAACACATTACCCAACTTCAAACTGTACTGTAAGGCCACAGTCACCAAAACAGCATGACATTGGTATAAAAACGGGCGTATAGACCAATGGAACAGAACTGAGAACCCAGGAATAAGGCCAAATACTGACAGTCAACTGATCTTTGACAAAGAAAAAACAAAAAGTGGGGAAAGGATACCTTATTCGACAAATGGGGCTGGGAATAATTGGCTAGCCACTTATAGAAGAATGAAACTGGATCCTCATCTCTTACTCTCTACAAAAATCGACTCAAGATGGATCAAAGACTTAAATCTAAGACCTGAAACCATAAAAACTCTAGAAGGTAACATTGGGAAAACCCTTCTAGACATTGGCTTAGGCAACGACTTCATGACCAAGAACCCAAAAGCAAACACAATGAAAACAACGATAAATAGATGGGACTTAAACTAAAAAACTTCTGCACAGCAAAAGAAATAATCACCAGAGTAAACAGACAACCCATGGAGTGGGAGAAAATCTTTGCAATCTATACATCCAACAAAGGACTAATGTCCAGAATCTACAAGGAACTCAAAGTAGCAAGAAAAAAAAAATCCCGTCAAAAAGTGGGCTAAGGACATGAGAAAATAATTCCCAAAAGAAGATATACAAATGGCCAACGAACATGTGAAAAAATGCTCGACATCACTAATTATCAGGGAAATGCAAATCAAAACCACAAGGGGATACCACCTTACTCCTGCAAGAATGGCCATAACTGAAAAATCAAAAAATAGATGTTGGCATGGATGTGGTGAAAAGGGAATGTTTTTACACTGCTGGTGGGAATGTAAACTAGAACAACTGCTATGGAAAACAGTGTGGATATTCCTTAAAGAACTAAGAGTAGATCTACCATTTGGGCCGGGCATGGTGGCTCACGCCTGTCATCCCAGCACTTTGGGAAACTGAGGCAGGTGGATCACCTGAGGTCAGGAGTTTGAGGCTAGCCTGGCCAGCATGGTAGAACTCCGTCTTTACTAAAAATACAAAAATTAACCAGATGTGGTGGTGCACACCTGTAGTCCCAGCTACACAGGAGGCTAAGGCAGAAGAATCACTTGAACACAGGAGGCACAGGTTGCAGTGAGCCCAGATCATGCCACTGCACTCCCACTATTGGGTATCTACCCAGAAGAAAAGAAGTCGTTATATGAAAAAGACACTGGCATGCGCATGTTTATAGTAGCAGAATTTGCAATTGCAAAAATATGGAACCAGCCCGCATGCCCAGTCAATGAGTGGATAAAGAAAATGTGGTACGTATATATGAAGTACTACTCAGCCATAAAAAGGAACAAAATAATGGCATTCACAGCAACCTGGATGGAGTTAGAGACGATTATTCTAAGTGAAGTAACTCAGGAATGGAAAACAAAAGATTGTACATTCTCACTCATAAGTGGGAGCTAAGCTATGAGGACGCAAAGGCATAAGAACGATACAATGAACTTTGAGGACTTGGGGGAAAGGGGGGTGATGGTGAGGGATAAAAGACTACACATTGGGTACAGTGTATACTGCTTGGCTGATGGGTGCACCAAAATCTCAGAAATCACCACTGAAGAACTTATTCATGTAACCAAACACCACTTGTTCCCCCAAAAAACCTATTGAAAAAATTTAAAAAGTAGTTAAGATGGTAAATACGTATATTTTCCCAGTGTTAGAAAGGGTGGGGGAATGGTAAAGGGGACAAGGTAGGAATTGAGAGAAGGGGAAATCCTCTTTGCAACTCTAGCTAGCTCATCGCTTAGACTAGCACCAAAAATCTGAAATCTGAAAAGGACTTTAGAGAAAAGCAGCCAAGAGGATATGACTGCTAACCTTCCCAATTTTTCAGGCTAATGTGAGAGTCTCATTTCCATCAGCATCCTGCTTGGGCCTCAGTGTTTGGGAACCGTTTTGAAAGATCTGTTTCTGGCTGACAGTACACAAGAGGGCTTCCTGGAGAACCAAACTCTGGCTGCTCTAGGGCAGCCCCAGGAGGCAGCTGGCGGGCACGTTAGTTACCTGGATGGGTAGCCAGCTGCACTGATTCGAATCGTCTCCAACACCCCGCAGGCTCTGAGTTGCTGCACTGCTCTCTTTGGGTCAAAGCTGCCAAAGGAGAAAAAAAAAAAAGGCAAGACAAGAGATGAGTGACCACATTTGCAAAAAAGAAACAAAAAAGAATCTTTTCCTGCAGCATGTGAAGTACCCGCTGCCACTGAGTTACAGCTCATCAGGCACCCTTGAGCTCAAGTCAGGGATTAGGCATAGACTAAAAGACACCAATGTGCAGGCACCTGAGCCATCTCAGCATCTTCTGTTCTGTGCCTGAGGCTTTTGTGCACATTCTTATTATCACCTGGGATACCCTTCTTCTTTGCCCACCTGAATCCTCCCCACCCTCCAAGACTCATCATTCCTGCTCCTCTCCAGAGCCTACTCTTACTGTTTTTATCCACATGGGCATGCATCTTCACTCACTGTCCCAAGCATGTATGCTTAGCACCATTATTTGGCTCAAGCATTAAAAGGATGAGTTTTAGACTAGGCAGATCTGGGTTTCAATCATGACATGGTCACTTACCAGCTGGGTGTCTACTTTGGGGCAAGTCACTTCATGTCCCCTTGGGCCTCAGTATCCTCATCCATATAATGGGGGAAAACAGCAGTACCTATTTTATCAGGTTAGTGTGAAGCTTAAATGTAATGGCCCCTGAAAGCAGGTGGAACCGTGCCTAGCACTGCGTAGGGCACATATGTTGCGTATGCTGTTAGCTATGATCACAACAGCTGTTCAGTTAAGAATCATGTAGATGAACTTCATTTACATTATTACAGATTACTTTCCAGTCTTCAGAGATATGTGCACCATTTTCAACCACTCACATGTCCTACAAAGCTAAGGCTAGCACTCAAAACCCAGTATGTTTTTAAACATATATTGAGTATGGCAGTGTAGAAAAAAAAGCCAGATGCTGTGTGAGCTTTCTGAGTATCCCCGCTTGAAGAGGAAATTTTATACAAGACAGTACATAACAAACATGGTGAAAATGCCGAAAGAAGCCAGAGAGCAATTGTCTGAGGTTGTTAAACACAAATCATAAAAACTAATAAGAAGGGCTGGATGCAGTGGCTCATGCCTGTAATCCCAGTACTTTGGGAGGCCGAGGTGGGTGGATCACGAGGTCAGGAGATCGAGACCATCCTGGCTAACACATCTTTACTAAAAATATAAAAAATTAGCTGGGTGTGGTGGCGGGTGCCTGTAGTCCCAGCTACTCGGGAGGCTGAGGCAGAAGAATGGCGTGAATCCAGGAGGCAGAGGTTGCAGTGAGCCGAGATCGTGCCACTGCACTGCAGCCTGGGCAACATAGCGAGACTCCGTCTCAAAAAAAAAAAAAAACACTAGTAAGAAAAAAATAGAAGGCAGAGAGCAAGACATCACCGTTGTCTAGGGTAAGCAGGGAGTCCTCATAGAGAAAGAATTAAGGCAACCTAGAATTAATCACTATTTTTAATTTGCTAAGATTACTGCCCTACTCCATGAGAAGGGATGAGGAACAAATGCTCCCTTTCCTTCTGACTGTCCTGCAGCTCAGCTGGAGCCAAGAGTCATGCTTCTTTTCCTCCTTTCACTCTGGGACATGGTGCTTGATAGATGGTGCCCTGGAGTTGCCTGGGCCCAGTGGGCACTTGGCACTGGAAAACAGTGGGCATTTTCCAAGCAACTGATGACTGCAAGATGCCACCTCACCCCAGGCAACACTCCACGTTGCACATCAGCCCTGGGTCTCATCCCATGAGACACCCACACTCTCCCCTCCAGGCTGTGCTCACTGGGGCTTCATTGCTCCCCTCTGCCCTCCCGAGCCCCACCTTCTTTCCACACCCAGCTTCTCCATAAAATCTTCCCGACTCCTCCAGCTCCAACAGCCCACGGCACTGAGCATGTGAGGCACAATGGAACACTGATTTACACAGCTCTGAACAAAACATTTCCTTCAGAAGACTTCATCTTTCTAACTAGAGTAAAAGCCCCTTAGTGCGAGGGCCTTACAGGACAGCAGGGAGTATGTGCTGAGCACCTCACTGCCTGCCCACCCTCTCACTCCAATGCCCGCTGTGGTTGCTCTGCCACAAGAGGAAGCACAGTTCCAGGATCCAAGGGGGTCTTCATCACCAGGGGCGGCAATGACCAGTCATAAGCAGCTGCTCGGCTGCCCATGACTGCGAGTGATCAGAAGCCTTCGGGCTGCGGGCTCCCCTGCTCACAGGCTCTCACTGCTAAAGCTGTCAGCCAGGCCCTGCATCATGAAGGCAGAGCGGACACCCCTGTGCTTTGGAAAAGGCATCCTGTGGTCTGCAGACCACCTCCCCAGGCACTCTGCCCCTGCCCACAGCAGCCGTGTTCCCCAGACCAGCCACTGGCTTCTTTCCTCTGCTCAGCATGACCACAGGGTCAAGTTCAGCCCATTGCACACACCGGTGATGGCAGCTTGTTCAGGAGCATCTGGGACCCCTAGGTCCCACGTGGGCTATGGGACCAGCTGGGGGTCCCTTCTTCTTCCAGGACCTCCTACTGTTTCTCATGGTATTAATAAAATGAGCAGAAGCTCATGGAGAACCCCGTCATTCCTTAAAAGTACTGCTCCTCCTCCCCATCTCTCCCCACCGTCTCTGTTCTGGCATCCCCACATCATGCTTCCTGACCTCTGGCATCCCAGTTCGGTCCTGTTGAAGGGCCAGGCAATGGCTCACTGGGTGCTGGTCCCCTCCCCTCACACAGCACAGCATGAGTTTTTGAGGGCAGGGTTGGGGACATCGGTTTTCTCTTAGAGTCTCCACACATCGTGCCTGGAGCTGGTCCCCAGAAGGCACCTGGCACAGAGTTTTTGAACTCAGCCTTAACATTCTTCCCTCTTCCTGACCAGCTCAGCAAATCCCCTCCCTTTGCCACACCTGTTCTGTCCTCCTGTGATGGCAACACTGCTTTCCCCTGTGGTCTGGGGCAAAGAACTCAGTGTGGCCTCCGCTCTGCCACTAACAGGTAGTGTTACTTTGGGCAAGACACAGTCTCTCTGTACCTCATTTTCCTCATTTACTCAATGAGAGCTCAACATATCTGCCCAACTATAAAGCAGTGGTGGCTGTAATGACTATGTTACAAAAACAAACAAACAAAAAAACAAGAAGAATGCTTTTAGAAAAAGCTAACAGACACTATACAAAGAAGATATTGCCATCATCTTTCCCTGTTCACATACCCCAAGGGGATATGTGAGGCCAGCTGGCCTTCTGTACTTACTCTCCCCAACAGTAAAGAAAACCCACCGTCAAATGCATCTTTCAATCCACCTCACTGCATTCACTATTAGATGACTAGGAATGGAAAACCAGCCCTCCTTCTATTAAATCTTGGAGGACCATAGCAAGTACAATTAACATAGAAAAATCACCAAAGATACAGAAGGTCACAGTGCTGAAACTGAAGTTCATGCTTTCCTCACCCAATAGGATTAGCAGACCCTGGAGCCTGCTGGATGCAAAGAGAGGATCCCATTGTGTTAGAACCGAGCCCTACCTCCACAATCGCCCGCCATGGAATTGATTTCTCCACGGGCTGCAAGCTCCCTACCTGCTTCCCCAGGCTCAGCAGCATCCTGCAGTCACATCTCAGAACTCTGAGACTCCGACACCTGGGCTGCCCTTCGGAAAACTAGTGACCAGGTCCACCACGAAGCATTCCCAGGTTATGACACCCGCCCCAGGCCACTGCTGCTCTGGATACTTCATCTCTCTCTTGCCTCTGCCCTGTCAGCACTTTCACAGAGCCACCAACAGCCACTTCTGTGGCATCACCAGTTACTTGTGACAGACAATTCCTTAAGCATGGGGGACATGTCTTATTGTCATTCTACCTGTCCTAGCCCAGTGCCTAGTAAGAGGTATGATAGGTGTTTCTTGAATGAAGAAAGCAGAGGAAAAAGACTTTTGTATAGGTCATGCTATCAAAGCATTTAATGTGGGACAGGAGTTCTCAACTGGAGGGAATTTTGTCCCCAAGGGAACATTTGGCAATGTCTAAAAACATTTTTAGCTGTCACAATGGTGGGATGCTTGTAGCATCTAGTGGGTAGAGGCCAAGGATGCTTCTCAACATGCTATGATGCACAGGACAGCACCCCTTGCCCCAGCAAAGAATTCTCTGACTCAATATGTCAGTGCTGCTGAGGCTGAGCAACTCCGATTACAGGAAATGGGTGAAGAGACACAGAAACTTCCTTCTAGGATGATGTAACTAATAACTATAATCACATACATTTTTATACTCTCATGAATAATTCCTATTCAGATTCTTTCATCAGGATACTTATTTTTATTTTTTTGAGAGATAGTCTTCCTCTGTCATCCAGACTGGAGTGCAGTGACACAATCATAGCTCACTGCAGCCTCAAACTCCTGGGCTCAAGCAATTCTCCCGCCTCAGCCTCTGGAGTAGCTGGGACTATAGGCATGCACCACCATGCCCAGCTAATTTTAAAATTTTTTGTAGAGGTTGGGTCTCGCTATATTGCCCAGGCCGCTCTCAAACTCCTTGCCTCAAGTGATCCTCCTGCCTTGGCCTCTCAAAGCACTGCCATTACAGGCATGAGTCAGCACACCAGGCCCTCACCAGAATTAACAGGTAAGGAAATGAGACACAGAGAGCAAAAGACTAGCTTGCGACTGGCCAAATCAGCAGTGAGCTCAAACTAGAATCCAGGTATCATGACATGGTCAGTATTCCTCCCACCTTTTCTTTGTATTGGGAGGAAGATTTTGGTTCTGAAGATAAGGGAGTGTCTTAGAAAAGTGGGACCTCAGGACTAGAAAGTCCCCAGTGTCTTCTCTCCTTTGAGAGGAGAGACCCAGCAGAGTATCTGTCCCACAGCAGGGCCACGCTCTGATGAGGGAAGGGCCCAAGGCCACAGCTGGTCTGGCCCAGCTGGTATAGAGCCCTCATCTCCTCTCCCCTGGGCCCTGCACAGCACTGTGCCCCTCACACAGAATCTGAGTCTTTCACACACACCACGCTTCTAACAGCCTCTTCTCTTCTGTAAACAGAAGCCACCCAGGGGGAATTCCTATGCACGTCTCAGAGACTTGGAGGAAAGGAAGAGCGAGCAAGCAGCACACTGCAAAGAAAACTGGTAACATTCTGTCTCCTTAACCTTTTCCACACAGAGCCCATCTGAATGGAAGCCAAGCTTTATTACATGACCCGAGTGTAGAAGGCAGTTCAGATATTCAGTCTCAGAGTCAAAATTGTCAAAGTAAGTTATTTCACAGAAAGAAATTATACGAGGCCTGAAACAGAAATCATGGGGAAGGAAAGATGGGAATAAGGTGCTTAAAAAATTTAAAAATACACCTCCTCTGGCCAGAGGGAACAGCAGGCGTGAAGGCCCAGAGCAGAAGAGACTGCAGAGCTGAGTGAGAGGATGTTTTTTAAAGGTTTAAGGTAGTATTTCAGGCAAGAAAAGAGGATCTGGAACAAGGTGAATAAGGAAGAGAAAAGGGAGACCAGGGTGAGGAACTTGCATGGAGACTTCATGGGACTTTGACATTAGTTAGACACTGGGAAGTGAAGGAGACGGAAGAATCAAGGGTTAAACCATGCTGTATGGTGGCCACTAGCACCTCGGGGCATCCAAAATAAATTAAAATGAAATAAAATTCAGAATTCAGTTCCTCACTCACACTAGACAGGTTTCAAGCACTCGATAGCCATGCGTGACAAGCAGCTCCCACGCTGGATAAGGCAGATGACAGCACATACCCATCATCACAGGGATTCCCCCTGCACAGCAGGTTAGAGAGACTTCTAGTCTGGGAGATCAGGTCTCATGGGTGGATGAGATAACAGGAAATGTTATGCCTCTTACTACAACAAAGACCAATTAAAGAGGAACCATTCTTGGGGGGTGGCAGGAGATGAAGAGTGTGGTCTCAGATGTGCTGAAGGCAAGGTGGATAATGAAGCTGTAGTAGGCTTGCACAAACACTTGTCTGGAATTTAGTAGACAGCAAGATGTACAAAGATCATTAAGAGTTCTACAGATTAGGGTGAGGTCAGCCACATGAGCATGGACAGAACCGGAACAAAGTTTCAACGTCAGGGTAGAAGCAAAAGTTGGATCAGAGTAGGTTGAGGAGTGAGGAAAAGGGGAGCAAATGTGGATAATTCAGGAAGCTTAGCAGCAGAGGGGAATATGAGAAACAGGACCATGTTCATGTCCTATCGTCCAACACATCATGTGAGGTCTTGATTCTTCAACACAAGAAAAGCCTTTCCTGACCACTCCAGCAACCTTTCCAAGCCTGAATTTAACACTTGCTGTGAGATGTACTCATGGCTACATTTAACGTTCTCTATTTCATTCAAGCATGCACATTCCTGACCACCACTATAAGCTGCATGGGATCAGGGAATGGCATTTTTTCTCTTGAGACCTCCTGGACAGCAGACTGGTGGCACTCAGCAAGTGTCTGTCAGTCTGTCTGCAGCAAGTAAGATGTCTGGGGAGTGTAAGTCCAGTTGGTCATCATGCTGAAGGCCACAGACCCCCAGGCAAGGCCTGGCCCACCCTGTTCCACCTGAACCTCTAAGGCTGGGCTGGACAGGCTAATGCCCAGCAGGCACTTACTGAAAGGGGAGCTTCTCATCGTTGGGCTTGATGCAACGGACGTAGTGAGGTGTCGTGGCATTCAGGGTCTCCATGAGCAGATGCAGGGAGGTACGGAACTAGAGAGACAAAAGCCAGTGCTTGGTTATTTTTAACAAGTTGTGGATGTGTGATAAAGAAAAACTCATATATGGGTGGTGGTAGTTATTGTTACTATTATATTATTAATCCACAAGGATGGAAGAAATTTCAGTGACCTGGGGTAAGATTCCAGCTCTGACACTGCTATCTTGCTGTGACCAAAATCAAGTCCTTCCTATTTAAGGGTTCCTCGAATTACATGGGGGAGAGACTACCCCCTAATGTGCCTAACTCCCAGTGCTGTGGATCAAATAAGATGAAAGGTGGGCAAATACTGTAGGAGAGATTTGGTCACTGTGCACCGGAAGCCTGCTCTTCCTAAACCTGAGGGCCTGGGACCCTGACATCTGATGCCCGGGTATCCTGGAAATAATCTGTTATACTAAATGTCCAGAATGGCAAACCCATAGGAATAAATGTTAGGTGGTGGCTGCCAGGGACTTGGCAAGCATTCTCTTCTCTTCTCTCCAGAGACACAATGGGCAGAACAGCCACAGAGACCCCACAGCAGGAGAAGTTGCTTTTAGTCTCCTGATCCACAGCTTCCTTAAGCCTCCTCTCTAATCTATAAATTCCAGGCCCTCTTGCCTCCCACACTAGGTGTCTTTGGCCCTGTGGCACAGCCCCATCACAGGCGTTAACATACTTATGGAGGCTACGGTCGGCCCCTTCCCTCCTCCCTCTGTTAGCTCCCTGTGGTGAAGGTATTGGAGTTTCCTTCTTCTAAGGACACAAGATAGAGCTGGATGGCTGAGGCTACTGATGTCAAGGCTGCTGTGATGGCTTCCCTCTCACCCTGCCGCCATCCTTCATCTACAGAGAGGCCAGCCCTGCACATGCACCTCGGCCCATAGCTTTTGGTCCGGGGCTGACCTGGTGGCCAACGGTTTTCTTGTGCTCCTTGTTGGAGACTTTCATGGGGGGTCTGGCAGAACGGACGCTGATCTTCGAAGATGACCCCTTCCCAGGGGTGGTGGCAGGAACAGGGTCCTTGTCATCATGAAACAAGTCAGCCACTAGTGGGAACTAGAAACAATCACAGGAAGAATGATGAAAGTGACATCTCCTGCACCTTATATGTTTCCTCTCAAAGCTGCTTTTCAACATACACCTGAGAACGGAAAACACACGTCCACGCCAAAACCCACACACCAACCTGCACAGCAGCGTTACTCCCAAAAGCCACAAGGTAGGAACAACCCAAATATCAACTGACGAATGGACAAACAAATGTGGTACCTCCATACAATGGATTATTCAACATTATTAATAAATTCAATATAAAGAAATGACCTCCTGATCCATGCCACAACATGGACACACCTCAAAAAAATTATACCAAGTGAAAGCAGCCAGACACAAACGATCGTATAGTGTGTGATTCCATTTACATGAAATATCCAGGGAATAGAAAGTAGGTTATTGGTTGCTAGGGGTTGGGGGAGAAAGGGGAAGAGGAAGGGGAAGAAGGGAAGAAAGGGAGTGCCTGCTAAGGGGGACAGGATTTCTTTTTGGAGTAATAAAAATATTCCCAGACTTTTAGTGGTGATGACTGCATAAATTGGTGAACATCCTGAAACCCAGTGAATTGTGTGCTTCAAAAGGGTGAATTTTGTAATGTATGAATGACAATTCAATTTTTTAAATGGTAGGAAAAAAGTTGCTTTCCCATACAATCTTACTCAATCTTCACCTACAAAGATGGGCAGAACTTCATTTCCTTGTGGTGTGGTAGGAGGTGGCTATGCTTTAATACACCTACGTTTAAGTTCTATTTTTCTACATTATTGCATCTTGTCAAGTTAACTTCCCTGATACCTGGTTTCTCATCAGAATAGGGATAAGCCTATGCCTGTTATATGGGGTTGTTATGAATACTAAATAAGAGGTTAATATCTTCATCTGTAACAAGGTGAAGATGCAGGCCTTGGATGAGGCGCTGGTGACAGAGTCCCAGCCATCAAGACGTTCAGTCTGACAGGAACACAGTCCTGTCATCATCCCTTGGGGAAGTCAATGCTGGGGCTAGAATAAAGTATTACAAGGCTTTTACCACACTCCTGCAGGGGTTGGGGGAAAAGGAGGGAGGGAAAAGGAACATACAGGTCCCATTCACTAACCCTGAGCAATTCCAATCTCAACAGAAGAGAGGCTAAATGCTAGAGCCTCAGATGCTGGGCTCTGCTCCTTCTCACCTACCCTGCGCCCTCTTCCTTTAACCCCCACTTAAATGCATGGCTCCCCTCTCCTGCCATTGTGTCTGAAGTCCCTAGTCTAGTGTCTGAGGACTCCCTGATCAGATCCCACTCACCCCTCTCAGACAATACCTTGCACAACCATCCAGCTGGTCACAGTGCTGTCTCATAGGCACAATGCTCACTACTCCTGCCTCTATACCTTTGCTTACTGTGCTATTCTTACCTGAAATACCCCCACCCCTTTCTCTTCTATACTTATCCTGAGAGGCCCCTCTCTCAAGGTTGAGCCCTGCCCCTCCCGTGACCCTCTCCCAAAGCACCCATCACTCCTGTCTGTGTCTCCCACAGGCTCTGTGGTGTCCTGGGACACCCTCACCCCCTCAAGGTCTGGGTTGAATCCTGAGCTCTACACTTGCTGAGACTTCCCTTCCTCCTGAGAACAAGGGCTGAGGAGAGGACTGAATGAGAGAATCCGTGTAAGCATGTAGAAAAGTGCCCAGCATATAGGGCTCAGACATTATCTAGTTTTATTACTTTTACTAGGGGTTATATACATTAACACTCTTTCTTTTTTTTCTTTTTTGTTTTTTGAAACAGAGTCTCGCTCTGTTACCAGGCTGGAGTGCAGTGGCGCAATCTCAACTCACTGCAAGCTCTGCCTCCCAGGTTCAAGCGATTCTCCTGCCTCAGTGTCCCGAGTAGCTGGGACTGCAGGCGTGCACTACCATGCCCAGATAATTTTGGTATTTTTAGTACAGACAGGGTTTCACCATGTTGGCCAGTATGGCCTCGATCTCTTGACCTCGTGATCCACCCGCCTTGGCCTTCCAAAGTGCTGGGATTAAAGGTGTGAGCCACCATGCCCGGCCTACATGAATGATCTTTCTGAACCACGTAAGTACAGATGCTTAAGAAAGTTGTATTTTTGATCTGAAGAAACATAGAATTTTAGCTCTGGAACAAATGTAAAGGTCAACTTTCACCTCCATGTGGCAGGTGAGGATGTAGGCGACTGGGGAGAAGGAACCTACTGGAATCCTGCTCCAACCTCTGTTCCCTCCACCACCAAGCACAATGGTCAACACCAGCTCTCAAAGGGCTGCTAGTCAGTGGCTGAGCCTGGGCTAGAACCTCGGCCTCCGGATGCCCAGGTCAGAGTTTGTTTCAATACATAAATATAGCCTTGTCATTTAAACCCACAATATCAAGGAAGTAGAAATATAAAAGGGCTTCAGATATAGCCTTGACTTTTGAGGTACTTGCAACAACAATTAAATACATAAGATAACACTTCCATGAAACATTTCTCTAGCTGACATCATCTCCTGAGACTTGTAGGAGATTCAGGCTAAGGCAAGCTACCTACTGAAGATGCAGCATCATCTTCATGTATGGCTACAGGTCCCATATAGCAGTGACAGCTCATGCTCTGGTGATGCTCTGCACTGCCGAGACCTTCAATAAATTAAGTTCCAGCCTAGTGGAGTATTTACTGAGTACCTACAAAGGCTTTCATACCAACAGCATCATGCCAAGAGCTTGGAAAGAAAGAATCATATAAGAATAGGTCCAAAATTCACAAAATAATTCACTATTCTAGGTGAATTCAAAAAGTCCTAGAAGCATATCAAAACAAGGCAATGAGTATGAGCTTTTTCACATTACAGTCTACAGTGGGCCCTGGCTCATCTCCCTTCTGCAGTCAGAGATACCTGACAGTACAGAGTCATGGTGTCACATTAGCACATTACAGTGTCCAGACAGAGTAGCAAGATGGTGCTGGTGGCATACTAGAACTGTTCTAAGAACCTGTCAGATTCAGGTGACTTCGCACACTCAAAGGCAGTTTCTGCAACCTTATTAGGTACCTTTGTGCTGGAGTTCCAGGGTGATATGATGGGGGTTATAAAACACATGATGACCATCCCATTTCCACGGGGCTTCTTGCAACCTGACCTCACTTAAGGCAGGCATAAGACCATCAGCAACTACCCAGGTCACGTCCAAGGAGAAACTGGAGAGATGCAGACACTTTGCTTAGTGAACCCCCCTCAGTCTGATGACTCTGGTATTTTTCACATATTAAAGTAACCCATATCACTTCTAGGCCTTTTGGATAAGATCAAGCATAAAGCAACTTGTATGAATTCCATGGATCCAAGGGTTTGTTTTCAGCAAGACTTAAGCCTCACCTTATGCAGGAACACTTCACTATCACAGTGGATTAGAATGAGTGTGCCCACCTGCACATGCATACAAGGTTACAATGCCTAATGCTTAAAACAGCACCTAATGCTGGTGAAAATTATGGGCTAATCTTCTACATCAAGCATTTTAAACTAAAAACATACAAAAAAATTAGTTTCTCTTACCTCATTCTTAGTTATTACAAAGTTCATACATTTTAGTAGCTTCAGTTTTAGAGTCAAGAGAAATTAACACAAGTCAGTGTTTTGTTTTACACAGCACAGGAGCTAGTCTAATGGGTTATAAAGCAATGAAATAACTGTGTTTCATGTGCACCTACATGGACAATCATGCTGGAATCAACACGTGTCAGTTTCACTTTTCCCTCGCACTCCTCATTTCTCACAGACACACCAACCATTAGAAGCATCCAATTTCCATTTTCCACCAGAGTGACTTGCATGCAAATAAAAGTTGCAGTTCCTTAGTTCCCTGGCCTGGGTTCTAAGTTCAGTCTAAAAGCACCAACCAATGATCTCAAGGCCATCTCTGGTGAGCAGCCCAAGCCCATTCTCGCTGCTGGCTATTCTGTGGCTACAATAGGCTGCTGACAACATGATTAGCACTAGAGAATGCTACCATATTTCTGAGCAAAGCACACCTCGAATCCCTGCTTGAGGGCATGGAAGGGATAATCCTATTCACAACATGCAGAGTCTAAATAGCTCCATGGAAGGAGATAAAGAGACAAATCCCTGCTAAGGATGCTGATGATATTGTTGTCAGGCAGGTACCCTGGAGGGTCCCCCAGTGAGATCACTAAGGATGCCCCCAAGTGTTAGCTGCCAACAGGTGACAATTCTGTTCCTATTCTCAGCTTCTCAGCATCTTTGAAATAAATTTTCCTCCCTCTCGATACAAACAAATGGAAGAACATTCCATGCTCATGGGTAGGAAGAATCAATATCGTGAAAATGGCCACACTGCCCAAGGTAATTTATAGATTCAATGCCATCCCCATCAAGCTACCAATGACTTTCTTCACAGAATTGGAAAAAACTACTTTAAAGTTCATATGGAACCAAAAAAGAGCCCGCATTGCCAAGTCAATCCTAAGCCAAAAGAACAAAGCTGGAGGCATCATGCTACCTGACTTCAAACTATACTATAAGGCTACAGTAATCAAAACAGCATGGTACTGGTACCAAAACAGAGACATAGATCAATGGAACAGAACAGAGCCCTCAGAAATAATGCTGCATATCTACAACCATCTGATCTTTGACAAACCTCACAAAAACAAGCAATGGGGAAAGGATTCCCTATTTAACAAACAGTACTGGGAAAACTGGCTAACCATGTGTAGAAAGTTGAAACTGGATCCCTTCCTTACACCTTATACAAAAATTAATTCAAGTTGGATTAAAGACTTACATGTTAGACCTAAAACCATAAAAACCCTAGAAGAAAACCTAGGCAATACCATTCAGGACATAGGCATGGGCAAGGACTTCATGTCTAAAACACCAAAAGCAATGGCAACAAAAGCCAAAATGGGATCTAATTGACAAATAGGATCTAATTAAACTAACTAAAGAGCTTCTGCACAGCAAAAAAAAAAAAAAAAAAAAAAAAAACTACCGTCAGAGTGAACAGGCAACCTACAGAATGGGAGAAAATTTTTGCAATCTACTCATCTGACAAAGGGCTAATATCCAGAATCTACAATGAACTCAAACAAATTTACAAGAAAAAAACAAACAACCCCATCAACAAGTGGGCGCAGGATATGAACAGACATTTCTCAAAAGAAGACATTTATGCAGCCAAGAGACACATGAAAAAATGCTCATCATCACTGGCCATCAGAGAAATGCAAATCAAAACCACTATGAGATATCATCTCACACCAGTCAGAATGGCAATCATTAAAAAGTCAGGAAACAACAGGTGCTGGAGAGGATGTGGAGAAATAGGAACACTTTTACACTGTTGGTGGGACTGTAAACTAGTTCAACCATTGCAGAAGTCAGTGTGGCGATTCCTCAGGGATCTAGAACTAGAAATACCATTTGACCCAGCCATCCCATTACTGGGTATATACCCAAAGGACTATAAATCATGCTGCTATAAAGACACATGCACACGTATGTTTATTGCGGCATTATTCACAATAGCAAAGACTTGGAACCAACCCAAATGTCCAACAATGATAGACTGGATTAAGAAAATGTGGCACATATACACCATGGAATACTATGCAGCCATAAAAATGATGAGTTCATGTCCTTTGTAGGGACATGGATGAAATTGGAAACCATCATTCTCAGTAAACTATCGCAAGAACAAAAAACCAAACACCGCATATTCTCACTCATAGGTGGGAATTGAACAATGAGATCACATGGACACAGGAAGGGGAATATCACACTCTGGGGACTGTGGTGGGGAGTGGGGAGGGGGGAGGGATAGCATTGGGAGATATACCTAATGCTAGATGACGAGTTAGTGGGTGCAGTGCACCAGCATGGCACATGTATACATATGTAACTAACCTGCACAATGTGCACATGTACCCTAAAAGTTAGAGTATAATTAAAAAAAAAAAAAAAAAAAAGAGCTTCTGCACAGCAAAAAAAAAAAAAAAAAAAAAAAAAAAAACCTACCGTCAGAGTGAACAGGCAACCTACAGAATGGGAGAAAATTTTTGCAATCTACTCATCTGACAAAGGGCTAATATCCAGAATCTACAATGAACTCAAACAAATTTACAAGAAAAAAACAAACAACCCCATCAACAAGTGGGCGCAGGATATGAACAGACATTTCTCAAAAGAAGACATTTATGCAGCCAAGAGACACATGAAAAAATGCTCATCATCACTGGCCATCAGAGAAATGCAATCAAAACCTCAATGAGATACCATCTCACGCCAGTTAGAATGGTGATCATTAAAAAGTCAGGAAACAACAGGTGCTGGAGAGGATGTGGAGAAATAGGAACACTTTTACACTGCTGGTGGGACTGTAAACTAGTTCAACCATTGCAGAAGTCAGTGTGACGATTCCTCAGGGATCTAGAACTAGAAATACCTTTTGACCCGGCCATCACATTACTGGGTATATACCCAAAGGATTATAAATCATGCTGCTATAAAGACACATGCACATGTATGTTTATTGCGGCACTATTCACAATAGCAAAGACTTGGAACCAACCCAAATGTTCAACAATGATAGACTGGATTAAGAAAATGTGGCACATATACACCATGGAATACTATGCAGTCATAAAAAATGATGAGTTCATGTCCTTTGTAGGGACATGGATAAAGCTGGAAACCATCATTCTCAGCAAACTATCACAAGGACAAAAAACCAAACACCACATGTTTTCACTCATAGGTGGGAATTGAACAATGAGAACACATGGACACAGGAAGGGGAACGTCACACACTGGGGACTGTTGTGGGGTGGGGGGAGGGGGGAGGGATAGCATTAGGAGATATACCTAATGTTAAATGACGAGTTACTGGGTGCAGCACACCAACATGGCACATGTATACATATGTAACAAACCTGCACGTTGTGCACATGTACCCTAAAACTTCAAGTATAAAAAAAAAATTTTTCTCCCTCTCTTCATGCATGGCATTTCAAAGTCATAAATATTGTCTTTTTAGATGGCAAGGTAACTAGTGAGCTGTCAGAAATAAAAACACAATTTAAGATCTGTGGCTAAAATCCGTATGCCAACATCATAAAAAACCGATATTTGTATTAGGTGCTCAATTCCATGTGCAGTCAAAGCAGAGAAAGTAAATACTAGGTCACTGACTGTCAAGAAACTAGATTGACTAGTTTGTGCATTCATTCATTCATCCACGCCTTAATCCATCAACACTTACTGACGCTCAAATATGCAACAAATGTGCTAGGGACTGGTAACACAAAAGTGTTATACATCAAGCCTAGCCTCTTCTATACCATGGAGTTTATGGTCTAGCATGGAAGATGAATGCTAATGAAAATAATCCACAATTAAAAACATAATGACAAGAAGATGAATATCCTAAAGGAAATCAACAACAAAGATGCGACTGAATCAGGGGTCTGGGATGTGGGAAATGAAGACAGGATTCTCTTAGGGAGGGAAGTCTGAACTGTAGGACATTGGATGGGGAGGACAGCATGTTATGGGGTGGAAGTAATGGCACCTATGAAGGAGCTCTGTGCATTCGGGGGGCTAAGATAAAGCTGGTCAATGTACAATGTACGCAGTGAGAAGGAAGCAAGAGGAACCAGCTCATGTAGGCCTCAGTTAAGAATTTTTATTTTTATGCTAAGAGCAATGGGAAGCCATTAAAGGGTTAAAATAACAGTGGCTAATATTTATTGAGCATGTTGACTATGCCTGGCACACATGAACTCCTCCAAGCCTCCCAGTGGTGTAAGCACCGTTGCACTCTATTTTACAGATGAGGAAACTGAGACTTAGGGCCCAAGATCACAGAGTTGTACGTAGCACAGTCAGGATTTGAACCCAGACAGCCTGTCTCCAGAGTCCAAGCAACAATGCACCACAGAGAACGGCAATGACTAGAACTAGCAATGGCAGTTCTTTCTAAACAGATCCCTGGCTACAGCATAAGGAAGAGCCCACTGCACATGAAGCCCTGTCCTGGGTGCCTAGAGGAGTCAAGGGAGACCAGGGAGACCAGAAGAGCTTACAACCTAGCAGGGAGCTCAGAAGTAATGAGGTATAGCAGGAAGGGCATGGGGCTGGGTCAGGAGACCTGAACTTTAGATATGACCCTGCAACTTGATAGCCGTGTGGCCCATGGCAAACCTCTCAGGCTTACTAGATTTTAACTTGCTCATCTATGTAAGTGGAAGAGCTGACCAGATGATTCCTTTAAGTCACTCCCTGACCTGGATTCCTGCATTTTCTTATACTTGAATCACTCCATTCCCTGGCTTCTGTCCACCAAGCATACAGCTACGTTCAAGCTTCTCTGTTGCTTCAAACCCCTCCCTGTTCAGCCTGTGTCTCTTCTCACTTTACCATCGATCACCTCGAGCAAGGCGTCCACAGACGGACACCGCCCTCCACGCCGCTCCTCCTCAGACCTCCCTCCATCAGATGGCCTCCTCCCCATGCTGCTGAAATGTACCTTGAAAGCAACTCCAGTGCTTGTCAAGTCCAATGGCTAGAAGTGGTGTGGTTTCATTTTTGATCCTACCCGACCTCTTCAAAGGCCTCTGTGCCACTGGCCCACGCCTCCTTGTAAAGGTCCCTTCCTGACACTTAGCAGTTCTGCTTCCTCCAATCTTCTCCCTGCCAGGCGCCCTTCCCAGAACCTCCCACGGGGCTTTTTCCTGCACTTCCGTCCTTTGCATTGCCATTTTCCAGAGCCTCATCCTCACCACTTACCTCAGTCCCTGGGGACAGTCTCCCCTAGGCCATGGCTCCAACCATCCCTCCCAGATCCTGCCACTCCAGTCTGGATCTTTTCCTGTTACTATGATTCACAATTCCAGCTCGCTCTTCTTTCCTCTAGGTGTTCCACTGGGAACTCCGAATTCAATACAGCCCAAACCACCTTCACCCACTGACTTCCTAGGTTAGGCTAGAATCCTGTCCTCACCCTACTTCCTATATCTCAATCAAGTACCAAGTTCTGCCCACGGGGCAGTATCACGCAGTCCTTTTTTTTTTTTTCATTAATCTGGAGCTGGAGCTGCTGCTCCAGCTCAGGACTACCCAGCTCTCTCCTGGATCACTACAGTCACCGAAAGCGTGAGGGCATACCTCCGGGCACACCTTCACCCAAACACATTCCAACCAACAGCCAGAGTTTTCTCTGGATGCAAACCTTATCCAGTAGCCACATGTTAAAGGCCCATTTGTTTGTCCTCACTGTCTATGGCAGAAAGCCATAGATGAACAATGTTCAGCCGAACTAAACACTGAGAGTGGCAGGAGCAGAATGGGCTGGAGGAGGGGAGGAGGAGAGGAGGAGAGGAGAGCTGGGCCTGGGGGCTCCATGGACCAGGGCCAGAGAGCCAAGACACAGGTAAGAAAGGACAAAGTGGCCCGTCAGACTGGTGCTGAGAAAGTTCCATGGGGAAATAACAGGAGGCTAGAGGCAGGTTCACATTTTGAAGATGTCATTGTGATTCATGCCTGTCTGTCATGGCAAAGCAAAACACTGGCTTATTAAATAATTCTAATTCATATACTTTCTGAAGTGAATTTTCAAGATGTTTGAGGCATGGGTAGAAGTTACCAATCTGCATAACTATACTATCGGGTAGTGGGGAGGGGGTTAAATTTACAGAAATCATTCATAGTAGCTTTTTAGCTTTTACTGTAAAAAAATATATTAAGCCCTAAGGTCATTAAAAGGTACAGATTGAGTAACCGTTATTCAAAATTGGAGAATTTTGAGACCAGAAGTGTTTCAGATTTTGGAGAATTTACATTATACTTACTGGTTGAGCATCCCTAATCTGAAAATCCAAAATCCAAAAATACTCCAGTGAGCATTTCCTCCCATCCATGCACTAACCAGGCCCGACCCTGCTTAGTTTCTGAGATCAGATAAGCTCAGGCACGTTCAGGGTGGTATGGCCATAGATGCATTTCCTTTGAGTGTCATATTGGTGCTCAAAAAGTTTCAAATTTTAGAGCATTCTAGATTTGTGATGCTTGATCTGTATGAAAAATCACACTAGGAACTTGGAAATCAGAATCACCAATGGGAGAATTTTAAGATTTCAGCCCCTTTCTCCTGCTTCCATTAGAAAGGCTATCTATGCTTTTAATTTTATACATTAAACAGGGACTTTGTAACTTAAGAACAGAAAGTAAAAACTGTCCAAGGCAGATCTGTACCTAAGCTGGCACTGTGCTATAATCTGGATACAAACGTAATCAAGGTTTAGTCTGAAGAATTTGTATGTTATTTGAAAAGCTAGGTTTTCGTTTAAGTTCCTGCTGTTGAGACTGCATTTGGAAGTGGTAGGATCCGGGATTTAGAGGGAGATGACAGTGTTGGAATATTAGTTCTCAAAAGGAGGTACAGTATGCTTCGTATTCTATTCAAAATTTGTTTTATAAACTCAAATGAACATAGAAAGAGATCTAGTTTGATGACAGGACCGAAAGACTAAGAGATACCATGTTCAACGCTGGGCTGTAGACAACCGCAAAAGACCCAGGCAAGAAATACAAATTACTGGTTCCATCCACACCCATCCCTTAAGAAGATTGGGCTACGTAAGGATACCTCACCCGAGAAGTGTCCCAACTATACACAAGCCCAGAGTCACAATGAAAAGTAGTCACCAAGCTCTTTTTTTTTTTTTTTTTTTTTTGAGACAGAGTCTCACTCTGTCACCCAGGCTGGAATGCAGTGGCACGATCTCAGCTCACTGCAAACTCCACCTCCCGGGTTCACGCCATTCTCCTGCCTCAGCCTCCCGAGTAGCTGGGACTACAGGCACCCGCCACCACGCCTGGCTAATTTTTTGTATTTTTAGTAGAGATGGGGTTTCGCCATGTTAGCCGGGATGGTCTCGATCTCCTGACCTTGTGATCCGCCTGCCTCAGCCTCCCAAAGTGCTGGGATTACAGGTGTGAGCCACTGCACCCAGTCATAGTCACCAAGCTCTTACTTGACAAAGGACCCATACAAAGGATCACATTTCTGAGTGAAAAGAAGTTTTTAAATTTTTATTTTTTAATTGACGCATAATAACTGTACATACATGGGGTACCTAGTTTTGACATATATAGTGTATAGTAATCAGATCAGGGCAATTGACAAACTCCCATTATGTGTTTTTAAGCAGTCTGTTTATAAGCTGACTGAGCAGTAAGAGAGCTGCCACAATTTAGCTTAGGGCAGCCACCCGGGCATTTCTCACAATTTGTCCCCTTCAAACTCAAACACTCAAGCTAGCACCTCCAGACAAACCAATATTTTCCTGTCACTTGTTTAAAACCTGTACATAGGGACTGGCTTTGGTATTCTCTGCTACTCATTCCTATATATAGCTTTTAAAAGCCTGGGGAAAATCAAAAAGGGACTAAGAAGCATGAAAAAACTTTGTAAAGGCCATTTGGCAGTTTAAAAAAAGTCAACGTGCAGGTTTGTTACATATGTATACATATGTATACATGTGCCATGTTGGTGTGCTGCACCCATTAACTCGTCATTTAGCATTAGGTATACCTCCTAATGCTATCTACATATGTAACAAACCTGCACGTTGTGCACATGTACCCTAAAACTTAAAGTATAATAATAATAAAATAAAATAAAATAAAAAGTCAATTACAGCTGACACATAGCTGTTACCTTGGAAATCACACCTATTCATTTGTGTTTATAAGAATATAAAAGATATTTCCTCTGAAACAGACATATAAAGTTAAAATAAGACACAGTATAAGAACAGTTTGACTGGTGTCTCTTCCCCAGAATCTTTTCTTTAAAAAGAAATCTATGGCTGTAAACATAATAAACACATTTTCCTTTCAATCAATTCTTTTTACATGACTAATGGTACTCTTTGGAGGGAAAAATCTCTGACATTTAGATGAATATTTTAAAAGGGTTTTAAATAGGCTTTGGAGGAAAAGTCTCAGTACTTCATTTTTTTTGGAAGACAACATGGACTCTCCTGTATTATAAAGGAGACGATATTGTTTTGTCAACTAAAAAGTTATCCTACATAGTACCCTGCTTGGTTTAAGTATTGGTAGAAGCTTTTCAAATACCAGCACATCTTAAACAGGAAGCACTCAAAGTACATTTGAGAACATTTTATAGTATGTTTATTATCTCAAGCTCCTATACAGAAAATAAGTTAAAAAATTAAAAGTAAGCATAAGATTTTTAAAAAGCAAACTTATTTGGTCAAAACAAGGTGTGTGTATATAACCTTCTAAAAACACATCAGTGTGGAAAGCAATGGACGTGTGTACTTGTCATTCCTTGACAAGCCGAAGTCAAGCCATAAGCAGCAGGAGGGAGAAGGGGAGTGAACACCTGGGCCTTGTCTGAGCTGTTCCTGCGACTCCTGTGCTGTAATTTGGGTACCAACATGACCAAGGTTCAGTCTGGTGGATTTGTATTTTATTTTAAAATCTAGGTTTTAATTGTAGGTCCCTGTCATTGAGACTGCATTTGGAAGTGGTAGGATCTCTGAGATTCAGAGGTGGATGAGTTTGTTGGAAAATTAATTCTGGGAAGGAGGTGTAGGGTTCATGAACTCAGGGTACGTAGCTTTGGGCCAAGGTGGTCTCTGGACCACATTCACCTCAAGATCCCTTATGCTGGGATAGAGTGGAAAGATGGCACTGGGATGCCTGTCCCATAGCCCAGAAATGTTGCCTGGTACACCCTCGCTGCCCGATACACCCTCACTGCCCAGCACATGCTGGCACAAACACATGACCCACAGCTTGTCCCTCTGACCTACATGTAGTGGTGGCCAAGAATAGGAAATCTTCAGAGGAAAAACATTCTCCTTTTAAAGTTTTCTTTTTCTCCTGGTTGATAAATTATTCCTTTTCACAATAAATAAAAACTGGAAGGGAAAACCTCCATCCTTTAGTATTTAAAGAAAATGAGTCTGTTAATAACTTGAAGTCATGTTTTAAAGAGGCATTTCTTTACTTAAGTCTCTATTTACAGCTCCGATAGCTGAGAAAGCAATTAGCTACATTACAACCGCTCAGACAATGGAACTGGCTTCACTAATTACATTCTCATTAACACCCTGTTATTTCACTGCTCGTAGTGGGAGTTCTTCGAACATCCCTTTGGTTGGTAGAGTATATGGGTGTCTTCTATCCCCTACTGCTTAATTATTCATGATGACTTGTTAATTTCTTATCAAGGATGTCACCCAACAGAAAAAAAAAAGTCTCTCATAAAATAAAAGTACTTTAGGTAAAATTATGAATTTACAAACAGGATTTGAGATTTAGCTGTGCTAAATGAAAACCAATAAAAAATTAAGCGTTACAATTTTAATGTAATGACATAGAACCTTGTATCTTTCTAGGTTTTCATTTTTCTTTAATATGGAGTTAGAAACATATGCCTCATAGGGCTACTATGAAAACTAAAAATTTTAAAGAAAATAGACTCACTCAGTAAATGATGAACTTTAAAGATACTAAAATGACAGATGCTGCCAGACATGCCCATCTGCCCAAATGGTGTAGAGCATACTTAGAATCACTCATTGATTTGCAGCTGCAGTCTGTGTATAGCCCATCTGCAGGTTTATGGTGATACAGCAACAATCTTTGCTTTCTGTCTTTTGAGACGTCTGAAACAGGCTAGGAGGGGCTCAGGGTAGAGAGTTCTCAAGCCCTCCTCCAGCTACGGTCTGGTTAGCCAGAGCCCTTCTTGGTTAATCTCAGTGCTGCCAGCCAACATCACCACATCTCAGGGTTGTTGCTGGGATGGGGACAGGGGTGGCAACAAGGTCACTGGCTCTTTAGACATTTTGCTGGTGAGGGGGAAAGCTAGCATTGTGGTTAGTGGGCAGGAAAGAGGAGGAGGAAGTTGCATTTCAAGAGTGGATCATACCTATTTTGTCCTCCAACTTAGCAACATCTATACACTTTTGATGTGCATACTCTTTGAACCATCATCAATCTGCTTCTAAAATTTTACCCAACAGACATAATTGTACAGAAGTATGCAAAGATATACATAAAGGATATTCATTGCTATCCTTTACTTGAAATAGCAAATTATCAGCAGTTGTTTAAAAAAGAGAAATAGATGTGTACTCGTGTGGAAAGACAACCAAGATGCAATGGTAACTGAAAAATTAAATTACAGAGGACTATGTGTCTATAATGTACTTATTTTAATCTTAAAAAGATGTACCAACATGCAGAATAGGGTATATTCTGACCCATCGAAAGATGGGTCAAGGAGTGGGAAAGAAGACTTGTTTTATGTATTTCTACAATACTTTAATTTTTTATGAGCTTATATTTAATTTCTAATAAAAAACTCAGTACCTGCAATCTAAAACAATATTCTTGTGTAGAAAAGAGCTAACACAGCAGGCCTGCATCTGCTATCCTTAGAAAGGCTGCTTGACCCCTGGCTGGTGTCAGGGGAACTTGGATTTTTACCATTCCCTGATAAGAACAGTTCACTGTGCCTAAATTGTTCATGCAAACAATAATTTATGTTGAGCATCTGCTTTCCTTCTGGGAGTTTGGAATTTTGGTTTGTGCTAGGCTAAGGGTGCCTACATAATCAACCCCAAATAAAAACCCTGGCCGCCTGGGCTCAGGTGACCTTCCCTGGTAGGCATGTCAAAAGAAGTGTCATGACTTGCTTCTAGGGGGAATTACGTGCATCCTGTATGACTCCAGGTGGAAGGGACTCTTGGAAGCTTGTGCCTGGTCTCCCGGAGATGTCACCCCATCCACCTCTCCCTTTGCTGAGTTTGCTGTTTACTTTTTGCTGTAACAAATTATAGCCATAACTATATGCTAAGTTCTGTGAGTCTTCCTAGCAAATGGTTGAACCTCGGGGTGGTCTTGGGGGCCACCAACCTACCCTTATCATTCTCTTCCATAGCACCTTCTTCTTGACCTTCTTAGCATTACCGCAGTTTGTAATTAAACTGTGCATCTTTTTCACTAAGTTCCATGAGATTAACTACATGTGTCGGTTACCACTATATACTACACAAATATTCAATAAAGCTGATAAATAAAAATAAGGGAAAAGCAGCTCAGCTATTAATAAAAGATAACCTGCTGGAGAGTGAGTATAACAGAGTTTTCCGGGCACCACTCCTTTTTAGATTCTGGAATCCCTGAGAGTCACTCAAATTAAGATGCTCAGAAATCAACACAATGGCAGAACCAGACTCTGTATTAAATAAAAAGTACCCACCTCTCTTCCCTCCATCCCTCGTTTCTGCTTCTAATCTGAAAGGAGAAACTTCTACCGAGACAACAGAGTTTTCTGGCTCTATAGGTCGTCACAGGCCTCCAGGCATCGTAAGAGAGCATCGTGAGGAAGGGGATCCTAGTGCTCAGAACACTTCCATCTGCTCTCTTTCCCTGTGCCTTGGGGCTCCTCCCTATGCCACCATCCTCATGAAAAAATGGAAAAAGTCACATTAACCACCACAGACTGGAGATCTAAAAACTTAGGGAGCTGCGAGGTCAATCTTGCATTGAACTCCAAAGTGATATTCACTTTTACCCACGGCCAATTTGTCCCAGTGATGACTAATTCTCTGATGTTCCAGATATCCAGAGATCACACTGGGCAGGGGTCTGTTCTTGGCAGTCTGCATGCTGCTACTGACTCAAATCCTCCCTAAACCCCTCACCACGTGATAGAACAGGGTTTACTTGGCTTTATGTCCTGGGTCCATTTTGCTGGATAAATTTTCTCCATTCTATCATCTCATCCTATTGCATTCATCTAAAGCTTATCACAAAGAGAAATTAATCTGCCATTTCTCCAATGTTATCAGGCCCCTGCAGTGAGTTCAGTATCATGTGGTCTTGGAGAAAGCCTCCTAAATCCTGGGAAGTTCCCCCACCCCCGGCCCTGGGTTTCCTCTGCAGGGCTAAAGCCAGTAACGGCATCTGCATCAGAGTCGGCTTTTAGAATGCCAGCGCACACGCTTCGCCTGACTGTACCACCCTCTCCCCCTGCTCCTTCTCTCCTTTCACAGTTACCTGTGTGTGTCTTCATCTGCCCACTCACAGCCCATTAGAAGGGGAGCAACCAGAGTGCAGACTCTGTCTTGCTCATCTTTGTGTGAAAATAGTGTGTTTAGGGCAGTGCCTTCCAAAGCAGGTGCTTAGTAAAGATATGTTTGGGTGAATTGGTGCCTTCTTTCCTCTACCTGTAGAATGGACACGATATTTGCTACCTTTTTCCTATGCTTGGAAATAAATGAAATTCTGATAATAACAGAGAAAGAGTCCAAAGTAGTAGATTTAAGTGTTCCTTAAATCCCACCTTCTATTCCATTAAGTTTCTGCTTATAGAGAGGTTCTATAGACTGCTGAACAAATTAAATGCAGATACTGGATGTTATGGGGTTTAAATAATCTTACATCTGCAGGCAGGAGATGGAGGACAGATGACATGATGGACACCAGCCACATTTCCATCACTGCGCTCACCGTCCTCTCTTCCTGTCACCTCCCATGCTCCCCTATCCCCTCCATTAGCAGGCATCTTTCCCAGTTTTCTCCCCCTACCCCTACACTCCTTGCTTTCTTCCCTCCATCAGGCCATACTAAAGTGTTTTCAGACAAGATTGGACACATTCACAGTGGTATGGCCATTGAAGTGTTTTCATACTGAAATGACCAACAAACCTGTTGGCCTCCTCCCTGCCCAGCATCTCTGTCTTTCCACCCCAAGGGGGTTGCATCACCACTCCCTGTCCAGCACTGGCCGTGGGCATTCCTGCTCCACTCCCCACTTCTGACACTCTTTACCTTGCTGGCCTTCAGGATATTGATCTGCTCTTCATACACCGTGTCTCTGTTTTTCTCCAGAAAACCATCAGAGAGGTACTCCACCTGGGGCCACAGCAACCAGAGAGAGACACAGTTGTTAGTGCTTCAGCAGTTTCTCAACCACTTTCATCTCATCCAGGTAGCATTTTCTGAAAAGAGCTGTGAGTAGATAGGAAACCCACAGATGTTTCCACTTAAAATGCAAACCCAATAAATAGTCAGGATTTACATACAGAGAACTGAGTATTCATTTTGTGGAAGAAATTGTTTTAAAGGGAGTTCCTATAATAAAAGGTTTCTTCAGGGATCTATAAATGCAGCTTCTCAGCCACACCTCAGACCCAATGAATCAATCTGTATTTTAACAAGACCCTAGGTGATTCATACACACATTGCAATTTAAGAAACACCGGGCTAGTGCATAGCAAACAGAAATCCACTTAGAAAAATTCTATGCACCCACCAGCTACTGAGAAAGCAGCCCCCTGAAGAGCAGCTACACAGGCTCCAGGTAAGAATCCAAACCATTTGGTACTTTGTTTTCAGCCCTCCCTTCTCTCTCAAGCTCCATGAGGGTAGACTGTTAACTGCTTTAGAATTTATATATACATACATATGTGTGTGTGTGTGTGTATAGACTATATATATATATACAGACATATGTGTGTGTATGTATATATGTGTGTGTGTGTGTGTGTATATATATATATATTCATATATATATATGAATGACTGGGCAACTATAGTACCCCCTGTGAAGTTATGCCTTGTGGTAAGCTTGGTATCCCCTAGAAGTAGAGGGGTGGGTAAAAGAGGATGGAAGGGGAACCTAGCTGAGGCTTCAGGCCATTTGAATTCAGAAGGGACAGATTTCTCCCTAGGTCTAGAGCCCATTGAGTCTACTTAGAGAGGGGCCAAGGGAATACCCAAGCCAACAGAGAGGAGAGCCACCTTGTCTGCAAAGTGGACGATGATGAAGGCCGTGTTGGACATGCGGGGCTTCTGGAAGTGCTGGCTGCTGGAGTGCCGGTCATAGAGCTTCTGAGCCCAGTTCTGGTCAGTTCCTTTGGGGACCTGCAGCACCACAAGATAGGGCAGAGCGCTTTGTGAAGAGGAAGAAGGAAGCCCTGGGTTGCAGCAGAGGGATGGGACCAGTAGGCTGGCTCGGTGAAGGCTGATTCAGCCCTCGAACCAGGACCTTAACTGGACGGTGCAAAGAATGATTCAACCATACATGTTCAGGATCCGGCCACGGCGTGCCCTCATCCCATGTGGGCTGGCTCCCTTGGGACCTGTGGGAGCAGCTGAGCCTGCCGGTTGGCAGACACTGGAAGTGCTAGGGAGGATGAGGGTGAAAGCCAAGGTCACAGGAGCAGAGTCACAGCCTGCAGGATCACCTGAAGGTACTTCCCTGCAACTGGGGCTGTGACATCAGCATCACAAAACACATCCACCTGCAGTGCCAAGCTCACCCACTCACCCAGGTGAACTCCTGCCACAGGAAAGCCTACCTTCCCTCCCTAAACTCACCTAAATACCATTGTCCAGGTCTGGCTCAAGTCTGTCCTTTCCTGACCGCTGTTGATCTCACTTCTCTCTTCTTTGGAATTCCTCACAATCAAGCTCTTATACATGCCCTAGCATATTGTGCACCCCTGAGTTTTGGGTTTCGTCACTACAAACTGTAAGTTTGTTGTGATCAAGGACTGGCTGTACCTTACGTTGCTTATGTGTCCCTGAAAGAACTTAGAACTGGGCTCTGGCCATGCAGTGGGAACTAAGTACCTAGTGAGTGTTCTACATGGTGCTAATCTCTGCATCTCTCACTGTCTAAAGTCAGACTTAGAGGTTCCACTGCATTAAGAATTCTGAAAAGCAGCCCCTTTCAATATCTTTATGGATGGCTTTAAAAGTAAAAAGCATCTTACTTCATTGAAAATGTAACAGAGTCACTGTAACCACCACTCAAATTGTCAAGGATGACAGCAACTCTTCCAACGGGAAGGTGCTCCCTCCCCTGTCATCCCTGGTCATCGCTGCACACACCTACTGACCAGAATCAGTCCAGTCCTCAGTGACGGGTCACTAACTGACCTGCCCTTCTTTGGTTTAGATTGCATATTTGGATCAGGAAGTGTTGACGGTGACCCTTGCACTAGCCGTTTACAGAGGGATTTTTATGGTAAACTAATAAAATCCGCACCATAAAGAAAATGCTTACATACTTGGGAACCAATTTCTTAAATCCTTTGTAAGCAAGCTGATTTTGCTCAAGATTCATTTTGGCATAACTAATATTGAATACTCAATGCTAAGCACCATAGGAAATTCAAGAAAAGAAAACTATCTTGAAGGAGGCTATTAATTGTACTGGGCAGACAATAAAATATATTTAATTCAGCACTTTCCATATATACTGTTTTATATTTGTCTCCAAGCATTCTGTGTTTAGAACCACCAGGTGTGAAGGAAGGAGGGGTCTTCCCAGTATAGCTGTCAGGACCGGGTGGGACAGAGGACGGACACAAGAGGGACCTAGAAGGACTGGCAAAACTGGGGCAGACAGAACCATGGTGGGAAGCCCACATAGGCAAACACGTAAAATTGGCTAGGAACAAAATCTTGCCTTGGAGATGAAATTGGACTTCTGTGAGAAGACTCCATAATCCTACATATTCACTAATTCAGATTGGCATGAATTAATAAGCAGAGGAAACCAACAACCAAGGTCAAGTGTATACATATTTTCTGACAAGGATCAGTCTCTCCTTTCACTGTCCACCCCACCTCCAACTAAAAATAAGGGCCGGCAGGAATTAACAACGATCAAGAGTCTCAGATGATACTCATAGCTACTGCTTATTGTTTGCCAGGCCATTTTCTACACATTTTAGATGTATCAACTCATTTAACCCTCTGCCAGGCCATTTTCTACACATTTTAGATGTATCAACTCATTTAACCCTCATACAATCATGTCAGCTAGGTGCTATGTTTGTAAACATTTTAGAGACAAGGAAATGGAGACAGGTTAAGTAACTTGCCAAGGTCACATAATGGGGAAGTATTAGGTTGGTGCAAAAGTAATTGTGGCTTTTGCCATTAAATAGCAGAGCTGGTGTTCCAAGCAGGACAAGTTAATTCTTCCTGCCTGACGGCAGAGTTTTAAAGGCTGCCACAAAAGCAGAACAAGGTAGAAGGTGCTTATCTCCAAAAATCTTTCCATAGAAATAGATTTTAAACAGCCACAGGAGAAAGAAAAAAAATCTTATATTTTGATAACTTCTGGGTCATGGATATCGGTAGCTCCATAATATGCAGCTGAACTGAATCCTTTAAAAAGGAAATCCACATACAGCTTATATGAACTTCTTTCTGCTCTTCTCAAAGCAACGCAGAGAGACCACTGAGCCAGGAGCCGGGACTATAGCTCGGTCCTCGTCTAGGCAGGTTCTGTCCCTCAGAGGCCGAAATCCCTCTGACCTTGTGGTACTGGCCACTGATCACATCAAAAAGTAAAGGTCCCATCTGTATTAAATGCCCAGAATAGGCAAATCCATACAGAAAGAAAGTAGATTAGTGGTTGCCTGGGGCTGGAGGGGGGCAATGGAGAGTAGCTGCTAAAGGGCTTTTTTATGGGGTGATGAAAATGTTCTAAAATTGACTGTGGTTGGTAATGGATGCACAACTTTGTGAACATACTGAAAACCACCAAATTGTATACTTTAAATGGGTGAATTGTATGGTATGTCAATTATATCTCATTAAAGCTGTTAAAAATACATTAGACCTGATTCCACTGCTTGCTAGTAAAAAAAAAAAAAAAAGAAAAAGCAGGCATGGCAGTGGGGGAGTGCAAGTTCTGGGCTCCCTAAGCCCCTCTCAATGTTCCCTGTGGAACTCTAAACAGAAACTGTACTCTCTATCACAGATGTTGCCATTGCTGGCCTGGGACATCTTCTGAGGCCAAAGCCTGCCCCCAGCAAAGCTGCTGACAGGAGCTGACTTTTAAGGACCCCAAGGCCAACCAGGCGCAATGGCTCACACCTGTAATCCCAGCACTTTGGGAGGCCGAGGTGGGAGGATGGCTTGAGCCCAAGAAGTTCAAGACCAGCCTGGGCAACAACACAGGGAGACCTCATCTCTACAAAAAAACGTAAAAATTAGCCAGGCATGGTGGCACTTGCCTGTAGCCCCAGCTACTGGGGAGACTAAGGCAGGAGGATCGCTTGAGCCTGGTAGGTGGGGGCCACAGTGACAGCTGTGATGACACCACTGTACTCCAGCCTGGGTGACAGAACAAGACACTGTCTCAAAACAAAACAAAACAAAACAAAAAAAGCCAAAAAAAAAAAAAAAAACTAGACCCCAAGGCCAGTTATTCTATGTCTGCTTCTTTTCTCGTCCCTGTCTTCCTGGGCCACTGGCACCAACCTTCCTGGTCACTCACTGTCTCCTTCCATTCCACACTTCAGGCCTTGTACCCCTGCTGACCTCTCAAATCACTGTACCATAAATACCTCTGGATCCCCAGCCTCTTTAAGGAGTACCCTCTGGCCCCTCCCCTCTTTGCCATCACAGAAGCCCAGCTGGGCACCCACAGGACTCTGCAGTCCTCACTGCTCTCTAGAATGGAGGCAGCTCCTTCCTCCTCACCTGCCAGCCACCCCCAGTGCCGCTTCCAGGCCTTTATTTTTCACCTTTACAAAATACCCCTCTGCACGCTCAGCAAAACATTAATTCTAGATAAATCCAACTATCCATTCTCTCCTTACCCATACCTGGGTGACTGGATGAGACCACACATCAATTCATCTTCCTTTAACCAAGCCCTGCCATTATACTTTTATACAAGTACTGCAGCCAAAAAATAAAACTGAATTTCACTCGGAGAATCACTTCTATGGATTAAGACACTGTTCCTAGATCTATGGAGGAAGTTGATCTCAACAACTCCTAAACCCCAATTTATGGTCTTTAACCACAGCCAAACAATCTGCGCACTCTGCAATTTCTCTTTCTGTTTACTGGGCAGCCATTCCCACCTTCCTCCATTCTCTTCAAGCTTCTGACCCTGCTGCCTCTCAGCAGATGCCTCGTCTCTTCCTTCATGGGGAAATAGAGGCTGTCAAGCAGGAAATCCCAAATTCCTGCCCTAACGTGCAGAAACTCATCTGCACCCACAGCCATCCCACCTTTCTGTCCTTCTCATGGAACAAAGGTCTCCCTCCTGGCTGGTCTTCCATCCACCCACCCCTGCCTCCTGGAGGGCCGCAGTCCACCCAAGCCCATGCTCCTCTCTCGCACCGCTTCTTTTTCACAGCCAAGCCTCCAAGAGTTCAAACTCGCTGTCTCCACTGCCTCACCTCCTGCTCTCCTCAAATTACCGAAATTAGGCTTCTGTCCCAACAACTCCCTTGGAAGGAAGTCCTCTACCCAAGGGACTCACGGAGGCCCTCTCCCTGCTGAGCTCCTGGAAGCCCTGGTTCTCTCCCGCCTGGCCTACCACATGGCCTCAGGGTGCTGCCCCCTCCAGGGTCTCCCCACCTCAGCTTGCACACAGTCAGGGAGACCTGCTGATCTGATCACTCACATCTGAACCCCTCTCCCCTGCTTCTCCCCCGTGGGCTGATACCTAGAGCCTTCAGGGTGAAGCCCAAGTGCCTGCTCAGGGTGGACATGGCTTCTCACTCTCCCATGGTCCCTACTTTCCAACCTTACCTGCCCCCACCAGGAGTTCCAGACAAATCAGATCACTTCAAATTCTCCAAGTGTGACATTCCCTTCACCTGGAATGCCCCCTCCTCATCTGACTTCGCTTGGGAATGCTCTCCCCACGACGCTCTTCCTTCTGTCATTTCCTCCACAGTGTTTCTGGTTCTGTGTCATCAAAGATGACACTTCAGTGCTTGCCTGACCCTCTCAAGAAGTGCTGACATCTGAAAAGCAGGGGCTCAGTGCACTATTCCGTGAACATGTGGTTTCTCATGTGAATGAATACATAAATGTGGCAAGGGCACTTCACCTCCCTCCATCACAGGAGTCACACCTCTACACGAAAGTGCTAGACAAGGAAACCTTTGGGGCCACTTCTTAAGAAACCACAATCCCCTGATCTGAATACAGAGTAAATCCTCCTGACAGCAGACTGGGCCAGGTGAGGAAACAGGGGGCGCGGGACACTGGCATCCCCACTGAGTGAGCTGATTTCACTCCACAGTCCTGAGTGATTTCCTTTCTTCCAGGAAACAAAGAATCCTCATCACAGGACACAGGGCAGAGCCTGCCGCCCCACTCAGACCTGCCGTTGATTGCTCCAACACCTCCAACTTGATACAGCGCCTGGGCTTCACTTACTAGAATTGCTTCCAGGGTTCAAGGTTGCCTGTTCCTCTGAGAGAAAGTGGACTGATGAATGGGAAGAGGATATTAGGAAATCCCAACCCAAATAGGGCTTAGAAGGCAGCAGGGGCTGGTGGGCACCTACTCCCCACCCGCCACCAGACATCTTTGGAGAGTCTTGTTACAAGCAGCCTGGAAATTAACATTGCTGACACTCAAACACCTTCTTGGAGGAGTGGGCTTGGGTAATGGAGGAACAATTTTAGTCTGTGGCTTGTTTGGGGCCTGTCTGCAAAGGGGCTTTTCCACCTCAGGTGGTTTAATAAATACCCTGGTCCAGTCTGCACTCTTCTCTGCAGCTGTGGCACCAGTCACAGGCCCTGGGGAGCACTCCCTGCACGCTCCCCCTTTAAACTCACAGCCACCCCATCTCCACACTTCTTATTTAAACCCCAGCTCGCTACCCTGCCTGCCACTGCACAGCTTCCCCAAGAAAAGTGATTTTCCCACAGGCTGCTTCTGCACCATGAGTCCAATCCTTCATCTGACTTTATGTCCTGTCTCATGGGGTCACAGAACTCAACTGTTCACAGTGCAATGTATTATTCGCTCTCACCCTGCAAAGTATCTGAGAGACAGGGAAGAAAGGACGTGTCTGAGGCTGCTTCCACAGCCCAACAGGATCCTTCCCAAGGAGCACCGAGTTGCCCAGCCACGGCAACCCCAGGGGGATTCCCTAACCTCCTCAGGCTCAGAGACATGGGTGCTTCCAGGCCCTACTATGTTTTAAAGTCAGGTTCATTGCAGAATAATTTCCATGCAGTAAAATGCACCCTTTCACTGAAGCGTACAGTTCAGTGAGTTTTGACAAATGTAATAACACCTGTTGGCTTAAAATCCACCTGTTACTGATGCTCTATCAGACTATGCTAAATCATCCTGAATTTCCAGAACAATTAAACCTGTTACAAAAAGTCTCCACATTGTGGACTTTTGTCTTATTCCTTAATGTGGTGTTCAACTCATCTTCTTGGCCACCAGTGTGAGTTCACACGTGTCACATCCACAGTACCACCCAGTGTCTTGACATGTCTAGCCCCTACCAGCCTGATTGGCAGGAAACCCAGGCTTTCCACAAACCCGTATAGGACAAACTGCCTACTCCATGTGCCCTGAGAACTGTGTACGACCTTCACCTTCACCACTTGGGAGGAAAGTGAAAAGCCAGGGTCCTCCTTGAGTACTGGCCCCAGGGAGCCACACCAGCTTAGCATCCCAGAGGCCTGGGTTGGACACAAGACATGGTGCTGCCTTTAGCTTCGGGGGTATGGAGCTGGAGAAGACGGTTACTGATGGGAATCTCAAAAGAGACTGGGGAAAAGGAGCATGACCTTGGCTGAGTTTGGGAAGGGAGGTGGTAGTAGGGTATGCTGAAACCAAGAAAATAAAAGTGAGTCATGAACAGCAGGATGGCCTAGGCTGTGACTTCAGCCATTTAGCCAATGCTACTCAATCTAGGGACAATTGTTTTACCTTTACTGCTACCCCTCAGGTTAGGCAAGCCTGGACAAACACTTGCTACACTGAGAGATTATCTCTGCTTGGATACTGATTCTCAGGATGAAGCCCACATCTCTAGTGAAATGCTAAAAACCTTCAGGAGGTAAAAAAAAAAAAAAAATATGCAAGCTGTAGAACTGGTATATTTTTCTCTGTCTTCTACTGTTTCCCTTTCATTTTCAAAGGCAACAAAACTAGGAGAGCCCTTCTGAAAGGAAACACCTCCTACCAAACCATCAAGCCACACTTAAGCCTTTACAGGCAAGATGTGGGAGAGCAGAAAGTAAAAGCAAGTGGGTTCTTTCCCTTGCAATAGCAAGAATCATGTGGCTTTTATACCTGTTGATTAGTGTTTCCATCCCTGGAGGAACTGGTATATATTTACCCCTTTTAGCAATCAGCCACTCCACTGGGAGAGATTTTGCAGATTAGATGAACCCCTATCATCGAGCAGGAAACCAGAGGCTAAAGAAGTTAGGTAATTGATAAAACCCAGATCCTCTAAACTTTACACTCCCAGTGCTGCCAGGCACTCTCCAGGCTGACAAGTCAGCACTCACCCCATCCCAACAGGTACAGCCCCTCAGAAACCAGACGGGGAAATTATGAATTTCACCTGCCACCATGCCATGCAACTCTATCACTCACAAGCCATCTGACGTGGCATTAGCAATCCCAGACTTTAGTCTTCACTCTCTAGGGATGCCCATTAGATGTTGCAGTTCTTCTCTTGGCACCTAGGCCACCTGGGACATCAAGTCCAAACCACCATCATATTATGCCAACCCGTGCCACCCAGGCTCCCCCAAGAGAGGCATATGTTTACCAGTGTAGCAACACCTGCCAGTCACTTTAAACATGTTGCCTTCTAGCACACAGAATGGTACACGCTTCTAGCATGCAGCATGCCAACGCTTCTTCCAGCACACTGAAGGCCAGCTGATCACAGATGAAATTCCACCTTTGAGATCTTATGTGATTTCCTTGTACCACATCCCTACCCTAGAATTGAACTAATTTGCATCATCAGTTTTACCTTACATTCTTCATCCAGCAGGTCCAAGATACCCAGCTTGGCTTCAATGAGGTCGATACAAGGTTGGTTATCATAAAAATCAATCAGGGTCCAAGGGATCTGTTCCTTCATGTATTCTTCTTGCTCCAGTTTGAAAACATGCTAGCGCAAGTAAAAAGGTCACACGAGTGAACTGCAGGCACACCTTAACATTCACCTCCCCCAGGGGCTCAGTGAGTTCTGGGTTCTGGAAGACAGCAGAGAACTGCCAGATAAGGTTTGGATGCTAAGTCATAGTTATAACTGCAGAAAAGCAAAGTTAGGCGATTCCTCATGCCTGGGTGAACACTTCCTGGGGGCACTTTAACAATCACCTGAGTTGCCGTATTCCCATTCAATCACAGGAAGCCCCGTATCTGGCTTGCTGTTGCTTGAATACCCTAGACACCTAGGCTCAGAGGAATGGGAGTCAAAGCCAAAGAGAGGATCATTTCCCCTCTCAGCACAGTTGCCCCCATTCAGTTCTCCCTCCTGAGCAGTGGAGAGCCCCTTCCAAAAGCTGGAGGTACCACCAGGAAAACCAAGGCATATCAGGAAGTAGCCAGGGCCCACCCACCTCAGAGGAAGAGAAGTGGCCTGGCTGTCCCTCCCAGAGGAGTCTCCCCCATCCCGGTACCCCCAGGTCTAGAAACCAAGCCTACCGAGTTGAACTGCTGCTGGAGCTTTTCATTTGCATAGTTGATACAGAACTGCTCAAAGCTGTTTACCTCAAATGTCTCAAACCTACAGAATGGAAAGAGAAGATAAGAGACATCTCCTTTCAACAAAGGAATCACTGGGACTTCAACAAAGCTGCTCTGACCCAGGTCTCCCCCGATGCCACTACAGAATCCCCATTGTCTCATCTTGTGTTCAGAGAGACCACTGTTGCAGATGTTAGCACTACACAGAGCCTAATTAAAGAACATGTCTATTTTCAAAACTAGAAAAAGTAATGACAGCAGGAAAATTTTGGAAAAGAAAGTTTAAAAAAGAAAGTCAGCAATGATTCTATCATTCATATTCACCACCAGTTATATCTTGGTGGGTTTCCTTTTAGGAATTTTGCATTTTTGAAAAAAGTCAGAACTATGTAACGCTTTACTTATTTAATTTTATTTATTTATTTATTTATTTATTTATTTATTTATTTATTTTGAGACACGGTCTGACTCTGTCACCCAGGCTGGAGTGCAGAGGCGCAATCTTGGCTCACTGCAACCTCTGTCTCCCAGTCTCAAGGGATCCTCCCACCTCAGCCTCCCGAGTAGCTGGGACTGCAGTCACACGCCACCATGCCGAGCTAATTTTTCTACTTTTTTGTAGAGACAAGGTTTTGCCATGTTGTCCAAGCTGGTCTTGAACTCCTGGGCTCAAGTGATCCATCCACCTCAGCCTCCCACAGTGCTGGGACTACAGGCATGAGCCACCACACCTGGCCTTACCTTCTATTATTATCATTTAACATTCCATTGAAAACACTTCCCCACACCACTGTTCTGAAGGCATCAGTTTTAACATCTGTCTCATCAACCACTGTATAGATCAGGGCCGTGGTCTAGACCTGGGAATTGCAATGGTGTCCAGGTGAGGGGACAGGTGGTGCTGAAATTCAGTCAGACCCCTCGCAAGCCCCAGAGGGGTGTGTTCCATCCAGAGGGGACACCTTTTCTTAATTCACACAGGTGCCCATGAGCTGGCAGTGGCCCCCACAGAGATGCATCATCATTTAACCACACCCCCAGTGAGGACATTTTGGTTCTTTTCTCAGTTGTTAGCTGCTATTAGTTTTGTGACAAATTCTTTGAATTCATAATTCTTTCCTTAGGATGCTATCCTAAAGAAATTACCATGTCAAACAGTACCACTTTTCTTAAAAGGTAGAAGTAAATTAACTCCTGGAAAGGTGGAACTAATGTTTGTTATGACCCCACCTCCAGCCTCACAATGTACGAAAGTGTCTTGTTCTTCTAATACTGGTTAACAATATTTTGTTTTAATCATCTTTATTGAGTTAGCCTTTACACACAGTAAAATACACCAATTTTAAGTGTATATTTTCATGCATTTTTCTTAAATTTTTTTTCTCAACATCTGTTGATGGGTGATGCATTTTTGATAGAGAATTTTTAGATCGAGATGTTCTGTGAATATGCAAACACAGATGGACATTTTCATCACCTGGAAAATTTCCCCATGCTCTATTCGGGTCAGCCTCCAGTGTTCTCCCCATCTGGTCCTGCCCCTCTTTACTGGGAGTCTGGGAATGGTAGTGTATCACAGCTCTTTGGTCAACTGTGTAATGTTAGCTTTTTAAAGTCTTTGGTTCCTTGGAACATAAAAAGTCTGAATTTTAACTTATCATTACTACAGCTCAACATTTTTCTGTCTGACTGTACTAGTCATTGTACTTCGTGAATTGTCTGATACTTGGTCAATTTTGTTGGATTTTAACTTTAAAAATGGACTTACTTGAGCGCTTTGTATCTTAGAATATCAACATTATCATTCATTGCTTAACTCCAATGTGTGCAATATGGCCCAATCTTTGGGTAGGGGAAGGTGGAACCGTTAGAGGGGAGGATGGGGGTCATGATACGCAGCGTAGTGGGCAGAGAAAGGGGTCCTCCCTCAGGCCATGCTGGCTACACCAAGGGGTCTGGAATTTACCAGGCAGCAGCAGAGAGATTCTGAAGGATGTCAAGTTAAGAACTGACAACCTGACCTGTACCTTAGAGACCGGCAGGAGAACAACTGTGAGCCGGGGGAGGGTGTGCAAGCCTGGAGGCACGAAGGTGAGCAAGGTAGTTCTTACTACAGTAGGAAGCCAGAAACATCCAGTCAGGGCCTGACGTACGCTGCTGGTGGCCAACCAATAGAAAGGTTCTGGGCATGATGGAAGATGTGGATGAGAGGGCCTCAAATGACCAACTGGATGTGCAGATAAGACCCAGGCAACAGGATGGATGTGGTCACACTCACTATGCCGGCAACATTATACACACATTGGCAGCTTTAGCTACAAATGCTTGCAGCCCACCTTATATGCTCCACAGCAGCATCAGGCTGAGGGGTGAGAAGGGCAGAAGCCTATGCAGAAGAGATGGACATTTTCCACCTCTTCTCATTCACACACACTTCTTTTCACATAAACACACTTCTTTTCACACACACACACACACCTCTTCTCATTCTATACTGCCCAATGCACCAAATGGGCGGCAGTGGCCCCGCTAATGAGAGCCCACAGAACACTAAGCCCAAGTGCTCCACGAGTTCTGAGTAATGCCCCCAGCAGCCAAGAGTTAGGGCTTATTATTAATCCCATCCTGTGGCTGAAGAAACTGATGGGCAGGGAGACTGAATAAGCTGTGCTGCCCAAGGCCAGAGAGTCGGTAGGCAGAGGCAGTGTGTGAACCCAGACAGTCTGATTTCTGAGACCACAGTCTTAATTCAGAGAGGAGGAGAAGTTTCATGAAAAAGGAAAAACAGATGAGGTGGAAGGGCTGTGAATATGGAGGATGATGTCCTAGAAGGAGGTATTTGAGCTCATGGTGAATGGGAAAGGGCCAGTAATACCAACGAGGCAATAGCGATGGACATAGGCTCCATTCAGCCCACTCCACGTCTCTACCCTTTCCATTCTTCAGTACAACTAAATTTTCTCAGTGTCATACAAAGTGTCATGCAAGCCCTTCCAAATAGAGCATAGTCCCTCAGTACCACCCCAGAGAGAAATGTTGCAGCTGGCCCTGATGGGGGCTGAGGATGGTGGTGGTGGAGAGAGAGCACCTGTGCAGAGGGACCACCACAGATAAAGGCATCAGATACCCAAAGGGGCCGGGCCGGTGCCCAGAATACATCAGGCTTCTCCCACCCTGGTGCTCACCTCCCCCATCAAGGTATAAAACATGGAGGAGTAGGAAATCATTTAGAGATTAAATGAGTCAACTGCTTGGAGACAAACCACATTAAAGCACAGTCTTTGGCCATGCCCACGTGTGAGAAATAATTCTAGGTTGAAAAAACAAGATCAAAGATGTAAAGTGTATGCTGGGATGAAGGAGGCCACCCCTGTGCACTCCAGACCAAGCAGGAGAAGCACTGTGTCTGCCAGTCACTGCCTTGAATTGGGGCCCTTCCAGCCCAGATGATAGTCTTAAAGACTGAGCTATGTCCCTTAGAACCTTACTGCCTTCCCCAATCCTCCACCCTGAGAGAGGCTGCTGATGGCAGCCAAGCCCCAGAGGAAATTGAATTAATAAAACCTAGGTGGGAGATAAAAGAGCCACCCCAGCAATTGGCCAGATAATAGCAATTGGGTGTGCTGGCAGAGCTGTGCTAAGCTCCACAGAGGATTTAAATATCTCAGACTTGTCATTTTCTAAAGGTTTACACTGGTAGCACTCCACAAAGAACATTCTCATTAATTTGAGATGGCCTGAAATTAGCTTGTAATTTTCCTATTTCTAAGATATTATCTGGTAACAATTCCTGTGCCATCTAGCATAATTACTTAAATGCCGGAGGCCCAGAAATGAATGAGGGGCTCGGGCAGCTTGGGGAAACATCTAAAACGACAGACCTCAGAAAGCCACAGTCAGGGAGATTGGGTAACTTTTCCTTTACAATGGAGTTATATTTATAGTAATTCCTCCCATCATCAGAGAAGACTTTTTAAAATAAACACAATGAATCAATTTATAGTTCACAACATTAAAGTGTCACAAAGAAATTTATATGCTAAAAAGAACTGAATTTCTCATGTAAAATCAATGTTGAAAATATTTAAACCAGAATCCTTGGGCCGGAGGAAGGTCAAAACATAGAATAAGAATCGATGCTGAAATGTGGCATCTGGTCTTTCGATGGCACAATGATCACACTGTTTCCATTTCTATTTTCATAGTCGAAAAGTATACAATTTCCTTCTCATTCTACCTTAACTTCAGAGTGTAGTAAGGGACACAGATGCCTCTACAAATAAGGTAGTGTCCGTTGGAAAGTGAAACTGCAATAAAAAGTCAATTAGTCACTAAGTTAATGATCAACCTCCTTGAATCTCTCACTCCATGACCTGGAGAGAGAACAGAGAGGCAGTGAGATGCTTTGAAGATTGGGAAACTCTACGTTCCCCTGGCACAGGTCAAAGGAACTAAAATCTCCTAGCTCAGCCTGGTCTTTCCAATTTATAAAGCTCACTCTCTAGCATTCTGCCTTTGGTAGACTGAAAAGATGGACGACAGATTAGATAAAGACAATAGCTTCCAGGGAATGATTATTAGAAGTCACACAGAAAATATAACGTGGAGAAATTCTCCCTGGAGAAGCCTTTAAAAGCAGGGCCATCATGCATTGAGGTCAGAGAAATGATCCAGACATCCTTTCAAGGTCCCTTTCCATCTTGAAGCCTATAAAATCTCACAAGGCCACCCTGGGTCTGTCAGAGAGGCCAACGCTTCTGATCTCTTTACTGAACAACCTCGGGATGCTGGCTGTACCTTGGAATGGTGGGGCCTGCATTCCGCTCAGGTGCTTCTCTGTGCCTAGATGCCCCCACCCAGCACTAGTTTTTTTAGAGAGAACACAATCCCAGGCACTGTTCACACCCCAAGGCGAAGGTCAGTTATTCTTCTTGAGGACCTAAATCCACTCAGTTTGCCAAATGCTCCAATTCCCAGCTTGTCTTCAGGCCTGAAACTCCAATGCAGGACAGTAAAACATCCACTATATGGCGATCCTCTCCCAACCTAACAGCCAACTGTCCCAAACTATGAAGGCTGTAAAGATGAGCAAGTCACAGTTCCTGCCCAGAAGAGCTACTGGGCAGATGACAGGAAACTAGTACATGAGAGCCTCCCCAAGGAATAGAAATTGTATGTGCTGTAGGCTTTTAAAAGACAATGAGGCCATAGTGTTCCCAAACCAAACTGAGGGTCGGGCTGCTTATTCTTGTGGCCCAATAACAAGATGCAGATGAGCTGGGGAGGAAAAGAGTTTTTACTTTCTGCAATCAGTTACAGGGAGAAGGCCTGGAAATTATCGCCAGCCCAACTCAAAATTACAAAGTTTTTCAGAGCTTATATACCTTCTAAGCTGTATGTTTACATGTAAGTGTGCATTCATCCAAAGACATAAGTGATTAACTTCTAATCTATAACTAAGATCTGAGTCTTGAAGACTTTCCTCTGGAGCCTCAGTAAATTTACTTAATCTAAATGGGTCTGGGTGCCGGGGTGATTACCCTTATCTTGTCTCCTGCTAAATCACGGAGGTTTGGGGAGTTCCTTCAGGCCCCCCAATAAACTTTTTCTAGAGGCCTGGGGAGTTTCTTCAGCCCCACAATAAAACTTGTTTAATCTTAAACGGGTCCTGTTAAGAATTCATTCCTTATTTTGTCATGCTTTAAGGCCCAGGAAGGGCCTAGGCAAGACTCTTGGTGGGCTCTTGTTACATTCCAGCCTTTGTATGAGGGCACTGACTTTTTTAGCTTTTAATATTTAACTTAACCACTCACTCAGTACTGAAACAGTTGCTATAGAGGCCTGCGTTAGTGAGACCTGGACTGCCACATAGTGTGGGAGTACTGGCATGGACAGAGAGAAAATGGAACTTCATCTGAGCCTTGGAAGCACACAGTGGTGTCAGGCTCCAGGCACACTCCAAAGGGCCACCTCAGAACAATTCGGGAAGGTGGAGCCTGGCTTTAGAGCCCTCTTGAGCTATGAGGCTTTCCTAGGAGGCTGGGAGACTCCAGGGTGAAGCCAACAGCTTCCGATGATCTGCAAGGTTTGAGAACACTGTGGCCAGCCATGCATGTCCTCCCTGAAGAAGGCATGTCCAGGGATCTTCTGGGCTGTCCAGGGCTGAGACACTGTCACAGGCTGAAGGGTTAATGCAATCCCTGATTTCTCCCCCTCCATTTTCTGTGAAACCTTTTGATACTGGCTAGAGAAGAGATGGGTAGCCTCCAAATAATTATTGCAGCTTTGAGGTTATTTATGTTTATTTTGGAGAGCGAGACCAAGAAAACTAAAGCAAAAGAATATTTTTTCCCCACCAAACAAAGGTGAACAGTGGGTCTAAGAAGTTTACTTAAAATATATCATTGTAGTCAACCTACAGAACGGGAGGAAATATTTGCAAATCATATTTCTGATAAAAGATTAATAACCAGAATATGTAACAACTTGTAAATGAATATGTAAAACTCATTCCCCCTGCTCCCACACTGTGGCGTGTACTTTCATTTTCAATAAATCCCTTCATTCCTTCCTTGCTTTGTGCGTTTTGTCCAATTCTTTGTTCAAGATGCCAAGAACCTGGACACCCTGCACCGTTAACAACACAGTGCTGGGATTATAGGCATGAGCCACCGCACCCGGCCTTAAAGGCATTTTTAAACATACCATTAAAGAGCACCGAATAGAGATGGATGCTAATTTATTATTAGGAAGTACCACAAGAAAGTAACAGAGGACTGATGAGGATATAAAATCCTAGGAAATCCTATGTCCTGCTTCCTGGGGTCAAAACTTCCCCACCTTCTACCCCATTCTCTCCCCAGCTGTTCCTCAGCAGAACACATGAATCTGTTACAGCCTGTGTTGCTCCCAGGCCAACTGTCCTCAGCAAGAATGGGCTGGCCATAGCCAAAGCCCTCTGCTACCTTGGCATCTTGAAGGTTGAAATCAAAGACAAGTAAATGTGTATTTTTCCCAAATTGAAGCCATTTATTTCTTGTTGCCTCAAAGAGAGGATAGGAACAAAGGATTAGAGACTCAAGGGGAGGAGAGGTATAAAGGATTACAGACTGCAATTAATCAGGCCTAGAGAGGCAAATGCAGGTTAATGCAACCTGGAAAGGGAATCCCAGCCAAAAGCTGCCAGGATCTCCCCTATTAATTTCCATACCTTACCTGGTCAAAAATTCCCTGAAGGCGACTTCACAGATCCTTGGTTAAGGTGAAGAGCTCAGCTTGGGGTGGCTAAATTGTTCTGAGTACTGCTTGCTTTGCACTTTTTGTGGAGCTGGGACAGAGGAGCAAGATGTAGGGAAGCTTCCACCAGACACTGGGGGTCTGGAACCATTCAGAAAAGCCTTGTGGAAGGGCCTCTGAGCAGAGCACTCACCACAGTCATGGTGGAAGCAGCTGTGGCCCATGCTAATTTGTTTAGAAGCCCACAGCCTTTCTCTTCTACAAGCTAACTATGAGTCAGAACACAGCGATGGGGAGAAATGTGTGTATATGATGCTGGCGTGTGTACTGCTTGCTTATAGAGAGAAGTGAGTGTGTATTCACTCTGGCTGTGAATTCTGTGGTAACATTTAACACATTTATAGGAAAAAGTGGAGTGGCTCATGTTTGGTACAGAATTATTTCGGTTCATGAATGAGCTTCACTGGCGGGCCAGGAATGCCCTAGATAGGCACTGCAGCTCATCCGGGGACAGTTATCCCAGTGGAAGAAATCAGTGGCCACTGGTGGGGTCAAGGGGAAGAAGCAGCAGTTCCACTCTCATTTCCTAGCTTTGCCCATTTCCAACCTGAGAGGGAGGCAATGTCTCGTTCTTTTCCACTTCCTGGATGTGGCTGGCTGTATTCAGAAACTCATCCCAGTATTCTTTCTGTTCTCTCTGGACTCCACTTTTGCCACTCTTGCTCAAAAGAGACAAGGAGAAGTGAGAAAATCAAAGACATCAGGTCAGCCCCAGGGCATCCTCTATGGGTACTCAGGCATCCCCACACCCCCACTAAGAAGGAGTGAGACAATGGACAGATGGTCTTCTCCTCCAGGGTTTGATGGCCAGGGATATGAATAGAAAACTCAAAAAATAAACAACGCTTGGGTTTTCTTATGCCACAGAGGATGAAAAGCTCCTTAGAATCACTTCCCATAGTCATGAATAGAATAAAGCCTAATGACTGGAATGAGTTTGAACTGGGAAGGAGGTGAGTAGAGAGGGCGAGAAGTGGGGCTGAGTGTGATGCCCACTTCCAGGTAACCAAGAAATGACCACATTAAAAAACAAAAAAGGCAGGTTTGGTGGGTTTCTGGAAGGTATGTGAAGTCCGAGGGAAATAAGGCAGATAAGACACTGTAAGTGGAAAGGGGCAGATGACAGTAAACGGCTCACACATGCTATCCCAAGTTTCCACCCAGGGTTCTGTGTTGTTTTCTCCCAGATTAAGAAATGATATCACTGACCTGATAGATTAGAAAGTACCTCCAGACTCAAGCCACCTGCTCTTCCGTTAATTTGTTGATTTTAATCTCCTAAGAGTTCTCCTAAGAGTTCATTACATACCCTCTCACCAGAAAGACAGCCTGGGCCAGTCCACATTTGTAAAATTTCTTGGTGAATCAGACCATTGAGTAGCATGCACTTCCATATTTAGGGCATGTATGTAAGTGCTTTCTTCGCAACCAATGGCCCAGGCACACAGCTAGCTTGTTCACTCTGAATTCCCTTGTATCTAACTTGTTATCCTTAACTCAGAGAGAGTGTGAACTCAGCACTGCATTGAGCTACAGAGGAGTAACTGTGCATGGGACTTATTTGTCTCAAGAAGAAGAGTCACTTTTAAAATATGACAACTTTATAACAAAAAAAGTGAATTGGTTTCTGAGAAAGAATGAAGATTAAGAAAAAAACAACATAGCATGCCCGGAAGAAAGCACAAAGGGTAGGAAAATTCCCAAGAATGGCCTTATGCTGATGGCCCTGTATCGGGACCCTGCCCTCATGGAAGAGCTGTCAGATAGTCTCAAAGGAGCCCAGAGGCCACTCTGAGATGAAGGAGACACAGGTGAGGAGCTGGCACTAGGAACAGGAGACCAAGTCCTCCAGGTTGCCACCCCATCCATGGAAAACTATTGTTTTCAAACCAGACAAGCCATCCTTGCGATCTATTTCTCCCCTTTGGGCAGTCACAGGATGTTAGAGAAAACAAACAATTACAAAAATTAAATGGCAAATATAAACACAAAATCCCAGCTTGCACAAACCGGGCTGACATCTGCGGACTCAGCAGCCCCACGAGCCCAGCTCACGGAGGCCTCCTAAGAACAGCAAAAAACCCAGCGGAAGATCACAGGGAAGGAGTAAGCAGACTCTTTAAATTCAAGGCACTGTTAAGATGATATAGAAATACAACAGAACTGAGGCATGGTATTTTATGTAGCAGTAGTAAGGAAATCATAAAATTTTTACATGCTATTGATGAGTCTGCATGTTAATCTTCCTAAATCAAAACCTCAGTAAAATTATATCCTTCTACAAGTGGATTAAGGGAATTGGGTCAGCTTGGGTTTCCCCAGATCTTACTTGGAAGGTAATACCGAAAGGTCAGTATTTTGGGATATCCAATTACCTGAAAATACTCAAAGTAGAGAGAACAACACATAATTAATGATTGACAATGAGACTGGAAGTTCCCAGAGAGCACACTGTTCTATGCTCTCCCAAGAGCAACTACAAGGGCTGAGCACAAGGCAGGCACTCGATGGACCAGAGGAGAAGGGGCCTGCCTGGGGTCATGCAACTGAAGGCCTGGGGAGGATGCCTCTTCTCACCTCCCACTCTTGGTGATTCTCCACTGTGTGCTCCTTATCAGCAAGGAGGTTTGCCTTCATACTCTGCTCCTTCCTCACATCTTGGTTGCACTCCTGTTCCCAAAGGTGCCTCCCTCACTTTCCATATTCTTCCCCTGTTTACATGATCCAGTTCAAATCTTAGCTCCCACATAAAGCTTGCCCGACTGTGCAAGCGTGTCCTCTCCAGCCTTGAAACTTGTACAGCATGAAGCATCCAAACCCTCAAATAGACCCTTCCACAATTTCTTCTGATGCCTCTTATGTTACTTAACTCGTGCATGAGACAACTCCTTCGGCATCTTCCTGAGGCCTTTGTGATGTCAGAAATCACAAAGATTGTCTTCTTTCTCCATAGCATGCAACATAGTTCAATTTGAAACCCAGGGATGAGCAACAGCATCAGAGATGTAATCAGGAGAGCCTGTCTCCACATGCCGCATGGGGAAGTGGCCACTTCTACAGGGGACTGGCCTTTATTCCAACCTCATCATAAGGTGAGTACCGGGTGAGTTCTAGCCTGCTAAGCAGTTGTTCGCACTAGAGTGTCACTGTTCTTACGACGCTTCACTTCTATGGATCTGAATTTCTATTTTAAGATGCCATGACTTCTATAATTTAAAGATCCAGGAGGATTTAGTCTATTGTTAGCTTAAAGAGGACAGGACATTGGTCAGAAAAGAAGTGCAAGGTAGGTTGCAACCCAGTGGGTGTTAACTTCAAACAAGGACCTAGAAAGAACCTCAGGGAGACTGTGGCTCAAAACCTCATTTGAAGCTATGAAATGAAAGACCAGAGAGGGTCTGTGATCTGTGGAGATTCACTCAGCTGGTTGGTGACAGTCTCCCGAAGGCTAGGCAAGTACACTTTCACCACACCACGGTGGCTCTCCCTGCCAAAAATAAAGTTATAAATAACAGTCCTTTCAATCAGGCTGGAATTCTGAAAGGAAGAGAAACCTCAGGAATGACCACACACAACACAAATCTGCACAGCCCTGGACAAAACTATGGTATAAAATAGCCACCTTGACTGTTACAGTCAATGAGGTCAAATGGTAGATTGAAATAAAACACTACTGAGATACAGAACTTGAATTTAAGTTCCATTTCTCACAGTAACTTGCAAAATCACATTGGGCAGGTCATTTCCCTCTCTTGGCCTCACTTTCTCAGGTGTAAAAACTGACGCTTACAGGGTTTCTCATTGGGAAACCCCTGGTGTTTTGACAGGTCCATTCTTGCTTGGGGACTGTTCCCTTACATTATAGACCACTAAGCCTCCCTGGCCTCAGGCCCCATCATTGTGTCAACTAATCAACTAAAAATGGCCCCACACATTTTAAACTGCCCTAAGTTGAGAACCACCAGGAAGCTCTCCAATGCCCCTGCTGGCTGTAAAGTATGAGCAGGAAGCCACTCCCAGGTAGCAGATAGAGCGAGACAGGCGGCAGGCCTACCCGTAGATGTCCAGGACCCCGATGAAGGAGTGCTGCTTGAGGGAGGTGTGCAGGGCCTTGTTGATGTGCTCCACAATCCAGCCGAACAACTGGGCATAGATGTGCTTCGCCAGGGCGTTGCGCGCATTGATCACCTGCTGCAGGGACATGGTCTTGACGTAGGTCTCCGAGGTGGTGACCAGCTTGCGATGACACAGCCAGTGCTCCATCTGACTGTGCTCCACCCCTAGCAGTCGGCAGAAGTTGCTTAGGTATACATCCTGGGGCTGTGGGAGATGGGGGAGATAGGTTCAGGAGGAGTGTGGGAGACAAGCCGCCCCCCACCAATGTCTTCCACCCTCCTGCCCAGAGGGAAAACAAGCCAAACGCAAGGGCTCCCAGCCCTCCAGAATCCCAGCACATCCCCTGCTGCCAGCCCAGCAGTCTCTCTCTCACACACAGACACACACACACACACACACACACACACACACACACTGCTAAGTGGAGATGACAGAGCCCATAAGAGAGCAATGCTCAAACTGATCATTCCACCTGCTAATGACCAAATTATATGACTTTAAAAACCAAAACATTCTCCATCTTTCTTGTCCCCTCCCTCCATGCCAGGCTGCTGCTAAGTAACTGGTAAGAGGCAGGTCCCGGAGTGAAGGGAGCAGAAAGAGAATTGAGAGCTTATGACCATGCAATCCATTCGGAGTAACGAACAGATTCACACCAAATGCAGTTTGCATCTGCTGAGGTATGCATGCAGTGCTTGACCCACAGCCCAGAAAGCAATTCTCTTCCTCTCTCTTAGAATTCCTCCCTTACAGGCATTGCCTTTGACCCACCCCATCTAACCAGCTGTATGCTCAGAAACAAGCCCCAGGCTCCTAAGGTGGATGGGCCCTTCGAAGGCACTAGCCATGTTCCTCCCTTAGAAGTCAGTTCCCTACTCTGTAAAATAACATGATGGGCCAGATCAATGATTCTCTTCTGGGTGGGTAGCTTAAGTGAGAATCACCTTGAGGAGTTTCTGAAATTGTATATGATACCAGTGAGTGGTTCAGATGTGCTGGGTGAGAGGCTGAAACGCAATGGACGATGTCACTCCCAGCACTGACCCTGCACTGTCCTATGCTTCCAAGCAGGCTCGCTTTCTTCTTAGCCTCACTGATGCTAAAATCATAGAAACTGAACTTTTTTTTCCCCAAGAAGCAAGCGTTTTAAGTATGTAAACAAAGTTCCTCAGCGTGGAAAGCTAAGATACATGGCAAACCCCTGGACCACATCTTGAGCTGGGAAGATCATCTGGAACACTTCCACTGATAATATCACACATGCTCAGAGCTGGAAAGAAACTGGAATTCCTCCAGTTTAGGCCTCTTTTCCTACAGGCAAAAAGCTGAGCTGAGCCCCAGAGAGGTACAACTACTCAACCAGGCCCCCGCCCCACCCCCAGCACAAGGCTTCTACCACGGTCCTGCCCGATGTATCTCCTGCCTACCCCAGCTGCCTCTAGGGACTATGTGTGAGTCTTGACCCTCATTTACCCAAATACCAATCACATCACCTGACATTTGAGTCACTGGAGAGACACATTTCCCACAGGGTCTTGTCTTCTTTCACCAAAATGTACAAATTCCTTGGATAATCCTTGCAGCCCACTTGGGGCACTCTGAGAAAACCTGCTCATCGTTGTTATTCATTCTCTCACCTGTTTTTCATTCCCTCAACTGAATCCACCTGGGAAAGCTGGTAGCCCAGCCTCAAGCCTGCTGGAAAGCTTATTAACGCTGAGGCTGAAAGGGAATCCTTCAGAACATGATGTGCCACCTCCTAATGACCCTCAATTGCTTGTGGGACTCATTTTCTGATGAGGCTGACTTGTAGGATTTAAATGAGGGCTTAATGAAAATTAACACAGATAACTGTATTATTTCTCCCTTAACACCATATCCCCAGGCAATTTTTTCCTCCTACATATATTTAAAATCCATCTACCCAAAACAGTTATAAAATAATAGAACGCCAGAATAATAGAATCCAAAATCACTAAGGCCAGTGTTTTTCCAATGTATGGTTTATGGAACAGTAGTTGCAAAGAACATTAGTTGGCTTTACTTAACAGAAGGAGAGGATAGGACCAGGTTAAACACAGCTGAACTGGTTTAATACACCATGTAGCACCAAGAGATAGATATTTTAAGAAGCAATTTTGGAATGTATTTGACCAAAGAATGCTTATGTTCTTCAGAAATTGCATTCTAATCCGATGTCCCTTATTATTCAGATGAAGCTGAGTGAGGCCTCCTGCCTTCTGGCCCAGAGCTCCTAACCCCAGCCCTGCAGGACAATCAGCTTGGTTTGGGCCGGGTGGGTGTGGAGAAGCCCCTATCTTTTCACACACAGCAGAGAGTTTCCATGGCTACTTCTCCTGGCCAAGATCCTTTTTCTCTGAAGCCAACCTGTCTCCCCCGCTCCCCGACTCCCCTAAACATAAAGCCATATGTGGTAGAGTTAAGTGCCTGGGGACCGCTTGGCAGGCAACAAGTTCAGAGGTGGCAAGCGTCCAATTTGTTCATCTGACCTATTTCCAAGAAATTCTTAATTGCTAGGCACGGCACTGCAGATGGATTCCCTGACATTTAAGTGGCCTGCCAGCAGCTACCATGACTGCCCAAGACATGCCCACGGGCACCCTCCCCTCCCTAAGGCCTCGTGCTGTGAGTGCAGTGGAGAAAGCACAAGTTAGAGACTTGTCTGAGAAACCACCCTGGGGACCGGCTTTTAACCACTACAGTGGGGCGGGGCTTGATTTTCTCACCCTCTTCTAACTGTTGATTGAAGGTGCTGACTGAAACTGATTTAACATCGTACAATTACATTTAGGCAAAATTAAATGATGCTAAATCCATTAAAAAAAGCCAATATAATAAGTAGCAGATCAGTTTTATGGGCCCATATTGCTAAATTCAAGAAACAAATTGAATGCTGTTGCATCTCCAAGGCAACCCTGGCAGTCATGGAGCACATTCTCATGCTTTAATTAAAAATAAAAACTACTGAGCAGAAGGCACACTGCGTATGCAAAGACAGCCTTTCCAATAGGAGGTCCATCCTATGTGCCCGAGGAATAAACCACAATCAGTGGGGCTCTCAGTAGCAACTATTAACGATGCATTTCTCAAGCACACATTCTGTGCCTGGCACTGTGAGGGCACCAATGGGGCTCACCAGGCAAGCAGAGGGCAGTCTCCTCCCCAAGGACTTGTAGTCCAGCCGAGGAAGCCAGGCTGGCAGGAGTGAAGGGGACTGAACACTGCCTGGGCCCTGTCCCACCTTTGCCATTGTCATTCTAACCTCAGAGAAAGAGGTTCCCCTCTCTGGGCCTTATTTTTTCCTCCCCTGTACAGCAAGAGGGATGCTCTTAAGGTCCACTCAGGCTATAACAAGGCTGATATTAGACAAAGACTCTCTCAGCCACGAGCTCTGTGCTAAAACCTTTCCACACAGGGCTTTCTGGGATCTTCACTCCAGCCCTGAGGCAGGTGGTCATCCACACTTTACAGAAGAGGAAACAGAGAGGTTAGCACACTTGCCCTAAGTCACACATCCAGCAAGAAGAATCAGGATATGAACCTTGGCCATCTCGACTTAGAGTCCTTGCTGTCCACTAGCTCTCTGTACAGCTCTGATTGCAGAACAATGGAAGACCAGCCTAGACCACAAACCTGCACTCAAATGCCTTCTGGAACTTCCTGCGACCTAGCAGAGAAAGGGCTGCCACACCAGGTAGCATCCAAACCTCAACCTCCTCCCTCCTGCCCCCTTTACCACCTGCATCCTCCATCCATGCCTCCCTAAGAGGCCCTGATGTTCCCACCCTCATACAATCTCCACACAAACACTCAGGGTACTATAGGGAGAACAGTGAGCCCAACAGATACAGTCCTAATAAACACTCACTTCCCTTCTCACCTGAACATTCTCCGGAGGCTGGGTGTGGAGGGTCAACTATAAGATCAGAGACACTTCACTTACAGGCTCAAGCATTAATTTTGCTGGTCTCGCCCCCCAGTGTAGGTAGGTGCCCATGGACTCCCCAGCCCTGGTTCTCATGCTAACCACCAGCCTCACTAAGATCTCAGAATTGCCCATCCACTCTTACTCTCCTGTGTGCCACCCCTGAGGCCTGGAGAGCCTCAGTCATCCACCCACCTACTTCTTGGGTACCTGGTGAGTGCTGAGCACCACAATAGATGCTGGTGATAGACTAAAGAGCGAGAACTGACCCTACTCTTTCAGAGTTTGGAATGTCACAAAGGAGAAAGGTAGGCAGCAAGTAATCCACACACACACACACACACACACACACACACACATACAATGCTCAGCCCCACAGAGGAGAGGTAAGAACCCATGAAAGAAGAAGTGACCTGTGAAGGGCCTGGGGAGGAGCAGGGTGTTGGGCGGGCTGGAGGTCCACAGACCACAGAGCACATCTGTCACCTTTCCTGCATCTTACCAGCCTCAGCCAGGCCTTGGTCACTGCAGGTGTTCCTCATCTCACCTGTCCCTGACACAGAGTACAGCTGCCCTAAGGAACCACAGGACATTGACTGAGCTGTATGCATGGGGAGGCACAGATGCTCTATGCCTTTCTCATCAGGGGAAAGACACTGGGACAATACATCACTGGCCCTGAAGACTCAGATTACGGGAAGGTTTGTCCTGCACTGGAGGTGCCTCCACCACCCCCTGGGCCACAGGTCCTCCTCTGAACATGACAGTCCTTCCCATGGCATCACTGCTGCCAACTCCACTGTACCATGCCCTCCTTCCCCCTAAGGTGAGCACCCACACAGGTATATAAGCAGCAGATGTCCAAAACAGCTCCAGGGCACCTAACACTACCAGCACCAACACCTCCTCCTTTTCCACTGGGCCCGACAGGGAAGCTTCGAGGCTCTCACGAGGCTGCAGAGTCCATGCCAGGGATGGCAGCAGGCCAGACAGGCCCAGGGGCCCTCTCAAACCCTAGATCATTCCCCACAGATTGTGTATCCATCCATGGATGATACACAATGAGCTCTACTGAATCCCAGCTACAGTTCAGGTCTTCCTCTCCCTGAAGACAGGGCCAGGTTGAACTTCTCATAACCCCCAACTCTAGACAAACAGAAGGAGGTTAATTTATGTCCACTCAATTGAATAAGCATCAGCTTGTGAGCAGCATGGACACGTGCCCTCAGGTAGTGTTGTCTTTTGTATTTTTCCAGTGTCTGATTATTTAAATTCCAAGTCCCTGGAAGCAAGAATCATACTTTGTACCTCCCCAGAACCTGGCCATAAATGGGCATAAGAGGTATAGAATAAACAGTTGCAGAGTCACCTATCCAAGGTTAGAATACCAGCTTTAGCTTTTCCCAACACCATTAAATTCCAGAAGGCACAGCAATTGCTGTGGGTGCCACTTCCCTGGTGCTTACTCCATCACCCGTCCATCCACTTAGACATTTATCTACCACATATCAGTACTACATTGGGCATCAGGAAAATAACCTTCATTATGAGCCTTCACGGAGCACTTGACAGCTTGCAGTACTTTCACATGTATGTCTCACTTAACAGCCTGCCTTGTGCTGTCAGAATCTTGGCAAGGGTTGCCACCTGTCTTGTCCACCCAATTAGACTATAAGCCCCTTTGAAGCATCAGCAGGTACGGTGCCCAGTGCCCTTTCATCTCCTTGCAGTGGGGACCTCAGTCTGGCACTCAGAAAGTACTCAATTGATTGACAACAAGTAGAATTCTGTGTACTTCAGGGTACTTGGGAAATCAACCCAACAAAAAGAATTTATCAAATAGCCACTACATTCCCTGTCCTCGGCAACAGAAACTTGATGGCAGCTGATTTTTAAAGGGTTGGCTCTTTTAAAAAATTATCAGCAAGTGAACAGAAACCATTACTGTTAAGAATAAATAACCTATGAGTGTCCTCTAACTGGAAAGACACATTTCAGTCATATCAAGCTGTAAGAACAGGGTAAATTGTGTACATTTTATCTCCGGTGTTGGTGTGCAACTTACTGATATACTACAGGAATCGCCATCACGCTCAGCCTGAATCGCCACACTTCCAAGGTGCAAGATAGAAGCAATTATCTTAAAAATGCTCATCTGATGGGACTCTTTCACTCCTGGAAAAGAAAAATGAATGGATGACACTCAGTATCCATGGTCGGACGGAAAGGACATTTTACCCCTTTTAAGGACATTTTTTTTTTTTTAAATAAGGTTTGATTTTTCTTTCTGACCCGATGACTCCTAAAACGATCCAGGCTCCTCACCAAGTAATTACCACTCACAGTAACAGCTCAGAGGGCAAAGGGGCTCCTTGGACTAAAAAGAAAATATCTTCACTATGATCGTCCTGACCAAACCAGATGGGTCAAGCTGCCATTTTAACTTCTCAAAGAGCAAAGGAGAGGCAGCAATCCTGCAGGCTCATTTTGGCCTTCATTTCAACCAAACACTTTATGGATGTTTTTATGAGTTTAATAAGAATGGTCATGTATCTGCAATCATTTTTTCTCCAACATAATATCCTGTAAACATCTGTGACACACATCCCCAGTGCCAATGAGGGAAGAAAAGGAGAAACTTCTCTTGGGATTGCTGTACTGGGGCTGGATGGCCAGCTGGCCCCTGGCCATCCCCAGATGGAGCAGCTGTTCGCCACACTATATGCACTGTCATAGGCAGGCACACTGACCCCAGAACCACTGTGGCAGCAATCACGTGTTGTCAGATTTGTTATTTACCTATACGAATCATCAAAGGCATGGATAATCTCTTAATTTGTATTTAGCTTGCAAGGCATTGGCATTTTTACAAAATGATTCAGACTCATTTTTAAAAGACTACAGAACAATAGAATGAATACCAGTGAACCTTCCACTTAGTTTAAGAAATACAGCTGCTCTCCCCATTCCTCCCAGCTGCAGTTATTTTTTAAGGCAATATTTTATTCAGGCTAAAAAACAGTAACACCTGTAAAAATGGGAGGCACAGATGTGCCATGCTAGGATTAAAAAATTTCCCCAGATAATCTACAAAGTGGACAACCCAAGCAACATTAACTCCAGGCTTTTATGTTAGATGGCCACTACCATGTAAGCATCATAGATTTACTTTTTTGATTTTATTATGTAAAATTTCAAAACATACAAAGTAAAGAATAACAAAGTAAATAATATAATGAATCCCTGTTCTTGCTTCATCATTAGATTCCCAGGGCCTTGAACACTGCCTGGAACATAGCAGGTGCTCAGAAACCTGAATGGTAGAATGACTGGATCGCTGGCTGCTACACAGGCTGCAAGTATTTGTAGCTATCAAAACATATGCATTATTTGAATACATGGTATTAGCTTAAAAATCCCCCCCAAAAAACACCAAAGAATTTAAGCGTCCATCTTGGTTCAGCATAACTGAATACACCTGGTGAAAGGAAGACAGGTTAAAGCCAGAGGCTGGTATTCAGGACAAGACAGGAAGCTAGGCACTTATGCACCCTTGTAGGAGGTAAAACATTGGGGTTTTTTGTCTGAGCTTAGAGTATCTTGCTCTTAAGTCAAGTCCCACTGAAAGTACTAGACAGGAGCTGGGTGCTGGTACCATCACAGAACAAGAGGGATATACTCCCTAGACAGTAGCTTTTCTACTTTGTTTATCTATTTTTTTGAGAGAGGGTCTTGCTCTGTTGCTCAGGCTGGAGTCCAGTGGCACAGTCACTGCAGCCTCAAACTCCTGGGCTCAAGCAATCCTCCCACTTCAGCCTCTTGAGTAGCAGGGACAGGTGTGTGCCAACATGGCCAGCTAATTTGTTTTATTTTTTGTAGAGACAGGGTCTCCCATGTTGCCCAGAACTCCTGGGTTCAAGCAATCCTCCTGCTTCAGCCTCCCAAGGTGTTGGGATTACAGGCATGAGCCACTGTACCTGGCCTACTTGTTTACTCTTGAGAACCAATGCTCTGTCAATTTCCAAAGACCGAACCACCCTGTCATGGTAGGAATTTAAGTGGTAGACACAGAATGAATACTGAATCCTAACAATAGTTAGGATCCTCGCACTACGTTGATGAGAACATCCTTTCCTGCTGTGGGATTCTTTGAATAAGTGGTACCTCACGCTATGGGAAGCAAAAAATCTAAAAACAAAAATCAATCAATCAAACCTAAGGAGTAAAACAGGGGTTGGCAAACTATGGCCCACAGCCTGTTTTCATAACTAAGTTCTATCGGAACACAGTCATGCCCACTCTCTTACGTTCTGTCTATTGCTACTTTCACAAAACGGCAGAGTTGAATGCTTTGCAACAAACTGTATGGCCCACAAAACTAAAAAATTTACTATTTTGTCCTTTAAGTTTGCTAACCCCTGCAATTAAAAAAGGGACATGTTTATTAAAGAATAGAGAAGAAAGTCTTAATACAATAATTAGTTTTACAAAAGCAATTTGCTTTGAGCATTAAAGTATCCAGTCTCCTTAGAGCCTTGGAGGGAGCAATCCTATCCTTATATCAGCTTGTGCCCACTGCCCACATCAGCACTACAAGGGCAGCTGCCAGAGGCCTTCTCCTTTCTCTGATAAATTCAGAGAAGAATGTACCCTGCACACTGTCAAGTCTGCTCCAAACCTGCCCAACTCTGGAGACTAGGATAGGCATGTAGTGCTGAGGAAGTCAGGGATGCCAGTTATCAACTTATCTCTCAGCTTCAAAGCATCCCCTTTGCCCTGCTTTATCAAACTGAAGCTGGGCCCTGTAAACATTTCTCCTTTGCCTACTGGTAGAATGTCAAGCTTGCTCAATAGAGGGTATTCCGGCGATTTGCAAGGCAACATGAAGACAATTCCCTTTCTGGTTCTGGTCCTCCATAGTTATCATGATTTATCAGGGAGCCCAGAAACCTCCAGATGAGCTCCAGCTCTGCCCTCAGACCTGTCTCCCCATCAGCAGTGGCTTCTGAGCAGTTCTGGCCCCCTACACCTTGGGGCACCTGCAGCCTGCTTGTACAAAACAGCTCTGGCCTGCATCCTCTGGGCAAGTTTCTTCATCACATCCTCTTAGAAGTGAACTAAAGCTCAGCTAGGATGGAGGCCTCTCTTACCTTTATTGGCTGTTCTTCTCCCACCACCCCATCCCGGGCCCTGCCAGGAATAGCAGCTGTTCTTTTGTACCTGCTACTTCTGGACCCTCTATAAAGTCCTCATTTATCCGTTTTGTAGTCAATCACCTGCTACTGCTGTAGTTAACAATTGTTTATATTAATTTTTCTATTTTGGAATAACCAGTGTGGTTTGTGTCTCCTGACTGATAGATAGGATTTGTCTTTTGTACCCATGAACTATGTACCAGTTTCCCAGAGAACTGACTGGCTCTGGGAGCGTGGCAAATAAGGGTCTGGTTGCCTCCCCATAGAGAGGTTAGGGTGTGTCCTGTTTGACCATGTTTTATTTGGACATTGGCTAGAACTTTCCTGACCTCCAAAGAACCTAACATGCTGCTCTGGGTTAGTCACATGGCTCAGAAGCCAAATGTTCTCTTTCAGAGAAGGGGCTGGGGAAGACACAAGCACCATCTTGCGCCACTTGGGGTTTCAGGCTGACTTCTCGAGCTTTCCTTTTTCTGGCTGCAGGTTCCAGGAATTTAACACTTCAATTTCCCAACTGAGAAAGGCTTACCTTCTACTTTACCGCTTCTCCCCCAAAAGTGGCAGGGGAGCAGGGCACTTTCCTCCAGTCATACTGTCCCCTTATGCCCCTGAAGGACAGAGAACTTCTTGTTTGAAGGATTCCAATGCTAAAGCTCTATATGGAAACAGAGCTGACAGAATTAACGCTGTACGTGTGATGCAGCTGCCAGACCTTCACAGCCTGCTTCCAACTCTGATTTCATGCTGTAGTGCACAGGTATACTGGGTGTGCGCAACATTGTGTTCTTCCTGCTAGAGCACACTTGAGCCCAGACCACAGCACGAGAAGACGTGGCTACACTTGCTTTGCCTCCGTTGGTTCCAACAGCCTGCACGAGTGGAAAGAGTCACTGCACAGTGCCTGGGAGAGGGACTCTCATAACCTTATTTTTTAAAAGGCAATGAGGCTCCAAATTTTAAGTTCTAGAGCCTGAGGGTTGGGATGGGTAAGAGAGTAAGAGATGACATTCACCAGGGGCAAGAGGGCATCTCCCATTAGCTCCTGCAGGTTGCTGGCAAGCACAGTGGGACATCGCCTTGCATTCTACCCTCCGTGCCATCAGCCCTCGGGGCCTGCTTCCCCAACTCAGAAGCTCCTTACCGAGGAGTGTGAAGGCTTGTCGAGTCTTCTCAAAGTCCTCAGCATCGTCCACACCCTCGATGGAAGTGTCTCCTCCCTGTGATGTATAGAAAAAGTCCTCCGCACTTGCTGTGGGAGGCGAGGAAATAAGGCATGAGGCACTGGAGGACACTTCATCCCACAGATCGTGACCCATGAAAATTCTACTCCGTTAGCATGCTATCCCAGACTAAATTTTAGGCCCAGCTGGATGTGAAACTCTTTAAAATAGTCTTTATCCACAATGGCAAATGGGAGAGAAAACTGAATAGTACAAGAAAATTATACGACACTGACAGAAATGTGCTGCTGTATTTATGTAAAATTGGCATGGGAAACATATGTTAACCCAAAAGGCATATAAGTCACAGACAGTTCAATTTAATAGGATTCATCACAGATTTGTTTTTGAAAAGATCTGATACAAGTAAAATGTATCCCCACCCTAGAACCAGACTTCTATGACTTACATAATCTCAGTCTGACAAGCTTATTTGACAAATGAGGAACAGTGATGTGCCCGAGGTGACAGAGTTTTTTTGTTCACTTGTTTTACCAAGTTGGGCACACCTGAACTCTCTGGGCACATGCACAAATGCAGGTTGATACCCTTACATGTTTGCTGTCATCCCCCAGCTTAATTCTTCTTCAGTCAGGCCTCTGGTAACAGCCTAGGGGACAGCTGGTAAGGAAGGGCCCAGGTGGTGTCTTAAAATTCAGAGCCAAGCTTAGAAGAGGACACAAATGCAACAAGCCCTGGGTAGTATCTGCCCTACAAAGAGGACGGCAGAATTAGTGCTTAGGAGGAAGCAGGGCTTAAAAGTGAGCATTTAAGGCAACAATTGCATGTAATCGAAGTTACCCTTAAAAACTGATTAAATCTTTCACAAAATATAGTATCTTGTATGGTGATCCTGCCTGGTACTATCCTGCCTGGTACTTCATGCTCTAAGTGTATAACGTTTGGTTTTGATAGAATGTCAAAAGGAGACACTGGCCAAGTTCCCTCTCCCCTGAAAACCCTAAATTCTTTTCCCTGGACCTGAGCATGCAGGGTTGAAACACATCAGCTAAAGGTGCTTAGATGCAGCTACACTGCAACTCCCAGTGCTCCTTCAACACCGGTCCTTGCAATTTGATCTCAAGAATTTCTGAAGTCTCTCTCCTTTCTCCATCCTGATTGCCATTGCCCTTCAGCTCCATTGTCAGAACTGTTGAAAAAGACACTATTCCAATCTCTCTGCTTCTGCACCCATCCCTTCAAATCCACCTCCAAAATGCTAGTATGTCTGATCACACCACCCCCTCTGCTTAAAAAGCCCTTTGAGAGGTCCCACTGCTCACAAAGCCAAGGTCAATACCCTAGAAAAGCCCCTGGCCCTTTTGTGAAGTGGCCACCACATACCCTCCAGACTCATGGCTTATTCCTTCCCCATCTCTATGTTCCAGATACACCAGTTTCCTTATTATCATGCATCAGCTCTTCCCTCTGTCCACGCCTTCAGTGGTCTCTGCCTACCTCTCCTTCCTCACCTCCCATTTCCCACCTTGCATCCTATGCTCCAAGGCATACTGAGCTTTGCCCATTCCTCCAAGTCTATTATGCATACATGGACAGGCCTAGCCAAGGAGAGACAGAACTCAGCCCTAGACCCCAGTCTGACTACATGACCTGAATTATAACCACCAGGTGACCCTGCCCACAGGCACAAATAATGAGAACATCAGTTGTACTCTATGAGTGAAGGTTTCCTGGAGGAGTAACAAATTCTGAGGACCAGTGGCCAAGGCACTTGAACTGAGAGAGGAAGGACTCCAGCCCTGCGGTCACTCACAGCCTCGGCAGAAGCACATTTTAATAAGGAAAACCACATCAGATCTTTGTAGAAGATAGCATTTTAGCTCTTTCTTACCTAATCACTCAGCAAGCACTGGAACAGAGCAATACAACAGTTTCAAAGGCTTAATAAAAGTACCAATTTTTTTCCCTTTACACTCACCTTTCAAAGTATCTCATTTGATTATTTTTACAGTGTCCACCGAAGAAGACTGTCTATATTATTTACTCCCATTTTTCAGAAAAGCAAACTGAGTAACACGGGGTTTAAGGGGTGCCCAGGGTCACCCAGGGTTTGGTCAGGCCTGGGATTCCATTACTTGATTACCCTATTGTAGAAAAACGACAATTTATCTATGGCATCTCATGATTTTGCCACAAATACAAACTAACTCATCATCAAGTGTCAGCCAAACACATCAGAAAGAGTCGCCTGAGACTCCAAAGGAGGAGACTAGACTTTCATATTGGAGGGAAGGCATTTTCAGCATCTTTCGAAGACCTTTCATTGTCAATAGCCAAGGTCCTACTGCCTGATGTTGCTACGAATCAGATAGACACCCCGCCTTCCCAGATCCCAGTTCCCAAACTCAGGCCCAGTTCCCCAACTCAGGCCCAGCTGGGCAACTTCCTCAGACTGAGGCTTGTCACTGCAGGGGCCACCTGGGTCTGTTACAGCATTTTCTACTGAATGATCTGAAACCAATCAAAATGATCATCTTTCCATATGCGTTAAGGTCTGCCATCAACTCCGTCACATCACTCTCTGGACCCTCTTAATAAGGTACATCCAAATAGGACTCAGTCTTCCCCCACCTGCTTGGCTTTCCTGGATCTCAGCCCTCCTTTCAGACCCATAAAGCTGAACACTGACTATCCCATCCCAAAGCAACTTCTCTCATCCTCCAGTTTAGGTCTCTCTCTTTACCAAGAATTCCCAAGGAGAAATGTACCACAAACCTCCTATTAACTAGTTCAACAGGCAGAGATTGGATCAGGCAGTCAACAGAACACAGAGGAGAACCTGAACCCAGTGATTAGAGCACCGGACCACCAAGGCCATGGTCATGGGCTTGCACATCACCTGGGGAGGCTATGCTCTGACCTATGCAAGGCCAGAGAGGTTGTTTACAAAACTATCTATACAACCACGGAAATGAAAGAGAAGAAAAGGAATTTACTTCTTATCCCCTAAAGGCTGAATTTAAGGGAAAATGGGCCCATTACAACTGGATGTACCACCAGAAATTGGTGTATCTGGAAGGCAGAGATGGGGAGGAAATAAGCTGTGAGTGGAAGGTAGAGTGCAGCTACTTCACAAAAGGGCCAGGAGGTTATTCTAGGGTATTGACCTTGGCCTGTATGGTTTTTACCATCATTTATTCACACCTTAACAAATTATTCATTGGACTTTAAAAAAAAAAATCTCCTCGAGGTCATTTTAAATGCAACGGCCCAACAATGGGGCAGAAGAAGAGTGTGGACAACTGGATGCAAATCTGCACCCTCCATTCTCAGACAAATGCACAAAATTTACGCCAAGCCAAGGGGTCTTGCAGAGACTTGTGTGCATTTGAACTGCATGTTTTGGGTGAAGAGGAGGAAGAAGGATATGAAGCAGGTCCAAATATTCACTTAGAGCCCTTGGCTAGTCCATGTATTTGCTGTTTTCAGCTACTCGACTAGGGTTATTAGTGGACCTAAATGCCAAGCTTCAGGGCCCTCAGCCAATCCACCCATGAGGCCGAGGACAACCTGACACCAGAGCACAAGCGCTCGTCAAAGGCTCTTGTTTCACTCCAAAATAGTCTCAGAGGGCATATGAAGGTGAAAGAGTGGGAAAAAAAATACTGATCAAATTGGGTAGTTTTCAAGTGCTGCAGCCTGGGGCCCATGCACCTTGCAGAGACAGGGAATAAGGGGAAATCATGTTTAACCTCAATATGACTCATGTAACTGAAAAAGAAATTTAGGAGGATTTCTTCCCCATTACCTTAGAATTACAACTGGGACAAGTGATCCAAATCATCCAGATGGGTTTTGCCAATATTTGTTTATTTTCTATAAAACTGACCTGAGGGAAAAAAATTTCACCTCCTGCAAGTTGGCCCCGAAAAGCCCTGCTAGGCCTATGTTCTGCTCTGGGAAGGAAAGAGGAGGATGGCAATGGCCCCTAATGTGGAGGCATACCTGGCTGCTTGAGACTGACAGGCACCCTCAGAGCCACAGGCTCCAGCTCAGGACAGTGTGCAAAGAGTGCTCAGCACCTGTTCTGCTTAGCAGGGAACACACATTCCTTGTCCTCAAGGATTTTATTATGTTCATCGTGTTCCTGGGAAAATCAGACTTGCAAGCACTGACCAGCTGGAGAACAGGACATAAGTAACAATGTACGTCAGCCAGAGTTTTCTCCCTGGGGTCCCAATTTAAATATTACTTCCTGGGGGGAGCCGCCCAGCCCTTCTCAGCTCCGCTTCCTTCAGCACAGCCCTTAGCACTCTGCATCATAACTGACAAGCTAAGCAGGGTAGGACCCACAACTATTTTGCTCAATGCAGGATCCCTGGGGCCTAACATGGCCTGAATAGAGTTTGATGAACAAATGCAAGAATTATTGCTAAGTTGCATGGTACAAGCATTGAAGATACAGGGATTCATAAGCAAGTGTTATGAGGGTAGACTTGCGCTGAAACCACTTGATGGATTTCAGCTACTGGGAGCACAGACGGGTCTGGTGCTGGACTCTTAGGATGGCCAGGATTTGGATCAGGGACAGCCAAGCCTCAGATGTCTGTTTCTTGCACAGCTGCACAAAGACCAACTCCTCTGTTTAGATACCCAGATCTTCATACCATCTGCTAGTATTGGACCTCCCCCCAAATGCCCCCAAAACAAAGACAGCAGGACAGGGAGAGGAAGCATGGCAGGAAGTGTGGCAGACACCAAGACACTGCTGGGCTCAAGGCTTGCCCTCTTTACACATATGTGCCTGAAGACTCAGCAGCAAAAATCAGTCATTACCCCATAAGGACCCACACAGAGAAGGGCCAAAGGCTCCAGACCCAAGGAGAGCTGCTCTGTGGTATGGAGTCAAGAACTAAAGCCTGCTCACTACTCCACTGGCTCCACATCAATAGTCTCAAAGCAAATGAAACTTGCTAACACCCCTCAGGAAGCAGCAGGAGTGGAAACAAAGGGTGGTGCTCATCTGATGGGGATGATGACAAGGTGCCTTATCCCCTCAGCTTTTGTGGAGGGGCAGTTTGGGTTGCTCCATCTCTCTCCCTCCAGTGAGGATGTGCTAGAAGCTTCCATGCCAGTCCAGGAGAGATCAGACGGCCTGGCAGTCCAGAGTCTCACATGCCAGAGCCCCCTCTTATCCTCTGTGGCTATGCCATACTGCATCCATATGGGTCTAGAGCCACCCCTGCTTTATTCTCTGCTTTATCCTCACCCCTTTCTCTTTGCCTCAATCCTAAACTATGAGTTAAAACATGCTGGTTATGATTATACGATGTATATTACTTTTATCTCTAGATTTTTAGGTTTGGGACACATTTCCTACGATGCTTAAAGTGCAAACATATCTTTCAGAATAATAAAGCATGAAAAGACTTCCATGCCATGCAAAACACTTTTCCACCCCTGCCTCTTATCCTCTCACACACTTCCTGTGCCAGGTGGACTGCGTACAATTAACCCTCTTTTACTAATTGAGCAGTGAAATTTAGAGAGGCCTAGGGGTTATGGCCACATAAGAGGCAGAGCTGAGACAAGAACCCATGACGGAGGGCTTTGAGCAGAGCCCCCAGCTGTGCACCCACTGGAGCAGTAGCCCATCCCAGAGGATAGGCATGCACCTGTTGACTTACTTAGTGCAAGCTCTTTAAATTCTGGAAGACCGGCAGCAGCACAGAGCTGGTAAAAGATGTGGTAATTCCTCTCATCATCTGCCTGGAGGAGGAAGAAGTGAAGCAGTTTTAGGGCAGTGACCTCTAAGATCGTTCCCTCTGCCACTGTAATCCCAGGGTGCTCCAGGTGGTGGAGGCTGAGCCCCCCACTCTTCCCAGTGTTTTCCTCCACACCTCTGCCACCTTCAATTCCCACTTTCCAACTTTCTATTCACTCTTATGGGGCCTTCTTCCAACCTGAGGATTTATATGTCTTGACTTATGCAAAAGCATGTATGTATTTTCTTTTTTCCTTCTATATAGGACATCATTGCTCTTCACAAATGGTGAGTCAGTCAGTCAACAAATACTTATTCAGTCTTCTGTGCTGCTTGGCTGATGTCCCATGGATTGTCAGTTCCCTTCTGTGAGCTCCCGTTCTCCTCTGGGAGGCTCAGAGATAAGTGGAAGCTGTGCTTGCCCATCAGGTCAGGCTGGGCAGACAGGAAAGGCCCGCAAGTGAGGCAGGATGTCTGGGGAACACCTGCAGCTGGACTGGCCTTACACCGGTGGGGTGGGTGTGGGGGTGGGGATTCAGGAGGCCTGAGTGAAGAGAGCTAAGGAAGAGGGAAGCTCCAGGGGTGTCCAGGAAAGAGCCATGAGCAAGACATCAGACACACACCCAACCCAGCAAGCTGCTTCCTTAGCTGTGTTGTAAAGCAGGATGGGGGGATTATCAAGCCAACCTGTGAGGTGCATATAAAATGCAGGCAAAAGCATGGGGAGCTGGTTAAAAAATTCATTAGATGTTTGCTATTATCAGCATGGAGATGTCACCAAGAAACAAACAGCTGAGGCAATTCTGAGGTCTCCTTAAAGGCAGCTAAAGCTTGATGACCAGGAAGCCATTTAACCCAAGGCAAGAATCTGCCACAGACTCAAACCAGGACCTGAACCATCATCTTGGTTCAGTGATGGGAGGGTAAAGGGAGCTGGAGGAGGACTTTTGTCGGCATTGTGAGTTGCACCAAGCCCACTAAAGTCAGGGTGGAGGAGGAGAAGGATTACAAAGAGGCAAAGAGTAGCTGGCAGGAGGAAATTAAAGGTAAGTGAAGAACAGTGAAGAATCAAGTCAGGTGAAAAGTGGGACATCTGGGAATTGAACAATGAGAACACATGGACACAGGGAGGGGAACATCAAACACCGGGGCCTGTCAGTGGGTGGAAGGCTAGGGGAGGGATAGCATTAGGAGAAATACCTAATGTAGATGATGAGGTGATGGGTGCAGCAAACCACCATGGCATGTGTATACCTATGTAACAAACCTGCACGTTCTGTACATGTATCCCAGAACTTAAAGTATAATTTTTTTTAAAAAGTGGGACATCCACTTATTTGAAAAGGAAACTAAGTAGGTAGCCAAGTATAATCTATTTTTTAACCTACTAAATAAGGAAGTTCTCAGGAAACCTAAAACCCAGACTCTGTATTTATGACATTCCCCTGATAAGACTTTAAAATCCATAAGGAAAAGTTCTGTCTTGTCCTTTACTGTATCTTTGGTGTCTAGGACAGAGCTAACACATAATAGGCATTCAACGTTTGTTGATTGAATCTGAAAACAGTACTGTATAAAGGTTTTTGAGATCTAATCCCTATACCATCTGAATGAACACTTACTGATAAAAGATAAGAACCAAAAGAACAACTACATTCAATTCCAGGCTCACAAGAGAGATTCTCTTTGGGTCCAGGGAGTGGGGCAGGGAGCAGAAGTAAGGTAATTGTCCATGAGAAATACACAAAAGGGCGCAAATCCTCCCACTCACCTGGAAGACCACTCTGGACTTCTCCAAGAGGTAAGTCCTCATGTTGGCCCCGATGATGTGGTACCTTTTGTCAAAGCCAATCTGGATGTACTTGCCAAAACGGCTGCTGTTGTCATTGCGGGTGGTCTTAGCATTTCCAATGGCCTGCACAGACCAGACAGACAAAGGTATGAAAAAAAAGAGGCCTTTCTTGATTTCAGGATTGTATGTTTGTGGCAACATGTGTCCCCTTTCTCTTCCTTACTTACAGAAACCCTCTGTTCTTGGGATGACAATGAACTGAGCTAAAGAATAAAACAAAAACTTGAAACTCTTCTTTTTCTAGCCTCTTACTCCTGAGGATGGCCAATGAGAGTAACAAGTTCATTGGTGGGGTCTTCAAAGGGGACTACCCAGGTGCAATGGAAGGTGCATCCCACCGTCCCTCTTCTCTTCTTCCTTCTTTCTTGCCTGGAATGCACCTGTGATGGTACCAGCTAAAGCAGTTATTTTGGAACCATGAGGAAAAGGCCTAAAGAATCACAGAGACCTTAGCTGTGACATTCTTGAGCCACTAAAACAATACCAGTGCCCACTAGCTCTGAACTTTCTGGAAAAAACAAACAAACCTTCCTGTACTTAATACACTTTGATCAGTTCTACATGAGCAGGCAGTCAAATGTCACTCCCAACTGACAAATAATACCTTCCTAGCAATACGCCACAAATTGACACTCCTTCCCACCTCAGGAAGCCATCATCCCTCTTGGTATTTCTTCTGCAGCATCAGGGCTACAGTTCAAAACACTAGACGATAATTTTTAAAATGAGTGGATATGGGACTAATTTTATCGTGTGAAGATTTGCTTCCTATAAAACACCATGTTGCCAATGCATTGGTAAAGAATACATTAATATTTAATCCCTTTCACATGCTTACATTTTTAGGTGGATAAAACACTTGAAAAACATCTGCTATAACTTCTCAGTGGTCTAGAAAATTTGAGGCACAAAGAAGTTGAAAGAAAAGCCAAAATCCCAACCTACCCCTCAAGTCCTGCCCAGCCCAATACAAGCAGAAGAACTATTAGTGTCGCCTGACATCCCAAAACCACGATGCCCGGCGGCCATCTATTATTGACAAGGCTGGCAGAATAGTGAGAAGCAAAAGGTTACAAAGTTGACCTAAAACTAATGCTCCTGAAAACATGCCATTGAGTCGTTACTGAACAACTGTTCCTGCTACTGAGATGAGTAGAGGGAGGCGCTGAGTTATACAACCACCCACTCACAGAAATCTAGGTCCAGCTCTGCACCAGGGAAGCTGCTGAGCCCAGGACTGGCCTCCATTCACCACCCTCCGAGTATAGAGGATGCCAAGTTCCAAACGGGTCAAACTGTCCCTATTTCTATCCTATTGCCATAGCCTTAGCCTACAACATTGTCACCTCTTTCCTGAACAACTTCAATGGGCTCTCAATGGTCTCCCTGGTCCCACTCCCATCTTCCACCTGCTGTCAATTCTCCACTCAATTGCCAGGGTGATTCCTCTAGAATGTAAACCTATTATACTCCCTGTATAAAATGCTTCAGTGGCTTACACTGCCCTCTGAGATACAACTTTCAAATCCTTAGCATGGCTTATGTGCTTGGCAGGAACCGACCCTTCCCTGCCTCTAATCTTGCCCTTGGTCCCGGCTTCTAACAATTCTAACTCCCTTTTTCTTTCTCCAAAGCCCTATGCTCTCTCTGCCCTCACCCAAGCTTCCCATATGCAGTTCCCCCTTTTCCCACGGCTCTCTGCACCTAGTCGACTCATCTTCCTTCAGGTCTCAGCATCGATGTTGCTTCTTCAGGCAAGCAAGCCTTCCCTGATCCCGAGGCTAGGGGAGCACCTCCTGCCATATGCTCTTCCAGGCCCTACATTTCCCTCTTCTTCCCCTTAGCCCATATGCAGTTAACCCTCTGTGTTCATGAGGGCAAAGATTACACATCTGCTTCAGCACAGATTCTGTAGCACCCAGTACATGGTAAGCACTCAAAAATATTTAAGTGAAAGAGTAAATGAACCTGGGTTTCAGTTTTTCTCTTGTGAAATGTAAGTATTGGACTCCTTGTCCTCATACGTAACTTGCCACTGCAGTCTTGCAAAAACCAGTTGGAGTCACAATATACACTTTTACTTTAGGTTTTAAAGTGTATAAAGCAATCTATATGTTACAGACACAGTATATACCTCTGGAAGGAAGTGTAGGGGGAGAAAGTACAACCTTGGTATGTTGGATTGCTCTGAAGGGCATCTTGGTGCTTGGAACATGCCCAAGGTCAGGGCAAGTCTAGAGCCCGGCCAGCCTGATGTAACTCTCAGTCACCTAATTGGAAGACTTTACATCATCAGCTTCCTCCAACCAAAGGCGATGGGGACTCACGCTCCTGGCACCCACCAACCTTGTCATCTTAGCAGAGGCCTCAGTGTACCCACTTTCCTTCCACAAAGAGTCTCAGCCTTTAAGGCCCCACAGGACAATGGCAGACTGCCAGACTTCAGTGAGCCAATTTCTACTTGAAAAATGGAAAAGGAGGCTATATTTCCTAAAATGTTTGTAGAAAGCATTTCCCAGACCTTCAACATAAGCCAGGTCCTGGGCTGGGCCCCTTATAATCTCATTTAATGCTGCCAAGAACCCTACAAGATAAGCATTACTAACTTTCACCATACTTATGGGAAAACTTAGGCTTAGAAAGGTCAAGTCACGTGCTTGAGGTCACATGCTAGGAAGTGGCAACCCCAAGATAGAAATTCAGATATACCTGAATCCAAAGTCTGCGTTCATTCTACCTACACAGCATCACAGCACTCCTCCATACTCTGTCTCCTCCAAACCACTCACTACCAGACAGAAAGCCACCACACATGTGGGCAACTTCTCACGGCTCAAATGGCCAAATCAAGTCAAAGGATAAAGATAGATATTAATCCTCACTTATATCCTTTTTTTTTTTTTTTTTTGAGATGGAGTCTCGCTCAGTCTCCCAGGCTAGAGTGCAATGGTGTGATCTCGGCTCACTGCAAGCTCTGTCTCCCAGGTTCACGCCATTCTCCTGCCTCAGCCTCCCAAGTAGCTGGGACTACAGGCGCCCACCACCAGGCCTGGCTAATTTTTTTTCTATTTTTTTTTAGTAGAGACGGGGTTTCACCGTGTTAGCCAGGATGGTCTCGATCTCCTGACCTCGTGACCCACCCATCTCGGGCTCCCAAAGTGCTGGGATTACATCCTCACTTATATCTTTTTATGTAAAAGCAGGGAGAAGACTCTCAGAAGATGCTAGAAAACCAACTAATTACTATGAAACCTAGTAAATAAAGCCTTAAACATCTACTTTCCAGTGTAAACTGTATCTCAGGGTAATTAAGTAGTTGGTAAGGGGACGTTTCTCTGCACAGATTTATTCCAGCTAATACATGCAGGAGGTGTAACAGAATGACAATATCGGCATTTTGTAACTGCTGATTAATTAATATATCTAGGCATAATCAATTGCTGGCTCACATCACAAAAAGCCAGATTTTCTGTGCCTCCTAATGGAGGCCCAACTACCACATCTTAAGGATTCCTGTTAAAAACAAAACAAAACAAAACAGAAACTAAAGCAGCCTCTAAATTTTACTATTCCTTTACAGGAAATAAAGTGGACAAAGGCACATGTTAAACAATGTCATACAGATGTAATCAGCAAAGGCCAGTTGGTGGAAAATTCTAAAGGAGAAGCTCGTTTCAACAGATAAGTTTCAATTTCAAACTTTTAATTTCAAATTTCTTACTTTCTAAGATAGCAATAAGACCTTTTACCATATCTGAGATCATTCCTTGTGATAGCTTAGGAAAACTTTGCCCAAGGTCTAAAGATCATTGCCAAAAGACTGGCACTCCTTACCTTACTAGGCTACTTTGCAAAGTGATATGACAGATCTAAAAGTACTGGAACAACCATTCTGAAGGAAAATTGGGTATATCTAGTAAAACTGAACATGCATGCACCTAACAAATCAGCAATTCTACTTCTAGGTGTTACTTAGAGAAATTCTCACATAATTCAAGTAGGCAAGAATGTTCCATTCAGACTATATTTAATAATAAAAAAGAAATACAACCCAGATGTTCACCAGTAGGGAAAACATAAATAAAATGTGGTATATTCACACAATCAGATGCTATAAAGCTGTTAAAAGTAATAAACTAGAACACAGCTCATGGATTAATAAAAAAATGTAGAGTGAAAAGTTGCAAACTGGTCGATGGAATATGCTACCAAGTACATATGGTATAACAATCTTTTTGATGCATACAGAAATACACGGTGAAATAAAAATGGACTGAAATAATTTCAATGTAATTGATTGTACAATAAAGAGGTATGTATCAAGTTGTATGAAAACACGGATAAGGAGCAAAACCAACCATGCCCCACTATGGGAAAAGCTCTAAGAAGTGGAAAATTGAAGTGGATCTTAAAGTGAGCATAATTCTGACAGTGGGAAAGAAGAAGAGATTCTATAAATATAGTGTGGACAAAGGGACGGGGTTATGTTACAAAATAAACAAGTTTGAAGTGGCTAAAGTATGTTGATACATGAAAGGAAACAGGAGATAAGATTGGTAAGGTGTACTGGGAGCAGATTCTTGTAAAAATGGGTTAACAGTGTCTGGCTTTCTTCTTTGCCCTAAAAAGCGTGAACACTTAGCCAGGCACTGGTAAGCCAGCACTTAGAAAGGCCTAGGTGGGTGGATCACTTGAGCCCAGGAGTTTGAGACCAGCCTGGGCAATGTGGCAAGACCCTGTCTCTACTAAAAAATACGAAAGGTAGCTGGTCATGGTGGTGCACGTCTAGTAGTCCCAGCTACTCTGAAGGCTGAGGTAGGAGAATTGCTGGAGCCCAGGAGGAAGAGACTGCAGTGATCGTGTTCATGCCATTGCACTTCCACCTGGGTGACAAAGCAAGGTCCTATCTTTAAAAAAAAAAAAAGCAAATCCTGAAAATAACATATCTGGTCTTCGTCATCATTTTTGCTAGCTTCACTCTAGCCTCCTTTTTTTTTTTTTTTTTTTTTTTTGAGATGGAGTTTCCCTCTTGTTGCCCAGGCTGGAGTGCAATGGCATGATCTCGTCTCCTTTCTTTCTCCCAGAATAGGGGCATTCTCTGTGGCTCTCAGAGTTGTCTGCCTGCAAAGTCCAGTCACCCCAAGAAATGATGCGATATCTCTGGCCTAAACTTGGGTTCTGTTCCTCCTCTAACAGTCTCTTGATTATCAATGTTCTTTTAATCAGTGCAGACTTGTGAACAAATCACTCCTGGGATGCTGACAAGCTCTTAAACAGAACAGGGTCAGAGAGTGCTGGTGGTGACAATAAATCATCCCAGTGCACCCCGGCCAATCTCAATCCATCCTCAAGTCGCCTTTAATTCCAACAACTGCCACTTAGCATAGACCACTGGGATTTCCGCCTCCTCAGACCTTCAACTCTAGGTCTCCCCAGGAGGTGTCTGCAGCTGCTGGGCAGCAGACTCAATGAGACAACGCCGTGACCATAACCGATTGCTTTGTTGGGAGGGCCATCCTTCCCTAGGATGGGGCAGAGCAATCACTCAGTAATCAGCTGTCTGTCCCCTGATTAAGACATGCTCTGTGCTGGTTATAACACTCTGAGCAGCCACAAAACTGACTCGGCTTCCTGATACAAGGTCCCAGATAGAGTCGACTTATGAAAAGTCGTGTTTTCAGACTTGGGAAGTGCAAAAGCCTCTTTCTCTGCTTGGCAACAAAAGCCTCTTTCTAATTCTACTCAGGGTTCTTCCTGGCTATAATTCTTCCTTTCCATGTTCATAGCCAAGACTTCTCTCAAACATAACACTTAATGACAGCTCAAGGGACAGTCTCTGGGATGACAAAATGCTCCATTTGACAGAAGAAACCCTCAGGACTTACATAATTTCCAAAGTACTAATTTGCACAAGGCAGAAAATTAATGTTTTGAGCTCAAACCACTGTAGCATTTATTTACATGACCATGTAAGATTAAGCTGGTTCATGTACACACTCCTCCTTCAGACCTTAGCAACTGAAGCACGTTGAGCATATGTCTGTGTGTGCATGTTGCTTTTCATCTCTGCCATGTCAAAGCACCCTGCGTTCCCACAGCCTAGCAGCCTACTCAGGCTATAATGGATATTCCAAATGTTAGATAAGGTCAGACCACTGTGATTTAAAAAGCATTTCCAAAGCAAGAATTCAAACAGATACTTTCACACCCACATTCACAGCAGCACTATGCACAATACCCAAAAGGTAGAAGAATAAACAAAATGTGGTATGACCATGCAATGAAATACTGTTCAGTCATGAAAAGGAGCAAAATATTAATATATGCCAAAACATGATTGAACTTTGACAACATTATGCTCAGTGAAATAAGCCAGACACAAAAGGACTAGTATATGATTCCACTTGTGTGGGGGTACCTAGAATAGGCAAATTCAGAGACATTACCAGGGGCTGGAGGAAGGGAGAATGGAGAGTTACTGTTTAATGGGTAAATAATTTCTGTTTGGGATGATGAAAAAATTCTGGAAATAGATGGCGGTGATGGATGTACAAACATCGTGAATGTACCAAATGCCACTAAATTGTACACTTAAAATGGTTAAAATGGTAAACTTTATGCTATGTGTATTTTATGATAAAATTGTAAAAAATTTCCCCATGTCTCACACATGTTTACTAATGTGGTGATCTGCCTTCACTAAACTTCCAACATAACTAATAATAACTACTTTGTTCAGTCTCTGGAGTTCAAAGACGTTTCTTGTCTTTCATTTTGCTCAGAATAACTACTCTATTTCTAAAAGAAGTAGTACACTATGTCTCTGATATCTTACTGCCTAAAAGATGGACAGAATCTTGAAACTCAGTCAAAGGAGAGATCCTGCTTTCACTCTCATTTGAGGTAGAACATGAGGTTAATTGTGGAGCGGCTGTCTTAGCTGTTCAATATAGGCATAGTACATGGTCTAAGGAGGCCAAGGCCACAGTCCACAAACGGCTTCCGACCTGGGCCATGGCCATGCCTCAGTTCGGGACTCAGACTAAATGCTGGAGTAAATATGCTACCAATGAAATGTCAGAAAAGAAGGAGTCAAATTATGGTAAAGCCATTTATTAATCTATGTTTGCAGCCAATAAGATAGTTCATAAAAAGTTGAATGATATGGGGACAAGGCTTATGCTGTAATAGTTAGTAAAAAAGCTGGAAGAAAATATACCAAAATGTTGGATGATTATCAGCAGGCTGTAGTATTAAAGGGGATTATTTCCTTTCATTCTTTCATATTTCCCAGTGAGCCCATCGTATCTTTTTAATAGGTCAGTGGTTCTCCAAGTGTGGTACCCAGATGGGCAACACCAGCATCACCTAGGAACTTGCGAGAAATGCAAATTTGGGGGGCCCCTCCCAGACCCCTTCTGAATGAGAAACTCTGGAGTGGAGTAGAGCAATCTGTGCTTTAACAAGCCTTACAGGCAATTCTCAGGCACCCTCAAATTTGAGAAGCACTGTAATGGAATAAAAGTTTTTCTTTTTGTCTGTTTAGTACAAATGCCTTCAACTGTATTCACCATTTCCCAAATCTTGTAAGAACAAATACTGAAACTTGCTTTTCAAAAATTCATAGTGAACAGGTTGTATCCTGTTACTTAGCAGAGAATTAAAGTCCTCCAAGTAACGCAACTCTGAAGGCAGGAGATTTTGCCTGGATAATCAATGAACCCCTGTGAATCAAGACTCAATTTATGCCTGCACTTGGTAAAGGAAGAGAGAAAGAGGGGACTGGGGAAAGTCCAGGCAGGTTCTTGTTTCCCTAAGCTCCAAAATCATCTGAAAGACCAAACCCCATGGTGACTTGTGCCTTAGTCGATGGGGCTCAGAGCTCCGCATGGAAACCTGATGCTATCTTGGCAGCTTGCGGCTCAACTAATGTCTTCTTACTATTGTAGGTGTGATGATAGAAGGGAACTGTCCAATTAGAGATGGACTAGACAGACATAAAACAAAGGGACTGCCCAGGGCTGGCAGAAAGGCCTGCTCCTACCAACTGTAACCAAGACAACAACAAAGAGCTTTAGCTTCAAAGGTGGGGAATGAAAGCTGTCCCAGGGACTATGAGGCCATTTCGTTCTAATCCATCAAAATCAAGGTTTCATACAGAAAAGGGGGAAAAAGAGACAGCATTCTGATCCTAAAGCATGCTTAGTTATAGCAAGATCTAGTTTTTAGCAAACTTCTCTGGCCTGTAGTTGTGTCAACTGCTCTGAGCCCACCCTAGCCCAGCCCCTATCATGAAGGCTGAGGAGTGAAGACACAGATGGGGCCTGCCCTGGCCAATTCACGCCATCATAGGGAACTGTTTTCTGAGGAGCTTCAACAGATTCTAGGTTATCAGATACCTTTTGGCTTTACCTCCCCGCTAAAAAGATAAGATGCCCAAATACTGTGGGTTGAAAAATATTCTATCTAGGCTTCCTCATCCCCCATGAAAATTGCCTTTCTGACCCAGCAGGCCCTCAAAGCTTCTAAGAGTTTCGGTGGAACACTGATTTCTGACACGTGATGTCAGCAGGGAAGGGGACAGCAACAGAGGTGGAGGAGGTGGGGAGGGACAGTCACTGTCACTACAACATTCAGCAGAGTCAAGGGACATGGAGAATATGAGGACACTCTACCCAGTACTGGGAACCTAAAGACACAACCAGGTCAACATTCATGGTTTTAGAGGCAGCTTGGTAACTTTTCCTCCACAGTGGACAGAGGGCTCTCAGGGAGAGGCGTGAAGGCTGCCACCCAGGCTTGATGCCCGCAGTCTTGCTGCCAGTGGGAGGAGCTCCAGCCAGGAAGGCCAGGACACCTAGAAGGCTTTACCTCCATGATGGGACTGGATGCCAGCACCTTCTCTTCGATGTTGGTTTCACTGGCCGACCCACCAACGGTGGCGAAATAGCGCATGGCATACTTGGCTGATACCGTCTTCCCGGCTCCAGACTCCCCACTGACTATGATGGACTGATTCTTCTCATCTCTGGAAGGAAAAAAGCTCTGATAAGTCATTGGCCATGGAAGGGCTCTGCTGCCATCCAGGGACTCTGTCTGACAAGGGCCTGAGCCTCACCAGGAGCATCTCTCCTACTTTAATGGATAAACGCAGAGGAAGAGTGTAAAAATAGTCTGCCCTCCCCGACACCTGCAAACATCCTGAAAGCAGGAGGAAGAAAGCAATTCTAACAGGGCACATACTTTCATTTATGGCCTAGAGCGAGAGTGGTGCAGACAACTGGCCACTCTCCTGAGTTCCCACTGGGTGCAGTGCCCCTAGATCACTCCCTTACACACATCCTTTAAGAATTCACAAGCACACACAGACCAGGTGTGGTGGCTCATGCCTGTAATCCCAGCACTTTGGGAGGCCGAGGTGGTGAGTCATGAGGTCAGGAGTTCGAGGCCATCCTGGCTAACATGGTGAAACCCTGTCTCTACTAAAAAACAATACAAAAAAATTAGCTGGGTATGGTGGCACACGCCTGTAGTCCCAGCTACTCAGGAGGCTGAGGCAGAAGGATCGCTTGAACCGAGGAGGCAGAGGTTGCAGTGAGCCGAGATCGTGCCACTGCACTCCAGCGTGGGCAACAGAACAAAACTCCATCTCAAAAAAAAAAAAAAAAAAATTCACAAGCACACACTTTCAGTTATATCATCTCCCCTTTGTTTCCCTAACATTCCCATCTTGTGTCACTGTATACATTACAATTTCTTCAAAAACATGGATCTTTTCTTCTCCTCCTGCATTTGAGCCTAGCATGCCAGCAGATACAGTTTTGAACATTTTTGTTCATATAGGTAGGTCACAAAGGGCATGCTTGTTAGCCACCAAAATAATCTTGCCTCAAGTTTCTCAGAACTTTGATAAAACTATCAATTTCAATAAGTGTGATCTGAGTCAGACAGAACAGAGGGCAGAAAGAAGATACTCTACATCAGATAGAAACACCTCTGTAGTTATCCCTTTAAAACAGGTAGTAGGAAGACAGACAAGCAATGGAAAGAGCAGCTCAGTGGGTCTCCAAGGAACATGGATGTCCCTAGCAAGCCATAGAAGCTGGTGGAAGGAGGGCCACGCTGGTGCCAAGAGACCCAGGTTCTAAACCTGTCTTCATTTGGAAAAGAAGGGGGTTAGATTAGATGGATGTTCAAAGCAGGGAGTGAGGACAAATGTTTGGATCGCAGTTTCGGGAAACGGTTTGTAAGTGCTGTATTCCACCACCAACCTCCCATTCACAAACCCACTGTCAAGAGGGCAGGCACTCTGCTTTCACTCCCCAGTGTCTATAACTGTGCCTGGCACAAAGTACAAACTCAATATATATCACTAAACTGGAAGCAACTTAGCTCTCAACTAATCTAACTCCCTTCTTTTCCATATGAAGACAGGTTTAGAACTTGGGTCCCCTGTCACCAGCCTGGCCCTCTTTACACCAGCTCCCATTGCTTCCTAGGGCAGAGTGGGTTAGAAAAGAACAGAGAAGCACCACAGGGGCTTGCCCTGCCTTGCTAACTGTCACCATCAGTAGGCCGTAGCTTATCAGCACAGGGGAATGAATGTCAGCCTCTCTTCTGATCAAGGCTAACAGCTGGAAACACGGTGCAATGATACAAGGGAATGGTCCAGTTAGAGACGGCCTAGACAGAAAAGAAGCAGGCTGGAGGTGGGAGCTGAAGGCAGAGTCATGAGGTAGCTGAGATGAAAAAATCCTTCACTATGAGCTCCTCTTCAAGGTCAGCAAGAAGTGTCCCAGCTCACACAAACGGTTAGCAATGGGGACGGACCTGAGTGGATGTGGGTGGCTAGTAGACACTGTTGAGAAGACAAAACCGAAAAAAATGTATATTTCAAATTTGATACACAACCAACTACTTGAAAATGTATGTTGAATCCTACCCAGTATTTGGGGGATAGAATTACCAGTGTCTCTCTGAGATCCCTTGTAGTTCTAAGACATCATTGTAGTCAGAGCATCTGCTTCTCTCTCCTTGCTGCTGTGAAATCTCAACATTGAAAGGTAGCCTCTAAAGCAGCCTGGGGATGTTTGTATCGCCTCTTCTCATTTGATTTTATAATATATCCCTAAACCTAGAGGATAATGACAGGTGTCACCTCTAATCCTAATATCTTCATTATCAAGTCCTTAGAGAACTGCACAGAGCACAACCATCCCAGGCAACTAAGAACATCACAAGTTTGGCGTTGTACCTCTGAAACAGACAAGTTTGATACCATCTTTAAAACTTCCTGGGTATCTACAATAAGGAGAACTAGATTATAGCAGTGACACCCAAAAGTATAGAGTTATGTCCCAAATTTGTGTGTTCAGCCCCAGATAAATGGATAAGTTTAGAATGTATCTAAGCCTTGATCCTCATCAAAGAACCAGTTAGAATGCAAAAGTATATACTATCCCAAGTACTTAATAAGGATCCCGGGGAAGCAACACACAGATGTCAGGAGGGAATGAATCCCATCAGTGGAGGAGGGGAGATGGGTAAGTGCTGCCAGGCTCCTGCGTCAACACAGCACACACAGGATGCTGGACTACAAGGAGACCCAGTTGACAGGTTACACTCGGCAAAGACAAATGAGGCACACACCAGCGATGCTTGTCACTGTTCACCTACGGCATCAATAAGGGAATTCCCCTGCATATCACTGGGGAGTGACTGGAAAGTCATGCCCTTTTCAGGAAAGAGAGCAACTCATACAAGATGTGGAGAAAAAGTGGGCTCTTCTGAGGGGGTAAGTGGCCAGGAATCAAAAAGGGGGGTAGGTCACGTGACAAGTGTCAAGAATTCAAAAAGAAGGAATCAAGGCAATGGAACAGTAAAACTGGCAGGATGCAAAAGGCAAATTTTGGTGTTCTGATAAAAGTGGACATACATGGCTAAGAAATTATCAAGAGTTATAAAAAGAAATAACCACAAGTTTAAAAAATCTTTACACTTGAGGCTCTTTTGGGGAACAAGTCTTGGAAATCACCAGTAGTGCTAATTCTGCCTAACTTCACGGATGTTAGATCTGATGCTGATATGTAGGCTAAAGTCAGATAAATTGACTTCTTAGACCAACAAGCACCATTCAACAGCTTCCCTAATTCAGAGGTAAAATGTCTGGAAAAATTGATGATTTTTACTTAGCTTTATTGCACTTCTTTTGCGCATACTAGGCACTTCCCTCCCTAGCCTAGGGTAGGGCTGGGCATGTGCCTGTAGTCCCAGGTACTCAGGAGGCTGAGGCAGGAGGATCGCAAGAGCCCATGAGTCCAAAGGCTATGATAAGCTATGATCACACCACTGGGCAACAGAGCAAGATCTCAACTCTTAAAAAAAATAGAGGAGGGGTAGGTGCACATTAGGCATATACACACTATTCTGTAACAGCCTACAAAGTGCAGCGTGCAGCAGCTCTCCCACTGTGTTCTATGTACATATCCACTTTCCTGGAGCTGGAACCCCAGAAATGGACATTAAAGACAGACTTGAACTTGAACCTCGGCCACACCACTGATTAGCTGTCTGACTTTGGACAAAGTAGTTAACTTATTTGACCTTCAGATCATCTCAGTTCAGTCTGTTAGAACTCTGATCCCTGAAGCCCAAGCTCTTCTAAGTAGTCACCATGTTTAAGATACCTAGGTCTCTAATTCATTTTAATACTCCAGCCAGATTAAATTGCTAAAGCACAGTCCTAATCGTATTTTTCCCACTCAAAAAAGTTAAATAACTACTCATTGCTTATCAAATCAAGTCTAAGCTTTTTAGTTGAGCATGTAAACCCTTCTACAATGCATACTCCTAATGCTAAAACCCTTGATAAGTATGGGGTTTTGTGAAAAGGACACTGGGGTTGTAATCTAAAGGATCTGCCGAGTCCTGGTTCTGCTGCCAACAAATTCTTGGTAAGCCACGTACCCACATTATAGAGAATACCTCCCCATCTTATATATTTGCTGCAAGATTGTGAGATGATCTCTACATGTTTTTGTTTTTTGATACAGGATCTCACTCTGTCACCCAGGCTGGAGTACAGTGGCACAATCACAGCTCACTGCAGCCTCAACCTCCTGGGCTCAGGCGATCCCCCAATCACAGCTTCCCAAGTAGCTAGTATTACAGGCATAGGCATAGGCCACCACGTCTGGCTAATTTTTCTATGTTTTGTAGAGATGGGGTTTTGCCATGTTGCCCAGGCTGGTCTTGAACTCCTGAGCTCAAGCAATCTGCCCACCCTGGCCTCCCAAAGTGCTAGAATTACAGGCATGAGCCACTGCCTGGCCTATATTTCTTATAAGATGATGGTATCGAGGTTCAACCCAACAGGACTACTTGTCTTTGATGACCACACACTTTCCCACCACTGCCATTTCTGGTGAATACCTCTACCTGAGGTAACCTTCAATATATATGCTTCTATGCAGTCCTGTCCATGTCCAATGGCTGGACAGTCTGCCCTGACTCCCCACCCAGGCATCCTAGAAGGCAATTATTTCACCAGACTGTAAAGTCCCCCATTACTTGCTTTGTCCTCCTTTTAAGACCTTGTCATATTTCGCCTTCTTTTGAAGTCAGTCCCAGTGAGGTCATTTCACCTGCCGTGTGACTTTGGGTTGCTTCTGTTTTCTGGCCCTCCATCTTTTCATCTCTAAAGTAAAAGGCTGTGACTTGGACTTCCCAAGTGATACTGCCTACCTTTGACATTTGATGATCCTCTGACTAAAATCCTAACAGGAAGTAGGGGTAGGGAAAAGTTTAGTTTCAAACTGTGGCTATTTAGGGCTCGTTAAGGGGGAGATGTTTATAAGTACAGAATCTGACCCAATGTCCTTCAAAAATATAACCAATGTGTGGCTTCATCCATTCACCCCAATGACTTGGCTGGCAACTTGCATCAATCTGCTTTTCAATAAAGCCACCTCTCCTGAGCCCAGTGAAATTCCTTTCATTTAGAGGAAGTAAACCATTGGCAAGGAATTTAGTACTCAGCCATGATTTGGGTCCACATGGTCTTCAGAAAGTCAAACAGCAAAAGGCTCTTGAAGGACTCAGACAAGAGTACAGGAGCCTGAGGTAAGGAACTTAGCCATTCTGCAGCTTCCAGGCAAAAGACCTGACAACCAACACATCCACACACACACTACCTCCCCAGTTCACACTGGCCCCGCCTTCTGTGACACCTGAGAGGCAGGACTTAGCTTCTGCTAAACTACTCTAACTCCTCCTAGAAGTTTCCCACCAAACCACTGCAGTGCTTTAGGCTGATGAGCAAGATCAAGCCCTTCCTCCTCATTTCTGGGTGGTGCCACTGGGAGAGAGAGTGATGCAGGTGGCTGGCAGGGCACCTGAGGTCACTCTGCTCAAAGGAGAGGCCTGCTGATCAGCCAGGGAGGCACCCAGGGAGCTCTGTTTTGAGAAATCCCACTAAGTGTTATCTTGTTTGGGTTTCCTGAGGAGCATAATTTGTCACCTGTGGTCTCCAAACCAGCTATATGTACACAGAACCCACACGGCAGCACTACTCAAAGCATCTCAGAGATGACAAAGCATCCCCAGGAAAGCTCCAGAGGCTTCACTCCCCAGCAACCAGCTTGGCTGTGACCAGTGAGGCCAAGTGTCCCGCTGCAGACTTGGGTGGCACCCGTGGTATCCTCCCTCCTCAAACACCAGGTTCTATCACCCACACTCAGTTCGCACATCACTAAATGAGGGCTCGCTGTTGGCAGGCTCTGTGCTTTCACCTCGAATTCCCAGGGCTCCTGGCATCCAAGCCTATCCCTGGCACCTTCTCTATGTAAGTGGCACCAGTATCTACTCATTCACTCCAGCAAGAAACCTAAGAGGCACTGGGGATTTCTCCCTTTCCCTCAAGCCCTACATTAGCACATCCTATTGAACTTCCCTCCAGGGTGTAGTCTGTTTCCTTCTCTGTACCTTTTAGTCCACACCATCATCATCTCTGGCATACATTACAATAGCAGCTTTCCAGCCTGTACTCTCCTCCTCCTCTAACATGTCCTTCTTATGAAACTTTCTGAAAATGAACATCGGACCATACTTCTCCCTTGCTGTAAGCCTTCCATTGGCATCCCTCTGTCCTCTAAATAAGACCCACATCCACTGTGTTCAAGGCCCTGGGGGACCGAGCACCTCTCTCCAGCTTCAGTGCATGCCACTCTTCTACTGGATATGTTCAAGCCACACAGAGCTTCTTGCTTTATTCTCTCCCACGTTGTAGTGGCCTGAAGCTATCCCAGTTCAAACTGATAATCCCCTTCTTTGATCTCACAGCTCTTAATGCCTGGTACTCAATCACATCCTGCCTTATGGCAGCTCATCGATAACTGCTGTTTAATGTAATTAACTAACCATTTATCTACATCATGCTCAAATGGTTTATGAGACTCTTAGTATATAGACTTTGCTTAAGATTCATAAGATCACTGGATACCATTCTTCCCATTTTAAATAAGAGAAAATAGAAGTTTGGAAAGGTCAAATGATGCACCCAGAATTCCTTAGCTAGTGAGACACTGAGCCCGGATTCAAACTCAGGCTTCCATCTCCTTGCACAATTTTCTACCAGGTTATGCTGTATTATCATTATACTCCTGTATCTCTGTATTACCATTACACTCCTTCCTGTATAATAAAGCAGTCTTTAACAAATCCCTCCATAATAAACTTAGCCTCAGTATAAGTTTAAATATGTATTGGGGTCATCGGTGCTGGCTGGCTTGACATCACTTCTCTAGAAGGCCCCCACCACCCAGCTTTAACCATCCTACCTTCATAGCACTCACTATACAGTGTACTAACATTTTCCTCATCTACTTAGTGTTCCTCCCACCCTGGTCTCCCCACTAGAACCTAAATCCTATGATGGTCAGTCTCACATACAAGGACTTGGATGAGTGGTCTGGCACCTGGATTTTAAGAGGAAGTCCTCAGCAAGGGCTGTTATGTATAGCAGTACCGGCTGAGCCCACCATCTGGAGCCCCCTTCGAGTTGTACAAGTTACTGCCTGCAAACTTTGTCGTCCCTGCCCTATGCTCAGCCTTCCATGATTCACCCACAGGAAGGGGACTGACTTGTGTGTGTGGGGAATGGGAGGGAGTTGAGCCTCAGACAGGTACAACTCTATTTACCTGAATTGGAAACTCCCTGAGAGGATGAAGAGGTGGGAACAACACTCACTTAGGCCCAACACACACTATGGTTGCAAAACAGGAAGAAGGGGAAGCCTGGCTTGCCAAGCCACCACAGAAAGGACATCCCATCTCCAAACCGGTCATGAAGCCCCTCTATATCATTTCATCCTCTGTGACAAATCATCTGAAGATTTAGGTGTGTCAACAGAATATATTCTGTTCACTAATGGGATAATCAGTCTACTGCTTCTTGTCTGTGTCTACACGCTCTAATCATATAGTCAACACCATCACCAAAACACAGATCACCGACAATAGTTTTTAAAAAGAAGGACTATGCTAGAGAATACATAGAATTTTAAAATAATTTCTGTCCAACAAAGATACTTGTATAAGTACCATGGAGAGTATTAATACTTGGAAGACAGGGTAGAACAATACAGTGACAATGAATCTTGGAAACAATGGTGACTTAAAATGATAATAGTATATATGGGCCGAGCGCAGTGGCTCACGTCTGTAACCACAGCACTTTGGGAGGCTGAGGCAGGCGGATCACTTGAGGTCAGGAGTTTGAGACCAGCCTGGCCAATATGGTGAAACCCCATCTCTACTAAAAATACAAAAATTAGCTGGGTGTGGTGGTGGGTGCTTGTAATCCCAGCTACTTGGGAGGCTGAGGCAGGAGAATTGCTTGAGCCCGGGAGGCAGAGGTTGCAGTGAGCCGAGATTGCACCACTGCACTCCAGCCTGGGCAATAGAGCAAGACTGTCTCAAACAACAACAACAACAACAACAACAACTAAATATGGTATATTTTCATGATAAATTCAAACAAGCGAAATGAAACAACAGAATACTAAGAGATACAAACACACAAAACTATATTAATATAAAAAACCTATTATAGTGAGGAAAGTTAGATAGGAGGAAGAGTCCAGTGGAAAGAAAAATCAGATTCGGGGAATGAAAGGTTATGTGGGGAGAGAAAAGTAAGGTTGGGGAACAGAGGTAGGTTAAGATAGCGGTCAAGTCAGATGAGAAGGTATATGGAAAACTACCATAAGTCAGATTTGGGCTCAAAACAGAGCCATATAATTACAATTATTCTAACATTCAAGGGCTTCCTCCCAAGGTTGGGAACACTATAAATAACATTTCTGCTGCAAGAAGGGGCTGGGCCGGAATGTTCCAAGCAAGAGAGTCTACAAACCCTTCCAACAAGACAGCCAGGCCTGAAAGTGGGAAGGAGATGTGTCTCAGGCACCTGGAGGCAGGGCACTTGTGTGAGGGGTTCTCCAGGCCCAAGGACTGAGCAGGTCCTGGGTTCCTGGGGTGAAAATGGCAGAGGGATGTCCTCATGCAGTCTGCCACCAGGTGGTGACATTTTACTCTACCATACCCTCCCTACCAGGGCAGGGCACCACTCAGCCACAGCCCAGAACTGAAGCCAAGCCATTCAGGAAGGCTGTCATGAATATTCACTGGAAACTGTGTAATTGGCATTTGGCAGGTAGAGTCCCAAGTGCCTACTTGGTAAGATGAAAATGAACCTTCTGATAGTGTAAGAGATAAGTACTTAGTACATTTAATATCCAATATCATTTTCCCACTTCAGTTAAACAGTGGCCCTTGGAGTGCTAAGCGATATTTATAAGCCTCTCAGGTGTAGTGTGATATAGGCAGCAGCGAAATGAATCTGTCCCTTCCTCTTGCTGGCTATTCCCAAGCAGGGCTGTCTCCATCTCAGATGAGATACCATCACAGAAAGAACCCGGGGAGTGCCACCCAGCCCACCCCGTCATGGGCAGACAGGCCAGACAGAGGGAGACAGAGCACTGGTTAGGGCACTCCTCGGTGTAAATGGGAATGTGCCAATTCCCTTGCTCTTAAAATAAGGGTCTGGAAGATTATCCCTAGGATCTCCTGCTACTCCTATATTCTGTGATTCCAGATCCAGGTTATATGGGAGCTGTGTGATACATTCTATATCAACTGAAGTTTATAGAACTGCTAATGTCCAAAATACACGGAATTCAGAAAGCTGCAGGTTTAGATGAAAGTGAGCAACAGAGGCACGTGTTTCCTGTGATTTTATGCTTTACAGACTTATTCTAATGTTGTCATTAGCTAGGGGTGAACTATGATATACACATACAGAATGTGTAGCCTGTCAGACCAAATAAACATCACTTTTCAAACTCACTTATTTCACTTGTTCTTGGAAACTATTTTGCAGCGAGGGAGTATATTCAAGTATATTCAAATAAAATGATTTTTCCTTGGCCAGTAGTACAGCTGGCATTTCAGCCAGGTGCATGTGAGTCCCTCATTCCAAAACCCACCCTCTTTCTCTATACCACACTGTCTCTTTGGCATGCCACCAGTAAGATACAAGTCTTGTATTCTTCCTTTGATAGATACTGCTTCATCCATACATTTTTTAAAATTTAGGGCATCATGGTGGCCGGGTGCAGTGGCTCACGTCTGTAATCCCAGCACTTTGGGAGGCTGAGGCAGGCAGATCACGAGGTCAGGAGATCGAGACCATCCTGGCTAACATGGTGAAACCCTGACTCTACTAAAAACACCAAAAATTAGCCGGGCGTGGTGGCGGGTGCCTGTAGTCCCAGCTACTCGGGAGGCTGAGGTGGGAGAATGGTGTGAGCCTGGGAGGTGGAGGTTGCAGTGAGCCAAGATTGTGCCACTGCACTCCAGCCTGGGCGACAGATCGTTCCTCACTTCTCCAGGTGGCCTCTGAGGTGATCTCCTCTTCCTTTGTGATTATAACTGCTGCCCACAAGTTGTCCACACTGGTATTTCCCCAACCCAGATACTTCCTCTGAGAGCCAAACACATATGCACAACTGCCCACTGGACAACTACACGCGGAAGGTGCACAGGCGCTCCAAGGCCTGCACGTCCAAAACAGTGCTCTTTAGCTCCCCACCAATCTGTTCCTCATCCTGCCTTCCCGAGGGATGGCTCAGCAATGAGCAGGGAATCTGGGAACTGCCCATGACACCTTTCTCTCCTTTACTGCTTGAGGCCAAGCTGGCTGTACTGCTTTGAATTTTTTTCTAATCCACCCCACGAAGCCCTGTTCCTCCTCCTTTCCCTCCTAGATGCTACCACAGCAGAACTGGTCTTCCCATGACAATTCTATGCCCTACTCAATCCATTCCCCCTCACTGCTGCTGGAAACATATTTCCAAAACACTCATCTGAATGTGTCCAGGCCCTGCTTAGCACCCTTGCACCAGACCCTGTAGTACGGTGGGTATAGTTAGGGCCTCTGGCACTCCAGGCCCTGCACGAGCTGTTCCCACAGACCATTCCAAGCAGAGGTGCCAGGCTGTGTAAAGAGTGGGATAGCATAGGTAGTGTTCAGGGAAGAGGCAACGCTGACTGCAGAACCATTATTTGCTCACCATAGAGTGAGCTGGCTGTACATTAAGAAGTGCTCGTGGAGCTTAGGAAACTACTTCTGCCGGATCCCACACCAGACCAATTAGATCAAAATCTCTGAGGGGTGAGGCCCAGATATTTGTTTTTAAAATTCCACAAGTGCTTCTAATATTCTACTAGAACATGAGTTCTGCTAGGGTTAAGAAGCACTGCTACAGACTCAGCTTAAGAAATGGGTCACTACATAAACATGTTCAGGAATTGGCGGCAATTCAAATACCTTGTAACTAGTTCATGGTCAACATTAGCCTAATACAATGTACCACTGAACTGAAAGATGAGCTTGAAAAAAACTAAACAGCCTTTAATTTATGAATGTATTAACTGCTCTTCCTGGCTGAAGACCACAGAAACCTTTATTAATTCCAAGTTCTAGCTATTCGCTTATGATAAATCACCTAGAAATACAGACAGTTTCCTCATTAACTGGACTTACATTGTTGACAGCCATACAATTGAAATAATGATGTAGACTGGTCAGCTTTGGATGTCCGAGGTACACAGATGCACAAGCATTAAGTTTCAGGTGCAAATCCTGTTTATCGCCCAGGCCCAATGCAAAGGCCATCCTAGAAAACCTGCCCTGAAAATTCACCAGAAAGAAAGTGCTTCCCCTTCCAGGGAATTATTGCTCAGCACCTGGGTGCCCCTTTTGTGGGCTGCTACCTTCTCTTCTCCTGGGTGACATTGACTGCACAGCAGCTGAATGGCTTGTTGAAAGCCATGCTGTAAATTCAGAACCCAAAGTAGACAAAGGTTAGCATTCCTTCCTCCTCCCATGCAAGGACCCTTCAAACACATCATGGGTCCAACCACAGGAGAGGCTGCTTCGCAAACAATCTGCTTCAGACTGAAGGCATTCTAGCAAAGACATAATCAACCTCACAGCTTAGCAGATAATTCATGTAACTGTGGAACTCAGAGCAAGCACCCAGTGAGCGCTGGCTGTACTTATCTAAAGCACTCTTTTATTCATGAGTCTCTTTAGTACAATGTCCCAAAGTCTATGGATCCTGAGATACAAATGAATTACATCCATAAGGTTGCTAAACACATCTGAGTCCTTGAAAGACAGACTCGCTTTAGTGGGCCAGAAAAGACCCAATAATGAAAAACAAATCAATCATTCATTAGGCTGGCAGGAAAACTTGCTGACCTCAGAAACATCTCTAACAAAACTAAAATTGAAGAATACTACCCACTTCTTTCAGCCACACCAGTCTTGGAGTGGTAACATCTGGGAAATCCTGGCCTACAGGTCTGAGTATGCCAACTCCATGCCTCCACACAGCACCTTAGGCTTCTGAGGCATCCCTCCCAACTGCACCTACACCCTGAGATTTTAAGATGATAAATGACACCATTTCAATAGATGAGAAAATGACACTTATGTCGAGCACTGAGCTTCTGCAATAGCAGCCTCAGGCCAAAAACAGCCAGCCCTCTTGAGAGAATTAAGATTCCCTCACTAACTTGGGCTCAGTGAGATAGTAACCCAAGATCTTGCTTGTAGTAATTCCAATGGATTACTCACCTCCCTGCCCTCTCTCAAGTGTCCTTTTATACAGCACAGATGTAAGTGGCCAAGAGTTAGCAATAAAATAGTAGACTTAGGTAACACAGACAACCAAAACTCACAATCATTATCTGTTCTATCCAACTTCAAGATCACATGCGAAACCTCAGTTTTCCCTTCCGACAACATGAGGCAGGTCAGAAAACACTCACTCGCTTCACAGAGACGGTAACAGTACAGAGCCAAAGAGATTTATCCAAAGCTTGGGTCTCCCTGGCAGGACCCAGTGCTGCTCCTTCCCCCTCCACTGTCTAGCCCAGCAGAGGGGCTGGCAGGGAGAACTTCCCACAGGTTACGGCCTCAGGTGCCCCTGGGTATGCTTGCTGAGTCACCATGGACAAGAATCCAAGACACAGAACTCTACTTCCAAGTCAGGAATCTTTGACCCCCTCAATTGTGGTCAATTTCTCTAGCTTCTTCCTTCAAATTCTTTACTTAAAAAAGTAGTAAAACCAGGTTGTATCATAAAAATGACATTGAGGTGGGCAGTGTTAGGAAGAGAAACCCGGGGCCCAAAGGGCTCACAGTTAAGAGAAGCAGTAGCAGAAAAACTGATTAAGTAGTAAATACTTTGTTTTACAAATGTCTACATAAAAAAAGTCCCAAAATTATGGAGAAAATGGATGAGAAAGGAAAAAAAAAAACCAAAAACAACTATGGGTATGGTTAACTTACAACAGAAGCTATACAGTGTTATTTATTAATGATAATGCAGTGGTCTTCTTTAAAAAGACTTTGAAAGGGCATTTCCACCTCAGGCAAGTTATTTCATTTCTGTAAAACTTGGTTTCCTCATTTGTAAGAGAAAGTATTAACGATCCCTTAATTCTCTCATTATGGGTTGTGGTGAGGTGTGTAAGGTGCCATCAGATTGGGCGAGATACAGCCTACAATTTGGCGACATTAGTTCACTGTAATGCGGCACCTACCGCCCTATCTCCCGCAGTAAATGAAGCCCAGACTCTCCTTACAGATCTGTCAGAGCTTTTTAAGTGTCCCCACTGTACCATTCTGGCTGGATGAGGAGCCCAAAGGGGACAGCTGCTATTTTACATGAAGTGTTTTCTCTCCCTGTAGGATGGGAAGGATGTCTGTTCTACCCAAGTACCTACAAACATCTTGGCCCCAAGGGAATGAAGGTGGGGTTCAGCTGTTCCATCCATTAGGCAATTTTTTACTGCACAGCTCCCTTGCGTAAAATTTTAAGCTGTGTAACTAAGTGTAAGAAAAGTGCTCCCTTGAGGGGCTGATGTTCAAATAAGGGGCCATGCCTAGCACGTCTAAGACAAAGAGAACCATCTGTGTCAAAATAGACTGTCAACAATCTGAGGGCTCAGAGAAGATGACCCTGAGGGAAGTCTCCTGGAATTGGGGGTCTTGTTAGATTTCAAAATGTTAACAGCCCTAAGGTTGACCTTGACCAAGAATTAGAAGTTTGTACAGACAGAAGGGAAGCTGAAAGATAGGAATTCCCTCTGCAGTGGGTTCACGGGACAGGGATCAGGGGGCTGAACCAAAGACAGAAATGTGTGGGCTTTTTCTCTGGGAGGAAAATTTTGGGTACAAACAAGTTCTTAACTCTCTTGTGCACTGGAGAGAAATGAACCCCTCTGACCTAGTGAACTTCATTTTTGATCAAAAATTAAACTATGGCTTTCCCCATGAGTAGGGGAACTGTTTTATTTGACCACTCCTTTGGCTGGGTAATGTAATGAAAGCAATCTTCAAATATTTCCAGGATCAGAATTTGCTTGTTTTGCTTAAATTTTTTCTTAAACTATTCTGGGTGTTCCTTTAATAATTTTAATTCTTGAAATCTGACTATTTTCAGTAATAGTTATACGAAGTCCCTTAACATTTGTAAAATCCCAAAAGGTGAAATTTTTTAAGTGTTCTTTAGCATTTTATTAGTGTCATCTGTCAAAATCTACAGGCATTTTCAGTTTTAAGTTAAATATTCTGTTGGCGCAGCAGGTGTGCCCAGGGCAAGGGAAGCTGGCTTCCTGGTAGTTGACAATTATCTTCTTTGGGGACACATGAAGTCACGCCACATTATCTCATCCCAATACAGCTTCCAAGGCCCCAACCTTCTGCGCCATCGAGGTGAGCAAGCACCTCCTCCAGGTGCTTGCAGCAGCCTCTGCTGAATAAACAGCTCCTGTTGTAAGCAGCACGTCCTGCCTGTTAGGAGCTCTCTGGTATGAGCACTGTGATTGTGCTCCATGGGATATTTGGTAAGGGCTGATCTGGAACATATTAAGATTCTTGCTGGAACCAGAGTCACCTCCAGTCCTGGTCATCTTGAGCACTATGGGCTCCAAGACCAGGCTGGAAAGCCTACCTCGAAAACCTGTTCAGCAATCACAATTTGGTGATACATTTTGCAGAGCCATCTTACAGATTCCCAACTGGTAGAGAAGTAACACAGGGAAAGGGCCAAAGATGGGAGGTATCGGACAGTAGGCAAGGCCTTCAGATCCCAGGAAAGCATGATCAGAGTGCCATGCAACCCAGAACTTGAGGGATCTGCTGGCCAGTTGATTAACTGTTTCATTAATCTCATTCTTTTTCTTTTTCTTTTGTTTGCCTTACTATGCCTGACTCTCAATTCCACCAAAATAGATATTAACCCATGATCCAATCCTGTGTGAACCCAATTCCTAAGAGTTTAAGCGCTCATTTTATATTTAATAAAACTTAGAGTTTAAAGGCTGGCATCTAATTTGGAGAAACCCCTTTTAAAATAAAAAGGTAGATTTCTTTCCATATTGGTTAGCATGTGCAGTAACTGAATTCTTTAACATAATGTGTATCTATGAAATACAAACCAAACTTCTTGGACAGGATTCTTTACAATGTGTATTATTCACACCTACCTCTGCCCTTGTCCCACCTGTCGCAATCTCACTTTATCCAATCTAGGCTCAAATGATACCATCTAAGAGACATTTTTCTTGTCCACCTTCTCTAAAATATCTTCTCCAAATCTGTCACTTTGCCTTATTTATGGTGACATCTGAGATGTAATTCATATATCATACAATTCACCCATTTAAAATATACAATTCAAAGGTGCTTACAGAGTTGTGCAACCATCACAATAGAACATTTTCATCACTCCCAAGAGAAACCCCACACCCATTACCAGTTGCTTCTCATTGCCTACCAATCCCCACACCTTGCCCTAAACCAACCCCCGACCCCCAGCTTGTGTCTACCCCTATACCAAATCTGTCCTTCTTCCTACACTACCCCATCCCTAACTCCTAACCCCTAAAGCTACCCCTACCCCAAATTTAACCCTACCCCCTTCACCCCATCTCTACCCCTATCTTAAATCTACTCCACCAATCTACCCTACCATCCCCTACATTAATCTACTTTCTGTACCTACAGATTTTCCTCTTTGGGACATTTCACATAAATGGAATGAATAGAATATGTGGTCTTTTGTGACTAACTTATTTACCTTAGCATAATTTTTCGTTTTGTTTTTGTTTTTTTGAGACAGGGTCTCACTCTGTCACCCAGACTGGAGTGCAGCGGCATGATCTCAGCTCACTGCAACCTCCACCTCCTGGGCTCAAGTGATTCTCCTGCCTCAGCCTCCTGAGTGGCTGGGATTACAGGCACGTGCCACTACTGTCCGGCTAAATTTTTTTTTTGTATTTTTAGTAGAGACGGGGTTTCACCATGTTAGCCAGGCTAATCTCGAACTCCTGAACTCAAATGATCCACCCGCCTTGGCCTCCCAAAGTGCTGGGATTACAGGCGTGGGCCACCGCGCCTGGCTACCTTAGCATAATTTTTCAAGGGTTCATCATGTTGTAGGACGTATCCATACTTCATTCGTTTTTATAGCCAAACAATATAATATCTCATTGTAAGGAGAGATTATATTTTAATTTTTTAGCTGATAGACATTTGGGTTGTTTTCACTTTTTGACCATTACGAATAATGCTACTATAAATATTCATGAAGAAGCATTTATGTGAGCATGTGCTTTCATTTTTCTTGGGTTAAATGTTTTATAGGTATAATAGTAGCTTTGTGAATTTTCTTGGAGGACAGTTGTTGAAAATCTCATACTTTGAGCCCATCAAAATCTAATTGTTAAATCAAAAGATGAGACACAGCATACTGTTCAGAAATCATTCCAATCACTATTCCCTAAATAAGCTGTGATACCATGTAATACCATTCATCATTAGACTGGTTTAATGTTCTTCACTCCCAGAAACGCCAGTTAACATTAAATTCTAATTAATTGCCTATAGAAATTTTCAAGTATTCAAGTGTACTTTAAACACAGAAACAAATTTAGGGATTTAAATATGATTATTTGGGTAGTTGTTTCTGTTTCTTGCATGTGACTCAAATATGAGTTAAATGGGTCTCTTTTAAGTGTTTTTTTCTCCAGTCACTCAGCCCTTTCAAAAGAAATATTTTTAATACATATTTTTAAGAGACAGGGTCTGGCTGTCTTGTCCAGGCTGGATGGCTATTCACAGTTGTGGTCATAGCTCACCACAGCCTAGCACTCCTGGCTTCAAGCAATCTCCTGCTACCTTAGCCTCCTGAGTAGTTGGGGTTACAGGTACATGCCACCATGCCCAGCTAGTCACTCATATCCTTTTGCTTGCTCATACATATACTCATTTTTTTTTTGCTTGATGATACAGTCTAACTTATGTTATAAAGAACTTTGCATTTGCATGTATATTTTCTGCATGTCTCCACCTCTTTTTAAAGACATGTTAAGATCTTAACTTCTTAAATTGTTCATTCCTTATATGCTATAAACTGTCTAGAGAAGCCTTCGCAATCTTTAAAATGTCAACATGAGGACTTTTAAACTGGATTAATATGGTCAAGGCAAGCTTTATGAAAATAATAATAGCTAACTCTCATATAGCACCTTCCGGGTAGGCACTTTCTGTATATCAATTGATCATCAGAACAACCCTAGGAATAAAGTCCTATTATCATCCCCATGCTACAGATAAGGAAACAGAGAGCTGGTATCACTTGCCCGAGGTCACACAGCTGGTTACTGGGCCAGCTAGCTCTGGCATCCAGGCTCTAAGCTATCACATCACACTGCTTCTTACGATGATAAAGGGGGATGCTAGCATCACATCTTAACACACGGTTTTAGTGGGCAGCCATTTCAACTACTACTCTCAAGCTAAGAAAGGTGGATTTAATAAGCATTTTTAAGAATCACAAGAAAGAAGGGAGGAGGGGAAGAAAAAAGAAAAGTAGGTAGAGATAGATATCCCAAGCTAACTAAAGAGGTAGCACTTTTCTCTTACCAGCTGGGATGAAGATCTATTCCCCAGTCTACATGATTGCCCACTTACACTATTGGACTTCACTTTTTGAAGGAAGAATAATGTGAAACCATGTTACACTCCAGAGCCATTTATTATCCACCCGGGAGGCAAGACAGCAAATCTCACACAGCACAGTCACAACTGACCACTAAATGAAACCTCATTGACATTTGAAAAGAGAAAAAGTTCATAAACGTGCTTTAAAGATACACCATAATCACGTAACTAGTAGAGAAACCACAAGCTATTATGTAATATAAACCTATAGAAGTCACAGTTCCATCCTTATTATTTTCCTTGCAGTTTTTATGAGATGGGTAACGACTAAGCCACAGTGAGAAGGCACAACCTGCTCAGTGGGTGAGTCAGCCCCTGCTACCCTCCCCACTTCCCTCCCAGATCATCTTGGGATCCAATCACACCTGTGCTGCTCATGCTGGCTACTCTATGCTATTCTACAAATACAATCCTCTATTTCGGATCTATCTCACCCAGCAAACTCTTTAATTCAGTGGTCCAGCCTCCAGAGCCCAGCATTCTGCTAGCTATTTCTTTGAAAAACAGTCACTCACACAAAACTAAATTGCCATAATGGCTTGATGTGATGTCCATCTTGGCCAAGACCATGAGGAGGTTAGGATTCAAGGTCTTTCTCAGTTCATGTCAAGACAACAGTGAGCAGAACTGGGGTCTAATACTGACCCAGGGATTTTGCCATTTTACTAAAGATTAGAATGAGCACAAGACTGGGAGTCTCGTACCTGGTGGCCTCAACACAAATTCAAGGCAGGGCCCAGGGGGAAGTCCCTTTTCCTCCCTGGTACTCAATTTCGTCTGCTTTAAAATAAAAGAATTGGACCAAAAAATATCTAAGGATCCTTCCAGCTGTCAAGGTCTCTGGCTGTGTCCCTCTTTCTCTTGCATGATCTGTCTACCCTACCTATGACAAGTTCAAGCTAACCTGGGTGAGAGGGTCTGTGGTCACAGACCAGGGCATGCTTGATGAGTCCACAAGCATTACACACTGATGGCTGTGTCTTCAACATCACACTCCAGCTCACCAAGCTCATCTACCCTAGGCTACTTAGCAAAGCCCGCAGCTCCACACCCTACCCTCAGTCACCTGTCTCATGAGAGACACAATCATTTCATCCAGCCACCCACCCACCTTTGCATCGACTATGCATCAGCTCACAGCCTACATTGCAGGCTCAGGTTCACACTTTCTTCTCCAAGTGACTTGATCCTATCTCCACTCCCCAGGGATTTGCCAGGGACATCAACATCATCAGAAACATTAAACACTCATTATGCATCCAACATTTTAGTATCTACTATGCATTAAGATGACAAGAAAAGGCCTGGAACAGTCCCTCAACTTCCCACCACCACATGCACCAACCTTCCTGCAGCAGCTCCTAGCTTTCCTCCTCCCCTTAAGATGGGAAGAACTCTGCCTTCTTATGGATCAAAATTCCACCATCTGAGCTCTGGATCCTACCTGAATGTCGGGACTCCAATCTAATAGTGACCCCCTTTCTCTGCCTCCCATTCTCCCAGCTTCAACCTCCCTGCCTACAGGTTCCTTCTCAACAGCATGTTCAATGCTGAAATCATTTACCTACAATGACCACAACAGTGAGGGGGATGGACCCAGGAGTCAGAAGACACGCAGTAAGGATGTGGCTCATGCCAAGGTGGCAGCAGCAACCAGGTGGAGGAGACGGCCCTGAACTCAGGCAGCAGGGGTAGAAATCGAAGGCAACAGACCCAAGTCACATTTGAGAGGTGTGGCATAGATGACTTTCTCTATCAGAAAATATATGTTTTAATAGTTTCTGACTCAGCTAAACAAAGTGCTAGGCCAGGGAGATGGATGTTTTTAGGTAGGAGAATCTGTGGACAGTCATCTAACTTGTATTATATAATTACATACCTACTCAGAAATTTAAAAGCTGCTCTGTTTCTAGGGCAGAAATTGATACACAGGGCATTCCTGTAGCTCAAACTGTATGTCTACCCAGCAGCTGCCCACATGGAGCACACAGAGTGTGCAGAGGTACACTAAGAACATGGTGTAGCAAACCTATGAAATCCACACTGGTTCTGCACTCCCAGTGCACACAGAGGAACATATATGCACACACAAGCATAATTACCTGCACTGCCATCCTCCTCTGAGGAGCCATTGAGTGTCAAACAGGTCGGCTCACACAGGGCCTCCGAGGAGATCCTGCCATGCCACAGCTGTGAAAACCTCCCACTGGATGGAGCAAATTATTTAGTGCAAGCCTGGCAACACTTTGGAGGACAGCTAGAAACACAGGTTCTCCAGATTCAATCCATGGAGAGAGACACAAGAATTGAACAGCAAGAACCCTGGAGTAAGAGGCGGGAGAACCAGGTTCCAGCACTAGTTCTGCCACTCACGAACTTGGTGCCTTTGGCCATCACTCTACCTCTCAGGGCCTCAGCTCTCAAGAGGGGATATAATAAAGGCTGCCCTTCCACAATCCTGGAGTTACGGCAAGAGTCATGAGGCAAGGGAGAGAAAAGAGGTCTGAAAATTAAAAGGCAGTATAATGTGAGTTACAAGAAGTATTAAAGATCAGTTTGGGTGTCACGCTCTGTCTGATGGGAGGCCATTCTTAGATGCCCAGGACTGTCCCTCACGTTGCAGGTTCTTCTGCATCCTAACCAATGCCCAATCTATGTGGTCCTTCTCCACAATACCCCATCCCCTCTGCGTAAAAAAAAAAAAAAAAAAAAAAAAAAAAAAAAAAAAATCTTACAAGCATTTCAAATTGCCCTAAGGAGGAAGCACCACTCCCAGCTGAGATTCACTCTCTAGACCAGATTTCTTACTTGTACATTCCTCCTTCTCTACCAGATCTATGTTAACATTCCTTTTGGGGTTAGATCTGGGAAGTTCTCTCCTCCCTAACAATCTCTCCTTGATTGACATCATCCATTCCCAAGGCTTTAAGTACCATCTACAGGTCAAGACCTGTTTTACCTGCATTGTACAGTGACTAGACAGCTGTACTTGGATGTCAGAAGCAGGGTAGGAAATTCTTAGACATAACAGGTTCCAGATTAACTCTTTGATTTTCACCCCAGGAGTGTCTCTTCCCTCCCTCCCTCCCCACCATTTTCTCAGAGTCAGCAAATAGAACTTCCATCTACCTAGTTTCCCAAGCCAAAAACCCAGAAGTGCCCCAAGCCAGTTAACAGCATACAGTCTAGAGTTAGGGTGCCCAAGTTCACATCATGTTTGCCAACTGCCAGCAATGTGCCTTAGGGAAGATGTATAACTCTGCTGTGATTCCATTGCCAAATCGATAAAACTGAGATACTGTTCTAATGGCAATTAAATAACATTCATATATCACTTATGATACTAAGAAACATTCCCTCTTATTACACATATCAAAGCAGGGAAATATTTTTGAAATACATTAATACACTTTTCTCTTCCACATTTCTTTTATTATGACATTCTCCTTCCTCAACTCAAGGCATTAATTTGTCTCAAGTGGATTAGGATTATTATAGTAAGAAGGCAAAGACAAGGGACAAATGCCACAGAGTTCAACTTCTGACGATCAAAACAGGATTTTTGGTTCTCATCATGATAATTGTCTTGAAATCCTGCCTGCTGCCGTGGAGAAAGGAACATTCAAAAGTTTGTTAGATTCCTACTCAGATATCAAAAGTGAGGTTTAAGGAATATGAATTTTGCACCACGGTCAGAGAGAATTCAGGATGTAAAGTGACAGAAGTCCTGCTTGCCACAGGGGACTGGGAGGGAAGTCTGAAGGAAGGGTCACAGAGGAACCAAGGGAAGCATCCAGTGTCCTCACTCCCCACGCAGGCCCTTTACCCCCACCTCCTGGTTCTAGGACAGGTTTAAGGGAATCCCCGGACCAGACTAAGGAAGAAGCCCAGCCTAAAGTGGGAAGCTAAGTTCAGCTTTGGTAGGCTGCTGTTTAAGATAACAGCAGACCAGCATTGTTGGAGGAGGCAACTGACAAACCCATAGATGGGACTAGGGGCAGGATGGGAGGTGGAATTTGCTGCTTTGTCAAAGTTACAAAGGGTCTTCTAGGCATCTTCTTTAAGAATAAACCATCTATTCTTCTTACAGATTTCCTATGTGAGAAATCCTACAATGTCTTACAAAAAAAAAAAAAAAAAGTCACTTTAGTGATTTACTACCATGACAGTAAAGACATCTTTCATTAGTTCTAAGAACATTGCATCATCAGCCCACCTCAGTTCTAGAGGAAAGAGCTCTAGAGAATGGGAGCACCTGGATTCTAAATGGACACTGCCACTTAGCCTACATGACCTAGACAAGTTTTTGAACTGCAGTGGGCCCACAACACACCTCACAAGGGTATTATGCCAAACCAAGCTGCGGCGTGACCACAGTTCAGATGGAAAGCACTGGAGTATTTTGGTTATTATCAACCATCATAGTATGAAGCTATTAGTAAGCTTCTATTAATGCGGCTCCAGAGTATCTAGATACCAGGAGAATGGGAGAGGGCCATGATCCTCTTCTCTGGCCAGTTGAGTTAGAATCCTGGCTCAATTACGGAAGCCACATTTTGTGAGATACTTAGAAAAATTGAAATATATTCTGAGAAAGTCAATCAGAATAGTAAACTATCACATGAAGAATGCTAATGAGATGAGGAAGAGTTTAGCTTAGAGAAAAAAGACTAAAAGACCATTCCCAGAATAGTCTGTTCTAGCAGCTGCTCCAGAAAAGAGGCAGGCCCTGGGGCTGTGGTAGGCGGCAGGGCGGCTGGTATCTCTTCACCTCTAAGAGCTTTCAAAAGTGGAATGGCTGCCTCCCGGACACACTAGAAGTTTCCAGCCTAGACCGGGTACCATGCGTTGAAGATGCTGAAAGATGAAACCCTGTCCTATGCTGTTTGACCTGAAGAGCCTTCCAACTTCAGAAAGAAAAAAAATCTTCACTTTATGCACTACATCAACACATACTCCATAAAATAAAATATAAGGGGCTCTATAAATATAAGGAAGTAAAATGGACAAAATTGTAGAAGTGACAACCCCACACAGGCAGGAAGAAAAATCTCTGCTTTAGATTGCTGAGCTGGAGTTCGTACACATCAGGTAATTATGATGGATTAATATGTGCAATGACAAATGGAATAAAACTCTAGGAGCCCAATGACCCAGTGGGGAAGCAGAAAAAACCCAAGTGAGCATATATTGATCCCCAGTATCATAACTGAAGATCAGTACCATACATTTAAACTAAATGTGGCTAGAGAGACTCTAAATAGTTCAAACACTTATATTAACATTCTCAGGAACACAAGGTCAGGGGTGCAGTCATTCTTAGCTAGGAAGGGTGACTAAGCAGAGAAGTCCTGGGTGCTGGGATTCCACCTCTCTCCTTCTCTCTGCTACCAGGTGCAAGACATTTTCTCAAAAGACATCCCATAATTCTAAGTATTCTTGGTACTTGCTCTTGTAGAGAAGGTTTAATTCCCTTTTTAACCAAAAAGGACATCTTTTTAAAAGCAAGTCGTCAATCATGAATCATTTTATTCTCTAGTTCTGGGAATACGGAGGATCAAATTAATTTCCGTCATCTTTTGGCTGTAAGTACACCCCTCCCTCTGGCTTCCAACATTATCGATCTGTAATAGGGGCAGGAGCCAGGAAGGTTCAAAGGCATTTGCTTTTAAGCCTGTCCACTGTGGTTCTAAAGGACACAGACATGGGGCTTTCTCCTGGCCATGCTGCATTGCCTGCAGACCTTTCTGCAGTATTCCTCACCCAGAGAGGTTCCCTGACTTCCCGAGTATCTGCTGTGGACAAAGACCAGGTAGACTAGCCATACACTGGGACTTAAAATCATGGAGATAGTTAAAATTAAGAGCTTTGGGGAGTTCCTTTAAGTCAAAACACTGTTCATTATCATACTGAAACTGTCCTTACGAACTGTATAAAATTAATCAGGGAAGAAGGGAGTGGGAAAATGAAAATAAACCAAGCTTGCAGCACATTCAGTGTTCATGAGGTCGGCTTGCTTTCTGACTCTCTTCCTCATAGTTATGTGGTGCCTACTGTCCTAGAATTACAGACACCCTGTTACAAGACTATAGCTCCCGTTCACTGCTCTATAGATAACAACTTGAATATTAAAAAACATTTTCCATTTAAGATTTTCTTTCAGAGATCTGGGAAGTTCTCACTTCCCTAACAATCTCTCCTTGACTGACATCATCCATTCCCAAGGCTTTAAGTACCATCTACAGGTCAAGACCTGCATATCAGTGATACTAACATAGCTGGTCTGAAGGACCTCAGGAGAAACTAACTCAAAGAACGCAGTTTCCACATCCTGATGATTTCATCACCCTTCCTCCAACCAGTTCACAACCCCAGTTGTCTAGCCCCTTGCCCTCTGTGATCCCCTTAAAAACTCCAGCCCGGAACTCCTCAAGGAGGTAGATTTAAGGATCTCCTCCCATCTCCTCTCTTGGTGCCCTGTGATCATTAAACTCTTTCTCTGCTGAAAACCCTGCTGTCTCAGTGTAACTGGTCTGTTACTGTGCAGTGGGCATATGAACCTGTTGGTCCTGTAACAGTATATGTTTATTATATCCTAATAGAATCAAAGAGCTACTAGACAGTGCAGTGCTCTTTAACCCAGCCCAGACAGATGACACTAATAGAGGGACAATGGCCTGCACTCTCAGTTATATTCCCTAAGATGGAATGGCCACCTTCTCTCATCTTCACCCCACTGTAAAGGTACAATGACAAGGACCCCAGCAGGGGCCCGTGGGACAGCTTTTTCCTCTGAAATATGAACCAGTCCACAAAGATCACTGCATATGTGGCTTTAGACACTTCCCTAGACATTAAACTCGTTATCTTACTTTTGACATGCATCCCTATCAATAAAGAAAACTGTGAACATGCTTACAGTTTATAAATTGTTTTCTGTGACACTGTACTATATTATGCATAGTATAAAACATATACAAATATTTTAAGTTTTAAAAGATGTAAAAAAAATAAAGTTTTAATATTTTCTTCACATACTCTAGTGAATCATCTTCCAAAAACTAGTACACCCCAGCAGTTTGAAGATTGCTGCTCTAACCAACTGATTCACTACTGCAAGCACCAGAAGGGACTATCACTTCCAGCCACTTAAGAAAAGCTGCTTTCTGGCATCCACCACATGATCAGTGGTGTCTGGCTAGCCATCTTTCAAAAAACTGGCTATATACAATCAAATAATTATTTGGTTCCTGCAATGGAATATATTATTTTCTGTTTAAGTTTACAGTGTCACCAAAAGGGCAGTGAAGTCCACATTTAAACGCTATTCTGGGGCTGCTCAGCCACTAACAGTGCAATTTCACTCTAACTGTAGAACTGAAAGTGGCTTGTTTTCCATATATAATAAATGCATAAGCATAGTGTAGTTTATGCTGTATTTCCTCTAGACAAATTGAAAATAGAATCATAGAAGTTATAATTGGTTGCCAAGCACAAACCTATTAAAAAGTCCAAAAGAATTTCACTGAGCACATAGAACTGGCTATCCTTATACTGTTCACTTGGCCCTGAAAGTAAAATCTGTTCTGAGGACAACCTATAAATGGAATCTTACTCAACTATGAATTCTTCCATCGTTTCCTTCTTTTGGATACTGTGACATGATGAGGGATACGACACCTATGATGTGCCATCAGTAGTATCACCACCACTGTGCCTGACATTCAGCAAACCCTCACTCTGTGCCAGAAATCATACTAAGCATTTTCATTTATCAACTGATTTAATTCTAACAATTTAGTGAGTTAGACATGACATTTATGCCTATCTTAGAGACACAAACCCTGGTGCAAATTGAGGTGAACTTGAGGAACTTGCTCAGGGTCACACAGCTACTGTGTTTTAAGAACTTAAGCCAGTCTCGTTACTGTCCCTGGACACTCAACTCTTAGCCGCCTCGCTTCCCAGCATGTTCCTTTGCTGCAAAACTCAGGCCCATTGTCAGACTAGGTTTTCAGCTGCTCTGTCTTCTGGGATATAAATGTGAAAATACACAGTAGAAAAAGAAAGAGTGGTTAACACAGCATGAACGGCATTACTACGATGTAAATAGCAATGCCATTTCATCCTGCTAGGCTTCACATTCTATTAGCTTTTTTTTAATGAAAATTATTTTGGACACACCTTGAAAAACTAAATCCTACTCACATGTCAGCACCACTATTAATTCCAAAAGAAATCCACGTAGGGTGACAGGTTTGACTTTGACATCAGGAAAATGCTGTGTAACTAGAACGGCGTGTAGGAGCCACAGAAGCCCACACCCAGGAGGGTTCTGCCTGCACAGGGCTCCGTGTTCAGTGCTCCAGTACTTGAGCCCATTTATGCCTTACAGTGACCTGAGGAAACAAGTGCACACACACATGCCCTTGCTCCAATAAAGAAATGGCACACCTTAAGTGAAGGAGCTTGACCCGGGTGAAGCTAGGACGCTAACTGGGGTCTGTGCTAGTCCACCTCACACACAACCAAGAGTGCTCCAAGAACAAGTCATGATTGACCAACCCAGTGTGTGCAGGTTTTAGCAAGACTTAATACACATGAACACTTGACTCAATGTTTAGTTCTACCAGATTAAGTGACTAGTACCTGGAGAAAAAACTGCTCCATGCACATTACAGGAATCTATGCACATTACAGGAATCTATCAGATTACCACTTCTAGATAAGAACAACACAACAGACTCGTTACATCTGCAGTGCATCAAGCTAGGGAGACCTGATCTATTAGATGCAAAAATTAGAATTCAAAAAGATAACATTCACAAAATAACAGAACACAAGTACAAGGGTGAAATTTAATATGGATAGAATCCTGCTCAGCATACCAAAGGGAAAAATCAATCAATTGAGCAAGTGCAGGATGAAGGCAACATACCTTAAGAACAGTCTGAATTTACACTGACAGAAAGCAAATTAGAGGTTACCTGGGGATGGAGGGAGACTTTGAAAAAAGAAAAAACACAAGAAAACTTTCAGGATTAAGGAACTGTTTGCTATCTTGATTGTGGTGATGGTTTCAGGGATGTATACTATACAATGTCTAATTGTATGTGCAATTTAATGTGTGTGACTTCACTTTAAATATGTGTAGTTTATTGCTAGTTATTTACATCCCATTAAAGCTGCGATTAAAAACAGTTCTTGAGTGTGCATGTGGGTGGGGCAGGGAAAGGATGGAAATTTAGTGGCTTGTAAACTTATAATAAGTAAACAACGTGAAACACCTGCCAAAAATAAATGCATTTTCAGGCTCCATTAGAAATTCTGCATGAGTACCTCATCACCTCACATTCTGCAGACCACATCCAGCGACCATCAACATCAGACAGAAAGACCAGATGACATCTCAGGGTGGCCAGATAGGAGAGTGTCTGAAAAGCCATGCTCATAAGGAATGGCAGTGGGAGCCAGGAGGCTTGGGCCAGAGTGGGGGGCAAGGACAGAAGGGGCTGCCATATAAGAAAATGATCATTATCCTGGACAGCTGCACAGGAAGAGCTCAGATCCATGCCTGAAGGCAAATAGAGATTCAGTAAACTGCTGTGTGATACAGAAACTCCTGACAATGAAAGCTGTTAAAATGTAACACATTTGAGAAAGCATCCTATACTGGGAATGGTAGGGCAGCATCCAAAAGACCACTTGCCAGAACACAGTATCCTGCACAACTAATTTCCACCGGGTGACGCAGGCTCTCTCCTTTCTAACATGCTGTGCTTCCCCAGGTAAAATAGTGAATATTAAGAAACTAAAATATCTCTTAGCTTTGTGATTTCAAGTTGAGATTTAACCTCACAAATCATGTTGGGTACACTGCAGATATGCAACTGTTAATAATATTTATGACCTCTGCAGGGTCATAGAAGGCAGGCAAAGGAAACTGCCTCTCCTATTCTTTCCTAAATGCATAATTTTAAAAGGAGATGGCAATATCCATTTACTATCAGTTTCTTTTAAAATAGGGATGTCATCATTAGCCATATTCACTGCACACTTAAATAACTTTCCCCTACTCAGAAATTTTAACAATAAAACTAGCAATTTGAATATGATAGGTAGACACAAACAATAATACCATCTAAGGATCAAAAACAATTTCACAAAACCTTAGTGCTGTAGCATCCCTAGGGGAGGGAGATAGGTGTGCACTGGCATGGCTGTGCAGGAGGTCACAGAACGAGAGACCCAGGTGAGCAGGGAAGAACAAGGACAAGTGAACAGCCCAGAGCATCCCAGGAAGGAATCTGAATGTGGAATGCTCAGGGCATGTTCAAGAAATAAGAGACAGGGCCGGAGAAGAGATTAAAAACCATTCCTGTGTTCAGACATTTTAAGCATCTCTCATACCTTGTCCTAAAGCAATTCTGACTAACCCTGACTTGAAATTATATTGAAAGGAAAGAAAAGTTCATCCAAAATTCAGGGCTGACTGAAGCCCTGGTTTCAGACTTTACTATAAAATTCACCCAGTCATTGCTCCCTACTCACTGACCTCCCCAAGGACTCCACCATTCACTGTACTCAACCATAGCCCATCAATCTGTCAGCTGTAACAACTGTGCCCAAAGTCTTACAGCACTCAAGAGCTTTCAAAGGTTCCTCATGACTTCTCACTGGATCCAAGTTCCTCTCAGAAGCAAGGCCAATGTTCCCCTCAAAGTGTGAAGACGCTGAGAACCACAGAGGTCAGAGAGTCTACCCCTGGACACATGGCAGGTTGGGAGAGAAGAGGTTACCGGGGGCAGACCCTTGCATACTCCTGCATAGCATACCACTTACAGGAAAAACCTGGCTGCACACTCATATCAGCATGAGGACATTCTCTCACTGAAAACCTGAGGCTCAATTAGGAAGCACTCCACATCCCCAACCTCCCCAAACAATGTAACAGCCCAGAATAACAAACCACCTTATGCCAAAACTGAAGGAAGAAACCAACATTATTTTATTTAAAACTTGATCTCAAAGCAACATGAAGATTTAGGTCACCTCTGTATAATTCTTTTATGAAAGATGTATTTCCAAAGATCCAAGTTCAACAGAATCTGCAGCCTGGAGTTGATTGCAAAAGTCCTGAGTCCATTCTCATGCATCCCAGAGCATTCCATCCCCATCATTAGGAAGATAAAGTTGTCAATTCTATTTTTAATTGTCGTTTTGACCTCCAAAAATGGAAAATGCATAGCTTCCTCGCTCCCTTTCCCTTCTGCAATGTATTTCCACAATCAGGAATTTCTCTCATTGCCCTGAGGAGTCAATGTGCTCACTAAGGGTTGTCCCGGCAACAGAGGACAGCCTGTCACTTCCACTCATACTATCAGCCTTGCAACCTCTTCCCTCCTGTTTACCAAGAGGGACACTTTTGGCTTTTTCACGATGGACACTCATTTCCATACTGCTTCCCTGGAAGACCATCAAATTCTCTACATGCTCTTCACACTTATGGGGATCCAAATCAAGCAAGAGACCCTCCTCCAAAAGCCCAACCAGGACCACTAACTAGAATCCCTATCCTTGCCGAGCACAGGCTCTCACCCTCATGGGCTCCAGATCCCATCTCCAGGATGGCTCCCACTCTAGCAAGGGTGCATTTCCTTCCTCACCAGCCCCACCCTCCACAGGCCTCCAAGCTGCACACCCCTCCCCAGGACCCCAGGCAACAGCAATCTCATCTTTCATTATTAGTCACAGCTGGCAACACAGCAGAGACAGATGGGAATGTGGGTGCTCTATTACCTTGGCTACCTGAGCAAATAAATTTGCTCTGCAGCATCCCCACTCCCTTTCAGAAAAAAAAAAAAAAAAGCACAAATAAAACACATGGCTCAAAAAAGCAATCAGACACCGCCAGCCAAATAAGATGGCACACTCCCACCAACAAGGCTGGAAAACACACCAAAACTGTAAGGACAAAGATCTATCCCTTTTGCCCCTTAGTGCTACTTGGGGGACCAGAATCTGCTCTGTTCTGACAAGACTGGGGCTGAGCAGACAAAATTTAGAAAGGCGGTAGGGCTTCTTTGCTAATGCAGGAAGCTCTGGGGCAAACAGATTGGGTCTAAATTCCATTGCTACCCATTAAGGGAGGTAGAACAGCTTCTTGGCTAATGCAGGAAGCATTGGGCAATCAGATTGGGTCTGGGTTCCATCTCTGCCCATCTAGGGAGGTAGTATCATTTTTCTCAGGTAATGGAGGAAGCTGTGCAGCAAAGAGGCTTGGGTCTGAACTCCATCTGTACCCAGTTACTGTCTTCATGACCTTGGAGAACTATACAGCATCCGAAAGTCTGTATCCTCATCTGTATTGTGGGGATAACTAATCTCAGACAGCAACTCTGAGAATTAGATGCATTAATGAGAATAATTCCTATTCTTTCTTGAGCACCAATCATATGCGCTGGGGTAAAGCATGGAAGACAAAAGAAATAGAACATAACACTGTGCCACAAAGTCTCACACTTTATAATTCCCTGCCTTTCATCCATACTATACACAGATAAGTTCTTTCCACAACAAGCTAAGTTTCTGATGAGAAGGTATTCTTATCCTTGGAAATGTACAGGAATATGGAGAAGAAAATATCATTAAGAAACAGGACCCAACAGAGAAAAATTTTTCTTTGAACATCTCTTGTATCATATTATTTCCTTATCCAAGACACTAAAATTTCTCCATTGCCCTATGCATTTCTCAAACAGTGTTGCACAGAATATTAGTCCCTCGAAATAATCTTTGAAAACAGTTTTGTGTCTAAATATGATTTGCAAACCCAGCATAATGGATCCCTATCTTGGAAACTCAGAAGGCGTGTCAACATAAGGGCTCTGGGAAGCTCTGCCTTAAAGGAAGACGTTTAACTTGGTTAACCCACGGTTTCCCAAACTCGTTTGGCCAACTTTGTACTGTGTTAATAGAATACATTTCTTCCCCAAAGTTCACCCCAGCCTGCAAAGGCCTCCACAGTCTGGCTTCACCTTGTTTCTAACTTTATAGCCCAGAACACCCCTGCAGATCCATTCACCATGTAAGTTAAACTTGCCTAGGTACAGTCTCCTGGCCATGTCTTTTTGTTTATAATAGCTTTATTAAGATATCATTCACAGAACACACAATTCACTCATTTACTGTGTATAATTCTATGATTTTTAGTACATTTGCCAAATTGTGCATCCAGCAGCACAACCAATTTTTAGAACACTTCATCACCCGCCACAACCACCCCCCAAAAAAACATAACTCTCAGAAATCATGCTTCATTTTGCCTCAACTTCCAGCCCTAGGCAGCTGTAAATCTACTTTCTGTCTCTATAGATTTGCCTATTCTGGACATTTTATAGAAATGGAATCAGACAACACGTGGTCTTTTGTATCTGGCTTCTTTGATTTAGCATATGTTCAAGGTTTATCAATGTGGTAGCATGTATCAGTTCTCTGTTCCCTTTTATGGCCAATAATATTCCATTGCATGGATATTCCTCATTTGATTTATCCATTCATCAGGTGATGAACATATAAGTTGTTTTCACCTTTTGGCTATTGTGAATAACACTGCTAAAAACATGTGTAAGCTTTTGTGTAAATATGTGTTCTCAGGCCGGGCATGGAGGCTCATGCCTATAATCCCAGCACTTTGGGAGGCCAAGGCGGGTGGATCACCTGAGGTCAGGAGTTCGAGACCAGCCTGGTCAACAAGGCAAAACCCTGTCTCTACTAAAAATACAAAAATTAGCTGGGTGTGGTGGCAGGTACCTTTAATCCTAGTTACTCGGGAGGCTGAGGCAGGAGAACTGTTTGAACGTGGGAGGTGGAGGTTGCAGTGAGCCAAGATTGCACCATTGCACTCCAGCCTGGGCAACAAGAGTGAAACTCATCTCAAAAAAAAAAAATGTGTTTTCATTTCTCTTGGGTGCATACCTAAGAATGGAATTGCTGGGTCATAGGGGGATTTTTGTTTTACTTGGCAAAAAAACCATCAGACTATTTGCCACAGCAGTTGCACCAATTGACATTCCCACTAGCAGGGTGTAAGAATTCGAATTTCTCCACATCCTTGCCAACACTCATTATCATATCTTTGATTGTAGACATCCTAGTGAGTGCAAGGCAGTATCTTGTGGTTTCGTGATGCCTTTTGACGCCCCACTTCTGAGGTCATGGTCCACTACTCCACCCACCTAGAGGCCCTCTTCTCACTCTGTGCATCCTACCAATTCATCAAGACCCAGCTAAAATCCTAGTTTTCTCGGACGATCTGTGACATTAGGTCTCCAAGTGCAATTTAAATGACACCGTGGCACAGTTTCTATTTATACTTCCTGCAATTATAGGCTTCTTGGCCTACGTACGTCTTTTCTCTCCCACCAGACAGTGAGCCCCTTAAGAAGCAGGGTGAGGTCTTACACTTCCTAGTGGCCAGTATTGAGTCTATCAAATAACTGATACTTTATAAACATCTGCTGATAATGATTTGATGGAGGACCTGAGGTTGGAGCTGAGGAAGGTAAAAATGAGTGAGTGGGCCTTCTGGGTCTCAGACAGGGAAGGAGGAGTAGAAAGCACACAGCTAAGAAGTGGAGGTAAGCCCCTTCCTCACAGGATTCTCATGCAGTGGACAGAATTCATTAAAATGACGTTTCATAGGATTTTAACACCCCCTTTTTCTTCACTGTGAATCTGCATTCACCCTCAAGCCCAGACTTGGTGAATATGACAGAGATAGGGACAGTGAACAAATCCTCTTCTCTTACGGCTATCTCCTCTAACTTTCCTCCAGCACTAGCAGTTCTCTCCTGGAACTCTTGGGGGGTGGGTATGGGGGGGAATAAAGATCTATACTTAGTCCCTCATGCTCTCACAGAGTCTCCCCACCCACTCAAAGCATCAAGAGTTCCTGTGTGAGCCACATCAAGAAAGAAAATCCAGTCCCCAGTGAATCAAGAGAATCACTAAGTCCAAGGCCACCTGAGTTGTAGTCTCCAAAGACTGAAAACTATTAATGTTAGTTTCTTACACCTTTCATTTCACCCAGCTGTTAGGCAGGCTCAAATTCAAAGTACACTGTGCTAGCCTATGGCTACTTGAACCACATAATTATTTCAATGACTACTGATGAGTCAGAAAAAGCACAACAGACAGTTGACAAGTACTGTTGAATGAATGTGTTCTAGTATCTAAAACTGATAGAGAAGACCCATACAGGAAATACAGCAAAAACTTGTCCTGCATCTAACCAATGGGTCACCCTTCTTTCTTGGCTCAACAGATTCTGCTGAGGCTTCCAATGTACATCTCAGATCAATAACAGAAACCCTGAGCTGCTGACAACAGAAGTAATTCAAAAATAGCTCTCAGTCGTGCGTGGTGGCTCACGCCTGTAATCCTAACATTTTGAGAGGCTGAGGCGGGTGGATTACCTGAGGTCAGAAGTTCGAGGCCAGCCTGGCCAACATGGTGAAACCCCGTCTCTACTAAAAATACAAATATTAGCCAGGCGTGGTGGCAGGCACCTATAATCCCAGTTACTCAGGAGGCTGAGGCAGGAGAATCACTTGAACCTGGGGGGGCGGAGGTTGCAGTGAGCTGATATCGCAGCACACTCCAGCCTGAGCGAAAGAGCGAAACTCCATCTCAAAAACAAAACAAAACAAAACAAAAAAACCAAAAAAACAAAAAAGCTCTCCCCTGTGGCCACATGTGCTGGTCTTCCTACTTCTAATGCATGTTCATAAGCAAAAATTGCACAAGAACTTCAGCAAAATTAGGGACCCAGTGGTAAAACAAGTATAAACCTTAAAACCTTAAAGAAAATCCTTAAGGAAGCAATCCCAGTTCAGCTTTAACATCCGAACTCTCTACTGACAAATTCATTACCCTAGGGCAAGACAGTATCACACCCATCACCCCAGACTCCCACACGTCCTCTTCCCCATAATGGGTGCAAAGGTCCCAAGCAAGTGAAATAACCCAATTGTAGGATAACCATGGACTCAGCTTCAGGCACGGCAGAGAAGAACAGAGGAATCTTGTCAAGAGGGTCTACAGGGTGGATAAAGCTAGAAGACTCCACAGGGTGGAAAGCTAGAAGACTCTCAAGCCTACAGGAGTCCACAAGCAGCTTTGATGAAGAATGGAAACTTCTGACACACCTAAGTGCAATGGCCAAGAGAATGGGATGAAAGCATCCAGCCATGACAGGACAAGTCTTAGAGCGCTGTCAGAGCTGTTGGCATGGTATAACATGGTAAGAACCAAGCCACATCTACCTTCTCTTTCAGAACCATAAAGAAACCATCTTCTAAAGGAGGAAAGAGTGTCGCTGTTCTCACATGAAGTGCATGTAGACTCAGATGAATTGATTCTTCCAAAGCACAGAATCCGTTCAGTCCCAAGGCCTCCCTCCTCTGTGCCATACCCGCGGCCTCCAACAGAAACTCATGCGCAGGCTGCATACTGTGCAACATGCTAATGCTCATTCTTCTCTCCACACAATCTTCTGAACCACACACCATTGGGTAGGAGGTACACATCAATGAGTTGCCAAGCTAAGGGACTCCTAGTTGAGCCCTGATAGCAGGTTAATATAGTGTATGGTCTTTCTTTTGGCATTAGAGAAAAGTGAAAGATTGCAATAATTTTAGCTCCACTCTTTGGAGAAATAAAATAGTTACAGATCATTCTGTTTATTAGATTTTTCAGCTCTCCAATCAGTGCTTATTTTGAATATATCACTGAGTATCTATAATGAAGCAGACCTTTTATATACTGATCTCTACAGCCAGCAATAAAGCACTATAAATCTGGAAGGATGCCCATAAAACAGTCTTCCCTCATGGAAATTTTCACTGGGATGAAAATGATACCCTGAAATCCACTGAAGCACAGACCACCTAGAATGGGATTCTCCCCCTACAAAAATCACTAACTCCTTTTACTAAATTAATCTAAATAGCTTTCCTTCTCCAAAAAGACTTTGCTATATGTTGCCAGCTCCAAAAAGTGTTCTCTAGAGGTGACAAGAAAAACTTGGCTGAAAGAATCTAGCATTTTAGCATTAACTGAGACCTGCATTTCCCCCAAAACATTGATAAAGCTATCTTTCCGTACTTTATGCTGAAGTTACAGCCCATCACCCAACCCATTTTCTGAAGAAACAGATGTGCTATTTTTCAGAGTGAAAAGAATAACAGCAATAAGGAGGAGATCTACTTAAATGCCTAAACAGAGCTCCACTTCCAGGCTAAAAACCCCAAACCACTATGCACAGCTGCCAGTTTGAAACTTCAATTTCTGCCTTTAAGTGCTTGGCATCTCAAGAAGTTGTCAAAGAGTCCTGGTTTCTTCAAAAGGGAGTCTTCAGTGAGACTATCTGTAGATCAGGCTGGGGTAAGTGAATGGAGATGCTAGCAAATGAATTATATTATACCATGAAGGGAGGAAAAGGGGCCAAAAGGAAGTCAAAGAGAGATGAAATGCAAGGAATTTATTCCATTGCTCAAAAAAATGAAATAAGTCTAAAGAGCCACTGCTCTCCAAGTCTAGGTTCAAGTTCACAAGAATAAGATAAAGGCATGAAGAAATGAGGTAGGCAGTAGAACTTGGGCTGCTTTGTTTCCAAGATGTTTCCTCAGTCCCAATCTCACCACCTCACTGTGAGCATCAGTTGCAGAGGAAGGTAAAAACTCCCCTTCCTGCCCACTGACTACTCAGGAGGACTTCTGGGCTGAGGACATTCTCACCTGGCCATCTGCTTGTAGGCTTCTTCTGCCACAGCAAAGATGTGGGGGTCCATGTCTCCCATGTTTTGGCCACTGTAGGCATAGATGACATCTTGTCCATAGATTGGCAACTGTTCATAAGGATTAATGGCAACAAGTACGATACCTGCAAACAGACAAGGTGGTCAGATTCCGACAGCACAGCAGACACCTGGCATTATTAGCTCAAGGCACCCATCCATTCATACACACGCCAAAAACCAAAGAATGAGAGGGCAGCAGAACCAGTCTTAACCAATCAATCAGCTCAATCAAGGCTCATCTGTGTGCTTCAGGTCTCCAAATACCCTACAGCCTGGAATAAGCATACACACATACACACATACACACACACACACACACACTCACTCACTCACAAATGCTAAAAAAATTGAGTTAATAAAATAGACATGTGCAAGGTGTTCCAGGATCAGAGAGAAGAGGATATTAAATTCTACCAGTATATATTAGAGAGACTTAAAAATCCATCTCAGAACTAAAATCTGGGAAAGGATTATACATTTTCTCATTTGTATATTGGTTATCTTAACTAAAAAACAAATAACATGTGGACAGAGAATACAATTTACATATCTTGAGATCTAATCTTGGCTCAGCCAACTATGTCATTTTTGGCAATTACTTCTCAGTACTTCAGTTTCCTCAACTGTTATATAAAATGGAGATAACAACTGCATTTATCTGGGACATCCTAAGGAAAAATGATGAATTGTGCAAGGGAAAATGCCAGGCACGGTGGCTCATGCCTGTAATCCCAGCACTTTGGGATGCTGAGGCAGGAGAATCGCTTAAGGCCAGGAGTTTGAGACCAGCCTGGTTAACACAGTGAGACCTCTTCTCTACAAAAAAGTATTAGCTGGGCATGGTGGCATGGACCTGTAGTCCCAGCTGCTCGAGGAGGCTGAAAGGAATGCTTGAGCCCAAGAGTTCAAGGCTGCAGTGAGCTATGATGGCACCACTGTACTCCAGCCTGGGCGACAGAGTGAGGCCCTGTCTTAAAAAAAAAAAGAGAACACTTAAGACGAGTGCCTTGTATAGTAAGCACTGCATGTTTGCTATTTTTTATTACACCACATCTCAACTTTTTTCCCTTACACCTTGTGTCCCCTAAAGAATGCATTGCAATGATGGACTCAGTAAATACATGTTGATTGAGCAACCAGGAAATGCTATAAAGTTCAGATAATCTTTTATGGATGATGTGAGGCAGGTTGATATTTGAGCCTGTAGAAGGAAAAAATTGTGAATTTGATCTTTCAGACAAAACAGAGATACGCCTTTTTCTTGCCCATAAGATCACATTCTGGATGTCAGAAGACCCACTGACTGAGGTACAAAAACCAGAAGCTTTTCCAGTCACTTGGGAAGGAGAATGCAATGAAAGGGCGACTGCTAAGATGGGAAGTCTCCGACATTGTGTTCCCTTCTGGTGTCTGAAAAGAGATGCTGGGAACACGAAGTGTAATAAACCAGATTATTCCACATAAAGGGGAAAGGGCCAGGGGGTAAAAAAGACACTCAAGTCCTCTTGAAAGAAGTTTGCCTGAAAAGACCAAAATATAAGGCCCAGAACCCTAACAAATTCCACTAATGCGGCTAATCACTTGGAGAATCCTCTTAGGAACAGCCTCACATGTTCTGCTTGTTATTAGAGTTCTATAAGATTCTAATTCATGTAGCACGCAATTCACATTTCCGTATCATACTCCGAGGTCATGTGTTTTCCTTAAACATCCTGGCCCCTCCAGAGCAGCATCTAGTGCTTCCTGGATGACTCAGACTTCTGTGCCATTCAGTCACTCTGAACAGCTTGAACTGGAGGAGTCAAGATGCATTTGGATAAATATGTACAGACACTGGGACATCTTAGAGGGTATTCCTTTAATAACAGAACCTGATGGTCACTTATCTTTTTCTCCTAAAATAGGAGTCGAATTTTAAAAGTCTCCTTTTTGAAGTAAATATCTTATTAAAGGCTCTGATAATTGACAGTTTGTTTCAAATAAAACTCCCACCAGCAGTTGGAGTGAAGGAGCTTTTGGGAAATCACAGCTCTCAAGCACTGGAATCAACTTGCTATCGACAGCTCCTGAAATCTGGAAGAAAAACTCACCTTAACTTAGCAGCTAAAACTATCAATTCCAAACCAAAGTGGAATATAAAAGTGAAAAACCCCTGAGTGCCTGAGGTGTCACTTATGACAATGAGCAAGACCACAGGGCACATGCCAGGCGTTCCCTCCCGGGACAAGACCACAAAGGAGCGACTACCACAAAGGAGCCCAGCAGCCGGAATCCCCAACCAGATCCTCAATTTGCCTCTCAAACAACGGTTTATAGGGTTCTATTTTTGCTATGCCACTTAGCAATACTCTTTAAAAAGAGAGAGAGAGATCAGAATTTGTGATATAGGAAAGGAGAAGTTTTTTTGTTGGTTTTTTTTTTTTTTTTTTGAGACATAGTCTCACTTTGTCACCCAGGCTGGAGTGCAGTGGCGCGATCTCGGCTCACTGCAAACTCCACCTCCCGGGTTCACGCCATTCTCCTGCCTCAGCCTCCCGAGTAGCTGGGACTACAGGCACCCGCCACCACACCCGGCTAATTTTTTGTATTTTTAGTAGAGATGGGGTTTCACCATGTTAGCGAGGATGGTCTCAATCTCCTGACCTTGTGATCCGCCCGCCTCGGCCTCCCAAAGTGCTGGGATTACAGGTGTGAGCCACTGAGCCCAGCGGAAAGGAGAAGTTTTAAGAAAATCAAATATAATTTCAAGACTTTTAAAATATGTTATGAATTTTGCTCACTATTTTGACAAATACTCATTGGGTATTATGTCAGTACAAACAGAAGCAAGTGAGGAGATCACAGAAAAGCAGGCTTTTCAAGCAGAAAATAAAACAAGGCAAAACAAAACAAGGGTTCGGTGCTGAGAGCAGGCTCCCAGCTCAGACACGATGCTGTACTTACTCCTCTCCCAGGACTCCAAGGACTGAGCTAAGCCAGTCGCACCACATGGTGTGACCCATTTCTTCCCTGGTTGATCCATGATTAACACCAATCATCCCACAGAGACTGGGGCAGCCTAATTAAGCCACATTCACTGATTGCAAACCTTTCAAGGGTCTCAGTGGAGAGATACTTACAAATGAGAGAGTGAAATGAGGACTCCCAAGCATTTGAGTTGAGCAAGTCTAAAGCTGGTAAGCACTTTCCAATGCATGCAGCCAACAGATGCCCCCGACTTACCACAGTAAGTGTAGATATGGTTGGATTCCAGGAAACGGACCTTCAAATTATGCAAAACTGCAGGCTCATGAAGATAGCTAAGGGCAGTCAGGTCATTTTCTCCCACCAAGATATCTGGATTCCGTAAGAAGGGCAGCTGGTTGCGTTGTACATCAATTGGGTATTCCAGAATCTAAAGACATGCAAGTAGCAGACACAAAAAGGTGGTTATGAAGTGTTAAGTCTGTATTCAATGTCCTGTCTTCTTAGCTGGAATCACCATCTTAACATGATAGTAAGTAATGAAGATAATGTTTTAAAGAAAGACAAGCTGAACAAAATACCTGTGTTGCCATGAGAGACCAGTCCAGATGGAAAATTTGCTGATAACATAACCCACAGAGCTCAGGAAACATAACCAGGTCTAAGAGAGTGTTCTATTGCTTCTTAAGGGAAAAATACTGAGTCTTTAATTTCAGTTGCAATTGGAATGCTGTTCTTTCTTCCATCTAGAAAAACTTCCTTGATTGGGCCCATTTATTGCTGGTACTTCATACACTCTCCCCCATTAACCAACACACTCCATTTTTATCTGGATCATCTTGTGTCTGATGAACTGCCTTCTATAAGCGGCCTCAAGTTGAACCATTTGTGCATATATTTCTCCCCAACTAACTGCACGTTCTTCTAGGGCAGTAATTTTGCTTTCACCTAAAATATATTAGGAGTTTGAGATATATGTGCATAATCAGGGAGTAGGATTACACATTTTAAGGTCAAATCTCAGATGCGAGGTGTTATCCTTGTATTCTTAGCACTCGGACAACATTAAGCACTCAAAAATGTTCAGAGACAGGATACATTTGTAACCCTCGGTACATGTATGCACACATGTACATCTAACACAGGTAGTTTATAAGAAGGTAGTGGGGATGTTTTTAAACATTTAAACAGGAGGAACTTGGCTGCTGCTCACCATGTTTTATCTGAGTGCTAAGATTCTTATGGTGTTCTTAAAAATCTTCTGAGACGCTTATAAAGTTTCCTGAGCCCAACCTACTTATCAGGAATTCTGAGGCAGGATTCAGGAAACTGAAATTTAAAATACATTCCCAAGTAATTCTGATACAGGTGGCTTTTAGATCATATTTTAAGAATTTCTGTTTTACATAAACCTTTTAGGAAATTCTATGGACACAGACTCAATTTACTGGGGTAACAGTCAATTTTCAAGATAATATAAATATCAATGTTCCTCTCACCCCATCTTTAGAGGGACTCAGTTATCAAATGTTAAGGTATATTAACAAACCCAGCAATGAAAGGGCTAAGATAAGCAGATAAATCAAGTGTAGTAGATACGGAAAGAAACACTAGCACATAGAGAAAATTTGTATGTTATAATGTTAAATTGCAAATAAAAGGTTAGAAGGATCTTTTCAAGTAGTATTGGTAAGTAAATTAGCTAGCCATTTAGGGAAAAAAAAATTAGACCAGTATTCTTATTCTTATTCTCTCTTACCAAAATAAGTTTAGATAGAACAAACATTAAAAAAAATTTTTAACTGGGCAAGTATTTGTGTAAGTTTTGGAAGTAAGAACTTTTGAAGAATTATGCAAAAGCCAAAACCATGTAGGAAAATATTTATAAATTTGACTATAATTTAAAACTTTAAACCTATCATAAAACCTACCATTTGCAAAGTCAAATGGGAAAAGGGAAAAGGGGACAGGGATTCTTCATCATACGATGGAATTCCTAATCTTAATATACAAAGAGTTGTAAGAAATTAAAAAGAAAACCAACACCCCAACAGAAAATCATACCTAGAATACAAATCACAAAATAGCACATGAACAGATGAAAAACTATTCAACTTCATCAGTAACCAAAGAGATTCAAGTAGAAGATTATCAGCACTATTATCAGACTGACAAGACCCTAACAAGGAAGAGGACAGACAGTTACACCACTTGTGGGGACAGATTGGTTTATCTCTGGAGGGCAGCAGGCAATACCTAAATCAGAATTTTTCATTGATGAACTCTTCCTTCCTTCGTCTCATGAAATAATTTCACAAGTGAGCCAAGATATGGACTCATTGAAGCTATAGATAGTGAAAGAAAAACTACAGGTACAGTCAGGCAGCTGCCCACAGCATTCTTCTGAATTAAAAAAAAAAAAAGTATCCTATAGGAATAAAGTTTGTAAGAGGATTCCCTTTATTTAAAACTGTATTAAAGCCTAGATGGATGACCGTGCAAAACATCATTGGTTATCTTTGTTAGTGGGATTTCCTTTATACAGTTTCCTGTTTTTTTCTTTATATTAATGAAGGCTTTTTTTTGTGAAAAGCTTTTTTATTTATATTAAAATTTGTCTATACAGGAAACCAGTGAACAATTAACTATCATGTAGACGATGCAGAAAAATTTCCAAAAGGTGGGAACAGGGGGAAATGGAGAATGTCCGAGGGCTGATTTTTATTTCATTCAATTCTGGAGTTGCAGGCTTCTTCATCCACTGTTACTGGTATTAGCAGGATTCTAATCAGACCTCCCTCCCCACAAAGCATCCCAACCACACCTTGGTGGAGATGTCCCCGGACCTGAGGGAGCACAGCTGCCCTCCTCTCCCGGGCTCTGCACCCAGCTCAGAAGGCAGCACAGGGACCGCCAGGTGCAGAGCCACAGAGCTCATCTCTTTCAGATGAGAAAGCCGGGACCTGAGTTCCTCTTTCAGATTAGAAAGCCAGGACCTGAGCCCAACGGCTTCCACTCCTGAGGCAGAAATGCTGGCCTCCTCTAGATTCTCAGATGAACCTCTTCAACTCTTCCCCCCAAGGATGTAAACTAATACAACCACTATGGAAAATAGTGTGTAGATTCCTTAAAGAACTAAAAGTAGAACTACCATTTGATCTAGCAATCCCACTACTGTGTATCTACCCAGAGGAAAAGAAGTCATTACATGAAAAAGATACTTGCTCATGCACGTTTATAGCAGCACAATTCACAATTCCAAAATTTGGAACCAACCCAAATGCCCATCAGTCAATGAGTGGATAAAGAAATTGTGGTGTGTGTGTGTGTGTGTGTGTGTGTGTACATATATATATACACACACACAAATATATATATACATATTTATATATTTATAAATATATTTATATTTATATATAATATATAATATAATTTATAAATATATAATATAATATATTTTTTATATTTATATAATATAAATATATATTATATAATATATAATATATTAAATATATTTACATATATTTATAAATATATAAATACATTTATAAATATATAAATACATTCATATTTAATATATATTTATATTTTTTTTATATTTATAAATATATAATATATAAATATATATTAAATATATAATATATAAATATATATTTATAAATATATATAATATATAATTATATAATATATAAATATATATAAATATAATATATAAATATATATTTATAAATATATAAAAATATATTTATAAATATATATTTATATATAAAATGGAATTATTGCTCAGCCATAAAAAGGAATGAATGGCATTAGCAGCAACCTGGATGGGACTGGAGATTCTAAGTAACTCAGGAATAGAAAACCAAACATTGTATGTTCTCACTCATAAGCAGGAGCTAAGCTATGAGGATGCAAAGGCATAAAAATGATACAATGGACTTTGGGGACTTAGGGGAAAAGGAGTGAGGGATAAAAGACTACAAATTGGGTTCAGTGTACACTGCTTGGGAGATGGGTGCACCAAAATCTCAGAAATCAGCACTAAAGAACTTACTCATCAAACGAAATACCACCTGTTCCCCAAAAACCTATGGCAATAAAAAAATTTAAAAAAAAAGCACGTGGAGGCAAACACACATGCAGTTTTGTGAAAACGGCATCCGCAAATAAACAAGTGGTATTGGTTTCAGTAAAACTGATAAGGAGTAAAAATGCCCAGAGCAGCAGAAAAGAGGTGGGGGCTGCAAGCTCAGCAGCCAAAGGTGCAGATTCTTGGGTGTGTGGACATCCAGAGGGAAGGCAGGAGTGAGAGACTTGAGAACAGATTTTTTTTCTGTAACAGGAATTTGATTCTAATATTGCTGCTAGTGTCTGGCATTTACAGCTAATATGGTTTTATTTGACATCTAAGTGTTTATGACTTAGTAATCGCGGCCATGAACTTTCTGGCACAAAAGATTCCATCCACTCCATAATAACTGGGCCTTTAGAGGTGAAAAGGAGGCTAAATGTTAACAATTATCACAAAATTAATACTTAGTCACCACTCAGAGTGGACCTTGCCTCCTTTCTGCAACTAGGAGCTGGGAATCAGGAACAGATGGAGGTCCCCAATTGGTCCCTGCCTGACAAGCAGGACTAGATGAGTGAGAGTGGCAGGAGGCCTAGAGTAGGAACTGGTCTATACCTGAGCTCTCCAGTAGGGTAGCCCCTAGCCCCATGTGGCTATTTCAGTGAAATTAATAAAATTAAATTCAACTGAAACCTCAGTTTCTCAGTCACACTAGCCACTGTTAATACAAAGTGACTGAGGTAGGTCTCAATTAACAGAGGTTTGTCTACACAAGGCTGAGGATGCAGGCAGGGAAAAATATAAGATGCAGGAGATCTGCAGCCTATGCTTTGTCCAAGGGGGTTTGGGAGCTTCAGTATTTAAAGGGGAAAGAGCAAGCAGGAGGGGGAAAAAAGGAGGGAGAGGGAGGGGAGGCAGTGAGACAAATGGTTACATTCTTGTGAGGCTCTGATTAGCCTCAGTAAATCCATATTTTACATGTGAAAAGAGGGAGAAAATGAAAAAGTCCATTGTGCATTTGTCTCAGAGTAGGCAGAGGGATGATTTCTGTTCTTGTCCTTGTGCTGTACCTGTGAAGATAAGCTGGTAATTGACATTGTCACGGTAAGAGTCAACAGAACTCAGTTCTGTAGGCCTAGTTTACAGGAGTGACATGTACCCTGGAAGATTTAGGGACTCAAGAAATTTCATTGTAAGCAATTTGTGAGGAAAGCCACCTGGGGAGATAATGTGGTCTTCTATCACTGTGGGAACACGGCTTACAGATAAGGCTATGACAGAGGGCTGCAAAATTACAGCTGTTTGCAAACAGAAGGAAAGTAGTATTGCGTGACTCAGTTCCCAAGCTTAAATTTCCCTTTGGCACAGTGAGTTTGGAGTCCTGAGAGTTTTTCTTTTTGAGACAGAGTCTTGCTCTATTGCCCAGCCTGGAGTGCAATGAGGCAATCTTGACTCATTGCAATCTCCGCCTCCTGAGCTCAAGTGATCCTCCTGCCTCAGCCTCCCAAGTAGCTCGGACTACAGTTATGTGCCACCACACTTGGCTAATTTTTGTATTTTTGGTAGAGACAGGGTTTCGCCATGTTGCCCAGGCTGGCCTAGAACTGCCCAGATGATCCACCCACCTCAGCCTCCCGAAGTGTGAGATTACAGGTGTGAGCCGCCACGATCCTGGCCTCCAAGAGTTAATATATTTTCTTTCACATCACATTTTAAGGGTCCAATAACTACATGTAGCTAGTGACTGACACATTAGACAACTGAGATACAGAACATTCCACCACAGCCAATGTTCTATTGGTAGCGCTGGCCTAGACTGTTCTAAGCCCTGTGGGCCTATGACCCTATACTACTTAGTAGGTGCTCAAAAAATATTAGTTGAGTGAAATGTCTGATTCACTGATAACTTCTCCCATACCCCAATCTATGTCTGTGTTACATAGTACAACAGCAAGATGGTATAATCATAAAAACATCTTTGAATGACACTCCCAAAGATTTGGAACTAATAATAATCATACAGTGGACAGAAGAGGAGGAAGAATTGGCTTTTATATCTACCCATGGAACCAGAAGATCTAGAAAAAAAGATATGCTAGTAAAAACAGGCTTACCAGCTGGCAAGAAGTTGGTGTTGACCCAGAGGTGGAAATCGCACCGAATAGGAGTCAACCCCTGTATTCAAGTCCTGGTCCATCAAAGCAGTGGCTCTCAACCCTCCCTGCACACCGGAATCCCTGGGAGAGCTTTTAAGAAAGATAACCTACATCCCATCCCAAGATTTTTTAATTAGTCTGCCTGAAACCTAGGCTTTGCCTTTTAAGTTCTCCAGGGGTTTGTAATGCACAGCCAAAGTTGAGAAAAACTGAACCCAAGTTCTGTAAGGCCTTGAGCCCATCACTTGACTTCCAGGAAACTCAGTTTCCCTAATTGTAAGATGGGAAGCCTAGTTTCAGCAATCTTCAAGGGTCATTCCAACTTCATTGGCTGAAGGTTTTTAACTTAGGTCCATGGATGCAGGGGTTTTCTCATTTGTCAAATTACAACAGCTAACCTAGAAGAAAAATAATGTTAAGGAAACTCTATTCCCAGGTAAGAGGAGGCCTCAAAGCTAAAGTCCACTTACCCTCACTACAGTAGCAAGCATGTGGCTCTAGGTTCATTTAATATGCATTAAAAGGTTGTTTTGTGCTACTACAAGATATAGACCAATGGAACAGAACACAGCCCTCAGAAATAATGCCGCATATCTACAACTATCTAATCTTTGACAAACCTGACAAAAACAAGGAATGGGGAAAGGATTCCCTATTTAATAAATGGTGCTGGGAAAACTGGCTAGCCATATGGAGAAAGCTGAAACTGGATCCCTTCCTTACACCTTATACAAAAATCAATTCAAGATGGATTAAAGACTTACATGTTAGACCTAAAACCATAAAAACCCTAGAAGAAAACCTAGGCATTACCATTCAGGACACAGGCACGGGCAAGGACTTCATGTCTAAAACACCAAAAGCAATGGCAACAAAAGCTAAAATTGACAAATGGGATCTAATTAAACTAAAGAGCTTCTGCACAGCAAAAGAAACTACCATCGGAGTGAACAGGCAACCTACAGAATGGGAGAAAATTTTTGCAACCTACTCATCTGACAAAGGGCTAATATCCAGAATCTACAATGAACTCTAACAAATTTACAAGAAAAAAACAAACAACCCCATCAAAAAGTGGGTGAAGGATATGAACAGACACTTCTCAAGAGAAGACATTTATGCAACCAAAAAACACATGAAAAGATGCTCATCATCACTGGCCATCAGAGAAATGCAAATCAAAACCACAATGAGATACCATCTCACACCAGTTAGAATGGCGATCATTAAAAAGTCAGGAAACAACAGGTGCTGGAGAGGATGTGGAGAAATAGAAACACTTTTACACTGTTGGTGGGACTGTAAACTAGTTCAACCATTGTGGAAGTCGGTGTGGCGATTCCTCAGGGATCTAGAACTAGAAATACCATTTGATACAGCCATCCCATTACTGGGTATATACCCAAAGGATTATAAATCATGCTGCTATAAAGACACATGAACACATATGTTTATTGCAGCACTATTCACAATAGCAAAGACTTGGAACCAACCCAAAGGTCCAACAACGATAGACTGGATTAAGAAAATGTAGCACATATACACCATGGAATACTATGCAGCCATAAAAATGATGAGTTCATGTCCTTTGTAGGGACATGGATGAAGCTGGAAACCATCATTCTCAGCAAACTATCACAAGGACAAAAAACCAAACACCGCATGTTCTCACTGATAGGTGGGAATTGAACAATGAGAACACTTGGACACAGGAAGGGGAACATCACACTCTGGGGACTGTTGTGGGGTGGGGGGAGGGGGGAGGGATAGCATTAGGAGATATACCTAATGTAAATGACGAGTTAATGGGTGCAGCACACCAACGTGGCACATGTATACATATGTAACAAACCTGCACATTGTGCATATGTACCCTAAAACTTAAAGTATAATAATAATAATAATAAAGTGTACAAAAAAAACCCACAAACATTTAATGACTGTTCTGCTGTGTCTCATTCTCTAACAGTCCTGTGTTTAAGTTTTATCGCCATCTTCTCCAGTCCCCAGAAAGCTTATTCTCCTTAAAGAGAACCTTCTTATTCTTTCTCTTGCACCATGAAGCACAGCACAGGCACTCAATTACTTGAAAAATAAAATACTCTGATTTATGTAACCTTCCCAATTAGGAAATTCAGTTAAGTTACGAGGAAGTAGCAAATTAACCCTGAAACTTCAGTGGCTTAATACTGCAAAGGTTTATTTCTCATTTACGCTAGATGCACAAGGCTGGCTGGTACTGAGGCTCTGCTAAGGTCACACTGACACCAACATGCTGCCTGACAGTCACCAGGCAGAGGAAGAGAAGGGCACAGCAAACTCCTGTGGGTTCTTCTCTCCTTCCACCTGAAGTGATCAACATCAGTTCTACTTAGCACCCACTCGACAAAAGTAATCACAGGGTCCCACTGAACTGCAAGGGGGCTAGGAACCATGGCGAAGCATGAAGGTATCATTTCTGCCACCCTAAGTGTTCCTGCTCTGAGAAGTCAGCAGGAAATCCAAGTAGTATCCAAAAGGGTTTCAAAAAGAGTGTGGGCCAGTCATGGTGGCTCACGCCTGTAATCCCAGCACTTTGGGAGGCAGAGGCTGGCAGATCACCTGAGCTCAGGAGTTCGAGATCAGCCTGGCCAACATGGTGAAACTCCGTCTCTACTTAAAATACAAAAATTAGCTGGCGTGGTGGCATACGCTTGTAATCCCAGCTACTCAGGAGGCTGAGGCACAAGAATTACTTGAACCCGGGAGGCAGAGGTTGAAGTGTGCCGAGATTGCACCACTGCACCCCAGCCTGGGTGACAGAGTGAGACTCCATCTCAGGAAAAAAAAAAAAAGTGTGAAGTTGGAGGACTCAGAGACTCAGATACGAGGGTGGGTGGAGTAGCATCAAATATCCTGCCATGGCCACCACTGTTTTAGAAAGACTTCTACAGATTCTTGAAATTGAGTTTTTCATATTCTAAACCCTATATTGTATATTTTCATCATAAGTTGGATGGAAAACTTCACAAAGGTACAGATATGTCATTTTTACTGCTGTATAATCAGACTCTGGCACATAATTGCTCAATAATAATTTTTAATGAATGAATGATAAATCAACAGTGATGCAAGTAATTAGAAGAAAAGTCTATAAATGAAAAGCTACTGATAAACTGCCTGGTCAACACAATTAAGAGGTTTGAATTATAAACAAGATTACAGCAGTATAAAAATATGGAGTCAAAGTTCATCTTTTGACTTCAATTTATTCCACTGCTTACACATTCTGTCAGAACCATAGAGCCACAGTTTAACTCCTAACTTGGTGTACTCCAGCAATGGACAGACCAGACCACTTTCCTTATAGGCTTAAACCTGAGTTTCCCAGCCTTGTCACTGTTAACATCTGGGGCTGGATAGTTCTCTGTTGTGGGGGTGCCACCTTGTGCATTACAGAGCACTGAGAAGCATCCCACTAGATGCCAGTAGCAAATCCTCCTCATGACAGTTTTGACAACCAAAACTGTGCCCAGACATTGCCAAATGTTCGGGGCAGGGGTGCAAATTGCTGCCCCACTCATCTCTAAACTGAAGCAGCTGGGCAAAGCATCCTAATCTATGGGGAAAAAAATTATCAGGAAAAATAGGTCAATGACAATAAATTAGAAAGAGCTTCAAGGGTACTCAGCTGCAGACAGACGGTGGTGATGGTCACACAACATTGTGAATATACTTAATGCCACTGAACTGTACACTTAAACATAGTGAAAATGTTGAATCATTATGTGTATTTTACCACAATTTTTTTTTACACTGACTCTTTAGACAAGATGACTAATTAGTGGTAGCAATATTACCAGTAGATAATTGTATGCATTATACTTTATGCTGAAACATTTTGTGTGTGTACAATATAACCATAACTGAGCAACTGAAAGCAAGATAAAGATAAAAATAAAAAATTATTAGGAGACCGAAAAACCAGCATTATAAGAACTAAAATGGCCAGCTAAAAGAAGAAGTAATCAAACTCTACCTCTACTAAGAAGCTTTGGTGGCTCCAGAAGGGTATCCTCAGACACTCTTAGCTCTCTGGTTTTGCCAGATGTGTGCACAGCAGGCATTTAAGTTGCACTGAGTACACAAGGGCTCTGCATTCTCAAGGTGAACGAGTCTGAGTGCACCAATATGCAAGGACAATAGTCCTAGTGGTTCTGTGAGACTATAGCTTCTTGACATGAGGAACCATGTTTGATTAGGACCTTGCTATAATGTCTTCATATGTTCAGTACCATCCTTAGACCTGAGCAAGAGGGATCCCTTCCCTGACACTGTGTTGCAGAGGGCATTAAATATCACAAAATATAAATTATTAAAGAATACATGGTGTGCCTCCGTCCTTGGGATCAACATTCAGTGCTGTCACAGCATGACCTGAAATGCTCAATGCCGCTCTGGTGACTAACACTTTCAGGCCTCAGAAAAACGCTTCTCCACACCTTGTCCTGTGTTCTTGAAATAAGACAACAGTGCCCAGCTGCCTTGAGGTTCATGGGTTGTAACATTGCCAGCACTGGAGAAATGATGCTTTGGAGTGTGGGGAAGAATCAGACAGCAAAGAGGCTTAGGTAAAAGGGAGGACAAACTCATTATCCTTCCTTTCAGATAGCACATGCAAAAGATTCTTACACAATGGATTATCATTTTCCAATTAAGCCAAGCATCCAAGTCCTTGCTTCTCCACGTGCTCCTGTTGTGGTTCCAGGGGTACTAAGTATTTGCAACCTCTGCAACATGACAGAGGAGGAATGCTTTGCAATACTGAACAATTCATACTACTCTTATGTGTTTATACATATGTGCAGGTATAACATGCCCAAACCAAGACAGTGATTCCATATATTGGCAGCTGGATAGAAATTGAATAGAATTGCAACTATCTTTATTTTTAAAATAGTAAATGTTTAAAAATGTTTTTAATTAAAAATATGAGATTTAAATAATTTGATAAAATATACTTTAAACAGATGTAGGGTTACATTCTCTTGCCCTGGCCCTCCAAATGTCAGGGTGGGCTTGGAAAAACTGAGACGGTAGAGTGTGTTACTCTTTGAAAAGCTCACATGCTCCCCTGTCTTCCTCTCACTCATGAATGCTAAGTCAGGGCCTTGCCCAGAGGGAGTACTCATCATCAAGGTGGGTGATAGACAGTAGATACAAACTCAGTTGGAAAATGAAATTTAAATTAAAAACCATGGAAACAAGGAGAGTTTTCCCTGACACTAGAGGGCAGGAGTCAAGCAGTCAAAAAGGGAGGTGGGGCCAGGAGAGAAAAGGCCTGGCCTGCACAGAGGTGCTCCAGGCAGAGCATGCAGAAGCTACCTCATCACCAAGTTTTGCAGCCCCTGAAAGCCTGATCCACTCTAAAAACAGTCTTGTGCTAAGAGTTGGCACACCTAGATACCTTGTACCCATCATGGCTCTGGGGAGAAAAAGGTATAAGATGTTATTCCCCCAAGAAGTTTATCATCTTGTTGACTTCAATATGAAACATCTTACATTATGCCAGGTGAAATAAGCCAGACACAAAAGGACAAATACTGTATGATTCCACTTCTATGAGGTACCTGGGATCGTCAAACTCAGAGACAGAAAGTAGAATGGAGGTTTCCAGGTGCTGTGGGGAGAGAAGAGATTGGGAAGTTGGTGTTTAATGGGGACCAAGTTTCAGTTGTAAAAGAGGAAGAGTTCTGAAGGATAGTGGTGATGGTTATACAATGTAAATATCACTGAGTTGCTGCTGACTGCCACACAATGAGATACCATCTCACACCAGTTAGAATGGCGATCATTAAAAAGTCAGGAAACAACAGGTGCTGGAGAGGATGTGGAGAAATAGCAACACTTTTACACTGTTGGTGGGACTGTAAACTAGTTCAACCATTGTGGAAGTCAGTGTGGCGATTCCTCAGGGATCTAGAACTAGAAATACCTTTTGATCCAGCCATCCCATTACTGGGTATATACCCAAAGGACTATAAATCATGCTGCTATAAAGACACATGCAAACGTATGTTTATTGCGGCACTATTCACAATAGCAAAGACTTGGAACCAACCCAAATGTCCAACAATGATAGACTGGATTAAGAAAACGTGGCACATATACACCATGGAATACTATGCAGCCATAAAAAATGATGAGTTCATGTCCTTTGTAGGGACATGGATGAAATTGGAAATCATCATTCTCAGCAAACTATCACAAGGACAAAAAACCAAACACCGCATGTTCTCACTCATAGATAGGAATTGAACAATGAGAACACATGGACACAGGAAGGGGAACATCACACTCTGGGGACTGTTGTGGGGTGGGGGGAGGGGGGAGGGATAGCATTAGGAGATATACCTAATGCTAAATGATAAGTTAATGGGTGCAGCACACCAGCATGGCACATGTATACATATGTAACTAACCTGCACATTGTGCACATGTACCCTAAAACTTAAAGTATAATAAAAAAAAAATCTAAAAAAAAAAAAAAAGGTTAGCATGGTAAATTTTATGCTACATATATTTTACCACAATAGAAATGAATGAATGAATGAGTGAAAGCAAGAGTGAAAAAACCTTTTAGAGGCACAGAGAGAAGCTTGACTGTCTTAAAGAGGGGACAAGTTAGCAAGCAGGCGGAAGGTCCTTTCATAAGTCAGAGGTTAGGAATATCATTGTCTTCCTGGAAGATAATCTAACTGATGTTAATCCTTTGCTGATGCAGTGAAACCCACACTATTGAACTTCAGGGGGAGGGAGGATGCACGAGGTTGGTTGGAAGAGGCTGCTGGGGCAGATTTTCCAGCCAGCATAGTACACCATGGATAATTTCAGCTTCAGAGGAGACTCTCTGCATTCAAAGTGTGGCCACGTAATTTCTGTGCTCCTGCCTCTAGTCCACAGCTCTGCCAAGTCACTCGTAATGATAGCTCAGAGCCAGCCATGGACAAGCCACTGCCCATGAGCAACCTGGACAGACTCAGATGTTCAGAGCCCATTATTTCTCGAGAGCTGCTAATCTCTAGAGCCAGGCTTCCCTTCCAATTACATGCTGCCTGGCCTTGTAGCAGGGGAAGGAGGAGATGGGGTCTGGGCAGCTGCCACAATTAGTCAGGCAGGGCCAAATTCGTTTTCAGCAGGGTGGGCGAGCATCTGCTCTGTTTTAGCAACATGGCAGATCATTCCTCACTACCTCCGTGCAACTTTTTAAAAACACCCACCCACTAGAAAAGATCAACTGAAACGAAATCTGCTGGAGTAGAGTAGAAGATACACCATTCAAGTGGGCGGACTAATTTCATTTTTTTTTCCTGGGCGTGGGGTGGGAAGTTATTCAACATGGTAAACATAATCCCATCTGTTAGGAGTTGTGCTTCTCATCTCAAAAGCAAGAGGTGGGTAGCGAAAGCTGCCTACTAGGAAGAGGAATGTGAGGGGTGCACACCTCAGTACAGACGTTTTCTAATAAGCTCATGTTCTGGGTTTACCAAGTGATATGCTTAAGTTGATACAAAACAGAAGTTAGTGGTAGGATGTTCAATAAACAAGTTAATCACCAACCATCTAGAAAAGGAGACAAGACCAAGAATAGGCAGGAAATGATCAAAGGACAGAGGATATGGTACACACTTTTAGTGCTGTTGCCATTCAGAGAGGAAACAGTCTCTCCAACCCGAACCTTTTCTCCAAGCAATGTCTGTTCTGCAGCCCAAACTCAATCCATCCCAAAGCCAACTCTTAATTTGTGACCAACCATTTTGTTCCAAACCTATTTTTCTCCCAGTCGTCTCCCCCACTGTAAAGCCGGCATGAACTACCTCTGCCTGCATCCTCAGTCTGAAGCCACCCAACGGTCCCCTTCCCCAACAGCTCCCAGATGCACTGGCCTCCTTCCCTTTCCTGGAACACAAGAAGGTCTCAGGGCTTTGGCACACACAGTTCCTGCCTGGGACACCCTACTCTTGGTCACTGCACCCTTAATCTTCCATGGCCAGCTCCTTCCCAAAACCCCCTCTCCTCAAGAGGAGTCCCAGCTACTCCAGGGGCTGAGGCAGGAAGAGGATCACTTGAACCCAGGAGTTTCAGGCCCGCCTGGGCAACACAGCAAGATCCCATGTCTTTAAAAATAAAAAGAGTGGGTTCCTTTTCTCTCCTATACCTCATGCACTCACTTCCATGCCTACTGCCATTTATCATAATACTTTGTCTCACTTTTGTGTTCATGTTCACTGCCCCCCTTTAGCACTGAGCTATCTGAAACAGCAGGGCCACAACCGTTTACCCATCTGCCCCCTGGGACCTGGCACAGCATACAGGGTGAGCATCCATCATTTGTGAAATGCACCAGTTGCAGAGGCAGTGGTCACAAAAGGCTCATGAGAAGGTAAACTAAATCAGACATATTAGGAGGAATAGAATTTCATAGTTACTACCTTGTCTTCCACTTGAAAGAAACAGCCTGAAGGTCAAAAAATAAAAAATGCTCACTACAGCAGCTAACACATAGGGAGCACTTATGTGCCAGGCACTGTTTTAAGTATTTGCCACATATTAACCCATCTTATTCTCAAAACAGCCCTAGATAAACTAGCACTCCCATTTTATAGATGAAGTAACAAGCACAGAAAGATTGCGAACTGATATAAGGTCACAAAACTAGTGATGGCTGAGCCAGGATCCCAACCCAGGCAGGCTGGCTCCAACCACTGTGCCCTGCAGGGACCCTTGTAGCAGCTCCTCTCCCTCACTTCCCAGTGAGGTCTCAACCTCCTGTTCCCTCCACTCCACTCAAGATTCCTGCCTTGACCACCAATGATCTCTCAGCTGCTAACTGCAATAAACACTTATTTTTTGTGTGACATCCATAGAGCAGCTTCCTGGCTTAGCACTTTCACATACATCAACAGCAACAAGAAAGAATCCAAGGGCTCAAGAGCTCCAATGTCCAGGGAAAACTCTAGCCCACAATGTACTATCTACTCCTGTTCCTCGCACACCTGAGCTCCCTGCCCCACCTCACCCCCGCCCCCCCCCACCCCGGACTCACTCTTACCGTTTCATCCTCCAGTCTGAGCTGTAGGCTCTTGTCTCCTTCTTTGTAGTCCTTGGTTAACTCAGCTGAGCGCCATACCTCATCAGGGTCAGGGATCCAGACCCTTGTGCACTGAAAGATTAAAACAGAAGAAACTTAGATACAGAACAAAGCTCTCAGATTTCTAAATGTGTGTCACTACCTAGAAAGTGCCCATCAGGAGAACTTCTAAAGCTATCTGCACACATCTCCCCACCTTCTCATTTCAGGACACAACGTGATCCAATATCATGAAAACAGGGGAACAACTCACAGGACTGGTAGCAGAGGGCACCTTTTAGATGTTAAAAGAACGTTGCAGATCAATGAAATTAAAATTCTACCCAAGAGACTGTTGAGCCTGCATTTGTTTATATACACTAGATATTGCACCATTATCTCAAAGGGTGTTACAAAATAGCAATGTCAAAGGGAGTTATTTAGCAGGCTACAAACAAAACAACACAGGGAAAAGTCAAGATAGTATAGCAAATGTTCAAAGCTTGGGAATCTCTGCTGATATTCTGCATTCAGAGAAAAAGTCATTTTCCTGCAGAAGTGAAAGAAAGTGGTCAGCAAATGGAAAGTGTATTTAAGTATCCTCAAGTTGTCAGCCACCTGAATTTATCTGTCCACTCTTTTTCTTTTTTCAGATGGGGTCTCACTCTGTTACCCAGGCTAGCATGCAGTGGTGTGATCACAGGTCACTGCAGCCTCCAACTCCTGTGATCCTCCCGTCTCAGCCTCCCAAAGTGTTGGGATGTCAGACAGGAACCACTATGCCGGGCCTATTTGTCCATTCTTTAAGCCATAAACCCAAAACTTTCACTCACCTTCCCCAAGTAGCTATCCTGATTTGCAGACAAAGTCACTGAATGGGGCCAAGTTCTGGCAGGAAAGAACACAGCCCTTGGTAAAGTAGTGATACAGGATTAACTGTCTGACTTGCCCAGCACATTCTCAACATAACTAGGAGGTTCCCAGCCCTACTTGCAGTCAGAATCACCTGGGGAGCCTGGAAAGTATCAATTCTTGGCTGTACCTCTGACCAACTCAGTCAGGATCTGAGGTGACATAAAAGCTCCCAGAGACACTAATGAGTGCTGAATGGCAGCATCTGGATCTCCTGGGATCCTACTGCACAGCTGTCAGAACAATTTCTGCATTTTCATCTCATAGGTAGGCAACTTCCACAGGGCCTATTTTCTGTAGAAGCCGTCAGTACACACACATACATCTGGCTTCTTGGCCATAGAATATTATCAGGAAACCTGAAACAACTGGTTCTTTCGACCAAAAGCTCAACCAGAACATAAGCTTGGGTCAGCATCATCCACTTCACTCCTGGAGTGACAGCTGAGCACAGACCCTGGGCCAGTCTGTCACCTGTGCACATGCGGCCAGCTGGCTTTACTTTGGTCCTGACTTTTTTTTTCAAAGCAGTGTTTTCCTCCAGGTAATCAGAGGCTTTTTTTTTTTTTTTAAAGCAAGATCCTGACTCCTCCTACACTTGTCTCTAATATACTATGGAACGGTGAAAGTTGTAAGGCAACAGAATCAGAATACCAGTCAATGAGAAAGCAAACATCAACCACTTTGCATCCTTGACATCCCAACTCAGGGTACAAGCCAAAGTCATCTGTTTCATTACTAAGAAACAAATTCACAGAATCTTAACCTTCTCCCTGCTTCTTAAGCCTGCTGCCTTATGGCAAGATATTATCATATCTTTATAGTAAAATAATATAGAGCTTTAAAATAACAAAGAGCTTTATTGCATCTGAGAGCTCCAGAGTAAAATATAAGCAATGTTCTGAGGTACCTCCAGAGAAAACCTTCTGAGCATTTGCTGACCTTAACTGTCAACATTTCTTCTACCCCCAGGTGTCCTCACTTTCTCCACTATCGTTTAAGTCCACCATCCATCCAGCTGTGATGACCTTTAAAGCTGCTGTCCCTAAGCTTCAGGTGAGTGTCTGTCCTTCAGCCTCACCACAGCTCTCTCTTGTCACTGAGTTCCACTCCTGGGACTCCCCCTTCAGCTAGCATACCCAAGAAATTTTTACCTAAAGCAAAGTCTCCACTCCATGTAAATCATGCCAGGAATGGCTCAAGATAACAGAATGAGGAATAACCAGAAAGGAACAGGAAAATCCAACAGGAACCGAACGGAGGTGATGTTGTGTAGATCCTGGAAGCCAGGGAGCCTAGTCCCAGCTCAGCCAAGGACTCTGCTGGCCATCACCCTGTGGCCCATATGCCACTCGTGGGGTGGTTAGTTGCATCCAGCACTGAAGAATCTCGTTGCCTGGCTCGATCTCAACTTTTATTCTAGGGGAGTTCATGTATCTTTCTAGTTATATAAATCTCTCCTCTCTAAAGAGACTGAGAGCACCTGGTAGGCATACAATTGGCTTCTCATATTGTCCCATACCCACAAAACCTATCACAACATAAGGGGCACAGTGGGACCCCAATGGTACTTTAGCTCCTTGCTCCTCCAGGTGAGGACCTCAGCATCGTCGTCACCTAGGAGCAGGTTAGAAGCATAGAATTTCAGCTTCCCCCAGACTTACCGCATCAGAATCCTCATACTAACTACTTACTCTTCCATTCCTGCAACATCATCTCACTCTCCCCTGCCTTTGAGAATATGTCAGCAAACTACAGCTATGGGACAAATCTAGCACACTGCCTGTGTTGCCTGTTTTTCTATAGCCCATGAGTTAAGAATGGTTGAAAAAAGCTCAGAAGAAGGATATTCACATAACATGAAAAAAATCACATGAAAGTCAAATACTGATGTCCATAAATCAAGTTTCCTGGGAACACAGCCATATTCATTCATTCATTCATGTATTATCTATTTAATACTTTCACATTTTAATGCTAGAATTGAAGGCCAGGTGCAGTGGCTCATGCCTATCATTCCAGCACTTTGGGAGCCGAGGCAGGAAGATCATTTGAGGATAGGAGTTTGAGACTGGCCTGGGCAATATAGCAAGACCCTGTCTCTACAAAACTTAAAAAAGAAAATTAGCCAGATGTGGTGGTACATGCTTGTAGTCCTAGCTATTCAGGAGGCTGAGGCATGAGGGTCCCTGGAGCCCAGAAGCTCAAGGTTACAGTGAGCTACAATTGTGCCACTGCACTCCAGCCTGGACAACAAAATGAGACTCTGTCTCAAAAAACAAAAAGTAATGACAGAGACCCTATGATTCAAAGCCATTTTAAAAGCATAGTAGGCCGGGCACAGTGGCTCACACCTGTAATCCCAGCACTTTGGGAGGCCGAGGTAGGTGGATCATTTGAGGTCAGGAGTTCGAAACCAGCCTGGCCAACATGGTAAAACCCTGTCTCTACTAAAATTACAAAAATTAGCCAGGCGTGGTGGCGGGTGCCTGTAATCCCAGCTACCTGGGAGGCTGAGGCAGAAGAATCACTTGAGTCCGGGAGGCGGAGGTTGCAGTGAGCAGAGATTGTACCACTGCACTCCAGCCTGGGTGACAAAGCAAGACTCTGTCTCGGAGAAAAAAAAACACATAGTAAAATGTTTACTATCTGATCCTTTACAGGAAAGCATGCCAACCTCTGTCCTTGTACTTACTATTTCCTCAGGCCACAGTGCCCTACCTTACTTGTCCATGTGGGCAGGGTCCAACTTCCAGCACCATCTCCTCACTGATCACTTCCTTCCCTGTTCCCTATAGAGTTAGCCCTACCCAACCATAAGCTGCCACTATAAATTCTTCTATGATTAGCTTTCCTTCTGGTTTTGCAGTCATTTCTTTCACATCAGTTTCACCTCATTACAGCAAGATCTTCCAAATATACTGTTGGGCATCTTTGTATCCCTAGGATCTAGCACATCCTGGCACGGAACAGATGCTCACTAAATGTTCATGCTGAGTACAGGAATCAGTGAACAGAGAATGTGCATTCATGAGGCACCTGGTTTATACCTAAAACACATTGTGATAAGTACCATGTAACAAAGTATGAACATGGAGATGTAGCTCCTGAACCTAAGGGATGTATATTTAGTTGGGTCGATAACTCACATAAAAATATGCCCTAATGGGGTGATGTGACCAACTCCTAAGAAGAGTAACATCTATCCAGTGGAGAGAAGGAAGACAGGGAGAGAGGGGAAAACAAGTTAATGCCGACTTTGGAAGAGAGAAAGTTGGTAGCCAAATTCTTCCATGATGTTGAAAAGGATTTTGTATATGCAGATCTGATCAAGCAAGCTTTAGATGCAAATCTAGTAAATATTGGGCACAAGATATGTGTCCAATCAATCTCCACAATAAAGACACGTGGACACGCATTGAGATTATAGCAGTTCATTGTTAAATCAGAATGAAGTGAACCCCCTGTTCTGTGCAGGATGGTTCACAGCTGCCAGCTGCCACCTCCCCGCTCTGCCTCCTCACTTTTATCTTACTTTATGGATTCTCAGTTTAAAGTGTCTATAAATTACTGAGCAGGGCTGTTTACCCAATGTCATCCATACTGCATATAATGAGAAATTTATAGATCTTCCAAGGGTAATTTTAACCATAATCAAATTTTGCCTCACATGCTGGCTTTGCGAGATGCATTGCTTCTGTAATCAAGTACAAAGCAGTATATGATGAGTACAAAATATATGGCCAAGAAACAGACACATGAACTAAGAAGGGAGAGACAAGACCACAGTAGCTGGGAAAGACTTGAGGAAGGCAGACATGATCTGAGGTTTGGAGACGGAAAGGATTCGGAGGGGAAGGGTTTCTTTTTGGAGCGATGAAAGTGTTTTGGTAACCAGACAGAGATGGTGGTTGCAAACACTGAATGTACTAAAAGCCAAATTGTTCACTTTAAAATGGTTAGTTTTATATTATGTAAATTTTATCTCAGTTTAAACACACACACACTGTTCTGGTTGTAGAGATTGCAAACAGTATCTTGTACATGCTCTCTCCTGGCATCGGTTCACATTACTAGTCTATGAAAAAGCAGTAAAATATTTTCACAGAAAGCCATTATTTTATGAGCCAGACAAACTCCCTAGAACCAAGGATCTGTGTTGCCTCTTAATTTTTTCTCACCTTCAAGGAATGTCTTCAAACAAATCTGACCACTACCAGATTTACTATAAGCCAACAGACTATAAGACAGACAAACTCACTCATACAACCCAATTACCATACCACTCAATTTGTCACTATCCTATTTTAACAACACTTAATTCCTTCATATCAAAATAAATAAAATAGCAAGTCTGACCCAATTATCAAAGAAAAGCTTGTGATTTTTGGAAAGTTCTTTTGAAAAGAGCCCCACATATTTCCTAGAGAAGGAAGATGCCTACATCAAATGTAAAGGCATTAGTATCAAGCTATTCTCCAACAACCTGTTCCTTTATTCCACTGCAGGGCCAGCTCCAGCAGCTGTTCTCCTACATACACAGCTGGAGGGGGTGGCCAACTGTGACAAGAGCCTGAATCCTGGCTACATATTAGAACCACCTAGGGAGCTTTCACAAATTCCCATTGCCAGGCAATACCCCATCCTACTTTTATCAACCTCTAGGGGTGGGAACCAGGTAGTGTTTTCTGAAGCTCCCCAGATGAATTCAATATGCAAGCAAGTTTGAAAATGTAATTCCATGTGGCTGACTGGGTAACAGATTTGAAGGGTATCACAGACCCTCATGTGCTACAGGCCTCTCCCTACCAGTCTGTGGTTAAACATTAAACTCCAGCCTGCAGATTATTTCCCCAGAGCTAAAGAACTCTTTCCCAAAGAGCCCCAGCTAAAATGTAAATACAATGTCCAGAAGAGCACAGCATTTATCCATGTATATGAATTATCAGGCTGTAGCACTGTGGTCAAGTGTGCGGGCTCTAGAGTCAAACAGCTTCGGAGAGGAATTCTAACCACCATTTATTAGCTTGTGTAAGTTGATGAATGGGTCTGAGCCCCAGTTTCCTTAGCTGAAAAACAGGTAAAAGTTCTATCTACCTCATGAAGTGTTCTAAGAATTAAATGAGAGCCCACTATCACAGCACATAAGTATTAGGCAATGATGATGATGATGGTGATATTATTATACAGTTTTGTTGAGAAATCCTGATGGGATTTTGGATAGAATTAAAAAATGAGAAAAGGAAAATAAGAAACCTAAGGTGGTCCATGTTACTGGGATCCTTTAGATGTCCTGTAGGTCATAATACATAGGTAGCCACATCTTACCTTAAAAATCAATACCTACTTCTAGCCTACTTCTACTCCAAAAACTTGAGAGAAGTGATTCTCAATGCTGGCTGGCATATAAGAATTATCTGCAGATCTTCAGATCTTTAAAAAACAAAACCACTAACACCCATATCCCACACTTGAATAGTTAAATCTTTGGGGGTAGGGCCCAAACGCTGTATTTTTTAAAAACTTCCCAAGTGAGGAACGCACTGTCAGAATTAAAACTCCTATCTCAGAGTGAACCTCAGGAGCCAAGGTGGACCTTCAGGGAGAAGAGAACAGGGACATTTGAAATCTGCACTCCCTGGAATTAATAATAATGCTACTTCCATCCCCTCCTACTAACATAAGTAATCTTAAGTATTTGAGTCATTTCAACTTAGTTTCAAAACTGAATTAGGATGAGCAGGGTTATCAATCCTCTTTTATACAGGAGAAACCTGAGGGTTAAAAGTACTGAACAATTTGCCCAAGTTGCCAAGAGCTTAGTCAAAAGCAGGCCTGGAGAAAAGATCTCAGTCTCTAAGTCCTCCACTGTCCACCCCACTCCTGGAGAAATATTGATTTGTTTACAGCAGCCCAGAGTCCTGCTGAGTATGTATTTTATACAGGTAAAGTGCTTTGTAATTATACATGAAAAAAATGTACAAATGCCAATTAACAACGACACGCCAAGTTAAGCCACAGGTAGTTTCAGCATTAAGCATCAGACAGGCTGAAGTTTCAGTTGCAACAAAGCCTTGACCGGAAGCAGGGCAGTCTGGGCAGAGTTCCCTGGGAATGGACAAGGGATCCCACAGCCTAACTTGATAGCTGGCAGTATAAACTCCCTGTCCATTCCTGTGATTAGGGGACCGAGAACAGGAACACTGGTCTGTTCAGAAGTAAGAGGAAGAAAAAACATTTCTAAACTAATAGTTTCATTTAACACCAGCAAAACAGCAGTTTCCCAAGTGGCTTGGTACCTGGAAGGATACTGCTGTGTTGTAGGAACTATGAAAACACCTTACCTAACTGTGCTTGCACGAAGTGGGTCACACTCCACTCTTTTGCAAGGTAAGAATTTAGAAGATAAAGACTAAGCCCTGCACCCCCTCCCAGTAGAACTCACAATCATTTCTACAGGTACCGCTGTCTGAAGGAGTGTTCATGGGCCCAGACACCGCATCCTGAACCCAGTGGTGATGATTAGTCCTGCAAATTTGGGGAGCCCAAATCAAGAACATTCCCATTGGTGTGCTGTTGGTCATCTTCCCTTCACATTTATTGGGCTGGGCTCCCACTATGGGAGACAGAAGAGCAAGGAGGTGAAGATTCAGATATAGGGTGCTGGTCCCCACTCCCATCATCAGGTAAGGGTCTACACTTCTGAGGCTCGGCTTCCTCAGAAGGTATTTCATCATCTGGTGGAAATGTCTTCTGCACCAGGGTTGTCGTTAGGATTAAATAATGTATATGAAATATTTGGCCCAGTATCTGGCACATTTTAAGTGCTTGGTAGTTCTTACTATGGCAGGACTCAGGCCCTGGGAGTGAATAAAACCAGAGAGGACTCCCTCTAGGAGAGCACAGCCAGCCAAAGAATCCCAACAGAACCATGTGGGTATAAAGTGTCATGGGAACAGAGAAGCTCAGCGCTTCCAGATTATTTCCCGAGTTAACTCCTCCTCCCCCAGCGGCGAGCCATGCTTCTGAGTTTCCGTTTACTCATTTCCATTAAAGGCTTCCTGAACCAGTAATAATCTTCCCCTTTCCCCAAATGCTTTCCACTGGAAAGCTCCCTGTAATTTAGAGCCACAAGGAATTACATGTAAACATCCCGTTTGCCCAGAGCCACCTAAGTAACTAAAAATTCAGGTATGATTTCTGAGCCAATTAGGTAGACTACCAAGTCCCACCCAGAGGCCTCCCTATCTTGCTGCTGTTTTCTCTTAAATGACAGAGAACTAGGGTATGCAGAGCACCAGGAGAAAGAACTATAACATAATATACACAGACGGGGACAGCAGAGAGCCACTGAGCAACCTGGGGGGAGAGGAGAAAAAAGCAGAGAAGAAAGAGTCGCTCTGATGCGGTAACTGCATAGTCACATAGCACAATTATAATAACATTCAACATTTCCTACCATTTAAATGAAACAAAAGTCACTTATAAACAAAAGGCAAATCCACATGCTATGGTATCGTATGTATCATATCATCTCAACCTAGTCTCTTCAGAAGAGAGTCAACTTTCTGTGATATCTCATTGTGTCAGTCACAATTCCATTTATCACACATTCTATATCTGTATTTGAAGCTAATAAGGAATCGAGTCTCCATGTGGCTGATGAAGGCAAAATTTACCTGTTTACTGCCCTACAAATGTAGTTAACAGAGTAAGCAGTGTGTCCTCAAGTGATGAATTGACAAGCTGGGAAGCGTTTGGTGTACAAGGAACACTGCTGAGTCATTTTATCCAGCTGGTTTATACCAGTAGTATACTTGTTGGTGAGGGAAGCAGTGATAGCAGAGGCTTAGAAATACCTATCAAGCAATGCGGTGATGCTCTCACTTCAAGACTTCCCACAATCTACTTGGACAACAGACATATCAGTTTAGTACCTTCTGCATGTCCACTTTCAATGAACTTGGATTGTAAACCCCCAAGTCTGAATTGAGCACAAGGGAACATTCTTTGGAGACTGTGAATGACCTAATGGCCTAAGTGGAAAGATCACTGAAAGCTCCCATTTAAAAAGGGATGTGTCCACAGTAAGTCAGCTTTTGAAGGCTGCAATGCTGAATCCATTAACCTGCTTGCCAAAAAAGCTAAAAAAGATTTCCTCAAAGCTAGTGCATATCATGCAGCTAAAGGATATGTCCAGATCCAATCAAGTAGCTAAAACTGTTAAAATCCTACTTCCATAATTCAGCTCCTAGACTGTCAAACCTCCCTAAACAGAGCAATCAAGTATATGAATTAAGCAATCTACTATCATATTAAAAATCTTTAAGTCACTTAAGACAGTTTTCCAGAGCATATCACCTTCATTTTCAAAGCTCATTGACATAATCCAACTTTTAAAATCCATATCTGATTCTATCACAGGATAGTTGTTTTCCTCTTCATCCAGTGGATTTACATTCTCATCTCTATAAAAGACCAGTATATTGCTTTCCCCAGAGAAACAACCTTAACAGTTTATGATCACCATAACACTTATTGAAAGGTCATAGCCCTATAAATATTTATCCAGTCTAAGTGTGCTTCCTTTTTCTTTTTAAAAACCTGTTCCATTACTTGACCTCTCTAAACAACCAAAGCAAGCACTGACTGAAGTTATTCTAGGCTAAGTTCTCTTCTGCAAACCACTTCATTGACCAAAATAACTAAGAGAAAGCATAGGAGCACCACTCTTTCTTAAGAAATAACCTGGGGGAAACTGCACCTTGTATTTGGGTGCATGAGTTGGTTTGTCCTTACTCTGTCTTCAAGAGATGACCTATCTCAGAACTTACACACCTCACATACTTGCATCTAGGACTCAAGCGAGCTCTCAATTTTCCTTCCACAGGAGCATGTCAGTCTCCCCCATCTCCAATTCGTCAAACACCTATCTTTGAAGCTGTTCAATAAACATTCAACTCCTATATGTCCCTAATAGGTTACCAAGGCTTACAGACTGGAGCATGGACTCCAGTTCACCTAATCCTCTACAAGTATTTACTGAAGACCTCTACACAACAGCCAGGCACTGTGCGAGGTGCTGGGCACAGTGAAGAGGAGACATGATGTCTTAGTCTGTTTTCACACTGCTATAAAGAAATACCAGAGCCTGGGTAACTTATAAAGGAAAGAGGTTTCATTCACTCAGTTCTGCATGGCTGGGGAGGCCTCAGGAAACTTACAATCATGGCGGAAGGCAAAGCAGCAGCAAGCACCTTCTTCACAAGGTGGCAGGAAAAGAAAAAGTACAGGGGAAACTGCCACTTATACAACCATCAGATCTCATGATAACTCACTCACTGTAGGCAAAGCAGCATGGGGAAAACTGCCCCCATGATCCAATCATCTCCTACCAGGTCCCTCCCTTGACATATGGGGATTACAGTTCAAGATGAGATTTGGGTTGGGGGACAGAGCCAAACCATATCACAGGGCCCTTCAAGGATCCCGGACCACATGCGGCTAATCTCCTGCAATGGTCATAAACGCATCAACAGCACCAACATTCACAGCATGTGACAGGGGACCCAACCCACTGTGGGTCATCGGGAAAGGCCTCACTGGAGATGATTCAAGCTGAATCCTAGATGGATAAGGAGGTAGCTGGGCAAGATGTGGAAGAGGTGGTTTCCAGGCTGAGAGGATACCTGTGTGACAAGTCTGGGGCATGAAGGAGGAGGACTCGCTAAGGAATTGAAAGAGGGCCAGTGTGGGTGGGAGACAGAGGACAGTGGCAAAAGGGGCTCAAAATGACACTGGCAAGAGATGCAGAAGCCAGATCCAGTAGGTTCTTGGGGGTCACATTACAGATTTTTTTTAAGTATTCTATAGCCAATGGAAAACTACACATGGATTTCAAACATGGGAAAGGACATGGTCAAAACTGCATGATAAAAATATCAGATTTACAGATGGAGTGTATATGGAAGAATTATTATCAGGAAGATAGTTCAGTCTTGCAATGTGCATAATCCCAGTCCCTTCCCTTTGTCCTCATACGAGCACTAACAATGATACGAAATCACGGACATCATTTGTCCTACCACTATCCCCATATAAACTGTCTTTGAAACTCTGCCCCTGAATATTCCTTTTTTATTTGGTACTTGTATCATGCCCAATTGCTAAACTGCCATTCCCACCACACTTCTGTAGAAATACTTACACAGTTTTGAAACCTCCTTATTCATGTATTATTTCATGTCATCATCAACCAGGTCTACCAACTTTTTTCATTGCATAAGGCAATATGGAGCTAATTTGTTGTTTCAGAGGGTTGAATGGAAAAGTTTAATGCTAAGAATAGAGAAGAAATGTTCAACCTGGGTACATTAGCAAAACGGCACAATAATACCATCTAAAATTCTAGGATATCAGAAGAAAGGAAAAAATGTTCCCGAATCAACACACACACTGAGTAGCAGCCATGAAACCAGTTGTGACTTTCGAGCTAGCAAAGTTAAGTGGGTATCTGCTGCTTAAATTACTATTACCCTAAGACCTTAAAAAGCTGCCTCTGATTTCCATCCTGCTTCTGAGATGAATTACTGAGCAGACACTATCAATAATACAGCCTGCCTATTTGGAACCGAATCATTCTCTGGAGAGCTCTATCTAGTGTTAATAGCAAACAAATTGAGCTGTCAGATAACCATAGATCCCCTAGGATGACCACAGCTACCTCAAACTCCTCTAGGCCAAATGAACATGTTTTAGAGAGATTCAGGTGCAGCTTTATCCTGAAATGTCCTTTCATGTGCAGTTGAAAACTGTGTCTGCAACTTTAAAGATAACCGGCCTGACACTTATGTTCCTCATAAGAAAAGACTTAGTAGAGTTTAGGAAGAGAGAAGGAGAGATGAGATTGCGTGAAATGCACCCTTTATCCACTCTACTATGAAGATGGAAGGGGGAATTCATCTTAATGAGAAAAGGTAAAATGAGAGATGTGCCCCATCTTCTCAATCTAAAACTTTGCACAAAAAGAGGGGTGTCACTGTGAAAACTATTTGAGGAGTTATGAAGTAAATGGGAAGATCGGTTATATTTCCTGTTCTATCTGTACATGGATGAGCTATGGCTGGACCCAAGGATTACAAGGAGAAGCCTTTGCCTGCTGCCTTCCTTCAACCCAAACCTGAGCAGCATGTACATACCCATCAGATGAGCGGTGCTGCCCTCAGACGCTGTTGTTCAGAGTCCCAGTTACCATTGCTACTGCTATAGTTTGGATCTCTGTCCCCTCCAAATCTCATGTTGAAATTCAATCCCCAATATTGGAGATGGGGCCTAATGGGGGATGTTTGGTCATGTGTGCAGACCCCTGATGAATAGATTAATGCCCTCCAGGGTGGAAGGCAGTGAGTTCTCACTCTTAGTTTCCGCAAGAGCCCGTTGTTAAAAAGAGCCTGGCACCTCCCTGCTTCTCTTGCTTCCTCTCTTGCCATGTGATCGCCACAAATGCTGGCTCCCCTTTGTCTCCTGCCATGAGTGGAAGCAGCCTGGGGCCCTCTCCAGAAGCATTTACTGGCACCATGCTTCTTGTACAGTCTGCAGAACCATGAGCCAAATACACCTCTTCTATCAACTACCCAGCCTCAGGTATTCCTTTATAGCAACTAAAAACGGACTAAGACAATTACTATTAAGAACAGTGACCCATGGGGACAGGTAACACAAAAGCACTCCAGTCTTGCTGGTGCTGTTTTCCTTACCAAGTATACACCACAGACATGTTCTAAAACACATATACATACATACATATATACACACACGTACATACATATATATATACACACATATACACACACACACACAACACTTTTAGAGTGGAAATATTTTAAATCCAAAGGAGCTCAGAATCTCTGGGACAACATAAGCGAACCCTATTCCTCAATAAAATTCTCACTTTCTTACAGATGCCTTACATACTAGGTAGCCAATAAAGCTTTTGTCAAATATGTGAGATTAATGGTAGATACTGAAATATGTGCACATCCCTATTTTAACAAGTATACATCTAGTTCTTAAAATAGAAACCCACACCAGGTGTTAAATCATCCAGGTTCTGGATACAGCCCGAGTCATACTGTATTCTTTCCAGTACCACTTAGGTGTCAAAATAGGGACACATCCCAGATCTACAGCATTAGCTTTCCCCAGTGGCCCCTGTCATTGCCCTGGATCCAAGGCCTTCTTGGGGTCCAAGCCCCCATAGATCAGAGTGTGGGAGAACATCACAAAGGACTGACCAAAACTCCTCCAACAAAGTTAAGTGATCTAAGCAGTCCCACCTTAAGTAAACTGGAAATGCATAGAAGGAAACAGAATGAAAGAAAAGGAAGCACGCTCGTTCTGGACACAGGCCACGTCACATTTATTCTTTCCAGGATGACTGAGAATATGGAGCTGAAGATGTCAAGCAAAAGGCAACTGGGTCTTGGTGTGAAAGAAGAAATGTGGCTCTGGTCAATAGGTTACCAAGGCACACAGACCTCCCTCAGCATCCAAATAGCAAAACGGCATTGGACAAATCATTCACATTCTCCTGACCTTGGTTTTCCCAATCAGTAGGTTAACTAAATTAAGCTCTCAACACTCCATTTGCACTTATCATTTAACCACCTTCCTGCTTCCCAGTAAGACGGTTGCCCAGGGCAACATCTTTAATGTCCACCTTTAATATATCCATGGAAAGGTCAAAGTTTGTGGCTCAACAGATAGGCCTCTCTCTAATCAGAGAGACCATAGAAGTCAATCAGTTTAGTGCTTTGTTTTCAGAATAAGAAGGTTCTATCATTATTTAGCAGGTAAGGGAAACAAGGCTCCCAGGAGGATCAGTGCCTAGCCCAAGAACACTCATCTATGGAGTCCAAAAACTGTCCTGGGTGCAAGTAGGAAATGGGTAAAAGGGCAATGTTCCCTGGTTAAAAAAAAAAAAGCAATAATAATAACCATTGGATGTTTAAAACATACCCCTTATTGGCCATTCCCTCTCCTGCTGTTATCTACTATCTGTCTGTGTTTAACAGAGAACCTTCTTATTTGGGTTAACGCTGAGCTCTGGAGTCTGTTTTCACTGCTGACGTAAGGATGAAGAACAGCATCATGTCAGGACAGAGTTCCACCACTCACGGCAGGGACGTTAAGCACCGCAACATTGGCAAAATTTTCCCTTCCAAGTCCCAACATCCCATCCCCCGAGCCTTCAGTATTGTCCAGCCTCACCGTCCATTAGTCTACAGCTAGATGTGACACACTGTCCACTGTCTGTTCACAGTATCTCTCTCTCACACTCATGTCTGAGCATGCTCGTCCCCGTTGCCCTCACTCCTCAGCCTGGTACCGCTAGAAGAGCACTGTTTAGAGAGTAATTGCAGTTTTCAAAGGGCTTACGCAAATAGTAATTCCTAGAATTCCATGAGACAGGAAGCACAGGGATTCTTAGATACAGTTTACAGATGAAAGACACTGAGATCCAGGAAGTTAAGGAACCTAGCTATGCTCAGATCCCTAAAAAAAACTGAACCCAGAAATAGACCTTGACTCCCCAGCCAACGCTCCTTCTACTTCTCCAAGCCCAACCCAATATTCAAGTTTACTTGAAGAGTTCCAAACAATCACCAAGACCTGTTTGTTCATCCCCATTTATTCAGGCACCTAGAACATGCCAGATAATGTCAACATCGAACTCAAATTCAGGATCCACTCTCAACTTCCACTCTGCTACCTTAGTTCTGGACTTCATCTCTTACCTGAAATATTGCAATTTAGTCTTTTTTTTTTTTTTTTTTTTTTGAGACAGGGTCTTACTCTGTCACCCAGGCTGGAGTGCAGGGGCGTGATCTCGGTTCACTGCAACCTCTGCCTCCCAGGTTCAAGCAAATCTCCTTCCTCAGCCTCCCGAGTAGCTGGGATTACAGGCACCCACCACTACATCTGCCTAATTTTTTCGTATTTTTAGTAGAGACAAGGTTTCACCATGCTTACCAGGCTAGTCTTGAACTCCTGACCTCAGGTGATCCGCCCGCCTCAGCCTCCCAAAGTGCTGGGACTACAGGCGTGAGCTATCGCGCCCAGCTGCAATTTACTCTTAATTGGTCTTCCTGCAACCAATTTGTTCCCACTCCAACTGATTTTCTAGACTGCTTGCTTCTAGAGCAGTTCTCAACTGAGGTGGGGGACAAAATTGTCCCCAGAGGACACGTGGCAATGTCTTCAGACATTTTTGATTATCACAAGGGTCGGGGAGAGGGTCCTACTGGCATCTAGTAGGTAGAGCTCAGGGATGCCGCTATAACAACATACCACAACGCGCAGGATAGCCCTTGACAACAAAAAATTATCTAGTCCAAATACCATTAATGCCACAGTTGAGAAATTCTGTTCTAGAATCATCTCAAAAACAAAAACACCTCATCCTACACGATACCATTCCCCTGTTTAAAAATGTCCATGTCATTTACAGGATAAGTTCATACAAGATTGTTCGCAACTGGCCCAAATGATTTTTCTGGCCACATCCCCATCCTACCTGCACCCCCCGGCCCCTGCACACCCCCACTGCCCCCTGCCTGCATACCATCTCATCCCACACTCCAGCCACATTAACCTGTTTTGAGACAGGATCTCATACTGTCACCCAGGTGGGAGTGCAGTGGTGAGATCACTACTCATTGCAGCCTCCTCTGGCCTCAGCCTCCTGGGTAGCTGGGACATTTGGGCCAACTGCAAACAGTCTTGTATGAACTTTTGTATTGTTTGTAGAGATGAAGTCCCGCTATGTTGCCTAGGCTGGTATCAAACTCCTGGGCTCAAGCCATCCTCCCGCCTTGGCCTCCCCCAAATACTGAGATTACAGGTGTGGGCCACCATGCCCAGCACTAACCCATTTTAAATCCTTCCTGAGCTTTCCTGCCAGTGGGCCTTGCTCATGCTGGTTCCTCTGCTGAAGATATCTTCCTCCCTTCCTCCACCTCCTCCACTGTTATTCACCCTTTAAGGACCAGCATAAACATTACTCCCTTTGTCAAGACTGTTTGTTCATGCTTGCCCCAGGGGTCTCTCTGTGTTTTTACTATAAAAGCCTTGAATTCTACTATATTCACTTGTACAGATGTCTCTCTTTCCTCAAGGGTAGCGATAAAATGTTCATCATGATGCCCCATGCATACAGGACAGGGCCTGCAAAGCACTGAAGCAGATGCTGAATGGATGGATGCGTGCACACACACTCTAACACTATACATTCTTGCTTCTCATAGCAAGAAGCTATGGCCTCTCTCCCACCAGAAAGGCTAAAAATAGTACTAACTCATCAGCACAGGGCTGTCACCAGCTCGAGAACATCTGGGCACAAGGAAGAGCAGCTCTGTCTTCAAACTCCAGCATGGAGTCTGATGACACTGCACTTCTCTCTTCAGAGTTAGCACAGCCATAGCTCCTGTAACTTCTAGGTCTTATCTGTCACTACTCCTGGTTCTGTGGGAATTTCTGGGTCCTACAGATTTAGAAAGCTCTGAAGCAATGGGTGTGTTAAATGAATACAGTGTTTTGTGTTTCTCTAAAACTAAATGGAAGAATGCCAAGAGCAGGATCCTTAGCACAGGCTTAAGAGCTATAGGGGAGCATCTGAGAGGAATTTCACTGAGTCCCATGCTCCAGCCCCATTTCTGTTAACAGGAGACAAATCAACAGCTGACTTCTACAATGTGCTGCATAACACAGACCATCTAGCTTCCATTACTGGGGACAAGCAACCCTCTAAGGCTTGGGCTAAAGGGAAATAGGAGCTAGAAGTCATCAAGGTCTCCTTGGTACCACTAGGCCCTGTTAATTCTCTAGGCACTCCCTTTGGAAGTTCTCCATGGACTTCAGAAAACACTGATCTCAGTCCTGTGGGAACTGATGTTATGGAGGAGGGACACTCTGTGGTTGCCCAGGCAAAAAGTGATTAGAGTATATTTGCAACTTACATAACCAGGAACCATTTTTAAAAAGAGAGAAAAAAAAAACTAACATTTAGCCTCTGACCTGTGAGGGCACAGACAATAGGCCACAGTCTAGCTGAGGCTCTTTCAAGCTTCAGGGATCCAGTCCAAAGTCTGTGGAGCAGCTGGTGAAAAAGCAGCCCCATTTATGTGGGAGAGAGACAAGAGTGAGTAGGGAAGGGCATCACATTCAGGGAGTATAGCCTGGGGGGAAATTAGAAATGAGGGTTGGTGGTGTGAACGCTGGCCCCAAACCTAACTGCTCTGTGTCCTGGGATAAACTGCTGGCCCACATCCTTCCTCAGTTTCCTCATTTGTAGGAGCTATCTTACCTCACAAGGGCATCAAAAGAGAATAATTCCAATCAGATACTCAACACCTCACGTGGGCATGAGATGACAGCACCAGGCACTATGGTGCATTCTAAGGTTTTTGCTAACAGTGTAGTTAAGCAGGCAAAGCATAAAAACAGAAAACATTAATCATCAATGGAAAGTAAGCAGCAGGACACACAGTTATTGGAAATCAGCACAGGATTGCATCTAGTGAGTGGAACCAGCTCACCGAGATGCCAATGGGGAGCTCCCACTGGAGGAAGGAAGAGTCCAGGAGGAAGTCCCAGAAGAGAACTTGGCCTGCAAGACCAGAAGCAGGAGAGCAACCAGGGCTCACATTCCAGGCTGGAGTGTGCAAGGAAAGGGCCCAACTAGGCCATCAGCTGAGTTGAAGCCAGGGATTTGTGGAAAGGTACGGTGGGAGGCAAGTTCCAAAAGGCAGGTTGGAGTCACATCGTAGCCAAAGATTTACTCCTAGCCAAGGGACTCTCACCTAATCCTTCACACAGGAGAAGCCAGAAGTTGACTGAGTAGTTCAGCGATCTGGATAAAAGAAAGTATACTTATAACGATCAAGTATTATACAAATGCTAATTGTTATCATTGCTATTCTTGGTACCTACTACTGAAGCCGGGACCTTGTCAAGGGTCCCCAGATGACAGAATAAAAACATTATAAACCACCATGAGGCATACCAGCAAATAATTTATATAAATTTTATCACTCAACAAAACTCTGCACCTAGATGGAACTGGCAAAATAAGAAAAGCCAAGGAAGCTAAGCAAATGAACTCAAACCCAGGTGAACTGGGAAGGACAAGCCCTCCTCTACATGCAAGCATCGTGAGAAGCCAGATTCCCAAAACAACTTGGCTTTCTTGACCACACTCCTGGCCTTCCTCCTTCCACTCTGGCCACCTGTTTGCTGGGTAGCTCCCTGGCTCCCCTCCTCCATGCACCTGTTACTTAGCCCTGTCCCTTCTTCTGTGCATGTAACGTAATCCTGTTGGGATCTTGTCCAGCCACATGGCTGTTACCTCTCATGTATGCAGCTGAGCCCCCACTTTCCCACTGGGATCTCAACCCTCATATCCAACTTAGTGCCCTTACTTGGGTATGTAATATGTAGACTGAAAGTTTTAAAAGCCAAAATTGAGCCCCTGAATCCTTTCCTACCCCTCACCTGTTTATTTCCTAGTCTTTCCCACCTCAGAAAATATACCTCCATCTACTTTGGGGTTCAAGCAAAAGCCTGGAGATGTCATCATCCTGGCTTCCTATCTTTTTACCCTATTATCCACATCCAATCCATTGGCAAGGCCCATTCACTCTACTACCAACAGGTATCTTGTGTCTGATCCTTCTCCATTCACCCTGCCAACCCCCTCCTCTCCTAGACTGCTCCTTCTCCTTCTTACCTGGTCTCTGCTTCTGCTCTCAACCTCCACAAACCATGTGTATTAGTCCATTTTCACGTTGCTGATAAAGACATACCCGAGACTGGGAAGAAAAAGAGGTTTAATTGGACTCACAGTTCCACATGGCTGGGGAGGCTCAGAATCATGGCAAAAGGCACTTCTTACATGGCAGCAGCAAGAGAAAAATGAGGAAGCAAAAGCAGAAAACCTTGATACGCCCATCAGATCTCATGAGACTTATTCACTATCATGAGAATAGCACGGGAAAGACCAGCCCCCATGCTCAATTACCTCCCCCTGGGTCCCTCCCACAACATATGGGAATTCTGGGAGATACAATTCAAGGTGAGATTTGGGTGAGGACACAGCCAAACCTATCACCATGCATTTCCTAAACAGCAGTCAGAGCATCATTTTGAAAGGGCCCATCGGATGTCACTTCCCTGCTTAAAATCTTCCACTGCATTAATAGAACCTGAACTCCTCAATGAGGCTCTTGAATCCTGCATGTCCTCTCTACCAACCTCATCTCTTTCCATCCAGCACACTGCAATTCTAGCTCGATAGGTCTTTTCTTTTCTTGGGCCTTTGAATCTGCATCCTGATCTTCTGCTCAGGGAGTCTCACAAGGCTCTTGTCATGTAAATCTCAGTTGAAACATCGCCTTCCTTGAAGAGCTTTTCCTGACCAACTAATGTAAAAACAGGTCTGTTAATCACTTTCCACCATCCCCACTATCAGATTTTCTTATCTGAAACGATCAGGTTCATCTCTTGCCTGTCTCATGCCCATAAATGTAAGTTCCAGGAGATTGGAGACCCATGGTTTTTTTGGGGTTTTTTTTGTTTGTTTTGAGACGGAGTCTCACTCTGTCGCCCGGGCTGGAGTGCAGTGGCATGATCTCAGCTCACTGCAGCCTCTGCCTCCCAGGTTCAAGTGATTCTCCTGCCTCAGCCTCCCGAGTATCTGGGATTACAGACACACCCCATCACCCTGTAGAGACAGGGTTTCACCATTGGTCAGGCTGGTCTCGAACTCCTGACCTCATGATCTGCCTGCCTTGGCCTCCCAAAGTGCTGGGATTACAGGTGTGAGCCACCATGCCTGGCCTGGAGACCTGTTTTTCTCAGTTACATCTCTAGTGCCAAGTGTACTCAGATATTTGTAGGGGACACCATTTGAGCTAGAACAGATCATGGGAGCACATTCCAGTTGTCCTTGCCCCAGTGCTAAGATTCAGGGGAGAGAGGTATCCCTTGGGATTCCATGGGTCTGGAAGACTGGAGAGACTTCACAGAAAAGAGGCAGGATGGAGAAGGAAGGAAGACATCTCAGGTGTGTGCCAAGACATGAAGAATCCAAGTTTTAAACACCTACATATACACAGGAGTATACCATGAATTCCATGGTGAAATTAGTCTATCATTGCCCTTCTTCATAGCAGGGTAAAGAAGGCAGCAGGTATTTTCTATCCTTTGTCATCTAATCCTTATAACTCTTCTGGTAAAACATTAATACCCTCATTTCTGTGACTACCGGGGACTGCAGCCCATAGAAGGTGCCTCTCTCTCAGCCCAAGGCCATGCAGCGATGACAGAGCAAGCCTGGATCCTAGTGTGAGGTCCTACACTTTCCACCAGTGCTACACTGTGTTCCCCAAGACAGACTACAGGCTTTAGGCTTCTAGATTCAAAGAAGTGGATGCCAAAAGGGGAAAGAAGAACACAGGGCAGGAAGCCCAAGTCCCCTGAAAACAAGCTGTGGCACTCAGTTTGGATCCAGGAGAGACGAGTTTTCATTCTAACAGGAGCATGGAGCCAGAACCCCAGGCCAACAGCTTCCAGCTCTTGGCATTCCTTCCTGCCACCACCAGCCCATTTCAAAAGAAGTATCAGTGGCAATGTACAGCTCTACCAGTAAATGCACATCAGAGGCCAGGCCATGCCACGCTGCAGAATGATCAGAAGGGCTGGACTTTGATTCAGAAAGTCTGACTGCAAACTGCAATTTGAATCCAGGAAGGCCTCGAGGAAAACCCGTTAACCCTCCACTGACATCTCCTGGATGATCTCATTATTTGAAAAATAGTCTCAAAAGAAGCCACAGCTGGGAGGTCAACAAGAAAGAAGGGTTGGCAAGATATTTCCTTTTTCTTCTTTTTAATTGCAAAAGGCGTGCCAGAGAGCAACCTGCAGCCAGAGGCAGAGCTCACTCACTGCTAAACTAAGGGAAAACACTCAGGAGGCCATCAAGATCCTTCCCCTGGCTGCAGAACTGAAAGGAAAGTGAGCTGAACTGTGAGCTGACAAGGTTGAGGAGGTGCCAGTGGACGATCATACCATGTTCCATCCATGCCCAAACACCCTGAGAGTAAGGGGCACCAGCCACCAAAGACACATGACTTGCCTCAGTAGCATGAGGGTGAAATAGGAAGGAAGGAAAAGCGTGGCAGGAGGAGGGGAAGCAAAGATCACACAGCCATGGCAGCCACCTGGTGAGGCCTCCCAAGCGCTTTTCAGAGCACGGAGTATGTCAGGACACACCGGCATCCATTCCTGTCCTTCCTGTCCCTGTCATGACATAGCCTTGGGCTTGTCAAATTCCTAGAAATGAGCAAAGGGAATCCGGCAATTGGTCTAAATAAGACAATTCCAAAAGGTGGTCATGTGATTCCTCTCCTATCAACTAACCACGAGCAGGCGTGACTTCCACACCTGGCCCACTGCCCCCGCTGCCTTCCTGCTCCTTCCGGAAAAGCCAGAGATGCAGTCAGAAGCTCCCTGTGTGTGTCTCTCAATTGTTCAGAATATTCCCAGTCGGGTGAAGTAATGTCCAGCGAGTGGCTTGACAATGATTGTGATGAAAACCAGTTGGGACATTCACACTTCACTTTCTGTTACACTGAACAGTAAAGAAGCCCAGACTAAAAAACTGATGTTTCAAAAAAAAAAAAAAATACAATAGTATAAAATAAAATTTTGGCAATGTTTCCTCATTAGAAATTTTTTAAAAATATATTTCCTTTTTATGCCTGCAAAGATGTCATCAGTCTTTACATGTAACAGACTACTCTTTACGCTGTGAGGATGCCCTTGTTAAAATGTCTTCGCTTTTAAGAAACAGAATGGGGACAGTAAATGGCAGTTGGTGTTTTTGTTTAGGGTTAATTTATTGTGGCAAAGTAAAAAAAAAAAAAAAAGACAACTTACATCAGTGACTTGAATTCTTATTGTTGGTCTTTTACTATTTTTTCTAGTTCATGAAACCTAACGTCTGCTCTATGCGTTCAAGTTTGTATAACACACTACAGCTTTGCACATAAACAGGGTTACAGAAACCAGAGACGCTTGCTACTTCACAGCATGTTAGATTACAACTCGGAAGTCCCTTTCTAAGAGAAATTAGGCTGTAACTCAGAGTGGCCCTGCATCCGGATGCTTAAACCTCACGACTACCATGAGATGCTAAGGTGATCAGTGATCAAGGCAAAACACACACACACACACAAACACACACACACACAGTAAAGGACTTCAATGGTCCAGCCCATTTCAGGAATGTTGCATCTCCCACTCATCTCCTATAGATTCATAATGCTTAACTACATGGTTTTTAAAATCTGTTCAATCAGAATTTCTTAATTACACCTGACAAAGAAGCTTTATCTTAAAACAACGCAACTTCAAGAGAGACACTTGTGTTCCATTAAATGCACTTTGGGAAACAAAGGCACAGAGGAAAGAACAGTTGAACAGCAGTCAGGAGGGCTCTCTGCTGCTCACTTGCTCTGTAACCCAGGGACAAGACACCCTCTTCACCCTAAGGCCCACTGCAAGTTTCCGGTTCCTACATACTACAATAACACATCCATTGACCTTTACTCAGCACACTCCCAGAACTGGAAATTCCATACGAGAACCGCACATCCTATATTGGGGAAAAGACATATATTAGCACAAAAGGCATCATAGCCTGGACTTATTTCCTTGGAGGCAGGGGAAGTTGAGGAATCAAGACGACAACACAGAAGCTAGGTCAATACTGGAATCCTAGGGAAAGCGGGAATATTCCCTTTACCCTAAGTGAATCCATCTAGCTTGAGATCACATAAAGCCTATAGCAGAGTTTCCAAACTCAAAGATCTGGTTTCTTTAAACTAAATCCTTCCACAGGAGGTCCTACAGGGAAAGGAAATTGATCAGCACTTGGTACCTTCTCATAAATAAGCTTCAGATCCCTGAGCATCCTGGGAGTAGATTAGGTGCCTTTCGATCATGCTTGATTTACATTACTATATGCCATTTAGTATTATGACACAGCACAGACAAAGGCGAGAAAGCACATTTTGGTGGACTTTAAGGCAAATTTTTCTATGCAAGTCCCCTAATGGCAGGAGGGAGTAGATGCATACTGTCCACCCACTAAAATCTGGATTGACACATTTCACCTTTATAATGAACATGAATTTGTAAAAGCCCTCAACTTTAGTCATCAAGGAAATGCAAATTAAAAACATGAGATACCATTACACACACCACCACTTTACACTCAACATAATGCCTAAAAGAAAAGAAAACAAGCATTGGCAAGGATGTGGAACAAGCCTTTATTTTTATGAACGTGTAAACAGGTAAAACCATTTTGGAAAACTCTTCAGCAGTATCTGCTAAAGCTGGGCCTAAGACCCACCACACCCATGACATAGCAATTCTCCTCCTAGATATATGCCCAAAAGCAATGCACACGTATGTTTACCAAAAGACAAGTACAAGACTATGCCCAGCAGCTTTTTTTTTGTAAATGCCAAGAGCTAGAAAAAAACCCAATGTTCATTAACGGTAGGATGGACAAATACATCCCAGTATATTCACACAGCAGCATACTATACAGCAATGAGAAGGAAGAAGCCACCACTACATGCGACAGCAAGGACACATCTCAATTATAATGTGGACATAAGAATACATACTGAACTATTCCATTTGCAGAAACTTCAAAAACAGGCAAAGGTAAACAATGGTGTTAGAAGTCAGGACAAGTGACTCTGGGGAAGGGCATAGTGACTGCAAGGGCACACAAAGGAAACTTCTGGGATGCTGGTAAGTTCTGTCTCTTGATCAGGTTCTAGTTACATCGGTGGGTTCAGTATGTGACAATACATTAAGTTAGATATACAGTTATGTGTTTTTCTGGATATAAATCTTACTTCAATAAAAAGTTCAAGAAAGTTAGAGAATTTTCCATCTTGCTTTACACCCTCACCACATGTGTGTCTATATTGTCTCCCCAGAATCTTTCATAACTCATATTCTAGGAAAATGTACCACACTTAACTTGTAATATCTCTTCCTCCACAGAATGCTGTCCCACACTCTCCAGGTATCAGAAGATGGGGATGAGAGCATCCACCCCTTGGTCCTTGGACCAATCACTGCCTCCCTCTCACACTTCGACTTAAAAGACAGAGTGCTCCAAAATAAAACTCCTCAAATTCTCCCCCCTTGAGGCAGAGCCCTTCCCTCAAACCCTGGGATACAGAAATCACATTCCCTTTTCAAATACCTGTTGGTCTCACTGGCATTGGAGAATATGAATGGATGACTATGAATGGCTGACTCCTCTTCTGCACAGCCACCTGCCACTCTCCAGCTCCTGGAAGAAGCCCAGGTCTCAAGGGAGCTGGCAGCAAAAGGTGGCATGGGATGGACGGGAGCCTCTGTAGCAGCGGAATCAGACTGTCCAAGTCCAGGGCAAAGCATCTGCTATGTAACCCCTGGGCAACAGCCCAGCTGGGCAGTCTCCAGTGGAATGCCTGCCTGCCTGCCCTCCTTAATTCTGCCAGCGTAGTCTATCCTAGGGCAGAGGGGTTTTGTTGCCACAGGAGCACAATGGTGCTGTTCAGTCACAACTCAGATGCCTGAGATGACAAGTATGGGGAGGGGCTGCTCCTGCTACCAGTGCCATTTTCACAATTTTAGTTCAATTGTGGTAAATATAAAGTTTACAATTTAGCCACTTTTAAATGTACAACTTAGTGGCCCTGAATACAATCACATTATTGTGCAACCAACACCACTGTCCATGTCCAGAATTTTCATCATCCCAAACAAGCTCTGGACTCATGAAACAACCCACCAACCAGTACCGCTTTAAAAAGACATGAGAGAAGGAACTATGAGTAAATATCTCAGCAAGCCCTTGGGAGCAGACTGACACTACAGCAACTTGGTATTAGTGACAAGGTCGAGTTAACGACACAGTTTCTTAAAGGATCTGCATCTAGGCTCAAGGAGGACATCTGTGGGTTGGGGGGAGGTGCTGCCCTCACTTCCAGGGCAGCCAATCAAAGCAACTACCTCCCTGAGAGCAAATCTACAGGTGAGCCTCTCCTCACTCTACGCCAATTTCTCTCCCTGCATCCTTTCAATGCTCTTGACATATGTTATTCCAAGGGCAGACATTTTTATACAGCATGTGGGGGAAACCAATGGCGACTTGCCCAACAGCTGCCCCCAAGAGTCACAGTTTGGCAAGAGTCCACATGCCACTTGTAGGCCATCCACAGTCACCAGAAGCCTCCTCAAGTATTAGCTGTTTGAGTTAGATGATGACAACAGGAAGGGGGACAAACCGAAAAAGCCTATTGAATCAAGAGCCTCAGTGGAGTTATACTAAACAATTAACATTTACACAACACTTGCTATGTACGAAGGATGGTGCCAGGTTCCCATGCTGGGATGGGATAAGCTGGGATGAAGCAAGTTCCCATAAGAGAACTTCAAAATAAGCACAGGGGCATGGCCCTTCCATCCAGGTTGCTGAGGTGTTCATGCAGCAAGGAAGAAGGCATAGGAGGGGTCTTTCATCATTAAGTCACTTGCCAGCCCGTCCCACTCTGTGGGAGGTTCCACATTTCATGTTGGGTGTTTCTTTAAAATACTGAATTTGATCATTAAGCCAAAATATGACTAGGAGGTGGAATCTAAAAATATGTATATTTTCATGCCGCTAGTAGCAAGCTAAACTTGGAATAAAGTTATGAGTCACCAGAGACTCAAACACACCTTCCAAGAAAGCATCTGCTCTGTTTTCTCAGGTGACTTCACCAGCTTTCCCTTCCTCCTCCTTCACTTCTCCTAAGGTTGACAAAGCCTGGATGTAGGTCAACCTCTTCAGTGGGTACTTCTGTTGTGGCCAGCAGCCCTCACAATGAATTATCTCCTCAAGTCACCAGAGGATTGGCTGACCAAAGATGACCTGTTCCCAGAGCCAAAAGGACCCTCCAAGCCCATGCTCCCAATGGGAGGCTGCCCAACCCTTAGGAAAACAAAGACCTACTATTTTTAAATAACCAGCTAACAGCCAACAAAAGCTAACTGAGGGCTCGGGATTCTTTCAGCTGATTCATACACTCTACACACAGGTGATTCATCCACCAGCTACTGTAAAGGTGGTGGGAAAAGGGAGGAAAACACTATGAGAGAGAAACATCTTCATTGTGAAGGTACACAATCCCTGCACTGTAATACAATTTAAAAGCTCTCTCCCAAATAAAGGGTTGCCATACTTTGGGGCTGATTTCAGTGTTTTGTGTTTGGTTTTGGTCATAGTAAATAAATCAGGTGTCCTGGGACAAAAAGGCTTATATGGGGACAAAAGTATTATTTCTGGGAAAATTTTTTCAGTCCAAGTAACATTTAACATTCTGATTCACACATGCAACCTTTTCTATTCCACCCCTCTGCTCTGTAATCTTTGTTAAAAAAAAAAAAAAATAAAGCCCACAATTGAGGAATTCACAATTGTATACAAAAAGACAACTGTGGATGGGGAGAAGGGTTTGAGGCTAGCCTGATGGTCTTTCTTGCCTCATCAATTCATATTCCACACTTTCCAAATTCTTGGTTATGGAACCTGAAATTTTACCAAGAAGTAATTTGTTTGGTTTAACAAAATTCTTTTCTAAAAGTGAAAATACACCTCTAAAAGAAATATGATATATTAGTATTTATACCCATAAAAGTCAGTTCAGTGCCATCTGCAGAAAAACAGTTGAGATTGGCAGCTAAGAGGAAATGTCTTTTTATCATAGATTAAGGTAGCCTCAAGTGTGATGGGGCTTAAGGCCCACAATGGTACCAAGGGCTGGAGGAGAGTTGGAGAGAGGGTTAAATATAACAGGAGGCAGGCAAAGTGCCAGACATAAGTCCTCACTAAACCATGGACCAAATCCTATTCCCTATGGTTACTGGATTCCAGGATCCAGGCCTCAGCCTTATACTGTGAATATTATAAGCTCAAGTGTGTTATGGACCAACAGGTTGACCTGGAAACAGTGACCTGCAAAAAGATTGTTTCTAGTGGAAAAACGCATCTTAAAACTCCAAATATGTGAACAGAGAAAAATTTAGAAGGATACTCCATGTTATTAGGAGCTATCAACATGTAGAAGTCATTGTTTAAAACCAATTCAGGTCAAGAACCTAAATGTTTCCTCTGCTTAAAGCAAAGGCTATCTGCGGATTGATAAAATATACTAATGTCATGCAACATACTGTGAGACCCAATCCTTCCTACCTCAAGGGAATGTGGAGCCTAATACTAACTCTAGGATTGGGACCTCAATTCTATTCATGGATATCCTTTCCAACTTATGTCCCTCCTAGGAGCTAAGACCATTAGACAACGCATGCTTATTTTACTTCAGTTAAAAAATGAATGGTACCACCTTAACACAAGGGAAAGACTTGCAAATTTGAGGAAGAAAACAGCCAGTTTAGGCAAAGAACTGTTTTTACTCACAACACTTCTGACACCAGATATGTGGACATCTAACACCAGATATGTGGGCTTCTTCCACCCAAGAACTAATTCTCCAGACATCAACTGGGTGTTCCTCCTAAAATTCAATTCTAACACTAACCACCTGGAGACCCCACAGATTAAGAGGCCAGTTCCACAAGATCATACCCACTGCCAGTGCCAAGTCTAAGGTTCCCACCTGTATTCTGGGAGTTCCCATGACCCTTTTCTTCAGGCTCAGTAATTTACTAGAACAGCTTGTAGAGCTTAGGAAAGTGCTTTACTTACTACTATCAGTTTATCATAAAGAATATAAATCAGGAACAGCCAAATAGAAGAGGTGCATCAGGCAAGGTATGGGGGAAGGCACACAGTCTCTGTGAGCTCTCTGGGTGTACCACCCTCCCAGCACCTCAATGTGTTTACCAACCTGGAAGCTTGCCAAACCCCACCATTTAGAGTTTTTTTAAAGTTTCATGACATGGGCAAGACAGATTAGCCATTGATGATTGACTCAATCTCCAGCCCCTTTCCTCTCCCAGAGGTCAAGCAGTGGGACAATTCCAACCCTCTAATCATGCCTTGGTCTCTCCGACATTCAGCCTGAATCCTGAAACTATTGTAATATCTAGGGGCCACCAGCCATCTCAGTAGCATACAAAAGACACTTTTATCACTCCAGAGATTCCCAGGGTTTTAGGAGCTGTGTGCCAAGAACTGAGGACAAAGACCCAAATATACACATTTATCACAGGCATGCATGCTGCATGTGACATGTGGGCATCACAGCACTGAGCACACAAAGGCAAGCCAGAATTAAATCCTTGTTCAGGAGCAGTTAACTTTAATTCAGAGCCTCAGAGGGTTTCCCCTTATCTGTTCAACCATTCTGCAACTACATGAGCTCCGTTACAAGGTGGATCACCAAGGCCACCTACAGCTGGAGTTGGGAGGAGGTAAAACCTCTAGTGGGTGTCACCAACCTGACACCCAAGATAACCAGGGATCTCAAACTCATTCACCCCCAGGCACGCCATCCCAGTCCACCCCAAGGAAGGTTTACAGTTAAATGCAAATTACAGAAGATTACATCATCATTTACCCGAACTGCCACAGAAGTTTCATAGTAAGACCCTAGCGTCAGAATGGCACTACTGCCACTTAATAGCTATGTGACTCAGGCAAGTCATATCATCTCCCTGTGCCTCAGTTTTTCATGGAACCTCTTCTAAAAGGTATATGAGAGAATTCCATGGCGTAATAACGTTTTCAGAACAATATCTGGCACCTAGTTGCTAACATTTAGCAGCACATGTTGCCAATTAGAGTTTCAATTTTCCATCTGTAAAATGAAAAGAAGATTCTGTGCTCCTTTAACCCTTTATTCAGGATGAATCGAGTATTAATTTTGACCCAGAATTCATTCGTCCTCCCTTAGCTTTCTCTTTCTGGGTTATATTCAGTTTTGTTTTTCTAAAACTCTGCTTTAACCATTTTTACTACTCTCTCTACAGTTAGAGAGGAACTGCCTACTTAATTTTCACATCCCTTCTTCTGAATCTCTGGCACAAAAATGGTTATCCAGTTTGGGCCTCAATACTCTCAGGGCAGGGAAACTCATTGCTGAGGCAGCAATTGTTTCCCTTACTGAAGGCCTGCAAAGTTCTTTATGTTTCTCCTGCCTTCTGGGAACTTTCAAACCAAATCTATATGGCCAAATCTCGACATTTGCTCTGATGGTAGTGACAACAATTTGTTTCTAGTTGGGAAGAGCCCGCATCGCCATGCCAATCCTAAGCCAAAAGAACAAAGCCAGAGGCATCACGCTACCTGACTTCAAACTATGCTACAAGGCTACAGTAACCAAAACAGCATGGTACTGGTACCAAAACAGAGACATAGATCAATGGAACAGAACACAGCCCTCAGAAATAATGCCGCATATCTACAACCATCTGATCTTTGACAAACCTGACAAAAACAAGCAATGGGGAAAGGATTCCCTATTTAATAAATGGTGCTGGGAAAACTGGCTAGCCATATGTAGAAAGCTGAAACTGGATCCCTTCCTTACACCTTATACAAAAATTAATTCAAGATGGATTAAAGACTTACATGTTAGACCTAAAACCATAAAAACCCTAGGAGAAAACCTAGTCAATACCATTCAGGACATAGGCATGGGCAAGGACTTCATGTCTAAAACACCAAAAGCAATGGCAACAAAAGCTAAAATTGACAAATGGGATCTAATTAAACTAAAGAGCTTCTGCACAGCAAAAGAAACTACCATCAGAGTGAACAGGCAACCTACAGAATGGGAGAAAATTTTTGCAACCTACTCATCTGACAAAGGGCTAATACCCAGAATCTACAATGAACTCTAACAAATTTACAAGAAAAAAACAAACAACCCCATCAAAAAGTGGGTGAAGGATATGAACAGACACTTCTCAAGAGAAGACATTTATGCAACCAAAAAACACATGAAAAGATGCTCACCATCACTGGCCATCAGAGAAATGCAAATCAAAACCACAATGAGATACCATCTCACACCAGTTAGAATGGCAATCATTACAAAGTCAGGAAACAACAGGTGCTGGAGAGGATGTGGAGAAATAGGAACACTTTTACACTGCTGGTGGGACTGTAAACTAGTTCAACCATTGTGGAAGTCAGTGTGGCGATTCCTCAGGGATCTAGAACTACAAATACCATTTGACCCAGCCATTCCATTACTGGGTATATACCCAAAGGATTATTAATCATGCTGCTATAAAGACACATGCGCACATATGTTTATTGCGGCACTATTCACAATAGCAAAGACTTGGAACCAACCCAAATGTCCGACAACGATAGACTGGATTAAGAAAATGTGGCACATATACACCATGGAATACTATGCAGCCATAAAAAATGATGAGTTCATGTCCTTTGTAGGGACATGGATGAAACTGGAAACCATCATTCTCAGCAAACTATCACAAGGACACAAAACCAAACACTGCATGTTCTCACGTATAGGTGGGAATTGAACAATGAGAACACATGGACACAGGAAGGGGAACATCACACTCTGGGGACTGTTGTGGGGTGGGGGGAGGGGGGAGGGATTAGCATTAGGAGATATACCTAATGCTAAATGAGGAGTTAATGGGTGCAGCACACCAACGTGGCACATGTATACATATGTAACAAACCTGCACATTGTGCACATGTACCCTAAAACTTAAAGTATAATAATAAAACTTTAAAAAAAGATTTTAATTTTAAAATATGGCAGACTTTTTGAAGTACAGAGTTAAAGCAGACATCCATATCCTCAACACCCTGTTTAACGTATTTATGGCCTATTTCTACTCACTCCAGATTTTTAAAAATAAACTTACTACTGTTGAGAGTTCCTTCCCTCTTCCGTTGCCTTTTCTCTGTCCCAAAAGACAGCCATTATCTTGACAGTGGAGTGATTCTCTCATATCTACGTCTGTGTACCATGACTAGATACACCTGTAAATATGTAATATTGTTTGGTTGTATACTTAAGAAAAATGGTAGCATATACTACATATTCTACATTTGTTTCCAGTCACCATCAATTTTTTCCTTATTAATACACATAGATCTGGCTTACTCATTTCAGTATTCCATTGTGGTGTGTGCACATGTGTGTATCACAATTGACATATCTAGCACCCACTGGTGGACCTTGACAAGTGTTCTTTACTCACTGATTCAAATATTGCTCAGAACCTATTATGTGTACCATACACTGTGCAGGCACTGGAGACACGGAGAAATTATATAACCCTTGCATTTGGAACCAAAGATAATTTCCACATTTGTGGAAATGCCAAGGCTGGGGCATTCCACTGACTATGCCAGTAGTCGGTTGGATCTTCATGTCTGGAGCTCAGAAGAGAGTAAAGACTTAAGAAATAGGCTTAGAAGTCTTCTGCTTACAGGCGGAGGGTGACGCCAGTAGAGGAGATGAGCAGGCCACAGGAACACACACAACTGGTCAACTCACAGAAATGCAAAAGACAAACTGTTCTTGTGCCACTACATATAGTGGAGTGGTCTGTATGCAGCAACACAGAACCAAAAAGGATACCACTCTACCAATATCCCCAAATCGGACTGACTGGGAATAGTAACCCTCTACAGTAAATTGTGAAAGAGACTCACAATAATAGCTCACACCCGAAACTGCTAAGTGAGTCTCACAGCTGTGAACAAGGTAACCACCATGCCATGGACACTCCTCAATACCAGAACATGCAGCCATGGACATGTCCTATTTCAGCTCTCTCTCAGTATTCTGCAAGATACTTCCTTAAAGCCACAGCCAGGTAGGACTTCGATGTTTGCCAAGTGTCTCTAATGATTGCCTGTTTACTCCTCCAGCTGCTCTGAGGATTCTACCCTGGATAAAACATCTTAGAGACTGTTAAAAAGCAGAGTGTTGGCAGGGCATGGTGGCTCATGCCTGTAATCCCAGCATTTTGGGAGGCCGAGGCGGGTAGATCACGAAGCAGGAGATTGAGACCATCCTGGCTAACACGGTGAAACCCTGTCTCTACTAAAAATACAAAAAAAAGTTTTCCAGGTGTGGTGGCACGCGCCTGTAATCCCAGCTACTAGGGAGGGTGAGGCAGGAGAATCGCCTGAACCTGGGAAGTGGAGGTTGCAGTGAGGTGAGATCGTGCCACTGCACTCTAGCCTGGGTGACACAGCAAGACTCCATCTCAAAAAAAAAAAAAAAAAAAAAAAAAAAAGAATAAAAATAAATAAAATGAATGTTTTAAGAATCACACTATGTTTAACTGCCTGTGTCTGTCGTCTATGCAGACATCAGTAAAAACCTCCAAATAAACATGCAGAGGTAGCAACAAGAGGCCCAGGTGTCTCCTAGGTAGGGCTGTGTCATGAAGCCCAGAGCGTTCACTGGAGGTTGCCAGTTTTGATTGATGAGGCACCCTTCTCAAAGAGGTCAGGTCTCCAAGGTGATGCTAGGTGCAGGAAAACCAAGATGAGAAAGGCCTGGGGACTCAGCCCTCATGCTAACAGGGAAGCACAGTAACTAACAGTGTGAGGAAGAGAGTATTAAGAGCCACAAGAGCAGCAGGGGTTGGGTACCACAGAAACTCTGAGATGGCAGAGATTCTTTTGGCTGGAAGGTTAGAAAAGGTTTCGTGGAAGCAGGGACTTTGAGCAAAGCTTTGAAGGATGTAGAAGATTTGAAGATGCAGAGACAGAATTCATAGACCAGGGAAAGAAGCCAGCACCTGTGACACACAGCGGCAGGACCGGTGTGGGGTGACCTGCTGTTGACTGTGGGTTTGGTGTCCAAAGGAGGGTAGAAGGAAATAAACGTGGCAAGTCAGGATTATAGGTGGACCATGGAGGACCCCAAACACCCTGCTTGCAGAGAGGACTTCATGCTGTAAGCTACTGGAGGCTACTGAAAGTTTCCAAAACAGACAAAGGTGAGATTGGAACTGAGCCTCAGGAAACTCCACATGACAGGCATCTATAGGAACACCTACCACACACAGGAAAAATAGGTCATGTGCTATCCATTTATTACCACCCTAGACACAGCTTAAATACAAGTGGAGCACTGGTAAAACCACCAATGTGAAATATTTCTCAGGTGACTTTAAAATCTTTAAAACAATAATTGTGTTCCTCTTCATTTAACTCCAGGTTTGTTAGGAATAAAATTGAAGGAGCAATATTTTTAAAATCTATATTTTGACATATCCTTTTGCACAACCCATAGCCTCACCCTCTTTCAAGGACTAGCTCAAGCCTGCACTTTCAGAAATTATCAATTTTCACTAATTGTCTAGATTATGTATAAGCACATGGCCATTTAAAATGTATGCATTCACACATGTATAATTTATATCCTCCATCTTCCAAAAGTGATTTATAGCATAGCAATTCATTTCATACTGTCTTTTCCAGTCATTGTTTTGCATATCTACCTTATCTATCCATCGACACACTTCTTTTGAAGAAAGCCTGCATATTACACCTTTTTGGTTCTTCCAAAAGACTTGGCCCAACAGAAGGCATATGTTAGTGCTTGACAGAGCTTTGTTAGCTGACGTTTTTTGCTCCTAGACTTGTGAATATCATCTAAGGGGAGAAAAGTCTCCCTAAAATGCTCATTTTTCCTGGTCAGTAACCTGGCAAAAGTAACCTTCTGGAAAGCAAGTCAGCTTCCTTTAAGTACCATTTTTTAAAAGTTTATCTGGAGCTCAAGTTATAGGAACCTGGCCAGGCACAGTGGCTCACACCTGTAAGCCCAGCACTTTGGGAGACCAAGGTGGGCGGATCATGAGGTCAGGAGTTCGAGACCAGCCTGGCCAATATGGTGAAACCCCGTCTCTATTAAAAATACAAAAATTAGCTGGAAGTGGTGGCACATGCCTGTAGTCCCAGCTACTCAAGAGGCTGAGGCAGGAGAATTGCTTGAACCCAGAAGGCGGAGGTTGCAGTGAGCCAAGGTCGCACCACTGCACTCTGGCCTGGGCGACAGAGCAAGACTCCGTCTCAAAAAAGGAAAAAAAAAGTTATAGGAACCTTTTATCAAGGGTGAGAGACACAAAAAGCAAACCAAAGATTCCCTCTGAAGCCAAGTGCAGTGGCTCATGCCTGTAATCTCAGCACACTGAGAGGCCAAAGTGAGAGATTTGCTTGAGGCCAAAGTGAGAGATTTGCTTGAGCCCAAGAGTTTGAGACCAGCCTGAGCAATAAAGTGAGACCTCATCTCTACAAAAAAAAAAAAAAAAAAAAAATCAAATAATTAGCCAGGTGTGGTGGTACCTGCCTGTGTCCCAGTGTCGTAGGAGTTATTAATTAATTATTTTAGGCAGATGGAAAGGAAAAGAGGTCCTTGGGAAGTTTCTGTTTTTAACGCTGCTCTGCAAACACAAACGTTTCTTGTAAAGTCCTGGCCCTTAGAGCCAGGTCGGCAACCTTTGATACCCACCCAACAAGGCGATTCCCTGGGCCTTTGTGCCCTTGCCCCATGTATTCCTGGCAACATGGCCACCCCCGCATAACCCCACATGTGTAGAACATCATGGCACCCTGCATTTGCATATTAAAAGGCTAGGGTGGGAGGGCCACCTATTTCGAAGGCTACATGAATGACATACCTGGTCAAACCAATCCCCTGAGACCTATGCAAATCAAACACCACCTCCTCCAGCCTCTCTCTATATATCTGGCTGGTTTCCGCCCCAACTGGGGTTCCCTCTCTCGGCTTTGGAGCCCCACTCCCTTTGTCTCTGTACGAGGGAGCTTCCTCCTTGCCTATTAAATTATCCACTCCTTAAAACTACTCCACATATGTCCATGTTGTTTTATCTAAACCAGCATGAGGACAAAGAACCCTGGTGTTCCTCCACTCCAGGAGGAATCAAATCACCATCTACAGGGGAAGCTGAGGCAGGAGGATCATTTGAGCCCAGGAGGTTGAGGTTGCAGTGAACCAAGATCATGCCACCACACTCCAGCCTAGGTTACAGAGCAAGACCCTCAAAAAAAAAAAAAAATTCCCTCTGAGGGAAATTAACAAATTATGTCCATGTAAGACACACTTTGTGTCTGCTCATAAAAATGCAACCATTGCTGACAGGGACTCCAGGAAATGACAGCCATTGAATATTAGGTAGTATCCCTCCTTGAGTTGTCACCACACTCATCAACTAACACCCATGTGCTCCACAGTCAGAATTTACACTCAACTGGGAAACCACCACCAAAATCAAACCACCTCGCCTTTCTGCTCCTATTTCTACTGTGGCTGTCTCTACCCTTTTTAGGCTTCTTGGGGATTTTCTGTAAGCCAAGGTTTACAAAATGTGGTTTTAAAAATCAAAGCAGAAGAGTTCCCTAGCACTTTTGTACCAAAGTCTGCCTACAACTGACCTGCTCTGTGTTATAATGCAGCACAGGGGAGCTGCTGCCCCTTGGATCCATCCAGAAAGAGCCTCATTGTATCACCACTTTCCCTACAACAGCATCCCCCATCCTCCTATAGCATTAAGTGAGGGCTTCCTGTTCAAACAAGCTGTGTTCAAAGTTCTGAGTCTGGAATTCAGAATTCACTTTTTCAGCAGAAACAATTCTAGCCATGCTAGGTTCCCAGGACAGCCTGCACAGCCTGTATTCCTAAAATATAGTGACATGTTTCTATGAAGAAGTTCATTTTAAGTTGCTTACCGGCAGGTATGTGCCTGGGTGTCCAGGTACCACCAGCATGAGAGAATTCCCCTAGTTAGTGGAGGCCCCACCTGAAGACAGGGAAGGGCAACAGCCCCACCTGTGCATATAGATGCATTGCAGCCACTTGCCCCCAGGTCAAAGGAGACTAAAACAAAGTCCTCTACTATCATTCAGACGCACTGGAAGTTTATAAAGGGAGTGGAGGCCCATCTCATAGCAGCTTTGATCAACTACTGCGTATTTACTAACATCAATGCTATGCATTCCCCTCCAATACCCAGACTGACAGAAGCTTTCTCCTCTCAAGTTCTTTGGCACTGTATCTGCAAAGTCTCTGAGAGCATTTATAAATTTTACTCGTATTCAAGCTTATTTGCATACCCATCCTTGCATTCTTGGAAATTTAATCACCTATTATTACTATGTATAGATGGCACTTCATAGTAATTAACATACACAATCTCATCCCCGAATCCTTACAACCATCCTATGGGGTAGGTATACTCAGAGAACCTAACGGATTTATGTACAACAAAAAGTAACTGGTAGCCCCGAAACTTCAACCCAAATCTGGCAACTGTCTGCCTTCTTCCCATTGTTGGAGGCTGTTTCTGTCTTTGTAGGAGTCTCACAGGGCACTAGGCAGCCATTTGTTTATCAACTGAGCCACCTGACACCACCACACCCTGTTACTTGTATCTCAGCACCCCTGACTTCTGTTCAGTGTCTGCTTGCAGCTTCTACAGATTTAAATGCCCATTTGTAATATATAGGCTTGCACTGAAAATTTCCCAAAGTTTTCAATGCTAATATACTAAAAGGGAAAGAGGAGAAATGGCACTAGAAAAGCCAAGGGTTTTGGCTAAGGGGATGACAATGCACTGGGACCATCCTCAAAAGTTTGTGAGAAACAGGGACAAATGTGATTAGTCAGGGCAGCCCCATTGTGAGCTTTCACTAGAATTATGGCCAAATCCTGTGCCAGTAGACTTGGGCTATTTCAGGGCTGTTACTTCATGAGATTCTAGCATCTGTTATGCTTTTGCAGGTTTCTAATTTCAGCTTCAAAGACAGAGACCAGGAAATGAAGCAGACACATATAAGGGCCAGCAGAAACAAAGAAGAATCCAAATGAATAACTGCCTGCCTTAAAGGGATTTCAAATAAGAGGCTCAAAGATGGGAAGAAAAGATTAGAAGAGAAAAATGATAAGCCAAAAAACTGTAGTAGCAGATGCAGCCCCAAGCTGAAATTCAGAAGAATCATTAAACCAAGAAACAGTGATGGGAGCAGCATTAAAAGGAAGACTGGGTCTTGCATTTGAAAAGTGAGCACAGGGGACTACAAAAGGTTGAGGGACAGGCCCAAGGTCACATGGCATAATGGAGAAGGAAGATTATAGCCATCCTGCTGCTGCTGCTGCATTCTAACACACCTCACTAAAGCAGGGTGTGTCTAAAGCCCTTGACTTTGGTTAACAATCAGTTTTTTTTTTTTTTTTTTTTTTTAAACACAAGAGCACCCAGTCTGCTCAAAGAACTGTAAAAGGGTTATAAAGACCAGAAACCACGGGGGTTCCTGGAAGAGGTTGGTCAGCTGCTTGGCTAGACCATAACTTTCAGGCTTTTCAACAGGGTGATATTCAACTTCCTAAAAAGCTGCAATCATGAATGAATGCCAGTAACATACTAGTGCCCAAAATGGAACTGAAGGGGAAGAGGAAATGATATGGTAATTAGTAGGAACAGAACACATTAAGTAGATACTCTAATATTGAATTATTGAATCATTGAATAAATGTCAAGAGTGTTAGACTCCAAAAATACTTTTTTCAAAAATTTAAAACCTTAAGCATGCTATAAAATTCAGAATCCATAAAGGAAAATGACTGACAGATTTGACAGCATGCATTTTCTTTTAAAAGACTCCGCAAACAAAAGCAAATGGCAGAAGAAACCTTAACAAACATGCAGAGAAACTTTCAATATCTATTATTCTCAAAGCTATCAAATCAGTAAGAAACTATGAACAATTTGTAAATAGACTGAAAAAATACAAAGAGCCAATAAACATGAAAAGATGCTCAACTTCCCTCATGATTCAAGAAATGACCATTAAATGGTGAAATACTACTAACCTATGAGCTTTGTGCGCGCACACACACACACACACACAGACACACACACACACACAGAGAGGCACACACACACACAAAAGAATATTAGTAATACCAAGATAGGAAACTAAGCATGCTCATGTTATTGACAAAACTGCAGAATGGATGAACCCTGGAGAGCAACTTGATCCAGTCATGCCAAGTCTAGAAGACTCTCCTACAGTAACACTAGCTTGAGGATGGGAAGAGTAAATAATATGGATGTTAACTGTAGTGTTGTTACAAGGGCAAAAATTGAAAATTGCCTCATGTTCAGTGGGATGTTAACAAATCATCATGCAGTTGTTGGAGGCGTTTAAACCAGAGCAACTCCATCTGGAAGAGGGGCTGGGTAAAATGAGGCTGAGACCTGCTGGGCTGCATTCCCAGGAAGTTAGGCATCCAAGTCACAGGATGAGATAGGAGGTCAGCACCAGATACAGGTCACAAAGACCTTGCTGATAAAGCAGGTTGTGGTAAAGAAGCCAGCCAAAACCCACCAAAAACAAGATGGAAATTAAAGTGACCTCTGGTCGTCCTCAGCGCTCATTAAACACTAATTATACTGTGTTAATATGCTAAAAAAAAAAAAAAAAAAAAAAAGAAAGACACTCCCACCAGTGCCATGACAATTTACAAATGCCATGGCAACTTCAGGGAGTTACCCTATATGGTCTAAAAAGGGGATGAACCCTCTGGTTCTGGGAATTGCCCACCCCTTTCCCGGAAAACTCATGAATAATCCACCCCTTGTTTAGCATGTAATCAAGAAATAACCATAAAAATGGCCAACCAGCAGCCCTTGGGGCTTCTCTGCCTTCAGAGTAACCACTCAATTCATTTACTTTAATAAACTTCCTTTCATTTTACTCTAGATTCGCCTCGAATTCTTTGTGTGAGATCCAAGAACCTTCTCTTGGGGTCTGTATCAGGACCCCTTTCCAGTAAAACAGTCGTCCATGGGAATCCTGTAGCCACTAATATGTAGTAGACTAACGGGTTGATTTGGAAAGATAATCATGGTATATTAACCAAAAAGCACAAGTTACAAAATGTTATAGTATAATCCTTGTGTTTAAAAAACAATCTATGGATACATTGTTTAAGTAAGCAAAAGGCTAGACTAGACAGGTTCACATCAAAATTGAGCAGTGTAACTCTGAGCAGGTGGGCTTAGAAACAGGGAGGGAAAAATGTGGTTTAAAAAAAAATGCTAGAATTATGGACGACACTTCTTTTTGGTGTTCTCCCAGTTTTCTTAAGTACTGAGTTTTTTTTGTAGTTGGGAAGAATTTAAAACCTCAAGATTTCATAATGAAACACAGAAAGGAGTAGTTCATTCTCAAAGAGAAGAAATAAGCCATCGAGGAGAAAAATGCAGAAAATGCAGAAATGACCGTTGAGCTACACTGCTGCCCCATGAGAACATTTACCAAACAAGGGAAAAAACCTATATGGAGACCAGTGTTGCTTTTATCAAAGACAACAGAGATTTGGGTAACTCTGGTGTTTGTAGATGTCCTCATCCATAAACCTGGTACATAACACACTGATGTGGTACTGACTCTTTCTGTAGCCATTAGGCCACTAAAAACTGAAACCAGGATCTATTGCCTGTGGACTTGCTCAGTAATATAAACCTGTACATTTTTTTTAAAAACAGTCTTGCTCTGTCACTCAGCCTTGAGTGCAGTGATGTGATCTTAGCTCACTGCAACCTCCACTTCCTAGGCTCAAGTGATTGTCACGCCTCAGCCTCCTGAGTAGCTGGGACTACAGGCGTGCACCACTGCATCTGGCTAATTTTTTTGTATTTTTAGTAGAGACAAGGTTTTGCCATGTTGGCCAGGCTGGTCTCGAACTCCTGGCCTCAAGTAATCCACTGACCTCAACCCCACAAAGTGCTGGGATTACAGGTGTGAGCCACCACAACTGGCTGAAATCTGTCAACATTCCCTGCACAACCTTTCTCACAGAGTATCCCCTCACCAACCATCTTGAGTGCAACCATTTCAGAAAAATGTGTTTCCACTGAAGTATCTTCTATTGTCATAGTTGGCCTGACAAAGCCATTTATTTATCCTTAGGAACTGATGCTTTGGTATAGCTAGTAATTCCACCCATGAAATAGAAGTGGGTGTAATTCCCTGCATTTCCCTCCTCTACACAGCAAGCCCTGCAGTTAACCTGTGCATTCAAGGGACTGAAGCAAGATCTCATAAAACTAAAAAGTTTAATCACCGTGACATTTCTGCTTCTCCACTAGATACCTGGTACTTGCTTAAATCATGAAGCAGGCACATGTGCTGGGGTTCAGAATGAGAGTGGTTCTGCTGGGCACTCTTTGTGGGATGCACACATGGGTGGGTGTGTCTGCACTGAGCCCTTAGACACACCTAAGCCCAGCCCCATTGTGAATAAGGATGAGCATGTGTGAGCCTAGCTGTCTTTCAGGAAAGAGTCAGAAATCAGTTAATGGATACAGTTCAGTGAACGAGACCCATGCGCCTTGGGATGGCCAGCCACCTACTCTAACCACCCATGTGAGAAATGACTACAGTGCAGGGAACCTCACTCATGAACACATCCACCAGAACTTAGATACTCCCATACGGGTCATGCCACTGAAAGCAATCTTTTAAGAGCTTCTACAGGAACCACCTTCAGAGCTTCTTTGCTTCCAATATCCTTAGAGATGAAAGTGTTACATCTTTGGAGAGGGAACAGAATTATTTGAAAGTCAAGTGTGAGTTGGTCCCAAGTTTGGTGAGCAGGTAGGTCAATATCACCCACCTCCCAATCCCAATTCACTTCTGGTACCAGGGCATTCTCCCAGTCACCAAGCTCAGAACTTCGAAGAAAACTCTTCTGCCATATCTCACCATGTCTAACTAGGGGGACCAAATCATTTACCGTCCAAACCAGGACACTTCCCATATATGAAAAGGAGGCACATTTAACCTTATGTTGAACTACATTAAATAGCCACATTTGGCCATTTTTGACCTAAAGAAAGGCAGCTCCATGATTCACTTATGCTGAGACACTGGGCTGAAACTAGGCATTTTGGGGAAAACAAGGATTGTGTGCTCACCCAACATCCAAGCCATCCCCAAATCCTTTCAACATCTGCTTCTCACACCAAATTCCCCCCTTTCCCCATCTGAAGCATCCTGACTCAAGTGTTTGCTCTTTACTTTTTAAATTAGGCTGTGAAGGCCAAGGTTGTCTTGCCTTCAGCCTCTCCCCCCTCCAATCCATCCCACCAAGAGCTAGAAGATCCCTCTTTCTAAAACTTAGGTCTGGCTATGTCACTCCGTGTTCAAGAAGGATCATTGTGGCTCCCAGAGCCTCCTGGATCAAGGTCACACTTCTTAGTCTGTATTGAAAGCCATTGAGGCTGATCTCCACTGGTCACCATTTCCATCTCTCCTTCATCCTAACTTCTATGATGTACCCACTTGCCCCAGCACCAGTCTGTCCACTGTAAATAAGCACAAGTCCTTTCCTACTTTGTTCACAATAGATACTCTTAAAAAATCATCATCACCGTCATCATCAAACCCCCTTTGCCCTGCCTTGCATTTCTATTTCCTCTTCTCAATGTCTCTCCCCAGTGTCTTCCTGCTGGAGCTCCCTAGGTCCAACATTGGCTTCTATGCTGGCTCCTCAGCATGGCTACAATATACCCCTACCTTCAGACAACATCTGCTCCCAGCTCCTGCGGGAGACAACACCTGGGCCAGCAGACCTGCCAGCCTCACCTGGCATCCATCCACAGGGCCAGTGCTTATGCTGGGCCTGGCTCCACCTATGAAGGGAAACCAACACTGTAACATGCATTGTCAGTCCAGTGAAATGACTTCATTTCCCAGGCAAGTCCCCAGATTTTCAACACTGCTGTTGATATGGTTCCCTTGTCCTTCCTCCCCTATCTTTCTTCTCAAATCCTCCCAGTCTTTCATTGCTGGTGTCTTCCCTGACTTTCCTCCCATCCCCATTCCCCACAGATGTCATCACTCCCACCTCTGCATCCCTAGAATTGATCTCACCTCTCTTGTGACAGGCCAGTGCATGCTGGCTTGTGCTAGTGTGGCTCACATGTGCATCTCAGCCAGACTGCAGGCACAGTGAAGGCAGACACCCTGCCTTACCATTCTTTTGATTCCCAGTCCAAGTTCACTATGTGGTCCATCAAAAGTCCTCAATAAAGATTTAATTGTACTAATAAAACTTGTTTGGGCCACATATAACATAAAATGGCTTTGAACTCAACCATAAGAGAAGTTCCAAACTTCTTGAGAAATCGCGGTGTTATTTAAATCATTGTCCTAAGGTGACTTCACTCAACAACAACACTCATTTAGACATGTAAGTTCTGGTCTGTTAAAAATCATCACTCTGCAGCAGCAGCAGAATGTAGGGCTTCCTCTCCAGGCAATAAGCATGATGGGTATGTCGACCTCACAGGCAGAAAGTTCCAGGTTCTGAATAAGTAGTCATCAAATGACACAAGCCAGTGCTTAGGGAAGGATGGTAAACTTCTGTTTCAAGTCCCAAGCCTCTCGGGGCCTACAGGCAAACCCTGACTGCCCATGAAGCAGCCGCAGGTGCCAAAGGACCCACTGCCAACAAGGAAATGAGGGCAGTGGATCACACACCCTGGTGCAACTGAGGAGGAGCAGAGAATGAAACAGAGGAAACTGGAGACAGCATGACTTCAGACCAGCAAAGAAAAGTCACCACCCTGGAAACTAATGCTCTACCTAAACAAAGAAACTACACACTGCTTTTTGCCAAAGAGGCTAGTGGTATGAGTCAGGAAAGGACAAGAATGACCAACTTCTCACACCCTGAACCACATTCAAAGTCTAAGCCAAGAAAGCACCTCTGGAAGTCAGAGTAAAGAATTCCCTTCAAAATAAAATATTTGCTTTAACATTTACTCCACAATATAACTTGCTTATATCCAACATCCTCCATCAAGCAGGTCAGTTTGTCTACTTACTTAGGGGTATACTTCAACAACAGTTAATACCAACAGATTCGTGGAAACACTATGTTACTTAAAATCAGTTTTTTTTTTTTATCTTATAGGTGTATTGTTCCAATTGTTTAAGGGGCAAGGTGTAAACTAGCAATTGTTGCTTTGGAGTTACAGGCTCCAAACTTAGTTGCCATGTTCTATGGATTCCAATGAAGTCATAACATTCATATTAGATGTCCTAAAGAGTCCCATCAAAATCAATACCAAAATATCTACTGGTTACTAGGCTGGCTGTGAGGAAGCAAATACACAACAAGGAAATAGACTGCCTTTACTTCAAGTAGCTTACAAGCTACAACTTAGCTTTGAAAAGGTAAATGTCCAACTGTGTGGTACAGATTGGAAGCACAGTGGCATGGGGACTAGATTAACTGGGAAAGGCTTGCAGAGATGGTAGGATTTATGCAGAAGAAAAAGAAAGTCTTAGAAACAGAAATGAAATAACATAGATAACATGGACAATGTAGTAAGCTCCTCTGTATCATCAATGTAATGACTCCAATACATGCTCTTGGAGCATAAGCAATCCAGGTACCAACAGTGGTCAACTGAGCAGCTGGGAAAGAAACCTTCACCAAAGGACAGCAGTTCAGATGATGGAACCTCTGATCCTTGCAGTCCAGCTCCTGTAATCCCAGAAGAAAACCCTAAGGATGCCAAGGCCACCAGCTTCCTAGTCACCTCTGTCAACACCCAGCCCCACTGTCAAAGTTGTAAACCTTTATACTCCCCTGAATGAATCTGAAGAACAGATAAAAACGGCCTTTATATGAATGATCCAAGCACAACTACAAGAGCTGAATGAGTCTCAGCAACTGCTTAGAGGCTTCAAGCACAAGTTGCCTTTTTTTCTTTCCATTTAATTCATCTTCTGACCATGAATTCAATCTGCATCCAAGCTTGTCTCAATCTGGAGTTTCTTAAAGTCTGAGGATGCACATTTCCAACCTAAGACACAATAGTGTTCATATCTTTTGTACCTACTGTTCAGAATAAGAACAACTGATACAATAAAACCCAAAACACCTGAAACAAAAAAGGCATGTCAAGCAATAATGAGAAGTAGGTTTGGACAGGTAGAGTGGGACAGGATCATGGAGGCTTCTCAACACAGGCAGCTGTTTGATGTTCCAGAGTGGATAAGTGACACAGGAAGACTGTGCTTCAAGGATACTTAGCAACAGTGGGACACACAGTAGAGACTTAGGGAACAGGAGGAACAGAAGTCTAACAAGATGCCATGGTTCCTTCCACTCCCAAAAGCCTGGCTTAGATGCAAAGCCAGCCAGTCAGCCAGCCTTGTAAGTAAAATGTAGTTGATTCTTGGGGTTCTACTACCAACAGGCCACCATAGAACACAAGGACCTTACTCTAAGTGAGACATTCTCAATTAGGGGTGATTTGGGCCCCCAGGAAACATATGGCAAGGACTGGAGCTTTGAGCTGCTTTTAAGTGGTGGGGATGAAGTTCCACATAATTTCAGCAACCATCTTTACATGAATTTGCAGAATAGTTAGCTGAGAAATACACGGTATCTTGTAGTTATGTTCCCCCTATAAAGCCAACTGGCTTCATTGATGCCAATGGGCACCTGACATTAGATATATAAACTTTATCCTCCACCAAAAGGGCTAAATATAGACTACTATTTACTAGGGCCCGTGTGTGCCTGCCATGGGTTCACTGGACCAGTTCAGGACACTGGACATAGGACCAGGGCTCTGCAGTCTACACACAGATTCTCAGTGTCCTAAAGCAACCTTCAGAGATTTACCTCCCACATCACTATAGGTGCCTTCCAAGCTCAGATCCAAGATACACAGCCAAGATATTTCAGCAACAACCTGGCTAGAAACCGGAAGAACACTATAAAGTCACATGCACATTGGTCCAATGACAGAAGGAAGGAGCTTATTTTCTTTTCTACATGAGCACATCTGTTTGGATATTCACTAGAGTAAATACTTAAATGACTAATTCACAGTTTCACTTTGTCATGGTTAAAGTATTTTATGAGACATCTGCTTCTGCTAAATCAGGATCTTGTTTCCTCCTGAGCTGTCACACTGAAGGCAGGAACATATGATGCTGGTTGTGTTGCACCAGCAAAAGCTTGAGAGAATAACCTTTTCAGACACAAGACTCCCAGCTTCCTTTGGTATCTGTGAAGCATCTATTACTGCAAGTCAACAGACCCACTGACCACAGGAAGACCTCAACTAGTGCACAGAATTATGCTTCAACTATATTCAAGTGAGAAACGGCCTGCATGGTAGGGAGGGAAGGGAAGTTTTACCCCTCTGCCTACCACCCTCCCCACTTTCTACTTCTCTCCTCTTTCCCCAAAGCACATCGTACTGACTGGTCAGGGTCCAAGACATTACCTGGTACTAGCTGTTGCTCAGGCACAGTCACTGGGGGCCAAAAGCCACATACTGTGCATGCATCTGCCCTCTCTTTTCCAGGTCTAGGGATCAGCAAACCAAACCAGAGCTGAAGATTCCTCCTAAAGCACTGGGCTCTTTCTCTGCTCTCTTCTTCTTGTCTTTGCTTTGCAAGGAACAATCAATCAGAGCATGGCAAGACCCCTAGATGCGGAAGTGGCTGAGGGAGAGCTGGAGCCAGCAGCATCACCCGAAACTGCAGTTTCCCACCCAGAACTCTGCTTTGGGAGGGACAGGGCTTGGGCCAATGAAAACCTAGAACTTCAGTTACTATTTGGCAATTGTTCCTTAAGAAGACCACAGGTCGGGGGAAGGGAAATGGGGAGGTATTGAACAATCAGTTACAAGATGAATAAGCTCCGTGGATCTAACCTACAGCATGGGGACAATAGTTCACAATAGCAGACTGTATAGTTGAAGTTTGCTAAGAGGGTAGACCTTAAGTGTTCTCACCACAAAACAAATCCCCCAAAATGGTAACTATGTGAGGTGATAGATGACGAGTATGTGAATTAGCTTGATGATAATCATTCCGCAATGTATATATACATCAAAGCATCAAGTTGTACACCTTAAATGCCATTTTTGTCAACTGTACCTTGATAAAGCTACATGGAGGGGAAAAAGAAGGTCACAGGGAAGAGGGGTACTTAGTGAGGCACCAGCCAGGTATCCCTGAGTCCTGGACCATCATATTCCTGTATGGGGCCATCTTCTCTGTAAGTCCTAGGCATATTGATTGACACATATTAAAAAGAAAAATAACTATAAAAATGCCTCACCTACAGAATGGGAGAAAATTTTTGCAATCTACCCATCTGACAAAGGTCTAATATCCAGAATCTACAAGAAACTTAAATTTACAAGAAAAAAAAAACAGACAACTCCATTGAAAACTGGGAAAATGATATGGTACTTCTCAAAAGAAGACATATTTATGCAGCCAACAAACATAAAAAAGGCTCAACATCACGGATTAGCGAAATGCAAATCAACACCACAATGAGATACCATCTCATGCAGATCAGAATGGTGATTATTAAAAAGTGAAGAAACAATAGATGTTGGTGAGGCTGTGGAGAAATAGGAATGCTTTTACACTGTTGATGGGAATGTAAATTAGTTCATTGTGGAAGAAAGTGTGGCAATTCCTCAAGGATCTAGAACCAGAAATACCATTTCACCCAGCAATCCCATTACTGGGTATATACCCAAAGGAATATAAATCATTTTACTATAAAGACACACACACGTATGTTTATTGTAGCACTATTTACAATAGCAAAGACATGGAACCAACTCAAATGCCCATTGATGATAGACTGGATTAAAAAAGTGTGGTACATATACACCACGGAATACTATGCAGCCAAGCCATAAAAAGCAATGAGATCATGGCCTTGGGTGAAGGAAGGATTGCGTCCTTGGATGGTTCAAACTGGAAGCCATCATTCTCAGCACACTAACACAGGAGGAGAAAACCAAACACCACTTATTCTCACTCATAAGTGGGGGTTGAACAACTAGAACAGATGGACACAAGGAGGGGAACAACATACACTGAGAACTGTTGCGGGGCGAGGGGAGAGACGAGTTCATAGGTACACCGAACCACCATGGCACACCACATACTTATGTAACAAACCTGTACGTTCTGCATATGTATCCTACCCAGAACTTAAAGAAAAAAAAAGCCTCCAAATCTTAACTCTTAGAAAAGGAAGACAGATTGCTGGGAGGGAACTCACAGCAGGAATACGATCCAAGTGGAGAAAAGCCAGGTAAGGAGCCTCCTCAACGGTCCAGCAACACACAGATCCAATGAAAAGCTAGAAATGCAAGAGTGGCTACAGATTAGGAATACTAATGCCAGACAAAGAGTTTCCACAATTAGCAAAATACCTCTGATGCAGGGTGAAGGCTGCTCCAACCCAGTCCTGCACAGCCCAGAAGAGAGAATCAGAACCTGGCTCTCGAGTATAGTCCCTAGACCAGGAGCAGCAGCACCTGCAAGCTTGTTAGAAATGCAGAATCTCTAACCTCAGAACCAATGAATTAAAAAAAAAATCCCCAGTGATCTACATGCACATTAAAATATTAGCCTGTCCCAAAACCCCCCAGGCCAAAGAATTAGATAATCCTGTACCAGCCCAAAGTTTCTCAAAGTCTTTTCCTTCCCCTCCCCAGCCTCAGCCCATAAGAGACTTTTCTGCCCTTTCCCAGGAGCAATGAAGAGGGAGTCTTTTTTTTTTCTTCCCCAGGAACTCAGTCCTTCCCCCAAAGGAGAAGAGTAGCAAATCCAACAGATTGTATGTGATCAGTGAGTGGAAATGCAATGCTCTTGAAACAGGCTCTGCTCTCTCCTTCCCACTTCTCCCCTGCCCCGCCTGTCCTTGTTCTGACTGTGCTCATGGCTACAGGCTCACCTTGGGCTTCCAGCTCCTGTGGTTAACTAGCCAGGAGGCCCACTTTGTGGGCAAAGCTCTCTGGGCATTTTGGCAAAGCCATGACCTCAACAGTGGACCAAAGGTCCTAAATTTGAGGGTAACTAGGTGCTGCCTAGCCATTCATTAAGCCACTATCTTAGTTTCCATTTCCAACCAGTTTTGTGTGGATTCTACCAACCTAAACTATGGAGGCTGGGAAGGGTAAAAGACACTCTATCCTGACCCTCCCTGGAAGTTAGAATGTATCTTACAATCTTGTGCTTGTTCAAAATCCCTACCTGGTGTGCGTTGGTTAAGTCTCAATCCATTTTTTTTTTTTTTCCTTTATAAAGATTCTAGTCAAGGCTGGGTATGTGGGCTCATGCCTGTAATATCAGCACTTTGGGAGGCCAAGGTGGAAGGATCACTCGAGGCTAGGAGTTCAAGAGCAGCTAGGCAACAAAGTGAGGCTCTATATCTAAAACAAATTTAAAAATCAGCCAGACACGGTGGTGTGCACCTGTGGCAGCTTCTGGGAAGGCTGAGAGGATGGCTTGAGCCCAGCAGTTTGGGGCTGCAGTGAGCTATGATTATACCACTGCACTCCAGCCCATGCAACAGAGCAAGACCTTGTCTCCTCATCTGCCCCCACCAAAACAAAAAACAGATTCCAAACACCTAGGAACTCTAACATCATACCACCAATCACTCTTTGAAACTTCATGGACTCTAAATAATAATTTGCCATCAAGCACATGCAGTTCCAAATGGGTAGGGCAAGCATGCATCATCATCTGGGAACACAGTTTACAAATTATGTTAAATGTAACATAAGGATCACCTTCTTAGTTAAAAGTATCAGTTTTGAGGCAACACAGTGAGATCCCATCTCCATTAAAAAAAAAAAAAATAGCCCAGTGTAGTAGTGTGCACCTACAGTCCTAGCTACTCAGGAGGCTGAGGCAGGTGGATCTCTTGAGCCCAGGAGTTTGAGTTTACAGTGGTGAGCTATGATCATGCCACTGCACTCCAGCCTGGGCAACAGATGAGACCTTGTCTATTTGAAAAAAAAAAAAAAGAAAGAAAAGAAAAGAAAATTATACCTAGCGAGGAGGACATTAAGAACTTTAAGGTGTCTTTGGCCAGAAATTTAAGATGCCTGGGGATCTATACATTATATATATATATCTCTCTCTCTCTCATAAATCTCAAAAAAATTTAAAAAGGAACATCCTCATATTCTTTGAATAAAAATTCAAAAAAATTTACCAATTTTTAAAAAAATGTTTTTACTTAGTTTATGTCTCTACTATGAAATATCTGATCATCTATTTGTGGTCATTAATTTATTCAATGAGGAAAATTTTACTCTAAATGACTAGTATTTTAGTTTAGAAGAAACATTTCTACAAAGATCATACAATACAATTGTTCACTGTCATGATGATTCCTGTCTTTATTTGGGGATGAAGAGTAATGATTATAAGCATGGGCATCAGGAAAGACCTTCTTAGGTTTCCCACAACTATGTAACCAGTTCCTCGCAAATAATGACTAATGTACTTCATAGTAATGACAAGTTTCAGACCATGCGCTCTTACATTACAGCTAAGTTGATAATAATCTTTCATAGCCTTTTCCCTAAGTTTGAAATTGCTGGGTCCTAGGTGAAAATTCTTTTATCCAGGGAATGAACAGACATGGACCGCACAGGTAGCATCTGCCCCTTATTAACCTTGAAACTGGAAGTAGATGGACAAGAGATATCCCAGACCTGCCAAAATGCATAAACACCAGCAATCACAGAACTGCAAAGGCCAGAACAGCAACACCTGTGGGCTGGCTGGTGCTCAGATGGAAGAATTGGGATGGAGCACTCTGGAGACCACCAGGACTCAACCACCAGGAGGACTCCAGAGGGGGTACACGAGGACATCTAGGAGCAGGAAGTTAAGACTTGGCTTCTGGAGTTTAGGAGAATGGTTTCCCTATTGACTGGGATACTTACAAAGGAAACCAAGGTAGGAATCAGACCAAGATGAGGCTGGAAGAAGAAAAAAGACTGGGACCAGTCACTAGCAGTCAGGGTGTAAGCAAGAGGTCAAGGCATGGTAAAAATAAATAAATAAATAAATAAATAAATAAATAAAATAGCTGCTGATGCTGGTACTGGAGCTGGGTGGACAGGCAGGATGACAGGATAGAGAGGGCTCCCCTTTATGTTGTTCAGAGTGATGTGAAAGCCAGGATGTCATTACCATCTGGAGTCTTAAACAATTACTTTCTACCAAACAAAACAGTGTAGCTATGAAGCAACGCTTCTTCCCTAACCTGTGAGCTCTGAACCAGGTTCACAGAATCCAACATGGGAAAACCGCACTCCACGACAGTCTCCTTAAGTTCCGTACTTCATGATTCCATTTGTGACCTTCTTAGAAGCGGAACTATAGTGATGGAGGACAGGTCAGTGGTTGCCAGGTTAAATAACTTTGTAAAAATTACTATGTTTGCAGGGTGCATTTCTTTTTTTTTTTCTTTTTTGCAGTGTGTATTTTTCTGCACACAGGTTTCGCCTGATTTCAAAGGAATACGAAACTCCCCAAAAAGGTTAAGAAAACCACTGCTCTAGAATATCAAAGCACAAGGCCTTGCATATGCCATTTGGAGTATGGAGCTGGGCTGGACAAATTAAGTAAAGACAAAACCATGAAGTCACTCCTATGAGCACCACTACAGCCCTCCCAGCTCAGCACCTTCCAGTGTTTCTGGCACAAAAACAGAGCTCTTTGTTGACTCTCAAAGACTCACATAAACAAGCCTCCTTTGTAGGCTGTCCACCCTACCCACCCTACTCACCCTCTCCAGCTACTTTTTATAGAACCACCTCAAATTCATACTATTCAAGCCATAACTCATCCTCCCATCCTGCCCCTGCATCCTCCGCCTGCTCCCTTCCCTGCCTCAGAGAGTGGTACTCTCTGCCTAAAAATGTAATCCTCTTACTTGCCCAAGTAATCCTCTTACTTGACCAAAAATGCACCCTGGACATTGTCTTCACTTCCCCTCTACCTCATTAATTCACCAAGCAGATCTCCCGATTCTCTCCCAAATCTGTTTGCTTTTCTCCATCCCCTCCACCACTGCCATCCCTGTCCAGGTCTCACCTTTTCTCACTAGGGTAAAACCCTGACCTTTGGTATGACCCCACATCAACACATTCTCCTTACTGCAGCCAAAGTGATATTTCAAAAATGCAAATCAAATAATTTCCCTCCCTTGCTCAGAGCTCTTAGATGCCCTCCTCACTGTTCTTGGGACCCAAGTCCTAGTGTGTCAAAGGGGTCATCATCATCTGGCCTTCATCATCTGGCCCTGTCCAGAGGTTTCTGCCTAGTAAGTTTAATCTCTTACCATTTTTACCTTGGAAATAAGGCTAGTTTCATTTCCCTAAATGCTTCATGCTCTTACTGCTAGGCCTTTACAGTATCCTCCCTGTGCCTGGAATGCTCACCCACCCCATTTCTCATTATCTGGCTATTCCTCTTCAGATTTCACAGCCTGGATGTCACTTCCCCCAGGAAGTGCTTCCAACTCCCGAGGCCTGGGGCATGTGCCCCTCTGTGCCTCCCCTGACACAACCCTGCTAACTCCACATGTCAGACAATTCATCTGTGTCCCTGACAGACCCAATCTGTGAAAGGCATCTTATTCACTGCTGTATCCTCAGTGCCTATTACAACAGGAACTCAAGGCTTGCCGATAGATAATTTGTGCCTTTGGTATGGCCACATAACTCTATGTCCCTCCCACCTCATAAAGAAAACCCTGGAGAAATAAATGCTCATTGACCAAGACCCACCCTGCTGCCTTCACTAAGGGAGGGTGCAAAGGGAGGAGAACATCTTGGCCTAAACAGCCAGACAATGAGGATTAGTTATGGGACCTCCAGCTGCCCTGACTCTGAATCATGGGCTAGACAGAGCTTGGAGATTGCCTGGTCCAGGGTTTCCTAATGCCTTAGGGTGCCTTTTTTTTTTTTTTTGAGACAGTCTCCCTCTGTCACCCAGGTTGGAGTAGAGTGGCACGATCTCAGCTCACTGCAACTGCCACCTCCCAGGTGGCACTTGAAAGTGATTCTCCTGCCTCAGCCTCCCAAGTAGATGGGACTACAGGCATGCGTCACCACGCCTGGTATTTTTAGTGGAGACAGGTTTTCACCATGTTAGCCAGGATGGTCTCAATCTCCTGACCTTGTGATATCCAGGGTGCTCTTGAAGAACTCCAAGATCCACCAACCACCAGAGAAATGAGGAGCTCAGATAAGACAGCTCCTCCTGCCACAACCAGGGGAGTTCTACCGTATTCTCACATCTTGAGCTTCAATTAAGATTGTGTTTCAGAGTTTTGCAACTTAAACTTAACAAGATCCCAGATTCCATTACCATCCCCTCAATTTACAGATGCAAAACTGAAACCCTAAGTTGTTAAGGGACTGGCTCCAGCCACACAGCCATTTCCTGCTAGAAACCAGCCTTGTGATTCCAGCACTGTTTCCGGTTTTCATGCCATACAGCACTACACATCTGTGGAGCAACAGAAAGAGGCAAAATACCCTGGTTAATCATTCTCTCACTGCTTTGTTGTATGTGTTTTTAAGTTGTATATGCTAACATTCACATAGCATACATGTACTTACAGTATAATTATTCAGAAGTGGACATCTGCATAACCATGCCCCCAAGAAGCCAAGGATACCACACCCTGAAGTCCCCAACTCCCATGTGACCCTCCCTCTAGAGCAAACCATTATCCTTTTTTATTGTTGTTAAGACAGTCTCACCCTGTTACCCAGGCTGGATGGAGTGCAGTGGCGTGATCTTGGCTCACTACAACCTTCGCCTCCCAGGTTCAAGCAATTCTCATGCCTCAGCCTCCTGAGCAGCTGGGATTACAGGAATGCACTACCATGCCTGGCTAATTTTTGTATTTTTAGTAAAGATGGGGTTTCGCCATGTTGCCAGGCTGGTCTTGAACAACTGGCTTCAAGAGATCTGCCTACCTTGGCCTCCCAAAGTGCTGGGATTACAGGCATGAGCCATCATGCCCAGCCCATTATCCTGTCTTTTGAAATAACTCCTTCGCTTCTCTTATAATTTAACCACCTATGTAAGAATCTCTGACAAACAGCTGAGCTTTGCCTATAGTTGAACTTCACAGAAGTGTGTACTGTTTTATAGTTTGAGTCTTCTGCTCTGCATTAAGTGAGATATGTTCATGTCCCTATGTGTTGCCAGAGTCCATTCATTCGCGCTATTGTGTGCTATTCTAGTACATGAACAAACCACAATGTATTTGTTTTAAATATTGATGGTGTTTCTCCTATGTTTTTAACATCGAATCAGCTGAGTCCACACGATTTCAACATGATTGTACTGAAAATACCTGGGTACCCAGAGCAGAAACAGGCCAAGTTCTCCAGGCAGCCTAGACCGGCTACATGTTTCACAGAAGCCCAAGAACAGGAAACTATGCAGATGGACCCCCGACAAACATGCATCCTTGACAATCCACAGTGCCTCATGAGGAGGTATGCAGCAATTATCTTGGGTTCTAATAATAAGGCCTTGCTGTGTGCTGATAAACCAGAATCAGTAAAAAATATGTAGTAACTCTACTATTGATGATACCAGGTATGTAGATAAAAACTGATTATCTTTCCCCAGCCAGCTCTGAAGTGTTCAAGTCTAACATGAGGCTATATGTGCTGCTTCCATTATACAGCTGGGCTAGCTGGGTGAGGCAACCCTTTCCTTTCCTCACACAAAATACAGTTCACCTGGCTTTGAATGACCCCACATGCTAAAACTGTCTTCTCTGAACCAGGCTCCAAGAAGAATAAAGTCACTGGGGTGATGATACCAAGACTAGCTAAATGGACCAGGACTAACTGAAAATTGGCACTGAGTGATTTTTAAAGCCCTAGAAACCCCAACTTCCCGTCCCACCACTTCCCCTATCCACAGCTTCCACCAAACTTCCACTGAAGAACCACGATAAGAAAGTTTCCAGTGTCAATACCCTAAGAGGGCAAATGGCAACTGAATCCCAGCCAAGACTAGAAGCTACATGACAGACCACATACCTTTCCAAGAAAATGGAATTTGTTACGGGACCAGCAGGAAAAACCAAGAGTGCTAGGCACCCAAGCCAGGAGACAAGAAGACATAAATTATGAGAAATGCCCCCAGAAGAGTTCAGAGGTTCACAAAACATGCTCTGTCACCAACTTGTCAATCTTATCACAACTGGTCCGCTGGTCATGATTTTTCTTTTTTTTTTTTTTGAGACAAGAGTCTTGCTCTGTCGCCCAGGCTGGAGTGCAGTGGCATGATCTCGGCTCACTGCAAGCTCCGCCTCTGGGGTTCATGCCATTCTCCTGCCTCAGCCTCCCAAGTAGCTGGGACTACAGGCGCCGCCACCATGCTCGGCTAATTTTTTTTGTATTTTTAGTAGAGACAGGGTCTCACCGCATTAGCCAGGATGGTCTCGATCTCCTGACCTTGTGATCCACCCGCCTCAGCCTCCCAAAGTGCTGGGATTACAGGCATGAGCCACCACGACCGGCGGTCATGATTTTTCAAAGGCAGCAGAACCAAGGTAGGCAAAGGCACCCTCATCTGGCCAACGGCAGCACCATGTTGAGCTACATACAATGCTCAGTATCCACCGCCCTCCATACTACAACATAAACACCCAAAGCAGGCCTAAAGCCATGTGAGAACAAGAACAAATCATGTCACTGCCCTGTTCAAAATCCTCCACTGGTTCCCCATCCCAGTGAAAGTCAAACCCTTGCAGCAGCCTCAAAGGCCCTACCCAGTCTGGCCTCTCTCACCTCTCTAACCTCATATCCTACCCTCTCTCCCCACTCCCTTCACTCAGCTCCAGCCATAGACTTCCTTGCTGTTCCTCAAAATCACCAGGCCTGCTGTGCCTCAGGCCTGGGCACCTGCTTTCCCTGTCTGGAATGTTCTTTTCCCAGATATCCACGCTGCTTCCTCCCTCAAATGCTTCAAGTGTTTGGTCAAATGTGAACTTCTCTGCATGGCCTCAAATTTCACCATCACCTCCTCACCCCATTTCATATCTCCTTTCTCTGCTTTATTTTCTTCTCCTGGCAACAACAGCATCTATGCCCTAAATACTTTATCCTGCTTATCTCTCTCACCATGAGATAAGCTCTCTGTGGCCTAAACCCTCCCACCTTCCTCCCTCATTTGCTCCAGGTATGCCCAGCAGCTGATAGGCACTCAAGGATTTGGAAGATAGTGCTTTCTCTCATTTTATACAAGAAGAAAGTGGGGTACTTGGTTGGCAAGATTAAGCACCTTGCCCAGTACACATTACTGAAAAGTACCAGAGCCAGGATCTGACCCTAGGTCTGTAGAGCTCCAAAGCAATGTTCTGAATCCCTCCTGCCTCTCCTCTTAAATGTGCTTTCTTTATCCCTGAGTGCATGTCACTGAAACTCACCAATCACACTCCTTAAATGCAGAATGTTGAAGTATAGGGCCCACTGAGGATGGAAGTTAAGGAACCAAATTTTATTCATTAGTAAACAATTTCCAAATACGTCTGCAGCATGGATTAGCGAGAATGATGAGTTTAAGGGCTATAAACCACCTAGAAGATCTAGACAAGGTAGAGTATGAGTCTGTTAGAAAAATAAAAATAGAAGCATAAAAATTAGATAAAGGAGAAAACAGGCAAACACCTACAGATTCAAAGAATGCCTTACTAAATACAAAACATATCAGAAGAAGATCCTGCAATCATAGTGTACCATAAACAGAGAGCAGCAGATAAAACTACTTTAAAATGTTCACAATGATAAGATTTCAACACCATTGAGATTTCTCTTCAGAATGTCACTTAATTCCCCTCTCATAAGGTTAACGTTTTCATTCTTTGGTGGAGACTATATTAAGGAAATGGCAAATAGGCAAAAAAACAAGAAAGGGATAATGCTCAGATTAGCTCAAAGATTACTAGAGTGGGAACAGAGGCTGTGTCAACTCAGTAATGTTGATGCCTTGGTAATTCAGAGGTATGTAATGAGGCCAGCACTGAGGGTTGCACTGCCATCATTTATAATCTGTAGCATTTTTTGCTAGTGTCAAAAAGTTAAACTGCAGTTATCTCACAGAAGTAAATTCTATTCATAAAACTACAAAATCTCTACTCTGCAAAGGGCACTGAATAGTAAATTATTTTGTTAGACAGTCACAGATTGGAAGATACACACCCATGTCAAGATTATAATTTAAACTAGTAGGCAGAAAAACAGATCCTTCTGGTTCTCATTCTCTTTGAAAGTTCTGGGGCAAATTCTCCAGATTGTATCTCTCATTCAAATACATGTTCCTTGGGTAAATTTAGATAAGACTGAATTCAAAAGAAACAGGCACCTGCTAAAACCCTATCTTCCTTAAGGGGTCAGTCATGAACTGAGATCTATAATGGTTATTGTTGCTTTTATTGCTGTATGTTTGCAGAACCTTTTGCAATTATAACCAGTAGTTATTAAGGTCCTTAAATTCTCTGCAGTTTATGCTGATAAAGGGATCTCATTAAGGTAAAATAAAACTACGCTTACTAACTGAACATTGGGACTGGAATTTCTAAGTCTTAGCCCTTTCATTCACTTCTTTGACCTTCTGAAGACTCTGCCTCTTATCAACTCATCCCCTCTTCTTATAAGGCACCTTGAGCACATGAGTCACCTGGAGACTTCAATGCACTGCATCTACTGAGTACCTACTATGTGCCAGGCAGGCTCTGGGCACTGGAGCAGAGAAGGAAGAGACAAGATCGCTGTACTAATGGAGGTCACATCCTAGTGGGGGAAACAGGCAAAACCAGATACAGAGACACCTGCTATGAAGAAAAGTAAAGTATGGTAAGGGGCTTGGAAACAACCCAAGTGGGCAAAGGAAGAGAGCTATGTTAGATCGAGTAGTCAAAGAAAGCCTCTCTAAGGAAGTGGCAATGGAGAAGCAACAGGACAGAAACGAGAGAGCAAACCTCCTAAATATTGAGTAGGGAAAAAGTATAGTCAAGAGAATTGAAGCCCCACTCCTGAGAGATCTGGGCTACATCTAGGAATCCATAACTGTAGCGAACCACCAAAGCAACTGCATCACGGCTCCAAGGGGCTCCTTTTGAGAAACACTGCTATAAGGATAAATATGGAATCCTCCGTACCCAACAATACTGGCCCATCAGAGCAGCAAAGCATCAACACCAAGACGTCCCCATCAAGAGGCAAAGGTAAGGCTCCTGCCGAGCCACCCACCCACCTGCCCACACCCAAATGGGGCTCCAAAGACAGCCGCATGGGACCCCCACGGCGCCTTAACCAGCTGAGCACCACCAGCCTTATCTGCCTTTGAGCATGCATTGTGCATGACACTTGAGACTGGTTATGCCCCACGAAAAACCTTTTTCTGTCTGCCCCAAGGCAACTCAGGCCCTTCTGGTACATACACAAGAAAACCCCCACTATAGTAAGTCACTCCCTAATGGACTGAAGGTTTCTAAGCTGGTACACAGTAGCAGCTCAGTAACTGATGAATTATAATAAATAACAATGACTAATGACAGTAACATCCCTATTGTCAAAATGTTTGTGAAAATGAACCAATTTTCAGCAGTGTAACATCCAGTATAGCAGCTTTCTATTATACTTTCAACACAGCAATGTATTTTTAAAACAAATTGGGTCATTTATTTCAATAAGACATTTGTTAGCACAACACAGTCATTAAATCACAAACACGCAATCCTGTCACCCACATTAAACTTTAAAATCATTCCACGTAATGAAGGTTACATGGACGTTGAGTGACTGCTTATAAATAATGCACAATTAGAACACTTTCTCATCTCCAAGAATTAATCGTTTTTCCCTGAGACCTGTTTCAAGTGTGCCTCAATTCCCTGCCCGTCCCCACCACCTACACTGCTGAGTGTGAGGAGGCATCTTCTGTAGTTTCCCATCCATTCTCAAAAAATATTTGCTCAGTACCTGTAGTCAGCATTGTTCTAAGTACTGGGCATAAAACAGTGAACAAAAAAGACAAAAAGGCTTCCCTGCCCTCAGGAAGCTTCGCATCCTGAAGCAATATCAAGGGGTGCTTTGACATAAAACCGAAAGCTTTGCCTTCCCTCCCAAGAGTCACTGATGCCTCCCTGTGATGCTGTCGTGATCATTTTTGCCAGTTGCACTGTAGGGCTCACCATGGTTTGGAAGCAGATAACTACATTTCACATTTGTGTTAAGATGGGGGACAACTGAACGTTAGAGAAAACACATTGTTGGACCATGGAACACTGCTCTGATATGGTTTAATTATTAAAGTTAAGAAGCTGCTATCTCCTTTTCTTTATGCCTGAACATCAAGTGTGGCCTCGTAATTATCAGGCGCACGTAGAAAATTGCAACTCATTTCTGTACATTAAAGAATGCTCCAAAAAGCATCAACTACACAAAGATAGGTACTGTGGGGCCCTGAAGGGTTGAAGTTAGTGTGAGGGTCTTTTCTCATGGCAGAGTCCATCAGTGAGAGCTGCTTAGAGGAGCCCCCTCTTACCCACTCCCCTTTCTGGCTTTGATTGTTATGCTCACCAGGAGTGACTCAGGCTACTGTTCTTATCATCCAGGCATCTCAAATGCTATTTTAAAGTACATGGAAGTTTAGCTTTTGTCCAAAGCCTAAAGAGCTGCTACACCAATTGAAAAAGAGAACACACAATTAACTCATTTTATCGATTTCCCAAGTTAAGTTATTAGACTGAACAAATGGGATCAGATTTCAAAAGATTAAACTTCCATCTCACAGCCCCATTTAGGGCATTAAAAATCTATCTGCCACCTGAGCTTGGCTTCGTGGTCCTTTGCCTCTTCTCTTTAAATCATGTTAGATTATTTCCTTTGGCTTAATGTCGGCCCTGTAAGGTAATAAGCAGTTGCAATGAGGAGATGGTATTATTTTACTGATGAGTAAACTGAGATGCCAGCCAGCAAAAGTTAAAAAGAAAAGAAAAAAATTTAAAAAGGTGGTAGAGGTAGAACTTGGTTTCTTTAAACTGCCGTGCTGTTATAATACTGAGTTTATGTTATGGAAATTTTAGAGAATGCACAGAAAGTCAAGCCATGGCTGGGCAAAGAAACAAAGGATGTGCATGTCTCAACCATGGCCCAGAGCTTCAGCTTAAACTAACTCTCAGCCTATTCAAAGCCACACTGACTCCTCCAAGCTAACCAAGGCTCCTCTTGGGAAAGGGTGCCCACACAATCCTCAAAGAACCCAGAGGCACAGCCCGGCTTCCCAGGATAGCTACCTCTAATTAAGAGGTAACTTAGGCCTTGGAGAAAATCACATTTATATAATAAAGTTACATAAACTGTTCCCAATTCAGACATTTGTCTGAGCTGGGCAAGCATGTTAAGTGTCAGCTGACTCTGTCAGAGCCTCAACACACACTGCTCCAGACGGAACTTGGCAAAGAACTAGAGGACCAGAAATAAGAGTTCATCCTTCTACTTGAGTAGCCAGCACCGCTGCATCTAGGAGCAGAACAGCAATAAAAATGGAAGGGCAGGAAGTGTGGGGAAGACCAGTAATGCTGGTGTTACCTCGACAGGTGGAGCAGGTGTGGTGGCTGCCCCCTTGATAAAGCCCATGACAGGAGGCAGTGCTGCCCAAGACCTTGTTTATCTGTAGAACCCTCCTCCAGACCAAAGTTGGGTGAAGCCACATGGCAACTTGCCTCCTGCTTTCACACCCAGGAAGCTCCCAGTTGCTCCGAAGAACATTTTGAAAATCCAGACGTAGCAGAGAACAGAGACGAAGCCGGAGGACAGCACCCTTCTGATTCCACAATTTGATGGTCCACTCAGTGCTGCATCTCAGTTTGCATCTGCCCACCACTTACACCTGTCCCCACACTGTGCCTTCCTCCTCTCTGCTCCATCATACCTGTCCCAGTCATGCCAACAGCTCTCCCAGGGATCCTGATCCCCAAGGTGGACAGTCACCTGCACACTGTGTTAGGATGCTCTCCAACAGCATCCCATGAGCATGTCTTAGCTCTTCAAACACACCACAAGGTCCTCTCCCCTACTCTTCACAATACTCAGATAGCAGTGAGCCCTTGGCTAATCTTCAGAAAGTGTCTATGGAATTCAATCTTACGGCTAGACTTCACTAGCCTTACATAACAGAAGTCAACAGTTATGCAACCCTCTCCCTTCCTGCAGAACTCGCATTCCTCACTTACCAAATTATGTACGGAGCACCTACCAGGGCCAGGTCTTGTGCTAGGCTCTAGAAAGTTGGTGGCCAGACAAAAATAAATAAAACACACACACACACACAGACACACACACACACACACACACACACACAAACTGTCCCTATCCTCAGAGCTGACAGTTTACTAGTAAAGCTGATCAAATCCCCTTATGGTGGGAGTCTAACGATTAGTATGACTTCAGAATCTTACAGAATAGTCTAGAGCCACTTAATAACCAGCTCCAACATTTAAATCCCCATTACCGGATATCTGGCCTCATATGTTAGGGAATTCTTAAGGACAGTGTATGGGGAACAGTTTCTCTGGTCACGATTCTGTGGGTATGTGGGAGGGGGGAGGGTAGTGGTAGGTAAAGTTCTGGATTTTTTTCATTGTTTAAAAAGGTAGCTGTTAATGGCTGCTTGCCTTCTACTTTTAAACGAACAGGTTTTGAATGTTTCCAGTTATCACTAATCATAGATGCATGAGGAAAGAAACTAACAGTGCAACACCATGGGACCTTTACTCCCTAGCCTGTTACCTTTCCATCCCCCCATCTCTTCAGGGTGTAAGACACTAACCAAAATGGTTTTCCTAAAAGAAGGTTTAAAATGGATCACTAAACAAAATTAGGAAAAACTGAAAGTCTAAGACAGACTCCTAAAAGCAATCATGTCATCCCTATGATCCTAATAGACCAAAGTTTTCGGCCATGGGCATGGCTACTTATCTTTCACCATCATCCCCCTACGTGTGGCGATCCATGCCCACAACAGCCTTCTCTCTGCAGCATAGGCGGAGTACTTGAGGGGTGGAGCAGCCTGATCACTAGTCAACAGTCATCACTTGGCACTCTGCAGTCAGTCTGTAGAAGAACTTCACTGTTACTAAATGAACACCTGGGAAGCAGGATGCTTGTTCCCCACATCCAAAAGAGGAAAGCTCAGGCATGAGCTGAGAAGCAGTTCTGCCAATAAAGAAGATAGGCTTAACTTTGCCTACCCAAACTGGAATCATTCCCCTTTGTAGCAAGAGACAGCTTCAGATTTAAATCCAAAAAAAGAAAAAAAAACCTGCTGCATCTCTTGAGTTCTCCAATGTGCCAAGTTCTCAATTAACACAATGGGACACAGAAGGTGAATAAGGCCGTTCCTAACCTCAAGTGGCTTAATCCTTGCTCTGGTTTGAACAGCTGTTCTCCAAGTATGGTCCCTGGATCAGCCACATAGCTTCACGGGGGAACTCGTCAGGAATGTACATTCTCAGGCCCCACCCAGACCCACTAAGTCAGTGGTCTAGGGTATTCAGGAGTCTTTAACAAACCTTCTGGGCAATTCTGATACCCACTAAAGTCTGAGAACCACTGAGTTACAAAAAAAAAAAAAAAAAACCAAAAACCACACACAACATCAACAATGAAGAATCAGCATCTGTGATGTCATTTAGCTATGAAGGTATTTCCTACATAAGACTTGCATACCCAACCTTTTTGGCAATGACACACTGTCACAGCACGTAAGTACTATTAAGTACGTAGCAGCAATTGACATTTTGCTATGAGATAAACATTAACCCTATCTTCTTTGATAATAAGCAATCTCTGAATATTCATCTATATTTGGTAGCTCATTTCAAAAATGCCCTTTTTTGGTCAAGATACGATTATGTTCTTTGGTCCCAATTTGGGGTGATAAAAAAAAGCAACTTAGGTGAATATGAATATGACCAAGCCCCTATAAAAAAGGGCAGCAGTAAAATTTCTACAAATAAGTCTAGAGAGGAAACTTCAAATTCTCATTTAAAAAAAAAAATAGCATGCTCATGAATTCCAAACTCTATGGGTTTATTTCTTCAAGGCTCTTCCAGGAAGACCCAACATTCCACACCTTTGTAAAGCCTGTCTAAGGCCTGGAACAGCACTTCCAGCCCCATTAACAGATGAGGAACAGGCCTCCATGATCTCTAAGCACAGCAGAAGACATTAGTTATAGAATTTTCAAAGTTTAGATTTTATCTTTCTATATACCATATCATCGCCCCCTTTCTCCCTGGGAGTCTTTCTTCCTCTCTAGAGGAAAAACTTGTAACTTACAAAATGGGAGAATTAGAATACCTACTTGTTCCTTAAATGCTCTAAAAGCCGAGAAAAAAAAAGGGCATTAAGAAAACAGGGCCATTATTCTCTATCCATAGGTACCAGCAATTCCCAGCAGAGCAGGAGAGAAAGAAAAGCTACAGGCAGATCCAAACAGCTTCCCAGCTTCGGCTCACAAATGGGAGTGATTTTGTTGCTAAAAACATCCCTCCTCTTTCAGACCCCTCAGGCCTGAGCCCATAGAACAGGTCTCTGGCTTATATAATACCACCACCACATAGTACGCCATGCTTGGGTCCAGGGTCTCACGATCTGGCTTTACACAGTAAGCACTTACTGTATGAAAGGAGCAAAGTCAGTGCTGGGCAGTCCCATCTCCTCCTGAAACTGTGCTCCTGCACTGCCGGATTTCACATGGAAGTGAAAGGATAATAAATTCAAGTGTATGACAGCCATACATTACCACCGGCCTGATGAAAATAGCCTTTTTATTAGTGACTCAGCCTCCTTCACTCAATGCAATCAAGCAAATGTTTGCCAAATGATTGCAACTCAGTAGGATACAACTGCCCATCCACCCGCCCCCAACTAAACCCTGAGACCAGCTAGCATGATTGTCTCAGTTTGCCCAGAACTTCCCTGGCTCAGCAACAAAAGGCTGGCAAACTAGGATGGTTGGTCACCATAGGACCAGCAGACCTATGGCTGCCGCTGCAGAAAAACAAATCTTAGATAGGACCGCATGTGTCCAACCTGAAGCCCAATGAGAGTTGCAGAAAGAGGTGGTCACAGCCTTTAGTAACTTAAAGTCAGTGTCTTTCTGGTGAAGAGCACTCAATTAAGAGCTAGAAGCCTAGGTTAGTAGTTCATATGCATGCCCAAATTTGACAGTCTCCTGAAGGGCTTAACTACAGCACAGAGTGCTGATCCCCAGGTCTGGTGTGGGACTCAATTTGCATTTCTTTTTTTTTTATTATTATACTTTAAGTTTTAGGGTACATGTGCACAACATGCAGGTTTGTTACATATGTATACATGTGCCATGTTGGCATTTCTTTTTTTTTTTTTTTTTTTTTGAGACAGAGTCTCGCTTTGTCGCCCAGGCTGGAGTGCAGAGGTGCGATCTCGGCTCACTGCAAGCTCAGCCTCCAGGGTTCACGCCATTCTCCTGCCTCAGTCTCCTGAGTAGCTGGGACTACAGGCGCCCGCCACTATGCCTGGCTAATTTTTTGTATTTTTAGTAGAGACGGGGTTTTGCCGCGTTAGCCAGGACATGTTGGCATTTCTAACAAGCTCCCGGGTGCTACTGTTTGTTGCTAGTCACAGACCACACTAAGAGTAGTACCAGCTTAGACCACGGCTCACCTATAACCAACTGAGAAAACCTGAGTCAACTATCAACCTTCCTGGGAAGGCATTTAACCTCTCTGGTCTTGTCTCTACCTATAAGATGTAAATGATCAAGAGCTCTTCAAATTCTGGACTTCTAGAATAGCGTTTCTCTAATTTTAGCATGTATAAGAATCACCCAGAAAGAGATACCTGGATTCTGTGGAAACAGATTCCTGGATTCCTCCCCACTTACTGATTCTGCAGATCTGAGGTGGGGCCCAGGAATCTGGATTATAACCAGCTCCGGGTGATGCTGCAGAGGGGCCCACATGGAGCTGCACTGTTCTATCCCAGACGAGGGGCTCCTCCAACAGCATTTATATTGATTTTAAACATGAAGCTGAGTAGCAATTACCCTACAGGTTTCACATCCTTCAGCTTCCTATTCTTGTAATCCTCAACAAATTCTGTTTTCTCTCCTCACTCATTACACCAACAGCTGCATTCCATCTCCCTCAACTTTTTGTCTGTGGATTCAGAGATTGCTGTCACTGCAAACAGAGTAATCTCGTGGGCTGTAGAAGTTTTCTGTTCAATGATCTATCCAGTTCGCATGACAGGGTCAGAGAGAGACAACTGGAAAGGATAATTTCCTCATCCTGAAGATGAGAAAGAGGGAGATTCCGGAGCTTTCCTGAAGTCCCAGGGTCAGTGAGCGGCAGGAATTAGTTCATGATCTCCAGCTCAATTATTCACATGTCTCCTTCTCCTAAGGGAGGGATGTATTAAAGGGAAAACTTCATCAATATAAATCAGCCCGAGTTGTTCATCGTGCCACTTATCACTGAACTACACTCCAGCTCTTTTTCAAGTACTTGTCCCAGAGCTTCAAAGAAAATTTTTAAAGAAAATAAGCTAGAGAAGGTCTTGCTGAAAAAGGAAAAAAAAATTAGTTTGCTGTGATACCTTCTGAGAAGCACAAATATTTTAAATGAACTGGTGAACTAGACCCTTCCTCAACAGTGGGCTAGAACCAAGAGAGAGGGGCAGCCTTCTCATAGCTCCAAAGTTGAATATTGTGCTCCCTGGGAACATATTTTAAAAAAGGTCTAGCTTCTAGCACATACGGCACTAAAAAAGGCATTAAACAGAAACACCACTGTGTTCTCCACAGAAAGTTGTGTGTGCATTTACAAAACTTAAGTATTTAAGCAATCCACTTCAGCATTTATGATATAGACAGAAGGAACAAAGACTTATCGAGCAGTGCTTTCAATTTTAATGCCTTTTGGGGGCCAGAAGTATAATTGGTCAGCTTCACAACCTTCACAGTGTTCTTCTCCTCCAGGAAGCACCGAGTGTAAATGTGGAAGACTCAAGTGAGGTCTGAAGGCAATGTCTGCTCGAGATTGGCTTCCCAGAGCCATAGGTTTCTAGCATCTGTCTTCTGAACCCCTTGCCTGACTCACTAAAGGTGAAACATGGAAGGAGATGCAGGCAGCAGGAGGGTGACCCCTCAATTCTCAGGGCAGTGTTGGTCTGCGTTGCTGGGACCCAGAGAACCCCATGTGAGGTCTCAACGGGTCACGTCCTAAGGAAGCACACCTACGAAGTGGAACTGTCAGAGCCACTAGGAGCATTTGTCTACCGTCCTCACCCCTCTTTCCCCAGGGTGGTATGCAGAATGCCCTGGACAGGAGCCAGCCAGCAATGCTGGGTCCCAGCCTGGCCCTCCTGAGTAAGGTGCTCGACCTCAAGCAGGTCATAGCTGAGCCTCAGCTTCTTTGTATGTGATATGGAGACAATAATCCCTGCTTAGTCTAGGGGTGGAGAACACCTTGTGCCAGGGTAAAAGGCTACCTCTGGTTTTAGGGGAGTCCCCATTCTTAATGTACACCCCCGGGCTGGCCCACCTTCACAAGAGCAGCTGATGAGCACTGCTACTTCCTGGTCAGCTGGTAGATGGTGAAAGCTGACCTGCACGCCGTTTAAAAGGCTTCCAATGTTTCAGGAGCTTCTAAGGCCAAACTCCTCAGCTAGAGAATGAAGGACTCTTCTATCCACCTCCAGCCTGCCCTCCAGCCCGGGAGTCAGCAAGACCAGCAACTTACGGCCAATGCAGATGCACCTGCTCTCCTCTGGGCATTTTCAAACCCCACTCCCATATCTGAGATGCTTTCCCTTCTCCTCTGCTTCTCAGTCCTCGAGGCCTAGTGTGGGTTCCTCCTCTGTGAATCCTTTCTGTCCTGAGAAGTCTCTTTCCTTCCCTCTGTGAAACTTTCCCTGAACTCCTGCAGTAGCACCATCAGCCCCCAGCGTGCCCACGTGGTCTTCATTCCAAAGCTTGCGTTATCTGTCCCTTCTAGATTATAAGCGCCTCAAGGCCTCACTTATTTCTTCACTCCAGTGTCCAAAGTGGTCTAATAAACATTGCTAGAATACATACACTGGTAGCTTTATATAGTGAGACAATTATAGTATCAATGACCTTCTTAAGTAAAATTCCAAGTCTTGTGTATGTCATTCTAAACAAACTTAGCATGTGAAAATTGGATTTACCTAAAAGATTTATCAAAGGGCTCTGTGTAGCAGCATTCACCAGAGGACTCCTTTAAATATCAAGTGCCCCTGCATTAAAACAGGATTCAGTTTGATATTTTTTCAGGAACTCTCACTCAATTTACTGAGAATTAACTATCACCAATGGAAGGCATTCTTCAGAACTCACTATGATCAGGGCCTGCCCTGTGTGCCTCCTCACTTCATCATTCAATGTAAATACAAAGCACCCACTTAAATGGTCACAGGGACAAGAAAAAGACCCTATAGCCCCACAAACCCAAACATGCACTGTCTTCACTAATGCCCAACCACTGCAGCTGCCACAGCCTCCAGCCCAGGGATACCTCCAGCAATGTAGGTCCTGACTCATGGATCTACTAGCAGACAACCAAAGACTGCCAGGACCCCATGCAACTACCAATAACAGCCCTTTCTCACTGCAATCTGTAAAGTCTTTGCTTTTGACTAAAATATTTGAAGTGGACATCACCCTTAGTTTCCTTTTTCCTACTTCCAAGATTCACACTGGCTATGGAAAGTTCATGAGGCTTGCAGTCAAATAGGCAGGCCTGAACCGACGCCCAAAGCTGCTGCTTTGCAGCCATGCAACCTCAAGTGCATAATTTAGTCCCAGTCTGTTTCCTCGTGGAAAAAGCAGGGTGCTGTGAGAACTAAATATAAAGTACAGAAAGTACCAGAACACTGGGCACAGATGAGGCATTTGCTCAATGACAATTTTCACCACCAAAACACCCTTCTCCTAATCACACAAATTCATTTTAAAAGCCACTAAGTGGTAGGATATCTGCCCTAAGTAGAAATGTGGTTCTTCTTTGGTGGCGCTTAATTTAAAAACAGAACCCTGGCCAGGCGTGGTGGCTCATGCCTGTAATCCCAGCACTTTCGCAGGCCGAGGCAGGCAGATCACTTGAGGTCAGGAGTTTGAGATCAGCCTGGCCAACATGGTGAAACCCTTTCTCAACTAAAAAAAAAAAAAAAAAAAAAAAAAAATCAGCCAGGTGTGGTGGCAGGTGCCTATGATCCCAGCTACTTGGGAGACTGAGGCAGGAGAATTGCTTAAACCTGGGAAGCAGTTTGTGCCACTGCACTCCAGTCTGGGGGAGAGGGAGAGAGGAAGAGAGGGGGAGAGAGAGAGAAAGAGAGGGAGGGAGGGAAGGGGGGAAGAGAGAGAGAGAGACTGACTCCATCTCAAAAATAATAAATAAAAATTAAAAAATAACAGACCCTGAAATGCAAATCAAAACCACAATAAGACACCATTTTACATCCACTAGGATGGCCTCAATAAAAAATAAAATAGAAAATAAGGTGTCAACAAAGATGTAGAGAAATTGGAACCCTCAGACATTGACTGCTGATGTGAATGTAAAATGCTGCAGCTGCTGTGGAAAACAGCTTGATGTCACCTGAGAAAGCTGAACACAGAATTACCATGTGATCTAGCAATTCCACTGCATGCTATATACCCAAAATAACTGAAAATAGGTACTGAAGTACTTTTCTATGAAAGTGAATGGCAGCATTATTCACAACAGGTAAAAGGTGGAAACAACCCAAGTGTCTATCAGCTGCACAATGGAGAAAATGCGGTACATCCATACAATGGACTATGTTCTCATACAGCCTACTATGCAGGTGAACCTCAAAAATATGCTAAGTCAAAGAAGTCAGACACAAAAAGTCACATATTATATGATTCCATTTAATATGAAATATCCAGAATACACAAATCCATAGACAGAAAGCAGATTAGTGGCTACCAGGGGCCAACAGGAGGGAGAAATGGGTACAGGTCTCCTTTGTGGGTTATGAAAATATTTTGGAACTAGAGAGAGGGAGTGTTTGCACAACACTGTGGATGAACTGAATACTACTGAATTGTACACTTTAAATGGGTAATTGTATATTATGTGAATTTCACTTCAATTTTTAAAAATTGGCCAGGTGAGGTGGCTCACACCTGTAACCCCAGCGATGGAGGACAAGGTGGGAAGATTGCTTGAAATCAGGAATTCGAGACCAGCCTGGGCAACATAGCAAAAACCCATCTCTGCAAAAAATATAAATAAAAATAAAAAAACTAGCCAGGCATGGTGGTGCACCGTACAGTCCCAGCTCCTTGGGAGGTCAAGGCTGCAGTAAGCCATGATCGTACCACTGCACTCCAGGCCTGGGTGACAGGGGCAAGACCCTGTCTCAAAAAAAGTTAAGGCTCTATAAGATGATAAAAGGTTTTCCACTTTTCAAAGAAAGATATAGATGTGTCACTCTTTTGCAGTCATTCCTCAAATACCTACTGGAAGCCTGCTACACGTAAAACACCAGACAATGCTGGTACTTGCCCTCATATATCTTACAGCCTAGTGGATCATTTGTAGCATCAAATACTTTATGTATATATACGATACACACACAGATACATGCCGTCCACAGAAGGCATCCTTTTCTCCCAGTCAAAGCTCAGTGAGTCTTTTGAGTGACTGCAGATATGCCCATAATTATGTCTCTATAAATAAGACCATTTCCACCATGGGCACATTATTTGTGCTTTTGCGCTTAGTAAATCTGATTAAATTCCCATCTAAAAATTCAACAAAGTCACACTACACCCTATGATTAACAAACAATGTCCTTATAACCTATGTGCAAATACCAGATACATCCTCCGATAACATGGCCTCACTTAAATTGGGTCTTGACAGTGCAGAGAGGTTCTGGTAACTGAACATTTTATTCTCGAAGCTTTATAGACTTCGTTATAAAACTGTGAGATTCTTTCAGAGTTTTCCAATACACAGTGCAAAACATTTTCCTCGACATGTGGCTTATTTGGTTGAATAGACAATCATTCCCAAAGGGGAGTTGGTACACCTTTTCCCATGCACATGGTCCCATCACTCTCCTTCAACTCATGGGGTAGTGGCATTCCTATTATGGGAGTCATCACTCTGCTCTTCTATTAAATGGATTAGGGAAAGTGGGATTGTCTACTTCAAGTTGTTTTCAAGTGAATGTTAAAGAGAAAAGAAAAAAAAGAAAACAACAACAACAAAAAACTTTTGAAGAATAATACCCTGTAACTAGAAAATGCTTTGGAACCAGAAGGAAAGACATGTATAGCCTGCATAGAATCCCTGTGCAAATCCCTCATCTGGAATATGCATAAACCTGCTGTGAGCAAAGTGAAATCTTTCCCCCCTGGTGCCCTTCCTATCAGTAACTCCACATCACTGCTTGCAATTGACACATCTCTCCCCCCGCCCCACCCTGCTTGATCATTTTGAAAAGTATATGTTATTTTTAAGCATCAACTTATTTCAGGAATGTGTACAGTCTTTCTTAATAAACTGCAGATAACAACATAAGAATTGGGAAGCCCCACTTTAATTTCCCCAGACTGGGAGAGGACAGAGGCTGCAAGGATCAATAAAGAGACTACAGTACTGGAAACCAGACTCAAATCAAGGACTGGATATAAGCAGCTGGAGCAGAAGTCTTCAGAAACCAAGCCCACCCTGACTCCTAGCCCTACTTTTGGGGAGCCTGCCACAGATGGTACCCCTGCTGACTGCAGGGCCTGGCACAAGCCCCAGGGTCTCCAAGCCATTTGAATGGTATTGAACAGAGCGCAAACCTACCTTTACAGCTTCTGTTTCTCAAGGGCACTATGCTGCACACCTTTCTAAATATCAAACTGAACAATGAATGTTAAGAGATGCATCAATGGATGAAGCTGGAAACCATCATTCCGAGCAAACTGTCGCAAGGAAAGAAAACCAAACACCGCATGTTCTCACTCATGGTGGGAATTGAACAATGAGAACACTTGGACATAGGGTGGGGAACGTCACACACCGGACCCTGTTGTGGGGTGGGGGGAGGGGGGAGGGATAGCATTAGGAGATATACCTAATGTAAATGACGAGTTAATGGGTGCAGCACACCAACATGGCACATTTATACATATGTAACAAACCTGCACGTTGTGTACATGTACCCTACAACTTAAAGTATAATAGTAATAATAATAAAAAGAAAGAAAAGTCTTATTTAGCAAACACTCATATATAGTGCTTGCTATGTGTCAGGAACAGTTCAAATACTAGGTTATTCAATCTTCAAAATGACCCTATGATGATTCAGCAATTCTACTTCTAGGAATGTAACTGAGAGAATCAACAGCAGGAATTCAAACAGATAGCTGTATACCAAGTTCACAGACACCTTCATCACAATAGACAAAAGGTAGACACAGCCCAAATATTCACAGATCAGTGGATCAACAAGCAGACTATCCATACAATTCATTATTATTAGCCTTAAAAGGGAAGGAAATTCTAACACGTACTATCACATGGATGAACCTTCAGGACGCTATGCTAAGAGAAATAAGCCAGAAAAGGACAAGACTGTATGACTCCGCTTACATGAGGGACCTAGAAGAGGCAAATCCATAGAGACAGAAAGTAGACTGGTGGGTGCCAGGGGCTGTGAGGAGGGGGTTACTGTTTAATGGGTGCAGAGATTCTGTTTAGGATAATGAAAAAGTTCTTGGATGGTGGTCGTGATTGCACACAATGTGAACGTACTTAATGCCACTGAACTGTATACTGAAAAATGGTGAAAATATGGTTAAAATGGTAAATTGTTATGTGTATTTTACCACAACTAAAAAATGTTTAAAAGTTAAAAAACAGTAAATTTTACTTATATTTTACCATAATAAAAACAAACAACCCTGAAACAGGGAAACAGGTCCTTTACTATAATGCTTATTTTCCAGATGTGGGCACCCCTGGCCAGACCAAACACCACACTGGACACTAGAGACACAGTAGTGAACAAAACAGCCTCCAGCCCTGCCCTGATAGAACCTGCATTCCACTGGGGAGACACATCAACCATCTTTTAATTCAATTAAGGCAGAGACCGCAAAGTGAAGAATGGAGCTAAGAGGGCAAATCACAGGGGACCACAAAGGGGGGGCTGTCAGGGCAAAGTTGCCAGGAAGCTACAGAATCCCGAGTTATCTGAAATGTCTACAGCAAACCCCACATGTCACTCTGGTGAGCAAAGGCCTTGACAAGTCAAGAGCTTGCACACATTCCTGCTCTCAATTCATACGTGGTCCAAGCTCTAGCAAACTCCCTAGTGAACAGCAGTCATGTGTGAATCATCTCCAGGACCTGATCAAATGGGTCTCAGAACAGCAGCACAGCTCTCCAAGCCTCCAATGCATTTTCACACCATCTTCTAGCACACTATGGCAGTGAAGAGCATGCATGGTGAAGCCAGACTTCCTGGGCTTGAATCCCAGCCCTGCTGCTCTCTGGCTCTGTAACCTTGGGCAAGTTACTAGATCTCTGAATCTCAGCATCTCATTGTAAAATAGGGTTATTAAATGAGCTGACATACAGGAAGTTTTTACAATTCATTGGTTAGTGTCACAGAAAAAAGCAAGTTTTTAAAAAGTATTTTTTAGAACAATCCTTGCCACATAGAGAGTTAGCTGTTATTCTCATAATCATTAATACCTTATTCCATCCTCATAAGACCCAAGAGGCAGGTGGGGCAAGATCAAACTGCCCCCAGTTAACATAGGCAATTGAGGCAAAGGAAGAGCAAGTTGCTTGAGTTTACATTGCTAGTTAGAGCCCCCTACTCTTCCCACCACACTGTGGCACTTACGATAATTCAAAAGCATTTGATGAAAATTTCTAGCATCTCAACCACATTTGGGCACCTATTATATACCAGATACTGGCCATCATTTCTTCTGGTGCCTGTAGGAACCAAGAACCCAGGTTCTCCAAGCCCATCATCTTGGTCTGTAATCCCAGCAGCCAAGTTTTGAACGCTTCACTGTATCTACTGGAAAACTGGGCTAAGAGAACAAGCTTTTACTGAGCACCTACAACAGATGCAGTGCTCTACATTACAGGGAAGACAAGAGTGGTCAAACTCATGGTATCTGCCACCCTTCACACCTGGTAGAGGAGGTAAGGAGTCCTCAGCTGAAAGAGAACAATGGAGGGGCAGGTACCACTAATTGCTGAGCCCTGGTGGAGCCCATAAAAGGTAGAGGAATCCAGCTAAGCCAGTCAAGTGTAAGTTGATGTAATCAGGGAAAACCTCACAGAAGAGGTGGGATTTAGGTGGGGCTTTAAAGATTGCTTACTGGGATGATCAATTTTATGTGTCAACTTATGTGGCCACTGGGTGCCCACACATTTGGCCAAGCACTATTCTGGGTGTGTCCATGAAGCTGTTTCTAGATGAGGTTAACATCTGAGTCAGTCGACTGAGTAAAGCAGGTTGCCCTCCCCACTGCGGGTGGGCCTCATGCAATCAGTTGAAAACCCAATTAGAACAAAAAGTCTGGGTAAAAGGGAACCCTGCCTGTTTGAGCTGGGACACTGCTATTTTTCCCAACTTCAGACTCAAACTGAGACATGAGCTCTTTCCAGGTCTCAAGCCTGCTGGCTTTTGGAACTTACACCACTGACTCTGCTGGTTCTCAGGCCTTTGGACTCAGCCTGGAACTACACCATCAGCTCTCCTGGGTTTCCAGCTTGCTGAATGCAGATCTTAGGACCTGTTGGCCTCTGTAATTATGTGAGTAATTCCATAATATATAAATATGTGTATTTCCTATAGTTATCTTTCTCTAGAGAATCCTAATACACTACTATTGGTTTGGCAGAGAGTAAAAGGGGAGGAAAGCTTCCAGAAGTCTAAGAAATTGAATGAAAAGAGAAGATGTGAAAAAATGAGAGAATAGGAAGGCCATGAGAAAATGGTTTTGAAGGGGGAGAGAGAACAAACAGGAATGAGGACTGTGAGGTGCAACAGCTGATCTGAGAACAGCTGATGGATTCTGAACATGACCCTCCACACAGGTAGATGGGGTGCCTGTGATCTTGAGAATCACACAAAAGCAGAGTTTAGGAGAAGTGATCCCACATGGATAAGCATAGAAAAGCCTGGAGCCCAGGAGGCCAGCAGCATATACCTGTCCAGGTAGGAGAAGACATGTGGGGTGCGATAGCAGCGCCTAGCTCAGTGACAGGAAGTCTCTCGTGCCTTGAGAACAGAAGACTCTCACACTCCCTTGGATTTATCAACAGCTCGGAGAGCAGTTCTGCACCCTGCCCAGGTACAAAGGCCAAAGAGCCCAGGGAGAAGGCCATGTGCCAGCACCTAAGAATCCGAGATCCTTTACACATCCCCAGTCTGTCACTCAAGCCCTCCGGGCCTCAGTTTCCCTCCCTGTGACATGCGTACCAGACGGAATGTGAGGATAAAATGTGAAAGAACATTAGAGGAGGAAGTGGCCCAGTGAGAAGGGGGAAACCACCTTCCACCAGAAACTGCTTTGGTGTGAAGCCTCAGAATACCCAATCAGCGGCTGCCGGCTGGAAAAGCAGGCTTTTTATTGACAAACCCGCAGAGGATCACCTTCACAAAACACACCCAGGGCCTAATTAAAATCACAGAAGAACCACCTGCCAAATCTCACGGTAAGTCACTGCTTAATGCAGGGCTGTCAGAGCCGGCTCAGGAGAATGAGGTGGCAGGGAATGCTCAGTGATGTGAAAGGAGCCCAGGCCAGGCCCCACGGTGGTGGGAGCATGGCCTGATGGACGGAGAGGGATGGAGGGCTGGGCCCAAGCAGGACTGTGGAGAGGGCAGGGACTTCCCAGTACAGCAATTCCTGGAGCTGGAGCTAGAGCTTATCTCACATTTACAATCCCATAGACTCCAGCAAATGCTGTCCACACAGCACACTTACCACAAACCCAGGGCATCCCTTTCTCCTCAAGGGAACTTCAACAGACAAGCTTCTGCCCTATATTAATTGTCATGCCACCAATGTAACTAAAACACCATATATATTCCATGAAAGGAAACAGGAAATGAACTCCGATAAGGCAGAAAACTCAAATCACTGGAGCTCTTGTCCAGCATTCTGATTTAAGGAATGCAGGCAAATGATCCACGAGCTAATATCAGAGATGTGATCATAACAGCTGTACTTACAGACACCTCACCATACGCCAGCCCATTTCCTAGAGCCTTTCTGTAGTAACTTCTTTAATTCCCACAGCCCTATGAAACATCATCTCCATTTTGCAGATGAGGAAACTAAATGTGAAGAAGAGGAATAACTTGCCCGAGGTCCCTAGTGAGTAGCAGAGCTGGAATCTGAGTCCAGGCAAGAATCTAGATCCCAAAACCTGAGCCCTTTTCAAGAGTGCCAAAGTTCAAAAATCCTCTATACCTTGCATCTCTAAACCAAATCATGGGACTAGTACAGGAGCCTCCGCCAACAAGAAAAGTCAGAAGAGGGGCTTTGTTTTGTCTCCTGATTTTTCTCAATTTTCTAAAATGAACATGAAGTGCTTCTTTAGACAGAAAAATGAAAACTAAACCAACTTTTTTTCCCAATGACCACCCCCCCACCTCCTGCAGTCTTCCTTCAAACCCTTCCCAGGAGCAGTGCAGCTCAGAGCTCTCTACCCTACCTGAGCACTCAGCATGTTCAGCACAGCCTGCACTGAATTAGCTCCTCAAAAACAGAAACATTGATGCAACCACAGCAAGGCTGAGTGCCAGGCAGGCCACCAGGAGACTGGGCTGGAATCAGCTGTCAGCTACCTAGTGATCCGATTAAGAAATGTTGGTTAATACTGGGGGTACAATTAAAAATACATCAGCCATATTTTTTTAAGCCTCTTGTGATTTTTTCAAGAACTTCCTTGAAATAAAAAGCTTTGCTCATTATCGATTAGCCAGCAGAAGGCATCAGGACTTATAATTAAGTTTTCTTGGATAAGGAAAAACTCCCAGTTGCCCTGTAGAATTTGACGAATGACAATCAGATGGCTTATGCCTGAGCACTTCCTTAGGGCCTCCAGAAGGAAACCTGTACAACCTTGGTAGCTTCTGGAGGTTACCCTGAGATGTACACACATGCGGTTCATTTCTGTGGCTCTAGGAAGGTCTTCCTGGGCATTGGCAAAGGCTCCTTCAAAAGGAGACAAGAAGAATGAGAACGAGCAATATCCACCCTACCTGAACTGGTGGGTACTGATGCAGAAATCAGGAAATTAAAAGCACCCTCCATGGATTTATTGTTTAATCATGAACACCAGGCCTGAATTCTAAGAACACCGGTGAAATACAAGCCAGTTAGAACGGTTCAGATGAACCAACAATATCATCTACACAGGATGCCACCAACTCTTCCCTGGCCATTTTTCATCTGCTCAAATTTGCAAAAGACTCGTTTTACAAAATGACTGTGATGTGCACTGCTAACAGGAAATGGGTAAGGAATCCCGAATAAGCTCATCTCTCAGGAAAAGGTAGTTTCCCTTTTGGCTTTATCACCCTAACCAAGCTCCTCTCCTTCCAGGGGACTTCAGGAGTCATTTATCCCAAGCTGGGTAGTTACATGGCAGAAAAACCTCTAGCCCCATGCCTATCATGTTCCAGCTATGGAATGTGCAGCAAGCCTCTTCCTCCAATCTTCAATTCTTACAACTGATGAACAGCAATCAAGTTCTGCTTAGGTCACAGGGCTTTCTGTGAGAATCAAATGAGATGACATCTAGCACAGCACTTTAAAAGCATTAAAGTCCTATACTAGCTAATATTAGTCATTAATTGCATGGAATCATAGAATAGAATGCATAGAAACTTAGTCCTGAAAGGGAGTCCTAATTTGAAAACTATTTGATAAAACTCACACTGCAGGCTCTAACCCACCAACTCACTGGCCTTTTGTTGCCAGACTTTGGCTACCAGGAAGAAACATCCCACTCCATCCAAGCACATTTGTACCATGACTCTTTGAGCACACCAATAGGACTATGAAACAGGCAGCCAAATCCCTATCAAAAATGGCCTCATCAAATCACATCCAAAGTTAGAGTCCAAGGAAAAATAATAGGTACTGAGCCCACTCCCTCACTCCTGCCACTTCCTACAGACACCTTCAATCAAGCCACCTTTCTGACATTGGCCACAAGCATTTCAATATTGGCATGGCACTTGGCCCAGTGCTTTGTACTCCCTGGAGCTAAATTATCATCATAAGTATTATTATTCTTTGATAGCAAGGTAGGCTGAATGGTGCATTAAAAGCATTTGTAGCTCAAAAACCTATGGGGGCAACAGGCAGTTTGAAAGCATTTAGCTGGATACAGTACTGAGATCAGTGAAAAAGCTCATTTGTCACCATGACAGGAGGTGATAATGTGACATTTCACAAGTTTCAAAACAGCAGGGGAAACCACCTCCCCTCTATTATTTGTAGCAATGCTGGACTCCCAAACACACACTCTGCATGAACTATGAATCACTCTAATTATTCAGCAGGCTGAATACCAAACCAATCACCATCCACAATCGGATCTGGGCCTGAACTTTTTGTGAAGAGAGAACATTTCTCATTTCTGTACCTGCAATTTTCCCCCATTGGCACTATTTTTTCCCCAAACAATAATTTGCAGAATTCTTTATTGAAAGGGGCTCCTGCTTCCACAGTGGGCTTAGCAAAATATACCACATTTCCTGTTTTCTTCCCTCTTCCCAAGTGTGCCAATACTTCCTCCCTACTTTAAGAATAAAATCAAGAACAAAACACAAGCATTATCCCCCAAACCCTCACTTGCTCTCCAATTTGAAACAGTGGCCACGGCAGTCCTTTTAGGATCCTCTGGAAATTTAAGAACATTCGAGCATGGTTGGAGGAGCAGAGCATAATGGTTACACGTCAGGTGCTCAAATCTTGGTGCAGCTACTTCTTAGCTGTGTGACCTTATTCAAGTTACTAAACCTCTCTGGGTTTCAGTTTAATTATGTAAAGTTGAGGTAGTAGAGACTTGTGTCCTTCTGTCGTTGTAAAGATTGAATATGAGATTAATATATATTCCAGGTACTGTGATATGACATCACAATGGTTCTGTGTAAATTAATAATGCTGATATATAACATTAACTCTTTCTAGGCTGACAAGTCCAGTCAACAGCAGTCTGCCATAGGCTGGGGAAGAAAATGAACATTAATACTTATTTCACTTGTGCTCAGTAAAATGCTTATCTCCACCATGCTCCCCTCTTCTCTGCCATCTCTCTTCCCGTTGCCTGCTCAGAATTAGCCCAGGAATAGATTATGGTGGTTGCCACTAAGCAAGTGGATAGAGAAAATTCGCGTGGGTTGAACCTCCAATGTTTAAACATAGTTAAGTGGGAGCATGAGACAAAAACTTCCAAGTACCTTGGCTGAAGCGTGAAAGGCAGGTAAGTTCTATAAGGAAATACCTTTTAATCCCTTAAATCATTTCACACTGCTTTCCTCCACCTCCTTCTCACAGCTCCCTGGTTACATATACATCCATAGCTTCAACCACTGGGATGTATTTAAAAGCCTTCTTAATTTAAATCAGTGGGAGGGGGAAATTTTTTTTCTACTAATTTAGAGAGACCCAAGTTCATAGTTTTTTGTTTTTTGTTTTAAATAAGCCTGGAAGATGATTCTCCAAGACCAGTCTATGCTGCTGAGGGCAGAATTAATCCAGAATATGACTGTTTCCTTCCTGGAAAAGCAAAAATATCAATGAGGAGGAGTGAGTCTCAAGTTCCTTATCCATGGCCCCCTTCAAAGTACTTCAACACAGACTACATATCCCAGGCAAAAAGAGATTCAAGCCATACAGAAACACTATTTTTGTTCTCTGTCTTCTCTAGTGCTCTCCTCAAATTGGAAAAGGTAAAAATAAGCACAAACAAAATAACCACAAAGAAGATACTACATCCCAAGATCAGAGAGGAGTTCATGAGAGTGCTTGCTGCCTTAAACGAGGCTAATGTTTGGGCCTTAATGCTATTCCAAAGTATTAAAAGAACCTTCAATAGAAAGAGTGAAAGCTCATATGGTGCAGACGTCAGAAACATGACCCAGAAGGAAAAGGTAGGTGCAGACACAACTGCTGAAGCTGCCCAGTGAAGGAAGTTGACTCAAGAACCAAGAGAAGTCATGTGATGAGCCCAGAAATCCCTCCATCCCTCCGTCCGTCTGTCCGTCTGTCCGTCTGTCCCCCCACTGCAACCCCATGACTGTCCTGGTATATTACACTCCAGCTTATTCCTCACTTTGCAAGGTGGGGCTTATACAGCAGTGGTTGTCAGACTCTGATCTTTAACAGAATCACCTGGGGCACTTGGTCAAAACACAAAGGCCCAGGCCCCTCCCACCTCCAGGAGCCTGGGACTCCGCATTCTTCATCAGCTCTCCAGGTGATTCTAGATGCAAAGTTTGAGAACCATATGGCCACAAAAAAAAAGGAGGGAGGTGGGGGGAGTTATTTAAACACAAAAGGGAGCAATCTTGGAGATATCTTTAAGAGAAAGACACAAGTGCAGAACAGTGTGTTTAGCATGCTGCCTTATGTATAAGAAAAGATGGGGCAATGAAAATAAAGGTTTTTTAAAGATGGGAGTGAGACAGATACAAGATATATAGATATAGAGTATCTCTAAAAAGATCCACAAGAAACCTGTTACACTGGTTGCTCCCGGAAAAAGGAACTGCCTGACTGGGGACAAAGGCAGAAGGAAAACATCACCATATTGCTTTTCAGCTCTTTGAATTTAACTATACAGATACATTATTAAATAAATTTGTTGTTCAAACTTCAAAGGGGTAGACAGAGGCACATAAAAACAAGTAAAAATAGTGATTAAGGGATAAAAATAGCCACGTGGCGGGGCTCGATGGCTCACGCCTGTAATCCCAGCACTATGGGAGACCAAGGTGGGTGGATCACAAGGTCATGAGATCGAGACCATCCTAGCCAACACGGTGAAACCCCATCTCTACTAAAAGTGCAAAAACTTAGCCAGGTGTGGTGGCACTCACCTGTAGTACCAGCTACTCGGGAGGCTGAGGCAGGAGAATCACTTGAACCCAGGAGGCGGAGGTTGCAGTGAGCCGAGATCGCGCCATTGCACTCCAACCTGGGCGATAGAGTGAGACTCCATCTCAATAAATAAATAAATAAATAAATAATAGCAGCCTCAAGGGTTAGTATTCCAGAGCTCTCAGTGATTTCTTGCATGTAAGAACCCTTCTCTTCTGCCTGGGCTGCACCGAGGCTCCAGAAGTCAAAGAGAGACACTCCATCCACCTGCTGAGGGAAACGGTGCCCTGGGGATTGCTCACGAGGCACTTCATATATTCTCTTCATGGAATTTTTGTCTTCCAAGTCAACTGCTAACTCTTTGAAAGAACAGACTATTCCTCAACCACCTTAATTATCTCCCTTGATGCTTGAAGTCACTTAATCAATGCCTACAGACACTTACTCAGATCTGTCTTTGCAAGAGATAAAACAATCATTTATAACTAGATTCAGAGCTTTGAAATTAAGTTCCTAAACTGTTTGTTACACAGGCTGATTTGGATTGCTCTGCCTGATTGTAATAAGTGTGTTCCTCTAAGATAATGCCCTCCACTCTTCCTCTTTAAATACACATATCAACCGGGAAATACACAGGGCAACAAGAGTCTATTTCTCCTGACCCAACTGCCAACAAAATTCTGCCCTCAAGTGTTTGTATCCTGCCTCATATTCCTGAGACCATCTCCCACTTCTTACTCCCTGTACTACTTTGGAAGAGAAAAATAGCCACATTTCCTTCCAATTTCACTTCTCTCCTCCCTTCAAGAAAGCCTGCTTGCTTTGAGGTTTTTCAAGACACACTAGCAGACAGGCGAGTCCAGAAGACTCAACCTTTCAACCTACAAAGTTTAGGGAAAGTGAAAAGATATCAATTATGTAATGATGAAAGGAGAATGGATAATCCAACATGTCAAGAGATGATCATATTCGTCTTTGCCAGATTCAAAAATCCACTTTACAGTTGACATCACTCCCATCTGTATGTACACGCACACACCTTTCTCTGAACAGACTGAAACCCTCTAGGCAAAGAGACAAGGATTCCAAGGATGTCCCAAAGACACCTCTCTGGTTGAAAGGGCTAAGTATTCAATCTAGATAAATCATTCCCAGAGAGAAGATAATATGTATTTAAATGGCTAATTTCATCATTTTTGGTGTATTACTTAAATGAAGTGGGATTGGTTAAAGACAATTGAGATTCCATGCACACTGTCTTACTATTGTAAAAGCAGGTTTTTAAACATCTACATCCTGTTAGACTGTTAGAAACTGCTAGGAGGTGACCTGGAGACCCTGTCCATGAACTTGGGAGGAAACACTGCACAGTGCTAAGTGCCAAGGACGCACAACAGGCCCTTGATAGGTGTGCCTGCAAGTGGTCTAACAGTTTTACAGTATGTCAATTTACAATGCGCTTTTCATGTCCTCTCTTTTCATCCATACAAAAACTCGTGAGACAGAGAATGTTCGTTATCATCCTATTTGACAGGTGAGGAATCAAGAGGTGAAGTAGTTTGCCCATGGTCACACAGCCTGAATGCAGCAGGTCCTCTAAGCCTGCCCCGCAGCATTCTTCCACGGTATCACATGTCTGTCATGCATACAGCTTTGGAGCTCTGTGGCCTCACATGGCCGGCTAATTCAGGAGCTTCACAGTGGATGAAACTGATAACTCAGGTGATATTCCCAAGGTCCCACAGTATGTACTTAGAGAAGCCTTCCTGTGGTCTTGCCATTTAACTAGAGGAACGCTTTCAACTGGAGTGGCCACGTTAGGGTCTAAGATACACCCATAATACTATCTACCTGCCTTTAGTCTCTGAAAGGACATCAACTGGATATTTGTTTTTTGGTTTTTTTTTTACTTTTTTTTTTTTTTTTGCATCCATGCAAATTGCTAAGAAAGGAAGTCGGGATGGTAATATTACCAGGTGATGATACAAGTAAACATTAGCTGACAAGTGTGCTGACATCTTCCCTAGGTAGATGTCTCTTGCTCATTCTTTTTAACCTCTTCAAATCTAAATCAGACTCCAAGGCTTAGTTCAAAACTGATCTCCAAAAGGCCACTTTTTGGAGGTAGGGGTATGTGTGTGTATGTGTGTGTACAAACATGCACAGTTCTTGTGCAACCAAAGTTGGTAACTGCATGGAAGGAGTACAGATCTTACAGTCTAAGGCATCTGGGTTCAAATCTTAACCCTGCCACTTAGTGGCTCTTTAGTAAAGCAGTATCCTCATTTAACTTCTCTCAAATGTTACTAAGAAGACAACCTCCTACACTTGGAGAATTATAGCAAAGATGAAAGAAAACGATGGTGTCAGACCCCTTATCATAAAGGCATTCAATAAATTACCATTAGCCCCACAAAGCATTCCCTAACTACCCAACTCCTAAACTCCATCTTCAATTGCCAGAATATCTATAGGCCCTGTTATAGGCACTTGTGTATTATAGCCACTAGTGGTAACAGTTTATCTGCCCGAGTAGATTAAACACTTTACAAGGTAGGGTCTGGGAGGGAGGCTAGTGCTTACTTTTATGTCCCTCATGGATTCTTAGAAGATGATAGTAAGGGCTCCAATATTTTGAAATGAGCTAATTCAAGTGAAAACAAGTTTCAAGCAATTGCAAAAAGAACAGTGGCCACGAGGGCAGTTTATTTCACATACAATCAAAAGGCTCTGCAGACCTGCATACCAACGAGGCACTCCAGGTTCCCCTGAAGGATTCTTAGCCTATCTACCGAAAGGGAAAATCTATACTCCACTTACATTTTGAACAAACGTTATTTCAGGGCCTGCTTTATGCCAGCACTGTGTAAGGCCCCAAGAAACCCAAAGATGACTAAGACATGGAACCCACCTTCAAAGCAGCCCTCAAATAAAAGAATGCCATCAACTAAAAATTTATGCAAATGGTGAAGGAACCTAGACAAGGTCCTGTCCTGCCAACCTCTAGGCTCAGTTTTCTCAGCTGGAAACGAGGAAGCTGTATAGATTATCTTCAATGACTATTGCAGCTCTGTCAATTAGCCCATTAATAAATTGCCTCAAAACAGCTAAGTTTCTCTTAGTTCCTCAAAGAGCTATAAACAGAACCACCATTCAACTCAGCAATCCCACTACTAGATATATACCCAGAGGAATATAAATCACTCTACCATAAAGACACATGTACACGAATGTTGACTGCTGTACTATTCACAATAGCAAAGACATTGAATCAGCCTAAATTCCCATCAATGACAGATTGGATAAAGAATACGTGGTACACGTACACCATGGAATACTATGCAGCTATGAAAATTGAGATCACGTCTTTTGCAGGAACATGGATGAAGCTGGATGCCATTATCCCTGGCAAAAAAATGCAGGAACAGAAAATCAAATACCATATGTTCTCACTTATAAATGGGAGCTAAATGATAAGAATTATGAACACAAAGAAGGAAGTAACAGACATTGGTGCCTAATTGAGGGTGGACGATGGGAGAAGGGAGAGGATCAGAAAAGATAACTATTGGGTACTGGGCTTCATACCTCACTGATGAAATAATTTGTACAATAAACCCCTGTGACACAAGTTTACCTTCACATTTACCCCTGAACCTAAAATATATACCCGTGAACATATACTCCACAAATACCCCTGAACCTAAAATATACCCACAAGCACAACCTTCACATATACCCCGAACCTAAAATTAAAAGAAAAAATGGGTATTTCTAAATGTAGTTAGAAGTGTGGTTGAAAGTGTTAAATGGAAAGTTTTCTATATCAAAGCTGAATCACTTCAATCTCCACAAAGATTTCAGTATTCAGCATTCCTTCCTGCCCTCTTTCCCCACACAGGAAACGAATTATTTTGGGAAGAAGTTACAGGAGAAAGGGAATCTGGAGTGTGCCCAATTGGGGGGGGGTGGCAGGAGCAGTAAATGGAATGCTGCTTTAAGCAGGAACAGAGACTGCAGAAGAAGTGGCAGCTCAGGAGAGGACAAAAGAAAAGAAAGGCACCAGAACAGTGTTAAATTGCTCTGATTCCATTTAGGAGGAGGATAGAAGCCCTGTCCACCTTGTTGGAGCTTGCAGGAATCTCATGCTAAACCACAGTGAAATGTTGACCTTTTTTGGTGATGACTCTTGAGTCGAAAAAAAAAAAAAAAAAAGAAGAAGTGAAATTATGCTCAATAACCTCTAAGAGGTTTGATAAGTCCTTCCAAAATACTCACTTTGGTGCCTAATTAGTTAAACCCTTGTTATCCACAGACGAAGAAATAGTACCCCATTTCCTGGTGGTTCCAAGGGGAAATTTCCATGTATTTGCTTAAGTACCAGAGCCCAGCCATCCTGCCTCAGCCTGGGCTGGCAATTCTGCAGGGCAGGGCCCAGGGTGTTGGGGCCTGGTGCCACCATCCCCATGGCCCACCCAGGCCTGGATCTGCAACTCTCTCACCCTCAACATCTGCCTCTCTTCCCATTTTCCCAGGACCCTGTTCTCAACTAATAAACAATCCAAGTTAACCCATGCCAGTTACCTTCCCCAGATAACTTATTTATAATGCAACAATGTTCATCTAATGTGAGGATGCCAGAGTATTTAGGCAGACCAGGGCCAGGAAATATTTAGGTCCACAGGCCTTCGAAATGCCTGTTCTCAAAATCTGTGTTCCCATCATCTCATTTTTCTTCAGATGACCATTGGTTCCAAGATGTGAGATGTGGGGGGCCCTGCAGGGGTGCGGCCAGGACCCTCTCCCAACTTTGCAGCTGAGCATTAAGGTGACTCAGTCATGCTACAAAGTGGACACTCATTTGGAGTCAGAAAAAAATCTCTTGGTCTGGACCCTAGCAGATCACACTCTGTCCCAGAGCTTCCTCAAACATGGCACATGAACGAACAGGGTGCTTCCCAACTTTACTTCTGTTCCAACAACTAAGAAATTCTAAGTAACTCCTTACAAGAGTCTTGGCTTTTGAGTTATGGACACTTTTAAAGTCAGCTTTCTTCATTGGCACGATTTAGAGACAACCAAGTCACAGGCTGGCCATGGAAGAGACACAAGTGAGTGAAGGAAGCTCCTGGAGGACAGTGGTTCTGGGGAGCCCTTTGCCCAGCAGAGGACCCAGCCTTTCCCTAAAGCACACTGCCTGGCAAGCCACTCTATAAACACAATCAGTAACAAGGGCCCTGGGCTTAGCGAGAATCCATGCTTTTCCCTTCTATCCACATGTCCCGAGAAGATGCAGCCCACCAGCTCCAAAGCAAAGCAGCAGGTCCGGCAGGCAGAACCACCCCCAACCAGCAAATTGTCCCATTCTCTTCACAGCTCCAATAGCAAAAACTACAAATACTTTTGCACCAACCTAATATCTCCAGAAACAAATCTACATCGGTGTAGTCTACACATAAATATAAATTTAATAAATTTATCAAACACCATAGCTGACGGTGAATTAATCAACTTCTCATCAGAAAAGTATAATTCAGAAAGTTGTACTTCTTAAAATTACAAACAACCTAGGGGGAAAAAAAACTTTAAAAAACAAATCAGCTGAAGTACTAACAAAGTGGCAGCCAATACAGAGTAGATGTATAATTTTGCTTCTTTTATCTGCTATGTGGAACAGTTAGGTCATTCTGTAAAGCTCACTGTAACTGGAAAAGATCCAGAAATCCTGTTTGGTTCTAGATACCACATCTAAAATAACTTTATGCTTCTTGCTCTAGGCTATCTTTATTAATTACCATTTTGGGAAAATGAATGATGGCTATTTGCAAAATGCTCAAGGAAAGCAACACATTATCTTTTTTGAAACTAAAAGGCAGCAACTCTTCCCAAACATGGTGCTCAGTGAGTGAACAGGGAGGAAACTAAAGCAATGCCTCAGTGCACAGAAATTAATTTTTGATTGACACAAGAGAAGTCTCAGGTTCCTGGGGCTATTGGGCAATATGGAGATAAACTGTTTCTCACCTGGGCTAATGGTCCTGAAGTTGGAAGAATGAGTTGTGTATTTATTCCCACACCCGCTATAGGAAGAAAATCCTCCAAGCCCATAGAAAAACATTCTCAATCTTTCCTTTCTGACATTTACAACCAAAGAAGCAAACAGCCTCCAAAGGAATGAAAACCAATTCTTTCCATTCAGCAGAGCACTAGGACGAAGATCTAATGAATTCCAGAAGAGCCTTGAAGTAGAAGGGGGTGCAAACCATTAGGGCTGACTGTCTAGTTATAACCACAGTCCACACACCTGGCCTCACTTCTAACACCAACTGCACAACTAGACATCTCAGGTTCAACAATTCACTAGAAAGACTGATTAAAAGCTGTTGTACTTATGGTACAGTGTTTAGTTTAGCTAAAGGATACAGATGAAGACCAGCCAAAGGAAGAGATGCATAGGACAGAGACCAGGAAAAGCATGAAACGTGTTACTTTCCTGGCAAAGATGTGTGACAATACTCAAAATACTGCCAACCAGGGAAGCTCAACTGAGCCGCAGTGTTCAGAGTTTTCACTGGGGCTTCATTATGCAGGTGTGGTTTACTGCCACATGGCTGACCTCAATCTCCAGCCCCCAACCTAAATGGCACAGCTGGTTCTTGAGGTAGGAGGCAGGACTCAGACACTGGACAATACTGAGGACTAGCTAAAAAAGGATAACAACAAGGAAACAGCTTTCCATAAGACAGGCCCACCCATGTGCCATGTCTGTTTATCATTGCCATGGCAACACCCAGGAGTCACTGCCCCTTTCCATGGCACAGACCTGATGACTGAAAAGTTACCATCTTTTTCCTAGAAATCTCTGCATAAACCTCCCCTTAATTTACCTGTAATTAAAAATAGGTATAAATATGACTGCAAAATTGCCCTGAGCTGCTGCTTTCAGCACACTGCCTATGGGGTAGACCTGTTCTGCAGGAGTTGTCATGAAGCTGTAACACTGCCTGAGCTGTAACACTACCAATTCAAGAAAGCTGTTTTCTCCTACCCTACCACCAGCTGCCCTTGAATTCTTCCCTGGATGAAGCCAAGAACCCTCATGGGCTAAGCTCCACTTTGGAGCTTACCTGCCCTGCATCAATCTTTCTGATATGGCCATACCCTACCCTATGCATGACCAGCTCCTGACCCAAAATCACATTATTGGTATTTCTGGGGTTGCCAGCCCCTACCCTAAATCATATTTTGAGCCCATAACAAAGGCAAGACCCCTTTGTGGGCAAGGTTAAATTATTTAAGACCCAGGCAGCAAATGGCTATACCAGGCATAAAGTCAGTTATCCTGACCCTTAACAGAGAACCAAGAAACAAGGTCAGCCTGCCTCCTGGAGCTGAAGCCCTGCCCAGTCCCATTCCCTGCCTCACCTCTCTCTAAAGGGGGTAAAGACCAAAGTAGTGACAATGGGTTGGAAGCTTAATTCAAGAAAGAGAAAATCATCCACATACCATTTCTTCCTCAAAATGGGGATAGTTTCTCTCTGGGAATTCTGCTATTGCTTCTAGGACCAATGAGACTTTCTTTGCTCTGATTCAACCAAGTAATTCTCCAGCTGCTTTTCTAGAAGCTAACCTAGAAGCCCACCAATCTAATGCATCTGTCAGGATCAACTGGGTTCTGCTGTGGTCACAAACCCCATCCAACATTTCACTGGCACACACAAGGTGTCTGCTTTTGGCTTCTGCTCCATGTTCATCATGGGCTGGCTGGGGGTTCTGGAATTCAGGTTGATGGAGCAACCCTCCCAGAACAGTACTGGTTACCATGGCAGGCAAGGAAGAGCTTGGCAAAATGTGTTATCAGAAATGTTATGAAAGTGGCTTCAGCTCATATTTCCTTAATCAAACCGAATCCCATGGTCATGTCCAAGTTAAACTGTAAGGAAGTGCAATTCTACCAAGTGGTCAGGAGAAAGGGAACCAGATATTCATGAGCAGCCAAACAACTACTGCACCCACTTCCCAACCAAAGTAGGAATCTCCTCATCTATGTCTCTGACAAGGGCTGAAGGGGATCTGATTGGGAATATGGGGGGTTTGTGTTGTCATTTTAAAACCAAGGTATATAGGGGATGTCTTCTGAATTCAAAGAGTAACATGGAATAGTTGCAGAATTAATTGTTTCAGTTTCACTTGTCTGCCTTGCTCTGTAGTGTGGGCACCAAAGTTCCCCAGTCCACATCACAGGTGGTTAGTAGTCAACCCCCACCCTCAAAAGACCATTACAGCCTAAGATTATAATGGCCATAGCTGGACCAAGAGCTTAAAGGGTAACCTCAGTCTAACAATGACAACAGCATTCAGGTTTGCCTCGATTTGCAAATTCAAGTGCACCGAGGCATACCATGTGAAATCACAACAGCATCATTCCAGTCATAAGAAATCACAGTGAAGATAAGTGCCAGCAGACATACGATAGGAAAACACCTAAGAATGGAAAGAGTATGAATCACAGAAACTCCTGATGAATTACCAACTGAGTTCACTGTGAGCTGAACTAAAACGCCATCACTTCTTCACACAGACTTCTGTCCAGCCAAGGGGAATGTGGTACTTACATTGTCAAATATTTTTAATCTAAATTAAGCATTTAATGTTTCTATTAAGCTTTATCTTCCTCATTCCAATCCATCAAAGTAACTGTATCTAACCCTGAGCACTGCACACTAAGAAGGCCATTGACAAACTAGTGAGTACTCATAGGACAGAGAGAGTAGTAAGGGGTCTGTTACAAGAGAAAGAGGGGATTGGACATTTATTTAGCTGGGAGAAGCCTTGGAAAGGATGTTATCTGTTTGAAAAACATGAAGGGCAGATGTGTAGAATAAAATAGGCTTCTTTTAACTCCAAAGGCAGAAAGTGGAGTCAGTAGGCAGGACCCAGGAGGCCCCCCTCAGTTACTAAGAGCAGAACCACCTTCTAACAATGTGAGATCCCACAGGCTCAGCAACCGCAGCATTCTGTATTTAGGAGTTGTTGAACAGCACCGGCTGACACCAGCCACAGGATGGAGCATTAGAGCGGTTGATCTGTATGGGTCTAAGGCTTCTCAGTGACTAATCACACCAATATTTATCTGGGTATATGAAGGCTGGGAATAAGGAAGAATAAAAAGTTCTATAACATAGCCAGAGACTTAGAAAGCCCCCAAATGACTACAGGTAGAAGGAATAGAAGGCAGGCATTTGTTAAGGAAAAAATATCTTAGAGGCTATCTATATAGACAGGATGTTGTTCAGATGGGCACCATGAAAGGCAGCAATAGAAGGTCAGAACATGGCGTGCAACACACAATTTGTGTACAGGCTTGTCCTGTCTCCTACGCACCTGCCTTAATCCATCTGGCAAACTGCAAGCACATTCTGCCCTATTCGTTGCTCTCACAGGGGTCTTGCTTAGGGCCAAGCACACCATACGCATGGAATATTCATTTTCTGGAGGGCCTCATCGTCTAGCCGGACAGAATGTTATCACCTTCTTATCCAAAGGCTTTGTCTTATGGTGAGGAAGCTGGTGAGGCAAGCTGCACTGAACACTCAGGTGTTGTGAAAATGTCTTCTGGGCATGTAACATCACAGTGAGTCACAGAACACAGAGACCAGAGGATCAAGGTAACCACTTCTGCCCCACCCCCCTTAGAAATATTAACCAGATTGTAGGAAACCCAAACAATCCCTTTAAGTAGAAAGGGATAGATTAAGAAAGCAACCAGGTGGCTTGACACAGCATCAGTAACTTTTTCTCTTTTCTTCCCATGGTATAGAAGACTAGACAGGCGTGCTTTGGATGCATAAAGACCTACCTCATCTTGCTGCCAACTCAAGACTGCCTTGTATGGATGATCCCTCTGAAAAAAGTCTTCGATTGCCTCCCAACCTGGAGGGGTTGGTCTGCCTCCTTTTTTTGGTTTGAGCTTGCCCTTCACTTAAAAGAGGATAGGCAGGGTTCTGGCAGAGAACTTTCCCAACATCAGTCCTTTTTGACAGTCCCCCTTCACTCTCCCATCCAGAAACAGGACTTCAGTGGAAAATATAACTGAGGTTCTGGAAGATGCTCTCCATGAGCTACATATACACAGAACAGTAGCAAATTAACCTGGAAATAACCCCCAAAAGACCTTAGGGAAAGACATTTATTCTTCAGGGTTTATATAAAGCACTGCTTGGGATGAAGGAAAATGCTGATATTCCAACTGAGTGAAACATTAACTCAGATACCAGTAAGAGTCTACAGGAAGAAGTGTATGGATTATGAATGTGAAAGGCCCTTTGCCACACCTAACATAGCACCTAATAAGTATACACAGTTCATCCACATCTTCCAGGCCCTTCAAAAGATGAAGACCACCCCTCCCCCAGATCACTTCACATGCACAGGTGGTTGAGTCTAAATCCCAGGTAAAAACAAGTTATGGCAGCAGGATTCATGCCCACACTTCTTCAAATCCCTCAGAGTGTTGGGGACACTCAGGGCTCAATACAGGCCTTGAATCAATCACCTATTTACCCTAAAACAGGTAACTTCTGGGAGAGGCAACAACTCAGTGCTTCCCTTCAGGAGAAACATTCTGCCTGGAATTTTCATGCCTTTTTCAGCACAGAGGAAGTTGAGGCTACCACTCCCACCAAAATGGAAAAATTAGAAGGAATCCAAAGTGACCTACTTCTGGGTGTCTATAGAAGTTTTAAGAGCAGCAATTCTCAGCCGGGTGCAGCTCCTCATGCCTGCAATCTCGGCACTTTGGGAGGCCAAGGCAGGCAGATCACGAGGTCAGGAGATCAAGACCATCCTGGCTAACACAGTGAAACCCCGTCTCTACTAAAAACACAAAAAATTAGCCGGGTGTGGTGGTGGGCACCAATAGTCCCAGCTACTCGGGAGGCTGAGGCAGGAGAATGGCATGAACCCGGGAGGCAGAGCTTGCAGTGAGCCGAGATTGAGCTGAGATCACACCACTGCACTCCAGCCTGGGCAACAGAGCAAGACTCCATCTCAAAAAAAAAAAAAAAATTTCTCTCAGGAGCATCCCCAAAAGCAAAGTATTTAAATTAAAAATGCTGATGGGAAGACTTTAAACATGTATTTCATTCATCATAAGAAGTATATTTTTCCATTAGTTTTTTAAAAAGTATTCAACCAACAACAAAATCTCTCAAAAGATTATTCAAACAGCTCTAACAAAAGTCAAAAGAGGTTGGAACTGAACCTACCACTGGCTGTCCCAGAAAAGATTTCTGCAAACAAGGAAAAAAAATGTCATTTGAGGGATACCAAAGTATATCAGAAAAAATGGATGGTTTTCCATTAATGAGGTGTTTTAGAAACTCAAAAGTTGTTCTCATTAAGCCTGCAAACTTGTTTACACCATTGGTCTTCACTGGTGCCTGTGACACTGATGGAAGAAACCATTTACCAAAAATGGATACATTTCAAAGTATTTGTTTTAACTTTGTTTTGTAAATTAAAGGAGCAGCCCTTCCCAATATACAAATTACTATGTCACTTCCCTAGAAGGTAGGAAAGGTGACTTAAGACAGTAGCTCAGTTTAATTATGATTTATTGAGGGCAAATTCTACTCTGTAGTATTTTGCAGCACACTTGCAGGTTCTGCCTTCACTCAGTCTAACCCCTAGCAGGTTGATGGGCCAGGGGTCATGAAATATTTATGCCAGACACAATCTTGGGGCTGTTAGCCCAAGCCCCTCACTTTAGAGATGGGGAAATCAAAACCCAGGGTGGCGAAGTCACCTGCCCAAGGTCACACAGCCCGTGAATGGCAGAGTCTTATCCAACTGGAAGGAAGAACTTTGGAAAGCCCTCTTCCTACATGGGACATTGTGGCTAAAGGCAAGCAAACCAGGAGCCTGCCCTCAAGATGACCTGAGTGCCCGCTGGAGTGCCAGCAGCTTCAATTCAGTGCAGTCAGGAGACTGGGCTTGCCTGGCAACCCCAGTGAGGAAACCTGCACCAGAACATAAATGGCAGGTAGGAAAGGCTGGGGAGCAGGGCAAGGGCTGTGCTCTTGACCCTGTGTCCACCCTGCACCTAGATGTCTTTAGCGAAAAAGCACAAAGGCCTCCAAACAAGCTAGTCCTTGCTGTCTGGGATGAACGTGTTTAAGTTCTATACTTTCATCAAGGGTTATTACATCTGAATTAACCCAGTGCTAAGACTCAACCTGTATTTTGCGATCTCTTTAGATGTTTTTCTCTGTGAATCAGACTCTTAAAGAGGATGTGAACAAAGTGTAATCCATTTGGGTAAAAATAAAAAACTTACGTATTTAGCGTTGTGTAGACACAGAAAATAGCTGGAAGGATATAGGACAAAATGTCTTCTGCAGGTACTTCTGGGAGTGGGGGTAGAGAAAGGGCAGGCTTTTCGTATAATTCTGTACTCCCTGTCCCCCTCAGAGTATTTTTCACTGCCCTCCAATCGCCCACATAAATTATTTCCCTGTCCCATAAGGAGCATCACACTTCACAGGGTTCTACCAGTGGTCACCATCTTGTCTCCTTACAGACAGTTTCCATTTCTACCTGATCCCTCATGAATCCCTAACCCTTATTTCCAGCCTGGACTGCCTTCTTGAGCTCTAGAACAGTATGTCCAAAAGCTCACAGGCCAACCCTACACCCTGTTCCACAAGCTTCTCAGCCCAACACGCCTTTCAGAGCCCTCATCTTCCCCACAGTGGCTTCTCTTCTTCCAACTACCCAAGTCAGGATCCTAGGAGTCACCCTTAGCTCGCTCCCTTCACCTGCCACACCCAGTGAGTCTGAAGGTCTTTCTGGAACCTCTCTCCCAAAGCAGGTTTCTCCTCTAATCCCTGCCACTGCCCTGTCCACAGTCACCTGAATTACTGCAGTGACCTCCTGATTAGCACCCCTTCTTCCAGTACTCTCTGCCTCCAGTCCAGCGCCACAGGGTACATGGATTTGTTTAACACATGAAGCTGAAGAAATTCACTCATTCATTCAGTCTTCACTGAGCAACTACTTTGTGCCAGACACTATTCTAGGCCCTGAGGATACAGCTGTCAGCAAAACAGACATTGTGCCCATTCTAGTGATGAAATCAAATTTAAGATCCCATTATGGCTTTCCATTGCTTTAGCTAAAATCCTAACATCTTCGGTAGCATACAAGACCCTTCCTGAGCCTGGCCCCAATGACCTCACTGACCTCACCAGAAACTCTTTTGTACAAAGGCCCTACTCTATCCCTCATCTCTCTCCAGTGCCTGCACAGTCCCTAAACACTAAATATTAAGGAACCTGCTTTCTAAGGAGCTCAATAAGCAACTACCTTGCCAAATCCTGGGATCCTGTGAGGTAAACAGGAGGCAGAAACTGTTACTAGCATTGGCGGATGTGAAAAATGGGGCAGTGGAAATTGATAGACCGCTAGCAAGACTAATAAAGAAAAAAAGAGAGAAGAATCAAATAGACACAATAAAAAATGATAAAGGGGATATCACCACCGATCCCACAGAAATACAAACTACCATCAGAGAATACTACAAACACCTCTATGCAAATAAACTAGAAAATCTAGAAGAAATGGATAAATTCCTCGACACATACACTCTCCCAAGACTAAACCAGGAAGAAGTTGAATCTCTGAATAGACCAATAACAGGAGCTGAAATTGTGGCAATAATCAATAGCTTACCAACCAAAAAGAGTCCAGGACCAGATGGATTCACAGCCGAATTCTACCAGAGGTACAAGGAGGAACTGGTACCATTCCTTCTGAAACTATTCCAATCAATAGAAAAAGAGGGAATCCTCCCTAACTCATTTTATGAGGCCAGCATCATCCTGATACCAAAGCCTGGCAGAGACACACGCAAAAAAGAGAATTTTAGACCAATATCCTTGATGAACATTGATGCAAAAATCCTCAATAAAATACTGGCAAACCAAATCCAGCAGCACATTAAAAAGCTTATCCGCCATGATCAAGTGGGCTTCATCCCTGGGATGCAAGGCTGGTTCAATATATGCAAATCAATAAATGTAATTCAGCATATAAACAGAACCAAAGACAAAAATCACATGATTATCTCAATAGATGCAGAAAAGGTCTTTGACAAAATTCAACAACCCTTCATGCTAAAAACTCTCCATAAATTAGGTATTGATGGGAAATATCTCAAAATAATAAGAGCTATCTATGACAAACCCATAGCCAATATCATACTGAATGGGCAAAAACTGGAAGCATTCCCTTTGAAAACTGGCACAAGACAGGGATGCCCTCTCTCACCACTCCTATTCAACATAGTGTTGGAAGTTCTAGCCAGGGCAATTAGGCAAGAGAAGGAAATAAAGGGTATTCAATTAGGAAAAGAGGAAGTCAAATTGTCCCTGTTTGCAGATGACATGATTGTATATCTAGAAAACCCCACTGTCTCAGCCCAAAATCTCCTTAAGCTGATAAGCAACTTCAGCAAAGTCTCAGGATACAAAATCAATGTACAAAAATCACAAGCATTCTTATACACCAATAACAGACAAACAGAGAGCCAAATCATGAGTGAACTCCCATTCACAATTGCTTCAAAGAGAATAAAATACCTAGGAATCCACCTTACAAGGGACATGAAGGACCTCTTCAAGGAGAACTACAAACCACTGCTCAATGTAATCAAAGAGGATACAAACAAATGGAAGAACATTCCATGCTCATGGATAGGAAGAATCAATATCGTGAAAATGGCCATACTGCCCAAGGTAATTTACAGATTCAATGCCATCCCCATCAAGCTACCAATGACTTTCTTCACAGAATTGGAAAAAACTACTTTAAAGTTCATATGGAACCAAAAAAGAGCCCACATCGCCAAGTCAATCCTAAGCCAAAAGAACAAAGCTGGAGGCATCATGCTACCTGACTTCAAACTATACTACAAGGCTACAGTAACCAAAACAGCATGGTACTGGTACCAAAACAGAGATATAGATCAATGGAACAGAACAGAGCCCTCAGAAATAATGCCACATATCTACAACCATCTGATCTTTGACAAACCTGACAAAAACAAGCAATGGGGAAAGGATTCCCTATTTAATAAATGGTGCTGGGAAAACTGGCTAGCCATATGTAGAAAGCTGAAACTGGATCCCTTCCTCACACCTTATACAAAAATCAATTCAAGATGGATTAAAGACTTACATGTTAGACCTAAAACCATAAAAACCCTAGAAGAAAACCTAGGCATTACCATTCAGGACACAGGCACGGGCAAGGACTTCATGTCTAAAACACCAACAGCAATGGCAAGAGCCAAAATTGACAAATGGGATCTAATTAAACTAAAGAGCTTCTGCACAGCAAAAGAAACTACCATCAGAGTGAACAGGCAACCTACAGAATGGGAGAAAATTTTCACAACCTACTCATCTGACAAAGGGCTAATATCCAGAATCTACAATGAACTCAAACAAATTTACAAGAAAAAAACAAACAACCCCATCAAAAAGTGGGCGAAGGACATGAACAGACACTTCTCAAAAGAAGACATTTGTGCAGCCAAAAAACACATGAAAAAATGCTCATCATCACTGGCCATCAGAGAAATGCAAATCAAAACCACAATGAGATACCATCTCACACCAGTTAGAATGGCAATCATTAAAAAGTCAGGAAACAACAGGTGCTGGAGAGGATGTGGAGAAATAGGAACACTTTTACACTGTTGGTGGGACTGTAAACTAGTTCAACCATTGTGGAAGTCAGTGTGGTGATTCCTCAGGGATCTAGAACTAGAAATACCATTTGACCCAGCCATCCCATAACTGGGTATATACCCAATGGACTATAAATCATGCTGCTATAAAGACACATGCACACGTATGTTTATTGCGGCACTATTCACAATAGCAAAGACTTGGAACCAACCCAAATGTCCAACAATGATAGATTGGATTAAGAAAATGTGGCACATATACACCATGGAATACTATGCAGCCATAAAAAATGATGAGTTCATGTCCTTTGTAGGGACATGGATGAAATTGGAAATCATCATTCTCAGTAAACTATTGCAAGAACAAAAAACCAAACACCGCATATTCTCACTCATAGGTGGGAATTGAACAATGGGAACACATGGACGCAGGAGGGGGAACATCACACTTTGGGGACTGTTGTGGGATGGGGGGAGGGGGGAGGGATAGCATTGGGAGATATACCTAATGCTAGATGACGAGTTAGTGGGTGCAGTGCACCAGCATGTCACATGTATACATATGTAACTAACCTGCACATTGTGCACATGTACCCTAAAACTTAAAGTATAATAATAAAAAAAAAGAAAAGAAAAATAGGGCAGTGGAAGCCACAACATATAGCTGAAAATAAAGCTACAGTCACAGCTCCATACTCAATGCTCCCCTGGCACACCTCTCTTCACACAGGCAAGGCCTCTGCCCCTAAATGGTCATAGTCACTAGCAAGTGGGTCCATCAGTTTTAAAGGTTAACTCTTCAAGGCCAGCTCTCAGGAGCCTTCCTCTGTCCTCTTGGATGCCTAGCTGGGATGCTGTCTCTTGGGTCAAGCTTCTGGTCCTTCCCTAAATGTGGTGATGAGAGACATTGGCTTCCTTTTTACTCCAAAGCTCACTTTTGCTTCTTATTGTTTTTAATCCCACTCCCACAGGAAAAAACAGTTCTGAAAAATACATGTACCAAGGCTTTGTAGTTCAGAGTTAGCAGCTAGTCTGAAATTCCAAGGATAAAGAATTTCCATCATACTATAGCCCACCACAAGTTCTTCCTGAGAACAGTGGACTGACTGCACGTCACTCAGTTCTTCCCCAATTCTGTGACCAAGGAGAAGATGTCAACTTGAGGTGGTCCTTGAGCCATTCTGGGTCATTTAGACCCTCATGAAGGGTCTAAAGTTGAAGGATCATGATACAAATATGATCTTAAATTTCTACTATTCAAAGCCTTCTTGGATAGGGGTGGGCTTTTATGTCAGAAAAATGTAGGTTTAAATAAAGGCTCCATCACTTTCTAACTGTATGGCTCTAAGAGTTTCATCACTTATAAAATTGGGATGAACTACAACACATTGTTATGTGCATTAAACTATGCAAGAAAAATGCTTGGCTCTAGAAAAAGTATATATATACACTAGTTTCCCTTCTTCTAAAACACTGAATTTTTTTTTTTAAGCCTAAACACAGCTAGGCTTGTATTGTATCAGAGAATTCTGTTTTGGCTCCCTGGAGTCTGTACTCTGATGTTCAAAGGATGTGAGTGAGGATGAGTTCTCTGAGCTGGTCCCTTGGAATCGTGGTGATCTTACCCATTTCTTTGGGGGCAGGGTCCACCCCAAATCACACCACTCCTGGGTTCCAGCTTCCTCAGCCTGCCTTCCGCCTCCAGGGATGCACAAGACCTGCAGCCCAGAGAGCCTACATCCTGGGGGAACATCCGCCCCGTTCAGATCCTTCCTTGACTTTGATCCAAGATGGCTGGGGGCACAGTGAGAGAGATGACGGAAATGAATTATGTAAACAAGAGTGCTGAGTCATCAAAGATTAAATCCTCTCTGGACCACAATTCCTCAGCCAAAGACCAATACATTATACAGCAGTTTGATTCACAGGCCTTCGTGAAAAGCACAGCCTACTGATCCCGAGTCCCAATGGTGCCTCCCCCGCCCCGTGTTTTCTGCTGAGGTGGCAGGCAATAATTAAAGCCGCCTGCCTAATCACAAAGCATAAGCTGCTTCACAGAATTTCATAGGTTTCCTTAGGTGTTTAGGGGCTTAACCCACAACGAGGGCACTCCCTGAATGAAATCTGAGCAGAATATTCTGGGACGATCAGTTTGGGTTAAGAAACTAAAGTCGTCCTTTCTATATTAAGACAGGTGAGAGATGACAAACTCTAGTAAATGTGCTACTGCTTTCAGCATGATTCCAAAGGACAACTTTTTGGTGATTTTTATTTCAGAATTTACCAAAACCTCTGAGAATGGGTACCAGAAGAGAGTATGAAAAGCATACTCCATTATTCCAATCACATATTAAAGACAACCCACAGGTCTTGACATCACAAGCTTTGCCACATAAGAACTACAACATGAGAGCAGGTAATCAATTCATACAGCCACTAACATGCAGGCCCAACTGGCCTAAGAAACCTGCTTAATGTATTTTATTATGACTTTTTTTATATTTTGATTTTAAAACCCAGGAAAGCTAAAATAACCATTTCCTAAGTTCTGATATTGGGGTTCTTAAAACCTACAAAGAGTAAACAAAAACTATGATTGTATATTTTTTGGTGTTCATTAAAAGAAATAGTATGTATTCTCAAAACTAAAAAAAAAAAAAAAAAAAAAATCACACTGAAAAGAAACACATGTCCCTTGTTCATATATTGGTGAATTCTATAATAGATTCCACCCTTCAGGCAAGTAACAACTAGAATTTATTTTCCTTGTGAAAAATGCAGGAAATCAAACTAAAGTTACTGCTGGTATATTCATGCAGATTTCAGGTGGCTGTCTTATTGACATAGCTATATAAAGCAGGAAATTTGGATTCCCAGGTAGATCTTTCCCAAGACTAATCAATGTCCTGTGGCACAATTAGTCACCCAAGTTAAATTCCAGCTTACCCAGTAAGATGTGGCACGTTCGTACTATATACACTAATTGCAATAAGATTTCGGTCATGTTCAATGTTTCAAAGATTGAAAATAAGGATGTCTTCTAAAAGGCATAAGACTTCAGTGCTCCAAGTGTTAACTTCAAAATAGTGACTTTCAAGCTAGGAAGGATCCCCTGTGCAACAAGAGATGTCAGTGTTAACAGTGAGGCATGACTTGGAATGTAAGACACTCCTAGTAGATGGAATCTATTCTTATATATTTATAAGCACAAGCAGCATGAGACATGGGAGAAAGATTTCATTTTCTTTTTTTGAGATGGAGTCTTGCTCTGTCACCAGGCTGGAGTGCAGTGGCACGATATCGGTTCACTGCAGCCTCCGCCTCCCGGGTTCAAGCGATTCTCCTGCCTCAGCCTCCAGAATAGCTGGGACTACAGGTGCACGCCACCACGCCTGGCTAATTTTTGTATTTTTAGTAGAGACAGGGTTTCGCCATGTTGGCCAGGATGGTCTTGAACTCCTGACCTCAAGTGATCTGCCCGCCTCAGCCTCCCAAAGTGCTGGGATTACATGCATGAGTCACTGTGCCCGGCCTCACTTTCTTTATGGAAATAAAATCAACTCTACCCATGAGTGGGGATGTGAGTGAGTGAGTGAGTGAGTGAGCGAGCGGGGATGCGAGTGAGTGACGACGCCAGTGAGTGAGTGAGTGGGGATAGTCTGTGTCTAAGACTGCAGTGTCCTTGCTCCCCACCCCTGGAGCCTCTGGGCACCTCTCCACCACCTGTAATTTATAATGGTCTGGCTGCACATGATCAGGAAGATGCCAATGAAGCTGAAGACACTGATCTCCACAATGGCCATTAGACTTCCTGGGCTCTCAACACACAGGACCCTTCTCTGCCTTGGCCAAGGCTCCACAATTGACCTCCCAAAGCCTTCCCTATGTAACATACATCTTCACACTTGTGTATGTGTGTAGGTCTGTATGTAGGTGGTATGTGCCCAGAGAATAGCAGTGGCTACCTCTGAGAAAGAAAGAAGGATTGGAGAAAGGTAAGGCAAGGAGGGACTTTCACTCATTATCTTAGAGATTTCTATATTGTTTGATTTTTGCAAGATCATATTGTGTGATTTTTTTAAAGCTTATCCCCCACCCAAAAAAGTCAATGACAAGAAAAGACAATCCATGACCTCACAACATTGAAGTCAAGAGTTTCTTCTTTGCACACTAAATCTGGCTCCTCTGATTTTAAGAACAGTTAATGCTCCACCATGCCTTCTTTGATTGGTACAGGATTTGTCTAAGCCTACCTGCATATTGGGGAAGGGAAGATACAGGTTGAGTAGTAATGTCAAGATGGAATTCAAAGAGCATGGGCAAAGTCCTCAATTGTGTAATATCCTGCTTCTATTCCACAGAAGCACATTCGAGTTCACATTTGTTACCTATTATCTGGAAGCACCATGAGGGCATTTAGTGCAATATGCTTAACAAGCAAAAATGCAGATTAATAGTCCATTAGCTTGTTCAACAAGCACTTCTAATTGGGACAGGATGACACTGAGGTGGGAGGGACTGGAATTAGTCATAAGGAAGACTTTCCTAGCACAAGGGCTTTAGGGCCCTGGAATGAATGGTCAGAAGAGGGGTTCAAGCTTCCTTCTCTGAAAAATCCTTTAAAAATCAGGTAGATACTCTCCTGCGCAAGGCAGTTTTGCTGGAGTCCTACCTGACATTGGCTGTTATGTTACAGACTTAGGTTTACAAAGCAGCACTCAAAAAAGTCTGTTTGCCTTCAAGGTATTTTTCATGTTACACAAGGTAGCACCACAGACTAAAAAGGCCTGCTTTAGAGCAGACAGACCATCTCAGTTGCAACTCTTCTTCTAGTGGTTTTAACTCGGACAAATTTGAAAAATAGCTGTTAAAAAACAACAACTTGTTTTTCAAATTTATATGGGTTCACATACGTAAGGTTTCCAGTACAGGGAGACCTTCCATAAACAGTAGCTGCAATCACTCCAGGTACGAGGCAGCTACGTGGCACAACCAGGCCTCACTTCACACAGTTATAGTGAACCAGGAGTCATCTCCTCCACTATATTATGCCTTTAACTAATATATAGCTCATTCGTAGAATGAAAAATTGGTAAGAACAGTGGTTAAAGTTATGTATTCTTTATTCTACTATCATCTTTTAAAATATGACCCATATTAGAATATGATTTAAAAGAACTACAAATGGTATTTAACCAGGTACTTATCTTGGTAATCCTTGAGTAAAAGATTTCATTCATTTCACCCTCAGTATTTTGAGATAAAAAACAAAAAAATCTTCCTAAGGATTGAACAACCATCACTGCTTCTAACTACCTTGCAGCAGTTTATCTACATGCTAATCAAAAAGACCTGACTCTCAATTTAGTCAGAGAAGAGTCATTAAATTGCTTTGCCCGGCACTCCCAACAGGCAAGTGAGTTGTTTCATGCTATTTCCTCTACCAGAGTAGATGCAAAAAGGAAGAGGAAAAAGCTAAGTGTGTTCAAGTAAGACTTGGCAATTGTCTTTTTACCAATCAGAAAAGCAATTCTCTTTCTGACCGGTTAGTGAGAACTAGGAATTTCTGAGCACTAAAAAGAATCTCAGTAACCACTACAAACCAAGATCCAAAAGTGCTTTATGAAATGTCACAGTGGCACCGAAGATGACTTCAACATAAGTTTGGTTTTCAAAAGTTAACTTCAAGTCCTTTAACACTAATAGGTCAAGAAGATGAACTAGAGGACTTAACTTCTTGCTGTTCCAGGATCCTAAGGAGAAAAATGGTGGCCTGCCACAGTCGTGCACAATGACATTCTAGCAAGGTCCTACACTTTTTCTGGGACCGCAACCACATAAATCCTTTGGATTGTTCCAATTTAAAGTAAAATCTCAATTAACCACAACCCAACTAACCAGGACCAGGCCACTGGACTTCCACAAGCAATATGGATTAAAAGAAAATACATTCATATTTAAAATCAACTTCTAGGGAACATCCAGTATTTGAACACTCAACACCTCTCCTATGCCATTTTCATCTACAGAACAAGTACAGTAAGATTACTGTTTCAAGATGCTAAGACCCTGATATGGTTTGGCTGTGTCCCCACCCAAATCTCATCTTGAACTGTAGTTCCCATAATCCCCCCATGTTGCGGGAGGGACCAGGTGGAGATAACTGAATCATGGGAGCAGTTTCCCCCATTCTGTTTTCCTGATAGTGAGTTCTCATGAGATCTGATGGTTTTATAAGAGGCTTTTCCCCCTTTGGCTCAGCACTTCTCCTTCCTGCCATTATGTGACAAAGCACGTGTTTGCTTCCCCTTCAGCCATGATTGTAAATTTCCTGAGGCCTCCCCAGCCATGCTGAACTGTGAGTCAATTAAAAAACCTCTTTCCTTTATGAATTACCCAGTCTTGGGAATGTCTTTATTAGCAGTGTGAGAACAGACTAATACAGACCCACATCCAAAGGAAGTTATTTTCTTTAGCTCCACTTTCTTAGGTACAAAAAAGCATAAAGGTAGCCCAATACATTCTAGGAAAGAATTTTAACAGCGTATCTTATATGTAACTTTTCCATTTTGATGATAGAACTAAAAGCTAGAAGTCAGTCTTGACACCTCTCCCATCCCAGCCATCACACTAAGTGCCATCATTTCGACCTTCAACGTACACATGAAATCCATTCAACTTTATCCAACGCTACTGTCACCAATGAAGTCCATGCCAGCATCATCTCTTACCTGAGCCACACTGATCCCCTGTAACTCTCTACCTCAACACCCACCCTCCCCCAGGTCATCCTTCAAAACACCGACAGAATAATTAAATCTATAGTGAATTGTGTCTCTCCCCTCTTTGAAATCAACAATGGATATCCTTTTTGTTTTTTTTGTTTTTTTTGGCTGGGGGTGGGGAGGTGGGGGGATGGAGTCTCGCTCTGTCGCCCAGGCTGGAGTGCAGTGGCGTGATCTCGGCTCACTGCAACCTCCACCTCCTGGGTTCAAGTGATTCTCCTGCCTCAGCCTCCCAAGTAGCTGGGATTACAGGTGCCTGCCACCATGCCCAGCTAATTTTTGTATTTTTAGTAGAGATGGGGTTTCACCATGTTGGCCAGGCTGGTCTCGAACTCCTGACCTCAGGTGATTCATCTACCTCGGCCTGGATATCCTTTGAATATGGGATAAAATCTAAAATTCTAACCACCAAAATATCCTGTGTGATCTGACTCGGGTCTCTTTCCAACCTCTCTCAAATGCTCCCCTATAATTTCTAACAGTCCGATCCCTTTGACCTTTCTTCCAGTTCCTCCAACCTGTCAAGCCCTTTCCTGCCTCTGGGCCTTTGCATTGGCTTTTCTCTCAGCTCCAGCCACATTTCTCTTCTCCCCAACTCCAGCCAAGCCCTTTTTCCTCACTAGCTGCTGCTTCTCATCCTTTGCTTTCTCAGAGAGGTCAAGTTGATCTCAAATCTAAAATACAAAATGTGGCCCCATTAGTCTTGCACCATCCTGTTCATTTTCACCAGTGCCCAGCAAACTGATGCTCTTAACATTTACCTGTGTGGTGATTTAATGTTTGTCTCTCCTGTTAGATCATAAGATGTATGAGGGCCAAAACCATGTCTTGTGTTTACAAATGCCTACCCAATGCCTGGAATAGAATAAGCACTTAAATAATGGTGAAATTCAAAAACAATTGAGAATATTTTAAAAACCAAGATCCATATACTTGTTCAACCAGAACTCACTGGAACTCTACAAGTAAAATTCGGGAGGTTTTACTGTATGTGACGAAATGTGATCACACAACTAAATACTGATTTTTTATGGGTGGAAGCAGAGGATGGCAGGAGCACATCTAAGGTGGAAGTGGGCACACGAAGGCATTTCCCTGAAAACCTTAAATGATTACAGGGACCAGGAGAGAGGGATCCAGCAAATAATGAGTTTGGAGTCATCAATAAGCAAGTTGTATTACTTTTATATAGTAAGGTCTTCTTGGGGCCACATGTCTAAAGCAGAAATAGTGTCTGGCTTCACAGATACTCAAGTAATTATGGCACAAAGAGGAAATAGATGGAAGATCCCTGGATCTCCCAATGAGCTCACATGGATGCTGCCAAGGACCTCAGAACCCCTAACCAACGCCACTCTTTCATATACCTAATATGACTTAGCAGGTGAGCCTCCATTCCCTATTTTTATGCAGCTATCTGGACTTTTCATCTACATTTTTACCTTCTTGGAAGCGCCATTTCTGACCCTCAGGACCCACAATTATTAATATCTTTCCTTGCATGGATTCCTAGCTCTTACATGTATTGCTCATGTACATAGTTAAATTTCATCATGTGATGCATTTGTACATGGACAATCACAAAATCCCATACTGTGGAAAGGACCTGAGAACACCCTTCAAAATCACCTGGCCCAAAATCCTTATTTGCAAGTGAAAAACCCAAGGCCCAAGGAGGTGACATATTTTTTCCAAAGTCAGAGTCCATTGTTGAGGACACTAAAATGAGAATGCCAGTTCCCTGGCTCCCAATCCAGAACATGCCCCATTATGGTCTCCCTAAGGAGCCGGTGTTCTCTGAGGCAGGAGCTACAGTTATCAACCTCCTGGCACATTGTGGAAAGCTGTTGAGCATCTGATGATGGGGTAAGAATGACAATGTGTATGGATTACCATGAAGTCCTCTAGATTAAACATGAGTCTACGCCTGTGCTACCCTACACCACAATGTTTGCCGTTATCATTATTAATGGACACTTCCAAATGAGAGCAGGCTGCACAAAGCCCTGCAAATTCTACAGCTCCTTTCATGCATGAAGACTAACAACCATGAGAGACAAAGGTTTAAACTCGTTATCCTGGGGAGACTCCCAGAGAAGTCAAACAGGTTTGTCCAGAGCTGTCAATCACTTCTGAAAATAAACAGACCCTAGTTGAGAAGGTGCACAGTCAGCCTCAAAGGTTAACCAAACCCACAGTTAACCCAGGGAAGATCTCCTGACTCCTAAGAAATCATGCAAAGGTTGAAGCAACTGATTTACGCCCCCGCCAACTGCCACCCCTCTGCCATCAAAGAAAATATGCTTTCCTCTACTTTCTAACTCTGATATTTGATTATTTCAACCCCTGTGGAAAATCTCTCAGATACCAATCCCCTGGCATGTTCAAGGAGCTTTCACATGTTTATTACCTTCTTCAACCCTCACACCCATCTTTCCCAGGCTGGGCCTAAATATACAACCCAGGAAACTCAAGCTGAGAGACGTTAGTGACATTCAGTCACCCACAGGAGAGCAGTCAACTAAAGCTCCCAGCTCCAGGTGCTCTGCAGCCCCCAGGCCACCATGCTTCTCATGCTCACAGTGGGTTTCTCTGCCCACATCATGTCAAATCCCAAATCCTCCCCCACAGACTTGTCTCCCAACTGTCCCAAAAGGAATCTTCTATTCTAAGAAAAAGTCCCTTTGCCATCCCGCACCTCCAGGCCTCTATGATGCCCCACGCCGCCAGCAACCAGCTCCCCTCTCTCCCAGTGTTTGTTACTCAAGGTCTTCACGTTCCACTGTTTAGTCTCCTCCTGCATCCTCCCCAGCACCCCCACGCCACTGATATCATGCTGCACATTCCGTGTGGCACTGCCTGTGCTGCTGCTGCCCTATCTAAGACTGAGCTTCAGATGGCAGGAACCCTGCTGCCCAATCCTCACCCTCCCTTGCAGAACAGGCACAGGCACACAGATGCTCCACATGAACAACGTAGCAACACTGGATCCTGGAGAGTCACAAGGTGGACAGTACTCACGCAGACACGATGGCATGGCCAGGGGTGCAAATGGCTCCCCTCTGTCCATGGGACCACATGCTAACACGCACAACGTACCACAGTCAACACTTCCCAGCGGAGGATAAAACACCAAGCAAGAATATCCACCGTAAGCATGGAAGCAGAAACAACGGGGCTGCCCGGGTGCACCTATGACCCTAACGTAGGGTCAGTGAGGGTAGCTGCTCTCTCGAAAACTCTATGTGGGTGTCTTTTCTTAATGTTCTGCTGTCATCTGCAGAGGGCAAGGCTGTGGAGCAGACTCTCTAAGGTCAGAGGCCACAGCTGGAGGATCTCAGTATTGAAAGGAGCCTTACAGATGGATCTTGGGTAAAACCCAGTTCTCTATCAGATGATGGAAAGCAGAGGTTCCCTGACTCGGGGGTTCTGTGGACCAGTTAATATTTACTTAATTTCAGAGACTATCAGCAACATTCTCCACAAGGACAGACATTTTAACTGCCCCCCAAAGTAAGACTTCAGAAAAGGACAGTCCTCCAGCCGACTGTGTTCCTGGGGACAAGCCACAGAGCTGGCACACATTCCCCATGAAAGGTCAGGTAGCCACATGTGAACACCTCCAGCAATGAGAGGGTCGGGGGGTGGCTTGAGGGGCCACTCTGGGTCACCTGAAACTTGTGTCTTCAGATTGAGCTAGAATCCATCTCCCTGAAACTTTCACCCACTCATCCTAGTTGTGACCACTGTGAGAGTAGACACAATCCTAGGGCCTAGCCCAAAGGAAATCCTCAGCACATATCAACTCCCCTAGTCCCTCCACTCTCGATTCCCTACACAGCTCAGAACTGTGTGGAGACTGCATTCCTGTCCAACACCCACCCCTCAGCCACCAGCAGCCCATTCTGAGCTCATTCTCTCCTCAGAAAAGCCCTGAAACACTGCGGCCATTCTCCCACTTTAATTTCCCAACTCCCGCCCTGTCCTGGCCTCTCAAGGCCACCCTCAGCTTGTGTCCTCCTTGTAGTACAGGGCTCAGTATTTGGGGCTGGACACAAAGCTCAAAGTTGCAGTTGTCCCTTGTGGAGCTCACAACCTGGCTTAGAAAAAGAGATTAACTCACATTAAACAATGAAGGACAATTCAGGAGCCCACGGCGGGCAGATCACCTGAGGTCAGGAGTTTGAGACCAGCCTGGTCAACATGGTGAATCTCCGCCTCTGCTAACAATACCAAAATTAGCCAGGCATGGTGGCACATGCCTGTAATCCCAGCTACTCAGGAGGCTGAGGCACGAGAATCACTTGAACTTGGGAGGTGGAGGTTGCAGTGAACCGAGATAGTGCCACTGCACTCCAGTCTGGACAACAGGGCGAGACTGTCTCAAAAACAAACAAAACACACAAAACCATGAAGGACCGCTCCCCTCTAAGGGAGTGGGGGGACTATACCTAAACACCAAATTGTGACTAGACCCCAGACACTGAAGGAATTTAGAGGAAATGGGCAGAAAGGACTAGGGTTTCGGGGCGGGGTGGGGGGGCACAGGAGTCACTGCTCTTACCACATTCTCTCTTCCCCTGAAACATCAGAAGACAACATGCAGGCTGACCCTGCTAGCTACAGCCACTACCTCCGTCTCCCTCAGCCCCTGAAGCAGAAGGATGAGTGACCCTTAGAAAGCATCCTCCAAGATAATCAGGTTCTAGACAGAGTCCCCACTATGGGGCAACCAGGAGACATGGACAAGAGTCCCAGGTTCCTGAACACTGCAAAACACAACTCTAAGGCAGGAGCCCCTCCCTGCTGCCCTGAAGCAAAGTCAGGGACTGTGACAGCCAAAGCAAAGGCAGAGGGAGAAAGCTGCTAGGGGAAAAACAGCATGAGTTTTTGAGAATTCAAAGATGCCCCATTCAGGAAGCTGGGGAGGCTGAGGAACCTAGCCAAAGGCAGGGCCACCAGCTTTTTGCTAAACTGGTTTGGCATCCACTTTTTTGTTCATGGAAGTGGTTACATAGGTACCTGCGTGCAATGCAGATGGCCAACAGCCACTCCCTCAGTAGTGGTATTTCCCAGAAGGCAGGGAAGAGGTCTGTCTTGCAAAATGAGGTCACTACATTCTCCAATTCCCCTGTGCTCCAATCTTAAAGAAAAAGCTATTTCTCAAACTGTTCTGCGTGGCCCAAACTCAGTCTTCCAATGGGGTTCTAAAATGTATTTCTGCATATCAACATTCTCCAACAGCAATATAGTGTGAGGAAAGTAGCCTTCAGAATCCTGAACCATCCCTCCCTCCCTCCCTCCCTACCCACAAGCAAATTCCTGCCAAGTGCTAGCATATTTTCAAAACATCATTACCACTCCTGATAGGAATCCCGGCGCCCAGTTTTTGATACCAAAAGTTAAGGGAAGCACTAAAACATCTAATTTGTTGAAAAATTTGGAAGGACTGTGCTGATCTACCAGCAAGTTCAGCCTCCTGATAGACAACTCTTTTCTTCAAAGAGCGTATTTTCCATGAGATTGCCAACGATGCTTGGTCATAGCCTCCTGTAACTGATGAGGGGAGAGAACACCAGAATGTTGGCTCACCAGGACATCTTTGGCATATTCCAAAAGCAAACTGGGTGGCCCTGAGCCCTCGACCACATCACATTATCCACTAATGCATATTTCTTCACAGTGCTGGCACTGAGGCACATCAGATATGATCATCAACTGTTTACATAGAATCCACTGCCTTTAAGTGCTGCACTGTGCCAACCTTTCTGAGGCAGCACCATCTGCAACCCAGAGGTCAGCATAGTACTGCCCAAAAAGATCAGGCAACAAATCTTTCAGCTACACAGCACCTCACAGCTGATGCCTCCCCATCCCGTCCATTCCAGCCCTGTCACAGCGGCATCTCCCTCCCACATTCCAAGCTACTCGGAGCCACACCTATCAGCTAAGCAAAGTGTCCTTGATGGAGACCTCCTTTTACAAACTGGTTGAGGCAGTCATGTTTTACATTTCAATGATTTTTGTTTGTATTCATGCAACTGTAGCTAATAACAAAAATGACTTCGTGAAGTATAGTACTATCAGCAGATCTGCTGAAATGAATTGCTACCAAGGTTGCCAGCTTTCCAAGACACAAGATGATTCATGACCTCATGTAGACAGACCTCCAGTGAATGCAAAGCCCAACCAAGCCTGCTAATATTTTTTCCTTTTTCCTCCCCATACTGCCACCTCATCACTCTCCAAAACGGAAAAAGTCATGCACACGAATTAATCCACCCTAACATACAGAACTTGCAGTGGGGAGAGAGCTTGGCTCGTTCATGTCAGGGTGGTACCCTCCACTCTCCCAGGAGAGGGGCAAACAAGGGCACCATTCATGTTCCAGTTTTCCCTTCCATCACCACATCAGCCCAGCCCTGCAGATTTCATAAGCAATGGCTTTTTACTTTTTCTACCTGTCACATTAAGGAAGAAGGGAAACCCCTGGCTGCAGCTCTGGGCAGAAACAGCATGAATCTCCTGGGGCACACAATCTTAGTTTCTCCTCCTATCTTATTTCAATACCATGAGGCCCCACCAGCAGCCCAGGTGCTGGATACTGTGGGAAATTTTCTGCAGTGCATTCCTGATAGCGTCCATGAGCAACTTCCCTAACAAAGGCAGAGTCTCTGGGCCAGAGTCTCCTAAAAACAAGTTAGGCAGAAACAGCTTCATTCAGCAGAGACCAGCTGCTTCTCACAAATCAGACTTGTTCAAGCTGCACCAGGACCCCATGAAGCTGGCCCCTCCCATGCCTGCCTGGACTCCAGGTGATTATTTTGCTGGCAGTAACAAAAGAGGAGAAAGCACAATCATTATGCAAATGCTAATTTGCTCTGAGATCCCAAATGACAGTTCAGGTGACTTCAAACATCCCAACCATGTCTAAATCCTAATAAACTTCATGTTTTAGCCATTAGGTAGGAATGTAATTATATTTAAAAGAAAAATATCAAAAATTGTTCAAGTTATTAGAGGTACAACATTACAGGCAAAGAATATTTCAAGGGAATTAAGTGTCTCTTTTCTGCATAACATAAGGTGGTTTGTAGTGCTGGTTTTAGACAAGGTAGCTATCCTGATGCAGGAGTCAAAGACTACAGAAGCTCCCCACACGAACCTCTTAACTTACATCATCAGGAGACTCGCTACTCCAACTTTGGGCGCCTTTTGCATTACTGTTTGTACTTTAGTGATCTTTATGTAGTAGTGACTCAGGTCTCATTTCCACTCTATTTCAGGCCTCCTTAAGTATATGCCTTGTTATGGGTGGCCTTCTCTTCAAATAGAGCAAGCCATCCCAACCTGGCTAATGACACTATTTTGTCAAAGCTGCTAATCCATCTACCAGTTATCCATGAGATAGAGTCTACTGAGAAAGACACACACCAACACAGCATAACTGACATCTGTGACCATCCCCCCACTTTACAGAACTTCTGTTTAAGGGAAATGCCCCCTTGATAAGGTATTCACATACATTATTTGGAATCTGTGACTCAATGTCTCCCTGGAATTAAATCCATTTAATTAAAAAGAAATTTTCAAATTGTGATTTTTTTTTAATCAAGTGTCAGGATACATGTGCAAGATGTGCAGTTTTGCTACATAGGTAAATGTGTGTCATGGTGGTTTGCTGCACCTATCAATCCATCACGTTGGTATTAAGCCCTGCATGCATTAGCTATTTGTCCAGATGCTCTCCCTCTTGCCACCCCTCCAACAGGCCCCAGTGTGTGTTGTTCCCCTCCCTGTGTCAATATGTTCTCATTGTTCTCTGATGCTTCTTAAAAATTGGGTTTCTATCATGAAAGTAAAATAGAAAATGTCCCTTCTTGGAGCTGAAGTTGAGTTAAGAAATCTCGAGACTGGGAGTCTATTCAGTGTTGACACATTATCACCCTCAACAGATCACTTTGTGGAGGTCCCACCAACGCTCTTCTTTCTGGAGGAGTTCGCAGCTCATTTGGTATCTGGCAGGGCTTTGGAGCATCTATATATGCTGGGCACAGGCCCCACACTGCAGTGGGGGGAAAATCAACAGAGAATCAAGGGTTGACCTGCAGGTTTGCAAATCTGGAAAGTTAACTAGTCATCAACTCAGCGGAGAGATGCATCTACCAGAATGCCACTGATTAACACTTTTAAATAACCTGGGCCAGGCACAGTGGCTCATGCCTGTAATCACAGGACTCTGGGTGGCTGAGGCAGGAGGATCACTTGAGTCCAGGAGTTTGAGAACAGCCTGGGTAACGTGGCAAGACCCCATCTTTACCAAAAATAGGAAAACTAGCCAGGCACGGTGGCAGGTGCCTGTGGTCCCAGCTATCTGGGCTCAGGTGGGAGAATCACTTGAGTCCAGGTAGCTGAGACTTCAGTGAGCCGTGATTGTGCCACTGCATTCCAGCCTGGGCAACAGCATAAGACTGTGTTTCAAAAAATAAAGAAAGGCCAGGCACGGTGGCTCATGCGTGTAATCCCAGGACTTTGGGAGGCCAAGGCAGGCGGATCACTTAAGGTCAGGAGTTCAAGACCAGTCTGGCCAATATGATGAAACCCCATCTCTACCAAAAATACCAAAATTCTCAGGGCATGGTGGCGTGCACCTGTAATCCCAGCTACTCAGGAGGCTGAAGGAGGAGAATCACTGGAACCCAGGAAGCAGAGGTTGCAGTGAGCTGAGATCGTGGCATTGCATTCCAGCCTGGATGCGACAGAGCCAGACTCCGTCTGAAAGAAAAAAAGGAAGGAAGGAAGGAAGAAAAGAAGGAGAGAAAGAGAGAAAGAAAGATAAGATAACCTGACTGGAAAACCAGGGCTAGATTTTCCTTCCCCAGGATCACATTCACTCAGTATCAAGATTTGTGTCAAAAAAGGTCTTAGAGAGTTCCAGTTACAAGGCTGTTAGAGGCCTCTCTTCCACCTCAAGGTTTGGATGGTTTGCCCACAGTCAAGCATGCTCCCACCAAAGTGACAGGCAACTCATACAAAACCTTGTTCCTGTCCTCCTTTTTCAGCAACCAGAAAAGTCATCACCTTATGCCAGGTACACTCCAGCACCATTGAGCAGGCGGGGGTTCTCTGTATTAGTTAGTATGCCCTTCATATCAAGCCCTCAGGACTTGCCTGCCACACATTTTATGAGCAATCCCTCAGGGTGAGTTCACCTAACTGATGGGTAATTGCACCCATTATACAAGCACTAAGGTAAACTCATCCTAACCTTGTCCCCAGATTCTATCTGAAACCTTAAGCATTCTGTGCCCTGAATAATGGTAACAGCAGCCCAAATTATTTTTGGGTATGGCCATGCTTAGTTTTTTAGTTAAACCTCAGAAAAGATAGACATAAGCAAGCAAATTTGCTAACTCTTCTGTTTAAATATCAGGTTTACAAAACATCCATCATCCCAATAACACACAGCTAACCTGGTACATCTCAATTCTAGGCTATTATAGTAGACCTTAAAGTTATTACAGTTGACCTTAAAGCATTACCTTTAATTTACTGGGACTTTTTCATTTTAAAAACTACAAGCTCATTGAAAAAGTAAAATTTAAGCTGCACAGTACACAAAATAAAAAGTAAAATGTTCCTCCTTAACCATTCCCCACCCCCCGCCTACCAAAAGAAACCATTTATCAGTTTGAAGTTTTGATTTCATAAGATTCCTCATCGGGAAATTAGGTTGAGTCAAAGGTCTTATATGGAAAATACCACTGAGGGGAACACACTGCATGATTGAGAAGAAGGGGGAATTACAACTACTTTTCCCAGCTATAAGACCTACAGCATTTCCACCTTTAGTGTAACCAAGTATGTAACATTTTACTTTATGAAGATCACAATCTTGGATATCAATTTTTACTGCATTTGGAAAGAACGGCCAATCTTGAATGCACATACTGAATCAATGGTTTCAATCTTTTAGGTGAATATAAAAGACGCCTGGAAAGTCTTTAAAGAGACAATCCCCTGGAAAGGATATTAAAGATCTAAACGAGTTAACTGAATTCCCTAAGCATCTTTTCAGCAACTGCCCCTCTGGCAAGCAAGCCACCGCTGGGAAAAGGCTATAGTACACTGTTTGAACAAAGACAAAAGAATCTTACATCTTTCCTTAGGAAAATCCTTGCTGTATATTGCAGAAGGCTCCTTCTACTTCTGCCTACTAGTGTAAATTCACAACTTGAAAACTCAAAGGATATTACTGAGCACTCCCTATGTATGAAGCAATGTGCTGGGTGCTTTCACAAGCCTCACTGTATGTCCCCAAGTACTTTAAGGCACAAGACTTTCTATTACTGACCCCAAATAAGAAGGCTTAAGTTTCATAAGTGACAGGTATAAAGGACCGACATTTGTTTCTATTCATCCCCACTCCATTCCACATTCTGATCCATATTATGCAACCTGCCACTTCAATGTAGATATGATTGATCAACTGTCCCAACCTCTAGAGACTCAATTTATAAACAGATGAAAAATAAGTTATAAAAGACAAATTGCTCTAAAAATCAGAACTGGCTGACTCCATGAAAGGTCATGGACATGCTTTCTCTCCCAGCTATTTGTCCTCTAACCCAAACCCTGCTGGCTGTTTAGGATCTGGTTTAAGGCCCATCTCCCTCCAAGACGCCCTCTCCCCCTGCTTCCATAGCTTCCCCAGCTGAGAAAGGCAATGATCCATAGGCAAGAGATTATCTCCTATGCCTAGGGCTCCTTTCATCCATTTCTTTAAAGCAATATATAAACCTGAATGTTCAAGTCCCCATAATAAATCAAGCCAAGCCCATCTGCCATCTGGCCCCACGGGTAAGGCAAAAACACTTTCCTATCATTTGTAGAAACCTATGTATTCACCATAAAGGCCACTGCTGCCCTAGGGGCTGACAGTCTAGGTTAAAAAAACAACTCAGAAATAAAATCAACCATTAGACAAAGTTGTTAAATTTCACATAGGGCAGGTTCTATGATATTTATATTGCACTTATATGAAGTACCACATGGGGCCTTGGCTGATTTTTGTTAATTCTGAATTATTCAGCACTGCATTGATAGATTGCTAATTAAAATATAACCCCTAAGGCACCAACCCTGCTAAGAATGGTGCTCTTGGCTTCATCACTCCCTCTAACAGCATCCGAGTCAAACCTCCTCATTTGCCTCCCTCCCGTCACTGCCAAAGCACAGCAAGGCCTTCAACCTCACAAGTCAACTTGTTCCACAGCTAAGGGAGTAAAGTGGAAAATCTGGCAACACGGTGATTTACTGAGAGTCCTTTGAGAGGCCTGCAGTTCCAGAAGACTCAGGAAAGATAGTTCTGACACCTGGCATTCTAGAAAACAGGCTGTCTCTTCCATGAATATGCCTGGATTCTCTTTGTCTCTCATGTCAAAGAGGAGTGGAACAGCTGCCCCTGTCAGGGGGCCCTTTTCCAACGCTCCTGCTTGCTGCAGTCCCCAGGATAAGCTGGGGCTTCCCCACTCCCTGCTCCTCAGAGACATTGGTACCATCCAGGACAGGTGTGCTCCAGACAGAGGGGAGGGTCTCCAGGACCCTTCCCACTAGACCCCCACCACTGTTCCAACCCTGTGTGAATCTCAGACACCACGACCCCTAACCAGGTCTTGGTCAACCACCCTCCTCACTTTCTTGTTTTGGTCTTAAGTGTCCAAAACACTCAGACTTTAATTTTTTAGTAATTTTTTAAAAGATGACATATATGGAAAAGTATAGAAACCCTAAAGAACAGCTCAATGAACTTTCATAAATTCACATATCTGTGTAAGCAGCATTCAGATCGGAAGTTACATTATCAGCATCCCAGAAGCCCCATGCCTGTGCCCACTTCTAGCCAGAAATGTGTTTTCCATCAGAAATGTATTATTTCGATCCTCCAAGCAACTATCACTTCTGAGTGATCTGTCCCTATAAAGTCAGAGAGAGAAGGGTGAAAAAGCTATATAGGGGGCTTGGCATAGTGGCTCACTCCTGTAATCACAGCACTCTGGGAGGCCAAGGTGGAGGACTGTTTGAGCCCAAGAATTTGAGACCATCCTGGGCAGCATAGGGAAACCCCGTGCCTACAAAAAATAAAAATAAAAAAAAGCTAGATGTGGCAGCACATGTCTGTGGTCCCTGCTATTCAAGAGGCTGAGGCAGGAGGATCCCTTGAGCCCAAGAGGCTGCAGTGAGCGATAACGATGCCAGTATACTCCAGCCTGGGCAAAGAGCAAGACCTTGTCTCAAAAAAGAAAAGCTATATAGGAAATGCAGGGGAGGGTAATGAGTCAGCATTTAATCAAGTCCCTCCTGAGGACCAGGTAACATGACAGGTAGAGAAACCTGGCATACACCATCTTAAGCAAGTGATCAAAGTTACCACCACCAGTAACAGGACAAATTAGACATAACATGCCACCGCATGGGTTGCAATCATCATCACAGTATCCAGAGAAAAAGACATGGCCCAAGTGGAGAGCCTCTCTACAGTGACTGGCTGTAATCTACACAAACTGTCCAGGCCATGAAAGTCAAGGAAATACTGAGGAAACGTTCCAGATCGGAAGAGACTAGAGAGAGATGACAAGTGGATGTGATGTATAACCCTGGATTGGTACCGTTATCATAAAGGGTATTACTGAGTCAATGGACAAAACTTTAAACCCAATTCAAGGTATGTGAGTGTGCCTTGAATTACTCTTGCAATTTTCCTGAAGTCTGAAAAGATTTCAAAACACAGTATTTCAAAGAAATTTTTGCTCTTCACCTTTCCACTTGCTTTCCACCTAGAATACAGATGTGAGGATCAAGTCCCACGATGAGCAAGGTTAGCAGGACAATGAGATAGGAGCCGTGGACCTGCCACACGGGCCCCAGACTGCCCACCTCCAAAAATACTGTAGTATGGAATAAAATAAACTCTTTGATGGTCGATGTCATGGTAGTAGGGTTTTCTGTTACAGCCAAAGAAGTCATAACTGATATATTTAATAGGTAGAAGACAGAAGACTATGATTCCATTACTATTTCCCCACTATTGCTAATAGGAAAACCCACCAAAAAGTTAACAGAAAAGCTGTGACTTGCTGCATGGACAAGAGGGCAGAGAAGCTGTGAGAATGCATTTTGTCCAGCAGTGGGCAGTGAGGAAAGGAGGCTTGGCCGGAAGCATCAGTAGCAGGGCCTCCAGGATCTCTGTAGCACCGCAGCATCGCAATGAGTCAAAGCAGGTTTTCAAGTTTTCCATCAGAAATGTACTATTTCGATAATACATTTTGACTTTTGACTAGACCACCACAAGAACACCGCCTCTATGAGAAAGATCCTAGATGCTAGACTTAAGGTAACCTTTAGAATATTACCTACAAATAAACAGGGACTTTGATAAATAACTATTCATGTATAATTTGACTTTGTTTCTTAGAAATCATTCTATATTTTATTTTCTAATCACATTTTTATTACCATGATACCTCATGTTCGGCCAATATGTTTTCCTCTTTAAAGTTTCCTTTTACCACTATTTTGCTTTCTTCTCACTCCGAACAGTACTGTGGGGTGACTCCAGTTGTTTCCATTTAACACATAAGAAAAAGTTGAGCAAGATTAAGCCACTGGTCCAAGGTCTCACAGCAAGGAACTGGCATAAATGGAACAAGAATTCTGAACCATGACTCCCAATCCAGTGTTCTCCTAATCCACATAGTATATCATTAACAACACCGCCAGTTCAACATGGCTTCACTTTTTGAGATTAGAAGATTATATTATGAATGACTAGAACAACAGATCAAGTAAGAGTAAACAGGAAAAGAGATATTTTACCCAACCTTAGAAGAAAGAACCTACAGGAAAATTCAGCACTCAATCTTTCTGTACTTGCTCACATTGGTTTCAGAAGTGAAGAGTTGCAAAATCCTGTTACCCCGTGGTGAACCCACACCTGCCTCCCTGAGGCTCTCTCTCCTTGCAGCTAGCATCCCCTCAGCTAGTATTTGCCAGGCCCTCAAAATCCTACAGAAATCCCAGAATCTTGGGATGCTCGGCCGCCAGTCTCATGCAGCCCTGTTCCTCAAATCTGGAAGTCCTGAATGCCTGTTCCATAAGACAGTGCTGGGCACTTGGCACGATCTTCACCCTCACAGATAAGTTGAGGAGATAAGGCAAATATGCAAAAAGTAGAGTAATCATCCAAGAGATATTAAATAACACTGCAGGCCAACGACAGCAGCAGAGGCATGAGAGGAGATGCCAAGACCATGTAATGGATGGACACGATTTACAGTAATTGCCTCTGTACAGAGAATAGAGTTCCTTAGGCTGAAGAAGTCAGGAAGGGCTTATAGAGAAGCTGCAATTTGACCTTGGTCTCAAGAGAGACAATAAACTTAGAAATATAAAGGTACAGAACATTCCAGGCAGATACAGCATGGATATGGAAAACTCAAGGTACATTCAGACGATTATGAGTGGGCTGATTCTGCTGGGGAAACAGTGGCTCATACAAGGCAATAATCAAATGATAGATGATCAGTTACTATGCTCTGGCTATAAGGGAGGCTTCAACCTGGCTTGAACAGAAGGGCATTTCTATCTCATGTGACAAGAAGTCCAGAGTTCTGGTGGGTTCTGCAGTGTTGTTTCAGCCCAAGGCACATGGCTGCATAGAGGAGGGGTTTTGTCAAAATGTTGAAATGGAGGTGTGGATGATCCCAGACGGGCAACCAACCACCATAAATGGTTATTGTTTAGTGAGTGTCAATCCCCACCCCATGTATTTCACCCTTAAAACCAGAGGAAAGAATACAGACAGAAAGCCAGAAGAGGCTCCTCATGTAACAGCCAAATCCAAAACTCAATTCAGAAAAATCTGCCCCAATGGATCTTCCTCCTTGTGCCTATTTACTAAAAGACATATATGAATTCTTAAGAGGATTAAACCAGAATGGCTGTTCAGAGTCTGTGGAATCAGCAAAGACCCTCATTCTAACCACCCCTGGAGGCCTCGTGTTCATTAGGGCAGAACTCCATGAGTTTGAGACAAGCCTGCACAACAAGGCAAGACCCCATCTCTACAAAAACTTTAAAAATTAGCCAGGCATGGTGGCACACAACTGTAGTCCCAACTACTTGGGAGGCTGAAGGGGAAGGATCACTTGAGCCCAGAAGGTCGAGGCTGCCGTGAGCCATGATCACGCCATTGCACTCCAGCCTACGTGATAGAGTGAGACCCTGACAAAAAAAGACAAAAAAAAAAAAAAAAAAAAAAAAAAGGCCGAACTGTGCTAGCACATTAGTGAGTGCAAGGAGATTGGCCAGACTGTTTTTTCTCTTATACGATGGCCCAGATAAGAAAGTACACTGATATCCAGAACTAGAGAATCGGATTCCCAGTGTATTCCTGATACCATAAGGTCCTACCACTGTGAGTTTCGTTATACATGGAATTGGCCAAGTCCAGTATTCAAGCAAGACTCTCATGCAGTGGGTGGATGACTCTCCCTCAATGATACTGAAAGATCTGTAAAATGATTCAGACAAGTCTGCCAAATGCAGCATTACCCTATAAAGTAAATCTATGGTGATGTCACTCATTTATTTTAAATATGTTTACCAAGCACCTTCTATGTGCTACATGTATCCTAGGCACTGGAGACTCCGCAGTGAACAGGACAAGTGCTGCTCTCCTCTCAAGGACCTCAGGATCCAGGTGAGGAAGACAAGCAAACAAGAGAGCCAGCTATGAGAGGAGAAAAACAAAATAGGGCAATGATCTGAGTAGGCGGTGGAGAAGCCCTCCCAGAGGAGGTGACTTGGCAGAGGCCTGAATGACAGGAAGCCCCCAGTGCAAAGACTGGGAAAGAACATCTATGAACTAGGAGTAGGTGCAAAGGCACTGAGGTGGCCAGACACCTGCACTGTTCAGTGAACAAGCAAGCCAGTGTGGGCCAGGCGCGGTGGCTTACACCTGTAATCTCAGCACTTTGGGAGGCTGAGGTGGGTGAATCACCTGAGGTCAGGAGTTCAAGATCAGCCTGGCCAACACGGCGAACCCCGTCGCTACTAAAAACACAAAAAAATTAGCTGGACATGGTGGCACAAGCCTGTAATCCCAGCTACTTGGGAGGCTGATGTAGGAGAGTCACTTGAACCTGGGAGGTGGAGGTTGCAGTGAGCCAAGATCATACCACTGCACTCCAGCCTGGGCAACAGAGCAAGACTCCAAAAACAAAAAACAGGAAAAAAAAAAAAGAGAAGGCCAGTGTGGATGGATGCAGCAGGTAAGGAAGACAGGGATGCTAATGGGGCAGGATAGCAGGGCCCAGATTACAGGAGGCCTCATGGGCCTGGTAAGGGGTTTGGATTTTATTCCAAAAGCCAAGGGAAGCATCTACGTGATTTCCAAAAGAGGAGTGACAGAGCCCGACTGACGTTAGATTGATCTGGCTGCTGCACAGAGAACAGACTGGAAGGAGACAAGGGAAGATGCAGGGAGTCAGTTGGAAAACAGTTTCCATTATGCCGGCCAGAGATCGTGGTGACTGGAGGTCAGAGCAGTAAGGGGGCAAGAAGAGCGAGGATTCAAGTAACGTTTGGAAGCTGAGCCAACAGGACTTGCTGATGGAGTGGGGAAATCACAGATGATGCCTGGATCTGGGTCTTAGGCTGCTGGATCATGCCTCTTACTGGGATGGTGAGAGCTGGGGGGAGAAACAGGAATAGCAACATACAAGCTTGTTTCTAAGCATCTTTTACTGGGAGGCAGCAACTTTAGAAAAGGCACACACTTTCAGACTGAACCATTTCACTTCCTGTAATGGGTCAGCATGATGGCAAATGTTGTGTGTCAAACTGACTGAGCCAAAGGATGTCCAGATACCTTGTAAAACATTCTTTCTGGGTGTGTCTGTGAGGGTGTTTCTGGAAGAGATTAGCATTGGAATCAGACTGAGTACAGAAGGTCTGCCCTCACCTATATGGGTAGGCCATCACCCAATCCATTAAGGGCCCAAATAGAACAAAACGACAGAAGGAGGGCAAATTCTCTCAAGTTGGGACATTGATCTTCTCCTGCCTGTGGACATGGGAGCCCTCAGACTCTGGTACTTACATCAGTGACCCCACTCCCAGTACCAAATCTGTATTAGTGTTCTGCAGATAAACAGAATAGGATAAAGATACATAAAAGGAGGTTTATTATGAAAACTGGCTCATGTGGAACTTAATTCCTTTGGAGACAAACAAGCTACTGAGCCTCCAGGAAAATACACACAGCGAGTATCGCAGGGGATGGTGCACTCTCACTCCCATCAGCCCCTAGCTCCTGAGAAGGTACAGCACCAACACCAGGATGTCATGTGCTAGAACCCTGACATCAGGGATGGAAGCCCTGCATTCCAGTCCTATTTTGCATCATGAGTTTGAGTATGTTGCTGAACAGCTCAGGGTCTCCATTCCCTCTTTGTCCTCCCTACCTCAGAGGGCTCTTGTGACAAGAAAAGGACAACTAAATGGGAGAACATCATGGAAAACAAAGTATACACCAATATAAGATGACACTGCTGTTAAGAAGAGACTCCTGATGTTTTCTGAAGGGGAAAAGCAGAAGCCAGCCATCGTGAGTTCCTTCAAGGCCACCTCTCCTTTCCCACATGGCCAGAATTAGGGGGTAGCAGTGGTGTGGTAATATACAGGTACTGATGCACATGTGTGAAGTGGAAAATGCCTTATGTTTCTTTCATTTGATTGATCATACAAATGCCTTACATAGGTGCTAGTGATTTGCCCAGTGCAGACATGCTGCCACTGCAGAAAGTGTCTGGCCTCAGACATCAGGCCCTGTTCCTGGAAGAACATATCCCACACCAAGTCTCTGGTCAAGTGACAAGCAGAGTGATGGCTGGAGGAGTCTGAGGGCAGCCAGCCAGGCCACTGGCACATCTTGGATCTGTCGTTAAAGAGATGCTTGATCTAAAGCTAAATCATCAGCTTCCAGGACACTATGGGGAAGTGACATCTAAAGAAAGGCAAAACAGGTCCCAGCCAGCCTCTCAGGGAATCTGATCCATGTCCCCTCCGTAGCCATTCCTCTAGGGTTGACCCAAGCAACATTCTGGGCAAGGGGATTCATGCAGTATCAGCCTGCCAGGTGGCAGACGCCACACCATGCCTGCCTCCCTCTTTACTTTCACTCTCCTCCACCATCATGATCATCCTTCCTCTTTCTAATCTCCTTCATTTGTTCTCATCCCTTTTCTGTCTGCATCCAAGCTTGCAACCCACAAGCTGCTTTATCCTAAAAGACAACAGGTGGTCATCTTCCGTTGCCTTCCTACCTCCCACCACTAAATAACCACAACATGGAACTAAAGCATGTTTTAAACTATTTTATACTGAATCAGTAAAAGCTTGATGATTTCTGTTCTTAAGATCAAGTGAGTTGGAAACCTATTTCTTTAAGAAAAACAAAAACCATCAAATTTCTTTAGGTTTATTTTTATGGGTAAGTAGAATCTCCAGAAAATGACTTACTCCTTCCTTCTTTTACTGTCTATGTGAAGTTATTCTTTGTCACTGTAATTTTATATCCTCCACAATAAGCAGTCATTTCTAGACACCTTTCAGGTGGGCAAGAAGTTTTAAGGTCATAAAGGTCAAATTCTTACTCAAAGGTCAAATTCTTACTCAAAGGCACTCCCTTATGGCATCCTTGCTGGAAAGCACAGCCAGCTCAGATACCTGCAGAGATGAAGACCTCACTTCTGCACAGGCAGCCCATTCCACCACGGAGGGGTTGAGGGGTGTTCAACTGACCACGTGCCCCTGCACCAAGCTAAGTCCACCTTCCCACAACACATACCCATTGCTGGTCATACTGCTTTTTGGAAGAACTCAGAGAGGAAATACATGAATTCCACATGACAGCCCTGCAGTATTTTAGGATTATATCTCCTTTTCCCTAGACTATAAGTCCTGGATCCCCAAGCCATTCGTCACATGCTATGGTTTCCAGGCATTTTGCTGTCCTGGGCATCTACCTCTGGATGAGCTGCATTTACTAAGATCCCCTTAAAATATGTCATTGAAATCAGAATATATTATCACGGAGTCACACCTTATTGGGAGGGAGTTGGCTTAATGCTAAAGTCAATATTAAAGCAAAAATCATGCAGCACCCAAATTACCCTTGGAAATCCCTTGCACTGCCCATGACGGTGGTGAGATGTTCTAACTTCAAGAGGCTCTGAACTGCCTAAAAAGACTCCCTCCTTCCTTCTCACTCTTGTCCCTGGGGTATCCTCAATGAGCTTGTCAATGGTTCACACAACTGAAGTTATTTTTTCTCATTTTGTTGGTTGGTTCCTTGGGGATTTTTGTTCACTTATGCTTAGCACATATAACTGCATTTCTGAAATTTAAATGCATCCATGAGCCAGATGTACCCAAGCTGTAAAAATAGTTGCCACTGTTACTTAGTCCTCTTCAAAGGAGGTGTTTTCCTAGAGTCTTCAAAAGTTCATCCTCCCTTGCATACCTGGTCCCTGATCAAAGTTTGGTCCCTGACCAAAACTTCTTGATGGTCAAAGAGCCACCACTCAGAGTTCACCCAAGGAACTTTGTAAAACTTCCATTCAAAAGTCTTTCTTTTTGCAAATTGTTGTCGTGATAATTAAAAGAAACCATAAAGAGGTTAATGTGATAGCAATCTTACTGTAGTACATAAAATCAACAGCACTATCCTTTTCTAAAGGCTGCAACAATTTAAGCAACTGCTTTTTCTGCTCCCATAAGACAAGTGTGCACTCATGAATGTCGTTTATCATCCCAAGTGAAAAAGTTCCCAGCACAAGTTTCTTGCCTGTGTATTTATGGTTACATCTGAAGTCGTCTTAAACTATGTTAGCATGCCAGGACCATAGAAATCGTAGCTAACACTTATTCATTTAAGAGGAAACATGTTGTACTATAAGGGAGATAATGAGCATTGAGCTTTGAAAAAATTTCATATGACACCCTTGGTTAAAAAATTCCAAAACAGTAAAACTAAAACACAATTATATAAATCAGGATAACCCTAATTTCATGGAAACACAGGCCATCTTATTTTTTTAAAAAAGTTGGTGCCAAGTGAATTTTATCCAAAAATAAGCTTCAGCAAAGGACTACATGACAAAAAAAGGTACAGCTCCATGCAGAGGCAGCCCTGAAGATTCATGAAAATAGACGCCTCCATACTTTGAATATTACCGTGTTATTATACACTAAGGGGTGGGATGAGTTCTAGAGGAACTCATTTTAAGGTGGCAGCTACAATAATCAAATGCTTTTAACAGCTTCTAAACGTTTATGTTTTGGTTTTTATATACTCCCGTCTTTGCCTTCTTCCTCAAACAGCATTGTAATTTATGGGAATCATTCTCTTTGATGTCAATAATGTTCACTCAGCAAGCAAACAAAACTTCAGCCCTATCCCCCACCCATCCAATCAGGCTGTCTCCTGTAAGTCCTGCTCTCCTTAACTGCCTTGAGCCCCTCCCTCGAGTTGGTGGGAGGGAGCAGTTTTCCAGGTGAACAAAGTAGGGATTCCAAGAGTTCTTTTTAAACTGCTCAGAGAGAACTGCTCTGAAGGCTGAAAGCCCCCAAATGATGTGGGTCTTCATCACCACCCACTGAACTGTGGTTCTAGACAGAGCATTCAGTCCTCCTAAACTGATCTGAGGCAGGGATAGGAAGGTATGTTGAGAGACTGACATGCAAGGCAGGCACACCCAGCCACAGGGAATAGCAAGAGGTGAAGCCTCCTGGAGCACTGTCTTCATGGCTGCCATGACAGCCAGGCAACCTCTAACTGCCTGCAGTAGAAGGGTGCCACAGCCCATCCTTCTTGTCATCTCCAAAGGCAAGAATATTGTTAAATACCTCCTTGATACACTACTCCTGAATAGCACTTATTGCACTGTAATCCTTAATAGCAAGGACTATGTCTTATTCACCTTTTACACCTGGCACCATGCTAAGCATCAAAAAGACTCTCGAATACTTGTGTCTGTTATGTAATACTACCCAACCCACCGAGGCTAAGAGTGGAAGACATCTCTGCTGTGGGGAGAGGGTAGTTGTGGTGCACACAATCAGCTGAATGTGACCATTTTCACAAATCAGAGCGTTAAGAGCTTCGGACTCAGATCACCACCAATGCTCCCAGCCCAAACTGGCACAAAGTAGAATCAATGCCACTTCCCACTGATATAACACCCTGCTAAATCAGAAAGTGTATATGACTGAAAAATATCAACTTCCCTGTCTGGTGCCATGAACTAGCTCAGATATTAACCACTGTTTGCCACAGTGAATAACTACGTAAAAAAATTCTCATTTCTTAGTATCCACAGTACTCAGCAACAGAAAACACTTGAGATGCATAAACATAGCCCAGCAGGGAAGTGCAACGACTGACCCCCTAGCAAAACACAAAAAGCATAAGGCAAGATTTTAAATTCCAGTGTTAAGCCAAGAGTTTACTTATTGAGTGAGATTCAGCAGAAAACAGTTATAACCTAAATAATTTGGCTGGCACTCAGCTGCCTCACTTTAGAAACAGGCTACCATTCCAGGGCTTCGGGTATTATTTACAGCTCCAGACACATCATCATTCTTTGGCCAGCATTTAGGCAGTTTCTGATTTCTGAGATGGTTCACACTGCAATGTGAGTGCAATTCAGATGGACATCTTCGCATCTGTCCCATTAACTAAGAACTCTCTCCACGGCTAGTGTTGTGTGACTCCAGTGGCCTGCTGAAAGGGGTTTGGTTTCATACTGCCAGTCAGATTTCAGGGATGTTAACACAGTGAGCCATCCCTAGAGCCTTTATTAAGGATGGATTACAGAAGGTTAAAGTGTGAGGCAACTAAGGGAGTGGAGGAAGCAACTGGAGGGGAAAAAAAAGGTGAGGACCTAGAACACTTTTAGAAGAGGAGATAAAATCCAAGGAAAAAATGTTTATTATTATACTAATAAATAAATGGCAAATCTTAGGGCCGATGGCCCAGCATTATTTTTAGGGGGTGACAGCAGGTTAAAGCTCTTCCAGACATGAAAACCACCAGCCACCACCAGAATGTAGGCAGAGATTGATAATAGTTTAGACTCAGGCAGAAGGATGCAAGTTCCATAAATAACCACAATCCAGCAAGAAGTGGAAACCAGGCCTAGAACAAGTCTCCCAAATCCAGTTCTACAAGAAACACAGCAACTGTATTTGATGCACCCAAAGTAGAAAAACCAGGTCTCTGGTACCAGCAACCTCCAGTTTTGATGGAAACATGGTTCCCAGTGACTAAGCCATCTTGGGAAGTTCCTTCATCTGAAGTGGGCAAAGCTACCTGAACCGGGTATAGGAAGCTGCCCAGGAGTCAGCAATTAAGAGGCTGCCTTCTACAAAAGCTTCAGAGCTTGGGTCATAATGACAGGGACAGCGGTGCATAGTGGAGCCAATCTAAACTGGAACCAGAGACTCAGAAAGGGCATTAAAACCACACAGCAGAGGTGAGAAGACAAGGAAAAGGGCCAAGGACAAGAGTAACTGAGTCTCCTTGCCAGCACTAGCACAGAAGGCAATGCACCCCTGCTGCTGATGGGACAGCCTGCTCTCTAAAGCCATGGAAGACTTCAGAATTATTCTGGTCCCCTAGTACTGTGCTGGCCTATTAGGCCACAGTTCTCAGACCAGCTAAGCCTGGTTCCCGAAAGAGCCTCACCTCCCTTAATGCCTAAAGCATCCTTAGAATGAAGCCTATGCCTTGCAGTGCCCTTGGACCCAAAATAGCCAAGAATACCAAGCGCTAGGAGGGACAAAGATAGACACAAGCATCCTGTTGGTGGTATCAATGCGGGATGCTCTTCTCAACACAAAGTGCAGGAAGGTCCATAACCATAAGCTATGGAACACTTAAGTCCGGACCTCTAGGGCTGAAGATCTGACAGGTGGTCCTCAAAACCAGGATCTTAAGATTCCTAAGGGCCTTCTCCACACCTGAAAAGGAAAAGCATGTTGTAACCTCGAGGTTCCCCATCAATGCTGGTGCTTTGTTAGGTGAGAGGACCCGATCCAAGGCTGCCCACTCAGAACCTGAGGAGCTGGAGCCAGTGATTCAGCAGACAGAGCTCCCTTCCCAGCCACTCTGGCGCCCACCACACTGCCCTGCACTGGGCTGTGGCTTCCCAAGGACATGACCTTCTCCTAGTGATGTGGCTATCAGCAACTAATACAGTTCACATGTTACCTCATTTCATCAACAAGCCTGAGGGATGTCCTAGACTCTTGCTCCTGGTTTACAGATAACTGAAGTCTAGAGGTTATGCCTAAGATTACACAGCTAGAAAGCTGAGGAACCAGGACTCAAAACCCAGGCCAATCCCCCATCTAAACACCTAACCTCTGTTTTCCAGTCCTCCTTCCCACCTACCTGCTCCCCGAGTTTAGTTTTTACATTGTGGTAAGATACACAAAATTTAGCATTGTCATCTTTTTAAATGTACAGATCAGTGGCATCAAGTACATTCACACTGTTGTACAACCCTCGCAACCACCCGTCTCCAAAGCTTTGTTTTAATCTTGAAAGACTGAAATTCTGTGTCCATTAAAAACCCTGCTATCACTCTACTTTCTGTCTCTATGAATTTGACCATTCTAGATACCTCATATAAGTGGAAACACACACTTATCTTTGGGTAACTGGCTTATTTCACTTAGCAAAATGCCCTCAAGGTTCATCCTTGCTGTAGCAGATGTCAGAATTTCGTTGTTTTTTAAGGCTGAATATATCCCACTGTGTGGGCAGACCACATCTCATTCATCCATTCATCATTCCTTGGAATAGTCAAAAGGGTGCTCCCTGCTTTTGACAATCATGGATGATGCTGCTCCACCTCCTTATCTTTCATTCACTTACATTCAGCACCTGTCATCCTGCCTGACACAGCAGGGGGAAGAGAGTAAAAAGAGTATTCGCCATCCACTTTCAAAAGTGCATTTTAGGAAATTAGGTGCAATGGGCTTTCCATGTGATTTTTAAATCAATAGATATTTATTAATGCTATTATACTTGTCATAAAATTGAAGTAATTATATGTTCATACACTAAGTTAATTGTACTAACATACATATAATTTAAGTGGAACTATAAATCAGCATAACTATAAAATTCTGTCTTTAAATTGTTAACCAAACAGACCAGAACTGCTACATCCAAATGAGTATTTTCCTGACAATTGGGAAAGCTCTACATTTATTGATCACTGGGAACATTCAAAGCCTAACTGTAACTCCAGATGATGATGGCTAGTAAGAGGCCTCACAAAATTGGCATCCATACCTGGAAGCAACACACAGTCCACAATAGCAAGATAGTCAGTGAGTCCTCACCTTACTCAACCAGCTTAGTTGTGTGAATAACTTAACTATTTCTAGAACAGAAAGCCTATCTTCCAGACAAAGATATTGTCACCATAGGGAGGACTCAAAAGCACACACCATCAGGTTTGAAGCCAGTTTCATAAGATGTATTGATGAGCTACAGCATCTGCACCCCTCTGCCCAAGTGACCACCCCAAAGGAAACAGAACACCTTCAGACGGTGCAGGATGTAGCATGCTGGTCATAAAAATCCATCACATTTTATGGGCATTGCCATCATTTTGGTGCCTGCAGCTTGTTTCATAGTCACACACATACACACAGTAAAATGGCAATTAAAAGGGCAAGCAGCTTGAGAGCAAAGAAACACTAGTTTCTGGCTGAGGAGACATTCATTTTCCTTACTTTACAAATAAATATTATCCCTCATTACGGAATTCAGGCAAATTGAAAATGTGATTAAATCTGATGATGGGATAAGATAAGGCAATTTATCTCCCTTTAACATACTAATACCTCCTTAATGCTTATTCATACGACAAATGAACCGTTGGATTAGAAGAACTCAAGGTCAAAAGCCTACTTTTGCCAGGGTGGGCTCTTTCTCCCAGCCTCATGTGCTGGCTGTAACACATCCCAGTGGTGAGACAGTGCTCCAAACCTTTGTTGCCTGCGTGATGAATACGAAAGATGGTCTGAACCTTCAGGCAAAAACTATGAGTACTGTTATCTTTTCTAGGTGAGAGAAGAGAACAACTTGATCTAGTTTTTCTTCCTGGATTCACTGTTTTCTGTTCTGAAAGCCACTGGCTTTGCTACATCTAACAGGACAGGTGGATATCCATACATGCCCCCACCTCATCATGCAAATACCCATGGGTCTTCATAAGACTGGTTTTGGGGCTGTTTGTTTTCTTCCTTTGGCCAGCTTGGCGGAGAAAGATTGTTAATAAAACCTTTTGAGTTAATTGGGGGAAAAATAGGAGACCGTGCTCTTAACAAATGATACCCTTGAGAAGGTAAGGGCAAAAATATGTGCCCAAAATAACGTGTAAAATTAGGATATTCAAACACAAGGCAGTTAAATTAACTCTCACATCCATGAATGTTACTTTGCTGATATTCTACATTCACACCTTGTGCTAAGCCTTTAAGCACTGTCATAAAAAAGAAAAACATTTAATTATCTCCTGACAGGGGCTCCACATTCCATAGACTTTGGCAAGTGCCAGAGGAAACAGATGGGCTTTCTACTGGTTATGCCAAGCCAAAAGCCTTTCCAAAATCACAGAAGGTAATGTTACAGTCAAGGAAGGTGGCTCCTTGGTGAGGAGAGGACTTTCCTCAAAGAGCCATGCCTAGAACCAGGGTGTGGGGGGTTGGGGGGTTGTAGGTGAACTTTAAACCAATTCAATGATATTTGTTGAGTTCCTACAGCATGCAAAACCCCACCCTGGGAACTGTGAGGGATGTGAGGCTAAGATTCTACCTACAACTTCAATGACAGCAATTTTGCAAATATACACACTCAACCACCAATTGCGTACCCAAAACAAAGAGTAGTGAAACAGTGAATCTAAAAACTACCTATGACCTCAAAGCTTTTGATTTGGCATTGCATCTTTTAATTTGGCATTATAACTCATCCTATTTTCAGCAGAACCACCTTTTTTGGATAACTGATGATGCACGGTAATAAAATGAATACCTGTGAACTCACTACCCAAATTAGACTGTTAATAGTACAGTTTCCCATGCTGCTCCCCTGCCACTCCCACCTCCCAATAATTATTCTAGACTGTTTTCTTTTCCTTCATTCCCTGGTGTTTCCTCAATTTTATCATATATATATATAGATATATATATCTCCTTCAATACTATTCATTTTGTTTCAGAAATTCTAAGAATGGTATTATTCCGTATGTATTCCTCTCTAAAGCACATTAAATGATGATACCTAAGCTAGGCCTTTGACTAAACAAGAAGATGCGGAATGGCTTCCAGGAGTCTCAGGTCATGGCCCAGAAAGAAAGCAAAATGCCTATTAAAATGTCAAGGATGGTAGGAAGGAGGCAGCTTTTCATTGGAGGATGTTAAGTGGGAGATGGAGCCAGGAAAAGTGGACCAAGGCCCTGAGAATGAAAGGATGGTTAGTTTTAGATCAGAAATACCCAATTTTAAGCTCCTTGAATTTCAGGTATGCTGTGGTTTAGATATGAATCATTTGTCCTCAAAGCTCATGTTGAAATTTGATCCCCAATGTGGCGGGGGTGGGAGGCGGGGCCTAGTGGGATGTGTTTGGGTTATAGGGGCGGATCCCTCATGAATGGTATGGTGCTGTTCTCATGGTAGTGAGTTCTCACTATAGTGAGACTGGATTCATTCTCCTGGGAATGGATTCATTCCCACGACAGTGACTTGTTATGACAGGATGCCCCTCAGATTTTGTCTTTTTGCACATGTCTGCTTCTGCTTTGACATTCTCCACCATGTTATGACATCAGGACAGCCTTGCCAGAAGCCAGGGCAATGCCCTTGAACTTCCCAGCCTACAGAACTGTGAGCTAAATAAACCTTTTTAAAATAAATTACCTAGTCTCGGGTATTCTGTTGCAGCAACACAAAATGGACTGAGACAGTGTACTTTGTTACACTTTGCCTTTTTGAAGATGTGGATCTCGTTTGGGACTACATGGCCTAAGGAAAACCAAAAGCAGGGGTTCTGCCTACATTTGGGACCGAATTTTAAGAAGCACCAGGATGCACGTGGGGCTGGGTGTGGTAGTGGTGGCAGTGGCAAAAGAACACAAGCAGGATCAGACCACCTGCCGTTCTTTCTGCACATGGACTCGATCCTTCTCTGATCTTGGTGGGTTTTCTGTTGCTGGGGCAGGGAGAGTTGCAGGGCAGTGCTAGGCAGAAAGGACCCTCTATATTAGGGCCCCTTATATCCAAATGATGTTCTGACTCACCATAAATGGGACAGATAACCTCATGGAAGGCAGTAGAACACAGTGGTCAGAAGCTGGGCCCTGAAGCCAGGCAGCTTTGGGAAAGTCACATAAGCCTGTGTTATTGTTAAATGAGCTAACATGTAGTGCTGAGAAGTGACCTGGCACAAAAGCACGCCATAACCAGTAGTTGTCCAACTAGAGGGTTCAAAATACATAAGCTCAGAACAAATGAAGGGGAAAATACATGCCAAGGTGCTTTATTCTTTAAATGTATATATTGTATCCTGAATATTCTGGTTTCCATGTTTTCCTATCTCAAAATATAGAGTGGACTGGGTGCTGTGACTCATGCCTATAATCCCAGCACTTTGGGAGGCTGAGGTGGGAGGATCACTTGAGGCCAGGTGTTCAAGACCAGCATGAGCAACATGGTGAGACCCTATCTCTACACACACACACACACAGAAAAAAATATATATATATATTATTTTTAAGTTAGCTGGGCATGGTGTCGCATGCCTGTTCCCAGCTACTTGGGAGGCTGGGGTGGGAGGATTGTTTGAGCCTAGGAGATTGAGGCTGTAGTGAGCCATGATTGCACCACCACACACACTCCAGCCTGGGTGACAGAATGAGACCCTGTCTCAAAAAAATAAAAAATATAGAGTAGTCATTTAAATGAGCAAAAACAGTTATAAATAATGCCAGTTAATACAAACAAGAAATATAAGGAAAACAACACATTGTTCCCAGTGATCAATAATGTAGAGCCTACCAAGTATGTGAACAGAGGCTCAACCCTCCAATGAAAGTCAACTTTAAAACATGTGTAAAACATTTAGTATGAATAAGAATTTAAAAAAAAAAAGAGAGAGAGAGAGAAAGAACAATGACCCGAACTTAGAGTGGCGAAGAAACAGACTGGTTCTCTTGTGGTGGCTATTGGCCATATCAATGAAGACTATAAATGTGCATGCCAGCAATTCCACCTTTAGGAATTTATTCTGAGAAAATAAATGAGGTTACAAGAACAATCTTTCACAGTATCAAAAGATTAACAATTTATTAGTATGTTCAAAAAAGCTAGAAGATAGGATCTTGAATGTTTCTAATGCAAAGAAATGATAAATGTTTGAGGTGGTGGATAACCTAATTGCCCGATTTAATCATTATACATTGTATATGTGTATTAAAAAAATCACTTGAACCCCATAAATTTGTGCAATTATTACTGTCAACAAAAAACAAAAGGAAAATAATTGGAACCAACCTAAATGCTCATCAGCATGGGAATGGTTAAACACATTACAGTATATGGCATCAGATCTTGGCAATTTAAAAAATGTATATTTTTAAGAAAAAATTACAGTACATCCATATGCTGCCTTGTGCAGCCATTAAAAATGGCAAAATTGCCTTTGTAGGCTACAGGAAAAGATAGCCATAGATTAAGATTTAGAGTAATAGACATGGCATGATCCATTTGTTTTGAGTACATATTGTGCATAAGTCTAAAGCAGCACTGCCCAAGAGAAACAGAATGCAAACTACAACTGTGAGCCACCTGTGGTACTTTAAATTTTCTAATAACCACATTTAAAAGGTGAATTGAACAGAATATTTTAGCCAATATATAAATAACAATCACTTCAACACATAACCAATATAAGAAGTATGAAGGATATTTCGCATACATTTTTCTAAGTCTTGGAAACCCAGTGTGTACAGTACTGCACCCTTCCAGCTCATCCCAAGCTGGGCCAGCCTCATCGCAAGTGCTCAGCAGCCACATGCAGTTACCCTGTTGGACAACGGAGGTCCAGAGAACATGCCTAAGTGGTCAAGAGCAGCTGTTTCTGGGAATGAGACTACAGAGCTTTTGTCTTTCCTGCATTGTATGGATTGTTTCAATAATCATTTGTATTCACAGAGGGAAAACAGAAGCATTGTGAAAAATGCTTTTTAATTTTCCTTTAAAGCTATAATAAGAGACCAGAAAGCACAGGTTAAACTTAAAACTTCTTTCAGACTGCTCTTGCTCCTTCCCCAGGGTTGGTGGGGAGTACCATATCTTGTCTACCGCTCTCATAGTTCATGTTTGTAGCAATCCTACTTCCTCTTTCACCAAGTCTCCTTGTGATCAAGACCCCTTCAGGACAGCAGGGAAGCGTTAGGGGAAAAAACATGCTAGCCACATAATGCTGACTGCCACCCAGCATGGTGACTGGAGGGAGAAGCAAACTAATGAACAGTTGCCAACACTATGTTAGACAAGCACTTCACATGGATTAGGATTATAAGCCTCCAGTAACCTTCCCATGGTGCAGGTACCACCCCAATTCTTCAGATAAAGAAATCAAGGCTTAGAAAGTATCTGTTCCAATGTGTCGGAGCTGAGAGCGCCACAATATCCAGGGTGTCCACCTCAAGATCATAGTCACAAAGGCCTTGGAAATGCCCATACCAAGCTCCTGATCTTACCCTTATTAACACCATGCTATCAGACAACTGCATTTCTTCATTAAAGAAAAGCAAATCCCAGGCATCATTTGCAAGAACCCCAGATCCTGACATTTCTCCTCTAAGCTCTTTCGTAAATCTCCAAATGTAAATAAATGCTTTCACTTAGACAAACCATTTTCATCCCAAACCCAACATGTCAAAAATCAAGAATTATCCCTGCTCCAACCTGACTTCTGTCCACACTCAAGGTGGATATTTCAAGTTCATAGTTGACTCTTCTACTTCCCTTGCCCTTAATAAAACATTTATTGAGTTCTAGTCTCTGTAATTTCTACATAACTACAAAAAGTAGTAATGAGTACACCTAGCAACCAGATCTTCATTTCTAAATTCCATTCTTCAATAAAAGGAAACTGACAGGCATCAGCTTAACCAAGGGATCAAAGTGATCCGTCAGTAACAAGACACATTGATATCACTGTCTCCTGAGGTGATGCAGTGAGAAAGGCACAGCATTTATGATGTGTTCTTGCCCAAAATTCACAACCTCCATGTAAGCATAAGACAGTCTGACAAACCCAAAATCATTCTACAAAATTATTGAGAAATGCTTTTTTTTGGGGGGTGGGCGGTGGGCGGACAGGGTCTCACTCTGTCACCCAGCCTGGAGTGCAGTGGCACAATCACAGCTCACTGCTACCTCAACTCCCAGGCTCAAGCAATCCTCCCACCTCGGCCTCCAGAGTAGCTAGGACCACAGGTGCATGCCATCACACCCAGCTAATTTTTTCTATTTTTTGTAGAGACGAGGTCTTGCTATGTTGTCCAGGCTAGTCTCGAACTCCTGGGTTTAAGGGATCCTCCCATCTTGGCCTCCCAAAGTGCTAGGATTACAGGTGTGAGTGACTGTGCCTGGCTTGACCAATGTTCTTCAAGTGTCAAGGTCATGAAAGACAAAAAACTGAGCAACTGTCACTAGAAGGGGGCAGGGAGCTACAACCCTAAAAGCAATGTGGAACCCTAAACAGGATCCTGGCCCAGAAAAAGAACATTAGTGAAAAAGGTGAGCTCTATAGACCAGTTAGTAGTATTACAGAAATGTTAACCTCCTGGTTTCAATAATTGCACTATGGTTATATGACATGTTAACACTGGAGCAATCTGGAAAAATATAGAAACTGCACTATTTTTGCAATGTTTCTGTAAGTCTATATTTCAAAATAGTTAAAAATAGTGCTATAATTATCCCCACATACATCTAAGCTCATACCTGTCCCTATGCTTAAACTCACTCTCCCCTGTCTCCTCCTGACAGAACATCCTTCTTTACAGCCTCCTCATGCATTTCAAATCCTATTCATTCTTTAGGCCCCAGTCATGTCCCACTACACCTTAAAGGAAGCCTTTCCCGCAATACTGTAGCCCACCAGACCAACACTTCTACAAAGTGCCTGTAACTTCTACAAAATGCCTGTAACTTGTAGAGGAGTATGTGCACTCCTCTAATGACACACAGATAATCCTGTATTGTTAGTGTACTTTGTGTATTTAGCTTTTATCACCAAACACACTGAAGGCTCCTAAAAACATCTGGTATGGCCTCTGTTCTCCAGAATCTCAGCCTACTTAGATAAAGCATCACATAAAAACTATCAACAAGGCTGAGGTGGGTAGATCATGAGGTCAAGAGATTGAGACCATCCTGGCCAACATGGTAAAACCCCGTCTCTACTAAAAATACAAAAAGTAGCCGGGAGTGGTGGCACACACCTGTAGTCCCAGTTACTCAGGAGGCTGAGGCAGGAGAATCACTCGAACCCAGGAGGCAGAAGTTGCAGTGAGCTGAGATCGTTCCACTGCACTCTAGACTGGTGACACAGTGAGACTCTGTCATAAAAAAAAAAAAAAAACAAAAACAAAAAAAAACACCTATCAACAAAGGAGGGCAGGGCAAGAGCCTGCTCAATGAGTACAGGTTACAGGCCATTGGAATATGCCACATCCACAAGTCACAAGTAGAAACTTCAAAATTCTGATGATCGCCAACAGGGTGAAGCAGGATCCACTGGGCTTATAGGCCCATCTGAAAACGGGGAGCAGAGGATCAACGGAATTGGAACTAGGGATGAGAGAAGGAAAAAACCACATGCAAGACAGAGAATGAGCCTCAGAAGTAAAGTGACAGCGTGACACACAACCTCCATGCTTCTCTTCAGCCTTTCCTAGGACCCTAGAGGGGCCAAAGCCCTTGAGATTCTCAACATCCACTAAGCTAAGCCACCATGAGTTATGGTTAACTTGGGCTCCTAGAATCTGATCCTGAGACAAGGATTCCTGCTCAAGAGACTTGTAAGGTAGTGTTTTCCGGAAAAGACTGGTAGGGGAGTAGAGAAGGTGGACAAGAGAGGGAAGGAAGTCAAGCTAACATGTGATACTAAGGAAAGTCCCAAGCATGGTAACTTTAGTTCAACTGTACAAAGAAACTGAAAACAGTATGGGCCATACTTTAGAGCTGTTCCATTCTCAAGGTGACAAGATAGGAAACTAATGTCATTACAGTGCCATTGGTTAAGGACTGTTCCCTTTTGCAGAGTGTCAATTCCCAGGCTCCCTATGCACACAGGCAAAACAGCTTCAGGAGCTTTGACAAAGAGATGGGTGCTGGCTATTGGGAGTGAGCTAACACCAAGGAAGTATGCAGGGAAGGGAGTAAGGGGGAAACAAGAGGAGTACTAACAGCATCTGCTGACACTTTTCAAGTCCTCATGTCTTTAACACTGTCACCACTTTTTGGAAAAAAGAACATCACTCAGAGCCACCAGCAAAAGAAGGAATCATCAGCCCCTCCAGCAGGGGTGACTGGGTACAGAGGAAACAGGTGGCTCTTGCTGCCTTCAGACTGACACTTGGGAGAAACTTACATTACCTGAGGTATAGGTAAGGGACTGTTAAAGGACACCTGCCCAACAGCACAGAAGATCTATTTTTCAAATGATTGGTCCCAAACCAGCGCCCTTAGTAAAGGCTCCTGGGTGCAAAGCTGCCATACATATGGTGTGTCTGCCAGTAAAGTAACCTCCCAGCAGCACTCAAAAACCCACTGCTCAGACACTACCTATCAATTAGAAGCCAAGCAGGAAAAAAGGTTATTTGAAGGCACTGGTTTCAAGGCACCAGCTTCAATTTGATGATTTCTCATTCACTCTGCTGGCTAGAATCAAAGTAGCATATTGAAAATCCAGGTATTTGAAATAGCAGTATTTAAATTTTTTGTTCCAAGTAACTCTTCTATAGATAAGAGTTGTATTATTCAGCCTGAGAAGGAGAGGTTACATTTTATGCTTTAAAATCAGACTACTATCTGCAATCAGCATAATGAAATGGTATTCACCATGCTTGCACATGTGTGGGCTTCTTTCTGGATCTATGCAAAGCAAAGCCCACATTGTCTTTTCCAATGGGTTGGAAGCCAAGCACTCACACAGACCACATGCATGCCACTGTGACAACAGAGACCATCATCAGCTCCACCTTTGGAGCTGATGTGAGAGTGAATGAGACTGACTCACTTTGACATCACCCTGAAAGTGTCTGGCACTGACTGGTGCTCTTTCTCCATCCAGAAAAACCTCACTACAAAGAAAACAATTTCTCAAAGGTGAGGTGTTGGGTCTTCTGAGAACAGGAGTGTCTCTGTTCAAAGAGAAGTGCCCTTTGGCCCCCGACCTACCAAAAAAAATCACATAACATATAAACTGCCAGTTGAAGGGAACAGATCAAGAAGAGCAAGAACACATTTAATTGGATGGAGGGAAAAAGAAACTATTTTCTTAGATAACTAGAAATACACTAATTTCTTACTGAACACTATTTAATACAAGCTAATATATATTTAAATGTTTCATATTCCAATAATAACATCTTCTAACTGTCACAAAAGCAACAGGTATAATCAAAGGGCTTTAAATTTTCCATTCCCAAAAATGTATAAATGCTGTTAGCATAATGGGTAATTATTTCCATCATACATAATACATTGATGTGTGTGTCTGGCTCCAATGTTCATCACATTAGGAAAGCCCACTCGCAAGTTAAAAATAAAAGGGAACATTGGCTATTTTGATAATACACTAAAATGAATAATCTCTAAGAAACAAAGTGAATCTGAGTAGCAGGCACGACTTCCCTGTGTAACTTATGATTCACATGCATACTGAGAAGCCAGCTTGGCAAGTGGGGAGACCATGGTTAGGCAACTACACAACTGCTTCTCATAGTAAAGCACAAGTGTGTTAATTGCCAGGAAGAATAACAACTGCTCAAAACATAAATCTAGAAGATACTGTCTTGGGTCCCAGAAAATCTCCTTAATTTCATAATCAAGACCCTAAATGATTAAGAACTGGAAACCCATTAACAGAGCAAGGTGCAGCCCAGCAGCCCTTAGGGAAGAACTCTAATATTTGTTTGGGATTAATTATGCCAACCCCTCACACCAATGAAGCTACTTTTTAAGTGTCTTATATCCAAGACCTTTCTCTGGTGACACCAGTTTTGTACATCTCCATAACCTGAGAAAAAGTACACTGAAACCCAAGTTCAGACTCCCACTACTTCATCATTCCTAAGAATTAACATGCAATGTATTCATTTCTAACTAAAAATCAAATTGAGTGTTTTCTCCTACAAGTATTGTCTTTAAAAGCAATCAGATATTAATTCTTGTTCTTCAAAACTAGGGCTCCGAAGATTAAGGGTTTATTCAATTGTCCATTAGCCTCATATGAGCACTATTCAAGGTCATGGAAAATGCATATCATGGAAAAAAATTCACATGGATTTCAGAGTTTTCTGCACCAAAACAAACCCATAGTTTTATACTTGCTATAACAAGTATGAATGGGATCTAGAACAGGGTCTAGTTTGAGGCACTAAGAAAGTTAAGTCATCAGTTTGAAAAGAAGCCCCTATCAGGGCAACATGAATTCTACTAAAATTGAAGCAAGACCAAACATCAAATTTATGACGAAGTGTGAAGAATTGTGAAATCATGACTTTATGAAAAGTTTATGGGGACAAAGAAATCAGTTTTTAAGTGGATAATTCATTTGAAGAAGGGACGAAGCGATGTCGAAGATGAAGCCTGTACCAGCAGACCATCCACACCCATTTGAGAGAAAAAAAAAAAAAATGTAGCTTGTTTGTGCCCTAATTGAAGAGGGCTGACAATGGTAGAAACAATAGCCAACACCACAGACATCTCAATTGGTTCAGCTTACATGATTCTGACCGAAAACAAAGTTGAGCAAAGTTCGCACTTGATGGATACCAAAACTGCTGCACCCAGATCAACTGCAGACAACAGCAGAGCTTTCGATGGAAATTCTAAACAAGTGAGATCAAGACCCTGAAGCATTTCTTTGAATTGTAACGGGATGAAATGTGGCTCTCCCAGTACAATCCTGAAGACAAAGCCCAATCAAAGCAAAGACTGCCAAGAGGTGGAAGAGGTCCAGTCACAGCAAAGATGGACTGGTTCAGAGCAGAGATCACAGCAACATTTTGGGGGAATGCTCAAGCCATTTTGCTTGTTGTCTTTCTAGAAGGCCAAATGATGAAGACATCTGCTTATTATGAGTGTCTTTAGGAAGCCAAAGCTTTAGCAGAAAAACACCCAGGAAACTTCACCAGAAAGTCCTTTTCTGCCACAACAATGCTCCTTCTCATTCCTCTCAAAGAAGAGCAATTCTGCAAGAGTTTCTGTGGAAAACTATTAGGCGTCCACCTCACAGTCCTGATTTGGCTCCTTCTGACTTTGTGTCCTAATCTTGAAGTAAATGACCTGCATCTTTTCCAGTTAATAATGTAAAAGAGACTGCATTGACATGGTTAAATTCCCAGGACCCTCAGTTCTTTAGGGACGAACTAAGTGGCTGGTATAACTTTAAAAAGTGTCTTGAACTTGATGGAAACTGTGTTGAGAAATAAAGTTTATATTTTTAATCTTTTAACTCCATTTTTCCCCCACAAACTTTCCCCCTCATATAATACAGCAATTCAATATTGCCTGACAAAGGACTTTGACACATTATAGGTATATTCAGTTGAGTCACTCCTTTTACTTAGGAGCACAAGTTGTATCTCCATGCACTTTAATGTAACAAAGCTTCGGCTCTTTGAGCACTCCAGTTCAGATTTTTCCCCTGCCTCACTGGCTTCCAGCCTCCAGTCCCAGCTCCTGAAAACCTAACCTGCTTCAGTGAAAGAACTGAAAGCTGAGCTTTTAGGGATCCTCCCAATACCTCCACAGCTAAGAGAGGTGGGGTGCCGTTCCAGGGCCAGGACTGCCACAGAGTTCACGCCCTGGCTCCCACCTCCTCCCCTCCTCCCCCAGAGGCCGTCGCCCATCCCTGATCCTGCACAGGTGGCCCCTGGTGGGCTCGGAAGCGGTATTTGAGGCTGCTGCGGCCCCACCCCCAGCCAGGTGACAGCCTCCGCGGCCACCTTCCTGAGCATGAACTCATCCCGGCCCTGCTCGCCTCCAGGAGGAATGGGAGAGTTGAAAATTCCTCAAACTTAGAAGGGTGGCCAGCCTACGGAGCCGAAGGGCTCCCACATGGGCTAGACAGCCGCGTGTGATCGCCAGGTAAGGACGCGGAAGTGACTGTTCCTACCCAGCCCAGACCTGTTGGCCCGGGCGGGTGTCCCGGGAATCGCATACCCACGCAACGCGCGTGGACACCACACGCACACACAACTCTGCATGGAGGCGTGTGCACAGGCACTGTTAAACGTGTTTTGGCCACCCAAGAAGACGAACAGGAAAACCAGGCATTGGACTATCCAAAACTTGTTTTCTTAAAGGGGCATGAGGCACATGTGAAGAAAAGGCCTTTGCCCCTCTCACTACTGACTCCAGGTTGAAACTCGAGGGGTCCCGGGCGGCTGCAGCGCTGCCGCGAGCTCCCCTGGAAGCGGTGGCTTGTCCCTAACTTTAACCACAGCAACTGCTGCGGAACGCGGGCGTCTCCGCCCGGGCTGCACCTGTTCCCGATTCGGAGCACCCAGCCTCGCACATCCCTTCTGACCTTGAAGGCATCCTGAAACTCACACCCTGCTCCCGGTTCGACTTTACTCCAACCCCCTCCCCGCAGTCACTGAAGCCCTTTTTGTACCAAAGGGGCCGCGTCAAAACATCCATCCCCAGCAAATTCACAATGCTCTTCCCTGGGGTCTCCGGAGATAAGGGCGCACCCCTCTACCCATTGCTTACCCTCACTCCATCCAGCCGCCGCGCCCTCACGCCAGGTTGTCTCCTCCCTCTCCACCAAGTCCAGAACCCCCACCTCTCCCAAGTCCAGGGTTCCCTGTTGTGGGTATGCGGGAGGAAAGGACGCCTCGGAGGCGCGCCCTCGAGAGCCGGCGCCGCAGAGCCCCTGGGGCGGGGTCCACGGCGGGCACAGGGGACAGCGGCGGGAGCAGGGGACAGCGGCGGGCGCACCGCGGGGGCCCGTCCCGCGCACGGCGCTCAGAGCTGGCAGGGTCGCCCTGCCGTTCGGGGAACTCGGTTGGAGCCGAGCCCAGGCAACGAAAGTGAGGGGCGCGGCGGGGAGGGGGCGACAGCCCTGGCTTGGTGCTGAGCCGTGGCGCTGCGGAACCTCTAGGAGCCGGGTGGCCGGTCAGTGCGGGCGTTCCCGGAACCGCCAAACTTTCTCCGCCAACCAAAGTTAGGGACTCCGAGGACGGTGACGAGGCGGACACCGCGGAGGGGGGTCTCCCGTCACCTCCCGCCTCCAGTAGCCGAGGGAGAAGGCGACCCTGAGTACTAGGTGGCCCCGAGCGCGCCACCCCGGCCCCGCGGCGCCTCCCTCGCGGCCGCGCTCACCTGGCTGTAGAGCTCGCCCACCGACATGGCCCGGGCCGGGCGGGGTTCGGGCCCCGGCTCCTGGCTGCCCCACGGCTCTCAGTCCGCTGCTGGCCCGCCTGGCGCCATGTTCCCGGGCTGGCCTGGAGTTTCTCGATCTTCTCGCTCTTCTCCGACCTGCCCCGCCGGCTTCCCGCAGGCGCCGCGGCCGGCTCGCTACCGGCGGCGCGACCTTTACTCCCGCCGCGGCGGCGCAGCTACGGCCGGACAGGAGTTGCGAGCGCCGGGGGAGGAGGCCGCGCCGCACCACTCCCCGCCCAGGTGTGGGGAGGAGGCGAGGGCCGGCGAGGAGGGAGGACCCGCTCGCGTCAGAGCGGACGGCCCGTGCGCCGCCGCGCCTCTGAGCCCTGCCGGTGCCCGGCCCGACGCGCCCTCCCGCGCCCCCGCTGCCACCTGGGCCTCCGGGCCGGGGGCGGGGCGCTCAGAGAGGAGCTCGGGGACCGGCGCGGGCCGCCCCCTGCTGGACGCTGCGCGCGCGCAGGCACAGGTGCGCCCCGGTGCCCGCACCTGCCCGCCGCTCTCCGCTTCCACCCGCACCGGGCCCCGCGGAGTCCGGCACGCACGCGGTGCAGACAAGAAAAGGGGAGAGGAACTAACCAGAGAGGGGGGGAAAAAAGAGAAGCGTCTATGGCTGGAAGGCCCCAGACATTGCCCTCGATTTTACCTGGCTGTATTCAGCGCTTTCATGATTAAAATTCAGTTACTCGTAGATCATTATTAAGGCGACCTGGATATACATACACCAAGGATCTTCTCCTTCAAACTGAACTCTCTGCGCGGAAATCCTTGTCAGTAAGGTGGGAGTCGTAACTCCTTCTGTACAAATATTGGCCACTTTCGCCCATAGCCTCCAAGGAGACTCCAGGCCACTCATCTCAGAGGGCTTCTGCTTTTCCGGGAAGTCTCACGTTCTCCCAACCCCCGTCTCGTCTACATGCGGACTCCGGGTCCTTTTGCCACTCACTACCTCGTTTATTTGTGTTCCCTCTCTGACCATGGCACTTGGCTGCCTACAGCAACTTCAGCTCCTCTCCTACTTCCAGTGAAAAGTAGAAATTTCAACCAAGAAAAAAAAAAACTGCCAGAAGTCTGTGGAGGGAGACAAGGGGCTGTCAGAGGAGACACTCCCTTCTGAAGCTGACATCTGTCCCTGACCCAGGGGTGGCCCCTGAAAAGTGGTTCTCAACCGGAAGATATATCTGTACCAGCCGGGGCAGTTGTTCAAGAGCCCCAGAAGGTGATTCTCAGAGGCATCCCACCTGGAACGCAAGATCCCGTTGTAATTCACCTGTGCGGGCCTTCCCATGGGCACCTCCACAATGAGAGTCACATGGGGAGCTTTAAGCGTTCCAAGGAAGAGGCCCCAACCCAAGGAATTCTGATATAATGAAGGATGGGACCTGGGTATCCCAATTTTTAAAGCTCCTCTGAAAGTCTAAAGGATGGTACTTCCAGGGTGACAAATGCATTGACCAAAGCTTGGGCGGCTCTCATTGGACCTAAAATGGAACTCTTCACATCAGTGGCAAGAGCAGAAAGGGATTTTTTTCTCTTCCTCAAAAGTTTTTCTGCATATTTCCCTTCCCCGGATTCCTGTAGCTCTTAAAGTGTGTCCCCACCCCCCACGCCCACCATCAGCATCACCTGGTAACTGTTAGAAATACAAGTTATTGGGCTCCACTGCAGACCTACTGAACCAGAAACTCTGGTGTGGGGCCAGTACTCATTGTTCTTTCTGCCTCCAGGTGATTCTCCCCTTTTTGAATAAGAAAGTCGTCAGTCTTGCCTAGATCCTGGCCTCTTCCTCCACCACCATTAGTAGTCCCATCTCTCTACCAGCAACTCTTCCTCTCTCCACTGGCCCCTGGCTTTTTGTGTTTTCCTCTCCTGCTAAACTTCTTAAAGCAGTAGCTTCACTTATTTAGCTATCTCCACTTACGCCCAGTCCCTCCTTAATTCTCTGATTCTCAACACTTTATGCACATCAGAATCACTTTTGAAACAAGTGGATGTCTGGTTCCCACTCCCAGAAATTCTGATTTAACTTGTCTGGGGGGTGTTGCCCTGGGTGAAAGGATTCTGAAGAGCTCCCAGATGGTTCTAATGGCAGCCAAGTTTAAGAGCTGCTGTTCTGGCCGGGTGTGGTGGCTCATGCCTATAATCCCAGCACTTCGGGAGGCCAATGTGGGCCGATCACTTGAGGTCAGGAGTTCAAGACCAGCCTGGCCAACATGGTGAAACCCCGTCTCTACTAAAAGTACAAAAATTAGCTGGGCGTGGTGGCGCATGCCTGTAATCCTAGCTACTTGGAAGGCTGAGGCAGGAGAATCGCTTGAACCTGGGAGGTGGAGGTTGCAGTGAGCCGAGACCACACCACTGCACTCCAGCCTAGGCGACAGAACAAGACTCCATCTTTAAAAAATAATAAATAAATAAATAAAAGTTGCTGTTCCAGTTTCTTCTTATTTGGCTTCCACTCAGACCTATCCTATTGAAATTGCCTCATCACTGTGAAGCATGGGGTGGGAATTGATTCAACCCATTACGTTAAACCATCTCTTCCCTGAGTACTATTTTTCTCTTGTTTTCTCAGCCTCTCTAACCAAACCTTCTCAACATTATTTTCTAGGCCTGCATCCTCTTCCTGGTTTCTGAATAAAACTATGCTCCATTTCAGAGATCTCATCTTTCTTCTCAGCCACGCCCCCATTTTGTCTCTTGCTCACAATGCTAATTCTCAAATCTAATTCTAACCTTACTCAAGATCCACCTTTCCACCTGCAGATAGGCAATGGTAACAATGCCACTTGGACCTCGGACCAAGCTGACATTCATTTGTTTCCATCCTTTCTCCCCACCCGTAACTGGTTCCAACTGTCTGGCTTCCATCACACCTGGCACAAATGAAAAGCTCAATTCATGTTGACTGAACTGAATCGCATTCCTGAGTCCTACACTTGGCCAGAGCCTTGTGAATTTCTAATTCCACAATCAGATATGGTCTTTCCCTCCTTTGAACAATAAAGACATTTTAAAACTTACTTGATCCAGGAAACATACCAAGGGCTTTACTTTTGTGATCCTGTTGAAGCCTCAGAGCAACCTTATAAAGGAGGTTCAGAATATTAGGCCTGTTTCACAGATGGGCAAAGTGAGGCTTAGGGAGGAAGGGTGTGAAAAATACTCTAGGTCAGACAGCTACTGTTCAATTAAAGTCTCACTCGAGCGTCTAACCCTTGCTTTTTATGTCAATGGATGTTGAACTTCAGTGTGTACCAGGATTAAGGGGCTATCAGGGGATGTTAATTCAGTTGGTCAGAGACATGATCAATGAGTCTGAATTTTTTTTTTTTTTTTGAGATGGAGTTTTGCTCTTGCTGCTCAGGCTGGAGTGCAGTGGTACCATCTCAGCTCACCACAACCTCCGCCTCCTGGGTTCAAGCGATTCTCCTGCCTCAGCCTCCCGAGTAGCTGGGATTATAGGCATGCGCCACCACGCCTGGCTGATTTTGTATTTTTAGTAGAGATGGGATTTAGTAGAGATGGATCAACCTCAGGTGATCTGCCCACCTTGGCCCCCAAAGTGCTGGGACGACAGACGTGAGCCACCATGCCCGGCCTATGAGTCTGCAAATTTAATACATATCCCAGGTGGTGTAGGGCCCACACTTTGAGAAACATTGTTCTGTGCTCCACGGCTTCTCAAAGTAAAAAGAAGATACCTGTTGGAAATGCCTTAGTCTCCTTCCCGACAGGTGAGGATTTCCCTCACACAAATAACAAAAAGTGAACTTCCAAGGCATTCATTTGCACCCTGTATGATATGTGAACTAATATCCCTTTCTCCTCCTCACCACTAGGTTCTAAGAGTCTTGAGGGCAGGGACCACACCTGATCCATATTTGTGTCCTCTGCACTTCCTAGAACATGACTTGCACAAAGTTGATCACAGTAAATAGTAGGTAAATAGAGATATGTTTTGAGCCAAGTCTTAAAGGAAGTACTGCTCATTAATTAGTGGAAAAGAGAAAATAAAGGGATTACTAAACAGAAAAATTCGCATAAGCAAAGAAAGAGAGGAGGGATTCCACGAAGAAGAAGCCTTCTTATTCACTGGCCCTTCTGTGAAAGCGGTTTATAAACTATACAGTGACAGTTAAAATTATTTTCTTATGGGCTGGACACAGTGGCTCATACCTGTAATCCCAGCACTTTGGGAGGCTGAGGCGGATCACTTGAGGTCAGGAGTTCACAACCAGCCTGGCCCACATGGTGAAACCCCATCTCTACTAAAAATACAAAAATTAGCATGCCTGCAGACCCAGCTACTTGGGAGGCTGAGGCAGGAGAATCTCTTGAACGCAGGGGGCGGAGGTGGCAGTGAGCTGAGATTGTGCCAGTGTACTCCAGCCTGGGCAACAGAGTGAGACTCTGTTTCCAAAAATAATAATAATTTTCTTATATCCTCTCCTTTACCAAACAGATTCATATCTTCTCCCTTTCCTGCTCTATCCTGAAAGCCTCAGTTCCTTAAACAAAGGCTGTCTTTCTTGCTCATATTACGTACCTACCGTGGGTTGGATGCGGCTCTGCTCTAGAGACTTTCCTTTGGGCTCCTATCTGGAAGCTTCCCTGTGTTGTGGTGGAAGGAAAAGAGATGCAGCAAACCCCGTTCCAGCTTCTAAAGCTTCTGCTTGAGGACTGACTCACATTTCAATACTGAGAGGGATACACTCACATCTCATTGGCCAAAACAAGATGCAGGGCTGCTTCTGAAATTATCAGGGCAGGGCACTGACTGGAGGAGCAACCAGAACAGGACAGCAAATGTTTTCAATAATAACATAATCCGTTAGACTCCTTTCTCTCCAAATTCTGTCTCTTCCAGAAAACTTGTCTTAAATTATGTCAGGATTTCTCCTGAGGTCTGGCCCCCCCAAACCAGGGCAAGGGAATGAATAAAGTGAATTCTGGATCTGGATGAGGAGCCATAAAGTATATTCACAGTTGGAATATAAACTCCCTAAACATGAAAAGGGGACAACTTTACCTGCATGGAAGAAAGGGTGGGAGAAAACAAACTTATCCCTGAACTAAAACCTGGGCATGGACTCACTGACCCTGAATCACAGTTTTTGGGGTGGAGGTCATCTAGCCTAATGCCCAGTGCAAGAATGCTCACCTTCCCAAATGTGGGACCACCCAGTCTCTGATTAGACACTGCTGCGGATGGAGAACTCATTATCCTGTGAGGCAGCCAGCACAGTCATTGAACTTCTGCAGGTCCTCTCTCATTTCCAGAGGTCCATAATGTCCTCATCACCCTCAGCCAGCTGGCAATCCACTGCTTCTCTCATACAGATTTGAGTACTGAATTGAGTTTTCCACATTGTATCCAAGAAATGGAAATATGGTTGAAATAGTAGTCCCTGAGACATGGGAATAAGGTTGAAGTTGTTTTCCGCAACAGGTGGTCATTAAAGCCTGATTATGGGCTGCTTCTGAAATGGCTCCCAATATTTCTCACCTCCTAATGGTCTCCTTTTGTGTAATCTCTTCCATTTATGTGTGGGCTAGACCTAGAGATTTGGTTCTAACAATAAAATACAGCAAAGATGATGGCATGCCAGATTCATTAAATTATAAAGGACTGTGAGTTTTGTCTTACTGGAACTCTCTCTGGCTCTTGTCATATGCTTGCCCTGAGGAAGAGTCGCTGTGGAAAGGCCCATATGGCAAGGAAATAAGGGAGGCTTCAGTCCAATGGCCCTTGAGGGACCAAATTCTCCCAACAACTATGTGAGTAAGCTTGGAAGGAGATTCTTGTCCAAATGAGTGTGATTGTTAATACTGGGTGTCAACTTGATTGAAGGATATGAAGTATTTATCCTGGGTGTGTCTGTGAGGGTATTGCCAAAGGAGATTAACATTTGAGTCAGTGGGGCTGGGAAAGGCAGACCCACCCTCAATCCGGGTGAGCACAATCTAATTAGCTGCCAGCATGGCTAGAATAAAAAGCAGGCAGAAAAATGGGAAAAGAGAGACTGGCCTAGCCTCCCAGCCTACATCTTTCTCCCCTACTGGATGCTTCCTGCCCTCAAACATCGGACTCCAAGTTCTTCAGCTTTGGAACTCCAACTGGCTCTCTTTGCTCCTCAGCCTGCAGACGGCCTACTGTGGGAGCTGGTAATTGTGTGAGTTAATACTGAATAAACTCATATATATATTCCATTAGTTCTGTCCCTCTAGATAACCCTGAGTAATACAATGAGCTTTCAGATGAGACCTCATCCCCAGCTGACACTTTGATTGCAACCATGTGATCCACCCTGAAGCAAGGATCCCATAAAGCTGCATCTACATTAAAGAAACTGTGATATAATTCTGTGACCCATGTAAACTGTGTGATAATAAATGTGTTGTTTAAAACCACTAGGTTTGAGGATAATTTGCTATGTAGTGATAGATGACTAATATAATCATATACAAAAGTGTTCTGTGATCCTTAGCTTACTGATAAGAATTTCATTCTAGCAAATTCTCTCATGATGGCAGGTTCATTCCCCAAATACCTACTAAAGTGGCCATCTTCAAATTGGGGTTTGTGGGGCCCTGTACACCAAGACTATTCATGTTGTTATTCCCATATTTTGTTTTAAAGGAATCGGTGTCCAGATCCTATACCTCCATATGTATTTCTTCCTAAACACTGATTTGAAAAAAATCAGGCCTGCAATTAGGCAAGGGTCATTCTCAGGTCTCAGTTCCCAGGTCCCTTTCTCTCCCTTTGCAAAAGACACATTCTCAGACCTCCTGAGTAGTAGGATGGTGGTTTGCCCAGGTAGCCAAAGCATGATGCCACACACAAGGACACTTAGAAATTTGGTGTTGAGAAAGCAAGTAACTAAAGAAGGGGCCACAAATTCTTTTGCAGCTCAAGTAGTTTCCACTTCTGTGCTATCAACAAAATTGAAGCAGGACTTAAGCCAGTTGTCAGCTGACAGATTATTAAAAATAATCTTTTGATGGATCACTATGTAATTTTTGGCAACTCAGAAGGAATTCAAAGAATTGAAGGACGCTGTTCCAACAAAACTTGCCTTCCTATTTATTTATGCAAACAAGATTCCTCTCAGCACTTATAACAAAAATAGGAATAGATTTTTGAAGCTGTGCAGTAATACTATTTGTGATAATTCAAAATAATTTTAATACTTAGGCCACTGGAAATTTTTAAAATATATTAATTTACATAGCTATTTTTGTTGTGGTTAATTATTATAGGGTGGTTATTAAAAGGACTTCTACCACAAAAAAATGTAGGATAAAATTCCGTGGAAAAAGTGGAATGGAGTTTCAGGCTTAAGGAACAAAAAATAATTGATTTAAATAACTTGTTTGTGTATTTTAAAAATGGGCAATGGAAGTTATCAAATTGCTAGGACAGTTAGAGTCCATTGGGTTCATTTAAAACAGTAATATAGTATTTTAAGTGACTAGATACACCAAAATTACATCCTTTTCAACTATGGAAACTTAGAAAATATCCAAAATGTATGGAGACATACAGCTTTTAAAAATTTCATTTTGAGAATGTAAGAGCAAGAAAGTCAGCTGGGCATGATGGCTCACACCTATAACCCTAATGCTTTGGGAGGCCAAGATGGAGGATCACTTGAGCCCAAGAGTTTCAGATCATCCTGAGCAACATAGGGAAACCCCATCTCTACACAAATATATTAGCCAGGTGTGGTGTCATGCACCTGTAGTCCTGGATACTCAGGAGGCAGAGATGGGAGGATTGCTTGAACCCAGAAGGTCAAGGCTGCAGTGAGCTGTGGTCATGCCGCTGCACTCCAACCTGAGCAACCAGAGCAAGACCGTGGCAGAAAAAAAAAAAAAAAAAAAAAAAGAGCAAAAAAGTCTAAAGCCCCTGGGGTGGAGGACAGCCACTTCCACAGCTCCTCACATTAGGACTTTCTTAGGAATTCAGGATTTAAATTGGCGTTAACCATCTTGATGCTGTGAAACGCTTTCAGCTTGCCAGTTTAGTCTATGCTCATCTCCAAGTCTCTCTTGAGACAATACAGACTTATTTTTTCACCTGTTTCAAGTTAGCACCCAGCCTCTGCAGCTTCAGCAGTAACTTCTGTTACTATTTGTACGGGGAGGCCCTGGCACAGTCCCCGACCCCCTGACCCAGACTTCCGCTCCAACATTCTTCCATGGTGGAGCTCTAACATGTGAGGATGAGTGGAGGTTATTGGAGTTGTTTAGTTTAGGAAAAAAAGACTCTGAGGTCTGAGGAATGGTGAGGACTGGGGACCCCCAACAAGAGAGATGGGGACCCCCAACAAGAGAGATAGGGACATCGTGTTCTTAAATACTTAAAAATCAGTTTTGTGAAAGAGAGATTAAGCTGATTAATAGAGGCCAGGCCCACAGGGAGGAAGTTTCAGGGTAATAAATCCTGGACAACCATGAAGCATAAGTACAACATTCAAATAAGAAAAACCATCAAGAGAGGACCAGGCATCTCACGAAGAATTGAGCGTGCTGTCCCTGGAAGAATGCAAGCAGAGGCTGGATTATCACTCTCAAGGATGCTATTTTGCCACCGGGTGGAGGGTGGGCTGTACCCCTGCTTGGAATCACTGGTGGTTCCCTGGTGGCTGCCCTCCTTACACCTGGCTTATGGTGCCCAAGAAAGCTTAGAGCTGTTGTCACAAATGCTGGATTGATAGCCTTGAGGGAGGAAACCCGCATCTTAAAGCTTGCTCCCTAGGAAGGTTTGATATCAGTTTCTTACAACTCAGTACGACTGTAAGTCATGTGCTTCCTTTGGGGGGTGTTTCACATAAACCTCGCCTTTAATCCGAAATGGAATGAGCGGCTTTGCTTCCTAGGAGGCATCCTGACTGCTGAAAAGGGGTGGTGGGGCTGGCTTCTTCTCTTTGAAGAAGAGGGAGGCATAACAGTGTGGTTTATGCTTTCGCAGAACCTCCAAAATTCCTGCCCCTAGAGGCTGTTCCCAGGGCTCACGGGCTGTATATAAATAACTGTAATGACACCTCACCGCCAACCCCAGAATGAAATGACGAGTCTATTGGAGCTTGGATGGAGAGGAGGGAGGAGAAAAATGAGGTGACATGGATCAGAGGAAATGTGATATCACCGTCGGCGAACGCACAGTCTCCTCCACACCCCACTAAAGTGTTCTGAGCCTCCAGTCCTCCAACAGACACTTGCCCCTCACCACAATCCGCTCTCACCTAAGCAGCTGCCGGTCCCTTTCCGGAAGATCGCAGAGGCCGCGGGAATGTTTTATCCCCAGCATCTCACGCCCTCTTCTGGACACTTTTCCCAACAGCTAGTTCTGTTTCTGCGTTTTCTCATTTTTCAATCCCTCTCACTTCACCTGAGAGGAAGTCTCCCCTAGAATCAGGTTGAAACATGGTCCCCACAGCAAGGCTTTGGTTTAATGGTTCCATTTTGATTTATTACCAGGTGATGTGGGGTGAAGGGTAAACTTTCTGAGCCAGGCAGGTGGGGAGAGATTGTGAAATTCTCTGCTACTCAAGCGGGTCTCGGGAGCCCCTATCATCTTCCTATTCCCAGAAATGCCCAGGCCAAGAGCTGCCGCACCGCCAACCACGGGGGTGACTTTGGGCGGTCCCGCTTCCTCTCTGAGCCTCTGATTTCTCATTAGTAAAATGAGAGGATTGGCTCTTCCATCTACCACTTTCAAAGATCAGGGAACTAGGGAAGATTTTCTGTTATATACTCTGAAATACTTCAGTCCCACTCAGTTAATTTGAGCTTAAATTCTAGGGGTGGCCAGGTGACAGGCTGTGAAGAATCTCCATTCCAGGGCAGTCAGCGGGCACATCCCAAAAGGCCACACTCTAGATGTAGCCACCACACATCCTTCTGCTATCACATTTCAATCAATCACCAAGTCTAGGCTAACAGACTGAATGTCAAATGAGTTTTTATTGGTGACTTGTGAAATTGCAGGATGCATGTTAGAAGTTGGATCTCTTTGGTTAAATGATGGGTATTCAAGATTTAGGGGTAGGCTAGAGACACTCCTCACTCTTGCCAGAACACGCCAGAGCAAGAATCTGGAGTGCCCTATAACCTGCACCGTGAGGGAGGGTGCCCAAGGCTGGATCCTAATTTGGCCTGGTGTCCAGCCGATGGTGGAAGAGGACATCTGGTTGTAAAAAGCTGACTAGAGGCACGAACTCCTGCCTCTGAATGCTGCAATGAATAAACCTTGTATACAGGCAGCCTCAAGTAACCCTGCCTTACAGGTGTGATCAGAACCCCTAAAAGGCAAGAGTGCTGAAACCTCATCAAGCTTACCAAGCCAGTTCTGGACCAGCTTGCCGCTGAAAGCTTGTCTAATAAGTGGCAGCACGTGGGCTGAATGAACTGCTTTCTCTATCACCTGTAGCCACCACAACCTTCTTGGGCAACTAATTGTTATCTACCAAAAAGAATCTAAATGTGGCATAGAATCCTAAGTCATTTTCTAACTCTGAGTCTTATATATTTCTGATTCCTTTAAACAAAAATTAATCTAAACATCATTTGTTAAACACCCACTATGTTTCAGACACTCCCTGAGATTACAGAGATTTACAGAAGAATAAAATGTCTTTTGGGGGCCCAGCCCAAACATACAGCTGCCTACTTGCCTTTTCCACATATATGTCTAAGGGTATCTCTGACTTATATTACCAAAATGAAAATCTTAATTTTCACCCCACATGCATGTTCTTCCCCAAATCTTAACCATATTGATACATAGCATCACCACTTACCATCAAGCCAAAATCCTAGGCTAGGCATCATCCTTGATTCCTCTATTTCCCTCAATTCTGTTTTTCTTTTCTTTTTTTTTTCTTTTGAGATGGAGTCTCACTCTGTCGCCCAGCCTGGAGTGCAATGGTGTGATCTCGGCTCACCGCAACCTCCGCCTCCAAGGTTCAAGCCATTCTCCTGCCTCAGCCTCCTGAGTAGCCGGGACTACAGGCACGCGCCACCATGCCCAGCTAATTTTTGTATTTTTAGTAGGACGGGCTGTCACCATATTGGCCAGGCTGGTCTCGAACTCCTGACCTCAGGTGATCTGCCCGCCTCGGCCTCCCAAAGTGCTGTGATTACAGGTACGAGCCACCGAGCCCGGCCTATTTTTTTTTTTTAATTTTTTTAAGAAATAGAGATGGGGTTTTACCATGTTGCCCAGGCTGGTCTCAAACTCCTGGACTCAAGCGATCCGCCATCTCGGCCTCCCAGACTGCTGGGATTACAGGTGTGAGCCACCGCGCCCAGCCCATTTTCCTCAATTCTCAATTCTAATCCATCAGCAAAGCCTAATAGTTCAATCTCCAAGGCACATCCCAAATCAGGCACCTTTTCCATCTCCAATGGTGCCACCCTCCACCAGCCCCAGCTATTTCCTGCTGGGCTACTGCAAAAACCACCTGCTTGGTCTCTCCACTTCCATTTATTTGACCTCATCTCTTCCTGCCCTTCTCCTTTCTTACTTTGAGCTCCCGACCTCAATCCCTTCTTTCTGTTCCTCAAACATGCTGTGCTTATTCTCACCTCAGGCTATTTGAACCTACTGGCTCCTTCCCTGGAAGGCTCTACCCCTGACATTCACCTCAGGCCCAAAATTTAAATAAGCACGAAGAAAACTTAGTACTCAAGACATTAGGACAATAATTTAATGCAATAGCAAAAAAAAAAAAAAAAAAAAAAGGTCCATGACGAAAAAAAACACAAATTTAAATAAAGACAGGATTCAGGAGTGCCATGCTGAGCCATATAGAATCCAAAGGCCAGAGGTAAAAATGTGTGCCCCTATATACATTTTTTTTTTGAGCTGGAGTCTCACTCCGTTGCCCAGGCTGGAGTGCAATGGCGCAATCTCGGCTCACCGCAACCGCCTCCCAGGTTCAAGCTATTCTCATGTCTCAGCCGCCCAAGTAGCTGGAATTACAGGCGCCCACCACCGCGCCCAGCTAATTTTTGTATTTTTAGTAGAGACAGGGTTTCGCCACATTGGTCAGATTGGTCTCAAACTCCTGACCTCAGGTGATCCACCCACCTCAGCCTCCCAAACTGCTGGGTTTACAGGCATGAGCCACCGCACTCAGCCTTGTATTTCTTTTTAAGAGGCAGGGTCTCACTATGTTGCCCAGCCTGGAGTACGGTGGCTGTTCACAGCCTCGATCAGGAATTTTGACCTGCTCAGTTTCTCACCTGGGCTGGTTCACCCCTCCTTAGGCAACCTGGTGATCCCAGCTCCTGGGAGTTCACTATGTTGATGCCAAACTTAGTGCAGACACCCGGTCGGCATAACACACTACAGCCCAGAACTCCTGAACCCAAGCAATCCTCTTGCTTTAGCCTCTGGAGTAGCTGGGACTATAAACATGTGCCACCATGCCCAACTGTGTGTGTGTGTGTGTGTGTGTGTGTGTGTGTGTGTGTGTGTGTGTGTGTGTATAGAGAGAGAGAGAGAGAGAGAGAGAGAGAGAGATGGAGTTTCGCTCTTGTTGCCCAGGCTGCAGTGCAATGGCGCGATCTCGGCTCACTGCAACCTCCGCATCCCGGGTTCAAGCAATTCTCCTGCCTCAGTCTCCCGAGTAGCTGGGATTGCAGGCATGCGCCACCACGCCTGGCTAATTTTTGTATTTTTAGTAGAGACAGGGTTTCTCCATGTTGGTCAGGCTAGTCTCAAACTCCCGACCTCAGGTGATCCGCCTGCCTCGGCCTCCCAATGTGCTGGGATTACAGGCATGAGCCACCGCGCCCAGCCCCAGCTGTATATTTTTAAAGGTTAACTTTTCCCAGGATCTTAAAGGAGTTAAAAAATATTGAAAAATTTTAAAGTGGGTTGTTAAAATGCACATTATGTTAAGCTTAAATATTTTATTATACTTGTGTTAAGGGATCTCCAGGACTCCAGGTTTGAGGATTTGCTAGAAGGACTCATAGAATTCAAAAAAGCTGTTATAGTCATGGTTTTGGCTTATTACAATGAAAGGATGCAGATTACAATCAGCAAAGGAAAAAAAGTGCACAGGGCAGAGTCCAGAAGAGATGAGACATAAGCTTCCATTGTCCTTAACAAGGAGAATTGTAGGGAGAGCACCCAGCCATGATGTGTGACAACATGGAGGAAGTATTGCCAAGCAGGGAAGCTCACCCAAACTTGCAAGGTTTTCACTGGGGGCCAGTCTTCATTTCTCCCACCTCCGGAGGTGAAATGAATACAGCATGGCCCAGGCTCCCAGGTGAACAACAACAGGTTTCAACAAAAATTACATCGTTAGTATAAATCCGGGATAGGCCAGGTGCAGTAGCTCATGCCTGTAATCCCAGTGCTCTGAGGGGCTGAGGCAGGAGGACTGCTTGAGGCTGGGAGTTTGAGACCAGCCTGGGCACAGAACAAGATCCTGCCTATACAAAAAATTTTTTTAATTAGCTGGGTGTAGTGGCATGTTCCCATAGTCTTAGCTACTCAGGAATCTGAGGCAAGAGGATGGCTTGAGCCCAGGAATTCGAGGCTGCAGTGAACTATGATCGTGTCACTGCACTCCAGCCTGGGCAACGGAGTGAGACTCCATCTCTAAAATAAAAAATAAGAAGCTATCTAGGGTAGTCCAAGTCTCTAGGAAGACAAAGACACTCATATCAGGCAGAATTCCAAGAACTCACAGGTTATATCTCCCAGGAGCCTCAAGGGCCCATCCTTTCTTTGGAATGTGCAGGGTTGGACACCTCAAGCCTGCTGAATTAACCTTTAACTGCATAATAACAAAACCAGAAGTTAGTATAACTTCACTGGCTTTAATGAAGCAAGCTCATCAATAATATTTTCTGGATCAATCAATAATATCTACTTCTGGAAAAAGTTAACCACTGAAGAAATACATTAAGGCATGTCTATACAGACACACGTTTTTCTTTTGGCCTCTGATTCCAACATGGTTGAGCATAGCACCGCCAGATCCTGTCTTTATTTAAAATTTTGATATTTCATGCTTTGTGGACTTTTTGCATTAATTTTGATTTTTAAAAATATTATTGATCCATAGACTGGGTGCAGTGGCGCTATAACCCTCAAGTCTGTGATTTCTCATCTTTCCAGCCTAATCAGAATAGTACATAATCAGGAAGGCCTCTGATAACCATATCTGTTATTGCATTCTCTCCATTTCTCTTTCATTGTATCACTTCACATTCTAAAATGATCTCATTTCTAGCTCATAATTTCCCGTCTACCCCTTCCACTCAACTCAAATACAGGCTCCCTGAAGCAGAGAGCTTGTCTGTCTTGCTCACTGCTAAACTCTCAGACGACAGAAGAGTGTCCCTCACATGGTTGATGGTAAAATGTCAGTTGCACTGACTCTGCATGAAGGCTGAAACCCTGCATGGTTACAGACACAAAGGGCAGCCACACAGCTGAGGTTTCTCCTGGTGTCGTTTATTGCCAAGCGGCCTCCATGGCTGGGGGATCCAAAGGCTAAAAGGACCCACAGAGATAAGTCTAGATGGAATATTTAAGCTGAAGGATACCTCTAGCTCTTTCCAATGTTACTGATTTAACAAGAGCTATTTACAGAGTGTGCCGTCAAGTTGCACTCATGTCAAAGTGCAGAAACTACTGGTTTGCATATTCAAACTTTGCATAAATCAACTTAGCTTCGGAGCTTATGAAGAGATACATTGGCCCTGGTTCTGGTCTGTCCTGGGGAAATGATTTATTCTTTTTCTATGGTGATTTGTATTTCTAGGTATCCATTATTAAAATATGAACATTACTAAAGGGAAAGTGCGTGAACAAAGTTATCCAACATTAACATTTTCATTTTCATGCCTGTGCGTCTGAGTGTTATTTCACTTTCTTGTACTTGGCTGGTCATAACTCTCCATTATCCCCAGGCTGAGTGTTGTTCCTGGGGTGTGACCCCCACTGTTGTCCTTATGGCCTCCTATCCCAGGGCTCCGAACACTTCCTAACTCCAGACATGCCATTGGCCAGGAATTCTCCTTCCTGTTTTCTAGACCTCCCCATGCACACACCCTCTAAGGGTTTCCATCTCACTTCGTAAGGACTTTGCCTTCTACTCTGAGTGAGATTCAACTCATGGATCTGGAAACAGACAGCATCTCACTCAGGGTACACAGCAAAGTCTTTAAAATGGCTTGGGTCCAACAGCCCCCTTATCCCCTCCTCTCCAGTCCCCTTGCTGTTCCTTGAATGCCTCATGGTCTGGCCAGCTTCAGTGCCTCTGCCTTTCCTGGCTTCAAGGTTTTCACCCTCTCACCTTCTCAGGGGTCTTCTCAGTGAGGGCTTCCCTGCTTGCCTCACTTACATTGCATGGCCCCTTGGCACTCCACATCCCCTGGCCCCTTTATTTTCCTCTATGTCATTATCACCATCTAGCATGTTATGTATTTATTTGGTTATTTTTTTCCCAATCCCCTTGCTAAAATATAAGCCGTTTTATTCTCTAACTTGTAAGGACTTCTTCAACTCCAGCCTGATTCTTTCCAGCATGCAGGATAGTTTGGATGATGTCTTGGTTTGCCAGAACTGCCATAGCAAAGAACCACAAACTGGGTGGCTTAAAATCACAGAAATTCATTCTCTCACAGTTCTGGAAGCTGGAAGTCCAAAATCAAGGTGTCAGCTGGGTCAGCCTCTTGAAACACGCAAGGAAGAATCTGCCTTTGCCTCTTCCAGCTTCTGGGGGTCTGCCCACTATGTTGGGCTTCCTGGGCTTCTGGGGTGTGACCCCCACCCTTGTCCTTACGGCCTCCTGTCTAGATGCAGCACTTCAGTCTCTTCCTCTGTCACAGATGGCGTTCACCTCGTGCATCTGTGTCTCTCTGTCTGTACCCCGCTTTGTATAAGGACACCACTCATATTGGAGTAAGGGCTCACTCTAATCCAGAATGATTTCTTTTTTTTTTTTTTTTCCTTTGGAGACAAGAGTCTTGCTCTTGTTGCCCAGGCTAAAGTGCAATGGCATGACATCAGCTCACCGCAACCTCTGCCTCCCAGGTTCAAGCGATTCTCCTGCCCCAGCCTCCCGACTAGCTAGGATTACAGGCATGCGCCACCATGCCCTGCTAATTTTGTATTTTTAGTAGAGATGGGGTTTCTCCATGTTGGTCAGGCTCGTCTCAAACTCCTGATCTCAGGTGATCTGCACGCCTCATCCTCCCAAAGTGCTGGGAGCCACCTCGCCCGGCCCCAGAATGATTTCATCTTAGCATTTATATCTGTAATGACCCTATTTTCAAATAAGGTCACATTCCAAAGTACTAGCAGTTAGGACTTCAACATATCTTTATGGAGAGATACAATTCAGCCCATAACAGGTGACGTCTGAGGGTGGTTTTGTCCAATGGCAGTTCCGTTCCACCAAGACAAAGATACGGGGCTGGAGATGTTGTTTCTGTTTGTTTGTTTGTTTGTTTTTTTAAATAGAGATAGGGTTTCCTATGTTGCTTAAGCTGGTCCTGAACTCCTGGCCTCAAATGATCCTCCCACCTCAGCCTCCCAAAGTTCTGGGATTATAGGCGTGAGTCACGATGCCTGGCCAGCTGCCATAGTTATATAAGACACAAAGTCTTCCTTCCTTTCTTCACCCATTTATTCAACAAACACTCCTAGAGCCAGGCATTTGCTAAGCACTGGAGAAAAAAAAAAAAAAAATGATAGGCAGGGCCTCTACCCCAGGGTGCTCCCAGGCTAGTGAAGAAAAGCAAATAACGTCACTACGTGATTAGTCCCAAGAGAGCCCACACAGACGGAGGTGGTGCCCCCGCTCCAGAGCCATCTATAAGCACCCACCTGCTGGTGCCTCCAGTAATCTTTGCATGCCCACCCTTGCCAGCCTGGGAGTGTGGGGAGGCATATCATTTAGGATTACATTTTTATGCTCTAGCTAAAAGTTTATGGTCTCCTTCTATTTTAACATGTGTTACTCCATAAATTAGGCTGAAAAATCCTCACACATCTAAGTTGTCATCGGACTCAAGCATTTTGCCACTCCTGCTCAAGCTGATCTTAAAGCTTATTCCGCAAGTGGTTGCAGAAGTAACTGTCCAGCTCCTGGCTCGCCACTCCTCAAACCCCAGGAACCGCTCACAGCAAGCCAGGCCCCAGGAGCTGCACAGTTTTAAAGGCAAAGTCAGTAAGTGGTCCCACCCAGTCTCGATGCTCCTCTCCCCTTGAACTTTACTCTACTTCCAGTAGTTGGGATCCTGTGTTATTCCTTACAACAAGCCTCTGTCAGTCTGGTCATATAACTCAATCCTTCTCTTGTCTCTAGTGCCCTCATCTTTATCCAATTCCCTGTTATGTCCAGGTTTCCTGGAGACCAGATTCACCGTACTCATCACAGTCTTCCCTCCATCTCTGATCTTATCTGTACACCCAGGTTTCATGACTTGGTCCCAATGTTTGCAGCAGATTCTCCTTGATGCCTGGACCTGCTCATATCTTGCTTCCAGATTCCTGCTGCTGTGATTTGCTCACCTGTCAGGATTCCCGTTAAGCATTGTTGGGACCTTCCCAGACTTCTTGCTTTCCCCAGGGGGCATCTGCCTGGATTTAGCATCAGGGGTTCTTAATCAATGTCCCAAGGCACACTAGAGGCAGCACTGTGAACTGTTCCTGTTGCGCCACCAAATGTGATTATGTAAATCACATGCCTCAAATGGAACACTTATTTTTGTTACCACTGAAGATACAGTTTTATGAACATGATGCCACTTGCTTCATCCGGGAGGTAAGAAATGGGATAAAATGTTTGCTAGAACATTCCAGGCTGGGAGTGTGGACAGTGCACTCAAGCACTCTACGCACATCCTGGTGATCAAGTGAGCCTCATGCTAGCCTGGATGCTTTTATAGACACTTGGAAGCATTGTGAGGCCACACAGTAATGGCCAAATTGTAATCCCCGCTGACTTGTCTAGCGATGTTTTGTGCCTTTTAATCCCTGCATATGTGTCAACAAATATTCTGATATTTAAAGTGTGACTTGAGACTGGATATGGTGGTTTACTCCTGTAATCCCGGCACTTTGTGAGGTCAAGGCAGGAGGATCACTTCAGCCTAGGAGTTCAAGATCAGACTGGGCAAATGTAGTGAGATCCCATATCTATAGAAAATGAAAAAATTAGCTGGGCATGGTGGCACACACCTATAGTCCCAGCTACTCAGAAGGCTGAGGTAGGAGAATCGACTGAGCCCAGGAAGTCAAGGCTGCAGTGAGCTGTGATCGTGCCACTGCACTCCAGCCTGGGTGACAGAGTCAGACCCTGTCTCAAAAAAATTACACTAAATTAAAGTGTGACTTGAAACCTAGACCAAAGAGTTCAAGAAACATAACAGGGTCAGGTTTGTCCTCCCGTAACTGAGCCCTGGAGCCATCAATCAGCCCCTTCTCTCTGAAGTTAATCAGTAGCATGGACTGGGATAGTGCTGGGTACATGGAAACCACTATCAGAAATTGAAATGCATGTTCCCTTGACCAGAAATTCCACTTTAGGAATTCACTTTCCTGATATACTCATAAATGTATACATATGGACTTTCATGTATATGTATTCACTTTCCTGATATACACACAAATGAGTCAACTGTGTGGATTTATTCCCAGCAACATAACTGGAAATAACAAAAGCCTGGAAACCACCCACATGTCCATCTCCAGGAGTGCCCTGGCGGCACAAAAACCTAAGGAGGTTTGTCTATGGAGGTACTGGCCCACATCTGGGTCATGGCCGCATCAGAGATTAGTTTGCCAGAACATTTCTGGTGAGGGTAGGGCATTTGCACACAGGACAGAGACAGGCTAGCTTGAGGACAGAAAAGAAAGGAGAACTAGCTGGAGTTGGAGGGAGGTGGTAACTAAGAGTCTCTGTGGGAGAAAAAGGGCATGAAAGGCATGCATCCAGGAGCGGGACCCTGCCCACTGGGCAGCCAGGAGCGGGACCCTGCCCACTGGGCAGCCAGGAGCAGCTTTACATACTGGGCTGGGAAGAGAGACAAATGGCATAAGAGGGGAGGGTGTCTGAAGGCGGACACAGGAACTGACAGAGAGAAAACTTGATTTTTATTTCCCCATTGTAACTTGGGTGGCTGGGAGACTCCTCTTGCAGGAAAGAGAATTTCACTGCTAAGTGATAGAAGAGGCCACCTCTTCCTGACAGCGGAGATACCTGTATTTACCCTTGATTTTGGCCAAAAGGCCAAGAAGCAATTGGAAATGTCTGTATTTAGCACACATTGTTGGGAAAGCGCATTCAATCTGAGTGATTTCGTCCCTTGCATTTTTGCTGCACGTGAATTTCTCTAGTTCTTGGCCCCAGACTTGGAATTTGACTAGTAGCATTTACCATGAAATGATTTGTTATTTTTTTTAATTGCCCTAAATCCTTGCCTGGATCCATTTTTCCCTCCAGGGTTTTCCACAAATCACTCTTGAGCTGCCTCCAGCACCTCTCATCTGACTCTGCAGTTGGTCCTTTAAGAAAACAGCTGGGGTGGCCACAGCTGGCTCCTGAGAGAGAGGCCTTGAAAGCCAGGTCCTGCAGGGGCAGAGCAAAGTAGCTCAGTTTCCAATGCAGGGAGAGGCATATGCCCACATGCATATTAGGGCATGATTAGTGGCATGCTAAGTTCACACACATACACACAGACACACACACCCCAGGCTAGTCCACTGCAGACTGACCACTCTGCGAGAAAAAAATGGTACCTCTCTCCCAGTCTTGCTTACACTGTAGCTGTAAATGTAGAGTTGAGAATTGAATTCATTCACCACTCCCAGACTTTTTCTTCTCCACCTCCTCTTCTTCCATATGGCTCAGGACCATTAAGCATTTATTCAAAGCCAACCATGTGCTCGGTGTTCATTTTAAATACATGGCCACATTTTCACATGAAGATTCCCACCAAAATGGGATTTTTATTTTTTGCTTTTGCTTATTGATTGAACTACTTATTCCCTGCCAGTGATTTAAGAGACTATAAATCATGTAGTTCAAAATTCTGCAAGCCCCCAAAAAAGTTTCTAGAAGCACCGCTTCAACGTGGCACCTTAGAAAGGGCATGGAATTTGGAGCCAAATATGCTGAGTTCAAATCTTGACCTTCCTACCTGTGCCATCTGGAGCCAGGGACTTAGTCACTCTGGTCCTGGGTTTCTTCCTTTGTAAATTTGTTTAATAATCTTTTCCTACAAAAGAAAGGATACACTGTGGCATACTGAAACACAATGAAACATTACCCAGTACTCACAAAGAATGAGCTGCTAAAATATGCAGCAACATGATGAATCGCATAGACGTTATGTTGAGTGAAAGAAACCAGGCACAGAGGACTGCATTCTGTATGATTCTGTTTACATGAGGTCCAAGAGCCAGTAAGACGAATGGATGGTGTTAGAAGTCAGAAGAGTGGTTATTTCTGAGGGTACAATGACTGGAAAGGGGTGCGAGAGAACCTTGTGAGATGCTGGAAATGCTCTGTATCTTCAGCTGGTGGGGCTATACAGGAGCAAACATAGGTAAAACTTCACCGAGCTGTACACTTGACACGTTTTACTGCAGGCATGTTATACCTCAATTTAAAAAAGGAAAAGCATCCCTGTCTAGTGCCTATGGGCTATGGTGAGGACCAAGTAAAACTAGACAGGCTTGCAAAACACCAAACAAATGTGCATTGCTATTGTTAAGGAATAATGATGGTATCAAAAAGATGTTAGATCCTTGAGGGAAAAAAAAAATTGTTCTTCCAGACCAGAATGAACTTAACTAGGAATAGGAACTGAGCACTTCTGGGAAATTACACAATTTCACTGGAAGAATATGATACGTATTATGGGCTGCAATGCTTCAGTTGTTGAGATACAGCACTTAGCATTTGTAGAGTGTCAGCCCTCTGCTGTATCATCTCATTTAATTTTGCAACAGTCAAGGCGGGGTTGACTCTGCTGCTCTGGATAATATGGCCTCTCGACTGGACTTCGACGCTGCTAAGGCTCTGCAGGCACCCTGCTGCCTGTTACTAATGGTATGGCATCCTCTTCCTTAAGCTATGAGTCCAAATGGTTACCTCTAATAGTGTAAACAATACAGTCAAGACCGTGCCCTTAGTGAGAAAGGAGGTGCAATAGGTTGGTTATGAATCATGCCCAATGTGGGGTCTGCAGTTACTGAAATTCTGCAGGCAATTAATTTCTCTTGAAGTCTGGTGAGATATAGGAGACTCCCTTTTTCTCATTTGTGAATGGGTCTTTCTGGTCTGTCTGAGAATGAATGCTCTGATCTCCTGCCCCCAAGATAGATTTCTCCAACTGAGTCAAGTCCATTTCTCACTGTGACCTGCCCCAACACTCAACTCCAAATGCCTTCTTCCTTCTCTAGGCCATCGACAGTCCACCCAACCTGTAAGTCCAGCTCCAGTGCACCTTTTTCCTGGAAGACTTCCAGAACTGATGGTCCCAGCCATGATAAACCTCTCCCTTTTCCAAAAAAACCCAAGCAGCAGTGGGGTGACTCTAAAGTGTGACTTGCATAGTACCGCCCTCTGTCAAGTTACCAAAAGCTCCTCCTCCAAGCCACTCAAAATAAACATAAAATCTAAACAAAACAGCATACTGCTATTCAAATGCAGCCTCAAGAAACATTCCGTAACACTGTCTTCCAGCCAGATGCCCTTTTAAACGCAGGCTACATACAAATTCTGAAGCCTTCTTAGCACAAGTAAGTCTGTTGCATGCACTTACTGTATTTCACACTCATTAGATACTGACTTGCATTATTCTTAATTATTTCTTGCCCTAGGTTTTGATCTTCAGTGAGACTACAAATCCCACCAGGGCAGAAATTATGTTGTTTTTACTCTGTATGCCCCATAGGGCTTAGCAGAGGATTCACACAGCTGAGATTGCACTAGTTACCAAAAAGTTTTGAGATGCTCTGCTAAAAATATACTATATACATTCAGCAAATGAATTTTATTCATATTATTTGTGGTAGCAATGCTGATAATGATAATGAATACTTTTTAGTGTCCTTATAATTGTATTTGTTATTGATTTCTCCAGTTGTTAAGTGCAATTTATAAAAAGCCAACTGGACTTTAAACTGCACTGATGCTATTTTCCAAGGTAGTTTTGTACTTTTTCATTACATGTTTAAAAACTGTACTCAGCACATTTTGTAGGCTGATGAAATAAACTGCTCAAAAAAAGAAAAAGAAAAAAAGGAAAGAAAAACCCCACTGGCATCTGTAGCATTCACATTAAAAAACATGTTTCATTTCCAATCACACACCTCCCCAGTTTAGAATAAAGTTATTTCCCCTTCTGTCCAAATTGCAATTGCAATTTATTTACACACTGGGTAATTAGTGTTTTTCATATTCTTCCTTGAGTGGACAGCTGTGAGGTTAGTATTAACCCTGTCTATAGCACAGGTTCACTGTTCTTTATCCAAATCCCTTGGGGCCAGATGGTTTTTTTTTTTTGGAATTTTGCATTTTTTTGATTCTAGAAAGGTGGTATGATGCCTAAACTATAGATTTGATAACACTTCCTGCCAGAGCTGGGGCGGTGGCCGGTAATCAAAATCATTAATAGTGCTATAGTAAAATCTAGTGAGATAATTTTAAGTAGCTTTACTCCTGTTCAGGTCAAACTTTGCTGCTAAATGAGGGTTGGCATCACACCTTCTGGTTTCAGAGCTTTTTGGGTTTTGCAGTTTTGAGTGAGGGCTGGCAGACCCTGGCTATCTTCTCCGGTGTACATGGACCAGGATTGGCTTCAGGATTTGTCAGAGATTTCAGATCCAGGGCCCCAGCAGCATCACATCTTTCATTCACCTGGGGATTACAATTCAATGTAGTCAACATTTGTTGAGGGGTTTCTGTGTGCCTGGCGCTGTTCTAGATGCTGCAAGAGATTTAAAGGAGAATGAAATAGGTCTCTGTATTAGTCAGCTTGAATTGCCATAACAAAGTTCCACAGTCTAGGTGGCTTAAACAACAGACATTTATTTTCTCATAGTTCTGGAAGCTGGAAGATCAAGGTGCCCGCAGAGCTGGTTTCTGGGGAGTCCTGTCTGCAGTCTTCTCACTGTGTGTGCAAGAGAGAGCTCTGGTGTCTCCTCCTTTTATAAGGACACCAGCCATTTGGAGCCCATTAAACCTTCATAACCTCCCTGAAGGCTCCATTTGCAAATATAGTCACATGGAGGGCAGGGCTTCAGCAGATGAATTTTGGGAAGATACAGCTTAGTCCCTAGTACCCTTTCCCTCCGACAGCTCATGGTCTAGTAGTGGATGTAGGTCGGATCCCAGCTGACCTGATAAAAAAGAGAAAGAGCTGGAGAGAGTAGGGTGGCAAGCAGCCTTTAGGATGTCTGGGTAGCCTGAGTAGATGGTGTTGAGTTGGGCTCTCAGGAGAGGAAAGGCTAGAATCCACTGGGTGGCTGCAGGAGGGAGACAGCACTCTCAGTGAAGGCTTAGATGTGGGGAAATGGTGGGGCTGTCCGTTTGGAGACCAGTGACTGTCAGTTCAGCACAGCTGGATATGGGCTGCTCAGATTATCACAAAAATGAGCTAACAGTGGCCCCTGTGCATTGGCACCAAGGTTGTTTATTTATTTACTGTTGGCTGAGACTCATTAGATCAGCCCGCTGACACCACATGCAAATGTTGATATATTCAATTTTAAATATAGCCCAAACAAGCAAATGTTTAGCCATCTACAGCCTGCCTGCTTTGCATACCCGGTGCAACTTCATCCCACAGCTGTCCCCTGTTGATAAGATAGGCCTGGCAGTAGTGAGGTCCCAAACAGTGTGGCCCTGGGATCTCTGAACCCAAAGACGCCCCACTGGGCTGCCTGGTGATACATCCTCCTGTCTCCAGGAGCTCCCCTGTCCTCCTCCCCTTCTGGATGGTGGCCCCCTCATCTCCATAAACCTCCAGGGCTTATGTGGGGTTGAAGAGCGAGACATTTTGCCCCTTCCTGTCTTCTGGTCATTAAGTTAAAGATCACACCTTTGACGGTAGGCTTCCCTCTGCCTCTCTGCCAGGCTTAGAGGGATTTGAGGCTGATCAAGGAGAAAGATATGACCACAAGGTGGCAGCAGCAAACACAGGTGCTTAATAGAGCTTTGGACAGGGTGGCTTAGGAGGGAGTCCCTCACAGCCTCTGTACGCCTCCCCACCTGGTGTGGGGGGTCAGTGCCCCTAGAGACAACCCTTGACCAAAGCGGGCAAGAGTGGGGAGATCAATGCCCCAGCATTGTGCACTTGTGCACTTCAAACCTGAGAGGCTTTCTAGACAGTTCCTCAGCAGGTCCCCAGGTGCAATGAGACCCAGTTATCTGCAGTGACAACCTCTCTGTAGCACATTCTTGTCATGGTTCCTTCCCTGCAGCCTCCCTACCTCTGCTTCCTGGATCACCGACCACATAATCTAACTGCACCCAAGTCCTCATCTCGGGCTCTGCTTTCGGGAGAACCAAACCCAAGATGAGTTCTCATCTATAAAGGGAAGGATTTGAACTACACACCCTCTCAGGTCCCTTTCAGCTCAGATTTTAGGGAAGAAAAATGAATCCCAGAAAGCCCAACCTGAAGTCACACATATAGGGCAAGAACCTAGCCTGAAACTGTCTCGCTATGTCCATTTTCCCAGAACTATATCTACAAAGTCATTTCAAATAAAAGTCTCACACAGCAGTGCTTGGAAGCACTAAGCTAATAACCCTCAGCCTCTACCCAAAACACATGTCTTAGCACTTTACAGAAAAAAAAATGAAATTTGGAGGCAGCTTAGGCTCTCAGAGCCCTTGTCCAGCTGACAACTTCACAAGAGGCATAAATGGAATCATATCTTTTTACTGTTCCCTGTGCTAACTGCGATAAAATTCCAGTTATCTCAGGGGCCTTTCTAGAGAGGAAGATATTCTTTTTATTAGATGAAATTCTCATCTATATTCTGAGAGGCTGTTTGCCTCATATATGTAAGGTAATCAAAATATCAGAAGGATGGTTTATAGAAGGAAAAATATTCATCCCTGTGTGTAATTTATGAAATGTGCATGCATTGGTGTATTTGATGGATCTGCACCAAATGCTATGTTAGCAAGCATAAAGGTTTGGACAGAGACCACAAAATGATGGCAAGGGAGTGAAAATGCCAAGAGCATTGCTAAACAGCAAGCCTTAAAGGGCATATTGATTGATTAAGAGTACTTTGATACCAAATTAGATTTTGGTAAGAAATCATGATAGTATGTGATGGAAAAAGTTACTGGGGGAACCCGCCCCCAGTATTTCAATGTAGGTTCTTTCTATTTTCCATAAGTGTCAGCTAGCTGAGAAATAAAGAGAGACAATATAAAGAGAGGAATTTTACAGCTGGGCTGCCAGGGGTGGCATCACATATCAGTAGGACCATGATGCCTGCCTGAGTCTCAGACCAGCAAGTTCTTATTAAAGGTTTCAAAAGAAGAGGGGGCATAAGAACAAAGAGTATGTACAAAGATCACATGCTTCAAAGGGCAAAAAGCAGAACCACTGATAAGGGTCCAACAAAGATCACATGCTTCTGAGGGAACAGGGCAAAGGGCAAAAGCAGAACCACTGACAAAGGTCCAACAAAGATCACAAGGCAAAGGGCAAAAGCAGAACCACTGACAAGGGTCTATGTTCAGTGGTGCATGTATTGTCTTGATAAACATCTTAAACAACAGAAAACAGGGTTTGAGAGCAGAGAACCGGTCTGACCACAAATTTACCAGGATTGAGTTTTCCCAACCCTAGTAAGCCTGAGGGTTCTGCAGAAGACCAGGGCTTATCTCAGTCCTTATCGCAACTGCATAAGACAAACATTCCTAGAGCGGCCATTTATAGACCTCCCCCCACGAATGCATTCTTTTCCCAGGGTATTAATATTAATATTCTTGCTAGGAAAATAATTTAGCTATGTTTCCCACTTGCATGTCCATTTATAGGCTCTCTGCAAGAAGAAAAATATGACTCTTTTTGCCTGACCCCGCAGGCAGTCAGACCTTATGGTTGTCTTCCCTTGTTCCATAAAAATCTCTATTATTCTGTTCTTTTTCAAGGTGCACTGATTTCATATTGTTCAAACACGCATGTTTTACAATCAATTTGTACAGTTAACACAATTATCACAGTGGTCCTGAGGTGACGTGCATCCTCAGCTTACGAAGATAACAGGATTAAGAGATTAAAGACAGGCATAAGAAATTATGAAAGTATTATTTGAGAACCGATAAATGTCCCTATTAAGATGAAATCTTCACAATTTATGTTCCTCTGCCACAGCTCCAGACGGTCCCTCCGTTTGGGGTCCCTGGCTTCCCGTAACATCTCTCCCTTTCTTTTTATATAAATGTGCCATGGCAATGAAGCCTTGTTCGTTCTCTCGGTTTTGACACAAGATTCTTTGACTGGTCCAGCATACTAAAAACAAGCCGATTAAACAGAGAAATGTGATTCCAAAATTTACTACAGTGGGCCCCCAATAGACTTAATCCAAGTCGTGGGGTTTAGTCCAGAAAGACTTTGTGCCACCTGCTCTAACGCCTCAGCTCCAGGCACAATGGATAAATGAGCTTGAGAGCCTTCAAATATTTGTTTCTTTAATTTAGTTATGTCCAAGGATAAATTATCTTCCCTACCCAGCAGGTGCCCTTTGACCATTTCCCATGAATGATCAGTCGATCAGTCGATCAGTCTCATTGTAGGAATATGGTGTGATACAGAAATCAGAAGTATTCCAATCACACTGCATTTGCATGCGACGTTCGAGACTCATTAGCCGATCTCCAAGCCAAATAACAGACTGTCTTAAATCATTAATTTGATTAGCTAATTTTTGATCAATGCCCTGTGAGAATTCCACATTTGGGTGGAACTGGCTTGCCAATCATTAACAAAATGAGCCATTTGAATAGACTGGTGTAATGCCACTCTGGCAGTGGTGGCCAGTGCAGTGACTGTAATTAGGCTCATGATCACAGTGATTAAAGTGAAAACAAATCTCTTAGATCTTTTGAGAATTTGTTGTAACCCTTCATTAATTAAATGTACTGAGGGGGAAGATTCCCAAGGTCTGGGTAAAGTTACCAGTATCCAGATTCCTTCTCAAGCTCGAACCAACATTACACTTTTCCTGAAGTCAAAATAGGAGTTAACACAAGTGTATAAATGACAATTAATGCATTGGACAGTTTGATTTTTCATCAAAATTTTTATATTTCCCACTAACAGCATGTAAAGAGGCTTAACACAACTCTGTATAGGAATAGTCAGGCTGGAGGTAAACAAAGCAGAATGTCTGAATCTATGTTGATACAGAGGGAGACGAGCGGCAGTGGCAAAACTGGATGTTCTCCACCATAAAGAAGCAATCCAAGGTGCCCAGGATGCTGAAGAGGTAGAGGGGCATACCTGGGTCGAGAATAATTATCATAATGCCAATCGGAATCCCATAAAGGAGGATGGGCATCAAAAAGAGGAAGAGGGTTCAAAGGGGATTTATCATGGGGTTCAGAATCACGGATGCGAGGGGCAGTAGTGGGGACAACAGACAGGAAAGTTTCCCCTTCTCATAATCATAGTCCAGACATGGCAACAGCCAATTTCCAAAGTTCTGGGTGTTCTGGGCTCAGAATGGGGAATATCATACGAGGCCTTGGCAGGGGTGGGGTAATGCCCTTATCTTCCCATTTTAAGGGAAAGAACAAGCTGAACCTCCTATGCAAAGTAGGATGGTGATCCTCGTCCTCCCAATAAGAAATAAAATAAGTAGCCTCCAGGCATTCCCTTCTGCCAGAGGAGCAATTGCTTTTTAAATAGCCCTTTGGTGCCCAGTCTATTATTAAACCATATGAGTCATTTTTTAATCCTACTGCATGTGAGTTAACACAATCTTCCCAAATTAAACTTTTAGATAAGGCCCTCAAAATTTTTAGGACATGGTTTTCCCACAGGTTTATATCAAAAGTATGGGGTATCTCCTATTACTCCCCCTTTCATTTGTCTTAAAGGAGAAAGGGAGAGGCCAGAGACCAAATGGCTCCATTCCCCTGTGGCTGATCTCTTCGGAAGGTAAGCAGCCCAGACTTGAGTTTCTAGATGGATACAACCAGGTGCATGTCCGAGGCACAGAAGAAGGTATTTATAACCCATAGTAACATTAATTGCAGTGCCTTCTTCTCCTGGTTGAGCAGGGCAATGGTCATCTGTAGCTCCAGGCATCCACACACTATCATTAGTATAGATCTCTGCAGGAACATCCATCTAGGTGAGAGGTCGAATAAGTGGAGGAAAAGGCACATAAGCCCAATAAGAATAATAATTTACCAGGGCTGAGTTTCCCCAACCTTAGTAAGCCTGAGGGTTCTGCAGAAGACCAGGGCTTATCTCAGTCCTTATCACAACTGCACAAGACAGACATTCCCAGAGTGGCCATTTATAGGCCTTCCCCCAGGAATGCATTCTTTTCCCAGAGTATTAATATTAATATTCCTTGCTAGGAAAAGAATTTAGCAATATGTTTCCTACTTGCATGTCCATTTTATAGGCTCTCTGCAAGAAGAAAAATATGGCTCTTTTTGCCTGACCCTGCAGGCAGTCAGACCTTATGGTTGTCTTCCCTTGTTCCATAAAAATCACTATTATTCTGTTCTTTTTCAAGGTGCACTGATTTCATATTGTTCAAACACACATTTTACAATCAATTTGTACAGTTAACACAATTATCACAGTGGTCCTGAGATGATGTATATTCTCAGCTTACGAAGATAACAGAATTAAAAGATTAAAGACAGGCATAAGAAATTATAAAAGTATTATTTGAGAACTGATAAATGTCCATATTAAGATGAAATCTTCACAATTTATGTTCCTCTGCTGCTGCTCCAGCCAGTACCTCTGTTTGGGGTCCCTGACTTCCCATAACAAAAAGTACCAGACCAAGACACAGGAGATTTCTTTGGGCTTCTGTTTCTTGCAAAGTCAAAGACAAAGACCAAAAAAAATTTTTTTCAGAGGCAGGGTCTTGCTCTGTCACCCAAACTGGAGTGCAATGGCACCATCAGATCTCACTACAGCCTTATCCTCCTGGGCTCAAGTGATCCTCCCATCTTAGCCTCCCAAGTAGCTGAGACTTGTTTCCAGACTATATAAACAACTCCTCCAACTCAGTAATAAGAAGACAACCCAATTAGAAAATAGGGGAAAAGATCTGAATAAATACTTCACAAAATAAGACATATGATGGGCTAAGGAGCTCATGAAAAAAATGCTCAACATCATTAGTCATTAGGAAAATGCAAATTAAAACCACAATGAGATACTTTCCACAGTCACTAGAATTGCCAATACAAGTGCTGACAAGGATGTGGGGAAACTGGAACCTTCATATATTGCAGTGGGAATGTAATATGATGCAGTCACTTGAAACAGCCTGGCAACTTAAGTGAAAAACACCATAAGACCTAGCAATTCCATGTCTACGTATCTAACCAAGAGAAATGAAAGTGTATGTTCACACAAAGATTTGCGTGTGAATGTTCATAGCAGCCAAAACTTAGAAATAATGCAAATGTCCCTGAACTAGTGAATGGATGTATAAACTGTGGTATATCCATACAATAGAATACTACAGAAATCAAAAGGAATAAACTACAGATGCATCCAGTATCATGATGAACCTCGAAAACATGTTAAGTGAAAGGCAAACATGAAAGAGTACATATTGAATGATTCCGTTAATATGAAATTTGAAGAAAAGACAACTATGGAGACACAAGTTGGTCAGTGTTTGTTTGGCACTGGGTAAAGAAGTTGGGTTTTGTGCAAACATGCACAAGAAAAGTTTTCGGGGTGATGGAAGCATTCTAAAACTAGATTGTGCTGATGATTGCAAAGCTCTAAATTTACCAAGAATCACTTTATAAATCACTCACAATGGGCAGACTTCATGGTATGGAAATTATACCTCAATATAGCTTTTAAAATACTGTCTAAAAGAATAAATTTCTCTAGAATTTTTACATAAAACATTGGCCGAGCTACTAGAAATAAAGCACTGTTTTATTTAGAAAGTAATATCCTGCAGAAAGCTTCTCTGAATATCCCATGGAGATGATGTAATGAATCATGTGAATATGCAGAAGAAAGATGAGCATTTACCAAAAGGAGTTAATAGGTTTGATTTTTTAAAAAAGAGTTTCAAGATCAAGTGAGTATGAGTAAGAGAGGAATAAACAAAGGTAACTAGGTTTCATTACTTTAGGGTTTCCTAGAGTTTTAAAATATTTCATTGTGTCTAATGACTCCAGGAAAATATGTAAATTTCAGACCTTTCCAGATTTGTTTTTCACAAAAACTGGTATAACACAAGACATATTTTGATATATGAAAAACACAGTGCAGTGCAGAGATAGAATGCCAAATAGAATACTGACGAGAATTACCCAGTAACTTGTTAATTTCTTTGACTTCATTTGGCTAACATCTCCAGGTTCACAGCTTGAGAGAGATGTCAAGTGTTTCCCACCACAGAGGCAGTTTACTGGTTTGTTGCTCAAACCAAAAGTTTGGAGTTCTATTTTATGACTTTCTTTCAAACCCTACACTCAACATGTACATCCATCAGGACATCTAGTTGGCTCTACCTTTAAAATAGAATCTGACCTCTCTCACAGTGCCCAAGATACAACCCTGTATTAGTTTTCTATTGCTGCCTAATGATATACCCCAAAACTTAGTTGCTTAAACCACAATAAACGTTTGTTGTCAGTTTCTGTGGGTTGGAAATCAGGAACACCTTGGCTGAGCAGTCTGGCTCAGAGTCTCTAATGAAATTGCAGTCAAGTTGTCAGCCAGGGCTGTAGTCATCTGAATGCCTAACTGGTGCTGGAGGATCTTCCGAGGTTGCTCGTGCACATGGCTGGCATGCTGTGCTGCCTTTTGGTGGGAGGCTTCAATGTCTCCCCATATGGGCCTCTTTGAAGGCCTTCTTGAGCATCCTATCCTTACCAGCATAAGTGACTGACTGAGCTGCAGTGTCTTTTATGACCTAGTCTTGGAAGTTATACCCTGTTCTGTTGGTCCCACAGATCAGCCATGATTCAGGGAGGTTGGACATAAATACAGAAGAAAATCATGGGGAGTCATCTTGGAGGCTGGCTACCACACTACCACCACCTCTTACCTGGATTATTGCAATCACTTAACATTCTTTTTTTCTTTTTTGAGACAGAGTCTCACTCTGTCACCCATGCTGCAGTGCAGTGGCACAATCTCGGCTCACTGCAACCTCCGTCTCCTGGACTCAAGTGATTTTCTTGCCTCAGCCTCCCAAGTAGCTGGGATTATAGGCGCACACCATCACGCCTGGCTAATTTTTGTATTTTTAGTAGAGGCAGGGTTTCATCATGTTGGCCAGGCTGGTCTCGATCTCCTGACCTCAAGTGATCCACCTGCCTTGGCCTCCCAGACTGTTGGGATTACAGGTGTGAGCCACCATGCCTGGCTGCAATCACTTAACATGCTTGTTTCTGTCTCCCTGATGTCTATCCTAGACATAGCAGCCAGCAACCCTCTTATATCATATTGTGTTGCTCCTCTCTTGAAAACCGTGTAATAGCTTCCTTTAGTGAAGGAAAAGCCAGCCTTTACCGTGGTTCCAAGGCCTTACATCATCTGGCCCCAACTACCTTTCTGATTAATCTCTTTTCACTCACTCTACTCCAGCACAAATATTATGCCTCAAATGCACTCAGCAGGCTTCTGCCCAAGGGACCTTGCGCTGGCTTTTTCCTCTGCCTTAGATAATTACCCTGCAGATAATCCATGGCTAGTTCATTCAGACCTCTCTTCAAGTATCAGCTGCTCAGAGAGGCCTTTTCTGACCATCACATATAAAATGAAACAGCACACCTGCCATTTCCAGTTTATGGCACTTAACACTTATTTCCTGTTTCCTCCACTAGTATGTAAGCTCAACAAGAGCAAGGGGTATGTTTTGTTTTTGCTGAAGTCTTAGGATCTAGAATAGTGCCTGACCCATGGGAGACACTGAAAACATTTGTTTAATGACTAAATAGGTGGGTTAATGAAAGTGGCTGTTAATTCCAGTTCTGCCTACAAAAACGCTCTCTTCACACTGAATTATGTATATGAGAGAGAAGAGAAAGGAAGGAAGAAGAAACGGGCATATGGGTAGATAGTTGTCAGCAAATGGAGCTAGTCATAAGTGAGTTAAAAAAGGAGGCAAAGGGGGCAGGAAAATAACATGAGATTAAGTAGATCATTTGGATTTGTAAGTCTGTGAACTCCAAAATAGGCACAGGTTTATTCAAAGGAAGAAAATTATGTTCAATTAATTACACAAACTCAGGGAAAAAAAGAAAAGTTTATCCAGGAGTTAAAAGAAGCATACAAGCATACTGTAGTTAAAAATATTAAAAGACCAAGAAAAGATATATTGATGCTCACGGAACTACGGTGGAAGCTTACTGGGGCATGCCTTGCGCATGGGATGAATGTTTTGAGGCAGCACTTGATGGGTGGACAGGACCTCCTGGACCTTGTCCAAACACATCTTGTTTGCTGCTATACCTGCTTCAAACTCTCGGCGTTTCTCTTCCTTCTCTGCTTCTTGGGACTGCTGCTGGTAGGCGATTTGCATCTGAAGTTGCTTCCTGTACTCCTGGGCTAAACGTTGGCGTCTAAAGTATTAGAAGTGTCAAAGCATAAAATTATAAAAGTAAGCATTTAGATTTATTCAGAGCATTACAATTAAAATATAATTTGTAAAGTCAAATTAAATTCCCATTAAAATCAGGGTGAGTGGAGAAGAAATAGATGAAAAACTCAATAATGGGTTTCTTACGTAATAATCATTAATATAATCCTAGGACAAATATTGATTTTAGAGAGGAAATGCTTCTTCCCTGCTCGTAATGTTCACTGCTATGTGGTAATGGTCCTTGGTTTGCCTCCATCCCTTCCCTTACTCTTCTCTATGGGTAAAATTGGAGAGGATAAGCAAACTGCTCAATTCAACTTTTCTCCTTTTTTTTTTTTTTTTTTTTTTTGAGACGGAGTCTCGCTCTGTCACCCAGGCTGGAGTGCAGTTGCGTGATCTCAGCTCACTGCAACCTTCGCCTCCTGGGTTCAAGCAATTCTCTGCCTCAGCCACCCAAGCAGCTGGGATTGCAGGCGTCCGCCACCACACCTGGCTAATTTTTGTATTTTTAGTAGAGATGAGGTTTCATCATTTTGGCCAGGCTGGTCTCAAACTCCTGACCTCAAGTGATCTGCCCGCCTCAGCCTCCCAAAGTGCTGGGATTACAGGCGTGAGCCACCACACCTGGCCAGCTTTTCCCCTTTCATCTCGGAGGCTGCTCCGCCTGCTTTCTGCTCTGCTGTAGATCAAAGGGCCACATCCCCGCACAAGAGGCCTGCAGTGATCTCATGCTGCTGGGGACTGGGTGGGTAAGTTAGCCTTATCTTATCATTCTGTTCAGTATTAACTAGATAATTTCTTGCATAAATAAGCCACATTTTAAATATGTGACAGTTTTTTTATTTATAGTATAATTTTTATTGTAATAAAAAACACATTATGATGGGCATGGTGGCTCATGCATGTAATCCCAGCACTTGGGAGGCTGAGGTGGGTGGATCACCTGAGGTCAGGAGTTCGAGACCAGCCTGACCAACATGGAGAAACTCCGTCTCTACTAAAAATACAAAAATTAGCTGGGCGTGGTGGTACATGCCTGTAATCCCAGCTACTCAGGAGGCTGAGGCAGGAGAATCCCTTGAACCCAGGAGGCGGAGGTTGCAGTGAGCCAAGACTGCGCCATTGCACTCCAGCCTGGGTAACAAGAGTCAAACTCCATCTCAAAAACAAACAAACAAACAAAAAACAAAACAAAAAAAATTACATAGGTTATACACCTAATAATCCCAGCACCTTAGGAGCCCAAGACAGGAGGATCACAGGAGTTTGAGACCAGCCTGGGCAACATAGGGAGACCCGATCTGTATAAAAAAATAAAAAACTAGCCAGGCATGGTGGCATGTGCCTGTGGTCGCAGCTGAAGTGGGTGGATTTTCTGAGCCCAGAAGGTTGAGGTTTCAGTGAGCCATGATCACACTACTGCACCCCAGCCTGGGCAACAGAGCAAGACCTTGTCAAAAAACAAAAACAAAAACAAACAAACAAACAAACCCACATAACAAATTTACATCTTAACCATTTTTAAGCATACAGTTCAGTAGTTAAGTCTCCATATTGTTGTAAAAGAGATCTCCAGGACTTTTTCATCTTGCAAATCTGAAACTCCCCTCCCCTCTTTCCTCCCCACAACCCCTGGTAACCACCATTCTACTTTATGTTTCTATAAATCTGACTACTTTATATGTCTCATAAAAGTAGAATCATACAGTATTTGTCTTTTCGTGACTGGCTTATTTCACTTAGCATAATGTCCTCCAGGTTCATCCATACGGTGGCATGTGACAGGATTTCCTTGCTTTTTAAGGCTGAAAAATATTCCATCATAAATATATACCATGTTTTGTTTATCTATTCATTTCATTAATAGACCCTTGGGTTGCTTCTACCTCTTGAATACTGTGAATAGTGCTATGAATATTTCTGTGCAAATATCTCTTCAAGACCCTGCTTTTAATTTTTTGGACATATACCCAGAAGTGGGTTGCCGGATTATGTAGTAGTTTTAATATTAATTTTTTGGAGGAAACTCCATACTGTTTTCCATAATGGTTATATAATTTTATAATTTATAAGCCACATTTTTTTCTTTGTAGTCTCTTTCTTTTTTTCTTTTTCTTTTTTTTTTTTTTAGACAGGATCTCACTCTTGTCACCCAGGCTGGAGTACACTACTGGCACAATCACACAATCATGGCTCACTGCAGCTTCAACCTCCCAGGTTCAGGTGATCCTCCCACCTCAGCATCCCAGGTATTTGGGACTATAGGTGCACACAACCACACCCAGCTAATTTTGTTGTTGTTGTTGTCTTTTTTTAGAGACAGAGTTACACCATGTTGCACAGGCCGGTCTCAAACTCCTGGGTTCAAGAGATCCACTCACCTTGGCCTCCCAAAGTGGTGGGATTACAGGCATGACCCACCATGCCTGGCCTCTTTGTAGTTTCAATGGCTAGAAATATAAGCCACATTTTTAATATCAGCTGTGGTATAATAAGAATTATATTTGATCTTTGTTCCTAGTTCTTGGCACAGAGCTCCTACAACTCTTGTAATTTCCTGAGTGATAAAAGTATCTTTTGTAATTCATAGGAACACCTGATTTTATGCTAATAAGCTGACTTAGGGTAGGGCCCCTGGGTGGCCTCAGGATGGGGTTGGTCACTAGAAAGACCAAGTGATGAGGGGGTTAGGACTTTCAGCCCCACCCACTGACCTCTTGGGAGGGGAAGGTGGGGGCTGGAGATGAAGCTCTAAAAACTCTCGAACAAGGATATTCTGAGGGCATCTGTGATGGTGACACAGGGAGGTGCTGAAAGGATGGTGCACCCGCAGAGAGCACGGAAGCCCCTGTGCTTCTCTTCCAGTTGGCTGTTCCTGAGTTGTGTCCATTGTGATAAACTGGTAAACATAAGTCAAATGTGTTCCTGATTTCTCTGAGCAACTCTAGCAAACTGTTGAACCTGAGGAGGAGGTCGTGGGAACCCCCAATTTATAGCTGGTTGATCAGAAGGTGGTCTGGGACTAGCATCTGGTGTCTGAAGTGGCAGCAGTTTTGTGGGACTAAGCCCTTACCCTGAGGGGTCTATACTAACTCTGGGTAGTTACTATCAGAACTGAATTGAATTCTTGGACACCCAGTTGGGGTCTGGAGAATCAGAGAATTTGTTGTTGGGGTCAGAAAACACTCCATCAACTTTTATCAGAAATAAAGATAATGGAATTTTATCAGAAATAAAGATAATGTGGATACCCCTCTATGGCAGATTCTATTTTCCAAAGATGGCCACAGTACTGTCTCCCTCCCCATATGTGTATCCTAATTAGGGAAAAGGAATCAGGCTGGCGGAACCAGGATAAAGCAAAGAGATAAAGCAGATAAGCTATAGGTCTGCCTTTGTTCATGGCCCAGGACATATAACCCTCCTGTGCAGATAACATACAAAACTCACAAACTTCCTGCTTATCATTAAATGCTTTGATTTATCGTCAAACACCTCAGCTGACAGAAGAATGCAAGTTAGCTCCCTGCTACCTTGGTGTTATCAAGTAGCCCAAGAACCATCCTATAAAATCTTCGGCAAGCCTTTGTTTCCTGGCAGTCAGCTCCTCTCTTGCTGGCTTCCCATTGCTTTCTTGCACTGAGTTTTCCTACTTTCTCTAATAAATCTGCCTTTCTTTACCTACAACTGTCTTGGTAAATTCTTTTACCCCCGCACCACTGACCCAGATAGTCACTGCTCACCCACATTTTGGTAGCCTGTATGGGAAACTCCCTCCTTATGAGGAACCCTCTGGCCTCTCTCTTTCCCTTTCCCAACTTAGGAACCTCAGTGGACAGTATCTACGCAGAGAGACAATTGTAGGTCTCTAGCTGGAGCTACCTACACTCCTGTGGGACTGAAAGGTATCCGTGTGGAAGCATCTAACTACCACCTGTTCAGGTGAGGGACCTGAGTTTACTTTCTCTTTTCAGCCTTTCAGCAGCTGGCTTTTAGTATCTCTTTGGCAACTGACAGTAACCAGCTGTGGCTACTATCCGGTGTTGCCTGAAGGCCAAATAGCCACCTGGCCTGGAAGAGAGGAAGGCTTCCTCCTATACTCTCTGGTCAGAAGTCCCTAACCCCTACGTGTGATGCGACTGGCAGCAGAAGCTCATTCAGAGCAAATTCACACATTTTGGGTGACTCAGACACTCTCTTTCTCACTCTGAATCCTCCTGTGGAGTCAGCCAGCCATTCTGTCCCAGATGTTGCTAAATCAGGTGATCTCAGACAGCCTCAGAACCATGAGTTTTCCCTTACCCACCCCCTCTCCTGGGCCAACACAGGCAGAGTCCTCCCTTCACCCATTTTCCTTGTACCTGGACTGGCCATCCAGCATAAGGCCCCTGAGTGGCCGAGGGGACTTTCTTAATAGGTGGGACACCCCTTTAGAAAGTGCACCCCAAGTTCCTCAGTAGACCTAAGTGGAACTGCTTTTCATCTCAGCTGGACATCCTGAGAGAAAGTGCAGTTTGTGCCCCTGAGTGGCACCATCCCCAAGCAGCATGTTTTCTAGTCCCACCATGGGACAAACCCCATCTATTCCTTCAGACTCACTTCTGGGTTGTATCCTAAAACATTAAGACAAATTTAACTCTCAAACCCTCAAAAAGAAATGTCTAATTTATTGTGTAACACAGCATGGCCCCTATGTAGAAAACCATCAAATTAGCCTCCTGAGTCCTTTACAACTGACAGCAGAATAAGGAGGACAGGGCTAAGAAGAAAGAAAAATGCAGAGGCAAGAGACAGGCTCAACTGTTGGCTGCTTTACAAGCCCCAGCCCCCTCCAGGTTTCCCTAAAAATACATTCCTTCAGATAACTGCCATCAGTGCAAAACGCCAGGTTACTAAAAGGCAGAGTGCCCCAGTGGAATAAATTTTAAAAGCCCTGCCTGGCTTACTCTCTCTGCCACAAGCTCAGCCACTGGAAAAAAGACTGCCCTGATGATCAAAGGGCCCCCAGGACAGAATCTCAACCCCTAATGGCCTTATGCTAAATAGGCTCTCTGCTCTGTCTGGAAACAGCTCACCTTAACTGATACCTTGCAAAGTTGGGAAGAATTTGTCCCACACCTTGTAGGTCTGGGGTGCTAATGCTCTCCCTGGCGGGAGATAAACAAAAGTGGCAGGGGTACTGACCTTGCACTGTGCAGTGGCTGGAAGGCTCACAAGCCCTCCTGTAAAGCCTGACCTTTTCCTCTCCATTCCTTCCTTTTCTTTTTCTCTTTTTCTGTTCAATCCAGGGGTCCAGCCTTAAAAGGGAAAGACAGTTTCTAACATCCTAACCCCTGATTTTGTCATTCTCTTTAAAACTCCAGCTGGTTACATATTATGGTACATTTTAAACTAATGGGCAAACTACAACAAGAAAAAGTCAGAGCTCAAATGGTTAACCTGCACTATAAAGTTAAGTGAAGTCTTCTATAGCTCTCTGTCTTCCTTTTTTTCTGCCTGCTTTAAATCTGCTGTTACTAAGGTCCTGGTGCTGAGATAAAACTCATTCTTTGTGGTCTAATTAGAATGCAAACATCGAAAACTCATTTAAAGTTAAAGAAAAAAAGGTAAAAGAGGTTTTGTTCAAACAACCCAGAATTTTTAAACCTCCCTTAAAAATAAAAAAAAAAAAAATAAATCCAACACCTCCTTTAGACCTTACTCTTAAGGCTGACTCTTTTTATCCAATTCTACTACAGGCTTTCAGTAATTATCCAACTGCCTCACTTAAGCAGCGTCACCCTCTTAATATTGATGCTTTTATAAGGGAGGTAGTTTACGACTGCTATTTGCAAGCGGACTTCCAAGATTACCACCCAGATGAAATTTTTTGTATATTTGTCCTAGTAATGTCATTTACCCCCATACCACATCAGTGTGCTAAGGTACTAGGTGTTTGGTTAACTGTTTTTCTCATATTCTTTACAGCCCTTCTTCTCGCCTGTCTCCCTGAGTTTACTACATATTGTCATTTTCCTTAAAAATGGCTTTGTTTTTATTCTATCACGGCTAACTATTGCCTCCATGGCTGGAGCCAGGCACTTACTCCTCCCAGTAATATTTCAGGTTGCTAACATAACACACAGCACTAACTTCTGGATATGCCCATGCGGACAGGCACTCAAAGATAACATTATATCCTAGCAGTCCCGCTATCCATAGAAGAAATTACTAACAAGCCTGATACTCTGGATTCAACTACACCATTTACACACACACCAAAAACACAGGTTTAGGAGGGGAGCCTAGGCCAATTGATTCCTCATGGCAATCATCCACTGTGACAGAGCAGATTGGGAAGGCACCAGAGATGGCCTGTAAGGTTCACCTCTGCATCAGAAAATCCGAGGGATCTGGCCCTTTTATAGGCACTTGTAAGGCTCACCTCTGCATCAGAAACTCCAAAGGGTCTGGCCCTTTCCTAGGGTGTTTAACATAAGCCCATTGTAATTACACCCTCAACTATAATCAAACACACCAGGAATGGAAGCTATATGACAACAATGACAAGTTCACTGTGTACCTCTGCAGGTTTTCTCTATGGTGGGGAAACAACAAAGTTAATGCCAGCAAAATTTATAGTGATCCCTTTATGCCTATAAACAGTTCAGCTACTGGGATAGAATATATAGGAATAGGGGTTGAGATTGGACAACTTCTCAACCTCACTAATACATCTACAACTTTCTCTTGATTTTCCGTTATCTCATTAATGTTTAACAATCTTGTCTGCCAGGCCCCACATTCATATAACACAAGTAAAACTTTCCCCCCCTTATGCATGAATGACTACTTTCTAGGTCACCACCCAGCCACATTTGATCCCTGGGGACCATGGGATCCCTCTATTTATGCAAATTATACTGGAATCCAAACTAACCACACCTATGCCTGGTTACAAGGTCCCTCCTCAGGAGTTTCTTTAAAAGGAACTGGGCTCTTCTTTTTATGTGGATCCAACATTTTTCCAGCCTTGCCTATTAAATGGAGAGGACGTGCACTATAGTTGCAGCAATACCTGGAGTACATATATATAACTCCTTAGACTTTATAACTTCTGGCCAAGTTCCAAATTTGTGATCCTTCCTAAGTTGGGCCCTTCAAAGGCCATCAGAAGAAAGGAAACAGAAACGGGATTTAATCAACCTTCCATCATTTGGCATCCTCACCACTGATGATCTCATTATAGAGAGGAATGGTCTAGGACATTCTGTTGCCCATGCAGTCTTTTGGTTTGCAGGTATATCCATGCTTGAGTGCAGCATTTGTAATATCACCATCTTAGTCCAGCAATCTTGAGAAGCTAAAGTCATGGCCATCAAGGCCCAATAACAGGTCCTAAATTCATTGGCAGGGGTTGTCTTGCAAAACTGATGTGCTGTGGATGTGCTTAATGCTGAGGCAGGAGGCACCTGCATGCTGTTAAATAAAACTTGTTGCTCTTACATCAATACCTCAGGTCAGGTAGCAAAAAACTTTAGAAAAGATAACAGAAGACATCAAAGTATTAGAGGGCCCTCAAAAAGGAGTTCCTGAAGATTCCTTTCTGGCACAGCTATTTCAAAGCTTCTCCAGCTGGGTTTGGCTATGCATTGCCCTACTTCTTCCATCTATAATAAAGCTCATATTGGCTGGGTGCAGTGGCTCACACCTGTAATCCCAGCACTTTGGGAGGCTGAGGCAGGTGGATCACCTAAGGTCAGGAGTTTGAGACCAGCCTGGCCAATATGGTGAAACCCTGTCTCTACTAAAAATTACAAAAATTAGCTGGGCGTGGTGGCATGCGCCTGTAACCCCAGCTACTTGGGAGGCTGAGGCAGGAGAATCACTTGAACCTGGGGAGGCAGAGGGTGCAGTGAGCTGGGATCACGCCACTGCATTCCAGCCTTGACAAGAGCGAAATTCTGTCTCAAAAAATAATAATAACAGTAAGATTCATATTACTTTATCTGTGCCATGTATTGTTAATGCAGTATCTTGTTTTGTGATTTCTAGAATACAACAATTTCAAACCAAAATGTTACTGCAGTGAGGGTATCAGCCACTTAGAGAACTCCATGACTCTCCTTTGGATGCAACAGGACAATATTTTAGGCTGCAAATGCTGTTCCCCCATGGTCCCACAGCCACCCTGCCCAATTTAATTCCCAACCCAAGGATTTAGGTCCATGTAACCTCCTGACCAACTAACAATCCTACGTCGGGCAAACTATACACCCCTGGTGGGCAAGAAGCAGTTGGAAGATGAGACCTTCATCCACATGCCAAAGATTTGTCATTGTTGCTCTGTTGGGGGAAATGTAGAATCCTATTTAGGTAAAAGGAGTCAGGCTGGTGGAACCAGGATAAAGCAGAGATAAACCAGTAAGCTATAGGTCTGCCTTTGTTCATGGCCCAGGACATACAGCCCTCCTGTGCAGATAACATACAAAACTCACAAACTTCTGCTTAACATCAAATGCTTCGATTTATCATCAAACACCTCAGCTGACAGAAGAATGCAAGTTAGCTCCCTGCTACCTTGGTGTTATCAAGTAGCCCAAGAACCATCCTATAAAATCTCTGGCAAGCCTTTGTTTCCTGGCAGTCAGCTCCTCTCTTGCTGGCTGCCCATTGCTTTCTTGCACTGAATTTTCCTACTTTCTCTAATTAATCTGCCTGTACCTACAACTGTCTTGGAAAATTCTTTTACCCCCATGCCACCAGCCTAGTTATGCGCTTCAGCAATGTGAACCTCTACTACCCTGTCAAGAGGTGGAGCTTCTATCTCCATCTCCTTGAATCAGGATGGGCCTTGTAACTACTTTTGGAATATGGTAGAAGTAATGCTATGCCAGTCCCAGGTGTAGCTCTTAACTGGCCTGGCAGCTGCTTCTTCCTAGCTCTTGGAATACTTGCTATTGGAACTCTCCCTCTCAAAACAAGCCACCATACTGTGAGAAATCCAAATCACATGGAGAGCCCACACATAGGGGTTCCAGGTGACAACTAAAACTCCTAGTTGATAACTGAGATCCCTGACTACAGTCAGCATACACTGCCAGCTATATGAGTAGGTGTCCTAGGTTGAGCCTTCAGATGAATATATAGCCTCAGTCATGTGGATCTGACTTCAACGACATGAGATGTTCCGAGCAAGAACTACCTAGGTGAGCCGTGTTGACCCACAGAATCATAAGAGATAATCATAAATTGCTTTAAACCACACATTTCAGGGTGTTTTGTTATGTAGCAATAGGTAACTGTAATACCTCTGCCCATAATTTTTTCCTTATCTCTCCACCAATTTAGAAGTTTAGCAGGGAAGAGATGTGATATTTATTGAGTCCTCACAAATCTCCAACAGAAGACTTTTTAAAAATGAGAAAGAGGCCAGGCGCAGTGGCTCACGCCTGTAATCCCAGCACTTTGGGAGTCTGAGGTGGGTGGATCACAAGGTCAGGAGTTCAAGACCAGCCTGGCTAAGGTGGTGAAACCCTGTCTCTACTAAAAATAATAAAAATTAGCCAGGCATGGTGGTGCATGCCTGTAATCCTAGGTATTCGAGTGGCTGAGGCAGAGAATTGCTTGAACCCGGGAGTCGGAGATTGCAGTAAGCCAAGATTACACCACCGCACTCCAGCCTAGGTGACAGAGCAAGACTCCATCTCAAAAAAGAAAATATATATATATATATATATATATATATATATATATATACACGCACACATATATATACACACACACATACACACATACACACACACACATATATATATATATATATATATATGAGAAGGAAAGATTTCCACAGCAGAGGCAGTAGCAGGAACTCAGAACGGTAGGCCAGATGTTGTTTGTGACCCCAAAGTGAGAATAAGATCAGGCACATTAACCATACTCTTTCTAGAAAGAGAAGAGCTAATTTCTATGCACCAAGTGTGAGTAAGTCAAAGGACAGGCCCCAGGAACAGGGAGGGTGACCAGTAATCAGAGAAGCCGGGTCCTCTTCCTCCACTACACTGGCTGCCTGATTTAGGTATCATGGCCACCAGTGGGAAGAGACTGAGATGGTGTAAGAAAAACTGCAGGGAGGTAGCTGCCTGTTTCCCCCACCTGAGCCTGGTTGTGGTGATCAGAAGGACACTAACCAATCCCAGCCTAAGGCCTGTCAGAGGAAAGCAGTGGTATTTCCCAAAGCATCCAGAGTGTTCTAGTGCAGTAAGGCTAAACACGTCCTCCTAGGGACATTTGTATGGAATCCTGTCCCTATAAGCCATTCTGCTAATCTAGCTGATTAGGCCAGCCTGCTTTTCAGGATTTGTTTCATGGAGGAAAAAAAATCTTCTTGCTATTTTATTAGGATTTAAGGTTGGTGCCTATTTTTTTAAGTGTTTCAAATTTATTTTATTTTTAAAGATATTCATCCAGCCTAATAACTTATGTGTATAATCATAATATACATAATGGCAATGGAATTTAATTTTACCAAGACAGTTGGTGCCTACTTTTACATGAAATTTTGTAAACTGCTTTGAGCGTCTAGAAGGACAAGTGTAATACTAATGTAAAATAATGTCAATAATGCATGAATTATGGCACATGGTCTTTATGTTGAAAATCTGTTTTAGTTTTTGTTTTTTTGAGACAGTTCTTGCCTGTTGCCCAGGTTGGAGTGTAGTGGCACAATCGTAGCTGCAGTGTTTAACTCCTGTACTCAAGTGATCTTCCACTTCAGCTCCCAAGTAGCTAGGACTACAGGTCTATGTCACCATATCTGGCTAGTTTTTATTTTTATTTTTTTGTAGAGATGAGATCTTGCTATACTGCCCAGGCTAATCTCAAACTCCTGGCTTCAAGCAATCCTCTTTCCTCAGCCTCCCAAAGTACTGGGATTACAGGTGTGAGCCACCATGGCTAGCCAAAAATCCATTTTTTAGGTAGCAAATGATGATACAGAAAACAAAATCATACCTTGCAAAATTCTCCTTCTCTTCACAGTTAAGTTCTTTAAGACTTTCATTTATGTGTTTCTGTTCCATAGCACGTTCTTCCTGTTCTTTAGCTTCTCGTTGCACTAAGAAAAGCAAAAGTAATTATATGTCAAATGACTTTCGACAAGAATTGCCAACATCTTTCTGGGCACCAGAGTCATATTGTCTTTAGAAAGGCAGAGCTTAGAATCAAGGCTGGATCTTAGATTGATAAAGTAGAAGTACACATCTCAATTGAGAAATAAATTGGGTTTAGGCTCATATATGCTACAATCTAGATTTTCTGTTCATCATTTTTCATTGAAAATCCATAATTACCCTTTTTCATACCAGATTACTAATGTTAAAATACTTCCTACTTTTCTCTCCTTGAAGATAAAGTTCATTGCCATTCATATTAATAAAAGTTTATTATAAATAATTTATTATTTATTATATATTTATTATAAAATAAATATTATTTAAATATATAATGCTCTTGGCTGGGCACAATGCCTCATGCCGGTAATCCCAGCATTTTGGGAGGCTGAGGCAGGTGGGTCACTTGAGGTCAGGAGTTCGAGACCAGCCCGGCCAACATGGTGAAACCCCGTCTCTACTAAAAGTACAAAAATTAGCTGGGCATGGTGGTGCGTGCCTGTAATCTGAGCTGCTCAGGAGGCTGAGGCACAAGTGCCTAGATCGTGCCACTGCATTCCAGCCTGGGCGACAGAGTGAGACTCCGTCTCAATAAATAAATAAATAAATAAAGCTCTTGTAAGTTAAAAATATTTAAGCATCCCAATAGAAAAAAAAGACAAAGGAAACAGAGTTTACAAAATAATAAATACAACTGGCTAATATACATCTGAAATGTATATATCTTTGGTACCACAGTCTATTTCAGAAATTCATCTTAAACAACCAGATACAATCCAAAAATAACTATGTATGGAGATGGTAATCTGGAATTCTAAAATAACAGTAAAAAGATTAGAAACAATATAAAGGGTCATTGCTGTGTTTAAGTAAAATAAGTTACGGTCTGTTTTTATAACAGATTTGTAGGCAGTCATTACAAATCTTATAATTAACAAAAAATGACTTGAAATATTTTTGATAAGTGAAAAATATAGACCATAAAACAGTATATACTACATGATTCTAATTTGTGAAAGAAAATTATATATGTAGTAAAAACACTAGAAGAAAATACACAAAGCTGTGAATAGTAGCTATTCCTGGGTGGTAGAATTATGGTTGATTTTGTTTCCTTGTTTATAAATGGTTTCAATAAATTTTCCATGTTTTTTCAATATTTTCTATAACATTTATCACTTGTTAGATATGAGTTCTAAATTTATCTTCAAAGAATCAATATGTCAGTATGTTCAATTCTTTGCCTTCTACTTTTAAACTTAACTTCCTCATAAAGTGACCTTTTTTGATCAACTGCTCCACCCTGACTCATTCAGATTACCTGCTCCACCCTGACTCATTCAAATTACCTGCTCCACTCTGACTCATTCTGATCACCTGCCCCACCCTGACTCATTCAAATTACCTGCCCCACCCTGACTCATTCAGATTACCTGCTCCACCCTGACTCATTCTGATCACCTGCCCCACCCTGACTCATTCTGATCACCTGCCCCACCCTGATTCATTCAGATTACCTGCTCCACCCTAACTCATTCTGATTACCTGCTCCACCCTGACTCATTCCAATTACCTGCTCTGCCCTCATTCTCCACCCTGACTCATTCCATAACCATTTTTCCTGCCAAACCACTCACCCCATCACTCTCTTTAAATTAGCCAATCAGAATTAGTTTAGCCTGTGCAGTCCAATCCTAGCCAATAGCGGAATGACACAGCAGCAGGGGCCACGTGAGTCAGGAATAAGAACTTCTTCCCCTCCCTTGCCCAGATGTGCTCTCGCTATTGTTCCATCTGTGACTGAGCACCCTTTCTGCAGGAAGTAAAGATGGTCTTGCTGAGAGATCATCTCTCTCTGTGCTGACTTTTCCTCGTGGCACTGATTGTCTATTTCTAAGATCACTGATGAATATAAAAATCTTTTCAGCATATAAACTTTCTACGCAGTTTCTAAAAGTTCCATCTAATATTGGCTTAAAAATTTTCTACTGCTATTATAATTCCTGGAGTGAAGACTTAATGAATGGGACCAGGATGAGCTTCCTCTTGCAAAGACCACTGGTGCGAAATCCAATGGTACCCTAACAAGAAATGTGTTTATTGCCGCTCTGGTCCATTGGGCTGGACATGGAAATGGCAGAAATCTGGAGGTGGAAATTCACCCTCTCAACAAACATCCTTCTGTGACCAAGCACTGCTTGAAGCTGAGGGAACATAGTGGCATACTGTAGTATAATAATAAGAGACATAATGTGGCTATAAGATTAATGGTAGCCATAAAGTTAACTTAAGCATCTCGCAGGGCTGACACTATGTATCACTTAGCAGTATGATGCAGCCTAGGCCAGGGATTTCCAAGAGACAAAGGTCATCTCAGCACAGATGTAACTTTCAGAAACCTTAAAACAAAGCTTACCCTTACAAGAATAGCTTAAACTTCCTTTATGAAAGAAACACCTAGTAACCAATGTGGATTGAATGTAAGTATTAAAAAGGGGAAAGATTCTCCAAACTTTGAGTATGGTCTCCAAATAAAGACCCTCCTGGCCAGCTGGTCATCTGAGATGTGAGCAAGCCACAGTGCCCTGGAAAGAGGATTTATTTTAAATGGGAGAACACAGAGGGCTGCTCAAGGCATGAGTCAATTGAGCTGGCATTGAAGGATATCTAGATTTCTCATGATCAAGAGCATCATAGGCAGAGACAACTACATAAACAAAGGTATAGCATTGGGGGAACCAGCCCCCAATATTTCAACGTAGGTCCTTTCTATTTTCCCTAAGTGTCGGCTGGTCTGAGAAATAAAGAGAAAGAGTACAAAGAGAGAAATTTTATAGCTGGGCCTCTGGGATGTCATCACATATTGGCAGGACCATGATGGCAACCTCAAGCCACAAAACCAGCAAGTTTTTTTTAGGGATTTTGAAAGGGGAGGGGGTGTACAAACAGGGAGTAGGTCATAAGGATCACATGCTTCAAAGGGCCATAAAGATCACAAGGTGAAGGCAAAATTAGAATTACTGATGAGGGTCTGCGTCCCACTGTGCACGCATTGTCTTGATAAACATCTTAATAGGAAACAGGGTTCGAGAGCAGAGGACCAGTCTGACTAGATTTCACCAGGCTGGAATTTCCCAATCCTAGTAAGCCTGAGGGTACTGCAGGAGACCAGGGCATATTTCAGTCCTTATCTCAACCGCATAAGACAGACACTCCCAGAGCAGCTGTCTATAGACCTACCCCCAGGAATGCATTCCTTCCCCAGGGCTATTCCTTGCTGGGAAAAGAATTCAGCAATATTTCTCCTACTCGCTTTCTGCAAGAAGAAAAACATGGCTCTATTCTGCCCGACCCCGCAGGCAGTCAGACCTTATGGTTATCTTTCCTTGTTCCCTGAAAATTGCTGTTATTCTGTTCTTTTTCAGGGTGCATTGATTTCATATTGTTCAAACACACATTTTACAAACAATTTGTACAGTTAACGCAATCATCACAGGGTTCTGAGGGGACATACATCCTCAGCTTATGAAGATGACAGGATTAAGAGATTAAAGACAGGCATAAGAAATTATAAAAGTATTAATTTTGAGAACTAATAAATGTCCATGAAATCTTCACAATTTATGTTCAGAGATTGCAGTAAAAACAGGCATAAGAAATTATAAAAGTATTAATTTGTGGAAGTGATAAATGTCCATGAAATCTTCACAATTTATGTTCTTCTGCCGTGGCTTCAGCCGGTCCCTCCATTCAGGGTCCCTGACTTCCCGAAACTGTATGGAGATAACTTTCGAAAGAAAAGAGGGACAGATACAAAGGACAAGGGGGAGCTGTATGTCTGTGCCCCACCTTCTCACTCTTCATTCTAATCACCAAGACATACAGTATTCAAATGATGTACTGTTCCTTTAACCTTGAGAACTTCTCCCCGTGACTGATTGGAATCTGCTGGTCTCTTCATATATATCCAATTAGATAAGATTTGCAAAAACAGGCCTCCTGCCTTCATCCTTTTTGCATCCCTCATGGTGTTTTACATAATAAGTATTATGGTTGTTAGTATTTTGGTTGTTACTTAAATTGAATTAAGGGCAAGCTATAATATAACTGTAATTCAGTTCCTTACACTTTTCTTGAACTTGAAGTTTTCTTGTACACATGACCTCATCCACAAGCTGTCTCCTTGCCTCCTTTTCAAGTCTCAGCTCCTTGTCCTTCTCAGCCAACTTCTTTGCCTTGTCTTCCTCTAATATTCTGTCAAATTCTTTCTCCTGAGCTTTTTCTTCCTCACGTCTCTGTGCCAAATATTTATGGTATATCTTCTGTTCTCTTATCATATCTTCCTATGTAACATAAAAATTCATATTGTTAAAATTTTTTGGTGTGATACTATAGTAAGGATACATTTAAAAAAAATCTTTAAAAGCTCCAATCCCAATCTTTTAGAACTATGTACTGAAACATTTACAGATGTATGTCTGGAGTTTATTCCAAAATACTCAAGAGTAGCAGGGGAAATGGGTAGGGATATAGAAGAGACAAGAATGGCCATCAGTTGATGGTTGTTAAAGTGAGGTGATGGACACGTGGGGACTCATTGTGCAATTCTTTGTATTTGTTTAAAATGTTTGATAATAAATGTTTGAATAAGTTAATTCAAACACTTTCCCAAAGTGTTTCTCAAAGTAGTTGCCAAATAGTTTTCAATGATACAGCTTTATTTTCATTTACTTTAATTTAGGTATATGAAATCCTAATCTGATCAACAAAATAAGTTACTTCTACTATTAGAGCACTGTCTCTCTGGCTGGTAGTCATTTTGTGCTTTATTACAGCAATTCTCAATCTTAGCTACACTTTGGAGTCACTGGGGAGCTTTACAAAGTATTGACATCTGGCTGGGCGCAGTGGCTCAAGCCTGTAATCCCAGCACTTTGGGAGGCCGAGGCGGGTGGATCACGAGGTCAGGAGATTGAGACCATCCTGGCTAACATGGTGAAAACCCGTCTCTACTAAAAATACAAAAAAATTAGCTGGACGTGGTGGTGGGCGCCTGTAGTCCCAGCTACTCGGGAGGCTGAGGCAGGAGAATGGCGTGAACCCAGGAGGCAGAGCTTGCAGTGAGCCGAGATCGCGCCACTGCACTCCAGCCTGGGCGACAGAGCGAGACTCCGTTTCAAAAAAACAAAAACAAAAACAAAAAAAATCGAGGGCCGAGTCCCACCCCCAGAAATTCCTAATTAATGGATACCTTTTACGTTCCCCCAGGTGATAGTAATGTGCAGCTAAAGTTGAGACCTGCTGTTTATTTAGTGCAGGCATTTTTAGTTGGCTACTGCCATGTTGCAGTAACTATCCAATAGCAAGGAGTTCATCCAATACCAAGGTTGTAGATATTATTAAACACCTGATATGGTTTGGCTCTGTGTCCCCATCCAAATCACATCTTGAATTGTAATCCCCATGTGTGAGGGGAGGGACCTGGTGGGAGGTGATTGGGTCATGGGGGTAGTTTCCCCCATGCTGTTCTCATGATAGTGAGTTCCCATGAGATCTGATGGTTAAAAGTGTGGCTTTCTTCATTCCCTCCCTCCTGTCGCCAAGTAAGACGTGCCTTGCTTCCCCTTCCACTGTGATTTTAAGTTTCCTGAGCCTTCCCCAGCCATGGGAAACTGTGAGTCAATTACACCTTCTTTTTTAAATAAGTTACCCAATATCAGGTAGTTCTTTATAGCAGTGTGAAAACAGATAAATACCATTTCCCACTAAAAAGAACCAACAATCCTTGGGAAAATAATCAATATAAGACTGGAGCAGAAACTGAACAGGATGAACCTGGGACATCTTATTGTGTCAGAATCAAGAAAACTATCAAAGTCTGTTGGTGGACAGTATCAAAAGAGCATGACAGCCCACTTCAAGGGACTCTCATGATCTAGAATCAGGCAATCTGAGCACCAAAAAGAAGAGTGAACTAATAATCCACTAAAAAACTATTGAAACTTGGCCAGGCACGGTGGCTCATGCCTGTAATCCCAGCACTTTCGGAGGCTGAGGTGGGCAGATCACTTGAGGTCAGGAGTTGGAAACCAGCCTGGCCAACATGGTAAAACCCCGTCTCTACTAAAAATACAAAAAAATTAGCTGGGTGTGGTGGCACAAGCCTGTAGTCCCAGCTACTTAGGAGGCTGAGGCAGGAAGATCACTTGAACCTGGGAGGCAGAGGTTGCAGTGAGCCAAGAATATGCCACTGCACTCGAGCCTGGGTGACAGAACGAGACTCTATCTCAAAAAAAAAAAAAAAAAACTATTAAAACTAATAAACGAGTTTAGCAATGTTGCAGGATACAAGACCAATATACAAAACTCCTTGTATTCCTATTTGACAGCATCAATCTAAAATGAAATTAAAAATTTTATTTCCAAATAGAAATGTTATACTTAGGAATAAATTTAACAAAGTAAGTGTTAAAATGTATACTCTGAAAACTAAGAAACATTATTGAAAGAAATTAAAGTAGACCTAAATAAATGGAAAGACAGCTTAAGTTCATGAATCAGAAAACAATACTGTGAAAATGACAGCACTTCCCAAATTGACCTACAGGTTCAACACAATCTTTACCAAAATCTCAACTGGCTTCTTTGCAGGAATTGACAAGCTGATCCATGTAACTTCCAGATACATGGACATGCAAGGGAGCCAGAATAGCCAAAACAATTTTAAAAAGAACAAAGTTTGAGGATTTACATTTTCTCTCTCTCTCTTTTTTTTTTTTTTTTGAGATGAAGTTTCACTCTGGTTGTCCAGGTTGGAGTGCAATGGTGGAGTTTCACTCTTGTTGCTCGGGCTGGAGTGCAATGACACGATCTCAGCTCACTGCAACGTCTGCCTCCCGGATCAAGCGATTCTCCTGCCTCAGCCTCCCAAGTAGCTGGGATTACAGGCATGGGCCACCATGCCTGGCTAATTTTTGTATTTTTGGTAGAGACAGGGTTTCACCATGTTGGTCAGGCTGGTCTCAAACTCCTGACCTCAGGTGATCCTCCTGCCTCAGCCTCCCAAAGTGCTGGGATTACAGGCGTGAGCCACTGCACCAGACCAGGATTTACATTTTCTGATTTCAAACTTACTACAAAGCTACGGTAATCAAGACATATAGATTTGTTATACTGGACTAAGGATAGAGATATAGATTGATGGAATAGAACTGAGTGTCCAGAAATAAACCTTCACTTTACTGTAATTGATTTTTGACAAGGGTGATAAGACAATTCAATAGGGGAACAATTAGAGAATTATTTCAACAAATGATGCTGGAATAACTGGATATCCACATGAGGAATAATGAATTAGGATCCTTATCTCATGCCATATACAAAACTTAAAATGGATCAAAAGCCTAAATGTAAAAGCTAAAATTATAACACTCTAACAAGAAAACAAAGAAGTACATCTTTGTGATCCTAGAGTAGGTAACCATTTTTTAGACAGGACCCCTAAAGCATAAGCAACAAAAGAAAATATAGCTAAATTGAACTTTGTCAAAATTTAAAACTTTTGTGATTCAAAGGACATCATCAAAAAAGTAAAAAGACAACCTATAGAATGAAAGAAAATAATTGCAAGTCATTTATCTGGTAAGAGACTTGAATCTAGAAAATATAAAGAACTCTTGGCCAGGCGTGGTGGCTCACGCCTGTAATCCCAGCACTCTGGGAGGCTGAGGTGGGTGGATCGCCTAAGGTCAGGAGTTCATGACCAGCCTGGCCAACATGGTGAAACCCCGTCTCTACTAAAAATACAAAAAAATTAGCCAGGCGTGGTGGCAGGCACCTGTAATCCCAGCAACTCAGAAGGCTGAGGCAGGAGAATCGCTTGAACCTGGGAGGTGGAGGTTGCAGTGAGATGAGATTGCACCATTGCACTCCAGCCTGGGCGACAAGAGTGAGATTAAAAAAAAAAAAAAAAGAACTCTTACAATTCAATAATAAAAGGACCAATAACCCAACTAAAATATGGGCAAAGGACTTGAATAGACTTCTCTAAGAATACAGAATAGCCTTCAAATAGACTTCTCCAAGGAAGATCTACAAATGACCATAAGCACAGGAAAAGAGGCACAATATCATTAGTCACTAGGGAAATACAAATAAAAACCACAATGAGATACCAATTCAGATGCATTAGGCTGGGTAAAATAAAAAAAACAGACAATAACAAGTGTTGGTGAGCATGTGGATAAATCAAAACCCTCATACACTGCTGGTGGGAATGTAAAATGGTTCAGCCACTTTGGAAAACAGTTTGGCAGTTCCTCAAAACTTCAACACAGAGTTACCGTATGGCCCAGTAGTACTACTTCTAGATACATGCCCCAAAGAAAAATAAAAACATATGTCCACACAAAAATGTGTACATGAATGTTCATAGTAGCATTATTCATGATAGCCAAAAAGTGGAAATAACCCAAATGTCCATCAACTGACATAACGCATAAACAAAATGTGGCATATCCATACAATGGAATATCATTCAGCCACATAAACAAATAAAATAGTGATTCATGCTACAATGTGGATAAATCTTGAAAACATTATGCTAAGTGAAAGAAGACAGTCAACAGGTCACATAACATGTGATTCCATTCATATCAAAGTCCAGAATGGGGAAATCTATAGAGACACAAAGTTGATAAGTGGCTGCTTAGGACTGGAGGCAGGAGGTGGGGAAGAAGGGATAGCAGGATAGTGAAAATGTTCTAAAATAAAATGTGATGACAGCTGCACATATCTGTGAAAACAGTAAAATCCACTGAATTGTATGGTTTAAACTGGGGAACTGGATGTTATGTGAATTCTCTCTTGAAGCTGTTAAAAAAAATGATTTAAATGTGAACAAAAAACTCAACAGGAAAAAGAAATCAAATAAGCAAGTCAATTAGATAATGGACAAAAACCAGGAGTTGGAGGCTGCAGTGAGCTATGATCATGCCACTGTACTCCAGCCTAAGTGACAGAGTGAGATACTGGCTCAACAACAATTAAAAAAAAAAAAAAAAACAGAAAATGGGCAAAAGACATGAAGAGACATTTCATTGAAGAAGACATACAGATGGAAAACAGGCTCATAAAAAGTTGTTCAAAATCATTAGCCATTAGGGAAATGTAAATTAAACCACAATGAGATGTTACTACACATCTATCAGAATGGTTAAAAGTGAACAATAGTGATAGCACCAAATGCTGGTGAGGATGTGGAGAAACTGGATTGCTCATGTATTGCTGGTGGGAATGTAACATGGTATGGCTACTCTGAAAAACAGTTTAGCAGTTTCTTTAAAAAACTAAACATGCAATTACTATATGACATAGCAATTGCTCTTCTAGGCATTTATCTCATAGAAATGATGATTTGTGCCAGGTGTGGTGGCTCATGCCTGTAATCCAAGCACTTTGGGAGGCTAACGTGGGTGGGTCACTTGAGGTTGGGAGTTTGAGACCAGCCTGGCCAACATGGTGATATCCCATCTCTACTAAAAATAGAAAAAATTAGCCAGGCATGGTGGCACACACCTGTAATCCTAGCTACTCAGGGGGCTGTGGCAGGAGAATCACTTGAACCCGGGAGGTGGAGGTTACAGTGAGCCGAGACCATGCCACTGCACTCCAGCCTGGGTGACAGAGCAAGACTCCGCCTAAAAAAAAAAAAAAAAAGTGAGAATGTGTTCACAGAAAAACCTGTACTCAAATGATTATAGCAGCTTTACTCATAATAGCCATAACCTGGAAACAACTCAAATGTCCTTCAACAGGTGAATGGCTAAACAAACTGTGGTAAATCTATACCATGAACACTACTCAAGAATAAATTGGGAGGCCGAGGCAGGTTGATTACCTGAGGTCAGGAGTTTGAGACCAGCCTGGCCAACATGGCGAAACCCTGTCTCTACTAAAAACACAAAAATTAGCCAGACGCAGTGGCACCCGCCTGTAATCCCAGCTACTCGGGAGGCTGAGACAGGAAAAGCGCTTGAACCCATGAGGCAGAGGTTGCAGTGAGCCGAGATCACGCCACTGCACTCCAGCCTGGGCAACAAGAGCAAAATTCTATCTCAAAAAAAAAAAAAAAAAAAGAATAAAAAGAAGGCTGGGTGCAGTGGCTCATGCCTGTAAACACAACACTTTGGGAGGCCAAGGCAGGAGGATTACTTGAGCCCAGGAGTTCAAGACCAGCCTGGGCAGCATAGTGAGACCCCATCTCTACAAAAAATAAGAAAACTAGCTGAGCATGGTGGCTTGCGCCTGTAATCCCAACTACTCAGGAGGCTGAGGCTGAAGTATCAGTTGAGCCTGGGAAGTTGAGGCTGCAGGGAGCTGAGACCACACCACTGCACTCCAGCCTGAGTGACAGGGCAAGACTGTCTCAAAAAAAAAAATTTAAAAAAAATAAAAAGAAAAAGAAACAACTATTGATAGATCCAAAAAGTTGGACAAATCTCCTGAGGGTTATGCTAAGTGAAAAAGGCTATCTGAAAAGATTACACACTATATGATTCTACTAATATAACATTCCCAAAATAATAAAATTATAGAAATGAAGAACAGGGTTAAGAAGGGGGTGGGGCAAGAGGGAAGTAGGTGTGTCTATAAAAGGGCAATATGAGAGATCCTGGTGATGATGAGATGTTCAGTATCTTGATTATATCAATGTCAACATCCTGACTGGCATGGTACTATAGTTTTGCAAGATATTACCATTGAGGGAACCAGAGCTTTAGGTACAAGGAATCTCTCTGTATTATTTCTTAAAACTGCATGTGAATCTACAATCATATCAAAATGAAAAGTTTATCCAGGCACAGTAGTTCACACCTGTAATCCCAGCATTTTAGGAGGCTGAGGTGGGAGGATCACTTGAGCCCACTCCAGACCAGGCTGGGCAACTTGGCAAAACCCTGTCTCTACAAAAAATACATAAATTAGCCAGGCTAGGTGGTGGATGTCTGTAGTCCCAGCTACTCGGGAGGCTGAGGTGGGAGGATTGCTTGAGCCCAGGAGGGCGAGGCTACAGTGAGCCATGATTATGCCACTGCACTCCAGCCTGGGTTACAGCGTGAGACCCCTGTCTCAAAAAAACAAAAAACAAAAAAAAAAAAAAAGAGAGAGAGAGAGAGAAGTTTAATTAAAAAACAAAGTACATGCACACTAAGAACCAGGTAAAAACAAGAAAAAGCACTTGTGGGAGAAACAAAACACTCTTAAAAGTTCAATCCAAATTCCAAACGTATAGGTAGTTAACTCAATACTGAATGCCTTTCCCTTCTCTTTTTGCCTGACAAAACTTTACATATCCTTTAAGGTCCAACTCAAATGTCACTTTCTGAGTAATGTCTTTCTCAAATTCCAGGAGTTCTCAAACTTTAGTTAGCATCAGAATCACCTGGGGGAGTGTGCTGAAACACAGATTTCCTGCCCCTGTCATGATTTTGATTGGGAGATCCTGATTCTGGAGCCTGGGAATTTCTGTTTCTAACATTTTCCCAGATGGTGCTGATGCTGTTGGCTTGTGGACCACACTCAGAGTAGCACTGCTATATATCTGAAGCCATCTTCCACAAGACTGAGAACTCAGTAAGGAATCCCTTCCAGCAGGTAGCAGGCACCAAAAAAATGTCTTACTCTTTTTTGTTTCTTTTTATCTGCCTCTTCCTGTAAGTCTTGAAGGGCCCTTTGCACGAGCTTCATGTTCAAGTCCTGTTCGTCTCTGTATTCCTGCTGAATATGTTCTATCCTCTCTTGTAGGGCTTTTTGCAAAATGGTCCTAGTTTCCTGCTTTGCCTTCTGTTTCTTTAGCATATCCTGTTCATTCTCATGTTTAATCTGTGCGTTGTTACTTTCCTAAGGTAGAATCATAATAAAGATAATGCATCAGTACAGTTGGACAAGACAAGTTAGTGCATTTGACTTCAGAGATGGGAATAAAGGATTTCTGGAAATACACACACACCTGGATTTAGAGAGGCTGTAAGAAAGAAAACCTTCCTTTTCGTAGCTGAGTCAGCAATAAAACTGTGAAAATTGCCTGGGCATGTGTGATTATAATGTAATAAATAGTTGTAGAGTTGAAAACAGAAAAGTATAAAGAGAAACTACTTTTAATCCCAGTACCCATCATCCACCACCATTCTCCACCTGTGGGTGCATTGGCCTTCCACACTTGACCCTTCTATAAACTCTGCACCACACATTTGGATACATTATTAAACAGCACTAGGAGTCCAAAAATGGAAATGTGCCTATGAACTAGCCCAGGCCATCAGACAAACTGTACTGTAACAGGCCTGCAAACTATACTACACCCATGGCGTTGATCACCCTCTAACAAGCATTTTAAAGGCCCACCACAAGGCGTGCCTCCTCTTCCTTCAGCAGCTGTGTCGCCTGCCTTTGTGCCTTGATGCTGGTGATCTGGGCATTCAGCCCCAGGCGTGTGTTCTCCATCAGCTCTTTCTGTCTCCTCGCCTCTTGGGCTTCTCGCTTTTCCTTGGCTAATCGGTCTTCCTCCCAGAGTTTGGAGAACATCTGCTCTTCCACCAGCTTTTGCCTGCTCAGCTCCTCATTAAATGCAATCTGTGCTTTCCGCTCCTCACACACCTTCTTCTGATGGATACAAAACAATTCAACACGGAGCTCCTCACAGCGTTCCCTGAAAGGAAAATTTTAAAAAGACAAAACCCAGCCTTTCGTGAGGCACTGCTCTATTGAGGCACACATCTGTACAATCACACAATGAAGCAAGAAAAATCAGAGACCTGGATGCAGGCCATCGGAGCACAGGAAACAAGAGGGAGCAGCAGGGAGGGCAAGCACCAGGATGGCACAGCCTGACTATGGAAACTGGAGTAAAGCAAAGGCAGCCCTGACTCCATTTCCTGTGTGATCTCAGATCAAAAACTCAACCTGTTAACCCCAATGACTGACCTATTCACTTGACTTTGAGAACCCCTAATTTAGGGTTGCTTACTTTTTTTTTTTTTTTGAGACAGAGTCTCGCTCTGTTGCCCAGGCTGGCGTGCGGTGGCACCATCTCAGCTCACTGTAAGCTCTGCCTCTCGGGTTCATGCCATTCTCCTGCCTCAGCCTTCTGAGTAGCTGGGACTACAGGTGCCCACCACCACGCCTAGCTAATTTTTTTGTATTTTTAGTAGAGACGGGGTTTCACCGTGTTAGCCAGGATGGTCTCGATCTCCTGATCTTGTGATCCGCCCACCTCAGCCTCCCAAAGTGCTGGGATTAGAGGCGTGAGCCACCGTACCCAGCTGCTCACTTTTTTTTTTAAGAGACAAGGTCTCACTCTGTCGCCCAGGCTGGAATGCAGTGGCGTGATCATGGCTCACTGCATCCTTGAACTCCTGGCCTCAAGTGATCCTCCCACCTTAGCCTCCCAAGTAGCTGAGACTATAAGCACATGTCACCATGTCTGGCTAATTAAAAAATTTTTATTTTTGTAGAGACAGAGTCTTGCTATGTTGCCAGGGCTGGTCTCAAAATCCTAGTCTGAAGTGACCCTCCTGCCTCAGCCTTCCAAAATGCTGGGATTACAGGCATGAGCCACTACACCAGGCTGAGATGCTCACTATAGCTAGATAGGATATCTGGCCAGACATGGTGACTCATATCTGTAATCCCAACACTTTGGGAGGCCAAGGCAGGAGGATCGCTGGAGACTAGGACTAGCCTGGGAAACACAGTGAGACCTTGTCTCTACAAAAATTTTTTAAAAATTAGCTAGGCATGCTGGCACACGCCTGTAGTCCTAGCTACTTGGGAGACTGAGGCAAGAAGACCACTTGAACTCAGGAGTTTGAGGCTGCAGTGAGCTAGGACCATACCAATGCATTCTAACCTGCACTCTAGGTCAGTAAGACCCTGTTTCTTTTTTTTTTTTTTTTTTTGAGACGGAGTCTCGCTCTGTCGCCCAGGCTGGCGTGCAGTGGCACGATCTTGGCTCACTGCAAGCTCTGCCTCCCGGGCTCACGCCATTCCCCGGCCTCAGCCTCCGGAGTAGCTGGGACCACAGGCGCCCACCACCACGCCCGGAGAATTTTTTGTATTTTTAGTGGAGATGGGGTTTCACCGTGTTACCCAGGATGGTCTTGATCTCCTGACCTTGTGATCCACCCGCCTCAGCCTCCCAAAGTGCTGGGATTACAGGCGTGAGCCACTGCGCCCAGCCGTAAGACCCTGTTTCTAAAAAAATAAATTAAATGATAGACAGAATATCTATTTATTCTAATGATAATAATCATTGATAAGAGGAAAACTTTATGTTTGTGAGTGCTTTATAGTTTACAGGTAGCAGGTATCATCCCCATCTTAGAGTTAAAGCAACAGAGACTCAGGGAGCCTAAGTGTCTTCCCAAGTCACATAACCAGTAGTAGGAATATTATTAGCAAAAGTTATTAAGTGCTTATTATCTGCCAGACACTATTCTAAGCACTTTAACACATATGAACTCTTGTAATCTTCATAATAATCAATATGGCAATGAACATTACTGCAAATTTATTTTTATTATTTTTATTGTCCTTGGTTTACAGATGAGGAAATGGAAGCACACAGCAGTTAAGCATCTTACCTAAGTTTGTCCATTTCATATGTGGTAGAACTGGGACTGAAGAGCTGGCAGTGTGGCCCTGGAGTTTGGATTCTTTGGTGTTTCATTGCATCACCTCTGCCAGCAACTGACAGAGGCAAGACTACCTCTGACCCACAGGCATTCTGACCAAACATCCTAGGGTATTCGTTAATAAAAACACCCCAAAACAAACCCTCGAAATGCCTACCTTAATCTGGGGTCTAATCATTAACTGTGTATAATTACAGGGCATTTAAAAAGAAATTTCATAATGTACCAAAAGCACAATCCATAAAAGAAATATTGACAAATTTGATTTCATTAATATTAAAAGCTTTTGCTCTGTAAAAGATCCTTTTAATAGGATAAATAAGACAAGACTGCTGAATGTCTGGGGAAAGAAAAGAAAAAACCATTTAAAAAAAAAAAGATAAGCTATAGTCTAGGAAAAAAACCACGTATCGGACAAAGAAGTACTGTCTAGAATACATAAAGAATCCTTAAAACTTAACAGCTAAAAAAAAAAAAAGGCAAAAACTTAGCAGCTAAAACAAGCTAAATTCTAAAAATCTAATTAGAAATGGGCAAAAGATATAAAGAGACATTTCACCAAAGAAAATGTACAGATGGAAAATAAGCACATGAAAAGTTGCTCAACATCACCAGCCATTAGGTAAATGCCAATTAAGCCCATGATGAGATATCGCAGCACGCCTATTAGAACAGCTAAAAATAAAAACAAAACAAAACAAAACAATAACGCCACTACCAAAAGGACCAGGATGTGGAAAAACTGGATCTCTCATATACTGCTGGTGGGATTATAAAATGGTACAGCTACTCTAGGAAATTACTCTAGGAAATTAGTGTTTATTAAAAAAGAAAAAATTACATTTATGGCTGGGAGTGGTGGCTCACGCCTGTAATCTCAGCACTTTGGGAGGCCAAGGTGGATGGATCACCTGAGGTCGGGAGTTCAAGACCAGCCTGACCAACATGGAGAAACTGCATCTCTACTAAAAATACAAAAAATTAGCCGGGCTTGGTTGGTGCATGCCTGTAATCCAAGCTACTCGGGAGACTGAGGTAGGAGAATCACTTGAACCCAGGAGGCAGAGGCTGCAGTGAGCCGAGATCACGCCATTTCATTCCAGCCTGGGCAACAAGAGTGAAACTCTGTCTCAAACAAAACAAAACAAATTTGCATATGATCCAGCAATAGTATATGATAATTATCCTCAATAAACAAAAACATATGCTCACACAAAAACCTGTACACAAACGTTCCTGTCAGATTTACTTATAATAGAGCAAAACTAGAAACAACCAAAATGTCCTTCAGTAAGTGAACGGTTTAACCAAACTGAGGTACATTCATGCAATGGAATACTACTCAGCAATAAAAAAGACAAACGAACAATACCTCCAACAACTTGGATGGACCTCAAAGGCATTATGTTGAGTGAAAAAGGCCAATCTCTAAAGATCACATATTGTGTGATTCCATTTATATAACATTCTTAAAATGATGAAATTATGGGGATAGAGATTAGTTGTTGCCAGGGTTAGGAATGATGGGGGTGAGAGTAGTGGGCATGACTCTAGAAGAGTAACATGAAGGAGATTTTTGCAGTGATGGAATAGTTCTGTATCTTGATTGCAGGGTGGTTACACAGTCTACAGGTGATAAAATGGCACAGAACTCTACACACACCTTGCATGACTGTCAGTTTCCTTGTCTTAATATTGTATTACAATTATGTAAGATATAACCATTGAGGGAAACTAGGTGAAGGGTAAATGGGATCTCTGTACTATCTGTGCACTTTCTGTAAACATATAATTATTTAAAATTAAAAATTAAATACAAAACAAAACCACTGGTAATTTTTTCTTGTCATTATTATCCATTTCATTTCATTATTATTGCTGAAAATAATTTTGCTGTATAGAAGATAGGGATCACTAAAAATGATCTACTCCAGGTATCAAATATTCTATGAATGCCACTGAATATATCAAAGAGAAATGAATGCATATGCCATCAAAGGACATGTCTATTCATCGTAGCTTTATTCATAAGAGTCCCAAACTGAAAATAACTGAAATGACTGTCACCAGGAGAAGAAATAAATTGTGGTATATTTATACAATGGAATACAAAAAAAAAAAGAGGAAAATTTTCATTCTGCTTTATATTAATATACATATTAAAGCCTCAACTGTATTTTCAGTAATAGGGTCTAATAACGCATCCTTACTCAAAAGTATGTCTGAGGATCTATGCTGAGGAGTTGGCAGTGCTGCACTCAAAACACTAAAAACAATTTGTTTTCAAATTATATTACTATAGGATACATTCGTTTCTTTAAGATTTTTAACAATTCATCTAACTAGCAAAAACTCAGTCATACAAGTGAAATCTGTAAAATGTTGCTAAATCCATAAATTTTAAAAGCACAACCACTTACGAACCATTTTGTTTTCTTAATATGTTAAGATAAATTTACTAGGGAGTAGAAAATATATGAATGGTCCATTGAGAGTCACTTGGCTAATATACCATTTTCCACCCACAGCATCTTTTCCCCCCAGCAACCAGTAGCAAAGATGTCCAAATCCCACTGAGGACAGGGTATGAGTGCATGCTTTACACAGCCTTGAAAATCCAAGTCTAATCCTCTTTTGGTTACCTCAAGCTTAAGACCTAGACAAATCCCTACCTGTAGAACTCAGTTATCCATCTACAAGCCAAGGAGGGTGGCAAGTCGCTTCTGGCCCTGTGCGTTACTACTCCGGGTTTCTTCACTGCCCTCCTTCAGCAGCTCCCCAAGCCCTGAAACTTCCCATTCCCTCTCCTTTTGAGAGGGAATTTACTTTTAGCAGCTGCATCTGCAACTTTTATCTACTACTCACTGCAATGGCTTACTTCTCCTTTTGGCCTCTAGTAGGAGGGTTGAGGGTTTAGGGCTGTCCATATTATTAATAGCGAATTCATGACAGAAAGAGCAGATGGAAGAAGCTTTTCTCTGCACCATGTCTTGATGCCTCCACAGATGTCATTTTGCTGCTTTTTCACATCTGTTGACCTTTGGATTTCTGGTCTACTCAAATTTTGAGTGCTATGAAAAATGAACTCTTGTATTCCTTCTGTATTCCACCAGATTTAAACTCAGGTATTTTTGGATCATCCATTCCTGAATCTGGCTTAACATGATACACACCTTGCCCCACTCATACTAGATGACCTAACAACCTAAGTGACACTCACTCTCACAGAGCCCGGCATGAAGTAGGAGCCCAAAAATACTTACTGAATGAATGAATGCTAATGGCTATGTTTTAAACATTTCCAGGTAATATTTTGGACCGTAAAAATCCCTTCTGAATACAAAAACTTTAGCCAGTTACTCTAAAATTAAAAGACAGATGAAATCGATGATTTAGGGCATTCCATGGGTCATTCATGTGATCATCACTGCACTGAGAGATGTATCTGAAAAAAGGGGCAAAATGCACCATCACTACTATTATTCAACATAGCACTGGAAGTCCTAGCTAGAGCAATCAGACAAGAGAAAGATATAATGGGCATCCAAATTTCAAAGTAAGAAGTCAAATTATCCTTGTTTGCAGATGACACGATCTTATATTTGGAAAAATCTAGACTCCACAAGAAAAGTCTTAGAACTGCAAAACAAATTCAGTAAAGTTGCAGGATACAAAATCAACATACAAAAACCAATAGCATTTCTATATGCTTACACTGAACAACGTGAAAAAGAAATTTAAAAAGTAATCCCATTTACAATAGCCATAAATAAAATTACCTAGGAATTAACCAAAGAAGTGAAAGATCTCTACAACGAAAACCATAAAACACTGATGAAAGAAATTGAAGAGGACATCAAAAAATTGAAACATATTCCATGTTCTTGGATTGGAAGAATCAATATTATTAAAACATCTATACTACCCAAAGCAATCTACAGACAAAATGCAATCCCTATCAAAATACCAATAACATTCTTCACAGAAACAGAAAAAACAGTTGCTCATGCCTGTAATCCCAGAACTTTGGGAGGCCAAGGTGGGTGGATCACTTGAGACTAGCAGTTCGACACCAGCCTGGGCAACATAGGGAAACCCCGTCTCTATTAAAAATACAAAAATTAGCTGAGGGTGGCAGTACACACCTGTGGTCCCAGCTACTTGGGAGGCTGAGGCAGGAGAACTGCTTGAACCTAACCTGGGAGGCAGAGGTTGCAGGGAGCTGAGATCCTGTAACTGTATTCCAGCTTGGGCAACATACACTCCAGGCTGGACAACTGAATGAGACCCTGTCTCAAAATAAAATGAAATAAAAGAAAATAAGAAAAGAAAAGAAAAAACAATCCTAAAATTTGTATGGAACCACAAAAGATTCAGAATAGCCAAAGCTATTCTAAGCAAAAATAACAAATCTGGAGGAATCACATTACCTAACTTCGAATTATACTACAGAGCTATAGTACCTCAAACAGCATGGTACTGGCATAAAAACAGACACATAAACCAATGAAAAAGAATAGAGAACCCAGAAACAAATCTATACACTTACAGTGAACTCGTTTTTGACAAAGGAGCCAAGAACATGCACTAGGGAAAAGACAGTCTCTTCAATATATGATGCTGGGAAAACTGGATATCCATATGCAAAAGAATGAAAATAGACCCTATCTTTTATCATATGCAAAAATCAAATCAAAATAGATCCAAGACTTAAATCTAAGACCTCAAACTATGAAACTACTACAAGAAACATTGGGGAAAAATCTCTAGGACATTGGACTGGGCAAAGATTTCTGGAGCAATACCCTATAAGCACAGGCAACCAAAGCAAAAATGGACAAATGGGATCATATCAAGTTAAAAAGCTTCTGCACAGCAAAAGATACAATCAACAAAGTGAAGAGACAACCCACAGAATGGGAGAAAATATTTGCAAACAATCCCTCTGAAAAGAGATTAATAACCAGAATATATAAGGAGCTCAAACAATTCCATAAGAAAAAAATCCAATATTCCAATCAAAAAATGGACAAAAGATTTCAACAGACATTTCTCAAAAGAACACATACAAATGGCAAACAGGCATATGAAAAGGTGCCCAACATCACAGATCATCAGAGAAATGCAGATCAAAACTACAGTGAGATATTATTTCACCCCAGTTAAAATTGCTTATATCTAAAAGACAGGCAATAACAAATCCTGGTGAGGATGCAGAGAAAAGGGAACCCTTGTACACTGTTTGTGGGAATGTAATACAACCACTATGGAGAACAGTTTGGAGGTTCCTCAAAAAACTAAAAATAGAGCTACCATAAGATCCAGCAATCCCACTGCTGGGTATAGGTCCAAAAGAAAGGAAATCAGTATATTGAAGAGATAGCTAAACTCCTATGTTTGTTGTAGTGCTGTTTACAACAGCTAAGATTTGGAAGCAACCTAAGTGTCCATCAACAGATGAATGGATAAAGAAAATGTGGTACACATGCACAATGGAGTATTATTCAGCTATAACAAAGAATGAAATCCAGTCATTTATAACACTATGGATGGAACTGGAGGTCATTATGTTAAGTGAAATAAGCCAGGCACAGAAAGACAAACATTGCATGTTCTCACTAGTTTGTGGGATCTAAAAATCAAAACAATTGAACTCATGGAGATAGAGAAGGATGGTTACCAGAGGCTGGGAAGGATAGTGGGGGGTTGGGGGTGGAGGTGGGGACAGTTAATGGGTACCAAAAAAAAAAAAAAAAGAATGAATGAATAAGACCTACTATTTGATAGCACAACAGGATGACTATAGTCAATAATTACAGGCGTGTGCCACCATGCCCGGCTAATTTTTGTATTTTTAGTAGAGTTGGGTTTCACCATGTTGGCCAGACCAGTCTTGAACTCCTGACCTCAGGTAATACACCCACCTCAGCCTCCCAAAGTGCTGGAATTACAGACATGAGCCACTGCGCCCGGCCAATTTTTTTATTTTTTGTGGAAATAAGGTCCCACTATGTTGCCCAGGCTGGTCTCAAACTCCTGGCCTCAAGTGATCAAAGTGCTGGGATTATAGGTGTGAGCCACTGTGCCCAGCCAAATAACAGCAATTCTTAATGTTTACACTCTTAGAAGTATCAGAAGCACTGAATATATAACTGAGGAATTATAATAACATTATAAATATATAATAGCTCTTGTTCTAAGAGCTGTAGCTCTAGGGAGGGAGACTATTTAGTATATTTTTGCTTTAGAGGTAAGGAATGTCTTGGTTTGTGAAACTAAAAGCATCTGCCAAGCTTCTGATTATATAACACTATAGATCATCTCAGAGGATCACTCTTGGGTACTCCCATACAAATCTTCCCTCTGTGTAAGTGCACAGTAGTGGGTAGTCTATCAGGGCACAGACTCAGAGTATCCTACGATGGAAAACCACAATGAAAAGGGATACGGAGGCAACCACAGGACCAGATTGAGTAGATTGAGTACAGTAAAGACCAGGGGTCTGAAAACCGAGGGTCACCATGGGTCTGGGTCAGGAAGTGCCTTATAAGTCCAGGTGATCAGACCCCAGTGATCAGAATACCAGGCAAGGAAACAGACAATAAAGAAGAGAGTAGAGAGGGCCGGGCATGGTGGCTCATGCCTGTAATCCTAATACTTTGGGTAGCTGAGGTGAGTGGATCACTTGAGTCCAAGAGTTCAAAACCACCCTGCGCAACATGACGAAACCCCCGTCTCTACAAAAAATACAAAAAAATTAGCTGGGCACAGTGGCGCGTGCCTATAGTCTCAGCTACTTGAGAGGCTGAGGTGGGAGGATCACTTTGGGCTCAGGAGGTGGAGGTTGTAGTCATGATCATGCCACTGCACTCCAGCCTGGATGACAGAGCAAGACCCTGTCTCAAAAAATGACAACCGAAAAACCCCCCAGGGAACCCAAGCACACATGCAGCACAGGTAGAGACTACAGCAGCAGGGGGAAAGCCCAACTTTACCAAAGATTCCTTGGCACAGGGGCTTTTGAAGAACTTCCTGCCAACAGCAAGGGTGAGGTTAATACCTAAAGTTCAGTAACATAATCTCCTTTGTTACTTCCATTCTAATTGAGAAGCAAGCACAGAACATTAGAACATAGTTCTCAAGCACACACTGTATTATTCAATGATATGTAATATATTGCCAAGACTTACAGTTACAACTACTCTGTATATCCTCTTAAGACTAATTTACTTTAAATTAGCATTCTTAAATCTATTTTAATGTACCAACTTTGGATTCTGTTTGTGTGTTTTCTGATTTCATTACCTGAATTGCTGGTCTAGCTTTTCAGCCACAAAATCCTGCCTCTCTTTTTCATTCTTCTCTTTTAGTAATTTAGTTTTCTCTCTCATCCTATCTTTTTTCTCCTCAATGGTTTCTTTCTTCAATTGCATTTCTGTAAAATACTCATTTTCTTCTAATGCTAAAAGCTCACGTAGCCTGAAACAAAAAGCCAAAAAAAAAAAAAAGAAAACTGTCATGCTACATGCATCATTGTTATATTCAATTTCAGAACTATAGGTCTAATTTGTAAGAAGAGAAAGATCACTGCAGTCTTCCACAGAATAAGACTGGTTTGTTTGTTTTTTTGTTTTTGTTTTTGTTTTTGTTTTGAGACAGGATCTCGCTCTGTCACCCAGGCTGGAATGCAGTGTGATCATGGCTCACTGCAGCCTTGACCTCCTGGGCTCAGGTGATCCTCCCACCTCAGCCTCCTGAACAGCTGGGACTACAGGCAGGTGCCCCTATGCCCAGCTGTTTTTTATTTTTTGTAGAGATGGGGTCTCACTGTGTTGCCCAGGCTGGTCTCAAACTCCTGGGCTCAAACAATCCTCCCACCTCAGCCTCCCAAAGTGGTAGGATTATAGGCATGACCCACTAAGCCCAACCAACTGCACCATATTTTATTTGATCACATACAAATAAGATACGAAATATATATTTTTAACAAAAGAGTAAAATGAACAGGTTTCAATCAAAATAATGAAATATGAAACAATATATTGTTTTTCATCAAAATACAGGCTATCACAAATAAAAATATTAAAAATATTAACCAGCAATAGCTATGGATTTAATATAAATATCTCAGCCATGATTCTTGCTAAATTTGATTTTTGACTGGTCAATCTCAAATTGTGGTTTTAGGAATATTTCATGGTTTATGTCCCAGGTTTGTGAGCCTTACTTATTTCGTCTTTCTTCAATGTTAATGATAAACCCTTGCACAGCATCCTTGATTCTTGCTCGCACAAGGCTGTCCAAAATCTTGCAGTCATTGTGCTGGTCCCACTCAGCTTTCAAGCGATCCCGCTCACTTGACTTAATGGAAGCCAAAATAGCATTATGCTTCTGATGGCTGCGTCGGATTCTTTCTAGATGGTGCTCAGCTCCTTGGCCTTTAGGAGGCTTGGATCTCTGAAAACAAAAACCAACTATCACTTATAATAAGCCAAAGAATCAACTGCATATTTTCAATTAGTTATGCTCTCAATCAATACTCATACTAAATAAAATTGGGTATAAAAAACTAATACATCCTACTACAACTGAATACAGCTTATGCACCTAAAGAGTAACTTGTTTCATTCTCTGAGCCTATACCTAAGATGTCATCAAAACAGTCTCAAATATTTCTAATGTGCCATTTGAAAAATAGTTGATGGAAATTACAAAGTTAAAAATGTGAACAGGACTCTGTTGAGATTGTCTAGTCAAACCCAGAGACATTAAGTGATTTGCTGAACTTGCTTCAAATAGGGCAGATAAAACAAGAATTAGAGGTCTTCTAATTCCTGATCTTGACATTGCCACTCATTATTCCACATTATTTCTCACGGTTGGACACCATAGTTATCACATCAAAATACTTTCAATGAAAAGGTGCTACTATGCGAATATATAGAAAAAATATATATGTGTGTATATACATGTATATGTGTGTGTGTATATATATGTGTATATGTATATGGATATATAATGAGTTGTGATAATGAAAGATCTTTGACTAAGAAGGAAGAAATGAAGTGAGGGAGGAAGAAAGGAGGGAAAAGAAAAAAAGCTGGTGGTAGAACTTTATTCCTATTTCTATGGTGCCCAGAAGTTTTAATGCAAAGAGTGTGTTCCTGACCTTTTGGGCTACTTTGAATTTCATAAATGTACTGTTTTTACAGAAATGTCCACTAAAAAAGTTAGAAATGCATGTACCATTTGAATATATATAGATACACTTAATGAAATCACATAGCCTATATCTTTTTCCTTTCTGTATTCCTAGCATTGAACATAATGCCTACTACAGTGAGGTTCTCAATAGAAATGAATGAATGAATGAATGAGTGAATGAATGAAACAATGTTGCTGGGTGGGCTTGATGCAATTTCTGCACCTCCTGGAGCCACCATAAAATCCATAGTCTTGAGCTTTGTATTTTCAGGAACAGTTTTATCAAGTCATCCTTAGGTAAGTTGTGAGATACTGGGGTGCTGATTCATAGAAACAAAACTCTTAAGAGACAGAGAGTCAATCTGATCTTTTACATTTAGAATATCACCATCAGGATTACCAGAATACTAGGGTTAGGTGTTTGTAATGAAGTCTCCTGAGGAAAGAAAATCAACATTTGAAGACAGTTTAATGAAAAGATTCAGGGCTCAGGGTACACATATAGGTACCTAGATTTAGCTGAACAAGATAAGGCAAGCCTGGGGTGGTAAGGAGACAGAAGATGATGCTGGGGGTTATATCATGGAAAGTAGCTAATCCATGTCAGAATTATCTGGAGCCTAGAGCCAGCTAATTAGATGACTGTTCTCCAATACAGTTGGCATTTTATGAATATAGATCTGTGAAAATAAAGCAGAGGAGGATCACAGTGGCACCCTTGGCAGCATACACAGCAGGAATTAAGGCTCCCAGTGTGAGCTGAGAACAGGAACGAAACACCAAGTTAATCTAGAAACACTGGCTCCAGTTGTCAGGACAGGAAACAGGGCTGAGGGATATTTTGGCTGAAGAGGTGACAAATACCATGAGCAGTACCCAAGGGGTCAGGAAGCCTTTTAAGGCTTGGGAATCATGTGAAGGACTCTGGTCTGGGAAGGACCCAATCTCTTGATAAGTTAGGGGTATGACCTGGAGTTCTCAAAAAAGGTGATGCCAATCCCAGCACAGTCGTGGTATTGTTCAAAATCTGTACTGTTCAATATAAATATAATGCAAAACAGATATGTAATTCTAAATTTTCAAGTGGCTGCATTTAAAAAAGTAAAAAGAAACAGGGGAAGTTAATTTTGATAGTATATTTTATTTAACCAATATATCCAAGATGTTATCTTGTCAATATGTGACTCTAGGCACATTTCAAGTGCTCAAATGCTATGTGTGACTAGTGGCTACCTATTGGACATCACAGCTCTAAACCATGCTAAAGTCAGGAAAACACAGGATATTTTACTAACTACTGTGGGTTTTCAAGGTCACTGAAGGCTGTTATTGTAGCATCTCCAGTTATAGTTATTAGGATTACAATTTATAGTTCGGTTGTCTTAAAGAACAATGCTTTACATCCTAGGTTTGATTCTGGCCTCTGTCCATTACTAACTGAATGAGCAAGTTACTTAATCGCTTTGAATCTTAGTTTTCTTACCTGTCAAATGAGCAAAATAAGTATCCTCCTAATGGATTCCTAGGAGACACTCATCAAATAGCTGCTCCTTTTGATGTCCCATTACTTCAGACATTAAATTTTTCACAGGTTTCTCCTGGGGAATTGTTTAGGGTCCAAGTCTCATCTGTTGGTGGCTTTAATTCTTGCAACACAATTCTGCTACCTCTAACATCTATCTTTCTTATCACACTCAGACACCGGAGGAGCAGATGCACCAACTCTAACCTCCTCCTTTTCCTCTTAATTCTTCTTAGGTGCAAAGTATTCAATAAGCCCGCTTCTCTGGTTTAGTGTTTTTGTTTGTTTTCTGTTCCTTATTGGTTCCCAACACAAGTAATAGCACCCAACAATGGCTCAGCCCCTGAGCCCAGTGTTTGGATACAGAACCCAAAGTAGATCTTCTGTCCTTCATGAAGTGTGTTTATAATTATCACCTTGAACCCTACAGCCTACTTATGTGTCCCATCTACTGCTTTCCAGCTCCAGATCTTACAGTACTTGGACCTAAAGAAGGAGCAGGTCTATAGGTTGACTGAAGTTTGCTATGTGCACTGTGGAGCATAATAAAACTGTATCACTGATCTTTCATCCATCAACTGACATCACAGACAATATAGCACATCATTATTTACAGTGTTAACCTTTAGTGGTTTCATTCTACCTAAGTTTTTTTTTGCAATTGGATTACAAGTTGAGCACCCCAATTTGAAAATCTGAAATCTGAAATGCTCCAAAATCTGAAGCGCTCCAAAATCTGAAGCTTTTTGAGCACCCACATGATGACGTAAGTGGAAAATTTCACACCTGACCTCATGTAAGGGGTCACAGTCAAAACACAAGCAAACAACACATATTTATTCAGCATCCCCAAGGGGAAAATAAAATTACCTTCGAGGTAATGAAATATAAATAAATTCTGTGTTTAGACTTGGGTCCCCTCCCCAAGATATTGCATTATGTATATGCAAGTATTCCAAAATCCAAAAAAAAATCTGAAATCCTAGACATCTCTGGTCCCAAGCATTTCAGATAAGGGATACTTGACCTGTATAAGCTCCTTGAAGGGAGGGCTCAGGCTTCAATGAAGAGTTAACCTTCCAGGATCATTGTATCCACCCCTGTATCTCCCACAATACTGCGCACACAGCAGGGGCTCAAGCAATAACTCTGCCTACATGTTAGTTTTCTGGCGGGTAGAAACTAGTTTGTAGAAACAAAAAAATCTACATGTATGGACCAATAGTGTCTGAGGTTCTCAGCAGGAACCATCAAATTCTGCAGCAAGCACATTTTCCTGGCCTACTACCACTCCAGCCTTAGAGGCAGGCACCTGAGTTTTTCCCAGGTCTGAAGGGACACTTCTGTCCAGCAATGGTTACTGGTTGAGTTGGCACAGGAAAGGCGTTGGGTGCTATAACCACTCACAACCTAATTCCCCTTCCTCAGACGATTTTCCTAGGACTGAAAGACCAGATCCAAATCATAGGCCTGCCCTGCCCCCAGATCTGTCTCTGGGCCGGGTGCCCTTTCCATAACACACACTCGCCACTGCATGGGGGACAGACATCCTTCCGGTGTCTTGGAGACTGAAAAACCCTAAGATCCCTAGTGGTGATTCTCCAAAAACAGAACCTAAATATTATAACTTTGGGGGCAGATGAAAGGCTGTAAGGATGAAAATAGAGGGAGATGAGTGGGTGAGTGGTGGGGTAGATAGGTGAGCGACCTTATCTTCCTTCTTTCAAAATTCAACCCACTGCATCAGGCGACACCCGTTCCCCTCGAGAAGGCCCCGGGTGGGGGCCGAAGTGGGATAGGCCAGGCCCGGAGTGCGGAGAGATGGAGAAAGCTGTAGGGTCTGGCAGACATATCCTGTGCTTACCACGATCACCACTTTGGGGGTGGGGCCCTTAACCTCCCGCTGTACGGTGCCAAACCGCTGGCTGTACATTTTCGAGTCCCCTTCGGGACGGGGGCGGCGTCCGCCGCGTTTCCCCCAACCGTGGCGACCTGCGGCACCCGCTTCCGCGACGCAGAAGTCTGGTTGCCATGGTGCGCCTCGCGGGATTAGGGGCCGGTAGAGGTGGGCGGGTCGGGCGGAAGTCGGTCTGGTCACCATGGGGGCCGCAGACGCCTGCACTCGGGACTTCCTCTTCCAGCTGAGAAGCTGAGCCTGCGCAGTCCTCACCCCGCCCCTCGGCCAAATCCCGCCGACCTTGCTACCTTCCTCCAGGGTTCATCAGAATGGCAGAAAAAACCTCTAGCCCAAGAAAAATCAAAGCTCTAATTACAATTCCAGTTGACTTTGCTATTTATATCCTGTAATGGTCTAAAAGTATGAGAAAGGTTAGCGAACATTTTTTGGGAAGCTTAAATTTTGCACTATCTGTAGGTTAATCTTGATGACGGTAATAATCACAGGAAAACCTTATATTTGTGTAGTTCTTTACAATTTCCAAGATATTTTCACACACACAGCCTTTTAACCTCACAGATTTTTTCTGAGACAAGGTCTCGCTCTGTCGCCCAGGGTGGAGTGCAGTGGCGTGATCATGGCTCCCTGCAGCCTCGTCCTCCTGGGCCTCAGCCTCCAGAGTATCTGGGACTACAAAGCCTGCGCCACCACGCCCTGCTAATTTAAAAACAAATTTTGAAGAGACAGGGGGTCCCGCTATGTTGCTCAGGCTGGAACTCCTGCTCCTGGGTTCAAGCGATCCTCCCCACTGCCCCTCCCGCCGGCCTCCCAAAGTGTTGGAATTACAGGGTGCGCTACCGCGCGTGGCCGCAAATATCTTACAGGGTTGATAGAATAGCAAGTAATACTATCCTTATTTTCCAGCTAAGGCAAAGCTCAGGGAGCCTAAGTGCCTTGTCAAACCAAATAACCAGTAATAATAATAATTTTTTAAAACCTGTTAATAAAATCTTCCTATTTGCCATTGGCAGAAACCAGGGCTTAGACTCAGGATATCCTAGGATGGGGGCAGATCAAATGGACTAGTGGGGCAGTGGCACGACCTGGTGGAGCATAATTAAGAGTCTGAGGGTCACAGTGGACCAGGGTCAGGATGTGGATCAGAAGTCCAGTAACTGGTTTCTGAGAATCAGGATCCAGGCAGAACAGGAAACACAAATCAGGGAACCAGGACGGACCTGCAGCACAGGTGGTAACCACAGTTGCATTTCCAGTCAAGAGCAAGGTGGTAATACCTAAAAGCCAATTAAGAATGACACTGTGGTACTCCCATTCTAAAGTGGGGGTGAGCATAGAACACTTGAGCACATGCAACAAATCAGTACCTACGTCAAACTGACGTATAATAAGTACAACTAATGTGTATGCCCTCTTAAGGACGCAATTTACTGTAAATTAGCATTCCTTAATCATTTGTAAACCACCCACTTCGGATTTTGTATGTGGTATGTTTCTAAATACGAATTCCATTTCCTGAATTGCTGGTTCAGCTTTTCAGCCACGAAATAATGTTTTTCTTCTCTTTTAATAATTCTGTCATTTTGTGTTCTTTTCTATAACGGTTCTTTCAATTGCAGTTCAGTAAAATACTCATTTGCATTTACTAAGAGTTTACGTGGCCTGAAACAGAAAAGAAACAAATTAGGTGGTCGTCTCGGTTTCCTGGAGTGTCCAGAGGGGCGGTTCTTTGATCTTCGAGTCCAACGGGCGCCGGGCCCGCCCGTCGGTCCGGGCGGAACCACCCCCACCACACATCCTCCGGGAAGGCGGCAATGAAAACGCCTTGGGCCCGGAGTACGGCTTGGGAAAATCGGCGCAGATTCGGGGCCGCCCGTTGGGGATTCCCAAGGTTGTGCAGCCCAAAGGGCCTCGTCGGAATTTCTGAGGCGATGGGGTAAACCGACCCTTGGCGACACCCGGCCGCACTCGAACGTCCTAGGTCGTCGAGCCCCGCCCTCACCCTGGGCGAGCTCCGAAATTTAACCCCGGTTCGGTTTTGCCTGTTTTACCACTATTTGAAGAGGGGGACTCAGCTTCCCTCTGACCCTAGCCCAAGTACTGGGGTTTGCGCCGGACGAAGACCACGCCCCAGGGCGGCCAGGCCAGGGGTGATGGGTGACGGGCGGTGCCTCCAGGGCCCCGGTGGGTGACTGTGGCTGGGAACTACGGGCTTTCTCGCCCCGGCGCCCCCTGGCGGACCCACCAGCAGGTTGAAGGTGTCCGGCCAGTGCTGAGCACCAAGAGCCTCAGCCTTCAGCCAACCCCCCGCCCCCGCGGCCTAAGTAAGTGAATCGCTCAGGGTCCTTGGAAAGAAGTGACCTTGATCTTCCCACCCACTATCCCAGTTTCTCAGAGGCAGTCAACACTTCCCACCAAACCACTCCCAAAAGAAACACTAAGCATGTAAGTGGGACAATAAAAATTTAAAAATAATTTTAAAATAGAACAGCTTAGAGATAGAAACTAAATTATTTCCAATTCCTACTGTGCCCCAAACAAGGTTCACAAAAGGGCTGTCCTCCCAACAATTTTCTGAATTCTATATATTCAGCATTAAATTCCATGATAAAGTTGGAAATCCATTCACCATTTGTAATACGTATTGATGCATTTAATAAAATTGCATGGGCCGTATCTTTTGCATTTCTGTATCCTAGTATTAAGTACAGTGCCTACCACAGGCCAGGTTCTCAATACTTGAATAAATGACACAAAAATAGCCAGGACCAGCAAGTTTTTTCTGGGTGGGCTTCATAGAATCTCTGTACTTGCTGGAATCACCATGAAATCCATGGTCTTCAGCTTTGCATTTTCAGCAACATAGTTATATTGAGTTATCCTCAGGTGAGCAGTGAGACCCTTGGGAGCGGATTCATGGTAGGGTGGCTTTGTAATGTGTCACCTTGGTGAGGCTATGTTTCCCGGAACTCTCTTCCAGTAAGACGGGCCACAAGAGACATTTTGCTTGATAACCGGAGGGCGGAAGTGAAGCAGCAGCATATTGTTTTTACACTTGGAAGGTTGGTGCTGGGGCACCAGGCGTTGTTGCAGTTCACACATTGCCATGTATCTGCTAGATCACCTCGTTGGTGTGGGCAGTAGTCAGGCCTGCAGCCAGGCCTGCAGCTGCTCCACCTTCCCCAGGATCATCCTTTCAGCTTCTCTAATTCCTGGGCCAGATGCATATTTAACTCTGTGAGGAAGGGCACCAGCTTCTTCTGCAGGACACCCACATCATCGAAGCTGGAGTTGGTGAGAGACTGACATGGGTTCCAGGCCATCCTCGTGGGTTCCAGCTCGTGCTCGTGGGCTCCACTGTGTCCTCGGTCTCCCACACTTTACATCCATCTTCCCTTCCCGAGTGCCTGCCCTGCAGACTTCAAGCTCCAGCATTAGATGCAAAGACAACAGCCTTACAGAGACTGTTTAACCAGCTCCCACAATGGCATGCGGTCAGATCCCTATAATAAATCCCTTAAAATACATATATACATAATCTTTATCTTAGTGGTTCTGCTCCTCTGATTGTACCCTAACATAAATGGTCAGCAGAAGCTTAACTCATGAGTCTAAATGTCAATCAAATAAATTTCATATAGATCATTGTCAAAATTACCAGAATACTGGGGTTGGGTGGTTGGTTCCTGGGGGAAACAAAGCAGTATCAGTCTATCCAGTCTTGACTAGGGCTGAACTAGTTAGGATGGAATAAAGGAAGGGGTGGGGAAGGTGGCAGAGGCTGGACTGTATGAGACAGAACTGGGAAATGGCTAATCCATGTCTGAATTACTTAAAGCTGCAGGGCTGGGACTAGGGTAAGGCAAGGGAGGCACACAGGATACAAAGTTTAAGGAGGCACTCACTCAGTCCTGGCCCTGTAAAGCTGGCTAACAAATTACAGGTCTAATCTTTTTGGCACTTTATGGATGAAGAATTGGGAGAGAGTGAGGTAGGGCTGAGCCAAGACTGGCTCTTGGGCAGGACTCGAAGCAGGAATTCAGCCTCCTAGAACACATTCAGGCTGAGGGCAGGAGCCAAGCACAAAGGTGATCACAGGGCAGGAGATGCACGTTGTCAGGAAAGATGAGCCAGGCTGGCAGCTTTAGTTACAAAGACTGCTCTGGCTGAAGAGGGGGAGTCAGGGTAACAAGCAAAATGGACAGCAGCCAGTGGGGAGATATATCCTGTAGGGTTTGAGGAATCCTATGCAGCACCTGGGGTCTGCAGGAAACCCAGTTTCTGTATGAACAGATGCTCTGACAAGGTGACCCCATCTACATTGAGCCTTGGCACTCCCTAAACCATGCTAGAGACAGGAATATAAGGGATTTATTATAGTAATTATAGTAATCTGTGTTTTCAAGGTCACCGAAAACTCCTGTTAGTGCATACAGGATTACAGGTTACAGTTTAGTGGAGTAAAGACCAAGGGCTTTAAAAGCTGGGTTTGAGTCTAGGCTCTACTAACACCAGCTGTTCGACATTGGACAAATTAATGAGTCTCAGTTTTCCCATCCACATAAACGGACAAAATCAATGTCTTCCCAAAAAGATTATTTTAAGGATTAAATAAACTGGGTCCACAGAGGAACACACCAAATAGCAGTTCCTTTCCTTATTTATTCAATTACATTTTCAATTGCTATCTCCCTGAGGAAGTATGTAGAGACACTGCCAGGTCTCATCCAGAAGCCACTTACAATTACTCATGAACATGGCTTGTTTAGGTTGTTTTGTGGTGGCTTTAATTATATTACCTTTCTCCAACCCAGCTCCCCCACCCTTAAAATCCAACTTCTTATACTCAGGCTCTTGGGGAGAAGATGCACCAACTTTCTACTCTTTCTCTTCCTTTCCCGCTTACTTCTTCTAGAAGCTCAAAGTACTCTTAGGCCTGCTCTTCTGGTTTGGTAGTAGGTTTTTCCTCCTAGGGTTGATTCACACACAAGCCCTGGCAACCAATCTAGGGTCCAGCCCCTAGTAGATCAGTGTTGTCTCTCATAAAGCCAGTCTGCAAATATCACCTTGAATCCTACAGTCTGTAGAAGCCTCCAGTCTACTGCTTTCTAGCTCCAGGTTTTTTAAGGTCTTTGGACCTAGGGAAAAGGGAGCAGGTCTGTATGTTGAATGAGGTTTGCTATGTGCGCAATGGAGCATTACAAAACCATTTCCTACTATTCTGTGTCCTCCATCCACTTCCCCTTAATTATCCTTTATCTTTTTTTATATCTTCTAAAAACTACCATTATAGACAGCTTGTACATAGTCAGATTATAAGCTCCCTGAAGGTAGGTATCCTGTGTCTCCCGAAGGGTAAGCTTTGCAGGGCTCATTGTCCTCAATGCTGTGCACCCAACAGGAACTCAATCAATACTTCTGTAATTGGCCAAGTATAGATGAAAGGGTTTCTAGCCTGGTGGGCTGGTTTGTAGGAGCAAAGGAATCCAAGTGCTTAGGCCAATAGTTTACATCGCCAGTGTCTGGGGCTCTATGCAGGGTCTGTCAATATTCTGCAGGAGCCAGCATTCCTCTGTCCTCCCAACCACCCTAGTCCTTACAGGCATCTACCCTTTGTTCTATGCCAGGACTACAGGGACAGTTCTGCAAGGCATCTGAAGTTAATAACCTCAATAGGCTCAGGAAAGGCTCAAGAGATCCAGCCCAAGCCCTTCCACAGAGGCCGCTCCAGGAAGTGCAGGGCAACCAGGGATCACACAACTACGTGTGAACCCAGCTCACAAACCCAGCTCGGAACCCAGATTTCCTGCCCATACCACTGCCCAGGCAAGCCCAGCAGCATTTCTCTGATACACATTGCTCAATGTCAGGCAACAACCCACCCAGAGGTCTCCTGGAGACTCTAAAGGCCTTCAAGACCCAAATGATTATCCTCTGAATAAGAATTTATATATTAAAGCTGACCCCTATAGAAATTCCTTAGGAAAATAGGGACCAGACTCCCTATCTTTTTCTTTCAAATCTCATGATAGAGTACCAAGTCTTTCCCCTACCCCCGAAGGAGAGTCCTAACCTGGAATGCTATTGGGCTGGATCTCAGGAGAAATCTCTAGGGTCCTACACACATGCCCCTCATTAATTGTGATCAGCATAGTGGGTATGGGCCTTTACCTCCCACCACACCATGCCAAACTGCCGGCTATACTTTCAAAACTCAGGGCCCACATCTGGCCAACACCCACTCCTTCCCCACCCCTCACTGTGTGGGGCACACCTTGGCAACCAGACTGCTGTATCTCGGAAGCGGGTTCCACCCAGGCTGAAAATCTCCGTGATCTAGAGAAGAATTAACACCATGGTCAATGTGGTTCTTGGGGCTACAGCAGGGTCAGGGCAGGGTGGGGCATCCCCAGCACTGACCACGGGTGTGCCAGCCCCTCCTGCCTCTTCCTCTGGGGCCAATTTGGAGGCAGAATCATCCTTGTTCTCCTCCTTGTCCTCCTCAGGGTCAGGTGGCTCTTGCTTCACAGAAGGCAGGCCTGGGTCTACTGCCTGGGAGAAGTAGGAAACAGGCAACCATTAGAAGGGCAGAGTTCACCTGAGGAAAGTCTCTATCAGCCAACCCCTCACTGTGCTGACAAATCCTACTTCCGTCACATTTCAACACAGAAAGTCCATCTCTCTGCCTATAAAGCTTTCCCATTCCCATTCCTCACTGACCTCCGTTTTTCTGTTAGCTGGATAGCAAAGCGGGCAAAGCTAGTTGCCTGTGGGAGGTAGGGTGTCTGTTAGACAGGCGGGGTAATTCTGCAGAAACGTCGCAATCAGCACATCTATTGCTCTGCTCAAGAGAACCATCATGGCTCATCATCACTCTGCTTACAGACCACTCCGCTACGGCACCAACAGAACATCCATCACTGCCCCCACCTTGCTAGGGCAGCCAGGCACCAATACGGGAGAAGTCAGGACAGCTGTGCCTGGTGTCCACTCGTCCTGGGTATCCGCCTTCTCTTGCTTCACCTGGGGTAAGGCCACAACCCAACTCAGGCCAGAGCACTGGGCCTCCTGCGTGAGGGAGGATTGCAGCAGACTTGGTCTCAGCTCCCTGGCATGCGGCTGGGTGAGGCTGGGAAGGCAGGACAGGGTAGGGCCCTCACCTGCAACAGGGCTTCTGTGGAAGCTGCAACAGGGCCCGGCACCTGCACAGGACTGCTTGCGCCTTCCCGTAAAAACACAAGGTCAGTGCCAGGCGGGGGCAGCACAAAGCCACCACCTGCTTCCTGCTTCGTTGGAGCCTGGGTATGGTCTGGTTGGGCTGTGCGTGTAGCCAAGGTGGGCTTCAAGGTAGGGCCAAGATGGTGCCGTCGGGCAGAGCTGGGCCTCTTTCGACGACGGTAAGGTGGGGGCGATCCTGCCCCATCCTCAGACTCTGACCAGACACTGGGCAGCAGCCGCTTCTATGGGGAAAGATAGGGTGCTATGGCTACCTGGTGTCCTGACCAATCACATCCACCCTGCCCGGCTCCACATGCCTGCTAATCTCCCATCAGTCCCAGCACGGAATCTGCTTACATATGAGCCCTTCATCATTGAGCCTGCTAGTCTCCTATTAGCAACACCAATGCCACCTAGACTCATTAAGCCAAGAACAATGTCTGTTAATCCTCAACCAAAGCTACTGCCCCACCCACCCACCTACCAAGCCTGCCCACCACTTCCAGGCACTGGGGCGCCTGGCCCAACCTATCCCGTCCACCTGACCCTTCCTGCCCCACCCACCATGGCAAACTGCAGGCATTGGCGCCAACGACACTTCTGGCGCTTCTGGTTGCTGCCCCCGAATTTGGGCTTGTCGCAGCAGAAGTCGCAGCGGCCACAGTCCATCCGCCGTAGGCAGGCTGCACAGGCCCCGCACTTGCGGTTCTGCCGGCGGTTCGTGTAGGGCTGCTGGGGTGGGGGGAATGGGTGGTGCTGTCAACTAGGACTAGGAGAGGCCATCCTCAACGCCTATTCCAGTGCTGGTCCTGGTGCTCCTCTAGCCCCATAAGACGGAGCTACTTGCATACTAGTCTCAGCCTCCTGACTCCCCACTAGTCACTCCTCAGCATTCGCTAGTTCAACATTGGCCACTATCACTGTGCCAGCTGGCCCTCGATACCATTAGGACTGTGGCTGCTCCACTACAGTATCCACTGCTGTATTTCCTAGGCCACCACTAGCTACCAAGAAAATGTCTCTGACCCCCATTTCCAGCAACATTTTGATAACTCTCTATTAGCTCCCATCACTGTGCCTACTCTGTCGCTCATCCTAGGTGAACCCCAGTCACTGTGCTAGCTGCTCCTCTGTCAATCCCCACATCAGCTACCAGAGTGTTGGTATATGCGACATGAAGCACTGTCATGCACCTGCTGACCCCGTATTAGTCCTCCATTATCTACTCATCCCATCCTAGGACCCATTATTGTGCCTTGCTGTTCCCCAATAGGCTCATTCCAGCATCTGCTTCTTTGAAGTTAACCAAGCGTCCTGAGAGTCTAGGCTTATCCAGGTAGGGTGGGGCCACTCACTAGCTCGTCCTCGTCTACACAGTAATAGATGAACTCGGCAGGTGGCGAGGGGGCCAGGGCTCTGGGGTGCTGTAGAGGCAAATGGGGTGGGGTCAGGGCAGGTACTGGGTAAGGTCAGGGTTGTGCCTTCCCTCCACCCACTGGGGCCTCACCGGCTCTGTGGGCTCTGGGGACTGTGATGCGGGTGGTGGAGGCAGTGGCTGGGCTCCGGGGCGCCGCCTGGCAGCCATCTTGGAGTCACAGCCTCCCTTGCGGCGGGCATGTTTACCCTGGGAAAGATCAGAAAGGGTGGTTTCAGCTTCGTGGCACCAGGCAGACACAGAAACTCCCCACACCCTAAGTGCAGAAAGCATGCATGGGACAGGCAGACAGAGGGTGGCGTGAGGCACTCACAGTTGGGGGAGCCACAGCCAGGGGAGTGCGTCGCTGACATCTCTGATGACGGCGACGCAGGCGGTGAGCAAGGTGCTGGCAGACAGAGGCAGGTAGGCGGGGCCAGAAAGGCGAGCATAGGGTTAGGCAGAAAAGAAAGACATGAGGTAGGCAAGGCCAGGTTGAAAGGAAGCAGAGGCAGCGACGATTTTAACAGCAGAATGAGCTCTGCTCCCTCCGGCCCAACTCACCCGTAGGCAACGTCGCTGGACACATTTCCACTGGCGCCTGAGACCAGGGCGGGGAGGGCGAAGGCAGATGGGGCAATGGCCACAATCCTCTTGGGTCTGACAGCCCCGGCATACTCCACACCCTCGGCTCTGTTGGCGGGGGGCAGGTGGGAGGAGAGGCATGAAGCATGGGGCCAAGCCCATGGGGGCCAGGGGCTGAGGTGAGCCTTGGGCTCTTTCCACTTGCCCAACTCACCCTTTCCACAATCCGGAGGCAGCGTCTCCGTTCACACTTGCAGAACAGCCCCGATGCCACATCATGGGGCAGCTGCAGGAGGCAGGTGGAGCAGGCCCCACAGTCTTCTGTTACCTGGCAGGCTGCACACTCCCCACAGCCCACACGCTGCCAGGAATGGTAGGGACGAGATCACGGGCCTGCTCCAGAAGCACTGGTCCTCCCATGTCTACTGACCCTACATCAGCTGGCATCACCATGAATTTTAGTCCCCCATTAGCCTCATCACCGTATCTGAGAAGGTCTGGTTAGTCACCATCACTGAGGCCATTAGTATGTCTACTGGTCCCCTGTTAACTTCATCACTGTGTCTACTGATGCACTAATGGTAATGGGGATTAATTACCCCATTAATTCCCATTATTGTGTCTGCTGACCTATGGAGAGCACCCTATAAAATGACTCTTCATCCTGTGGACCCATCATCATCCCTTCAGACTCTACCAGCTCCATCACATCCTGCTCCCACTGCAGAGTTGTGAAGAGGAAGCAGGTTGTGCTTACCTTAAACATTCTCTGTTCCCGGTTGAAGGCAATTCTCTGTGCTGTGGGGAGGAAGAGGGAAGAAGAAAAGTGGAAAGGAAGCAACAGACATCTGACTTCACTCACTGCCTGTGCCCTGACTTCCACTATTCAACCTCTACCTATGCCTGCTATCTCCAATATCCAACCTCCAACCATGCCAGTAGCCTCTGTCCTGACATCCACATTCAACCCCCAGCCTAGCATGACACTGAACCTGCTCCAGCTCCTATCTCCCGATGCCCCATCCTCTGGAGGCCACTCACCTCGACAGTCTTTGCACAACGTTTTGAGCCGCTGCCTTTGGGTGCCATCCCCTGAGAAGCTGATTCCACAGTTCTCACAGCACCTGGGATGGGAAAGGCAGGTGTGGGGCTCCAAGAGCACCCCCAATCACAACCCTCACCCATCTGGCTCACCTTAGACCAACACTCACCCAGGAGCAGGGAATGAAGCTGGGGCTGTGTCAGTGTCAGCCTTGGTCTCATCCCTCGGGGCCTCCTTCCTGACCTCACCACTCTGGGGTCCAACCTGACGTTTCCGAGTCTTGGCTGGCCTTGAAGGCTTCTTTCGCTTCTTGCTGGCAACCGCCACGGGATGGGCCTGGAAAGTAAGGGAAGGAGGAATATGGGTCAGTGGTTGGGTGTTGGGTGGCACATCCACCCCTACCTAGGTATCTCATGTTGTGAAGTACCTTGGGGGCTGGATAGCACAAGATGCCTTGTTTGAAGTCGAAGAGGGTGAGATCACACGCAGGGCCCAGGTATCGAGTCAGCTCAACTTTGCTTCGGATCCTGTCTCCTGTGGGGCTAGGGATGGGCCATGATGGGTTAGCACCCAGGTGGAGCCAATGCCATTTCACTCATACAACCTTTTGACAGGGCTGGCAGGATACAGGAGGCAGCCTGGAATTGGCTTGTGAGCCCTGCCCAGCCCCACCTCAACTAACCTTGAAAACATAAAAAAATTAATATAAATACCAACACATATAGAAACATTAGAAACAATATAAATGTAAACAGATGAACATATTTACAACATATAATACTAGTAATACTGGAACTATTTCATGTAAGTAAAAATAAACACAAATAGGAACACAAATATATTATATTTGTGTTATATATATATAACACAAATATAACATATAAATGTTAGCATTATGTACCAAGTATATAATCAAGTAAAGAAAACACAAATATGTTTTAAAAACATATAAACAAATGCAACTACATACAAATTAAAGTATAAGTAATTGATTTTGGGACCCCCATGGGTTTCTTGCATTTTTGTATGCCCTGCAAGAGAGACAACGATTGTCCTTTTTGATAAACTATCTTTCCAAGGATGTTTGTAAAGCAAACAACCTTGGAAGATAAGAGATAGGGTCTCCTTCCATAGAAGGAAGGGAAAGTATACTTTTTCCAAAGGGAAAGCATACTTACTGTCTTAATATTATTAAAAAAAACCTGATTCTCTAAGCTCACAGTTCTTTTCCTATAATAATACAACCCTCTTCACGTCATGCTGTAGGAATTGGGATTCAGAAACTGGCACAAAAATAGTAATACAGTAATTCCCCCTCTCGTGCAGGGGATACATCCCAAGTTCCCCAGTGGATGCCTGAAACCGTGGATAGTACCAAACCCTAATGTAATATGTACTGTGTTTTTTCTATCTGATAACTGAGATGGTTACTGTGTGACTAACAGGCAGGTTGTGTCTAGAACATGGATATGGATATGGATATGGACAAAGAGATGATTCACCTCTCGAGCAGGACTGAGCGGGATGGTGTGAGATTTCATCACGCTACTCAAAACGACACACAATTCAAAACTAATGAATTGTTTATTTCTAAAATTTTCCATTTAATATTTTTGGATGGTGGTTGACTGTAGGTAACTAAAGTTGTGGAAAATGAAATTGCAGATAAGGGGGAGACTACTGTATTCTGGATCCTGCAACTGTTGTAATAAACTGTCTTTGATCTGTAACCCAGGAGTCTTACCCCTCCTACCAGCATCTACAAAATTCTGACAAATTCACTATTATCTTGTCCTAAGAATGAAATCTCAGGTTCTTTACAGTTCTTGACAACTGCACTTTTAAGTTTTGAAAGTTTTATACAAGTACATAAATATGTGAATAAATTATAACTAAATATAAACAAAAAGTAATTTGTAATTTGATATTTACCTGGAAAGATAGCAGCTTAGATTTAAAAAATCAGAAAGAATATAGAAACTTAATAATGTTTCTTAAACACATGTAAATGCTTATAAACATCTATGTTGACTCTCATTAGTTATGGTAGTTACGTTCTACAAAGCTGTCATGAACATTGAATACAAAACCATTGCTCCTAGAAGAAATACAGGGTTAGGTTCCTGAGAGCATCTGAACTTTTGTTTTGTGTGTGTTTCTGTTTAAACACACATTACTTAATACATTTTTTTTTACAAATGATTATTTGCATGGTCTTTGAATGACTCAAACCAGGGGATTTGGAGGCCGTATGTGTTCTGTAAGGTTTTTTGCCAATATTCTTGTTTAACGAGCCAATCTCATTGACATTGAAAACCACTCTTCCACACAACCCCTTTCCTGTACAACACTTAACAGGTATTTTTAAAATTCTTCGGAAGACTCCTGATCAGCAGAACCTGCATTGCATGCAGGTTTAACATGTTTCATGCCATGTCGCCTTTTGAAATGTGCAAGTCAGCCAGCACTAGCTGATATAACCTTAATATTTTCCTAACCCAGGGTAACATGACTTTGGCTTTCCTCAACAATGCTGTCAACTATGCTTTATTGATCGTCATTTCATGAACCCACCAATGTAGCTGCTTTCTCATCTCTTACATAGCTTCAAGACTATAAATGCTTTCTGTACTTTCTGAAGCAGCTTTGTGCACATATTGGCAAATTTCCTTCTTTTTCTGGTTGTACCATAATTCTGATGCATAACATTGAACTTACAGCCAACAGCATTGTAACTCAGATAACCAGCAAAGTTTATCTGCCTTGTATTTTCTCCATAAAGCACGACATAAGTCTTCTCACACTCAGAACACTAAACAGCACCTCAGCACTATGCTTGGGGACCATTTTAAAAAGCAAAATCACCAAAAAGTACAAAAATTAGAAAAATGTGACACTAAACACACCACGAAAAGGACACCTGTTTACAGTATTAAAGCTGAAAAGGGCTCCTTCAGCCTCAGCTAGAAATACACGCATTGAGTGACAGTTTCTCACTGCTCTGTACATATTCTTGAATAATCACAAATGCACTGTGAGTAGTGACTTTTAAGTTACAAATAAATTTTATTAAGTAGGTGAAATTGCAAACATAAAATCCGCTAATAAGGATTAACTGTATGTGCATAATTTAAACTTCATCCATAAATTTAACCACACCATTTGATTTTACCAGAATCAGGCTCTACCCCACTCCTGACTCTGCCCACTACCCACCCAGTACCTCTGGTAATAGGTGTCTGAGCGTCCACAGGTGGCCCCTGACTTGCGAAAGACTTCGCGGCGCTTCCAGCCAGGGCCCAGGGCCGGGCAGTCCAGCCAGTCCTCAGCCATGGAGGCCACAGGAAGCAGCAGTAGCCTGAAAGGGGGTGGAAGGGATGAGGGAAACTGAGGCTCTAGGAAGGGACAAAACTGTGCCCCAGGCCACACAAATCACTGGTATCCATTAGTGCTTGCCCAAGCCCTAAGACCTGCCACAGGCAACCAGCCCATATATGGAAAAGAAACCCCTCATATTCTCACCCCATTCTTTCCTATTCTGGGCCTAGGATATCATCATTCCTCAACCCAAGGATCCCTGTTTCTTATTCTCAGTGTCCTAATCCCCTACTCCTCTCTATTCTCAGACTGACAACCCATCATTTCTCCTCACTGCCAATCCAGAAACTTTTCATCCTTCCCCCTCATTCCTCCCTGTCACTGACCTAAGGGCCTCTATCCCTCTATTTTATCACCCCAAAACCCCCATAGTCCCCATCCTCAGTCCCAAAGGGCCCCATTTCTCTTGCCCTCACTACTTGACTTCAGTAGTCTCTCATTCCCCCCTTCCTTGACCCAGGAGTTCCTAATTTCCCTCCTTCAGTGTTTTAACCACTCCATTCCTTCTCTGCCTGATGTCCTCTTATCCTGCTACCTCAGTGTTACAACCTCGACTTCCTCTGCGAGACACAACTGCTCCAACCCATAGCCTGAACAGCCCCTCATCTTTTCCATTCCTCACACTGGAAGCCTCCCATGCCTCCCCTTCCTCAGCCCAAGACCTCCCCCCTTATTTTTCTTCTCCTTCAATGTTCTGACCCACAATTTCTCCCTAGTCTGAGCTCCCAAACCTTCCTCTACAGCCAAAAAGTTCCCCACTTCTCCTCCTTACTGTTCTCATCCTCCATTCCTCCCTTACCATCCAGAGAGACCCTAATTTCTCCCCTCAGCATTCCGAACCCTCCTCCATTCTCTCTGTTCTTGTCCCGGGATCATGCCATCCCTAACTGTCACCATTCTGATCCCCTACTGCTCCTCGTCCTCTATATGGGGCCTCCTATTCCTCCCTTTCAGCATTCCAAAGCCTCTATTTCTCCTGTCATCAGCCTGAGGGCCCCTCATTTCTCCCTCTCAGAGTTCTGAACCCCCATTTCTCTCTCAACTTCAGATGCCCCGATGTCTCCCTTTAGCGTTCTGATCTCCACCATTCCTCTCCGTCCTCGTCCCAGGATCCCGACACTCCTACCTGTCAGAGTTCAGAGCTGCATTCCTTCCCGTCCTCAGCCTAAATCCCCCCATTTCTCCTCGTCAGTATTCCGACGCCGCCATTCCTCCCCCTTATCGGCCTGAGGGCCCTTCATTCCTCCCCGTCAGCGTTCTGAGCCACAATTCCTTCCCATCCTCCGCCTGAGCGCTCTCCACGTCCAGCCCCAAGGCTGTCTCACCAGTTTGGCACCAGGCCGGTATCTTCCGCCACTCTAGGCCCGTGGACCCATGGCGAGGGTCCCTCCTGCACCTCCCGCCTCGCCCTCCTCCCCTTCCTCCTCCTCCGCGGCCGCCTCCTCTGAAGCGGTAGCTGTCGCCTCCGCGGCTGTTCGTTGCTCCCGGAACCGGAAGTCCGCTGCCTGCCTCTCGGGCTCCGCCTCTGGCTAAGCACCTGCGCACTATTGCCTCGACGTCGCGTGCCCTTAATAGGGAGGCTCCCGCGCCTACGGGCCGGCGCTCCGCAGCGGTGCGCGCGCCCCCCTGCCGAGAGCCAGTTGCATCTGCGTGCTGACGTTCAACGACAGCTAACCCCTTCGAGGGACTGGCAGTTGCGGCTCTCCTCGCTGCCCATCTAGCTGGCGCATGCGCTTTCCAGCCTCAACCTGAAGGGAAGTGGTCGGGGAGGGCTTGCGCCTGCGCCCTCCCTTCCCTCCCGCGGTCTCCACAGCGGATACCGAACGCGGCAAGGAAGCTGCTTCGCGCCTGCGCACTCCCTGGCCCTGCCGGCGCTCTCCTCTCCCACCTCTCGCTGGGGTCTATCCTGTGTTCGCGGGTCCCTCCGAACATCAACCCCAGGGGGGGTCGTGTCCCGCTCCCTCCTCCCCGCCGAACAGCTGTGGGAGCGCGCGGGGCGGGGAAAGGGGCGGTGCCACACCGCAGGTAAACTGAGGCACGCGGGAGGGCGCGCCCCTGCAGGAGGCGGATCCCCAACGTGGGGCTTGTGGGGAAAAGGCGGGGCCTGGCGTCCACAGCGGACGACAGCTCTGGGTGGGAGACAGGAGCATGCGTGGGCGGTGTCACCACACTGAAGGCGCGCTGCGTAGACCCTCTGCCCGTGGGAGGCTGGGAATGTGGGTCCCTGGGCTCTCCCGGGGTGCAGGCGCCCCCCATCTTATCCAGAAGTCTGGAACAGTTGCAACCGCAGCAATGTGGAGACAGCTTCCTTGGTTTCTTCAAAATTTTATTAACAAAACCCAGGGAGAGGAGGCAAGGATGAGTGGACTCCGCAGCCCCACCAGGCACTGAACATGTCGACGGGGACAGTCCCTCTGATAAAGGCAGATGGGCGGTCAACCGGTGGATGGGCACAGGGAGAACCGGAGAAACAGATGAGTGGAGGAACGGACACACGGGCACTGGGCGGCTCCCCCATCTGGAATGCAGGGTGTAAGGGGTCCGGGCCAGGAGGCTCAGCGGTCGGCACTGGAGCGCAGGTCGGTAGTGAGGGGATCGTGCTGGATCGTCTGGTGCAGCATCAGGGCCAGCAATCCCGCGCGGTTTGTCATGGCTGTGCGCACATTGCGCTCCTGCTCAAACAGCTCGTCCAGCTTGTACCACTGCCAAGGGAGCGGCAGGAGTCCTAAGCAGGAACACCTGCAGCCCCGCCTGCCCTCGGCCACGTCCGACATGGAAACCTACCACATGCAGCACCGAAACCGCACAGAAACCTACCACACGCACGCGCTCCAAATCCACTTCCGCACGCCGCAGCTTCTCCCAGCAGTAATGGCGATTGCACTGGCGCTTGGGCAGGCGGCAGAAGTCACCCGTGAGCTCAAAGACATCACGTACAAGGGGGCACCCGCATACCTCGTCAGCTGGCACCTGCAAGGAGGCCAGGTTGGGGGGATGAATAGCGGTGATAAGGGAGAATAGGAATGGGGGCTCAAGGAGGGAGAAGGAAAAGAATGGAGGGTTCAGGGAACGGTGAGGAGGCATGGAAAAGGAGGAATGGAGGGTAAAGCAGCAGGGAAGCTGAGAGGAAAAAGTGAAGGAAAAGTGAGGTGAGGAAGGAAGGGATGAATGTGGGACAGCGAGGCAGGGAGGAGGGGCAAAATGGGAGGAGCTGAGGGAAAACCTTACTTTGGGGTCCCGTGAGTGCTCGGGGCACAGCACCTGGAGCCGCTTACAGTATGTTTTGCTCTGAGGATTATACACATCACAGAAGAGTCGTGTGGCCCTGGGGATTTGGAGTAGAGAGGGTAGTAGAGGGAGGGAAGGGAGGTCCACCTGTCCTGGCTGGTGCCCGTATCCTGCCCCAGCTCCACACACATCCCACTTCTGACCCCCGCCTTAACCCCCCACCTCTCACTCTGCGTGGCACCCTCACTTACCCTTCAATGCGTGTGGGGTACATGGACCCAAAGGACGTCTGGCTCTCATACTGCGAGGGATGAGCACAAATGGAGGGAACTGTGGATGTGCGCTGCATGCCCTCCCAAGACACCACCCAGACAACAAATCTGTCCCCCACTGGCCCACTGATGTTCCCACATGGTCCGCCCCCTCAGTCTGACACCCCAACCTTGGCGTAGCAGCGCTCCATGTGGCGCAAGGCAACACGTGGGTTGATGGGGTGCCCACAGGAAACACAGAAGATCTGCAGGTCTGTGTCATCACTGTCACCCTCGTTGCTCTGCATGGAATGGAAGGAACAATAAGGCTGGGAATGACAAAGTACCGGCCCTGCTCTGCTGCGCCCCTGCTTGCTCACCTCCTCATCCTCGCGCACAGCCTGCTGCTTGGCACGTAGAATGATGGCCTCAAGCTCATGGAATCGGCGTTCCATTTCCTGAAGGCGAGTGCGGGCACTCTGCTGCTCTCGGCGAATGCGTTCGAGCAGCTTCTTGCCGTGCTCTTCAGCAATGCAAGGGCTCTGCTGCCACTGCTGGATGCGCTGGGGGAGGATCTCGTAGATGCGGCTGCAGGGAAGGTAGCAAGCAACAGAATGAGTGAGGTGATCAGTAAGTGAGAATGGCAAAATAGACGCAAATGGCAAAAGGAGAAGTAAATAGGTGACTGGCGGAATGGTGGCTGGATGGACACACGGGCAGGTGGGTGGGTGGGTGGGTAGGTGAATGGGTGAGTGGGTAGTGGCTGTTTGGTGACTGATGGATAGCTGATTGACTGGTAGACATACAGAAGGCTGTGGTCAGGCCCTACCATGCACTTCCTGACTCCCTTGAACCCCTCAGGAATGACTCACTTGGCTGCCAGCTTCATGCCACAGTCATCTGAGCAATACTTGGAGCTGGGCTGGGCGGGGCGCACACAGCCGGGCCCCAGGCACTGGGGCAGTGACGCAGGGTCCTTGGCATCAGCCCTCTCTGGGTGTTTCCATTTATCCTTGTGCTTCTGCTTCTGCCGATGCCGCTTGTATCGCTCCTCCTTCTGTTGAGCAAGACAAGTCAGGTCAGGGTGGAGTCAAAGTCAGCCCCAGACCCCAGACCCTTGCTCCATTCTAGCCCTTTCTGGCTCTTGCCCCATTCAGCCTCTGACCTCTGCCTCTCCCTCAACCCCACCCTCTGCCTTTCCACATCCATTTTACCCTCTCCATCACCTTCTTCTCAGACTTCTTCTCCCGACGCTTCACATGCTTCACTTTCACTGCCCTCTTCCGCAGCGCGGGGTCCAGGAATGGGGACTCTTCTGTGTCGCTCATCCAGGGCTGCAAGCAGGGCATGCACTGACCCACCTGCCCCACTCGTGACAACCCCACCACCTACTCATGTCCCATATCAGCCTTCCATACCCTCTGTCTCCTCATTAGGGATACTCTCTGCTTCTGTAACCTCCACCCTTCCACCAGTGGATGCTCCTGTCTGCTCACCAGGCCATGGTCATCAAAGGCCCCTGCACAGAAGTCCTGATACAGGTCAGGATCCAGAGGTAGGTCCTCATCTGAGAGTGGCTCAGGTGTGGCTGTAGCCTCAGGAGGCTCCTTGACTGTTGATGACGCCACTGCCCCCTCATCTTCACGGATGCGCCCTAACTTCTGTGATGGCTGTGGCTGCTGTTGGGTGGGCAGTGGCCGGCGGGGCCTTGGCAGGGACTCTGAGGGCGTCACTGGTGAGAGCTGCAGGGCAGAATCTCAGGACTGGCCCTGACCGCCCTGCCCGCATGCCCTGCCCCACCCTGGGGGGCTGGACTCACCGAGGAAGGGAAGTACTTGTACGATTCCTGTGCCGGCAGGAGGAAGGCCCAGGTCAGCCCCAGGTGGATGGAGGGCGGCCTTGCCCTAGCCCTACCCACCTGGCCTGGCCTTACCTCCCCAGACACACCTCCCCGCTACCCCTCATTGCCAGGAATGCTCAGCCCTGCCTGATCTGTACTGACATGCATGACCACATGAAAACACCTGGCCCCACTCTGTCTACCCAGGGTTGGTGGGGGTGTTCTGCCAGCCCAGCATACCAGGTCATGCCCCATTCATCTGGACATGACAGGCCCCTTCCCACCTGTCAGGATACAGTCAGGCCCAATCCCACCTGGTTTATCCATGCCTAGACTTAACTAACCATGCATGGACCCACCAGCTCTCCCACACCTGACCCTACCCAGCTCTGTCTATGCTCACCCGGGCCCGCAGCTGGCACTGGCGCAGCCGGCACTTCTGCCGGATCTTGTTGGGGCCCCCGAACTTCTTCATGTCCCGACAGAAATCACAGTGACCACAGTCCTCAGTGCGCCGACATGCCTCACACTCACCACACATGCGGGCTGACCGTTTGATCTGCTGCTGCTGCTGCTGGTGATGCTGCAGGAGGGGGCCCAGAACAGAAATCATGGACCCAGGCAGGGCTGAAACGGAACCACTTTACACATCCATTCACTTTATGCAGCCACTCACCTGGCTGGGTGTGGCCACCAAGGGCTGCGGAGAGGATTTGTGGGGCGAAGCAGAGCCCCGAGCAAGCATGGCCCCAACCCCTGTCCCTGACCCTGCCCGGCGCTGCAGGTCTGGATCAGGGACAGGCCTCTTGCGCCCTCCACCCTCATCCCGGGGCTCACTGCTGTCCCGCTCATTGCCATCCCGCTCCCGTGACTTCTTGTGCCGATAGCGAATCTCTAGCTTGGGGTCTTTCTCTGTGGGGCAGAGAGTAGGGCCAAAGTGAGTGAGCACTGGATGGCTTGAATGGTCCCAAAACCTCTTTCTTCCTCTTCGCTCCCTTACTGACCCACCCACCTACTCTGCACCCCTGTCCAGGGCAGAGCTGCCTCTTCCCGTGGGATATTCTATTACTCACAATGGAGCCCCATTCCAGCTCACCACAGACGTGTATCACTAATCCCCATAACGCCCCCTTGTGGCTCCTCCTCCTCCCTTGAAGCCCCACCTGCCTTCCCTGTCCATCCATGGCCCTCACCTCTGCACTCCCGACAGTACCACTCCCGGATGGCCTTGGCCATCTTCTCAGTGATCCGGATGCAGTCCCCATGGAACCACTCATTGCAGTTGTCACACCCGCTGCAAAGGATGGGGCAGGCGATGGAGATGTGAGGGGCGCGGCCCATCGGCCTCACCCCACCCTGCCAGTGTCAGCCCCGCCCATCTCTCCCGCGCTCACATCATGAAGCAGTTGATGTCCGGTTTGCGGCAGATGCAGTAGATGGGCGCATTCTCCCCATTCTCCGACTTGCTGTCCTCCCCGGCATCTGGAGGCTCTGGGTCTGAACCATCTCCCTCCTGCAGGACACCCCCATTACGGATCCTTAAACAACCCCCACCGTGGCGGCAAATCCCCCCATTACAACTCCACCATGGTCAGCAGGGATCCCCACTCTGCCTGCAGATTTCACATCGGGGCCCCCAAAAAACCTCTCCATCACAGTCCCCACTGACCCCCATCCCTTCCTCTGACATCCTATTACTCTGCTCCATACTTCCCATCACGCACCCACCGACACCCGCTCCCTGCGTCCACACTCGCTAATGGGTCATGGCGACCCTCCATCGTGGCGCCTCACAGACCCCGCGTAACTCACTGCGGACTTCCCATCGCGGTTCTCCACGCACCCCTCCCTGTTTATCTCATAGACCCACCTGGCACCCGCACCCACCCCCAGTCGCGGCTGTCCACGGATACCCGGACACGGACTCCTCGTCACGGCTCACTACAGACCACCCAATGTGACTCCTTACAACCCGCTTATCCCTCTGCCCTAAGAACCCCCGATCATGGTTTCCCACGGAACTGCCACACGGAGCCCCCACTAAACTTCTATTAAGGAGCCCCCCACCGTGGCTCACCATAGAACTCCCAGATGGTTCATCATTCTGCCCATAGACTCCCGCCGTTCAGTCCACAGACTCCGGTTATGGCTCACCACAGACCCCTGAGTCGGCCGACAGACCCCACTGTTGCCAACCGACCGACCTCCACCGCCGAACCCCTCCCTGGACCCGCTACTTACCATATCTCCGCTCCCGGCGCACTCCCTCACGACCCCCGCCAGCGACCCGCGAACCTGCACAAACCACTCGGCGGCGTCCCAGGCGGTTGCAAAGGCGCCCACAACTACTTCCGCTTCTAGTCACGCCTCCCAGGCAGCGTACTCCTATTGCGCAGGCCCCGTGCGTCGTCTCCGCTGCAAACCAGTAGGTGGCCGGCCTAGAGCCCCCAAGACCACTCAGGCGCCGCCATCTTGCTTATCGTATCCGTATGGTGGCCGAATCCATATGTTCGCCGGGAACATGGCCGCGCTCATATGTGGCTTTCCCGAGGGCGCCGCCACCTTGTCAGTAGAGTCCGTACGGCGGCTGCTTGTACGGCCTCGACGTACAGGCAACATGGCTGCACCTACTGCGTGACTTCCTCATAGATGCCGTCATCTTGGAATCCGATTCCGTAAGTGGGTCGAATTCCGTACGTTCCTAGGCGACACATGGCGGCGACCTAATTGCGGATTCTTCACGGGCGCCGCCATCTTGGTGGTTGATTCCGTACATTGGCCGTTTGTCAGGCATAGAGGTTCACAGGTAAAGTGACCGCTTCCGAAGCACGACCTGGATCAAGTTGTATTCATTCCTCCATTCAGTCTCTTTCCCCTTCCACATGTATTAGTGGGGCGTCGGCAGGCTGTGTGCCTTGCGGGGCGGAGGAAACCAGTTCCTCTGTCGTCTCCGACTTCACCTGCCACCACTCTTTCCGGCTTTTACTCCTCCCACTTGTCATTCTTCTGCCAGGCCTGGCACGGTTCGGCTTCTATTTATTTTATTTTTATTTAAAAACAATTCTTAAACTAATATCAAATCTTATTTTAGTTCTATAAGCTGCACAATAAGCCTAAACACAGTTTACTTATCCATTTATTTATTGTTTAGCATTTAGAACATTTTCAAATATTATTCTAAATAAAGTTGCAACGAACATTCTTAAACATAGATCTGTATGCTCATCCCTGATTATTTCTTGTGAAATGTGATATACAAATTTACAAATATACAAATGTGATATACCAGGTGTAACTCTGGTTAACAGCTGTAAGATGGAACCTGGAAGCCAGGCTTTATTTATTTATCTATTTATTTTATTTATTATTTATTATGTATTTATTTATTTATTTATTTTTATTTACTTATTTTTTGAGACGGAGTTTCGCTCTTGTTGCCCAGGCTGGAGTGCAATGGCGCGATCTCAGCTCACTGCAACCTCCGCCTCCCGGGTTCAAGCGATTATCCTGCCTCAGCCTTCCGAGTAGCTGGGATTACAAGCATGCACCACCATGCCCGTCTAATTTTTTTTGTATGTTTAGTAGAGATGGGGTTTCACCGTGTTGGCCAGGATGGTCTGGATCTCCCGACCTCAGGTGATCCGCCCGCCTCGGCCTCCCAAAGTGCCGGGATTACAGGCGTGAACCACCGCGTGCCCGACCCGCCTGGAAGCCATTCTATGGACTCCCTGCAAACTTGCAAAAAGGAAAACAAACAAAACAAAATTAAAACACAACAGGAACTTGCCTCGAACCTTTGAATTGGTCCAAACTGCAATGACCACACCGTCCTGGAAACCAGCTATATATTTCACTAGTGCTGCGTCTCCTGAACGACAACCAATGAACTGTGGACTGATGCCAGCCAGCCGCCTCCACCAATAATAATTTCTTTAAAAGAACTTGTGTAATCACCCTTAGCTTCCTTTTTCTTTTTCTTAAAAACTCCTTCTTCCCTTCCTATCTTTGGAGTACAATTTGACTTCGAGCTGAATCTGTGTCTCCTGAATTGCAGTTCCTAATGCCCCAATAAACTCCTGCATTGCAGCTTGGTCTCTTGCCTCTTCTTAGTTGACTCTCCTTAGAGATAAAATTCTAAAAGTAGAATTACTTTGTAATTGGCTATAAATATTGTAAGACATGTTCAAATTTATAGGAGGTCATTAGTTTGGACAGAGCTCCTGCTCTAGGCCCCACCAAAATGGAGTCACTCACGCTGAAGTTCCATGCCACCAAGCCAAAATTAAATTGTTCATCTGACCTTCCAAGGAGAAAGGACAGGATAATAGCTAAATCCCCATACAAGCCACTTTTAGCTTGAAAGTCCCCTTTGCTTTAACCTTTATAACAAAGCAACCTGAAGCAATCTGATGTTAACCAATCAGCTTTAAAAAAAATTGTTCTTTTTCCTTGCTCCAACCTTACAAAATTCACTGCTCTGCTATTTCCCAGGAAAAGCTCTCGTTCTATTTTGTATAATGGGATCTGCCCCAATTCATGAATTGCAAGTAAAAGCCATTACATATGTAACTAAATTTGTTGTAATTTTGTCTTTCGATGGTTGATACATATATTTCTACCAGCAGTGTATGAAGGTTCCTATATCAGAGCCTTATTAGGTTATTAGATTAGTGCGAACTTTTGTTGTTGTTGAGACGGAGTCTCACTCTGTCACCTAGGCTGGAGTGGAGCGGGCAATCTCGGCTCACTGCAACCTCCGCCTCCTGGGTTCAAACAGTTCTCCTGCCTCAGCCTCCCAAGTAGCTGGGATTAGAGGCCCGTGCCACCACACCCAGCTAATTTTTGTATTTTTAGTAGAGATAGAGTTTCACCATGTTGGCCAGTCTGGTCTCTAACTCCTGACTTCAAGAGATCCACCGCCCCCTTCGGCTTCCCAAAGTGCTGAGATTACAGGCGTGAGCCCCTGCGCCCGGCCAGTGCAAACTTGTAAATTCATCACCCTTGTCAGTAAAAAACTGTCAGCATTCACAGCCATTTTATAAATACTACACATTACCACAGCAATATAGTGCAAAAATCAGAAACCACATAAAATACATATTTAAAGGGATGAGATAAAAATAAATATAAACATCTCTCATATTTTCTCAAATCCCCAGCACCATCTGAAATGCTGCCCTTGAGGAGCTCCCAGTTTACACTATTGGTGCTCACTTTGATCTGTGTGCAGTCTGGTATGGACATGGTGAAGCAAACAAAGATTAGTATTTTGTCAAATAGTAAATTTTTCATAAGTCTAGCTTGATGATGATGGTAATAGTCATAATTTTAAAAATCTTCTATTTGGTTAATGGTTGATAGTTCGCAAGATACTTTCGCACATGATAGTTTATCTGATCCTAATTGCCTTATACGGTGAATGGAGCAGGAGCCTTATTGTCCCCACTCTGCAGTGAAAGCAATTGAGACTCAGGGAGCCTAAGTCCCTTGCCAGGTCACACAGCCAGTAATAATGGATCTGATATTAATAGTAAAATCTTCCTACTGTGAGTGTTGGGCTGTGGGCTGGAATCAGGGCATAGACTCAGGGAAGCCCCAGGACAAGAGAAGCTAGATAAAAAAGTTCATGAGGCAAGCACAGAATGGAGCAGATTCTGAAAGCTAAGGGTCACAGTGGACCTGAGTTCAGGAAATGGATCAGAAGTCCAGGGGATCAGACACCAGGAATCAGGATTAGGTTCTTAGGCAGGAGAACAAACAACACAGAATGAGAAACTAAGTACAGGGTCTCAGCACAAGGTGGGGATCACAGGAAAGGGAAAGGAGAGCTCAACTCTACCAAAGATTCCTGGGAGGGGGACGGAAGTCTTCCAGACACTTCTTGCAAACAGCAAGGATGACATAAATATCCGAAATTCAATGACAAAACCATGCTTAGCACTTCAATTCTAATTTGCCAGCAAGCACAGACAAAATCAGTACTGGAATCATTCGCTGAGGAATATACACAGTCTTGCTTTCTGAAGTTTTAGTTACCCATGATCAACCATGGTCTGAAAATATTAAGTAAAGAATTCAAGAGGGCTGGGTGCAGAGGTTCATGCCTGTAATCCCAGCACTTTGGGAGGCCGAGGAGGGAGGGTTCCTTGAGCCCAGGAGTTTGAAACCAACCTGGGCATCATAGCAAGACCTCGTTTCTACAAATTATAAACACTTAGGCCGGGTGCAGTGGCTCATGCCTGTAATCCCAGCACTTTGGGAGGCTGAGGCGGGTGGATCACGAGGTCAGGAGATTGAGACCATCCTGGCTAACACAGTGAAACCCCGTCCCTACTAAAAAATACAAAAAAGTAGCCGGGCGTGGTGGCAGGTGCCTGTAGTCCCAGCTACTCAGGAGGCTGAGGCAGGAGAATGGCATGAACCCAGGAGGCGGAGCTTGCAGTGAGCCGAGATCACTCCAGCCTGGGTGACAGAGTGAGACTCTGTCTCACAAAAAAAAAAAAAAAAAAAAAAACATTTAGCCGGGCATGGTGGCACGTGCCTGTGGTCCCAGCTATGCAGGAGGCTGAGGCAGGAGGATTGCTTGAGCTCGGGCTGTCCAGACTGCAGTGAGCCATGACCGCATCACTGAACTCCAGTCCGGATGACAGAGCAAGATCCTGTCTCAAAAAAGAAAAAAAAGAAAGAAAATTCCAGAAATAAACAATTCATAAGTTTTAATTACCATGCCATTCTGAGTATTGTGAGGAAATCTCACGCCGTGCCATTCCATCCCACCTGGGATGTAAATTATCCCTTTGTCCAGCATATCCACCTGTTCGGTTTAGTTGAATTCTGTTTTTTGGACCAGTCTGAAAATCATTCTATTATAATGACTATTAAATTCATTTACTGACATTGATATAATATTCAAATGAACTCAAAATTGGCTAAAAAAAATCAGGGCTTAAGGTATCTATAGATGCCTAGACTCAGTGTGGATTAGGCAGGGCAGGGCTGGGGTGGGGAGAGAGCAGAGGCGTGTAGCAGAGGGCTAGGTCCCATTGAGTTAGAACTGGGAAGTGACTATGCCATATCACAATGGTCTAAAACAGTATGAAAAACAGACTGTGGCCCTCTAATCTTTCTGGCATTTTGTGAATGCGGGAGGCAGGGACTGGGTCAAGACTGGACCTTGGGCAAGAATCAAAGCAGGTACTCACTCTCCAAATGGACACAGGGGCTGAGAGCAGGAACCAAGCCTAGAAGTCATTCAAGTGCAGGTGAATTGAATAAGGAGCAGGGAGGAGCCAGGTTGGGTGACGGTGGTACTGACAACCACTTTGGCCCAGGGGAGAGTGGACTTGAGAATCAGCAAAAACAGCAGCCAGTGGGAGGGATATATTTAGAGCCCGGGCCATTCTATGCAGCATCCCTAGTCTGGAAAGAACTCAGACTCTGAATGCAAAGGAACTATTGTAGGTCTCTCATGAGGTTAATGTCCATTCAGGCACAAATTCAGGCAGAATTTGCTGAAACATGCCAGAAAAATAAGACCAAGGGATTCAATATCTATCTTATGTTTTCAATGACACTGAAATATTCTGTGGCTATTGCAATATCTTAAGTCATAGTTTTTAGAGGTCTATTTTACAGTTCATGCCTTCAAGAACAAAGTGTTACAGCTTGAGTTTGATTCTAGGCTCTACCAATACTAGCTGCTTGACATTGCAGAGTGTAGTTAATCTTTCTGAGACCTTTTTCTCATCTATAAAAATGGGCAAAATTAACATCCTCCTAGAAAGACATCTGAGAGAATAATATGAATTAGGTCCAGAATGGGAACTCTCCAAATAGTGTCATACAGTAAAAGATTAACTCAGCAGGCCTTGGTTGTTCAAACCTTCACATGAAAAAAAAATCTGATATTTGACTGGCTCTTGGGAGATAACCTTAAAGTGCTCAGAATTACTTGCCTAATAAGAATGTTCAGCTGGGCACAGTGGCTCACATCTGTAATCCCAGCACTTTGGTAGGCCAAGGTGGGTGGATCACCTGAGGTCAGGAGTTCAAGACCAGCCTGGCCAAGATGGGTAAACCCTGTCTCTACTAAAAATACAAAAATTAGCCAGGTGTGGTGGCGGGTGCCTGTAATCCCACTTACTCAGGAGGTTGAGGCAGGAGAATTGCTTGAACTCAGGAGGTGGAGGCTGCAGTGAGCCCAGATCACGCCATTGCACTCCAGCCTGGATGACAGAGCAAGACTCTGTCTCAAAAAAAAAAAAAAAGAATGTTTATATTTACCTAGGATCTTGGTCCACACCAGATAGTTTATGATAACAATGTGATTTGTGGTGGGGACCTTGGGCCACAGGGTATCAATATGAACTCTGGAGAGGCCAGAGACTGAGTAACCAAGGTCAGCAATGGCACCCTCCATACTCATGTAACCAATCCCCTAATAAAAACCCTGGACACCAAAGCTTGGATGAGCTTCCCTGGTTTGCAATACTTCATTCATGTTATCACAACACTGTTTCTGGGATAATTAAGTGCTGTTTATATGACTCCTCTAGGAGAGGAGAACTGGAAGCATGGTCTTTCCTGTACTATAGCCTATGAGCCTTTTTGCTTATTCAATCTGTATTCCTTTGCTGTAACAAACTGTAATTGGGAGCTTAGCAGTGTTTTTGTATTCTGTGTGTTCTTCTAGTGAGTCATTGAACCTGAGGATGGTCTTAGGACACCTGACACAAATATCCTTTTTCCTCATATATTATACTTTCAAGCTGATGTCTCTGAAATGTTTAAAGACTGCCAAATGTCATGAACCAGTCATTTAATATCATTGATGAGGAGGACTTGTTTAGTAGCTTTAATTCTAATCTGCTCCCTCCCTACTACAGCTTCCCCGTCCCTAACAGCCACATTTCTTTTTTTTTTTTTAGATAGAGTCTCACTTTTGTCACCCAGGCTGGAGTGCAGTGATGCAATCTCAGCTCACTACAACCTCCGCCTCCCAGGTTCAAGCGATTCTCCTGCCTCAGCCTCCTGAGTAGCTGGGATTAGAGGTGCCCACCACCACACCCAGCTAATTTGTATATTTTTAGTGGAGATGGGGTTTCACTGTGTTGGCCAGGCTAGTCTCGAACTCCTGACCTCAGGTGATCTGTCCGCCTTAGCCTCCCAAAGTGCTGGCATTACAGGTGTGAGCCACCGCACCTGGCCCACATTTCTTATCACACTCAGGTTCCTAGAGAGGAACAAGTGCACCAGTTTTCTAATCTGACTTCTTCCTTTCCCACTTACGCCCTCTAAAAAAACCAAAAAGAATTAAATAGGCTTGCTTCTCTGGTTTGGTGGTAGATTCTTCTTTCTACTTCTTATTCCTACCCAACTCCTACCAACCAATTTCTATCCTGAATAGGTCAGTTTCTATCCATCGCAAAGCTCATCTGTAAATATCACCTTGAATTTTATAGCCTGCAGAAGCTTCCAGTTTGTGGTTTTTTAGCCCCAGATCATGATGTCCTTGGTCCTACAGAAGACAGAGCAAATCTGAGGTTTGTCATACACAAAATGGAGCATTATAAAACCCTTTGGTACTGGTATGTGTTCATGATAATTTTTTTTCTTGATTATCCCTGTGTTCTCTTCCAAAAGTTGCTGTTACAGACACCAGAACACTCCTGTAATTTTGTTAATCTGCAATGGTTTCATATATGAGCAAGTTGTTTCCTCAATGAAATTATAAACTCCCTGAAGGTAAGAACTAAGCATCTCTTGAAGAGTAAACCACACAAGGTGAATTGAATCCACAGTTGTGTTTCCTGCAGTGCTGTGAACACAGAATTGGTTTCATTACCATCTCTGTAATTGTCTATGTGCAAAGGGAGGTTTTTAATGTGGCTTCTCGGGGTTGGTTTGAAGGAACAACAGAATAGAGGTGCTTGACCAACAGTTTAAGTTGCCTTCGTCTGGAGTACTGTGGAAGGCCCATCAATAATCTGCAGCACGCAGCATTCCCCAGGCCTCCTTCACTGTTTCTGTCCTTGAAGGTACCTGCCGTTCCCATTTCCAAGCCTGCAGGACCAACTCTACACAGCAAGTTCTCACAATTCAATTACAATCAAATCAAGCAGGCTCAGGAAAATCTCAAGAGTCACTTAGAGCAGCAGGAACCCAGGAACATATGGCTGGTTAACCACCTATTCAGGCGCTGTCTCCTGCCTGGGCCAATCCCCTTTTCCATGTCACACACTACACATAGCAAGGGGACAACTATCCTGGGAGTCTAGGGGAGAGCAAAAGTGTTCACGATCCCAATGATAATTCTCCAGGTATGGAATTTGTATATTTTAAATCTGGCCTATGAGAGATGTGGGGTGGGGGAATTAGGGGCCCTCATTAGCTTTCCTCATCTTTCAAATCCTATCACACCCCTTTCCTTAAAAAAAAGGGGTTCCTTCTTTCAAAACCCACTTTCTTCTATTAACCAATCTTTATGCATTTAAATAAATCTTTCCGAACGCTAGTGAAAGGCATCGAGTATTTTTCTAAAAACAGCTTTATTCAGATATAATCCAAATACTATGCAATTTACCCATTAAAAGTTTACATTTCAATGGTTTTAGTATAATCACAGACTTGTGTATTTACTGCCCTGATCATCTTTTTCCTTTAATTAATTTTTTTTATAGAGATGGGGTCTCGCTATGTTGCCTAGGCTGATCTTGATCTCCTTGGCTCGAGCAATCCTCCTGCCTCAGCCTTCGAAAGTGCTGGGATTACAGGCCTGAGCCATGCACCTGGCCTCCCAATCATTTTTTAGAACTTTTTCACTACCTCCAAAAGAAACTGCACCATTTAGATACCACTCCCCAAGCCCCTCCCCATAGGCAACCACTAATTTTTCTATCTCTGTATATTTGCCTATTCTGGATATTTCATATCAATAGAATCATATTATATGTGGTTTTCTGTGACTGACTTCTTTCACTTAGCATGTTTTTAAAGTTCATTCACATTGTAGCATGTATTGGTACCATTTCTTACTATGGCCAAACAATATTCCATTGTATGAACATAGCATGTTTTGTTTATTCATACATCAGCTGATAGACATTTAGGTTGTTTCCACATAATGACTGTTATGGATTTTGCAGCTATGAACATTCATATACAAGTTCTTGGGTGCACACATTTTCATTTCTCTTAAGTATACAACTAGGGGTGGAATTGCTGGGTCATATGGTATGTTTTACTGACTGAAGAAACTGCCAAACTGTTTTCCAAAATGGTTGCACCATTTTACATTCCTGCCAGCAAGGTATGAAAGTTGTAATTTCTTCACATCCTTTCCAATACTTGTAATCTGTCTTCTGGATTACGGTCAAGCTAGTAGGTGGGAAGTGGTATCTCACTGTCGTTTTGATTTGCATTTCCCTGATGGCTAATGACGTTCAGCATCTTTTCATGTGTTTATTGGCCATTATATATCTTCTTTGGAGAACTATCTAACCAAATACTTTGCCTATTTTTTTCATTGTGTTATTTGTTCTTATTATTCAGTTGTAATAGTTTTACAAAATTCTGTATACATGTCCTTTATCAGATATATTATTGCAAATATTTTCTCCCATTCTCTGGGTTGTCTTCACTTTCTTGATGGTGTTCTTTGAAGTGCAAATTTTAAATTTCGATGATTCCATTTATATATGCCTGCTGAGGTGGGAGGATTGCTTGAGTCTGGGAGGTTGAGGCTGCAATGAGGTGTGACTTCACCCTGCACTCCAGACCCAGGCAAGAGCAAGACCCTGTATCAAAAAAGAAAAAGAAAGAAAGAAAAGAGAGAAAGAAAGAAAGAAAGAAAGAAAGGAAGGAAGGAAGGAGGAGAAAGAAAGAAACAAAGAAAGAAAGAAAGAGAGAAGGGAGGGAGGGAGAGAAGGAAGGAACGAAGGAAAGAAGGAAGGAAGGAAGAAAGGAAAGGAGGGAGGGAGGGAGAGAAAAATCAAATCAATTGACCATAATATGAGGGTTCATTTCTGGACTTTCAATTCTATTCTATTGATTTATATGTCTATCCTTATGCCAGTACTGAGTATCTGTATGTCTTGATTACTGTGGCTTTGTAGAATTTTGAAACTGGGAAATGTGAGTCCTCCAACTTTGTTCTTTTTCAATATTATTTTGGCTATTTTGGGTCCCTTAAATTTTCATGTAAATTTGAGGATCGGCTTGTCTAATTTTGCAAAAAAGTCAGCTTGGAGACAGGAGTTGCGTTGAATGCGTAGAACAATTTCAGGAGTATTGCCACCTTAATAATATTAAGTCTGACTTAGTAACATGGGATGTCACCCTTTCCTCTTAAAGTGAGCCCTCACTGCCAGTCCAGTAGGGCTGGGCTGGTTGGGCCTGGGAGTGGGGGCCGCTGGACAAGTCTCTAGGGTCTTGGGCCCAGGTCACTAACTCCCTTCCTCCCCAAGCCTCCTTCTCCACACCCACCCCCAACGCTCTACGATCCCCAAGAGGGAGTACCAGACCCTTCACCTTGCCACACCCTGCAAAGCCAAAATCCTGACATAGTCAGGATCCCACAATCGCAGGGACTGCAGAGGCTTTAGGGATACTGCATTCTGGTTGTCACGAGCTATCCTCGTATTAGGGCGGGTGGCTAGGGGTGCGTTTGCGCCCGGCCGGAAGTGAGGAGAGTCACCATGGGAACCGTGGACGCTGAAACTAGCCACTTCCTCTTGGCACTGAGAAGCTGAATCTGCGCGATCCTCACATCAACCTCGGTCTCTGTGGCTGGATATTTATCGGGTTCTGCCTGAAAGGCCGTCTAACGCCTTTCCTCTTGGAAAAGTCGCAGGTCTTAATACAGCTTCAGTTTATACGTTTCTTTGTGCCTTATAATAGTCATAAAGGTCTGGTTAGCTCTGCACTCCGTCGAGGAGCGCTCCAGGAGCTCACAGTTGGGCCTTTCGTAGCACTTAGGGAAAGATCCTTGCTATTTTGCTATTTATTGTACTGGCTTAAAATGGGGGTGGGCAGGCAGGAGCGCCCTTTTCGGAGCGGGCGGGAAAGGGCGGCGACCACGGTTGGCCCCCCGCAGACCCCGCAGCTCCTGCTGTGCCCCTCAGCTGCCATTAGAGTCCCCATGGGGTCCCTCCTGCCTGTGTCTCCACAAGAGGGACCCCATGGGAACTCTACTGAGAGCCCTGCATCCTACCAAGGAGCCCCCAGAAGTCGGGCCCTGCGTGGGGTCGGTTGGCCTGGTGGAGTGTGTCCAACCTCTGACCCGCTTTTGGGAGGATCAGAACCCCGCGTCCAGGCGGCCGGCGCGCACCTGGAGCACTAAGGGCCTGGTCGCGGCGCGGGCTGTCCCCGAGTCCGCACCATTCCGGGAAGCCCCACAGCCCTGGGTGGCCCTCGGCGGAGCCCCGCGGCCCTTCACCGTCGCGGGGAAAGCTGGATCGGCGGCAGGAAAAGCCCGCGGCCAAGCCGCTCCTGCCCTGGAGGGACTAGACCCTTTGTCTCCACGTAGGGCGTTGGGTGGGGGGGCGGGTGGCGACAGATCGCATGGCTAGATCCTACAAGCCCACACCTGGGGACAGGCGGGACGAGGAGCACAGCCCGGGGAAGCCACAGGTTGAAAGCAGTGAGAATGTCAGGGGCCTCATGAAACTTGACACAACCTGGAGCACAAGGCTAAGAAACCTGCCACTTGAGCCAACTGGAGGCTGTGGCGCAGCTGAGAGCCAGAGTCACGGGGCTCTTGGGGCAGGCGACCTAAGCCCCTTTCCTCGATTATCTGACTGAGTCTGTAACCTCCCAATGGGTATGCTGCACAAATAAAGACCAGGGCATTGCAGTAAAGAAACAATTTAGGCCAGTGGGGTGGCTCATGTCTGTAATCCCAGCACTTAGGGAGCGGAATTGGGAGAATCCCTTGAGCCCAGGAGTTCCAGACCAGCCTGGGCAACATGGTGAAACCCATCTCTACAAAAATATAAAAATTAGCCGGGTGTGGTAGTGCGGCCTATAGTCCCAGCTCCCGGAGGACTGAGGCAGGAGGACTGCTCCAGCCCAGGAGATTCAGGCTGCCATGAGCAGTGATTGCATCACTGCACTCCAGCCTGGGCCACAGAGCCAGACCCTGTCTCAAAAAAACAAAGAAAAAAGGAAAAAAAAATAAAAAGTCTGACATGAGGCCAGTCACACCACATGGGAGATGCAATTTTATTACTCAAAATCAATCTCCCCAGAAATTCAGGGATGGGGTTTTTAAGGATAAATTGGTGGGTAGAGGGTCAGAAAGTGGGAGGTGCTGATTGGTCAGGTGGAAGATGAAATCACAGGGAGTTGAAGCTGTTCTCTTGTGCTGAGTTCATTGGGAGGGTGGTGGCGGAGTGGGGGGCGGGTTACAAGACCAGAAGAGCCAGTTTATCGATCTGGGTGGTGTCAACTGGTACATCGGAATGTAGGGTCTGCAAAAATATCTCAAGCAGTGATCTCAGGTTTTGCAACAGTGACTCCTAAACCGTAATTTCTAATCTTGTCGCTAATTTGTTAGACCTGCAAAGGCAGTCTAGTCCCCAGGCAAGAAGGGGGCTTGTTTTGGGAAAGAGCTGTTTTGGCATTTGTTTCAAACCTAAACTATAATCTAAATTCCTCCCAAAGTTAGTTCCACATACACCCAGGAATGAACAAGGACAGCTTGGAGGTTAGAAGCAGGATGAAGTCAGTTAGGTCATATCTCTTTGACTGTCATAATTTTCTCAGTTACGATTCTTGCAAAGGTGGTTTCAAGTCAGCCCCTATCCCTTCTACTCTCTGTGGCCCTTGAGTGCTGAGATAGAAGGAAGATAGCAGGTTTGCAGGTTCACAAGGGGGGAGACCTTCTGCTGGAGGCTGAAGCATGTTTATTGCTATTCTTTCCCAGACACCACTTTTCACACCACAGCTGAATAAAATTTATTGTCACTTTGTGTCAAATTGTCACCCACACCGTGATATTACTTTGTCCCCCTGCTGTGTCCCCTGACTGACCCTTTCTTTAGGTTTAGGAAGATAAAACAAATGTTTCCAACTTCAGAACGCTTATTCTAGGCTTCCAAGTTATGTCTCAGCTTTGCTTTATTTTTTTTTTATTTTTAAAACTATTTTTTTAAAAAAAACTATAATTGTTCCAATTTCTATTGGTCTCAAGCATACCAGGAAATTGTGTGAAAACAAAGAGACAAAAAATAATTTTTGTATAATTCTTTTGAAATAGTTTGCAATAGTTTTTAGTGTTTTACTTTGATATCAGCAGTGTTTTTGTTTGGATTAAAAAAATGACCATAAAACCTTTGTTCTTAAACATGTTATTAGATGTAATTCAATATGAATTTATAACATATGTATTTATTTTTGCTTATTTATATAAAAGGGTTTGTTTTTTGAGAAGTAATTTGTAACACTACAAAGAACAACATATGTCAAGGCTTCTGTTTTCATTTGAATAAATATTTTCCTTTAACAAAAATGAGAGAAGAGGGAAGGCAATGATTTTTTTCAATCACTATAGTATTTTAAGATTACTTAAAACTCTTCCTTAATAAGGTAACTCAGCACTGCACAAACCCCTGCCTTAGCCTATCAGGAAGAATCTTTGGGCCAGATCTTGGTTTTTTGGGTGTCCAGATTTCCTTTTTGGAACATACTATGTTATTTATAGGAGTGAGCAACGCAAGGACCATGGTAAACCTTTCATGGATTGTGTAAAATAACACAAATAAAAGTTGCCACCAGGAAGTGCTTTACTTAGTTGCCAAGTAAGACAGCCACTGGCATGTATAGGACTGAAAAGTACAGCAGATCTAGTCACTGACCACCTACTGAGCACCAGCAAGTACTTTGCTAATTGGCTTTAGGTGTGTCCCTTAGTCTGACAGTAGGGACAACGTAGATGGCTCTTGGTGGGAGGACAGTTGGACTTGATCTTTTCCTCTTGTCTTGGAGGAAAAATAGGTCCCTATCATCTGTTTTCCTGAACTTCATAAATTGAATTTTTAAAACATTCATTTGTCTTTCCTGTGTTTATATCTCTTAGATCCGCTCTCCCATAGTTATTTCTGGAAATGTCAGCTTCCTTATTTACATTGTGACGGCTCTACCAGCCTTTCTATCGCTGTATCTGTGCCCAGGAGACTATCTTTTGGTCCCACAGATACCTCAGGTTCTCCCTTGTTGACATCTTTCCCAGATGTGGACAAAACCTTCCCAACTTGGCCCCAACTCACACTTGATTTTCTGAGCTTTTTGCCAACCCTCCCTACGCATCAGTGTATGAGCTGTGCTTACATTGAAAGTCAAAAATCCCTCTTGTGTGTCTAACACGGCTGCCTTGTATCGAGAAAGATGAAACAGACAGACAGAGAGGTCTGTCTTTGGAGAATGGCCTTAAACCATAATACTGCCTTAGTGGGGGTCCAGGGAATTTTTTTTTTTTTTTAGAGGCAGGGTCTCCCTATGTTGCCCAGGCTGGTCTTGAGCTCCTGGGCTCAAGCAGTCCTCCCACCTCGGCCTCCCAAAGTGCTGAGATTACAGACCTGAGGCACTGCACCTGTCGTCTCTGGGGAATTTGGTCATGTACGTTTACAGTGTGCCTTTCACATGCTACTTTTTTATCCAGGTGGATGATCCAATGCCTAAGTGTCTAGCCACTTCCTCTTGGCACTGAGAAGCTGAATCTGCGCGATCCTCAGATCAACCTCGGTCTCTCTGGCTGGATATTTATCAGGTTCTGCCTGAAAGGCCGTCTAACGCCTTTCCTCTTGGAAAAGTCGCAGGTCTTAATACAGCTTCAGTTTATACGTTTCTTTGTGCCTTATAATAGTCATAAAGGTCTGGTTAGATCTCCACTCCCTCCAGGAGCGCTCCAGGAGCTCACGGTTGGGCCTTTCATAGCACGTAGGGAAAGATCCTTGCTATTTTGCTATTTATTGTACTGGCTTAAAATGGGGGTGGGCAGGCAGGATCGCCCTTTTCGGAGCGGGCGGGAAAGGGCGGCGACCACGGTTGGCCCCCCGCAGACCCCGCAGCTCCTGCTGTGCCCCTCAGCTGCCATTAGAGTCCCCATGGGGTCCCTCCTGCCTGTGTCTCCACAAGAGGGACCCCATGGGGACTCTAATGAGCGCCCTGCATCCTACCAAGGAGCCCCCAGAAGTCGGGCCCTGCGTGTCCAAGTGTCCATCTCACAGGAAACTTGTTTATGTTGGCAGATGCTCTTGTGGCTCTTGTCTGACCTGTGTCCAGTTTATTTCTACCAAGATAGCCAATCTAGGAGAGCTCTGACCAAGAGAAAAGTCAGGTTCAAGTGTGCCAGTAGAATGGACAGAGGCAACAAAACCCATGAAATAGCAGAAGCATTTTCTTACAACACCAAAGATGAGAAGAGTAAAAATGAGGGCCAGTAGGAAGGTTGCAGGTACAATATGCTCAACCGGGGGCCAGACAGAAAGATGAACCCATGGGCCAAGGCCTTTGTTTGGGGTCCAGGGTGTTCTTACCCAAGCAGGTCTCCTTCAGAGAGTTCTAAGTGGTGGGTTTAGAGCAAGCAGGCATGCATCCCATGGGGTCATGCTGTGACTGAGAAGTCACTGTGGCATATCTGTGTAGTCTGTGTGGCAAGTGGGGTCAGTGGGGCCAGTTGGGCCAGTCTAGTGGGTTGTATCTAGCTGCCTTGTGGAGAGGTGGTAACCAACAGCCAGTTGTATAAGGTAGATATGTGGATTAAGAACACTGAGAAACTAGGAATAGGCAGAAAGCTGGAAACTGTGTCCAGGGTGACTAAGCCAGCTTCTGGAATGAGAAAGTTAAACCTACTTTCAAAACAGATGCAGAAGTGACATGATAGGAATTCATTACATCCATGGTCAGAACTAAATGTATTTTATAGTTCATTTATTTTAGTTTACATGAAATCTACTTATATTAGCATACAAATATTCATAGTTATGTAACAACCACCCCACTCAAGACATAGAACTCTCTTATCATCCTCAGTGATTCTTATGTGCCGCCCCATTTTAGTCAACCTGTCCCTCATCCTTAGCACCTGGAAACCACAGGTCTATTTTCTGTTCTTATAATTTTGCCTTTTCCGAAATATCATATAAAAGGATTTTTTTTTTTTACATAGGCTCCTTTCACTTGGATGAATGCTTTTGAAACCCATGTTGTTGCTTGTATCAGTAGTTTCTTCATTTTAATAGCGGAGTTGTAGTTCTTTGCATGGATGTACTATATTTTGTTTATCTATTTACCTATTGAAGGACATTTACGTTGTTTCTACATTGTGGTGGTTAGGAATAAAGCTGCTAGAAATATTTGTTTACAATTTTTTTGAGATGGTCTTGCTCTGATGCCCAGGCTGGAGTGCAGTGGCATAATCATATCTTACTACAGCCTTGACCTCCTGAGCTCAAGCCATCCTCACAGCTCTGCCTCCTGAGTAGCTGCGACTACAGGTGGACGCCACCACACTTGGTGTTTTTTTGGTGAAGATAGGGTCTCACTATTTTGTCCAGACTGATCTCAAACTCCTGGCCACATATGATATGATTTTGCCTATGGATCTAGTGGCTCCGGCACTATTTTACTACTTCAGTTATTTGTTGAAGAAACTGCTTTCTCCATTGAACTACCTTTGTATGTTTGTGAACATATATAAGTGTATTTGTTTACGGATTCTCTACTGTGATCCTCTATTCTAATTTTGTCTAAAATCACACACTCTTGATTACTGTAGCTTTATAAGAAGCCTTGAAATCAGATAGTGTAAGCCTTCTTCAACTTTATTCTTTTTCAAAACTGTTTTTTCATTCCTTTGCCTTTCCATATCAATTTTCTATAAAATGTCTTGCCATGATTTTGATTGAAATTGCATCGAAATGATAGTGTAAGGAGAATTGACCTCTTAACAAGACTGAGTTTTTCTTTCTCTTTTCTTTTCTTTTTTTTTTTTTTGAGACACAGTCTTGTTCTTTTGCCCAAGCTGGAGTGCAATGACACAATCTCGGCTCACTACAACCTCCACCTCCTGGTTTCAAGCGATTCTCCTGCCTCAGCCTCCTGAGTAGCTGGGATTACAGGCACATGCCACCACATCCAGCTAATTTTTGTATTTTTGTTTTTTTCTTTATTGTATTTCTATTTTCAATTTTGTAAGTGCTCTTTTTGTATTTTAGTAGAGATGGGGTTTCACCATGTTGGCCAGGCTGGTCTCAAACTCCTGACCTCAGGTAATACACCCACCTTGGCTTCCCAAAGTGCTAGGATTACAGACGTGAGCCACTGTGGCTGGCCAAACTGAGTTTTTCAATCTATAAACATGCTATATATCTCCACTTATTTAGGTTTGCTTTAATTTTTCTTCACTTTTTTGTTTTCAGCATACAGAACTAGCATATATATTGGTGTGTGTGTATATATATATATGTCTAAAATTTTCATATTTTGTTAAAGATTTCTATTTAAAATCTTGATTTTCATATATTCATTGCTTATAGAAATTCAATTGATTTTTGTATCATGCCCTTGCATTCTACAACCTTGTTAAACTCAATTATTCTAGATTTTAAAATTTTTATTGCAATTTTCTATGTAGACAATCATGTTATTTAAGGATAGATAGTTTTATTTCTTCCTCACCAATTTTATGCCTTTTATTTTTTCTTGCCTTATGGCATTGGCTAAGACTTCCAGTACAATGGTTAACATAGGTGATGAGAGTATACACTCCTACCTGTTTCCTGGCCTGATAAGAAAGAATTCAGTCATCAAGTATGCTGTTAGCTATAGGTTTTTTATAGCAGCCCTTTTTCAGTTTACCAATGTCCCCTTTTTGTTACAATCAGATATTGAAGTTTTTCAAATGCTCTTTTTGAATCTGCTGAGATGATCATTCATCTACTGATATGGTGAATTACATAGATACATTTTCAATAATGAACTAGATTTGCATTCCCAGATTAAATCCCAACTAATCACTACTTAAAACCTTTTCTTGTTATACTGCTGGATTTGATATGGTAATATTTCATTTAGGATTTTTGCAGCTATGTTCATGAGAGATATTAAGTTTCTTTACTTGTAATTTCTTTTCCTGGTTTTGGTATCAGAGTAATACTGCCTTCATAAAATGCATCAGACAGAGTTATTTTCCTTTATATTTTTAGACAGTTTATGTAGAGTTGGTATTATTTATTTTTAAAAGGTTTTATAGAATTTGCCAGTGAAGCCAATTGGATCTGGAGTCTTTATTGTTTTTTAGTGGAGAAGGATTTTAAATGTAAATTTAATTTTCTTAACATATATAGGACTATTAGGTTTAGCTATTTCTTCAATAAAATTTGGTAGTTTGTGCCTTTTAAAAAATGTGTCCAATTCATCTACATTGTCTAATTAATAGGCATATAATTATTTGTAATATTCTTGCAATATCCTTGTAGTACTTGTAGGTTATTCAGTGACCCTGATGTTGGTAATTTTTGTCTTCTCTTTTTTGTCAGTATGACTAGAGGCTTATTGATTGATATTTTAAAAGAATGAGTTTTTTATTTTTCTTTATTGTATTTCTATTTTCAATTTTATTATTATTCCCTTTCTTCTGCTTGTTTTGTATTTTATTTGCTCTTTCAAGTTTATTAAGGTGGTTTATCACTAATTTTGAGACCTTTTCTAATCAATGTCTTTCTAAGCACCATTTTAGCTGCATCCCACAAATTTTGAACTCTTCACTTTCATTTAGTTCAAAATATTTACCAATTGACATCTACTTCTGCTTGGATTCATGGGTTATTTAGAAGTATGCTGTTTAAATCTCAAATATCAAGTAGTTTTTCAGACATCTGTTATTTTTAGTTTAACTATTTTATGTTTAGAGAAAATATTTTGTATAGTTTCAATTTTTAATAATTTGTTAAGGTGTGTTTTATGGCTTAAAATGTGATGTATCTTTATCAATGCTCTATGTGTACTTGAAAATAATGTGTATTCTGTTCTTTGTTGGGTGGGGATATTCTAATAGATATAGTGTGTGTGTGTGTATATATATATATATAATTATATATGATACAATGATACATAACGACCTATAGATCAAGTTAATAGCATTGTTTAAGTCATAGTTTTAAACTGAATTTTCTGGAGCCCTGAAGTCCAATCTCTGGGTTGGAAGAGGATCTTTAAGTTTGAATACAGAATCCAATCAAAATAGATCTGTTTTTGTTGCTTGTCAAGTCTATCTATAAACACTGCCTTGAAGCCTGCAGTCTGCACACACCAGATTGTTTACTAGCTCCAGGTTCTAATGTTCTGGGACCTAGAGATATTGTGTTAGTCTATAATAGTTTCATGCATGAGCCAATTCTTTTCTGAATTCGATTTTAATATCCCTGAGTATTTCCTAAAGGAAAGGAGGTTTTCTGGACTGTTATACTGGCTAGGCAGAAACAAAGAAATTAGGGTGCTTAGGCCACCACATGTTGTGTCTGTAGCGCTATGCAAGACCTGCCAACATTCTACCGCGGGCGGCATTCCTTTGGTCTCCTCCACAACCACAGTCCTTCCAGTCTTTCATCCTTCCTCCAGTTTCCTGGTGTGTAGGGCCAGTTCTGCCAAGCAGCTCCCAGGGGTGAACTGATAACGAAATGCAGTCTTAGAAGGCTGAGAGACAGAGGCTTGAGAGAAGCCCACAGCTCCATCACATTCCACAAACCACTCTTCAGAGGAGCAGAGCGAGTTTCGGATCACAAAGCTGGGTAACGGCCAGTTCAGAGCCCAGATCTTCTGCCTCCCAGCCCTGTGTCCCTCTTGGGACATACACACCCCTTCACAAGGGGACAGACCTCCTGGGTGACTTGTAGACTAATGGGCCTTCAAGACCCCAAGTGACAATTTTCCAGAGACATAATTTATGTATTAAAGCTGGCTAGTGGGGGATGTTTCTTGAAGGTAGGGTAGGTGGTTAACAGGTTTTCTTTATATTTAATCACCTAACAAATCTTATACCAGAGCACACTCCCCTTATAAAGGGAGGGCTGATCGCGGTCTAGGTGGGTGGGCTAGGCCTGGGGGCGGGTAAAGCCGGAAAAATCTCAGGGTCTTGCACGCTCCCCCAACTCCTGCGTTTACCAGGATCACCACGTTTAGAGTGGAGCCCTTTATCTTCCGCTGCAAGGGGTCAAACGGCTGGCCTTATGCGTATTTTTGTCTTTCCTGGGTGCGCCCGGAGCTAAGAAGGGAAACCGTGGCGGTTAGAGACCAGAAGTAGGCTCTGTCACTATGGAAACCGAGGACGCTGGGGCTCGTGCCCTCCTATTGGGACTGAGTTGCTGAGTCTGCGCAGTTTTCATCTCATGTCGGTCACGCCCCCAGCTGCGCTGCACGCTGGCTCTCCGGTTCAGCCCGAAAAGTGGAGACTGAGGAAATAGGTGGTGGTGAATACAACATTCTTTCTCATGAGACACTCACCGTGTGGTTGGAGAAATTACATAAAATAAAACAATTTCAGTTTTTAAAAAGTGCCATTAATAACAGAGGAGTGCAAATCGAGACAGCACCTTCTGAAGGATAAATAATTTACCAGTGTAATGTGTAGGAATAACGGATGCTGTGGGGCACCCGGTTCTACTTCCAGACTCAAGAATGTGTTCCTCCAGTTGCAGGGAGTGTTGCTAGCAGAAAGCGTTGCTAGCAGAAAGCCTTCAATTGTAAGTCCTCTTCTGAGTTGCCTAAGCCAAAGAGAGTTACACACTGAAGGTCACGCCCGTTTCCTGGACAGTTCACATCCAATGACGCATCAGTGACATGGAGTATAAAGCCTTTCCTGATTGCCTCAATCCTGGGCAATTCTTGCAGGTTGTCCCAGCTTCAGAGCTCCATGTGCTGGGCGGTGGATTTCAACATCTCATGTTGAACGGCTATGGCAGTTCAACATCTCACTCTGCCCAATTCTGCTTTCTTCCACTCTGTACGTTTTCCTATTAGTGGTGATTTCATGAACAAAAATGAGAAATGTTCTACTGTGAAGCAGCTATTTTTATTTTTATTAATCTCTTCTTTAAACAGAAAACAGTACCTTTGGTCAGTTTTAAGCCCTTGGAAAAAAATTTTTTTTTCACTCTCTGGTTACTAAGGAAAAGTCTGCATTTCAATCATTGCATGTGACAGACTGCCACGGTTACTACTTGAGACCGTCAGTGGGGCAGTTACTACTGTCACTACTTGAGACCATCATTACAAGAGTGAATGAAGGGACGAACATAGAAATGAAAACTTAAGACAACAGAAACTGTTTTAAAGGAAGGGGCCAGAGGAAGAAGAAGAGAGCTCCCTGCTTCTAGTGAGCAAAGGCAGCCCCTGAGCTTCTACAGCCCTTTGTATTTATTGGGTAGAAAAAGCAAGGAAGAGGAGGTAACGATTGGTCAGCTGCTTAACTGATCACAGGTTCATATTATTACTAACAGGCTTCAGATGTACCTAATCACAGGAAACACTGCGCTTGGGGTGTGACTGCCCTCAGCATTCCTTCTGGGTGGCAGACGCAGTTTGACAGTTTGCCAACATTCTGCATTTATGAGAACAGTTTGCTGTTTACTCATATAGCCTCCAGTGGTATACTGAGTTGATCACGACCCTCACTCTTTTGGCCTGCAATAATTGTACCCCTATATGTGTGGTTTTCCTTCGGCTGCTTTCAGTAATTTTCCTTTACGTTTGGTTTCGGTGGTTTAATTACAACATGTTTGGGTATGGTTTTCTTTTTTTAGTCTATTTTTGAGCCCGTTTGGGGTTCATTGAGCTTCTTGAATATGTGAATTTATGTATTTCACTAAATTTGAGATGTTCTAGCCATTTTTTCCAAATATTTATTTTTGTGCACTAATCTCATTTTCTTCTTCTGAGACTCCAATTATATAGAAGTTAATTTTTTCATGTATTTATTTATTTATTTATTTATTTATTTATTTATTTATTTACAGGGTCTCTCTCTCTGTTGCCCAGGCTGAACTACAGTGGTGCCATCAAGGCTTATTTCAGCCTTGACCTTCTGGGCTCAAGTGGTCCCCCTATCTCAGTCTTCTGGGTAGCTGAGACTACAGGTGCATGCTGCCATGTCTGGCTATATTTTTTTTAATTTTTAATTTTTGTAAAGACAGGATCTCACTATGTTGCCCAGGCTGGTCTTGAACTCCTGGGCTCAAGTGATTTTCCTACCTTGGTATCGCAAAGTGCTGGGATTACAGGTGTGAGCTATCATCATGCCTGGTTAACTTGGATTTTTTATATTGTTCAAAAAGTTTTCAAAGCTCTGTCCACTGCTTTTCTTTTCTCTCTCTCTCTCTCTGTCTCTCTCTCTGAGATAGAGACAGGATCTTGCCCAGGCTGGTGTTGACTTTTTCTAGGTTCAAGTGATCCTCCTATCTCAACCTTCCAAGTAGTTAGGACTATAGGCATTCCACTGTGCCTGGCTTCATTGCTTTTCAGTCTTATTTTTCTCTATTTTTCAGATTGTATAATTTGTGTTGACCTATTTTTAAATTCCCCAACTTCTTCCTCTGTCATCTCCATTCCGCTATTGAGCTAACATGGTGACTCAGTGTTTTAGTCCATATTCACGTTGCTGATAAAGACACACCCGAGACTGGGAAGAAAAAGAGGTTTAATTGGACTTACATTTCCACACGGCTTGGGGGGGCCTCAGAATCATGGCGGGAGGCAAAAGGCATTTCTTACATGGTGGCAGCAGGAGAAAATGAAGAAGCAGCAAAAGCGGAACCGCCTGATAAACCCATGAGATCTCTTGAGACTTATTCACTATCACGAGAATAGCATGGGAAAGACCGCCCCCATGATTCAATTACCTCCCATTGGGTCCCTCCCGCAACACGTAGGAATTCTGGGAGATACAATTCTAGTTGAGATTTGGGTGGGAACAAACCCAAACCATGTCACTCAGTTTTATGTTAATTACGTTTTTGTATTTTTCAATTCTGAAGTTTCTATTTGGGCCTTTTTCATCTGTGGAGAATTTCTGATTTTCCATTCATTTCAAGGGCATTCACCTTTACCTTGTGGAAGATGATTACATGGCTGCTTTAAAGTCTTGTATGACAATTCCAGTGCTTGATTTTTTTGTGGTTGGCCTAGAGAAAGGTTAGTAAGGACTTTTTAGAAAAGTCAAATTTGTGTGACTCTATCTGTAGGTATAGCTTGGAGATGATGGCAATAATCATAATATGTGAAATGTGTAACTGTGTAGTGCTCCATAGTTGATAAGTACTTACACATATAAAATCTGGCTGGGTGCAGTGGCTTATGCCTGTAATCCCAGCACTTTGGGAGGCCAAGGCAGGTGGGTCAGGAGTTCGAGACCAGCCTGGCCAATATGGTGAAACCCTGTCTCTACTAAAAATACAAAAATTAGCCAGGCATGGTGTTGCACGCCTGTAATCCCAGCTACTTGGGAGGCAGAGACAAGAGAATCGCTTGAACCTGGGAGGCGGAGGTTGCAGTGAGCCGAGATTGTGCCACTGCACTCCAGCCTGGGCGACAGAGTGAGACTGTCTCAAAAACAAAAAAAAAACACATCTTATTTGACCCTCACAAGTGCCTTACTAGGCAAACAGAAGAAAGGTTATATTATTCATGTTCAGTTTAAGCAGTTTAGACTCAGGAGCCTAAGTCCTTTGCCAGGCTGTATAGCCAGTAGTAATAAATTCGATATTAATAATAAATCTTCCTACTCTGAGTGCTGAAATTAGCCTTGGGCTGAAGTTAGGGCATAGGCTCAGGGAAACTCAGGACGGGAGAAACTAGATGAAAAAGCTAACGGAGCAGCCATAGCATTGACTGGGCTTGGTGAAGACCATGGTTCTGAAAGCTGAGGGTCACAGTGGACCTGGATCAGGACATAGATTTAAAAATGCAATTAAGCTCCAAGGTTTAGAATTCCAGGCATGGGAACAGGCAATGCAGAACAAGGAACTAAGAATCACGCCTCAGCTCAAGTGGGGACCACGGCGGCAGGAGAGGAGAACACAGATCTACCAAAGACCTCTAGGACAGAAACTTTCAAGGTACTTCTTGCCAGGGGTAAGACTGAAGCTAATATCTAGAATTCAATTACAAAATCGCACTTTGGTTCCTCCATGCTAACTTGAGGTTGAACACAGAACTCTAGAGCACAGACAAAATCAATATCTGCGTGTGTTGGGGCTTCCTAAGGCCAGCTCCAGTTTTGATGATTTGCCAGAAGGGCACACATGACTTAGCACATAGTCATAATCATGGCTAAGATTTGCTGCAATGAAAAGATACAAGGCAAAATGAGCAAAGGTAAAAGGCACATGAGGCAAAGTCCAAAGGACCACAGGCACAAGTTTCCAAGAGTTCTCTCCCAGTGGAGTTGCACAAGACATACTTCCTCTAGCAATGAGTGTGACAATATGTGATATGTTATCGGGGTGTCATTAGAGACTGTCCCTAAGGCTTTTACTGGGAGCTGGACATATAGGCATTCCCTGCCTACCACGTATCATGATTCTAGATACCCAGATGGAAAGCAGTTGTTCAGCATTAACCATACTGTCCACACAGTCTAGGCACAGTGAGCCACCCTTATCATTTAGGGAAAGTGTTTTATTTTATTTTACTTTTTTAGAGGCAGGGTCCTGCTCTGTCACCCAGGCTGGAGTGTAGGGGTTTGATCAGAACTCACTGCAGCGTTAAACTCCCAGGCTCAAGCAATCCTCCTGCCTCAGCCTCATAGTAGCTAGGACTACAGATGTGTGCCATCACACCTGACCAATTTATAAAATATTTTTGTAGAGACGGAGTGTTGCTATATTGCCTAGAACTTCTGAACTTCTGACCTCAAGCAATCCTCCTGCCTCAGCCTCCCAAGGTTATAGGATTACAGGCATGAACCACTGTGCCCGACCAAGGGAAAGTTTTATATCAGTGTAGGTACCTGTTTACCAGTTAAGTTCCCAGATGTCAGCCAAGGGCCAACTTTGCAAGCAGGCCTTTCTAAGAATAGCAGTCTCAGGTCTGCTTTGCTAGTTCTTTTCTGCACATTGTATCATATACTGATGCATATTTTTACCAACATATAAGGGTATGACTGATGTGTATCCACTCTTAAGGCTGTTATTTCCGTAAATTGGCATTTCCAAATTCTTTTTAATATTCTCACATTAGTATTCTCTCAGTTGCTTTATTTTATTCTTACATTTTAGTTTTTCCTCTCTCATTCTGTCTTCTTGAAACCATCCTCATAATAACATGCCAGATTTTGGGCTGAAGGGCAGTCAAGCATTAATCAGGCTACACTTTGGCCCACTTCGCTGTAATTGCTAACTAACCAAAAGTCACGTAGGCCAGAACACAGACCATGAACTTCCTCATTGTTCCTATAGATAGCATCTTTAGCGTTAGAAGTCTGAAACTTTCCATTCAAGATGTTTTTCAGATTCTGAATTCTTTTTTAAAAATTGTATTATTATTATTTTTAGAGACAAGATGTTGCTCTGTCACTCAGGCTGGAGTACAGTGGCATGATCACAGTTCACTGCAGCCTCTAAACTTCTGGGCTCAAGTGATCTTTCCACCTCAACCTCCCAAGTAGCTGGGACTATAGGTGCTTACCACCGCACCCAACTAACTTTATGTTATTTTTGTAGGAACAGAATCTTGTTCTGTTGCCCAGGCTGCTCTTGAACTCTTGGCTTCAAGAGATCCTCTTGCCTTGGCCTCCGAAAGTGCTGGGATGAATCTCTGTCATGGTGGCATGAGCCACCATGCCCGGCCCAGATCCTGAATTCTAGCAGGACAGCTCATGCCCACAAGTCTGAAGACAACAAAAGGAGAACTGACTCAATGCAAGAATGCAATTTCTTTAGTTCCATGACGTCACCCTTCATTCTTCAACCAATCAGTGATCCTTATACCTTGGCCCACTAACCATCCAAACCCCTTAAAATCCCTAGATCTTAAACTCCTTGAGGAGGTGGATTTGAGGTTTCCTCCAGTCTCCTTGTTTGGCTGCCTTGTGATTAAACCTCTTTCTCTGCTGCAATTCTTTGTGTCTTGGTGTATTTACTTACCACACATTGGACATTTTACCAAGAACTAAAAATAGAACTACCATTTGACCCAGCAGTCCCACTACTGGGCATCTACTCAAAGGAAAAGAAATCATTCTATCAAAAAGACACCTGTACTCCTATGTTTATTGCAGTACTATTCAAAATAGCAAAGTCTATTTATGTTATAATCAGATTTGTATTACAACTGTTTTATATTACAATAGCTTTATATTATAAATATAATTATGTAACCTATATATAGTACTCAGTTACAATTGTTTGTGTGTGTGTAACTATGTCTGTGTTGTAAAAATTATTCTACCAAAATGGGAATGGTAGGTAGAAAGTATATGCAGATAATTTTGTCTAACAATTTTGTCTTTCATTTTTGTCCAACAAATGCACTGTTTACCTTTTGCCACCGCACTCTCTGCCTCAGAGGGCTGACCTTTGTGGACTGTTTCATGAGTAGCCTTTGACTTTTGGCTTACAGCTGGTTTAATCACTGGGGAGGATCACCAGGAGACCTAGAGACTGGGAGGTGAATGAGGGAGGGTGGTTGCTGTCCTGGGAAGTGAATGAGGGAGGGTGCTTACTGTCCCAGATCTTTCCCTGTCAATTCTCTATGGGTTACCAAGTACCCTAGCAAATTTCGCAGCTCCTCTCAGATGGCCCTCTCCCATACAGCTGTTCTCAATAGGTTTCCATAAACATTGCCTTCCAGGCTAGATGTAGTAATAGTTCCCTGGTGTTGCAAACTGTAGGGAACCTACTATTGCTTATTGCTTTCCCTAAATACTATCTGCACATTTTGCTGGAATTCTGACTGAGATATGTACTCCTTTTTCTTCGAATAGATTAACTCATGCTTTCAAGTCTTATAAATCTCTTATTACTAAATATTGGAGAAATTTCCTACCATAAAGCTCCTACATTGATTCACCTATATTGTTTAAATAAGAGGCCAATGCTCTAATTTCCAATTACCTCTGAGCCTCTCTGGCATCCAGCTCACATTATAGGTAGTCAGAATTTAAGATATCTTTCATTCATTGTTTGGGTTGGACATTTCATCTTCCCATAAGTAGAAACATTTCAACAAAAATGTGAAGTGTCGTGATATTTGCATCCTAACTTCAAATGGTTGAGAATAAAATTTTCAAAGAAAATGAGAATACAAAAATAAAAAAGTGATTAATCCATACATAGATAGAGATAAACAAATGAGGAAAATATTAGTTGGTAAATCTTGGTGTTCTATGTAGTAGCAGTATTCCATTTTTCTGCAAGTTTGAAGTCTTTCAAGTAAAATATTGAGCAGAAATATTGCTGTGAAGAAATTTTTGACTAGCCTGATTTTTCTATTGTGCATGGTACTTTTTCTTTCTTGCTTTAAAGCTTGCACAAATATCTTTTTATTCTTGAAGTTCATTATGTCAATTAAATTGTGTTTCTGTGTTAAGAATCTTAACGTTAAAATTTCTCAGAGCATGGCATTTTTTTTCCAGATGGTGGACGAGTGTGGTGCAGCTGTGTATTTACCTAATATTTTTTCGAAGTCAGAATTATTAAAGATCTAGAATGAACAGAAAAGATTCAAATTAAGAGTGACTATTTGAGAGTCATTAAAAGTCTGTGAAACGAGGGGATGTCTGGGAGTGCAGCTGGGCGGCAGCATCATGACGTCACAGATGAAACACAAGCACTGGAGCCAGGGAAACTGACTCCTCCATTCAAATTCTGACTTTACCATTTGTCAGATGTGGAACCTTGGTCTGATAATGCAACATTTCTGAGCCTCAGTTTCCCCATCTGTAATATGGGGTGAATCTCTGTCTTATAAGATTGATGACAGAATTAGAGACAAGGAATGTAGACACTTAGTCTGCAATAAGTAGACTTATTCAGTGGAGCTCAATAAGTAAGTAATTGGTCATTATTTCTTGTACATTAAGGGCTAGGTTACTGAAACCTTACAAATGCTTTCAGAAATTGGCAGGAGGAAACCACACATGTGTACTCAAGCAAGGACACCACACGGAGATACTGTGTTAAGCAGTTAGGCAAGAATAGAGTCAACTAATCATAGCAAGCCTTCTCTCCTCCCCCTATATTACCTGAATGGAAGGAACACTAGAGAAACACAAATTTTTGCTGCAGCATTGCCTTTTCACACTTAGGTATATGTCATTATTCTAGAAGAACATGTACCAACAACATTTGCTTGTTCATTTAAGGCAGTTTTTGCTGCACCTTGTAAAATATCTGTTCCCACAGGTGGCTTTATTTCTTCACAAGTTTATTCATTTCACTGTGTAGTCTCAATATTAAAATTGTGTGGTACATTGAAATTGTCAAAAGACAGAAGTTAAATTCTCTGCCTCATTGGTATGAGCCCATTTAATAAGTTTCCTGCAGAGTTTCTGAGATAATTGCCTTCTTTCTCTTTAGCTGGGTCTGATTAAATAACAAGAATAGATCCTATAATGAGAGACTTTATGCAAACATTAGACATCATAATTCCTTTCAAGCAATTAATTACCCTCAAGATTAAGTAAATTGATGCAACACTTGATAAATGTTTCAATTAATTAATTAATTAATTTGAAAATACTTTTATATACAAACCTGAGTACAGCCTTGTTTTTAGTGGTGTGAAAGATATTTTCATGAAGGCAGAGGAAAAGAGTACTCAGAAAAAGAGTACTAGCAGGCCGGGTGTGGTGGCTCATGTCTGTAATCCCAGCACTTTGGGAGGACGAGGTGGGCAGATCACCTGAGGTCAGGAGTTCAAGACCAGCCTGGCCAACATGGTGAAACCCCATCTCTACTAAAAATAGAAAAAAACTAGCTGGGTATGATGGCGGGTGCCTGTAATCCCAGCTACTCAGGAGGCTGAGGCAGGAGAATCACTTGAACCTGGGAGGTGGATATTGTAGTGAGCCAAGATCGCACCACTCCACTCCAGCCGGGGCAACAGAATGAGACTCTGTCTCAAAAAAAAAAAAAAAAAAAAGCTGTATGTATCAAAACAGTGTGGTAATGGCATCAGGCTGGACATATAGATTAATGGAATAAATTAAGAGTCCAGAAATAAACCCATACATCTAGGGTCAATTGATTTTTGACAACAGTGCTAAAATCACTGGAAATCTGAAGTTTCATCTGGGAAGACAAATTGCTGGGCATGACTCCTATGGCTTAGGCCTGAATCACCTAGTTGCTTCTCCACTTATGTCTGGTCCCTGTGCTATAATGACCAGTAAAGTGTGTGCTTTAATGACACGGTAAAGTGTATGCTGTCAATGACAAGAGTTACATATGGCCTCTCAATGTAGATTGGACTTCATCACAGCATAGTGACTTTGGAGTAGTCATAGTTTTATATGGCGGCTTAGGGCTACTGTGTGTATGTGTGAGCAAGTCAAAAGCTGTATAGCCTCTTATGAGCTAGCATTGGAAGTCACATAGCATCACTTCTACCATACTCAGTGGTCAAAGCAGTCAGAAACTCATGAAGATTCAAGGTGAAGAGAAACAGACCAACCTCTTGATGGGAAGGGATTCGAAGAGTTTGAGGCCATTTTTTAAAACTACCAGAATGAAATTTTCAGCCATCACTTTGCAAGCAGAAAGAAATAGAAATTATCCACTTAAAACGTTAAGAATTCTGAGATTTCTGAAGGCAAGGAAAAGGAAAAATATCTATTGTACAAAAAGGACAAATTACAGAATGAAATTGCCACGCTAAGAGTGGAACTGAACAAAATAAAAGAATCAAGATCATGAGATCTCAGAAGGGCCAGGTGAAAAAATTATGAAAATTATAAATCAAGATAAGAGAAAATATATTGAGGATATTAACATTTTAACATAAAAGAATTTTGATATTCAAAAGATAATAAAACTGGGCAAAGAAATATTAGCCAAAACAATATTCAGTATAATGGACTACTTTATGCAGTAATACCTGAGAAAGCAGCATTGAACTCAAATTAATAAATGAAAAACAAAGCAAAGAGAAATTGAATATTATGGTTGGGATATGTTTTTTTTGTTTGTTTTTTGTTCTTTTGTTGTTGTTTTTGTGACAGAGTCTCGCTCTGTTGTCCAGGCTGGAGTGCAGTGGTGTGATCTCGGCTCACTGCAACCTCTGCCCCTCGGGTTCAAGCGATTCTCCTGCCTCAGTCTCCCGAGTAGCTGGGATTACAGGCACCCGCCACCAAGCCGGTTGGGATATGTTATAATTTATTTGGCCCTGCCAAGTCTCATGTTGAAATTTTATCCCCAGTGTTGGAGGTGGGGCCTGGTGAAAGGTACTTGGATGCTGGGGACAGATCCCTTATGAATGTCTTGGTGACTTTCTTGCAGGAGTGAGTGAGTTCTCACTTTTAGTTCACATGAGAACTGGTTGTAGAGAAGAGCCTGGTACCTCCTCCTCTCTCTCTCGATTCCTTTCCCACCATGTGATCTGCACACACCAGCTCCCCTTCCTCTTCCACCATGAGTGGAAGCAGCCTGAATTCCTTGCCAGAAGCAGATGCTGGTGCCATGCTTCTTGTACAGGCTGCAGAACTGTGAGCCAAATAAACCTCCTTCCTATGTAAATTACTGAACCTCAGGTATTCCTTGATAGCAACATAAACAGAGTAAGACATTGAATCATCAGGTTCCAACATTTTCATTTGTCTGAACTAAAATATAACCATGATGTGCCTTCTCAATAATGTTGAAAACTAAATGTTAAAGTAGTAACCTACACAATGAGCTTTATCGCACTAAAGTTACCCTCTGAACCAAAAGATATTGGTTAGACGTCCTATCACAGAATGTAAAAAGAAGGAAAGTGAATACATGTGACAACATGAACGCACAAAATGAATATATTATACGATAAAAAACCTTAAAGAAATGATCACTCAAACTACAAAGTAAAAATATGTTGTTTTCAAACAATGGGGTAATATGCACAAAAAGATTATGAAATAGAAAAACACAATGACTAATATAAAAGATAAATTGTGTAAGTATGCACAACAAATCAAGCTGAGAGTGAAAAACAAACACATGCTGGAAGAGAGAAATAACTAGTTATTCAAAGAATATCATCACTTGAAAGAAAAAAATAGGTAGGTATGAAGTTGGCAAAGCAGAGAGAGGGATTATAGTGTGACAACTTTGGTAAGATCTTGCTGATACTATAAAAAAAAATCTGCATTGGAGGCCTTCCTGAAGGTCACATACCTTTATCACATTTATCCAGAAAAAAAAGGCTAAAGATATAAAGGAGATAATAGGTCAAATCATATGCCAGTTGGAAGTAGTGCAAGATGGACAAACACTGGTGATGTGGTATGCTGAGAAGGCACAGTAGCAGCAGATGCAGAAGTCTGAAATAGAAAACTCCAGGTTTTCTATGGCATACCAACCTGAGTGTGCCCAGTCTCATCCAATCTCAGAACGTAAGCAGGATTGGGCCTGGTTAGAACTTGGATGGGAAAATGCCAGTTAAAATCTGTACTAAAAAAATTAAGCAGGCAAAATCAAAGTCAAATTGCGTCAAAGAATCTGTTAGGGCAAGTTTGTCTGATAAAGCAAAAGAAAAATTAAATACATTTATTATATTAAATAATTGGGACTATTACGTGGACCAAGAGGAGAAAAACAATACATTTTTCATTTTTCATTCAAAAAAGAGATTACTGGATTGATGACATTATAGCAAAATTTAAAAATAGCATATTTTAATGATTAGAGGGTTGGGACTTTGTGCCTCACTTCACAACCTCTCAGGACAGGAGAGAGGATGAAAGTTAAATTGATCATCAATGGCCAAGGATCTAATCAATCATACCTGTGTAACAAAGCCTCCATAAAAACCCAAAAGGACTGGGTTTGGAGAGCATCTGGATGGCTGAATAAGTGGAGGCTCCAGAGGGTGACACACCGGGGAGAGCATGGAAACTCCACACTTCTTCTCGCGCATACCTTGTTCTATGTATCTCTTAATGTGTATCTTTTATAATATCCTTTATAATAAAAATTGGTAAATGTAAAAAAAAACTCCAGTAGCTTTAAAATGTATGTATCAGAGGCTTCCAGTTTCTGATAATATCCAAGTAACTCCTACTGAACAAATTTTCTTTCACATAACAACTATAATTTCTGGAAGAAATATTTAAAACAGTTACTTTGAGGCACTAGAGAGAGCGAATGAAAGTAAACAGATAGAAGAAACTGATGGGAAAAGCACCAAACAAAAAGTAAAATTGTAGACTTAAATCTAACCATATCAATAGTTAAATTAAATGATAATGAAGAAACTCTCCAAGTATAGCAAGGCTCAACTATATGCTGTTTACAAAAACTACACCTTAGATATAAAGAGATGAGTTAAAAGTAAGTGCACAAAAAAAAACTATATTATGAAAACATAAGACAACTGAGCTGTTTAGTTGTATTACTATTATGTAAAGTAGTCTTTAAGGTGAAGAGTATTAACAGTGATAAAAAGGGACAATTCATAATGATAAAAGTTTTTGTTCATCAGGAAGACAAGGCAACCATAAAACTATATTCTCCTAATAACAGAATACAGGACATGAGTAAAAAATCTACAGCTACCTTCCTGTTTATTGGGAAAAGAATGTCTAAATGCTTTCTTTCTGTGATTGAGAACAAGGTAAGATGCCCACTCTATATATTTCTAGTCATTATTATATGGGAGAGCTTAGCTAGTGCATTTAAGCAAGGAAATGAAACAAAAGGCATACAGATAGAAAGGAAGAAGTGCTGTTTGTTTTATTCAACTTGAGTATCTTTCTAAAATTTTTTTGAATCTTTGAAACAGCTATTAGAACTTGCAGCTAAAATTAGCAAAGGACAGCGTCTAAGGCCAATATATAAAACTCAATTATATTTCTACGTACTATTAAGAAACAGTGGCAAAAGAAATTTTTAAAATAACATCAAAATATAAAATGCTTAAGGATAAATGTTATAAAATATGTTCAAGACCTATAAACTAAAAACTACAGAACATTGCTAATAAAAATTGAAAATAACATAAGATTTACTTATCTATTTAAGATACATTATGCTTATGGTTTGGAAAACTTAACATTGTTACGGTGTCTTGTCTCCCCAAATTGCTCAAAATTTAAGAAACCCAAATCCAAGTCCCAGCAGGCTTTTGATGGGGGTAGAAATTAGTAAATGGATTCTAATGGTTATACGTGAATGCAAAAGCACTACAATAGTGAAGACAACAACATTAGAAGACTCTTGAAATCTGATTTCGAGGTTTATTACAGAGTCATGCAAATTTAAAAAGGCATAGTGGTGCAAGAATAGAAATGCAGATTAAGAGAACGAAAGAGCTGAGAAAAAGAAACCTAACGTATATGGTTAAGTGGTTTTCAACAAAGATGCCAAAGTAATTCATTGGATAAAGCATAGTCTTTTCAACAAATAGTGCAGAAAAAAATAGCTATCCATTTGAAAAGGAAAAAAGATAACTATTTCTTAGATAAGAAAGGATAAACATAAACCATAGAGGGAAAAATTGATAAATGGGACATGATAAAAAATTTAAATACCTGACTTTTGAACAACTTTTTAAAGAAAATGAAACTGCAAGTCACATACTGGGAGAAAATATTTGAAATATGTGTATCTGACAAAGGACTTGAATTCAGAAGATGTAAAAACTTCTATAACTCAGTAATAAGAAGACAGCAACACAATAAAAGAAACAGCCGAGAAATGAGAACAGACATTTCACAAAGAATAGATACATGCAAAGAGCAAGTAAGTACATGAAAAGATATTTTGTTTATTCATCAGGAGAGTGTAAATTAAATTCTGATAACACTACATACGCATTAGAAAATATAAAAAGACTGAGATAGCAAGTGTTCATGTGGATGGGAAGCAACTGGAACTCTCAAACATTGCTTCTGAAAACATAAAATGATACAACCATTTTGCAAAACAGTTTGGCAATTTCTTATAAACATACACTTACTATCTGACGTAGGAATTCCACTCCTATGTACTTAAAAAGAGAATTAAAAGCATATGTTCCCAATGACCCATTGGTGAATAATTATAGCAGTGTTATTTGTAATATCCCAAAACTGGACAGGGATCAAATGTCCACCAAAAACTGTATAAATAAACTAATTGTGGCATAGCCATATAATGGAATACTACTTGGTTAAAAAAATAGAATAAAATATGGCTACATGTAACAAGATTGATAAAGAAACCAGATACAAAAGAGTGTAAAACAAGCAAAACTAATTTATAGTTATAAAGAGCAAATTAATGGTTGCTTGGGACTGAGAGTATGAGGTGGTGTATGTGTACTACAAAGGAAATATTCTATATTTTGCTAATGGTGATATGGATGTTTAAATTTGTCAAAACATCAAACTGTATACTTAGAATGGATACATTTTAATGCATATCAATTATACTTTGATTTAATATATATCAGTGTACATAATATATTTGTCAGTATATTATAATTTTTTAAAGTTAATATGTTTTTTCTGGTTTTCTCTTTCTTAAAAATAATTTTGTATTTTTAAATAGATTACAAATTTGCAGAAAAGCAAAAAATAACTTTCTTCTGAACCACTTGAAATTAAGTCCTTTTTTTCTTTTTCTTTTTCTTTTTCTTTTTTTTTTTTGAGACAAGGTCTGACTCCGTCACCCAGGCTGAAGTGTAGCAGCACCATCAGGTCTCACTGCAGCCTTGACCACTCTGGGCTCGGATGATCCTCGCACCTCAGCCTCCCAAGTAGCTGGGGCCACAGGGGCGTGCCACTACACCCAGCTACTTTTTGTGTTTTTTGTAGAGATGGGGTTTTGCCATGTTTCCCAGGCTGGTCTTGAATTCTTGGGCTCAAACAACCCACCTGCCTCAGCCTCCCAAAATGCTGGGATTACAGGCATGAGCCACCACTCCTGGCTGAAATTAAGTTCTTAATCTTATGTTTCATCACCTCTGAATAACTTAGTAATTCCTACAAACAAAAAGCTTCTCCTGCATGACCAAGTTATAATAATCAAAATCAGAATGTTAACATTGATACATTAACTTTGATAGCACTGATATATTAACATTAATAACTTTCATCTTTAGACCTCAGTAACTTTTTGTGAACTGTCCCAATAACAGTCTTTTAAAGAAAATGATTGTATTTAGTATCATGGTTTGCATTTAGTTGTCATGTCTCTTTCCTGTCCTTCAGAAAGGAACAGTTCTGCAGGCTTTTTCTGAGATTCATGACTTTGATGCTTTTCAAAATTATAGGCCAGTAATTTTGTAGAAAGTCTATCAATTTGCATTTGTCTGATATTTCCTCATGATTAAATTTATCTTTTGGAGTAATATCGCAGACTGATGCTCTGTTCTTATTGCATTCTATCTGATGGCAGTTTCATGAAATGATTGATGCCTTACAAAAATTTATGGGGAAAACTCCCTGAAGAGATCCGCAATTTACTAATGGATAACTTATTTTAGGAAGGGATGAGATGATATCGGAGATGAGGCCTGCAGTGGCAGACCGTCAACATCAATTTGCAAGGAAAAAAATTCATCTCGTATGTGCCCAAATTGAGGCAGACCAACAGTTAACAATAGAAACAAATAGTCAACACTGTAGACATCTCTATTGGTTCAGCTTACCCAATTCTGACTGAAAATTAGTAAAGTTTGGCAAATTTTCCACTCAAGGGGTGCCCAAACTGTTGTGCCCAGATCAGCTCCAGACAAGAGCAGAGCGCTTTCAGTGGAAATTCTAAACAAGTGGGATCAAGATCCTGACATATTTCTTCAAATTGTAACAGGAGATGAAACATGGCTTCACCAATACAATCTTGAAGACAAAGCAAAATCAAAGCAATGGCTACCAAGAGGTGGCAGTGGTCCAGTCACCCCAAAAACAGACTGATCAGGAGCAGAGGTCATGGCAAGTGTCTTGGCATGCTCAAGGCATTTTGCTTGTAGACATTCTGAAAGGCCAAAGAATGATAATATCTGCTTATTATGAGAATGTTTTGAGAAGGTTAGCCAAAACTTTAGCAGAAAAATGCCTGGGAAGCTTCATCAGAGAGTCCTTCTCTGCCACAACAATGATCTTGCTCATTCCCCTCATCAAACAAGGGCAATTTTGTGAGAGTTTTGATGGGAATCTACCTTACAGTCCTTATTTGGCTCCTTCTGACTTCTTTTTGATTCCTAATTTTAACAAAATCTTTAAAGTGCACTCATTTTTCTTCAGTTAATAATGTAAAAAAGACTGCATGGACATGGTTAAATTCCCAGGATCTTCAGGTTTTTAGGGATGGACTAAATGGCTGGTATCATTCCTTACAAAAGTTTCTTGAATTTGATAGAACTTATGTTGAGAAATAAAGTTTATAATTTTTATTATGTATGTATGTATGTATGTATTTATTTATTTGAGACAGGGTTTTACTGTTACCCAGGCTGGAGTGCAGTGGCACAATCAAGGCTCACCACAGCTTTGATCCCCCAGGCTCAAAAATCCTCCCACCTCAGCCTCCCAAGTAGTTAGGACTACAGATGCATGCCACCACTCCCAGCTAATATTTTGATTTTTTTTTTTTTTTGAGACAGGGTCTCACTATGTTGCTCAGGCTTGTCTCAAACTCTTGGCCTCAAGTGATCCTCCCACTTTGGCCTCCCAAGTGTTGGGATTACAGATGTGAGTCACCACACCCAACCACCTTTGTCCCCCCTTTTTTTTTGGAGATGGAGTCTTGCTCTGTTGCCAGGCTGGAGTGCAGTGGCGCGATCTTGGCTTACTGCAACTTCTGCCTCCCAGGTTCAAGCAATTCCCCTGCCTCAGCCTCCTGAGTAGCTGGGACTACAGGCGAGTGCCACTACGCCCAGCTAATTTTTTTTTGTATTTTAGTAGAGATGGGGTTTCGCCATGTTGGCTAGGATGGTCTCAATCTCCTGACCTCGTGATCTGCCCACCTCAGCCTCTCAAAATGCTGGGATTACAGGCGTGAGCCACTGTGCCCAGCCACCTTTGTCCCTTTTAAGTCAAACTGATGGTGTTTTCACTAATGATTCTTTCAAAAATGCCATGTGTTTTCCTGTTAGGATTTGATCTCCGCCTAAAGCTATTTCTTCTTCTTCTTCTTCTTCTTCTTCTTCTTCATCTTCTTCTCTTCTTCTTCATCTTCTTCTCTTCTTCTTCTTCTTTCTTCCTCTTTTTCTTCCTCTTCTTCTTCCTCTCCTTCTCCTTCTCCTTCCTCTTCCTCCTCTTCCTCCTCTTCTTCTTCTTCTTTCTTCCTCTTCTTCCTCTTCTTCTTTCTTCTTCTCCTTCTTCTCCTTCTTCTCCTTCTCCTTCTTCTTCTTCTTTTGAAAAGGAATTTCGCTCTCGTTGCCCAGGCCGGAGTGCAATGGTACGATCTCAGCTCATTGCAACTTCTGCCACCTGGGTTCAAGCGATTCTCCTGCCTCAGCCTCCCGAGTAGCTGGGATTAAAGGCATGTGCCACCACGCCGGGCTAATTTTGTACTTTTAGTAGAGACGAGTTTTCTCCATGTTGGTCAGGCTGGTCTTGAACTCCCAACCTCAGGCGATCCCCCTACCTCGGCCTCCCAAAGTGCTGGGATTACAGGCATGAGCCACTGCACCTGGCCTCCTAAAGTTATTTCTTAATTTTATCATTGCTTGTCCTGGAGAGGCTGAGGACAAAATTTTAGCACCCTGTCTAGAAATCTCCTTAGCTAGATCATCCATTGCATTAAGTACAAATTTCTATTTTTCATGTGATAGCAGCTGACCATTTTGCTTTACTTTCTTTTTTTTTCTTTTTCTTTTTCTTTTTTTTTTTTTTGGAGACGGTGTCTCGCTCTGTCACCCAGGCTGGAGTGCAGTGGCGCGATCTCGGCTCACTGCAAGCTCCACCTCTCGGGTTCACGCCATTCTCCTGCCTCAGCCTCCCGAGTAGCTGGGACTACAGGCACCTGCCACCGTGCCCGGCTAATTTTTTGTATTTTTAGTAGAGACGGGGTTTCACCGTGTTAGCCAGGATGGTCTCGATCTCCTGACCTCGTGATCCACCCGCCTTGGCCTCCATTTTGCTTTACTTTCAACCAGTACATAACAAGGGTCCTCTTTCCTCCAGCTACTGATAACATTGTCCTCACTTTCCTTTAGTACTTCCAGGTACTTTCTGCCAACAGCAAAGCCAAGATTAGATTCTAACATACTTGCAACTTTCATTCTCAATGTAGGCCAGGTCAGAACACAAGAGCACAAATACTGATAATGGTGTCATTCATTGATTAACATACTCTCTAAGGCTATAATTTACTGTAAATTGCCATTTTGAAATATTCTTTAATCTATACATTTCAGATTCTCAATGTATATTTTTCTAGATTTGGATTACACTACCTGAATTGCTTGTCTAGTTTTTCACCCACAAAATCTTGTCTGTTACTTTACGTTATTTTCTATGTATGTATTTTTTACTTTCTCTCATTCTTTTATTTTTTTCTTTTCCTTTAGTTGTTTCTTCTTTCAATTTCATTTTGGCAAAATACTCATTTTTATCTCCTTCTAAGACCTTTCTTCATATTCCCTGAAAGAAATAAAGAAATTAAGCTGTTTTCAGAAGGAAGTTCTGTAGGCGGATTGTTTACCTGCGACTCCAACACAAACTCCCCCATGGGAAGGATGCATTCAGTGACAACTACCCAAGCACAGTGAGACCACCTGCCACATTTTAGAATTCCTGAGCACTAAGACCTTGTCATCAGAGGGTAGCGGTTAGGTGGTGAGGACACCTTGGCTCAGGTGACAGATTCAGGAGTGCGGCTAGAGACGGGTGGGGCTTGGCAAGAGGGGCGGGCGGAGCCTGAGTGGAACCAAGCTTGGCAAGAGGACTGGAGCCATTAGGGGTGACTGCAAAGGCCAGGCTCTTGCCAAGCTGGTCACAATCTGTACTGAGCTATGACACCCTGAGCTGCTTGGCCCTTGATTGAAAAAAACTGCTAGAAACTCAGAAGGCTCAGAGTGTTCTCTCTGCTCCCCTCTCAGAAGACAGAAAAACTGAGGCCCCCAAATGGAAGGGTTTTAGGTGGTCCTGGTGTCCTCTTCGAGCCATGGTTTCACAGCAGCCCCTTAAAACTGGTGTGACAAAGGCAAGGGGCACAAAAAGGTGTGGTTCATAAAGCATGGTTTAGAGGAACCTCAAATCAGAAATGATAAGCAATGCTCACCCCTCAATGGACTTCTAGGAGCACCCTCCATGCTTAGAGATCTTGGAGAACATATTGTGAGGTATTTGGCTGACTTGACTGATCACAGAGTGGGAATATCTCGACTGAAAGGGGGGAAATACCTCCTTGATGAAGAAGTGGATTCACTAAGAAGGAGAATCTAAGGAGACAAATTCCTGTATAAAATCAGAGTGGTGGTTATCCAAAGGGGATAGATTTGCTTTCCAGAGGAGAATGAGTCCCTCATGGTGGGGCACTTGGGGGAACAGGCACTTCCAGGTATGTCTCTGGAAGTCCCAAGAGTTCAGCTCCCAATGGCCTCTATTTTATCTTTCAGTGGAAGGCTGAGGAACCTGCTGAAGGTGAAGGAGTGAGAATCTTTTTATAATTTGAGACTATTTGGTTTAGATGGATTGCATTTTGAATCTATCATATAGAGGGTCAAAATCTCATTATACTATCCAAATCAACATCAGAAGTTAGTGAGAGATTCAGCACTCTGAAAGCTGAAGTTCATATATAGCTGTCTCAACTCTGGCTCAACTCAGTAGAGCAGGGCTGGAGTGGCAAGGTGGCACAGAAGTATGGCAGAGGTACATTACATGAGTTAGAGTTGAGATGTGGCCAAAAGGTGTCAGAATTCCCTAGAGCAGCAGTCCCCAACTTTTTGGCACCAGGGACCAGTTTCGTGGAAGACAATTTCTCCACAGACCGGGGGAGGCGGGAGGGGATGGCTTGGGGATGATTCAAGTTTGTTACATCTGTTGTACACTTTGTTTCTATTATTATTACATTGTAATATCTAATGAAATAATTATACAACTCACCATAATGTAGAATCAGTGGGAGCCCTGAGCTTGTTTTCCTGCAACTAGACAGTTCCATCTGGGGGTGATGGGAGACAGTGACAGATCTTCAGGCATTCCATTCTCATAAGGAGCCCACAACCTAGTTCACAATAGGCTTCATGCTCCTATGGGAATCTAATGCCACCGCTGATTTGACATGTGGTGAAGCTCAGGTGGTAATGTGGGTGATGGGGAGTGGCTGTAAATACAGATGAAGCTTCGCTTGCTTGCCTGCCACTCAAGTCCTGCTGTGCAGCCTGGTTTGTAACAGGCCACAGATGATACCATGGAAATAAAAGAAGCCCTGATTTGTAGAATTTCACACTTTCCCTTGGTTAATTATACCCACTATGGGAAATTTAAAGTTCCCAATCTGATGTAACTGAAAGAGTGGAATTGGAGAGATGCACAGTAGTACAGCATTACAGAGCACTTCCACCATAGACGCAACAGACAAAATAACATCAAGAGTACAAATAATAGTAAAATGTAGTATAATAATTAGAAGGGTGAGCTTTTAGTATTACCTCTGGGATTTTTAAAAACATCTATGTTGAAATATATTTCACATACCATAAAATTCACCCATTTAAAGTAAAATAATTCAGTGATTTTAGTATATTTGTTGAGTTTGTAACCATCACTACAATCAGTTTTAGAACATTTTAATCATCTCAAGCAGCAACATTATATATATTTGCAGTCACTCCCCATTTACCTCCAAGTGCCCTCCTCCTTGGCTCTGGGCAACCACTGATCACTGCCTATTGCACAGTTACCCTTTGTGGACATTTCACAAAGTCTACTGTGATTTGCTTCTTAGCATATTGTTTCCATGGTTCATCCATGTAATGACATGTATCTAGCCTTACCCATTTTGTTGTATTGGCATCCTTGTTGAAAATCATAAATGTTTTTTCATGTGTCTTTTGGCTGCATAAATGTCTTCTTTTGAGAAGTGTCTGTTTATATCCTTCGCCCACTTTTTGATGGGGCTGTTTGTTTTTTTCTTGTAGATTTGTTTGAGTTCATTGTAGATTCTGGATATTAGCCCTTTGTCAGATGAGTAGATTGCAAAAATTTTCTCCCATTCTGTAGGTTGTCTGTTCACTCTGATGGTAGTTTCTTTTGCTGTGCAGAAGCTCTTTAGTTTAATTAGATCCCATTTGTCAATTTCGGCTTTTGTTGCCATTGCTTTTGGTGTTTTAGACATGAAGTCCTTGCCCATGCCTATGTCCTGAATGGTATTGCCTAGGTTTTCTTCTAGGGTTTTTATGGTTTTAGGTCTAACATGTAAGTCTTTAATCCATCTTGAATTAATTTTTGTATAAGGTGTAAGGAAGGGATCCAGTTTCAGCTTTCTACATATGGCTAGCTCATCATCACTGGCCATCAGAGAAATGCAAATCAAAACCACAATGAGATACCATCTCACACCAGTTAGAATGGCAATCATTAAAAAGTCAAGAAACAACAGGTGCTGGAGAGGATGTGGAGAAATAGGAACACTTTTACACTGCTGGTGGGACTGTAAACTAGTTCAACCATTGTGGAAGTCAGTGTGGCGATTCCTCAGGGATCTTGAACTAGAAATACCATTTGACCCAGCAATCCCATTACTGAGTATATACCCAAAGGATTATAAATCATGCTGCTATAAAGACACATGCACACGTATGTTTATTGTGGCACTATTCACAATAGCAAAGACTTGGAACCAAGCCAAATGTCCAACAATGATAGACTGGATTAAGAAAATGTGGCACATATACACCATGGAATACTATGCATCCATAAAAAATGATGAGTTCATGTCCTTTGTAGGGACATGGATGAAGCTGGAAACCATCATTCTCAGCAAACCATCGCAAGGACAAAAAACCAAACACCGCATGTTCTCACTCATGGGTGGGAATTGAACAATGAGAATACATGGACACAGGAAGGGGAACATCACACACCAGGGCCTGTTGTGGGGTGGGGGGAGGGGGGAGGGATAGCATTAGGAAATATACCTCATGTTAAATGACGAGTTGATGGGTGCAGCACACCAACATGGCACATGTATACATATGTAACTAACCTGCACGTTGTGCACATGTACCCTAAAACTTAAAGTATAATTTAAAAAAAAGAAAATCATAAATGTAAAGATTATTTCTGGACTCTCGAGTCTATTCTGCTGATCCATATGTCTGTCTATCCTTACGCCAGTCCCACATAGTTTTGATTACTACATTACTTCATTCCTTCTTTTTCCTAAGTAATATTCCATTGTATGGATATACCACATCCATGAGTGGTGGACATTTGAGTTATTTCACTTTTTGGCTGTTATGAATAATGCCATGAACATTCATGTAAACATTGTTATGTAAACATATATTTTCATTTCTCTTAGGTGTATATCCTGTGAATTGGAATTGTTGAGTCATATGCTAACTCTATGTTTAACCTTTTGAAGAACTGCCAAAGTGTTTTCCAAAGTGACTGCACCACTTTCCAATCTACCAGCAATAGATGAGGGTTCCAATTTCTCTGCATCCTCAACAACATTTGTCAGTTTTTAAGATTATAGCCATCCTAGTGGGAATGAAATGGTATCTCATTGTGGTTTTTATTTGCATGTTCCTGAAGACTAATGATGTTGAGCAACTTTTCATGTGCTTACCAACCACGTTCATCTTTTCTTTAGAGAAGTGTCTATTCAAATCTTTTGCCTTAAAAAAATTGAGTTGTTTATTGTTCAGTTCTAAGAACTCTTTATTTTTACTGGATACAAGTTCCATATACATATATATATATATATATTTTTTTTTTTTTACTGGATACAAGTTCCATATATATATATATATATATATATATATATATATATATATATATGTAGCAGGTATAAGGAAAATATTTTTTATATATATAAAATATATATATACACCTAGTTTGCAAATATTTTCTATTATGTTGTGCATTTTCTTTTTTCTTTATTGATGTTGTCCTTTGAAGCACAAAAGTTTTAAATTTTGCTGAATTCCAGTTTTTCTATATATTCTTTTCACTTGTGTATTTGGTGGCATATCTAAAAAACCACTATCCAATCCAAGTCAGAAAAACTTATATGTTTTCTTCTACAAGTTTTATAATTTTATTTCTTACATTTGGGTTGATGGTCCCTTTTGAGTTTTGTATATGGTGTGAGGTAGGGGTCCAACTTGATTATTTTGCATATAGATATCTAGTTGTCCCAGCATATTTGTTGAAAAGACTATTCTTTCCCCATTGAATTATCTTGGTAACTTGTCAAAAATCATAAATATATGGGTTTATTTCAGGTCTCAATTTCTACTGATCTCTATATATACACTTATGCCAGTAACACATGGTCTTACTGCATCTGTGTAATAAGCTTTGAAATCAGGAATTTTGTCTTGCAACTTTTTCTGGTCAAGGTCATTTTGGCTAGTGTGGGTCTCTTGCATTTCACATGAATTTTAGGATTGGCTTGTGAATTTCTGCAAAAAAAGCAGGCTGGAATTTTGATAAGGATTGCATTGAATATGTAGATCAATATGGGGAGTACTGCCATCTAAACAATAGTAAGTCTTCTTGTAATACATAAACACGGTATATCACCTTTGTCTCAACATACATGTTTTAAAATTATATCTTCATATAAGTTACCTTTTAATCATGGCTGTACTTAACAACTGGCATATAAAATTCTTGAAAATTTACAAATTAACTCTCAGCAACAAGCCAGCTCCAGCACACCACTGCCTCTCATTGTTTTTGTATTTTCAGTATACTTGGCCAGAGAGGAAAAGGCTAGGTGAACCAGGGTGGAGTCTTTAGGTGGGATTCACAGCAGAAACTCAGCCTCCAAAAGGGCTGAGAGTAGGAACCATGGCCATAGGTCATCAAGGTCACGTGGCTGATGTGGATAGAAGAGATGGGCTGGGCAGCAGCAGCACTAAGAATCACAACTTTAGCTAAGGAGGGAAGTTAGGATGACAAGTGGCAAAGCCAGCAGCCACTAAGAATGAATATCCTTCAGGGTTTGGCATCTTGTGTAGCAAGAACTGCTGGTCTGGAAAGGACCTAGTTTCTAGATGGACAGAGAATTACATGCAGGTGTTCTGACAACAAAATGATGCCCATCCAGGAATAGCCTTGGCATTTTCTAAATCATGGCAGAGGCAGGAAAATAAAGGATTTAATATCTACCTTGCATTTTCAAGGTCACTGAAAACTGCAAATGGGCAAAATCAATATCTTCCTATCAAGATCGAGGTGATGGTTAAGCTGGCCATGGTGGCACATGCCTGTACTACTCAGCTCCCTGGAAGACTTGAGCCCAGGAGTTTAAGGCTGCAGTGAGCTATGGTGGTGCCAACTGCACTCCTCCAGCTTGGGTGACAGAGTGAGACCCCGTCTCTAAGAAAACAAACATCACCACCACCACCACCAAAAAGCCTCAAAAACTGTTCTGAGGATTAAATAAAGGGGGTCAAGAAGAGGAAATTATTAAGTAACAGTTTCCTTTCATTTTGGATATGCCGTTTTCAGTCACTGCCAACTGCCATCATTCATTTAAATCATTTATGAGAATGAACTAGCTTCTTTCAGCAACTTAAAGTCTACCCTCACCCTCACTGTTCATCTCAGACCTGCGTCTGTAACACCACATTTCCTATCACACTCTCAGACCCCTGGGGAGGAAGAGATGCACCATCTTTCTACTGTGACCTTCTCTTCTTTGTCTTTTATTTCCTTAGGGATCCAAACTACTGAGGTGGCCTACACTTCTGATTCACTGATAGATTTTTTTTTCCCACTTGTATTGATTCCAACTACAAGTCCTAGAGCCTGATTCTGATTTCTGGGCTGGAAGCTGATCCCTGAGTATGAATATAAAATCTGATCAAAAGAGATCCCTTTTTGTCCCTCATGAAACCTATCTATAAATACCGACTTTAATCCCACACTTTGCAGAAGCCTCTAGTCTAATGCTTCCCAGCTTCAGGTCCTACAGTCCTTGCATCTAAAGAGGAAGGTCTCTTTGTTGACTTAATTGTGCCACGTGCAAGGTGAAGCATAATAAAATCCTTTACAATTGCTCCTTGTCCTTCATAAAATTGAGTATTGCTCTTTTTTCTCCCCAAAGCTACCATTACAGAAAATGTAGTACTTCATTATCCACTGCATTAATCAATAATGATTTAATGCATGAACTAGTTGTTGCAGGTGAATAGGAGCTATATGGGCCAGTGGTGTTGGGGTAAGAAGAATTTATCAAGTCAGTTGTAGGTAAAGAAAAGCAGGCTTATTAGAGAAAGTATAAAAATATGTTGCAAGAGTGCAACATGCAGATTAGTAAGAGAGAAGCTGAATGCAAGGAGACAAAGGCTTGCTAGGGATTTTATAGGGTGGTGCTGGTGCTGTGTGCTGATAACAACAAGGTTGCATCTAGCTAACTTGCATTTTTCTATCAGCCGAGGGTCTGGTGATAGCTGGGCACAGGAAAATTGTGAGTTATTTGTGCAGGAGGGCTATGCTGTCCTGGACCAGGAAGAAAGGCAGATCTATAGCTTATCCGCTTTCTCTTTTTGCTTTCCCTTGGTCCTGCCAGGCTGACTCCTTTTCTCTAATTGAGACTCCACATTTCCCCGTCCCAACCCCCTGACAGAGCAACAATGACAAATCTTTGGCATGTGGGTGAGGGTCTTTCAACTGCTTCCTGCTGACCAGAGGTGTAGAGTTGGCCTTACCTAGGATTGTTGTTAGTTAGGAGGTTACATGGGCCTAAATCCCTAAGTTGGGAGTTAATTTGGGCAGGGTGGCTATGGGACCATGGGGGAACAGCCTTTGCAGCCTAAAATTTTGTCCTGCTGCATCCAAAGGAGAGTCATGGAGTTCTCTTAGTGGCTGATGCCCTTGCTACAGTAACATTTTGGTTTGAAATTGTTTTATCCTAGAAGACACAAAATGAGATATTGCATTAACAATACATGGTGCAAATAAACAAACTAACATGAGCATTATGATAGGTGGGAGAAGTGGGGCAACCCATGGCCAAACCCAGCTGGAGAAGCTTTGAAATAGTTGTGTCAAAAAGGAATTTTGAAGAACTCGTTTTTGAAGGCCCTCTAAAATCTTGATGTTCTTTTTGATCTTTTTAAAACTTTCTTCTACCTGACCTGAGGTACTGATGGAAAAGCAACAAGTTTCATTTAATAGTATACAGGTGCCCCCTGTCTCAGTAGTAAGCACATTCAAAGTGGGTTGGTTCTGCAAGACAACCCCTGCCAACGAATTTAGGGCCTGTTGTTGGGCCTTGATGCTGTGACTGTAGCTTCCCAAGACTGCTGTACTAGAATGGTGAGATAATGAATACAGCACTTAAGCATGGGTATACCTGCCAACCAAAAGATTGCATGGGCTACAGAATTTCTTAGACCATTCCTCTCTATGGTGGGATTGTCAGTGGTGAGCACACCAAATGATAGGATGTTGATTAAGTTAATTTCTGTTTCCTTTCTCCTGATGGCCTTTGAGGGCCCAACTTATGAAGGATCCTAAATTTGGAACTTGGCCAGAGGATATGAAGTCTGAATAGTTATATATTTGAACCCCAGGTATTGCTGCAACTATAATGCAAGTACCTCTCCATTTAATAGGCAAGTTTAGAAACATTTTGAATTTGCATAAAAAGAAGAACCCAGTTTCTTTTAATAAAACTCCTGAGGAGGGACCTTGTAACCAGGCATAGATGTGGTTAGTTTTGGTTCCAGTATAATTTGCATAGAGGGATCCCATGGTCCCCAAGGATCAAATGTGGATGGGTGGTGACCCAAAAAGTAGTCATCCATGCGTAAGGGGGTGTGATATGGTTTCACTCTGTGTTCCCACCTAAATCTCATGGCGAATTGTAATCCCCAGTGTTAGAGGAGGGGCCTGGTGGGAGATGATGGAATCATGGAGGTGACTTCTCCCTTGCTGTTCATGTGATACTCAGTGAGTTCTCAAGAACTCTAGTTGTTTAAAAGTGTGTGGCACTTCCCCCTTCTCTCTCTTACTCCTACCAGGCATATAAGACGTGCCTGATTCCCCTTTGCATTCCATCTTCTGCCATGATTGTAAGTTTCCCGAGGCATCCCCAGCCATGCGTCCTGTACAGCCCGTGGAACTGTGAATCAATTAAACCTCTTCTTTGTAAATTACCCAGTCTCAGGTAGTTATTTATAGTAATGCAAGAATGGACTAATACAGGGGATAAAAGTTTGGCTTATTGTGTTATGTGAGTGTGGGCCTGACAGATAAGGTTTTTAAATATCAATGAGATAAGAGAAAATCAAGAAAAAGCTGTAGACATATTAGTGAGGTTGAGAAGTTGTCCAGTCTCGACCCCTATTCCCATATATTCCATCCTAGTTGCTGAACTGTTTATTGGCATAAAGGAATCATTATAAATTTTGCTGGCATTATCTTTTTCTTTCCCCATCATAAGGAAAAACTGCGGGGATGCACATTGAACTCATCAGAGTCTAATTATATGGCTCCCGTTCCCAGTTTGTTTGATTATAATTGAGGGTAGAATTGCAATGGGCTTGTGTTAAAATGCCTAGAAAAGGGCCGGATCCCTCAGATTTTCTGATGCAGAGGTGAACCTTACAGGCCATCTCTGGTGCCTTCCCAATCTGCTCTGTCACGGTGGATGACTGCCACGAGGGATCAATTGGCCTAGGCTCCCCTACTAAACCTGTGTTTTTGGTGTGTGTGTAAATGGTGTAGTTGAATCCAGAGTATCTGGCTTGTTAATAATTTCTTCTGTAGATAGCGGCACTGCTAGGAGTATAATGTTATCCTCGAGTGCCTGTCTGTGTGGGCATATCCAGCAGTTAGTGCTGTGCGTTATGTCAGCAACCTGACATTACTGGGAGGAGTAAGTGCCTGGCTCCAGCCATGGAGGCAACAGTTAGCCGTGATAGAATAAAAACAGAGCCACATTTAAAGAAAATGACAATATATAGTAAACTCAGGGAGATAGGAGAGAAGAAGGGCTAACACCTAGTACCTCAGCACATTGATGTTGTGGTGTGGGAGTAAATGACATTACTAGGATAAATATAAAAAAATTTCATCTGGGTGGTAGTCTTGGAGGTTCCCCTGAAAATATCAATTGTATACTACCTCTCTTATAAAAGCATCAGTATTAAGAGGGTGAAGTTGCTCGAGAGAGACAGGTAAATAATTACTGAGAGCCTGTAGTATTAGCTTGGTGCAAAAGTAACTGCAGCTTTTGCCATTAATTTTAATAGAATTGAATAAAAATAATCAGCTTGAAGAATAAGGTCTAAAAGAAGTATTGGATTTATTTTTATTAACTTTAAGGGAGGTTAAAAAATTCTAAGTTCTTTGGTTTAACAAAACCTCTTTTACCTTTTTTTAACTTTAAATGAGTTTTTAATGTTTATATTCTAGTTTGACCATAAATAATGTCTTATCTCAGTACCAGCCACTTAGTAACAGCAGATTTAAAGCAGGGAGAGAAAAAGAGAGGAAGATAGAGAGCTTTAAAAGATTCTACTTAAGTCTTCGGCATAGGTTAACCATTTGAGCTCTGAATTTTTCTTGTAATTTGCCTATCAGTTTAAAATGTACACAAAAATGAGCCATAATATGTAATCAGCTGTAGTTTCAAAGGGAACAACAAAATTAGAAGACAGGATGTTCGAAACCGTTTTTTCTTTTTTAAATACAGAAATGGGGTTTCACTATGTTGCCCAGGCTGGTCTCAAATTTCTGGGCTCAAGCGATCCACCTACCTTGGCCTCCCAAAGTGCTAGGATTACAGGGATGAGCCAACATGCCCGGCCTGTTTTTCCCTTATAAGTCTGAGCCCCTGGATTGAACAGAAAAAGAGAAAAAGAAAAGAAAGGAATGCAGAGGAAAAGATTAAGCTTTATAGGAGGGCTTGTGAGCCTTTCAGCCACTGCATGATGCGGGGCCAGCACCCCTGCCATCCTTGTTTATCTCGTGTCACAGAGAACCTTAGCACCCCAGACCTACACAGTGTGGAACAAATTCCTTCCACCCCTGCAAGTCACTAGTTAAGGTGAGCTGTTTACAGGGAGAGTAGAGAGCCCCTTCAGCTCAAGGCCATCAGGTGTTGGCATTTTGTCCTGGGGGCCCTTTGGCTCTCATGACAGTCCTGTTTCTAGTGGCCAAGCTTGTGGCAGAGGGGGCAAGCCATGCAGGGCTTTTTCCATTTCTTTTATTGGGGCAGTTTGCTTTTCAGTGGCCTGGCCTTCTGTACCGATGGCAGTAACCTGGAAGAGTGTTCTTAGGGAAACCTGGAAGGGGCTGGTGCTTGTAAAGCAGCCAACAGTTGAGTCTGTGTTTTGCCTCTGCATTTGTTTTTTTCTTTCTAACCCTGTTCTACTCTTGGTTATAAAAGACTGAGGAGGCTAATTAGAGGATTTTCTGCATAGGAGCCATGCTGTAGTACACAAGAAAAATAGACATTTCTTTTTGAGAGTTTCAGGGTTAAATTTCTCTTAATGTTTTAGGACGCAACCCAGAGGTGAATCTGAAGAAATAGACGGGGTTTGTCTCATGGTGGGACTGGAAAATGAGCCTCTCGTGAGCCTGTCGGGGCTAACTGAACCGCACTTCCACGTGGGGCATCCCGTCAATGAAAAGGGTTCCACTCAGTTCTGCTGAGGGACTCAAGTGCACTTTCTAACGGGGTGTCTCACCTATTAGGAAAGACCTCTCAGTTGCCTGTGGGCCTTACACTGGGTGATCAGCCCACCTATGGGGAAAAAGGGTAAAGGAAGAGGTCTGTCTGGTGCCAGCCCAGGAGATGGGGGTGGGTAAAGGAAGACTCATTGTTCTGAGGCTGTTTGAGACCACTTGATTTAGCAATGCCCAGAACAGTTTGGCTCCACAGGAGAATCCAGAGTGAGAAGGAGAGGGTCGAAGTCACCTAAAACATGTATGAATTTGCCCTTAAGGAGCTTCCACTGTCAGTCATGTCACAGGTAGGGATTAGGGACTTTTTACTAGAAAAGAAAGGGGAGAGTCTTTTTCCCTTCTAGGCAAGGCAGCCAGCCCTGTTCACCCTTTGGCTTCAGGCAACACTGGAGAGTGGCCCTGGCCAGTTATCATTAATTTCCAGAGGGATAATAGAAGCCAGCTGCTGGGAGACTGAAAAGAGAAAATAAACTCAGGTCCCTCACCTGAAAGGGCAGTGGTGGTCAGACGCTTCCACACAGATGCCTTTCAGTCCCACCAGAGTGTAGCTCTAGCCAGAGACCTACAGCTGTCTTTGTGTTTAGACACTGTCCACTGAGGATTGCAAGTTGGGAAAGAGGAAGAGAGAGGGGAGAGGGTTCCCCATAAAGAGAGTTCCCCATATGGGCCACCAAAATGTCATGGATGATTAGCGACTATCTGGGGCCAGTGGCATGGGGTTAAGAATTTACCAAGACAACTGTAGGTAAAGAAAAGCAGACATGTTAGAGAAAGTATGAAAATATGTTGTAAGGGTGCAACAGGCAGATTAGCAAGAGAGGAGCTGACAGCAAGGAAACAAAGCCTTGCTGGGGATTTTACAGGATGGTACTTCTGTGTGCTGAAGAGGGCTTTGTGCAGTACTGACAATGCCAAGATTGCAGTGAGCTAACTTGAATTTTTCTATTAGTAGAGAGTCTGGTGATAGCTGGGCACGGGAAGACTGTGAGTTATTTGCGCAGGAGGGCTACGTGTCCTGGACCATGAAGAAAGGCAGACTTATAGCTTAACTGATTTCTCTTTCTACTTTCCTTTGGTCCTGCCAGCTTGACTCCATTTCCCTAATTAGGATTCCACACCAGTTGTTTTCACTTTAGATTAGAGGTTCCTTGAAAACAGAGAGGAGGCCCCTAAGGGGTGAAGGGTAAACTATTCAGGGCTCATTGTATTCACTATTCTGCCTCCACGGAGCTCTGCACCGAGCAGGGGCTGGATCAATAACTCTAATTGCCTAAGTGTGGATAGAGGAGTCTGGCCTGTTGGAACTGGTCTGCACTAACAAATGAATCCAGGTCCTTAGGTCAGTAGTTCATGTGACTTGTCTGGACATCAACATTCTTCAGGAGAGGCATCTCCCTGGCCTCCTGCCACCATAGTCCTTTTATGCACCCATCCTTCCCACCCAGCAGCTGCCTTGGTCTTTCCTAATAGGTGAGACACCCCGTTAGAAAGTGCACCTGAGTGCCTCAGCAGAGCTGAGTGGAACCCTTTTCATTGACGGGATGCCCCACGTGGAAGTGCGGTTCAGTTAGCCCCGACAGGCTCACGAGAGGCTCATTTTCCAGTCCCACCGTGATTGAGGTGATAACTTTAAAGCAGTAATAATATAGAAACCAAAAATGCTCACAGTCCAATCACCTTTCACAGAGGATGGTTCAGAATGTAGAGGGAGAGTTCCAGATATCTTAACTGCGTAGCCAATTCAAGGCTTGAAGAAAGGCAGACTTATAGCTTATCTGATTTCTCTTATTGCTTTTCCTTGGTACTGCCAGCTTGACTCCTTTTCCCTAATTAGGACTCCACACCAGTTGTTTTCACTTTAGATTAGAAGTTCCTTGAAAACAGGGAACAGGCCATGGATGTGCTGTATCCCAAACAAGTGCCCTTCTGTGACATGCTCCCATCCTCATCTCAGGAGACACTCCAAGGGTTGTCTGGGACAGTGAGAGCCCTTCAAGACCCCAAATTATGGTTGTCCAAATAGAGAACTTATTTATAAGATTGGTCAAGCTGATTACGGTGGATGAGAAAAGGCTTTCCTTATCTTTCAAACAACTCGTACCTAGTCACCCTCTCATGTTAAATGGAACCATGACTGTTGAGCTAGGCTGAGCCTAGGGACCCATGTGTATCCCCAAAGGCATTGTTACTATGAGGACAACATTGAGAGTGGGACCTTTCAGCTTTTGCTGCACAATGCCAAACAGCTGGCTGGACACTTCTGGTCCTTGAAGGACATAACCGTTTGGTTGTCATGGCAGCCCCACGCGGAGAAGGGTAATCCTCTGAGAGGGAAGGCCCACCGGAAATGGGCCCCATCGCCATGGGAACCAAAGAGACTAGAACCTGCCATTTTGTCTCATGCAAGTAGCCCAGCCTGCACTGTCCCGGGAAGCCCCACAGCCCGGATAGCCCTCAGGGGAGCCTCGCGGCCCTTCACCGTCGCGGGAAAAGCCAAGTTGGTGGCAGGAGGAGCCCACCACCAAGGCGATCTCACTGCGGAAAAACTCGACCCTCCGCCTTCACGTCTAGGGCGGCAGGTGGTAGAGCTGGGCTTCTCAGGCCCATGCCCGAGGGCAGGCGAGACAAGGAGCGCCCCCAAGTGGCCATGCGGTGTCCTCACGGAAGGCAGGGAGGGCGTCACGGGCCTTGGGGACCTTGACACAACCTGGAGCACGAGGCTGAGAAACCCACCAAGCAGGCCAGCTGGAGGCTGCCGCCCAGCCGGGAGTCAGAAGCTGGAGCCACTGGGTGCTCCCGAAGCCATCTGGAGCACCTGAGGAACCTTGTGACTACAGTAGTCCCCATTGTCCCCACGGTCTTGTGGGCCTTGAGGACAATCAGAGGAGGAGGGATCCGGTCTACACCATCAGAGTCGTGCTACTCAAGGCTGCTCTTCAATTTTTCCTATTCTCTGCCAGGAGCCACCTATCACACCACAAAAGTTTTCAATCACCATGTGACAATTTTTCTTTCCTGGCATTTTATCAAGTGTCTTCCTGCTTTTGTCTTTGTACTTTCAAGACTGTTTGTTATGTGTCAGGTGCCATTTATCATCTTGCTTTGTGCTGTATAAAATATGTAATTCTGGCCAGGAGTGGTGGCTCACGCCTGTAATTTCAGCACTTTGGGAGGCCGAGGCGGGTGGATCACTTGAGGTCAATAGTTCGTGACCCGCCTGGCCAACATGGCGAAACCCCATCTCTACTAAAAATACAAAAATTAGCCGGGTGTGGTGCCATATGCCTGTAATCCCAGCTACTCGAGAGGCTGAGGCAGGACAGTCACTTGAACCCGGGAGGCGGAAGTTGCAGTGAGCCGAGATTGTGCCACTGCACTCCAGCCTGGGGCACAGAGTGAGACTCTGTCTCAAAGTAAATAAATAAATAAATACATAAAATGTGTAATTCTTCCAGCATTTAAATTACATATATATAAACATATAATTTAAATTACATCTGCACAAACATGCCCTGACATTTAAATTATATATATGCACACACACACATATATCTGTAAACCACCAGATAAAAATAAAAATGATTGCTTCTGTTTCAATAAAACTTTTTTTCTGCCTGTTAAATTAGAACGGGTGGCAGGTGAGGTAATTTTATTTGAACTATGTCTGCAGCCATTTAAGCCTAGTTAGAACTCTGTCATAATAAGGTAACTGATTTTGATCTCCATCTCTTAAAAAGGAGGGAGCTCAGCCCACTAGAAGAAATGTTGAAAACAAGACTCTGCTTGATAGAATTTTGGCAACCTCTGCATTGAGAAGTGTCAACAATGATGCTGTTTATCAGATTCTAGAAAGTGAGCAACCAAAGAAACATGCCAGAAAGTCTTTCTGCCTTGTATAAATTTGTACAACAAGCATTGCAGACCTGAAGTACTTTGCCCAATTGCTGTGGAGAGCAGCTACAAGTATGCTTAACATTAAGTGAATGTTTCAGTCATTGAGTACAAACTGGCATCAAAAGGTAATTTGGTAATTTAGATAGTTCCTCTGTCTGGACATAGGGACGATGTATGATGCCTCCAGAGGAGAACCAGGGAAACCCATCCGCTTTATGGTGCAGACTGGGAAGTGGGGATGTAAGGAAGCCAGAAAATAGGTTTTAAAAATTGACCATTCTGATGGGACTGAGTTGATAAAATATGGCAACCTGTATTTGTGATCTACATTTTGTATGTGTTTTCTTGTATTTTGTTGATTATTTTGTTTATGTTCTCTCTCCCTTAACACCTAGTGAAATTATGTTTCACCTGAAAATGTCAGGTTGACCAACAGGAAATCCATGAGCCTCCTCACCTTTTCAGGCCTACCTCTGGCACCCTATAGATGTCCCAGACTTGTCTTTGCTACTACTTTCTGTGATGTTGACAATCTTTTCCCTTCTTGTCTTCAACCCACTTCTCATTATCATTCTATCTTTTTCTTACCCTCCCTTATATCTGTTCAATTTTGTTCAACTGTGCATCTTCACACATATGCACTGTATAGGCTATGCTCTTTTGAAAGTAATAATGAAAATCCTCTTTGTATCTCTGAAAAGCTATCATTTCATTGACAAAAATGAACAGTAAGTGGACTTTAATTTTTTCTGATAAAACTGAAACTCTTACATTCCACTATTTTCTCCACTTATACTTTGAGTATCACAAAGAAACTTTCTGAACACATAGAGATAACAGTTTTTATGAATAGTTTTCCTCACTGTTTTACTCAATTGAACATTTTAATCTCTTTTTTCTCTTGAGACTTCCTCTTTGACCCACCCATGTGTTTAAAAGTGTGTTGTTTAATCTCCAAATATTTTGAGATTTTCTGGCTTTTCATTATTGAGTTCTAGTTTAATTGTATTATAGTCTGACAGCATATTTTGTATAATTCCTATTCCATTAAATTTGTGAGCTGTCTTTTATGGCCCAGAATACACTCTACATTGGCAAATGTCTGTGTGAGCTTGAGAAGAACGTGTATTCTGCTGTTGTTGGATGCAATATTCTGTAAATGTCAATTAGCAATGGTTGATTAATGGTGCTGTTCAGCTCAACTAAGTCCTTACTGATTTTCTATCTGCTGGATCTGTCAATTACAGATAAAGGGGTATTGAATTCTCCAACATAAGAGTGGATTTGTTTATTTCTCCTTGCAGTTCTATCAGTTTTTACTTCACATATTTTGATGTTTTGTTGTTAACCTTCATTCACATTAGGAATTGTTATGTCTTCTTGGAAAACCAACATCTTTATCATTAAATAAATAATATTCCTCTTTATCCCTAATAATTTTCCTTGCTCTTAAATCTGCTTTGCCTGAAATTAATACAGTGACTCCAGCTTGGTTTTGATTACTGTTAGCATGGCATATCTTTCTCCATCCCTTTACTTTTTAATTTTTTTATTTTTATCATTTATTTTTTATTTTTTGAGATGGAGTCTCGCTGTTGCCCAGGCTGGAGTGCAGTGGCACGCTCTCGGCTCACTGTAACTTCTGCCTCCCGGGTTCAAGCGATTCTCCTGCCTCAGCCTCCTGAGTAGCTGGGACTACAGGCGCACGGCACCACATCTGGCTAATTTTTGTATTTTTAGTAGAGACAGGGTTTTGCCATGTTGGCTAGGTTGGTCTCAAATTCCTGACCTCAGGTGATCTGCCTGCCTCAGCCTCCCAAAGTGCTGAAATTACAGGTGTGAGCCACCACACCCAGCCAATTTCTTTACTTTTAATCTGTGTCCTTATAGTTAAAGTCAGTTTCTTGTAAAAAACATAGTTGGGTCTTGGTTTTTCATTCACTCTGACACTGTCTTTTTTTTTTTTTTGAGATGGAGTCTTACTGTGTCTCCCAGGCTAGAGTACAGTGGTGCAATCTTGGCTCACTGCAACCTCCGCCTCCCAGGTTCATGCGATTCTCCTACCTCAGCCTCCTGAGTAGCTGGGATTACAGGCGCACACCACCACACCAGCTAATTTTTGTATTTTTGGTAGAGATGGGGTTTTGCCATATTGGCCAGGCTGGTCTCGAACTCCTGACCTCAGGTGATCCACCCAACTCAGGCTCACAAAGTGCTGGGATTACAGCTGTGAGTCACCACGCCTGACCTACTGTCTGTCTTTTAATTGGTATATTTAGACCACTGATGTTTAAAGTGATTTTTTATATAATTGGACCAGTATCTACCATATCTGTTACTGTTTTCTATTTGTTGCCCTTCTTGTATGTTTTTTTTTTTTGTCTGACACTGGTTTTCTGCCTTCTCTGTTTTTAATTGAGAATTTTATACAATTTTATTCTCTCTTTTAACATATTAATTATACTTTTAAAACTTTTAAAAGTGGTTGCCTTAGACTTTGCAATATACATTTACAACTACTCCAAGTCTGCTTTCAAATAATGTACTACTACTTCATGGGTAGTGCAAGTATCTTATAAGAGAATATTTCCAATTCTTTCTTCACATCCTTTATAACATTGTTATAATTCATTTCATTCATTTATAAGCTATAATTACCAAATATATCTGTTATTTTGAACAAATTGCTATCTGTTAGATCACTTAAGAATTAAAAAATAAATTTTATTTCTCTTCATTTATCCTTTCTCTAATGTTCTTCTTTTCTTTATGTAGATCTGAGTTTCTCATCTGTAATGTTTTCCTTCTTTCTGAAGAACTTCTTTTAACATTTCTTGCCAATCAGGTCTACTGGCAAAAATTTCCTCAAATTTTGTTTGTCTGAGAAAGGCGTTATTTCTCCTTCACATGGAATGATGATTTTGCTGGGTACAGAATTCTAGATTGTTGATTTTTTTCAACACCTTAAAAATTTCAATTAACTCTCTTCTTGCTTGCACAGTTTCTGAGGAGTGGTCCAGTTTAATTATTTTCCTTATTTCTCTATAGGTAAGGTGTTTTATTCCTCTGGCTTCTTTGAGGAATTTTTTGTCTTTGATTTTCTGCAGTTTGAATATGACATGCCTAGGTGTATATTTTTTTATATTTATCTTACTTGGGCTTTTCTGAGCTTACTGAATCTGTTGTTTTGTATCTGACATTAATTTGAGGAAATTCTGTCACTGTTACTTCAAATATTTATTCTGCTCCTTTCTCTTTTTTTTCTGGTATTTCCATTATATGTATGTTACACCTTTTGTAATTCTCCCACAGTTCTTGGATTTTCTTTTCTGACTTTTTCATTCTCTTTTTGTTCTTGGCATTTCCATATTGGAAGTTTCTACTGACGTATCTTCAAGCACTGATTCTTTCCTTGGCATGTCCAGTCTGTTGATGGGCCCATCAAAGCATTCTTCATTTCTGCTACATTGTTTTTCATTTCTGCTGTTTCATTTTGATCCTTAGAGTTTCCCTCTCTCTATTATAGTACCCATTTGTTCTTGCATGTTGCCTACTTTTCCCATTAGAACCTGAAAACATATTGTAAGATTAATGGTAGCCATAAAGACCGCTTAATCATGCCACAGGGATGGCACTATGTGTTACTCAGCAGTATGATGCAACCTGACCAGGGATTTCCAACCTGATATGGTGATTTCCAGAAGGCAAGGCCTAGAGCACAAGGGTACCTCTGTACAGATACAACTTTCAGAAGCCTTAAAACAAAACTTACCCTTACAAAAATAGCTTAAACCCCCTTTATGAAAGAATAATCTGGTAATTAACCTGGACTGAACACAGATATGAAAAAAGTGGGAAAGATTCCCTAAACTTTGAAAATGTTGTCTGGACAGAGACCCTCCCAGTCAATCAGTCATCTGACCGTCTGGTTTTATCTAACCCATGCCACTGGCCTGCTTCTGCTATCATCCTTGTAAGAGCTCTACCAGAACAAACTTCTTGAATAGCAGATGGTGTCTAGGGCTCATCATTGGTGCAGATTGAATGGAAGGGGAAACAGTATGCTTCAGAATAAATGGTATGCTTTGAATGGAGCTATTGCATCTTGGTCCCTTGGTAGAATGTGTGGCTGTGTTCGGGGTTGAGATATACAACCTTTATATCAGAATGCATGTCACTGATACGTTGTGAATGCCCTGGAGCAATATTTAAGATCGGAAACATCTTGAATGGGATATTGTATTTCCTACAATAGTCTCTTCCTGCAGAATGAAATAGTCAAAAATTAGTCTTCAAACAATGCTGATGTCACCCAGGCTTCCTTGTTATGATGACAATAATTAGGAAATGTCTGCTTGCTCACATTCTTGGATGCTCTAGAGTTATCTGAGTGTTAGGTTAGAAAAGACTTTAATTTGAACTCCTCAACATTTCCACTCAAAAGCAGAATGCAAAACGGTCTTTGAATGTGCTGAATCCTGGCATTGTCTTGGACTCTTCATAAATGTGTGTATGCTCTGACATATACTCCTAGAACAACCTCATTTCATCAACATTAAATATTGGTTCTGGAAAATATTTCTTGTCTATAATTATCCTGTGCAGCTCTTCCTTAAAAGCTTTAGCACCTTCAGTATTGGCACTTGCTGCCTCACCACTGGCCTCACATTATGAAAATTATGACACTTTTTGAAGCATTGGAACTACCCATGACTTGCTGTAAACATTTGCATATATCTAGGATCATCTGCATATTCTTTTAATGTGTTGAAAAGACTTCTTGCCTTAGCCTGGATCATCAGTAGGTTAAATGGTATGTTCGTCTCCATCTGGTTTTCCATCCCGATGACAAATAATTTTTTTTCATATAATCAGTTAGCCCAGCTCTTTCCTTTGTGATGAGAGTGGATTTAACCAATATTGATAATTTCACTGCATTAGTTATTTGCTTCTTATCCTTTAAGATGGTTGAGATAGTCAATTGTGAAGGTTCTAACATGCAGTGGCCATTGCTGGCTTAATACCTTTATGCTGGGCAATTAAGTAAAATTTTACCTTAAAGAGTAATTGTGGCTGGGCATGGTGGCTCATTCCTGTAATCTCAGTGCTTTGGGAAGCCAAGGTGGGTAGATCGCTTGAGTCTAGGAGTTCGAGACCAGCCTGGGCAACATGGTGAAACCCTGTCCCTACAAAAAAATTAGCTGGGCATGGTGGCATGCACCTGTAGTCTCAGCTACTCTGAAGGTGAGATGGGAGGATCGCTTGTGCCTGGGAGGCAGAGATTGCAGGGAGCCATGATTGCGCCCACCACACTCCAGCCCGGGCAACAGAGCTAGACCCTGCCTCAAAAAGAAAGGTAATTGCTTTCTTCTTCTTCTTTCTTCTTCTTCTTCCATCTTCTTCCTTCTTCCTCTTTCCTTCTTTTCTTCTTTCTTCTTCCTTCTCCTTCTCCTTATCCTTCTTCTTCTTTTTCTTCCTTCTTCTTCTTTCTTCTTCTTCCTCCTCTTCTTCTTCTTCGAAGCAGGAGACACAGATGGACATTTTGTATACATGATGGTTTACAAAAACACAAAATTATTTGCAACACAGTACACCTTAGAGTATCAGTTGTTTACCCTTGTGATCATGTGGCTGACCAGGAGCTGTGGTTTGCTGCCACTGCCCAGCACCAAGAAAGATTATTGTGTCTTATATTGCCAGCCCTGGAAAAGATCAAAACTCAAAATTCAAAATATAATTTCTACGGAATGCGTATTGCTTACACACTATCATAAAGTCAAAAAATTATAAGTTGAACCATCCGTAGAATTCTCTGTGTACATTTCAAAATGACTACTTTCTCCTCCCCCTGCCAGAAGCATGAGGAGATTTTTTTTTAATTCTCATTGTGAGAACCTAGTAGGGATACTGAAGACAAAATGTACGATTGTGTGGGACCCCTTAAGACTTGACCTTTGAGAGGTCAAGTTTGTCCACACTGAAACTCCAGCAATTTATCCATTATAGTTTATGTTTTCCTACCCTGGTACTGGCTCCAGCAATGATTTCACTCCCAACTTGGGAAGCAGTGGTTAGCCCTGTGACCTCAATTATCTGATGGAGCTACAAAAAATGATTAATTTTCAGTTTTTTCAGCTTTTTACTTGTTGTGAAAATGGGAATGACAACTTCCAACCTCCTTACAAGACAAACTGGCAACTTCAATCTGGGATTTTTATATACTAGAATTTACAACCAATAATAATAATTATTATAGTAATAATAGCAAATTAGTATTTGCCAGATATATAAACTCTTAAATGTATTAACTCAATTAATTCTCACAGCTACCTTGTGAGATTGGTATTATTGTTATTTACATTTGAGGATGAGAAAATTGGGACACAGAGAGGATATGTATTTACTAGAGTTTTGATTAGATCCTTTCAGATTTAGACAGAAGTGATTGACACTAAAAAACAGACACTGATATTTCATAATGGTGTTATATGCCAGGCATTGTTTTAGTTCTCTAAACATAATAACTCAATAAACTTCAACAATATTAAGAGGTAGTGACTTTTGATAAAAAGAAAACATGAGTCCATACATCCAAGTTGCTGAGCAAACTCCACGAAGGATAAACTCAAAGGGATACACACCAAGACATACTATAATAAAACTCTCAAAAGACAAAGACAGAGAGAGAATCTTGAAAGCAGCAAGGAATAATTGACTCATCATGTACAAAGGATCCTTGATAAGTTTAACAGCCAATTTATCATCAGAAGCTAGGTCGGCCAAAAGACAGTAGATTACATATTTAAAGTGCTGAAATAAAAAAAAAAAAGCTGTCAACCAAAAATTCTATATGTGGCTAAATTCTACTGCAGAAATGAAGCAAAAATTAAGATATCCCCATTAAAGTTGAGAGAGTTCATCACTAGCCAACCTGCCCTACAAGAACTATTAAAAAGAGTTCTCCAGGATGAAAAGACGTAAGATTGGAGTTAGAAGGCATACAAAGAAATAAAGCTGGGCATGGTGGATCATGCCTATAATCTCAGTATTTTGAGAGGCTGAGGTGGGAGGATCACTTGAGCTCAGGAGTTCAAGACCAGCCTGGGCAACATAGGGAGACCCCATCTCTGCAAAAAATAGAAAAATTAACCAGGCATGGTAGCACATCCCTGTGGTCCCAGCTACTTGGGAGGCTAAAGTGGGAGGATTGCTTGAGCCTGTGAAGTTGAGGCTGCAGTAAGTCAAGATCATGCAGTGCTACTGTAGTTCAGCCTGGGTACAAGTCCTTGCCTAAAAAACAAACAAACAGACAAAAAACCCAATGTAGTTACTTTTACCAGAGTAGTTCTTTCTTTCTTTTTTCTTTTCCTTAAAGAACTACTCTGGTAAAGGTAACTACATTGGTAAATACAAAAGCCACTATTATGTTTTTGCCTTGTAAATTTTCTTTTTGTTTCATATATAATTTAAAAGACAAATGCATAAAATTATTATAAATATGTGTTAATGGGAGACAATGTATAAAGATGTAATTTAGGAAGAGACAGCTGTACAGGAGCAGAGTTTTTGTATATTATTAAAGCTAACCTGATACAAATTTCAATTACAGTGTTGAAATTTCTTCATAATGATAATAATTGTAATTATTTCTCAGTATCTGCACATTCTGTACCTGAGGATTTGACCAACCAAAGGTAAAAAATATTTGAAAAAAATCAACACAGATATGACTAGAAATCATATGGATTTGAAAAATAGTACAGTATAACCGCTATTTATATAACGTTTACATTTTATTAGGCATTGTAAGTAATCTAGAGATGGTTTAAAGTATACAGGAAGATGTGTGTACATTATATGCAAATACTACACCATCTTATATATAGACTTGAGCATCTGAGGATTTGGGGTCCAAGGGAGGTCCTGGAACCAACCTTCCATAGATACAGAGAGATAACTATTGATTATTTTTTTTAAAAAGTTAGGATGTTAATTGAAAGCACATGGCAGCTCCTAAGAAAATAATTTTTAAATATTCAGAAAAGAAAATTAGGAGGAAATCCAAACTTTGTATTAGAAAAAAATCAATTAAACAAGAAAGCAATATTGAAAGAATTGGGGGGAAAACATAAAAAATATATAAAACTAAGAGCAAAGTAGCAAAAGTAAATCTTTCCTTATCAGTAATCACTTTAAATATAAATAACTGAAACTCACCAGTTAAAAGACAAAAACTGGCAGGATGGATTAAAAAATAAAAGCATGTTGTCTGCCCACAAGAGACTAACTTTAGGTCCAAAGATACAAATAGGCTGAAAATAAACAGACAGAAAATGATATTCCACACAAATAGTTGCCAAAACAGAGCTGGTGTAACTATACTAATATCAGATAAAATAGACATGAAGTTAAAATTACAAAAGACAAGCAAAGTCACTATTCATTGATAAAGGGTCAATTTATCAAGAAGATATAACAATAATAAACATATATGCACTGCTATGATTTGGGCATGGTTTTGCTGTTGTTGTTGTTCCTGCCAAAGCTCATGTTGAAACTTGATTCCCAATGTGGTAGTGTTGGGAGGTGGGGCCTAGTGGGAAGTGTTTGGGTCATAAGGGTAGATCCCTCATGAATGGCTTGGTGCTGTTCTCAAGGTAGTCATTGAGTTCTTCCTATTTTAAGACTGGATCTGGACTAGTTCTCACAGGAATTGATTAGTTTCTACAAGTGTGGTTGTTACAAAGCCAGGTCACCCCTCATGTTTCTCTTTCTTCACATGTCTGCTTCCTCTTTGCCCTCCTCTGTCATGTTGTGACTCAGCACAGAAGCCCTTGCCAGAGCCAGGGTCATGCCATTGAGATCCTCAGCCTGCAGAACCATGAGCTAAATAAAACTCTTTTCTTTATAAATTACCCAGTCTCAGGTATTCTTTTATAGCAACACAAAAGGGACTAAGACATGCACCAAACAACAGAACTCCAAAATGTATGAAGCCAAAAAAATGACAGACTTGAAGGGAGAAATAGACAGTTCTGCAATGCAGTGGGTTGACATCCTGGGACTGCTGCTCCTGGTAGTAGGGGTTGACAGGACAAGTTCTCTGCCCACATGGTGCTCACGGACTAGCAGAGGAGGCAGTGACAACTGCTGTGAAATAGTAGTGAGTGTTAAGAAGAAAGATGGGGAGAGGCACATTAGGCAGAGTGAGGAAGTGAGAGAGACAAGGCAGGAAGGGTGTTGCAGAGCAGGTGAGAGAGGGGTATCCTAAGCAGGTGGCATTGGCAGAGAAGGCTGGGAATGGTCTACACATCCCATGTTTGTTTCTGAGTGGTGGGATAATGAATTTTTTGTTTTATTCTTTATATTTTTCTCCGTGTGTGTGTGTGTGTGTGTGTGTGTGCGTGTGTGTTTGAGACAGGGTCTCTCTCTGTCACTCAGGCTGGAGTGCAGCAGCACAATCTCTACTCACAGCAGCCTCCACCTCCTGGGTTCAAGTGATTCTCGTGCCTCAGCCTCCTGAGTAGCTGGGATTACAGGTGTGTACCACCACAGCTGGCTAATTTTTAAATTTTTTATAAAGTCAGGGTCTCACTATGTTGCCCAGGATAACATTTTCAATTAAAAACGTGCTACTTTGATTTTCAGAAAAAGGGAGTGCTTAAAAAGAGAGAGAAAGTTCAACTTCATAAACTTGAAGAGCACTGCTGACTTCCTACCTGTGGCCACGTAGTCCTAGCTGCGTTTTTCTGGTGGCTTCCAGAAGAATGGCACTGCCCTGCCACCTTGTGGCTATGTGGCAAGTAAACCTTCCAGCCAGCATTACAATAAAGCCAAAATCTGTTTCCTCACGTTTGAGGAAGATGACAAATATTCAGCATTCTAAGTAAGCTATGATTTGGATGGAGCTTTATTGATACCACTCAGAGATAAGGTGTTCTGCTTTATGGTAATACTTCATCCTTTTGGCATCATCAAGAAACAGCCTCTCTACTCAAAACTTAACTCTTAAGGACCTACATAAAGATTATCTGAACATTCTTATTCATTTCTTACAGAGTGTATTGAACACAAAAACCTTTCCTTTAGAGCTCATGATTTTTAAAAACAATATCTCCTCAATGCAAAGATAAGTTCAATCCATCACCAGGAAGAGCCCAGGCTTAGCTCATAGGAAATACAAGTGAATCCAGGGATGGTGGAGAATTTTCTTTTCTTTTTTTCTTTTTCTTTTGTTATTTATTTATTTGTTTGAGACAGAGTCTTTCTCTGTCAACCAGGCTGGAGTGCAGTGACACCATCATGGCTTACTGCAGCCTCATCCTCCTGGGCTCAAGCGATCCTCCCACCTCAGCCTCCTGAGTAGCTGTGACTACAGGTGCGTGCCACCACTCCTGACTAATGTTTGTATTTTTACCATGGTCCCCAGGCTAGTCTCGAACTCCTGAGCTCAAGCAATACGCTGGTAGGGCTTTTTCTTATTGTTACCCTCTGTATTGATTTGTTCAGGTTGCCAAAACAAAGTACCACAAACTGAGTGGCTTCTTACACAACAGAAATTTATTGTCCACAGGGCTGGAGGTAAGAAGTTTGAAATCAAGGTATTGGCAGGGGTTGTTTCCTCTGAGGGGAAGGTCTGCTCCAAGCCTCTCTCCTTGGCTTGTATGGCCATCTTCTCCCTGCCTGTTCACATCACCATCCTCTGTGCATGTCTTCATGTCCAAATTTCCTCTTTTTTATAAAGACAATAGTCATATTGGTTTAGGGCCCAGCGAATGACCTCATTCTAACTTGATTACCTCTGTAAAGATCCTATCTGCAAATAAGTCACATTTTGAGGTATTGGGGGTTAGGACTTTGAAATATGAATGGGGGGTGAGCACAGTTCAACTCCTGACACCCCTCCTGGTGTTGCATTTCAGTAGAAGACCAGTGAGCCTCAGGTAGGAACCTGGAAAGCCCCACCGTCTTGTTTCCTCTCATCTTCCCTTTCTTTTCCCTCAATGGCTTTCAACTCTGATTCACATTAGAATTATCCAAGGAGTTTTTAAAATTTCTGATTCTGAACCCCACCCCTAGACCAACTAAATCAGAAGAAAACTCGCAGGGAAACTTAATCCAAGAAGGGATCAAGGAAGGCTTCCAATGGGAGGGGATTCGTTCACTACATTTTGAAAAATGAATGGATGATTGAGATAGAGAATAACGACAGGTGTAGAAAGAACATCATAACCAAAGACTTAGTGGGGTCAGACAACATGGGTGGGCTGGCAGGGCTTGTGTGTGTCCTGATGGCAGAGGGAGGGGTGGGGGGGTCACACACAGGGGCACAGGAGCAACCCTACAGGCAGCTGTTGCTGTGAGATAAACGTCCAAGCAGGAGGTGCTGAAAGATGAAGCTGATGAGGCAGGCAGGGGCCAAATCAAGAGAGGATGTGTGCCTCATGCAAAGAAGCCTGGGTTTCCACATCAGCATTTCAGAAAGGGAGCTGCCATCACCCCCGAGCTCACTCCTGACCATAATGTCAGGTGTGGCTGCCCTCCTGTCAACTGCATCACCATTGTGATTCTACTTTCATAAGCAATGACAAGTGTGAGTTCACTGTTAACGACAAAGGACGTCATTGCCAATTCTGAAGCTGCTGTGGATGGCAGTGAGGCAGGATAGAGTGGAAGAGGCAAGACCAGGAGCTGGGCAAGATCAGTGAAGTATAATGGATGGCAGAGAGGTGTAGACCCTAGTCAGGAGGACAGACAGTTAAGAAATGCATTGGGTGGACCAGGCGCGGTGGCTCACGCTCATAATCCCGCACTTTGGGAGGCTGAGGTGGGCAGATCACCTGAGGTCGCGAGTTCGAGACCAGCCTGACCAACGTGCAGAAACCCTGTCTCTACTAAAAATACAAAATTAGCCGAGCGTGGTGGCACATGCCTGCAGTCCCAGCTACTCAGGAGGCTGAGGCAGGAGAATCGCTTGAACCTGGAAGGAGGAGGTTGCAGTGAGCCAAGATCCTGCCATTACACTCCAGCCTGGGAAACAAGTGCAAAACTCTGTCTCAAAAAAAAAAAAAAAAAAAAAGAAAAAGAAAAAAAAAGAAATGCATTGTGTGGAGTGGGGCTGGGGGGTGAGGTGACCAGCTTGCCTCTTCCACTCTATCCTGCCTCACTGCCATCCACAGCAGCTTCGGAATTGGCAACGACATCCTTTGTCATAACAGTGAACTCACACTTGTCACTGCTTATGAAAGTAGAATCACAATGGTGATGTTCCTGCCCAGGCACTGAGGTGAAATGAATGGTTTGGCAACAGGGTACAAGGGAAAATGCAGAGGTGAAAATCTGGGCCTTGGAACAGCTTCATCACGTCTGGCGAGGGAGACCCAATCCACTCAACTGCAGAATGTGCATGTGACCACTACATGGTGAACAGAGGACTGAGCTTTGCTGCTCTAACAACCATCATGGTAGGGGCACACATTCTACTCCCCTGAATGCAGCCAGGCTCTGGGGAGCTCATCTGCAGCTTTGACTCATTCTGGGCAGCCTCAATTTTTCTCAAACACCAATTGCATCTGGGAAGGTGAATTCACTGTGCCTAGGTTTGTCCCCTCTGCTATAACAGTGTTGCAATGTCACATGAAAGATTCCTATCATAATTTAACCATTGTCTAAATTGTCTGGGAAGTTTATTTGGAGGTTTGGGAGTGCTCTAATGATGTATGATAAATCTTTGATGCAAACATCTACAATCTTGCAATTTACTATAAGCATCTTTGAAGTACATGTTATTAATTTAACCTTATATAAAGGTTATATACAGAATCTGTACCTCAGTATGCTTAGTTGTATCCACATAGAGGACTTCTAAAACACCAAAACTGCCTCATTATACATTATATAGACTTGCACATCATAATGGCAGTTAATAAAATGAAATGGTGTTTTCCTTTTTATAGTTAAATTTTCCTTAAAAAAATAACTTTCAGGAGATAAGCAAGAAAAATGCCTTGGCCTGGGAGATTAAAACCTATCTGGCAAAATGAAAACATTGATGTAAATGACATGAAAATGGTTCTGTCTGGCTTTCCTGTGGCCCATTATTAGAGATCAGATTGGCAGCTGCTTCCACAACTAATTGATTCTAGGAAATTTGGCAAGCTTTATACTTCTCTATCTCAGAAACTGGACAACTGCCCACTTTGTAAATACCAATGTAACAATATCCTTTAAAGTGCTTAAAATGCATTGGGAAAAATCCCTATCAAATAAAAGATATACTTATGTAACTTATTATAGTACTTGATTTCAAATATTTATATGTAAAATACTAATGACTGTTCTGATAAATACTTTATCAAATTCACAAAGTATGTCAGTATGTGAACAGCATAATCTAAAGGCTTGTGCTGGTGTCTTCCATTTGTCCCCTAAGATCCACTCTCTGTGGTTTTCCAGCCAGCCCTGGACCCAGTGGGGGAATGTGGGTGCTGACCTAGGGTTTCCTTTGCCTTCTGGCTTCAGGTTGGGTTCAGCCAACCGGTGTAGGGTTATCAGCAAAAGATCCATAGGTGGGAAGAGAATGGAGGCAGGTATTTATTCTCCCCATGAGTGTTCTCTGAATTGATACTGAAGGCCACAGTTCCTGTCAGGTGACCCATTCCATAGACCCCTCACCCCTTGACCTTCAACCTTTGTGCTTAGAGGTAATAATAACTGTTCCCTGAGATTGCAAGCCCCAGAGAACTCCATCATCATTTGCTATCTTCTGTAAACTACCCGTATATTTTAAATAGTTCTTTTTATTAAATTCTCCTCCAGTGATCCAAATTGAATTTTCCATCTTGAACGGTAACAGTGCTTTTACTCTTTTCCTTTGTGTTGAAAAGGAAGCATGGGGCAAAAGGTGCTGAAATACAATCTCTGCTTATTAAAACAAACAAATAAACAAAAAAACAAGCAATTCAGTACCACAAAGCTGCTATGTTAATACATCTCTTTTTCCTTCTTTTTCTTTCTTTTTTTTTTTTTTTTTGAGACAGTCTCCCTTTGTTGCCTGCGTTGGAGTGAAGTGGCGCGACTCAGCTCACTGCAACATCCACTTCCCAGGTTCAAAGGACTCTCGTGCCTCAGGCTCCCAAGTAGCTGGGACTACAGGATTACAGGCAGTGGATCATGCCTGTAATCCCAGCACTTTCGGAGGCTGAGGTGGGAGGATCGCTTGAGTACAGGAGTTTGAGACCAGCTTAGGTAACACAGGTTACACAGGTTACCTAAATGGTCCTCAGGGCCATTTCTAGTGCTAATTAAAATGGTCCTCAGGGCAAATAACAAACAATGAAACAGTTATCATATGGTCCCATTTTTACAGTCCCACCAACAGTGTAAAAGTGTTCCTATTTCTCCACATCCTCTCCAGCATCTGTTTCCTGACTTTTTAATGATCGCCATTCTAACTGGTGTGAGATGGTATCTCATTGTGGTTTTGATTTGCATTTCTCTGATGGCCAGTGATGATGAGCATTTTTTTATGTGTCTGTTGGCTGCATAAATATCTTCTTTTGAGAAGTGTCTGTTCATATCCTTCACCCACTTTTTGATGGGGTTGATTTTTTCTTATAAATTTGTTTAAGTTCTTTGTAGATTCTGGATATTAGTCCTTTCCAGATGGGTAGATTGTGAAAATTTTCTTCCATTCTGTAGGTTGCCTGTTCACTCTGATGGTGGTTTCTTTTGCTGTGCAGAAGCTCTTTAGTTTAATTAGATCCCATTTGTCTATTTTGGCTTTTGTTGCCATTGCTTTTGGTGTTTTAGGCATGAAGTCCTTGACCATGCCTATGTCCTCAATGGTATTGCCTAGGTTTTCTTCTAGGGTTTTTATGGTTTTAGGTCTAACATTTAAGTCTTTAATTCATCTTGAATTAATTTTTGTATAAGGTGTAAGGAAGGGATCCAGTTTCAGCTTTCTACATATGGCTAGCCAGTTTTCCCAGCACCATTTATTAAATAGGGAATCCTTTTCCCATTTCTTATTTTTGTCAGGTTTGTCAAAGATCAGATGGTTGTAGATGTGTGATACTATTTCTGAGGGCTCTGTACTGTTCCATTGTTCTATATCTCTGTTTTAGTACCAGTACCATGCTGTTTTGGTTACTGTAGCCTTGCAGCATAGTTTGAAGTCAGGTAGCGTGATGCCTCCAGCTTTGTTCTTTTGGCTTAGGATTGTCTTGGCAATGCGGGCTCTTTTTTGGTTCCATATGAATTTTAAAGTAGTTTTTTCCAATTCTGTGAAGAAAGGCATTGGTAGCTTGATGGGGATGGCATTGAATCTATAAATTACCTTGGGCAGTATGGCCATTTTCACGATATTGATTCTTCCTATCCATGAGCATGGAATATTCTTCCATTTGTTTGTGTCCTCTTTTATTTAGTTGAGCAGTAGTTTGTAGTTCTCCTTGAAGAGGTCCTTCACATCCCTTGTAAGTTGGATTCCTAGGTATTTTATTCTCTGAAGCAACTGTGAATGGCAGTTCACTCATGATTTGGCTCTCTGTTTGTCTGTTATTGGTGTATAGGAATGCTTGTGATTTTTGCAGATTGATTTTGTATCCTGAGACTTTGCTGAAGTTCCTTATCAGCTTAAGGAGATTTGGGGCTGAGACAATGGGGTTTTCTAAATATACAATCATGTCATCTGCCAACAGGGACAATTTGACTTCCTCTTTTCCTAATTGAATACCCTTTATTTCTTTCTCTTGCCTGATTGCCCTGGCCAGAACTTCCAACACTATGTTGAATAGGAGTGGTGAGAGAAGGCATCCCTGTTTTGTGCCAGTTTTCAAAAGGAATGCTTCCAGTTTTTGCCCATTCAGTATGATATTGGCTGTGGGTTTGTCATAAATAGCTCTTATTATTTTGAGATATGTTCCATCAATACCTAGTTTATTAAGAGTTTTTAGCATGAAGCGCTGTTGAATTTTGTCAAAGGCCTTGTCTGCATCTATTGAGATAATCATGTGGTTTTTGTCTTTGGTTCTGTTAATATGATGGATTACGTTTATTCATTTGCATATGTTGAACCAGCCTTGCATCCCAGGGGTGAAGCCAACATGATCGTGGTGGATAAGCTTTTTGATGTGCTGCTGGATTCGGTTTGCCAGTATTTTATTGAGGATTTCTGCATCGATGTTCATCAGGGATATTCGTCTAAAATTCTCTTTTTTTGTTGTGTCTCTGCCAGGCTTTGGTATCAGGATGATGCTGGCCTCATAAAATGAGTTAGGGAGGATTCCCTCTTTTTCTATTGATTGGAATAGTTTCAGAAGGAATGGTACCAGCTCCTCTTTGTACCTCTGGTAGAATTCAGCTGTGAATCTGCCTGGTCCCAGACTTTTTTTGGTTGGTAGGCTATTAATTATTGCCTTAATTTCAGAGCCTGTTATTTGTCTATTCAGGGATTCAACACCTTCCTGGTTTAGTCTTGGGAGGGTGTATGTGTCCAGGAATTTATCCATTTCTTCTAGATTTTCTAGTTTATTTGCATAGAGGTGTTTATAGTATTCTCTGATGGTAGTTTGTATTTCTTTGGGATTGGTAGTGATATCCCCCTTATCATTTTTTATTGCATCTATTTGATTCTTCTTTTCTTCTTTACTAGTCTTGCTAGTGGTCTATCAATTTTGTTGATCTTTTCAAAAAACCAGCTCCTGGATTCATTGATTTTTTGAAGGGTTTTTTGTGTCTGTATCTCCTTCAGTTCTGCTCTAATCTTAGCTATTTCTTGCCTTCTGCTAGCTTTTGAATGTGTTTGGTCTTGCTTCTCTAGTTCTTTTAATTGTGATGTTAGGGTGTCAATTTTAGATCTTTCCTGCTTTCTTTTGTGGGCATTTAGTGCTATAAATTTCCCTCTACACACAGCTTTAAATGTGTCCGAGAGATTCTGGTATGTTGTGTCTTTGTTTTCACTGGTTTCAAAGAACATCTTTATTTCTGCCTTCATTTCATTATATACCCAGTAGTCATTCAGGAGCAGGTTGTTCAGTTTCCATGTAGTTGAGTGGTTTTGAGTGAGTTTCTTAATCCTGAGTTCTAATTTGATTGCACTGTGGTCTGAGAGACAGTTTGTTATAATTTCTGTTCTTTTACATTTGCTGAGGAGTGCTTTACTTCCAACTATGTGGTCACTTTTGGAATAAGTGTGATGTGGTGCTGAGAAGAATGTATATTCTGTTGCTTTGGGGTGGAGAGTTCTGTAGATGTCTATTAGGTCTGCTTGGTGCAGAGCTGAGTTCAATTCCTGGATATCCTTGTTAACTTTCTGTCTCGTTTATCTGTCTAATGTTGACAGTGGGGTGTTAAAGTCTCCCATTATTATTGTGTGGGAGTCTAAATCTCTTTGTAGGTCTCCAAGGACTTGCTTTATGAATCTGGGTGCTCCTGTATTGGGTGCATATAAATTTAGGATAATTAACTCTTCTTGTTGAATTGATCCCTTTGCCATTATGTAAGGGCCTTCTTTGTCTCTTTTGATCTTTGTTGGTTTAAAGTCTGTTTTATCAGAGACTAGGATTGCAACCTCTGCTTTTTTTGTTTTCCATTTGCTTGGTAGATCTTCCTCCATCCCTTTATTTTGAGCCTATGTGTGTCTCTGCATGTGAGATGGGTCTCCTGAATACAGCACACTGATGGGTCTTGACTCTATCCAATTTGCCAATCTGTGTCTTTTAATTGGAGCATTTAGCCCATTTTCATTTAATATTTTTATGTGTAATTTGATCCTGTCATTATGATGTTAGCTGGGTATTTTGCTTATTAGTTGATGCAGTTTTTCTTCCTAGCATCGATGGTCTTTACAATTTGGCATGTTTTTGCGGTGGCTGTTACCAATTGTTCCTTTCCATGTTTAGTGCTTCCTTCAGGAAGGCCTGGTGGTGACAAAATCTCTCAGCATTTGCTTGTCTGTAAAGGATTCTATTTCTCCTTCACTTATGAAGCTTAGTTTGGCTGGATATGAAATTCTGGGTTGAAAATTCTTTTCTTTAAGAATGTTGAATATTGGCCCCCACTCTCTTCTGGCTTGTAGAGTTTCTGTTGAGACATCCGCTGTTAGTCTGATGGGCTTCCCTTTGTGGGTAACCCGACCTTTCTCTCTGAGGGTAGCCTATTTTTAAAGGGAAGGGACTTAGACTCTACCTCTTGATGGAAGGGCATCAAAGAATTTGTGGACACATTTTTAAACCATGACTACATATGCATAGATACCTAGGGAGCACAATGTTGCAACATGTTACCATTTGAAAATTTTAAGTGAAAGGTGTATGAATATTTGGTATTCTACTCTTTTCATTTTCATGTAAGTTTGAAATTTTTCAAAATAAAAAGTTGGGGGGAAAATGTTACTCTGCAGTTGTCCAGCCTGATTTTTTTCCCCATTTGTAGCCAATTTGCTTTTTGCCTGGATGTTTGAATAACTCTTTCTTTAAGTTGTATATTCTAGTTATAAAGCATCTCTTAATAAATTTTCCTGGACTGCAATGTGTGTCTCCATCTAGAGGTTCATTTTTTTTCTTCTATGTAATCCCCTTTATTACATCTTCTGAATTCTTCTGTTCCATATTTTGGGGCACTTTGCATTTAGCACACCAATTATCCTCATGTTGGATCATTTCTACATTCTGATTCTGTGGACTTCGTTGTATTTGCTTTAATTTATTTTCTTTTCAGCTGCATGTATTGTTATGATCTTAAGATTTTCTTTTAACTTAGTTTCCAGTAGTGTCTTTTCTATTCCTTCCAATTTGTACTTCAGTGTGTTGAATGGTGTTGTTTGGATCCTCACTTTGTATTTTTAAGTGTGACGATCTCCATTTATCTGTTTCTGTTGCTGCTGTTTATATTCTTCTCTATGAGGTCTTATTTTAAATTAGTTAATGTATATATAATGTATATACACAAATACACAGTTTATTACTATTCCTTTAATCATGTACTCTCCCAGCTCAGTTTCTTTATCAATCTTTGCAGGGGGTCTTCCTTTCTTGCCTCCCTCTTCATTTTCTTTCTTTGTTAGATGCCCTGAACCAATGTTCTGCTTTTTCACGATTTCAAGGAGTGGTCCATCCCTTTAGGGAATATGCCTAACCTTTAGGTAATTTTCCCAGAGGGAAACTAGAATGAATTAGAGCCATGGCTATGAAGAGAGAAAAAAGAAAGGCTATTTTCCAGTTGTTAATCTTCAGGGTTTCAATTATCAGATATGGGGCTTTTCAAATGACTTCAGGGGTGGTGTGTGATTAGGAGCCGGGCTACTTAACCTCTCTGCTCCAGAATCCTTCATTTTCCTCCCTGATATCACTTTTTAAAGTTTATTGCATTCCACTATCTCCCTTTCCTTGTTGACAATTATTATTGATTTTTTGGGGAGAGGTTTTCTTTTTTTTAAACTGATTTTGGGTGCATCTTGTTAAGAAGTAGGGGAAGAAAAACTGTGAGGCAGTCTCTATTCTTTTAAACTTGGAAGTCCATCTCTTCTACAGCATCATATTTATATTTTTTAAGCAGGCTACAGGAAGAAGGAAATACTTTTCACAAGAAAAAGAACCTAGTGCTTTAAGCTGGAAGTGATCTCAGAAGCCATTCACTTTTGGGCTGGGGGCAGCGGCTCATGCCTGTAATCCCAGCACTTTGAGAGGCCGAGGGGGGTGGATGACCTGAGGTCAGGAGTTCGAGACCAGCCTGGCCAACATGGCAAAACCCCGTTTCCACTAAAAATACAAAAATTCACTGGGTGTGGTGGCACATGCCTGTAATCCCAGCTACTCAGGAGACTGAGGCAGCAGAATTGCTTGAAACTAGGAGGCAGAGGTTGCAGTAAGCCGTGGTTGCACCACTGCACTCCAGCCTGGGTGATGAAGCAAGACTCCATCTCAGAAAAAAAACAAAACAAAGCAAAACAAAACAAAACAAAACAAAAAACCATCCACTTTCCAAGTTCACAGAGTCATTTAATGACTGAGGAGAAGGTCTCCATCTTTTTTTTCCATCTTCCCTTGTCTCATGTATGGGTGCCATTTTAGACATCAGAAAGAGAGACTGAGAAAGAAAGAGACGGAGCGAGAAGTTTTGCATGTTGAGTACTTTCCTTTCCTGCCTCTATTCATATTACAGAGCACTGGGCCTTTGTTAGGGGCAGCTCTGGTGGCACAGAAATTGGGGCTCTGACTACAATGCTAAAAAAGTATATATTGGATAAAGACTCAATATGGTAAAGAAAGAACACCAGGAAAATTGTAAGACATTTTTCTTCTTCCTCTCTTCTCTGGTTTAAAACAAATAAATCAACCAACACCACAAGAACTACATATCATTTGAGGACATGAGACACTGAAAAAGGGAAGAGTTTGATTTTCTGAAATGATTTGTCTCAGCTGCTATGACTGCTTGTGAGAATTAAGAAATTATCCCAGTGAGTACTGTGTTACAAGTACATGCAATGGATTTTAATTATGTCAGCTGGAAAAAGACTTAAAAACAAGCCAAAGGACTGTAGATTAATAGGAAATGTAAAAATATAATCTGCCTTGGGTCAATTCTGATCAGTGAGGCATCTCAGAATGCACCCCATCTATTTTAGTGGGCCCTCCCTCTTCTGAATGAAGACTTATCAGCACCAGAGATCTATGAAGCTGCCCCAAAACCTATTGGACCAGCTGGTCACTTGTCATTGGTCAAAACATTAGAATAAATGTTTCCCAAAATGCCCAGAAATGCAATCCTGTTGCTTACAGAGATCCTCAATCCTAATTCTACAATGAGGCTCTTAGTTAATTCTGACTTGGGGACATCCAGAAGTTAACCTTGACACCTAGCTGTAAGAAAAAGCACAAAGTAGAAATACAAAAAATAAAAATAAAATCTTTTCTTCCAAAGTCAGCTGGGTATGAAAAATATGAAATTCATAAATAATCTAGAATTGTTCATGTGATGGTGTAACATGAGGAAATTATACAGTGACAGATAAAATTTTCTTCCACCCTCCTAAGGTCTCTGGCCAGAACTGAAATAGTACAGATTAACAAGAGAAAAGCATACAATATTAATAATTTTTTTTACTTGTACATGGGAATCCTCACAAGAAAAATGAAGACCCAAAGATGCAGTTAGAGCTAAATGCTTATATACCATATTGGACAGAGTAGTAAATTGTGAAAATATGACAAGAAAAAGGGGCTTAGATTTGGGCAATGAATCATGGAGAAGTGACTAGGAAGATACCGGTAAGCACAACAAGTTTTGTTTGTACAGATGTCTCTTGTCTTTGACTTCTCATGTCTAGGGATAAGAATGTTTCTTTCCTCTTGGTGTAGTGAGGACATCTCTCACATGGGACTTCCATCTTCTGCTTTCAGGAAGAAAAAGGAAGGCCAGTGTGCCCTTCTTGCACCTGCTGCTTTTTAAGTGCTTTTCACTCAAAAGAATCAATATGCTACAGTGGCATGTTTTGAGGTGGTGTGTTCTGAACTCCTTCCCTACCCAGTATCTATACTCTCATTCTCCCTTACAAATAGAACTCCTATAGTCTGTTAAAAGAAAAACTTTAGCCCAATTAAATTTAACAGTGTTTACTTGAGCAAAGAATGATTCCACCAATCGGGCAGCCTCCCTAGCCGGAGTAGGTTCAGAGACACTTCAGCACAGCCATGTGGTGGAAGATTTATAGACATTAAAAGGAAGTGATGTACAGAAAAGGAAGTGAGGTATAGCAACAGCTGGATTGGTTACAGTCAGTGTTTCCCTTATTTGAACACGGTTTGAGCAGCTGGCCCCCTTTCATCGGCCATAACTCAGTAACTGGCACAAGAGTAGATTACAGTCTGTTTACACCTTCATTTAGGTTATAGTTTGCGACTTACAGAGAAAACTTTAGGCACAACTTAAAATATGTATGGAGGCAACTTTAGGCTAAACTTAAGTCTTGAGGATGCAATGTAACTGTCAGGCCTCTGAGCCCAAGCTAAGCCATCATATCCCCTGTGACCTGCACATATACATCCAGATGGCCTGAAGTAACTGAAGAATCACAAAAGAAGTGAAAATGGCCTGTTCCTGCCTTAACTGATGACGTTACCTTGTGAAATTCCTTCTCCTGGCTCATCCTGGCTCAAAAGCTCCCCCACTGAGCACCTGGTGACCCCCACCCCTGCCTGCCAGAGAACAACCCCCTTTGACTGTAATTTTCCTTTACCTACCCAAATCTTATAAAACGACCCCACCCCTATCTCCCTTAGCTGATGTCTTTTCGGACTCAGCCCGCCTGCACTCAGGTGAAATAAACAGCCTTGTTGCTCACACAAAGGCCTGTTTGGTGGTCTCTTCATACGGACATGAGTGAAAGTAACTGTCCAGATTACATTTCTTACAAAAGATTTTTTTCAGTCTCCTTCGCAGATGGGAGTGACCAGTGAGAAGCAGATGGAAGCCACTGGGTGTGGCTTCCAGCACAACGCTCTCAAGGTGCTGGTTCTGTTGGCAGTTAAGCCTATTACACATGCCTCTTGCTCGTTTCTGCTGCCTGGGAGAAAGACCTGAGGACAGGGGCTGGCAGCCTGAAGGTCCAAGTGCATAATAATAGCGCAGTGGAGCCAAGGGATGGACAGAACCTGGCGGTGCCACCACTCCAGCCTTGGGTGCTTTTCCCTCCTTTTCAACAGGGAGAATTAAACTTTTGTTTTTCTTATTTTAAATTTATATTTGCTCTTAAGTGGCAGGCCAGGTCTCACTAACAGCTGAACAGACAGGCCTCCGTAACCACTGTTTCAGCACTAGTTAAGTTAAATATTAAAAGCTGAAAGAGCCAGTGTCTTTATAGAAAGGCTGGAATGTAACAAAAGCCCACCAAGAGTTTTGCCCAGGCCTTTCCTGGTCCTTGAAGCATGAGAAAATAAAGAAGGAATTCTTAACAGGACCTGTTCAAGATTAAACAAGTTTTTATTGGGGGTCTGAAGAAACTCCCCCAGACCTCCACAAACAAGTTTATCGGGGGTCTGAAGGAACTGCCCAAACCTTCATGATTTAGCAGGAGACAAGATTAGGGTAATCACCTCTGGCACCTGCAGCCATCTAGATTAAGTAAATTTACTTAAATAAAGACCTTCCTTAGGACTGATCTTAGTTATAGATTAGAAGCAGTTAATCATTTACGTCTTTACACACATGCACACTTACATGTAGATAGATAGTTTAGAAGGTATATAAGTTCTGGAAAACTTTGTAATTTTGAATCGATTTGGCGATATTTTCCAGGCCTTTTCCCTGTACCCGGTTACAGAAATAAACTCTTCTTTCCCAGTTCATCATGAGAATAAGCAGCCCAACCCCTGGTTTGGCCCGGGAACACTTACAGAGGCTAAGACCCAGAAGACAGGGTCACTGTTTCTTCCACACAAACTTAGCTGCTCTTTGGAATTTTCTGGGGTGTTTTTATAAATACTAAGGCTTGTGCCTCATTTCCCCAGTGTCTGATTTCACCGACTTGGGGTGTACTCTAGGCACTGAGACTTGTAATAGCTGCCCCTGGTGACTCTAAGGTGCAGCAAATGTCAAAGACCAGGACTTGGCGACGCCAGGTCCCTGGCTGGGCTGCGGTCAAGACTGCATGACCTGCTGAAATCTCCCCAGACTGGTTAGCGCGGGAAGAGCACCTCCGGGTTATCCTTTCGTCCGGAAGCCCCGCCTTCGCCCTCGCCCCGCCTTTCCCCGGCTCGGCCACCCCTCCTTCCCGCCCAGCTGTGGCCCCGGATGACGCAAACCGGGAACAGCGGCTGAGCCTGCGCTTCGGAAGCATGGATGTGCGCCTGCGCGGCGCTAGGGCGCGGCGGGCGGTTTGAATTTTGCTTACAGAGTCCCGTCTCACCATCCTGGGCTTCCAACGGAGACTGCGGTATCCGCGGCTGGAGACCCAGCGGCGAGTAGCCTTTTGCTCCCGGACGGACTTGAGGTTGGAGTCTGTGTGTTGGGGACCCTGCCTTTGGAAGCGCCCGAGGTAGCTGCTTGGCAGCTGGGGGCCGCGGACCGCGCCGGGCTTGGGGGAGGACGGGGCTGGAGGCTGGGTTGGATGCTTTAGACCCTCCCCTTCTCTCTCACCCGCGGAGTGGGTGGGAAACTGGTTCTTTCCCATTTCTCGGCCTCCTTACCGATCCCAAACTGTAAAGCCCCAACCCCTCACAGCACAGGAAAAATGATTACCTGGGCCCATTTCTTTGACAGTGTAACACATTTTTTAAAAAATGTGTCCTTATTTTGCGTGTTTAAAGAAAATACCAATATTGTCTTTATATACAAATAGTGCGTTTTTCCTCCTGAATCCTTAAGGAAAGGACCCAGGCTTATCCCCTTTCCCCTGGTTTGGGATCCATCGATGGCCTAAGGCTCTAAGACAAGTCAGTACGGTACCGTGGTTAGAAACTGAATGTTGTAGAATTGAAAGAAATTGCTCTTGAATTTTTGTGCTTAACCTTCAAAGACATGTGATTTACTTGACATTGACCATTCTTGGATTTCGAAAGTGAACAGAAATTTGTGTGGCTTTTCTTGTTACGAATATGTTTATTTTTTTTTCCTTCAGAAGCTTAAAGGATGGCCTCCTCAGATCTGGAACAATTATGCTCTCATGTTAATGAAAAGATTGGCAATATTAAGAAAACCTTATCATTAAGAAACTGTGGTAAGTAAAACAGATTCCACTGACTTTGTATATACAAAATGCATTTTGATTATTCCACTCTGAATGATATCTTTGCTTGGTTAAGTGACTGCATCTTAGGTAATTTTAGATTTTTGCATAACGATTTTTTAAATAGTCCAATGTCATTTTGAATATTGTGGAGGATACTAAAAATGTAAGGTACATTGAACAATGAACTGAATATTCATTAGAATTATTTACTTATGTTTTTCTGAGACACATAGGCCAATGGTGAGATTTGAAGGTTATGTGGCATCCATGGTTCTACAGCTAAATAGAGATACAGTCATGCGTTCCTTAATGATGGAGATGTGTTCTGACAAAAGCGTTACATGATTTTGTCGTTGTGCAAACATCACATCATAGAATGTACGTAAATGTACACAAACCTAGATGGTACAGCCTACTACATATCTAGGCTATGTAGCCTATTGCTCCTAGGCAACAAACCCGTATAGCATGTGACTGTACTGAATACCTTAGGCAAGTGTAACACAATGGTGAGTATTTGTGTATCTAAACATAGAAAAGATACAGTAAAAGATTAAAAATGGAACACCTGTATAGGCCACTTACCATTGATGGAGCTTGCAGAACTGGAAGTTGCTGTGGGTGAGACAGTGAGTGACTGTGAGGGCCTAGGACATCACTGTATACTACTGTAGGCTTTATAAGTACTATACACTTATGCTACACTAAATTTATAAAAAATGAAAAACTTTCTTCAATAATACATTAACCTTAGCTTACTATAACTTTTTTACTTAATAAACTTCTTAGTTTGGCTTAGCTTTTTTATTCTTTTCTAATAGCTTAAAACAAATACATTGTACAGGTGTACAAAAATATTTTTATATCTTTATGAGCTTTTTTCTATTTTTTTTTTTTAACTTTTTAAAATTTTTTTGTCAAAAACGAATACACACACACACACATTAGCCTAGGCCTATGCAGGGGCAGGATCATCAACATCTGTCTTCCACATTCACATCTTGTTCCACTAGAAGGTCATCAGGGGCAGTACCACACATGGAGCAGTCATCTGTGATAACAATGCCTTCTGGAATATCTCCTGAGGGATCTGCCTGAGGCTGTTTTACAGTTAACTTTTTTTTTTTTAATAGGTAGAAGGAGTACACTCTAAAATAACAATACAAAGTATTGTATAGTAAATAACATAAACTAGTAACCATTTATTATCAATTATTATGTACTATACATAATTGTATGTGCTGTACTTTTGTAATACTGGCATTAGAGTTTGTTTACACCAGCATCACCACAAACATGTGAATAATGCATTGCACCATGATGTTATGATGGCTCCGATGTCACAAGGCAATAGGAATGTTTCAGCTCCGTTATAATCTTATGGGGCCACTGTCATATTTGTGGTCCATTGTTGACTGAATCACTGTTATGTGGCACATTATTAAAAGGCAAGTAAAAAAAACTGATGTAGAGCTCCATAGGGGTAAAAGTAGTTCATAACCCATCTTAGAGCCTGCTTTGGAGGAAGCTTATTACTCTATATCACTGGGAAATAACTAATTGAAAATGAAATGAATTATTTAAGCATCCATGAACTTGGAGATTTTAAGTATCTTTGAAAATATTTTGACGTGCTGAAATTGGATGATGCAATGAAAGTTCAGAGAAACAGATGATCCTTGTCAAATCTAAAATGTCTAGAGAATTATATACTCCCTAACCTTATCTGGGAGGGTAAAGGTTTATTGGCAGACAGAATTCCATGTGCTGGGAAGGTTGTGTTGAACTTGTATTGTAGTTTGTATTATGAATTGGTAGTTTGAAAACTTTCTCAAATATGAAATTATAATGTTAGATAGGCCATTTCGAATTATACCTCCCCTCTCAGGGACGTTGATATTCTCAGTCCTGTATTGATAACTACTAATAAAGGAGCCTCATACATTTTACAGTTTATGGTTCACATACTCTGGAAAGTTAAAGCTAAAGGGACTGTGGGTTCATCTTAAGGAGCCCCCTGACTTCACACCTGAGGAAACTGAGACTCTCGGAAGTCAGGTGGCTGGCCCAGGTCCCTCAGCTCATGAGTACTTGGTTGGGCGACAGTTTCTGTTTCTTGATTCCCATGTTAGTAGTCTTTCTATTTTGTTGCCATTTTTATTGAAGTAATTTGTAAAAGACTTTTAGATGTTTAATAATTAGTCTTGTTTAAATTCACTTTCTGAGGTTATGATTAGTCGTGGATAAACAAATATAATTTGGAGATCTATAAAACTATCAAGCCTTGAATTCACATGACCCACCAAAGCATAGGCCTGGCTGAAGCAGTCAGACCCATTAGATCCTTACACAGTTGTCAACTGTCATTTTGTATGGGGGGATAATAATTTGTGTGGCTCCATAGCCTATAAAATAAAGTCTGGTAGTTTGTTTGCTACTTTGGCTTCTGTAACTGACTAGATTACTACATATAAAACAGTGACCAGACACACATCTGTAATCCCAGCACTTTGGGAGGCCGAGGCAGGCAGATCGCTTGAGCTTAGGAGTTTGAGACCAGCCTGGTAACATAGTAAGACCCTGTCTCTACACAAAATAAAAAATGAGCCAGGTGTGGTGGCGTTTACCTGTAGTCCCAGCTATTCAGGAGGCTGAGGCAGGAGGATTGCTTGAGCCTGGTAGGTTGAGGCTGCAGTGAGCTCTGATGGTGCCACTGAACTCCAGCCTGGGTGACAGAGCAAGACCCTGTCTCAAAAAAAAAAAAAAAAAAAAAAAGTGGTAAACAACACCCTAAAATTTAGGTGACTAAAAGTTGAGATACCAGTGTATGGGGAAGAAATACTGTGTTCAACTAATTCTACTGAAATTATTCTCAGAGACATCAGTACTCTCATTTACTTATTAATTAGTTTTAGTTGTTATGAGCTGGGTGTCAAATGCAAGTAGTGCTGCTCTATTAGATAGAATGATATACTCCTCATGATGATGATGAATGGCAGTTAGCATTTACTGAGTATTACGTTCTACATGCAGGGCTAAGCCCATCTTATATGTACTTTCACCTATCTTCGCAGTAATGAGGTAGGTACTTGGTGTCTCTGACTTCAGGCCTTCTACCTGGTTCACTCTACTGCCTCCTTAATCTACAGATATTGCCAAAGTCTGCTTTTACTTATGTGTATGTCATTGTTAGATAGCTGGAAATGCAGATGGGAAGCTTCAATTATGAAGGTAGTTTTTCTTCTGTGCTTTTAATCTGCCCTTAAATTTTTTAAAAAACTACTTCTTTTATTTCTAGGGAGGAAGGGACTCTGATTTTCTCACCTAGAGAGGGGTGCTAGGAGGTGGGATTGGGACTATGAGAATATACTACTTTATAAATGTCTTATGTTTGTTTTTGCCAGGTACCCAGGGTTATCACCAGCTTGTGACTTTTTATGTTACTTTGTCTGCTTAGGGGTGGTTTTGAATAGTGTGGATAGTGTTAATATGAATTCCAAATCCATATTACAAATTCTGAAAGAGAGTTTCACCTCAACCTCACTCCCACCCCTTCCACACACACACTGAAGGGCCTGTCTAAAACATAAGCTTATTTCTCTGGTGAGTGATTACAACTTTCACTGAAAATATATTCATAAAGAAGAGTCCTAGCCTCATTTGAGATTCTCACTTCCAACACCCTGTGTTTTAAAGCCCCAAAACCTTGGATCTTATCCCTATTAAAATCAAATATATTCCATTGCTGAGATTGACAACCTCCTGTCCAGCATTGCGCCACACTCCTCAGATTAGGGCTGCTGCAGCCTCAGCTCACACACCCTGCCTAGTATGAAGGGGAACCACAGTTCCCTCTTCATATTGGAACCCCTGGAAATTTGCCTTTTTCTCATGAAAGCTTAGCTGTGGACGTAGAAGGATGCTTGTTTTACCTGGCATTTCTAAGTGTTTTAATAAGTGGAGGAATTTGCCAGAAACAAAAGACGCAGGAGAGACATTGTCCTTGCCTCTCGCCTCCTTCTGTTCCATACTACTTAGAAATGAGGTCTCAGGATTGTCCATGGAGTCATTTTCTAGGGGCTAAAGCAGTAGACCTTTTTCCACCCCTCTCTAAGGTACAGCTATCTGTTCCAAGAGTTCGCATGAGTACTTGTAGCTACTGCTTTTCTATACACTTTGTTTTCTATTTTATTTTTGTTTATAACAGGCCAGGAACCTACCTTGAAAACTGTATTAAATAAAATAGGAGATGAGATCATTGTAATAAATGAACTTCTAAATAAATTGGAATTGGAAATTCAGTATCAAGAACAAACCAACAATTCACTCAAGGTAATGTTTCTCTAATGAGGAAGCAGTAAAAAAGACAATACATACAAACTCCCTAATCATTAAGTAATTCTTAAGGATGCTTTGTTTATAATGTTTTTGGTTTATAAATTATTAATGGTACAGTATGCCATTTATGTTTTATTTTCCTAGTATAATGGAATTTGGAGCTCCACAGCTGCTACTTTCTGCTGATGGCCAGTGGAATTGAACTTTACTAGAAAGGAGAGTTTGCTAATAATTCTTGGTAGCTTTAATTTAAACAATGATGTTCTAGTAGAGTGGTATGTAAAGAACACCTGCTTTGGGTGAGGAGATATGGATTCTTACCTTGGTGGTCCTTGGTACTCTCTGCCACCCTGAGAAAGCTATTTTACCTGTTGGGGTTTCAAGATCCTCATCTGAAAAAAATAATGGATCATATTGAACTGTTTCTTAGCTCCCTTATATGTCTATATTTCTATATTTTTATAAAAGGTAATATAAGCGTTCTCAGGTAAAGAAAAACTTGAGCCTCATTCACATGCACATTTTATTCTAAACAAGCCTTCAAATTGAGTTCAGCTAATAAAAGTGCTTGTGCACTTCCTGAGGGGGAAATAATCTGTACCATAATTACCTCACATTGTTAGAGCTGGGGAATTGCTCAGTGGGATTGAACAAGGGACCTCCCTGACCCCATTCAGCCTTATAATCCTTAAAGTCTGTAAAGATTGTTCAGCTATAGGAATGGGCACGATTATGCCTATCACTCTATTAGTCAAAATGGAATTGGTATCCATGAATGTCATTCACCTCTTCAAGGAAAAGACATTATATAAATTCAAAACAGAAACCAATACCGGCATTTCAGTTCTAACCTGCCCAAGAATGTCCAGGGTTAGGTGTGGGCCTAGAGAATGCTCAACTCAGAACTGAAGGCTATTTGGAATTTCTGTTCACATTGTGATTGGGAGCCAGATGGTGGGAATCCAAAGGCACAAAATATTTTCCTTATTAAAATGTGTGTGAGTTCATAGCCTCAAGTTCTAGTAAAAGTTAGAGACCAAAACACCCCAGCTTTCAAGTAGAAATTTTCATTAAGCTGGCATGTAGGTAGCCCACAGTGGAAGTCATCCTAAAGCAGCATCTCATGCTTGCCAGCTGGGTATATTACCATGCTGTGATAATACGGTTGCTGTTACACAGGTAACACTGGGGAGCATTTGGTAAGCCAACAAAAGCAATTTATGAGAATGAAAAACATAAGTTCTTTATATATTTCTTAGTTATCTCCCAAGATTAAAGTATTTGAGAAAGACTTAACTTTAGTCCTGCTTTGTAATTGCAATGTGATTATAGTGATTGTTCTCTGAAAAAAATCCAGTAGAGAAAAATATTACCACCATCCAAAAACAGCTCTAGAAACCAATTTTTTATTGCTGGATTCATTGCTTTTTCACTTCATTCTGCATTTTCGGTACTCCAGTCAATGTGATTTTTTTTTTTTTTTTTTTTGAGACGAGCCTTTCTCTGTCGCCCAGGCTGGAGTGCAGTGGCGCGATCTCAGCTCACTGCAGCCTCCTCCTCCCAGGTTCAAGCAGTTCTCCCCCCTCAGCCTCCTGAGTAGCTGGGACTATAGGCGCGTGCCACCGCGCCCGGCTAAATTTTTGTATTTTTAGTAGAGATGGGGTTTCACAGTGTTAGTGGGGATGGTCTCGATCTCCTGACCTCATGATCCACCCGCCTTAGCCTCCCAAGGTGCTGGGATTACAGGCATGAGCCACCGCATCCAGCCACAGTCACTGTGATTATGGTTCACTGTTTTCCCTGCTCTTTAGAATATCTTAAAACACACATGGGGAGGACAGAGACTTATTTGTGAGCACTTTTAAATTTTAGGAACTCTGTGAATCTCTTGAAGAAGATTACAAAGACATAGAACATCTTAAAGAAAACATTCCTTCCCATTTGCCTCAAGTAACAGTAACCCAGAGCTGGTAAGTGTATTTATAATTATTCTTGCTATCTGGATTTATAAACCCATGAAAACAAGTTCTTCAAAGCCTTTTGTTCTTTCATGTACTTGCAGTTTTGTCAGCGATGATCTAGTTTTTTGTCACCTATACTAAAAACAGTATTTCCATGTTCACCAGTTTTCTTATCTTGGTGTCTCTGAGGAAAATCTAACACTTCTTTCCCAGTTTGCCAAGGGCAAGTCTCTCTAGCCTCTCTTTTTTCACTCATTTCTTTCCCTGAGAGCAGTTTGTCAACTGACGTTTGTTCCTTGACATTTTAGGCAGGTTAATTTTTTGTTATGAGAATAGGACATTGAGTAGTGTTCTTGATCTCTGCCTACTAGATTCTGGTAGCATCCCTCCATCCCACCCATTCATGACAGTGAAAAATGTCTCCAGACATTGCCAAATGCCTCTGAGGGCAAAATCTTCCCCGACCATTGAGAACCACTGCCTTTGGGTAAAAATAAGCTTAAGGAAGTTACCATTTTAAAAATAGCTAAAGAGGCTGGGCACAGTGGCTCACGCCTATAATCCTAGCATTTTGGGAAGCCAAGGCAGGCAGATTGCTTGAGCCCAGGAGTTTGAGACTAGCCTGGGCAACATGGTGAAACCCCACCTCTGCTAAAAATACAAAAAATTAGCCAGACACAGTGGCACACCCCTGTAGTCCCAGCTACTCAGGGAGCTGGGGCGGGAGGATTGCTTGAGTCTGGCAGGTCAAGGCTGCGGTGAGCCCTGATGGTGCTACTGCACTCCAGGCTGGGCGACAGAGTAAGATCCTGCCTCAAAATAAATAAATAAAAGCCAAAGGAACAATAAGCTTAGCTCTTTTTTCCCCTCAAATGTCCATCCTCTCTCTCTTCCCCCTTACAAGGTGTGTCTGTGCTTCTGCTTTCTCCCCGAGGCCCTAACACCTGGCTTTTGGCTGTCATTGCCACCACACCTAGGGTGGTTGAAGGTCACGAAGAGGTCAAAAATCCCTCGTCAGCCCTGGTTCTACTTCTAAGATTTCATTTTGCATACCACCTTTTTGTTTTTGAAATTCTGTTTTCTGCCCTGCCACTGTGCTTTCTTAGTTGTCAGCCCACTTCTCTGACTTGGCTGCCTCCTTTTTCTCTCCCCTTTTTTAAATTATAGATCTCTCCTACCTGCTTTACTCATTCTTACCCAACTCCACTGTTAATGCTCTCAAATGTCCAGCTCTGGCCTTGATATGACATCTAGTTCCAGCGATTTAATGGCCTGCTATTTTCTCCTCAAATTTTCCATCTTGAAGACCTGGCTCTCTTGTTTCTCTTGTTCCCCACATATCCTCCCATCACCTCGGTGAGGACTTGGCATCTTTATCCTGTCTTGCTCTTTCTCAGCCATTACCTGTCATTGGACATCCAGTAAGAATTTGATCAGGGGAATAGGAGGAATTTTCTTCTAAGCTGACTATGGCCTAGCCTCAACTTTCAGGGATAGGTGAGAGCAGAACCTTTCTGTAGTTGAAAATGGTTATTTTCAGCTGATAAACACAGCAGGGCATAAGGGAGCCAATCAGGTGCTTCCTCAACACATGGTCAAGACAAACAAGTACAGGTACGATTCAGCCAGTCTCACAGTGGAATCTCATATGTTAGGATTCACAGAAGGATTATCATGCATTGGGCATCTTTATCTTGACAGCGTGCAGGGTGGCCGAGTCACACCACCTCAGTGAGGCTGGTTGCCATCTGTGTCTGGCATTTGACTGTCATCTTGGGATCTTGCTTCCTGCCTTTCTGGGGATTCCCTTGGCTTGCTCCTGAGGCCATCCTCCCACTCATAATTCCAGGGCTTTGCTTAACTTCTAAGCTTTATATTATGTTACATTTCTTGTTACCTTTTTATTATACAAATAATACATGTTGCTAGAAAGTGTTTGTTGTCAGAAAATAAAACTCATCTGTAATTTACCATTCAGATAAGATAGGGTATAGCTTTCCAGATTTTACTTAACTACACATAATAACAGGTATAAGAAATATTACAGGTATTTCTTATACCTGTTATTATGTGTAGTTATAGCAGCCCCCTACTGTTTCTTATATCTGGTGTCGTCTTTCCTATGTCTTGACTTGCTGCTGGCAACATCCCTGGCAGTTAAGGAACCTAGGAGCTATAGTGTGTTTCTAGACTTTGTTGCTAGTGGGACAGGAGCTATATTAGTCGGCTTCTCACTCGCTGTAAAAATTGGGCAGATTGAATCCAGGGGTGACCCATGATCATTGCTGGCAACTAAAATGACTCCGCAATACACAGGGACTGACATGAGCAACCATCAGGATAAATTAGAATAAATAGAAGTCTAAGATAACTGATGTTTCCAGATTCAGAGTTAGGGACATCAGGAAGACAAGCTGTTAAGGGGTTAAGAGAAGCTATTAAGCCGTAAAGCTGTTAACTTACTGACTTTGAGGAGCTGGTGGGACAACTGATGAAGATATCATGTTACACGTAAATAAATGTAGCTATATTACTGAAGATTTGGGAACTTAATTTTTCAACATTTCCTTCACCGTTTAGATGTTCATGAACAATAGACATAGGGATAGAAAAAAATGTTGGCAATAAGATTATAACAGGATGAGTTACGTATTTAATATTATTTTCAGTTGGGAAAACTGTCAGTATGCTGCTTATTTCTGACAATTGCCTGTATGTATGTACATCTGTATTCTGTAGTGTTAAGGGATCAGATCTTGATCCTGAAGAACCAATCAAAGTTGAGGAACCTGAACCCGTAAAGAAGCCTCCCAAAGAGCAAAGAAGTATTAAGGAAATGCCGTTTATAACTTGTGATGAGTTCAATGGTGTTCCTTCGTAAGTATTTAAGATAAATAATGTTCAACCCCTTAATAAACATAAATGATCGTTTAAATCATAAAGCTTAATTATATTAATTGTAATATGCTATGTTCAAATATTGATCTTTTTAAAAAGTTTCACATTATACTATGAAAAATGCAGTAAATTTTTTGAAGATTTTTGTTGTGAAACCCCTTCATAGAGAGATCTAGAGATGGATCAATTCATTGCTTAAGTCCTCTCTTGGACCTTTTTGTGTTACAGATTTACCAATCATATTATAGAAGTAGCCTCAGTTTTGTGGTAATTTTAAGGAAATCGAGTGTGTTGTGTAGAATTGAGAATGAGAATGGACAGCGTTGTGTTTGGTTTCCGTTTGTGCATTGCACCCCGCACTTGTTTGAGCCTGTGCTATATTCCAGGCCCTGGGTCACTCAGAATAGAGGAATGAATAAGACAAAATGCTTCCCCCAAAGGCGGGGGGGGGGGGGCGGGTCTCCCTTGCCTTTTACATATGGCAATAATGGGGAACCAATTATGAAAATCAACATTTTTAAACTCATAATTCCAGGGCTTTGCTTAACTTCTAAGCTTCATGTTATGTTACATTTCTTGTTACCTTTTTATTATACGAATAATACATGTTACTAGAAAGTGTTTGTTGTCAGAAAGTAAAACTCATCTGTAATTCTACCATTAGATAAGATAGGGTATAGCTTTCCAGATTTTATTTGACTATACATATGTAACAGGTATTTCTTATACCTGTTATTATAGCAATGTAGTTATACTGTAAATACAACTTACTATCCTTTTATTGTGATAATTTTTCTATCATTAATAGTCATATAATATATAGCTATCCAATAACTTGTAGCATTTCCTCATTACGTATTTGGGTTGACTTTATTGTTACAAATAATGGTACAATGAAATATCTTTTAGACAAGGCTGTTTTGCAATTTTTTTATTTCCTTGGGATAGAGTCTTAGGAGGAGAGTCCCTGAGGCAAAGATCATGATTATTTTGCTTTCTAGAGAGTTTTTCATACCAGTTTGTTTTGGTTGTTGTTTTATTTAATAAAGTATATTTCTTAGAACCTTTGTTAGGTTTACAGAAAAATTGAGCAGATAGTACAGTGTTCTCATACCGCTTCTCCCCTGCACACAGTTTTCCCTAGTAACAGAGCATTGGTATGACATATCTGTTACAGTTGTCAAACCAATATTGATACATTACTATTAATTACCATCCTTATCTATGTTAGGATTTATTCTGTGTTGTACCATCTATGGGTTTTGACAAATGTATAATGTCATGTGTCTACCATTACGGTATCATACAGAAGAATTTCACTATCCTAAAAAGTTTCACTGTCCTAAAAGTGCCTTGTATCCCACCTCTTTCTATCTCCCACTGAACCCCAGAATGTTATATGGTTAGAGTCATACAGTATGTAGCCTTCTCTGACTGGCTTCTTTTACTTAGAAATAAGGATTTATGATCCCTTGTACCTTTTTGTGGTTTGATAGCTCATTTCTTTTTAACACTAAATAGTACTCCATTGTATGGATGTATTGGTTTGTTTATTCATTCACCTATTGAAGCAATCTTAGTTCCTTCCAGTTTGGTGCAACTATGAATAAAGCGCTAAAAACATTCATGTGCAGGTTTCATGTAGACATAAGTTTTCAACTCATTTGGGTAAATACTTAGGAGTGTAACTGCTGAGTCATATAAGAGTATGTTCAGTTTTGTAAAAACCTGCCAATGGCTATACCATTTTGCATTCCCACCAGCAATGACAGAACATTCCTCTTGCTCCACATACTCTTTATCATTTGGTATTGTCAGTGTTCTGGATTTTAGCCACTCTAATAGGTGTATAGTGGTATCTAATTATTTTACTTTACAATTCCCTAGTGACATTTGACATTGAGCATCTTTTCAGCAAGTACTGCAGTCCTCTGCTCTACCAGCTGAGCTACTGAAGGGAGCGCTGAGCATCTTTTCATATTGATATACTTATTTTCCATTTGCATATCTTCTTTGATGAGATATCTGTTCAGGTCTTGAGCCTGTTTTTAAAGTGGGTTGTTTGTTTTCTTCTCATTGAATTTTAAGAGTTCTTTGCATATCTTTCTTCCTCTCTAGTAGTCTCATTACCTGTATGTTATACTTTTTTTTGATTGCCTCACAGTTCTTGGGTTTTCTGTTCTTTTTTGTATTTCTCTTTGCATTTTAGTTTGGGAAGTATCTATTGACGTTATCTATTGATGTATCTTCAAGTTCGCTGATTCTTTCGTTAGCTGAGTCTAGTCTGCTGATGGAGCCCATCAAAGGCATTCTTCATTTCTCTTAGAGTTCTTTATTTCTAGCATTTCCTTTTGATTCTTCTGTAGCGTTTCCATCTCTGCTTTGTCTGTCTATTCTTGCATTTTATCCTTTTTCCATTAGAGTCCTTAGCATATTAAACATAGTTATTTGAGTTAGTGGTTTGATACTTCCAAAATCTCTGTCATTTCTCAATCTGCTTCTGATGCTTGTGATGCTCTCAGCCTGTATTTTTATCTTATGCCTAGTAATTTTTGTTGAAAGCTGGACAAGATGTGTCTGGATAATAGCAACTGAAGTAAATAGGCTTTTAGTGTGAGATTTTATGTTGATATGTCTAGGAGCTGGGCTATGTTTAATGGTTGCTACAGTTGTAAATGTTAGAAGCTTCAATTTCTTCTAGTTCCCATTTCTTTTGTTTTGATTTGTTTTGTTTTTGAGATGGAGTCTTGCTCTGTCGCCCAGGCTGGAGTGCACTGGCACGATCTCAGCTCACTGCAAGCTCCGCCTCCCAGGTTCACGCCATTCTCCTGCCTCAGCCTCCAGAGTAGCTAGGACTACAGGCGCCTGCCGCCACCATGCCAGGCTAATTTTTTGTATTTTTAGTAGAGACGGGGTTTCACCATGTTAGCCAGGATGGTCTTGATCTCCTGACCTCGTGATCCACCCGCCTCAGCCTCCCAAAGTGCTGGGATTACAGGCATGAGCCACTGTGCCTGGCCCTAGTTCCCATTTCTTTTGTCTCCTCTGTTGTCTTTGGGTTTCCTTAGAAATTTTTTCTTAATAGATTCTGTGTCTTATAGCTCGCTAAGTGTTAGTTCACTAATACGTTCCTGTAACCTTGTTGTAGTGGTGGTAAGGTGTTGGAGAGGAGAAGCATTCTATAATCTTATGATTAAATCTCAGGCTTTTTAGGGGTACTGCATCTCTGGCCTGTGACCTTCTAAGGTGTTTCTTAGCTAGACGGGGCTGAAATCATCTAACTACCCTTCCCCTAGGTCAGATAAGGTTCTGGTCAAGTAGTTTTCCTTGAGGGCAGGTCTTTGTTTTGGATAACAGAACTGCTCTACTTTTCCCTGGCCTATTTCAAAATAATTACTTTTTCCTTCCTCTTGCTGATGCTCAAGAGAATTTTTCTCTGATCTTCATTTTGAAAACTTGGGGGGAAGGCAGGGGTGGTTCCTGGAAGTAAAACTCATGGAAGTATGGGGGGCTCCCTAAACTGGATCCCCAGGAGTTTTTAACTTTCAAGCTAGTTCAAACTGAGCCTTAGCAGTTTGTCCGTTACTATTTAAATGTTCCTACAGTTACTCACTCCAGTGGCTTCTGTCCCTAGGAAGCTGTCATTCTCTGCATTTGTTTGTCTCTCCTGTTTTGGGGGCAGTGTTTGGCCCTGTGACCTCAATTCTCTGAGAAGAGTTACCAGCTTTCAGTTTGCTCTTGTTGTGAGGATGGGAGTGACAGTTTCCAAGCTCTTGACACGTCAGAGTGCTACATACCAGTTTTTACTCCTGTTGGTAGTGTGTGAGAAAGCCCAACCTAATCTTACACCTGCTAGTGTTACCTCCTACTTAAAAATTGCTACCAATTAGCCACTTGAAAAATACCTGGCTCTTTCACAACTCCAAGACTAGTGATGACGTTGACATTGGTCTTTAGTCTTTTTCTGGGGGGGGAGAGAGGGTTATTTTGTCATTTCCTTTACCTTTTTTTTTTTTTTTTTTTTTTTTTTTTTTTTTTTTTTACTACTTTTTTTGTTTTTGAGACAGTCTCACTCTGTCCCACAGGCTGGAGTGCAGTGGCATGATCTCGGCTCACTGCAACCTCTGCCTCCTGGGCTGAAGCAATTCTCATGGTTCAGCCTCCCAAGTAGCTGGACCACAGGCGTGTGCCACCACACCCAGCTAATTTTTCTATTTTTAGTAGAGATGGGGTTTCAGCCATGTTGGCCAGGCTGGTCTCAAACTCCTGACCTCAAGTGATCCACCTGCCTCGGCCTCCCAAAGTGCTGAGATTACAGGTGTGAGCCACCAAACTAGCAGTCATTTCCTTTATTGACAGCTTTATTTTCATGAAAACTGTTTGATGCTCTGATGCTATTCAGCTTTGATCTTTGTTATTGTTGCTCATTGGCTGAGCTAATGTGAAGAGCTAATGTGGCTGTGAGGAACAGTGGAGTAAAGGATTTTTGGAAAATGCTTCCATGAAGAGCTATTGGAAGGAAATTAGAATGGTCATGGTAGAGTATTCATTTTTCAACTAGGGGTTATTTAATGAATGAGAAATGAAGTTAGAAGATTAGGGTGAAAAAATCATGTTTTCCAAGCATAGAGTTTTTATTTACTTTAAAACAAATGGTGCTGAGAGTAGAGTTAAAGTGGAAAACATTGAAGGAGATTAGGGATGACTATTGAGGAAATCAAGGTGGTAGTTGAGAAGATTTGAAGGAATACGTAAGTGCATTGTGGAGAGCTGGGGTATAAGAGTTTGTAGAAATCGTGGTTAGAAAAAACAGGACAGCAAAAATGAATTTCGAAAAGAGAGGAATAATGAAAATGAGTGTTTTTTTGGAAATATGAACATTTTCTTTGAAATAAACTTCTATATCATTGTATCAAGGAAGTTTTGACTAGAAAGCTGCTACTTTGAATAGAAGTGAAGGACAGATCTTAACCTACTGAACTTACAATTTGTTGAAGAGACAAATTGAAGCAGATCATCAAGTTTTGTTTTTGGTGTGTTCAAAACATTCAAAATTGAGAGTCTCCTGTTTTTATATTGTAAGACTCCATGGTGACTGGGAAGACGGACAAGCGGGAGGTTGAAGAGTAGAATTCAGAGTGAAAGAGAGTGCTCTAAGGGAACTTGAGCTAGGGCATAGAAAACATCATGGCTCTGCTTTGGTTCTCCTCTGCCCAGGCAGCTTCCAGTCACTCACTCCTGTATATCCCCTACCCCATCAGTTCTCCTTTGTCTTAATTTTCATTGTCAACTTTGTTGTGGTCTTCTTTGTTGCCCTTCATCTTCCCTTCCTCCTCCTCCTTTTTTTCTCTTTCTTTCTCTGAACAAGTAATAGTTTTTGCATAGCACCAGAGTGCTATAAGTTGTATAATTTATTAATATTTAAGTTTTTCCTTTGCTCACATTTAAAAATGTTTAAATAAACTGATATGTTGCAGTTAATCAGTCCATTTGAATCAGAATTTGAGAGCTTATTTAAAATTATAATATCAGTTCCCCATAGGTAAACAATAGAGGTTAATAATTAGAGAAGGTAAGCACCGATATGTTGTCATCTCTATTTAATTATTCAGCTGTCTCGTTTATTTGGAAGTTGATATAAGATTGTTTTTATAAAGAGTACTGTAGTTTTACTGTTGTACAAAGTCATCATACTTATGTTTTTCAAGGAAAGTAATTTTGTATGATGATTCTTTAAAACAATAATTAGCCATATACTTTTTTACAGGTACATGAAATCCCGCTTAACCTATGATCAAATTAATGATGTTATTAAAGAAATCAACAAGGCAGTAATTAGTAAATATAAAATCCTACATCAGCCAAAAAAGTCTATGAATTCTGTGACCAGAAATCTCTATCACAGATTTATTGATGAAGAAACGAAGGATACCAAAGGTAAAATGGCAGCATATATGTGTGTACATGTGAACTGTTCAGAGTATAACTAAATCACGAGAAATGTAGCTAGTTCTAGAAAATTCTAAATCTAGAATGTTAATTCCCAACCAGGAGCAGTTATCCTACCAGGGGACATTTTAACATGTCTGGAGACATTTTTGGTTGTTACAGCTGGGTGCTCCTGGCATCTAGTAGGTAAAGGCCAGGGATGCTGCTATAACAGCCGGCAGTGCACAGGATAGCACCCACAAAATAAATTCTCTGGCTCACAGTGTCTGTAGTGCTGAGCCTGAGAAACATTGCTTTAGAGTCTATTGTGAAACTATGCCCAATGTTTTAGGAAATTGAATAGTAATGATAATAGCTAGTCCTGTTGATATAGCTACTTACTGTATGGCAGAGAGTGTGCCAAGAGCTTCAATCCTTTCAACACCCGTATCACTTACTATTATTACTCCCAATTTGCAGCCTAGGCAAAGAGAGCTTAACTTACTTGTCCAAGGTCATCCAGTTAAATGATAACACTGTTACGGGTTTTATTCTTATAACCACTATGTCACATTGCCTCTTGAAAAGTGAATTGTTCAAGCGATACCAACAGATAGCTAGTGACCTAATAAATATCATGCATGCAACTTCTGTTGATAGAATAATTATTATTTTAGCAAGAATACTAGTTCTTGGTTTTATTGGATACTAACAGTAAAAACGATTAATACCATTCATATTCACAACTTAATGTATTAAAGACTCTTTTTCAAGTTGGCCTTATAAAAATTGGCACTAATATCTTTATTTTTAGGTCGTTATTTTATAGTGGAAGCTGACATAAAGGAGTTCACAACTTTGAAAGCTGACAAGAAGTTTCACGTGTTACTGAATATTTTACGACACTGCCGGAGGCTATCAGAGGTCCGAGGGGGAGGACTTACTCGTTATGTTATAACCTGAGTCCCTTGTGAACTTTTGAACATACCAACAGGGTATAGAGTATAGAGGCTATTTCTATAATTTTCTTATATATAATTTTTTTAACTTTTAATCTTTTCTATTTCCTTTTTTTTTTTTTTGAGACAGGATCTTGCTTTGTCACCCAGGGGCTTGCTTTGTCACGCAGGCTAGAGTGCAGTGGCGCAAACATGGCTCACTGCAGCCTCAACCTCCCAGGCTCAAGTGATCCTCCCACCTCAGCCCCCTGAATGGCTGGGACTACAAGCGTGCGCCACCATGCCTGGCTAATTTTTGTATTTTTTGGAGAGACGGGGTTTCACCATGTTGCCTAGGCTGGTCTTGAGCTCCTGAGCTCAAACAATCCACCCTCCTCAGCCTCCCAAAGTGCTGGGATTACAGGCTTGAGCCACCACACCTGACCTATTCTTATTTCTTATAAAAATAAAACTTTTTTAGATAAAGCTTATTTCTTTTTCTTTCTTTTTTTTTTTTTTGAGACAGTCTCGCTCTTTCACCCAGGCCGGACTGCAGCAGCACTATCTCGGCTCACTGCAAACTCTGCCTCCCAGGTTCACGCCATCCTCCTGCCTCAGCCTCCCGAGTAGCTGGGACTACAGGCACCTGCCACCACGCCCAGCTAATTTTTTGTATTTTTAGTAGAGACGGGGTTTCACCGTGTTAGCCAGGATGGTCTCGATCTCCTGACCTCATGATCCGCCCACCTCGGCCTCCCAAAGTGCTGGGATTACAGGCGTGAGTCACCGTGCCCGGCCAACTTATATATTTTCAAGATTCACCTCCTCTCACCAAATATTTAACTACCTGCTGAATACGCCTCTGTACTAGGCACATAATGGAACTAAAAAATGCTCATGTCCAGTTTTTGTGTTGAGTGGACAATGCTGCAGACCCTAATAAGATTGGGTTCAGATCGGCATGTGCCTGTAGTCCCAGCTACTCAGGAGAATTGCTTGAACCTAGGAGGTGGAGGTTGCAGTGAGCCGAGATCATGCCACTGCACTCCAGTCTGGGCAACAGAGCGAGACTCTATCTCAGAAAAAAAGAAAAAAAGATTGGGTACAGATGTGATATTGGAAGAAAAAGATCAAGATGATGAGGTTAGGATACCCAGGCCCTTTGGACTTAAAGATCACTAGTGTCTAAATTCCATCGATGGCATTTCAGTCTATAGGTAAACTTCCTGGAAGCTGGATTTGGAGACAGTTTATCATCTGATTATTGGGCTTTCGTATAGGTCCTTAGGGAGCAGCTTACCTGAAATGCGTTTAGTGTACACCAGTCTGTAAACTTCAACCTGTAATGAAAGTGTAATAAATGTACATTGAGTTGATGTGATGTGATACAATAAGAAATATATATTTGATCTTCCTATCTAGTTCCTTGTTCAGAGCTCCTAAAACCCTTGTAATTTCCAAAGTGATGGAGTACATCTTTTGTTCTAGTATTTGGTCTTTGACCCCAGTTCCTGACACAAAGCTCCTAAATTCCTTTAAATTTCCTAGTGATAGGAGAATTTTTTGTTCTAATGAGGTAACTCTTGATGGGCACATGGATAACTCAGGATGGGGGCTGCTCACAAAGACCACATCATGATTGGAAGTTTCAAACTTTCAGTCTCCCACCTCCAGAGAGGGGAGAGGGGCTGAAGATTTGTGTCAATAATCCATCAGGCCTATGTCAACAAGACATAATCCGTTAACTATGGAGTTCAGGGAGCTTCAGGGTTGGCAAACATTTTGATGTGCCAGGAAGGTGACGCACTCCAGCTTTATGAAGTCAGCAAGTCCTGTGCTCAGGATGCTTCTGGACCTTGCCCCAGGTACCCCTTCATCTGGCTGTCGTTCATCTGTATCCTTTGTAGTAGCCTTAAAATAAACTGGTAAACACAAGTAAAGCATTTCCCTGAGTTCTGTATTGCCATATCAAATTATCAAACCTGAGGAGGGGGTTGTGGGAACCCCCATGTGTAGCCATGTTGGACAGAAGTATGGGCAACCTGGGGACCTGCTAGTTGTGATTGGTGTTTGAAGTTGGGGACGGTTTTATGGGACTGAGCCCTTAAATCTGTGGGGTCTGCATCAACTCTAGGTATTTAGTGTCAGAATTGAATTAAATATGGGATACTCTGTTGGTGTCTAGAGAGTTGGAAAATTGGTTGGGATGGGGAAAAAAACCCCACACATTTGGTGTCAGAAATATTATGTGAATGTAGTATAGAAGAAAACAGGCTTTTCCCTTGTTGGTGAAAAAGATGATAAAATAATGTGTGGGTAGGTTGATAATAGTCAAGAAAAATGGGCAATGGGATTGTAAGAACTTAGCCATGTTTCTCTCACGCACCTGGGGAGACTGGTCTGTCTATGTCTGTGCCATCTGCTTGGCAGGCTTGTCCCTGTAGCAGAGAAAAAATGTGTCTCACCAAGCCTGTGGCCTGGTTAACACCATCACTGTGATGAACACACAGACACTGCATATTTACTGTTATCCTTTTGTTTTCCTTAATTTAAATACAGGCATGTTTAATTTTTCATGCCTCAACTTAAGTGAAAATAATGGCATTATTCTTTATTTTAAGTATTGTTTGATTTTTGATATGGTTTGGCTGTGCCCCTACCCAAATCTCACCTTGAATTGTAATAATCCCTATGTGTCAAGGGCAGGGCCAGGTGGAGATAATTGAATCACGGGGGTGGTTTTCCCCATGCTGTTCTCATGGTGTAGTTAATGAGTCTCACGCGATCTGATAGTTTTATAAATGGGACTTCCCCTGCACAAGCTCTCTTGCCTGCTGCCATGTAAGACATGACTTGGCTCCTCATTTGCCTTCCGCCATGGTTGTGAGGTCTCCCCAGCCATGAGGAACTGTGAGTCCATTAAACCTCTTTCCTTTATAAATTACCTATTCTTGGGTATGTCTTTATTAGCAGTGTGAGAACAGACTAATACAATTTTTCTTTTTCTCTTCTTCTCCTCCTTTTCCTCCTTCTCTTTCTTCTCCTCCTCCTCCTTCTCTTCCTTTTCCTTCTCCCTCTCCTCTTCCTCCTTCTTCCCCTTCTCCTCCTCCTCCTCCTTCTTCTTCTTCGTCTTTGTCTTTATCTTCTTCTTCTTGCCAGAATCTCACTCTGATGTCCAGGCTGGAGTACAGTGGTGTGATATTGGTTCACTGCCTCCACCTCCCAGGTTGAAGCCATCCTCCCACATCAGCCTCCCAAACAGGTGCATGCCACCATGCCTGGCTTTTTTTTTATTTTGTATTTTTTGTAGAGACAGAGTCTTGCTATGTTGCCCAGGCTAGTCTTGAACTCCCGGGCTAAAGCAATCACCCTCGGCCTTCCAAAGTGTCGGGATTATAGGCGTGAGCCACCTCACCCAGCCCATAGATGGTTTTAATAAGGATTCTGTGGTTATAAGAGTGTGGGATGTGCTTAGTTAAGATAAGCAGATTTTATTATTTCATGACTTCTGAAGTCCTTCATCTTACCCATTTATTTTCTAAATCTCCAACAGAGACAGGCTGTGTAGTGGAGCACACATTCTACTTGTGGAGAGTTACTTCCATTACCTCTTTCATTATTTCTGAGGAATACATATTCATATCTCTGGGCTCCATGAAATATGTTTTGGGAACATAAAGCAATCTGTTTTGCTTTATGACATAAAGCAACCTGACATAAAGCAATCTGTTTTGAAGCCCCACTCGTTTTTATTAATGAAATGTCATTACACAATCTTATTAGTAAATATATGTATGTAAAAGACATTTATTGAGGCAGTGTAATGGACTTTGGGGTGAGAAGGCTAACCAGAGTTCAAATCCTGGTTATGCTACTGACACGCAGTACAAGCTTCAGTTAGTTAATCTCTTAGAACCACAGTCTTCTTATCTTCTGTAACAAGATAATCACGGCAGTCACCTGGTTGCCCTTGCTGACTCCACTTGGGGGTAGGTGAGAGAAGTACTGGTGAAACTTGAGAGTGCAATTAAAGGGAGATGGATATCCTAAAAACCAGCCCAACTGAAGCAGGAAAATAGGGTCTGGAGGCAAGGAACATAAGGCTGATTCACACTTCAGCTATGACAGGAAATATCCTCTCCATAGGGCGTAGGCCAAGTAAATGATTTTATCACTTCATCCTCTCCATTTACATAGGGCATACCCCAAGTAGAGGGTATGTAAACTCCCCAGAATTCTGGTACGGGGCCTTTGAGTCCCTGTGCTCAGACCCGCTCCCACACTGTGGAGTGTACTTTCATTTTCAATAAAACTATTTATTCCTTCCTTGCTTTGTGCATTTTGTCCAATTCTTTGTTCAAGATGCCAAGAACCTGGACACCTTCCACCATTAACACGATGCCTCTTCAGCCATCAAGCTTGATAAAGTGCCCAGTGACAGTGACACTACAGTGTGATAAGAGGAGAGAGGGGAGCTAGTACAAGGACAGTCTGGGCCGGGCGCGGTGGGTCACGCCTGTAATCCCAGCACTTTGGGAGGCCAAGGTGGGCGGATCACCTGAGGTCGGGAGTTCGAGACCAGCCTGACCAACATGGAGAAACCCCATCTCTACTAAAAAAAAAATACAAAAAATTAGCCGGGCGTGGTGGCGCATGCCTGTAATCCCAGCTACTCAGGAGGCTGAGGCAGGAGAATCACTTGAACCTGGGAGGCAGAGGTTGCGATGAGACGAGATTGCACCATTGCGCTCCAGCCTGGGCGACAAGAACGAAACTGCCTCAAAAAAAAAAAAAAAAAAAAGGACAGTCTGCATCCCTTTGGCAGGGCAAGTTCCTGCCAGATGTCTGAACAGCACATGGACTTCTCTGCTTAAAGCGTCTTGCTGTGGATCCTGTGGACTGGTTTAAACATACTGCCAACCTCCTCCAGGAAGACTGCCTGTTGGGCAAGGGTCCCCTGGGTGTAAGCTGATATGGAAGGGATAAGACGGGGTTTCTTGCCTCAGGGGCTGTGCAAGGGAGGCCGCTGCTTAGAGGCAAGGAGAGGGCTCAAACCTGCTGTTGAGGTAGAGATTTCCTGAAAGAAAAGATGGTAGCAATCACTTCATGAATAGTCACTATGTTCCCAGAAGGTCTGAGTCCTGAGGACCTTCCTCTGGAGCCTCAGTAAATTTACTTAATCTAAATGGGTCCAGGTGCTGGGGTAATTACCCTTATCTTGTCTCCTGCTAAATTACAGAGGTTTGGGGAGTTCCTTCACACCCCCAATAAACTTGTTTGTGGAGGCCAGGGGAGTTTCTTCAGACCCACAGTAAAACTTGTTTAATCCTAAATGTGTCCTATTAAGAATTGCTTCGTTATTTTGTCATGCTTTAAGGCCCAGGAAAGGCCAAGGCAAAACTCTTGGTGGGCTTTTGTTACATCCCAGCCTTTGTATAAGGGCACTAGCTTTTAATATTCAACTTAACCACTCGGTACTGAAACAGTTATTATGGAGGCCTGCGTTAGTGAGACCTGGCCTGCCACAACTTAGGGAGAAAAGATTTTTTTGTCTTTTAACATTTTGATTATGATGTATTTGGATGTTGATGGTCTTGTATTTGTCCTACTTGGAGTTCTCTGAGCTTCTTGATACGCGAATTAATGGTTTTTAATTAAATTTGGGAAGTTCTCAGCTATTTCTTTTAATTTCTGTGTGTGTGCGCGCGTGCTCCTTTTCAGAGGAGGTGCCAGTTGGGCTTCCTGGGTCGACTTGGGGCTCAGAAAGCTGTGAAACTCACTCATTTCCTGCATCAGGACTTACTTTGGTCCTGGATGAATAATACTGAAGATATATGCTTAAAATATTCCTAACATCAGAATTTGTGCCCGTGTTTTCTTCCCCAAGAAAGCTATAAACAGCAAAAATTTTGATGTAAGCTTCCCTGTGTCCTCCCTCTCTCCCTTCCCCCTCCCCTGAAACGAAAAGGAATGTTAAAAGCCTGTTTTTCTGTGACCCGCAGAGGCAGACCATATCTATGCTCCCAATTCCAATTCCTTTTAAACACAATTTGTAAACTCCCGTGAGATCCTGTCTCTTTTGCCATGTCGCTGTAAGGTCATAAAGTAGATAAAACAAGTTACAATTCCAGTTTTCCTCAAGATCTGAGACATGTTCATTGTCTTTGTTTCTCGCTCTGGTAACATCTTCCCGCGGCACGTATTTCCCGCCTTAAAGAGTTTAAAAGATGATCGAGAAATCTAACACTGGCTACCCGTTCGGGACCCCTTCCACGCTGTGGAAGCTTTATACTCTCACTGCTCAATAAAGCCTACAGCTTTTTTTTTCTCTCTGTCCGATCCGTGTCTCTCTCTTGCCGCAGGCTGCCACCACACCAATTCTTTGGCGTGGCTAAGGCAAGAACCTTTTGGTGTTACACTTTCTTTCCACTCCTGTACTTGCATTACAAATATGTTGGTGCACTTAATGGTGCCCCGCTTTTCTCTGAAGCTCTGCTCATTTGTCTTTATTTTCCCTCCTATTATTTCTATTCTTTCTCTGTATTCTTCAAATATATGATCTCTATTGATCTATCTTCAAGTTTGCCGATTCTTTCTTTGGTTCCTGTTTTTGTGCTTTTAAATTCCAGAATTTTCATTTGGTTCTTTCTTACAACTTCTATCTTTGTATTGATATTCTGTATTTGATGAGACATTGTCATTAGGCTTCCTTTAAACATGGTTCCCTTTAGATCTTTGAACACATGTATAACAGCTGCAGTGATTTGGCTGAGCTAGTTCAATGATTTGACTATCTTCTTTCCTGATCTTCCCATTGAGCTTCTAGCAGGTCTGCCTCGGTTGGTATCTCACATGGCTGTTAGCCTCCATTCATTGCTAGGTGATTGGTCTGTAGTTCTTGACAGTGCCCTGGGCCATAAATAGCTCTACAGTCTGATTCGGTTGCAGTCAAGTCCCTTGGCAGGGGCAGGGTATTGCTAGTCTTTGAGACTTGCTTCCACTCCCTGTGGACTGAACCTCTGTAGTATGGAGTAGGAGCTGGGGGAAAAGGAGGAACAGTTTTTCACCAGCTGCCCCATCCAGATCCTGTCTATGGAGCAGGAGCCATGGATGTGGGGTAGGGAGTAGCGTCAGGAACGGGTATCATCAGCCACCTATTTCTCTGCTGTGATTTGCAAGGAACTAGTTTTTCAGTCTCCCTTACCAAATGGCTTCTGACTGGGTTTAGCCAGTAGGAAGTGCTAGTGGAAGATTGGCATGTTGGAGAGGGGGAGAAGCCAGAAATTTCATCCTGTCTCGCTTTGCTTTGGGTTGGTATGCTTGGCAGGCTGTGTCTCCTGTGTGGCACTGACTACTCCAACCAGCCCTCTTTTTGTGGTTCCATTTCCCACTGGGCAATGGGAAATCATGCAGTGTAATTCTCCACTCTGTAGGTTGAAACTATAGTTGTAGCTTTATCTGGATGGCCTGGCAAATAGCCTCTAGTGATACCACTTTCTCCCATAATCCCTTCTGTCTTAGTGTTCCCAGACCACACTGAGGGCCGGGCTCCTATTTCTCGTGGCCCAATAACGAGATGCAGATGGACTGGGGAGGAAGGGAGTTTTTATTTCTGCAACCAGTTACAGGGAGAAGGCCTGGAAATTATCACCAGACAAACTCAAAATTACGAAGTTTTCCAGAGCTTATATACCTTCTAAGCTATATGTCTATATGTAAGTGTGCATTCATCTAAAGACATAAGTGATTAACTTCTTTTAATCTATACCTAAGGTCTGAGTCTTGAAGACCTTCCTCTGGAGCCTCAGTAAATTTGCTTAATCTAAATGGGTCCAGGTGCTGGGGCAATTACCCTTATATTGTCTCCTGCTAAATCTTGGCGGTTTGGGGAGTTTCTTCAGACCCCCAATAAACTCGTTTGTGGAGGCCTGGGGAGTTTCTTTACACTCACAATAAAACCTGTTTAATCATGCTTTAAGGTACAGGAAAAGCCTGGGCAAAACTCTTGGTGGGCTTTTGTTACATTCTAGCCTTGTTTTGGGGTACCGGCTCTTTCAGCTTTTAATATTTAATGTAGCCAGTCAGTCAGTGCTGAAACAGTTGTTACGGAGGCCTGCGTTAGTGAGACCCGGCCTGCCACATTAGTATAGTAGTAGTGTCTTGCTGTAACCTCTTAGTCACTTCACTATGTGATACCTTACCTTGTTTTAATATGAACAGACTCTCCCTTAGCTGAGAAAGCTGGACAGACTCCATTTGGCTCCTTCATTTGCAAGACATCAAGGGCTCCTTACCCACCCCCTTCCTCAAGGACTTGTGCAAGCTGACTCCCAGCACATCAAAGAGTGCAATTAGCCAATAAGGTACTGTGGCAAGCTATGTCCACAGTTCCCAGAAATTTGCCCAAGTGATAGTACCCTAAGCCCCCGCGTTTGTGTCTGGTACATAGCAGCCAAAGCCCTCGCACCTATCACCTTGTGATGGATTTAAAGCCCTTGCACCTGGAACTGTTTGTTTTCCTGTAACCATTTGTCTTTTTAACTTTTTTTGCCTGTTTTACTTCTGTAAGATTGCTACAGCTAGGCTCCCCCTCCCCTCTCTAAACCAAAGTATAAAAGAAAATCCAGCCCCTTCGGGGCCGAGAGAATTTTGAGGGCTAGCCATCTCTCGGTCGCCAGCTAATAAAGGACTCCTGAATTAATCTCAAAGTGTAGCGTTTCTCCATAACTCGCTTGGTTACAACATTTGGAGGCCTCAGCGAGATATTCACCACTGGGTGAGAGCTGGACTCATTCCAGGCTCCCCCGGACAGACGGCGGACTTATAGGGGAGGTGCCACCTGAAGACATTCCAGGGCCCCATAAGACCCCGTCTTCCGGAGGGGAATGGATCGACCACTGGTGTGTGCCCACAAAAATTCAACTCCTGAGTCCTCAGTTTCTGGTCCCGGGAAGGTAAGTCAGATCTGACTCTGTTTCTCTGGGAGGGAAGCAGACCTGACGAGGGCCCTCCCTTGACTCTGCCTGTGTTGCAGGATGCTGAAGGACAGAGTCCCGGTTTCTGGTAGGCCGGCCTCTCTGTTAAGACTAGTCTCTCTCTCCCTCCCTCTTTCTTTATCTCTTCTCCTTCTCTCGTTCAGGTCTCCCGGAGACCTCTGTTATAAAACGGGGATAAGAAAACTGTTATAAACTCTGTGTGAATGAGTGCGTGAATGTGGAGTTCAAGGGCTTGCGCTTGAATTTCCAGTTTGTAGCTCCAGGGCGAAAGCTACAGAGTTCGAGTGGGCCCTCACCTGCGGTTCCGTGGTGACCTCATAAGGCTTAAGGCAGCATTAGGCATAGCTCGATCCGAGCCGGGGGTTTATCCTGCCTGCCAATGCTAAGAGGAGCCTAAGTCCCCTCGGGGAGCAGCCAGGCGGGCATCTGACTGATTCCATCATGGGACCCCCTCCCCTTGTCTGTCTATAAAAATTGTCATAATTGTTTATATACCCCAGTGTCTATTGTCCTGTTTAGTGTCTACTGTCCTGTCTCGTGTTTAACTTTCATATGTCAGGTCGTCGATATTGCCCAAGACAACTGGGCAAGGACTTCAAAGTCCTGAGTGCAGATTTTCTAACACAGGAGGTCTCAGGTGTGTCTCTTCGGGTTGCCGGGCCCAGGGGCCAGGGGCTCCTCCTTGGCAGGGGCTCCCAGACCCGAAGGCGAGGAGTGGGAGGGGACCCCCTTCCCCAGAGACCCCTGCAGGTGCCCGGCTCCTGCGCCTTCAGGCGTCAAAGCCCCCGACTTCCCCGAGCACCAGCGTATCTGCACCTGGCTTAGAACGCAGAGGCCCGGCCTGCTGCGGTGACCTTGGCCCCGGGGCAGACTTCTGAGCTGGGCTTGCAGTGCCTGACAGGGCCTGGAGGCGGGGCGGGGTACCGCGGAGTCATCCTGGCAACCCCGTGCTGCCCAGCAGGGCTCCTCCCAGCCTGAAAAGATCTGAGTGGCCCCTTTCCTCCTCATCCCCATCCCTTACCCCGCACATCCCGTTTTCCTGTGCCACAGCAAGTCCAGCGCCTCCAAGACTTGGCTCCGCTCTCCCTCCTAAAACCCTTAAAAGAAAGGGCAAAGTTTGAACTTTTTGCCTTCGAGTCGTGGAGACACCAAAAATATTTAGACTATAAGTCAGAGAGGAGAGGGGGATCACATAGGTCCCACTAGCCTCGGACCCATCTCTTGTCCTCTCCCTAAATCTTGGAGCTTAAGGAAACAGACCTTATGTGGCAAGAAGCGCTGGCTATAGCTGTTTTCCTACTTCTTTTGGTTATGATGCTTCTATTCTTCCGATACTCCAGCCCCCCCAGGTCATGAATTTCTCTGTCCATGCTGGGTTTAATATCTCTGCTCAAACCTTGTTAAACTGCCTCCAGAATGGGAAACTCTTCTTCCCAGTCTCATAAAGATTGGAGCCCTCTCCAATGTATGTTACAAAATTTCTCTCTAGGCTTCTCCGAGGATTATGGGGTCCGCCTTAAAAAAGGCAAACTCTGGACACTCTGTGGAGTAGAATGGCCAAAGTTTGGAGCCGGGTCACTGAACCTCGCAATTGTTCAGGCTGTGTGGCGGGTTGTTGCTGGAACTCCCGGTCACCCCGATCAGTTTCCCTACATTGATCAATGGCTGAGTTTGGTCCGGAGCCCTCATCCATGGCTCCACTCATGCGCCATTCCTAATCCTACCTCCAAGGTCATTTTGAGCCAGACCTCACTTTTGCCTCGACCCTCAGCCGGCTCGGCTCCTCCTGTATTGCCTCCTTCTGAAGAAGAGGAAAGTCTCCCTCACCCAGTTCTGCCGCCTTATAACCCTCCTGCTCCCTTAGAATCTTCCCTTGTCTCCTCGACTACATCCCCTGTGGGCTGTCTGCCTATTGCCTCCTGATTGAGGCCACAGCAGGAGGAGATAGCCCCCCTCCTCCTGCTGAGAGAGGCACAAGTCCCTCCGGGTGATGAGCGCTCAGCCCCATTCTTGGTTTATGTCCCCTTTTCTACTTCTGACCTCTGCAACGGAAGGCTCATAATCCCTCCTTTTCTGAAAAGCCCCAGGTCTTGACCTCACTGATGGAGTCGGTGCTCTGGACCCATCAGCCCACCTGGGATGACTGTCAACAACTCCTTTTAACCCTCTTCACCTCTGAAGAGAGGGATCGTATCCGAAGAGAAGCCAGAAAGTATTTCCTTACATTAGCCGGTAGACCGGAGGGGGAAGCCCAAAACCTCCTTGAGGAGGTTTTTCCCTCTACCCGGCCTGATTGAGATCCGAACTCCTCGGGTGGGAAGAGAGCTTTGGATAATTTTCACCGTTATCTCCTTGCGGGTATCAAGGGAGCCGCTCGAAAACAATGAATCTGTCTAGGACAACTGAAGTTGTCCAGGGGCCTGGTGAGTAACCTGGAGCGTTTTTAGAACGCCTCCAGGAGGCCTATCGGACTTACACCCCTTTTGACCCAGCGGCTCCCGAGAAGAGCCGTGTTATTAATTTGGCATTTGTGGCTCAGGCAGCCTCTGATATTAGAAAAAAATTACAAAAACTGGAAGGATTTGCTGGAATGAACATTAGCCAGCTTTTAGAAGTAGCCCAGAGAATTTTTGACAGTCAAGAGTTCGAGAAACAAAAACAGGCAGCTGAAAAGGCTGCTGATGAAGCATCCAAAAGACAACCGAAAATCTTAGTGGTCGCCATCCAGGAATCCAGAAAGGAAGGGCCCCCATCACAGAACACTAGCCAGGGGACCCCGGGTCCACAACAGAAAGGCCAGAAAAGTGAGTAGGCTTCCCTACAGAAAAACCAATGCACTTATTGCAAGCAGATAGGACACTGGAAAAAAGAATGCCCATTTAAACCAGAGGGAAAAATAATGCCCATTAAAGCCAGAAGAGAAACCAGAAAAGAAAAAGGTCTGAAGGGGGCCAGCCCCTCCACACCTGTGGGTGTTTCTCATCAGGTGGGTCAAGAGAGTGAGAAAAGAAGACACAGAGACAAAGTATAGAGAAAGAACTCTGGGCCCAGGGGACCAGCGCTTAGCATACAGAGGACCTGCGCCGGCCCTGGTCTCTGAGTTCCATCAGTATTTATTGATCACTATCTCTACCATCTCGGAGAGGGGGATGTGGCAGGACTATAGGGTAATGGTGGGGAGAGGGTCAGCAGGAAAACGTGAGCAAAGATCTCTGTGTCATAAATAAGTTTGAGGAAAGGTGCTGGTTCTTGATGAGGACGTAGGCCAGATTTATGTTTGACTTTACACAAACATCTCGGTGCATTAAAGAGCAGTATTGCCGCCAGCATGTCTCACCTCCAGCCATAAGACAGTTTTTTCCTATCTCAGTAAATAGAACGTATGATTTTGTTTTACACTGAGACATTCCATTCCCAGGGACGAGCAGGAGACGGATGCCTTCCTCTTATCTCAATTGCAAAGAGGCCTTCTTCCTCTTTCACTAATCCTCCTCAGCACAGACCCTTTACGGGTGTTGTGCTGGGGGATGGTCAGGTCTTTCCCTTCCCACGAGGCCATATCTCAGGCTGTCACATGGGGAGAAACCTTGGACAATACCTGGCTTTCCTGGGCAGAGGTCCCTGCGGCCTTCTGCAGTGCACTGTGTCCCTGGGTACTCGAGATTAGAGAATGGCAATGACTTTTACCAAGCATACTGCCTTCAAACACATTTTCAACAAAGCACATCCTGCACAGCCCTAAATCCATTAAACCTTGAGTCAACACAGCACATGTCTCTGCAAGCACAGGGTTGGGGCTAGGGTTACAGATTAACAGCATCTCAAGGCAGAAGAATTTCTCTTAGTACAGAACAAAATGGAGTTTCTTATGTCTACTTCTTTCTACATAGAGTAACAGTCTGATCTCTCTCTATTTTCCCCACAAAGGTCCTCACCCTCCCCGCAGCAGAGGAATCTGATGATTAAAAGGGCCAGGGCTCCCTCTCTCTTGGCCCCCGGAAGCCCATGGAGACCGCCACAGTGGAGGACCATGGTGACGCCCAGTCACCTATTTGTCTAAAAGATGGGACCCAGTGGCCTCCAGGTGGACAAGTTGTCTGTGGGCCATAGCAGCCACAGCAAGCCTGATTCAGGAGACTGATAAACTGACTCTAAGTCAAAATTTAACTCTTACGGCTCCTCGTGCCATAGAGACTTTGCTGCAAAGTGCTTCTGGCAAATGGATGTCAAATGCTCGCATCCTGCAGTATCAGAGTTTACTGTTAGATTGGCCTCGTTTAACTTTCTCTCCCACAAGGTGTTTAAATCCAGCTACTTTGCTCCCTGATCCAGACTTCACCACACCTGTCCATGACTGCCAGGAACTGTGAGAGACTACCGAAATTGTCCGACCTGATCTCCAAGATGTGCCTTTAAAGGAGGCGGATGCTACCGTGTTTACAGACAGTAGCAGCCTCCTTAAACAAGGAGTACGAAAGGCTGGTGCGGCTGTTACTATGGAGATGGATAAACTGCAGACTCAGGCATTGCCAGCAGGTACCTCAGCACAAAAAGCTGAATTGGTTGCTCTCATTCAGGCCCTCCGATGGGTAAGGACAAATGTATTCGCATTTACACTGACAGCAGGTATGCTTTTTGCTACTGTGCGTGTACATGGAGCCATCTACGAAGTGCGTGGGCTACTCACCTCAGCAGGAAAGGCTATCAAAAACTAAGAAGAAATTTTGGCCCTGCTTGAAGCTGTTTGCCTACCTCAACAGGTGGCTGTCATTCACTGCAAAGGACATCAAAAAGAAGACACGGCCGTTGCCCATGGTAACCAAAGAGCAGACTCTGCAGCCTGGGGGGCACCTCAACTCCCAGTCGCGCCTCTGACCCTGCTGCCTGCAGTGTCCTTTCCACAACCTGACTTGTCAGATCACCCAGAATATTCCCCAGAGGAGGAAAAACAGGCTTCGGATCTTCAGGCCAGTAAAAATCAGGAAGGAGGAGTAAAACTGGCCCAGCTTCTAAGGAGCCATTTCAAGATCCCCAACCTTCAGGACTTAGTTAACCAAGCAGCTCTCTGGTGTACGGCTTGTGCCCAGGTAAACGCTAAGCAAGGTCCTAAACCCAGCTCAGGCGACCGCCTCCAGGGAGACTTACCAGGAGAAAGGTGGGAAATTACAGAAATAAAACCACACTGGGCAGGGTACAAATACCTTCTGGTACTAGTAGACACCTTTTCCGGATAGACTGAGGCATTTGCCACCAAAAACGAGACTGCCACCACGGTAGTTAGGTTTTCACTCAATGAAATCATCCCTCAACATGGGCTGCCTGCTGCCATGGGGTCTGATAATAGATCGGCCTTCACCTCGTCCATAGCTCAGTCAGTAAGGCATTAAACACTCAATGGAAGCTCCGTTGTGCCTATCGACCCCAGAGCTCTGGATGGGTAGAACACATGAATCACACCCTAAAAAATACTCTTACAAAATTGATCTTAGAGACCGGTAAAACTTAGGTAAGACTCCTTCCTTTAACCCTTCTTAAAGTAAGATGCATTCCTTACCGGGCTGGGTTTTCACCTTTTGAAATCACGTATAGGAGGGCTCCGCCTATCTTGCCTAAGCTAAAGGATACCCATTTAGCAGAAATCTCACAAGCTAATTTATTACAGTACCTACAGTCTCTCCAACAGGTACAAGATATCCAGCCACTTGTCTGGGGAGCTCATCCCAGTCCAGTTCCTGACCAGACGGGGCCCTGCCACTCGTTCCCACCGGGTGACCTGGTGTTAAAAAGTTCCAGGTTAAAGTATTTAAAAAAAAAAAAAAGTTCCAGAAAGAAGGACTCACTCCTGCTTAGAAAGGACCTCATACTGTCATCCTCACCATGCCGACAGCTCTGAAAGTGTCCAGCATTCCTGCTTAGATTCATCACTCACATCAAAAAGGCCAACAGAGCCCAACAAGAAACATAGGTCCCCAAGCATAGGCCAGGCCCCTTAAAACTGTGCCTAAGTCGAGTGAAGCCTTTAGATTAATTCTTTTTATTTACCTCTCTTGTTTATTTCCACCTGTTATGCCCTCCGTGCCTTCCTATTCTTCTCACTTCTTTCATGACAGGACGTGTATTTGCAAACACTACTTGGAAGGCAAGAACCTCCAAGAAAGTCTCTTTTGCAGTCGATTTATGTGCTTTGTTCCCAGAGCCTGCCCATAACCTTGAAGAACAATGCAACCTGCCGGTCATAGAAGCGGGGAACATCAACCTTGCTACAGGGTTCGGACACACAGGAAGCCAGACTGGATGTAAAAACTCTAAAAGTGAAAAAAAAAGGACTCCAGAGCATTGACTTTTACCTCTGTCCTAAAAATCACCCTGACTCTAGTTGTCACGATTCTTACCAATTTTTCTGCCCTCACTGGTTTTGTGTGACCCTAGCCACTTACCCTAGAGGATCACCTGGTCCTCAACCCTCTCCATAACTCACACTTCCCATCCTAGACTGTGTACTATGAAAAATTGTAACCCTCTTACTATAACTGTCTGTAACCCTGGTTCAGCTCAATGGTATTGTGACCTGTCATAGAGATTAAGGCTTTATATCTCGAGATTTAATGTTAAAACTATGTTCACCATCCAAAAAATCTAGATAAACGCCAGCAAAAGTAGGAAAATAGCACCCCTTGGTACCAAAGTATGTTTAACTAGAATCCATGGCTGACTACTTTAATCACTAGGCTAGCTAGCCCCCTTCTCCTCCTACTGTTAGGCTTAGTCTTCAGGCTGTGTATATTAAATTGGTTTCTTAACTTTATAAAGCAACGCATAGCTTCTGTCAAGCTTATATATCTTAAAACCCAATGTAACACCCTTGTTATAACTGAGGAATCAATGATTTGATTCCCCAAAAACACAAGTGGGGAATGTGATACCTTACCTTGTTTTAATATGAATAGACCCTCCCTTAGCTGAGAAAGCTGGACGGACTCCATTTGGCTCCTTCATTTGCAAGACATCAACGGCTCCTTACCCACCCCCTTCCTCAAGGACTTAACTTGTACAAGCTGACTCCCAGCACATCAAAGAGTGCAATTAACCAATAAGGTACTGTGGCAAGTTATGTCCACAGTTCCCAGAAATTCACCCAGGTGATAGTACCCTAAGCCCCCGCGTTTGTGTCTGGTAGATAGCACCCAAAGCCCTCGCACCTATTACCTTGTGATGGATTTAAAGCCCCTGCACCTGGAACTGTTTGTTTTCCTGTAACCATTTGTCTTTTCAACTTTTTTTGCCTGTTTTACTTCTGTAAGATTGCTACAGCTAGGCTTCCCCTCCCCGCTCTAAACCAAAGTATAAAAGAAAATCTAGCCCCTTCTTCGGGGCTGAGAGAATTTTGAGGGCTGGCCGTCTCTCAGTCGCCAGCTAATAAAAGACTCCTAAATTAATTTCAAAGTGTAGCGTTTCTCTATAACTCGCTTGGTTACAACAACTATCCTTTGGCTTCTTTGCTCTTCCATCACCTGTGTATCTAATTTATGGTTTTAAATTCCAACACCCCTCCCCCCCATTGAAATACCTAGAGTGGTTTCTGTTTTCCTGACTAGAACCTGATTCCCACTAGCCAAATTAGGAGCAATTTAAACTTAAACATAAAATAATACCAATTGACTCAAACACATATAAAAATATTTGCATTCCTTATGATTCCCCCCAAAAAGAGAAAGCCCAAATTGCTAGTATTGGTGGACTCTTCTACACCAACTTCTTTCTCTGAACATTGGTAATTAAAGTAAAAGTTATCCTGCTTTTAGAATCATATTTCAGGATAACCAAATAGCCCAAGTGGATAAGGGAAACTGTTCTTTACAGAAGGAGGCCAGCTATATATGTCAAATGAATGGTAAAACTAGAAAATTACTTTTTTGTAACTCCTAATAATTGATTTACATAAGGGTCATCAATGCATGCTAAAATCATAAGGTAAAACACTGGTAGGAAACCATGCCTTTACTTGGTAGTCAGAAGAGGGGAGCGGTAACTTTAAATGGAGAGATTTGGCTTTCACTACTTGGGGCAGATTGCATATTCCAAAGATGGATGGGAGAATTCTATATCCCATTCCCATATGCTCTTTCAGTGTGATGTCAACACTCCTCCATCAAGAGGCAGGTTCTTTTTTCCCTCTGTCTGAATCTGGGCTATCTTTAACTGCTTCAACCTACAGAGTGGAGAAGCGACACTGCATGATTTCTAAGGCTAGCTCTTACAATACGGCTTTCATCTGGTTCACTTTCTCTCTCGGGATGCTTGCCCTTAGAACCCTGCCACCACGTTGTGAGAAAGCCAAGGCCAAATGGAGAGTTCACATAACTGCTATTACTATCTGCCAGTCATGTGAGCAAATGAACCTTCGGATGATTTTAGCTCCCAACCTTCATTTAAGTTATTTTTCTGAGATTCCAGACATCAAGAAGCAAAGACAAGCTGTTCCAGCTATGCTTTGTCCGAATTCAGAACTTGCAGAAATCATGAAAAATACTAAATAATTATGGTGGTTTAAAGACATGTTTTTGCATAATTTGTTATATAAGAGATAATGAATACACTACTCAACTTTGCATCACCAGTAGTGGAACATTCTGACATTATGCACCTCCTAAATGTGATACAATATGAAGTAGACATTCCTCTGTGTACTGCCTATGAAGTATTGTTGCAGAATTTTGTTCCTTAGTTCTTGTCACATGACCAGGAAAATTTAGGCACACGAATACATTGAAGGGTGAGTAGGGCAGGATTTTATTGGGTGAAAAGGGAAAAAAAAATATCAGCAAAGTGAGAGGGAGTCCTGCTAACAAGCTCCCCACCTCACAGATTGAATCCCAGGCCACCACACGGGATCTGAAGAGGCCAGGCTCCTCCCACCTTCCCATGGCTCCACCCCGTTTCCCCAGTGCACATGTGGGCATGTGCAGAAAAGGCCCTGGGCAGGTTCCCTCATCTGCACAAAAGCATCCGATGTAAACACTTATGGGGCATGTCGGAGATTCTCCAGGGACCCCTTTTTATCTGCCTAGGCATTTGGCTGTCTCTGTGTTACTGCCAAAAACATTAAACCTGAATCTAATTAAGGCTTTAGATCTATCATCTAGTTGATAGGAAACATAGGGGAAAGAGAAACAAGCTAAATATCACCATGAAGAAATGATCAGGCAAATCTGGGTATAACATAAATAACCTGGTCTCTTAAATGCAAGTCAATGTCATTGAAAAAACAGATCCTCTTTCAGATTAAAAGATTTAAGAGCATAACCAAATATAAACCATGAACCTTGACTGGATTCAGTTTTGAGGGGGAAAAAAAGATATAGGGACAACTGTTGAAATTTTAAGAAGGATTGTATATTAGGTGTCAAAGGGGAATTGTTTTGTTATGATAATGGCATTGTGGTTATGCAGGAGAATATCCTTATTTTCTGCAGCTGCATGCTGAGATATTTAGTGGTAAAATAATATATGATGTAAATAATATGCTTTAAAATGGGTCCAGCAATATAATTGGAAAGTTACATACATATATAGAACATGTAAGGCAACGTGTTAATTGTTCAACCTAGCTGAAGGGCATCTTAGTGTTCATTGTATTATTCTTTCTAACTTTCTGAATGTTTTAAAAAATATTTCCTAATACAATTAATGCCTGTGTGAAACAAATGTACTGATTGGATATTTACATTTTATGAAATGTTCATTGATAAGAACTTGTGGGCTGGTGAAGTTGGGAAAGAAGGGAGAAGTATTAGTAATCAATTATGAGCTCATATGCTATTTCCAGTACTCTGGTGAAATTCACTGTCCAGTGCTTCCCATCTGCATGCATTCTTCCCGACACTACTCACTGAGCCTAGGCTGAATGTTTGAACTTTTGTATTAGATTAAGGGGGTGAAGATATGAATTTCTTGAGTTATACTGTATATAAATATTATGTCTATACACAAAGCAATGTATTTGGCTTCTGACTTATCCATGGAGAAATGATATGCAGTGTATAAAGCTTGATATCTGAAAACTCTGTCATTTTTAAAGTACTACATTTTCTTTCTTTTTTTTTTTTTTGAGATGGAGTCTCACTCTTGCCCAGGCTGGAGTGCAGTGGTGCGATCTCAGCTCACTGCAGCCTCCGCCTCCTGGGTTCAAGTGATTCTCTTGCCTCAGCTTCCTGAGCAGCTGGGATTACATGCACACACCACCACGCCAAGCTAGTTTTTGTATTTTTAGTAGAGACAGGGTTTTGCCATGTTGGCCAGGCTGATCTCAAACTCCTGACCTCAGGGGATCTGCCTACCTCAGCCTCCCAAAGTGTTGGGATTACAGGCGTGAGCCACCGTGCCCAGCTAAAGTACTACATTTTCAAATAAGCTTAGGACTGCAAGTGATTAACATGGACAGATTTTCATTACCAATGCAGGTTTATCTTTATTATCATGAGACTATTATTCTTTGTAACAACTGTAATGCAATTTCAGACTAATATTTTAAATCTAGGATCAGTGATGCCACTCAAAAAGCTCAGGTAATTAAAATTTTATTTCTTCAGATGGTTCAACCTGATAAATGTGGGCTGTTCCAATTACAGATATTTTCTTGGTATAGTGATTGTGAGCTGTGCCTCATTTTCATACAAAAAAATTGCAACTCTGATCCTTAATTGTGACTCAAATTAAATTTTCAGGAATACTCTTTAACTTTAAAAATTATCCAACAACATGTTGTACCAAAGAGAACACATGAAAAAACCTGTGAGCATCAGAAAACCTGGGTCTAGGCCTAGCTCTGCCGTTTACTCACTTTTGGTTCTACCTTCAAAATATAATCCAAATTTGGCTCCTTCTCACAAACTTGGTGTCTACCACACTGGTCCCAAACAATATCATCTCTCCACTGGATTATTAAAAAACCGGTCCTGCTGATTTTGTTCTTGCCCCTACTGTGGAGTCTCCACATGCACCAGAGTTGGATTAGGTCACTCCACTACTGGGGAACCTCCGGTAGCTTCCCCTTTCTCTCAGAGTAGAAGCCTAGTTCTTACAAAGGCCTACAAGGCCCTTCACGGGTCACACCTCAACGCAGGGGCATCATCTTCTAAGCCTCCCTATGCTGACTGCTCCAAAACCTTTTGGCCTCCATTCTGTTTCTGGAACAGGCTAAATATGAGTCTACCTCACACCATTGTGCTGGCTGTTGCCTTGGCCCAGGAAGCTCTCCGCCCCTGCCAGTGACCTCCTCCTTACCTCCCTTACATCTCTGTTCAATGTCATTTGATCCTTTAGGCCAATGGTCCCCAACCTTTTTGGCACCAGGGACCAGTTTCATGGAAGACAATTTTTCCATGGACCGGGGTTGGGGGATGCTTTGGTGATGATTCAAGCACATTACATTTATGGTGTACTTAATTTCTATTATTATTGTATTGTAATATATAATGAAATAATTCTACAACTCACCATAATGTAGACTCAGTGGGAGCCCTGAGCTTGTTTTCCTGCAGCTAGACGGTCCCCTCTGGGAGACAGTGACAGATCATAAGATCATCAGGCATTAGATTCTCATAAGGAGTGTGCAACCTAGATTCCTTGCATGTAGAGTTCACAGTAGGGTTCGTGCTCCTATGAGAATTTAATGCCACTGCTGATCTGACAGGAGGTGAAGCTCAAGCGGTTATGCGAGCAATGGGGAGCAGCTGTAAATACAGGTGAAGCTTTGCTCACTTGCCCACCACTCACCTCCTGCTGTGTGGCCCAGTTCCTAGCAGGTCATGGACCAGTACCAGTCCATGGCCCAGAGGTTGGGGACCCCTGCTTTAGACCTTTTTGGACCACCCTATGTTAAAAATTACAGCTCCATTCTGCAACAGTTTCTCCACACTTATGTCCATCTGATGGTTTATATATTTTATTTGTCTTTCTCTCCCCACTAGAATTCTAATAAATGAAAGCAGGAGTTTTTGTCCCTTCTGTTCACTGCTGTGTCTGAAAGCTGTTCCAATAGGGCTCTACAATAGAGGGCACTAAATCAATATTTGTTGAATGCATATTAACTGAAAGTTGGTGGCCTTGGGCAAATGACTTCTTTCCATGCCTCAGCTTCCTCCTGTATGTATCAAGATGGTTGCATAAACATCTCTCTAAGGACTTTCTAGTTTTAATATTCTATGATTCTAATATTTCTAGTTACTTCTGGGCAATACATTTATGATGAAATTAAAGGATATTCTCTCTGACTTCTCAAAGGAAGACATACAGGCACCCAACAATCATATGGAAAAATGATCAACATCACTAATCATTAGAGAAATGCAAGTCAAAACCACAATGAGCTACCATTTCACACCTGTCAGAATGGCTATTATTAAAAAGTCAAAAAACAGCAGATGGTGGCAAGGTTATGAAGAAAAGGGAACACTTATACACTGCTGGTAAGATCATAAATTAGTTTAGCCACTATGGAAAACAGTTTGAATATTTCTCAAGGGACTTAGAATTAGCATTCAACCCAGCAATCCCATTACTGGGCATACTCAAAAGATGATAAATTGTTCTACCATAAAGACACATGTACATGTATGTTCATAGTGCCCATCAATGGTAGTCTGGATAAATAAAATGTACGTATACACAATAGAACACTATGCAGCCATTAAAAAGAACAAGATCATGTCCTTTGCAGCAACATGGATGGAGCTGGAGGCCATTATCCTAAGCAAATTAACACAGGGACAGAAAACCAAATAGTAAATGTTCTCACTTATAAGTGGGAGCTAAACATTGAGTACACATGGGCACAAAGAAAGGAACAGCAGACACCAGGGCCTACTTGAGGGTGGAGGTTGGGAGGAGGGTGAGGATCAAAAAACTACTTATCAGGTACTATGCTTATTACCTGAGTGACAAAATAATCTGTACATCAAACCCTGCAATATGAAATTTACCCATGTAACAAACCTGCACATGCACCCCCAAATCTGAAATAAAAGGTGGAAAGAGAAAAAAAAGGATATTCCGTCTGGATGGGTCATCAAATATGTAAAAAACATTCTGATAATTACACGGAAGTCTCATCTTTTAAGAAAAGAGTCTCTAAATTAGGCTTCAAGAAATACTGAAATTCTGTTACTAATTACGTAATAAAAACTAAGAAGCTTTCATTGACTAAGGACCTTGATAAAAACGCGGCCTTTTTTTCAGTCAATATTTTTAGTTTTGTAATTTATTTTGCTTATTAAGTATGGCTTTAATATTTTATAATTTATAAGTAAATTATACCTAATCATAAATGAAATGAGTGTAGTGCTTTGAGTAGAATTATATTTGATAGTATGCAGTTTTGTTTCATAATGTTAAATGATTGCTTTTATGAAATATCCCATCTCCTAATAAACCATTGCCATTGTTCCACAAATATACTTACTAATATAAGTGGCAAAAGGGAAGAATTACTCAAGATATTGAGGGATCTTCCTGATACATTGTAAAGAATGTGACTCAAACTGGAGCTAAGACTATATATGATTAGAGAGTTGAATATAATTTAATATAATATCAATTTAGCTCTGTTAAAATTAGGTTGACTCAAGTCTTTAAGGAACACACAAAAGTATTTATGAGAAATTATAATGTGACTAGCAGACTGTGCCTCAAATTCTTTATTATGAGTACTCTTTTGCCCTGGTATATTGAAAAGCAGTTAAGTTAGGCAACTTAGAAACAAAATCTTGTTTAAAAAACTAAGATAAAATTTACATACAGTGAAATGTACAGATCTTAAGGATATGGCTCAGTGAGTGTTGACCAGTCCATATAGCCATGTAACCCACACCTCTATCCTTTTTTTAGTCATTTAATAAAATTCTTTTTATTTTGAAATAATTATAGATTCACATGCAGTGGTAAGAAATAACAGAGAGATCCCCTGTACCCTTTATCACAATGGTAACATCTTGCAAATCTGTGTAGTACAGTATCACAACCAGGATATTGACATTGATACAGTGAAGATACAGAACATTTCCATCACCACAAGGATCCTTTTTGTGTGAACATGTCTTCACTTCTCTGGGAGTGCAGTTCCCCAGAGTGTTCTTGCTGGATCCTATGGTAGTTGTTTATTTAGTTTTCTTTTTTTAATTGTCAAATTTTTCCCCAGAGTGGCTGTACCATTTTAAATTTCCCACTAAGCACTGCTTTTTCTGTACCCCACAAATTTTGATAAGTTGTATCTTCATTTACCTTCTTTCAAAATATTCTAAAATTTTTCAAAACTCCTTTTTTTAACCCATGTGTATTTACAAGTGTGTGGTTTTATTTCCAAATATTTTCAGATTTTTCTATATATCTTTGTGTTATTGATTTTTTTGTTTAATTCCATGTTGTTCTGAGAACATACTTCGTATGATTTCTATTGTATGATTAAGTTGTGATTTCTGGACTGGGATGTGGTCTATCCTAGTGAATATTCCATGTGAGCTTGAGAAGAATGTGTATTCCACTGTTGTTGGATGAAGTATTCTATAAATGTCAATTAAATTCAGTTGACCGATGGTTTATTGTTCAGCTCAACCACATCTATACTGATTTTCTGCCTGCTGCGTCTATCAATTACTGATAGAGGGGTACTGAAATCTCCAACTATAATAGCGACTTTGTCTATTTCTCTTGCAGTTCCATCAGTTTTTGCCTTATATATTTTGATGCTCTGTTGTTAGGTGTACACACACTAAGGATTATTATGTCTTTTTGGAGAATTTACCCCTTTATCATTAATGTCTCTCTTTTCCTGGTCATTTTCTTTGTTCTAAAGTTGGCTTTGTCTAAAACTTATATATAGGTACACCAGCTTTCTTTCAATTAGTGTTAGCAAGGTGTATATATCTTTTTCCATTCTTTTATTTTTAATCTATTTGCATATTTATATTTATAATGGTTTTCTTTTAGACAGCCTCTACTTGGGTCTTGGTTTTTTTAATCTACTCTGACAGTGTTTGTCCTTTAATTGATATATTTAGAAAATTCACCTCTAAAGTGATTATTGATATATTTAGGTTAATATCCACCATATTTGCTACTGTTTTCTATTTGTGGCACTTGTTTTTGTTTTTGTTTTCAAAAAAATTCCCTTCTTTTTCTGACTTCTCTGTTTTAAGGATTTTATATCATTCCATTTTCTCTCCTCTCTTAGCAATATATATTATCTTCTTTTAAAACATTTTCCTATTGTTTGTCCTAGAGTTTGCAATATATATTTACAATTAATATAAGTCCAATTTCAAATAACAGTATACCAGTTCATGGGTAGTATATGTACCTTGTACAAGAATATGTCCAGTTTCTTCTTACTGTGCCTTGTAAGATCAATCATTTCACTTACCCACAAATTATAATCACCTAAAACATTGTTGCTATTATTATTTTAAACCAACAATAATCTATTAGAACAATTACGAACATAAAAAATAAAAGATTTTATTTTATCTTCATTTATTCCTTCTCCAAATGCCCTTCCTTTCTGAAAATATATGTCAGATCAAGTTTCTGACATATATCATTTTCCTTCTGCCTGAAGAAATTCTTTTTTTTTTTTTTTTTTTTTTTTTAGTATTTATTGCTTATTCTTGGGTGTTTCTCAGAGAGGGGGATGTGGCAGGGTCATAGGATAATAGTGGAGAGAAGGTCAGCAGATAAATATGTGAACAAAGGTCTCTGGTTTTCCTAGGCAGAGGTCCCTGTGGCCTTCCGCAGTGTTTGTGTCCCTGGGTACTTGAGATTAGGGAGTGGTGATGACTCTTAACAAGCTTGATGCCTTCAAGCATCTGTTTAACAAAGCACATCTTGCACCGCCCTTAATCCATTTAACCCTGAGTTGACACAGCACATGTTTCAGAGAGCACGGGGTTGGGGGTAAGGTTATAGATTAACAACATCCCAAGGCAGAAGAATTTTTCTTAGTACAGAACAAAGTGGAGTCTCCTATGTCTACTTCTTTCTACACAGACACAGTAACAATCTGATCTCTTTTTCTTTTCCCCACATTTCCCCATTTTCTTTTTGACAAAACCGCCATCGTCATCATGGCCCGTTCTCAATGGTTGCTGTCTCTTGGGAGCTGTTGGGTACACCTGCAGAAAGGCTGTCACTTCACACTTGGAAGATTGCACAGCAGCCATGCAGAGGCACTCCTCACTTCCCAGACAGGGCGGCCGGGTAGAGACGCTCCTCACCTCCCAGACGGGGCGGCCAGGCAGAGGAGCTCCTAACTTCCCAGACAGGGCGGCCGGGCAGAGGCGCTCCTCACTTCCCAGATGGGGCGGCCGGGCAGAGGCGCTCCTCACTTCCCAGACGGGGTGGCCGGGCAGAGGCGCTCCTCACTTCCCAGATGGGGCGGCCGGGCAGAGGAGCTCCTCAACTCCCAGATGGGGTGGTGGCCGGGCAGAGGTGCTCCTCACATCCCAGATGATGGGCGGCCGGGCAGTGATGCTCCTCACTTCCTAGACGGGGTGGTGGCTGGGCAGAGACGCTCCTCACTTCCTAGATGGGGTGGCGGCCAGGCAGAGATGCTCCTCACTTCCTAGACGGGGTGGCAGCTGGGCAGAGACGCTCCTCACCTCCCAGACAGGGTGGCGGCCGGGCAGAGGCGCTCCTCACCTCCCAGACGGGGTGGCAGCTGGGCAGAGGCTGTAATCCTAGCACTTTGGGAGGCCAAGGCAGGCGGCTGGGAGGTGGAGGTTGTAGCGAGCTGAGATCACGCCACTGCACTCCAGCCTGGGCAACATTGAGCACTGAGTGAGCGAGGCTCTGTCTGCAATCCCAGCACCTCGGGGGGCCAAGGCGGGCAGACCACTCGAGGTCAGGACCTGGAGACCAGCGCGGCCAACACGGCGAAACCCCGTCTCCACCAAAAATACAAAAACCAGTCAGGCGTGGCGGCACGTGCCTGCAATCCCAGGTACTCGGCAGGCCGAGGCAGGAGAATCAGGGGAGCCCGAGGCAGGGAGGTTGCAGCGAGCCGAGATCACGGCAGTACAGTCCAGCCTCAGCAACAGAGGGAGACCGTAGAAAGAAAGAGAGAGAGAGAGAGAGAGAGAAAGGAAGGAAGGAAGGAAGGAAGGAAGGAAGGAAGGAAGGAAGGAAGGAAGGAAGGAAGGAGAAATTCTTTTAACATTTCTTGCAAAGCAGGTCAACTGGCAACAAACTCCCTCAGATTTATTTGTCTGAAAAGTCTTCATTTTTCTTTCACTCTTGAAGGATACTTTTCTGTTTTTTTTCCTTTCAACATCTTAAATCTATCACTTTATTGTCTTCTTGTTTGCATAGTTTTTGATGAGAAGTCTGATGTGATTCTTATTCTTGTTGCTGTTATAGGTGAAGTGGGGTTCTTTCTTTTTTGCCCTGACTTCTTCCAAGATTTTCTCTTTTTCTTTGGCTTTCTGTAGTTTTAATACAATATGCTCTGGTATAGGTTTTTTGGTATTTATCTTTGGTGTTCTCTAAGATTCTTAGATCTGTGGTTTGTATCTGTCATTAATTTTGGGAAATTCTCCAGCACTATTGCTTCAAATATTTCTTTCTCTCCATCCTCTCTTTTCACTCCTGGTATTTCTATTACATGTATGTTTCCCAGCTGTTCACTCATTAGTCCTGGGACACAGGTTATTTACTCCTAAGGCCCTTCTGTTGTTTCCATAGAAAGCCAAAGCTGTTTAATAAGCCCCTCTAACTTAGCAGGATTCAATATCCAAACTTTGTCTCCCTTTTTGTAGGTAGCAGCTGATATCATTACTCAACTTTTTTGCCTTCCAGCTGTTGCTTTCCAATGTACTCCTTGGAGGCCCCTCTTCTGGATGGAATGTGTAAGTAGATTTGGGGGCTTCTCCCTCTGTGGCTCCTTCTTCTCTAGAATTTTGTCCTCCATTATCAGCCATTCTGGAACTTCCCAGTCCTCCCATTGACACCTCAAGCCAGTAAGACTGCTTTCTATTTTTAGTTGTAGGGCTAGCGACTGAGAAATACCCTCAGGGAAAATACCTGTCTACATGTAGATCTTACCCAGTTTAATTCCTTTCTTTCTGGAGACATATTCTTTTTATTTTTTTACTTTTTACGTTTGGGGTACACATGAAGGTTTGTTACATAGGTAAACTTGTGTCATGGTGGTTTGTTCTACAGATTATTTCATCACCCAGGTATTAAGCCCAGTATCCAATAGCTATCTTTTCTGCTTCTCTCCCTCTTCCCACCCTCCCTACTCAAGTAGATGCCAGTGTCTGTTGTTTGCTTCTTTGTGTTCATGAGTTCTCATCATTTAGCTCCCACTTATAAGTGAGAACATGCGGTATTTGGTTTTCTGTTTCTGCATTGGTTTGCTAAGGACAATAGCCTCTAGCTCCAACCACGTTCCCAGAAAAGACATGATCTCGTTCTACTTTATGGCTGTAGAGTATTCCATGGTGTATATGTACCACATTTTCTTTACCTAATCTGTCATTGATAGGCATTTAGGTTGATTCCATATCTCTGCTACTGTGAATAGTGCTGCAACGAACATTCGTGTGCATGTGTCTTTAATGGTAGAATAATCTATATTACTCTGGGTATATGCCCAGTAATGGGATTGCTGGGTCAAATGGTAGTTCTGCATTTAGCTCTTTGAGGAATTGCCATACTGCTTTCCAAAATTATTCAAACTAATTTACACTCACCCAAACAGCAAAGATAGCAGCCTGCCCCTCCCTCTGGGAGCTCCCACACAGGAAGGTTTCAAATCTGTTTGCTGGAGAATACCAGCAAGGGTGAGTGGAGACCCGGGTTGGGAGGTCCCACCCAGTGAGGAGGAATGGGATCGTGCACCTGCTTTAAGAAAAGCAGTTTGGGCCGGGCGAGGTGGCTCACGCCTGTAATCCCAGCACTTTGGGAGGCCGAGGCGGGCAGATCACAAGGTCAGGAGATCGAGACCATCCTGGCTAACACAGTGAAACCCCGTCTCTACCAAAAATACAAAAAATTAGCCGGGCTTGGTGGCGGGCACCTGTAGTCCCAGCTGCTGGGGAAGCTGAGGCAGGAGAATGGCGTGAACCCGGGAGGCGGAGCTTGCAGTGAGCCGAGATTGCGCCACTGCACTCCAGCCTGGGTGACAGAGCGAGACTCCATCTCAAAAAAAAAAAAAACAGTTGGGCCATATTTTCATAGAGCAGCTTTGCTGTGCTGGGGAACCACTTCTACCACCACTGGGCTTGGAATGGCTAAGTCATCCAAACAGCAAAGATGGCAATGCATCCCTTCCTCTGGGAGCTCTGTCCCAGGGAGCTTTCAAATCTCTGTTGGCCAGAAAACACCGGCAGGGGTGGGTGGAGACCCCGGTTGGGAGGTCCTGCCGGTGAGGAGGAATGGAGTCGGGGACCCACTTTAAAAAGCAGTCTGACCACGTTTTTGTAGACCAGCTATGCTATGCTGGGGTATCCCTTCCACTGCTGGTCGCCTTGGATTCTCCAAAGCCCCAAGGCTGAAATGGCCAAGTTGCCCAAACAGCCAAGATGGCAGCCTGCCTTTCACCCTGAGAGCTTCCTCTCAGGGAGGTGCAATGCTGCTGCCAGGGACTGGCTGGAATTCTAAGCCAGTGGGTCTTATCCTATTAGATGCTGTGGAAGTGGGGCCTGCAGACTTTCACTTCTCAGCCTCCTGGATTCACCCTCATTCCTAGGGGTATATAGGAGGGTCTAACCTCCTGCTTTGTCAGAGTTGCAGCTACTTTTGCCAGGAAGCCCAGAAAGCCTGGTTATTGAAGGCTCCCAGATTTCCACACATGTCTGAGTGGCTGCTCTGCCAAGACCCCACGTAGCTCTGTGCATCAGAATGAAGGCCCTGGTGGAGGGGGTTCACAAGGGGAATCTCCTGACCCAAGATCCGTGGGAGAAGCATGGGTTCCTGGGGTCACACATTCACTCACGGCTTCCCTGCGCAGGGGAGGTTCCCCCGGCTCCATGTTGCTCCTGGGTGGGCTGTCATCCTGCCTTGCTTTTCTCCATTCTCCATGGGTCGAGTTGTGTCCTTGATTGGTTCCAATCTAAGTACCTGGATGTTTCCGTTGAAGGTTCTGTATTTACTCACTCCTTTTATTCCTCTCCATGAGAGCCACGCACAGTAGCTGCTTCTTGTCAGCCATCTTGGCCACCTCCCTCAGAGACATACTCTCATTTCCAGTTCTGCCTGCTTTGGTCATTTTCAAAAGCCTTCAAATAGTTGGTTTTTTAAACATTTTGAATAGAATTTACAATTGTTATCTATGGGAGAATTAGTACATTTTAAGCTACTCCGTTACTGGAACCAGAACCTAGGAAGCTGTCTCTTTACCTTTTTTACCAGAGCAGCAAAGTATTCTTTTAGACTGTAGATATTACCCCTCATCTCCCTTGGTTACTGGTAATCCAAAAGGTTATGTGCCTGCTGTATTTTCTGCAGGGTCCATTAATATTTTTCTACTGAGAGTAGAGGGTAAGGAGAGCCACATTTTTCTGTTTTGAACATTTGTATTTTGGATTTAAGATTTTCTTCAGGAAAGACACATGTATAGTGGGCCCTCCATATCTGTAGGTTCTACATCCAGGAGGGGATTCAACCAACCATGGATGGAAAATAGTTTTTAAAAATGATAAAAAATAACAACACAACAAATTTAAAAGTTAAAAATACAACATAACTATTTACATAGCATTTACATTGTATTAGGTCTTATAGGTAATCTAGAGATGATTTAAAGTATACAGGAGGATGTGCATAGGGTGCATAGGTTATATGTAAATACTTTGCCATTTTGTATAAGAAACTTGAGCATCCTTGGATTTTGGGTATCTTCAGAGGATCCTGGAACCAATCTCCTTCAGATATTGAGGGACAACTGTATAGCTACACTTAATTCTGGCCTGTTTCCACAGCTTGGATGAATGTTGAGAGAATTGTGCCTCTATTTATATTTTTATTACCAAAGATAATAATTAAGGTAAATACCTCTGCCAGCTGTCTTTTTTCATGTCCTTCATTTTATCAGAAGCAGCTTTTAGTACTCATAATCTAGAAATAAATGACTCACTTCTGGTAAGCATTTCCAAGTTAGAGAGCATGATAAATCATACCAATAATTTGTTTCCCTGAATCGAACACCCAAACCTCTGCTGTTCCATATGCAGGGCATGGAGGTAGGTGTTCTCTTCTATTCTGAGGATTTCCTTGGAGGTGGGATTGGATTCAGAGATGTATATTCACAAACACCAATGCCATTATGAGTGTAAGCTGGCTTCTACCTTGGAGAGAACAGCTCTTGCTGCTTTCCTAACTTGCTCTGAGACGAGACTCCTGGATTTGCAGCAGCCCTGTCATGTAAACTGCCAGATTCCCAGTTCTGGAGCCCAGTTTGTCCTTTTAAGATTAGAAAGCAGCAGTGTTCTAACCCTGCAGCCTAGGAGTTCATGTGGCAGATGTGATTTGCTGCTTGTGTATGCCATCAGGGCAGAGACAGAATGATTTTTAAAAATCATGTTTTTATAATAGTCATTTGCAACATTAAGAGATTGGGCCGCAAGAGTCTAATGGCTAATTTTATAAGGGGTTAAATCTCATGTGATGTTGACAGTCCTCCTCTGGATGGCTATAATCTCAAATAGTGAGAGTCTGTTCCCTGCCGTAAAAGATTACATGGATTACTTATAAGGATGAAAAGCAACTATCCCAGTCTCCTTAGCCTTTAATTTATCTTCCTTATCTGATTCGACCTACTATGTTGGCCATTTCTCAATAATCTTTTCCATCTACTCTTTGGTTCATCCTGTATCTATTCGTAAACCCAGCCCTATCCTCAGCCTCTCCTGGCTGCATGTGGTCTGAACATTTGGTCCCCTGAAATATACTCCTTCATGCCCTTTTTAGTCAGTGGCTTCTGGGGAAGATCTTGAGAGAAACTTTCCCATAGTGGCCTTTCATCTTTTTTCCCCTACTCTAATAGACAAGATAGATCTGTTTGTCCACTTGACAAATATCTATTGAGCATCTACTTGGATTCAGGCATGGTCTTAGGGACTGAGGATCAGTGATCTCAAGAAAGATATAAGTTTTTTCTTCCACGAAGCTCACATTCTAGGAAGGATTACAGCTAAGTAAATGAAAAATAGTAGTGTGATAAATGCTTTGATATAGGCATAGAGGATATTACAGGGACATGTGAAAGCACCTAATATAAACGTATAGGGATGATATGGTTTGAATATTTGTACTCTCCAAATTTCATGCTGAAATTGTAATCCCTAATGTTGGAGGTGGGGTCTGAGGGGAGGTATTTGGGTCATTGGGGTGGATCCCTCATGGCTTGATGCTGTCCCCCTGATACTGAGTTCTCATGAGATCTGGTTGTTTGAAAGTGTGTAGCACCTCTGCCTGTCTCTCTTGCTCTGGCTATCCCCATGTGACACACCTGCTCCCCCAGTCCCTCTTTACCTTCTGCCATGAGTGGAAGATTCCTGAGACCCTCACCAGAAGCAGATGCTGGAGCCATGCTGATACAGCCTGCAGAACCATGAGCCAATTAAATCTCTTTTCTTTATACATTACCCAGCCTCAGGTGTTTCTTTATAGCAATGCAAGAATAGCCTAACACAAGGGATCAAGGAAAATTTCCGGGAGAAGTTGCACTTATGCTTAGACCTGAGAGTGATTAGGAAGAGATGGGTTCCAAGTAGAAGGAACAGCATCTAACATAGCCATAAATGACACATATACAGGTGAGAATCCAGGAGTATGCCCAACCTTCAACTGTATCTTACACTTACCCTTTTCTTCCCTGCTTAAGAGAGCATGTAGAAGAATATAAAGTGAGCAATAAGTCATTGTAGGGATAAATATGAATCTGCTCTAACTTTTTAAAAAGATAAATCGTAAATTATTTACAAGTTTTCTGTTAACTGAGAGTCCAGATATGATCCACAGACATGCACTTTCAAAATGATTTAATGTTCCAGACAGTGTCTTATGCATAGACATTCATAAGGAAACAAAAAAGTCATAAGGGGCCAGGTGTGGTGGCTCATGCCTGCAATGCCAGCACTTTGGGAGGCCGAGGCAGGCAGATCACCTGAGGTCAGGAGTTCGAGACCAGCCTGGCTAACATGGTGAAACCCTGTCTCTACTAAAAATACAAACAATTAGCCAGGCATGGTGGTGGGTGCCTGTAATCCCAGCTACTGGGGAGGCTGAGGCAAGAGAATCACTTGAACCCGGGATGCAGAGGTTGCAGTGAGCTGAGATCACACCACTGCACTCCAGCTTGGGTGGCAGAGCAAGATACCATCTCAAAAAAAAAAAAAAAAGGCCAGGCGCGGTGGCTCACACCTGTAATACTAGCACTTTGGGAGGCTGAGGCGGGTGGATCACGAGGTCAGGAGATCGAAACCATCCTGGCTAACATGGTGAAACTCTGCTTCTACTAAAAAATACAAAAAATTAGCCAAGCGTGGTGGCAGGCACCTGTAGTCCCAGCTACTTGGGAGGCTGAGGCAGGAGAATGGTGTGAACCCAGGAGGAGGAGCTTGCAGTGAGCTGAGATCACGCCACTGCACTCCAGCCTGGGTGACAGAGTGAGATTTCATCTCAAAAAAAAAAAAAAAGAAAGAAAGAAAGAAAGAGAAAAAGTCATTAGAGAATGCACTGAAGCAGGAAATGTGAAAAAGAAAAACAAATTTTCCTCTCTCCTTTGGTATGAGTAAACGTCCCCCACAAAATTCCTCCCCACTCCATGTGGTTGTACTCTGCTCTGCAAGTTTTATGAGTTTATGGATTCCTATTTTCTGTAACTAGTGACTGTAAATTTCTGTTTTTCATCTGAGTAGCACAGTGAAGGTCATGAGACATGCCTGAGCAGGTCTGGACTGCAGCCATCTAGGCACCATAGTGAAGGATATGAGATAAGCTTGTGCAAGGCTCTTGAGCAAGCTGAGATAACAGCCATCTGGGCCGCAGAGCAAGAGTCACATGAAAGCCTGAGTTATGAACCTGTCACAGTTTGATTAACTGCCTTTGTTCTGCTTCCGTACACTTGCTTTCATGCCACTGCACTCCACGCCACTGTAAACTTGTTTCAAACTAGCCAACCACCTTTCAGAAGTGTGTATAAAAGTCAAGCCCTGTCTTTGTTCAGAACCCAGCCTTTGGATGTTAATCCACTGGGCCTAAGTGCATTCAATAAAATCTTCCTGTTCCACCCAGAGGTCTCTCCAGTCTCCTGATTCCCGCAACAGCACCATCTCCCCAAAGGTGATCACCATTAAGAGTGAAAACAAATTCTTCTAGTGTTTTTCCTTTCCAAAAAGATACATATTATCAAATTTACAAAAAGAGCCTTATGTAATACATGTATGACTGGCTTTTAACATGTGATAGATTATAAACATTTTCATGTTAGTAAATACTGTTTTATAATATAGTTTAAATACCTACAGGCTGGGTGCAGTTGCTCACACCTGTAATTCCAGCACTTTGGGAGGCCAAGGCAGGCAGATCACCCGAAGTCAGGCATTTGAGACCAGCCTGGCCAACTTGGTGAAACCCCATCTCTACAAAACACAAAATTAGCCAGGCGTGGTAGCACACTCCTGTAGTCCCAGCTACTCTGGAGGCTGAGGCAGGAGAATTGCTTGAATGCAGGAGGCAGAGTTTGCAATGAGCCAAGATCATGCCACTGCACTCCAACCTCCTGGTTTGATCCCAGGGATCAAAGCCTGGGCAGTAAAGTGAGACTCTGTCTCAAAAAATAAAAAATAAAAAATAACAAAAAAATAAATACATACTTTCTCATGTGATATATTTAATTAGTTCTGTATTGTTAGGCATTTTGGGTGCTTCCAAATTTTTATAAACATTATATCTCAAAAAAGTCTGTAAGTTGTGTAGGTAAATCTTTCTAGCTTTAGAACTTCTATAAGCATTTCTTCCTTTTCTTAGGCTGAATCTGAGACCCACTCATCATACTTTGATTAGGTGATACAACAAAGAAAAATTTGGTTGTGAAAGCAGCAAGAGTCGAAAAAGCATTATGACTTCATTTTTATAAATAGGGCTTTCAATTTATATTTCCATGATAACTTTATCATTTGTTGATATTTATTTACCAAAGTGCTACAGAACTCTTCGAAATATGAAAAGCCATGGGATTTAACCATACAACGAAAATCATAATATTTTAAAATAATGTTTACCATTATATCAGAATGGAATGATTTTAGGTCTGAAAAAAGATGTTTACCATTACAAAACAAAAGAGGGTAATTTTAAAACTTGCTTTCATAATTTGTAATCAAATTTGGTAAAAAACTAATACTTCATGTAAATTCAGGGGGAGGTTGATTCATTCCAAGTTCAGGTTATTTAAAGCATTTAAAACTATACAAATGGCAAACCATTAATCATAATTAAAATAAACATAAATGGGATTGTTTATGGTCTTATGATACCGATTTTAGTTTGGAGCATCATAAACAATCAGTCTAAATTTACTGTGTCCAAGTAGACTTGACTTGTTGGATTAGAATGTGTAAACTGCTTAAAAACATAATGTATTGCCCTCAGGAATTTCAATATTTTTGATGCATATTTTAAAATTGAAATAACTTGTCAGTCTTCTATTTACTGTTGAAAAGTATTTAAATCTTTTTCTATTGTCTTCCTAATTGAAATCAACCATCATTTAATTTTTCTCCTCAGTGTTTCTGCTTCCCTTACCTTATTCAGTAATAAACTTATTACTGCTGTCCTTATGATAATATTATCACTGATAAGATGAATTTATGGGTGTTGGGGAATTCTCAGTTGATTTCATAAAAGTTTATGACTCCTTTAAAATTTTAGTGAAAAATCCCAAAATATTGTTGTCTTGTTGATGTCCATCTGATTTAGAATTTCTTAATCTCTAGTGCTTTAAGAACTAATGTTTATGCTACTTTGGGATCATTAGTAGTTAGCTCAAAGATGATTTCTTGTACTAGAGATTCTTGATCATCTAGAAGCATCCTTTAAGAAGGATGTTTTAGAAACATACTTAATCTTGAGGGATGTGCTAAACCTTTCTTCATTCCATCTGGGTCCATTCTTGCTGTAGTTAATAGTACTGTTTGGGCAGTTATTGTTGGCTTAGAGCAAATTGGTTCTTGTCATTCTCCTGCTTACCTCTCTGGCCTCATTTCCCAGGACTCCTTACTCTCTCCACCTGCAGTAAGGCTGAGTCTCAGAATTCAGCTTGAAGGCTGCCCCCAATTCCCTGAAAGCTGGGCCAATTGTCAGTGACCTATGTTCCCAAAGGACACTTTCCTGGTGCTTAGCTCCCTGTGGCTATTGCCCCAGGGGGCCAGGGAGCAGGTGGCAGCGTATTCATCCTGGGGACATAGTGGGAGGCAGGACCACGTCTGAGCTGAGGCTCCAAGTCCCTGGCATGTGCCTCATTGGCTCATCAGACCTCACTTATAAAACACAGATTCCAAGAGAAAATTAGGAAAAATTTTAAGACAGCAACCAGAGAGCATTACTCCAAAAAAGAGGCCCTCTGAGGAGGAGCCAGGGGCTGAGACTGCATTGGCCACTCTCTGAGGAAGCTGGCCCCACACATATTAATTCATTTCATCCTCCCAACAACCCACTTGTACAGATGTGGAAAATGTCACACTGAAAGTAACCAACCAAACATCCTGTTAACCAATAAATGAGTGACTGAGGCAAATATCTCAATCAGTAGAGGTTTATTGAGCCAAAGTTTGAGGACATGCCCAGGAAAAACACAAGCCACAGAAACATCTGTGACCTGTGCTGTTTCCAAAGAGGGTTTCGGGAACTCAGTATTTAAGGGGACAGAGCAAGCAAAGGGAGGGAGGGTAGGCAGTGAGGCAAATGATTATATTCTGGTAAGGCTCTCCTTCATGCTCAGTAAGTCTACGTTTTATGTAAGATAAGGTGAATATCTGAAAAGAGGGAGTAGAGGCAAGAGTCAATTACATACACATCTCAGGGGAGGCAGAGGAGTGATTGATCTCAGCTTGTCCTTGTTCTATACCTGGGAAGATAAGTTTGTAATCGACATTGTCAGTGTGAGATTTAACAGAACTTGGTTATAGGAGGAGTTAAACTTAGATTGCAGACCCAAGGTTACCCTGGGCATGTGCTTGTTTTATAGGGGGGATATGTCATCTGAAATATTTAGGGGCTAGCAAGGAATTTCCTTGTAATTTGTGAGGGAGGCCATCCAGAGAGTTATATGGCCTTTTGTCATTGTGAGAACCTGGCTTATTTCACAACACAGGGTTGTGAAATTACAGCTATCTGTTCGGGGGGGGGGAAAACGAATGGCTGTGTTGTATGACTCAGTTCCCAGGCTTAATTGTCCCTTGGGCATAACAAGTTTAGGGGTCCTGAGGTTTTATTTTCTTTTACAATCCCATGTCTTCTAAGTGGCATAGCCAGGATTTGAACTTGGGTAGTAGTACACCCCTATAGTCTCTGCTCTTAAACTTTCTGCTAGCTCACTCCTCCTGTGCTACGTAAGTGAATGCTAGAATTCATAGCTCTAGGAGGCTGGAAGCAAAGGGAAGAAAACCATCTGTTTGTGCTTCTCCTCCATGTGTAACTACCTTGGTGGAGTCTAAGTTACTCAGGTCTTAGGTCTCTGCTGAGGACTGATGGTGTCTCCTGTTTACATCTAACAATGTTAACAATCAGCATGGCCTGGCACATAGCATTGTTCTCCTCATCATCATCAAAAAGAAAAAGTCTTCCCTGTATATATGTGCACATAAAAATATATAATATATATTTATATAAATTACTCACATATTTAAGAACGTGTAACATTTAAAAAAAAAAAAACCTTTGCTGTATTTTAAAAAAATAGATCTGTATTGCCCTCTAGTGGCCATGAAAATTTAAAAGGTGGGTAACCCTAAAAGAGAATAGCAGCTGTTCAAGTGCCAACCATAAAAACATCAACCCTACTACCTCCATACATTGCTGGGGTGCAAACAGGCATGCTCACAGCGACCAGGTAGGTGATGTCACAGGGAAGTGGGCTGGGACAACATGGAAATGGTCCAACACTTCCCTCTCCAAAGGGGGAACCTCTACTGAGTTCCAGCTTATGGCTGCCCTGAAGAAGACGGGCCAGTTGCTAAAGAGAAGCTCCAGAACCAGATATTTATGTAAGACTGCCCAATGTTTCAGTGTAGGAAATCAACTAATTTTTAATTCCCAATCTCTGGGTGTGTCATTCACATTTCTGTGCGTTAGATTTAGGCTGCAAGTCTAGCCACTTGCTCATATGTGTTGGACAAAACTTACAGGAGGCTTTGTTTTGGATTAGGCCCCAGCAGACCAAACCAAAATGGAGTCACTCGTGCTAAGGTTACATATCACCAAGCTGAAAATAAGTTGTTTATCTGACCTTCTGAGAAATCAGGAGAGAGAGAATGGCCAAATCCCCAAACAGACCAGTCCCAGCCAGCATAAGGAAGTCCCCTCTGCTTTAACATTTTTTTTACAAGGAAAGTCGCTTTGAAATGACCAATTTGCTTTTTGTTTTGTTTCTGCTTTCCTCAGCCTTTCTTTGTCTATAAACCAATCTCCTCTGCTCAGCTCAGCAGAACAATTATTCTATTTTATGGAATGAACTGTTGCCTGATTGTAAAATTGCAAATAAAGCCAATTAAAATATTTAAAAATTTGTGGTAATTTTGTTTTTTGACACTTCTGACCTTTGGTTAATTGCTACTTACTGTCTAATGGGCACTGTGCTCAGGGATTTACATACAGTATCCCCTTTAGCCTGCAAAACAACCCTATTACACTTTAGCCCCTTTTCATAGATGAGGCTGAGAGAAGTTATTTGAATTGCCTAAGGTCATGTGGTCTGTGAAAATCAGAGGTGGGATTTGAACACAGCTCTTCTAACTCCAAAACCCACGATTTTAAGCCCCGCACTTATTGCCCACCATGTGGTGTATAAGGTCTATTCAGTTAAGAAATATATATGGAGTTCTTAACATATGCCAGAGACTATTCTAGGTGACAAAGATACAGCAGTGAAGAATGCAGCGACTGCCCTCGTTCTAGTGTGGTTTTTGTGTGTGAAGTTGGGGGAGAGGGCCAGTTGTGATACAGGGGAGTAAGAGATGATAAATAAATACATGCCAATGCTGGATAGTGGAAACTGCCGTGGAAACATCAAGTGCTGTGAGAAGATACAGAATGATGGTGGCTTGTGGTGACAGGGTGGTCAGGTAAGACCTCCTTGGTGAGGTGTCACTGGACCAGAGTGAAGCGAGGAGCAAAGTCATTGATCCTTGGATGGCATGTGGTGGGGGGGGTGGCATAGAGACCAAAGGGAACAGCGGCTGCCCAGGTCTCCGGGGGATGTGTGCTTGGTGGGTTCCAGCAGCAGCTGAGAGGTCAGTGTGGCTGGAGTGACCATATGAGTGATGGGGGAGGCAGGCAGGGCCAGAGGGTGCAGGTAGGCCATGGCATGGAGGATGAATTTCCTTCTGAGTATGATGGAAAGCCTTTGAGAGTTTTTGGCAAGGAAGTTGACATAATAAAAAGGAGCCAAGAATAAAATATCCTCCTCAATGTGACACTCTCCTTACGGCCTTACCTTACATGTTCTCTGCAAGTGCTTGCTCCCAGGCATAGCCCCTCTTTCCGCTGTGATAAACACCTTGTGTTTTGTTAAAAGTGACATCTTCTCTTGTCCCTCTGCTTCTGGGTATGTATGTGGCTCCTATACCCGGGTATCCCAACCAGACCTCATTAGTTCACCTATAGAACTATTTATGTATCCTTCTAAGCTCAACCTAAATGCCAGAGGTCAATTTTAGCTTAAAGTTTCCTGGCCAGGGTTAGTAAATTCCTTCCTCTGAGCTTCTATGCAATAACTATCATGCTAAAATTGAAATACTTGCTTTTTTCTCCAATTATAAAAATAGTTCATAATACCAAAAATTGAGAAATGCATCAATTATGAAAAAAATAAAACAAAATGCCCATAATTGTCTCACAGCACTGTCATCCAGAAGTAATCACATATTGCCCTGTTGTCTTCTTATCTTTTTTATTATGTGTATATTATATATGCTATTCTGATTATTTTTTCTCCATTTAACCTTATGCCATAAACATTTTCCTGCTGTTGAAAACCTTTTATTGTGGAAAATTTCAAAGACATAAAAAGTATAGAGAGTAGTGTAGTGAATCCTCATGTACCCATCACTAAGTTTCAACAACTAACAACTCATGGCCAACCTTGTTTTCTTTATACCCCCAGCTACTTCTTCCCTTGGGATTATTTTGAAGCAAATTTCTGATATGTCATTTCAATTGTAAACTTTTCAATATATATGTTTAAAACAATGGCTCTGAACTAATGGTGATTTGCCACCCAGGGGATATATGGCAATACATAGAGACATTTTTGGTTTTTACAACTGGGAATGAAGTGGGGGTTGCTCCTGGCATCTAGTGGGCAAAGACCAGGTATGCGGCTAAACATTCTATAATGCACAGCAGGGATCCCCAACCTGTCCACGGCCTCTTAGGAACTAGGCTGCACAGCAGGAGGTGAACGGTGGTCAGCAATTGAAGCTTCATCTGTATTTACATCCCCTCCCGATTGCTGGCATTGCTGCCTGAGCGCCACCTCCTGTCAGATCAGCAGCGGTGGCATTAGATTCTCACAGGAATGCGAACCCTATTATGCAAACCCTGTTAAACTGCACATGTGAGGGATCTAGGTTGCATGCTCCTTATGAGAATCTAATGCCTGATGATCTGTCACTGTCTCCCATCACTTCCAGATGGGACCATCTAGTTGTAGGAAAACAAGCTCAGGGCTCCCAACGATTCTACATTATGGTGAGTTGTATAATTATTTCATTATATATTACAATGTAATGATAATAAAGTACATAATAAATGTAATCTTCTTGAGTCATCCCCAAACCATCCCCCTCCTGGTCTGTAGAAAAATTGTCTTCCATGAAACCTGTCCCTGGTGCCAAAAAGGTTAGGGACCAATGGTGCACAGGACAGCTCCACAACAAGGAACTATCTAGCCCAAAATGTCATAAGTGCCAGGGTTGAGAAATAACCACTCTAAAAGGGTTCTATTTTAAAACTTTTAGTATTATATGGATACAGAAAATTCGCAGATCAGAAGTGAGCAGCTCAATTCATGTCCATGAACTGCACACATCCAGATCAAGATACAGAACACGGTCAGCATTCCAGAAGCCACACTGATGTCTCGTTCCCGTCACTGCCTGCCCCGAGGGTGGCTGTTATTCTGATTTCCAATAGCATATTGCCCAGTAAAGGATTCGCTCAGCAGGTCTGTGTGGTCTAAACCCTGCACATTCCAAGGAAAAGTTTGTCTCTTGCCCATTTCCTAGGAGATAACCTGTAAACCTTTGGAATATTGGGCCTGATAAGAGTGTCTTTTTATATCAGAGGCTTTGGGCCACCCTAGATGTTTATGCTAACCATGTGATTTGTAGTGGGGCCTTGGGCCACAGGGTATCAACTGGACCTCTGGAAGGGCTAGAAACTGAAGACTGGCCAAGTGGAGAATTCAGCCATACCTATGTGATCAACTTCCAATAAAAGTCTTCAATACCAAGGCTTGGATGAGTTTCCCTGGATGACAGTACTCTGTGTGAGTCATCACACATCCTTGCTGGGAGGAGTAAGCACTCTCTCTGCTACCGCACTGATAAAGACAATGGAAGCTTGTGCCTGGTCTCTCCTGGACTCCTCCCTATGCACCTTTTTCCTTTGCTGATTTTATTATTATTATTATTTTAGTAGAGACAGGGTCTTGCCATGTTGCTCAGGCTGGTCTCAAACTCCTGGGTTTAAGTGATCCTCCTGCCTAAGCCTCTAAAGTGCTTGGATTACAGGTGTGAGCCTCCATGCCTGGCTCCTGATTTTAATCTATATATTTTCAGTGCAATAAACTGTAACTCTGAGTAAACAGCTTTCCTGAGTTGTGAGTCCTTCTAGTGAAACTTTGACTCTGAGGGTGTCTTAGGGGACCCTCAAATGCACACATTAATTTTGAAGGCCTTTATTTTGAAGCTTAAGCACAATACCATTATTGCACCTAAAAACTTAATAATTTCTTAATATTATCAGATATCCAGTCAGCATTCTCCAGTCAGATTTCTCTAACTTGTGATTTTTTAGGAAAAGTTTGTAAGTCACGATTCAAATAAGACCCCTACATTATATTTAATTTACATATTTTTAAGACTGCTTTAATCTATACATTACCCTTCTATCTAATTTTTCCTTTTTGCAATTTGCTTGTTGAAGACTTTTTTTTTTGTAGCTCTCCCAGTCTGGATTTTGTAGAAGATTGCATCCCCATGGTGATGTTGACATATCCTGTTTTTTTGTTTTTTTGTTTGTTTGTTTTTGTTTTTGAGACAGGGTCTCACTCTGTTGCCCAGGCTGGACTGCAGTAGTGTGATCTCAGCTCATTGCAATCTCTGCCTCCCAGGTTCAAGCAATTCTCCTGCCTCCGGAGTAGCTGGGATTACAGGCACACGCCACCACACCTGGCTAATTTTTGTATTTTTTGGTAGAGACAGGGTTTCACCAGGCTGGTCTCAAACTCCTGACCTCAAGTGTTCTGCCCACCTCAGCCTCCCTAAGTGCTGAGATTACAGGTATGAGCCACTGTGCCTGGCCTACATATCCTGTTTTCTGTATTTCCTGTTTGATCTAGAGGCATAATCAAATTCAGATTCAACTTTTTTGGCAAATACTTAGTCATTTTTGGCTACCCTTCCTATTTTGGGGGACACATTTCCAGTTTTGTCCCCGCCTTTCATTCCAGAACCTGAAAAGGGAGCAGATGTTCCAGGGAAGCCAATTCCTGGACGTATGTCCTTGGCTGGGCCAATCCGACACTCCCTCCAGTCTCTGAATCTGAAATGAGTGGCACAAAGAAACAGGCAAGAGCTGAAGACTCATTCCCGGGTGGCAGCAGTGGCCAGACGAGCAACAGTATCCTGACCTACTCTTCTTGTGATGTGATTTTGAACTTTTGACTGTGATTCCAGCTGCCCAGACTACCCTGACCCTGCCCATGCCCCAGTCCTATCTGTCCAGTCAGAGGTGGATTCTGTTGTTTGCAACCAAACCTGACCCCTGATGAGTCTACCTCCCAATGTGATGGTTCTGAAGAGAGCTGTTCTATTTTGATGTATAACTTCTGGTATGTTTTGTCCAAAGGTCTGTCTCTCTACCTTATGGCCACAACTCTGAGATTTCCATATGTTTTTTGACTGATGATAACCTGTTTATTTTGCATATAGTAGAATCTCACTGCTGTAACTCAAAATGCTGGTGGCAAAGGCAGTCTGACTCAGTGAGATGACAGGAAAATCAAAGACATTGAAAAGCATATATATGAGAATAAATTCTCTCTATATATAGAGAGTATACATATGTGCATACATATACTTAATACAGACTTGTATGTGTATGCACAGGCATGTATTTATATATAGTAATAAGAGGATACATTCTAGTATATATCAGAGTACTTATTATAAATGCCAATAAAAGGGCATATTGATAAAGGAAGTTGACAAAGAATGAGGATTCATAATAGGCTTACATTTTATATTAAGACGTCATGCATTGTATTTAAAGTACTTTTCTAAATTAAAACAACTCATCACTAGACGTAGTGATGGTATATTTAAAAATTTGCATCTTACTATGCCTCTAGTTTAAAGGTGTTGTAAGATTGCAGATAAGCGGTAAAATATCTGAAAAAAAGTTACAGAAGAGGGTGGCTGGCAAGATGGCCGAATAGGAACAGCTCCAGTCTGCAGCTCCCAGCAAGATCCAATGCAGCAGGCAGGTGATTTCTGAATTTCCAACTGAGGTACCTGGCTCATCTCATTGGGACTGGTTAGACAGTGGGTGCAGCCCACCAAGGGTGAGGTGAAGCAGGGTGGGGCGTCGCCTTAGAAAACCCCATCGTCTCATCCCAAAATCTCCTTAAGCTGATAAACAACTTCAGCAAAGTCGCATGATACAAAATCAATGTGCAAAAATCACAAGCATTCCTATATACCAGTAATAGACAGAGAGCCAAATCATTAATGAACTCCCATTCACAATTGCTACAAAAAGAATAAAATACCTAGGAATACAACTTACAAGGGATGTGAAGGACCTTTTAAAGGAGAACTACAAACCACTGCTCAAGGAAATAAGAGGAGACACAAACAAATGGAAAAACATTCCATGCTCATGGATAGGAAGAATCACTGACTTTCTTCACAGACTTAGAAAAAACACTTTAAATTTCATATGGAACCAAAAAAGAGCCTGTATAGCCAAGAGAATCCTAAGCAAAAAGAACAAAGCTGGAGGCATCATGCTACCTGGCTTCAAACTATACTACGAGGCTATAGTAACCAAAACAGCATGCTACTGGTACCAAAACAGAGATATAGACCAATGGAGCAGAACAGAGGCCTTAGAAATAACACTACACATCTAAACCATCTGATCTTTGACAAACCTGACAAAAACAAGCGATGGGGAAAGGATTCTCTATTTAATAAATCGTGTTGGGAAAACTGGCTAGCACTATGCAGAAAACTGAAACTGGACCCCTTCCTTACACCTTATACAAAAATTAACTCAAGATGGATTAAAGACTTAAATGTTAGACCTAAAATCATAAAAACCCTAGAAGAAAACCCAGGAAATACCATTCAGGACATAGGCATGGGCAAAGACTTCATGACTAAAAACACCAAAAGCAATGGCAACAAAAGCCAAAATTGACAAATGGGATCTAATTAAACTAAAGAACTTCTGCACAGCAAAAGAAACTATCATCAGAGTGAACAGCAACCTACAGAATGGGAGAAAATTTTTGCAATCTATCCATCTGACAAAGGGCTAACATCCAGAATCTACAAGAAACTTAAACAAATTTACAAGAAAAAAAAACCCCATCAAAAAGTGGGCATAGGATATGAACAGACACGTCTCAAAAGAAGACATTTATGTGACCAACAAACATATGAAAAAAAGCTCATCATCACTGGTCATTAGAGAAATGCAAATCAAAACCACAATGAGATACCATCTCATGCAAGTTAGAATGGCAATCATTAAAAAGTCAGGAAACAACAGATGCTGGAGAGGATATGGAGAAATAGGAATGCTTTTACACTGTTGGTGGGAGTGTAAATTAGTTCAACCATGTGGACGACAGTGTGGTGATTCCTCCAGGATCTAGAACCAGAAATACCATTTGACCCAGCAATCCCATTACTGGGTATATACCCAAAGGATTATAAATTATTCTACTATAAAGACACATGCACATGTATGTTTATTGCAACACTATTCACAATCGCAAAGACTTGGAACCAACCCAAATGCATATCAATGACAGATTGGATAAAGAAAATGTGGCATATATATAACATGGAATACTATGCAGCCATAAAAAAGCATGAGTTCATGTCCTTGGCAGGGGCATGGATGAAGCTGGAAACCATCATTCCTAGCAAACTAACACAGGAACAGAAAACCAAACACCGCATGTTCTCACTCATAAATGGGAGTTGAACAATGAGAACACATGGACACAGGGAGGGGAACATCACACACCAGGGCCTGTGAGGGAGTTGGGGGCTAAGGGAGGGATAGCATTAGGAGAAATACCTAATGTAGATGATGGGTTGATGGCATGTGTATACCTATGTAACAAACTTGCACATTCTGCACATGTATCCCAGAACTTAAAGTATAATTAAAAAAATTACAGAAGAAAAAATGTGTAATTTTTTAGGCAGTAAGAAACAAATACCCAAAAGCTGAATTGTTAAAAATTCCAAATTTAGTGGGATTTTAATTAATGTGCTACACTCCCCATCTATTCAGGTTATCCTTGTATGGGAAGAGTCACATTAAAGATACTTGAATGGAATTAAGTAGAGACTTAAAGGTGCAGAGATTTGTTTTGAGTGACGGGATTCCTTGGTTTCCACACCTCTAGAGCACAGGCCCATGTGTGGCCTCTCAGGGTATTCTGCCAGTTTCCTTTGCTTCTGCCCGTCTCAATCTTAGCATCCACATTTCTCTGTGTTTCTGTCCAGTCTCCTAGCCCACTGCTTTCCTTCCCGCTATCCAGCTCAGAATTTATCTCCAACTTTTTGCCCCATGCATTTGGCCTGACACAAAGTGGTGTGGCCTTTGACTTGGCCTGGGGACATGCACATCATTCCCTGTTTCCACCCATTCTCAGACGCTGCCCTGGCGAGGGAGTGTCATGCAAGATGTCTTGCTTATTAATCTTAGGGACACTTATGCCATAAAAAAAAAGGTGATTTCATCACACGCAACTTTTGTTCTATCTAGAAAGTCATGAAATAGCCTTACATGCTAAGTTTTGGAGTTTTATTATTTCACCTTTAATTGTACTTTTTCTGTTTCTGTTTTGTTTTGTTTTTTTGATTTTTGTTTTTTGGTAATTCACGTTTATAGAGGTATAATTTAAATACAGTAAAATTCTTCTAAGGTGTTACTTTTTTGCATTTTGACAAACACATACAATCATGTAACCTCCACCATAATCAAAATTTCTATCACCCCAAAGTTCCTTCCTACCTGAGAAATAAAAATAAAATTCTAAGCCCCATCTGACTGAATGGACCCCCTATTGGAAAGGGGGATTGCAGAGAAACTTTGGAAGCTGAGTTCCCAGCAATGACAGAATAGGGAGGTTGGGGAGGCCTCATTATACCATCTCCCACCCTAACCACCATTAGACTTTCTTCCCTAAGGGCTACACAGAAACCAGCCCTTTCAGAACCCTCCACACTGATAATGTCCATTACCAGCTTATCTTCCCAGGTACAGAATAAAGACAAGATGAGATTAATTGTTCCTTGACCCCTCCCTGAGATGTCCACATCCTCTCTTCCCTTTTTCTTCCAATGTTCAGCTTGTCTTATGTAACATGTAGATTTAGTGGCACTAACTAAAGTCTCACAAGCATGTAACCATTTGTCTCACTGCCACCTCCACTTTTTTTTTTAAAGGAAAATGTATAAAATACTAAGCCTCCTGAGAATCTCTTTGGGAAAAAACAGACACAGATGCATCTGTGACTCTCATTCTTCTCTGGGCCTACCCTCAAGCTGGCTCGATAAACCTCAATGGCTGAGACTTACGTCTGTCACTCATTTTGGTTTTGTCATACCCTTTGCAGTCAATCCCCTTCCCCTATCCCCAGTCACCAGTGATGTTTTCTGTCCCTATGGTTTTGTCATATACATGGAGTCATACAGTTTATTACATTTTTATTGCTGAATAGTATTCTTTTATTTTTTATTTATTTAATTTTTTTAAGACAGTCTCATTTTGTAACCCAGGCTGGAGTGCAGTGGCACCCTCTGCTCACTGCAACCTCCACTCACTGCAACCTCTGCTAACCAGGTTAAAGTGATTTTCCCACCTCAGCCTCCTGAGTAACTAGGACTGCAGGCACCCGCCAGTATGCCGGCCTAATTTTTATATTTTTTGGTGGAGACAGGATTTTACCATGTTGGCCAGGCTGGTCTCAAACTCCTGACCTCAAGTGATCCACCCACCTCGGCTTCCCAAAGTGCTGGGATTACAGGCATGAGCCACAGCACCCAGCCTGAATAGTGTTCTTAATTGTCTTTAAGACAATTATTTTTCTCAGTGGCAACATTAGCTTTGAAATTCTAATGAAAACCAATGGGAAATGTTGATTCTGGCTAGAAACATTTGCCTTAGAGACCACTTTCAAGAACATATCAATTTTATTATGTGAAAGCATACCTGAATTCAATATTATTTATTGGTCTATACATATTACTCATCAATGTGAGAGACCAGGCCTAGCCAAACTAATAATATCCCTTGGGAATTTTTGCCATACTACTCCTCTCATTCCCAGCCCAGGTGGAGAACTACAGACATAAATGTTTCAATGCTATGCTTACTGCTAGTGTTTAATCAGTGCTGCTGCTTGTGGGTGGGGATAAGACCAAGGACAATTGGATCTGCATAGAAAATTAGTGTTTCTAGGGCACCTGTAGCACAGGTTGATTGGATTCACCTCACCCATATGAATCAGTAGCCATTAGTTTGGTGAAGAGAGGAAAGTAATCATTCCAGGCAGGCATGTGCAAAGGTCCTGTGGCATTATGCTGCACCAGATTAGAGTGGTCTCAGGGCTGACATTCAACTGTTTGCACTGGTCAGACCATCAGGATGTCCAGTATTTACTCTGATAGAGCATGTGCCTTGCCAATTGTTAAATATTTTCAAATATCCCTGCTGAAGGTACTCTATGGCCAGCTAGCCTCAGGCAGTTAGGCTATTGCATACTTGAGTCCTGCTAGAAGCAAGGGTCAGAGGGAAGGCACTTGAACTCAGAGATCCTGTCCCTCAAGTGCATACTGGACTGAGCTATCCAGTAAGACTTCCTAGAGAAGCTAGGCCTTCACAGCTTAGCAGTAGTAAGTGCCATGGACAAAATTTGAGTCCCCAGAGTCCTTTTCCTGGAACCACCAAGAAAACAAGCTGAACCCAGACCACTTCTGAAAGTGCCTAGCATAAAGCAGGTGGTCATTAAATATTCATTGACCTGCTGACTGGCAGAGGACACTCAGACATCCCTTTTATTTACTTTTCTTCTGAAGTTGTATCTCTAGTTAATGCCTGTTTTACTTAACAGTCTAGGTTTGGCTCAACGGAATTCCATCTGGATTTCAAATATTTAGAGATTATCTAATCCAATGCTAATTTTACCAATGAGAAAGAAAGTAATTTGGCTAAAATAGACAACTAGTCCGTGGGCATATGATATGGTTTGGCTCTGTGTCCCCATCCAAATCTCATCTTGAATTGTAATACCCCGTGTCGAGGGAGGGACCTGGTGGGAGGTGATTGGATTATGGGGGTGATTTCCCCCATGCTGTTCTCATGATAGTGAGTTCTTATAAGATCTGATGGTTTTAAAGTGTTTGGCAGTTCCCCGCCACTGCCCGTACCACTCTGCCCCTGCCGTCTTGTGAAGAAGGTACTTCCTTCACCTCTCCAATGATTGTAATTTCCCTGAGGCCTCCCCAGTCATGTGAGTCAATTAAACCTCTGTCCTTTATAAATTACCCAGTTTCAGGCAGTTCTTTATAGCAGTGTGAAAATGGACTAATACAGCACACCTGACTAGAACTCAAGTTTACCAATTCAAAGTTAATGCACTCTCCTGTTTTAATAAAAACAAACACTCCTTCTTCCCCCCACCCCCCAAAAGAGAAAAATGTGTTTACGTTCTTGGAAGCAAGACTGATTAAATTGCTGGGTTTGGATTTCAGTTCAGTAAGGTCATGGTTTGGCCTATAGCAGCAAGTAAATATTTCAGATAAAGCAGATATAAAATGTAAGAGCCCACACACCTCTGGAAACTTCAGTACAACTTCGCAGAGCAGGCTGATGTCCAATAATTTTATGATGCCACTGTTGGGGCAGGCCCTCAGTCTATTGCCAGGAGCTCCCCTGGATCTGGGAGGATGTGCAGAAGGGTCCTGATGCAGCTCACTGATTTTCTAGGATAAAGAAATTGAAATAGGATTAGGCTGGGAGAGGCTTATCTCAGTGCTGCTAGAATGTTCTTTCCTGCATAAACGACTTCCTTTTATTATATTTTCCTCCTACACTGGTAGAATAATTTACAGAATGTTATGTGTCTAGTTTTTGTGACAGAAAAATGGGCGACAGCTCTAATTTCAGCGGGTGGGGAGAAAGGCTTCAGAGTGCTTCCCGGATTCCTTGCTGAGAATTTTTGCAGTCTAATTAGGGTAAATTACATAAAATGCAATTTGGACTGGGCTGCCTTCTCACTAAGGTAACTTAGACTTTCAAAATGGAGAACTAGAAATGAACAGATTTTTTAAAAAGCTTTTACCATTTTTGAATTAACAAAACATTAAGTGAATGAGGATCGGCCCTTAAAATCCTCTGAATGGAAAGTGCCTCCCTCTGATGTCTTTGATGAACCCATCCTCTTAACTGGTGGCTTTGTGTTCAGTTCGACCAAAAGTGAATAGTAAAATAGTTAGGGGCCTTGTTTTGTCATCTGACATTTAAACAGAATTTGCAGGTGCTGGAGAATCTCTAGAAGAACAATAGCGTTCAGGCAGGGAGTCTTGCTCATTGTTGAAGAAATGCCATGGCAACATCTCTGTGAAGTTGCTTGTGGGTGGATGGGACTGTGCCAACCTCCAAGTTCATGCTGTGTGTGTGTGTGTTTCACATGGATCACCCTGTCTTGTAAATCCTCATGTAAGGATATATATTTAGTCATATATCCTTATATCAGCCACCCAAAGAAGCTTCTAATTTGTACTTCAAGCTAAGAACAAAAAGTAAAATCGAATAAATTAATCAGTGAGGGGTACCGAAAAGAGCCTGCACTCAAGCCTATGCCATACAAATGAAGCTAAGAACGAAAAAGCACTTCATAGCTTGGAGAGCTCTAGAGGCATATAATTTAGGTGGAGGTATTAAGAACAGGAAGAGCTCTAACAAGCCAGAATTTTGAGAGAGATTTGGATTCTTTCTGCAGGTAGAACAAAATTTAAGTCTTTTTTCAATTTGGTAATTTAGTTTTGATTACCAAAGAGTCAAAGTAACTAAAATGTTCACAATGTAGTGGCGCCAGTATGCGCCATTGACTGTGTTCTGAGAATTTATAAAATATCCTTTACCTGTTTGGCTGAAGACCAAGAAAGGGTTGAAGATGAGCTGGGGATGGTGGGTGAACAAAACTAGGAAGAATGGAATAAACATTTACTAGTCTGCTTCTCTATGCCCAAAATTCTGATGTCTGTTTTACATATATGCTTATTTTATTCTTCACTACCAGTCCTTGAATAGTTGGAGAAAGAACTTTTCTGTCACACATTTATTAGACAAATGTGCTTATAATGCCCCAGGCACAGGAGTAGTCTCTGAAAATAAAATGTTGACCCAAACAGGTATGGCTCTTGCACTCAGGGAGCTTATATGCTAGAGGGGATATCTTCATTGATAAAATAGTCACACAAACATGATTAGTAATGGGAATGGGAGGTAAATGGCACTATGAGAATACTTAGAGATGGATCAGGGAAGGCTTCCTTAAGAAGCACAATTGAGCCAAGATTGTAAGAATGAATAGAAAATAAGTAAATAAAGTGAGAAGAAAGCATGTTTTAGGCAGATGGAGGAAAGAATATGTGTAAAGGCATGTAGCAGAAAGAAACGTAGCTGATATGAGAGAATAAATTATAGCTAATTTGTTACTCTGGGTTCCAAACCGGAAAAAAAAAAAACAGAAAAAATTTTGGCCAATTTTTGCTGAAAAGGAATTTATTAAAAGATTGGATAGCATACAGAGATCTTGGAGTACTGAAGAAGCAAGTCCAGTAACCATGTCCAAAATAATTTCATGGAGCATGTTCCATGAAGTTATCATTAAAACTGGCATCATTGGTACCACCAATTTAGGCCTACTTCTAGCCCCAAGTGGAAGATTTTAGCCATAACTCTGAAGAGTCTTGAAGTAAAATCACACTCTCCTTAGAAAGTAACTATTCTCCTTTTGAAAAATCATTCCTGGATTGCTACTAGATGTCAATAGAGATTGAGTTCCTAGTCACCAAGTGACATAGCGTGTGAGTTTCTCTTCACTGACTGGGTATTTCTGATATTCCAAGCAATAAGGCAGATGTGCCCAATAGCACTCCATCAGCAAGAAGAAACAATATGTGATAGTAAATCTCCAAGACAGCTCCCAGTGATCTTCGCCTCCCAGTATCCATGCCTCATGTAGTCCCCATCTCCCACATTGTATCAGAACTGGTCTGGGTGACCAATAGAATACAGCAGCAGTGACGGTATGTAGCTCCAGAAACTAGGTTATAAAAACACTACGGTTTCTGCCTTGCTTTCTCTCTTGGATCACATGTTCTGGCACAAGCCGGTTTGCCATGTTATGATGACACTCAAACAGGCTATGGAGAGGCTGAACTGAAGATCTTGCCAGTAGCCAAGGAGGAACGAAAGCCTCCTACCAGCAGCTATGTGAGTGAACCACCTTGGAAGTGGATCTTCCAGCACCAGTCAAGCCTTCAGATGATTACAGCCTTGACTGACACCTTGATTACAGCTTTGTAGAGAAACCCTGAGCCACAACCACCCAGTTAACCCACTCCTAGATTTCTATCTTTGTCTGTTTTCTGCTGCTACAATAATACTACAGACTGTGAGGGTGGTGACGATAAGATTAGCTGTGCTCAGTTTCCAGCAGTTGCAACAATAATTTATAAACAATAAAAGGTTATTTGACTCATGATTCTAGAAGCTGGGAAGTCCAAGAGCAAGGTGGTGGCATCTGGTGAGGGTCATCCCATGGTGGAAGGTGGAAGGCAGAAGTGAGTGCACAAGACAGAGAAAATAGGACCAAATTCATTATTTTTATCAAGAACCCAACTCGTAACTAATCCACTTCCATGACAATGGCATTAATCCATTCATGAGGGTGGAGCCCTCATGGCCTAATCACTTCTTAAAGGTTCCCCCTCTTAATACTGTTACAACAGAAATTAAATTTCAAGTTTTGAGTTTTGAAGGGGACACTCAAACCATAGTAGTGACTCTTAAAAAGTATGTGAAATAATAAATGTTTGTTGCTTTAAGATACTACGTTTTGGGGTAGTTTGTTATGCAGCACCCCCTCCTGGAAGCTTTCACAGCTGGCGTTGAGTGTCTGCAGGCTTTCCACGTGCATGGTTTAAGCTTTTGGCAGATCTACCATTCTGGAGTCTGAAGGATGGTGGCCCTCCTCTCACAGTTCCACTAGGCAGTACCCCAGTGGGGACTTGGTGGAGGGGGGTGAGGCTCTTACCCCACATCTCTCTTCTGAACTGCCTTAGCAGAGGTTCTTCATGAGGGCTCTGCCCCTGTAGCAAACTTTTGTCTGGACATCCAGGCATTTCCATACATCCTCTGAAATCTAGGCAGAGGTTCCCAAACCCCAATTCTTGATTTCTCTGCACTCACAGGCTCAACACCACATGTAAGCCACCAAGACTTGGAGCTTGCACCCTCTGAGGTAATGGCCCAAACTGTACCTTGGCCCCTTTTAGCCCCAGCTAAAGCTGAAGCAGCTGGAATGGAGGGTACCATATCCCAAGGCTACATAGAGCAGGGGGCCCTGAGCTTGGCCCCAGGAAACCATTTTTCCCTCCTAGGCCTCTGGGCCTGTAATGGGAGGGACTGCCATGAAGGTCTCTGACACGGCCTGGAGATATTTTCCCCCATTGTCTTGGTGTTTAACACTCGTCTCCTTGTTGCTTATGCAAATTTCTGCAGAGGGCTTGAATTTCTCCCCAGAAAATGGGTTTTTTTTTCTGTTGCATCATCAAGCTGCAAATTTTCCAAACTTTTATGCTCTGCTTCCTCTTGACCCTTTGCTGCCTAGAAATTTCTGCCAGATACCCTAAATCATCTCTCTCAAGTTCAAAGTTCCACAGATCTCTAGGGCAGCAGCAAAATGCTGCCAGTCTCTTTGCTAAAGCATAGCAAGAATCACCTTTATTCCAGTTGCTAACACGTTCCTCATTTTCAATGAGACCACCTCAGCCTGGACTTCATTATTGATATTATTATCAGCATTTTTGCCAAAGCTATTCAACAAGTCTCTAGGAAGTTCTAAACTTTCTCCCACATCTTCCTGTCTTCTGAGCCCTCCAAGTCTCTGGGAAGTTCCAAACTTTCCCACATTTTCCTGTCTTCTTCTAAGCCCCCCAAACTCTTCCAACCTCTGCCTGTTACCTAAAGTTACTTCCAAATTTTTGGGTATCCTTATAGCAGCATCCCACTCTACCAATACCAATTTACTGTATTAGTTCCTTTTCAAGCAGCTATAAAGAAATGCCTGAGACTGGGTAATTTATAAAGGAAAGAGGTTTAATTGACTCACAGTTCTGCAGGGCTGGGGAGACCTCAGGAAACTTACAGTCATGGCAGAACGGGAGGCAAACACATCCTTCTTTACATGGCAGCAGGAAGGAAAAGTGCTGAGCAAAGAGGGAAAAGCCCCTTATAAGACCATCAGATCTTGTGAGGACTCACGCACTATCATGAGAACAGCATGGGGGTACCTGCCCCCATGATTCAATTACCTCCCACTGGGTCCCTTCCGTGACATGTGGGAATTATGGAACTACAATTCAAGATGAGATTTGGATGGGTGGGGACACAGCCAAACCATATCAGGGAAGTTCCAGGGGCTTCCTCTCATTTCTTCCTATTACAATAACCTCTCTTCCTCAGATCAGGAGGCCAATGTAGGATTTTTGACCATTGTAGACTATATCTACTCCAACTCTACATCCAGGAATGGGTGAATAACCTTGAATTAGTGTTAAAGCCTCAGTAAACCCACCATGAGATGGATTCACGCCAAACTTCACACATCACCTGACTATCACCTGACAAGTCTAAAAGGAATATTTACAGCATATACTTGGGGTGATCCACAGGATATTTCACTTGCAATGCCTCTTCATTCAGGTCACTCTAGGTCTTTGAATTAACTAAGCCTGAGATGAGGTGTCATAGTAGACATTCTCTGCCCATCCATAGCCCCTTGGGTCTTTTTTACCATTTCTGTGCACCCCTTCCCCTTGTTTGGGGTTCTTTTGCTTCTAATATCTTATACTTGTAACTCTTTTCAGAGCTCTGTCCTGTAACTATTGGAGGCACTTTGGCCACATGCAGAGAGCTGGATGTGCCTAGGAATTCATGACCTCTTTCCCTCCTGGGGCTTCTACTCAAAGACTGATTGGTCCAGCTTCCTTGTCTGGAGTTGGGTCAAACTCAAGCATAATTTAAACTCGAGTTCCCATGTGGGATCAGGCCAAAGCTAGGGCTTGGCCTGAAACTGCAGACTTTCTTGGCTTCTCTCCCTTTCCTATCATGCTTCCTCTTTCCTTACCGGTTTCTCCTGGGAACACTTTCTTAGTCAATTACTTGCATAGAAATCTTCATTTCAGGGTTTACTTCAAAGAACTTGACCTAAGACAGGAGCCATAACTATGTGGTGTCTCTGGCCTCTGTTCATCAGATTTAGATTTTGTTTACTTATTTGTTATTTTGGCCAAGAAGGAATTAAGTGGACTGGATGTCTATTTCAGTCTAAGGAGGTCATAGTCAATGACCATTGCCAAAGATCCCTGTGGTAAATCAATCATCCTGTTACTCTAGTCCCACATCCTATTCAATAACAACCCCCATCTTGCCTCAGGGAGGTAAATGCAGATTCTAGGCTTTATGTGCCCTGGAATCCCAGCATTGTCATTGAAATCAGAAAACCCATTTCCATCTCAGTTTCTCTCACCAGCATCCTCAACCTATAGAGAAAAGCTCCTGCCATTACTTTTGAAGACGATGGCAATAATTTCACCATTGTAATTTCTGGGGGTGATAAAAGGTGCATCTTCTGGGCTGTCTTGCAATGTATAGAAGATGGGTAAATGGGATGCCCATAATAAGTCCTCAACATTCCTATATCCCTAGGGCACTGGATCCTTTCCTGTATATTTGCTGCTCATAAGGTATGAGGACCAGGAATACTGGGATCCTCTGGGAGCTTGTTAGAAATTCTGAATCTTGGACTCTACCAAAGACCCTACTGAATCAGAATTTTAACAAGACTCTCATGCTATTCATGTGCGCGTTAAAGTTTGAAAAACACCAACCTAAATTTGCTGTGCCAGCGAATTTCTGGCATTTCAACATCTTGCAGTTAGGCCACCCCTGAGCCCAGGTATCGGTCAATTAATTGGAAACAACTAAAGTCACTTCCAGCTGCTCAAGCTAGCATATTGAATTTAGATGTTCTGGTCCACACAGGTGCTAGTAAATTCAGCTGGATCTAAAATTATGTTTCTCCCTCTTTGGTCTAGACCAATACTCTGCAAGTGTTTGAAAATGAAAATGAGCAATAGCTTGCATATCCTTTAGCATGTACATCTCCTACTGGGCTTGTCTTTGTAATTACAGGTCATAAATTCCAGCCATAAGACTGGAATCTAGCCATGAGCCTGGAAACTATAAGGGTGGCAGGGCTAAATCGTGAGGTGAATTGGCTCACTTGGCAAGATACCTGTCTCAGCCATGATCTTTGGGGTCCTCAAAAAGGGAGAGCTTCATCAGAAGTGAAAGGAAAGACTCCTTCAGCTGGGCTTTGAAAGCTTGGGAGGTATTTGAATTCTCCTTTCATATCCCATTCCATTCCAATCTACTGTTTCTTAACCCATGTCCAAACTTCTACGTAGGAATAAATGATGCTATGCATTAACCTGATATTGTAATTCAGCAATCCATAGGATCAAATTTCCAGTTCAGTTTTTGCCTATCTCTGCCTGCAGCTTCACACTATGACATATTAATTCAGCAGTCATTACTTCTGTTCCTGTCTTGAACTGAGTATTTAGGACTTAGAGCTTGTCATTCTTATTTCTTTAATCTCTTCAGTGTCACTAAGAAACAACCACCTCCCCAGCTGGTCCTTGAATTAAAAAGCTGGTCCTTGTGCTTTTGATAACTCTTCTATGGCAGATGCCACTTAATTCCCCCAAGCCCTACCTTTAGTGGACACTCTGTTCCAGATAATACAGTTAATAATTTACCTAACAGTTTAATCATTGGATACCATACTGTGTGGATTTGCTGCATTTTACTCACTGCACCCTCAACTGTACCAGAGAATCAAGTTCAGATTCATCCTATTATCTTAAGGGTCTATTCCTTGTCATCACTTCTGGAACAAATTAGAAGTCAGGGTTTTTACCTTGCAAATAGGTCCACTCTGGCTAATTTAAGCACAAAAAGAATTGATTACAGGATATTGAGCAGTTCCCAAACTCTCCAGAAAGACAGGAGAAACACACCCAAGAGGAACATTCAAAATCCTGCTATAGACCTGGCCTCAGGAAGCCCCCCTAGTGCTGCTTTTATGGGGCACAGACTCTTCTGCTGGCTCTGCTGACCTAACCACTACCAGCAGTGGCTGTTGCTGTGTCTGCTTCCCCTGCTGCCTCTGCACACTCATGACAGCAATCATAACTTCCATCTTATTTCAACAAACTGTACTATTTTTCATTCTTTTGTGTCATAAGTGCCAGAGTCTGGTGTGGGGACAGCTGATGGCTGGAGTGTCACAGGCCAGTGCCTTAGCTGCAAGGGACACCATGAAAGCAAGTTTTCAGCTTTAATAGTGGGAGAAACTGTTGCCTGCAAAGATTCATAAGTTGGGAAATTCTCCAAAGGAAGGGCATTCCTCCAAAGGAAGGACAAGATATTGGCTCCGTCATAGCTTATGTGATTGAGTATAGACATCAAGGGTGAGTGTGGCTGAGATGAGGCTAGAGAGGTAAGCAGGGACCAGATTAGCAGAGCTTCAAGGCTTATTTTAAGGATTGGATTCTTCTAAAATTGGAAAGATTTTTAAAGGGCCTCAAATTGAGAAGAGGCTGTCACATGATCAATTTTTAACATTACAGTACGAACATCCCTCTGGAGAGCTTATTGGATGCAGCAAGAGAGGCTGTGAATGCACCTGTTAGGCTATTTCTCTTATTCAGATGAGAGATGATGGTAGTGTTACTGGGGGAGTCCTTGCTCTCAGAGCTCCCAAGATGGCGGCAGGCCACTTCCAAAATGGTGGCAAGCCTCGTGTTCTCTGACCTGGGGTTCTTGGCCTCATGGATTCCAAGGAATGGAATCTTGGGCCATGCGGTGAGTGTTGTAGCTCTATTAGAAGCCATGGGTCATGGAAGAGAACTGTGGAACCCAGTATTCAGCTCAATTAGGATGAACCTGGGCACTTAGCCATGCAGGAACAATGGCAAGACTTTAGCCTGATCAGGAGCAGCAATGGGTGCCTTGCTGGATCAGGAGCCCAGAGGACACCCTGCTGGATCCAAAGGGATGGAAGTCAGCGGCAGGTCTGCAGTGGCAGCAAACAGCAGTGGTGGACAGTGAACAAAAGCTCAGCTCGAGCCGAGCCGTAGCAAACATGCACCAGAAGAGAGCGCAGTTGCAAGATTTAATAGAGCGAAAACAGAGCTCCCATACAAAGGGAGGGGACCCAAAGAGGGTAGCCATTGCTGGCTTGAATGCCTGGGTTTATATCCTGATCATTGTCCCTCCCACTGTGGTCTCAGGTGAAAGATGATTGGCTATTTTTTTACCTCCTGTTTTTGCCTGATTAGCATTTTAGTGAGCTCTCTTTATTACCTGGTTGGCCGGTGTGAGCTAAGTTGCAAGCCCCATGTTTAAAGGTGGATGCGGTCACCTTCCCAGCTAGGCTTAGGGATTCTTAGTTGGCCTAGGAAATCCAGCTAGTCCTGTCTCTCAGTCCCCCCTCTCAACAGGAAAACCCAAGTGCTGTTGGGGAGGTTGGCTGACAACTGCTCTAACTGCTTCCTGCTGAATTGGGGTGTAGTAGGGGTTGTGCAGTTGAGATTTCCTTGGGAGGGGTGACTTCGATGTCATTAACATTGGAGCATGGGCTAGCAGGCTGGTCCAGGGGTCCACGGTAGATTTTAGTCATGGACTGCATCTGGGGCTCCATTTGAAGAATGATTTGTAGCTTTACAGCTTCAATTCTGGAAGAGACAAACTTTACAAGGAGGTTAAAGATACAGGGTCCAAAGAGAAGTAGCAATATTATAGCTGCTAGAGGTCCTAAGAAGGGGAGAATCCAGGGCATCCATTGGCTGAGGAGGCCCCAGGGTCCAGTGTTTTGAAGCTCCTCTGCTCTACATTGTATTTGATCTTGAATTTAACTTTCTCGGTGATGATTCCGGATTGATTAACATAATAACAGCATTCTTCCCCTAAAAATAAACAGGTTCCCTCTCTTTTGGTGGTTAGCAAGTCTAAAGCTCTTCAATTTTGAAGGGCTACTGATGCTAGGGAGTTAAGTTGATCTTGCAAGGTGACCAGGGAGTCAGCGACCCATTCCATGTCACCATTTAGTTCTTGAGATAGTTTGTAGTAGAACTGAGTAGAGGTTGTGATACCACCAATGCCAGTACCTCGTCCACCTAGCACTCCTGTTCCGATAACGAAAGGAAGAATGGGTGCTCTTTTGTTGTGGGGCTTAGGTACAACATGATTGTATAATTCTTGTTCAGTGTAGATGGTCATGGGGGCACTAAGAATGAGAGGAAGCACATAGATTCTGAAGAGCCATTCAAACAATAGGCTGAGATACCACAGATAAAAAATATTCCTGAGGGTAGGCAAACTATTCGTGTGGGAGGAGTTACCCACCTGATGCATTGGGAGTTGGTTGTGTCTATAGTGTTGCTAAATTTTACACAGGTGAGGTTTGAGGTATGGGTTATTTCCAGATTGGAAACAAGAGGTCCTACTAAAACGGAAGTGGTGTTTATTTCTGTGCTGAAGTTGTTCCATTGTTCAGGTACAGGGATTGAAATGTTTACCCTGAAATGTAGGGGGAGGCACATCCAACAGTTAGTAGGGTTTTGGGCTGAGACCTCATGGAGCCCAGTGAGGGTGGTATTAAATGGGCTTACCAGGTGAGTATGGGTACAGAGGGTTTCATATAGTTTTGAGAGATTTAGTCCTTTGTAGGGGCTAGGGGTGCTATGTACCCAGGTCAGTTGGGAGATTATTTCCTTTACGTGTTTTTCTCTTGCCTGATCTTGAACTCCACCCCCATCAGACATACTGGTATGGGTAAAGGAAGTCCAATAGACAGTGGCTCCAATTTCTCCAGGACAACTAGGATTAATCATTTTCCCTGTCCAATAATGAGTATTTGCATGCATGCAAGGAGTGGCAGAGTTATAGCAGTTACTGGGCATATGGGTGTGGGCAGTGAAAGTGGGCATTCCCTTAGATAAACTCCTATACAATGGGGCATCAATATTTCCAGGAAGCTGCATTCTCCATAGAAACTCTTGGTAAGGGGAGCTACTGGTCGTACAGTGGCATGGAGGGGGTGCAGTGAAAGTGAAAGGGGGTAAGAGAACAGTAAAGAGAAAAATATGATAAGGGAGGGCCATGGGGATTTACAATTTTAGTTACTTTCCTCATGGTTGTCATTTGAAGAGCAGGCACAGATCCTCTAGAGGTTCACAGGAATAGCTAGCATTGTATTTTAGCCCTAAGGATTTAACCTGCTATGAGCAGAGCTGAGCCTTTGGTTTGGAAACCTTGTAGCCACAGGTAGCGAGGAAATTTAAGAGCACTTGGGTGGCTTGATGGCACAAGGTTTCTGAATGGGTGACTAAAAGTAAATCATCCACGTACTGAAGGACAAGAGTGTCCAGGTATGAGAATTGGCTCAAGTCTTGGGCTAATGTCTGGCCAAATAGATGGGGGCTATCCCTGAACCCTTGGAGTAAAACAGTCCAGGTGAGTTGAGACATTGAGTTTGAAGGATCTTCAAAGACAAACAAGAATTGAGAGTGAGCATATACAGGGATGCAGAAAAAGGCATCCTCAAGGTCCAGGACTGTAAACCACTCTGCTTCCTCTGGTATTTGGGAAAGCAGAGTATAAGGGTTAGGTACAGCTGGGTATAGAGGAACAACAGCCTCATTGATAGTCCTGAGATCTTGCACTAACCTCCACTGTCCATTGGGTTTCTGTACTCCTAAAATTGGAGTATTGCAGGGGCTATTGCATGGTTTTACTAGGCCTTGGGCTTTTAGGTCCTTAACAATCTTTTGGAGTCCTTGTTGGGCCTCAGGTCTAAGGGGGTCCTGCATTTTGTAGGGAAAGGAGGCGGCATCCTTTAGTTTAACTTGAACAGGATGGGCATTCTTTGCTTATCCATATTGTCCTTCTGTTGCCCAGACTTCAGGATTAATTCCTTCCTCAAGCAGGGGACAACAAACGGGTGTTCCTTCCCCTATGTTCAGGTGTATAATGGCCCCTGCTTTTGCTAGAATGTCTCTCCCTAACAAGGGAATGGGGCTTTCAGGCATAATTAGAAAAGCATATGAAAAAAGTAAAGTTCCCCAGCCACGACTTAGTGGCTGGGAGAAGTATCTAGTGACTGGCTGTCCTAGCACCCCTCGGATAGTGACAGATCTGGATGACAGTTGTCCAGGACAGGAGAGTAAGACTGAGAAGGCCGCACCAGTGTCCAGGAGACAGTTAACCTCTTGGCCCTCAATGGTCAAGCATACCCGGGGCTCTGTGAGGGTGATGGCATGGGCTGGTGCTTGCCCCAGACACCCTCAGTCCTGCTGCTGGGTCATCTGGTTAGTGACTTCTGACTCAAAGGAACTTCATCCCCTGGGGCAGTGGGCCTTCCAGTGATTCCCTTGACATAAGGGGCATGGACGAGGGGGCAGCTTACTTCTACTTGGACAATCTTTTTTAAAGTGTCCTTGTAGACCATACTGGAAGCAAGCCCTATTAGGTATTCGATTTGCCCAGCTTTTCCCTTTTCCAGAGCCTCCAAAGTCCACTTGCCTGTGGGCCATGAGTAAAGCGGTGGCCTTTTTTAAAATCCTGTTTGTCCCATTCTGCCTGCTCCTCCTGATCTCTATTATAAAAAACTGAGGTTGCCAAGTTCAATAGGGTTTCTAAGTTTCGCTCCGGGCCTAAGGCAGACTTTTGAAGTTTTCTTCTAATGTCTGCAGCTGACTGAGTGATAAACTTATCCTTTAAGATTAGTTGGCCTTCAATAGAGTCAGGTGACAGGGAGATATGCTTCCTCAATGCCTCCCTTAGTCTCTCCAGAAAGGCAGTAGGATTTTCTTCCTTTCCCGGTGTTATAGTGGACATCATTGAATAATTCATAGGCTTCTTCCTAATTTTCCTTAGTCCTTCTAGCATGCAAGTTGGCAAATGTCTGCGGCACCAATCTCCATGTTCTGATTCTGTGTCTCAATGAGGGTCTACACTGGGAACTGCCTGCTGGCCTGTGGGGAATCATTCTTTCCTCTGTTGTCATCCTATCATTGACCTGACTGAGATACCAGAGATTGCCAAACTCTCGGGCTGCAGTTATGACGGCACTTTTTTCATTTGGGGTTAGTGTCTGATTTAGCAGTAACATTATGTCTCTCAAAGTCAGATCAAAGGATTGTCCTAACCCTTGTAAAACATCAATATAGCCATCAGGGTTATCTGAGTATTTACCTAGGTCTATTTTAATTTGCTTTAAGTCTGAGAGAGAAAAAGGTACATGCACTCTGGCTGGGCCGAATTCTCCTCCTCCCACTGCTTGGAGGCGGCATAATTGGGGAATATTGCCACTCTTTGGTTCATTGTTTACCCCTTTGTCTGTCTCTTTTGGACCATTTGGGTTGAAGGTGGTCCTTAATAGTTGGAGAAGGAGTTGGGGGGATGCTGGGGTAGGGAGGTAGACTCTAAGGGCTTCCTGTAGGGCATAAATCACACTTTCTACATAATTGCGAGTTGTCTCTTAATGAAAAGAAAGTTTGTACATATGGCAATTCACTCCATTTGCCTTCTTTTCTACAAAAGAGGTCTAGCTGTAAGATGGTGTTATAATTTATACTTCCCTCAGGAGGCCAGGTTTCTCCCCCTTGAAGAGGATATCATGGCCAGGCGGTACTGCAGAAGAATGTAAGTCATTTCTTTCTTAGAGTCTGAGGGTCAAATCGGTCCCAATTCTCCAGAATACATCTTAGGGGCATTTTTGCCTTGGGGGAACACTTCCCATCTGAAAAAAGAACATAGAGATGCCAGCACCCCTAGTCATTTTCCGATGAGCATTAGTCCTAGAGCATCCTCTATAGTCCTAATGCTTATTCCTTTCCAGGGTGCATAACCACCCATGGACCTCTGCTTATCGGATTACTTATGCTCACCGATGTAGCAGTCCTGCACACCTTTTCCTGCCTCTCTTGACCACAAAGAAAGGGGTCCGGGCTACTGGATTCTAGTGGTCCTTTACCAGCGTGTCCAACATTGCCTTTGTGCTCAGGGGTGAGTCCTAGAGCCGGGCTAGGTTCCTGAGTATTTCATAACAACCCAGCTGCCCCATCAAGATGCATTCCCATAAACAACAGTTCTTATGCAAATTCGTTTCAGAGAAGGTATAGGTAAGGTTTTGAGTCAGGACTGAGATAGTCTTTTGATTCTGTAAGTACTTTAAGGCTTGGCTGAGTGCAAACAGCTTGCACATTTGAGGAGACCAATTATTAGGCAATTTTTCTAACTCTGCTTCCACAAGAGTCTCCCTATCAATTACTGAATACCCATTGTGGTTTTTTCCTCAGTCACCTGGGAGGGACCATCTATAGTCCTGTCCTGAAGGGAGTTCCTCCTAGGTCTGGTCAGGCCTTTGTATGGTAATTAAGATTTAAATCTCCTGTTAGGAAATTGGCTGGGTTAAGGGAATTATCAGTGGTTGGTGTTAAATTAACTTTTTCTAACAGAATAGCCCCATACTTTAAGATTTTTGAGTTAGTAAGCTACTTTTTTGCTTTTTTGACTTAGAATAATTCTGAACTGGTGAGGTGTGCTCACAATGACATTTCCTCTAAAAGTTACTTTTCTACTTTCTTTTGTTAGCAAAGCAGTTGCTGCTACAGATTGAATGCCTCCGCGGGTTACTGGGTTAAGGATTTTTGATAGGAAAGCTATGGGTTGTCAGTGGTCTCTGTATTTTCAGGCTACTCCCTTGTTTACACTGACAAAGTAGTATTGGAGTATTATAGCATCATGGAGAAGACCTTCAATTATCAATTATAGGTTTGAAATTTACCCTGGCTTTTAAAGGAATAGGGCACACTTTTTTTTTGGTTTTCTGGGTTTTTTTTTTTTTTTTTACTATTTCTATCTTTCTTTTTCTCTTTGACTCCCTCTTTGTCTCTCTCTCCTCCATCTCACCCTCTGTCCTCCGTGTCACTCTCTCTCCTCCATCTCACTCTCTGTCCTCCGTGTCACTCTCTCTCCTCCATCTCGCTCTATCTCCTCCATCTCACGCTCTCTCCTCTGTCTCGCGCTCTCTCTCCTCCGTCATTACAAGCTTGGGGCCCTGGCAAGGGTGGTAGGGAATGGGTCCCACATAACTGCCCATGTCGAGAGCTGTATACCTAAATCAGGAGGGACGGACATCAGGAATAAGAATCCCTGGATTTATAGCCTAGATGCCTAAAGATGCAGCATAGAGCTTCCTTAGATCCCTTTGGAGATACAACTTGCTAGATGAAATGAAAGTCTGAACCATTAGTACCTAGGAGGTAGGGATCAGGGGAAGTAGATTCAGAGGTAAGGAGAATTTTGGGGCTACACTTTCAAGAAAGTTGTGGTCGGGACCCAGGAGGTATGGGCCAGAAGGAAAGGTAGGGGCGAACGCATGGGTGACTGTTGAGCAGAGACTTCTAGCTGTGCCATGATCTCAACGGGCTAATGCCAGGAGTTCGGGAGGACAGCTTTCTGCCTCTAGTCAGCCCTCAGCTTCCCCAAGAAAATTGAAAGTGAAAGCTGGCTCCAGGCAGACCAACCCTTCTGGGTTGGGGATTGTTAGAAAGCCCTTCCCCTGATAGCCTCACACCTGAGTCTTAAGTCCGGTGGCCATGCTAATCGTTTTATTTTTATTTTTTATTTTTTATTTTTGAGACAGAGTCTCACTCTGTTGCCCAGGCTGGAGTGCAGTGGTGCGATCTCAGCTCACTGCAAGCTCCACCTCCTGGGTTCACGCCATTCTCCTGCCTCAGCCTCCCACACGCTAATCATTTTTAACCTGCGGACAGGTGCCTGGTATTTTCCTCCAATTCTAAGGAAGGATAGGACAGAATAGCAAGCGAAAGAGGTCCAATATTACTCACTGCTTTGGAGAGCTCTTCGTGGTTACCAAAATGTCACCGGGGGTTCCTTGCTCCCAGAGCTCCCAAGATGGCAGCAGGCCACTTCCAAGATGGTGGCAAGCCTTGGCCTCACGGATTCCAAGGAATGGAGTCTTGCACCATGCTATGAGTGTTATAGCTCTATTAGAAGCCGTGGGTCACGGAAGAGAACCGTGGAACCCAGTGACTAGTGTTCAGCTCAATTAGGACGAACCTGGGCACTTAGACGTGCAGGAACAATGGCAAGCCTTTAGCCCGATCAGGAGCAGCAATGTGTGCCTTGCTAGATCAGGAGCACAGAGGACACCCTGCCGGATCCGAAGGGATGGAAGTCAGCAGCGGGTCTGCGGTGGTGGCAAACAGCAGTGGTGGACAGTGAGCGAAAGCTCAGCTTGAGCCAAGCCATAACAAACATGCACCAGAAGAGAGCGCAGTTGCAAGATTTAATAGAGCGAAAACAGAGCTCCCATACAAAGGGAGGGGACCCAAAGAGGGTAGCCATTGCCAGCTTGAAGTCCTGGGTTTATATCCCGATCATTGTCCCTCCCACTGTGCTCTCAGGCAATAGATGATTGGCTATTTCTTTACCTCCTGTTTTTGCCTAATTAGCATTTTAGTGAGCTCTCTTTATTACCTGGTTGGTCGGTGTGAGCTAAGTTGCAAGCCCCATGTTTAAAGGTGGATGCGGTCACCTTCCCAGCTAGGCTTAGGGATTCTTAGTCAGCCTAGGAAATCCAGCTTGTCCTGTCTTTCAGTAGCATGAGCAATATTGGTGACAGAGAGGAAGAGCTGAATTCAGTAGACCCGATGATGGTTGGATAGAAGCAGGTGAGGGAGAAGGAAGTGTCTAGGATGGCTTCAGGTTTCAGGCTACTGTCCCTGGATGAATGATGTTGCCACTCACTGGGATAGAGGAGACTGTGCATGGTTCTGGTTGGGGCAGAGATGTGGGTTGTTTGTGTTGCAGGGGGTATCGAAGATCCTCTATCTGCTTTTAAACAAGCTGAACTTGAAGTGCCTTTGGGATATCCAAAAGAAGATTTCAAGAAGGCCGTTTGATATACAGATCTGGATCCCAGTAAAAAGGTCTGGGCTGAAAATATGAATTTATAAGCCAACAGCTCATAAGCTGACACTTGAAATGTAGCTGTGAGTGAGATCATTTGGTGGGAGTGTGTAGGGCAGAACAAAATAGTTCTAGAAAGGTGTTTGGAAGGATGAAACATTTTTTTCTCTTTTCTTTTTTTCTTAGTCCATGACCTGTGTAAGGGATGAAACATTTTAGTGGCCAGTTTAGTGGGCTCTCTTGGTTGCTTTCTCAGAATTAGCATCCTCCGTTTCTCTTCCTAATCCCAATTTTGTTCAGATATTTCCTTTTTCCTTTTGCAGCTCTGTTCCTCTGCAGAATTTGACTTCATCTTCAATTCTACATGCGGCATGATTAGCATACAGGCAATCCTATTCCTCTTTCCAATGAATGGTTCAACAATGGCCATGTGACCTGCTAATGAGAGAGGAGAGAAGACAAGTTGTTAGGCTTTGGGAAAGTTTGTCCTTGATCCCAAGAGGGTACCAGAGGGAAATCAGTTTAAGTCTTTTGAACATCTTTGAGTCTAGATGTGTTGTCTGGCACTGCTGCATCTTTCCTGCTATCAGTTTGAGCATGTAGACATCACTGAGAGTGGCAGGAAGAGAGAAAGGTGCTAGAAACCCGGGGCCTTGGAGTCTTTTAATCTGCTAACCCTGAAATCCTGTTTCACTTCCTTACTTCCTTCTATATGAGATGACACTTTTTATAATCTTTTTAGTTGGTTTGAGTTGAGATATCTGTTACTTGCAGCAGAGGAAAATGAGGCTGCACATTTACACCAGATCCCACAGCTAGTAAGAAAGACACCTGGAATTTGACCTTAAGTTGGTCTGAAGGCAGAGCCCATATGCTAGAACTATCGCCCTGCCCATTAAAGAAACATTTGCGTTTTCATTAGTTATTTTTTGTTAATTCCAGGACAGGAGATGGCAAAGGGGAAATAGTAAATATTTTAGGCTTTGCAGGCCATATGGTCTCTGTCCCAATTATCCAACTCTGCTGTTGTAGCAAAAGTAGTAATAGAAAATATGTAAACGAGTAGGTGTGGCTGTGCTCCAATAAAACTTTATTTACAAAAACAGGGGGTGGGCTGTGGGTTGTAGTTTGCCAACGCTTGTTCTATTGTAAAAGACTAAGAAAATAAATTCTGAATTAAGACCCCGTGTTTTAATTACAAGTGTCATTGTAGGAAATAGTGACTGAATCCAGTTTAAGCACAGTCATGTGCCATTTAACGATATTTTAGCCAAGACAGACTGCATATACAATTGTGGTCTTGTAAGATGATAATGGAGCTGAGAAATTCCTATCACCTGGACACATCTTGCTGATCCTGACTCTGTGGAGGTGGCTAATGTGTGTGTTTGTGTCTTAGTGTGGCAGGCCAATTCTCCCTGACAATTGCCCCGACAGGCCTGCATGCCAGGCACACAGACAGGCCTGCATAGCTCTCCAGTTACACAGACAAATTTCCACAGCACTGCCTTAACATTGAGCAAATCGTTAAACCTGGGGAAATTGGTGCCCAGACATCAAAGCTAGAAATGAAACATATGGTCAGTAGGAGCCTTGCATGGGCTTTTCCCTAACCTGGAGCAAGTCAAAGTAATAGAGACAGCCTTACATTCCTAGTGCCAGGACCCATCTTGGGTCGATGGAAACTGAGACAAGTCAAGGTAACAGAGGCAGCTGTTTGTATAGATTCATTGGAGAGCATAACACAGCTCTCCAGACCAAGCTGTAAAGGAGATAAGATAGAAATAATCACCCTGGTACCACAGTGGACAGGCCTGAAGGTACTGAGCCCTTTTAATCAAACTAAGCATTTTTTGCCTCTGATCTTCTAGTTGAAACAAAATTAGTTATCAACAGACTTAGGCAAATGCTATACTGCTTATAGGCACATAACCCCAATCTATATAAGCACTAAGAAAATTGTAACACTTTGAGTTGGTCTGGTGGAATTATCTCGGGCCTTCTCCCTGTATCCAGTTACAGCAATGAATTCCCTTATTTCCTAGTTTGTCTGCTTCTTGTTATCGGGCAAATGCAGCTGGACCCGGCTTTGTTCTGAGAATATTAGTTTTTTAAAGAATTAAAAATGTAGACCGAGTGCAGTGGTTCACGCTTGTAATCCCAGCACTTTGGAAGGCCGAGGCAGGCGGATCACGAGGTCAGGAGTTCGAGACCAGCCTGGCCAACACAGTGAAACCCCTTCTCTACTAAAACTACAAAAATTAGCTGAATGTGATGGTGGGCACCTGTAATCCCAGCTACTCAGGAGGCTGAGACAGGAGAATCGCTTGAACCCGGGAGGCAGAGGTTGCAGTGAGCTGAGATTGTGCCACTGCACTCCAGCCTGGGTGAAAGAGCTAGACTCCGTCTCAAAAAAAAAAAAAAAGGAAAAACCTTACAGAATGAAGATATAAGGAAAGAAAATATTTTTGTACAGCTGTGCAATGTGTGTTTTAAACTATTATTATAAGAGTCAAAAAGTGTTCAAAATTTTAAGTTTATAAAGTAAAAAAGTTACAGTAAGCTAAAGTTATGATTGAAGAGAATTTTTTATAAATTTAATGTAGCCTAAGTGTACGGTGTGTATAAAATCTGCAGTAGTGTCCAGTAATGTCCTAGGCCTTCACATTCACTCACCACTCACTCACTGACTCACCCAGAACAACTTCCAGTCCTGCAAGCTTCATTCATGTTAAGTACCCTGTACAGGTGTACAATTAAAAAAATATATTTTAAACTGTACTTATACTGTGCCTTTTCTATGTTTAGATGTGTTTAGAGACACCAATACTTGCCATTGTGTTACAATTGCCTACAGTTTTCAATACAGTAACATGATGTACAGGTTTGTAGCTTAGGAGCAATAGGGTATCCCATAGAGCCTAGGTGTGTGGCAGGCTGTACCATCTAAGTTTGGGGAAGTGCACTCTATGATGTTCAAACAATGATGAAATCACCTAATGATACATTTCTCAGAATACATCCCTGTTGTACTTGCTGCAACCTGTGAAATTTCAACACACAGCCAAATTCTATTTTGCTTTTTTAAAGTTTTTTTTTTTTAATCTATGTCCCAGAATAGCAAGATTTGGATCAACATAACACAAATTGGTTTCTAAATATTGAGTAATTAAGAATGATTCACAAATATAGCATTATAACCAAGTGCCCTAGGGCATTTGCAAAGCTGGGAGGCTGAATGGGTTATGGTGGCTGCCTGAGGATTCTGGGAGATGAGGTTGTCTTTCCTTCTCTGACTCTATCGCCGCTTCCTCCTCACTTCCCTAAGGCAGCAAGGGGTGCTGGATCCTTCCCAACTAGAAGTGCCTATTGTACAAGGCATATGGGTGTAGTTAGGAGTGGGGTGGGGCTGAAGCATTTAGAATCCCACACCTGTCTATTCCTAGTGCATGTTCAGATAATTTTGGACAACCAGAACTTTCTACTTGTTCTACAGCAACCAACAGAGAATTATTAATAAATGCTCTTTTTTGGGGAGCTTGTAAGGTCTTTGATCTGTGGGAAGAGAAACACTTACTCTTTATTTTGTTTCTATCCTAGAGCTTGGAACAATAGTCAAAGTGTGAGCCAGTGAGGGTCTGTTGGCCAGAGTTGGCAAAAAGAAAGGTGAGCTGAAAACCTGAAGAAATCAATAACAGAACTGAATGATGTTGCAATGGCTGGGGGTAGTGAAAAAATTTTAAATGCTTCCACTTTCTGCACAGCGGGACATTCTCAGGGAAAGCACATTTTACGATGGACTCTCCACAGAGCAGAATATTTAATATTTCAACGTAGCAATAATACAGTCAAGGGCAATCAATAACAACTGCCACTTTTCTACCTGCCTTGATGAATGAAGGTGGGCTCTGGCCTCTCTCCAGTTGGTGCATTTCTGCCTGGCCTGTGCTTGTCAGCCAGGGAAGCATTCGTGGCCCCTGGATCCTGCTCCAGGCTGACTTCCCAGCACCCACCTCTGAGTTGGCCTGTCTTGTCTGTCACTACCAGAGAGAGGCCCCCTCAGGCTGCAGGGCTGAGCAGAAAGATACAGCGAGGCCAGCTTAAACTCCACCATCCCCAAACACTGGATCAGGCTCCCATTGGCACAGGTTAATTCCAGCCATAGCGTCCTGCACAGGTGGCTCAGGAGGGAGAGCCACAAAGCCGAACGTGACAAGCGTTTCATTTTACAGGACGCTTGCTGAAGACTGGGCTGGAAGAAGAGGAGATTTCAAAACACAACACAATTAGCCCCACGTCACAGGTGTGTACTAAGCAAAACCACAGCCCCAGAGCAGTCTTGGCTCTGAGTTGCACCACAAAGCTGAGGGCCTGGCTGGGAGCACAGGCTGTCAATTTCAAAAGAGATCCTTAGACAGAAAGTCATCACTTATTCATGCTTCATAAGCACACACACACAATCAAATCCCTTAAAGACAGGATGCTGCATCACTTCAATTAACAGCAAAGTGAGGCCATTTGCAGCTCAAATTCTGCCAGCTGCTGATGGTAGGAGAGCTTCCGCAAGGAGGCAGTAAGCTGTCAAGCCCAATGCTACAGTGGCCAATTGAAATACAGGAAAAGGCCAGACGCAGTGGCTCACGCCTGTAATCCTAGCACTTTGGGAAGCCAAGGCAGGCAGATCACTTGAGCTCAGGAGTTTGAGACCAGCCTAGGCAACATGGTGAAACCCCATCTCTATACAAAGTACAATTAGCTGGGCATGGTGGTGTGTGCCTGTAGTCCTAGCTATTTGGAGGGCTGAGGTGGGAGGATGGCTTGAGCCTGTGAGGCAGAGGTTGCAGCGAACCAAGATCACACCACTGCCCTCCAGCCTGGGTGGCAGACCCAGACCCTGTTTTCAAAACAAAACAAATAGATCTAGGAAAGACTAACGTCCTCAGCTCTAGGAAAGATATTTGGGCATTTTTATGTTTTTCTTAATTTGTGGTACAAAACCAGAAAGTCTTAGTATTTGACTGTGAAAGCTGTCATAATCAAAATGGAGTCACTAATGTGAAGAAAACTGTAACAAATAGAGCTAGGGAAGGCAATGGGAAGAGTGTTCTCACACATGTATGCCTGAGTTTAAAAACTCAACAAAACCACAATCTTGCACAAAGGCCATCACAACCTTACACAAAAAATACTTCTGCAAGGACATTTGCCCTGCAACTGCCTGTTCAACATCAGACTGGTGGTGACCCTCATAGCCAAAGATAATTATTTCAAAACAATTGTGTAAAGTATTGTACAATTGTGTAGTTTTATTTGGCATGCATATTCCCATTGCCATGCCTAGGCGCAAATAAATCTCTTTTCTTTTAGAGATCCTCTCTCTGTTATTTAGGTTGACATGAGCTTTACTTGATAGGTAAGAAGAGGTACAAATTAGAAATAGCAGACCTGTTGGAGAAGGTGAAGCAGCAGCAAACTCATTATCACATGAGTGGATGTTCTGTGTAGTTGGAATAAAAAGCTGGGACATTTTACTGAGACCTAAATGGCTTCAAATCAATGCCTCATACAAATGTAGGCATTAGATGGAACAAAACAAAACACCAACAGCGAAACACACAATACTGCAGGAATCATGATAACCAAGTAGGTCTCTACTGATTAAACTTTTACAAAGCCATTGTTGACACAGTGTACCTCAAGTATTGGAGGGAGATGGCCTTGGTATAACCCTTTGTCCTAACATTTATTGATAAGAATCACCTGGTTGGAAGGCCCTTGTAGAGACCACTTAGTTCAATAATTCTTATCAGGTGACATTACCCACCCCATCTCCTGTCATGGGGCATTTGGAAATGTTTGGGTGTGGTTCTGGTTTTCTTAATAACTGAGGATGGGCAGCTTTATAACTGAGAATTAGAGACCAGATGTCAAGGGGCATTAAACATTCTTAACCCCTATATGTGAGCAGTTCCACATAAGAATGATCCCAACTGAAAAGTCAGTAGTGCCTCTATGTTAGTCTGTTCTCATTCTGCTAATAAAGACGTACTTGAGACGGTAATTTATAAAGGAAAGAAGTTTAATTGACTCACAGTTCCATATGGCTGGGGAGGCCTCACGATCATACCAGAAGGTGAATGAAGAGCGAAGTCACATCTTGCATGTTGGCAGGCAAGAGAGTTTGTGCAAGGGAACACCCATCTATAAAACCATCAGATCTCATGAGACTTATTCACTACCACGAGAATGGTATAGGGGAAACCACCTCATGATTCAATTGTCTCCACCTGGCCCTACCCTTGACATGTGGGGATTATTACAATTCAAAGTGAGAGTCAGGTGGGGACACAGCCAAATCATATCAGTCTCCATTGGGAAACACTAACTTAGACCAATCACCCCATTATACAGATGAGAAAGCTGAAGCTTCAGGTTATGAAGTTTTTTTATCTAAGATCGCCCAGGTCAGTGACAAAGCTGGGCCCAGGACCCAAGATTCCTGACTCTCACTTCAGGGTATCCTTCCTTAAGTTTCCAGTGACCACCTTTCATAAACTTAGGACTGAGTTTGACAAGTGGGAGGGCACACCTGCCTAAACTAAAAGTATCAGAGACAGGTCTTAGTCAATTTAGAAAGTTTATTTTGCTAAGGTTAAGGAAGAACCATGACACAGCCTCAGGAGGTCCCAACAACATGTGCCCAAGGGGGTTGGGGTACAGCTTGGTTTCATACATTTCAGGGAGATATGAGACATCAATCAATACATGTAAGATGTACATTGGTTTGGTCTAGAAAGGTGGGACAACTCATGGGTGGGGGGCTTCCAGGTTATGGTAGATTTAAAGATTTTTTGATTGGCTATTCGTTAAAAGTTATTATCAATAGAAAGGAATGTCTGGGTTATGATAAAGGGTTGTGGAGACCAAGTATTTATCAGGCAGATGAATCCCCCATGTAGCAGGCTTCAGAGATAATGGATTGCAAATGTTTCTTATCAGACGTAAAGAGTCTGTTCTGTCAGTAATTCAAAAGGGAGGAGGGTATAATGAGGCGTGTCCAGCTCCCCATTCCCATCATGGCCTGAACTAACTAGTTGTTCAGGTTAACTTTGGAATGCCCTTGGCCCCGAGGAGGGGTCTATTCAGATGGCTGGGGGGGCTTAGAATTTTATTTTTGGTTTATACCTGGGACAACAGGATAGCATTTTAAGTCAGGACTGCCCTGAGAGTGCCTCCCAGCTCTGTATTAGGCTGACCTGGTGCCTGTGCTCCAAAGCCTCACCTGCTGAGATCCACTAACAAGGCAGTCTTGGTGAGCGGACCAGATGGCGGAGAACCGTTGTTTTATCACAGGGAGGAGGAGACACTGAAACTCTGGGTCCTCCAGGAGAGGTGCCATGGTCATAGCAGGCCCTGCACCCTTCTTGCTTCTTGCTCCTCTCTGGGGGTAGAACTTTCTGCACTCCACACAAATGGATAAGGCATAAAACAGTAGGTTCACCTGCAGCCATCAGACAACAGGCATTTGATTTTTAACATGTTTTTTTGAAAAGACACATGCAACTCTCTCCAGGCATCCTTTGAGAATGACATTGTCTTTAAAACTCTGCATGGCAATCCCTGACACACTGCTGTGATGCCCAGGGAAGACAGGGCAACCTGGAAGTCCAACTACTTCCTTAAGGTCATCCAACATTTGGATGATTATCCAAAATGCTTCATTGTGGGAGTGAACAATGTGGCCTCCGAGCAGATGCAGCAGATCCAAATGTCCCTGCAAGGGAAGGCTGGTGGACAAGAGCACCATGATGCATGAGGCTATCCAAGGACATCTGGAAAACAACACAGCTCTGGAGAAACCATTGCCTCATTTCATTTCTGGGGGAATGTAGGTTTTGTGTTCACCAAGTAGGACCTCACTGAGATCAGGGACTTGCTGCCACTTATGCTGGTGCTATTGCCCCATGTGAAGTCACTATGCTCACCTGGAACCCTGGTCTGGGGCCCAAGAAGACCTTTCTTACAGGTTTTCGGCATCAGGAACTAAGATGTTCAGGGGCTCCGTTGGAATCCTGAGTGAGGTGCCACTGATTAAGACTGGAGACAAAGCGGGAGCCAGTGAAGCCACACTGGTGAACATGTGGAACATCTCCCCCTCCTCCTTTGAGCTGATCATCCAGCCGGTGTTTGACAACTGCAGCATCTACAACCCTGAAGTGCTTGACATGGCAGAGGAAACTGCATCCTTGCTTCCTGGAGGGTGTCTGTAATGTTCCCAGTGTCTGTCTGCAGATTGGTTACCCAGCTGTTGCATCAGTTCCCTATCCTATCATCAGCAGGTACAAATGGGTGCTGGCTTTGTCTGTGGAGACTGATTACGCCTTCCTGCTTGCTGGAAAGGCCAAGGCCATCTTTGCTGCTCCATCTGCATTTTGTGGCTGCTGCTCCTGTGGACGCTCCTGCTACTACTGCTGCTGCAGCCCCAAACAAAGTTGAAGCCAAGGAAGAGTCACAGGAGGATATGGAATTTGGTCTCTTCGACTAATCACTGAAAAGCAACAAACTCAGCTAGCTTTATTTGCAAAACAAGGAAATAAAGGCTTGCTTCTCTTAAAAAGAAAAAAGACACATGCAAACAAAAAGAAAGAAATGACCCCCTGAGTTGAGGTAGTGTCAGTTTTTCCACTGAAACAGAGAACAAAAGTTATTTAAATAGCTTGCAACTTTCTGATGATGACTCCTGCTTGAAATGCTGGGCCTGTCCTGAATTCCCTGTACTTTGTACCTTCCATGGCATGGATCATGTTCTGTTCTTCCTCTGTAATAATTTATGCACACTTAGCTGCTCCTGGTGTTAGATCCCAAGCTCTGCAGTGCAGACTCTATTTTAGTCAGCTTAAGCCAACACGTGCCTCACATAGGCATACAGTAGACTTTTCAAAAATGCTTGTTGCATAAACAAGTGCAGACCAACTAACTCAGAACTGAGTCTTTTTCTTTCTGCTGCTGATATGCTGGGGCACTCACAGACTTGGGGACCATGTCACTCTCCTTTCATTCCTTAAGGTTTCGCATATGGTTTGGATATTTGTCCATTCTAAAATCTCATGTTGAATTGTTATCCCCAATGTTGGAGGTGAGGCCTCACAGGAGGTGTTTGGGTCATGAAAGAGGGTCCTTCATGAATGGCTGGGTATGGTCCTGTTGGTAATGAGAGTGAGTTCTCACTCTATTAATTCACTTGAGATTTGATTGTTTAAAAAATCTGGCACCTCCCCTCTCTTGCCATGTGATATGCTGGCTCCCCTTCCCTTCCACCATGACTGTAAGCTTCCTGAGTCCTCACCATAAGCCAGGCAGATGCTGGTGCCATGCTCATATAGCCTGCAGAACTATGAGCTGAATAAACCTCTTTTCTTCATAAATTACCCAGTCTCAGGTATTCCTTTATAGCAACACAAATGGACTAATATAGTATCAAATAGGTCTAGAGTCAGATGGTTGGAGTTGAATCCTGCCTGTACTGTTGACTGTTTGACCTTGAAGAAGCTACTTAATCTCTTTGGGCTTCAGGGTCCATATCTGTACAATGACCATGACGACTGTACTTATAAGACTGCTGAGAGGATTCAGTATGGGATAATACATGTGTCATTCCAGAGTATTTTCCAATACCAAAAACCAATTCTCCAATTCTCTGGACACCAACTGGGTGTCCTACAATTTGATTCAATTCTGACACTAACTCTAAGTAGTTAGTGTCGGATTCCACAGATTTAAGGGTTCGGTCCCACAAGACTGCCTCAACTGCAGATACCAGTCACAAGTCCAGGGTCACTGAACTTCTGACCAACTGGCTATAAATGTGCAGTTCCCACAACCCTCTCCTCAAGTTCGGTAATCTGCTAGAATGCATTTCAGATCTCAGAAAAATATTTTTGTTTACTGGTTTATTATAAAGGATACAACTCAGGAACAGCCAAACAGAAAAGGTGCATAGGGCAAGGTCTGGGGAGTGCAGAGTGTTTCTGTGCCCTCTCTGGGTGCACTACTCTCCCAGCACCTCCATGTGTTTGCCAACCTGAAAGCTCTCCAAATCTCATTTTTCAATAGTTTTTATAGAGCTCAATCTCCAGCCCTCCCCCAGAAGGTAGTAGGTGGGCCTGAAGGTTCCCACTCTCTAATCGCTCCGTCTTTCTGGTGATCAACCACTTCCTGAGGCTACTTAGGAGTCCTACCTAAGTCACTGCATTAGCATAAACTCAGATGTGACTGAAAGGGGTTCCTTATGAATAACAATTCATTACTCAGAAAATTCCAATAGTTTTGGGAGCACTGTGTTGGCAACTGGAGACAAAGACCAAATATATTTCTTGTTATACTTAGCACAGTGCCTGGCTGGTGTCATAAACCATTAGTGGATGAATGTTATCTGTCGTCATCAACATCACCATTACCTTCCTCAGATAAGTCTACTGTCTTGCAATTGAGGTTTTCTAAGGTGTAGATTGAAGATATGAATCACAGTTTTTCATTAAAATAGGAAAGCACTCAGAACAATACAAGGGTCAGGACACTGAGACCTGACATTCAAAATCTGTTAATTTCAAACAAAATGTCTCAGCCTGAAAGGCCACACTCAGGACAAAGGACCATATGGTGGCTTGGTTGGTGGCATCAGGCAGAGTACTGGAAGAATAATTCTTAGGCCAAACTGTTTTTAATTTAAATGATCTGGAAAGGAGAGTAAGCCACACATTATGTACACCCAGAGGTGTGTTAAGCATTAAAGACAACTCAGAAATAACAAGACGTTAAAAAATACTTGTCTCCAAGATGAAAAATAAAGTACCACTTGACAGAGAATGTTGAGAATGACAATCCACGTTAATTAGCATGGGTTTCTGAGTCCCTGGCTTGACAGCAATAATTTTCAGGCAGGCTAAGATTTTAATTAAAATGGAAGAAGAATTACTGCAGTCTCTTGAGTGCTGACAATCAACAAGAAACTTATCAGGTTGGAAGAAGCTGGTGAGAATTTGCAGGTGGTTGGAATAATGTCAGGTGGAACTTCCTATGGTTCTAGGAGTCCTTAGAAATTATTTAGTTTAAGACTATTATTTTACAGGAAAAGAAATGAAACTCTTGGGAGGTGATGTGATTTGCCCACATCCTACACAGTAAGTTAGTGACATAATTCAGTCAGCCAACCTCCACCCAGCACTCCCCTCACTTACACCATTTTAAGGAACCTTGTATAAGTTGGAGTTGGCTCCTCCTGTCTCTCAGCTTTTTTCTATTTCCAGTCTTAAAAGAGGAGATTTTTTCAGATGCAGATAATTTTTGATATGCTCATTATATTTCCTGAGTTTTGAATGCTTTGAACATTTTTATATAATAAAGTGATCTCCCATTATGGGAAATATGTAATTCTTTTCTTCCAGAGTCTCTCTATGCAACTTTCTTGATAGACATTTACCTATAAAGGTAGATTTTTTTAATCACTAAAGGAGATTTCAGGCATCCATGTCCCATCAGATCCTGCTGGCACCTCGAAGTCAAGGCCTCTATTTCCTTCTTCACCCAGAAAAGACACATTGGTTGTGGGCCTGGCATCAGACTGGCTCTGACCTTCTGTGATACACATTACCCTTCTTGGCCTCAGTTTTCCCCTCTGCAAAGAAGAGTTTGGGAAAGTTGAAGGCCAAGGTCTATCCTAGTCTCACAGCTGGTGTCCCACACTTACTTTGTTTAAAAAGCCAGCTCTGCCTTTGCAAATGTACCAAACTGACTGGGGTCATATGGATTTTGCAGCAGAATGAAATGTGAAATTAATGTTTTTCCCGTTAATAAATTATACAAGACTCAGAGGCATCTTCCACCAAAGGCCCTTACTTGGAAAAATTTCTCCCCCTCTGTTAAATATATCAGAAACTAAACTGTAAAGAAGTTATGTGGACTCATATATGAGTGAAGGAAACATTCACTCCTGCAGGAAGATGGGAATAAGAACAACTTGAAACAGATACAATGGAAACAAATCCATTCCCTGCTATTCCTTGAAATGCAGAAAGGAAAACATAAATGGTACTCATTAGAGGGGAGGAAAGAGCACAGTCAGGAAGCTGTGTTGGGGAAACTACTCCACGTCTTTTTGCATCCCCAACTTTGAGCTCGGCCTTTATTTGTTGTATTATTAATAACAAAGATAATGTTTTTGAATTTCCACCATAAGGTAGGTCCAAATGCTTTTCAAATGTCAAGATCTATTATTATGATCACTACCACCATCTTTATTATCATCATCAACATCACGTAGGGTCCATCTCTGCATTCCCTGAACATAAATGGGGACAACGTTGTGCTTTTCACTCTAATCTTGTGGTTGGAGTTAGAGTAGGGGTCATGCAAGCCACTGATGGTAATAAGATGGACTCTTGCTATGAAAATTCAAGTCCAAAAAAAGTAGAGAAGATCTTCCTTCTCTCCCTAAGTTGCCCAGATCTAAATATACTGACAAAGACGCTGTCTAAAATATAGCATTAGCCACAAGGAGGAAGTTGCAAAATAGCATGTACATGTATGATAGCATTTTTGTTAAAAACATCAGCAAATCTCCATGTTAGGATATGCATAGAAAAAGATTTTGAATAATAGATACAAAACCTTTTACAGTGATTACTTTTATGGGGATGGAATTATGGAAGATGTTAGCTTTCTAGTTTCTGTATTTCCAAAATTTTTTAGTAACAAATCATATTTAATTAGAAAACTAAAGTTTAAAACAAAACTTCTTCAGGAAAGCAATCTTCCCCTCTTTATTATCACAAGAGACTCTTTCCTTCACACAATGATTTAAAACTTTACCAGGCATAAGTGATGAGTGTGGGGGTTTATTATACTTTTCTTTGTATTTTTATATTGTTTGAAAATATCCATAAGCTTTTGCACACACACAGAGAATGAAAATGCTGAAGACATTCCTAACCTTTATATTAAGAGAGATATCTATAATTTTTCTGAATACAAAAGTGAATTTTAAATTCAAATATCGCTGGTGATTATGAAAGTCCCTCATTGTTTTAGTCCATTCAGGCCACGGCAATAAATTATCATAGTGGGTGACTTATAAGCAACAGAACTTTATTGCACACACTTCTAGAGGCACATTGGGTTGGGGGCCTGGCATCAGACTGGCTCTGGATCTAGGAAGTCCAAGATCAAGGTGCTAACAGATTCAGTGTCTGGCAAGGGCCTGATTTCTGGTTCATAAATGGTGACTTTTCTGTTTGTCCTCACATGGTAGAAGGAGCAAGAGGTCTCTCTCAGGCCCCTTTTATAAGGGCATAATCCCATTCATGAGAGTTCTGCCCCCATGAGCTAATCACCTCCCAAAGGCCCCGCCCTTAACCTTGGGGGTTAGGCTTTCAATATGTGAATATTGAAGAGACACAAATATTCAAACCACAGCACTCATTAATCTATGCCCCCATAATGACTGACAACATGGTGGCATGTAGTATAAATGTAAACATATAGCTATATAGAGATATTTAGTTAGTTTTTATTTGAAATGAGACCATACTACAAAAAATAAAATATTTATTGGGATTAGTGGTTGCCTAGGGCTGAGAGGGGGATATGGGGATATTATAGCCTGAGCTGAGGAGTGAATACTGGTGGGTACTGGGCTCTTTTTCAGGTGATGAAAATGTTCTAAAATTATATTGTGATAATGACTGCGTAGCTCTGTGATTATACTTAAAACATTAGATTGCACACTTTAGGTAAATTGTATGTATGTGAATTATATTGCAATAAAGCTATTTAAAAAACCCCCAAATTCTTGGGGCTGTTGTTTCTTCTGGCTGTGTACTAAACAGAGGCATCTGAGAATATATAAGGATACATCTCTGCCAGGTGCGGTGGCTCATGCCTGTAATCCCAGCACTTTGGGAGGCCAAGGCAGGCAGATCACTCGAGGCCAGGAGTTCAAGACCGGTCTGGACAACATAGCAAAACTCTGTCTCTACTCAAAGTACAAAAATTAGCTGGACATGGTGGTACATGCCTGTAATCCCAGCTACTCGGATGCTGAGGCAGGAGAATCACTTGAATCCGGGAGGCAGAGGTTGCGGTGGGCTGAGATTGCGCCAGTTCACTGCAGCCTGTGACAGAACGAGAATCCCTCTTAAAAAAAAAAGAAGATACATCTCATAAATAGGGAATAACCATCTTTATGGTCAGAAACAAACTATAATGAGCATGATACAATGAGGCATATTGGCCACCTACATTCGCATGAGTCTTATATTTCATAAGTAGAGAGAGTCCAGATCCAGGCTGGCTAACTTAGCCAAGCCAATCACATAGGCAAGGGAGTGATGTGTAGGAGAACAGATCACACTGATCCTAATGGACCAAGGTAGAACCGTCCTGGCCACAGTCAGGCCAGCCATGTTGCCAGCTGCACAGGGTGGGGAAGGTCCCAGAGTCAGCAAGACTTTAGGGACTCAAGGGGGACCATTTGAGGTATGTGTGGTGGCTCCAGCAAAAAAATTCTTACACAATTGCAAGCTTCACTCTCCAAGGTCTTGAATGGTTCCACCAAACATTAAAGAGCAGGCCTCGTTGTTATAGGCCAGGCTTATAGAGATTAAGGTCCATCCTCACATCTCAGGGGTGGGTTCCTGCTCCTCCAAGGCTCTGGTGTAGAGAGGAGGGCAAATAATAAACTGGCTGAGATTAAATTCTGCTGCCCCCATCTTCGTCACAACTGTGACTGGAGAGAGATTGAATTATGGAATAATAAGAGAAGTACTATTTCCTGCATATCTGAGTTTGGGGACTGAAATTTATCCATGCTATATATGAAGGGAACACTTTGATGGTCAGAAACAGACCATAATGAATGTGACCGCATAAAGATGAGTGTAAATTGGGGCTCAAGGTGAATACCACATTTTAGGAATTCCTGGATTCTAGTTCTAATCTCTCCTCTAAAAAAAAACCTTCACCAGTGTCACAGACATATTAACCAACATTTGCTAAGTTTTGTAATCTATGAATGAGAAAATTCTGTAATGGTAACATCTCTTTGCCACCAACAAGTGACATGCAGAGGCCAGAGGAACTTGCCTGGGGGAAGAGGGCAAGACTATGAGTCACCAGATGGAATAGGAACATGGTGGTTTTAGAACATGTCCATAAACATTTTGAGACTCTTCCCAACAAAACCTGGAGTCTAATTCCCTTCCCCTTAAGTATGGGGCAACTTGAGTGATTTGCTTCTAAGTGGTAGAAGGCAGTAGAAAAGATGCTGCATGACTTCCAAGGCTAGGTCATAAAAGGGTGTGCATGGGCACATTTGCCCTTGGAATCCAGCCACCATGCTGTGAAGAAACCCAGGTCACCTTGGAAGGCTGTCAGCAGGTGTTCTGGCCAGCAGCCCCTGCTGAGTTTCCAGCTGACAGGCAGCATCCACCATCACACATGGGAATAGGAAAGCCTTTGAGATGACCCCAGCCTCAGCCATCATTTAACGGCAACTGCACAAGAGACCCTGAGTAAGGACCGCTTCACTGATCCCAGTAACCCGCAAAACTAGAAGAGATAACAATAAAAGGTGTTTGTTCATATTTTATGCTACAAAGTTTGAGTTGATTTGTTACACAGCAACATATAAGCAGGGTGAAGAATGTGCTGACTGGTCTACTTTTCAGCAAGCCAGTGTAACGAGGGGACAGGACACTGAATTGGCAGTAAGGAATGTACTGTGCTTTGCTCCCGCCTCAGTCAAAGCTGACTATGTGCTTAGGACAAGTAACTCTGCCTCTTCTCGGCATCATTTCCCTCAAGTGCAACACAAGGATTCACTGTCTCAGCCTGGATATGCACATTCCTCACAGCAGAAGGCAGAAGGAGCTGACTTTTAGGGCTATAGAATTTTAGATCATATACTACAAGACTTCCTGAAGTATTTTCCAACCTTGAGAAATTAACAGATATTATTTCATCATTGAGTTCAGTTTTAACACATAAACATGAGATGTGTTGGACTGAACTATTAGGCAGGTTTCTTTACTGCAGGACTTCTCGTGGTCTTCAATGTGTTCAGGTGCTCTGTGGCTCTCTAAGAAAGGGAAATGGGAAGAAGCACTCCTCAAACCTCCTTCACACTATGTAACCTTTTTTCTTTGTTGAGCTTTTCATGGGACTAGGATTCTGCTTAATGTACTCTGAGATTGCTTTCAATTATTCATAGTAAAATAATCAAAACCAATATTTATCTCCCCAGAACTGTCCATAAATTATGAAATGGCTGTGGGGTTCCGTACAAGTGGGCATTTGTATCTCCCAGTGCCTGATTGTTTACTTTAGAGGCATGTCTCGTTGATTTCCTCTGAGAAATCCTAAGAGGAAGGACATTCCAAGGCCTCAGACCCTGGGGATATCTGAGGGATGCTGGAGAGGAACAAAGCTAGGCTGGAGGGAGCTATGGCTCCCGGCCTCGGTTACTGCAGTTACCATATGCCAGACATTGTGCCAGGCAGGGGAGATAAGGATGAACAAGGCAATGGCTTCCCTCAAGGGTCTCACAGGCCAGTGAGGCGAACAGACAAGTAAACAGACAGCATCTTAGTCAGCTTGAGCTGCCGTAACCAAATACCATCTCCTGGATGACTTAAACCACAGAAATTTATTCTTCACAGTTCTGGAGGCTGGAAGTCCAAGATCAAGGTGACAGCATGGTTGGGTTCTGGTGAGGGCTCTCTTCTTGGCTTGTTGACAGCCACCTTCTCATCATGTTCTCACATTGCACAAAAAGAACCAGGTGTGCCTTCCTTTTATAAAAACACTGATTCCATGGCATCCAAATCTAACTATCTCCCAAAGGCCCCATCTCCATATATATCACATTGGGAGTTAGGGCTCCAATTATGAATTTTGCAGGGGATACCATTCAGTCCATAGCAGGTGACATGTTAACAAATAAGCCCCAGCTACAGGGGGAGCCTGGGACTACACAGGGGGTGGCCCGTTCCACCTGGCAGAGTCAAGTAAATCTTACAGGAGATAATTCTTGAGCTGAATCTTGAAACATCAGGAAGAGTTCTTATTGGTGTATAATTAATTACCAAAAACACAGCAGCTTAAAACAATGCATATTTATTATCTCATGGTTTCCGTGGTTCAGGAGTCCAGGTGAGGCTTAGCCGTGTTCTCCACTCAGGGTCTCACAAGGTAGAAATTCAGGTGTCAGGCAGCTGTGGTTCTCATCTAGAGCTTGGGGACCTCTTCCAAACTCATTGAGATTCTTGGCAGAATTCTGTTGCATGTCACTGTAGGATTGAAGTCCCTACTTCCTTGCTGGCTGTTGATCAGAGACTCTCTCCACTCCTTGAGTCTACTCTCACATGGCTTCTCATAATATGGAAGCTTAAGTCTCCAAAGCCAGCAGGGCCACATCTTTCTGATGTGTCACCACCTATTAAAAGCTCTTCCAATTAGGTCAGGCCCACCCAGGATACTCTCCCTTTTGATTAACTCAAAGTCAGCTAAACAGTAAACCAATTATGATGACATTCCATCATGTTAATTGATTTGGCCCATATTCAAGAGGGGGAGATTATATAAAGGCAAAAGTCATTGGGAGTCATCTTTGGATTCCGCTGACCTCAGCAGTGAAGGTTGGGGAGAACATTCGAGGCAGAGAAAGCAGGATGCACAAAGGAATGGCAGAAGGAAGCAACTCAGGACTTTTGGTGTCCTCAAGTGGTTCCATGTGAATGGAACATAAGGCAAGGACAGAAATGGAGATGCACAGGGTCATAGACAGACAGAAAGCGTATTGCATGGGAAACTCACCAGACTAGGCTAGGGAGCTTAGATTTTATTCTGTAGGTGAAGGAGATTCATTGAAGAATCATAACAAGGGGCCATGAGGGTGAGAAATATGCTTTAGACAGAACATTCTGGAAGCATTAGTAATGATGAATTGGAGTGGAATAAACCTGAAGGCTGGGAGGCCATTGTGCTTATCTAGGTTGCAAACAGGATCTCAATGCTCATTAATTTCTGCCCTGGCAGCACAGCTCTTTGGGAGTCACTAAGATCTAGCCTTACACGCAAATCCAGATATAAAGGCTGCCATTATATCAAAATGCTCTGAGCTACTAATGAGGGAGGGTCTGGAGTTAATCCTGTTGCTAACAGCTTAGTATCTGGGGTATGTGAAATGAACCCAAAAGTTCAAGCCTTCCTCTGGTCACATCTCCTTTTGCCTTGTCTCCATGACTGTATGTAGCTCTGTGTTGAGTTCCAGATATGTGTTACAGGTACCCCAAAGGAGAGCTGTGCTGAGGAATCTACTGTGTAAACCACAGCCTGAACTAGGCCAGGCCATTCTGCCATGAAGACAAGACCACCCTTTTCCACTTTCACTTTTGGACATGGTTCTGCTCTTCACAGAAGGAGCTCTGGATCCACGAATTCTGCCATTCACCCAACTCCAAACTCCCAGCACTGTTCAGAGAAGAACAGTGCCCAACAGAGCACACTCTCTCTCTTCCCTAGACCCATGCAAACAGTGCCAATGAGCCCGTCAATCTTTCCCACCAGTCATGGGTGCAACCTCAGGGTCCTCTTCTACATAGGACCCCAGACAGTCACTCTTATGCATTAGAGTTGGTCATCAAGATGAAAGCCATCCATCATTCACGGCTGGAGGGCCCCACCCCTTGGATGCCAATAATATCCAAGATGATGTCACTTTACCATGATCCTCTAGTTTAAATTGCTGGCATGCTTGAGGCTTCATCTGGCATCAGGCCCATGTACTCCTGGCTTTTCCCTTCTCTCTTCAACTTGGGTATTTTGAGGCCAAGAGGCCAAGACCACCTGAATCACAACAATTCCAAGATACAAATTATGGAGACAGTGCTTCTGGGAATTTTGAAATCTTTAACACCCCAAGCAAGGTTTTGGTCAGCTAATATGAAGGGACATCGACCTGGTTCCCCAAAAGCTTACTATCTAGTTGGAGAGATAGGATATGGTGCTGCGAAATGAACCTAAAATTTCAGCCATCAGAGGCAAAATGCTAAATAAGCAGAGGGTTGACAAATGCCAGAGAAATTCAAACCACACAGGGGTAGATATTTTTGGAAATAGCAAATAGGGCTCTGCTCCCGATTCATGACCCAGTCCCTGGCACTGGTCCTACAAGTGCCAGATGATGGGGAGGCAGAGCCAGGTGTTGTGCAATGAGCAGGCAGGAGGAGGGGGTGCCCCGCTGGCCCGGCTGGGCCCATGGAGCTTGGTGATGCCTCCTGGTGCTGGCTGAGGCCATGAGAGGAGGCAGAAGTGGGAGAGGAGAGCAGCAGGAGCCCTTATCACCAGGAACACACACATGGGTCCCTTGTCATTTTCTGAACTTAAACTCATCTCTGCCCACAGAGCCCCCACAACCCGGGAGAAGAAGCAGGCAGAGGAGCCATGCGCAGGTGGAGGAGGCTGGTGCATGCTCTGTGAGATTTCTGTTGGTGACTTCACAGCTGACACACTCAGGATAGAAAAATGGAGAAAGACAAAAGGCTGAGTTAGTAAGAGCAGAGAGTCCCAGCTTCTCACACACTGGGCCCCAGCTGTGGACTATTCTAGGGCTTTGGAGGCCTAAGCACAGACATCATTCTCTTACCACTTTCTTATAACTGCTGATGGCTGTAGTGGGGCTGTGTGATGGGAGTGGGCTCAGGTTCTAGTGGACTCCAGGAGCCCTGAAGATTTACCACTGACCAGTCAGGGCAAAACCATTTTGGGGTGAAAGAGAAAGATGCCAACAGCACGCAGTGAAACACATTATACAGAATTCCACCTCCCCACCATATTTGTATATAGTGGTTAATCAGGCAAATCTGAGAAGGGGGAAAGAGGAGCTGGGGAAGAGGCACAGGTAACTGGAGGACATGCTTAGAAGAAGAAAGAGGCAATGCCACCTCTTCATCGTGGGGATCCCCCTCCTTCCTTCAAGAAAGTTCCATAGTGCCAGATTTGGAAAAGACTTAAGGAAAGTATAGAGGCTGGGCATGGTTCACACCTGTAATCCTAGCACCTTGGGAGGAACGAGGATCATCTGAGGCCAGGAGTTTGAGACCAGCCTGGGAAACATGGCAAGACCAGACCATCTCTACCAAAAAAAAAAAAAAAAAAAAAGTATAGAATATCCTCAGAGGGTGTAACTGTGAAAAAAACAAGTGAGCAAGACACACCATACCTACCTACTGTAGCAAACCTAGGCTTTTGTTCTCTCACTTCTTCCCAATAATCCCCCCCGACTTGTGGCCAGACATTGAGTGAGGTGTGTGGGGCACCGTCTAAGGATCTCTCAAATCAGCCCCTTCTCCACCTCTATTGCCCCACCCTAATCAGAGTCATGGCCATCTCTTGCCTGCACTCCTAAAATTGCCCCCTAACTCAACTCCCTGATTCTAATATTGTTCCATAAATAAATAACATAGATTTTATATTTCCCTTCTGGGGAATTGTTCAAAAGCAATCTGTTAGAAATGCAAAGCTGTTTATCACTCTCCTGTTTAAATCCAAACTCTTGACCACAGGTTGCAAACCTCTGAATGACCTGAATGACTCTGAATGACCTCCAAGTCTTCCTATTGATAAGGTTGCACACATGGCTGTCTTTTCATTTCCCTGGCGCAGTTTGTAATTCTGCATTTATTTCTGCTCATTGGCTGCCTCCCTACCCTACGGGAGGGGTCCCGAGGCCAGACCCGCTGCATATTCTTCGAGGCACTCGTGGGAACTCCATCCTCACTCCAGCTACCCTGGTCTCCACTGGGCTCCTTTTTGCCTTTGGCATTTCTCACATGCTGATCCCATTGTCTGAAATGTTCCTTCCCCTGCTCCTGGCATAGCTGGCTCCTTCTCAGCCTCCAGGACTTGGTTTAGATGAACAAAGGTCTTCTCTGACTGCTTTATCAACTCTCTATCATTGACCTAAGATACCATCAACTGTAAGATGTCTCAGAAAGTAAAAGTGCCACTCAATAGCATCCCAGGCTGCATCTATTATAAGTTGCATCTTGGTTTCAGAAATAGCAAAATGTTTTTAAAGATGTATGCCCAGAATTAAGGAAGTATGGCAAATAGGATTTTCCTGTTATTCTCTGTCATTGTCCCTTGTTCACTTCCATCACAACACTTCTCACAATTGTTAATGATATGTGTACTAATGTATGTATAATGCGTATGAGATCTGGCTGTTAACTCAAAGGCCCATGGTCTGAGGAGGGTATCTGCCTTGTTCATGACTCTATAACCAGCAGCCACTGCAGTTCCTGGTTCAAAGCAGATGCCTCATGAGTGGCTGTTGACTACATGGATGCGTGGAAAGAGCAGTGGTCTGGAAAGTAAGACATGTGGACTTGAATCTGGGTCTGTCCTTAACCAACTGGGTGACGCTGAGCCAATCAATCTTCTTTCCTGGGTTCCACTTCATCATCTACACAGTGAGAAGATGGAAACTGAACAGGTCCAAGGCTTTCCCAGCTCTAACACTTCAGGAACTAAGTGATGAAATCTTTTCCAATTGTTTAGGGAAAGTGTCTCATTCCCATAAACGTGGAAGGATTTGCACACTTGCTGCCCCTTAGCCCAATCATCATGTTAGTTGATTTCTTAAAATTCAGAGAAACCAAATGCAGGCTGGCAGAGAAGGCTACATGCATGCTGCCTGGAGCTTGTTTGAGCTTCGCCCACCTCTGCTCTCCAGCAGCATCAATAATAAGTGAGGACCATTCAGCATTGCAGGCAGGTGCCTGCTCTTTGTTCTGTGAAACTGAGACAGGGCAGAGTTTCTGTAGAAAGATGCTCCTTAACTCACCAAGGTATGATGGTGCTCTTACATGGTATACTATTTCAAAAGCAGTCGATAATTAGTTAGTCCCTACAGCACATGGGCTTTGCTGATAAGAAAAACTACATGTAGGGACTAGGATTCCAAGATCAACAGGAGTCTAGAACAAGGTGTGCCAGATTGTTTCTATAAAGGGCCAGGTAATAAATATGTCCAGCTTTGCAGGTCATACAGTCGCTGAAGCAAACATTCAACTCTGCCATTGTAGCATGAAATAATACGTGACTGAAAAAGCATGGCTGTGTTCCAATACAATTTTCTTGTCAAAAATGGGTGGTGGAGGTGGATTTGGCCCGTGGGCCATAGTGTGCCAACCCCTGCTCTAGGATTGCACATTCAGAGTCCTTCAGGACTATGCGTTGACTTATTGGGCCACCCCATAGATTACCTGTAGCAAATGCGCACCGTGGCTTACCCAAGGTCACACCACTGGAAAACGAAGCTGGGAGCCAAGTTCAGGTCCCCTCGTCCAGTGCATTTTCACTACATGGTACAATGCTACCTCTTACTGTTCTCATAACATCATTGACAATCCCAGTAAACTTAATTCTTCCCAATCAATGGGGAAATGTGTATTCCTCAGGCACAGAGAAAAGGAAGAGGATTAATGAAAATAAGTCACTTTCTTCCCGTTTTCATAAGAAAATCTAGAAAAGAAAGATTTATCAGTCACCGCGAGCTACCCTGCTTCATAAAGTCAAGCCCATAGAGGCTCTGGGCAAGGCTGAGGGTCACTTTTTTGTTGTTTCCTGGATCAAACTGGACAGCAGCAAACTGGTATTTTATGGGAAAAGTCTCCCTGGTTCTTTTCTAAGTCTAGATTTCCTGGCAGGGATGCATTTTACTACAATTAGCCAAACCATTGCTCTCATCAGAGCAGAGCAGGCCACACTGTGGCTTGTGTTTGGGGAACTAACTTTAGTTTGCCATGTGTTGTTTGTTTCTATCTACTTGACCATAAATGTGCAAAGGTTTTAATCTAATCCTGCCCTCAGGGTTTCTACAATCTAGTTGGAGAGATAAGACATAAACATATAAGAGGGTGAAACAAGTGAAAGAGCTGGAAAACATTTCAATGCAATAAGAAAAATGCACACACATCTATTCTCTCCCTCTCTCACCTCCAGTGAGCAAAGAGTAATTATTGAACACTGTATAGTATTAAGCTGCCTTGGGAATGAGAAACTCATTTTTTCTTGAACATAGCATAACCTGTCCTAATCTCTCTTTCTCCTAATGCCCATTCTATTACTATGCAGAACATTTCTTTCCCACTTACAGACAATGCCCAGAGGTTCAGAGGTGCCTAAGAATCAAGGGCCACTTCCCTACCTTGCCAGACAGAACCATCAATCCCTGTTGGATGCCTTTAGTTACCTAAAACACATAAAAGGATTGGAAATGAGGCCTTTCGTTGGCAATGAAATTCTAGCTTTTAGGTAAAGACAGTTTATTGGGCAGGGTATCCTCCCATACCCAAGACAGTCATTTCAAATCCTCCTAGACACATAAAGGAGAAGGGACAAATTCTTGCTCTTACACACTGGATGTTTCATTTGTTTATTCAACAAAGTAGGTGTTGAGGGCTTTTTCTGTGGAAGTCACTGCATGTGTTTTTGTCTGAGATGAGCTTGGAAGACAGATGTTGCCAAGGACAGGGTAATAGTAAGAATACATGTACACAGTGCTCTCATAATTAAAATGAAAAATGAAATCTGTGAAGAGAGAAAATCAAGACTCCTTTGATTTTCACCTGACATTTAACATTTTTCAGTTAGCCATGGAAAGGGAATTACTAACCTTCCCCTAAGGAAGCAGCAGAGCAGAAATGGCCATGGATCCTATTGCTCCAGGTCATTTCCGTAGGGAATTGGACTGGCAGGTGTGTTCCGGTTCAGGGAGCAGCAGCTGCCAGGGATCTGCCCTGCTCCCCAGCTGCCCAACTTGGGAATACTCCTGCAGGCTCTCCACTGCCCACAGAAAGAGCCTCTCCTACAAAATGACCAGTGGGTGGATGGAAACGCCATAGGGGCTTCAGGAGATCGTCTGGTCCCATCCCTCTCTGAGCTGCTGCACAAGGTCAGGAGTTCCTGGAGCTGGGGCTGCTGTAAGGATCAGAGGGCGGGGGCCAGAGCCCAGGGCTAGCATTATAACTGCTGGAGAGTGCTGCTGCTCTGGCCCAGCCTGACCCCACTCCTTGCACCTGCACCTGCATCTGCATCCTGGCTGCAGGAGGCTGTGCTCATTTCTAATTCTTCTCCTGGCTCTTTGGTGTGGGGTGTCCTTGGCTCCCTTCTCTGGCTCCCTGTCTGCCGCATTAACTTCCAGCTCTCCACAAACAGCTCTCCTGGCAACTCCAACTCCAATTGCTTCTTTTCTAAATCTGGTAACTAGGGAACATGAAGGGAAGACTGCAGCACCAACAACCCCCAGTCCCTTGGCCCCTTTCACCTGGGCCCCAGCTCAGTATTATTAGCAATCACTTTTCTGGGGCAAGGCTGGGACTGAGCCTTCTGGCAACTCTATGTGAACAACTGTCACACACAGGAGCAACCAGGAAAAACAGCTTTGATGCCGTAAAAGTCAGAACCCCCAAAAGTGAATGCCACTGACTTAATCTGTTATTTTCAAAGCAGGTGAAATTACTCATTAGCATTCAAAATTCTTATAATTCAGATGTCTTATTTGTTAATAAATATGATATAATTGAACAGATATTATAGTGAAATTCCTAAATTTGGCTGGAATCACAATGTTTTTGCCATTACATCTCATGGCTCATATTTTATTGTATATCCTAACAAGCTGTTTAAACAGGGTGGCGCTATATTTGAAAAGTGACTTCTTTAGCCCAGAGATATAGAAAGGCACTGACTTAATGGGAGAGACCCTGGTTTTTTCTTCTGACTCTCCTTAATTTGTACTTGTCATTTCTAAGGGAGAGGATCTGCTAAGATGATGCAGAAACATGGTCTGCATGAACCTGGTTATTCCTAGATTTGCACCATGGATTCAGGCTTCCCAGATGAATCAAACTGAATTTGATCAGGGTCTTGGCTCTTCCCCTGTCCTTGGCATAACAACCAGCAAATACGTGTCAGCTCCCACCTTCCTCGTTACCTCCCATTCTCATATTTCTGATAGATGTCCAATCTTTTCTCTGGTTTGCTTCTGGATTTTATCAACCTGTGTTCCTGAGTAAGAATTAGTCTTGGAATTCACTCTGGACTGTGATCCTTCCCAATTTTGATATATTCTCATGAAATGAATTCAAATAATACAAAAAAGTACTTAGAAAAAAGGTACTCCTCAGGTAGGAGGTACCTGACCTCCTACCACCCAGAGAAAAACACTATTAACTTTTGGGTAAACATTCTTTCAGGCATCTGCCTAAATGTATTATATCTATTTACGGCCTGCTTTCTTCTCTCAACCATATGTTCTTGTTGGGAGAGAGAGTTCTCTATGGGTCTCTTGTGCTTGTACACACTTTGCTGAGTATGCTAAGATTACAAGGTCATTTCTCGGGGTTATGTTTGCAGTGGGCAACTTTGAGGGACAAGGCAACGTCTCCCTCCCGGACAAAGGGCAAGCTTGCTTACCACTTGCAATAAAATGGTGAGTTCCCAAGCTCATGGCACAAAAAGCAGCATGAATATCAACATGTTTACATCCCTTTCCAGAGAATGTGATACAAACCCACCTGTACACAGCATTCATCTGGGTTGGTAGCATTGCCCCCATGTTAGCTGATGCAAATGTACGGATAATTATTCTGCTCCAGTGCCATAGTTTTTAAAAAGTCCCTTGTCTCTGATCCAGGAGTTTCATGTCTTCTGCCAGTATCCATGAAACAGTAACAGACTAATTATTAGCTTTAGTTAAGGTAAAATCAACAGACCCAATACTCATCTATGTCTTTCCACTTTAAATATAGATCTAATTATTTTTCATGTGGCTGCATGGTATCACATTGTGAGTGTGTGTGTGTATATGTGTGTGTGTTTGTATCACAGTATATTTAATTAATCCTCTATTTTCGGGCATTAGGTTTCTACCAGTTTTTTCTTCCTTTTTTTCCTTTTGTATTTCATACAATGTTGCAATAAATATTATTGTGCAAATATCCCTTTATACCTGCACAATTTTCTCTTTATGGTGAACTTCTAGAAATAGAATTGCTAGGTCAAAGAATATGCCCATTTCTATACAGTACTTCAGTTAGAAACTATGGTGGCATATTTTCCTAACTGCATCTAAAAGGAGTCTGTCCTTGGTACAACACAAGTACCATAACTCTTTGATCTTTCCTTTTGATTACTAGTCACACTGTTATGCCTGAATTTTGAACTGATCTACTCCTTCATTAATATCTCAAATATAGGTAACAGTCTGTAGAGTGTGCCAGTTATTACAGCCTGTTACCTATATTTGGGATATGAATATATTATCCAAGGAGTAGAATAGTTTAGTTAGTTATATATGGAAGAATTGAGGCCCAAAAATGAAATCACTTGACCAAGATAACACACAATACCAACACTGAGCCAGAGGTTTGATTCATTCCTGTGCATAGTCCATTGGTTCATAGTATACACAGAAGAATAATAGCCTATGATATTTGCTGTTTCTTTGAGTGGCAAACATATACTATTAGTATTATTGTTATCATGGTCATGTTTCTGAACACTAAAACTTAAGTTGTAAGTATTCTTATTAAAATCAAGATAAAGACGATTTCTATTTTTCAGAGTAATAAAATGTAAGTGGCCGGGCATGGTGGCTCACGCCTGTAATCCCAACATTTTGGGAGGCTGAGGTATGTGGATCACCTGAGGTCAGGAGTTTGTGACCAGCCTGGCCAATATGGTGGAACCCCATCTCTACTAAAAATACAAAAATTAGCTGGGCATGGTGGTGGGCACCTGTAATCCCAGCTACTTGGGAGGCTGAGGTGAGGGAATCACTTGAACCCAGGAGGCAGAGTTTGCAGTGAGCCAAGATCACGCCATTGCACTCCAGCCTGGGTGACAACAGTGAAACTCCATCTAAAAAAAAAATTAAAGTAAAACTGTTTGCCAAGTTACATATATATGTGTATGTGTGTGTGTGTGTGTGTGAGAGAGAAAGAGAGAGTGTGTGTGTGTGTGTGTGTATTTAAAAGTTGGCTGGGCACGGTGGCTCAAGCCTGTAATCCCAGCACTTTGGGAGACCGAGGCTGGTGGATCACTTGAGGCCAGGAGTTCGAGACCAGCCTGGCCAACATGGTGAAACCCCCATCTCAATTAAAAATACAAAAATTAGCCAGGTGTGGTGGCGTGTGCCTGTAATTCCAGCTACTCAGGTGGCTGAGACATGAGAATCACTTGAGCCTGGGAGGCAGAGGTTGCAGTGAGCAGAGATCATGCCACTGCACTCCAGCCTGGGTGATAAACTGAGACTGTCTCAAAAAAAAAAAAAAGCATTTTAACAAACTCGTTGACCCAGAAACTCCAATTTTAGGAATATATTCAATAGAAAAAAATTTAAAAGTACAAAAATATATACAGATACAGCTATTCACATAACACTGTATGAGTGGAAACAACCAATAGGGGACTGGTTCAATAAATTATGGTGTATTAATACAACTGAATTTTATGAAAAAGAATGAGGTGTGTCTTCATATGCTGATACAGAATGATTTTCAAGTGCATTGTTAAGTTAATTTTGCTGTCATGTAAATAAAAACGGGAACATAGGTATATAGATTATTTATAGAAGAATAATGAAAAGCTGATGATAATGTTTATTTCTGGGGGAGGAGAACAGGAAAAAGATTTAGTCTTTGTATTTGATTTTTCAAAATATCATGTACTGTCATGCATTTGTTTCCATTTTTAAAAGCAGTAATGTTATAGGTAGAGAGGTAGTGCTTCAAAGCAACGCTCACTAGCCCGGGTCCAGGTCAGAATTTCTGAAGTGGCCTTGGCATCATTAAGCTCCTCCCCTCTGGATTGGATGCAGGCGGCCCACAGAGGGGTGTTTGTTATTGCCACTTTACAGCAACTTAGGTACATGAACAAATCCCTGTCATATACACTGGAGCTTTTCCCATTCACTTTTCACTTATCATTTGTCAACCAATTTCAGCCCTACCCGTACCCACAGATGTTGCTTCTCCTGTTACAGAGCCCCTGCATTCCTGGGTCTGCACCCACCACCTGGTGTCTTCTGTCTGGGAGCCTTTGTGTTGCTTACTCCTGCTGCCAGTGGCTCATCTCCTCTCATCCTCTGCTTTTCTGATCTCCTGAGGTGGACCTGTGCCCATGGCTAAAGACAGACACCCCTCCGCTTCCAGGTTTCTTTTCTTGTCCACATTCTGGAAAGAAGAACTATTCACTTTATAGAGTACTTTCATCTCCAGCCCAGCTAGAATCTTTCCCATTTCTAAACCAGAGGGAGGCAACTATCTTTTTTACTCCTCCGTCTTCCTGTCAAGTACTGGCATATTTAGCAAGATGTAGGTAGAATTTATTGAGATAAATTTTCATACGTATTTCCTGGGTATGTTGCTCTAACCCCTCTTAGTCACCCAAGCCTTATAAAAAGTGTCTCCATAAAAGAGTCTTTCAGCAACTGTCCACCAAAGAGAAGTGATGTCCACCAAACTGAATAGTACATTGCGATGATAATACACATGGTTCTGTAAAAGCGCTTACCTGGTTTTTATGATGCACAAACTCCAGCTGTCTCTTTGCACTCTTTTTCTGCTGTGACCATGTAAACCTAAAGTAACAATAGAGAGACTCTCCAAAGATAATGAATTGATTCAGGAGTGGGCATTGCAATGCAGAATGCATGTGCCTTGGTACCCTATGGCATATTCAGAAAGGCAAGGATTTTAAAGGTAAAATGAGGAACGTTACAGAAGTTGTTTTGAAACAATTATCCTTGCCTATTCACATCAATAACAAGGGTAACATTAGTTCCAGGTTGGACAGGCAGTTGCTATGCAGATGTCCTCCCAAAAATATTTTTTGTGTGAAGATGCAATGGCCTTTGTGCAAGTTGTGGTTTTGGCAGTCTTTTGTGATAGCTTATTATCAGGCAACCACATGTGAGAACCCTGCTTCATGGCCTTCCCTAACTCCATTTTGTCAGAGTTCAACACAAGTGACTCCATTTTGATTCAGACCACTTTCACAACCACATTAATTTTTACCACACAGTCCTCAAGATGGTATCTCTTCCTTTGTCCTCCATTATCCCATATCATTAACCCCCTTTCCTTGAAATATGTTCCTCATTTTAAGCAAACTAGATATTTTAAAGGCAATATTTAGAAACAAGGAAAAAGAAAAGAGCTAAGAACTGTTCATTATAAAAAGATTCTTCTCTTTATATATTATTTCATCATGGCATTCTTTAAAAGCATGCCAGAGTCACAATTTTGATGTGGTTTAATGTACGATAGCTCTCTGTTATATAAGCCTGTCACTTCACTGATGTTACGTTCTTACTATATAGGAAGGAAAAGTACATACAAAATTCAGTTCAGACTTGGAAATTAAGTCAGCATTAATATACTTAAGTTACAGCACAGCCATTACTTGCTATATGGGTAAAGAACCATGCCATCTGGCTGGGCACAGTGGCCCATGCCTGTAATCCCAGCACTTTGGGAGGCCGAGGCAGGTGGATCACTTTAGGTCAGGAGTTCAAGACCAGCCTGGCCAACATGGTGAAACCCTGTCTCCATAAAAAATACAAAAATTAGCTGGGCATGCTGGCATGGGCCTGTAATCCCAGCTACTCAGGAGGCTGAGGCAGGAGAATGACTTGAACCCAGGAGGTGGAGGTTGCATTGAGCTGAGATTGTGTCACTGTACTCCAGCCTGAGGGACAGAGTGAGTGAGATTCCATCTCAAAAAAAAAAAAAAAAAAAGTGGGGGGGAGCCATGTGATCTAATCTCAGCTCTCTTCTTGTTTTCTATTTCTTTTCTTATCTCTTTTTTCTGAGGGTGGTTTGTCACTCATTTCTCTGTTTTTTTTTTAATAAAGGTATAATTTACATATAGCATAAGGCACAACTCTTAAATGCACAGCTTTACAAATATATGTATAAATATCTATATTGACCTATGTAATCACCCACTCAGATCAAGATACAGGACATTTTTAGTAGCCCAGAAAGCTGCTTGTCAGTCTTCACCTCCAAGAAGTGACTGCTCTTCTGATTTCTATCACTGAAGATTTTAGCCTGTTTTTGAGCTTCACATAAATAGAGGCGTACGATACATAGTCTTTGGTGTTGTTTGCTCGATGTTAGGTCTGTAAGATTTCTCCACATTATCGTGTGCAGCAGTAGTTCATTCTGTAGTTTGCTGTGCTGTATTTCCTTGAATAAATACATCAAAATTTATTTATGCATATTGCTATGGATGGATAATTGGGTTGTTTCCAGTTTGGGGCTATTGCAAATAAAATTTCTATGAGCGTTTTTGTAAGTTGTCTTTTTGTGGACATATACACTCATTTTTGTTGAATAAAGACACAATAAATTCTGCTATTGGGTTGTACGGTAGGTGTACATTTAGCTTTAGAGATAACATGCAACAGTTTTCCTAGCTGACCATCCCTATTTACATTTCCAGAGACGATGTATGAGAGTTCCAGTTCCTCGACTTTTTTGTCAATTTTCATCTGTTCTTTTAATTTTAGCCAATTTGGTGGGAGATTCTCAGTTCCTTTTAAACTCAGACAATTAACTCAGTCTCTGCATTTCCTCGTCTGTCACATGGGATTGCTCACCATTCTCAAGTTTATTGGGAGTTTCACTTGGGAGAATAAATATGGAAGTATCTTTAAAAGCTAGAAGCCATACAAATGTCAGGTATCATATTAAGAAAAGAGAAATAAGTGATTGGCACATAGAACACAGGCATTTTGCATCTTAGTCTGAGCCAGAGAGTCCCTAAAAGATCTCTTCCAATACCATTATTTTGTTTATGAAGCAGTAAAGTGAGGCTCAGGGAGAGGAATTGCCTTATCTGAGGCCAGGTGGCTGACCAATGGCAGAGGCAAAATTAGAGCCCAGGTCTCCAGCCTAACCTTTGCTCCTGTCTATGCTGCCTTCCAAAAAGCCCAAAGATGTTATTGGATTTTCCCAAGGGCTATCTTGAGTACAGTAGCAATTATGTTACTAAGGTTGTGGTAGAAGGCAGTCCAGATCTTCTTTCTGATATTCATCCAGCCATGTATTGTACATTTACTATAAGGTGATACCTGCATTGAGTGATTGGCAATAAAGGGTCATGAAAATGCTGTGTCTTCTTTGAACTCCTACTCCAGTGGAGGTAAGAGCTGGATGGGTTCTGAGAGGCATGGTATGGCTTTCTTCCATTTTATTCCTTTTTATGGTGACAGTATTGACTGCCCTCAATTTCTTCAAATCAAAAAGTAGTTAAGAAGACCAAGGATAATTCCATCACCTGAATATGTGTCCACCCAACCTCTGGCTAGCTCCCACAATGGCTGCTGCTTGGCCTGTTGATATAGCACTGTCTCTGCAGACACTCTGGTGTGTGTGCTAGGTCAACATCTTCCTTTCTGTCCCATTTCCTTCATCCTTGGAGTATAGGGGTCTGTGTGTGTGGATATTTAGAGGAAAAGGCTGCTTTCCACAAGACCATTCTGTACTATGGAAATCCTGACTTCTAAGGCTTCCACCCACTGTGGGAGGGGTGGTTTTGGTATGCGTGAGTACCATCCCAAGCTCCACCACCCTCTAATGCAACCTGTGGGTACCTTGCAGGACTTTAGGCACAACTATCAATTTGTCTGTGTTGCATCCCATTCTTCCCAAAATCTGTTTCCATTCCAAGGTGTCCCTTGTCTGTAGCTGGTGCCTTTTCTCTGCCCGTACCTGCTGAGAGTAAAGGATTAGTCACTGACACTTTAGCATGAATTTAAAAAGCCTCTTTTTCAAAGAACCTTTATTTTTCAGTGTTGAAGGAAGCACCATGTCCCTTGAAAAGGAAATGTAGGGCCAATCATCTCTCTCTAGAGACAGAGAGAGCGAGAGAGAGAGAGAGAGAGTGTGTGTGTGTGTGTGTGTGTATGTGTGTTTGGGGAGGTAGGGTTGTGGAGTGAGTCAATTTTTATATATCTTCCCCAAGTCATTCCTGTCAAAAAAGTACAGTTTGGGAACAGAACAGAGAACTTTCCTGTCCCCTCCATATTCTGAGAATATATACAAGTGAGTATTTTAGACTAGAACACATAGATTATGGGTGTGGATCCCTTTATTTCAGAGTGCCTTTACTTGTTATCTCATCTGATCATGTGCAGTTAGAAGGTAGACAGGGTAAGCGTTGTTGCCACTATGATGATGAAACTGAGACCTAAAGGGTTTAAGCTAGGGTAAGAGCTAGTCAATGACACAGTTGGGAACAAAATCCAAGTTTATTGAATCCATGCTGTGCAGTGAAGCTATCTCAGGCCTGAGCTGCTAAACCAAACACATTACAAAAATGGCCTGTGTTGTGGGGGACTGGCCCTTGACAGGCCCCTGGAAGAGAACCTCTCAGCCCTTGGAATATCGTGCCTGCTAAGAGTGTTTCTGTGGGCTTGAGGCTGAGCAGCTGCAGTCCATCATGCAGGTGCCACATGCTAAAGCCCTTGACAGCAAGGCTCAGGTGAGCTCCCCTGCTGGACAGTGCTTTGCACATGTTGTCCCCCATCATTGCTGGGAGAATTAAGCATATCTCCATGGAACTCCACTGCAAGGGGACACCTGAAAGTTTGCACCTGATTTTCCCTGGACATTGCCCACCACTTTATCCCTTTCCTGATTATAATCAGTATCCTTCCACTATAATAAACAAAATAATGAGTATAACAGCTTTTCTGAGTTCTATTAGTCTTTCTAACAAACCATTGTGCCTACAGGTGGTCTTGGTGACTCCTGACACAAGTGCCTGACATTTCCCTTTAGACTGTACCTCTCTTAGCCCCATGATATCAGTCTGTAATTCTATCAAGTCCACCGGCTATGGTTTGAATGTTTGTGTCCCCTCCAAAATTTGAATATTGGAACTTCAACCCCAAGGTGATGGTATTAATTGGTGAGGCCTCTTGGGAGGTGATTAAGTCATCAGGGTCCCATCCTCATGAATGGGCTAGCACTCTTTGATGGAAGAGGTTGAAAGGAGAGCCCTAGTTCCCCTTTGCCCTCCCACCTTCCACCTTGTGAGGACACAACATTCATTCCCTCTGGAGGACACAGAAATGAGGCACCATCTTAGAAGCAGAGACCAGGCCCTCCCTGGACACGGAAGCTGCTGGTGCCTGATCTTGGACTTCACAGCTTCCAGAGCTGTGAGAAATAAAGTTCTGTTCTTTAAAATTACCTAGTCTCAAGTATTTTGTTATAGCAGCATGAATGATTTAAGACAACAGGCTACCATTTGAAGAAGGCATTCATCGGGCCGGTTAATGTATGAACTAAACTTTATTTACTCTCCCAAGTTCTCTCTGTGATGAGTGCGCTCCCATGGAAGAAGTGTGCTGCCTGGAACATCTGGCTGAACCTGATGCTTGCACCTTCTCTGAAGCCATAAATCTTAGGTATGGACACACTAGTCTGTCACATGAACACATCTGGAGGTTTCTTGAAGATTCTGAGATTTGGTGAGGGAGAATATGTGAGGCTGAAGTTTAAAGACATCAATTTTCAGGGAAATCAGATTCTAAAGTATTATCAACTTAAATATTCAATGTCATAATCAAATAGCCCACCAGAGAATGTGGCCAGTGAATGTCTGGGTTGAATACAGAATTTTGTAAAATATGTGGTTTGGGGGATAATTTTTTTTTGAGTTAGTGAAATTTTTCTTTGGACAGAAAGAAGATTTAAGGCAATGAAGGCGTAAAAAAAATTAAAATGGGACAGGAAGGGTTAAAAAAGATGTAACCCCAAAAAACATTAAAAGATCCTCAAATAGACTCAAGTGCAAGTTTTAGTAAATGACAAAGTTGGCATTTCCAACCATGGGAGAGGATTAATTACTCAGGCAATGGTATCAGGACACGTGGTTTTATATTTAGGCCAACATAAAGGTTAGAGTTAGAAAAAAAAGAGTTTTTTTTCTTATTTGACACACTGAATAAAAAATCTAAATGGATTAAAGAGTTAAATGACAAAAATGGAACCATAAGAGAGTTGGGAAAAAAATTGTTTCATTTGGAGTATTGAAGATCTTTCAAAGGATAAAAATAAAAGAAGCAGCATACAGAAAAAAGACGAAGAGATTTACTAGATAAAACTGAAAGGCTCTGTATACCAAGTCTTACAAACAAAATTAAAAGGTTAATGAAGCACTGGAAAAATATTTGTACTATATAAGACATGCAAGAATGGTTGAGTCTCAATACAGGAAGAGAACTTAATAAAAAATAGATGAATGTCAATTAGAAATAGAAATATAGGCAAAGGACATAAACAGGCAATTCACAAACAAAGAAGACAAAAGGTAAATACATAGGAAAGAGATTCAACCTCAAGAATGGCAAAACAAAAAATATACAATCAAAAGGATAACATGCTATTTTTCACCATGAAACTGGCCTTATCAGTTGCAGTACAACCAGGAAACAGGAACAACTTCACATATTTACCGAGACAGGATTTTAATTCAGGGTCTTGGTTACACAGGTGATGGAAAAAGCCAAGAGTGTAAACAGAGGACCATGAAGTAACTTAGAGAAAATTAGCAATGACAGGAAAAGATGATCACCTTTAGGCTGAAAGGACAGGAAGAGGAGGTGGTGTTGCCAGAGCCAGGGGCTGGGAACACTCCTCACTCCACACTCCAGGGACCAGATATGTCTTCTCCAGTAGAGAGGGAGGGAGAGAAATACCTTGGCTTCCCTCTTCCTTTTGCTTTCCAATGTCCCATTGATACTGCCCATTGGCCACACCTAGGTGGATAAAGCTGGATAAATGCAGCCTGCTGTGGTCACCTCTCGTCTTTAATACATAGCAGAGAAAGCAAAGGGTGAGAAAGAGGTCTGAGGACAAACTGGCCAGGACCACACACTGATAGAGGCTAAAGCCATGACAATGTTTGCAAGGATGCAATGAAATGCTACTTTTATACAAGGCTGCTGCTGTACCAATTTACAATTTACAACTCTCCAGGAGAAGAAACTTGGTAATGTCTGTTAAAGCTTTAAGAAGATGCCCTTTGACCTAGCAATTGCAGTTCTAAGAATTTACCCAAAGAAATATTAGTGATAGAGGAAAAGCAGCATGCAGCTTAAGCCAAGGTCCCCTCGTCATCAGCCCCTCCTTCTGCAATTGCTTGGCTCTGACCCCATGTCAACCTGGATGTAACTCCGTAGCTCTTCAAGTTCCCCCAAATACTCTACTTGAAACACAAGTCAATGAACAACGTAGACCAAACTTGTCCAACCCATGGCCTGTGGGCCGCTTGAAGCCCAGGACAACTTTGAATGCGGCCCAACACAAATTCATAAATTTTCTTAAGATATTGTGAGATTGTTTTGTGATTTTTTATATTTTTTTAGCTCGTCAGCTGTTGTTAGTGTATTCTATGTGTGGCTCAAGACAATTCTTCTTCTTCCAATGTGGCCCAGGGAAGCCAAAAGATTGGACACCCCCAAGACTTTACTGAAGATTTTGTAGAGGAGATAAAAGAGGGAGTTTACAGCACATTAATAGCAAATTATGAGTCTTCATCTGATGTTTCTGTTACCCCAAATCCCTTTTGTGCCCCACCACCCCTGTGCTTCTCTTTCAGAGCATGCAGTCCTGGTTCCTGCTCACTCTTCTCTGCGCTTTCATCCTTTTGTTTTGCTGCCTGTTCTCACTCCTACCTCCAGCCATTCACACCCAAATCCATCCTGGAATTCAGAAAAATACAGAACTCTCCTGCTATCAGATGTCACTCTCCATAGAAGGAAACAGAGGCTTAAATTACAAATTCTTTCTTCTGTCATGTGTACAAGGATATCCCTCACACCATTATTTATAATAAAAGGTTTAAAATCTACATGTTCAAGAGTAGGGGATTGGTGACTCCCTTTTGAGGAAATACAATGTAGTTATAAAACATCACCCTGCAGAAAATGAGCTGACATAAAAAAAAATTTCAAATATTAAAACCAGATTGGGTTTATTTTATTTAAACAAGTAAAAAACAAATAAAATGATACTCTCAGAACAAAAGCCTTGTTGGTGGCTGAATACAGAAAGCAGGAAAGATCTCAGCTGGATTTTAGTTGTAATCCACGTATAAAGGCCAGAGAAGATGGGAAGTAGTTCCATATTGGCCCCAGCTGGTAGTAGTTGATGGGCGTGGTGTTGGTAATTTTTTCTGTCAACAGCCACATAGTAAATATTGTCAGATTTGTGGCCCATTTGGTTTCTGTTGCAATGGCTCAATTCTGCTGCTTAGCACCAAAGCCCCCACAGACAATACACAGATGAATGAGCATGACTGTGTTCCCATTAAACTTTACTTAAAGACCCTGAAATTTGAATTTCATAATCTTTTCATGGGTCATGAAATATTCTGTTTTTTCCAACCATTTAAACATGTGAAAACCAGCCAGGCATGGTGGCATGTACCTGTAGTCCCAGCTACTCAGGAGGCTGAGTTGGGAGGATCACTTGAGCCCAGGAGTCTGAGGTTACAGGGAACTATGATTGTATCATTGTACTTCAGCCTGGGCAACAGAGAAAGACTCTGTCGCTTAAAAAGAAAAAGAAAAAAATTAAAATAATTTTAAAATGTGAAAACTATTCTTACTTTGGGAGCCAAAAAAAAAGAAGAGGCCACAGGCCAAATCATGGGCCATATTTTGCTGATCCCTGAATTAGGAAATCATGATTTTGATCCCATTGAGCCAAAGCACTTAGCAAAGTGTGAAACTCTAGGGAGAAAAATACCTTTTCTCACTCAACACTTAGTTTAAGGCTGGGGCACCTATAACAAAAGAGAAATTAACAAGAGAAAAGCATACAAACTTATTTAATATTAAGTTTGACATGTTATGAAAGATTTCAGAAATACTGACCCAAAGAGACAGGGAAAACTGTGTATTTTTATGTTAAGTTTAATGAAGAAGTGGATAGGTATAGAGAAATAAGATTGGACAAAAGGGGTACAATCTCATGGTAATAAATGGGAAAATTTAGCAAAGCCTGTTTATTCAGATTCTTCTCTGTGTTCCTGTGTCTTCAAGAATGAGGATATTACTTTCCTCCAGGTTTAGGAAAGGAACCTTTGGAATGACAGTTTTATGACCTCCCTCAGGGGAGAAGGCTGAGGAGAAGGTGAAAGTAACCTTCCTGCTTCTGCTGTTTTCTCAAATGCCAAAGCGCCATATTTTGGGGTAGCATGTCCTGAATCCTATGAAAACAAAAACAGGAAAAACAAATCTCCAGTGAATGGGTCTTTTTGTGTTTTCTAAGTGCAGTAGACAGAATGGCCTTAAAGATGTTTAAATATGTTACATTACATGTGTCAAAAGGTCTCTCTTCAACTGAAATGACCAGAGCTAAAAGAAATGTGTGGCCATGAGGACACTGTAACCTATGAATGACATGCTGAGACCAGAAACCCAAAATCATGGTAACTGAGAGTGGTGCTAAGGCCCTCAGTTTTGGTCATACTCTAAGTAGGAACCTGACCAAAAAAGGGGAGTTTTTAAAACAAAATTGTGGAAGGCCATTGTTTTGGACTGAACTCGTGTATTAGGCCCCAACAGATCAAACCAAACCAAGACAGAGTCATTCATGCTAAATGTGACATAATCAACTAAGACTTTAATGAAACACATAGATCCTAGACCAGACCAGGTTTTGTTATTCTCCTGTAAACAGGATGTTCCAGCATAAGGAGGTACCCTCTTCAAAAGTCCTTGTTCCTACCTTTGCAAAACTGACCATTCTACTCTTTCCCAGTGGGTTTCAAGACCAAATAAGTATATTTATGATGGTGATAGTGACATCAATGACTAAAGTTTTGGTTGGTCAATCTCTCAAAATTGAGAAAGTGACCAAAAGGGGGGAATTGTTAAAGCAAACTAAATAGGGCCTGAGAAGGACTCCATACTTCAATATTTCAGTCCTTATGGGTGAACCACAACCTAACTTAATAGGTAGATAAGATTGAAAACCTAACTTAGGAGTATGCATCTGTAACAATAGCTGAATCTTAGTCAATCCAGCAGCCACACTTCAACCTCTCATAGACTGCTGAGTGTTCAAACTGTGTTCAAATAAGGCAAACACTGAGCTGTAACCAATCCAGTTGTTTCTGTACCTCACTTCTGATTTCTGTATGTCACTTCTTTTAGTTGTCTATAAACTTTTTCTGACCACGAGGCATTCCTGGAGTTTCTCCAAATCTGCAGTGATTCTGGGGGCTGCCCAATTCAGGAATCATTCATTGCTCAATTGAACTCCATAATTCCATAATTGTATTTGTGGTCTAGTTACTTAATTTTCCTGATCTCAGTTTTCTTATCTGTAAAAAGAGATAAGAATTTTCACCAACTGTGATGGCTAATATTGAGTGTCAACTTGATTGGATTGAAGGTTGCAAAGTGTTGTTCTTGGGTGTGTCTGTGAGGGAGTTGCCAAAGAAGATTAACATTTGAGTTAGGGGACTGGGAGAGGTAGACTCACCCTCAATCTGGGTGGGCACCATCTAATCAGCTGCCAGCATGGCTAGAATAAAGTGGGCAGAAGAACATGGAAGGACTAGACTCACTGAGTCTTCTGGCCTTCATCTTTCTCCCATGCTGGATGCTTCCTGCCCTCGAATATCACACTCCAAGTTCTTCAGATTGCGGACTGTTGGACTTACACCAGTGATCTGCCAGGGGCTGTCGGGCCTTCAGCCACAGACTGAAGGCTGCACTGTCTGCTTTCCTACTTTCGAGGTTTTTAGGACTCGGACTGGCTTCCTTGCTCCTCAGCTTGCAGATGGCCCATTGTGGGACTTCACCTTGTGATCGTGTGAGTCAATACCCCTTAATAAACTCCCCTTGATACACACATCTGTCCTATTAGCTCTGTCCATCTAGAGAACACTGACTAACCCACCAACTGAGCTGCCTGGCTCTTTTATTATTGTTAACAGTTAATTTGGCTTAATTTGCCTAGGTTGCAGGCAGGTATGGGAGGCCAGCTCATCACTGCTCCCACTTCAACTCAAACAGCAGTGCCTGAAAGTTCATTTGAAGACAAATTATCCTGCTGGGAAACAAACAGAATAACCACCACCTCTGAAACTCAGACCTAGGTGCCTCCTTTTCCCTGGCTCCTACATCCAGTTGTTCTCCCCATCTTCAGCAACTCTGTCTCCCAAACAGGCCTCCCTTCCCATAAAATCCCTGCCTTGGTCAAGCCTGAGTCATTTCTTTCCTGGACCACCACGGTGGTTTCTAACTATTCTCTTCCCTCAACCATGGAACCTGCCTGAGACTCAGTGTTCTCATCTATATATTTCAAATGCCACCCTCCTCAGGTTGCAGAATGAAATGATAATTATATTCTCTGTGAACCATAGAACACTGATAAAATATGGTATAACAAGAGTCAGTCAACAGAGACCCACTTGCCCTAGTTTAAATAGGAAATAATGAGGGTTTTATGGAACTCAAAGTCTGCCAGGATCTCATCTCGGCTCCTGTTTTCACTACTCTCCCTTCCCTTTCTCTTTCCACCTCCTTTGCTCCCCAGTTCACAGGGCAGAACCTGGCCACATACAATGGATCCTGAGTTGTTTACTTCTCTTCCATCCTAACAGACCAGATGCTGTTATTAGATTATATATTTTAAAAGTCTGCTTAAACCCATTCAGTGCCATTGTGTGATTTCAAAGCTTAGTCCATTTTCTGCTGCTGTAACAGAACACCACAGAGTGGGTAATTTATATTTTTAAAAGTGTATTTGGTTCATGGATCTGGAGACTGGGAAGTCCAAGGGCATGGCAGCATCTTCTGGTAAGGGCTTTCATACTGTGTAATAACATGGTGGGAAAGCTGAAGGGCAAGTAGATGCATGTGGAAGAGACTGCAAGAGGGAGCCAAGCTTACTTTTATAACAACCTGCTCTCATGAAAACAAATTTACTCTTGAGAGAACGAACTCACTACTAAGATAATGACATTAATCTCTTCTTGGGGGCTCAGCCCTCATGACTCAATAACCTCTTTAAGGCCCTACTTCTTAATATTGTTCCATTGACAATTATGTTTCCAATATATGAACTTTTGGGGGCACATTCAAACCATAGTGGAAGCTAATCCCAAACACCTTTCCCTGCACCCAGGGTCCTTTATGACTTAGCTCCTGTCTCTCATCTGCCTCAGCCTCCATTTTGCATCCTGCCTTCTGCTCACTGAAACTTCTTTTAGTCCCCAAACATCTCCAGTTCTGTGGTGTCTCTCCACTGTGGTAGCTTATGTTCCCTCCTTATGGAGTACCTGCATCTCACCTGTCTGCCTTGTACATTTTTATCCACCACTCAAGACTAAGCTGAAATGTTACCTGCTCTATTCTTACTCCTTTGGGCTCCTAAAGCACTGTGTATGTATAATAGTGCATAGATGTACCCACGTATATATCAAAGTGTGTACATTCTAAATGTTAGTATGTGTACTCATTAGAACAATTTTTTAAAAGGTAAAATCATGACTCATACAGATGAGAAATGAAAATGTGTTAAGGATTTATCAATTAATGAATCAATGAGAGAACCAGATGTCATAATCATTTCAAAGGAGAAATTTTAAAAACACAAATTTATAGGAGTTAAGGAATGTTGAAATGAATATGCAAATGGAGGCAAAGGTAGCATTTTCCACAGCAGAGGAGAAAAGTCAGTTCAACTTCTACCAGTTAGGGAAGAATTTGCATGTCTAAAGGTAAGAATTATTTTTCATTGCTATCAGTTATCTATAATTTATCAAGAAGTAAAATAGCTTCCATAGAATCAGATAATCCCTGGGGTGTCCTTTAGAGTCCAAATAATACACAGTTTTCCACTTAAGCACATTTTTTTCCTACAGTACCCACCAAATGCTTAACAAACACTAGCAGCCTTTCTTAGAAGGTAGCTACTAGAACTGGGCCACAAAAAAGTCAGAGAATATCAGAGGGCAGGGTTGATTTCATATTCCCCTAGAGGAGTGCTGCCTTCGATTCTTCCTAAAAGCAGGATTGGTATCAGAGGTGTGAGGGTTAGGAGGGTGGTTGGGGTTACTGAGGAGGTGAGGAGTTTTGTAAACACTCCTTTTGTACATGGCTGTAATAGATTTCCATTCATACCTATTTGGATTTAATGAAGCAAATTTAATGTCCTGTCAGGTTTGTTAAAATTAGGTTGTAACCCAATGCTTTGATTTTAATGTTTGTCCCCTCCAAAACTCATGTTGAAATTTGATTGCCAATGTAATGGTATGGGAGTTGGGGCCTTTAAGAGGTTATTAGGCCATGAGGATTCTGCCCTCACAGGTGGGTTTAATGCCTTAATAAAAGAACTTGCAGAAGCAGGCTCTCTGGGCTCTTCTGCACCCTTGCCATGTGAGGAACAGTGCTCCTCTCTGGAGGATGCAGCACTCAAGGCATCATCTTGGGCATAGACACAAGGCCCTTACCAGACACCAAACCTGCCAACACCTTGATATTGGACTTCCCAGCCTCCAAAACTGTAAGTCAATACATTTCTGTTCATTATAAATTACCCAGTCTGCAATATTCTGTTATAGCAGCAGAGAAGAACTAAGACAACCAATAAATGAAAACTTAAAATGGGCAGAACATAAAAGCAATACAAATTTTTTGGAAAAGGGGGCCAGGAATAGCTATATTCTCCCTTTTATTGTGTCTCACAGTTTTACTTCCAGACATACATCTTCTTTGTGAAAGTGCCCACACCTCAGAGGTCTGAGACTTGCTATGAATCTTTTTTTAGTGCCCTTTAGTAGTAAAAAAAAAAAAAAAAAAAAAAAAGGTTCAATAATTTCCCTCAGACTGGCCTAAAAGGAGCCTTCCCCTTGTGGCCGGTGGAGGCTCTTTCTCCTTCTCCAGAGCTGCATTTTAATGAGACCCCAAGGGAGGCTTTGGGATGCAGGGAGCCAGCACTTTAGTTTAATTTAAGTGTCTGGCTCTTTTTATTTTATTTTTCTTCTTTCTGTGTCTTGGGCAGCTCCACTAGCTCCAGCTGAGAAGTTTAACTCATTTAACACTTCCAGATGCTCCCTGTTCTGAAGCACCAATGCTTGTGGCTTGTTGAAAAGTCCTTAGGAGACTCAGGGACATGAGAGTAACGTGTCCAGTGACCATAAGGCTGTCTTTAAAAGAAGAACATCCTGTCAGTGAGGAAAATTGCACCTTTGTCACTTGCTTTGCGTCAACTTCAAGGCCCGACTTAACTATTTCCTCAGCATTCATTTAGCACTATTTATTAAGCACCTGTTTTAGGTTCTAGAACTTCAAAGATGAGGAAGCACAGAACGTACTTCTAATGAGGCTGCTGTCTAGTATATGATAAACACCAAAACAGACTACTATAAACAGCCTGGAGGTGGCCAGAGGCACATGATTAGGAGAAAAAAGCATGGAGCAGAACAGCCTAAATGATACAATTCCATCTGAGTAACAAGAGTTATTTATACATATATATGGAGAGAAGATACATATGCTTACATATGAGCAGAACATTTCTGGAAGCATGCTGGATGACTGGTTATCTCTGAAGGCTTGGCTTTGGGGACTCTGGCATACAGGACAATTTTTAATTTCACTTTATATCCCTCTATATGTTCAAAAACCATTCTTTTTACAATGAGCATACATTACTTATAGAATAAAACAACAGCAACCAGCATGGCGGTACCACCAAAGAGGTACATACAGTGAGTTATGGAAGCAATGAAACAAATCAGAAGATCCAAATACAAGAATTTTCCTAATTATCTTAGATGGATCAATTTCTAGATTGTCATAGTTTTTGCTTACACATTTATGATATGTGACACTTATTCTCTACCACAGCCTGCCTTCCTGCCTTCTTTCCTTCCCTTCGTCCTTCCATGGATGTTTACTGAGATTCTACTATGCACAAGCTAGATGATTCAATATTGTATTTGTTATCAAGCTTGATGGCATGTGACAGAAAGAAAAAACTAAAATGGTGGCTTAAAGAATCTAATTTTATTTTTCTCACACATGACGTGGTCTAGAGGTAGGCACTCATCCCAGGACTTGTATGGCAGTTGCAGGGTGGTCAAGGACCCAGGCTTTATCTAGCTTGCTATTCTCCCATCCTTGGCATGGCCTCTCATGGTCTAAATTGGCTGCTCCAGATTCAGCTCCAGTATTCAAATTCCCACAAGCAGAAAGAAATAAAGAGGGGCTCCTGCCCTTCCTTTTAAGGAGACTTCCTAGAACTACCACACTACAATCTAATTAAATCTAATTGGCCAGAACTTAGCCATATGACCACATCTAGCTGCAAGGGAAGCTGGGATGGGCAGAGAAGCTGGGATATGTGGTATTTTAGCTGGGTGCATCACTGCCCTCAATAAATCTAGAATTCTTTTTTTTTTTTTTTTTTTGAGACAAGATGTCACCCTGTTGACCAGGCAGTAGCATGATCATGGCTCACTGCAGCCTTGACCACCCAGACTCAGATGATTCTTTCACCTCAGCCTCCTGAGTAGCTGAAACTACAGGTGAATGCCACAATGCTCATCTAATTTTTTGTAGAGATGGGGTTTTGCCATGTTACCTAGGCTGGTCTCGAACACCTGGGCTCAAGTGATCTACCCGCCTCAGCCTCCCAAAGTCCTGGGATTACAGGCATGAGCCACCACACCCAGCCTAGGATTCTTTTTCTAAAGAAAAACTAGAAACTAGATATTGGGAGTTCATTAGCAATCAATCTCTGCTGCAAATGGGAACCAAAAAAGAAAGTTCCTGTCTTTATAGTGCTTATACTCTAGGAGAGAAACCTGACATTAATCAAACAATCACAAAAATAATTTTTAAATTGCTCACTATAGTAAGTGAGGTCAAGAAACACTTCACTGGGTCTTGGAAGTATATTATTAAAGGACCTAATCTGTTGGGGGAACCCTTTTCTAAGGAAGCATGAAATGGGACTGAAAAAAAAAGTAGCCAGAGGTCAGCCATGCAGGGCCTTGTCTACCTTAAGGTTTTGATCTTTATTGTAGAACAAAGGCCAGTGATTAAAGGGTTTTGAATAGGTTATGAGGTAACTTTTTACCCTGCTATGATTATGTTTTGAAAATATTTTTCTGACAGCTTAGTGCAGAATGTGCTAAAGAGGAAAATTGGATGTGATGGGGGAGCCTACACACTGGCAGAAGGATAACCATTGATGTCCAGCCCATTTCAGAGTAGCCAGAGAAACTTAGTGCCAACCCTTTGTGGAAACTGACAGTGGTCAGTGGTGGGGCTGCACAACATTGTGCTATGTGTCTTGTTCTTTCCTACCCCACTGGGGGTTGAGAGTGGAGTACAACCACAGGAGAGGAACATCCGTGTTGAGTCATGTGGAGCCATGTGTTACTCAACCCTTCTCCCCAGGGATAGTGCAGCCTGGTGAACATGGCTGTCTACCCAACCGACCTTCCACCTACCTTCCTCCCAATAACAGAATCTTGGTTTACTCAATTGCATGATGAAAACCCTTTGATCTCAGGGAGGTAGACTTCCTCCAGCCTCACAGGATGACTTATGATTGGTCTAAAGCAGATATAGTAATCCCATACCTCTTTCCAGATATTTTCCCAGCCATCATCTAGCAAGAGATGAACTTGTGACTTACTGAGATTAAAGAGGGGTTTCTGGGAATGTTTTCTTCATAATAGGAGAAAGCGTTAGAGGATTGTTGTATGTGACCATGCTTTCTCCCTATTCCTTGCTTGGGGCACTGAAATGAAAATATCATATTTGAAGCTGAGCAGCACCTTTCACCTATGAGACTAAAAGCTCAAGGACCAAAATCCAACATCCTCATGGCAGATCAGAAAGATAGGATCTTTCTATCTAGGCTTCTGATGACATTGTAGAGCCACTGCACTCAGCTTGGAGCTACCTACCAACAGATTTCTTAGACTGCAAGGTGATTCCACATGTTCTCACTCATAGGTGGGAATAGAACAATGAGAACACATGGACACAGGAGGGGGAACATCACACACCGGGGCCTGTTGTGGGGTGGGGGGAGCGGGGAGGGATAGCATTAGGAGAAATACCTAATGTTAAATGACGAGTTAATGGGTGCAGCACACCAACATGGCACATGTATATAAGTAACAAACCTGCACATTGTGCACATGTACCCTAAAACTTAAAGTATAATAATAAAAAAAGAATGCAAGGTGATTATATGTATCTATTGCTTAAGTAAATGTTAATGTAGTATTCTTTTACTTGCAGCCATAGGCATCCTGACTAATACATTTGGTAAATATTGAATTGAACCAAATGAACCAACTTTATCTCAGCTGTGGTTAAACTTGAGTAACCTTGGGCAAATTATTTTACCTCTCAGATTTCAGTTTTTCCTCCTCAAAATTGGCTGGTAATGATAACCATCTTGTAAGGTATGTTCTGAGAAATAAACAAGGTAATACATATAAACACATTTAGTGATCTCTAAAGTACCGTCCAAATGCAAGTATAAAAGATTAAAATACTGTTGTCTGTTATACTTCTTAAATGCACACAGATATTACTATTTTAGTAGCTAAAAACAGAGCCAATTTTCTTATTGGCATTCTTCTATTCAGTAAAGTAGGTAATATAAATTGTATGAATACACATTTCCCCCCCTCCCCATTGAGATTCAATAAAGTCATTTTTAGTTTGCTTGGTGAAAAAATATAGTAACCATGTTAATCTTTCCTAAATTAGCTCTCAAACCAAGAAAAAAAGAGGGTTGCTTAGCACTGATGTATAAGAACTAAAATGTTCTTTGAAATCAGAAAGACTTAGATTTGAATGTTGATACTTCCGCTTCTAAGCTTTGTGACATTGGTATATTTAATTTCTGTATATTATATGAGGATGATAATGCCTACCTTATCATGTATAAAAATTCAAAGGAGATGATTAAGGATGGTCCAATACTACTCACAACTCTGGCCCTAACCATATCCCACTCAATTATTTACCACTTCTTTGCTAACCCCTCCATTGAAGGAAAAGTTGCTCATTCTTATCAGGGTCTTTGATTGATCAGGGCCCAGGATATCACTGGGCCATATTTTATTAGTGGATGAAGACACAACATACCACAAAATGATAATCGTTTTGCTCTTCTGCACCCATGAAAAGAAGATTCACTTCTACCTCTTCTTTTTCATGCATGTGGTAGGCAGAATTCTAAGATGGTCCCCAATGATCTCCTCCTGATACTCATGCCTACACATAATCTCATCCCCTTAAGTGTGGGCTGGACCTGGGGACTTTCTTTTTCTTTTTTTTAAGTGGCTTTATTAAGATATCATCCACATATGATTCATTCATTTAAAGTGTACAATTCAATGGTTTTATTCAAAAAAATCAATATTAAATAAAGTATACTCAAAGATATATGAAACCATCACCAACAACAATATCTGAACATTTTCATCACCTGAAAAGGAAACTGTGTACACTTTAATTATCAACTCCCTATTCCCCTATGCCTAAGCAAGCACTAATCTACTTTCTGTCTCTAAATATTTGCCTATTTGGACATTTTATAGAAATGGAATCATATAATATGTGGTCCTTTTGCGACTGGTTTCTTTCACTTAGCATAACGGTTTCAAAGTTCATCCATCTTGTGGCATGTAACAGTATTTCATTCCTTTTTATGACTGCATAATATTCCATTGTATGGATATATCACATTTAGTTTATCCATTCATCAGTTATGAACATTCGAGGTGTTTCCACCTTTTGGCTATTATGAATAATGCTGCTACAAACCTTCAAGTACAAGTTTTTGTGTAGACATGTTTTCATTTCTCTTGCATCCATACTTTGGAGTGGAATTGTTGGGTCATATGGCAACTCTATGCTCAATCATTTGAGGAACTTTCAGACTGTTTTCCAAGCGGTTGCAACATTTTACATTTCCTCCAGCAGTGTATGAGGGTCTTGAATTCTCCACATCCTCACCAACAAGTTATTTTCTTTTTTTAAAGTTAAATTAGCAATGTTAGGGTGAAGTGGTATCTCCTTGTGGTTTTTATGGATGTTGAGCACTGTTTCATGTGCTTATTAGCCATTTGTATATCTTCTTTGGAGAAATTTCTATTCACGATTTTTACCCATTTTTTAATTGAACTATTTGTCCTTTTATTGTTGAGTTGTAAGAGTTCTGTGTATTCTGGATACAAGTCCCTTATCAGATATATGATCTGTAAATATTTTCTTCCATTCCATAAGCTGTCTTTTTACTCTCTTGATAGTGTCTTTAGATGCACAAAAGTTTTCAATTTTGATAAAATCCAATCCATTTTTTTTTCATTGCTCATATGTTTGGTGTCAGATCTAAGACTCCATTGCCAAATCCATGGTCATGAAGATTTATCTCTGTGTTTTATTCCAATAATTGTATAGTTTTAGTTTTGACATTTTGATCTTGATCCATTTTGAGTTAATTATTTGTATATGTTATGCAGTAAGTGTCCAAATTAATTATTTTCCCTGTGACTATCCACTTGTTCCAGTGCCTTCATTGAAAAGACTATCTTTTCCCTGTTGAATGGTCTTGCACCCTTCTTGAAAATCAGATGACCATAAATACATGTGTTTATTTCTGGACTCTCAATTCTGTTCCATTGAGCTATATATCTATCTTTATGCCAATATCACACTGTCTTGGTTACTGTTACTTCAGAGTAACTTTCAAAATCTGGAAGTGTGGGTCCTCCTACTTTGTTCTTCTTTTTCAAGATTTTTTTGGCTTTTCTAGATTCCTTGCAATTCCATATGAATTTTAGAATCAGCTTATCAATTTCTACAAAGCAGTCAGCTAGGATCTGATAGAAATTACACTGAATCTGTAGATCAATTTAGAAAGTATTGTCATCTTAGCAATATCAAGGCTTCCAATCTAAGAAAATGAGATTTTTAAAATTTATTAAGATTTCCCTTTAATTTCTTGCAACAGTGTTTCGTAGTTTTCCAAGTTTTATTCTTCTTTTAAGTTTATTCCTAAGTGTTTTATTCTTTTTGATGCTATTGTAATAGGATTAATTTCATAATTTTATTTTTGATTTGTTTATTACAAGTATATAGAAATACAATCTTTTTTTATATATTTTAAGTTCTAGGGTACGTGTGCACAATGTGCAGTTTTGATACATAGGTACACATGTGCCATGTTGGTTTGCTGCACCCATCAACTCATCATTTACATTAGGTATTTCTCCTAATGCTATCCCTCCCCCGACCCCACGACAGGCCCTTGTGTGTGATGTTTCCCACTCTGTGTCCAAGTGTTCTCATTGTTCAATTCCCACCTATGAGTGAGAACATGCAGTGTTTGGTTTTCTGTCCTTGTGATAGTTTGCTGAGAATGATGGTTGCCAGCTTCATCCATGTCCCTGCAAAGGAGATGCACTCATCCTTTTTTTGGCTGCATAATATTCCATGGTGTATATGTGCCACATTTTCTTAATCCAGTATATCACTGATGGACATTTGGGTTGGTTCTAAGTCTTTGCTATTGTGAATAGTTCCACAATAAACATATGTGTGCATGTGTCTTTATAGTAGCATGATTTATAATCCTTTGGGTATATACCCAGGAATGGGATTGCTGGTTCAAATGGTATTTCTAGTTCTAGATCCTGGAGGAATCACCACACTGTTGTCCACAATGGTTGAACTAATTTACACTCACACCAACAGTGTAAAAGCTTTCCTATTTCTCCACATCATCTCCAGCATCTGTTGTTTCCTGACTTTTTAATGATTGCCATTCTAACTGATGAGAGATAGTATCTCATTGTGGTTTTGATTTGCATTTCTCCGATGACCAGTGATGATGTGTATTTTTTCATGTGTCTGTTGGCTGCACAGATACCTTCTTTTGAGAAGTGTCTGTTCATATCCTTCACCCACTTTTTGATGGGGTCGTTTGTTTTTTTTCTTGTGAATTTGTTTGAGTTCTTTGTAGATTCTGGATATTAGCCCTTTGTCAGATGAGTAGATTGCAAAAATTTTCTCCCATTCTGTAGGTTGCCTGTTCACTGTGATGGTAGTTTATTTTGTCATGCAGAAGCTCTTCAGTTTAATTAGATCCCATTTGTCAATTTTGGCTTTTGTTGCCATTGCTTTTGGTGTTTTAATCATGAAGTCCTTGCCCATGCCTATGTCCTGAATGGTATTGCCTAGGTTTTCTTCTAGGGTTTTTATGGTTTTAGGTCTAACATTTATGTCTTTAATCCATCTTGAATTACTTTTTGTATAAGATGTAAGGAAGGGGTTCAGTTTCAGCTTTCTACATGTGGTTAGCCAGTTTTCCCAGCACCATTTATTAAATAGGGAATCCTTTCCCCATTTCTTGTTTTTGTCAGGTTAGTCAAAGATCAGATGGTTGTAGATGTGTGGTGTTATTTCTGAGGCTTCTGTTCTGTTCCATTGGTCTATATATCTGTTTTGGTACCAATGCCATGATGTTTTGCTTACTGTAGCCTTGTAGTATAATTTGAAGTCAGGTAACATGATGCCTCCAGCTTTGTTCTTTCTGCTTAGGATTGTGCTGGCAATGTGGGCTCTTTTTTGGTTCCATATGAACTTTAAAGTAGTTTTTTCCAATTCTGTGAAGAAAGTCATTGGTAGCTTGATGGGGATGGCATTTAATCTATAAATTACTTTGGGCAGTATGGTCATTTTCATGATATTGATTCTTCCTACCCATGAGCATGGAATATTCTTCCATTTGTTTGTGTCAATTTTAGATCTTTCCTGCTTTCTTTTGTGGGCATTTAGTGCTATAAATTTCCCTCTACACACAGCTTTAAATGTGTCCCAGAGATTCTGGTACATAGTGTCTTTTTTCTTACTGGTTTCAAAGAACATCTTTATTTCTGCCTTCATTTCGTTATTTACCCAGTACTCATTCAGGAGCAAGTTGTTCAGTTTCCCATGTAGTTGTGTGGTTTTGAGTGAGTTTCTTAATCCTGAGTTCTAATTTGATTGCACTGTGGTCTGAGAGACAGTTTGTTGTGATTTCTGTTCTTTTACATTTGCTGAGGAGTGCTTTACTTCCAATTATGTGGTCAATTTTAGAATAAGTGCGAAGTGGTGCTGAGAAGAAAGTATATTCTGTTGATTTGGGGTGGAGAGTTCTGTAGATGTCTACTAGGTCTGCTTGTTGCAGAGCCGAGTTCAGGTCCTGGATATCCTTTTTAGCCTTCTGTCTCATTGATCTGTCTAATATTGACAGTGGGGTGTTAAAGTCTCCCATTATTATTGTGTGGGAGTCTAAGTCTCTTTGTAGTTTTTTAAGGACTTGTTTTATGTATCTGGGTGCTCCTGTATTGGGTGCATATATATTTAAGATAGTTAACTTTTCTTGTTGAATTGATCCCTTTACCATTGTGTAATGATCTTCTTTGTCTCTTTTCATCTTTTTTGGTTTAAAGTCTGTTTTATCAGAGACTAGGATTGCAACCCCTGCTTTTTTTTTGCTTTCCATTTGCTTGGTAGATCTTCCTCCATCCCTTTATTTTGAGCCTATATGCGTCTGCACGTGAGATTGTTCTCCTGAATATAGCACACTGATGGGTCTTGACTTGTTATCCAGTTTGCCATTCTGTGTCTTTTAATTGGGGCATTTAGCCCATTTACATATAAGGTTAATATTGTTATGTGTGAATTTGATCCTGTCATTATGATATTCACTGGTTATTTTGCCCGTTAATTGACGCAGTTTCTTCATAGCATCAATGGTCTTTACAATTTGGCCTGTTTTTGCAGTGGCTGGTACCGGTTGTTTCTTTCCATGTTTAGTGCTTCCTTCAGGAGCTGTTGTAAGGCAGGCCTGGTGGTGAAAAATCTCTCAGCATTTGCTTGTCTGTAAAGGATTTTATTTCTCCTTCACTTATGAAGCTTAGTTTGGCTGGATATGAAATTCTGGGTTGAAAATTCTTTTCTTTAGGAATGTTGAATATTGACCCCCATTCTCTTCTGGCTTGTAGGGTTTCTGCTGAGAGATCCACTGTTAGTCTGATGGGCTTCCCTTTGTGGGTAACTTGACCTTTCTCTCTGGCTGCCCTTAACACTTTTTCCTTCATTTCAACTTTGGTGAACCTGACAATTATGTGTCTTGGGTTTGTTCCTCTTGAGGCATATCTTTGTGGTGTTCTCTGTATTTCCTGAATTTGAATGTTGGCCTGCCTTGCTATATTGGGGAAGTTCTCCTGGATAATATCCTGAAGAGTGTTTTCCAACTCAGTTCCATTTTTCCCATCACTTTCAGGTTCACCAATCAAATGTAGATTTGGTCTTTTCACATAGTCCCATATTTCTTGGAGGCTTTGTTCATTTCTTTTTACTCTTTTTTCTCTAACTTTGTCTTCCTGCTTTATTTCACTAATTTGATCTTCAATCACTGATACCCTTTCTTCCACTTGATTGAATCGGCTATTGAAGCTTGTGCATGCGTCACGAAGTTCTCGTGCCATGGTTTTCAGCTCCACCAGGTCATTTAAGGCCTTCTCTATGCTGTTTATTCTAGTTAGCCATTTGTCTAATCTTTTTTCAAAGTTTTTAACTTCTTTGTGATGGGTTTGAACATCCTCCTTTAGCTCGGAGAAGTTTGTTATTACCGACCTTCTGAAGCCTACTTCTGTCAACTTGTCAAAGTCATTCTCCATCCAGCTTTGTTCCATTGCTGGCAGGGCGCTGCGATTCTTTGGAGGAGAAGAGGTGCTCTGATTTTTAGAATTTTCAGCTTTTCTGCTCTGGTTTCTCCTGATCTTTGTGGTTTTATCTACCTTTGGTCTTTGATATTGGTGACCTACAGATGGGGTTTTGGTGTAGATGACTTTCTGTTGATGTTGATGCTATTCCTTTCTGTTTGTTAGTTTTCCTTCTAACAGTCAGGTCCCTCAGCTGCAGGTCTGTTGGAGTTTGCTGGAGGTCCACTTCAGACCCTGTTGGCCTGGGTATCACCAGCAGAGGCTACAGAACAGCAAATATTGCTGCCTGATCTTTTCTCTGGAAGCTTCATCCCAGAGGGGCAGCCACCTATATGAAGTGTCTGTCAGCCCCTACTGGGAGGTGTCTCCCAGTTAGGCTACATGGGGGTCAGGGACCCACTTGAGGAGGCAGTCTGTCTGTTCTCAGAGCTCAAACGCTGTGCTGGGAGAACCTCTACTCTCTTCAGAGCTGTCAGACAGGGACGTTTAAGTCTGCAGAAATTGCCTGCTGCCTTTTGTACAGCTATGCCCTGCCCACAGAGGTGGAGTCTAGAGGCAGCAGGCCTTGTTGAACTGCAGTGGGCTCCATCCAGTTCGAGCTTCCAGGCTTCTTTGTTTACCTACTCAAACCTCAGAAATGGCAGACGTCCCTACCCCAACCATGCTGCCATCTCACAGATCAATCTCAGACTGCTGTGTTAGCAGTGAGCAAGGCTCCATGGGCGTGGGGCCCACAGAGCCAGGCATGGGAGAGAATCACCTTGTCTGCCAGTTGCTAAGACCTTGTGAAAGGCACAGTATTTGGGGAGGAGTGTCCCATTTTTCCAGGTAGTCTGTCATGGCTTCCCTTGGCTAGGAAAGGGAAATACCCTGACCCCTTGTGCTTCCCAGGTAAGGTGACGCCCCACCCTGCTTTGGCTTGCCGTCTGTGGGCTGCACCCACTGTCCAACCAGTCCCAGTGAGATGAACCACATACCTCAGTTGGAAATGCAGAAATCACACCCATCTTCTGCATCGATCGTGCTGGGAGCTGCAGACTGGAGCTGTTTCTATTCGGTCATCTTGGAATGCCCCCCTAGATCAGTCTAGAAATACAATCTTTTTACATTGATCTTGTATTCTGCAATCTTGTTGAACTCGTTTATTACTTTTGATAGTTTTTTTTACTAGATTCTTTAGAATTTTCTATATACAAGATTATGTCATTTGTGAATAGAGATAGTTTTACTTCTTCCTGTCCAAAATGGATGGCTTTTACCTTATTTTTCTTGCCTAATTGTCCTGGCTAGAACCTCCAGTACAATGTTGAATAAATGTGGTGAGAATGGGCATCTTGTGTTGTTACAGATCTTAAGGGAAAAGAATTCAGTCTTTCACCATTAAGTATGATGTTAACTGTGGGTTTTCCATACATGTCCTTTATCAAGTTAATGAAATTCCTTTCTATTCCCAATTTGTTTGATGTTTTTAATCATGAAATAATGTTAGATTTTGTCAGATGCTTTCTCAGCATTAATTGAGATGATCATGTGATTTTTTCCCTTCATTCTATTAATGCAGTATATTATATTGATTGGTTTTCTTGTGTTGAACCACCTTTGCACTCCTGGGATAAATTGTACTTGGTTATGTGTATAATTTTTGCACACTGCCAGTTTGGTTTGTTAGTATTTTTGTTTACAATCTTTGCATACATATTCATAAGAGACATGGATCTGCAGTCTTTCCATGATGCATTTGTCTTATTTTGGTATCAGAATAATTTCTGGTCAGTTTCTGGGGAACAGATCATCTCATATTCTAATTTCATGGAATGAATTAGGAAGAGTTCCTTCTTCTATTTTTTTGAATTTGAGTTTGTGAAAAGTTGGTATCAATTATACATTTGGTAGAATGTCTGCATTGATGCCATCTGTTCCTGCTTTTCTCTTTGAGTAATCTGATTTTTTGTTACTAATTCATTCTTTTCCATTATTACAGTTTTGTTCAGAGTGTCTATTTCTTCTTGGGTCAGTTTTATTAGTTTATGTCTTTCTAGGAATTTGTTCATTTCATCCAGGTTATCTAGGTTTTTGCATATAATTTCATATATTTTGCATGTATTCCCTTTATAATCTTTTTTTTTTGTCAATCTAGCTAAAGGTTTGTTAATTTTATTGATGTTTTCAAAGAACATGCTTTTGGTATTGATTTTTATATATTGTTTTTCTCTTTCTTGTTTCATTAATTTCTATTCTAATCTTTATTATTTTCTATCTTCTCCTTGCTTTAGATCTTTCTTCAGCATCTTCAGGTGGAGGTTAGGTTGATTTGAGATCTTTCTTTTATAATATAGGCATTTATAGCTATACATGTCCCAGTAAACGTCACTTCAGCTGCATCCCGTAAGTTTTGGTATGTTGTGTTTTTATTTCATTCATCTTAAAGGAAATGGTGGGAGAGAGAAACACGATAGGAAAAAAAGTTAACATTTGTTTTTTGTTTTGTTTTGATACAGAGTCTTGCTCCGTCACCCAGGCTGGAGTGCAGTGGCACAATCTCAGCTCACTGCAACCTCCACCTCCTGGGTTCAAGCAATTCTTGTGCCTCAGCCTCCCGAGTAGCTGGGATTATAGGCGTGTGCCACCATGCCCAGCTAATTTTTGTATTTAAAAGATATTTAAAACACGATAGGAAATATTTGTGTTTAAAAGACATCTTTCTTCTTTTTAATATAGGCATTTATAGCTATACATTATAATATGTATAGCTATAAATGCCTATATTTTTGGATTTTCCTTTTTATTTCTTCTTTACACAATAGTTATTTATGACTGTTATTGTTCCACATATTTTCAAATTTTCTAAATGACATTTATATTTTAATGAATAGAATATAATAAAGGTGAGGAGACATCACTTTTGAGAATAGGTTTCAAAAGACTGTGACTTCTCTCTCGTTTGCACATGCTCTGCTTGGCTTTTCCCACTTGCTTATTCAGATAAAGCAAGCTGTCATATTATGCACCACCATATAGAAGGCTCATGTGTCAGGAACTGAGGGCAGCCTTTGGCCAAGAGGCCAATAAGGGACTGAAGTTCTCAGTCCGATAGCTCACAAGGAGCTGAATCCTATCAACAACCATATAAATGAGCTTGGAAGTGGACCCTTCCATAGTGAGCCTTGGTTGACAGCCTGATTGCAGTGGTATAACACAGTCTGAGCCCAAGGACCCAGTCAAGGCATGCCCAGATTTCCAATTCACAGAACCTGTGAGATAATAAATGTTGTTTTAAAACCACCAAGTGTTGAGGTAATTTGTTACATAGCAGTAGATAAATAATAAGATGTAGTTGCTTCAGAAAGAGGGCCTGGGTCCTTTGAATGGGCCAGATACTTATTTTTATTTCCTGTCTCCATGATGTAAGAGGCCTAGAAAGGACCCTACCTCATACATTGTCTCTGTGCCCCACCTTCTCTACTGGAAACTGAGTGTGGTAAATCAGGTTGGATCTTTTCTGGGGAACTGACCATCTCAGATTCAGGTGAGGAAGAACCAAAAGGCCTCCTTTAAGTTCAATTCTTCAACTCGGAGTTTGTATTGGGTTGGTGCAAAAGTAACTGTGGTTATTGCAGTTACTTTTAATTGCAGAAGCCGCTATTACTTTTGTACCAACCTAAATATTAGTGTAGGGTGGGGCTACCATGTCTAAAGTGTTCATTTGTTTCCCATTTGGTTATTGTCCTTCATAAGTAAGTTTGTTTGTTTATAACCTTAAGGGTGGAAGGTGAGAGGATAGAATGAAGCTCCCAAGCCCTACACCAAGCCCTCAATAGAGATAATGAAAGCAGAGCATTCAGTACATAGTAAGTGCTCAACAAATGTGAACTTTTTGACTGGGTGCAGTGGCTCCTGCCTATAATCCCAGTACTGTGGGAGGCCAACGGGGGGAGATCACCTGAGGTCAGGAGTTCAAGATCAGCCTGGGCAGCATGGTGAAACCCAATCTCTACTAAAAATACAAAAATTAGCTGGGCATGGTGGCACATGCCTATAATCCCAGCTACTCGGGAGGCTGCGGCATAAGAATTGCTTGAACCCAGGAGGTGGAGGTTGCAGTGAGCTGAGATTGTGCCACTGCACTCCAGCCTGGGTGACAGAGCAAGACTCTGTATCAAAACAAAACAAAAAACAAATGTTAACTTTTTTTCCTATCGTGTTTATCTCTCCCACTCAGTCCTCCAAACTCACTCAAGTTATGACATAGAGTCTCAAACTGTCTGCATTACACCCTGGGGTCACTTGTATTTTGTGGTAGCAAAGCTCCTAATTTGTTTGCTATTGATGTATTTATTGCTAGACCTTATTGAAAAAGGAATTCAACAAAATTCAACTCAACAAACACCTTGGTGATGGGCATTATGCTGAGATTGCACAAACAGAGGGGAATAGAACACAGTTTCTGTCCTTAGACCTGAATTCGGAACTAGTGCCTGGAGAGGGGAAGTTTGTTTTTATAGATCATCTCACGATTTGAAGGCCAGTCACTAAGAATCCACTCATTTTTTCCCCCATATTTCCCCAACTGAAATCACTCAGGAACAATGTCAGAAAGTCTAACACTTCCTCCATTTTGACTTCAGTCCTGGTGATGGGTCTTCTCTGAGGCCATCCATGTGGATATCTCCTAGGATACAACCATATCTGGAACAGAGGCCTGCCCTAATGGAAGTCCCTCCATTACCCAATAAGAAAAATTGGGGAAAAACCCTGAACCTCAAGTCACTTCACAGACACTTGTCACAAAATGTTCACAATAATGGTACAACTCTACAATGACTGCAGATGAATGGCTTCCTGCCTCTGTGTAATATACACTTGCACAATGGTCAGGACGTAGGACTGCTGTGAGAAAATGCTCTTGATCTGTGAAGCTGGAATCCAGGAATTCTGGAGGAAGATGGAGCACAGATATGGGAGGAGGAAGGAGAGAATGACCCCTTCCCAGGCCTCCTGATCACTTGGGCACATCATGCTAACGTTAACATATGAATGTGCAGGCTCACAGTTGCCACCTATTTGACAGCATTGACAGCAGGATGTTCAGTGTCCCCCAATTAATCCTGGTATGTCTCTGGTGAGTTCTGGACCACTGAGGTCCCCAGCCCACAGGCCACTTGAGGGCAGTGTCTCCCCACTGCAGCTGCTGCTGGGCTGCTCTCCAAAAGCAATGATTCTCCCTGCCTAGGCTGCTGTTTCCTGGGCCCCCAAAACTGCAAAGTCCTTCTGAGGCCAGCACTGCTGTCTGTTATTTCATCTTTTCTTGGTCCACGCACTGCTAGAACCACACTGTGTTCTAGGTGGAAATCGCCAGCCCAGACCTACCCTGGCCCTGTCTGGCTCTTAGGCCCTTCAGCAACAATACATGTGCCCCAAGCCTCTTGCTTTCCTTTGTGAAAACAACCCCCCAAGGTCCTTTCCTCTAGTCTCTCCCCCTGGAACTTAAACTTACAACTTCTGTCCCACAGACTGGCCATTCCCTGCAAGCACATCAGCTGGTACCAAGAGGTTTGGGAGGCACTGCCCCGCCAGTTTGTTAGATTCCGAATGCATATCTCTGGGTGTCAGAGATACTTGTAACATCCTATTACAGTAGTTCTGGGAAATGGACTTTTTCTTCAGGGCAAGAAGAAAACTAAATTTTTTTAATAAGTTGGAATAGCACTTTTTTTCCCCCTGTGGCCACATTGTTACAGGTATAACAGGTAGATACGAGTGAAGAAGACTAAATTCCTTGAGTAGCTTGTGTTGTATGTGACTGTGTGTGTGTGATGTTGACCCACGTGTACCTTAGTGCAAGATTAGAAGATCATAATGGAAGCCTCTCCCAGCTTCACTCTTGTCCTTCTGGAAATCCCATCCTGAGGGAAGGATGAGGTGGGTCGTGGCATGATGGCTAAGAACATTAACCAGTTTCCAGAGCAACGAAGGGAGCTTTGGAATCTGCCTTTAAGGAGTTTCTGTGCTAGACTCCAGAAGGAAACTTAACGTTCAGTTTTTAGGTACAAACAGCTATGTTTGGACAAATAACTGTGTCAGATGCTTGAATGAAAATATATCCTGGGTTTTTTCTTAGTCTTTCAAATGCTTCCAAACCTTTCTGTTGTACTTTTCTAGGAGGCAGTTGTTTCTCTTCTCACAATGAATCCAGCCAGTTAAAAACTGCATGTTCTGAAAGATTGGATAAGGAAAATGTGGTATATGTATGCCATGGAATACTATGCAGACATAAAAAAGAACAAGATTGTGTCTTTTGGGGGAACATGGATGGAGCTGGAGGCAAATATCCTTAGCAAACTAACACAGGAACAGAAAACCAAATACTGTATATTCTCACTTATAAGTGAGAGCTAAATGATGAGAAGTTACGAACACAAAGAAAGGAACAGCAGACACTAGAGTCTACTTGAGGATGAAGGGTGAGAGGAGAGAGAGAAGCAGAAAAGATAACTATTGGGTAGTGAGCTTATTACCTGGGCAATGAAATAATCTGTACAACAAACTCCTGTGACACAAGTTTACCTATGTAACAAACCTTCACATGTACCTCTGGACCTAAAATAAAAGTTTTAAAAAACAATAAAATTTTTAATTGCATATTAAACAAATTAATGTATGAGCCTGCCTGAGGGGTAAGGAGTAGAAGGAAAAAAGAGTGAACACAGGTGGTGAGACTATGGCTACAGGCTTTATTATTAACTGAGTGCTACTGTGCAAATTAGGCTTTCTGTGCCTCAATATCCAAACCATTAATGTAAGGGTTGTTAAGTTAAATTAGATATTCTTGTAGGCAACTTTCAATGCAAGTATTTTCTGACTATAGATATTCTCTCCCTCCCCCTTTTTCCCTCCTCCCCCATTTCTCCTCTGTTGACCTCTTTCTCCTTCCTATTTCCCTTCAAGATCCTGTTTCCTTTTTCTTATGTGTGTTGTTTTTATTCCAAGACTTTTACACAGGCTCTTTTATTTTCATCACCAGGCAATTTGTGCCAGCGAGTGTGATGCAAATATAGTTAGACAGGATTTTGGTTCTGACTGAATAAGAATTGCTCCACTTGAGTTTACAAAAAATACCCCCAAAAAACAAAAAACCACCACCCGGGCCCTCTAAACCAATTCTATTGAAAGTTTCTTGGCTTCTGAATTTAAAGAACAAGTTGTTCCTGTCGGAGATTCATTAGAAAATGTTTGGTTCACCTCCTTCGCCGTTAGTGACAAACACACAAAATGAATGCCCAGAGGAGTGTGCAAATCCAAACTGTGCTCCAGAGTAAGGACTCTCCCCTCTGCCGCTACATCAGTGAGCCCACGTTTACAATCTAAAAATTATCCTGAAGCCAAGTCTATCTAAGGACATGAATTAAGGATTCTCAGAAACTGAGTGTTTTCACATACACACACGTAGACACACACATGGCTTAGACAGTTCATGTCAAAATAGACTGAAATTAGCAACTTGGACTTTTAAAATAGTCTCTCTTACTTACGGAAACAAGTGGCAGTGATGGGCTGCTGAAATTGGGAAGAATAAGAAAAACCACAAAAATGGAAGCATCTTAAACTTCCTTCTATCAGTCAGTGACAGAATAGGATTCAATTGCTTGAGGTGGCTAACGTACTATGGCCAAATGATGGGAATCAGATGTAGCTTCCCTTTTCTTGCCACTTTTATCAAGGAGATAGAAAATAAAATTGGAGCAAGTGGAATAAACAAAGCTTTAGTCCCTGAAGCCCAAGATAGGTGAGGAATTAAGAGCTCCTACTTCCCAGCTGAGTTACTCTCCAGGCAGTTAAGATTGTCAGGCCATAGCAGACACCGAAAAAGTCAGGGACGTATTATCCTAATACAGGGAATAAGGGTGTTAGTAACAATAATCCAATCTGACATAGAGAGTCAATTCTGGAAAATATAGGTAGGTGAGCTTCATGCTGATCCCAGGATTATTTAATGGATGGTTCACAGGTACTTAGAAAACAATGGCTATAGGAAGCCAGTACAAATTATTATTATTTTGAGACAGGGTCTCACACTGTAGCCCATACTGGAGTGCAGTGGTGCAATCACAGCTCACTGCAGCCTCAACTTCCCAGGCTCAAGCGATCCTCCTGCTTCAGTTTTCCTGAGTAGCTGGGACTACAGGCATGCTCCACCATGCCCAGCTAATTTTTAGATTTTTTTTTTGTAGAGATGGGGTTTTGCCATGTTGCCAAAACCCTGGCAACTCCTGGCCTCAAGTGATTCTCCCACCCTGGCCTCCCAAAGTGCTGGCATTACAGATGTGAACCACTGTGCCTGGCCTAGGATTCTTTAAGAATAAGTCAAGTCAAGGTAATTCCAGATTTTTCTTACCCCCCTAGGTTTACTTAACAATGAAATAAAGGAAATGTACTTTATTTGGATTTTAGAAAGGCACTTTAAATTTTTTCCATGAATACTACTCAGCCATAAAAAGGAATGAAATAATGGCATTCGCAGGAATCTGGATAGAAGTGGAGGCCATTATTCTAAGTGAAGTAACTGAAGAATGGAAAACCAAGCATCATATATTCTCACTTATAAGTGGGAGCTAAGCTATGAGGACGCAAAGGCATGAGAATGATATAATGGACTCTGGGGACTTGGGGAAAAGGGTGGGAGGCAGGTGAGGGATAAAAGACTACACATTGGGTACAGTGGACACTGCTTGGGTGTGCCAAAATCTCAGAAATCAAATAACTTACTCATGTAACCAAACACCACCTGTTCCCCAAAAACTATTGAAAAATATATTTTTAATATAGATATATATATACTTATATAGTATATACATATAATTCAAAAATTGATTCCATGATGTTCTTGAAGACAAGATGAAAAAATAACAGATCCTAAATAGTGTGGTTAAAGTTACAGGTGTTTATACAACTATTCTTAAATACTCCTGATGAATAGGTCATGTGTTTGCCTAGAAGGGGATCTTTCCAGCATGCTGCAGAGCTCTGCTTTTGGCTCTGTCTGAGCCACCATTTAATATCAGAGATTTGTGTGCAGCTAGAGATATGAGAGAAGCAGCACAGACGGGAGTCACGGATGCAAACCAAAAGCTTAACGTTCACCAGGAATAAATGGCAACTACTCTCCTTAAGCATGTGGAAAAACAACATACCAAACAAACAGAAATCAAGTGCAAGATGAAGAACCCCATGGGAATGACTTGGGAGAATGAAGAAAACTTTAGAATTCTACTAGAAATCATAAGGACTTGATTAAAGGGAAAATACTGCTAGTTCTTACACGGAAAGACTCAGTGTTATAGAGACGTCGAGTCTCTCTCAATTAATATATATTTTAATAAATGAGTTTAACTCATTCCTATTTTGGGAAATTACTGATGTATTTGGAAATCTTTCTTGAGGCTCTTTTGCTTAGGAAGAAATATGTAAGGGCTTCCAGGTCACTGGCAATGTTCTACTTGTGGGTCTGGATTATGGTGTCGGGGCATTTGCTTTATAATAATGTGTTACATTTCACATGTGTCTTATACCTTCCCAATCACAACCTCTTTCCTCTCCCCAGAGGCAGCCGCCATCCACATTTTTATAGTAATCAATTTCTAGCACTTTGCAGCATGGTTTAAGATACATTCAGGCTGCAGGCATATTGCCGTAGTTTACCCTTATTGCCATGTAACATTTTTTTGTTTAAACGTAATGCAATGTGTTTTCTGTTTTCTGTTGGTGATTATTTTGGTTGTTTCTGGTTTTGTTGTTGTTGTTGTTGTTGTTCTCTTTTTGGCTTTTTTGTTTTTGCCACAGGGTCTTGCTCTGTTACCCAGGCTGGAGTGCAGTGGCATGATCTCAGCTCACTGCAACTACCACTTCCCAGGCTCAAGCAATGCTCCCTCCTCAGCCTCTCAAGTAACTGAGACTACAGGCACATGCCAATAGGCTCAGCTAATTTTTTTTTTTTTAATTTTTTGTAGACATGGCATCTTGCCATGTTTCCCAGGCTTGTCTTGAACTCCTGAGTTCAAGCAATCCTAAAAGTTCTGGGATAATAGGAGTGATCCACTGTGCCCAACTATTTCTGATTTTTGAATATGAAGAACATTGCTACTATGAACCTTCTTGTGTATGTGTCTTGGTGCATGGGTACTCAGGTTTCTCTTGGAGTTATACTAACATACATATACACACACACACACCTAGGAGTAAAAGTGCTCAGCCACAGGATATGAGAATCTTCAACTTTAGCAGATAACATCCAAACTGTTTTTCAAGGTGGACATAATACATACTTCCCCCAACAAGTGTCTGATTCCTTTTTTTAAATTTATTTTTTAGTGACAGGGTCTTGCTCCATCATCCAGGCTGGAGTGCCAGAGCATTCTTATTCTTCCACATCATTGCCAACTCTTGGTATTGTCAGACTTCTAAATTTTAGCCACTGTAGTAACCCTAATTATCTTTAAAGTTGTCATGTGCATACTTAAGTTTATACTCTCAGAAACCCTGAAACTAATCACCACATATTTTCCCTGAGACATGACAAGAACATTACGTGATTTTATTTTCCACTGCTCCTGAAACCTTACACACACTCACCCATGTTATTATCCAGAGTTTTAGACCTAATTATTTTTTAAAATAATATTTTATAAGCAATGCTTATTATATGGTTTACTTTTTGTTTGTGTAGCATTACTTCTTCCATCCCTTTACTGTGTTCTGGGTTCATTTTCCTTCTTGATGGAGAATATTCTTTGGTAATTCTTTCAGAGCAGGTCTGTGGGTGGTAAACTTTCTGAGTCTGGAAATGTTTTTATTTCATGAAAATAAGGTGTCATTTCATATCACTGGAGTGATATGATGAATTACTTAAACAATTATGTTTTAAAATTAGATCCCCGCTTCACACATATTTTTAGAAGGGTCCAGGATTAAAGTGTATACAATGACATTACAAAAATCGACAGAATAAAATATGGATGATTGTTTATATATAATCTTGGAATAGGAATTCCTCCTCTATTATGACATAAAACCTCAAACCTCACCTTTTCAAAAAAACATCATGAAGTTAAAATACTATTGCAAACCTGGGAAAAAACAATTGCAATGCATATAGAAAGCAAATAATTTATTTTCTTAAAATACAAACAGGATTAAAAATCAATAGGTAAAGCAAACAAAAAACCTACTAGAAAATTTGAATATAAAATTTACAGAAAAAGAAATACAAATTGTCAGCTGTATTTCAAGATAAAAATACAAAATAAAATGAGATGTCATTTTCACCTACAGATTGGCAAACATTAAAAGGTTTTGTAGTTTCCAGTGTTAGCACCAGAGGAAGCATGATGTAAAGACACATTTTGTAACCTTTTTGAGAGATAATTTGGTAATACCTATCAATCTAAAACATGTGAACTTTTACTAAGTAATCAGACTTCCAGGAATTTATCCTAAGGATGTACTAACAAAACTACCCAAAGATGTATACAAATTAATCAATAAGATTTTGGTTAAGTCAATTAAGAAACATCTTCACAGGTAGAATACCTTTGCAGCCATTGGGAATATTAGCCTCCCAGAGTGACAGCAGCTTGTGAAGGAGGGACTATGATCAGCATTCCCATTTTACAGCTGAAGAGGCTAAGAAACTATGACTCTTTTAATCAAATTGATACAAAACTAGGAAATGAAACTTAATCTTAATATGTACTATTATTAGGTAGCAACTATCAAAGGGATATAAAAGAGTGAGCCATATCCATTACATGGGAAGCGTGGCTGGGCGGCCTCAGGAAACTTAAAATCATGGTGGAAGGCAAAAGGGAAGCAAGCATGTCCTTGCTTCTATACGTCCTAATATGTCCTAATATGAAAAGATATCCACGTTACTAAGTTAAAAAGAAAAAGTGCAATAAAAAAGTAGAGCGTGATCCTTTTTGTTTAAAAAAATACTATATATGCTTATGTATACAGAAACCTTCTGGAAAGATAAAAAATAACTAACAATGATAACTTCTAGAAAGTAGGCCTGGTGGTGGAGGTGGAAACCTAACATTCATTTTACATTCTACTCTACTGTTTGAACTATTTCACCGTATACACTCATTTTGAAAAGGCGGTTTTAGTTAAATGAAAGCTTGGTTTGGTCCCACCATGTAACCTGATTTCCCCAAAACTTAATGTTATTTCCACCTATATTATTAGATTACAGCATCCACAAAATAAAATAATTACATCCTTTCTGGTGGGAGTCGGAAGCAGACTGAATATCCTTCCTGACAACTGGAATATCCCATAGACGGCAGACCCTGCCTCATAAGCTAGGGAGTTTCCACTATTTTCACAGGCTCCACAACCTTAAGACAAGGATAACAGAGAAAGGACTTTTTATTTGTGTAGGAGACTAAACAATCCTTAAGATTTTTTCAACTCTATGATGCTATAACTCTAATATTTACAAAAATGCGTTTAACATTCAGGATTTTGGAAATGTATCTACTCTATAAGACTTCTAGGGTCATGTCAAAATGACACAGGAGCCAATTTCAAAGGGCTCTCACTGGTCAAAGGTGGAGCATTTATTCATCAAAAAGAAAAATAAATGCAAGGGTTTCAAACACATAAAACCTATGCAATTCCCACAGGCCTGTAATAATAAAAAGTAAAAGCATCATTGGTCATCTTTGGAGATTGCTCGGGTATCAACTCATTATACTGAGAATGGATAAATATGAAGGGAATCAAGCATTTATTCTGTCTTTCAAGATTTATCCTGATTTTCAGGGAAAGCAAAGAGTTTATGAGGAAAATTCTCCTTTATAAATGAATCATAGCTAATTATTGCAGGAACAACAGAATTAGAAAAATCAAAATTTTCAACCTTAAGAAAATGGTAGATATAGGCACTGCTCATTAATGGTTGCTAAAAATCATTCAGGTGAAAGGCATATAGGGAACCCCAGAATGGATGAGGATCCAGCTTCACCTGAACCCACTGATCAACCTCAGCATTGCTAAGTGGGACATCCAGTCATTAAGTGCATTCTGGGTACGATGTGATAGGGGAACACAGACCACTTCCCAGGAAGTATTCTTGCCCCTCCCCCAAATTGAGCCTAAAAATTGGAATTAAGCCTAATTCCAATCAAGTTTTAGATCCACCCAAGAAATACAGGAGGTAGTGGCACACGGTCAGCAATACCACAAAGATGCAGTCAGTCAAGGCCTTAACGTGGGAAATTCTAAACTGCACAATAAATTACCCAGTTTACTAAAAAAATAAGTGGCATACACAAAAAGAGGGAACTGCTGTGAGTTAAAAGAGACATGATAGCAAAATGCAATGTACAGATCTTATTTGGATCCTGAGTTGAACATACCAACTATGAAAGACATTTTTTTCAACAGTCAGGAATACTTGAACATGAACTTTTAGATGATGTTGAGGAACGATTGTAAATGTTGTTGGTTGTGACATAGTTTCAGGGTTAAGTGTTTTTAAGTTCTTATCTCTTACAGATACACATTGTATTTATAGATGAAAGTATTTATAGATGAAATATGATGTTTGAGATTTACTTTAAAATAATTCATTAAACATGTTGCAAAGAGTGCATAAAAAGAACAGGAGGCTGATGTTTTTGTACAGCGGATGGGGGGCTCTGCTGTCATGTGTTTTTGAAATTTTTCATAATAAAAATTTTAAAGATAAAAAAGACAGCCTATTCATGTAAAGCATCTAATATTGCACCTAGGAGGCACTCAACGTATTAGCTATAATCATAGTAACAGCACAGAAAAATATTCTACTAATTTTTACTGACAAAGTTAATAAAAGACATTGAAATTGATCATTATGATATGATTTTGTTAGTACAGACCTTAACTGGGGAGACAGACTGGACCAAATAAAGGCTCTGACTCTCACTTTAACGTATTTACTCAATGTCTCAAATACTGCATATAAATAAGTTCTTGGACTATGAACAATAAACTTTTAAAAATAAAATTCTGAAGCTAGCAGCTTAAGTTTTTTGGTTTAATATTTCTAGATGACAGTGTATTTGGGGCATTTCCTGCTTAAATAACGTCTTTCTTCTTGTTAATATTCTCACACTTTCAGAACTCAGCTATAAAGAAAATTAAAAACTAGGATTTTCAAATTACCTTTATAAGATAAAAAGTGAAGTATCTCGTGTGATAAATGGATATGATGTCTAATTTTTTTCACTCTTTTGGGCTTGTTTCACACATACTCTTTCACTGTATAATTACCCTAAGTAACTTCTGATTAGTCCCTAATAGGTTAAGAGGGTTCATTGCATATTGAGAACCATTTTCCTCAAGAAAATAAAATTCCCTATATTCTCCACTCCCACCACACAGTTACCCGTTCATCTTCAGGTGTAGTTCCTGTAACAAGATAAGAATAGAGAATCCCTGTGGAGACAACCCTGCTGGTCCACCGAGCCCCGAAGCAGTGCCTGGAAATACCATTAACAGGCCATGCCTGGGGCCATATATGAGACTGACCACCTTAGGGATGCTCAAGGTAATCATTAACTCCCAACTTCCTGAGTCTAAAACCTTCTGGGACTCCTTGCTATTTTGAGAATATAATATTGTAAGAAAGGGAGAAAATGTTTTTTAAAATCATAACTGCCTTCAAGGAGTATGGATGCTATGACAGTCAAAGGGGCCAGGGTCTTCCATGCTGATATGGTAATGAGCCCTATTTTTCATCTGAGCACAATAATGGCTTTTGATTTGGGCCTGGTGCTGGCTGAAGGAGCATGGGCAAAAGAGAGTTGCGGCGCAGGTCTCCATAAATAACAAGAAGAATTTGGAATTCCTGGGGGCAATCTGATGGGGACAGGGGAGGGGAAAGGAAAAGAGACTGAAGGAGAGAGAGGGATTTAGTTAGTCGACACAGGCTGGGCCACCACATATTGGAGGGAATCCGGCCACTGAGACATCTACTGGCGCAGTGGCCAAAATGACCTTTACAGAGAGGGAGGTCTACTATGCAATTTAACATTGTGTTTCTGCAATTTAAATACTTTTGGTTTTCCCGAAAATTGCTGTACAAACGAAGGCCTTGATATGGTTTGGCTCTCTGTCCCCACACAAATCTTATCTCGAATTGATTCCCACGTGTGGAGGGATTACAGGAGGGAGAGACCTGTAATCCCCACGTATTGAGGGAGGGAGGTGATTGGATCATGGGGTTGGTTTCCTCCATGCTGTTCTCGTGATAGTAAGTGAGTTCTCACGAGATCTGATGGTTTTATAAGTGTTTAACAGTTCCTCTTTCACACACTCTCTCTACCCCTGCCTTGTGAAGAAGATGTCTTCTTCCCCTTCCACTACAATTGTAAGTTTCCTGAGACCTCCCCAGCCATGAGGAACTGTGAGTCAATTAAAGCTCTTTCCTTTATAAATTACCCAGTCTCAGGAAGTTCTTGATAGCAGTGTTAAAATGGACTAATACCGGCCTTAATGATCAAATTTTTGTTTATGTTTTGTTGCTATCTTGGTAGCAGTGGGGTGAAGAAAATCAAAGAAATACACTACATTCTCTATCAGGTTGGGTGGAGCCAGTGTGGAAGAGTATAAAGTTCATAAGCTCAAGTATACTCATCGAAAGAAAGGAATTAGATCCAGAGGTGACCATGAGGACATGAGCCTCTGGGAATTTGCAAAAATGGGCAAAGAGCTTAGACTTTCTACCAGCTGTGGAGTGTTTGAGCAAAATCTTCTCTAGCTCTTAAGAGGCAAGGTTACCTCAGTTGATAATGAGTCTCACGACTCTGTTTGTGCTTGTGCTAAAACATCGCCCAACCTTCAAAGCGGTCACATCTAGTTTCTCTCTTTCTTCTTCTTCTTCTTCTTTTTTTTTTGTTAGAGACAGGGTCTCACTCTGTTGCCCAAGCTGGAGTGCAGTGGATGATCATGGCTCACTGCAGCCTTGAACTCCTAGGCTCAAGTAATCCTCCTGCTTCAGCCTCCCAAGTAGTTGGGACTACAGATATGTGCCACCACAACCAGGCTAATTTTTTAATTCTTTATTTGTAGAGATAGGGCCTCACTTCATTGCCCGGGCTCATCTTGGATTCCTGGCTTCAAGTGATCCTCCCATGTCGGCCTCCAAAGTACTGGGATTACAGGTTTGAGCCACTGTGCCTAGCCCACGTCTGGTTTCTAATGTTGAAATGAAAGCCAAGTTTCCTTCGTTAATCCCCTTCAGTCTGTTCCCATTGAGCCTAAATAGTTATAATTATTTCAGCCTATCTTCCTATGAAAGTGATTCAATCTCCATCAGCATTTCAGCTGAACTTCTTGGACTCATTTTCATAATGACTTATTGCTTGTGTAAGGTTGTGTTTAAAACAAATGTTATCCAAGTTCAGTGCTTCTAACCATTACCACTGACATCAAGGAAGTTGAGTGTGTGTGGGATTTTGGTCATCCCCATCAATCCAGGAGGACCCTGTTCTGGGAGTCTGAGGTCCCAGCTTTTGGTCTCAGCTTTACCATTTAACTTGACTGTGAGCCCTCAATTTCCTTATCTGCAAAACTGCAAAAGCCCTCAATTTCCTTATGTGCACTGCTCACCTCATAAGACTGTTGAGAAGACTAAAAGAGATAAAACATCAATGATCTTATTCAGAACACAAAATTATGCAAATAAGGGTTAATATTTGGGCTGATAATAGTTCAACAATGTAAAAAATGTATTTCCTTTGTTAAGGACTACTTGATTCAACAGTGCGCCTGACAGAAGAATTACTCAACCCTGACTGTTCTTTATTTCTCAATGGGTGATCTGGCAACAGTCTACACAAACACAAAATTTAGAACCCCTTTAAACCTTCCTAGTAGTTCATTTTCCTTCAAGCATTTAAGCAAGCCAACAACCCAAAAAACTTCCAATTTCTCTCCTATGAACAAACTCTGCACAGAGAACTCAGCCAAACTTACTTTAGCGGTTACTACCCTGAGGCTTTTGATGGTTCAAAAAGTACTTCCTTTGTAAGCCAAAAATCTAATCATTAGAGAGGGCCAATCTCAAAGAAATAGCCTCGGGACTGTAGCACTTGAGTTGAGTAGGAGAAGCACTTTCCGGAATAGTGTCTCCCAGCATCCTACTGGTTCAAGGCTGCAGTTGCCTTTGTCTGCTGTCATCCCTCTGCTGAATTCTCTTCCTGTTCCAGGGATCAAGGCTGAAGAGCCTCCAGGGCTCAATCATGCAAATGCTGATCAGATTTAGGTAACTAGGGCAGAGAATTTTACAGAGGGGTGGAGAAAGTCACTAGAGTGACACAGTAAAAATGCAAATTAATTTCAGAGCAAGCACTTTACCCACCTCTCAAGGCACTTAATGATTTCGGATGAATGACTCTGAGTCTGAGGGCCACCATGATGGCTCTTGGATAGACTTTGGTTTCCCAGTCTCTTCTCCCTGAGCATCTAAAAGTTATTGCATGAAAGGGACATACAGTCCCTGAGAAGAGAGCCCCACTCTCTTTTCCTTATTTTTTTCTTAAATGTGTTCTCTCCTCAGGCTTTTCTCCTTTTCATTCCATTTCTAACAAGACCAAGTACAACATATTTACACATTTGAAAATCTTTATTGTCTAAATACCATCCATTATTAATTGTATACCTGATCCGATACACAAAGCAAGTCAGTCAGGGAGCGACGGCTTGCATTCTGGTTCCTCTAAAAATGTAGAGGTGGGGAAAATGATCAGTTGGGAGTAATTATAGGGCTTTTTTTTAAGGAATAACTTTTTCTTTTTATAAAATAATAAATGCTCATTATAGAACCAGGCAAAAAAATTATAAGTAGCCTTAAATCTCTTTTGTTGGACATTGAGCATTTGGCTGTGAGACCCAGATGTAGACAAACGGTGTTTTAGCCCAGAACACTTTCCTCTCCATGTATCACCCACAGGGGAGAAACGCACAAAGGAAGCAAGGTGAGAAAAAGCAACTCCTTGCTATTAGGAGAGGCTTTGGCTCCAAAGCTGAGATTTGAACTCCCGGACCTGTGCTGGTTCACATGCAGTGCTCCTTTTCAGGAAAATAATTGGGCCTATATAGCCTTGAACCCATGCAGGATATAAGCTGCTCCATGAGGGACCTCTAATCCTGAACCCAAGGGGAATGATAGCTGCCCCTATTGAAGAGAGGAGCCAGAATAGGGGCCACTTAGGCTCTAGACCTATGATGGGCAGTAGCCCTGGGTCCAATTGCAGGTGGAGAGAGCAGCTCCGGAGAAAGAGAGGGAGATGGGACTGCGTAGCAATTCACCCCAGCCATGTGTGCTGACTGGGAAAACAAGGCCTGTTGGTGATCCAGGATATGACAGTGCAGATCCCCCTTGACCTCCTTGGGGTAGGCTAAAAGGAGTATGGAGGGAGGAGTGGAGAGATAAGGGGAGAGGTTTCCCCTAGAGATTTTTACCTTTGACCCTACACCCCCATTTTCAGGAAATCTATCTTAGGAAATAATCAGCTACCTATGGAAAGCTCTGCTTATAAGAATGGTCAATATGGCATTACTCATTCCATCTAAAATTCAGATATTCAGTGTTAAATTATGATAATTAAAATGATGAGGCTTTCAAAGGCAAACACTACATATCAAAGTTAGGAGCTATCACTCTACCAAAGCCATTTTCTGATATCAGCACCATTTTCAAGGGGTTCAGCTCATAGCTCCAAAATATTTATTTTTCTAACTTTCACATGACTAATCCATTTTTCCAACAAGTAAAACAATAGAAAAAAGACAGTGAAATGCCTTTCACAGATCCAAAGAGTGGTGAAAAAGCCAAACATAATACTCAAAGACATTTGCAGCTGGGCAGGACTTTGGAGATAATTTAGTCCAGTACCCCTCATTGTACAGATAATAAAACTGAGTCCTGGTGAGAGGACATGACTTACCCAAGGTTAGGTCAGAAGCAGAGCCCTGCATCTCTGACCTTCCCATCTGGGGCTCCCTCTGCGGCCCCTCCCTGAAGCTGCAGGGTCCTTTGCATTCTGGGAGAGATTTGGATTAGGCCCTTGCTATTGACACAATCTCTGATTAAAATTCGCATTCAAATAGAGATGCCCCATTTAACAAATACACGTGCAAGACACCCGGTAATATTTGAATGTCAGTAAACAATGAATAACTCCTTTTATTTTTAATCTTTTTGAGACAGGGTCTCACTCTGTTGCCCAGTCTAGAGTGCAGTGGCATGATCCTGTTCACTGCAGCCCGGACCACCTGGGTTCAAGCAATCCTCCCACTTTAACATCCCAAATAGCGGAGACTATAGGAACACACCACACCCAGCAAATTTTTAAATTTTTTGTAGAGACAGGGTCTCCCTATTTTGCCCAGGCTGGTCTCGAGCTCCTAGGCTGAATTGATCCTCCCACCTTGGCCTCCCAAAGTGCTGGGATTACAGACATGAGCCACACACCTGGCCAACGATGAATTTTTTTTTTGTACAAGTATATCCCATGTCCATATATATTATTTGTGTATATATGTATATATATATATGCATAAACACTAAAAATTGTTTATCTGACATTCAATTTGAAAGTTGAAATCTAGGCATGCTTTTTAAAAATTTGGGCATTTTTTATTTGCTAAAACTGGCAACTCTATATTCAAAAAGAGACATGTCAAAGATTGTTAGAATAAGAAAAGATCATCCATTCCAATTTTCTGATTTTTTACAGATGAGAAAACTGATAAGCAGAGCGAAGCTGCTACCTGCTAAGGTTCCGTGGTTGCTTGGTGACCAAGTTGAGACCACAACTCAGAGGAGATGGTTACCAGGGCCCCTTCTAACACACCATTCTGGATGTGCCTTCCTTCCTGACATTAAAAAAGTTCAACTTATAAATCTTTTAAGAATGAAATCCTAAGAAATCTCATGTGCAGTCAATTTCCCCTCCACACCTCTCTTAGGTTGCAGCCATACACTGAGGGCTTTCCTTGATGCCAAAACAACCTAAAGCAATAGAAGATTCTTGGAAGATCTTAGAACGGTGGATCTCAGACTCCAGCATGCATCAGAATCACCTGGAGGTGATCACTTGTTAAAATGCGCATCGCTGGGTCCCACCTCCAGAGTTTCTCACGCTGGAAGTCTGGGAGAGATACCTACAATTTCCATTTCTCACAAGCTCCCAGGTGATGCTGTTGTTGCCGGTCCAGGAGTCACACTAGAGAACTACTGGTTTAGTTGATGCAGCCATGCCTATTCGATGAGAATTCCCTGATTAAACCAGAGGGAAAAAAGAAGTCTTGTGTTTGGGAATATTGTGTCTCAGTTATAGAAAATCATATTCTGGGCCGGGCGCAGTGGCTCATGCCTGTAATCCCAGCACTTTGGGAGGCCGAGGCAGGTGGATCACCTGAGGTCAGGAGTTCAAGACCAGCCTGCCCAACCTGGTGAAACACCATCTCTACTAAAAATACAAAAAAATTAGCCAGGCATGGTGGTGTGTGTCTGTAATCCCAGTTACTCGGGAGGCTGAGGCATGAGAATTGCTTGAACCTGGGAGGTAGAGGTTACAGTGAGCCGAGATCACGCCACTGCACTCCAGCCTGGGCGACAGAGAGAGACTGTCTTAAAAAAAAAAAAAAAGAAGAAGAAAATCATATTCTGTGCTGTATGTTATTAGAGAAATTGTTTTTTTAAGGGCAAAACCAGCCTAAATAAGTTTGCTGAGCTGAGATCAATAAGACTGGACAACAGCAATGAATTAAAGGATTATGAGGCAAGTTTAGCTGGGAAAGGAAAGAAGGAATAGGAACAATGATTAGTTTCAGGAAAGAGGAACCACGTGAACAATCTGAAAAAGCACTGTAGTCAGAATGTTCTGTGACTATTTCATACCTTTTATTTTTTCCCCCCAAACTTAGCTATCTAATTATGTGGCTAATTGCAGCTGAATGAAACATTCTGTTGAGATTATTAAGGCCAATATGAGAAATTCTGAGGCCTTTGTTCAATCACTTTTGTGGGAACTCAGCGCCCTATTTCTACTGTCAGAGCTGGAGGCCGCAATGCAGTTTCCCACCCCTCAGCCCCTCCTTCCCTCCCCATCCCTCCTCCTCCCAGCCACTGCCACCTCCTTACTGCTTCCTAAACAATGACCAGATTGTTACACCTCTCTTGGCTTCTTCTGAAAGAAACCACCCAACTGAAGTTTTCAAATCTACCCTTTTCGTCCTTGTCCTCCTTCAACTGGCCGCTCCGCAGCCCTGAGCTTCAAGGCCAGGGAGTCCTGTCACATGTCTGCATCTTGCCTCACACTTTGCAAATAACAATGCATATATGCCGTAATTATTTGCTCTTCCACCAAATGGCATAGCTCATTTCTATAAGCACTGGGGGAAAGATGCTCTAAAATGTCCAATTACATCTCCAACCTGAGGGGACTGAGAGAGACATTCCCGAGAAAGAGCAGTCTTTTCTGAGAGACTTGGGTGGCCATGGTGTAATTCCGTGGACAGAGCTTAATTGGAAAATATCCATGGCAGTAAATAAAGAGCAAAGGAGAAAAACATTCCCCTCAGCCAGCAGCTGAGGCAGAGAGTTGGCCCTGCTTGGTACTTATGGATCCCCAGGAACTCATTTCCAGCTTGCCTGAAGGCAGTCACTGGCCCCATGAAGTCAGGAGCTAAAAGCAAAGGGTAATAGTTCCCTGAATATAACTTCACAGTCCAGCAGCCCTCCCAGGAAACTCTGAGGGGCACCTCACCTCTGAGGCAAGTGCAATAAAAGCAGACTTCAAATCTCAGCTGGGAATTCAGGGGATAAAAATTAGAGTTAACTCCTTCAAGGATACCAGTGTGGTATCCTTGCAGTTTAATACTGGGTTCTGGTTTCCTCGCTGCCTCTCAAATAACATGCCTATGATTCCCTGCAGAGAGGCTGGGAGCCCAGTGTGGGCCAGAAATAAAGAATTGTGATATATCCCAAGTAACTGAGGCCATGATGAGAAGCAGCATTGGCTTGCAGGATTAAAGCAGTGGAATGGAAGGGGGCTTGTCACCCAGACCCCTCTCGCCGCCGTGTCTCAGAGCCTTCATGGAGACAGGCAGACACATTCTTGGGGAGGGGTTGGACTGAGTCACACAGTTCAGGAGGCCACTGTTAATTGTTGGTTAAACCAGTCTGCAAGAATAAACTGGCATGGAACAAAGAGGATGAGTGACCCAGCAAATGTGGCTCAGAGGGGGCACTTCAAGAGCTGGCTGCCTGGACCTCAGCAACAGCCACCAAAGGATTGAAAGGACCCAGCTGTGGCTTGTGAGGTTGAGATGGCTTTATTGGTAGGCCAGGAGCCAGCTGGGTATAAGGCATGATTTGGGGGCCCTATGAAGATTTCTATTGCCAAGCCCTTTCATTCATTTGGAAACTCAACAATATAGCCTTTAAAACATAAATCCCCTTGAAGAAAAGTGGCTTACTCTCTCCAGTGGGCATTTATCATATTATGGTCTTCCAGATAGCTCCCTCAACAGCTTTGGGAGGATCATACCCCTACTGCTTCTGTATGGTGTCTTGGAACGAACATCCCACAGGGGCCCGATCTTCACACTTCCCACCCCTGGTAGAGTCAGGGGCTAAGCTCAGTGACCAAGGCACAGCCAGGGTGATACCTTCTCCTGTAACTCTAGGTCTTGCACGAGTAATTTCCTAGATGCAAGGACAAACTTTTCATCACAGCAGCAGCAAGCAGACCCTGCCTGCTTCATGGCCACTGCCTGTTCCTGATGGCCCTCTTCTAGGTCTGGTCCTCCAGCCTCTTGTGACTTCACCCTCAGGAGTTAGGGACTCCATCAGTCAGGGGTGCTTGCTGCAAGCAACATAAACCAATTTGGGTTAATTTGATCCTCACAACTACCTTGTAAGTTAGATAGAAGGATAATTATAACAATCTCTAGAGTGAGGAAAGAGGCTCAGGGTGGTAAATATATTATGAAGACCCAGCAGCTCTACGTGGCAGAGCCCAGACCTGAACCAAGGTCTTCTGTCCCTCCCTCCCTCCTATCTATGGCCCAGGCCAGCCTCCTCTCAGATAGCAGAGAGTATTTTGATGCCTCAAAGATAATCAAGAGAAGGGACTTGAACCCTGAGTTCACAATTAATGAAGATGCTCAAAATCAGGTCCTTCCAAGAGTAATTGGGTTGAAGATGTGATGGACAGAGCAGGTGAATGAGACAGCACCAAAAGGAGGAAATGGAATAGCCTAGAACAGAAGAGAGGGCACAAAGGGTATGAACGCAAGGAGGAGAAATTATTAATAAAAATAATAGCAAATATAAATAGACATATACCCATATATGTGTGAATGTGTTTGCTATGTGTAGGCACTGTTCTAAACTTTACCTATTTACATTTCATAGCCCTGCAAAGTAGGTAGGTATTACTTCCAAGACAGGTAGGGGCCGGGCACGGTAACTCACTCCTGAAATTCCAGCACTTCAGGAGGCCAAGGTGGGAGGATCGCTTGAGCCCAGGAGTTTGAGACCAGCCTGGGCAACATAGTGAGACTCTGTCTCTACAAAAAAAAAAAAAAAAAAAAAAAAAGAAAGAAAATATTAGCCGGGTATGGTGGCATGAGCCTTTAGTCCCAGCTACTCAGGAGGCTGAGGTAGGAGGATTGCTTGAGCCCAGGAGTTCGAGGCTGAGGCTGCAGGGAGCAGTGATCACACCACTGCACTCCAGCTTGGGCAACAGCAAGATCCTGTCTCAAAAAAAAAAAAAAAAAAAAAAAGACAGACAGACATGTATTACCATTGTTGTCATTTTACAAATGCAGAAACCAAAGCACAGAGAAGACAGGGTCACATCGCTTGGTCACACTGCTGGTAAATAGTAGAGCCTGGATGTGAACCTATGTAGCTTGGTTCCATTCAAGTACACTTAGCCTTTATGCTACCCTGGCTCTCCCAATGAGTAAGTCAGCCCTGAGAATACCATGGAAGTAGAAAGAACGCTGAGGTTCATGAGGTCTAAGAGAAAGTTGTCCAAGTAGAAGGGGCATCAATTTGGATCCTGTTCTGCCTCAGAAGAGCTAGGTCATCTTGAACAAATCATATACCATCTTTAGTCTTGGATTCTACATCTAAAGAATAGAGCCAAAAATACACCTTTGTGAGGAATTCAACACAAGTCTTACAATATTAGGCAAATAGTAACTAAATAATATTCCCCTGTTGCTACACTGGAGGATATTTAATGGTGTTTCATAGGAAGTGTGAAGGAATTGAGTAATGGTGGATCAAACTTTGGATCCCTCTCCAGCCCAGGAAATTAGTCTCTCCCCAAGAGAGATTTAAAGCATTCATCCCTTTGCCACCCCCTGCAGAAAACTGCTGGCCCTGCAGAGAGGAAGCCACCCGCAAAGAACACAGAGACACAAATCATCCATATTAGACAACCCAAGAGGCACACTTGGTTTATTGTCAGAACAGGCAGCCAGCAGAGGGTATTGGTGGGAACAGACTTTGTAGAAACCACTAAATAAAGACTGAGCTTAGAGGCAAGCTTGCTCACATGTTTTGGTGGAAAACTTACTACTGAGGGCTCAGCCTAAAGCATGGAACAGGAGTCTCAATATTGCAGTAGAGTGAGACACACAAAGTGTGAGACATGGCAGAAGGCCTCCAGACTGCACCCAACATAACATTGTCTTCACCACACTTATCAAGGCTTATCAACAGCTCCTTGTGAGAAAGAGCTGGGGGTGGTATTACAAGTCATGTTTCTCTTTGTAGTTCTTCTGTATGTAGCCATATCAAAATCTATCTGTCAACCTATCTTTCCATAAATATATGATCTTTGCAGATCATGAGCTCAGTCTTTTTCATGTCAAACCTCAAGTTAAAGAAACCTGCCAAGAAGGTTATGGGGCAATATCTAGACTTGGGAAATCCTATGATAGTCAAAATTCTGTGCCTGAAGTAGATAAAATAGGCAAGTGGCATCCCATAAAATTCTATCTTGATAAAACTTATTAACTTAATGTTTTATGTAACATTAAAATAATATATGCAAAGCACTTACAATAGTGTTTTGCCCAGAATGGGTCATTTCTACAAGTAAATCTCTCAGGCAGCATCATTTTTTAAGTGCCCAAGGTCTAAAGATGACTGTATTTGATTTGATAGGGATTACCAAGGAAGATTGGACAGACTAACCGTAGCTGATCACATACACATAATTATCAACAGCTTGGTAGGGTGATTGGAGCAGGAGAGTCCAGTGAAATCCATCAAAGAGGACATTTTGTCAAAGAAGTGCAGGCAGAAGGTTATGAGCCAAGGGAAAAGGAGAGTTTCAGGTTAGAGAATGGGATATGTGGATGCCTGAATTCTGGCAGAGGCCGGAGGTAGAAGAGAATATGAACACAGAGTGAGCTAGGTAAGAACGGGATGTCGTTGGAGAAGTGGCTGGAACACATGGTTGGGGAGTGTGGTTGGAGCACTCAGACAGTACACTGAGAAGAGGCATCCAGCAGGCTCCTGTCAAGGCTGTGACAGGCAGGAGGATGACAAGCTTGTTTCTGGAGGGGGAAAGGAGGACAAGTCAGAGGAGAAGCAGAGCAAGGACTTCCAGTAAATTCTGCAATAGGACAGGAGTGTAAGCTGGGGACAGATGGTGCACCCCTGGTTATGGGAAAGCCCAGCATGCACAAACAAATGACAAGATGACATTCCAGGAAAAGAGAGCTTGTGTGTGTGTGTGTCTGTGTGTGTTTGTGTGTGTGTGTGTATTTGTGTGTGTGTGTGATGCCAGCTTCTACTGCGTGTTCTGGGGCAGGGGTGGACATCAGGTTTTCATACAAGTACCAGTGCCCGGCCAGGTAGCTTTGGTCATAAGAGCCAAGACAAACAAACCTTTAGATAAGGGAGAAAAGGCAACATAGAGCAGGAGAGTGTCCAGTGAGTGGTGCAGGTAGATGAGGCCAGAGGAAGCAGGCAGGACAAGCCACAATGGAGAGGGAGCCTGTGGCCTGGCTTTTGAAGGAGGAGCAGGAAATTGGGCAAAGGAAGAAACATTCTGCTCCACTTTCCAGTTCTTTTTTTTTTTTTTTTTTTTTTTTGAGACAAAGTCTCGCTCTGTCGCCGAGGCTAGAGTGCAGAGATGCGACCTCTGCCTCCTGGGTTCAAGTGATTCTCATGCCTCAGCCTCCCCAGTAGCTGGGATTATAGGCACCCGCCCCCATGCCTGGCCAATATTTGTATTTTTAGTAAGATGGGTTTTACCATGTTGGCCAGGCTGGTCTCAAACTCCTGACCTCAAGTGATCTACCCACCTTGGCCTCCCAAAGTGCTGGGATTACAGGTGTGAGCCACCGCGCCTGGCCTCCATGTTCTAGTTCTCTATGCAGGTGGGTCTCACACTTGAGCATACATCAAGATCACTCAAAGACTTGTTAAGACAATTTCTGGGCTCCAACTCCAGAATTTCTGATTCAGTAGGTCGGGGATGGGGCCTGAGAATGTGCATTTCCTACATGTTCCCAGATGAAAATCACACTGCTGGCCTGGGGACTGCACTTTGAGAACTACTGATCTAAAACAGTGGCCTCAGAAGCAAGGTCTCTCTGACCTTCCCTCGCCCTCTTATTTCTCGCCTCTTTTTCTCCCCTGAAGTGAGTCATAAAAACCAGAATTCCTCTTTCCCAAAATGGATCATAGAAACTAGAATTCCTCGCCCCCAAAGCAAGCCGTCAAACCTAGAAAGGTCATTCTCTCCCTTCTTTCTTGAGTATCCTCATTCCAGAGGGGTCCTTGTGCCATATCCAGGAGTAAGGAATGCCATACAGAGGCCAAGAAGAATCTGAACAGACAGGCCTTGCTGGGTTTCTGCCTTCCGCTCTCAGCATTCAATCACTTGCCATTTTTCCAATCACATTTCTACAGCACTGTCCAGTCTTCATCAAACCTAGGCAGAAAAATAGATCTTTGGGTTTTTATTTCTGAAGGCTCCTATGTCACGTAAAACCCTGATTAAATAAATGTGTCAAGTTTTTCTTCTGTGAACATGTCCCTTATGGTGGGTGAGAACTTTCCATGCCTATAAAACCGTGGAAATTCTAATTTAGGAGCACAGAAATAACTACACCCCTTGCCCAGTCAAGAAAAAGAAAAACAAAACAAAACAAAAACAGTGGCAAGAAGAATGAGTTGAAAGTTCCATTTTGCAAACTTGGCACATTAATGCCCTTCAGAAAGATCAGAATCAGGGACAGGAAAAAAGGTCACAAACCAGGATGGTGCTGTGGGGAGGAAGAGTTCAATGGTTCCAAACCCCAAACTAAAAAGCAAAGTGAGAAGGTCTGGCAGGGCTGGCCTCAGGTCAGCCAGGAAGACCAGTCAGACACTGGGGCAGGGCAGAGGGGGTGGGAGGGGCTACTTAGGCATTTGGAGTTGAGGAACACTCAAGAAAGCCTTCCTGAAACCAAAGAGACATCCTCTCTTGCTTGTCACAGGTGTTTGAAATACCAGTATTAAGGTTCCATTGAAAACAACACAAAAACAAAACCTCTGGGCACCTCCCTCTGAAATTGTAAAGAATTCAACCAGAGCAGACAGTCAGAGCCTACATTTTCATCCAGCCCCAATCCCACCTTGCCCTGGCAGATTCTGTCCTCCTCCAGCTTGTGACCCTCCACTGTCATTGTCTGAGCACCTGACTCATGTGAGGGGCTTTGAGGTGGAGATTGCTTCTACTTCTACTTCTACTTCTTGTCCCATCCCCTCTGTGGGAGCAGTGATTTACACATAATATGCTCTTTTAAATAGTTAACAGTTGGCTAGGCGATGTGGCTCAAGCCTGTAATCTCAGCACTTTGGGAGCCCGAGATCGGCGGATTGCATGAGCTCAGGAGTTTGAGACTAGCCTAGGCAACATGGTGAGACCCCTGTCTCTACTAAAAACACAAAAAATTAGCCAGGTGTGGTAGCACTAGCCTGTAGTCTCAGCTACTTGGGAGCCTGTGGCAGGAGAATCACTTGAACCTGGGAGGCGGAGGTTGCAGTGAGCCAGGATTGTGCCTCAGCACCCCAGCCTGGGCAACAGAGCAAGACTCTGCCTCCAAAAAAAAAATAGTTAACAGTTGTTAACTATTAATAGCTAATAGTTTTTGAATTAAACAAATACACAGGGAACTCTTTTCCTTAAGATTACCTGATTTTAAACTATATTTTATGCACACATACATGCAGGACAGTTTCAAGTGTAGAGAGCTGAACTTGAAGTTGCAAGTTGGTTCTGGACCCTGACCTGTCACTTAGAAGCTGGGGAACCTTTGCATCTCTCAGGTTATTTGATTTCCCATCCATTAAGTGGACACCTGTCTGGGTTATCTCACAGGCTTGTGCAGAAGAGGATCAAATGACATGAGTGAAAAGTGCTTTTAAACTCAGGAATGGTATGAACATCAGAATGCTTCTTCAGACATGATTTCTCTCCATGGCTCCCTTTCATGTATATTCTTGGCTGTTTAACTTTGATCTGGCCATTGGATGACAAATGCTTAAGATAGAGATACTCCTGCCCTGTCCTTGAGAAACGAAATCAACTTTCTTTAAAGCTCTTTAGGGAAATAGTCTGTATGTAATGGTGATCTAGTCACAGAGCTCTGGATGTCTGATAATAAAATTAACAGACTTATACAAAAGTGGGAGCAGAGGTCCTGCAGCGCTGACATCATCCAACGGTAGCCCTTCCTATGTGGACCCTTTCAGAATGAGGCAAATAATTATTAAGTCTTAAGAGGTTTAAAGTGTCACTCTTGCTAAACCACATCTTTCTTGCACTCTAGATGTGCAGCTGATTTTTCAGACCAAGGTACAGGACCTTATATTTATCACTGTTTAACTTTACTAAATCTCACCCTTTGGGAAATATGGAAAAGTATGGGCTAGATGCAATGACAGCTAAATTTAGTGGTGACAGTTTTGGGACAGAGCAGGTTAAAACCAGAGCCCAGAGGAATGCCCCTAGAACTCCATCTCCAGGTGGTGATGGTTCCGTTAATCAAGTTCTTTTGCACAAATGTTCTTATGTGTTCATAGTGTCCAATACTTTGCAGAAACTCAGTTGTACCACCTACTGTATAGTCCTATTTCCCACCCCAAAAACTCTACTAAGGAAGGAAATAGGGGTAGAGTTTCCATGCAGGGTCTGTGACCATGTCTTCCTTTACACTCAATGTCTACAAACCATGACCTTAATAATCTGAATTGACATGAAACTCAGACTGTTTCTATTCTTCAGACACTGTCCCCTTCTCCAAGATCCTCAGAAGTGATAGTTTGGGCTGATTCTTCTTGTTTACGAATCCACTCATTTTCCCAGGATATGGCCAGATTATCCAGGCTAAGAGAATCGAGGCACTGGGACCAAGCTCATCACTTTCAGACACACTCTTCTCTCATCCTGACTGCCTAGCCTCACACAAGTTTGTTCTGCCTTTGCAGTCTGAGGCTTGCTCTCCTTGATGGAGAAAATAGAAGCACACCAGGAAGGAGTTAGGCAGTCTATTTACTTAATGTCATTCCCAGCTTATTATTTTTAGCCTCAAACACCTTGTGGCAATAATTCTGCAGTATCCCTCACTGATACTTTTTTTCTGCAAGAAACACAGAATTATGTACTCTCAGATAACCTGTGAGGGGAATAAAGACTGCCTTTAGCCTCCTTCCACTGCCTGTGTTAGGAGTGGTACCTTCCCTTCCAAGTGCCTTGTCCCTGTAGGGTTTTCTATCCCACCTTTCAGGGTCCTGCCTGAAACACACTGATGCTATTTTAACAGTGGGACCTTGGTAATAAAGCTAGAGGTGGAGTAGCAGGAAACCGACATTCTCTTTAGCATTGTAATGTCCAGGAAATAAGTTAGCAGGGGATTCACATTGGCAGGATGAAAGATCTGTTTATCCATCTCTCTCCTTAAGGTTACATCATGATGAATGTCTGTTACCTCTCTCCTCTCCCCTTCACTCCTCCCCACTGCGACGATTCCAGGACCTGACGTTTCTCTACCCCTGCAAGGGGGTGACCATTTGGAACCCCTGAAAGTCCAGAAAAAACACCCTGAATTTATCAAACAGTTTGGGAGGTCAAATTGAATGGAATGGATAATCCAATCCCTAAATTCCACTGTCCTGGGAATGCTGTGTGTGTTGTAATATGACATTCAAAGGAGGAATGAAGGACTTCTCACATGTACTTTCTTCTGCGATCCCATTTTAACGATAAGGAGCCTGGAGCTAGCAGCACACCTGGGCTGCATTCTTTCTCTGGCAGCATGCAAACTCATTTTTACCAAGGTGCCAACTGATTGCTAAGGTGATACCTCTGAGAGCCAACTGCATTTTATAATATCAATATCCACAAATATGTATTGGCCTTCTGCCACACTCACAGCATTTTCATTGACACTGGGGCTACAGCATTGAACAAGACTGTACCTGCCTTCATGGGTCTCAGATTTTAGTGGCAGTCAGATATTGAGCAATTAATCACATAAATTTGAAATAATAAGAGTAATATGTATTATAAAAGAGGAGCCCTAGGTGCTTAGGAGGCCCACATAGGGGAACTTAACTGATCCTGGAAGAGTCACTTTAAGAAGTGACATTTCATCTGAGCTCTGAAAATGAGTGGGTCTGGGTAAGTGCAGAGGAGGAGGCAAAATGTTCCAGAAAGAGATGAGCATGTATATGACTGTCCTGAGGTAGGGAGAACAGAGAGACTCTTCCATGACTGGAGTGAAGTGGGTCAGATGGGGTGGCTGGAGAGGTGGGCAGGAGCCAGGCCACACACAGTCTCCATATCCTGGACCAGTTCAACCCTTGAGGATTTTATTCCAAGAGCAATAGGAAGCCAATTGCAGGCTTTAAACAGGGGAGCAAAGTAATTAGATGTGCATTTTAAAAATGCAAACAGATAGAATATGGAAAATTGACTGAAAAGGATTAATATGAGAAAGCAGGTGGTCAGGCCAGTCCATTATAGTAGTTCAGATAAAGATGATGCCATATTGAACTAAGGTGGTGACAGTGGTGATGAAGAGAAGTTAATGGACTTGAAAGCCATTTACGAAGTCAAACATCCAGACATGGGGATTAATTGGATATGGTGTAAGGGAACTGTTCACAGTGGTATGTAGAAATGCCCTTTGCTGTTGTAAGGATGGTGGAGAGGGTAAGGTGGAAAAAAATCAGGGTTGTGTTTTGGAGATGTTGCATTTAAGGGACACTGGAAACAACCATGTACTTCATGTGACAATCTAAACCTGCCACTGGGACCCATGGCAAATTCCATCCAGAAATAGGCCTGCAATTATAGACCAGGTTATATAATCACCCTGGCAGAACTGGAATTACTGAGGTGTGTGTCTAAAGGCAAAAAATGATTTACTGGGAGAAGTTGCAAAATGACTTCATTAAACTGTATCAAAGTAAAGCTCCATATTACTGCTTAAAAATCCATTTTGCCTTTTTTTTTTTTTTTTTTTTTTGCTGGATATAGACTTCTTTGTTGACAGGGTTTTCTTCCTCTCAGCAGTTTGAATATTATCCCACTGTCTTTTGGCCCATATAGATTCTGATGAGAAATCAGTTGTTGATCTTGTTGAGGATTCCTTGTATGTGTCAAGTTGCTTTTCTCTTACTACTTTCAGAATTCCCTTTTTTTCTTTGTCTTCCAACAGTTTGATAATATATCTCAGCATGATTCTCTTTATTTATTTGGGGTTTGCTTAGCTTCTTGAATGTGTGGATCCATGTCTTTCATCAAATATAGGGCTTTTTAACCATTATTTCTCTTTTTTTTTTTTGAGACAGAGCCTTACTCTGTTGCCCAGGCTGGAGTGCAGTGGTGCGATCTCAGCTCACTGCAACCTCTGCCTTCTGGGTTCAAGCAATTCTCATGCCTCAGCTTCCCAAGTAGCTGGGACTACAGGTGTGCACCACCACACCCAGCCAATTTTTGTATTTTTAGTAGAGACAGGATTTCACCATATTAGCCAGGCTGGTCTTGAACTCCTGACCTTAAGTGATCCACCCATCTTGACCTCCCAAAGTGCTGGGATTATAGGCCTGAGCCACTGCACCTGGCCAATTTCTTAAAATATTCTTTCTCCTTTCTATTCTCTTTTTCTGCACCTCCCATTATACATTCACTGGAACTCTCAATGGTTTCCCACAGATCTCTTAGTTTTGTTCATTTTCCTTCCTTCCTTTTTTTTTTGTCTTGCTGCTCAGATTGGGCAATCTCACTTCATCTATCTTCAAATTCACTGATTCTTTCTTTTGTCAATTCACATCTGCTGTGGAACACATCTAGCAAATTTTTTCATTTCGATTATTGTACTTTTCAACTCTGGACTTTGTATTTGGTTTCTTCTTTATTGATATTCTCTATTTGGTGAGACATCATTCTCATAACACCCTTTAATTCTGTATACATGGTTATCTTTACCTTTTTGAGCATATTTAAAGTAGTTGATTTTTGTCAGATAAGTCCAATATCTGGGCTTCCTTGGGCACAGTTTCTATTAATTTCTTTTTTTACTATGTATGGGCCATACTTCGTTGTGGGTATTTTTTGCATGCTTCATGATTTTTTGTTGAAAACTAGACACTTTGAAGGTTATAATGTGGCAACTCTGGAAATCAGATTCTCCTCCCTCTTCAGAGTTTGTTGTTGATGTTAATGCTGGTGGTTTCTGTTTGTTTGGTGACTTTTCTGAACTAATTTTGTAACATTTTTGTTCTTTGTCACATGTGGCCACTGAAGTCTCTCTGTTTAGCTTAATAATCAGATAGTGGTTTGACAGAGAGTTCATGAAATGCCTGCAGCCAAAACCAGAGAAAATCTCCCAGCCTTTGCAGATGGGCTGTGTGTTTCTTTTTTTCTCCGTGTGTGTGTGTGTGTGTGTGTGTGTGTGTGTGTGGTGGGGTGTGTGTGTATGTGTGTGGTGTGTGTGTTTGTGTGTGTGTATGTGTGTGGTGTGGTGTGTGTGTGTGTGTTGGGGTGTGTGTATGTGTGTGGTGTGTGTGTGTGTATGTGTGTGGTGTGGTGTGTGTGTGTGTGTTGGGCATATCTTCAACACTCTGCTGGGCATTTTACAACTTTGTTTTAGTCTTTACTTCCTGCTTGTGCAGAGCCTAAATGTCGGCCAGAGGTGAAAGCTTAGAGCCTTTCAGGTTTCTCCTGAGCATACGCACTGCCCTGGACATATGCATGGCCTCTAGATTCTCAGGAATAGGTGGTAGCTTTTCACAGCCCCATTCTCACTCCCCACCCTCTTCTCCCAAGCTTTCTGTTATGTCTATTATTTGCCCCAACTGTTATCCCTTGTCCTGGCAGCAGCGGTGAACACATTTGCCTTAAACTGTTTCTGACAAATGCTCCCCCAGGTAGCTGCCTCTCTGCTCTTTGAAACTTCTGAATTAAGAAAAAGAAAGGAAAGTCCTTTCCACCAGTTCTTCAAGGACCCACCAGACAGGTCACACCAAGCACCCACAATTGTTTGAGAACAAAGTACACTCCATTTTGTCTGGTACCAGGAACCCACACTTAGAATGCAGGCTGCCATCTTTAAGACAGCTGCTGCTTCTGGGTGGAGGGGATGGGGGAAGGTTAAGTTAAAATGCTGAAAGTTGTTTTACCAATATTCAGCCTCCTTTTTCTTGATTAAGCATCAATCTGGTTGTTGTAAACCTTTCACTAGTTTCCAGAGTTCCAATAAAATTGATTCTGACAGTTTTTAAAGGGTAGGTGCGGTGGCACATGCCTGTAATCCCAGCATTTTGGGAGGCCGAGACAGGCAAATTGCTTGAGCTCAGGAGTTTGAGACAAGCCTGGGAATCATGGCAAAACTTTGTCTCTATAAAAACTACAAAAAAAAATTAGCTGGGAATGGTGGCATGTACCTGTGGTCCCAGCTACTCAGGAGGCTGAGGTGGAAGGATTGCTTGAGCTCAGGAGGTTTGGGCTGCAGTGAGCTGTGATCATGCCACTGCACTTCAGCCTGGGTGGCAGAGTGAGAACCTGTCTCAGAAAAAAAAATAGATTCTGACAGTTTTTGCCAGTTTATTCACTGTTTTTGTGAAGAGTTCTTCTCCTGGAGTTCTCTACTCCATTTTCATAGTCATCTTGCAGTGTGTGTATGCCTAAAAGAATTACAGGCTTTGAGTGCTGGCAGAATTCGTGATGGTTGGTGACAGAGTCAGAGAAGCTAGATACTGTCATTAGCTAGCTTAAGGTCTGGCGATGCCCATGTGGTGAGACTAGGAGACAGAGATGGGTAGATCCACTGAATACAGACATAATGAATGGGGTGAAGAAGGTGAAGGCAGGAAGATCCAACTTTGATCAATATTTCCCCTCATTTCTTCCTCACATTATCTGCTTTTCTAAATAATAACTGTTAAATATTACGTGGCTAACTCCATGCCACATATTTAGGCACTACTTAGGAGACAAAAGAAAGAGCAAACCACATATGTGCCCACAAGAGAGGTTTAATTTTGCTCATGAGATGGCATTTGCCTTAAACAGTCCCAGAATTAATGCAGGGGAGGTAGACGTAGGTTGCTGTAATGTGGTTGACATTAGGATTTGTAAGCACTTCTTTAGGATTTGTAAGGACTAGACATGTGCTGTCCAATATGGGAACTACTATCCACATGTGACATTTTAAATGGAAATTTAGATTAGTTAAAATGAAGTAAAATTTAAAATTCAGTTTCTCAGTCACACTAGCCACATTTCAAGTGTTCAAATGCTACTTGTGTCTAATGGCTACTGAACTGAATAACACAGCTTTCATTGCAGAAAGTTGTATTGGACAGCGCTGGGCTAGAAAGTGGAAAACCAACTCAGAATGCAACTTACTCATTTTGAGAAATCTCCAACTCCTTGAAAATAATCACATATTGCAGCCATGAACAATGAGAGGCTAGTATTAAAGGTATGTTCCTTTAGGTCAGAGATTATGTCTTCATACCTTTCTGAAGTAGATTCCTTCAAGGTCTTTCTCAAAATTCACATGAGAAATAGAAAGAGACATGTTAACTGGGAAAGAACTCCCGAGGGTGAAGGCCAGGCCCACATGCTGGCTCAGTAACAGTGCCTCAGCTGTCAAAGGGGAAGGGTGATTCTGAGGTTTTCAGGATGTTCATCAGATTTTTCCTCTCAAGCCCCATAAATTCATAACTAAGTCTTAGAGAAGAAGGCTTACATGTGTAAAATGGAGAGAAATCTTCTCACTCCCCATATCTCTGTGGTATGCTGGGATACATACATGACATGGTACTTTTGTTCCCACACATCAGAGTGAACTCCATTTGGGATTCAGTCTCTCCCTTTGGCTTGAATTCAGCAAGGCTTCCATTTAGCTCCAGAATCAGGGGTAGGCAAAGCACAACTGCTGGCTCTGGCCGTGCCCATTCAGTAATAGCTCCTGTACAGGCATCATCCCTGCGCATAAGCTTGGAGCTCTGTATGAATGGAGTTCATGGGGCTGGGCAGGTGGCAGCAGCAAGGGCAGCCCTCTGAGACAGGTGCAGGCACCCAGTGTTGCCATCTCACTGAAGCTCTCTGCAGCTGCAACCAATCACTGATGAATAGGCCCATTGTGTTCTTATTTTCAATGACTATATTTCATTTCTGAAAGTTTGATTGGTCTCAAATCTGCCTATACATTTTCTAAATTGAGGTGTATGTTACATTTAAAAACACATAGTTTTTAAAATGTGCAGTTTGATGAGTTGGTACACCTATGCAATCACTGCCTCAGTCGAGATACACAACATTTCCATCACCCAAGTAGGTTTCCTCCTGTCCTCTCCCAGTCAATCCTTCACACTCTCAACCCAGACAAAGAACCATTGGTCTTATTTCTATCCTAATAGTTTGGTTTTGCCTCTTCTAGGACTTCATATAAATGGAAACACAGTATGTACACTTTTGTGTCTGGGTTGCTTTGCTCGGCATAAGTTTTTGAAATTTCTTAATGCTGTTTCATTGTAGTATTTCTGTTGAGTTGTTTTCCATGGTTTGAATATACAACAATATGCTTATTCACTTGATGGTGAACAATTGAGTTACTTCCAGTTTTTGTCTATTATGAATAACACCGCTATGAACATTTTCCTACATGTTTGTGGAAACATGTTTTTTGTGGACACATGTTTTTATTTCTCTTGGGAAAATATCTAGGAGTGAAGTTGCTGACTCACAGGGTTGGAGAATGTTTAACTCTTTAAGAAACTACTAAATGTTTTCCCAAAGTGCTTGTATCATATTCTACCCCCTGTACCTTATGTGAGAATCCCTACTGCTACATGTCCTCGCTAACACTTGATATTGTCCAGCTTTTTAGTTTTTGCAATTCTGGTGGGTATGTAATGCTATTTCATTTTGTTTTTTTGTTTTTGTTTTTGTTTTTGTTTCTTTGTTTTTTGACACACTCTCACTGTGTTGCCCAAGCTGGAGTGCAATGGTGTGATCTCGGCTCACTGCAACCTCTGCCTCCCGGGTTCAAGTGATTCTCATGCCTCAGCCTCCCAAGTAGCTGGGATTACAGGCACCTGCCACCACACCCAGCTAATTTTTGTATTTTTAGTAGAAATGGGGTTTCACCATGTTAGTCAGGCTGCTCTCAAACTCCTGACCTTGTGATCCACCCCCCTCGGCGTCCCAAAGTGCTGGGATTACAGGCGTGAGCCACCGCGCCTATCCTCATTTTGGTTTTAACTTTCATTTCCCTAGTGACAAATGATGTTGAGCATCTTTTCGTATGCTTATTCATATACTACTTTTATCAAGTTTCTCATCAAGTCTTCTGTCCATTTTTTATTAGATTGTCTTTTTATTAATGAGCTATGAGAGTTCTCTACTCTCTAGACAAGTCTTTTTCAGGCATAAATGACAAATATTTTCTCTCAGTTTGTGGTTTGAATACTTATTTCTTAATCATGCAATCAGATGAGCAGAAATATTTGATTTTGCTGAAATCCAATTTACCTGCTTTTCTTTTATAGTTAGTGTGTTTTGTGGCTTGAAAACTTTTTGCCTAACCTAAGATGATGAAGGAGGCTCCTATTTTTTTTCTAGAAGCTTTAAAGTTTTTGCTTTTACAATCTTTCTCATGTTAGTGTTTGTGTATGGTATGAGGTATGAATCAAGATTAATTTTTAAATACAAATATTAAGTTATTCTGGCACCAATTATTAAAAAACACTTTATTCCCCCCTATTGAATTACCTTGGGACCTTTGTCAAAAATCAGGCTGGGTGCAGTGGCTCACGCCTGTAATCCCAACATTTTGGGAGGCCAAGGTAGACGGATCACATGAAGCCAGGCGTTCGAGACCAGCCTGGCCAACATGGCAAAACCCTGTCTTTACAAGAAATACAAAAATTATCCAGGTGTGGTGGTACATGTCTGTAATCCCTGCTACTTGGGTGGCTGAGGTACGAGAATTGCTTGGACCCGGAAGGTGGAAATTGCGGTGAGCCAAGATCATGTCACTGCACTCCAGCCTGGTGACAGACAAGAGACCTTGTCTCAAAAAAAAAAAAAAAGTAAAAAAAACACACACAAAAAAACCAATTGACTGTTTATATATGGGTCTATATTTAGACTCTCTCTTCTGTTACATTGATCTATTTTATTTTCCTTATGACAATATCACATTATTTGGATTACTAAGGCTTTATAATAAGTCTTAAAAGATAGTATAAATCCTCCAGCTTTGTTCTTTTTTTTCAGAATTGTTTTGATTGTTGTAGGTCCTTTGCATTTCCATATAAACTTTATGACCAACATTTCAATTCCAACAAAAATATCTAATGAATTTTGGTTGGGATTATATGAATCTGCAGATCAATTTGGTGAGAACTGACATCTTAACAATATCAGGTCTTCCAATCAACAGTCATGGTATATCTATTTATTTATCAGTACTTTAAAGTTTTTAGTGTTAGGTATTCATTGGGCCAATATCTATGAGTGAAATTACTTTACCTTTAGTGTAAAGGTCATGCACATTTTTTGTTAAGCTAATTCCTAAGTATTTTGTGCTTTTTGACGATATTGTAAATTATACTTTTGAGACATTATATTCTCCAATTGCTTGTTATTACTACATAGAAATACAGCTGAGATTTTATATTGATCTTGTATTCTATAAAAGTAACTTTTAGTATGTCTTGAAGGTTTTGTAGATGGCTTTGGATTCTCTGTCTACACTGTCATGAGTGTTGATTAAAAAATGCCTCCTCTTTTAGTTGTGTCTCTGCTTCTAAAATGGAGAGTTACCTTTCCAGACATATATTTCTATAAAGTTATTCTTGGAAATGGAGAAGCCTTACCCTGTTCTGCTCCTAGTTCTTCTTTAATTTAACACATCTTGGAAATATTTCCATATCAGTGCAGAAAACTTCTCCTCATTACTTTTTTTTAAAAGTTACATCCTCCACTGGGCAGATGTATCCATTTATTTACCCAGTGCATTTTGACTGGACGTGGGTCATTTCCAATCTTTTGCTATCACAAACTAGGCTGCAAGGAGCCCCTTTGATAAACACTATGTCATACGTGTGCAGGATTAACTTTAGATAAATTCCGAGAAGTGAAATTACTGGGGCAAAACATACAGGCATATGTAATTTTGGCAGATATCGCCACATTTTATTTCACAGACTTGTACTACTTTGTACTCCCTCAGCAAAAGGGGGTAACTTTTCCCACAGCCTTCTTGATAAGGGCTTGTCAAACATTTGGCTATCTCTCACATCAAAAGGTGAGAAATGGTGTCTTGGCATCAACTGCTGAGGAGTTACTTGGAAAGTTGGCCCACAGCTGCAGAACGATGGATGTCCTTTTGAAGGGGTTCAGTACTGCCTGGGCCACAAGTGTCTGTCTTCCCAGTTGCCATCCAAGAAGGCCTCCCTTCCACAGCCAGCACAGCCCCTCTGACCATCCAGTGGGAATGCTCTGTGCCATCTGATCCCTGAGACTGCAGAGGCCTGATTTGACTTAGCTCACACCATCACCCACCCCACACCCCTTTTTAATCAGGTGCCAAGATGGAGGTGTGGAGTCAAAGGGAAAGGCGCCTCCCTGCTGCACTCACACCTACACTTGTGTGGGACTCACTAGAACCAGTTTGAAATCTCCTTTTAGCTCAGGAGAATAATAAACACCCCTAGTATTGCCTAGAGGTGGACAGATTAAGGGGTGAACAGAGGATTGAAGACCTGCATCAAACGCAAGCGTATTAAAACCTCTCCAAAAAATTGAGAGTATGATACCCAGCCTGGGCAACATGGTGAAACCTCGTCACTACAAAAATGACAAAAAATTAGCCAGGCATGGTGGTGTGCACCTGTAGTCCCAGCTCCTTGGGAGGTTAAGGTGGGAGAATCACTTGGGCCTGGGAGGTAAAGCCTGCAGTGAGCCATCCATGATCACACCACTGCACTTCAGCCTGGGTGACAGAGCGAGACCTTGTCTCAAAAAAAAAAAAAAGAGTTAATGACACTTAAATCAACATCTCTCCACGTTGAGTATGCCCATTTCCTAACTATTAGGAGCTATGGAGGAGGATGTCCAGGGGAAAAAGAGGACCAAGATATTGCCATCACTTACTTTCAGCTTGCAATTATTTTTCCAATATGCTGAACTTGCAAATGCAAAGGCTATGAAGGAATTTCCTCAAATCTCTTATTTCAAATGCCCCTCGCCCAACCCCCTCCCAGAAAGCACTGTTAGGTGTTTTTAAGTCCCTTGCCTTCTAAGTCCCCTTTCTCAGGTTCCTGCCTGCTGTTCCCACTGTCTACAGCTACACAACACACACTTGATGCTCTGGGACTGCCTCAGGCTGCTGTTTACCTGTGGTTTGTAGAGTTGATACAGTGGCCCAAAGACAGACACACTGTCTGTATGAGCACCCTCCCCTGCATGAGCACACAGGCTTAGCCTCCGAGGCATTTCAAACCCCTTTCTAGGTTGCAATCAAAAGCTAAGTTTTTCTCTAACCTTGATTTCCATCATCCCCCTACATAAAGCCTTTCCTAGAGTAAGGCTATCCCTTTGCTGCCAGCATACACTACATTCACCACATCCATTCCTGCCTCCTGGTCTTTGCTCATGCTGCTCCCAACTCCCTCTCTGCTGACTGTTCAATGTATGTGCATCCTTCAAGATCGAGGTCAGCTTGCATCTCCTCCATGAAAGCTTCCCTGACCCTCTAGTCCCCAAACCATCTCTCCCTTTTTCAACTCCTAGCACTTTCATTAGGGCCTTCACCTGTCACTTATCTCCTGCCTGTGACATCATTCGGCTCTGTCAAATGATTTAACTTCTCTTCCCTAGCGGCTTGTAAGTAACTTCAGGGCAAAACCTACAGATGATAGTTCACTGGGTTATTTTCACCACTGTGTCTAGAATTTACTATGTGCATAGCAGTGTCCAGTAAACACGTGTTCATTGAATAAGCAACTTTAACTCTTGCTCTTCTCCAGATTTGGTAACCATTGTAGTGAACACAGAAGGTCATTGCTTTGCACATTAGTTTTAACTCCAAGCAGGGCTTTTATCCCTGTTTTCTCACCCATGAGGCCTCAGAATATACTCAATTCATTCATGTTCAACCAGCATCGGGGCCCATTTGCTCTTTTCATTAACCCACTAACTTATCACCCTTTTGGTAATCGGGGCTCAAGGACAGCTGTTTCACCGGCTTCTCTGGAAAGACCCCCTGCTCTCAGCAGCAATGTTCCAGGGTCCAGGCTCACTCTCCCTGGCTTCTCCTCTCAGAGGAGCTGAATATCAAGCTGCCAAGTGGGGCAGCCTTGTTCCCCAAGCACACCTGCCCTTCTCAGATGAGGCCTGCTGCCCCTACCCTAAATGTTCACACAATTTAAGTAGCCATTTCAACAGATAACCATGTCAAGAAAGACTCCCTTTGAACATTCCCATTTGTCTTTTCTCTTTCCTTTATACTGAAACTATCACTTACTCTTCCTTTAGGCCAAATTTTTCAGGAATCAAATTTTCAGGGTGGCTGGGCATAGTGGCTCATGGCCATAATCCCAGAAGTTTGGGAGGCTGAGGCGGGCAGATCACTTGAGGCCAGGAGTTCAAGACCAGCCTGGGCAACATGGTGAAACCCTGTCTCTACTAAAAATACAAAAATTAGCCAGGCATAGTGGTGCATGCCTATAATCCCAGCTGCTGGAGAGGCTGAGGCACGAGAATCACTTGAACCTGGGAGGTGGAGGTTGCAGTGAGCCAAGATTGTGCCACTGCACTCCAGCCTGGGAGACAGAGTCTGTCTCAAAACAAATTTTTTTGGTCTCAAAAATAAATTTTTTTCAGGGTTTTAGGAACGTTGGAGCAATCCATTTGCTGAAATAAATTGAAAGCAGTACCCTAAGTAAAGAAAATCACTTTCTGACAGGTCCAGGATCCCCAGGTTATCTAGGGACCTCAAGAGGAGAGAGATTTACTCAACTCATAGGTATTTGAGGGTCAAACCCATGGCTGGGCTCAGCTTTTTAAAAAGTCCTCTGAGATTCCTTATGAAACAGAGTTCCATCAAAGGCAATTTTAAAAGCCTATGTGAAAAATAATTATTCTTGCTGCACTTCATACAAATAATCAGGCCAAGTATAATAAAGCAAATTGGTCTTGCCATGATTTGTCTTTAGTAAAAATGGAAGACTAGAGAGAGAAAAAGTATGTTTCAAATACTATGGTACATGTGTTATTAGATTCCAGTCTTATCAGCTGTTTTTGAGGTTTTCTTCTGCAATTTAGACTCACCTTGCTTATTCCTGTGAACCTCAGTGATCTCTGACTGCTGCTCAGAAGAAACAAGAGGGATGGGTAATGTAAAAATCTAGATCGATATTCTAATTCTGGGCACATAGTGGAATCAGCCAGCAACCCCATATCAGCTTGGTTCCAACAGTTGCCCAGTTCATGGAAAGCCTTCTTATTTAGTTTACTTGGGATAGTTTTACTTATTTTACTTTACTGTTGTGAAATATATTTGCTATTCTACTCTTTGTGTAGGAGTGCAGGATAAGCTTACTCAACGTTTTCTTAAATTGAATACTTATTGATCTGCCAGATATCACCTTTTGTTAGGACTCAAAGTTATAAATGGCCTCACCATATAGATGCTTTCTGACTGAGCTCCTCTCTACTCTGAATACAAGAGACCCTAATAGTTAGGCAGGAATATCATCGCCCTATTCAGCCTGAAGAAGTTACAGAATATGGATCTTTGTTCCTCTACAATCCTTGTAAAAGGGAGGGGGAAAATGTCAGAGGCATTTAAACTGGAGCGACTCCATCTTGAATAGGGGCTGGGTAAAATAAGGCTGAGACCTACTGGGCTGCATTCCCAGGAGGTTAGGCATTCTTAGTCATAGCATGACATAAGAGGCCAGCACAAGATACAGGTCATAAAGACCTTACTGTTAAAACAGGTTGCAGCAAAGAAGCCGGCCAAAACCCACCAAAACCAAGATGGCAATGAGAGTGAGCTCTGGTCATCCTCACTGTTCATTATACGCTAATTATAATGTATTAGCATGCTAGAAGGCACTCCTACCAGTGCCATGACTGTTTACAAATGCCATGGCAACATCAGGAAGTTGCCCTATATGGTCTAAAAAGGGAAGGAGCCCTCGGTTCTGGGAATTGACCACCCCTTTCCCAGAAAACTCATGAATAATCCACTCCTTTAGCATGTAATCAAGAAGTAACAATAAGTATAAGCATCAGAGTGGTCCATGCAGCTGCTCTGCCTATGGAGTAGCCATTCTTTATTCCTTTACTTTCTTAATAAACTTGCTTTTACTTTGAAAAAATAAAAGAAAGCAATAACCAGGTTCTAGAATTAATTCTTTATTTGAATGTTGATACCATTTTTTATTTATTATTATTATTTAAAGATTTTTTTCCATTTTCATTGTGGCAAGATACACATTGTAAATTTACCATCTTAACATTTTAACTGTATAGTTTAGCAATATTAAGTACATTCATAACATTGTGCAACAATCACCACCATATGATTAATTCTTTGCATGAGGATTTCCTCAATGACTTGGAGGCTAGAAAAGTGAAACAGGCCGAGTATCCATCTTCGAGTTGGGCTTCTGCCTAGGGTAGTAGTCATAATGATAGGGACATAGGGAAGAGAAATTCTAGGCAGAAAAGTGCAGGTCCCTGGTGAAACACCACCCTCCAGCTGAAAAGCCTGAAACCGCAGCCTAAAGTGAGAACTTATATCCCTGTTTTCCGGCTTGAATGTTGCATTTTCCTAAACCACCCATGGCACCGTCCTGCCCCATCCTGTGCCTATAAAAACCCAGACTCACCTGGTAGATGGGACTATGGCTGGACATCAGAGAGAATCAGCTTGACTTCAGAGGGACAGCTTGACAGGATAACTTTGGAGAAGAATCCAGCTGGAGACGGCTGCACTTCAGGGTTAGATTACCTACCCGCCCTATCCCCTTTTCAACTCCCTTTCCTGTTGAGAGTTACTTTCATTGGCAATCAAATTTCCTGCATTTACCATCCTTCAATTTGTTCATGCGACCTCATTTTTCCTGGACGCCAGACAAGAGCTTGGGAGCCATGAGTGTGGATACAAAAGACTGTCACACTGGCCCTTTGCCCTCACTGGCTGAGGGCAGCCGCCTCATGCAAAAAGGCAAGGGGCCCAATGAACTGTTAACACTTAATCCACGGAAGGCAAAGCTAAAAGAGCACTGTGGCATGCCTCTGGGGCTCCGGGAGTTGCAGGCACCACCGCCTGGATGCTACCGCGGGGCCTGCACAGAATTTCACTCCTGCCGGCGCCAAAGCGGCTGGCTGGTTCCGCCGCTCGTTCTTGGACTAATTCACTCCAGTTCTTGCACTAATTCACTCACTCGCTTCCTCCTGTGAGGAGTTTGGAGTGGCGGGCTGAGTAAATGAGGCACCCCTGTCACGAGTCCTGTGAAGGGGTCGGGGAAATATCCTGCTTTGGTAACAACGACTTACATTCATACAGCTTCTCACGGTTTGCCAGATGTTTGCATATTCATTATCTCATTTGACCCTCCCTCATCATCACCCTGGGACATACAGAAGGTTCTGTCATGGGAGGAGGAGGAACCTCCATGCTTGGCCACTGCCTCCTTCCCGTGCTGAGTCCTCCCCCTGAGTGGGATGTCATGACGCAGCCCGTGTGTGCCTATAGCAGAATGAGATTTCAGCATAGATTGACTGACAGCCTAACAACCATGTACCTTACTTCTTCTTAAGGAAAGGCAGAGAATAAAATCTGTCCAGAGGAAAATGACTGTTTTATCACTGGTCATGAGCCTTGATGGCCTCGTAAGACTCAAATAACCTAAGCTAAGGCCAAGAACCTGGGCCTGTGAGGGGAGGGTTGGAAGGTGGGCGGGGAATTTGAACTGCATGTATGTTGGATAGGTAGCCTCTCGGTGGCTTCATCTGCAGCACTGCCTCCTGCCCATCTGCCCTCGAGAGACCAGCCTCCTCCATGGCCAAGTTGTTGTGATGCTGCCACAGATATAACAAGATCCTTTGCCTGGGTACCATGAATGAGAGTCTCTTTGCCTTTTCCAATCTGAGATCATGCAATGTCCTCTGAGTAGAAGGGGATTAATGGTCCATCTGCTATCTACTGGTTTCAGTCCACATAAATGTCTCTGACCTGGATCTTGCCATAACGGTTATTTGCTGTCTTTTACCTCTGTCTTTTGGCAATAGGGGTTTGGGCTATAGGGATGGGCTCTGACACATCCCCCTGCACTAAATTATTCAACATTCCTCTTATCTTTGCAGAGGAGACTGAGGCCCAAGAAAGGAAATAAACCAAATATACAAAGAAAAGGAAATGACAAACTTGTGACTAAACATCAAATTTGTTTCCAAAGTTCCCAGCCGCTTGATATCAGAGGGCAACATGATGTGCCGTATAGACTTCATTTTGGAGAATTTAATACACCTGCTAGTTTTTCAGGTATATGTCCTTCCAGTGCCAACTGCATAGCCTCTATTCCATTTCTTTTCCTTCATAGCAAATTTCATTATTTTTTAGAAACAAAATTTTCTGATTATAAAAATAATAAATGCTAATTTATTAACAACACAGGAAAATGCAAATTTTAAGAGGTTCTTCTGTAACTTTTGACATTTTTATGTATTTCTTTCCTGCCTTTCTCTTTGCATATAAATAATATACATTATACATAACAACTTTATAATCATATTTATAGCCTGGTGCTTTTTATTGGATTCATTATAAATATTCATGTCATTAAAAATTTCTTTCAAAATATCATGAACATTGGCTGGAACAATATTCCACCATGAAGACATACCATAATTTATTTAACAATTCCTCTGTTGCTTGATATTTACACTGTTGCCAGCATTTCTCTATTATAAATAAAGCTGCAATTATCATACTCCTACCTAAATCTTTGTCAGTATCTCTAATTATTTCCTTTGGATAGATACCTAGAAGTGAAAAATCTAGGTCAAAGCTTAGCAACATTGCAATACATTTGATTGTGTGTGATACACAGTTGGTCAAAACTTCTCGAAATAAATGTCTGTATTTGATGTCACCATGCCTTTCCCCTTTTCTCCCGCGCTGTCTAGAGCCTGACTTTTGCCCACTCTGTGTCTCTGAAATGGCTCTCCTGAAAAATCTCATGTGTGTTTTTCAGTCTCATAACACTTGACTCCCTCATAGCATTTGTACTGTCAGCTACCCACTCTTCCTCAAAACTCTATTTCTTTGACTTCTGGATTCCTTTCTTTCTTATTTATCTTACTGGTTTTCTGACACACCTGCCAAGACTCAGGAACTATTCTGGCTGTCAGTAACAGAAGACCCTGCTAACAGTGACTGAAGTGAACAAGGACTTATTTTTCTTGCACAACAGAAGACGACATATAGCTGCCAAAGTTGGCTTAGTTGCTCACTGATGCTAGGTCCAGTATCTCTGAGATTCTCTTGGTATTCCCTTCATGCTTGTTGCCTCAAGATCACAATGTGGCTGCTGCAGCACTAGGCATCACATCCACATTCAAGAAAGAAAAAATGAGGCAACCTCTCCCTTTTTGCAATCATTTTATTCAGGAAGCATGTTCTCTTTAGCAGGCCTCCTGCTGTGTTTCATCAGCCAGAACTGGGTCACATATCAGGCTGTAAGCCAATCTTGATTCAGCCTCTGGAGGCCTGGGATGGTGTTACCTTCCTGAGATCAAGAGACTCAACCTGAACAAATCAATGTTGTTTTGGTAGGAAAAGGGGATGGTAGAGTGTGGAGAATGGCTTTGCATGGACATTGAAGAGAGTTGCTGCAATTGTTGATTTTAGATTCCTTCCTTAACCCTCTTCCTATTTGAGATGCTTCCTAGGAATATCAACCATAAACCCAGATTCCCCTCCTACCCACATCATGATGATAGTTCAAAACCTGAATCTCCAGCTCAGGGTCCAGCACCCTCACAGTATTTCTCTTGAGATTCTTCAGGTATCAGAAACCCACTTTCTCTGTGATGAATTTTCCCAAACTTGTCCCAATTTTACCTACTCCAGGAGCTTTCAAATGTATTTTAATATCAGAACCTTTTTTTTGTTTTAAATGGACATTACATGGAAAGACATTACATAAAGCAGATACTTTTATTTCTATCTTGCAGTCCTCCTCCTCATGGGGTGGGTGGGAGAAGGGTTGTGCATCTCTGGGAATCTTTTTTTTTTTCTATTTAGAGTCCAGTTCTTGCTCTGTTGCCTAAGTTGTAATGGAGTGGCATGATTGTGGCTCACTGCAGCCTCAAACCCCTGGGCTCAAGTGATCCTCCCATTTCAGTCTCCTGAGTAGCTAGGACTACAGGAATGCACCACCATGTCCTGCTGATTTTTTGAAAAATTTTTGGTAGAGATGGGGTCTCACTATGTTGCCCAGGCTGGTTTCAAACTCCTAACCTCAAGAAATCCTATCTCAGCCTCCCAAATTCCTGGGATTACAGGCACCATACCTGGTTTCAATCTCTTGGAATCTTTAGGACATTGACAAACAGAGGTTATCCTGATGTCTTGGCCTGGAATCCCCCAAAGCAGATCCTAAGACAAATGCTTATCTGATACCACTCTATTAGGGGGTGTGGGCAGTCCCAGGGAAATAGGAGTGAGGAGAAAGGTGAGTCTTTCCAGTCTTCCAGGGCAGGGAAGGAGGGAGAGAAAATATGCAAGCACACTAAGGAGCTAGTCAGCACTTGGCATCCAGCTCAATTGATTGCCTCATTTGCCAGACCCTCTTCTGAGTGTCCATATGAGCTGTTGCATCTTAGGACAATCCATCTCTGGGGAGAATATGAGAAGAGTGTATCTGCTGGCTCCTGAGCCCATTGGTCAAAACGTCACCTTCCCATTATACGCAGGGTCTTGGTAGCATCTCACACTTCAGGGGCAGCAGATGAGCCTCAGAGCAGGAGGTTAGAAGTGCGCAGCATGAATAAGAGGTGAGGTAATGTTGAGGGTACCTGAGTAAGGACAGTCCCTGAGGTGGCCAGCCAAAATAATGTGAGGCCACAAAGATCTGAGGTGATACACAGAAGGAGTCTGATATAGTTGGTGAACACCCCTATTATACAGGTGAGAAAACTACAACCCAGAGAGGGAAAGTGTCTTGTCCAGTCTTATACAGCTAGTTAGTGGTAGAATGCTGCACACTAGACTCTCAGTCTAGTGCTCCTTTATCATGCTAAGCTGTCATTGCATGCATTATTTTTACCTGTTTTTCTCTTGAAGACTCAAGAAAGCATCATCAAAGCCCTGACCTTTCTCAACTGAATATTCTAAGTGGCTTTGGTATCAGCTTTATCCATCACAGACTGTGTGCACATTTTAATTGGAGCATTTTTTGTTTGTTTGTTTGTTAACCAGGTTCCTTTAGAGTTAGGCAAAGGAAACTTCCACTTCCACAGTGAAGGGGAAGACTATTATTATCAGCCATATCTGCCAATATTAGGTAGAGGCTTTCTTTGTCTTTGCCAGAATTGGGCAGCAGCCATCCTTATTTAATAAAATACTGAGGATAATTCTAAACTGAGAGTGATGTACCAAACTTAGATGAATGCTTTATAGTTTCATATTCTTTTTAATATTGAAAATTGCCATTTACAGTTCCCTTTCTTTTACAAAATCCTTTTCTGTGATTGACGTGGTATACATTAAGCATAACTATAATAATCATAGATTTTCTTCCAGAAAACAAAACCAAACTGGGGAATAGGTATTAACAATGCATAAAGAAGTCATACTTGTACTACAGAGAAAGGTGGGAATTAGTTACCTTGTTTTAGACCCTGGACCTTTCTAAGAATTGTTATTCTGTGAAATGATTTCCTGAGGCTGGCCACCTCCTAGGAGATGATACTGAAGTACAGAGGGCCCTTGAACAATACGGGTTTGAACTGTGTGGGTCCACTTATATGTGGATTTTCTTCTACTTCTGCCACCCCAGAGACAGAACTACCCCTCCTCTTCTTCCTCCTCCTGAGCCTACCCAATGTGAAGATGACAAGGATGGGGATCTTTATAACGATCTACTTCCACTTAATGAATAGTGAATATACTTTCTCCTCCTTATGATTTTCTTTTTTAACTTTTGTGGGTGCATAGTATATGTAAATTTTTATGGGGTACGTAAGATATTTTGATAGAGGCATGCAATGTGTAATAATCACTACTCTTTTAGCTTTTTTTTTTTTTTTTTTTTTTGAGACAGAGTCTCTCTCTGTTGCTCAGGCTGGAGTGCAGTGGCACGATCTCAGCTCACTGCAACCTCAGCCTCCCAGGTTCAAGCAATTCTCCTGTCTCAGCCTCCCAAGTAGCTGGGACTACAGGCGCCTGCCACCACACCTGGTTAATTTTTGTATTTTTAGTGGAGACAGGGTTTCACCATATTGGTCAGGCTAGTCTTGAACTCCTGACTTCAGGTGATCCTCCCTCCTCAGCCTCCCAAAGTGCTGGGATTACAGGCGTGAGCCACCGTGCCTGGCCTCTTTCAGCTATTTTTAAATATAAAATTAAATTATTTTTTACCACAGTCACACTGTTGTGCTAGCAAATACCAGGGCTTATTCATTCTTTCTATTTGTTTGTATCCATTAGCCATACCCACTTCCCTCTCCCATCCCTACTCCAACTACCCTTCCCAACCTCTGATAACTATCCTACCCTCTATCTCCATGAATTCAAATGTTTTAATTTTTAACTCCCACAGATAAATGAGAACACACAATGTTTGTCTTTCTGTGCCTGGCTTATTTCACTTAACGTAGTGACCTCCAGTTCCATCCATGTTGTTGCAAATGACAGGATCTCATTTTTCTGTGGTGGAATAGTACTCCATTGTGTATATGTGCCACATTTTCTTTATCCATTCATCTGTTGACAGACACTTAGGTTGCTTCTAAACCTTGGTGATTGTGAATAGTGCTGCAGTGGGAATGCAGTTATATCTAAGATACACTGATTTCCTTTTTTTGGGGTATGTACCCAGCAGTTGGATTGCTGGCTCGTATGGTAGCTCTATTTTTAGTTTTTTGAGGAACCTCCAAACTGTTCTCCATAATGATTGTACTAATTTACATTCCCACCAACCGTGTATAAGCATTCCTTATGATGTTTTTAAGAACATTTTTTTCCTCTAGCTTACTTTATTGTAAGGATATAGTATATAATACATATAAAATAAAACATATGTGTCAATCAACTGTTTATGTTATTGGTAAGGCTTCCAGTCAACAGTAGGCTATTAGTAGTATTCAACTAGAGATCATACCACTGACAGAATAGACTCCTTGTGGCAATAATATACCCAATTATAAACAAGACCTAAGGCCACTCTAGGCAAGGGTTAAGTCATGTACCCCCTACACTTAAAAAAAAACTATGTACTGCCACAAAGTTTCTTCTCTTTCTCTATCAGCTAAACAAGCACCAGCCTCAAGACAAGCAATGTTGAAACAACTGCAGCTCACTGCCAGATGCTGACTGACATTCCCCCTACCATTCCACAAGCCATAATTACAGCTTTGATTGGATACAAGAGTGATTTCAGTCATTTCATCCTGCTAAAAGACCACTGACCATAGACTGGTTCTGGCTGGTTTACACAGGCTGTGCACTGAGTGCCTTCATGTCCTCTGCTTTACCTTTTGATGTATAGTGACCAATTGTAATGCATTTAAATGTTAGGGCTCCACCTGAAAGTGAACATGGGCTGACCGTAATAGACATGTTTCATTACTACACATGCATGTATCCCCTCTTCATGAGTATTCATAGCTCCTTCTATAACCTGTTGAACATGTATGCTTGGCCAACCTGTTCAGTTTAAATCCTTATTCCATCTCACCCTCCCTCAAAGTGCCTGCTTTTGGTCTTTGCTGGAGGCTACACTTCTCAGCCTGTCAGAATGGCCAGCCTGTGTCAGGATGGCCAGTGTAATTCACACTTTCTTGGAGAATTCAAGGACAATCCCACTAATTGACAGGCAGCAAATAGCTGACATACTAGAGTGTTCTATAAAAACAAATGACACTGACTGACATGCAAGTATACACTCCTAATAAATTCACCAATCCTTGCTTTCCTTCTGGGTACACACATTTCCTGGCCACTAGATAGCTTTTATGAGGACTCAGGTTTGTTCAAATTCTTTTTCCAAAGAAATGGAACTTCCTAAAAGATTTTAGGTTGTTATATTCTTGAATTGGTTGAGCAAAATGTGTCTTCTGGTCTTTGATAGTTGACTGAATGTGCTGGTGAAATAACTGAAATTCATTGTGCTTTCACTAAAGACTCGTGAGTGTGTCCGTGTGTTATTTATATTAAAAGTATTTAAAAACGCATTTGTATTTAATCTACCCAGTAATAATTTTTATTGTTTTCCCATGAAAATTACACAAGCAAGACTAACCATAAGAAATGCCATTACTAGTAAAATTTCTGATGCATAGACAGAGGCTGCCTTGGATGTGTGCTAAGGCTCATAGAATACAGACGATACAGTAATTTTAAGATGATGGTCTTCATAGAGCCAGAAACAATTTATTTTCAATTTTTGAAGTGAAAATTATTTCATCACTTAGAAACACATTTTTAAATGTCCCTTGAGGTTTTTTAGTTCATGTAAACAACAACAACAACAACCATGTGTTGCTCATTTGAATTATAGCAGTATATTTCTCATCTGGCATTGGGAGAGTGAGGGATTGGAGATAGTGATCCAATTCCACATTTACTGAGTGCTGATGGAGTTGGTATGAGACTGCTTTCCATATCTGTGCAACCCACATCCATGCTGAGAAAAGCTGGGGCCATGAACATGCTGACTTAGGGATAGGGAGGTGAGGCAGGACAGGAAGAGAACAAATAGACTAAGTTTAAAAGTTAGAACTGTGAATCTTTGTTCAGCGGGTTATAACCATCAGGGTGTAAATATATAACACTGTTCTAAGCATGTAGTAAGCACTAGATAATTAAGTGACTAGGACAAATATTAGATTAATTGTCTTCTAGGCTTCTGGATGTCAGGGACCATACTAGCTTGGCATGATGGTTGTTTGGGAATCTAAAACAATAATGTATACTCAATGATTTGGGAATTGAAGGATGAAGTTCATAGACCACTCTGAGGCTGTTTAGCTCAATTAGATACCAACAAGACACAGGCAGTAAGTTTTATGTCCATAAAGATATGGGCTATTCATCAAACCATGGATTACTTTTATAAGCATGAGCCACTGTTGGTGATAAAGAAAAACTCAAGCAACAGGATAAGGGGGAAAACTCAGAATATATTCTAATAACAGGATATTGTTTGTATGAGAGGAACAGGACATTTTAGCAGGTCAGGTGATGAATTAAAACAACTTGGAGAAATGAACAAAAGAATCATTGGACTCTTTGGACTCTCAGGGAGAAATGACAAAAGAGTCAGACCTCAGTTAAATTCAAGTTTCTACACAGAGCACATGAAGGGAGGAAGTAGGGTACTGAATCTCAAATGTTTTTTGATCATGGGTCATAATTTAAAAACCATTTAATGGTGTGACCTATGGCATATATACACACAAACGTATATATCTGAAATTGTAATGGCATAAGTGATACTCTTATCATTTACAATGAACTCTGCTATTTTCTATTCTATTCTATTCCATCATTTCAAGAATACCAGCACTATCTACCTAATTGATTTCACAGACCATAATGGGTTATGATCTGTAGTTTGAAAAACACAGGGCTGGGTAAACACCAAGGGTAGGAAAATGTACTTAAAACTCTGGTGAGGACTTATCTATTATGGGTTGAAAGAAGAGACTGCTGGGTTGGGCCAACCCAGTCAAGAAACTTGTGGGAAGTAAGCAGGCTGAGAGGTCTGCACTGCCTGTGGGAGTCAGGTGAGAGTCAAGATCTGCCCCAGGTGACCACTGGATACTGGTCACCTGGGTTAACTTGCTTTGAAGACATGCCAGAATTTCTACCCAAACCTATAAGACATTGAGCATTTTGAGGGCTACAGAGGAAGATGGGGGGATTGGTATCTGGTATCACCGAGTGATGCTAGTTACAAAGGATCCTGGACAATGCTACCTTGATGCATGGTTACAATCTTTGCAGATTTTACAGAGGAAGTAATTTACACAGTAGGGACTCAACTCTTCCCTGCTCAAAATGTTGAAAGAGCTTCTCATGATACTTAGGATAAAGGTCAAAACACTTGTGATGGGCTACAAACCCCTTGCACGGCTTGTGCCCTGCCTCTCTCTCCACCTGCTCTCCCCACCATCTATCCTACCCTGTAGCCTGTGAGACACTTTCAAACTTTCCAAACTTTTCCTTATTGTCCCTCATACTGTTCCCTCTACTTGAGCCACTCTTCCTCTGTTCTTCAACCAATTTAATTTTTACTCCCACACGAAACCTTTCCTGATTCCCCAGATGAGAGTAGGTCCCCTTGTTAGACCCTTCACACAGGAAAATCACTTATTTGTGTAAGCATGTATTTAATATCTCTCTCTCTTATTAGACTATGAGCTCTGTGAAAGCAGAGACTATGTCTGACAAAAGATAAAAACATCTACTTTAAATTTCTTATCAGGAAACTGCATTTCATTTTCTTTGATAATATTTAGAATATCTTCTGAATCTATGCTTATATCACCTTTTAATTGATAATATTAATTTTTTCTTTCTCTTTTCCTTAACCAGGCTTCTGAGGAGTTTACCTATTTCATTGTTCTTTTTAAACACCAGATTTTGGGTTTATTTATTCTTTTTACTATTTTTAGCAACACCACTACATTCTCCTATTAGTTCTAATAGTTCTTCTAAAAGAATTAGAGTCTTAAGGTTTTTAGTTGTGCAATTACAGCATTTACAATGACAAATTTCTTTCTTCCTTTTCCATATTTGTATCTACTATTTCATTTTCATGTCTTACTGCTTTATTTTAGTCTCTAAAACAATGTTAATAATAGTGGTGATAGGAGGCATCTCTGTTGTATTCCTGAATTTGGTGGCTTTAGTACAGCTCCACTTTGTGTGCTGTTTGCTGTGTTGTTTTTAGTAGTTAGCATTTATTGTTCCTTGAAGGACCAGTAAGGTTGGATGAAATCCAGAAGCATCCTGGGAGTCACACAAAAAAATAACTATTTCAGGAGAAAGGAGTGATTGACTACATCAAATGCTGGATAGGTCAAGTAAGATAAAGCCTGAGAACTGATCATTAGATTTAAAAACATAGAGGTCTGTGATGACCTTGACCAGAGTAGTTTGCATGGAGTGATGATTGGAATGGGTTAGACAGAGGATGCGGGGAGAGGAGGTAGAGACCGGGAGAGGAGGCAAGTTCTGTTTTGCCAGGAGATGTTGTAAAGGGGAGAAGAGAGTTGAGGCAGCAGCTGGAGGAGAATGGGGTCAAAAGAGTATTTTTGTTTTGTTTTGTTTTTTAAAGATGGGAGACATTAAACTATATTTGAAAGTTACTGCTTAGGACCCGGCATTAAGGTAAAACTGGTGATCAAACAGAGACAGCCATGTTATAGAGAGATGTGCTTACAAAAGTGAGAGGAGCGAGATCTTGTACACAAGTGGAGGGTGACTTTTTTTTTTTTTCTTGAGACAGAATCTTGCTCTGTTGCCCAGGCTGGAGTACAGTGGCGGGATCTCAGCTCACTGCAACCTCCGCCTCCCAGGCTCAAACGATTCTCCTGCCTCAGCCTCCTGAGTAACTGGGACTATAGATGTGCGCCACCACGCCTGGCTAATTTTTTATATTTTAGTAGAGACATGTTGCCCATGTTGCCTAGGCTGGTCTTGAACTGCTGAGCTCATGCAATCTGCCCACCTCGGCCTCCCAAAGTGCTAGGATTACAGGTGTGAGCCACTGGGCCCAGCCAGAAAGAGGCCTCGTGCAGTATTCAGCCCTCTTGCCCTTCTGCCTTATGCCATATGAGGACACAGCATTCCTCCCCTCCAGAGGATGCAGCCATGAAGTGCCATCTTGGAAGCAGATACCTGACCCTCACCAGAGACCAATCCTGCCATTGCCTTGATCTTGGATTCCCAGCCTCCAGAACTGAGGGAAATACATTTCTGTTTATTATAAATTACCCAGTCTTGGGTATTCTGTTATAACAGCACAAACATATTAAGACAAGGAGGGAAGGCAGACTATGAGAGACAGGGACAGATGCTGGTAAGTGGGCCACTGTAGTCACCTATTGTTTCTTTTTCTCCACGGACGTATAGCTTTCCTAGGTGATTCTCATAAGCGTGCAAGTGTGGAATCACTCGTCTATAGCTAGAACCAAGCAACTTACACAGCTTATCACTTCCTTCAATCAAGTTGATCCTGCATCTTGGATCTTATCTCTCTTGTGATGAGGAAAGCTGTTTCCAGAAGAAAGAATGAAGAAAGTGTGATTTCAAATTCCTAGGCCCTAGATCCCACTCTATAACAGCCCAGGCTGGTCTCATCTTCATAGCTGGACAGGCTGGACCTATGAGAAAAGAGAGGGAGGAAAGGAAAGGGAGAGGGAGAAGGAGAGGGAGGGAGGAATAGAAAGAGAGAGAAAGAGGTAGATAAATAGAGACAAGGAGAAAAAACATCAGTCCTCTCCCAAGAAAGAAGCAACCCAAGAGATAGAAGGGCACCTGGCTGCTCAGGGTATCCCCTCATCTAGAAGCCATGGTATAGTGGGTTCCTCAAACATGGCCAGTGCTTACCCCCGGAAGAGAGGCCACATGCAAAGTCATTGGCCCCGATGCCAACTCCTCCTGGGAACAGAAAGGGTGGGGTCAGGAATCTGTTTAATCACCTAAGTTGCTTCCCTCCTCTACCTAGATCTGGGTCAAAAACAGGTGCCATGGGAGACAAATTTAGCCAGCAGAATATTTTTGAAAATTATACTGAAATACCCTAAGCAAGGCAGACAGGGCACTTTTTTGCTCTGTGCAGCACCCCTTGCCCCCATATCCTCCAGGGCTACTGTAGATGTGGGCACCCCTGGCCTAGCTACTGAGTTACAGCTTCTGGTGTCTAGTCACAGGCAGTAAGGAAATGCTGGCTCATTTTTTTTTTCCTCCCAGAAAAAAAGTCTTCAAACAGAATGACCTGGTGAACTTCCCAACTCCAGAATTCTGTGCAGTTATTTTCTAGTGACTGACACCGACTTCAGCCAGCTGTTTCTTTAGAAGTCTTCCCTATGGAGTAAAAATAAGAAATGACTTGTTTCCTGATAGCAGCAAGGAGAACAGAACACCACTTTACCTGACAGTGGAGAGCCCCAGACAGATACTCGCTTCCTGTTCATTCCCCTGCCATTGTACGGTAATGGGCACTGATATTAAACATGCATATTTCACAGTCTCTTGTCCCGCGATTTGGAGGATGGCCATTCACTATGTATGAACCACTCACTCATGCTCATCACACAGAGAAAATTACATTTTCCCAGTTGCCAAATGGAAGAGATAAATTATCTCACGTGGACAAGCACATTGCTCTTAAGAGCAGCTTCCAGACCTAAGATAAACAGATTAAAAAAAAAACAAAAACACGCTGGAGGGGGACTCTGAGCTTTCCAGGTGTTGGTGGGGGTCAGTCTCTTCATTCGGACTCGCCAGATCCTCACTCTGCAGTTAGTGGGCTTAAAGTGGCGGGACATTTGCCCTTCTGTTTCTTTTGGATTAAATGAGCAGCCTTGGGGCCTCTTATTCTTCCTTCATAGAAGAGATGTTATAAAAATGAATAAATCAACACAAAACATTTCATATTTATGCCTACTTGCTGAATTGATACTACTTGTAATGAAAATCAAGGAAGCAAAATGTTAAAATGTTCTCTTTGGGGAAGACACATTGGAATGTCTTACCACAGTGTACACACACTCGCTTGTTACACACTCCTTCCTTATCCTTAACTATTCTCTGAGGTTAATGAAGGTCCTGATAACTGCAGTCTCTAACTTAGCATATCATCCTAAACCTACTACCTGCACACATAGGAGTCGCAGCGCAACTATGTACTAATGGCAGCCAACACTCATTACCCTTCATACCACCATCACTGTGCAAACCCTTAGTGCATTTTCCAATATGATCCCACAATCCTTCATTTTTATGTTTTGCCCACGCTAAAATTCGACAGCGAATTCTTGCAACAATTATTAAGCGTCTGGAATTGTATTAGGGTCTGGGGGTAGAGGTGGGGGACGAAGCGGGAATAACCGCAGTACACAGCAGACCCTATGAAAGTGCCAAAACGCAGGTCTCACTCGGAAGGCTTTGGGAGTTGGGAGAGGAGAAGGCTCATGGGCAGCTAAAGCCACCAGTGACCTCATTATGCAATATTTAGGTTATCAGACTTTTCTATGCCTAGAAAAGCAGCGCCTCAACCATTCCAACGGGACGCACCGCGTTCAGTGACGACCCTCATCGGTGCCCACAGCTCTGGGCTCGCTGAAGGCACCACAGAAGCACCAGTTATTACCAGTGTTAGGGTCCAGTGGCTTCTTCTGTCCCTTTCCTCTGGATCCCAAAGTGTTGGTTCTCTTTTGTTAGTTTTATTCCGGTCATGCCAACGAGCACAGATTCACAGCCCAGGCGGCCCGCTCGGAATCCCAGGCCGGCTGGGGACCGGTGCACTTCGGCTGCGCGCCCCCTCGACCCTCGGCCCAGTGCCCCTTCCCGCGCGCGCGGGTCTCCCCGGTTCCAGAGCCCACCGGTCCCCGCCGGCTCCTTCTCCCCACCCACCCTCCCACCGGGCCCCCGGCGGCTGCAGCCGCGCGGGGCTGGCGGGGCGGCGACCGGGCTCAGGCGGATCCCCGCTTCCCGCCTTCTCGGCGCCCCCTCCCTCCCGGACGGAGTCCGAGGATCCCCCACCCCCGGCGGGCGTGAGGAAGGGCTTCTGAGTCACTGGAGCTCGACCGCGTGTGCCCCGGGAAGGCCAGGCTACCCGGGACGGGGCTCGGCTCCCCAGGTGAGCTCGTCTCCGCGGGACTGGGTCCGGGAAGGCCCCGGGACCGCGCGGCTGAGCGGCCTGGAGGCTGCGGGAGGGCAGAGCAGGGCGCGCGGGAGACTGCCGCCCCCGGGAGCCCAGGGCCCGGCTCCCCAGCGCCACCGCCGCAGCAGGTGGGGGCCCAGTGGGCGGGGGCGGGGCCCGGCTCTGGGCGGAGCCGAGGCGGCGGCGGCGCAGGCGGGGGCCGGGGCCGGGGCGGGAGCCGGAGCCCGAGCTGGAGCAGCGAGCCGGGCTGTCGGGGCGACCGCGGGAGCTCGCCGTGCGCCGTGGCTGGGACCGGCCTGGCCGAGCGCGCCGGCGCCGCGGCCGCAGACAAAGGGCGGCTCGCGCCCGGGCCGCCACGCTCTCGGGCTCTGCCTCGGTAAGTGGCTCCCCTCCGCTGGCTTTCTCCTCCCGCCGCCTGCGCCTCTCGGAGTTCGGCGGGCTCCGGAGAAGCGGGGAAGAGATGAGACTTCCCCGCCCGCACTGCCTCCCCACCTTACCCTAACAATAAGCCCCCCAGGCCAAGCCACTGCCAAACTAGCGAGTTTCCGAGCGGCGGGGGTCTCCCGCGGGACCCGCCCGGCTGCCCTGGGTGAGCTCCTCGCCTGCAGACCGCGCGCCGGTGCTGTCCTGGACCCGTTTGGGATGGGAGGTTGCCGCTGGGCTCCCCGCGTTGTGTTTAGGGGAGGAGGACGCAGGGGCCGGGCGCCGCTAGGGGACCCCACCCCCGGGGACAGTCCCGAGCGCTTGGGGTCGCCGAGGGGCGGTTCACACTGCGAGTTCAGATTCGGATCGCAGTCCCGATTATCCTCCCCTCCAGCCTCTCCCTTCCTCGTTGAAGGGTTAGTACAGCGTCCTCTCCCCTCGCCACCCGACAGAGGCGCCCACACTGGCGGTAGGTAGCCCCTGGGAGAGGGGGAGTGGGGGGACCCCGCCGCTTTCCCCGCTGGGCGACCCAGAGCCCCAGCCTGCCGGAGAGGGCAGCGGCTCGGGTTTGACATCCCAGCTGGGTCCCGGGCCGGCTCCCCGAGCCTCCTCCCGGGTTGCTCTCTATCAGGAAAGCAATCAGAAGTCAGGCCGGCTTTTGCTTTTGTTCTGCCAGCTACTCTACGGAATCGTAGGTGAAGCCGGGGTGGGCGGATGCCCCGGGAGGGGGCTGTGGCGGGAGTTCCAGGTGCGTCCCCGAAATGACCATTGGAGGCGGCGGCTGTTTCCCGCCCCTGGGTGGGGAATGGATTCCGATCGCTAATCGATACCCTGGAGCCAGCAGTGGGTCAGCAGCGTCCCGACAGAGCGCAGCGGCCGCGTACTGTCACGCGCCTCTCCAGCACTCTCGAAAGCACTACCTCGAGACGTGCATTTCCATTCATGGATCTGTGCCTGGGGGTTGATTAATGTCACCCCTGCCTGGGTTGAGGAGTGTCCGCAACTGCTCAGTAGCCATTTACTGAGAGGTTACTGTGTGCAAGGCAGCTATCTTAAATAACCTTAATGTAAAATATACTTATTGAGCACCTACTATGTGAAAAGCAGGTATACTACAGACTTTTCAATTGAATGGATATGTATTGAGCACCTACCCCGTGCGAAGGTGAAGCGTCATGACGTTCTCAATGTAACAGATATTTATTGAGTACCTACTATGTTCAAGATAGCTATGCTATGACCTTATTGTAATATGTATTTACTGAGCACCTACTAAATACTAAAGGCTTTTTTGCTGAAGGGTTGCCCAGTGTACTTTTGGGGTACGGATAGAAACAAGGGAGAGAAAATATAATATCTTCTGAACCTCGAGTCTTCAACTCCTTTAGTGACCTGCGTTTTAACCTTTCCAAACCGCTTGTGTGGTGTATGAAGGGCTAGTCTTCTACACTTGAGGGTACACTTCTATGCTTGAGGGTTTGTCAGACAGGAGCAGGGCTGAATAGTAAAAAGTCTTGCTCTGGAACCTCTTTCCAATTCAGTTTCCTTGCATTAGAAAAGTCAGTTTCTTTGCATAAAGCACCATGGAGTTATCACAGGGAATCAAAGGGCAATAAGGCAAAGCCCTAATGCTCAAAGGGACAGAGAATCCATGCTGGAGACAGACAAAAAGACACCTCCCTTTTAATGCTACTGTCATACCGTGCTTAAACGGCTATTGTGGGAATACTCAGTGCTTTAAACTAAATAACAAAGCAACCTTGGATCATCTGATCCAGAAGTTCTAGACAACTGACCTAACTCCTAGAATTCTGCTTTTGAGCAGTGAGGGATTAATTGTAATTTTTCTTCATGTCAGAAATTAATTGCATGTATTTTTCAATTACTAAAAAAAAGCAAACAAATAGAAATTAGTGATTTGTATTAATCCAGAACCTAATCTGCTTTAACTCAATTACTCCAGATGCGTGAATCTACTGTTGGGTTGGTTGCAAGTTGACTCAAATTCGTTGTTTCACTTTTGCTGCAGGTTAAAAGTCTGCCTCTTACAAACCCTGGCTATATCACCCTCTTGTTTCTAACTAAACAAGATTTTCTCAAATAAACTTCATTCTGCATTTTGGACAATAAAAAAAAAAAAAGACACCTCCTAAACAAGGAAGGAACCAATAGAGGAAGGGAGAGGGAAGCATGAAGACAGGGTCAGCTGAACCTTCCAGCCCCTCACTCCAAACTGATACCAGTGATGTTGGGGTGAGAGAGTCTAAGTCCCATCATTGCCCATGGCTGGGGCCCTAGGACTGGAATTAAATAGTTTTCCTGCTAAGAGATTTGATGAATCTGTTACTCTGATAATCTTAGGATCTTGAGATGCACTGGAATATCCAGACTGGCGAGAAAATCATATCCATTAGCAAATATTTGAGTATTTACAATGCAATATAGGCATTTATCAGGGAAATGTAGTCTAAGACGTAGTCTTTGTCTTAAAGAACTCTGGTTCATGAGATAAACATGTAAAATGACAACTTGGGCAGCATATATGAAAAGCCAGGAGCAAATTCCTCCTGGAATTTGACATAAAAAATATTCTCACCACATGGAACTGTGGTTTTTCTCTTATCAGACATTGAGAACTCTCTACGTGCTTTGTATGTTTATCTTTTTGCCTTGGCCTCTAGAAATTCCTGGTAATGGCTTTATCCCAGCTTCTTGGTACAATGATTTTTTTCTCCCTAAATTATTTCTGAGACCTCTCTTTTAAATTCTTTATAAAAAACTATATTACAGGATTTTTGTTGTGAACTTGAAAGCCTCTCTGAAATCTTTTCTGTAAGTAAGCCCGTTATGAAAGATACATAGAAAATATGGTAAGTATTAGATGAATGTGCTCATAAGAAAAGGGGGAAAAACTATCAGGAATTTACAGAGAAAACAAACGGGCTTTGCAAGATGAAATAGGATTCAGATGGGCAAAGACAACTAACAAAGACTTTCCTCCCAAATTGAGGGACATAGCGTTGGCAAAGGTGTCAAGGAAAACAAACCGAATTTAGAGTACTTTAGGTATTTGATAGATCTTCCTCTGGAATAGTTTCCATTCACTCAACACACGAGTGCTGCTGGAACATTTTACTGTGTCAAGGACTAGGCTAGGTGTCAGGTGGGGGGCATCACCCAGAACTAATTGAGGTTCAGCATGATCCCACAGCTGTCAAGGACCTTTGTCTCCTGTCCTGGCTGTGGGGTAGCACTGCCCTGCATCTCAGCCATTCTTTCAAGCATTCCTGGAGTTTTTTCACCTGAGCTGAACTTGACTGTAATCTTCTTCAAGGCCAAGAATGTGACTTTTTTTTTCTCTCTGCATCCCTCCCTCCTTGCAGGTTCAGGCAGAAAGAGTCGGTAGGGTAGGTGACACTTATTTCAGTGACCTCTATTGCCCATTTCATCACTCCTTCCTGGCCTCATCAGGGCCTGCTATGCTCTCTTCCTCTCCATCATTTTCAGCTGTTCAGAGCCTTTCACTGTATGCAAACTGGTCTCAGGGGAAAACCAATCTGTCATCAGTCACTTTCTCTTAAATATGAATGTAGGTCACTGTGTTCTCTCTTCCAGGGGTCTTTGCACTTTAAGCCTCATTATGGAATGAAAGGCTGTGTTCACCATGAGACAATGTCAGGCACAGACAAGTGGGTGTTGGAGGTAATTGGGGAGGCAAAGTGACTTTCTTGGTGCTCCTGAAACCACCACCCCCTCACGTAGCCAGTCTTGGCAAGGGTCCTTGCAGTCCCATGATTCTTGAAAGTCTAGAGGCTTCATTGCTGTTTATCATGGTGCAGTGGTTGAAGTCAGATAGTGGCTCTCTGTGAGCCACCTGTCAGCTTGGCCCTCATACATTTCACTCCAAAGTTTAAAGCTTTATCGTTTGCAGGGAGAATCCTTGCTTCCTTACCTATATGTGCCCATTATTTTAAGGCAGCTATTCTCAACCTGGGCACTATTGATGTTATGGGCCAGATAATTTTTTGTTATGGGGAGCTGTCCTGTGCATTACAGGGTGCTTAACAGCATCCCTGGCCTCTACCTCCTAGATGCCAGGAGCACTAAACACCAGCCTGCTCCCCAAGTTGTGACAACCCAAAATGTCTCCAGCCATTGCCAGGTATCCCCTAGGAAACAAAATCACTGCTGCTTGACAACCACTGTTCTAAGGGTTATTGGTTATTATGTATCATGCCATATAAGAGAGGCCTTATCTAATGTAATTCAATTCTTTTCAATAAAGAGGAACTATTACATGTGTAATTAACATGGCAGAACTTTTCATATAAGTAATTTCATAAATTAGAATAAATATCCTTTTTTTCAGACCTGATATCCTAATCTGGTTATTATATTAAGTTCATCTTTTGAAGCATAAAGCCTCAAATTCTTCTTTTTCTAGTGTGGCTGATTTATATACCACAACTGTGGGTAGCAGAACCGCCATTACCCACAAGATCATCCCCGCCTGCTGCTTGGGCAGTGCCTGGTAACCACCAGTGGGGAAGGAAAATGGCAGAGGAGGATTCAGTTCTGGTGGACTTGATGCTTATGTAATTTGATGGGCCCTCTTTAAGGAAACGACAGAACGATAAGGGGAGCACATTGCTAGGACCCCTCCCAGGCCTTGGAAGGGTCCTGTGAGGACAAGTGATGGGCTCTGAATTTAAGTTTCATTGGCTTCTTGGGAAAGCAGTCTTTGGGAAAGGTTTTGAGGAATGACTGGACAGCTGTGTTTGCAAGAATAGGAAGCTAGTCCTACCTGTGACTGATAGGAGCTAAGAGAATGTTCTCAAAGTGTTGACTTAAATTGAGAGCACAGATCAAAACGGAATTGTTAAACCTAGGGTGACCTATACTTCTGTTAACATCTGCCCTCAAAAGTAAGAACTTCCATATCGTCAGCAGCCCCAGGTCCACATGAGCAGCATCATAGGTGAAATGAGGGGCAGGGATCGTTCCGGTTTAGCAGGAGGCTCTGCGTTCCACTAGTGGGTAGTAGTAACTTACTGCACCTTGTAAACGAGGTTGGTCAGTGCTGAAGTTACTGCCTCGGGAAATGAATGAAACTCTTTTTCAGGTCACTCTAATGGTATTTGAAGAGTTTATAACAGGAGTATGTTGATTCAAACTTTTCTTTTGGAATACCTGAGCCTGGGATGAGATGTCCTTGCATTAAAACAGGCCAGGCAGGAAACACTTGCCCCCTCATTTTGGGGGGCAAGTAATTTAAGTACAGTTGTGTGCTACATAATGACATTTCAGTCAATGAAGGGCTGCATGTGGGACTGTGAAACTGTAAGATTATAATACTGTATTTTTCCTGTACCTTTTCCATGTTTAGACATATTTAGGTGTACTGATACTGACCACTGTGATACAGTTGCCTACAGTGTTCAGTACAGTAAGCATGCTGTACAGAGTTGTAGTCTAGGAGCAATAGGCCATACCATATAGCCTAGGTATGTAGGCTATTCCATCTAGGTTTGTGTAAGTATGCTCTATGATGTTCCCATAACCAGGAAATTGACTAATGATGCAATTCTCAGATGGATCCCCACCATTAAGTGATGTATGACTGTATGACTTTAAGAACTTAAAATAATAAGGCTTTAAAAATGAAACTATAATTCAGACTTCTCATTAATTAATCTTTTTCCTTAGTTTAGATCACCTTAGCTTCAGTGAGGAAGACAGTGTTCTAATTGTTGCTTTAGTGTAGAAATGTTAAATATAAATGCCTGGCCCTGCACAAGACTGATCTGGCAATGTATCAATGTCTAGATTTAACAAAAATTAAAAATAAGAAATAAGAAACACTCTACATGAAGATTTGCTGTAGGAGGGATTTCTTTTAAAGCATTGCTAGTCTTTCATTTGTATTTAAACAGGTCTGATTTGTATAAATTTTTCAAGTTGAGACCTGTTTGGAGATCTTAGGTCAAATGTGCACACAGTCACAGAAATTAGACCTGAAAGAGATTTTAGGGGTTTCTGGCCAGCCCTGCTTGCCCATTGAATAATTGGAGAAACTGAGGCTGAGAGTGGTTAGATGGCTTGCCAAGGTCACACAGAGATCAGCTGGGAGGCTGGGGCAAGGAGCCAGGAGCTCACCCCATCCCCTTGACACTCAGTGCTGCTGGGATACCGTTCTTCTGTCTTCCTGGTTGTAGAGTGTGTTGGTGTAGGGAGACCAGGCAGGAAAAGGGTTTGATAACTTGTCTCATTTCCAGGGCACCTGATCCTCAAAGAACTACTCATTAATTCGAACTGATTACATCTATGCCAAAGGTGTGTGTAAACACAGGCAGTACTGAAACAATCACAGAAAAATTGAGACGGTTCAATTGGTGGAATGAGACTATTTTATAAAAACTTCCTTTATTGCTTTTTTTGTATCATCTTTACAGTAAATAACTAGAATAAAAACATTTATTTGTCTATTTAAAAAAGTAATATATATTCATTATGGAAGGTGGCAAGAAGAATAAACAAATCCTACCGGTGATCCTGTGATACTTTAATCCCATTCATATTTTGCTGTTTATTTTTAGTGTGTTTTTCAGCCCATTTTCAAGCTCATTTGAACAATTGAGACCATATTGTACATATAATTTTAATTTTTCTTGCTTTTTTATTAGAATAAACAATGTATGTGTTATTGTGAACATAATTTTTGTGAACATAATTTTTTTTTGTCTTTCCACAATGTCAGAGTTTTATTGATGCTTTTTTTTTTACTTTAAGTTCTGGGATACATGTGCAGAACATGCAGGTTTGTTACATAGGTATACACGTGCCATGGTGGTTTGCTGCACCCATCAACCTGTCATCTACATTAAGTATTTCTTCTAATGCTATCCCTCCCCTAACCCCCACTCCCTGACAGGCCCTGGTGTGTGATGTTCCCCTCCCTGTGTCCTTGTGTTCTCATTGTTGTGAACATAATTTTTAACGTCTGCATAATTCAATCCTTAGAAGCTCGTTAATTTACCACAACATTTTGCTATTAGTGAACATTAAGTTTGGTCCTAATTTCTCCCTGCTGTGTCATTGCATGAGCAACCTTGTGTCTGTGCTTTTTCTACAATTTGGATTGTTTTCTTGGTATACATTCCAAAGAGTGAAATTACTGAGCCAAGGATGTGTGTGCATTGTGTTCAATGGCTTTACCAAAATGGTGTACCAGTTTACCTTACATTGATAGCATACTATAAATGATGAAATTTCACCACACCATTGATAACATGCTTGTTTTGTAATTACTTATGTGACAAAGTAAAGGTGTCTTTATTGCTTTCATTTACATTTTGCTTACCAACACGGCTAAACATTTTTCTATAGAATTTTTTATAGGACTTTGTGTGTGTGTGTGTGTGGTGTTTGTTGTTGTCGTTGTTGTTTTGGTGAATTATCTATTTGAGTGTAGTGTTTTAAAAAAAAAAAAATGACCTGTCATTTGTCAAAAGGAAAAACAATAACCTCTGATCTCATAGGTATAGTGGCCATTTTATAAAGAATTCCGGCTGGGCACAGTGGCTCACGCCTGTAATCCCAGCACTTTGGGAGGCTGAGGCAGGCGGATCATGAGGTCAGGCGATCGAGACCATCCTGGCTAACACGGTGAAACCCCGTCTCTACTAAAAATACAAAAAATTAGCAGGGAATGGTGGCGGATGCCTGTAGTCCCAGCTACTCGGGAGGTGATGCAGGAGAATGGCATGAACCCAGGAGGTGGAGCTTGCAGTGAGCCGAGATCGGGCCACTGCACTCCAGCCTGGGTGACAGAGTGAGACTCCGTCTCAAAAAAAAAAAAAAAAAGAAAAAAAGAATTCCATACAACCCTCATGTTCCATGATTCCAACATCTTCAGTTCCATGTTTCAGGCTAAACATGTTGTTGATAGTCATAGAGCTGCTTGTTAGTTCCTGAAGCAAGCTTAGATGGAGAGATAGAGTGCTTTATCCTCTTAGTGGAAGCCAAATTACATCGAGCATTTGCTAAGTGCTTCTCAGGCCTTAATTCTTATTCTTACAACAGTCTCTGAAGTGGGTACTGTCACGTCTCTCCATTTATACATGAGGAGAGTGTTGCCTAGAAAAGTAAAATAACGTAACCACAGTCACATACACTTTTAATAACTGCTAACTACCTCTGGATCTTTGCTAACATGGCCTGCCTCAGTTATGTACTTGGTCTTGGAGGGAGTTAGGGTTAGGAATATTAGCAACTTCATCTGAACTCTACTGCCTATTTCTGGGAGACTTTGTGGTGCAAGTTAATTTTACTATCTTAGATTTCCTCACTCTATCTTCTGTATCTCTTACCCTCCCCTGTGTTTGCCATCCTTTTCTTTTAATCTCTCCAAGATACATTCTGAATAGTTTCTTCTGACCTGTCTTCCAAGTTACAATGTATCTCTTCAGCTGTATCTAATCTGTGGTTAAATCCATCATTTATTGCATTCTCAATTTTGATTACTGAATTTCCAGTCTAGAATTCTAGTTATTTTTCAAATCTGCAGTGTTACTTTTTATGGTTCTTGGTTCTTTATTGTAATTTTTATGTTGAGCTTTTAGCTGCATGAGCATAGTAATTATAATTGTTTTACATTCTGTATCTGGTAATTTTTCTATCTGGAATTCCTAAGCATCTTTTTTTCCTGTCTTTTGTTTGTTCTGGTTCTCATGCTGGTTCATATTTATGTTGTCATGTCTCCTTGTGTGCCTCATTATCTTTAAATGTGTGCTGGATATTGTTTTGAAAAAATATATGTAAGAATACCATGTGTCATTCATTTTAAGATGTACAGTGTTTTTATATTTTAGTCTCTGAAATCAGTATGTGTTTTATGTCATGAATTTTTACACTTCTAGTTGACAGCATTTTTTCTTTTTCACTGGTACATAAAATCATAGTGCTTCATATAATTAGTGATATTTAAAACTTCAGGACATTTGATAATTTGAGACTTTGGATAATCATGATAAAGATGACAAGAGTTCAAAAGAGAATTTTAATTAACTTCTTAAGGTTTTCTGGGGTATCAGCAATAGTGGGTCAATTTTGGGGCTTCAGATTTTCTAGATCACCCAGATGACATGAAGCCAGACTAGTTTACTTTTTGTTCTGTCTTACTTCTAGGGTCTATCAGAGGGTGTCCAAGGGAGAGAATACAGTCGTGGGTTCTTAGTTTCCATTTCTGGTTGGGCCAGTAAAGCCCCTTCCTCATCCTTGTTTTCCGCTTATCACTAAAGATAGAAACTAAAAACCATGGCTTCAGGCTGCTAAAAGCCTAAAACAAAACAGAACAACAGTAACAACAAAATAAGGTGGGTTAGACAAGCTTGGAGCTCTTTGGGGTCCTACTCTAAATGTAAAGCGGTTTACCAGGCCTCAGGGAGGCCCTGGCCTCTTGATTCCATGAGGCCGTCAATGCGCTGCTCAGCTTCCTAGCTTCCTATTTTGGATTGACAAGCCCAGCCCCTCCAACTGGGTAAAAGCAGCCCCTAGTACTGAGGCCCACACGTCTAGATCTCTTTCTTTTCTCACATCTTAAACCTGAAATTCCTCCCTATCTTGTTAGCTTTTTGATGCTTTTAGGAAGGTTTGTTGTTTGTTTGTTGTTAACCTCATCCAGCTTTCTTTGTTGTGTTCACTGGGAAAGTTGGCTCAAATTACCCAGTTCACTGCTGGCAGGAGGTGGGACCCAGTCAGATCATCTTAGAGACTGACAGGAGAGAAACACAAGTGACCAGCTGCTCTTTGCCTGACTGTGACTAGAGAACTTTATCTGCTTCCAACACAACACCCTGGTTGCAGCTGGAAAGCAGAAGTTGGGATGGATATATTTCCACTAACTGGACATAGCCACATGTAGATATATTTCCCTGCATAGATGAAACTAATTCCTCAGGCTGTTCCTAATAAGGCAGGTGATGTGGCTGAGAAGGCAGTCACAGGAGTGCTACCTGGAGCCCCATCTCAGACCTGCTTCTTCTCACCTACACTGTCCTGCAAAAGATGGGAATTTAGGACCAAGGGAAGTGTTGAGGCAGGAAGATGCTTTCTCTTTCAGCAGCTGTTAAGAAGTAAAAACTGTAGGCTGTATTTTAGCTGGGTAAGTTTCCTTCCATTCAAACTGGACCCCAAAATGTTCATGTTTAAGGCAGAACTTCTCTTCCATGGCCCAGACAATTCCTTGCAGAGGCTGGACCATCAGGTCCAGGCTCAGGAGTCAAGATAGCCTTTCCAGATGACTCTGCTTGATGCTAAGGTTTGGAGCTTTATGATAGTTTTTGGCTTTTAGAATGCTTTTCTGCATGCTCAACCACGTGTTCTCGGAATCAGCAGCCACATCTATTTTCCCCTTACCTTCCTCCAACTCTTCCCCCAACTTTCAAGAAGCCAGAGAAGTTTACAAAAAGCAAAGTGTATTTCCTGAGTTTGAAAAGGTTGGACAAAGGGAGCCTGAGTGGTGGGAACTTCTCATCCTCCACCTTACTAGAGCCTCCATTGGCTTTTGGGGTGTGGGAGTGGGGTGGTGGCGGCTTTTATTTTTATTTTTGAGTACCTTTTTCCCTGGAAATTTTAGAGCTGAGCTATCCTCTCAGAAAATCACTGTCTGCCCAGGGAACCATAGTCTCCTCCCTCACCCTTCAGGTGTGTAATCACTGGGTAAAGAGAAGGGAGGTGTGGGTGTGCCCCTCTAGAAAGGGCCCTGTCTTAGGGGGAGGTATCCCACTGACTTTCTGGAGACCACCGTATACCATGGAGCCTTTTATGTATTCCACAATAATTTACCCTGCGGATTTTTAATTTCACAATACTTCACACATAGGAAGGACTATAGATAAATTAGTCCACCATATTGCTAGAAATAGAAATCCTCCAATTCGATTTCAGTAACTGTCCATAAAAGAACAAATCTGTAACCCCACTCCCAGGTAATTCTAGATTGTGACCGAGCCTTTGGAAGAAATGATAAATGACTTAATTAATTTTGAAGAGGCAAATTTTCTGTTCTCCTAGAAAATGTGCCCTTCCATGATTATTTTTGGAGGCAGAATGGCCAGAAAGCCCTACCAGCCATAAGAATTTATGAACCACGACATTTGAAAACTTTCAGCCTGAGATGAAGTAAATTAATTCCTCTAGCATGATTCACTTTAGGTACAAGCCCAAATTTCTTTTATCAGTAACTTGGGCTCTTAAGGTGATTTTTCTAAAGAGATATAGTTATTTGAGACCCATCATGGCCATTTTCTGTATTTCTTTTGTCAAATTTTCCATTTATGTGGATTTGAGTTTTTTCCAGTTATTTCGAGACCATCTTGTCTGCTAATAAGAGATAATATGCTGCTTTTTCAATAACATATGTGAAAGCCACAGGGAGTTGAGACAAAGTTAGCTGAGCAAATTCCTGTACTTATCAGAGACCATGACATCACCTTCAGTATGTGGTGGGCTTTTTACCAAGTGTCCAGCACCTTTAAAGAACTCAGAATGGTAAAGTATTATAGCTCATTCAATAGAAAAAAGGAACAGAGAAGTTCAGAAATCTGAAATGATTTTATTTGTAAGAGGAGAATAAGGAAGATGATTACTGTAAATCACATAGGAAGAGGAGGTGAGAAATATGTAACAATGGTGTAACTATGGTGGATTGCTTTTAGCTTTCCAGATCAGAGGTGAGAAAATGAAAAATTTCTTATGAATTATTATGAAGTTTCAATACTTGCAGTGTAGGACTTGAAGAGGGCTTTAACGACCCAGCCATCTGCTGTGTAATAAAGCCAGTGAAATATGTGCCATCAAAATGACACAGAGAAGAACGTTAGGGTACACAGAGTAGGAGCGAGAGTTTTTTACACTATGAGTGAGAATATATCTAGTAAGTAGTTCTGGGTATGTTGTGGCCTGAATAACTGTCCATTTTTTTATACTTTACTATTTTCTTGAGCTGAATGGAGACTAAGGACAAAAGAAAGAAGACTCAGGTCATTATTAAGTTTGTTGGGTCTCTGCATGATTCCAAAGTGATAATGCTCTCAAGTTGAAGTACTTAGTTAAAAGCTCAAAGTCTTGTTTCCATATGTCTATACCTGCTGTCATTTTTCAAAAGTTATTCAGTGAATTTCTTAATACTGAAACCCCTCCCTTCTTATCAGGAGTCTTTCTTCTGAGATTCTCATAAGATTCTCAATCTTATGAAATGCATTTCTGAACTAGAGGCAGTAAAAAAAGTCCGTTGGCTTTTCTTTCCAGTTTATTCAGAGGCAAATCTCCAGAATCAAAAATCTATCCACCATTTACCTGCTGAATTTTCTCCCTTCATTAACCAACAAACAACAGTGTTTTGCTCTACAATTTGAGTTCAGGATTTGGCTTCTATAATATATTAAGTAACCTTCTAGTTTTCTCTTCCACCTCTGCTATTGATAAGAAATAATAATCACATTATTATTTAATTATCACCACCAAAAGCAACGTCAGATTTCAGTAATCTAAAACTATATTGCCTTAAACTTAGATTATTTGAAATAAGATCTTTCCTCTCCAGTAATGGATACCTAGAAAAGCAGGTGTATAGCTGTCTATACAGGGGACACACTCAGGAGCATGTACAGTTATGATTATGGGGCAGTCATAAGCTTTTTTCCTAGAAGGACACACAAGATATTGTTAGCAGTGATAAAGTAAGAAGTGATAGAGGATTGACGTGAGGGAAGGGATTTGTTAGTTTATATTTTACTATTTGATGTTTTAAATAAGCATATTTAATAAGTAAATAAGGAGAGAATTAAGAAGGTGGAGAAAAAAGAAGTCACTGTTTATAAGATCCTGTTGTGAATTTAACCTCTAGACCAGGGGTCCCCAACCCCTGGGCCACAGAACAAGTATTGGTCTGTGACCTGTTAGGAACCAGGCCGCACAGCAGGAGGAGAGCAGTGGGCAAGCCAGCAAAGCTTCATCTCTATTTACAGCCGCTCCCCATGGCTTGCATGACTGCCTGAGTCTGCCTCCTGTCAGAACAGTGGCGGCATTAGATTCTCATAGGAGCACAAACCCTATTGTGAACTGCACATGTGGGGGATCTAAGTTACATGCTCCTTATGAGAATCTAATGTCTGGTGATCTGTCACTGTCTCCCATCACCCCCAGATGGGACTGTCTAGTTACAGGAAAACAAGCTCAGGGCTCTCACTGATTCTACATCATGGTGAGTTGTATGCATCTCCCATACCCAGCCCTGTACACAGAAAAATTGTCTTCCATGAAATTGGTACCTGACGCCAAAAGGGTTGGGGACTACTGCTCTAGACTAATTTCTCATTAGAAATTCTGGTTTTTGTTAATCATCAGACCAAAATCTATAGGAACATATGGTCAATATAGGTCACATATATCCTCCATGGTTTTGTGTAACTTATATTCTGCAGCATTTTTTCAAGTCCTCTCATACCAATGTCTTCTTTGAGCCTCCTAGTGGCGCTGTCTGGTATTTTGAGCCAGTATTATATGATTTCCATTTTACAGAGGGGAAAACTGAAGCTACGGGAAGATGTGTGGCTTGTCTTAGATGATATAGTTACTACCTGCTTCCCTAGTATTCCAGGACTAGAAGCCACTTCTGATTCCACATTGGCGTTCTTTTATCCCTGGTAAAAAGAATTTTGCTCTTTATTCTAGACATTCTTTTTTTAAATACTCCAAGCTGCCTCCTCTCTGGTTTTGTGCCATTGCATCTATTTCATTCTGTCTTGAATCATAGTTAGATGATTGTTTTCCTCATTAATTTCAGCAATATAGGCTGTCTCTCTTTTTGTAGCCTTACTGTGTCTAGTACATTATGGCACATATATTCATTCCTTAGTCTTTTCTTTTATGGAATTGGATTTAAGGTATTTTCTCCCAAATAATTATACATTTCTAGGAAAACAAAAGGAATAAATGAAGCCCTTTCTACAAGACTAATGTCATTGTTCACAAGAGAATTAGAATCACATGTTGTTTGAGTTGGAAGAAAATCATCGAGAGTATTTATTCTCTTGTTTTACAAATGAGGAACCTGAAGATCAAATAACTTCTGAAGATCCCACAGGGAATTAGAGGTGACATGGTAGACAGAGCCCAGTTCTCCTCACTTCTAGCCGAGCCCTCCTTTTGCTGCAACAGTTATTACAGAGATTGACCATCAAGTTTTAGACGAATGGTCAATGCTGGCAAAAATCAGGTCACGCTAAATTAAAACTACAAATGTGAAGAGAGTTTTAAAACTCTCAAAAAGAAAAGGCTGTACTGAGCTTATTTTTCCAAGTTTTAATGAATGATTTTGTAGCTCTACCTCCTTTTAAAGCAAACCTGCTATATAAACATCAGCATTTCCACAAAGGAATTCGCAGTAGGAATCCTTGAGATGATAAGTATCCAAACCAGGTGCATTTGCAATAGAGAAAAATCACCCTCACTTGTTGGGTAAATCCAGGTGCACAACATCAATGTGAAAGGAGGGATTAATGGTAATTTTTACCTCACCTGCAGCCTTCTTAAAATAGGAGCTGTTTCTGACCTGGTGAGTGAACTCCTCCTTCAGCAAGGAGCAGAGGCCATGGATGCGCTGTCTAATATTCATGGGTTGGAAACCTAATTCCTAATGCAACAGTGTTGGGAAGTGGGGCCTTCGGGGAGGCGTTTAGGTCACGAGGGCTCTGTCCTCATGAATAGATTAATGCTGTCATAAAGTGACTTAATGGAAGAAGTTTGGTCCCTTTCTTGCCTTTCTGCCTTCTGCCATATGAGGACACAAAGTGTCCACCCCTCTGGAGGATGCAGGGTTCAAGGTGTCACCTTGGAAGCAGAGACTAGACCCTCACAAGACACTGAACCTGCCAGTTCCTTGATCTTGGATTTCCAAAACTGTGAGAAATAAATTTCTGTTCTTTGTAAATGACCCAATCTCAGGTATTCTGTCTTTGCAGCACAAATGGACTAAGACAACACCTCAGTTCCTAAATTCACTCCTAGGCACCTGAGTGCTCAAAAGCTATTCCCAGTTTTTAAACATGCTGAGAACAGAGAGCTGGAAAGGCTTATTTTTTATTTTTATTTTTTTCTGAAGTCACCCAAAGGAGAGACAGCAAAAGAAATTCCAAAGAGGGAGACACTGTCAAAAAGTGTAAGGCAAAGATTTCATGAGGAAGATGCCAAACGCAGTTGCAACAAAAACAAAAATTGACAAATGGAACCTGATTAAACTAAAGAACTCTGCACAGCAAAAGAAACTATCGACAGCAAACAGTCTACAAAATGGAGAAAATATTTGTAAACTATGCATCTGACAAAGGTCTATCAATAATATCCAGAATCTATTAGGAACTTAAATGAATCAACAAGCAAAAAAAAAAAAAAATTAAAAAGTTTGCAGAGGAGATGAACAGATACTTTTCAAAAGAAGACATACACATGGCAAACAAGCATATGAAAAAAATGCCAACATCACTATTCATTAGGAAATGCAAATCCAAAGCACAGTGAATTACCACCTCACACCAGTCAGAATGGCTATTATTAAAAAGTCAAAAAATAACAGATGCTGGTGAGGTTGTGGAGAAAAGGGAATGCTTATGCACTGCTGGTGGGAATTTAAATTAGTTCAGCCATTGTGGGAGACAGTTGGTGATTTCTCACAGAACTCAAAGCAGAATTACCATTTGACCTAGCAATCCTTTTTTTTTTTTTGGGTATATACCCAAAGGAATTTAAATCGTTCTTCCATAAAGACACATGCATACATATGTTCCTCGCAGTACTATTCACAATAGCAAAAAATGGGATCAACCTAAATGCCCATTAACAATGGGCTAGGTAAAGAAAACATGGTACATGTACACCGTGGAATACTATGCAGCCATAAGAAGAACAAGGAGATCATGTCCTTTGCAGCAACGTGGATGGAGCTGGAGGCCAATATCCTAAGTAAACTAACATAGGAACGGAAAACCAAATACTGCATGTTCACACATATAAGTGGGAGCCAAACATTGAGTACACATGGACACAAAGGAACAACAGACACTGGGGCGTGCTTGAGGATAGAGGGAGGGAAGAGGATGAGGATCCAAAAATTACCTCTCATGTTCTATGCTTATTATGTGGGTGGCAAAATAATCTGTACACCAAACTTCTGTGACATGCAATTTATTTATATAACAAACCTGCATATGTGCCCTGAACCTAAAATAAAAGTTAAAAAAATAAAAATTTCTACCAACATCTAATGTGAAAAAGGCATAATAGATTCCATTTTTAATTAAATGACATAATGAAATAACAAAGTGTCAGGTCTGTGGAAGTCCCTAGGACAGTATTTATTAATGAAGCAGTATAATGCAGTTTGTATGAAGCATATTCCTTTTATGCCAAGCCCTGCTCTGGATTCATAGGGTCCTAGGTGGCACCAATGCAAGTAGGCATAGTTGGAAAGGACCTCATGAGAATGGAGGTCTCTACAAATTCAATTCAGTTTAACAAATATTTCAGGTAGGTGCTGTAGGAGAGTTACAGTAAAAATTATAAGACAGACCCTGCTCTCCTGGAGCTTGGAGCTTGGAGCCTGCGCCATGCTTTCCAAACTTGTTTGCGCATTGGAATCACCTGGGGACCCTATAAAATATTGATGTCTGTGCCCATCCCACTGCCCTAGAGCTTGTGATCTGATTGTTCTGGGGTCTAGCATGAGGTTTGGAATTTTAAAAAGATGATTCTCAAGTGCAAACAAGTTTGGGAACCAATGGTATGTGTTGTCATTCTCAGCTTTGGCTGCGTTAGAATCACCTGGAGAGTGTGTGTGCCTGTTTGCATACACTCCCTATACACTGTATGCATGTGTGTATGAGGGCATGTGTTACACATTTGTGCCCAGGCTTCCGCCCTAGAGATTCTGATTTATATGGCGTGGGGTCCAGACATCAGTTTTATTTAAAACCCCAAATTAGGTGCATGTTAGAATCATCTGGGGTGTTTTTAAAATACTGATGTCTGGGTCTCACTCCAGAGACTAGGGTTTAATTGGTTTGGAGTCTAGTCTGGGAATCAGATTTTTTGTGAAGCTGCTTAGATGATTCAAATATACAGCCAAGATTGCAATCCCCTGTGTTAACCAGGAAAAACACCAGGATTACCTTGTGCAGGGTTACCTTGTGCACCGGGGTTACCCTGTGCTCAATAAAAATGGGAACACATGAAACAATAGAAGGGTTTATAAAAACGTTAGTGCTAAAACGTTGGGCATTTCTGGTTCTTTGGACATTTCCGTAGGCCTGAATATGTTATGCTGTGACTTGGATGAAGGGTAGGCAGCAAAACCTAATAAATTCAGCTCACGACCACAGCCTTCATTGTGGCTACCAGTAGAACTTTGAGCTGAAACTGACAGCCAAGATCTTCCTAATTGCCCTGTTCCTTGTATCTGCAGTGATAGGAGTGGCACATCTGCCTGTCATACTCCTGATGTAACTAACATTGTTATTTGGAGAAAAATAACCAGAAACTGGTTTCTGTAACATTAAGGTACTCCAGCCATAGATTTAGCCTTAGGTGAACTCTGTGTAGTTCAGCAAGTGTCGACTGAGCCTACCGACTGCCCAGGGTTCAACAGAGAGCTCCCTGGAGCACAGACTGCATGTGTTGCCTGGTTTCCTTTGTTCCCTAGGCAATTCCTGTTTAGTCCAAGGCGTAAGGGGAGGGGCTGTATTTCTGCATCTGGCCCCCAGGTGAATGCAGCTGTTTTAAACTGTGAGCGCTCAGCTATCCTGGAAAAGGGGAAGTGGCCAGAGAGTTCATTGAAGCTGCTCATTGAATGGAATCTGAGCCGCTTCTAATGGTCTTTGAAGGCTCCACAACAGTGGTTTTCAAACCTGAGTGTGCATCTGAATCACCTGGAACACTTGTTAAACTACAGATTGCTGGGGCAACCCTCAGAGTTTCCGATTCAGTAGGTATAGGATAGGGTCCAAGAATATGCATTTCTAATGCCTGTCCAGGTGATGCTGGTGGTGCTAGTCTGGGGACTACCATTTGAGAACCACTGGTCTAGGAGGAAGGACATAGTGATGGCAGATGGTGCCTGTTTGGTCAAGGAAAAGGAAATTATATGATTGCTGCAAATCTACCTAATGGTTACAAGATCAGGAATCAAAAGAACCTATTAGCAAACTATAAGATTGATAGATGGATATTTTGAAAAAATTATGAAACACCTAATGCATGCTAGGTATTGTGCAAGCTTTGCTGCTATAAGGAAGAGGAAGAGCCGTTACTACATGAAGTGGTTAGTCTTGGGGTGAGTAATGGACTGCTAAAAGGACACCACAGTACTGCTCCCATAATGCTCTGTAGAGGGAGCACCTGGGGCTTTCAGGGGACAAACATGGGCAGGAGGGAGTGTGACTCAGAGGAGGCTTCCAGGAGCACGTGATGTCTGGGAGGAATCTTGGAAGATGACCTGGTGTTTGCTAGGGGAAGGTGGGGCAGTATCCCTGGAGCAGCATGGGCAGAGGTGAGAGAGAACATGAGTAAGCCTCGCATGGAGAACCATACATGGCTTAGGATAACTGGGGTAAAGAATTGGATGAGGAGGGGCAGCTTAGTCTGGACAGGCAGGCAGAGACTGGAGCACAGTAGCTGGGGCTGATCTGAAGGCAAGGAAAGTCTTTGAGGGGTGTAAGCAGGAGAGGATGGTGATCAGATTTGCCTGCTCATTGCCTGCAAGTTGGAAAATGGACTGGAGAGAACGTGCACGTGCAGGAGACACAAGAGACTGTCACAGGAGTCCCCATGGGAAGTGATGAGGCCGCAGGGTACATGGCCTGTGCATCATTTTGTCCTTGCATCACTCTTGGCCTCTGCTCAGGATTTTAAATACTGTGTGTGCTTTTGGAGTGGCACCAGGCAGCAACTATTATGCTTCCCCCTACATGAATATTATTTTTCAAGGAAAATGAAGTTTAAATGAATGTCAAGGGCAACTTTGAAGCAGATGAGTTACAAAAATGCAACCACTTGAGAGGTATGTGTGGAAGTGGAGTGGGACAGTCCCACCTCCTTAGTCTAGATGAGTTTGGGGAGGAATTGTTCTCTGCCTGTTCTGTTTTCTTTTTTGGTACTAGCTGGGAGTCACGCTTTTACCTTGAGAGCAGATTAAAAGCCCTGAGTCATTGCCCAGCCACCTGCTGGCAGCTACATTTCCCCACCTCCCAGGCCTATTCCCCTTCAATTTGGGGGCTTACCCAGGGAAGTCTCCCAGGTACCCTCAGGATGGTGCCAGTGCTGGGCATTATGGAGTCAGTAGGGCTGTCCAAAATAGGTGAGACCCATTCCATGCCCATCACAGTTGCACACCAGGTGTGCATGAAGAAAATGGAGAAGAGGGTGACAGTGGGCTAATTGTTGGCTAGGGACAAGTGCAAAGGGTGTTAGAAGGGGAGTGAGTTCTCATCCATTCCTGGCCCATCTTAAAAGAAAGCAACAGTGATGGATTTTACTTGTGGTACCACTCACTTCAATTTGGTGATGAAAATTTGATTTGTGGTTTCCTCTCACAGGGCTCTTCATCACACAGTAATTGATACATCTCCAAGTAGCTCTTGAGGAAATCTATTCCAACAGGTCCCATCAGCACCCAGGGAGCCTAGCAGGGATCTCAGCAGGCTCCACCTCCCCTGTCATCCCCCTTCCTCCTTCAGTCTGTGGGGTTTCATCAGAAGCCTGAGTAGGCTGGAGGAGGAGGGGGCAGGGGTCACACCAAAGGGATTGAAGACCAGTGTTGGCAAACGGTCTGTTCTCAGTAGTAGGGGCATCAAGCAATAGGTCACCTTTGTTGAGGTGGCTTTGCTGCTCAAAACCAACACAGTAGATGTGGGAATGGGCTGCAGGATTGGGAGCCAGCGGCTGCCTCAGGTGAGAAGGGTGAGAAGGGCAGGTAAGAGCAGGAAGTAATGGGTGTGACCAAGGGCAAAGTTTGCCCTGATCAGGGGAAGACATATGGCCTGAATACCTCCCCAAAGGCTGCCCCACACCTTTTGCTAATGACATGCCCATGCTCTTACTAGGTGGTTGCTAAAAATGTTTGTACAAATGCCCAAGGGGACTTCCATCAACCTATGGCTGGCTAAGGCCAAGCTGCTTTTTTCCTGCTTCCATCTGCTGTTTGTTTCTGAGCGAAGCTTGCCCTACAGTGGGAACCATCCTAGACGTCTGTTCCTTGAGTCACTTAAGGGTGTTCTGCCTTCTCTCTTTCATGGTGTTTACTGTTGGCCCTGCTCCATGGAACAGCACTAGAATATAAACTGCCATATTCTCTAATAATGTCAATTGTGTGAGTCTCGCCTCCTCCAATACTAGTAAATCTTAGGACAGAAACTTAAATCAATTACAGAACTTCTTTTATACCCCTCCCTTGCTCCCTGCTCTGCCTGGCATCAGGTAGTAGCTGGATGATTGACTGAGATGCCTGAATTTCCCTTGGAAACCCAAACACATCTGCCTTTCCGTTGTCCATCAATACTGCTCCTGGGGCCTTCCACCTTCTGCTTACCCAGTAGCACAGCTTGATGCCTGTATTCATCCTCACTCTGTGAGCACTGAAGGAGGAGGAGTTTGCATGTTCATCCTGGGCACTCTCAACATCCTAAAATGCACGAGTGCTTTTGCTTAAAAAGCAAGGCAGCAAGATGTATTCACTGTCTGTGGCTGTAGCAAACCACCCCATGATTCAGAAGCTTAAAATGGCAAAGGTTTATTTGCTTACAGATCCTTTGTGTCAGGCATTTGGAAGCTGCTTAGCTGAGTGGTTCTAGTTTAGGGACTCTCATGAGGCTGCAGTCATGGTGTTGGTGAGGGCCACAGACATCTGGAAGCTTGTCTTGGGCTGAAGGATCAGCTTCCAAGGTCACTCATGTGGCTGGAGGCGTCGGTTCCTCTCTGCAGGTCTTTCCGTAGGGGCTTATCACACGGCAGCTGCCTCCCTCCAGGGCACGCACGTGATCCAAGAGAGCAACCGAGCAGTTACGGTACCTCTACAACCTGGACTCTGAAATGGCATGGTCATTGCCCTTTTCTTTCTCTTCATTAGAAGTGAGCCACTGAGTCCAGCCCACATTCAAAGGAAGGGGAATTACGCTCAACTTTGTGAAGAGAGTGTCAAATAATTTTTGAACATATTTTAAACCACCACATAAAGCAGGTGAGCAGAAGAGTTGAGTTCATCCTCTGCCAGTAACTTATTTTCCCATGTGGGTGGCTTGGGAGCTGCTCTGGGGAACTCCATGCACCTGTGGGTAGAATGTGGTGAAGGGTTGAGATCCAAGAGTTAGTCTGACAACAGTTACTGGGATACGTGACATGTCCTAGGAGTTTGGGGACCTAGGAAAGTTACATGTAAATTTTTGCTGTCACAGAGCTCACAGGCAATGAAACTTTTAATAATAAGCACCATACAATTATCATTGTCCTTTTGAAAGCATTATCTATTGGTGAGACTTCTGCTATTTCTAGAATTATGAAAAATAGGGCAGCTTAAAAAGAGGTGGGCTTATCTGCTGGAGGGTTAGAGCCCTTTCCTTCCACTGGGCCTCAGATTTCTCATATGTAAAGTGGAGAGGGACCCATTCAGTGGGTCTGTACCCTGGCTGCTTGTTGGAGTAACTCAGGGAACTTAAACAAAATACTCTAGAAGTTCTGATTCACTCAGTCTGGGATGAAGTCTGGCTACAGGATCTCCTCAGATGAGAACCACTGGGCTGGCTGATTATGAAGATCTTACAGACTCTGACACTCAGTGGCTCCTAGTGGCAAGCTCTCCTGTTCTGTGGTACAGCGAGGATGCTCAGGTGCAGGTGCCCTTACTGAGAAAGCTAAATCCTGACTCTACCACCTATCCCCACCCTAGTCACACAGAGTGGCCTAAGAAAGTGCAGGGCTACCTTGTGAGTTAATGAGCTCCCTGATGTTAGAATGGCTCAGCCTGGGACCATATCACAGAGATGTTATGGTTGTTACGCCAAGAATTCCTGCACTGGGCAGGTGGGTAGACTAGGCCAGTGGTTCTCAAACTGTAGTCTGCAGAGCAGCATCAGCAGCAGCACCTAGAAGTTTTTTAGCAAGGCTCATTCTGTTATAGAATTCCTTTGGTGCTGCTTCACCAGCCAGAAATCTCTACAGCTGCTGCTGCCTCTGCCTGGGGCCTCACTCCAGCCCACTGGGCTCGCTCCACCTGCTTGGCCTGGCAGGCTGTGCTTGGTTTGTGCCCTGGCCCAGATCCTGTGCCCGCTACAGCTCTGTGCTCAGCTCCTAGCTGGATTGGGCATGCCACGAGCAGCTTCCATGTTGGGCACCAGTGTCTAGATGAGGGGAATGCAGTGATGCCCCAAAACTCAGAGATGCCAGCAATCATGGAGCCCCAAGGGGTGTTACAGCTCTTGCTCAGGAAGTCCCAAGGTCTGAGTCTGCAAGAAAAGTCACAGCTCTTTACTCTTGTAGCTCAGTGAGTGGAAGCATATTACAGCTCTCTTTCTACCATAGTCTGGTGAGTGGGAGCATGTCACAGCTCTTTTCGTTCCTGCTGCCCACAGCTCATTGAGTTCTGGGTTCATGTCCTGTGACCAAGAGGAATGAGGTGCGTGGACACTAGGGAGTGAGTAAGGGAGAGAAGAATTTTATTGATCAACAGAAGGAAAGCTCTCAACTGAAAGAGGGGACCCTGAAAGCAGGTTCTGTCTGTGAGGCTGAATTTGGGGGGTTTATGGGCCTAGAATGAGAGAATGTGTGTTTATTGGTCCATGGGTGGTCTTTGGAAAAAGCACCGTTCGATTGGTTAAAAGGCATCATTCAGAAGGAATCAATCAGTCAGGTGCGGTGGCTCACGCCTGTAGTCCTAGCACTTTGGGAGGCCAAGGTGAGTGGATTGCCTGAGCTCAGGAGTTTGAGACCAGCCTGGGCAACATAATGAAACCCCATCTCTACTAAAAATGCAAAAAATTAGCCAGGCATGGTGGTGTGCACCTGTAGTCCCAGCTACTTGGGAAGCTGAGGCATAAAAATTGTTTGAGCCCAGGAGGTGGAGGTTGCAGTGAGCTGAGACTGCGCCACTGCACTCCAGCCTGGGCAACAGAGCAAGACTCTGTCTCCAAAAAACAAAAAACAGGAAACAAGGAACCAATTGAGAGAGAGGGAGGGTAAGATGGGGATAGAAGTTCTCACTAGTCATGGACTCCATGTGGAACTGGCAGCTCAGTTTTCAGGCTTTAAACTGTCTTTGGATTGTAGGTCAGGTTTCACTGGGGACCCATCCCTGTCTGACTAGGAATTTGTCTCCTGTTGCTATCAATTCTCCCTTCTCTTTACACTGAATCAGAATTTCTGGATCTCTGGGGCTGGAGCCTAACAACCTGGGTTTTACAAACCTTGCAGGTGATCTTGATGCATTTAAAGCTAGAGACACACTGGACTAGAGGACTTCTCAAAGTCCCTCTGACCCTAAGCTTTCCTCTTCACAGCAGTGAATTGGGGGCATAAATGTCTGTCTTTAGGCACAAATGCTTCAGGGCATATTGAGGATTGAGTAAGATCCTGTTCATCATAATTGCTATGCTTTCACTGAAGAGTGCCTGAAGTTTTCTTGTTTCTTGAGGACTGATGCTTGCTGGGAGTTCAACTGGGAGAGATTTCTGGATAAAAACCAATGTGTTTATCGTCCTTAAGCATCTAAATACCATTTGCTACTTTACAGCATGTCTTAGCTGCTGCTTGCTACAGCCAGGGAGTCTGTCCAAGCCCTTTATGTCTCTTCTCTATTAAAGAAGAATCACACAGACCTATGGGATGTTCTGGGGTTATGGTGGAGGAATCAAATCAGAGAGTGCAAATCCTAATTTCCCATCCACTTCGTGTACCCCTGGCAGTGACCGGACATGAGGCTCGATGAACTGCGGAACTAAGCCTCTAGGGCATGTCTCATGTTCTTAAAAAAAAGCCAAAAACAAAAACAACAGATCCTCTTTTTATAACTTTAGCAATGCAGCCTCCTGAAATTGAAGATAGTGAAAATATGAGAGTGTTTGAACTCTGCATGATGTATGAATTGTGTATTGTTCCCTAGCTATAGACTGTGTCCCCAACTCTTGCTAGCCACCTTGCAGTGTTTGTCCTTGTGGCACATGTTACAAACCCAGGTAAGAATAAGCCTTAGTTAAGCACTAGTTCTCTCTACCGCCTATGACAGAAGAATCTTGACTGTACTTGTCAGTTGGAGTCATCTATTCCTTGTATTTATCTTTAATAATCACTGAAGGAGTTCATTTAATTCAGGAGCTTACAAGGATAACAAAAGAATTGGATGACAATGACTAGCATGAAACCAAGAGACTGACCTGCACACAAAATGCTAGTCAACATAAACTGTGAATATTGACTACAAACTACAAATATCAGTAACGTTAACTCCGGACTCTCCTATTCAAGGAGCTGATGATACCCACAGCCTTGCATAACTGAAGGAAATGGCTTTGTTTGGTTCCTGTATAAATGTTTCTTGTCCATCATTTGATTCTGTGTTGGAAACGTCATTTTCCTATGTAAAAAAGAAATTGTATTATAATGCTAAATTACGCTAAGTTTCTGCCTGGTGTTTTTAGGTTCTCAATCTATAGGATCACTTAGGATGCTTTAAAAATAATAAAGATGCTTGGGTGTCAGCCCCAGAGGTTCTGATTTAATTGGTCATGGATGTGGTCCACAGGCCAGCTGGACTGGCATTTTAAAAATCTAGCCCTGTGGTTGTAATGTGCAATTTGGGCTGTGAACCACTGGCTTAGAGTTTTCATCAATTGCATTTCTATGATCTTTGATATGAATGTCGCTAATTTGCTACTATACACATTCATCCAAAGCTGACCCATGAGGATGTTCCCTGTCCTCCAATGTGTGCTCTGCTAAGTGCCAGGTGGGGCCTCTACCTCTCTCTTTCCCTCTTTCCTGTCCTCTCTTTTAGCTGCGTGTTTGACAGTGGGGTAGGTAATATATCAACATGTCTGGTTTTTTCTACAGAGAATGTTAAAGTTGCATGCACCTGCAAGTCCCCCATAATGTGCAAAAATATGAGTATGACCTTGCCTATGTTCTAATTCAGACTGTGCCCTGGGGTACTATTCTAGCATCAATGTCTACTTACACTAAGGCTATACTTGATCAATAAGGGGCTTGGTAAGTAGATATATTAGTCCGCTCTCATGCTGCTATAAAGAACTGTCCAAGACTGGGTAATTTATAAAGAAAAGAGGTTTAATTGACTTACAGTTCCACAGGGCTTGGGAAGCCTCAGGAAACTTATAGCAGAAGGTAAACCAAACGTGTCCTTCTTCACATGGTGGTAGGAAGGAGAAGTGCTGAGCAAAGGGGGAAAAGCCCCATCAGATCTCGTGAGAACTCACTCACTGTCACAAGAACAGCATGGGGGTTACTGCCCCCATGATTCAATTATCTCCCACTGGGTCCGTCCCATGACACATGGGGATTATGGGAGCTACAATTCAAGATGAGATTTGGGTGGGAACATAGCCAAACCATATTACTGGGTGTGACCATTTCAGTAATGACCCATTATCATTAGTGGAAAAACAAGGTGAGGATACCTGCTCTGTACAGGGACATCTTATATCCATTCATAAGGAACTTGAATTATTTACAATGTTTGCACAAAAGAGGCTTTTAAAATTTAATTTATGACTTTCTGTGTCAGAAAACAATTTCTGAGCAACTTTCTAATTGACATTAGTTTGTCAAAGCTATGTGATTTGGCTAGCTCAACTTAGCTAAGAGACCTTCAGTATTACCAGTATCACTGATTTTGAACAAAGTATTCTGAGAGAGACATCCTATAAAAATGCAAATTATAAGGGGGTAGGGTCACCAAAAAATTAAAGTGGAAAATTACCTTCTTCTGCTTGAGGATAACAGATCTAAAAGTATTTGAGTTCTTGGTGCTGAAGTGCTGAAAACTGTTAGACGTAGAGTCAGCCAGCCTGGGTGTGAATTCCAGCCATGCATTTATTTACTAGGTACATAGAGTTGGGCAGAAAACGTAATGTATTTAGGCCTCAGAGTCCTCATCTGCAAATGTGGAGTAATAATGATATAACTTTTATGAGGAGAAAATAAGATAATCCATATAAAACACTTGGAGAACTGCTTAGCTCATGGTAAGCTCCAAGTGTACATTAGCCCTTTTTATGGATGTATTTGTTTTCTTTCTATTGTTACCTGTGTAGAAAATAAAAAAGGGTCTTTTTTCCTACTGATCCAGGGCAAGACCTCAAAATGTTCTGAAAACAGTCACTCCAGGCAAATACTTTCATATATGCTTGGTAATATTAAAGACATTCTTCAATTTTCATTTAATCTTTACTTTTAGGATTTTGGGGGCTCTGATTTATATACCATTGCCATCTTGTGGTGACACCTTCAAATTGCAGGGTTTTTTAGAGGGATGGATTTTTTTAAGGTTTCAATCTGAGAAAATAAAATTATGAAATGACAGCTGGTAAAAAACAATTTCATATTTTTCAAAGCTCATTAACATACTCTACCTTATTTGATTACTACAAGAAGTCTGTAGAGTAGGTGTTATTATCTCTATCATATAAATGAGAATCAGGCAGAAGAGATTGCTGTGGCCTGAATGTGTCCCCTCCAAATTCGTATGTTGAAGTCTAATCACCAGTGTGATAGAATTAAGACATGGGGCCTTTGGGAGATATTAATAATTAGGTCTTGAATGGGATTCGTGCCCTTATAAGAAAGGCCCAAGGTAGCTTGTTTGCGCCTTCCACTGTGAGAGGACACAGCTAGAACACGCCATCTGCAAGGAAGGGAACCCTCACAGACACCGAATTTGCCAGTGCCTTGATTTCAGACCTCCCAGCCTCCAAAACGGTTAGAAATAAATTTATGTTGTTTATAAGCTTCCTAAAGTTTTTGTTGTGCAGCCCAAATGGAGTAAGACAGGGAGGGATTAAATGTCTTGTCCAAAGTTTGGGGTGACTCAAAAGGGCAAGAGTCAGAGCTGGAGCCTAGGCCTCCTAGGTCTCCACCACCAGTCCTTTTCTGACATCCCACTAGGGGCAGCCCCTCCATGAAGGTGTGGTAGGTGCTTCAGTAGGAGCACATTAAAGACTAACTTCCCAAGACTGCTGCTGGATAAGAGATTTTAGCTAATTACTTCACAGCAGAGTTTGGAATTCTCTGTCTAGATGGTCGATGATATTGTTTCTTTCTTTCTTTCTTTTTTGAGATGGAGTCTTGCTTCATTGCCCAGGCTGGAGTGCAGTGGCGCAATCTCAGCTCATTGCAACTTCTGCCTCCTGAGTTCAAGTGATTCTCCTGCCTCAGCTTCCCAAGTAGCTGGGATTACAGGCGCCCACCACCACGCCCAGCTAATTTTTGTATATTTTTAGTAGAGACGGGGTTTCACCATGTTGGCCAGGCTGGTCTTGAACTCTTGACCTCACGTGATCCAACCACCTCAGCCTCCCAAAGTGCTGGGATTACAGGCATGAGCTACCATGCCTGGCCTCAATGATGTTGTTTATGCCAGTATTTCTCAGTGTCTTTTTTGTCGTGGTAGAACGAAGAGGCATTGCTATGTAACAAACCACCCCAAAACTTGGTGCCTTAAAATAACAATGATTTATTATTTCTCATAATTTTGTAATTTGGGCAGTGCTGGGAAGGGCAATTCTTCCGCTCCATGTGGCATCAAATGGGGTTGCTCATTTGGCTGCTGTCAGCTGCTGACTGGGTTGGGCTGGGCCAGAAGGACCGAGAAGGCTTTGCTGTCATGTCTCACAGCTCTGTGCTTCCCCTTGTAACCTCTCTCTGTGTCTAGCTTGGGCTTCCTCACAGCATGGTGGTCTCTGGGTAGTTGGACATCTTTCATAGAGACTGGCTTCACAGGGCAGAAGGAGATGTTGCTAGTTTTCTTAAGACCCTGGGCTCAAAAGCCCCAGAATGAGCATCATTTCTAGCACCTTCTATTGGTCAAAGCAATTAACAAGACCAGCCCAGATTCACAGGGAGGTGAAATAGACTCCATCTTTGTTTGTTTGTTTGTTTGTTTGTTTGAGAAAGGGTCACACTCCGGTTGTCCAGGCTGACCAGTGGTGCTATCTCAGCTCACTGCAGCCTCAACTTTCCAGGCTCAGGTGATTCTCTCACCTCAACCTTCCAAGTAGCTGGGAATACAGGCACAAGCCACCATGCCCAGCTAATTTTTTGTATTTTTAGTAAAGATGGGGTTTCACCATGTTGCCCAGGCTGGTCTTGAACTCCTGGGCTCAGGAGATCCGCCTGCTTCAGCCTCCCAAAGTGCTGGGATTATAGGTGTGAGCCACTGCACCTGGCTGTTAGACTCCACCTCTTAATGTGAGGGGAGATGTGAACATACGGTAATGGGAAGAACTGTTGGCAGCCATGTTAGGAGTCTGTCTACCAAAATAACATTCGTGTGTCCACTTGCTAAGAGAAACTCAGACTTTTTTACTAGCATGTAGCATCCACAGATAAAAGAAGACCCTGTTAAACCCATCAAGTATGCATGATGGATTTTTTAAAATTCAGGAAGAGCAAGTTCAATCCAAGGTGAAAATATGGTTGAGAAACAGCTCTGGTATGTGGGTCCTTGGCTGTTGACAGTCTAGGTCCACATTTGGGCTCCTTTCTGGGACTGCCCATAGCTTCAATAATCATGGCCCTGGTCCTAAAGATTATTTGGTGTATCTAACCCAAACTCAATTCATACAGGCATTTATGGATACAGAAAAAACTTGGAGAAATGACCAAAAAATTAGCCCATTAGATGGTATAAAAAATATTAACTCTAAATGCATGACCGTGGTGTATCTAGAACATTTTGAAGGCAAATTATGGTTTAAATCTAAATAATCTGGTCAAAGAGGCACTTCACCAATTGGCTGTGGCTAGAAATGGTTCTCTTTCAGTTTCAGTCCATCCATCCAACCACATTCTCACTTCCTGAGCATGCTTTTGTTAGCTCTTAATTGCGCTGAGAGAATTGGGTACAAGAGTTCAAATTGTAATTAACAGAAAATTCACAGCTGGAGCTTCCATTGTCCTGTGCGTTTAGTTAGTCCTCTCACCTGCAAATTTGCATGGCCAATATATTTATGTAGCTCTTTATTGTTTCCAGAGAACTTTCAGATGCATCATTATAGTTAATTTTCATGGCAACTCCATAAGATAACACTGCATAAGATTGCTTCCCTGCAAAAAGAAGGAAACTGAAGTCCAGGATGTTAAGAACTTGATTGAGAAATGGCAAATCCAGATCCAGTTCCTCTATTTCAGTGTTTCTCCCTGTCTTCCACATTTTTCAGCCTATAATAGGCCTATCTTGATGCCCAGGGCAGGCTGACTAGCTGTGATGAGGAAGGAGCAGTTCTTGGGAATAAAGCCTCTGTCAGTAGCTTAATAATGGCCTTGGTCATGAAGGTAAGATGCAGAGATACACGTTTTTTTTAATTGAATTTCAGTTAACGGTGTAAAAACATACTATTTCTAGCCAACTGAGGGACTACCTAGGAAATATGTTTTTACCCAACCCCGATAGTGACTTTCTCCTTGGAGGAGGATTTGAGCTCATTCACTCCTGGACCTGAGCATCATGTAGGAGAGAGATAAGTCCAGCAGGAGCTCAGCTGCTGAAGCACTTCCATGACTGGAAGCACTTGGATCAGAGCTGATCAGAAGGTGGACCTGTCAGTCCAGCTCACCACACCTTATACAAGTTAATGAGGAACCTTTCTCAATAGCAATTAATGAGCTTTACTGCTGTGCTAAAATTAGAGCTGAAAGGTAAACACAGATATATCACTGGAATGGAATAATAATGTTATATATATGCAAAAATTTGAGTGTGCATTAGCAATTCTGTTGCCCTTGGAGTTCATCAAAGCCCTAATATGAGCTGTGCAGAGACAGAGGGACAATGCATTCTGCTTCGCCAGGGACAGTCTCAGTGCAGCTTGTCGTCCTTACATAATTACTATGTCCCTTTTCACTCTCATAAGTGTTCTGCTTGGCTGGTAAATCATACAGTCTCCCAAAGCACAGAGCTCAGCATATCAGACATTTAGGAAAGGTGAGTTCTCTTCCTTGACAAGTCAATAATATCTGCTGGGAAATAGCCACACAAGCTGTGCATTTTGTCCATTTAAGGAACCTATTCTTGACAGTAGAAGTTGAAATCAGGACATTTTCCTCAATGAAGGTCTTCTTTTCAAACGTGATAATGCTTATTCAAATTCATATTGGCACAATAATTGGCCTGACTTCTGCAGGCTTTGGATTCAGTTGAGCAAATGAGGAAAGGGGTCTCTGGTTCTTCATGCATAAATCAGTAAAATCATCATCACTAATATTGTCTCTAACTTAGTAAATTATTTCTTCTTGTACATGTTTATTTTCTCTCACAGCAACCCTATTAAGTGGGGCAGTCTCAGGGACCAGAGATGTAACAGAAGTTTAGGAATAGGCTTAAGATCCACAACTAATTAGAGAATATCACTGAAACTGGGACCTGGGCCTCCCACCTTTTCATTCTACGTTCTTCCATCAATCCTGCCTCTTGTAGATGTTCCCAACAGCTGTATCTTGCAGTATCTATGTTGACTTAAGACTTTTTTTTAGCACCAGTAAAACTAATGAAGAATTAGCATGCTGACCGAGGTGATGGTGCAGAATTGGCTTACTCTAAAACGTGCATTGTTGCCAGTTTATTCATCTAGTGTGGCCGAGGGGCAACCTCATGAAACAAGACTTATATTTGTTTAGTGCATTTATGGTTTACAAAATGTTTTCTTTGCAGTGTCTGTTTGTGGCATCTGCTTGAAGCATTGGGAGTGTAAGGCACAGGTAAGCAGTAGAGGTCTTGCTATCACCATTCTTTGCCTAACAGAGGAGGAGAGAGGCTCAGGAAGATTAAGTGAATTGCTCAAGGTCACATATTTAGTAAATGCAAGAACGTGGCTAAAGGCCATGTACTTCTGCTATCTGGTCTGCCAAAGGGTCCTCTTTCCTGATTTCAAGGGGCTTCTCTACCATGCTGTGAAATTTGATTCTAGGGCCCGCAGGGTTCATCATAAGCACCTCATGAAGTACTGAGCTGACTCCTCTACGAAGGGGGACTAGTATGGTCTCTGACTGCTGCAGTGGTTAAAAATGAAGCAGCTTTGTACATGGCATTGACTATTTTAATGGCCAGAAAGACCAAAAAGTCCTGGGAAGTTAATTAAGGAGCTCATTTTTGAATGGAGCCAAGCTGGCAGAAGGCAATTAGAGACAGGGAAAGGACTTAGGAATGAAAGTGTTTTGAAAGCTTGTAGACCTTGCCTGTCATGAGTAAGAAATGAGATTGGGAACTCTAGAGGCTCACGGAGGTTAAAGAAGATAAAGAAACAGCCAGAAGAGGGTTCAAGGACATGCCAAACCTCCTTCTATTGGGAAACTGTGCTGGTTCCTTATTTGAAGCAGGGGGTACTTGAGGGGCAAGGAGTTTTTGACAAATAAAAATCTATAAAGAACAGGGCTCGAGGAGAAACAGTCACTGATGTGGAATTGAGGACACAAAAATACTCACTTTCTCTCTGTTAGAACAAAGCCATTCCCCCTCGCTAGGATCTTTGATAGATCTCAATAAGAGAATCAAAGACACTAGGCCCTCAGCCCAGCAGAAGCAGCCAACTCACGTGAAACAATTAATTACAACCCCCCGCTTGGTGTCTGTCTGCTTTCTTTCTGGCTTATTTTCTATCAACCTTGTGTGACTGAAGGCACAGACTGATGTAGATTTCCCATGGGAAAATTTATTGATTGATCAAAGTAAGAATGTATTGACTGATGGAAGGGAGAAGGCTGTCATGTCTGTTGCTTTTTGTTCATGACTTTTAAAGAAGTTGACTTAGAATCGTTGGATCTTAGAATTGAAAAAAGGAACCTTAGGGGCTGTGTAGTCCAACTTTTCATCTAATGCAGGTAGGTACCCAAATAGAGGACAATTCAGACAATTTTGGAACACTCAGAGAGTTAAAACTTAGCATCTCGCAGCATTGTCCATTTGAATTCTAAACTCTTTACCTGTTAACCATAATATAGCACCTATTGTGTAGTGGGCACTGGTGTGAGTCCTTTACAATCACTAAGTCATTCGTCCCACACTAATTTTATCCCTATTTTACAAATGAAAAAATTGAGACATGGAGAGGTTAAGTGACTTGCCTGAGGCCACACAGCTAGTAAGCGACAGAGATGGGACTGGAACACAGGCAACCAGTCTCCAAACTGTGCACTTAATTACCAGCTTTGTTGTCTCTCTGATAAGACATCTCTAGTAATTAAGATTTTTTTCCTTTCTTATTTTGCGTCATCAAAATTGGCCCCTTGCAATTTCTACCCTAGAGTTTTTCATGTCATGATTCATCCATTATTGTCAGACACATCATTGTGTCTTCCCATCGTCTTTCCATCTGCAGGCTGGCAATGCTTAGTTCTCCCAACAGTTTCTCATGTGGCATGATTTCCATCCTCCAGATGCTTCCTCTGGCTGTGAAAAACACCTGAGATTTACAGTCAGCCCTACCTGGGCTGGAGTCCCAGCTTCCCTACTTCCTAGCTGTGTATGCTTCAGCAGATAACCCGCAGTCTTTCTGAGCAGAGAGTCCTCTATTTGTGAAGTGGAACGAATCCTAAACTCCCTGGCTCATTGTGAAGAATAAGCAAAGGGCAGGACTTGTAGTGTGAGCTCCATAAAAGGGAATTATTACTGTTGTTGTTATAAGCAATGACAACTAAATCCACTCCCCTAAAAGGACCTATAGATTCATGCAGTCCCAATAAAAACCCTGGAAGGCTAATTTGAAGAAATTGACAAGCTGATTCTAAAATTTGTATGAACATGCACAAGATTCAAAATAGCAAAACAATATTGAAAAAGAAAAATGTTAGAGGACTCACACTACCTGAGTCAGGGTTCTCCAGAGGGACAGAATTAATAGGATATATATATATGAAAGGGAGTGTATTAGGGAGAATTGGCTCACACAATCACAAGGCGAAGTCCCACGACAAACTGTCTGCAAGGTGGGGAAGAAAGAAGCTAGTAGTGGCTCAGTCTGAGTCCATTCAAAAGCAGGGAAGCTGATAGTGCAGTCTTCAGTCTGTGGCCAAAGGCCCAAGAGACCCTGGCAAACCACTGGTGTAACTCCAAAAGTCCAAAGGCTGAAGAGCCTGGAGTCTGATGTCCAAGGGCAGGAGGAATGGAAGGAGGCATCCAGCATGGGAGAAAGATGAAAGCCAGAAGACTCAGCAAGCCAGCTTATGCCATCTTCTTCTGCCTGCTTTATTCTAGCCGCTCTGGCAGCCAATTGCATGGTGCCCACCCACACTGAGGGTGGGTCTTCCTCTCCCAGTGCACTGACTCAAATGTCAGTCTCCTCTGGCAACACCCTCACAGACACACCCAGAAACAATACTTTACCAACTCTAGGCATCGTTCAATCCAATCAAGTTGACACCTAATATTAACCATCACAGCTGCAGTAATAAAGATAGTATAAAGATAGACAAATAGATCAATGAAACAGAAAAGAGGGTCTAGAAACAGACCCATACATCTACAGTCAATTGATTTTTGACAGACACAGTTGATTCGACAGGAAAGGCCTTTATCAGGTGGTGCTAGAAAAAAATGGATATTAATCTGTAAATAAAACAATCCTTGATCCTACCTAGCTCTGTACACATCAAAACTAATTTGAGATAGTTCATAAGCTTCATGTAAAAGTAAAACAAAAAGCTTGAAGAAAACAAAGCAGAATATTTTTAAGATTTTTGATTAGAGATTAGGGTACAAAAAGTACAAATCATAAAAGAAAATAAGATAAATTAGAATTTATCAAAACCAGATATGTCTCTTCATGAAGAGCTGTTATTAAGAAAATTAATAGGCAATCCATAGGCTAGGAGGAAATATTTGTAATACATAAAAATCAGGCCTTAAAATGAAATATTTGAAGAACTCCTACTAATCAATAATAAAAGATGAACCACTCAGTGAAAAACGTGGCAAAAGACTTGAAAAGACATTTGATCTACAAATGGCCAGTCAAGGATTTAACATCATTTGTCATAAGGGAAATATAAATGAAAACCACAATGGGATACTATTCACAGCCACTAGAATAGCTAAAATCAGAAAGACTGGCAACGCCGGATGTTGGCAAGGATATGGAATGACTGGAACACTTCTAGAGTACTGGTGGGAGTATAAAGTGATACAATTATCTTAGAGAACTGTTTGGCAGTTCTTATAAGGTTAAACATACATACCCTATGACCCAACCAATTTACTCTTAGCTACACAAGAGAAATGAAAACATGTCCATAAAATGACTCATATGAGAATGTTTATAGCAGCTTATTCATAATAATCCCAAGTTGAAATCAACCCAAAGTTCCGTGAAAGCAGAATGGATAAACAAACTGTGGTATGATTTTGAAAAATGGAATAATACTCAGCAATACAAAGGATTAAAAACCCAAGATATGCAAAATACTCTCCAAAACATAATAGTGAATGAAAAATCCAGGAAAAAAAACATACCTTCCAAATGATTCTATTTACAAGAAGTTCAAGAACAAACGAAACTAATAGAGTGGTAGAAATCAGAACCGTCATTGCCTTTGGCGAGGGTGGGTGGGAATTGACTGGAAGAGGGCATGAGGAAGCTTTCTGGGGTAACAGACACATTCTATATCTTGATTGTGGTGATGGTCATATGGGTAGACACAGTCTTCAAGACTCATTAAATTGAACACTTAAGATCTGGGAAAATTCTACCTACATGTTAAGAGATAAATGGTAACATGTGAAATAGAAGATATTATGACTTATTATGAACAGTGACTACAGTGGTTTTTTATTCTCATGATTTGAACTTTCTGCTTCTATTAATGTAGACTGAAATTACGTTAGCTGTGTTTTTCTTTTTTGGCAGCTTCATCACACGCTTTCCATTTATTGTATTTGTGGCTAATGGTAACTGCCAAGTTTCTCTTCTTTTTAGACGTGAATTACTGCCAGGCAGGGCTCCTTTATGAAATACCTGCTTCGTTTGTCTCAGTGGGTGTCTATATGCAGGCCTTGAAGGAATGAATAGAACTCAGATAAACAAAGGTGGGATTTCTGAAAGGAGTAATGCTGTAAATAATAAGAACAGATTCCCATTAAATAGTACTCAGCGCTGGGAGCTTTTCTAGGGCTTCACACATGTTCACCCATTCAATTCTCACAACTCCATGGATAGGTGCTATTGTCATCTGCATTTTCTCCATGGGCTGACTTGAGGTACAGTGAGGTTAAATGACTTGTCCAAGGTTATATGGCCAGTAAGGGGTGCGGGTAGAGCTGGAGTTTGAGTCCTGGCAGCTCTGATGCCAAAATCTGTGCTTCTTCCGCCTGTGCTATGTTATGCCTGGCCCCTGGTTTGCTTCTTCTGTTTGATGTGTTGACTGTAATTGACCTGGGATTTGATCTGTCTCTGTTTAATCCTCTTACAATAGCATGAGCCTAGGTCACTCCCCTAAGGAACATCACACCCAGAGCATTTTATGAATCCTTCATGAGAATTCTCTTGTGGGAGAACCTGTTTATGAAGGAACAACACTGGGTTCATTAGAAGAGTGGCCCTGATGAGCTCCAGACCTCATTACAGGTCCAGCACAGTCCTCTCTGCAGTCTCTCTTCGTGCACCTAAGTGCAAAGAATTCCTTAAATAGCATCCATTGGCCATAAGGTGCATGATACTATTCTATGTGTCCACCAAAATCAACATCAGTGGTATAATGTCAGATAAGGGAAGCACTGCTTGGTAGCAATTCATGCCCAAAAGGAAGAGAAACTTGGCCATTATCATTAGCCATCGATTCTGTAAATGACAAGAGTGTGATGAGGCTGTTAAACACAAGATCAAAACCAAACAAAACTTCACACAGTCTCAGCCCATGTTAATGGAAGTAGAAAGTTGAAATCATGGGAGTAAACAGCTCTACTGCACTCATTACTGTTTCGAGTAAATCTTAGCATGTTCAATGTCAGGTGTCATTATTTTTTAACCTGTAGGTAGAATTTGCACAGATCTTAAGTGTTCAATTTAAAAGCACAGATTTTGGCATCGGATCTTAAGTGTTATGACAATTGCATTTACCCATATAACCATTACCCCAGTTAAGATATAGAATGTTTCTGTTATCCCTAAAAGTTTTGTCATGTCCCCTTTCTGTCAATTCCCATTCACCCCAATGAAAAGTATATGTTGATCCCTAAAGAAAAGAAGCCTTCTGGACCAGATTGGGATTTTTCTTTACTAACCTTTACTAAGCACTTTGTACATGTCACAAACCCACAGGAAAGGTCTCTTGGAATTGGGTGGCATAGTCTGGAGACAGCTTGTTGCAGAGACAGATCCAGAGATATTGCCAACTGGAAACACTAAAAGCTAGTTTCCACTCCCAGAGGCCAGTCCTGAATGATGCTCACCTGTCTCTAAAATCATGACTCTGTCCTGCTCATCTTGTTTCTACACTAGTGGCCCCAGGGAGTCTTGCTAGATCAAAACATAGGTTTCTGGTTTTACATCCCAAAGAAAGCTGCCATGAGCATGTAATTAACTAGAAAGTTCCAGGTGATGATTGATAAATCTTATTTAGACCTTTACAGTGATCTACTTTCTTAGTGGCCTGTGTCAAATTGGCTTTGGTGGCTACCCTTGAGTTGCTGTAAGTGGGACAGAAAGAAGACATCGATCATGTTGGACCAGGAGGCACCCCCAGGACATAGCATAGTGTTAGATATGGGGGAAATGCCTAATATATGTGCTTGTTTGAGAAACCATACCTAGATTATCTCTGGGGCTCCAGCATAGTTCAGCTGTGTATAGACACTTCTTTGGGCTGCAAAATCCTCATTTGAAAATTGAGATTAATGCCATCTCTCTATCGCAAGATGATGGAGAAAGTTAAATGAGATATTAAGTAGTTAGAGCTCTGAAAATATATAAAAGTGGCACAGCATTAGGAAGGATCACATATTAAAGCATCTCTATCTCCTTGAAGAAGCTGAGCTGGGGGGAAAAACAAGTAGTGAGATTTGGGACGATGAAACAACTTTTTTAGTCCCTCTGTGTTTAAAAATTCACTCTTACACATTCATCCTTTTGGGTTTTAAAAGCTTCCTGGGCCTTCACGGCCCCTCCAACCACCACCACAACACCCCTTTCTTCCCAGCTAAAACCTCCAAGATATGTTAGACCTTAAAACTTGATCTTCTGAATGGAGTCAGCTGGGTTTAATATTAGATACCTACTGCATGCCAAGCACTGTGAAGGTAATAAAAATAAGCAAGAAATAGTGGCTGTCCTCCAGGAATTTCTAACTCGATCACATCACTTACAACAGGAGAAGAATCCCAGACAAACAGTCCTCCCGCTTCATTCACTAACCAACACTACTGGTCTTCTTACCAGTTTACCTTGATCTGTCTTGTCCCTGCCTTTTCACACATTAAATAATTAATTCTGGAGTTTTCTCTCTACAATAAGCAATGGCCTGGCTAGGAAAAAAAATCATCTCATGAACTTCTAAGAAAAAACAAAAAACAAAATGACTTTGTCTTTTGAAGGAGTCATAAGTATACTATGATTCTCTGTTCTCAGTTTATGGATAGCTTTGGTTTAAAACATGTCCATATGCCTTTATCTTCATAATTCATGCCTTAGGCTGTCCCTTCTTTACAACTAAACTTCACATTTTATTTGGATTTCACTAACTGTTTCATTAATGACCGCTTTCTGTTCCAGGATTCAGTCCAGAGTTTAGCATTGCACTTAGTTGTCATGTCTCCTCCGCTCTGAGATTCTTGGTCTTCCCTTGTTTTTTCATGACTTTGGCAGTCTTGAGGAGCACTAGTCAGATGTCCCTGAAGCTAGGTTTGTCTGATTATTTTTATCATAATTATATTGGGGTTAGTGGGTTTTTGGGGGAAGAAACAACACAGAGGTGAAATGACCCTCTTGTCATGTCATATCAGGGGATACATGATATCCCCATGATTGGTGATGTTAACCTTGATCACTTGGTTAAGGTGTAGTGTTTGCTAGGTTTCTCCCCTCTGAAGTTATTATTTTTCTCTTTCCATACTCTGTTCTTTGGAAGAGAGTCACTAAGTCTAGCACACCTTAAGTTTTACCTCCTGCAGCAGGGTGTATCTGCATGTGTTATTTAGATTAATATGATTTGAACAGAATTAATATTCAGCCTCTCCATACAGCACCACTGAACTTCACACTACAGGTCATTCTCACTGTGTACCTTGAGAACAATAGCTAATTAATCCTAATTAGAAATTATAACAGACTCTCACTAACTCTTACTTCTCTAATCTGTAAATAGAACAGATTTTTAAAAACCCTATCAGTCTTTTTACCTCACTTCTAAGCTAAGATTTATATAGCTAAAAGTGACAATATATGCTTAATCCATGAAATCTATGTCTATGAACATATTTCATTTTTTACTTTTATTATTATTATTATTTTGAGACGGAGTCCCGCTGTCGCCCAGGTTGGAGTACAGGGGTACAATCTCAGCTCACTGCAACCTTTGCCTTTTGGGTTCAAGCAATTTTTGTGCCTCAGCCTCCTAATAGCTGGGAGTAAAGGCATGTGCCACCACACCCGACTAATTTTTTGTATTTTTAGTAGAGGCGGGGTTTTGCCATGTTGCCCAGGCTGGTCTCGAACTCCTGGGCTCAAGCGGTCCACCTCCCTCAGCTTCCCAAAGTGCTGGGTGTGAACCACTGTGCCTGGCCTGCTTTTATTATTTTTAATAGACACATAATAATTAGATACTATAAATGTATTTAAAAGAGGTTATCTGTGGAGCCTCAGCCTGAGTAACTTTCCACAAATGTTTTACTTTGTGTTTTCTGCTTTCCTGAGGAGTATCTAAGTCATTTATAGAGAAATGTGTTTGTGAAAATAGCTTGGATTTTAATCTATATGTTATATTACAACCTCTAAATGGAACATCTTACTCTAAGGGGTGCAAAGCCAATTATTACATGTAATTAGGTAATATCTGCATTCTCAAAAAACCCCAGTCTCCTTATGACTTGGTTTCTAGTAGAACAGGGTTTAGTTTCAGATGCCTTCAATTCTGCTGAGTAGAAGCCACTGTATTTGATATAGTTTGTGTATTCTAATAATTTCCCCGTATGTATATGCATCTATGCTTCACCCCAACCATACTGAATATTTGGAGAGAACAGTCCGCGACTTCCAGCTTTGTCTCCCAGTGACTAGCCTGTGGCATTTGTAGAGTTGTTGGTTGTTTATCCAACATTGATGTGTGCCTTTCCTTCTATCCAACAGAATCCCAATTTATTCAGGAACCTCTCCCCTCTCCCTAACCAGGCATCTCAGGGGAAACTAACCGACACATAGCTCCAGGGGCAGGTCTGATTGGTTGAAGGCATTCCTCCTCCTCATTCATGATTAGCCTCAGAAGGGGCACATGGCCCCAAACAGCCCATGTAAGGAGCTTGCTGGGGGCTTCTGAGAAATTTTTCTTCATCTTAAGACAAAATGACAGGGAGTGGTGAGGTGGCCTCTCTACCTATAGACACTCATGCATAGCCATGACCATCAGAGCCACTAGAGCTGCCCACCTCCAGTCAGGGCACAAAACCAGGAGAATGTCAGGAGAACCACGGACCTGTGCTAAGCTGAGGCTTCCCATTTGTGAAACTGTAATAAATGTACTTTCTGTTTTAAGTTCAGTTTCCTATTACTTGCAGTCAAAGACTTCCTTGGTGATATACATTTATCAATAAGTGTCTTTATTTGATTGATTTTAGTGTCAAAGCACCTCTTAGAAAGAAGAGGATGCTTTTTAAATAGTGGGAAAAAAATCACTAGTTCGCTTTGATTGGGAAAGGAATTTCATCCTAGATAGAAATTTTAAAAAAATATGTGGTTTTTATTCCTGTTCATTCCTTGTTCATAAACTTGCACATTAAATGTTATTTTAAACTTTAGTATTGTTCATGATTTGAAGATAAAATAAAAAAGTGGTGGGCACAATGGCTCACTCCTGTAATCCCAGCACTTTGGAAGGCCGAGGTGGGCAGATTACTTGAGCCCAGGGATTTGCAACCATTCAGGTTTTGAACATAGTAAGACCCTATCTCTGTAAAAAAAAAAAGAAGAAGAAGAAGAAGAAGAAGAAGACAGAGAGAGAGAGAGACATAGTGTGAGACCCTGTTCCTATTTTTAAAAATACAAAAATTAGCTGGGCATGGTGGCACGTGCCTGTGGTCTCAGTTACATGGAAAGCTGAGGTGGGAAGATCGCTGGAGCCTGGGAGGCGGAGGTTGCAGTGAGCCGAGATTGTGCCACTGCACTCCAGCCTGGGTGAGAGAGCAAGACTCTATGTCAAAAAAAAAAAAAAAAGTTAGGGTGCCATTGATTGATCTGTTTTGTCCTAGTGTGAAAATTGCCTGGCTTCTGGAAACCATGAAACAGTATAGATTGTAGCCTCCTCTGAAACACATGCAACTTTCTCTACCCAGAGTTATTTTGTCTCAATTCCTTCCACCCCTCCTTCCACGGCTGCACCACTTCTCTTCCTCTTTCTCTTTTGGGTGTCCTCCTGCAGGTGGTTGTCCGCTGAGCTGTGTCTTCCCAGATGCATGGTCAGCTCCACCTGGGTCTTTTGAATAGGATGCACCTCTCCAGTACTGCAAGCTTCACCTGGCTCTTTCTTGGAGATCCTGTTTGCTGCAGTATAATATCAATTTATGACTATTTTGCTTCTTATTGAGACTCTGTGTGTGATGTCCATAGGTTTTCAAGCCCTGGAATTTCTCACCATGTCCTATCTTTTTCTTGCTGTGGGTCACCGGGCACATTCTGTACTCTTAGTCTTCTTCCTTTGTCATACCTCTTGCCTTCCGTGGCAGCTCATTGCAAGGGCTTTATGAGAATAGCTTTCTTTTCTCATCTCTAGTGGACACTTCATGCTTGTGTTCCCTCCATCCTATGGAAAGGACCCATTATTTTGATATTGCAAACCTTAGCCCAGTAAGTAAATTTCTTTTTTCTCTCCAGTCAACAGCTCAGTATTTCCTAGCTGGTATGATCCAGCTTTATCTCACACATTTTTATAGTGTGTTTCTTAAATTATATTTCTCAGAATATAGTTCCTAAAGGTGTTCTATAGAAATATGATTCCATAGACAATGTAATTTGAGAAATGCCACAGATCTTCCCAGAGAGTCACCATGCATATTAGCAAGTACATCGTAGGTCCCAATAAACCCTGTATAAAGACAACTGTTTAACTTATTTAACTATAATGCCCTCCGCCTCTGCTTCCCCTTTGCCTCCGCACAACAAGGTCTATTCAATGGCCTATGAAACTGATCCAATAGAATTTACCTTTCCCTGAACCCATTTGGGCTTTGCTGCTTCTAAGCCTTTGCTTTTGGGGTTCCTTACTTGGAACATCCTCCCTGGCTATCTTTGTCTATCAGAATGACCAGCCCTGCCCCCTGAGCCTAGCTCAGATGGTGACTGTGTGATACTTTACTTTAAAATATTTCCACATTAAAAAGTGCAGCAGGGGTGTGGGCATAACTGAACTCCAGTCCACAAGGGGTAAGCGCTTAGCATTTGAAATATCCTAATCAGGAATCAACATTCCAGAGGTAGTTATTCAGCATTCTAAGTATGCTTGAAATCTATACCAGAGGGTTTGTAAATTAGCATAAGGTATGTGAGAAATGAATTTTCATTGGTGTGAGGAGTGATGTTCAAGATCAGTGATTGGTTAGAAAGATTGTCTAGGCCACACCCCCTGCATGAAGGAGATACAAGAATCAGCAACCCCATTCCCTGGGTTCAGTACTGTGCTCTAGGCCAACTGCCTGAGGGTCTCAAGGACCCCGCTTCAGGGAAGACCTCTGGTGCCTGAGTCCCCTATAATCCTGGAATATTGCAGCCTCCTCAGATGTTGGGTGTGGGCTGAGGTGTCAGAGGGCCAAGATGGGGACTTCCCTGAGCTACAAAAACTGCTCACATGACTGTGCAGGCTTGCTAATAAATTTCATCCAAGACCTGCTTAAATTGTGTCTTACCTCCTGCTAAGGAGGTAGTGGAGAGGGGCTGCATCACCCTCCACTAATCTGGAGGTTACAGATAGTTACTACAAGAACCTGGCAAGCAGATGTGGTCGGTCAGCAGACAGGTAGTCCCCCATGGGCCATGACCACTGGCCCAGGCCCCTCCCCTGTCATTTCTGTTCTCAAGGTGATGCTGACCAGGGTGAGGAGTCATCAGCCACCCCAGAGCTCAGCCAGCTCCACCAGCTTCCATCTCCCTGGCGTGTCTTCTGTCCCAGAGTCAAAGTGGCTGCATTAGGGACCTATAAGCCACTAAGGTACTTGGTTAAGGGACATCCACATCTCCTCTCAGCCTGTGACCACAACAAAGAGGGGCTCTTGTCATGCCAGTTTCCTGCGTGTGCCCTGCCCTCCTCATCCTCCTAAACTCTCCTATGTCTACACACACACATTATTGGGGTTCCTGCAGGATCCATGCCTATACCAGCAAATGTGACTCTGTCATTCCTTCAGAACCTGATTTTCCACACTAGCCCAATGTCATCAGTCCTGTCTCTGCCTCTGAGTCCACAGCTGCAGAATGGGAATAAAGCAGTATCTCCTCATGGGCCTGTATGTACAAACTAGTTTGTATATACAAAGTCTAGAACACTGCCTGGCATCTTGTAAGCACTTGTTAAGTATTCATTATTCCTTTTATCTTTCTTTCTTCTTAAAAAATTATTATCAAAGCTTTGTCTTAACAGGTGGGTTCATTGTACTGGTGTGAAATGAACAAATTCTGGAGGTTGTAATAGCCTTCTATTAACCAAGATAGATGTCACAAAGAGATAGATATCACAAAGACCATGCACTAATGTTCACTCCTTTACTCATTGGGGCCTTTACTTGGAACTTATTTGCTCTTGGTTTACAAGGAGTTCTAATAAGCTTGATTTGCTTCCTTACTTAACAGAGGATTAGAAAAAGCAAATTAGAAGGAATTTGAGGCAGGCATACCCAAACCATCAAGGAGTGACTGCTGATAGTGAAGAAAGAGTCATAGAAGTATAAGGACAAGACAAAAAAAACAACAACTCAAATTCTGGGATCATTTAGGTAGGAAAAAATAGCCCCATGCCTCAGTACTTCTCAAACCATGCCATTGTTCTAAAGCCTAGGGTAATGGTTGATGTTTATAGTGATGATTTTGAGTTATTGAGAGATTATTAACTGATTTTTAGCATGCTTTGTTTAATGAGGCAGGAAAGTATGTGATATGCTTTAGAACTTCCAACAAAGTGGTGAATGTTAAAGTTTTGATGCTGAGAGTGATCAATCATGCTCTTGTTATTTGTTAAAGCAATTTATATAATTTATATAACATATCCAGTTCTCACTTCATACCAGATAAATAAGGCATCACTTTCCATGGTTAGTAATTTCAAAATACCCCTAATCCATGAGGTATAAGCTTGCTTACTCTTTTAGAAAAACAACTCCCAAATCTGACTCTTGCTAAATCCTAAACAGTTTTATAGATACATGTGAGAACAGAGCGTGTAGAATAATGGATCTGAGAAAGAGACTGATACTTGTAAATAAAGCAGCCCCTTTTCTAAGTTCTATGTTTAACTTCTACTTTTTGTCTTGGTCTAGAAGACCTTATCCACTGTTAGGTTTTGCTGAGTTTGGAGCAGATATATTTTAGTGTGAGGGAAAGAGCATGGGTATTTCACTGCGTTGCTGTGCTCAAGTTTCCCTTGGCTGTTAACAGCTGCCAGTCTCAAGAGTGCAATGGCCTGGAGCAGGGGGCTTTGCCCCACTGGTGACTAGGATGTGATCCGGTCTGGACTCTGACTTGTCTTGTGCAGAGACACATAAATTCGTCAACAGCTAAGGGATTTGAGGCTCTGTAACAAATGATAGTGCAAGAGACAGAGCCTTAAATTATTGAACATATTTCTCTATTAAGGAGCAGAGGGTGCAGGAGGATGGTAGTTACAGCCTGACATTACTGCCATAGACTCTGCCACCTACTGAGCTCTCACTATGTACCAGGCCCTGTGCACACATCAACGCTTTGATGCAGATGCCATCAACCCTACAAGGCAGATGCTTTATATAATGAGGAAACTGAGGCTCAGAGATGTTAAGTGACTTATGTAAAGTCACACAACTAAGTACAGAGGAGATCAAGTTGAAATCCAGATCTGTCTGCCTCTCTGGGCCATGCTTTTAACTACTGGATGGGCACTGGGGAAACATCTTTTCCCTGGGACCAGCTCAGCCTTGGTCTTTGTGCAGAGTAAAGAGGCAGCAGAGGGCTCCCAGGAGGATTCAGGTACTGCTCTGAGGGAGAAATGTCAGGGACAAAGATTTGGATCCATTTGGAAGGGATCTTGAGGAAACATGGGTTATATTACTTCTCCTAGAGGTGGGTCCTCTGCTCTAGGGCCCAACAAAACCAGTCAGCAGTGGAAGCTGCTTCCACCTTGCAAGAGAAACTCTTTATGCCCCTGCTCCTATGGCCAGTGTGTTTGTCCTCAAAAGTTTTTCCAGGGTCACTTCTAATTGGGCAGTTTGCCGATCTCCTTAGATATTCAGTTCAGGCCTGAGGTGGTTTTCATTTGGGATGTCTCTCAGAGGGGCAGTTGAGCTGTCATTTCTTCCAGGGAACAAGAAGCAGGAGGTAGAGGGGAGGAGGACCCATGGCCCAGCCTCCTTCCGGGGCAGGCCTTCCCTAGCAGAGTGCCTGCGCTCGTTCCTCCATACAGCTCACCTGGTTGCCACTCTCCTGCTCCAGCGAACATGGCAGCCTCTGTCCCATGTCTCAGTCTGGTCTCACTTCCTCCTGGATCTTCTTGTTCTTTAGGTTAGTGGCAGTCAGAGGGAAAGATAAGAGATCACGAGCTCAAAGGGGAAGAAGAGTCATGAGGGCAGACTCTGGCTTGGTCCACATGCTTTGGCAAGGCATCCTGAACCACAGGAAAGTCTGGGCTGCAGCAGAAAATAAGGGCTTACATTTCTCATGGAGTCAAAGAAAAAGGAGGTGGCGGGGGCGGGGGCGGCAGAAATAACAGGTATCATGATAAAACAAGAGCACTGCAGAGGGAATGGGAACGTGCCCTGGAGTCAGACAGACATGGGGAGAACCCCGCCTGCCACTGGCTGTGTGATTGTGGACATGGTCTTAGTTTTTGATGGCGATTTGACAGATATAAGCAAAGGAATCCTGGCAAAGAACAGTGGGGGAATATTATAGACCAGGTGAAAGGGGCCAGATTTTTGAGGGTCTTAAGTGTCAAGCAGAGGAGTTGGGATTTTGTCTTTAATACACTAGGGATTTTGTCTTTAATACACTAGTGAGCAGGGATGTTGCCTGTTCAAAGTAGTGCTTGAGTGAGATTAGCCTAGCAATGTTACATACCGTTTACATTCATGCCTGCATCTAGAAAAGTAATGCAGAAATGCTGCCCTATCTATTGGTAGCCTGGGATGACTAACGGTGGTCTTCAGTGCTGTCTACCAAATATTTCTAATTTTCTGCCTTCTGGGAACATAGCATTGCATTTTCCTGTCTGCTTCAAAGTTAGGTGTGACTGTGTGACCTACCTAAACCAAGGCTGGGATTGGCAAACTTTTTCTTAAAGGACTAGGTAGAAAATATTTTCAGCTTATGGGCCATACAGTCTCTTTTGCAACTACTCAACTTTGCTGTTGAAGTACGGAAGCAGTCACAGACACTGTGCAATGGGGCAGGCATAGCTGTGTGGCAGTAAAACTTCATGTAGAAAAACAGGCAGCTGTCCAATGTGTGTGAGCAGAAGTGACACTTTTGGACAGAAGCTCTAAGAGCTGGTGCCCAGTTCACTGCCGCTGCTGTAATCCTGGAGGCACATGTGAAAGTTCAAAGCCTGTGTCAGGCTGGGACCCCGAGTGACTACGTGAGCCGAGTCCCTGTCAATGCATGTTGCACACATAGCGTGGTTAAGAAATAAACCTGGCAGTGTTAAGCCAGTGCGATTTTGATGCTGTTTCTTACTGCAGCATAACCTCTCTCTGCGGAATGATACAGTATCATCTTTGTATGCAAAGCATCACATCACCATTCTCTTAGTCCTCATCATTACAGCTGACATTTAATAAACACTTACTATGTGCCAAATACTAATGGGGCCAGGGGGGAGGGGACTTTACTAACATCATTTCAATAATTCCTTCTCACAACCACACGACATGAGTACTGTGATTATACCCATTTTTGCAGAAAAAGAAAATGGAATTTTCGAGAGGTGAATTAACTTGCTTATGATCTCACAAATGGTTAAGTGGAGGAAGTGGGATATGAGCCCAGATCTTCTCATTCTAAATCTAAAGTTCTTCAGCTCTGTGTATCCTGCCTCAGGTCCAGGCCTTTGGATTTTTTCTTTTATCTCTTGTCCCCTTTGCTACTTTGATCACTGTTCTTGGCTGTGTGTGTTATTTTGACGTGATCCACAGTGGCCCTGTCACAGGGCAAGAATGAAGAATCTTGCTTCCAGAAAAGCACTGCTCTGAGCAGTGGAGGTGAGAGGAAATAGCCTGGAGGGATGAATTGGGTTGGCAGTTCTGAGGCACACAGTAAGAAGACCACGTGGTGATTGGCAGATCCTTAAGAACCGCTCTCAGTCATATACCCATGTATTTCCATCAGTCATCCAAGGCCAGTTGTCATCTTTCCATTCTCAGCCATGTTCATGTCTTTCTTTGACAGGAAAAAATCATTTACATTCTGGAACTGTCTTAAGAAACTGTGCTACTCCCCTTCCTGGCCTGAATAAGCTGTGACTGTCATCTCTGATGGGTTTAAAGACAATTTACCAATCTTGTATTGCAACAGCCTTCATCTATTGGACCCTATAATAAGAAGCCACATAATGAGTTCTTATAATTTGCAAGAGCTACCATTGAAGACACTATCCATTATACTATTTAATATCCCTTACTTAAAGTCTCATTTAATTAATTTTTCTATTTAGTATCATGGAATTTTTTTCAATAAAATTATACCTTTCCCTAATCAAAAATGAGCATTACATAAGCAATTACATTTCCCTTTTTACCTTGCCCGTTGGAAACCAGGATTTACTTGATACTTGAAAATATAACTGTTTTGACTGAGGATCATGGTGGATAATGTTTACTCATTCTCCCCCTGCTCCTCCTTCACCCCTGAGGGTTCAGATATCTGTTTCTGACTTTAAGTTTTAAATGTATAACATTTTATTGTAGGTCACTGAAAATCCTTCTTGGAAGTAGATAAGATGTCAATTATAATTTATAACTTCACTAGGCCATGTGATAGCAAGTCAGTGAGTAGAGTGGAGTTAACATTCCGAGCTTCTGCTTCCCTCATCCTGGTTGAGAGTTCTTGTTGTTTATCATCTAAGAGTGTCGTCCCTCAGTGTGGGATACCTTGAAGACACAGATCCACTTCCTTTTTTTTTACAATGACAACTCAAGGTGTTATCTTTGTTCTAAACTCACTTCATGCAGGGACCAATGATCCAAAAAAGAGATTTTGGGGGCCATCAGATTTGATGAAATTAGTCACAGCAGCAGATGCTTTTTATCAAGCACTTGCTTGCCAGACATTATACTGCCCATTTTGCATGCTGTATTATGTTTACCCCTCCAGCCTGTGAGATATGTCTTCTTTTTAATTTTATTTTATTATTATTATTTTTTAGTATTTATTGATCATTCTTGGGTGTTTCTCACAGAGGGGGATTTGGCAGGGTCATAGGACAATAGTGGAGGGAAGGTCAGCAGATAAACAAGTGAACAAGGGTCTCTGGGTTTCCTGGGCAGAGGACCCTGTGGCCTTCCGAAGTGTTTGTGTCCCTGGGTACTTGAGATTAGGGAGTGGTGATGACTCTTAAGGAGCATGCTGCCTTCAAGCATCTGTTTAACAAAGCACATCTTGCACCACCCTTAATCCATTTAACCCTGAGTGGACACAGCACATGTTTCAGAGAGCAGGGGGTTGGGGGTAAGGTTATAGATTAACAGCATCCCAAGGCAGAAGAATTTTTCTTAGTACAGAACAAAATGTAGTCTCCTATGTCTACTTCTTTCTACACAGACAGCAACAATCTGATTTCTCTATCTTTTCCCCACATTTCCCCCTTTTCTATTCGACAAAACCGCCATCGTCATCATGGCCCGTTCTCAATGAGCTGTTGGGTACACCTCCCACACGGGGTGGCGGCCGGGCAGAGGGGCTCCTCACTTCCCAGAAGGGGCGGCCAGGCAGAGGCGCCCCCCACCTCCCGGGTGGGGAGGCGGCCGGGCGGAGGTGCCCCCCACCTCCCGGACGGGGCGGCTGGCCGGGCAGGGGCTGCCCCCTGCCTCCCTCCCGGACGGGGTGGCGAGATATGTCTTCTTATTGGGCTGGGGAAACTGAGGCTCATGTAGGTAAAGTGACTTGCCACGACGCACAGTCAAGGAGAGGCTCACACAGTCAAGGAGATTTAAACACAGGTGTTTGTGACGAGAACACACTCCTTCTACTTGGCACTATCGATTCTTGATGATGATGATGATGATGTCAGGTACTGTTCTTCTACATGCTAGGTACTATTCTAAGTGCTTGATTGTATTAATGTCCCTATGATAGATTCTGCTACCACCATTTTACCATGGGGAAACCAAGGCACAGAGAGGTTAAGTAACTTGCCATAGGTCACATAGGTAGTAAATGGTGGAGGGAGGATTTGAATCTAGACAGTTTGGCTCTAAGGCCCACTTGTTTGCTATGCTGTACTCTCTTTGGTCATATTGGCCTGTAGATATTATTTTTCAGACAGAAAAATTAAGATCTTGGGTCATGAAGCCTGGATCCTGGTTCCCATTCTGCCAGATACTATGTGCCAAGTAGTACAGATAGGACTTTACCAACATCGCTCCAATAATTCCTTCTCACAACCATATAACATGGGTACTGTTATTATACCCATTTTTGCAGAAAAAGAAAATGGAATTTTGCAAGAGGTGAATTAACTTGTCTACGATCTCGTCACCTCCCTTCTGTACCGACCAGGGTCATGGTTAGAAGACCAGAACCACACCATTTACTTTAGCAGAGTTTAAGGAGGGAGTTGGTTAAACAGGCATGGGAGGCCTACCCTGAGGTAACATAGAGATATAACCACAGGAAGCAGCTGCCACCCCCAAGGCCAAGGGAACAGAGGACAGAAGCTTGGAGAAGTGGGGCTCATAGAACTACAGCTCAGCCTTCAGAGGAGGGACCATCACTTGGCTGGTGTCGGTATCTTAGGTCCTTGCAGGAGGGCCTCCCAGAGCAGAGGCTCAGACCTTGGAGAACTGGGCACTGCCCAGAGGCTGCTGGTACCTCTGAGGGGTATGGTGAGGCTGGTTCTGGGAGTGTGGGAAAATGGGAAACCACAACCAAGTTCAACACCAGGGTGAAGAGCCATCACTGGGTGAGCTGCAGGAGCAGCCCTCCTCCTGCCTTGCAGCCTCCCTCTAGTGCCCCCTGTTGGCAGAAACAACAGAGAGCCAGCTGTCAAGGAGCACTGTGATTTGCAGATTTTCTGATTTCCAGCCCAGTATAATTGAACAGAGACTAGAAGGGATCGTTCAGGGCTGAGAGACAAGAGCTTCATAAATGGTAGACGTTATTCTGCTGCCATTTCTTTATTGATAAAACGATGAGACTGAACAGATGGTGTGCAGGGAGCGAATGATACTCCCATTTACCCCCTCTCCTGGGCTTCTATCACAGCAAAAAGATATAACTGATCAAGTTCTCCTCTCCTTCTCCCCTTTCTCCACTTGACAGTGAGCATCTTGAGGCCTAATATGTTATTTCTCCCAGTAATTGTCTAGTGCAAAGGACAGTTCTTGGTGAGGGCTGCTATTCTATGCTTGAACTATATAACTACCAGATTTGGACATGTACTTAAGTCACCAACTATTTAATGACCACCAAGGGTGTGTCCAGCCCTGGGCCAGGGACTGCAGAGAAGAAGGACATGCTTGAGGCGTTGACTGGCTGTGAATGAACTGACAGTCTTCTTACATGAGTGACATGAACCCAACAAGCAAAGAGCAGGTTCTCACTTACGTGACAAAATGTCTCAAATTTGGGTAGGTTCAGGTAGAGTTTGAGTTCAGGAAAGGGAGCATGATCACATGACTTGGAGTAATTGTTTCTTACCAACCTCCAATATACTCACTTAGAGACACCATTTCTCCAAAAGTATGTGTGCTTGGAAAAGCTATTTTATTCTGCCATCTCTAGAGGCTCCCAGTGTTGTGCCTTCCTTGGCATCTTCTTCCCGTCATGAGCCCAATAATGTGCAACTTCTCATGTTTTAAAAAATTAAGGTGGAAATATCAAGAGAACATTCAGAAGTTACTTGTTCATGGCTGCAGAAAATCTGCAACAGAGAAATCACCTTAGGAGCAGCCCTGGGTGCATCTTCACAGGCCTCCACCAAATGAGTGAGCACAGCTGACCTTTTGCTAGAAGGTGTCGCTGAGCTCCTTATCTAGGCCCAGGCCAGAATGTAACCTTGCAGATAAGATCCCATGGGAGAGCTGCCCATCTCTCTGACAGTGGGAACATTGTTCCCTGGCCTCAGGGAAGGCTTCAGGGAGTCATTTAATGACGTAGCATTTGATCTTCAGGGTTTGCAGAGAAAGATAAAATGGCCCAGAGGAAATGAAAACATTCCTCTGGAGTCACCTGCCCACGTCAGCAAGATGCAGGAACACTGGATTAAACAACTGAGAAGTACTCTGGTGCTTGCTGGATTCTTTGAGATGATCACACCGTTGACATCACTTTCCCTGATCAGAATACTGACTCTTTATGCAGGAATGGGGCTGTTCTTTACATAGAGCCCTCAGGCACACTCCATAATCTTTAAAGATCGAAGTATGAGTTACATAAAACAAACCCCAGGAACCTGAAATGCATAGCTTGACAGAGTTTTCACATGTTTACACTATGTGACCAGATAAGGTCATAGACTATTTCTAGTACCCTAGAAGACTTCTTTAGGCTCCCTCCTAGGAAGCTCTCTTCACCCTCCCATTCTGACCTTAGATTAGTTTTGTCTGATCTTGAATTTTATATTTTATGGATTTTAGAAGAGAATACTCATTTATGTCTGGATCTTTTGCTGAATATTGTACAATTTCATTTTTACTGATGGAGAAACTGGATACAAGTTCAGAGAAGTGTTATGGCCTGAACAAGGTTTTACACCTGCAGTGCTGTAATATTTTCCATTTCACAGCTAATTTGCTATAATCCATATATCCAGCCATGCATACCTCCATTCATCTAAACCTATCATAAGCAATGGCTTTGTGTCAGGGATAATTCTAGGTCTTGGACATATAGATATGAGTATGTCACCCCTACCCTCAGGGAGCTCCCAGTATAGCGGGAGAGAAAGATTTCAGGTGGATAATTAAACAGGACTTGTGAGGGCATAGAACAAGAGGCTGTATATTTATGTGCATACTGAGAGGAGGAATCTGTGACTGGAGGGCTCATCATGGAAGGGATGACATTAGAGCAGAATTGCATTCTTGGACATTTTTCTTGTTTTTTCTTGCCAGCAGGGATGCAAATTCTAAGAAGACAGGATTGGGGTCATCTTCTGTGTACATCCTATAGCACCCTGCAGTCATGGAGCTAGCAGGAAATTATTGCTGAATTCACAGCCTACAACCTTTAAACATTGTGAAATGTCTTCTCTAAGGGCATGAGTAGTACACCTAGAATCTTCTAACTAGACAGAAAGCAGAGAGTGGCAGGTTCCCATCTTGAGTGATTTGATTAGATACTTAGAAAGGCTATAAAGATCTTTGGCAAACAACAATGCCAGTTTCTGCAGAGTTCCTGGTGTGGAACCTTGTAGCCGGAGAAACATAAGGCCCTGGATGAATCTCTGAAAATCGTGTCTGCCAACTTGCTTCCCTAGGTGAAGCAAGTGAGAACTTTTTCAAGACTTTTTTTCATCCTTACAGGACATTAGAAAACACATTGTGGCAAACACATCCTAAGGTGACTTGCAATGAATATAACCCCTTTATAGTAGCCCCCCTGTATAATCCTCTCCCTTGATCATGGCAGATCCTGTGCATCTAACCAATAGAATATGGCAAAAGTAATGGGATGTCACTCCTATGATCATGTTATGTTATAGAAGACTGTCTTAGCAGACAGAAGAGAGTGTCTCTTGTTGGCTTTGAAAAAGCACACAGCCGTGTGTGAGAGGGCCTGTGAAGAGAGCCACATGGCGGGAAGCTGTGTGTGGCCTCTAAGACCTGAGTAGCCTCCAGCCAGTAGTCAGTAAGAAGCTGGGTCCCTAAATCCTACAGCTGCCAGGAAATAAATTCTGCCAACAACCTGAATGAGCTTGGATTCTTCCCCAGGCAAGCCTCCAGATGAGAATGCAGCCCATTTGACACTTTGATTGAAGCCTTGTGACCCCAGAGCAGAGGACCCAACTAAATTGTGTCTACACTCCTTACCCACAGAAACTGGGATATCATTAATATGTGTTGTTTTAAGCTGCTAAATTTATAGTGATTTGTTACAAAGCAATAGATAACTAATACATGCACTTATCTGCAAACACTGATTGTCTCAAAACAATCCTTGTGTGACACATAGTTCTACAGAGATTGTAAGTCTTATATACACCATACATAGGCTGTAGAATAATAACCAATGAATTATTTTTATGATTTGAAGTAGCATTTTACTTTTATACTATTGTGGGCTCTGACTTATCTAGGAAGTAAACCAGGGCATTGCATTGTTTAGGACATAAGTTTAATTGCCCTAAGAGAGACCCTAAATCAGCCCCTTTTCTAACATTTGTAGAGCTCAGGGCAAGAAGACAAATGAATGAAATACCATGTCTAAGTAATTAAAAGTTATAAATTGCTGTTTAATATATTCTATTCAACTATATTGACAATATACCTTTATAATGACATGTGGAAAGCTATGGTCTTGATATCATTGAAAGTTGGCAAAATGTTAAAGGTAATAGAATTTATTATTATGCCTGTTGGGTATTCTGCTAATGGACAATGTTTGGATGAAACAATAAGATATACATATAATTCATAAATTATATATACTATAGCAAATTTTCTTGCCTTCATTGCAGAATAATCCTTAATTAATGTTGCTTTATATAACTAGTGTTCAGTTGTCAGTAAGGACCTAAAAGACTAAAAAATTAAATGTGTGTCAAATTTGAATGAATTACTATCAAAATGTAAATTTAAACTAATAAATCAAAATTAAAACATTCTAAATTAATGTTTTTTAAAATTTTTAAACAGTATTTAAAATATCTAAATATCTAAAATTTAAGATCAAAACACATGAATAATACCAAATTTTAAATTAAAATTTAAATAAGGTTGAAATTGTTACTTAATTTTTAAAACACTTATTTGAATCATATTTTTATAAAAATAAAACCATTTTTAACTCTAGCTTTTCAAGTATATGTAGTTGCCAATATAAAGGATCAGTTTCACCTGTATCAAAATATCCCGTATACCTCATAAATATATACACCTACTACATACCCACAAAAATTAAAAATTTTAAAAAATCAGTTTCACATGTCACACATATTATCTCTAGACCTATCTAGATGTGTATATATTTAAAGGTTACGAATTGTTTAATATTGCAAACTATTCCATAACTTTCATATGTAACTCTTGTGGTTATCACACTACTTCAGTGGTACTGGTAGAATCAAGAATTGGAATATGAATAGAATCAAGAAAATGAGGATTCTTCCCTACTGGGAAGCAATACTTCTTGGTTATTCAGGAATCTGTTACATTGCTGGTCTCTGAGGGAGGAGTTGTTGAGTCAATACTTAAGGGCTGGCACTGCTCAGATTCTCCCTGTACTCTGCGTCTGTCTCTGATGTTGGCGATGTCACAATCCCCAATCTTTCACAACATTTGGACACAGTAGCCTTTTGTTTTGAGGACTAGGGCAAGAGATGTGGAGAAATGTTTCCCTGAAGGCTGAACGTTAGTCACATAAGTGGATGTTCAGGTGCCCACTCGCTCGTGCTGTGTCGGTGCCCAGCACTGGGTGCTGAGCCACTGGGTGCTCATGTGTTCTTTCATAATTGTGTGGGGGGGGAGATCCAGGGCTTCCTGATGAAGGGATCCAGTGCACATGCCCTCTTCTGTCTAAGTTGTGGTGGAAGCTGCAGCCCCGAATATTAGTTGTTTAAACAATTCAGAAATTTACTTCCTTCTCATATAACACTACAGGACAAGCAGTCCACCATGGCACAGCAGTTCCACAGCCTTGGGGACCCAGGCTCCTTCTATCTTGTTGTTCACTTTTCCTGAGATATTGTCCTCATGGGCATGGCTCAGAATGGCTCCCATTGTGCCTGCAGTTTAGCCAGAAGGAAGGAAAAAAGGATGAAAGGCAGGACATGCCCCTCTTTTTCCAGACCTGATCCTGCAGCTGCACACATCAATTCTACACACATCCCGCTGGTCATAAACAGCTGAGAGATGGAGTTTTCCATGGGTGGCCTAGGGTCTAACTAAAAGTTATATTTCTGTGGAAGAAGAGGAGAACACCATTTGGGTGACAACTGGTAATCTCTGCCACAGGTGTATTTTTTAAATATAAATTTGGGATGGATAATGATAATTTAGATTCAAGGATACAAGGTTGCCCAAGTTCAGTTCTGCTTTTTCAGAACAACAGACAGATAGGAAAGAGCTTTGAATGGTTTTAAGCACATTGCAGGCCAGAGGCTACCTGAAAGGTGAAGCTGAGGTCCCTAACTCTTTCAAGATACCTTGGGGAAAAACTGGGTTCAAATCTACAACCAGCCACAAACTAGTAAGGTGACTGAGCCAGTTACAGTACTGCTCTCAGCTCAGTTCTTCTTTTTCCATAAAATGAGGGATTTGGACTAAACTTCTGGTTTACAAACTGGGTTCCAGGGGACCTTAGGATTCCTCAGTGTCACTTCAGGTGTCGGGGACTGGCTTTGAACACTTCTTCCCTGTGTATTTATTTGCCAAAGAAACTCCATTTTGATTGGGTATATGTCTTAAGGGTCTGTGTAAATCTTCCTTTGGGGGGATAAAAGGGTGGGGCTTCTAATGCTACAAAGAAAGTTGAAAGTTGCCTGGACAGTGTGATACCTAGTGGAGGCAGCTTGGCATCACGTCGGATTGCCTGGATTGAAATCCCAGCTCTGCTGCCTAGCTTCTGTGGCACCTCAGGCTGAAGTACTCAACTCTCCTCAGCCTCTGGAATGGGATTTCCTCATCCATAAAATATGGTCATTGTTATTTACTTCTCAGGATTGTCCTGAGGCTTAAATGAAATAATATATTTAAGAGGGCTTGTATTAGGGTTCTCTAAAGGGACAAAACTAATAGGATAGATAAATATATGAGGGGGAGTTTATTAAGGAGTATTGACTCACACGATCACAAGGTGAAGTCCCACAATAGAACATCTGCAGGCTAAGGAGCCAGGAAGCCAGTCCCAGTCCCAAAACCTCAGAAATAGAGAAGCCAACAGTGTAACCTTCGGTCTGTGGCCAAAGGCCTGAGAGCCCCTGGCAGGTCACTGGTGTAAGTCCAAGAGTCCAACAGCTGAAGAACCTGGAGTCTGATGTTCAAGGGCAGGAAGCATCCAACATGAGAGAAAGATGAAGACCAGAACACTCAGCAAGTCTGCTCTTTTCATTCCTGCTTTTATGCTGTCAGCTGATTAGATGGTGCCACCCAGACTGATGGTGGGTCTGCCTTTCCCGGTTCCCTGACTCAAATGTTAATCTCGTCTGGCAACACCCTCATAGACATACCCAGGAACAATACTTTGTATCCTTCAATCCAATCAGGTTGACACAGTATTAACCATCACAAGGCTTAACACATGTCCTGGCATAAAGGACATGTTGAATAAATGGCAATGACTGTTATCATTACCACCACCATCAACTTTATCTCTAAGGCTCCAGCTTTTGGCTGTAAGGCTTTATGTTTCTTTGAATTATTGTGCAAGATGGAGGACCCTTTGATGAGGGAATAATTATTACTGGATTTTTCCCTTTGCTCTTGGATTTTTGCAGGTTTTCTCAAAATAAGGCATAGTAGAGCCAGCCCATTGCAGGTAAAACAATTTGAACAGAAGACATCGGGGTCTGTAATTTCAAAGGCATTATTGAAACAACTTTTTTCTTAACAGAGGAAACAAAATTAATCTTTTAAATCAAGGAGGAAAATTATTTAATTTTAATGCTGCACATGGCAGGAAAATAAAGTGCAAAGTTTACAGCACTTTATTTCCTTCTTACCAGGAAGGAAGAAGGAAAACCCCATGGTATTATGTTTTGTCAAACATGACTTTCCAGGGACTAAACCAGACTTTGATTTTAGACCCCTGTTCATTCTAGTTTGGTAAACCCTTGACAAATTCCAGTCTGTTCCACCCACAGGAGAGGGTCATGTTACCATCTCAGCTGCAGAGCCGATGAGGTGGTTGTACCGACCTGTAGGATCCCAGAGCTGAGACCTGGAGATCATTGATTACAACTCTCTTCATGGGCCAATCAGATGTTATATGAAGAATCAAATGAGAGAAATGTGACAGGCTTCTGATCCTCCCACTCATGATTTAAAATCTTCTCTAGAACATTCTTGTTACAGCTTTACTACTACTTGTAACAAGACCTTAAGCCACCCCTCTTCCATCTCATTTTCTATCTCTGTGACTGTTCTTGCTTATAAAAGTCTTCAGCCTGAGCACCGAATTGATGCTCAGAGTTTATCTAAAGCCACAATCTTCTCCATGTTGTTCTTGACAAATGGTCAGTTCTTCTTCTTGAACATGTCCCATGACAGGGAACTCACTGCTTTATTAGGAATCAGCCGTTCTTTTGGAGGAGAGCTCCAACTTATTTGAAAACATTCTTCTTTTGCCCCAAAACTGGTTTTCTAATATATATCTATCATATGTGTATGTATACACTTAGCCTTTTTTAACCGTCTGGATCAAGCCTACATAAAGTTTAGCCCCCTTCCCCAGGCTGCCTGGCAAATATTTGAAGCTAACCTACCTCCATCTCCAGGCTTAACCTACTGAGCTCTCCCATCATCTCTGATCCCTCATGATAGGTGATCCTTCACCTATCTGCTCATCGACCTCTGGGCTTCCCTGGTATTGTTGAAAGCGTGCTTGTTAAAGTCAGTTCACCCAAACTAGTTACTACGCCCTGTACCTGTTTTTCCATTTCTCCCCATTTTGCTTGTAAAGCTCTACTTGATACCCCCAAATAATAGTTTGATTAATGTTGGAGAAAAGAGGAAGAATATATACAGGCTAAGTTTTATGTCTCTTCATACATTTCTGTATCAACACAGCTTTTAAAAAACAGTTCCACCGTAAAAATGTATATATAAAATCTGGGGTTCACCAAGACCTTCAGGCCTTTTCCAGTGACTATTCCTGCATTTCAGATAAAACTAGGGGTAAACGCTGCATCTTTTATTTGTCTTTACTACATTTCCCTTGGCTTTGAGAATGTTTGTGTTTTTGCATTATCTCTAAAATGTATGAAGGTAATGTTTGTATCTATTTCTATCTTTAGAAATGTTAGAGACCACATGCAATTAGACACCATCTACAAGCTTAATGAGAAAGCACTGGCTTCATTGGTAAAAGCGTGACCATTATTATGGAGTGGGGCAGGTGTTTGAAAGGATGGATCAGGGCAAGTAAGAGCATCCCAAATCTAAAGAGAAAATGCAGACTGTGCCCCCGAGAATACTATCTGAAAGTCAGTATGGTAAACACTCAAGCCCTCCAAGATGCAGGTACCTGGCCCGGGTAACTGCCTTCTATAGAATATCTTTCTACAACCTAGATTGGTTAGAGTCATTACATGCTACTTATGCAAGAAGGTGAATGTAAACTGAGAACTGGTCAAATGTATCATTTTAATTAGGCCGTCTCCCTGCAAAAAGAAAACTATGTGAAAGATCTTTTGTGAAGAGCCAAATTTCTATAACATGTGCCAACCAGAGATTCCAGGCTAAAGGTATAGGAAGTCCTGATATTATATACTGACTAGTCTGCAATTATGAGACTTTTCATCAGGAAAAATTAAGTGATCAGCCATGATTTGTTTTTCTGTGAAGGGTTTACCCAGTACATCAAAGCTCAGTTTAAATTAAAGTGGACCCAGAATCATTTATTTATTTATTTATTTTAGAGACAAGGTCTTTGTTCCCCAGCCTGCAGTGTGGTGATACCACATAGCTCACTGTAACCTTGAACTCCTGGACCCAAGTGATCCTCCAACCTCAGCCTCCCAAGTAACTAGGACTACAAGCATGTGCCACCACACCTGGCTAATTTTTTTGTTTTTATTTTTATTTTTTTAAATAGAGACAGGGTCTCACTGTGTTGCCCAGGCTGGTCTCAAACTCCTGGCCTCAAGCAGTCCTCCCACCTCAGCCTCCCAAAGTGCTGGGATTACAGGCGTGAGCCACCACACTGGGCCTGGACCCAAATGGGCCTTCATCCAGTGAGACAAGCAAATTTCAGTGTCATTGATGACTGCCTCTTTGTTCCTGCGTCTTTTCAGTAAGACTTTCTCAATTCAGAGAGCACATTCACACTCCATGGAAACCTACTCATAATGCTAAACCTCCTTTTAACCATTTCATTCTTTTACCAAAGCTAAGCCAAATTGACTGATGTTTCTGTCCTTTCCCCTCTGCAGTCCTTTCTCTCTGCGGTGCTAGTGAGAGAGGAGGCACAGCCTCATGTGGGTCCACAGGGAGGCTGGCGTAAGTAGAGATGCTGGACTGAGTTACAGAGCTGCCAGCCATGAAACAGAAATAGGATATTGGCTCCCCCAAGGAAATGCAGGCTGTGCAACTTCTTTATTTGGGTTGGCAACAATAGGCATGCACTTTGCTTCTGCTGAGGCCTGATCACTTGCTGAATATTTATTTGTCCCAAAGATTATTTAGCTATCCTCAGGAATCCAGGCTCTCTGGCCAAGTTTTCTCCTTTGGCATGGGTTCCCAGTGGGGAATGTGACTGATCTTTTCTCCCTTCAAAAGGGGCCATAATGACCATCGAGCTGGAAGTGGAAGTGTTATAGGAGAAGAGCAAAATGGGACGCAAGAGGACCCATGACTTGTGAAGACAGCGGCAGAGCTGACTAGAACTTGGATCTCCAAATCCAGTGTTCTTTCCAGAAGGCCAGAATCTCTCAAACTTTCAGGAGCGTATCATTATATGAAGAACTTATCTAATAAAATGCAGATTTTTAGTTCTCCTCATTAGAAATTCTGACGCAGAATCTGCCTGTTTAATGTGTATCTTCATGTGGCCATGAACTGAGATACCATCTCTATGCATGAGATCACTCTGGCCCATCAACATTTACTTTCTGCTTATACTCACCCAGGGATGGGAGTGTTGCCAGACAGTTAAATATGAAAACCATCGTATCTTCTTGCTCATTTTTTAAAAATTATAGCACAGGCCAGGTGCAGTTACTTGTGCCTATAATCCTAACACTTTGGGAGGCCGAGGTGGGAGGATTGCTTGAGGCCAGGAGTTCAAGACCAGCTTGGGCAACATAGTGAGACTCTATCTCTATAAAAATTAAAAATATATATATAGCATAAAGAATATTATAAAAACATTAAAATAAACTTGCAGAAAGAAAAAAAATCCACCCATGGCCCAGAGCTCCATCAAACCATCTATCTACTTTCCCTTCCATGTTTGGAGAGGTTATCCTTGTATTTAGATAACTATCAACCTAATAATTATTTTATCTTATTTTTACTTATTTTGGCCAAGTATCCTCTTTATTATTTGACTTGCTAAGAAACAGGGCCCTTGAATGCTATTAAAGAAGAAAAACAGTGCTTAACTTTATCGATCATTTGCTACATTACTGGGCACTGTGCTCAGGGTTTTATATACATTCACTCATTTAATCCCATCAGCCTTATGAAGAAGGTCCTAGTATCCCTGTTTTCCAGATTAGGAAACTGAGGCTTAGAAAGGATTAATAGCTTGTACCAAATTATAAATCTTCTGACTCCAAAACATATGCTCTTCTTTTCCAAACTGCCTTCTAGACAGCAGACAAAAGACAGAAGATGCTTGGCCTGCAGCTCTTCATCCCCATGAAGAAGGGAGAACTACACAGGAAACAACTAAAGGACAAAAATAACAACTGTTCTTAAGCACAAAAATGTGCCCTAAAGATACATAGTGCTGCAGGGAATGAGAGTGGGGCAATATCTATGTGAGCAGGAAGCCTTAAATACAAGGGAGAAAAATGGGACACGATCCTAATGGCAGAGGCTGCTATTATAGGTTTGGGGCCAGCAGAATTACTTGGTGAGATGAAAAGTCACAGAGAGCCCCAATCCACCACGAAGCCATCCATTTTAGCTGACTCTCCAAACAGACCCTTGGCCAGATCCACTAAACGTTTCAGATTTGACTCTTTCTCTCCAGAGCTGATAATCAGCACAGACAGGATCCCAGATGGTAGGAAAAAGGGGTGACAAGCTAGAGAATCAAGCTCTGAGTAAGTGCAGATGCCACCAGGAGCAAAACTTTTTTCCAGAAATGAAACCTCCATTGTTGCTAGAGAGTTTGAGTTCTAAAAGCTTTGCTTATGATTTCCCTGGAGTTTCTTGAGGGTCTCCCATATCCAAGTATCTGCGATACTTTCTGTCTTCACCATGCATTTGGCACTTAGCATTAGCTAATGCCATCATTTCATGCGCTGCCCATCACCATCGCTCCATGACATTTACTACCTGTGCACTGCACTGTGCCAGGCACAGAAGACATTTGTAAGTCTCTGCCACTGGGTGTGTACAGCCTTTCTGGGTAGACAGGGCACATCTTAATGCCTATTAACAGCCCTTACTGTTCACTGTGATCTCAGTAGACTTTATTATAAGGTGAAGCAGGATGTAGGGCAACCATCGAGAGGAAAAATCAAAAGTGGGTCAGACAGGCAGAGGAGGGAGAAGCCCTGAGGTGGTGATGGGGTTTTCAACCATGTATTTTTTAGGGGCCTGGCCTGGGGCATCACACGTGCCGGTGGGTTCCCTAGGAAGCAGAGTCTGCGCCAAGATTAACTTGAAGGGCATTTGTTATTCCAAGGGGTGCTTCTGGGGTTAAGGCTTGGGAAAGGGGGAAGAGGGAAGCAGGGTTGAAGGGTGGCTGGGCTGCAGGCACAGTGTTAGCTTCCTCTGATGCGTGGGGACTTCTGCAGCCAAAAAGGTCCTTTAGAGTTGCCCCTAGTTGGAGGCCCTTTGTACTTTCCTATCCTTGGCTGCGGGCTGCCCTGGACAGGAGGTGTGAACCCTGGCCAGGTGACTCCGTTCAGCCAAGTCAGTCCTTGGAGGGGGCTGCCACTGAGTCTGCTGACAGCCTCCCAGCAGCCAGGGCAAGGAGGCCTTCATTCCTCAAGGGGGATTTGGGCCTCATGTACTGCCCTCAGAGAGGCACTCAATAAACATTGACACATTGGCTGAGAACACCTCTCTCCCTCATGTCACAGGGTCCCTGATTTGTGACTTGGACACAGGCAGAATAGGTTTGGAACTACAGCATTTGTTTAAAGAATAATAATGAACCAGGCTGCAAAAGACCATTTTGTGAATGATTGTATAGCAGCCACCACAAACTGCTAAATGTATGGGTTTCAGACTTTACTATAAGAGCATCTTCTGTAATGAGAGTGAAAGCCAGTGCACCCAAGCCAATTAATGATTGTCGGGGAGAAAGTAGTGACCTGTACAGTCAGATACATAGTCTCATTTCACGTACTGTTTCCAAAAGATTTTTATTTTCAGGAACAGAGCCCTTGAAGTAAGATAACCATCTCCTGTGTACACATGTGGACGCAACTGTTAGTTAATTCAGGAGACAGCTAAGGAAACAAAATAATTTATAGTGTGCCTCCCTTCCAGGAGTTGAAGTAGCTCTTTGGGTATCATTTGTCAGGCTGTAAGAGAGCTGTAGGAGTTCAGAAGGGAGTATTTAATCTATCTGTTTTGGCAGAGATGGGGGAAACTCCATAGAGTGAGGTAAATTCCCTGAAGTCTCAGGCGGGGAGTGGTTAATTCAGAACTAGAACCTGGTCCCAGTCAAGTCTCAGCTCTTGATGCATCAAGCTCCTGCGAGCCAGGGGGGCTGGTTTCAAAAGAATTATAAACATTGTGCAGCAGTGTAGATTTTTCTACAAATTCATTTAGACTCATCCCAAATCAGCTTGTCCCCACTTTCCTGTCTGTGTAAATGGAACCTTCAACACCCAGTCCAGCAAAATAATTATCTTCTTTAGCCCTTCCTGTCCTCAGTCTTCACAGTGAATCTGTCAGCAGATCCCATTAGTTCCACTTCCAGAATGCATCTCGCGTCCCTCTGGACCCCCAACCCCATCCTTGACACTGAAGTCTAAGCCACCATCATCACCTACCTGGACCACCTCAGGTGGCCTCCTTACTGTCTCCCTGTTCCAATTATTGTGGGGAACTGCAATACATTCTTTGCATTTCAGGAAATCAGCCAGAGGGAACTTGTAAACATGCAAATCAGACTACATCATTTCCCTGCTTGGAACACTTCGCTGTTTCCCAGTGCACTTGGGATAAAGTCAAAACCTCTTACCGTTTTAACATACAAGGTCCTGCTCTGTCCACCTCTTCAACCTCATCCCCAACCCTGCCCTTCTGGCTTCAGCCCCACTAGTGTCTTTGCTGAATACACCAAGTGTGTTCTGCCCCAGGGCCTTTGCACTTGCTGTGTGCACTGCCTGGATTGCTCTTCCTCAAGTGGCTACATGGGTGGCCCCTTCTTACCTTTCAGGTCTCAGGCCACGTGATTTCTTTTCAGAGACACCTTCTGGCCAAAATAATATTTTCCCCTGACGTATGCAATCACATCACCTGTCCCTATTTATTCCTGCTGATTTTATTTTATCTCTGTTTACTTACCTTGGTATTTGTCTTCTCTCACTGCAGTGTAAATTCCACCAGAGCAAGGACCTGTTTACTAGTTTATGGCTAACACAATGCTGGGGACAGAGCAGGATGTAATCAGCATTTGGCAAAAGTATGAATGGATATATGAGTATATGGGCTTTGTATGGCCTGTTGCACAAATGGAAGCAGAATACAAGAGTACCAGCCAAATTATAATTTCCCAATTACATTCCTAGATATTTGTACAATAAGTTATAATTTGCAAATATTTTATTTTTGGTTCCAGAAGAATAAAGGAAATCAACACGTGAGCAGTGTAGTACTGTATATGGCGATGCTGTGGAGCTATTCCATGATGTTGCAGTCTTCCTGTTCACCTAATATTGTTAATAGTATATAACTTACAAAATAGTATATACTGTAGGGTCCTATTTGACTTTTGAAAATGTTATTATAAGCAGAAAAGACTAAAAGGATGTTACCAAAGTGTTAGCCAGACTTATCCTGGATGTTAGGGTTATTCTTTCTGTTTTGTTTTTCTTTTCTTTATTATCTGATGTTTATATGATGAATTTACAATTTTTTCAAAGTATAAGTTTGTTTTTTAATAATACCATTGGTGAATCCTTTTGTGATGGTGATGGTGTCATTGGTGAACATACTGTTTTAAGACAGATCTCTTCTAAGGTACACAGCTGCTCTTCTTGGTGGGCCCTGCCTGGTATGCCTGCCTGGTACAGCTGCCTGGGAAGCTTTGGCTGCCTGGGATCTAGAGAACTTGCTGTGTTCAGAAAGTGACACCTGAGAGCACCCAGCAGCAAGCTTAAAGAGTGTTGGGTCAGCTCTAAGCTTTGTCAAAACACAGGACCCAACCAAGAGAGCCTATCTTGTCCCTCAGCCTATGGCACTGAATTCCACTCTAATTCACTCTCTGAGGTACCTGGAAGATGAGGACTATCTGGAAATGAAAGACATCCTTGCTGACTGGCACTTGCTCCAGGACACTGGTGTGGAGAAGCTGAGGCCCAGGACCTGAAAACTCAGCCAGCTTTGTGCTTTCCCGAGCTTTCTCAGGGCACAGGGGGAGGCATGGGAGAGAGAACAAGTCAAGGAGCAACCAAAGCTGGTCCTGGAAAATGCAGGGTCTGCATCAGGGATGGATGGCCTCCATCACCCCAGGAGACCGAGCCTTGGTGACCAGAATCTTGGGATGCTAAGAGATGGCAAAAGCGCTGGGCATGAATTATGGCAAGATTTTTTTCCTTCCTCACTTTATCCTTGCACTTTATTTTTCTCCTTTGCTGGGTCCTCAGCATCATTCTTTGAGAGCCTTTTTCTAGCTTCCTCCCTCCAAAGACCGCAGGAGTCACAAACCCCCATTCCGTGAGCAAATGTGTATTGGGCTCTTAGCACATGCAAGGGCTGTGACACAGATGGCAGAGGAGGCCAAGGAGTAGAAGACAGCCCCTTCCTTCATGGAGCTTCCAGTTCAGTTAGAGAGGGAAGACATGCTCAGTGGGCAAAACAAAGTATAAGGTCTGAATACCATTGTAGACTCGGGGTAGCACATGCCCATACCAAAGCCAGGCTGGACCCAGGATTGGTGAGGTCTGAAGCTTATACAGCATTGGGAGATCCTCATAGAAAGAAGAGATAGAAAATAGCTAGAGCCCCTCCCAGGTCTCTGGAAGGGGCTCTTGCTAGTGAGGAGTTCTTGGCTTAAGCATTGTTAGTTTCTTGGTGTATTAGGGTTCTCCAGAGAAAAACCAATAGGGTGTGTGTATGCACACACACACACACACACACACATACATATATAATGACATTTATTTTAAGGACTCAGCTCAAGTGATTATGGAGACTGACAAGTCCAAAATCAGCAGGGTGGTCTGGCAGGCTGGAAACCCAGGATAAGCTGAGGTTGCATTGAAGCCTGAAGGCCATCCACTGGCAGAATTCCTTCTCACTCAGGGGAGGTCCTTCATTTGTTCTATTAAGGCCTTCTACTGACTGGAAGAAGACCACCCACATTATGAAGGGTCATCTGCTTTACTCAGAGTCCACTAATTTAAATGCAAATCTCATCCAAAAACATCCTTACAGAAACATCTAGAATAATGTTTGACCAAATATCTAGGCACCGTGGTCAACCAAGTTGACATAAAATTAACCTTCACACCTGGCAAATCCACCTCTGAACGTGAGGTCTGTGGAGGGAGGAAATGCTGTGGACCAGATGGTCAGAGCAGGCTCCCTGGGAGAGGTGGACTTGAACCAACCTTGGGGATGGCTTGGGCATCATGGCGTCTGCGGTCCTTGCACACTGAGCCTCAGTGTGGACGGGGAGTCTGTCCCATGGCCTTGTTGGAGGCGGGAAGGATTCTGGGATGGCCGAAGGGGTTGGTAACCTTTGGCCCAAGGGGTCATCAAGGTGTCACATGTGGCCCACTTGCTCCGACACTGTCCCTCTCTGGGAACCTGTTTTTCCTTTTTCTCGTCCCCTCTCCCCTCCCATTCCTCATCACCCTTTCTTCCCGTCTCCTCCCTCAGGTTAAACCTGGAACGAGACCAGGCCCTTCGGGCTCCCAGGAAGTCACAAGGTGTCTCCAGCAGATGTGCTTCATCCAAATCCTCAGAATGAACACAGCTTGTCCCACACCCAAATCCTCAAGATGTTCAGGGGGCTCTGTAGTGTGTTCCCCAACCCTGTGCCCTAGTGACTCTTTGCGTTTGCACGTGGTGTCATTTATTATGCAGGTGTACTCTGTCAAGGGAGCCCCTCTGCTCACAGCACAGGGAAACCAGCCTCCTGGCTGTCTCCTGTCCCTTGTTAATCTGCAAGACAAATGGGTGTTGTCATTAGGCCTTGTCACTGTGAAGGGAAGGGAGAGTATCACCATTCCAGCTTGGCATTTTTGTCCCCCCTACCACCCCGCCCCCCGCCTACTCATCTTGGCCACATGGCCTCCATTTCCGCTCCTGCTTTGTTTCCTCAGCTGGCTCCTGCCCAGACTTCCTGTGAACCACATGGTCAGAGGAGGCTTCCTGGGAGAGGCGGACTTGGACCAGCCTTGGGGAATGGCTTGGGTGTCATGGCATCTGCTGTCCTTGCACATCGAGCCTCATGGTGGACTAGGGAGTCTGTCCCATGGCCTCATTGGAGGTGGGAAGGATTCCAAAGGAAGGATTCCCCTCAGGGGGAAGGTTCTGAAAGCAAGAAGCTGACAGCAATTATCTGAAGAGGTTACAATGGATAGCAATAGTTCCTTGAGGCCACAGACACTCCCATCTGGAACTTTCCTTCCACATCCCAACCACCAGCTTCAGGGGTGGCCCGAGCTCTGGAGGAAGGAGAGGCTGCAGCTGTTTCCCATTCCAGGCCAAACCGAGCCTTGAGATCCTTCTGACTTGAAAGCAGAGCTGAACACCCTGCCACTGTGTTGTCTTCAAACCAAAGTTGTTGCTTATAAGGACCCCTTGCCTGCATTTAGCTCTTACAGCATTGAACAAACTTCCTCACAGTAACCTGGCAAGGAGGGCAGAGCCTATGTTACGATCCCATTTGAGAGAGCAGAGGTGAGGCCCAGGACTTGAGACAGATCCCTTGGCTGGTACTGCCTGCCCAGGAGATGACACAGAATGCAGGGTCTCCCATGCCTGTGAGTTTGGATGGTGTTGATTAGGCCACATCCGAGACCTGGCTGCATAGGAGCCTCTCCGAATTTCCTCATGGGATTTGTGAGGCAAGTCTGGCGACAGCAGCATTCTCCCTGATGTCTTAGATTCTCATGTGAGTCCACAGGGCTCAGGCAAGCATTAGACAGACTGGGAGAGGTGACTCAAGGTGTTCTTTCAAAGCAGAGGAAACAGATTTTGTCATCAGGGAATAAGCTCCCACCAGGCCACCACACCCATTGGTCTGTGTGGTGACTCCTGACACTGGCTCCGAGGTAGGGTTCCCGGGCAGTGGGGGCTGGGGAGGAGGAAGGCCTGCTTCCCATTGTAGCCCTCCCCAGATGCTGAGTTGCAGCTAGTTCAGCTAATTGGCAAGAAAAGGAGAAGCAAAAATAGTGAAAATCTGCGAATTAATAAAACAGCCTTGAAGCAACCGCCAAAATGTGTACAAATCATGAAGTAATTAGAAGTGTGAAGAATTCTATCGGGTTCGCTGTTTCCAAATCCAACATCTGATCGCTTTAGGAGGCCAAGGGCTGGCAGGCCACAGGGAGTAGAAATTCTTTCCATTGCCGTCTGATCTCGCCTCCCTGGGGCCTGGGTTCCCTTGAAATCCTTGCAAGGTCCTGGAAGTTTCCATGGGACTTGCTAGAATCAAATGTTGGCCTTTTGGGGGCCCGTTAAGCACACGCAACGCCTTATCCAAGTAGCATGTAATATTTTAGAATAATGCTGTTAAGATTTCGCAAAGTGTTTTTTGGATCCATGTCCTTATTTAATCTCTCACTATCACCAAATATTTTTATGTCAGTGTTTTTCAGAGGAGGGAAGCAAGGCCCAGAGAGTGAAGTGGTGTCAACTCAATTTTAAGAGCCCATCAGGAGCAGAACTAGGGCTAGAGCCAGGATCTTCTGATAGCCCCTCCGACCTCTCCTCTCCTACCCACATTCCTCCTGCGGGCTCTGCTGCATCACTCAATGGTGCCAGGCATTTGTCTATCACAATTCTCTCAGCTAACAGCCAACTACTGTTCTCTCTGGCCATGGTTTATTACATTTAGGTAAGTTGTTCAACCCATTTGTTTGATTAATAAAATAAGACCCAGGCACATTTAGTGATTTGTCGATTTTTCATTTTATTTTATATCCAGATTAGACTGGGGAGAAAAGTATTTCTTTTCTTTGTCCTTCTGGAAACACATTATAGAAAGAGATTTCAGGGCTGAAGCCTTGTGGTATACCTAATGCGGAAGGGTAGAAGCAATATGTGATTAGAGTTTCATTGCTTGACTTCGTTCTTTCTGCTTTGTGGGGGCTTTCTCAAGAGTAAGTGCTCACATTCGCTAAGATGAGGGAGGGCATTGCTCAGGGCTGAAATGCAGTGTATTCAGGCTTAGAAATTCTGAGAGCAGAAACCGGAGCAGAACCCTGAGAGAATCATGGAACAAGCTTGACGTGTGTTGTTAATTCCCCAAGCGGTAGCAGAAAGCTCCCAGGAGGCTGGCGTTTACATGGTTTATAGCCAGACTGAGCAAACAACAGTGTGATTAAGTTACACGCATTAGTTGGCTCCATAACCAGAATAGAAATGTATGTTTTAATTTAGGATGGAAAGTTTTCAGCAAAGCACTTGCTACTTGCACAGACTTGTCTCTGGTCCTCAAGTTTGGCCAACAGTGGAGCACTCTGTGGGAGAGGAAGTCAGAGAGTTGGAGGCAGGTCCAGGAACATAATTTGCAGGGCACAAGTGCAAGATGAAAATTCATGCTCCTTGTTCACAAATGATGAAGAAATTCAAGACAGCGACAGCAGAGCATCAGCTAAATGCATGGTCCTTTTGAGCTTCGTGGGGCACTGTGACCCCATGGGCCATCCGTCTTTGAGGCTGGACCATGTTGGAAACCACTGGAGAAGGCAGGGGGTGGGGGGTTGAGCCTGGGGCTCAGAGGTTCTGTGTTAACCAAATGCCACTCAGCTGGAAGATCAGCGATGGAAATCAGTTAACATTTAAGAAATCACCTGGAGGCCCAGGCTCTGTTCCAAGCCATTAGGGATTCGGCAGTGAGTAAGCAAGGGCTGCTGTGAGTAGGTAAAACTGAGGGTCTTGTCTGTACCTAGGCTTCGTAATAATGATGCCCATCACTGTTGTAGGACCAGGCACGTTATTAAACATGTGCATGTGTCTAGGCATGTTAAGGGCTTTAATGAACATTAGCTTTAGACAGACACGTAAACAGCAGGTGAATGTGTGATGGGGAACCTGAAGGAACCTCCTGTGTTGGGAGATGGGGGAGGGGAATGCCTAACCCATAGTGGCATTCGGTCTGGTAGGATGCTGGCCGAGTTCCCTTTGGATAGATACTGAGACTTGAGGGATTTATGCCCCAAAGCTGTTTCCTCCTGTCTTTTTTGGTTTTTAGACAGAGCCTGTCTGTGTCACCCAGGCTGGAGTGCAGTGGCACGATCTCTGCTCACTGCAACCTCCGCCTCCTAGGTTCAAGCGATTCTCATGCCTCAGCTTCCTGAGTAGCTGGGATTACAGGCGTGCACCACCACGCCCAGCAAATTTTTGTATTTTTAACAGAGACAGGGTTTCACCATGTTGGCCAGGGTGGTCTCAAACTCCTAACCTCAAGTGATCCACCCACCTTTGCCTCCCAAAGTGCTGGGATTACAGGTGTTAGCCACTGCATCTGGCCTGTTTCCTCCTCTCTTTCTCTCTAGACCAACCTTCCATAGCCATTCTGGGCATCCAGGAGTACCCAGGATATAGGTGCTGACCTGACCCAGCTCCTCTGTCCACAATGTCATCCTCTTCGGACACATCCTTCAAGGTCCTAACTAAAATTCTGCACTCCTCTGATCCTGCACCTGGCAGGTGCTTAGTGGTCTGCTGGGTAAACAAATATTAGGATTAGCTCCTCATCCTAATATTCACAGCCCTCCGCAGTCTGACCACGTCTGCCTTTTGGCTGTGCCGCTGCCATCCCTCCAGTACACAGAACCAGCCTCTCTCCCTGAATCGGCCTCCACATTTGTTTTTCCCAGCTGGGAGCCTCACCTGTCTTTGCAACTTTGGTTCAGTTCCACAGACAGGTACCAAATGCCTCTGTTTACAGCCTTTCTCCGACCAAGGTACAGTAGATCTTCATTACCCATGGATTCTGTATTTGCCAATTTTACTACTCCCTAAAATTTATTTGTATCCCCAAACCAGCACTCACAGTCCTTTCACAGTGATTCGCTGATGTGCACAGAGTGGTGAAAAATTTGACTCACCTGACATGCACATTCCCGGCTGAGGTCAGACAGGGTGACACGCTGCCTTCTGGTTTCAGCTCTCATACTGCAAACAAGTGTCTTCGCAGTCTATTTAGTGCCACTTTTTTTTATTTTGCATTTTTGTGCTTTTTTGTTGATGGTGATATTGCAGTTCTGAAACGGCTCCTTAAGCATAGCGCTGAGGTGCTATCTAGTGTTCCTAAGCCCAGGGAGGCTGTGATGTGCCTCACAGAGAAGATGTGTGTGTTAGATAAGCTTTGATCAGACATACGGTTGGCTGTGAGTTCAATGTTAATGAATCAACAATATTCTGGTATATCCAGAAAAAGGAAGAGGAAATTCACTAACAATGTCCATGAGACCACTCCATTGTTGCCATCAGAGGCTGGCAGCAACATGACCATATTAGAATGTAACTACCATGAATAAAGAGGGTCAACTTAGCGTCTCCTAAGTGTGAGGCATCATTCAAACCCTTCCTGAACTTTGTGGCTTTCTGCTCAGTCCAGGACCGTGTGCTTGCTCTGTCCTGCAAACTCATTTTGTACCAGCATCTTCCCATTGTATTTAGTACTCAGACTCTGACTTCTGATGCCCCTTGAATTGTTATTTTAACTCTCCATGTGTGGCCCCCAGATGATGGTCAGTCCTCTTAGGGCAAAAACCTGCTGGCCTCACAGTGTCCTTCCTGGAGAGATGTGCTGAAGCCAAACGTGGAAAAGTTGTCTGATTAGAATGTGTTTTCAGACAGATACTAAACACAGTAGGAAATAATACAACTTTATCAGCAAGATAAATACAATCTTTATCAGCAAGGAACACTTCAGAGTGCCTCCTGCCTCAGGGTGGTTGTGAGAATCAGAGATGTTTGTAAAAGCACAAAGTGAACTTGGAAAGTGCCATGTAAGTGTTAGGTGTCTGTTGCTGTTGGCACGTGTGGGTGGCCGTGAGAAAGGCACAGTGGGGGAGCTGCTGGCTTGATCTCCTAGGTATGGGCCGTACTGTGGTTAGAGGCTTCCAAATGGGGCCCCAGAGTGTCAAACCTACCAAGTATTTCATGCCGTTGAGGGGAAAAGGTGGCATTTCAGGTGGCCTTGGGTTAGGTCCCCTGGGGCAGCGGCCTCCTCTTAGCTGGCAAAAGCCACGTATTTCTCTCCAACTTTCACGTGGCTGGGAGTTACCGTGGGCATTCTGTGGATTGCAGACTCTGTGTTTCTTCTCTTCGGTGAGGGGAGGCCAATTTTCTTTTTGTTGCTGTTTGATTTCCAAATAATTAGATTTGCAAAGTTCTTTCGTGTTATGTCAGAATCTGTCATTCCAGTGCCCAACTCAAATGTCACCTCTATCAAGACGCTGCTCCTGATCTTTCCCTTCCAAATGAGTCATCCAGCATCCCCTCTGCCTGTAGTATTTCTCTCAACCTTGTCTCTTGCATTCTTTCATGTTCTGTCATGTTCTGTCTCTCGTTATGGAATATTGTGAGTTATATTATACACCTCTGGACTTTAATCATTCCTTAAGGACAGAGACTGAGTCTGGTTTAATTTTTTTTTTTTTTTTTTTTTTTTGAGACAGAGTCTCACTCTGACACCCAGGCTGGAGTGCAGTGATGCAATCTCGGCTCATTGCAACCTCAGCCTCCCAGGTTCAAGCAATTCTCCTGCCTCAGGCTCCTGAGTAGCTGAGAATATAGGCATGTACCACCATGCCCAGCTAATTTTCATATTTTTAGTAGAGACAGGGTTTTACCATGTTGGCCAGGCTGGTCTCAAACTCCTGACCTCGGGTGATCCACCTGCCTTGGCCTCTCAAAGTGCTGGGATTACAGGTGTGAGCAACTGCGCCTGGCCTGATTTTTTTTATATATACCGCTGTGCTAAAAACACAATGCTATAAAAACACAATGCTATTTTGTTTTTGTTTTAATTGTCTCTTGGACTGATGGAGTAATTTACTAAAAGCCTTAACAAAGGTTAAGGCTGTAGTCTGGATTCCTGGAGCAATAAGGAAATGGGTGTGCCGAGGTCACACTCCAGCTCCCATGTCTCTGTGTGGCAGGGAAGAATCAGCGCAGCTCTTGTCTCCTCTGCTGAGGGGAACAGCTGGTTTGTGGCATAAGAGAGATGGAAAGGACACAAGGTCTTCTCGTGGAGTCTAGAGACTTTGCGAAGGCACTGGGGAATCCCTTTTGCTGGAAATTTTTAGGCAAAAGTGACATGTGTCTGTCTGGAATGGTTGCCTGGAAACAAGTCTGCCTGGGAGTGAGCCACTGTGCCCATCCCACCCTCGCTGGACCCAGTAAGAGCGCCTGGTCCCTGGCCTGTTGTGGCAGAAGGGTTTGAAGAGGTCCCACGTCCTGTAGCAGTGCGCATTCATCCCGGTTGATGTATAAACATCATAACAAGTCCTGGCTCAGAGACTGTTCTAGTGCCTGCATCCCTAGCATATTTGACAACACTGTGGGCTCTGAGGGCTTGATTCTTCTCAGGGGACCTCTCTTTGCTCAGTGGCTTCCCACCGCAGCCACTTGGGCTGGCTGCTGCCAGATTAATCTCCCCAAAACACTTTGATCTAAGGCTCAGAAGCCTTAAGTGGCTTTGCACTGCCTAAGGGATAAAACCTAAACTCCCGAAATCTTACTATGAAGTCCTGGAGGGCAGGGACTCCATCTGATACTCCTTTGTAGTCTCCTCCTGATGGTTGATAGGGTTGGTGATGAGCTGCCCTGTGTCAGTTTGATTTTATCTGTGGTCACTTCTGGAGAATTGCGAGACTATAGGATTTTCTGTCAGCTGGCCAATTCTGCATCTAAGGTAGGAAGCACCATCTGCTTTCACTGTGGTGTGTTGCTTTTGCTTGTAACTAGGTGGGGGCCTTAGTAAGAATTCCAGGAACATTGTGCCATAAATTTGGATTTGGGGAGGGGGAGGGGGTGTAGGAGAACAGTAGTTTTGTAGGAGGTTGAAATTCAGAATTTGTTTTTTCCCAGCTCCCTGTGGTTCCCAGAAAGAAACCTTTTTATAACTCTCAGGTGCACCATTTCTCTCTTTTCCAAATATGCTCAATGAAAACCGGTGCCTCCCTTCCTATCAGGACTGGAGCAGAGCTGAGCGGGGGTGTTCTGAGCAACAATTGGTTCTGCTCCTGAAAGGGGCAGGATGTCAGCACCTGGTGTGCATTAATTCAAGTGTTGTTTGCCTGGCATGTGCAACTTTTTTCAGCATGGCTGTCAGGTGTTTTTTTTTCTTTTTTTTTTTTCCTTTTCTGAAAAATTGAGGAAAGCATGCTCTCAGACTGGGTTCAAGAACAAGGTGAGGTCAGTTCCAGGAGTGAAAGATCTGAGTGGTCCATTGTCAGGACTGGGAAACGGTAGCCAAACACGAGTAGTCTCTTACTTCTCTGAAATCCCTTGGCGTTTATTTTGTTCCTTGATCATTGGCATGGATCACATCCTGCCTTCTGTCGTATTTGACTTACATCAGTTATTAGAGCATTACCTCTTTTAGAGTGGGGATCAACTGTCATCCATTTTTAAATTTCCCCATAGGCATAAGAGGTGTTTTTGTAGATCATGGAAGAAATTCTGTGATCTGAAACAGCCAGGCTCAGCTTTTAATTAGGGAGCCAGGGAACAACTAGGAACCAGGAATTACCAAGGATGAAAATATATTGGTTTAATATCCAAATAATATTATTCCCATTATACCAATGTGCTTCAGTGTTTCTGTTCTAAATTCTTAAGGCCTACAATCATGGGTCGTTTTGCTATCTCCTCCTTCTGTGTAATTAGACTCAAGCCACACCAGGTCTTACACACTCCAGAGCAGTGGTGCTCAATCCTGACTGCACCTTAGAATCAGCGGGGTTGTTCTTAGACATCCCTATGCTCAGTTGGCGCTCCAGACCAATCAACTGAGACTCTCCAGGGGAAGGATCCTGGCATCCATATTTGTCAAACTCCTCAGGTGATTCCAGAGTGCAGCCAAGGCTAAGCATGAGCTATTTGAGGGCAGCGTATCTGTCTTACTAATCGTTGTATCTCCAGGGCTTCCTATGGTGCTTGGCACAGAGTGGGTTTTCAGTTAACATCAGTGCCTCCTGTCAATATCTCCTCATGGATGTCAAATGACTTCAACCAACAGGATTCTGAAACCAAACCCAGAGCCCGTCTCTCTTCCAAGTTTTCCTTCTCAGCATTTGCATCCCTATATATCTAGTAGTATGAGCCAGAAATTTAGGATTCAACTTCAATGCCCCCTATCACCCCCAACATTCGGGCCCTTTACTGTGCTTGATGATTTGACATGCTGAATCTCTCTCATATCTATGCATTCATTTCTATACCCACCAGCACCACCCAAATACTATCCAAGTATCCAAATTCAAGATACTATCATCAATCCCCTCAACTACCTTAAAAGCTCCCAAGCTGGGCTATCTCTGTAGCCTAGTCCAGCCAATCCATTCTCTACACTGTAGTCAGAATCATCCCTAAAAATGCAAATATGATCTTGTGATCTACTGATTAAAACATCTCAGTGACTTTCTGTTGTTAGGAGACCAAACTCCTTAATGTGATCTGCAAGACTCCGTGGTCTGGTTCACTAGGCCCTGGTCCATAAGATCCCATGCCTGGTCCATAAGACCCTCATGATTATTCAACAAGGCCCCTGCAGTCTGGTCCACAGACCCCCATGGTCTGGTCCACGGGTGCTTATGGTCTAGTTCATAAGGTCCCTATGGCTTGGTCCTCTAGGCCCCATGGTTCGGTCCACAAGCCTCCATGGTTCACAAAGGCCCCAGGATGTGACCCCAAAGGCCCATGGCCTGGTCCACTATAGTCCATGGTGTGGTCCACTAGGCCTTGATGGCCTGGTCCACATGGTCACATGGTCTAATCTACTCTCTCAGACTCAATTCACTCCACTCCCTGCCTTATTCTTTGCACTCCAGCCTCTCTTGCACTTACACTTCCTTGCATTCTATGCTGCCTTCAGGCTTGGGGCCTTTGCACACCCATTTCCTTCTATCTGGAGCACTTTCTCCCTCTCCCTCCTTGCTGAGTTAATTTCTGCTTATTCTTCAGTTCTCAGCTTAAGGACCCCTAACTCAGTGACACCTTCTCAGGTCCTGGCCCCAAATCCCTTCAATACGTGCTCTCGCAACGTCAGGGTCACTTCCTTGTAAGTTCTTATCTCCATCTGCAGCTCAACTTCCATTTCTGTGATTATTTGATCAATATCTCTCTGTCCCACCTGATTGAAGCCCCAAGAGGGCAGGGGCTATGTCTGACTGTTCATTTTATCCCCAGTTCCGAGCAAAGGGCAGGGCAGCTAGGAAGTGCTTGGTAAGTATCTGTGGACTGAATACCTGCATGTTTTGCAGAATAGTTCCAAACCTCTTTAGTCTTGCTGCTCTGTAACCAGGTGACTCCTCCTGACCCCTCTTCTCTTAGGCAGGGGCTGCCTCTCCTGCATGAGACCCATGGGGTGACTCCTCACAGCCCCATTACATAAAATGTTCCACATGACATGTCTGCTTTGCCCTATTTTCAGCAACCTCCTAAAGATCTATTAATATCCATATCCATCATTTGCTTTTCTATGGGAACCTTTCAATGTTTCTTAATCTCCCCTGAACTTTCCTAAAGCTGTATTTTTAGGGTCTTCATGTACATCCTTGATTCCTCCTGGCCCACAAGGATCTTCAGGAGTTACTCTTTTTCACTTTGGACGCTGCATCATAGTGTCTTATGTCACTCAGATGCTTTTGCGTATTGGTGTTTGTGGTCTCACGGTAATCTCAGGGGTGGCTGGGTGGAGTATGTGAGATCATCTCTGTTCACGATGAGAACATAAGGCCCAGAATCGATTTCCCAACTCCTGTCACAGCCTCCTGCTTGCTTCTGTTCCCTAATCTTAAAACCACTTAGAAACAAAATCCTGCATCCAAACCTCGGTTTCTTTGAGTCTTCCCAAAGCACTGGTGAGAACACTGGACGGGAGCTCAGTTACCTGGTTTCATGCCCTTCTAAGACATCTCCCATCTCTGGGTCTCACTTCACTGACTTTGCAAAATGAGAAGTTTGGACCAGATTATTGAGGATCCCTCAGTGACAACAGTGATAATAATAATCATGGCAATAATAGTAATAATATTAGCTAACTTTTATTGAGCGCATAGCATGGGTCAGGCAGTAAGTATTTTACATGTATTAGTTCATTTTTTAATTCTTTAATTCCATCTACAAGCAAACAAAGTAGAGATCTTTGTGGCCCCATTTGACACATGTTGAAGGTCAGGTATAGTGAAGTTCAGCAACTTGCCCAAAGCCACTGAGCCAGGAAATGGCAGAGCCAGAATTTGAACCAAAGAACCCTGACTCAAAACCCCTCACTCTTAACCAGCTAAAGTAAAGGACAGGGGATGGGCTTTGGAGTCAGACAGATGTTTAAGGCTTGACTCTGCCACTTGTCAGCAGTGTGGCCCCAGCCAGGCTACTTCTATGCACCTGTTTCCCCATATGTAAAATAGGAATAATGCCTGCACAGGGGTGTATTTGTGTGCTGGGGTTGCTGTGACAGAATACCACAGTCTGGGTGAGTTAACCAACAGACACGTATTTTCTCACAGTTCTGGAGGCTTGAAGTCCAAGATCACAGTGTTGGTGGGTTGGTTCCCCTGGAGGTCTCTCTCCCTGGCTTGCACATGGCCACCTTCTCACTGTGTCCTCACGTGATTGCCCCTCAGTCTGTGTGTGGCCTACGTCCTAACCTCCTTTCTTATAAGGACATCTGTCATATTAGATTGGGGCCTACCCCGATGACTTCATTTTACCTTAAGAACCTCTTTAAAGACCCTGTCTCCAAATACAATCACATTCTGAGTTACTAGGGGTTAGGGCTTCAGCGTATGAATTTGGAGGATACAAGTCAGTCTAACAAGTGGGTTTTGTGCACCTTAAGGGCATCATGCATGTAAAGTTCCTGACTTGGTTAATGCTGGGTCCTTCCCCTCTCTCCACTGGTTCTAACTTCATATCCATTGCTCTATTCCTGGCTAATGATGAGATGCGATGCTAGGTTGGCAACATGCGAGTGAGCATTGGGTGGAATCTGTCTGTTTGGCAGCTATTTCTAGAGTGGAAAAAATCTCTGCCTCATTTTAGATTGCTTATGGCATGGTTTACAGTCCTAGATTTAACATTGGAGGCCTTGAAGTCTTAGAAAAATATTATGATAAATCACAATCCTTCAAACAAGCATGACATATTTTATCCAAGGACGTGAGCTTGCCTTTCAAAAGTGAATTTATCCTTCTGCCTGAGTAAGGCAGCACGTCTTTCCCCTTGCAGCTGAATAGCTGAGGCATCAGCACTTTTAATACAAACAACAACAGGCATCCTGGAGTTGCCAAGAGCCGCTGCACCCTGAAGGTTTCCGTATTTACTGCCGGGTGTCACTTTCTCTTCTGGGAGACCACCTATCCAAAGTCACAGCAGGTTAGAGGTGAACGACCCAAGAGGAGCCAAGGGAGTTGAAACCTAAGTCAGCCCTGTTGCATTAATGCAGTTGTTCTAGCATGGAGAAATGAACGTGAAAAGAAATGTGGGAGTCTTTTCGGAGAGAGATGAAGTTCTGGAAGGAATAACTGAGAGTCAGTAGCAGCAGCAGCATCAGCAGCATCCTAATCCTATTAGCAGCTGCTGTTGACGGAGTGGCTGCTCCCTGCCAGGCACTAAGCAGTGTCCTTGTGTACATGATCTCCAGCCTCTATATTGCCCTGAGAAGTGGATTTGATTATCCTGTTCTTCAGACGGGGAACTGAGACTCAGCAGTATTAAACCACCTGCCCAAGGTGCTATGCTAGGAAACAGCAGAGCCAGGGTTCCAAGCCAGGTCTGCTTATCTGCAGGCCTCCACAGAGGAGGAAGGCCTTATATGGGCACAACCTGGGAATGTCATGTAGGTGACCAGGCAGATGGGGGAGAGCAGCTGCCTCCTAAGTCAAGAGGGAGCGCCCTGGTACCCCAGGCTCAAAATGGCCTTGCTGTTTCAGAAACCTGGGGAATGGAGAAAAACACAGCTAAACCTTGGCCTGTGGGTGGAAGTGAGCAGCCTTGAAGACATAAAGTAATTCCCTAAGGGCTGGTGCCAAGCTGGATGACTGGAAATGGGAGTGAACCAAGAAAGCAGAAATCTTTAAACCTGAGCCAAATTAGTTAAGTTCTGAGACAGAAATCTGTCATCTGCCTTTTCTCTATGTAGTTTGCATCCTGAAAAAACCCTTTTCCATGGTGTTCACTGAGTGGGCTCTGAGAGTTTGGTATTTTGTTAAGGGAGGTGGGGGTAAATGAGAAAAAGCTGTAATCTTAGTGTTGAACCACTTTTATGGTTCAATATAAATGTTGCAAAATTATATATGGTCATTGTCGAAAATTTAGGAGAAAATGCAGAAAATTATAAAGGAAAAAAATTCTGTAATCTACCACTCACAGATAATAAGCAAAATGTTAAAAGATGACCCTTCTAGTCTTTTTGCCATACAATTAAAACATAAAAGGGATTAGACTATGCACCATTTAGTAACATTTTATCACTTAGCGCCACATCATGCACGTTTTCCGATGTCTTTAAATGGCCTTTTCAAATGTAACTTTTCTTCCCCATCAGGTGATGTATCATAATTTAATTAGTCCTTCCTTGTTGGACATTGGGATGATTAAGAGTTTGTTCCCTTGATTAGCTCGCCTGGTAGAATATTCCATTAGGAACCTGGAACAGTGGGACAGGCATCTATCTTGAGAAATCTATGCTATTTATATACTCTTCGCTCGTTAATAATTGTCTCTATTAGCAACTAACCACAGGTCTGAACTAGCGTCTGATATTTATAGCCACCTCACTTTCTTTTGTTCTCCTAATGGAATTGTCACAAACCTTTTATTCTACAAGGGAACATTAGAGCAAGATATTCATCTCAGGAACTGTGAGCATAGACCAGTGTTATTTATATATATCTACACACATACGTGATCTTTATATAGACAGACAGGAGCAAAAGGGCACACAGCAAAAACAACCACACTAGCAGTAGAAGAGTCCCTTCCTGTCAACAATGAAGCATTTGGAAGGAAATCAGAGGCATACAACCAAATAGGCTTTTTACCCCCTTGGGGGCAATATCAACAGCATGGCTATTCAGGGGCCATGCTCTGTCACCTTGAGGTCATGCCAAAGAAACTTGGACTTATACACAGATCTTAATTGGCTCTTGTCCCCAGGACATTCTTCTTGTTTACAAAAAAAAAAAAAAAAATTATATGGATGCCCTTACCAAAAGAGCAGGGATTGTGGCTATTTTCTTTTTTTATCTTTCTTTTCTTTTCTTTTGTTTTCTTTTCTTTTCTTTTCTTTTTTTTGACAGTCTTGCTCTGTCACCCAGGCTGGAGTGTGCAGTGGCACGATCTCAGCTCTCACTGAAACCGCTGCATCCTGGGTTCAAGCGATTTTCTTGCCTCAGCCTCCCAAGTAGCTGGGATTACAGGTGTGCGCCACCACACCTGGCTAATTTTTGTATTTTTAGTAGAGATGGGGTTTCACCATGTTGGCCAGGCTGGTCTCGAACTCCTGACCTCAGGTGATCCACCCGCCTTGGCCTACCAAAGTGCTGGGATTACAGGCATGAGCCACCGCACCCAGCCAGTTATGGCTATTTTCATCTTTCATCCCTTCTGTTGGCTTAAACACACACACACACACACACACACACACACTGATGCGTTAGTGCCTGCGCAGTCAGGGAAGGAGAGGAAGGGACAACTTAGAGACTGGAGCAGGCTTCCATGAAGGTACCTAGAAAAATAAGGAAAAGGCTGATGTCCTATAGCAAACAAAGATTATTTGCAAATTCACAAATCAGTGTTTTTATCTTTTAAATCTGCTTTTGCCAAAGATGATTATTTGTCAATGTCAGAAGATCCGCATCAGCTGTCACCTGGAAAAAAAAGGGGAGAGTTGAGTGAGAAGTCCTGTTTGTGACCCATGAAGCCAGGCTCCATTCTTTGTCTTCTCACTGGCTCACTGAAGATCTGAAGGAGCCACATTCCACATAGAAATCCCCATAAAGCGTTCCTCTGAAACACAGAATATAAAAAGAGGGCTGGGCGATTATCAGTAGTTGGTTCTAATCTCAGCCTGTCACTAAATCCTGATGGGATTTGGACAAGTTTCCCTACCTTTCTTGGGTCTCAGTTTTCTTATCTGTAGGGAAGTTCATACAGGTTTGTAGATTTTAAATTGTGTTTAAAGGTGCTTTGGTGTTTTATAGATACTTGATTTGAACTTTTTAAAAAATCTATATCTTTTTAAAAATTATAATCCAAATAACACACTCTGTTCTATAGATGTTCGATTTGAACTTCAAAAAATATATATACTTTTATCTTTTTAAAAATTGTAACCAAAATAACACTCAAATATGTTATTTATCAAATTTCAACATACTGAAACCCTCAATATGCCAATTTGATTTTTAGCTGTCCACAGTTTATTCTGCCATCTCTTTTTAACTTAAAAATAACTTGAGATTATCAATATGAACTGTTTAAAAAAAGTTATTGTACCATTTGCTGTAACTTATCTGTTAGGATTTCTCAATAAAATGCTAGTAAACAACATTTAGAAATAAACTAGATAATTATTACATAAGAATCAGGTTCAATGTTCTCATTGTCTTTATAACTAAATAGTTAAAACTTATACTAAAAGTAAAGTAAATTTATGCTAAATAGCATAATTCTGTATCTGTCTTGTAAGTGTTCAATAACTGTTAGAAGTTCTCCTCATATGTACTTGGTTTCCTGTAAGGGTTTGTATTTTATAAAAGCCTTCTGTGGCAACATTACTTCCGAAAGCCCTTTAGACCTGACATTCTATATAACTTACATTTTTACATGTAAAACAAAATATGTTTGTGGCCCTGTAAATATAACAGTATATATTAATGACCATTAATGGTTTTAGTAAAAGTCAGGGGATTGTAATTAAAATAAGTCAATGATAACCACTTTAAAAGAAGTCTAAGCAATATCCCAATTAATGAAACTCCCCTAAATGAATTCTAATTAATAATTTGGGGCAAATTATTTTCCCCACAGTTTAGCTGCTGTTTGCTTGTCAGTTGAAATGTATTATTGTATATTTGGGAAGAGGAAATTGACTTGAAGATTGGGAAGTCCAGCCCATGCTCCAGAGCTGAAGAATTCCACCCCAGGGGATTTTAGGAAATGGGTTTCGGGTGATGGTTCAATTGATCATTCTAAATTAAATTACTAAGTATGCTTCATATTTGGTTTAGAAAAACTGCTGGTGTATGCATTTTGCCCTTCTTCCTTTATCTTATTTTATGAAACAACCACCCCAATATAGTTAGTGAAGAAAAACTCTGAGAAATTGCCTAAACTCAAGTAATAAGGCCTATGAGGATGCTGTTTTCAGGAGCAACTTTGCCCTGTAATATAAACACAGGGAAGCATGAGTTGAACAACCCCTGCAGGGTGTTAACCACAGGGGGACCATCTGGCCTTTGAACACTGCATGTGGAACCTGATAGAATATTTCTTGTTCAGATATGCCACAGGTCAGATCTCATGGCCCAGCATCACTGAACCCCTGCAAAAGTAAAGGTAAACAAATGAGGAACTGCCATTCTATCCAGGGACGCCAGTGTCACCAAAGAGGCAAGTGTTGGCCAGGCTGGTCTCAAACTCTTGACCTCAGGTAATCCGCCCACCTTGGCCTCCCAAAACGCTGGGATTATAGGCATAAGCCACCGCAACTGTCCTGCAGCATATTTGATTTTGATAGTAATTCAGACTTTTAAAAGTGCTAGTGTTGATTATCCTTTTGGTGCTTTATTCGTTAACTTTCATTTCTCCACCCATCAACTTTTAGCAGCAGCTCTCAACTCAATATGAGAATATACTTGTTTTCCTTCCCTCGTTCTTTCCTCTACCTCCCCAATATTTTTTCCACTGTATTTTTTCTTCACATTGTCAAAGTTGATGACATTTACATGTTGTTTGTGACATGTTTACCTACAGATTGATTCTCGAAGTTGAAAACCAGTAAGCAGCATTTATATTATGAATTTATTTAAAAACAATTCCCAGCCAGGCACAGTGGCTCACACCTGTAATCCCAGCACTTTGGGAGGCTGAGGCAGGCGGATCACTCAAGGTCAGGAGTTTGAGAACAGCCTGGCCAACATGGTGAAACCCCGTCTCTACTAAAAATGCAAACATTAGCCAGGCATGGCATGGTGGTGCACACTTGTAATCCCAGCTACTCTACTTGGGAGGCTAAGGCGGGAGGATCACATGAACCTGGGAAGCAGAGGTTGCAGCGAGTCGAGGTCGCGCCACTGCGCTCCAGCTTGTGTAATGGAATGAAACTCCATCTCTAAATAAAATAAAATAAATTCCCTCCTCACTAATTCTCATCCCATATCTTCTTGTCCAGTGCGACTCAGAACACTGTACCCTCAGAACTGCCACTTGAGGCTTAAGAGGATGGAGATGGGAGGGAGAAGGAACCGCCTGCTTTTTTACACACAGAGGTCTGGGTGGTGGAAGGAGGCTTCAGTAGTTTCATGCAAGCCTCAAGTAATCCCATGGTTTTAGCCCCTCCCACCTGCCGGTCTTGGCTCTTGTTGACCTCAGTCTAGGGCCTCTCCAAATATCCATGGGGCTGACGGCATCCTCCACGGCTGCCCCCTGCCCCTACCCTCACCTCACTGTGCAGTCTGGGCCAAGACAATTGAATTCTTTGCCTTTCAGAAATGTCTTAACATCCCTTGTCCTCTGACTGTTCCCGTCCTGTTCTCTTCATCATTTTGGGGTTATATTGATGAAAAGATCCCCTTACTATCAACTTTAATGCCCTCTCGGTGGAAAGGGAGATGAATGCCTGCAGATCCGCATCTTAGGAGAAATCTGAGTTGCTTCCCCTTCTCTTTGCAGCTGCTTTCCCGTTGGACTTGAGTCCAAGAAGATTTGAGATTTCTGCACTGAAAAGGATACTTTGCTTAGATAACTTTTCATTTGGTTGGGAGAGGGAAGGGGGAAACAACATGATAGGTAAAATAATGTTCACCTTTGGTTGCCTTGGTAAGAGCTTCCCCCTGTAAATAACACCTGGGGAGGTTGAGGGAGACAGGAGAGCAGCTGACAAGAAGACTGAGGGTCAGGGGATGGGAGGGTAATCACCAGATTGGAACCACTGAGTGGCAAGGATCCGCTAGCTGGCTGGGGACAAAGTCACACTTGCCATTGGTATCTGGAGGGCCCCAAGCCTGTTCAGTCATGCAGCAAAATCCTCAGGAGTTCCTAGAGCAGGGAGAACAGACACAGGGAAGGAACTGCTTTCCTTACCTTATCCTTTACCCACTGCTCCAAAGGGCTCCTTTCCCCTCCCTCTTCCTTTCTCTCCAAGCCCTGGAAATGGCCTCTGCAATGTCATTTTTAATGTGCTGAAAGCCATTCCCCCCATCGCCAAAATAGCCAAAGTGATGCCTAACATTTATAACCAGGATGTAGATTTTCATTCCATAGAGATAAAGCTTAACATAAAAATCCCCTGGGAAAGGGAACCTGGTATCTTAGTAGAAAATGGCTGAGCTCAAATCCTCAATGTGAGTGCTAACAGGGAAGAGTATGAGTGTTTGAAAAGCAGGAAGAGAGGGCACCACAGAGAAAGAAAAGGAACAGCAAGCGACCTTGGAACCAGGCCAATAGATGTTTTTTCACCATTTGCATAAGACGTGCTATTCCCCCATCATCCCACCCACTCCCACCTCCATCCTCTTCTAGAAGCTGCCACATGGCTATTCTAAGGGGACACTGCTCAAACTTGCAGTGGAGAATAATGGATGGGATGGGGATTCGCAGGCGAGAGCCATCTAGAGGGAAGGTGAGGGAGAGCAGAAGGAGAGGCCTGCAGGCCAGGGAGTGGGTGGCTGGGAGAGAGTGGCAGGGAGAACTGGTGGAAGGCGGGATATGGCGAAAGACACGCTCAGAGGCAAGGGAGCTTTCTGCTGAACATCTACAGCACTGGGATTAAAGATGAGAGGTGAATGCCAACGCGCCATCCATAGGAGAGATGAATGCCAATGCGCCATCCATAGTGGCCTTAGAAATAACAGCTGGGGTTAAAGATGAGAGGTGAATGCCAACGCGCTGTCCATAGTGGCCTTAGAAATGACAGCTGCGATTAAAGATAAGAGGTGAACGCCAATGTGCTGTCCATAGTGGCTTTAGAAATGACAGCACCATGAGCTCTCAAAATTAGCAGAGATGATTTTGCTGTGTTCGGACTGGAGGAGAGATGGGCATATGAGAATCAATGCATGAACGTGTGTGATTATTAGACACTCTACACAGTGACAGCCATTTCATACCAACAGTGGAAGCCACAGTTATCTTATTTTAATTTTTTTTTCTACAATGAGCCTACTTATGGGATTCCTGTTCTTACCTCAAAAGGAAACAGAGCCAGAGAAGGGCAGTCCCTTGTCAAGGGGTGCATGGCAAGCCAATGGGAATTTAATTGTGTCACTCATTACACAGGCCTTATGGTCAGGACAGCTCTTAGTAGGTGTCCTGGGGCATTTAATTCACTCAGGCAGCAGAGCCTAATGGTTGAGGGCATGGCATCTGAGGGTGGAAGGCTGGGGTTTGGGGCCCAGCTCTGCCACTTTCCAGATGGGTGTGTTTGGGCAAGTTCCTTAACCAGTGCATACCTCAGTTTTCCCATGTGTAAGGTGGAGGTAATAATGGCATGTTCCTAGGTTAGATGAAGTACATTGTTTCCTGTTATTACTGTCTAGTTTGGGAGGTAAATGGGATCTATGTGATTATTTCAGCAATCTTTTGTGTGGTATTTTTACTTTTCACACTGACTTCATAGCTGTTGCTTTTAACTCTTACAAAAACCCTGTGGGATAAAAATGGAAGGCATCAATTCCAGCTAACAGGCGAGGAAACTGAGGCTCAACATCACAGCATCTGTAAGTGGCAGAGGTCAGACTTGAGCTCAGAGTTGGTGTTTTTTTTGTTTGTTTGTTTGTTTGTTTGTTTTTAAGCCAGAGGTTCTCAACTGTACTCCCTGCTAGAGTCACCTCCCCTTAGAGATTCCCCTTCCCCTCTCCAGCCAAGGCTGTCCCTGAAGCTCTTCCTCCACGGGCCTTTGCCTTCTCCCATCGTTTTCCAGCAACTCACATAGGCATCTTTACTTTTTTTAGTGGCACACTACAAGGGTCACTTACCCTTGGCTGTTTTCTGGTGGTCAGAGTGACTTCGTCCTATTCTGTCCCTGGGTCCTCTGTGCCCTGGAAGCACACCTGGAGCTGGCCATCCTGAGTGAGGGATCCCACTGGGAGCACAGAATGGAGCAGAGTGGCACCAAGCCTGGACCCCCTGAGCATAGACAAAGTGGAACTGCAGAGGGACGGGGGCTGCAAAGACTTTCAGCAGGGCCTGCAATGATCTCTGTCCCCAGGGCTCCAGCGAACCCAACCAGGAAGCTTCTGTGTCCTCACAGGACAGATAATGATGACCCCCCTTGCTCAAGCTTTCTCAGAGGGGAGCACAATAAGTCCTCCCCATCTGGCCCCACTTCTTTCCTCAACTTGATTTTTCTACCTGTGGCCTCCCATGGCCCAGCAGAATCTATCTCTCTAGCCGTCTCTCTATTCCTCCAGCAACAGACTTCTCGAGGTCATGGTATGGACCCTTGCCCACCTCCTGGATAGCCTCTACTCACTCTTCAATTTAAATGTCACTTCTTCAGGGAGCCTGCTGTTTCTCCCCAAAGTAATGGTCCCCTTGCTACCTCCGTCCTGTACTTTTCCATCATATACTTATCACAGTTGTGATCATCTGCAGTCACAATTTTTTGCCATTATTTGCATCACATCTGCCCCTCCACCCCCAGACTGTAAGTTCCATGGGGCCCAGGACTGGATCCTCATTGCCTGGTACATAGTGATGCTCTATAAATATTACATGAAAGTATTAAATATTCAATAATGCTACATGCAAGTGCTTTGGACAGTGAAAGTTGCTTTGCAAATGTGTTTTCATCTTGATTTTATTGCTATCCATGGGGTTACCAAACAATAAAAGAACTGTCTGTGGCAGCTGAGGCTTCCAGAAGAATCAGGCAAAATGATTCGTAAGGAGAATTTATTGAAAATGGTCTGTAAGCTACACAATGTCTTGTGGTGTGGCTGCTCCTGAGGGAGGGAAGTTGAGAAGCGAGCCTGAGGATATAACTTGTACTCAGTTTTGGTAAACAACCCAGATTCAGCATCTTGAGTTTGTCAGTGCGATGATCTGAAAGCCTGGAGAAGAAAAAGAAATGAACACCCGAGGGAGGGGCATGCAGTTGCTGTCCAGGTTTTCTTCTAAGCTGGTCTTCCTACTGTGTCATTTGAAGCCTTGCCTGTGTATGATGCCTGAGAGAGCGTGTGCTGTTACCAGAATTTTACCGTCAGCTCAATCTCTTCTCCACTCCCAGCTTCTTTCGATGCCACTGAACTCTCACACCCCTATTTAGTTTATTCCTTTTTCCACACCTCGTTCAGCTCCTTCCTGACCTCCCCATCTTCTGTCCTTTGCCACAGTTCCTGCCTGCTGTGCCATTGTAGTCTGTGAGCCCAGCCTGGTCTTCAGTGCTCAACCATTCATTCCACATGTTCCTCTTAAGCCTCTGCTGTCATTCTAGAGAGCTAACCCATGGTTCCCCCAGCAAATCCCACCCTTCAGGGAAGGGCACCTTTATGACTCACTTCCCCCAAGCACCTCTTCCAAACACTTGCCACTCTCAAGTCCCTAGGCCCATTCCCACCCCTGCATCATCTTTTATTCATCAACTTTTTATTGAGCATATACTTACTACATGCCAGAAACCATACATGGTTGGAGGTATAAGGGTAAATCTAGACACCATGCTTTTGCTCTTGGGATTCCCAGTATGATGGGAAGAAAGACCCAGAGAGAGAGAGAGAGAGAGAGAGAGTCCCATGAGATAAGCACTGTGGCTGTGTGTGTTGTGCTCTGTGAACTGGAAGGATGTTAGCTCTGAAGGTGTCAGGGTAACATTTCAGCACAGCATGAGAAGGGTTGCTCCAGGCAAACAGAGAGGACAGTGTCACAAGCAGGTGGACCTGCGTGTGTGGAGAATGTGGTGAATCAGGGAAGATCACCCCATTCTGTGTGGCCGTGGTGTGGGGGGCAGCCTCTGGAGAGTGGGGAAGACAGGTGCAGGCATGACCGTGGGGGCTGTGTGAGGAGCTTGTGTGTGAGGAACCTGTGGGGCAGTGGAGAGCTATTCAAAAAAACTTTTTAACAGAATGAAATGAATAGATATGTTTTAGGAATAATTGAGGAAAGGAAGACTGATTGCAGGGGATGCAGGAGGGTGGCAGAGAAAGCATTGCCGGGTTTATTCTGAACATATTCATTGAGGGATGCCACAGATCCTACAGTGCTCTCTGCTGCAGGAAAGCAAAAGTGAATGGTTCTCACACCCAGCTGCTGCAGGGGACAAAAGCTAGAGGTGGCATGATGTAGCATCTAGGTATTTAGAGATGTCCAGGACCTACCCTAAAGCAGTGTGGATGAAAGGGGACAGGCTGCAGCATCGCCACGATAAGGCTTTACCTCCCTGCTTTACTGTAGCCTCACCCCTGCCCTCGCTATGCTTGCCCTGGGAGGTGGCCTCATGGGGGCAGGTCAGCAAGACTGTCCCAGGCCTTACTCCCAGCCACCTTTGCTGACAACTCAAAGGAAGGTAGAGAGAACCTTAGGTCCTTGGAGCCTGGATGAGGGTAGACTTGAAGCTGGGATTCTACGCCTCTCTGCAATTATGTCAAAGAAAAGACAAAATGATACACAGGGTGAAAAGAGATCACTCTCAAAGGCGATTTGTTTTGCTTTTTGTTTTATGTGAGAGAAACACTTGCCTTATAAAACTAAACCTAGGGATGGGGGTAGGCCCTGGGTGCCAATCTTCCATCCCAACCCCAGTGATCTGATCCCCTAGGGGCCCTCGGCTCAGTCCCGTGTGAGACCCACTTGAGTTGCTCTTCAGGCTTTCTGAGGCTAGGCCCCTTGAGGTGTCCTCAGACTCTGTCTACCCACTCCCACACTTGGGATCCTAATTTGCAATTCAGGCCGTTGAAACTGATTCAGAACGAAAAACAATTGACATCACTCCTTGAAAAAAGAAAATGATTTTGTCATTGGCAATATAAAAAGGCCTAGTTCTAAAAGCAATCTGCCTTCCACCCAGAAGGTTTGCACTGGACAGGTGAGGGTTCTGTCCCCTCCTGCCACGCTGAGTGACAACATCCTCACTTGGTTTCCTCCAGGTGGGAAGTGACCAACACAGGAGAGGCAGCTCCTCCTGCCTATGCTGACCTGATCCAGCCCCACCTCTCCCTGTCCAGCCTTTACCTCTTCGTGTGTGTTCCGTAAGGAAGCTCTGTGCATGATGCATATAAGTTGACCACCTTAAGTACTTTTCTGAACCCCAAGTTGCTCTGGCCCATGCATTGGGTTAAAGGCAATGTCTATCAAGTACTCTTCCTCCCAAAGGGTAGCTTGGAAGTAGGACTCTATATAAGCCTGCGGGGTGGCTGAGATCTTCCCCAGGCAGCCCCTGCCCAAACCCATTGACTTCCTCTTGTTCCCAGCACATAAGGACCCCGGGTCATAGCAAGAAGACAGAGCCTGGTTTCTGCTGGTTCTTGAGAACTCATGAAACCCTGAGGTTCATTTATCTGGAGTGTGTAGAGGCAAAGGAATGCTTTAGTGCGTCACCATCCAGCCCGCTGCAGGCCAAATATCCAAGTGTGTTGGCTGGGGCCCCAGCCCTGATCTGGGTTCCCAGTGAAATAACTACACTGTGCAGGTTAAATCCAGTTCCTGTCCTGGACTCCCAGTGCCTGGAAGAACTGTAGAGATCTTGGCTACTGGCAGGATTGCATTTGTCAAGCTAATGTGCTGCTGCTGTTGTCAAGGTTGCAGTATTTTCTGCATTGAGGACTATATCAAGTGTATGTCCAAGGCTCCCAGGCAGTGAGAATAGTCCGTCTCTGTGTCCTGAGTGCTAATCACGGCAAAGCAACTCAAAAAGAAGGCAGGCAGCTGCCTCTGGGGCTGGAGGTAAGGTCTTCTCTCTTGACATCCTTCTGCCCATTGCCCCCTTTCCACTACCCCCTCCCTTTCTCTCTCCTCTTTTCCTCTCCCTAGCTCCTCCTGTTTGTCCCTGCTCCCCTAGCCTGGGCCTGCACCCTGGCTCATATCATCAGGATCCTGAGTGTTTTGTTTCCCACCGATGCATGTGGGCATGAGACTGTCCACTTTCCTGTGATTTATTCACTGTCTTGGTTACACCTGAACAGAGGCATCTTTTGTGGCTGGCCTTAAGGGGGCTTGGCTCTCCAATCTCACACTAGAATGAATTGATATTTTCCTCACCCAGCAAACACTGACTGGGCCCCAGTGGAGGCCAAGTGCTGTACTAGGCACCAGTCCTGCACTTCCTCACCAGGACAGGGCTAATTCTCAGTCCCCTCCTGCCATCGCTTCCTGAGGGCAGCCTGGCTCCAGCTCTGTTCTAGTGAAGGGAGAGGATTCTGATTTGGAATGCTGGTAGCTGCTGCCACATGGTCGATATGTGACTCTTTCTTTCCTGATAGAAAGTTATTACTTAATTATTTGAGGAGGAGGAGCTGGTTCTTTGCAGTTGGCCAAACCTGGCCATGCACGGGCCTTTGCTGGCTGGATCAGGTTCCCCTTCCTCACCTGACGTAGGATGCCCTGTAAGGTTAGCCCGAGGCCCAAGAAATGCCAAAATGGGTTGGGCCTGCTCCAAAAACAGGAGTGACCTTGGAAGAGTCCTTTCCTCTTTCTGGATTTCAGTTGCCTGGGTTCCTGCTGTAATTAGTATGAACTGACTAATGCCTGAAGGCTGGATGGTCACCTTTTTCAGCATGAAATCAAACCAGCAAGGAATGCAGGTGCTGCTGGGGAGACTGGGGTTCCCGTTGAGGCTCTTGTTCTTTGTCTCATCTGAGAGCTTACAGTGGATTCCCCACTGCCCATCTCCCTGGATCCATGAGCTCCATTGCTTTCTTATCCACTCCCCACCCAGGCGGTGGAGCCTCATGCCTTGTCATCTCCCTCCAGGGAGCTCTTCACCTGGAGGCTGACCAGTTCTCTCCCTCTCTCACCATGTGTACTGTGATCCAGTGGCCTCCCACGGGCCCTGACCATCAAGACTAAGAGGGTTGTGGGTGTGTGGAATGCGCTATGGGCCTGCAGGACATTCATTGTTCCTAGGAGATCAATGCGCTCCCTGGTATTTCTCCTGCTAGAACAAGGAGCAAAGTGCAAAAGCAAGTGTACAACCACGTTTCCTCTCCAGCACTCATGTCCCTACAATGTGATCTCTGTGGCATGTGGGTCTGACTCTCAGGGTTTCATAATCTTTCCATGAAGGAGGCACTCACAGAGGAGGGCAGCGGACACATGGCGGCAGTCAGGAAGTTAGAACCGAGGGAATGGTGTCACCATAATGGACTTGGTTAGCCAGTTGGCAATTCATTGTAGATTCATTCCTTGATACCCCACACCGCAGGCTGGATGTCTTTGTGTGTCCTGGAAGAGAAGATAGAAATAATTTAGCCTGATGCTCCCCCTAGTCTCCATTCCCAACTCTCACAGAAAAGAAACTCAAAACACATGTGCAGTGGTTTCACCTCTTCCCGTGTGAAGGCCACCCTACTATTGGAGGCATGTTGAGACTTGCCCAAGGCAGGAGAAGGGGTCACACTACCAGCCCCTACAGCCCACTTAATTCACGATGGGTGCTGTTCACTTTGGTATAATTGGGTTGTGGTCATGACTGTACTTATTTTTGGAAGCACATCTGTATTGCCAGCCCGATTGTTCTTCTCTCATGAGTAAGTGGGCAGTGTTGTTATTCCCACCTCACAGAGATGAGACTTCTTGCTGGAGTGCTCACAGGCAGCGGCAGGACCAGAATCCAGGCCTCCTGGCTCCCTGGCTTTCCTGGACTCTGACAGCCCCGTATGGTCCAGGGATTGTTGACCTGACCTGTCAAAATAGATTTCTGTCACCAGAAAACAGGGAGATGCAATCGCTGGGAGAGGGATCACTTTTTTCTGCTTTAGGAATGATTTCTTGTTGCCTCTGAGCAAAACCCCTGCAAATGATTAGCCTCCCCAGGAATAGTAGGAGGTAGCCATGCCTATGTGTCAGCTGGATAAAGAGCTGATGCACCTGGGTAAGAGGCAGGCTGGGCTGGGTGGAAGGAAGTCAAGAACTCTATGAAATTTAAAGGGACTGAATCTAGGATTTAAATCAGATAAGACTTGTGAAATTCTCATGTCTGGTTGGTATCCCTCGGGGGGTAGAAAGAAGTCAGTATTAGAAATTTGAATTTGTAAACTATGGTCTGGAGTATGGAGCTTCTGAGAATGCATTTGCACTGCTCAGATATTAATATTGATGCAGTAGGTTAGGAATTAGGTGCTGAGAATAGAGCGATGCACATGATGAGTTCCTGCCCTCACTGCACTTCCAGTCAAACATCAAACACAGCAGTTAAAACTGAAACAGAGAGAAAAGTGACATAAAAGGGCTAAGAGGGGGACACAGCCTGAACAGATAAGCTAGTCTGGGAAGGGAAAGGAGACATCAGGGAAGGCTTCCTGGAGGAAGGGACATTAGACCTAAAGGATGAATAAGAATTAGTGGCTGGGTATGGATTACACCTGTAATCCCAGTACCTTGGGAGGTTGAGGCAGGAAGATTGCTTGAGCCCAGGAGTTCGAGACCAGCCTGGGTAACATGATGAAACCTATGTCTACAAAAGTTTTAAAAAAGAAAAACCTAGCTGGACACAGTGGCATGCACCTGTAGTCCTGGCTACTCAGGAGGCTAAGGCAGGAGGATCTCTTAAGCCCACGAGTTTGAGGCTGCACTGAGCTATGATGTCACCACTGCACATCAGCCTGGGTGACAGAGCAAGACCCTAGTCTCAAAAAATAAAAAAAAAAAAGAACCAGGCGAAGAGAAGGTGGGCAGTTTCCCTAACAAAAGGAACAGGTTTTCCTGACAAAAGGAACAGCAAGTGTGAAGGCCCAGAGGTAAGGGAAATGTGACATTATCTATAAGCTGAAAGATACCTTTTATGGCTGGTGAGTAGAGTTCAGCGAGACTGGAGATCAGAGGCTAGAGACAGTGAGAAAGGATGTCAGTTCCCAAGATGAGTTAAGGAAGCAAGGTAAATCCTTCTCCAAGAAACTGGGAAAACTAGAAAAACAGAAGCAAGCACTCAAGGATGCTCAAGAGTGCTCTGTAACAGGAAGCCCCATGGGAGATGACAGAGTTCACTGGTGTTGGAACCACGCCTAGTTTAGAACCCAGGCTCTGCCTTCTAGGGTGTGATCTTGAGGAAGTCATTTCAACTCTCTGCAAAATGGAAGGAAGCGGAGGAGAATGGGCACCTGCAGGGCACCTACTGTGCACCACGCACTGTGCTGAGTTGATTAATCTACTGAGAATAGTTCCACCTACCTCACAGTGTAACTAATGAAACTTCAACTTAAACGTTGTTGAATGTGTATGACTATGCCCAGCACCTAGGAGGCCCTCAATAAAGGCTAGCACAGTTGGACTGTGTGCCTGGGGAACAAGGCAGGGCTTGGTGCCAGAGACAAAGAAAGATCCTGTTAGCAATGGGAGCGTGAGGTCAGAGTCAAGGCCACCGATGCACATGGGCTCCGCCTGAGTGCCAGCTCCAGGTGCTTGGCAGAGGCTCTCAGGAGTGCTGTTTTAGAAGGACTTTGATTCTCCTGGCTCATCAGGAGAGAGTCATGACTGATTATCAATGTCTGCCATAGGCACAAAATGGAGTGAAGTAGTATATACGGCACACATCTGCCATTGCTGGTCGAAAGCAAGATAATACGGACTCCTGTGGCTACAAGCCAAGGATCTTTGAGCATCCCTGCCATGGGCTAACCCTGCAGGTAGAAAGTAAGTGGTCCCATTTATGGGTCCCAAAATTTGGCAGGAAAACTCAGGTCTGAACACTGAGCTGCCAGAGGACTTTCTGCTTTCCCATGATGGCTTATTAAATGTGGGCTCACAGAGTTATCTCCCAATTCAGGGAAGGCACAGTGGCCTGCAGGCACCATTCAATAAGTACTGAAGCCAGTGTGGGAGAATTAAAGATGCAGGCTCTGCCTCTCCTCTGAGAAGCTCAGATCTGGCTGGGATCACTTCCCTTCAGAACACAGCCCAAACAAAGCAAGCCCCAAATAGGGCCTCACCTTATTTAGCCACTGAAGTCATAATTGCACTGATTTAGATTTTGAAAGAGGCCACCATCTTCTGCTATCTCAGATCTCCTTCCTTTAAAAAGAGAAGTTTCCCCTTGAATCTACAAGGGTCAAAGGTTGCAGGAGTCGTTTAAAATCAGAAGGATTTACACACCTGCTACACATGCCCCCTGGCACACTTGTGGACCAGAAGCTGGACTCAGCCTTCAGCCTGGGCAGGGGCCTTTGTGCAGCTAGTGCTATGCCCACGGCCACCGGCTCCCAGACTTCCCACGCAGGGACCCAGATGCTCCCCTTCCCCAGCTTTGCTGATGTGGTGCTGGAGTTCCGACGAGGCAGCCGGAATTTCTCTCCGTGCTATTTTAGTATCGCTGAGAGGCATGGGAAGGCTTTGTTCTCCCTGGCTGGTTACGTAATTTTCAAAAGGAAAACAGAGCAAAGCCCGAACGCTCCTGGAGTTTGCTCTTTGGGGAGGAGGGAACTCCCCACCCAGCATCTGATGTTCCTTCTGCAAACTTCTCTTCCCTCCCTCAATTCTTTCCTCTAACCACCCCACCTCAGGGAGGTGAAGATAACAGGGTCCCCTCCTGTTTCTTTCTCAGCAGTGTCCCCACAGGCGTGTTCTTTAGAAAACCGTATTGAGGGAAACACAACCCAGGGTGGGTGGCATCACTGCCTCCCAGGGACCTTAAGATGTTTGCAGTCACCACAGGCTCACACGTCCCAGGGGGAGAAGGCTCACCTGAGGCCCATCATGGGCAGCAGAGCCTGTCAGTGGTTCCTCTGCTTGAGATGTATTTATTTTAGACTAAGCTGGGCTTTTGGCTCGGGTCGGTTGGTGTCCTGCTGGCTGGTGTTTGTGAAGGGTCATCCCAGGTCCTGGGCTGGGAGTGGTGCTGGGCATGAGAGAGGAACAGGCATAGGGACTGTAGCCCAAGGTTGGCATCATGGGCGGCACCATTAGGAGCAGCCATCTGCCCATATATCAGGGTTTCTGCAAAGGAAAATGAGTTCCTGAGCATGCACAGGTCACTCCACACGAACCACTGCAGCCTGCACTCCTCTGGGGTGGAGGGAGCAGCGCTTAATTTCAAAAGCTGGAAAGCCAGGGAGAGTTGTTTCTCCTAATTCCTGGGGGTCCCCCTGCCGCCGCTGAGAGTAAGACCCGGCTGAGTCTCAATGGTAAAGATCAGCAATTACACAGCAGTTCTTAACTCGGTGAGGAAACACCTCTGGTCATTATGCTTTTGGGGGCCTATGTGGCCTCCTCCCTTGAACCCCTGCTTTTAGCCCCTACTCACTCTGGAGGGATTTAAAAAACTTTCTTTTCTGGGCCTCAGGGATGCTTTTTAAATTTATCTTTCCATGTGGGTTGTACTGTGTCATAACCAAAATCTTACTGCAAACATGGAGCCATTCCTGTGTCCACTGATATTTATTTATTGAATCCCTCTCTATATGCCAGACACTGCCCTGGACCCTGGGTTACATCAGTGAAAACAGACAGGTAAGGTTCCCCTCCTCCCCAGAATTCTATCTGACTCTGGAATCTAATGAGATCCATGCCAGGTGAGACCCAGGACCCCAGACTCAAGGAGGGCTTTTCAAGGCCTCTTCTCTATTTTAGAAAGTCAAGAACTGCAGATCTCCAAGTCCTTCCTCTCCATTAGTTAGCTATTGCTGTATAACAAATGTCCCAACATTTATTGGCTTAAAAACAACATTTATTACCACGCAGCTCCTGAGAGTCAAGAGTCTGGGCATGGTTTAGTTGGTGCCTCTGACTCGAGGTGTCCTGAGATGTCCATCAAGCTGTTGGCGGGGCTGTAGTCCACTCAGGGCTCAACTCAGGGAAGGGTTGCTTCCAAGCTCACTCACACGGTGGCCAGCAGGTCCATTTCTGAGAACTCACAGGGATCCCCCCATAGGGCTGCCTCAAGAAGGAGCAGCAGCTTCCCCAAAAGCGAACAGGAGAGAGTGATTACCTCAGATGGAAGCTACAGGCTCTTTATAACATGATCTCAGAAGTGGCATCCCATTCTTTTTGCCAAATTCTATTCTTTAGAAATGAGTCAGTGAGTCCAGCACCCACTTAAGGGGAGGGGATGACACAAGGCCTGAAAACCAGGATCACTGGGGCATCTGGGAAGCTGCCTTCCACATCCTCCAGGAGCCTCTCTGACTGATGGGACTCACCCTGCTTCCTGCTATGCTTATAGTAGGGATCACACAGTTGGCCCCTGAATGTTCCTGCATTGTTTCCATAATTATTGTTGTAGTTCCACTCCCCCAATATGAATATAAGCTTCTTGAGGTCAGAAGCCATGTGTCCTACCTCTTCTCACTTTCCATTTAGACCAACCGTGTGCTGAGCAAGTTACTGTCAGATCATCTCAGCCTCAAGTAAAAAAAAATGTAAAAGTCCAAAGCAAAAATGTCTTAAACAGCAGTAGGGCTTAACAGTCTCTCTTGGCAAGAAAGCTGGAGGTGGGTAGTTGCAGGCGTGGCTCAGCTCCTCAGCGATGCCAGCAAGGTCCCACACTCCTCTGCCACCTCCCCACGTGGCCTCAAGACAGCTGCTGCAGCACCAACACCACTTCCTCTACAACTGCATCCACAAACAGGAAGTAGGATTTCTTCTTGCTTGGGAAGGAAACCTTTTCCCTTAGGACTCCCCAGCAGACTTTCCCTTAGGCTTGTTGACCAGAACAGGATCATATGACCACCCCTAAAGCAATCACTGCCAAGAGGGAATTGTATTACCACAGTTGGTTTAGATTCATGGTCCTCAACAGGGATGGGTTTGGGAGATGACATCACCTCCTGGGACTCCGGGAAATGTGAGTCTGACCCAGGGACCAGGGAGCGCTATTGGCATTTAGTGGGTTGGGATCAGAGTTGTTAAACTTCCAGCAATAGTATATGGTACAATCCCATAAAACAGAGAGAACTGCAGAAGCTGAGGCCGGAGTCATTGTGTAATCACCTGAGTGAGCTTGGAAGCAGATCTTCCTCCCTATTTGAGCCTTGAGATGACTGCAGCCCTGGCCAACAGCTTGACCTTGAGTCCGAGGCACCCAGCTCAAATGCCAACACCAACCCTGTTGAAAACTGCTGATTGAGACCAGTGATTTTCAACCAGAGGTGATTTTGTGCCTCCCCGACAGGTGACAGTTGTCAGTGTTTGGAGACACTTTCAGATGTCACAGCTTGGGGGTGTGACTGGCATCTAGGAGGCCGAGGCAAGGGATGCTGCTGAACATTCAGCCGTGCACAGGATAGTCCCACTGCTAAGGATCACTTGGCTCAAGATGTTGGCAGTGCTGAGGCTGAGAAACCCTGGTTTAGACCCACTGGGAGTCATTCCTGGGTAGGCTCAGCTGCCTGATGGCCGAACCAGACCTGGTTTGTTCGTGAGGAGGAAGCAGGAACGTTTCCTGGGTAGGTGGCCACAGTCAGTGTCAGCTACAGGCCGTGCTAGTCAGGATGCCTGCAAGTCAGCCAGCTCGTCCCAAGGATGCCCAGTCCCTGTGCCACAGGCTCTAGCATGGCTGAGGTTCACAGTTAAAGGTCAAGAACATGATGGAAGGTGGGGGTGTGGTTGTTTAAAATCAAGGGTTTTTTACTCCACTTTTAATATTATTTCAACATTCTATTTCTTGGTTTCTCTTTTCATAGAATGGGCTTACTGTGGCCTCCATACTGGGTTGAACAAAGGCTGAAAAGGTGGCTGCCTCTTGCTTTAATTTGAGACATACCACAAGGTGTGCCTACCCCACATTTTTCCCTCACTGGGCCTGAAAACTCACACTGAGCCTAGATGGTTTGTGGTAAGAGTCACTCGCTGGGGCTGAGATCATACTATGGTGATTAGAGCGTGAGCGTTGGACTTGGACCAACCTGAGTTGACATCCCAGATTCTTCACCTGCCAGAGGGTGACTCTGGGAAAATCACTTCCCTCTTGGAGCTCCATGGAGGACGATATCAACCTCACAGGGGTGTTGTAAGACCCAACTGAAATAATCAGGTGAAGCCGTTGGCCTCTGGTAAACCCTCAGGACATGCAGTTCCACCATCGTCATCATGTCCTCTTTACCATCTCTCCAGCAGGCTTCTGTTAAAATGCAAGTGGGGTTGCGGAGCAAGGCACATCAGCCATACCACAGAATTGCAGAACTAGAAGGGACCTTTAGGCCAGATTAGGTAGCTTTTGGAGAGCTGGGCCCTGAGGGCATCAAATTTGCATATGAGCTGAACCAAGCCTCACCTCCTAGGTAGCTCCCTAGGAAGCCAGGCCTGGGATAGTGTCGCCATGAGGGGCAACAGGAAGACTGAGTCCAAGAGGAAGGAGACAGTGCAGTGCAGGAGGAGCCAGAAAAGGGCCGGGTCCCAACACACTTCAGGACCTGCTTGTGAATGAGCTAGAGGATGTTCCCACGGAGTCTAGAGCAGAGGTCCACGAACTACAGCCCACAAGCCTAATCTGGCCCAGCACCTATTTTTGTAAATAAAGTTTTACTGAAATGCGGCCATGCTCATTTGTTCAGGTATATTGTCTGTGGCTGCTTTTGTGCTATAAAGGCAGAATTAAGTTGTGTTGAGTGGTTTCAACAGAGGCTGTATGTCCTGCAAACATGGAAATATTTGTTATCTGGCTCGTTATAGAAAAAGTTTGCCAATGCCTGGTCTAGAGGACTCCATTCACATAGACCACAGTGACTCATTAGGATCATGAGCCTTGGAGTCAGACTGACTGCGATGTGAATGGTGCCACCTAGAACTGTGCAGTGCATAGCATGCTCAGCTGGAAATAGCGGCTCCTCGGGAGAAGGGCTTCCTGTGAGTTTCAGAGTGTTCAGGAGAGGGGAAGAAAGCAGTGTCTGTGAAATGTCAGCACCTTGCTGGGGAGATAGTTCCTGTGGAAAGTCGACAGCATGAGGTTCGGGAGGATCTGAGCAGACGGGGAGGTAAGTCTAAATTTAGACTTTCCAAAGCTGATTTGTAAACCAAAGCCCCAGGAATCCCAGAAAGGGACAGTTGGCACACGCCATCTCATCTCTGGTTTGCCTCCGCATGTTAAAAGGCTGGATGAGTGAGAGAATAATTAATTGGCCTCAACTAAGCTGTTGCCTGAGAGTCAGTGAGAAAGCAGTTGAGAGCTGAAACTCCATTGTTCAGAGTCCTGAGGGTTGAACTTTCTATTCCTGTGTTTTATTACGATGCCCAGCCATGGAATCGTGGGGACCTTGGCTGCCCTTGCGAGAGTTCCATGCATTCCTCTTGCTGGGTGTCATTCAAGCACGATTGAACGAGTGACCTTTCCATCTCAGACAGTGAATGCCACCTCCCTGGGTTTGAAATCACACCTGTGATTCGGAGCAGCTCTGAACCACCACCTTTGAGCTGAGAATGGTTGGGCTTTGCCCTGAGAAGCTGCACCACACCAAGAGCTGCCATAACCACTCCCCTGCCCAGGTGGACACATCCAGATGCCAGTCTGCTCCTCCCCAGGGCCAATGGGCCCACACCTCTCAGCATATCATGCAAGAAATGGACCACTAACCTTAGACTTCTTAGGCGGTGGATGCCTTGTAGTCAGCCCACCTAGGGAGAAAGGCAAAGGGCTTACAATGCAAATTACAGAGGAATTGGAAAGAATTCCTCTGTAAAGAAACAGAGGAAAGAGAGCAACAGAAAATGAAGAGGCTTGAGAAGAGAGGCATAATAATAAACTCAAATGGGAACAGAGAAATGGTCAGACAAGAGGCTGCCTGATTAGAGCACTGAAACTCTAAGAGAGGCAGCATCTAAGCAGAATATGTTACTAAGAGGATTGAAGTTCAGAAATATTAGTTGGTCTGAATGGTTAGGGCTTGTTGTGAGATGTGCCCTTTGAACAATTTCCATGGCAAGTATCACAAGGGACAGTGACCACCTAGGAAACGTGGGCATCACCACTGTGTAGACATAATGAACGGTACTCAGCTCCTTCCAGTCAACGGATATTTTCTATGCTCTACTTTGTGCCCTGTAAGCTACTTGTGAAGCTTACAGTCTAGTTGGGAGATGGACATGTACAAAAAGTTAAATAACAGCCCAGGCTAATGTATGGTAAATGCCAAACACAGCGTACACATGAGTGCCACAGGAGTTTAGAAAAGGGAGACATGTCATTGAGAACCAGGATGGATGCTTTAGGAAAGAAGTGAGACTTTGGATTCTGAATGATAGGATTTCAACAAGTGGGGGTGGTGGGGAAGCAGGAGAATATTTCAGGAACTGGGAAGATACAAGCAAAAAAGCCAGGCAGCAAAGAGTCTATTTAGCAGCCCACAAGAAAGGTGGAGTGGCTGGAATTGAGGCTTGCCACATTGACATTGTACCTGGCCCCTAAGCTGACAGCATATTGGGAAGACCACTGAAAAAGAGACACACACACGGGATACAGTCCCTCCCATGCATGAGAGGGAAAGAGTTTTAAAAATAAATAAAGCACCTCTTAATTATTCGCTGATTATCTGCATTGCAGCTGATCTCAAGCAAATCCTGCATTCAGCTTGCTTGTGATGTCATCCCCTCTGCTTAGGTGCTCATTCCTCTCTCTGTTTACAACCCAGCAGGAGCTGGAAAGGAAGAAGGCTTAAGCATGTCTCTTCCTAAAAAAAATAATAATATGCAATTGCCTCTTTTTGCTATGCCCTTGGGAGTCAGACCAGGCTTGTGGGGAGAAAGAGAAGTTTCAGTGTAGTTGCCATTACATGACTTGGGCAGCAGGAGTCAAGGAGGGAGAGAATGGGGAGCTGCGGAGGCTCTTTGATTCCCCTGAGTTAGGTATCCAGGCCAACTTCGCTAGCACAGGCCATAGAATCTGGTTCACTGGGTGCTCCCAGCACTGTGTCTTAGTGGCTGGGCATCCTCAAACAGAGTGAATGGTATTCATTTATCCATTCATCAGATGGATATTGACCCTATGTATGCTGAAAGCACTAAGCTGGTGCTCTCCAAGCCTTGGTATCCTCACCTGTAAAGTGAGAACTGGAATCAGAATCGATGTTTCTCAGTGGAAGTGCTGTTGGCATTCAGGGGTGGAGGGGTGGATGTCAGTGGATGTGCTCTGGGCATTTGGGCGTGGAGGTGGGAATGCTCGGTAGAATGGTTAGCAAATCTGGCCCTACCCATTAAATACCAGTAGTGACTCCCAGTCAAATAAGGTGAGGAGGGCAGTACCATCTCCAGATAAGGACTACGGGCCTTGTTTTCTTAGATTTCTTCCCAATCTGAAATTCTGTAAGTCTATGGTTGTTTTGTTCCTGGACCCAGTAAAAACATGCAGAACAGAATTACCAAAGATCTGACAAATTATCAGAATCTTGAGTACATCTTATTCAAATGTAAGGGAATGTTTAACTAAACAGCAACAATGGGTAACATCTGTTAAGCAATTACTATGTTCTAGACCCTTGGCAAATTTCTTTCATTAGAAGTCTTTACAGGCGATCTGATTGTTTACTATTTCCGATCATCTGTGTCCCCTAATTTGCCCCCTTAATTTCAGAGCATTGAGTTGACTATCGTTTTTGCTTCATGTATCTTTGCAGAGTTGTGCGAAGTTCAGATAGCAAAGTGTCTCTATAGGAGGCCCTGCGATATGAGAATAAAGCAGCAGTCTGCCAAGTTCATGCCTTTGTGTTGGATACAGTCTTCTTTCTTTGTGTGTCTGTGGTCTTTATGAACTTAGAAAACCTGCCAGTCTCTTAGACGCCATGATATTACCTTACTTCAGAGATCTGAATTTACGTGTCTAGTTTTGCAGGGTTTTTCCTCCCCACTTAGTTCCTATACCTGTAATTTGAGTCAACAGCCACCAGAGGGCAGGGACAGTGAAGTTTAGATTTGACCCATTGCTTTGAAGAGCGAGGTCACATTGTCAAAAAGAATACAGCTCACCATGCCAGTCTTGATATAGCACTGGGAACTCTGCACCCTGGTTTCTGGGCAAAGAGAGTCCTTTTATTATAGGTGGCAACATTATTTCCTTGTAATTTGGTACATGGGCTTCCTCAACTTACGTGGAAAGCAAGAGATACAAATGTCATTACATCTTAGTCCCTGTGAAAGCCTCTTAAAATGTTCAAAGACATTCGTAAAAGAAGGAAGAAAAGGAACCCAAGTGCAAAAACACGAGTATCGATCCTTTGTTTTCTGTCTGCAACTCGTTGCTTTCTACTCTCACCCTTCCTAGCTAGCGCTGATGTGTGTGTTTGGAGAGCATAAAACAAATTAATTTTGCAAAGGTCAGAAGGGATAATTCTCCACCGTAATTTGCACATGTTAACCTTGGGGGAGCAGGCACTGACATAAGAGGCACAGCATCTGATGGTCTTATCAAATCAATCCATCTTCTGTCTCTTCCAGGGGAGTGCTACACACAGCAGGAGGGTGGCTGGGCAGTGCAAAGCCCCAGAATCCCCTGAGCAAGCAGTGTTTCAGCTGGCTGGACAGATCAAATAACACTTGGGCTGGTTAACAAAAGACGCAAGTGGGAAGGTGTTCGAAGCCGGAGTGTGGAAATTTACCCAACGTTATTTCTTTGACAGGGAAGGAGACTTGGTCTGAAAGATGCCACATTCCTGCAGCCTCTCTGGGTGCAGTGGAATACAGTCTTGGGCGAGGTGGCGTGGATGAGCTGGCGAAAGAGGATGCTGCCCACATCCAAAGGCTCCAGAGGATCCTGGCCTGGCAGCTGAGCTCCCCTGCATTTGGAACCTCAGGCGTAACTTGGTGTAGAGCTCATGAAAGGTGCTTGTGTTTCTCCAGCTTTTTTCACCAGTGCTTACCAGACTGGCTCAGGTTTTGGAATCTAAGGTGAGCTGGTAGAAACGGGAGAGGTAGAAAGAAGCCCCTGGATGCCTCCAGAATTCATTGATGGGATCCCTGCATACTGCTTGGAACACAGAGAGAGGCTGTGACACAGCTGAGCTTTGGAGCATCTTAAGGAGCTCAGCTCAGCAAACAACTCTTGCATTTCAGCCAGAAAGAGCCTCTTGTAACAAAGTATTCAAAGGGGAGAGTTTCTGCATCTTTTACTTTGCAGTCCACTATGGTAGAAAACTTGACATTCCATAGATAATGATACTGGGTTTTCTTTCCAAGACGCCAGCTTTAAAAGAAATATGAGCCATTCTAAGCTTTAAGAAGGGTTCAGGAAACACAGGAATTAGTAGACAGCCCTCCCAATGCAGGTTAAGACGACAGCCTGCGCCCCCAACTAGTGCAGCTCAGCGAGCATGGCCATATGCCATTCTCGTCTCCAGAGAGCTGGTGGCAGTGACCTCACTAGGAGAAAACACATCCCTCAGCCGTGGGACTTGACAGAATGAGGTGTGCGAGGGAGGCCGCTAGCCGAGACTTGACCTTTCCTGACTGCCCCTGTGTTACCTGGGCAGCTCCAGATCACTGAGCCCACAATGGCTGAGAAGGGTGACTGCATCGCCAGTGTCTATGGGTATGACCTCGGTGGGCGCTTTGTTGACTTCCAACCCCTGGGCTTCGGTGTCAATGGTTTGGTGCTGTCGGCCGTGGACAGCCGGGCCTGCCGGAAGGTCGCTGTGAAGAAGATTGCCCTGAGCGATGCCCGCAGCATGAAGCATGCGCTCCGAGAGATCAAGATCATTCGGCGCCTGGACCACGACAACATCGTCAAAGTGTACGAGGTGCTCGGTCCCAAGGGCACTGACCTGCAGGGTGAGCTGTTCAAGTTCAGCGTGGCCTACATCGTCCAGGAGTACATGGAGACCGACCTGGCACGCCTGCTGGAGCAGGGCACGCTGGCAGAAGAGCATGCCAAGCTGTTCATGTACCAGCTGCTCCGCGGGCTCAAGTACATCCACTCCGCCAACGTGCTGCACAGGGACCTGAAGCCTGCCAACATCTTCATCAGCACAGAGGACCTCGTGCTCAAGATTGGGGATTTCGGGTTGGCAAGGATCGTTGATCAGCATTACTCCCACAAGGTATGTCTGGCTGGAATGATGGATACTGGTGGTCCACAGAATCCCCAAGAATACTTGCAGCATTCCCAAGCTATTCCTAGCTCCACGGTAGTCAGAGGACTAGAGTTATTAATTAGGGGAGGCTGGAGGGTGCTAGGAAGATCACTAGCCTGAAAAGTTGTTGGAGGCGTGGAGGGAGATCTGGTTCTTGGTCTTGGCTCTGCTATGTGGCTTTGATCACCCTGAGCTGTGCCAGCAGAAGCTGGACTAGACGATCTCCAAAATTTCTTCCAGCTCTAAATTCTATGGCTTGAAAACTATGTGGTTGGTGAATTTGCCTCTAGCATCTTCTTATCCCTGCTGTCCACTTAGCCATCCCATGTCCTTCCTGTGTGCTCAGGACACACCCTGAGGCTTCCCACCCTGTGAGCCTCATGCTCTGGTTGGTCTCACCTCCCTCATCCCATCCAAGCTGACCCATTCGGTGTCCATTTCTCTCAGTCAGTGGACAGCAGGCACAAATTGTTGATCTGATGAGCTAATCCTTCACTGTACCTTATCCAGCTAATGACTCTGTTCTCCTGGGTCCCGTGATGCTCTTGCTTCTCAGTGTGATGTGAAAGCCATGGGTGGCAGACGGTACTATTGCGATTCCCCGTGGTGGGTGCTAAATGCTCCACCAACTGCAGGGATCAGAGCTGACCCGGCCACTCTGCTGGAGACAAATGTCACACTGAGTTGTTCTCAAGGGCCCAGACCTCCTCTTACCTGATCCATTCCTCTCTTCAGAAGCTGGGAGTTCTCTGACATTCCCTTCCTTCCCCTGCCCTGGGTTCCTGCCACTTTAGGGGTGCCTCTGAGCCCCTCAGCATGAGCATGTTGCCATGTACCCTGCAACAGAGCTGGGGGCTGGGTGTGGCTTCCAGCCTCCTGCCCAAACCTTGATGCTACAAAAAATGTTATTAGAATAAAACATCTCCTTGGGATTAGGTGTACAGTAGTCTGTTATCATCCAAGGGGCTGGGGTGGGTCATGAAAGGGGAGGGTGGTTTTGAGCTTGAACATGCTTTGGCTGTCTCCCTGAGCCCCATTCCTCTGCCCTCCTTTAGCACCCCCACATAGAAGGGCACTGGTCTGCCCTCTACAGCTGCAGTGCAGGGCATCACAGGGGGCAGGGAGCAGGGCTCCCTGTCCTACCCTCCCTGGCTGGAACTTGGGCTCCAGCCCAGGTTTCAGACCCCAAATCAGCCCAGCTGACTCTGGCTCCTTGGTGCCACAAATTACTCAGTGACCTTAACCATGAGCCTGCCCTCTGCCCCACTCCTGCAGCCAAGCCATCTGTCAAAACTGACAGCCAACTCTGTAGGAAGGAATGTCCATGGGCTGGGGCCTGGGGAGGCAGGGAGAAACAGTGCCCTTGTATCTCTTTCTAATTCCTTGAACGGCTTCTTTTTTCTCTTTCTTCTAAGGAGCAATGACTCCAAACCACCAAACCAAGGGTTTTAATCCAAATCTGTTCTTACTTGGTAAAAAACCTAGAAAATCCACAAGACTCTTATATGTGGGATGCACAAAAACTACCTTCTGAATTGGAATAAACCGGTACATTTGAGTATCATATGATGAAAGAACCTGATTAAGTGAGCTGCAACAAGGAAAGAGCTTAAGACAGCACATAGTAGGGCTTTAGGAAGGTCCAGGAAGATGGTTTATTGTGGCGTAAACTGGCTATCGCAATAATTCTTTGGGGGTGACATGGTGTGAGCAAAGGACCCTTTAGGAGGAGTCAGAGGTCCGGGTTCCTTCTAACAGTGCTAGCTTGGACGTAGATAGTCACTTACCCCCTGGGAGCCTCAGTTTCCCCTCTTTGACAGGGATAATAATTGTGCTCTGTCTGCTCCTCTGGCTTATGGTTAAGAATCAAAATGGTCCACGAATGTAAAATTCCTTGGAAAGCAGTCAGGACTGCATCCATTCATTTAATGGATATTTGCTGAGCCAACATCAAACCCAAGCTCAGTGCTGGGAGCTGGAGAGACCAAGGCTCACACGATCCCCCAGCAACCCTGAGGGCTGGGCTCAGTGTTATCCTGTCACTTGGGACTGGAAGCCACTTCCCTGGTTGAGACTTTCATTTTCCCAATGTAGAGGAATTTTGATGTTCTGACTTGCTCTTATCGGGTTCTCTTTAATAAAATTCGCTGTGGGAAGTTAAAGAAATCACTGGAGGCAGTTATGAGCCCAGTAGGTGCTCACATCATCCCTGCACCCCCGTGTTTGGCAGATGCCACCCACCCCTACCCCACCTCCTCCCTCATACACTTTCTGCTTTTAGCTTTCTGCCCTCTCTTCCCACAGTGATGATGAAAGGCTTTATATTTGGTGCTTTTATTTATCCAATGTGCACTTAAATCAGTTCTCGTTTAATCCCCATAATGCTGTGAAGCACTTAGGGCAAATGGTTCATTTTAAAACAGAGAGAAACGGCTTTCTCAAGCTTACACAGCTGATATGGCCAAAGGACACAGGATCTGAGGCCTCTTCCTCTCCTGGTGGAGGGTCTCTCTGAGCGCTGTCTCCTTCATGAAGTCTTTCCGGATTCTGGGTTGGAATTAATCATTCCTTTCTCTGAATTCCCATGGCACTTTCCCCATCCCATCATGGGTATCTTCTAACACTCATCACTCTCTGCTCTGTCCTAGGAGTATTTGAGTCTGTCTCTTTGTACTCTCCCAAGCTGAGAGTCCCTTGGCCCCTTGAAAGCTGTCTCTCCTTCTTTATGGTTCCCCTCCATGGATTCTGATCACTGTACCTAAGACATGGCCCTCAATCAATTTTGTTGACTGTATTGAACAGATGGAAGAATAGTCATCTACTAGCACATTGCAGAAAGGGAGCTGTTGGGTTCATTGATTTTGTGTGGTTGGAAGGGTTGACTCTCAGAAAAAGAGCACATACTTCTTCCAGACAGTAGGTTGGTTGTGGTCAGATGTGTACATCTGGGGCATGCATCTGCTCTCTCCAGTGTGCTTGGAGGATGCTGTCTACACACAAACTTCTCGAAACTTAACCCCTTCTAAAGTTTTATGGATCTCCACTCCCTTTGAAGAAGACCATGCTCACCTGGGCTGCAGCGAGTGCCTTTGTGTGGGACAAAAAAATGCCCCTTCTCCCTGGCTGAGACAGCCCAGGGCCAGCGATAGGCTTAGTGATCCAACTGGAGCCTTGTTTGGAAAAACTCTCAGAACATTTTTCCTCTGCTCTTACACCACAACAACATACCCAGAAGACTTCTGTGACCTCAAAACCTTGGGGATTTCTCCCCACCGGCAAGCTAGCAGTCAGTTCTTCAGTGGACACCAGCTGGGTGTCCCCCAATTCAATTCCAACACTATTTACCTGGAGATAGCATCAGATCCCACATGTTGAGGGACACAAGACTGCCCCCTCCTTCCCACGAGTCATATTAATAAGTCCGTGCCTCCGGAACTTCTGATGGACTGGCTTCAAGTTGGGGTTCCCATGGTCCCCTCTTTGAGTTTAATTAATTTGCTAGAGGAGCTCACAGAACTCAGGGAAACACCTATTTACATTTACTGTAAGGGTTAGGGTTAGGTTCATGTAACACTTCCTTACATTTATTATGAAGGACATTTTCAAGGATACAAATAAACAGCCAGGTGAAAAGATATACAGGGCATAGTCCAGAAAGGTCCTGAGCACAGAAGCATCTGTCCCCAGGGAGTGGGGGCGCACCACCCTCCTGGCACATGGATGAATTCTTATTCGCCCACCCAGCAGTGTGCAGCAGCCTGGTCCTCATGCCTCCCATCTTTCTCATGGGTGGACAGTATGTCTCATTTGCTCCCACATCCCCTCCTCTAGCGCAGGGCCTGACACTGGGCACGTGCCCATTAGGTTCATTTAGTGAAGGAGATACCAAAGGAGATGGCCTTCTCTTCTCTAATGAGCAACTGGCCACGTCGAGGTTTCAAGTTGCAGTCAGGACGCATGCTGGGTGTGTGCCCCCTACTGCACCACCCCTGGGGGTCTTGGTCTTTGCAAGGTCTAGGGACCATGTAGAGGCTCCTGCAGCCCACACTTGGGGAGATGGTGTGGGTGGCAATGGAGGATGTTCCCTTTCAACAGGGGCAGTCTGGAAAACACTGCCTCTGTGTTATTCTCGCTCATCTCGCCAACTGCATGACCTTGGGCAAGTCCTTTTGCTCATGTAGTTTATCCCTAGAATAGATCTGTAAAAAGACCTCACACCCATGTTGTCCATCCCTGGCTTTTCACAGATGACAAAACTGGAAGGGAAGGAGACTAGCTCAAGGTCACGCAATGAGCGGCTGAGCCTGGGTTTTGACTCCATGTCCACTGTTTTCTCAGAGCTTCACTTCCCAATTGTCTTTTCTGCCAAATCGGGAGAGTCAGGCCATTCTGCTTATTTCATAGGATTCCTGTTAGAGTCAAATGAAAAAGCATGGCTGTCAAAGTGCATTCAGATGTACGCAGGGCTAAATCACTAACCAAACTTTGCCCAAAGAGATGCCACGGCAATGCCAGGCAGACACCAGATGTCAGTTTCCCCTTCACTGAGATACGGACCCCACTCCTGACCCAGTGGCCTTGGGGCGAGTCTTGCAGTCCCACCTGAGGGTGGCTTCTCAGCCCGTGGTCCTGTGACAAGCCCTTTCTACCGCTTCCTCTGCAGGCCCGCTAATGAGTTCTCGTTGTTTGTGTTGAGAAGAGGCAGCTGAAGGATTGGAGCGTGCTTTCTTCTGAATTTATCCCATTAGGAAGTAGACTATCTCAAAAGAGAAAAAAAAAATGTCATTAAGACTTCACTGAGCACTGTGTAAGGCTTAAGAAAGGTCAGGAACCACCTCAAGAGTATGCAGAGGTCCTGAGGAGCACGATGACAGCTTGACTCACGGTGAGAGTGCGTTGCTCCAGGAAGGGCCACCTCTCCTCCTACCATAGAGTCCTCGCTGGGGCTGCTGGGGGGACCACCTACTACCCTTGCTTGTAGCACTTATTTTACCCTGGGCTCACTAAACCTGCTCATCTCCACTACAACATTCAAGAACTGTCAAACTCCTGATCCAGTAACCTTCTATGACTAGCGTGCATCATGGCATTTACAGTAAAGCTAGCCCTCTACGGCTCACACCTCTGACTGCCAAAGGCACATATAGAGGCCCCATTGCCGGGTCTATCGTTCTTGCAGCAGTACTTCTAAAATTAGGTGGGTATGGTATAATACAAGTTACTTTAATTCTAATCCCCTGGCAGAATTTATAGCATATCCATTCCTCATTCTATCTCTCTAAGGGATAATCATAACAAGTTCTATTTGCTTCTGACAGACTGACCTAAAATCACTCATTGCAGCCGGGCGCAGTGGCTCATGCCTGTAATCCCAGCACTTTGGGAGGCCAAGGCAGATGGATCACAAGGTCAGGAGTTTGAGACCATCCTGGCTAACATGGTGAAACCCCGTCTCTCCTAAAAATATAAAAAATTAGCCGGGCGTGGTGGCGGGCACCTGTAGTCCCAGCTACTTGGGAGGCTGAGGCAGGAGAATGGCGCAAACCCGGGAGGTGGAGCTTGCGGTGAGCCGAGATTGTGCCACTGCACTCCAGCCTGGGCTACAGAGCAAGACTCCATCTCAAAAAAAAAAAAAAAACACTCATTGCCTATTCTTTCATAAGCCACATGGCGCTTGTCTTTCACATATCCGCCTTTCAAAGGGGCAGTAAGCAGAAAATACCCAAGAAGGAAAGGAAGAGGAAGGGACCCATCAGAATTTGGGCAAAGGCTCTTGTGTTTTGGTGGATCATTCAAGCAAGTCTGTTTCCTGCGGGACTGGCCTGCCTTTGAGCCTTTCTGCTTCATAGCCCTCTGTCTTCTTTCTTCGTTCAAGATCAGACTGCTTCCATGCTTTGCCTCCATATCTCATTAGGATGCCTTAAAAATTAACTAGCAGGCCGGGTGTGGTGGCTCATGCCTGCAATCCCAGCACTCTGGGAAGCCGAGGTGGGCAGATCACTTGAGGTTAGGAGTTTGAGACCAGCCTGGCCAACATGGTGAAACCCTGTCTCTACTAAAAATATAAAAATTAGCCAGGCGTGGTGGTGTGTGCCTATAGTTTCAGCTACTCAGGAGGCTGAGGTAGGAGAATCGCTTGAACTTGGGAGGTGGAGGTTGCATTGAGCCAAGATCACACCACTGCACTCCAGTCTGGGCAACAGAGTGAGACTCCGTCTCAAAAAAAAAAAAAAAAAAAAAAAATCAACTAGTGTAGTGGTTCTCAAAGTGAGGCCCCACACCAGCAGCCTCAGCTTCACCTAGGAACTTATTAGAGATACAGATTCCCAGGTTCCATCTCAAACAACAGCCCTTAGGGTGAGGCCCAGCAATCTGTGTTTTCATAAGCCTCCAAGGGATTCTGATGCTCCTGAACTTTTAAGAACCATTGACCCAAAGACATGGGATTGCTTATCTCAGGACAGAAAGCTGATGCTCCTGATGTGTTTGCTGACGCTTGGAGCTGTGGCTCTCAAACTTCAGCACAATGAAGGAGACTAAGAATGCCTCCCAGAGAACACAGGTGTGTCTGAAGCAGGTGCCTTAACCAGAAGGGCTGCTAATGGTGGGAATCTCAGGCACTGTGACAGGGAGTCATGTGGATTGTTTTAAGCAGGATGACTTTGGAGGGCCTCACTCACATCACCTTGGAAACTGCCTGCTCCCCCATGGCACGAGTTTACTGGAAAGCTACACACACCAGGGACCTAAACCCATAGGAGGACTGTTTATGTTTAGGTTTGATTTTTAACAATTAGGTGATACGAACAATAATTTTGGAAAACATAGGCTTTTCATTCTGGTGTGAACTACTTCACTAGATGTTATTTAAAAGCAAAAACACTGGTTTCACAGTTCAGCAAGATTGAATGTCTGATTGAGGGCTCAGCAAATTACTGCAGTTTGTTAAGTTTGTGGTTCAATTTAAGGTCCCAAAGGAGGAAAAGAGGTACATGATGTCAAACACATGCAGCCAGCTTCCAGTGGCTTTGCATGGGAGCTCTGGTCAGCGGGGTTTACATGGGTTTAATCATGCTGAGGCCAGATGCAGTGGCTCATGCCTACAGTCCCAGAGCTTTGGGAGGCCAAGGCAGGAAGACTGCTTAAGGCAAGGAGTTTGAGACCAGCCTGGGCAACAGCGAGACCCCCATGTCTACAAAAAATAAGAAAAAATTAGCCAGGTATAGTGGTGCACACCTATAGTCCCAGCCACTCAGGAAGCTGAGATGGGAGGATCACTTGAGCCCAAGAGTTCAAGGCTGCAGTGAGCTATGATTGTACCATCGCACTTCAGCCTGGGCCACAGAGTGAGACCCTGACTCAAAAAAAAAAAAAAATCATGTTGATCAACTTCATTTCCTCCCTCTCCTGGGCACTCTGTCTTCCTTTGATGGCTTCTTGCCTGAGAAAAACACACAGAAAGCTCTCCTAAAGCACAAATTCTCTCCAAGCTGAAACTAGGAGGAGAAATATTCAATCTGTGACTGAAATGGGGTCTCTGCCGGTGATCAAGAGAGTGCCCTTTTAGTGTCTGTGTGTTTATATTCAGGTCTCCATAGTGCAGATGGCAACCCACAGGGTGCAGGGAGTGGAGAAGGACTTTCCCAGGACCCCAAAGTAGGAATGGGGTCCACAGGGCTGGTGCTGGGAGCAGAACCCAGCCATCCGCGGAGGCTGGATTTCATGGGAAAATGAGCTTGTGGAAGGGCACTTTCTGAGGGCTCAGCTAGCAGGAAAGGTCACTTTCTTCTGAAGCCACTAAGCATGTTATTCCAAATCAGTGGAGCTGAAAAGATTTATTTAAAAGGCTATGAAATATCCCTTTTTTAAAGGGAAAAATATGATCAAGGGGATTAGAACGGAGGCTGTACTTGAGAGTCAGGTGTCCCTGAACACCCAGGCAGACTTGGAAAGCTCATTGTGTTGGCGTTCAGTGCCTCCCTGTCCCCTTCCCATGGCAGAAGAGGACCCCGGGAAGAGGCTCTTCCCTCTGTCCCTGGGTCTCTGGGGTCCTCTTCTACCCACTCTCAGAAGAACACCACACCCAGGCCACCCTTCCGGGAAGCAACCCCACTGACTTTGGGGTGATATTATAAATCTTTAAGCACAAGCCTGGCCTGGGAGATGACCAATCAGAAAGGAAGCCAGCCAGGGTCCTGAAGCAGGGTCCTAGAGGCGTCCTGCTTGCCACCAGTTCACCCTTTATTGCTGGATCAAGGGGAGGAGCAAGGGAGTCAGGGGCTTGGAGTAGTGGCTATTTACCAGTCAGCTTGCAGTATTTCATTATTCAGCAACTGGCCCAGCTATCTCAGTGCACATCAGCCACGCTGTGCTGCTTCCCTCATATCAAAGTTCCCCCTTTCCAATGTGCCTGTGGGTCTGGCTGTCCACTAGGGGTAAGCAGTTGATTAAATGGCTCAAAGTGCTGGGCATAGTGGCTCACGCCTGTAATCCCAACACTTTGGGAGGCCGAGGCAGGTGGATCACTTGAGGTCAGGAGTTCAAGACCAGCCTGGCCAACATGGTGAAACCCCATCTTTACCAAAAATACAAAAATTAGCCTGGTGTGGTGGCAGACACCTGTAATCCCAGCTACTTGGGAGGCTGAGCCAGAAGAATCTCTTGAACCTGGGAGGCAGAGGTTGCCGTGAGCCGAGATTGCACCACTTCACTTCGCCTAAGCGAAAGAGTGAAACTCCGCCTCAAAAAAATAAATAAAAAATGCCTCAAAGGGATCAACAGCCCCCTCTTCGGAAGCCCAGCCTGCTCACTCACCTGGTACTCCCCTCACCATGAGAGCTGCCACCTCCTGTGGCAAGTGCCAAAGCTCCTGAAGAATTCAACAGGCAGGAAGTCTGCAGCCCGCTAGGGACGCTGGAGTGGAGCTAGTGTGTTTCATGCAGTGCAGGCTTGATGGTGACAAATCCTTTGTTTACCTAGAAAGTATATTTTTTATTCTCATGTTTAAAGTTTATTTTCCCTGGGTGTAAAATGCTGAATTGGCCGTCGCGGTGGCTCACGCCTGTAATCCCAGCACTTTGGGAGGCCGAGGCAGGCGGATCACCTGAGGTCAGGAGTTTGAGACCATCCTGGCTAACATGGTGAAACCCAGTCTCTACTAAAAATACAAAAAATTAGCTGGGCATGGTGGCGGGCGCCTGTAGGCCCAGCTACTTGGGAGGCTGAGGCAGGAGAATGGCATGAACCCAGGAGGCGGAGCTTGCAGTGAGCCGAGATTGTGCCACTGCACTCCAGCCTAGGCGACGCAGCAAGACTCCGTCTCAAAAAAAACAAAAATGCTGAATTTACCATTTTTTTTCAATACTTCAAAAATGTCATTGCCTTATTTCCTGTCCGTGTTGTTTTTAAAGAGTAGTTGGTCTTCATTCACAGGATTGTTCCCCTGTATGTAACGTGTCTTTTTTTCTCCAGCTGATTAATGAATATTATTAAATGGAATGAAGTGGGAGGGCCTCGGTGGATAAGTGTTAAATAATGAGCTCCTCCTTCCTTTTATACCCAAGATTTGCTGGTGAGAGAACTCACTCCCTCTCAGAGGGTGTTTTCAGTCCTGGTGTAAAGGACCCGACCTTCAGTCATTGCTCCAGTCTCTCCACTTGGGTACACCCAAGTTGTAAACATCTCAGGAACAGGACACTGTCTTATTCTATAGGCAGATATTCTTTGGTTTATATCGAAGAAGGATAATTAGAAAATTGAATCAAATCCTTTTCCGTTTTCTCCTGAAATGTGGTTTCTTGATTTAGCTTTGCTGCGGTAGCCTGTTGAGAAGACAGTAGTATAGAAATAGAAGGCTCGGGGGGTTGGGCATCACATTGCTGTGATGATCCTGCCTTTTGTGGTTACCTTCTATTTCAGTCTCACACATCTGTGAGCTGGGAGAGACCAGCCCTTATCCTCGCCTCATCCGCTGCCATTCCACTCCCTCGTGTTGTAACTGACTTGTCACCATTCCCTGGAAAATACCATACCCAGTGACAGCTCTGGTCCCACACACTGTTCCCTCTGTTCCCACATAAACTCCTGCGGACCCTGCTCAAATGTCCCACCTCTGTGAAGCTTCGCCCAGCAACCCAGGGAAGAGTTAATCACACCTTCCTCTGGCTGTGCAAAGCCGTTATCCCCATGTTACTGTGATGATCTGTTTACATGCCTCTTCCCAGACAGACCTGGCAGGGCCCCTAGAAAAACATATGTATCTCTTTCATTTCTATATTCCTGGCACCTAGCATAGTATCTGATCCATTGTATGAGTTCATTCAATGCTAATTGGCTAATGAACAAGCCAAGCCTCTGCCTTTCTATTGAATAAGCATGGTCTTCAAGCATAAATTCTCTTCCTCAGGGCAGCATTCAAGGATTTGAAGTCATCTACCATGTCCCTCTAAATCTCGGTAGGCTAGAAGCCCCCCTATACAAAAATATTCAGGTACTCTTCTAAGTGCTTAATGGGTGTTAACCTACTAAATCCTCATAACAACCTAATAGGTGCTGTTGTTGCCCCCATTGTCTAGATGAAGACACTAAGGCACAGAGAGTAACTTATCCAGGGTCACCTGCCTGGTCAATGGCAGCGTTGGACTGCAAAGCCCAGTGGCAGCTCAGAGACTGTGCTCTCAGCCACTGAGCTCAGCTGCTTTGATGGCCATTCAGGTGACTGCATTTCCAGAGCTCACACTATCCTGACTGCCCTTTCATTGACCTCCTTCTTGGCAAACCATTTTTTTTTTTTTTGAGACGGAGTTTGCTCTTGTAGCCCAGACTGGAGTGCAATAGTGCAGTCTCGGCTCACTGCAACCTCCGCCTCCCGGGTTCATGCGATTCTCCTGCCTCAGCCTCCCAAGTAGCTGGGACTACAGGCGCCTGCCACCAGGCCCAGCTAATTTTGTTTTTATTTATTTATTTTTTTTGAGACAGAGTTTCACTCTGTCACCAGGCTGGAGTGCAGTGGCACGATCTTGGCACACTGCAACCTCCACCTCCTGGGTTCACGTGATTCTCCTGCCTCAGCTTCCCAAGTAGCTGGGACTACAGGCGTGCACCACCTTGCCCAGCTAATTTTTATATTTTTAGTAGAGGGGGGGTTTCATCATGTTGGCCAGGATGGTCTTGATCTCTTGATCTCGTGATCTGCCCGCCTCAGCCTCCCAAAGTGCTGGGATTACTGGTGTGAGCCACCACGCCCAGCCCATTTTTTTGTATTTTTAGTAGAAACGGGGTTTCACCTTGTTGGCCAGGCTGGTCTTGAACTCCTGATCTCAGGTGATCCGCCTGCCTCAGCCTCCTAAAGTGCTGGGATTATAGGCATGGCAGACCCTTTCTTAAAAATGTATCTTCCAGAACAGGTGCTATGTGATTTAGCCAGCACAGCATCAGTGGGGATGCGACATTGCTGCTCTGTACACATCACGCTGTTCATGTTGCCCATGGTCTTTCGGTAGCCAGGTTGCACTGTTGGCTCATTGAGCCTGTAGTCAACTAACTTCTGTTAGCTCTGTATACTCTATTTTACATGAATATGGTTGATCTTTTTTTAGCCCAAGTACAGGACTTTCTTTACCCTCATCCCTTGTAGATTTCATCTTCTTGGCTTCCTGCAAATATTGTAACCTGATGAGATCTTTTTGGATCTTTGTTCTGTCACATAATCTTATCCCTTATAGCTTCATAATTTATAAGGCTGTCTTCTAGGACTTCACTCATTTCACTGGTTAAAATATGTGTAAAGAGATTAGACCAAAGGCCTAGCCACTAGACACGCCCCTCCAGAGTGACACTGACATTCTTTGGATTTAGCCGTCAAACCAGTTATCCATTTACATAGTTATATACTTTTTACCCAAATTTTTTCATTGTCCACAAAGATGTCCTCAGGGGTTTTGTAAAAGTGTTTTGAGACTCAGGGACACTGTAATATCCTTTCATTCTATCTCAATACAATTTGAAACTCATCCTAAAGTTAAAAAGTGACATTCAAGCTGCATGACCAGCTGTAACAGTTTTAATTCCTACATACATGGAGCACAGATGTTAGGAAACATCACCACTTTAGAGAGAACGCAATGCATGAAAATCTAAACTTACAAAATTATATTGGAGGCTAGGGTGTGCTTAGGTAAACTATCATTCATCCACTAAATAGAATTGTTACACAAGTATATTCTATGATGTTTTTGAAGAGTTTGCAATAACATAGACAAATTTTGTGTAATAATGGTAAGTTTGAAAAGCAAGATACAGAATTATGAAGATGGTATGATCATAAGTTTAAAACAAGGAGAAAATAACTAAACATTTTTTTAAAATAGACTTGAGTAAGGGTCCCCAACCCCTGGGCTGAGGACCAGGACTGTCTGTGGCCTCTTAGAAACCAGGCCACACAGCAGGAGGTGAGTGGCTGGTGAGGGAGCATCCTCACCTGAGCTCCGCCTCCTGCCAGATCAGCAGTGGCATTAGAGTCTCATAGGAGCTCTAACCCTATTGTGAACTGCGCATACAAGGAATCTAGGTTGCACGCTCCTTATGAGAATCTAATGCCTGATGATCTGAGTGTAACAGTTTCATCCCAAAACCATCTCCCAGCTCCTCTTCCCGGTCCGTGGAAAAATTGTTTTCCACGAAACTGATCCCTGGTGCCAAAAAGGTTGGGGACTGCTGGACTAGAAGTAAAAACTCCAAAATGTTAACAATGGTTCGACAAGGCATAGCCTTTTTTTCTCCTTCTTTCAATAATTCCCAAAAATATATAAAATGAACACTCATGGTTTTATCACAGTAACCTTTTCAGGTGGGAAGTTGGGAAAGTTTGCTGCAACAGTTTACCCATTGCAAAAAGAGTGGTAAACCTGGATTATTCGGTTACTGAAAGAAAAGGGTCAAGCACCCCAGCGTGTGGCCCAGGAGTCCACGGACAGGGACCCTCAACTGCCTTCTGCTCTGAGGTGCCCACTGTGTCATGTGTGTAAGGTTTTTTTGGTTTTTTTTTTTTTTTGAGACAGGGTCCCACTCTGTTGCTCAGGCTGGAGTGCAGATCATAGCTCACTGCAGACTCCATCTCCCAAGCAATCCTCCTGCCTCAGTCTCCCAAGTAGCTGGGGCTATAGGCACATGCCACCATACCTGGCTATTTTTTATTTTATTTTATTTTTAGTAGAGACAAGGTCTCGCTATGTTGCTCAGGCTGGTCTCAAACTCCTGAGCTCAAGCAATCTTCCTGCCTCTGCTTCCCAAAGTGCTGGGATTATAGGCATGAGCCCCTGCACCTCCCAGGTCTATAAATCTTACCTCCCCACCCAGAGTGGCTGCTCTGCCTCAGGCTGCAGCCTCTGGGAAGAGGAGACTTCTGGACAGGCTGGTGGGGTGAGGGTGGGTTCCATGCCCCCGGGAAATAGGACAACCTCCTCATAGGTAGAGTGGGCAGGTACTAACTAGTGCCATGTGAGCCTAAGCAAGTTACTTAACCTCCCTCAGGCTGGCTCCATCCCCTCATAATAACTCAGGTTTCTGTGTTCTCAGATACCTAAAATTTTACCACTAATAGTAAATTGTATTGGAGTGGTTGACCATGTATTAGTTTCTCTTCTAAGATACCAATAAAGGGAATGAAGATGAGTGGGAACAAGTCAGAAAATTCTTACTGTAATGAACTTGTCAAAATGGATTAATTAGGAAGCACTGGGCTAGGGGAAGGGAGTTGAACTCAAAAGGAGACCAGAATACAGAGCCCCCTTAAATGTTGACACATTTGCAATTTGGCCAAAGCCTGCCTCTAGTACTGAGGTTATACACTACAGGTGATATTCAAGATATTTAACAACTGGTAAGCTTTGGGACCAACCAATCTGAACAGACATCGGCAGTGACCAATCAGAGTAGATACTGTCTGGGAGCCGCCATCACCCCTCCACCCTGCACAGACTGGAGAGCAGGCCCTGTCTTCCCAGAGGTGTTCACTCAAGGGTCCACCAACGACTTCCCTGTTCAGGCACTCAGAGCAGCAACTGAGAGGTCTGCCCTGGCACAGTCACTTTGGGAAGAATACAGCTTTTTTTCCCTCCCTTTTTCAATAATTCCCAAAAATATATAAAATGAACTGGCCTTGGTTCCACAGCTGCCCCCACACTCTTATTCTTGCTTTCTTCTCTTCCAAGATAACACGTTTGCCCTCTGCTGTCCATCATGCACCTGGCAGGATCCCCTTGTTTTCTGGGTGAAGGCAGCAGGAAAGGGGGAGCCATTCCTTGCCCTCCCTTTTGTGGCATGGCGGCCCCACCTTTGGCTTTCAGATGACACGGCCAGCAGGTTTTCTGGGGTATGGGAGACTTGAGGGTATGGTCATGAAGATTTTTTTTGCAGCATCTTCTGCATACAAATACTACCATCTGTAAGAACCATGCAAACTCCAGCAGTAAGCTCGATGAAGCCATTGTGATCCGCAGGACTCACCTGAGGTCTTCTTGGGGTCAAATTTTCCCCATTGTCAATCCCTATGCCTTTTATTATGGAATTGGAGTCTGAGTTCCCCATGAAGGAGAGCAAGCCCGGGAGCACAGAATGGCCTGCGTGGCCTGGTTTCACAGGCCTGAGGCATCACTGTGTGTGAAGGTGGTTTTCAGTAGCCCACGCGCTGAGCTGGGTGGAGCCCAAGGCCAGGAGGACTGAGTCATGGGTGTGCTTCCGTGCAGGTCTTTTGTCTTAGCCACATTTTCTTGTCCCCAGCTGCCCTTCCAAGCCTGACTCTAACCAATTTGCAAATGCTATGGGTCGGAAGCTAGGGAAGGAGTGATCAGCCAATGGCTTCTGTAGCTGGAAGATCAATACCCTCATATCTACCCAGAAATATTTCCTACAATTCACAATAATGCACCCTAGGGAGTTCTTTCCCACCCATAACTCTGGATCCTCATACCAACCCTCTGAGAGAAGCGAGTCAGGTTAATTACTATCCTCCTTTGATAGATGAGCACAAAGGAGCCCCTAGGGTTGAAAAGCTCATCTAAGGTCCCACTGCTAATGAGAGACAGAGCTGGGACAAGATCTGCCTCCGGGAACCTGGAACAGCAGCTGATGCAATCAGGCTCCGTTCCAGAATTTGAGAACTTTCCTGGTACCCTCTGTGATGAGAAGAGGGAGTAATCATGGCATGGAGGCGCTGGCTTCCACTTTGCCCAGGTGGAAGCTTGGAGAACAAAGCAGTTCTGTGACCTCCCTGGGCCCCACTGTGAGCAGAGATGGGGCCAGGACAGGAAAGCCTCCTCCCTGCCCTCCTTCCTGTGTCCCTCCTGGTGGCCTCTCCCCGTGCTCTTACGCTGTCCTCCTCTACTGTCCCTCCTCACTGGAGACTCACTGAGGCCCAAGGCCTGCTAACTAGCAACATAGATTCCCACCAAGGGACCCAGCGCTCGCCGCCCCACACACAGCGAGTTAGGAAAAGGCCACTACCCAGAGTATTCCTTTCAGTAGAACAGTGCTTTTATATTTGCTTTTAAACTTTTTTTTTTTTTTGAGACAGAGTTTCGCTCTTGTCATCCAGGCTGGAGTACGGTGGCGCAATCTCGGCTCACTGCAACCTCCACCTCCTGGGTTCAAGCAATTCTCCTGCCTCAGCCTTCCAAGTAGCTGGGATTACAAGTGCCCACCACCATGCCCAGCTGATTTTTGTATTTTTGGTAGAGACAGGGTTTCACCACGTTGGCCAGGCTGGTCTTGAACTCCTGACCTCAGGTACTCTGCCCACCTCAGCCTCCCAGAGTACTGGGATTACAGGTGTGAGCCACCGCGCCTGGCCTAAACTCTTTTTAAAAACAATGTTATTGTGATATATTAACATACCATACAGTTCACCTATTTAAAGTCTACAATTCAATGACTTTTAATGTATTCAGAAATGTATGTCCATCAGCAGAATCAGTTTTAGAACATTTTCATTACCCCCAAAAGAAACATCATCCCATCCCCCTTCAGCATCACCTGTCCCCACAAGGTCCCTCATCCCCCAACCTTAGACAACCACTAGTCAGCTTTCTCTATCTATGGATTTGCCTAGTCCGAATATTTCACATAAGTAGAGTCACACAACATGTGGTCCTTTGTGACTTATTTCACTCAGCATAATGTTTTCAAGGTTTATCCATGTGATTGAAGCAGGTATGAGTACTTCATTTCTTTTTATTGCCAAGTACTATTTCATTGTTTGGATATGTCACATTTTGTTTGTCCATTCATTAGCTGATGGACATTTGGGTTGTTGCTACTTTTTGGCTCTTATGATAAAGCTGCCATGAACATTCATGTACAAGTTTTTATGTGGATATGTTTTCACTTCTCTTGGGTATATACCTAGGAGCGGAATTACTGGGTCATATGCTACTGCTTGAGGAGCTACCAGACTGTTTTCCAAAGGGGCCACACTATTTTGCATTCCCACTAGCAATGTATAAGGATTCAATTTATCCACATCCTCACCAACACTTTTTTTTTTTTAATTTTAGTCATCCTAGTGGATGTGAAGTGGTGTTTCATTGTGGTTTTGATTTGCATTTCCCAGATGGCTGATGATGTTGAACATCTTTTCATGTGCTAATTGGCCATTAGTATATCTTCTCTGGAGAACTGTCTATTTAGACCCTTTGTTCATTTTTAATTGGGTTTTTAAAATTATTGAATTATAAAAGTTTTTTAAATATTCCAAATGTAAGTCCCTTATTAGATGGATAATTGCAAAAAAAATTTCAACCCAAATTTTCAACTCAAGTTCTTTGGTGTTGTCTTTTTCACTTCCTTGATGTTGTCCTTTGAAGCACAGAAGTTTTTCATTTTGACGATATCTAGTTTATGTCCTTTTTCTTTTGCTGCTTTTGTTTGTGGCATCATATCTAAGAAACCACTGTCTAATCCAAGGTCATGAAGATTTATGCCTATGATTTCTTCAATTTTTGTAGTTTTAGCTCTTCAGTTTAGGTCTTTGATCCATTTTTTAGTTGATTTTTATACATTGTATGAGATAGGGGGTCCAACTTCATTCTTTTGCATGTGGGTAATGATCCCAGCACCATCTCTTGAAAACACTATTTTTTCCCATCGAATTGTCTTGGAATCTTTGCAAATATCACTTAACTATAAATGTAAGGGTTATTTCTAGACTTCATTTTTTGTTGCTCTATATATCTCTGTTATTCCAGTACTATGCTATCTCGACTACTGCAGTTTGTAGTCCGTTTTGAAGTCAGGAAGTATGAATACTCCAACTTTGTTCTTTTTCAAGATTGTTTTGACTATTCAGGCCTTAGAAAGGAATAAAATGCTGATACAGGCTATAATGAGTGAACCTTGAAACCATTATCCTAAGTGAAAGAAGCCAGTCACACAAAGGCCACATATTGTAGGATTCCATTTATATGAAATGTACAGAATAGGCAAACCCATAGAGACAGAAAATAGATTAGTGGTGCCCAGGGCAGAGGAATGGGAGAAAATGGGGCATGACTGCTAATGGGTATGGAGTTTTTTGTTAGGGTGTTGAAAATGTTCTGGAATTAGATAGTGGTGATGATTGTATTACCTTGTGAATAAACCAAAACCCACTAAATAGTACACTTTAAAATGGTGAATTTTATGACGTGTGAATTATATCTTGAAAAAAATTTTAAGAGATCATTTGAATACCTTATATCTATGAAAAGCATTGTATATGTAGTTTAAAATCTTCCCACAAAGAAAAAAATACCCTCCAGGCCCAAATAGCTTCATTGGTGAATTCTACCACTATTTAGGAAATAAATAATATCAATTCTACAAACTCTCCCAAAAATTGAAGAGAATACTTCCCAACTCATTCTAAACCTTATTGTGATAGCAAAACATGACAAAAACCTGTGTAAGAAAAGCAAGTGACAGATTAATATCTTCCATTAATATCAATGCAAAAATTCTAAACAAAATTTTAGCAAATTGAAGCCAACAATATATAAAAAGGATAATACATATTGACCAAGAGTGTTTTATCCCAGGAATGCAAATTTCATTTAATATTTGAAAATCAATGTTATAACCATTTTGGAAAATGATTTGGCAGTTTCTTTAAAAGTAAAACTTACATCTGTCCTATGATCCAGACATTTCAATTCTATGTATTTACCCAAGAGAAATGAAAGCATATGTTCATACAAAGACTTGTATACAAATGTTCATCACAGCTTTTCCATAACCAAAACCTAAAAGCTACCCAAATGTCCATCAACATTCAAATGAAAACACTGGTCTTTCCATAAAGTGGAGTCACCACTGGGCAATAAAAGGGAATAAACCATTCACAACACTACAGATGTATCTCAAGAGAGTTGTGCTGAGTGAAAGATGACAGAAATAAATGAAGTAAATTCTGTGTGGTTCCATTTATGTAAAATTCTAGAAAATGCAAACTAATCTACAGTGATGGAAAACAAATTAGTGGTTGCCTAGGGATGGAAAGGGATTACAAAGAGGAATGATGAATATTTTGAGGATGATGAATATGTTCTTTTTTTTTTTCTTTTGAGACAGAATCTCGCTCTGTTGCCCAGGCTGGAGTGCAGTGGCGTGATCTAAGCTCACTGCAATCTCCATCCCCCAGGTTCAAGTGATTCTCCTGCCTCAGCCTCCCAAGTAGCTGAGATTACAGGCAAGCACCACCATGCCCAGCTAATTTTTATATTTTTTTAGTAGAGACGGGAGTCTCACCATGTTGGCCAGGCTGGTCTTGAACTCCTGACCTCGAGTGATCCGCCTGCCTCACCCTCCCAAAGTACTGGGATTACAAGCTTGAGCTACCATTCCTGACCTAATATGTTCATTATTTTTATTGGTGATGGGGTGTGTGTGTGTGTGTGTGTGTGTGTGTGTGTAAACTTACCAAAATAGCACACTAAATATGTGCAGTTATTGTATTTCAGTTATACCTCAATGAAGCTGTTTTAAAATAAATACGTTTATTCAATTAACAAATATTTGAATGCCAACTATGGTCTAGGTGTTGGAGATACAAGGCTGAAACACAACACTCTAGACAAGGTTCCTGCCTTCGTGGAGTTTATATTTAAGTGGAAAACTTATCTAGACCAGATTATTTTTAAGAGTCCTGGAATTTACCCACACAGCTCTTTCAGCCCCAGAGGAGAAGTTTCCTCCCTCCCAGAGCTGCAGGAGAACTGGCAACACAGCTGGATGTAGGGTGGCATGGAGCTGGGTGTAGGGTGGCATGGCGCTGGAGTCCAGTGATAGACTAACAGTGATTAGATTGTCTCGCTTCTCTCTGGATGTCCCCTTTAAGGCGTCTGATCACCATCCATGCTCCCACTCCTGACCAGCAGGAAGTGGGTCAGGTCTGAGAACAGACCCTTGTGGTCCCTTGTAGTCCTTCATGTCTGAGAACAGACCAGATGGCACCACGGAGACCTCCTGAGCCAGAGAGAGCTAGGTTGTGTTGTGCAGATGGAGGGTGCTAAGGAAAGAAGGGAAGTCGGAGTAGAGAGAGGGGGTTGCCCTGTTGCTAGAGCACTTTCTGGCTAATGTTTTCATTCCTTTGGAGGCTTGATTCCATTAAATAACCTGGTGGAGCCCCTTTTTTGCTTAAACTTATCTGAGTGTCTTCTGTTATTGCAATTAAGAAGAGCTTTGACCAGGCGTGATGACTCACATCTATAATCCTAGTGCTTTGGGCGGCTGAGGTGGGAGGATTGCTTGAGGCCAGGAGTTCGAGACCAGCCGCAGAAACATCGCAAGACCCCTTTTTCTAAAAATAAAAAATAAATTAGCTGAGCATGGTGGCGTGCACCTGTAGTCCCAGCTACTCAGGAGGCTGAGGCAGGAGGATCACCTGAGCCCATGAGTTTGAGGCTACAGTGAGCCATAATCAAGCCACTATACTCCAGCCTGGGTGAGAGAGCGAGCCCCTGACTCAAAAAAAAAAAAAAAAGCTTTTATTCCCCTTCACTCCCTTGGGTGAGCTCTGCCTTCGGGGGATGAGGAGAAGACACCTCCTGGCCTCCCCATCACAGTGGGCTGTGGCTTGGATCCATTCATTAATTACAGCAGCTGCCACTCTCAGAGAGCAGGCTGTGTGGGAAGGGAGGGAGGTCAGATTGCTCCAACCACCGAGGAAGACAGGTGAAGGCAGGCCTGGGTGAACAGCCTTGGGAACTCTCAAGAAGGCATCAGTGGGAAGGCACTGGGATGAATCTAAATAGGATGAAAAAGTAGGCTCCAGGCAGACCCATAGGGATTGAGGCCAGAGGGCCGGGAGCAATGTGTTAGGTGCCCTGCAGACGTCTCCATGTTTCGGTGGCACCGGGCCCCATCTTTGTTCACCTGGCTGTCCTCCATCTCCTTCTCTTCTCACCCCTTCTTGTTTTCCTGTTTCCTCTCTAAGCCTCCTAGCTCACAGCACTCATGATGGATGTTCCATGCCCACCAGAAACACACAGTACTAAAACCATTGCTCCTCTGGGAACAAAACCTTGGCCTGAGATTCAGGTGATCTGATTTCTAGTCTCCATTCTGCTCCCAACTCACCAAGTGACCAGGAGCAAACATTACTGCCTGTGCCTTGGATTCCCCACCTAGAAACTTTCTTCTAAAGGCACAGAAGCAAAGTGGAAGAAAGGCCAGTTGGCTGGCATCAGGGGCCTGGGTTCCAGCCCTGCCTCCTGAGTGTTAACTGTGCCACCTCAAGCAAGTTGCCAAGCCCGGTGGGTCTTGGCTTCCTCACTCACTGTCCAATGAGAGAGAATATGGCCAGCATCCCACACGTGGCTATGGGGAAGATCCTGCAGTTCCCTTTAAGTCTTAAGCAGAGGGAAACTTTCCTTCATCCAACGGGGGCCCAATGGACACATCTGCTTTACCAAGTGAGATTTTCCTGTCATCTACAAGAACGCGTAGAGAAATGAATGTGCAGTGCATGTGTGGGAGGCACCGGGATGGCATAAAGCCAGCCGTGGGATTGCTTATCCAGCCAGGCAGGACTCCTGTCCTGGCATCTTCCCTTGCCACCCATCTGGAGGCCAAGACCCCAAATTCCAGATGTGAGGCTCTGTGAGATCAAGCCAGTCCTCACACCAGAATGACCTGCATCCTCCGCCTTCTCAAGGGAGGCCAGTGCTGTTTACTTCACACCTTCCGACGGTTTGGGAAGAGAATCCAATGTTGTAAAGCCTGCCATCTTCTTGAATGGCACCAGATACTGACACTCGGTACACGCAGCTCTCTGGAGCATGCTGTTTTCTCGGTGGCACTGATCTGCTGCCTTCACAGAGAGTTCTGATACAATCATGGCATGCAGAAAAGAGCAAAATATCCAGGGGCCAGAGCACCACTGTTCTCAGACACACAATGGGAGAGCCAGGTAAGGACATAGAAATCAGCCAGCCCCCTAGAAAGGCCCCCCAGAAGTAACTCACCTGAGGTGATGGTAGAGACTGGATTTGCTTTCAGGAGTAAACCAAGGAACAGCAAAACAAAAATAAGCCTCGTTAGGAGTCGTGTTACTCTTTGGTTTTTAACTTCAAATTAATTTCTCTTCTGAACCTTCTGCAGACCAAGCTGCCAAATGTAACTCCAGTTTTCCACACTTCTGCCTATAGCCTTGCACCGTAGTGAACTAAAATTCAGAAAGACTGGAAGCTAAGGAAGTCACTCAGTCATCAAACATTAAATTCTGTTCCCTGGCAGCTATGTACCCAGGCAGGAGATTGAATGGGAACTCTTTGGAGAGATTTCCAGCAACAGGAGTTGAAACAAAAAGTCTTTTCTGCTTAATCCTCATTTAGCCAGAGCACTAAACTGCTTCCTAAAAAGCACCAAAACTTTGTCCACATGATATTCTTTACAATGGTGCGTCCTTTCTGAACAATGGATTTTCTTCTCAGATGTGGCTCCCAATTTAAGCAAACCAAACCAACACAACTTCATACCTGCTGGATGGCTAAGGGATGTTTGCTCACATTACAACACTCATCTTGCCAGCTGGCTTCCTGTAGCTTCCTTTAAACAGATCGAGATTTTCCTCCATCCAATGTGAGCCCAGTGGACACGTCTGCTATGTGAAGTAAGACTGTCCTGAAATCCATGTCGGTTATTTACCCTTGTGGTACTCACGGCCATCCAGAAGGGTATTGCCTCCTTAAGCTCAACTCTGGCTGACTGGCGGAGAAGAAAGCAGAGATTAGACAGAGGTCACAGATTCTGAGCAGTGAGACCAAGGAGGCAAGAGCAGATGGATCTGAGGTCCCTGGCAAATTATTCTCTGCCTTATACTCTGCCACTAGTGTTTTCCACAAAGCCCAGATGGAGACGGCCAAGGATTGTGTGTGTGTTTTATATATGTATGCATCTATACATATATAACAGCTTTAATGATATATAATTCACATACATATAAAAACATAGATGAAAATAACTTAGAATTCACATACCTTTTGCCCATTTAAATTGTACAGTTCAGTGTCTTTTAGTATATTCCCAGAGTTGTTCATTCTTGCCATACCGATTTTAGAAAATTTTCATCATCCCAAAAGGAAACATCATGTGTCACCATGCCTGGCTAATTTTTTTTCTATTTTTTATAGAGACAGGTTCTCACTGCATTGCCTAGGCTGGCCCTGAACTCCTGGGCTCAAGTGATCCTGTCACCTCAGCCTCCCAAAGTGTTGGGATTACAGGCGTGAGCCACCATGCCTGGCCAATGGTAGGATATTTAGAAGCATCCTTGGCCGCTACTTACTAGAAGCCAGTAGCTCCACCCCTCAAGTTATGACAACTAAAAATGCCTCTAGACATTGCCAAATATCCTTGGGGGCCCAAATTGCCCCCCAGTTGAAAACAATTATGTTATCCGAAAGTAGCTCACTCAGTTTGCGAGTTTTTGTGGAACATTGTAAAGCTCAGCCTGACCTCTTTGTGCCACCCAGCAAGTTCCCAGAGGCCTGCCTCGCTCTTTCCCTGGTACACGCCTGCAGGAGGTACCTGCTTAGGAAATGGATGCTTCCATTCCAGCTGAATCAGCACCCGGGTCTGAAGTGCCCACTCCCAGCGAGACTCTGCGGTGGATCCTGTGACCTCGCCTGGCAACTCGAGAAGAGCAGTCTGCTGGGCAAACACTTGGGCAGGACAAGCAAAACCCCCACAGAAATCCTTCTGGGCCACGTGTCTGCTTGCCTGTGGTCTCGAGGGCCCTGTGTTGCCACTAGAATGCCGTCAGCTGCTCCTTTTTGGAGAGATTTAATGGAGGGACTGGAGGCAGGGACTAATTTCAGGTGTCTCCTGGGTCCTAGGAAAAAAAAGAGAAAGCCCTGGTTTAACCTTTAGCGAGGTCAGGACTGACCAGGCACGAGGCTGGGTACTGAGAACAGATGACTAAACCCATTCCCTGCCCTCGGGGTCAGGGATTCTGCTGAAAGGTGATCATGGGCAGCTGCCTTGCCCTCATCCCCAGCTTGGTGCTGGCACTTCTCTGGGGTGTAGACATCTAATGACTGAGTCCCTGCCCTTGAGAGGCTACAGTCTGGTGGGGGAGGTGGCAGGTTGGCAAAGCTTACAGAAATGAAATGGAGATTGCAAAAGCTCTCTGAAGAGACGAGGCTGGGCTGGGGTGATCAGGGAGGCAGGAGCCAGTGCAACTGAAGAAAGATGGAGTTTGGAGGTGCTGAGTTCTGCAGATGAGTGTTCCAGGCACAGACAGCCCCAAAAGCTGCTTTAGACTGGAAATGTATGGGCTCCAGACCCCTCCCCAGGGCCCCAAACAGCAGTAAGCCTATCTCTAAAGAGCTGAGGTCAGAAAAGGCATGTGGAGGCCCCACTGGGGAACATGACTTGAGTTAACCTCTCATGAAAGTACTTGCCTGGCTTCTGACTCTTCAAGAAAGGCAAATAGAATAAAGAGGCTTCCCACAGAATTTCAAGATGACAGAGAATCTGTGGATGAATTCTGCTAGTGAAAGACAGTGCATATCACAACCTGGATGGAACTGGAGACTATTATTCTAAGTGAAGTAACTCAGGAATGGAAAACCAAACATTGTATGTTCTCACTCATAAGTTGGAGCTAAGCTATGAGGATGCAAAGGCATAAGAATGATACAATGGACATCAGGGACTCTGGGGAAAGGGTGGGAGGGGGGTGAGGGATAAAAGACTACAAATTGGGTTCAGTCTATACTGCTTAGGTGATGGGTGCACCAAAATCTCACAGATCACCACTAAAGAACTTACTCATATAACCAAATACCACCTGTTCTCCCAAAAACCTATGGAAATAAAAAAAAAAAAAAAAAAAAAAGAAAGACAGTGCATATCCCTTCTAGGACTCATAGAGCAAAAGAGGCTCGCATAAAGCTATCCTGCTGGCCTGGTGCGGTGGCTCACGCCTGTAATCCCAGCACTTTGGGAGGCTGAGGCAGGCGGATCACATGAAGTCAGGAGTTTGAGACCAGCCTGGCCAACATGGCAAAACCCCGTCTCTACTAAAAATATAAAAAATTATCCCAGGTGTGGTGGTGCAAGCATGTAATCCCAGCACTTTGGGAGGCTGAGGCGGGCGGATCACATGAAGTCAGGAGTTTGAGACCAGCCTGGCCAACATGGCGAAACCCCGTCTCTACTAAAAATATAAAAAATTATCCCAGGTGTGGTGGTGCAAGCATGTAATCCCAGCTACTCGAGAGGCTGAGGCAGGAAAATCGCTTGAACCCAGGAGGAGGTGGAGATTGCAATGATCCGAGATCGTGCCATTGCACCCCAGCCTGGGCAACAAGAGTTTTGAAACTCCATCTTAAAAAAAAAAAAAAAAAAAAAAGCTATCCTGCTGCCTGGAATGCTGATTCCTCATGCGCTGGTGTTCCACCTTTGAGGAGATGGGCAGGGGGAATAGATGTTTTAGAGAACAGCACTGAGGACTAAGTCACAGGATGTTCAAGTTAACAAAATTGCACATATTTGCTGACTTTTCCTTCAAGGGCCTCTAGGTTAAAAATGAGGTTGTCCAGCCAGGCGTGGTAGCTCACGCCTGTAATCCCAGCACTTTGAGAGAATTGCTTGAGCCCAGGAGTTCAAGACCAGCCTCGGTTGGGCAACAGAGTGAGAACCCACCTTGACAAAATTTTAAAAAAGGGGGACTGTTCTTCTTGAAGACTCAAGTACATAAGCTAATAAAGGCTCTGATAAGTCCTGCAATTTACAAACCAGTTTAACTATATCTCAGATTTCTCCAAATTTGACATGAAGCCTATTCACTAGGTAACATCCAATAACAATAACAACAACACTTTAGGAAGATTGAGCTAGTGCAACCTCTTATTGTAAATGGTGTCTTAGGAATTAATACCGTGGGTCCTAGAATCTGGTCATCCTTATTAGAAAGGGGTCCTAGAGGTCTCATATCAGGACTCCAGGTTCCCATCTGGACAGTATAGGCAGGAAGAGTTTGGGGAAGGGGCTGGCTTTTCCCTCTCACCTGAGCTAGAGCCCCAGAAGGCTTGCCACTCCCAGGCTGGCTCTCCTGCCAGGTGGCAGGACTCCCTTCACCTGCCTCAGCAAGTCATTGAAGTGACCTCCCTGGCCAGAAGCTCTGGCCTTGCTTCTTCCCAGGGCTTTTTCCTTACAAATAGTAGAAAAGGAAAATGGTAGCTGCACTCTGTATTTTAATGTGATACGTTCAGGTTGAGCTTTTATATTTCTAACCTACTCGCACGCCTACTCTTTCAGATCCAGGTGTGAGTTTAAATGCAAACCATACCAATTTCTTTCTCAGAAGAGCATCTTACTACTAACAGCTCAATACCATGAGTTAGCACTGGCTGAAATGTTTTAGAGAACCCAAACTTATTTGGAGAGCAAGACATTCAGAACAAAAACGTAAAGAGCTTTGAACAGATTTTAAATGACAAAGGAATTCTGTCCTGTGCAACCATTTAAAAAGCTCTTTTAACACTAATATGAGAAGTCATCTGTAATAGATGAAGGAGAAAAAGTAGGTTCCAGTAAAGAACAATAGAATCATTTCAATTTTGGAAAAAGAAAGTCTATGTGTTTGTATGTGGAGACAGGGAAGGAAAGACGGGAATTAAACCTACTTGTCATTCCTCTTAGGGAATGGAGGTGGGGAGTAGCTTGAGAATTGAGGAATGACATTCACTCTGAAGTGTACTTCTTTAATTATTGAAATTTTTAAATGAACCTGTGCTACTTTTGCAATTAAAAAATACAAATCTGCCTTGCTGGATGGCAAAATGAAACCTCCAAAAATGGACTGGCCAGGAAGTCATAGTGTGCCCTGGGAATGGCAGGTACCAAAGAGGTGTGAAGGAACAAAAGTCTATCTTAACTGGGGGCACAAAGGAAGGATTCATGCTCAGTTGAAATTTGCCTCTTTTTTTTTTGAGACAGGGTCTTGCTGTGTCGCCCAGGCTGGAATGCAGTGGCTCAATCATGGCTCACTGCAACCTCCGCCTCCTGGGCTCAAGCCATCCTCCCACCTCAGCCTCCCATGTAGCTTGGACTACAGGTGTGTGCCACCAAGCCTGGCTAAATTTTGTATTTTTGGTAGAGACAGGGTTTCACCATGTTGTCCAGGCTGGTCTCAAAACTCTTGATTGCAAGCAATCTGCCCGCCTTGGCCTCCCAGAGTGCTGGGATTACAGGTGTGAGCCACCACACCCGGCCAAAAAATACAAATCTAAATGCAAATCTGCCCTGCTAGATGGCAAAATGAAAGCTCCAGAAATGAACTGGCCAGGAAGGCAAAGCATGTCCTGGGAAGGGCAGGTACCAAAGAGGTGGGAACAAGAGTCTGACTTAACTGGAGGCACAAAGGAAGGATTCATGCTCAGTTGAAATTTGACATGTTTTGCTTTCTGATAAGAAAACGTAAAGATCATGAAGACCCGTGCCATTCAACTTAACAAATCCTGAGGCATATTGTGTATACCTACTCTGTGTCGATACAGTTCCTACACACATATATGTGGTCATTTAAATGCCATATGACATCCAAGTTGAGGCAGTTTTCCAGAACCAATCATTCTCAAGTCAGGGCATATGGAAAAGAGACATTTAGCCTGGAGAATTCCTTTGCAAAATAGCTTATCATTTTCAGGTTTTGCCTAAAGATTTTCAGCAGGCTCTGGCCCCAGTGCACCTTTGTCAAGGGAGCAGCTCCAATAGTTTGTCAAGAGAATAAAAGTATCGGCAGCCAGGACTGGTTTTAGCCAAAACTGCAGAGACGGCGGAGTCTTTTCTTGTAATCTCCCAGTCTCCCATCTGTCTACCCCTTCCCTACCTGAGCACTCAGATCTACACTTTGGTTACCCCCATCTCCTTTCCCATCCCCCCTCACACCCACCTTCTTTCAAAACTCTTTGATAGATCTTAAAAAGGGAGCTGGTGCCAGCCTTTACACTTTAGTATGAATGTAACTCAGGGTCACATAGCTTAGAATGTCTACATTTTAAGTTTTATTTTGGATTATGAAAGGGGAGGTTGAATCCCTTTCCAGGTAAAAGATTCTTCAGGCATCAGCTAGCAGGTAGAGGCAGTGGTTTTTGGACAACCCTTCTGCTGTTGCTCCAGAAGCCACACTGCCTCACTGTTGTTAGCCTGTAGCCCAGGTCCTGGGCATTCTCACCCAGAGGCTCCATGCAGGGCCTCTCTCCGCGCTCTGGAGGGAATTGGCCCTCATTCTCCGTGGACCAAATGATGCATATGAGATCTCTGGTGCAGGCCACTGCATTCTTTGTAGGACAGAATTTCGACATTCAGGATCAAGCAGGGTCTCAGATTCACTGTTGAGAGCCCAGGGGAAATAATGCTGGACAGTAGCAGGGACGAGCCCTGGTTCTGTTCCTTAAGAATTATGTGACCTTAGGCAAGCTATGTATCCCTCTCTAAGCTCAGTTTTCTGACCTATAAAAAGGAAACAACAGTGTTGATTTTACAGGGTTGTTCTAAGGACTAAATGAGATAAAGAATGCGAAGTGCTTAGCATAGTGCTGGGCAGGGAGAGGGCCCTCAATAAATATGAGCTGTTTGCAGCTCTTATTACTTGGTGGGACAGAGCTAGGGGCCTGTGGGAAGAAAGAAAACAAAAGGGCCAAAGCAGGCTAGAAGCTGGGGTTGGAGAACTCAGAATAATGACACCTGTTTCCATCAGCTCCAGCTTTGATCGTGTCCTTTTACAGGATCCCCAGGCAGGAGAACACCGAGTTAGGAATGGTGACTGGCTTCCCAGTAGAGTCTGGGTTTTGAACTCATGAGTAAGGACAGCAGCTCCTCCGTTTTGCAGGGGCATCCACCTGAACCACAGGCAAGGCAGAAGTGATCCTAAGGCGTTAAATAGATAGTGCAGGCTAGGCACGGTGGCTCACGCCTGTAATCCCAGCACTTTGGGAGGCTGAGATGGGTGGATCACTTGAGGCCATGAGTTCGAAACCAGCCTGGCCAACATGGTGAAACCCTGTCTCTACTAAAAAAAATACAAAAAGTAGCCTGGCATGGTGGCACATGCCTGTAATCCCAGCTACTCAGGAGGCTGAGGCAAGAGAATCACTTGAACCTGGGAGGTGGAGGTTGCAGTGAGCCACGGTAGCATCACTGCACTCCAGCCTAGGCAACAGAGCGAGACTCTATCTCAAAAAAAAAGATAGTGCACAGTCTACAAGCAAAGTGAATATATTTTACCTGTGCCTGTGTGCCCTCACTTTATACACAATTGTAATAAACTTCATCATGTGGTTGTCAAATCTGCAGCGGACTACGAGCAGCAAACTAGGGACTCAACAGGCACACCAAGCAGAGAGCAGTGATAGCTGACAGTCTGACAAAGAGACAGAAAAAAATACAAAGGCAGACTGAGAATTCACCAAGAGTCACAGCTCTCAGGCTCTTTAGAGAGGTTTCTTCCGCCCTTCGACTTCTGAGTGCTGCACTATGTGATGATCCAAATCATAACTGATGTTCGAATCTTGACCCTGTAAAAGGATACTAAATTATTGTCAATTTTAAGCAGCCAGTTGTGTGAATGATAGTAGCCTCTGGGTGGAGTGGTGCTTTCAAGCGTGCATGTGCTTTCCGTGGGTTTGTTTCCACGTGTTTGCTTACCATTGGATTCCCGTGGTAATCCTGTGGTATAGGAAGGGTGTGTATTATTTTATAGAGAGAAAAACTAAGGCCTAGAGTGGCTACGAGACTTGCCTGGGCTTATGAAACGAGTGAGTGGTAGATCTGGGCTTGACTCCAGGACTTCTGACTTGAGGCTCAATGCATTTTCCACCAAACACATTTTCAAATCCTGTTCCTTGGATCCCCAGGGTTCTGCCCCAGGGCCACAGGAGGGCTGCAGGAGCTGCTGTAGGATGCAGAGAAGGCTCATGCACAGGGCTGTGGCTTCCTGCCTCTGATTCAGTGAGAAGCATTCGGTATTTATCTGAAAGAGACTTGGGATGGGGAAAATCAAAAAGGTCCTATGCTGAGAACATTTCTATCCAAAATGACTAAAATCCAAAGAAAGTCGTGGGCTGTGTGCATACTGGGGTAAATCTGCTGCTCTCTGAAAAACTTGGCCATCAGAATGACCTCCCTCAAGGATGCCACAATCTTGCTGGACACAGATTCTCTGAGGACAGCCCTAGATGACTCTCAGCCTCCATCCTCCCTCCTCATGCACGTGGGCTCCTCAGGCCACCCAGGGCCATTACTGCCCTTCATAATCCCTATCCCATGGGCCAAACATGTCCCCCTCACCTCAGAAGTCCCCTGGCTGGTGTCCTGTTCTCTCAAAGTCCTGCTGAGAGACAAATGGCAAACTCCCAAATGAACTTCACTAAGAAAGCATGTTTATTTTCTCTTGTATCTTCTCCATCCACCGGAGCCCTATGTTAAGCTATTTACAGTGGGTGCATGGCTGTATCTCCCCAGCTGTGAGTAATTAATACTTAATGAATGACAGATGTCATTCTGGTGGACCCAGAATATTAACCCAAATAATTTATTCTTAATGTGGGAATATCAGGCCCATGACTGGCCCCCAGGAAGTTGTTTGAGTAGAGAGGCCTTTGGTGACCCCATAGAGGTGGTCACTTATTCATCCAGGAAGATTGGGACCTGCTTGTCTCTTTGCCAACACCCAGCTCTCCTTGCTCCCTTACTCTGCATCCACACCAACCTCAGTGAGAGAGGAGAGAGCAAAGAGGCATCCAGATGTTAGTCATTACTCCATCACCACTGTCACCATTGACAGATGCTTACTGACTGTGAAAAGTCTGTGCTGGGTATTGCAGGAGGGAAATTATATTATTACTTCTTCACCTGGCCACTCTAAGCATTAAATAACCCTAAATGGTAAGTGCCTGATAACTGGCAGTGTTTATTATTATTACTGTTGCTCCCTGCCTGTCAGAAGCTGATGATTGAACCGGAAAGACAAGAACATAGACTCAGGCCAGGCATGGTGGCTCACGCCTATAATACCAGCACTTTGGGAGGCCGAAGTGGGTGGATCACTTGAGGTCAGGAGTTTGAGACCAGCCTCGCCAACGTGGTGAAACCCCGTGTCTACTAAAAACACAAAAATTAGCCGGGTATGGTGGCACATGACTGTAATCCCAGCTACTCAGGAGGCTGAGGCAGAAGAATCGTTTGAACCCGGGAGGCGGAGGTTACAGTGAGCCAAGATCGTGCCACTGCACCCTGGCCTAGGTCAAGGCTCCATCTTAAAAAAAAAAAAAAAAAGATAGACTCAAGTCTTAGCACATCAGGGAAAGTGGCATGTATAGCCAGTGTGAAGCGAGTGATACCGACTGGGTCTTGTATGGAACACTTTCCTTTCCCTTCCTACCTTTCTAGCCCTGTTTTCCCCTATATAAGGGGTCATTTGGAGCTGGAGGGCATTCCGAGGACAGGGCGCTTGACGTGAGCCTTGTGGGTTGTCAAGATTTAAAGAGGGAGGGAGGAGGAGGCACTCCAGGTGAGGGTGATGACAAGACAGAAGGTGGCGGATGCCACGCGTGCAGTAGAGAGAGCGCCTGGGGAGCCGAGAGTGAGAAAGCTGCATAGGATGAGGACGGAGGCAGAGGGAGCACCTGAGAAATAAGGCTGCAGGATCTGGACAAAATATAACAAGCAAGAGGAAACCATCAAAGTCTCTATCAAAATGGAGATTGCGAAAGGGAGGGCAGAGTCACATCTATTCAGGGCTGGGAGCTTCTCCTACATTTTCTGTTTCATTCTGACAGCAACCCTATGAAGTAGATATTGGCTCCTTTAATGCAGCTGAGGAAACTGAGGCTCAGAGAGGTTAAGAAAGTTGCTTTAAGTCACCAGCAAATAAGTTGCTGGCTCAGGATTTGAACCCAGCCTCAGAGCTTGTGTTTTCAGCACAGCACTCAAGGGATCCTCATCTGGCAGGGCACTGCAGGATGCAGTGGGCAAGATGAGAGCCAGGCTCCCCTGATAAAAGAAAAAGCAAACGAAACTGTTGGCCCTGCACTGTGTACACCCTTACCCTGTGCTGGAGCTCCCAAGAGTCAGGGCACCAGCGGAGCCAGGACATCCTATAAGGATTCATAAAGAATTTGATGTTTGCTATTACAAAAAATCAAATACTCATTGTAGGAAGAAAACTTGACCTTTGTTGGACTCCCTTACACTTATTTTATGGTTTGTATTGCTTTTACTTGAATTGCATACAGGACAGGGGAACTGTAACAGCATCCGTCCTGAGTGCCTCAGAACAGCTGCTTCTGCCCTAGGGACCCACTGAGCTGAGCACTGTTGGGGATACAGCCAGTGAGGTCCTGATTTTGAGGTGGGCGGCATCTCCTATGCTTGAGACACAATTGGCTGAGTAGCAAGCAGCGTGGGCTTCCTTGGAAAGAGGCAAATGAAAAATGTAGCAGAGCCTGCAGGTCTGAGAGGATCCGCACAGCACTCACCCTGAACGCGAACCCAGAGAACCCCCTCGTCTTCCGGCTGAAAGCCAGAGCCTCAGCTGGTGTGATTGATGTGTGTTACCCATAACACAGCCTGAGAAATCAGGTGCAGGAACTGCCCTTTTTAACAGCGTAACTTGTTTACACGGATTCTATGTGAGAACCTATTTAATTAAGGTAATTATGCACACAGACAGATGGTGATGGCAGCACACACCACCACCAGCTGATGGCAGTGGGGTTGAGGTCCTGGGACATACAGGGAGTCTTCCTGGTATGGGGTCCCTTGCACACATTTGGAGGAGAGACACGGCACTTGAGCACCTGGAGAGAGAAAAAAGTGGGGCCTGAAAGAGGCAGGAGGGAAGGCGCAGAGACTTGGGTCCTGAAAGAGGCAGGAGGGAAGGTGCAGAGACTTGGTGGTGGCCAGACCAGCAGCATCAGCATCCCCTCGCAACTTATTACACATGCACATTGTCTGGCCACACCTGAGACTTGCTGAATCAGAAACCCTGGGGGTGAGGCCAGCAATGAGTTTTAGCAGACTCCCCAGGGGGTTCTGAGGCATGCTTAAGGTTGAGAATTGCTGATGTAGAGCATAGCTGTTCAAAACAAAACCTGGGTTTATTCACAGCTTTCACACTTAACTAGCCACTCTCACCTTCTCTTTCCCAAGCCTGACTTTACTTATCTGTAAAATAGGAATAAGAACACCAAACCTACCGGCGTAGCATATGGGTGTCACAGAATGGGAGCTTCTCTGCTTGGTTCACTGCTCTGTCCCAGCACCCAGAAAAGTACCTGGAGCAGAGTAGAAGCTCAATAGATATTTGCTACATTAATAATTCAATAAATGTATTCATTGAGATTTTTGATGTAAAGTGTTAACACAGTGTTTGGCAGGCATACCGTAAGTGCTTTTAGTAATACTGCTGTTATTGGTGATGGTGATGATTAGTTCCTGTTCAGCAAAATGAGAGACTTGACTGAAATCACTATAACATCTCTTTTAGAGAAGGAGGCAGGTGATCAGATCCACAGCCTCTGAGGTTTTTAACCACACACTAAAATATTTAAATGGGCAGGGGACAGGGGAAGCTGTCACTTGGGCCACAGAGGGGAAGGTAGGAAGCCGAATAACATCAGCCACCCCTGAGCCTGGGCCTACCAGTACAGAGCCATGCTCAGCCATCTGGAGATAGAGATGCTAAGGGGTCCCCAGGTAGCTTGGATGTTTCACTGGCCCAAGTGCTCCTATCAGCTGCTCCTTAGGGCCTGTGGTTTTCCAGACTGACTTGTGGAAAGGGCTTGTCAAGGCCTTCTTTACTCACTTCAATTAGGGGAGATCGCTCTTATTCCCTGTCACTCTAGGAAATACTGAACTGTTGTAAGCCTACAAAAATCAGCTCCTTAGGCAACAATGATACTCTTTTCCCCTGAAATCAAAGTGGCAGCTGATCATGACTTTCATTCTACTGAAGGAATAAATGAAGAAACCTAGTCTGGGACTAGATTACATTTATCGGCCCTGCCCCAAATACTTCTATTTATGACCATCTTTGATCAACATCAAATAAAATCAAATTGGGCTACAATTCAACAAGCTTCAGAGTATTAGGCCTTCCACTGAGTGGCCAGGGGGCTTCTAGAACCAGAGGCATTCAAACAGCCCTAAATTATCAAGGAACATAACTATAGACACAACAGAGACTCAAAACTATGGGAATACCATGACCTCCATGCTCATAAATATTCATTTATTAAGTAAATACATATTTATCAAACATATCTAAGTATATAAAATAAATATGTCCTTGTATTTTTTGTTAATTACATGAAACAAGTTCTTAGCAAAATATATCATCAAATTGACTAAAAAAGAAAGAAAACACCTAAATAATGCAGTCACTACTAAAATTGAATCAGTAGCTAAAACTTCTCAGAAAGAAAACCTCATGTCCAATAGTTTTATCAACTTCAACCAGACTTTCAATTAACAAATAATAGAAAATAGAAAAAAAGCTTCTACCTCCCTGCATTATAGCCTTGGTACCAAAACCAGACAAGTGTAATATGAAAAAGGAAAATTGCAGGCCAGTCTCACTTATGAGAATATATTTGCAAAAGCCCTGAAAACAATATTGACAAAAAAATTCAGTAATATAGCCAAGCACGGTGGCTCACACCTGTAATCCCAGCACTTTGGGAGGCCAAGGCAGGCAGATCACCTGAGGCCAGGAGTTCAAGCCTGGCCAACATGGTAAAACCTTGTCTCTACTAAAAATACAAAAATTAGCTAGGTATAGTGGTGCACACCTGTAATCCCCGCTATCTGGGAGGCTGAGGCAGGAGAATCACTTGAACCCAAGAGGCAGAGGCTGCAGTGAGTCAAGATCGTGCCACTGCACTCCAGCCTGGGCAACAGAGCAAGACTCTGTCTCAAAAAAAAATAAAAATTGAGTAATATATAAAATATATCCCAATTGAACTCATATTAGAACTGCAAAGTTGGTTTAACATTAGAAAAATCTATTCTTTTGACTTACCAGAAACAAAGGAGGAAAAAAAGACCCCATGATCATCTCAATCGATGCAGAAAAAGCATTCTAGCAAATTCAGTATCTGTGAATGATATAGCCAGGAATAAAAGAACTACCTTCATCCAAAAGAAATTGTTTCTACCAAAAACCTTCTGCAGTATTATGTTTAACAATGAAATGTTCAAAGCTTTTTCTTTAAAACCAGGAACACATAAAGGTGTTCACTATTTCTCAGTACATCATTGCACTAGTGGTCCTAGCAAGCAAAATAAAATAAGACTGTTGTTATTCACAGATGATTTGATCGTTTAAATAAAACTCAACCAAATTAGTGACTTAATAAAAAGACTTTAGCAATATTGCTAAATATAAGATCAATATACAAAAATCAATTTCATTTCTGTATACTGGGGGCTAAAAGCAAAAAACATAAATAGTATACCATTTATAATAGCACCCAAATAATATTTGGCAATTTGTCAATTAAGTTCTGACTCAGAATTAGGGCAAACTTTGCAGGTTAAGAGCAGTCCCACACAAGGGTGCTCTCACCTCAGTCAGTTGCCACAAGCCCGGGGGTCCCTAGGTCACCTGCACATCTGACCCAAGAGCTACAAATTTGGAGATTCTCATCTTCCCTCGGATTTAATCATTCACTTGACTGGTTCCCAGAACTCAGAAAAGCCCTGCATTTATTATTATAGTTTTATTACAAAGGATTAAAGTCAGGACCAGCCAAAAGAGGAGACCTAGAGGATGAGGTCTGGGAAGCTCCCAAATGTGAAGTTTTTGTGTTCTCAGGACATGTCACCTTCTTAGCACATGGGTATGTATCATCAACCAGGGACGCTCACTTGAGCTTCAGTGCCCAGAGTTTTTTGGGGAGGGTAGGAGTTGGGTTCATTACCTAGGCATGATTGATTTAATCATTGGCCACCTAACTGAATTCAATCTCCAGCCCCTCTCCACCCCCTGGAAGTTGGGCTGATATCACGTGGCTCAAAGCCCAAGCCTTCTAATCACAGTCATCCCCATCCTGAAGCCATCTAGGGACCAACCATGAGTTGCCTCATTAGCATCAAGTCAGATATGGTTCCAGGAGCCCACCATGAATAACAGACACTCCTATCACTCAGGAAATTCCAAGGGTTTAGAAGCTTCCTCCAGGAACTGAGAATAAAGACCAGCCAAATTCTTTATGATGTATCAGGCAGTTAGAAGTAAATCAAACAACAACAACAAAATACCTAGTCCCTCTTGACAAACTCTCCATATAAATACACTGGAATACTCTACAACTGTGAAAGTGAATTAGCTACAGGTGCACACATCAACTGTTGCATATATTTCAGTTTTGCAAACCAAATTCACTGGCAGCGCTGTGTGATTAACAGTGACGCAAACATCAGCACTCTTCTGTGGACCCATCTGCTGAGAGTGGGCAGGACCCACCAACCAGGGTTGTGGAAAACTGTGAAGCAGGCAGACTTTATCTTCAGAGCCCATACCCACCTCCTGTGCCTCTTCCCCTCCTCAGAGCCGCACCTCCCTCCAAGTGTCTGGGACATTTGCATTCTCTTTGCTTTCTCAGCTCTTCAAAACCCTCTCGGGTGCATTGCTAAGTGTGAAGGAGAAAATCCCTGCAGATTCTCTAGGCGGGAGTTGGGGGCGGGGGACAGGGAATTTGCTTCTCTAGCTATTCCACTCAAAGTTGCAACTGTGGGTTTTGGCCCTTGGTAAAGGAATTTAAGAGAGTAAGGTGACAGAGGAGGAAATCAAACCTTTTCTGGTGGCCGAAATTCTCACCAGCTTGTTTAGGTGAAGGACAGAAACACCTTTCAAAACCACACCAGCTCCCCCTGCAGCCATGCCCTTCACGTGTTCCCTCCTCTAAGGAATACCAGGGGCCTCTTTGCAAACTCTCCAGCCCTCGAGATGATTTTCCTCCGCCTATTAGAACATGGGCCCTACCATGGATTAGATTACTTCAAAGAAGGTTCCTAGAATATGTTTCTGCTTTCCAAGCTTAAATTCTAACAAGACACCCCCACCCCCACCCCCATCCTCCTTGGCCATTATCCTCTTCTTTTGCCCAGCTTACTCTGGTCAGGGCCAGATTTACCGTGGAGTCCATGAAACTTAACCCCAAGGCCTCTCCTTTGCACAACCCTGACCAAGGCCCTGGGAGGGACCCTAACCTTGTGTTCACATGGTCATGTGTTTTTGTAATATTCACAAAGCAAGTTATTTTGAGAGCAATCTGTTAGCAAATGGGCTATTGCCATTCAGACTTTCCCTCCTGCTGGATGCCGCTTGCTTGGCTGGGCATTTGGGGGAGCTGACTTAGGGGAGGTTGCAGTGGAGATGCTTTTAGTTTTAGTGGGCTATGTTTACATGGTTTGCAGTTACTTCTGTATGTGCAGTTAGGTTACTGCCAGCATTGTGCTGTAGGAATAACTTCTAGAAATCCTGCTAAGGCCCACGGAATCAACTCATGAGGTCCTCATGCAAACACGGCCCACCCTACAACTCATAACATGTGACTGCAACTAGGACATCACCAACAACTTGGTTAATGAGTGTCATTAATTCAAAGAGAATAGAAGTTGAGTCACCACATAAGAAAATTAGAAACGCCCCCCAAATCTTATAGGTCATGTACAAAAGAACACTAAATAGAATTACTTCCCAAATTTGATAATCCAGAAAACTTGTAAGGTAAAAGAACTTATAAATATCAGCCATACAAGGCTGGGCATGGTGGCTCATGCCTGTAATCCCAACGCTTTGGGAGGCCAAGGCAGGTGGATCAAATCACTTGAGCTCAGGAGTTTGAGACCAGCCTGGGCAACATAGTGAAACCCTGTCTCTACTAAAAACAGAAAAAATTAGCTGGGCATGGTGGTACACACCTGTGTTCCCAGCTACCAGAAAGGCTGAGGTGGGAGGATCGCTTGAGCCCAGGAGGCGGAGGTTGCAGTGAGCTGAGATCACACCACTGCACTCCAGCCTGGGTGATGGAGAGAGATTCTGTCTCAAAAAAAAAAAACAAAAATCAACCATTCTAAAGTATCAACCACACTAGAAGAAAGACTCAGTTATCTTTTTAACTATCTAACTTTCAAAGACTGAGTTATCTTTCAAGCTGGGCGTGGTGGTGCAGCCTGTAGTCCCAGCTACTCAGGAGCCTGAGGTTGGAGGATCACTTGAGCCCAGAAGTTTGAATCTAGCCTAGGCAACATAGCAAGACCCTATCTCTTAAAAAAATAAAGAAGCATATTACAAAATTGTCACAGAAGAGAAGATCAGAGATTATGCAGCATGTTTACATTTGCTGCCAGCAGTTTGCCAAGCAGCTAATTAGTAAAAATGTTATTTTTATGAATGGTGTGGTGTTTGTAGTATTTGCCAGCTTTTTATAATTTTTAATTTGCTGCAGTTCCTTTTCTGATTAAACATAAATATTCACTTTCATATCTAATTTTGTGTTCATGATTTTGTATTTTTAAGAGGCTCCCCAAACCAAGATCCACCCTGGCCCCTTTTCTGTTTCCTTCTTCATACAGTGACTGCCCCATCTTCCTGCCCTCATCTGGTGTTGACTGTGCCCTGGTTTCATGATAGTCTTTGCAGTTGAACCAGCATACTTACTGCCCAGAGCTGGAGTGTATGCTCCCTGAAGACAGTCCCCTGATTCAGAGTACCACAAACAGGGCCGGACCTACTGGAAACACTTTATAAAGGCCTGTTAAAAGAGCATCTGAAATGAGACTGTAATTCTCTCGAACAGGTGACCCGGGAGCTGCCTCCCAGTATGTGGGCACTTCAAAAGTGGTGTACCTGCCTGCAACTTGCAGATTTTCCCAGAATAGAAGAGTTTCTGCAGAAAAGATGTGGTTCCCTGTGAATAGTGTGATCCAAAAAGACCTTTCCCAAAGTCAGGGTCAGACAGGGTTACTGAGCCAAGAGTTGGATTTGGACCCTAACAGAAGCAACTCTGGAGACCCCTCTAGAATTGATCTCAAGACCTTTCTGCTGCCCTCCTCCCCATGCTCACTCCCCTTCTCCATCCTCGCTGCCTGTACTTCTTCCCTGCCTGGCCAGCCTGGGCAGTGGTCTCAGTGCTACTCATTCAGCAGGCACCTCCTTCCTCCAGTAACCTGCACTCTCCACCTTGCCCAGCCTCCCTTTCCTAACCAAAACATCCCTGCTTTTCCAAGGGGCCAGAGCCTCTGTGGAGTGAAAGTAGCTGGCATTTCTAATGGCTTTTATAACACGCAGCCACCTGCCTTCAGCATCTTCTGTCTGCAGGCACCAGGCACACCAAGAGGTCCCAGCACTCAGGGGCTCTCAGGATAAGTGGGGGAGGCAGTGTGCCTCCATTCACACAGAGCATTCAGCAGGCGCCATAATATTAGTCTTGCTAACAGAAGACAGTGGGCTTAACAGGTCAGTATGTTTCCTCTCCCAGGTATCGAGTTGATATGTTGACAGGGACCTTACCCAGCATTCCTCACAGCCTGTCCTGAGAAAGACTGGTCCCCATGATGCACTTAGAAAAAAGTGGATAAGTGGTCAAAGAGGTTTGACAAGCACTACATACTAAATCCCCATCTAGAAGATTCTGAGACTTTATAAATAAGCTTCACTGGTTGTTGCCAGCCTGTCCCAAGGGTGTTTGGGCACACATCCTATCTCCCCTGCTAGCTATTAACATCTTTGGAATATGAATTCATTTCAGGAAAAACTACCTTACTATCTTAACTAAAAACAGCAACTCTGTAGGTGAGACTCCTGCACCCAGACAGGCAGGTGGTCAAGTTCAGGAGGAGCAGGGCATCCCCAATGTTCCACAGGGAGCTACTTCCTGCCTACATTTAGGCTGGACCACCAGGATCCTCCTCCTTCCCCACACCTGCCCTTTCCAGGCAGACCTTGTGACAGAGAGACTTTTAAAACTTCAGGTAAGCTCTCTAGGGCCCATTCCATTCCCTCCCACGCCATCTGTATAATGAGTCTACCTGGAGACTCCAAAATCTGTCACGCCCTCCAGACCCATCTAAGTTCTACCTCATCCCGCATCAGTAGAAAAAAGAAAGGCCAGACACGGTGTCTTATGCCTGTAATCCTAGCACTTTGGGAGGCTGAGGCGGGTGCAATGCTTGAGCTCAGGAGTTCGAGACCAACTGGCCAATATGGTGAAACCCTGTCTCTACAGAAAATACAAAAATTAGCCAGGCGTGGTGGTGCATGCCTGTAGTCCCAACTACTTGGGAGGCAGGAGGATCACTTGAACCCAGAAGGTCAAGCCACTGCACTTTAGCCTGGGTGACAAAGTGAGACCCTGTCTCCAAAAAAAAAGCAAGACAATGATGTGTGTCTCTCTCTTATTTCTCTTAGTCTACTGATTGCATCACAAGCATTGTGGGTCACATTCCAGAGCCTTCTGAGAAGGGAGAAGTCAGGGAAGTTCCTTTTGTTCTTCTGAGCGTTCTCTGCAAGTCAAACTGGGGAGAGTTCCAGTCCTGTGGGGTGGGAGCAGCTGTGAAGAGGCTGGAATCGGAGGGAACTTTGGGGCCTGGAGGCCTAATGGAGGACTCTGTGATGTTGGACTATGTTGTGTCGTTACCCTCCCTGCCTCTGCATCCTCTTCTGTGGAGCAGGGACAATGACAGCAGCCATCCTGGGAGAGCATCATGATGACCAAATGGAAGGAAACAGAGGGTGAGGAGCACCCCAAGCACATGGTCAGCACCTGGCAGGTGGCTGTTATTATTACCCACTCCTCAAAAGTGCTTTTGGACTCACATTTTCTTTCTTTCTTTTTGAGGGTGGAGGTGTAGAGAGGTGAAATAAAGCTCTGAGTCTGACCTCCAGGTTGGCCCCACGCAAGATTAGCAGCCTGAGGGGTCCGGCTTCCACACGGTAGCATGAATAGCATGTTCAATAGAAAACCGGACCCATACCCCACACGGCAGAGGGCTAGGCTTGAGCACAGGCACTACCTTTGTCCTGAGATTTCTACATGGCAATGAAACTTCGAGCTAATTTTCTCCTGACTGGTGGTCAGTTCCTGAATTTCATGGGCATATCAATCATTCCTTTAGCTCAACGTTTTTACTCCATTCATTCACCCGATTGTAAGTGAGCGCCTATCTTGTACAGAGATGCACGGCAGACAGAGGGAAAACAACTGGCTCTTGCCTTCAGGAGCCCTCGCTGCCTCCCCTGCTATAGAGTTAATGAAGTTAGATGAAGGGGTCCAGGAGGCTGTGTGAACACAAAGCCTTGCCAGCTAAGTCAGAGAGGAGGGTCCTGCAGTAATATCCCCAAATGTAAAATGAAAAATAAACACCTTCAACAGGGTTCTCAGGAGGTGAGCTGAGCTACCGCTGGCAAAATCCCTTGTACAGAGTGGATGTCAACAAATATTCCCTCCCCTCTCTAATGTGCTCTCAGTTATGTACCTGGATGTTAATAAGGGAGCTGAGAGAAAAGTTTGCTAGGAGAGCGGAGAAAGTTTCCACCCTCCTCGGGGGAAGAGGTCAGGGACAGAAAGGGGAGGCCTGGGGCTCAGAGACCAATGTCTCATGTCTTCTACCACATGGCCACGTGGCTCGCCCCTTGACTCACTCTGGTCTCTGCTCGAATGTCCCCTTATATGAGAGGCCTTTCCAGACCACCCACCCCATCACTCTCTATCTCCTCACCCTGCTTTATTTCCATTCCTTGCACTTATCTCCACTAGACATATCATACATTTGTTTGTTCAGCTGTCTTTCCATCCAAAGTGTGCACCTCATGATTACAGGGACTTTGTTTTGCTCACTGCTGGGATCAGATCTCATCTCTGCCAATTATTAGTTAATTTGATCTTGCTCAAGTTAGCCCCATCTCTCTACCTGTTTCACAGGGTCATTTTGATAATTAAATGCACTATTAATAAAGCAGTACTTGGCACAGTGCCTGGCACATCATAATTTCTCAATAAACGATAGCTATTATTATGATCAGTGATTTTTCAGTAAATTTTTACTTCCTGTGGTTCAGCCATCTGGGGAAAACCTCTGTGGCTACTCAAGGATTTATCTTATCCTGAGGGGAGGTAGAAATAGAAACCTGTACTCATCCAGGAACCATGAAAATACTACTTACCTTTCCAAAGCAGGTGAAGTCAAGACCTCTAGAGATGCTGGTTCTCAAATACAGCTACACCTTGGAGTCACCTGGGGAGCTGTAAAAAAATCACTGATGCCTGGGTCCCACCCCCCCCCGCCTCCGCCCCCACAGATTCTGATGTGATTGGCACAGCAGGAGGCCTGAACGTCAGTTTTTTTTTTTTTTAAGTTCCCTAGGTGCTTCCAGCCTGTAGCAGGTCTGAGAGCCCGTGCTCTAGAGTGCCACCAGATTTCCCCTTGAAAGCCAGCGTGACAGATGTCTATTTGTGGCTTGACAGTTAATGCATCTTACTAAAAGAAGCCATTTGCACAAGGACTGGCCTATTAAAAATTAATCACTTTGGCCTAGCAGAGCTTCTCACTTAAAGATTGCTGTCCATTGTCATGCAGCACCCCAGGATGCTAATGCCCCACAGAGGAGAACTTGTAGCCCCTCCAGCAGCAAAATCAGATAAGGAAACTGAGGCAGAAGCAGCCCAACCAAATCATCCCTCCACCCACCTCTCTACCCAGCCCAGCCACTGGTCCTGGTGAGGATGGTGGTAATGGAGCTGCCAGTCCTGGTACATCACTGAACAAACAGAACATGTTATCCTGTCTTTGAACTGTAATAGGATTCAGAGTTCTTGATTTGGACCCCATGAGGATAATGTCCAAAGCTCTTATCAGACGGTGAGCTCTAGCTGAATTAGAAGACAACCACATTTCACCGAAGTGCTTTTTAAAAAGAAGCCCAACTCCATTGCTCCCACTTTCCTGCTGTTTAAAAGTAAGGAGAAGTACATTACGCTAAATGAAATAAGCCAGATGCAAAAGGACAAAGCCTGTATGATTCTGCTTCTGTGAGGTCCCTAGAGCCATCAAACCCATACAGATAGAAAGGAGCATGGTGGTTGCCAGAGGCAGGGGGCAAGAACAATGGGGAGTCATTGTTTAAGGGGGACAGACTTTCAGTTTTGCAAGATGAAAAGAGTTCTTGGCCGGGTACAGTGGCTCATGCCTGTAATCCCAGCACTTTGGGAGGCTGAGGAGGCAGGTGGATCACTTGAGCTCAGGAGTTCAAGAGCAGCCTCGGCAAAATGGCAAAACCCCATCTCTACAAAAAATACAAAAATTAGCAAGGCATGGTGGCCCGCACCTGTAGTCCCAGTCACTCTGGGGGGTTAAAGCCCGAGGATCGCTTGTGCTTGCAAGTCTTACTGGGAGACTGCAGTGAGTCATGATCACGCCACTGCACTCCAGCCTGGTGACAGAGTGAGCCTCTGTCTCAAAAAAAAAAAAAAAAAAAGTTCTGGAGATGGATGGTGGCGATGGTTGTACAGCATTGTGAATATACTTAATGCCACTGAACCGTATGCTTAACAGTTAAAATGGTGAACTTTATGGTATGTGTATTTTATCACAATTAAATTTTTTATGGCAATTTTATTATAATTTTTTTAAAGTAAAAGAAAGTGACGACACAGGGCCTGGAGTGTCCAACAAGGGCCTGCAGGCCTATGGGAATTTATATGAGCTTTTGGTTGATTTCCATGGAAACCTGGGAAGAGATGGTGAATTTCAGGATCTGTCCAGGATCCCCCAGAGGGTGGAGTGGGGAAGGGGCAGCCCTGAAAGGGGATCAGCAGATCAGCATTTGGGCCATCTTAGAAGTTTATGAAAATTCAGTGCAGCTGATTTCGCCGAACTGTTTCTTCACCCATGTTTACTTTAGCTGCGTAATAGAACGTGCCAGATGATTTCCCAGTGATTGCGATGTGAGCCAGGCTTTGTGATGTGTTCCCTCCCTCAATTTGAGAGAGTCCCTGCTGCATGCTTTCCTGGAAATGAGTTTAATGGAATGAGTTTGCTATTTGGCTGTGGTATTATTCCTTTTTAAAAAAGGTTTCTCACGTGCCTCATATGTACATTGGCACAAATAAGAATTATGCCTTCAGAGGGAGATGACTACAGAAGAGAGGCTGTATATGTCTGCTTCAGCGGGACCTCTGGGAGGATGTTGTTCTTCTAAATGATCTTTTGATGAGTGTCTGTAACTCAAAGAATTAACCCCTATTATAGGTCAGTCTGCTGCTCGGTTTGAGAAATCTGCCTGGCCTGTAAGTAAAGCAAATCATAATTTCTTAGGGCAGGCCAGTATCATAAAGACCATCTAGGAACTTGCTGGTCCAAGTGTGGTCATCTGAACTGCAACATCAGCATCACCTTGTTTAGACTGAGAAATGGAATCTGCGCTTAACCAGTCGAGGTCCTCAAGGGATCTGAGAGCGCCCCAAAGTTTGAGAAGCCAAGCTTTAGGGTCTCCACCAGGAAGACGGTTTTGGCACATCTCTCCACGAGACTGTCTGTTCTGTGCTTGGACCCTCTGCTTGTCTAGACAGCCCAGGCCCCCACAGAAAGCCCTGGCAGCCTTAGAAGTCTCTCTTATGTGCGAGGCAGTGGAGCCCTCTATTCAGGTCAAAGGAGCTACATCTGCACAGCCTGGGGTTGAATTCCAGCTGTGCCACTTATAGCCTGTGTGAGTATGGACAGGCTGCTTACACTCTCTGTGCCTCAGTTTCCTCCCTGTAAAATAACTATGATGAGAGTCCCTACCTCATGGGATTGCTGTGAGGATGAAATGAGTTAATCCATATAAAGCGGATAAAACAGTCTGAGGAACTCAATAAATGTTAGCTGGTATTATCATGTTGCTTAGATTTCTGTCTCACACATTGGCTCTCAGCTGTCCCCAGAGCCTCAGAGAACAAGCTTAGCTCCTCTTCTACATGACAGCCTTGCAAATGTCTACAGGCAGCTCTCACGCCCACCCCTTCCATGTCCTCCAGACTGAAATTGCCAGGTTCTCGTGCGACAGGCCTTTGATTTCCACTGCTCCTCCACCGGGAGGGCTCCTGGGAACCCAGTCCCCTGAAAGAATCACAGTCTCCCTCCCACAGCCTCACTTTTCCCCTAAGTTTTTCTTCTTCCAAGGAAGTGCAGTGCCAGGGGCCTTCCTGAGGCCTTCCTGAGTCCATTAATCCCCTGCTCTCCAGACTGCCCGGGGAATTGGGGGAAGCGTGATGGGGTGGAGAGGGAGCACAGAGCCTGCAGCCTCCTTGCTCCACCAGTGCCCACCTGCTAGTAAGACTTGCAAGGGCCCCACTAGGGGCGCAGGCCTGCCCAGGCTAATTAGAAAAGCAGAGACACACATGGCCCTTCTGCAACCTATGCTGAAACGCCTTCCGCACTAGGAGGGGGCATTCGCCTCCCCTGGGGAGCTCATTCAAGATGGAGATTGGGGGACCCCAAGTCGGCAGCTCTGAGTGGTCTGCACATTCACAAGCACATCTCTTGGAGTGCTTGTGAATTCACAAGCATGTCAATGGGGATGGGGGAAGGCCTGGCAGTATGAAAGTGATGAGTGCAGGAGCCAGACACCCCTGACCACTTTCCAGTTACAGCACCTTGAACCAGTCATTTTATTAGTCTGCGAAGGGCCTGCATCAAATTCATGTAAAATACTAACACAGTGCTGGGCACAGGGTAAGTCCCACAGAAATGTTGGCCATGATTACTTCCTGGTCCTTACATTTTTTCCATATTAACATTTCATCTCTCTAACCATGTGAAATGCTCTTTGAAGACAAGGGATGATCTTAATCGTTTTCCCATCCTTCACACAGGGACAGACACCTTAGGCTCCCAGGACACATTGCAGAAACTTCTGGTTGGGAAGGCGAGGCTGTCAGAGACTCTCATCATCCTAGCCTGGAAACAGGTGCAGCCCTAAACATTGCTTCAGCATGAAAGGAAAAGCAACCCTTCCCACCCTGTCCTCACCCCCCAGAGCTAAAGTTGACTGGGCTTTTATTCTTGGAGAATGTCATCTCATTTAAATTCACCACACCATACCAGGCCAGGCACGGTGGCTCATGACTGTAATCCCAGCACTTTGGAAGACTGAGGTGGGAGGATTGCTTGAGCTCAGGAGTTCGAAACCAGCCTGGGCAACGTGGCAAAACTCTGTCTCTACAAAAAATACAAAAATTAGCCAAGTGTGGTGGCGTGTGCCTGTAGTCTCAGCTACTTGGGAAGCTGAGGTAGGAGGATCGCTTGAATCCGGGAGGCGGAGGTTGCAGAGAGCCAAGATGGCACCACTGCACTCCAGCCTGGGCAACAGAGTGAGACCCTATCTCAAATAAATAAATAGGCCAGGCGCGGTGGCTCACGCCTGTAATCCCAGCACTTTGGGAGGCCGAGGTGGACAGATCATGAGGTCAGGAGATCGAGACCATCCTGGCTAACACAGTGAAATCCCATCTCTACTAAAAATACAAAAAAAAAATTAGCTGGGCGTGGTGGCAGGCACCTGCAGTCCCGGCTACTCAGGAGGCTGAGGCAGGAGAATGGCGTGAACCCGGGAGGCGGAGCTTGCAGTGAGCAGAGATAGCGCCACTGCACGCCAGCCTGGGTGACAGAGTGAGACTCCGTCTCTAAATAAATAAATAAATAAATTCATCATACCCGTGAGGGATTAGTAGGCACATTATCATTAAAGGGTGTAGTAGAAAGTTTATTGGATTGAGCCTTCTCCCCCAACCTTCCAACTCCCACACGCAAGAGATCAGGCAGTGGGGGCACAGCAAGAGCAGGCACAGGAGACTTGGCTCCAGATCAGAACTGGTGCCCACCCAGCACAGGCTTGCTGGAGCAGCTCGGAGTGCCCACCCTTCTGGAGTGACTTTGATCCAGGCTGTTCTGAATTCTCTGGCAGGCAGCTGGGATCGAGGGCTGCTTCCCTGCTCCCTCTGCAAAGAGAATGCTCAGAGCTTTAATTATACCTTCTCTCTATCCTTCAGGGGCCCCTAATTATGCTCCTCACAGGGCAGCTGCTGCTAGATTATTTCCCAAACACCTCTGAAGCTTTTAAAGTCAAAGCCTCCCATGGGCTGTGCGTGACTCTAAAGGGACAGCAAAATGGGTGGATGGGAGCAATAGCTGACGAAAGTCCCAAGGCCCCTTAAAAGGGTCTAGAAAGGAAACCATGTTCATCTGCCTCCCAGTGGGAACAAGGTGGCAGGAGGAAATAGACGATTAGGAAGGGGCCACTCCCATCTTGTTTCTTGTGCTCTGAGTGGTGGTCACAGAGAACTGTGGGAGTGTGCACTTCATGTCTTCTCAGAGCAGTGATGTCACAAAGCCTCACACAAGAGGCTGGCCCCAGCTGGCCTGCAACAGCCGCGTGCAGACGCACCCACTTGTGCACCAAGTGTGCCTGCTGTCCTGCTCACTCCCTCCTTGGCCACCCTGTGCATGGGCATGCCCTGCCTGGGGAGACCAGGTCTGATCACAGAGACATGTTCCTCTCTACATCCAAAAGAAGCTGAAACTATCCTCACCCTGCAGGCTTGGGCAGAGGGCTATTTGGAGATTTTTTTTGAGCCAATATACTTATTGATTTATGAGCTCTTTTAATAAAATTGGGTCTCGACTTCTGGGTATTCTTTAAAGTTGTTTTTTTTTTTTTTTTTTTGTAGAAAATTATCCTGAATTTCACCCCATCCACTCGACTGCAACTCCTCTCTTGAATTCTGATCACCAGTACCATGCTGTGGGCCCCAGAGCCTCTCCCATTCGGACACCCAGGGCTCAGCTCAGCTGACAGCAGGGCCCTGGTCCACTGTGTCTGCCCCCAGACCTGGGAATGGAGCTTCCCATATATTCCCATCTCCCCTTCCTGGGGCTTCTCTTGCACCAGCTTGGCAGAAGACACTGCACCTTCCCAAATTCTTCTCAGCCTTGTGGCTTCTGAAACATATCAACAAATCCCCTTTAAGTGTCGGGCACAGTGGCTCATGCCTGTAATCCCAGCACTTTGAAAGGCCGAGGTAGGCAGACTGCGTGAGCCCAGGAGTTTGAGACTAGCTTGGGCAACATGATGAAACCCCATCTCTACAAAACATACAAAAATTAACTGGGTGTGTTGGTGTGCGCCTGTGGTCCCAGCTCCTTGGGAGGCTGAGGTGGGAGGATCCCGTGAGCCTGGGAGGCAGAGGTTGTAGTGAGCCACTGTTGCGCCACTGCATGTCAGCCTGGGTGACAGAATGCGAGAACCTGTCTCAAAGAAAACAAAAACAAACAAAAAATCCACTTTATGTTTTTTTAAAGAGTGTGAAGAACAAGTAACCATAGGAAGATAGCTAGTAGTTAAAAATTCAGCAGGCTCTTGTTTTTCATTAAAAAAAAAAAAAGGAAGAGCTGGAAAGCAACTTTCTTAGCTCCTGTCATGACCTGGTCTGTAATTCTGGCCCGAGGGCAGCCTTACCCATGTCAACATCTTTCTTTTACTTTCAGAGCAAGTGTTTCAGAAGAAAGCCCCCTGTCCCCACTTTTCTTTAACCCTAGACTCTGAGGAGAGGCAGATGTCAATTCCAGACCATTCTGTTTCATAGAAGACTGTGCATTTACATATCAGAGAAAACTCCCCTGAAGCTACCTCCCCTCTGGGTACTCTTGCTTTAGTCTTTTCCCTGACAATCTCACCCTCTGACTGAAAATAAAACCAGACTATTTTTTTAGAACCCACCCACCTAAAAATGAACTTCTACAGACAGTATTTGGCTTGTTCCTGTAACTTTTAGAATTGAACTTAAATTCCTAACAGCCTACTGTACACACACCATGGATGAGTCTCAGATGCATTGTGCTAAGTGAAGGAATTCAGACTCAAAAGGCTACATACTGTCGTTCCATTTATACAGAAGGTAAAACTAGAGAGACAGAAAAGAGCAGTTGCTAGGGGCTGGGACTAGGGGTGACCAAAAGAGGGCATGAATAAATTGTTTGAGATGATGGAATTGTTACGTATCTTGATTGTGATGGTGGTGACGTGACTATGCTTTTGTCAAAACTCACAGAACTGGTGAATTTTACCCTATGTAAATTATACTTCAATAAACTTGACTTTTAAAGCAATTAAACTCTTATAAAAATGACATTGGCCCATCCTTTTTTGGAACAAGATAAGGCATAAGTGGCTATCAACTTATATAAACTCCACACCCACCTTGGAAAGTGGAACCTGGACCACCTTGTAGTCAAGTGTATAAAAGAAGAGGATCAGTGGTCCCTGCAGAAGGTGCCTAAATTTTGGAGGAGGTTCAGACCATATGAGATGTTTCTTTTTCATTCATTCATTCAACAGTTCAGCAGTGTTTACTGAACACTTCTTAGGAGGCATGGGGCTGGGCTATGTGCAGTAGCTGCATAACAAGACACAGCTGCTGCCCATGAGGGGCGCGCAGTCTAGTGGTCCTTGGAGGGGTGGGGATGCTGAGAAGTAAAGAAACAGCAACAAAACAAGGAAACTTCTGAGAGGAAGCTGGCCTGAGCGTGTCAGCCGGTAGCGCGATGAGTACGAGGATATCCCTCATGGAATGTACACAGTCAAATGCACAAAGGACAGATGAAGAGGGCACATTCTACAAATTTTAAGGAGTTCATTTTGGTGAGAGTATTGAGGCCAGCGTATGGGATGCTCTATGATTTCCAGCTGAAGGGTGTCTTCTGCTTTTCCTCCTTCCTTCTACCAGTTTGAGGCTCTACTCGGAGGAAATATGTGCCACAGAGGGGAGGAAACTGCTGTCCTTTCCAAAGGTTTTAGACATTTAATAAATCTTTGCTGAACAAATTAAGGGATTTCAGATTAATAGGTCAAAAGCTCCTGGGTCCTGGCCTTCTTAACTTTTCATCTGCTTTAACCTGAGACTGTGATACTTCTGCATCAGTAGAAAGGAAAGTGCGGATGCTAAACTGCGAAGTAAAAGACCATCCCTGGAATCTCCCATTGGATCTCCTTGGTCCTAACTGTCTCGCCTTGACCCCCAGTGGATCTATACATTTTTTTTCTTACATTAGAAAGACTGTTCTAGGGAATTCAAATGGACATTTCCCAGATGTCACTCTTGGCCCAGTTTTCTGAATTATGTAGAAAACAATTTCTAAATTCCCTGGGTATATTTTCCTAAATCATATATGGGTATATGTCCTTGCTATGTACCATAAGGAGGGAGTCCATCTCAGACCACAAATCACTGAGCCATGGGCAAAATCAGCTAGAAAATTTATCCCCCAGAAAGACACAGTAAGACTCCGAGAATCTCATGGACCAACGAAAGCTGTGTCCACTTTGTTGTTCAGGACTGCTTCCACATAGCATTTTCCTGCATCCATTATGAAGATGGTCTTATCTGTTCTCAGCAAGAGCCTGGTGCCTGGCTTTGTGGCAGCATTAATTCTGATCTTCAGTGTCAAAGCAACCAGCTTGAGTTCAAGCATATGGCTACTTCTGAGATTCATCCACTGGATACAGAAAACGCCAGAGTCTCATGGTTACTCTGTTGCTAGCAGTAATGAACTTGAGCAGGGCTCCTGTTTCTCCATTTTCTTACTAGACAAGGGCAGAGTTACATCAAGGTGGGGTGGGAAATCATTTCTTCTAAAATATTAATAACCTGAATTCCTTTCTATAAAGGAGAACCCTCGGATGTCCTAAGATTCTCTCACCAAAGCATTTGAACCCCACAAACCAGGCCCAGCTCCTCTAACCAGACCTCTGTTCACTCATGCTCCTTCAAGATCAATGGGAAAGGGGCAAGAATGAAAGGGACCCTGAAAGAGGTCTATTTCATGGGAGGGGAAACTGGAAGAGGCGTGGGAGGAAGGGTATCCAAAAATGACTGATCAGTGGAACCAGAAATTTTGTCTTTCAGGGTTATCTGTCAGAAGGGTTGGTAACAAAGTGGTACCGTTCCCCACGACTGCTCCTTTCCCCCAATAACTACACCAAAGCCATCGACATGTGGGCTGCCGGCTGCATCCTGGCTGAGATGCTTACGGGGAGAATGCTCTTTGCTGGTGAGTTGCTAACTATGCCACCTTCCTTCTCATCTGGCGTCGTTCCATAGAAAGGGGAACTGAGTGCAAAACACTTACAATCACAAAACATGCTCATCTTTTGCTGAAATTACTTCTGTGGCTTTTATGACACTATTTGGAGGCACCTTATTATGTCAGGCAAAAATACTGGAGAGGCTAAAAAAAATAGTAGCCTTTTGAGCACAGAAGTTTTTGCAATCAAGTAACTACTTTGCTATGACCTAAATGCTTGTGTTCCCCTAACATTCACAGGTTGAAATCCTAACCCCCAAGGTGATGCTATTAGGAGGTGGAGCCTTTGGAAGGTGATTAGGTCATGAGGATGGAGCCCTCATGAATGGGATTAGTGCCCTTGTAAATGAGGCTGGAGGGAGCTTGTTTGCCACTTCCACTGTGTAAGGACACACTGAGATGGCATCATCTATGAAGTATGGGCCTCTCACCAGACACCAAATCTGCCAGCTCCTTAATATTGGATTTTCTAGCCTCTATAACTGTGAGAAATAAATGTTTGTTGTTTATATGCCACCTAGGCTATGGTACTTTGTTATGGCAGCCTGAATGGACTTAGACACACTTCTACTCAAACATCTTGAGACTGATGGCTGCAAACACACCCACCCTACATTTTTAGCCCCTTCCTCCTCCCTCCCTGCCACTGTTCCCTGTCCTTCGGCCACACCAAGTGACCCACTGTTTTCCTAATCTATCATCATTTTTTGTTCACTTTGGCACAAAGACCTCCTTCTCTGCTTAGAAAACTCCTATTGAACCTTCAAAACCCAGCTTATGTCTTGTCCTCCATGATGTCTCTCCTAATTCCCCAGGGCATGAGTCATCCTTCTTGGCTCTCCCATTGCACTTCATACTCATTCTCACACTCTCCCTCTTTGCTTGGAAGAGCACTTGCTCTCTTCACTCCCTCTCTTCCATTCTCTCCTCACTCTGCAGCATGGTTCACGCCCCCTCCATCTGTCTGAAGCTGTTCCCACCCAAACTGCCGTGTTCTTAATCCAGGGAACCCATTTCAGCCTCATTCTGTAGCAGTAGTCAGCGACGATTGTCACCTCCTTCTTGAAACCCTCTTCCCTGGGTCTCCTCCTCCCTCTCTGGCAATCCCCCCTCAGTTGCTTCTCACCCACCATGAGCTCTCCTTCCTCTGCACTATGTCCCTCAGCCCTTCCCAAGTTTCCACACTCAGCCCTAAATGCTGCTGTCACTTACTCAAATAATTTTCATCCATCCCCTCCACCCAGGCTAACTTTGTAGAGGCTGGAAGCCCAGAAATGTTCAAAACCACCATTGGTAGAGGATCATGGTGAGGCCAGTCTCCACACGCTCTGGCTGCAGCGTGAGCCCCATGGGCCTGCCTCCTTGCCACCTGTCCTCTGCCTGGATTCCATGCCCCTACAGAACTCCGGGCCTCATATCCGGTCCTCCTACCTGACCTCTCTTCTCAGTGCTTGCAGCCCTGCCCTGTCCTCCTAACCATGCTGTCTTGGCCTCAGCCTCCCTGTGAGTGCTCTCCCCGCCTCCTCAGCCTGCCCTGCTTCTCCTCAGGGGACACCGTCTCCCCTCAGCTCTGTTGAGTTGAGGCCATCCTTTCTCCCATGCCCTGTACACAGAGCGGGATAGAGCCTCTGCATCCTCCTTGCTCACCATTGCTTGCCTGCTATTAACAAAGCAGCCCTCCTCTGTGGCCCACCAGATGGCCCCTCTTCTTCTCTATCTTGTCCTCCCGTGCCAGCACCTCATCTCATCTCCCATCATCCCCCACACTGAGGCTGTTGGCACCTACGTCACGGCCTCCCTCTCCACAGTTGGTCCCACATCATTCTGGCTGTGAGGCTGATGTGGCTCACTTATCTACTATCCTGGACACAGAGCCCCACATCCTCAGTTCCTGGGACACTCACTGCCCTTGTTGTCAGCCTGTCCTCCCCACATCCACCCTGGACTTTGTGTCATCACCCAGAGCTGCTCAGGGGAGGAGAGATCTGAAGCGAGTATCAGAGTGGCAGACGCTGGGGAGCTGAGTGTCCAGGGAACGGAAAAGGGCATGAAAGCTGGAAGGCCTGAGAAGTACCCACCCACCTCCTTGCTTGATCATGACTGCAGTGTGGCCCAGGGGGAGCGTGTTTTCTCTTGGCAGTCAGCTCACAGGAGGCATGGCCAGCACTCATGGCCTGCATTGGTAGGCCTAGGCTCCTGGGGCTACCCCACCCTTCCATGTTGGGAAGGGAGAGGGAGAGTAAGGGAGTAGGATAGCCTTACCCCAGCCCCCTTTCAGAACCCCAAGACCTAGTAAGATTCCCCCCACTAAAGCCCCTGAATCCCACAAAATATAAGACAGCAGTGGCCCTTCTAGTATCCCCTAAGAGCAAAGGTGTGTCCTTAGCATCCATGTGGGCTCCCTCCACCCTGAAATCTCTGTCTACAAACCTGAGCCTGCAAGTGGCAGGGCTAATCAAGATTCCCTGTGGCCCCACGGGGAGCCGACAATCTCAGTTGCTGGCCTGTTGTTCTTGTTCACTGTAGAGTGACCACATATGGGCAGCTGGTGTAATAATTAGCTCACGGGCACTGCAGACCACCTAAGCCCACAGGTGAAAAGGAGCTGCCCACTCACCTGTCAAAGCCCCTGGCTCTCACAGCTGCTCATCTGCTGTGTGCACAGAACATAGTGCTAAGGATGGGGAGAGGGATTGCTGTGGGACAAAGGGACAGTGAGGAGGCAGGGGGAGAAAGTCAGACAAGGCCCTCTCCAGGGAACTTATGGCCTTGAGACAGAATTTTAGGTGCCAGCCCTAGAAGGGGCCCAGGACAGCCCACCTCTTGTTTAACAGGTGATTTGGTTTCAAATAATGCAGGGTGGGAAAATGAGCTCAGAGAAGAAGAAATGGCTAACAGTGGCCTTTCTGAGGGAACACCAGCAGGACATTAAGAGAAAGCCATGTCTGAATAGCTAAGAAAGTCTTTATTGTGTTTTGTTTTTGTTTTGAGACAGTCTCATGCTGTCCCCCAGGCTGGAGTGCAACGGCATGATCTTGGCTCACTGCAACCTCCACCCCCCATTTCAAGCGATTCTCATGTCTCAGCCTCCCGAGTAGCTGGGATTACAGGCATGTGCCACCACACCCAGATAATTTTGTATTTATAGTAGAGATGGAGTTTTGCCATGTTGGCCAGGCTGGTCTCAAACTCCTGACCTCAAATGATCCACCTGCCTCAGCCTCCCAAAGTGCTGGGATTACAGGCATGAGCCACTGCACCCAGCCTGCCAAGAAAATATTTATATTGGGCACAGTTAAATCTTAGGCACCATAGGAGCAGATTTATCTAATAAGGAGTAATGAGAGACCCAGAAAATGTAATCTCTCAATCACAGCAATGAGGGAATTATTCAGTGCTATGCTGGGCTAGTCACTCTTTCATTCATGATGCTAACTTCTTCCAGTAAGTATTTAAAATACATGCTATATATAAAACATATATTAATATGATATGTTAATATTAATTATATGTTAATGTAACATTAAGTAACAAGAAAAGGTAAAATAGGTTGGGCATGGTAGTTCATGTCTGTAATCCCAGCACTTTGGGAGGCCGAGGTGGGTGGATTGCCTGAGGTCAGGAGCTCCAGACCAGTCTGGCCAACATGGTGGAACCCCGTCTCTACTAAAAATACAAAAAAATTAGCTGGGCGTGGTGGCATGCACCTGTAATCCCAGCTACTTGGGAGGCTAAGGCAGGGGAATTGCTTGAACCAGGACGGTGGAGGTTCCAGTGAGCCGAGATCGTGCCACTGCACTCCAGCCTGGGCGACAGAGCAAGACTCCACCTCAAAAAAAAAAGGTAAAATAAAAACAATGGCAGGAAAGTCAGATGAAGCTGAAGTCAGGGCTTATGTCCAAACATTTAGGCCCTGAGTACAAACGTCTTCATTTGCCCCCTGGACTCTCAGGAGCCCCTACAGTTTTCCCTCTGGTGGATTTTGTGCTTTGGGTGGATCCTTGACCACGTGCTGGGGATACAAGTCTGAGTAAGACATAGTCTCTGTCCTCAAAGGTCTGATGGTCCAGCGGGGGACACAAAAGGGTTAAAAACAACAAAAAAACAATACACAGTGAACCTATCTGTGCCCAGGGTGAGCCATCCTGCTATCTTATTTTTCCAATTGAAATTGCACAGACCTCCCAGTTCCATATTTTCCAGCCAATTCAAGGCAGGGGAGAAAGGAGGAACAGGTGGGAGGGAGGTCTCGCCCTGGACTCTCACTCAAAGACTCTTCCCACTCTAGCCATAGCCACTAAACCCTGGATGGCTCAACATCTCTGGCCCTGCCACCACGATCTGGCTCATAGGTGCCTGGCTGCCTCCGTTCTCCCAGCCTTGAACCCTCAGCTCACAGGGCTCTGCTCCAGCTGCCCTTCCAACAGGCTGACAACCTTCAGGCCAGACGGAGAAGAGCTGGGCTTCTCCGTACCACAGCAGGCAGGTGACTCACTGACAGCCCAGACGAGACTGTATAATCCACAGTCTACTGGCCTCTCATCTTCAGGCTCACTGTCTGTGGTCACGAGATGGTTGCAATCGCTTTCAGGTTCTCATGCAGAAGTGTCCAACGAAGAAAGGTAGGGAGGGGTCAGCCAGGGCAGCCAAACAGCTCTCCTCACATTTCTCTCTTACCAGGGAGGAACACCTTCCCCGGAAGTCCTTCCAGGAGATTCCTGTCCCTGTTTGATTGAATCACATGGCCTCCCCTTGTTGCAAGACAGGCAGGGAAGGCAACAGCTGGTGTGACATGGAAAGGACCTTCCTTCAGTAGGAAAGGGACATTGACCATAGTATCCTCCATGCTTCACACCTTCTCCCATTTTCAGTGGTGGCTTAGTAGACTCAGTGTTAAGATGCCTCCCCCAAGTGACGTCTGTCACAAAGAATCACTCACGGATGATTAGGACATAAATCCCCAAGGTGGAATTATTCCATCAGCTTCTCTCAAAGCCACTCTTCCCCGCTCCTAGAAGCAAAGGAAGTCAAGAGTTATTAAACATCTGCTACAAGCAAGGTATTTCTCCCAGAGCCTTCATCTGCCAACACACTTGACTCCTTATAATACTCATTCCAAGTATAAATAATCATCCTCATTCCACAAGGGGTGGGGGAGCTAGGTCTGCCTCCAGGGCTGTCTGCCACCAAAGCTCTTGCTTTCTGCCCCAGGCCATGGATTCCCAGGGAGGCCCCACTGGCTGCCTCCCATATGACACCATTGATCTCGGGCAGGAGCAGACAAGTGAAAGAGGCTCATTCTCTGCCCCCACCCCCGCTGTGGTTGAAGAAGCTACTCCAAGCAGAAGGTTGTGTATTACTGGTTTGTGTGTCACACAGGAGAGGGGTCAGGGGCTTGGGAGCAAGGTCCCACCATCTCTGTCTGCAGCTTGATCACCCATTGACCTCATGGTCCCCTGGTGAGTGGTGTGGAGTACACATTTGGAGAGAGGACCCCACAGGGGGCTTCCAGAGCCCTGAACTGACCCAATGAGTCCACTGCAGGGAGAGGCCAAAAGGACCTCTTCAGGAGAGAGCCTGAGGCTGCAGGCACTTCTTCGGTCAGTATTCACATGTGCTTAGGGCCACACAGGGAACTGCGGGGGGGACCTGGGAGAGCCCTCATCCTAGGCTGGATGACTGGAAGACTGGAATCCCATGGGAATTCATGGCAAGGGGAGGGCCCTCTGTGCAGCTGGATGGGCAGGGAAGACTTCTTGAGGAAGGAGAGGTATGGCTGAAGTTTTAACCTAGTAGAGCTAAGTGCAAAGGCAACTCAATCAAAAAAGAGAAAATGGAAGTACAGAAGAACAGCCTGGAGGTCAGAGAAGGACAGCAAGGAGACCCATCTGTCCAGAGCCAGAAATGCCATACGGTGGCCAGTGGTTGTCTGGGTGTGGGAGATGAGTTGAGTTTCTGAGACAAAGACTGAAGCTTCTTATGAATGAAAACTATGCCTCACCGATTCCCAGCAGCCAGCGTGATGCCTGGCATGGAGAAGGTGCTCGATAAATAACTATTTATGGAATGAGGGAATAAATGAATGTTTGAGTCCATCCTGTCCCACCAAAGTGCCCCTGCAAACCTGGCATAGCCTGGCCTGCCTTCCTTCTCCCAAGGATCACAGAGGCCATGTGCTCAAGACATATCCCAAACCCAATTTGTTATTCTGATTTGTTTTTCTCTTGAAAGTTTCCTAGATGGAACCCTCTTAATTAGAAACCAAAAGGTATGGCTCATTCCCAGCCTTAAAACTGTTTCCTTCCCCATCCTAGTAAAGATTGTGCAGAGAGGTCTATGGGAAGTTGCACTTGGAAGGCCTTGAGCCAGGCTGTTCCCATTCTTTAGTGCTGACTTATATCCAGCTGGTCTGAGACACAGAATGCTAGGGGCATAGATGGGGCCTTGCAGACTACCAGATTCAACTCCTTCTTTCTACTTTTGACAAAGCCAAGCCCCAGAGATGTCAGCCACCTGCCCACAGTTGAGCAGCAAATGAAGACCAGAACCCCGGTCCCAGCCCAGTGCTGCCCCACTGCCCTGTGTTGTCCCTCCCAGAACACCTGGCACTGCTTTTGGGCTACTGCACACCACAGCCCCTTGGACAGCACACTTAACCATCTGGCATTGCCTCCCCAGGGGCGCATGAGCTGGAGCAGATGCAACTCATCCTGGAGACCATCCCTGTAATCCGGGAGGAAGACAAGGACGAGCTGCTCAGGGTGATGCCTTCCTTTGTCAGCAGCACCTGGGAGGTGAAGAGGCCTCTGCGCAAGCTGCTCCCCGAAGTGAACAGTGAAGGTACCTGAGCCTGGCAGCCAGGCCAAGTGTCCTGGGAGGATGAGCTAGGCTCCACCTTGCGGGGTAGGGGGCAGGCAGGTCTCCTTCCAAAAGGGCAAAGCATGGTCCTTGGATATAAAAGTCAAGGCTCCCCTGCCAGTGGGTCTTTGCCCTAACTACTTCCAAGCTGTGGATGCTGGGCCTCAGGAGTCCATTAGGGGCAGTCATTAGTGTTCTACCCTTGTTTCTGCTGCCTTTTGCTTCTCATCTTCCTTGCGCACCTTCCTCCCTCTCTTTCCTTCATCCTCCCTCACGTTTTTGTCCTGGAAGGCTTGGTGTGCTGCAAAGAACAGGAGCTTCCTCAGCCTGAGGGCAAGACCCAGGTCCCATTCCACCAGTGATGAGCTGTGTGGCCTCAGGCAAGGACCGCCCTTCACTCCTCAGGCTTACTCCCTCTACTGTATATTCAAGGCTCAGCAGGCCTGGGAAGAGGCCAAAGGCTCTAGCTGCCTCTAGCTCTCAGAGGCTCAGGAGACTCAGTCTCGGTGACAGCATCCCTCAGCAGCCGAAACGTCCATCTTGTGACAGGTGCAGAACAAGGGAGGCAGGCCCCAAGACCACACTGGGGGCATTAATTCTGAGCTCCATTTATTACAGGACAGAAATAGACCAAAGGTGATGAATCTGATGACAAAAACTCAGGTGCGGCACAAGTGAAAGGCGGGCTCTGGATGAAGCAGGGTTGAGGGGCTCAGTGTCCTGCCCACCTGCCTCTCAATCTCCAGACATGCTCCTGAGAACCCTTCCAGAACCCCTGGGGCTCTGAGCAGCTCAGTTTGGAATCCACTGGGCCAGAGGAAGGTGACAAGATTGTACAGAAGCTTCATTATCTAAGAAATGACTTAAAAACATCCGGGGAGGGTGAGCCTAGGGAGGAGGAGTTTCTGAGGGGCGGTGGCTTAGGAGTTAAGGTGAAGCTTGTACAGTAGCAGATAACCCTGAAATCTCCATGGCTTAACCCACTTACAGTTTATTCATTGTTTACTTCACATCCAGGCAGAGTTGGGAGCATGGATGGGCAGGAGAGGATGAGTGGCTGTGCCCGGGACCCAGGCCATCAGGTCTGCCATCTTCAGCAGGTGGCTTTCAAGGTCACCTTGGGCATTCCCTTCCAGCCAAAGCCAGGGGAAGAGAGAGCAGAGACTCTTGCAGGAGGTTTTTCTGGGTCAGGCCTGGAAGTGGGGTACACACAGCACTTCCACCCCCATTCCATCAGCCCCAGGCACACAGCCATTTCTCACTGCAGGAGGGGCTGGGAAAGGCAGGTCAGAAGGGTGTCAGGATGGATGTCACATGGGACATGACTGCTGCCTTGAAACAGAAAAGGGGAAATCGTGGGACAGAGAGGACATGCTGCTTTGGGGAAACCACTGAAGGCAGAGGTAGGCCCTAGGGTAGAAGTTAAAGGGGGATTTAAGTTTGATAAAAGGAAGTATTTTCTGGGGCAGGTGTGGTGGCTCAAGCCTGTAATCCCAGCACTTTGGGAGGCCGAGGCGGGCAGACCTCTTGAGCCCAGGAGTTTCAGGCCAGCCTGGGCAACATAGGGAGACCCCATCTCCACTAAAATTATAACAAATTAGCTGGGCATGGTGGCGCACACCTATGGTCTCAGCTACTTGGGAGTCTGAGGCAGGAGGATCACCTGAACCTGGAAAGTTGAGGCTGCAGTGAGCCGTATTCCCATCACTGTACTCCAACCTGGATGGCAGGAGTGAGACCCTGTCTCAAAAAAAAAAAAAAAGAAATGAAGAATTTCCTAGTGTTTGGGCTTCCCAGAAGTATCTGGGGACCTGCAGGAGGATCAGCTGTCAGGGAGAGGGAAGAGCAGATTTTCATCCGTGATGGAGTCTGTGGAGCAGCTTTGGGGTTGGTACTCGACTTTTTTTCTTTTGCGACAGGGTCTCACTTGTCACCCAGGCTGGAGTGCAGTGGTATAATCATGGCTCACTATAACCTCAGCCTCGAGGGCTCAAGTGATCCTCCCACCTCAGCCTCCCGAGTAGCTGGCACCACAAGCATGCGCCACCTTGGCTGGCTAATTTTAAAATTTTTTTGTAGAGACAACCCACTACTGGCCCACCTGGCCAACTACTACTCGTCTTGCTAGAAACAAGCCCAGGGTGATCTCAAACTCCCAGGTTCAAGCAATCCTCCTGCCTTGGCCTCCCAAAGTCCTGGGATTACAGATATGAGCCACTGCCCCAGTGGTGGTACTCATCTTTTTTAAAGATGATATTGCCTGCCTCAATCTTTACAGCTTTAATTCTCTCATTTCCTTGTCAAAAGGTCAAGTCATGGCTGGGGCCAAAAAAGGGGCCAGAGGCCCAAAGAGAGAAAAACCTGCCCAGACTTGAAGCTGGGCCCCGCACTAGACTGGCCCGATTCTTCCAGTCCTAGGAATTTGTCAGGCAGATCCTCTTTTAAGTTTGCAACTCCAGACCCAGAAACACGCTCTGAGCATCAGACTGTTGGGGGTGATCAGAGTTACTGCTGCTTAACTAATTTGGGGGTCTAGGGTTACACTGCAGCACTGCGTCCTCCTGGGAGGCCAGTGACCTTCTGAATCCATCGATTTCCTCAATCACTGATGAATTTTCTTGCAAAGAGATACAGGGCTGGTGTGAGGGGCAGGTTAATGGTGCAGGCTGAGGCCCACCAGGGAGCCCCTCGGAGGGATGGGCAGCCTGGGCCTTGAGCTCAGCTCCATTTCTCCCTCTCCATGTGGGCTGTAACATGAGGAGCCAAGTCATGATTTAAGCGGACCTCCAGAGATGCCAGTGCTGAGAAGGAATCCAAACTTCTAGGCTAGTCCTTGCGCTGAGACAACCCAGGGCAGAGCTCCAAGAGCAGAGCTCCCAGGGCATCCACCCCTGCTCAAGGGAAGGGCCACCAGTGCCTGTGTGCAGAGCTGCTATCTGCTGAATTTTGGCATACATTCATGCTGGTTAGCAAACAGCCTCTTGCACAAGGCTTCTGAGTGTCCCTTCCCTTCCCCAGGTTCCCACTGCCCAGAACTCCCCCTTGATCCAGACATGAAAGGACTACTGCTTGGCAGAGCAGGGGAATTCAGCCTGGTTGTTCAGTATCTGTAATATCTATCCATCCATCAAGGCTGTCTGCCTTTGTTGAACTTCCAGGGGCAGCATATGGTAGGAAGAGCTCTGGATTCGGACCCAGGAGCTCTGGGCTGTGGAGACCCTGTCCCACCCCTCGACTGCAGCATTCCCCTTTCTCACTAAGGCTTTTTACTGCTGCACCTGGCACTCCAGCCTCAGGGCTTCCTCAGGAGCAGGCTCCTCCGTCCCATTCCAGCGGCCCCTTAAGCCATGACAAAGGGAAGTTGGTATATAAATATCCCAGCTTCCCTGCCCCGCAAGGGGAACCGCCTCTGAGTGTGGCCCACACTGTCTCTGGAGGATCCCAGATGCCCACAGGAGTAACCTGTCATGAGTGTGCCTTGTTCTGGTTCCCCCTCACTCCCCCACCTGTGCTTGCTGGGATCCCCCACCACATAAACTACCTACAGCCCCAAGCCTTGTCTCTGGTTCTGTCTCTGGAGAAACCCAGGCTGAGGCTGGACCTTGAGCAAGTCACTTGATCCTCTGAGTCTGTTTAATTCATTTACAAAATCTAGAAGGCAGCATCTGCTTTGCCTTTGTCACTGGATTGTGACAAGGGTCTTGAGAAAGAAAATGGCTAAAAACCTTTTAACAAATGCAGAAGCATAGACACCAGCACAGAATGTCACCGTGCTGAGGAATCTCCTTCTGAGCTCAACAAGGGCAACAAATGACCTTCATGTCCGGCTTTGCTCCCTGCAGCCATCGACTTTCTGGAGAAGATCCTGACCTTTAACCCCATGGATCGCCTAACAGCTGAGATGGGGCTGCAACACCCCTACATGAGCCCATACTCGTGCCCTGAGGATGAGCCCACCTCGCAACACCCCTTCCGCATTGAGGATGAGATCGACGACATCGTGCTGATGGCCGCTAACCAGAGCCAGCTGTCCAACTGGGACACGTGCAGTTCCAGGTGCTCGCAGCCCTGGGTTCCAGAGCCCACATTTCCCTGTCCTCCCATCTCTATTTTGCCTCTAATCCTCCGTGACCTTCCCCTCTGTCTCCCAAGTTGCATAGCTCATTGGACGACTTCTCCAGCTTAGCTTCCTGCCTTTCTCTTGTGCCCAGACACTACCAGTAAATGACCAGTGTGAGTTGCATGTGTGGGTCAGAGGCCTTCCTTTGTGCAACACCTCCAGCTTCCCTCACCATGACTACTGAACATGGGGTTCAATACAGTGCTCCCCAAGGATGTAGTGAACACCATGGTAGGAGCTCACTTCTAGCAGCCTGGGAACTTGCCCTTGAAAAGTAAACTGCAACAAGGCAAGGCAAAAAAACAAAGCAGAGATTACCATTACAAAACGCTATCTCATGTTTCATGTTGGTAACTCTTAAAAATGCCATTAAAAACCAGGTTCGGTGGCTCATACCTATAATCCCAGCACTTTAGGATGCCAAGGTGGGAGGATCGCTTGAGGCCAGGAGTTCCAGACCAGCCTGGGAAACAAAGCAAGACCCCATCTCTACAAATTTTTTTTTTTAATTAGCCAGGCATGGTGGCACACGGCTGTAGTCCCAGACACTGGGAAGGCTGAGGCTGGGGAATCCCTTGAGCCCAGAAGTTTGAGGTCGCAGAGTGAGACCCTGTCAAAAAAAAAAAAAATGCCATTAACGAGGGCTACATTATTATTGCCCATTGACACACAAGGAAGCTTCAGCTCCAAGGTTGAGACTGGCATCATGTCACACCCCTGATGGGCCTCTCTGCAATCTGCATCCATGTCAGACGCTGCTAAGCAATTATAGGACCATTTCCTGCTAAACTGGGCTTGGCTACAGAATCCTCAACAGGTGTCCCTGGAAGCCACTACCAATGAATCAGCGTTGGGTAGAAGATGTATTTTAAAACAATTTTTGCCTAGGCACGTAATGATCTCTTAGATCTTTTCCTGTTCTGACGTTCTTAGATCAGGCAGCTAAACATTTGGGCATCACCATCTGCTAATTCTGGGAGGGAGTGCTGGTAGCTGCTCAGTTTAGAAACAGCAGTCGAGGGCTCAAGCAGCTAGGACTCCGAGGGGGCCTAACTGGGAGTCCCACTGCCGGGGGAATGTGACAGCTAGTTACATAAGTGACAGATGAGCAATTTCTCCTTTTTAGTCATTTGACAGATGATGGGTTTCAGATTAAGGAGGCACTGAGGGAGGGCCAGGGCGACGCTGCTATTTTTGGACAGGTTTGCTGGCTTGTTGTTGTCAATTGTTGTTTTCAAGCATTGCCAACAAATAGAGATTAATGAAGACTCTGTCTTCTGCCACCCCCGGGGCAGCCCTGCCCTTGACTGTGGTTCCTGCGGCAGCTTCCCCTTCCTCCAGAGAGCCTGGAGGCAAAGAACATTGGCTCAGGGACAGTCATCCTATACTTTCTGCGACTGTGGCATAGGGTTGTGCCAGGAAAAACTGTCACAGGATTTGTTGCTGCCTGTCCACCCTGACCACCCCTAAACCTGGTGCACCTCACCTGTGCTCCCAACCTTTGCCATCACACCTGCCCAAGGGAAGAGGATGACAAAGGATCTTGTTGCTGTGGGCAAGCTGCTTACCCTCTTGGAATGCTAGTTTCCCAACTGTAAAGCGGGGGTGATAACACAAAGTCCACCGGGTTGCTATGAAGACTACAGATAATGTATGTTTGGCACTTGGAATAGAGCAGCCAAGGGTCAGCGTCTTCACACACTCTTCCTCCTGGAAATCTCTGCCCAAGGCCACTCAATCAAGGAAGCAGGGTTCAGCTCTAGGAGCAATTCCTGCCCTAGCAGCGTCACTGGGAGGCGGGCAGTGCTGAGGCCTTCCTATGCCTCTCCAGTCACACTCTGTGGGCTACAGCTGCCAGGTCTATCCCACACAGCCGAATCTGCCTCTCCTTGGTCTATCTGTTGGGCCTGCTCAGGGAGTAGCTGGCTGCAGGCTGATGTCCTCTGTGCTCCTGCCTGCCCCACAACCCCAGGGTTCTAGGTAGAGCACCCGCACAAGGAAGGGAGGGCTCCGCCAGAGCTGATGGCCTGCCTGTCTGCCCATCTGCCCTTCATTTGCTCTTGGCTAGCTGACTTCACTCTCCATGGCTGCAGAGCAGTCGAACGGGGCAGAATGCCAAAGATCTTCAGCTTCTCTGGAGGGTATCTGTAATCTTTCTGTAGGTCCCACCTGCCCTGCGTCAATGCAAGGTGCTATGGGGCCCCCAAGCAGATCCACCAGGGCAGGGGTTCTCAGCCCTGGCTGTACTTAGAATCACCTGGGGGATCTTCAAAACATGCTTAATCAGGTCCCCACCCTAGACCTACTCAGTCAGAATTGGTGCGGGGAAGCAGTGAGGCAGACATGCTATTTTATTTTTAATTCCCCTATGTGACTCTAATCTGATCCAGGGTTGAGAAGCACTCACTGGAGCCTTGCTCCTCAAAATGTGGGTCCAAGGCCCAGCAGCATCAGAGCAGCTGGGAGCTTGTTAGAATCTCAGGCCCCATCTCAGATCTACAGAATCAACATCTGCATTTTAGCAAGACCCGCAGGTGATTCGTGCATCTATCAGCGTTTGAGAAGCATTGCACAGGTGGATCCCCTAGAAAGTTTCACGAGGACAGGGACGTTTGTTTTGTTCACTGCTGTATTCAGTAATGTCTGGAACAGTGAGTGCTGGCACATGGTAGGTGCGCAGGAAATATCTGCAGGGTTTCGAATGCGTACAAAAGAACACAAGAGTTAAGCCGAACAATCCATGTCCCCAGCTGAGCCCCCAAGGCTCGCCATTACCTGTCCATCACCCTCCCACCTTGAGGGATGGGGGTCGAAGGCAGGTGTGTGAGTGGCAAACAGGGATTAGAGGGCTTGGCTCCCTCCCGGAAGCTACCTGGCTTGGGCGTCCAATCACCGCTCTGTTTGTACCCTTGCAGGTACCCTGTGAGCCTGTCGTCGGACCTGGAGTGGCGGCCTGACCGGTGCCAGGACGCCAGCGAGGTACAGCGCGACCCGCGCGCGGGTTCAGCGCCCCTGGCTGAGGACGTGCAGGTGGACCCGCGCAAGGACTCGCACAGCAGCTCCGAGCGCTTCCTAGAGCAGTCGCACTCGTCCATGGAGCGCGCCTTCGAGGCCGACTACGGGCGCTCCTGCGACTACAAGGTGGGGTCGCCGTCCTACCTGGACAAGCTGCTGTGGCGCGACAACAAGCCGCACCACTACTCGGAGCCCAAGCTCATCCTGGACCTGTCCCACTGGAAGCAGGCGGCCGGCGCGCCCCCCACGGCCACGGGGCTGGCGGACACGGGGGCGCGCGAGGACGAGCCGGCCAGCCTCTTCCTGGAGATCGCGCAGTGGGTCAAGAGCACGCAGGGCGGCCCAGAGCACGCCAGCCCGCCCGCCGACGACCCCGAGCGCCGCTTGTCTGCCTCGCCCCCTGGCCGCCCGTCCCCGTTGGACGGCGGCGCCAGCCCCCAGTTCGACCTGGACGTGTTCATCTCCCGCGCCCTGAAGCTCTGCACCAAGCCCGAGGACCTGCCGGACAATAAACTGGGCGACCTCAATGGTGCGTGCATCCCCGAGCACCCTGGCGACCTCGTGCAGACCGAGGCCTTCTCCAAAGAAAGGTGGTGAGGGCGGAGGGGCCGCTCCAGGCCCCACAGAGCAGGAGACCCCCAGAGAAAGCCGGGGCTGGCAGGAGGCGGCCACCCTTCCCGCCCCTCTCTGCTGCCTTGGGGTTGGCAGAACACGTGAAGGATCCGAGGAGCGAGAGGAATGTCCATTTCTTAAACTGCCTTAATAACTAGCCTTTAACCTGTGGGAGCGGGTTTGAACAGGACCCTGGCTTAGGGGTTGATCACTTTCCTAGCAAAGGGGAGATCACATGTGGTGCACAGGGAAGAAACGGCTTTAGACAGCAGTCTGCGGGCCCCACCTGGGTGGCAGGATGCCGAGAAATCTTGCAGAGGTAGCTCCGAAACCATCTGGCCCAACTAGCCTCAACTGACAGCTGAGGAAAGGCAATTAGGCCCAGAGAGGCAGAGACACTCGCTTAAGATCACAGGCTTAGTGTGAGGACGAGCTTTAAATCCCAGTCTCCTGGCCCCCAGGCCAGGGTCTGTCCACCATAGAATGTCTTCCTCTACTGGGGTCGTTCTGGCTTTTTGCTTAGAAACTTGGTCTGAGATGTTTCTTCCCTGTCCATTACCATTCGATGTTCTTTTATTCAGAGCAATGTTTCTTGTATTCTGAAACTGGAAACTGAACCAGTTTGTTTCTCCTAGTCACCAAGCATACTTTCCTGGCTCCCCAAGTACTTAAATGTTCTCATCTGTCACACCCCTGTATTTGCCTCACCCCTGCATGGTCTGAAATCTTCATTTCAGGTCAGAAGAGCCTGGGGTCAGTGGGTAAAATCAGCCCTTCTCCCAGGCCTGTGCACACACCCCCTCAGCACTCCCTATGCACTTTCTTGACACGCAAAGACACAGCCCTCTTTCCCCACTGGGCGTCCTACCCCAGTGAGGTTGAAGGCACCAATTCCAAGAATCCCTCCAACCTCCCTGCCAGCACTCCCCCTTCACCCCACACCCGGCCCCCCGCCACCTAACCACAGCGCCTCTCCAGACCTACCTCGGGACCTAATGTTCTCTACATGAACTGCTCATTTGGAGGACAGCAGTGAGGTCCTGCCATAGAGCAAATGTGTTAGGAGAGAAGGTTTCACATGGGACCCAACATCCTTCATCAATACTTTCCTGAGTTTGATCATCCATTTAGCCTTGACAAACAGCAGACCCTACAGAGATGTGTTGGAGAGCACGTCGTGACCTTGGGGGCAAGGAATCCAGAAAGGTAGGAAGATATGAAAAGAGAGGTGTCAACAGCAAGGGCTCTTAGGGGTCAGGCACCAGCATGGAGACCTCATGACAAAGGAAGGGACTCAAAGCAGCAATGCCCCTCATAGTGTAGGCTAAGGTGAGTTTGGTGCATGCAAACCTGTGTGCTCACCCACAGAGCATGGGGTAATGGTGTGTAGACACAGGCCCTCTGCAGAAGCGTGGGGTGGGGACACTGACAGCCCCTATCTGGTCCCCAGGAACATTCTACCATTTCTGCCACTGGTGTTCAGCTCCTTCTCTTCCCCCAACACTCCCAAAGATACCCACAGGAAGTCCAGCCAGTTTGCAGGTAGAGGATTCCACCAGTTGGTCTTGGGCTGCGTTCACCCTCACATCACAGCACCTTAAATCTAATCAGCAAACTATAATTTGTATGTTGAAACCTGCAACACATTAGAAACTTATATTTAAAAACAGAATTAATCACACTGACCAACTTTTAAATGGAAAATATGTAAATAGGAAGTGTTTGGGTTTTGTTTTTTCTTTAAGAAAAAGAAATATACACCACTCCTCATGTGCCATTTTGTCCTCAGAGGGCGGCTTTACTTTTTTGGTAAAGGAACAAGCTGCTGGCCTTGACCAGGAGTTCATATATAACTGTTATTACAGAGGAATTGTTATAACTACTAATGTTTTTAAAAAATTTATTAAATATTATTAAACTTGATCAGGTCAGGCCAAATAAAGTTTTATTGGAACACAGATTTATTTATGTATTATTCATTTATGTATTATCTGATCCTGTCTTTGAGAGTGCTAAGAGCTTAGCTGGCTTCTCCCTGTGCCCATGAAGGCCACTGTATTTGGGGGTGGGGGAAGGACTGGGGAGGGGAGAATCTACAGAGATTGGTAATCAGGAGGTGATTCCAGAATCATCTGGTGAGACCTGGTGTCCATATTGTGAATTTCAAACTATATCTTGGCGCTAACACCAAAACTTCTGACCAGGGCTGGTTCTCTCCTCTAGTCACAAAAGGTGCCAACATCATGAGATTGGGGGGAACCAACTACCTAAAATTACCCACCCGTGCTACCCCTCACAGATGCCTGAGATCCCATCCATCTGAAGTCGACCCCTTTGTAATATTAAACTGTTAGTCTTCATTTGTAATTCAACAAATACAGTTGACCTTTAAACAATACAGGTCTTTTGGCTAAAAGAACTTTCTACTGTTGAAATGCACCTGAGCCAAGAGGAGCAGCCTATTAAGCCAATTATCAGATTATTTCCAAAGTGTCTGCTGAGCGTGGCCATGCTGAGTGGATGCAGGTGAAGGGAGGCCAGAGCCAGGCCACACACCTGGTTGAAATTTTATATTGAAGAAGACTTGAAGCCCAATGTGAGGCCTGGGCTGCTAGAATGTAGGAAATGGAGTGTGGAGAGAGGGAATTGAGAAGCACAAACAGCAAACAGCACTGAAGAGGAAGGAGGACCGAAAAAGGAGGAAAGAGGGCACCTCAAAGGTAATAGTTCACAATCTCATCCAGCCACCTCTGATTCTAAGATGAAAACTTCTGTTAGGAGGGTCCTAGGTCTACCCTATGTGAATAACATAGGGATCAGCAAACTATGGCCTCCAGGCCAAGTGGTTGTATTGGAACAAAACTACGCTTATTCATTTATATATTTGTCTGATCTTGTCTTTATTTTATTTATTTTTATTTATTTATTTATTGAGATGGAGTCGTGCTCTGTCGCCCAAGCTGGAGTGCAGTGGCACAATCTCAGCTCAGTGCAACCTGCCTCCCAGGTTCAAGCGATTCTCCTGGCTCAGCCTCCTGAGTAGCTGGGATTACAGGTGCCCCCTCCAACACGCCCAGCTAACTTTTGTATTTTTAATAGAGATGGGGTTTTACCATGTTGGCCAGGCTGGTCTCGAACTCCTGATCTCAAGTGATCCGTCTACCTCGGCCTCCCAAAGTGCTGGGATTACAGGCATGAACCACCACGCCAGGCCTCTGTCTTTACTTTAAATTGTGATATTTTATATCATGGATTTTTTGCAATAATATTTTTTAAATATTGCATTCAAATATTTATCTTGGTTACCGAGGTTTTCGGCACCCTTAAATTTTGTGCCCAAGGCAAGTGTGCCTCACTGGCCCTCAACCTAGTCTTAGCCCTCATCTATGGCTGCCTCCATCCTAGAGTTAAGCGGTTGCAACAGAAACCTCATGGCCCACAAAGCCTGAGATATTTATTACCTGGCCCTCTCCAGAAAAAGTTTGCTGACCCCTTGTGTAAGATGCTATGTGGCCTCCACGTCTTTGTGAATAAGTACACAACTTGCCTTGTCTTTTCTAGCCACTGACATTCCAGTTCAGAAATGCCACATTTCCATGACATTTTCTAATTACACATCCTATTTTCATGACATGATTTTCTCATTACACATCCTCGTTTACTTTCCATTCTTTAGGGAAATGTCTTCATTTGCTAGTGAGAAGTTTCTAAAAGTGTGGGAACCATCCTACTTGAGCTGAGGCTGAGGGGACATTATGCCAGAGGTTACTACCATGATTAGAAACCAGGCTTTTTGCTAGGATGGTTAGAACAGGCAAAAGCTCAACTTGAAAGCTGTGGTTCTCGACTGAACTAGTAAACTCCACATGGAGAGGGAAAATGTCTGATGTCCCCAACTGCTCGATTATGAGTCAAACTATAGCAAGGGTATGTCAAACAGCATATTCTCTTCATTGAGACTGAATCACTGAGAAAGCCCAGAAATACCTGCCTGGGTAATAGTCCTGTCTTTATTCATTATTCAATGAATATAAAAATTGACAGTAGATGGGCATTTACAGATCATCTAATCCAACCCCCTCATTTTGCTGATGAGTAGACTGACAGCAGCAAAGTAATTTGCCCAAAGCCACACAGTCAGTGGCAGAGCTAGAACAAGAGCCCAAATAGTCTTTCCAGGATAAACTCATTTCATTCAACCTAACTAGGATACAGATGCTGCGATTGATACTTGGAGGAACAAAATCAGCCCTGAGGATGAGAACAGACCACAAAGGCAGGAACCAGGCCATCACAGGCCCCATGCTCTGCTCACCTCTTTGCCTGGGTGCTGGAGCCCTGAGCCTCTGGATGCCTGGAGCCCCAGAGCTGCCCTTAGTAATGGCTTTCTGCCCCTCCAGACAGTTCCTGCCTAGCTTGGGGCCTGATCTGTGTAGTAAGGAAACAAAGAAAAGAGAAGAGGGCACTGGCTTAGTTTGATTTCCTTCAGCAGCAAACCGTGAGATACGGATTCAAGTTCAAGGTTGTGGATGAGGAAACACTGAGAGGGCAGTGAGGAGGTGACAGGGAAGAGAAGGAAGCAATAAACGGTGCAAGCTCCTGCTGTGGGGAACTGTAGCTGTGTCCTGGCAGGGAGTTCCAGGAGGCAGAGCGCAACATACACCTGTGAGACTTCCTGCTGCAGCCAGGCCTGGGTTGAGGACTGCTCTCCTGGGATGCTCCCTCCGCAGCACCTCTGGCCTGCCCTGCACTGCAGCAGAATGGGCTCCAGTGGCTAGAAAAAGGCCACAGGACCAGGCGCAGTGGCTCATGCCTGTATTCCCAACACTTTTGGAAGCCAAGGCGGGCGGATCACCTTAGGTCAGGAGTTGGAGACCAGCCTGACCAACATGGCGAAACCCCCTCTCTACTAAAAATACAAAAAAATTAGCTGGGCGTGGTGGCATATGCCTGTAATCCCAGCTACTCCAGAGGTTGAGGCAAGAGAATCACTTGAACCTGGGAGGCAGAGGTTGCAGTGAGCTGAGATCGCACCGCTGCACTCCAGCCTGGACGACAGAGTGGGACTCCCTCTCGAAAAAAAAAAAGAAAGAAAAAGGGCATAGGCAAAAGGCCACAGGTGCTGACAGATGGGAGTCGGGCTGGCATGCAGAGAAAGGTGAGGGCCAAATGGATATTAGTAGAGCACCGACAGGTGTCAACAGTAGGATTTAACAGGAAGCAGGTCCAGGACCCAGGCAGAGAACAGCTGCTTAGTGCTGGCAACACACTCCCTGCCCTGGCTTGGGTTTTCTCAACTCTTCCTGGCCCTCCCTTCTTCCCTATAAGGATAAAAACTGGCTTTCAGCGACACATGGCTTTTCTTTTCAATCTCCCACACACCCCAAGTGTACCATCAGTTTTCTACCAATAGTCTCACTAATCAACTTTGGGATCAGCAATCCCAGCCATGGTTGAGAAGTGTTGGTGTCAAACCAGTAGGGTCTTTGTGTCAGAGCCTGCTAGTAGGCCCGGGGCTTAAGTGAAACAGTTGTGTGCTCTTGCCTGACTTGAGGGACATTTTGGTCCTTGAGGTGTGAGTTTCACCTCATTGAATTACATTAAGAACTTCACTAAGACCACCGAGAACCCTTCTAGATGTTGACACCTGAAATCTCAGAATTGAAATTACTTAGTCTGCACTGATGTTCTCCCTTGCTCTGCACATTCTTGACTCACCAGTATCTGAACATTCCTATGCCTTGATGCCTGTTAGTGCCTAGTGGCACACGTAAGAGTGACAATGTGGCAGGGCTGAGTCCAGTGCATAATCAGGAAACCAAGCACAACCCACCAGGGGGCTGAACCCATGGCTCAAGGCTCCATGACACAGCACTCCTGCCAGGCAGCTCTGCTAAACTCTGGGCCACACTCCATTTCATTAGTAGTGAATGGCTCCGTTTCCATCGGAAACCAAAAAGAGCCATCTCAAGGTTGAAGTGAGACCGGTCTCAAGGCCCTTGCGATGGGCTCATGTTGGCCCTTCAGTGCACCTACCCAACATACAGGCTCTGTGGTGGAAAATAGGGAGCATAGGAATGACGCAAGTGTGTGGCTGAGAGCAAGACCGTGTCTTCAACAATTGCTTCATCCTGTCTCCCAGAACTGCTCACAGGTACACGAAAATGGTTTACATCTTCTCTCCTGTAATTCAAGCGCTCAGTACTAAGGTAGAGCTTTAAACATTGAGAAATTCAGAAACAAGGACGCTGTGAGCCATGCTGTGAGTTTTCCACTCCACTGATAGTGTCAAAATATGGCTGTGGAGTTGCAATGGCCATCAGAGTTTGACCATCGTTGTCTTGAGTTGGTTCCCTAAAATCAGTGCCTGAGATGGGCATTTGGGGGCCAGTGATTCACTGCCCGAATGCTCTAGGAAGTGGGGGATACAAGAGACCAACAGAGTATCAGCTTCCTGTATTTCCCCTTCCTAGACCAGGGGGATCTCAGCAGGCTTGTGGTCCAGGCTACAGACCAGCTTCAGCCTGGTCCCACCAAGAGCTCTGGTGCCTGAATTGCACCATAGAGTGGGGCCACCTTGAGAAAAGAGGATGGCCTTTGGTGCCTCCATGTCATCCAGTCATGGCTGCCAGCTGGGGAGGGTGGGGCGAGGAAACAGAACTCATTCAGCCAAGAGCAACTCTAGAGGCAGCTAGGAGCTATTTAGCAGCCACAACCCACAGCAGCTGGGTGATGGGTATACTCCCTGCTGCAGGGGATCTGGGCAGGTACCACCTGCATTGCAGGGCCCTGCACTAGGCACTATGGGGGATAAAGAGGTAGGAGAAGGACCCGCCCCCAGAGGATTTTATCATTCAAGTGGGAAAATGGGGCAAATATATAAGGTCTCTGAGGTGCACCTGGAGACCTTCAACGTTCCCCACCTGGTGAGCCCTCCATGGCCCATCATTATTGATTTCCTGCTGTTGATATTCCCAAAAGTTGCCTCTCCACCACTGCTCCCCACCTCAGAACCATCAGCCCAGTGACTGTCTTGAGGATCCCCAAGACCACCTTAGGCTTCATGATTCACTAGAAGGACTCACAAGACAGAAAAGCTGGTATACTCACGGTTATCATTTATTACCATGAAAAGGGATTAGAATCAGCAAAGGGAAAAGGCATATGAGCAACCTCCAGGAGAAGCCACATCTAAGCCTCCAGGTGTCCTCTCCCAATAGAATTGCATGAAGATGTGCTTAATTCTTCCAGCAACGATGTGGGTAGTATTGTCAAACCAGAAAATGTCACCTGAGCCTTGGAGTCCAGGGTTTCTATGGGGATGGTCAAAGATAGCCATGCAGTGCCTACATGACCTACTTAGTCTCCAGCCCCCAGAGGTCACACTGATACAGCATGGCCCAGGGACTCAGGCACACAAAAAAAACCACTCTTATCAGGCCGTCTATTCCAAGGGCTCAGAGGTTATCTCCCAGAGGCCAATCAAGAACCTGTCCTACTAAACACAGGCCTTTCTTTGAAATGTGCAGGGTTTGAGCAAGCAGGGCCCACCAACTTAACCCTTTACTGCACAGTGACATTGAATATATTTGTATCTTTTGCAATTCTGAAGTCATGTGAGTTTATCTTATGTGAGCATTACAGCAAAACTGAGGCAACACAGCTACTTATAATAGAGATCTTATTTGGTACACGTGCCTACGTACTTTTAAGCATGTGTAGCATCATTAAAACATAACAATAGAAGCATGCATGCTGAGACAGAGCAGAACTAACACCTGAGATTCCATTTCTTATTGAATCATGGTCTGCTTATGAAAGCTGAACCTGTCAACGAATGTGCAAGCTAGCTCACTGCTCATTCTGTCAGCGTGGTTATTACCATGGGGGCAATAGTGCTACATGCAATGATGGGTTGCTGTGAAAAGCAATCATCTCCAGCCACCCCAGAGCTGCACTGTAATGTGAAACTGAGGGCTTTGGAGTTCTGAGGCCAAGGGAGCTCTGTGGCTGTGCAGTTGCCTGAGGAATGGCTGCACAAAGAAGCACGGTTAAGAGATAAGGATGTCGGCCGGGTGCAGTGGCTCACGCCTGTAATCCCAGCACTTTGGGAGGCCAAGGCAGGCAGATTACTTGAGGTCAGGAGTATGAGACCAGCCTGGCCAACATAGTGAAACCCCGTCTCTACTAAAGATACAAAAATCAGCCAGCGTGGTGGCCCATGCCTATAATCCCAGCTACTCAGGAGGCTGAGGCAGGAGAATCGCTTCAACCAGGGAGGCGGAGGTTGTAGTGAGCCGAGATCGCACCACTGTACTCCAGCCTGGGTGACAGAGAGAGACTCTGTCTCAGAAAAAAAAAAAAAAAAGAGATGAGGATGTCAACAGCCAGGCTGAGCCACGTGACAGCTCCAGACCTTGGAAGATTCCAAGAGACATGTGGAGCTGGGTTCCTGGGGGCTCTGGCGGTGAGAAGGAAGGAAAAGGTCAGACTCCTCCCATATAGGCTCCCCCTGGGTATGATTAGAGGGTGTGATTTTATGTGTCAATTTGGCTGGGCCACCATGGCAAGCCAAACATTATTCTAAATATTTTTGTGAGGATGTTTTTGGATGAAATTAATAATTAAGTCAGTGAGACTTTATGTAAATCAGATTGCCCTACATAACACGAGTGGGCCCCTCCTAATCAGTGGAAGGCCTAAATAGAACAAAAAATGATCTCTCCCAAGCAAAAAGGAACTCTGCCTGCAGACAGCCTTCTGCCTTAAACATCCAAGCACCATTGGCTCTTCCCTGGATCTCCAGCTGCTGGCCCACCCCGAAGACTTCAGACTTGCCAGCCTCCATAATTCCTTAAAATATATTTCTTACTTAATTTTAAGGAATTAAGTATAATTATTAGGAATATATATACACACAGAGAGAAGTATATTTAAGGAATTATATTTTAAGGAATATATATTTTAAGGAATCAATAAGATATGTGTGTACACCGCATATACTCACTTATAAGTGGGAGCTGAACAATGAGAACACATGGACACAAGAGGGGAACAACACATACTGTGGCCTGTCGGGGGGTGGGTCAGGGGAGGGAGGGTATTAGGATAAATAGCTAACACATGTTCAGCTTAATACCTAGGTGATGAGTTGATAGGTGCAGCAAACCACCATGGCACACATTTACCTATGTAACAAACCTGTGTAATGTTACCTGTGTAACAAACATGCAATGATGGGTTGCCGTGAAAAGCAATCATCTCCAGCCACCCCAGAGCTGCACTGTAATGTGAAACTGAGGGTTTTGGAGTTCTGAGGCCAAGGGAGCTCTGTGGCTGTGCAGTTGCCTGAGGAATGGCTGCACAAAGAAGCACAGTTAAGAAATAAGGATGTCGGTACACATCCTGCACATGTACATCCTGCACATGTACCCTGGTACTTAAAATTTAAATTAAAAAAAAATATGTGTGTATATATTTGTGTGCATATACATATATATACACACATATATATATACACATACATATATATATGTATATATGTACACATATATCTTATTGATTCTGTTTCTCTGGAGAACCCTGACCAGGGGTTCCAGGACTTTACATGTCCTGTTCCATTTTAATTCCCACAACTGGAGAGATAGGTTATTATACCCATTTTACAAATGAGGAAACTGAGGCACAGAGAAGTAATTTGTCCAAGGTCAGCGAACATAGGAGTTTGGAGCAAGGACAATAGAGTCAGACAGGCTGGACTAGAATACCAGCTCTTCCAGTTACTAGCTATGAGACCTGGGGCAAGTTACTGAACATTTTTATGCCTCAGTTCCCTCATCGGTAAAATGGGGATAATAATGTTTTCTATCTTATAGCATTACTATGAGGATTAAAGATGTTTAAATATATAAAGCACTTGGACCAATACAGTGTTAGGTATGTAGAAAACGTTTTGCAGCTGGCCCTTCTCATCCACAACCAACAATGGATCAAAAATATTTGGGAAAAAAAATAACAATAAAACAATTTTAAAATTCAAATAAAAAATGCAGGCCAGGCACAGTGGCTCGTCTGTAATTCCAGCACTTTGAAGGCTGAGGCGGGTGGATCACTTGAGCCCAGGAGTTTGAGACCAGCCTGGTCAACATGGCAAAACTCCGTCTGCACAAAAAATGCAATAATTAGCCAGGTGTGGTGATGCACGGCTGTAGTCCCAACTACTCGGGAGGCTGAGGTGAGAGGATGGCTTGAGCCCGAGAGGCAGAGGTTAGTTACAGTGAGCCAAGGTTGCGCCATGCACTCCAGCCTGGGTGACAGAATGAGACCCTGTCTCATAAAAAACAAACAAACAAAAACAAAAAAAAACTGGAGTATAACAACTATTGTCATAGCATTTCCACTGTATTAAATTATTATAGGTAGTCTAGAGATTATTTAAAGTATATGGAGGATATGCATAGGTTATAGGAGAAAACTAAGCCATTTTACATCAGTTACTTCAGCATCCTACATTTTGGTATTCTTGTAGGTTTTGGAGAAAAGGCCCTAAGGATACCAGGAATGACTGTGTAAGTGTTTGATAAATAATTAAAATAAACAAGGACCAGGCGCAGTGGCTCACACCTGTAATCCCAACACTTTGGGAGGCCAAGGCAGGTGGATTGCTTAAGCCCAGGAGTTTAAGACCATCCTGGGCAACATGGCAAAACCCCATCTCTACAAAAAATACAAAAATTAGCAGAGTTTGGTGGTGCATGCCTGTGGTCCCAGCTACTTAGAAGGCTGAGGTGAGAGGATTGCTTGAGCCCAGGAGGCAGAGGTTGCGGTGAACTAAGATTGCGCCACTGCACTCCAGCCTGGGCAACAGAGGGAGACGCTTCTCAAAAAATAATAATAAAATAAAATGAACAAGATTATACCAATTGTAATTGGTGGATCCAGAATTCAAACTTAATAATGCTGACAATGTTATGTGATCTCTGGGGTTTTCACACTACATAAAACAATGTGGAAAATCCACTTATTACCCTCCCTTTTTTAAAAGGAGACTCTTGCTCTGTCACCAAGTGGGGCCAGGTATAGTGACTCCCTGCAGCCCCAAACTCCTGGGCTCAAGTAATTCTCTTATCTCAGCCTCCCAAGTGGCTGTGACTACAGGCACCCACCACTACGCCCGGTTAATGTTTGTATTTTTTGTAGAGACACGGTCTTGCTATGTTGCCCAAGCCGGTCTTGAATTCCTGGCCTCAAGCAGCCCTCAGGCCTCAGCCTCCCCAAAGTGCTGGGATTACAGGCCTGAGCCACCACACCTGGTCCCACTTCCCCATTAAAAATAAAAATCAACTGAAAAGTACACTACGCCCCACCTCTAACCCCACAGGGAAGGCCCCTGAATCCAGATTTGTACTGTGGTGACCCTCCTCAATCACCCCTCCCATTCCCACCACAGTAATTGGACCAGGGTGCACACCTGATCCAAGTTGAGCAAATAATAATCCCTCTCCTGGAAATTTAGATTTAAGGTACAGAGATGCTTGTCTGTCTTTGCTGTTGCTTAAACTGAGGACAAGAGCTCTAGGGAGTATGTAGACAAAACCTACAACCAGACCAGAACTGAGAGAATCCAACTATAGGAGACTCATGAATGCCAGGTGGGAGGGGGAGATGTGGAGCGGCCTCAGAGGGCCAATTTCCTCCCTCACAGTTCTGCCTACGGCTGTGCTTTTGGCCGTTCTTGCATTACTATAAATACCTCCACCGGCCAGCTGGGTGGCTCAAGCCTGTAATCCCAGCACTTTAGGAGGCTGAGGCAGGTGGATCACCTGAGGTCAGGAGTTTGAGACTAGCCTGGCCAACATAGTGAAACCCCATCTCTACTAAAAAAAATACAAAAATTAGCCAGATGTGGTGGTGGGTGCCTGTAATCCCAGCTACTCTGGAGGCTGAGGCAGGAGAATTGCTTGAACCTTGGAGGTGGAGGTTACAGTGAGCCGAGATCATGCCATTGCACTCCAACCTGGGTGACAAGAGCAAAATTCCATCTGAAAAAACAAACAAACAAACAAACCTGACACTGGGTAATTTATAAAGAAAAGAGGTTTAATTGGCTCACAGTTCTGCAGGCTATATAAAAAGCATGGTGCCAACAACTGCTTCTGGGGTGGGCCTCAGGAAGCTTGCAATCATGGCAGAAAGCGAAAGGGAAGCAGACATCTCACATGGCAAGAGCAGGAGCATGAGAGTGAGGGAGGTGCCACACATTTTCAAGCAACCAGATCTCACATGGACTCGCTCATTACCAAGGGTTTGATGCTAATCCATTCATGAGGGATCCGCCCCCATGATCCAACTGCTCCCACCAAGCCCTACCTCCAATACTGGGGATTACATTTCAACATGAGATTTGGAGGGGACAAACACCCAAACCACATCAGGCTGACCCTGCCTTGGCAGGGCAGAGATCAATCAATGACAAGAGATGTCTCTTTGGTTTAGCACATACGTAGGGTCTCTTTGACACCTTCTTGAGCTGATGCTGTCACTGGGAAAAGACATTTAAGGACCAAAGACACAAGGCTGTAGGTGTAATTAAACTTCCATAAGGATCTGTGAATAGGAAAGTTGATTCAGCCAACAAATGTCCCCTGACCATGGGAAGGAGACAAGCCACAGCTGTTTTTACCAAGTGGAGCTCATTAAATTAATTACCTTACCACCAGACAGCTCATTCAACACCCTCGAGGAGTTTTAATAAAATCAGGGATGTCTGAGCAGAAAGAGGCCATCTAGTGAATCCAACCGGTCACCCTAGAGAGAGGGTCGCAGGCCCAGGGAAGCTAGGTGACAGCTGCAAGTTCACACGGCAAGCTGGTGGCTCCTGGCTCATAATCTAGTGCTCTTCCTTCTACAGAATGAAACTTTATCTTGGGATTTGTGCATTCACTGGGGTTGGCTATTCAAAAATTCCAACATTCTTTTCTCTTGTTTCTCTTCCTCCCTAGAGGCTGAAAAAGTTGCTTTCCTTGCCCTCCTGAGAGCAACTCACAGCCAGTGACCCAGTTCAACAAGATATAAAAGGATGTTTCCTGAGACGCTTCTCAATACTCAAGTTCAATGGGCCACATGAGAAGCAAACCTTTACCCTCTGCTTTTTGCTTTTAAATGTAGATGCAATGCTGGAACCTCAGCAGCCCCCTTGAGATCATGAGGCAATAGGACAAAGGACAAAAAGCCAAACAGACTGAGGGAGTGTAAAAGAGGAATAGAAAGAGCCCACAATGACAAAGTTAAGCTGCTGAATCAGCCCTAGAGCTGCCTACGTTTCAGTTAAGAAAGCAATAAATATCCTTGTGATTAGGCCAATTCATCTTTGGTCACAAGTTTTCCTTTGCTTACAACTGAAGGCAACCCAGTGATTACAGGGTGAATTTGAAGGCACCTGGTTTCTCCACTATCTTGTTCTTGCTGCCCCTTTGCAATCTGGGATCTCTGCAGCTTGGTAGACTCTATATAAACTTGTCCTGTTCTCTAACACCTACAGTTGGTGAAATTTGTTACACGCCTGGGACCACCTGGCTGCTCTTAGGGGCATATTTTGCCCAGTGTTATGTCTCTTATTGCAAAAAAGCTGACTTTTTAAAGAGCCAAATGAGCAAAGCTTTCAAATCACAGTGAATGAGTGGGCTCTTACAGACACTATATACAGCCACAAGTTGCCTCTCACCTCCTCCTGCCACCCAGAGAAATTTTCTTGATTTATTGCATTTTTAACCCATATCTCTCTAGCCATCCATCTCTCCAGCCTATATTTCGAGACGTTTACTGGATACTTAGCCCCTCTCAGGAACAACCCATTCCCCATTTTTCAAGTCCTCCTGACTTTAACATCTTCCTGTGTCTCCTACCTTTGCATTTGCTGGGGGAAGATAGATATTTATACAGAGAAACTCCCACCTGCAAGCCCCATTTCCTCATAAATTTTAATCCTATTTCTCCTTCAGCATGAGGGGTGAGGAGTGGCTCTGGCAAAAGAGGAGAACGTGAGGACATGTTGTAGGCTCAGCCCAGAGGCCCACAAAACCACACACTCCCTGTCTCCTTCCCCTTCTCTGAGACATACCCTCTCAGGGCAGTCATGGCTTAGAACTAACAACTGCACAAGATGAAGAATCTGAGACCTTTCTCTACCTGCTTCTCCTCTCACTGAAATTGATTTGCCCTACCCTTTTGAAATCCTGGTTGCTAGAAGTTCCTGGTCCTCACTGTCTAATCCAGTAACCTGTGGCCACATGTGGCCACTGAGCACTTGAAATGTGATTAATCCAAACTGAGATGTGCTATTTAGGGAGAAAAAACACTTTTCCTCTACTGTGTTCTTGATTCTCTGGCTGGGGCCCTAGATATTAAATTGACAAAAGATAGATTAACAAGAGAAAAACGAACAGTTATTAATATGTCCAGCGTGCATACACTCAGGAAAAACTAAGCGATGACTAACTTAAAAGGGTAGTTAGTACTTGAGGCTTATAGAACATTTTACCAAAGAACAATAAAATTATAGAAAAGAGACAAAGGAAAAAGGATTTAGGCTTTAGCAGTGGCAAGCTGTGAGAAGGTAAATATATGACAGGTGGAACTAATGGAAGAGAAAAGTTATTTTAAGGCCAGGTGCAGTGTTTCATGCCTTTAGTCCAGCATTTTGAGAGGCGAAGGTGGGTGGATCACTTGAGTCCAGGAGTTCAAGATCAGCCTGGGCAACATAGCGAAACCCTGTCTCTACTAAAAACACAAACATTAGCCAGGTGTGGTGGCATACACCTGTAGTCCCAGCTACTTGAGAGGCTGAGACAGGAGGATCACTTGAGCCCAGGAGGCAGAGGTTGCAGTGACCCAAGATTGCGGCACTCCAGCCTGGGCAACAGAGCAAGACCCCATCTCAGAAAAAAAAAAAAAGGTGCGTTTAGTAAGATTGTTATGCAGTGTCCTCTTGTTGCTATTTCCGAGCTGATAAGAGTCTAAAGGTGTCCCTGTCTGTTTTTAGGAAAATGGGGGAGAGGGCAGGGAGTTGTTTTCAATCCTAGCATCTGCTGTTTCTCAATTGTCTTCAGCTAAAAATAATCCTTATGGCAAAGTGGCATATTTTAGGGTGGTGTATTCTGATCCCCTTCAGCTGCAAGTATAAAATAGACACCAAATTTCAAAGACTTAGCTCACCCCCCAAAAATAAAATATCTCATTCACAATTTTTTATATTGATTACATGTTCAAATGATAATATTTTTGATATATTAAATAAAATATATTAGAACTAACTTCCCCTGTCTCTTTTTAATGTGGCAGGCTAATACACAAATTTTAAATCGCCCATGTGGCACCTTTACAATGCTATTGGACAGCATAGTTCTAGAATGCTATGAGCTGACTACAGCCGTAATCCTTTTTCAATAATATTCCACTTCAGTGGGGTCTTTATCTTCTGAAACCAAAGGAGGGGCACTCATAGCTGAGCTCCAGGCCCCATGTATCCTTTGTGGGGCAGGCCTCCTTCAAATCAATCACAAAAGTGTTGGTCTCTTGTCATAAAGATTGTCTACAAACTCAAATAGCCCCAAACAACAACAAAAAAGTGGTGTTTTGTTTTGTTTTGTTTTGAGACAGAGTCTCTCTCTGTTGCCCAAGCTGGAGTGCAATGGTGCAACCTCTGCTCACTACAACCTCTGCCTCCCAAGCTCAAGCAATTCTCTTGCCTCAGTCTCCCGACTAGCTGAGATTACAGGCGTCCACCACCATGTCCAGGTAATTCTTATATTTTTAGTAGAGACGGGGTTTCACCATGTTGGCCAAGGTGGTTTCTAACTCCTGACCTCAAATGATCCACCCGCCTCAGCCTCCCAAATTGCTGGGATTACAGGCATGAGCCACAGTGCTTGGCCAAAAGTGATGTTTATTAGACAGAATAGTATCTCTCGAAATTGGAGGGCAAGAGGCCAAACTGGGTCTCATAAGGAACTACCCTTAAGCCCCTGGGAAGCCAAGGCCAAGGGTCTTTTCTCCACCTCCCTGTGCAAAGCGTTTTATTTTCTCATCTCTTGGCCCAAACACTTTCATTTCACTTCAAGCCCTGAACCTATATGTCCTTCTGCTTCATCTAAGGTTAGCAGATCAATCTCTGAAGTCACCAGGACGGAGTGGAGACTCAAGATGACCTGCTTACCAGATTACAGGTAATTTATTTTATCTTTAGTAAAATGTACTAGTAAATTGCCAGACGTTGCATTTTACATTTGAGCCCCATGACGCTAGGCTGTGATTTATTTATTAGACTTGACAATGACATAAGTCCGCCTTGTGCATGCAGAGGAAATTTTAGTCTGATTCTGAAAATGGAAGGAGCTGCTGCCAAGATGTTCACGGATTTAATGTTGGGGGAGGGGGTAAGCCTTTCACTCTCATGAAACTTGCCTTTTGGCTTGTAAAATTAGGTGAAAAGAGAACACTCTTATGATAACTCATAATTATGAAGATTTGCATATACGGAGGATGGTGGAAATCAAACTTCATTCCTTAAATACCTAGTGAGACTTGGTCAGACAGCCAGAGCTAAACCTCTTTCCTTTTCTTTTCTTTTCTTTTTTTTTTTTTTTTTGTGATGGAGTCTCTCTCTGTCACCCAGGCTGGAGTGCAATGGCATGATCTTGGCTCACTGCAACCTCTGCCTCCCAAGCTCAAGCAATCTCCTGCCTCAGCCTCCAGAGTAGCTGGGATTACAGGTGTGTGCCACCATGCCCAGCTAATTTTTTAGTAGAGACAGGTCTTCACAATGTTGGCCAGGCTGGTCTCAAACTCCTGACCTCAAGTGATCCTCCCGCCTCGGCCTCCCAAAGTGCTGAGATTACAGGTGTGAGCCACCGCGGCCAGCTCAGGGCTAAACCTCTTATGAGAGTGGCAGATGTCTCCCCAAATGGAGTGATCAAAACTCTGCAGAGAAGACCCCCAGACCCTCTTTCCCACTCTAATCTGTTCCCAGATGCCAACCTCTAGCCCTTAACAGCCACACCATTGAGATCACATGCAACCACACTACCCAGAAGAAACAACGCATTTCACTAGCCTGAGTTCCTTCATCAGCTCAGCTAGATTTGGAACAGGTTGCAGAGAAAGGGATAGAGATCAGGCTGGTTTTGATGAAATGGGCAGAAAAAGCATGAGCCTGCAACAGAATCTCTTTTCAAGAAACAGAAACTAAAAAGCAAGTGGAAGAATCAGTGACCACTTGGTAAAGGAGCTAGAAGTTAAACTGGACAGAGAATAAAGAAGTGAATTTCCACAGGGAGAGTTGGGGAAAGGCCCTCTGGGATAACTTGGGGTTTTTTGTTGTTTTTGTTTTTGTTTTCCTAGATAGAGAATCTGAAATCCCTCTCAGGAGAGGGAAAGCCAGATCAGGCCAGGAGCAAGCCCCACTCTGGGGCAGAAACTTGCAGGAGGCTGAGAATAAGACCGGGTGAAGATGGAGGAGGAGGTGTCTGTACCTGTCCACAGCTTCATAACTTGTGCAAACACTGCAAGCATTTAGTCTTTCAGGTGTGACCTTCCTGGGTTGGCCTATTCACTAACCAGAAGCCCTTTAGTGGATCTTTCCTTAAAGGTGAAATCCGTGTTGATAATTTCTCCTTTTAAAAACTATATTGCTTGACATTTTGGGCTGGATGATTAAACAAACAAACAAAAACCTACATTGCCATGTTTCCCAGACCTGATAACCTGAGAGGTAAGCTAGCCTTGTGGTACTGAGACCAATGTGGACAGCGTGTCTTTGCCTCTTCTCTAGACTGTGTTAAAAAAAAATTAACTGGGAGGCCATTAGGCTTACACTGTTCTGGCACCCTGGGTTCCTACATAAACGAACAAAGGCCAGTGTCAGCAATAAAATGAAACTTAAGCTTGATCAGTCAGAAACTGACAACTAACCTCTAACTGGGGGACTTGCCACCAGATCATACCCAAACAAGGCAAATACCTGCCTGCAGCCCATCAAATAATTCTTTGCCTCTGCTTTTAGCCTATAAAAGCCCTCTGCTCACGCTGCTAAAGCAGAGCCCTCTGAACCTCTCTTGGTTCTGAGTGCTGTCCAATTCATGAATCATCCTTTGCTCAAATAAATTCTGCTAAATTTAATTTGTCCAAAGTTTTTCTTTGAACTCCTGATGTTACAAGACTTTCAGCCCTAGCCAGTTTCTTCTCCAATAATTTCTAAAGTCACCAAGAGGCACCTTACCTGTGTACCAAAGAAGCCATCTTGGCCACCCCATGTCCCCCTTTCAGCTCAGGCTCAGAGAGGGCATGCTTGCAGTGGAGGCCACGGGGACCTGATGTCCACATGGCAGCTGCTGTGACTGCAGGAGCTGCAGGGGAGTAACACAGAAGCCCTACTCAGAGCCCCTTCCTGTGGCTGCCTGAGGCTCTGAGTTCTACAAAGACTGCCATTTTCCCTTTTCCTGCCTCCTCCTACTGCTTGAACACTCTCTTTCCTTAAACAAAGGCAGAGGGAGGGGCTTGGTCTCCTCAGGCAAATAGGCTCCTAGCAGGTTCCCCCGCCACCAGGCCCCAAGCAAGCCTAGACCTGCCTCCCTCTCCTGGGGCTCAGGCCAGGGTCCCTGCTGTGCAAGTGACAAACAGGTCACTTCTTGGCTTTTCTCTTCTAGAAAGAAACTTGACTTCAAAGAGGAAGGGTGGGTGAGCCTGCTAGGGTTATAGGATTAGGCTCTGTGAAGCTGCTGTTAAAGTTTTATGAGCCCCAGCCTAGCTGTGAGAGTGATTATCCTGCAGCTCCCCGGCTGTTCTCCAGCCCCAACATGCAGCTCTGCTTCAGAAGGCAATGCAAGAATAAGGCAATGCAAGAGTAAGGCAACGCAGGAATCCGGCCTCAATGGCCAGAGCAGATCTGAGCAGATTGCTGATAACACTCTGGCTGCTTGCCGGCAAAACCTCCAAGTTGCTTTGTGTAATTTTTTCCCTCTACTCTTTTCACACCTCTCTGTGGTGGCCCCCGGCGAAAATCAACCATCTCAGGGTCTTTTCAAGGCTTGTTCTCTCACCAGGGTCAGCCCAGCCTGGAGGAGGCATTTCATTTGCACAGACCAGCAGGATGACAGATCTGCCATTAGTATTCATGATCTGGAATCCCAGGAATGGACTCTCTGGACATGTGGGAGTAGGCTGGGCTGACAGATCTAAATCAAGCTCTGAATTCTCTACTCTCAGAGCTCCGGCCCATCTTCTGTCAAATGGGTCACAGATCCACTGCAAATACTGGCCAGTGATCAGATGCTGCTGACTTGCTCAACAGGGCCAGGCTTTCACCATCAGAATCAGTGGCAGGTTACTAACAAGAGGAAGGACGAAGGAGGGTTACCATGGGGATGTTTGCATGTGCCGAGATAGAAATCAGAATCCAGGACCCTGCAGTGATTTCCATCTGAGAGAATTTGCTATAAGGTAACTATTAAATAACTGTTCCCCTGAGTTCCCTAAAGTCATCCCGAGGAGGTGCCATGTTGCCAAGGGCCAGGCTGGAAACCTCCCAAGCCCCACCCCTTGGACTAAAGGTGAGAGAGATGGCAAGAAAGAGTTGGGAGACAGAAATGGTCTACTGTCCCCTCATCTCACCCTCCCCACGGTTACCACCCGCCCACCAATGCAGGGCAGCCTTTGACCTTCCCTGGAAGGTCTGATGTCATCTTTAATGGTCTGTTTCCATGACTTGCAGCACTACAGGTTTGGGAACCAAACAAATGACAGGTTAATAACAATCAGACTGGGATTTGGCGATGAACCCTCACTTGTCAGAGGCCTCAGTGTTAATAACCGTACTTCCAGTTCAGGGACGCTCTGCTAATAAGGTGAAGAGTGTGGCTGGTTGTGTGTGAAGATTACAAAGCAGAAAGGTTTCTCACATGATCTATAAATTCGCCCATGTAAACTACCTAAGACAAAGGCTAAATACGTTCACTTTGGGGGCTGAGATAATGCACAAAGGAAAACTGTGTTCTTCTAAGCTAAAACTAACTGCAGAAGTCCAGAGAAGGTGAGTGAGGTGTCCCACCAGGAAGGTGGGGGGCGGGGAAAGGATTCTCACTGCAGCCCCGAGGGCTGACAATGGTGCTGAAATCCAGGCTGCCACTGTCACTCCTCACATCATGACATCCCACTGAGAAACACCGCAAGACAAAGCAGCCCAGAGAGAAGTCACTCTAGATTTCCACCAGGAACACACTGCCCGACTGTGCATCACCTGTCCAGAGCTTCCTTGATCCTGTAACCCCTCCCCCTGGCTCCCTTCTTCTGGAGTGTGGGAACAGGGGGGAAGCAGAGAAACAATGACAGCTGTTAAAGGAACCACTAGCCACTTACCTTGGTGCTGCTGTTGTTCCTAACCAGCCTTGGGGAGGAGAGGAGCAAGTGCAAACTATGAAGGAAGTTAGGCAATTTTAATCAGGGCTTTGAAATGCAAACCCCAACACACTGAGCAGAGGGGGTAATGGTTGGAAATCATAGGAGGAGGTGTATTATTTTTGGATACATCATAAAGCTAAGAAGATATTGAAAAATACTCACTGAACTAGTTTCAAGGGGAGAGTCAGGGAGAGGGCCAAGTCTCAGGACAGGACAGAAAATGGCCTCTACTCTGCTGAGAGGGAAGTGAGAGCAGAACTGGAGACCCTGGGACTGTCTGCCTGCAAGGCAGATACCCAGAGGGTCCCTGGCCAGCACTCGTGAAGTCCACAGTGGACTGAAGGGAAGCAGGGGCTTGGTCTTCAGGTTGGGGGACACAGAATGGGAAGCTCAGGGTGACACCTGGTTGGGGCCAACGAAAGGAGAGTGGCCTCTGGGGAAGCAGACACAAGGCATGGAAGGCTGCTATGGTCTGAATGTTGACGTCCTATATATGGTGAAATTCTAACCCCCAAGGTGATGGTGTTAGAAATGAGGTCTATGGGAGATGACTACATCATGGAGGCAGAGCCCTCATAAATGAGATTAGTGCCCTTATTAGAGAGGCCTGAGAGAGACCCCTGGCTCCTTCCACCATGTGAGGACACACTGAGAAGGCACTGTTTATCAGCCAGAAAGCAAGCCCTCACCAGACACCAAATCTGCCTTGATCTTGGACTTCCCAGCAAGCTGCCCAGTCTATGGAATTTTGTTATAGCAGCCCAGATGGACTAAGACAAAGGTTTGGAGTACATGTGTGTAGTAGCAAGATCACCAGTCCAGGAGACGGGAGATCCAGGTCTTAGTATCTGAGGTCCAGTCCTTCATCTCTCTGAGCCTTTGCCTGCCCACACATGTCAGTGGGGAGTGGGAACCCTGCCTCATCTGCATCTCATGATTGAGCTGATCCATTGGGATGGCAGGTCTAGAAGTGCAACATATTACAAAGTCCTACATGCATGTGCAGTCTGCAGGATTACTTCAAAAGGAGGAGTTAAGGTTCACACACACCTGGATGGCTGGCTGAAACTTACCCACTATGACTACTAGTATGCTTTGAGCATCACCAGTCTGACAGGGGCAAAGTTCCAAGCCAATTCTTCACTTAGGGGGGACTCTGATGCCTTCCATCTGCCACTTCTTGGAAGCCATGAACCCCCAAATTGGATCAAATGCTGGGAGATGGAATTACCAGGAAGTGCAAGGACTAATAGGTTGGGGGAGGCAGGGAGAGGGGAAGGAGTTGAGGAGAATGCAGCCAGCAGCTGCTGCAAAAGCTGGAGGAGAGGATAATTAGATCAGGCTCCAGAGGAGCCAGCGGGAGGAGCAACCTGTCTTGTGTCTGCTGACCACGTGGTCCAGGCTGGAAGGGGCAGCGGCTGGTCCCCTCAGGCCGGCAACACAGACCAGACTTGCTTCTGAACCAAGTTAATCTCATCTCATCATTTCCCACCTGCCCAAATGGTCTACCCAGCTGAATTCTGAACTGCCAGCCTAATACGTAGGTTCTACATGATATAACTTGAGGACTAGAAAATGATCCCAAACATAAAAAACATCCCGCCCACCCACAAGGTGGGGAAGGAGTTTCCACTGTTAGGACTCTTTCCCCTGGGAGATGCTTGTCACCTGTCAAAAGGTGCCCTTGGAAACCAGAGAAGATGCCCCCAAGAATAACGGAGACAGAGCAAGGAATGCAGCTTACCCTGAGAGTAAAGGGGCAGGGAGGGAGGCAATGGGGGAGGGAGGCAATGGGGGAGGATAAAAAAGGAAAAGCAGAAAAGGGGAGAAGGAGTGGGGACACCAAAGAGGTGGAGACTTATGTCTGGAACAGTGACATCATGCTCTCCACTTACCTCATCTGGCACAAGCTACCCAGGGGCTTGTTTTCCTATGAATTAGAATGTTACTCAATTTGATTTCTGTGTACTTACCCCCATGAGCTATTTGTCCTAATGAGTGTCTCTAACAGCACGCTCCCCACCAGCTTCCTCAATGACAATCCTGTTCCAGGAGCCAAGAATATATATATATATATATATATATATATATATATATCTGGACACATGCAGAATGCAAACACCAAGTGGGACAACTGGAGATTCTGGGACAGGGAAAGATACCGAACCCTTGGGGTTATGCACCTGCAGGGAGAAGTCTGTGCTAGCCACCTCTCACTTCAGCACTCTCCAGAAGCATGGGCTCACCTCTTCCCTGTACCATTAGTTCAGAAACATCCACTCTTGTCTCCAACACCCTGACATGTAGACTTGGTCCATGGAGCCAAACTTCCATCAGAATCAGGGAAGAAACTATAAGAGCAGGAACAGACTGAGTTAGGAGAAAAGGAGGCTGGATTTATAAAGATTGCATTCCGTGGCAGCCATGGTTTGAATCTGATCCTTGGGCCTCGTTGTTCCAGCTGACATGGACAATAAGAAATGAGGACATCTGGGCTGGGCGCAGTGGCTCACGCCTGTAATCCCAGCACTTTTAGAGGCTGAGGCGGCAGATCATTTGAGGTCAGGAGTTCGAGACCAGCCTGGCCAATGTGGTGAAACCCCGTCTCTACTAAAAATACAAAAATTAGCCAGGTGTGGTGGCGCACGCCTATAATCCCAGCTACTTGGGAGGCTGAGGCAGGAGAATTGCTTGAACCTGGGAGCTGGAGGTTGCAATGAGCTGAGATCACACCACTGCACTCCAGCCTGGGAGACAGAGTGAGACTCTGTCTCAAAAAAAAAGAAATGAGGATATCTGGAGGCCAGGAGACAGCTGGCAATTCAGTAAGTGTCAGTCTGAAACTGTTACCATCACTCTAAACTCAAGTCAGGCCACTCTATTCCTGTGCCATTGTTTTCTGGCCTACAAAACCAGGACAATTAAAAATCACTTCAGTTATTTCCTCAATGAACAAATATGGAGTGAGGGTCTACTGTCCCCCAGGGCCTGGCTGGGGAAACAGAGATAAATATCACAGCCATAGAGCAACTAAAGACAACTGCACCTTCTTTCCTGTTGAGGACTTCAGAGCCTGCACTGTGGGCAGCACTGTGACCTCAACACAGCCTCATGAGGGAGGCAGGTTCCAGAAGAGAACTCTGAGGGCAGGAGTTTCGGTGCTGTCTCTCTACAACTACACAGCTGGTCCATGGCTGGGCTGGGCTGCAACCCCAGGGTTGGAGGCCTTGGCTCAGAGGCTTGGGGGAAACCTATGGCAGGGAGTGGGGAAGGCAGGGAGAGCCTTTTCTGCTGCAGTGCTTCTGCTTTGTCTCTCTTCCCCTCCAAACTCCCTTTTTTCTTTCTCAGCTGATCAGAGCCTAAGGAGGCACCAATTGGCTAGTGGGACTCCAAGCGATGATGAAAACCCTGAACTCATGGATAAAGGGACAAAGGAAACTTGCTCCCTGGAACCAAGGACTTGGGATGGGGAGAGTGGCCCACTATTTCAGGACACTCCTGGTAACTCCTGTAGATGGTCCTCCCCTAACAGACAAAGACAGGCAAAGCCGCAATGGCTGCTTCCACCTCATGAGTGTTAGCACAAATTCATTCATTCATTCATTCATCTGTTTGTTGAGCCCTGCTATGTCAGGCACCCTGGGGGTATAGTGACGGAGAAAGCAAATAAGGTTCCTACCTGCAAGAAGCTTATGGTCTAGCGCAGTGCACCCCAACTTTTTTCACCTTGAGGTACACCTAGAAAATGATTAAATGTGTATCAACTATCAGAGTGACTGATGAGATCACTCTGGCTGGTGGGGACCAGCCCAGATCCTCCAGCTGACCCAGGACCCCACAACCCCTCCAGTCCCAAGGGCTGAGAGGATCAATATCATAGTAAGCCATGCACCCTGGCTAAGGACCTCCAGCTACATGGTTATAGGTGGGTTTCTGATTTGTAGCTACTGGGGCAGTCAAGATTAATGGAAAACAAGGGTACTATAACCTGGGAGTGTCAGACCTCAGAAGAATGAAACCATGGTAGTTTCAAACCATGGCTGCAAATTCTTAACATCCCTCCCATGAAGAGATGGTGTCCATATCCCCACCCCTCCCATGAAGAGATGGTGTCCAAGTCCCATCTCTTCATGGGAGGGGTGGGGATATGGACACCCCTATCCCCATAGGGATAAGTGGGCTTGTGACTGCTTTGACCAATAGAGTACAGCAGAAGTGTGATGCTGTGTGATTTCCAAGGCTGGGTCATAAAAAAACAGGCAGTTTCCACTTTGCTGACTGGAACCTGTGCTTTTGGAGAACTGAGCCTCCACTTAAAAGGTTCCACTATCCTAAGATACCATCACGGAGAGACTATGCATACATGCTCTGGTTGACAATTCCAGCTAAGCCCACCCTTCAGACCCACACCAGATATGTAGGCGAAGCAGCTGCCTATGACTCCAGCCCTTTTTGTTCAAATTTTCCCAGACATCATGGAGCAGACAAAGCCATTTCCACAAAACCCTATCTGAACTCCTGACCCACAGAATCCATGGCATAATAACATGGCTATTGTTTTATACCACTGGGCATTGGGACAGTTGTGCAGCAGTAGAAGCACCAGGACAAAATCAAAGCCCCAACTAAGGATGCTGGGCTGACCCCAGTTCACAAGGATGACCCTCCACTGCATGTTACCACAAGAGGTGAGGGTAGTGGGAGAAAAAAGACAGCTCACAGGAAAGCAGCTTCCTCAACCTCAGTCTTCCTGGCAGTGGCAAAGTTAGCATACCCTCAGCAGGTCAATCTTCTAGTGGTCTACAGCCTGCTCCTGCAGCCTTTGCATGGACTTTGTAAGCACCCAACTTTGCAGCCTTTGCATGGACTTTGTAAGCACCCAACTCCCTGTATTAAATCCTTCTCTGCTGACAAGAACCAGAGTAGCTTCTCATACCTGCAACTGAACCTACCTAATACAGAGCCCAAATACCCTGCTCACACTCCCAGAGCCAACTTGGTTTCTCTCCATTTCAGAGATTGGCTCTTAGCCTTTTCACTGATTATCTGTGAAATTTACCAGAATCCTTCTAGTAAGTTTCCTTTGCTTTGCCAAAATTGATTTCTGTTGTTTGCAACCAAAGAACTCCAACTGATACAAAATTTAAGCTGCTAATTAAGTGAATATCTTATCTAATAGTCTCCCCTTATTCACAGTTTCACTTTTGGCGGTTTCAGTTATCCAGGATCAACCATGGTCTGAAAACATTAAATGGGAAACTTCAGAAATAAACAATTCATAAGTTTCAAAAGACTTTCCTTATAGTATATTATAATTGTTCTATTTTATTATTAGTTATGGTTGTTAATCTCTTACAGTACCTAATTAATATATTAAACCTTATCATCCATATATATGTGTGTAGAAAAAACATAGAATATATAGGGTTCAGTATTATCCAAGGTTTCAGGCTCCCATGAAACATCTTGGAACGTATCTGCCTTGGATAAGAGGGGGACTACTGTATTTAACCCCCTTTTTAAGAACCCACTTTTCAGATGAACAGTGTAGAAAAGAATAATTTTCATATGATTTGAAGATACAACCGTAAATGTTTTTAGTCTTTAGGGATAGCTTTTTTTGTGCATGAAAAATAATCTTCAGAATTTACTTTGGTATTTAAAGCTAATTATTACAGAAACAAATTCAAAGGCCTAGTTTTCCCTATGTTTTTAAGTTCAATTTAGACATAGTATTCAATTTATAAATCTTTCAAATTTCACAATAATTTTAGGAAGATTTGTATAACTTAATTCCTTGGAATATTTTATCTGTATTTATAAACCCAACATAATAAATTCCCTTTTTAAAATAATTCAGTTGTCTAGCTAACCAACTTTTCCAAGTACTAAAGTGATTCTTACAAATCTCCTAAATCAAGTTTATAAATACAATGATGAAGTTCTTTTAAATGTGCCTATGCTATTTATAGACTAAGATTCTCTTGCAGTTTTCAGCTTAGAATTTAAATTGATTGCTCGGGACTGTAATTAGCCAAATTCTCCAAATACTTTTGGACACCTGATACAGTTTGGCTGTGTCCCCACCCAAATCTCATCTTGAATTCCCACATGTTGTGGGAGGGACCCAGTGGGAGGTAATTAAATCATGGGGACAAGTCTCTCTCGTGCTGTTCTCATTATAGTGAATAAGATGCATGAGATCTGATGGTTTTAAAAAGAGGAGTTTCCCTGCACAAGCTCATCCTTTCTTTGCCTGCCACCATCCACATAAGATGTGATTTGCTCCTCCTTGCCTTCTGCCATGACTCTGAGGCTTCCCCAGCCACGTGGAACTGTAAGTCCATTAAACCTCTTTCTGTAAATTACCTAGTCTCAGGTATGTCTTTAACAGCAGCATGAAAATGGACTAACAACACCACTTGGGTCCTACCTCACACCCTCACAGCCTACCTTTTGCTTTAATCACTCCTGTAGTAACCACAGGTGAGGCCAGACAGCACCTCTCAGCTTCAGTCTCTTGCTTTGTACCTGTGTAATTCTCAGACATTCAGACACTATGGCAAAGGGCTCCTTGGGAACTGCTCTACATTCATACACACACACACACACACACACACACACACAGAGCGAGAGAGAGAGAGAGAGAGAGAGAGAGAGAGAGAGAAGGGAGGGAGAGGGAGAGGGAGAGGGGGAGAGAGAGAGAGAGAGAGAGACTGACCCCAGAAGTGTACGGGATATCCAGTGAGAGAATGAAGCCAGTGGATAAAGGATATCCTCTACCATTTTTCCGGCAGACAAACCTGAGGCTTATTCCACATGGTTCCTCAGAAGTGCCCAGAAGGATGGAGCATCAGTTGCCCGTAGCAATGACCAAGTCAATTACGCACCGAGTTTTATTGTTTTACTCCTGTTCCCTATATCCCTTATCAGATAAACTACCTGCCCCTGAGCTTCCTCTCAGCTCTGCTTTCCAAGGTGAATGCTGGCTAAGACAAATGCTAATGCACACAAATTATTCCCAGATTTTACACAATAGTCATAGTAGGGGTTTGATTTGCTTCATAATCTCTGTTCTCAATTCTAAATTTCCCCAGGGTTAAAAGATTCACCAGAGCTGCCATAACAAAGTACCACACCTGGGTGGCTTAAAACAAGTGAAACGTATTATCTCAGAGTTCTAGGGGCTGAAAGTCTTAAATCAAGGTGTCAGCAGAGCCACGCTCCCTTGAGACTCTGGGTAGAATGCTTCCTTGCCCTGCCCTGGCTCTGGTGGTGGCCCACAATCCTTAGCGTCCCTTGGCTTGCAGCTGCGTCACTCCAGTCTCTGCCTCCATCTTCACATGGCTTTCTCCCTGTGTGCATCTTCACATCAACTTCCTTCTGTGTATGCTGGCATCCAGATTTCCCATTTTTATAAGGATACCACAAGTACTGGATCGGGGCCCACCCGAATGACTTCATCTTAACTTGGTTCTCTGCAAGACTTTATTTCCAAATAAGGCTACATTCTGCAGTACTGGGGATGAGGACATCAGTGTATCTCTTTTCAGGGGGACACATAACGCCACAGTGCCCACTAAGGAAACAATTAAGTAATTCTAAGCAATTAGAGGGATTTCAAGCAAATTTTCAGGTTTTCTGTCAGCTGGGCCATTTTGCAAATTGGCTGGAGATTTTGACAGGATTTGAGATCAGAAACTGTGAAAGGCCAGACACCATGGCTCACACCTACAATCCCAGTATCTTGGGAGGCTGAAGAGGGAGGATAGGATTACTTGAGCCCAAGAGCTGGAGACCAGCCTGGGTAAGATGGTAAGAGCCTGTCTCTACAAAATAAAATAAATAAATAAAACTAGCTGGGCACAGTAGCATGCCCTTGTAGTCTCAGCTACTCAGGAGGCTGAGGTGGAAGGATTTCTTGAGCACAGGAGATCAAGGAGTGCAGTGAGCTATGATTGTGCCACTGCACTTCAGCCTCGGGAACAAAGCAAGACTCCATCTCTTAAAAAAAAAAAAAAAGTTGAAAGAAGGAAAAGAAAAGAAAAACTGTAACCGAGCCATCTTCCACAGTTACCACACCAATGGGAATCTAAGTTCATGCCTTCCAATGGAATTGTGGAAACAGAGATTACAAACTATAAAATCATGAATTAGCTTTGGCTAGAAAATGTGGAGGAAAGCAGAGTTACCAAGGCCCGGTTAGCAACTGCCCAGGAACAACCCTAAAAACATGAGAGACTGTTGATACAGGTGCTTTGAAAAAATAAGTCCTGATGTAGCCATTAAATCTTATTAGGTATAAAAGGAAAATAAAGTGCATATTTACACAACTGTGAACAAAAAACGTAAGCTAATTCTATCACCAGTCTGTATCTTGTCCTCAGAGTTGAAATCTCGTCTAGTTTGCTAGAAAGTCCAATGATCTTTGCTGTAATATTGAAAGTTTTATTTTTGTAGTTCCAAAGATTTTGGCTTATAATCTTAAGACTAATGTGTTTGTTTTATGTAAATACATTACAGAGGATGTTTATTGTAGAAAACAGCATTTGTTCACTTGAAGTTCTAAGCTACATTTGTCATAGGAAGTTGATTTTTCCCAACAATCTTGGTGACAAATTAATTCACGGTGACATGACTTGTCTGGCTCAAATTAACTCCTATAAAATGAACAAACTAGCTTTCTTAACATTAGGAACATAGATAAAGGAACATTTCTTCTTGCAATATGCATTTATAAGTAAAGTAGTGCTAACAGATGAAGCTTAAGTACATTTGAGAGATGATCCTGAATTAAGATCATTTGATAGATGATGAAGTTGCTTGAATTCAAGTTACATATTACCTCATTCTTAAGTCTAATGATTCTGTATCTAACCCAAAACCAGGATGGCAGACATTTGATGGGATTTGACTATCTATTTACTTGATGCTACTATGAATTCATTTCATGTACTCCCTAAAATCTATGAATCCATTTAAATCCATCAAAATGACATTTGCTTGGATTCTGCAGCTCTTCCTGGCTTTGTCTGGCTTAAAAGTCAGAACTTCCAAGGTCTTATGCATGACAGGAGAGAGGTCAGCTTCATAAAGGCATATGGGGTGGACAACCACTTTCACTGTTGCCATAAGAAATTTCCAGGTGAAAAATAAGGAATGAACAGAGAAGGCTGATCCTTCCAATGCATAGTTAAAACCCTTTAAAGAAAATCAGTGGATCTTTGGCAAACATTATACATTCTAGCCTTTTTCATATTAAGGGGAAAACATAAATTATATCCAAATAAGTGATAATAAATGCATCTGAAAGCTCCATGCTTCCAGAACACTTTGCACCAAAGGCTCCTCTCTGAGGTCTTGGGAAGCAATGAGGCAAAGAAGCTGCGTGTTAGATTCCGACTGAGTAGTGCAAATGACTGCTAAATTAGTGTGAATTATCTGGGCTGTTCCATGTGGCCATCCAACCAAAGTACTGCCTGTACTGCAGAACTGCCAGAGAAGGCCTCCTGGCCTCTATTTTATTCTTCAACAACAAAATACAAAGTACCTCTTAGTTTCTGACATGAATCAAAACTAGTCAAAAGATCAAGCACAGGGGCCAGGCACAGTGGCTCATGCCTGTAATCCCAGCACTTTAGGAGGCCACGGTGGGCGGATCACTTGGGCTCAGGAGTTCAAGACCAGCCTGGAAAACATGGTGAGAGCCCATCTCTACAAAAAATACAAAAATCATCCAGGTGTGGTGGCACACAACTGTAGTCCCACCTACTTGGGAGGTTGAGATGGGAGAATCGCTTGAGCCCAGGAGGCAGAGGTTGCAATGAGCCAAGATGGCACCACTGCGCTCTAGTCTGGGTGACAGGGTGAGACCCTGTCTTAAAAAAAAAAAAAAAAAATCAAGCAGGGACAAAAAGTGGGCACTTGCAAGACACAGAAAAACCGCAAAGAAATGCTAGGGCTAGACGGAGGAGGGGGGAAGTGAGCTATAAACTTGTCAGTGAAGATGAATAATCTATCTTGATTTCTTTGAAAGAAGGCAGGGTCTAAACGAACAAATGGATATAGATGAAAGCATAGGGAGGTGATGGGGAGCTGTTGCTTCTCCCTGGGGTCTTTCTGTTCCCCTCAGCTCAGTCATTTGCCTCATCTTTTCCCGTCCTGCCTTGCCAGTGCATGCAGCCCACAGCCCCTCCCTGCAAGGGCTATCCGGAGGCAAAGAGGGTGGATTGGGAGTTCTCTGTGGCTTGGGAATGGGAACCATATTCTTGGGTCTGGCACAGACTATCTACCAATCTAGTTGGTTCTGGAAGCTTCTCAGAGCACCTGGGCTTCATCTCCTGAACCAACCAGAGGTCCTCCAGGACTTTCAAGTCAGGTAGCACTCAACTTACCTCCCAATAGGGGAGTACAGCTCTCAGGCTACCCAAGGTACCCTACTCCCAACCCTTCCCACTTCTGGTGGCAGCTCTGGACCCAACAGAACTGCCCCCTCCCTATCACATCCTAATTCTGCTTCTTCTGGCACATCTAAAATTTCCTTCTGCTCTCTCTTGGATCTGCTACTGATAGCCAGACATGGGCTCAAGGCTGCTATGATCTGAATGTTTTATCCCCTCTAACTCATATGTTGAAATCTAATCCCCAAGGTGATATTAAAAGGATCAGCCTTTGGGAGGTGATTATGTCATGAGAGCTCTGCCCTCATGAGTGGGATTAATGCCCTGAATAAAAGAAGTCTGAGGGAGGGGTATGTGTGTGTGTGTGTTTACCCCTTCTGCCATGTCTACCATGTGAGGACACAGCAGAAGGTGCCATCTATGAAGAACAAGACCCTCACAAGACACTGAATCTGCTTGCACCTTGATCTTGGACTTCTTAGACTCCAGAACTCTAAGCAATCAATTCCTGTTGTTTATAAATTACTCAGTCTAAGGTATTTTGTTAGAGAAGCCTAAATGAACTTACAGAAAGGCTAACGCATTATCTACTTTCAGGACTCATTCAAGTTACTTGCTAGATGTTGTAGGAGTTACAATCTTTCACGCATTCTTTTTTTTTTTTTTTTTTTTTTTTTTGAGATGGAGTCTCTCTCTGTCGCCCAGGCTAGAGTACAATGGCATGATCTCGGCTCACTGCAACCTCCATCTCCTGGGTTTAAGCAATTCTCCTGCCTCAGCCACCCCAGTAGCTGGGATTACAGGCACATACCACCACTCCCAGCTAATTTTTGTAATTTTAATAGAGATGGGGTTTAACCATGTTGGCCAGGCTGGTCTCAAACTCCCGACCTCAAGTGATCTGCCCGCCGCGGCCTCCCAAAGCACTGGAATTATAGGTGTGAGCCACTGCACCTGACCTTTTCATGCATTCTTTACAAGAGTTTCACTGTCACAGCCACTGTTCTGCTATCTAGGTTAACTCACACATCCCTGTGACCCACAAATGTCAGAATAGGGCACTATTAAATGACATTAAGTTCACCTCTCAGTTTCAATTCTGCCCAACAAATGTAATCCCTAAGGAATCTCATTCTCTTCAAGGGACATCTCAACTCTCTGAAATAGGAGAATAGGTTTCCATCCCCTTCACCTTGGGAAATACTACAAAAAGTCATATCCCTGTGAATCACAACTTAACCACACACTCAGGCAGGAGTGTGAAGGAGGTCTTCCTGTCTTTTTCATATCTGAGCCCCTGGATCCCTTCTTGTGACCGGCACTTAGTAAATGGGAAAATAACCATAACAGCAACACCACCACTAACCACTATTCAACCTCTAGGACAACTATGAAGGGGGTAGATGTGCACAAGGGAGCCTAGGTGACAACGATGGGCCACTTGACTAACACAGTCACAGCATCCTATAATAAAAATCACTATAAATTCACAGAATTACAAGTAATAATAATAATAGCTAACATATACTCTCCATTTACTGTCTAATACTGCTCCAGTGATTACTCTTGGTTTAACAACTTTAGACATCATCTACTGACTTCTTATCACAGACATAAAAATTGAGGTCTTATCCCACATCCCTTTCTGCTCCTTACATCCTAATGAAGTTATGACTTTGAATTAAGTTTGTATTTAGAATCTGGGCCAGGCATGGTGGCTCACACCTGTAATAATCCCAGCACTTTGGGAGGCGAAGGCAGATGGATCACCTGAGGTCAGGAGCTCGAGGGCAGCCTGGCCAACATGGCGAAACCCTGTCTCTACTAAAAATACAAAAATTAGCCGCATGTGGTGGCACAAGCCTGTAGTCCCAGCTACTCGGAAGGCTGAGGCAGGAGAATCACTTGAACCTGGGAGGCAGAGGTTGCTGTGAGCCAAGATCATGCCACTGCACTCTAGCCTGGGCCACAGAGTGAGACTCCATTTAAAAAAAAAAAAAAAAAGACAAGACATTAGAATCTATTACTCTATGTTTATTATTGAGCTAAGTAATGTTCTCTGATTACATTTCCTTTCTTATAGTTTGTTTTTCCTGGAGTTAATAATTGTCTTTTTTTATTCCAATCATTTTCTTAAACTTATGGTTTTAAGACTTCCCACAACCTCCAACAGCTCTGTAAAATATCTTTCAATCAAAACTTACATACTGTCAACCTGTCAAGTCTTCTATCAGTTCCATTTTCCCCTTGAGTTTCCCCCACAGAGCTCCCTATTCTCTGGTCCACTCAGAACCAACTTTCCTGACTCCCTAGACCTACTTTACTCTTGTCACTCACACCTTCACCCTTCTTCTCTCTCTGGAGCTAGATCCCAGGTTTACTGGATCACATCTGCTTTGTTGTATTTGCTAATTTTGATGAACTATCCTCCAAGAGCCTCCTGAGAGAGTGTGTGGAGGTATATCAGGATAGAATGGTTTATGCTTCAGTAGCACACAACCTCAAGAACTTAGCAACTTTAATACTAAAGGTTTATTTCTCACTCCATGACATAATCACTGGGAATTACCAGCTGGAAGCAATGTTCCACATCTCGTCACTTACAGAATCTAAGCTACCCAAAGAGTCATTATCACAAGCATTGTAGCTCACTGAGACAGACTAAAGGAAACAGCATAGTGAAGCTTCCACCTGGAGGTATCCCACATCATTTCTGCTTATATTTGATATGGCCACACCAAATCAAAGAGGAAAAAGGAGAATGGAAAATACTTGTTGAATAGCACTAATGACTATTGCAGGAGATTAATTTTTAAAAATACTTTTCATGGCCAGGCACAGTGGCTCATGCCTGTAATCCCAGCACTTTGGGAGACAGAGATGGGCAGACCACTTGAGGTCAGGAGTTCGAGACCAGCCTGGCCAACATGGTGAAACCCCATCTCTACTAAAAATAGAAAAATAAGCCAGGCATGGTGACACATGCCTGTAATCCCAGCTACTTGGGAGGCTGAGGCACAAGAATCGCTTGAACCCTGGAAGTGGAGGTTGCAGTGAGCTGAGATTGCACCACTGGGTGACAGAGCGAGACTCCATCTCAAAAAAAAAAAAGTCATATCTAAAATGTCTTGATTGTGTTTCATACTCAATTAATAATGTCTGGGAATAGAATTCAAGATTAGAAACAATTTTCTCCCAGAATTTTGAACAGAAAGTGTCCCATGTCCCTTAGCTTCCAATGTTGCTGTTGGGAAGCCTCATCATGCCAGGCTCTTTCCTGAGGCTTTGTATCTGACCTCTTCTCCCTGTTGTTGTTGTTCCCATATTTTTTCTCTTTCTCTCTCTGATAGATTTTAGGATTACATTTTTATTTCTGCTGTTATGAAATTTCACAATGACATGCCTTGATATGGATTTTTTCCCCATTTATTGTGCTAGGTATTTTTAATCTGACACTTACGTATTTCCTTTCTGGTCAATATTCATGTACTAGTTGATAAGTTCCTCCTTAGTGTTTTCTCTTTTGTCGCTCTCTAGAGTGGTGATTAGATGTCAAGCTCCTGGAATAGTAATTTATTTTATCTCTACTTTCCTATTGTTCTTTTTGGGGTTATTCCTTCTAGGACATTTTCAACTTTATCATCCCATCACTTTACATATGCACATAGTTTAATTTTTATTTCCATGAGCTTTTCCTTAACTGATTCTTCCTGCCATGTTGCATTCCACACCCCTCTCTTTTCATTCTGGCTCTTCACCCTCTGCTGTGTCTTGGTATATGACCCTAAGACAATGTCATGGCTCTCTATAGTGTCCCTAGGGATTTGGGTACCTGGATGTTGGTAAACTCCCCATTCCACCCGGCCCCAGCCCCAGCTCTTCCTGGTTAGGATGAAGTTCCAGCCTAACTTCTCATGTCTCCTATTTTTCAACCTTTTAAGTTGTTCCACATTCAAGAAAATTGGAGTCAGAGGCACACTCAGCCAAAATTCACAATCACTGTTAAGGAGAACAGACAGAGGTAAAACAAAAAACAAAAACAAACCAAAGGAAAAAAAAAACCCTAATTCTTTAAAATGCACATTTCTTTTTTATTGCCTGTCTAGAAAAAATTTAATGTTCCTGACTGTAAATTGAATCATACAAGTATTTATTTAATATCCAGCCCAGTTTTGTGTACTGAGGATACAGCAATAAAAAAAATACACAAAGTCCCTGCTCTTCATTCTAATGAGGAGAGACAGATAATAAGCAAAATGTAATGTGCAGGAGGTGATAAATATTAGACAAAAATAAAGAAGATTGTTGGGCCAGCAGTGCTGGCAACTGGAAATGGGAAATGCTGCATTTTTTAAGACAGTCTTTCTGATCCCTTCTCTGCTTAATTGTCAGCTGTATGCTGAGTCCCTCCCTACATTAGTTTGTTTTCACACTGATACAAAGAACTACTTTAGATTGGGTAATTTATGAAGCAAATAGGTTTAATTGACTCACAGTTCCACAGCTGTACAGGAACCATGGTTGGGAGGCCTCAGGAAACTTATGATCATGGCACAAGGCACATCTTCATAAGGCAGCAGGAGAGAGAGAAAGCAAAGAGGGAAGTGCCATGCACTTTTAAACCATCAGATCTTGTGAGAACTCACTCACTATCATGGGAACAGCAAGGGAGAAATCTGCCCCCATGATCCAATCACCTCCCACCAGGTCTCTTCCCCAACACTGGGAATAACAATTCACCATGAGGTTTGGGTAGGGACACAGAGCCAAATCATGTCATTCCACACCAGCCCCTCCCAAATCTGATGTCCTTCTCACATTTCAAAACACAATCATGTCTTCCCAATAGTCCCCCAAAGTGTTAACTCAATCCAGCATTAACTCAAATGTCTGGGTCTGAAGTCTCATCTGAGACATGGCTCAAGTTCGTTTCACCTATGACCGTGTAAAATCAAAAAAAAGTTAGTTACTTCCAAGATACAACAGAGATACAGGCATCAGGTAAATGCTCCCATTCCAAGCGGGAGAAATTGGCCAAAACAAAGGGACTACAGGTCCCATGAAAGTACGAAACCCAGCAGGGCAGTCATTAAATGTTAAAGCTGCAAAATGATCTCACCTTTATTCCAGTTCCCAACAAGTTCCACATCTCCATCTGAGACCACCTCAACCTGGACTTCATTGTCCATATCACTATCAGTATTTTCAGCAAAGCTGTTCAACAGGTCTCTAGGAAGTTCTGAATTTTCCCACCTCTTTCTGTCTTCTTCTGAGCCCTCCAAACTGTTCCAACCTCTACCCATTACCCAATTCCAAAGCTTCTTCTACATTTCTAAGTATCTTTATAGCAATGCCCCCACTTCTTTGGTACCAATTTTCTGTATTAGTTCATTCTCACACTACTATAAGGAACTACCTAAGACTGGGTAACTTATGAAAAAAAGAGTTTGAATTGACTCACAGTTCCACAGGCTATCCAGGAAGCATGGTTGGGAGGCCTCAGGAAACTCACAGTCATGGTGGAAGAGTGAAGGGGAAGCAAGCACATCTTCACATGGCAGCAGGAGAGAGAGTGTGTGAAGGAGAATGTCCCACACACTTTTAAACCATCAGATCTTGTGAGATCTCACTATCACAAGAACAACAAGGGAGAAATCTTCCCCCACAATCCAATCGCCCCACCCCCACCAGGTACCTCCCCCAACACTGGGAATTACAATTCAACATGAGATTTCGGTGGGAACACAGAGCCAAATCATATCATTCCCCAAAAGAAAGCACCTAAAGGTTCAACAAGTTGATTAATCCACCTCCAAATCCAGCATCTCTGAAAGATGAATAATTCCCCGACAGCCTTTGGCTAAAAAGGTCAGTGATTGAAGGCTGGAGAGTAAGTCAAGTACTTGAGCATGCCCAGCATGCTCATGTGAGGAGAACAGGATAATGACAATTCAAACTCCAGTTTGAAAAGGGGAGAATGGGAAACCACACGTGGTAGTCACTGGAATAGAAATAGCAGGAACTCCTGCTGTGGTTTGACTGTGCCTCCAGAATTCATGTGTTGGAAACTTAATCACTAATGTAGCAGTTATAGAAGATGAAATTTTGAAGCTTTTTGAAAGATGTTTAAGTCATGGGGACAGAGTCCTCATGAAAGGATTAATGCTGCTATAAAAAGGGCTTGCAAGAGTAGGTTTGCTCTCTTCGTTCTTCTGCCATGCAAGGACACAAAGTTCATCCCTTTTTGCCCTTCTGGTTTCTATTATGTGATGATGTGGCAAGAAGGTCCTCACTAGATACCAAATGCCAGAACCTTGATCTTAGACTTCTCAGCCTTCAGAACTCCAGGTTTAACATTCTATTCTCTGTAAGCAACTTAAAGATTGACCTAGGAATCATCTGCCAACTCTGTAATATTTTCTGGCAATAAAGTTTCCTTTAAATTTAATAGGCTTCAGGGGCCAAAGCACACACTTCCCAGAGTCTGAGAGCCACCTCCCTGGGACCACTCCCACTGACAGCTACCAAAACCCCCAACCCCAGCATCAGGGCTGCAGTGTGTGTGCACATATGCTGAAGACAGACTCTCCCAGTCCACCATCATGGCTGCCACCACCACCTGAATGTGCTACTAGGGAGCCTGGGGATTGCCCCACCCTGCCCACTACAGCCTGTGCCCATGCACCCCACTAGAAGGCCAGATGACAGGCCCAGGTGGCCTAGCACCAGCCACTCCCCACCTTTTGCCCAACCATGATGCCCATAAGCCTGAGGATCATCATATCCCACCCCTCCCCCCCCCACTGCTGGCATCTATGCACTCCTCCCAGGGGCCAGAAGACAGGCCCACCCAGCCTGTTGCTACCATCACCACCAGCACCCACCCATATGCACCGCATGGGAACCTGGGGACTGGCCTGCACAGCCCATCACAGCCACTGCTAACAACAGCACATGCTGCTTTGGAGCCCAAAGGTTGTCCCATGAACACTACTGCCATTGCTCATCCCACACATCCTATCCAGAGAACTAAGGAATAACCTACTTGCCCAGCCCACCACTGCCATAGCCAGCACCTGAACAATCCACCTGGAGGCCTAAGAATCAGCCCACCTGGACCTGCTAACACCAATGTTAGCAGTGTTAACACTATGTATACCTCCCAGGGGCCCAAAGACAGGCAACCTCAGCCGGCCACTATGACCACTGGGACCTGAGAACTGGCCACCATCCCTGTCCCCAGCAAAACCTCACCATACCCTCCACTAAAAACTGCAACCTAAGCCACTGAGGAAATAACAGACACCACTGATGCTGTTTACAGCTGAAGAAATTGTACAGAGACAACACTACTATGCACACCCAGAATTAAAGCTAAAATGCCCTCCTGACCAACACCATAGATACAGCTTTAGGAAAATGTATTCCCCTATGAAAGCCAATCCAAAAAATTGGAAGAATAGACTGTTACACCAGATGCACAGATACTGTAATAAGAGAAATCGAAAAGCAAGGAAATATGACACCTCCAAAGTACCACAATAATTCTCCAGCAACAGATTCCAATGAAAAAGAAATGTATGAAATGCTGGGAAAATAATTCAAAGTAATGATATTAAAGAAGTTCAGTGAGGCCAGGCACAGTGTCTCATGTCTGTAATCCTGCCACTTTGGGAGGCCGAGGCAGGAGGATTGCTTGAGCCCGGGAGTTTAACAGACCAGCCAGGGCAACATAGTGAAACTTTGTCTCTATTTAAAAAAAACCAAAAATTAAAAAATTAGCCGGGCATGGTGGCACACACCTGTTGTCCCAGCTACTTGGGAGGCCGAGGTGGGAGGATCACTTGAGCCCAGGAGGTTGAGGCTACAGTGAGCCATGATCATGCCACTGCACTCCAGCCTGGGTGACAGAGTGAGAGCCTATCTAGAAGCAGCAGCAGCAGCAGCTCAGTGAGATATACAAGAACACAGATAAATGATACAAAGAAATCAGAAAATTCAGGATATGAATGAAAATTTACCAAAATGATAGATATTATAAAAAAGAATCAAAAAGAAATCCTAGAACTAAAGAATTCAAAGATAAAAACTAAAATACATTTGAGAACTTCTGAAATACACTAGATTAAGCAGAAGAAAGAATTTCAGAACTTGAAGACAATTCTTTTTAAATAACCCAGACAAGAAAAAGAGAATAAAGAGTAAAAAAGAATAAACATAGCCTACATGACATATAGTACACCATAAAGTGACCAAATAGTCAAATTATTGAGGTTCCAGAAGCCAAAGAGAGAACAAAGGAATTAGAAAACCTATTCAACAAAATAACAGATGAAAAATCCCCAAGTCTAGCAAGAGAGTTAGACATACAGATATATGAAGCTCAGAGATTCCCACATAGACACAATCCATGGCACATCACAGTCAAACACAAAATTCAAAGACAAAGAGAGAATTTCAAAAACAGTAGGAGAAAAATGTCTAGTCACTTACAAGGGAATCTTCATTAAACTAACAGTGAATTTCTCAGCAGAAACCTTGCAGGCCAGAAAAAATTGAGATGATATATTCAAAGTGCTGAAGAAAACAAAAACTGTCAGCCAAGAATCCTATACCCAGTAAAGTTATCCTTAAAAATGAAGGAGAAATAAAGTGTTTCCCAGACAAGCAAAAACTGAGGGAATTTATCACCACTTGACCAGTCCTACAAGAAATACTTAAGGGAGTTCTACACCTGGAAATGAAAGGATGATTCACTTCCAAATGTAGGACTCCCTTAAGCATTTCTTGTAGTCTACCATTATGAAAACACATGAAAGTATAAAACTCACTGGTAAAGCAAATGCACAAATAAAGAGGAGAAGGAACTCTAATGTTACCACTACTGAAAACCACAAACTGCAATAATAAACAATAAGAGAGAAAGAAGGGAACAAATGATATACAGAACAAGCAGAAAACAACAAAATGTCAGGAATTAAGTTCTCACATGTCAATAATAACATTGAATGTAAACAGATTAAATTTTCCACTTAAAAGATGCAGACTGACTGAATGGATGAAAAACCATAACCCAACTATATGCTGCTTTCAAGAAACTCACTTTACCTGTAGACATATAGACTGAAAATAAAGCAATGGAATAAAGATATTTCATGCAAATGGAAACTAAAATCAAGCAGTAGTATCTATACTTATGTCATATAAAACAGACTTTATGTTTAAATGGTAAAAAGAGACAAAGAAGGTCACTATGTGTGATGGTTAATATTGAGCGTCAACTTGATAGGACTAAAGGATGCACAGTTTTGTTCCTGGGTATGTCTGTGAGGGTGTTGCCAAAGGAGATTAACCTTTAAGTCAGTGGACTGGGAAAGGCAGACCCACCCTCAATCTGCACAATCTAATCAGCTGTCAGCACAGCCAGAATAAAAGCAGGCAGAAGAACATGGAAAGACTAGACTAGATCAGTCTTCCAGCCTACATCTTTCTCCCATGCTGGATGCTTCCTGCCCTTGAACATCAGACTCCAAGTTCTTCAGCTCTGAGACTCAGACTGGTTTCCTTGCTCTTCTGCTTGCAGAAGACCTATTGTGGGACCTCACCTTGTGATCGTGTGAGTCAATACTCCTTAATAAACTCCTCTCTATACATACATCTATCCTATTAGTTCTGTCCCTCTAGAGAACCCTGACTAATACACTATGTAATGTTAAAGGGATTAATTCAGCAAAAGGATATAACAATTTTACATAAATATACACTCAACACTAGAGCACCCTGATATATAAAGCAAATATTATTAGACTGAAAGGGAGAGATAGACTCCAATACACAATAGTTGGGAGCTTCAACACTCCACTCTCAGCATTACACAGATCAGATAGACTGAAAATTAACAAAGAAACATTGGATTTAAACTGCATTTCAGATAAAATGGGCCTAAGAGACATTTACAGAACACTTAATCCAACAGTTGCAGAATACACGTTTTTCTTATCAGCACATGGAACACACATTAGGATAGACCATATTTTAGACTACAAAAAAATTCTCAACAAATTTAGAAATCAAAATCATATCAAACATCTTCTCAGACCACAATGGAATAAAACTAGAACTCAATAACAAGAGGAACTTTGGAAACTGTAAAAATACATGGAGATTAAACAGCATGTTCCTGAGCGACTTTGGGTCAATGAAGAAATTAAGAAGAAAATAAAAAGACTTTTTGAAACCAATGAAAAAGAAAACACAACATACCAAAACCTATGGGATACAGCAAAAACGGTGCTAAGAGGGAAGTTTATAGCAATAAATTCCTACATCAAAAATGCAGAAAGATTTCAAATAGTCTAATGACACACCTCAAGGAACTAGAAAAGCAAGAACAAACCAAACCCTAAATTAAGAGAAGAAAAAAAAGTAAAAATCAAAGCAGAACTAAACAAAATATGACTAGAAAAACAATATAAAAAGTCCTGGCACAGCGGCTCATGCCTGTAACCCCAACACTTTGGGAGGCCGAGGTGAGTGGATCACTTGAGGTCAGGAGCTCAAGACCAGCCCAGTCAGCATGGTGAAATCCATCTCTACCAAAAATATAAAAAATTAGCCAGGTGTGGTGGCATGCACCTGTAATCCCAGCTACTGGGGAGGCTGAGACAGGAGAATAGCTTGAACCCAGGAGGTGGAGGTTGCAGTGAGCTGAGATCACGCCACTGCACTCCAGCCTGGGCGACAGAGAGAGACTCCAACTAAAAAAAAAATGTATATATATATATATATATATATATATATATACACATATATATATATATTCAACAAAATGAAAATTTGTTTTTTGAAAAGATAAACAAAATTGATAAACTGCTAGCTAGGCTAATCAAGAAAAAGATTTTAAAAACCCAATAAACAAATCAGAAATAAGAAATGAGATATTACAGTTGACACCACAGAAATACAAAAGATCATCAGAGACTACTATGAACAACTATACATTAACACACTGGAAAGCCTAGAGGAAATAGACAAATTCCTGGACATACACAACCTGCCAAGATTGTATCAGGAAGAAACAGAAAATCTGAACAGACCATAATAAGTAACAAGATTGAATCAGTAATAAAAAGTCTCCCAACAAAGAAAAGCCCAGAACCAGATGTCTTCACTGCCAAAATCTACCAAACTTATAAAGAATTAACATCATTTCTTCTCAAACTCTTCCAAAAAAAATTTAAGAGGAGGGAATTCTCCCTAACTAATTCTATGAGGCCAGCATTACCCTTTCAATAAAACCAGACAAGGATTCAAGGAAAAGAAGAAAACTACGGGACAATATCCCTGATAAATATTGTATTGGTAAGGGTTCTCCAGAGGTACAGAACTAATAGGATATATGTATAAATGAAATGGAGTTTATTAAGAAGAATTGACTCACACAATCACAAAGTGAAGTCCCATGATAGGCCATCTGCAAGCTGAGGAGCAAGGAAGCCAGTAATGGCTCAGTCCAAGTCCCAAAGCCTCAAAAGTAGGAAAGCCAACAGTGCAGCCTTCAGTCTGTGGTTGAAGGCCTGAGAGCCCCTGGGAGAACCACTGGTGTAAGTCCAAGAGTCCAAAGGCCAAAGAACCTGTTCAAGGGCAGGATGTTCAAGGGCAGGAAACATCCAGCACAGGAAAAAGATTAAAACTGGAAGGCTCAGCAACCCAGCTTATTCCATCTTCTTCTGCCTGCTTTTTCTAGCCACTCTGGAAACCGATTGGATGGTGCCCACCCACACTGAGAGTGGGTCTTCCTCTCCCAGTCCACTGACTCAAATGTTAATCTTCTCTGGCAGCACCCTCACAGACACACCCAGAAACAATACTTTACATCGTTCAATCCAATCAAGTTGACACTTAATATTAACCATTACAAATATCGATGCAAAATTTCTGAACAAAATCCAAATCAAACCAAATCCAACAGCACATCAAAAAGATAATATACCATTATCAAGTGGGATTTGTTCCAGGGATACAAGGATGGTTCAACATACACAAATCAATAAATGCAATACATCATATCAACAGAATGAAGGACAAAAACCATATGATCATGTCAATTGATGTAGAAAAAGCATTTGATAAAGTTCAACGTCCCTTCATGATAAAAACTCTCAACAAACTAGGGGTAGGAGAAAAAAAACCCTCAATGTAATAAAGACCATATATGACAAAACCACAGCTAACACCATGGAGGAAAGTTAAAAGCTTTTCCTCTGAGAAATGGAACAAAATAAGTATGCCCACTTTTATCACTCCTATTTGACAGAGTACTGGAAGTCTTAGCCAGAGCAATCAGGCAAGAGAAAGAAATAAAAGGCATTCAAATTGAAAAAGGGAAAGTCAAATTGTCCCTCTTTGCAAATGACATGATCTTATATTTAGAAAAACCTAAAGACTCCAGCACAATACTCTTTAGGTGTGATAAATTCAGTAAGGTTGCAGGATATAAAATCAACATGCAAAAATATATACACCAATAATGAACTAGCTGAAAAAAAATCAAGAAGGCAATCTCACTTATAATTGCTACCAAAAAAAAACCTATGAATAAATTTAACCGAGGAAGTGAAAGGGTTCTACAAGGACAACTACAAAACACTGATGAAATAAATTGAAGAGGACACAAATAGAAATACATCCCAAGCTTGTGAATCAGGAGAACTAATATTACTAAAATGGCCATATTGCCCAAAGCAATCTAAAGACTCAATCAATCTCTATCAAGATACCAAGGATATTTTTCACAGAAATAGGAAAAACAATCCTAATACTTGTATGATACCAAAAAAGAGCCCAAATAGCTAAGGAAATCCTGATTAAAAAGAAAAAAGCTGGAGGCATCACACTAGCTAACTTCAAAATATATTACAAGGCTATTATAACCAAAACTGTATGATATTGGCATAAAAACAGACACATACACCAATGGAGCACAATACAGAGCCCAGAAATAACTATACTTACTTACAGCCAACCAATTTTTGACAAAGGCATCAATAATATACATGGGGGAAAGGACACCCTCTTCAACAAATGGTGCTGGGAAAACTGGATATCCATATGCCAAATAATGAAACTAGATGCCTATCTCTCACCATATACAATAAGCAACTCAAGATAGATTAAAGACTTAAACATAAGACTCAAAGCTATAACACTACTAGAAGAAAAGATAGGGAAAACACCTCAGAACATTAGTCTTGGAAAAGATTTTAAGGCTAAGGCCTCAAAAGCACAGACAACAAAAGCAAAAATAGACAAATGGGACTCTATTAAACTAAAAAGCTTCTGCACAGCAAAGGAAACAATCAACAGAGTGAAGAGACAACCTGTAGAATAAAAGAAATTATTTGCAAACTATTCATCTGACAAGGAACTAAAATCCAGAATATACAAGGAATTAAAACAACTCAACAGTAAAACAAACAGACAATTCCATTAAAAAATGGACAAAGGACATAAGTAGATATTTATCAAAAGAAGTCACACAAATGGCCAACAGGCATATGAATAGATGCACAACATCACTATCATCAGGGAAATGCAAATCAAAACCAGAATGAGATATTACCCCAGCTAAAATGGCTATCATAAAAAAAACACACAAAAAATAACAGGTGCAGGCAAGGATGTGGAGAAAAGGAAACCATAGGTGGGAATGTAAATTAGTAGTCATCATGGAAAAAAATATGAAGATTTCTCAAAAAACTAGAAACAGAACTACCACTGGATTTCTTTTTAATCCAGTGATCCCACTACTGGGTATTTATCCAAAGGGAAGGAAATCAGTACATCAAAGGAATACCTGCATCCCCATGTTTATTGACACACTATTCACAATACCAAAGATATAGAATCAACCTAACTGTCTATCAATGGATGAATGAATAAAGAAAATATAGTATATATTCACAATGGAATGCTATTCAGCCATAAAAGGAACTAAATTCTATCATTTGCAGTGATAAATGGACGAAACTGGAGGTCATATATTAAGTGAAATAACCCGGGCACAGAAAGACAAATATTGCATGTTCTCACTCAAATGCAAGAGTTAAACAAGTTGATTTCATGGAGGTAGAGAGTAGAATGATACACATCAGAGGCTGAGAAGGGTATCTGTGTGCATATGGGTGGTAGTGTAAGGGAGGATGGAAAGCGGTTGGTCGATGGGTACAAACATACAGTAAGATTGAAGGAACAAGTTGTAATGCTTAATAGCAGAGTAGGGTGACTATAGTTAACAAAAATGTAATGTATATTTCAAAACAGCTAGCAGAGAGGACTTGAAATATCCCCAATACACAGAAATGATAAATACTCGAGGTGATGGGTATCTGAAATACCCTCACTTGATCATTACACATTCCTATGCAAAAATATCACATGTACCCCATAAATATGTACAAATATTATGTATCAATAAAAAAGGAATAGGCTTTGAAACTATTCCTACTCAATCTGATGTACCAGTAACTCAAACCCAGAATTCTTTAGTAGTTTTAATCTTGTGATCTAGCACTAGTCCTGGTAATTTGTTTTCTAGCAGTTTACCTTAGCCTTGGTGTTCTGTCCACCTCGGTAGCCTTCAGTTTCATGGCATTCCACTTTTGAATAATGCATACTTGTAAGCTGGGGTGACCAGGCTAGGAAATGATGATTCTTACCGAGACAGCCAGGTGTGCGCGGGTCCCTGGAGAAACTCCAACCAGCCTGCCCACTGAGGTAGAGCCTCAGGAAGTTCACGCCCTTTGCATCGAGGAGGGGCCTGGCCCCTCCTCTTCCTGTGTGGAACTTGGGATTCAAACGGCCTGACAGGAGGCGCTTTAGTGGAGGGACTCTGGCCTTGCAAGAGTCCCTGTTTCCCCACTTTTTCCCTTTTTACCTAATAAAACCCTGTTTTACTCACCCTTTAAGCCATCTACGAGCCTGAATTTTCGTGGCCATGGGATGGACAAGAACTTCCCCCGTCTTTAGCTGAACTAAGGAGAATCCTGCAACATTTTTGGTGTGCAACGTGTGGGCTCGAGAAGCAGTGACTGAAGTGGAGACTCAAAACCTCTCACTCTTGCTTTTACGCCTTTTCATCCTCGGACTTCTGAGGGTGGGGGAAACCATGCCTCCACCCCTACCGCCCCCGACCCCCATCGCTCCTGGACTTTTTCACTGCCTTTTCCTTCCTTTTTCAGGACCCACCAGGGAGCTCACCATGGCTCCCCTCTCCCTGCCGGGGCTGGGATGCATGGCCCAAGCGTCCCGCACAGCTGGCTGTCTGGTTCCCAGCAACATGCATCCTTCCCCTTCCCTGGCCAAGGGCTTTAACAATATCGGACAGTGATTAAGCTTAAACTTGTCTCCTGGCGGGGCGCGGTGGCTCATGCCTGTAATTCCAGCACTTTGGGAGGCTGAGGCTGGCGGATCACGAGGTCAGGCGATGGAGACCATCCTGGCTAACACGGTGAAACCCTGTCTCTACTAAAAATACAAAAAAAAATTAGCCGGGCGTGGGGGCAGGCGCCTGTAATCCCAGCTACTCAGGAGGCTGAGGCAGGAGAATAGCGGGAGGCAGAGCTTGCAGTGAGCCGAGATCGCGCCACTGCACTCCAGCCTGGGCAACAGAGAGAGACTCCGTCTCAAAAAACAAAAACAAAACAGAACAAAAAAATCTTGTCTCCCTGGTGGAGGAACCACTTGCATAAGAATAAGACGTTCTTCCCCAGGCATTAAACTTTTTCTTTTCTTTCCCCTTCTCTACCCAGTCAGCAAGTTAACTTCTAAAAAATTTTTTTGTTTTAGATGTTTTACTAGGCTAGGCAACCCCCCAGCCCCCCACCGCTCCCCCAACTATCACTGTATTATCTGCAAAGTTTTGGCTGTGAAATCAAGCCTCCATCTTGTTTTCTATCCTGAGGGCATAGCTGGTAACCAGTTGGCAGCTTTGTTTAGCAGTCCTGCCTGAGGGGATGAGCCCTCTCGGGTTCCATAGCTGCATGTTTTCCTATCCCTGTCTCTTAAAGGCCCCCAGCCAGTGACTGGGTTCTCTTATGAATGTGTGTACTGTGTATGATGTCTGTAAAAAGAGCTCTAATTAATTTGGCATAAAGAAGCACAAGCACTTGGATCAACTACTTTTCTTAAGTCAAGGTAAAAGCTGTAGTACCTTTCAGTTCAGGTGACTTTAACCTTCAAGAAATAAAAACAGCCCTAAAGACTATTGGTAAAATGCAGGTCAGAGGCAAGGTTTCTTAAGTATTTCGAGGTTACAAACTGCTTTTTGGGTTTTGAGAACTATTTGACTTGCCAGCTTCACAACTGGCAAGGCCTAGGGACATGTGGAAGTAACCACCCTCTTTAACTAAGAAGGCAGACCTTGGCTGCAATTAGCACACAATTAAAGCAACTTACCAAGTTTTACCTTAAAGTTAAAAATTAGGAGGGATTACCATTATAACATGTAATTGTGGACTACTGGAAATAGATTTAGAATCAAGGGGTATAAAAACAATAAAATGTGGTTTTTGTTTTGTTTTGTTTTTTGGAAAAGGTTATGAGAAGGCATGGAAATGTAAACTTTGGCCTAGGGTTAAAGGATTGTTTTGAGTTAGATAGGAAAAGCTGAAGGTTCAAAGAAGTGGTGGAAGAATTGTGGAAATTAATCTTGGAGAAGAGGTTCTCTGTGTGAAAATATTGACTAAATTCAAAAAAGGGTATTATATGGTTTTTCTGTAAGTTGAGCATTGAAATAAAAGCATAACAAAGTTTTCCTAAGGCGCTAATCTGCTCTTTGGCAAAATAAATAACTTATGGTAATCTGGAATTCTATTTCATAATATCAAGTGTTTTAAACCTCAAACAATTAACAGCCTTCCCAAAATCAAACTTCAGTTTCAAAATTGTCTTCCCTGGCACCTAGCTTTTCAGATACTTCAGAGGGTGCCTGAAGTGTCCAGAAAAGAGAGGTAAACAGGATTGTTTGACATGTTTAGGTACACGGGATTGCCAAAATAATGCTCAATCTTCTTTAGTTTATATATTGGGGAATAATGCTAATATGTGTTCCAAAATTGTATGAGATTGCTGAAATTCTAATGTCTGAGTATATGCTATCAATTATAACTAAGATTGTTATGTTACGTTATTGTAAATCACAGAAGATAACCACACTTCTTTGTCATTTGTGTTTCTAACTGTAACTATCCTGGACATTTTGCTATTCACAGATAGTTGTTGTCTTGTTTTAATCCTTTCAAAACGTAGTTCATAATAAGCTGTAGGTCTTTGACAGGTGCACTCAAATACAGGCTTCTGATAATTGGATATTGTGACTTTGGAATACAGGAAAATGTACAGGACTCATGAGCTGAAATGCTCACGAATATCTAGCAAAACAAGAGTTAACTAAATGGACTGAACTCAGGAAGCTGAAGCAACCTTTTTGACTTTTGCTTGGAATATTGCTGATCCTTGTTTTGTTTTTCAGAGTCAAGGAAACTTATTTTGAGCTATTTACAGCCTTTAATAATTAAACATTTTGATCCTATGATCAAAATTTGGAGGATGTTTGTTTCTCTCTGCCTGGTTCCTCCAGAACATAGAAACTATCTTTGAGTATTCTTAACCTATGGAAATATAGGTGTTTGCATCAGTTCAATACGAATTTGTTTTTCTTTTGCAACAGGACAGAATTGGAGAAAATGGTTATTTTACTAAGGCTTTGACTGGAAGGGTATGCTTCCCTTTAAGGAGTTAAGCTCGAATTGCAGAGCCAATAAAAGCCCCATGAGGAAACTGGCCTCATACCCTCATCTTCACAGTCCCTGTACAGGGTTCCTGACCTGTGGCCAGTAAAGAATGTCACTTTCTAACAGGTCTAGGGGCTCCAAGTTTATCTTGGGACCTTAAGAGGAGAGGATCACCCAACTCACAGGTATTTGAGGATACAAACCCATGGCTGGGCTCAGCTTTAAAAGATCTTATCTGAGATTCCTTGGGGAGCAGAGTTCCATCAAAGTCACTCCAAAGACCTATGTAGAAATAATTATTCTTGCTGTACTTTATGCAAATAATCAGGCCAAGTATAAGACTAAAATCTATTTTGGAAACCACTCAGTCCTATCATAATTTGTTTTTTTTTTTAAACAAACATGAGGACCAAAGAGGGAGAAATCATGTTCCAGAGCTAATCAAACTTATTATACATCTGTCATTAAATTCTAAACTCATTAGCTGTGTTTAAGTTTTTGCCTACATTTTAGACTGACCCCACTTATTCCTGTGAACCTACCAGCAATCTCTGGTTGCAGCTCAGAAAGAAAAAGAGGGATGGATAATGTAAAAATCTGGATCAATATTCTAGTTCTTAGCAATTATCCTGCAAATCCTGCCAGGTGGGAATAAATAGGATCACTTGGAGGTTCCTTTTTGGGAAAGTAAGACCAAGGGAACTAACCAAAGCCAAGCACCATGCACCCAAATCCTAGCAAACATAACTATAGCTACCAGTTATCTGGGTGTGTCGCAAGACATCCTTTCCTCTCCCTTGTTGGAGGAGGACTCAGTTCCACAGTTCCACCTTGGCATTTGGCTTATGACAAGGAGCCCGTGCAACCCCTGCTGAGATACATTTTTGTCCCAGACTCAATTCCAAGCTTCAGGTCAAAGCCCTAGGAAAGAAAACTGGATCTGAGGGATCCAGAGACAAATAACAGGAGAGGTTAAAAGGTACAGTGCAGGTGAGCATGGCTGATTCCTGCCAATTAAGCCAACCCCAAGCTTCCTGTTTCATGGATAAAGGCCACATTAATATCCATAGCATAAATGAGGTCTAGGGAACTCCAAGGCTACTGACTTGACAGTAGGGGGGATAGAGGCTTAGGTGAGAGTGGATAATTCCTATTCTCTAGGCCTTCCCTGCTTCATGGGTACAAACCGTTTTGGCATTCATGGCGGGACTTGCCAAGGTCACTGGGACTCGGGAATGCAAGGATGGAAGAGGGAAAGAGGACGCTCTTCCCTCTCTCCCTCATGTACCCCAGGTATCTGCTAGGAAGAGAAGGGAATCAGGGATGCCTGCTTCCCTCTTTCTAGATGGGTAGCCATTCATCTTTAGTCTGTACCCCTTTCAAATGCATCCTGAACCCTTGGGACTCCTTTAAAAAACACCTTCTTTTTCCTTTCTTCTCTTCAGTTCTTTCTTCGCCGATAGGTAATTGTGTTTCTGTGCTATGGAACACTCCCCTCAGATGCATCCTCCAAGGAAGTTGGAAGAAAGGATGTATTTACAACCCAGAGGAGCCAAATGAAAAAACAATTTGTGTGCTAATCAGATTGACACAAGGTCTCAAGAAAGACGATTTAATTATGTTCTATTCAAAAGACATCTTTCTTTATATTTTCCTGCAGCTCAAAGCAGAAAGATAAGAACTCTTGCTAGCTTCATTCCAGAACCATTGTTTACCCATCTAATATATAAAATCTAATATTTGCGTAAATGTCAGAATTTGTAAAACATAATTTAGATAATTGTGGAAAATCAAAATGTGGCTTGTGCAGAGGATAGTGTATTCATTTTCTATTGCTGCGTAGCAAATTACTACAAATTTAGCAGCTTAAAACATCATCCATTTATTATTTCACAATTTCTGGAGTGCAGTGGAAGGAGTCCAGGCATAGCTTACCTAGTCCTCTGCTTAGGGACAGAAGGCTGCACCCAGTGTGTTAGCCAGGCTGCATCCTCTTCTAGAGGCTTGAGTGGGAAAGAATCTGCTTCTAAGCTCATTCTTGTTCTGGCAGAATTCATTTCCTTGGACTCTGTGACTGAAGTCCCAGGGTTTTTGTGTGCTATCTGCTGGAGGCCACCATCAGATCCTAGAGGTCCCCTGCAGTTCGACTACCCACTGTTCTTTTCTTCTATGACATGGCCACTTACTTCATCAAGCCAGCAATAAGAGTCTCTCTAACACCTTTGTCATATTCTGTTGGCTAAAAGCAAGTCACATGTTCTGCCCACATACAAGAGAAGTGCACATTAAATTTAAAGACTGGACCGTCAGGAATTAGGAAAACCAGGCTTGAATCAGACTTTCTAGCTGTATGTTCTTGCGCAAGTAGCTGAACTTCTAACCTCAGTTTACGTATGTATGAAATGGGCTAATTGTCATATTTTAATTAGTATGTTTTCAACTGCAGACAAATGACCAATTAAAAGTAATAATGAGAAATTTATTTTATTTCTTTCTTTTCTTTTTTTTTTTTTTGAGACGGAGTCTTGCTCTGTCTCCCAGGCTGGAGTGCAGTGGCATGATCTCAGCTCACTGCAACCTCCGCCTCCTGGATTCAAGCGATTCTCCTGCCTCAGCTTCCTGAGTAGCTGGGACTACAGGTGACTGCCACCACACCTGGCTAATTTTTGTATTTTTAGTATTAGACGGGGTTTCACCATGTTGGTCAGGCTGGTCTCGAACTCCTGACCTCAGGTGATCCATCCGCCTCGGCCTCCCAAAGTGTTGGGATTACAGGTATGAGCCACCATGCTCGCTAAGAAATTTATTTTCTTACAACAAGAAGTCTGGAGATAGGACAGTTTCAGGGACAGTTAATCCAAACCTTCAACGTCTTTAAAAACAATTTTACTGTTGTTTTGTTTTGTTTAATTCTGCTCACCTCAAGGTGCTGGATTTTGTTCTCTACTTTGTGCCTTCATAGTTGCAAGATGGGTTAGATACAGCAGTTCTCAACATTATACTTTCAAGTAAACAACATTCAAAGACAGCAAAAGGGAACAATGGCACAGAAAAAGTACTTGCTCTCTCTTTTTTTTTTGGCTGAAGAGGTTTAAATTTTTTTTAAAGAGTTTTATGTTTACAGAAGAATTGAGCAAAAAATACAGAGAATTCCCATTCACTTCCTTCTTTCCCCTTACAGTTCCCCTATTATTAATATCTTGCATTGGTGTGATACATCCGTTACAGTTGATGAACTAATATTGATACACTATTATTAGTTAAACTCCACAGTTTACATTAGGGTTCACACTTGTTTGTAGAGTTCTGTGGTTTTGACAAATGTATAATGGCATCTATCCGTCATTACTGTAACATAGAACAGCTTCACTGCCCTAAAAATTCTTTGTACTCTACAAGTTTACCTCTTTTTCTGTCTTTGCTAGCCCCCGGCGACCACTGATCTTTCTGTCTCCATAGTTTTGACTTTTCCAGAATAATATAGTATGTGGGTTCAGATTGGCTTCTTCCACTTAGCAATATGCATTTAAGATTCCTCCATATCTTTTCATGGCATCACAGCTCATTTTTAAATTACTAAATAATATTTCATTGCATGGTGTACTGTAGTTTGTTTATCCATTCATATATATTAGGGATATTTTGGTTGTTTCTAAATTTTGGCAATTATGAATAAAGCTGCCATAAACATTTGTGTTAAGGTTTTTGTGTAGGCCTAAGTTGTCAACTCATTTGGGTAAATACCTAGGAGTGTGATTGCTGGGTCATATGGTAAAACTATGTTAGCTATATAAGAAACTGCTAAATTGTCCTCCAAAGTAGCTGCACTATTTCGCATTGTCACCAACAGTGAAGAAGAGTTCCTGTGGCTCCACATCTTCACCAGCATTTGGTGTTGTCAGTGTTTTGGATTTCAGCCATCCTAATAAGTGTGTAGTGATACCTTATTTTTTTAATTTGCAATTCCCTGATGACATATGAGGTGGTGGTTGGAGCCTGGGGTTTCTGAAACTATGATTATGGAAAGTGGAGTTATTGGTGATAAGGTAAAGGAAATACCAATGAAAGTGGGTGGCTGTCATGGGGTGGGGGAAATGTTACTGGGGGAGAGGAGGCTTAAGAATTGAGAGGCAAACAAAGACCAATTAAAAGTAAGAAACAGGCCGGGCGTGGTGGCTCACAACTGTAATCCCAGCACTTTTGGAGGCTAAGGCTGGCAGATCATGAGGTCAGGAATTCGAGACCAGCCAGACCAACATGGTGAAACCCCATCTCTACTAAAAATACAAAAATTAGCTGAGTGTGGTGGCGCGTGCCTGTAACCCCAGCTACTCAGGAGGCTGAGGCAGGAGAATTGCTTGAACCCGGGAGGCAGAGGTTGCAGTGAGCCGAGATCGTGCCACTGCACTCCAGCCTGGGCAACAGAGCAAGACAGTCTCAACGACAACAACAAAAAAGTAAGAAACAGTGAGAAATTTATTTTCTTAATAAAGTTCAGATTATCAAAGAACAAAATTTCCACCAATTGAGTTTGAAAGATCTAGTTGGCTTTTATTAGACCTCATCTCTACAAAAAAAAAAAAATCCAAAAATTAGCCAGGCATGGTGGTGTATGCCTACAGTCCTAGCTACTTGGGAGACTGAGGCGGGAGGATGGCTTGAGCCCGGGAGGCGGAGGTTGCAGACAGCCGAGATCATGCCATTGCACTCTAGCCTGGGTGATAAAGCCAGATTTTGTCTCACAAAAACAAAAATGAAAAATTTTGTTGCATCAAAAGATACTATCATGAAAGTGAAAAGACAGACCACAGAATGGGAGAAAATATTTAAAAATCATATATCTGATAAAAGTCTAGTATTGGGAATATATAAGGCACTCTTACAATTCAATAACAAAAAGACAACCCAATAGTTTAAATGAGAAAAGGACTTGAATAGATATTTTTCTAAAGAAGATATACAAACAGCCAACAAGCACATAAAAGGATGCTCAATATCATTAGTCATTAGGAAAATGCAAATCAAAATCATAATTAAATACCGCTTCACACTGACTAGAATGGACATAATTTTTTTAACGGAACATACGTGTTTGTGAGAACGTGGAGAAGTTGGAACCCTTGTACATTGCTGGCAGGAATGAAAAATGGGGAACCATTGTGGAAAACAGTTTGGTGGTTCAACATAGACTTACGATATGACCTGGCAATTCTACTCCTAGATATACACCCAAAAGACTTGAAAGCAGGGACTCAAACAGATACATGTATATTGATGTTCACAGCAGCTTTATCACAGCAGCCAAAGGTGAAAACGATCTAACTAGTGTTCATCAACAGGTGGATGGAGAAACAAAATGTGGTAAATCCATGCACAGAAATATTGTCCAGCATAAAAAGGAATGAGGTACTGATGCATGCTACAGTGTGGATGAACCTTAAAAACATGTTCAGCAAAAGAAGTCAGACACAAAGAAGGCCATATATTGTATGACTCCATTTATAAGAAATGTCCAGGACAGGTGAACCCATAGAGACAGAAAGCAGATTAGTGATTGCTAGGGACTAGGGGGAAGGGGAAAAGGGGAGTGACTGAATAAAGGGTACAGAATTTCCTTTGGAAGTAATAAAAATGTTCCAGAACTACATAGTAGTAAAGGTTGCACAAAATTATGAATGTACTAATGTCATTGAATTGTACACTTTTTTTTTTTTAGACAGTCTTGCTCTTTTGCCCAGGCTGGAGTGCAGTGGCATGATCTCAGCTTGCTTGCAACCTTTGCCTCCCAGGTTCAAGCAGTTCTTGTAGCTGAGATCACAGGTGTGCGCCACCATGCCTGGCTAATTTTTATATTTTCAGTAGGGATGAGGTTTCACCATGTTGACCAGGCTGGTCTCAAACTCCTGACCTCAAGTGATCCACCAGCCTCGGCCTCCCAAAGTGCTGGGATTACAGGTATGAGCCCATAATCAGTGTACATTTCAGCCTAGCCTGAATTGTACGCTTTTAAATGGTTACATGATTAATGTTATATTATGTGAATTGTACACACCCCTCCTCCAAACACACACACACACACACACACACACACAGAGGGGGCATGGCATGGATTCTGAAACAGTGAGGGGAAATTAGCCAGCCCAGGAAAGCAAGGAGAGGTGCTTCCCTTGGAGCAGCCCAAGCCAAGGTGAGTGGACTGGGCTGGGGCACCTCAGCAGTAGAAAGATACCTGTGGCCAGAGATACAGGAGGGCAGAGGCTACTGCTCCCATATGACAAGGCAGTGTAATCCTTAGGCGATTAGCACAAAGCACATCAAAAGGCTTCAACAAATACCCATTTAAAGGCTGGAGATATGAATGAAAAGAAATTGCAAGCCTTTGCTATGAAGATTGGTTCCCTCTCCTTCCCCTGCAACAGAACAAAGCCTTCCTTGCTGTGAGAATTCCAAGTGTGGTCTGGAGAGTCTAAACCTGTCTGTTGAAAGAATGGCTCTTAGAGGGTGAAAAGCAGGGATGTTGTCGCCCTCCTCTGGTCACTGAGCAGCTTTGGTGTCCCCCCCTCTGACTGAGGTGGCCACCACTGCTGTGAGTGCAGAACCCAGGGCTGGAGATGTTTGGCAGCCAAGGTACCGGGGCTGTGAAGGCAGCTGGCCCTCCACTCCCCACTCACCCCTCTACAAATTCTTTCTCAGTTACTCAGGAGGCTGAGGCGGGAGAGTGGCTTGAGCCCAGGTGGTGGAGGCTATAGTGAGCCATGATCAAACCACTGCACTCCAGCCTGGGTAACAGAACGAGATTCTGTCTCAAATTAATTAATAATATAAATAAGTTTTTAAAAATTAAAAAGGCAGCATGTAGACCAGGCGTGGTGGCTCACACCTGTAATCCCAGCACTTTGGAGGTAGGGGCAGTGGCTCACTTGAGGTCAGGGGTTCAAGACCAGCCTGGCCAACATGGTGAAACCTTGTCTCCACTAAAAATACAAAAATTAGCTGGGCATGGTGGTGCACACCTACCTGGGAGGCTGAAGCAGGAGAATCACTTGAACCTGGGAGACAGAGGTTGCAGTGAGGTGAGATCATGCCATTACACTTCAGCCTGGGTGACAGTGAGACTCCATCAAAAAAAAAAAAAAAAAAAAAAGCAGCATGTAAACGTGTAATGTTTCCACATGGATGTGAAAAAAAAATCTATATTCCAATGTGCTTATAAGTGCATAGAATATGTCTGGAAGGATAATGAAGAAACTAGGTAATGTGAAACTGGGTAATATGATTTTTCTGGGGAGAACTAAGGGACTAGGAAGACAAAGGCACGCTTTAGTCAACACCCCCTTTTTGCTTGTGGTAAAATATACATACATAAAATTTACCATTTTAACTGTTTTTAAGTGTACAGTTCAGTGGCATTGAGGACTGATATGGTTTGGGTGTGTGTCCCCACGCAAATCTTGAGTAATCCCCAGTGTTGGAGGTGGGGCCTGGTGGGAGGTGATTGAATCATGGGGGCAGATTTCTTCTTTAGTACTGTTCTTGTGATAGTGAGTGAGTTATTGTGAGATCTGGTTGTTTAAAAGTGTGTAGCGCACCCCCCCACACCTGACTCTCTTTTCCTCCTGCCCTAGCCTTGTAAGATGTGCCTGATTCCCCATCGCTTTCTGCCATGATAGGAAGTTTCCTGAGGCCTTCCCAGTCATGCTTCCTGTAGAGCCTGTGGAACTGTGAGCCAGTTAAACCTCTTTTCTTTATAAATTACCTAGTCAGGTATTTCTTTATAGCAGCATGAGAACAAACTAACACAAGCACACTCACATTGCTGTGTAAATATCAACACCACCCATCTCCAGAACTGTTTCATCTTCCCAAAGTGAAACTCTGTACCTATTAAACAATAACTCCCCATCCACCCTCCCCCCAGTCCTGGAAACCACCATTCTATTTTCCATCTTTATGAATTTGACTACTCTAGGAATCTCGTTTAAGTGGCATCATACAGTATTTGTCCTTTAGTTTCTGTTTTATTGCTTTTAGCATAATGTCTTCATCAATACACTTTGATAGATTTTTAAAGCTCTTGGGGAGCTTTTCTAAAAATATTGATACCCAGATCTTACCTCTAGAAAGTCTGATTTTTTTTTTTTTTTTTTTTTTTTTGAGATGGAGTCTCGCTCTGTCACCTAGGCTGGAGTACAGTGGCGCAATCTCGGCTCACTGCAACCTCCACCTCCCGGGTTCAAGCAATTCTCCTGCCTCAGCCTCCTGAGTAGCTGGGACTACAGGAACACGCCGCCACACCCAGCTAATTTTTTGTATTTTAGTAGAGATGGGGTTGCACCGTGTTGCCCAGGCTGGTCGTAAACTCCTGAGCTCAGGCAATCGGCCTGCCGCGGCCTCCCAAAGTGCTGGGATTACAGGCGTGAACCACTGTGCCTGGCCAAAAGTCTGATTTTATAGGTCTGTGGGGCAGCTTGGGCATTGGCTTTTTAGGTGATTCTAAGGTGCAGCCTGGACTGTGAACCACTGCTCACTCCCAAAGCAGGCTGTGCACCAAACTCACCAGGAGCTTTTCAAATCTCACCCTTATAGACTCCCTTGTCCCACCTCTGACCTACTCATTCAGAATTTTCAGGAATGTGCAGTTTTAACCACCACTCTGAGGGATTCCTAAGCAACCAGCCTGGCCTGCACTGCAGAGAAGCCCCCAGGAAGCCGTGTCCTGGATAAAGCTCTGGCTTTCGATGCTAGGAACTATAAGTGCAGCCTTTTACTCAGCTGCAGTGATTGATGCACGTGGGGCGCTGTCCCCACCAAGTACTGAGGAAACAGAATAAAAAATAATTGCTAATCAAAAGAGAAGAAGTTCCTAATTTTAAAAATAGTAATAGGCCCGATGCGGTGCCTCACGCCTATAATCCCAGCATTTTGGGAGGCCGAGATGAGTGGATCACTGAAGGTCGGGAGCTCCAGACCAGCCTGGCCAACATTATGAAACCTGGTCTTTACTAAAAATACAAAAATTAGCTGGGCGTGGTGGCAGGCGCCTGTAATCCCAGCTACTCAGGAGTCTGAGACAGGAGAACCACTTGAACCCAGGAGGCGGAGGTTGCAGTGAGCCGAGATCACGCCACTGCACTCCTGCCTGGGTGACAGAACAAGATTTCATCTCAAAAAAACAAAATAAAATAGTAATAACGTAGTAATAACAACTATTTTCACACTCGCCTGTGATAGTCTTGGTTCTAGAATGATTCTACTTAGGGAGGGAGGTACAGGAAGGGACAGCCTGTTTCTGGAAACCTCACACTGAATGAGTGGGCAGAAGCAGACCCATTAAGGACCTTACCCTCGACCATACAGGCCTAGTGGGCTCCATACAGCAGCTGAGGGCTAGGAGAGGCACGTAAGTGCATTGCCAAAAACCCTCACCTGTATATTCTCTCCCCATTCCTGCACCCATCAGTCATTCTAGAAACAGCTGCTGCTCCACGGGCGGCTGAGGGAAGAAGAAAGAGGAGCGTTCCGTTCTTCAGCTCCCCCACCAGTCCCCTCCTGTTCAATCCCCCACCCCGTTCCCACACACACCATTCGGTAACTACTTGGTTTCTAGTCCCAGCTCTGCCACTGGCCTTGTCCCAGTTTGCCCAGGACTGTCCCAGTTTATTACTGAAAGTCCTATGACCCAGGAAAACCCTCAGTCCTGGGCAAACTAGGGTGATGGGTCCCCTCAGCCTGGAGGTTAAGTGTTCAACTTTGTGAGAGGTGACACAACGATGCATGCAGAGTCGGAGGGGTGGGGTCTTTGAACAGATTCATCTCCCTCAATTTAAGATCAGCAAAATGAAGCCCAGGGAAGAAGAGCACCCTGCACAAGGTCACAGAGCTGGTGGCAGGGGCACAGTGCCCCAGCCTGGTTCTATCCCCACAGGTGCCAAAATGACTTAGCTGATATTTTCCCAGGGGCAGAGGGACAGATTAGTTGAGCTTTCAGGCATTTTCTTGCACTACCAGCCCCCGCCCCCAGTTGATGAGGCCCACCATGCGTCAGGGCTGTGACTGTCCCATCCAGGGGCAGGAATTTCAGCCTCTGCCAATGACTTAGCTTTCTCTTTTACCTCCTCCCTCCTTGCTCACCCCACACTCACGTTACAGGACAGGAGACTACTGCAGTAGCTCACGCCCATCAAACCCCCATCAAAGCCACCCTTATTCTTGGAGGGAGCCAGTAAGCATCGTAAAAAAAAAAATGTGCTTTCTCAGGATCCCTGCTCAAAATCTCTCCCCACCTGCCTGGCTATTTATTTATTTATTTATTTATTTATTTGTTTTGAGGTGGAGTCTCCCTCGGTCACCCAGGCTGGAGTGCAATGGCACGATGTCTGCTCACTGCAACCTCCACATCCCGGGTTCGAAAGATTCTCGTGCGTCAGCCTCTGGAGTAGCTTGCCTGGCTTTTCAAACATACACTAGGGCAGCACTGTGTGAAAAGGAATATAATGCAAGCCACAAACATAATTTAAAATTTTCTAGACGCTACATTAAGAAACACTAAAAAGAAACAGATGAAATTACCTTTGAATATCTTTTATTTAACCTGATATATGTAAAATACTGTCATTTCAAAATATAATCAATATAAAACATTATTAATAAGATATTTTTACATTCTTTTTTTGATAGTAGGTGTCCAAAATCCAATGTGTATTTCTTCTTTTTTTTTTTTTTTTAGATGGAGTCTCACTCTTGTTGCCCAGGCTGGAGTATAGTGGCTTGATCTCAGCTCACTTTTACCTCGGCCTCCCAGGTTCAAGTGATTCTCCTGTCTCAGCCTCCCAAGTAGTTGGGATTACAGGCGTCCGCCACCATGCCCGGCTAATTTTTTTTTTGTCCGTATTTTTAGTAGAGATGGGATTTCACCATATTGGCCAGGCTGGTCTCAAACTCCTGACCTCAGGTGATCCACCTGCTTCGGTCTCCCAAAGTGCTGGGATTACAGGCGTGAGCCACCATACCCAGCCTTCCAGTGTGTTTTTCATATGCTTACAGTGCTTATTAATTTAGACTAGCCATCTTTAAATTACTCAGCAGTCACCTGTGGCTGGAGACTACCATATTGGACAGCATACACTAGAGGCCCAGGAAACAATGCAAATATCCTTTGGAAGGATCCTGCGCAATCACTGCACACACACACACACACACACACACACACACACATTTTAGAGATAGAGTCTTCTCTGTCTTCCAGGCTGGAATGCAGTGGTGCTATTATGGTTCACTGTAGCCTCGACCTCCTGGGCTCAAGTGATCCTCCTGCCTCAGCCTCCCAAGTAGTTGGGACCATAGGCATGTGCCACTGGGCCTGGCTAATTTGTATATATACATATATATGTATATTTAGACATGGGGTCTCACTGTGTTGTCCAGGCTGGTCTTAAACTCCTGGCCTCAAGAAATCCTCCCACCTCAGCCTCCCAAAGTGCTGAGATTACAGGTGTGAGCCACCACACCCAGCTTCACTGCTCACATATAATGATCCGACAACTCTGTCTCCTTGGAGGTCAGGGTGAACAGGGCCCTCAGAAAATAAGATGTGGAATTATTAATTATTGATTACAGCAGAGAAAAGCCAAGGCCCGGCCAAAAAGAGCAGGTTCATGGAGGGTTGCTGCCACCCCCAACTCTGGGCAAGAGTCCCCCACACTGGGAGCTCTCCACCTGCTCTGTGGTATAAGGCAGCAGGCTAAGGGGCTGCAAGGGGTACATGCGGGGCTGAGGTCCCCTGGTGAAAGGATGTTTCAGAAGGGGGAAGTGAGAAGGGGAGTCGCAGGGTTCTACAGAGAAACAAGGAGTGCCACACGCATGTGCCATCCCCATGAAGCAGAGGCCTCCTCTGGCTGACGTCCCTGTCAGCCATAATCGCACCTAGAGCACCTGTCTCCCAAGGAACATTCCACAGCAGCTGAAGAGAGATGTTAGCTCATGCCAGGCCAACCATGCAAGTGGAATCTTTCAGACAGTCCTTCCAAATGGGGGTCCCAGGAAAAGATCAGCAGTTCTTAATATAGAACGCCTCCTCATGCAGATCAAAGGAATGCAAAGTCCTGGTGAGTCTCCAAGGGACTGAGTTCTTAAGAATGTAATTATGGATTGGAAGAAGATAAGTCCCTAGAGTCCAAAAGTTAGTTGTCAAATTGTAAGTGCCGAGAGAGAGAGAAGAAAGAAAGGAATCCTAGCTAGATTGGACTATTTGACATGGTGGGATGGAAGTGGTTTAACAGCTGCTTTGCTGGATTTTCTAGCACTCCTTGAAATACAGGTTCCTTGATAAGTAGTGTGTATTTGGAAGAGTTTCTCTTTCTGCAAAAGCATTACTTAAACCCTGTATTACACACACACACACACATAAAAATATGTACTCCCCAAATTTTTGGAATCAATGGCACCTAACAGTGTTGAATAAATCAGTCAAAGAAATATGCTTAAATTTGGTAATAAATGAGTCTTATGGCAGGAGGGAGATGTACAGCAATCCTAATTGACTATGATAATACAACTCATGCTGTTAAATTGTTCTAGAGAGGGCACAACAGCATGAGGTACTTGCAGTTCTTCCGGCAGCCTTCAAACCTGCTGTAACAGGCTATGGGCAGATAATACCCCAGCAGCAGAGCATGAAGACTAAGCTGAATAGTACATGTCCACCTAACAGAGCTTACCCCAAGTGAAAGGGCTTTATTAAAAAGAGCAAGGGATGTGCCTGATAGGCTCTGGGGGTGGCTATATTCACAGTAGGGAAAGAGGGATTACGTTTTGAGATGAGAAATGATTTCCACCCCCTCACCACACAAGCCCTGCAGGAAATCCCATCCTAGCCAAACCCTCCACTGGGAGAAACCAGCTGAGATATCTTGCCCACTGCCTCTTTCTGCAAGACTCCACATGTCACACAGGCTAGATTTACTCCACCCAGTGGAGCCAGGGCAGGACCAGAAGGGGGAAAGCAGAGGAGTGAACTAGAGACTAGGCAATGGCTTTGCCTGTCTGTTTGTTGCTTATTTTTAATGATTGTTTAAAGCCCATCCATGAAAAAATACTGACAGTATTTCTTCAGTTAAGAAATCATCATGAACTGCTCTCTTATCTAAAGAACTTTGAAAGTAGAAGCTCTAAAGCTCAACTTTCTGCCACAGGCTGCCTGCCATTGGCCACACCACAGGCTCCAGCTCCAGAAACACACAGAAGCAGAGAGGGCAAGATTTGAACACCCCTTAGAGATGGATGAACCAACCCCACCAGCTCAGACTCCTCCCCATCCTATAGCCAGTTGGGGGCAGTCACACAGCCAGTTGGAGACAGTCTTGCGTCAATGCTGGGGAAACCAGAAGTTATAGGTTTTAATTTCTTAGGCAGACCTCATTTGTTCACATCTAAGTCTCCATCTTATTTAATGAAAAGGCTTGGGAAATCCAAAATGGTTGGCCAGCCCTTACTTTTCTTGGGAAAGGTAAGAGTGAGCTGGTTAATCGTTAAGTCCTGGTATAATCACAGATCCAGGTAGGGCAAAGGTCTTTTAAGATTAAACAGATTTAACTATGCAAATTCCATTACCTTCATAATAAAACCCTCTCTTTGTTTATTGATAGTTAATGGGAGGACACCAGACATAAATACAAAGTTTAACCACGTAAATAAGCAAACCATGTTTACTATAGGAAATTGTGTTTGTTCCCTTAAGTCATAAAATTTTTATTTAGGAAATTGAATTTGTTCCTTTAAGTTGTAAAATGAGCTCACTAGCTTTGAATTAATTTAATCCACCACTCCGCACAGTGTGTAGATCTTACTCGTCAGAAAATCTCACATTCCTGGGCTTCCTCTTCTCAGGCTTGTTGGAAGCTAGTAAATCAACTGTCACTCTAGTAGATTTAAATCCAAACATATAAAATTTTCATTTTTCCCTAATGGAGTTTAATTCGTTTTTGACTTAAACTTTTTTTTTTTTTTTTTTTTTTTTTGAGACGGAGTCTCACTCTGTCACTAGACTGGAGTGCAGTGGTGCGATCTCAGCTCACTGCAAGCTCCGCCTCCCAGGTTCACGCCATTCTCCTGGCTCAACCTCCCAAGTAGCTGGGACTACAGGCATGTGCCACCACGCCCAGCTAATTTTTGTATTTTTAGTAGAGACAGGGTTTCCCCATGTTGGCCAGGATGATCTCCATCTCTTGACCTCGTGATCCGCCCGCCTCGGCCTCCCAAAGTGCTGGGATTACAGGTGTAAGCCACCACGCCCAGGCTACTTAAATTTGATCTTACTATTAGAGTAACTTAAAGGAAAAGAGTCAGGTTTTCCACAACTTCTGAATGTTATTCTTTCTATCATACCAAAAAATTTGGATATAACTAAATTGTACAAAATAGATAGGTATTAAACTTGTAAACTGAATCCTATTTGACATGTAATGGGTACTTAGTATCTGGAACAAACAGCCTTATGTAAAACAATGTATCTACCTAATCTTATTGCATTTATATTTTTAAGATATTTATGCATAGTGATTACTTGGTGCTTTTATTTTTTATTTTTATTTATACTATTTATTTATGTTATTTTATTGTTTATTATTATTTATTTTAAATTAAAATCTGTGGCACCTGGCCACAAGTACACTGGGCACAGTGGCTCACGCCTATAATCCTAGTACTTTGGGAGGCCAAGACGGGCAGATCGCTTGAGGTCAGGAGTTCAAGACCAGCCTGGCCAACACCTCGTCTCTACTAAAAATACAAAAATTAGCAGGCATGGTGGCATGTGCCTGTAATCCCAGCCACTTGGGAGGCTGAGGAAGGCGAATTGCTTGGACATGGGAGGCGGAGTTTGCGGTGAGCCGAGATAGCGCCACTGAACTCCAGCCTGGGCAGCAGAGTGAGACTCTATCTCAAATAAATAAATAAATTGAGATCTGTGTTAACATCTTATTTCATTCCCTCCATCCTCCACCTTGTATAAATAGGCTCCAATCATGAGTGGCTACCATGTAAACAGGAACACTCCATTTGGGAGTAATGGTCCACAGTTTACATGGACTGTCTCATCTGATCATCAGAGTAACTTGTGCTGTGGGTTTTACTTCCACTTGACAAATGAAGACCCCAAGGCTCTGAGAAGTTATGTGACTTGCTCAAGATAACCAGCTAGTAAATGGTAGAGTCAGACTATGAAGCCGGGTCTTCTGATACCAAATGTAGTGTCCTTTCAGCCCGCATGATGTCACATTTGAGAATTGAGCTTCTCTCCTCTTCCAGCGGCTGGTTATATCTGCTGATGCAGTCAGGCAGGTTGAAAAGCTTTGGATTTCTGATTGCATTTTTGCTGTGGCAGAGGCATGTGCCTCTAGCAGTGTCGCTTAGGAAATGACATTTTTAACTCTCTGATCCGCATTTCTGAAAAACATTTCCTTCTTGCAGGGAGACATTTGGGCCATTACCTGGTTAACATTTGCAAACTGCTGTAGGAAATTCATCTGCTTGAAAGGAACATGATTAATAGCATCACCCTTGGAAAAAGAAGGTGGGGTGTTAATTATTAACAAGAGCTTGCTTAAAAGATACAATACAGAATTCTTAACAGAGCTGTTGGGAATATTAGGATGGAATGAACAGGGCCTATTGAAACCATCTCTAGAGCATAAAAATGCACTGCTCCCGCTCTGAGCAATCACAGCACCCCAAAGGGCCAAGTGGGAAAGAACCACTTGCTATTCTCATTGCTATGATTCTTATCTGTATTAAAATTCCAAAACCTATCAGGTGACAGATTCCTACTTGGTCAAAATGCCAGCATTTGCAACTCGAAGAATTCAACCAATCTTTACTGAACACCCATGTCAGGCAAGGCTCAAAGCCACATTCTTGGAGAACTAATAAAGGATACGGAGGCTACCTCCAGGACTGGTGGATCAGGGTAATGCTCAAATTACCAATGGACCTGTCCGAAGACCTGGGCAGCTTCAAGAAGAGAAGAAATAATGTCTGGAGAGTTTGTTAGGAATGAGGAACAAAAATAACATTTCCTGAGCACCTTCTATGTACCAAGCACTCTGCCAAGTGCTCAGTGTGACTTAATTGAATCTTTGCAGCCCAGCAATTCTATACATTGGGTTATTGTCTCCATTTCACATATCAGCACACTGAGGCTTGGTGCGCTGACTTGCCCACACTTGGCTAAATGGCAGAGCCAGGCTGCATTCTCCCAGCAGCTCTGCTCTACCTCTGAAGAAGAGGGCATTTGGAGTCAGTCCAGGGAATGGCTGATAGAACCAAGGAACTGGAAAGTATTCCAGACAGTAGGAATCGAGGAAGCATCATGGGAAATTCTAGGTTGGTGTTTATTATAAGGAATCTTACAAGTCTGGCTTGGGAGCCTTAACTCCCAAGTGCTTAACTTGGTAAATAATAGGTGCCTTTGCATATCAAATCATCCCTCCTCAGTAAATTAGGACGTGTTGGCTTTATCTAGAACCCAGGGTTTTCCTGAAACCATTTAACATGTAAATAAAGGAACAAAATATTTACTCTACTGTGGTCAGACAAAATTAATGTAAGTTCAGTAACATAAATAAAATGATAATCAATCATAAGTCATTTTATTTGTCATCAAGTTATATTATCAACAGGTTATTGTCATCAACAGATTAAAACAAAATGTCTCAAAAAGACAAAGGCAAACACATACTATTGAGAGTAAACAATGACCATCCCAGGCTTTCCAAAGCATATATATCACTTACACTCATGGACTTTTTTTTCATTTTAAAAGGGCACTTTGCATGTGTTTTATAACTATGAAAGTAATACATGCTCATTGCAGCAAACTTAGAAAATGCAGAAATGCACAAATATCTGTCTTCTGTACAACACTAACTGCTAGCTACCCTACACAGCTGTTGTTTCTCGCTTTCAAAATATTCTAGTGCTTTTTTATAACGTGTGAAGCGTTCCCCCAATTAAGTGGTCTATTAACTGGAAGTTCACAGGCTTCTGCTCTCATTCAGTAGCAGAATTGGTCACACCTGTTAGATTCTCAGCCTCCTCCTTTGTCATTTTCTCTCCTCTCTCTCCACCACTTCCCTCTCCCCTTTAAGAAAGACCTATCTCAGCCAGGAGCGGTGGCTCACGCCTGTAATCCCAGCACTTTGGGAGACCAAGGTGAGCAGATCACTTGAGGTCAGGAGTTTGAGACCAGCCTGGCCAACATGGTGAAACCCCGTCTCTACTAAAAACACAAAAATTAGCCAGCCATGGTGGCAGACACCTGTAATCCCAGCTACTCAGGAGGCTGAGACAGGAGAATCGCTTGAACCCAGGAGGTGGAGGTTGCAGTGAGCCGAGATCGTGTCATTGCACTCCAGCCTGGGTGACAGAGTGAGGCTCCATCTCAAAAATAAAAATAAAGAAAGAAAGACCTATCTCATGAGCACCAGAGACACAGGGGACCAAGCAAAGCTCTACCCTGGGCACTTAGCATGAGGGTCGGGGCACTTGAACATTCCTTTTTTCTTTCTTTCATTCAACTGCTCAATAAGGTTCAAAATTAATGTTCAAAATTAAGAAATGTCAAAACATTACCTTTGGGTTGGCATTCAGATAAACGTGGGGAAGGGGAAACTTGAAATGCACAAGCATAAAAGTAACCTGTACATTGGTTATAAGGAATGAAATTGGTGACCCTCATTTGTCAAAATGGGCTCTTCCCAGTAAGGAATGACAGCTTCAGATGACTTTCTGACATTTTTCCCCCTAATCAACATTCATTTACAGAGTACTTTTGCAGTCACCGGGGAGATACAATGATGTACAAGATACAGCCGTGCCTTCTGTAGTTTCAATCTAACAGGATAAAAAAAAAAAACATAAAGCCATATACAAAAAAAACTTTTCAGATAAGATATAAGTGGTATAATATTGCTAGAATGTTCTGGGAATTCAGAGACTTGAGCTCTCCCCTGATTGGGGGGATCAGGACTTTGACCTAGGCGTTGGAGTACAGATAAGAGATACACGTGAAATGTGTGTGTGTGTGTGCATGTGAGTCCAGGTGGGTGTGTACAGGTGAGCAGGGAGGGGACTCAACACAGAAACAGCAGACTGAGCAAAGGTGAGGGGGTATAGGAGAACAAGACATGTTGAGAGAAGAGAAAGGACCCAAACTTGGCTGAAGCAAAGAGAGTAACAGAAGAAAAGGAAGGTTGAAAGCCTGAAATGGCAGACTGGACATTGGACTTTATTCCCTCTACAATTTGGAATCATTTAGTCATTCAGCAAATGTTCCTTAATCACATGTCCAGGCTCTGTGGTAGGTATGGTGAGAAACAGAAACAAACAAACAAAAAAACATAGTCCCTTGCTCTTGCCACCAAATTTCATGATAACATAAATTTCTGGAAATAGAATTTAAACTCAAAGAGGACTTATGAAGAGCAAAACAAAATTAGCCAAGACAACAGTTAATAATAAGGAATCTTCTCTGGTTACTTATTGCAGTGTGACAAATTATCCCAAAGGTTAATGACTTAAAACAACAATCATTTGATTCTTTGTTCATGCTTCTGCAACTGACACAGGCTTGATGGAGACGCTCGTCTCTTTTCCGTATGGTGTCAGCTGGAGTAGCTTCAACAGCTCGGGTCTGGCTGGAAGGGACAACTTGTGTCATGTGTCCGGGCCTCAGACTCTGCTGTGGGTTGGGTGTCTCCGTTCTCCTTCACATGGTGATCTCAGGCACTCTCATTTGTTCCTGGTAGTTCAACTCCTTATGTGGCAGCTGGCTTCCCCCACAATTCAAATGAGGAAACTGCCAGGGTTTCTATGCCCGGCACAGTGCCATTTATCACAATCTCCTGATTAAAGCAAGTCACAAAGGCAGCCCAGATTCAAACAGAAGGGACTAAATAAGGACATGAGTATCAGGAGGCATGACTCATTGGGGGCCACCAAAATAAAAGCCTACCATTGAATCTTAAAGTCAAATAATCCAACCGCATCTTCCACAATTTTAACCGACAGAGGGACATTAACTGCATAGGTTTTTCTACTCCAGAGCACGTAACCCCACCCATCTCACCCTATCCCCACCTTTTTGAATGCCAGCCACATGCAGCCATTTCTCAGACCACTCACTGATCACTTAATGGAACTGCATCAAGTTTAAACCAACCTTGCAACAAAATTTCAAAGAGGCCAGCATCCGGGGAGTGGGTGCTGGGGAGGGGCAGGGGGCTTACAGCTCAGAACCACCCATTTGCTCGTGAGCCTGTGTCCCTCCTAAAATCTCTTGCTGTCATGTTCTTCAGATTCAAAACAGGAAGGAAGAAAATCCATTCCTGCCTGGCCCTTGCCACTCTGTCTGCCATCTCCCACATCCTCATCTCGCCTAGGGCTCTCCTCATCCCCGCATCTGTGTCACACCACCCTGTCCCTGGGAGCTACAGCAGAAAATTGAGTTCCTCTTTCTCAGAATGCCATTTAAGATCCAGCTATAGCTTTTATAATCTCCTGTGTTTTAAATTGTCTTGAACAAAACGCTCCGGGTGTGGCCTGGATACTGAATTCAGGGGTGGTACCAGAGTTTCTATAGAAGCTTGGGATGCAATCTGGTTAGAGGGAGGGTGAGAGGGACTTAGAGATTTTTCTTGTAATTTTTATGAGTGATGTGACTCCTTGGATAACTAGGATTGATCACCAAAATAATTGACATTAATAGCCAAAAAGTAATTAATAAAAACACTCAGCTCACATAAATTAATAAAAATGTATACTTAGTACATATAAAATCAAAAGTTAACTGGGCTTAGTAGAGGAGCAGAAGCAGAGATGTTTGCATTTGCTTTGTTTTTAACATTTCTAACCATCCATCAGTTATTCCATGGAAAGGCAGGATGGCATGATTATTGAGTATGGGCTCAAGAAGTCAGACCGTACATGTTTGAATTCCAGCTCCACTGTTTACTGAGTTATCTGGGGCAAGTTACCTAATTTCCCTATGTGTTAGCTTTCTCATCTATAAAATGAGAACAATAATAGTACTTACTATCTCAGGGTTGTCGCAAGTATTAAATAGAACTTACAAAAAGCACTTTGACTGTGCCCACTGAATTGTAAGCACTCGGTGTTACCTACTATTGTTATCCCATAAGTTATCATGAGCCTGCGGATTTTCAACACATGCTTTCTAGATTTTTTTCTCTCTATTAATTCTTGTTTAGGATGATCTTGAAAGCAATGACTGTCTAAAATTATGAGAAGCCAAAGATGCCCCTGCAAGCCACCTTCTTGGTGTCTTGGCCAACTTTAAATAAATCTTGGCAAGAAAAGGTATCAATAGCAAAGTATCAATAGCAAATACACTAAAAAAAAAAACAAAACAACAACAACAAAAAAACAAAAAAACGCTTAAGGTAACAAGTATTCTCCTAAGCCTCAGAAATTGAGTATTAAAAATAAAAGCTAGGTGACAGAGATGAACTTAAGAAAGAAAAAGCTGAGAAATAAGCACTGAATCTATATACACTTGGAAATGTTTTAAAGAAATTGTGTGCCTGCTCATCAAATTTGTATGGGGAGGAAATGAAATAAGTGAAAGCAGTCTAGAATTTTACTTTAGATAAAATCATACAATTCCATGTATTATTTTTGCCTTTGATTGCTCTCCCAGCACCCTCTTTTCCATTACAATCCCAAGAGGCAAGCAGTGAGAAGAGGCATCCAGTGAGATAAAACAGGGGAACATGATGGCTCAGCAATGCACTCATACAGAACCATTTCCCTGCTGCTCTGCGCTTACAGAATTTTATTTGCGTAGAAGAACTGCAGGATCTCTGGATGATAGTGGCTCTGAAAGAAATTAGCAAAGGTACGCGTGAGGGCGGGATTCAACAAACTTCCTTGACAATGTAACTAGTAGGCAGTGATCAGTGCAGGGCATGTGGATAAGCAGGAGAGGTGGAGGCATCATCTGTATCCAGCTAGTGACCTGAATTGGAACTGCCGATATATCTTGTGCTTGATCCTCTAGGCGTTTTGCCATTTACATTGTATGATGGGTCAATTACAATCAAAACACAGTTGGCTTGGCCGGGCATGCTGGCTCATGCCTGTAATCCCAGTACTTTGGGAGGCTGAGGCAGGCAGATCACTTGAGATCAGGAGTTCAAGACCAGCCTGGGCAACGTGGTGAAACCCCATCTCTACTAAAAATACAAAAATTAGCCGGGTGTGGTGGTGCACGCCTGTAATCTCAGCTACTCAGGAAGCTGAGGCACGAGAATCACTTGAACCTGGGAGATGAAGGCTGCAGTGAGCCGAGATGGTGCCACTGCACTTGCTCTTCTCAGAAAAAAAAGAAAAAATAAAAAAATAAACATAGTTGGCCTGAGTCGTTTTAAGGGGGGTAACTCTTTCTTGTGCTTGGCCACCTTCCGTGTTAACCACCAGCAGGGCAGGGACCGGAAAAGAATTCTCTCCTACCCTGGCTCACTCACCAGCTGCCGGTAGAGCTTAGTGTTCCTTTGATCTTCTTCACTCTGGAAGCTGTATTCCTCCTTTAGTTTCAGATATGGAGAACAGGCTCGAAACGTTGTTTTGCAAGCCTGAGAAAAATAATATTACTATTTTATTTATTAGAGAGTTCCATAATCCCAAGCAAGGAAAAGTATCCTAGAGGATTGCACCCAATCTGTGGTCAGAGGCCCACTGAAAGTGTGAAAGTAACTTCCAGGTAGTTTCAAAATTTGAATCTTAAAGGATGTATGCTTATAAAATGGCCATGTCTATAATTTGGGGACTGGTGGGAAGGGCGTAGCTTTACAGTTTAGCACAGCCTTTGTTATTATCCCATCAAAAGTAGTACTGGATTCCTAAATTTAATCTCTCTCTCAGTAACTTAAAGAAGGCAAGTGGTTTGGTAGAAAGCTTTGCTCCCAATTGTTTTGAAACGTTCACCAAGTCCCACTCCAAAGCAGGCCTGAAGTTGATCCAACCTTGTTGGGATACAATTTTCTCCAAGAATAAAACAAAACTACCAGAAGAAATTAATAAGTCATGGGTGGAGCCCAGCAAGATGGCTCACGCCTATAATCCCAACACCTTGGGAGGCTGAGGTGGGTGGATCACCTGAGGTCAGGAGTTCAAGACCAGCCTGGCCAACATGGTGAAATCCCATCTCTACTTAAAATACAAAAAATTAGCAGGGCGTGGTTGTGGGCACCTGTAATCCCAGCTACTCAGGAGGTTGAGGCAGGAGAATTGCTTGAACCCCAGAGGCAGAAGTTGTAGTGAGCCGAGATCACACCACTGCACTCCAGCCTGGGCAACGAGAGCAAAACTGTCTCAAAAAAAAAAAAAAAAGAAAGAAAGAACGAAGGAAGAAAGGAAGGAAGGAAAGAAGGAAGGAAGGAAGGAAAGAAAAGAGAAAAGAAAAGAAGCCATGGGTGGAAATCTATACCAGCCACAATGACAAAAGCTAATTGGGCATGAATAAATATCCTCATTATGTGGGCTGCTGCACCATTGATTAAACCTGTGCCTCTCTGCCCTCAACCCCATTACCCTGAGCTTATCTTGCATTGACAGGTGCTGGGCTTGGGCAGGTGGGGCAGATGGAAACCAACACTCTTGCTCAAAGAGAGATTACACACCAAAGAGGCACCTTGTCAAGGATGCACACAGAAACGCTGCTAAATATCTACAGCAGTGCTGGCAGGAACCCTAGGGTCTGGCGTCTCAACTCGCAACTCCCTTTATGAATAGCACGGAGATGTCACTCTGTTGGTTGCAGAGTCAAGGTCTTACCTTGGCAACCTGGGGATTTCTGTCCTGTAAATGGATCAGGAGGGAATCTCGTGTCTGTTTAACCTGACTGGTGAAAAATTTTTTCCATTTCCTCCCGGCAAAGGCAGCCAATTGCCCAAACAAAACAAAGGCCGAGTATCTCAGACTGTCGTTCTCCTGCGGTCCCCATCAACAAAACAATAAGAAAGCCAGATCATTACCAAAAGGCAACTGCATCTGAACACATCACAGCCATCGGTCAGAACACATCACAGCCGTCAATCAGAACACATCACAGCCATCGATCTTGACTGTACATTACAGGGTGGGTGGTGAGATCTGGTCTAAAGCACTTAGCTGGGTGGGTGGGGGTGGCTTGAAGAGGGCCCAAAGGCTTCAATGAACCTCTTCTCCAGCAGACGAGAGGACTAGCCTGGGAAATCACTGGTGCTACTCCCACCTTCCCAGATTTTTTGTTCGTTATTTCATGTTTTGGAGATAGAATACATTTATAAACTTCCCAAAATTCAAAATAACCAAAAAGCTTTACAGGAAAAGTAGGTCTACTTCCTACTCCTCTCCATCAGCCACCAAATTTTCCTCCCCACAAGCTAATAAAGTTATGTTTTGTGTGTATCTCTCCAAAAAATAAAGAAGAAAGATGTATATCACATAATCCTTTCCCTCTTTTTTACATAATGGAAGCACATGCCACTGTTGTTGTGCACCTTGAGTTTTCATCAGTCTGAGAGCTCTTTCTACGTCAATACATAAAAGAGTTTTCATTTTTCTTTTTCTTTTCTTTTTTCTCTTTTTCTTTTCTGCACCAAAATTCATTCAACCAGTTCCCTGTTTATTACTCCAGCATTTTTGCCAAGTCTCTTCTCTTTGCTTTTGGTCTGAGTTTCTCCTATCTGCAGTGGATATAATAATCATGTTTCTTCCCCCAACACCCTCCCACCTCTCCCTGCTTCCAGTCTGATTGGTTGGTTTGTCCCTGAGTGCATTTCAGTGGACTCTGCCCTCTCTTTCTTTCCAAGGTGAGCTGTTTGGTCCAAGTATTACATTTCCAGGTGAGGAGACCAAGGCCCAAGGCACTTAAGGAACTTGCCCAAAATCTCACTGTCAGGTAACAGAGCCAGTATAGTAACCTAAACACCTGACTCGTGGTGCACGGGTTTTTATATCAGTGTTTTGTAGTCTAAGTCCTCCTCCAGGTAAACCAGAGGGAGGAGGGCTGGGGTGGGCCTTCACAGCGGGGAAGAAGCACCAAGAACTGGGGGTCACAGAGACCCAGCAAGACTGAGGAACACTAATCATATTGTGAAGTATCTTTAAAAAATTTAGCACATGATGCATACAGAAATTGTCTTAGGGTTTTTGTGTTTTTTTTGTTGTTTTTGTTTTTGTTTTAGAGACAACATCTTGCTACATTGCCCAGGCTGGCCTCCAACTCCTGTGCTCAAGTGACCCTCATGCCTCAGCCTCCTAAGTAGCTGGGATTACAGGCACACACCACCATGCCTGGCTTAGGGTTGTATTATCTTCATGGCTCTATTAGTGAGTGTTTGTGTGTGTGTGTGTGTGTAGTGTGTGTGTGTGTGTGTGTGTGTGTTTAACTAATTTTAATGGAGAATGTACCCCATTCAAAGCCATACCCTAATGCTTTAAGATGTACAGACACGTAAGACAGATGCTCGCCCCCCTAGGAGTCTGACAACCATCTAACTGGGAACACACGCACGGGTGAGCTTCATGGTCTCAGATAGTGAAGAGTGCTATCTGTAATGGAGATGTAAACTGTCAGCAAACAGCTCTGCATAAGAATTTCTGTGTTTCTACATGGCCAGTGATTTCTGCTCAAAAATTCCAGGCAACCAGGGTTTAAAAAAATGGTTGAAGGCCAGACACATGTCTCATGCCTGAAATCCCAGCCCTTTGGGAGGCTGAGACAGGAGAATCGCTTGAGCCCGGTCAGAGACCAGCCTGGGCAACATAGCAAGACCCTATCTCTACAAAAACTACGAAAATTAGCCAGGCATAGTGGCATGCACTTGTGGTCCCAGCCACTCAGGAGGCTGAGGTGGGAGGATCAGTTGAGCCTGGGAGGTTGAGGCTGCAGTGAGCTGTGTTCCTGCCACTGCACTCCAGCCTGGGCAATACAGCGAGACCCTGTCTCAAAAAAAAAAAAAAAAAAAGTGGTTAAATGACAAACAAATCCTTGAAGTTCAGATGGCACCTCCAAGAGATTTAGAGCCATCTCCCCGGAGACATCTGCTTACACTTCAGGGTGGTAAGTAGGGACCTTCGCCCGCTCCCTCCCCAGAGAGGACTGGCTTACATTCAAGAGCAAAAATCCCTCTGTGTCTCTGGAGCAGGTGAGACACATGTGCCCAGCTCCCATATGAGCTCCAAGTTACATAAGGTCAAGGCCTCTTCTCCCCTTCTGTCCTGCTGACACATCTGGCTCTCGCCACGTGGCTCCAGAGAGAATTAGGGCGTGGGGAGATGCAAATCTCTCTGGGAGTAAATAAAAGGTCTGTTCGCTGTTCTGTAGGTCTTGTCTTTCAGGGACAGAATAACTGGCAGGCTAACTTGTTAGCTTGCAGTCAGTGTCTCTGACTCTTCTCAGTTTCGGGCTGAACGATGTGCCGGTGCACTTTTTGCTTAGCCTGATTTGTCATCTGGTAGTTAAGTGTAGCCCTATAGTCAGAGGAGCTGGTGGCATGTCCACTTCCTGGCTCTGTGAATTTGGGCAAGTTCTAACCTTTCTGTGCTTTGGTTTCCTTGTCTACAAAGTGAAGATAATTACAGTGCCCATCTCACAGGGTTATTGGGAAGATTATATGAGATGATTCATGTAAATTGCCTAGCACTGTGCCTGGCACACAGTGAGGGCTCACTAGACACTAATCATTGCTATTGCCACATTTATAAGACAGCATTGACTACATGTTAGTCAATCAGTGTACATCATCATCAGTGTACATCATCATCAGTGTAAATATACCCACTTCTCTGTTAAGATGAAAACTCACCAGGCACAGTGGCTTACACCTGTAATCCTAACACTTTGGGAGGCCAAGGCAGGTGGGTCATTTGAGCCCAGGAGTTTGAGACTAGCCTGGGCAATATAGTGAAAACCCATCTTTACCAAAAATACAAAAATTAGCCAGCTGCGGTGGCATGTGCCTATAGTCCCAGCTACTTGGGAGGCTGAGGTGGGAGGATCAATTGAGCCCAGAAGGTGGAGGTTGCAGTGAGCCGAGATCACACCATTGCACTCCAGCCTGGGTGACAGAGTGAGACCCTGTCTCAAACAGACAAAAAAACCCTTGAGGGTTAGAGATAAAATTCTATACATCTTTACATGTCCTCCCAACCCCTAGCACAGTACTAGTCTCTCAACAAGATGTGGTAATAAATAAGTGAATACTAGAGACCTTGTTCCCACAGCAACGAACCACCTACAGCTCACATTTCTTTCTTTCTTTCTTTCTTTTTTTATTTGAGAGGGAGTCTTGCTCTATTGCCAGGCTGGAGTGCAGTGGCGTGATCTCGGCTCACTGCAACCTCCACCTCCCAAGTTCAAGTGATTCTCCTGCCTCAGCCTCCCGACTAGCTGGGACTACAGGCGTGCACCACCATGCCCAGCTAGTTCTTTGTATTTTAGTAAAGATAGGGTTTCACCATGTTGGCCAGGATGGTCTCGATCTCCTGACCTCGTGATCCACCCGCCTCGGCCTCCCAAAGTGCTGAGATTACAGGCATGAGCCACCGCACCCGGCCCCACAGTCATATTTCTAAGCCCATTTTGATTTCAATAACCCAGAATTTTTCTGATTTACTTACATCATCTAATAAAGTCCTGGTCTGAAGGGTGATATCTATGAAGAAGGAACCCAAACCTTTCCCCTGGATCTTGCCCAGAACGACGGTCAGAGTCTTCATACTCTCATGGATGACTTCCAAATTCACAGGGTCATACAGTCCATACACCAGCAGGTCGAGGACAATTTTCTTATGCTTTCTCACCTGTCACCAAGGTTTGAAAAGCATTAATAGCACAGGAACTGCTCCCCATAGGTTGAAAAGCAACCCCACATCTAAGCTACTAATAACCTAGGACTTGAACTAACACACCAGGGCTTTTTTCAAGATCTGCACAACTCTCATTAAAATACAAATGCTTCCATTAACCCAACCCAAGAGCCCAACTCAGCCTAGGAAGGAAAACAGAAAGAGCAATCTGGAGTGTGGCATGTGGGTGGGTGAGGCTCGGTGGGGCTCTTCAAATAGGGCAGCAGACCTGGGTGATCTCAGGGCCTGGGGAGAACTAGGTACCTTTATAGTGGGGAGGAGACAAAATGGACACTGAAGTTGGCGGATGGTAAAGGAGGAGGTGGGAAAAACATCTTTTATGAAACAAACATTAAATTACTAGAAAAAAATATCACTTAAATTCACCAGGAAGGGTAACAGCTGTGAGTTTATCCTTCCTGCAGCTCTGTCTCTCACAGCTGATATTGCTGAGGTGTCATGAGCCTAAGATGACCCTGAATGAGTGACACCCTGAATGAGTCTCCTCCCCTTGAGTGCAGAAGGAACCTGTGACTCGCTTCCAGCCTACAGACATGACTTTACATTGCATAAGACTCTATCTTTTTTTTTTTTTTTTTGAAATGGAGTCTCGCTCTGTCGCTCAGGCTGGAGTGCCTGGTGTGATCTCTGCTCAAGCCTCAGCCTCCCGAGTAGCTGAGATTGCAGGCATATGCCACCATGCCTGGCTAATTTTTTGTATTTTTACAAAAATATAAAAGAAATGGGGTTTCACCGTGTTGGCCAGGCTAGTCTTGAACTCCTGACCTCAAGTGGTCCACCCACCTTGGCCTCCCAAAGTGCTGGGACTGCAGGCGTGAACCACTACGGCCCAGCCCATAAGACTCTATCTTAGCAGACAGGAGGAGGCGACACCCTCCTGCTGGCCTGGAGGAAGTGAGCTGCCTGCTGTGAGAGAGTGGCCTCTAGGCATCGAAAGTGGGCCCTGGTATACAGCAGGCAAAAAAACAGAAACCTCTGTCCCACAATGGGAAGTAACTGAATTCTGCCAACAACCATGTAAGCGAACCCTGAGCTTCAGGAAGGAATGCAGTCTGGCAGACACTTGATTGCAGCCTGGTGAGATCCTGAGCAGATGACCCAGCTGAGCTGCACCTGTACTCCTGACCTGCGAAAACCCGAGATAATCAACACGTGTTGCTGTAAGCTGCTAAGTGTGCGGTGGTTTGTTCCGGGGTGATAGATAACTAATACAACAGACACCATACTCCAGCCCTGGGAGTCTCCACACCAAGGTGGTTGGAGAGGCTTGGGGAGCCGGCTGAGCCCCACGCTCCTTCCCTACCTTGTCAGGGGCTTCATAGGCCATGGTTCCCAAGTTTCTCATTGCCATGTGACGCTTTTTAGCACTGGGGTCCCGAGCTCTTTCTGCCAAGATGAAAAACACATTCTTCAGAGGCTCCCGCTTCTGGAACCTCAGTTTCCAAGAGACCTGGGTGATGGGTCAAAAATGTATTAATTTGGGAGTGTTCAGAGTCATACCAATCCCAACCCCAATCCCTCCCTCTAAAGAAAATCCCGTGATTGCCTGCTCAATTTTACCCCTTCTTTCTCCTACTAAAGACGGCTGGGTTTTGTTGGAAATGTACTCATTTGGTCTACATAACGAAGAAATTGATGGAGAAAGAGGGCAATAAAGATAGTGCAGGCTGGTGTTGAGGTAGGTTTAGGAGATTAAGGGGAGAGGCTCTAGAGCAGCTATGGGTGTGATAGAAGTTGAAAAAAAGAGGACTTGATCAGTGTTAATGTGATGTGGAAATAGGGATCCGTTTCACAGGGAAAGGTGTGCCGTTACTCCTCAAAGAGCTCCCTTTACCCCTTCTTCTCCAGCTCTTTCCCATTTTTCTGCTCTCCTTTGTAGCCAAATGCCTTGAAAGACATCTATACTTGTTTTCTCCCGTTTGTCTCCTCCCATTGCCTCTTGAACCCTCTGCTATCAGGCTAATGTCCCCTCACCCCTACCCTGCCAAATGACTAATTCCAAGGGTCAGTTCTCAGTAGTCACCTTACTCAACCTCTCAATAGCACTTGACACAATTAGCAAAGCATATCTGCAAACATCTAGTACACATCTACAAACATTTCAGCACTGATCTAGTACACATCTACAAACATTTCAGGATTAATCTAGTACACATCTACAAACATTTCAGGATTAATCTAGTACACATCTACAAACATTTCAGGATTAATCTAGTACACATCTACAAACATTTCAGCACTGATCTAGTACACATCTACAAACATTTCAGCACTGATCTAGTACACATCTACAAACATTTCAGCACTGATGTAGTACACATCTACAAACATTTCAGGGCACTTAAAGGATGTCCCAACTCCAGAATGCATGCATCTGAGCATGCAGTTAAGAACAGGAAGAGAAATGCATGAATAATGCAAATTGGGGAACACTGTGTGTCTGATGCAGACACCTGTACTTTAAGAACTAAACTCTATCATGCCTGTAATCCCAGCACTTTGGGAGCCGAGGCAGGCGGATCGCCTGAGGTCAGGAGTTAGAGACTAGCCTGGCCAACATGGCGAAACCCTGAAACCCCGTCTCTATAAAAATACAAAAAATTAGCTGGGCGTGGTGGTGAATGCCTGTGATCCCAGCTACTTGGGAGGCTGAGGCAGGGAGAATTGCTTGAATCTGGGAGGCGAAAGTTGCAGTGACCTGAGATCACGCCATTGCACTCCAGCCTGGGCAACAGAGCGACACTCTGTCTCAAAAACAAACAAACAAACAAACACAAACACTAAACTCTAAGTAATTGCAGGGCCAGGGATGGGGCAAGAGATAGGCTAGTCTCGGAGCCTTTGTGGCAAGCCTATGAGCTCTCATGCAGGAAGACCCTGGTGTGCAGCAGGACCCAGAAGACAGCAACATGTGCTAGAGTCAGAATCAAGATGACAAAATATCCAGACAAGATCAAAGAAGACAAAAGCCACCTCCCCACCATCCTTAGAAAGGGGCCTAGAGGGGCAGACTGGCTTGAGATTCAGCTATCTCAGTGGTGCTATGGATGAGATTTGGTGATTTCAAAGCTTCATTAGTATTCCTGGATTTTCATTACAGTTCATTCCTTTTTTATCTTATCTTTTTTTTTTTTTAATTTAAGACAGCGTCTCACTCTGTCGCCCAGGCTGCAGTGCAGTGGCATGATCTCAACTCACTGCAGCCCTTACTTCCTGGGCTCAAGCGATCCTCCCACCTCAGCCCTGAGTAGCTGGGACTACAGGCGCATGCCACCATGCCCAGCTAATTTTTGTGTTTTTGGTAGAGACAGGGTTTTGCCACGTTGCCGGCTGGTCTAGAACTCCTCAGCTCAAGTGATCCGCCTGCCTCAGCCTCCCAAAGTGCTGGGATTACAGAGGTGAGCCACCACACCCGGCCTCATTCCATATTTGTATTATTGAGTTAGCAGCAAGTTAAATTATTCTCAACTTATCTTCCTGTCATCCTGTAAACATCCTATCCATGTTAAAAGAACTGTCATCAAAGTTTTTTCAGAAGGAACTTCAGTGGAGCAGGCCTAACTAACCACAGACCAAGCAAACATACATCTTACAAAACAGCTGCTGGGAGGAGAAATTTGTTCATAATATTTTGTGTCAGACCTTGGAAAAGAAAGATATCATTGATGTCCTTTTCTGCTTGGGCTGGGAAGTAGGGATGGAAAGGGGCTGGCCCAGGATTCTCCTCTGTCTTTGGTCCATGGAACTAAAAACAAAACAAAACAAAATCACATGCGCCACAGACACTCATCATCAACAAACATTGTTGTACAATGCATTGTGCTGGGGTAAGAATATAAAGAGGCAGCAATCCTGAGGCCTGTCTTTAGGAACCTTCCACTGTGGTGAGATAGAACAGTCACACAGATGAATAGCAACCCAAGGCAGCCCAAGAGGAATAGCAGCTTGGGGGTCAAGGGGGATCTGCCCTCTAGTTCCCCACTCCATTCTGCAGATTTCTTTTATCACTGTCACCAAAGAAGTAAAATGCAGATTCCCAGGCTCTGCCCACAGAGTTCTCATGAATTGAAATACAGAGTAGCCTCAAATTTTGTGTTTTTAAAAGTTCTCTGAGAATGTAAATCGGTACCTCTTTTTAGAGAGGATTTGGCACTATCTCTTACCACTTTAAAGCACACGTAATTGGCAATTCTTTAATCCTATAGATATGAACACATCATATGTTCAAAGATATACACAAAGGATAGCCACCATAGCACTGTAATAAACAATATTGTGTTCTTTAATGGTTTGGGCAGGGGAAGGGGGAGTGGGGCAGGGGTTTGAGACAGGGTTTTGCTCTGTCTCCCAGGCTGGAGTGCAGTGGCAGGAACACAGCTCATTGCAGCTTCTACCTCCCAGGCTTAAGCAGTCCCCCTGCCTCAGCCTCTGAGTGGCTGGGGCCACAGGTGCATGCCACCACGCCCAATTAATTTTTTATTTTTTTTAACGTTGTCCAGTCTTGTCTCAAACTCCTGGGCTCATGCAATCCTTCTGCCTCAGCCTCCCAAAGTGTTGGGATTATAGACTTGAGCCACGGTCCCCAGCCAATGGTTTGAACAGAAATAAATTACATATATTACAACTATACAACTTTACAACGACTGCTATGCAGTCACTAAGAAGAATATTGGGCAGATCAACATGTGCTAAAATAATCTCCATGATATACTGTTGAGTGAAAAGTGCAAATCCATGTGTACAGTATGTTACCACTCGTGTGAAATCAGAATGAGGGCAGGAAATACGTATGTACGTATATGCTTGCATATGCATAGGAGAAGGAAAAATACACAAGAAACATTAAGAGAGATGGCCTCTGGGCTGGAAATCCGAGGAACTGAAATTGGAGGGAAACTTACTTTTTTCACCTTTTTTGTATGTGTACAGCTTGTAATTTTACCATGCGCATGTATTATTGAAAGAATATAATATACATAAATGTAGCTTACCAAGTGATTCTGATCACAGCTTGACTTGGGTCCAACTAGTACAAACCAGCACTTCTCAAACTTTAATATGCACTAAAATAATTTGAAGATCTTGTTCAGTGTGTCTGCAGCGGGAACTCAAGATTCTGCCTTTCTTCCAAGCTCCCAGGGGATTCCAAGCAGGTACTATGCTTTGAGTGGCAAGGGCATAAAGTTTGTTTTTTTAATTATTATTATACTTTAAGTTCTAGGGTACATGCGCACAACATGCAGGTTTGTTGCATATGTATACATGTGAAGGGCATAAAGTTAAGAGCCACTGAAGTCGAGAGAGGACCGTGAGCTGGAACAGCTGGTGGAGACTTCCCAAAGCACACTGGCGAGCTTGGAAGCAGAGGCAGAGCGTATATGACACATTGGGAGTCAACGGGATCCCATGCGGTATCATGGTGATGGTAGCAGTAACAATTAAAATAGTAGGAGAGAGGTAGAAGATAGGCTACAGAGGCTAGCTAAAGGCCAGCTGTGGAGGACTCTGACTTCTAAAGAGCTTGATTTCAATTGTACTTTGTAGATATGAGTAACCTGATGATTTTCTTTTAATTTAGGTGAAATCCATGTAACATACAATTAGTCATTTAAACAACGTTCTGCAACCACCACCTCTGTCTAATATCAAAACTTTTTCATCACCCCAAAAGAAAGCCCTGCACCCATTAGGCATTCATGCCATATTCCATCCTCCCCCAGCCTCAGGCAATGTTAATCTGCCTTCTGTCTCTATGGATTTACCTATTCTGAATATTTCACATATATAGAATCATACATTATTGTGATCATTTATAACTGGCTTCTTTTTCTTAGTATATTGTTTTCAAGGTTCATCCATGTTGTAGCATGTATCAGTATTTCATTCTTTTTTATGGCTGAATAGTATTCAATTGTATGGTTATACCACAATTTGTTTATCCATTCACCTGTTGATAGGCACTTGGGCTGTTTCTCTGTTTTGGCTATTTTGAATAATGCTACTATGAATATCTGTGCACAACTATTTGTATCTGCTTTCATTTATTTGGGGCATATACTTAGGAGTAGAATTGCTGAGTCATGTGGTAATTCTTTTTTTTTTTTTGAGACAGAGTCTTACTCTGTCTCCCAGGCTGGAATGCAGTAGCTCACTGCAACTTCTGACCCTGGGTTCAAGGGATTCTCTTGCCTCAGCCTCCTGAGTTGCTGGGATTACAGGCGTACGCCACCATGCCTAGATAATTTTTGTATTTTTAGTAGACACGGGGTTTCAGCATGTTGGCCAGGCTGGTCTTGAATTCCTGACCTCAAGTGATCCGCCTAACTCAGCCTCCCAAGTGTCAGGATTACAGGCATTAGCCACCCAGCCTGGCCATCATACGGTAATTCTATGTTTAACTTTTTGAAGAACCACCAAACTGTTTTCCACAGTGGTTACACCATTTTACATACCCACCAGCAACGTGTGAGGGTTCCAATTTCTCCACATCCTTACCAACTTTTATTTTCCATTATTATTGTTATTATTACTAGATCCATGTTAGTGGGTATGAAGTGGTCTGTCCTTTGTGGTTTTTATTTGCATTCCCCTAATGACTAATGAGGCTAAGCATCTTTTCGTGTGCTTGTTGGTGATTTCTATGTCTTCTTTGGAGAAATTTCCATTCAAATCCTTTGCTCATTGTCAGTTGGGTTGTTTGTCTTTTTCTGAGTTGTAAGAATTCTTTATATATTCTGAATACTAGACTATTACCAGACGTATGATTTACAAATATTTTCTCCCATTCTGTGGGCTGTCTTTTCACTTTCTGGATAATGTCTGTTGTGCAGAAAAGTTTTTATTTTTAATGAAGTCCAATTTGTCTATTTTTGTTGTTCTTACTCATGCTTTTAGTGTTAAATCTATGAATCTATTGCCATATCTAAGGTCATGAAGATTTACCCCTATATGTTCTTTTAAGCGTTTTATAGTTTTCACATTTCTATTTAGGTCATTGATCCATTTTGAGTTAATATTTGTATATAATACATGGTAGGGGTTCAACTGCATTAGAACCATTGACTTGTATGTGTTTTGTGTTTTATTTTTTTTAATAGGAGAGATGGCAGGCAAGCAGCTGCAGCCATTCTTAACCCTGGCTACATTAGGATCACCTGGGGAACTTCTAAACCTCCAGACTAAGTCTGCCATTATCTCTGGAGGGAGACCCAGGCATCAGTATTTTTTAAAGCTCACCAAGTAATTCCAGCAGGCAGTCACTGAACTACAGTGACCAGTGACCAACTGCCTTGGTTTACCCAGGGCTGGGGAGCTTCCAGGGACATGGGACTTTCAGTGCTAAAGCTGGAAAAGTCCTGGCCAAACCAAGACATACTCCTCTCTGATGCAACCTGACCCTTTTCAACAGCTGTACTTTGGAACATTTGACTCACTTGATCTGGAGGTGCATGGGGACTCGGTTTCTCTGCCATCCTTGCTCCCCGGGTGGATTTGGTCCATGAAACCCCAGGTGGATTTGCTCCATTCTGGAGAGGTCCATGAAAACACTCCCTCACCGCCTAACTTTCAGGAACTATATCTCCTTCATATCTGGCCAACAGGAATCTTCTCACCACTGCAATGAGGCACCAAAATAAAACCCCAGAAAACTGCACCCCCACCAATTAGCAAGAGTTTCTCTTTCCATCAGTTACCTGGCTGAACCGAGATTCTCTCTGTTTGATTGAAGGTATTCCCACAGGCTTCCTCATTAAACCAGTGGTTCTCACACTTCAGTGTGCATCAGAATCACCCGAAGACTTGTTAAAACACACATTCCCAGGCCTAGGCCCCAGAGTTTCTGATTCTGTGCATCGGCAGCAGGGCCTAATAATTTCTATTTCTAACAAGCTCCCAGGTGACACTGGGATGTGGCTGGTTTGGTGACCACACTTGGAGAACCACTGCATTAACAGAAAGAAACCACAGCAGTACAGTGTAGCTTCTCTCCAGAATAAAGGGATTTTAAAATTCACATTAAGGATGGAGCTGGAGGTCATTATCCTAAGCAAACTAACACAGGAACAGAAAACCAAGTACCGCATGTTCTCATGTTCTCACTTATAAGTGGGAGCTAAATGTTGAGTACTTGTGGACACAAAGAAGGCAACAGACACCAGGGCCTACTTGAGGGTGGAGGGTGGGAGGAGGGTGAAGATGGAAAAACTACCTGTTGGGTACCGTGCTTATTACCTGAGTGACAAAACAATCTGTACTTCAAACACCCGCAACACACAATTTGCCTTTATAACAAACCCACACATGTACCCCTGAAACTAAAATAAAATTTAAAAATTTTAAATTCACATAGAGTCAAAAAACATGCTTGGTTGTTTCTTTCTGGGGCTTTTCTTTTAACAACTTCATGTTTCAATAGAACCTAATGATTCTCAGGTCACATGCTCCAGATCAGAGCCGACAGGTGCCTGACAATGGGTACAGGGAGACTAAAAGACGCAAAACTCCTGTCCCATGTTGAACGAGGGGTTGAACACAATCTTACTTTAGACAAATAGGATTGGTTATTTATATTAGCATACTTGTGAATTTTAATAGCATTAAGATTACCTTCAAATAAAAAAAAAAACTCAAAGTGGAGGCAAAGCTGTCACCTGATTGCCCCCAGCCCGACTCGGGCCATCACCATCTGCCCCTGCAGCCAGTGAAGGTGGGGGCGGGGAGGAGAGCCATGACCCACGGGAATCAGGGCAGTTGAGAAAACTGTTCTTGGTGGCCTGAGCTTTGAAACTACAGAGGCCCGTTTAAGAGACCATTTTGAGGAATGGGGCACACCCACAGACTGTGTGGTAAGGAGAAACTCCCAAACAAAACATCTCGGGGGCCTTGGTTTTGTGACTTACGCTCATGCAGCAAAGTGTGCTCAACCACATAAGGTTGATGGGCATATAGCGGAACCAAAGACAGCTGTCTCTAGAGAGGGTTCTGTAAAGCCTGGTGCCCATCCAACAGTAAAGAAAATGTTTGTCGGGAAGTAATAAGGAAGAGACAGAAGAATATAATTTGAGAGACTCCTTTGAAAAGAGTGACAAGATTGAAACCACAGAAGTTATGAACCAGTCACGGTGGCTCACGCCTGTAATTTCAGTACTTTGGGAGGCTGAGGTGGGCAGATGACTTGAGCTCAGGAGTTCGAGACCAGCCTGACCAACATGGTGAAACCCCCGTCTCTACTACAAATACAAAAATTAGCTGGGCATGGTGGCACGTGCCTGTAATCCCAGCTACTTGGGAGGTTAAGGCAGGAGAATTGCTTGAACCCAGGAGGCAGAGGTTGCAGTGAGCTGAGATCATGCCACTGTTCTCCAGCTGGGTGATAGAGCAAGACTTCGTCTCAAAAAATAATAATAAAAAATAAAAAAGTTATGGAAGCCAGGCAGAGTGGAAAACAGAGAGGATTTGCTCTTGTAACTTTTGATGATCATGAAACAAATGATGAAATTGTTATTCAGATATACCACGCCATTAATGGGCATAATTGTGAAGTAAAAAGTGTCCTTTCTAAATAAGATGGAGTCTACCAGGTCATAAAGAGGTCATGGAAGTGGATCTGGCAACTTGGCTGGTCATGGAGGAAACTTTGGAGGTGGTGGAGATAATTTTTGCCGTGGTGGGAACTTTGGTGGAAAGGAGGCTATGGTGGTGAAGGTGATGGTAGCAGAGACAGTTATGCAGGAGATGACAGTGGATAGAATGGATTTGGAGGTGATGGTAGCCACTATGGGTGGTGATCCTGGTCATAATAGTAGAGGGGGCCGTGGTGGTGGTGGACCAGGATATGGAAACCAAGGTAGTGGATATGGTGGCAGTGGTGGATGATATGATGGTTACATTGAAATTTTGGTGGTGGTAACTATGGTGGTGGTGGGAACTATAATGATCTTGGAAACAGCGATCAAATTATGAATGCATGAAAGGGGGCAGTTTTGGTGGAAGAAGTTCAGGCAGTCCCTATGGTGATCGTTATGGATCTGGTAGTGGAAATGGTGGATATGGTAACAGAAGGTTCTAAAAACAGCAGAAAAGAAGGCTGGGCACGGTGGCTCACACCTGTAGTCCCAGCACTTTGGGAAGCCGAGGTGAGCAGATCACCTGAGGTCAGGAGTTCGAGACCAGTCTGGTCAACATGGTGAAACCCCGTCTCTACTAAAAATACAAAAATTAGCTGGGCATGGTGGCGGGTGCCCGTAATCCCAGCTACTTGGGAGGCTGAGGCACGAGAATCGCTTGAACCCGGGAGGCAGAGGTTGTAATGAGCCAAGATCATGCCCCTGCACTCCAGCATGGGGGGTAGAGTGAGACTCTGTCTCCAAAAAAAATAAAAAAATAAAAACAGCAGAAAAGGGATACAGTTCTTAGCAGGAGAAAGAACAAGAAGTTTTGGGAAAGCAGCAAGTTACCTTGAAACAGTTGTCCCAAATGCATTAGGAACTAAAAATCTGCCACGGAAGAAACGATGATACATAGTTAGAAAAGTTACTGCAGCTTAAACAGAAAACCTTTCTTGTTCAGGACTGTCATAGCCACAGTTTGCAAAAAGTGCAGCTATTGATAATGCAGTGTAGCATTGGCTAGATGAACATCCCTATGGTCTTTTATCTGCTATAGCTTTTTCTTTTTCTTTTTCTTTTCATTACATCAGGTATATTGCCCTGTAAATTGTGGTAGTGGTTCCAAGAATAAAAAATTAAGGAATTTTTAACTTTTCAATATTTATATAGTTCAGTTTTTCCACATTTCTGAACAGACACTTTAACAGAATAGTTTTGAGGGTGTTTCCTTGTGAGTTAACAAATAAAGAAGACCATTGTGAATTACTGCTTTGCATAAATTTTGCTAACGTTAGCTGTAAAGAAACACCAGCTGACTTGCAGTTTAAGGGAATTCTATTCTCCCCATTTCCAAACCATGATCTAAATGGGTGCTGACATGTGGAGAGAATATTTGTACGCTTGCAACGTCTATTTTAAATAAATAGGATTGGGTATTTAAATTAGCATATTTATGAATTTAATAGCATTAAGATTACCTTCAAATGAAAAAAAATCTCAAATTTCAAAATCAAAATAAAAGAAGCAAAACTCCCTCAAGCTGAGGGCCCACTCACCAAGGAGGGTGTGGGCCTCATTATAAAACAGCTGGTATCTCTGTTCCAAGGCATAAGAAAATCATGCCTGAAGCTCCTTTCCATTGGGAAAGAAAACAAACCCGCTACCCTGTTCTTTCTGCTTGACTTCTCTTGCAAGATTAGCATAACAGCTAAGGGCTTTAGCCAGCCAAGGCAACTTCCCCAGGCTTCAGAAACCAAGCAGCCAGCATCGCCTTCCTAGGCATAAGTAGAACTCAAGGTCATGCTCCCATGCATGGCAAAGTAAATGAGAACTGAGTGGCTCCACCTGGAAGATTCGATCTGTGATTAGAGAAACTCACAGAGTTACATCTTGAGCTCACTACCTCTTCTAGCAAACCCTACCTCCCCATCGCAAGAGAAAAACTGTGATGTGGTTTAATCTTACAGGTTGTCAGGGATCATCTCAATCTTGGGTGCAGGAAAAGTAAAGCATTTCTCAGTATTGGTTGCATCTTCTATATCAGAATTCCCCGGGGTACGTGTTACAAACTCCAAGCCAGAGGTGGGTGCAGTGGCTCACACCTGTAATCCCAGCACTTTGGGAGGCTGAGCATCCCTTGAGCCCAGGAGTCTGAGGCTGCCGTAAGCCATGATTGCGCCACTGCACTCCAGCTGGGTTGACAGAGCAAGATCCTGTCTCTAAAAAATAAAAATAAATAATAATAATAATAATAATAAACTCCAGGCCTGCCCCAGAATTATTGGATCTGAATCTCAGGGAGTGTCGGGCCTGAGCATTGCACTTTTTGTATGTGGTGCCTGGTGATGCTACACGCCTGTTGGTATAGAAGAACCTGTATCCTGGAAATTAAATAAAGCTAATCCGAGCCCATGCAGTAGCAGAAACCATGGAAGTCAGGGAGGGAGCTGGGGCCGAGGGATGAGAAAGAGAAAGAGGTCAGTGTCTTTGCAGAGAACAAGAGATTGATACCATATGTTTGTGAAGCACTTTGAATTTCACTTTAAAAATAAAATTAAAATCACAGCAGCTGTTTGTCTATGATTTATGCAACTTTTCTAGGATGCTATTCTTCAGTTAAAAGTTTCATTAAAAAATAAAACAAATTAGGAGTTAAATCAAGGTCACAAGGCCCCTCGCTGGAGCCTTGTGTTTCTTGTACTTGCAGCTTCTTAAAGAACTCCCACCACCCCCATGCCCTCCTTCTTGCCTGCAGTGCCTCCCTCCTTTCTAAAACATGAAGTCCTTTACACCCAATCCAACAAAAACAAAAGGATCATTCTCATCTGTTGCAACACAGGATCTCAGAGAGGATCGTTTTAAACACACTGTGAATGAATGTAGTATACAGATTCCAAGATTTCTTAGGATGTTCTAACTCCTTCTCCAAGCCCTCTCACCCGTAAGACAGGCATTCTTTCCTAGGAGAATTACATTTTCTGGTGGGTTTCTATGGTCACCACATATGCCTAGCCTTGTATGACCAAGACCAGGAGGTCACCTGGCCATTTGGAAGCCAAAGACACAGCTCTGCTTATAGTTTGACTCATCTCTGCACACGTTCTTCAACGAATTCTTCTTCCTCTGGAACATACTCCTGAGTGAGCTATGTGCAGACCCCCTGGTTTTCACCAACCCCAAGACCCCGGCTGGGGCTTGTGTTCATTGCCAGGTTGTGCTCTACCTGATCTTACTGAAGATACATGGATTTGGGGTAACTTAGAAGACTGTTTTATGCTTTACACTGACTCCCATCTGCTTTTGCAAACTTGAATGACTCTGACTCAAAATATTAGATTTTTGGTCAATAATCCTTTTATTTATTGAAGCCAAAAGGTATATTATGAAGGCCAAAATTATAAAACACTTTGATTTTATCTCATCTGTAAAATGAGCAGAAGAAACTGTTAGATTGTTTAAAAATCCTTCCAACACTGAACTTATAAATGACAATAGTAGGCTGCGTGTGGTGGCTCATGCCTATAAATCCCAGCATTTTGGGAGGCTGAGGCAGGCAGATTGCTTGAGGTCAGGAGATCAAGACCAGCCTGGGCAACATGCTGAAACCCCGCCTCTACTAAAAATACAAAAATTAGCCAGACATGGTGGTGCACACCTGCAGTCCCAGCTACTCAGGAGGCTGAGGCAGAAGAATCACTTGAACCCAGGAGACAGAGGTTGCAGTGAGCCGAGATCGGGCCACTGCACCCCAGCTTGGGAAACACAAGAAGACCCTGCCTCAAAAAAATGAAAAAAAACTAATATTAAAAAAATCGTCTTCATTTTAGAAAAGAAGAAACTGGGGCTTAAAGTAATGTTGAACAATTAACTCAAAGTCAAATAGTGGCAGAGCAGATTTTAGGACTCTGAAAGCTATCCTTTCAGTCACTGTGCTATAAGCCTAGGTTCAGCTCCCAGGCAATGTCCTGTGAGCTGAACGAGGGAAGACAGACCGCATAGCCATTTCAGTTTAAAGTGTCAATATCTTCCCTGAGTCCCTGCCATTCTATTATATTGCTGACAATAGAATGATCTATAACCCAACTATTGATCGATTAACATAGTTTGTGAAAAGCAAACAAAATCAGCTTCCTGGTCAACATTGCCCAATTCAGTTTTACAAAGAGAACATTACCAAATACCTACCCCCTAGAGGTCGAGCTCCCATACTGGTGACCAGAGTGACATTCCAGAAAGGTTTTGGGAACCCAAGTGCAGCCAGGACGCCTCCCGCTGCATCTGGCTGCCCCGGCCAACAGTGTCCCTTACCTGCGGCTCCTGCAGGCGGCTGCCACGTGATGAACCGGAGCCCGTTCCTGACTCGGGAGGGCTGCTTTCCCGGGTAGTAGCCAAATGTGATGACTCGGCTAAATTTTCCCAGCCCTGAATTCCTAACATACAAGAAGGGAAATTAGGAGGTGACGCAGGGTCTGTTCAGGATAACGGGTCGGCACAGAGTGATGGAAAGTGAGAATCAAATAAGAGGGGAAAGTCAAAGTTTATAGAGTATTTGGGCAGGGGAGGGAATTGTTCTGGAATGAAACCGACAAGAATATTGTAGGGTGGCACAAGCATGACTTGTGCCCTTTGCTTCCCCACGCCATGCTGAGGTGTTTTTCCTTCTCCTTGCTGTGATTTCCTCTCCTTTTTCCCTCATGCCAGCCTGGCCGACACTTTCTGCAGAAATTCTGCAGACGGCAATTCTGGGGACCTTTCCTCTGCACCAAACAAAACCGCCCTGCCAAGGCCCGTTCCCCATGCGGCCGCGAGATGGCGGCATGACTCAATGGACGGGTTCCAGGCGGCCCCTGCACAGAGCCGCCGCCGTGGCTGCCTCCTTCCTTACATAATCCTGTTAGAGCGCATTTAATCTAAGGACGGGACACTGTGTTCCACGCCAAGCAGCCTCATCGTGGCTGATTGTTGCACCAACAACAAGAGCTTTAACCGTTGACGTCCCTTCCTGCTCAAGAAACACCATATGTCCCGAAAGGAGCGATTTAAGCTCTCAAAATGATTTATTGGTAAAAAGCAAAGCAAAATTAAAACCGGGGAATTACAGCACCTGCAGAATTTAGGAGCCTCTCTCTCTCATCAGCCCTCCTTCCCCGGACTCTCCAAACATGTGCATAAATCTATTTAACAATAATTAGTTATCGTCTCGCTCTGTATTGGGTCATAAAGGGAGAAAATATGTCCTGAAAGGAAAAAAGAACAGTTATATTTTCAAAGACCGAGGCACTTATTGTTATGCTAATAGATAACATTCAATTAAAACTTCTGTGTGCCAAATGTTGTGATAAATATTACATAGACTATCTCATTCAATTGTTACATCAAACCAAAGGTTAATACTCCTACTACAGTCTCCATTTTAAGGCTGGAGAAACTGAGGCACAGGGAGATTACCTTGACAAAGATCATGCAGTTAATTTGTGGCAGTTAAAATTCAGCCACAGGCAGGCTAATGTAAGAGCTTGGACTCAGCCATGATGCTATGCAGTGGACTGGTCTAGAAAACCCAATTAGGAGATAAACAGAAAAATATAAACCAGAGAACTATGTCAGAGTGGAAGATGAAAGAAAAAGGCAGAAAGAAAATCGATGCTGCTGAGAAAATAAGAAGAATGAGGCTAAAACACCACCCTCTTCAGATTAAGTTACAAGGGCACCACTGTGACATTTGAGGACACAATTTCAATAGAGTGATAGAGAAGGGAAGCTAGACTGCAAAACTAAGGGGCTATGAGGAAAGAGGAAATTGAGATGTCTTGCTGCAAAAGGAAAGCAATAAATAGACTAGAAGAGACAGCAAGGTCAGGCAAAAGCATTTTGGTTTTCTTGTGTGCTTTTTAAAATGGAATAAAGCCTGGCCTTGTTTGAAAGTGGTTGCAAGGGAGCCCTAATATGTGGGTGGTGCCAAGTAGTGGTAATAGGAAGAGGTGGAGGGGGGCATCAAGGGCACAAGGGAAAGGGTTAGCTCTGGAGGAGGAAGAAAGATGGCTACCTCTGTCTGCAACTGGGAGGCAGCCACAGAGATGAAGATACATCAATACGAAACTGAGAGGAATGGGCGAGTTCAATTCTTCCAAATTAGCTTTAATCTTTTCAGTAAAACCAGAGTTAGGTTATCTGCCAAGAGTGAGAATGAGGTTTATACGGCCATAATCTATATACTGAACTAATCCATGTAGTGCTTAGAATGACCAAAAAGGTAATAAGATTATCCGAAGAACAGAGGAGACTGGAGAAAGGAAGCCCAAAGTATGATTGTAAAGATTCTCTGCAAAATCTCCTTTGTGAATCAGAACTGAAATTTACATCCCCTCCTCCCCATGAACAGAAACACAACAAACTATTAATAACCCCTTGTGTCTAAAGTTTCTTTGTATTCATGTTTTAAGATATTTGACAGAGAAATAGTATCTTCTCTACTGTTAAATAGGAGACAAATATGCAGATAAATTTTCCTGTTTGACTTAAAACTACAAAGAACATCAGGGCCAGAACTGGAATTGATATCCAGGAGCCTTTCTGATACTTGCACTGTGCTGACCTCAGCTCTACTAAACACTTCTCATAAACGGCCTGGATGCAGCTAACTGCCCCTAGAGAATCCCAGACACAGCACAAACTTGGGAAGCATCAAAATCAACGCATGATGCCCACAAGAGTCTAAGATTCTCCTTATGTGGCCCTGGGTCACAGTACAGTTCTTTGGAAATTAGAGGGCAGGTTTGATAACTTGATTGCAACATATTTGCATATCGATAACATGATGTCCTTAAAAGATCACACCATAATTATTTAATGTAAGGATTTAATGACTCTATTTTCATTCTCAATTAACATTTCCTTATTGCCAGAAGTACACTGGGGCTGGCACAACTGGAAAAAGCAAAGAGGGTAATTATTTAGCCTGCATTACTGATGAGAAGGGCAACAGGCAAAGCTAAAGCAATCCACAATTCACCTTCCCTTTAGACAGGAGATAAGGACAAAAGATAGTCACCAATCAAAACGGTTTATCTTCAGTTTCAGGTATTTCAGAAGCACTTCCCTGTGTGTGTGCGTGCACAATGTGTAATCAGGAAATTTATCTTTTTTATTTTATTTTATTTTATTTTTGAGACAGGGTCTCACTCTGTCACCCAGACTGGAGTGCAGTGGGGGGATCTTGGCTCACTGCAACCTCCGCCTCCCAGGTTCAAGCGAATCTTATGCCTCAGCCTACCGAGTAGCGGGACTACAGGCGCCTGCCACCACACCCGGCTAATTTTTGTATTTTTGATAAAGACGGGGTTTCACCATGTTGGCCAGGCTGGTCTCCAACTCCTGACCTCAGGTGATCTGCCTGCCTCTGGGATTACAGGCATGAGCCACTGGGCCCTGCCAGGAAATTTATCTTAAAGGGAGAGATTTCAGTTTCCTCCCTCTCATCTTCTTTCAGGAAATACATCCCCCGCCCCCCGCCCCCCAGCTAAGCTAAACTCTGTCTTGATTTTCACTTCTAAAAAGAAGTAAAATCAGCCACCTCCTTAGCCACAGGTTGGGTTTAGCAGCTTCTCATTCTTTCCTTTTCTTCCAGTGTTTACTGAGATCCTGCTTCCATGGAGGCAGAGTGCTCGGCAGGTGGGACCAACACTCGGACTGCACTCTCAAGGAGAATCAACCAGTAGAGGACTTGGGACTGGGGCTTGCGTGCCCACAGCGCAAGGCAGGAATTGATAAGAGCCAAGGAGAGGAGGTGATAATGAGTCAAAGGGCAGTCACTCGGGAAAACCCTTTGTAGAGGATGGAGCATCTACTCCTGCGCTTAGTGAAACCTGTTAGACAGAGAGGCATATGAGAAATGCCTCCCAGGAGGCAGGCCCAGCGAGAACACGAGGCCATGAAAGCCCGCCAGCTAGCCACCCCATGAGCCACCTAACCTGACTCCTCCACAGTCCACTCGCCTCCAAGGCAGACAGCCTTGGGAGGCTCTTCCCAAACTTCATGCCACATTTGCTTCCCACTCCTCTACCTATGTGTTTTAATCTAAAAACAAAGGTCTTTTGGCTGCTAATCTTTGAATGAAATAGATGCTGCAGGAAGAAGCACTGGGGTTTATCCCTCCAGCACATGGAGGCAGGAGCGCCCCGTGGCCTAGGTCTCCTCACGCCCAGATGCAGTTCTCCAAACTCTATAAACAGTAAGCTGTCTCATCCAACCCTCCATCTGGCTGTTATGCCTTCCATTTTCTCTATTTTGTTACTTGATAGTTATTGTTGGTACCAGAATGCAAGAAAAAATTCAAGCTCTTTCTGTAGCCTCTTGGCCAGGGGTAATCTCTGAAAATGGTTTGCCTATCCCTTGACCCAGAAAACTCCACAAAATCATGCAAACCAAGGGACTCAAATCTTTATGTTCGCTTTAAGAACACCCATGTAACTGTGCAGGCCATCAAGGTATGCATACCCAAAAAACCACCAAGTACCTGAAAGATGTCACTTTTCAGAGGCACTGTGTGCCTTTCCGTCATTACAAAGGTGGAGCTGACATGTGTGCCCAGGCCAAACAATGGGGCTGGACACAGGATTGGTGGCCCAAAAATGTGTTGAATTTTTGCTGCATGTGCTTAAAAATGCAGAGAACAATGCTGAACTTCAGGGTTTAGAGGTAGATTCTTGGATCATTGAGCACATTCAGTTGAGCAAAGCCAAGATGTACACCATATTTACGAGCTCATGGTCAGATTAACCCATATGAGAGATCCCCCTGCTATATGGAGATGATCCTCGCTGAAAAGGAACAAATTGTTTCTAAACCAGAAGAGATATTTACACACAAGAAAAAGGTATCCCACAAGAAACTGAAGAAACAACATGGCCTAGGAATACATTCAGTATAAGATAAATGCAAATAATAGTTTAGCCAGGCATGGTGGCTCACACCTGTAATCCAAACACTTTGGGAGGCTGAGGCAGGAAGATCACTTGAGCCTAGGAGTTTGAGACCAGGCAACATAGGGAGACCCCCATCTCTATAGTTAAACAAAAAATTTAATTACCCAGGCAAGGTGGCATGTACCTGTGGTCCTAGCTACTTAGGAGGCTAAGGCAGGAGGATTGCTTGAGCTCAGGAGGTCAAGGCTAAAGTAAGCCATGATCATGCCACTGCACTCCAGCCTGGGTGATAGAGCAAGACACTGTCTTTTCTTTTATTCTTTCTTTCTTTTTTTTTTTTTTGAGACAGAGTCTCATTCTGTTGCATAGACTGGAGTGCAATATTGTGATCTCGGCTCACTGCAACCTCTGCCTCCCGGGTTCAAGCAATTTTCCTGCCTCAGCCTCCTTAGTAGCTGGGACTACAGGTGCGTGCCACCATGCCTGACTACTTTTTTGTATTTTTAGTAGAAACAGGGTTTCACCATGTTGGTCAGGCTGGTCTCGATCTCCTGACCTTGTGATCCGCCCACCTCGGCCTCCCAAAGTGTTGGGATTACAGGCATGAGCCACCACATTCAGCCAAGACACTGTCTTTTAAAAAAAAGTTCAAAAAAAAAAAAAGGCCGGCACAGTGGCTCACGCCTATAATCCCCATACTTTGGGAGGCCGAGACGGGAGGATCACCTGAGGTCAGGAGTTCAAGACCAGCCTGGCCAATGTGGTGAAACCCTGTCTCCACTAAAAATACAAAAATTAGCCAGGTGTGATGGTGCATGCCTGTGATCCCAGCTACTTCGGAGGCTGAGGCAGGAGAATCACCTGGGAGGCAGAGGTCGCAGTGAGCCGAGATCACACCACTGCACTCCACTCCAGCCTGGGCCACAAGAGCTAGACTCCATCTTAAAAAAAAAAAAAAAAATTAAAAAAAAAAAGTAAGTTCAAGTTTAAATGCCTTTCCTACCTGAGATATTAATTACTCCCACACCATCACCAACACCCCTACTTCCAAAAGGTAATTATGAACTTCTGTAAACATTTTTCAGTTGAACTGGTTAAGTCTATAGCAGTCTATCAACTGTGTTGAACTACAGTGTCTAACAGAATCAGTTGAGTCCTGAAACTGTTCTGTGCGGTCTTACCTGAGCTAGGCAATGAGGAGCCCAGCGTGGCTAGCTTCTCGCTCTGTGCTCATCCTCATGAAGGGTGAATATGAATCAATCTAGAAACATCTCTGTCCTTTAAACAAGCTTGCAGTGAACAATAAGCCACATTTTGTCCTTAAGGATGAAACATAGGCCAGATTAGAGTTTTATCACAAGAGAGAAATACGTAATAAGGCCTCTGCTATCTGTCCCTGATAATTGCTAGTGATACATTCTAAATGATGCAGTTTTGCAAACTTCTAAGATTCTCACATTACATTTCCTATTTGTGCGAGGGCCCAGTGAGAAAGCTACACATGTTTTATTGTGGAAGAGAACAGAATCAGTAAGCGGCACCACGAGACATCAAACCAATCCTGCAGACAACACTGCCTATGATTTCTGCTCTTAACACCTCAAAGTGTTCTTAGGCTATTTGTCATTTTCTCCTCTCAACCTTGGAAAGGTCATTCTTGTGCTTCTTTGACATATAGGGAAATTTGGGGGAGTGGAGAAGAGTGAGTGGGGAACTTCCCCAAAGTCCCAAAGCTAGTTGATGGGATTGGGATCTAAATGTTTGGCTTCCTCTTGTGCTTTGTCCAGCCAGTCATTCTATGGACTCTGCCTTTCACCTCTAAAGGCAGAGTTCTTATTCCCATGGCCTTCCTTCCTGCCACTTTTTAAAAATCTTTTCTCAACTTGTTTTCTTCTCTGCCCCCTCCCCCACCCCCACCTGCCTTGTTTCTATTTTAAGTTTGTTTTGAGCATTGCTTAACATATGCCTTCCTCTCATAGTCTTAACATTCCACGGCTTGTCCCTCAATTTTATACTTAGAGTAGAATCCAGTCGAATCCCACAAAGCGACAAACCTGTAGGCGTTTCATGACAATGAGTGTAATGTCAGGCACAATGTGACCAATAAAACAATAAACCCATGCCCAAAAGTGCTTTACCAGGCCTGCTGCAGTGATAAAGATCCAGTCCATTATTGGAACTGTTGACTCTTCCTTGAGAGATTGGAGAAGACTCTAAGAGTAGAACCTTTTTTTTATATACCCCACAATAGATACATTACAACAGTCTGTCTTTGATCCCATAATACCAGCTTCCCACCACAACTCCATCACAGCATTACTGCACCTTTCCCATTATTGTTCATTTAATTTCTCCAGTAAATAACAAAAGAACAGCCAGGCGCAGTGGCTCACCTGTAATTCCAACAATTTGGGCGGCCAAGGTGGGCAGATCACTTGAGGTCAGGAATTCGAGACAAGCCTGGCCAACATGGCCAAACCTCATCTCTACTAAAAATACAAAAATTAGCCAGGCGTGGTGGCAGGCACCTGTAGTCCCAGCTACTGGTGAGGCTGAGGTGGGAGAATCACTTGAACCCAGTAGGTGGAGGTTGCAGTGAGCCAAGATCGTGCCACTGCACTCCAGCCTGGAGAACAGAGTGACACTCTGTCTCAGAAAAAAAAAAAAAAAAAAAAAAAAGAACAAAAGCAAACATTTTTATCAACATATATATGTTCAGGAACCAACTATGCAGGTTTCAGGTGCCCTGCAACTAGAGCAGATTATTTTGTCTCCTGCCGGCATCCAATCCTTCAAGGGATTGTGCATTAGATCATCCCTAGAAAGGAAAGGAAAACAGGTAACATGCAAATTACCTGATTTTCTCATTGAGAATTTTTGGGGAGGTAGCTTTTGGCTATTCCTATTCTCATTCTTTCTTACAACCTCAGGTAAATAAAAGTTGACCATGACTTAAAACAGCACAGTATGTTTTAGATCTTAGAAATCAAGCCCTATTGTCTGTCAAAAATCAATCTCTCTTGGTACAAACATTTTGCAGGGAAAGTTGACAATATTTTATCAAAAGTCCATGTGCATATGCCTTCTTTTTTTTTTTTTTTTTTTTTTTAGGTAGCTCCTGAGCAGCTGGGATTACAGGCACGCGCCACCATGCCTGGCTAATTTTTATATTTTTACTAGAGACAGGCTTTTGCCAAACTCCTGAGTTTGAGTTTCATCTCAGACTCCTGACCTCAGATGATCCACACGCCTCGGCCTCCCAAAGTACAGGCATGAGCCACCACGCCTGGCCGCATACGCCCTTTGACTCAGTTGTTCTGTTAATATTGATTTACCCAGGGCCATGGTGACTTTGTTCAAATTAGAATAAAGTATCCCCTCATCAGGAGATTTTATGTCTATCTTCCAGAAGAGTATCATAATAACTATTTAAATTTATGATGTCTACAAACTGAATGGTGCCCTCATAGAAAAGGCACTTTATGCAGTGTACAACTTATCTAACTACATGCAACGGCCCAGTGACCTCATGAATTCATATGAAAGATGATATCGAGTTATATGTAAAAGGGTATTCATTGTAACAGCAAAATAAATTATCACAAATGTCCACCAGCAGGGCACACTGTATATAAATAGATTAGAATACCTTTATACAATAGAATACTAGGAAGCATTATAAAAAGAATATGGGAAGATCTATACTGTAGACACTGATAATGAAAACATGTTCAAAGTTTATTAAGTGAAAAGACCAAGGTATAAAATAAAATATATTATAATTCAATTATGTACATTTCAAAAAGAAATATATGCTGGTACATAGCCCTTTTTTCTGAAAAGACACTTAACAAATTATTAACAGGAGCCTTCTAGGAAGAGAGTAATTGGGTGAAGAAGGAAGCTTTCAGTTCAAATGTTTACCTTTCTATATTATTTGAATTTTCTCACTGAAAGCATTTATTACTTTCTTTTTTTTTTTTTTTTTTTTGAGTTGGAGTTTCACTCTTGTTACCCAGGCTGGAGTGCAATGGTGTGATCTCAGCTCACTGCAACCTCTGCCTCCTGGGTTCAAACAATTCTCCTGCCTCAGCCTCCAGAGTAACTGGGATTACAGGCATGTGCCACCACGCCCAGCTAATTTTTCTGTTATTAGTAGAGACGGGGTTCCATCGTGTCGGCCAGGCTTGTCTCGTACTCCTGATCTTGGGTGATCCACCCACCTCGGCCTCCCAAAGTGCTGGGATTACAGCGTCTCAAAACAAAACAAAAAACAAGTCTAAGAGATGTTGTTTAATTTCTGTGTACATGCCCCCAACAGAATACATGAAAAAATAGACTGCAGGGGTTTTTGATATAGCAATGGGGCCAAGGAAGGGAGGGAGGCAGGAGGCAGGTGGTGAAGGCTGGGTGCTGACCCAGGAGACACACCCTCTATGCACTGCTGTTCTCTAGGGGCATTTCTACCTCACAATTCCTGCTTCTGAAAACAAACAGATGCTATATTCATGTATCTATTGGACAGTGAATATATTTAATCATAGAAAAAGAATATCATTAAGCTCATTTTCTTTTATTAATTCGGTCCTAATGGAGGATAAATACAGTGCAAGCAGAGCTGCCCATCACCTAAAAACCCAGGGGCTGTTAGAAACCTACTGTCCTTCCTTGATTCTACCATACTAAGTGGGTGTAGAAGAATGACATTTGCTGCCTTTCTCATTTTGATTTCAGTCCCCAGATAAAGAAGAATTCTAGTTTTCTGTTTGTTTCTGAAATGTAAACCACCATTATGATAAAATAAAGCTGAATTCATTATAATACATTTTATGCTAAGAATATATTCTCTCAAATGACTTTTTTTTTTTCTTGAGACCAGGTCTCACTCTATCACTCAGGCTGGAGTGCAGTGGTGCAATCATGGCTCACTGCAGCCTTGACCTTCCAGATTCAAGCGATCCTCCTACCTCAGCCTCCCTAGTAACTGGGACTACAGGCATGCACCACCATGCCCAGCTATTTTTTTATTTTTTTGTAGAGATGGGGTCTTACCACATTGCCCAGGCTGGTCTTGAACTCCAGGGCTCAAGTGATCTTCCAGCCTCAGCCTCCCAAACTGCTAGGATTACAGGTGTGAGCCACTGCGCCCGGCCTCAAATGAATATTTACTTAGACTACACACACATTATTCCACAAAAAGAGGGCAAAAAAAAGATTTTCTTTCAATTAACAGAAGTTACATTTAATGTAAGTAAGTAACATAGCAACCTCAAACCTAAGAAAAGAGTGACATTTATATGTTTATTTTTAAGATGACGTATTTGTATTAAATGACTTTTAAAATATTCCCTTCAGTAAAGGTTGTCAGAGGAGAGCATTTTAACTGTTACAGATTTTACAAAACATTTTTCTGCTTTGCAGTTTTGCCTTTTGAATCATGTATTTGTCCCAGTGTCAAGGCATCAGGCCTTGAGTTTGATTACAACTTATACACATTTTGATCCAAAGTTATACACATTCCATTCTTCTACCCCTTGGAAAATGGGTTTTAAATACTGAACTCATTCCAGGCCAAGGTCTTCTCTTGACACATTAACACAACAAATACTCTTTTATTGCTGAATTTCTATTTGGAGACTGATTATTTAAAACTCCACTATTCATTTGCTTACCAGATTTGCCTTGGTTACCCTGTGTCATTAAACAAATATTTATTCATTCGATAAACATTTTTGAGAATCTTCTAGGTCCCAGTCTCTCTGTCCAGCACTAGAGCACAGGGAATAGACAGATAAATATAAAATTGAAAAACGCTGGGCACGGTGGCTCAAGTCTGTAATCCCATCACTTTGGGAGGCTGAGGCAGGTAGATCACCTGAGGTAGGGAGTTCGAGACCAGCGTGGCCAATGTGGGGAAACCCTATCTCTACTAAAAATAGAAAAATTATCCAAGTGTGGTGGCACATGCCCTTAATCCCAGCTACTCGGGAGGCTGAAGCAAGAGAATCACTTGAACTGAAAGGCAGAGGTTGCAGTGAACCGAGATCCCACCACTGCACCCCAGCCTGGACAACAAAGGGAGACTCTGTCTCAAAAACAAAACAGAACAAAACAAAATCTGGGTATGGTGGCTCACACCTGTAATCCCAGCACTTTGGGAGGCCGAGGCGGGCAGATCACGAGGTCAGGAGATGAAGACCATCCTGGCTAACACGGTGAAACCCCATCTCTACTAAAAGTACAAAAAAATTAGCCAGGCGTGGTGGCGGGCGCCTGTAGTCCCAGCTACTTGGGAGGCTGAGACAGGAGAATGGCATGAACCCAGTGAGGCAGAACCTTCAGTGAGCCAAGATCGCACCACTGCACTCCAGCCTGGGCGCGGAGCGAGACTCTGTCTCAAAAAAAAAAAAAAAAAAAAAAAAAAAAAATTGAAAAAAACGATATGATTCCTGCCCTTAAAGAAGTTGCAAGCTGGGCTCTTCTGTCCAGTGTTTATCATGATGTTTGTTCTATAGAATCAGGGGCAGGACTAAGGTGAGACCAGAAAGACTCATGTCCTAGGAGAATTTTAGGAGGTGTTCACTCTCGGGGTTGCACAGGCCTGCCAGTATCCTAACCCAGCCACATGGCTGCCCCACATCATACCTGCTTCCCTTCTGCTGTCCTCCCAGCTCAGAGACATCACAGACTCACACTTTCATCATAGTTAGCTCCTTTCACTTCCTCGAAAATGTCTACATTTTGTGTCTATTTTCTTTTTTTCTTTTTTTTTTTTTTTTGAGACAGAGTCTTGCTCTTTCGCCCAGGCTGGAGTGCAGTGGCACTATCTCGGCTCACTGCAACCTCCGCCTCCTGGGTTCAAGTGATTCTCCTGCCTCAGCCTCCAGAGTAGCTGGGATTACAGGAGCCTACCACTATGCCCAGCTAATTTTTGTACTTTTAATAGAGATGGGGTTTCACCATGTTGGCCAGGCTGGTCTCGTACTCCTGACCTCAGGTGATCCACCTGCCTCAGTCTCCCAAACTGCTGGGATTACAGGTGTGAACCACTGTGCCCAGTCCCTAGTAAGTTCTTTTGATAAGACTGAGATCTGGTCATTGACGTATTCCTCCTGGCCGTATCAATTAGGAAGGTTTTAACTGCAATCAAGTATCAGGATATCTAACTCATAGAAGAATCTTGTTTTTGTTTTTATATATTTTCAGTTTTTTAACACAACACAGAAACCCAAACATGGGGGTCATTAGCATTGGTCGGCTGCTCAGGGGTGACATCAAGGATCTCCATTCTTTCCATCTTTTTACTTACTCTGCTGTCATCATTATGCCAGGGCTTCCTCCTTCTGCTTGTCTGCGATAGTTACCACGTCTGCAGGTATCATTCTACATTCAAGGTTGGATGAGTAGGAAAGGGCAACACTAACCACATTTTTTAATCAGAAAAGCCAAGTGTTTACGAGAAGTCCTTCAGCACACTTCCTCTTACATATTTTTAGCCACAACTAGCCACATGGGCACTTCCTTCCAATTGCAAAGAGAGGCAAGGAAATCAGATATTTGGCAAAAGGAAGATGGATTGCCATAATTTGCTTAAGCTAATAATAAATGAGTCATCAACTAAACCACCTGGAACAAAATCAAGAATTTTTTCTGCTCAATGAATCTGTCATCTGAAAAATTGAAAGCATTCTTGGTCCTGGGTCTGCTACCCTCAGCTTTCATCAGGTACAGATATCTCAGATACACTTCCACAATTGAGATTAAACTTATATAAATCTCCAATTTTTTGGTATGTTTGCTTTATCAACCAAAAAAAAAAAAACCCTCTCTGTAAAAGCAGGAAGCTGGATTAGGTGATTTATCGAGATTTCTCACAGGTTGAAGACCTATGATGCAAAATTCAACATAAGAATGGCAATGATCGGGAGGCTGAGGCAGGAGAATCGCTTGAACCTGGGAGGCGGAGGTTGCAGTTAACCAAGATTGCACCACTGCACTCCAGCCTGGACAACGGAGGGAGGCCCTGTCTCGAAGAAAAAAAAAAAAAAAAAAGAATGGCGAGGGTCCTGTGTGTACTTCTTATGTAAGTGTAAAATCACAATTACTATGCCTTTATCTGAACCTTATTCAACTTTTGAATGTGTTAGAATCCCAAGTTCTATTTCAGAAAGCTCTCTTTCTCTTTTTTGCAGCTCAATTTTCCTTCATAAGTAAACTAATCTGTACTTTTCATTATTAATACCGTTCCAACCAATTTGAACCAATTATCATTCAATTATTCTACAAACATTCACAAAGCACTTACTTTGTGTCTAGCACTGGGAATATAAAGATGCAGAAGAAACAATTTCTTATCTGCAAGTTTATAAACTAGGAGGGAGAAAAATTTGTGAGCCGGTAATGTATAAGCAATAGGATGTCACAGGTGTAATCATTTTTAAAATATATATAAAGGTGAAGGGAGAAAAAACAAGGCAGGAGTGGTCAGTCCTTGATGGGTGGAGTCAGAATTCTAAAAATCTGATTTAACATCAGAGACTTTCTCCAGAACTAGCATCTTCTGGATTGCTCCAACAGTGTCAGCTCTAAGTATAAAAAGGATCTGGTCAGGTGCAGTGGCTCACGCCTGTAATCCCAGCACATTGGGAGGCTGAGGCGGGCAGATCACGAGGTCAAGAGATCGAGACCAGCCTGGCCAACATGGTGAAACCCCGTCTCTACTAAAAATACAAAAATTAGCTGGGTGTGGTGGTGCGCACCTGCAGTCTCAGCTACTCGGGAGCTTGAGGCAGGAGAATTGCTTGAATCCAGGAGGCGGAGGTTGCAGTGAGCCGAGATCGCGCCACTGCACTCCAGCCTGCCAATAGAGCGAGACTCCATCTCAAAAAAAAAGGATCTGGTTTTGCCTAATATTGCAAATGAGATGTTTAGTTAGGAGTTGAAATCGTATTTTCAGGGGGTTTGTTCAGATGTGTTTTCTCTTGGTTAACAATCACATGTGTTCTAAACTCTTTAAGGATTCGTAAATCATGGGGGTAGCATTTCTTTGTTTTCAGTGATGACACAGACATTCATCATCACCTACCGTGCTGATCTCAAGTTTGTGGGAAGATAGCCAAAAGAAAAAATATTGATTCCCTACTTTCCTTTGGGCTCAATGAGACGTGATTTTTTTTCCTTCTTGGTCACTTAGCTCCACTGACAGACACATTTGTACATGATACTGGGAAGTGAGTGAGCATCTACCACAATCACCAAGCTTCTGTATTCATTTCCTCAACTTTTAGCCAGGTAAAGATGAGATTAGAAATTCAGTAACTTCATGTATCACCAGTGTCTTCCAAACTGCAGACTCTGACTCACTGGTGGGTCGTAAAATCCAATCAGCGGGTCTTCATCAGTCTTTTTTTTTTTTTTTTTTTGAGATGGAGTCTCGCTCTGTCACTAGGTTGGAGTGCAGTGGTGCGATCGCGGCTCACTGCAACCTCCATCTTTTGGGTTCAAGCGATTCTCCTGCCTCAGCCTCCCAAGTAGCTAGGACTACAGGTGTGCACCACCATGCCCAGCTAACTTTTGTATTTTAGTAGAAATGGGGTTTCACCATGTTGGCCAGGATGGTCCTGATCTCTTGACCTTGTGATCTGCCTACCTTGGCCTCCCAAAGTGCTGGGATTACAGGTGTGAGCCACCACAACAGCCTTAATCAGCTTTAAAAAAAAAAAATAGAAAAAAGAGTAGAACAGGAAAATATCAGTACGCATTTCACCTAGTAAGGTAAAAGTTAGCTCATGAAATTTTTGTTGCAGTGTGCATGTATGTGTGTAGTGAGTCACAACATAAAAGATATTTCTTACTGTGTCACTGTCAAAAAATTAAACCACAAAATCAGACACTAATTCCCATGAAGGCACTTATTAGCCATCTAGCAAATATTTGTTGAATTAAACTGATTTGCCTGTGTGCTTATATATCTACTCAACAAATACTTACAAAGACTGTGTACACAACATTGATCATTACAATCCTTCATTTAAATTTTGTGAAAATTTAGGACACCAAAAGGCTGTCAGTTAGTCAGACTCAGTAAATGTTTTCTAGGAACAAATCATCCCATTTACCAGGACTGTTTCATAATTTTTAATCCAGCTTAACCCCCACCTGCAGTATTAAATAGATTTTGAGATATCTAAACAGGTATCCAGGAAAAAGAAAGCTATAAAAGCATCAGGTGCAATGGATTATCAGCAAACAAAGCCTTCTGATCCTTATTAGTCTCAGGAACACAAGTCATGTCCTAGTTCAAACTCCTATCATAATCAGGGCAGGCTGGCACAGTGTCCTGTGTCCCAGCATGGATGATGTCACAGGTCCTGGCCCCCTGTGTTCCTTTTTCAGGCCTTGGGTACTGAGCACTTACCTGTTCTGACTACAGTGAGCCCCCTCCCAAGCCAGCAGGGCTGCCACTGGAGGTTTTGCCTTCCCTGGAGGCCACACTCTCACCACCCCTCGGTGGGCACAGCTCCTCACTGTCCAAAGTCATCACAGTTCTCAGTGCCCAAGATGTGCCCTGAGGGTCTCACACCATGCCCAGAAGATTACCACTTGCCAGACCCAGGCCAAGCCCACAGATGCTGCACCAAATGCTCTTTCATCTCTTTTGTCTGCATGAAATAGAGCCTCCTATGGATTCCAGAGTTCTCTACCTGCCTTGGGCAGGGGGACCACGTTCGGTCAGGGGCATCAGGTGAAGAATGCACCAATGCCTAACACTCGCCTCTGACCTGCTCACAGCCTGGTACTGTGATGCTCCACAGATACATCAGAGGTGGGGCAAGTTTCTTCTCCACTCACCCTCCCTACACCAAAACAGAGGATACACCTGTTCCCATCAACAGGGAACTGGGGCTCTGAGATGTTCATGACCTCTGCCACAGTGTTCAAGTGTTTTCTGAAGCAGGGGCTTATCACGTCCCTGTGCCCGCCTCCCGAAGGTCAGACATTGTCCTGTAATCTAAGCTCCATAGCCTCTGGGCTACCCTTGTGGAAGTCCAGCCTGGGTCAGTTAGATAAAGGGTGAGCACTTACTTCCACAGGAAGCAAACAACATCCTGAAAGTCATCTTTTCCTCTGTCCTAGACTGGATCTACCTGACACTGAAGTTTAGTGGATCTGTGGGTGTTTCTCTCTCTTGCTCTCAACCAAAGCCTTCGCCATGGGCTTGTTCCCCTTCCTTCTGTCTGCCTAAAATTCCCCAGGACCTGGAGCCCCAGGGACCAGAGCTACAGGACAGGCTGTCTCTGTTGCCTGCCCCTTGTGTGAGCTCATTCCTATCGCAGATTCAGGAAAAGATCACCACAGTCAGTGGGCAGCAAAGGCTAAGGAAGCACAACTGGCTCTTTCTTCCACCCCTTCCAAACCCTCCCTAGTGGTTTAGCATTATGGATGCTGTTTGGTTTGTTTACAGAGTCCAGCCCTTCAAGGGGCCACCAGATTCCTGTGGGGAGTGTTAGAGAGGGGAGGGCATGAGTAGCTTCAGTGGGATGGGACGCAAGAGCTGCTACCCAGGCAGAATCTGCAAAGGGCTCCATTTTGGTACCCTTGGTCCCAAATCCAAACAGCCCACCCACCAGTGTCCATCTCTCAGAACGATCTAGAGTTCCAGAGCCCAATCACTGAAATTCAAGGAGATCCAGAGACAGAAGAGAAGTTCTTGGTCATCTCTTGTGATGTGGAATATCAGTTACTTTCCAGGATTTTCTTCTAATTAAAAAAATCCAGCAAGCAGCAATGAGTTTTGAGGCTGGCAGTTGTCTGGTTTGGGGTACTGCAGCAAAATGATTAAAAACTTGCTCTTAGAATGAGATCTGGGATCAAATCCCAGCTTTGCCACTTACCACATAACTCTTGAAACCTCAGTCTCCCTGTTTATAAAATAGGGACAACACCACAGCCTACCTTATCAGGCTGTTATGAGGATTGATTAAGAGAACCTTTGTTAAGCTCCGAGTATAGTATCTGGCACACAGTAAACATTCAATAAATGTTAACTGTTGTTACTATTACTTTTTTCTTTTTTTTGAGATGGAGTCTCGTTCTGTCACCCAGGCTGGAGTGCAGTGGTGCGATCTCGGCTCACTGCAAGCTCCACCTCCCGGGTTCATGCCATTCTCCTGCCTTAGCCTCCCCAGTAGCTGGGACTACAGGCGCCTGTCACCACACTGGCTATTTTTTTTTTTTTTTTAGTAGAGATGGGGTTTCACCGTGTTAGCCAGGATGGTCTCGATCTCCTGACCTCTTGATCCGCCTGCCTCGGCCTCCCAAAGTGCTGGGATTACAGGCGTGAGCCACCGTGCCTGGCCTATTGTTACTATTATTATTGGCAATTACGAGAATTAGTGAAAAGAGCAGAATAAGGTAATTAAGACTAAGACAAACCATATAGTATCTACAAAGCTACATCCTTACTTCAAAGTAAAAATGAAATTGATTCTATTTCAGTGTATTCTACTTGTTTGCTTGTCCACTTGACAATGCATTGGACACACAGAATATGGTATAGTGGAAAGAATATGGACTCTAGTGTCAGAATTGTGCTTAAATCCCTTTCTTCTACTTCTCGAGAGGTTTGGACAAATTTTTTAAGCTCTCTGAAACTTAGTTTACTCATCATAAAATGGGAATAACAATTATAGCTTGCAGGGTTGTCCTAAGGATTAAAAAAGCCTCTCCTCCTGTTTCCATCCCCTGTGGGCTGGCAGCCTCTCTCATGGGCACAAATAGCTCTCTTGGCTTTCTCCATGGGAGCCCTTATCACATTGGACCACATTGTTCCCTCCCCTAGAGTGTACACTTCTTTTTTTTGAGATGGAGTCTTGCTCTGTCACCCAGGCTGGAGTGCAGTGACACTGTTTTAGCTCACTGCAACCTCTGCCTCCCAGGTTCAAGCGATCCTCCTGCCTCAGCCTCCCAAGGAGCTGAGACTAGAGGCATGCACCACCATGCCAAGCTAATTTTGGTATTTTTAGTAGAGATAGAGTTTCACCATGTTGGCCAGGCTGGTCTGACCTCAAGTGATCCACCCCGCTCAGCCTCCCAAAGTGCTGGGATTACAGGCATGAGCCACCTCACCCGGTCAAGTGTACACTTCTTAATTGTCTGTTTGTTTTCAATCTCCGGCATCTAGTACAGCCCTTGGACACAGCATATGTTCAGTAAAAGCTTGCTAGCTTATTGAATTTAAAAAAACTGAAAATGGCAGAAAAAATAGATTTCGTAGGAAAAATAAAATTCCTTTATTACATATATTCTAGGGAAGAGTGTTAGCAGATATATCATAGCTGTGTTCCATCTTGAGATTTTTTTTTTTTTTTTTTTTTTTGCTGTAGTAGTTGTAATTTGATTTGGGTGCCATTCAAACCTTCATAATAAGTGGTGTTACATCTCATCTTACCCCATGTCCTCTAGCTCTGTATTAGCTAATCTTGCTTTTAAACATTCCTCTGAATGGAAATCTTTTCTTACATTATCATTACACAAACAACACATGGTCACAAAAAGTCACAAGTACAGATAAACTAAACAAAAAATAAACCTAAAACAAATTCTACCATCAAATAATTACTGTTAACATTTTGGATGCATCCTTCTAAGTTTTCTTTTAACACAGACTTGAGATATAATTCACACACTGTATTAGTTGGCTAGGTCCATATGTTAGTCAGGGTTATCCAGAGAAACAGAACCAAGAAGATGTGTATTGAGAGAGAGAGAGGAAGAAATATATATTTTAAGGAATTGACTCACACAATTTTGTATATGCAAGTTCAAAATCTGCTGACAGGCTGGAGACCCAGGGAAGAGTTGCAGTTCAAGTTCAAAGGCAGTCTGCAGAATTTCTTCTTACTCAGGGGAGGTCAGTTCTTATTTTCTTAAGGACTTCAACAGATTGGATGAGATTCAACCACATTTTGGAGGGTCATCTGCTTTACTCAAAGTCCATTGATTAAATGTTAATCTCATTTAACAAACACCTTCACAGAAACATCCAGAATAAGGTTTGACTAAATATCTAAATACTGTGGCCCAGCTAAGTTGACACATAAAATTGATTATCACAGACTCCCATAACAAAGTACTACAGACGGGGTGGTTTAAACAACAGAACTTTATTTTCCACAATTCTGGAGGCTAGATACCTGAGATCAAGGTGTTCATATGGTTGGTTTCTTCTGAAGCCTCTCTCTTTGGCTTGAGTCTTTTCCCTGTGTCTTCAAATGGTCTTCCCTCTGTCTGTTTCCTAATCTTCTTCTCTTCTTGTAAAGAAACGTATCATGTTAGATTAGGGCCTAATGACCTCATTTAACTTAATTAATTCTTTAAAGACTCTATCTTCAAATATGGTCACATTTTGAAGTACTGGGTGTTAGGACTTCAACATATGAATTTGGGGAACCTGTGTCAGCCCATAACACTTAAGGTACAATTCAATGTTTTTAACACTGAAGAAGGAGGATCACAGCCCTATTTATAATTGAGGAAACTGAGGCCTGGAGATTAGTCCAAGGCTACACAGCTAGAGTCCAGCAGAGGAAAACCACATGGCTTCCTTCAGGGGGGAATTTGAGATACTCAGTCACTTGCTCAGTTGTACTTTTTTTTTTTGTTTTTTTGTTTTTTTGTTTTAGAGACAGGGTCTCACTCCTATCACCCAGGCTGCAGTACAGTGATGTGATCTCAGCTCACTGCAGCCTCGACTTCTCAAGCTCTGGTGATCCTCCCACCTCAGCTTCCTCAGTAGCTGGGACTACAGGCATGCACACCCACACCTGGCTAACTTTTTGTATTTTTAGTAGAGATGGGGTTTTGTCATGTTGGCCAGGCTGGTCTTGAACTCCTGGGCTGAAGTGATCTGCCCACCTCAGCCTCTCAGAGTGCTAGGATTACAGGTGTGAGCCACTGTGTTTGGCTTGTACTGTTTTTTCAAGTGTCAAAATTAGAATTAATATCCTCAAGAATTTTTCCAGTTATGTAATATAAATTACACTTGTATAATTCTGCCATGGCATATCCCATAGATATACCAACTGTATGATTTGTGCTGCTAGATATTTGCTTCTTCTCTCTGGTTCATCAGCATGTTACAGTCATTTCCTTCAGTGTCCTATTTATTACCCCTTGGTTGTATGTACAAATCACCCTTCTCAACTAGTGGAGAGCTATCCAAATTAAAGCATTAGCTTTTCACCCATACACATAAAGTTAGCTCCTAACACGAATATCAGGAAAGAACCACAATATTAATTGTTTGGAAATGCTCCAACATTATCCTCACTTGGAAGAGACAAACCAGTTAGTTGTATTTGCATTATTTAAAAAGGACAAAGCGAAATGTCAAGGTAAATTATGCAATGGGTTATGTAATTTTTTAATTAAAAAACAGCAACAACAACAACAACAAAACAGAAGGGGAGAATTTCCTTCCTAGTTATGTGCATCCTTACTGGTTACTCTGACTTTTTGTTACTTATTTACTAAAGTGACTTCAAGGACAGCATTTGGCAGTCACTCGCAAACCTCTAGCCCCAGAGTTTTCAGGCAATATCACTGTACGTTTTGAAGATGCCCACCTCGGTATACTACCGTTTTAATAGGACAAATAAATAAAGTTGTTCTTGGGTGGGGTTTCCCAAAGAAAGCATTGTAGGACACAAAGATTACACAAAGATTACAAAGGACTGAAAATGCTATTCACAATTTTGTATGACAGGGTAGCTGCTGGTAAGAAAAAGCAGGCTAGACGAATGTATTTTTGGTGGAATCTAGTTTATTGTATTTAAGGGCCTCAAAAGTTAGCAACACTATATTCTGCATTGTTATAAACACAACTGTGTATTGTTTGTCCTCTCTGTAATTATATCAGAACAACCCTAACATCAAAGGATTGCAGAATTACATAGCAAACCCAGAATAGCCTGTGGTTTGGAAGCTGAATAGAGAGCCCAATTACCCAGGTCAAATATCTACCAGTGATATCAGTTTAGGGCCACACTCTGGCTTTACTTTCTGGTGCAAGGATATTCCAGGCCTAAAATCTGGGGGACAGGCCACTACTTCTTGGGGCAAAAGTCATAGCCTTCTCAAAGTTGTTGCTCTTGTCCCATTCCAATTTATTCCCCTTCCAGCTTGACAAGCCAGTCTACACCCAAATTTCCAGCTCTTCAGTTTCAAGAATAGAACCAGATGGCCAGGCACGGTGGTTCATGCCTGTAATCCCAGCAGTTTGGGAGGTCAAGGTGGGTGGATCACCTGAGGTCAGGAGTTCAAGACCACCATGAGCAACATGGCGAAACCCTGTCTCTACTAAAAATACAAAAATTAGCCAGGCGTGGTGGCATGCGCCTGTAATCTCAGGTATTCGGGAGACCGAGGCACGAGAATCACTTGAACCCGGGAGGCAGAGGTTGCAGCAAGCCAAGATCATGCCACTGCACTCCCACCTGGGCAACAGAGCGAGCCTCTATCTCAAAAAAAGAATAGAACCAGAGATGTGAACCATTGCCATTCTAGACAAAAACGTGGATGCTACACAGGTATATGCATCTGCCTATTTGCTACACTCACCTCCCAAAACAGAAACACAAACCTTGTCACTTCCTCACATAGGCAGCTACGAAGAATAACCTAAGCCAATTACAGATTGTTTTTTGCTTATCTACGATGTAGTTATCAATTAATAATAAAATTAAAAAGCTACCTGTATTAGAGTTCTCCAGAAAAACAGAACCAACTGTTCTGTTGGTAGAACAGTTGATAGATAGAGAGATAGAGAGACTCTTTCTTGCAACCTCTGCCTGCCAGGTTCGAGCAATTCTCATGCCTCAGCCACCTGAGTAGCTGGGATTACAGGTGTGCAGCATCACACCCGGCTAATTATTGTATTTTTAGTAGAGACAGGGTTTTTCCATGTTGGCCAGGCTGGTCTTGAACTCCTGACTTCAAGTGATCTGCCCACCTCAGCCTCCCAAAGTGCTGGGACTACAGGCATGAGCCACTACACCCAGCGCTTCCTTCCTTCCTTCCTTCTTTTTCTTTTTCTCTTTCCTTCCTTTTTGCCATCCATCCTTCCTTCCTCTCTCACTGTCTCTCTTTCTCTTTCTGTCTTACAAGGTGTTCGTTCATGTAATTATGGAAGCTGAGAAATCCCACAATAAGCCATTTGTAAGCTAGAGACCCAGGAAAACCAGTGGTGTGGTTTAACAACCTCATCAAGTCAATGGTGTAGATTCCAGTCTGCATCTGAAGGCCTAAGAACCAGGAGCACTGAAGGTAGAAGATCAATTTCCCAGCTCAAGTGGTCAGGCAGAGAGTGAATTCAGCCTTCCTCTGACTTTTTGTTCTACTCAGGCCCTCAAGGGGAATGATGTCCACCCACATTGGGGAGGAACAACTGCTTTAATCCTCTCACCAACTCAAATGCTAATCTCGTCCAGAAACAGCTTCACAGACACACTCAGAAATAATGTTTAATCAACTATCTAGATATCCCATGGCCCTGTGAAGTTAACCCATACAACTAGCCATCATACTACCATTAACGACATAAATTGGTTTTCAGATGAACTCATTAAAATGTGGAATCCTGGCTGAGCATAGTTGCTCACGCCTGTAATCCCAGAACTTTGGGAAGCTGAAGCAGGCGGATCACGAGTTCAGGAGTTCAAGACCAGCCTGACCAACATGGTGAAACCCCGTCTCTACTAAAAATACAAAAACTAGCTGGGGGTGGTGGCACACACCTGTAATCCCAGCTACTCAGAAGACTGAGGCAGGAGAATCACTTGAACCCGGGAGGCAGAGGTTGCAGTGAGCCGAGATTGCGCCACTGCACTCCAGCCTGGGCAACGACAGAGTGAGACTCCATCTCAAAAAAAAAAAAAAAAAAAAAAAAAGCAGAATCCTGAAAGTACAGGACACATTCATATCAACAAAGACCCAGTTTCTTCAGCTCAACTTAGGGTTGGGGCTTCCTTCCCAATTCTCCTGTCTTGGTCTAATACCATCACCAATTTCTCAATCAGCCAAGCTTAAAATTCTAAAACTTGGTGTCGTTTTTGACTCGCTCTTCTTTTTTATCTCTCTTATCCCATGAGTCATCAACTTCTGGGCATCATTTCTTTGAAAAGTGTGATGTTTTCTCTTCTTCCGTTCTTTGCCAGTGCAGTCCTTAGTAACCACACACTGATTATAACGTCGCTTACTCTAGGCTCCTCTGCATTCCAGCTGCCCATCACATCCTTGCCAAATATCCCTAGAACACCATCCCCGTTGAGTCATTCCTTAGCTCAAACACCTAGAATGGTGGCTCCGTGGGACCTCTACAATATCAGTCTATAGTTCACTATCAGCTTTTCAAGTTTCTTCATAATTGAGCTTCCTCCAGGAGACTTTCTCCTTCTGGATGGCAAAGCTGGTCTTGCTAAGCCTGCACAGTATGGAACACGGAGTACATAGTGAGTAAATTACAGCCAAATGCATGGAGAAACCTTGAAGCCCATGGAGTAGGTGACATCTCCCATTGCATTATAATTACTGATGTAATGTAATGAGTGGTACAGATGTTTTGCTTTTGTACAGGTGAGAAAGCACAGAAAGGGCATTTTGACAGGTCAGCGCTCTGCATGATCTTGTAAGTTGTGAGATCCTTCTTAGATGCAGAACAAGAAAACACAACTATTTCATGAGTACTTAGCAGTAATAGCACAGACTTAGAGATAGTGATGTGAGACTTTTTTTAAAGTTTATCATACATAATTCGATTTTATGATAAATATCCTGATACGAGCTCATCGACCTTTTTTTGACAGTTATACTTACACACAAATCACAGTCACTATAAATAGGGCCACTTGAAAACAAAAATAAAGGACAAATGATTTTGGGCAAGCCACTTAACATTTCTGGGCCGCACATTCCTTTTTTTTTTTTTTTTTAAGAGAGACAGGATCGCTTTACAAACCCGGCTGAAGTGCGGTGGTGTGAAGTGCATAGCTCACTGCAGCCTCAAACTCCTAGGCTCAAGCAATCCTCCTGCCTCAGCCTTCCAAGTAGCCGGGACTACAGGCACATGCCACCACGCCCTGCAAATTCCTCATCTTAAAATGAGGAGGTGGCACTAACCAGATGATCTCTGTGTTTCCTTCAGTTCTGACATCATTTGGCTCCGTATGCAAAAAACTACCCCTCTGCTCCTTAAATCAGCAAGTTTACTAGTCTGAGCATTCAGTTTTAAGATTTCATAGGCCGGTAAAATTCCCTCGCCCGCAGTTTTTTTCCACAGGATTTTCAGAGGGTTAGAAGTCTTTTATTTTTGTTGTTGTTGTTTCCACAGGGTTAGAAGTCTTTTATTTTTGTTGTTGCTGTTGTTATTTTTATTTTTATTTTTTTGAGACAGAGTTTTGCTCTTGTCACCCAGGCTGGAGAGCAATGGCACGATCTCGCCTCACCGCAACCTCCACCTCCCAGGTTCAAGCGATTCTCCTGCCTCAGTCTCCCGAGTAGCTGGGATTACAGGCACCTGCCACCACGCCTAGTTAATTTTTGTATTTTTAGTAGAAATGAGGTTTCACCATGTTGACCAGGCTAGTCTTAACTCCTGACCTCAGGTGATCCGCCCACCTTGGCCTCCCAAACTGCTAGGATTACAGGAGTGAGCCACCGCACCTGGCCAGAAGTCTTTTATTTTGACAAAAGAAGGAGTTTTTTATTCCTAGTCCCACCATCCTACAAATCATCACCATCATGTCATTTTAATAAACCATGTTAAGACCAGAAATTTAATCTCTGGATAAAAGATAATTATTGTGTTTAATACATTTTAAGTTTATGAAAAACTCATTGAAGCCACCTTATTTTTCGCATTTCACCATAGACTAGTGAAATCTTTGTCACAGGCTGATTCTGTTGTCATCCTGATTCAACACTTTTTTCTCTGTGTGACCCAGGATTAAATCCAGCTTCCCCTTTGCTACATAGAGATATGAGGAAATTCACCATTTTATCATCTATATATTATAAAATCTAAAATATCAGCATTGGAAGGTTTATTAAATATAAATCCATCAGAAAGATATTTGCATTCTTTCTACTATACCTCCACCAGACAGTTGTCACACTGACAGCTGATAGCCAGAGAGCTGTCTGGTTCTGAAGGTGAAGGATGGAATAATAATAGCCGGATATATTTTAACATACGCATTTTACCAGCTTCCCTTTTACAAATCCCATATCAGTGATTTATGCACTCTGAAATGAGGCTGAGAAACATGGACATGGCTAAGTGCATACCTCTGATGTAATACAGTTGAAATGTTCTGTCTCTGAAATGTCTAGATTGTCTCCATTTTTCAATGTTCAGTGTAAATGTCTCCTCCTCCGGGAAGCCTTCCCCACCTATCCAGCCAAAAGCAATCTGCCCTTTTTTGAACTTCCTGAGTATTATTTCACCCTATCATATGACACTTTCCAATTTCCTCCACTTTCGTGTTATGGTGAAATATGTGGAAATCTTATTTCCTCTACTAGATTGTAAAGTCCTTGGTGACAGGAATTACGTCTTCGGACATCATGTCTAGCCAGACACAGTTAGCCGTGTATCCTCTAGGAAATGGGTTCTCAGTAAATCAAGGAAGAGATGAAGCAAGTGAAGAAGAAAAACTCTGTTGCATAAAGGAGAGGCCCCCCTGCTTGGAAAAATCTCTTTAAAGGGAATATTCAAGAGAAAGTGAGGGAGAAAGCCGGGCACGGTGGCTCACGCCTGTAATCCCAGCACTTTGGGAGGCTGAGGCAGGTGGATCACCTGAGGTCAGGAGTTCGAGACCAGCTTTGCCAACATGGCGAAACCACGTCTACTAAATATACAAAAATTAGCCGAACATGGTGGCAGGTGCCTGTAATCCCAGCTGAGGGAGGCTAAGGCAGGAGAATCGCTTGAACCCAGGAGACAGAGGTTGCAGTGAGCTGAAATCATGCCATTGCACTCCAACCTGGGTGACAAGAGCAAGACTCTGTCTTAAAAAAAGAAAGAAAGTGAGGAAGCAGAAGGCAAAAGTGAGTTGGGTTAAAAGCCAACTGATTAAGGAAAGAGATTGTGTCAAACCTAACAAGGAGCAGAGAGGAGTGAGAGGATGGCCAAGAGCCTATTATCTAGGTGGGTGATACTTGGCCCCATAGCCTGTGCTTCCACTTCTTCTCTCACCTGTTGCTTTTCAAGTCCTCTTATGAATGGGTTCACCTGATACCCTTAAAGAAGCCAGAGCTTGGTCAGGCACGGCCGCTCATGCCTGTAATCCCAGCAATCCCAGCACTTTGGGAGGCCGGGGAGGGCAGATGGCTTGAGCTCAGGAGTTAGAGGCCAGCCTGGGCATTTGAAAAAAAATTAGTGAAGTGCGGTGGTACACACCTGTTGCCCCAGTTACTCTGGAGGCTGAGGTGGGAGGATCATTTGAGCCCAGGAGGTCAAGGCTGCAGTGAGCTGAGATCGGCCACAGCACTCCAGGCTGGGACAACAGAGCAAGACCCGGTCTCAAAAAAAAAAAAGAAGAAGAGGAAGAAGTCTGAGCTAGGCACGTGCAACAACCACAGGCAGTCTTAAGCTCCAAGAAGCCATGTTAACTCCTTCCCTAGAAAGTCAGTATGGTCTGTATGAGAGCAGGAGAGCAATCAGCTGGCTCAGTAGAAACCTCTCCCCACTGCACATGAGCAGAATCCTTCCTGCAACAGAAATCTGGAACATCTTGTTCAGTGAAATCATTTCTCCTTCAAGAAAACCTATGCCAGTGCTTACGATGACAGACTATCCATCCCTGACATAGGACTCTGTGTTGACACGGAAATGTGATCTGAGTCTGCAAGGGCCTTGGGGCAGGATCCTCTGTCTCTGTTAGGACTAGAGGTCACTGCACTCATATATTGCCTATCAAGACCACCCTTCCTAATTTAGATTTTTTTTTTTTGAGATGGGGTCTTGCTCTGTTGCCAGGCTGGTCTCAAACTCGTGGGCTCAAGCGGTCCCTCCACCTTCCTGAGTAGCTGGGATTACAGGCTCAAACCACCATGCCCAACCCAATTTAGATCTTATTTTCTTTTTCTTTCTTTCTTGTTTTTTGTTTGTTTGTTTGTTTTTTTGTGACAGAGTCTCACTCTGTCCCCAGGCTGGAGTGCAGTGGCACGATCTCAGCTCACTGCAAGCTCCGCCTCCCAGGTTCACGCCATTCTCCTGCCTCAACCTCCTGAGTAGCTGGGACTACAGGCGCCCGCCACAACGCCTGGCTAAATTTTTGTATTTTTATTAGAGACGGGGTTTCACCATGTTGGCCAGGATGGTCTTCATCTCTTGACCTCGTGATCCGCCCGCCTCGGCCTCCCAAAATGCTGGGATTACAGGCATGAGCCATCGCGACCAGCCTAGATCTTATTTTCATTTGATGCAAACTGGGCTTCAAACCAATGAGCCCCATCAGTCCAGGCTTGGCTACCCACGACTAGTCGGTCTTCGTACAGCCAGCACCTCCAATTCAATTTGTCCAAAATAGAACCCTTCACCTTTCCACACGCTGGTTTTTCAATCCTTAACAAGTGTATCTATTTCCCAGGTTGGGAGGCCTTACAGACCTTTCCGCTACTCAACTCCAACGCTTGTTTCCTACCTGGGCCTACTCAGCTGCTGGAGTCTCCTCCCATCTTTGCTGCAACCTCCTGGGGTGAAGCCAGGGTTCCCCTCCTCATCCAAGGATTATCGCCAAAGTCAAAGTTAAGTCAAAGGAAAGAACGTCTAATCCCTTTTCCTAGGGAGATTTTTTATCACCACTCCCATGGCACAGAAACCAGTGGTAAACTATAGATAAACTCATAGTTTGCTTCTGTTTCCAAAGGGAAGCTCACCAATGCTTCATCACCTGCTTCCTTCTGACCTGACTTTCAACCCAGGACAATGCAAGCTTGCAGAACACACGGGCTGCTCTTTATCAAGCAGTCTGTTTGTGTTTCTAAGACTCTCCCTGATTCTATTTTTTGGGTTTTTGTTGTTGTTGTTGTTGTTGTTGTTGTTGTTCTTTCAGGCGGAATCTCACTCTGTCACCAGGCTGGAGTGCAGTGGCACAATCTCAGCTCACTGCAACCTCTGCCTCCCAGGTTCAGGTGATTCTCCTGCCTCAGCCTCCCAAGTAGCTGGGACTACAGATGTGCGCCACCGCTGCTGGCTACTTTTTGCATTTTTAGTAGAGACAGGGTCTCACCATGTTGGCCAAGCTGGTCTCAAACTCCAGGCCTCAGGTGATCTGCCTGCCTTAGCCTCTCAAAGCGCTGGGCCTCCCTGATTCTGTTACTCTGCCTGACCAAAGAATGATCACTTCCCATTTTCTCACATCTCTTTGAAAAACCAATTACTCTTAAAACTTTAGAAAAATGCCTCCCTCTCTCTGTCAAACTTGCAGAGCTCTGTGTTCCATCTCTTCCTTTCCATTCCCATTCCCCTGGTCTAGTCTAGGGTATTGTTCTACCCTCCTACATGGTCACCTGGTTCCTGATATCACTCCAGAATGATACTTCTAAACCACATTTTGATCATGTCACTACTGTCACCCCATTCCCCTGCAACCTCCAAAAACTCTTACTAACTCTCCATTGCTTGCAGAACAAAGACCAAATTATTTTGCATGGTATTGAAGGCTTCCACATTTGAGCCCCAACCTGCCAATCTAGTCTTGCTTACATTCTTATGTTCCAAATTCCTGCTAACAGAACAAGCTCTAAGATTTCACATCTACTTCTCTGTCTGGAATTCATTTTGACCTATCAGAACTATAGCTATCCTTCAAGACTCAGATAAAATGACAAATGACATCTACTACACAAGCCTTCCTTGATATTCCCTACCTGAAATGTTTTCCCCCTATTCCTGGCACTTCCACGAAACTCCCCCTTATAAGCATTTGTCACCTTTTACTTTGTATTACAGTAACTTGTGCACACAGCCTAGTTCTTATCCCAAATTGCAAACTCCATAAGGCCAAGGACAGTGTTATTGAATTTTATATCCTTTTCAATCCCTAGCACACTCCCTTTCATAAAGTTACTTAATGAAGTATTTATTAAATCCATTAATCCAGCTGGGTGCAGTGGCTCATGCCTGGAATCCCAGCACTTTGGGAGGTTGAGGTAAGCAGATCACTTGAAGCCAGGAGTTAGAGACCAGCCTGGCCAACATAGTGAAACCATGTCTCTACTAAAAATACAAAACCCTGTCTCTACTAAAAATACAAAAATTATGCACCTATAGTCCCAGCTACTCAGGAGGCCGAGGCACAAGAATCACTTGAACCTGGGAAGTGGAGGTTGCAATGAGCCAAGATTGCACCACTGCACTCAAGCCTGGGCAACACAGCAAGACTCTGTCTCAAATAAATAAATAAAAAAGAAAGAAAAATTCATTAATACACTAGTGGTGAATGTTGTCAACAACTTTTTTTTACAGTTAAGTAACTTCAACTTCAAACTTTTTAAATTTGCACATGTTTTGTCCAGAAATGATGTTAATCATTTATCATACAACCATATCCTCAGTCCAGAGGTTAATCTATGCAGAAAGGAGCTTTCATTATACATCCAAGTGAGTTACATTTCAGATAACTGGGTAGTAGTGCCTACTTGGCACTTTTCATAAGAATCAATTCTTTTGTATTCCCCGTGAGTCAGGGGAGGAGAGGAAACCAGAAGGATAAAGGAACACATTCAAGTTCCCCAGCAAATGAGGGCAGATATTAGATTTAGGGCTTTGTAAGGTTGAGGCAAAGGTTATGTTGAAATTCCCAGAGTGCTGGGTCTCAGAGCAGTCAGTGAGTCAACTGCGAAGGCGCTGAGTAACGAACTACGAGATCTGAGCGGCATCTCACACAGGACACTGAAGAAAGGCATTTTGTAGAAGGATGACTGCCCTGCCAGTGTGGTGGGTGAAAAGGGGGAGTTCTGGCCGGCAGTGTGGCCCTTGCCTGCAGTGAGTCTTAAGGGGACTCATTTACTTACCTGTCCAAGTCTCACTTCACCTTCCAAGAAGGAAAAATGTTGAACTTACTTAGGTAAGCAATAGTCCCTTTCTAGCTTTCAAGCTGTGGTAGAGGAATTCATTCACTTAGTAGTGAATGTTCTGAGCAAGTGGCTTTTTACATCCCTGGGAAGTACAAAAGAGCCTAAGGGCAATGGCCAGGGCAAAACTAACACCTGAAAAGAAATTAACAGTTCAGTGGGGAATAGAACTGGGTAGGAATAAAACAGGACCAACTCCTGGAGAGTCTGGAGAGTCTGGAGAGGCAGGCTGTGAAATCTGACCTTGACTTAGAAGAGGGAGCAGAGGGGGAGGCTGGTAGGTAATAAAGAGGGGAAACAATGGACTTCAGACTTTGAACAAAACATCCCTCATGTCATCTGAGCCTCAAAGTATACTAAGAATTATGCAAGATACAGGGGCAGCCATCAGGTTCGATCCACATGTGAATCAAATTATTTCAGGCCCCCCAACAATAATGCCTCAACTGAATACCTTGATGGGGGATTAATTCCAGGTCCTCATCTGGGCTATCCAGCTCCAGGAACTTAAGCTGGCATTACACCAGTACTGGCTTTGTATGGCACTTCCCCACACTCAAGAAAGAGGAAGAACCTGAAATGGGAGAAGTCAAATGTTTACTCAGACTTCTGATTTAAGGTGCCGTGCCTCTTTGTACTGCTTTGACCTGGGGGCATGATAAGGTCAAAGTGCTGTTTTTGAAAGCTAAATTAGCTGGGTGTGGTGGCTCACGCCTGTAATCCCAGCACTTTGGGAGGCTGAGGCAGGCGGATCACCTGAGGTCAGGAATTCAAGACCAGACTGGCCAACATGATGAAACGCCCGTCTCTACCAAAAAAAAAAAAAAAATACAAAATTTTGGCCAGGCGTGGTGGCTCACGCCTGTAATCCCAGCACTTTGGGAGGCTGAGGTGGGTGGATCACGAGGTCAAGAGATGGAGACCATCGTGGCCAACATGGTGAAAACCCATCTCTAATAAAAATACAAAAAATTGGCAGGGCATGGTGGCGTGTGCCTGTAGTCCCCGCTACTCAGGAGGCTGAGGCAGGAGGATTGCTTGAACCCAGGAGGTGGAGGTTGCAGTGAGCCGAGATCGCACCACTGCACTCCAGCCTGGCAACAGAGCAAGACTCTGTCTCAAACAAACAAACAAACAAAAATACAAAAATTAGTCAGCCATGTTGGTGCGCACCTGTAATCTCAGCTACTTGAGAGGCTGAGGCAGGAGAATCACTTGAACCCAGGAGGCGGAGGTTGCAGTGAGCCAAGATCACACCACTGCACTCCAGTGTGGGCAACAGAGCAGAAAAAAGAAAGAAAGAAAGAAAGAAAGTTAAGCAACCATTTGTAAGGTGGGCAAGCATTGGAAGAGGAGGAAGACAGAAATATGGCCAGTTAGGAGGTATGACAATTAATAAGGGCTGGAGAAGGCAATGTTGTCCTTCAGTTGCAGTGAGCCAAGATCACACCACTGCTCTCCAGCATGGGCAACGGAGTGGAAAAAAAAAAAAAAGAAAGAAAGGTAAGTTAAGCAACCATTCGTAAGGGGGCAAGCATTGGAAGATGAGGAAGACAGAAATGTGGCCAGTTAGGAGGTATGACAATTAATAAGGGCTGGAGAAGGCAATGCAAAGATAGGAAGCAGGTGACAAATGCATTATAGGGGAAAAAGGAAAAATCCTTTTCAGATTCCACTGACATCTATTGAACACTTATTCTATTTCTTTTTTCTTTTTTTTTTTTTTTTGAGATGGAGTCTCGCTCTGTTGCGCAGGCTGAAGTGCAGTGGTGCAGTCTTGGCTCACTGCAACCTCTGCTTCCCAGGTCCGAGCGATTATCCTGCCTCAGCCTCCTGAGTAGCAGATTACAGGCATGTGCCACCATGCCCAGCTCATTTTTGTATTATTAGTAGAGGTGGGGTTTCACCATGCTGGCCAGGCTGGTCTTGAACTCCTGACCTCAGGTGATCCGCCAGTCTCAGCCTCCCAAGGTGCTAGGATTACAAGCGTGAGCCACCACACGCGGCCTCTTATTCTATTCCTAGTTATACTCTTAAGTGCTTTCATGTGCTCTTTAAATTTGGTCTTCAGAACGATCCTACAGAGATAAATAAGTTTTGTAAGAGATATTGAGAGAGTTGCCGTGGTCCATAGCTAGTAAGTGGTAGAGCAGAATTTGAATCCAGGCATCCGGATTCCAAGTCCCGTATTCTCTTCATGACATTATGGATCTAGAGAAGTGGCATTTAAAGAAATGGCACTGCTGGGAGGAGTGGCCTGTAGAGGGGAAATACACTGGCTTTGATTTGGATCTGAGCTGTGGTAGGATATCCAATTGCAGATGTTCCATAGTGACCTGGCTCACGTCTTGCTTTCCATCCTGACTCACATAAAAACCAGTGACCTTCACTGCTTGACTCCCTCTGGATCACATTGTATCTCGGCCATCTCAGGCAACTGTTCCACTTAAAACCTCGCTTTCTGTCTACAACTCTCCAACTTTCCAGACCTCCAGCTCTCTCATTCCTATTGCAAACACTGAAATGCCTTTGACTTTTTAGAAACATCAATCCCTTGATATTTTTATTTTCTCCCAGTCTTTTTTGTTTTGTTTTGTTTTTGTTTTTGTTTTTGAGACAGGTTCTCACTCTGTCACCCAGACCGGAGTACAGTGGTGTGATCACAGCTCACTGTAACCTCAAGTTCCTGGGCTCAAGCAATCCTCCTGCCTCAGCCTCCTGAGTAGCTAGTACTACAGGTGCATAACACCACTCCTGGCTAATTTTACTTTAATTCATTTTTTGTAAAGATAGGGGCTCACTGTGTTGCCCAGGCTGGATTTGAACTCCTGGGCTCAAGCAAGCCTCCTGCCTTAGCCTCCCAAAGAGTACTGGTCTCCCAGTATTTTTTTTTTTTTTTTGAGACAGAGTCTCACTCTGTCACCCAGGCTGGAGTGCAGTGGGGCGATCTTGGCTCACTGTAACCTCTGCCTCCCAAGTTCAAGCGATTCTCCTGCCTCAGCCTCTCGAGTAGCTGGGATTACAGGTGTCTGCCACTATGCCCAGCTAATTTTTTGTATGGGATGGGGTTTCACCACGTTGGCCAGACTGGTCTCAAACTTCTGACCTCGTGATTCACCCGCCTTGGCCTCCCAAAGTGCTGGGATTACAGGCATGAGTCACCATGCCTGGCCCCAGTCTTTTTTTTATTAGTTCCTCCAGACGTCTCTATCTCTCCAAATAACCCCAGATGCCTTAGCTCATTATCCAAAGCCTGCTTTTGCCTTTGATTTGCCAGTACCCCAATGGAGAAGTATAGATGTTACTCTGTAACATCTCTCAGACAATACCCCAATCCTGGCTGGATGTTACAACCTGTCTTCACCTTTATTTAGTTGCCAGAGGAAACTTTCTCAGTCTTGCAGAGAACACTCACAATCTCCAACTTCAGCTGGGCCCTGAGCACCCCTCAATTCTTTCCCTGCCCAGAGTCTCTCCCTCATTGCCTCCTATTTCATAGAAAAAGCCTGAGCGCATCACACCTTCTCTCTCCATCATCCTCCTACCTATAAATGTAGCAACGTCCACAGCCTTGCCACTGCTTTCCCTCCCCTCAACAGAGAAGCCACTGTCCCTTCTGCCCAAGGCCAGGACCTGCCCTCCTGGGCCTCCCAGGATTCTGCTCCTTCACACCACTGGGTGTCATCTCTCTTCCTCTGCTGCCTCCTTTCTGTCAGCTTCTAACATGCTCCAACCTCTCCTCCTACACCTGGCAACTTCTCCATCCCTGCTTCTCCAAACTTCTCAAAGGAGAGAAAGCCTTGACTTCCTCACCTCACACCTGCTTCTCAACCTGCTGCAGTCTGACTCTCACTTCCATTAGCTCTGGAAACTATACCCCTAAGATCTTAAATGCCCTCCTAATTGGCACATCTTATTTTTATCTTCCTGGGCCCCTCTGCTCCTTTTTGAAAAATTTTTATTTTAAATTCTGGTCAAATACACATAACATAAAATTTACTGTCTGAACAATATTTACGTGTACAGTTCAGTAGTGTTACATATATTCACATTGTTGTGCAAACCCATTAAACAACAAGTACCCACTCTCCCCTCTCTTCCAGCCCCTGGCAACCACCATTCTACTTTCTATCTCTATGGATTTGACTATCCTAGATACCTCATACCAGTAGAATCATACAGTATTTGTCTGTTTGTGTCTGGCTTATTTCACTTAGCATAATGTCTTCAAGGTTCACCCATGTCGTGGGATGTGTTATAATTTCCTTCTTTTTTTTTGAGATGGAGTTTCACTCTTGTTGCCCAGGCTGGAGTGCAATGGCGCGATCTCAGCTCACTGCAACCTCCACCTTCCAGGTTCAAGCGATTCTCCTGCCTCAGCCTCCCAAGTAGCTGGATTACAAGCATGCGCCAGCACGCTGGGCTAATTTTGTATTTTTAGTAGAGACGGAGTTTCTCCATGTTGGTTAGGCTGGTCTTGAACCCCCAACCTCAGGTGATCCACCTGCCTCGGCCTCCCAAAATGCTGGGATTACAGGCATGAGCCACTGCACCTGGCCTAATTTCCTTCCTTTTTAAGGCTGAATAATATGCCATTGTATGGATGAACAATATTTTGTTCATTCATTCATCTACTGATGGACATTTGGGTTGCATACACCTGTTGGCTACTGTGAGTAATGCTATGAACATGGCCATACAAATATTTCTTCTAGATCCGGCTTTCAATTCTTGTGGACATATACCCAGAAGAGGTATTGCTGGATCATATGATCTGCTCCATGTTTTTTTGTTTTGTTTTGTTTTTTGTTTTTGAGATGGAGTTTCACTCTTGTCACCCAGGCTGGAGTGCAATGGCACGATCTCAGATCACTGCAACCTCTACCTCCCAGATTCAAGCGATCCTCCTGCCTCAGCCTCCTGAGTGGCTGGGATTACAGGCATGCACCATCACACCTGGCTAATTTTGTATTTTTAGTAGAGATGGGGGTTTCTCCATGTTGATCAGGCTGGTCTGGAACTCCCAAACTCAGGTGATCCACCCACCTCAGCCTCCCAAAGTGCTGGAATTATAGGCATGAGCCACCGCACCTGGCTGCTCCATGTTTTAAAGGCCATCATTAGGCCAGGCATGGTGGCTCACGCCTGTAATCCCAGCACTTTGGGAAGCAGAGGCGGACGGATCACAAGGTTAGGAGTTCAAGACCAGCCTGGCCAACCAGTGAAACCCTGTCTCTACTAAAAATACAAAAAAAAATTAGGCGGGTATAGTGGTGTGTGCCTGTAATCCCAGCTACTCGGGAGGTTAAGGCAGGAGAATCACTTGAAGCCAGGAGGCAGAGGTTGCAGTGAGCCAAGATTGCGCCATTGCACTCCAGCCTGGGCAACAGAGAAAGACTGTCTCAAAAATAATAATAATAATAATAATAATAATAATTTTTGAAAAAGGCCATCATTGCTTCCTTCCTGAAGCTCCCTGCTACACTGTCTCCATAAGACACAGTCCTTATTCTTACCTCCAGTTCTCTTGGCGCCCTTCTTACCCTTCCATCTCCTCCTCTGCAGGTTTTCCCTCTGCCTGCCCTAGGGGTCTGAATCAGAGTCCAATCAGAAAAACAGATGTTTCCCTATAAAAAGAGGGTGTTCAATACAGGAAATTGATGAAATAGCCATTGGAAAGCTGAAAGAATACACAGGGGAGTGCTGAGATAGCCCAGATCAATAACTGCAGGAAGCCACCCCAAGTCCTAGGGCTGAAAAACAAAGAGGTGAGGTTCACCCCCACCTCTAGAGGCTCTCAGAGACCTGTCTCCCTTACTGCACAGCTGGGCTTTGACCCTTGAATTAGAGAATTAGAGACAGGGTTTTCCAGAGAAACAGAACCAAGAGGAGAAAGAGAGAGAAAAGTAGAAAAAAAGAAAGAAAGAGAGAGAGAGAGAGAAAGAAAGGAAAGAAAGAAAGGCAGGCAGGCAGAGAGGCAAGCAGACAGGCAGACAGACAGATAAATAGATAGGAGAGAGAGAGAGAGAATTTGTTGGCTCACACAATTGTGGAGGCAGAGAAGTCCCACAATGTGTCATCTGCAAGCTGGAGAGCAAGGAAACCCCATGGTATAATTCCATCTGAGGCCAAAGGCCTGTGAATGGGAGGCTGGGAAAGGGTGAGGGGGAGTGCCAGGGTTGGTGTAAGTCACAGAGTCCAAGGACCCAAGACTCAGGATCTCTGATATCCAAGAGCAGAAGATGGACATCCAAGGGCAGGAGAAGCTGGATGTCCCAGCTCAAACAGAGAGTAAAGTCTCCTTTCCTCTGTCTTTATGTTCTATTCGGGCCCTCAACAGATTGGATGATGCCTTTTCACACTGGTGAGAGCAAATCTTTACTGAGCCTACTGATTCAAATACTAATGTCTTCCTGAAACACCCTCACAGACACATCCAGAAATAGGGGGAGACTGGAAAAAAAAGTTTGCAAACCTCAACCATAGCCTCAAAGAACAGAGTCCAGAAGGACAGATTTGAAGCCAAAAGACAATACACAGATGATGAGCCTGGGTCTCTGTCCTGGGTTCACCATTCTTCTCACTACATTCACTTTCTAGGAAGGGTCTCAGTTTTCCAGGAGTAAACTCTCATGCTTCCAACCCTACCTATATGCCAGTGACATCCAAGTCCATTTGTCCAATGCAGACCTTTCTTCTGAGCTTTAGAAACATTTCTTCACCAGTTGCCTGCTGGGAATGTCCACCCTGATGGCCTTCAAATTAAACAGGCTACAAACAGGACTTGTCATCTTTCCTGCTCGACCCACCTCCACTCCTCGGTTCTGCAATTTTGTCTGGGCACGGTGGTTCATGCCTGTAAACCCAGCATTTTGGGAGGCCGAGGCAGGAGGATTGGTTGAGCTCAGGAGTTCGAGACCAGCCTGAGCAACATGGTGAAACAGTGTGTCTCCCAAAAATACAAAAATTAGCTGGGCGTGGTGGCATGCACTTGTAATCCCAGCTGTTCAGGAGGCTAAGGTGGGAGGATCGCTTGAGCCCAGGAGGTGGAGGCAGCAGTGAGCCCTGGTTGCACCACTGCACTCCAGCCTGGGGGACAGAACAAGACCCTGTCTCAAAAAAAAAAAAAAATTAATGGATTTCTCCACCCCCATCCCAAATGGGTTAGGTGGGTGTCTCTTCTTTGTGCCCCCATTATACACTGTAATACTTTTTTTTTTCTTTTGAGACAGTGTTTCACTCATGCTGCCCAGGCTGTAGTGCAATGGTGCAGTCTCGGCTCACTGCAACCTCTGCTTCTCAGGTTCAAGCAATTCTCCTGCCTGAGCCCCCTGAGTAGCTGGATTACCGGCATGTGCCACCATGCCCAGCTAATTTTGTATTTTTAGTAGAGGCAGGATTTCATTATGTTGGTCAGTCTGGTCTTGAACTCCTGACCTCAGGTGATCCACCCACCTCAGTCTCCCAAAGTGTTGGGATTACAGGCTTGAGCCACCATGCCCAGCCTGTAACACTTCTCTTATTGCACTGACATTATAATTAACTGTAGATGTATCTGTCTCCCACCTCTCTTCACCTCTCTGCCACCTCCTGAGAGCTCTGTCATGTCAGGGACAATCGTATATTTGTTTGAAACCAAGTAGGCACTCCAAAGGTGTTTGCTGACAGAATGGTGCCAACTGGGGGAAAAGGACTGGATCAAAAGTAAAAACTCACAGTGGGGCACTCAGATGTGAGAGTCCTCTCAGTAGAGGTAAGTTTAGAATTGAACCTTGGGGATCACCCCTAATTATGAAAACAAAGGAGAGGAAATGGCAAAGATGAGGCAAGAGATCCAGAAGAGTCCCGGGCCAGGGGAACCAAAAAAGGTGTTTCCAGGCCAGGTGCAGTGGCTCACGCCTGTAATCCCAGCACTTTGGGAGGCTGAAGCAGGCAGATCACCTGAGTTCAGGAGTTCGAGACCAGCCTGGCCAACATGGTGAAACCCCATCTCTACTAAAAATACAAAAATTAGCTAGGCATGGTGGCAGGCACCTGTAATCCCAGCTATTCGAGAGGCTGAGGCAGGACAGTCACTTAAACCCGGAGACGGCGGAGGTTGCAGTGAGCCAAGATGGAGCCACTGCACTCCAGCCTGGGCAACAGCCTGGGCAACAGGGAGAGCAAGACCCCACCTCAAAAAAAAAAAAAGTGTTTCCAGAAGGAAGGGAAGATCAGCTGGGCCAAATTTGGCTGAAAGAATCAGGAAGTTGAGGACTGAGAAAAGGTTTGAATGTCACCAAAAAAGAGGAAATTTTGCAGTTTTGAAAAAGTTGTGGGGATAGAAACCAGCTTCCCTGAGCTGCAGATGTGACTGCTTTCACAGGAGTCTGTAGGCTGCTTGTGGAAATGGCTTGGCATAAGGAGGTGAGTTAAGTTCCCCCATTTAGATGGAGTACAGTGAGCCCCAGAATGTTATTTCTCATATTTTCTTCTCCTTTCTGCCCCAATAAGTACAAAATGGGCTGAGAGTCACAGGGTTTGTGACCCGACAACAGTTCCATTTCCCTTTCCTCACTGTTGGCATAATGCCTTTTGAATATTATTTTCACAACTGAGGCCAGGTGCGGTGCCTCACGCCTATAATCCCAGTACTTTGGGAGGCCGAGGCTGACAGATCACCTGAGGTCAGGAGTCCCAGACCAGCCTGGCCAACATGGTGAAACTCCATCTCTACTAAAAATACAAAAAAATCAGCCAGCGTGGTTGTTCGTGCTTGCAATCCCAGCTACTCAGGAGGCTAAGGCATGAGAATTGCTTGAACCTGGGTGGCACAGGTTATACTGAGCCAAGATCGTGCCGCTTCACTCCAGCCTGAGCGACAGAGCGAGACTCTGTCTCAAAAAAAGAAAAAAAAATATTTTCACAGCTGGCATAAAATGAAATCTTATTCCTTTCCCAACCTTACATGAAGATGACTATTGCCCACTAATGCCTATTCAGAGAATGTAAATAAAATATAAACAAGGGCCAGGCACAGTGGCTCACGCCTGTAATCCCAGCACTTTGGGAGGCCAAGGCGGGCGGATCACCTGAGGTCAGGAGTTCAAGACCACAGACCACCCTGACCAACATGGTGAAACCCCATCTCTACTAAAAATACAAAAATTAGCTGGGCTTGGTGGTGCATGCCTGTAGTACCAGCTACTCAGGAAGCTGAGGCAGGAGAATTGCTTGAACCTGGGAGGCGGAGGTTGCAGTGAACCCAGATCATGCCACTGCACTCCAGCCTGGGTGACAGAGTGAGACCCTGTCTCAAAAAAAAAATATACATATATATATATGTGCATACATATGTATATATATGTGTATATGTATGTATATATGTATATATATGTGTGTGTATATATATACACACATATATGTCATTTTTCTTCACAAAAGAAGCTAAAATATATTTTTGTACCAAAAATAAAGTTGTAAACTGCTTTTTAAAAAATTCTCTGTGGGAGGCTTCCAAAAACATATTCTACAGCAATTATTCTGAAAGTCAGTATGTCAGAAATAAATTACTTTCTTGACCTAACAATATGTGCCCCTGGCACAAGGTGAGACATAAACAAATCCCTCTTCGCGTGGAACAGAAGATAGCTAAGACAAGTTCCCTAAATTATAAACGTTGGAGGCTGGGAAATTTGGCCAGTTTTCAACTTGAAAGCAACCTCTGCAATGTTAATCAGTTAAACCTGCGTTTGTGTCATAGTGTGGATTCACCCAGTAACTAGAAAGCCCAGGGAATGTAACATTGTCCCTGGCAAAGCTCAATAAATGGAAAGAGTGGAGTTTACTGAAAATCACAAAACACCTGTTGACGGAGAATGTCCCCACTTCACCTTGAAATTGGGGATCTGACAAAAGAAATTGCTACAGGAAATTGTTTTCCATGATCACAAGTTGAACTCATAAATTGCTGACAGATAAAACAGGGTTCCTAGTTGAACTTAGATAAAAACTGATAGCCTGGTACAAGAGTTCTTAACCATAAGGTGGTATGTGAACTTGGACTGGGAAAAATATACAAACAGTCCGAGACTTTAGATTTTTTAACTTTATGATAGTGGGATAGTTATACATATTCAGCAGAAAACATTCTTCAAGTATCCATACAACCATTCTATTTTTCACTTCAGTACAATATTCAATAAATTGCATGAGAAAGTCAACACATTATTATAAAATAGGCTTTGTGGACAGGCACAGTAGCTCACGTCTGTAATCCCAGCACTTTGGGAGGCCGAGGCAGGTTGATCACTTGAGGTCAGGAGTTTGAGACCAGCCTGGCCAACATGGTGAAACCCCGTCTCTACTAAAAATACAAAAAGTAGCCGGGCATAGTGGTACACACCTGTAATCCCAGCTACTCGGGAGGCTGAGGTGGGAGAATTGCTTGAACCTGGGAGGTGGAGATTGCAGTGAGCTGAGATCACGCCATTGTACTCCAGCCTGGGTGACAGAGCCAGACTTCATCTCAAAAATAAAATAAAATAAAATAAAATAAAAAAGATTTTGTGCTAGGTGATATTGCCCAAATGTAGGCTAATGTAAGTGTTCTGAGCAAACTGAAGGTAAGTGAAGTTAAGCTATAATGTTCAGTAGGTTAGGTGAATTAAATGTATTATCAACTTAACAATATTTTTATGATGGGTTTATCAGGTTATAGCCCCATCAGAGGTTGACGAGCATCTGTATTTATTTACACTAATTTCTAACTGGAATTTAACATTTTCTTCAATTATCAATGTAGGGAACAAACTGCTAGAATTAACAAAAACTACAGATTTTTTTTTTTTTGAGACAGAGTTTCGCTCTTGTTGCCCAGGCTGGAGTGCAATGGCGTGATCTCGGCTCACCACAACCTCTGCCTCCCGGGTTCAAGCAATTCTCCTGCCTCAGCCTCCCGAGTATCTGGGATCACAGGCATGTGGCACCACACCTGGCTAATTTTGTATTTTTTTAGTAGAGACGTGGTTTCTCCATGTTGGTCAGACTGGTCTCGAACCCCCGACCTCAGGTGATCTGTCCACCTCGGCCTCCCGAAGTACTTGGATTACAGGCGTGAGCCACCATGCCCAGCCGAAATTACAGATTTTTTTATGTCACTTTACAGTAGTTGCAGATATTAGGTTGGTGCAAATTTATTGAGGTTTTTGCCATTGAAAGTAATAGCAAAAACCACATTTATTTTTGCACCAACCTAATACTTTGAAATATCATTATTACTAGTTATTAGAGCCACTGTTATTTAATGCATTAAAAAGTAGCATATATATTATTATACCAGAAATTTGGGGGTTAAAAAATTATTCTGGTAACTTTATTTCAGTATAATTGGATTCTGTGGTTATTCTATGTATTTTGTTTTATGCATTTAATAAAACATTCTGAGGAGTCTGTAGGCTTCATCAGACCGCTGATGTGTCCAGCACACCAAAAAGTTTAGGAACCCTTGATCTAGTACTTTATGAATAAAGTTTTTAGGCTATCATCTTTTAGTTGCAGGCACAAAGATATGAACAAGAAATTCTATTTGCACCATTTGATGGCCTTAATAAGCTGGAATCTAGATTATCCTTTTTGCAAAGTAGTGTTATTTAGGAATAATCATTTAGTCTATGTCCTGTACAATCTTATTTACAATTTTGGTTTTACAATCTAAGTACAATTCCTGTTCTGGGATTTTTTTTCCAGATATCAGCCAGCGATTTTGCCTCTATCCTATTTAGTGAAACCTTCTACCTCTTGCCTTGTTCATTGCTACACATCTAGTGAATAGTGCAATACAATTATACTGCTCATGGTTTAAGCAGAACATGTGGTTCAAGTGCAAGGAAGGAAGGACATACTACTTTCCTTTGGATGCCTGTTAATCAGGAATGCTCCCAGTTAATTTCTGGGGCTGGTGCAGACCCCAAAATGGCCAAGTCCCAAGGTGAAACACTGGAATTGAGTCAAACCTCTAAAGAGGTCTTGGAGTCCCATAGACATTCCTAAGGTAACTAACGGCCATGAGAAGAACATTTGGAAGGATCTTCAGCACAGGAGCACAGCTTGCTGTGGGAGGCAATTCAATTCAGAAAGCACATCAGAAGGCTAGTAAGTTTAAAGTAAAAAACTACTGGGGCCAGGCATGGTGGCTCACACCTGTAATCCCAACACATTGGGAGGCTGAAGTGGGCGGATCACTTGAGCCCAGGAGTTCCAGGCCAGCCTGGGCAACATGGTGAGACATCATCTTTAATAAAAATACAAAAAATTAGCTGGGCATGGTGGCACATGCCTGTAATCCCAGCAACTCGGGAGGATGAGGCAGAAGAATTCTTGAACCCAGGAGCTGGAGGTTGCAGTGAGCCAAGATTACGCCGCTGCACTCCAGCTTGGGTGACAGAGTGAAACCTTGTCTCAAAAAGAAAAACCTTTGGCAGGAAAGGCACACCTAGGAGGTTTCTTTTGTGGTTCGACCACATCTTGTTCATGTAAAATATTTGAAAGATTCAATGTACAATGTCAAAGCTGTTTTTAGGGTTCTGATATCCCATGCACAAAAGAACTTACCATTTGTTGCTTAGCAGGAAAAGATACTGGATAATCAAACACAATTTATCCATTTTGGTGTCCTTAAATGACTGTACCTGTTGTAACTGCTCTCTTGGCCAGAGAAATTATGAACACTTTACAGAAAAATGTCCCTGTACTGCCCCCAAGAGATAGAATCTCAGAGGTAGCTTTTCAAACCCACATAGTCTAAGAGCTTTGAAGCCTGCAGGGCCTATTAAAGACATTTATGTAGAATTAACTTCAAGATACCAGGAATACTGTTTGGGTGATCAAGGTAAATATTCTTGGGATTTTTTTTCCCCAGACATCAACCAAAAACTGTATCTATCCTATCTGGTGCTTAGTTCATTATTACACATCTAGGGAAGGAACAGTAAAATTGTAATGCTCATGGTTTAAGCATAGCATATTCTCAGTGTAGGAAGAAAAAGAACAACTGTGCATTTGTCTTGGCACAGGACCTTTTGGAAGGTAAAGAGCATACCATGGGCTTCTCATTATCCCCTATCTAGAAACAAGTCTGCTTACAGCAGTGTGAGTTCACAGAATCGAGCACTTCAGAGGTCCTCCGTATTTCTCAAACATGACTGTGCCCTGGGCATGCTGTTGCAGTGCAAATCCTGATGCAGTGAGCCTGGAGTGGCTTTTTCTTTTTTCTTTTCTTTTCTTTTCTTTTCTTTTCTTTTTTTTTTTTTTTTTTGAGACGGAGTCTGGCTCTGCCGCTCAGGCTGGAGTGCAGTGGCGCAATCTCGGCTCACCGCAACTTCCGCCTCCCGAATTCAAGCGATTCTCCTGCCTCAGCCTCCCGAGTAGCTGGGACTGCAGGCGTCCGCCGCCATGCCCAGAAATTTTTTTTTTTTTTTTTTTTTTTTTAGAGACAGGGTTTCACCGTGTTAGCTAGGACGGTCTCGATCTCCTGACCTCGTGATCCGCCCGCGTCGGCCTCCCAAAGTACTGGAATTACAGGCGTGAGCCACCGCGCCCAGCCCTGGAGTGGCTGTTTCTGACAAGCTGCCTAGTGATGCCAGAATTGCTGTTTCTGGAGTCCTCAGATAAGGACTTCTAGGTAGTGATGGAGCCAGGACTAGGATTAAGAATAGGTAATAATAAGCAGCCTACAACTCAGGAAGATTTTAGGGGTGGGGCTTCAGCAAGACTGAATTACTTTTCATAAAAGAAGAGGGTATTTCCACCATGCCATGATGCTAGTCAATTTTTGCTTTACTCCCTCCAGGTTACCTAAAGCCCGAAGAGAAAATCAAATGTAGTGCAATATTATCCATAAATATCAACATGCTATTATTCCTTAAGGAATAAAGGTTCTTCTATTGTTAATAAGCCTGTCATGTTAACTTCTTTACTCTTCACAAAAATTTCTAGAACTTATCTTAAAATATTTTGATAATGAAGACACTGCTTATTATGGCACTAGTTTACTCTTTAGACAACTCAAAAGTTGTATTTATTTTAATTATATAAAGAATAGTTAGTACTTTTTTGGAGGTAATTACCACCGTTAGCACTTCACTGTATTTGGGGAAAACATGATTTTTTCTTAATGATCATACTTACCTACACCAAATGCTTTTATGCCTCACTTTCAGACCAGGCTGACAAGAGGTTTGTTTTTGCAGTGTGTCTAGGAAAAAAAAAAAAAAATGCCTTTACTGTTTACTTACTCTTGTATTTTTAGAGTTTGCATTTTTAATGATCCTAATTTATTAGAGAATAATTCTCAGTGGTGCCGTCAGTATTCATTATTAATATCTTCTAAAGCAGATGGAGTTATACAAATCTAAAGATATGAGTAGCACAATCTATCTGCTTTTGCAGTAGGTAGTGTGTCAACATAAAACCGACAATCTTACTCATATACTACTCTCATTACAAAGATAATAACCTTCTGTAAGTCTCTGAAATCTCAATAATATGGATTTTGGCCAGGGAGGGTGACTCATGCCTGTAATCCCAGCACTTTGGGAGGCTGAGGAGGGCAGATTCCTTGAGCTCAGGAGTAAGAGACCAGCCTGGGCAACATGGCAAAACCCCATCTCTCCAAAAAAAAAAAAAAAAAAATTAGCCAGGCATGGTGGTGTGCGCCTGAGTCCTGGCTACTCAGGAAGCTGAGATGGGAGGATCGCTTCAGCCCAGGGGTTCGAGGCTCCAGTGAGCCATGATTGGGACACTGCACTCCATCCTGGGTAACAGAACAAGACCCCGCTGCAATAATAATAATAATAATAATAAATTTATAAAAATGAATCATGGTGCTGGGATGAGATAAGGCTGCTCCATTCTCATGGCAACTGATACCTGATACAAAAGTTTTTCCAGGCATCTTCCTTTAAGAAAAGCTGATGAATATATGCCCATCTTGAGATAACTGGCACATATACAGCTTTACACTTTGCCAATGGAAGGGTTTTACAGGGAAGTCACATGGCCAGGTGTGTGCCCGCAGACTGCCACTTTAAGGCTCCTCCCCGTTCACAGGTGAATAGGCTGAACTGAAAACAAAGCCCAAAATAGCAGCCTCAATTTCCACCAGTACAGAATTCACACAACTAATCCACATCCCTGCCTTCCTCTGTTCCGTAATCAAACCGAACACCTATTTCCTCCTCTGGTTTCATGTTCATTTGGGCCTTGACACCTTGTTTTACCTGATCCTCTGTGTCATAATCCATCTTTCTTCCAAGAAGAGCTTGTGTCTTCTTTCTGGGCCCAGCATTGTTTGTATTGTCTGCAAGGCCATTTGACCACACTGACAAGGCCTGGTGAGCTTTATTCTGGGCAATCAAGAAAGTGCCAAGGATGGCTCTTGCCTTTTTCTCGGAGAGTTCAATATCAGACACCAAGGAGGAAGCCCATTAGGAAGATATTGAATTCACAACAGAGTTGCAGTGAACCTTTACTCCCAAAGAAACAGCAATGCACAATGCAAATGGCTTATTTTATATATTTATTGAGGTGGATATAAAATTTATGCAGTGAGGTATATAAAGTACATAAATTTCAAACATGATGAATTTTTATATATGTACACATCTATGTAGCCATTGCCCAGACTGAAAGATAGAATGTTTTCAGCCTCCAGAAATTTCCTTTATGTCTCTTTCCAGCCAACCTATCTTAACGGTAACCACTTTAGTGACTTCTGTCATCACAAATATTTCCTTAAAGACTAAGTTCTTTTTTTTTTTAAGGCAGGGTCTCGCTCTATGGCCCAGGCTGGAATGCAGTGGCATGCTGTGATCTCAGCTCACTGCAACCTCTGCATCCCAGGCTCCAACGATCCTCCCACCTTAGCCTCCCAAGTAGTTGGGACTACAGGCACGTGCCACTCCGCCTGGCTAATTTTTCTATTTTTAGTAGAGACAGGGTTTTGCCATGTTGCCCAGGCTTGTCTTGAATTCCTGAGCTCAAGTAGTCTGCCCGCCTCGTCCTCCAAAGTGCTGGGATTACAGGTGTGAGTCACCGTGCCCAGCCAAGGTTAAGTTCTTAAAACTCAAATGAGTCATTTCTGTGTGCACAACAGCAAATAAAATGTCATAATTGTTTCTCATTCACAATAAGCTTAGGTTTCAGGCATTATAATAAGCAGTATTTAATTAAGAAATTGGAAAATTGAAATTGAGAACTACACAAAGCCTTTCCCTAATTTCTTTTACCACAAGAAGAGCTTCACTTTTTGATCACACAAATGAATGATGCCCTTTGAGCCAGCTGGGCTTCAGAATTTAGACACTTTTGGAGCATACACTGTATGTTACATAATACCCACTGTGGGATCCAGAGCAGTGCCTATTAACACATTCACATTTTTGAAGAGAAATAAATAAATATTTACACTATGTTGGGGAAATAAAGACTATAGACAGCCTTGTGACAAATTCTTATTTGTCACCAAATAAATTCTGGCACTACCAAAATGACAAAATTTTTTAAAAAACTTTTTGGATTTTGGAATTATAGATAATAGTTTGTGGATCTCTAGTAGATCATATTTATATTTATGTATTTATTTATTTACTTTGAAACGGTGTTTTGCTCTGTCACCCAGGCTGAAGTACAGTGGCATGATCTCGGCTCATTGCAACCTCCACTTCCCGGGTTCAAGAGATTCTCCTGCCTCAGCCTCCTGAGTAGCTGGGATTATAGGCATGCACCACCATGCCCAGCTAATTTTTGTATTTTTAGTAGAGAAGGGGTTTCACCATATTGGCCAGGCTGGTCTCAAACTCCTGACCTCAAGTGATCCACCCCGCTGGGCCTGCCAAAGTCCTGGGATTACAGGTGTGAGCCACCGCACCAAGCTGATAATATATTATTTAAGGGACTTTTCTGCTTGAGGCAAGGCTCATTCTGATGTCCATGTTCTTCACAAAGCTTTCTGAGGTAATCCAAATTTAAGAAGTTACTACTTCTTTTGAACTACTATAGCACTTTGAGCTTATTCTTCACATGGTGACTTAAAAAAAAAAAAAAACTTTTATAATGAAATGCTTGGTTAAACCCAAAAGTAGAAAATGTAGTATAATGAACCCCATAAAGACCTCATCTGGAGCCAGGTGCAGTGGCTCACACCTGTAATCCCAGCACTTGGGAGGCCAACGTGGGCGGATCACCTGAGATCAGGAGTTCAAGACCAGCCTGGGCAACATGGTGAAACCCCGTCTCTACTAAAAATACAAAAATTAGCTGGTGTGGTGGTGCCCACCTGTAATCCCAGCTACTCGGGAGGCTGAGGCAGGAGAATTGCTTGAACCTGGGAGGCAGTGGTTACAGTGAACCAAGATTGCGCCGCTGCACTCCAGCCTCAGTGACAAGAGTGAAATTCCATCTCAAAAAAACCAAAAAACAAAAGCAAACAACAACAACAACAAAACCTCATCCAACCTCAACAATCTCATTAGAAATATAATGATTGTATCACTTCACCTGTAAATATTTAATAACATACTGCCTGTTTTAATACTTACATGAGTAAATACTTTGTTTCCATATTGTAATATAGACTCCTTGATGATGAAGTAAATGTTGTGTCTTTTTCATTCCTATTTCCCAATTACCTTTTCTCAGCAGGAAATTTAATACAGGAAAATGAATTATGCCCTGAGGAATGCTTGATGAATGTACAACATCAAACAGTGGTTCTTAAGCTTAAGTGTGTGTCTGGATCACTTGGAGAGCTTGTTATAAGGAAGACACTTGGGCCCCAACTCTGGAGTTTCTGATTCAGTGGCTGTGGGGTGGGGCCTGAGAATTTGCATTTCTAACAAGTTCAATGATGATGATGATGATGGCCTGGGACCACACTGTGAGAACTCCTGCGTTAGATGTCAACACTGAGTGATTTGCACAATAAAACAGTTTTATCCTTTAATCAAGTATCAATCATATGTGAGGACTTAGGAATACAGGAAGAAATACTTTTTATAAATCTCTACTCTCATGGAGTTTCTAATATGTTGTATAAAAAGTATATAAAACAGAAATACATGAGAACTATTAAGAAACATGGGTGTTGGAGACCCATATCGGAATATTCTTGTTTTATTGGTATAACGTAGGCATCAATTTGTTTAAAGCTCCCTGGTGATTCCAGTGTGCATTTACATACTATTACACCAGTGTTCACTGAAGAGCTGAGATTAGAATTTGTCCTTGAATTATGAAGCAGTTTTTAATTGACAGCTTACAGCGGGGAAGGCTTTCCCAGGTTGGGGAGTGGGGTGACATAATGCTCCAAGCTTACTTTCAAATCTTTCCAAGACACTGAACTGTACATAAACATATTTTAAAATATTCAGTCTGTAGAGTGTAGTTTGTATCCTCTTTCCACTTATTAGTGGTACCCTTGGATGAATCAACCTCTAAGTCCTCAGTTTTCCCATATGTAAAATGGGGATAATAATTATACCTACCAGCTGGGCACAGTGGCTCATGCCTGTAATCTCAGCACTCTGGGAGGTCAAGGTGGGAGAATAGCTTGAGATCAAGAGTTCAGGAGCAGCCTGAACAACATAGCAAGACCTTGTCTCTACTAAAAATAAAAAACATTAGCTGGTTGTGGTGGTACATGCCAGTAGTCCCAGCTACTTGGGAGGCTGAGGCGGGAGGATTGCTTGACCCTGGGAGATCAAGGCTGCAATGAGCTACAATTGGCACTGCACTCCAGCGTGGGTGACAGAGCAATACTCTATCTTGAACAACAAAAACAACAAAAACAGGAGTGGCACGGTGGCTCATGCCAGTAATCCCAATACTTTGGGAGGCCAAGATGGGAGGATTCGTTGAGTTCAGGAGTTCAAGACCAGCCTGGGCAACATGGCAAGACCCCCCCCCCACCACCATCTCTAAAATAAAATAAAAAAAGAAACAGAAATAATTATACCTACTTGATAGCATTGTTAGGACAATTAAATAATTTTAATATATACATGAGGTGGGCGGGGTACAGTGGCTCATGCCTGCAATCCTGGCACTTTGGGAGGCCAAGGGTGGATCACCTGAGGCCAGGAGTTCAAGACCAGCCTGGCCAACATGGCAAAACCCTGTCTTTACTAAAATTACAATAATTAGCTAGGTGTGGTGGCACACACCTGTAATCCCAGCTACTCAGGAGGATGAGGCAGAAGAATTGCTTGAACCTGGGAGGCAGAGGTTGTAGTGAGCCAAGATCATACCACTGCACTCCAGCCTGGGCAATGGAGCAAGACCCTGTCTCAAAAAAAAAAAAAAGTAAAAATAAATAAAATACACTAGGTGCCTTAGAGCAACGCTTAGCAAATAGTAAGTACTCAATGAATGGTAATTATTATTTATCAAGCATCATCTATATGCCAGGCAGACAGCCTGCATGAGAATACTTTGCATCTGTATCCTTTTAATCTTCGCAAAACTCTTGCATATTTTTTGTCTCATTCCTCTTTTCAATGCCCTTTGAGATACGTAGGGAAAGTTTAATTGTGTCCACCTAACCGGAGAAAAAGACATCCAGCCTCTTATTAAGACAGTGTGAGAACTAGCCCTAGAATTCAAGTATTCCACACTCCCAAAGTGTGCTTTTTCTTTCGATGTAAATAAGTAAATGAACAAAATAAAACAAAAGCAAAAAAAAAAAAAAAATTTGAAGAACTGAGGCATTTGTCCAGATAATTTCCAAACATCCCCTCCATGCCTTCCACTCCCACCCCATAGGAATCCAAATAACCTTCCTTCTATCATTCCCTGATTATCTATAATTGGGATGTCTAATTTATGGATAACTTATACTCTGCTTGGAGTTATATTTCTTGCTCAACCATAGTTCTAGTCAAAAATTGTCAGGTTTTATCTTCATTTACTGGAGAGACCCTGCATTTAGAAGAGATTCTTTCCTTCTCTCAAGGATTATCCAGAAAGTGATTGAGCCATGTTTAGCCTTAAATCCTACCCTCACATTTTTGTGAAAAAGCCCATATTTGCATAAATCATCTCTAATTGGGTTTTCTGTTGTTGGGAGCTAAAAATCATTTCTAACAGTTACTGTTAAAATGCACAAAAATCTTGTTCCTGTCGTAATATCTTCATTTATATTTTCTCCTTTAGAATAGCTCATTAACTCTTATTAGGTCAAATTGAGGATGTCAAGTATAAACTACTAGTAGTAGATTAGTAATAATAGTAGTAAGGATAATCATAGTACTGTTTTGATTCTGTGTGCCCTGACCTACTATATATTAGACCTTAACATTCATTTTTAAAAACTCTATACTTGAAAAATAACTACACACTTACATTATTTCTGGAGACCTATGGATGTATATAATTCCCCTTGGTCTTTTAACTGATGAGACATCTTAGTGTCTCACTATAACTATTACTGGATCAAAGTAGCTTTTTTTTTTGGAGACAGGGTCTCACTCTGTCACCTAGGCTGGAGTGCAGGGATGCGACCTCAGCTCAGTGCAACCTCCGCCTCCTGGGCTCAAGCAATCCTCCCACCTCAGCTTCCCAAGTAGCTAAGACTACAGGCATGCACCATCAGGCCTGGCTAATTTTTTTTTTTTTTTTGTAAAGATGAGGTTTCACCATATTGCCCAGGCTGGTCTCAAACTCCTGTGCTCAAGCAATCCACCCACCTTGGCCTCCTAAAGTGCTGGGATTACAGGAGTGAGCCACCTCACTCAGCCCAAAATAGTATCATTTAAAGATGAAATAGCTCAATTTCAAGCAAGAATGCTGGACAGATAGGGGATAAAAGGTAAATGCAAGAAAGCACAGTGTTTTTCAAAGCTTAAGATGATCATGCAGAAAATTCACAACCAGTTGCAGAGTAATGACTACTTTATTTAACCCAGGAGTTATATCCGCCAGTGTAATTCTTGCCTGTAGAAACCAGCAGAGGGAAATTTCAGAAGGTTTAGACACTATGTTTCTACTAATGATTACTCATGTTTTCCAATTACATGTGTCTTTTTCCTGCCTTTTCACTGCTCAGATCCCAATATATGTAATATGTCACTCAGCAGCTGTTACATGAAAGGAACATGTTAGGTTGCTATATTAACTTTTCCAGCATGCATGTGTGTGCACTGGAGAAGAAGAACCCAGGCTCTTCTACTCCTCTGACATCCTTAGAGTGCAGGCCTTCATTCTCTTGTTTGTCATCTTATGGCCCAATGATGGGTGCCATGCCACTACACATCTGTGGCAAAAAGTGAGATGAAGCAAAACAGCCAAAGACACATGCCAGTTGAATCTGTTCTTTTTTTTAAAAAAAAGCCTTTCCAGAAGCCCCGGCCGTCAGCTTCCTTGTATGTGTTTCTAACAGGGTCACCTTAGACCAGCATGATCCAACTGAAATAGAGTGCAAGCCACAAATGGGAATTACGTATATAATTTTAAATTTTCTGTAGCCACATTTAAAAAGTAAAAGAGGTTTAAAAAATAATTTTAATAATATGTTGCATGAACCGAAAATATACAGAATAAAATTAAGATATTTCCATTCTTTACATGTTTTTGCACTGTCTGCAAATCCAATGTATATCTCAACTTAAAATAGCCACATTGCAAGTACTCAATAGCCATATGTCACTATATTGTAAAGGAAAAGGAGCCTGTGACATTGTGATAGAATAGGAATGTATATTTGGTCTCTGCCCTGGTTCCTGAGAAAAAGCCTCTAAATCCCTTGGAATTTCCTGAGTGACAGGGGCATCTTTTGTTCTAATGAGGCAACTCTTGGTGGGCTCCTAGATAGCCTCAGGATGGGGGCTGGTTGCCAGGGGAACCAACCATGTGATTAGAGGATTGGAACTTTTAGCTCCATCCTCTGCCCCCTGACCTCCTGGGAAGGAAGAGGAGATAAGGGTTGAGTTGATCTCCAATGGTCAATGATGTAATCAATCACACCTATGTAAGGAAGCCTCCATAAAACTTCAGAAGGATAGGGTTCAAAGAGCTTCCTGATTGCTGAACACGTGAAGGCATATGGAGGGTGGTAAGCCAAGAGAGGGCATGGAAGCTCCACACCCCTTGCCACATACTGTGCCCCATGCATCTCTTCCATCTGGCTGTTCATCTGTGTCCTTTATGACATCCTTTGTAATGTACGTAAAATGTTTCCTTGAGTTTTGTGAGCCATCCTAGCAAATTAATATAACCCAGTGACAGGGTAATGGCAACCTGGGACTTGTGACTGGCATCTGAAGTGGGGGACACTCTTGTGAGACTGAGCCCTCAACCTGTGCGATGCGACACTATCTCCTGGTAGATAGCATCAGAATTGAGTTAAATTATAGGACACCCACCAGGTCACAGCTGAAGAACTGGTTGTTGGTGAAGAGCAACCCACACACATTTTGGTGACTAAAGGTGAAGTATTGTGTTCTGTGGTGACTGTGTGTGCACAGTAGCAGAAAAAGTTAGTTCTGTTTTCTTTTTCTTTTCTTTTTTTTTTTTTTTTGAGACGGAGTCTCGCTCTGTCGCCCAGGCTGGAGTGCAGTGGCGCGATCTCAGCTCACTGCAAGCTCCACCTCCTGGGTTCACGCCATTCTCCTTCCTCAGCCTCCCGAGTAGCTGGGACTACAGGCGCCCGCCACCAAGCCCGGCTAATTTTTTGTATTTTTAGTAGAGACGGGGTTTCACCGAGTTAGCCAGGATGGAATTCTGTTTTCATTAGGAAGTCTTTGACCAATCACTGTAAGTGGCTAAGGGGAAAGAAATTGTTGTCAGAGCAGACCAGAAAACAGCAGTGTCTACCTCCTTGACGGTAGCGGGTATTTAATAAGGAATAAATTGACTTCAATTTAAGCAAAATAAATTCCCTCCATGATAGCTCTCTACAACTTTCAATCTGGGATTATTCGAATGTAGGACAAACTGTCCTTAAATTCTTTAAATTGACAAACAATTGTATATAATTATGGTCGGGCGCGGGTGACTCATGCCTGTAATCCCAGCACTTTGGGAGGCCGAAGCAAGCAGATCACTTGAGGCCAGAAATTCGAGACTAGCCTGGGAAACATGGTGAGAAACCCCGGCTCTACTAAAAACACAAAAATCAGCTAGGCATGGTGGCGGGTGCCTGTAATCCCAGCTACTTGGGAGGCTGAGTCAAAAGAATCGTTTGAACCTGCAAGGCGGAGGTTTTGGTGAGTCAAGATCACGCCACTGCACTCCAGCCTGGGCGACAGAGCAAGACTCCATCTCGAAAGAAAAAAAATGTATATACTTTAATGCAATGGGATACAATGTAATGTTTCAATACATTGTGGAATGATCAAATTAGGCTAATATATCCATCACCTTACATACTTATTTCTTTTTGGTGAGAATATTTTAAATCTACTCTTTCAGCCATTGCGAAATATACATTATGAACTATAGTCACCATGCTGTGCGATATTTCTAAAACTTACTCCTGAAACTTTTTACCCTTTGACCAACATCTCCCCATTCCCCATCTACCCCCCAACACCCCCACAACTGTCTTTCAAAGACAAAGAATTTCACCTCTACTAATGAAGCGTTTATGTAGAAAGACACTGGTAATGTTTAGTTTCCTTCATCCAACCTGCTGCATCTTGTAAGTTCCTGGCAAGCAGAGTTACTTTAGGTCATGCATATTTATAACCTCTCCTTGCCTGCGGTGGTTATTATAGCAACCACACTTCTGGATTATCACCTAACTGGAGTTTCCTCCTCACAGGCCCCACCCTTCAATGTTCAGAGAGGGGCGATTGCCCCAGATTTTATTTAATTGTCAGAGTTTAGGAGGGAGCAATTCACTCTTCCCTACTTCCACTCCATCTTCTCAATCCTACATTTCCATCACTTTTAATTTTATTCTGCCTTGCCTCTTTTTTTATATTTTACATCTTATTTTTGAAATTGTCATTACCATGCCTTGTTTTAAGAGTACACAAGCTCATTATAGTAAAGAGTTTTGGGTGATAACATTTTCTGAAATAAGGGTGAAGAAATATCCTCCCATGTCACAACCGTTGGGAGGGCGGGGGTAGGGATGTTGGAAGGCACGGTCCCTGCTGCTTTCAAGGACAAGACAATTAAGTGTTCCGGTGCTTTTCTGAGGCAGAACATTGAACATCTATTTATGGTGACTGTGACAGTGGAGGTGATTGGTAAATTCACCGCAGGCCAATAACCTTGCCAGCAGCCATGAGGAGTGGCAAAGAATTCTGCAGAAGAGCAAGTCCTTTGCACACAAAACAGCTCGGAAAGTGAAAGCGTCGCTGAAGTGCGGAAGCCTCGCATTTCCTGGGTCCTCTTCCTCCTTCCTTTGCCGTCTCCTGCCCTCCCGTTCTCCCCCTTCCTCTGTGGCTCAGGCAGGACAGACCCCAACTCCCAGCTTCCCTGTTCTCCGCGGGTTCGGAGACTGGGACCCCCGGGCCAGGAGTGCTGGGGGCGCGGTCGGCCAGCCCCGGCTTCCTTCATGGAGCGGCGGAGCTCCACCTCCTCCTCTGCACTGCACTTCTCACATCCTCAGCATCGCGTCCACGAGGCCGCCCGCCCCGCCTCAGAACCGTAACCTCCAGGAGCTGGGTTGAGGAAGGCGCGGAGGACAGGAACCCCGGCGCCGGCAGCTAAGCCTCCAGACGGAGCCCGCCCCTCCGGCCGGTTCCTGCCTCCCATTGGCCCGCGAGCCCGTCCGTCTCCACCGTGGGCCACGCCTTCCCGGCCCCGCGGCTGGCCGGCTCCTCGCGCCCTCCCCTCACCCGGCCGCTCTTCGGGCCGCCTCTGGGTGTGGGGCCGCCCGCGCCAGTGTGAGCCTGAGCTGACGGCGGCTCCGGGAGGCTCGCAGAAGGGGAGGGCCGGGCGGCGCGGGAGCTGAGCATCGCCAGGGCGGGCGGCAGGGCGCGGCCTCTCCGCCGGGTGTACCACCTGTCGCGGCGCGAGACCTCTGGTAAGGCCCGGCGCGGTGGGGCCCGGGCGGGGGTCCGGGAGAGGAGCGGGCGCCGGCCTCCCCTGGCCCGGCCCCGAGAGCCCAGCGCTGCCGCGTCTCCGGCCTCCGCGCGTGCGGCCCCCGCCGCTGCCGGCCTGGAGGTGGGGGCTGGGGGAAGGGAAACGGTCCGCGGAGTCTGGGCTGAGGGCGAGGGACCGGCTACATCGCGGCGACCCAGGTTCCAGCGGCCGCGGCTCTACCCGGCGCGCGATTTCCAGGTTCCTCCGCCCGCTGGTGCCTGGGCGCCCCGCTCTCGCCCGGGAGCGAGGCCCTGGGCCTCCAAACGCCAGCATCTCTTTCTCGCTCTTTCTGCACCCCTCCACAAAAGGACTTCTGTGGCTGGAAACCCTTTGGCGAGTCTATCTCCTTTATTCAGTCGGGCCGAGTTAACGGCAGGAGTTAGGCTGTGTGTGTGGCTCCTCCCTTTAAAAAAAGACTTGCTGCGGGCTGGAGAGTTCTGAGATTGGACCGATTCCGTCTATTATGAAATGCCATCTGTGGACCGGGATTGGCAGGTGTTTCTTTCACGCTGGCGATAACTATCTCTGCATGTGGTGTTACCTAGGTGGTCCTAGGTTTCGACTTTCTTTTTTGGTTCCAGAGATAATTCTAGAAAATTTACGTTGCTTGTGGTGAGAAGCATGATCAAATTATCACGTGCTTTCTTACAAAACGTTTTATCATCTTCTGTCTGTGGATTTACCTTCCTGATGCTTGTGGCTATCACCTCTAAGCAAAGAGGTTAATAGCATTGCTATTTCTGTTAGTGTTGCAGTTGATAACGATAACAATAGTAGCATGTATTAATTGCTAGTGACAGGCAGAGCGCTAGTTTCTTCACGGATTATCTCAAAATAACCCTTTGAGGTTGATACTGTTACTGCCTCCAGTTTACAAACCAGGAAACTAAGGTTTAGGTAGGTTAAGTAACTTGCCTAAGACAACAGTTTTAACGTGACAAAGCCTAGATTCAAACTCAAGTGGTCTAACTTCATAGCTGCATCCTCCACCCCCACTCCCTTAAACGTGTATGCTCCTTAAGCATTGCTCATGTTGTTAAGCTAATTGCGATGTTGTACCCATAATTTTGATTTTCAATTTACAAATATTCTGTAAATTAGATGAGAGAAACAGTTGTTTTTAAAAACATACATATAGGCCGTTCGCGGTGGCTCACGCATGTAATTCCAGCACTTCTGGGAGGCCGACGTGGGTGGATCACCTGAGGGCAGCTAATTTTTGTAATTTTAATAGAGACAGGGGTTTCACCATATTGGCCAGGCTGGTCTCGAACTCCTGACCTCAAGTGATCTACCCACCTTGACCTTCCAAAGTGGTGGGATTACAGGCGTTAGCGACCGCGCCTAGCTCCTAATATGACTTTTATCATGCATTAATAGGAAATGTTGGGCTATGCTTCTGTAGAAATATTCTCTTGAGAATAATATATTTATGCTTAGTAGCTATTCCTGAGAACTGCTTATGGGTGACACCCTTAGAGGGTGTTTATATGTTTTTGTCTTTTAATATATTTATGAAAACAAAATATTCATAAAGGAAAAAACCCATTTACCATTTGGGAACTTCTTTTGTAAAATTAAAAACTTATAGCTATATATGTATAATCTGTATATTAAGTTAAAAACTCTAATTGATTTTGATGAATTTCAGACAAACTAGACATATTTTATTCTCTTTAAGACGGAGTTTTGCTCCTGTTGCCCAGGCTGGAGTGCAGTGTTGCGATCTCCACTCACTGCAACCTCCGCCTTCCGCGTTCAAGCGCTTCTTCTGCCTCAGCCTTCTGAGTAGCTGGGACTACAGGCATGCACCACCATGCCCGGCTAATTTGTGTGTGTGTGTATTTTGAGTAGAGACAGGGTTTCACCATGTTTTTCAGGCTGGTCTCGAACTGCTGACCTCAAGTGCTCCACCTCCTTCGGCCTCCCAAAGTGCTGGGATTACAGGAGTGAGCCACCATGCCCGGTGAACTAGCCATATTTTAAAACACAAACAACATTAAAACCTATATTTACTAAGGATTAATGTTACAGGACAAAATTCACACTAAATAAAAATTACATTGACTTTATAAAAAGATAACTTTTATTAGAAATTAACTTTTATTTGAAAGTTACGATTTTGATTTTATGGTGGCATATTATACCTCCTTTGATCAATATGTACAAATTTCAAAAGTGATAAAAAATATATTCTGTATATACTTGTTTAGGATGACATTTGATGTTGCCTGTATTTGTATGCCATCCAGATTCTCATTCTTGACTTTGAGATTTGATTTGAAATATTTTGAATAAATGTTAATCATGATTATCCTTATAGCCTCTTATATTAATTTGATCATTAAAAGATGTTGATGCAGAAACAAGCAGGCATTTAGAAGGCACCTTGTGACCACCTTAGTCTACAACTACTAATAGTAATGCTTATGATAACTAGCCTTTCTAGAGCACCTAGAGGGCATTGTGATAAGCATCTTAATGGATTATCTAATTTAAATCTTAAAACAACCTATTAAATAGGTCTTCTAGTTTAACGTTCCCATTTTACTGATGAGAAAATGCGAATTGGGGAGGTTGTGATTTACTCAGCATCACAGAGCTAGCAAATGGCAAAGCCAGGATTTATTTTGTTTTGTTTTTGTTTTTGAGAGAGGGTCTCACTTTTACCTAGGCTAGAGTGCAGTGGTGCTGTTATGGTTCACTGCAACCTCAACCTCCCATGCTCAAGCCATCCTCCTGCCTCAGCCTCCGAAGTAGCCAGGACTGCGGGTGTGTGCCACTACCCCCAGCTAGTTTTTAAATTTTTTGTAGAGATGGGGTTTTGTCATGTTGCCCGGGCTGACCTGGAACTCTTGAGCTCGAGCAACCCACCCACCTTGGCCTCCCAAAGTGCTGGGGATTACAGGTGTTCGCCACGGGATTTAAATCCAGGCAGTTTGACTCCAGAACTTGCCCTTTGACCACTCTGCTAGACTATTTCGTATGGGGTTTTTAAAGCAAACTTTGAAATCAAGTAGTCAAGCTCTTTATAGTGATGCTATTGTAAAACTCTAAAGGCTTGACACTATTAATAATGTGTATATATCAACATTACTACACAGAATTCTGCAAGTTTCCCCTCCCCCACTTTATTGATGAGAAAAATGAAACATCTAAGTCAATGGCTTCCAGACTTTTGGACTTTGCCAACAAGTAAAAAACTGTTATGTGCGGGGGACAATTGGGACCAGACGTAAGATCTCCAACTTTTATTTCTGTCAAGGTTGAGAATCTTCTTAAACACTACTGCAATCTGGTCGGGCGCATTGGTTCATGTCTGTAATCCCAGCACTTTGGGAGCCAGAGGTGGATGGATCACTTGAGGTCAGGAGTTCGAGACCAGCCTGGCCAACATGGTGAAACCCCGTCTCTACTAAAAATACAAAAATTTGCTGGGCATGGTAGCACACACCTATAATCCCAGCTACTCGGTAGGCTGAGGCAGGAGAATCGCTTGAACCTGGAAGTCAGAGGTTGCAGTGAGCTGAGATCACACCACTGTACTCCAGCCTGGGCGACAGTGATTTTTGAGACTCTGTCTCAAAAAAACAAACAAAAAAACTACTGCAATCTACTGTCCTGATCCTTTCCTTAAAAAAGGGACATTTTTACCACCACAAAGGTAGGAAGGTCATAGTTACAACATAAAAGCAGAATAAATTTAATATTATGAAAAACTATATTACATTGTGTTAGTTTTTCCTCCTTTGGTCATAGACCAGTCAAAAACATGTCCTAAACTAACAACAATTCAGAGATCATTCAGGAATGCCTGGGTGACACAACTGATTCTGAACTGGTAATTAGCTGAGTCCAGTCCAGATTCACTCTCCAGTCTGTCTGACCGCAAAGCCTGTGCTTGTTGCCCTGTCATGAGCTCTTTCTAGTGAACAGTGTCTAGGGTTTTGGTCTCCTGTGAACAGTCTTTCTCAGGTGTTGACTATTTCCTTCTCCCCCCAGGTAGGGGGCCAGGGAGAATAGTCTCCAGCAGCCAATGTCTTAACAGCTTTAGTCCCAGTCCAGTTTGTAAATACCACCCAGAGGGTGAGTTCCACTGCTTCCCTGTTTGAGGTAGTTCTTTTGTCTGTGCTTACTTATGGAAGGGGCAAGGCAGTGACCATACCAGGGCAAGAAACCACGGGCATATTCCAGTATTCAAGAAACTCTCCGGCTGGGTGTGGTGGCTCACACCTGTAATCCCAGCACTTTGGGAGGCCAAGGTGGGCGGATCACCTGAGATCAGGAGTTTGAGACCAGCCTGGCCGATATGGTGAAACCCCATCTCTGCTAAAAATACAAAAAAGTAAATGGGCATGGTGGTGGGCACCTGTAGTGCTAGCTACTCGGGAGGCTGAGGCAGGAGAATTGCTTGACCCAGGAGGTGGAGGTTGCAGTGAGCCAAGATTGTGCCATTACACTCCAGCCTGGGTGACAGAGCAAGACTCTGTCTAAAAAACAAAAAAAGAAACTCTCCAGTAAATAGCTTGATTTTACTTAGTTATTCAAAATTCGAATCCCCACCTTCTTTTATTTCCTGTTTTTACTTCACTCGCTCCTATAGTTCTCCTTCTGTCATCTTTGTGTAACATAAGGAGTTAGGTGTGTGTTTTCCTCGTTCTGTCTTGTCTCCAGCAGATATTAAGCCCACCTGTCTGTTTCTGTCTGTAAGTGTTCTAAGTTCCGATTTCGGCAAAGATTGTTTTTTTCCTTAAGTTTTTTTTTAATTATGCCTACTAAAGACACTATTAAAATTACTTTTATATTTTATTTTACTATATCACTTGCTAATAAAATTAAGTTCTCTAATAATTTGAATAATATATGTTTTATCTTTAATTATAATACTCTTTTGCGTATATTCTCTCATTTGATCATCACAGTTTTATATGAGGTAGATTTGAGAGATGGTGTTATCTTTATATACAAGCCAAATTCATTATTTTATTTATTTGTTTATTTTGAGACAGAGCCTCATTCTGTCATAAGGCTAGAGTGCAGTGGCGTGATCTCGGCTCACTGCAACCTCTGCCTCCTGAGTTCAAGCAATTCTCCTGCTTCAGCCTCCTGAGTAGCTGGGACTACAGGCACGCACCACCATGCCCGGCTAATTTTTGTATTTTTAGTAGAGACTGGGTTTCACCGTGTTGATCAGGATGGCTTCGAAATCTTGACGTTCCACCTGCCTTGGCCTCCCAAAGGGCTGGGATTACAGGCGTGAGCCACTGCGCCAGGCCCAAATTCATTATTTGATAGGAGCAAGATTTTAACTGGAGTTGAAAATAGAAGATTTCGTATATCAGCAACCTGATCTTAACTGCTGATTCCAAAATGTATTTTTTGGGGATTGCCTTTGATTCAAAATAAAATGTATTCCATACCATTTTAGATTTGCCTACCTTGCAGTACTAATCACCAAAGTTTGTGTGTGTTTGTGTGTGTGTGTGTGTGTGTGTGTGTGTGTGTGTCTGAAACGGAGTTTCGCTCTTGTTGCTCAGGCTGGAGTGCAGTGGTGCAATCTCGGCTCACTGCAGCCGCCGCCTCTCGGGTTCAAGTAATTCTCCCACCTCAGCCTCCCGAGTAGCTGGGATTGCAGGCGCCGGTCACCACACCCAGCTAATTTTTTGTGTTTTTAGTAGAGACAGGGTTTTGCCATATTGGCCAGTCTGATCCCGAACTCCTGGTCTCAGGTGATCTGCCTGCCTCAGCCTCCCAAAGTGCTGGGATTTCAGGCATGAGCCACCACGCCAGAACCAAGGTTTTAACTGTAGTAAATAATGCTATCTCTCCTGGAAGAGCCACACGAACATATGATGAATTCTTTTAGAACTTCTTTTTAGCTGGGTGTGATGGCTCATGCCTCTAATCCCAGCAACTCACAGGCTGAGATCGGACGATTGCTTGAGGCTAAGAGTTCAAGACCAGCCTGGGCAACATAGCAAACGCCAGCTCTACAAAATATTAAAATTAGCCGGGCACAATGGCTTGTACCTGTAGTCTCAACTACTTGGGAGGCTAAAGCAGGTGAATCACTTGAGCCCAGGAGTTCAAGACTGCAGTTAGCTGTGATTATACAACTGTATTCCAGCCTGAGTGACAGAGTGAGATACTGTCTCTAAAAAAAAAAATATAAAACTTTTTTTAAATGACAATTTATAAAATTTAAATGGTTTTTTTTCGCCACTTAGCAGAGTATCAACCATCCCAATTTTGTTAATAATACTTTTGTCACCATGTTGGGGATTCTGGGGAGAAAGCTACTTGGTATATATATATATATTTAACACTGTGCTGCTATAATTAACATTATTATTCATATGATACTGATTAATAATTTTTAAAAGTGTAGAAACATGTATATATAATTTGTACTTTTAAAGCCAACTGCTGGTACTTTCTGCAGCATAATAATAAATGGAAATAAAGTGACATGGACCTTTTATGCAAGATAATCCTGAAAAGATGTATAAAAGTCAAATTTGAGTAACTTAAAATTTAAAAATAGCCTGAAAAATCTTGCTATTTAAAGAAGTCCAGTGAAGAATTCTTTTATATAGCAAATTCTCTCTCTTAAAAATAAAATCAATGGAGTTTGCTCAAAGCAGGCTCTACCACTGTTTCTTCTAGATTGTACACATTTAATAGATATCCATTATTAGATTCAGATAGTAAAGACAATTCATAAGTACACAATGCTGGTTCTATATATGTGTGTGTGTATATATATTTATACTATATACCCACACAAATTTAAAATTTAAAAAAAAAGGAAAACTTGGGAAGCCTATAAAGGTATGTGTCTATTTTTTAATTTAAAATTGAGAAAGGGTAAGTTAGATTTTTTTTTTTTTTGAGATGGAGTCTCACTCCGTTGCCCAGGCTGGAGTGCAGTGGCATGATCTCGGCTCACTGTAACCTTCACCTCCCAGGTTCAAGGGATTCTCATGCCTCAGCCTCCTGAGTAGCTGGGATTATAAGCACGTACCACCCTGCCCAGCTAATTTTTGTATTTTTAGTAGAGATGGGGTTTCACCATGTTGGCTAGGCTGGTCTTGAACTCCTGACCTCAAGTGATCCGCTCACCTCAGCCTCCCAAAGTGTTGGGATTACAGGCGTGAGCCACTGCACCTGGCCAAGTTCTTTTTCTTGGTTTTGTTCAGGTTCATATTTCTTTTAAAAAGCACAAAGGAGAGCTTTATTTAGGACTTTATAACTTACTGGTAATAGAACATTAAGAGAATACTGCATGGTGGTGATTTAATAGATTCTGTTTAATGCTTTTGATGTTTACCTAGAGAAAACCAAATCTGGCTGGACGCAGTGGCTCACACCTGTAATCTCAGCACTTTGGGAGGCCAAGACTGACAGATCAATTGAGGCCAGGAGTTTGAGACCAGCCTGGGCAACATAGAGAGACCCCGTCTCTACCAAAAATACAAAAAATTAGCCGGACATGGTGGTGCATGCCTATAGTCCCAGCTACTCAGGAGGCTAAGGCAGGAGAATCACTTGAATCCAGGAGACGGAGGCTGCAGTGAGCCGAGATCGTGCCACTGCACTCCAGCCTGTGTGACGGCAAGACTCTGTCTCAAAAAGAAAAAAGAAAACCAAATCTGATGGTGTAAGTTTCACAGCAGCTAAAAACATGGATTCCTTTAGTGTTAAGTAAGAATATGAGAGCAATACTAACCCTAGGCCTCATTCCGGCCCTGACGTAGGTGCTCAATAGATGAGTAAATAAGTATAATATATGTTTAAACTGAATCAACTTCCAGTTTAAAGTGATCGATTAGTCACATGTTGAAATCTCCCTTTCTTGCTCTAAAAATACAGAGATGGTAAGTAAAATTGAAACAACACAGAGCCAAGTTTGAAAGCAAGAGAGAAATCTCCACATGCAGGAGTGAAGAAAGAACCTATAGCAGTGAGCTTGATTGAAGACAAATGTTCCATGGGTAGACAGGGAACAAATACAGTACATGAATACTACTTAGGATCTGAAGTGTTTATTGCTTGCCAGGAGATGGAAACTGAGTTCCCAGGGCCTGTTCAACCTTCAGAATCAAAACTAGACATATTTTGGGAAGCTGAGAATGGGGAAACACTTTTCTCTCCATAAATGAAGACTGTATCCTCACTGAGGTTGAGACGAGAATTAAACCATCCATCCCACACCATAAGTAGAATCCTAAACCTCAACTTGTTTGAATTTGGCTTTGGAATTCTACCTGAGGTATGTAACCATCTAACACAGAAACTAATGTAGAAGCTAGTTTTAGCCTGTAAACCCTCAGGATCTCATATAGAGGCAAACTTAAAACTGCCTCCAAGGGTTGGTTTCCACAACACACAACGTGTATGGGACCACCATCAAAGATTGCAAAGTGAGCTTATAGACAAAAATTATGCCATGAAAGAGACTGAAAATTTATATCCAGGCACTAAAGACATTAGAAAAGGTCTTTAAAATAAATATTTAATGAAGCCAGAATTTAAAGTTATGAAGCATGAACTGGTGACCATAAAACAGAACCAAATAGAAATATAGACATAAAATAATTGAAGTGAAAAAATGGAATATCAGAAATAGATAACTAAAGAGCTATATAAGAAGTTAGGTGGTGGATAAATTGCTTAATTAAGAAATGAGGCCAGGCTCAGTGGCTCACGCCTGTAATCATAACACTTTGGGAGGTTGAGGCTGGCAGATCACTTGAGCCCAGGAGTTGGAGACCACCCTGGGCAAAATGGTGAAACTCTTTCTCTACAAAAAAAACTACAAAAATTAGCTGGGCATGATGGCACATGCCTGTCATCCCAGCTACTTGAGAGGCTGAGGTGGGAGGATCGCTTGAGCCCCCGAGGTCGAGGCTGCAGTGAGCTGTGATCATGCCACTGCACTCTAGCCTAGGCAACAGAGCAAGACCCTGTCTCAAAAAAAAAAATGAAAAGAAAATATACGAAATGAAATTTTGTCTTGAAAAATGGGATTTAGAAAGGAATGGGAGGGAATACATTTATGAAACAAAAACAACAGAACCAAAGGCTTAGAGGCTGAAAATTTTGGAACAGGAAGGGAAAACAAAATAAAAACCCTGGACTACCACTAGTAAGCTGAGTGATATTGGACATGTCCATTTCTGTCTCTGGGCTTTATTTTTTTTTTCATTTAAATTAAGATATTTAAACTAGGTGATGTCTAAGACTCGTGATAACTATAATTGTGATTCAAGGAAAATCTAAGTGTGTAAATATAATTAGAATAAAGCACTATTTAGGTTTATGTACCTGGTAATATGATACATACTCTAATGCTTTAGGAAGGAAGCTCTATAAAGGGTATCAGGGTCATAACAATGTATTAAATAGTGTGGTATTATACTAAATATATTGATCGTCCTGATTCTGTCACAGAGCTCCTCAAACCCTTGGATTTCCTGAATGATAAGAGTGTCTTTAAAAAAAATTTTTTTTAAACTGATGCATAATAGATGTACATAGTTTCAGGGTACGTGTGATAATTTAATATATTCATATAATTTGTAAAGATCAAGACAGTGTATTCTGGATATCCATCACTTTCAATATTTGTATTTATACTAGAAACATTCCAGTTCTTCTCTTTTAGCTATTTTTAAATGTACAGTAGATTATTATCAACTATATTCACCTTACTGATCTAACACTAGGTCTTATTCCTTCTGTCAAGTTGTATATTTTTATCCATTAATTCCCTCCCCCCAAAGATAGGAGTGTTTTTTGTCATAATGATCCCCTTTTGATCACACCTGAGCGTATGCTAGTCACCTGAGGTGACTTAGGGTAGAGCCCCTAGGCAGCCTCAGGGTATGGCTGATCACTAGAAAGACCAAGTGATTAGAGGGTTAGAACTTTCAGCCCTATCCATGAGCTTTGGGGAAGGGGGTCCTGGACATTAAGCTCTATAAAACTTTTGAACGACAAGATTTGCTGAGCTTCTGGGTTGCTGAACACATGATGCTGGCAGAGTGGCCTGTCCAGAGAGGGCATGGAAACCCTGCATCCCCTTGCCCCCAATGCCTTGCCCTCTACATCTCTTTATCTGGCTCTTCATCTGTATCCTTTATAATAAAGGGGGATTTTTTGAAGACATATTAGAATAAAGCAATTTATTGCGGATAAGAAGACTTAAAAATGGGCCATGGTTAAAGACTTGTTAAGAGTTCATAATAATAATGATACATTTGACAAGGAAATTTAGTTATTTCTGTGACATATAACAATTTAACATTAGAATTATGACTGACAACATTTCCTAAGACGTATCAGATTTCTAGGAATCTCATACAGTTTTGGAACACATATTAACCTGTTCATGTTAATGGGATTCTAGGAAATGGTTAAACATTATTCTTATTTGGCAATGCTTCCCATATAATTTAACCTGCCCAATAAGCCTAATATGTTTCGCTTGGACTTCCACAGGCCCTTTTGGAATGTCCAAGAGTTAGTTTAAGGTCAAAAAGATGTAATTTAGAATTTGAAATTTGATTTGGGGAAGCCTGTTAATTATGTCAAAGGTTTAAAACACTTGATCAAAAATAGTATCAAAGGTCACTGTGATGAAATGAAATAATATTCATTTAGCTGAAGTGATTTCAAAAATCAAGAGATTTCAAAAATCAATAATCCTCACTCTTTGATAGAAAAGCAACCCCATTTTCCAAAAAAAAATCAAAAGGCCTAATAAAGACAGCATGATGCAAACAGAATGTTTCTTCTATTTTGCAGCTTACTCAAAAGGCAAACTATAATATTTTGTTATTTTTTATTAATACTACACAAAAATCTTCTTCAGAAGAGAAAACCAAATTCAATATATTATTATTTTTTTCTTTTTTTGTACTTTTTGTAGAGACAAGGTCTTACTATGTTGCCCAGGCTAGTCTCGAACTCCTGAGCTCAAGTGATCCACCCATCTCAGCCTCCCAAAGTGGTGGGATTCCAGGCATGCACCACTGTGCAGGGCCTCAATGTATTATTATTAAAGTGAATTTTAGTAAAACCTTATAAACAAATTCAATCTCAGTCAGCTTTGACCACACAACATAAGATTTCTGTAAATTTTTTACAACTACTTACAAAATTATTTCAGGTTTTTTTCTTCCCCAACTTGTTTTATCCATTTAGTTTTATCTATATCATTTTTTCCTTCATTATGAAACCTTTAAATAACCTCTACACTAGACAGAATTCCTCTTTTCAACAAAAAACACATCTTTTGTCTTTCTTATAACCTTCCTCACCAAAAAACATCCTGCCTTTCTTGTAAAAGCATTGTTTTTCTTTATATCTAGTTGTTTTAATTACATATATTACAATTTTGACTCTTACTAATTTCCAGTATAAAACCTAGTAGGAAGCAATTTTAATTGCTATGTACCAGGTACAGAGTTCTGGACAGAGCTATTACGACTACGTCTGGAGGACCCAACCCCTTCTAGCGTGGCCAGGAGGCACTGCTGGACCAGGAGGGCAGGGCCATATTGAGCCTGGCTCTGCCCTGCAGCTGGTGGCCCAGGTACTGAAGATAAACGTATGTACCTGGGCCTCACCATGGTCACCTGTGTAGACTGCAGAATTTAAAGGCTCAAAACCAAAAACATAAGCTCAGACAAATCAAACAAATATTAAAAATATCTCAGGAGCAATAGTTTGATGACCTTAAAATACATAGAAGAAACTGTGTAAATCTAACCAGTAGACCCAAGGCAAAAATGTCTGAATTATATTTAATATTGACAATTTTGAGACATTCCTATTTTACCAACAATTTTTAAACTAGCTTATTTCAAATAGAGAGAATTTAAGCTTTTTCAAGAGGGAGTTTGAATATGTCAGAGGAGACACCGAGGAAGGTTAATCTGAACTACCAGACTACAAGGTGGAGTGGCCTTCTTTATAAATCCCACAGGGGATCCAAAGCAGGCAGTTTGAGCATACAAAGGAGTTTTACTTTGTTTTAAATCTGAATTCTGCTTGCTATATTCCTTTTGTGTCTTTTCATAGGTCTCTGAAAAGATGAGAGGTCTCTGCAAAATTTTCTCATAAATACAGCCAATTAATTTATTCCATAAGCACCTAAGCCAATAAGCCTTTTTCATGGAAAGTCCCAGAGGTAGCTTTGCAGGTTTAGAATACCATAGACATGAGTGGCATTTTTTAAATGGCACAGATGTGGTTCCACATGATCCCCAAAAGAATTCACTCCCACAAAGAGGCTAAGATAGCAGAAGACTCTTGTTGCCATAGACAGTGAAGGATGGTGTGTATGTATGGTGTCTCTAGTATCACACAAATTTGTGGGGGGCACTGGTCACAGACCCATTACTCCATGACACCAGGAGGCCCACCTGGAATTGGACTTATAATTCTTTTTTTTTTTTTTTTTGAGATGGGGTCTCACTCTGTCATCCAGGCTGGAGTGCAATGGCACAGTCTCAGCTCACTGCAGCTCTGCCTCGCAGACTCATCCAGTCTTCCCACCTTAGCTAGTACCACAGGTGTACACCACCACACCCAGCTAATTTTATTTGTGTGTGTGTGGGTTTTTTTTTTTTGGTAGAGACGGAGTTTCACCATATTGATCATGCTGGTCTCGAACTGCTGAACTCAAACAATCTGCCTGCCTCGGCCTCCCAAAGTGCTGGGATTATAGGGGTGAGCCACTGCACCCGGCCTGGACTCGTAATTCTTTACAGTTTCTTTACTTTTTGAAAAAATGTTAATATCTTTAATCTGTTTGAAAGGTTTTGCTAACTGTAGTGGCAAATCCTTCTACCTATTCTTTTTCAGAATTTCTTGGATTTTCTCACATGTGCTCTTTCAAATATATATTTAAGCTGAGTCTAAAGCTCCATAAAGTTCAAGGCAGCAGTGAGCTATGATTGTGCCACTGCACTCTAGCCTGAGCTCAGAATGAGACCTTGTCTCTAAAAAAATAAAGAATTAAGCTCTGTAAATATTCTTGGAATTTTTGTTGGAATTGCCTTAGAACTGTGGATTGTTTGAGGGGAAACTGAAATGTTTACTGTTGACTATTCCCATCCAGAAATGGGTATTTCTATCCATATATTTAGGACTTCTTTATGTCTGTTAGTTTCTGTGTTGGTGTATTATAATTTGTATTAGTATTGTAAATAGAATCTTTTATCCTATTACATATCTTAATTTATTATTGCTGATATAATCAGCCACTTTGCTGAAGTCTTCTTATTAGTTCTAGTATTTTTTTCAGTTGATTGTCTCAGATTTTCTAGGTGGCAGTTATATCATCTGCAGCTTTAGACCTTCGTTGTAAATGGGCCCAAAATAATGCTGCTTTTTTATTCTAAGAAAAACAATTCAGTGGAGTCATGAAGTGAAAAGTATAGCAAAAAATTACTCTTTAAGGGCAGGTGCAGTGGCTCACGCCTGTAATCCCAACACTTTGGGAGGCCGACGTGGGCGGATCACAAGGTCAGGAGTTCGAGACCAGCCTGGCCAACATGGTGAAACCCTGTCTCTACTAAAGATACAAAAAATCAGCTGGGCATGGTGGCGCATGCCTGTAATCCCAGCTACTTGGGAGGCTGGGGCAGGAGAATCACTTGAAACCCGGAGGCAGAGGTTGTAGCGAGCCAAGATCGTGCCATTGCACTCCAGCCTGGGGAACTGGGTAAGACTCTATCTCAAAAAAAAAAAAAAAAACCTTTAAATTTGCTTCAATACTTATTATAAAATAATAAGCATAAATATACAGAATAATAGTAATAAAGAGTGTATATGCAAAATTGTAATTTTATGGTATTTTGAACTTAAAGCATCAAAATGGTAGCATAAATTAATTTCTAGAAAGAAACCTGAACACTTACTTTTCATCATGGTTATTTCTGCTACACTATTACAGCTATGATAAAAATCCAGCAATGAAAAAGGATGAGGATAATGATGTAGCACCTGCTTAATGAATAAGACCATTCAGATGAGCAAAATACATAATTTCAATAATTTGTGTTACCTTTCCCCTGAAAAGGCCATCAGGAATTTGTTAGAGTTTGATGCCTCCCCAGTAGTTAGCCTTGGTAACTGAGGAAGTAATTGGCTTGTGTTTGACTCAAAAAGTTTGTGTAGGCTCAGCTACTGGTTATTTTTCCGTCTTACTGTCTTTTGAACAGCTCAGATATTTCTTAAAAGGGTCTCAAATCTCCTACGTGTGATTTTGTAGTTTTGTTCTACTGACAGAACATATTCAGAAATTAAATCTTTTTTTAACAATACATTGAAGATTTTCTACTGCTGCCTTTTCCTCTTACTCTTTCTGCTCTTCCCATTTTCTACATTCTTTGTCAGTGTTTTCTTAAGGCCCACAATTAATTCTTAAATTTCTTCTTTGAAGCTGTGAACAAAACCATCCCTACTATCTTGGCCTGGCTACCTGTACAGTGTTTTCCACTTTTTTGACAAAGAACAGGAAACCTTTTAAATCATTCACACATTCTTTTCATTTATGTCCTTCATGCTTTAATTATTTACAGTTTAATTACATCTATGACTATTTAATATGAGTGAAACATTCTTGGCAATGTTGAAGGACTTCTAACCCTGACTGCGTCATATTTAATATCAGGCTTACCATCCATACATGGATGTGTTGATGAAACTCTAAGCCTCATACAAGTGGTCTTGAAACATCAAATCACACTTGATTTCAAAGGTTGATGGATGGAAGTGGTATGGGAGGCAGAAAACAACTTCAGCAAAGTTACTCGCAAACTGGATGTTTCAGTGTCCAGGAATAAGTGATGAAGCAACACATTTAAAACATCCCTTTTTGGCTGGGCGCGGTGGCCCACGCCTGTAATCTCAGCACTTTGGGAGGCCGAGGCAGGCAGATCACGAGGTCAGGAGATCGAGACCATCCTGGACAACACAGTGAAACCCCTTATATACTAAAAATAAAAATACAAAAAAATTAGCCAGGCGTGGTGGCGGGCGCCTGTGTAGTCCCAGCTACTCGGGAGGCCAAGGCAGGAGAATGGCGTGAACCCGGGAGGTGGAGCTTGCAGTGAGCTGAGATCATGCCACTGCACTCCAGCCTGGGCAACAGAGCGAGACTCCATCTCAAAAAAAAAAAAAAAAAAGAATTTTTGAAATGCCTCTGAATTGTTCAGTTTAAAATGGTTACTTTTATGGTATATGAGCTTCAAAAAAAATCCTTATGTAAATGGTTTTGCTGCCCCCTCACACATATCATGGATTTCTCCACAAATATAAATCCATTTTAAAAAACTTAACAGCGTAATAATTGCAATGATTTGTAATGTTTAAAGAAATAGGCATTTCAAATTCTGATTTTTGGTGAGATAATTGGTAAGTAGAAGACTCTATTATCACTAAATATTTTAGATTTAATGTATAGTTTTCTCTTTAAAAATGTCCATGTTTATGATGGATGCAATTATTTTATACATTATTTTATATAAAGTAATTACAATTACTTTATATGTTTTCTAGCCAATTTATATGATTTGTTTATATTAAATAACAGGTTTTCTAAGACAAAAAATTCTAGTACGTTAAATTTAAACATTAAACATAGTCCATTAAAATTCTAGGTCTAGATTAAGAATCAGGATAGTTTTTCTTCCTGTGTCTCTACTTTCTTATTATTTACTTTTCCACCTTCAAGCTAAACTCTCACTCATTAAAATGGAACTCACTTTGCTATTTACTATGTTACCTTATTTCTTAACCTCTTAATGTGTTTCTGTTACAAGTGGGAGATGCATACCTTGCCACACTTGTGTGACTAGAAAGAGGTTAAATGTTTTTTGCAGTGTCTGATACATAGTAGGTGGTACTTAAAGAGTAGCAGTGATTATTTCCCAAGAACATAAGAGTGTTATCAGAAAAAGTAAGTTTTCACCTTCGCCTCTTGTTACCTTTTTAAAACTGTTGCAGCCTGTGGAAACATAAATGTGTTTTGAAAACTGATACCCAATGGACATGAAGGCCTATAATATGATTCTCTTCAGTGGTTTATTTGCTTTGTTTTTTTCAGGTGAAAGAAAAGATGTTGTCCCGGTTAAGAGTAGTTTCCACCACTTGTACTTTGGCATGTCGACATTTGCACATAAAAGAAAAAGGCAAGCCACTTATGCTGAACCCAAGAACAAACAAGGTTAGTAACATTAATATCAATGTACATTTTCTCTCTTCTTATTAAAGTTTGATATATTTAAGACTGATAAGGTGTGACATATTTTTGTAGCTTTATGCTAAGGTTGTTCAGAGATAGTTGTTTACATGAAATTTTCACGCTTCTCCACATGGCAAAATCGTAGTTGCTTTATACCTCCTCAATTTCATCCTTATGACTTTTACCACCAGAAAAGGATTGACTTTGATTCCTAGTTCTAGCTTTAAAAATTAAAAAATCCCGGAATAGTGCTTTGGCCAGGACTTTGGGCCACATGTGAGATATTTACATTTCCCCAGCTCATATCAGGTACTCACCCTGAGCTAATCAGTTAGGCCCTTGGAAAGTAGGGTCAAAATTGTGAAATGAACCTTTATGTAAAGTCCACATCACCCCACCTCCACTTATCTTTTTGGACACAAACCATTGCACACAAAAAATTTTGCCCATTAATTAGAATGATTAGATGACTGCTTCAAAATAGAGAGACTCCTGGCTCTTTATTGTACTCTTGTGACAAAAGTGACGTGCAATATTGAGATCCAGTCACGACTTCATCCTTCATCTATGTTTGGTTCGGTGGACAAGTGCCTGTGTGTTTTTTAGTGGCAATATTAAATAGTAAGTAAAAGTTCTGGGAAGAGATTTTTTTTACAAGAAGCTTGCAAGAGGATACATTGAGTTTATTGCAATATATGAAATTTACCTTTTGGGGAAAGGTAAATTCAAATGAAAAGTGTGACTTATTTTAAAAGAACAGTCATAAAAAACTTGCCAGTCCCGTTTGTTTCCCACTATCAGGGAAAATAGTTAATTGTTAATTGTTATCCTATGATAAGTTTTGAGGGGTTTCAGGCCTACAAAGGGGAATTTGACCATGGGTCACACAGAGCACCTCACCTTTGTATTCTTGGTACGTGACACAGAATGAGTTCAGCAAGCAGTTAGTGCGTTAAATGAAGCTTAATGAAGGATATTCTGATCCTCTCTTGTTTGTGCCTGACCTCTCCAAATCTCATTTGCTCTTTAAGATGCACCTCATTTCAAATCCAGTTCTCCTGTAGAACCTTTTTACACCACCATGGACTGGAGTAATTACTCCCTTCTCTGAAACCCCATAGCAGTTTCTTCCTGTTCCTGTGGCAAGTAATCAATAGGTGTTGCTTTGTGCCTCTTTTCATGGTTTAAGCTGTTATTGAAGTCATTGATGGTAGTTACATTTTCCTGAGTTTATATCTTCTTGACTATATTTCAGGTTCCTTTTGGGCAGGGACCGTTCAAATACTTCTGTGTATCTTTTACAGTGCTATGGGCGCATTTGATAAGTATATTGGTTTTATTTTATATTTTATCCTTATGGAAATAATTTATTTAAAACCTATTCTGGGGACTTAGAGATTATAAGAAATTTATAAAGTACATTGAGTGGCAAACAAGTTTGCAGATGGAGCATAGTCTAAGTGCATTACCATACTTCCCTAAAGAAAATAATGTCAGCCAGGCACAGTGGCTCACTCCTGTAATCCCAGCACCTTGGGAGGCTGAGGCAGGCAGATCACCAGAGGTCAGGAGTTCAAGACCAGCCTGACCAACATGGAGAAACTTCGTCTCTACTAAAAATACAAAATTAGGCCGGACATGGTGGCTTATGCCTGTAATCCCAGCACTTTGGGAGGCTGAGGTGGGCGGATCACCTGAGGTTGGGAGTTCGAGACCAGCCTGACCAACACGGAGAAACCCCATCTCTACTAAAAATATATAATTAGCTGGGCGTGGTGGAGCATGCCTATAAACCCAGCTACTTGGGAGGCTGAGGCAGGAGAATCGTTTGAACCCGGAAGTGGAGAGTGGGGTGAGCCGAGATCGTGCCATTGCATGCCATCCTGGGCAAGAAGAGCGAAACTCCATCTCAAAAGAAAGAAAAAGAAAAAGAAAAAAAAAGAATGTCTAACATTCTGGACTTCTGAAATCCCTAAGATTGAATAGCATCTATATGGTCACATCATTGAAGGACCGCTTCTGGAAACCCCTTAAACATCAGGAAGAGTTTATTTTTGTTTAAAGAACATAGACCAGTGATTCCCAATTCATGGGTTATAGACTCCTCAGGAACTTACCATGTAAAGAAATCTCGTTTGTGCTTCAAATATTGTATACTTAATAACTTTTCACATTTTTGTAAATATTATCTTTAAGGATATGTTGCTGCTGTAATTAATAAAATAGTAATTAAAGGCAGTATTGAATTGTGAATCTTTTTAAATGTATGTCTGTAATCACTGTATACTCAAGGTATACCTGCTCTTTGTTTATAAAACTTTTTTATTGTGGTAAAGGAAGCATAATATAAAATTGACAATTTTAACTATTTAAAAGTATACAATTAAGTGACATTACATTCATTTAGTGTTGTGCAACCGTCACCACTATCTGGTTCCAGAACTTTTTTATTATCCCAAGTAGAAACCTAGTATTATTTCATTTTATTTTATTTTTTTGAGACAGGTTCTCACTCTGTTGCCCATGCTGGAGTGCAATGACACTATCACGGCTTACTGCAGCCTTGACCTCCCTGGGCTCAGGTGATTTTCCCATCTCACCTTCGCGAGTAGCTGAGACTACAGGCACGTGCCACCACGCCTGGCTACTTTTTGTATTTTTTCGTAGAGATGAGGTCTTGCCATGTTGTCTACGCTGGTTTTGAACTCCTGGGCTCAAGTGATCTGCCTGCCTTGGCCTCCTAAACTGTTGGGGTTACAGGCTTGAGCCACCATACCTGGCCAAAATTTCTTACACTTTAAAAGGTGGGACACCATTATGCTAGGTTATAAGCAGGAGTTTAGGTGCTAATTTGGGCTTTACCATTTACTAGCCATGAAACTTTGGCAAACCCTTCAACTTCTCTAGGCTTTAGTTTTTTCATGTAAATAATATAGGTAGTAGCATTTGGAAACATTTAAAGGGCTATACAAGTATAAAATTGGATTTCTCCTTTTCTCCCCATGCTCATTTGGCTAACTTTTCTCATAATTTTCTGAAATTCAGCTCTGCATCCTTTCCCACACAGCAGAAGGTGAGCAGTGGTTGAGCAAGTGAATCTTCATCTGTATTTACAGCCACTCCTCATGGCTTGCATTACCGCCTGTGCTCTGCCTCCTGTCAGAGGAGTGCAAACCCTATTGTGAACTGCGCATGCAAGGGATCTAGGTTGCACACTAATTATGAGAATCTAATGCCTGATGATCTGAGGTGGCACAGTTTCATCCTGAAACCTTTCCCTACCCCCTGAAATAGAGTCAACAAGATAAAAACTCATGAAAATGTAACTATCATCAATGACTTCAATAACAACTAAGACATGAAAAGAAAAATTGTCTTCAGCCGGCTGTGGTGGCTCACACCTGTAGTCCCAGCACTTTGGGAGGCTGAGGTGGATTGCTTGGGGTCAGGAGTTTGAGACCAGCCTGGCCTGGTCTCTACCAGCCTGAACTCGTCTCTACCAAAAATATAAAAAAATTAGCCAAGCACTGTGGTGCATGCCTATAGTTTCAGCTACTCAGGAGGCTGAGGTGGGAGGATCACTTGAGCCCAGGAGGTGGAGGTTGCAGTGAGATCGTGCCACTGCACTGCAGCTTGGGTGGCAGAGTGAGCCCCTGTCTCAAAAAAAATTGTCTTCCATGAAACTGGTCACTGGTGCCAAAGAGGATGGGGACCACTGCTCTAGGAAGTTTTCACTGACCCTTTTTCCTACTTCCTCACCACACTGGGTGAGTTACTCCCCTGTCCTTTGAGCATTCTTGTGCTCACTTCTGTCGATACCATGTATCATACTCAGTTGGAATTATCTCATTCCTCCATTGAGGACAATGACTATATCTTAGTCTGTATCCTCATTATCTTACCCCAGAGTACTTAGCACACACAGAGCCTCAGTACATGCTGGGTAGATGGATGAATGCATAAACAGATGAGCACATAGGAAAACAAAATCTGACATGATTGGTGCTCGGAGTTTCACAGATAATTAAACATAGGTTTTGTTTCCAGAAAATAAGTTTGGATTATATAGGAGTTTTGTTACCTACTCTTGTAAAACAAGTTAGGAAATACCCCTATTCACACCTCCTTTCCCAATGTACTGATTTATGTGTTTTCTTATCATTTTTTGAGCAAGTGAAGCTTCATCTGTATTTACAGCCACTCCTCATGGCTTGCATTACAAAGCCCATTTCATCTTACAAAGTCTTAAAAATTGAGTGATGCAGTTTTTTTTTAAAATAAGAATAGGGGGAGGAAGAAGGAAAAAAGTAAGAATAATTTTATTTATTTATTTATTTTTTTTTTGAGATGGAGTCTCGCTCTGTTGCCCAGGCTGGAGTGCAGTGGCGTGATCTCGGCTCACTGCAAGCTCTGCCTTCTGGGTTCACGCCATTCTCCTGCCTCAGCCTCCCTAGTAGCTGGGACTACAGGCGCCTGCCACCGTGCTCAGCTAATTTTTTGTATTTTTAGTAGAGATGGTGTTTCACTGTGGTCTCGATCTGCTGACCTCGTGATCTGCCCACCTCAGCCTCCCAAAGTGCTGGGATTACAGGCGTGAGCCACTATGCCCGGCCAAGAACAATTTTAAATTACATTAAAAAGTTTTCAGTTGAGTGATATGATTTGGCTCTGCATCACCACCCAAATCTCATCTTGAATTTTAATAATTACCACGTGTCAAAGGTAGGACCAGGTGGAGGTAATTGAATTGTGGGGGTGGTTTCCCCCATGCTGTTCTTGTGATAGTGAGTGAGTTCTCACAAGATCTGGTGGCTTTATAAGGGACTTCCCCCTTCGCTCAGCACTCATTCTCTCTCCTGCCACCCTGGGTAGAGGGGCCTTCTACCATAATTGTAAGTTTCCTGAGGTCTCCCCAGCCATGTGGAACTGTGAGTCAGTTAAACCTCTTTTCTTATAAATTACTCAGTCTTGGTATTTCGTCATAGCAGCATGAGAATGGGCTAATACAATGAGTATATTTTATTTCAAATTTATGTATTAACACCTAATTTCTATAGCAAAACAACATAAGCCATAGAACATGTGATGTGAATAATTGTGGATTTGTGATGAACAGAGCTTGCCACTTAGTTATAATTTGCCCTTTTAGTGCAAGTTCATCTCAATTAACACATTTTCAGAAGTCTAAACAAGCATTTGAGTGCTAGTGAGGCACTGGCTACATAGTGCCTATCCGTATTGAGGTTAAGGGAATGCATTTTATCTCCTGCATATAAATGTGTGTAAATGGATTCTATCTCCTGAATCGTTTGCCTTCTAGCTTACATTTCTCATTACAAACGTAAATCAGTATTAAAGAGTCTGATTTTATTAAAGAGTTGTTTTAGTCTTAGATTATTTCTGTTACTCTCAGGATATGTCTTATATTAGATTGTACAAGGCTTAAAGATACAGATAAAATGTGCTTTAAAGTATGAAATGAGTACCAGAAAATAAATATTTGGTTGAATCAGAGAGATGAGAAAATATATAACAAATGAATTGGCTATTCATTTTTAGTGTGGATTTAAAGCTTTTAGAGGTAGATATAAGTGATACTTTCTTTTACACTTTAATAATGCTTCCATAGGGTAGAGTGCTCAAACAAGAAATTTGGGAAGGATTCAGGCTGAGGTTTATTATGATTACAACAGTAAAAGTGTACAATTGTTTGATTACAAGGTGAGCCAACTCTAAACTATGTACATAGCCTCTGACCCTCAATTTTTTTTTTCACTTTTGTTCTTCCTGCCTCTGTGTTGGCTGCCTTAGCAAGAGAGATGCCAACATTTTTATTGATGACCCAGTGGGCTAAAGGTATAGGAGTCCTTCTGAAATTTTTTTAAAAAAACACCTGAACACTATTGATATAACCTAGTAATTCTCAAGTAACTCCTGCTATCTACGTTTTTTTCTTTTTCTAGTTCCTCCCGTAATACTACTAAACATCTCTTTTAAACCAAGTATTCTTTTCAAGATGTAAGATCGTGAAGAGATTCTACTACAGATTCTTAATTTATTTCAGCCAAATTCAAATATCCTAATGGACTCTATTTAGAATAATGAACCATAGATTGCCAGAACTAAAAGAGCTAAGTACATAGTAAATACCTATGCAAACCATTAACTTAATTCGAGAAGGAGTGTTAAAGAAGAGAATCAATAACTCCTTTATTTTGTAGATTCCATCCCTAAGATTTAAGGACATGCTCAAGCTTTGTATCTGGAACTCTGGTTTTCTGGTTGTTAGTTCTCTGAGGGTTTTGTTAATTTATTTGTTTATATTTTAACTTCTCCCGGCTAGTTCTTTAATAAATTTAGAATTTTCCTCTGGTTATTTACACAAATAATATGACTAATAAAAGATTTAAAAATCACATTGCTATTATTCTATCACCTTTTTTTTTTTTTTTTTTTTTTTTTTGGTGAGACAGAGATTTACTCTTGTTGCCCAGGCTGGAGTGCAATGGTGCAATTTTGGGTCACCACATCCTCCGCTCCCAGGTTCAAGTGATTCTCCTGCCTCAGCATCCCAAGTAGCTGGGATTACAGGCATGTGCCACCACGCCTGGCTAATTTTGTATTTTTGGTAGAGACGGGGTTTCAGCGTGTTGTCCAGGCTGATCTCGAACTCCTGACCTCAGGTGATCCACCCGCCTTAGCCTCCCAAAGTGCTGGGATTACAGGCGTGAGCCACTGTGCCTGGCCTCTATCATCTATTTTTATTTGGCCATGATTCTCTTAAAAGTATACTTACTTTTAAGATTATAACATATACTTTTATATGCAATTTTACCACTGGGAAAAGTATACTATAAATATATCTCTAAAATGTTTGATAAGCTGTATAATAAATATATGGGTGCATAATAGTGTAGTAGCCTTTGGATTTGGAATTCCAGTGGCTGATGAGACTCCCAGCTTTGCACCTTTACTGGTCCCCTAACATGTTTACCTGAATGTTCAAGTGTCTGTTTAAGAGATTTGTGTCAATATTGACTCATGTGGAGAAACTGCATGTGCCTAAAGTGAAATAGTTCAGGGTCTTTCAGGATCAGCTGGAGGAAGTACACCTCTGCTATGTAAATTGGGAGGGAGGGAATTGCTGTTGCATAGATGAGAAAAAGGGAGACTTGGGAGAAGTGGCAAAGGGAGATGGAGAAAGTAGGAGAAGAGTAGATGAGAGGATGATCATTTCTGCTTAATACTAAACTAATCAAGCCATTCATTTTAAACTAATGTCATCATCACAGGCTTGCTTCACTTATTAACACCAGCCTAGCAAATTTAAGAACTTAATCAACTGTTAACATAAATATCTATACATAAAATTATTTAATCATTTTATTTTTTACTCTGCATTATAAATAAATCACTTTTGAGTGTCCCTTAAATCTAAATAGGAAATAGGCAGTGCAACCTTGTGTAGTCAACTCCATTTATCTTTGGCAATAAGGATAGGCAAAGTGTACTTTTTTTTTTGAGACAGGATCTCACTTTGTCACCCAGGCAGAAGTATAGTGGCACAGTCATGGCTCCCTGCAGCCTCGACCTTCCAGGCTTAGGAGATCCTCCCACCTCAGCCTCTGAGTACCTGGTACTACAGGCATGTGCCACCACACCTGGCTAATTTTTGTATTTTTGTAGAGATGACGTTTCACCATGCTGCCCTAGCTGGTCTCGAACTCCTGGGCTCAAGCAATCTATCCGCGCTGGCCTCCCAAAATACTTGGATTACAGGCATGAGCCACTTGTGCCTGGCCCAAAGCACTTCTAAATGAACTGCATAGTTCATTTAAACATACGTTTTAGCCTTTTCCTTTACCCTTTTGCTAGAGTTGGAAAAAAAGACGCAAGAGTGACAGTTTTGGTTTTACCTTCTTTGTATTTCCCAGCCTTCAATAAAATCATACAAGGAGAAACATGAGACACATGTTTATTATTGTCTAGCGTCTCCTCCATTATTGAAAGTGGGTATTAAAGTCTCCAACTTGTTGAATTGTCTTTCTTTCTTCAATTCTGTTAGCTCTGCTTCATGTATTCTGGACCTCTGTTGTTAGGTATGTCTATATTTATAATAGTTGTATCTTCATAATAGATTCACCCTTTCATCATTGTAAAATGTCCTCTGTAGTAGCAGCATTCATTTTAAAGTCTGTTTTGTCTATTGTTAGTATAGCCACTCTAGCTCTCTTTTGGTTACAATTTGTGTGGTATATCTTTTTCCATCCTTTTACTTTCCACTTATTTGTGTCCCTTACAGACAGCATATAATTGGATTATGTTTTCTTTCTTCTGTTTTTTTTTTTTTTTTTTTTTTTTTTCTGAGACAGAGTCTCACTCTGTCAGCCAGGCTGGAGTGCAGTGGTGCAATCTCGGCTCACTGCAACCTCCACCTCCTGGGTTGAAGCTATTCTCCTGCCTCAGTTTCCCGAGTAGCTGGGACTACAGGCACCCGCCACCACACCTGGCTTATTTTTTTTTGTATTTTTAGTAGAGATGGGGTTTCACCATATTGGCCAGGCTGGTCTCAGAACTCCTGACCTTGTGATCTGCCTGCCTCCACCTCCCACAGTGTTGGGATTACAGGCGTGAGCCACCACGCCCAGCCTAATTTTGTATTTTTAGTAGAGATGAAGTTTCTCCATGTTGGTCAGGCTAGTCTCAAACTCCTGACCTCAGGTGATCCACCTGCTTCAGCCTCCCAAAGTGCTGGGATTACAGGCATGAGCCACTGCGCCTGGCCGACATTATTTCTTTAGAGAAGTATGGTAATGCATTTAGACTATGCTCCATCTGCAAACTTGTTTTTCTGTTTGTCTAGGCGTAGATCTCTTTTGAGTTTATCATACTTGGAGTTGTTGAGCTTACTGGATGTGTGGATTAATGTTTCTTATATTTGGGAAGTTTTGGGGCATTATCTCTTGAAATATTATTCTGCTTCTTTCTCTCCTCTCCTCAAACTTCATTATGCATATGTTGGCATACTTGATGGTGTCTTACAGGTCTCTGAGATTCTGTTCATCTTTTTTTTGAGACAGAGTCTCCCTCTGTCACCAGGCTGGAGTGCGGTGGCATGATCTCGGCTCACTGCAGCCTCCGCCTCCCGGGTTCAAGCAATTCTCCTGCCTCAGCCTCTCGAGTAGCTGGGACTACAGGCACATGCCACCACACTTAGCTAATTTTTGTATTTTTAGTAGAGATGGGGTTTTACCATGTTGGCCAGGATGGTCTTGATCTTTTGACCTCATGAACCACCCACCTAAGCCTCCCAAAGTGCTGGGATTAGAGGCGTGAGCCACCGCACCTGGCAGTTCATATTTCTTTATTCTTTTTTCTTTCTATCTTAGACTAGATAATCTTGGGTGACCTATTTTTAAGTTTGCTGATTCTTTCCCACTTGCTCAAATCTACTGTTGAACCCCTCTGGTAAATTTTTTATTTTCATTTATTGTACTGTTGATGAAAAGATTAAAACTCTGTAAAATATTTGAAGAGATTTATTCTGAGCCAAATATGAGTGACCATGGCCTGTGAAACAGCCCCAGGAGATCCTGAAAATATGTACCCAGGTTGTGGGGGCACAGCTTGGTTTTGTACATTTTAGGGAGACATGAGACATCAAATACATTTAAGATACACATTGGTTCAGTCCAGAAAGGTGGGACAACTCGAAGTGGGGGCTTCCAGGTTATAGGCAGGTTTAAATTTTTTCTTATTGGCAGTTGGTTGAGTTATTATCAATAGAAATAAATGTCTGGATTATGATAGGAGGCTTTGGAGACCAGAGTTTCTTCATGCAGATGAAGCCTCCAGGTGGCAGGCTTCAGAGAGAATAGATTGTAAATGTTTCTTATCAGGCTTAAGGTCTGTGTTGATGTTAATGCTGGAGGAGTATAGTGAGGCATGTCTGACCCCCCATGCCATCATAACCTAAACCAGCCTTTTCAGGTTATATGTTAAGAGTGCCCTGGCCAAGGAGGAAGTCCATTCAGGTGGTTGGGAGACCTTAGAATTTTATTTTTGGTTTGCAGTACTTTCATTCCCAGAATTTCCATTTAATTTCTTTGTTGGTAGTCTCAATTTGGTGGGACATTATTCTCATACTTTCCTTTAGTTCTTTAGACATGGTGTCTTTTAAGTCTTTGAATGTATTCAAAGATGTGAATGTAAAGTCTTTAGTAAGTACAATGTTTAGGCTTCCTCAAGGACAGTTTCATGATTTTTTGTTGAAAACTGGACATTTTAAATAAGGTAGCAGTTCAGGAAATCAAATACTCCTCCCAGGGTTTGTTGTATTGCTGCTACTTTTGCTTGTTTAGTGATATTTCCAAACTAATTCTTTTCTTTTTTTGAGATGGAGTATCGCTCTTTTGCCTAGGCTGGAGTACAGGGGCATGATCTTGGCTCACTGCAACCTCCACCTTCCAGGTTCAAGCGATTCTCCTGTCTCAGCCCCCCGAGTAGCTGGGACCACAGGCACATGCCACCACTCCCGGCTAATTTTTGTACTTTTAGTAGAGACAGGGTTTCACCATGTTGGCCAAGCTGGTCTCGAATTCCTGACCTCAGGTGATCTGCCCACCTTGGCCTCCCAAAGTGCTGGGATTACAGGCATGAGCCACCGTGCCTGGCCTCCAAACTATTCTTTATAAAGTCTGTATTCTTGTACATGCCCACTGAAGTCTCTGATTGGTTAGTTTTGTGGTCAGCTGATAATTAGACAAAGACTTAAATGCTTGGAACTAGTAAATTTCCCATTTTTTGCCAAGCGGCTCTGTGTGCATGTTGCGGCATACCTCCAGCACTGAACCAGGCAGTTTACAACTACCCAGAAGCCTTCACTTCCTGCTTGCACAGAGCCTCAAGGTTAGCCAGAGGTGTGAGCTAGGGTCTTTTCAGGTCTTTCCTGGATGTGTCCACAGCTCATGTATGTGACCTTCTAGAGTCCCGGTAATACCTCACGGCTTTTGAAAGCTCCAACCTCATTCTTTAGCTTTTCCTTGTGAGCTTTTTGTTACCCTGTTGTTTTTCTCAACTGCTATCCACTGCTTTGGGCAGCTGCTATGCTAAATTATTGCCTCTGATTGTTTTCAACAAGCACTTCTGGGGGAAATGGCTTTTCAGATGGGGTGAGCGCCAAGTTAGGTCAAATGAAGATAGCCTTGCAGGTGGGGTCTTCCAGGGAATCACCAGACAGGTCAAATAATGACATTTTCCTGGAATGGGGCTTAGAAGAATCTCCAGCCCCTTCTTCCTGCCCTGGTGGCTTCCAGGCTGCTGATTTTCATAGTAATTGTGAGGTGTTAGTTTTCGATTTAAAACTCACAAAGCTTGTTGCTTACTGAAATCCAGCCATTTTTCCTGACTAACTGCTCCCTGATTGCTGCATTCCTTTGGTAAATTTCCAGAATGTTGAAGAAGTTGCTTCTGGTTATTTGTTCAGTGTTCTTGTTGCTTTTATGGAGGAAAAGATTTTCCAAAGGCCTTGCTCCAGCATTTTCATTGACATTACTTTGATTCGAAGAATTTAATCCAGAGTCAAATACCAGAAATTGAAAAAGATTTTCTTATGACATAGATTAATTTTTTCTTAAGCATCATTTCTTCTATCCCCTTTTAATGATATTTCATGGTATGAATATACCGTAGGATGCTTAACTCTTTCATAGTTAATGGGCTTTTTGTTAGCTTGTAATAGCCAAGAGAACTAGAAACAATGCTACAACTAAACTTTTTGTATATGCCTTTGTATGCCGTTAAGAATGTTTCTCTAGAATGGCTCCCTGGAAGTCAGATTGCTTGATGAATAATATGTATATAAAAAATTTAAGAATACTTTAAAACTGTCTTCCAAAGGCCTAAACTAGTTTATATTCCCAGCAGTGGTTTGTGAGAATAACTATTTTCCACACCCTGACCAATACTGACATCAGTCTTACAAAGTTTTGAAAGCCTGGGAAAAAATAATATGTCATTGATTTTTCAAATTTGCATTTAAATTATATTTTGAAGAACAATGTCATTGCTACCCCAGTAAGTAATAATTTTTAATCCTTTTATTTCTCCTCTTTAGGGAATGGCATTTACTTTACAAGAACGACAAATGCTTGGTCTTCAAGGACTTCTACCTCCCAAAATAGAGACACAAGATATTCAAGCCTTACGATTTCATAGAAACTTGAAGAAAATGACTAGCCCTTTGGAAAAGTAAGAGTTGCTTAGATGTTTCTTTTTTTATTGGTATTCTGGTTAGAAAACTTATGAGCATTATGGTTATTATGGCATGAGAAATACACAATCTTATATAAGTTTGTGTTTTGTCAGTTAACTACTTTTATAATGATTGTGTTTCTTTCACTTCGGTGAATACTTCACAAGTATTCACTATTGTAAAACTTAACAAATTAGTTTTTATGCTTACAGTCAGAGCAATTCAGGTTTGAATGGAATATTAGAAGCAAAGGATACCATACTCATTTTATTCAACACTTTTATTGATCACCTGCTTTGTGTTTGACACTGTACCAGCCACTGAGGCTATAAAGTGGGTAATAGATAGGATGACCATATACTATATCACCTAATCTAGGATACTTTGGAGAATAAAAAAGAGGTGTACCCAAAGCTACCCCTGGCAAACTTTTTTTGTTTCTTTTTTTGAGATGGAATCTCGCTCTGTTGCCCAGGCTGGAGTGCAGTGGTGCGATCTCAGCTTACTGCAGTCTCCACCTCCCAAGTCCAAGCAGTTCTCCTGCTTCAGCCTCCTGAGTAGTTGGGATTACAGGCGCCCACCACCATGCCTGGCTAATTTTTGTATTTTTAGTAGAGATGGAGTTTCACCGTATTGGCCAGGCTGGTGTCAAATTCCTGACCTCAGGTGATCCACCCGCCTCAGCCTCCCAAAGTGCTGGGATTACAGGCATGAGCCACTGCGCCTCGACTTTTTCTTTTCTTTTCTTTTCTTTTCTTTTCTTTTTTTGAGACAGGGTCTCACTCTGTTGCCCAGGCTGGAGTGCAGTGGCACAATTTCGGCTCACTGCAACCTCTGCCTCCCGGGCTCAAGCAGTTCTCCTACCTCAGCCTCTCAAGTAGCTGGGATTACAGGAGTGCACCACCACACCCGGCTAATTTTTGTAGTTTTTAGTAGAGACGGGGTTTCACCATATTGCTCATATTGCCAAGGCTGGTTTCGAACTCCTGGACTCAAGCAATCTGCCCGCCTTGGCCTCCCAAAGTGCTGGGATTACAGGCTTGAGCCACTGCACCAGGCAGCAAACTTAATATATATGACCAACCCAGTAACTCATAGCCCTGTCTTCTAAAAGTCATCAACAGACAGTTATGCTATGATTGTTATTGGTCTCTAGACCACAATGTACAGTACAATGGGAAAAAGGTACAAGCAGATATATTCTGAGAGCACGCAGAGGGCATCTAGCTCAACTTGGGGAGTCAGATAAAAGCTTCCTGAAGGGAGTGATGCCTAAGCTGAATTGTAAACAGGATGTTACAGGTAGCAGGCAAAGTATTCTGGGTAGAGGGATCGGTCTGCATATAGAACTAAGCATATCAATTGAGTTTGTTAAGTATAGGAGATTATTGGTGACTGGTAAGAGTGGTTTCTTTGATGTGATAGAGCAAAAGAGATACTGTGATAGATTGAAAAATGAATGGAGGGGGAGGAAATGTAAACTACCCTTACAAGAAGTTCAGGTAAGGAGGGAAGGAAGATATTAAATAATAAGTAAAGCAAGACTTGGGATTAAGTATGTTTCAAGCTGGAAGAAAATTTAATGTTTCTTCGTAGTTAGGAGGAATGAGCCCAGGAGAAAGGATAATTGATAGAGCAAGGTCTAGGGAAAGGAAAAAGGCATAGGGTCAAATGCGGAGTTAGAGTGGCTGGTCTTGAGCAAGAACAAAGAACAGCTCATTCTCTGAAGCTGGAATAAACATAAATACAGATAGTAAGGATAAGTATGGAGATGATTGAGCAGAAGTAATGAACTCTCAATCTTAACTGATGATCTTGCTTTCCTTTATGACATTGAATATGAAAGTCATCGCTCAGATTTAGAAGGGCCAGGGTTGAGTAGAGTTGGTGAGGAGAGTGAGAAATGCTTGGAAGAGCCATGTGGCTATAAGATAAAGCTGAACAAAAGCTAGGCTTGGTGGCTCATGCCTGTAATCCCAGCATTTTGGGAGGTCAAGGCGGGAGGATCACTTGAGCCCAGGAGTTCCAGACCAGCCTGGGCAACAGAGTGGGACCCTGTTTCTACAAAAAAAAAAAAAGCCAGGCATGGTGTCGCATACCTATAGTTGCAGCAGCTCAGAAGACTGAGGCAGGAGGATAACTTAAGCCCAGGAGGTCAAGGCTGCAGTGAGCCATGATTGCACCACTGCACTCCAGCCTGGGTGACAGAGTGAGACCCTGTCTCAGAAAAAAAAAAAGAAAGAAAAAGAAAGGCTAAACAAGAGCAGGTTAAAGGGGTGAGAGCAGACCCTGATGGCCTGGTGGCAAGATCTTGTTTGTATTGGTGCCATTCTGCACAGCAATGTTATTTTTCCGTAGAAAAAATGAAATGTAACACTGATTCAGGCTTGGAGTTTGCTGGGCTGGCAAAGGCAGGTGTTACATAAATTCATTCAGTTAATATTCAGGACTGCTAATGTGCCTGGCATTGTTCTAAGCTTTGAAACTCCACAAATGAAAACACTCAGCCCTTCTCTTCAGAGAGTTCACTATCTCTGGTGGAAAGGCAGACACTGTGGAAGGGTAGTACAGTGATAAATCATGTGGGGATTCCTAAACAGTAATGACAGGGAGAGATTTGCTCAGAGTGAGAGATTTGATCCTGGGATTCAGAGCAGGAAATAAAGAGGATCCTGAAGGGAGCCCATAGAATTGAAAGAAAATGAAGCAGTCAAAGAGCTAGAGATCCCTCTGAAGGATGACGAAGTGAGGGCATCATATGGCTACCCAAAATGGTAGAGGATTGTGATCCAAGAGTGGATAAGGGCATTCACCATTGCTGAGCTATAATGATCCTAGGTGAGTGCTGCCCATCACTGAGGCACACAGAAGACTGACTAAAGTGAAATAAAGATTGAAAGTGGTAACATTGAGGAGATCCGTGACTTGTACAGCTTCCCTCTATCACATGCCTCATAGGTCATCTGTTCTTTCCTTAACATTACTTCCATCTCACAAAGCCATCCATTCCATTTTAGCAGCCCAGTTTGTTTACTTCGCTGTACTGCAGAGAAGTCTTCTTCCCTTTAATTTCTATCTATTGATACCATTTCTTCCACTATTAGCTATGTAGAAAATAAAATTGAAGGGATCACTTCTCCTCATTTATTCACCAAATATTTGCACACCAGTTATATGCCACATATTGCTATTAATAGTTCCTGGAACTATAGAAGTATATGAGGTGATCATTTCTAACTTATGGTATTGTCTAGACTGGAGGAAGCCAGAAAGTCAAGGAGTGGAGTGAGAGTTAACAGAGGGAAGTAGGCTATCATGGGACCTGAAAACAGGAAAGTCTAAAGCGTGTATGTATACATGATAGGGGAGGGGAGTGGACAGAAAAGGGCCCCCAGAGAGCACGCCACCTGAGCTGCATTTGGAGCGCACGTGTATAGGACTATACCTGGAGAGAGAGTGCAGGCAAATGGTGCATCAAACGCAGCAAGTCCAGGTTGAGTTGTGATGCATTTGAGGAGCTGAAGTAAGTCAACATGAAGAAGATGAGGCTGAAAAGTAGGCAGAGGTTTTGTTAACTATTTTAGGATCTTGAGACTTATTTTACGATGATTTATTTGGAAGCGACTTAAGGAGAACAGAAATGATCACAGTTAGGTTTTTAAGAGAAGAGTGAATTGGAGCGTAGGAGGAAATTTTATTTATAAAGACTGGTAAGAAGGCTTTTGAGGTAAATCAGCTGAGAAATGATGGTAGCTTGTACTGTGCAAGGGTGGAGGGAGCAAATGGATATATTTGAAAGCTACTTAGCAGGTAGACTCTGTAGGACTTGGTGATTTATAGGATTGGTGTTGGGGAGGGTAGGAGAGGAATAAATCAAGAATGGAATCTGGGTTTCACATTTGGTCACGTGATAGCAGAAGAAACAAGGTCAGGGGGAAAGATAAGTCTGCTTTAGACGTATTTAATTCAAGATGATTACTGACTTTCAAGCTTTCAAGCTGATATTTCCCTGTTCTCTAAATTTAAAAACAAGTTATTTCTATATTTATTGACATCAATTGACAATTGCCTTTTTTGTGCTGCTTCTGCACTCTATGTAGACCTCATAATGCTTCTAACCCTCCTGGGTTATAAACTCCTTGAAAATATAGGTAACTTCTTATATCCCTGGAGAATAGTGCCAGGCATATAGTGTTAAGCAAATGTTTGAATTAATGCCACTTTATTTTGCTTCCTTGTTTATATGTCAGTCTCCTTGAAGACTGATTCTTTAAGCGTAAGGACCTCATGGTGATCTTTGCATTTCCAGTGCCTTCTACAGAGCCTGACCCACAGTTAGGGTTTAGTAAACATTGTTTCTATTGTTATTTCATCGTCATCATCATCTACTATTTAAGTACCCTCATATTTTTGTTAATTTTTAGTCCTGGGTGTTAAATAGTAATAATCTAAGGTTTTGGGTTTTTTTTAGAATGTGATGTGAGAATGGGGCTCAATTTCAATTTTAGACATTTAGGTTTAACTTTCATAAGCCAAGACTTTTAATGTAATGCAGGCTGACTTAGACATTATTTACTGTGCTTCATTTCAGATATATCTACATAATGGGAATACAAGAAAGAAATGAGAAATTGTTTTATAGAATACTGCAAGATGACATTGAGAGTTTAATGCCAATTGTATATACACCAACGGTTGGTCTTGCCTGCTCCCAGTATGGACACATCTTTAGAAGACCTAAGTAAGGCTTGTTTAAAAAAAAGCTTGTAAATGATTATTGAATAAGGAAAATATCATTCCATAACACCCATTACATTTCTATTTTATGTTTCTTAGCCAAATCACATTTCCCACCTCAGAAAAACGTAATTTTGATTAAAAGAGATTAACAAAATCCCAACATATTCATAACTTTTATCTTTGTAAAAATAGCATAATTCATTTCTAATCTTCTTTAAATTATTGTGATTGTTAGAGGAATTACATACATACTTCTGGAACCTGCTCCCCCACCAAAAAAAGTCTTAATTCTGGTGGGAGATTATCCAGAGTTATCATTAAAATTTTTGTCAATAAAGTCAAATTAAGAGATTTTTTTTTCTCATTTTTTAATCAGTTTTAATTTGTTTGTTTTTGTTTTTGAGACAGAGTCTCACTTTGTCACCCAGGCTGGAGTGGAGTGCAGCAGTATGATCTTGGCTCACTGCAACCTCTGCCTCCCAGGTTCAAGTAATTCTTGTGCCTCAGCCTCCCTAGTAGCTGGAATTACAGGTGCATGCCACCATGCCTGCTAATTTTTGTATTTTTAGTAGAGATGGGATTTCACCATGTTGGCTGGGCTGGTCTTGAACTCCTGACTCCAAGTGATCAGCCTGCCTCAGCCTCCCAAAGTGCTGGGATTTACAGGCGTGAGCCACTGCATCTGGCCTGTTCTCCTTTTTTTAATGAATTTTCATTCCAAATAGTTGTAGCACCTACAAACATTATAAGTGGGAAGAGTACTGAAATGGCAAGGACTGACTCAAGTTCTTGAATGAGTCGCGTGATCCCCATGAATGTGTTTCCTCATGTGTAAAATGGGAATAGCAGGACCTATCAAAGAGCTATTGCAGAAACCAATGTGACAGTTCTTTGGAAAATTATAAGCAATATTATATATATATATACACACACACACACACATATGCTGTTTTCACTTAATCTGAGTTTTCTTATTCCTCTAATCCATTATTACTTTTCTCAATCCTTATAATATTTTCCCCATGCCCAATTAACACATTCTTCCACGTGTAGAAATTCAGTCTCCTGTCGCCTTGTCTAGTGGCTTTCAAACTTTAATGTGTGTAAGAAGTACCTGTGGGACTTACTCAAAATGTTGATCTCTGCCAACTTTCCTCTCCTCCCCATCCCCAAGATTTCTGATGAAAAAGAAAAAAGGTCTGGAGGTCCGGATTTTAGTGAGCACCCTCAGTGATTGTGTTGCAGGTGTTCCCTGGAAGACACTGAGAAACAGACTGTTCTAACCTAGATGCTGCCAACAATTACTGTAACTAAAACATTTCTGTGACATAACCATGCTGTTCAGCTATTTTATAGTTTCTTATTAGCATGATTAAAAGATAGAGAGAAACTTAGAAATACTGATGCCTGAGCCCCACCCCCAGAGATTCAGATTCAGTTAGTCTAGACTTCGGAGTTTCACAAAAGAGCCTGGTGTAATTCTGATGTATACCCAGAGTTGAGAACTGACTTGAAACATGAAGAGCATGGCTTATGTGTGAGGGCAAACACTGTATATTGTTTATGCAATGTATTGTGCTATGGGTTTTTTTTGTTGTTCATTTTGTTTTTGTAGATGGTCATTAAATCTTGATTGGTTGGTTGATTGATCTAAACTTTAAGCTAATTAAATCAGAATCTTTGGAGGTGGGACCCTGGCATTTTAAAGCTTATCAGATGATTCCATTATATAGCCAGATTGAGAAATTGCTGAACTAAACTGATTTGAACTGTAATAGTAGTGCCAAATTTAAGATACCAATGAGAAAGTTAAATGTAAGATCAGTTTGACAGCAATGAGGATCCACTGGCCCTCATGTCTGCCTGACCTGTGTTCTAGAACCTGCGTTTCTTCTTTTTTTCCTCCTTCTCTCCCTTCCTTCTTTGCTTTCTCTTTTGAAATCTGGATTGATTATCTGAATTAGGTAACAATATACTGTGTCTAAAATGACTTTTTGTTAGCCATTCCACAATTTATACATATTTCAAAACATGTTATACATGATAAATACAGTTGACCCTTGAACAACACAGGTGTGAAGGTCCATTTATACTCAGATTTTCCTGTGCTTCTGCCACCCCTGAGACAGGAAGACCAATCCCTCCTCCTCCTCCTCCTCCTGTTTATGATTTTGTTAATAACATTTTCTTTTTTCTAGGTTACTTTATTGTAAGAAGACAGTATAGAATTCATATGGCATACAAAATAGTGTTAGTCAGCCAGGCACAGTGACTCATACCTTTAATCCTAACACTTTGGGAGGCTGAAGCGGGTGGATCACTTGAGGTCAGGAGTTCGAGACCAGCCTGGCCAACATGGCGAAACCCTGTCTCTACTAAAAATACAAAAACTAGCCAGGCGTGGTGGCGGGCATGTAAAATCCCATCTACTCTGGAGGCTGAGGCAGGAGAATTGCTTGAACCCTCGGTGGGGGGGCAGAGGTTGCAGCGAGCCGAGATCGTACCACTTCACTGCAGCATGGGTGAAAGAGCAAAACTCCAAGTCAAAAAAGAAAAAAAATTGTTAGTCAATCTGTGTGTTACTGGTAAGGCTTCTGGTCAGTAATAGGCCATTAGTAGTTAAGTTTTTGGAAAATCATATGTAAATTTTTGACTTGATTTTCTAACACACACATTGTTCAAGGGTCAACTGTATATCCAATTTTTGCCAATTAAAAATAATATTAAATAAGTAAAAGTAACTTCACTTTTTCCTGATACTTCAGGTGTCTCATCTTTTGTGTGATTTTACTGTAATTTTCTTCTCTCCCTTCCTGCTCCTTCAAATTTCAAATTTTCAGTTTCAGTAAGTTTTAACAATAGTTTAGTTGGCCTTGTACTGCTCTCCTGCATTGGTGGCTTGCTTTAGATTTTTTTTTTTTTTTTCCTGGTGGTGTATTGAGTTTATTTGAACATGAGATGTGGTTACATTTCTTCTTGGGTAAAATGACTGTATCATTTAACAATAATCTTTGTTGCATCTGCTATGAACAGTAATTACAGTTTGAAGTACTTGAAAATGTTTGAAAATAAACCAGTGTGACTTAGCTAAATCTGCTTGGAAATTATACCATGTCTTGATATTTTATTAAAATATCAAAATATTTCAATTATGAACAAAAACTTAGAAACAAAGCTGTTGTGAAATGCAAAGGTGTTTTTGTTCTGTTGCAGGGGATTATTTATTTCGATCTCAGACAGAGGTCATGTTAGATCAATTGTGGATAACTGGCCAGAAAATCATGTTAAGGTACTAATAGCACAACCCTCCTTTTCACAATGTTTTCTCTTTTCTTGTAAATTACCTCTAAATCTCCAAGAACAGTTTTTCATTGTTGCTCTCATTTATTTTGCACTTATATACATGCAGATTTAGTGCTTTGCAGCTGAAGTGATGATAATAGTAGTAGTTATAAAATGGGCTACTGGTATAAAGTTTGACTCTGAGAAAGAAATTAGAGCTAGAATACAAGGTGAGCCCTCTCAGTATCAGCACCACTGGTGTCTCCTGCCTTCTCAATCTCCTTTTCTATTTCACTAATATTATTCTAGGTAAAGAAAATACATTAAAATGCCATAAAAACTTTTGTTTATGAATGGTGTTAGAGAAGTTTGGTTATGCCTTTTTTTCTTTTAAATCTAAGATTTAGAACCTTAGCAAATATAAAAATGTTAAATATAGCAAATATAAGCCCTGGCCTATTTAGTTATCTTTCATAAAATAAAATGTAATAACTTATTTCAAGATCTTTGGGTAGGCTTTTGTAAATTTTATTGTAGGCAATAATCTTACCTGCCTTTATACTCCTTTCCAAAATAAACATTGAATGATCGTTGGTTTGAAGACTCTAGCAAAAATTTGGTCAAATAATTAAACTCACAGTATCATCTTAAGACCTTCCTTATAAGTAGGTATTTTTTTTGTTCTAGACCTTTTTCTTTTTCACAGTTGCTAAGGTTTTTTTTGTTTGGCCTAGGTTATTGTGTTGGAGTACCATGCTGTTTATTTCTAAACTCTTATTTTTCTCTTATGGTAATCTCTCCATCAGAATCTTGTTCATCTCTGCCATATTTAATCTTTCTGAAGATATTTAAGTTGGTCCTCTAGTCAGAAGAATTCTATTCCTAAACCGAAGTCAGAGGGAAATCAAATCTAGTTAATGTCTCATAATACTCAGAAGTCCTAGAATTTTAAGTATGCTTGGTTGGTTTACATTGGAAATTAGCCAAGAAACAATTTTATTTTTAAGAGCAAAGAGTAAATATATATGAAGTGAATCAATCTTTTTAAAAATGCTTTTCTTTAGTGCCCCATTTTTGACAACTTTTAATTTGCATTTTTTTGTGATTAAGGCTGTTGTAGTGACTGATGGAGAGAGAATTCTGGGTCTTGGAGATCTGGGTGTCTATGGAATGGGAATTCCAGTAGGAAAACTCTGTTTGTATACAGCTTGTGCAGGAATACGGCCTGATAGATGCCTGCCAGTGTGTATTGATGTGGGAACTGATAATATCGTGAGTAACATCATTTTCCCCCTTTATCTTCCTCCTGTATTTTTAAAAATGTGTACAATATTCCTTTTTTGAAAATGATAATTTAAGAAGGGAAAGTTTTATGATTAGATTTTTTTTTCTTAAACTCCACTTTTAATATTTATATAAATAATAGTAAATTAAGTCTATTAAAAGTTTCTTGGGCTGGGCATGGTGGCTCATACCTGTAATCCCAGGACTTTGGAAGGCCGAGGCGGGCAGATCACCAAAAGTCAGGAGTTCGAGACCAGCCTGGCCAACATGGTGAAACCCAGACTCTACTAAAAATACAAAAAAAATTAGCTGGGCGTGGTGGCACACGCTTGTAATCCCAGCTACAAGGCTGAGGCAAGAGAATCACTTGAATGCAAAAGACAGAGGTTGCAGTGAGCCGAGATCACACCATTGCACTCCAGCCTGGGTGACAAGAGTGAGACTGTCTCAAAAAAGAAAAAATAAAGTTTCTTGTAGGGCAATACGTTTAAAAAATTGTATTAGTAATTTTTTATTTTGCAATTTTTATTGTATGTGTTTAAACTGATTATATAAATTATTTTATTTTTACATTTGGTTTATTTTGTAGGCACTCTTAAAAGACCCATTTTACATGGGCTTGTACCAGAAACGAGATCGCACACAACAGTATGATGACCTGATTGATGAGTTTATGAAAGCTATTACTGACAGGTATTTTTTAAAAGTTTGAGTATATGAAAGCACCTTTAATGGGGTGGGCGGGGTAAGAACCAAAGTTTTGTTTTGTTTTCCTTTATTTCTTTCTTGTGTAGATAAGCAGGAGGCGATTAAATTTTTGAGAACTTTGTTCTGCCTGGCTGTTTCTGCCTGATTAGATGTGCCGATATGAGGTGGTACCCATGGTCTGCCTTGCTTTCTTGAGTTACCTGACAGTTTGAGGGAAGTCTGCCCTCACTGCTTCCATCAAACGCTTACTGCTCAGTGCCTTTTTCAGCCTTGACCTTCAGGCTCACGCCCACCATTCCACTGAAGCTCTTGTGCAGCTTTTGTATTTTAAGTTCTCTGACCATTGGGTCCTCCCACTTCTCTACCTCTTTGCACCGTCAACTCAGGTTTTCCCACTTCTATGTCCTTGAAACTCTCTCTTCTCTTGACTACTAAACAGCTTCCTCCTAACTTGGTCTTTCTCCCACCTTTCTCTTTTTTTTTTTTTTTTGTCATCTTCACAGGTTCTTGCTGTCTCTTACTAAATGTGGATAACTACCTAGTCCTCTTCTCTTTCAGCCATGTCAACTATGACCTTTATGCATGTTACTACTAAACCCATAAAAACCCATCTGTAGTTCCACTGCTCTTGTGAGGCCTGCATTTCTAATAATCAGAATCTTCCATCTGGATATTCTGTTATGAGTGCATATTCATATCCCACACTGAACTCCTTTCCTTTCCAAACAACCTATCTTCTGTATTCCCAGCTTCTATTATTGGCAGTAACATTCATCCTGTTGCCAAAACTTTGATCTTAGTGTTATCTTTGACCCTTCTGCCTTCTCCATCAGTCTCCCATGCAGTCAGATATTCCTCAAATTCAGTGGGTACTACCACTTAAATGTCTCCTGTTTTCCATTGCCGCAATCTTGCTCTCTCCTTATCTCTCTTCTGGAGTTTTCTAATTCTTCCTCCAGTTTCTCTCCTCTCCAGTTCGTCTCCACCTTAATACCAGATTAATTGTTTTGAAACGTGTGCTTCATTATGTCATTCTTTTGCTTGAAATCTCTGATTGATTTCCTATTGCCATAGGATAAAGTCAAACTCTTTACCTTAATGATCTAACCCTGGCCTACCTTTAAAATTGCTGGCACGTAGAAGATATTTAAACATTAATTCCTTTTCAGAGTCAAAGTCAACAAGTCTAAAGCTGAACGTTACATCTTCCCAGAAATTGCCATCTCTCCTTCTTCCTCTCACTTTCCTATCTTGGACAACCAAATAGTACCTTCTTAGTTACCCCGTTACCTTCACATTGTAACAGCTTCTTCCTCATTTCCCAGTTGATCCTTATCAATTTCTATTCATCCTAATAGTTCATAGTTACTCCTTTTGCTTCCTGCATCTTCTGCTTCAGATCTCTTATCTTCGTATCATAGTAGCCTCCTAGTTGCTTCTGCCACTCGCGTCTCCCCACACCAATATGAGCTACGTATCACTGGCAGGTTTATCCTTCCTAAAGGGAGTCATACGTGAATATTTTCCTTTCTCTGCAGCCTTCACTGTTTCTACATGGGATGCAGAAGAAAGTCCCTCTTCTCTAATTTAGCATTCGAGATCCTCCCTTATTTGGTCCCAACCTGCATTAACCAATTTCTCCCTTAGCTCTTAATGTAAACCATGAAATATATAGCCAGACTGTTGAAAATTCAGGGTCACCCTAATAACAGCCTGCTTTTCTTCCTAGCTCTTTACTTTTTGTTCTTTCAGGGCCCACCTCCTTTTCAAGCCTTCCCTTACTACTTGAGCTCACCTAGACGATTAACATCTTCTTTTTCTGAATGTCAGTGAACTCAAATAGCAATTATTTTTCAATTTCTTATTTAATATATACTTTCTTGTGTTGCTGTTTAACTATTAATGTAATGAGAATATACATATCAAATATATATTTTTTGAGGTTCAGAGTCAAAGGAAGTGTCCTCCTGGACACTTGAAAATAGTTTACATAGATTGATATCCCATGGGTTTATCATTGTGCCACATTTCTTTTTAAACACCTCATACTTTTTTTATTGAATAATTTCTACATTTTGGATCTAGTCTTTCACAGGCTCTGAAATTTTTCAGATGGCCTTAATTGAACTAACATAATACATTATTTTTGAATGCTATCATAGGGAATATTAGGTGGAAAGCTGTTTAATAGTGTTATTTTCAACACAACTATTGTGGGTTTTGCTGTTTTTAGATATGGCCGGAACACACTCATTCAGTTCGAAGACTTTGGAAATCATAATGCATTCAGGTTCTTGAGAAAGTACCGAGAAAAATATTGTACTTTCAATGATGATATTCAAGGTAAAGCAAAAAAACTTTAGGGTTTTGATTCCTACTTTTTAAACATTTTTAATGTGCCCATTTTTTATTTGTAAAAATCTTTGTTTTTCTTACAGGGACAGCTGCAGTAGCTCTAGCAGGTCTTCTTGCAGCACAAAAAGTTATTAGTAAACCAATCTCCGAACACAAAATCTTATTCCTTGGAGCAGGAGAGGTAAGTTTTGTAGGCTTTTTGAAACTTAAGCCTATCCTCTCTTATAGAATTAGAAAATGGGCAGAATATTGATGTTTATGAAAGAGCATAATGAGCCTGTAATTTTGTTGAGGTAGAGGATATGAAATCAAGAGTTCTGCTGTAAAACAGGTAATTTAAAATATGTTTCGAGAGAATATCACGAAGAATTTTTGTTTGATTTGTAAGGGAAAAATAAACCAAATATTTCTTATGGCATATAATCTTCATATATAAAGTAATTCAAGCATTGCATCGTACTCTAGTATATATTAAAATTTATGTTTTGTTGAACAGGCTGCTCTTGGAATTGCAAATCTTATAGTTATGTCTATGGTAGAAAATGGCCTGTCAGAACAAGAGGCACAAAAGAAAATCTGGATGTTTGACAAGTATGGTTTATTAGTTAAGGTAAGGTATTTAAAATTTGGAGAAGCAAAAGAGTGTATTATATTTTTAGTTGGATTTTTAAAATATTATTCCTTAAAATCTTGTTTCTCATTGGAGTCTCCAAATTATACCAATTGGGACCTTCCACTCTCTTTTCAACAGATGTCCCTAGTCTTGTTGTCTTTTACAAAGACTTCTGCTTCATATTGAATTAATAATCTCTATGTTGGCATCAGACTTACTCTTTCTTGCTTTGTTGTCTTGCTCTTAAGAGATCAAATGGCCATTGTACAAGTATGATCATGTTTGACACTCCTAAAACTAGGTTTTTAATAGGAACTGAGAACTTCCTAATTAAATTGCAGTATTGCAGTAGTTTTGATATTTGAGCAGAAATTCTTTTAATTTTATTATTATTATTATTTTTTTTTTGAGATGAAGTCTCTCTCTGTCACCCAGGCTGGAGTGCAGTGGTGCGATGTCACCTCGCTGCAACTTCTGCCTCCTGGGTTCAAGCAATTCTCCTGCCTGAGCCTCCCGAGGCTACCGTGCCTGGCCGTGAGCAGAAATTATTAACCCTTTGGAGATCATAATCCCCTGAAGAAATCTAATAAAAATCTGTGGACCCTATCCCCAGGAAAAAAGCATGTGCTCCTGAAACCAATTTATGGATAATAAAGAGCTTATCTCCCAGATTAACTTAGTACCTTTGGGCCTGACTACCTTTGTTAGCATTGATTACCATTTTCACTAGCTTAAGAATGTCATATATCTTCTGTGTAACACATTGAATATAAGTAAACTGTTCCATAGTTAAACCAATCCAGTACACAATGCTGTTATATTTTTGTATGTACACATTAAAATATAATGGTATAGCTGTCGCTTGGCATTTATGTCTGTGGAGCAAGCTATCTAAATGTACTTTGTTCCAGTTCTAAAATCTTTTCTTGTTAATTAGAACCAGTATTCTATTAGTACAAAAAATAAAATGAAAAATTAAAGTATGTGAATGAAAAATCTTGAGTGCTCAAACTACATGTAATTTAAAATGTAATAGTAGTTATATACCAGACATTGTTATAAGACTTTACATGTATTATCTCCTTTAATCATCTCAAAAAATCCTGTGAAGTTTTACAAATGAAGAAACAGTTTAAAAGGTCGAGGGAGTTTTCCAAAGTCATCAGCTTATAAGTGACGGAGGTAGGATTCAAAACCAAGTATCCTGACTGTGAAGCCTGTGCTCTGAATAATTAAACTGTGCTGCCTCCCAAAGAGGCTGTAACTACCATATTTACTAGTATGTAAGGCACAAGGATAAAACATCACATATTTAGAAGGCTATTGGGGGATGTATGTTTTGACTAGTACACAGTTAGTTTGGTACTTCTTTTTGTAATGTTGGTTTTCATCAAATATGTTGTGATTCTTTAGCATATTGGTAGGTCAGGTCTAACACAGTATTGGTAGCTACAATGTGTTTACTTAGCACAAAGTGAGAACCCTGTCCATCTCCATATTCATCATCAGATTATATATTTCTTTTCCAGTGTGCAGGTAGCTTGGCCTATGGGCATTAGGCTTCCAGTGTCTCCTGGTGATCCTAAACACTGCCCTTCATTTTGAAACTTTGAAAACAGTGGCTTCTTATGTCACTGTTTGCTCAGCCTGGTTTTCTCAGCCGATTGATGATAGTGTCCTGCTTTACTAGCCCCTGCAGGTTCTTATCTGGAGTTATCTTGGAGTTCTGATGGAAACACACTTTTTCAGAAGTCTTCTTTTTTACCAAAATAAGAATATGAGCTTCTCAGTTGGTTTTTGCATTCAGTACATTTTTGTCTGCCTTAAATCTTTGAGAAATTCTTCATTGTTCTAGTCTGTCAGTGGTGTCTCTTCTGGCTTTGTGGCATTACTACAAATTTAACTTTTATGGTTTTTGACCTGGGATTTGGAAAGGAAAGCATGTTTCTTCATTCAGCCATCTTTAACCAGAATTCCCTGTTCCTCTTGTTTCTGAACTCTTGGTAGTGCAAGTCCATGGTGTCTGTCTGCAATTCTGAAATCCTAAAGGCTTTGAAATTCCAAAATTTTTTCCAAAATTTATTTTTGTGACCAATCTGATTGCCTTGAATTTACCTAGAAGCGAAACCTGACTCAAACTAATAAGAAGCTCTTTGTAATCTTAACCTTTTGTACTTGATGTGACTATTCATAAGTTTGTTCAGTTGTGGAGTATCTGTTGGGAGGGAGAATATGTAATATTTGATATACGCCATATTGTATTTCTAAAATATGAAAAATTCTCAGCCAGGAGTGGTGGCTCATGCATGTGGTGGCTCAGCTTCCCACTTTGGGAAGCTGAGGTGGACGGATCACTTGAGCCCAGGAGTTTGAGACCAGCCTGGGCAAGATGGCAAAACCCCATCTCTACAAAAAAATCAGCCGGGCATGGTGGTGTGTGCCCATAGTTCCAGCTACTCTGGAGGCTGAGGTGGGAGGATCACCTGAGCCCGGGGAGGTAGAGGCTGCCACTGCACTCAAGTCTGGGCGACAGAGTGATACCCCATTTCAAAATAAATCAATCAAATTAAATTAAATATGAAAATTTCTTAATTCCAAAACTCATCTACCCCAGATAAAGGACTGTAGGCTTTTGTGCCACATTGGACTTAGGAAGACCTCATAGTGTAAATGCGTTTTTGAGAGGAACTAGAAAGTTTCTAGGAATAATGGTAGATTTGATTTTTGTTTTATATTTGAGTTTATGGACATGATGAAGATAGAGTTGGAAGATATGGGTTGAAGAGGAAAGTAAATGAAAATGAAAAGACATTTCTATTGTAGAAACAATGTGTTACTCATAATGATGTCTTTTTATTTCATCCTTAATATGCATTGACTAAAAAAATACTGTATTTTATCTCAAAATTTAGGGACGGAAAGCAAAAATAGATAGTTATCAGGAACCATTTACTCACTCAGCCCCAGAGAGCATACCAGATACTTTTGAAGATGCAGTGAATATACTGAAGCCTTCAACTATAATCGGTAGGTAAAGTTTTTCTGATAAATAATTTTACTCCCTAACTGTATGTTGCCAGTCATAATTACCATGTAGGATTACTAAAAATGAATTGGCAGTTTTATCTAGCTTTCAGCATGTACAATGTTTTCTGTGATAACTTTTTGGTTACCATGCATGAAATTCAGTTACCAGATGTTGCTTTATACTTTTAGGTCCTAGACACTGTGTAGTCGATCATGATTTGCTTTTAGAGTTGGTATGACTGTTGGACTCAAAACATGAAAAAAACCAAAGCCATTTGCAGATTTTACCAGGAAAATTCTATGCAGACTCAAAGTTTTCGTGGGCAACAAAGCTGAAAACTTTGAGTGTGTTTTGAATCAGGCATTGCATAGATGCCATCAGACTATGTCATCATGGCATTACATTCTCAGCAGAAAATGTAAAAGTGTTTAAAAGCGGAGCTATTTAATTTGCTATATAGCTGTAAGTTTTTTTGTTTTCTTGTTTTTTGTTTTTTTTTTTTGAGACAGAGTCTCACTCTGTCACTCAAGCTGGAGTTGGCTCACTGCAACTTCCGCCTCCCGGGTTCAAGCAATTCTCTTGCCCCAGCCTCCCAAGTAGCTGGGATTACAGGTACCCGCCACCACGCCCAGCTAATTTTTGTAATTTTAGTAGAGATGGGGTTTCACCATGTTGACCAGGCTGGTCTCGAGCTCCTGACCTCAGGTGATCCACCTGCCTCGGCGGGTGAGACTCCATCTCAAAAAATAAATAAATAAAAATAAACAACCCCCCATTTTCCCCACTCCCCACCCCCTAACAACCACCATTCTACTTTTTGTCTCTATGAATTTAACTACCTCATATAAATGGAATGACATGGTATTTTTCTCTTTGTGACTGGCTAATTTTATTTAGCATAATGTCAAGTTTCATCCATGTGGTAGCAAGTTTTATCTTCCCAATTAGAGTGATGAAGATAGTCATATACTCTTTTTAAAAATTGGTTGGGCATGGTGGCTCACACCTGTAATTCCAGCACTCTGGGAGGCTGAGGCAGGCGGATCACCTGAGGTCAGGAGTTTGAGACTAGCCTGGCCAACATGGCGAAACCCCATCTCTACTAAAAATACAAAAATTAGCCGGGCGTGGTGGCACACACCTTTAATCCCAGCTACCTGGGAAGGTGAGGCACGAGAATCACTTGAACCCAGGAGGGAGAGGTTGCAGTGAGCTGAGATTGTGCCACTACACTCCAGTCTGGGCGACAGAGCGAGACTCTGTCTCAAAAAACAAAAAGTTAAAAGAATAAAATTTCCCATAATTTACTATGTGTATAGTAGACAATAAATATTTAAGTGAGAACTTTCAGCATCTTACTGTTTTTTCTTTTCAGATTTGAGATTGTGTTCTCATAGATTTTGCATTGCTGAGATAGTGCTATCTTTGTAATGAGATATTACCTGTGTTTTTATTATTGTAGGCCTATTGTAGAAATGCTATTGATAAGCATTGCTTTTATACCTATAATGAAGTGCTGTTTTTCCCCCTTACTTATTACAGGAGTTGCAGGTGCTGGCCGTCTTTTCACTCCTGATGTAATCAGAGCCATGGCCTCTATCAATGAAAGGCCTGTAATATTTGCATTAAGTAATCCTACAGCACAGGCAGAGTGCACGGCTGAAGAAGCATATACACTTACAGAGGTATTAATAATCACATGAATTGATATGTATATTATTTTCCCTCCACTAGCTTATTAGTTATACATTCTTACACCATTGTTCTAGTGGTTTCCCTAGAGATTACAGCATGCATCTATGGGTGATCAAAGTCTGATATTAATTATTGCTTATACCAATTATGGGAAACAGGTACTTTATAACTCCACTGTAATGCCCTCACACTGTTTGCACTATTGTTGTGAATTTTAATTTTCTATGTATTTTAAACTCAAAATACATTATTGTTATATTTTACAAAAATTATTCAGATTTACCTACACTTTAATTTATTTATCACTATTCTTCCTGCAAGTGCTTCTACCTAGGATCATTTTCCTTCTACCAGAAGAATTCCTTTATTTAAGTGTAGGTCTAATGAATTCTCTTGGTAATTTATTTTGCCTTCATTTTGAAGGATATTTTCACTCTGCATAGACGTAAAAGTTGGTAAATACTTGAGCATTTTGAAGATATCATTTTACTGTTTTCTGACTTTTGTTTTCTTTTTGATGATATAGCATTGTCTTAGGTTTTTAACAGTTTGACTATGGCGGACATATGCGTGGTTTTCTTTGTATTTATTCCACATGGGAATTATACTGCTCCTGAATCTATGGCTTGATGTCTGTTTTTGGTTTTTGTTTTTTCTGTTTTGAAAAAATATCAGCCAGTATCTCTACTTTGGCCACATTGTCTCTCTCATCTTATGGGACTCTAATTATATGGTTAGAGATATATCTCATTTATCTTTTACACTGTTTTCTATATTTACTATCTCTCTTGCTTTCTGTGTTTCAATCTGGTGATTTCCTTTGGCCCTATTTTCCAGTTTGCAGATTCTCTGTTCAGCTGTGCTCATCTGTTGTTAGGTTCTTACTTTTAGTTGCTGTATTTTTTCATTTGTAGAATTTGTGTTTTATCTGTATAGTAATTTATTAATTTAGTAACAGACTTAAAATCATGTACTGTAGAAATAATCAATCTCTAAATACTGCTTTCTTGTACTCACATTTCATGAAACTTTTCTTTTTACTCTCTTCAAATGCATCTTCACCATCAGTGTTTGTCTTTTCTAAGGCTGTTTTTTTTTTGAGTCATCTGGCGCTGTGGAGAACAAATTTTTATTTACATCCAAACTGTTTAAGATTCACTACTTTTAGATCTTTGACACTACCACGGGATTATAGCCCAATTACAAATATCTGCCTATAAATCACTTGACATTTGGGTTTTTTTCCTACCATTCTGTAAGGATGTAGTTGTAATCTCCACAATTACTTTCTATATTGTTGTGGTAAGTGATCTAAGTGGCTCTAGGAAGTGATTTTTAAAGGCTTGTTTACAATGATGTCTAGCAGCTATAATTGCTAGACTACATCCTTGAGAGTAAGTAATAAATCTGATACATTTTTTTAATCTTCACTCCTTTAAAACAACGTTTTTTATAGTAGAAAAGTATTACAGTGTATCTCTCAAAAGCTAAGGATTCTTTTAAAAATATAACCACAGGGCCGGGCACGGTGGCTCACGCCTGTAATCCCAGCACTTTGGGAGGCTGAGGTGGGCAGATCATGAGGTCAGGAGATCGAGACCATCCTGGCTAACACAGTGAAACCCCGTCTCTACTAAAAATACAAAAAAGATTAGCCAGATGTGGTGGCGGGTGCCTTTAGTCCCAGCTGCTGGGGAGGCTGAGGCAGGAGAATGGTGTGAACCCACGAGGCGGAGCTTGCATTGAGCCGAGAGCGCACCACTGCACTCCAGCCTGGGTGACAGAGCAAGACTCCATCTCAAAAAAAAACCCCAAAAAACCATATATATATATATATATATATACCACAGTACTGTTATACCTCATAATTTGAACAATAATTATATCTTGTCATTTAATTTTTTTTTTTTTTTTTTTTTAAACAGGGTCTCTCTTGGTTGCCCAGGCTGGAGTGTAGTGGCACAGTCATAGCTCACTGCAGACTCCAATTCCTGGCTCAAGTAATCCTCTTGCCTCAGCTTCTTCAGTAGCTGGGACTACAGGCAAATACCACCACACCCAGCTAATTTTTTAATTTTTATTTTTGTAGAGACAAGGTCTTGCTTTGTTGGCCAGGCTGGTCTCAAATTGCTGACCTCAAGTGATCCCCTGCCTCAGCCTCCCAAAGTGCTGGGATTACAGACATGAGCCACTGTGCCCCACCTAATTTCTTGAATATGTGAATTGCAATTAAAATTTTCTGATGGTAACAAATATCTCACTCATTTTTATTATCTATCTTTTGTTCTGTCTTGGTTATCAGGTTTGTTTGTAAGGCTAATTTGTCCTTTTTTTTTTCTTTTTTTTTTTTTGAGATGAAGCGTCACTGTGTTGCCCAGACTAGAGTGCAGTGGCGTCATCTCACCTCACTGCAAACTCTGCCTCCCAGGTTCACATCATTCTCCTGCCTCAGCCTCCCGAGTAGCTGGGCGCCCGCCATCATGCCCGGCTAATTTTTTTGTATTTTTAGTAGAGATGGGGTTTTACCATGTTAGCCCGGATGGTCTCTATCTCCTGACCTTGTGATCCGCCCGCCTCGGCCTCCCAAAGTGCTGGGATTACAGGCATGAGCCACTGCGCCCCGACTGTTTTTGTTTTTCTTAATTGAGTGATGGATAGTGTAGAAAAAGAACTATAGCAATAATTTAAGGCTGTGGATAAAGTTATTTTTGGAGAAAGGGACTTTACTTTTTCAAGTAGATCTCCATAATCCAGTCAGGATGTGGTCCACATGAGGCCTGGGGTATTTCCAGTTTGCCCTTTCTCCTGATATCCACCCCTTTGGGTATGAATCATCAAAAGTCCTGAGGTATTTATCAGCACCTCTCATCCTTAATGGTCCCTGAACATCCATTTTCCTCTCTGTCATCATGAGACTTTGGGTGGCTTTGCTATTCAGGTCTCAGTCACAGCTTTTGATTTGGAAATCAGCAGTCATCTTGAGGGGAAGAGCTTCAAATGCTAGGCTCATATATCTTGCTTCCCTCTTCTTTTGAATCTTGGAAACCTCTCTTCCCCAACACCAAACTCTCACTATCTTGTTAGGTCTCTGCTTGCTTACAAAAATTTTTAAAAATGTATTTTATCTGGTTTTTTAAATTGTAACCAGAGGAAAATTTGGTATGAAACAACCCAGAAAATCATTGCCAAAGCAGAACTCTCAGAACTTCCTGAACTTAATATTCATACTCTTGATATATTTGGCATTCTTTTTTTTTTTTCCCATTGTTAAACACTGTGTAGGCCAGGCACAGTGGTTCATGCCTGTAATCCCAGCACTTTGGAATGCCAAGGTGGGCAGACCACTTGAGGCCAGGAGTTCAAGATCTGCCTGGCCAACTAAGAATACAGGTGAAACCCTGTCTCTACTAAAAATACAAAAAAATTAGCCAGGTGTGGTGGCTCACACCTGTAGTCCCAGCTACTCAGGAGGCTGAGGCTGGAGAATAGTCTGAACCCAGGAGGCAGAGGCTGTGTGAGCCAAGATCGTGCCACTGCACTCCAGCCTGGGCAACAGAGCAAGACTGTCTCAAAAAAAAAAAAACCAACAAAAAAACAACCTTTATGTTGACACATGTATTCTCTCAAAATTCCTTTTTGACCTTTTTGACCACTCAGTCAAAATAAATTCTCATGACTGTTGGTTTCCAATTGATATAATAATTATTGAAATCTCTTCTTCTAAATCAATCACAAAATCACCATACAGATATTTAGAAATTAGTCTCTTTAGTATACTGTCTTATCTTTTTATTACTTTTAGCTTGATTGCCTGTCCTCTTCACCAGGTTTTACTACTTAAAACTAATGGTTATTGTTCCCCAAATTAAATCTTAGTCTTCTACAATGACTATTTGGTAAATATATTAAATGCATCGTGGATCGTTGACATTTCCAAAATATAAAAAATTTAAGTGTTTCGAGTAGTAGTGGTATATCACCAGAAGACTGCTCATTTAAGAATTTTGTTTTTTGTATAAATATTATTGTAATAAATGTACTTTATTGGAATAAATAAAAATTCGCCAAGGAGACTAGTTTGATATACTATATTTCATCAGTTTTAAGATCAAGGATTGCTTGAGCCCATGAGTTTGAGACCAGCCTAGGCAACGTAGCGAAACCCTGTCTGTATAAAAAATTTAAAAATTAACCAAGCATGGTGGCGCACACCTGTGGTCTTAGCTACTTGGGAGGCTGAGGTGGGAGGATTGCTTGAGCCCAGGAGGTTGAGGCTGCAGTGAGCTGTGATCGTGCCACTGAACTCCAGCCTGGGCAACAGAATGAGACCCTGTCTCAAAAATAAATAAATAAAAAGAGCATGGTGTCATAGTTTACTTTTACATAAATTCTTTCTTTGTGTTACATGAAATAATGGCATAGAATTTTGACTAGTCGTCACCTGTTAAATTTTTAGTCCCGTTTTGTTTTCACCAGGGAGGTGTTACTCCAACACCATTTGCTGCTCAGCGAGAAAAATACTCTAAAAAAAAATCTTCATAGTTGAATTGCCAGCTGCTTACATAGACCAAGTTGGACTTCAGAATAAGAATATACTATTATCATTAAAACCTGGCCACGTTTAAGCCATGGATTAATTATTGGGTTAAATGGGCAGGGAGGCAGGGATGGTGACCTGGAGAACGTGAACTGCTATAGAATCTTGTCATTATTGAAGAGATTCCCAAGATCTTTCTAAATTTCCAAACTTACTGATACCATGAGAACATTTTTTCCATGATGTGCTATATTGTATAATCTACCTTATAAGACTATTAAAATTAATGGTGCCAGAAAAATAATTACATACTTATTGTGATAACATGTATGACATTAACCATGAACTAACCTTAATCGTCAAAGAAACAAAATTTTTAGTCACAAGTAATGTTTAGAACAGATAGATAATTGTAATAGCTATCCATAGACTAGGTAGAAAATGATATAACAATATAGAGTTGCAAGTCTAAGATAGTCAGCTGTGCCCTACTAGCATAGTTAGCTTGCTTCTACTCTTAAACCTTGTATCATTTTGAAATGGAAAGTATGTCTTGTAAAAGTAGTGGTTACTCTGCATTATTGACCTTCAGATTACCTGGAGTCAAAATCTTGAATGTTAAATCCACTAAAGCCAAGGGTCTACAATGCTATAAAGAATAATAACACAATTAATTCTCTTAGAAATACTGAATATGCCAGTAACGTTTATTATATGCCATTATAGAGCATAGTATCAAAATTGGATAGATGTGACAAATTTGGAGAAGTATTCTTCTTTAACAAGGCATCAGGCCATTTGTTTTCCTGGAGTGATACTGTGGTCATGCCACATGCCTGTGTTATAAACTGCCTACTGCTGGGTATTATAGCATCATTGAAAACCTGTGGCTATGGAGTTACAAAAAAATCTAGATTAAGATTTAACTACTACAGTTTTGATGTGTGACTTTTGACAAAGTATTTGAAAATATTAAAGCCTTAGTTTTCTGATTTTTTAAAATTAGTGAAATGGAGATGATGATGAAGTTTTCATGATGGCAAAATTAACTGAGTTAACACATATAAAGCACTTGGTAATTAGTTTTAGCGGATATATAGTAAATGACAGCCATTTGTTTTGGTATTTCCCCTTCATTCATCGGTGTTTATATTGGTCTTTATAATATGGAATGGTATTTATTGGCCGTCTACATTTTAAATTTCTTTTTTTTTCTTTTTCTTTTTTTTTTTTGAGATGGAGTCTCGCTCTGTTGCCCAGGCTGGAGTGCAGTGGCGTGCTATCGGCTCACTGCAACCTCTGCCTCCTGGGTTCAAGTGATTCTCCCGCCTCAGGCTCCTGAGTAGCTGAGATTACAGGCATGGGCCAACACACCCAGCTAATTTTTTGTATTTTTTGTAGAGATAGGGGTTTCACTCTGTTCCAGGCCGTCTCAAACTCCTGGCCTCCAGTGATCTGCCCACCTTGGCCTCCCAAAGTGCTGGGACTGCAGGTGTAAGCTGCTGTGCCTGGCCTTAAATTTCTTAAAAATAAGTGTCTGGTTTTTAAATTTTTAGTAATAAATGATTTTTAACTTTATTATTTATTTATTGAATGTATACTACACATGAAACAAACCTCATTCTAACAAAAGGATTGTAACGAAAAGATTGTTATATAGTATATTATGCCTTGTTTCCAAGTAATATATTGGTCTATTTTACTCCAGGACTTGATTTTGTATCAATTCACCTCAATTTTCTCATCCACAGAAAATAACAAAATTGAAGTTATTTCATTTTATTAACAGGGCAGGTGTTTGTTTGCCAGTGGCAGTCCATTTGGGCCAGTGAAACTTACAGATGGGCGAGTCTTTACACCAGGTCAAGGAAACAATGTATATATTTTTCCAGGTAAATGCCACCATTATTTATGTTATAGAGCAATAGTTAATTATGTAAAAATACTTAATGGAATTCTTTGGAATGGGAGATTGAACTGAGCAACAGTATTACAGAATTTTGGTATAAATGTACAAGGAAACTCAAGGAATTCATCAAATTCAGCATGCTCCACTTTCTCTGAAAATTTATTCATATTGTTAATTAAATTTGTTTTTATTATAGAAATAATATATTGCATGATTTGTAAAAATGCAGAGGAACAGAATGGCACAAAATTATGTAACCCTTTCTATCTCCCCTTGGTGTACCTCCTTAATCATACTTCTCAGAACCATTGTCAATAATTTGCTGGGAGTTCTGATGGTTACCATCGTGACTGATAGATTTATTTCCCAGGTTCAAGCAGTTCCCCTGCCTCAGCCTCCCAAGTATCTGGGACTACAGGCATGCACCACCACACTCAGCTAATTTTTGTATTTTTAGTAGAGATGGGGTTTCACCACGTTGACCAGGCTGGTCTCGAACTCCTGACCTCAGGTGTTCTGCCCATCCCAAAGTGCTGGGATTACAGGTGTGAGCCACCACGCCCAGCCAGGTGTTCTTATTTTTTAAGATACACCCAGTATACTGGTATCACACCAAAGGAAATTAATAATAATTGCTTAATATTGTTTATCATTACCTCAGTTCAACAACTTATTTTTATTCCCAATACCTTTTTTATTCTAGAATTGCTCTTTCTAAATAGCTACTTTTAAAGCAAAAACGGTTACAGTACTCTTTGAGCTTTTTCTGGAGAATTATTAGGATTCCTTTCAATGTTTCTGCCTTTGTGCTGTATTTTCCATAAATTTCTGGTGATCCTCAGTTGTCTCTTTCTTTTAAGCAAGACTGTGTTGAGTAAAACAGGAATTTTGTATGATTTTCTTTTGCACTTGTGTCTTTTTTCTTCTGGTAGGTCTTTCCCTGACTAGCTGACAGCAGGCTCTAATTAAGATATGACAAGTTTATATAGGCTGGCATCAGGCAAGCATGTATAACTGTTGTCAAAGTAAAGAGGGTATTTAGTCTGTGAATATCCTGGTACTTTTCTATATTTTTCTCCTTTTTTTTGCCCCTCGTGTTTTCCTATATGTCTCTTGAGACCTAACTTCTATAATAGAAACTGTCCTGTCATCCATAATCTCTTTCTAGAACTTGATAATGTTCAAAATTAATGTGTTCTATTCAGTAACATTTCTATGGCCTAAAAGACATGAGGGCAGGAAAGGAAATACTTTTCTGCTGATTTTAACAAAGCTATTTTTTTAAACTTTTTTTTTAGTTCCAGGGGTACATATGAAGGTTTGTTATATAGGTAAATTGTGTGTTGCAGGGGGTTTCATGTATAGATTATTTCATCACCCGGGTAATAAGCATGGTACCCGATAGGTAGTTTTTTGATCCTTACCCTCTTCCCGCCCTCTACCCTTAAGTAGGCCCCAGTGTCTGTTGTTCCCTTCTTTGTGTCCATGAGTTCTTATCACTTAGCTCCACTTGCAAGTGAAAACATACGGCATTTGGTTTTCTGTTCCTGTGTTAGTTCACTTAGGATAATAGCCTCCAGCTCCATGCATGTTACTGCAAAGGACGTGATCTCATTCATTTTTTTGGCTGCATAGTATTTTTTTTTATTTATACACATGGTGTATATGTGCCACATTTACTTTATCCAGTTTACCATTGATGGGCATTTAGATTAATTCTATGTCTTTACTATTGTGAATAGTGCTGCAGTGAACATACACATGATGTGTCTTTATGGTAGAATGATTTATATTCCTTTGAGTATATACCTAGTAATAGGATTGCTGGGTCGAATGGTTGTTCTAAATTCAGCAAAACCATTTTTTATATCATATCTGAGTATTAAGGAATTTAGCAGTTGATTATTTTTATATAACACTTTAAAGTCCTAACTTAAATAACAGCTATGGATACCATAAATATAGACATTAAAAATGACCTGGCCAGGCATGGTGGCTCTCGCCTGTAATCCCAACATTTTGGGAGGCCGAGGCAGGAGGATTGCTTGAGGCCAGGAGTTTGAGACCAGCCTGGGCAACATAGTGAGACCTTGTTTCTTCCAAAAATTAAAAAAATTAACCAGGTGTAGTGGTGCACACCCCTAGTCCCAGCTAGTCAGGAGGCTGAGATGGAAGGATCGCATGAGCCTGGGAGGTCCAGGCTGCAGTGAGCCATCATCATGCCAGTGCACTCCAGCCTGGGCAACAAAGTGAGACTGTCTCAAAAAAATAAAATAAAATGACCTGGCATTTGAGGCAGAAATGAGCCTAAAAACAGGAGGATTGGCTGAAAGTCCGTTTATAAAGCAACTTAAAAAAAAACTGTTAATATTTGAATGACCTAGTTGAGCAACTATAACAACCGGATGAAAATTTTTTTTAAGACTTTAAAAGGGTCAAAGGGATAAGATATTGGCTCTAATGGAATATTGGAGAATTCTGGACCAAGGTTAGGGAGGGAACAAATGCACAGAACAAGCTTTTGAAGCCAGTTTTACAGTGGAAATATAGACCAGGAAGAAAGTGGCTAAGAGGTACAGCTGTGCTTTTCATGGAAAGTGGACAAGATCGGCACCATGTCCGAGTCTGGCACTACCTCCCACTCTGGACTGAAACCCTAAAGTGCTGTACCTTGGATTGGGGGTATAGTTTGCAGCAGCAATGGGTGATTTAGAAAACCTCAAGCCTCTGTTCGGGACTGCCAGTGCCCACAAGTGCCCAGCAGAAGCAAACAAAAATTTCTCTGAAATAAGATAATGGCATCCTAGTCCTCAAATTATTTTTATAAATTTTCAAGTACAACCTAAGTAGAAAAATAAAAAAAAGATAATGAGGCACATAAAGAGACATAACAACAGAAGCCAAAACCAGCGAAAACAAGAAAAACAGACACACTGAAACCCTGGATATACCGTAAATGCTATGAAACAAATATGCTTATTATGTTTATAGAGATAAAAGCCAATCTTGAAAACTTAAGACAAGTACCACTAAATTCTAGAATTGAAAAATGTAGTAATCTATAAGAACTGAGTGAGCTGGGTGTAGTGGCTCATGCCTGTAATCCCAGCACTTTGCGAGACCAAGGTGGAAGAATTGCTTGAGCCCAGGAGTTTGAGACCAGCCCTGGCAACGTAGTGAGACCCCCATCTCTATAAAATTAAAAAAAAAAAAAAATTAGCCAGGCATAGTGGCATATGCCTGTAGTCCTAGCTATTCAGGAGGCTGAGATGGGAGGATCACTCGAGCTTGGGAGGTCAAGGCTGGAGTGAGTCATGATTGGGCCACTGCACTCCAGCCTGGGTGACAGAGCAAGACCCTGTCTCAAAAAAAAAAAAAAAAAAAAATGAGTGAATGAGGCTTATGGCAGATTAGACCAGAGAGAATTAATCAACTGGAAAATATCTCAGAAGAAACAATCCAGAATGCAGCACAGAGAGACCAAAAAAAAAAAAAAAAAAGGTAAGGGACATACATTTCATTGATAGATCTTTAATTGAAGTCCTAGAAGAAATGAGAATGAAGCAGAGGCAACATGTGCCGGCCTCATGGCTGAGTTTTTTCTTTTAGAACTGGTGATTGACAATCAATATTCAAAAAGCTCACAGAAACCCATGTGGGATGCATAAAAAGAAATCTACATCTAGGAACATTATTGTGAGGCTTCAGAATCACCACAAAGAGAAGAATATGAAAGCAGTCAGAGCAAAAAGATTTCCTTCAAAGAAGCGACCGTTAGACTGACAGCAGACTCCTCAGTGACAATAAGATACGAAGGCAGTGGTAATGACCTATTAAAGTTGCTTATGGGAAATACTTGCCAACCTAGAATTCATTACACAGTGAAAATATCCTTCAAGAATTAAAGCAAAATGAAGACATTTTTCAGAAAAACAAAAAACCGGGGATTCACCACCTGGCAGACTGTTTTTATATTAAAGGAAAGGAAATTTTGTTCCTTAGGGAAAAAGAAAATAATCCCACATAGAAACCCTAAGGTGTAGGAAGGAATGAAAAGCAAAGAAAGTTATGAATAAGTGGGTGGGTACAACAAAATGAATGTTGTTTATATAGAGTGAAACAAACATCACATGGGATTTTGAAAAATATATAGAGAGAGAATTAAAATGCACAACAACAATAGCTCCGTTAAATAGAGTTAAGCTGTTATGTGGGACTTACATTGATTGACAGGAAGGTAAATTAAAAATTATAATGTGGAGCTGGGGACATTGGCTCACACCCATAATCCCAGCACTTTGGGATGTCAAGATGGGAGGATCACTTGAGGCCAAGAGTTTGAGACTAGCCCTAGCAACATAGGGAGACTCTGTCTCTACAAAAAAAAAAAAAATTTAGCCAGGTGTGGTGACATGTGCCTGTAGTCCCAGCTACTCCAGACACTGAGGACAGATGATCACTTGAGCCTAGGAGTTTGAGGTTACAGCAAGCTTTGGTCGTGCCACAGCACTGTAGCCTGGGCAATAGAGCGAGACCCTGTCTCAAAAAAAAATTTAATGTAGAATGTTGGTGGTTAAAGATGCATGATATAAATTTTAGGATAACCATTCAAACACTACAAAGACTTCCTGTTTATGGAAAGGTAATGTTGGGATGAAATGAAACAACAAAAATCCGAAAAGCAAGAAAAACGAGGAAAAGGAACATAGGCAAGGCAAGATGAGATGAGAGTGATGAGACTAAATGTTTGGGGGCTAAATCTGCCCCAATTACTTGAAAAAAAAAAAACTAAAAGTAAAAGTAAAAACCACATTAAATCTAAATGGACCACATTCTCTACTTAAAAAAATGCTATTAACCATGTGATCTTCTCAGTCATGAGGTAATCTGGTGACTACCCTTCCTCAAAGCCAGTTGGGATATTCTTTGAATAGAGTAAAACAGTGTTTCTAGGCTGGGAGACACCAGACATAGTTGAGGACAGAGGTGCTAGAAAATAGGAAGTTTAAAAGCATGTGCGGTGATGCTCAGAGGAGGTAAACCCCACCCTCATGCTCATAGCTTCCAATCATTTTCTCTAGTTCTTAACTCTTAAATGTGAGAAATGCTTGAAGATTACTAGTCATCTGAAGAAAGTCTCTTTATTAAAGATTTTCATAAAAGAGACCAAAGCAGACAAACAGAAAAAGACATCTTGGGGAAAAAAAACAAGGATAATGGGAAGAGAAGGAAAGTTTTTAAAATTATCAATATCCTCAGGGGGACAAAATATTATATCCTATAAAGACAGATTTTTATTTTTTAAAAAAATAGAAAGCAAAACAAGCTCCTAAAAATAAAGTTTGATAGCAGAAAGAAGAAAAAAATGAGTTAAGTCACCTAAAAAGAGAGCAAAGGACAGGAGAAGGAAAATAAAGAAAATTAGAGAGCCAATCCAAGAGGTACAATATCAGAAAATATAAATGTCAGGGAACAAGAACAGAAAAATGGAGGGAAGTGAATCCTCAAGACTTCATGAACATTCCCCAAAACTGAAAGACTCGTGTTTTCAGATAGGAAGCGCCTACTCACTGAATGCTAAACATGATGAATTAAAATAATGCACATCAAAGCACAGTGTTATGAAATTGTAGACCGTTAGGTATAAAAATAAGGATCTGGCTGGGCACAGTGGCTCATGCCTGTAATCCCAGCACTTTGGGAGGCTGAGGCAAGAGGATTGCGTGAGTCCAGAAGTTTGAAACCAGCCTGGGCAACATAGTAAAACCCTGTCTCTACAAAAAATAAAAAAATTAGCCAGATGCGATGGTACATGCCTGTAATCCCAGCTACTCAGGAAGCTGAGGTAGGAGGATCGCTTGAGTCCAGGGAGGTTGAGGTTGCAGTGAGCTTGTGCCACTGTACTCCAGCCTGAGTGACAGAGCGAGACCCTGTTGCCAAAAAAAATTTTTTTTTAAAGGGATCCTACATGCATCCAGAGATTAAACGAAAACAATCACCTGAAAAGGCTCTGAACTCAGATTGATGCTTCTCACCAGCACTGGAAGCTAGATGGTATTGGAATAATACCTCACAGTTCTGAAGGAAAAATATTTCCAAGCCAGAATTCTAAACCTAGACAAACTATCAAATATAAGTAGAAAGAAGTAAACAAACACATTTTCAGAAATGCAAGATTTCAAAAAATATATATCTCCCATGCACTGTTCTTCAGAAAGCCTTGGGAGAATGTACCCTACCAAAAGAGGGAGTAATAAACTAGGAAAAGTTGAATTTGGGAAATGGAATCAACTTAGAAAGAAGCAAAGAGGCCTGTAATGATAAAGGGGTTTTCTATGATGGCAGCTCCATAGCTGGAATGGGGGACAACCAGACCAGAATGGAGCTTTAGCAGATTTATTCTAGAGCAGGAAATTCGAGAATATATAAAGTAGCTAAAATAGAAGAAAATGTAGACAATTGAGTGAGAGTTCAAGGGTGAAATAACAATGTTAAATACTAAAAAATCAAAGTAAAGGAAAAAGGACAATTATTAACTTCAGGAAAGACAAAGTTATGCAGAAAAGGAAAAGTAACCATGATATAAACATTGAATATTGATTGAACCACAATTATGCTCTAACTATATTGGGAAGAAGAAAGAAAGCTGAAAATATGAAAGAGCACTAAATATTTACTCCTACAGGAAGGAGTCAGTGATCTCCAAAACAGAAAATGCAAGATCAGCACAATAAGAGAAGGCAAAAAAAAAAAAAAAGAAAAAAAAAGAGAGAGAGAGAGAAAAAAAAATCACAAGAAACATAAGTTATTTAAGAGTGAGAGAGAGAAACAATCAGCTAAAAAAAATTGTCATTGCTTCTGTAGAGCAAGAAGTGGAGTGTTAGAGGTGGGCTGGGAACTGGAGTTAAAACAAGCGTTGATGAATTGTATGTATTTGTCATTTTCATAAATGTAAAAACTAAACTGAGAAAAGCCATTTGATATTTCTGAAATTACTTAGCGAATAAGAATTATTAAAGATCGTTTGATTTTAACTCAGATTTCTGTTTCTTCTTGGCTGTTTTCTGTTTGGGGGGAGCTGTTTGCGATGTGGATGGATTACCATTTATTTGCCTGAATATAGGAATTTACTTCTTTCATAATTTGAAAAGTGACCATACTAGTAAACTTTAAAATGTGTTCTAGGTGTGGCTTTAGCTGTTATTCTCTGTAACACCCGGCATATTAGTGACAGTGTTTTCCTAGAAGCTGCAAAGGTAAATGTTTTAAATGTTGTTTATTTTATAAAGGATGAATTATAAAGATGAGTAGATCTGAAAATTAAAGGCAGAGAGAGAATGGGTTAAATCTGCCTTATTAATGAAAAGGAAGTTACTCAAATTACTTTTATGATTTGCCTATTTATGCATAAAATTAATTTTTTTAATCATGACTTAAATTTTTGTAAACTGAATCCTCTCATTTTAATAACACTTAGACTATACTTGCAATTTGTATATCTGAATATATTGTGACAGCATAGATAACTCCTTGCATGTTTTTAATGGACAAGTACTGGTATTATTTGGAGTGCTGGCCTATGGGAGCTCCAGACTTTGAAGTATTTCTGAAGAACTCACATTAATACAATTAATGTCTGTTTTCAAAGTAGCCATTGCAATTAAGCCAAGCTCTACATGTGTAATATAAAGCAGAATATAATCAATAAGTCTTTAAATCTGGTTATTTATTGTTTAGTGATGAACAGTTTTAATTTCTGCAGTGGTTTAAGTGTATTCCTTCAAGAAATAAGAGGAATTATATTACCTGTATTACTCTCTGTTTCCCCAATGCTTTTTCCATTTTACTGGGTCCTTATTCTGTTATTTAAACAAACAAAAGCAAAATGCTGTTTTTCTCTTCAGGCCCTGACAAGCCAATTGACAGATGAAGAGCTAGCCCAAGGGAGACTTTACCCACCACTTGCTAATATTCAGGAAGTTTCTATTAACATTGCTATTAAAGTAAGTAATAACTTAAACTTCTTCACATTAATTTTAATGACATTTTCTTATACAAGAAATACAGGTTTATTAAGATAAATCTGAAACATTTAGAAGGCTGCAAAGAAGAAATTTTAGGCCCATATTCTTACTACCAGAATATAACACACATGATTATTTTGGGTTCGTTGCCTTCTAGTCTTTTTTCTTTGCAAACACATACATGCATACACACATGCATGTAGTCACTTGTGCCTTTTTGAAAAATTGTTTTAAAGAATAGAGATAGGGGTCTTCCTGTGTTGCCCAGGCTGGTCTCTAACCCCTTGGCCTGAAGCGATCCTCCTGCCTTGGACTCCCACAGTGCTTGGATTACTGGCATGAGCCAGCACCTGGCCTGTGCCCATTCTTATAATTGGTTTCTTACTGCACTTTTTCCCCTTAATATATTGTAAGTCTTTTCCATGTAACTTAATAATAATTCTCATGTATGTGATCACTAATGCTGCATGGCATTCTTTTTATTATTTTTTCAAAATTTGTTTCATCATTTCTCTGTTTTCGGACATTTAAGTTTTTAGCTTCTTATTGTTAGAAATAACACTGTAGGCTGGGCGCAGTGGCTTACACCTGTAATCCCAGCACTTTGGGAGGCCGAAGCGGGTGGAACATCTGAGGTCAGGAGTTCGAGACCAGCCCAGCCAACATGGTGAAACCCCGTCTCTACTAAAAATACAAAAAAAGTTAGCCAGGCATGGTGGTGGGCACCTGTAATCCCAGCTACTCTGGAGGCTGAGGCAGGAGAATCACTTGAACCTGGGAGAAGGAGGTTGCAGTGAGCCGAGATCGTGCCATTGCACTCCAGCCTGGGCCACAAGAGCAAAACTCCATCTCAAAAAAAAAAAAGAAAGAAAGAAATAACAGCGTAATGAACATCTATCTTTACAGATAAATCTTTGTGTGTATTTGTGATGGTTTCTTTTTTTTTTTTTTTTTTTTGAGACAGAGTCTTGCTCTGTCGCCCAGGCTTGAGTGCAGTGGCGGAATCTCAGCTCACGGCTCACTGCAACCTCTGCCTCCCAGGTTTAAACAATTCTCCTGCCTCAGCCTCCCAAGTAGCTGGGATTACAGATGCCCACCACCATGCCCAGCTAATTTTTTGTATTTTTAGTAGAGACGGGGTTTCACCATGTTGGTCAGGCTGGTCTCGAACTCCTGACCTCAGGTGATCCACCTGCCCTGGCCTCTCAAAGTGCTGGGATTACAGGCGTGAGCCACCACGCCCAGGCTGTGATGGTTTTTTTTGGGGGGGATAAATTCTAAGCTTAAGAACAAAGGTTTTTAAGGTGTTTTAAGGCTTCTGATGCATATTGTCAAATGAGCTCTTCAGAAAAAGTACTGATTTACATTGCAGCAATTAGATATGAGTGTATCTTTTTCCACACTTTTGCCAATACTTATAATTATTTTTTTAATCTTGCATATTTAATAGGTAAAATTGTTTCTCATTATTAAGGCATTATTAGTGAGATTGAAGAATTAATATATATATATTAAGTGTATATATACTGTTTGCTGTGGTGCAGATATTTTCCCATTTGTCATTTGTTTTAACTTTATAGAATTGTTTGACATGTCTTTTAAAAGTTTTTTATGGAATTATTTGTTTATTTTGTGGATTCTCTCCTCACCTTTTATGAATATTAATGCCTTCTGTCACTCCAAAATCATAACTGTCTACTTGCATTTTCTAAAATAAAACTTTTTTAATCTCTCTGGGATTTATTTTAATGTATGATATGAGAAAGGGAAACATTTTTTCCTGAGTAGTTAACCAGTTGCCCCAGCATTATTTATTGATTAATGCATCCGTTGTTTACAGTTAATTGGGAATTGAATCTGTTCCTGGGATTTCTATTCCTGACCATTTTTGTTTACTATCTGACACTGTTTTAAATTTTCTAATGTGTATAATGTAACATTTAGTACTTTATCTTTCCCATCATTATGCTTTTTCAGTGTTTTCTTGACTGTTCTAAATTGTTTTCTTCTGGACAAGTTTTTGTATCTGCTTTTTTAATTTTAAAAAACTCTGCAACTTTGTATGAAATTGTTGCATTTATAAATTGGTGAAGTTGGGTCTTTCAGTATTGAGTATTCTCCAATCACTATCTCTCTTTACTTATTAAGATCTTTTTTAAAAAGTGTTTCAGTATAATTTTGTTTTCTTCATCTGAATATGGCATTTTTACTTTTTTCTAAATATTTTTAAATTTCTGTTTTTCTAACAAAGACTTTTTTTTCTTTCCAAGTATCTTCTGATTGATCATTTCTAATATATAGGAAAAGGTAGGAATAATACTAATTTGAAAACATTCATTTTTATGAATTTACTTGATGACCAGTTTTTTGAACAATCTTATTTTAATAGTTTTTCATTTCATTTGGAATTGTTGAGTTTTTAATTGTCTGCAAGTAATTTTTTCTTTTTTTAATATGCATAGTCCGTTTTTCTCTAACTATAAATTAGCTGAAACTGCAGAATAGTCTTAAGCAATTAGGTTGATAAGAGTATTCTTGTATTTTTTTTCAATTTAGAGACAGAGTCTATGTTGCCAAGCTGATCTCAAACTCCTAGGCTCAAGTGATCCTTCTGCCACAGCCTCCCGAGTAGCTAGAGGCACATGCCACCACACCTGGCTAACATCTTTGTATGTTAATATTAAATGTGATGCTAGCTTTTGATTGAAATAAGTATTTTCTACTTTTTAAAAGAAGTAGTCTTCTATTTCTAGATTACTAAGATTTTTCTTAAACATTAGGATTGACTGTGGAATTTATCAGCCACAATTTCAACTTCCATACAGTTGATCATAAAATTTTATCATTTTGACTATTAAATTTATTTATTTATTTTGAGGCAGAGTTTTACTCTGTCACCCAGGTTGGAGTGCAGCGACGTGATCTCAGCTCACTTGCAACCTCTGCCTCCCAGGCTCAAGCGATCTTCCCACCTCGGCCTCCCAAGTAGCTGGGACCACAGGCATGTACCACCATGTCCAACTAATTTTTTTTTGCATTTTTGGTAGAGATGGGGGTTTGCAGTGTTGCCCAGACTGGTCTCAAACTCCTGAGCTCAGGAGATCTGCCCACCTTGGCCTCCCAAAGTGCTGGGATTATAGATGTGAGCCACTGTGGCCAGCTTTGACTATTAATTTTATTATTACATTATTTTGGTGCCTGTAACCTAAGCAAAGATTGGGAATTGGTAAAGGATGGTATGTTCAGGGAATAATAGTTGAGCCTGGGGGAACAGGTAGGGAAATGGCATGGAAGAAAATTTGAAAGTTATATTAAAGCCAGCTGTACAAATATACAAATGCCAGGCTAAGGAGTATGATTACCTTCTACTGCAAAACAGTTGAAGATTTTAGAGCCCAGAACTAGGATGATAGAGTCCAACTTTAGAATTTATAGAATGATATTACAGGTGGGAGAGATTTTGGAAGATCTTAGTCAGTTAAGAGTTTACTGGGCCAGGCAGAGTGGCTCACTCCTGTAATCACAGCACTTTCAAAGGCCAAGGCAGGAGGATGGCTTGAGGCTGTAAGTTTAAGACCATCCCTGGACAACAAAGCAAGATCTCATCTCTACCAAAAAAAAAAAAAAAATTAGCCGGGCACAGTGATATGTGCCTGTAGTCCCACCTACTGAGGAGGCTGGGGATGGGAGGATCACTTAAACACAGGAGGCCAAGGCTGCAGTGAGCTATGATCATACCACTGCACTCCAGTGTGGGTGACGGAGCAAGACCCTGTCTCTAAGAAAGAAAAAAGAGAGAGAAATAATTGGTGTGTCCAAATGAGAGGTAGTACATGAGGTCATAGAAGGAGACCTCTGCTTAGGATTAGTATAGCAACAGAGGCCCAGGTTCATGTCTCTGTGTTTCCCCAGAGACAGGAGTAGAGAGTGTGCTGTGTCTGCAGTGGCATAGGTTTTTCTTTTTAGGAGCAAATAAGGAAGTGGTGAGTAGAGGAGGCAGAGCTTTGTGTCTGTCCCCACCCCAAACAGCCACTGATTCACCCCTTTGGCTCTATGAGCAGGGCTGTGTGTGCTCCTCTGACAGCCACCAGTCACCTCCTGCATGCCTCCAGGACCAAGGGGAGCTTTCTCCAATCTCATGCCTTGCCCGTAATCTTTTTCTGTGGTTACACCAGCCTGTGGGAAAGAGATTTGCAGTGAGTGTGAGCCCCCCTTATGTCTAAAGCTTGCAGTTGTTCCAGAATAAAACACTAGCTCACATTGACCTTTGGCAGTTCCTTAAAATTTTAGCTGACTTCTTATTGTATGCATGGTGGCCACTGCCTCACTCTCCCTCCCATGCTCTGCCACAAGTGAGAGTTTCTGTGTCTAGTCTGCCGCTTTCTCTCCTTCATTCATTTATTTATAAATTTATATTTATTTATTTATGTTAATTATGCTGTTCACTGGCTTCAGAACACCTCCCACTGCCCCTCACATCAGGCAGGCCACGTGTTCAGCTCTCCAAGGTCGGAAGGAATGAGGAAAAGTGTGTTTATTCCATCCTCCTGGAAGCAAAAATCTCTGCCTGTCTTTTTATATCATTCCTGTTTTTCCTGTTTAGTACAAAAACTGAGAAGAGCAATTTGGTCAACAAACTGTACTAATGACATGTGTTATGTTTATTTGGCCCTTAGGTTTTTTGTTTGTTTGTTTGTTTTTGAGATGGAGTGTCAACTCTGTCGCCCAGGCTGGAGTGAAGTGGTGCAATCTCAGTTCAACACAACCTCTGCCTCCCAAGTTCAAGTGATTCTCCTGCCTCAGCCTCCTGAGTAGCTGGGATTACAGGTGCCCGCCACCACGCCTGACTAATTTTTGTATTTTTAGTAGAGACAGGGTTTCACCATGTTGGCCAGCCTGGTCTCAAACTCCTGACGTCAGGTGATCCACCTGCCTCAGCCTCCCAAAGTGCTGGGATCACAGGTGTGAGCCACCGTGCCCAGCCAGCCCTTAGGTTTTTAACCTCAGATCTTTATTGCAGTTACCTGCCACTGAGGATCTAGCCCTTCCCTACTTTTTCCTAGTCAGTGATAATAAAATATTAGTAAAATATGTTTTCTATAATAGAACAGAAAACAATTGAACACATTTTCTATCACAAAATACACTGAGATTGAGTTCTTGGTACCAAGGATTATTTTTTAATAACCATCTTATTCTGAGATTTTTCTTTTAGAAAGTTGAAATATGAAACTTTAATAATGGTTACCATTTGGAATGAGAATTAGAGGAGGAGAGCGACATCTTATAATTGTTTGAATTTTTTCTACCATATGTCACTACATTTTTTTAAGTTAAAATAAAACCTGCCGGGCATGGTGGCTCATGCCTGTAATCTTAGCACTTAGGTAGGCCGAGGCAGGCGGATCACCTGAGGTCAAGAGTTCAGGAGCAGCCTAGCCAACATGGCAAAACCCCATCTCTACTGCACATACAAAAATTTACCAGGCATGGTGTTGCATGCCTGTAGTTCCAGCTACTGGGGAGGCTGAGGCAGGAGAATCGCTTGAACCCAGGAGATGGAGGTTGCAGTGAGCTGAGATCGTGCCACTGCACTCCAGCCTGGGTGACAGAGCAAGGCTTCATCTCAAATAAATAAATAAATAAATCCATAACAGAGCAAGGCTCCATCTTAAATAAATAAATAAATAAATAAAACCATGACTTCAGAACTTTACTGTGTGAGAGGCACTGTGCTACCCTGTGAGGAAGTGTTTCACATTCCTCATTTTATATCAGAACTGAGGCTCAAGGGCTTATTCTCACCACCAATCATGGTGTGTGGCTTGGGTGGAGAATTTGAAATTCACTCAAGCCACCTTTGGTGGGGAGTAGTCGAGCTTACTGTTGAGGGTCTAATATCTAGACTCAGAATGCTTTGGGTTTGAAACAGCTCTCAAGTAACTACTTTGGGCAAGTTACTTAAACTCCTCTCATTCCTCATATGCAGAATGAGAATAATGATAGCACTTATCTCCTGGGGTTCTTGTCGAGAGTAAAGGAGGTATCCTTGTAAAACACATAGAAAGTGCCTGGCACTCAGTGATAGTGGTGTCAGTTCCCCTGTATAGGTTCTAGCCCTGACTTCACCTGACCTTATAGTTCTAGTGTCTAAATCCTGATTTATAATAATTACTATGCCTCTTAATCCAAATTCTAGAGCAGAAACCTCTCTCTCACCTTGGGTTAGGTTTTCTTCCTGGTCAAGTTGGCTATGATTAGGAAATAGTCTCTGTGCCCCTCTAGAAAGGCCACTCTTTCAGCAAGACTGGGAGGAATGACATAGGCTGGGCAGGTTATCTAAATGTATTTACTAGAATGACACAGTAGAACTTAAATGTGTTTGATCTTTTAAACTTTCCATAGTTTCCAAATGTTTTGAAAGGAGTCAAAGCAATGTTATTTTTTATTGTGAAAAAAGAAAAATGCCATTCTTCTAAACTTATTTTCCTGTGTTATAATAGTACATTGTCTCTCTAATAGGTTAATAGTCAGAGCCTACACAATAACCTTACTTATTTTTCAGGTTACAGAATACCTATATGCTAATAAAATGGCTTTCCGATACCCAGAACCTGAAGACAAGGCCAAATATGTTAAAGAAAGAATATGGCGGAGTGAATATGATTCCCTGCTGCCAGATGTGTATGAATGGCCAGAATCTGCATCAAGCCCTCCTGTGATAACAGAATAGAAGCACTCCCCGATAAATACTTTCTGTGCTCCAGGGAACCCCTTTTTTCAGACAAGAAGAGATAATGTCTTCAGTTTTATGGTGTTTTCTGTGTTTTGTTCTCCCTGACCACTTTGGTTGATGTATTTTTTCCATGCGTCTCCACATCTGTTGGGGTAGACGTGTTGATTGATTGCATTGCCCACCAGCACCCTACAATCAGATAGTTGTGATGCTTTAATTCTAACATACAGCCCATACCACATCCAGGAGATGTAAAAAGTGTGTTTGTGAATGTCTTCACTTGTACTCTAATTCAGACTTGCCAAAGTATTTGCTATTTACTATTATGGGTAATACTCTTCTCTGGCCTAGTTCTTACAGAGCTACTAAAATAGAAATTTACTTTTATGGATAGAAGTACAGAATTTTGAGAAGAAACTAAATTTTCACCAAATTTTAAGGAAGAATTGTCATTATCTAAAAATGTTCTTATATATCTGCTTCATCTTAGCTTCATACTCTGAAATTCCCTATAGCAGACAGAGCTAGGGAAATATTAAAAATTTACCCTATTTATTTTCTGGAAATAAATCAAGCCTTAACTATAACATTATGAGAGTAATGGGAACTACTGCTGGCTTTAAGTAAATAAAAGTCATTGTTTTCAACAGTGTATAAAAATCATAGTGTAACCTTTTTATTTAATAAATATCTTGCATTTAATTGCTTCAGTTATGCTATCTTATTGCCCAACTAGAAATTTAGATTTGCTTATGAAAAACACATATTTTTGTTACTTCTAGATGATTCTAGGAGGGAGTATAAGATACCTAACTCATATGGGAACATCACATGACTTTTTAAATCTAAATTAGTCATGCTTCACATCAAAATGAGTCATATTTAACTGGAGAAACTATGCCCTTATTCCAGAACTGATGCTCTTTATTACTTGAGATAATTTTGGAATGTTACTATGATACTGTTTCTTTGAATATCATTAGTAGTGACAACTCTTTCTCCATTGAAGGCAGACTTAATTTTTTTAAACCACCAAAATTAATTTAGAGCTAAGTGGGGATGAATAAGGTTGGTGTTCATCCGGGAAATGCCTTTTTTAATCCCAGTAAAATGGGTAATAATGGCTATCCAGAACAGTTTTCTTGTGTGGCTTGCATATTGAAGAATTCTAAAGGAAAATGTATCTGCCTACCATGCTTGCTTTTAGGGAAGAAAACTGAAATGCTCATTCTAGGATAGTAACAACAACAGATAATTCATCGATAATATGAGCATGCACAGTATTTGATATTGCTCTGTAGGAAAAAAGAGACTTCATTTTTTTCATCTTCTGCCTATGAATACAAATTGATTCTTTCTTTTCTTTTTTTTTTTTTTTTTTTTTTTGAGACAGAGTCTCACTCTGTTACCAGGCTGGAGTGCAGTGGTGTGATCTCAGCTCACTGCAACCTCTGCCTCCCAGGTTCAAACGATTCTCCTGCACTCAGCCTCCCAAGTAGCTGGGACTACAGGCACACGCCACCACGCCCCGCTAATTTTTGTATTTTTAGTAGAGACGGGGTTTCACCATGTTGGCCAGGAGGGTCTCGATCTCCTGACCTCGCGATCCGCCCACCTCAGCCTTCCAAAGTGCTGGGATTACAGGCGTGAGCCACTGCGCCCGGCCAATTTTTTTTTTTTTTTTTTTTTTTTTTTTGAGACAGAGTCTCGCTCTTGTTGCCCAGTCTGGAGTGCAGTGGCATGATCTCTGCAACCTCTGCCTCCTCGGTTCAGGCGATTCTTCTGCCTTAGCCTCCCAAGTAGCTGGGATTACAGGCACCCGCCACCACACCCAGCTAATTTTTGTATTTTTAGTGGAGACGGGGTTTCACCATGTTGGCCAGGCTGGTCTCAAAATCCTGACTTCAGGTGATCCACCCACTTTGGCCTCGCAAAGTGCTGGGATTACAGGCGTGAGCCACCACACCTGGTCCAATTCATCATAATTCTGAATATAATTTAATAATTTTAAAATGGTTGCAATGGCATTGCCATTTGGAGTATGGGAAAATGCAGTTGGTTAATTCATTGAACAGATTAGTAAAGTCAGAAGTCTTTTTCATAACATATGGTCACAATTCCTTTCTTTTAATTAAAGACAAAAGATTTATGGGTTTTGGTTTGTTTGTTTTAGATATGGGGTTTTGCTATGTCACCCTTGCTGGAGGGTGGTGGCTGTTCACAGGCGGGGGTCATAGAGCACTGCAGCCTGGAACTCCTGGGTTCAAGCTTTCCTCCTGCCTCAGCCTCCTGAGCAGCTTGGACTAAAGGTGTGCACCACCGCACCTGGCTGAGAGGCTTCTGTTTTTCATGTTCCCTTTATCAAAACAAAATCATGCCTAAACATACTCTCTGTGTGAAATCTTGATTTTAGTTCAACCTAAGAAGTATAATAAATATAAACGTGTTTCTTGCTTAGTGTTTATTGAAGGCAGGAACGTATGCTGAATTAAAGTAATTTTACTATGAAGTTTGCTTATTAAGTATGTCTGGTACAGTCTTCATGGAAGTTATTAAGTATTTTAAGGAAAAAAATAGGCTAAATGGCATATAGCCTGCTTAAATAAAACAATTCTATTTTTTTAAAAAGCTCCCAATTTTCATTGTTATTTACCAATCTTTCAACAAGTATCAATTATTGGATGTAAATTAAAGTAAAATTGCTTAATATTTAAGCTAAGAATACAGGAAGGACTATTAGCATTGAGGAAATCAGGGGAGGCCAGAATGGCATCAAGCTGAAAAAGAAATTAAAACATTACCTTCAATGAGACTTTACCTAGCAAGAAGGTAATTATTTTGAATAACAGCAATAGAGAATCTTTTATTTTGAATTGAGAAGAAATTCTGATGATTAGAGTGTCAGTAAGTAGTAGGAAAAGATAAGAATACATGTGTTTCTAATCTCCCACCACCACCTGTTGTATGGAACAAATTGGATTACTAGCAAGGGTAAGGTTTATTGACAATGAGAAGTTTTAGTCCAAGATTTTAGTTAAAATATTTTAAAATTTTTGGATTCATAACCAAGAAGTTGCCTCAGATCACTGTGAAGCTTTAAAATGCAGGTGCCATTGCTCCTCCTCCCTCCAGGCCCCCAGGGGCAGAGCCCTGGCTGGTGTCTCTTCAGGAGGACCCCTGACACACCGATTCTGCCCTCACAATCACTGCGTTAAAGCAGGCAGCAGAATCTTTTGGAGAACTAACAAGATTCTGATGCTGATGCATAGGGCCTGGGGTGGGGCCTCAGATTCTGCTTTTTTTTTTTTTTTTTTTTTTTTTTTTTTTTTTTTTTTTTTTTAGACAAGGTCTCTTCCTTTTTCCTTTCTCACTCAGGCTGCAGTGAGTGGCGTGATCTTGGCTCACTGCAACCTCCACCTCCTGGGCTCAAACGATCCTCCCGCCTCAGCCTCCTAAGTAGCTGGGACTATAGGCGCAAGTCTATGCAACCACCCAGCTAATTTTTGTATTTTTAGAAGAGTGGGGGTTTTGCCACGTTGCCTGGGCTGGTCTCGAACTCCTGACCTCAAGTGATCCAACCACCTCAGCCTCCCAAAGTGCTGGAATTACAGGCATGAGCCACTGCACCCAGCCAAGAATGTCTGTTTCTGACAAGCTCCCAGGTGATACCTATGCTGCTGGTACAGTGAACAACATGCTGAGAGGCATTGCTCCAGGATACTGCATGTAGTGAGCAGTTCTTTAGCGTTTATGTGTCATATACTTCAAGTTACATGAAAAAGATCAACAGAAATGATGTTCTTACACAGAATAGTTTTCATCTAGTTTTATTATGTTTTTACAGGCTGTTTACAAGAACAACAATTAATAGAGAATTTTTGAACATATTTTTCTGAAAACATAAAAACTAGAATACTCTTTAATTCTAAATTATAGATTTGTAGCATACTTAGTAAACCTAGTAACCAATTTTCATTTGTAAAAGATTAGCTATCAAATGGACATTTATTTCTCTTAGTTTTCTTATGAAATGACTTGCCTTATCCTTTGTCCTTTTTCTGTAAATTGTCAGCCTCTGGAGAAATAGGATTTTACATTTTTGCAAATGAGTTGCCAATGAATTAAGACCAAAACATCATTATTAAGGAGTATGAAGCATTATTTACTGGCTCTCAGATAACAGAAAACCCAAAAGGGATGGTGGCGGAGTGAAGAAAGCCTTGCCTTGGGAAAAATACTTCAAATGCTCCCATAGCTTTTTTTTCTCAAGCCCAGTCAGTATCCTTCAAGGATAACTTTTTCATACTTTTTTTTTGGTTTGTTTGTTTCTGCTAGCTTTATGACAGAGGTTATAATATTCTTTTCTCCTCTCTTCTTTGACGTGTTATGTTGTCTCTTTTTTTTTTTTTTAAACTTCTTCATGCTCTTAAAAAGCTCCAGAATGGCCAGGCGCAGTGGCTCACGCCTATAATCCCAGCACTTTGGGAGGCCAAGGCAGGCGGATCACGAGGTCAGGAGATCAAGACCATCCTGGCTGACACGGTGAAACCCCGTCTCTACTAAAAATACAAAAACTTAGCCAGGCGTGGTGGCGGGCGCCTGTAGTCCCAGGTACTCGGGAGTCTGAGGCGTGAACCCGGGAGGTGGAGGTTGCAGTGAGCTGAGATCGCGCCGCTGCACTCCAGCCTGGGCGACAGAGCGAGCCTCCATCTCAAAAAAAAAAAAAAAATCTCCAGGGTTCTGTTGAATTCACCAAAATGGGGTCAGCTCTGGTGAGCCTATGTAATACTCGAGAACATTAATATAAACCCATAGCTCTTTACTGGGCTTCCATTTAAAGGGAAGTCCTAAGAATGAAATGGCACCAGCATCCTGTTTCCATCCAAGACAAGACCACACGTGTTCAGGTGCCATGTATTCATATAGCTCTCAACTGATTGGTGATTTGCACTTTGTGCATCTAATTATTAAAATGAAACTCTCTACAGGTGAGCTGAAGTAACATACTTCATATTTAAAAAGTTCACAGCAATTTGACCATAGAAAACTTTCTCATCTGAAATCAGGATAAGTTTTTTTAATGTAAGCAGAGAAAAAACTCAGTGTTTTATTTCAAATTTCAGTAAGTTCAGGTGGGCCTAATTAAGACATGACTGATATTACAAATCCTATTCTTGCCAGAAGTTACTTAGATAGATTAGTGATTAGATTTTAAAAACATTATTTTCCTTTCTTGAATAAGGAAAATTGTGCATCTCAAAGAGAAAAGTAAATATGGAAATATGTTCATAGTTCAGTTGCATAAAATAGACACATTAAGTCAAGTGATTTGAATGCTTAGTGTCTTTTGGTAAACAGCATTTTGTCAACAAACTTTTCATATGGCTATAGAATCTTGTTTTTTCCAAATAAAAACTTTGCAATTGGGAGTTATTCCTCCATTCAGCACACTTTTTAATGTTAAGACTAGGGGAAACTTGTGGGTATATATTCAGTGGTTTTCAGGATTTTCTTTTATGTTCTAGAAAAGTAATTTTTCCTTTCCTAGTTTTAAGTATATATTCTAGCAAATCGTTGATTCCTATACAGCCATTGGATTATCACCAACACATTTGGTATATACAGTGGGCCGATAATGACAAACTAAAGTCTGTGGTTAATACCTACTGTATACCAGACACTGTTCTAAGGATCTGACATATTTAATCCTCTGTTTACCCTCTGTTGCTGTGCCTGATTTACAGACAGAGACAGAGGCACAGAGAGGTTAAATGACTTGTCAAAGGTCTTATGATGTGTGGCAGAGCCTGGGTTTTTAGCTCAAACCCCTCTCAGTGAAGAAAGGCTTCTGTGTAGGCAATTTCATCTAATACCTTCATGAACTGTTACTTCAGATGAGAATTCTCACTTATTCTTTTTTTTTTTTTTTTTTTTTTCTTTTCTTTGAGACAGAGCCTTGCTCTGTCTCCCAGGCTGGAGTGCAGTGGCACAATCTCAGCTCACTGCAAGCTCCACCTCCCGGGTTATGCCATTCTCCTGCCTCAGCCTTCCGAGTAGCTTGGACTACAGGCGCCCGCCACCTCGCCCAGCTAATTTTTTGTATTTTTAGTAGAGACGGGGTTTCACCGTGTTAGCCAGGATGGTCTCGATCTCCTGACCTCATGATCCACCCGCCTCGGCCTCCCAAAGTGCTGGGATTACAGGCGTGAGCCACCGCGCCCGGCCTCACTTAGTCTTTTACCAGTTCATCTGATTTTTACTTTGTTCCCATTTATAATTCAAATATAATATAGACGTCTTATTCATTTAGTCTTCAGCATTTTAAGTATTCGACACGAACATTAAAGATTTGGTGTTGAATTTAATAAATTACACCAAAAAGTCTCAGTAGCCAATTCACTAACATCTTTTGATTGGGTAATCTTCACAGAATCAACAACTGTTAACACTTCTGTGCAAATAAATTTCAGTTGTGCTTATATAATATTCACTTTAGGAATCCACCTGTCAATTTGCAATTCAATTATAAGGTATATTTTAAGTGATATCTATGTATTGTATACACATATTCCATTGAAAGGTGAGAATAATTAGAAAGTAGTAATATAAAAATGTGTATGAAATAAGAACTTTCTTAAAAGACCTAGTTTAGCTAAATATATGACAATATAAAATGCCTGCCCAATGTTTTATTATACTTTGTCTAATGACCTTTAAATTTAACTGAAATTAAAACAGTACTTTTGCAGTTGATATTTTTGTGTTCCCTTTGTTAACATACCAAGCACTAATTATTGACTTCAAGGAAGCCACGTATCGCAAGTCATTGCTTAGCCTTTCACATCTTTGTGTTGATAAGATGATGGAATGGGTAGTCTTGTAGTAATTGCTTATGGGAATGCTAGTTTAAGAGGAATGCCTTGTATAGAACATATTATACCAGATTGACTTGTTAAAAATGGTTCCAAGAATCAGTCTAAAAACTTCAGAATTATGTGAATTATTTTTTCTCTTTTGTGATATGTTGTAATGAGATGTGTGTTCTTATATTTTCTTAGTAAAATTTTCTTACGCATAAAATGCTTTATGATCTTGTTTTTAAAGGCTCTGTGTATAGGACACTTTTAAAACTTGGTAATATAAACCTTAACACACACTCTCTCTCTTTCTCTCTCTCTCCAGAATACTTGATCTCTTGGGAGTGTATTGTTGGACTTAAATTCGCATATGGAGTACTAGTTTTGCTCCTCATCTTTTCATTCCCTTTTGTTGAGCTTCCTACCCTATTCCTCTCCTTACTTGATTTAATTATGATACTAAAGGAATTCTCTATCGCCTTTTCTTCTCCCCACTTCTCACACGCAAACACCAAGACCCTAATGTTAAGATACTAAATCAGGAGAGACTATGTTGATTTTGTGATGAAGGGGGGAATTATATAATAACAAATACCTACTGAGACCCTCAGATAAAAGTTCTTTTTTTGCCTCAGGATTCATGAATAGCTCCCAGGAGTCCACGAAGCCCCTGAAATAATACATGATCCTATGCTTGTGTCTCTTGGAGGGAGAGAGTCCATCACCTTCATCAAAGGGCCCTTTCTTTTCCCGGGATAGGTTGAGAAAAACTAGCCTACGCCTCTTTTTTTTTTTTTGAGACAGGTTCTCACTCTGTCACACAGGCTGGAGTGCAGTGGGGCGATCTCAGCTCATTGCAGCCTCTGCCTCCTGAGTTCAGGTGATTCTCCCACCTCAGCCTCCCAAAGTGCTGGGATTACAGGCGTGAGCCACCGTGCCCGGCCGGCCTACACCATTTTTTGACAACTCCATCATACTTCTTTATTGGGAGGGCTGGCATGGTGAAAGACAGGCCCCAACTTGCATGGAGGCTGAAATAGGTAGCCAGACCAATAAAGGCCTATCGTTGCCTCTATAGCAAATAACACCCAGATACCTCAGCAAGAGCAGTGGGTCAGCAGCACCTCCTTCCCCAAATACAACTGCTCTGTTCTTGAATCCTGAACAGTGTGGACCTCAAATACCACCTGGTCTGTGTCTAAACTGAATAGAATACAACTTCAAAAACAAATGATTTTCCTTCTCAAGCTGATCTAAAAATTACACTTACAACCTTGCAGATCTCCAACTGCTGGGAATATAAGTAACTACCATCCCCAATTGCTGCGCTCTGAAATTCATCATGGCTTTCACATGGAAGCCATGCCTCCTGTGGGCTGCTCTTAGCCAGTGACTTCTCACAGCAGGGATGGTATGACAGGCCTATTCCTGGAAGACAGGAGAGTCCTCTGATGCATAGCTTTAGCTCAAGCCCTGCCCCGTGGCCTTGCCAAGCTCAGAACTGTCCTTCAACCTAAGGCACTTCTTCACTCAACCTCTCTTTCTTTCCTCTCTTTCACTTGGGATCAGATCTGTATGATGCTATGAAGGCTGTTGCAGGCTCTTCCTGGCTCCCTCCCCACCTTCACAGACATTTCTTCTCATAAAAATTACTTGCATATCAGCTGGGTATGGTGGCTCATGCCTGTAATCCTAGCACTTTGCGAAGCTGATGTGGGAGGATTTCTTGAGCTCAGTAGTTCGAGGCCAGCCTGGGCAACAGAGTGAGACCTCATCTGTACAAAAGATACAAAAAATTAGCCAGCATGGTAGTGTGCCCCTGTAGTCCCAGCTACTCGGGAGGCTGAGGAGGGTGGATTGCTTGAGCCCAGCAGGTCAAGGCTGCAGTGAGTCCTGACTGAGATGTTCCTTCTTGGATGACCCAGACTAACAGAGCAGTTGATTCAGGATGTAGTTTTGCAGATGAGAAACACTAAAACTATTAGAGCTATTGGTAAGGTAATTAGACTTTCTAGATTTTCTGATATGATCTTTCTTCCAGATATACTGTCTCAACTCCAGACCATGTTGTGAGCTAACCTAAACCAATTCGGACACATGCTCCCAAAACAGGTACTTTCAAGTCAATAACAATACCAAAGAGGTTTGAGGTGGGTAAGGGTTAGCTACCCCCTACAACCTTACTACTAGGTTGTAATAAAAGCAAGTCTCAGACCAAATTCTGCCATGTATACAAACATTCATTAAGCAAATATTCATTAATAAGCAGGCACAGGCCAGGCATGATGACTCACACCTATAATCCCAGCACTTTGGGAGGCTGAAACAGGGGAATCACTTGAGCCTAGGAGTTAGAGATCAGTCTGGGCAACATAGTGAGACCTTGTCTCTACACAAATTAAATTAGCCAGGTGTGTTTATATACACCTGTGGACCCAGCTACTTGGGAGGCTGGATTGGGAGGATCGCTTGAGGCTGGGATGTCAAGGCTGCAGTGAGCGGAGACTGTGCCACTGCACTCTATTCTGGGTGGCAGAGTGAGACCCCGTCTCAAAAAATAATAAGAATAATAACTGGCCGGGTGTGGTAGCTCACTCCTGTAATCCCAGCACTTTGGGAAGCCGAGGCAGGTGGATCACGAGGTCAAGAGATCGAGACCATCCTGGCCAACATGGTGAAACCCCATCTCTACTAAATATACAAAAAATTAGCCGGGCGTGGTAGTGGGCGCCTGTAGTCTCAGCTACTTGGGAGGCTGAGGCAGGAAAATGGTATGAACCCGAGAGGCGGAGCTTGCAGTGAGCTGAGATTGCACCACTGCACTCCAGCCTGGGCTACAGAGTGAGACTCCATCTCAAAAAAAAAAAAAAAAAAAAAAAAAAAAGAAGAAGAATAGCTAAATAATTTAAAAAATAAGCAGACACAAAACAATTCATACTTCTTAGTCTACTCAGGCTGTCATAACAAAATATCAGAAACTGAGTGGCTTAAACAAAAATTATTTCTTCACAGTTCTGGAGGCTGGAACTCCAGCACTAAGGACACAAATCCTCAATCGGGCCCTACCCTTATGACTTGATTTAACCTTAATTCCTTCTGTAAAGACCTCATCTCCAAATACAGTCACATTGAGGTTTATGGATTCAACATTTGAAATGTGGGGAGAGATTCAATTTAGTAAAGGTTCGCTCAAGGAGAAGAACAACCCAGAGGCAGGATTTTTATGCCCTCTACTTGGCATCATGAAATCAGAAAAGGCTCTCCCCAAGACAGCCAGGGAATCCAAGCTCAGGTGCCACTCCAAGGCACCTATAATCTCAATAGATTCTTTAGTTTGTTAATCCAAGGGTGGAGAAAATCTCTGAATTATTTCAGCCAATCTACCTATATTGAATACCCTGCATTTTACCAATGAGAGCTTCTTTCTAACATTCATCATGCTAACAAACCAATAAAATCCATTTTTTGACATTCAGTATGCTAATTTGCAAATCATTGGTTTTCTATCAAAATAATAGCAGAAGGTCTTGTGGTAGCTACTTTTGCAGTGCAGCTCTTCCTGATTTAAGGCAATCACTCCAGTACTCTTATTGGCTGACCACCCCCTAAAATTAAAGCTTAAATTAATTGACAAATACTTAATAATACATCAGTAGACTGAAATACTTAAAAGCAAATTACAGGTGGGGCGCGGTGGCTCGTGCCTGAAATCCCAGCACTTTGGGAGGCCAAAGCGGGCGGATCACTTGAGGTCAGGAATTCAAGACCACCCTGGCCAACATGGTGAAACTTCATCTCTACTTAAAAATACAAAAATTAGGCAGGTGTGGTGGCAGGTGCCTGAAATCTCAGCTACTCAGGAGGCTGAGGCAGGAGAATTGCTTGAACCCAGGAGGCAAAGGTTGTAGTGAGCCGAGATTGCACCACTGCACTCCAGCCTGGACAACAGAGTGAGATTACGACTCAAGAAATAAATAAATAGGCTGGGCATGGTGGCTCACGCCTGTAATCCCAGCACTTTGGGAGGCCAAGGCAGGTGGATCACCTGAGGTCAGAAGTTTGAGACCAGCCTGGTCAACATGGTGAAACCCTGTCTCTACTAAAAATACAAAAGCTAGCTGGATTGATGGCAGGCTCCTGTAATCCCAGCTACTCAGGAGGCTGAGGCAGGAGAATTGCTTGAACCAGGGAGGCACAGGTTGCAGTGAGCCGAAATCACGCCATTGCACTCCAGCCTGGGTGGCAAGAACAAAACTCCATCTCAAAAAAATAATAAATAAAATAATAAATAATTAAGTAAATAAAATAAAATTGTAGCTATTGTAACAGATCATCTGTCCCAATTTCACTTAGAAAAGAGTCACTACAGATTTGGAAGGATAGTATTTAAAAATGCTATCAAGAAGGGTATGGAAATAGTTCATTTGAGTGAAATCCAAGTGCCACTATCACACACACACACACAATGTAGAATGAACTGAGGAAGAAGCAGGCTTAGGTGAAGAAAGCAAAAGTTCTGTTTGGGTCAGTTAAGTTTGAGGTGTGTATTAGACACGTTTTGGGTGACACTTGACATTCAACTCTGTTATTTTGGAGTGATTTCTCACTATGTGTGGTGTTGCAGGGGATAAGGTGTTCTGTCCTCCTCTATAGAAGCCAAAGCTGGTGTGGGGAGGATCCGTCTGCTCCCTACCTCATGGCAACCAAGAACAGAGGCCAGTATCTACTGGTGTTGTGTCCATAGCAATGCCCTAAGAAGGCTCTGAGGCAAGACGTTGACTGTGGTTCCTGCTGCCTCCATTAGCTCATGTTTTCTGTCAGTTCTGTGGATTATCCAGTTTCCTTTCAGTCTGCTTAAATTAGCCAAAATTAACTTCTGTTCTAGTAACCAATAATTCTAACTGACATCGAATGAAGAAGATCTTAGCTGTTTATAAGGGTGTATATATTAGATCATTCAACCAGACTTTACGCAAAATGAGGACAGGAGTTGTGTTTTTTATTTTATATAGTCTCAAAATCTCTTTCTCACCCAGTCCAGGGCTCTTTCTCTCTTTCTTTCCTTCTTTCTTTCCTTCTTTCTTTCCCTCTTTCCTTCCTTCCTTCCTTCCTTCCTACCTTCCTTCCTTCCTTCTTTCCTCCCTCCCTCCCTCCCTCCCTCCCTCTCTCTCTTTCTTTCCTTCTTTCTTTCTTTCTTTCTTTTGACTAGTCAAGCACAATAGTGAGAAGGGGGTAAAGAGTAGAACAAGGAGCTGACTCTGTAACTGACTGTGAACAATCTATTGAGGTTAATCATTACCTTTGGACCAGTACAGGGCTCTTTCTCTACTCTATAGGTTTAAGCAGTGCTTGATTTCACATAATCAAATGATCAACAATTTCTGACTATAATTTGAAAGAAAAATAGTGACGAAGCCTTCCATGTTAGCAGTTTGTTGGCTCTAAAACTTGCCTACTACTTTTTTACTAATTTGTAATCAAAGGCACTATTTTCCCGCTTCATTCTATGTTAATTACCTCTGTAGACAAGGTTCATTTACTGATTCTAGGAGACCACTATTATATTACATGTAGATTACCTCTAGGCAGAGAGCAAGGGAGAAAAGAGAAAGCAGCTTTCTCTTATCTGTATAAATTATACTATTAGATGTGTTAAGTATCACTTTGAAATGACTTAAATTTGAATAACACATTACAAAGCATTTCAACAAGCACCATTTAGTCCTTATAGCAAAAGTTTAAGGCAAAAAGAGCAATTATTAACCTCATTCTACCAATAAAAAAAAAGAGGCTCTGAAAAGTTAAATGACCACCTGATCCAGGTCACTCAAATACAATGGGACAAAATCAAGATTTAAATTGTATTTTGACGGAAAAGTCCATGTGGTTAAGCAATGAAAAAAGACAAATGAAAAATTGGGTAAAAGATGTGCAACTTATTTCATAGTTAAAGAGTTATTGGCCACGCGCAGTGGCTCACACCTTTAGTCCCAGCACTTTGGGAGGCCGAGGTGGGGGGATTGCTTGAGCTCAGGAGTTTGAGACAAGCCTGGGAAACATGGCAAAACCCTGTCTCTACAAAAAATGCAAAAATTAGCTGGGTGTGGTGGCACACACCTGTGGTCCCAGCTACTTGGGAGGCTGAGGTGGGAGGATCACTTGAGTCCAGGGAGATCGAGGCTGCAGTGAGCCATGATCACACCACTGCACTCCAGCCTGGGTGACAGAGTGAGACCCTGTTACAAAAAAAAAAAAAAAAGAGTTATTATCCCTAATATATAGAAAGCACCAAAAAAAAGAGAAGATAAAGGCCACTAATACAATAGAAAACTGACCAAAAGATATGCACAAAAAGTTCACAGAAAAAAATACAAATGGGGCCAGGTGCAGTGGCTCACACCTGTAATCCTAGCACTTTGGGAGGCTGAGGCAGGCGCATCACTTGAGGTCAGGAGTTCAAGACCAGCCTGGCCAACATGGTGAAACCCCGTCTCTACTAAAAATACAAAAATTAGCTGGCCTGGTGGCGTGCACCTGTAATCCCAGCTACTTGGGAGGTTGAGGCGGCAGAATCACTTGAACCTGGGAGGCGGAGGTTGCAGTGAGCCAAGATCATGCAAGTGCACTCCAGCCTGGGTGACAGAGCAAGACTCCATCTCAAAAAAAAAAAAAAAAAAAAAAAAAAAAAGCAAATGGATCTTAAATTTATGAAAAAACATACTCAACATAGCGCACTTATCAAAGATAAATGCCATTTTAAACTACATTAAGATATTAGATTGGCAAAAATCCAAAAGTTTGACAACATTATTGGCGATGAAGATCTGAGGAAAAAGGCACTCTCATAAATTGCTTAACGGAAGTCAAAATGGCACAATGCTCATGGAGGGAATTTTAGCAATATATAGTAAAATTATATGTGTATTTACCCTTTAAGCCATCCATCCCACTTGGTATAAATCTATGCCAAAGATACACTTGCAAAAATAAAAAATTACTTATGAACAAGACTATTTGTTACCATACTGTGATAACAAAACAAAACAAAAAGCAGAAAGCAAAACTGGAAACAACCCAAAGGACTGACTGAATAAAATGATACAAAATCACACAGCAAGTACTAGATAACTGTAAAAAGGAATGAGGAGGAATTTTGTGTATTGATACAGGGTTGTGCTTCTTAGAACTTCCTTCAGAAAAAAACTTGCCATTCAGCTACAAGGAGTGCACCTTTACTAGTGCATTTTGGTTTTCGTTCATGGGAATTTTAATTATCATCTGGAGGCCATTTGCTTTCAGCCTGAAGATATTCCTTTAGTATTTCTTTTTTCTTTTTCTTTTCTTTTTTTGTTTTTGAGATGGAGTCTTGCTCTGCCATGCAGGCTGGCGTGCAGTAGCGCGATCTCGGCTCACTGCAACTTCCACCTCCTGGGTTCAAGCGATTCTCCTGCCTCAGCCTCCCGAGTAGCTTGGACTACAGGCATGAGCCACCACTTTTTTATATATTTTTAGTAGAGATGGGGTTTCACCATGTTAGCCAGGATGGTCTTGATCTCCTGATCTCGTGATCTCCTTGCCTTGGCCTCCCAAAGTGCTGGGATTACAGGTGTGAGCCACCGTGCCCAGCTTCTTTTTTGTTTTTGTTTCTTCCAACAGGGTTTCACTTTGTCACCCAAGCTGGAGTACAATGGTGTGGTCACAGCTAACTGCAGCCTCAACCTCCCAGGCTCAAGTGATCCTCCTGCCTCAGCCTTCCAAGTAGCTGGGACTACAGGTGTGCACCACCATGCTTGTGTAGTTATTTTTTTATTTTTATTTTTTAGTAGAGAAGAGGTCTCCTTATGTTGCCCAAGGTGGTCTCAAACTCCTGGGTTTAAGCAATCCTTCCATATCAGCTTCCCAAAATCCTGGGATTAGAGGCATAAGCCACCACACTCAGCCTAGTATTTCTTATAAAGCAGTTCTGCTAGCAACAATTCTCTCAGTTTTTGTTTATCTGAGAAAGACTTTATTAATCTTCATTTTTGAAAGATAGCTTTGCTGGATATAAAATTCTTGGTTGACAGGTTTTTTTTCTTTGTGCACTTTAAATATGTTATCCTACTGCCTTCTGGCTTTCATTGTTTCTGCTGAGAAGTCATCTCTTAATCTTGTAAGTGATGAGTCATTTTCCACTTGCTATGTTCGAGATTTCCTCCTTGTCTTTGCCTTTCAGCATTTTTATTATGATGTGCCTGTCTGTAGGTCTCTTTGTATTTATCCTATTTGGAGTTTGTTAGCTTCAGGATGTGGAGATTATTGTTTTTCAATAAATTTGGAGAAATTTCAGCCATAATTTCTTTTCTTCTGCTTCTTTCTCCCTCTCCTGATATTCTCAATACACCAACATTCGTGTGCCTAACCATGACCCACATTTTTCTGAGGTTTTATTTATCTTTCTTCATTCTTTTTTCTCTTTATTCTTTAGATTGCATAATTTCTGTTGACCCAGCTTCGAATTTGCTAATTATTTCTTCTGTTAGTTAAAATAAACTGTAGGGCCCCTCTAGTGAGTCCTTCTTTCTTTCCTTCCTTCCTTCCTTGAAATGAATAGAATAACATATAAAAGAACTCCAATATGTCTGGCAGGAGATTTCTCTGTGGAAAACTTACAGACCAGGAGAGAATTGCATGATGTATTTAAAGTGCTGAAGGAAAAATACTTTTATCCTAGAATATTGTATCCAATGAAAATATTCAAAAATGGAGAAATAAAGATTTTTCCAGAAAAACAAAAGCTGAGGAATTTTGTCAATACTGCACCTGTCCTAAAAGAAATGCTAAAGGGAATTCTTCAATCTGAAAGAAAAGGATGTTAACAAGGAATAACATATCATCTGGGCCAGGCATGGTGGTTCACACCTGTAATCCTAACACTTTGGGAGGCTGAGGTGGGAGGTTGAGCCCAGGAGTTCGAGACCAGCCTGGGCAACATGGTGAATCCCTGTCTCTACAAAAAATACAAAAATTAGCTGGGTGTGGTGGTGTGCAGCTGTAGTCCCAGCTACTTGGGAAGCTGAGGCAGGAGAATCGCTTGAGCCCAGGAGGCAGAGCAGTGAGCCGAGATAGCACCATTACACTCCAGCCTGGGCAATGGGAGTGAAACCCTGTCTCAAAAAAAAAAAAAAAAAAAAGATATCATCTGAAGGTAGGAAACTCACTGGTAACAGTAAGTACACAGACAAATGCAGAATATTATAACACTGAAACTGTGTTCTTAGATTCAAGACCTAGAACTGTTACCGACCTCGATCCCTGGTGGACTGAACAAAGAGAGTGAATGCAGGAATAAAGACAAAGACAAATAAAGACAAAGACAAACAGGTATGTTTGGAAGAAGGGGTCGGGGGCACCTTGCTTCTAGTGGACAAGGACCCAGACTTACTATAGCCCTTCGTATTTATTGGTAAAAGAGATAGTGAGAAGTGGGGTGGCAGAAAAGGTCAGGTGCTCGGTCCACAGTGGGCTTGCAAAACTGCATTCCTCGAACAATAGGCTCTAGATGTCCCAGTAGATAACCTCAAGGAGCCCGGTGCCAGGCAGTGACCACCCTCAGCAAACCTTCTGGTGGCAGGCACAGTGTGAGTTTGCCCACATCCTGCATTCATGATAAACAGTTTGCTGTTTGATCATATAGCCTCCAGTGGAATGCTGAGTTGGTCACGATACCTTTGGCCTTTTCGGCTCCCAACATAGAACTAGGGAAACTACTAAAAGAAAACACTGAGGACACTCTCCAGGACAATGATCTGGACAAAGAGTTCTTGAGTAATATCCAAAAAGTACAGGCGACCAGAGAAAAAATGGACAAATGAGATCACATCAAGTTAAAAAGTTTCTGGCACAGCAAAGGAAACAACCAACAAAGTGAAGAGGAACCCACAGAGTGGGAGAAAATATTTGCAAACTACCCATCTGACAGAGGATTAATAACCAGAATTTATAAGGAACTCAACAACTCTACAGGAAAAAATCTAATCAATTAAAAATGAGCTAAAAGTCTTAATAGGACTTTTCTCAAAAGAAGATATACAGATGGTCAAGAGGTCTATAAAAAGGTGGTCAACATCATTGATCATCAGAGAAATGCAAATTAAAACTACAATAAGATATCATCTAACCCCAGTTCAAATTGCTTCTATCCCAAAGAAAGGCAATAATGAATGCTGGCAAGGATGTGCAGAAAGAGGAACCCGTATACACTGTTGGTGGGAATGTAAATTATTAGGTTGCTGCAAAAGTAACTGTGGTTTTTGACATTGAAAGTAATGACGGCCAGACGTGGTGGCTCACGCCTGTATCCCAGCACTTTGGGAGGCTGAGGCGGGTGGATCACCTGAGGTCAGGAGTTCAAGACCAGCCTGGCCAACACGGTGAAACCTTGTCTCTACTTAGAGTACAAAAAAATTAGCTGGGTATGGTGGTACGCACCTGTAATCCCAGCTACTTGGGAGGTTGAGGCAGGAAAGTCACTTGAACCCAGGAGGCAGAGGTTACAGTGAGCCGAGATTATGCCACTGCACTCCAGACCGGGGGACAAGAGCGAGACTTTGTCTCAAAAAAAAAAAGAAAGAAAGAAAAGAAAGTAATGACAAAACATTACAGAACAGGGGAAAATCCCATTTACCCTGATGTGATTATTACCCATTGTATGCCTGTATCAAAATATTTCATGTACCTCATAAATATATATACTTACCATGGACCCATAAAAATAAAAAAATTTAAAAATTAAAAAAGTTATAAGAGAATTAGGAAATTTGAACAGTCACTGCATATTTGATGATATTAAGGAATTATTTTCTTATTTTTATAATATAATGATATTATGGTTCTATTCTTTTTTTTTTTTTTTTTTTTGAGATGGAGTCTCGCTCTGTCGCCCAGGCTGGAGTCCAGTGGCGCGATCTCGGCTCACTGCAAGCTCCGCCTCCCGGGTTCACGCCATTCTCCTGCCTCAGCCTCCCGAGTAGCTGGGACTACAGGCGCCCGCTACCACGCCCGGCTAATTTTTTGTATTTTTAGTAGAGACGGGGTTTCACCGTGTTAGCCAGGATGGTCTCGATCTCCTGACCTCGTGATCCGCCCGCCTCGGCCTCCCAAAGTGCTGGGATTACAGGCGTGAGCCATCGTGCCCGGCCTATGGTTCTATTCTTAAAGTCCTTATCTTTTATATATATTTACATACTACAATGCCGACCATCATTATATTGTGATGAGATTTTTTTAAAGGGTCCTTAAATCTTCATAGAGGTATTTATGAATAAAATGATATTTTGCCTGGAATTTGCTAAAAAATAATCCAGGGTTTTGTTTTTGTTGTTGTTGTTGCCTTTGGAGAGAGACGGTGATACTGTGGATGGTTGTCCTCTCCAAATCTCATGTTGAAATGTGATCCCCAGTGTTGGAGGTGGGGCCTAGAGGGAGGTGTCAGATCATGGGGGTGCATCCCTCATGAATGTCTTAGTGCCATCCCCTTGGTGATGACTGAGTTCTCTATTAGTTCACTGGGGAGCTGGTTACTTAAAAGAAGCCTTGCCCCTCCTCCTCGCTGCCTCAGTATGTGACATGCCTGCTCCCTCTTTACCTTGCCATGATTGTAAACTTCCTGAGGCCCTCACCAGAAGCAGATGCCGGCAGCCACTTTCTGTACAGCCTGTAAAACTGGGGGCCAAAATAAACCTCTTTTCTTTATAAATTACCCAGTCTCAGGTATTTTTTATAGCAATGCAAATGGACTAATACAGAGGAATTATAGGTGCAACAAGATGGATCAGATGTTGCTAACTGTTGAAGTTTAGTGATGATTGTATGTAAAGGTTCATTCATAATTTTCTCAACTTTTATATGTTTGAAATTTCCCATGATAGAAAATTTTTTAAATGAACAAACAGTTCTATCCACTATTCTCTAAAAGTGTGATAACCTCTGAGAAGGGAGTAGGAAGCTTTGATGGATGGGCAGAAATAAGTCCTAGCCAGGTCTATGGAGAATACTGCTCTGGGAGATCCCTAGCTCAGGAGTCTTAAACCCCTGGGCTGCAAACCAGTAAGGTCTGTGGCCTGTTAGGAACTGGGCCACACAGCATAAGGTGAGCGGCAGGCCAGCAAGCATTATTGCCTGAGCTCTGCCTCCTGTCAGGTCAGCTGGGGCATCAGATTCTCATAGACCTGTGACCCCTATTGTGAACTGCACATGTGAGGGATCTGGGTTGCATGCTCCTTATGAGAATCTAACTAATGCCTGATGATCTGAGATGGAACAGTTTCATCCCAAAACTCTATGCCCACCCCCTGCCCCCAAGGAAAAATTGTCTTCCATGAAACTGGTACCTGGTGCCAAAAAGGTTGGGGACTGTTGTCCTCGCTGATTGTGATCAAGACCAAGCTGTAGAATGCTATGTGTCTTCTTAAGGAACTTTTAGCTAGGCAAGTGTCAGGAGAGATAAGTTCAAGTTCCAGTGTTCAATGCTTTGTTAATTTAGACCCCACTTGACCAAGTCCATTTTATTTTTTTTATTTCCACATTAATTCAAGTGTCAGCATCCTACAAGATTCAGCTCAAATCCTACCTCTTCCTCACTCATCTCTTAGCTAGTGATCTCCCTTTTTCCATATCCTTTTAAGTGGATTGTTTCCTGACTGAGTGTAGGCTCCTTAAAACCAGGGACCGGCAGGGCACGGTGGCTCGCGCCTGTAATCCCAGCACTTTGGGACACTGAGGCTGGTGGATCGCTTGACCTCAGGAGTTTCACACCAGCCTGGGCAACACAGTGAAACCCCATCTTTACAAAAAAAAAAAAAAAAAATAGCTGGGTGTGGTGGCTTGCCTGTAGTGCCAGCTACTTGGGAGGTTGTAGTCCTGTAGTCCCAGCTACTGATACTTGGGAGGCCGAGGTGGGAGGATTGATTGAGTCCAGGAGGAAGAGGTTGCAGTGAGCTGAGATCGCGCCACTGCGCTCCAACCTGGGTGATAGAGTGAGACCCTGTCACAAACAAACAAACAAACAAACAAACAAAAACCCAAAACCAGGGACCATGACAAATTTTTAAAATCTCTCAGCCCCCAAAATAATACTATCCACAAAGTCAGAGCTCCATTAATACTGGAATAAAGGTTAAAAGAGCCCAATAAGTAGAAGTAGATCAGTTAATGATTTTTAAACAAGTGGCAGTCTCTCTGTCCTGGTAGTTTCAAGAAACACCACTCCAATTCCTATTTTGAAGCCGCTGGATTTTTTTTTTTTTTTTTTTTTTTTTTTTTTTTTACAGAGTCTCGCTCTGTCGCCCAGGCTGGAATGCAGTGGTGCGATCTTGGCTCACCGCAACCTGCACCTCCTGGGTTCAAGCGATTCTCATGCCTCAGCCTCCCGAGTAGCTGGGACTACAGGCGTGTGCCACCATGACCGGCTAATTTTTTTTTTTTTTTTTTTTGTATTTTTAGTAGAGACGAGGTTTTTCATGTTGGCCAGGTTGGTCTCGAACTCCTGAGCTCAGGCAATCTGCTCGTCTTGGCCTCCCAAAGTGATGGGATTACAGGTGTGAGCCACGGCGCCCGGCCAGCTGCTGGATATTTTGACCACCTCAAGTACGCTGAGCACGAAATCAGTGCATCTGGCAGTACACAGGAGCTTGAAATACTTTTTTTAAAAGTTGTTATTCAAACTGAAGGAGTTTTTCCCTGTGGTCTGTAATCGCCACGTGCCCGTTCTGTATACAGCCAGCCTGGGTTTTTCAATCCCACGTCTGCTACCTAAGAGAACACCAAGGCTTGGAGTGAGTACGGCACAATCAGCTTCAGATGTTAAGCAAATATTCCAACCTAGAGTAGGAAAATGGAATATGGACGGGGCGTTATGAAGGTGCATGGTCAGGCAAAGGATCTTAGTGGATGAAAGACAGTAAAGATTCATCCCAACCAAAGACCAAAAATGACACATATGTATGAGCAAAACATCAGGACGAACACTCTTATGTGGAAAATATTACACGGAAAACAAAAGAAGAGTAACTTTTTCCCTTTTGGTTTATCCCGCTCTGGTCCTCAGGGCGATAGCCATCACCTGACACACAGCGACCTGGGAAAGAGGGAAACTCAATCACTGCCCTCGCGGCCCGGGGGGAGCCCGGAAGCGCGCCCAGAGCCAGGTCCCGCGCGGGCGCCACCGAGCGCGGACCTCCCTCACATCCTAGAGCGGCCGCGCGGGACCCGGCCGGCGGCGCACTTCCGCCCGGGCGCATTGTAGCCCCGCGGACAGCTGGGCCAGGGTGAGGGCCTGCGCCTCCCTCGGCTCCTGGCGCGGGCCTCGGGGAGAGGGTGAGTGCGGTAGGGCATACCAGAGGGGGGCGGGCGCGCGCGCTTCCTCGGGACTCGCCGGCTCGACCAGGCACGGCCCGGCGCTGGGGACCTAAGCCTGGGGAGCGCCCGGGAGCGAGGACGCGCCTCGTTCACCGCCCCGGGCCGGAGTCTCGGCGGGCCGGAGCCTCGGCCGCCCGGCGCCGCCGCCCACCCAGCCTTTTTCGAGGCCAACACGGTCTCGTGGGGGAGCCTGGGCTCTCTAGAGGCCGGAAATCTGGCCTCTGGCCCTGCCTGTGCCTTGGCCTCTTACTCTCTGCCGCCCGGCCTCGGTTCTTTCAGCTCTAAGATGGAGGACAGCGATATCTGCCCTAGGCACACCACAGGGTGATTGCAGGGTTGACACTGCCTGCCTGAAAACGAAGGAGCGCGGGTTCTCAACCCGGCAACCAGTAGAATCGCTTGGGAAGCCTCCAAATGCTGATGCCCCATCATCACCGGGGAATTGTGATCTGCGGCCAGGACCGAGATCCACGGGCCCAGAGTGAAATGACAGTACTGTGATCACGACTGGAATATGCACTTCGCCGAACGTGGATCACAGTCTTGAGAAAGCAAGCAGCTGGGTTTTTGTTTTGTTTTTTTTTCCAAGAAGACAGGGACCTAATCTGGTTTGCTCGCATTTAATTCCTAGTGCCTAGAATGGTGCATGTCCCAAAACATGCAGCATTGATTAAATAATTTCTGATTACTTCCCGACCTATTTGGAGGGTTTTCATTATATTTGTTTTAAAATTATTATGGAAACCTTCAAGTCATATATGAAAATTGAATAGTATACTGAACTCCCAATTCATGATCAATTCTGTTTCATCTGTTACCCTCTCCCCCAATGTAGTATTTTAAAGCAAATCTGAAATGTACCATTCCATCTGTTACCTTGTTCATGTTTATAAAACACAATAACACCTTTTTAAAACATAAAGCCATTATCAGTGTACTTAGCACTTCATTTTACCCTCTACTATCCAGTCAGCATTTACATTTTCCTAGTTGTCTCTCTCCTCTTACCCAGTTTGTCCAAATCAGTATCCAAACAATCTACACACGTTATATTTGGTTGATGTCTCTTAGATCTCTCTTAATCTTTTGCTCTTTATTTTGTTCCCTGTATTTTACTTGAACAAGTCATTTGTACGGTTCACGTTTTCTACAACCAGGATTTTGCTTTTTCCATCTCTGGTATCCTTTAATAAGCAGGTATTTAGACCTGCAGACTTGTTCAGGTCAGGTTCGATTTTTTGGCAAGAGAACTTAATGGGGGATTACTGTGTTTTTCACATTGTATCACACCAGGAGTTAGATAGCATCTTGCCTCTCTTTGTGGACCTTTTATGTACAAGTAGCACCGTAGGGTAACAATTGACCAGGGAATGCCAGCAAATACATGCAAAAGAAATGAGAGAATATCACCTTTTGGCAACCCCTAATGAAATAATGGATCCTGGCAATGATCACTAGCGGCTGTTAACGTCAGAAAGAGAGACAGCTAGACAATGCGTGCTGCCTAATGGTGTACTCCCATCAGACAGCACACCGTTTGTCTTATCAAGTGTATTCTTGGAGTAATGGGGGTGGTGTGTATAGATGAAACATGATTGCCTATGAGTTAACAGTTGTTGAAGTTCAATGATGGGTGTATGGCATTGCATTAGGCTAATCTCTACTTCTGTATGTGTCTGAAGTTTTTCAGAATAAAACTTTTTTTAAAAAGATTGATTAGTTGAGTAGTGAGTTTAGGTCAACCTGATCCATACATTGCAGTTCTCTGTTAGCCTTTCACTAAGTGATTCTCAAATCGGACTCCATGTTAGGATCACAGGAGAAGGCTTTTTATTTTATTTATTTATTTTTTAATACTAAAACATGTCTCACTTGCAGAATTTCCTATCTCAATGTTCTGGGATGGAGCCCAATTATTGATAGGGTTTTTTGTTTTGTTTGGGACTACAGGTGTATGCCACCATGCCTGGCTAATTTTTTTATAGAGACAGAGTCTTGCCACGTTCCCCAGGCTGCTCTTGAATTCCTGGCCTCAAGCCATCCTGCCACCTCAGCCTGCCAAAGTGCTGAGTTTACAAGCAGGAGCCACCATACCTGACCTTCACTGATATGTTTTAAAAGCTCTCCAGGTGATTCTAATATGCCCCCGGGGTTATGTACTACTGATCTAAATCCATTATTTGTTAGGGATGACAAAGTGATTATATTCTATTATTCCTTCTGCAGTTAATTTGCCTTTACAAATGTTAACTTTCTGCATTCTGTTTATTCTTACCTATCTTGCAAATCAATAAGGAAGCCTCTGCAAATAAAGCTCCTTTCTTATCAGAGGAAGACTTGATCTTGGAGGTGATAATGTAGAGTAACACACGAAAGGGATGTTAGCAATAACCTCAACGCTGTGCTTAAGGTAGAGATGCACCACCTTATGTATGAGGGTTGGGGGCAGGAAATATGGGGAGGGGCTGTTTCCCAAAATGGAAGGGAAGACTAGGTAGTGTGTAGTTAGAGAAGCATGTTTGGCCATATGACACATTTCCAAAAAAAAAAAAAAAATCATCAGCATTAAGTAAATATAAATTAAAAAAAATAAATAAAATGCCATTCATTGAAACATAATGCAATAAATTTAAAAGAAAAGTTAACCCCCCGCACAGCCCCCACCCCATCACTTTAATTACCCCTGAGATAACCCATATTAACAGGATGGTGTGTATCCTCTCCCACATCAGACTTTCTCTGTCTTACATAAATGGAGGGGTTTGGGGTATTGTTATAAAAGCGAGATCATACCATAGCCATCTGTAACTTTTCTCCTTGTCATCCCTCCACAACAGTAGTTACAGAAGACTCTATTAGCTGCAGAATAAATAGTTGATAGACTAAATAATAGCACAAATGTACAATAAAATATTCAGCCATTTTCCTATTGACATTTTTAGATTGCTTTCATATTTTAGCCATCTTGAGAGCAACACAATACACGTCATTTTACATAGCTCTTTATTATTTGGGTAGATTACCAAAAATGGGATTACTGGGTGAAAGCATATAATTATCAACAGCATCATTATTACTGGTAATATATATTCCAAATTATTCTCCGAAAGCCTAATCGCAATTCATAACTTCGTCACCATTAGTTTGTGACAGTAGCCATTTACCGTCATCCTGGTTAGCACTGACTAGCATTGCTCTATTGATATTTGCCTGCCAGCTGATGTGTGGTAAATGGTCTCTCTTTTTGTTTGTTGTGAGAGTGGGTCTTGTTCTGTCACGCAGGCTGGAGTGCAGCAGTGAAATCACAGCTCACTGCAGCCTTAACCTTCCAGGTTCCAATGATCCTCCTGCCTTGGCCTCCTGAAAAGCTGGGACTATAAGCACATGCCTCCATGTCCAGCTGATTTTTGTTTTTTAATTTTTTTGTAGAGACAGTGTCTCACTATGTTGCCAAGGCTGGTCTCAAACTCCTGGGCTCAAGTGATCCTCCCACCCCAGCCTCCCAAAATGCTGGGATTGAAGGCATGAGCTACCATACCCAGCCTCTTTGTTCTTTATTTTGCATTCCACTAACTACCTGGAGACTGAACCCTTATCTTTTATTTATTAATTTAAATTTTTTAAATAGATACACGATAGTTGTTTGAACCCTTTTCATGCTTATAGGCCATTTGGATTTCTTCTGTGATTCATATATATACATATTTATGTATATATATACGTGTATATATGTATATATATGTGTGTGTATATATATATATCCTTTGTCTGTTTTTCTGTTGCACAAGTATTTTTGTATTTTGAATGCATTTGCATAAACTTTTTTTTTTTTAGGAGCATTAACCCCCTGTCATAAGGGGGTCCAAACTTTTTTTTTTCAGGTTTTTTTTTCTTGTCCTTTGACTTTATGAGTCTCAATATATATAAAAGATTTTATTTAGTGAAAATGTCTGTTTTTAAAATTTCTGGATTTTATGTCTTGCCAATAAGGGCTTCCCATCTCCACAGTTAAATGTATAAACATTCTCCTAATTTTTTTGAACACGTTATTGGATTTTTTACATTTAAATTTCTTAACTACGTGAAGTGTATTTTTATATACAATGCAAAGTGAGCATCTTTCTTTGCTTTTTTCTCTGCTAGAATAGCCAATTATGTCAGTGCCATTCATTAAAGAAACCACACTTTTTACACCTTTGTTATATACTGTATTGATTCCGATAGGTAGCTGGTTTATTTCTGAACTTTCCCTTCCCTTTTACCTCTATTTTTGTGCCAATATTATTGTTTGTATGTATGTATGTATGTATGTATGTATGTATGTATGTATGTATTTGTTGAGACAGAGTCTTACTCTGTCACCCAGGCTGGAGTGCAATTGTGCAATCTTGGCTCACTATGACTGCCGCCTCCCAGGTTCAAGCAATTCTGCTGCCTCAGCCTCCTGAAGTAGCTGGGACTACAGGTGTGCGCCAGCATGCACGACTAATTTTTGTATTTTTAGTAGAGACAGGGTTTCACCATCTTGGCCAGGCTGCTCTCAAACTCCTGACCTTAGGTGATCCACCCTCCTCAGCCTCCCAAAGTGCTGGGATAACAGGCATGAGCCACCGTGCCCGGCCTATTCTGTTTTAATTATGTCAGATTGCTGTAGTAAATGTTAATACCTAGAAAAGCAGGTCACCACTCACTGCTTTTTGGAATTTTCTCGTCCCTTCTCAGACATTTATTTTTCCTTCCATATGATTTTTGGATTGTTTCTGTTCCAAAATAAATCCCACTGGAAGTCTGATAGAATTTCCACCAAATACATCTACATTAGCTTAGGAAGGATGAACATCTCTGTGATATCAAGTCATCCTATCAGGGACATAATGTGTATCTTTTATTCGTGTGAATCTTTTGGGTGCTGTTCCTTTCCTGCTAACTTTATTTCTGGTAATTTTGTTTTTGCTCTTAGAATGGGTTTTCCCCCCATTTCTGTTTTTATCTTGTTATTGCTAAGACTGAGAAGAGTTACTGAAGTTTTTGTATATTTTATATCTAGCTGTCAGTCAAATTCTCTTACAGTAGTTTTTCTTAAGCTTATTTGTTTTCTTCCCTGCCATCAATGTGGATAATCTATAATCAGTTATGTATAAATTTCAGTTCATTCTAATATATTCTGTTTGATACATATCTTCCATCTCAGAAGTATATCAGTGATGTCAGATGTACCTAGAAATAGTGAAAGGAATAGTGCCAGGAGTTGGAATAAACCTGCACATTCAACAGGTTGTTGCTGATCACTTAAAATAGCAGAGTCCCAAGTCCTTGTGAGTCATGGACCATGTCATGTAGGGAGTGAGACATTTGTTCAGCATTATTGTGAAATATCAGCATGACTATAGAGCATAATAGAGCATTACTGTTATGATTGTTCAGAGAAAGGGAAAGGGCTGATCATTATGGGCATCAGAGACACCATATGGTGAGTATCATTAAATACCATCTCTTGCCCTGTATCTCAACTAGAGTTGTTGTTGTTTAGTGTTTATTAGAAGGATTTTTTTAAAAAAAATTAGTAAGTAGAAAGTACAGAGTGTTCCCATATACTGTCTTATCCCTCACCCCTCAGTTTCCCCTTATTAACATCTTGCATTAATGCGGTATATGTTCAGAAGCTTAAGGGCTCATTAAAAAAAATGAAAAATGTGCTACATGTGTTACAGTTGTTGAGCCAATATTGATACAGATACACTGTCAACTAAAGTTTACATTAGAGCTCATTCACTCTAGTGGTGTTTATTCTGTGTACAGTTGACCAATGTATAATGACATATGTCTGTCTTACTGTATCATACAGAATCGTTTCACTGCCTTAAACATCCCCTGTGCTCTGCCTGTTCATTCTTCCTTCTCTCACCCTGTATCACTAGCAAGCACGATTTTTACTGTCTCCATAGTTTTGCCTTTTTGAGAACATCATATAGTTAGAATTCAGCTACAGTTTTTAATTGCCTGGGTTTGGTTATTTTTGTTTGTTTGGGTGTGTGAACAATTATACAAGATTTGTTAACTTGTAGTTTTAGCCAAGTTATTAAAACCTTACTGTGGATATGTGTGGAATACTATGAGAGACCAAGAATCCAGACTGTTCTAAATAACCAAAAAGTAATAATAGAGATAAATATTACAGGAATATGTTTTTGGTACAGTGATATGAAATAATCCCCAGATGATCTTTCTGTTGCAGGGTGGAAGATGTCTATGGATGTGACATTTCTGGGGACGGGTGCAGCATACCCATCTCCAACCCGGGGTGCCTCTGCTGTGGTCCTTCGGTGTGAAGGCGAGTGCTGGCTCTTTGACTGTGGGGAGGGAACACAGACACAGCTTATGAAAAGCCAACTTAAAGCAGGTTAGTGTGCCTTCAGCTATCTCATTAAGATTTTTTTGTTGTTCTGCTTCATTTTCTTGGCTCTCCTTGGACATTTTGTTTAGAAACAGCCCTGATGGTTGCATCCCACTTCAATGCTAGACCCTGGTGAGACTTGGAAGGCCTGCAGGCATCTGGCCACGTCCACTGAACTTCATTTACTTATTTACTTGCTTTTCATTTATCCTGTAGATGCTGAAAGCAAGGATTCATGTAGGCTTGAGGTTTGGGAAATGTCATGGGATACACCAGGCATATTAGATGAACACTGCCTTAGCAAGGAAGCAGTGTACATACTTACCTCCACCAGGAGATAGTTTTCATGAGAGGATGCAAAGGGTAGGAAATGTTTGGAGGAGGGAGATGCTGTTTTCCTCTTGGGGTTATCAGGGTAAACTTCTCAGAGAAGTTGACCTGTGGTTTGTCAAAGGAGGAGGAGGAATTTCAGGGCTGAGGAGAAGAAGGGCATTTCAATCAGGGGGAATGGAGTGAGCAGAGGCCAGCACCTGGGAGATAGCCAGTCCAATGGTGAAAAGCTTCAGCTCAGAGTCAGGCAGACCTGGATTCTAGTCCTGGCTGTGTCTTGGGCCTGTGACCTTAGCATATCAGCAAACTTCAACTTTACTTTCCCGATCTTGAAAATGGGGATAAAAAGTCTACTTAGAAAGGGTGTTATGAGAATTACATGTAATCATTTATTCTCTGTGTGATTGCCTCTTTCTCAGTTAAATCTTAGCTCAGATGCCATCTTCTCAGAGGCTTTCCCAAATCCTCCTGGATTAAGTAGTTCCTCTCTCACCCCAGTCATTCCTTTACTTTGTCCTATTTTTATTGACTTCTTAGCATCATCAGTATCTGAAATTATGTTATTTAGTTTGTTTCTGTGTTCTTTATCTCCCTATACTGTAAAGTACGTTCCATGATCATTTATATACCTAGTAGATGCCTAGTTATATCTGTTCAACTAGGCATCTACTAAGTATATAAATGATCATGGAACTTACTTTAGTGAATGGATAAGACGTTTAGCAACTTAGCACAGTGCCTCTCACTTATTAGGTCTTGATAAATAGTATTGAAGTCATTATTCCTACAACTCTTCACAGTACCTGGCACTTGGTGACTAAAGGAAAGATACTTCTAGTGTTCAGGGATCTCTTGGTCCAGTGATGGAAACTGACATGCAAACGGACAGTAATCAATCATGTAATGTGATAAGTAGAATAATGGAAGTATTTTCTAAGTACTTTGGAGCACAAAGGAGGGGGAAGTAACTGACCATTCATTAATAGAAGGCATCCCAGAGATTGTTAACAGTTGAGCTAGGATCCAAGAGATTCATAGAAGTTTTTCTGAGAGAGAGGTAGAGATGGACATTGAGGGAACAGACAACAAAGTGAGCAACAAGTAAGGAAGTTTCCAGGAAAGAACTGGCATGTTGGGGAGCATTGAGTACTTGGCTAGGCTAGATGGAACTAAGAATGCTGAAAAGGTGAGGGCTGACTGTGAAGTCCTCTGTAGCATAGTAAGATATTTAGACTTTATTGTTCTACTGGGAAAAAGGAACCATTCATGTTTTTAAGGGGGAATAATGCAATCTCGTTTGCGTTTTAGGACAGAGTTTTCTGATGGCACATGTATTGGGAGAGAGAGAATAGCATCAGGGAGACCAGTTCCAAGGCAATTGCAGTTCACTTGTATCAGTTCATTTTCATACTGCTATGAAGAAATACCCAAGACTGGGTAATTTATTACAACAACAACAACAACAAAAAAGAGGTTTAATGGACTCGCAGTTCACATGGCTGGGGAGGCCTCACAATCATGGTGGAAGGCAAAGGCAGAGCAAAGGCATGTCTTACATGGTGGCAGGCAAGAAAGCATATGCAGGGGAACCGCCCTTTATCAACCCGTCAGATCTCATGAGACTTATTCACTGTCGTGAGAACAGCATGAGAGAACCTGCCCCCCATGATTCAATTACTTCCCACTGGGTCCCTCCCATGACATGTGGGGATAATGGGAGCTACAATTCAAGATGAGATTTGGGTGGGACATAGCTAAACCATATCATTCCACCCCTGACTCCTCCAGAACCTTATGTCCTCACATTTCAAAACCAATCATGCCTTCCCAATAGTCCCCCAAAGTCTTAACTCATTTTAGCATTAATTTAAAAGCCCACAGTCCAAAGTCTCATCTGAAACAAGGCTAGTCCCTTCTACCTATGAACCTGTAAAATCAAAAGCAAGTTAGTTACTTCTTAGATACAATGGGGGTACAGGCATTGGGTAAATATACCCATTCCAAATGAGAGAAATTGGCCAAAACAAAGGGGCTATAGGCCCCACGCAAGTCCAAAATCCAATAGGACAGTCAAATCTTAAAGCTCCGAAATGATCTCCTTTGACTCCATGTCTCACATCCAGGGCATGCTGATGCAAGAGGTGGGTTCCCATTGTCTTGGGCAGCTCTACTCCTGTGGCTTTACAGGGTATAGCCCACTTCCTGGCTGTTTTCATGGGTTGGTGTTGAGTGTCTGCAGCTTTTCCATGCACACAGTGTAAGCTGTCAATAGAGCTGCCATTATGGGTTCTGGAGGACAGTAGCTCTCTTCTCACAACTCTACTAAGCAGTGTCCCAGTGGCTATGTGTGGGGGCTCACACCCCATATTTCCCTTCCACACTGCCCCAGTAGAGGTTCTTTGTGAGGGCTCCACCCCTGCAGAAGATTTCTGCCTGGACATCCAGATGTTTCCATACATCCTCTGAAATCTAGGCGGAGGTTCCCAAACCTCAATTCTTGACTTCTGTGCACCCACAGGCCCAACACCACATCTAAGCTGCTAAGGCTTGGGGCTTGCAGTCTCTGAAGTAACCGCCTGAGCTGTACCTTGGCCCCTTTAAGCCACACTGGGATGCAGGGCACCAAGTCCCAAGACTGCACGAAGCAGCAAGGCCCTGGGCCCAGGCCAGGAAACCATTTTTCCCTCCTAGGCCTCTGGGCACGTGATGGGAGGGGCTGCTGTGAAGACCTCTGACATGCTCTGGCAACATTTTCCCCATTGTCTTGGTGACTAACATTTGGCTCCTCATTACTTACATAAATTTCTGCAGCCAGCTTGAATTTCTGCTCAGAAAATAGGATTTTCTTTTCTGTTACATCATCAGGATGCAAATTTTCTGAACTTTTATGCTCTGGTTCCCTTTAAACATAAGTTCCAATTCCAAACCATATCTTTGTGAATACATAAAAGTGAATGCTTTTAAGAGCACCCAAGTTACTTCTTGAATGCTTTGCTGCCTAGAAATTTCTTCTGCCAGATACCCTAAAGCATCTCTCTCAAGTTCAAAGTTCCACAGATCTCTAGGCCAGGGGCACAATGCTGCCAGTCTCTTTGCTAAAGCATAGCAAGAATCCCTTTGCTTCAGTTCCCAATAAGTTCCTCATCTCCATCTGAGACTACCTCAGCCTGGGCTTTTTGGTCAAAACCATTCAACAGGAAATTCCAAACTTTCCCATGTCTTCCTGTCTTCTGAGCCCTCCAAGTCTCTAGGAAATTCTAAACCTTCCCATATTTTCCTGTCTCCTTTTGAGCCCTCCAAACTGTTCCAGCCTCTGCCTGCTACCTAGTTCCAAAGTCATTTCCACATTTTCAGGTATCTTTATAGCATTATCCCACTCTACCAGTACCAATTTACTGTATCAGGCCATTTTCATACTGCTATGAAGAAATACCCAAGACTGAGTAATTTATTTTAAAAAAAAAGAGGTTTAATGAACTAATCGCAGTTCCGCAAGGCTGGGGAGGCCCCACAATCATGGTGGAAGGCAAAGGCAAAGGTATGTCTTACATGGTGGCAGGCAAGAGAGCATGTGCAGGGGAACTCCCCTTTATCAAACCATCAGACCTCGTGAGACTTATTCACTGTCATGAGAACAGCATGAGAAAACCTGCTCCCATGATTCAATTACTTCCCACCGGGTCCTTCCCATGATGTAGGGATTATGGGAGCTACAGTTCAAGATGAGATTTGGGTGGGGACACAAACCATATCATCACTGTGTATATGTGTGTGTGTGTGTGAGAGAGAGAGAATGAGGATATTGAAGTATAGAGATGGAGATGAGAGATTCAATTTAAGAGATACTTGTAGAAACAAGAGGAGATGGTCACTGAATGTCTAGTGTGTGAGGAAGTGAAGAATTAATACAAGTTACTGATGGTGATGTCCTGGACCTAGAGAAGAAGTCAGGAAAAGAGTTGTTGGAGGAAGGAGCTAATGCATATTGTTTGGGACATATGGCCTTCAGGTAGGTAAAATTGAACTGTAATTATATACTGTCTTGTGTTGAAACTTTGAGATAATTCAGGTGCTATTCTTTGCTTTTCTTGGATCGTACAGAGATTCCTTTCATGAGAACCTTCATGAGAGCCCTCTGGACAGGCACAGGCCAGAGTAGAGACTTGATAGTTAACATTTTAGACAGTAGGAGTTGAGGTGGCAAGGTGTACTGAAATAGAAACAAGAAATTGTTAAGTGTGAGTACCAGAGGTTTGGCTGTGGGGATACATCTTTTTATTTAATACTTGTGTTAGTTATCTGATACTATCTAATAATGCATAACAGATTATAAATTTAGTGGCTTATTTGCATTTATTATCTCCTAGTTACTGTAGGTTAGGGAGTTCGGGCCTGGTTTAGCTAGGTTTTCTGCTTCAGGGTCTCACTAGGCTGCAATCTAGGTGTTGGCTGGGGTTACAATTTCATCAGAGGCCCAACTGGGGAAGATTCTGCTTCTCAGCTCTTTCAGGTTGTTGGCAGAACCCTTACAGTGGTAGGACAGTCCACCCTGAGCTCCTTGAGTTCTCTGCATTGTAGGTTTCTGCTTCATGGTAGCTTGCTTCTTCATAGCCAGCATGGGAGAAGGAGACTCTAGAGTAAGTCTGCTAGCAAGATGGAGTCTTATGTCCCATAACGTAATCGCATTGCATTCTTGTGCCATATTCTGCTGGTTAGAAGCAAGTCACAAGTTCCGGCCACACTCAAGGAGAGGGGATTGTAGGACGTGAACACCAGGAGGTAGGGGCCACAGGGATCACCTAAAGTATCCACCACAAGTATATTTTACAGTTCCTTTATATATGATTTTCTGTTTTTTGTTTTTTTTTGAGACAGAGTCTTGCTCTGTAGCTCAGGCTGGAGTGCAGTGGTGTGATCTCGGCTCATTACAACCTCTGCCTCCCAGGTTGAAGTGATTCTTATGCCTCAGCCTCCTGAGTAGCTGAGATTACAGGCACGTACCATGACACCTGGCTAATTTTTTTTTTGTATTTTTAATAGAGATGGGGTTTTGCCATGTTGCCCAGGCTGATGTCAAACTCCTGAGCTCAGGCAATCCACCCGCCTTGTCCTCCCAAAGTGCTAGGATTCAGGTGTGAGCCACTGTGCCCAGTCTATATAGGATTTAAATAAACAGTTGGAGTTGGGCACAGTGGCTCATGCATGTAATCCCAGCATTTTGGGAGGTCAAGGCAGGAAGATCACTTGAGGCCAGGAGTTTGAGACCAAGCTGGGCAACATAAAGAGACTCCATCTTTACAAGAAATAAAAAAGCCAGATGTGGTCCCAGTGGGAGGCTGAGGCAGGAGGATCCTTTGAGCCCAGGAGGTCAAAGCTGCAGTGAGCCATGATTGAGCCACTGCACTCCAGCCTGGTGACAGAGCAAGACCCTGTCTCAACAAATAAATAAATAAACATAAATGCATGCATTCATACATACAATTGATAAATCTAATCTTGGCCAAAAAAACCCAAAACAAAACAAAAGAAAACAAAAAAAACACAACCCCAAAAGCCCAAAGGAACGTTTAGTTTACTACATTTCTATACGCTTAGAAAAAAAATTTCTGAGGCTGGGCATGGTGGCTCATGCCTGTAATCCCAGCACTTTGGGAGGCCGAGGCAGGTGGATCACGAGGTCAGGAGTTTGAGACCAGCCTGGCCAACATGGTGAAACCCCATCTCTACTGAAAATACAAAAATTAGCTGGGCATGGTGGCGGGTGCCTGTAAACCCAGCTACTTGGGAGGCTGAGGCAGGAGAATCGCTTGAACCCAGGAGGCGGAGGTTGTGGTGAGCCGAGATAGTGCCACTGCACTCTAGCCTGGGTAACAGAGTGAGACTCCATCTCGAAAAAAAAAAAAAAAGAAAAATTTCTGGCCGTAGAGAGGAAGGTGAGATAGTAATCCTAGAGCATTACCTGTGACTCTCTAGTACTTCAGATGCCCCTAGTCTCAAACTGGAATGCAGCACCCTCAGTACATACTAATTTCTCTCCATAACCTATTATGGACCTATCATTATTTGATTCATTGAAACCCTTTGAGCTTGTACTACCTCTAGGGATAATGGATATATTACATAGTGGTGAAGTCTGGGATTTAATGTACTCATGACCAAATAATGTACATTGTACCCATCAGGTAACTAATTATCCCTCACCACACCCCCCCACCCCCCGCCACCCTCCTACTCTTCCAAGTCTTCCATGTATATTATTCTACACCCTATACTTATGTGTACACATGAAATGATTATTAAAAGTATTATAAGAGCATGATTTTTTAAATGATATAAAAAGTATAAATGCTTATTGTAAAAATTCAAACAAAACAGAAAAGTGTAAATAAGAAAAGTCCAAGTCTCCCCTCATAGGTGAATTTTCTATGTACATAGATATGGTGATAGTATGGGAGTGTGTGTGTGTGTATAGTTCTGCATACATAGAATTATACTGCTCTTGGCATAACCTGCTTTTTTTTTTCAACTGAGCAATGTATACAAACAATATATTGCAGCTTTTCCAAATCCAGTCAATATACCTCTGTCTTCATTTTTAGAGAATGCTCAATATTCCACTCCTCTGTGGATGACATATTCCCCCATAACTTCCTTGTTCCCAAGGGAAAGGGAACTCAGGCATTTTTGTGTCTTCATTTGAAAGCTTCCTCATACCTTTGATAATTGTGGTTGCCATTCCTTCTCCCTTTGAAATCAGGTTTCTTGAAAAATGAAGTATTTGTCTCCTTGAAACTGTGATAACTGTAGGAAGCAGTTTTTCACTTAATTTGCCTCACTTCGAGTTCACAGGTTGTTTTGGTGTTCAGTTTGGCTTTGTTTTAGAGTGGATAGGGAAAGGGCCCAGAAAGTCAGATATTGGTAGTTTTTAGGCCACTGGGGGATCTGGACTCAGTGACTGCTATAGTTCTTTTTTTTTTTTTTTGAGATGGAGTTTCACTCTTGTTGCCCAGGCTGGAGTGCAATGGCGTGATCTCGGCTCACCACAACCTCCACCTCCTGGGTTCAGGCGATTCTCCTGCCTCAGCCACCTGAGTAGCTGGGATTACAGGCATGTGCCATCACACCCAGCTAATTTTGTATTTTTAGTAGAGACAGGGTTTCTCCAAGTTGATCAGACTGGTCTCAAACTCCCGACCTCAGGTGATCCGTCCACCTCAGCCTCCCAAAGTGTTGTGATTACAGGCATGAGCCATTGCACCTGGCCCTATTGCTGTAGTTTTTTTGTCTGCAGAGTCCTCAGGTCACACATGGAGGTGGCTTGGCAACCCGGACAGGGAGACGGGGGAAATGAGGAATTCAGGCAGTAAAAAAACAGCAAAAAGGAGCATATCGAGGAAACTTCTAGAGTGCCTCCTGGGGATTCGCAAAGTCCACAATCAGCCTGTGCCAATCTGTTGTTCTCTGTTGCTGGCTGGGCTTGGATGTAGTAATTCTGGGAAGACTTGCTTGGAGAACACTTGATGTTATAGAACAAATCACATTACAGTAAACTATTCCTGTTCTTTTATGGTATCAATAAACTGTTTCTGTACTTTTATAGCATCAAATGTTTAAAATAGGTGGGCCTTGAGCAAAGGACCAGAAGCCTCTTTTGCACTAGAAATGTGTTAATTTTTGTTGTTACTTTTGAAATGTCATGTGGTGTGTCTCAGAAAATGCTGATGTGGCATCCTGCCATATTCCAGCAATAAATTCAGTTTACCATTGGCTAAACCAAGTTATAACCTAAGCCAATATGCACTGAAAAAGCTGTTGTGTTAGTTCAGACTGAAAGGAAGAATGGACCCAAGTACCCTTACATAATAGCTTAGGGGATCGGCCTTCCTGCATTCTGCCATCTGTTGCCCACCTTTCTTCTCAGTTCTTCATCTTTTTCCCTCTCCTACCTCCCTTCTCCCTCCTCCTTTTCCCCTCCCTTCCTCACCCTTCTTCCTTTTTCTCCATCTTCTTCCACCTCACCCAGACAAGCAGGCCGTGACTTGATTGGTTAATTGCTGTCCAGTATAGGGAGTCCTTAAAAGGCAATTTTGGGTTCAGGCACTGGTCCAGTCAGTTGGAGCCAGTGGAACATTTTGTTTTCCTGGAATATATGTTTGCTTTTCTCAGAGGGAGCAGTAGGGGGCAATGTAATTGCTAGATGCTTTTAATACTTGAGGCCTATCTATTTAATAGTTAAGTGAATTATTTTGGTACACTTGTATATTTTACTTGGTTTTTTTTTTTTTTTTTTGAGACAGTTTCACTCTTGTTGCCCAGGCTGGAGTGCAATGGCACAGTCTTGACTCACGCAACCTCCGCCTCCTGGGTTCAAGTAATTCTGCTGCCTCAGCCTCCTGAGTAGCTGGGATTACAGGCATGCGCCACCACGACTGGCTAATTTTGTATTTTTGTTTAGAAGAGATAGGGTTTCTCTATGTTGGTCAGGCTGGTCTCGAACTCCCGACCTCAGGTGATCCTCCTGCCTCGGTCTCCCAAAGTGCTGGGATTACAGGCGTTGAGCCACCGCGCCTGGCCTACTTGTTTTTTTATGTGACAGAAAATGTATGAAAATACTCTGAAAGCTCTAAAACTATGTAATATGAAGATGTCTTATGAAAAATGTTATATCTTATTGAAACCATCTAGTGGGGCTAGGCACCGTAATCCCAGCACTTTGGGAGGCCAAGGTGGGATAATTGCTTAAGGCCAGGAGTTTGAGACCAGCCTGGGCAACATAGCAAGACCTCATTTCTACAAAATTAAAAAAAAAAAAAAACAAAAACCAGGCATAGTGGTAGGGTCTGTAGTCCTAGCTACTTGGGAGGCTGAGGCAGTAGGATCACTTGAGTCCAGGAGGTCAAGGCTGCAGTGAGCTATGATCACACTACTGCACTCCAGCCTGGATGACAGAGCAAGACCTGTCTCTTTAAAAAAAAAACTATTAAAAACAAACAAACAAACAAAAAACCACCTGGTGAAATAAAGCCTGTCTTCTTGTTTTTGGAATCATGTAGCAAAATGTAAATGAATAAGTTTATGATGATAAGTAGAACTTTTAAATTCAATTTATTATTTTTAATGTAAATTGTTAGGCTTGTTTCAAATAGCTTTGTATGGGTTTTTAGTTAATGAAAAATTTCCAAACGTATTTCTCTATCTCAATCAAAAGGGAGAATTACCAAGATCTTCATCACACACCTTCATGGAGACCATTTCTTTGGCCTTCCTGGGCTCCTCTGCACAATCAGCCTGCAGAGTGGCTCCATGGTGTCCAAACAGCCTATTGAAATCTATGGCCCTGTAGGGCTTCGGGACTTTATCTGGCGAACCATGGAACTCTCTCACACGGAGCTGGTCTTCCATTATGTGGTTCATGAACTGGTTCCTACAGCGGATCAATGTCCTGCAGAAGAACTAAAAGAATTTGCGCATGTGAATAGAGCAGACAGTCCTCCCAAAGAGGAACAAGGAAGAACTATCCTGTTAGACTCAGAAGAAAACTCATACCTTCTGTTTGATGATGAACAATTTGTTGTAAAAGCATTTCGCCTCTTTCACAGAATTCCCTCATTTGGGTTTTCAGTCGTGGAAAAGAAACGCCCAGGTAAACTCAATGCACAGAAACTTAAAGACCTTGGTAAGTGTTTTTTTTGTTTTTTGTTTTTTCCCCCCTTCTCATCAATAGGGCTCCTGTTGACTGAAGCTATAAGAAGTGTCATAGTAAGGCCAGGAGTGGTGGCTCACGCCTGTAATCCTAGCACTTTGGGAGGCCGAGGTGGGAGGATCACTTGAGTTCGGGAGTTCAAGACCAGCCTGGGCAACATGGCGAAACCCCATCTCTACTAAAAATACAAAAAGTAACTGGGTGTGGTGGCATGTGCCTGTAGTCCCAGCTACTTGGGGGGCTGAGGCAGGAGGATCACTTGAACCTGGGAGGTCAAGGCTGCAGTAAGCCAAGATAGTGTTACTATACTCCAGCTTGGGTGACAAAGCGAAACTCTGTCTCAAAAAAAAAAAAAAGTGTCATAGTAAGCTTCCACTCCTCTATCCCAGGCCTAAAACTGACACTTTCTCCACTTAGTCCCTTTGCCCAAAGTTTGCTTATTAAGGAAAATCCATGGGGCCAAAAAATGCTATTTAGAGCAAAAGCCAAGTATACATTTGAATCCTGTCTTCATCTCCCTGGATCCACATTCTTAGTCTGTCTTCACCTTATACTATCTTGGTTGGCAAGGTGATTTGGGTGGTAGTGGTGGTGGTTTTAGGTCCAGGCTTTATTTTTTCATGTCTCCCCTTTGATACGTGTTTTTGATGACATCTTCGGTCTGAGAATTTTTGCCATCGTTCCTAACCTTACAACTGCAACCATGTGCTTTCAGAGTTTACTTCTGTATCTACTTTGCTTACTAATTTAACCTTGATTAAATTAATTTGGTATTCAAAACCCTGTGCCTCAACCAGTTTTAGATATCAGGGTTCATCGTAGTTGAAAGCAAGCATACAGAGGTGGGCTTGGGGCCCATCTAAGGCTTCACACCTCCTCCATGCTAAGCGCTAAGCCAGCATGCATGAGGGGATCTTTTCAGCACCTCTTGCGAGGTAGAGTCCAGGTACATTATATCTCCAGTGTCACTGCCTTCACAGGCATGCTGTGGCAGTGCCTGTAAAAAGCACAGTGGCATTTTGTGTGTGTTTGTTTTTTTATTTATGTGATCTCTTCCTCAACTAAAACAAAATGCTAGATAATGAGGAAAAGTGACTTAGGCCAAGGATATTTTTATTACCTGAAAGCCTGTGGAAATACTATTATATTTGGAAACTTTAAACATGATCTGTGTTGGAATTGGTGGTCATACTATACTAGTTTGTAAGTATTGTCCATAGTGATGATCAGGTCTTACTTTAAATTAATACGAGATTTAAGCCCACTTTGATAAATGTGGAACTGCCCCTGTCTGCCAAGAAGACTAATAATGTACAATTGCCTGAAAAAATGCTCCTTGATCTTGTAATACAAACAATCCTGCTAACAATTTTTTTATTAAGTTACTTTGTAGGTACTTGTTTTGACTAGGTGTTGATTATATCTTTTTTTTTTTTTTTTTTTTTTGAGGCAGTCTCACTCTGTTGTCCAGGCTGGAGTGCAGTGGTGTGATCTCAGCTCGCTCACTGCAACTTCTGCCCCCTGGGTTAAAGCAATTCTTGTGCCTTGGCCTCCCATATAGCTGGGACTACAGGTGTGCACCACTGCACCTGCCTTGGCCTCGCAAAATGCTAGGATTACAGGCATGAGCCAGTGCACCCAGCCTGACTATATCACTATTTAAATGCACTCTCAAATTTTACCCAAAGGTGAGCTTATTAAATAAAGCACTCTCAAAAACTGTTGTTTCTGTGCACAGCAGAGAATCAAGAATGTTACAGTGACTACGATAAGGTCCTAGTGATACTTAGGAGACTAAAACTTGTCTGACATGTATGCATGGGAAATGTTTCAAGTACTAAGGCATTGCTAATATCAATCAACACTGAAATTTTAAAAATGTATAAATCCAGTTTTCCACAAGTAGTAAAACATTTATAACAATTATGGATGCCTTTTCCATTAGCTATTTGCAATGTTGTTAAAATAGACTCTTGAAAAGTCATAAATTCCATTCCTATGATGTAATGTTATCTGCCTTCATCATTAGGTGTTCCACCAGGTCCTGCCTATGGGAAGCTGAAAAATGGAATTTCTGTTGTTCTGGAAAATGGGGTTACAATTTCTCCCCAAGATGTCTTAAAAAAGCCTATTGTTGGAAGAAAAATCTGCATATTGGGTGACTGCTCTGGGGTTGTGGGTGATGGAGGAGTAAAGCTGTGCTTGGAAGCAGACCTGTTGATCCACGAAGCAACCCTGGATGATGCCCAGATGGACAAAGCAAAGGAGCATGGCCACAGCACACCACAGATGGCAGCAACATTTGCAAAGTTGTGCCGTGCAAAGAGGCTGGTTCTGACTCACTTCAGTCAGAGGTACAAACCAGTTGCCTTGGCCAGAGAAGGAGAAACAGATGGCATTGCAGAACTAAAAAAGCAAGCTGAATCAGTGTTAGATCTCCAAGAAGTGACTCTAGCAGAAGATTTTATGGTGATAAGCATTCCAATCAAGAAATGAAACCAGTGTTCCTGAGTGCACACTGACATGTCTGTGAATATGTTACTGAACCTATAGTCCAGTTTTTTTATTTCTTGTTTTAGTCTGAAATTATTTGGGCCCTAATAATCCTAAAAAGAATGGAGCTGCATTGATGAATTGGCTCAGTATTTAAAGGGAGCAAGCTTTTTGATAATAAATCTTTTTAAGAGAAAAAAACCCCAGCATCCTTTTTGAAGTCCAGATTTGTCAAAATGATAGACTATTCAGGTATACATCTTATTTTGTGCTACTACCACAGATAGCCAATATTCCATGCAGTCCTGGGCTTAGCTTCTGCCCAGCTTTATTGCTGCTATTGGCAAAGAGCACAGGACTCAGCCCTCGTGGCTAAAAATGGTATTTTGGCAGTTTGTATTGAATCTGTTTGTGTTACTAACAGAAGAGGGAGAAATGTCATGAGACATTGGACAGGCAGGATTGATGATAGCATGACCATAGCTTTGCTGGAATACTGAATGCAGGGTTTGGCTAGGTGTTTATTTTAACATTTTATTAAACTTTCTATTTGGGTCTTAACCCATGGTTCTCAGCTGGGGTGACACTGCTCCTCTAGAAGCAGGTTTGAAATTATGGGTATGTTTTCTTGTCACAGTGACTGAGTACGGTGGTGGTAGTGGTGGTACTACTACTACTGGTATTTAGTCAGCAGGGATAAGGGATGTTAGCTGTCCTGCAAAGTTTTGGTCAGTCATATACAATAAAGAATCATCTCACCCCGAAATGCAAATTGCAGGCCCATTGAGATACACAGCAAGTTAGTTTATACTCTTGATGTGAATATAGTTTACCAAAATTAGTGACATAATGAGTGGAATTACTAGGTAAGTCAAATCCTAAAGAGTGAATGTGTTAGAATTGCAGTGTCATACCAAATAACATTCAAAAGAAATGAGCCATCAAGTGAAGCTTATGAACCTGGAGGTAAAAAATGCTTATCTGTTAAACTGAGGTTTCATTGACGTGTCCCTATTAATAAACGTTATTTGCCCCACAATGTTTCTTAAAACATGCTCCATGGAAAGCTAGCCTTGAGTGCTGATTCACTCAGAGGGGCTCCTCAGTCAAATCAGTTTAGGAAACACATTATTGCTGTCTGTCCTCCTAGGAGTGGTGTAGTGTCCATCAACATACTAAAAACAGTATTGCTTCAAATGATCATAAACCAGTGTTTGATGCCAGAAAGACCTGATCCCAGAGTCCCATTCTCTGATATGTGGTAGTACCTCTGTGTGGTCTGGAGCAGGTAACCCACTCTCTGAGTTTCTTCAGCTTGTTCATTTCAAAAATGGGAAAAACAGTAAGACCTATGTCATAGATTGTTAAACAAGACAACATATATAAGGAGCATAGCACATTGCTTGAAGGTGTTGAGAAATCCTGCAGTACAGAGGCCTGTCAGCTCTGTTGAACCCCTTTCTCAGTCCTATTTCACCAGGTACTACCTGTTAACATCTCAGGAACCTAGAGAGCTTTACAGTACACATATTTAGAAACACTGTTGTAGTACGTACTGTTCAATTTCCTCTGGGTTCTGGGGCTTCTCTGGCCAAATTTTTTGACTCCTGGCTAGTTGTGGAGACTCCAAAGTAGTGATGATTGGCTGGGGGCAGTGGCTCATGCCTGTAATCCCAGCATTTGGAGGCCAAGGCAGGCGGATTGCTTGAGCCCAGGAGTTCCAGACCAGCCTGCACAACATGGTGAAACCCCATCATTACAAAAAATACAAAACTTAGCCAGGCATGGTGGTGTGCCTGTGGTCCCAGCTACTCAGGAGGCCAAGGTGGGAGCCTGGGGCGGTTGAGGCTGCAGTAAGCCATGATCATGCTATTGCACTCCAGCCTGAGCAACAGAGCAAGACCCTCTCTCAAAAAAAAAAAAAAAAAAAAAAAGCAAAAAACAATGATCAAAATAGGTCTGGTTACTTAAGATATGATCATTCTGATGCAGTCTCTAGAATGGTCTGTCTTACTATAGACTCTGCCCGCAAAAAGTGCCAAATTTTGATCATGCATAAAGCATGCCATGGTTTCTAAATTCAATTCAAATAAGCATTAATTAGACATCTAATGTACCTAAACTTGTGCCAGAGGCTAGGACTCTAGGACTAGAATGGCTCAGATGAGTATCTCTAATGCATGAAGCCCCTGAGGATAGAGATTATTATGTCTTAGTCACTGCCGCATCCTTAGAAATGTCCACCTAGAGCTGAGTGCAGTGGTGTGTGCCTGTAGTGCCACCTACTCAGGAGGCTGAGGTGAGAGGATCACTTGAGTCCAGGGGTTCAAGTCCGTAGAGACATAGCAAGACTCCATCTTGGCCAGGGGCAGTGGCTCACACCTGTAATCCCAGCACTTGGGGAGGCCAAGGTGGATGGATTGCTTGAGGTCAGGAGTTCGAGACCAGCCTGGGCAACGTGGCTAAACCCCCGTCTCTACTAAAATTACAAAGATTAGCTAGGTGTGGTGGTGCATGGTAATGAAACTAGCCCATTTCATTACTGAACTTACCAGAAAGAATTTACACCACCTCTTTGGTGGTGCCCCATTCACTGAGTACTAAGTAAGTGCCAGACTTTATTGTGTTGGTAGTATATAAATGAATAGACAAATGGCAAAATTCCAGCCCTAAGCACACAGCCTAGTGAAAGAGACCAGTAGATAAAAGTAAATCTGTAGTTGCTTCACATGTTCTAATCTTGTATCATGGGCACTCGAATTTTGCTGTTCCTGAGCATTACTTGGTAGCTGACTTGAGCCATGCCCTTAGAATCAGGCTCTATAAATACATATGGGCTAAGCCCTCAGAGGCCATGGGAATGTGGAAACGATATGTTGGGTCAAGTGTAGAGTATCAGTCCATGATGAGAACTTTTTCTAGACCCTCTTCTGGGCTAGAATTTGTTTTCAGTGATAGAGACATTCTAAGAATTTGTGGAGCTAGAATTAAGAAAGAAGTTTATATTGGACTTCTCGGAACCTGTAATCTACCCAAGGATTTGACTCTTAAGTGGGGAGGGTGACCATAATATGTATTGTGTCCCAAATTTATTTGATTACTGAATCCTCTTTTTGCCAAGGAAGATCTTGGAACTTTAGAAATGTCATTCTCCATACGTTGCAAAATTATTCTATTTATATTTTTTACCTGCAGAATTTATTGAGGTAATGATTTCCATGTCTACACTTAATGTATTACTTCCTTTGTCCTAAACTGACTCAATTATAAGGAATCCATACATACCTACTTATTTTAGATTTTATTTTATTATTATTATTATTATTTGAGACAGAGTCTCATTCTGTATTTTAGATTTTAAAAAATGCACACTTGTGGCCAGGCACCATGGTTCACCTGTAATCCCAGCACTTTGGGAGGCCGAGGTGGGCGGATCACTTGAGGTCAGGAGTTGGAGACCAGCCTGGCCAACGTGGTGAAACCCCATCTCTACAAAAATTAGCTGGGCATGGTGGCGGGCACCTATAATCCCAGCTACTCGGGAGGTTGAGGCAGAAGAATCGCTTGAACCTAGGAGGTGGAGGTTGTAGTGAGCCGAGATCACACCACTGCACTGCCTGGGTGAAAGAGCAAGACTCCGTCGCAAGAAAAAAGAAGTGCACGTTCTAATTCTCCAAAGTTGTTTACACTTGCCCAGATAGACCCTAAATCAGCTCTGTTTAATACTAATGCCTCATTAATGCACTTTTAATGAACTTTGAATTATAAAAGCAGCGTATGTTTGGTAGAGAATTTTTTTAAGATGCAATAAAAGAAGACAATTATTCGTAATTCCTTCACCCACAGAGAGCTGTTATTTCTGATCCAGTGGTCCCCAAACTGAGGGGTGGGTGAGAATTACTCAGGGTGTATAGGTAGACAGCGATCCTTAGGCTCTGTTTTCAAAGACTTAGGCTCTGTTTTCAAACGTCTGGGGTAATACCCAAGAATTTGCATTTTTAATAAGCCCCCAAGGTGATTCTGAGGTATATGAGTGGCAGACCATATTGGGAGAAAAAAACTGTCTATTCTATGCGTTTTAAAAGTTTTGCGTGTGTTTAGATATTTTGTATGTGCTTCTACCTATGTTTGTATGTGTGTATATTATACACATGTACACCTGTATATTTTTACATGTAGGCTGACCTCAACTGTTTTTCTCATTTAGCATATTATGAGGATTTCCCCACGGCATTAAGTGTTCTCTGAAAGCATGAATTTAATGATTTTCTATTATTGCATTCTATAGATACAGTATCACTTAACCGTTTTTTTATTTGGAGGCAGTGAGATTGTTTTCCGTTATTATAAATAATACTATCATGAATATTCTTATGCATAAATCCTTGTATCTCTGAGTATTTCCTTCCTTAGAACTGATTTCTCTGAGGGTGAAAATCTGACTTCTTTTTGGAGGTTCTGGGTAGGAATTGCCCACTGGTTTCCATGCTCTTTTACACTCCTAGCAGCAGTGAATAGGAGTGGCCTGTCTTGGTATTCTATCTGGAGATGATATGGAGTATCATCAGCTCATGACCTTGCTAACGCTTCTTCCCCAAGACATTAGTCCTATGAAGATTATTTTCACCTCCCAGTGCAAATAACTTTGTTATGTCTTGCAAGTAGGACATATTGTGATTTCCTTGAATACTCTTATGCCAACTTAAAAATTTGGTAGTTTTTACTTTAGGGGTAAAAATCCTTACTGCTTCAAATATGTCCATGATAGATGTACAGTGAAGGTACTTTTTTACTAACAAAGGTATAAATTTATCGTGAAATGTGCTGGTTCTGTCCTTACTGATTGATGGATTTTTCAGGTAATGAATGAGTCAGTATTTTTCTTACATGGGAAGACTAAAAAGGAAGCGCTGGTAATGCTCTGAATGTTCCCTCTTGGCAGGATAAGAATAGAGCGGGGAGGCGGGTAAGATTGCAAAATTATTTTCTTCCTTAGTAGGAAGTAAACAATGTCTAAAAGTGAAAAACAAATAGTACTCTAAGCATAGTATGTTTTTGAAAAGCAGAAGGTGGGGAGGAGAGACTACCAGATGAATAGTTAAGAGTGGAAGAAGGGGTCAGAAGGGTCAAGGGGGTGGGGACAGATGGTCAGGGGACCGCTATTTTTTATAAGCCTAATAGTATTAGCACTATTTTACATTTTAAACCATTTGTGTGTATTCATTTAGTTTAAAAATTACATTAAAACACACACACAGATAAGATGCTGCTCTGAGTAATCTTAACAATTGCGTGTCTCCCCATGGGTGCTACAGGCAGTTAGCAGCTGCTCTCAAGCCTTTGTAACATTCCAGTCCCATTCTCCATACTGCAGTCTGAGTCTGTGTGTTTTGTTTTTTTCAAAATGCACATTTGAGTCTCACGTTCCCCCTGCTTGAAACTTAATGGTCATTTCTTACCCACCTTCCCAATCTAATCTTCCTCTACACTTCTGCAGCCCTAGCCACGTGGGTCTTCTTTCAGTCCTTTGTCAGGGCTTTCTGTTGTCGCAAAGCCTTTGCAAGGCCTGCTCCCTCTGCCTGGAATGCTCTTTCTCCTCTCCCCAAGTTAACCCTTCCTGGGCCTTCAGATCACAGCCCTATAGCCACAGCCTCAGGGAAACCTTCCCTGGCCTCCCCACTAGGTAGCATATTACTCTTTTTTTTTTTTTTTTGAGATGGAGTCTCGCTCTGTTGCCAGGCTAGAGTGCAATGGTGCGATCTCTGCTCCCTGCAACCTCTGCCTCCTGGGTTCAAGCGATTCTTCTGCCTCAGCCTCCATATAGCTGGTACTATAGGTGTGCACTACCATGCCCAACTAATTTTTGTATTTTTGGTAGAGACGGGGTTTCACCATGTTGGCCAAGATGTTCTTGATCTCCTGACCTTGTGATCCGCCTGCCTCAGCCTCCCAAGTGCTGGGAACACAGGCATGATCCACTGCGCCCGGCCGCATATTACTCTTATAGCACCTGCATCTGACCTTCCTGGTGCTTGGCACTTACTATTTTCATTTTGCTTCTGTGGGCGATGTTTCTCTTTCCCATTAGCATTGTAAGCTTCCCAAGAGCAGAACTGTGTCTTTTGTTTCCCTCTGTGCCTAGCTTGGTGCCTGGAACATATTAGGCACTCAATAAATAGTGTTGACTGGTTCAGTTTTCCCCGTCATCCTGTTATTCAGTTAATATGCAGTGCTTTGTTTTCCTAGGAATTCTTCCTGATTAATATTAAAAACAAACAAAATACCCACCCCTAGTCTCTGAAATAAAAGTGGGAAGGAGGATAATGGTTGTCTGTGACTTTAATGGGGTGAATCCTTTTAAGTACTAATTTTAAAGCTTTAGTTTTGTGTCATATGATATGCAGACAGAAACCTAGACCCATGGGAATGGTTGGAAAAAAGATTTACTCTGCCTAAAAAGTTGGGATGTTAGCTTTTGCAATGTATAGGGGAATCAGAACAGAGAGGAGACAGCCAAGCCCCAGGCAGGAATCTGGAGCCCTATGCAGGTAGGAAAAATGGGAAAACTTTTAAGAACACAGATATCTGATACTCAATTTTATGTTGCCTGCATTACCTGGAATTAAATCCCTACTTTCTACCTAACTTTCTTTGAAGTCTGCTAGACACATATGACTTGGGGATCCCTCCCCAGCCCTGCACACCACCAAAAGAGAACAAGTTCTAAATTCCATGACTAGGTTGACCTGGGGGGAGAAAGGACAGCAGGGAAGAGAGTGAGACAATCCCCAAACTAATACAGTTCACAGGAGCTGAAGTCAGAGGTGATTATATGAACCAATGTTTCCCAGTTATTTTCAGAAAATTGTGAAGAGGACATTGACCTTAACATAGCCCATGGAATGAGAGTGACAGGGGTTGAGCCAATTTCTGTATATCTTAAAGGACAGGGTAACTCCAACTGCAATCTAGACACAGATATTTCTGTGTCCTTGATATGTTTCAAGGGTTAAAAGGCTGTCATGTCCAGTATAACAAGGAAGTTTTTTGGGGGGAAGCAGTACCTCAGTTTATCCAAAGCAAAAAATATTTCCACCCCTAAATAAAGCTAGCTGAGAAGCACTGCTGCTCAGATGTCAGGATGCTAATTATACACCCAGCAGACATGGAAGGTACAAAGATGAAATGCACCCACGAAAAAGTAAAAGGGGAAAGACAAGGGATCAAGTTTTCCAGCTATATAAGTCTACCTTTAATTGCCAGAAATCATTCAGGCAGCCTCAGGTAGAGAACTACACAATGTTTAGTTCACTGTCACCAAATGAAACCAAGGTTATCTGGGTTGTTTTCTACATTGTTATGGCTTCCAGATGTCATAGGCTTGTCTGACTGTATCTCTTGACACATCCTGGGCTGGAAATGACCTTGTCACTCGGCCTTCTAAAGTGCTGGGATTACGGTTGTTGACCCAGACATGGGTACCTTAGAAGTACCCATGTCTGGGTCAGCAACTCAAATGCTGATCCCAACTGGCTTACAAAGGGCCTTCCCATGGAATACATTTTCACACAGCTAGCAGATAATAGGGCACAATCCTCCCCAGCATGCCTATACCGAGAGGCAGTGTAGCCTAGTAGAGTGGTCTTCAGGCTAGGTAATAGTATCCCTGGAGATATGTAAAGACTTCTCTAAGGATACACAGGCATATTCTCATATGAAATATTTCGTAGAGTTTATCTTCCTGAGAACTATTGCAATCAAAGTGTTTTGCTGTAGTATTGTGCATTGTTCCAGAATGAAAAGCCTCTGGGATACCAGTGAAAGGGATAATTGAAATATTGATATTGAGGTTGAAAAAAAATGAATGATTAACACCTTTTATAAGTTAGGTAGTTTCCAACTTGTTTTGAACAAAACTGAAGGAGGATCTAATCTGTCCAATGATAGATTTGTTTAAGCAGCTTTATGGAGATATAATTCACATGCCATAAAATTTGGTAGTTTTTCATATATTCACAGAGTTGTGCAACCATCACCACTATCAATTTTAGAACATTTTCAGTATCCCCCAAATAAACCCCATACTCATTGGCACTCACACCCACTCCTTCCCATCTCCCAAACCTACCATCCCCAGGCAACCACTAATCTGCTGTCTCTATAGATTTGCCTATTTTGGACATTTCAGATAGATGGAATCATACATTATGTGGTCCTTCGTGACTGGCTTCTTTTAGTATAATGTTTTCAAGATGTATCCATGTTGTATCAATCCTTTATTCCTTTTTATGACCAAATAATATTCCATTCTATGGATATACCACATTTTATCCATTCATCAGTTGATCCAATAATAGATTATGAAAAATATTGTCTACAAAACACCTGTATCAGAAATGAAAAATGAGATATTCCTACAGATCTTATGTTTGTAAGATATTGCTACAGATCTTACATTAGAAAGATAAAAAAGGATATTATAAATAACTCCAAAGTTACTGAAACAACTTCCTTAAAAAAAAAAATTGCCAGAACTGACACAGAAAGTAAATAGGACTAACCAGACTTTCTATTTATTAAAGAAATTGAATTTGTGATAAAAAAGATACCTTCTTACAAAAAAAAATCTTGAGGGCCAGATTAGTGAATCATTTTAAACAATTGAGGAAGAAATACACCTTTCTTCTCCAAACACTTCTGGAAAGTAGAAAAAGAGGGAACACTTTCCAACTTATTTTATGAGTTTAGCATAACCTTGATGCCAAAATGTAAGGACATTAAAAGAAAGGAAAATTACATGCTAGTCTCTATCATAAAAACCCTGAAGAAAATAATTAGCTAATTGAATCCAGTGAAATATGAAAGGAATAAGACCTCTTCATAAAAGGAGTTTATTCCAGGAATGCAAGATTCATTTAACATTTGAAAATCAGTGTTTTCCACTTAATAAAATAAATGAGGAAAAACTGTGGGACAATCTCCACAGATATAAAACATTTTTTGATAAAATTTAATAGTCATTTGTAGTAAGAACTCTTAGCTTATTAAGATAAGAGACAAAAGCCAGGCGCGGTGGCTCACGCTTGTAATCCCAGCACTTTGGGAGGCTGAGGAGGGCAGATCACTTGAGGTCAGGAGTTTGAGACCAGCCTGACCAACATGGAGAAACCCCATCTCTACTAAAAAAATATAAAATTAGCTGGGCGTGGTGGAGCATGCTTCTAGTCCCAGCTACTGGGGAGGCTGAGGTAGGAGAATCACTTGAACCTGGGAGGCGGAGGTTGCGGTGAGCCGAGATCGCGCCATTGTACTCCAGCCTGGGCAAGAAGAGTGAAACTCCATCTCAAAAAAAAAAAAAAAAAAAAAAAAAAGAATGAGATAAAACAGCAACTCAAAGTACTGTTAAAAGAAAAAAAAAAAAGGGATAGGAGAGAATGCCCTTAATGTGCACCACCACACCCAGCTAATTTTTAAAACTTTGTATAGAGGTGGGGGTCTCTCCATGTTGCCCAGGCTGGTCTTGAACTCCTGGGCTCAAGAGGTCCTCCCACCTCAGCCTTCCAAAGTGCTGGGATTACAGGCATTAGCCACTGTGCCTGGTCATGTACTATATTGCTTTGAAGGTCTTAGCCAGACCAATAAGATAGATAGATAGATAGATGATAGATAGATAGATAGAATGAAGATTGGAATGGAAGAAATAAAACTTTCATCATTAGCAGGTGACATGATTATGTACATAGAAAATTTTAAAGAATAAGCAAATAACCTGTTAGGATAAATAGATGAATTTAATAAGATTGCTGAATACTCAGTCAATATAAAGAAAATCAACTTTATGCCTATATTCCAACAACAAACTAATAGAAAATGTTTTAATGATATCATTTACAGAAGGATCAAAACTATCAAAAATCTAGGAATAAATCTAATGAAATATATGCAAAACCTCTCCACTGAAAACTACAAAATATTATTCAGATGAAGAAAAGTAAAATAAATGGAAAGGCATACCATGTTAATAAACCAAGAATATTCAGTATTGGAAAGATGTCATTTATCCCTAAATTTATCTGTAGTTTCAATGCAACCCAATCAAAATAACTGTAGGTTTTTATTTGGATATGTTTATGAAGAAATTGAGAAACTGTTTCTAAAGTTTATATAGGCATGCAAAGACCAAGAATAGCTAGGACAATCTTAAAAGAAGAACAAAATTAAAAGATTTACATTATCGGATATCAAGACTTACAGTAAAACTGCAATCACTTAGTATAATATTGTTGCAAGGAGGACAAATAGACCAATGGAATAGAAAGACGTTCAGGGGAAAAAAACCCACACATATTTAGTCACTTATGACAAATATGAAATTTCTGTGCAACAAAGAAAGAGTTGCCTTTGCAATAAATGGAGAGTCAATCAGATTTCAATAATGAAAAAATTCATTACATTGATTCCTACCTTAAACAATACACAAAAATCAATTCCAAATGGATTTTATATATAAATGTGAATTTAGAATTTTAGTATATGTGCTGCCAAGGCAAGCACTAAATGTGAATATAGAAAAGCTCCCTTTTTGGAGTAGGCAAAGATTACTAAAACAAAATCGAAGCACTAAGAATAATAAAGAAAAAGGTAGTTAAATTGAATGTTAAAATTAGGAACTTCTATTCATAAAAGACACTATCAAGAGAGTGATAAAGCAAGCCACAGAGTAGTACAGCATATTTACAATAGCTGTAGATGATAAAGGATTTGAATCTAGAATTCAATAGTAGTTAGCTGTTGCTACATAACAAATTACCCCCAAAACAGTGATCTCATAATCTTGGTGGGTCAGGAATCTCGGTACAACTTAGCTGGGTACTTCTGGCACAAGATCTCTCATGAGGTTGTAGTTAAGCTGCCAGCTATAGGGCAGTGGGTTCATCTGAAGACCCAAGCGAGGGATCCACTTTCAAGCTTCCTCATGTAGTTGTAGGCAGACCTTGGTCCCTTGTCACTTGGGTCTCTTTGCAGGGCTGCCTCATGACATGGCAGCTGATTTCCCTCAGGTCAAGCAACCTGAGATAGAATGAGCAACCAAGCCACAGTCTTTTTATAATTTAACCTTGAAAGTGACATCTCATTACTTCTGCCACATTCTATTCATTAGAAGTGAATCAGTAAATCCAGTGCACACTCAAGGGTAAGGGATTGCAGATAGCATAAATACCAGGAAGCAGGGTAATTGGTGGGCCATCAGAGGCAGCCTACCAAAGAATTTATAAAGAACTTTTAAAAGTCTTGATCTAGGTAGGAGTTAATATGGGTGTGTTTACTGTGTGAAAATTAATCTATTCAGATGTGATTTGGGTGCTTTTCTGAACATAGGTTATATATCTGTGGAAAGTTGACTTAACATTTTTGATGAAAAACTCTAGGCAGAATTCTTAAGATTCTTATCTCCTGGTTATTAATTAAAGCTCTAATCTAGGCATTACTATGAGTGGATTTTGCAGATATAATTAAAGTCCCAGTTGACTGTAAAACTATCCAAGTGAGCATAACTCAATCGGGGAGCCCTTTAAAAGCAGATAATTTTTCATCTATAATTCCAGTGCTTTGGGAGGCCAAGGCAGGAGGATTGCTTGAGGCCAGAAGTTCGAGACCAGCATGGCCAAAATAGTGAGACCCTGTCTCTATTTAAAAAAAAAAAAAGATTAAATGATTTAACATATGTAAAGCACTTAGAACAGAAAGTGCTATATACAGATCAGACATTATCACTATTAAACTTCAAATTGGAGCCTACGATGTTCCCTCATCATTCAGAGGAGGTTTAACTCCTTTGGGGTTTTGGAAACTGCCCTCACAGTGTTCCACCAGCCCAGAGGCTGGGGTAAGGAGTGCCTCCAACCTTCTAGATTGGGGGCCAGGGCACATTGCTTTTGACTTGTGTTAAAGCCACTTGCCACATGTTGCTATTGGACACTTGAAATGTGGCTAGTCCAAATTAAGATGTGCTGTAAGTGGAAAAAAGTCACTAGATTTTAAAGACAGTATGAAAAGAAGAATGTATAATAATAGTTCAATCATTTTTTACATTGATTATAGGTTGAAATAATATTTTGGACATATCAGGTTAAATAAAAGACATGACTAAAATTAATTTCACCTGTCCCTTTTTTGCAGTTTCTAATGTGGGTACTAGAAAATTTAAAATTACCTATGTGGCTCACATTATATTTCAACTGGACAGTGCTGCTTTAGACAGTCTTTCTCAATGCCAGCAGTCAGAGTGGTCCTTTAAAGATACAATTCAGATCATGTCACTACTCTGCTTAAAACCCTCCAGTAATATCGGATCTCACTCAAGAGTAAGTCAAAATCCAGATCGAAGTCTACCAGTTCCTGTGTGATCAGCCTCCACCCCACCCCCTCTCTCTCAGGTTCAGTGTAAATCAAGTTCCAAATTTTGCGAAACCTGAAGTTTACATCATGGGAGAAAGAAAGGGGAGATGAACATGAGTTCTTGCTAAGAAAAAGTACAAATTCTGAATTTATTTATTTATTTAGAGATAAGAGTCTCGCTCTGTCCCCCTGGCAGGAGTGCAGTGGCGCGATCTTGGCTCACTGCAGCCTCTGCCTCCTGGGTTCAAGCGATTCTCCTGCCTCAGCCTCCCGAGTAGCTGGGATTACAGGCTGGGTAATTTTTGTATTGTTAGTGGAGACGAGGTTTCACCATGTTGGTCAGGCTGGTCTTGAACTCCTGACCTCAGGTGATCCACCTGCGTCGGCCTCCCAAGGTGTTGGGATTACAGGCATGAGTCACCGTGCCCAGCCGAATTATGAGTTTAGAATTAGGTACTGTGATGGTTAGTACTAGGTGTCCACTTGAATGGACTGAGGGATGCCTGGATGTCTGGGGAAGCATTGTTCCTGGATATGTCTGTGAAGGTGTTGCCAGAGGAGGTTGACATTTGAGTCCCTGGACTGGGAGAGGAAGACCCACCCTCAGTGTGGGTGGGCACCATCCAATCAACTGCCAGAGTGGCTGGAACAAAGCTGGCAGAAAAGGGGAAGAAACAACTTCCTGGGTCCTCTCCGGTGCTCTCTTTTCCTCTGCAGGATGCTTGCTTCCTCTCCTCCTGCCCTTGGACATCAGACTCCAGGTTCTTCAGCCTTTGGACTCTGGGACCTGCACCGGCAGCCTCCTGGAGGCTCTCGGGCCGTAGGCCTCAGCCTGAGGGCTGCACTGTCGGCTTTCCTGGTTTTGAAGCTTTCAAACTTGGACCGAGCCACGCTCCCGGCTTCTGTTTCTCCAGCTTGCAGACAGACAGTCATGGGACTTCGCTTTATAATCCTGTGAGCCAATTCTTCCTGATAAACTCCTTTATATATACACACATATATCCTATTGGTTCTGTCCCTGTGGAGAACCTAATACAGGTTTTGGTATCAGGAGTGGTTCTAGAGGAACATAATTTTAAGCATAAATTTCCTTTGTCGGTTTTGGGGTTTCTGGAGTTGGATATCTAATCTGATTAGACCCAAATGCTAAAGACTCTATTTCTAATAGTATGGACAGCACTAATAGTCCTTAGCTTGAACTGTTTAGAGTTACGCAAAATAAATGCATTTGATATTTCTGATTCCCTGTTCCTAAGAGGCAAGGAGTTTAGTGACTCTATATATGATACCTTTGAACATTTGTGGAGAACCAAGGAATATAATGAAGTTGGCTGGTTGCTCCTAAGTTCACTGGGCAAAGTGATGAACGAAAAGGATGAGCTGAGGGATTCTATTTCCTGGTTCTAGATACACATACATAGCCAAAAAGTTTCTCAGGGTGCCCTGGGTAAGAATCTTCTCTTCTGTGGACAAAGAGCTGAAATTGCTGAAAATCAGACACAAGCTCTTATGCAAGTGGCTGACCTGCAATGGAAGGTTCATGCTCAGCCTCACCAAGTGTCTACTGTCAAAGGGAGGGCTTTGATTGGGAAAGAATGGGACCCTGTAAGTTGGGATGGGAATATGGGAGACTCTGATGAAGCTAGGGACACCTAACTCCTAAATTCTAATGAGCCTTTTTTGCCAGAGGAAATGGCATCCCCACCCCCAGTAGTGGCAACATACTTTTACCCACGCACTCCAGTACCAGCCTTTCCATCTTTAAGATTAACCCTGCATTGCCCGGGGAAACAGGGATGTCCTCCCTTGAGGCAGCTGCCAGGAAAGACAATGCTGGTTCTCCTCAGGACCCATCCCCACCACCTGTCCTTGCCTCTGGACTCTAACTGGACTCTAGTTCCTACAGGCCCTTAGAGGTGAGGTTCAGGGTATGACTCATGAGAAGGCATGCTATGCTCCAAATACTAATCAGACTTTTTGGGGGCTACTGGATGCTGGCTCCAACTACTCGAGTTTTCTAATTTACATGAGCAGAAATCCAGGGAACAGGTATGGGAATGGATATTAAGAGTGTGGGATAATGCAGCCAATATCATACTGAATGGGCAAAAACTGGAAGCATTCCCTTTGAAAACTGGCACAAGACAGGGATGCCCTCTCTCACCACTCCTATTCAACATAGTGTTGGAAGTTCTGGCCATGGCACTCAGGCAGGAGAAAGCAATAAAGGGTATTCAATTAGGAAAAGAGGAAGTCAAATTGTCCCTGTTTCCAAATGACATGGTTGTATATTTAGAAAACCCAATCATCTCAGCCCAAAATCTCCTTAAGCTGATAAGCAACTTCAGCAAAGTCTCAGGATACAAAATCAATGTGCAAAAATCACAAGCATTCCTATACACCAATAACAGACAAACAGAGAGCCAAATCATGAGTGAACTCCCATTCACAATTACTTCAAAGGAATAAAATACCTAGGAATCCAACTTACAAGGGATGTGAAGGACCCTTCAAGGAGAATTACAAACCACTGCTGAACGAAATAAAAGAGGACACAAACAAATGGAAGAACATTCCATGCTCATGGATAGGAAGAATCAATATCGTGAAAATGGCCATACTGCCCAAGGTAATTTATAGATTCAATGCCATCCCCATCAAGCTACCCATGACTTTCTCCACAGAATTGGAAAAAACTACTTTAAAGTTCATATGGAACCAAAAAAGAGCCTGCATTGCCAAGACAATCCTAAGCAAAAAGAACAAAGCTGGAGGCATCATGCCACCTGACTTCAAACTATACTGCAAGACTACAGTAACCAAAACAGCATGGTACTGGTACCAAAACAGAGATATAGACCAATGGAACAGAACAGAGCCCTCAGAAATAATACCACACATCTACAACTATCTGATCTTTGACACACCTGACAAAAACAAGAAATGGAGAAAGGATTCCCTATTTAATAAATGATGCTGGGAAAACTGGCTAGCCATATGTAGAAAGCTGAAACTGGATCCCTTCCTTACACCTTATACAAAAATTAATTCAAGCTGGATTAAAGAATTAAATTTTAGACTTAAAACCATAAAAACCCTAGAAGAAAACCTAGGCAATACCATTCAGGACATAGGCATGGGCAAGGACTTCATGACTAAAACACCAAAAGCAACGGCAACAAAAGCCAAAATTGACAAATGGGATCGAATTAAACTAAAGAGCTTCTGCACAGCAAAAGAAACTACCATCAGAGTGAACAGGCAACCTACAGAATGGGAGAACATTTTTGCAATCTACCCATCTGACAAAGGGCTAATATCCAGAATCTACAAAGAACTTAAACAAATTTACAAGAAAAAATCAAACAACCCCATGGAAAAGTGGGCGAAGGACATGAACAGACACTTCTGAAAAGAAGACATTTATGCAGCCAACAGACACATGAAAAAATGCTCATCATCACTGGCCATCAGAGAAATGCAAGTCAAAACCACAATGAGATACCATCTCACACCAGTTAGAATGGTGATCATTAAAAAGTCAGGAAACAACAGGTGCTGGAGAGGATGTGGAGAAACAGGAACACTTTTACACTGTTGGTGGGACTATAAACTAGTTCAACCATTGTGGAAGACAGTGTGGCGATTCCTCAAGGATCTAGAACTAGAAATACCATTTAACCCAGCCATCCCATTACTGGGTATATACCCAAAGGATTATAAATCATGCTGCTATAAAGACACATGCACACGTATGTTTATTGCAGCACTATTCACAATAGCAAAGACTTGGAACCAACCCAAATGTCCATCAATGATAGACTGGATAAAGAAAATGTGGCACATATACACTATGGAATACTATGCAGCCATAAAAAATGATGAGTTCATGTCCTTTGTAGAGACATGGATGAAGCTGGAAACCATCATTCTGAGCAAACCATCACAAGGACAGAAAACCAAACACCATGTATTCTCACTCATAGGTGGGAATTGAACAATGAGAACACTTGGACACAGGATGGGGAACATCACACACCGGGGCCTGTCATGGGGTGAGGGGAGGCGGGAGGGATAGCATTAGGAGATATACCTAATGTAAATGATGAGTTAATGGGTGCAGCACACCAACATGACACATGTATGCATATGTAACAAACCTGCACGTTGTGCACATGTACCCTAGAACTTAAAGTATAAAAAAAAAAAGAGTGTGGGATAATGGAGGAAGGACCATAAAGTTGGATCAGGCTGAACTCATTCCTATGGGTCCACTAAACAGAGATTCTGCATTTAATGTTGCAGCTCAGGGAGTTAAGAAAGGGTTCTAATAGTTTATTTGCTTGGTTAGCTGAAACATGGATCGAAAGATGGCCCACTGTGAGTGAGCTGGAAATGCCTGATCTCCCTTGGTTTAATGTAGAGGAAGGATCCCAAGGCTTAGGGAGATTGGAATGTTAGAGTGGATTTGGATTTGTCAGTAAGGACCTACTCATCCCAACTGGGAGGGTCCAGAAGACACACCTTTCACCAGTTCCTTGTGAAATAGATCTGTGAAGGGAGCACCAGCATCCTTGAAGAGCTCTTTGATTGCTCTTCTCTGTATGTCAGATCTTACAGTGGGAACCACAGCCACTCAACTGGAAAACTTAAATGCAATGGGAATAATTGGATCCCGAGGTGGCAGAGGCCAAGTGGCAGCACTTAACCATCAAAGGCAAGGTGGGCATGGTTAGTAATGGACAGCAGAAGCAAAACAGCAATCAGAATAGTCTGAAACCTGTAGAGCTCTAGCATTGGCTAATTTATCATTGTATTCCTAGAAGTGAAATCGACAGGAAGCCTACTACATTCTTACTTGATCTGTATAAGCAGAAAACTTCCAGGTCAGGTGAACAAAAGTCCAATTTGAATTATAAAAACAGAGAATCATGGTCCTTCAATCAATTTCCAGACTCAAGCTAGTTTATAGACCCAGAACCCCTTGAATGAAAGGGAGGCCAGGTCCACTTGAGGAAGGACCCCACTATACTGCTGAAAATTTATACTGTTAATCTTTCTCCTAACCTTCCTCAAGGAAACCTCTGGCCTTTTAGCAGGGTAACTGTGCTCTGAAGAAATAAATAATCAGGGTTTTGGGGGGCTACTGGATACTGGTTCTGAACTGTCATTGATTTTAGGGGAGCCAAAATATCACTGTGGGGCTGGGCATGGTGGCTCACACTTGTAATCCCAGTACTTTGGGAGGCCAAGGTAGGCGGATCACTTGAGTTCAGGAGATCAAGACCTGCCTGAGCAAAATGGTGAAACCCCATCTCTACTAAAAACACAAAAAATTAGCTGGGCCTAGTGGCATGCACCTGTAGTTCCAGCTACTTGGGAGGGTGAGGCAGGAGAATCACTTGAACCCGGGAGGTGGAGGTTGCAGTCAGCTGAGATTGTACCACTGCACTCCAGCCTGGGCGACAAACAAGATTCCATCTCAAAAAAAAAAAAAAAAAAAATCATTGTGGCCCTCCAATTAGACTAGGGGCTTATAGGTGTCAGATAATTGATAGAGTTTTATCTCAGGTCTGACTTATAGCGAGTCCAGTGAGTCCCTGGATCCATCCTGTGGTCATTTCTCCAGTGCTAGAATGCGTAATTGGAAAAGATATTCTTAGTAGCTGGCAGAATTCCCAAATTGGTTCCCTGGCCTGTGGGATGAGGGCTATTACAGTGGGAAAGGCCAAATGGAAGCCATTAAGAATGCCTCTACCTAGGAAAATAGTTAATTAAGGACTTGAAACACGGAGGGTGGTGATTCCCACCACATTCCCATTCAGGTCTCCTATTTGGCCTGTGCAGAAGATGTGGATCTTGGAGAATGACAGTGGATTATCATTAGCTTAACCAAGTGGCGACTCCAATTGCAGCTGTTATAGTAAATGTGGTTTCATTGCTTGAGCAAATTAACACATCCTCTGGTGCCTGGTATGCAACTATTGATCTGGCAAATGCCCTTTTCTCCATTGCTGCCCATAAGGCCCACCAGAAGCAATTTGCCTTCACTGTCCTACCTCAGGGGTATATTGACATTCCAGCTGTATGTCATAATCTTGTTCACAGAGGCCTTGATTGCTTTTCCCTTCTATAAGATATCACACCAGTTCATTACATTGCTGACATTATGCTGATTGGACCTAGTGAGTGAGAAGTAGCAACCACTCTGGCCTTATTTGGTGAGACATTTGCATATCGGGGGTGAGAAATAAATCTGACTAAAATTCAGGGGCCTTCTGCCTCAGTGAAATTTCTAGGACTCCAGTGGTGTGGGGCCTGTTGAGATATTCCTTCTAAGGTGAAGGATAAATTGTTGCATCTCGCCTCTCCTACAACTATGAAAGAGGTGCAACACCTAGTGAGCTTATTTGTATTTTCAAGGCAACACATTCCTCATTTGGGCGTGTTACTCTGGCCCATTTATTGAGTGACACAAAAGGCTGCTAGTTTTGAGTGGAACTACTACCTAATGATAGGCCGATTACATTGAACTACTTCCATCGTGGAAGGGGCAGCGGTTTATCCTTGGGACAGACAGTTATTTCTGATATGGATTTGACTTTCCTGCATGCAATTCTTCTACCAAGACTACCATCTTTGGGCTCACAGAATGCCTTATCCACTGCCATGGTATTCCACACAGCATTGCTTCTGATGAAGGAACTCACTTCCCAGCCAAAGAATTGCAGCAGTGGGCTCATGCTCATGGAATTCACTGGTCTTAACCGTATTCCCTATCATCCTGAAGCAGCTGGCTTGATAGAATGGCGGAATGGCTTTTTGAAGTTGCAGTTACAATGCCAACTAGGTGACAATACTTTATAGGACTGAAGTCTTCTCCAGAAGGCTGTATATGCTCTGAATCAGCGTCTAGTATATGGTACTGTTTCTCCCATAGCCAGGATTCACAGATCCAGGAATCAAGGAGTGGAAGTGGAAGTGGCACCACTCACCATCACCCCTAGTGACCCACTAGCAAAATGTTTGCTTCTTGTTCCAGTGACATTATGTTCTGCTGCCTAGAGTTCTTAGTTCCAGAGGGAGAAATGCTGCCACCAGGAGACATAATACAAAAGTGGCTTGAGGAGCTACTTTAGGCTCCTCAAGCTTCGGAGTCAACAGGTTAGGAAGTGAGTTACAGTGTTGCCTGGGGCGATTTACCCAGACTGTCAAGATGAAATCAGACTACTACTCCACAATGGAGGAAAGGAAGAATGTCTGCAGTTAAGGAGATCCCTTAGGGTGTCTCTTAGTATCACCCTGCCCTGTAATTAAGGTCAATGGGAAACTACAGCAACTCAATCCAGGCAGGACTACAAATGGCCTAGACTTCAGAAATGAAGGTTTGGGTCACGCCACTAGGTAAAAAAGCCACAACCAGCTGAGGTGCTTCCAGATAACAAAGGGAATACAGAATGGGTAGTAGAAGAAGGTAGTTATGGTTAGGGACAAGCTGCCCCAGGGACCACTGCCCCCCCCCCACCCCGCCCTGCAATGCAGCTGACCCTTACCCTGAATACTCTGCAGCTGCATTCCTAAACCCTTATCTAGGCGCCACAGCAAGGTCACCAGACTTGCTGAGCAAACCCTGATTATAGCCCCCCCGGCGGCACTGGAGAGGTCAGGAGAAACCTAGGTTACACCCTCTTGTAAATTCCTATTTTCACAAGATAATACATTGTAAGCCGGTCAAGAGATGATATGTGGTAAAGTTAACTGAGAAACAATCCCAGAGTCTCTCTCCCCCATAGAAACCCCTCATTTTGTAAGCTCAGGGCTGCCTCCTGACTGTGGTGGAACAGCCCGGCAGGTTAATAAACTTCCTTGCCTGACCTTGGGTCTCTCTCTCTCTCTCTCTCTCTCTCTCTCGTCCTTTCTTTCAGCTAACTTTACAGTTATCAATACCAGCTGCCACTACATGACCCATTTCAGAAACGAGGACTGTAATTGTCATAAGTATTCTCTCCTTATTTTGTTAATAATACATTTGTGCATATATACACTTGTATTAAGCAGATATCTTTATGTCTTTTCTTGTTCCTTTATGATGTAACATAAGATTTACTGACGTCACATCAGCATTTAAGTGTTGTTAATTTTATGTAATAGTATTTAAGTTAAGGATTAATGCATTTTCAATTGTACAAAGGATAGTTACATTATGTTGGGTGGAATTATGACCTTGTTATTGTCTTTATTTGGAGATAAGTATGATTTAAGAAGGTGTGTGTGAGTGCCAAGTTGACAAGGGGTGGACTTGTTATGGTTAATAGAGATGTCAACCTGATTGAATTGAGGGATGCCTACATGACTGGGGAAGCATTGTTTCTGGTTGTGTCTGTGAGGGTGTTGCCAGAGGAGATTGACATTTCAGTTGTTGGACTGGGACTCAGTGTGGGTGGGCACCATCCAATCAGCTGCCAACAGAGGCTGGAACGAAGCAGGCAGAAGAAGGGGGACAAAGCAGCTTGCTGAGTCTCCTTGCTCTCTCTCTTCATGTGCTGGATGCTTGCTTACTCTCCTCCTATCCTTGGACATCAGACTCCAGGTTCTTCAGCCTTTGAAGTCTGGGAACCCCACCAGTGGCTCCTGGGGGCTCTTGGGCCTTCAGCCTCAGACTAAGGGCTGCATTATTGGCTTCCCTGCTTTTGAGGCTTTTGGACTTGGACTGAGCCACACTCCCAGCTTCTGTCTTTTTCCAGCTTGCAGATGGCTTATTGTGGGACCTCCCCTTGCTATCATGTGAGCCAATTCTCCCTGATAAACTCGCTTTTATATATACATATATCCTATTGGCTCTATCCCTCTGGAGAACTCCTAATACAGGTTCAGAATTGAATGTGAATTTAGATTGAGAAAATAAATCACAACAATTTATTGGATTCTTGGAAATTCTGGTCCCTTTCTTCTGATCTCTCTTTAGGCAAATTATCACACATGCTTACACAGAATACCTCCAGATTGCAGCCTGGCTCCCCTGACCCCATCTAGAATTCTCCACAACCCCAACAGCTGCCCAGGCTCAGGGAAGCCTTGAAGCTCTGACCTCACTGCCTTTGACATCCCCTCTCTTTCTGCCTCCTTACTACTCTTGTTTGTACCATGCCGGTGCCCACTGTACAGCTTTTCCACTTGCTCCTTCCTGTGCTTGAAATGTTCCATCCCCAGCTGTCCACAGAGCTCACCTTCTCATCTTCAGGTGTCTGCTCAAATGTCACCTCATCAAAGCAACCTACCCTGTTCTCTCTGTAAAAAACAGCAACCCCCTTCTGCACTTTCTATTCTCTTTACCGTGCTTTAATTACTCTCATAACACTACCAGCTGACATATTCTGTGTTTGCACATTTGTTTGTTAATTGCCAGTCTCCCTCCTTTAGAATGGAAATTCAGGAGGATAGGGACCGTTTTGTCTCCTGTAAGTATACCTGGCACCTAAAACTAGGCCTGGCCCTTGATAAGACCCTTAAAAACTATTGGTTGAATGAATGAATATAAGTTGAATAACAAGGAAGCCTTATTATTTTTCAATATGGAATCAACTTTTTAAGGAAATAATTCACTCCACATTCCCAGCCCATATCCTCAATTATCAGTTATCTCAGTTACCTACTGGTGTGTGACAGCTACTATTTTGGCTACCTGGCATGCTTCCACATCATTCTTACCCTAATCCCACACTCCACTTATCCCCAGGGATAAGCACACACTCTAGGTATGGCCAAGTGGTGTGCTCCAGATGATTGGTCAGAAATGAGCTCACCACCTAAGCTTGGCCAATCCATGACTTCCTCAAGATCATTCTCACTGGAGTTAGGGAAGAGGAAGTAGCCCCTTGACATGTGTCACATTATTGAGCTAGAAGGCTGTGAATTAAGGGCTCTGAGGGATGTGTTTTTCCCTAGCAGAGAAAGAGATGGCTTGAAAGTCCCAGCAGCATGGAGCCCTGGGTCCAGTTTCTGGAGCTCCTCTGCTTCCTGCAGCTCTTCCTGCAGTTCCAGGATGCTGGAACCTAGGAGTTTCCCAGCATCCTTCCAACTTCCTTTTCTGCTTTAACAAATACCAGCTGAGCTCCTGTTACTCACGATTAAAACTCCTCACTAATATGCACCGGGCACCAGGCTGTTCACTGAGGATGTAGTGATGACCTGGACACTATCCTTGCCCTCAAGGAACTTAACAACCTTCAGGGAGAAAGCAGAAGGGAAGATGGTAATGGCAATGCAGTCTGAACACATGTATTGGACACGGGACTTGCCGGAATTCAGAGATCTGACATGTGTCATGACACTGATCAGCTGCTTTAAGTTCTTGTGATAATTCTAGGTTCAAAGCAACCTAAAGATCTAAAATAATATTGTTGGTCATCAAATCAATATATATATTAACTGAGCACCTACTGTATGCAAGGGTTACCATAAGTGCTATGATACAGACCTGTAGAACATTCTAACTGGGGTAGGTTGCCCTTCTAAAAAATAATAAATACTTGGTAAGTATGAAATGAAGTCATAGGACATTCTATTTCTTCCTATCTGTGTCTTTCTTTTTTTAATTCTTTTTTTTTTTTTTGAGATGGGGTCTTGCTCTATCACCCCAGCTGGTGTGCAGAGGCATGGTCATAGCACATTGCAGCCTCCAACTCCTGGACTCAAGCGATCCTCCTGCCTCAGCCTCTCAAGTAGCTGAGACTACAGGTGTGCACCACCATGCCCAGCTAATTTTTTTAAGTAGTGATGAGGTCTTGCTATGTTGCCCAGGCTGGTCTTGAAATCCTGGGCTCCAGCCATCCTCCCACCTCAGCCTCCCAAAATGCTGGGATTACAGACATGAGTGAGTCACTGTGCCTGGCCCTATCTGTGGCTTTCTAAAGGAGCAGTTTAGCATATGGTTGGGAGTGTGAGCTTTGGAATCCCAATTGTGTTACTAGCCAGGTGATCTTGGGCAAAGTCACTTTATCTCTGTGAGACTCAGTGTCTTCCTGTAGACTGCATAATATAACTATTTATTTTACAGGGTTGTTAGGAAGATTAAATGAGTCCATTTGAGTAAAGCAGTTAGAATAGTGCCCAACACATAGTAAATCCTCAATAAATGTTAGCTAACAACACTATGTCTAAATCATATAAATTATAAATTCCTCAAAAGCAGGAGCCTTGCATTATTTGTAGCTCTGCTAACACGTACAGACCACTCAAGATTTTTCTAGTTGCTCAGCTCAGCAGTATTAATATATTAGCAGATGTAGCATTGTCTTGCTTGCTGGTTTCTCCATCTGCTCTAAATTTAGTACTAAATAAAGATAGGTGTGGGGGTGGAGGAGGTTTTAAAGATCTCTGGTCCAAATCCATTAGGTTTTTTGTTGTGTTTGAAAGCTGTAATCCAGAGAGAGTTTGGAAGCATATGCTAAAGACCATTTTTAGGCATGTTTTGCAGAAATGTATAGCATCTATTTACATTATTATGTGTTTCCATACTTTGACTGTCACCCCTTTGCATATAGTAGTATCCTAACTGATGTTCCAAATTTGCTACTATGCTATACATGGGCTTGCATAATTCCTAATTCATAACATATGGATATTAAATAAATTAGCTTATGAGAAGCAATTCACTTTTTTCCATCTTGGTAAGTAGAATAGTCACAATCCAATAAAGATAAATAAAGATGTCTAGGACTAAGGCATCATAATTACACCTTATATTTGTATAGTGCAAAATAACACCTTACATTTGTATACGTTATTTAATTCTTACAACTACTCAGTGAAGTAAGCAGGGAAGTATCATGAATTCCATTTTATAGATGAAGATATTAGAACCTAGAGGTTTTAACTGACTTGCCTAAGTTTACTACATGGTAACAAATGGCAGAGCCAAGATCATACTTGGGTTTCTTGACTGCTAGCCCAGTGCCCTTTTTACTTTACTGGTAGAGGAAAGTGTTAGGAATTTTTATTTTCTTCCACCAATATTTACAGCCTGACTCTACAAAGAACCTTACCAATGGTGGTCTGTTGTGAGCCTTCAGCAAGGTATGGGTCTCATATGCTTAATCCCAATTTGTAAATGTTATAGAGCCACCCCCCTGGCAAGGAGGATTTATATCAGGCAAATGTTGCAGATAACGGTATTTAGCTGCATCTGCTACAGCTGATAAACTTTGGAATTGAAAGACAAGAAAGAATCATCAATGAAGTAACTCAAATAATGGGAGAGAATCTCCCAGTCAACACTCAATATCCTTGCTCCTTAAATTTCAAGCTAAAGATGCCTATAAAACTCCATATAATATAACCACAGAAGATATTTTGTAGGTAGTACTTTGCACAAAAGCAATCATAGGAGTTTTACAGTTTGTTTTTATTGGAAGAGAGCCACTGCTCCAGAATTTCTTATCATTGAATAGATGGGAGGGAGCGGGAGTTAGAAGCAGAAAAGAGAATCAGCCTGAACATACAGATGCTGGGGACTATGCATTTGGGGCAGAAAATGTTTATACTGTAAGGAGTTAGTGTGAGTGGTGGAGACAGAGTGACTAAAATTTTTACACAATTACTATATAAATTCTTTTTTTTAGTATATACATTCTGATCAGACTAGTGTAAACTGGCGTAGACAAATATGAAGCAGTTGATGTTGGACATAGAAATGGGAGAGAAGAAAGCCAGACAATGTAAAAAATTTATTCCCCTCCCACTCCAGATAACACCCCAGTGTGAGAGTTAGGAGTCCATATATTTCAAGAGACTGAAAACCAATTCAATGAGCTTGAAAAATAATAAGATGTATTGATTCTCATAGGTCAAAAAAACAGGGATGGTACCAGCATCAAATGCAATTGGATCTGAGGCTCAAAGGAGAGTAGGGTTTTCCCTCTCTCTCCTTCTGGATTTCTACTCCGCTTTCTTGTTTATTATCTTCTTTCCTACTGCAAATGACCTTCCTCGATGTAGTCAAGAGAAGTTGACTGCCAGCAGTGGCAGGCCAATACTCCATGCTGGGGTACCACTGTTAAACCAAATCCCAGCACAAAGAAAGAACATGTTTCTCTGATGGCTTCCATGTATGATGTCTTAGAGAAGGATTGTGATTGGTCAGTGTGGGCCACATGTCTGCCCGTGAACCAGTCTCAAGCTCTAGGGCAATGGAGTGCCAGGACTGGCCAATCCTTGGTTATGTCTCCACACTTGTAGCCAAAGCAGATGAAGTCCGTCACCAGAAAAGTGGTAAAGAATTTGGCTGAGCTATCCCAGTTCACTATAGCAACAGTTCCCAAATTGACCTGAAGATAAACATCCCCTGGACCCTTGTTAAAAAACAGATTATTTGGCTCCCAGCTTAGACCTCCATAATAAGAATTTATATAGGAGAAGGATGGTAATTTGTATATTTAGCAAGTACCCCAGGTGTATTAGTTTCCTATTGCCACTGTAACAAATTACCACAAATTTAGTGGCTTAAAACAACATGGATTTATTATTGTCCTGGAGGTCAGAAACCCAAAATTGGTTTCACTAGGCTAAAGTCAAGGTGTTGACAGGAGGTTTCTTCTGGAGGCTCTGAGGGGAGAATCCATTTCTTTGCCTTTTTCAGCTTCTGGTGGCTGGCTGTGTCCTGTTCCACCATCTTTGAAGAGCATCACTCCAGTTACTGCTTCTATAATCACATCACCTTCTCCTCAAACTTTGACTCCTTCTGTGCTCTTTTTATAAGAACCACTGGACATTGGGTCCACTTGGATAATCCAGCATTATCTCCAAGTTCAAGATCCTAACTCAGTCACATCTGCAAACTCCCTTTTGCCATATGCTATATGGTTTGGACGTGTCCCTCAAATTTCGTGTGTTGAAAACTAAATCCCCAAATTCATATCTTGATGCTATTTGGAGGCAGAGATTTGGGGAGGTAATTAGTACTAGATGACGTCATCAGGATGGGGCTCCTATGATGGGACTGGTGGCTTTATAAGAGGAAGAGAGACTTGAGTTTGCATGCCTGTGGTCTTTTGCCATGTGATGCCCTTCACCATGAAAACCCTCATCAGAAGTTGAGCAGATGCCAGTGCCGTGCTCTTGGACTTTCCAGACTCCAGAAGTGTGAGAAATAAATTTCTTTTATTTATAAATTACCCAGCCTCAGGTATTCTGTTATAGCAACAGAAAACAGTCAAAAACACTATTCAAGGTAACATTCACATGTTCCAAGGTTTAGGACATGGACATAGTGGGGCCATTATTTAGCCTACTGCACCAGGTAATTATTTTTTTTGAGACAGAGTTTTGCTCTTGTTGCCCAGGCTGGAGTGCAGTGGCGCAATCTTGGCTCACCACAACCTCTGCCTCCTGGGTTCAAGTGATTCTCCTGCCTCAGCCTTCCGAGTAGCTGGGATTACAGGCATGTGCCACTATGCCTGGCTAATTTTGTATTTTTAGTAGAGATGGGGTTTCTCCATGTTGGTCAGGCTGGTCTCGAACTCCCGACCTCAGGTGATCCACCCGCCTCGGCCTCCCAAAGTGCTGGGATTACAGGTGTTAGCCACTGCGCCCGGCCTGCACCAGGTAATTATTATCAGGTAAATTTGAGAAACACTGATAAAGGAGTTAAAAAGAAATTACTTAGGCAGATTGTGAAGGTAAGGAAGTCCTTCATAAGGTTTTTCTTTTAATGAAAAGCAGCCCCCAAATCATTTCTTTTCTAACAAAGAGCAGCCTGTAAAATCAAGCTGCAGGCATAGACAAGCAAGCTGGAAGCTTGCATGGGTGAATGCTGGCAGTTGTGCCAATAGGAAAAGGCTACCTGGGACTAGGCATGATTAAAATGGTAGCTCCATATTTCCTTCTCTTTGCTAGCCATGTGTACAGTAAGAAGCAGACAAGATGGCACTGGCCAAGTGGAAAGCCCATTTGCATAATAAGATTGGGGTGGGGCAACCAGCCGTATCCTTGTGCCATGTGAACATCACACCCGGTCGAACCAATCTGTGGGCCCTTCATAAATCAGACACCACCTCCTCAAGCCTGCCTATAAAATCTGCTGCAGTCTGCTGCAGGCCAGCTTTTCCCCTTCAGACAATGCCTCTCTCTCTCACAAAAGAGAGCTGCTCTCCTTTCTCTTTCTTTTGGCTATTAAACCTCTGCTTCCAAATTCACTCCTTGTGTGTCCGTGTCCTTAATCTTCTCAGCACGAGACAATGAACCCCAGGTGTTTACCCCAGACAGTGATGCTGCTTCAGCACCACAGGAATGGTTAGTTAACACCACAAGTGCAACATAAATATTCCAAACTATAAATATTATATAAGCATAACTAATCACTTAACTGTATATAATATATAGATGCCCCAATTGGGTGGCCCAACCACCATGTTTTTGAATGTGTCAGTAACTCATTTCATTTTTATTGTTGAGTAGTGTTTCATTGCTATGGTTTTGAATGTCCCCCCAAAACTCATGTTGAAATTTAATTGTCATTGTGATGGCATTAAGAGGTAAGGTTATGATGAAGCACAAAGGCCATCACCAGATGCTGCTGCTATACTCTTAGTCTCCCCAGCATCCAGAACCGTGAACCAAATAAATTTCTATTGTTTATAAAGTGCCCAGTCTCAGGTATTCCGCTATAGCAACGCAGAATGGACTAAAACATCCACTGAATGAATTTACCACAATCTGTTCATCCATTCACCTATGAATGGACATTCGGATTGTTTCCAGTTTTTTCCGGGCCAGGTGTGGTGGCTCACACCTGTAATCCCAGCACTGTGGGAGGCTGAGGCAGATGGATCACTTGAGGTCAGGAGTTTGAGACCAGCCTGGACAACATGGCAAAACCTCATCTCTACTAAAAATACAAAAAATTAGCTGGATGTGCTCACTTGAACCCAGGAGGCAGAGGCTGCAATAAGCCAAGATCGTGCCACTGTACTCCAGCCTGGGTGATAGAGCGAGACTCTGTCTCACAAAAAAAAAAAAAAAAAGAATATTTATGGAGCCTCTTCCACATGTATTTTCTCTCCCATCTCACCTCCTACTTCACTCCTCTCTTATCCTGCCCTAACTGTGTTGACCTTACTTCTGTCATGTGAATACACTGAGCTTACTTCTGCTTCAGGATCTTAACATCAGCTCTCTCCAGATTTTTGCATAGCTCTCTCCATCATTCAGGTCCCTACTCAAATGTCACCCTCTCAGAGAACCTCTCCTGATTGCCCTAAAATAGTACTCCACCTCCTCCCCCAATCTAATCATTCTCTATGGTCTTTTTTAAAATAAAATTGCAATTATCACTTTAATATTATATTGTTTGGCCACATGTTCATCATATGTATCACCCACTAGAATGTAAGTTTGTTTTTTTTTTCATTTCTAACTTTTAAGTTCCTGGGTACACGCGCAGCATGTGGAGGTTTGTTACATAGGTAAACATGTGCCATGGTGATTTGCTGCACAGATCATCCCGTTGCCCAGGTATTAAGCCCAGCATCCATTAGCTATTCTTCCTGATCCTCTCCCTCCTCTCATCCCATCTCATCTGACAGGCCCCAGTGCGTGTGGTTCCATGTATCCATGTGTTCTCATCATTTATCTCCCACTTATAAGTGAGAACATGCAGTATTTAATTTTCTGTTCCTGCATCTGTTTGCTAAGGATAATGGCCTCCAGTTCCATCCACGTCCCTGCAAAGGACATTATCTTGTTCATTCTTACGACAGCATAGAATTCCATGGTGTATATATACCACATTTGCTTTATCCAGTCTATTACTGATGGGCATTTAGGTTGATTCCATGTCTTTGCTATTGTGAATAATGCAGCAACAAACATATGCATGTATGTGTCTTTATAAAGAATGTATTTAATAAGTTCGGGCACAGTGGCTCACGCCTGTAATCCCAGCACTTTGGGAGGCCAAGGTGGGTGGATCATGAGGTCAGGAGATTGAGACCATCCTGGCCAACATGGTGAAACCCCGTCTCTACTAAAAATACAAAAATTAGCTGGGCGTTGTGGCACGTGCCTGTAATCCCAGCTACTTGGGAGGCTGAAGCAGGAGAATCGCTTGAACTAGGGAGTCAGAGGTTGCAGTGAGCTGAGATCGCGCCACTGCAGTCCACCCTTGTGACAGAGCAAGACTTTGTCTCAAAAAAAAAAAAAAAAAAAAAAGAATGTATTTAATAAGTTCTTTAAGGACCAGGAAATTTGTCTCACACTGTATCTCCATCTAGAGCAGTGCCTGGCAAAGAGTAGAAATTCAATAAATTTTTGTTGGATGAGAATTTTCATTTAAATCTTAGGAAAAGAAAAATTTGAACAAGTGTTATACCTACTTTTATAGCCGAAGCAACTAAAGGTGAGACAGGTTCAGTAACCTGCCAGGAGGGCACAGAGATAGAGCCAGGATTTGAATGCTTGTCCATTTGACTTCAAACCTCATCCATTGTCTTAGCCTCTATCTACCGTCTCATAATGAAGTGGAATGTATACACACAAGACTACAAAATCAAGTGCCAGTGGAGTGGCTTGAGGTTGTTTGGATGAGATCAACGGAGGAGATGGAGTCATCAGTAGGAGGGGAGTTGGCCTCATGCATGAGATTTGTAAAGATGGAGGCAGGAGACAGGGCAAACCTTGGGCCTGGGTCTGCGATTGTCCACCGTGGCTTTGTCCTTGGCTGAAGAAGCCAGTTCCCATCTTCTCCTGGGAGAGCAGTGAGGATGGAGGGCCAGCTGTAGGGTCAGGACTGTGTAAGCCGCATTCCTGGGCCTTTGTTTCAAACCTACCAACAAAGAACACTCTCTGGGGAGCTTTTGTGGACTGTGGTTAGGCCTGCAGTCAGGACCCGCATTCTAACTAACCAGTGTAGCCTCTGGCAAAGTGCAGAGCCACTTTGCAACTCCCTGGCAATGGAGATGATCTGTGTACTGGGGAAGGCAGCTGGGCCCAGAGGGGCTTTTGAACCACAGCATTTTTCTTAAAGATGGGGGATGTTATTGTTGAACCAGGTAGCAGGTGACCTGGGAACCAGCCTCCCTGAAAAGGAGGAGGGAGGGAAACACCTATGCCCAGGGTTATGTGGTGCTATTTCCTTCCTGATTAAAGATGTAGATGCCTTGGTACCCGAGTCCTGGAGGAGGCTCCCTCAACCTGAGAAAGCACTGTGCTGCAGCTCATCCTGGGAGCCGGCTCCCCTGGGTGGTACAGCACAGAGGGAAGGAAGGGGGCCGCAGTTCAAGGGCAGCAGCTGGGAGAAGCATGTCAGAAGTGCCAGGGAAGCAAAAGTCGGCTAGGGAAAGGAAAGGGGAGGAAGGAAAAGCAGAGAGGCAGCAGCAGCTCTGGGAGAAAGGGACAGCAGACATTAGAGGGGCGAGTGTTCTGGGAGCCTCAGAGCAGTGATGGATTTTCCATCTTTCCTTGGAGGAGGGGCTGGGTCTTGGAATCCCCTCCCTTCTCTGCCCCTTACACACAGTTTGTCCTGAGGAGCAGACATGAGGTCTGTGCTCACCCAAGCGCTCACAGTCTCCTTCTCTCTTCAATACCCATCTGATGGGCCTAATTCTTACCTCAAAAAGGTAACTCTTGATTATTCTTAAAAGTTTAAAAAAAATAGTAACTGTGATTCTGGTCTAAGCTAAAATTATTTTTCCTCAAGGTTGTCTCCCAAGAAAAATGCTTAAAGAGGCCGGGCACGGTGGCTCATGCCTGTAATCCCAGCACTTTGGGAGGCTGAGGTGGGCGGATCACCTGAGGTCAGGAGTTCAAGACCAGCCTGGCCAACACCACCGTGTTTCACCAACCCCATCTCTGCTAAAAAATACAAAAATTAGCCAGGTGTGGTGGTGAGCACCTGTAATCCCAAGTACCCAAGAGGCTGAGGGAGGAGAATTGCTTGAACTTGGGAGGCGGAGGTTGCAATGAGCCGAGACCATGTCATTGCACTCCAGCCTGAGTGACAGAGTGAGACTCCCTCTCAAAAAATAAATAAATAAATAAATAAATAAGAAAAATGCTTAAAGAATATGGAAATAATTTGGTGGTGTTTAGGTAGATTGTTTTCCTCCTCAGAGTTGAAAGTAACACAGATATTCATTAACTTTTGTCACTGAAATGACACCATAGCACTGTAGCCCAGGCTGGAGTGCAATGGTGCAATCTCAGCTCAGTGCAACCTCCACCTCCCTGGGTCGAGCGCTTCTCCTGCCTCCGCCTTCTGAGTAGCTGAGATTACAGGCACATACCACCATGCCTGGCTAATTTTTGTATTTTAGCAGAGACGAGGTTTTGCCATGTTGGCCAGGCCAGTCTCAAACTCTTGACCTCAAATGGTTTGCCTCGGCCTCCCAAAGTACTGGGATTACAGGCGTGAGCCACCGTGCGTGGCAGGTTTGTTTTGGATGAACTTGTCATTTCCAGCACTCCCTGCTTGTGATGTTCTCTCTTGTACCTGTGACACTGAGGAAAACCGTTAGATGCCAAGTTCACCTGAGGGACTAAAATCTGTCTAGATGTAAGTCTGATCTGGCGTCTACTGGGGGAAGGGAAAGACTGGATAAACCGTGTTTCAGTTCATATCCATTGCCATTCAATTCTGCATTCTAAGATATGGCAACCAGTAGGCTCACTCTACATGTTTATTCAACGGAAATGATGTCCGAAAATTTAACTTTCATCACAAAGCATTTTAGGTGGGTAGAATCATGACTGTGAACTGTCTCCTAAATAATTTAGTGTTCCATCATTCCCCTCCCCAGTACATTTTAGATTTAGGTCCTACACAGTTCTAGACCCTGGATTCTAGGGCTTTGCCTCTGGAACCAGCGGTATTGGCCTCACTTGAGAGCTTATTAGAAATGAAGAGTCTCCAGCCCACCCTCAAATCCAAGGAATCAGGATTTACTTTTTAACATGCTCCCCAAGTGATCTGTGTGCATGTTAAAGTAGGAGAAATGCTGCTCTGAAGCATCTGATCAGCAGGCCCTCCCAGGCCCTGGCTTCAGGGTAGAGCTATTTGGGTTGCAGATAGCACCATGCCACACTCTGTGGGCAGAGAGTTCAAATTCCAGCTCTGCTGTGAACCTCATCACAGGGACAAGTGACCTAAAATTAAAAAAAAAAAAAAAAATCAAACTCACAGAAAAGTCGCAAGAATAGTACAAAGGGCCGGGCATGGTGGCTCATGCCTGTAATCCCAACACTTTGGGAGGCCGAGATGGGTGGATCACGAGGTCAGGAGTTCAAGACCAGCCTGGCCAACATGATGAAACCCTGTCTCTACTCAAAATAAAAAAATTAGCTGGGCGTGGTGGCACACACCTGTAATCCCAGCTACTTGGGAGACTGAGGCAGGACAATGGCTTGAACCCGGGAGGCGGAGGTTGTGGTGAGCCGAGATCGTGCCACTGCACTCCAGCCTGGGTGATAGACCGAGACTCCATCTCAAAAAAAAAAAAAAAAAAAAAAAAGAATAGTACAAAGAACTTCTGTAAATACTTTACCTAGACTCACCAACTATTAACATTTTGCAGTGTATACTTTATCATTTTTTTCTCTCTACCTGTGTATGATGATTATTCCTGAATTCTTGGAGAGTTAATTGCATATACTGGCATGTCTTTACCCTCAATACTTCAGTGTGTAGCTCTGAAAACAAGGACATTTTCCTACATAACGACAACACCAGGGCTAGAACTAGATGGAGGCTAACAAGGCCTGAGCGTGAGTGGCCCTTCAAGAGGGCTTCCTTCAACTTTGTACCCTAGGAGCCTCTGTTGTCTCGCCCTAGTTCTGGCCTGCATGCTACAGTTATCAAAATCAGGAAACCTTACTATTATCTAATCTATAGTCTATTATATCTAATCTATAATCTATTATATACCTATAGTCTAATCTATAAGCTATTTTCCAATCATGTCTATTGTCCCAATAAGGTCCTTCGTAGCAAAAATTTTCCCCAGATTCAATTCAGGATCATGTATGACATTTACTTGTCCTGTGTATTTAGTCTCCTTTAATCTGGAACAGTTTTTCAGGCTTTGTCTTTTATGATATTGACATTTTTGAAAATTATAGACTAGTTATGTTACAGAATGTCCCTCAATATGGGGACAAGTAACTTTTTAATCTCTTAACGGTTCAGTTTCATCACTTGTAAATTGGGAATAGTCCCTCCTTCATGTTGAATCAAATAGATGAAGACACGTAATGGGCTTGACACATGGCAGGCGCAGGTGGATTAAACAAGAAGCTGCCACTGATCGGGCACTTGTCAGCGCCATGCCAAGTGCTTCAAGTGCATTGTCTCATTTCGTTTTTACTGCAGCTCTGTGAGATGGGCTGTATTTTTACCCCTACTTCACAGAAGAAGAATCTGAGACTTAGAATCATTTGTCCAAGGTCTCATAGCTAGTAAGGAGTGACATGGGGACTTGAATCAAGTCAGTGAGACTGCAAAGATTATTCGCTTAGTAACATGCTTGTGGTGCTTGCTAAAATCTAGCTTTTTAAACATAAAATTTTCCTACAGTTCACCATTTTAACCATTTCAAAGTGTACATTCAGTGTCTCTTAGTATATTTACAATGTTGTACAACTCTCAGCACTATCCGATTCCACAACATTTCCATCAACTCATGAAGAAACCCTATACCTCCCAATTCCCCTGACAACCACCGATCTGTTAATCTACCTCTGTTTCTGTGGCTTTGCATATACATAAAATGAAATACTACTAAGCAATAAAAAGGAACTAACTACTGATACACAGTAACATTCTGGATCTCAAAAACAACATACTGAGTGAAAGAACCCAAATACAAAAGACTGCACATGGAAATATTCCATTTATGTGAAATTCTAGAAAAAACGCCTTAGGAACAGACAGCATGGCAGTGGTTGCCTGGGGACAGGAACATATGGTTGGGAGGTGGCACTGACTGCAAAGGGGCATAAGGGAACTTTTTGGAGGGATAGAGGTGTTCTAATACTTGATTGGTAGTGGTGGTTACACATTGCATATATTTGCCCAAATGCATCAAATTGTCCACTGCGTCGAGTTTATAATATGTAAATTATACCTCAATAAGATTTTAAAAAAAGAAGAAAAAAACCCAAACATATCTGGTCCTGAATGGAGTTCAATTCATCAGCACAGCTACCTTCGTTGTCTGGCCCCAGATCCATCTTCCCAGCCTCATCTCTCGCTTTTCTGACACTTGCCATGGGCAAGCCCAGTGTTGGGCACTCAGAGAATGTGGGGGAAGGAGAACCTCTATCTTCAGGGAACTCACAGCCTAGTCTGGGAGCAGAAAGAAACGGCAGCCAACTCTGACACAGCAGGGCACCATTCCTAGAGGACCACTGAGTCCTAAAGGACAGGAACAAGAATATTCCAGACACAGCCTGGATTCCAGTCATTTTGAATCTCAAGTTTGAATCCAGTTTCAATCTAATATTTTGAATAGGTAATACATTTCTATGGCTGTATACTTTAAGCCAAAGAGATGACAGAGTTTATTTTATTGCTTTTAGGAATGTGGGAATCACTTGTAATATTTAGGTTAATTGATGTCAAGTAATTTTCAGGAGCAACTGGAATTATTTTAAAAATCACTGGATTAAACTGGGTGCAGTGGTGCATGTCTGTAGTCCCCAGCTACTCAGAAGGCTGAGGCAGGAGGATCACTTGAACGCAGGAGTCTGAGTCCAGCCAAGGCAACACAGAAAGACCCCATCTCTAAAAAACCAAACCAAACCAAACCCAAAACATTGGGTTGACACTAAAATATCATGATGCTAACTTGTGCCAGGAGGTCCTTTGCTTGAGGGAAGAGCACTCTGTCTCCATCCCTAGGATGAAAAGATTAAACTTCTATATTCTCCTCACCCTTAGAAAGCTCCTATTCATAGGAGGTAAAACCATTAAATAAAACAAAAGGAAAATAAACCTTTCAAGTCTTTGCCTGCGCCTATCAGAGATCTATGTGGAACTGGCAGTAGCTTGGCTCCCTTTGAGTGCTTTGGAACTATGGTCTTCAAGATTTCTTGCTTGCTTTTCTCCTAAAAGAAATGTGAAAAACTGTGTTTTTTTCTTCCTTCCTTCCTTCCTTTCCTTTTTCTTTCTTTCTCTCTCCTTCCTTCCGTCCTTTTTTTTAAAATAAGAGATAGGGTCTCATTCTGTCACTTAGGCTAGAGTGCAGTGGCATGATCACGGCCCACTGCAGCCTCAAACTCCTGGGCTCAAGCAATCCTCTCACCTCAGCCTCCTGAGTGGCTGGGATTACAGGCATGAGCCATCACGCCTGGCTAAAACTGTTTCTTCTTATACTTTTAAAGGTCATATCTAAAATGTTTCATCACAAGTTTAAATAATAGTAAGGTTTGTTATTTCTGGCGTAAGTATTGGCATTTTAAAATAAGATTGTTACATCATTCTTTAAACGTATCCAAGGAAATTTAAAGATCATAATGCATCTATCAACCATTTAAAAAATACATGAACAAGCTTTTCTTTAAAATAAATTTTACATCACTCTTTTTTTTTCTTATCTTGTATTTCCATTCCACTTACCCCTCAATATTTTAATATAATATTTTAAGCTGGAGAGTCTTTTATTGATCAACCTATCATATTTCCCTACAAAAAAAATTTTTTAAAAAAATTCTTGACTGAGTCTGATAAGCTTAAAAAGCTCATTTTGATTGTATAATTTTAATATCTAATTGATCTAAACAACATAAAATATTACATATTTTGGTATCTATTAAAATTAAAGGATATTTTTGCTGAATGAAATAGAATTGGGTCAAACCTAATCCTAGTTTTCACTTCTATGGATAGAAGCACAAACACCTTGTTCATTCATTCAACAAATATTTATTGAGCACCTCCTACGTGTCAATAGCTACTCTAGGCACTTGGGATACACTGGTAAACACTACAGATAAATCCTTGCCCTCATGGAGCTTACATTCTAGCGGGGGGTAATAGGCAATAAACAATAAACACAACACATAAGTAAATCATATAGTATGTCAGAAGTGCTATAGTAAAACAGAAAGCAGGGTAAAGGGGCGTTGGGTGTACTGTGAGAGTTAAGAATGGGCTGTGATTTTTAAAAGGTCAAGATAGGCTTCAATGAGGTAACTTTTGACCAAAGGAGGTGAGAGAGTTGGCAATGCAGATATCTGGGGGAAACATGTACAAGGCAGAGGGCACAGCCAGTGCAGAGGCCCTAACTTGGGAGCATGGCTGGCATCTTCTAGGGACAAGAAAAGAGGTCGGGAACGTTAGGACATATTGGAGAATGACTGATAGGAGATGAGATTAGAGAAGTAATGCTCAGGGTGGAGTGGTGATGCTGATCTTATAGAACCCTTTAGACTATTGTAAGGATGTAGATTTTTACTCTAAATGAAATGAGGATCATTTAATGCAGGGATTTAAGCAGAGTGAAGATGTCTGAATTTTTTTTTTTTTTTTTTTTTTGAGACGGAGTCTTGCTCTGTCACCCAGGCTGGAGTGCAGTGGCGCGATCTCCACTCACTGTAAGCTCCGCCTCCTGGGTTCACGCCATTTTCCTGCCTCAGCCTCCCGAGTAGCTGGGACTACAGGCGCCCGCCACCATGCCCGGCTAATTTTTTTTGTAATTTTTAGTAGAGACGGGGTTTCACCGGGTTAGCCAGGATGGTCTCAATCTCCTGACCTCGTGATCTGCCCGCCTTGGCCTCCCAAAGTGCTGGGATTATAGGCGTGAGCCACTGTGCCTGGCCCTGACTTCTATTTTAAAAGGATCTCTCTAGCTATTATGTTGGGAAGAGGCAAGCATGAGAACAGGGAGAGCTTTTAGAAGATGAATCCAAAGATGAGATGATGGTGGCTCAGACCAGGGAGCAGCAGTGGAGGTGGTTAGGGATGCTCTGTGGATTAGACATGGGTGTGAGAAAACGAGGGGAATCCAGAATTGCTGGACAGCACTAAGGATTTACTTGAGGTTCATGGTGATGAAATTAAAGTGAAACTGCTCAGGGTTTTTGGTCTGAACAACTTGAACAATAGAGTTATCAAATGAGATTGGAAAGCTAGTGGGTTCAACAGGTTTGAGGGAGAATATTGCTCAGTTTGTGACATGTTTGAGGATATCAGAATCTGGAGTTCAGGTAAGAGATCTGAGCTGGAGATATAAATTTAAGAGTTGTCATCATATATGATGATATTATATATCTTAGATGGTACTGAAAGTCAGGAGACTGGATGAGATCGCGGAAATGAGTATAGATTAAAAAGAGTTCAAGGGACCAGGTGCAGTGGCTCATGCCTGTAATCCCAGCCCTTTGGGAGGTTGACGCAGGCAGATCACTTGAGGTCAGGAGTTCAAGACCAGCCTGGCCAGCAAGGCGAAACCCTGTGTACGGAAAAATACAAAAACTAGCCGGGTGTGGTGGCGGGCGCCTGTAATCCCAGCTACCTGGGAGGCTGAGGCAGGGAGAATTGCTTGAATCTGGGAGGCAGAGGTTGCAGTGAGCCGAGATCATGCCACTGCACTCCAGCCTGGGTGACAGAGAGAGACTCTGTCTCAAAAAAATAAAGAGTTCAGGGAATAAGCCCCAGTTAAGGGGTCTGAGAGAAGAGATGGAACCCAGCAAAGAAGACAGGGAAGGAGGAACCACGAATGAAGGAGGAAAACCAAGAGGATGTGGTTAAAAAAAGAGAATCAAGTGATGAGCTGTGTCAGCTGTTACAGATAAGATGAGAACCGAGACTAGATCATTGGGTTTAGCCAATGTGAAGTTCCTTGTTGGCCTTCACAAGAGTGGTTTTGATACGGTAGTAAGGATGAAAGCATGAATGGAGTTTAAGAGAGGATGGGAAACCTAACACTCAGCTGATGACCTAAAATACGCCACACGTGTACCTCGCATGTAATGATTCTACTACATATGTATGGAGTCTTCACATACGTATCATGCTTGACATGTTTTTGAACTTTGTATAAATGGTATTGTATGGGATGTATTCTGCTGTTGCAGAATGGGAGAAGAACTGCAGACAAAGTATAGAAAACTCTTTTAGAAGTTTTGTTGTAAAGGGAGTAGAGAAATAGGTGATAGCTGACAGTAGAAATAGGTCAAAGAGAAGAATCTGTAGGATTGGAAAAATCATAGCTGCTTGTAAGCTTATCAGAATGACCCAGTAGAGAAATACTGATAATACAGAATAGGCAGATAATTGCTGGAGTGACAGTGAGGATCTTGATTAGGCAAGATAGGACTGGAATCTATGTCTTGGTGACAATGCTCCTTTAGCTAGGAGCACGGCAATTCAACCATGTGAGGGTGGGGAAGGCAAAGTAGAGGCTGGTATGTGGGTGTGGGTGATGCTGAGATTCTGTGGAATTTTTTCTCTCATTGCTTCAATTTTCTCAAACAAGGCTATTAATTGAGAATGATCGAGGGGAGGACGTGCAACTTAGAGGACAGAGAAGGTACAAAATCCAGAAGAATGGAGGCGGGAAGTAGAATTGCTGGACAGCATTAAGGGTCTGAGGTTCATGGTGATGAAATTAAAGTGAAAGTAGTCAGTGTGATTGTGTTCTTCTCTCGCCACATTCAGATGCATGGGTGCCAGCTTGAATCAGGGTTGTGGCTTTGCCAAGCAAGCACAACAAAGGGAAAAAAAGGCAAGGGGGCTGAGGGCATGTGTAAGAGTGATTGTGATTGGCTGGGGGTTGAGGCTGGGTGACAGCAGATATGAGGGTTCAAGAACTGTTGCAGTTAGAGTACTATAGGGAGTGATCTGGAAAACTGAGGTGGTGATCAGGGTGTGAGATGTTTGAAACTGAGATAATGAAGAAGTTGCAGAGTTTGATAAGGCTACGGTGATTATGACCATGGGAGGAAGTGGCTGAGTTAGGATATGTGCAACTTTGAAGTTAGAGAAGGTACAAAATCTAGAATGATCAAGGGGAGGATGTGTAAGTTAGAGGACAGAGAAGGTATAAAATCCAGAAGAGTGGATCAGGGAAGTATAAGAGAATTGCTGAACAGCACTAAGGGTCTACCTGAGGTTAATGGTGAACAGTGGGAGTCTCCAGCCAACAGCCAGGAAGGACTGAGGCTATCAGTCCTGAGGCCTGCAAGGAACTGAATGCTGCCAACAACCACATGAGCTTGGAAGCAGATCCGCTATCCCAGCCTCACTTTGTAGAGGACCCAGCTAAGCAACGCCTGGACTCCTGACCCAGAGAAACTGTAAGATCATAAAATTGAAGCAATGAAAGAAGATCCTTGAGAAGAAGAAAAGGAACTGAGAGGCCAGGGTACTGGGAAGATCTTATAACCACCTAGCACTAGGACAGAAGTGGCATTGGAGTGACTGTCAGGAGCAAATTGTGCAGAGATGAAGCGGGGTGAGGTCAGCGATAGAGGTATCGGACAGCAAGATTTAAAGCTGCCGGTTTAGAGGAGGAGGGGGATGACCTGGAAGCAATGTTGAGAAGCAAGAAGGAAACCTATCTCACCTCCAGGCACTAAGAAGCTGAAGGTTGAAAACACAGTTGCCGGAAGTAATTCTGTCCTGTGGGGTTCGGCATCATGCAAGTTCCCCCTGGGCTGTTCTCTGATGCAGGGCACTTGTTCCACACTCTGGGAACCCAGATTAACCAGTCTGCCCTGTCACATAGTTGAAGAAGTTGCATTTATCTTTCTGGCTCCCAATTCCTTTAAAATTACATTTGTTGCAGAACCTCCACAAGGCTAAATAAAATAAAATTACATTTGTGACCATCAGAGAACTGAAGAACTATTAACTGGCTGTCCTGGTTTTGCTGAGATCGGGCTGTTGACAGTTCCTGGTTGTCCCACAGCTACCCATGTCAGTTATCTCCACTAACATTTCCAAGAATCTTTGTAGGACAATTTCTCTCCCTGCAAGGTCTTTCAAGTAAGAACTCTTCTTTCCTTTAAGGCAATTAGCCCATTGCCAAAAGGTTTTACTGTCTTACAGGTGGAACTATCTGAGATCTAATTCCAAGGACTTTTCTACAGCTAAGTGAGATGCCTCACACCAGTATTAGGTGATTCTTCGTGAGGACAGAACAGAGCATTTTCATCTTGTGTTTAAAGCAATTTGTTGGCTTCGGCTCCTCACCACTTTCTACACCAGTCTCTCATTCACGTCCTTAGTAATGCCTATGCCAAAAAAAAAAGAAAAAAAAGAAAAAGCTGACGGTGAAACCTACAGGTTTAAGGGCTTAAATCTCAACCTTTGTGTTAGGAGTAACAGGAGTGTGCTGAGAGGGCAAGCAATAAAACAAGTCATACCAAAAGGCCACATTGGTCTCTCCTAAGCCCCAATCCCACTCCACTCCTGTGGCCAGTAGTCCAAACAGAAAATAACTGGAGAAGATGAGGAGGTCAAGGATCAGGGAACTAAACGTTATGTGAATTCACCAGCAAGATGTACAGAACGCTTGCGTTTACATTGTTTTTATGGAACTAGCAGAATAAAACTGATCTATTTTAAAAATGAAAAAAAAAAAAAAAAAGAAAGAAAACACAGTTGCCACTACTTGAGAGGTGGAAGGAGGAGCAGTGTCCCATGGCAAAGTTGGGTTTCCTTAAGTAAAAAGGTGAAGGGAACCTGAAGGGAAATTCTGAGAAGAGGTTGAGCTTACAGGGAATATCATTTGCATAAATAAATAGATGGTGTGGTAGACTCTAAAGAGGCCCCATATGATTCCCACCTCCTGGTGTTCAAGCTTTTGTGTGTTTCCTTCCCCTTCAGTGTAGGTGGCGCCTGTGATTTGCTTCTGGCCAGCAATGTATGGCAAAGGTGACAGAGTATGAGTGATACTGTGTATGTGATGATGTTACATAAGATTGAAACCAGTGTCTTGCTGAGACTCTTCCCGTTGCTGGCTTCGAAGAGGCAAGCTGCCATATTGTTAGCTTCCCTATGGAGAGCACCACATGGCAAGGAACAGAGGGGGTCTCCAGCCAACAGCCTGCAAGGGACTAAGGCCCTCAGTCCTGTAGCCTGCAAGGAACTGAATGGTGCCAACAACCACATGAACTTGGAAGCAGATCCTTTGTTCCAGCCTCACTTTGTAGAGGACCCAGCTAAGCCATGCCTGGAATCCTGACTCAGAGAATCTGTAAGATCATAAATGTTTGTTGTTTTAAGCTTCTATATTTGTGGTGAGATTGTTATACAGCAATAGGTAACTAATACAGACGGAACAGAAGAAGTTTAGTTATAACAATGTCTCAATTTCTTAAAAACTTCTTCTGAGGTATATTACCTAAGATTCACATATTGATCTGTTACCAAATCATGTTTTGTAATCTATCAGCTGACAGATCTTCCTTCAGTTTTGTTGACAGAAAAGATTTGAAAACTATCTGACTTGAAAAATAATTTAATATCCATTCACTAAGGTCATTTACTTTCTCAGCATAGATACCGATTTTTGAATTGTCCCTTTTGGATTGCTGGGGAGGTTCTGCATTGATCCCATGCACCTTAGTAGTGGGTGAGAATTTTGACTTTCTTTTGTAAGGTGGGAGGACAGTTTTGAAAGGGGATGCTGTGTCCTCAGCTCCTTTCTCAAGCTGGGCAATTTTAGAAAATAGAATATATAGCAATGGAAGATGTGGAAATGAATTCCCTTAAAACTGGTCTCCATAAACCCCAGGGGTAAGAGAACACCAGTTTGGAGCTTTAGGGGCTTTCTGGTAAAAGAGGGAACGGCCCAGGCGGTGATGTGGAGGATAGAATGAAGCACTGAGTATGAGTGGTGAAGGCGTACGGTGGGTGTAGAGATTTTCTGGGCGACGTGACCTAAGAAATGACTTTAGAACTGGCTAATCATTGGTTTTGGAGGGACTAAAAGTAGTTCCAAAGTAGTTCCTGGTTGGTGAAAATAAATCATTAATGCGTTTTAAATGAAAAAGAAATGCATGCGTCTTGTAAAAAATGTGAAATAAAAGAGGCATAAAGTCAAAAGCAGAGCCTATGCCTTCCCCCACTAAACAAACAGGTAACCTAGTTAACAGGTGTGTCGTAGGATTCGAAGTTCCCCTCCAGCTCCGAGAGTGCGCCTACATCTCTTCCAACAAAATCCACTCACACTTGCAACGCCTGGCAAGGCTCTTCAATATGTGATTCCTTGACTGTCCTGTGCGTCTCTCGAGTGTAAACACCTCTGGGGCTCGTGATTCGGGGCTGCCAGAAAGAGAAGGAAGGTGCCGCCAGCGTCTGTTTCTTCCCGAAGTGAACTCCTACAACCTAGCCACCTTCTCCCCAGAGCTGTCGACTGGCTGTTGAAGGCCAATTTTTGTGCCTACGCAGGTCCTCAACACAGAACAAAACAAAAAAACAACAAAGGCCGGGCTAATAGCTATTTATAAACACTTACTGGACGCCCACTCTACGCCGAGCTCTCCCGCGCTCCTTGGGTACTTTTTGGCAACCAGATGCCAATTTCCCCGGCGACCACTCCCTCAAACAGGCCTTCGCCTCCGCCCGCGCTGAGGCCCAGGCCCAGGCCCAGGCCCAGGTCCAGATTCAGAGCCGCCCGCCGGCTGGCGCTGCCCTGTAGGCGCCTGCGCAGAGCGACCCTCCCCGTCACTCGGGGCGGGAGGCGGGGGCAGCCGGGAGAAAGGAAAGCTGCGGGGGAAAAGGGCCAAACCCTGAAATTACCCGGATGTGGTCCCCGCGCGCGCATGCTCAGTGGCCTCTCGACAAGTTGGCAGCAACAACACGGCCCTGGTCGTCGTCGCCGCTGCGGTAACGGAGCGGTTTGGGTGGCGGAGCCTGCGTTCGCGCCCTGCCGCTCTCCTCGGGAGGCCCTTCCTGCTCTCCCCTAGGCTCCGCGGCCGCCCAGGGGGTGGGAGCGGGTGAGGGGAGCCAGGCGCCCAGCGAGAGAGGCCCCCCGCCGCAGGGCGGCCCGGGAGCTCGAGGCGGTCCGGCCCGCGCGGGCAGCGGCGCGGCGCTGAGGAGGGGCGGCCTGGCCGAGACGCCTCGGGGCGGGGGCCGAGGAGCTCTCCGGGCCGCCGGGGAAAGCTACGGGCCCGGTGCGTCCGCGGACCAGCAGCGGCGGGAGAGCGGACTCCCCTCGCCACCGCCAGAACCCAGGTAACAGCGCCATGTCCCCTCCCCTTCCCCCGGCCGGGCCCGCGCACCCCGCCCGCGGCTTCCCCGCCCCGGGGCGGGCTCCCGACGACGGCGGCGGCGGCGGCGGCGGCGGCGGCGGGGAGCGCGCGGAATCCTCTGGGAGGGCGACCGCGGCCGCCTTACGAGCCGGGCCGGGCGGGCCGGTTGAATGCCAGGCGGCGGTGCCTCGCGTCCCTCCGGCCCCCAGCTCCGCTTGCAGCTCGTGGGAGAATCAAGTTAAACTCGGACGGGACTCCTGCCGCGGCCGCCGCTCCTCTTTGTTGTTCTCAGTAGTTTCACGGTCGCCCCGGCTGAGCGCGTTGGGTCGGCTGGAATGTGTTGCCTTAGGGTCTAAGTGAAAGTTGTAAATTGTTTGTCTAAATTTATTTTCTCCAGCCAATTTCTGTTTTGTCTTTGTCCCCTACTTTCTCTTCCTAGTCTTGTCATGCCAGTTTACGCTTCTGGCTTTGATATGTTTACTTTTTGAGTACTGAGAGTGACAGTGGTATGCAGGACACATGCTTAGCACCTAACTGAACCCCTCCTTGCCCCCAATAAAACTTGCTTCCTAATAAAAGACACAGCTGATCTTACTGTTAGCACTGCATGTACTGACAGTGAAATTGGTGTAGGGTGGAGGGCGGTGGCTCCATCACTTGTCCCAAACTGCTGTTAGGATTTCTCAAACTAGATTTTCAAAGACACAAGTGTGTTTAGTTAACCTGAAAGGTTTATTTGCTGGTGCAGAGGCTTTAAAAAGCCCTGTTGAAGATTGATAGCTGTTTCCCTTCAAAAACCTAAGTACGTTTGTTTTTATTTAAAAAAACACATTTATTTCCAAATTAGTTTCTTAATGCATTTAGTTTTTGCACCGTAGTTTAAGGTGGAATTGCCAGTTATTTAGGAATAATAAACACAACAGGATAATAGCGGAATTACCCTGAATTGACTTTCTGCAAACATATAATCTTAGCTAATTTTTGTTAGTAACCTTTGACTTTTGCCAGAATTAGCATCCTTCTAGTCTTAATAGCAGCTTGGTTACTCGGGTGTTTTAAGAAGTGGGTTCACTCCTTTTTGCTGGCAAAAACCATTTAGTATAAAAAAAAAAAAGATGCGTAATTTCGTAATTAGATTTAGAACATGGCATTTGAATAATTTTTATGGTGGATTTCATAAATTACTTTTGCCATACCCTGCAGAGACTAGATAATATATATTTCAGTTGAAATCTAGGAAGTTCTAAAATGTAACTTTTTTCTAATGCTAAGGACTTTCTCTATATTGGAAAGTTCTGATATGATTAGTACATAATATTCCAAACTGTAAAATGATTAACATTTAAAAATACGGTTTTTAAAATTAGTGTTTCTTCTATAATGCTGTCATGATTTTGTTTACTTAAATGGGTTTGTTACAGAACAAATGTAATAGAGATGGACCAAGCATTTGTAATTTGGAGTAGCTTTAGGTCTAAAGACGATGGTGAATTATGTAGGTTTAAGTTGTTGGAATTAAAACTAAAAGCTTCTTTTGATAAAAGTCGTTATAACATTTTGTGACTCTATTAATAGAAGTGGCTTTTTCTTTGCTTTCCAGGTTTTTGGGCGAGTTTTAAAGAAGTATTGCATCTTCGTTTTTTTTTATTTTTGAAGTGGGAGTGTATGTTTCTGTTTAGGTCACTGCCTTCATTGTAAATCTTGAGTTTAGAAAAAACCACACTGCAAATCTGTTTTTCAGACTTAATGAAAATTTGTGCCGAGAAAGTCACTTTGAAATATTTTGGAATAAGTTTTACATGAATGATTGATCTTTTATGATAGCTTTGCTGTTTGAAGCAATTCTCCCTCTACTAGGAAGCAGCAAATCTTACTTTTAAAAACCTGTGCTTCACTTTCTTAAGCTACATTTTAGTCGAGCGATTGTGTGTGGATTCTTTTTCTGTATTCCCCTTCAGTTTTTCTTTCTCCCCGCAAATTAAGGAGCGAGAATTAACCTAATTTATGCTGCCCAGTCACACTCCAGCTCTCCCACTTGGAAGCAGTTTTTTTCTGATTGAGCCAGTGTTATAGTAACATCATTAGACACTATTCTAATTGAGGTGTGAGTTACTGAGGCCTCTGCTAGGGAGGTTAACCCTACAGAATCTGTAGGGTTCATTATATTTAAACTGCATATTTCGGCTTGTCTAAATTTTTGCCTATTTTGGTGAAAACATGTTGTTTTGTCGATGTTTAAACTTACTTCATTTTGTACCTCTCTAGTTCATGACTAACCATTTTTTTCATTTTTAATCCAGCGATTTTTTTTAGAGTGGTTCTTTAAGCATCTTGTATTAGCCATTTCAATGCTCATTATATATGTTTGGATTTCTCTTATTTTGTTGAACTAGAAGACTGTGTGGTTACGCCCCCAAATTTTTTTTGTCTTAAAGCCATGATGAATGGGGTGACTCTGAGGTGACCATTAATCGCGTATAAAAGTAACCTGACCAAAATGTTTTCATTGTTTTCTACAGTTAAAGGACTTACACCAGCATAACACAGCATTTTTTTTTTTTTTTTGAGATGGAGGCTCGCTCTGTTGTCCAGGCTGGAGTGCAGAGGCGCGATCTCCACTCACTGCAAACCCCGCCTTCCGGGTTCAAGCGATTCTCCTGCGTCAGCCTCCCGAGTAGCTGGGATTACAGGCATGTGCCACCACGCTTGGCTAATTTTTGTGTTTTTAGTAGAGACGAGGTTTCGCCATGTTGGCCAGACTGGTCTTGAACAACTGACCTCAGGTGATCCGCCCGCCTTGGCCTCCCAAAGTGCTGGGATTACAGGCGTGAGCCACTGCGCCTGTCCTATAACAGCATTTAATACAGTTTTGTAAAATTATCACATTTTGGGCTTTTTGTTCAACAGTTGATGAAGTCTCAATTGTTTTAAAATGAGAAATTCAAACAGTTCACAAATATATCTAGATATATTCATTTGAGCTACTTGTAGAATAATGCTGTTTGCATATGTCAAGCATATGCTTGATCATAAGTCAGATTTAGAATTTTTGGATTTTGTTTTCTCTTTCTAAAATGTGTAATTTTGGTAATGGGAAATTTGACTGAATTCCAGTTTCTCAGGAACAAGGTATTTTAGGTTGTGTCACCTTAACACTATTACCTGGTGTAATTGGCATCCGGGAACATTTGTTTTTAACTATGAGAGTGAATGAAAACTAGGGTAGTGCTTACATATGTAAAACTAAGATGGTAGGTAGTCGGATTCTTACAATTTATAAGGTTCTCATAATCTAAGCCTTGATGAGTTGCTACTGCAAATTATATTATAGATCAGATAAGTACCAAAGACCAGTTGTAAAGAGGGCTGTTAACATTTTAATCAGTTTAAAATTGGCGGTAACAGTAAAGACCGTTCAGCCCAAAGACTGTATTTCATTATTTGTATTTCAAATGAGAATTTTTTGCAGTTTGGAAAACTTGTAAATGTGTTGAATTCATCTTTTTATTGCTTTTTTACTCCCAATGTTTAGGGCAACGGTCTTTTCTTCTCTCCTGTCTCCCTCCCTCCCTCCCTTTCTCCCTTTTTCTTCTTTTTCTTTTTTTTTTTCTGTGACGGAGTTTCGTTCTTGTCACCCAGGCTAGAGTGCAATGGTACGATTTTGGCTCACTGCAACCTCCACTTGCTGCGTTCAAGCGATTCCCCTGCCTCAGCCTCCCGAGTAGCTGAGATTACAGGCGTGCGCTACCATGCCAAGCTAATTTTTTTGTATTATTAGTAGAGGATGGGGTTTCACCGTTTTGGGCAAGGCTAGTCTTGAACTCCTGACCTCAGGTGATCCACCCACCTCAGCCTCCCAAGGTGCTGGGATTATAGGCATGAGCCACCGCGCCTAGCCTTTTTTTCCTTTTTCTTTCCATCTTGCTCAGTGCCCCAGCCTGGAGTACAGTGCTGCAGTCATAGCTCACTGCAGCCTCTACCACCCAGGCTCAAGCAATCCCACCTCAGCTGCTGCGGTAGCTGGGATTACAGGCACACACCATCACACCTGTCTAATTTTTTGAAAAATTTTTGTAGAGACGGGGTCTCTCTCTGTTGCCCAGGCTGGTCTTGAACTCTTGGGTTCAAGTGATCGTCCCACCTCGACCTCCCAAAGTGCTGGGATTAAAGGCATGAGCCACCACGCCTGGCAAGTAGTTTTCAATCTTGGCTGTACTTTTAGATCCCTTGAGGAGCTTTACAAAATACTGATGCCTGAATTCTAGCCCCAGAAATTATGATTTGGTTGGTCTAGGGTGCAGCCAGGTTAGCCCTCTGCAGTGATTGAGCCGTTAGGGTCCTCTGACTTTTTCTTTTGAACTGTTTCACTTGTGTTAGCTTTACATTCTTTAACACAGTGTTACACACATGTACAGTGTAGCCATCTCACACATCTAACTTAACGGGTCTTTTGAAAGTATTGCCACTTTTGCTTTGCTTCTGTGTCTGTCTCTTTCTTTTCTCTCCCCCTTCCTGTCACCTATTCCTTTCTCCTCTGTTTCTTTCTTCACTTTCAGTTTATTTGAACTGTCTGGTAGTAAGTTTTAGGAAGCTGTATTTCTCATGATGAGAAGTTAGTATATCATCACTATTTTAAATAGGAAGTTGATTTTCTTTTAAAGTATATTCTCAAATGCTTACTTGTACTCCTTTTGGAGACTAATTACTTTAAGTCCCCAAGTTAGCATCTGAACTCCCTGTGGGCTTGGTCTGGTGGCTCACATCTATAATCTCAGCACTTCAGGAGGCTAAGGCAGGAGGATCACTTGAGCCCAGGATTTCAAGGCCAGCCTGGGCAACAAAGTGAGACCTCATCTCTAAAATAAATAAATAAATAAATATAACTCCCAATGCAAATTGTCTTCTTAGGGCGTTAATCTACTTGGTAAACCTTACATTTTCAAGCCCCCAGTTAACTAGTCACTTAACTGGTTTCTGAGAGGCAGGTTGCATTGGGCTTTTTCTGTCAGGGCTTAATTAATACACTGTGAGACATTTGCTTAGCTAGCCCAGCTAACTAGTACTTCTGTAGAGATCATCTAGGGCATGGCATGTTCAGCTCTCCATTTACATCACCTGAAGTAGTTCCCAAGTGCTGGGCTATGGAGTAGTTTCATCTCTGTCTCTGGAAGAGCTATTTAAAAAAATAAAAATATTTTTTCCCATCTGATTGCAACACACATGCTGCTTCAGAATGGGAATGGAGTGGAGGAGGCATGGGAATCTGTGTTATTTTTAAAAAGTGCCTCTTGATTCTAAAGGTTTTGTTTATTTTGGTATGCTTATCCTTACTGCTTTATTTATCTATTTTTTAGAGACAGGTTGCCCAGGATGGAGTGCAGTAACATCATCATAGCCCTCTGTAACCTTCAACTTCTGGGTTCAAGAGATCTTGCCTCAGCCTCCAGAGTAGCTAGGACTACAGGCATGCACCACCACGCCTGGCTGATTTTTTAAAACTGTTTTGTAGAGATGAGGGGGCGGGGGTCTTGCTTTGTTGCCCAGGCTAGCCAAATCTTATTTATGATTTAAAACTAGGAATGCTACCGAATATATATTTTTATAGTAAGGTATTATTTCTGTATGTTAATATGGATGAATGTATGCTATTCAGGTCTTTTCAAGTCAAAATGTATTTCTAAATATAAGATGAATTAAGGATATTTGTCAGTGATATTCACTAGTGAATTCTAGAGCATATGTTATCAGTAGATGGGCAGTCCTTGTAAAAATTGAATAATCTAGTGAAAGGATGACCGGAAATAATATTTAATGGGGTAAGCTAAGCCAGGAATCATTGTACATAAACACATTAGGTGTGTCTTACATCATAAATATGCCTACTAAAACTAGTTGATGGAAGAACGTGTATAGATGCTGAAATAATGAAGGGGCTGGCTAATTGTAAGGAAAAATGATACAACTTCTATATAATTAGTCTTTTTAATCAGTTGCATATACTCATGATACTTAATTTGTAAAGTAAAGATTGTAGACTAGATCAATGCTTTGTAAAACTAACAGTACCTCAGACTTCCAGAGTGCTTTTTAAAGGTACAGCCCCACCCTTGATTCTAGTTAGTGGAGCTGGCCTAACCTGCGGGGGATTTTGATACATCCCCCTTTGAAGGAATAAGCTAGATGACTTGAAACTCTGCTTCAGTTAAAAGTTTTATGAAATGAGGCCGGGTGCGGTGACTCACGCTTGTAATCTCAGCACTTTGGGAGTCCGAGGGGGTTGCGGATTACCTGAGGTCAGGAGTTTGAGACCAGCCTGACCAACATGGTGAAACCCCGTCTCTACTAAAAATACAAAAATTCATTGGGCATGGTGGCACATGCCTGTAATCCCAGCTACTCACACGCCTGTAATCCCAGCTTCTTGGGAGGCTGAGGCAAGAGAATTGCTTGAGCCTGGGAGACAGAGGTTGCAGTGAGCTGAGATTGTGCCACTGCACTCCAGCCTAGCTGACAGAGCAAGACTATCTCAAAAAAAAAGCAAAAATACATTTTATGAAATGTATTTTTCAGTTATCAGTTATTAAAATTCAGTTTGGTTTCCACCATCTTTTAAAACAGTGGTTCCCAAAGTATCGTCCACAGACTCCTGGAGATCCCTAGGATCCTTATATTTAAGGGGTTCACAAAATCAAAATTATTTTCATAATGAAACTGAGACGTTATTTGCCCTTTCACTGTGAGGACATTTGTATGGGTGGTGAAGGAGCAGTGGTGGGTAAACTGCTGGCACTTTAAAATGACTCTAGGCAGTTATACCAAACATATGAGTCCTCATTGTGTTCTTTATAGTCAAACACACATAAGCATTTGAAAAAATGCCGGTTTCACTTAATAATCCCCTTGCTGCAGCGGTAAAAAGGTTTAATTTTAAAAATCTCTACCCTGGAGTATGTCTTTTTAATATTCAGTGTGATTAAATGGGAAGTATGCATAAAGCATTTCTGCACATTGAAGTACAGTGTTCTTTTCTAGGAAAAGCACTTGTGTGATTGAGCTGCAAGCTGGACTAGCTGCTTTTTAGTGGGACACCATTTTTATTTTTATTTAACAGGATGACAGATAAGCTCAGATAGCTATTTAGATTTGAGTATTTGGCAGGTAATTCCTTGGAAATGAATAAAGTGAGCTGGCCACTTCGAGGAGAACATTTATAGCCAGTGCTAAAATCTGATGTTTCAAGTGAAAATCAGATTTTTGGGAAACTCCTGTCACTATGACTTGCCAGTTTCTTAATACTTAAAGACTTTGCTGATGAGATGGGTGGTGATATTAAGGAATGTGATTAAAAAAATATGTTGGGCTGGGCACGATGATGCACACCCATATTTCTAGCACTGTGGGAGGCGGAGGTGGGAGAATTGCTTTTGGCCAAGAGTTCGAGACCCTGTTTCTACAATAACATATAAAAATTAGGTGTAGTGGCATGTAGTTCTAGCTGCTCAGGAGGGTGAGGTGAGAAGATTGCTTCAGCCAGGGAGTTCAAGGCTGAATTAAGCTAGGATCGCACCACTGCACTCGGGCCTAGGCTACAGAGCAAGACTGGGGGTGGGGTGGTGGGGGGGCAGTATGAGGAAGTGTGTCAACACTGGGAAGATCTGTGTAACTCATTGAACCAATATTTTCCCAAATGACCAATTCATGTTACAAAATCGTGCATGGGTAGGCGATCCATTCAAAGTACAACATAGACAAATGGATTTCTATATACACCAGAGCCAAAAAGTTCACTGATACAGTGAATTCCACATTGCAACTAACCTTTCAGAATTGCCACTTGAGTTTTGGTGTTGAATAAAAGATGAATATCCATTGTTTTCTGAGAAGGCTGTTAAAATACTCCTCTATTCCAATTAGCTGTCCATGTGAGACACGTTTTCTTCATGTACTGTACAAAACAACATATTATAGCAGATTGAATGCAGAAGCAGATATGGGAATCCAGCTGTCTCCTATTAAGCTAGGCATTAAGAGAAATTTGTGAAGATGTAAAACAGTGTTACTCTGATTCCTGACTTTGTTTTAGAAAATTCTGTTTTTCATAAGATGTTTATATTAACGTAATGGGTTTATTATTTTAAATGAATTAATAAAGCAACTACCAAAAATTTTAGTAGTTTTATTTATTTATAATATGATAAATATCAATGTATATAGCCCGCATAAAAGCTATTTGGTGTCTTTAATAATGAAGAGTATAAATAAAGGTCCAACTTGGCCAACATGACGAAACCCTGTCTCTACTAAACATACAAAAATTAGCTGGGCATGGTGGTACATGTCTGTAATCCCAGCTACTTGGGAGGCTGAGGCACGAGAATCACTTGAACCTGGGAGGCGGAGGTTGCAGAGAGCTGAGAACATGCCTCTGCAGTCCAGCCTGGGCAACAGACTGAGACTCTGTCTCAGAAAAAGAATATGAATAAAGGGATCCTGAGATCAGAGAGTTTGACAGCTGCTGTTTTAAAGTAACTATTTCTATGTATTATCGACTAAATTACTGATTGATTGAATTGTTTTTATGGTTTGTACTATATTGCTGTTATTTCTAAGGATGTTAGTCATTCAGTTTCTGTTCAGTTATCAGGGAACATGTAAGAGTCAGACTTAAGTAAAAAGGGGAATTCATTGGCTTGGTCTGGAGATAGAGCTGACCTCAGATTGCTATATCCAGGGTTTCAAGCAGCATCACCAGGACTCTTGACTTTGCTTTCTTTCTGTTTCTCAGGTAGTTTACAGGCTAACTATCCCCAGCTTCGAGGAAGCATGAAGAGGGCCTTTCCCCCAACCTGTAGTTCCATTGGAAGTGCTAGAGCTATGTCACTCGCCTGCCTTGGGTTCTTTTTCATCAGAAACAACACTGTGGCCAGGGGGTGGCTCTGGTTAGTCTGGGAATTGTCCCACCTGGCCAGATGGGGAGATTCTCCTTGGAAAATCAGACTGCTGTTTTACAAATGGGGAAATACATGCTGGTACACAAAAACTGATGTCCACCTATAGTACTTTGTTATTTCTTCTTTTAACAGCCTTTAATTTATTAATCCAAAAAGGGTAATTTTTAAATAAGATCATTTAAACTGAAGGTGGCATACCAAAATGACATTTAAATTTAAGACACATAGGTAAACAAGAAGCATACATCTCGATTTGTCCTTTGTCATTCATCTTTAAAGTTAAAAAAAAACTTTTTGTTGCTTTTATTGCTGTATAAACGTGCTCTTGGAAGTTTGCCAACTGCCCTCAGTTTGAAGAACCTCAACTTGCCGTCTAGGATTTAGTCTTTAGCTTGTGCTGCAGACAGTTGCACTAACCATGAACACCTTTTTTTCCTGTTGGCCTAAGTTTAGAGTTTCTTCCTAGTAATACATTGATATATTACCAGGCCCAGCTTTTTTCTCCTCCCCTAGTTAAATTTAAGCACTTTTGCGCCGAGCATGGTGGCTCATACCTGTAATCCAGCACTTTGGGAGGCCAAGGCGGGCAGATCATGAGGTCAGGAGATCGAGACCATCCTGGCCAACGTGGTGAAACTTGTCTCTGCTAATAATACAAAAATTAGCTGGGCGTGGTGATGCGCCCCTGTAGTCCCAGCTACTGGGGAGGCTGAGGCAGGAGAATCGCTTGAACCCAGGAGGCAAAAGTGGCAGTGAGCCAAGATGGCACCACTGCACTCCAGCCTGGGCCACAGTGAAACTCTGTCTCAAAAAAAAAAATTTTTAAGCACTTTTCTCAAATATTCCCATAGTAAGTAGTTTATTGATCACTGATCAAAACACTTACAACTTCTAGAAAATACATGTTTGACACATATAATACAGTTAATTCAAAAGTAAACTAACATCTGAGAAAACATGTCAACACTCCTTACCTAAAATACATGAATTTACATGAGAACCTCTCTCTGGCCAGTATTCAGCCTGTTTAATTTTAGAGAGTATCTTAATTAGTTTGGTTATTTGGCTTTCTAGTCTATTTATTAGTATACCTATGGTCAACGTCAGATGACAGCTTAGAATTAATAGCAAGGCTAGAGGAAAAACACAACAGGCAGATAACAAGAATCAGCTGTCTCTTCTTGCTAACTCTTTACCTCTCATAACTCCTGACTGCATCTAATACCTGTATATGTTAGTGCCTTTCAGATAGGCCTAACTTCTCATCTCTTCAAACTCAAGATATGTAAAGCTGAATTTGTTACATATCTGCTTTTAAATTTTTTAATCATTGAGTTATCTAGAAATGGGTCGTCTTTTATTTGTCCCCCCTTTTTCACCCTTCATATTTCAGTTGGTTAAAGACTCCAGTCTTTTCTACCTAGAAATAGCTCACTGATTTCCCCCTCCCCTCCTTGGCCCATTGCCCATGCCCCAGTCTAGGATCTTACCGCTTTTCTGGTAATTGTTTCCTAACTGGTTTTCTATTTCCTTTTCCAAAGCTGTTCTCCAGGCTCTCACTGAAGTTTTCTAATACAAATCTAATGCTGTTTTTTCTCCTGTTTCTACCATGAACCTACTCTAGACAAAGCTCTTATCCGTCTCTGCTTTTCCCCATCATTTTCCTTCAGCCTGGCAAATTCTTATTCATATGTGGTAATCCATTAATACTATTCTACCAATATTCTGATGGCTGTCCCCTGGCACATGGTAGTATTGTGCTTCTTTGTCTCCCTCATCCCTACCTTGAAATTAGGCATGGCCCAGAGTTTCTTGCATTGGCACTGTTGACATTTTAGGCTGGATAATTTATTTTGCGTGTTGTCCTGTGCATTGCAGGGTATTTAGCAGCAACCATGGCCTTTAGCCACCAGATGCCCAGTAGTATCCAGTTGTGACCATATATTGCCTCCAGATGTTGCCAAGTGTCCCCTGAGGGACAAAGTTGCCTCTGGTTGAGAACTCCTGGCATGGCCTTATGACTTTGGCCAGTCAAACATGAGCAGAAGTGGTAGCCTTTAAAAGAAGATATATGAGCTGTCCTATCCCTTCTCCTGCCATTTAAGGACATATGTAGAAATGGAGCCTTTGTCAGTCTAATTTCTGAGCGATGACAGCAGTGCCCCCAGTTGATCTGTGATGAATGTGTATTATATCCTAAGCAGAAAATAAGCTTTTGTTTTAAGCTACTGATCTTTTGGGGGTTGGTTGTCACTGCAGCATAGACTAGCCAATCCTGACTGATACGTTGTGCCAAGACCTAGGTTACCTATGAACTTTCCATGCTCCCTCATTTATAGTCCCAAATCACTTTATACCTACTTCTTTTAGCATTTATTACTTATGTAATAATATATTTGGGTCTTCCAGATTAGTAGTTCTCAGTGGAGTAAGTACTGCTCTTTAAGGGATGTTGTAGAAATTTGTGGATGGGTTTGGTGGATTGGTGGCCAGGGATGCCATCCTGCAATGTGAGAGACAGCGAATAATTATCTTGCATCCCACAGGACTTTCAGATGCCCCAGAAATTCATGTAGGAGGAAAATATAATTAGCCCAGAACCTAACTCTATATTCACTTTGCCAGGAGTTAAATTTCTTTTAATTCATTTTTTTCTTCCCTCCCTCCCTCCCTGCCTCCCTCCCTCTCTCTTTCTCTCTGTTTTCTTTCTTTTTCCTTCCTCCCTCCCTGCCTCCCTCCCTTACTTCAGGCTCTGTCACCCAGGCTGGAGTGCAGTGGCGTGATCTTGGCTCACTGCAACCTCTGCCTCCCAGGCTCAAGCCGTCCTCCCACCTCAGCCTTCTGAGTAGCTGGGACTATAGGCATGTGCCACCATGCCCCACTATTTTTTTGTATTTTTTCTAGAGAGGAGGTCTCACTTTGTTGCCAGGTTGGTCCTGGCAACCGTCCTTTGTTGCCAGGCTGGTCCTGAGCTTAAATGATCCAACGATGTCGGCCTCTTAAAGTGCTGGGATTACAGGCATGAGCCACTGTACCCGGCCTTTGTTGTTCTGTTTTTTATTTTTGAGACCAAATCTTACTCTGTCACTTGGGCTGGAGTGCAGTGGCTCAGTCATAGCTCACCGTAGCCTTGGTCTCCTGGGCTCAAGCAGTCCTCCTTCCCCAGCCTCTTGTTAATTCATTTTCTTAGTTCAAGTTGTTTAAGAGTTCACCATTTGGGAAAATCCATGTTACTGACTGCAGTGCCATTGTGCTATTTGAGTTGCCAGTATAACACGTTTGTCTTGGAAGGTCTGAATTTGTAGCTGTCATATTTGTAATGATTCTGTATATAAGTGCTAGCATCTAACTTCTTTATTATACATTCTAACTTAGTTGGCATGCCTGAGTATTTATAGGTGGAAGTACACATTATATATTAAGCTTTTCCTCCTTTTTGTTATAGTTAGGGCATTGTTAAATTTTCAAAATATGTTTAAGTAGTTTAGAATTTTGTTTCAGTAAAGCTAAGGTAGTGATATAAATTATTTGTTGGAAAAAAAAAATGGGATGTTGGTCTGAGAGAGTCCAGACCCAATTTCTTACTATGGGCTTCCTGTTTTTGTATCTGTAGTGCTTTGTATATACAGTGTTTGTTGAATTGGTCAATTTATGTTTCCCAAATTTCTTTTATGTACATTGTTGCATCTAATTACCACAATAAATTTGTGAAGTTGTCAGGGCAGGTGTTTCCATTTTATAGATGAGAGAATTGAGAGAGATGTTAACGTTCAGTCATGCTGCTAGACCTTTAATTAGAATATATAATTTTATTTATATCGATATTATGCTCTTGCCTACCATACTTCCATAATCTAGAACCATTTAATGTAGGAATACATCTCATTATTCCTGCTAGTATTATTTTCTATATGCATAACTTTTAATTATGTTTCAGGCACTTGTGGTCATAGGAATACAATAAAGAGAGAGATGAGAAAGCTGTTTGTTTAAGAAAGCAAGGTCATTATCATTTGTATTCAAAGCAACTTGGTATTAAAACAAACTTTGAGATGCCGTTAAGGCCCCAGAATAGCATAAATTTTAGAAATGATGACATTTGATGGTGAGATTGTGGTGAAATAGTTACACTTAAACATTTTAATTGCATTGTAGATTCATACACATCTTTTGGAATATAATATCAGAAAATGACTTCAAAAGTGTCTGCACTCTTCTAATTTGTTGTAAGACAATTCCACAGAATAAAAAGCTATGGTCAGTCCAGAAACACTTGCCTGGTATATGTCAGGAACTGCGCATGGTGCTGGGAATTTCTAAAATGAGAGTGTTGTTGCTGTTTTCTTGAATTTCTAATTTGTGGCAACAATGTGAGACAGATATGTAATCAAATAACTAATGTGTTAAATTGTAATTTACACATGTAATTTACAATTAAATTGTAATCGTAATTGTTAAATTGTAATTTAACGTATCTTTCCTTTTCCCTCTTTCCCGATTCCTTTCCTTTCTACTGAGTCTCACTCTGTTGCCCAGGCTGGGGTGCAGTGGCACAATCATAACTCACAGCAGCCTTCAACTCCTGAGCTCAAGCAGTCCTCCTGCCTCAGCCTCCTGAGGAGCTGGGACTACAAGCCCACACTACCATGCCTGGCGAACCTCCTACATTTTTTTAGACAGATTTTAATAGAAAATGCAGAAAAATGCGTAATGCATTTTAGGAAAAATCTTCTTGTAAAACTATTATTATTTTTTTGAGATAGGGTCTCACTGTGTCACCCAGGCTGTAGTGCAGTGGCACAATCACAGCTCACCAAGGCCTTGACCTCCCAAGGCTCAGGTGATCTTCCAGTCTCAGCTCCCCGCATAGCTAGGACAACAGGCGTGTGCCACCACACCCGGTTAATTTTTTTATTTTGAGTAAAGGTCAGGTTTTGCCATGTTGCCCAGGCTGGTCTCAAACTCCTGGGCTCAAGCGATCCACCTGCGTCGGCCTCCCAAAGTGCTGGGATTACAGGTGTGAGCCACCGTGCCTGGCCACAATTAAGCATGTTAATATTTCAATAGTAGCTTTTTTACTGAACACTATGTATCAGACACGTTATGCAGAATTTTTCCTTTGAGCTTCTGTATACCCTCCTTTTAATCCAGATTCAGAGTAACTTCATTTTCAGACTACTATGAAAACTGGAATTCTAATTCAAATCTCTTGACTCCAAAATCTCCCATGCAGGTTATCTTTGGTTATTTGGAAAGTGTACCTTCAGCATGTGTATTAATGTGGGCAAGTGCTCTAAGACATATGAAAAACTGCTTCTCTGCATGGGGTTTATGAGTTGAGACAGACATTTATGTAAAAGAGATAACAACAGAGGGAGGAGCAAGTCTTCAATATCAGGTGATTGATGTACATTCTGAAGAGGCTCAAAACTACAACAGTGGCAGGGAGAATGGGAGGAGAGATAGAAAAGACTGAGGTAAAGAATCTTGTAACTGTAACGGAATGTAGGGATAGTGAAGGAAAGAGGCACGTCAGAGATCTTTTGCAAAGCTTCCCAAGGCTAGGTAATTGAGTGGAATTGATACTTTAACAAAGGTCTTCAGAAGAGGAAGAGATTTTGGTAGAATGATGAGTTTTATTAATCTTGTGGGAGGATACTTTAAGGATTCAAGTATGCAGTACAAGAAAATGAAAGCAAAATAAGTCTGGAATGCAACTTCAGTGAACAAATAAAATACAACCATGCACACAAAGTACAGGCTCCAGTCCTGCTTTATCTTCTTTATTCTTAAGCTAATGGCCTTTTCCTATTCTCTGTGGGGTCTTGGGATCAGATAAGTTAGTTTTCTACCTGTTGAATGGATTCTTTATTAATCTTAAGTTTTTGTTATTTTAATTTTTTTGAAAATAATTTACCCTGCTGCTTTTACAGGTAGAATCTTTTGAGGAATTTAGTGATCTCTTTAAAGAACAGCTGTATTGAGATATAATTTCCATACCATAAAATTCACTATTTGAAAGTGTACAATTCAGTGGTTTTTACTATAGTCAGAGTTGTGCAACCATCACCATTATCAATTTTTAGGACTTTTTCATTACAACAAAGAAACACCATACCCATTAGCAGTCATTCCTTATTCCCCTTCCTCCCAGGCCCTGGCAACCACTGATTTACCTTCTGTCTCTGTGGATTTGCCTATTCTGTATATTTCATATAAATGGGATTATATAATGTGTGACCTTTTGTCACTGACTTCTTTCACTTAGCATGTGTTTTCGAGGCTTATCCATGTTATAATTTGTTAGTACTTTATTCTTTTTTATGGTTGAATAATATTTCGTTGTATGGAATTTTATCTATGCATTCATCAGTTGATGGACATTTGAGTTGTATCCATTATGAACAACGCTGCTATGAACATTCATGTACAGGTTTGTGTGGACATGGGTTTTCATTTCCCTCAAGTAGAAGTGTGAAGAGTAGAATTGCTGGGTCATATTTACTCTGTTTAACATTTTGTATTAATACCAGACTGTTTTCCAAAGTACCTGTGCCATTTTGTAATCCCAGCAGCAAGGAGTGAGAGTCCAATTTCTCTGCTTCTTCAATACTTATTATTGTCTTTTTGATATATCCATCTCAGTAGGTATGAAGTAGCAGCTCATTGTGGTTTTGATTTTCATTTCCATAATGTCTAATGTCGAGCATCTTTCATGTGCTTATTGGCCATCGTCTTTGGAGAAGTGTCCTTTAGAATCCTTTTGTTCATTTCTAAATTGGGTTTTTTTTTTTTTTTTAATTGGTCTCTTAACAAAGGTGAGTGTTAACTGCTAGGTAGAATTTTATACCAGGCGATGGTAAATTTTTCATAAATATTAGTAATAGACTTTTAGGTTTAACTAGTGCTGATCCTCATAAGTAATCCTTTAAAAAAGTGCTGGTAAGATTTTCCTTTAGGGTGACTAGTAAAGTCAGTAAGACTTGATTGAGCATGCCACTATCATAATGAGAAGACCTAACTTTAATATTTTTGGAATGTCAAAAACAGTGACATTTTAATTAAGTAATTTTATTTTTAAAAATTATTTTTAATGGCTAATATTTTGTAAGAATTTTAAGTAATTTTCAACTGAGCATCAAATTTTAATTATGTGCATTGAATCTCTGACTTAACCAGAGCAATTTCATCTTTTCCCAAGTAGTCAGATCTACTTCGTAAAATGTGTTCTGATGTGTGTCTTTTTTTTTTTTCTTTTTTAGGTTATCCTGAATACATGTCTAACATTTTTCCTTGCAACGTTAGCTGTTGTTTTTCACTGTTTCCAAAGGATCAAAATTGCTTCAGAAATTGGAGACATATTTGATTTAAAAGGAAAAACTTGAACAAATGGACAATATGTCTATTACGAATACACCAACAAGTAATGATGCCTGTCTGAGCATTGTGCATAGTTTGATGTGCCATAGACAAGGTGGAGAGAGTGAAACATTTGCAAAAAGAGCAATTGAAAGTTTGGTAAAGAAGCTGAAGGAGAAAAAAGATGAATTGGATTCTTTAATAACAGCTATAACTACAAATGGAGCTCATCCTAGTAAATGTGTTACCATACAGAGAACATTGGATGGGAGGCTTCAGGTTAGTCCTATAAGAGTTTTTCTATACCCTCTATGGTGGCAGATTTAAAAACTTGCTACGTTTCCTTTCAAGCTACTACAGGGTAATTTAATTTGTGCTCCATCTCTTCAGATACTGTGCATCCTGTACAAATATGCATTATGGGAATTTGTGGAAGAATATGCAAAAGATAAAATTTTAAAGTTTTTTAATGTTCTACTCAGAAAAATGTTCAATGGAGAAAATTTGGAAAATAAAAATAAAAAGCAGAAAACCCACACTCGCAAGAACTACCTTTAGCACTTTGGTATTCATTTTTGTAGCCTGTTGTTTTCTTTTTTTTTTTTTTCCTAGACGGAGTCTTGCTCTGTCACCCAGGCTGGAGTACAGTGGCGCGATCTTGGCCCACTGCAACCTCCACCTCTTGGGTTCAAGCAATCCTCCTGCCTCAGCCTCCTAAGTAACTGGGACTACAGGCAAGTGCAACCATGCCTGGCTAATTTTTGTATTTTTAGTAGAGATGGGGTTTCACCATGTTGGTCAGGCTGGTCTTGAACCGCTGACCTCAGGTGATCCACCCGCCTCAGCCTTCCAAAATTCTGGGATTACAGGCGTGAGCCACTGTGCCCAGTCGTGTTGTTTTCTTTTTTGATATTGTATGTACATTTAAACAACCGGATTACACTTAGTCCTTTTATAATTTAGAAATCTGATATGTTTCACTGTTAGCAAATGTTTCATTGGTCACATTTTTCAGGTAGAACTTCATAATACAGCTCCCTTGCTTAAATAAGTCTTACAGAAATTTTGTCGTAGATTTTAAAGTTTTATTTCAAGACTTTACACATAGTTTCTGCAACACAGTCTTTTTGCGTATTTATTTTATTTTATTTTATTTTTTTGAGACATGGTCTTACTTTTGCCCAAGCTGGAGTGCAGTGGTGCAAAACATGGCTCACTGCAGCCTTGACCTACTGGGCTTATGCAGTTCTCCTGCCTTAGCCTCCTGAGTAGCTAGGACTACAGGCACATACCACCATGCCTGGGTAATTTTTTATTATTTGTGGAGACAAGGGTCTTGCCATGTTGTCCAGGCTGGTCTTGAACTCCTGGGCTCAAGCGATCCTCCTGCCTTGGCCTCCCAAAGTGATAGGATTACAGGTGTGAGCCACCATGCCCAGTCACTTTTTGCATTTTTAAAACCTGAGCACAGGCCTTGAAATTATACCAAGGTTTAAATTCTAGGTCTGATGTATGACATGGCCAAGTTAGTTATTGTGAATTTTAGTTTTCTTATTTATGAAATGGGGATTGTAATACTGAGTTGGTAGGATTGTGAGGATTAAATCAGAATATATAAAAGTGTCTTGCATAATGTGACACATGAATAAATGGTCGTTTATTTTTCTAGGTGGCTGGCCGGAAAGGATTTCCTCATGTGATCTATGCCCGTCTCTGGAGGTGGCCTGATCTTCACAAAAATGAACTAAAACATGTTAAATATTGTCAGTATGCGTTTGACTTAAAATGTGATAGTGTCTGTGTGAATCCATATCACTACGAACGAGTTGTATCACCTGGAATTGGTAAGTAGACTTTGCTTTCATCCTAAGAAACATAAAGGGAAAAGGATCTCGATAGTGTTTCAATTTTTGTAAGTTAAATTATAAATTTGGAAGATAGCCCACGACTTTAAATAAGGTTAAAGAATCAGACATTTTTAATATACGTATTTAAATTTGAACTTAGGAACAAACTTATATTTTGACTGCTAAAACTGAGGATTGTAGTTGATACTTTGCCCATTTAGAACATTGTTTTTGAGAAATAAGATGGAAAGCATTATAAATTTGAATACTTAGTTATGTATTGTTAGATAGCGTTTATGCTACTTCTGAATTGAAATGGTTCATGAACTTTTGTAATCTTTGGTTTAAATTTACATTCTCTGTTTTTAAATGGAAAATACTTTCATTGTAATGATTAATGTTTCATTTGTTTTCCCCTTTAAACAATTAAGATCTCTCAGGATTAACACTGCAGAGTAATGGTAGGTAATCTGTTTCTTATTACTTTCTCTTTGTTTTGTCTTATCCTCTCTGTTTTTTTGTTGACCTAGAATTAGTTTGTGTGAGCGGCAGTAACATTAACAAGAAAATAACTTACTGCTTTGGAAATGTAGATTTTGAGGTTAGGGGCATTTAAAACTGGATTTAAATTGGCTATTGCTCTTTGTATTTGAACTGCAATTTATGAACTAAAGTACTGTAAAAAATATGATAGAGGAATGCACCAAAAACAAATATAAAGAATATTTTTTGAGTTAAGACCTATTTTTGAAGAAAATCTCACAGAGCCAGTTTAAATGGATGTTAAATACCCAGAATATTTGGTAATTTGGAATCACATATAACATATCCTTTAAAAATACCAGTATTCTAATTTTCCTTCATTTCAGCCTAACATTTTTATGAATGATAATGTTGAGAATGGTTTAAAATTGCACTCTTTTGTATTTTTTCAGTCTTGTTACATTTTGAGTAAATAAATCAAGGCTACTTTAAAGCATATGCCCATCACAGCTTACCTAATTGTATTTTTAAAAAGAAAAAGTGTTTTAAGGTGAGAAAATGAAATGTGAATGGGGGTGTGTGTTTTTGTTTTTTATTGTAATATTTGAGAATGGAGTTTTATTAAATCTTTAGCTCTGTTACTTAGAACTTAATAAACTAAAATTTCTGTAAGAACTAATTAATTTGCAGAGAAACTCTTATAAAGAACCACTGTCAGCCAGGCACGGTGGTTCACACCTGTAATCCCAGTACTTTGGGAGGCTTAAGCGGGTGGATCACCTGAGGTCAGGAGTTTGACACCAGCCTGGCCAACATGGTGAAACCCTGTCTTTACTAAAAATATAAAAAATTAGCCAGGCATGGTGGCGGGTGCCTGTAATCCCAGCTACTCAGGAGGCTGAGGCAGGAGAATCGCTTGAACCCGGGAGGTGGAGGTTGCAGTGAGCTGAGATCACGCCATTGCACTCCAGCCTGGGCAACGAGCGAAACTGTCTCAAAAAAAAAAAAGTGGGGGGAGGCTGGGCACGGTGGCTCACTCCTGTAATCTCAGCACTTTGGGAGGCCGAGGAGGGCGGATCACGAGGTCAGGAGATCGAGACCATCCTGGCTAACACAATGAAACCCCGTCTCTACTAAAAATATACAAAATTAGCCGTACGTGGTGGTGGGTGCCTGTAGTCTCAGCTACTTGGGAAGCTGAGGCAGGAGAATGGTGTGAACCCGGGAGGCAGAGGTTGCAGTGAGCTGAGATAGTGGCACTGCACTCCAGCCTGGTTGACAAAGCGAGACTCTGTCTCAAAAAAAAAAAAAGGAACCACTGTCATCTTAGAAAGGTGTGCTCTTGTTCTGGAGGGCAATTAGTAGTAGTTTAGCACCTTTTTTGTTTGTAGAATTTTAGAGGTGGGTCAGAAATACTAGGTGACCTTAACCAAAATTTAGGAAGAGTATGCAATTCTACTTGTTTTTTTTTTTTCCACCTTTCTCCCATATCACTGGTAATGGAGGAAGACTCACTGCCTTGTGGTGCTTGTTAGTGATTAGTAGGTTTCTGACAAGTGTGGGTTTATTATTAGGAGCTGTTGTGGTGGTCTGGGAAGGGTTGCTTTAAGATTGGTGAAAACTCTGCTTCTTTGCTACGCAGACATTGATATTGTATCACTTCTTTTTTTTTTTGAAAGTAAACACGTTTCATGTCTTCACCATTTTCCATCCATGTTTTTGGAGAAAACGTTTGTCTCAGTGGGTATTAAAGGTTGGGAGACTGCAATGATAAGTGTGTCTGAATCTCTCTATGGGGCTGTTTGTGAGGGAGTTCAAATTCTGAGTGCTCATCACACACCTCCCCTATTCTAAAATTATTGATGCACTGTTATTGATGGGATTGTACGGGTTGATAGCCTTTCTATAGTGACTGTAGGGCTGTATTCAGCCTTGTAGATCCCCCTAGTGGTGGTTTTGTAAAGGCTGTCTTCAGTGCCTTATTTCCTCAGAAAACAACTGGTATTTCTCACAGCTCCTTCTAGATTTGGACAAAGGAATGATACAAGACCAGGTAACTAAAAGTTAAGAAAATGGGACAGTTCCTTCATTTTTGAGTTAAAGTCTTGTGGTAATCATTTCCAGCCTATCTTTTACCTTTCATGAAACTTTCTATGACCACGTTGACCTGTGTATTCATTTTAACAAATATTTAATAAGCATGTATTGCCTGGTACTGTGTTAGGTTCCAGGGATGCTTAGATAATAAGGTATGTTTTGTCTACTCAAGTGAGCTTATACTCTAGTGGAGGAGAGAAAAAGTAAATAAGAGAGTGATAATACCATGAGATAGGTGCTGTGTCCTGGTTGCTGGTGATGATAAAGAATACAGACCTAAGGTGGGCCCAGTGGTTTCAGCTTTTTTGTCACCTATAGAGAATATATTCTTTGGCCCTCTTAGAACATTTTTTTTTCCTTTTTTGAGACGGAGTTTCGCTCTTGTTGCCCAGGCTGGAGTACAATGATGCGATTTCGGCTCACTGCAACCTCCGCCTCCCGAGTTCAAGCGATTCTCCTGCCTCAGCCTCCTGAGTAGCTGGGATTACAGGTGCCCGCCACCATGCCCAGCATTTTTTTTTGTTTGTATTTTTAGTAGAGATGGGGTTTCACCATGTTGGCCAGCTGGTCTCGAACTCCTGACCTCAGGCGATCCACCCGTCTCAGCCTCCCAAAGTGCTGGGATTACAGGCATGAGCCACTGCACCCAGCCCTCTTAGAACATTTTATAATCACTATATATATGTATAACTACTCTAAAAATACGGTTAAATAATAATAGCTAACACTGGGTACTCATGTGTCAGGTCAGACTGAGCTAAATGATTTCTGAGTATTGTGTCATCATTCTCCTGATACTTCTACATGGGAGGTGGGATTATTTATACTTTAACAGATGAAGGGACTGCTACTTGGAGAGGTGAAGGAACTTGCCCAAGGATAGGCAACTAGGAGGAGCCGGAGTAATGTGTGCTTGCTATTAGATATTTAAACAATGGAAAAATATTACAAAAGACTGCAAACTCCATGACAGCAGGGATATTTGTTTTGTTTATGGATATATCCCAAGTACTAGAACAGTACCTGGAACAGAAGTGCTTAAGAAATATTTTTTCAGTGAATGAATTTGTTGAATGCTAGCCCATAAAGAGAAATATTTAACAGTTTGGTATCTGTTTTTCTGGACTTTAAAAAATATATACTATATGTTTTTTTAATTTTATTTTTTTGAATAGGCAATACATGGTCCATAAATCAAAATACTATAAAAAGGTATACAGTGAAAAGAAGTGCTCCCACCCCTGCCCCCATTCCCCCCTACCTCAGGTAATCACTTTTTTTAGTTTCTGGTGTTTCCTTCCAGGGTTTCTATATGCAAAAAATACATACCTCCTTTCTTACACAAAACGTATACTATGCATACTGTTCTGGACCTTGGTTTTTTACTTACAGTATATGATTTTTTAAACATGCATATGATCATAGTGTACAATAGTGCTTTGTAACTTGCTTTGATTCTCTTGGCAAAAATATATTGCAGACTTCTATCCTTGTTGATACCTTTAGTTTTACCTGAGAAACATTTATTATGGATTATCTGGGGTTGAAGAGATCTGTAGACCAGTAGAAGTTTCAAACTTACATTTGGGAAGTGTAGCCAGCATATTTAGGGCAAGAAAGATTTATGGGTCATAACTGTTTAAAAGCAGAATACAGTTGGTACATAAAGATGTTACGATTGCTGATTAAACTGAAGAGTCATCTGAAAAGCAAAAGCAGTGAGTACCAAGTTGACCAGTTGTATCCTCAAATCAGCTAGCAAAACCAGTAAGTCGGTAAAAAGATCCCAGTCATTATAACAACAAAAAAACCTAAAATGTCCAGGAATTAATTAGAGATGTCAGGATTTATATGAAGAAAATCATTGAACTTTGTTGAAGGGTGTAATATAAGGCTGAATAAGTGTAGACATACCAATTTTATGCCCCAATTTTTTTCTTTTTATTATTTTTATAATTTGGCCAATGTTAATGAGTGGTTGTGTTCAGCTTTTTTTATTGATACATAATTTGTTAAGCATCCTTTTGATTATCTTTTTGTTTCCATAAAATTTCTAAAGAGGAACTTTGGAATGGGATTTATAGGTCTTCAGAATATCATCTTCATGACTTTTGATGCATGAACATACTTCTTAAGAGGTTTTTAAGAGGTTGTACATAGAAACTTGCACAATGGATGATTATTACTGCCTTGAACTAGTCTCAATTTAATAAAAAGTACCCATGTAACTTAACTGATATTTACATGTAGTAGATTTTTTTCAAAGGTTGACATAGGGAAAGATAAGGGAAATGATATGCTGGTTCTTAATGAAAAAGGGAATGTCTTTTTGTGGTCTACTAATTGACTGCTTTAAGAAGAGAACCTACTGTTAGTTCAGTGGATTGTTAAGTTCTGGAGTAGTGTTAGTTTAGAAGCAATAAAGAATTGGTTGCTAAAGGTAAAAAGCAAACCTTAAAACAATAACCTGAAAACAAATGGGAAGGTTCTGGGCAGAGAATTAACATTGTTAATGCAGTTCAGTTTCAGTTTTCTTTTTTTCATACAGCAGAGCTAACTATTTCCTGGTTGGTTAATGGAAAGATGTTATGCTGTATCAGCTGGAATCTAGCTTTGCTTATGAAGGTGTAATCACATAGGTGAAAGATGTTGATTACTGAGTTTTCTCACACCATATATTAATCAAATACTCTTATTTGGGTTGGGTTTCTAGAGGGAAATTTCAGTTTGACTTTTCATTTAGAATTTTTCCGTTTGGTTCTAAATCTGTAGGGGACATTACATTCAGTACACTTCATTTTTAAAGAATATGTTGCTTAACCATAATTCTAGATCCTGGGATTGGATATCTGTCAGATCCCACTCATATCTCCACAGTGTGAAATTAACAAAAAGATATAGTTAAATACTCAGTCTCTATTTAGACCAAATAATTGTTTTTCTCAGCTGGACACATTTTCCAGCCATTCGGTTTTTGCCTGCCTTATGTATTTAGGTGATTATTCTTCTAGGTTTATCAAGAAACTGAGGAGTACCTTTTTAGGATTGTTGCTGGAGGCTGTTGAAACATAGACTAGCTTCAAATTTGAGAGTCAGATTGATTGATAAAATATATATCATGCTGTTACCGCTGAATAAATGACTTTTGCTGGTAAAGTAGTATGCTTTTAAAATAATATGAAAAAATTCTGAATTAAGGTTAGTAATTTACACTGTAATTGATTTTAGATGTTATTATATTACTTGCTAATAAGATTTTTTTTTCTGGGAATAGAAGCTTATAAAAATTTAAAATATGTTTAATTTTCTATATAGCTCCATCAAGTATGATGGTGAAGGATGAATATGTGCATGACTTTGAGGGACAGCCATCGTTGTCCACTGAAGGACATTCAATTCAAACCATCCAGCATCCACCAAGTAATCGTGCGTCGACAGAGACATACAGCACCCCAGCTCTGTTAGCCCCATCTGAGTCTAATGCTACCAGCACTGCCAACTTTCCCAACATTCCTGTGGCTTCCACAAGTGAGTTCTAGAATCAGATGTAGTCAGCAAGTTGAGTTTTCCTAATCATTGCTTATTTATGTGTAGTCACTTGGGGGGAAACTCCAAGTAAGTAAACATTAAAAGTAACTGTAGTATCTTTCATAGGTAAAGAGGTATTAAACAGGTATGCACAATCACTTGGAATTTAAGTAATGGCTTTGATTATAATATTGATTTAAATTAATGATCTGATTTATACTTTACTATTACATGTAGAAGTAAGTAGCCTCTTAAGCTCTCAGATATATTTTGGAGAAATATTTAAATAATTAACAAGTAGTTTTGATCCAAGATGTTTATGAAGGTCTGTGTTAATGGAATTGCAACCTTTCTTTTAATGCAGTGTTCTTATTTTGGTTTTTCTGGGACAATATTACCTTATAGTAGTTGTCTGATTTTCTCACTGTGCAAAGGGATCTTGACAAATTTGTTATATATTGCTCAAAATAGACATTAAGTAATTAAGTCAATTTTGATATAAGCTAACTTCTATATCTCTTTTTAAAATATATGTGTAATTAAAAAAAAAAATGTCTGTTTCAGAAAGATCCTTCTTTTCTGCCATGTCATAGGAGGCAGAAGGGGCTGCTAGGTTCAGGTTTTTGGGGGCATGATCATATGACCTGGTTCTGTTACTTATTTTCACAGTAACCAAAGGTTTGATAGTTTGCTGCTTGGCAAATGAAGTAGCTTTTTTTTCATTTTTTTTTTTCAATTAATCATTGAGCATTATCTTGGCATGTGTATGGTGTTAGTTGCATGCAGTTGCTAAAGGAATTTATGTAAACCCACATCAGAATAGATTTTTGACAGCTCTGGGTTAATACTGTGTTAGTTGCTACCGAAAGTACCATTATTCTATTTGCTTTACTATCAGATTAGATTCAACATAGAAATTTTGATCTTTGGAATAAATGGGGGACTGATTTCTGTAATTGTGAGTTTTCAAGTGAAGTATACCAGAATTTCCCCTTTAATTCATTACACCACTTCAAAGCAACATGTTTTTGGTTTGCTATCTAAGAGATGAAAGTCTCACTATAGGCAGCATATTCTAAATGGGTCATATAGGTTAAGCACTTGAGAACCCAGATCCTTAATCACTTGGTGCTTCTATTATCTGTCTACTTTTTATTTACCAAATTAGGAATATGGTTGACAAACAGTGGGTAGTGATAGAAAATAAAAGAAGGTACATTATAGCCACTTGAACGTAGATTAGTGCTAGAGCACAGCTACCTACTTCTGTTTATATTATCTGGAGATTGAATTTCTGTGCCTTTGTCAATGCTTACTAAAGTGACTTCATTTTGACTGTGTTGTTTCCTGAGGTTGAATCCTATTCAAAGATTAGAAAAAGTGATAGAAATGAAATGCAGCTAATTTTATCCTGGTATTTATTGGGTAGATTTTAATAATCGAATACTGTAAATACTGTAAGTTTTAGAACTTGTGTCAAAATGTTCCCTTATGTGGTGGCATGTGCCTGTAGTCCCAGCTGCTCCGGGGGCTGAGGCAGGAGAAATGGCGTGAACCCGGGAGGCGGAGCTTGCAGTGAGCAGAGAGCGAGTCACTGCACTCCAGCCTGGGCGACACAGCGAGACTCCATCTCCAAAAAAAAAAAAAAAAAAAAAGAGGGTTCCCTTAGGTCTCAAAAAGTATATTGATAAAAAAGAAAAGAAGTTGAACTAAAATAGAAGATTTGAAAGGCTATTTTACGTGAGCTGATTTAGTCGTATTGTTTAACTTTATTTTACATACTTAGAATTGTATAAGGGAAGTATTCAGTATGGATAACTACAGTGAGTCACTTTACAATTTATGTTCTTTTGACACCTGAATATTTTAAGAATTTCCTTTTAAATACCTGTAAATTAAAATAATTTATCCTGTGTAGTTAATGACAATTTTTGTAAGTTAGCTAAGAGTATTGCCTATAGAATTGTTAAAAATATGAACAAAACCATAATTAACCTTTAAAGATAACTTGCAGAATCTGGGGGATGAGTAGGAAGGGAGGTTGCTAAAATGTCATTTTTACAGATAAATAATTTGGGGAGTATTGAAATATTCTCTTTAGCTTTTGGTTTTGTAATTCTTAGCTTTAAGGAAATGTGATATGTAAAGAAAAGAAAAATATTCCTTTTCTTTGATACTTTGAGCAATGGTGACATGTTACTCTCTTCCATCTGATTATACTCCCATTTAGAAAAGAATGAGGTGATGCCAGTTATAAATAATTATAACTTTAGTGCTTTCCAAATAGGATTAACAGTCGAGTTAATTAATGCTCTTTAAGAAACCAAATTTCCACTTTAAAAAAAAAGCCTTAAAAATGTAGGACAGTAAGCAATATCATAGGATGGTTTTTGAATAGAATACAAGCCAAGAGAAGCTTGATTCTCTTGGTATATTACATATAGAGAGGGCAATTAATTTCTTGTACATCTGGGAATATGATGGTGTTCTTGAAAAGAAATGATTCTTGGTTTATAAAAGCTCTTGAAAAAATTTGAAAGTAGACTGGTAGTTTTTTTGTTTGTTTTTAACCAGTAAATGGTATATTGATTGGACAGCAGAGCTAGATCTTTTTAACTTCCTCATCTTCACTATCACATCCTATTTAAAATAATTTTCTGCTCTGCTTTTCTCTGTCAAACCCTAGCATTCTGCCATTACTAGTACCAGTGCTGATAGTGATTAATTTTCAGTTTTCAACATTTTCTTGAGCCTGGATTTTTGGGGTCCTAATCAGAAAGGTCCAGAGAGAGAGGTGGATGGAGTGGCCAGGATGAACTGACATACCTCTGAAGAAGTTAATATGATAGGCCAGACATACAGTGGTGTTTTGCTGGCATTTGAAATATGTTTGTGAAGAAATAAGCCACTACAATTAGTTAGACATTACCTAAAATGGAATAATTTTGAGCTTCCTCAAGTTAAAAGTTTGCCTTTATAGATGACTGTAGGTTTTTTACCTGATAGGCCATGGGTGAGTTACACTTTTTGCCCATCTTTATAGTTGTGCATTATCAGATAAAATTGGTCCTTCATTTAGTATATGAAATCATAAGATGACATCTATGAATACCATGTTAATGTCTTCTTGTTCCTCTAGGTCAGCCTGCCAGTATACTGGGGGGCAGCCATAGTGAAGGACTGTTGCAGATAGCATCAGGGCCTCAGCCAGGACAGCAGCAGAATGGATTTACTGGTCAGCCAGCTACTTACCATCATAGTATGTACATACTTTAAAAAATCTTTTAAATAGTTGAGAAAAAAGTAGGCAGCCTTTATAAAAGCAAATTAACCCATGTGGGCCTTAATTTTTAGACAGCACTACCACCTGGACTGGAAGTAGGACTGCACCATACACACCTAATTTGCCTCACCACCAAAACGGCCATCTTCAGCACCACCCGCCTATGCCGCCCCATCCCGGACATTACTGTAAGCTCTTGTTTTTGTTGTAAGGGCTATTTTTTTTTTTTTTGGTAGGGCTTTGTTTTCTATTTTTTAAAAATGTTTTTACATCTTTTATTCATCCTGTGATTTTGTTTCATTAAATAGTGCTTTTCAGTATTTTTTGTAAACAGTATTATTTTTCATAGTTATCCTACCTTTTTATTTTAGAGGAGTGATGTTTGCTAAATACATTTATTTCTCTGTTGCTAATGTTTCATTAACATCACATTGATTTCCATTCATTTGTTTATTTGCTTTGTATATGTTCTTAGATCTCATCTGTGTCTTGTATATCCACGCATAATGGATTGAAACCCTTTGAGTGCTAAGTTCTCAAGGTTTCCCTCAGCGTAGTATTCAGTGTACTTTGGATAATGTTGAATCTATAGATAACTCTGTGCTGGCATGATTGGGAGGAATACCCTACAGATAACATGTAGTTTCAGGTAGAATAGGAGCATTGTTCATATGGCTTAGTAAAATCGAGAGTATAACTCTTATATACATTAAATCCCTTTCTTCTCATTATAATATTAATAGTACCAAAGAAAACTTAGAAAATATAGAAAAGTATAAATAAGAAAAGCAAAATTACCCTGAATCCTGCTACTCAAAAACAGCCACTTCTAATATTTTGTTATTTTCCTTCCAGTCATATAAACAGGTATATGTAAATTGACAGGGGCTCCTACTCTATGTGTATTGCATATATCTTGCTTCTTTTCAGTTATGTTACTATTTTTTCCATTTCTTAAGAGAATGTAATTTTTAATGGCTGCCTAGGCCGTTATAGTGTTGAAGGGTGCTGGGTTTGGACCTTTAACAGGCTGTGTGACCATTGACAAGTTATTTCACCTCATTAAGCCTCAAGAGTAATAATAGTAGTATCTACCTCAAGGGGTGTTTGTAAGAAGTAAACGTAATAATTTATGTGAGGTGTTTAGCACAATGTTTTAACACATTACCAGTTTTCAATTATGTTAGCTATGATTCCATTAAATAAACATCCTTAATTAACATAAGCACTTGTTTTTAGAATAGACCTAACAGTTTATTATTATACATTGCATTATAAATTGTACTGTATTGGACGTTACATGAATAATTCATTTATGATCTGTATTAAATGTTGGATATAAAATTATGTGTAAATTGTGTAATAATAGCACTTGGCAGATAGCACTAAAATGTTATTAAATATCCACAAAAGTATTAATAGTTTAAGACTATTTGCTTATTGTAAACTTTTAAGTTCTTAGACATTGCATAAGCTTGTTTTAAACAGTTCCTAACCTATAATAGTTATATTTAAGTAAGATTTACTGAAAGTTTTAGCATTAGACAACTTTTAATAAATAAAAATGGAATTTTTGTTGTCTTTTCTTTAGGGCCTGTTCACAATGAGCTTGCATTCCAGCCTCCCATTTCCAATCATCCTGGTAAGTGTATTTCAAAATTGATTTCCTGTATTTAGATTGATTTAGTGGTGATTGAAACACACAAACACAGGCTTTAATGGAATTATGGGGTCACTTAACTTCTCAGATGAGTACAATACTCATCATGACATGAGTTAATCAACAGTTTGAGTAGTCAATATAGTCACACATAGACTGTCTATATTTTATTCAGTTTAACTGTCCCCAAAAGGAAAGAACTATCTTTTCAGCTAAAATGAGAATTACAGAAATGCTGGCTTCAGCATTGAATACATAAATATGCAGCAGAATAAAACTAGGTTTCAAAATAGAGCATCTGTAAAACTATAGCTTAAAAAGCCAGGAAAGAATCTTAAGTACATGCCGAAAAGAAAAATAATTCACTCTATTCAGGATCTCTGGTTAACTGGAATTTAGAAACTATTTGATTAAATTGTATGCAAAAGAGTAAATAGCTAAGTAGCTTTCTTCAGTTCAAAGTTTGTGTATAATTTTTGAAACTATAGAGGTAATAAAACAGAAAACACTTGAAAATAAAATACTGAAAGTCCCTTGTGACACAAACATAGATTTTGAATTTTTTTCTCATCCCTTCGTATCTGTTTTTCTTAGCATAAAAAGATGCAAATATATTACTTCAACTAATCACCTTAATTTTTTGGAAACTATAAACTCAATTTTCCTCCTAATTAAAAGAAAATTATGAAGAATTATATTTTTATTTTTACTTGTTTATTTTTGAGAGAGGGCCTGGCTCTGTTGCCCAAACTGGAGTGCAGTGGCATGATCTCAGCTTACTACAGCCTTAACCTCCTGGTCTCAAGCGATCCTCTCATCTCAGCTTCTAGAGTAGCTGGGACTATAGGCAGGGGCCACCATGCCTGGCTAATGTTTGTATTTTAGTAGATACAGGGTCTCACCATGTTGCCCAGGCTGGTCTTGAACTCCTGGGCTAAAGCAATCCTCCTGCTAATAATTTTATTTATTTATTTATTTTTTAATTTTTTTCCGAGATGGGATCTCGCTATGTTGTCCAGGCTGGTTTCGAACTCCTAGCCTCAAGTGATCCTCCTGCCTTAGCCTCCCAAAGTGCTGGGATTATAGACGTGAGCCACCACACCAAGCTTGAAAAATTAAAAAAAAATATTTTTAAATGATTTTATTTTTGATCTTTGTGGGTACATAGGAGATGTATATATTTATGGGGCACATGAGATGTTTTGATACAGGCATATAATGCATGATAATCACATCATGGAAGATGGGGTATACATCCCCTCAAGCATTTATCTTTTGTGTTACAGTCTATACTCTGTTAGTTATTTTAAAGTGTACAATTAAATTATTGGCTACAGTCACCCTGTTGTGCTGTAAAATATTAGACCTTATTCATTCTAACTACTTTTTGTACTATTAACCATCCTCACCTTCCCCCAATCCCCCACTACCTTTCCCAGCCTCTGGTAACCATCCTTCTACTCTCTGTCTCTATGGGTTCAATTGTTTTGATTTTTAGATCCCACAAATAAGAACATGTGATGTTTGTCTTTCTTTGCCTGGGTTCTTTCACTTAACATAATACCTCCAGTTCTATCCATGTTGTCTCAAGTGACTGAATCGCATTTTTTTTATGGCTGAATAGTACTCCACTGTGTATAAGTCAAGCATAAAGAATTTTAAGCATACCGGAATAATACAGGAAGTTCCCCCATTGTACTCATTCCTCAGTTTCAGCCATTATCAAGTAATGACCAATCTTGTTTCATTCATACTCACTCTCTTTCTTCATTCTATATTATTTTGAAGCAAATCCTATATTTTATATGTAAATATCTTAGTATATATTTCCAGTAATGGTTTTTAAAACATAAACACAGCGCCCATAATGATTAATTCAAAGGGTAACATACAATTCTTAAATAGGTCTACATAATTTTCTTTGTGTAAATGTTCTGTTATTGATTATGTTGGTTTAATTTTTTTTCTAGCTGTTTAAAAAAATAGAAGGGAACATCTTTGTGTTTATAACTTTTCTCATATTTTAGTTTAAGAAATTTGTAGAATTTCTAGATCAAAAGGCCATATTACAGTGACACCAGAGTGTGAGAACCAGGGTTACTGTGCTGGCTAGCAGTAGATGTCATAGTTAAATAAACTTTTTGCTGATTTAAGAGGCAAATACTTGTTCTGGTTAGGAAAAAGGTGATGTTAGTGGGGCAGAAGCATTCTTTTAACGATATATATTTATTATCTTCTGTAACGGATTTTCTGTGTTATATTGTGTGTTGTGATTTTAAACATTTTTGTAGGTCAAGGGGTCTAGCCTTTTCATAAACTTTCTTTTTTTGAGAAATGTAATATACAGAAAAGTATGTAACACAAGTAAGTATATAGTCTAACATCACTAAAACCAATACTCATGTAACCACTACACAGATTGAGAACTAAAACATTATGGCATCCCAGAAACCCTCCTACCCCATGAATTTTGTCTCTGTCAAAACCTTCTCTTTCCTTCTCCCCAGAGGTAGCTACTGTCCTGCTTTTTATGGATATCACTTTTTTTTTGCTCTTTTATTTATTTTTTAAATTTTTTTTAATTCATTTTGAGATGAACTCTTGTTCTGTCACCCAGGCTAGAGTGCAGTCACGCAACTCGGCTCACTGCAACCTCCACCTCCAGGTTCAAGCCATTCTCCTGCCTCCGCCTCCCGAGTAGCTGGGATTATAGGCACCCGCCACCATGCCTGGCTAATTTTTGTATTGTTAGTAGAGATAGGGTTTCACCATGTTATCCAGGCTGGTCTTGAACTCTTGGCCTCAAGTGATCTCTGCCCCATCGGCTCCCAAAATGCTGGGATTACAGGCATGAGCCACCATGCCTGCCCCTTTTAAAGTGATGAATACATCCCTAAACAGTCTAGTAATCTGGCTTTACTTGTTTTTTTTTTTTTTTTTTTTTTTTTTTTTTTTTGAGACGGAGTCTCGCTCTGTCACCCAGGCTGGACTGCAGTGGCGCAACTTGGCTCACTGCAACCTCTGCCTCCCGGGTTCACACCATTCTGCCTCAGCCTCCCAAGTAGCTGGGACTATAGGCGCCCGCCACCACGCCCGGCTAATTTTTGTATTTTTAGTAGAGACGGGGTTTCACTATGTTGGTCAGGCTGGTCTCGAACTCCTGACCTCTTGATCTGCCCGCCTCGGCCTCCGAAAGTGCTGGGATTACAGGCGTGATCTACCATGCGTGGCCCTCATTTTCTTTTTACCTAGCTTTATAAATACTTGTTTAAAACAATTTAACATTTGGACTGATTGTGTAAAGACCACTTTTAAGTGTTGTTACTGTTTTTTGTTGTGTTTTTTTTGGCCACCGAAACATTGGGTAATTGTTGTCTTAGACAATCTCTGTAGTTTTGGTTTAACCAGTGTACCTATCAGTTGTTTGCTGAAGCTTCTTGTCCGTAGCATAATGTGATACCTTCACATTACATTTTCTGTAGACAATATTTTTTTTTTTGTTTTTTAATTTTTGAGACGGGGTCTCACTCTGTGGCCTGGGCTGGAGTGCAGTGGCACTCTCATGGCTCACTGCAGCCCTGACCTCCCAGACTTAGGTGATTCTCCCATCTCAGCCTCCCGCGTAGCTGGGACTACAGATGGACACAACCACGCCCAGCCAATTTTTCTATTTTTCGTAGAGACGCGGTTTCACCATGTTGCCCAGGCTGGCCTTGACCTCCTGGGCTCAAGTGATCTGCCCATCTTGGCCTACCAAAGTGCTGGGATTATAGGCATGAGCCACCATGCCCAGCTGAAAATAATTTCATAAATACTTCAAAACTGGCTTTTTAAGAAGACACTCAGTGAAGACACTTAGTGTATCACTGGTTTTTATGTTCTAAGCATAATGAAATATATTTAAACAAATATTTATCTTTGTGACAAGTTCATTAGAGTGACATGGCAAAACATTTGAGTTTTTAAGTTTTTGAATTAATCCAATCTTCATGTGATCTGTTTTGATAACTCCTCATTGCATTGGAAAGTATTTTATTGCTTGGCAGCATTTTGAAAAGTAATTAGGGTACATAGCTTTTACAAGTTGTTTTCTTTTAAAAAAATTTTAAGCATCAATCATACTTCATTTTAGGTTATTTTTTTTTTTCCGTAAGATCTGGGTTTCTTTTTTGTCATTCTAAGTAACTTTGTTGAAAGTAAGATTGTTGAAAGTTTTATTGCTTCAAATTCTAGTTTAAAGTTCATAAACAGCTTATTGAGATACAGATAAATCTTTCTTTTAAATATGTCGAACCTATTTCCACCCTAGGGTCTTTGCTTTTGCTTCCTCTTTGAAATCTGTTCAGTCTTCACATAGATAAAAGGTTATTCAGGTCCCATCTTTTCAGATGGGATGTCCCCTACCATCCAGTCTGAAGTGTTCTTCCCAATCATCTGCTGTTCCATGCCCTGTTTTATTTTCTTCACAGTGTTCATTGTTATCTGAGTTATTTCATTTGTTTGCTTATTTGTCTGCCCCTGCACTTCTGTGAGAACAGGGACTGTAGCTGTTTTGTTTTCTACTGTGTATGCAGTGCCCAGAAAGATCCCTAGATACTCTGTAGATATCTGTTAAATGAGTTAAAACAGGAAAGCCAAATAATTTTTATGTATTTGGGCTTGATGTAATAATTGTTGTTTACAAATAAAAATTAGAAATACTTGATCAGTTGTCTTTGTAAACCAGAGTAGCACCTCTTTTTTTCCCAGTGATTTAAAATTATATATTATTGTTCAAATGAGTACACTAAATACATCTCCAAAGTTAAAATTGTGGTAGTTAACATGACCTGACTTCACTAAAAATACCTTTTGCTATGGCATAGGTGGGACAAATGACCTTCTACCCAAGAGACAGTTGAGAATCTGTGTGTACAACAACTGTGTGATTAAAGTATAATTAACCTTAACTCAAGGGTGGGATAGCTGACTTGCTTATGCACTTTCTCTCAGTTAGGGAATCTATAAAAATATGTCATGAGTCGATGTTATTCAAGGACAGTTCCCTGGAATACATCTTAGGGTCAGTGTGTTTTTAAAAAATAAAAGTTGAGACTACATAGAGAATATGTGTAGTCAAATGAAATATCATGGTAAAATAATTTATTTTAGATTCTGATTATTTCTGTTCTTTAAATTCTCAGTTGACCTGGTCCTTTGAGGTAAGAACCAAATTCCAGATTTTAAAAAATGACTTTTAGAACTTGAGGATAAGTGGTAATTGGAAATTAAAAAAAAAAAAAACAAATTAGTGTTTTAAGAACAGTGCTAAGTACTGAGCTAGAAAATAGAAGACATGGAAATTCCTACCTTTTAATGCATTATGTTATTTTAATCCAGTTGTTTTGGGTGCATTACATTTCCATCTCCCCTCCCTTCACCCTTTCTTTTAGGAAAAACTGTGTTGTGGAGTGCAAGTGAAAGCCTTATATCTTTCTCTCATGGGAGGATGTTCTTTCCCATTTATTTCCTATAGCTCCTGAGTATTGGTGTTCCATTGCTTACTTTGAAATGGATGTTCAGGTAGGAGAGACATTTAAGGTTCCTTCAAGCTGCCCTATTGTTACTGTTGATGGATACGTGGACCCTTCTGGAGGAGATCGCTTTTGTTTGGGTCAACTCTCCAATGTCCACAGGACAGAAGCCATTGAGAGAGCAAGGTATTGATTGAATAGTCAGATAGTTACTTTAAAAAATTGAGCATAGTACATTGTCTTTTATTCAAGGTTATGTTTTCCCATGTACATTATATGTGTTCTTAAATATAAATAAAGGAATAAAGGTCATGTTGAAAACTCAGAATTTGTAAGCACTCCATCTTAATTGTCGATGTTTTTGTTGTTTAACATATAATGATAAAAGATAGCCTTTTTTATGTTAGTAGGTTTCTATGTTTCGAATAGTAAGTATACCTTTTGGAATTCAGTTTGAAAATTTTATTTTCTGTGATCATACATTTCTACAAATTACTGAAAGGAAGTAATATTAAATGAGAACATGTTTCTGAAAGTTTTACTTATAATGTTAAAAAAATTGGTAATAAAAGGGAAATGGTTAAGTAAATTATGATAAATTTTTCCTTTTTTATACAGTCATTAAAATGTTTAAAAGTTTATATAATGAGGCTGGGTGCGGTGGCTCACACCTATAATCCCAGCACTTTGGGAGGCGGAGTCAGGCAGATCACTTGAGGTCAGGAGTTCGAGACCAGCCTGGCCAACATGGTGAAACCCTGTCTCTACCAAAAATTAGCCATATGTGGTGGTGTCCACCTGTAATCCCAGCTACTCAGGAGGCTGAGACAGGAGAATTGCTTGAACCCAGGAGGTGGAGGTTGCAGTGAGCTGAGATCGTGCCACTGCACCCCAGCCTGGGCGACAGAGCGAGACTCCGTTTCAAAAAAAAAAAAAAAGTTTATATAATGAAATGGAAATGCTTACAGTGAAATATTACAGGAACATTCCATTTTAGCTACTGTATGATCTCGGCTTTTAAGGATGTGTGTGCTAAAGAACATAATCTTGGCTCTATCACTTGCTGTCATGTGACTTTGGCAAATTACCTAACCTCTAAGCCAGTTCTGCCTAATAGAATTTTCTGTGATGAAGAAAATGATTTATATTTGCACTGTCCAGTTCGGTAGCCACTAGCCACATGTAGCTATTGAGCACTTAAATTATAGCTCACATGATTGACTAATCGGATTTCTAATTAGTTTTAATTTAATTTAAATAGTCACATGTGGCTAGTGGCTATCAATTTGGACAGTATGCCTTAGTTTCCTTATCTAAAAAAATGAGAATAATAGTACTTATTGAGTTGTAAGGGTTTAATGAGAATTCATACTACATGCTCCTGACACATAGTAAGTGTTGTAAATATGTGCATCATTATTAGATATGAACAGGAAAAGAAAAATGGAAATATACAAAAATGTTAATAGCTATCTTTTGGTTTTATGTGATCTTTATTTTTAATTTTTCAATATTAAGCATGCTATACAATCTGAACTAAAATTTAATTTAAAATACTTATCAAGATAAAATGTAATTTCTTTTTTCTTCCTAAGGTTGCACATAGGCAAAGGTGTGCAGTTGGAATGTAAAGGTGAAGGTGATGTTTGGGTCAGGTGCCTTAGTGACCACGCGGTCTTTGTACAGAGTTACTACTTAGACAGAGAAGCTGGGCGTGCACCTGGAGATGCTGTTCATAAGATCTACCCAAGTGCATATATAAAGGTTAGTTACAATTTTATTTGAATATTTTAGACTTAAAGCTCTATTTGTTGTCAAAAGAATTGAAATCTGGGTGGAAGGAATGGAAAAATGTTTTATATATTAAATAATAAGAAATTGTGTTTAAGTATAAAAAACACATTTTCTGAGGGCATTTATTGACATTATCAGTAATCTAGTTTTATGGTTGCCAATTTGTTACGTTTTGTTTTTTATTTTATTTATTTATTTATTTATTTTTGAGACAGAGTCTTGCTCTCGTCGCCCAGGCTGGAGTGCAGTGGCGTGATCTCGGCTCACTGCAACCTGCGCCTCCCGGGTTCAAGCAATTCTCGTGCCTCAGCATCCCAAGTAGCTGGGATTACAGGTACATGCTACTGTGCCTGGCAATTTTTTGTATTTTTAGTAGAGACGGGGTTTCACCATGTTGGCCAGGCTGGTCTCGAACTCCTGACCTTAAGTGATCCGCCCAACTTGGCCTCCCAAAGTGCTGGGATTACAGGTGTGAACCACTGTGCCAGGCCTGTTACATGTTTTAGAGTAATACAAAGGCTCTTGAAAATACGGAGTGAAGCCTCCAAAGTTGTATTCCTGTAACTTGAAATTTGTAAGAATCAGACTCTGGACTTTCATCTTAGCCAATCTTCAGGATTTTATGGAAGGGAATTCTAAAATTAATAGCTTTTCAAATTAAGAACCTGATAAGCCTGAAATATTTTTCACTAGTTATATATTCAACCTATTTGAATTTTACTTTATAATATAACCTGTTTTTGAAAGAGAAAGACAGTTGTAATTAGATAGCCTAAATATATTTTTAATTTTGTGTCATCCTCAACATTTTCATTGTCAGTGATTGTAAATTGGTGGAATTAACTGTATCTCTTAACTTATTACCAGGAAGTTGCTTAGGATAAAAATAATGTAGCCCCATAGCATCCATAAAAATGGAATTGCCTGATTACCTCACAACAGCAAACCCAGTTTCTCATTTCCAGTTATAGTTCAGTTAAAGAATGTTGGAATTTTTTTGTATGACACTTTTAAACATACCAAGTATAGCGAAAATAATAAACCACATGTACCTATCATCCAGCTGCAACAATTGTCAGCACTTTACCAATCTTTAATGTGTTTCTCCCCCAACTTTTTTTTTCCTGGAGTCGTTGAAAGCCAATTCCAAACAGCATAGTCACTCATAAAATATTTCTGTGTGAGTAACTCATAAAATACTCCTGTGTAACTCACAAATCTATGCAGACTTCTGAAAAACATAATCGCGGTGCTATTTATTACACTTAATAAATTAGCATCAATTCCCTGTTAAAATTTTCAACAATAGAGCATCAGTTATAGTTTTAGTCTGTTAGAACAATAGAATAAAACAATAAAGTATTATATTTATTGATAGGATATCCACGTGTATAGAAAAGTTAGTTATTAAACAATACATAAGGCCTGATTTAGTGGCTCATGCCTGTAATCTTAGCACTTTTGGAGGCCAAGGTTGGAGGATTGCTTGAGACCAGGAGTTCAAGACCAACGTAAGCCACAAAGTGATACCGCCCATCTCTACAAAAAAATTAAAAAATTAGCTGGGTGTGGTGGTACATGCCTGTAGTTTTAGCTACTTGGGAGGCTGAGATGGGAGCATTGCTTGAGCCCAGGAGTTCAAGGCTGCGGAGAGCCATGATCATGCCACTGTGCTCCAGACTAGGTGATAGAGTGAGACCCTTTCTCAAAAATAAATAAATAAATAGACAATACATAGACTATGATCCCATTTTTGTTAAATGATATCATGATATTTGTTATTTGTTTATATGTACCCATAAGTCTAGAGTGGTATGTATAACGGAATTGTCTCTATGAGGTGGAAATTGTTTGTATTTTGCAGTTTTTTTCCACAAGTAATTTCTGTATTGGTTATTTATGCTGTATTATTATTATTTTTGAGACAGAGTCTTGCTCTGTCACCCAGGCTAGAGTACAGTGGTGCCATCTTGGCTCACTGCAACCTCTGCTTCCAGGGTTTAAGTGATTCTCATGCCTTAGCCTCTCCGGTAGCTGGGATTACAGGTGTATGCCACCACGCCTGGCTAATTTTTGTATTTAGTAGAGACGGGGTTTCACCGTGTTGGCCAGGCTGGTCTGGAACTCATGACCTCAAGTGATCAGCCCAACTCAGCTCCCAAAGTGCAAGGATTGCAGGTGTTAGCCACTACGCCTGGCCTTTTGTTGTTATTTTTTAATGGCTTTGGATTTCCTTATATGTTTTGTAGTCCATTTTGTATTCGTGGGCCAAGTTTGTTTTGAGAGAATTCACTCATTTTATTATTTATTTTTTCTTCCTGTCATTGCTTCACCCTATGTGGCAATTTTGCCTTACCCTGGCATCTGGGATTCACATCTCAGAACCAAATCTTACAAATTTAGCAAGTAGGGGGACTTTGTCTCCTGAGGAAATTGAGTTCCATTCTGCAGGTATGCTTGGGGCCTAATTCCTGATTGCCTAGATTTCTCTGAAACTTTTCCCTGCCGTGGGCAAATATTTTATTCCTAGGTGTACTTCTGAATTGGCTGTATTTTACCAGCACTTGATTTATGGGCAGGTGCCCAGTTGTAGCCCCCAGAGAGTTTGGCTGTTGTCTCTCTCCATATTATTCCAAGAAGTCAAATTCCTGTCCCCTGCCCTTTGTTTATGGTCTTGGTATACCCCTAGTACTTCCTATCTTTAGTCTCTGCTCTCCACTGTGGGTTTTATTTATCATCAGTTTGGATGTATGGATTGTTTCCATATGAATTTCATGATCAGTTTGGAGAGGATGACTATTTTAAATAGTTTTTCTGTTATTTGTATGTGGTTGAAGCAGAGAGAGAAGGTGATTATGTATATACCCACTTAACCCATCTTGACTCAGAAGTCTCTTGTTTTATTTATGTAATTTAAAGTGACTGGATAGAGAACTATGGTGTTGAATATATACTGTGTGCCAGATAGTATTTATAAACTTAATCAGATATGGAGTAGTATTTAAAACAATTGAGCTTAAATAATGTGGAATCGTGCAAGTGTAATTTCTTGGATGTCAAATAGATACATTGTGACTTATTTATATTTTGGTACAGATGGCCTTTGAAAAGCCCCCAAGGTGTGAGACAAGTCATCACTTGATAAACCACTGTCTTGGACAGATCTTAATAGTGATCTCATACTTTTACCATGAAAAGTAGATAAATACCTTGTTGGACAAGATATTTGGAATTAAAAAAAATCCTCATTTGTTTATATTAACTAAGATTTTAAAATAATTATGTCTGTTTACCAAGTATATTACTGTTCTTTAGAAGAGTCTTACTAGTCAGAAAGAGACAGTTACAAGTACAACCCCATCCACAATTTCACTTTCCATGGCTTCAGGTATCCATGGTCAACCACAGTCCAAAAATATTAAATGAAAAATTCCAGAAACAATTCATAGGTTTTAAAATGTGCGCTGTTCTGATTAGATGATGAAATCTCACTCCATTCTGCTTGGGATGTAAAACCTTTTGCCAGCATATCCATGCTGTCTACGCTACCCACCCATTAGTCACTGAGTAGCGAGCTCAGTTTTCAGATTGACTGTCATGGTCTCACAGTGCTTGTCATCCGGTAACCTTTATTTAGTTCATAATGGTCCCAAAGTGCAAGGGTAATGATGCTGGGATATTGTTAACATTGTTCTGTTTTATTATTACCTGTTGTTGTTAATCTCTTACTATGCCTAATTTGTAAGTTGAACTTCATTATGAGGTATGTATGTATAGGAAAAAACATAGTATATGCACAGTACTATCTAAAGTTTCATGCATCCACTGGAAGTCTTGGAACATATCCCCCATAGATAAGGGAGGAATACTGTATACCTTAAAATTTAACCATTGGCATTTTCTGCATTCGTTTTTTTGGGTAGCAGTAACTAAGGGATTTGTAAGTTATCAGGTTTTCACAGGAGATGATATTATTGGGGTAAATTGTATGTAGATAGCATGCACCCCTGGAAGGAGTGCCCACACTTTGAGTACACAAATGTGTGCATGCACATACACACACACACATACACACACACACACATTCCCCTTTTTAATTAAAATGAGGAAAACACACTTGGAGAGCTGTAATTTCATTTTATAAGCCAAGAAGCTAGGACTAAATTGTGGTTTTTTTCACCCTTCTAAGTTGACTTTTTTTCCTGCTTCTCTCATGACATAGTAGTCATTTTTTACTTAACGAAAATCTGATGTAATGAAATGACATTTTACAAGCTTTAAATGAAGCAAATGTTTGAATTCTCTTTAAGTGGCCTTGTTCTTTTGCTTTCAAAAGTAAAATATGTTTTGTTTTGTTTTATTTAGCACTGGGCATTTCAAGTTTTTAATAGCTTTATTGAGATTTTGAGAGAGAATTCACATGACATACAAGTCACCCATTTAAATTGGACAATTCAATGATTGTTAGTATATTCACAACATTGTGCAGTCATTACTACTCAATTTTGGAGCATTTTCATGACTGTGGAAAAAAACTCCATATACCCTTTTAACTATCACCCCCAAATCTCCATTTCCATTAGCTCTAGACAACCACTATTCTACGCTCTTTGTAGATTTGCCTATTCAGGGCATTTTATATAGAAGAGAATTATGTAATATAGTCTTTTATGACTTGCTTCTTTTCACTAAGCATAATGTTTCAAGCTTCATCCATGTAGCACATACCAATTCTTCACTCCTTTTTATGGCTGAATAGTGCTCCACACACATTTTGTTCATCAGTTTATCCATTGATGGACTTGATTTCCACTTTTTGGCTATGTTATGAAGGATACTGCTATGAACATTTGTATATAAGTATTTGTGTGTTTTCATTTCTCTTGGGTACATACCTAAAAGTGGATTGTAAGATAACTCTATGTAAACTTTTTGAGAAACTGATAGACTGTTTTACAAAATGGCTGCACCACTTTATGTTCTCACTAGCAGGGTGTGAGGGTTCCAATTTCTCTACATTCTCATCAGTACTTGTTATCTGTCTTTTTTATTTTAGCCATTGTAGTAGGTGTGAAGTATAATCTTATTGTGGTAGTTTTGATTTGCAAACTTCCTGTGTTAATATTGAGTTGGGTTTGTTTTTGAACACATTTATTTTAGAGGAAGGGGCAGCAGATGCTTCTAAACCACTGGTGGACTAGGTCAGAGGGTATTATGAACCTCGTTTAAATTTATTCCCATTTACCACTCATTGTGATTCCCTAAGTCAGGTAGAACTTAGAATGTCCTTAGCACAATCTTGTTTATGTTCAGGTGCATTTTTCATTCTGGATTACTGTTTCCTAATGTTAATTTAAGATTATATAGTATTGCATTTAAGCCTTGTCAAAGGAAAATGGCAAAATTTGACTCCTGGTTGTAAAAGACAATATCCTAAAGATGTTGTCAGTGATCTTTATGAGACACACATCTTTGTTAAGTAACGGTTTTGTAATAAATTCAGAAAACATGGTTAAATAAATTAAAGCAGAAATTAGCTCAGGAGTGGTGGTCCGAAATATTTTTTGGATCTGAGCCAAAAAGAATATTTAAAGCCTTTGATTACTTTGAATTGCCTTTGTCAACAATTTAGTCAAATTATGAAAGGAAGACAGTAGCATTTCAATAATAGCTTTAATTTTTATCATCCAATGTAACAAATGGAATCTGTTATGGTATCCGTTATCAATGGATTAGTTACAGTGTGAAGTCAGGAGGCAATGTAGGTTTTAGTTATTAGTGAACCTAACTGAATAATTTTAGGTCTTCTGGTTTGAGTGCTATAATTACGTAAATAATCTGTGGAAGGGAGGTTTGCTGAGGTGCCCAATGAATCATTTTTACTGCATCTGCAGATGCAAGTCATAAAGTTTAATCCATGTGGGTAACCTGTAATATGTGCTGCTGATGTTAGCATAGATTCAGGCTGAAACAATCCTAATTGCGATGATTTACAACACATTGGAGAGAGCCTATGTGTGACATATTACTTGGTTATTTTTTTAAATGACTTGTGGGGGTGGGGGAGTGTTAATGTTAAAGGCATACTTGAATCTTGGAGATTATAATTAAGTTTTATTCCCTACTCCCAGATAACATTATATACATATATACACACACACACACACACACACACACACACACACACACCATACTTGGTTAGTGATGATTAAAAAAAAAGTGGTTGTGGAGACCTAAATGTAAAACACAAAACTATAAAACTTCTAGAAGATAATATAAGAGAAAAAGTGAGAACTTTTTTTTTGAGACGGAGTCTTGCTCTGTTACCCAGGCTGGAGTGCAGTGGCGCCATCTTGGCTCACTGCAACCTCCGCCTCCCGGGTTTAAGGGATTCTCCTGTCTCAGCCTCCCAAGTATCTGGGACTACAAGCTTGCACCATCATGCCTGGCTAATTTTTGCATTTTTAGTAGAGATGGGGTCTCACCATGTTGGCCAGGCTGGTCAGGAACTCCTGACCTCAAGTGATCCTCCTGCCTCGGCCTCCCAAAGTGCTGGGATTACAGGAGAGAGCCACTGTGCCTGGCCAAGAGAAAAAGCGAGAACTTTTAAGATACAACATCGAAGGCATGATCCATGAAGGAAAGAATTGATAGGCCTGACTTCATTGAAATGAAACACTTCTGCTCTGTGAAAGACAGGGTCAGAGAATGAGAAGACAAGCCACAGACTGGGTGAAAATATTTGCAAAAGACACATCTAGTAAAGGACTGTTATCCACAATTACAAAGAACTCTTAAAACTCAACAATAAAATAAACAATGCAACAATAAAATAAACAATGGGCAGAATAGACTGGGCATAGTGATTGACTCCTATAATCCCAGCACTTTGGGAGGTCAAGGTAGGAGGATTGCTTGAGCCCAGGAGTAGTTCAAGATCAGCCTGGGCAACAGCAAGACCTCATCTCTACCAAAAAAAAAAAAAAAAAAAAAAATTAGCCAGGCATGGTGGCATGTGCCTGTAGTCCCGGCTAGTTGGGAGGCTGATGTGGGAGGACCCTTGAGCCCAGGTGTTCAAGACTAGCTTGGGCAGCATAGCAAGACCCCATCTTAACAACAACAACAACAACAAAAAAGGCAAAAGACATGAACAAACACCTCACCAAAGAAGATACACATATGGCAAACAAGCATATGAAAAGGTGTTCAGCATCATAAATGTGTACAAACCCATAGAATGTACAACACCAAGAGTGAACCCTTACGTAAACTGGGTTTTGGGTGATAATGATGTGTCAGTGTAAATTCATTGATTGTAACAATTGTGCCACTGTAGTGGGGATGTTGATAGTGGCGGAAGGTTGGGTGTGGGGACAGGTACTCTGTACTTTCTGCTTAATTGTGCTGTGAACCTAAAACTGCTCTAAAAAAGTAAAGTTTATTAATTTACTTCTTTAAAAAAGTGGTTGTAGAGCTATTTACCTTTTCAAATGTTTGAGTCCCTGCTTTGTACTGGGTAATGCCTTCCAAATGTCATAGCCTAGAAGTTCTGAAACGAATGGACTGTGAGAAATTTGAGGAAGTAGTGGTTTCACTTCTGGGTGTTGTGGGCTTTCTGATTTCTAGAACCTGACTTTGTCATGCTTTCTTTTAAATTTAAATTTTTTTGTGGAGTTGGGGTCTTGGCTGGTCTTGAACTCCTGGGCTCAAGTGATCCTCCCACCTGGGCCTCCCAAAGTGCTGAGATTACAGGCATCTGCCACCATGCCCCTGTCATTGCTTTCTTTACTAAAGTATTTTAGGACCTAATAGTCCAGGAAATACATATATGTATATTGGACAAATTCATGTCTCTTCAAAGAATAGGGTAGTCTGAGTGTTGTCCTTCATTGGTGCTAATTGGGAAAAGTTTTTTGAGGAAATGGACACTGAGTAGAGAAATAGGAGTAAGTAGGAGTGCAATTTGTTATTTGGAGTGAGTATGTTATTGTCTGTTTTTGTGGTTCATGTAAATACCATGGTTGAAGATGATCAGAATTTTTTCAAGCATCTGAAAATTATGGTTTAAGTTCTAAAACTATTGTTTATCATCAACTAAAAAATTATGCATTCTCAGATTTCTCTTATTTTCAAGATTATTTATGCTTGCTTGTATTGGGCCCCTTATGTACGTAATGGGACTTTAAAAAATATTCATGTCCTTTTAGATAGGGAGTATAGCCACATGGTTCAGAAATTAAAGTGATTTAAAAACAGTGGACATTGAGCAGCCTTGCTTCAGAACCTGTCCTTGTTCTCCTTTCCTGCAAATTCTTTTTGTGTAATCTTCCAATGCTTTTTAAAAATGCAAATAAACAAATATTTTAGGAAGATTTTTTTTCCCCAGAAAAAAAGGTGATGTGATTTATTATCTGTAATTTGTTGCATATTAAAAGAACATTCCAGTACTTTCATAAATATAAGGGTAGATATGGCAACCCCTTCCTTACTATGCCAGTTCTTCACTTGGTTGATAAAAGTAAAATTATTTATTAACTCCTTAACTCATCCTGAAAGATAAATGACTACAGGGGAGGCTAAAAACAAAATAAGTAACTGTATACTATGCCAAGTTTGCAACAACCTCATGAAAGTATGTACACTTAGCATTCCCATTTTATAGATAAAAGAAACTCAGCCCATATAATTAGCAGGTATCGGTGATGGGATTTAAAACTGGGCCTTTTTTTCCCTTAAAAATTATGAACATTTACAAAGAAAGAAATGTAGAGAGAAACTAATGAAATCCCATATACCCATCACACGGATTAAGTAGTTACAATTTTATATTTGTTTGATCTAGTCTTTTTGTTGTTGTTGTTTCTTCTCAAGTATTTTAAAACAAGTCCTGGATATTATTTTGCTTCTATTTGCTTAAAGTACGCATCTCTGAAAAATGTTGATCTCTCTTATATAGCGACAGTGCCATTTTGTTAAACTCCTCCAAATAAGCAAAAATGATAAGACAAAAAGTTGGCCAGGCGACCAAAGCTATCAACTCCAGCCTAAGGAAAATTCAGCAATTTGATTATGAAAGGGGGAGGGGGACTTCTTAATTGTACATTTTACACAGATTTTCACAAGGACAGTAATAGCTGACCCACTTCGAACTAGATAAAAGATACAGAGGCGTGTGGCAGCCAAAGCCATCATGATGTTGACATGATCTTCTTGGTGAGCTCCAAGCCACCTTTCCTAACTAGTTTTAGACCAATCACAATGTACATAAAAGTTTACATGTTTTAATTAATTCTTTTCATGTGAGAGGTATAATGAAACTGAGTTTTAAATAAGTCAGGCATTGGTTTTTGATGTGTGGAATTTTTCTTTATGAACTCATAGTATGAAATGTTTTTTCTTAAAAGGTCTTTGATTTGCGTCAGTGTCATCGACAGATGCAACAGCAGGCGGCTACTGCACAAGCTGCAGCAGCTGCCCAGGCAGCAGCCGTGGCAGGAAACATCCCTGGCCCGGGATCAGTAGGTGGAATAGCTCCAGCTATCAGTAAGTATGCTTTTGATTCTTTTTTAAAGGTATAATAGTTGATATTTTTATCTTGATTTACTCAGTTGATTAGTTTCTTTGAGCAATAATAGAAATTAAAGTTTTTTTTACTGGGATGATGACATTTTTGAATTGGTAAAATCTGTTCTTCTGTAATAGTTGCTTTTTGCCTATGACCCTGTTTGCATTCTTTTTGTATCAAAAATGGAGTATGGGATGAAGGAGAAAGGGGATGATTATTATATTATACTGTTCCATCTCCTCCTTTTTTGTTGATGCTTATTATAATTCTGCCTCACCAGCCAGGGTGGGTTGTAATCACTGAAGTGCTTGGCTTTATTCTAGTAAGGAAAGCATATTTCAATTTCAGAATTGGACACTTTTCCAATTTTTTTTTTTAAAGTATGCTAAACATGGAGAGAAAACTAAGTGAGGGTGGTATTTTGATAACTTGTAGACTTTTTTTTAATTTTAGGGTAAAATTGAACTGTGTGCCAGGTTTCACACTGATGGGGAATTTTTTACTGCAGAGTTAAACTCCTGACTATAGACTTTTATGATGGAAACACGTGGCACCCATCTTCCACGTCTGAAGGCATAACTAGTGATTCATTCAACCCCTGTTCTTAACCTCTTCAGTGTGGTAAGCAAATCACACTGGCTAAGAAAACTGCAGTGGCCCTGCAGGTTTCTCTACAGTACATGCAAATTCCTCCCATTAGTTTCATTGTAATATTGATGAATGCAGATGGACTATATGACTGTATGTTCTGACTGGAAAATTAGATGCAGTCTCCATTGTGACTTATGTTCAGGAGTTTACAATTTAGAGGTAGATTAGGCATATTCATTGAGAGAATTTGATTTTTTATAATTTGGGGATCTAAACCATTAATTTGCTGGTTTCAGTGTTAAAAACATGCTTTTACTGAAGAATCCAGAACTATTATTAAGTTTCATATTCTCATCAGTTGCCACCACTGAGTAATAGTGTATTACTCTGTTACACTTTGAAATTGAGAGAGAGACTTCATCTCGGTCATCTAAGAGGTCTTAGTGGAACTAAGAATATTAACTGCTTCATTATTAGTTATGTCTTATTCTGAACTAGGCTGTTTAGACAGTAAGGTTTTTAGAAGCAACCTGTGGACACGCACTACCTCTTAAAAACAAGTTGTTTCTTATCCCTTCACCTCCACTTCTAAAGAAAAAAATAGGTGAGGTGTTGGTGGATTGTGGTAATTTACTTGATAATTGGTTGTAGCTAGAAGACACATGTAAAATGTAAAGTTCCTTAATCAAAAGTGTTCAGCTTGTTGATAAAGTTTAGATCTACTGTTACTTCTTGGCACTTTAGCAGAGAAGTTATATGCTGAGGAGAATGAAATACAGAAAGCTGGTCACTTGATTAATTTAGAATGTAGGGAGGATGGGAAGAGATCACCCTGTCCCTCTGATGTCTTCCAAATCTTTTCTGTTAGGTCTGTCAGCTGCTGCTGGAATTGGTGTTGATGACCTTCGTCGCTTATGCATACTCAGGATGAGTTTTGTGAAAGGCTGGGGACCGGATTACCCAAGACAGAGCATCAAAGAAACACCTTGCTGGATTGAAATTCACTTACACCGGGCCCTCCAGCTCCTAGACGAAGTACTTCATACCATGCCGATTGCAGACCCACAACCTTTAGACTGAGGTCTTTTACCGTTGGGGCCCTTAACCTTATCAGGATGGTGGACTACAAAATACAATCCTGTTTATAATCTGAAGATATATTTCACTTTTGTTCTGCTTTATCTTTTCATAAAGGGTTGAAAATGTGTTTGCTGCCTTGCTCCTAGCAGACAGAAACTGGATTAAAACAATTTTTTTTTTTTCCTCTTCAGAACTTTTCAGGCATGGCTCAGAGCTTGAAGATTAGGAGAAACACATTAATTCTTCACCTGTTATGTATGAAGGAATCATTCCAGTGCTAGAAAATTTAGCCCTTTAAAACGTCTTAGAGCCTTTTATCTGCAGAACATCGATATGTATATCATTCTACAGAATAAATCCAGTATTGCTGATTTTAAAGGCAGAGAAGTTCTCAAAGTTAATTCACCTATGTTATTTTGTGTACAAGTTGTTATTGTTGAACATACTTCAAAAATAATGTGCCATGTGGGTGAGTTAATTTTACCAAGAGTAACTTTACTCTGTGTTTAAAAAGTAAGTTAATAATGTATTGTAATCTTTCATCCAAAATATTTTTTGCAAGTTATATTAGTGAAGATGGTTTCAATTCAGATTGTCTTGCAACTTCAGTTTTATTTTTGCCAAGGCAAAAAACTCTTAATCTGTGTGTATATTGAGAATCCCTTAAAATTACCAGACAAAAAAATTTAAAATTACGTTTGTTATTCCTAGTGGATGACTGTTGATGAAGTATACTTTTCCCCTGTTAAACAGTAGTTGTATTCTTCTGTATTTCTAGGCACAAGGTTGGTTGCTAAGAAGCCTATAAGAGGAATTTCTTTTCCTTCATTCATAGGGAAAGGTTTTGTATTTTTTAAAACACTAAAAGCAGCGTCACTCTACCTAATGTCTCACTGTTCTGCAAAGGTGGCAATGCTTAAACTAAATAATGAATAAACTGAATATTTTGGAAACTGCTAAATTCTATGTTAAATACTGTGCAGAATAATGGAAACATTACAGTTCATAATAGGTAGTTTGGATATTTTTGTACTTGATTTGATGTGACTTTTTTTGGTATAATGTTTAAATCATGTATGTTATGATATTGTTTAAAATTCAGTTTTTGTATCTTGGGGCAAGACTGCAAACTTTTTTATATCTTTTGGTTATTCTAAGCCCTTTGCCATCAATGATCATATCAATTGGCAGTGACTTTGTATAGAGAATTTAAGTAGAAAAGTTGCAGATGTATTGACTGTACCACAGACACAATATGTATGCTTTTTACCTAGCTGGTAGCATAAATAAAACTGAATCTCAACATACAAAGTTGAATTCTAGGTTTGATTTTTAAGATTTTTTTTTTCTTTTGCACTTTTGAGTCCAATCTCAGTGATGAGGTACCTTCTACTAAATGACAGGCAACAGCCAGTTCTATTGGGCAGCTTTGTTTTTTTCCCTCACACTCTACCGGGACTTCCCCATGGACATTGTGTACCATAGAGTTGGTTTTTTTTTTTTTAATTTTTATTTTACTATAGCAGAAATAGACCTGATTGTCTACAAGATAAATAGTATGAAATAAAATCAAGGATTATCTTTCAGATGTGTTTACTTTTGCCTGGAGAACTTTTAGCTATAGAAACACTTGTGTGATGATAGTCCTCCTTATATCACCTGGAATGAACACAGCTTCTACTGCCTTGCTCAGAAGGTCTTTTAAACAGACCATCCTAGAAACCACTGAGTTTGCTTATTTCTGTGATTTAAACATAGATCTTGATCCAAGCCACATGACTTTTGTCTTTAAATAACTTATCTACCACCTCATTTGTACTCTAGATTACTTACAAATTCTTTCAGTAAACACCTAATTTTCTTCTGTAAAAGTTTGGTGATTTAAGTTTTATTGGCAGTTTTATAAAAAGACATCTTCTCTAGAAATTGCTAACTTTAGGTCCATTTTACTGTGAATGAGGAATAGGAGTGAGTTTTAGAATAACAGATTTTTAAAAATCCAGATGATTTGATTAAAACCTTAATCATACATTGGCATAATTCATTGCTTCTTTTTTTTGAGATGGAGTCTTGCTGTGTTGCCCAGGCAGGAGTGCAGTGGTATAATCTCAGCTCACTGCAACCTCTGCCTCCCGGGTTCAACTGATTCTCCTGCCTCAGCCTCCCTGGTAGCTGGGATTACAGGTGCCCGCCACCATGCCTGGCTAACTTTTGTAGTTTTAGTAGAGACGGGGTTTTGCCTGTTGGCCAGGCTGGTCTTGAACTCCTGACCTCAAGTGATCCACCCACCTTGGCCTCCCAAAGTGCTGGGATTACGGGCGTGAGCCACTGTCCCTGGCCTCATTGTTCCCTTTTCTACTTTAAGGAAAGTTTTCATGTTTAATCATCTGGGGAAAGTATGTGAAAAATATTTGTTAAGAAGTATCTCTTTGGAGCCAAGCCACCTGTCTTGGTTTCTTTCTACTAAGAGCCATAAAGTATAGAAATACTTCTAGTTGTTAAGTGCTTATATTTGTACCTAGATTTAGTCACACGCTTTTGAGAAAACATCTAGTATGTTATGATCAGCTATTCCTGAGAGCTTGGTTGTTAATCTATATTTCTATTTCTTAGTGGTAGTCATCTTTGATGAATAAGACTAAAGATTCTCACAGGTTTAAAATTTTATGTCTACTTTAAGGGTAAAATTATGAGGTTATGGTTCTGGGTGGGTTTTCTCTAGCTAATTCATATCTCAAAGACTCTCAAAATGTTGAATTTCAGTGCAAGCTGAATGAGAGATGAGCCATGTACACCCACCGTAAGACCTCATTCCATGTTTGTCCAGTGCCTTTCAGTGCATTATCAAAGGGAATCCTTCATGGTGTTGCCTTTATTTTCCAGGGAGTAGATCGTGGGATATAGTCTATCTCATTTTTAATAGTTTACCGCCCCTGGTATACAAAGATAATGACAATAAATCACTGCCATATAACCTTGCTTTTTCCAGAAACATGGCTGTTTTGTATTGCTGTAACCACTAAATAGGTTGCCTATCCCATTCCTCCTGTGAACAGTGCAGATTTACAGGTTGCATGGTCTGGCTTAAGGAGAGCCATACTTGAGACATGTGAGTAAACTGAACTCATATTAGCTGTGCTGCATTTCAGACTTAAAATCCATTTTTGTGGGGCAGGGTGTGGTGTGTAAAGGGGGGTGTTTGTAATACAAGTTGAAGGCAAAATAAAATGTCCTGTCTCCCAGATGATATACATCTTATTATTTTTAAAGTTTATTGCTAATTGTAGGAAGGTGAGTTGCAGGTATCTTTGACTATGGTCATCTGGGGAAGGAAAATTTTACATTTTACTATTAATGCTCCTTAAGTGTCTATGGAGGTTAAAGAATAAAATGGTAAATGTTTCTGTGCCTGGTTTGATGGTAACTGGTTAATAGTTACTCACTATTTTATGCAGAGTCACATTAGTTCACACCCTTTCTGAGAGCCTTTTGGGAGAAGCAGTTTTATTCTCTGAGTGGAACAGAGTTCTTTTTGTTGATAATTTCTAGTTTGCTCCCTTCGTTATTGCCAACTTTACTGGCATTTTATTTAATGATAGCAGATTGGGAAAATGGCAAATTTAGGTTACGGAGGTAAATGAGTATATGAAAGCAATTACCTCTAAAGCCAGTTAACAATTATTTTGTAGGTGGGGTACACTCAACTTAAAGTAATGCATTTTTTTTCCCGTAAAGGCAGAATCCATCTTGTTGCAGATAGCTATCTAAATAATCTCATATCCTCTTTTGCAAAGACTGTAGAGAATAGGCTATGACAATCTTGTTCAAGCCTTTCCATTTTTTTCCCTGATAACTAAGTAATTTCTTTGAACATACCAAGAAGTATGTAAAAAGTCCATGGCCTTATTCATCCACAAAGCGGCATCCTAGGCCCAGCCTTATCCCTAGCAGTTGTCCCAGTGCTGCTAGGTTGCTTATCTTGTTTATCTGGAATCACTGTGGAGTGAAATTTTCCACATCATCCAGAATTGCCTTATTTAAGAAGTAAAACGTTTTAATTTTTAGCCTTTTGTTGGTGGAGTTATTTAATATGTATATCAGAGGATATACTAGATGGTAACATTTCTTTCTGTGCTTGGCTATCTTTGTGGACTTCAGGGGCTTCTAAAACAGGCAGGACTGTGTTGCCTTTACTAAATGGTCTCAGACAGCTATGGTTTTGAATTTTTAGTTTTTTTTTTTTAACCCACTTCCCCTCCTGGTCTCTTCCCTCTCTGATAATTACCATTCATATGTGAGTGTTAGTGTGCCTCCTTTTAGCATTTTCTTCTTCTCTTTCTGATTCTTCATTTCTGACTGCCTAGGCAAGGAAACCAGATAACCAAACTTACTAGAACGTTCTTTAAAACACAAGTACAAACTCTGGGACAGGACCCAAGACACTTTCCTGTGAAGTGCTGAAAAAGACCTCATTGTATTGGCATTTGATATCAGTTTGATGTAGCTTAGAGTGCTTCCTGATTCTTGCTGAGTTTCAGGTAGTTGAGATAGAGAGAAATGAGTCATATTCATATTTTCCCCCTTAGAATAATATTTTGAAAGGTTTCATTGCTTCCACTTGAATGCTGCTCTTACAAAAACTGGGGTTACAAGGGTTACTAAATTAGCATCAGTAGCCAGAGGCAATACTGTTGTCTGGAGGACACCAGCAAACAACACACAACAAAGCAAAACAAACCTTGGGAAACTAAGGCCATTTGTTTTGTTTTGGTGTCCCCTTTGAAGCCCTGCCTTCTGGCCTTACTCCTGTACAGATATTTTTGACCTATAGGTGCCTTTATGAGAATTGAGGGTCTGACATCCTGCCCCAAGGAGTAGCTAAAGTAATTGCTAGTGTTTTCAGGGATTTTAACATCAGACTTGAATGAATGAATGAAACTTTTTGTCCTTTTTTTTTCTTTTTTTTTTTCTAATGTAGTAAGGACTAAGGAAAACCTTTGGTGAAGACAATCATTTCTCTCTGTTGATGTGGATACTTTTCACACCGTTTATTTAAATGCTTTCTCAATAGGTCCAGAGCCAGTGTTCTTGTTCAACCTGAAAGTAATGGCTCTGGGTTGGGCCAGACAGTTGCACTCTCTAGTTTGCCCTCTGCCACGAATTTGATGTGTGACCTTTGGGCAAGTCATTTATCTTCTCTGGGCCTTAGTTGCCTCATCTGTAAAATGAGGGAGTTGGAGTAGATTAATTATTCCAGCTCTGAAATTCTAAGTGACCTTGGCTACCTTGCAGCAGTTTTGGATTTCTTCCTTATCTTTGTTCTGCTGTTTGAGGGGGCTTTTTACTTATTTCCATTTTATTCAAAGGAGACTAGGCTTGATATTTTATTACTGTTCTTTTATGGACAAAAGGTTACATAGTATGCCCTTAAGACTTAATTTTAACCAAAGGCCTAGCACCACCTTAGGGGCTGCAATAAACACTTAACGCGCGCACACACACACACACACACACAGGTCAGAGTTTATTAAGGCTTTTGAGTCATGATATTCTAGCTTTTGAATTGCGTGCACACACACACACGCACACACACACTCTGGTCAGAGTTTAGGCTTTCGAGTCATGACATTATAGCTTTTGAGTTGCTGTGTGTGACACCACCCTCCTAAGTGGTGTGTGCTTGTAATTTTTTTTTCAGTGAAAATGGATTGAAAACCTGTTGTTAATGCTTAGTGATATTATGCTCAAAACAAGGAAATTCCCTTGAACCGTGTCAATTAAACTGGTTTATATGACTCAAGAAAACAATACCAGTAGATGATTATTAACTTTATTCTTGGCTCTTTTTAGGTCCATTTTGATTAAGTGACTTTTGGCTGGATCATTCAGAGCTCTCTTCTAGCCTACCCTTGGATGAGTACAATTAATGAACTTCATATTTTCAAGGACCTGGGAGCCTTCCTTGGGGCTGGGTTGAGGGTGGGGGGTTGGGGAGTCCTGGTAGAGGCCAGCTTTGTGGTAGCTGGAGAGGAAGGGATGAAACCAGCTGCTGTTGCAAAGGCTGCTTGTCATTGATAGAAGGACTCACGGGCTTGGATTGATTAAGACTAAACATGGAGTTGGCAAACTTTCTTCAAGTATTGAGTTCTGTTCAATGCATTGGACATGTGATTTAAGGGAAAAGTGTGAATGCTTATAGATGATGAAAACCTGGTGGGCTGCAGAGCCCAGTTTAGAAGAAGTGAGTTGGGGGTTGGGGACAGATTTGGTGGTGGTATTTCCCAACTGTTTCCTCCCCTAAATTCAGAGGAATGCAGCTATGCCAGAAGCCAGAGAAGAGCCACTCGTAGCTTCTGCTTTGGGGACAACTGGTCAGTTGAAAGTCCCAGGAGTTCCTTTGTGGCTTTCTGTATACTTTTGCCTGGTTAAAGTCTGTGGCTAAAAAATAGTCGAACCTTTCTTGAGAACTCTGTAACAAAGTATGTTTTTGATTAAAAGAGAAAGCCAACTAAATCATTATGTGCTCATTCTTTTTCTTAAGCTTGTGGATGTCTTGGATCTGGAAAGGGTTTCTGATCACTTAGAGAATTTTCAAACTTTAGGTCAACATTTTCCTTTATTGCCTTGTGGCCACTGAAATGGGAAATGTGACATTTAAAATATGACCCTGGAATAACAGTCCCCATTCTTTTCTCATTTTTAAAAGGAGAAGGTGAAGTGATGGTGATCAGAGAGATGGGAGCTAGGGAATTATAAGAACCAGGATGCTTAAAGGAGAGGTACAAATTGGAAATTGGAGACCCTTTCATTGCCCAGCTAAGGGATAAGGAAAGCTGTTTCTCTCCCATCTGCCTTCTCTGTGAAATAGGGGTCAATGGGAGGGGAGTGGTGGTCAGGTAAGTAGATTCCGTGGCAATGGCTTGTATATAACAAGACCACATCAACATTTTATTTCTAAGCTTGCTGACATGAGTTTCAGAGAGTTTATCGGGCTGAGAGATTTCTTCTCACCTGTTTGCTAACCTGAAATTTATAGTATTTTAGGCTAGAACTTGAAGAGGATAGTAGGTTAGCATTCAGTTGAGAAAAAGGAAAAACATTGTGGAGCCCTTCAGGTGAAAGGGCAGTTGTGTGTCTCTCTGCCTTCTGCTCTTGACCCTTAATTCTTTGTGCTTAATTCCATCTCCTCCCATGTCACAACTCTCTCACAAATGGCAGTCTCAAAGCTTAGGGCATCTCCATCACTTCTTCAAACCTTTCCCACCCCTGTTGTCTTACTGATAAATTGTAATGCCCTTTCTCCTCAGCCCTTTGTATTCTAAAAGAATAATTCCATTAGTTCTGGCCTACTTTTGGAGTGGCATCCACATCTATATTTTGATAGTTTTGTTAGGCCACCACTAGGTCTCAGACAGATGGACAAGAGGCGTTGAGGGAGAGCAGACAATCCATTGCCAGCAGACCTACCTTAATCGAATGGTAGTAAAGGAAGTTCCCTAAGCAGAAAAGAAAGAATGATAGAAGCAAAGTTGGAACATCAGGAAGGAAAAACCAAAAACCCCAAAAAAACATGGTAAGCAAAAATATGGGTAAGTAGGATTTCCTTCTCAACTTGAGTTTTATAAATTACATTTGATAGTTGAAACAAAAATTATAACACTGCCTGAGGTGGTTCAAAATGTATATAGAGGTACTATTTAAAACAATTATAAACAGGTAAGAGTAAAGGAACCTATAGGAATATAGGTTTTCTACATTTTACTCAAACTGGTAAAATGACAGTAGTAGACTGTGATGTTATGAATATATAATGAAATTCCTAGTGCAAGTACTGAAAAAAGTATACAAAGATGTATACACAAAATCATTACAGATAAATCAAAATGAAATTCTCAAAAATGTTGAGAATTCTCAAAAAGTAACTCAGGATAAGGCAGGAAAAAGAACAGAAAGAACAGAACAAAGGTAAATGGAAAATGGGAGATTTAGATGCTAACATATCAGTAATTTACATTAATATAAATGGTCTATACTAATTAAAAGAAATGCTGGCAGAATGGATCAAGAAAACATGACCCAACTGTATACTGTGTACAAGAAACTCATTTCACATAACAAAGGCAAGCTGAAAAAAGTATGGAAAGATACATATCAGCTAAACGTTAAAAGAAAACAGTAATGGTCTATACTAATATCAAAATAGATTTCAGAGCAAAGAAAATACCAAAGAGGAACATATAATGATGAAAGGGTTAGTCCATGAGGAAGACATAGGAATCCTAAATATGTATGCACCAAACAACAGAGCAGTAAAATATGTGAAGAAAAAAAATTGATAAATCCATAACTATATTTGAGTACTACAATATTTCTCTTTCAGCAATCAATAGAATTAAACATAAAATCAAGAATATAGAAGAACTCACTACTATCGGCCAATAAGATCTAATTTACATTTATAGGATAAGCCATCCAATAACAGCAACATTCATATACCTTTCAAATGCTAACAACATAAACCAAGATAGGTCATATCATGGGCCATAAAAACTCAAAAAGTGTAAAAGAAGTCAAAGTTTTCTCTGACCACAATATAATCAAACTAGGAATCATCAGAAGAAAGATAACAGGAAAATCTCCAAACACTTAAAACAATGTAAGTAATCTATGGGTCAAAGAAGTCTCAAGGAAAATTAAAACCATGAACTGAATGAAAATGAAAATAAAACACCAATGTTTGTGGAATATGGCAAAAGCAGTGCTGAAAGAGAACTTTATAGCACTAAATGCAAACCTTAGGAAAAAAAGGAAAAATCTCAATACTCTAAGCCCCAACTTCAAGCACCTGGAAAAAGGAGAGCGAGGCCGGGTGCGGTGGCTCACACCTGTAATCCCAGCACTTTGGGAGGCTGAGGCAGGCGGATCACCTGAAATCAGGAGTTTGAGACCAGCCTGGCCAACATGGTGAAACCCCATCTCTAGTAAAAATACAAAAATTAGCCAGGCGTGGTTGCACATGCCCGTAATCCCAGCTACTTGGGAGTCTGAGGCACAAGAATCGCTTGAACCTGGGAGGCGGAGGTCGCGGTGAGCTGAGATTGCACCATTGCACTCCATCCTGGGTGACAGAGTGAAACTGTCTCAAAGAAAAAAAAACAACAAAAAAAAAAACAAAATTAACTGAAAGCAGCCCAAAAGATGGAAATAAAGATAGGAACAGAAATCAATAAAATTGAAGCAAAAACATTAGAGAAAACCAATGAAATAGCTTATTTGGAGAAAATAAAATTGGAAACACCTTTAGTAAGACTCACAAAGAAGACATTTCCAATATGAGGAATGAAACAGGAGATCACTAGACTCTGCAGACATCAAAAGGATAATAAGAGGATGCTGCAAACAACTCTACACACATAAATTGACAAACTAGTTGAAACAGACCAGTTTCTTAAACCTACCACAACTCATCCAATATGAAATAGATCATTTGAAAAAAAAAAAAAAAAGATCATTTGAGTAAGTCTATAGCTATTAAGGAAATAAGATTCTTAATTTTGAAATCCCAAAAATATCAGGCCTAGATGGTTTTACTGGAGAATTCTTACCAAACAACACTGATTCTGTAGTCTTCCAGGAAACAGAAGAGAAGGAAACACTTCCCAAATCGTTCTATGATACTTGTATTTCCTTAATACAAACTCAAAGATAATACAAAAAAAGAAAATTACAGATCAATATCCCTTGTGAATATTCACACAAAAATCCCTAACAAAACATTAGCGAATGGAATTCAGCAACCTATTAAAAAAAAAAAAAAAGCATCATGAGCAAGTGGGGTTTATTCTAGGCATCCCAGACTTCATGTTTGAAAATCAATCTAACCCATCACATTGTCAGACTAAAGGAGGAAAATGTTGTCATATCAGTTGATGCAGGCAAAGCACGTGACAAAATCCAACAACCATTCATGATAAAAACTCAGAAAAATAGGAATAGGGGAGACTTCCTCAACTTAATAAAGAGCATCTAGCAAACACTGGCACCTAACATTTTATGCCTAATGGTGAAAAACTGAATGCTTTCTGCCTAAGATTGAGAACAAGTCAAAGATGTCTGATTTTACCACTCTTCAAAATAATGCTGAAAGTTCTAGCCAGTGTAATAAGGCATGAAAAGGAAATACAGATTGGAAAGGAAGAAACAAAATGGTTCCTAGTTGCAGATGATGTGATTATCAATGTAGAAAATTCCAAGGAATGTATTTTTAAACAACTAATAAATGAGTCCAGCAATGACACAAGATACAAGCTCTACGGACAAAAATTTTATTATTAGCAATGAATGTGTGAACACAAATTAGAAATACAATACCAATTACAACCACTTAAAAAAAGAAATAGGTGTCAGTCTAAAAAACATGTATAGGACTTACATGCTAAGAACTACACAATGCTGATAAAGATCTAAATAAATGGAGAAACATACCATCTTCATGGATTGAAACACAACATGGTAAAGATGTTGATTCTCCCTCAATTTTATTAAAATTGACAGGCTTAATGCAATTTCTACCAAAATCTCAACAAGATGTATTTGTGTACAAACAAGCTTATTCTAAAGTTTATGTGTAAAGAAAAACTAGAATAGTTAAAACAATGTTGAAAAAAAGAAAGTGGGAAGGATCAGTCTACCTGATTTTAAGATATTATAGCTACAGTAATCAAGACTGTGTGTTATTGGTAGAGGGATAGACACATAGACCAATGGAACAAAAGAGAACCCAGAAATTGATCCATACAAATACACACAGCTGATTTTTGACAAAGATGCAAAAGCGATTCAGTGGAGGAAAGCTAGCCTTTTTACCAAATGGTGGAGAAACTGGACACACGTAAAAATGAATGTTGACCCAAGTCTTATACCTTGTACAAAAATGAACTAAAAATGCACTACATACTTAAAATATCAAACTATAAAACTTTTAGAAAATAACCAAAATCTTTGGGATCTAGAATTAAGCAAGAAGTTCTTAGACCTGATACCAAAAGCTCAATTCAGAAATGGGAAAACTGATCAATTGGATTTCATCAAAATGGAAAACTTTTGCTCTGTGAATGACCCTAGTAAGAGTATAAAAAGACAAATTTTGGATGGGGAGAAAATATTTACAAGCCACATATCCAATTAAGGCCTCATGTCTAGAATGTATAAAGAATTCTCAAAACTCAACAATAAAAAAAATCCAATTAGAAAATGGACAAAAGACATTTCACCAAAAAGGATATACAAATGGCAAATAAGCACATGAAAAGATGTTCAACATTACTAGCTATTAGAAAAATGCAAATTAAAACCACAGTGACGTATCACTGCACATAAATCAGGAAGGCTAAAGTAAAAAATAGTGACAGCACCAACTGCTAGTGGGGATACAGAGAAAATGGACCACATATACACATTGCTAGTGGGCATGTAAAATGGTACATCCACCCTGAAAAACACTTTGGCAGTTCCTTTTAAAGAAACTAAACAAGTACGTACCATATAACCCACCAACTGTAATCCGGGGCATTTATCCCAGAGAAGTATGAAAACGTACCTGAATGTTTATAGCAGCTTTATTTATACCAACTAAAAACTAGAAACAGTACAGATGTCCTTCACAGGTGAATGGTTGAATAAACTGTAATACACACATGGAATACTACTCAGCAATAAAAAGGATCAAATTATTAATACATGCAGTAACCTTGATGAACATTTAGAGGATTACGTTGAGTGAAAAAAAGCCATTCCCAAAAGATGGATTATTCTATTTACAAAATGTTCTTGAAATGACAAAATTACAAAAATGGAGAACAGATCAGTAGTTGCCAAGGGAGGGCATGGGATGGGAGGTAAGTAGGTGTGAATCTAAAAGGGTAACAGATTCTTCCAGGGATGGAAATGTTGTCTATCTTGACTCTATTAATGTGGATACCCTGGTGTGATATTGTACTAGCATTTGGCAAGATGTTACTGTTGGAGGAAACTGTGTTAAAGGTACATGGGATTGCCCAGTGTCATTTCTTAGAACTGCATGTGAATCTATAATTATCTCAAAGTTTTAATTTTAAAAAGTCATTACTATGAGGCTTATGATGAAAGACAACAGTCTCTTACCTCTGCATTTTCCACTCCCATTCCTGTTTGTCAGCTGTTTTTTCTGGGTTTACCCACATCTTTCTAAATAGCATAGTCATATTGCCATATCTTTCTTTTATTATTAAATATAGACATCTACTGACTTCTTACTCTGGAAAATGTTGAGTTAGCTCTCTCATACCACTACTACCACCATTATTACCCATTCACCGAAGAAAGTAAATCACAACTTTTGATTAATTCGTTATTCACAGCTGGGCCACTCTGTCAATTTTCTTTCTTATACAACTTTTTTGCCTTTTTCTGGAAGTTAATTGCCTCATTATGTTCATTTGCTTGTTTTTCTGTGTAGCTCTTATTTGAGTCTCCAACTTTGCAACAGAATAATAAAATTCCTTCATTATGGTCAGTCACATCAGACAACCTTTCAGTTCCATTAATTAATTGAGTCTTCTGGAGGTGGCCCTCTGTCTTAGAGCTCCAGTTAGGACTAGCATTTCTCTAGGGCTGCCTCATAGTTGTCATCCATGGACATCTCTTCACCATCAGTGATAATATTCTTGAGGTTTCTTCTTAGGGACCAAAAAGGTGAAAGCGAGAGTTGGAGGATGTGACCTTAGTGAGTTGCCAGTGAAAGCATATAGAAATGGGCAAATCTAAAAACATCCCTGAAACAGAAATGTAACCGCAGGCATGGTAAGAGTAGGGGATTTAAATTAGGGAAGGCAGCCAAGCCTCTCCACAAGTATCTACTGATGGGCCCAGGAAGCAGGAGTTCAGCAGGGACAGAATCTGTCTCACTCGTCCTGGCGTCAGGGACGGCTGGTATCACCATCATCTGACTCAGGCTACAAGCAGGAAACAATTGACAGGCAGGAGGATCAGCCACGAGATCTCCAGTGCTAACAGTATCCTTTGCAAAATTCCTTAGAATTTTGCAAACAACCCCTTTGGCTACAGTTATTGGCATTTAAAACAATTTTAAACAATTAAAACAATACTGGGATGGGTGTGGTGGTGTCTTACACCTGGAATCCCAACACTTTGGGAGGCCAAGGTGTGTGGATTGCTTGGGACCAGGAGTTTGAGACCAGCCTGGCCAACATAGTGAAACCCCGTCTCTACAAAAAATACAAAAAAATTAGCTAGGTGTGGTGGTGTGCTCCTGTAATCCCAGCTACTTGAGAGGCTGAGGCAGGAGAATTGCTTGAACTCGAGAGGTGGAAGTTGCAGTGAGCTGAGATCACGCCACTGCACTCCAGCCTGGGCAACAGAGTGAGACTCCATCTCAAAATACATACATACATACATACTGTGTAATGCTTGATAAATAAAAAGGAACATAATATATAAGATATGCAGTGTAATGGTAAAATGAGCACCCACAAACCCACTCCCCACCTTCAGAACTAGAATGGTTGTGACAGTAACAACCTTTTACAAATATCCTGTGGGTTTGGGGACCTAGGGCTGCTGGGCCACTGGGGAAGCCTTTACTTGAAGAAAACCTGCAGAGCTGCCAGGGTCCACAGCAGCTGCCACAGTTGCTGCTTCAGGCAGAAATCAGGGGCAGTGCAGGTCATGGAAGCATAGGAAGAGGGCAGGGCTGGGGAAAACTGTGACTGCTGCTGTGCCCGTGGTGTCCTTATAGAACTCTGGGAAAGTCAATGTCGGCCATGAAGCAGCCTGTAGGGCTCTTCAGAGCCTCCTTTAACTCCTGTTTTGTATAGTGGCCTTGTTAGGTAAAGCACCTCTCTCTCCAACCCATGAGTTCTCAGAGAGCATGGAGTATACTTTACATTTCATGTTAAAGTAAAAAACTTGTTTTTTCTTTGAGACAGGGGCTCACTCTGTTGCCCAGGCTGGAGTGTAGTGAGCAATCACAGCTCACTGCAGCCTTGACTTCCCAGGCTTAAGTGATCCTATCTACCTCATCCTCCCAGGTAGATGGGATTACAGGTTTGTACCACCTTGCCCGGCTAATATTTTGTATTTTTTGTGGGGACAAGGTTTTGCCATGTTGCCCAGGCTAGGTTTTATTTGTTTTTGTTTTTTTTTTTTTGAGACAGTCTCACTTTGTCACCAAGGCTGGAGTGCAGTGTTGCAACCTCTGCCTCCCGGGTTCAAGTGGTTCTCCTACCTCAGCCTCCTGAGTAACTGGGATGACAGGTGTGCACCACCATGCCTGGCTAATTTTTTTTTTTTTAATACTTTTAAGTTCTGGGATACATGTGCAGAATGTGCACATGTATAGGTATACACGTGTCATGGTGGTTTGCTGCACCCATCAATCCGTCATCTACATTAGGTATTCCTCCTAATGCTATCCCTCCCCCAGGCCCCCACCCCCTGACAGGTCCCAGTGTGTGATGTTCCCCTCCCTGCATCCATGTGTTCTCATTGTTCAACTCCCACTTATGAGTGAGAACATGCAGTGTTAGTTTGCTGAGAATGATGGTTCCCAGCGTCATCCATGTCCCTGCAAAGGACATGAACTCATCCTTTTTTATGGCTGCATAGTATTCCATGGTATATATGTGCCACATTTTCTTTATCCAGTTTATCATTGATGGGCATTTGGGTTGGTTCCAAGTCTTTGCTATTGTGAACAGTGCCACAATAAACACATGTGTGCATGTGTCTTTATAGTAGAATGATTTATAATCCTTTGGGTATATACCCAGTAAAGGGATTGCAGGGTGAAATGGTATTTCTGGTTCTAGATCCTTGAGGAATTGCCACAGTGTCTGCCACAATGGTTGGAATAATTTACACTCCCACCAACAGTGTAAAAGCATTCCTATTTCTCCACATCCTCTCCAGCATCTGTTGTTTCCTGGCTTTTTAATGATCGCCATTCTAACTGGCATTAGATGGTATCTCATTGTGGTTTTGATTTGCATTTCTCTAATGACCAGTGATAATCAGCTTTTTTCATGTTTGTTGGCTGCATAAATGTCTTCTTTTGAGAAGTGTCTGTTCATATCCTTCACCCACTTTTTGATGTTTTTTTTTTTTTGTAAATTTGTTTAAGTTTCTTGTAGATTCTGGATATTAGCCCTTTGTCAGATGGATAGATTGCAAAAATTTTATCTGTAGGTTGCCTGTTCTCTCTGATGATAGTTTCTTTTGCTGTGCAGAAGCTCTTTGGTTTAATTAGATCCCATTTGTCTATTTTGGCTTTTGTCGCCATTGCTTTTGGTGTTTTAGACGTGAAGTCTTTGCCCATGCCTATGTCCTGAATGGTATTGCCTAGGTTTTCTTCTAGGGTTTTTATGGTTTTAGGTCTTACATTTAAGTCTTTAATCCATCTTGAATTAATTTTTGTATAAGGTGTAAGGAAGGGGTCCAGTTTCAGTTTTCTGCATATGGCTAGCCAGTTTTCCCACCACCATTTATTAAGTAGCGAATCCTTTCCCCATTGCTTCTTTCTGTCAAGTTTGTCAAAGATCAGATGGTTGTAGTTGTGTGGTGTTATTTCTGAGGCCTCTGTTCTGTTCCACTGGTCTATATATCTGTTTTGGTACCAGTACCATGCTATTTTGGTTATTGTAGCCTTGTAGTATAGTTTGAAGTCAGGTAGCGTGATGTCTCCAGATTTGTTCTTTTTGCTTACGATTATCTTGGCTCTGCATGCTCTTTTTTAGTTCCATATGAAATTTAAAGTAGTTTTTTCTAATTCTGTGAAGAAAGTCAATGGTAGCTTGATGGGGATAGCATTGAATCTATAAATTACTTTGGGCATTATGGCCATTTTCATGATATTGATTCTTCCTAACCGTGAGCATGGAATGTTTTTCCATTTGTTTGTGTCCTCTCTTATTTCCATGAGCAGTGGTTTGTAGTTCTCCTTGAAGAGGTCCTTCACATCCCTTGTAAGTTGGATTCCTAGGTATTTTATCCTCTTGGTAGCAATTGTGAATGGGAGTTGACTCATGATTTGGCTCTCTATTATTGGTGTATAGGAATGCTTGTGATTTTTGCACATTGATTTTGTATCCTGAGACTTTGCTGAGTGAGTTTGCTTATCAGCTTAAGGAGATTTTGAGCTGAGACAATGGGGTTTTCTAAATATACAATCATGTCATCTGTAAACAGACACAAATCTGACTTCCTCTCTTCCCGTTTTAATACCCTTTATTTCTTTCTCTTGCCTGATTGCCCTGGCCAGAACTTCCAATTCTATGTTGAATAGCAGTGGTGAGAGAGGGCATCCTTGTCTTGTGCCAGTTTTCAAAGGGAATGCTTCCAGTTTTTGCCCTCAGTATGATATTGGCTGTGGAGTTGTCATAAATACCTCTTATTATTTTGAGATACGTTCCATCAATACCTAGTATATTGAGAATTTTTAGCATGAAGGGGTGTTGAATTTTGTCAAAGGCCTTTTCTGCATTTATTGAGATAATCATATGGGTTTTGTCATTGGTTCTGTTTATGTGATGGATTACGTTTATTGATTTGTGTATGTTAAACCAGCCTGGCATCCCAGGGATGAAACCAATTTGATCATGGTGGGTAAGCTTTTCGATGTGCTGCTGGATTCTGTTTGCCAGTATTTTATTGAGGATTTTTGCATCCATGTTCATCAGGGATATTGGCCTGAAATTTTCTTTTTTTGTTGTGTCTCTGCCAGGTTTTGGTATCAGGATGATGCTGGCCTCATAAAATGAGGGAGGATTCCCTCTTTTTCTACTGTTTGGAATCGTTTCAGAAGGAATGGTACCAGCTCCTCTTTGTACCTCTGGTAGAATTCGGCTGTGAATCCATCTGGTCCTGTACTTTTTTTGGTTGGTAGGCTATTAATTACTGCCTCAATTTCAGAACTTGTTATTGGTTTATTCAGGGATTTGACTTCTTCCTGGTTAAGACTTGGGAGGATGTATGTGTCCAGGAATTTATCCATTTCTTCTTGATTTTCTAGTTTATTTGCATGGAGGTGTTTATAGTATTCTCTGATGGTAGTTTGTATTTCTGTGGGATCAGTGCTGATATCCCGTTTGTCATTTTTTATTGCATCTATTTGATTCTTTTCTTTTCTTCTTTATTAGTCTGGCTAGCAGTCTATCTATTTTGTTGATCTTTTCAAAAAACCAGCTCCTGGATTCATTGATTTTTTGAAGTTCGCCCAGATTGGAGTGGCATGATCTTGGCTCACTGCAACCTCCGCCTCCTGGGTTCAAGCGATTCTTCTGCCTCAGTCTCCCGAGTAGCTGGGACTAAAGGCACACACCACCACGCCCGGCTATTTTTTGTATTTTTAGTAGAGACAGAGTTTCACTATGTTGGCCAGGCTGGCCTTAACCTCCTGATCTCGTGATCCACCTGCCTCAGACTCCCAAAGTGCTGGGATTACAGGCGTGAGTCACCGCGCCCGGCCTGAAGGATTTTTTGTGTCTCTGTCTCCTTCAGTTCTGCTCTGATCTTAGTTATTTCTTGCCTTCTGCTAGCTTTTGAATTTGTTTACTCTTGCTTCTCTAGTTCTTTTAATTGCGATGTTAGGGTGTTGATTTTAGATCTTTCTTGCTTTCTTTTGTGGGCATTTAGTACTATAAATTTCCCTGTAAACATTGCTTTAGCTGTGTCCCAGAGATTCTGGTACGTTGTGTCTTTGTTCTCATTGGTTTCAAAGAACTTATTTATTTCTGCCTTAATTTTGTTATTTACCCAGTAGTCATTCAGGAGCAGGTTGTTCAGTTTCCATGTAGTTGTGTGGTTTTGAGTGAGTTTCTTAATCCTAAGTTCTAATTTGATTGCATTGTGGTCTGAGAGACTGTTTGTTATGATTTCCGTTCTTTTGCATTTGCTAAGGAAATGTTTTACTTCCAATTATGTGGTCAGTTTTAGAATAAGTGCGATGTGGTGCTGAGAAGAATGTATATTCTGTTGATTTGGGGTGGAGAGTTCTGTAGATGTCTCTTAGGTCCGCTTGGTCCAGAGCTGAGTTCAAGTCCCAAATATCCTTGTTAATTTTCTGTCTCAATTGATCTGTCTAATATTGACAGTGGGATGTTAAAGTCTCCCACTATTATTGTGTGGGAGTCTAAGTCTCTTTGTAGGTCTCTAAGAACTTGCTTTATGAATCTGGGTGCTCCTGTATTGGGTGCATATATATTTAGGATAGCTCTTCTTATTGCATTGATCTCTTTACCATTATGTAATGATGCCTGGCTAATTTTTGTATACTTTGGTAGAGACAGGGTTTCACCATGTTGGCCAGGCTGGTCTCAAACTCCTGACCTCAAGTGATCCACCCTCCTTGGCCTCCCAAAGTGCTGGGATTACAGGCATTAGCCACTGCACCCAGCTGGAGGCTGGTCTTGAGTTCCTGAGCACAAGCAATCCTCCCTCCTCCTGCCTTTCCCTTCCAAAGTGCTGGGATTATAGGCTAAAATTAAAAAAAAACTTTATCTTTACCTACTCACACAATTCTCCTGGCACCAAACCTTGTTCTTCAGGGTTTTTACCAAGGCTTCATTACAAAGGCATGATTGATGAAATCATTGACCATGGGTAATTAAGTAAATCTCCAGCCCTGGAGGTGGAGGGGGAAACTAAATCCAATCCTCTAATCATGTGGTTGGTTCCCCTGAAAATCAGCTCCCCCACCCTTAGGGGCTTCCCAAAAATCATTTCATTAATGTAAACTCAGCTGTGGTTGAAAATAACAAGACACTCTTCTCACTTTTATCACCCTGGAGCTATTTCAGGAACTGGAGACAAAACCAAATATAACAAAAGATGCTTCTTCCACTTTCAGCACTTAGAAAATTATAAGGGTTTTAGAAACTCCGACCAGGAGCTGGAAAGGAAGATCTAATATCTATTTCTAATTATTTAGAAATAAATATTCCACACATGAAATCTAGCACGTGCTTGCTTGTTGTACGTACTCCAAGAGAAGTGTTGATGGGTGGACTGGAAACTTTCTCTTCGAGGAGGTTGTGTCCCTCTCAGTGCTGTGCTGCTTTCATATCAGGCTGATCTCTAGGAAATAGACACATCTGAGAAGAACTTGCTCTGGGTAGGGGGCTGTGCTCCCTCGAATGATGAAATTAGTAGGTTCTCCAGATCACAGTAGCACTGCTCAGTGAGTGAGCCCTAGGAAGCTGCCTGGAGTGAACCCCAGCTCATCCCAGCACTGCTGAGGAAGCTCTGGCTCTGAAGAGCAATGGATGCTCTGGTATTGTTCTTCTGGACCCTCAGGGAAAGGGTGGTCCTTGGGCCTGCAGGTCTCACAGCCCTGTGGCCATGGGAAGGAGCCCGGCTCACTTCCTACTTGGATAATGGCTCATCCACACTAAGCCTTTCTCAAAATCCCTGGATCACCGCATGATCCCTCTTGCTTCCGGTTTGTTCTACCCAGTTTACTTGTGTAATTACTCTTTTTTGTTTCCTTTTGTTTCAGGGAGTCTGTGTTATGCTTCTTGTCTAGAATATGAATTCCTTAAGGACATGATTTATCTAGTAAGCAAAGAAACCAACTTTAGCTAATTTAAGCAGATAAGAAATTTATGTCAAGGATACAGCTTAGTAATCAGAATCTCCACTAGAGTAGGACACCCAGGCTTAGCGTCCACAGAGTCAGGAAGGAACTGCCCCACATCCCATTGCAGATTTGGTTTGGCGGAGTCCTCACTACTGTTGCTGGGCTTGGGCTTGAACTGAGACTCACAGTGAGCTTTTCCTGCACCGCCAACACTGGGGCCTGGATGCTATTGCTAGATCACTGTCCTTGCTGCCTCTGGAGCCTGGAGGCAACTGCCCTGCCAAAGGCCCAGATTCTTTACAGTCCCCACTTCTTTCTGTTGACTACAAAGCAAAGTGCGTCAGGTAAACGTGGGTGGAGGGCATAGATCATGTGTCCCTGTCTTGGCCTCAAGAGAGGCTGGGAAAGCAGAGATTTGGCATCTTTGGGTTCTGTAGCAGGAGCTGGGCTCTGCTTAGGAAGGTAGGGATTCCATAAGAGGGAACTTAGGCTACAGCAGGAATACTCTGTATTTTCTGTAGTGCCTGAACAATACTTAGCATAGGTAATAAGCAGGTTGTTTCCAATTTGTGACTGGGGCATGACTCAGCTAAAATCTTGCTGATTAAGGATCCACAAAATAACAGGTGTCCACGTATTCATCACTATTTCTAGTTTTCAACTTAATTTGTTCTTTTTTTTTTTTTTTTGAGACCGAGTTTTGCTCTTGTTGCCCAGGCTGGAGTGCAATGCCATGGTCTTGGCTCACTGCAACCTACACTCCCAGGTTCAAGTGATTCTCCTGTCTCAGCCTCCCGAGTAGCTGGGATTACAGGCATGCATCACCACACCCAGCATTTTTGTATTTTTAGTAGAGATGGGGTTTCACTATGTTGGCCAGGCTGGTCTTGAACTCCTGACCTCAGGTGATCCACCCACCTTGGCTTCCCAAAGTGCTGGGATTACGAGCGTAAGCCACCTCACCCAGCCAACTTAATTGGTTCTTACTGAACCAGCCTACCTGGACACAATTAAGAATGTCAGAAACCTAATATTTCAGTAAAATGTCTATCCCAATGAAATATATCAATCTATTTTATTCATTTCTTTGTAACTCATTTATTCAACCAATGTTATGGAGTTTCCCTACTCCATATGTCTTCTCACCTTTTTCCATTGCAACAGAACTCCAATCTTATTCTGGGTAGAAAAAGATCCAGTTAAAAGATGACATTTGCCAGCCTTTTTTGCAGCTAGGATACTAACTCAGGATTTTTTTCCTTACTTGGTTTTATAAAAGTTACTTGGCTCTCTGGATCTGTGTTGAGCAGTCTAGGGCTCTGGTGCCCACACAATGCCAATGGGAGGGCTGCCATAATCTCAGGACTAAAGACCCTTTCCTAGTCCTCAGGTTTTCATCACTGCTTCCCATTATGCTGCCATTTGAGATTTATAGATTTGTGGTCCAGGTCTTATTTGACTTCACTTCTATTTTTCATTGATACCCCCGTTTAAGGTAGTAGCATCCTGCACTGGATGAGAGGGGCTGGGTGTGAACTGGATCAGAGTTTGTAATGGTTTCCAGACAGTGGATGTGGGGGTTGGCAGCAGTGCTGGTGCAGTGCTGGTGCAGAGCTGGTGGCACTCGAATGTCCCAGGAGTTCAGGGAGCTTTATACAACTGCAGATTTCCTGGTATCCCAACAGACTTACTAAATCAGACTCTCTGGGGCCTAATAATATGTATTATTTGAAGTTCCTTGGGGGATTATGTTGCACAGCCTGGTTACAGAACCCTGAACTAGGTGATCTATTTATAAGATTTGTTCAAACTCCATATTTGGCTGATGTCATCTTCATTTTATTTATCCAAAACAAACTTACCTCACTGCAAATAATAAACAGAATCTTGGGTACACTCCTATTTTAGGATTTGGTGAATGTGGTTGATTTTATTGTTGTTTAAAAAAATCCACTACCCATCCATGGTGGGAATGATATGGGAGGGGGACAGGGAAGTGCTGGGTATAGAAGGGCAGGGTCCTTAGTGAGGGCTCCACCCTCGGGACTGTGCCCATGGACCTGAGTGAGAACAGCCACTCCTGTTTTTGTGCCCAAATGTTGCATTTTCCAAGACCACTCTGACCTGCCACACCCCCCTTCCTGTGCCCATATAAACCCAAGAGCTCAGCGGGCACACACACAAGTGGCTGAATGTCAAGACCAGCAGACCATTGATGGTAGAACAACACAGCAGAGAAAGAAAAGAGGAGGGATGTTTGGACACCAAGGGGAGTTTGGCTGAGGGCAGCTGGAGAAGAGTCCAGCTGCTGGGTGGCCCGACTCCAGGGGAAGACCACCTTCCCACTCCATCCTCCCTTCTGGCTCCCCATCCATCTTGCTGATAGCCCACTCCACCACCAATAAAACCTTGCACTCTTTCTTTGAGCCTGCACATGACCCGATTCTTTCAGGACGCTGGACAAGAGCTTGGGATGCAGAAGGCTGTCACACTGGACCTCTGCCCTTGTGATAAGGCAGAGGGTCTATTGAACTGACTAACACACAAGCCCTCTGCAGACCACAAAGCTGGAAGAGCTTGGTAACACTGGGTTTGCAGGCACCCACCCCTAGACACTACTGCAGGGCCGAGAGCCCAAAGCACTCACCCCAGCCTCTGCACCTGCCCATCTGCACACTCCCCCTAGGGGTTTGAGCTGCAGGGTGACCAAACAGGCGAGCCACACCCCTGTCACAAGTCCTGCAAGGGGAATCAGGGAACTCTCCTGTTTCAGGAAGATTATACTGTCTTTCCCCCAAGTTGATACCATGTGACCTGCTCTGACCTTTGAAATGCAGCAGAAGTAATATGTCACTCTCAAGAAGATAAAACAGAAGAAGGAAGAAGTGTCCTGAGGAACAAAGGCTGGTTAAAGCTCTTCGAGGTGGCAAATACCAAATCAAGGGTGTGGTAATCACACCCACTGCTGCAACTCCAACGGAAATAAAAGATGCCTTTGGCTGAATGTTTTGAGAGTCCTGTTGCCACCAGAGACTGACTGCGCCAGACCTAAAACAACAGTGGAGGCCCTTGTCTTCTGCTGAGCCCCTAAGAGGTCATATTTTCAAATGTTCTCTTCGGATTCAGCCAAAGAGAATGATAATGGAAAAAGAATGACCTCCTGGGGCAGAGCCAAGGGTCACAGAAAACTCTGGACTGCCGTCAACTCCTGGGAGCAGAGCTTCTTGACTTCTGATGCTGCATTGTATCAACTTAATCAAGGAAGACAATAAAGCACGTCAATTTAAAGTTTACCGTTCAATGAGTTTTGACAAATGGAAGCACCACCAACATGGAGATAAAGAACATTTCTATCACCCCAAAGTGTTCCCTCTTGTACATCAACTCCCTCGGCCCTGGGCCACCATTGCTTCCTGTCCATATACAGTGACCTTTTCTAGAAATGGAATCATACAGTCTGTACACTCTCGTGTTTGGTGCGTCTTTCTCAGCATAATGCTTTTGAGACTCATCCAAACTGTTGTATGTATTGGAAGTTCATATCATTTTGTGCTGTGTGCTATTCCATTGTATGAATGTATCATAATTTGTTCATTCACCTGTTAAGAGACACGTGAGTTGTTTTCAGTTTTTTGCTATTATGCATAAAGTTGGTATGCACATTTATGTGCAAGTCTTTAGATGACATTGGTTTTTATTTTTCTTGGGTAAACCCCATGAGTAATATTGATTGGTTGTAGAGTAAATGTATGTTTAACATTTTTCAAGCTCTTTTCCAAAGTGGTTTCATCATTTTACTTTTTTTTTTCTTTTTTGAGACAAAGTCTCACTCTGTCACCCAGGCTGGAGTGCAGTGGCACAGTCATAGCTCACTGCAGCCTTGAAATCTTGGGCTCAAGAAGTCCTCATGCCTCGGCCTCCTGAGTAGCTGGGACTACAGGCGCATACCACTATACCCAGCTAATTTGTTTTATTTTTTGTAGAGACAGAGTCTCACTATGTTGCCCAGGCTGGTATGGAACTCCTGGCCTCAAAAAATCCTCCCGCCTTGGCCTCCCAAAGTTCTGGGATTACAGGTATGAGCCACTGCATCCACTGCTTCATTTTACTTTTCCACCAGAGAAAAATGAAAGTTTTCATTACTCTACATTCTCACCGACACTCGATATTGTGAGTCTTTTTAACTTTACCCATGCGAATGAGTATGTAACAGGATCTCATTGTGGTTTTAGTTTGCATTTCCTTGATGACTAATGATATTGAGCATCTTTTCATGTGTTTTTTGGCCATTTGCATATCTTTTTTGGTGAAGTATTTGTTCAAATTTTGCCACTTAAAAATTAGATTGTTTGCCTTGTTAATGAATTGTAAGAGTTAAAAAAATTATTCTGGATAAAGACCTGTATCAAGGAGAAAGATATATTTTCTCCCAATCTGTAGTTTGTCTTTTCATGTTCTTAGTGACTTTCAAAGAGTTGTTTTAAAATTTTGATGAAGACAACTTTATGAATTTTAAAATTTATTTTTTGTCCTGTTTGTGTTCTAAGAAATCTGTCTACCTCAGGATCACAAAGATTTCCTTCTAGAAGTTTTATACTTTTGGCTTTCATGTTTAGGTCTATGATACATTTCAAGTTAATGTTTACGTGTGCTATGAAGTAAGTGTCAAAGTTCATTTTCTCCCATAAGTATATCCAGTTGTTCAAGCATCATTTATTGAAAAGTCTTTCTGTCTCCTCCATTAAATCACCTTAGCACCTTTGTGAAAAAGTAATTGCCCAAGTAACTTCACACTGGAGAAACCTGACAAACACTGCCTCAGCCAAGGCAGTCAAGGTTCACATCAACAGCTATGTTGTTACTCTGTGCCCTTGATATGATGTGATAAAAATGTGACTTTACCTCTTTGGTCTTTTTTCCAGTCTAATCATAAGAAAAATGTCAGACAAATTCCAAGTGAAGGGCATTTCATAAAATACCAGTACTCCTAAAAACTGCCAAGGTCATTCAGAATAAGGAAAGTCTGAGAAACTGTCACAGCCAAGAAGAACCTAAGGATACATGAGAATTAAGTGGAATGTGGTATTATGGATACAGACCTAATGTCCAGGAACAGAAGAAGGACATTAGGTAAAAATGAAGGAAATCTGAATAAATTATGGACCCTGGTTAATAGTAATGTATCAATATTGTTTCATTAATTATGCCAAATGTACCATTTCAGTGGAAGATGTTAATAATAGGGGAAACTGCATGCAAACTATATGGAATCTTTTTGAATTATCTTCACAAATTTTCTGTAAATCTAAAACTTTATAAAATAACAAGTTTAACAAAATCAAACAAAAAACCAATTGACCACATGTGTTTTGAAGCTCTGTTGTTGATTGTGGTTACATGTAGGATTTGTGCATCCTCTTAATGAGTTAGCAATTAAATAGTGAAATGTCTCTCTTTATCCTGATAATTTCTTCTTGCTTGTTTTTTTTTGAAACAAGGTCTCGCTTTGTCACATAGGCTGGAGTGCAGTGGCACGAACACAGCTCACTGCAACCTCAACCTCCCAGGCTCAAGTGATCCTCACACCTCAGCCTCCTAAGAAGCTGGGAACACAGGCACATGCTACCACACCCAACTAATTTTTCTATTTTTTGTAGAGATAGGGTTTCTTTGTGTTACTCAGGCTAGTATCAAACTCCTGAGCTCAAGCAATCGGCCTACCTTGGCCTCCCAAAGTGCTGGGATTACAAGTGTGAGCCACCACGCCTGGCCCCTGATCATATTCTTTGCTCTAATTGTATTTTGTCAGATGTTATTGTAACAACTCCATTTCTTTTGATTCATATGCATGGTATATCTTTTCCCCATCCTTCTACTTATAGTTGGGTCTTGTTTTTTTCATCCAGGATGACCAGCTTGCTTTAAAAAAATCTCTCTATGTGGAGTATTTAGACCATTTATAGTTCATATAACTATTGATATAGTTGGATTTAAAACTCACATCTTGCTATTTGTTTGCTATTTATTCTACATTTTCTTTGTTCTTTTCCCCTCTATTCCTGATTTCTTTTGGAGTGATGTACAATTTTGTATGATTCCATTTTATTTTCTCTACTGGCTTATTAGCACTACCTCTTTGTTGTATTTTCAGTGGCTTTTTTAAGGTTTACAATATATACTTTTAACATAGTCTACCTTTATATAGAGTTCTGTTTCTTTACTTATGATGTGTGAGCCTTATTTTCATTTCCCTTCTTCTATTCTTTGTGTTACTGCGGTTGTACATTTTATTTCTATATATGTTATAGACCCCACATTACATTGTTACTGTTTTTGTTTAAACAGGCAATTATCTTTTAAAATATTAAAAAGTGGCTAGGCGCAGTGGCTCACACTTGTAATCCCAGGACTTTGGGAGGCCGAGATTGGAGAACTGCTTGAGCCTAGGAGTTCAAAACCAGCCTGGGCAACAAAAAGAAGAAAAGACTGCTTCACTACGTATCTCAGGGATTGTCTTCCTGGCTGCCAACACTCATTCTGCAATTTGTTTTTTTTTTTTTTTAAACAGGGTCTTGATCTGTCACCCAGGCTGGAGTGCAGTGGCATGATGATAGCTCACTACAGCCTCAACCTCATGGATTCAAGCAATCCTCCTGCCTCAGCCTCCCAAGTAGCTGGGACTGTAGGTATGCACCACCATGCCCAGCTATTTATTTATTTATTTGTTTATTTATTTATTGAGACAGGATCTTGTTCTGTTGCTTTGGCTGGAGTGCAGTGGTGTGCACAATCTTGGCTCACTGCAACCTGCGCCTACTGGGCTCAGATGATCCTCCACCTCAGCCTCCCAAGTAGCTGGGACTGCAGGCGCATGCCACTGCACCCAGCTAACCTTTGTATTTTTTGTAGAGACAGGGTTTTGCCATGTTGCCCAGGTGGTCTCAAACTCCTGAGCTCAAGCTATCTGCCCGCCTTGGCCTCCCACAGTGCTGGGATCACAGTCGTGAGCCACTGTGCCTGGCCTAATTTTTTTTGTTTTGTTTTTTTGAGACGGAGTTTCTCTCTTGTTGCCCAGGCTGGAGTGCAGTGGCATGATCTCAGCTCACTGCAACCTCTGCCTCCCGGATTCAAGTGATTCTCCAGCCTCAGCCTCCTGAGTAGCTGGGATTACAAACGCCCACCACCACGCCCAGCTAATTTTTTGTATTTTTAGTCAAGAGGGAGTTTTGCCATGTTGGGCAGGCTGATCTTGAACTCCTGACCTCAGGTGACCTGCCCGCCTCGGCCTCCCAGAGTGCTGGGATTGCAGGCGTGAGCCACTGCGCCTGACCTAATTTTTTATTTTTTGTAGAGACAGGGTCTTATTATGTTGCCCAGGCTGGCCCTGAACTTCTAAGCTCAATTGATCCTCCCACTTTGGCATCCCAAAATGCTGGGATTGCAGGCATGAGCCACTGCACCTGGCCTACAATGTCTTTTTTTTTTTTTTTTTGAGATGGAGTCTCACTCTGTCACACAGGCTGGAGTGCAGTGGCTTGATCTTGGCTCACTGCAACCTCTGCCTCCCTGGTTCAAGCAATTCTCCTGCCTCAGCCTCCCAAGTAGCTGGGACTACAGGCGTATGCCACCACGCCTGGCTAATTTTTGTATTTTTAGTAGAGATAGGGTTTGCCATGTTGGCCAGGCTGGTCTCGAACTCCTGACCTCAGGTGATCCACCCTCCTTGGCCTCCTGAAGTGCTGGGATTACTACAGGCGTGAGCCACCGTGCCTGGCCTGGCCTAACATTTTTGATGCTGATACTTTCTTGATCTCATAGAAAGCTTTCAGAAACAGACAGGACTCCTTGTTCCTTCCTCAAATGGTCCTAAGGTGGTTTGTTAACTGAAATTTCAAGGGTTCACGTATGTTCAGGATATGCAGCTTGACTGGCACTGGGCCACCCTCAATTGTAAGGTGCCTTCTGAGCTGTTGAAAAGTAATTAGTGTGTGTCTCCGAATCAGTTGCTAAAATGTGGCCTATAAATATTGTCCTGCAATTCCTTTTCTCATCTACTGATATATGCACAAGATCTTTTCACGTTAGTCCATTTAGAGCTGCTACCTTGTTTTAAAACACTGTATGAAACCTACAGTATTCCCAGTATGGTTCTACCACAACTCCTCTAACCACTGTTCTATTAATAGGTCTCTAACTTGTTTCTAAATAGTACCAAATGGTACAATAAATATATCTCACATGCCTCTGAGTATATTTCTCTAGGACAGATATTGAGAAGGGGAGTTGTTGGATTGAAGGGTATGCCCATTTAAAAATTTTAATTGTCTCCCAGAAGCCCTTATCATTTTGCAGTGCCACCAAATGTGTATTCAAGTGTTTATATATTCCATTGCCCTTGCCCACGTTGGATATTATATATTTAGGAATTTGTGTCAATCACATTGGGTTAAGAGCGATGCTATAATGTCATTTTACTTTGCATTTTCCTGACTAGTATTAAGGTAAGATGATTTTAACATGCAGAGCAGATGAAAATACTCCTCCCCACCAACTTACTGGCTCACTGTTCCATGGGTCAGGAGTGCAGCCTTTTTTGTTTTGTTTTGTTTTAATAGAGATGAGGTCTCGCCATGTTGCCCAGGCTGGAGTGCAGTGGCTACTCACAGGTGCAGTCCCACTACTGATCAGCATGAGAATTTTTACTTGCTGTTTCGGACTTGGGCCAATTCACCCTCCTTGAGCAATCCTGTGGTCCTCACTCCCAGGAGGTCACCTTATTGATGCCAGACTTAGTCCAGACACCTGATGGGCATAGTGTACTACAGCCTAGAACTCCTGGGCTCAAGCAGTCCTCCTGCCTCAGCCTCCCAAGTAGTTGTGATCACAAGGGTGAACTTCCACATCCAGCAGGAGGCCAGTACATTGTAGCTGGGTCCTCCTTTCAGCATCTCATAAGGCTGAAACCAAGGTGCTGGCCAGGTGTGTCCTCATCTGGAGGCTTGATCCACTTCCAGACTTCCTCGGGCTGTTGGCAGAATTCACTTTCTTACAGTTGGAGGACTGAGGTCCTTTTGTCTTGCTGGCTGTTGGCTGGGAACTGTTCTCAAATCCTAGAGGCCACTCTCAGGGCTTGCCACGTGACTTCCTCCAGCTCAGCCACGGGACCCACCCACCGTCAAGTCCCTCTCATGCTTTGAAGCTCTCAGACTTCCCCTTCTATGACCCATGGAAGAAAACAGTCTGCTTTCAAAAGGCTCACGTGATTAGGTCAGGGCCACCCAGATCATCTCCCTGTTTTAAGATCAACTTTACCATCTGACATAACTGAATCACAGGAGTAAAATCCGTGATATTCACAGTCTCAGGGATCCTTCAGGTCAGGGTACAGGCACTCAGGGAACAGGAAGCTTTGGAAGCCATCTTAGAATTCTGCCCACCATACCACCAAAGAGGGTGCAAAAGAGAGACCTTTCACATCAGACAGGAAGTTGTATGTGGGCACTGCTTGTGCTAGGAACAGGGGTGTGTGTGTGCATGTGTGCATGCGTGTGTGTGCATGTGTGCGTGTGTGTGTGTGTGCATGCATGCATGCACGTGTGTGTGTGTGTGTGTAAAGGACCTCCAAAGAAGCCCAGGTAGAGTTTCCATGAGGAGCTCAAAGTCTGATAGATGATTAACAGTTGAAGGAAGCTTAGGGCACATGACTCATGACTCCAGGAAGTGTTCTCTTTTTCAATGAAACACTCCCAGCAGCCCCAGCGATTTCTTCTATGCGAGGTCTCCAGATGCTCTCCATTACTGCTGCGTAGGAGAAGGGAGAAGGGTGAGAGACACACCTTTACTTCAGATTAAAGCAGCACATGATTGGTGTTTGCACTGAAGGTCAACTTTCTGAGGAGGAAGCTGGAGGATCAGGGAAGGCTTCCTGAGGAGATGGCCTTTAAACCTGGCCTTGAAGACTGGGGAGAATTCCAACAGGATGAGCTGGATGTGGAAAGGGGCTTCCAGGAAAGACACAGCCAAGTGTGGAAGCCCGAGGAGCATTTCAGGAAGGGCAAGCAGCCAGTGTGTAGAGCTGAGAATGGAGGATCAGCAGCAGGAAAGGGTCGGGGCTGGACCGGGATGAAGGGTAAGGACTAGGCAGAGGAGCGTGGGCTTCAGTAACAATGCAAGGTCAGCTTGACTTATCTTGACATTAGAATATTCTTGTCACTTCCCAAGAGGGAAAGGCTGTATTCCAAGTTAATAGTCCATTTTAACACCTAACACGAAAGAGAGAGAGAGAGAAACACAAGCACTTAAGCCTGGAGTAAACACAGTCATTACAGTGACCACAAAAACATTACTGATGGACCAATAAAAAGTGAAAGGAGTCATGGGGGAAACCAGTACATCTCTGCAGTGTGTAAAGCAACCCAACCTCATAAACGCCGCTGACCTTTCCTGTGACAAACCAAGCCCTGAGAGCTTTGGTTTTAATTGACAGTGAGACCACAGGTACATTGCCCTTCACTGCTGTTACGGGTTGAATGGTGTCCCCCTAAAAGAGATGTTATTCTAACCCTTAGTACCTGTGAATGTCACGTTATTTGGAAACGGGGTCTTTGCAGAAGTAATCAAGTTAAGATGAGGTCATTAGGGTGGGCCTCAGTTCACTATGACTGGTGTCCTTAGAAAAAGAAAAGATACCGATTGACACCAGGGAGAGCACCATGGGAATATATTTTTTTTCTCTGTCGGCCAGGCTGGAGTGCAGTGGCGCGACCTCAGCTCACTGCAACCCTCACCTCCTGGGTTCAAGTGATTCTCGTGCCTCAGCCTTTCAAGCAGCTGGGATTATAGGTGCCTGCCACTATGCCTGGCTAATTTTTTGTATTTTCAGTAGAGACAGGTTTCACTATATTGGCCAGGCTGGTTTCAAACTCCTGGTCTCAAGTGATCCACTCCCCTTGGCCTCCCAAAGTACTAGGGATTATAGGCGTGAGCCATCCAGCCTGGGGTCATTCATTCTTCAAGTGTGCAGCGTGTGCCCACTGTGAACCAGGCTTTGTGCTGGGGGCTGCAGGTGGACTCTCTGCTGAGCAAAATGGTGGCTGACTTAATGCCCTGGCAGGCTGCTTTCTTTAAGGAGAAATTATTATAGTATTGGGCCAAGCCAGGCCACATTGCAGTGTCCTTAAGGGAACCCGCTGGGAATGCAGATCCTTAGCCTGCAGAGGCCAAGGCCGAGGGGCACATGCGGTGGGATCAGAGCAAGTCAGAGGAACACCCAGGGCGGAACTGGGGCAGGAGGACTTAGCTGTCACCTCTGGTGAGCTGGAAGTACCTGTCCTTGGTACACTGAAAACCAACCAAAGGACTACTCAGACAGGAGGGAGAGTAAAGTTGCGAAATATTCCACCGCGGGTGACCACACTACCACAATAATACATCTTCCTACAGGTTTACAGGAATCAGTAACTGAACGTTCGGGTGTCAGATTAAGAGATTATGGCATCTGTCCCTCCCGAGGTCAAATCTTAGCTCTGTTACTGCGTGTTGGAACTTCACAACGTTTTTAACTTTGAAAGACGCTGTATCTTTATCTGTAAAACACTGACGGAAATACCTAACTTCTTAGGTTTGGCGTGAGCATAAAGTGAGAAAAGTGTACGTAACGATCTTAACGATATGACTGGAGCCTGGAAAGGCATTCCTGAGACCTCGCTACCGAAAGTGAAAGGGACGCATAATGGAAAAGTGTTAAGTCTGGGAGATGTCCGTGGCCTTTGAAGTGGACACGCCGGTCATAAACTTGGCCTAGAGGGACTGTTCAGTGTCCTGTTTGGGGAATGGTGACCTCCTCCAAGGCTCACCACTGCGGCAGGTGTGGTCCTGGCTCTGCAGGTGAAGGGAGCTCCAGATTCTAGGTGTGGAGCGAGCCCTTTGCGAGGTGACAGCATGAGGTCCCCTCAATGCACTGGGGAGGCGGATTTTCCCAGCGAGAAGGGGCTAGCAGGAGCTGCATTTATTGTGAAGGCCCACAGGTAACGGGGCCATGCACCCCGGGGCGAGACTGGAGTTAAAGGTGGGCGGCAGTCCCTGGTATTCAAGGCCACCTAAGACCCCCTGGATGGTGGACCCTGGGAAAGAGCCGGCGTGCCCCCGCCCTGGCCAGGGTTTGCCCCTTGTGGGGCGGAGGGAGCCGGGGTGAGCAGTGCTGACGGCAGCCTGGGAACTGGGCCAGGGTCTGCAGGGCGGGCTGGGGGCTGGGAGCAGGGCATGAGGGAGGAGAGGGAAGAGGGCAGTGGGGTCAGAGGGCCCGGGCGCCTGCCCCATGCTGGGGATACCACTCAGCCGAGTTCCCACGGCCACCACTGGGTGTCGCCCTTGCCCCGCGAAGGGAGCAGGCGCGCGTTTCCCGAGGCGCCTCCGTCCTCCCAGCTCCTCCGGGCTTGTTAGACAATGTCCCGGGACCCAGGTGGGCGTAGTGGACCAAGCCCGGAGTCGTCAACCGCGTTCCCTGAGGGGCTGGCCCTGTGCAGAGCCCGAGGCCGGGTGGGCTCGGACCGCTGCCTTCAGAGAGCCCGCCAGGCCCAGCCTCGCCCGGACGCTCCCAGCACCTGGATTCTGCGGAGTCTGGATCTTCACTGTGAGGCTACCGGGCCCTCCAGGAGACGTCCTGTTGTGTCCGGAATTGGTGGGTTCTTGGTCTCACTGACTTCAAGAATGAAGCCGCGGACCCTCGTGGTGAGTGTTACAGTTCTTAAAGGCGGCATGTCCGGAGTTTGTTCCTTCTGATGTTCGGATGTGTTCGGAGTTTCTTCCTTCTGGTGGGTTCGTGGTCTCACTGGCTCAGGAATGAAGGTGCAGACCTTCGCAGTGAGTGTTACAGTTCTTAAGATGGTGCATCTGGAGTTGTTCGTTCCTCCCACTGGAGTTGTTTGTTCCTCCCAGTGGGTTCGTGGTCTTGCTGGCTCAGGAATGAAGGTGCAGACCTTTGCAGTGAGTGTTACAGCTCTTAAGGCGGCGCATCTGGAGTTGTTCGTTCCTGCCAGTGGGTTCGTGGTCTCGCTGGCTTCAGGAGTGAAGCTGCAGACCTTTGCGGTGAGTGTTACAGCTCATAAAGGCAGTGTGGACCCCAAGAGTGAGCAGTAGCAAGATTTATTGCAAAGAGCAAAAGAACAAAGCCTCCACAGTGTGGAAGGGGACCCAAGTGGGTTGCCACTGCTGGCTCAGGCAGCCTGCTTTTATTCTCTTATCTGGCCCCACCTACATCCTGCTGATTGGTCCATTTTAAAGAGAGCTGATTGGTTTGTTTTACAGAGAGCTGATTGGTCCGTTTTGACAGGGTGCTGATTGGTGCGTTTACAATCCCTGAGCTAGACACAAAAGTTCTCCGTGTCTCCACTAGATTAGCTAGATACAGAGTGTCGACTGGTGTATTTACAAACCCTGAGCTAGACACAGAGTGCTGATTGGTGCATTTACAAACCATGAGCTAGATACAGAGTGCCGATTGGTGCATTCACAATGCCTTAGCTAGACATAAAGGTTCTCCAAGTCCCCACCAGATTAACTGGATACAGAGTGCCAATTGGTGCATTCACAAACCCTGAGCTAGACACAGGGTGCTCACTGGTGTGTTTACAAACCTTGAGCTAGATACAGAGTGCTGATTGGTGTATTTAGAATCCCCTAGCTAGACATAAAGGTTCTCTAAGTCCCTACCAGACTCAGGAGCCCAGCTGGCTTCACCCAGTGGATCCCGCACCGGGGCCACAGGTGGAGCTGCCTGCCAGTCCTGCGCTGTACGCCTGCACTCCTCAGCCCTTGGGTGGTCAATGGGACCAGGCACCGTGGAGCAGGGGGCAGCATTCATCTGGGAGGCTCGGGCCACGCAGGAGCCCATGGCGGCGGGGCGGGGGAAGGCTCAGGTATGGCGGGCTGCAGGTCCTGAACCCTGCCCTGCAGGGAGGCAGCTAAGGCCTGGCGAGAAATCAAGCACAGCAGCTGCTGGCCCAGGTGCTAAGCCCCTCACTGCCCGGGGCCAGCAGGGCTGACCGGCTGCTCCAAGCGTGGGCCCCCCAAGCCCACGCCCACCCGGAACTTGCGCTGGCCTGCAAGCACTGTGCACAGCCCTGGTTCCCACCCACGCCTCTCCATCCACACCTCCCCGCAAGCTGAGGGAGCCGGCTCTGGCCTCGGCCAGCCCAGGAAGGGGCTCCCACAGTGCAGCAGTGGGTTGAAGGGCTCCTCAAGTGCCACCAGAGTGGGCGCCAGGCAGAGGAGGCGCCGAGAGTGAGCGAGGGCTGCGAGGGCTGCCAGCATGCTGTCACCTCTCAATCCCCCCTCTAAACAGGACACCCCAACTGCTGTTGGGAATTTGGCCGATGACCGCTCTAGCTACTTCCTGCTGGATAGGGGTGAAGAAGGGGCCCTGCAGTTGTAGTGTCCTCCAGAGGGGAACTCTCTAGGCCAGTGGAAGTGCCAGTGGGTTGGTAAAGGGGTCCTTGGTAGAAGTTGTTAGTTGAACTCATTTGGAGTTCCATTTGTAAGACCATCTGTAGCTTGACGGCCTCAATTCTAGAGGAAACAAATTTGACAAGAAGGTTAAAAATACAAGGCCTGAAGGCGAGTAACAGCAAGATGGCTGCCACGGGACCTAGAAAGGGGAGAAGCCATGTTGCCCAAAGGTTGGTATAAGAGTTTGAAAGGCGTCTGATTTCAGAAGCCTTTTCTTGTAAACGCCAGGCGGCAAATCGTACTATCCCTGACTGGTTAGTGTAAAAACAACACTCTTCCCCTAAGAAGGTGCAGAGTCCTCCTTTTTCAGCAGTGAGGAAGTCTAGGCCTCGGCGGTTTTGGAGAGTTACTGCTGCCAAAGAGTCTATTTGGGATTGTAAAGTAAGAATAGATTTTGTTATTTCTTGCAAACTGTCTGAGAAATCCTTTGAGAGTGTGTGGTAGTAGGATAATGAAGTAGATAAACCGGCTATTCCGGTTCCTGTAGCAGTAGCCATTCCTAACCCTATAAGTAGGGGTATTAGTTGTATGACTCTGCACTGACGGACTTGAGCTTTGAGGGGTACTGATAAGGTCTGATTTCCTGGGGCAATGTTAATGTTGGGACTTAGAAAGACTAAGATGCAGGTGCCTGTCCAGTTAGTGGGGAGGCAGATATAGGTCGATGTTCCACATAGAAAAATATGCCTTGGCTGGGTAGACAGAACTTTACCCTGGCTTTTAAAGGAATAGGGTACACTGTTTTTCTCTTTACTACTTCCATCTCTCTTTCTATCTCTTTGACTTCTTCTTTGTCTCTTTCTCTGACTTCCTGTCTCTTTCTCTCTTTCCTTCAACTCCTTCTCTTTGTCTCTATTTCTTCCTCTTTCTCTGACTTTCTTTTTCTCTCTTTCCTTCTTGCTGGTCTGCCAGCTGCTTATCTGCTGTTCTCCCCTCTTCTTCTCATTTTGATGGCTTTGGCAGTGTAAGAGTGCCACCTCCTTGTGTTTTTGCAGTGTGTGCAATAACTCTATAATTTCCTTGTGGTATTTAATGGGGGTCCCCCCAGAGCTTAGGAGCTCCCGTTTTTTCCATATTGCAGCATGGGCATGTAGGATTAAATAAGCATACTTGCTGTCTGTATACACATTTATTCTTTTTCCCTTTTCCAGTTCTAAGGCTCGGGTAAGTGCCACTAGTTCTGCTAACTGGGCACTGGTCCCTGGGGGAAGAGGCTTACTTTCAAGTATGGTTACATCACTATGGCGTAACCTGCCCTTCATATCCCATTCTCCACAAATGAACTTCCATTGGTATACAGGTTAAGGTCATGATTAGTTAAGGGGACTTCTAAGAGATCATCTCGGGTGGCATAAGTCTGGACTATAATTTGTTGGCAGTCAAGCTCGATTGGTTCCCCATCCTCTAGGAGAAAAGTGGCAGGGTTGAGGGCCACACAGGTGCCTATTTGAACCACCAGTCCCTCAAGGAGTAGTGCCTGGTATCTAAGTAGGCGGTTGTCTGATAGCCATAAACTTCCTTTGGCACCTAGTATGCCATTTACATCATGAGTAGTCCAGACAGTGAGATCCTTTCCTTGTATTATTTTGATAGCCTCTGACACTAAGATGGCCACTGCTACAACTACCCTTAAACAGTGAGGCCAGCCTTTTGCTACTACATCAATTTCCTTACATAAGTATGCCACTGGTTGTGGGGTTGTCCCACAAGTCTGAGTAAGGACTCCTAGAGCTATCCTGGCTCTCTCTGTGACGTATAATGAGAAGTTTTGTCCTGTGGGAAGTCTTAAAGCTGGAGCTTGTACTAGGGCCTGCTTTAAGGTTTTGAAGGCTGTTTCTGCCTCTGGTTACCATTCTACTAGATGAGTATTTGCCTTCTGGGTTTCCTTGATTAGAGTATAGAGGGACCTGGCTATCTCGCTGTATCTGGGGATCCATAGTTGGCAAAAGCCGGTAATTCCAAGGAACCCCCACAAATGTCTTAATGTCTTAGGGCAAGGATAAGCCAGTATAGGCTGTATTCATTCCTTGCTGAGGGCGCTGGTCCCTCTGGCTAAGATTAGGCATAGATATTTGACCTGCTGTAGGCAAAGCTGGGCCTTCGACCTAGACATCTTGTACCCTTGATTAGCTAGAAAGTTCAAGAGAGCTAGAGTAGACTGCTGGCACGAGGCTTCCGAACTGGTAGCCGAAAGTAAATCATCCATATATTGAAGGACCAGAGTGCCTGGACTTGAGAAGTGGCCTAGATCTTGGGCCAGTGCCTGACCAAACAGATGAGGGCTATCCGTAAACCCTTGGGGCAAGACCATCCACGTAAGTTGGGATATGTGGTCTGTGGGATCCTCAAAAGCAAAGAGGAACTGGGAGTCAGAGTGCAGGGGAATACAGAAGAAGGCATCCTTGAGGTCCAGAACCATGAACAATTCTGCTTCCTCTGGTATTTGAGAGAGCAGGGTATAGAGGTTTGGTACAACTGGATATAGAGGAATTACTGCCTCATTAATGATTCTAAGATCTTGCACTAGTCTCCACTGACCGTTTGGTTTTTGTACTCCTAGAATTGGGGTATTGCAGGGACTGCTGCATTTCCTTACTAAGCCTTGAGCTTTCAAATGTTTAACAATATTCTGTAATCCTTTATGAGCTTCAGGCCTTAAGGGATATTGCCTTTGATAAGGAAAAATGGTGGGATCTTTTAACCTGATTTGGACTGGGCGGGCAATTTTTGCCTTTCCAAATTGTCCTTCCAATGCCCAGACTTCAGGGTTGATTCCTTCCTCAAGTAGGGGACAACAAATGGGTAACTTGTTCCCCATATTCATGTAGATAATAGCTCCAGCCTTGGCTAATATATCCTTCCCTAATAGGGGTGTGGGACTTTCAGGCATAACAAGAAAGGCATGTGAAAAGAGCAAAGTCTCCCAATTACAACTGAGGAGGTAGGAGAAATACCTGGTTACAGGCTGTCCCAGGATTCCTCGGATGGTAACGGACCTTGAGGACAGTCGTCCAGGACAGGAGATTAACACTAAGAAGGCCATGCCAGTGTCCAGGAGGAAGTCAATTTCCCGGCCCTCAATAGTTAAACATACCCGGGGCTCAGTGAGGGTGATGACATGAGCTGGCGCTTGCCTCAGGCACCCTCAGTCCTGTTGTTGGATCATCTGGTTGGGGGCTTCTGACCCAGGGAAACTTCATCCTCTGGGGCAGTGATTGCCTTGGCATAGTGGACATGGATGAGGGGGCAGCTTGTTTCTCACTGGACAATCTTTTTAAAAGTGTCCTAGTAAACCACACTGATAACAAGCCCTACCAGGTGATTGGCCTGCTCCATTTTCTGTCCTCTCTGAACCACCAAGGTTTGATTGTCTGAGGGCCATGACTAAGGCTGCGGCCTTTCTCTGATCTCGCTTTTCCTTTTGGGCCTGTGCCTCTTGGTTCCTATTATAGAACACTGAGATTGCCAGGTTTAATAATGCCTCTAGATTTTGTTCAGGGCCCAGGGCTTGCTTTTGGAGCTTTCTTCTGATATCTGTGGCTGATTGGGTAATAAACTTATCTTTTAGAATCAATTGACCCTCGAGTGATTTGGGTGACAGGGGAGTATATTTTCTTAAGGCCTGCCTTAGCCGCTCAAGGAAGGCAGAAGGATTTTCTTCCTTTCCCTGAGTTATGGTGGACATCATTGAATAATTCATGGGCTTTTTTTTCTAATTCTCCTTAGTCCTTCTAGAACACTGGTCAACAGATGTTTACGACTCCAGTCCCCATGATCTGAGTCAAGGTCCCAGTGGGGATCCATACTGGGGATGGCTTGCTGACCGGTAGGGAATTTGTCCCTTTCTTCAGCTGTCATTCTATCATTTGCTTGACTAAGATACCAGGTATCTCCAAACTCTCAGGCTGCAGCTAAAGCTGCATTCTTTTCCTTTTTTTTTAAACAAAAAATTTTACTTTTCTTTTCTTTTTTTTTTTTTTTTTCTGGTTACTTACTTGTATTTTTTTTAAAATTTTTTTAGTATTGATCATTCTTGGGTGTTTCTCGGAGAGGGGGATTTGGCAGGGTCATAGGACAATAGTGGAGGGAAGGTCAGCAGATAAACATGTGAACAAAGGTCTCTGGTTTTCCTAGGCAGAGGGCCCTGCCACCTTCAGCAGTGTTTGTGTCCCTGGGTACTTGAGATTAGGGAGTGGTGATGACTCTTAACGTGTATGCTGCCTTCAAGCATCTGTTTAACAAAGCACATCTTGCACCACCCTTAATCCATTTAACCCTTAGTGGACACAGCACATGTTTCAGAGAGCACGGGGTTGGGGGTAAGGTTATAGATTAACAGCATCCCAAGGCAGAAGAATTTTTCTTAGTACAGAACAAAATGGAGTCTCCTATGTCTACTTCTTTCTGCACAGACACAGTAACAATCTGATCTCTCTCTTTTCCCCACATTTCCCCCTTTTCTATTTGACAAAACCACCATCGTCATCATGGCCCGTTCTCAATGAGCTGTTGGGTACACCTCCCAGATGGGGTGGCGGCTGGGCAGAGGGGCTCCTCACTCCCTAGACAGGGCAGCCAGGCAGAGGCGCCCCCCACCTCCCGGCCGGGGCGGCTGGCCGGGTGGGGGCCATCCCCCACCTCCCAGACGGGGCAGCTGGCTGGGTGGGGGCTGCCTCCCACCTCCCGGACGGGGCAGCTGCCAGGCGGAGACGCTCCTCACTTCCCAGATGGGGCAGCTGCCGGGCGGAGGGGCTCCTCACTTCCCAGACGGGGCGGCTGCCAGGTGGAGGGGCTCCTCACTTCTCAGATGGGGCGGCCAGTCAGAGACACTCCTCACCTCCCAGACGGGGTGGCGGCGGGGCAGAGACACTCCTCAGTTCCCAGATGGCATCATGGCCGGGCAGAGGTGCTCTTCACATCTCAGATGGGGCGGCGGGGCAGAGGCGCTCCCCACATCGCAGACGATGGGCGGCCGGGCAGAGATGCTCCTCACTTCCTAGATGGGATGACAGCCGGGAAGAGGCACTCCTCACTTCCCAGACTGGGCGGCTGGGCAGAGGGGCTCCTCACATCCCAGACAATGGGTGGCCAGGCAGAGACGCTCCTCACTTCCTAGACGGGGTGGCGGCCGGGCAGAGGCTGCAATCTCGGCACTTTGGGAGGCCAAGGCAGGCGGCTGGGAGGTGGAGGTTGTAGCGAGCCGAGATCACGCCACTGCACTCCAGCCTGGGCAACATTGAGCACTGAGTGAGTGAGACTCTGTCTGCGATCTCGGCACCTCGGGAGGCTGAGGCTGGCAGATCACTCGTGGTCAGGAGCTGGAGACCAGCCTGGCCAACACGGCAAAACCCCATCTCCACCAAAAAATACGAAAACCAGTCAGGCGTGGCAGCACGCGCCTGCAATCCCAGGCACTCGGCAGGCTGAGGCACGAGAATCAGGCAGGGAGGTTGCAGTGAGTCGAGATGGCAGCAGTACAGTCCAACCTCGGCTCTGCATCAGAGGGAGACCATGCAGAGAGGACAGGGAGAGGGAGAGGGAGAGAGAGAGGGAGAGGGAGAGGGAGAGGGAGAGCAGCCGCATTCTTTTCATTAAAGGCCAGGGTTTGATCTAACAGTAGCATGACATCTCTCCAAGCGAGGTCGAAGGTTTGCCCTAGACCCTATAGGACATCTATGTACCTATCAGGATCATCTGAAAACTTCCCCAGGTCTGCCTTGATCTGCTTTAAATCAGAGAGGGAGAAGGGGACATGTACCCGGGTTGGGCCAAATTCCCCTCTCCCTACAGTTTCAAGGGGACATAATGGATAGCCCGGAGGTTTTTGTGGTCCTTTGGAGATTTCTTTGCTTATTTCCTTCTGGGCGGGGGAGATTAGAGGAGGACTATCATTAATAGGAAGGGGAGCTATAGGGAGGCTAGGATGTGGGGGTAAGCTGAGAGGTCCTCCTGTGGGATGTAAATTGCAAGCTTTGCATAGTTGTGTATTCTCCCTCAATGAAAAGAAAGCTTGGATATAAGGTATTTTACTCCATTTGCCTTCCCTCTTACAGAAAAGGTCAAGCTGCAGGATAGTACTGTAATTTGTACTTCCCTCAGGTGGCCATTTTTCCCCATCAGAGAGAGAATATTGGGGCCAAGCCCTAGTGCAGAAAAAAAAATGAACCGCCTCTTTTTCAGGGTTTGTGGATCAAATTGGTCCCAATGGCTTAGGATGCATTTCAAGGGTGAGCCTGTTGATGCCTGAGTGTTTCCCATCTGAAAGACAAAACTGCCCACGGTTTTGGTTTGTTTTGTTTCTCCCCCTGCCCAAGAACCCGCAATGGTCCCTGGACCCTGCTGATTGGAGTAGTTGCGCTCACCGACGCAGCAGCAGAAACAGCCCCTGCCCAAGAACCCGCAACGGTCCCTGGACCCTGCTGGTCGGAATAGTTGCACTCACCAATGCAGCAGCAGAAACACTAGTTTTCCTCCCAGACCACATGGAGAACTGAGGAAGGTCAGATTTAGTGGCCCTTACTGATGCATTCTCGAAAACCTGCACCCTTGCCTGTCCTCCTAGACCACAAGGAGGACCAACCGAGAAAAATCGGATTTAGTGGCCCTTACCGATGCATTCTCGAAAATCTGTTAAGAGTCTTAAGCATTCTCCTATTAGTACTGGGAGCTTACCCCTGTCCTATAAAGATGTTATGCCCCAAAAATGAAGTGGAGGGCCATACCCTGAGGGAGGGAAGGGATCTCCAGGGTTGGAAGAGTGACACCTTTTGTCTTCACTTATATGAGTAGGAAGGATACAATTTCTGAGGCTCCCCATATCTTAGCTTAAGGAATAGCTTTTGTTAGGCCTGTTAGTCTGAGGAGGGATCCTAAAATTCCAGGTAGTCCCCACTATGATGGGGCTTTGGGCAAAAATTATGTCTTTCTGATTGGTGAGCCCGGGTGCCTAAAGAGGGTAACAGAGTCCTGGAGTTTATACTAGAAATCATTCTTATGGGAGAAACTAGAAAAGCACCAGAGACAGGCAGCAATTTTTAGAAGTGGGAATAACCTCGGAGAAGAGAGGCAAGAGGAAGTTTGTCTGGCAAGCATTAGGACCCAAGGGGCAAGGGTCAGGATAGATAGGACAGATGGGCGAATCTCGCTTGGGCAACATGCCTTTGAGAGTTCCGCTCATGGCCACAGGGTCAACCAATTTGTTGTTGGGACCCCGGAGCTGCATGGCTTTCCTCTCTGTCGACGCTCGGCTCAGCCCGGAAGTACAGGAAAAGCGGAAGCTGGTTCTAGGCAAACCAATGGTCCCAACTCCGAGAGTCGGGGGTTGTTAGCCCTTTCCCAGAAAGCCTCATACCTGTGTCTTTAGTCTGGCAGCCACGCTAGTTGCTTTTAACTGGCCAACAGGTGTCCAGTATTTAGCCCCCGCATTCTAAGGAAAAATAGGACAGAATAGCAAGCAAAAGGGGTCCGATGGTACTCACTGCTTGGTGATAGGCGATAGTCTTGCTGCTCAGCGATAGGCAATGGTCTCACCACTCGGCGATAGTCTCACCACTTGGCGATAGGCGATAGTCCCTTTGTGGTCGCCAAAATGTGTCTGGAATTGGTGGGTTCTTGGTCTCACTGACTTCAAGAATGAAGCCGCAGACCCTCACGGTGAGTGTTACAGTTCTTAAAGGCGGTGTGTCCGGAGTTCCTTCTGCTGTTCAGATGTGTTCGGAGTTTCTTCCTTCTGGTGGGTTCGTGGTCTTGCTGGCTCAGGAGTGAAGCTGCAGACCTTCGCAGTGAGTGTTACAGCTCTTAAGATGGTGCGTCTGGAGTTGTTCGTTCCTGCCGGTGGGTTCGTGGTCTCACTGGCTTCAGGAGTGAAGCTGAAGACCTTTGCAGTGAGTGTTACAGCTCATAAAGGCAGTGTGGACCCAAAGAGTGAGCAGTAGCAAGATTTATTGCAAAGAGCAGAAGAACAAAGCCTCCACAGTGTGGAAGGGGACCGGAGCGTGTTGCCACTGCTGGCTCAGGCAGCCTGCTTTTATTCTCTTATCTGGCCACACCCACATCCTGCTGATTGATGCATTTTACAGAGAGCCAATTGGTCTGTTTTACAGAGATGTGATTGGTCCTTTTTGACAGGGTGCTGATTGGTGCGTTTACAATCCCTGAGCTAGACACAAAAATTCTCCATGTCCCCACTAGATTAGCTAGATACAGAGTGTCGATTGGTGTATTTACAAACCCTGAGCTAGACACAGAGTGCTGATTGGTGCATTTACAAACCGTGAGCTAGATACAGAGTGCCGATTGGTGCATTCACAATCCCTTAGCTAGACATAAAGGTTCTCCAAGTCCCCACCAGATTAACTAGATACAGAGTGCCAATTGGTGCATTCACAAACCCTGAGCTAGACACAGGGTGCTGATTGGTGTGTTTACAAACCTTGAGCTAGATACAGAGTGCTGATTGGTGTATTTACAATCTCCTAGCTAGACATAAAGGTTCTCTAAGTCCCTACCAGACTCAGGAGCCCAGCTGGCTTCACCCAGTGGATCCTGCACTGGGCTGCAGGTGGAGCTGCCTGCCAGTCCTGCGCGGTATGCCCGCACTCCACAGTCAATGGGACCCGGCGCCTTGGAGCAGGGGGCGGCACTCGTAGGGGAGGCTTGGGCCACGCAGAAGCCCATGGTGGCAGGGCGGGGGAAGGCTCAGGTATGGCAGCCTGCAGGTCCCGAGCCCTGCCCGGTGGGGAGGCAGGTAAGGCCTGGCGAGAAATTGAGCACAGCAGCTGCTGGCCCAGGTGCTAAGCCCCTCACTGCCCAGGCCAGAAGGGCCCGCAGGCCGCTCGGAGTGCGGGGCCCGCTGAGCCCACGCCCACCCAGAACTCACGCTGGCCTGCAAGTGCCGCCTGCAGCCCTGGTTCCCGCCCGTGCCTTTCCGGCCACACCTCCCTGCAAGCTGAGGGAGCCAGCTCTGGCCTCAGCCAGCCCAGGAAGGGGTTCCCACAGTGGAGCGGCAGGCTGAAGGGCTCCTCAAGTGCCGCCAGAGTGGGTGCCCAGGCAGAGGAGGCGCCGAGTGTGAGCAAGGGCTGTGAGGGCTGCCAGCACGCTGTCACCTCTCACTGTGACCGCTGTCGATTTACGGCCTCAAGAGCCTCGGTCTTGCAGAGGGACCACGCCAGGACCTCACCCACCCAGAATCCGCAGGTGGGGGAGTCTGCCTCCCCAGGACAGAGGCCCCACCTGACCCTGCGGGCCTCAGGCCTCCTGGACCCCGTCCCCTTCAGGGGCCTAGGGGACAGCAGTCCCCGTTGCTCAGGGAGCACCTCCCAGAGAATCGCTGGGAAAGTTGTTCCTCAGTCCTCACCCCGCACCCAGGCTCAGCTCCCCAACAGCCCCTGTTACTGAAAGGCTGGGGGAGCCCCCAGCATCAGGAGCCAAAGGGGAAATTCTAGAGCCAGGCCCAGGAGAAACAAAAATAATTAAAGGCAACAACAGCTCACACCTAGCACTAACCTGTGCCAGGCACTATTCTAAGTACTTTACATGTCATTACTCATTTAATTCTCAGAGTCTTTGGGGGGATATTATCACTGTTTTACAACTGAGAAAAGTGAGGTACACGGATCTTAAGTCTCTCTGGGTTTCAGTTTCCTAAAAATTCAACGGTTTTGAAAGGGAAGTGCCCTAGAAGTCTGCATGTGAATGGGATCAAAGGACCTGTGACTCAGGAGGGAGGCTCTCCACCCCTCAACATGTTAAGGATACATCATTATGGAAACGGGAAGGAATTTCATGGTGAGAGTCAAAGTGCAGGGGGCTTGCCAGGAGAATGTATTTTTGGACATGCTGGGGGACAAGAACGTTAGAAAAATGGCATCTAATGAACTGGAGTGCAGTGGTGCGATCACAGCTTACTGTGTGTGATCACAGCCTCAACCTCCTGGTCTTGTGCAAGCCTCCCGCCTCGGCCTGCTGGTGGTCTTGATGGTGGGGAAGGAAAACTACATGCGATTGAGGGGAGGATGAAAAGAACACCCATCACAGGACTATTCACAAATGGGAGACAGATGCAACCCCGACACCTGGGTCTTCAAGTCGTTCTGCCCCAGCATCATTCCAGAGTCTAGCCCCGCCCTCCCGGTGCTGTCTTGTCCCAAGGCCCTGCTGCCTGGCCTTTGGGAACACTGTAAGGTGCCACTGCTCGCCCTTGCCGTGGTCCTCTGCCTGACCTGTTCCCCAGCATGAACCTCCCCTACCATATGCCCAGTTTGGAATTCCATGAGGGGGAATGTGGGAGGGAACTTAGAAGAAACTGTTTTAAATAACAAGCTAACACTCTTGAGGACAGTCTAAAAAGGCTTTCTTTAATGATTAAGCCTGGGAGAGTTAAGACTGAAGGAAGGACTGGAAGAAGGAAAATGAGGATTTGGATGAGACTACAGGTGAATTTCCCGCAGATGGAAGCGCTGGAGAGGGACGCCGAGCAGCTCTGCAGCGCCCATCGGCAGGATCACCAGGCAGGCTGGGCCTCCATCCATGGGTGCCTCTGGCTCCCTATCTGTGCAACCGGACGGCCATCACCCCTCACAGAGTTGTTATGAGGCTCCAAGGAATCCCTGTGTATGAATCTCAGCACAGTGCCCGACTTGTAGTAAGTGCTCTATTTTAGTATTATTTTTACTTTGAAACAAAAACTTGCAGAAAATTGGGGAAAAGAACAGGGGAGAGCCCATGGGAACATCCAGCCTGACTGCTTCCCTTTAAGGTGAGGAGACAGTGCAGAGAGCTACTCTCCCAACCGGCACCTGAGTGGACGCTCCCCCCAGGGCCTCCTGCCCGCAACAGCCCAGTCCTTTCTTTGCCGGTGAGGCACAGTCAGGACGGTCCCACAGCACTCCTGGGGGCTGAGTCTGACCACAGCGCAGCGCCTGGGTAGTCCACACAGACCGTCTGCACCCCAGTCAGGGTGCTAGGGATAGACAATCCAACTCAAAATAGTTTAAGCCTACTCCCCCGCCCAAAAAATGTACTTATTCATGTAGCTAAGGCATCTGGGATTGGTAGAAACTGAAATGACTCCATTAGGACACTGTCTCTTCTGTGTTCTTTCCTTCCCTTCATTCCTTTTCCTTCCTTTCCCTCCATCTCTCCCTCCCTCCCCTCTCTTTTCTTTCTTGACGGGGTCTCACTCTGTCACCCAGGCTAGAGTGCAGTGGCACAATCATGGCTCACTGCAGCCTTGAAGTCCTGGGCTCAAGCGATCCTCCTGAAATGGGAAAGGTTCTCCTGTCCCCCTCGCAGGGTGTGCGACATGTGGAGTGGCTCGGTTCTCCAGTGCCTCGCTGCTCAAATCTTTAGGGGAGCATACAGACGGGCAGGCTGTGGGGCTCCAACCCCACTGCAGTGTCTAGGGGTGAATGTTTACAGCTCCTGAAGTCCCAGTGGACGTGTGTTACAGGGTCTTTTAGTTTGCCCTCTACAGGCGGTTTGTGTTAAACAGCTCAATTAGACCCTCTACCTTGTCCCAAGGACAGAGGGTTTTCTGTATCCCGGGTTCTTGCCTTGGTGTACTGGAAGATTCAGATCACAGGTGAGCTTGGAGAATAAGTGCAAAGTTTTACTGAGTAGAAGTAGCTTTCAGCCAATGGGGGAGCCAGAAGGGAGATGGTTTTCCCCTGGAGTTTGGCTGCTCAGTGGCCCCAGCTCCCTTCCAACGGCCCCATCCAAACTCCGCATCATTCCGCTGATTCATGGCCGGTCTGCCTGCCTTCCTGCCGGGTGGTGGGCTCTCGGGTCTCAAAGACCAGCTGCTTGTCTTTTTCCTCCAATGTATTCCTCCCGACTTCCAGCCGCTTCTGTGTCTGCCCTCTAGGGGGTCATGGGTTTTTATAGGCCCAAGATGTGGGCGTGGCAGGCCAGGGTAGTCTTGGGGAATGCAACATTTGGGCAGAAAAATGCCTGTCCTCACCTAGGTCCGTGGGGGTGGAGCCCTAGCCAGGGACCATAACTCTCCTCTACCCAGCACTTCCTTTCCCCTTTTCCATATCATTTAAAGCGGCCACGCTCTTCCCTTTCCAGCATTTCAGTGTCACTCCCACCTCAGCCTCCTGAGTAGCTGGGACCACAGGCATGTACACCACACCCGGCTAAATTTATTTTATTTTTTTGTAGAGATGGGGATCTCACCATGTTGTCCAGGCTGGTCTTGAACTCCTGGGCTCAAGGGATCCTCCCACCTCAGCCTCCCAAAGTGCTGAGATCCTCTAGGTTTCTTTGGGTTCATTCTTAGCATTCTTTGGGTTCATTCTCTTCATGTGGGGTAAGGTGGCCACCAGCAACTACAGGCTCACATGGTCCTCGTGTTTTAAAATGCAGGTTTTCTGGCTGGGCACGGTGGCTCACGCCTGTAATCCCAGCACTTTGGGAGGCTGAGGCTGGTGGATCACAAGGTCAAGAGATGGAGACCATCCTGGCCAACATGGTGAAACCCCGTCACTACTGAAAATACAAAAATTAGCTGGGCATGGTGGCGCGTGCCTGTAGCCTGTAGTCCCAGCTACTCGGGAGGCTGAGGCAGGAAAATCACTTGAACCTGACAGGCAGGGCTTGCAGGGTTTGGTGGAGCGCCGCAGAGCTTGGAGTGTTGAGGTCGCGCCACTGCACTTCCAGCTTGGAGACAGAAGGAGACTCCATCTCAAAAATAAACAAATAAATAAATATAAATAAAAAAATAAAATAAAATGCAGGTTTTATTATTAGTATCAGGTATGGTGAAGCCAACAGGTCAGGAGACAGCTGCCGTTGAAGAGATTGTTACCTACAGTTCCCAAGAGGAGGGGTCACACTGCACCACACAGGGCCACCCGGGGAAGCAGGAGTTGGTCAGGAGGCAGAGGATGTAAGGGGAAAATGTGGGCAAGAGCCGTCATTGTGGTTTTCATGGGAAAGAAGGGGCAAGGTAGGTAAGCAGGTTTAGCAGGTGTAGGATTGGCCAGCTTGAATAATTTCAGCAGGTTCTGGGATGTAGGGGCTGCCCTAATTGTCTGATGTCTGTGAAATGGGAGAGTTCCCTGACCCCTCTTGAGGATGTGTGACAGTGGTGTGGCTTGTGTGTTTGGTCACAGTACGCTGAAACCCCTATGGGAGGGGGAGCACGCAGACAGGCAGGCTCAGGAGCATGTGTTACAGTGTGCTCTTTTAGCTTTGCCCTCCATAGATGGCTTAAGTGTTAACCAGTTCAGTGGACCCTCTGCTTTTCACAAGGGCAGAGGGCCAGTGTCACAGGTTTCTATATCCCAAGCTCTTGTCCATTGTCCTGGAAGAATCAGGTCACACATGAACTTGAAGGGTGGTGAATGCAGGGGTTTTATTGGATGGTGGAGGTGGCTCTCAGCAGGATGAATGGGGAGCTAGAAAGGGAATGGAGTGGGAAAATGATCTCCTGGATTTTGGTCATCCAGCAGCCAAACTCCTCTCTAACCGCCCCCAACTGAACTCCTCTTGGCGTTCAGACGCTCCTTTTCTCCTCTCTGTCACACCCTTCTGCCGTTCTTCTGTTCTTCTGTTCGTCTTCTCATCTCCTTTTGGAGCCTAGGATCTGGGGTTTATATGGGTACAGGATAGTGGGGTATGGCGGGCCACAAAGACAAATTTTTGGGTGTGAAAACAGGAATGCCTGTTTCCATTTAGGGCCACAGGTATCCAGGCTTCAGGGTGGGGCCTTTGCTGGGGGACTGCCCTCTTCTACCCAGTATTTCCCTGTCTCCTGTCTGTATCATCTGAGCCTGGGTGAGCAGGGCAGGTCAGTAGTGCCCCAAGTGTGAGAGCCCAATAAAGGAGGCTGCTGGGGAGTACAGGGTCTGGACTGGTTCATGTGCATGTGAAAGGCACACCAGCAGGAGAATCTTTTGCTATTTCTAGGAATTAGCTATCCCTGGGAGGGCAGTCTCTTCAAGGTCAGCAAGGCTCCAGATGTCAAAGTATCAAAAATATAGAAAACAGGAAGTCATACTTAACACACTTCACAATTAGCCACCTCAGTTAAGAATTTGACTCTCTTGGCTGGGGATAGTGGCTCACGCCTATAATCCCAGCACTTTGGGAGGCTGAGGGAGGAGGATTGCTTGAGGCCAGGAGTCCGAGATCAGCCTGGGCAACATAGCAAGGAGATCCCTTGTGTCTACAAAAAGTTTTTTAAAAAAATTAGCCTGATGTCTGCAATAGGCTACTTAGGCAAGCCCTCCATAAAAGTCAGAGGAGAGCTCAGTACAGAGCGAAGAGTGACATCAAATGAGGACTGTGGGAGCCAGATTTGAAGACCCAATAAAAATACTCAACTTTTTAAAAAAGATAGTGAAGTGGTCTTCATTGATTTTGATTTTCACCACCAAGCCAATCATGTGAAGGACAGAAGCTTTTGCCATGGGCCCCTCACATCAGGGAAAATGACCTTCACTGCTGTTAACAGTAATGTGTCCCTTTCATTTTCTGGGTCAAGCCTTCTCAGCGGTGGGTCCGGATGTGGGTAAACTAAGATAAAGGGGATGATATTCCACAAACTATGCACACAGAAAATTGTGGAGCCTATCAGACCCCAAGGTGTCTTGAAATGTTTGTAGAAACCCACTAAAATGCCCGCGTCTCTGGGTGTGGGCCTTTATTGCTGCTGTCTCACAGCCTGAGCTGTAGTACACAGAAATGGGGGTTCTCCCTTTATTTTCATTTTTTCCCCAATGGCAGCTTTTCTCCCATTGTTTTACCTTCCTACTTCCCAAACAATTCCTCTTATTTTGTCTTTTGCACCAGTTTCTGGAGACCCTTGTTATTTCAAAAAGAAGAGTCTCTTTCCTGGCAAACCTGTGAGTGATTCCACAAATGTACGGTATTACTTAGCTCTCTGAATTATGGCAGAAAAGGTCCTAGTAGGTTCCTATACAAAGCATTTGGAAGATGACCTTGTTGCCCAATGAAACTTGAAAATAGGGATTCTGGGGTGAGGATACAAAGACATTGTCTTGCATATCCATAAGCAGGTCTTGGAGCATTATTCCAAACTCTAGCTGTTTCAGTAGTTCTATGAGGATTGCAAATCATAGGTGTGTGTGGCATATCAGTCCATCTCCCTCATCTCCATTGGCAGTTTCTTCCCCACAAAATTTTGAATCAAAGCTTTTATATGACGTTTGCCAATTGCAGAACTTCTTTAGCTAAGGTTAATTTGATGCTATGATAAAATTGAGAGATGTCAAAAAGCCTCTTAGAAGTTTTAATCTTGAAAGACATTTCAGGATATCTCATTTTTTAGGTAGGGGTGACAGATGTATTTCTTTTTTTAACAAATAAAAGGCATTTAGGTCAAATTCAAATGAAAAAGTAGGCCTTTTGACATTCTGTACTTGCTGGTTCTGTCCCTGTGTCTGTAACAAATCTCATTTTTGTTACGAAGAACTGTATGAAAGAAGTAAATCTGCACCGATTCTGTATGATTAATTCCATCTGTGTTTGTCCTTTCTGACTGGAAAACTTACTTCCATACCTTGTTTGATATGGAGGACAAATAATTGGATTGTCTGATAAGTCTGCTAATAAACTATCCAGAAACAGCAGATGTAATAGTCCCCACTATACGAATCTTATGTTTTGTATAAACACTAACATTTTCCCCTTCTGTAGTGGTATGAAAAATCAAATATTGTTAGCATAGTAGATAAACTGTTATGAAATACCAGAAAGAAAAAAAAGTGTATCTTTTAACTGAGAACAAGCAATACCCAGATAAATGACTGTATCAGGATTTCATTTGCATGTTAGTCCACAGAGTTGCCCAGAACCCTACATTTATTCACAAGAGAAAATATTGATAATTATTGGTCATTCCTTGTAAGTGTAGCTGTTGATGTGTGTGTCTGATTATTGCTTTTTTAATTTCACGAAAATTGTGTAAAATTAAATATTTTTCCCTCAGGGGAGAAAAAAACATCAAACAAACAAAAAGAGAAACATCTAAATCATCCTTTCTTTTATTTTTTGGTTTTTAACCACTTTTAGGTTTTCCCCTTGCAGAAACCACAGAAATATTCCCTTAGAATAAAATAGTATATTTGTAAAAATTAGCCCAGCATGGTGGTGCATCCCTGTAGTCCTAGCTGTTTGGAAGGCTGAGGCAGGAGGATTGCTAAGCCCAGGAGTTTGAGGCTGCAATGAGTTACAGTCATGCCGCTGCACTCCAGCCTGGGTGATAGAGTGAGATCCTGTCTCAAAAAAAAAAAAAAAAAAGAAGTCCAGGGGAGGATCTGACTGGCTCATGTGTGTCATATGCTCAATATCAAATGCTGGCAAGGATGTGGAGAGGCTGGATCGCTCATCCGTTATTGGTGGGAATATAAAATGGTACTGACACTCAGGAAAACAGTTTGGCAGTTTCTTAAAAAATTAAGCAGACACTTCCCGTATGACTCAACAATGCCATTCCTGGGTATTTATCTCAGAGAAATGGAAGCTTACATCCACATAAAAACCTATACATAAATGTTCATAATAGTTTCATTTGTAATAGTCCCCAAAAAGCCAATCTCAAAACGTCACCTATTGTATGATTCCATTTATATAACATTCTTGAAATGAGAAAATTAAAGGGGGGAGAAGAGATTACGAATTGCTAGTTAGGGATGGTGGGGGTGGGTAGGGTAGCACGCGGGAGATCTTTGTGGGCTGGAATAGTTATCTTGATGGGTGGTGGGTACAGGAAGCTGCACACTGAAGAAATAGCACAGCACTATACACACATTGTATCAATGTCAATTTCCTGGGATGCTGTTGTACTGTACTTGTGTAAGAAGTAACCACTGGGCATAGAGGGGGTGAAGGTTACATGGAACCTCGCTATACTATTTTTGTAACTTGCAATCTATATTTATTTCAAACTAAAAAGTAAACAAATACTGGAGAACACTTAGCCGTGGGGGGAAATTATACCATTCTGTGGGGACTCAGGCAATGCTAGGTGAATGAACAAATCCCAGTTGCCCTTGGGGAAGGGTGGGACAGCTGCCTCTATTTCTGCCTGTGCACTGAGAGAAGAGGGTCTGTTCTGTTCTCCCATCAATCCCAGTTGCAGCCATAACTGTGCTGAGTGATAAGCTTCAGACTCATCCACCTGGGTCTCGCCCCTCACTCTGAGCTCAGGGTGGAAAGAGAGGCCCATAGTCCCACCTCCAGATGCATGCGTAATCCCTTGCGTAGGGGAGGAGTCTTAAAGGCACCATTGGCCTTTTGAAATGAGAAAGTTCACCCGGCAAGTGGCTCACGCCTATAGTCCTAGCTACTCAGGAGGCTGAGGCAAAGGATTGCTTAAGGCCAGGAGTTCGAGGCTGCAGTGAGCTATGATTGTGCCACTGCGTTCCAGCCTAGGCAACAGAGGGAGACCTGACTCGAAAAAAAAAAAAAAAAAAAAAAGTTGGTGGAATTTTATTCAGCCAGCCAAAATGAATCCAACATAATAACGTAGGAAATACTTTGGATGGTCAGTGAAACAATTAGGAGACAGTTTTATTTGCTCCATGTCTGTACCTATATATAAAATACGAATATCTGGATAAAAACAGGAACAGAATATGTCAAAATGAACACACCGTATCATGCTTTTATGACCGTAGGATTAAGGGTGAGTTTTCCTCTTTTGCTATTCAAACTCTTCATGAAGTTGCTGTGGTACTTTTTTTTTAGTTTTTAAATGTATAACTTGAGACGACATTCTTTGTAAACTGTCCCCATCTCCTGGTTCCCAACAACCACTTTTGTTAGTTTCTTGTATATCCTTCCACATTTTTCTTTCCTTTTTTTTTTGATACTGAGTCTCGCTCTGTCGCCCAGGCTGGAGTGCAGTGGCGTGATCTCGGCTCACTGCAAGCTCCGCCTCCTGGGTTCAAGCAATTCTCCTGCCTCAGCCTCCCAAGTAGCTGGGATTACAGGTGCCTGTCACCAAATCTGGCTAATTTTTGTATTTTTTGTAGAGACGGAGTTTCACCTTGTTGGCCAGGCTGGTCTCAAACTCCTGACTTCAGGCGATCCACCCACTTCGGCCTCCCAAAGTGCTGGGATTACAGGCATGAGCCGCCATGCCTGGCCATCCTTCCCATTTTCTTGATGCAAATATAAGCAACTCTGAACTATATATATATACACACACACACACACACATATACATACATATATATACACATACATATATACACACATATACATACATATATACATACATATATACACATATACATACATATATACACATATATACATACACATATACACATATATACATACACATATACACATATATGCATACATGTATATATATACATATATACATGTGTGTATATATACATATATACATGTGTATATATACATATATGTGTGTATATATACATATATGTGTGTATATATACATATATGTGTGTATATATACACATATACATGTGTGTATATATACACATATACATGTGTGTATATATACACATATACATGTGTGTATATATACACATATACGTGTGTATATATACACATATACATGTGTGTATATATACATATACATGTGTGTATATATACACATATACATGTGTGTATATATACACATATACGTGTGTATATATACACATATACATGTGTGTATATATACACATATACATGTGTGTATATATGCGTATATACATGTGTGTATATATGCGTATATACATGTGTGTATATATGCGTATATACATGTGTGTATATATGCGTATATACATGTGTGTATATATGCGTATATACATGTGTGTATATATGCGTATATATACATGTATATATATACATATATATATATATATTTTTTTTGAGACAAGGTCTCACTTTGTTACCCAGTCTGGAGTACAGTGGTGCTACCATGGCTCCATGCATCCTCAATCTCCCAGGCTCAAGTGATCGTTTTGCCTCAGCCTCCAGAGTAGCTGGGACTACAGGTATGTGCAACCACACTTGGCTAAGTTTTTTTTTAAAGTAGATACGGGGGGTCTCACTGTATTTCCCAGGCTGGTCTCAAACTCCTGGGCTCAAGCAATCCTCCCCTTTCAGCCACTCGAAGTGCTGGGAATACAGATATGAGCCACTGCACCCGGCCCCTGAACAATATTATTTCCCCTCATTCGAACATAAACTCAGCATACCAAAGGCAGTTTTTGCCCATCCCCCCCTTTTTATTACTTTTTCTTTCTGTATCGGTACATAATACTTTAAAAAAACAAACAAACAAAGGGAAAAATCCCAAACAAACAAGCAAATAGATGTGCGAATGCTGTGATTGCCAAACAACAGGCAAATGAGAATCCTGCAGGCAGAGGCTCACCTGGTCCAGCCACCTCCCTCACCCTAAATCTGTCTTCCCACTCACTTCCTAGTAAAACGAAGGACTCACCTCCCTTGCCACTTACCAAGCATTGCTCTGCAGTCCAGGCTAGTAGGCAAGTATCTGTTTCATGTTGGTTAATCAGTTTTGGGAACAGATCTCAATGGGTTTCTGTTAGCAGCTAGGGGCATCTCCTGCTCTGCTCTTGTCCCATTTCCTCCCAATAAAATAGACTAACTGTTCTTTTCCTGTTGCTTTAAAATTTGTAGTTGACATGTAATAATTGCACATGTTTATGAGGTACTGAGTGATACTTCCATACATGTCTAAAATGTGTAATGAACAAATGAGGGTAATTAGCACATCCATCACCTCAAACACCCATTATTTCTTTGTGTTGGAAACGTTCAAAATCCTCTTTTCTAGCTATTTGAAAACATAAATTATTGTTAATTCTAGTCATCCTGCAGTGCTATAGAACATTAGAACTTGCTCTTATGTCACTGCAACTTTGTATTCATTAACCAACCTCTCTCCACCCTCCCCTCCCCCTTACCCTTCCCACACTCTTGTAACCACATTTCTTGAAGTGGACTAATTTTTTAACAATATAGGCAGCCTTAGTTATAACTAAAGCCGAATTCCCTCCCCTGCAGAGGGAGCCTGCCCTGTCCAGCCTGCCCTGTACTGCCTGTCCATTTGCAAATAAGATAAAATCCTGAAGTCTCTTGGGGCAATTAAGAGCTTCCAAGGCCTTCAGTGGAAAGCTGAGAGACGCCCCTGGCTGTGGAGGCTGCCCAGTTCCAGTCTGGGTCCCACCCTTGCTTGGCACCCTGCCTTGCCTGTTCTGAAAGCTGGAAGCATCTGGGTGTGGCTGGCCCCAGACACCCTGGGAAACAGGACTGTACTCCAGGACCCCAAAGGTAGGGTGCCATCAGGGACAGAGGATGTCCCAGCAGCGGGAAAAGGAGCAGGTGAACATTTGTTAGAGGCCACTGCTCTCTCGAATGTCTCCTGTCATTGGTTTAGCTTAAACTGTATCCCTTTCTTTTCTGAGCCTGATTGTGGCTCCTGGGAACAGCCATGGTGTGGCTGACTGAACTGGATTCTGCCCCCCAGGCCGGGAAGACCCTGGTTACTTGGCCCTGAAATATTAGAAAGCTGGGAAGAAGCCCCAGATCTCAGGACACCCTCACCCTCGGTATCGTACTAGAGCCAGGTCCTTGTATTTGGTGGATGGCAACTTCTCAGTGCCTCAGTTTCCCCATGGGAGATGGGTACAAGAACCACCTTCCCTTTCATCATAGGATGCAACAAAAAAGTCAGATCAGGATGGCAAACTCAGGTGCCTCCAATGAGCAAATGGGGAAAGCAGCTGGGTTAAAAAGAGAATAGATTTCTTTTCTTTTTCTTTTTTTTTTTTTCTGAGGCGGAGTCTTGCTCTGTCGCCCAGGCTGGAGTGCAGTGGCACGATCTTGGCTCACTGCAACCTCTGCCTCCCGGGTTCAAGTGATTCTCCTGTCAGCCTCCAGAGTAGCTGAGATTACAGGTGCGCGCCGCCTGCCTGGCTAATTTTTTTCTATTTTTAGTAGAGATGGAGTTTCGCCATGTTGGCCAGGCTAGTCTTGAACTCCTAGATTTCTTTCCTTGAAACCTGAAGCTCTCTTGGCTTAGCTTAGATTTCCTAGCCTTTTGGTAGAGACATAGGTATGAAAAACACCACTTGCCTTCTCAACCCGGCTCTAAGGAAGACTAGACACCCAGTTGACTGTAGCTGCCAACTGCTTCAGGCCTCTGTGGGGACAGGGGTTGGGCAGAGTGGGGCCGTGGGGACGGAGGGGGCGATGCCACTTCCACGGGGCAGCAGCAGGCCATGGCCAGGCAGGAAAGCAAGCCTTTCGCCGCCAGGGCAAACTTTTCAAGACAAGTCAGAAACCTGTATTTATTTATTTTTTTTTACATTTCTCAATGTTTAAATGCTGGCAAATGATTCAAGAAAGTTTCAAACACTTTGGGCCAATCAAAACAGGTCTGAGGGCCAGATTTCAGCCTCAGGCTGCCAGTTCACTGACCTCAGACCCAGACCTCTTTGGAGCCACGTGCCGGCTGGCACTCGGCCTGCCGTTTCCACAGGCCGTGGGGAAGGTCCGCAGTCCAGCCCTCCCGCCCCGCAGCTGTCATTCTGTGAGAGACACTGAAAGATTTCATTTTGAAATATAAATGTACTAAGGATTTTCTGCAAGTTTGTCACCCACCTTTTCCACTGTTTTTCAGCAACAGCTTGACATAGCTTAAGTGCACATGGTTGACTGCAAGCTGAGCAGGTCATTCGTCTCTAGTCCTCAGTTCTATCATCTGTAATGTGAAGGGGTCCAACTAGACACTCATCCAGCTCAAACCTTCACTGGCTCCAAGACCAAGTTTGGGGGGTGGGGAAGGAGTTTTTCTAAAGGTAATAACTTCACTCATGGTTTTAGCTGAGTCTCTAAGAGTGCACTGCAGAGGTAATTTTAAATCTCTAGTAGTCACATTAAAAAAATTAAAAATTAGCTGGGTGTGCTGGTAGGTGCCTGTAGTCCCAGCTACTCAGGAGGCTGAGGTGGGAGGATTGCTTGAGGCTGGCAGGCAGAGGTGGCAGTGAGTTAGATCACGCCACTGTATGCCGGCCTGGGTGACAGAGACAGACCCTGTCTCAAAAATATATTAAAAATTTAAAAAAAATAAAAATTAAAAATAAATAGGTAAAGTTAATGTTAATAATGCATTTCATTTAATGCAACATATAAACATATCAGTTCAATATGTGATCAATATAAACATATTAATGGGATATCTTACATTACTTTTTCACCCCAAGTTTTGGAACTCCAGTCTGTGTCTTACACTCACAGCACATTTCAGGCACTCCATGGCCACCTGTGGCTAGTGGCTACCAAATCGGAAAGTGCAGTTCCAAGGCAAGAAGTGCCAGCAATTGCCACATTCCCAAGAGAGTTGCTAGATTACCTAAGCAGGAAGAGAATCCTGCATCTCCCCCAGTAGGTAAAGCAGTTCATATTCTCCCTGCCTTCCCCTCGGCCACATTTTTCTTTCCACTGAGAAAATGTCTTCATCGGCCCCATGTGGTGGCTCACACCTGTAATCCCAACACTTTGGGAAGCCAAGGTGGATCACTTGAGGTCAGGAATTTGAGACCCCATCTCTACTAGAAATACAAAAATTAGCCTGGCATGGTGGTGTACGCCTGTAGTCCTAGCTACTTGGGAGCTGAGGCATAAGAGTCACTTGAACCCGGGAGGCAGAGGTTGCAGTGAGCTGAGATCGTGCCACTGCACTCCAGCCTAGGTGATAAAGCGAGAGACTCTCTCTCAAAAAAAACAAAACAAAACAAAAAAAACTTCATAGTGAAAGACGACCACAGCATGCTCAGCTTACCTGGCACACACTGCTGTCCAGCCCAGCAATCAGATAGTACAGTAGTCCCCCTTATCCACGCACAGTTTCAGTTACCCGAGGTCAGCCTCGGTCCAAAAACACCAAATGGAAATTCTGCTAATAAACAATTCGTAAGTTTTAAATCGTGGCTGTTCTGAGTAGCATGATGAGCATGATGAAATACTGTGCTGTCCTGCTCTGTCCTGCCCGGGATGTGAATCATCCCTTTTCCAGCATGTCCATGCTGCCGACACTCCCCACCAAGTTAGTCACTTAGAGACGCCTCAGTTATCAGATCCACTGTCACAGAATCACAGTGTTTGTGTCCCAGTAACTCTTCTTTGCCTTAATAATGCTCCCAAAAGTGCAAGAGTAGTGATATTGGCATATTGTTATAAGTGTTCTATTTTATTATTGTTATTGTTAATCTCTTACTGTGGCTAATTTATAAATTAACATTCACCATAGGTATGTATGTGTAGGAAAAAACAAACCTTATAGGATAGTAGGGTAGTAACCCTACCCTATATAGGATGGTAGGGTTCCATACTACCTGTGGTTTCAAGCATCCACTAGGGGGCTTGGAACATATCCCCTGCAGGTAAGGAGGGACTCCAGTATCTGTTTCCACCATCAGCGATCAGACTCCCCTTTTAATCCCGGGCTCAGTTTACTCAGCTCATGCACTGTTGTCCAGTCCAGCAGTCAGCTCTGTGCCAGCTCTGAGTAGGCAAGACCCAGGGAGCACAGAGTAAGAGCCCGCTCTGGGACTCGTAGCTGACACTGCCTCTAGCCAGTCAGGGCCAGTGGGAACATCGCCCCTCTTCACTATCCCACCGCTCTTGACCCTGAAGTAGCCATAGGCAGCTGTGAGGGCAAGGAAGAGAAACTTGAGGTGGGGAACACAGGCAACACCCACCCAGGCCTCCTGCTGAAAGGCAGGCTCCCAGGCTGCAGCATAAGTTTTAGCTGAAAGTGAAGTTTGAGAGTCCTGGATCATTCTGCTGGTGTGGATTTACTCATTACTGAACTAAGGCAGTTTGTGTTTCTAAAATTAATCAGAGGGTTTGCTTTAAAACATTCCAGAGGCTGGGCGTGGTGGCTCACGCCTGTAATCCTGACACTTCGGGAGGCCGAGGTGGGCGGATCACGAGGTCAGGAGATCAAGACCATCCTGGCCAACATGGTAAAACCCTGCCTCTACTAAAATACCAAAAATTAGCCAGGCATGGTGGTGCGCGCCTGTAGTCCCAGCTACTCAGGAGGCTGAAGCAGGGGAATCGTTTGAACCCGGGAGGCAGAGGTTGCAGTGAGCCGAGATCACGCCACTGCACTCCAGCCTGGTGACAGAGCAAGACTCCATCTCAATTAAAAAAAAAAAAAATTCCAGAAAAAAAATGTGTTGGGGTGAGGTGGGAATTCATATAACAACAACATGGCTGTGATTGGTTACACGGCAATCCACCGTACCATTGTCTTCTTTCTGGCGATGTGTGAAAATTTCCACAATGAAAAATTTTAAACAGTGGCTACAGGACTTTTTAAAATTGGGAGTGAGCAGGAGAGGTATAGAACCTGCTGGAAATTCACGCATGTGTGGGATCAGAGCTATCTTCACAGAGCAGGTTTCAATGGGCAAACTATAGGGGGAAATGATAAAATAATCCAATTGTTTTCTGAGTACACCCTGTGAGATCCACTTGTCCAGCGTTCTGCTTATTTTTTCTGGGTGGTTGAATTTATGTGTTCCCATCCTCCATTCCTAGAGAATGCCCTCTGGCCAAGACTTCCCCAGTGCTCACCCCAGCAGGATCTAGGCAGTTCTGTGGCTCCCTGGCTTTTTTGGGCGATCTGACGACATGGCAGCTCCTTGCCACAGACACCAAGATAGATGTTCCCGGAGTGCAGAGCCCTGGGGGTGCGGAAGGACAGCCTCTGTGAAGATACTCAGCACAGCAGGGGCCATTAGTCACCAAGGATCATTTGACATTTTGAAATGAACTCCCGGGCTCTCCTAAGTAAGCTGGAACACTGAATTATGCCTAGGCTAGTGGCTGTGTCTGGGGCTGAGGGTCCCCGCCAGGAGGGGAGGCTGGGTGCAGCGCCTCAATGCCGGGAAGTGAGCAGCATAGCGCATGCGCAGGAACCTCGCTGGTCCGCCTGTGGTCCCTCAGCTGGGGTCACAGCTCATGGCAGCTTCAGCGGTGTGGGTGGGTGGCCTCGCTTACCATCGACCTTTGTGACAAGCCTTACTGGCTCTTATTCAGGAACTTGCCACCGAGTATCAGCCGAAACCTGAGTCCGCTGAGGCGTAGGCCAAAGGCCCCTCTAGCTGTCCTTTCTCAGGACCAGAGGATGCTCACGGAGAAAAGCCACCATTCAGTTGAGTCCATCTCTGGCACCAAAGCTCACAATGAGGCTACGCCGAGGAAACTGGCTTTTCATAGTTAGATTTGGTTTTCTTCCCTGAGCGTGACAGCCAATACTTTATGAAGACTCCCTGAATGCTGGGCATTGTTCAGTGCTTGGAATCATGTAATCCTCACAGCAACCCTGTGAGGAGGGGCTTTCCCCGTCCCTGTTGTATGGATGAGAAACGGAAGGCTTGCAGAGGCTACCATGAAGTGACTTGCCCAAGGGCACACAGCCGGTGAGTTGTGACTAGTACTCAACGCAGCCACAAAAGCCTGGCTCTCAACCACTGATCCTGCCTCCCTGGGAGCTTTAGGAAACTAGGCTTATTACAGGTTCCATTCAAGGCAGGGATGGGCGGGGTTCCCAGCTGAGGCCCTGGAGCAGTCCTGCAGCCTTACATTTCTTCAGAGCCAACTACGTGTGGGACATTCCAATCCAGGTGTGGTCAAGTGAGGCCCTGTCATGCAGGGGTTCCTGGGTGACTTAGGGGAAGAATGATTTTTTTTTTTTTGAGACAGGGTCTTGCTTGGTGGCCCAGGCTGGAGTGCAGTGGCTCAATCATGGCTCACTGCAGCCTCAACCTCCCGGGATCAAGCTCCCACGTCAGCCTCCAGAGTAGCTGGAACTACAGGCACGTGCCACCAGACCCAGCTAATTTTTGTGTTTTTTTGTAGAGAGGGGATTTCACCGTGTTGTCCAGGCTGGTCTGGGACTCCTGGGCTCAAGCCGTCTGCCCGCTTCGGCCTCCCAAAGTGCTGGGATTACAGGCGTGAGCCACTGCACCCGGCCCTGGAAGAATGATTTAAGAATCATTTGTGATGGCGGTCAAATGTTTATTTTGAAATGCCAGATAATAGTTTTCTAGGCAAAACCTTCCCTCTGCCCAGGTGGCGACACCCTTCATTTGCTTAGCAAACTCTTTTTCCAGTGGTTCTGCAAAGGCTACCCTGAAGAAAAGGAACTAGTAATGCCTAACACTTTCGAGTTTACAAAATGCTATTCCTTACCTGATTTTGCTTTGCTCCGTCCATAATTTGGCAATAGGCGATTCAGATCCATTACAGAGATGAGGAAGCAGAGGCTTCCGGAGGCAAATTGCTTGGCAGCTCAGCCAGGACTCAAAGCACAAACTCTAGTTTGGACTTCCCAGTAGGAAGAAATGGAAAGGGAAGAGAGATGCCAAACTGATGAGGTTTTAGTGAAACCACCCTGTGTTTCTTAGGATGTGAGTGGCTGTTTCTTGGGTAGATTTCTCTCAAGCACAGTTCCTCTGTTCTTTCTTGTCGTGCCCAGACCCCTGCCCTCCGCTCCTCCCAGGCCTTCTTGCTGATGAGTAAACAAGATACTTTCTGGTCATCCACCTTGGAAAATGAGGGCTGCATTATAGCCGGACTCCCCCTGAGTAAGCATAAGTCTGGGCTGGGCACGGTGGCTCACATCTGTAATCTCAGCACTTTGGGAGGCCGAGGCGGGTAATCACTTGAGATCAGGAGTTTGAGACCAGCCTGGCCAACATGGGTGAAACCCCATTTCTACGAAAAATACAAAAATTAGCCAGGTGTTGTGGCGCACACCGGTAATCCCAGTTATATGGAAGCTGAGGAAGGGGAATTGCTTGAACCTGGGAGGCGGAGGTTGCAGTGAGCCAAGATCACGCCACTGCACTCCAGCCTGGGCAACAGAGTGAGACTCCATCTCAAAAAAAAAAAAAAGAAAAAAGAAAGAAAGGTGGATCTGACTCTTCGAGGATCACACAGGTCTAAGAGGTAAATCCAGATTTTCTGTTATAATCCCAAGGTCGTTCTACTCTAGCCCTAAGACACACAGGTACCTCTCTCTTTCACTCCTACAGCCTGTGCTTTTTTTTTTTTTTTTTTTGAGACAGAGTCTTACTCTGTCACCCAGGCTGAAGTGCAATACCTCACAGGTTCAAGTGATTCTCATGCTTCAGCCTCCCAAGTGTCTGGGATTACAAGCACCTGCCACCACGCCCAACTAATTTTTGTATCTTTAGTAGAGACTGGGTTTCACCATGTTGGTCAGGCTGGTCTTGAACTCCTGACCTCAAGTGATCTGCCTGCTTTGGCTTCCTGAAGTGCTGGGTTTACAGGCATGAACTATTGCACCCGCCCTGTGCTGTCTTTTAAGATTCATTGGTGAGGCCGGGCGTGGTGGCATATGTCTGTAATCCCAGCACTTTGGGAGGCCGAGGTGGGCGGATCACGAGGTCAGGAGATCGAGACCATCCTGGCTAACACGGTGAAACCCCGTCTCTACTAAAAAATACAAAAAATTAGCCAGGCATGGTGGCATGTGCCTGTAGTCCCAGCTACTCGGGAGACTGAGGCAGGAGAATGGCATGAGCCCGGGAGATGGAGCTGCAGTGAGCTGAGATCGTGCCACTGCACTCCAGCCTGGGTGACAGAGCAAGACTCCGTCTCAAAAAAAAAAAAAAAAAAAAGATTCATTGGTGAACGAGTACATTCATTTGCTAGGAATTCTTGGATGTTTGTTTACAAATGCGTATCTCCTCAACCAGACTCTGAGCCCTTTTAATCAACTCAATACATTATGAAACAAACAAGAACAATGCAAGCAGACTAAAAAAAAAAAAAAAATGTGCATCTTGTCCCCGAGTAGGAACGCCCCATAAATCTCCTGATCTTCCAATATGCCCCTTCTCCCCTGCACAGCTAGCAAGGGTTCTGGGGTAGGGTTTCTGTTTCCAAAAGTGCCTAATAGGGACTTGCTTATCATTAGTTCTCCAAATCTGGGGAATGCTCATTTGTTTGCCTGTGCGAAAATGAATGTATAGTTTACCCAATACACACACAGACACACACACACACACATATATGTGTTAGTCAAGCACAGAGAACAAAATTTGGAGAACTGCCAGATCATGAAGAGTGTTTAATCCTGGGGTAGGGCCAAAATGTCATTATAGGCAATTTTCACCTTTTGTGAATGCTTACAGCTTATTCAAAAAATATTTTCAAAATAAAATATTGAGTATGTATAAAAGAATATCAATAAAATGTAAGTAAGGTATGAAGAGTTATGATACAATAGACACTCATATACTCACCACCTGGGCAAAGAAATAGAACACAGTACTATTTCCTCTGAAGTCCCCTGTTAGCCCTCTCCAGTGCCATCCCTGCCCCTTAGCCTTCAGAGATAACCATGTCCCTGAATTCTGTATTGATCAGTCTACTTTTCTTTTAGTTTTACCATATATGTTTGCAGCCTGGACAAGCTTGTTTCATTTTGCATTTTTGCATTTTTACATTTTCAATAAATGGAAATATACTCTAAGTACTTTTCTGCAACTTGGGATATTAATCCATATTGTTGCATATAGTTCATTCATTTTCAGTGAGTACAGTTTATTTGTTTTCAGTGCTATATAGTATTCCATTGTATGAATATATTATAATGTATTTAACTATTTTGTCATTGTTGGACAGCTGCATTGTTTACAGTTTTCTTTTTTTAATATTACAAGTGAGGCTATTATGAACATTTTTGTACAAGTCTCATAGTGTTACACATTGCCATTGAGAAAAATATCTGAGAGAGGAATTTCTGGTCATAGAGTATGTACATATTTAACTTTACTAGATGATGTCAGTCTTCCAAAGTGGTTGTATAAATTTATACTCCCACCACAGTCTTTGGAAGCTTCCATTGATCCTCTTCCTCATCAACACTCAGCAATTCTTGTTAGACTTCTTAATTTTAGCTGCTGGGTGGGTGAGTAATAGTGTCTCATTGTAGTTGTAATTTGCATTTTGCTGATTACCAATGAGGTTTAGCACATTTTCATGTTTATTGGACATTTGGAAATCTTTTCTGAAGTGCCTGTCGATTTAATTTTTTTTTTCTGTTTGTCCTCTGGTGCTAAAACTGAAAACATGTTCAATACTTTACTCTATTTTTCTACTGGGTTTTTGATGTCAGTTTTTGGTAATGCTTTCTACATCCTAGAGATGGGACCTTTAATATGTGCAGCAACGATTACCGCCAATTCCTCGGCTTGCCTTTTCATTCTCTTCGTGGTGTCTTTTGATGAACAGGAGTTCCTAAATGTAATGCAGTCAAACTTAGCAATCATTTCCTTTATGTTCAGTACTTTTTGTGTTCTGTTTGTTTCCCTACCCTGACAGCATGAAGATATTTTCCTATATTATTTTCTGGAAGCAATCTTGTTTTGCCTTTCATCTTTAGATCTACCATCTAGATTGATTTTTGTGTATGTTGTGTGGTAGGGTCACATTTCTTTTCCTTTTTCATGTGGATATCCACGGAGCTATTGAATAGAAATGAGTACCCTTTTCCCACTGTCCTGCAGTACTGCCTTTTCCATAAGTGTGCATGTGCCATAGATCCATCTCTATCCCATTGGTGTATGAGTCTGTTCTCACATTGCTATAAAAAACTTCCCGAGACTGAGTAGTTTACAAAGAAAAGAAGTTTAATTGACTCAGCTCCACAGGCTGTACAGGAAGCATGGTTGGGGAGGCCTCAGAAAAAATCATGGCAGAAGGTGAAGGGGAAGCAAGCACATCTTACCATAGTAGAGCAGGAAAGAGAGAGCAAAGGGGGATATGCCACACACTTTTCAACAACCAGATCTCGTGAGAACTCACTTACTATCACAAGAACAGCAAGGGGGAAATCTGCCCCCATGATCCAATCACCTCCCACCAGGTCCCTCCCCACATTGGGAATTACAATTTGATGTGAGATTTGGGTGGGAACACGGAGCCAAACCTATCAATTGGTCTGTCTATGTTTGTTATACAGTATAACAGTATAATGTCTTATTTTAGCTTTCTAATGAATCTTGCTTCCTGACAGAGGAGATCTTCTTCAAGATGATGTTAGCTACTCTTGACCTTTTGCAGTTCCTTATGAATTTTTTGTTTTGTTTTGTTTTTGTTTTTTGGGACAGAGTCTCGCTCTGTTGTCCAGGCTGGAGTGCAGTGGCGCGATCTCGGCTCACTGCAACCTCCACCTCCTGGGTTCAAGTGATTCTCCTGCCTCAGCTCCTGAGTAGCTGAGGCTACATACACGTGCCACCACACCTGGCTAATTTTTTGTATTTTTATTAGAGACGGGGTTTCACCATGTTAGCCAGTATGGTCTTGATCTCCTGACCTTGTGATCAGCCCACCTCAGCCTCCCAAAGTGCTGGGATTACAGGCGTGAGCCACTGCACCTGATCTCCTTTTGAATTGCAAAATCACCTTATCTGGGCCTGGTGTGATGGCTCACACCTGTAATCCCAGCAATTTGGGAGGCAGAGGTGGGTAGATCGCCTGAGGTCAGGAGTTTGAGACCAGCCTGGCCAACATGGTGAAACCCCATCTGTACTACAAATACAAAAATTAGCCAGGCATGGTGATAGGAGCCTGTAATCCCAGCTACTTGGGAGGCTGAGGCAGGAGAATCGCTTGAACCTTGGAGGTGGAGGTTGCAGTGGGCTGAGATCGCACCACTGCACTCCAGCCTGGGCTACAAGAGCGAGACGCCATTCCAAAAAAAAAAAAAAAAAAAAAAAATCACCTTGCCTGTTACCACAAAAAGGGAACTTTGATTGGGCTTGCACTGAATCTGTAGATTGGTTTTGGAAGAATTTATATCTTTACAATATTGAGTCTTCCAATTTCTGAGCATGATATCATTCTTTATTTAGTTAGATCTTTTTTTCAGTAATGTTTTTATAGTTTTAAACATAGGCATCTTGAACATCTTTTGTTAGAATTATTCCTAGGTATTTAATTTTTTTGATGCTATTTTAAAATTTAAGTTCCAAACTACTGCTGGACCCTAGAGATGCAACTGATTTTTATACTGATCTTGTATTTCAAAATCTTGCTATACTGGTCCTTTCTGCATTTATTGAGATAATATGATTTTTCACTTTCATTATGAAAGTGTGGTAGATTATAATGATTGATTTTCCAAAGCTGTCACTCTTGCAGTCTGCAAATAAGCTCCACTTAGCCATGATACATTATCCTTTTTATATTATATATCATTGGATTTGGTTTGCTAATTTTTTAAAGGATTTCAAAAATTGATATTAATGACACTGGACTTAACATTTTCCCTTTTTGTAATTTTGCTGTCAGGTTTGGTATCAAGGCTATGTTTTAAAAAAATAAGTTTCGTACAGTGGCTCATGCCTATAATCCCAGTACTTTGGGAGGCTGAGGCAGGAGGATCACCTGAGGTCAGGAGTTCGAGAACAGGCTGGCCAACTTGGCAAAACTCCATCTCTACTAAAAGTACAAAAATTAGCTGGGCGTGGTGGCGAATGCTGGTAATCCCAGCTACTCAGGAGGCTGAGGCACGAGAATCGCTTGAACCCGGGAGGCAGAGGTTGCAGTGAGCAGAGATCATGCTGCTCACTGCATTCCAGCCTGGGAGACAAGAGCGAGATTCCATCTCAATAAATAGATAAAAATAAAAAATAAGTTTGGAATTATTCCTCTTTTTCTATTCTCTGGAAAAGTTGTGTAACAGTAGTGAAAGGGTTTCCCTAAAAGTAAAAACTTACCACTGAAGCTGTCTGGAAGTGAAGTGTTCTTTGTGGGGAAGGATTTAGTAATAAATTTAATCTCCTTGATATATATGGACTATTTAGATTTTCTATTCTTGTGTCAGTTTTGATTAAGGGGTATTTTTGTTAAGAAGTTGTTCATTGTCAATTTTCCAGTGTAATGCCCAAAGTTGTCATAATATCCCCTTATCATCTTTTTTCTTTTCTTTCTTTCTTTTTCTTTTTTTTTCTGAGATGGAGTCTCACTCTGTTGCCAGGCTGGAGTGCAGTGGCATGATCTTGGCTCACTGCAACCTCCGCCTCCCAGGTTCAAGCGATTCTCCTGCCTAGCTGGGACTACAGGCACGAGCCACCACACTCAGCTAATTTTTGTATTTTTAGTAGAGACAGGGTTTCACCATGTTGGCCAGGATGGTCTCGATCTCTTGACCTTGTGATCCCCCTACCTCGGCCTCCCAAAGTGTCTTTTCTTTTTTCTGTGAGATAGTCTCTCTCTGTCACTCAGGCTGGAGTGCAGTGGCAGGATCTTGGCTCACTGCAATCTCTGCCTCCATGGTTCAAATGATTCTTGTGCCTCAGCCTCCCCAGTAGCTGGGATTACAGGTGTGCACCACCACATCTGGCCAATTTTTGTATTTTTAGTAGAAATGAGGTTTCACCATGTTGGCCAGGCTGGTCTGGAACTTCTGGCCTCAAGTGATCCGCCCACTTTGGCCTCCCAAAGTGCTGGGATTACAGTCATGAGCCACCACGCCCAGCTCCCTTATTATCTTTTGAATATGTGTGGTATCTGCAGTGATGGCTTCTATTTCATTCCTCATGTTGGTTGTTTGGATTTCACCCTTTCTAAATTACTCAGTAGCTTATTGATTGATTTCTTTCTTTCTTCTTCTTGTTTTTTTGAATAGAGTCTCATTCTGTCACCCAGACTGGAGTGCAGTGGCGTGATCCCAGCTCACTGCAACCTCTGCCTCCACCTCCTGGGTTCAAGTGATGCTCCTGCCTCAGCCTCCAGAGTAGCTGGAATTACAGGTGCGTGCCACCACACCCAGCTAATTTTGTATTTTTAGTAGAGATGGGGTTTCACCATGTTAGCCAGGCTGGACTCAAACTCCCAACCTCAGGTGATCCACCCCCTTCGGCCTCCCAAAGTACTGGGATTACAGGCGTGAGCCACTGTGCCTGGCCATTGATTGGTTTTTTTTGAACAAATAACCAATTTTCAGCATTGTTGAATTCTCTATTTTATTTGTTTTGTATTTTATTCGTTTTGTTTTTATCATTACTATTTCTTACCTTCTACTTTTTGGGGGGGTTAATTTGCCTTCTTTGAAAAAAAAGTTTTTTTTAGAAGAATGCTTAGATCGTCAACTTTTAGTATTTCTCCTTTTCAGTTGTGCAATTAAAGGTATATATGTCTCTCTAGGCATAGTGTTGGATGCATGCCACAGGTTTAGAGATTTATATTACATATTATTACTTGGTTCAGAAATATTTGGTTCTGGCCGGGCATGGTGGCTCACTCCTGTAATCTCAGCACTTTGGGAGGCCGAGACAGGAGGATCACCTGAGATCGGGAGTTCGAGATCAGCCTGATCAACATGGAGAAACCCTGTCTCTACTAAAAATACAAAATTATCTGGGCGTGGTGGCACATGCCTATAATCCCAGCTACTCGGGAGACTGAGGCAGGAGAATTGCTTGAACCTGGGAGTCAGAGCTTGCGATGAGCCGAGATCGTGCCATTGCACTCCAGCCTGGGCAACAAGAGAGAAACTCCACGTCAAAAAAAAAAAAAAAGAAAGAAAATAAATATTTGGTTCTAAGTTACTTTTTGATACTGTCTTTGATCTAAGTGTTACTTAGAAGTTTATGAATTTCCAAACATATGGAGATTTTATAGGATCTTTTAATTGATTAAAATTTCATTTCTACAGTGGTCAAAGAATATATTCTGTGACTTCATTTTTTTTGGCATTTGTTGCAAATTAATGGCCCCAAACCTGATATATGTTTGTAAATTGTCTGTGTCCTTAAAACAAATATGTGTTCTGTAGTTGTTGGGTTCAGTGTTCTATATATATGTCAGGTCAAATTTGTGAATCATGTTTTTACAATTTTGACTTTCAAAAAACTTTTTATTTTTAAATATAACACACCTTCAGAAAATCACATAAAACAACGTACTGCTTAATGAATTTTTATAAGGTGAATATTTTTGCAACCACCACTCATGTAAGAAGATAGAAGCTTGCAAGCAAGTGCCCTCTGCTAATCATAGCCATCATCTTACCCCACCCGAATATCTACTATTCTGACTTTTATGGTAATTATCTTCTTGTCTTCATGATTTTGTCATCCAAGTATAAATACCTAAACACTACAGTTTAATTTTGACTTTTTAAAAACTGTTTTTATATGTCTGTTAATTTGTAGTTTTCCTCTTCTTCTGTCTCTCTCATAATTTGTTTTAAAAAACCAGGTCATTGGTAGAGTTTCTCTTATTCTGGACTTTTCTTTTTTCATTTTTTTTTTTTTTTTTTTTTTTTTTTTTGAGACAGGCTCTGTCACTCAGGCTGGAATGCCGTGGTGCAATCTTGGCTCACTGCAGCCTCAACCTCCTGGGCTCAGGTGATCCCCCTTTGCCTCCTGAGTAGCTGGGACTACAGGCGCACCACCATACCCAGCTAATTTTTGTTTTATTTTAGAGACAGGCCTTCACCATGTTGCCCAGGCTGGTCTTGAAGTCCTGGGCTGAAGCAATCTGCCTGCCTCAGCCTCCAAGGGTGCTAGGATTATAGGTGTGAGCCACCACACCCGGCCATATTCTGAATTTTGCTGATTACATTTCCATGGCATAATTTAACATATTCCTCTATCCTCTGTATTTCTTGTAGATTAGTAATTGACGGCAGAGGACTAATCAGAATTATGTTGGTTTTGTTGTTGTTTTTTGACAAGTCTTCATGAATAGTTGCTTGGTTTTTGTTTTTTTCTATAAGGAGGCACCAAATGTCTGGAATTCCCTCTTTATGAGATTTAGAAGATATTGGTGTTCAATGTCTAGGTGCATCAATTCATTCAAGGTTGCAAAATAGTGATATTATAGTTCTATCATTCCTCCTTCATTCATTTGCTAGAATACTTCTAGAAAGAGAAAATTTACCTCATCTACTATTTAATTCCCAATTGTACAATTCAATAGAAAAGGCAAGATAAATGCTTAATTATTTCCCTTTCCCTACCAGTTTTCCAAATAGAGACTTGGTTTCTCAGCAATCCTCCAAGGGTAACCAATTTGAATTTTTGTGTGTGTGTGTTCTAATGAACCAATGGGTTTAAACACATTTGATGTGTTTCATCCATTGCAGTAATTACCCTTGATGTTCAAATTGTCCCATATTTGGGCAGTTGGAGTGCTAGTTGGCTCCTGTGTTTCTGAAAGCTTCTTTTCCATCTGGTAAAACGAGATGCTCCAGGCTCATCTTGTACAATTCTTGTCCCAGACATCTTTCCCTGAAGCAGTTGTTTCTTTTAGTGGAAAATGATATACTACTATCCAAATTTGGTTACTGAAAACAGTTGGAAAGATTATTTTGTGTGTGTATTCTTGCCCCATTCTACTTCGCCCTGCTCTTGCTCTTCCTCTTCTAGGGAGCATACAGTTAGTATCATACATGTACTTTTTCTTTTATATCCTTCATGCAGTCTCAAGTTTTACACACACACACATCAAAATGCCATTCCTTAGCAGTTTCCTAAGAAAAGGCTATAGAATTAATATCCTTTTTAATGTTCTGCATGTAATTCTTCTGCAATATTCATATTGAAAGTTAATTTGGGCCGGGTGTGGTGGCTCACACTTGTAATCCCAGCACTTTGGCAGGCTGAGGCAGGCGGATTACTTGAGGTCAGGAGTTCGAGACCAGCCTGGCTAACATGGTGAAACCCTGTCTCTACAAAAAATACAAAAAATTGGCCGGGCGCGGTGGCTAATGCTTGTAATCCCAGCTCTTTGGGAGGCCGAGGCGGGTGGATCACCTGAGGTCAGGAGTTTGAGACCAGCCTGTCCAACATGGCGAAACCCCGTCTCTACTAAAAATATAAAAAATTGGCTGGGCATGGTGGCGGGCGCCTGTAATCCCAGCTACTTGAAAGGCTGAGGCAGGAGAATTGCTTGAACCTGGGAGGCGGAGGTTGCAGTGAGCTGAGATTGCACCACTGCACTCCAGCCTGGGCGACAGAGAGAGACTCCGTCTCAAACAAACAAATAAGAAGTTAACTTGGCTAGATAAACAAAAAATCTTGGCCTTTATCTTCTTTCCTTGAGTATCTTAAATAGCTTACTCATTTTCTTCTGACATAAAATGTTGCTATCAAAATGTTTTTTGACAAGCACATTTTCTTTCTCCTGTAAGTTACTTGGTGTTTTTGCCTATGTATCCAAAAGATTTTTCTCCTTTTTTTTCTAAAGTCTAATATTTTACTAGAATATGTCTTGGTATTGGCTATTTGGGGTCAGTTTCTCCAGTTATGGTGTGTCCTTTAGATTCCTTTCAGACTTTTTGTTTGTTTTCCTCAAAGTTTTGGGAAAAAAATGCATTACGGTTTCCTAACTATAATTTTGGATTTGTCTATTTTTTCTTTTAGTTCTAGTTACTTTCTACATTTTTGAGTCAGTGCTGTTATATACATGCAAATATAGATTTGCTAGATCTTTCTGGTAAATTAAAGCTATCATTATTATAAAAGACCTCTTTACCTCTAGTAATGTTTCTTGCTTTTAAATCTATTTTTTCTGATATTAATATTGCTACCCCAACTTTCTTTAGGTTTTTGATTGCTGTATCTTTTTTCATACTTTAATTTTACCGTTCTGTGTTTCTTAAGCATGCTTCCTGCAAGCACCTTATAATTGGGTTTTGTTTTTTTTAATTAAGCCAGACAATTTTTATATTTTAATTAGAGCATTTAGCCCATTTATATTTAATGTAATTACTGATTCACTTGAGTGTAAATGTTATTATTTACTCTCTCTTTGCCCCAGTTAGTCTATGTTCTCTTTTCTTTGTTGTCTTTTAAAAAATTATTCAATTTTCTCATCTCTTAACTTGATAGTTACTTTTTTTTTTTTGAGATGGAGTTTCGGTCTTGTTGCCCAGGCTGGAGTGCAATGGCATGATCTTGGCTCACTGCCACCTCTGCCTCCCGGGTTCAAGCAATTCTCCTGCCTCAGCCTCCCAAGTAGCTGGGATTACAGGCATGCACCACCATACCTATCTAATTTTGTAATTTTAGAAGAGACGGGGTTTTTCCACGTTGGTCAGCCTGGTCTTTAACTCCTGACCTCAGGTGATCCACCTGCCTCGGCCTCCCAAAGTGCTGAGATTACAGGCATGTGCCACCGCACCCAGCCAGTAGTTACATATTTTTAAAAATAAGATCTTTGTTGGTCAAACAGATATTGCAACATACTTGAGTTATCAAATTCCAGAAGGAATTAGTACATTTACCTCTTCTCAGACAATATGAGTGCCTTAGAAATACATTAATTCCATTCACTCCACTTCTGATTTATATGCTATTGTTGTTGCACACCCACGCCCAGCAGCCTATGAAGCTTTCAAAAGCCATGCTCAGTCTTATCAGCTGTCTGTACAATCAGTAAATGCATCTAGGCCCCAGAAACCTGCCTTATCTGCTTGAGTTTCTGCTCTCCAGAGATCTTGGCTCAGTAATTTTTCACTCTCATCTGGGCTCTTTGATGCCTTCAATAATTTTCATATTAGTCCAGCTTTTCTAGTTGTTCTTGGTGGGACAATTGTTCTGGTTTACCTATTCTGACATTAGTGGAAGTAGAAGCTCAATACTACTAACTATACTTGATGAAGACCCATTGAGCAGGCATAGAGTATAGCTGCCAGCAAAGCAGTCTAAGTCTCATAGCTCCTCAGAATCTGCAGTGTCTGAGAGAGGTGACTCATGGCCCAGCATGTGATGTTGCATCTGGAGTCAGACGTGTGTTCTAGCCAGGCCTGGGAGCTCTATGTATTGCTTAGCTGTCTCAGTAATGGTGTCTCTTCATCCAAAAGGGCACCTGAGGCAGCCCATGCTGTGCTGAGATTTTGGATCTGTGCCCAGGACCCAGTGCCATGGAGGTCTACCTAGAAAATAGTCTCTGTTCCACCTTCACCATGATAGATACAGTGAGCTCTCAGTGTGGGTTCAATGCCCTGTAGTTCAAAGACAGGAGTCTGGGCCAAAGTTCGGTGTTACCTCATCCTTGCCAGGGGCTGAGGAAGGGTGAGAGATGGGCCACTCCTGGAGCTACTGCTTCATCTTCTCATGAAGGTGAATGAAGCTGCCACTGCAGGTAGGGGCTCAGTAAGGACAGAGCTCCAGCCCAGGACCTCCACACCTTGCACAATGCGATTTTATCGGTGTTATGGACTGAATTGTCTCCCCGCAAAATTCCTATATTGAAATCCTAACCCCCAATACCTCAGCATGTAACCGTATTTGCAAATCGGACCTTTATTTATTTATTTATTTTGAGACACAGTCTCACTGTGTCGCCCAGGCTAGCATGCAGTGGTGTGCTCTTGGCTCACTGCAACCTTCGCCTCCCATGTTCAATCGATTCTCCTGCCTCAGCCTCCCCAGTAGCTGGGATTATAGGCGCCTGCCACCACGGCTGGCTAATTTTTATATTTTTAGTAGAGACGGGTTTTTGCCATGTTGGCCAGGCTGGTCCCAAACCCCTGACCTCAGTTGATCAACCCATCTCTGCCTCCCAAAGTGCTGGTATTGCCTGGCCTGGAAATCAGACCTTTAAAGAGGTAATTAAGGTTAAGTGAGGTCATAAAGGTCTGGCCCCCCTCCTATGGTGGCACAGTGTCCTTACAATAAGAGGAGGAGGAGATGCCACGTATGCACGGTCACAGAGCAAAGCCCATGTGAAGGCACTGCAGAAGGTGAGCACTGCTGATGGCAGGCACTGGAGAAGGCAGGCACTGGAGAAGGCAGGCACTGCAGAAGGCGGGCACTGGAGAAGGTGGGCACTGCAGAAGGCAGGCACTGCAGAAGCTGGGCACTGCAGAAGCTGGGCACTGCAGAAGCTGGGCACTGCAGAAGGTGGGCACCATGTGAAGGCACTGCAGAAGGCGGCCAGCTGCGAGCTGAGGAGAGGAGCAGCAAGAGAAACCAGCCCTGCAACACCTCCATTTTGGACTTCCAGCCTCTAGAACTGTGAGAAAATGAATGTCTGTTGTTGACACTGCCCAGTGTGGTATTTTATTACGGCGGTCCTAGCACACAAGTACACTTGGGGTGGGGTCAGACACTCAGTTGACAGGAAGTTGATGGTGAAAGTTTCCGTCCTCCCTGGAAACACCCCACCCACATTGTCCTGAGGTGTCTGGCTTTCAGTAAGTGACTCTCCCCAGTGCTTCATTTGCTCCGTTTGTTTCTAAATGTGTCTGGGTCTGTTTCCAGCCTTATTTTGTCTTCCTTTACCAACCACCTCCTTCCAAATAAGAAGATTCTCGCAGGTCCAGTCTCAGAGGGCAGAAAACCCAGATCTCTGGAGTTTCTGTCCCGAGAGGACTTGGCACCTGACTTCCTGACTCAACTGCTGGAGGGACGCGGAGGACTGTTGATTGGACTTGCTCCTTCGTCGTGTCCCCACACCGCGGGTGGCAGGACTAGAGTCTTGCCGCATTATGGGCTTCTTTATTGGCTGGCATAAATTTGGCCACTTCTGGCTGTATACCTCTTGCACAGCTGTGCTTCTTGTTTTGCTCCTGTGGTCAGTGTGGTTTCTGAGATGTCTGAGGAACAACCTGAAGAAAGCTGTGGCCCTCCTGACCATGACAGCCCAGACCTAATCACTGGGACCCCCCAATCCACTGGCGAGGAAGAGCCAGTGAGCGCTTGAAGTGTCATACACTCCCCTGCCCCCAAGGCAGTGGAGCAGGTGAGGAGTCACTTTGTCACTCCCAGGGCGATGGCCTCACCTGTCTCCCGTGGCCTCCGGGGCTGTGTGGGCGTGTGTGGGTGGGTGTGTGCGCGCGTGTGTGTGTTGCTGGTAGTGAACATGCCCTCTGGTGGCCCCCGCAGACAGGCTTGCTGTTTCTTCCCTAGATGTTAGCCTCGCCTCTTTTTTTTTTTTTTTTTTTACCTCTTCCGCATCTGCTTAACCTCAGCTCCCAGTAAACACGCTAGGGACAACAGGCTTCCCTAGGGCCCCCTCTCTTTGCTAGTCCTAAGCCCTGAAAGACCTCGCTTTAATTCTTCCAGCATGAGCCTTTGTTGTAGATAATTCTAGCTATCTGATTCAAACATGAGAGTAATGGTTTTTACATCTGAGTCAGGTACAAACCTCTGTTACACAAAGGAAACCAGAAATCGTATGATTCCCTAGGGATGACTGAAATTATTTTGTTTATCATATTACTTAAATAAGTACGAACATAATTTTTTATTTTTATTTTTTGAGAAGGTGTCTTGCTTTGTCGCCCAGGCTGGAGTGCAGTGGCGCGATCTCGGCTCACCACAAACTGTGCCTCCTGGGTTCACGCCATTCTCCTGCCTCAGCCTCCCCAGTAGCTGGGATTACAGGCATGCACCCCAATGCCTGGCTAATTTTTTATATTTTTAGTAGAGACGGTGTTTCAACGTATTAGCCAGGATGGTCTCGATTTCCTGACCTCGTGATCCGCCCGCCTTGGCCTCCCAAAGTGCTGGGATTACAGGTGTGAGCCACCGCACCCCGCCATAAAATTATTTAACTTCTGTATATTTTAATGGCTCTTAAGTAATTCTAAAACCAAAATCAGTGTACAAAGAAAACACCAAAAGTCCCTGAAAAACCACCCGAACTTGTTAGCACATTAATGTGACTTGCTATGTTGTTTTTCTGAACTCAAACACCATGAATGCTGCACTCAGTGATACCCAGGCTGTGTGGTCTGATGATGGGGCTCTTCCAAATCTTGCCTCTATTGGAAAAATTGCAACATTTCACTATACAGAACACTATTGTGGCGTTTACAAATGAAATCCTCTGCTCCATCCTATAAAATTACTACTATTTGGCTCTGAGATCTCTAGACATACTTAGTTGTGGGAGTTGTGAGATGATCTGTCATCTGATGTCAGATGTGTTTACATTAATTTTTAAGACTTTAATTCAAATGAAAACTAAAAGTCTTGTAGAGAGGACCTACTGAATGTGTCTGGTATGAGTATCAGGGTGTTTGGAAACTCCAGATCTAAAATTCTTGGATTTGAGACCCTGGTATTTCACTTAAGAAGCTCTTTACCTGCCTCTCCCTAGGCCTGGGTTTGACTCCAGCCACTCCCAATGCCCTGTGGGGCTGAGGTCCCCCAGACAGGCGCTGGGGACCTGGCTTGTTTTTGTTTTGCTTCTCCTGGGCAAGGCAGGTGCACACTACATGCTCAGTGCGAACTGAAACACAAAGTGCTAGATGGCCGCTCAGCGGACGGTTCTCCCTGCTCCCCTGTGGCTCCTCAGCTCAGTCTGTGAAGGGTCCCCATGCCCCCAGGCCAGGGCTGGCTGAGGGGGGCTGGCCTGCTACCCAACTGATCCTGGTGGGGGGACCAGCTGCTCACCATGCCTCCACCAGAGGAAAAAATAGCAGTTCAGTCTTTGGAAAAAACTAGCGACTCACACGACCAGAATAGCAACTGAAGACGCTCTAAAAAACAGAAACACCTGCTTCAGAATTATGGCAGGAAATGAGATTTCAGAAGTGCCACAAGAAGCTGGTGTCACAGCTGCCCCTACCTCGTATTCCCCCAGCCTTCGCCCGCCAGCTGGGGCTGCCCACAGGGAAAGCCCCTTGGCCCACTGCCTGTGGTAGCCGCTGGACAGGGCCTGGCATGTGGGGTCAGGGCCCAGTGCCGCCTGCCTGGGGCTGTCTAGCAGCTGCCCCTGCCATGCTGGCTGCGGGCGAGACTCCACACTCCTGTGTCTGAGCCTCTTGAGTGGTAACAGAAACTCAGGGTGGACTAGTCATGGAGGAAAGGGGGATATGTGGTCTCCTGCGAGCCCCCTGGACTGAGCCTTCCTTAGGCAAACTGTGCAGCTGTTGGCTGAGCCTCTGGATTGATGAAATCTCTTGAGGGACTCCACAAGGCTTTCAACGGAAGTGGAGGGGTGATGTGTTCAGTCTGGAGCAGGGGTCTCCAAAGTGGAGTACATACATCCCAGAGGGCTTAAGGAAAGAAAAATAATAGTGCATCTACTTAGATTAACGTTTTGCTTCCAACATGAAAGAAAAAGCTGTGCAATGTTAGTAATTTTGAACGTTGAGGGACTCACGTGCCTTAGACGGCTGTGTGGGAGGAGTACTTTGTGGGAGGAAGAGCGGGGATTTCATCAAATTGCAACTTACATAGTGCCCACCAAAGGGAATTTAGATATTCTATTATCTATTTTTAAGTCAACTAAGGCTCCCAAAAAGGATAAGTGGCTTTAAAACAATGTTGAAAAGAAATCTCGGACTGAAGATAACACTAATATGAAATCATACCACGCAGCCCCCACATGGCAGAGCTGACCCTCCCTCCTCTGCCCCCAGCCACGTTATGAAATGAAAACAGCAGCACTTTCCTCAGACCTTGAAGAGTTGGCTGAAATTGCAATCATCCAGAAGACTATTTGAAATACGGCTTTACATCCATAATCATTCTGGTTGGATGTTGTCTGAAGTGCGTATTGTGCCAAGAGAGGGTAATAAGACATTTAAAATATTGTTAATTTCACCTTTATCTCATCCTTTTTACTCTTCTTTTTTGGATGTTAAAAAATAATAGCATGATAGTGCAATGTCACACGGAAGTATGCAGAAGTAATTTATAAAATTAAATAATCAGAATGTTTGGGTACATGAACAACTTTTTGTCCTGTGGTCAGGGCAGGCAATACAAAAACTCAGGGACCCCTGATCCAGCCCAGTGGATCTCAGGCCCACCCACAAAGTTTCTGATCCATTGGGCCTGGAATGGAACAGAGAATTTGCCTTTCTTTTTTTTTTTTTTTTCTTTCTTTCCAGTTAACCATTATTTCCTTCATTTTGTTTTCATTATAGCACGTTTGCTTATTTTACAGCAAGCAGAAAATAAGCTGGGTCTTGTTTTGATCCAAACATTGATGTTTTAAAAGCTGTACACAATATTTCCTAAAAAGAATACATAAAAGTACCTTTTTAGAAGCTTCTATAAGAAAGAAAATACGAAGTTTAACCCCACAATTTTCCTCTTTGCTACAAGTTCAAACTATTGCTACAGTTTTAAATAGACTTTTTGTTGTTTAACCAGACATCCAGGACAATCTTAAAAAATTACAGAAACATGCACGTAAATGATGCATAGCAGAACTTGGACATTAACTGCAAATGGTAAAGAAATGAAAGTTAGAAACACTATCAAATATACAAAGGTTCTAGAATCAATCCTTTATAAACACATTCCACAAACAATATTTAAAAGCCATGTTTTTGTTCTTTACAGGCAAAACCTAGATTACTAAAACCAAAATGGAAAAATGTAATCCTTTCAAAGGAATTGTTTCCCTAAGATAATTCGTACTTAAATATGTAAGCAAGCATGTCAGATTTTAAAAGATGCTAGCTTTTTATTCTGAAATGAGATTGGACATGTCAAGTCACTTTTGCCCCCAAAACAATCTTTCAGAGAAATGCTTTAAATTATAAATGATATATTGAATGAAGGGTATAATAAATGAAGGGTATTACTCCATTTTTAGTCAGGCATTACATTGATAACCAAAAACTCAGAGATGTGACTTGCTGAAAGTTGACTAATTCTTTTTCCAAAATTACTTTGAATTTCATGGAACAACAGAATCATCTAGAATGAAGTGCTGTCTTTCATCTTAGCTCACATTAAATAAACTGAGGCGTGAAGAGCAAGCCTCCCTCATAAAGAGGTAGGCAAATTTGTCTACAAACGCACACGCCATGTACTGCAAGCATCAAAATTTAGTACTTTTATTTTTTACTTTTTTGAGATGAAGTCTCACTCTGTCACCCAGGCTGGAGTGCAATGGCGCGATCTCGGCTCACTGCAACCTCCGCCTTCCGAGTTCAAGTGATTCTTCTGCCTCAGTCTCCCAAGTAGCTGGGATTACAGGCACGTGCCACCACGTCTGGCTAATTTTCGTATTTTTAGTACAGACGGGGTTTCACCATGTTGGCCACGCTGGTCTTGAACTCCTGACCTCAGGTGATCCGCCTTCCTTGGCCTCCCAAAGTGCTGGGATTACAGCTGTGAGCCACTGCACCCAGCCTAAAATTCAGTACTTTTACATATGCACATGCAAAACCTACTTTGAAACAATTTACTTGCTTCTAACAGCAGTATGAAAACAAAGAAATACTATGGTCACCAGTGCTCCTTAAATCTTAGAGTAATTGCATAGGGACATTCTGTTCCCCTTAAAATTATTTCTGCCATCACTGACCTGCTCAAATTTTAAGGTAAGTTTTTCTATGTCCAAATCTTCATAGAAACCAAAAGAACTAGTGAAGACTCCACGTTTCAGTCAAAACTCAATCTCCCTGAAAATACTGCATAATCCAGCTGGCATCATTCCCTAAAACAGTGGGGTTAACAAAAGAACTATTCCCCATTGCATAATAGACAAATGATTATCACAGGCTTAGACATCTTGTCAGGACAACCAGGCCCAGCCTGAACCTAAATGTGTCTGAGCAGTAGTGCTTTACTGTGGTTACAACTTCACTTTTGTATCATTCTATCTTATTAGCAAGCTACATTTCTAAGTTAACAGTTCTACCAAATATGAATATGAAAGTTTATTTTTAATAAGACAATGTGAGGCCGGGCACAGTGGCTCACACCTGCAATCCCAACACTTTGGAAAGCCATAGCAGGTGATTTGCTTGAGCCCAGGATTTTGAGACCAGCCTGGGCAACATGGCGAGACCCCATCTCTACAAAAAATTTTAAAATGAGCCAAGAATGGTGGCGTGCACCTGTAGTCAAACTACTTGAGATGTTGTGGTGGGAGGATCACTTGAGCCCAAGAATTAGAGGTTGCAATGACCTTTGACTGCATCACTGCACTCCAGCCTGGGTGACAAAGCAAGACAGCCTGTTTTTTTTTAAAAAAAAGAAAACGTTGCAAATTATGGTCAACCAACATCTTTTTGCCACAAACTTCAAACACAAAAAAAAGAATCTTTACAAAAATATACAGGGACACCACAAATTGGTGGTTACCTATAACATTAAACAAACTGGACTCTTCTTTTTTTTTTTTTTTTTTTGAGATGGAGTCTCACTCTGTCTCCCAGTCTGGAGTGCGGTGCTGCGATCTTGGCTCCCTGCAAGCTCCACCACCCGGATTCATGCCATTCTCCTGCCTCAGCCTCCCAAGTAGCTGGGACTACAGGCGCCCGCCACCACACCTGGCTAATTTTTGTATTTTGTTTAGTAGACACGGGGTTACAAACTGACTCTTAAAAGTGGCTTCTCCACAGCATATCATTTGAATTATTACCATTGCCTGGTACAGTGTTTTTAAAGTATTGTTACAACATTGTATTCCTGATTTTTTTTTTTTTTTTTGAGACAGGGTCTAACTTTGTCACCCAGGCTGGAGTGCAGTGGTGTGATCTTGGTTCACTGTAGCCTCGATCTCCTTGGCTCAAGCAATACTCCTGTTTCAGCCCCAGGTAGCTGGTACTACAGGCGCACACCACCATGCCCAGCTAATATTTTAATTTTTGGTAGAGATAGGGGTTTCATCATGTTGCCCAAGCTGGTCTCAAACTCCCGGGCTCAAGAGATCTGCCCACCTCAGCCTCCCAAAGTGCTAGGATTATAGGGTGAGCCACCATGCCTGGCCAATTCCTGATAATTTAAGTAAACCAAACTATAAATAAATGAATGATATGTGCCTAAAAACAACCATAGTTTATATTATCAGTGGCCATTGGATTTAGGAGCAGTGCAATACCTTGATGTAGATTTTGATCTAGAACTAGACTTCGATCTTGACTGACATTTGGATATAAGTAGTTCTTTTTTCTTTGATTCCTTTTCATATCTTGAGCCAGACTTATTTAATATGCTTTGGAATCTTATTTATTTATTTATTTATTTTTACTTACTTTTTGAGACAGGGTCTTGCTTTGTCACCCAGGCTGGAGTGTAGTGGCACAATCAAGGCTCACTGCAGCCTTGACCTCCCAGTCTCAAGCAATCCTCCCACCTCAGCCTCCCAAGTAGCTGGGACTACAGTCGTGCACCACCATGCCTGGCTAATTTTTTTTTTTTTTTTTTTGTGGAGATGGCGTTTTGCCATATTGCCCAGGCTGGTTTCAAACTCCTGAGCTCAAGTGATCCTCCAGCCTCAGCCTCTCAAACTGCTGGGATTAAAGGTGTGAGTCACTGCACCCAGCATGGAATCTGTTTTAGAGGTGCCTCTAGTTTTGGTGTGAGATGCAGACCTAGAATGTGATTTAGCCTTCACTTCTTCCTTGGGCTGCCTTGAGTGAGATATAGATCTTGAAAAAGATGGATTTTGGTGTTTGAATCCACCATTGTCGGAATGGCTTCTGCTACTCCGTGGTTTTCCAGTTGGTTGATTTCTAGGACTGTAAGATCTTCTATAATTGTAATCAAAAGACTGACTTCTGGATCTCCTTTCATAACTTTGGCTTCTAGAACTTCTGTATCTGTCATAACCATCATGGCGTGAAGAGCTGTACACATTCCTCTGTTCCTTGGATTTCATCTGATTTGGTGTCTTCTGATCCCCCTGTGTAAACTGTATTTCAACTTGATGTCCACAAATCTATTTCCTGTCCAAATTATGCAAAGCATCTTCAGCATCACAAACATCCTCAAATTGAACACAAGCAAATCCTCTTGGACGGCGGGTGTGGAAATCAAGTGGAACATAAACATTTCCTGTAGGACCATCATGACCAAATTTATCCTGTCTATCTGCAGACCTGGTGTCATTGGCCACGTTCCTGATGGACAGAGACATGTTTTGGAGGAGTGTGCAGGTAGTGGGACATGATGGTGGCATGAGTCCAGGCCGGAGGCCCTAACAGACCAGGCAAACTGTCCATAGCTCTGCTGTTAGAAATTCGTATTTCTAACAAGTTCCTAGATGACGATCATGCTGATGGTCTGGGTACCACTAGTCTATAGAAATGACCACAGCCTGAATGAAGACAAGCTGAAGGCAGTGAGGCTACCTCTGCCCTTGTCAAACTTGCTCACAGGTGGAGACAAGGCTGTCACCTGAAGACTGATGATCTCTCCCCATAGCCTGCCACATGCCTGAAATTCACCCTCAGTGCCGGACTCCTTTGGACTCCTTAGCCTTAAACTTGGCTCTGCAACTGCCTCTAGAAACTAGAAGCAGTGTTAGCGAGCGGCGAGCAGGGATGCAGAGGGCAGGGACGGGGAGGAGGAGGGGTTTGTGATCCCACCTACCAGCCTCACTGCCCAGGGCACAGGCTTGGAAGCCTCAGGCTCTGATGTCAGAGAGAGCTGAGCGGGATTCCCTATGCAGCCGCTAGCTAGCTTTTGACCTCAAATCTCAAGAAAAAGACCTTATTATTTCTAATTCTCTTCCTGCCTTCTAAGAAGGGTGGGTCTTGGTAGCTGAAGGCTCTTGTCTGCTGGGCTCAGCACGGGTTGTGGGCATGTAAGCATGGAGGAGCTGGTAGCAGGAGCTGGGGAGTGGGAGGCTGCTGCGTAAAGGAAGAAGGAGGAAGCTGTGGCCAGTGAGAAAGCACGGAGGAGACCTATGAGAAGGAAGCTGTGAGCTATGGGGGGTGCAGCCCACCCTGTTCCTCTGGCCCCACATGCCACCATCATCCTCTATGGGGCACGTCCCGGGAGGCTGAGTCCACATCCTGGTGGGTGTGAGGAAGGCCTGGTGCAGGCCACGTGCCTGGTAGGGCAAAGTTGTAAATTAGATATCAGGACCTTTTCTGTCCCCCTCTGCCCCAGGACTCCTTTCACCTCAGATAGCTATTTTTCTTTCTTTATATTTTTGAGATAGAGTCTTGCTCTGTTGCTCAGGCTGGAGGGCAGTGGTGCGATCTTGGCTCACTGCAACCTCCACCTTCTGGGTTCAAATGATTCTTCTGCCTCAGCCTCCCGAATAGCTTGGATTACAGGAATGCGCCACCATGCCTCACTAATTTTTGTATTTTTAGTAGAGATGGGGTTTCACCATGTTGGCCAGGCTGGTCTCGAACTCCTGACTTCAAGTGATCCCCCTGCCTTGGCCTCCCAGAATGCTGGGATTACAGGTGTGAGCCACCACACCCGGCCTCTTTATTTTTTAAATATGCATTTTTATAAGGGATTCCTGAAAACCAGAAGCAGTGACACACCAAGGCATGTGACTTTATGGCAGGATTTCCTGCACAGCACAGGCCAGGAGAGAGTCAGTGTCCTTCAGATTGGGCCAAGTCATATCCATGCACATCCAGGCCACTCGCTTCTGCAGAAAGGCCTGTTGTGATACCAGGTTTCTGGACCTGCCCGTGTTGGCACTGGAATTCCAGCCTCCAGCATGCCTCCCGCAGGGAAAAGGGAGCAGGCTCTATGCAGCTCCACAAAGTTCCAGCGTAGCCTGTCTATGCCTGGTGCTACTGGTTGGGGCTGGCATGGGGGAGCCTCTGAGCTCCCTCCTTTTTCAGCACGGCTCATGCACCCATTTGCCTTTGATGTAATTCTAGAGCCTCCTTTACCTGCGTGAGTTAGTGCCTATAAAAGGCCGGTGAGAACTGTGTGGAGACAACAGGCCTCAGAAGGTCCAATCCTCACCCCATCCCTGGCCACCTGGGTGACCTTGAGCAAGTTCCTCAATGTTACGGAGCCCCAGTCCCTTGCTCTGTAAAATAGGGTGATGAGGGTGCTGACTGCAGACAGCCATGAGGATGAAGTGAATGTGTGTGAAGAGCAAGGCCCAGTGGATGCTCCCTGTGTCCTTACAATAGGCTCACCCAATTGGACTAAATTCTTTTTTTTTTTTTTTTGAGACGGAGTCTCACTCTGTCGCCCAGGCTGGAGTGCAGTGGCGTGATCTTGGCTCACTGCAAGCTCCGCCTCCCGGGTTCACGCCATTCTCCTGCCTCAGCCTCCCGAGTAGCTGGGATTACAGGCGCCCGCCACCATGCCCGGCTGATTTTTTTGTATTTTTAGTAGAGACGGGGTTTCACTGTGTTAGCCAGGATGGTCTGGATCTCCTGACCTCGTGATCCGCCCGCCTCGGCCTCCCAAAGTGCTGGGATTACAGGAGTGAGCCACCGCGCCCGGCCCAATTGGACTAAATTCTAAAAAACCCTGTGGGTTATGCCACTGAGCTAAACTCAGGGAATCTTATGGTGGGATTTCTGGGGCACCTGAAGGTTAATTCATTCATGTATCCACGCAACAAATTTATACAGAGTACTGACTGCATGTCATACAATAAGCTAGTAAATAGCTAAGAACAAAAGCTTTTCTGGGAGGGTTATTCACCCAGTAGGGCCTTGAGGCTCTGGCAGACCTCCCTGGAGACTGAGCTGCTGGGCAGGGGAGAATGGGGCAGGCAGTGGGCACTGCCAGTGGATGGAAGCCCTTTTCCATCCCAGGCAAAGTGGCAGAAGACCACGGAGGAACTGCCAGGCTGAAGGGCCCACAGTGAGACCCGGGGGAGTCTGAGGCTGCAGGGAGTGGCCAGCCACCTTTTTGGGCCATGAGTGCTCAGCCAGCTCTTCATCCGGGTGGGAGGGTGGGAGGAGGCTGGGCTCTACAGGAGCTACTCTCTGCACACCTGCCCTCCTGGAGTCATCCCAGTGCACTGCAAGCTTTGGAAGTCAGGGCTTTGGAGTCAGACCTGAATGCAGACCCTCCTCCTCTGCTCTGCCTCAGGAAAGTCACTTTAACTTCTGAGCCTTAGTTTCTCCATGTGTAAAATGGTGATAATTGCATCTTCTTATTTACTCTGCCCAGGAGAACCAAATGAGATAGTAAGAGCAAGTGCTTTCAAGATGATAGCACCTTATGCCTAGTGTCTACCATGTGGCAGTCTATAGCAACAACCTCCTCCTCGAATGGTTTTTGTATTTTAAAACAGAAACAAAGTCTCTTGCATTTAACAGCAACATGGAACAATGACCTTTCAGCCTCTTTATGGCGAGGCAAGGATCCTAACAGACAGATGGGGGAGTTGGAGGAAAGGAGCTGAACATTGGAGCAGCTGAGCTGCAGCGTGTAGGAACATCTGGCTTACCCTTAGGTGGACAGTGGGTCTGAATGGCTCCAGTGGGTGCCCCAAATGCAGTGGCTGCACAGACGGTCCAGTGGGCAGCTGCTGCCTTGTAGATGGGCTCAAGGTACAGCTTCAAGACAGCAGTGGCCACACTGCAGATGGTGGTGACCTGTCTGCACTCCCCACCTCCTGCTTAGGGTGCTTGGTGGCTTCCTGTTCACTCAGTTTTCTCACCCAGTCTTTTCAATAGAACTTTTACCCACAAAGCACAGCCAATGACCAAGGACACCTTAGAGCAAGGACTAGTAAACCACACAGCCTTTGCACCAATGCGCCCCACTGCCTGTTTGTGTACAGCCTATGAACTAAGAATGATTTTTCCATTTTTAAATGGTTGAAAAAAACTCAGTAGAATATGTTGTGATATGTGGAAATCATATGACACTCAAATGTCAGTGTCCATAAATAATGTTTTGTTCACTTGTATGGTTTATGGCTGCTTTTGTGCTACAAAGGCAGGTTGCATACTTGCGACAGACTGTATGGTCTGCAAAACCTAAAATATTATCTGGTCCTTTGCAGAAAAGGTTGGCTGATCCCTGAGTTAAAGATACCTTCCTTCTAGGAGGAGTTGCAATTTAATTCACATTCATCCCTTAAGCAGAACAGATGAAGCTCTAATGGTGGAATTTCAGGTGTGTATCTGTGACAGGTTGACGTTTCTAGGGGGAAGTAGGAGGAAAATTAGAGCCAAGTAACAGAGGCAGCAGGATGTAAAATAGAAATTTTACTAGGCAGTAGGAATCCTGGTTTCTAATTCCACTTTCAACTGATGAATAATTATGTGATTTTGAGCAAAAAGGCTTTTCATGTCCCAGCCACTTTCCTTACCCAGGATCTCCTCTCCTGCCCTTAAAAAGGAAGACAATAGCTGTGAAATGCTTTGAGACCTAAAAAAAAGTCATTCAAATCAAAGATTAGGAGGAAAAAAAAAATTAGGTAATTCTAGAACATCCTGATAAGGTGATATCTGATATTTCTTCCCTTTTTTGATATCTGAAATATCTGACATTTCTTCCCTTTTTTTTTTTTAATTTTTTGAGATAGGGTCTTGCTTTGTCATCCAGGCTGAAGTGCAGTGTCACCAACATAGCTTACTCCAGCTTCTACCTCCCAGGCTCAAGCGATCCTCTTGCCTCAGCCCTCCAAGTAGCTGAGACTACAGGCATGTGCCACCACATCTGGCTAATTTTTGTATTTTTTGTAGAGTTGGGGTTTGCCATGTTGCCCAGGCTGGTCTCAAACACCTGGGCTCAAGCCATCCGTCCGCCTCAGCCTCCCAAACTGTTGGGCTCACAGGTGTGGGCCACCACGCCCGACCTTTCTTCCTTTCAAAGAAGGGAAACAAAATATCTATAGGTGTAGTGACCCTATGCTCCTCAAAACCCTTAGCTTGACAACAAGTCTATTATAGGCCCTTGGCATTTGTGCAACTGAGACACAGTCATTCCCAAGCCACCCAGAAGGTCCCTGACCTATATATTTGTTATTTTGCCTAGGCACAAATCTGAGTTACTCAGCTGCTACTAAGTGAACCTAGTGGATGTAGTGGATGGCCCAGTACCGACATCCCAGGATGGCTGGCTGTTCTTTCCTGGTTATGACAGACATAGTAACTAATAAAGTGACTTAAAACATCCTTTGTAAATAAACGCTCTGTATTCATGACGCTGGCCCTCTCAAATGTCTAAGGAGGGACTCTCCATGAGTGATGTGTTTTACGTTAAAAGTATTTATTTGCAATCAGGGACTCTGGCCTGTGGTGACCATTTCTAGAAGCTGTCTAACATATCTTTAAATACCGCGCCCAGAAGTGGCTTCCTTTCATGGCAGTCTCAGTTTCTGGTTCCTAGAAGTTGCTGATTCCAACAGCACCTGATGACCACAAGTCATCTGAGGGAACCTGTGGCCAAGAATGGATAACAACCACATTTTATTCGGACACCAAAGCAAGTTGCAGTCTGAATTGCAACCACACCTTGCAGTGGCGCCAACACATGCAACAGAAACAGAATTTGCACTTGGTATGTTTATTTCCGTTGCTCTTAAAAATGCAAACCCACGCTAGAGCCCATGCCAAAGACAGCTGGAACAAATTGCATCACCTGGATTTTGGGGTTTGTAATAGCTAGCCTATGTTGGTGTGCAAATTGGCCAGTTGTATGCTATTTTAAACCCTTCCTGCTCCCTTTCCCATTTTGTGCCAAGGGCACACAAAGCTGCCCAGAAGGAAGGAATTCAATCAGCATCAGAAGAATGCATTGAAGTCCTGTTTCCTAAACCCCAGGGGAGAGCTGAGTGGGAGGGAAGGACCCAGCTAGCTAAGGACAGAGTCCTTTTTATGTGTCTGTTTCCCCAAGCCGAATGCTGGGCCCAGCTGATGAATGTTAGTGGGAGGGAACAATGGAAGAGGGTGGCTGGATGGCAATGAGAGGCCTGGGAAGGGCCTGGGGATGAGGAGGGGGTGGAAGCACTTCCTGAGGATCCATCCAGGCCCAGAGTTTTCAGCCGCCACCTCCAGGGCTCCGCCTGCCTGCTTGGCCAGGTCCAGTTGGCCCTGGCAGAAAGTCATCACCCTGTCCTTGCCAGCACTCCATCCTTGGCTATAAGTCTTATCTGGTCAAGCTGCTCTCTGTATTGGACCCTCCTGTCAAGTATCTGGACTTCTGGGCTGATAGTCACCTTTTTTCTGTGATGTTTCTCCCTGGTCAGTCTCAGAATTAATACATTTTTCCTCTGCTAGTCCCCTCTCCTCTTCTGAAACAGCATGGAGGTTCTGTCCACTCTAAACTCACCCAGGGTTTGGGCTGGGCTGGGCCAGATGCCCTGCATGCTGATAACTCCATGTGGCCAGCCCACGCCCTGGGTTATTTGCCAACCTGCCTTCCAGTTTTGCACAGTGCCATACCTCAGGTGCCTTCTCATGCCAGCTAGTCAGAATGGAGTGTTCTCCTATAGGACCCAGGGATAGGTTAGGGGTTGAAGTCCCTCACAAGGCCTCTAGGGTGTCAAGGCACAGGGCATCTCATGGAAGCATTGGTGTGGGATCAAGTCCATCCTAAAAAAAAGTCCTATGCTGTATTATACCTGCTAAGGGGCAAGGCTGGCCCCTCAAATAATAGGTGTCATAGGTAAGCCTCTAGTACAGTGCCACCTGCATGTTCTAGGTGCTCAGTAATGTAGAATAACAAATACTTGAGTGGCCAGGGCAGTCTGATTACTAAGAACAACCCAGAAGAGACAGGTATTTTTTTATGAATGAAATATTTCACACCCAGAGGACTTTGTTTTACCATTGTTAATATAAACTGTGAATTTAGAGATTTTTTTTTTTTTTTTTTTTTTTTGAGACAGTCTTGCTCTGTCTTCCAGGCTGGAATGCAGTGGCACGATCTCAGCTCACTGCAATCTCCACCTCCCGGGTTCAAGCAATTCTCCTGCCTCAGCTGGGATTACAGGCCTGTGCTACCATGCCCAGCTAATTTTTGTGTTTTTTAATAAAGATGGGGTTTCACCATGTTGGCCAGGCCGGTCTCAAACATCCTGACCTCAAGTGATCTGCCTGCCTCGGCTTCCCAAAGTGCTGGGATTACAGGCGTGAGCCACCACCCAGCCATTTTTTTTTTTTTTTGAGACAGAGTCTTGCTCTGTCACCCAGGCTGCAGTGCGGCAAGATCTCACTATCTTACTCACTGCAAACTCCGCCTTCTGGGTTCAGGCGATTTTTATGCCTCAGCCTCCCTAGTAGCTGGGACTACAGGCATGCACCACCACACCTGGCTAATTGTTTTTTTTTTTTTTTTTTTTTGTATTTTTTTGTATTTTTTAGTAGTGATGGGTTTCACCATGTTGGCCAGGCTGGTCTCGAACTCCTGGCCTGAAGTGATCTACCCACCTTGGCCTCCCAAAGTGCTGGGATTATAGGCATGAGCCACTGCACCCAGCCAATTTAGAGAGCTTTAAATGCTGAAAGCATTCTGAGAAGAGGTGGGTTCCAGGTTGGCACCTGGAGGTTGTTCAAACCAAATGGGCACGTGTGGGCTCAGCCTCCCCAGTTGTTACTCTGGCATAATGGCCTCCTGGTTCCCAGTTCTGGCAGCCCTGCTCAGCCCCCTTCCCCTCATCTGTAAAATCAGGTAGCTGTCCGACTTCATAGGATTGGCGGAAGGGTCAAATATAATATATGGAATTCTTTCTGGAATGAAATAAAAAGACAGGGAGGCATCTAAGTGGGAGCACCAGAAGCCTGCAGGTCTGAGGACTCAAGGAGGCGGAGAAGATTCTCTCCCTGCCTTGGGCCTTGGGATCCCTGCTGTACCTTCAGGGTTTTCCTCCATCTGTGCCTTTTTTCCTGGTCAAAACAGACTGTTATTCAAGCACTGAGCTTTTTGTTCCTCTTTATGTCTCTAAAGGCAACTGCAACTATGTAGCCTATGAAGCCCCTGAAAAATCTAAGCCCACACCCAGGCACTGATTTAAATGAAAAAGCAGTATCCAAAAGCCCAAGGAAAATGGTCCATTGCGAAGCTGGACAATTTCCTCTCCTGACACATCTTCACAGCTTCGTAGACTGTGAGAGCATGCTGTGTTCTTAAAGTGCTTACCTGCCTCAAACTAAAGCAATACCTCCAGGAGCTATGTGATACATGTAATAAACATCTTCTTGTGCACCTTTAAAAGGCTCCCAGGTGACTCTAAGGTTCAGGTGAGATTAAGCAGCACCGTCTCAAGGCTGTGTTTGCCCTTGAAACCCAGGTAGGAGGTGGACAGGTCTGGAGCACACTCCCTCAGCACTGGTTTCTGGTCCCTTTGTAGATGAGATAAAGCGACTTCTTCAAGATCTGAGTGATACAGTGACAAATTCATTGTGGAGCTTTGCTGGATCAAACCAGTGTGACATCAAAGCCCTACACAGGTCCACTGGGGTTAGCTCCAGGTGGTCTTAGCGCTGCCCTTAGAACACCCTTAGAAAGTGGATCCAGATCTGGGAAAGAAGACCAAGGACTCATACTTAGGTGTCTTTCTATGTTGTTAATGGAAGAGTAAACTAAGGATGTCCCTCTAAGCCCTTTCAGGACTTAGCCAAGAGGAGTCTCCAAAGCCCCGTGAGACAGCATCCCCACAACCCTTTCTAAGGCCTGAAGGTGATGGTTCTGAAGTCCTCTGGTTCCTTCCTGGAACAAGGGTCAAATAGGAAAACCACAGAAAAATGAGACTTCCAAGAAAGGTGCAGGCATCCTAAGTTTTCAAATAAAATCTTACTTGAATCCTAAGAAAATGGATTCAGGCAGCTTAATTCTTGTTTGTTCCATGCACAACCTATCTTTCACCAAATAGATTCTGAGGCAACTTGATGGGGCTGCTGGTAATAGGCACTGTCTGAGGTGGGAAGTGCAGCAGGCCCGGGCCTGGGTGACTGTAAAGCAGGCCCAAAGGACACAGTGGTCTGGCTGCCTGGCAGCAAGATCTCTAGAGAAAACCTGGGAAGTGCAAGAGACAGCTTTGTAAAGGGGTCCTCGGGCTTAGGAACCCCGACTGTGGCATTTCAATTGGAATGTGAGGAAGCAGCACCCAGCAGGGGTGAAGAACATGCACATCAGAATGGCCGAATGCCATTCTTTGTCTCATTGTGTAACCCTGGGCAAGTTCATTCATCTCTGAGATGGGGCTCTCATCTGTAGGAGGGGGTACTACTTCCCTCATAGAGTTTAAGGATTAAGTGTCATTGTATATGAAACATTTAGGAGCATGCTTAACTCAAGTACTCAACCTAGAACTTGCTTAAGCCTTGGACTGGCTAATGAGGGTTTGGCTTTCAATGTCAGAAGGCATTTGTGATGGTCACAACTGTGTGTGTGTGTGTGTGTGTGTGTGTGTGTGTGTGTGTGTGTGTGTGTACTACTGACATCTAGTGGGTGGAGGCCAGGGATGCTGGTAAACACCCCATAGTGCACAGGACAGCCTCCTACCCCCCAACAAATTATTCACCCCAAAATGTCAATAGTACTAAGGTTGAGTACCCCTGAGCTAAAGGGAGAAGTTGAGGTTAGCCCACCCATACAAGGGGAGGTGGGTAGGAAACAGGCTTACAAGTGTCGGATCTGGCAGCAACTTTAAACTCCTGCAGCCGTCCCCGGAAGCAGAACCAACCCTCTTCTCAATTGGTACACTTTTAGCAGCTATAAGTCAAGGGTATGTTAGAGACACTGGGATCAGAATGAAGACTCATAGGTCAGTGGACTGATTTAAATAGCCTTTTGGAAAGATGTGAAAAAGCAATAGAAAATGGGCCAGAACAGAAAAGAAGCTAGGGGTTGAAATGTGGTCCAGGTCACTTGAGGTCAGGAGTTTGAGACCAGCCTGGCCAACATAGTGAAACCCCATCTCTCTCTAATAAAAATACAAAAATTAGCCTGGGGTGGTGGCGGCTGCCTGTAATCCCAGCTAATCGGGAGGCTGAGGCAGGGGAATCACTTGAATCCAGGAAGCAGAGGTTGCCGTGAGCCGAGATCACACCACTGCACTCTAGCCTGGGTGACAGAGCAAGTGAGACTTTGTCTCAAAAAAAAGCAAAAGCAAAAACAAAAAAACAAATGTGGTCCAGGAAGAAAAAAAAAAAAAAGCATCACATAGTAGTAAAATATGAGGTCCATCCCCCATTCTTGATTTTTCTCTCTAGGACAAGGCAAACTACATACTCAGAACTACAAACACTTAAGTCAATGGATTTGCATTATTCTAGAAAAAGACCAATCCTTCAAAAAGTCAACAAAGTTATCTGGCTGGGCCACTATCTGCTCATGCTATGGCGTCAAAGATGAAACTAAGTAAAAATTCTGACTCCACCAAAGCTTTGACTGATTTTGACATTTCATTTGCTTGGCAAGGCAAGTGCTCACTGAATCAACAAATCGATTCTGAAACAATTATTTGTGCCTTAACTAGCTCAAGCTCTTCATGATCATGACAGTCTGAGGATATGAATTAATCCTATCATTAAAAAGGGCCACTGAAATATTTTGATTGGCATGCCCAGTTAAATGAAAAATGCTCACATTTGCAAGCAACTGAGGCATTTTCCATGGAATCTTCTGAAAATGCCTTTAGACTTGGGAATTTTTACCTTAAGCCTGTTACTTATTTTTTACTCTTTATTAATTTTTACTCTTAAGCCTCAGCTTTATTCTCTGAAAAATGGAGATAATACTTCCACCTCTAGGGCTATGGTAAAGATTAAGTAAAACTATGCACCTGAGTTCACTTTGTACTAACTGGGCCACACAACTAAAGGTAGTGCTTCAAACCCCAAAGGCTTTTCACTTTTACTTTACACTGCTCTTCCAGAGCACTTCAACAGTATTTTCAGGGTCATGCTGGATTTTTAAAAGAATCAGAACAAGAGGATGCTACCTATGAAAGTAAATTATGTACTTCACAGCAAGCATTTCTATGCCTTAGTTTCATACTTAGGTTTCAGGCAGTTCTCAGAGGCAATTATTTCCATTTTACAGATAAGGAAAATGAGATGCAAAATATTAATCTGCAAAATATGGGATTAAGTACCCTCTGACAAAGCCAGAAAATAAGGGAACTTGAAATGGAAGCCCAAGTTGGAGACTACAGTGAAATTCTACAACTCCCATGCCTTGACACCTTTGTAGGGCTAGCCCAGGAGCAGTTTCTAGGTGTAATGACCAGGATTTGGAAAGCATAGGAAATGACTGAAAAATGAGATGTACTCTAAAAGGTAAAAAACACTAAATTCCCTTCATTGGTCTACTTGGATTTTAAGACCCCAGGGAGAGAGAGGTGTGGAGTCCTGATTCTATCTTTTCTCGGGAAGGGGTGGCACCTAAGGGTGTCTAAGTAGTGGTGACGGTGGAAGGGATGGCAGAAGGATGCTATTCCTGGGGAAAGTTAAAAAGATAAGGGCACCATCTAAAGTAATAGGAACATCAAAAAAGTTTGCCTACTAGCAAAGAAAAGGGACCATTTCTGAAATCCTTGACCACAAATACAATCTTCAACATAAGGATGCATTTTTGAAAAAGCACTTGGAATCACCTGCTTAGGAAAACATAAAAGACAACTGACTCAAGAGTTCTCACAAGCTTCTAGTCATGAGAATAAGATCTTTTCATTGGATTATGTGTGGTTCAAGAAAAGCCACTGGGAACAGTCCAAGAGAAGCAGATTTTGGAGTTTGCTTTCTCAAATTCAAATGAGATGGCAGCTCTCAGAATATGAATTCTGAGAACCTTCACCCATCCACTGATGACACAAACTTAGAAAGATCTGCCTAGCCTCTAGATAACTAGAGCTTCCAGGATTTTTTAAAAAACATCCTAAGTAGGCTGGGCACAGTGGCTCATGTTTGTAATCCTAGCACTCTGGGAGGCCAAGGCTGGAGGATCGCTTGAGGCCAGCCTGGGCAACACAGTCTATCTGTCCAGTATTTCTCTGTTGTTTTAAATGGTCTTTCAGAAAATTTTACTTCAACAATACTAATAATTTTTCAATAGGTATTGCTATTTATTAACTCTATGATCACATTCTCTTGTCACCTAATAAACCTGGCTAATTTACACATGTTGGGCATTAGCCAAATCCACAAATTATCAAGTATTCCCTCAATCCTTTTTGAAATTTTAGCTTTCTAGAGACAGGGTCTCCCTGTTACCCAGGCTGCTCTTGAACTCCTGGGTTCAAGTGATCCTCCAGCCTCGGCCTTCCGAAGTGCTGGGATTATAGGCATCAATCAGCCACTGCACCTAGCCCTAGTTTTATAGTTAAGGTATAATGCCTAGCACTTCACATCTGACTCAAGTAGACTTGAAACCACTACCCATTCATGTCCCTTGTGATACTTTGGTAATTTCCCTGAAATTGCAGAAACAGATCATGTCAAAAGTTCCACTCAGTGTTTCTGATCTTGAAAATGTCATGAAACAGATATAAAAGCCTTAATGCTTTAATATAGGGGAATATCTACATTTTATTTCCAAATTTTAAGTAATTACACTCAGTTTCAGGATTAAATAAGAAACCCTCAGATTTTCCATTTTGAATACAGGTAAACTATTGCTGACTTATCCAAGAAGATTCTAATTTAGAAGAACCACCATCTGACTTACTTTATGGTACAGGTCATGTTTGTATCCTTAAGTTTTGTGCAGCCCTGAAGATGGTGTGACTGATTTGTCCCATCCTCATGCTCCATATTAATATATGCAGTAAATTATGCATAACACTGCTAGCAGCTTTGGGTAAACTGAAATGTTACTGGTAGGAATTGAGCAGATTTATATAATCTTGATTCTCATTTACTGCCTCTTCTTAAACTAGCAAGCCTCTTCTTACTAAGCCAGTTCTTTTCAGTTTTTGTTTTAAACTCAGCTGAATACTGTAGTTCCTTCTTAAAACTTCCACATTACAAAAGGAAAGTACTTACGCACATGCTTTTAGAGATTGAAGATTTATCATTTAAAACACATTCAAAGGCAGCAGGAAGTCTATTTTTACAGCTCATTTAGTAATCAAGTTACAAATATCCCCATTTTCTATGAGACTAATGAGGATCTAAACTCACCCCAAGGGCTTAGAAATGTGTGGTTTCTCTTCAGCCATTTTCCCTCCCAATTCCAATCTCTGACCAGTGAACTCCATTTACTATTTAAAATATCTAATCACTTATCCTCCTTATGAAGTTTTCCTGACTGGTGTACAAATGCTATCCTTTAAAATGCAGATAAATGAATATGGAGGCAGTAGAAAATCTCAATGGCGGGAACATTTCTTTCACAATTTTCAATTATTCCATATAATCAGCTGAAGAAACTTAATAGGAAGAGTTACTCTGATATACCCGAGGGGGAAGGTATGCCACTTTAAAGAGAACAGCTATTTTAAATCTTTACTAAATTGAATCTCCTCCTGAGGCATCTCAATGTCCTTCGCTGTATTTCATCAGGGCTCCACTGCCCATAGTTACTTCGATTAGTCACTAAGAGCAAATGGTTAAGTTACGAGATAGCCAGAAAAGAGAATATTACTGCTACCATTAAATTACGTTGTAGAAGTATACTGACAAGGAAAAGATGTTCACAGTGTATTATAAACAAACATCCCCAATCTCCATTATTTATAAAAAGTTTTAGAATGAGAAAAGTAGAAATTTAAGGGATAGAAGAAGGGGCAGGTAGCAGACTGAGAACGAGTGTCTGGTTTTGGGCTAACAGATTCACTGAATAATCTGTAAAAACACATTTACTACCCCTATTTTATACCTGTTTTTTATTATTCTAGCCTCCATTCTTGCTAAGTCTACTTTGCAAAGGGATTCCTTTGATATAAAGTCTTTTACAGGAAGAATTATAGAACACTACAATAACTGAGCAGCTAGCCAAACCTGTTTTCAGTTTAGCATCCACCTTTCCAGGTTGTGAAAATGGAATAATGTAAAGGTCTCCCAATAGGTTTGCCTAATTCTTGGTTATTCACATTGCAGATTATCCAGTGTGGTATGGCTACTTCGTGTAACATAGGCCCACAGATTTCCTGAGGTCTCTCTTCCCCAGTACTTAAGTAAACAAGAAAAACAACACAGGCACACAGGGAAAGGCAGATCCAGACTTAGAACCAAAGTTAAGTGCTTATCAGTTTTGCTAACATTGGTTCCATACAAGTTTTGGCTTACTCTGGGACAAGGAAAGCTTCTAAAATAGAGATTATTTTCAAGGCCCCTTGTAAGATTTTGACCAAGCATTAGGTAAAAGTTAATTCACTTCACAAGTCATCCAATCTAAACAGGAATTGTACAAATACTGTAACATATCCAAATAATTAGACTACTAATACTTCCGGAGGCTAATCCTAAAGTTGACAAAGTAATTCTGCCCAACAATTCTAGAACGATGATCTTGCCCATCATTGAATCTATGTTTGCAAGTCTACCACAGCCTAAGAATTTGTCCAAAACCCACAATGAAGCCTTGGTATGGATATGTGATACCTCTAAGTATTAAGAATAAATAGAGCCAGGGCACAGTGGCTCACGCCTATTAATCCCAGAACTTTGGGAGGCCAAGGTGGGCGGATTACTTAAGGTCAGGAATTCGAGACCAGCCTGGTCAACATGGTGAAACCCCGTCTCTACTAAAAACACAAAAATTATTAGTTGGGTGTGGTGGCGTGTGCTTGTAATCCCAGCTACTCGGGAGGCTGATTTGAACCTGAGGGGCAGAGGCTGCAGTAAGCCGAGATCGAGCTACTGCACTCCAGGCCAGGTGACAGAATGAGACTCCATCTCAAGAAAAAAAAAAAAAAAAATTTCAGTTTCTTTAAAATGATCTTTCTTAGAAATGTCTTTATCAAAAAAAAGTCAATGATTTATTCCAATCTGTATCAAATCAATTTCATAAATGGAGAAATATTTTTGTCAATCTTTCAGAAGGTAGTTTTTACTGAAAGGTAAACTGGTGCTTTTGTATTAGAAAAGAACTTGTTTTACAGATTTGGTGATAAAAAGACAAAAATCCATAAACAAAGGATGCAAACCAAGTAGAATTTAAGTTGAATTCAGGATTTCAAGTAATAATGTATAAAAAAAGTCATTTACTATTTACAATTAGATCAGTAGTGGTTTGTGGTCAACTACACAAATATGCAACTAAATCTACAACCAGCCAAATTTCCAGTTTACTGTAATTTAACACTCATTTAAAGAAAAAACTAAACTTGGACAGGAACATAAGCGACACATTCAAAACCAAGAGCACACACACACAAAATAACTACAAGAGTGAGCACAGATAGCTGGTTGGGGAATAGGGAGTCTATAAAAGAAAATTTTCGATTCTGTTAACTAATCTTCTGGTATAAACTGATGATTATATGAAAAACACCAAGGAGAATACATTCAAGTTAATGGAAACAAGTCTTTATTAAGTAACTTTTAATATCAGAAAAATAAAACTCTTATAATTCTCTTTACAGCAAATATATAATATCAGTGCTTTGGCCATCTTAAGTTAAAGGCCCTTTATCATAAAATATATGGTTTTAAATTTTACTCAAATTGAATTTATAATCCCTATGACTTCCCTACATATACATAACAAAAGAGTGTAGTAAAATTAGCAAATACTAAACTATATTGATAATTTATCATTCTTAGTTTGTGGTTTTTAGAAACAGTACACGCACCTAATATATGTCGATTCCTTGGCTTATTAGTTGCAGTGTACAATGCAACAAAATACAAAATACATGCTTGGTGAACATTCGTTCATATCTACAAGACGGCAGCTAGAGATTAGGTTTCAATACTGACCATTTACTATCCTACAAGCAATTAGCATTACATCATAATATGCCATCAAGGCAACTTTTTTTATACTGAAAAAATCAAAATAAAAACCGTTATTTGTAAACTTTTATACGAAATGTAACTCTTCAAGTGGAAATAAAAAATAAAATTTGTCTATTTACTATTGAATACACATAGGATTTCAATTTTCATTATACCGAGAAAAAAGCTCTTTTGTGTTGGGAAAATAATGCTTCAAAAAATAATTAGTAGAAAAACCCACTAGTATAATGTTTTGTCCTTTCAATGCCAGCACAGATTTGGGAACATACTGAGGATGAAGTTATAGACATCCACAGGTGAAATGTACGAGTATATTTTAAATAAATCTTTCCTTGTGATTGGAAATAGTTTTGAAATGAAGTAAACTGATTGGAGGTTGTCACAGCTGCTTTTGTGAATTATGCCAAGGGCATCATTATCCCTTTCTCCCTCCTCCCTCCCCTAAATTACTAAAAAATAAAAATATATTTATAATGTGCAAGACAAATATGGATTGAACATAAAATGTTTCACATTTTGATCTATAGTCTAAAAATTAACAGCTCGATCACACTAATGAATGGAATGTTTGCATCCTCAATTATCAGCCAATATAGGTGCCATCCCAAAGCCCTTCCTGATATGGGAAAACCCAGGTGGCCATTTCCACATTCACCAAGAGAGGCAATGGGCAGGAATTCACAATTGCATTCCTGAGCCACTGATCATACCAGCCTTGAGCACTCTGGGCGAGATGAAAGTTGATGTAGCAGTTTTTGTCCCAAATTATAACCAGTGATCTAGTAAACTGCCATCAGCCCTATCATTACCAATAAGTAAGCACAATGCATTAAAAAGTTACTTGCAATCCTGCAGAATTAGGCATATGTTGTTGTAAAATAAAAAACAAACCTGTTTTGTCAAAACTGGCAGTGTAAAGAAGGCAGCACTGGAAGTGTATGAATCGTCTGTAATGCCAAGTACCCTCCATAAACTCTTAAAGTGGTTAGGCTTTGGGACCCATTGTTATGAAATCTTAGACGTACACACTTTTCTCATAGGCTCACACAACCTATGATTATCTTCACTCAGCCAAGTTGAACTTCAGCTTTAGCAATTCTTATATAAACTATGTCTCTGGGTCTACAGGATAGTACTAATAATTCAAACCAAACTAATAGACAAGAGACCACTTAGGTTTAGTGTTACCATAGCAGCCTTTTATAAGTTTACTAACAACTTTAGCCTAATCCCAATAAAGCCTGATAACAGTCATAAGAAATCATTAGGAAGTTTACTGGGGGGTACCATTATACCCATGCCTTTACGAGTCCATATAGAGATATAGTATTTATGTATATATATATAGTTAAGAGTGAATTTGGATTGCCTGAGTAACAGCTGTCTGGCAAACTGGACATGATGGCGTTCTCTTTTCACAGATCTTGTTGGCACATTCCATGCAGAAGAGGTTGTGGCCACATGGAACTAGGGCAGCAATAACCTCATTCTCAAAGCAAATCACACAGTCGTGCTTTCGTCTTGATTCTGGAGGTGAGCTAGAGGTGGAACCACCATTGGAAGAGGAGTAACTATTGGTACCATTAGAAAAAGCAGGGATATATATTGGAAGGCCAACATGGTTGCCTGTACTAGGTGGGTCGCTCCTAACCCTCCGAGCAAGTGGATGTTCTATGCTCTCAGGAAATGTAGGAGACAGACGAGGAGTAGATGGCTGACTTCCTCTGCGCTGAGTCTTCATGTTACCAGAAGGATCACTCCCAAAGCCAGAGAGTGGGTTAACTGGTTCAAATGGAGTCCAGATAGTTTGAGCAGATGTTGGTAAAGAGTCAAAGGCAGGAGAGTCAACTGCTAGGTCTTCTGAGCCTACAGATGGTAGTGTATCTCCAAACCAGAAGTTTCCTGTGCTAAATGGGCTTGTTGGACTAAAGTCAGCCAGCCTATTGCTTCCAAAGTAGGAATCTGTGGAGCCACTTCCTAGAGAACTGGAACTATCATTTCGATAATTGGATATCATTCTTGCGCGGCTAGGAGGAACAGGATTGGAGGAGAGCCACGCAGAGCCAAGAGTGCCACCTTCAAAGCTTACATCGGTACCATTGTAATGGAAATCATTCTCTTCATTGAGCTCTATATAGTTTCCTGTACGCATGGCAATATGCATTTCTATTTCTTCCCGTGCTCGGTCAACATTTTCAGGCATCCCTGTCACTTCAAAGACAGGTTCCTTATCTCTGCTCGGAGTTACTATGTAGGTGTGGGTCTGCTGCTGAATTCTTTTAATAGTTGCTCCTTTGGGTCCAACCACTAATCCTACCACACGATAAGGGACCCTGACTTGGACGGTGGTTTGACCGGGCAGATTAGGACTACATGATAATCCTCCCAGGGCAGGCCCATTTTTGTTTCGAGATGCACGAATCATGGAGAAGTGCTCTGCAGCTGAGAGGATCTCTCTTTTCGCCATGGCAACATCTTCTTTCCTTCCAGTGACAACAAAAATGGGCTCTTCACCACGAACAGGAGTCTTGATATACGTGTTTGTCTTGGCTCTCAGTGCTTTAATTTTACAACCTGTTAGAAAGAAAACATTTCATAAGAATCAACATCTACTTCAATGATATATATAAAGACAAATCACAGAACGCACCTTTTAAGCTAAATATCTGGTTATGGGTAAGTTTTAGAGTTTTTCACATAGCTAGGAAGTGGCGGAGCCAGAAGTAAACCTAGTTTGACTTAAAATCTGTGGTCTTTTTGCTAGTCCAAGAACCTCAATTTTCACAATTATCTGACAGAAGTTATTAAACTGACTTCCATCTAATTATCTTACCACTTTAACATTACTCTTTCCTCTGTAAAACTCAATTGATGACAAAAACACCGTGCTCATGGCTAGTAGGTCATCTCACTTCTGCTCCCACCAGTTAAATTCTAGGCCTGCTATGATTCAGTTTTGTTTATTCCCATGTTGTTTGTGGTAGGTGTACTCACGCTAGTAACTAAATTATCTAAATTACTGCATAAACTAGTGAAACATGAATGCAAAAAAGATGAGTATCTTAAAGAAAAAGCTGCTATTGAATTATGAATAGGTGAGACAGCTGTAAAGGGCTGGAATTAAAAAAAAGTAATATAGAATGATTTTGTAATCATTGTAAAGTCCTGCTCCATTTAAAAGAAACAGATACTGCAGATTGTATGGAATGTGGGTGCTGGGTGTGGTTTTATTCAAGGACTGCTCTGATTGACAGACACAATTTCAAATAAAAGGCCATGACCCCAAATCCTAAGTATATTTAAGTTAAAATAAAACATCTAAGACACATATGTATAACTTTACATAATTCTCCACTTTAACCAACTTTTTTTTTTTTTTTTTTGAGTAATCACAGATTACTAGTGCCAACTATGTGAAGATTAGAGGGCTTCAAACTGTAACTTAAAATGTCAAGTACACAACCAAGGAATAAAACTCTGGGGTTATACTTTTCAAAGACCCTAACTTGAGCTTGCCAGCATAGACGTGTTCTCATGAATATATCATACTATTCTTAGTTTGTCAAAATAAAGAAGCTAGGTGCTGTAATCCCAGCACTTTGGGAGGGTGAGGCAGGTGGATAACCTGAGGTCAGGAGTTCAAGACCAGGGTGACTAACATGGTGAACATGGTGAAACCCCGTCTTTACTAAATACACAAAAATTAGCTGGGCGTGGTGGTGCATGCCTGTAATCCCAGCTCCTTGAGAGGCTGAGGCAGAAGAATTGCTCGAACCTGGGGGACAGAGGTTGCAGTGAGCCGAGATTGTCCCACTGCACTCCAGCCTGGGCAACAAGAGTGAAACTCCATCTCAAAAAACAAACAAACAAACAAACAAACAAACAAACAAACAAACAAAAAAAGAAGCTAGGTGCTACTGAAGTGTCACAATCTGAGCATGTCTTTTTCTTAAATGCTCCCTTCCTTTTTTGTCCTCAATAAATTAATATTCCTATATCACTTTAGTCAGATGATGCTTTTTTTTTTTGAGACACAGTCTCGCTCTGTCACCCAGGCTGGAGTGCAGTGATGCATTCTCGGCTGACCGCAACCTCCACCTCCCGGGTTCCAGTGATTCTCCTGCCCCAGCCACCCAAGTAGCTGGGACTACAGGCATGCACAACCACACCTGGATAATTTTTTGTATTTTTAGTAGAGATGGGGTTTCACCACGTTGGTCAGGCTGGTCTTGAACTCCTGACCTAGTAATCTGCCTGCCTCGGCCTCCCAAAGTGCTGGATTACAGGCGGGAGCCACCGCACCTGGACGATGCTTTCTAATAAAGCACATGACCTGATCACTTTTTTGCACAAAGTGGAACTTGTTTGTTTGCCCTTCCAAAGCATTCCCAAGCCACTAGGTGTTGACTACACAGGTTGAGTTATCCCCTATCCAAAAACACATGGGACCAGGCATGTTTGAGATTTTGGAGTATTTGCATCATACCTGCCAGTTGGGCATCCCTACTCTGAAAATCTGAAATGCTCCAGTGAGTATTTTCTTTGAGCATTATGCTGGTGCTCAAAAAGCCTCAGATTTTGGAGCTCTAAAACAAAATCAGAGGCTTTTTGAGCATTTAGGATTTCAAATTTTCGGATTAGAAGTGTTCAGCCTGTATGTGCTTTTGTTCTACAACAGAAAATCAGTTAGAAGAACAGAGAGTACAATGAAACTTCCACATCTACGTATCATTTATACAGGCTTAATGTCCAGGAGATTCCCTCATTTAGTGCAGCAGGTGCAGTTTGGTGTGCAGAATTGAGATCACTTTCTATTGATGCTTAAGAAATTCTGAAAGGGGTGTATAAACACAGAACTGGTCATATTCTATACTCAGGGGAGTTACTATTTGGATATGTAAGTTCACAGTGGGCTACAACTTGACAAGGTGGCAAGAAGGCAGTCAGCCACAGTTACATTCCTAACAAGAGACAGACAATATTCTGCAGAAAAACACTGGGCAAATTGCATTAAGGACAAAGGGAGAATTAGTCTAAGGGTCTAGGGTTGGTCCCTTTCATCCCTTACTAATATTGACCATTAGAAAACTGAAAATAAATAAAAGAAAAAAAAGGAAAACAGAAATAAAAGAGAAAAAAGAAAACTATGTAAAAATCCCTTAATCAAATACTTTTGATACTATAAGTAACTGTCAGTCACACCCTTAGTAGAATATTTTCTGTTAAATACCTAACAGGTATATTATTAACTGAGGAAATATGCTTGAGGGTCCACAGAACACTATCTAGCCTATGGTTGGTATTAATAAATAGGTGTTTAATGTATGGTTCATTGGGTACAGAGAAGACAAATGGTTTGAGCATGGGCCACTCTTGAGACGGGGGAGAAAGACAGGCCTGGTCTACACCCAAAAGGGTCATGTGTTTATTAGGTTTTGCAGATCAGGGAAAAAAGTAAAAGGAAGACAGCAAAGCCAACCCTGGTTTTTTGTTGTTGTTGTTTTTTGAGATGGAGTCTCTGTCGCCCAGGTTGGAGTGCAGTGGCACCATATCGGCTCACTGCAACTTCCGTCTCCTGGGTTCAAGCAATTCTCCTGCCTCAGCCTCCCGAGTAGCTGGGATTACAGGTGCCCACCACCACACCCGGGTAATTTTTAAAATATATTCTTAGTAGAGACGGGTTTTCACCATGTTGGCCAGGCTGGTCTCAAACTCCTGAACTCAGGTGATCTGCCCGCGTTGGCCTCCCAAAGTGCTGGGATTACGGGCGTGAGCCATCGTGCCCGGCCGCCAACCCAGTTTAAGCCACTGCCAATAAAGACAGAGGAAACTATTTCTTCACTTCCCTAAATCTTTTGATTATAGTATCCTAAACTCAGATTAGGGATTATAGGGAAGCTCACCAATCATACCACTGTTTCTGTAGGAACACATATTCTGAGTTCCAAACAACTAACATGATTTCTCAACTACAAATACATTCTAATGTTGGGGACTACTCGAATAGATACTTTTTAAAAGGTGACACAAACTAAAGGAGAAAAACAATCTTGTTTTGTAATTTTGCAGGTGACGAAGGTATTAGCTTTTTTGAGTACTTTAAATTGAGTTTTTATTTGAAAACTCGAAGATATTTTTAAAAATAATAGAATTTATAATCTCAGAGTGAAATAAAATTCAGAAGCCGTATTATGATATATTAGCCTGTATTTTTTAAGTTGCTACATGGCACAAGTCACCAAAAACAAAGTAAAAAAACCTAAAATATTTATAACATTATTAGAAATGGCTAATTTCTCACTTTCTTACACACACACAAACACACACATACACGCATGCACACACACATCTCTCCCCTACAAATCAAAACAACAAAAACCCAATAAAAGGGTGAAAGAAACAGCTAACATCCAAGTAAATATACAAATGGCTCTGAAGATGGAAATTCCCATTTTCAAGGGAACTGACCTATTATTTTCTACCTATAAGATTGTCAAATAACAAAAACCTTACAACAATGCTAGTAAGAGTGGGGAAAAGAACTCTCATATTTAGCTGTGAGAGTATAAACTGCCCTCTAAGAGTTATCACAGTTATAAGCCCATATATTCTTACGCTTCTACAATCTTCTTGTACAATTGATCCTGTAGAAATACGTGCACAAGTGCAAAATAACTTCTGTATTTTATAATTATTGTTTGAATTAGCATGAGGCTGGTACAGCTATATAATGGAATGCTATACACTCATAAAAGTGGTTGACCTAGGGGGACAGGGAAGGAGGGAGGCAGTTTTCACTGTATATTCTTATTTATTTTTTTAAATAAATTTTGAGTCATACATACACATTACTTTTTCAAATAAATAAGTTAGAAAAGAAAAACAAATTAAATATACAGAAATGATACACTTTACTAGTCTTAGCATATTGATTAGACTTTTGGTTAGTGCTACTGATATTATTTTAAATTACAGTAGCCCCCCTCCCTTATCTGCAGTTTCACTTTCTATCATTTCAGCTCCTTTCAGTCAACCATAGTCCAAATGCAGGTGGGTACAGTACAGTATAAAAAGATATTTGAGAGTGAGTAAGACCACGTTCACCAACTTTTATTACAGTATATTGTTATAAGTCTTCTATTTTATTATTGTTAATCTCTTACTCTGTCTTGTTTATAAATCAAATGTTATCACAGGTATGTACATATAGGAAAAAACATAGTATGTATATATAGGGTTTGGTACTCTGCGGTTTCAAGCATCCCCTTAAGGTCTTGGGAAGGCATCCCTGTTGGATAAGGGGGGGACTACTGTACAAACAGCAGGGTAAATGATTTTGTAGCCTCAAAGTTGAACAAAGTTTTGAAACTTAAAAATGTGAGGACTACACTTCTTATAGCTACAGATAAAAATCCACATATGGCAAGTTGTATTCAAGGTAATCAATGGGCAGAAGTCTAGACTAGACTGTTTAGAGGTCAAGAACTAATTTTATCTTGATTTGGAAGTAAATTCCCTAAAAAAAGAGTCTCCAACTTAACCTCACTGGTGTAGGAACCCATTTTCCTTTCCTACATCACTGTTGCTGGGGCTATGTTTCACCTTAAAACCCTTTAGCTGCAGCTAGAACTCTGGTCCTCTCACTCCCTGATACAGCAAAGGATTCTGCCTTGCTTCTCCAGGGTAAATAAAGAGAGCTTTTCCTAGCCTTAGAAATTAAGACGGGGAGGTCCTCTGCTGCTGGGAAAGGGGTTGAAAGAAAAGAAATTAAAATGAAGGTAATCTTCAGTGTTTTTCAAACCATGGGTTGCAGTATCAATTCAGTAGGTGCAGTCAGCATTTAAAAAAAGAATTCAGTATGTTCCAAATGTTTCAGTGAAATATATAATGGGCTGCAATATAAAATGTTCTTTTTCCTGTCAGAAAAGTTTAAAACCACTAGACAACATCACCTTTAAGGCCACTTTCTAGTTCCATTAACACATGTGAAATGATGTACTTACAACTAAGAACCAGTACAGTGATAGTGAAAAGGAGGGAGTGTGGCATTATTGAGAAAACCTGGGTTTAAGATCTGACTTTACAGATGAAATTTCCATACAGTTGAAAATGGTAATACTATAGTTCTGCTCTATGGTCACCTAAAGTAGCTTGTGGAGGCCAGACAGCTCAGACATATTTGTAACACCAAATTTTTAAAAACCCATTATTTATTTTCTAGCCACCAGCAACATATCTTGGATACTCAGAGCAGGATTTTTCAAGTTTTGTTTTTGTTTTTAAACCATGGTTCATTTAGATGGTAGCAAAAAGACCACATGGCCTATCCATACCATTTGTTCCCACTTCCCAACAGAAAAAGCACCACGTGATAAAGAATTGAGTTAATATTTAGGTCACCAGTAGTGTACAATTAAGCAGAAAATGAAAGTCCATGGAGCTGTTCATCATTCACCACTAAATCCTTTAAAAAGCTATAGTAGACAGTATGATAGGCAGAATCCTAAGATGGCTCCTCAAGATTCCTGGGCCTAGTATGTACACATACTTTCAGTTAAACAAACACTAACCTAGGTGGCCCCTGTGAAGGGACTTTGCAAATATAATTACAATCCAAATCAGTTCACCTTAAAATAGTAAAATTATCCAGATTATCTGGGTGGGCCTGACCTAATCGTAAGTTTTTTAAAAGCAGAGGTTTTGGCTGATTGTGGTGGCTCATGCCTGTAATCCTAGCACTTTGGAGGCTGAGGCCAGAGGACTGCTTGAAGCCAGGAGTTAATGACAGGCTGAGCAACATAGCAGGACGCTGTTTCTACAAAAAAACAAACAAAAATAAAAACAAAAAAAAAAATTAGCCATGTATGGTGGTGTGTCCCTGGAGTCCTAGCTATATGGGAGGCTAATAAGGTGAAGAATTGCTTGTGTCCAGGAGGTCATGGCTGCAGTGGGTTATGATCACACCAATGCACTCCAGCCTGGGCAACAGAGTGAGACCCTGTCTCTTAAAAAAATTTTTTTTTCCCTAGCATGACTCAGAAGAGAAGTCAGAGAGATGTGCTCTGGCTAACCTGGAAGAAGAAAGCAAACAATGTATGTTGTAAATTGCCTACGGTGACCCCAAGGCAAGGAACTTCAGGTGTCTTCTAGGAGCTGTGAGCTAGAAGGAAAATGGAGGTAGAGGTCATCATCCTGCAACACCCACCTCCCACTCCCTACTCAAAATGAATTTTATCAAAAACCAGCAAGCTTGGGTGAGGACATGAGCCGCAGATAAGCACTGCAGTCCTGCCCAATACCTTGATTTGAACACAGTGAGACCCTGAACAGACACACCATGCCTAGACTTCTGACCTACAGAAATGGAGATAATAAATTTGTGTTGTTGTAAGCTGCTAAATTAGCAGTAACTGTTACAAAGTAATAAAAACTACTAGAGATTCTCAGAGCCCTTAAAAACTCCACAATCACTGCCCCAAGAGAGGAGAGACTAAAATGTTAGATATATTACATTCTTATTCAATACCCTACAAGACATTCTGGAAGTCTCTCAAGAATTATTGTAAGAAGTAGCTTTTGGCTGTGTGTGATGCCTCAAGCCTGTAATCTCAACGCTTTGGGGAGCTGAGGTGGGAGGATCACTTGAGTTCAGGAGTTTGAAACCAGCCTAGGCAACATGGCAAAACCCCATCTCTACAAAAAATATAAAAAACTATCTGGGCGTGGTGGTGCACACCTGTGGTCCTAGCTACTTGGGAGGCTGAGGTTGGGAGGATCACCTAAGCCTAGGATGTCAAGGCTGTAGAGATCCGAGATCGTGCCACTGCATTCAAGCCTGGGCAACAGAGTGAGACCCTGACCCAAAGAAAAGAAAAAAAAAATTAAGAAGCAGTTTTCAACATAAAGTACTGTATTAAGGTGTTACAGTAAATATGGAATTGCCAATAGTTCAATTAAAGTCCAAAAATATTTCTGTCCTTTAATTCCCTATTACCTGCTTTAGTTTCCTAATGCTGCCTTAACAAGTTACCACAGTGGCTTTAATGACATAAATTTATTGTTTTTACATATATTTGTTATTTTACAGTTTGGTGGGTCAGACATCTGATATGGGTCTCAACAGGGCTAAAATCAAGGTGTTTGCAAGGGCTATGTTCCTTGCAAGAAGCTTGAGGGATCCAGTTCCTTGCACATGCAGGTTGTTGGCAGAATTTGATTGCTTGCAGTGAAAGGACTGAGTGTCCTTGCTGGCTGTCAGCTGAGGGTCATTCCCAGCTTCTAGAGGCCACCTACATTCCCTGGCTTGTGACTCATCTTCAGAGCGAGCAATGGAGGCTGAGTCCTTCTCATGCTTCAAATCTTCTTTTTCAGATCTCAGACCCAACTGGGAAAGGTTTTCTGCTTTTAGGGTCTCATGTGATTATACCCAGATGATCATCCAGATGATCTCAAGCTCCCCAAAGCAAGGTCCATACCCTCAATCACGTCTGCATAAACACCTGCAACATCCCTTTTGCCAAATGAGGTGACATATTCAGAGTTCCTGGGGAATTCGGATATGGACTTGTTGGGTGGGTGGGATTACTCTGCCTATGACATTACCTTTCTCCTTTCCTTCAATTATTTTCCTTTTCTTCCAAGTACCTAGCTTTTAAATCCCAATTCAGGAACAGTAACCCAAAGGCCAGGGCAGCGAATAGACATAAGGTAGGGTCAGGAAAGGTTTGGGGAATCACGGGCATTGGAATAGGTGAAGGGATAAATCTAAAAATCAAGTAAGGGCTGGGTGTGGTGGCTCATGTCCGTAATCCCAACACTTTGGGAGGCAGAGGTGGGAGGATTGCTTGAGGCCAGAAGTTCGAGACCAGCCTGGGCAACATAGTGAGACCCCCTCTCTATAATAAACAAATAATATTAAAATAAAAATATCAAATAGGGAGAAAATATAGAAGCCAAGTGTTTACAATGACTTTTACTAGGAGATTATGTTTATGTTGGGAGATTAGTGGTTTGGTACGTGATACACAGTAAAAGTGGCTTCCACTTATCCTAGGCGTTCCCAGCAAAATCACTGCTTGGGTGAACTCTAAGAGCATTTTATCAATTGTGAGATAAAGTGCAGCCTAATACCTGAACTTACCCATTCACATGTTAAATTCCCTATAAAGATGCTAGTGCTACTTCCAGGTGGTATAAATGAACCAGCATCATTTCTGCTCTCAAGCTTAGTCTAGAGGGAAAAAAGTAAAGCAACACTGAATACAGTAACTGGTTTAAAGGTACCTACAAAGCAGTAGGTACATACAAAAGGAGATGACTTTAGTACTTACAGTAAATAAAAGAAAGCTTTAAAGGCATCTGAACTGAGGCTTAAAGAAAATGGTTTTGCCAGATGGGAAGGAGAGCAGAGGGAACTGCAAGTGCAAAAGCAGGGAATCAAGAGTACAGGATGGCACAGTCAGACAACTGGGTTCAGCAGTGTGAGAGCTTCATGTCACTGGAGGATAGAATGGCAGGGATAAAGCTGGATGGGGAGACAGAAGTCTCTGATGTCAGGCAAGGGAATTTCGACTTTATCGTGTAGTAGAAAAAACTGGAGATAGACAGTAACATAAACAGATATGAATGTTAAGACTAGGGGGTGCATAAAGGATGCAAAAGAGACAAGACGGGGGACTCACCACAAGGCCTATCACAATAATGAACAGAAAAATGCTGAGAACAAAGGACAGAATGCAAGGCTGGGGCTATGTATGACCACTGTTATGAACATCAAGTACTTGTGTTGTAGATTTTGCAAAAAGGAACTTGTTTTCTAGAAACTAAACGCATTATGTTTTCCATTCATTTCATACATTAGCTACAAATACAAGGTGACTAAAGAAAGCTCAAACCCTTACAAGCAAACATCACAACTGCATTATGTGTATATTTTCACTTTTGGCAGTCCTTGGGGTTTTTCTTCAAAAATTTCCCAAGAGGTTTTGTTTTGAAGGGTAAAGAGAGAGGGGAGTTAAACATCTTGAGTAGCTCTTCTTACCTTCAAGAAAAATAAAACTCTTTGGCCTGAAATTAAGTCCCCACCCCTTCTGCACATTAAGCAGCCATAACCTACCTTCTCCCAGACTTCATCCCCCAAACATGTCTTGTTCCTCTTCTATCTCTGCTCGGGTATTTCCTTACATAATCTGGAAAACCCTCCTAGTATTCCTTTTCCTCCCTGAGTTATCTGAATAACAAACATGGCCATTTGGAAAAGATAAAACTGTATGTGTGAAAGGCTCCACGAACTTAAGAATAATACAAACATAGGCACAACTCATTATTATAGCTATCATGTATGAATCCATTAAGGTCCAGTTCAAGGGAAACAATATAAGCAGCAAAAAACTGACTATCTGCAGGACTCGGAACCTGCTGTTTCAACGTTAGGGCAAACTATGATTAAAGACACTTCCTTCGTTTGTTTTTTGCAAAGATTAAATGAAATAATGTATTAAAAATGCTTACTACAATGCCTGTTATTAAGTGCTTAGCCCAAGTTGTCTTAAGTCCACACTACTTTCATCACACTATTTTCCCCTAAAAACACATCATTTTGGGAGGCTGAGACAGAAGAATCGCTCGAACCCGGGAGGCGGAGGCTGAGGTCAGCAGAGATCACACTACTGCACTCCAGCCTGGGCAACAAGAGCGAAACTCCGTCTCAAAAAAAAAAAACAAACAAAAACAAACAAACAAAAACCCTAAATCATCTCACGTTTCATGATATATAAGAATGAATGAAGGGGTTGTATTAATAATTTTATACAAAATAAGGTCCCTTTCCCCTTGGAATAGTCTAGACAGAATATTCAAAAGCTCCTTTCATTTTATAGAAACACATAAAATACTGTATTAAGGTGTTACAGTAAATATGGAATTGCCATTAGTTCTATTAATCAATTCTAGTATTCTATCTTCAGACTAATGAGTATCAGCTAAATCCCAGTAAGAATGTTTCATGTACACAACATTAATTCAACATTTTAAGTAATAATTTAAGAATGCAATGTATTCCTAAATGCATAATATAAAACTAATAGCTTTCCTTTCTAGGGTTCAAGTGGCCTCCTTGTAGCTATTTTAAGGCAAGAATACTGTTTGTCTGACTTTAGGGATTACTATGACAATACTTCAAACACCTTCATTTATGTGATTTTAGTTTCATTATCAGTATTCATATAAACATTTAATGCCTTCAATCAAGTAGCATCTACTGTACTTCAAACAAAAGTGCCAAACGACTTGAGGTTGACTGGGTCCTTACATAAAAAGCTGTTTGGCCAGTTGTGGTGACTTACGCCTGTAATCCCAGCACTTTGGGAGGCCGAGGTGGGTGGACTGCTTGAGCTCAGCTTCAGCTCAGACGTTCAAGACCAGCCTGGGCAACATAGTAAAACCCCGTCTCTACCAAAAATACAAAAAACTAGCCAGGCATGGTGGTGTGCACTTACCGTCCCAGCTACTGGGGATCACTTGAGCCTGGGAGGCGGAGGTTGCAATGAGCTGAGATTGCTCTACTGCACTCCAGCCTGGGCGACAGAGTGAGACCCTGTCTCAAAAAATAAATAAATAAATAAATAAATAAATAAAAATATGCTGGGAATAAAGGCAAGAGGGAAGAAAACCCCAATTAAAACAATATGGAAAGTACAATGATATAAACAATAAAATGGCAAGTTTATAAGAAAAAAATTTAGTTCAATAAAGTAAAAAGGAAGTATTCCACTTTGTTTTAGGTACTTTAACCCATATTAATAATGCAAAGATGACTAAGATTCAGTTCTACCTTCACTGACTTGTATTAACTTCAAGCACTAAAAGTATTTAGTGATACATGTTCATGTACAGATAGTGACCTATTTTCTTTTCTTATACTGTTGGTTGGTGACAGTAGTCAGATCTTCTACAATATCCTTGCTGATTTTTGTCTACTTGTTCTACCACTTACTGAGATAGGCACGTTGAAGTCTCAAACAATAATGGCTTGAGACCTTGGATAAGTTGTTTGTACCTCCATAGACTTGTTTATCCGTTCGGTGGAATTAAGAATGGATTAAATGAGATGACACATGTAGTTTTTGCACAGTGCCTGACACAAGTTTGTTGTTATTAAAAGACAAGTGAACTGATTTTTATACGGAGTTAAAAACATTTAAAGAAACTCCTAAAGATAAAACATATCATAAACTTTGCAAAATTGAGAAGATTTTGCAAAGTCAATCTAACTGGTAATATGAAATCTGGTTTACTTTTACCTAATTTTAGGGACTCTCTTTGGACAAAAATCAGAATATAAGAAATGTGACAGACCACCTAGTTAAATCTCATTTTAGACATGAGGAAAACCGAAGCCTAAAATTGTCCAGTTATAAACTAGTGACCCCTAAACCAATGTTCTCTCAAGCTGCCTTATTTTCCTAAATCCCAATAAGAATATTTCTAGTGTATTTTTAGGAGTGGAGAAGAATTCCCTGCATGTACAAGGTATTTTAAAAAACAGAAGTTAAATTAAATCTAAAACCCCTCTTTTTTCACTTATTTTAGACAAGACAATAAAAAATATTTAATGAAAAGGTTTATTATTTGGCCTTTCAGTAAACCTGAAAGAAAAAACCAGAAGAGGGTGTAAATTAGAGATGAAAGGCAGAAGTTTTCCTAACTGGGGAGCTTGAAATTATGTTCATGCTCTTTAGAGAATGTTAACAGAAACCTTAGAATTATCTGTCTGGGTACCATACAATGGAATTAGATTCATTTGTAAATGATTCTCTTCCAGACTTGCTTAGTTCTTTGCCAGGAAATACATTTCCAAAGCTCTGATTTTAAATAAATTTTAAGACATATTATAAATTTAAAAAATATAACACATAATTTATTGGTATAGCCTACGAAAAACTTACTAAAATGACATTTTTTGGCTTTAACTAGCATTTGTTCAGAGTATAAAAGAAATTTAGCAGTAAAAATTTACCTTATCTGATATATAATTTATCATCTCTGTACTTTCAATTGTACTGTCAATTTCTACTAATGCTATCTTCTCAGACTTGATCCTTACAACAAATGAGGGAAAGGGGAGAGAGAAACCTGGAAGAACAAGTAGATGAAGTAGGTTTTTTCCAGAAGAGAAAACAGGCTCAGAGAGGTTAAGTGATTTATCCAAGGTCACAGGCAGCAAGTGCAAAACACAAGGTTTCTAACTCCAAGTCCAATGTCCTTTCCTGCATTATACTAAATGGCACTGGTAGAAAGGCAGAAGAGAAGGCAAAGGGAAAGGGAGGCACAGAGAAGGGAAATAATAATAAAAAGGTCAGCTCCAAATGCAAATATATACTTTTACATTGGTAACCATTTTGGGAGATCTTTTCTAGTTGTTTGAAGCCACTCCCTCCCCACTTCCCCTTCAATCATGTTAAGACCAAATTACTTATGCTTACCTTCAACTACATCTGCAGTTTTCATTAAAGGATTTTCTTTTATTATTTTAAGGCTTAGTCTTATTATTCCATGATAGACTTTACTTGTGACCAAACCAGGCTTCTCTGCATGCAATGAGGAATTGTAGTCCGTACTTACCGGACAAGGGCAACAAACACTTGAAGTGTCCTTACATCTCAAACACTGGCATGGAAGAGGTCCTATAGTTAGTGTAACTTAAAATTCTCAAAGTCAGTTATAGAATAAAGACTTGAACTACTCAAACAGTATTAGACTATGCATACATTCAATTTAGTATATCTGGGTTTGGTAATCCTAACATTAGAAAATTATTTTCAAGGCTTAAATATCAGATTTAATCTTTGTAAGTCTCTATATAGTAACTAATGGTAGCATGGGGAAAATGTTAAAAGTAAATCCACAAATTATGGTATATAAGCTACTTGGAAAGCATTAAGAATGCAGTTTAATAAAAAAGGTATCACTTAAGGATCACCTGAATATCAATGGAGATTTAAACATAATTATCCATGATCTACTTGGAGCTTCTTAAAAAGCTTTTTTATTTTTAAGTGCAAATACACTCCTTTAGTATCTTATGAACATTATCTACTTTTTCTTCTTGAGTTTGGTTACAAATTCTACATGGCAGGAATGACACTGTTTAGAATTCTATAACAATCCTATAAATTATAAAATAGTACTGTGGTAGTCATCATGGCTCTCCTTGTGGGCACATACTTGTCATATACTTTCTCAACCATTTGAAGTTAGGTGTGGCCAGATGATTTGCTTTAATGAAATATGAGCAGATGTGATAAGCATTACTTCCGGATCTAACATTTTAAGACCAGTATGTGCTATGCTGTAGTCTTTCATCTTCTGGCACAACAGAAGATCAGTAACACTGGAGATGGTGGCTGCTGTTGGCCTGTGTCCCTGAATGACTAAAATGAGCAGAGCCCCTATGAACAAGAAATAAACCATAGTTGTTTTAACACTGAGGTGTCAGAGTTCTTTGTTAACCACAGCATAACAAGCCCATCTTGACAGAAGTGCCAAGTATCTAAAAGGCATTCAGATATCCGTTGGTTCTAGTTCTATTACATTGGAAGAATATAATGAGTCAAACTATCTGCTAAAGCCAAAAAAGGTGGACATGATTAAATGGTGGTTCCAAATTAATATCAGATTCACCTTAACAAAAGTAATGTGCTTAGTTTAGCACTTACAGTTTCATATATGTCGATTTCTTTATCTTCCAGAGTCTCTACAGGAATTGTAGATACGATTATGCCCAGGTGCAAAAGAGGAATCTGAAGCCTAGGGAGTTCAAGTGACTTGTTCAAGATTACACAGTGAGTTATTGGCACAGGAATATCTATTTCTGATTTGGTTCTTTCCAATATACCACAGCTGAACAGAGACTGTCACAGGCAGTTTGGTGTAGCTACGATAGGTATTTTTACGTATTGTATAAGCTACGATATTAAAATACACATACTAAAACATTTTTATGTTTAAGGCAAAAGTATTCAAAACCAAATCAGCAATATATTAAGCATTCCCTTATAACTAAATGCTACCTTTCCTTAAAAACTTACGCTGTAAAGAACCACCTAGAATTCCAACCTATAAACATTGTTTGAAAATTTTCTAGATAGAAATCTCTAACAGACTAACACAAATACTTGGTTCCCTGGATCATTTTCAGGTTGTTGGTAACCAAGGGGTACAAAATACACCCTTGAATTACCACTTCATTTCCCATTTCCTCCCTAGTGAATCAGAATAGTTCATTAGCTGAATAAGGCAGGAAGAAAGGCAGTAGATTCCCCACCCATTTGCAAAAACAATTACAGTAACTGAACCCTTCTCAAGGGTCCCAGAACTAATACAAACCATTATTAACGAAATTTAAATTTTAAAGCCTAGAAAAATTGTAATATTTAATTTTTAAAGCTAGTGTCTATATATATACGCAAATTAACTTTCTGTACTACAAATGACAGTAAATTTTTAGCTAGACACATTAGAACTATATTACAATTAAAACTGTGCCTTGTGGGTAGTACAGACACCAAAATTTTATCAAGTAAACTAATTTGGATAGTGGTATTTTAAATTATGCATATTAGAAATTCAGTATCCTGCGATTAGGGCACAAGTTAATCCAAAATACTAACCTTCCAGAGCAGAATGCTTCAATACTGAAGCGGCAATGTAGAGTACAAATAATTTTATTTCTGATGTCAAACTATGCTAAATCCAATCTCAACTATTTGAGCAAGTTAGCGCTCAGAACCTCTGTTTCTACCTCTCTAAACGGCAGTAACCACCTAGCAGGGTTAAACGGCACTGGTGAAGCACCTAACATAGTACTAAGCTAAGAGAAGTCCAACAATGCACCCTCATCCCCATAAAAGAAAAAGACACTGTGCTGTAGCATCATTCTGAAACTATTTATTCTCATGAAATATGTATTTCTCCTTGAAGAGAAAATTTATGTACAGCAAGACCAAGCTTTCTCTTTTTCTCCTGGTCACAGACGTATAAACCCTATTTCAGTTGTGTTAGAGCTTGAAGGGTGGTTCCACCCTAAGAAATTGGGAAGACAAATTGAAACAGTGTAAAGTATTAATTGTTAATAAAGAATTTTGTTTTATAATGTGTAATATATTAAGCACACTTACTATTCATACATAAATATCCAGATATTGGGAGTATGCACATTTTTTTTGGACAGGGTGTACAATAAAAAGAAGCTAGAGACGACTTTTCTAGACTACGTGGCTAGAGAACACACATAGACCATTAATTAAGGTCTAATGAAAGATACACATTTATCCTAATAGCAATATAAAATCTTGGGTTACAAGTCTCTAAACAACTGAATTTATGACATTTAGTATTAATTTATAATGTATTAAGAATGGGTATACAGTTCTATTTTAATTCACTTTTTAGTCTAAATGGATATAAATGACTGTACAAATTGGAACAAAACCTGCTGACTAAAATTAGACCTGTTAATCACTGTTAATATGTCTTGCAGGTACTATACTTAAAAACAGAGACGTTCTAAGTTTATAAAATTAGGTCTTAAAATCTGTTGTCAGGTTTATTTTTGATGTCCATATTCTAAAACTTCTTTGATTATATCAACAAGCCTCTTCAGTTCCTGGCTTTATTTTATAGTATTGTTGTTTCACAATAGATGCAATGCTTTAAAAAACAAGGCCAATTTAACATTTACAAATGACCATATGCTACTGGGGAGTATAAATTCGAGGTCAAACACTCTGCCAACTTTCATCAGTATCAAAAGCGGTAGTTTGTGTTTTAGAAAAACACTGGAACTCAGAGGCCATCTACATGAGTTGCTAGTCTATGTGACTCAGAATTCCATTTGTCCTGCTCTTTGCTTCAGAGCTGAAGTCATAAATGTCTCCATCTGTGACATAATTATTTCCAAAATCAATTAAGAGATGTCAAATAGAAAATTATGGCTTCAGGTAATACATAAAATGGCAGAAATGGATAATTTAATCTTAAGGATGAAAGTTTAGCTCCTTCAAAGCAAACAAGAAAATGAAATGATTTGCCCTGTTTTACTCACTTAGGGCAGATTCTCTCCCGTGGGGAAATATAATACTGTAAAAGAATGTGAACATTAGAAGTCACTTCGTTCTCCATACGAGTGAGCAAACACTTTACAGGTTTATTACTATGCTGCTGGGACATGGGGGTGGCAAAGGGGTCAATGATCCACAAGTTGTATGGTTCAAAACAGCAAAAGGACCAGATTTTCTGCTTTTAAGATAGAGGATGATGACATACTTTTAACAGTATTGTCAACTCTGGGAAAATACAAGGTTTAAATGGAAGAGCCAGCAATTTGTCTCCATGATCTAAGACATAATTAAATTCGACATTTCCTTATTAACCAAATAAACACAGCCCTCAAAAGAAAAGCTAAGGCTTTATCTCATTTCCTATCATGTAATAGCTGGTACAAAATAAAAACTTGGAATTCACTTTACTTTTAAAAAACTGATTTCTATAAAGATTAACAACATACACAAGTAAGGGCCATTTAGCAGTGCTTTAAGGGGTGTCTACTATAATGAAGGACTAAAGTTTGTATTAAACTAAATCTATAAAATACGTTATCTTGTCCTTCAGTAAAACTGGCACGTAAATGTTTTCTTCCTTTGTTACCCTAGACTGTTACCATAAGCACACGGAAGCAACTTGTCCTGAGAAGTGGCATCTTCATATGGCATTCAGGCTTCTTCACATTCTGGTGTGAACGCCTGCCTTCCCCCTTTTCCACCACTCCCCTTTACAGACCTCAAGTATCAAAACAACACTACTTGGCAATTATACCTAGGTTAGTCCTCCACACCCCTCCTCACATTGTTCCTCCACAGTTTTTCAATCTCCATTTGTTAGACTCCTTCCTACCCATTTTCCAAGGCCCTCTCCATAGATGTTCTCTTACCTGAGACTTTGTCACACTAAATACACTATAGTTAGTGCCATTCTACTGTTTATTAGACTGTTATCTTCTTAAGGGCAGAAAGTCTGAATTAACTTCACATTCTCAACTCAATACCACAAACTCAAAACCTGGCAAAATACAAGCTTGGTACATAGCGATTCCTCAGTGTTCTTACATGAATGGTCAACTCATTCTGATCCAAATTGAGATGTTGTAATTTTATCCCATGTAAATAAAAGTTTTCTCCTGGATTATTACTCTAAGTATCGCCAAAACCAAACAATCCAGGTATTTGAAACTCATTAACCAGAAGAACGACAAGCATAAGCTATCTTTCAATTGAAAGGTCCAGCTTTGAACAGTGACTGTAAGTGCCAATCATCAGGCAGTCTGAACTAAGCTATCTCCTTTATCCAGATTTCAGATGAGTTTTTATTAAAATCCTACACATAGGAAAGAAATAAGCCAAGTCTGATATGTGAAACCACCATTTCGACAGAGCTCTTATTTATGTGTACTTTAGACCACTTGGGAAAGATGAGATCATTTAAGCGGCAGCGCCATCATCTCTCTTTATTTGACCCCAACAATGCTCTCAACCTAACAGTAAAGAGGCATGCATCAACCAGGCTAAACCACATTGTCATGCGGTGGCAGCAGGTAACATCTGCCCCTTTCATAAAGGGGAAATGCTACCATAAAGAACTTAGGACCTTCCCTAAAAATGTCGGATACAGAGGTACCCCAGGCATCCCCTTCCCCCACCTTCACAAATCTACTCCTGGAATCTGAGACATAGGTCCTTTGTCTGAACAATGTGGGAGGAGTCTGTCTGCAGTACTGGTGTGCTAGCAAGTGAAGAGGAGAATTAACTGAAAACTGTATAAACCGATGAAGTTTCTTAATTACCTTAGTGTCCATTTTTTCTTCATCCCGCACACCGAACAGTTTTAAAAGACAGCCAGTGTGTCAGTGTGTCTTTCCGAGAGTTGAAACGTATCGAGAGAAATACAGTTAAGATAGGCGGCAGTGAGTTGGGCTGCTTTTCCAAAGCTAAGTTTCTCAACAGCGGAGGGGCAGGGGATGGCGGTGATACCGACCATTTGAACACCCCTTCCCTCCCCAGTGAGCTCTGTCTACAGGCCTCCATTTCTGTTCTTTTCTCCATCTGAGCAAGTTCTTGTAAGGAAGGCTGAACGCTTTTAGAAGACACTCGGCGGCGCAAACTTGCAATCTCGAAGCTTTCCGTACCCAACAGCGAACCCACAACTCCTCGAGCCCGACCTTTTACCACCTCACTGAGGTTTCTGGTGCCACGCCAGCCTGGTGTTCCACGAATACAGCCCAAGTAACGTGAACACCACCGGACTGGGTCGCCCGAGAAACTTCACACTTTTTACCAGGCAAGACGGGCGGAAAAGCGTGGGTTTTCGCAAGGTGACCCATCTTCACATCTGGTCGACCCTCGGCTCCTCCCAGACCCCTTCGCGGTGGACTTGGGGGCCTCGCCGGGTTCGCCTTTTCCGTCCCACGCTCCTTTCTCTCGTCTCCCCACCCACGCCCGGGGCCATGCCCAGCTGGACCTCCCCACCCCTGCACTCACCCTGGCGGCCGACGATCTCGGCGACGTGCTCGGAGCTGGGCACCGGGACGCACTCGGTGGTGTTCACGCTCTTTCTCCGGAGCAGGGCCGCCTGCTCCCCGTTCAGGGCGGCCGCCGCCGCCCCACAGCCGCCGGGGCCGTAGGCGTGGGACAGCATCGCCGCCATCATGCCCTGGGCATCGTCCCCTCCGTACAGCACCCCCGCCGCCGCCGCCGCGGCCGCCGCCTCCCGGGCATCGAAGCTGGCGGCTGGCAGCAGCACAGACCCCAGGGACCCGCCTGGGATCTGCTGGGTCTGAGAGGCGGTGGCCGCGGGCGGCGACAGCAGCAGCAGCGACGACCGGTCCTCCTCCTCTGCTTCCTCCAGCTCCTCCTCCTCCAGCAGGTCTCCGTCCAGCTCCGCTTCCTCCCCCTCCTCCTCGTCCTCTTCCAGCTCCAGCTCGGCCGCCTCCGGGGCCCCGGGCCGGCCGGGCGGAGCCCGCTCCTCTGGAGACAGCCCCGCCGCCCGCCGGGCCTGGCCCTGCGCCGCCGCTGCCGGGGCCCGAAGCGCCGGGGCGCCGGGCTCCGCCGGGCTGGGGTCGTCGAGGCCTAGCGCGGCCAAGCGCTCCCTCAGCAGGAGCCCGTCCCCCTCGAGCTCCGGGCCGCCCGAGGGCGGCGGCAGAGGCGGCGGTGGCGGCGGCGGCGGCGGGGGCGGCTGCGGCAGGGGGGCCGGGGCCGCCGCCAGGGCCAGGGCCGCGGAGCTGCCGCTGGGCATCGCGGCGGCGCGCTGTCAATGGCGGCGGCGGCGGCCGGGTCAGGCGCGGCAGGCGGCGAGCCCCATGGCGGACAGGGCCAGGGCCCTGCTCAGCTCGCAAACACCTTTCCTCTGGGGAGGCGGCGGGGCTGGGGACCCGGGCCGAGGAGCGCCAGGGCCGCCCGGAGACCGGAGAGGGCGGGGTGGAGGGGCAGGGGAAGGAGGCAGAGGTAGGTAACTAGGTGGGTGGGTGGGGACGGCGGCGGGGCGGGCTGGTGGAGGTGGCAGCAGCTCCCCTCTCAGGGTTTCTTTTGTTTCATGGCCTTAACCAGCCCCCGGCGCGCGCGGCGGCGGCGGCTACGCCCCACGCCGCTCTCCGAATGAAGCCGGCGCGCTCTGATTGGGTGCTTTTAATCTCTGGGAGCCCGCCTTCTCCTCCCGCAGCCTTCCAACTCCTTTCCCCAGCCCCACCCCCCACCCTCCTTCGGGCCCCGCCCCTCCCCTCCCCAGAGCTCTCTGATTGGGTGACCGGGACCAGCCAGTTCCCGAAGCCTACTCCTTCCGTCCTCTCCCCGCCCACCTCCCTCTCATTCCTCCCGGCAAGCGCGGAGAGGGACTGTGATTGTTCACTTTACACGTCACTCTTTGTGACGTCCCCGGCGGGGGCGGGAAAAAGGAGGCGGACGAAGGCGCTGCTGCAGAGGCTGAAACTAAGGGCCAAGCGGGGTTTTGGCGCAGGCGCGTGCCGTAGAAGCGCACACCTGGATTTGTTTCCCCTCAACCCTTCATCCCTGTAGCCCATGTGGCTGAGTTCTTTTAGGGAAGGCACTGTGTGAGCGGCCTGGAGCAGAGCTGCAGGCATACGTTCGAGAGCATTGTTTCCTCGGGTTGAGGAAGAGATCGCCCCCTTCAGAGGAAGGGCCTTAAGAAGAGTCACGGAAGGAGGGGCCACGCAGTATTCTCCTATCCCCTCGCGGGGGCGGTTTCCTGAGCCGCGTGGCTCCCGGGCCTTCCCTCTCGGACTCGGGAATGCTCCTCCCTCGGGGCCGGGCCCTCCCACGCCCCGCTGGCCCGGCTTCTCTGCCGGCAGGATGGTTACATCAGCAGCCTGGAGGTGCTGAAGTTTAGCTCTTCGGGGTTTTTTTTTTTTTTTTAAACGGAGTCTAGCTGTGTCGCCCAGGCTGGAGTGCAGTGCTGCGATCTTGGCTCACTGCAACCTCCGCCTCCCGGGCTCAAGAGCTTCCCCTTGCAGTGGCTCACGCCTGTAATGCCAGCACTTTGAGAGGCTGAGGCGGGCGGATCACGAGGTCAGGTCAGGAGTTCGAGACCAGCCTGATCAACATGGTGAAATCCCGTCTCTACTAAAAATACAGAAATTAGCCGGGCGTGGTGGCGCACGCCAGTAATCCCAACTACTCGGGAGGCGGAGGCAGGAGAATCGCTTGAACCCGGGAGGTGGAGGTTGCAGTGAGCCAAGATCATGCCACTGCACTCCAGCCTGGGCGACAGAGCGAAACTGCGTCTTAAAAAAAAAAAAAAAAAAAAAAAAAAGAGTTTCTCCTGCCTCAGCCTCCCGAGTAGCTGGGATTACAGGCATCCACCACCACACCATGCTAATTTTTGTATTTTTTAGTAGAGATGGGGTTTCACCATGTTGGCCAGGCTGGTCTTGAACTCCTGACCTCACGTGATCCACTCGCCTCGGCCTCCCAAAGTGCTGGGATTACAGGCGTGAGCCATGGCACCTGGCCTCTCCTTTCACTCTTAGCTAAGCTAACGTCAATACAAGTTGTCCTTCAGAGCTCAGCTTAAACATCACTTCCTCTAGGGTGTCTTCCCTAACCTATTAGGTAAGGTAGATGTCCTGCAATTGGCTCTTATGGTGTCCTCTATGTCCCTAGCAACACTTTGCATTCTTTGTTCTGGAATTGTCTCTCTTCTTCTCTTCTTTATAAAGCCAGCTTTACCATAGCACTTGGTACCTAGGAGGGGCCAGTATGTCCTTGCTGACTGACCAACTAAATGGATATTATTTCAAATAAACTCAGTTCAACAGCTAATCTGAACCTTTGGCCGTTTTTGAAATATGCATTGTACTATCCCATCTTTGTGCCTTTGCTAGTGTTGTTTTTCTGCTCAGATTGCCCTGACCTTCTATCCCACCTTCCCCATCTCCACACATTTTTAATCCTCAGCTTACATTTGACTTCTTCCAACCTACATTCCTAGTCAATAGAATCAGGGCTAGTCCTTCCCTTCCTCTCCCCAGGAAAATACATATGAAGGCAACATTTCCCGTATATTTCTGTATGCTTAAACGACCCCTTAAAGTCTACCCATGGATCTCTTGGGGTTCTCTAGGCCTATGAAACAGACTGGCTAGATGTTCACTAAATCTTTTTCCTCCTCTTCCTGAGCACACAGCTAGACTACATTTCCTGGCCTCCACTGTGGTTGGGAAGACTGAGTTTTAGCCAAGTGTACAGAATTTCCTTCAAGAGTCCCTCATATTATCATCCTTGTTCCTCCTCTATCTGTGGATGTAAATGAGTATGATGAACTTGGAAGCCACATGTTAAAGATGACAGAGCTGCAAGATAAAAGGAGCTTGAGTCACCACATGGAGCAGAGGTGCCCTCCAATCAGATGTACCTGTTTCATACTTTATATGAGTGGAAAAAAAAAGATTTTTAAGGAGTTTGAAATATATTTTTGTATACATTGGTTATAGCAGTTAGCCTATCTTTTTTTTTTTTTTTAATTTTATAAATTTTTGCTAAGGGAGGTGCAGGGCCACACCAAGGCCCAGCCATCCCAGTTAGCCTGTCTTAACTAACATAAAACACCAAGTTAAAAACCCCTGGTTTGTAAGAAGATAGTAAAAAGATTAGTGGTTGCCAGGGGTTGGAGGAAGGGAGGAATAGATAGGTGGAGTTTAGAGAATTTTTAGGGCAGTGAAACTACCATTTTTAATACTATAATGGTAGATACACATCTTTATACATTTGTCAAAACCCATAAAGTGTACAGAACCAAGACTGAATCCTAATGTAGACTATGGACTTTGGGTGGTAATGATGAGTCAATGTAGGTTTGTAGGTTCATGAATTCTAACAAATGTTCCACTGTGGTACTGGATGTTGATAATGGGGTGGCTGTGTGTCTGTGTGGAGAGGGGGTACATAGGAACTCTCTGTACTTTCTGCTTAATTTTGCTGTGAACTAAAACTGCTTTAGAAAATGAAATCTACTGAAAACAAAAACAAAAACAACACAACAAAACCCTGGTTTACACATTTATAATTAATTTTTTTTTTTTGTAGAGATGGGGGTCTCACTATGTTGCCCAGACTAGTCTCAAACTCGTGGGGTCAAGTGATGCTCCCACCTTGGCCTCCCAAAGTGCTGGGATTAGAGACACGAGCCACCATACCTGGCCAACACATTTAAAATACATAGTTTAAGCTACTTATATGCTCTAATCACAAACTGCCCAAGACTATTTCACTTTATAGCACAGAGCCTGATAATAAATATTTATTTACATGAGAATCAATCTACCCAGATAACACAGCAGCTCTAAATGTGTATGCTCCAACAATAAGGCTTCAAAATATATGGAAAAAAGGCCAGGTGCGGTGGCTCATGTCTGTAATCCCAGCACTTTGGTAGGCCAAGGTGGGTGGAGCACCTGAGTTTGGGAGTTCAAAAGCAGCCTGGCCAACATGGAGAAACCACGTCTCTACTAAAAATACAAAAATTAGCCAGGCTGATGGTGCATGCCTGTAGTCCCAGCTACTCAGGAGGCTGAGGCAGGGGAAATCACTTGAACCCTGGAGGCAGAGGTTTCAGTGAGCCAAGAACGTGCCACTGTACTCCAGCCTGGGTGTGTCTAAAAAATTGAAAACAAAAACAAAAACATGGAAAACAAACGAAACCAAACAATGTGAAAACAATAAAGCTGAAAGGAGAACTACAAATCCACAATTATAGTTGGGGACGGAGGCTTCAGTGAGCCGAGATTGCGCCACTCTAGACTAGGTGACAGAGCGAGACCCCATCTCAAAAAAAAAAAAAAAAAAAAGAAAGAGAAAAAACCCAGAAAACTTGTGGGACACAGCAGCTAAAGCACACCTGAGAAATTTATGGCACTAAAATATATTAGAGAAAAAGGAAAGGGTTCAAATCAATAACCTAAATCCCCACCTGAAGAAACTAGAAAAAGAACAAAATAAACCCAAACAAGCAGAAAAAAAGAAACTAATAAAGAGCAGAAATCAATAAAATTGAAAATATGGAAATAGTAGAGAAGCTCCATGTAACATATGGATCCTTAAAAACATCAATAAAATTGCTAAACATTTAGCAAAACTGAGAAAAATAAGAAAGAAGACACAAATTATCAACATTGGCAATGAAATGGGATCCCACTATAGATCCTGAAGCCATTAAAAGCATAAAAGGAGACTACCACAAACAACTTTATGTTCATAAATTCAACAACTTGGAAGAAATGGACCAACGTTTTGAAAACTGTATAGTACCAAAATTCAACCAAGATTAAACAACCTAAATATTCCTATAATGATAAGGAAATTAAACTCATAACTGAAAAGCTTCCAAAAAAGAAATCTAGAGTTCTACTAAAGATAAAGAAGACATTAAAAAGTGCCTGTACTCTCACCACTCTGCGATAGTTTCAGATAACATGATTCCTGATGATCTAATGGTCAGGAAAAAAGAAAAATGAAAAAAGGCTGGAAGGCTGGGTGCCAGTGGCTCATGCCTGTAATCCCAGCACTTGGGGAGGCCGAAGTGGGTGGATCACCTGAGGTCAGGAGTTTGAGACCAGCCTGACCAATATGGTGAAGCCCTGTCTCTACTAAAAACACAAAAATTAGCTGGACATGGTGGCGCACGCCTGCGGTCCCAGCTACTCAGGAGGCTGAGACAGGAGAATTGCTTGAACCCAGGAGGTGGAGTTTGCAGTGAGCCGAGATCACGCCACTGCACTCCAGCCTGGGCCACAGAGCAAGACTCTTGTCTCAAAAAAAAAAAAAAAAAAAAAGGGAAAAAGAAAGAAAGATAGGAAAAAAAAGGAGTTAATGTGAAATGATCGTTTTCTTAACTTCTAAGATTCATTGATGTAGAACTGAACTTCTCTACCACTGTATTCTAACACTGACAAAAATGTCGATTTGCCGTTATAACCTAACCTATGGAATACATCTTCCAGAGACCGTGGGGGACATGCACTAAAGGGGAGTTGGCTGCTTTTTAGCTTAAAAATCACTTATCCTGTTAGTGCCTCATTTTCTTCACAGATAAAACATGAATTCATTTATTTATCTAACAGATAATTACATAGCCTCTACTATGTCCCAGGCACTGTTCTAAGTATCTGGAACACATTCGTGAACAACAACAAAAAAGATCCCTTCTTCTGCGGAACCTACACATTCTATAAGGGGGGTGGGGCACAAAAGTTAAACAACAATATATAACAAAATAAATTGTACAGCATGTTAGAAGGTGATAATGCTATATGAAAAACAAAGGCCCGGAGCAGTGGCTCATACCTGTAATACCAGTCATATAGGCTGAGGCAGGCAATCACTTGAGGTCAGGAGTTTGAGACCAGCCTGGCCAACATAGTGAAACCCTGTCTCTACTAAAAATACAAAAATTAGCTGGGTGTGGTGGCATGTGCCTGTGGTCCAGTTACTCAGGAGGCTGAGGCAGGAGAATCACTTAAACCTGGGAAGGAGAGGTTGCAGTGAGCTGAGATTGTGCCACTGCACTCCAACCTGACTGGGCAACAGAGCGAGACTCCATCTTAAAATAAATATATATACATATATATACACACACACACACACATCTGTATATATATAAACAAGAGTGCAATATGGTAAGGAGGATATCAACTACAGGGGTCTTGGGCAGGATCCTGACCCACGATGGTGGGTCAGGGTAGGCCTGATTGAGAGGGTCATGTCTGAGCAAAGATTTGCAGGTTAAGGAGTTAGCCAAGGGGGTATTTGGGGAAAAAGTGTTCCAGGAAGAGCCACACATCTAGAGTGAAGGCTAAATTAGGAGTGGAGCATGCAGAACTTTTAGGCCATTTAAAGGACTTCATTAGTTGTGCCTGGTGGTGCACACCTATAGTTGGAGCTATGGGAGAGGCTGAGGTGGAGGAATTGCTTGAGCCCAGCACTGCAGTGAGCTGAGGTGGTGCTACTGCACTCCAGCTACTGCACTCACAGAGTGAGACCCTGTCTCTGTTAGAAAAAAAGTAAAAAATTAAAGGATTTCAGCTTTACTCTGTGGGAAATGAGAAGGCATTGCTGAGTTTTAAGCAAGGAATTGGTACCAAAAAGGAAAAAAAAGTGATACTTATATATAAACATGTTGAGAATTGAGTGTAGGTGACACAAAGAGGAGCAGAGTGACAAGAAACAGTGGGATTTGGGACACACTTTTGAAGACAGTGCCAGCAAACTCCAAGGTTTTTGGCCTGTGCAAGCAGAAGATGCTGTTGCTCTTAATGGGGAGGGCTGCAGGTAGAGTGAGTCTGGGGTAAATGTTTCTAGGGTTTCAAGGGTTTCATGACAGTCGGTGGCTTCTGTTGTAGCTTGAATCTAAAGGTCACTTCTCTGATTTGGTGTTTCTCACCATCTCTCCTGCCAATCCTCCTCTTTTTCTTTGCAACCCTCTAAGTCTTAGCTTTAGAGGTGGAAGGTCAACCTAATTCTCTAGGCAGGCATCGGCTGGTTCCCTTTACCTGGAGAGCCTAAATGTAAATCTCTCTGCTAAAACCTCTCCCTCAGGGCACTGGTTCTTAGGGGAGGTGGTGACTTATTTATTTTGGGTCAGGTGTAGGACTTGTTGAGTTTACAGTGGATAGAATGAATTTTAAAATATGTCAACGGTCCACTAGGACCCGAGTTGAAACTATTAACTTATTTTATTCAGGTCTTTGTGTAATTGTGATAGAGACATCGATCCCTCTGGTCAGGGTTGCACTAAAGTCGTTGCACAGCAAAACTTCCCAAAGGCTACATTTTTATGTTTCATTTTCAGACTGTTGGTGTCACAGGAGCAATTAAAATTTGTGAATAATGTTTTTTCCCCCTAGATGAATAATGTGGATGGCCTGCAGTCTGCTCATATTCCTGCCAAGGGATTTAACAGGCTATTGTGTTAGTAACAACGTGGATGCAAATTGTAAACATTTATCATCTCCTAAGTTTCATGCAATTTTCAAAGCCTTGCTAGTTAAAACAGGCACTCTAACCTCCAATATAAAACAATCTTTAGATCATTTTCCATATTCCCCAAAAATATTTTGTTTTCCTATAACTTCTATTTATTATATAAAGTAACATTGTAAAATCTGGTAGAAAGTAAATAGTAATGTTTAATAAGTTTAAGGTCCTCTAAAATTGATTTTGCGTCTCTTTAGATGCTATGAACTACTATTAAGGTACATCAATAAAACATTCCATATAGTGGTATTTGGCAGTAAATTCTCTATGCATGTTTATTAGCAGTTTATTAGGAGGTAAACTAAATATTTGCTAGTGTAAATTTCCCAATAATTTATTTATACTCTCAGCATTTTACAACTGTTATGATCTTGACTCTTGAAAATTGCCAATGTAATAGGAATGTCCAAATATTTGAGTCTTAAGATCAAATTAATATTTTGCCAAAGGGGAAAAGCTTTTCAAGAATTATTATGACTTGGCATGGTGTGGTGGCTCACACCTGTAATCCCAGCACGATGGGAGGCCAAGGCGGGCAGATCGCTTGAGCCCAGGAGTTTGAGACCAGCCTAGGCAATATGGTGAAACCCCACCTCTTCCAAAAATAAAAAAAAATTAGCTGGGCATGGTGGTGTGTGCCTGTAGTCCCAGCTACTTGGGGGGCTGAGGCAGGAGGACTGCTCAAGCCCAAGAGGTTGAGACTGCGGTGAACTGTGTTCACATCATTGCACTCCAGCCTGCGTGACAGAGTGAGACCCTGTTGCTAATACAGCCCCTTGGAGGAGAAAGACACGGATCAACAAATATTGACTAACTTCTTACAAGTTATTGTACCAAACATATGGGGAATACAAGGAAATATAAGTCATGCACTAGACCACAAAAGACTCATAATCTAGGTGGCAGAATGGTTGAAAGTTAGAATGCACGAGGGCATGGAAGGCAATGATCTAATAATTCAGTGGATGCCAGAGAAACATATTGTAGGCATTTTGAGAAGATATAATTAAAAAAAAAAGATAATCAGTAAAGTCTTGATGGAAGTAGTGAAATTAAGCAGACATTTAGGGGAGGTGGACTCTAAATGGGTAAAAAAGAGGGGGAAAGGCAGCTTCTTGGTGAGAATTACCACAAGTAAAGACACAGAGGCAAAAGAGAAGCCCACAGACTCGGGAGCCTCAGGGGTGGGATTGGGAGGTGAGTAGACACATCTGATTACAAAGAGGGATTGATATATGGCAACAAGAGGAAGCAAAACCTGGAAATTTAAAAAGGCTAAGGGGTTTATACTCTGCTTGGAGGCCCATCTACTGTGGATGGGTTGGTTTCTTGTGTAAAGATTCAGGCAGAGTAGCGGTTAAGTCCCAGCCTCGCTACATATGAACAATGCATTACTTAATGATTTAACTTCTTTGAACTTCAGTTTCCCTTCCATACAAGGGAGATTATATCTGCTGAGCAGAGTTGTGAAAGCTGTGTGAAATAACAGTTCATTGTGATCTAGCCAAGTGAGTGGTCATGACATTAGTGGTCACTTCCTCTCTGTGGTAAGTGGGTGGGGCAGGGAGGCCACACTAAGGGCTTGTGAAGAGGAAAATGACATCATTGAAGGGATGGATGTGAGGTTTGGGGACTGTTAATTTTGTGATGGTGTGCAGAATGAACTGAAGAAAGGGAGTGTGTGTGTGTTGGAGGTGAAGAGAACATTAGACCACCCAGGAAGAACTGGGGCTGGAACTGGCTGTACTGGCTATGACCAAGCCAGCAGAAATGATGAAGCCAGCTGGGCATGGTGGTGCACACCTGTAATCCTAGGTACTCAAGAGGCTGAGGCTGAAGCATTGCTTGAGCCCAGGAGTTTGATCCTAAAATGAACTATGATGGTACCACTGCACTCCAGCCTTGGGTGACAGAGACCCTGCCTCTTAAAAAACAAACAAACAAACAAACAAACAAACAAACAAACAAAGCAAAAACAAAGTGAACCTTAGAGGACAGGAAACAAAGGGATTTGGAGAAGATAAGCTAGATGTAAAAAATAGAATCCAGGCCCCGTGCGGTGGCTCATGTCTGTAATCCCAGCACTTTGGGAGGCCGAGGTGGGTGGATCACCTGAAGTCAGGAGTTTGAGACTAGGCTGGCCAACATGGTGAAACCCTGTCTCTACTAAAAATAAAATAAAAAAAAAATTAGCTGGGGCGTGGTGGCAGACGCCTGTAATCCCAGCTACTTGGGAGGCTGAGGCAAGAGAATTGCTTGAACCCAGGAGGCGGAGGTTGCAGTGAGCTGAGATCGTGCCATTGCACTCCAGCCTGGGTGATGGAATGAGACTCTGTCTCAATAATAATAAAAAAATCCAGAAGAAAAATGTATTAATTTTGGGTTAAAGAAAGAAGTATCACACTAGTAGAAGGAAATACTAATGAAGACCCATGTTAGTATTTGTTTGTGTTTGTTTCTGTTTTGTTTTGCTTTGTCTGTCCAGTTTATCCAGCTCTTTCCTTTGTTTAGGGGCTCTCGTCTCACTTTAACAACATGTCTTAATCTGGCAAATCAGAGCACTTGCTTTTCTTGGCACCAGTGATTGGTGTGGAGGTGAGCATGTTATAAAGCTGGGCCGGTCAGCCTGCTCTGAGTTTTTCTATCTGACATTAAATCTTTTTGGCCTCCTTGGATATAGAAGCTAGAAGGTTGTCAATCTGGAGAAAGCTGCTGGCAGAAGCATATGAAGCCAAATGGAGACCACAAGAGATTAAAGGAGAAACAGAAAGATTTAGAAGCTTGGTAAATGTTGATGATAATTTTATTACCTAAGGCCCACAGAGTTGCCCTGATTACTGCAAAATCAAGTTGAACAAATTGGGAAACATTTGCAACAAATACAATATGATAAAAAGGATAACTATTCTTATTACATGGACAGAGTTTCTAAATCAATAAGAAAACATTAAGATTCCAAGAGAAAAATAAGCAGAGGTCATGAACAGACCATTTGCCGAAGAAAAAATACAGAGTAAATAAGAGTCTGCCTCAATAACAAAGAAATATAAACCATGACAGGAAAGTATGTTACTTCACTAATCAGATTGTAAATGTAAAAAATCTGGTAATAATATTTGGGTACAATGTGTGTGTTATTCCACACACTGAGTGGTTATTCCACTTTTCTTGAGGGGTTTTCTTGTGGTATTAAGAGCCTTAAAAATGTCCATAACCTTTGATTGAAACATTCTATTTCTAGGATTATCCTAAGAATATAAACAAAGATGTGCACAAAGATTTGCATACAAGGATATTTATTGCAATGACATTTATGTTAGCAAAATTATAAATGTGTAATTGGGTGATGGCTGAATAGATAATGAGAAATGAACAGTCATATGATGAAAAATTATGAGCCAATAAAAATCATGTTTAAAAAAATCATGTTTTTGTACTGTATTTTTTTTTTTTTTTTGAAACTGAGTTTCACACTTGTTGCCCAGGCTGGAGTGTAGTGGTGCGATCTCAGTTCACTGCAACCTCCGCCTCCCGGGTTCAAGTGATTCTCCTGCCTCAGCCTCCCGAATAGCTGGGATTACAGGCATGCGCCACCACACCTGGCTAATTTTGTGTTTTTAGTAGAGATAGGGTTCCTCCATGTTGGTCAGGCTGGTCTTGAACTCCCGACGTCAGGTGATCCACCAGCCTCAGCCTCCCAAAGTGTTGGGATTATAGGTGTGAGCCACCGCACCCGGCCTTGTACTGTATTTTTATAATGATTGTCACATGACTCTTCCACTCCCTTTTTGTACTCCATCTCTGTCTTCCAGAAACATCACCTGCCTTTTCTCCTGTGGTCTCTTAATCCTATAATTGTATTACTGCCATTATACGATGCAGTTAACAAAAAAAAGAAAAAATTCATGTTTTTGGAATATAGTTTTGTGACACAGGAAATGCTCACTCTATAATGCTAGTGGAAAATAAGTATGAGGCAAATGATGTGATGTGGTCTCAATTATTATTATTATTATTTCTCTTTTTTCCTAAAAAAAGAAATGGGGTCTCACTATGTTGGCCAGGATGGCCTTGAACTCCTGGCTTCAAGTAGTCCTCCCATCTTGACCTCCCAAAGTGTTGAGATTACGGGCATGAGCCACTGTGCACGGCCTAAGTATTATTATTTTATGTGTGTATGTGTGTGTGTATGTATTAGGATGTGAAATGGACTTTTTCTATCATCTTGAACTTTTGGCCAAAGCCCAAAGCTAAGAATAATTGATAACAAATATCCTCATATTCTCAAAAAAGGGGTTAGACAGAGCTTCACAATATTTACTGTAAATTTAAAAAAGAGAAGCCTAGTGCTCACCGTTATCACCAGCAGCAGCCTATATAAGAGATTTCTCAGAAAGGACAATTGAAGTGAATTTATGGGGGTAGAGAGTGCTTTGTGGCATAGACCCCGGTGCCTGAGACAGCTGTGGCAATATCCGAAAGTGGGAAGTTGGCTAGAGTAGTCCACAAAGTCAGGGCAAAGAGAGAGTGAGCACCAGTAGGCACAAGCCTCACTTCCACCCTTGGAGTAAGGGTATATGGATTTTCTCACAGTGTGAATAGGATGGGGTGACAAGAATGACAAAGCAGACCATGACCTGTTCCACTCCAAGCCCCTAAACTGCAGATCCTGAGCTCAGGGAGGCGGAAGTATTGACTTGACTTAGATATGGACTTTTAATGCTGGCACGTGACTCAGTGCCAATACCTGAAAATGACAGGAAAGCTATGGGATCTTCCTGAACCGTGGCTCAGGGCAGAGAATGGGGAACTGATGAAGTATGCTCCAAGGCCATGGTGGGAAGGAAGCCATCAAGCTGCTTCATCTATGGACTCCACCCAGCCCATCTTGTTTAATAATCACTCCTAAATGCATCCATCAAGACTGCAAAAAAATGTTATCTGAAATCATCTGAGTGGTGGGAGTACAGGTGTTTTTTAATGTCTTTATACTTTTCCTGTATATTTTTCAAAATTTCCAAAACTAACATGTATGCTTGTATAATTTAAAACACAAATTAAAAAAATTAAAAAAAATTTAAACCCAATCACCACCAACAAAAAACAAGACAAAAAAATAAAAGACATAGAGGAAATGGATCCAGACAAAAGGAAAGAACCAAGATGAAAAATTTAAAAGGAACAAGTATTGTCTCCTACTCTAATGATGCACACGTTGTGTCTGTATTTCTGCTGAAATACCTTTTGTCTTTCTCCCTTTTCATTTTCATACATCCACACTAGTGCTAACTCTGGCCACATTCCCCTTAGAAGACTGCAGTGACCTCATAATTGATATATTTTCCTCTTATTCACCTCCACACCACTGACAAGCTCATCTTCTCAAAACACGTTCTCCTCTCTCTTATCTCTTCCCATGTGTTCCAAAGTAACTTTCCCACTTCAGGCCAGTTTTTTTCCTTTCCTTTTCTTTTTTTTTGAGACAGGATCTCACTCTGTCGTCCAGGCTGGAGTGCAGTGGGTGTGATCATGGCTCACTGCAGCCTTCCCCTAGGGCTCAGGTGATTCTCCCACCTCAGCCTCCCCAGTAGCTGGGACCACAGGCATGTACCACCACGCCCAGCTAATTTTTTTTATTTTTCGTAGAGACAAGGTTTTGCCATGTTGCCTAAGCTGGTCTCAAACTCCTAGGCTCAAGCAATTTGCCTGCCCCAGCCTTCCAAAGTGCTGGGATTACAGGCATGAGCCACTGTGCCCAGCCCAGTTTCTTCATACTCTCTCTCTTTTTTTTTGAGATGGAGTCTCACTCTGTCGCCCAGGCTGGAGTACAGTGGCGCAATCTTGGCTCACTGCAACCTCTGCCTCCCGGGTTCAAACAATTCTCCTACCTCAGCCTCCTGAATAGCTGGGACTACAGGCACGTGCCACCACACCCGGCTAATTTTTGTATTTCTAGTGGAGACGGGGTTTCACTGTGTTGGCCAGGCTGGTCTCGAACTCCCGACCTCAGGTGATCCACTAACCTCGGCCTCCCTATGTGCTGGAATTACAGGAGTGAGCCACCCAGCCTGGCCCATACTTTCTTATAAAAGGCCAAGCTTAACCTTACTTGGGCTCTTGTTAATTTCCAACATTCAAAGGACTTGTCAGTCTATTTAAACTGTAACTTGTTCGCTGGAGCTACCTTGGGTCCCTCATCTTCTCTTATTTAAGAAAGCAATAGGCACTGGGTTTAGTAGTTGGTTACATGTTAAACAGAGTTCTCTGGCTTTTCACATATGTAAATAATTATAAGTTCCATCAATGAAGGTACCATGCTGTGTGCTTTTGTGTGTAGATCCTCGTGTGACACACTACAATGCATTGTTTAGCACATAATAGTTTCAGAAAATACCATTGAATTGATTGCATCTAAATAATTCTCATGGAACTATTTATTCTGTTAATACAGAACACCAAAGCTACCAGGATTGTGGAATTTAAAATAGCCCTTCAGTTCCTTTCCTGAATCTGGTAAACTTTCTAAATCATCATTTCCCTTTTTTCCACTTCAGGTACGTGGTCAGGTGAAAGTAATTTGACACCATAATATCTTAAATAAAATGAGAGTATAGACTTAGATGAGAGCAGAATAAGACAGTAGACTTAGATAAAAGTCGTTTAAATCCATTCATATTTGCAATGAAAAGAAACATTTTCATATTATTACTGCCATTTAAAAAATTACTTTTTGGGTCTCTGAACAAAGGTTATTAAAAATATAGAAAACTTTTTCACACCTCCTCCTACTCCACCATCTAGAAAAAAAAAAAATATATATATATATATATATATTTTTACCTTTCTGAACAGATCCAGGGAAATATAATAGAGGTTAATACTTGTTTTCTTTACATTTAGCTTTTTTAACTTATAAGTAAGTTTATCTGACTCTACACAAGCCAAGTATTAATTAAAGTGCAAATAAGAGAGACAGATTAGACATAGACAAAGGTCGAGGGGTCTCTCAAATCTACAAAACGGCCCTATCTAATAGGATTGACAAACATTCAATATATGTATTCAGAATTCCGTAATAATAGTGTATTAAATTGGATTTGACCTCATTAAGTACAATACTGATCAAATACTGATCTAGCTTTAGTTGTTAATCGTTTTTTAAAAATTCCTTATTTGACCTCACCCAGAAACCTGACAGACTTTTCTTAGTTCCCACCTTCTCTTCCATTAGAACCCCCAAATCCATTGCTCTCTGCAGCATCAGTGCAGTAGTGTAGACTCTGTGATGGGAGTCCTATCCGGGCTGAACATGCCATCAAGGCCTGTCTTCTGAGTTGACACACAGGGGAGCAGCCTGAGTCTCTGGAGGAGCCCAAAACCCTGAGGCAGCCCTTCTGAACTCCCCTGCCTGTACAGCCTGCTTCATCTCCCAGAGTCACATCTTTCTGTTTCCCTCATCCCTTTTAATTTCATTTTTGTTCTTTTGTGGTTTTTTGAGACAGAGTCTTTCTCTGTCTTTCCCAGGCTGGAGTGCGGTGGCACGATCTTGGTTCACTGCAGCCTCTGCCTCCCGGGTTCGAGTGATTCACCTGTCTCAGCCTCCCCAGTAGCTAGGATTACATGTGCATGCCACCACACCCCGCTTATTTTTGTATTTTTGGTAGAGATGGGATTTCACCATCTTGGCCAGGGTGGTGTCGAACTCCTGACCTCAGATGCTCTACCCGCCTGGGCCTCCCAAAGTGCTGGGATTACAGGTGTGAATGAACCATTGCACCCGGCCTCATTTCATTTTTGAAACAGGGTTTCACTCTGTAGTCCAGACTAGAGTACAGTGGTGTGATCACAGCTCACTGCAGCCTCTACTTCTTGGGCTCAAGTGATCCTCTTACCTCAGCCCTCAAAGTGGCTGCCCCTGTCCATTAAAAAAACAAACAAACAAACAAACAAACACTCTCTAGGCTTCAGGCAATTCCCTACCTTTGGGATGGCAAGCAGTGGAAGGTGAAAGCTGGGTTGTTCCTGCTGATGGCAGTGGCAGAGTTGTGATCCTGGCTGGAACTTAGAACTCACTTCCCCATGGCAACCATAGAACCGCAGGATATTGTTAGGTAGGTTCTATCATATGTGTAGAACTCCAGATGAGGTCTGTTGGTCAAATAGAGTTTTGTGAGTTCTCCTGAGCACCTACCCACCACTCTTTAGTTTGTTTAGGGAGGAAAATGGCTCTGAGTTCCAAACAATTGACCATAAATCATCTTTGTGTAGAGGGAGCCCCAGGGGCATAGGTCTAGAATGTTTCTCTGCTATGGACTCTGATAGGTGTGTGGGCCCCTTTGAGTGGCTTCGCTCACAGGACGCCCACTCCAAGCCCAAGACTCCTGAGCCATTAGGGTAACCAGGAGTCCCCTCTGAGTGAGCACCCAGAAGGGAAATACAGACCTGAGGGAGGAGAGGATGCACATGAACTTGATGTAAGACCTTCGCTGGAGGCAGGAAGAACAGGAGGCTAAGGGCTGGTGAGGGTGGAGGTTTCCAGAAGGCCTTTTGGCCTAACCGCTAGAGATGTTAACAGTGTTATATTGTTAAGCTAGTTCCTATAGACTTGTGCCAGGGTTGTTGGCAAGAGGGTTGTAATGAAAAGCAAGTGGAGTGAACTATATCTTTAGAGTTCTTTAAGTAATGGAGGCCAGGGTAGAGTTATCTTGTGATGAGTAATGGAATACATCACGGGGTTGTGTGTGTGTGTGTGTGCATGTGTGTGGACACATACACACCCCATCTCCAAGTACCATCACATTGGGGGTTAAGGCTTCAACATATGAAATTGGGTATGGAGTGGGGCATGCAATTCAGTTTATGGCATCTCTCACATCAGAAACCTGTGGGTCAGTCTAGAATTGTTCCTTCTCATCACCCCACTCAATAGATAAGTAGATCATTCAGCTGGAACAAATAAATGTTCCTTGGCTACAGTCAAGGCGATACCCAGCTGGCGATGACAGGGCTGTGACAGTGGCAGCAGGGAAATGGTGAAAGAACTGGAGGCCACCAATAAGGTAGGGGAAAGAATGGTCATGACCACTTATGAGTCTGTGTGGAGTCCCATAGGATCAGAACAAAGAGGTTTCTGGGGGACTGGGATTCAGAGATTGAGAAAGAGGGGTCTAATCTAGACTTATCAAATAAATAATGTTCTTGATACTCTTTTGATTGTGCCCTGGGGAAACTTAGCTGCTTTTATCTTTCTCTTGGTACATAGTTCAGGGTCATGCATGAGGGAGCCCTCAATAAATGTTACTGGCAGCCTAAATAAAATAAAATAAAATAAAATTAGTATATAATAAAACTAAATATATTGAGGTTCAGACAAAAGGCAAAAAACATTGTGTGCTGTAATACTGAAGATGCACTGTGCAGTTTTGAAATCTGATTTTAGTCTTTGTCATTTATGAATATTGCTGTTAAACATGCCCATCCAATCTTTGTCTTTAGAGAAGCTCAGTAGAATTATGAAGAGAAACCAGTGTTCACTGTGATAGTGTAAAGCTGGTTTTATAGTCTTTAGAAGCGGTTCGCTAGGGCTCTGAGCCTCCTCTCCTAACACATGGTGCAGTGGGTACTGCTGTGTTGGTGAGTTGGCGGGACAATTTAAATGGTGTGATGGTGGTGGGTGGGGGTGGGGAGAAATTCTTTATGCAAAGTGTAATGTGTTTTCCAGCTTTTGCCTCCTGTTGCTTGGTCTCCCAGGAGTTTTGAGTGAAGTGTGACTGCAGAATTTGGCTCTTCTGTCCAAAAACTTCAACCTACTTGTTACTGTTTGACATATGAGTTGAGGCCAGGGCCGAAGGAGAGACTCTATAATAGATGAAAATGTATGCCATGAAGGTACTTCATAAATGCCAAATGATCTTATGGAAAGTGTCCTTTCATTGTCCTTTGATTTAATATTTATTGAGCTCTTATTACATGCCAGGATTGGGGTCCGCTCTTTGGAAATATCAGAGGTGTCTTCAAGTTTTTGTGTTTTTTTGACTATAATTCCTCAAAAGAAGGGACTTAGAATATCTCATTCATTTTTTTGATTCCTGTGGGATCTCTTTCCAGGAATTTTTCAAAGTTGCAAGGAAGGAGTAGCTCTCTTTCTTCTTGGATTCCAGAACTGCTGGTGGAATATCCCTTGCCACTTGAAGGGCCTTCAGAGAATGAGCCCAAATACAGGTGAAGCCAAAGGGTGAGAGGGAAAGAGAGAGACAGAGGTCAGGACAGAGAGCTAATCCTGGTGCTTTTGGAGTTCAGTTTTGAAGAAGTTTTCTCAACCCCTACTTTCCACCATTTGGTGAATTTATGAAGTTCCCTAAAGTAGTTTGATATGGATTTCCATGACTTGGCAGCCAAAGAGTCCTGATTTATACAGTGTTAACACTGAACTCACCATCTTCCTCTCCCAAAAGAACCTCCTTCTGTATCCTGGTTAATAGTACTCTCTACCTAGTTTCCTGTGTTAGTCACCTCCAGCTGCCAAACAAAATACTGGAGCCTGAGTGGGTTAAACAAGAGGAATTTATTTATTACAGTTCTGTGGGCTGAGAAGTCCAAGATCAAGGCACCAGCCAATTCTTTTCCCTAGTAAGGGCCTTTTTCTTGCAGATGGCCACTTTCTTCCTGTGCCCTCACAAGGTGAAGAGAGAGAGAGAGGAAACAAACTCTGGTGTCTCTTCTTATAAGGGCACTAATCACATCATGAGGGCCTCAACCTCATGACCTCTTCTAAATCTAATTAACTTCCTAACTCAGGAATGGAAAACCAAATATCGTGTGTTCTCACTCATAAGTGGGAGCTAAGCTATGAGGATGCAAAGGCATAAGAATGACACAATGGACTTTGGGGAATCAGAGGAAAAGGATGGGAAGTGGGTGAGAGATAAAAGACTACAGATTGGTGCAGTGTACACTGCTCAGGTGATGGGCGCACCAAAATCTCACAAATCACCACTAAAGAGCTTACTCATGTAACTAAACACCACCTGTTCCCCAATAACCTATGGAAATAAAAAATTTAAATAAATACATTTAACTTCCAAACACCCCATCTCCAAATACATTACATTAAGGGTTAAAGCTTCAACATACGAAACTGGGTAGGGAGTGGGGCACAGAATTCAGTTTATAGCATCCCCCAGGTCAGAAACTTGTGGGTCAGTCTAGAATTCCTCCTTCTCATCACCCCGCTCAATAGTCAGTGGTAATCATCAAGTCCCAATGATGCATCCTAAATATGCCTTGCATTCTTCTCCTCTCCATCCCTGTTGTCAATAGCTCAGTACAGGCCTTCATTAACTCTTGCCTGGAGTTTTGCAATAGCCTTCTACCTGGGCTCCTTCCAATCTCATCCTTGTTAAATCCATCCTCCAAGTAGCAGCTACAGCAAGATACCTGAAATGCAAACCTCACCTTATCAGTATGATGCCTGTTTCCCATGACTCATTCCCACCCTCTCCAAATTTCTCACTTTTCATATAATATAATGCTTGATTGTCAGTTTCATGGAAGACCATTTTTTCTTGGAAGCAGGGGATGATTTCAGGATGAAATAGTCCCACCTGAGATCATCAGGCATTAGAGTCTCATAAGGGGCACTCAACCTAGATTGAAGTCTCCTGTGTTCAAAAGCTTATTATTTCACACACAAACCAAGTGCAAGCTCTTAGATCAGTGGCTTTGATGGCTTTGATACTGAAGAAAAGAGATGGTCTATTTCCATTGACTTAATTTTCAACAGTCTTCAGCACTTCATTTCATATAACAAGAAGCCTAAGTTTTTAGCTTGTTATTTAATTTTCTCCCTAATTTTTCAACATTTTTCCCCCCAACTAAAACTCTCTAAGAATCATTGCTTCAGTCAGAATATTCTATAATAATTACAGTTACTTACCACACTCTTTCCTCCCCTGGATAGTTGTTTATACAGATCTTTCTGCCTGCAGAGCCCTGCGCTTCTTTCCTGTCCGTTTACTTATACCTACTCTGAAGCATTCCAATCTCTACTGATTTCTTGCTCTTCCAGCCTCTAAGTTCTTAGTGTTTGTCTTACTCTTTTTATCACTTATTACATAGAGCTTTATATTGATATTTGACTCTTCATGAGTATGTCTTACCTCTGCCACAGGTCTCCAAGCTCTGTGAGGGCAAGGATCATGCCTCACACCACTGAGTGAGCCTAGCATGCTGTCTTGTATATGATGGGTCCTCATTAGATGTTTGTGGATTTTCTTCTAATGCAGGGGTCCCCAACCCCTGGGCTGTAGATGGGTGCAGGTCTGTGGCCTGCTAGGAATGGGGCCGCACAGCAGGAAGTGAGTGGAGGGCAGGGAAGCGTTATCGCCTGAGCCCTGCCTCCTGTCTGTTCAGTGGTGGCATTAGATTCTCATAGGAGCACGAACCCTATTGTGAACTGCACATGGGAGGGATCTAGGTTGAGTGCTCCTTATGAGAATCTAACGCCTGGTGATCTCAGGTGGGACTATTTCATCCTGAAATCATCCCCTGCTTCCAAGAAAAAATGGTCTTCCGTGAAACTGGTCCCTAGTGCCAAAAAGGTTGGGGACTGCTGTTCCATTGGATCTATTTTCTTCTCTTAGGTCATGGTAGTGGTAGCACCACATTTTGGTGAGTTTTTAACAAATGGGTTCAGAGAAGGCAAGGCCAGTAAATTTTTTTAACTTCCAAATGTAAAAGTTATTTCGAGGTCAAATTCCTTAATTCCCACAAAGGGGATAATCACTTTTGTGAGATGCTGAGCAATAGTCTTAAATTCTACTGAGACAGGCCCAGGAGTCTAACTTTTGTGTCAATAAAAAATTATAATTACTGAGTACAGTTACAATGCTGTGGAAATCTTGAACACCATAATTTATGCATCTGTAAAATTGCCATTTCAGGGCTCATGAAAGATACAATGAAAACCTTGGAACCAGATTTCTGGTTATAATAAAGAAGTTACTTGAAGATGGTCTGGGATTATAATTTTTAATTATCTTTACATATATTCCTATTTATTTCTGTGTATTTCATCTTAAATTGGAGCTTATAAACATAGATACTCTTCTAGTATTTCTGTCTATTTTATTTTTCTGCTCTCAAGACCATCTTGGCTGGGCATGCTGGCTCACATCTGTAATCCCAGCACTGGGAAGCCAAGGCGGGAGGATCTCTTGAGCTGGGAGTTTGAGACCAGCCTGGGCAATATGGTGAAACCCTGTCTCTACAAAAAAATAGAAAAATTAGCTAGGCATGGTGGTGCACGCCTGTAGTCCCAGCTACTGGAGAGGCTGAGGTGGGAGGATCACTTGAGCTTGGGAGGTGGAGGTTGCAGTGGGCTGAGATTGCGCCACTGCACTCCAGCCTGAGAGACAGAGCAAGATTCTGTCTCAAAAACAGAACAAAACAAACCTCTCTTATCTTTTTTCATGGCTTTACTACAATTTTGATGAGAATTTTAGTTAACATCTTGATCATCTTGATATATGAGGTGTTTTTCTTCTGAAGATCTTGGACACTGTTTACATTTTTATCCTCCCCTAGAATTTAGTATTCTTTTCATTGTAAGTGACAAAGTACTTGGCCTATGCAAAAAAAGAATTTATCAACTCACCTAAACTGAAAGTGTGGGGCTAGATCAAACTTCAGGCACAGCTGAGTTAGAGCTCAAAAGATAGCATAAATATTTGGTTTTTCATTATCTTTCTCTTCTGCTTTTCAAGTGTTGCCTTTAGTCCTAGGCTTCATGTGGTAGCAACAGAGTTGCAACAGCTCCAGGCCCTATATCTTACATTTCAAGAGAGCAGGAAAGATACTCTTTCCTGGAAGGCTGTCAGTGCCTCTCATTGGCTCTCAGTGGTTATGTGCCCATCCCTAAACCAATCAACATGGCCATTATCTACTTAAAATTGGTGGGGAGGCAGGGTAGACAGCCCCTAGCATCAAGGGTGTTTAATTCTCTATCAGAATCTCATGATATGATTGTATGGGTGGAGTTGACATTGATCTTCCAGACATCATTTATGTTGAACTATCAGGAGCAATCAACCTTGTTGACTACAATCTTATTATTATTATTATTATTATTATTATTATTATTTAAATAATAGGGTTTTTTTTGCTTTTACGATGCCTCAGACTTGTCTCTTCTTTTTCAGGTCATTATCTCCTTTCTCTGGTCATTAAATGTTCCAGTCTCTCAAGGCTGAGTCCTAGGCACTCTCCTAACTGAATTCCCTCCTAGGTGATTTCATTCATCCGTGAGGCTTTAATGATCACCTCAAAACCAAGCATTTAAAATTTCCTGTGCAACCAGAGGAAATTCTGCACTCTATACTTCTGTCCCCAATTGCCCATTTGATTTTTCTGCTTAGTTTTTTTTAAAAGTCACTTCAAACTCAACATGTTCAAAACCATATCCCCAAATAAACTTGTGCTGAGTACAGTGTTTCTCCTTGTAGTGAATTGTACCACTATCGATCCAGTTCTGCAAGTCAGAAACCTAAGCCTCATCTTTAACCTGTTCCAGCCCTCACTCCTCATTGCTTAGCTGATCTGAAAGTCCTACAAACTTTACTTTCTCAATATTTCTCAAATCCTCTGACCTCTCTCTACCTCCTTAGTCTGAGCCATTATTTTCAATCATACAACTGCCTCATCTTCAATGTGTTTACTCCTTCTTCCAATCTATTTTCCATTTTATAGTTAGAGTGCATTTTTTTCAAAATGCAAATTCAATGACTTTCCACTGGTCTTAAGATATAGAACAAGATTTCTATCATGGTCTACAAGACTTTGCTGATAGGGCTCCTTCTTATCCCATCATCACTGTAACTCTCCATATCCCCTCTTTACCCTTTGTGTTCCACCACAGTGGCCTTAGTTCACTTTCTTGACACACCTTGTAGATGGAATAATGGCCAGTTCACCCCCTCCATGACAAATGTCCACAACTTAATCACTGAAACCTCTGAATATGTTACTTTATATGGCAAAAGGTATTTTGCAGATGTGATGAAGTTAGGAACCTTGAAATGGAGAGATTATTCTGGAATAGCCAGCTGGGCCCAGTGTAATCACAAGGGTCCTCATAAGAGGAAGTCAGGAGGGTCTAAGGCAGAGAAAGTGATGTGATGACAGAAGCAGGGGGCAGAGTGATGGGAGGAGGAGGCTGTGAGCCAACGAATGTGGGAGGCCTCTAATAGCTAGAAAAGGCAAGGAAATAAATCCTCTTCTACAGCTTCCAGAATGAATGAAGCTCTGCAACACCTTGATTTTAGGACTTTAGAACTGCAAGATAATTAATTTCTGTTTCAAGCTACTAAGTTTGCAGTAACTTGTTACAGCAGCAATAGGAAGCTAATACACAAACGATTGAGCTGAGTATCTTCAGCTTGCCCTTCTTCCCTAAGAGTAGAGGCTGACTCTCTACTCCTCCTGCTCAAGGATGACCTGTGTGTTTTGCATCAGTGGGCTCTCTTCCCTTCTGGTCCTGATTGGGCTTGGCCAAAGGGGGGCACATGTAGGACATTGGGGGATGGAAGGAAAGTAAAGTTGGGCTATTTGTTTCCCCTGCTACCATCCTGCTGGAACTCTGTGGGCTGGAAGCATATCCATTGTGAAGGCCACAGCTCCTATTAGAAGGCCCTCACCACACCCATTCCACATTCTGATAACTGTTTTATCCCCTTCCTCCTTTAAGCTGGGTGGTGTGGTGGTTAATGGCTCCTTGCTGTTGCTAGCCTAGGGTACTGCACTATCTTGTACTATTTTCCCTATGGCTTGGCCTCTTGTTAAACAGTCCTTTATTGAACACCAGTACAATTACCCAGTTTGAAAGGGCCATCTGATTCCCCACAAGATGATGACTAATTCCCTTCTGCCTCGGACCTTTGAAAATGCTTCTTCCTGTGCCAGGAAAGCCCTTCTTCCCAAGTGTGCTCTCCTTCTGAAGAATTAATCTTCAGAATTCTTAAGTAGCACTTCCCCTCAGGCAAAGTCAGGTATTCTACAACCTCTTAACACTATGTATCTATACTTCCTGTTACTTATTATAATTTTAGCTGTAGAGCTGTTAATGAGAGTGTTTGATTCTTGTCTGTCGTCTCCTCTAAAGCTGCATTATTCTATAGAGTAGCCGCCAGGCACACATGGGTGCTGAGCACTTGGAATGGGGCTAACATATCTGAGGAACTGAATGTTAAATTTTACTTATTTTTTATTAATTTAAATTTAAGAACTAATAATAACGTTTTTGGAAAATTTGTAAGCATGCTTGGAACTACTTGGGGATGTGAATCTACTTTGTCAACTGTAAAATTTATGAAATCTAGATACAGGTCAAATATTTCTGATGAAATTCAGTGTCTAAATAGAGATGGGCTGTGTATTAGTCAGGGCTTTCCAAAGGGACAGAACCAATAGAATATATGTATATATGAAAGGGAGATTATTCAGAAGAATTGACTCACACGATTACAAGGCGAAGTCCCATGATAAGCTGACTGCAAGCTAGGGAAAGAGAGGCAAGTAGCATGTCTCAGTCCAAGACTGAAAACCTCAAAACCGGGAAAGCTGACAGTGCAGCCTTCAGTCTGTGGCCCAAGGCCCGAGAACCCCCAAGAGGCAGCTGATGCAGGTCCCAGAGTCCAAAGGCTGAAGAACCTAGAGTCTGATGTCCAAGGGCAGGAGGAGGGGAAGCAACCATCTGGCATGAGAAGAGAGAGCTAAAAGACTCAGCCAGCAAACCTATCCCACCTTCTTCCACCTGCTCTATTCTGGCCATGCTGGCAGCCAATTGGATGGTGCCCACCCACATTGAGGGTGGATCTGCCTTTCCCAGTCCTCTGACTCAAATGTCAGTCTCCTCTGGCAACACCACCACAGACGCACCCAAGAACAATGCTTCCCCAGCCATCTAGGCATCCCTCAATCCAGTCAAGGTGACATCTATATTAACCATCACAAGTCTACCCTTTGTCAACATGGCACCCATACATATGTCCTTGAATCATGCTTATCTCCAATAAAGATCATAATAAGGTCACAATTATGCCTAACATAATACAACTATCCTTTGTACAACCAAACTTGCACTAATCCTTAAGTACTATTACATAGAATTAACACTTAAATGCTGATATGAAGTCAATAAATCTTATGTTACATGATAAAGGAATAAGAAAGGAAATAAAACAAAGATACCTGCTTAATACAACTATATATATGCACAAATTTATTCTTATCAAAGTAAGAAGGAAATACTCATAACAATTACAGTCCTCTTTTCTGTAACTAGTCACATGATTGTAGCTGGTATTGAAAACTACCTTCTTCTACTACCCATTCTATATTTCCTTTGCCTTCAGCAAGCACCTCAGCTGGTCATGGTTTTTAACCTGATGGAGTGACCCAAGCCTTCATTTCTGAAGGGTCTGGGCCATTTGTAGTCTTCCTAGGATTGGGTTGTTGTGGTTTCCCATTGGCTTTAATTATAGGGCAGGGTGATACTAAGAGACACCCTAAGGGATCACCTAAATTCCAGGCATTCTTCCTTATCTCCATTGTGGAGTGGTAGTCTGATTTCATCATGACAGTCTGGGTCAATCACCCCAGCCAAATTGTAACTCTCTTCTTAACCTGTCGACTTAGAGGCATGAGGAGTAAAGTAGCCAGTGGCAGTCTTAACTTCCAGTTGGACAGAATTGTATTGTGTCTCCTGGTGGCAGCATTTCTCCCCTGGAACTAAGACCTCTAGGCAGCAGAACATAATGTCCCAGGAACAGGAAGCAAAAATTTTGCTAGTGGGTGACTAGGGATGATGATGAGTGGTGCCATTTCTACTTTCACCCCTTGGTTCCTGGACCCATGAATCCTGGCTATGGGAGAAACAGTACCATATACTGAACACAGATTCAGAGCATATACAGCCTTCTGGAGAACTTTGTCCTGATCCTGCAAAGTATTGTCACCTAGTTGGCATTATAATTGCAACTTCAAAAGGCCATTCTACTGTTCTATCAAGCCAGCTGCTTTAGGATGATGGGGAATATGGTAAAACCAGTGAATGCCATGAGTGTGAGCCCATTGCTGTACTTCGTTGGCTGTGAAGTGAGTTCCTTGGTCAGAAGCAATGCTGTGTGGAATACCATGGCTGTGGATAAGGCATTCTATGAGTCCAGGCTTAGCAGAAGCATTGTGTGCAGGAAAGGCAAATCCATATCAGAAGTAAGAATCTATTCCAATAAGGAGAAACCACTGCCCTTTCCATGATGGAAGTGGTCCAGTATAATCAACCTGCCACCAGGTAGCTGGATGATCACCCTGAGGAATGGTGCCATATCGAGGGCTCAGTGTTGGTCTCTGCTGGTGATGATTGGGCACTCAGCGGTGGCTGTAGCCAGGTCAGCCTTGGTGAGTGTAAGTTCATGTGCTGAGCATATGGCTGAGCCAATGTCCATCAGTGCCACCGTGACCACTTTGTTCATGAGCCTATTGGGCGATAACAGGGGTAGCTGGGGAAAGGGGCTGAGTGGTGTCCACAGAATGGGTCATCCTATCCACTTGATTATTAAAATCTTCCTGTGCTGAGGGCAACTTTTAATGAGCATTTATGTGTGACACAAATACCTTCAGTTTTTGATCACTCAGAAAGGTCCATTAACATACCTCTTCCCCACATTTGTCACCAGTTTTCCAATCATGATCCTTCCAAGTCCCTGACAATCCAGCCAAACCATTGGCTACAACTCATTTATCATTATGTAAATGCACATTTGGCCATTTCTCCTTCCATGCAAAGTGCACAACCAGGTGTATTGTTAGAAGTTCTGCCCACTGGGAAGATTTCCCTTCATCATTGTCCTTGGGGGATGTTCCAGAAAGGGGCTGTAGTGCTACAGCTGTCCACTTTCAGGTGGTATCACGCAGAACCATCTGCAAACCATCTTCTCTTCTCTTCCTCTGCCAACTGATCATAGGGAACTCCCCATGAAGCCATAGGTACAGCTTGGGAGAGAGAAGGCTGGGTAGCAGAAGTGAGGACCATGGCATTTGGGCCACTTCTTCGGGTAAGTTACTTGTGCCATCAGGACCTGCTTGAGACCACTGACATATATTCCACTTCCATTTGATGATGGAATACTGCTGTGTAGGCCCAACTTCACGGCTAAATGGGTCAGAAAGCACCCAGGTCATGATAGGCAGCTCAGATTGCCTGATAACTTGGTGACTCATAGTCAAATGTTCAGTTTCCACCAAGGCCCAGTAGCAGACCAAGAGCTATCTTTTGAAAGGAGATTAGTTACCTGCAGAAGATGGTAAGGCTGTGCTTCAAAATCCTAGAGGCCTCTGCTGTAATTCACCTAGGAGGGCCTGCTAGAGGCTCCAGACAGCATCTCTATCTGGAGCCAGTGACACCTCAAGTACCACTGGATCTGCTGGATCACATGGCATAAGTGGCAGAGCAGCTTTCACAGCAGCCTGGACCTGTTGTGTAGTCTTATCCTGTCCTGGGTCCCACTCAAAACTAGCAGCCTTTCGGGTCACTCAATAAATGGGCTGAAGTAACATACCCAAATGAGGAGTGTGTTGCCTTGGAAATCCAAATAGGCTCACTAGGTGTTAGTCTGTTCTCCTGCGGCTAATGAAGGCATACCCAAGACTGGGTAATTTATAAAGGAAAAAGGTTTAATTGACTCACAGTTCCACATGGCTGGGGAGGCCTCACGATCATGGTGGAAGGCAAGTGAGGAGCCAAGTCATGTCTTACATGGTGGCAGGCAAGAGAACATGTGCAGGGGAACTCCCATTTAGAAAATCCTCGGATCTCATGAGACTTATTCACTACCATAAGAACAGTAGGGGAGAAGCCACCTGCATGATTCAATTATCTCTGCCTGGCCCCACCATTGACTCATGGGGATTATTACAATTCAAGGTGAGATTTGGGTGGGGACATGGGCAAACAATATCAGCCACTTTCTTGGTTGTAGGAAGGGCCAGATGCAAAAGCTTATCCTTCACCTTAGATGGAATATCTCGACAGGTCCCACACCATTGGACCCCTAGAAATTTTGAGGTGGAAGGCCCCTGAATTTTAGTCAGGTTTATTTCCCATCCCCTGACATGCAAATGTCTCACAGTAAGTCCAGAGTACTTGCTTCTCGCTTACTGCGTCCAATCAGCATAATGTCGTCAATGTAATGGACCAGTGTGATATCTTGTGGAAGGGAAAAGCGATCAAGATTTTTGCAAACAAGATTATGACACAAAGCTGGAGAGTTGAATATCCCTGAGGTATATTGCTGGCCTTGCCAGATGAAGACAAATTGCTGCTGGGTGGGGCTTATGGACTGGGATGGAGAAAAAGGCATTTGCCAGATCAATAGCTGCATACCAGGTAACAGGAGATGTTTTAATTTGCTCAAGCAATGAAACCACATCTAGTAGAACAGCTGAAACTGGAGTTATCACTTGGTTAAGCTAATGATAATCTACTGTCATTCTCCAAGATCTGTGTCTTCTGCACAGGCCAAATAGGAGAGCTGAATGGAGATGTGGTGGGAATCACCACCCCTGTATCTTTCAAGTCCTTGATGGTGGCAATAATCTCTGCAATTTCTCTAGGAATGCAATATTATTTTTTATTTACTATTTTCATAGATATAGGCAGTTCTAACAGCTTCCATTTGGCCTTTCCCACCATTGTAGTCCTCACCCCACAGGCCAGGAAACCAATGTGGGGACCTTGACAGCTGTTAAGTATGTCTATTCTGATTATGCATTCTGGCACTGGAGAAATGACCACAGCATGGGTCCAGGGACGCACTGGACCCACTGTAAGACAGACCTGAGATAAAACTCCATTAATTACCTGACACCTATAAGCTCCTATTCTAACTGGACGGCCACAATGGTATTTTGGGTCCCCTGGAATCAATGTCGGCTCAGAGGCAGTATCCAGTAGTTCCCAAAAGTTCTGATTAATTTCCTTTCCTCCATGCACAGTTACCCTGCTAAAAGGCCAGAGGAAGGTTGGGAGAATGATTAACAGTATGAAATTTCAGTAGTGTAGTGGGGTCCTTCGTCAAGAGGACCCAGCCTCCCCTTCATTCAAGGGGTTTTGGATCTGTAAGCTGGCTCCAGTCTGGAAATTGATTGAAGGGCCATGATTCTCTGTTTTCATAATTCAAATTAGACTTTTGGTCACTTGACCTGGAAGTTTTCTGCTTATATAGATCAAGTAAAAAGGTGGTAGGCTTCCTGTTGATTTCCCTTCTAGGAACACCATGATTAATTAGCCAATCCTAGAGCTTTACAGGTGTCAGACTATTCTGATTGCTACTTTGCCTCTGCTGTCCACTACTAACTATGCCCACCTTGCCTTTGACGGATGAGTGCTGCTACTTGGCCTCTGTCATCTCAGGATCCAATTATTCCCATTGCATTTAAGTTTTCCAGTTGGGTGGCTGTGGTTCCCACTGTAAGATCTGGCATACAGAAAAGAGCAATCACAGAGCTCTTCAAGGATGCTGGTGCTCTCTTCACAAATCTATTTTGCAAGATACTGGTGAAAGTTGTGTATTCTGGACCCTCCCACTTGGGATGAGTAGGTCCTCAGTGACAAATTCATTCTAGCATTCCAATCTCCCTAAGCCTTTGGATCCTTCCTCTACATTAAACCAAGGGAAATCAGGCATCGCCAGTTCACTCACAGTGGGCCATCTTTTGACCCATGTTTCAGCTAACCAAGCAAATAAATAAACTATTACAACCTTTTTTAACTCCCCGAGCTGCAACATTAAAGGCAGTCTCTGCTTAGAGGGCCCATAGCAATTTATTCAGCCTGGTCCAACTTTATGGCCCTTTCTCCACTATCCCACACCCTTAATATCCATTCCCATACCTGTTCCCCGAATTTCTGCTTATATAAATTAGAAAACTCAGTAGACCTTTTTCAGTGTAGCATGCCTTCTCATAGGTCACACCCTGAATCCTACCTCTAGGGTCCTGCTGGGTCTGGAGTCCGGTTAGAGTACAGAGGCAAACAGGTGGGGGGAGAACCAGCATTGTCTTTCCTGGCATCTGCCTTAGGGGAGGCCATCACTGTTTCCCTGGGTAATGCAGGGTTAATCTCAAAGACGGAAAGGCTGGTACTGCAGTGGATGGGCAAGGGCATGTTGCTACCACTGGGGGTGGGGAGGCGATTCCCTCTTGCTAAAAAGGCTCATCAGAATTTATTATCTCAGTATTCCCAGCTTCATTAGGGCCCCTCGACGTGTCCCCATCTCAACTTTCAGGGTCCCACTCTTTTCCAATCAATGTCCTCCCTTTAACAGTAGACATCCAGTGAGGCTGAGCATGTACCTTTCGTTGCAGGTCAATCACTTGCATAGTAACAGCTTGTGTCTGATTTTCAGCAATTTCAGCCGTCTGTTTACAGAAGAGCAGACTCTCACCCAGGGCAGTCTTAGAAGATTTGAGCTCAGTGTGTGCTTCTGGAGCCTGGAGATAGAATCCCTGAGCTTATCGTTTTCTTTCATCATTTTGCCCAGTGAACTTAGGAGCAATCAACCAACTTCACTATATTCCTTGGTTCTCCACAAATGTTCAAAGGTATCACTTATAGAGTCACTAAACTCCTTGCCTCTCAGGAGCAGGGAATCAAAATAAATACAAATGCATTTATTTTGTATAACTCTAAACAGCTTACACCAGTAACTATCAGTGCTGTCTGTACTATTAGAAATGAGAGTCTTTAGCATTTTTGGGTTTAATTTGATTCGATAGCCAACTCCAGAAACCCCAAACCAATGAAGGAAATTCATCCTTAAAATTCTATTCCTTTAGAACCACACCTGGTGCCAAAATCTGTATTAGGGACAGAACCAATAGGACAGAGGTGTATAATACAAGGGAGTTTATCAGGGAGAACTGGCTCACAGGATTACAATGTGAAGTCCAACAGTAGGTCATCTGCAAGCTGGGGAAAGAGAGGAGCTGGGAGCATGGCTCAATCCAAGTCTGAAAGCCTCAAAATTAGCAAAGCCAACAGGGCAGCCTCCTGGCTGAGGCTGAAGGCCTGAGAGCCCCAAGAAGGTTGCTGGTGCAGGCAGGTCCCGAAGTCCAAAGCCTTAAGAACCTGGAGTCTGATGTCCAAGGGCAGGAGGAAAGGAAGCAAGCATCCTGCACAGGAAGAGAGAGCGTGGGAGAGGATTCAGGAAGCTGTTTCTTCCCCTTTTCTGCCCGTTTTGTTCTAGACGCGCTGGCAGCCGATTGGATGGTGCCCGCCTATACTGAGGATGGGTCTCCCTCTCCCAGTCCACGGATTCAAATGTCAGTCTCCTCTGACAGCACCCTCACAGACACACCCAGGAATAATGCTTCCCCAGCCATCCAGGCATCCTTCAATCCAGTCAAGTCGACAACTAATAGTAACTGTCACAGGCTGTTAAGTAAAAATATTAAATATACCCTGGATTTCAAAGACTCAGTACAAAACAGAATGTAATCTGTCTCATTAATAACTTTAAAATATAGATTACATGTTGACACAATAATAATTTGGGTATATTGTATTAACTAAAATATATTGTTAGGATCAATTTCAGTTGTTTCTTTCTATCCTTTTAAAACATGGCTACTAGGCTGGGTGTGCGTGGCTCATGCCTGTAATCCCAGCACTTTGGCAGGCCAAGGAGGGTGGATCACATGAGGCCGGGAGATCGAGACCAGCCTGGCCAACATGGTGAAACCCCGTCTCTACTAAAAATACAAAAATTAGCCAGGCATAGCAGTGGGTGCCTGTAATCCCAGCTACTTGGGAGGCTGAGGCATGAGATCGCTTGAACCTGGGAGGTGGAGGTTGTAGTGAGCCGAGATCGTGGCACTGCACTCTAGCCTGGGCAACAGAGTGAGACTCCATCTCAAAAAAAGAAAAAAAAATTACATGTATGACTCACGTTGTTATTTCTCCGGGACTGTGCTTCTCCTGACTGCAGTATGTGGTTCAAGAGGGCAGTTTTCTCACCCTTGTATATTCCTGCTTATACTGCCTGTTGCTTAATAAGCACTGCACAATTATTTAATACATGAATGAATGCCTGGATGTGTGTGTACTACAGAGCAGAGGAGTCTTAGGGAGCAACCTCGCCTTATCAATAGATTTCTAGCCTATGTCACCATATATCCTAAGAGTCAAAATTTTAGGGGCAACAGTGGTAAACCCACGTTTAATGAGACAGCTTGTTTCTATCTCTTCACAGGTAAAATACCTATAGCCTGGTAGGTACAGTTGCCGTGGCTAAGCAATGGCAAACAAGACCATATCCTGTGATGAGGTGGGGTGTGTGCTGGGGGTGGTGGGGTAGGCTTTGCTGCACTTGACAGGAAGCAGGCTTCTAGGAGGTTTTGAGAGAAGGACAAGGCCATCTATGTCAGAGAGTCTCAGGGCACTCATGTAAGAATATGCCAGCAATATTCACTTTCCCACAATGTTTCTTCCCCCTGGTGACTCCTCCCTCCTTCTCCCTGAAAGATAATCCTTATCATTTTACTCTGGTGTTACTCAGCCTAACCCCACAAGGTGTCTTACCCAAGACACTGCATCCAACCGGGGATGTTTATTTTGTGGATTTTAGGTCTCTACTTATCCGAATGGACTTTTCAAATGGAGATCGGGCAGCTTGGTGAGAAAGGGATCATTTGGTTTTTGTTGGAAGCAAGTCAACTATGTTAATAAGACCTCTGCATTGCAGGTCATCCATCTCCACCTTTTCAGCCCCAAGCACCTCTTCTCAACTTGCAAAATGGCATCCTCCCATATAGCTTGTCTCTTGTGCTCTTTGGAGCCCTTCTTTCTTTGAGAAGAAATATGTATAGACACAGGCAGAACAGTGACTCCACGTCGTTAGGATTAGGGTCCCTTAAACATTCACTCTTTCTGACTCTGTCAGCCTGTCTGACTAGTAAGGCTGTGAGGTCTGAGTCATCCGAAAGCTCCCAGGGGGACTTCCCTTGCTGGCCTCACCCTGACACTCTGCCCATCTTCCCTCCATTTTCGCAGATCTCACACAAGCCCGATCCAGCAGCTTATTCTCATTCATTCCATCTTTATACTTCCTTTAGTGCAATGACCTACTTAAGTTAAAGGGAAATACAAACCCCCAAGGAAATTTGCTGACAGCTCTTTCCTGGGTAGAATTAGGTTGGGCATGTGTCTGAGATAAGCTCTAAGAATCATTTTGGCTGCAGATGGGAGTGGAAAGGGAGGGACAGAATGTTACCAAAAAAAAAAAAAAAAAAAAAAGTCTGACGACAAGTGTTCCTGGGGAAGTGACTGGAAACTGATGGTGGCAGGGAGGGCTGGGTAAGAAATACACCCTCCAGGGCAGTTCTAAACTGGCATTTAGATTTTCTTAGATTTCAGTCTCTTCCCTCAGTTTTCTGCTTAGAAGCTCTACTCCCAAGGTCATAGGTCTAAAGAATATCAGAGTCCAGATAGAGCAGATGAAGCCAAACCATTATTGGGAAAAAAATACATACTTTTATTAGGCTGATGATGTTCTTACACAAGCATATCAGCACAGTTTTGAAAATAATTTAAGGATGAAAGATGACAGGTGGAAACAGCTTCAGACCAGGTGCTGGAACACATGAACTTTTTGGGGTTGGATTTTCCAGGAACTGGCTGTGTACCTTAAGCAAGTCATTTTCACCTCACTAAACCTCACTTTTCTCATCTGTAAAATGTGTGGTTTAGACTAGATGATGGCTAAGATGCTTTTCAGTTTTTAAGTTTCTTGAAACACGTAAAATTATTTGCCTGTTGGCTATGGTAGCTAACAATTGCTATTATTTTGGTAAAGTTGTTAACAAGTAGTAGATTGATTTATGTTTTTATTCTTTTCCTTTTTTGGTGGAGGTATTTTGTAGGATAGCCAAAAGGTGGGGCACAGAAAAAAGTGAAAGATCCAAATAAGCCTCAAACCAGACAATGGGCCTCTGAATCATGGAAGCTGATTGGCTATGGACCGTAGAGTCCCTTCGGCAATCTCTGGCATGAGTCACAGGCCTCACCACCCAAGGCATTCAATCCCATGAGGCAATCCTTTCCTTATCTATTTGTATAGTATGAGAGAGGGCCAACCACTGACAGCCCAGAAACTCCTGGCTGAGCCCTAAAATGCACTTTGCATGCTGTCTTCATTGGTGGTAATGGTGTGACTGGAGTGGGCACTGAATAATGTTTGAAGCTAAATTCCACAACAAAGGATCTGTTGTTTATTAGGAAAACCATTAAAACCAGTTACAGTAGAAAAAGTACTCATAGGTCAGTTTATAAGCTTAAATTTAAAGTGTTAGAGAGTTTTAGAGCCAAAGACACAGGAATCCGTCTGACCTAATACACTTTAGAGATGAAAAAAAGATGAATTGTCCAAGGTTGTAACTTTATTAGTGCAAATTTAGGACTAGAAAACACCACTAGATTCTCAGGTCTGTGGCTTTCTAGTATGCTATATTGCTTATGTAAGAATCTGAGTATGTTTTAAATACAATAATTTTTAAATAGACAATGCATACACTATGCAATTTAAATGACAGAAAGTTTACAGTGAAAAGTTAGTCAGTGTTTTCTCTAAAGTCTCTTCCCTCTTTGGCCAATTTGGAATTTATTTTAGTTTAAGGTGTGAGGTAGGGATTCAACTTTATTTTCTTTCAGATGACTGTCCAGTTATTTTACTAGCAGATAAGTTGTATTTCCCTTATTTGTCCTTCAATTTTGGAGTTTTTGTCTTGGTATTTTCTTCTTTCTCTCCTATATAAACTTGAGAAATCAGCTTACACATTAAAAAAATTCTGTTGGTTTTAACAAATGAGATTGCATCAAATGTATAGATGAATTTGGGGAGAATTGACAGTTTTATGAAGTCTGCTATAGAGCTTCAGGACATACTTTCCTCTCTGATAAGAAGAAACATGGTACAAGATGCTGTCCTTTCTGCCTTTTGATGTAGTTCTGTGAACATGTCATTGTCATAACTTCAAACATTACACCCGACCTCCCTCCTTATACTAAAATAAACTTCAGCCACACTGGCCTCCTTGCTGTTTCTTCAACTTAACTGGCATGTTCTTTCTGCTCAGAAAAACTCTTCCCCCAGAAATCTGCCTGGCTCATTCCCTCATCTCCTTCAACTATCTGCTGAGTGCCACCTTCTCACTGAGCCTACGCTGACCACCCAATTTATTTTTATTTTTTATTTTATTTTATTTTATTTTTTAGATGGAGTTTTGCTCTTGTCACCCAGGCTGGAGTGCAATGGTGTGATCTTGGCTCACTGCAACCTGCATCTCTTGGGTTCAAGCAATTCTCATGCCTCAGCCTCCTGAGTAGCTGGGATTACAGGTGCCTGCCACCATGCCCAGTTAATTTTTTTGGTATTTTTAGTAGAGATGGGGTTTTGCCATGTTGGTCAGGCTGGCCTTGAACTCCTGACCTCAAGTTATCCACCAGCCTCGGCCTCCCAAAGTGCTGGGATTACAGGTGTGAGCCACTGTGCCTGGCCTGACCACCCAATTTAAAATGACTCTTGCCTCCTACTCTGAGCTCTCCTCATTTTCCTATCCATTCTACTTTATTTTCCGTATGACTTATTGTCTTCTTACAATTTACTTAATCATGACACGTGTTTATTGTGCGTGTCCAGCACTAAAATTTAAGCCTCAAGAATACAGAGATATTTGTCTATTTTATTCACTGCCATAGCCCGAGTGCCTAGAACTCTCCCTGGCATACAGTAAATGTTTAATAAATTTTTGTTTAATTGAATTTAAAAAACTATTTCTGGCCTGGTGTGGTGGCTCACGCCTATAATTCCAGCACTTTGGGAAGCCAAGGCAGGTGGATCACATGAGGCCAGGAATTTGAAACCAGCCTTGCCAACATGGTGAAACCTCATCTCTACTAAAAAAAAATTAGCCGTGCATGGTGGCATGCACCTATAGTCCCAGCTACTTGGGAGGCTGAGGCAAGAGAATCCCTTGAACCCAGGAGGTGGAGGTTGCAGTGAGCAGAGATCTTGCCACTGCACTCCACCCTAGGTGACAGAGAGAGACCCTGTCTCAAAAATAAATAAAAAATAAAAGAAGCTATTTAGTAACAGATTTTATTCAGAATAAACACTGCAATTTTATCGAATATCATATCTCTTTTCAGCAGTCATGGAAATAATCGTATGACTTTTCTCTTTTCATTGCCAGACATGGTAAATTATATATTACATTTCCTAATAGAAAAATAGCCTTGCATTTCTGCAATAAACCCCATTTAGTCATGGCGTATTATTCGTTTATGAGCTGCTTGATTTTGTTTGCTATTGTATTTATTATATTTAAGTTTTTGAATTGATACTGAAAGTGAGATTGGTGTAAAGTTTTGTCATGACATCTTTGTTCGGCTTTGTTATCACTGTTATGCTAGCTTTAAAATATAATTTAGAACATTCCCCCTGCCATACATTTGAAAAAATACTCTGGAATACTTCAAATAGCTTTGACTTTCTTTCTTTAAAATATGGCTACTGGTTGGGCATGGTGGCTCACGCCTGTAATACCAGCACTTTGGGAGGCCAAAGCAGGAGGATTGCCTGAATCCAGGAGTTTGAGACCAGCCTGGGCAACACAGCAAGACCCTATCACTACAAAAAAAAAAATAGCTAGGCATGTAGCATGCTCCTGTAGTTCTAGCTACTTGGGAAGCTGAAGCAGGAGGATTGCTTGAGCCCATATGTTTGAAGCTGCAGTGAGCTATGGTGGTGTCAGTGCACTCCAGCCTAGCCTGGGTGATAGAGCAAGACCTGGTCTCCAACAATAAATAAATAAATAAATAAATAAATAAATAAATACATAAACACATAAATACATAAATACATAAATAATCTCCATCACTCTTCCTAGTTTGTTGATACCTTCTGGGCCTCAAACCACCTTAGACTTCTCTGCTCCATCCAACATGGCTTCCACTCTCAGATCCTCCAAATAGAAACATCCCTTTGACAATGTTCAAAAACCTTAAGTGGTTCTAGGGAGTAGAAACTTAAACTCAAGAGGGCAGAAGATGAAGATGTTTACTTTTGTGTTTAAAAGAAGGGATCTCTGGCAGTTGATCAAACCTTGTTCAGTCAGGGCAGTGAGGTTAACACTATTGATTTATCTATCCAGAGGGTTTTCTTAGCTTATTTATTTTTATCATCATTCTTAAAACTTATTCTTTTATCTAACACATTGTGAGTACCTGCTGTGTGCTTATCTCCATTGTGATTCTACAGAATTAGAAGACATGCTCCCTGCCTGAAAGAGTTTTTAGTCTAGTTGGTGAGACAAGACAAATGGAAATAAAAAATAAACAATAAAGCAAGTCAATGTATAATATACCTCAATGGGTAGAATAGATAACTATTGCTATTGAGCGCAGGGGAGGGATGATTGCTGTGGAATATACCAGTTCTCATTTGCCCCAGATTTGCTCATCTGTGGTAAGCCTGTGATGATTAATTTTATGTGTCAATTCGACCAGGTTATGATACCCAGTTGTTTGGTCAAACGCTAGTCTAGATGTTGCTGTGAATGTATTTTAGAGATGTGATTAACATGTAATTCAGTAGGCTTTGTGTTGAGCAGATTACCTTCTATAATGTGGATGGCCCTCATTCAATCAGTTGCACGCTTTCAGAGAAAAGAACCTTCGAAGAGGAAGGCATTCTGTCTCCAGACTGTCTTCAGACTCAAGACTGTGATATCAAATCTTCCCTGGGGCTCTAGCCTGTTGGCCTGCCTTGCAGATTTTTGACTTGCCAGCCTCCACAATCGCAAGAACCAATTCCTTAAGTTAAATATCTCTCTCTAGATGTATATATCTAAAAATATTCTCAGTCAGGCCGAGTCAGGTAGCTCATGGTGGCCTGTAATCCCAGGACTTCAGGAGGCTGAAGCGGGTGGATCACTTGAGGTCAGGAGTTTGAGACCAGCCTGACCAACATGGGAAAACCCTGTCTCTACTAAAAATACAAAAATTAGCTGAGCATGGTGGATCATGCCTGTAATCCCAGCTATTTAGGAGGCTGAGACAAGAGAATCACTTGAACCTGGGAGATGAAGGTGGCAGTGAGCCAAGATCATGCCACTGTACTCTAGCCTGAGTGACAGAGTGAGACCCTGTCTCAAAAAAAAAATCTAGGTCAGTGTTCTTCCAGAGAACAGACCCAAAAGCATATATATGAAACACGGGCTCAAGCAATCCTCATGCCTCAGCCTCTTGAGTAGCTAGAACTACAGGTGCATGCTACTGTGTCTGCTAATTAAAAAAAAAGTTTTATTTTTTAGTGATAAGGTCTTGCTTTGTTGCCCAGGCTGGTCTTGAAATCCAGAGGTTCTCTCTGGAAAACACTGACTGATACAAAGCCCAGTATATATTGATATTCTCACTGAGATGTAATATCATTCATTCATTCAAGAAAAAAATTCATTAGTTATCTATTAGTGTGGTGGATTAAAAGTATAGGCTTTGAAACCAGCCTATCTAGGTTTATTTTCTAGTATAAGCTTCAGTTTTCTCATCTGTAAAATGGGGATAATGATATGTATATTTTATGGGTTTTTTGAAGAATAATTGAGTTAATAAAAACATGCTAAGTGCTTTGAACAACACTCAATACAGTTATCACTCAATACATGTGAGCTATCTTTATTTTGACTACATGTCAGAGCATTGTGCTTGGCTTTGTAGAAACAATGGTAAGTATTATACAGAGTTAACCCTTAAATTGCTCATAGTCTAGTTGGGGAGTCAGAGAAATAGATGTACATGCCAATACAGTGTGCTAAGGATATTGACAGAGGTGTGCACAGGGCCACAGGCTGTGCAGACAGAGCAGGTACTCAGGACCCTGAGGCCCAGACTAAGAGAATCTGTGGCCCCCGAGCTGTGAAGAGAGGCAGAGGGAGTAACCTGTGGGAGGCTGGAAGCTGAGAAACCAGTGTTTTCCAGGGAAGCTTTTTGCATGGAGTAAAGACTGTGAGGGTGAGCTGGTGGAAGATGATGGGGAAGAGATAAGCCTGGGGCCAGATGCTGGAGGGCTTTGTGTACCAAAGTTAGAGATCTGTTTGGTCTTTATCTCTCTAATACTTAAGATTCCCATTCCTGCAAGGGTTTTAAGCTTTTTAAAGCCTTCTAGTAGGATAAGTAATATGGCAAAACAAAGAGGCACAATCATACATCTACAAATGAATGAATGAATGAATGTCTATTTTTATTATTATTTTTGGGGTGGGAGAACAGAGTTGAGCTTCCTATAGAGTGGTGGCTCTCAGCTGGGGTGATTTTGCCCCCCAGAGGGGACATTTGGCAATGTTGGAAGACATTTTTGTCATAATTGGGATACAGGGGGTGCTACTGGCATGTAGTGAGTAGAGGCCAGGGATGTTGCCAAAAGTTCTACCACATCCCTGAGAGCCGCCGACAATAAATTGTCGGGTCCAGAATGTCCATAATTGTCAGGTCCAAAATGTCCAGCTGAGGTTGAGAAATGCTGCTGTAAAGAGACAGTGAGAAATAGGTTTGGAGGAGGAGGAGCACACCTTATAGTACACCTTTAATGTCCCACAAGTATTTTGGACTATTCTACAGGCCATTAGAAAGCCAGTGAAGGTTTTTGAGTAGAGAGGATGATGAAGGTCATGTTTAGGAGGATTAATCTGGCTGTTGTATGCAGGATTCATTAAAGGGTGGGCGGGACCAGAGGCAGGATGATCATGTAGATGGCTGTTGTGATTGTTCAGACTCTGGTGTTAGGAGCTTGCATGATTGGGAAAAGAGGGAGAGAAAAATAATAAAAATTGATGGACACGGGAAGCCTGGTGAGGAAGCTATTTTGGAAGATGATAATGTGTTTTTTAAGAAAACATTCATTTTAAGAAAAGAGTGCAATTCATGCAGAAACATATCCTAGGCAGGAAAGAAGACAGGATTTGACTATAAGAGTCAACAGCCTAGAAGTGACAGGCAAAATGTTGGCAGTGGACTAGTTCCTGGGGGAAAAGGCCTGAAAATAGATCATGCTGTCTCCCATTTTAACTTTTTTCTTTAAAGAACCCCCATTCCCCAGCAATGTTGTAAATGAGAGGAATGGAGACAGCTGCTACTCCCAGGTAACCTGACTTTACCGGTATTCAAGGCCCTAAGCGGCTATTTGTTGTGATGGGCCAGGTGCTTCTGGAAGGTTGACTCCCATGGGAAAACTAATCACTGAAAATGAGCCTGATCATCTTAATGTTTCTTGTTACTTTTGGTCCTCATCAGCCTAGGGAGTATATTTGTAATCAGGAACAAAATCGGCTAGACTCCCTCTTCTCGTGCCAACACCTGAGTTGGTGACATTGCATGGATGTTTTCCTAGATCCTATTTTTATAGAATACTGATCACTGCCTTCCCTGATGTGGTTTTTTTCCCATGTCTTACTAGTATTTTTCTCTCCCAAATGCCATATTATCTACATAATTCTAGCATCTTTGCAGGTTGAAAACTTGATCTAAGTGTATAGCCATGCAATGAAAAAGGTAGTGTTGAGAAAAATAGAAAGACAAATAATTGTATTTGGTTTTTTAAAAAAGAAGGGCCATTAAAATAGCTTTTTTTTTTTTTTTTCTTGAGGTGGAGTCTTACTCCGTGGTGCAGGCTGGAGTGCAGTGGCACAATCTCGGCTCACTGCAATTCTCCGCCTCCTGGGTTCAAGGGATTCTCTTGCATCAGCCTCTCGAGTAGCTGGGATTACAGGCACCCACTACTATGCCCGGCCAATTTTTGTATTTTTAGTAGAGATGGGGTTTCACCATGTTGGCAGGCTGGTCTTGAACTCCTGACCTCAGGTGATCTGCCCACCTCAGCCTCTAAAATTGCTGGGATTACAGGCATGAGCCACCGTGCCCAGTGTTTTTGGTTTTTTTTTTTTTAATTTATTTTTTTTTTGGTAGAGATGGGGTCTTGCTATGCTGCCTGGCTTTTTTTTTTTTTTTTTTTTTTGAGAAAGAGTCTTGCTGTGTCACCCAGGCTGGAGTACAGTGGGCATGATCTTTGCTCACTGCAACCTCTGCCTCCCGGGTTCAAGTGATTCTCCTAAATTGGCTTTTTTTTTTTAAGTGAAGAATTACATAGTTAATGTTTTAAATGGTTGTCATACAGGAGATACTGGCCATCTATTATTGATCTTCTCTAACAAGAATTTAACATAATAATACCATGTAATGTAAAAACACATAAGTTTACATGTGTAAACGCATTTCACAGGCTGGAGCTTAGAGAACTGAACGTTCAAGGCCTCAGAGGAAAATGGTGGCACTAGGGTACTGGTCAATCATTGTTCTTTCTGTGCCAGCTGCTATAGTGTAGATTGAGTTACTAGATGGAATTTGTGTGTGTGTGTGTGTGGCCAACTTTCCCCTCTCCTTTTCACAATTTCTACTTTTTCCTTGGAGATCATTCTGTATCAGAACATATAGAACATCTTGTTATTCTTTTTAGTGGCTATACAGTATGCTATTTTAATGAATGTAGCTTAATTTTTTTACTTAGCATTTAGGTTTATTTTTCCCCATTCTTGTTTCGTTTTGTTTTGTTTTTGAGATGGCTTCTCGCTCTGTTGCCCTGGTTGGAGTGCAGTGGCATGATCTCTCCTTAGTGCAACCTCCGCCTAGTAGGTTCACGTGATTCTGGTGCCTCAGCTTCCCGAGTAGCTGGGATTACAGGCACCCGCCACTATGCCTGGCTAATTTTTGTATTTTTAGTAGAGATGGGGTTTCACCATGTTGGCCAGGCTGGCCTCGAACTCCTGACCTCAAGTGAGCCTCCCACCTTGGCCTCCCAAAGTGTTGGGATTACAGGCATGAGCCACTGCACCCAGCCGCCATTCTTTTTCTATGAAATAATGCTTCAGTGAAAAACCTTGGACATACATCATTTCGAACAGAAGTGATAAGTACAAATTCCACTTCTAGAATAAATTCCTAGAGGTGGAATTGTGGGGTCTGGCGGTATGTGGATTTGTAATTTTGATAGATATTGCAAACCTCCCACAAACTATGTACAGGACTGTTCTTGTGTTCTTTTACTTTTCTTTTTTTCTTTTTCTTTTTTTTTTTTTTGTGATGGAATCTCACTCTGTCACCCAGGCTGGAGTTCAGTGGTGAAATCTCGGCTCACTGCAACCTCTGCCTCCCCGCTTCAAGCGATTCTTGTGCTTCAGTCTCCAGAGTAGCTGGGATTACAGGCATATGCCGCCGCACTTGGCCAGTTTTGTTCTTGTGTTCTTAAACTTGCTGGTGTTTGTACTTCTGATGTATAAATAATAGCTTCCTGCACTTTTCTTTTTACAGTGTGGTTGAATATATTTTCATATGTTCAAGAGCCATTAGTATTTACTTATTTATTTATTTTTGAGACAGGGTCTCACTCTGTCACCCATGCTGGAGTGCAGTGGTGCGATCTTGGCTCACTGCAACCTCCACCTTCCAAGTTCAAGTGATTCTCTTGCCTCAGCCTCCCAAGTAGCTGGGACTACAGGCATGTGCCACCATGCCTGGCTAACTTTTGTATTTTTAGTAGAGTCGGGGTTTCGCCATATTGGCCAGTCTGGTCTCGAACTCCTGACCGCAGGTGATCTGCCTGCCTCAGCCTCCTAAATTGCTGGGATTAGAGGCATAAGCCACCGCTCCTGGCCCAACCCATTAGTATTTTTAATGTCCTCTGGGCCTTCTGAATCTAGGAAAGGGCTAGCTTGTCCCTAGATAAGCTATGTTAGTAGCTTCCTGCCAATGAGGTGGACCCTGCCTTCTTTCCTTTTAATGATGTTTATTAAATGATTGGACAAGAGTTCCCCCTTTTTGTCGCTCTGTAAGAACTCCCCCTGAACAGAGGGAATCTCAGCCCCTGCACATCCTTCTGTCATTCTTTGCTCCTGCTATTTCTTCTCCCTTACTAAACTCACCTGCCTCAGACTGCTAATGGGCAAATGCCATAGCCAGTTGATCACTCTGGCCACCAGCCTCCATTGTACTGACCCAGTTTTCACCTCTGACTTTCTTGGGTATCTGTTGCCATCCAGCCCCATCTAGAGTTCCATACTTTCATTTCCTTCTGGTCACCTACTCTCAATGCTGCTAGTCCTTTGTTTAGCCAACCATAATGATGTAGTCTACCACCTCTTTGAGAGTGTAGTATGCATCAAGCACTGTGCTAAGTGTTTTGCAGAAATGATCTCATTAAGCCTTTATAAGAGCCTGATTTTATAGACGAATAGATGAATAAATTGAAGCTCAGAGAGGTTAGATAAATTTCCCGGGGGCAGATGGGTAGTGTGACGGTTAATTTTAGATGTCCACTTGACTGAGTTAAGGGATACCCATATAACTGGTAAAACATTATTTCTGGGTGTGTCTGTGAGGATGTTCCCAGAAGAGATTAGCATTTGCATTGGTAGACTGAGAAAAGAAGATTGCCCCCACCAGTATGGACAGACATCATCCAATCCATTGAGAGCCAGGATGGAACACAAAGGCAAAGGTGAATTTGCTCTCTTCTGGAGCTGGGGCATCTATCTTTTCTTGCCTTGGGACATCAAAGCTTCCCCGATCGGTGGGCCTGTGGACCCAGGAACGTAACATCAGTGGTTTCTCCAAGTTCTCAGGCCTTTTACCTTGGACTGAGAGTTTACACTACTGGCTTCCCTGGTTCTCCAGCTTGCAGACAGCATATTGTGGATGTATTGGCCTCCATAATCATGTACACCAATTTCTATAATAAATTTTCTCTCATGTATCTCTATGTATCTGCTATGGTTTGAATATTTATCCCCTCCAAAACTCATGTCCCCTCCAAGACTCATTTACTCTCCAATGTGTTGGTATTGAGAGGCAGGGTCTTTAAGAAGTGATTAAGCCATTCATGGATAAATGGATTAATAAATTAATGGATTAATAGATTAATGGGTTATCATGGGAATGGGACTGGTAGCTTTATAAGAAGAGGAAGGCCGGGCACGGTGGCTTATGCCTGTAATCCCAGCACTTTGGGAGGCCGAGGCCGGCGGATTGCCTGAGGTCAGGAGTTCGAGACTAGTTTGGCCAACATGGTGAAACCCCATCTCTACTAAAAATAAAAAAAAAATAGATAGATCTGGTGGCGAGTGCCTGTAATCCCAGCTACTCAGGAGGCTGAAGCTGGGGAATTGCTTGGGCCAGGGAGGTGGAGGTTGCAGTGAGCCAAGATCGCACCATTGCACTCCCACCTGGGTGACAGAGGGAGACTCCATCTAAAAAAAAAAATAACAATAATAATAATAAGAAGAAAGAAGTGGAAGAGAGACCAAGAGACCTGAACTAGCACACTCAGTCCCTTCGCCATGTGATGCCCTGCCCTGCCTTAAGACCCTGCAGAGTCCTCATCAGCAGGAAGGCCCTCACCAGATGCAGCCCTTAGAACTTGAACTTCTTGGCCTCCATAAGTATAAGAGATAAATCTTTTTTCTTTATAAATTACCCAGTTTCAGGTACTCTGTTATAAGCAACAGAAAATGGACTAAGACAATATCATATTGGTTCTGTTTCTCTGGAGAACCCTGACTAATTAGAGGTGGTGATTGGAGGAGCTAGAACTCCATCTCTGTTTCACTCTAAACTGCATGTTGCTAATTGTCCTTGTGGTGGTGCTAAGTGGACCTCAGTCTCTGGGGTTTGCTCTTTGGTGCTTTCTGGGGTTTGCCACCATCTCTCTCTAGTTCATGTAAATCTTTCTGTTTTGCTTTTTCTCTGATTCAAGTGTCTTTCTCTGCAAATTGTCCAGGTCTATTTTCTGAGGGATGGGTGAAGGGTAGAAACCACTCACTATAGGGGTCCTCAGGCATAGGGGCTGAAGCCCATGGTGATCCAGGTCTTGAGTTTTTCCATTCAGGTGTCTTCTTCCTAAGGCACATGCACTCTGGAGCAGGAGGAATGGGGGCCGAGGAGGTGAAGAAGGAGAATGACCTCATATTGTATAGAACCCACCACTCCCATTCAGCATTCACTGCTCAGTCTGGTCCCCGCCCCCCCTGCCCCACCCTGCCAACATTCTAGACTTCTACCCTATCCAGTGAGATTTTTCTGTCGGGCCTCTGTGTCCTTGTGTTCTGGCTTCTACTGGGTGTCTCAGGCCAGCAGATCCACACATATGTGAATCCTTCATACTGGTTGGACTCAAAAAATTGCCCAAGTGAAAAAAAATTTCCCAAGGGGTTCCCAGGATCTAGCAAATCAGGGGCTGCAACTAGACCCTTGTGTAAGAATCCCTTGTGTAAGAACCATCTTCACTCTAGGCTGAACACATAGAATGCCGACAGGCTGTGTTGTAGCCAATTGCACATGCTGACATTTCTGGGCCTTAACCTTGGTGTTGCTAAACCATCCCAACATAATCTGCCCCCTCATGAAAGCCGTGTTCTGTAGTCTTGCCTGAAGATGGGATGATGGACTAAACAGGCTCTTAATGTTGAGTTCATTTTCATCTATATTTCTGTCCCATGTTCCTTTACCTGGATTCCTGTCTTTAGTACTGCTGCTATCTCTTAATTGTCCAATTTAATCCCAGTACCACTGCCTTGGGCTGGGTACTGCTCCTTCATGACTCTCATTCCAAATAGCTTGGTTCATACCCCATATTAGTCTGTTCTCACACTGCTATAAAGAACTGCCTGGCTGGGCACAGTGGCTCACGCCTGTAATCCCAGCACTTTGGGAGGCCGAGGCAGGTGGGTCACCTGAGGTTAGGAGTTCGAGACCAGCCTGGCCAACATGGCGAAACTCCATCTCTACTAAAAATACAAAAATTAGCCAGGTGCGGTGGTGCATGCCTGTAATTCCAGCTACTTGGGAGGCTGAGGTGGGAGAATTTATTGAAACCGGGAGGCAGAGATTGGCAGTGAGCCGAGATCACGCTACTGCTCTCCAACCTGGGCGAGAAAGTGAGACTCTGCCTCAAAAAAAAAAAAAAAAAACCACCACCACCAACAAAAAAACCAAAAAACTGCCTAAGACTGGGTAATTTATAAAGAAAAGAGGTTTAATTGACTCACAGTTCTGCATGGCTGATCCTCAGGAAACTTGTAATCATGGCAGAGGGGAAGCAGGGAAGTCTTACATGGCAGCAGGCGAGACAGCATGTGAAGGAAGTGAAGGGGGAAGATCCCCTTATAAAACCATCAGATCTCATGGGAACTCACTCCCTATCATGAGAACAGCATGGGGGAAACTGCCCCCATGATCCAGTCACCTCCCACCAGGTCCCTCCCTCAACACCTGGGGATTACAATTTGAGATGAGATTTGGGTGGGGACGCAGTGCCAAACCATATCACATTCTTCCTTCCCAACTGCCCTTCTCCAACATGGTTTATCCCACTGCTTGTCAGTCAGCATTCCCAGCTGTTACTCCAGCAGCCCTTCCTGACTCTCCTTTCCCCCCATCCCAACTGCAGAGTCACCTTGGACTCTGGTCTTGCCTTCTGGCCACTCCCCAGAGCAGATGGAACATGGCCGCAGCCTAGAGGTGTTTTGCCAGCAGAGCTCTGCTCTTGCTTCTCTGTTTACTGGAAGATGGGCAGGACTGAGAGTGCATTTATCTGGAATTGGAGGGTCTGCAGCCAAACACAGCAGGATATCAACTCCATAGTGATTCAGTTCACTGTTTTTCCCAGAGTGGAAGTGGGAAAACAGGAATACTCAAGGTTGAAAGAAATGTCAGAGTCCTCTGATCTCTTCTTTAGTTCCTAGCTGTGGCCATCATTTAACCTACCTGGCCTGCAATTGGAGACCTGGCAAGATGATCTCTTTAAATCTCTCCCCTCTCAGAGACAGGTGAGTTTATACTACACGTAGGTGTCAGCACACACACGGGCAAACTTGAGGTTTTTGGAAAAAGAAGAAAAATATTTTTCAATAGAAGGTTTATTTTGTAACATGCAGCACCAGCAATTTCTTTGGCTGAAAACAGGGTCGGTTTTCAAGGATGTGGTGTAGGGAGGGACACAGTGTGGTGCAATGGGCTTGGGGTCTGTCTTAATCTGTTTGGGCTGCTACAACAAAATACCATAGACTGGGTGACTTATAAACAACAGAAATTTATTTCTCACAGTTCTGGAGGCTGGGAAGTCCAAGATCAAGGCTCAGGCAAATTTATTGTCTGGTAAGGGCTCACTTTCTCATCGATGGCTCCTTCTTGCTATGTCTTCATATGGTGGAATGAGCTCCCTTGGGTCTCTTTTATTTTATTATTTTTATTTTTTTCTTTGAGACAAAGTCTCGCTCTGTTGCCCAGGTTGGAGTGCAGTGGAACGAACTCAGCTCACTGCAACCTCCACCACCTGGGTAGAAGCAATTCTCCTGCCTTAGCCCCCTGAGTAGCTGGGATTACAGGCATGCGCCACCCTGCCCAGCTATTTTTTTTTTTTGTATTCTTAGTAGAGATGGGGTTTGCCATGTTGGCCAGGCTTGTCTCAAACTCCTGGCCTCAAGTGATTTGCCTGCCTTGGCCTCCCAAAGTGCTGGGATTACAGGCGTGAACCACGGCAGCTGGCCCCTTGGGTCTCTTTATAAGGCCACTGATCCCATTCATGACCATATTCATCATTTAATCACCTCCCAAAGTCCTGACCTCAAAATACCATCACATTAGGAATTAGGTTTCAACATGGGAATTTTGAGGGGAGAGGGGCACAAGCATTCAATCCCTAGGAGAGACCCAGAACCTAGTTCTAGTCGGCTAACTTGTGTAACTTCAGGAAAACCACTTCACTCTCTGAGCCTAAGGGTTTCCCATCATCTGTCAGTGATGGGGCTGGGCTAGTGGTCTCTGGAATTCCTTCCACCTGTGATATGCCAGGATAGGCAAGCAACTGTTAACCTTCACCCACGCAGATAACCGATGGTATCAGCTTTTAGCCACACGGGAAAGAAAACACATCTTTTCCCTGCCTAGGCTACCCTAGGTTTTCTCAATCTCGCCTTATTGACCTTTTTGAATTCTCTTCCTGAAAGCAAACTCTTCCTTCAAAGGAATCTGGATAGACAGTAGAACACAAAGGGGCTGCCCTTTGCTGTTTGTAAGCTGAGGTCTGGGAAACAGACCACAGCAGGCTCAGCAGCCTCTTCATTATGGGTTACCCTGAATATTGTATTCTAGAAACTTCAGCAGCCTCAGGCAAGCATTTCTATTTGTCTGTATTTGCCCTGGCCTTGAATATCTTCATGCTGGCTACCTTGTAAACAGTGGTGCTTAATGAGTGTCTTGAAGCTCTGGGAGAGATTGATGTTTGACTCACATAAAAAGCATTTTCTCTAAACTTTTTTCTGAGAGACAGGGAGACTCTGTAAATCATTAAATGAAGACTATCTTAGTCTAAACTCTTAACAGGCCTCATCTTTGCTCTAGGCTATGTGTGTCAGGATTAGGCGAGCCTTCACTGTGAGGGGCTGGTGCACTGTGGCGCCTGTTAAATAGAGCATTAGGGATAGAAGCAGCAGGATTTTGAAGTGTGTTCAACAAAATGGAAGCTGAATGAAATGAATCCACAGAGCCAGGTAACTGCCAAGGGTACACTTTTGAGAGAGGGAAAACTGTGGATTGTATAGTCAGTTTCTCTTCAGAAAAGAGCACCACTCAGGTCAATTTAAATAGATTTGGCTACCCTCAAGGGATAGGTTGCAGGCATATTGCGAGTTTGATCCCCATCCCCATAATCAATATATTTGCCAATGAGGTGTCATCGGTCTGTGCATCCAGGGCCAGCCTTGAGAGAAGGGAAATTGGGATGATACTTCTTCCAAGGCCAAGTGCAGCCTAAGGGGTATGTGGGGAGAGGCTAGGGAGGAAGATCCCAGACCCAGCTGTGGAGCCCAGCCCTCTGCTTTTTTAGTTGCTAATTTCTGTAGGGGTGGTTTCACGTATTTTCAGTAAAAGCTCAGAGTAGCACTCCCTCCCAACTCATCTGGTTCTTTTTGTTTATTTGGCTTGTTTATTTGTTTTGAGACAGGGTCTTATTCTGTCACCCAGGCTGGAATGCAGTGGCACAATCACAGCTCACTGCAGCCTCAACCTCCCAGGCTCAAGCAATCCTCCCACCTCAGCCTCCCAAGTAGCTAAGACTACATGCATGTGCCACCACGCCCAGCTATTAAAAAAAAAATTTGTAGAGATGAGATCTCTCCATGTTGCCCAGGCTGGTCTCGAACTCCTGGACTTAAGGGATCCCCCTGCTTTGGCCTCCCCAAGGGCTGGGATTACAGGAATGAGCCACAGTGCCTGGCCCCATCTGGCTTTTGCAGTAGCATCTTCTCAACTTCCTCAACTTCACACCCCTGAACCAACAGCCAGTTCTGTCTGTGATTCCCCAGGGTTGGCACAGCAAGTCAAGAGAAAGATAGTGGCAGTCTGCAGACACAGATGCAAGGGGTGCTTGAAGCAGGGAGGAGTTTCTGTTGTTATTAATTCCCCTTTCACTTCCCCTTACCCCTTACCTGGTCTCTGCCTGCTCAGTCTCTGTACCTTACTTGTAAGATCTATGTTTCTGAAGTCCTGGCCTTTCCCTGTGGCTTCCCTCTTCCCACCTTGTGAAACTTTTGATGGTCTTTAAAGCTTAATTCAAGTGCTACCTCCTCTGGGAAGGTTTCTTGCCTGGCATGCTTGGAAGCCCCTCATCTGTGTTCCTATCACATTTAGTATTTCTGTCTTTCGAAGAGTTTATACTGTTTAGTCAATGTCTGTTTTCACGGTTATCTTTCCCCATAATTTGCTGAATTCCTTGAGGGCACGAACAAAATTTTTTATTTCTATATATTCTAGACCTTTCAGTCTTGGCCCACAGTAGGTCTTGAATAAATGTCTATTGAACAATATTAATAAGGAGAATTTAGGGGGCCCATCAGAATCTCCCTGGGTAGGGTTTTCAATGTATACATTGCCAGGCTCCAGCCCTAGAAATACAGATGCTCTAATCTAGACTGGGGTTCTTGAATCTGCCTTTTGAAAAAACCTCATGTGATTTTATTTATTTATTTATTTATTTTTATTTTTTATTTTATTGAGGTGGAGTTTCGCTCTTGTTGCCCAGACGAGTGCAATGGTGTGATCTCGGCTTACCGCAACCTCCACCTCCTGGGTTCAAACTATTCTTCTGTCTCAGCTTGCTGAGTAGCTGGGATCACAGGCATGCGCCACCACGCCTAGCTAATTTTTTTTTTTTTTTTTTTGTATTTTCAGTAGAGACGAGGTTTCACCATGTTGGCCAGGCTGCTCTCGAACTCCTGACCTCAAATGTTCCACCCACTTTAGCCTCCCAAAGTGCTAGGATTACAGGCGTGAGCCATCGCGCCCAGCTTTTTTTATTTATTTATTTTATTTTATTTATTTTTTGAGACAGAGTCTCCCAGGCTGGAGTGCAGTGGTGCCATCTCACTGCAACCTCCACCTCCCAGGCTCAAGCTATCCTTCCACCTCAGCCTCCTGAGTAGCTGGGACTACAGGTGTGCACCACCAAGTTGGCTAATTTTTGTATTTTTTATAGAGACAGGTTTTTGCCATGTCGCACAGGCTGGTCTTGAACTCATGAGCTTACATGATCTGCCCACGGTGGCCGCCCAAAGTGCTGGGATTACAGGTGTGAACTACCGTGCCCAGCCTATATTCATCTTAAAATGTAAAAGAGGCTGGATGTGGTGATTCATTCCTGTAATCCCAGCGCTTTGGGAGGCCAGGGCAGGAAGATCACTTGAGCCCAGGAGGTTGAGACCAGCCTGAGCAACACAGGGACACCCCTGTCTCTACAGAAAAAAAAAAAAAATTAGCTGGGCATGGTGGCATGCACTTGTGGTCCCAGCTACTCAGGAGGCTGAGGCGGGAGTTTCCCTTGAGCCTAGGAGTTCAAGGCTGCGGTAAGCAGTGATCATTGCACTACATTCCAGCCTGGGCAACAGAGAGAGATGATGTCTCAAAAAAAAAAATGAATAGAGATGTGTCAGGAAGAGGAGATTCAGTGAGACATGAAACAAAATATCAGTATGAGACTAAAGTTCTCTGGTTCTTCAATAACAATAACTATCATTAATGATAATAAACCCCATTGTATTTGGAAGTATAGACACTACTGATGATGTTGCAGATGTTGGAGGGAAAAGCCATGATCACACTCAGCTGATGGCAGTGTGCAAACAACCCAGCCCAGATCAGCCCAACTTTTTTGTTTATAAAGTGCGTAGACAGCATCTGCTTACATAAACAAAGAGCCACCCTTGGGTTGTTGATTGTTGAAGGAGGGAGAGATGTGGAGAATTTAGTCCAGTGATCTCATTTTAGAGATGAGAAAACTAAGGCTCAGGGAGGGGCAGCGACCTCATGTGCAGTAACCATTTAATGGAACCACCGGGCCTAGAATTGAGTTTCCTGACTCTCTGCACACTGGTTATTCCTGAACAATCTACCTAAATGTTCCTAGGTTCGGGGAAAGTCTACTAATTCCCCCAAGAGTCCCAGAGTGTCCCAGTCAGCCCAATCCATGCCCCACCCTGACCTGCCCAACCCCTTCGCAATCTTCTCCCACCTTTGCCTCCAGGGTTATTTTTCCAAAAGTCAGTGCCAATCAGGGCCTTCCTCCCCACCACAGAAATTTATGCTGGGTTCTCAGAGTAATAAAATAAACTCTAAACTCCTCAGCAAGGCACTGCAGTTCCCTTGCTTTGTGATCCAAGTGGAGCCTGCTCTGATGTCATCTCCCTTCCCTCTTCCATGCCCTGACGGGCAGGGCACTGTGGCTTGCCTGCTCACGTGCATTCCTGACCCTCCTCTTCTGTCTGGCAGAGCCCAAAACCTATTAGAGAGGTTGCAAAGGCTAAATGCTCTCTTTTCCCATTCAGTTGAACCCAGAGCATAGGGTTGTGAGCCAGCACTGCCCGTCAGGATGATGCCCATGGACACCTACTGTGGGGGATAGAGGTAGCTTTGGTTTTTCTCCTTCTAAAATAGAGGGATGTACATAGAGAGGCCCTTCCACCTTCTTCCTGGTTTCGGAGGACGTGGCATGAGCACTTGGTAATGAAGCTGCTGCAGTTATCTCGCAGTCCTGAGGGAGAAGGCCAAAGAATCCCAGAGAAGCTGCCCCGCAGGCCAGATATCACCAACCCAGATCAACCAGCGCTGGAACTTTCCACAGCTGGACTTATTGTTATATAAAATATAAATATATTATATGGTAATCTATAACAAATGACTAAATAATAAACTTACAAATTCACAATTACTTAAGTCTTCCATTACTTGCATGCTGACCGATACAATAGCTGTTCTTTGTTTCTTTTTTTTTTTTTTTGAGATGGAGTCTTGCTCTGTTGCCCAGGCTGGAGTGCAGTGGCGCCATCTTGGCTCACTGCAGCCTCCTCCTCCTGGGTTCAAGTGATTCTTCTGCCTCAGCCTCCTGACTCAGTAGCTGGGATTACAGGCCCCTGCCATCATGCCCAGCTAATTTTTGTATTTTTAGTAGAGATGAGGTTTCGCCATGTTGGCCAGGCTGGTCTCAAACTCCTGACCTTAAGTGATCCGCACGCCTCGGCCTCCCAAAGTGTTGGGATTACAGGTGTGAGCCGCTGCATGTGGCCAATAGCTGCTCTTTGACTGAATCGGGCCTCCTCCCCTCAGCTGCCTGCCCCCTCAGGAAATGGAGATGAGAGTTAAAACTACGGAAAAGCTCAAGTCTCCCCTCTGTGTCCTGGACTTGCTCCTCATTCCTTCCCTTTGTGGGCCTCTGCAGTAGGGTTTCTGCTTCTACAAGGCCAATGGACACTCCAGAAAGGTAGCATCTCAATGCCCTGGAAGTGTTCTCTTGACTCATACTCACAGCTCCTTCCACCTAGCTCTAGACTCTTCTGGGCAAGGACTTCAGTTCTTGTTCTCTGTTTGCTGTTTATGTAGCAATTCAGGCTTGACAGAGTCTGGGTGTCCCATGAGGGAGTTTGGCTTCCTTTAGGAGAGAGTCTGCCTCCCACTCAACAGGGCCTCCTTGGACCACGTGAGGGCATGGCCTTCCCAATTCCACTCTATTTAGAGATTCTCACTTGTTGTGATCCTGGTCTTCATGGTTGGATATGGACATTACCACCTTTCACCTCTCTCCATGCCTGGAGGAACAAATTCTTTGCTCCAATCAAACCAGTTTACATGCATGCTTCAAAAATCAACTTTCTCTTCTTCTTTCAACAGTTTCCTCCACCTTGAATGCTCCTTTATACCAACATCTCCACCTATCAGAATCTGCCCCAATCTTAAAAACCTCATGCACATTCACATCCTCTGTGTGTGAATTTTCTCCATTCCAGCTAGAGAGCTCTCCTCCCTTTCAGCACTTGCAAGACCATGCATAGCCTAGCAATTACTCAGTGTGTGTTATACTGCCTTGTTTTTGGGTTGTGAACATGTGTCTCCCAGCTGGACTACAAGCTCCTGGAACCACAGTTTATATATCTTTTAAATCCTCTCCGGAGAAAGTGCTGCAGGTCAATCCAAGTCAACAAATATTTGCTGTGCTTGGTGATGATGCTGTCTCAGGACTTCTTGTTATGGGGAATAATAAATGTAGCTATTCTTCAAAGATAATTTTATTTGGGATTGCATTTCCTTGCAACCAAGAGCACCATACCTAATACATATACCAACAAAGGAAATAGATGTAGGAGTGGAAATGATTTTTCTAGTTTATTTCAACTTGGGTGATGTATAAGGGGGAATGACTGAAGGAAGGGAGAGGGTAAGGATTGGTCTCATAAATATGTATCCATAATAATTTTTAAAAAGTTTTAAAAATTTATAATAAGGTAACTATAACTAACAATAATTTATTATCTATTTCAAAAGAGCTAGAAGAGTTGATCTGAAATGTTCTTAACACAAATGATAAATGTTTGAGGTGATGGCTATCTCAAGTGCCTGATTTGATTATTACACATTGTATGCTTGTATCAAAATATCATATGTACTCTATATATGTGGATATACATAACAATTCTACATAATACTATTATTAATATTAATATAATAAATAATAATAATAATAGTATTATGTACAATTATTATGTATCTGTAACCATATAAAATAAACAAATTAGAAAAAGAGTTCGTGTATGTGTGTGTGTAAAAGCCCAAAGCTAAAGGAAACTCATAGTGACTGTGTGTACAAATATGGTGGTGGGGGGAGGAGGGTCAAGAGGAGGTTTATTTAGGAGCAAGATTAAAATAATAAACTTCATGTTCAGTGCTATCCTCATATAAATTAGTAAACTCTAGATATTCTTTTAAGCAACAAACATTTCTTGAGTGCCCCACGTTTGTGAGGTTTGGATAAGAATACTCTATTTCTTAACATTTTAACTTACCTCATCCAAACGAATGCTTCCTAACATGAAATTTGATTTTACTCTCAATAGATAAAGAAAATAGTTTTTATTCTCCATTTAGGTCAAAAGCAATTTTGGCAGCAGTTCAAACACTTCTCAGGGCACCAAAAATAACTAGAAGCGTATCTTTGTGAATGTCTTTTTTTGGGGCAGGGGTTGGGGCTGTTTTTTTCTCTGGTATTTTTCTTCTCTATCTTTCGAATTTTCTTTCTTTTTAACAAATTTTGCAATTTTTGCTTTTTTTCATCACATCTCTCTCTGCTTTGACATTGCTTGACAGTTTGAAAAACCTAGGTGTTCTTTCATTCCTCTCTGAGATGACGGTAACATTTCAATAATTCATATTAATGGGTTTGGGGAGTTGGAGTCCCTGGAGGAGAAGGAAAGCAGTTTGGTAAAGTGGAGGAAGCCTTGGATCTGAGTTTGGGAGACCTGGGTTTTCAAGCAGGATTTTATCGCTAACTGGCTGGATGACCTTGGGCAAATCACAGCTACTCAGAGTGTTCAGGCCCTTATCTCTAACAAGAAGGATTTGGCCAACATGCTGTCTAGGCATTAACATTCTATGACATTTCTAAAAACCAGCTTTCTATAAAAAGTGAGATTTGTACTTGTGTTTGAAAATATGGGTCTTTGGTGATAATTAACACTGGATTTAAAAGGCGTTTTGTATTCTGCAACTTTGTGGTTACTTGAGCTTTATAAATGAGGACTGGGATTTGGGACCAGCATTTCTCAGGTTGTCGTCAATCAAACACTGGAAACATTTCCAGATAAGAGTTGACTCTGCAGGAAATGGGGAGAAGAATAGTAACAGTCCTTGACTTGTGCTCTTTTTTTTCTTTTTTCTTTTTTTTGGTGGTTAAAAAATCATAACATTGAAATCTATCCTACTAGCAAAATTTTAAGTGTACAGTACAGTATTGTTAACTATAGGCATGAGGTTGTATAGCAGATCTCTAGAACATTTTCATCTTGCATAACCAAAACTTTATATCCATTGCATAGCAATTCCCCATTTCTCCTTCCCTTTCAGCCCCTGGAAACAACGATTCTACTTTATGCTTTTATGAGTTTGACTACTTTAGATACCTCATATAAGTGAAATCATGTAGTATTTCTTCTTCTATGATGGGTTTATTTCACTTAGCATAGTGTCCTCAAAGCTCATCAATGAACTTTGACAGGATTTATCTCTTTTTTAAGGCTGAATAATATTCCTTGATTTGTATTCTAAATAGAATTTTTCTGAGTTTGATACAAATAAAATTAAAATTCATGTATTTTGTCTCAACACCCATTGCTGCTCTAATTCATGGTGCCCTCAACAATGCAAAAACTCTTTGGGCAGATTTGCCTTGCACCCACTAGCATCTAAAGATGGCTTTCTTTACCTTTGGATGTGTTCCCAATATTGCTTGATTATTCTTTAATGATTTTAAGTTATAGTCAGGCTTATAAACAACAGAAGTCTTTGTCTGCAAACATTTTTTTAAATGGAAAGATCATACTATTTTGGAACAATCCAGATTTTTGTCTTGGCTTTGTGCAGCCTTGGGCAAGTCTTTCCCATGATGGCTCTCAGTTTCCTCATCTGTAGAATGCAGGCATTAGACTAGTTGGGTGGTTCTCAACAAGGGCAATTTTGCTTTTCAGTGGACCTTTGGCAATGTCTGAACACATTTTTGGTTGTCCTAGCTGGGGAGGGTGTGACTGGCATTGAATGGGGAGAAGCCAGGGTTCCTGCTGAACATCATACCATGCATAGAACCGTCCCTCCCTCACCCTCCAAGTTCTCGAAAGAATTTTCTGGACCTAATGTCAATAGTGGTGACGTTGAGAAATCTTAGATTTCTAAGTTTTCTACCATCTATAAAATGCCACAACTCCTTCCATCTCATCACTTTTGCCCTTCACTCTCTCGTGGGCTTGGGCCTAAGATAAAACTGTAAAGAGCTTATTTAATTTCTTCCTTGTCCTATAGTTTGTTCTTCCCAAGCTTGCATTCTTTGTCCTCTTCTTTCCCTGTCTCATCATGACCTGGGACAAATTTAAGAGGCATACACATTTTAACAAGGTTTAAATTCTGGGTGGCATCAGGCTGGTTTGAAGGAGAAAGACATTTAATCGGCCTAGGCCTTTGCTGCCAGACGGCTTTCATCTTGTTTTGAGTCCATGTGAGAACACTTCCCTGCCAATTATGTAAGCTGGGGACTGGGGAAGGGTGGACTACTGTTCAGTATTAAAATAAGGTGATGTTTAGTTTTTAGTTTAAGTTTTGAGCCACTGTCAGATTTTGTTTCTTATTCTTTCATATTCCAACAGTCTCCATCTTGTACAGAAGTTTCACATGCAAAAGTAAAACAGCAGCATAACTGCTCAGGTAGGTTTTAGTCCCAGAGAAACAAAAGCATAACATCTCTAATGTATACCTAGCATTTAAGACACAATCTTTAATCATTTATTTCTTGCGTGTCTATGCTAGAAATATAGCTGGTATCCAAACAGGAAAGACAGAACCTAGGTGTTATCTCTGATAACCTTCCTCTCTCTCATCTCTCATACCTAATCCATCTCCAAATCCTATCAATTTTGCCTCTGAAATATTCTGCGGATCTACCCCTTAACTCAACCTCTTTCAATAACTGCAGTCCAAGTCACTGTCACCTTGTCCTGGACCACTGTCATGTACACTTAACCACTCCAAACCCATCTACCCTGGTCCCCTCCACTCTACTCTTCACATTGAAATACAATATAAGTCACTGTCTCAAAACACAAATTAGATCACATCAGGCCCTTGGATGAAACTCTTCAATGGCTTTTCACTCTGCTGAGGATAAAGGCAAAACTGCTTTACATGGTCTATGATCTACCTCCCTCCCCACCCTCATCCTCCTGTCCTCCTACCCACTCAAGTTCTCCAAATACATCTCATCCCACCTGTTCCTCATTTTTTCTACTCCAATGACAGTAGCATCTTTCAGTCCCTGGAACTTTTCATGCTCCTTTCTACCACAGTGCCTTTGCACAGACCTTTCCTCCAGCCTGAATGCTCTCACTGTCCTTACTCCTACCTCCCTGTCTTAGACTGGGTTTTCCCAGAAGCAGACTTTGAGACTGGGACTTGAGTTTGTGTAATTTATTGGAAAGGTGACCCAGAAAGCACTGCTAAGGGAGTGGGGACAGTGAGTCAGGAAAAAGGGGAAGCCAGCACAGGTACAGTAATGAGCAGAGTCCTAGAGAGGGCAGTTGAGGCTGAGACTCACTAAGGCCTTCTGGGAAATGGCACAGAACATGCCTCTGGGTTGTCCATCCTGAGGGGTGAGAAGGTGAGTTATTTGTACTCTAATTCCTATTGACTATAGGTTGATGACTACTCCTGGGATTGCCATTTTCCTGGTACTTCTGGCCTGTCCTGTGCATGGGCTGAGGCCACTCCCATGGCCAGAGAAAGCACTTGGGGAAAACATGTGTTTGCAGTAGGAAGCTATCCTACTGCCCAGGAATGTGGTGATAGGGGAACTGAGCAGGGGACTGGTAGCATCTGCTTCACCACGCACCCCTTCTTCATCTAATAGTTAATTCCTACCCATTCTCCGATCTCAGTTCAGCACCTCTTCCAAGAAGCACCCCCAGACCTCCCTGAGGTAGTCAGTACCCTCATAATCAGCACACCTGGCACCATGGTCCTTTCCTTTGCAGCATCTGCCACAGTGTGATTGTTTCATTAATATTTGTCTCTAGCACTGGACTACAGATAACCTGAGGCAGGGGCTGTGCCTGTGTTTACTCACCTGTGTCTTTACTGCCACCGTGGCAGCCAGCTCTGGCTTTGTGGCATGTAGGATGGATGCTCTTTAATTTTATTCTTTTTTTACCCCTAATGGGACATAAAGTTTTTCTCTTAGTTACCATTTTAAGCACAGCTAACAGTTCTCACCTTTGTTCGGATTATATTCTGTTTCTACACAAGGATTAGAACTTGGTCTTAATCAAGTCATTAGAAAATTATAAACGTTGAAAAATCCAAACAAGCACTGAAACATTGCTGTGTAGACACAGACTGAAGTGTTTAGAGATAGAACTGTGGACTGGCAGGCAGTGTGATTCTACCATGGCTCAGAGTCGCATGAAAGGTGATTTTGGCCTGTCTCTAAGGTGGAAAGAAGTGTGATTTCTTTTGTTTTGGAGACGGAGTTTCACTCTTGTCACCCAGGCTGGAGTGCCATGGCACAATCTTGGCTCACTGCAACCTCTGCCTCTTGGGTTCAAGTGATTATCCTGCCTCACCCTCCCAAGTACCTGGGATTACAGGCGCCCGCCACCACACCCGGCTAATTTTTGTATTTTTAGTAGAGACGGGGTTTGGCCATGTTGGCCAGGCTGGTCTCAAACTCCTGACCTCAGGTGATCTGCCCGCCTCGGCCTCCCAAAGTGCTGGGATTCTAGGCATGAGCCACCATTCCTGGCCAAGAAGTGTGATTTCTACAAAAGTCTAATGAATGAAAGCTAAGGGCTATGCCATGTACTCATTGTTTTCTTCTGTGAATCAGAATAGAGCCAACCCATAACAGCTATGCAGTATAATCTATCTTTTTAGAGAAAAGCTTCTGATGCTGTAAAGAGAGGGTGTAATTCTTGGGAGTATATTAGTCGAGACTGCAACACAGACTACTATAAAGGGAAAAACCGGATGCAAGACATGGGATGGATGGGGTGGGAGGGGGTCAGGGTTACAAGAAATATGATTGGTTCTCTTTCCTTCTCATTCTCTCCCCCTTTCTTATTCTCATCTTCTCCCCTCCACCTGTTTGATTCTTTCTGTGCTTTCCACGTTTTCTTCTACTGTGGATAGGCTGCTTTTATACATAGGAAAACATGAACACTGGCATTCCCAAGGATAAGTAATCTAGGAGCCTCAGTAGCAAGGAACAGAATCTTTCTCCCACGATCCATACACTGGGGAATTAATGTCCTACTTGAGTCATCTACCTGTTCCTTGGAGCAATCTCTGTGGTTAGTGACAGGGAATAGCATGATTACCCAGAGGGGATGATGTGCACCCCTGTGGTAGTGTTGGAGAGTAGGGTATTTTGATTGGCAGCCCCATCGGAACCACATGGAAGGAAGAAAGAGGGCTGCTACTACTGAAATAAAGAGAAAATGCTAGGCACAAGAAAATGACAGCTATCTCTAGAAAAAGAAACTGATTAGCTTTTTAATTCATTAATTCATTCAGACACAGTTATTTATTCAAAAAAATCTATTGATTCTCTGTTATGACCAAATACTTCCAGTCATAGAAATAAAAGGTAGTTTCTCTCATTCAGTAACTCAATATGGTGGAAGAGATAGACAAGTAGACAATTACGGTAGGAATCAGCTTTTAAGATCTTATATTATTAGAATAGCCCAACTGCAGGAACTTTAAAAATAGAATTCTTTGTGTATTTCCAAAGAAGCTGGCAGCTACCATGAAAATAAGAATCGTCTTCATTCCTTCTGATTCCAGCCACAACAAAGCTAATTAGCTGTCCTTCTGCCCTTCTGGTAAAGTCTGGGTGGGAGGTGTGGGGGAATGGGGAGAAGACAGCTCAAAGAGATACTGAACATCTACTCAGACAAAGCTTCCCTCTGGTAAGGGAAGATTATAAAAATTCCAAGGATTCTCTGATTAAGAAATCTCTTAATCAACTCTCATATGCTAGGCTGAAAGAATGAACTGCTATGTCCAGAAGTTCAAGAGTCAATCATTCCTGATTTGCTGGGAGAATTTCTTAGCAAAATGCACTAAGCTTGTCAACCACCAAGCATTTATAATGCTCCAATTGTTTGATTGATCTTGCTTCTTAAATGGTGTTCTCAACCAAGTGCCCTCCTATAGAACTTCAATGGCCTTGGCCAATGTTCCACGAGACATCATCTTCTGGAATTCATATTCAATTCAGAAATTTTCCAGGGACCACCTGCTTGAGAGATAAAAATGAAAGAATATGGTTTATAATAACACTAACCAAAGGCAATCACAGCTAAGCAAACTTATTTCCTACTGAAAAACAAAAGTGATTTAGAGTGAAGTTGACCTGAGTAGTTTGTTCTAGTAATAAAGGACCATTTTCTTTAAGGTCTACAATCCTTTAACTATTTTACTGTTGCCTAACCCATGCACACGCCTCCCCAGGCATATGTTTCAAGCACTCTGCTTGCTATAGCCTTCAACACTTTAGGTCTGAGAACTTTCCCTATAGGAAGATAAAGGGCTATAACTCACAGAAGTTCTGAGATTTCTTGTGGAGAGGCAGCTTTTATCAGTTCTGGAACAGGCCTTTTAATAACATAACCTACACTCTGACATGAGGTAGCCACACCTGTTATCTCAAGCCTTCTAAAGCAGGTCAATCCTCAGAGCAGTTTCAAGGAACATCAGTGGCAGGAAGAAAAACTACCTAAATCTAACAGGAATAACTCCCTTATTGACTTAGCCAAAAAAGGCTAGCTTAGATAAGTATGTTGCAAGTCTCTAAGTTACCAAATCTCTAGCTGAAGTAATGGCAAACTTGTTAAAAGCCATAGGAAGGGTCCCTTGATATTATTTAATCCAACTTCCACCTTGAACAGTGGAAGAGCAATGAAATGACTTTCCAAGATCCCATCATGAATGAGGGGCCTAGCCCATCATGTGCCCTTCTGATGCTTTCCTCTTGGTATTAGCTACAAGTAACAGAAGAGCACAATTAATATTTATCAAACAAAAAAATTTGTTATCTTACATAGTAAGACTGGAGGTAATGAGGCTCTAGGATTGATTAGAATTTCAGTCATGTTATAAAAGTTTCAGTCTCTTCCATTATTCTCTTTTTGCTCTGCTATTCTTGAAGTGTTGGAATTTGACCTAAGGTTTGCCCTCTCATGATTTCAAGATGGCTTTAAGCATTTCATCTGCACACACCATCAACCAAAGGCTGGAATAGAACCTACCCCCAACCCATTCTTGAGACCATTTTTTGATTGGCAGTCCCATCAGAACCACATGGAAGGAAGAAAGAAGAACCGCATGGAAAGAGTATGGAGAACTTTCCCAGAATCCCCAGATTTCTTTTCACACCTCATTGGCTGGAATTGCACCAATCAATAGCAAGGCAAAGTGATCTACTGTGATTGGCTTAGATCAGTGGTCTGCATACCTCTGGGGATCCCAAGACAATTTTAGGGGATCTGCAATGTACAAAATTTTTCACAATATATTATTTTGTCTTTTCCATTATAATATGACTTTTCCACTGTATTGACTATTGCTGGTGGTTCAAAATCAATGGTGGATAAAGCTGGTACCTTATCATGAGTCAAGGTAGTGGCCTCAAGCTATATCAGTTTTAAAAAAGCCAATTCCACCTATGAATTCCTTGATGAAGTGGCAAAAACTCTAATTTTAATAAATTACAACCTTTGAACACACACATATTTTAAATATTAAACATTACAGCACTTCTGCTGCAAACCAAGACAGAACAACCTGTGTGGTGATTGTCTCAAGAAAGAGCACTTTTGCATTTGTTTGAGTCACCAGCTAGACTAGCCATTGTTTTTTGTTTGTTTGTTTTTTCCTGGAACACCATTTTTACTGGAAAGAACAAATGTCAGACAAACTATGGCTATTCAGACTTGGGCATTTGGCAGATATTTTCTTAAAAATGAACAAAGTCAGCCTGTCACTTCAAGGAAAATAACTAACTAATCAACAAAATGAAAAGGCATCTTACAGATTGGGAAAAATTACTTTCACATCATATATCTGATAAGGGGTTAATATATCCAAACTTTATAAAGAACTTGTATAACTCAAGTACAAGAAAACACATAACCAGATTAAAAAATGGCCAAAGGATCTGAATAGCTGTTTCTCCAAAGAAGATATACAAATAGCTAACAGCTACATGTATGAAAAGATTCTCAACATCACTGTCAGGGAAATGGAAGTGAAAACCACTATGAGCTATCACCTCACACCTGTTAAAATGGCTGTTATCAAAAAGGTAAGAGAGAACAGGTGTTGGCAAGGCTGGAGTGAAAGGGAACCTTCGTACACTCTTGGTGGGAATGTAGATTGGTGCATCCATTATGGAAAACACTATGGGGTACCTAAAGAAATTAAAAATAGAATTACCATTTGTCTCAGAACCCCGTTTTCTAAGTATATACCCAAAGAAAATGAAATGACCACCTTGTAAAGATTTCTGCATGCTCATGTTCATTGCAGCGTTATTCTCAACAGCCAAGATGTGGGAACAACATAAGTGTCTGTCATAGACAAAGAAACTGAGGCATATATTATTCAGTTTTAAAGTGGAGGAGGCCAGGCATGGTGGCTCACATCTGCAATCCTAGCAATTTGGGAGGATGAGGTGGGAGAATCACTTGAACCCAGGAGTTAAAGACAAGCTGGGCAACATACTGAGACCCCCATCTCTATTAAAAAAAAGATTAGGCTGAGCGCGGTGGCTCACGTCTGTAATCCCAGCACTTTGGGAGGCTGAGGCTGGCGAGTTATGAGGTCAGGAGTTTGAGACCAGCCTGGCCAACATGGTGAAACAAAATACAAAAATTATCTGGACGTAGTGGTGGGCACCTGTAATTCCAGCTACTTAGGAGGTTGAGGCAGGAAATTGCTTGAACCCAGGAGGTGGAAGTGGCAGTGAGCTGAGATTGCACCACTACACTCCAGCCTGGGTGACAGAGTGAGACTCCGTCTCAAAAAAAAAAAAAAAAGATTAAATAAATAAATAAATAAGGAGATCCTGCCATTTGCAACAACATGAATGAAACTAGAGAACATTATAGTAAGTGAAATAAGACAGCCACAGAAAGAAAAATATTGCATAATCTCACATGGATGTGGAATCTAAAAAAACTGTCAAATATGCAGATATAGAGAATAAAACAGTGGTTACCAGGGGCAGGATGGAGGACAGGAAATAGGAAGATGTAAGTAAAGGATACAAAATAGCACCTATGTAGAAAGAACAAGTTTAAAGATCTAATGTACAACATGAGGACTATAATTAATAATAGTGTATTGTATCCAGATTTTTGGCTAAAGGAGTAGATTATTGTTGTTCTGGCCACAGGGAAAAGAAAAAGGTTAACTATGGAAGGTGATGGCTATGTTAACTTCTTTCACTGTAGTCACCATTTTACTACATATGTATCTTATAACATTGTGTGGTATACCTTAAATATACACAATACAATTAATTAAGAGGCAAACAACTACAAATATATATTGTCAATGAAAATTAGAGGGTTTTTCTTGAGACAGGATCTCACTCTGTGGCCCAAGCTGGAGCGCAGTGACCTGGTGTGATCTCAGCTCACTGCAGCCTCCACATCCTGGGGTCAGGTGATCCTCCCACGTCAGCCTCTCGAGCAGCTGGGACTACAGGCGTGCACCATCACGCCCAGCTAGTTTTTGTATTTTTAGTAGAGACATGGTTTCTCCATGTTGCCCAGGTTGGTCTCAAACTCCTGGGCTCAAGTGATCTGCTCACCTTGGCTTCCCAAACTGCTGGGATTACAGGCGTGAGCCACCGTGCCTGGCCAAGAATTAGACTTTTAAGCAACAATTAGAATTTCAAGACCAGGTGTGGTGGCTCATGCCTATAATCCCAGCCCTTTGAGAGGTGAGAAGATCACTTGAGCCCAGAAGTTTGAGATCAGCCTGGGCAACATATGGAGACCCTGTCTCTACAGAAATAATAAAAAAAAGTAGCTGGTCATGGTAGTGTGTGCCTGTGGTCCCAGCTACTAGGGAGGCTGAGGTGGGAGAATCACCTGAGCTTGGGGGGTGGTTAAGACTGCAGTGAGCTGTGATCATGCCACTGCACTCCAGCCTAAGTGACATGGCGAGAGTCTGTCTCAAAAAAAAAAAAAAAATTTCAAAAAACTTATAGCTGCCACTGTATTCTTGACAACTTCCCAAACCTGAAAGACCTATGTTTAGAATGGTAGTGATGTAAGTAAATTGTGGTTTTTTTGATATTGTGTAATGAAACACATCAACATTAGATCTGCGTCATTCAGTAAGCTGATGTCTTGAATGACCAAAGCGTGATGTTACACAGTCATGCATGGATAAAAATTTCAAAGTTCAGGACAGAGCAGTAGATTTTAATGTAACACATATGAAAAGCTTAGTGATTTGGTTTCTGATTCAACATCACTACTAACTGCTAAGAATAAATCACTTCTTGGGCTCTTGCTGTCCAGTGTGTAGGGAGGAAAACCCCAGTGAGGTCACAGTGAGAAGTCATCATCTGCAGACTGGAAAGAGAGCCCCTCCAGAAACCAGCTCTGCAGCACCTTGATCTCGGACCTCCAGCCTCCAGAACTCTGAGAAAATAAATGTTGTTTAAGGCAAAAAAAGAATATATTACTTATTAAATTTTAGTGTAGTATTAGGGAAGAATATCCACAATTATTTAAAAACTATTAAAACACTCTACATTTGAATTAAGCTAGATTCTCTTTATTTCAACAAAAACAATATTGCAACAGATTGAATGCAGAAGCAGAGAATCCGGGTGTCTTCTATTAAGCCAGATATTAATTTGCAAAAATGTAAAACAATGTCTGTTTTCTTGCTACATTTTTTCTTCAGAAAATTATAGTTATTTTTCATAAAATATTTTAGCACGTAGTTTGTTTATTACTGTTATTTTTAATGAATTAAATGCTTTAAAATTTCTCAGTTTTAATTTCTTGTACAGTAAATATCAATAGGTATAATCCACATAAAAGTGCTTTGGAGATGTTCAATGATCTTTAAGGGTTTAAAGGGATGTGGAGATCAAAAAGTTTGAGAACATCTGGCTTAGGGTAATCAAAGGTCAGTTTCTGGGTAGATATAAGCCCAGCTTCCCCTGAAACACAAGGTTCCCCAATACCTGAACAAATTGGGGTTCTCTGAGGAAGGAAGAAGAGGAGAAGCCTTTAGGGTTCCTTTGGGGCAATCCTATCTCCTCCAAGCCTCAGGTAGTATATGGCTGTTTTTCCAAAATTAAGGCCAGGAGCAGTGATTCATGCCTGTAATCCCAGCACTTTGAAAGGCCAAGCAGGGAGAGGATCAGTTGAGGCCAGGAGTTCAAAACCCACCTGGCAGGCTGGGCGCAGTGGCTCACACCTGTAATCCCAGCACTTTGGGAGGCCGAGGCGGGCAGATCACGAGGTCAGGAGATCGAGACCAGCCTGACCAACTTAGTGAAACTCCGTCTCTACTAAAAATACAAAAATTAGCCGGGCATGGTGTCATCTGCCTGTAATCCCAGCTACTCAGGAGGCTGAGGCAGGAGAATCGCTTGAACCCGGGAGGCAGAGGTTGCAGTGAGCCGAGATCTCACCACTGCACTGCAGCCTGAGCAACAGAGCAGGACTCCGTCTCAAAAACAAAACAAACAAACAAACAAACAAAACCCCACCTGGCCAACATAGTGAGACCCTGTCTCTAAAAACAAACAAACAAACAAACAAACAAACAAACAAACAAACAAACCGAAAGAACCTCTAAATGAACTAAAACTGAATTTGGTTTGTGCTTCTTCAGAGAATTTGAACCAGAATGTTCTCAACCATAATTAAAGGAATGCAAACAAAACAATAATTAGGCAACTTTCTAAAAAATATTAGATTTGCAAAAATTCAAAAATCTGATAAATCCAATGCTAAAGACATAGAAAAATAAGTAGGAGCATAAACTGATGCAACCTTTATTATTTTTGGGGAGAGGGATATGGAATTTGCTCATAGCTATCAAAATTTTAAATGCTTATTCCTTTTGACCCAGCATTTAACTATTAGAAATTTATCCTACAGATATATTCCAAAATACGTTAAAATGCTCATTTCAGTGTTGTTTGTAATGCTAAAACCCTGAAAATAATCTAACTGCTCATTAATAGAATATTGATTGATTTAATATGGAACATCCATGCAATGGAAGGCTAGGTTATTAAAATAAGCTATTTAGATATGTATATGTTATTACTGAAAGATCTCCAAGGTATTTTATTAAAAACAAAAATGTAATATTCAGAGCAGTGGGTAAAATATGATCACTGCTCCAGTTGTCTATTGCTGCATAAAAATCATCCCAAACTTAGTGACTTCAAACTACAGTTATTAATTATGCTTGCAAACCTGCAAATTGGGAGGGCTTGGCAGGAGCAGCTTGTCTTGTTCCACCTGGAGTTAGCAGGATGGCTTAGAGGTTGGGGGCGACCTAATGTTTAGAGATGGAATCATGTGAAGGCTTTCTTGTTCACACATCTTGTAGTTGATGTTGGCTGTTGCCTTGAATGGGGCATCCTTATGTGGTTGTCCCGCTTGCTTACAGCATGTGGCTGAGTTCCGAGAACAAACATCTTAAGGCACAGGAAATGGAAGCTACCAGTTTTTGAGGTCTTGGTCCAAACACTTGGCACAGCATCGCTTGTACTATATTCTATTTGAACTTGAGTTAAGCAGTCAGTGAGCCCAGACTCAAGGGGAGGGAATTTAGACTTTGCCTCTTGATACAAAGAGTGTCAAATAATTTAGGGTTTATGTTTTAAAACCTCTGCAATCCCAGGTATGTAAAAATTTAAAGGCACACACATGTAAAGTACAGATATGTGCAAGATTTTTTTTTTTCTTCCAGAGAGGCTGCAGAAAAAACTGTTAAAGTGGGTCCAGGCATGGTGGCTCATGCCTATAATCCCAGCACTTTGGGAGGCTGAGGTGGGCGGATTACCTGAGGTCGGGAGTTTGAGACCAGCCTGACCAACATGCAGAAACCCCATCTCTACTAAAAATACAAAATTAGCCAGGCATAGTGGTGCATGCCTGTAATCCCAGCTACTCGGGAGGCTGAGGCAGGAGAATCGCTTGAACCTGAGAGGTAGAGCTTGCGGTGAGCTGAGGTCGTGCCATTGCACTCCAGCCTGGGCAACAAGAGTGAAACTCCATCTCAAAAACAAACAAACAAACAAAAAGCAAAAAACAAAAAACCTGTTAAAGTATGACTACTTTTTGGGTAGAGAAAACATGGGTTAAGGATGGGTTGAGCAGGAAAAAGAAGACTTTAATTTCTGACTTTTTACCTTATTACACTATTTGAGTTTTTGTCCATGAGGATATACTCCTTTTATTTAAAAAACCCCAAAATAACAGCAACTTATCCAGGATAAGAATGAAGTCTTTCCTTGGGCCTCCATGTCAAGTATCTTATTTTATATACACAGCAATTCTGTGAGGTCATTAGGGAAGATATGACCATCCCTCTTGTATTAGTTCATTTTCTCTTACTTTTTTTGTGAGACAGAATCTCCCTCTGTTTCCCAGGCTGCAGAGCAGTGGCACAATCTCGGCTCACCACAACCTCTGCCTCCCGGGTTCAAGTGATTCTCCTGCCTCAGCCTCCTGAGTAGCTGGGACTACAGGCGTGCTCCACTATGCCCGGCTAATTTTTGTATTTTTAGTAGAGACGGGGTTTCACCATATTGGCCAGGCTGGTCTTGAACTCCTGACCATGTGATCTGCCTGCCTTGGCCTCCCAAAGTGCTAGGATTACAGGCTTGAGTCACTGTGCCCGGCCGTATTAGTTCATTTTCATATTGTGATGTAGAAATACAAATACCTGAGACTGGGTAATTTATAAAGAAAAAGAGGTTTAATGAAATCACAGTTCCATGTGACTGGGAAGGCCTCACAATCATGGCAGGAGGTGAAGGAGGAGAAAAGGCATGTCTTACATGGTGGCAGGCAAGAGACTGTGTCTAGGAGAACTGCCCTTTAGAAAACCATCAGATCTCACAAGACTTATTCACTGTGATGAGAACAGCATGGGAAAGACCCACCCCCATGATTCAGTTACCTCCCACTGGGTCCCACCCATGACATGTGGGGATTATGGGAGCTACAATTCAAGATGAGATTTGGGTGGGGACATAGCCAAACCATATCACCCGTTTTCAGATGAAGATCAGAATCTAGGTCTCAACTTCCAGTTGAATATCCTTTTCCACTTTTTAATTAAGAAGAACCCAGGCCTAGAATTTGGCCTATCTACTTGGAGGGGCCGATTTTGAATGCAGTTTTAACAGGTGCAGGGAAACTGTTCATGCTTGGTGCTTGAACCTGAATCCAAAACCATAACAGTAACTCTCCCAGCATCTAGTACATTGTCTGGAATCAGTTTGCTGAATAAAGGAATACAAAAACTCCTTATTATTCAAATCTATCCTCCATTCCCTCCACTCTAAATCACAGACATAATAAAGTAGAAAATTGACCTTATTTTACTCTTGTTCAGAATGCTTCAATGTGTGAACTCACTTTCTACAAAGGTGCCAAGAACTTATATTGGGGGAAAGGACAGTCTCTTCAATAAACCATGGCTGGGATGACTGGATATCCATAGAAGAATGAAACTCGACCCCTATCTCTAGCCATGTACAAAAATAAAATCAAAATGGATTAAAGACTTTAAGACCTCATACTATGAAACTACTCAAGAAAACATTGGGGAAAAATCTCCAGGATGTTTGTCTGGGCAGAAATTTCTTGAGTAATACCCCACAAGCACGGGCAACCAAAGCAAAAATGAACAAATGGGATCACATCAAGTTAAAAAGCTTCTGCACAGCAAAGGAAACAATAAACAAAATGAAGAGACAACCCATAGAATCGGAGAAAATATTTTCAAACTACTCATCTGACAAGAGATTAATAATCAGAATATATAAGGAGCTCAAACAACTCTACAGGAAAGAATCTAATAATTCAATAAAAAGTGGGCAAAAGATTGGGATAGACATTTCTCAAAAGAAGACATACAAATGGCAAACAGGCACGTGAAAAAGTGCTCAACATCACTGACCATCAGAGAAATGTAAATCAAAACTACAATGAGATATCATCTCACTCAAGTTAAAATGGCTTATATCCAAAAAACAGGCAATAACAAGTGCTGGTGAGGATGTGGAGAAAAGGGAAACTTCATATACTGTTGGTGGGAATGTAAATTAGTACAACCACTATGGAGAACAGTTTGGAGGTTTCTCAAAAAACTAAAAATTGAGCTATCATATGACCCAGCAATCCCACTGTTCGGTATATACCCAAAAGAAAGGAAATCAGTATATGGAAGAGGTATCTGCACTCCTATGTTTGTTGCAGCACTATTTATTATAGCTAAGATTTGGAAGTAGCCTAAGTGTTCATCAACAGATTAATTGATAAGGAAAATGTGGTACATATACACAATGGAGTGTGATTCAGCCACAGAAAAGAATGAGATCCAGTCATTTGCAACAACATAGATGGAACTGGAGATCATTGAGTGAAATAAGCTAGGCACAGAAAGACAAACATCACATGTTGTCAGTTATTTGTAGGATATAAAAATCAAAACTATTGAACTCATGGACACAGAGAGTAGAAGGATGGTTACCAGAGGCTGGGAAGGGTTGTGGGGGGCTGGGGAAAGGTGGGGATGATTAATGGGTAAAAAAAAAAAAATAGAAAGAATGAATAAGACATACTATTTGATAGCACAACGATGTGACTACAGTTAATAATAACTTAACTGTACATTTAAAAATAACTAGAAGAGTGTATTTGGATTGTTTGTAACTTAAAGGATGAATGCTTGGGAGAATGGATACCCATTCTCCATGACGTGCTTATTTCACATTGCATGCCTATATCAAAACTCTCATGTACCCCATAAATATATGTGCCTACTATGTGCCCACAAAAATCAAAAATTGAGAGGTCAGGCGCAGTGGCTCATGCCTGTAATCACAGCACTTTGGGAGGCCCATGCAGGTGGATCACTTGAGGTCAGGAGTTCAAGACCAGCCTGGCCAACATGGCGAAACCCCATCTCTACTAAAAATACAAAAATTAGCCAGGCCTGGTGGTGCATGCCTGTAGTTCCAGCTACTTGGGAGGCTGAGGCATGAAAATCACCTGAACCAGGGAGGCGAAGGTTGCAGTGAGCCAAGATTGCACCACTGCACTCCAGCCTGGGCAATGGAGTGAGACTCTATTTCAAAAAATTAAAAAGAATTAAAAAGCCAAAACTAAACCAAAACAACAACAGCAATGAAACAAAATTCTTCAATGTGTTCCACCTTCACCTGTAGAAAAAGAAGTAATCTAACATCTATGTTATGTTCCAGACATTATATTAAATGCTTTGCATGAATTAACTTATCTGATTTTTTCAATAACCTTGTGATGTAAATGCTATTTTTGTTTAGCGTCTCTATCCTACAGACGAGGAAAGCAAGACAAAGAGAAGTTAAATAATTTCTCACAGCTAATAAGAGGAAGAGCGAGGCCTTGCACCAAGGAAATCTGAAATCAGAGTCTGTGCTGTCAACCACTTCATTATCCTGCCTCCAAACTTCTTGCACCACTGACAAGGTCCTCCACTGCTAACTGGGGGTACTGTAAGCACAAAGACAGTGAGATGGGAAAATGCATGGCGCGTTTGAGGAACAGTCATGAGGCCCAATTAAGCTAGAATGGAGCTGTCAACCTAAAAAAAGACATGAGAAAATTATCCCTAAATATGTTGAGTTTAATCAGGAATAAGAAATAAGGATTATAATTCAGAATGCATGGAATGGCAAACCACCAGTGCATTGAGGGAAGGATAAGAGGAGCTTTTATTAGCAAAAAGAGATTTACATAAGCTGCTTAGAAACAGAGTTCATTGGTTCCTGAGGTTCAAAGCCAGAGTTGTCAGTTTATTGGTGGAGATCCTGTTACTGGGCAAGTGTTCTTCAGAGAACATCTTATCTGAATTACTGCAGTCCTTCAGAGTGTCTAGTGATAAACTTTATCAAATCAGGAGATGCATAAAGGATGTGAAAGGGTTTCTTATGGGGTTTTTAGAAAGTCCTTGGAAAGAGTTCTTATCTCAGATGTGTAAACGGGAGTCTTCTCTCCTTCATACCTTCTCTTCCTGGCCCTATTTTGCCTGGGTCTGACAAAAGCAATTTCATCCTGGTATCTGCATCTTTCACAGAGCCAACAAAGGGAAAAAACATAGTTACTTTATGACAGAGAAATAGGCAGGGGGAAGATCATAGGGGCTTGCTGACCAGGGTAAAGAGTTTGGAGTTTATTTAATGTGGGATGGAAAATCCTTGGAGGGTTGAAAACAGAAGAGTGATAAAACTTGTTATAGCTTTTTTTTTTAAGTAAAAAAATTTAAAAAAAAATCTTTTTTTTTTTGTAGAGTTGGGAGACTCAGTATGTTGTCCAGGCTGGTCTTGAACTCCTGGCCTTCAGTGATCATCCTTCCACCATGTGAGCCACTGTGCCCGGCCATTTGACAGTTTTTTTTTTTTTTTTCCTTGAAGCAGAGTCTTCCTCTGTTGCCCAGGCTGGAGTACAGTGGCGTGATCTCTGCTCACTGGAACCTCTGCCTCCTGGGTTCAAGTGATTCTTCTCCCTCAGCCTCCTGAGTAACTGAGATTACAGGCGCCTGCCACTACTCCTGGCTAATTTTTGTATTTTTAGTAGAGACGGGGTTTCATCGTGTTGCCCAGGGTGGTCTCCAACTCTTGACCTCAAATGCTCTGCCTGCTTCAGCCTCCCAAAGTGCTGGGATTACAGGCATGAGCCACCACACTCAGCTCATTTGATATAGTTTTTAAAAGTTCCTCTGGCTAGCTGGGCGCGGTGGCTCACGCCTGTAATCCCAGCACTTTGGGAGGCCAAGGCGGGCGGATCATGAGGTCAGGAGTTCGAGTGTGCGGCACTGGGCCATTTCCTTCTTCTTGGTCCATTTGCCATTCCTTCCATTGTCTGCCCAGTGAACACCTATTACCTTTTAAAACATAGTCACAGCCTCCTGTCTGAGGCTTTTTCCAACTCATCACCCTCAATAAAATTATCTCGTTCTTCTTTGCACCCCCACAGAACCCACCCTGAATATTTTATTTGACCCCTGTGGATTAATACAAAAGTATATTTGGTTTTTGTCCCCAGTTCCTGGCATGGAGCCACTAAAACCCTTGGCATTTTCTGAGTGAGGGGAGTGTCTTTTGTTATTCATAACAAACCCCTTTCCATCACACCTGAGTTTATGCTAAGGAGGTGACTTACAGTGGGACCCCTAGGTAGCCTCAGGATGGGGCTGGTCACCAGAAAGAGCAAGTGATTAGAGGGTTGGAACTTTCAGCCTCACCTACCGACTTTGGGAAGGGAAGAGGTGAGAGTGCTGGAGATTGAGCTCTATAGACACTACTGAACAATCCAGAGAGCTTCTGGGTGGCGGACTCATCAAGGTGCCGGGAGGGTGGCGCACCTGAAGAGGGCATGGAAGCTCTGTGCATCACCCCTGCCGCCCCCTTCCTATCCTGCTCTATGCATCTCCTCCATTTGGCTGTTCCTGAGTTGTATCTTGGTAAAAGTAAGCAAATTGCTTTCCTGAGTTCTGCCCACTGTTCTGGCACATTATTAAATGGGCTTATGGGAACCTGGAACTTTGTTGCCGAGTTGGACAGAAGTGTGGGTAACCTGGAAACCCAATACTTGCAATTGGCACCTGAGGTGGGGACAGTGTTGTGGATCTCAGCCCTTAAACCTGTGGAGTCCGGGTAGTTAATGTCAGCATTGAATTGAGTTGAGTTGTAGGCCACCTAGTTTGTGTTGGAGAATTGACTGTTAGTATGGAAAATCCTCATATTTGTTTCTGACACCAAAGTATTGCAGAAAAAAAAAAAACCTTTAACCACTAACTTATTTTTTTGTGTTTCTGCCTTCCTTTTAATAATCATAAGCTCCTACGGAAATAGGAAAAAAAAAAGACCATACCACTGTTATTCCTGCATGCTATCTCAGAGCTGTCTGGTATATTGGACGCATTCAGTAAATATTTACTGGTAACTGAAAGAGCTAACTAATTCATATCTGAAGTTCATTTGGGTTGGTGGACCTTGTGTTGACGGTTTCAGTTTCTCACTCCTTGTTCTTTTATGATGCAATGTTCCTGAAATTTGAGAATTAACAATTTTCTAATCTTTATGAGCTTTAACTTAGTTATGATACGGTGTAATATTTTACATTTAAGGTCTATATTTATCTATCCTGCAGCATGCACTTAGCTTTCCTGATAAATAACTGAGTTAGCTCCTTAATTAAGTAGTCTTTTTCCTTTTTTCCCTTATATTGCCCAGCAACTGGTCTTGGTGTGGCTACAGTTTCTCTTATTGAGTCTGGGTGGAGACAAGATGGGACTTAAAAAATCCTGTGGCTTTTCTCCAAGTCAAAGCAATCCCATCAGGGTGAAGTTTTTGGGCAGCTGTCGGCTCAGCTGGGGCCAGGCTGGAGGCTTGAGCTACTGTCTGTTTTGCTGCATTCTTGGCTGAAGGCCAGGCTGAGTTTCTTCTGAACTTGGGTAGTGGCTTAGGCGAATCTGGCCTGTTTAGCAATTGTCAGGTTCCTTGGTTAGAAGAGTAGCAGCCTGTGGAGATTAGGGGGGAAACGTTCTCCACAACCTGGCCAATGGTGGGATGTTACAGTGGAAGCACATTTTTGACAGAATTCTGCCAGATATACAAGCATAAAAATAGTCACACATTGTGCTCCTTAAACTCAGGGGAGGCCCCTCTCACTGACTTCATCAAAGGGTTACTTAGAGGTGGATGCTATGATTTCTGATGACTTTGAAGTCAAGTCAATCCCAGAGCCTAAGATTGGCCATCCTGGCTATCGTAAATCATTGCAGCCACTTTGGATTAAAATGTTAACATGAGATATTGGTTGGAGTCCCTAAATTGTGGGGACAGACGCTTTCTCTAATGTTTTCTCCAATGGTATTAGATCCTGGGCTTGCCTGTTCCTTATACTTCATTCATGTAGGCATGGGAGGGTCTGCGTAAATTTTTCTCATTGTGATAAAATATACATAAAATTTACTATTTGAACCATTTTAAAGTATACAGTTTTGTGACATTAAGTACATTCATCATGTTGTGCAACCAGCACCACCATGCATTTCCATAACTTTTTTATTTTCCCAAACTGAAACTCTACATCCATTAGAAAATAACTCTCCTTTCTCCCTTACTCCCAGCCCCGGGAAACCACCATTCTACTTTTTGTCTCTGTGAATTTGACTATTCCAACTACCTTGTATAAGTTGAATCATGTAATATTTGTCCCTTTGTGTCTGGCTTATTTAGCATTAATGTTTTCAAGGGGCCTGGATAATTTTTATGGCAACCTTATTCCTTGAACATCACTCATTTTGCCAGTGTCAATTATTTCGAACATCCTTCATGCTATTTTACAAACCTATGGTGTGGACTTAAGTAACAATCAGTATTTGAGGGGCTGAGTAGCCACCGCTGGACTGTGAATTTTTGCTTGGGGTTCTTCATATGCTAACGAATCACCCTTGACACATTACATAGCTCATTCCAAAGTCTTTTAAAAGTAAATGACCACACTGACACTACGACATAGCCAAAATTCAGAAACTCCTGTCAGAGGTAAAGTAATGAACATCATAAAGAAGGGGCTTACCACTGGATGTCAGGATCACATTTTGGTCCTGTGAGGCAGGGGGGTTTTAGAGATACCTAGAGTTTTGCACAAAATTCTCTCTCTCGTGTGTGTGTGTGTGTGTGTGTGTGTGTGTGTGTGTGTGTGTTGTTAGGGTAAGAGTTCAGGACTTTCATCAAATTCTAATGAGGTTCCTGATCTCCCTAAAAAAAGTTATGTCATATTGAAAAGGGAAATTCTATTTTCTATATAGTTTTGAATACAAAACAATAGAATAGAAATAGATAGCTATAAGTAGATAGAAAATAGAAAGCATAGGAATAGAAAGAACAGAAATAGAAGGGAAAAATTCTATTTCCTATGTTTGCTATAGTGTTTTGGAGAGAACAGATGGAAAACAGTCCGTATATCCAGGTTGGGTGAGAATACTTGGAAGTATTTCACTGCGTGTGTGTGTGTGTGTGTGTGTGTGTGTGTGTGTGTGTGTGTGTAGGGGGATTCCTTAGTTTTCTTATTTATTTATTTATTTATTTTTGAGACAGGGTCTTGCTCTGTCATCCAGGCTGGAGTGCAGTGGCATGATCACAGCTTACTGCAGCCTTGAACTCCTGGGCTGAAGCGATCCTCCCACTTCAGCCTCCTGAGTAGCTGGGACTACTGGCTTGCACCATGATGCCTGGTTTCCTTAACCTTAATTATGTTATGGCCTTCAGTATAGGAGCCCATGCTCTGTAATTTCTCTTATTGGAGCCAGTGATTTTACATCAGGCTTGCAGCCTTAAAGCTTTTCCTTACCCACAGGGCAGCCCCATCACACACCTCTAGGGGGCACTGTTTGCTTTCATCCTCCATGACTGGCACCTGCTGGAGATGGGCAGTGCACTTTCATCCTCTGGCATGGCTGATGTTGGGCAGTGTTGACTCCCAAGGCTTTCTTGTGAGTACAAAGGCCATGGGTCTTCACCGATCCCATCTTTCTCAAGGCCAATCTACTCTTTCAGAGAGATATGTTTAGCATGGGCTGTGGAAAAGATCAAAGAATCAAGAATAGAATTCTTGCCTCTGTGTTCCAAATTAGCAATGGGATTCTTGGTATTTTGAAAATATTTTTACAGTGATTGGCTAATGAAGGAGCCCATGGAGATAAATAACATCAGGAAGCTTTCAAGGCTAATAATACCTTAATTTTCTGTTGTAACCTTTACTCTCTAGACTTCTAGACAATATGCCAGTTTAGCAAGCTGATATAAATATTCTTTCCTACTTGGAATGCTCTTCTTCACTATGCCTGTTTAATTTCTCTACATCCTCAAAATCCCAGTTCAAGTCCCACCACCTCCAGGAAGTCTTCCCTCACCACTTTCATCCATAGTCACTGTTCCTTCTTCTGAATTTGGTACTACTCAGAGCCTGCATCTCACTATTAGCATTCACCTAGTGTGCACTGTTGGTTTTCTTTTTATATGTGTGTATTAGGAACTATTATCTTGTCTAATTCTCATCGCAGTTAATTTTTGTTGCTCTGTGGTCCTCTTTTGCCACTGAGGCTGTGGCAGCTACTACCAGGGGGTGAAGAATTAGACAAATAGCCCTCAAGACCACCCTCACTTCTGATACCAAATGTAAGTTCAGGGGGTTCCCAAGACCATCCCCACGTTTGGTCATTTGCTAGAATTTTCTAGAAGGATTCACAGAGCTCACTGAAGGCTATTATACTCATGGTTACAGTTTAGTACAGGGAAAGCATACAGATGAAAATCAGCCAAGGGAAGAGACATGTAGGGCAGGGTCCAGGAAAATTCCAAGCATGGAGCTTTTAGCCATCTTCTCCTTGTGTCGTGGACAGTGTTACTCTTCCAGCAAAGATATTTGATAATACATATGGAGTACTGCCAACCAAGAAGCTCACCTGAGCCTGGGTGACCAGGGTTATTTTATTTTAGAAATAGGATCTTGCTCTGTCATCCAGGCTGTGGTGCAGTGGCACAGTCATAGCTCACTGTAACCTCAAACTCCTGGGCTCAAGCAATCCTCCAGCCTCAGCCTCCCAAGTAGCTGGGAATACAGGCATGCGTCACCATGCTTGGCTAATTTTTAAATTTATTTTGTAAAGGCAGGGTCTTGCTATGTTGCCCAGGCTGGTCTTGAACTCCTGACCTCAAGTGATACTCCCACCTCAGCCTCTCAAAGTGTTAGGATTACAGGCATGAGCCACTGTGGTAGTCTAAGAGTTTATACTGAGGTTTCATGGTCAACTTTCCACATGGCTGACCTCAGGTTCCAGTTCCTCTAGAGGTTGAACTGATATCATATGACTCAAATTTTCACTATAAATCACACTGTTGGACTTTCTGGTGTAGTCCAAAGTCCCTTAGAAAACAAGGACACTGTTATCAGGCAGGACATTCCAAGAGCTTAGAGATGACTGCCCAGGGGCCAACAGCAAAGTCCAGACCGCTCTTTGAGCAAAGTTAAATCATTTACTACACAGTGGGCTTTGCAAAATCTAACTGAAGACTAGAGATCAATTTCAGTTCCTGACTTCCCAGATAGGGTCTCAGGTGCATTTCAGAGATAATAATCAGGATTTTCATTTGCAAGATTTTTATGTGCCAGCTTCTTTGGGAGAAGTAAGGTTTGTGGGTTCTATGTGAATCAAAGCTGGAGGATTAGAGTTTTGAGTTTATTCATGTTAACAATAGGAGAGGAAATTAGGTAGGATGTCATATAGGATAATTTCTCACCATACAGGAAGGCAGTAAAGACCCTTTCTGGGCTGGAAGGAGGAGACTGGGAGAGAGAGAGAGAGGAGACAGGAGAGAGGTTCTCATTTGACCCACTCGTGGGGTTGAAATCAAGGCGTGGGGATAGGTGGGGTCAAAGGCTGCTCAGATGCATTAAGGATCTGCTCTTCCTTCTGTCTGGAAATCTTGGACACCAGCTCAGAGAGAAAGACCCGCACAAACAAACTATAAAGATTGAGCACACATGAAGTTTTTTGAGTTGTAAGCAAACAGCATCCCACATCAAAATGGCAGGTGTGGGACAATGTGCATATCCATTGTTATGTTGCATGATCCATAGATGAACAGGAATCTGTCCACATCAATGGCAATGGTTATGTTATTTATTTATTTATTTATTTTTGAGACAGAGTCTTGCTCTGTCACCCAGGCTGGAGTGCAGTGTGCGATCTCGGCTCACTGCAAGCCCTGCCTCCCGGGTTCATGCCATTCTGCCTCAGCCTCCCGAGTAGCTGGGACTACAGGTGCCCATCACCACGCCCAGCTAATTTTTTTGTATTTTTAGTAGAAACAGGGTTTCACTGTGTTAGCCAGGATGGTCTTGATCTCCTGACCTCGTGATCTGCCTGTCTCGGCCTCCCAAAGTGTTGGGATTACAGGCGTGAGCCACCGCGCCCGGCCTGTTATTTTTTTAAGGCAGAGTAGGCAATTTACATCTTTTCTTGTCTTTCTTGGTTAGGTATCTAATCTCTAAATTAAAATAGTTGTGGCCAATTATATCTGATCACTTATGACTATGTCTTCCTTGCTTAAATGTTGTCAATAAAACGCCCTGTTTCTTGGCCCAGCATTCAGGCCTCCAAAGTTTGGCCTCTGCCTTCCTGCCTGACTTCATCTTCTATTCCTTCTCCTTAGACAGTGCCTGCTGTAACAACATACTGCAAACTGAGTGGCTTAAACAGCAAATATTTATTTCTCACAGTTTTGGGGGATGGAAGTCTGAGACCAGGGTGCCAGCAGGGTTGGGTTCTTGGTGAGGGCTCTTCCTGGTTCACAGGCAGCCATCTTCTTGGTGTGTCCTCACACTGGAAAAAGGAGAGCTGACTAGCTCTCTGGCTTCTTCTTTTTTTTTTTCTTTTTTAGAGACAGGGTCTTTCTGTATTGCCCAGGCTGAACTGAAACTCCTGGGCTCAAGCAATACCCCTGTCTTACCCTCCCAAGTAGCTGGGACTGCAGGTGTGTGACACTGTACCCGGCTTCTGGCCTCTTCTTATGTCAATGAAAAGAGTCAAACTGTGTAAAATATTTGAAGAGATTTACTCTGAGCCAAATGTGAGGACCATGACTGATGACACAGTCTGACGAGGTCCTGAGAACATATACCCAAGGTAGTTGGGTCACAGCTTAATTTTATACATTTTAGGGGGAACAGAAGTTACAGGCAGACATCCATCAATGCATGTAAGGTGCACGGTGGTTCAGTCTGGAAAGGCAGGACAACTCCAAGTGGGGTGGGGTGAGGTGGAGGCTTCCAGGTCACAGGTGGTTTCAAAGGTTTTCTGATTGGCAATTGGTTGAAAGAGTTGATTCTCTCCTAGATCAGGGAAAAGACCTGGAAAGGGAAGGAGATTCTCTAGAGAGTAATTTTCCCTACAAGAGGCAGCTTTGCAGGGCCATTTCAAAATATGTCAAATAAATAAATTTTAGGGCAAAATACTTTGATTTCTTTCAGGGCCTACTATCTATCATGTGATGCTATAGTAGAGTCAGGTTGGAATTTGGTATCTTATTGCTGCAAAGAGTCTGTTTTATCAATCTTAAGATCTCTGTTTTAATGTTAGCACTGACAATTTGTGTCTGAATTCCAAAAGGAGGAGGGTATAATGAAGCATGTCTGACTTCCGCTTTCCATCACAGCCTGAACTAGTTTTACTTTGGAATGCCCTTGGCTGAGAGGGGGCTTCATCAGTCAATTGAAGGGCTTAGAATTTTATTTTTGGTTTACACATCTAAGAACACTAATCTCATTCATAATGGCTCCACCTTCATGACCTAATCATCTCCCAAAGACTCCGTCTTCAAATACTGTTGCTTTGGGGTTAGCATTTCAACATACAAAGTTTGAGGGGATACAAACTTCAGTCCATTGCAGATAAACTACTCTCAGCTAAATGGAACTCAGCAGTTCTTGAATGCACTACCCCATCTTTTTGCCTTTACTTAGACTGTTTCTTCTTCCTGGACTGTCTTTCCCCCATTTCTGTCAGGCTTAAATTCCACTTCCTCCATGAAGTCTTCAACTTTCCACACTGGAAGTTAGCCTCCCACAGCAGAGTGTCTTTACTTCTCTTACAGGATTTTCAAAATGTACCCATCTGTCATTATCTGAGTATAAGTCACATACCTGATTGTTAATTTCTGGAAGGCAAAGATTATGTCTTTCTTTCTTTCTTTTTTTTTTTGAGGTGGAGTCTTGCTCTGTCTCCTGGGCTGGAGTGCAGTCGTGCGATCTCAGCTCACTGCAACCTCCGCCTCCTGGGTTCAAGTGTTTCTCATGCCTCAGCCTCCCTAGTAGCTGGGATTACAGGTGCCCACCACCACACCCAGCTAATTTTTTGTATTTTTAGTAGAGACAGCATTTCACCATGTTGGTCAGGCTGATCTTGAACTCCTGACCTTAAGTAATCCATCTGCCTCAGCCTTCCAAAGTGTTGGGATTACAGGCCTGAGCCACTGCAGCCAGCCATGTCTTTTTTTTGTTTTCTTTTCTTTAATCTCCATGTGTCTAATAGCACTGGGCTCAGGGCCCTGCATGCTCAAACACTCACTGAGGGTCTGCTGAACTGACTCTCTCTCACAGATGCAGACACACATGGGGAACACATATATTTTCAGACTAAGTCTTCTACTGTCTGGGAGTGTTAGGGCAAGAGGAGTAAAGATGTCATGATCTGGCAGGAGCTGAGGCTGAGTTCTAAAGGGAGAGGAGGGGAGGGGAGGGAGCCAAGAGATGGCTGGTAGGGTTTGCCATTTGAGTAGACTTGTCTTTAGGTTGAGTGGCTTCAAAGTTCTAGAGCCAGAGATAAAAAAAAAAAGCTGGGAGTTTCTCCATCACACCTTTGCAGTCAAATTTGGTTAGCAGGCAAGGGGTGTGAGCTGGAGTGGGGGTAGGTCCCATGGGAACTGGGGAACTTTGCTCCTTACTCTTGGAAATTCTCCAGAGTAGACAAAATCAGTGTCGTTTGTATTATCCTAAGGTTTAACATGTGGTAGGACTTCAAGGAGTCCAGGGACAAAGGTCAAGAACTCACTATTCAAAAAAAAAGATAAAAATAACCTATAACTATTTTCTGAAATATTTGTTCTCGGCAGTAGTCAAAGAACTGTAAATCCAGACAACGAGGTTGTCTCTGCCTTTTATTTTGTCCATGTGTGGGTGAGGTATGGGCTGTTCCTTTGTGCATTTTACTTTATTTACTTTGAATCAAAAATTTTTTCTTTTTAATAAACGTCAGGGGAAAGCACACACACAGTCCTCCACTACCACAAATTATGCAGCTGAGTTTCCCACATTTGAGATAATCACAGGTATCAGCACATCTAGAGTGCGATGGATAAGCCTCACCCTGGGAAAAACACCTTTTTGATTGTGGTATCTCCTATGCCAGGTGCTTTGTGCGTTTTAATATACAAATGTAAAATTGATAGAAACTTGGCCACTTTGACTATCTATTTTAAAAGCTCTCTATTAAAAAAACCTGTATGTTCTTTGATCTAGAAATTCTACCTCTAGAAATTTATCTTTAAGAAAAGGATAAATTGTGCATTTATGATAATGCATAAAAATCTGGCAAACATGTTCACAGCAGTCCACTTTTTAATAATAATAATATATATATCCTAAATATGATTATAGGAATTGAATAAATAAACATTCTTACCATAGAATACTCTGAGGTTGATAAACACGATGGTGAAGATGTTGAGCAGTTTTCCTTAAAACTAGTTCTCAATTCACTGCTGATTTGTGGAAATCTGGCACTGTCTATACCAGGCAGCAACTCTAAGCCATCTCAAGAACTGAGGCACAGATTCCTTTAACTTTGTTTTTTTTGAGACAGAGTCTCACTCTGTGGCCCAGGCTGGAGTGCAGTGGCTCGATCTCGGCTCACTGCAACCTCCACCTGTTGGAGTAGCTGGGATTACAGGCATGTGCCACCATGCCCAGCAAATTTTTTTTTTTTTTTTTTTTTTTTTTAGTAGAGATGGGGTTTCACCACATTGGTCAGGTGAGTCTCGAACTCCTGACCTCAAGTGATCCGCCTGCCTTCACTTTTCAAAGTGCTGGGATTACCAGGCATGAGCCACTGTGCCCGACCAGATCCCTTTAACTTAAACTGCCCTATGCTTGCATGGTTCAAGTTTTGCTGAGGCCAGAATGAGCAGAAGGTGGGAATGGGTCTTGGTATTGAGGCTCCCGGCCCCACATTTAGGGAGCTGGGTTTGTGCACGGGCGCTGAGTCGGGAGGTGCTGCAGGATTGGCCTCTCCCAGAGGGCAGCTCTGGGGGGAGTCTCTTGTCTTTACCTTTGGTGGCTTTTTTTCTGTATCTAATCTATGGAGGAAATTGCATGGACATCAGGCTGACTCTGACCTGCCTGACGTTAGAAGGGTAATTCTGACGTGGAAAGATGCTCAGTATCCGTTGTCAAGTGAAACAAGCAGTTAATGAAACAGAAACAGCCCAGTGCAGTATTGTTTTATTTTTTCTTGGTAGACACATTATCTGTATCTGCACCTACACCTAAACTTCTTTTTATCTAGATACAGGTAGAATAACATCCAGAAAAAAGGTTTACCAAATGTTACTTCTTGTTTCTGGGTTGTGGAAATGCAATAATTTTCATTTGTGTCCTTAAACTTTTTATTTACTCTTTTTGTTGTTATAAAAACATATATATCAGTTGTGTAACGAAAATTTACAAAGAACGTCCTGAAACTTTTTGTTTACTCTCTTTCTTGTTATAAAAACATATATATATCAGTTGTGTAATGAAAATTTACAAAGAATAATGATCTCTGGGGAGCTCTGCCTCTGATTTCCTTTTCTCTGCCCATTAAGCTGTAATAAGTAACTCCTGATTCCAGGTCTTTTGGCCCACAATGAGAGTCTGGTCGGAGGAGTTGTTCATCCTGACCAGGCATCTGGGAATGTCACGAAGCAGGCGGGCTTTGAGGAGCTGGCTCTGTAGGGAGAACTCTGATGGGAGGAAGGCCATGCCACGCTGAGGGGGAAGCATGAGCGAGAAAAGGGAATGGCCCATTGTGGACAGTGAGTTAATTCCAGGCCTTTATGAACGTTGATGCTGAGTGCAGGTATCTGAGATGCTTCACGGGAGAAGGCAGCTAGCCAGGTACTCACTTATTGCCTTCCGTATGGATACAGGGAACTGCTTTAATTGTTCTTTTCCTCTTTTTCATTTGAAAGTCTTGTCTTCATGAAAGGACAGGTGCATGGAGGGCAGAAACTTATTTTGAAAGTCTCTCAGCAAATTTCCCAGTGCTGGGCAGAGGGGATGTCAGTGGATGCCTGCTGGCGAGACTAGAAAGAACTTGAGTTGACACTGACAGGCAGAAATATATGCCACCCCAAAATATGTCAGCCTAAAAGATGCCTTCTCAATTGAAGGCAATTGAGAAGAAGCAGATACAAGAAAAGCTCTCTGTCTCGCCCTTTCCGCAATCATTTGCCTAAAAGCAGAACATAAATTTGTAAAGGGGTCCCTCTTCCCCTTCCTACTAGTTAGGACAGAAATTAATCACTGAGGACAACACTAGACCCATATCAGCCCAGAGATGGCAGCGGAGTAACCCACGTACAAACCTTAGTTAGCCTTTATCTTCCATTATTTTCTCCATATATTTGCCTTTCCACAATTTGCTGCCGCTAGAAGCTCAAAATTTTTTCCTTTGTCTTGTCACTTCTCTAAAAATTTATTGTTCTTTTGTTAAGATGTTATATAAGCCCAAGTTCTAACCATCCTAATTTACTCATTGATGGGTACTGCCAGGTGAAGGCATGATGCGCCTGTTAATAACCTGTTTTTCTCTTGTTAATCTGTCTCTTCTTAATCTAATTTGCAGGGCCCCAGCTGCAGAACTCAAGATGGCTAGAGCAAAAGATATTTTCCCTTCCTTACAGCATGAATTCCATTAAGGTAGCTTTAGGGAGTAGCTCTGTGTCTCTTGTTATAGGTCTGTAGGAAGCTTAGAAGATGGCTAAGCTGGATGTGGTGGCTCATGCCTATAATCCCAGCACTTTGGGAAGCTGAAGAGGGAGGAATTTGAGACTAACCTGGGCAGCATGGCGAGACTTCCGTCCCTACAAAAAATAAAAAATTAGCCAAGTGTGGTGATGCATGCCTGTAGTCCCAGTTGAGGTGGGAAGATTGCATGAGACCAGAAGTTTGAGGCTGCAGTGAGCCATGATTGAGCCACTGTGCTGCAGCCTGGACCACACAGTGAGACCCTGCCTTGAAAAAATAAAAAGAAAGAAAGAATGAAAGAGAATGGCCTATTTAAAGAATTCTTTCCTCTAAAGCTGTTTTTACCAGAGGCATGAGGGTTCTTATGAGTAATTTGGTACACATAGTAGTTGATATGGTTTGGTCGTGTGTCCCCAACCAAATCTCATGTCGAATTGTAATCCCCACATGTGAGGGGAGGAACCTAGTGGGAGGTGGTTGGATCATGGGGTGGATTGGATTTCATCCTTGCTGTTCTCATGATAGTGAGTGAGTTCCCACGAGATCTCATCATTTAAAAGTGTGTAGCACCTCCCCCTTCTCTCTCTTTCCTGCTGTCATGTAAGATGTGCCTTGCTTCCCCTTTGCCTTCCACCATGATTGTAAATTTCCTAAGGCCTCCCCAGCCATGTGAAACTGTGAGTCAGTTAAACCTATTTTCTTTATAAATTACCCAGTTTCAGATCGTTCCTTATAGCAGTGTGAATATGGACTAATAGTTAAATTTAGCTTATAAATAATTAGCTTTTTGTTTATCAGGATAGATTCAGGGATATCTATATGATAAAACAACTCAAACTCACTTGCACGCTGACATGCTTCTTGCCTGGGAGACTGTGGGCCTGCTGAGAATTATATCTAACCTCGTGCTCTCATGACCCCCACAGCATAGTGAACCACCCTCACTGAGGTACCTGGATAGTTAAATTACTCATACACTTACCAAATGTTCCTCTATCTGCCAAACCAGGAACAAAGAAAACTGGCAGGTAGTACTTGGGGTCTTTTCAAAATCTAGCCTTTCCTTGGAAACGCACTCTAGTTCCCCGCCCTGCCCTCGTGTGTGATGGGGTGGGGGTGGTTGGCTCTGAGGTACACGTTTGAGATGGGAATTCCATGCAGGCAGCTTTAGGGAATGGCTTCTCCCCTGTTAGAAGGAGCCCACGAACAATGCTGGTGTGAGTATGCTCAGACGGGAGACACAGGAAGGGAGATGGGGCCTGGATGCCTCTCCTCAGCTGCCAGAGTCATCCCTGTGGCAGCCGAGGGCCTCTCTCACTGCTCCCTGGCCAGGCAGGGAGACTTGGAGGGGGCCATTATTTTCGCAGTTTGTGAACTTGCCTTATTAGTTGGGGAATGATTTCCCAAGGACTTGAAAGGAATGTCTGAACATAGAAACCCGCAGGAGGGATTAGGAGTCCTGTCATCCCAGGAGAGAAGGTGGCATTACCTAACCGTGTTCCCTCACAGGTAGGCCCTGGAGGGGATATTGGCAATGGGAACATTCACTGCAGACTGTCAGTGTCCAACTCTCTGGAGGTCAAAGCGAGTCCTGCCCTTTCCCCAACAGTCACTTTGCTGCTCTCCTTTGTCCTGCCCTGAGGTCCAGAAGCCCTTGGACACAGCTGTGAGGGTTTTAGGAATGTTTTTGTTTTCCTGACACCAGAGAAGCCTGTTTTAAACTTGCAAAATGACAACTTAAAAAAAAAGTGCTGATGATTGGCAGATGGATGAAGCCCTGAGACCAAAACTCTATTCACCTGCCAACCCACATACCATCCAAGACTAATTTTAGCTACAGTCTCAGTTTTAACCCTGTCTTCATCCAAGAAAGTGGTTGTTGAACTCTGCCTGGGCTGGGCTTGGGACCAGACACCAGTGAGGCTGTGATCTTGCAGACATCCAGCACTTCCCTTTACCCCAAAGCAATCTAAAAATCTTGCTCCAACACCTTATCTATCCAGTGGGCCATCTAGCATATAGGTAACTCAGCCATGGCTGAGAAAGAAAATAAATAAACAACTTTGCTGTTAGCTATCATTTCTTACACACACACACACACACACACACACACTCACCTGCACACACATACACTAATTCACACACAAACATAGACACACATACCTGTACCACACTCACTCATATCTACCACCTCCTCTCCACTCCTCAACACTCACATGTTTCCACACAGGCAGTGTGATGCAATGGAAAGATCCTTGACTTTGGAATTAAACCAAATGGCCATGTGATTTTGGGCATATTAGCTAAAGTCTCACAGGCTCCATATCTTTCTGTTTTTTTTTTTCTTTGAGATAAGGTCTTGTTATGTTGCCCAAGCTGCAGTGCAGTGGCTATTCACAGGCATGATCACAGAACACTGCAGCCTTGAACTCCTGGCCTCAAGTGATCCTCCTGCCTCAGCCTCCTGAGTAGCCAGGACTACAGTTGCATGTCACCGTGCCTGGCTCCTCAGTTTCTTAATCTGCAAAAAGGATGCACATACTTACTTTACAGGATTTTGGTGAGGACTAGAAAGAAGTGAACTAACATATGTAGGCAGTGTGCTAAATGGGTACATACTGCAAAAAATGTTTGTTCCTTTATACCCTACCTTCCCCAGAGTGTATAGTCTACACTCTCACACACACAGTAATACTCATACACTATAGTGTATTGTTTCTCAAAAGTATGCCCATTCTCCTATCAAGACTCACCATCTAAACTTAATGCAGGGAAATCACTGCCCTCTCTCTTCCTATTGCTCACATGGAAAGTATCTTGGAATTCTTTGACTACTGACCCCCAATTGAGTGAAGATTCTCTGATAATCAAGCCTGATACACTGAGTTTTCCTTCTCACATCTCCTGTATTCTTGACAGCTGTAGAGCAGGTATTTTGAGGGTGAGAGATGGGGCTGTGACACAAATCATTAAAACCCCAATTTCTGAATGCTGATGGCTCTTTCTGGGCCTCTTAATGTGAGATCTTAGGTGGAAAAAAATAGTGAGAGTGTGTCTCCACTCCTTCTCAAGAGGCTTGGGGCCCACCAGGTTTCCTCCCATCCCCCCTGTATCAGCAAGGATGCTTTCAGCTGCTGTAAGTAATAGAGAACACAACTGGTAGCAATGCAAACTGTAAGAACAATTATCTTACTGAGAAGTAGCATGGAAACAGGTGATTTCAGGGTGGGTGCAGTGGCTCCACCACATCATGAAGACTCGGGTGCATCCCATTTGCCCATTTGCCATCTGCATTTTGGTGATGTCTCCCCTTGGGGTCATGAGTTAACCACAGCAGTCCAAGGTGCTACATTTCCTCATCAAATGGGGAAGATAGCATTATGTAGGAGGAAAATCTTTCCCAGAAGCCCCTCAACAGGTTCCATAGGCCAGATTTAGGTCATATACTCACTCCTCAGCTGCAAGCGGAGCTGGAAAAGTGGGTGAATGGCACTGTCACCTCTGCAGAGGGCAATGGGCTCTTCAGCAAGGAAGACGGGTTGAGAGGATGCTTTTCGGGTAGGCAACCATGGGCATCTGCCATATTTCCCTGGTTTCTAGTTCTCCAAACATCAGACAGCAATATCTGAAAAGTCCAAGTCCCACTTGTCCACTCTCAGCTTGTTTTCTCTGTAGCTTGCAATCTGTTGCTGGAATGTGGAGGTTCCTGTTTCTGGATCATGGTACACCATTTCCTGTCATCGTCTCTTGTCATTTTGTTCTGTTGGCCAGAGCCCAAATCATAGGTGCCAGTTTGTCAGCAGTCTGAATGGTGGCCCCAATACTTGTTGCACTCTTCTCGTTGTCTCTTTGAAAAGCTGTCTTCCTGCTGTGCCTGTATCCAAGCAGCTCTATTCCCCTTCAATAGAGTGTGAATCCTATCTTCAGAGAGGTGGAACTCTAAGACAGCCTTCTCTGGCTGACTTCAATAGGGTCTGGCAACATATTGTCTGGTTTCTTTGTTTTGTCCCCTTACTTATGAGTCTGAGAGAACACAGTTATAACCATAACTCAGGGGATCACACCCATGGAAGGGCACTGCTGTGATTCTCCTCCAGTGGGTTGGTTTCCAGGAGTGCTTGTGTGCACTGATTCACATTGTGTTTCTGACTAATACAGATGAATATTTTTTCCCTACCTAAATCTCATGTTGAAATGTAATCCCCAATGTTGGAGGTAGGGCCTGATGGGAGGTGATTGGGTCATGGGGGCTGATCCCTCATGAATGGCTTAGTGCTGTCCTCGCGATAGTGAGTGAGTTCTCACAATATCTGGTTGTTTAAAGTGTGTGGCACCTCCCCTCCACTTCCCACTCCTGCTTTCTGCATGAGATATGCAAGCTCCCAGTTTGCCTTCCATCATGATTGTGGCTTCCAGAGGCCTCCCCAGAAGCAGATGCCGGCACTGTGCTTCCTGTACAGCCTGCAGAACCATGAGCCAGTTAAGCCTCTTATAAATTACCCAGTCTCAGATATTTCTTTATAGCAATGCAAGAATGGCCTAATACACTGACTCATCAGTTATAATTACATCAGACTGTTAAAAACAGAAACCTGATTGTAATGAACCAAACAGAGATTTTATTTTTATCATGCAAAAAGAAATCTGGAGGAAGTCTGTCTAGAACTGATACAGTATATCCACAGTGCTATCAGAGACCCAGGCTTCCTCATTCTTCCTGCTTTGCCATCTGTGGTGTGTGGCTTCTGTGCTCATGTGTGCAAGATGACTGTTTCACCAATAGGAATTGCATTTTGTTCCAGACAGGAGAAAAGGAGAAAGACCATCAAAAAGGCTAAGACAGACTTACCTTTCTTTCTTTCTTTTTCTTTTTCTTCTTTTTCTTTCTCTTCTTTTTCTTTCTTTCTTCTTTCTTTTTCTTTTGTTCATTCTTTCATTCTCTTTCTCTCCCTTTCTCTCCCCTCCCTCCCTCCCTTCTTCCTTTCTTTCTTTCTTCCTTCCTTCCTTCCTCTTTCTTTCCTTCATAAGGTAGCAATTAAGTTTTTCTAGAATAGCCACTCTATTGGCTTCTACTTTACCTTATTGACCAGAATTACATCCCATAGCCACTTCCCTTCCTGCAAGGGAATCTAAGGGAGGTATGAATGCACGTTGCCCAATAAATTGGTGTTCTAATAAGGAAGAGGAAAGAATGGATACTGGGTTGGCAGCTAACAGCATCTGCCACGGAAATCCCTCCCTTCAGGTCAGATGTGTCCTGGGGGAAACTGCAGTAAACCTGAGAGTCATGGAAAGGTCCCATCCGCCATATTCCACCAAGGCACTTAGTCCCTACTTGTGAAGAGTGCCTTAAGAATCTCCTAAATTTTCCAGAACACTGGTAGATATTTGCATAGGGGCATTTCTGCAGGATCCCCGGTTTCCTAAAATGATGAATATTCACTTGAGCCTTTTGTCTCTCTCCTTCTCTCTCTTCCTCGGTCTCTCCCTTCCTTCCACAAATAATTTTCGAGTCCCTCATTTGCATCAGACAATGTGCTAGGCACCTAGGGACACAGGCAGATGTTGCTCCTTCCTCTCCTGAACAAATGCAAGTTTGGCTACTGGAGGCCAGACAAGAATTGTGACTCTCAGGTGTACATCACCTGTTTGGAAGCAGCCAGGCAAGGGAATGTGCTTGCGGCTTGCGATGAGTTCAGGGGATTTCTGGAAAATGTGTTTGAGTAGTCTGCCATATTTGTGAAAAGTTACTCTGAGAGGCAAGACATAAGCCCTGGATCTTTCTGAAGGGCTGAAGTTATCCCTGATCCTCCAGCTGTTGACATCGCACATGTATGTGGGAAGCTTGTTTTCCCAGTTACAGATGGCTGGACAAGTGAACTCAACTTCACACAGCATGGTGCCAGACTCTCCTTGGCTCCCACTCCCATCATTCAGGATTCTTGCTGGTGATGTATGCAGGAGGTACACCAGTAGGGGAGACCAGGCCTAAAGAGGCTTATGGCAGTACAGTCACACATCCATGTCTGGGTCACAACTCTTTCTTGAAAAGTTCTTAACCTGTAGATAAGAAAGCTGTGCATGACATCCAATTACACATGAAAGGGAGAAGGTGTCTGCTAGGGAAAATCTGAATTAATCAGGAATGACTATTAAAATGTTCTACTATTAATAACTACTTACACTTTTAAACAAGTTATACCTTTCAAAATGATAATGTATACTTGATCTCATTTGGGCTTTACAAGAATTTTACTGTAAAATCTATATCATATTATATATTTAAATATTTACAACTCTTTTACTTCCACCTAACACAGCCAATAAAATGTACATAGACACTGAATATTAATATCTTAGGAACACTAAACCTCAAATGTTTTACTTTCTCCTTTTGTTTGCTTCATGATCCTGTTTTTTTTCCACATGTGTTTTTGTACTTGTCCAATTCTCCCCTGACCTTTACACATTTTTGTTACTGCAGAGCATCTTTATCCCTGGAATTTCATTTTTGATGTTCTATTGCAGCTCATTTCTTTTGTTTATTTTTTGCTTTTTGAGTTTTTAGAGACAATGTTATTGAGGTATATTTGGTGTATATTAATAGTAAACCACACATATTTCAAAGTAATGATCTGATATGTGTTGACATATGTATAAACCCATAAAACCATCACTACTGTCAAGACAGTGAACATACTCATTTATTTCAAGTGCCTTTGGTGGGTCTTTATTATTTGTAATCAAAAGAAACTTAATTCAGATACCATCTTATTGACATTTTCTGGTTCTTAATAAATTTGTAGGGACTCTCTTCCTGGTTCTGTACCCTTGGGGCTGTCAGTTCACCCTGGACCTCGGCTCTAATAAGTGACCCCATAGTCCATGCATCACTACCTCCCATTTCTCTTTCAGCAAGTCCTGTCCATCTCATGGAGTGGTTGAAAGAGCATAGTCTGGAGTTGGGAGACTGAGACCACACTTCTGCCTTTCCTCTTTTCAGATGCATGACTTTGGACAATGATGATAATCGTGATGTAGATTTCACCAGGTTGTTTAGGATCACATGAGAATCTCTTTATGTAACATGCTGCTAATATGGAAGTTTGTGTATAGACATCAAGTCAGATATACGTGGTATTTCAAAATCAAATCACCAAATGGACAATTTACAAAGAAAATGTCATCAAACTGGTTCAAGACCTCTTGAATCCTTGCCTATTTTAAGGCAAGGAAAAGAGCCAAGAAAGGAGAGAGGAACAAAGATTGTGTGAGGGAAGTATTTTCTTGGGAGAGAACTATCGCCATGATGTATATCTCCCACACCTTGAAGTCCATTGGGAGCAGATGGCTTGAAGGTGTCCATTCAGAGAACTTGTCATGTGTCCCTGTGGTTGGGAGAAGAGGCCTAGCAGCAGCAGGATAGGTGAATTTCCTGACCTCCAAGGGATGTGGAGGGCTAAGGGTTATATAGAAGGGTTTCCCTGCAGTCAGAAGTTGGCCTCACTGGAGGGAGAAATGGGCTAGAAGAGTCCAGGAGGCCCTGACAGTCTGCGTGGAGTGGACTGCAGAGGTCAGTGGTAATTGACAGGGTGCGGTCCCCTGAGGAGCACAAGGCAGGACCCATATGGTGGGAGTGGCCAGAGAGGAACAGCAGAGAGGCTTTCAGGGAGCCCAAGAAAGCACCCACAGGGGAAGGAGTCTGCCTACCTGGCCATGAGAGCTGAAGCTATCAGCCACAGATAAATTCCTTGTCCCGCCTTACTCCTTCCCTTTTCACTCCCTATATGTCAGCCTGGGAGCACTTCATGCCACCTCCAAGGGGTTTGGAAGCATGGGTGGGAGTCCCATCTTTGTGGGTGTTCTATAATTTCTGAATTGGGAGATGTTTCTTAAGAGTGAGTAGAAAAGTCATAAAAGGCTGGGTGTGGTGGCTCATGCCTATAATCCCAGCACTTTGGGAGGCTGAGCAGGCAGATGACTTGAAGTCAGGAGTGTGACACCAGCCTGGCCAACATGGTGAAACCCTGTCTCCACTAAAAATATAAAAATTAGCTAGGCCTGGTGGCATGCGCCTGTAATCCCAGCTACTTGGGAGGCTGAGGCATGAGAATTGCTTGAACCTAGGAGGTGGAGCTTGCAGTGAGCCGAGATCACAACACTGCACTCCAGCCTGGGTGACAAGAGTGAGACTCTGTCTCAAAAAAAAAAAAAAAAAAAAAAAAGTCATAAGACCTGACTATACATTCATCTAGAAAAAAAGGATATTTTAAAGGAAAGTGAAAGATAAATTAAAATTGTGTTTGTTTTTGTTTTTTTCGTTTTAATTTAATTTTTTTTTTTTTTTTGAGATGGAATCTTACTCTGTTGCCCAGGCTGAAGTGCAGTGGTGCGATCTTGGCTCACTGCAGCCTCTGCCTCCCAGGTTCAAGTGATTCCCATGATTCAGCCTCTCGAATAGCTGGGATTACAGGCGTGCGCCACCATGCCCAGCTATTATTTTTGTATTTTTAGCAAAGATGGGGTTTCACCAAGTTGGCCAGGCTGGTCTCAAACTCGTGACCTCAAGTAATTCACCCGCCTCGGCCTCCCAAAGTGTTGGGATTACAGACGTGAGCCACCACACCTGGCAAAATTGTGTTATTATTATGTTTGTTTATTATACAAATGACACTCAAACTGTAAAATATACAATTTAGTTACTGTTTTAGACCATTTGCATTGCTATAAAGGAATACCTGAGGCTAGGTAGTTGTTAAAGAAAAAGGGTTTTTCGGCTCATGGTTCTGCAGGCTATACAACTGTACAAGAAGCATGGCACCAGGCCCCACCTCCAATGCTGGGAATCAAATTTCAACCTGACATTTGGAGGGGACAAATATCCAAACTCTACCTGTTACTATGTTCAGTACGTCCTTTACCTCCAGTGCTTTTCTTCTTGCATACTTAATGTTCTCAACCTTAAATTGCATTGAAGTGTCTGGAGGTCTTGGCGAAGCACAGATTTCTGGACCCCACCCCCAGAGTGTTTGATTCAGTGGGTCTAGGGTGGAAGGCCAAGGGTTTGAATTTCTTACAAGCTCCCAGATGATACTGGTGCTGCTAGTTTGAGGACCACACCTGGAGGGCCACTGCTCTAAAACCCTGATGCTCAAACTTGGCTGTCACTGGCACCACCTGGGGAGATTCAACAAGTACTGATGCTTGGGCCCTACCTCCAGATATGTTATTTAATTCTTGTGGCCTGTACATCATGGATTAAACACTCTCCAGGGAATTAGGGGTGGAATATTTATTTTTAGTTAAGTCTGTTTTACTTACTTCCTCATTGAGGATTTTTGCCTTATACATTTTCAGTATTATTTGAATTATTAACAACAAGCATAACTCATTTTATAACTAGTAAGCAAAATTGTGACTTTATTCTTCTCTTCAATTATGTCCATTTTTAACATGTGTCATAACTCTTTATTTATTTATTTGAGAGAGAGACTCGTTCTGTCGCTTAGGCTGGAGTGCAGTGGTGCGATGTCTGCTCACTGCAACCTCCGGCTCCCAGGTTCAAGCGATTCTCCTGCCTCAGCCTCCTGAGTAGCTGAGACTCAAGCGTGCACCACCATGCTTGGCTAATTTTGTATTTTTAGTGGAGATGGGGTTTCACCATGTTGGCCAGGCTGGTGTCGCACTCCTGACTTCAAGTCATCTGCCCGCTCAGCCTCCCAAAGTGCTGGGATTATAGGCGTGAGCCACTGCGCCTGGCTAACATGTACCATAACTCTTTAAAACCAAAAGGATGTTTGAAACTCTCCCCCTTCCATTATTTCTCTTATGAAAAAAAAATCTTCTTTGTCTAATAAGATATAGCTCATCCCCAATTCTACAAAATTTCTTGCCTATTGAGAAACAAATTTCAGTTATTACTATGGGATGTTGAAAAAGACTTTATCTTACACCTTAGGCTTCACAATCTATAATTTTTCCCTCCTACCATCCAGAAAATTCTACTAATTTACTTCTCTTTCTGGTGTGTGTATATTCCAGGAATGCGTTTGTAAATGTTCTTTATTCACATGTCCTCACAAATCAATAGAAATCATTATTGAAGGCTTAGAATGCACCAGATATTGTGAGAATTATTTTCATTTTACGTACCAGAAAACAAAAGCTTAAGAGGTCTTCAAATTCATAATTAGAGAGTTATGTATATAGCTTTATAGGTCCCCTTTTTGTCCAAATACTTACTATCTACTGTTAGTAAACAAAGAGAAGGAACGCATTCAATTTTGGCTGGTCCAGTAGCCCACTGGCCATTAATTCTTCAATCGACCTTCCCAAACTCTTCCCAGAGCCCTTATTTGATATAGGTTGAGTTCTGATGAGTTTCCATGTGTACACCTTTTAAAAGACACAGTTGAAATATTCTTGCACAAAGGAAAGATTACTTTTGGGAGGCAGCTTCACATTTTGTTATTCCCAGTCTCCCGTTCATCTGCAGCATTATAAATATGCATCTGGCAACTGAGATTTTCAAACATCTTCGTTCTGTATATTAAACACAATTCTACTTCCATATCTTTCCCTTTGCCTATTATTGACTTGTGGGAAGACCCCTAAACCCACTCCCTTTATGTATAATACAAATGCTCTCTGGGCATTAAGCTTTATTTCTTGCAGAAAAATCATATCCGCTTTCTTCTCTCTTAGGGCCATGCCAACTGTGACTTTAATGTTTTGAATCTTACTATTTTTATGCATTCTTAAATTGTGCCTTTTCTATATGGATGTAATTTTACTAAGAATTACCCGTTGATTTCTTTCTCCTCTTTGCTTCCAATCTTTCCTCTACTAGGATTGGGGTCCCTGTGTTCTGAACCCACGATTCTTATTTTCTTTGGGCTTCCTCCACATTAATTCTTCTGTTGTCTTCTTTTCCTCCACTGTTGATTCATTAGACATAGGTGATGGCTTCCTTTTCTCTCCATGAGTTAGATTTTCCCCAACGCTTTTGCCCATAGCTTTTATGAATTTACCATTTTATTACCTTATTTACTTATTTGCTCATAAGAAATTTATTAAAATATTTCAAAACACATAGAAGTTTGAAACATTTTATGGTGAACACGCATATACTCACCACTCAGATCCTAGAGTTAACATTTTAGTATACTTTCTTCATCACAAGTCTACTCACCTATTCACTTCTTTTTCTATCCATCAAACCAACTTCTTTCTTGATGCATTTCAAATTGAATGGCAGGCATCAGTACCCATCACCTCTGCAGATCTCAGCAACATAATATTAATGAGTTCAGTATTGGTCTATGGTTCTTTTTTTGAGGTAAAATTTATATAAAATGAAATACATAAAACAAATTTACTATATGATGTTTTGACAAATACCTGTACCTGTATAATCTAAATCCCTATTAAGATATAGAACATTACCCACCAAATTCCTTTTGCCCTTTTTCAAAAATCTTGTTGTACCCACTTTTCCCATAGACAACTGTTCTGATATTTATCTACTATATATTAGTTCAAACATCCTATACGAAGTATATTTCTTCTGTGTGAAATTTATTTAAAAATTAAAAAAAACAAAGATAGGGTCTCACTCTGTTCCCCAGGCTGGGGCTCAGTGGTGCAATCATGGCTCACAGCAGCCTTGGCCTCCCAGGCTCAAGTGATTCTTCCACCTCAGTCTCCTAAGTAGCTGAGACTACAGGCCTGTGCCACCATGCCCAGCTAATTTTTTATTGTGTATTTTCTTTTAGAGATAGGGTTTTGCCATATTGCCTAGGCTGGTCTTGAACTGCTGGACTCAAGTGATTCGCCCACCTCAGCCTCCCAAACTGCTGGGATTACAGGCTTGAGCCACTGCACCCAGCCAAGATTTCTTTCTGTCAGTGAGTTTTTGCAATTCCTCCATGTCATTCCCAGTATGAGTAGTTTGTGAAGTGGTATCCATTGTGTGAATATGCCACTGTGAGTTTGTCCATTCACCTGTTGTTGGACACTTGGGTTGTTTCCACTTTTGGGCTATTGTAAATAAACCTGTGATAAACATTCTTGTATGAGTGTTTTTGTAGTCAGATGTTATTTCTCTTGGCAAAATTTGTGGGAATGAGTTGCTGGGTCACCTTGAGGCTTTTTACAATTTTGCGCATCACTTTCTAGTGGTTTCTTTTTGGTCTCTTTCCTATTTTATTTTTTTGAGATGGCATCTCGCTCTGTCAGATGCACTCCAGGCTGGAGTGCAGTGGTGTGATCTCGACTCACTGCAACCTCCACCTCCCAGGTTCAAGCGATTCTCCTGCCTCAGCCTCTGGAATAACTGGAATTACAGGCGCATGCCACCATGCCCAGCTATTTTTTGTATTTTTAGTAGAGATGGGGTTTCACCATGTTGGTCAGGCTGGTCTCGAACTCCTGACCTTGTCATCTGCCTGCCTCAGCTTCCCAAAGTGCTGGGATTGGAGGCATGAGCCACTGCGCCAGGCCACCCCAACTTCCCTCCTTTTTTTTTTTGAGATGGGAGTTTCGCTCTTGTCATCTAGGCTGGAGTGCAGTGGCGCTATCTTGGCTCATTGCAACCTCCGCCTCCCAGGTTCAAGTGATTCTCCTGCCTCAGCCTCTCAGAGTAGCTGGGACTACAGGCGTGTGCCACTATGCCTGGCTAATTTTTGTATTTTTAGTAGAGACAGGGTTTCACCATGCCGGTCAGGCTAGTCTTGAACTCCTGACCTCAGATGATCCACCCCTTTTGGCCTCCCAAAATGTTGGGATTACAGGTGTGAGCCACCATGCCTGGCCTCGAATTTTTTTATTTAGCACTCTCAACAAATTCTTTGATCTCTTTCTACCATTCTTTTCCTTCTACCAGTACCTGACATCTATTGTCTTCCTGACTTCTAGCCTCAATCTCATTTTGAAGTCATAGCATGCCCCCTGACTTCTCTGGGGGCACATACACTAACTCTATGGTTTATCTCTCACTCTCTCTTTTTTTTTTTTATTTTTATTTTTTTATTTGAGAGAGTCTCACTGTTTGCCCAGGCTGGAGTGCAGTGGTGCAATCTCGGCTTACTGCAACCTCTGCTTCCTGGGTTTCAGCTGACACAGCCTCCCGAGTAGCTAGGACTACAGGCGTGCACCACCAGGCCTTGTTAATTTTTGTATTTTTAGTAGAGATAAGGTTTTGCCATGTTGCCCAGCTTGGTCTTGAACTCCTGGCCTCAAGAGATCCACCCATCTCGGCCTCTCAAAGTGCTGGGATTACAGGTGTGAGCCACAGTACCCAGCCTTTCTTTCTTTTTATGTGCTAGAGTCTCATTTTTTTCATACTTTTAAATTTTTTTAGAGACAGGGTTCCCCACGTCAAACCCCTTCTCTGTCTGCTACTTTGCTGGAACTATTATTCCATCTTAGTATATAACTCATGGGAAGTTTCCTGGATGAAGCAGGCCTTGAGCTGCAAGGGGCTAATCTAATATGTAAAGGACTGCTAGAAATCACCAGGAGACAGACCTACAAACCAATAGAAAAATGAACCAAGGACAAGAACAGCCAGTTCATAGAAAAATAAATTAAAAGGACCTTAACACATGAAAAGATGCTGAACTTTGCTTATAATAATAAGCAAATGCATAAAATATTATACACTATAGTATTAATATAAAATCACACAAATTGGTATTGTAATAGAATTATATATTATGTATATGTTAATATATAATTAATAATTATAAATGCACAATTCTATTATTAATATATAAAGTAATTATTATATGACATAATTATATATTAGTTATATAATTAATATATAACATATAATAATTATATTATAACTAATATATAATTATATTATATATTATTATAATTAATTTATAATAATATAATATATAACATAATTACATTATATATTAATACTTATATATTAATGTACTAGTTATATATTATATATTAATTATATAGCATATAATTAATATATAATATATAATATAATCATATTATATATCAATAATTATATTATATAGTAATATATTATAATACTATATAATTAAATACTATATAATTATATTATATTTAATTATATATGTAAAATACCAAAAGGAATAATAAAAGAAGTGTCCATTAATGCTACAATAAAATATTACAGTAGTCCCCCTTATCTGTGGTTTTGCTTTCCATGGTTTCCATTATCTGTGGTACAATACAATAAGATATTTTGAAAGACTACATTTACATAACTTTTATTACAGTATATTGTTATAATTGTTTTATTTTATTATTAGTTATTTTTATTACTCTCTTACAGTGCCTAATTCATAAATTAAACTTTATCCTGGGTATGTAGAGGAAAAACACAATAGATACAGGGTTTGGTACTCTTGCATTCACTGGGAGTCTTCGATTGTATCCCTTGTGGATAAGTTGGGACTACTGTATTTCTCACCTATCAGGCTGGCAGAACCCTGATCCTCTAACTTTCAAGAATTCATAAAGATCAAGTCTGGCACACAGACTGGCTTCGCACTTCTTTATGGTATTACTCAATTCTAGATAACACTAGAACAATGAATAGTACGACGATTATAGAGTCCTTGGGGTGGAAAATGACTCAATAGTTTTGCATCCAGGTAAACTGTGTAAAAGTAAATAAGCAATTGACAAATATTTTCAAATAACAGAACTTAAAGGATATATTCATGGCTGCCACATAAGGCCACTTTTTGCATAGACTCTAATATGAATGAATGGTGCTCCCTGGATATGGGCAGTGTACAGCCTGCACAAATGTACATAACAGTCTTGAATACAGTTCCTGTAAGATCTTGAAAAAACACTAAACGACAAAATTTAGCTGTCCAAAAGATGAATACAGAACCAGAGCATAAAGATTGACAGGAATAAAACTAATACAGCAGTGGCAATTATGGTTATGGAACTCATAAAAGTTATAAAGAAAGGCATTGTAGAAAAATGATAACTAAAAGCACCAGATGGTAGAGGAAGTGAGAAGGCGGGCAGCAGTGTAAGTATCAGATCTTCTCTGTTTTCATAGCAGGTGATGCAAAGATATTAAGTTTGCTAAATCAAGCAACAGGATACCAGTACATGCACACATATAAAGTAAAATAATAGAAGAAACAAATATAACCAATCAAAAATGAGTAATAAAGGGGAGAGAAGGGGAGGAGGAGATAGGTTAATTTCCTATTCATTTATAATGTGGGCCGAGAGATTTTCTTAAAAAACAGAGAATTAAGTTGGATTTTTCCTATATATTAAAAATCAATAAATAAAAATTATAAACATCACTGTTTGAAAAGCAAAAACATTACCGTTAAAAGGCTGGGCTCTGGCTGGGCATAGTGGCTCATGCTTGTAATCCCAGCACTTTGGGAGGCCAAAGCAGGAGGATCACTAGAGGTCAGGAGTTTGAGACCAGCTTGGACAAAATAGCAAGTCTCCGTTTCTACAAAAAATCAAAATAAAAAACTGTGCTCTGAAGTCAGACTGTCTGGCTTTGAATTCTAACTCACTTGTTAGTTGTGATACCTTGAACAAATTCATAGAACTTTCTGTTCCTTAGTTCTCTCATTTGTAAAGTGAGATTTTTAACACAGGTTGAGTATTCCTTATCTGAAATACTTGGGACCTGAAGTGTTTTGGTTTTTGAATTGTTTCAGATTTTGTAATATTTGCATATACATAATGAGATATCTTGGGGATGAAACACATATAAATGCAAAATTCCTTTATGTTTCACATACACCTTTTACACATAGCCTGAAGGTAATTTTATACAAGATGTTTAATAATTTTGTGCATTTTGACTGTGACCTGTCACATGAGGTCAGGTATGAAATTGTCCACTTGTGGCATCATGTTGGTGCTCAAAAAGTTTCAGATTTTGGAGTATTTTGGATTTTTAGACATCATAAGTTTGCAAAGAATGAATGCAATAATGAATCTAAAATGCTTAGCCATAAATGCTCAACAAATATTAGCTATTATTATTGCCATTTATTATTTTCATCATGAAGCATATATTAGACTTGTACAGAACACCAACTTGAAATAGATTCTGAACCATTGGGGTTCCTGTGCATATTGAATAGATAGAAATGCCACACTGACACGTCCCAGATATATTGAGAACAAAATACTGTTACTTTTAATGTAGAGGCTACAATTTTAGAAAAAATCACGATACCAACATAATCAAATGACTTATCATTATTCTAGTAGAAGTCGAATGTCAGTCTTTTGCAGATCCCTGTCATGTCTGTGTGGAGATTATATTTCTATTTACCTAATATTTTTCTTTACTATTTACCTAATATTTTTATTTAAATCATTTTAAAATCTACTCACTTTTAAAAAACAATCTCATGCTAAGTAATTATATTCATAAAATCATTTTTGATATTGTTCAAATTTTTAAACATGTTATTAAATCTGTGATTATAAAAATACTAGTCCATATGCCACCTAAAGTTATCTTGAGTACTACCAATTGTTCACATAATGCACTTTGGGGAGTTCTGCTTTTTATTCCTTTAATAATTCATTTTGAGCACCTACTATGTAGTAGGCACTGTTCTAGGCAGTTGAGGTACAGCAGCAAGTTTAGCACAGAAAAATTCTTGCCTTCATGGAGCTTACATTCTAGCAAGATAACAAATAACATAAATACAATTTATAGTATGTGAGATGGTGATATGCATTATGCAGAAAGGGAAAGGAGAGATGGGTAGTGTTGGAGGAAAGACAAGGGGATAGATTGTCATTCATCCTGTTAGAAAGGTCCCATTCAGAAAAATTCTAAGATTGGGGAGTAAATAAGCCATATGCATATTTAGGGAAGAGAATTCCAGGCTAATGGAAGAGCAAGTTCAAAGGCCCTGGTGTAAAAGTATGCCTGGCATGTTCAAGGAACAACAGGAAGGTCAGTGTGTTTGGAGTACAGTGAGTGAGGAGGAGACTGGTAGATGAGGGAGGTCGGGAAAGTAATGAGGGCAGGGAGGTGAAGTACGTCTACTCCTTTGCTTCTGCTGCTACTGGTGCTGCTATGAATGCCGCTGTTACTACTACTCATGCTGCTGCTATGAATGCTGCTGTCACTAATTCTACTATTATTTAAAAATATTAAGAAGAAGGAGAAGAGGTATATTGAGGAGACATAGAGTTCCTAAATAAGTTTGTGTTTAGAGCCTAATTCTTAAATTTTTGGCTACAGTTCTTTTGGTCTTTGCAAACCACCACATCCTGCTTGCTGCTTAACAATCCACTGCACAGATGAGAAGCAGAGCAAGATGGCTGGATAGAAGCCTTCACTGATTATTCTCCCTATAGTAACACCAAATCAAACAACTATTCACAAAAATGTACCTTCATAGGAACCAAAAATCAGGTGAGTGATCACAGTACCCGGTTTTAACTTCATAGCACTGAAAGAGGCACTGAAGAAAGTAGGAAAGACAGTCTTGAATTGCTGGTGCCACCCCTCCTGCATCCCCCTGGCAGTGGCTGTGTGGCACAGAGAGAACATTTGTGTGCTTGGGAGAGGGAAGGAGAGTGCAGTGATTGTGGGACTTTGCGCTGGAATTCAGTGTTGCCGTGTCATGGTGGAAAGCAACACTAGGAAGAAATCATGGAGGGATGATTTAGACCACATAGAGGTCTAAATGATTTAGAACACATGGCAGGAGCATTTAGACTAGCTCTGGCCAGAGGTGAATCACCCATTCCAGCAGTCAGGTCCTGAGTTCTGGCAAGCCTTGGCACCATGGGCTAAAGTGCTCTGGGGTTCTAGATAGACTGGAAAGGCAGTCTAGGCCATAAGGACTGCAATTCCTGGGCAACTCTTGATGTTATTCTGGGCTCTGAGCCTGTGGACTAGTGGGGCATGCAACCTAGTGAGACACCAGCCAGGGAGACTAAAGGAGTGCTTATATCATCCCTCCCCCAACCACAGTCAGCATAGCTCAAAGCTCTTGCAGAGATTCCTTCCCTCTGCTTGAGGAGAGGAGAGTGAAGAGTAAAGAGAACTTTGTCTTGCAACTCAGATACCAGCTCAGCCACAGTAGGATAGGGCACCAGGCAGCGTCACGATGCCCCCGCTTCCAGGTCCTAGCTCCTGGATGACATTTCTAAACACATTGTGGGCCAAAAGGGAGCCTGCTGCCTTGAAGGGAAGGACCTAGTCCTGTCAGGATTCACCACTTGCTGACTAAAGAGCCCCAAGGCCCTGAAAAATCAGCAGTAATAATTCAGATAGTATTCATCATGGTCCTTGGGTGAGACTCAGAGATATGCTGTTTTCAGGTGTGACCCAGCACATTTCTAGCTGTGGTGGCTATGGGGAGTGACTCTTAATGCTTGAGAAAAGGAGAAGGAAGAGTAAATGGGACTTCATCTTGCAGCTTAGATACCAGCTTGGTAACAGTGGGGTAGAGCACAAAGCTGGTTCTTGCAGTCCCCAGTTCCAGGCCTTGGCTCTTGGACAGTATTTCTGGATGTGCCCTGGGCTAGAAGGGGCCCACTGCCCTGAAGGAGGAGTCCTGGGCCTGGAAGCATTTACCACAACCTGACTGAAGAGCCATTGGGGTTTGAGTGAACATCGGTGGTAGCCAGGCAGAACTTGCCATGGGCCTGAGGCAGTGGTGGCCATGGGGAAAGACCCCTCTGCTTGTGGAATAAAAGAGAAGAGTGGGAAGGACTTTGTCTTGTGACTTGGGTGCCAGCTCAGAAACAGCAGAATAAAGCACTAGGTAGCTTCCCAAGATTTCCAACTCCAGGCCTGGGCTCCTGGATGGCATCTCTGGAGCCTCAGGGGCCAGGGGGATCTTGCTACCCTAAAGAGAAGGACATAGTCTAGCTGGTTTTGCCACCTGCTGATTATGGAGCCCTAGGGCCTTGAGTGAAGATAGGTGGTGGAAAGGCAAGGTTTATTATGGGCTTTGAGTGAGACCCAGTGCCATACTAGCTTCAGGTCTGACTCAGCACAGTCCCAGTGGTGGTGGCCACAGGAGTACTTATGTCACCCCTCTCCCAGCTACAGGTAGCTCAGCACAGAAAGAGAGACTGGAAAAAATAAGGGAAGGGAGCAAGAGGCTCTGTCTGGTAATTCAGAGAGAGTTCTTCATGATCTTATCCAAACCATCAAGGCAGTACCTCCATAAGTCTGCAAGAGCCACAGTATTACTAGGCTTGGGATACTCCCTAATGCAGATATAGCTGCAGTGACCCAAAACTTAAATTGCAACACCCAAGACCCTTCAAATACCTGGAAAGCCTTCCCAAGAAGGGTGGTACAAACAAGTCCGGATCATGAAGGCTACAATAAATACCTAACTCTTCAGTGCCCAGACACTGATGAACATCCACAAGCATCAAGACCATCCAGGAAAACATGACCTCACCAAACTAGCTAAAGAAGGCACCAGGGACCAATCCTGTAGAGACAGAGATATGTGATCTTTCAGAAGGAGAATTCAAAATAGCTGTTGTGAGGAAACTCAGTGAAATTCAAGATAACATGGAGAAGGAATTCAGAATCCTATGAGATACACTTAACAAAGAGATTGAAATAGTTAAAAAGAATCAAGCAGAAATTCTAGAATTGAAAAATGCAGTTGATATAGTTAAGAATGCATCAGAGTCTCTTAATAGCAGAATTGATCAAGCAGAAGGAAGAGTTAGTGAGCTTGAAGATGGGCTATTTGAAAATACCTAGTCAGAGGAGTAAAAAAAAGGAAGAATAAAAAAGAATGACACATGTTTACAAAATCTAGAAAATAGCCTTGAAAGGGCAAATGTAAGAGTTACTGGCATTAAGGAGGAGGTAGAGAAAGATATAGGGGTAGAAAGTTTATTCAAAGGGATAATACCGGATAACTTCCCAAACCTAGAGAAAGATAACAACATTCAACTATAAAAAGGTTATAAAACAACAGACAGATTTAATTCAAATAAGACCATCTCAAGGTATCTAATAATCAAACTCCCAAAGGTCAAGGTAAAAGAAAGGATCCTAAAAGCAGCAAGAGAAAAGAAACAAATAACATACAATACAAAGAAACAACCAAATAACAAATAACAACCAATACATCTGGCAGCAGACATTTTTGTGGAAAACTTACAGTCCAGGAGAGAGTGGTGCGACATATTTAAAGTGCTGAAGGAAAAAACCTCTTATCCTAGAATAGTGTATCTGGCAAAAATATGCTTCAAACATGAAGGAGAAATAAGGTGTAGAATTTTCACTAGTTTTCTCTTTGCTTGTTAGTTAATTTGTTTATACAATCAATGTTGAGTTGTCATCAGTTTAAAATAATGAGTTATAAGATATTATTTGCAAGTCTCATGGTAATCTCAAATCAAAAAACATGCAATGGATACACACACACACACACACACACACACACACACACACACACACACACAAAATAAAAAGCAAGAAATTAAAATACACCACCAGGGATAAAAGAAGACAGGAAGGAAGGAAATAAGGAAGAGAAGACTACAAAACAGCTAGAAAATAAATGACAAAATGGCAAGAATAAGTTCCTACTTATAAATAATAATGTAAAATGTAATGGACTAAACTCTCATATCAAAAGACAGAGTGGCGGAATTGATACAAAAAGAAGATCCAACAATCTGTTGCCTACAAGAAACACACTTCACCTATAAAGACACACACAGACTGAAAATTGAGGGTTGGGCAAAGGTCTTCCATGCAAATGGAAAGAAAAAAAGAGCAGGCATAGTTATATTTATATCAGACACAAAATAGATTTCAAGATAAAAAGTATAACAAGAGGCAAGGATAGTCATTATATAATGATAAAGGGATAAACTTAGAAAGAGGATATAACAATTGTATATATATATGCACTCAACACTAGAGCACACAGATATATAAAGCAAATATTATTAGAGCTAATGAGAGAGATAGACCCCAATACAATAATAGCTGGAGACTTCAACAATACACTTTCAGCATTGGACAGACCATCCAGACAGAAAAATCAACAAAGAAACATCAGACTTAATCTGCACTATAGAACAAATGTACCTAACAGATATTTACAGAACATTTCATCCAAAGGCTGCAGAATACATTCTTCTCCTCTGTACATGGATGATTCTTAAGGATGGAACATATGTTAGGCCACAAAGACAAGTCTTAAAAGTTTCAAAAAAATTGAAATAATATCAAGTTTCTCCTTTTACTGCAATGGAATAAAAGTAGAAGTCAATAACAAGAGGAATTTTGGAAACTATACTGTATTAGTCTGTTCTCATGCTGCTATAAAGAACTGCTGGAGACTAGGTAATTTATAAAGAAAAGAGGTTTAATTGACTCAGAATTCTGCAGGGGTAGGGAAGCCTCAGAAAACTTACAATCACAGTGGAAGGGGAAGCAAACAGGTCCTTCATCACGTGGTGGCAGGAAGGAGAAGAATGAGAGATGAGCGAAGGGAGAAGCCCCTTGTAAAACCATCAGATCTTGTGAGAACTTACTCACTACCATGAGAATAGCATGGGGAAAACTGTCCTCATGATTCAATTACTTCCCACTAGGTCCCTCCCACCACACGTGAGGATTATGGGAACTACAATTCAAGATGAGATTTGGGTGGGGACACAGCCAAACCATATCATATACAAACAGATGGAAATTATACAATGCTCCCGACTGGCCAGTGGACCAATGAAAAAAGTAACAAGGAAATCTAAAAATTTCTTGAAACAAATGATAATGGAAAAACAACATACCAAAACCTACAGGATGCAGCAAAAGCAGTTCTAAGAGGGAAATTTATAGTTATATGCTTCTACACCAAAAAAGTAGAAAAAGTTCAAATACAAAACCTAATGACGCACATTAAAGAGCTAAAAAAGCAAGAGTCAGCCAAACCCAAAATTAGTAGAACAGAAAAAATAAAGATTAGGGCAGAAATAAATGAAAACAAATAGAAGAAAACAATATAAAAGATCAATGAAACAAAAAGTTGTTTTTTTTTGAAAAGATAAAATTGACAAAACTTTAGTGAGACTAAGAAAAAAAGAGGACCCAAATAAATAAAATCAGAGATGGAAAAAGGGTACATTACATTGATAACCACAGAAATTCAAAGGATCATTAGAGGCTACTATATGCCAATAAATTGGAAAACCTAGAAGAAATGGACAAATCCCTAGACACATACAACCTACCAAAATTGAATAATGAGGATCCAAAACCTGAACAGACCAATAACAAGTAATGAGATTGAAGCTGTAATAAAAAGTAACCCAGTAAAGAAAAGCCCAGGACCCAGTGGCTTTACTGCTGAATTTTACCAAACATTTAAAGAGCTATACCAATCCTATCCAAACTATTCTGAAAAATAGAGGAGGAGGGAATACCTCCAAATTCATTCTACAAGGCCAGTATTAACCTGATACCAAAACCAGAGAAAGACACATGAAAAACAGAGAACTATATCCCTGATGAACACTGATGCAAAAATCCTCAACAAAACACCAACAAACTTAGTTCAACAACACATTAAAAAGATCATTCATCATGAGCAAGTGGGATTTATCCCTGGCCTGCAAGGACAGTTCAACATATGCAAATCAATCAATGTGATATATCATGTCAACAGAATGAAGGTTGAAAACCATATGACCATCTCAATCGATGCTGAAAAAACATTTGATAAAATTCAACATCCCTTCATGATAAAAACCCTAAAAAAACTGGATATAAAAGCAACATACCTCAACATAATAAAAGCCATATATGACAGACCCACAGCTAGTATCATACTGAATGGGGAAAAACTGAATGCCTTTCCTCTAAGATCTGGAACATGACAAGGAGGTCCACTTTCACCACTCTTATTTAACACAGTACTGGAATCCCTGGCTAGAGCAATCAGACAAGAGAAAGAAATAAAGGGCATCCAAATTGGAAAGGAAGAAGTAAAATCATCCCTTTTTTTGCAGATGATATGTTCATCTATTTGGCAAAACCTAAAGACTCCACCAAAACTCTTAGAACTCATAAACAAATTCAGCCAAGTTGCTTATCTTGACTGAACATACCAACATATAAAAATCAGTAGCATTTCTATATGCCAACAGTGAACAACCTGAAAAAGAAATAAAAATATTAATGCCACTTACAATAGCCACAGATAAAATTAAATTCCTAGGAATAAACTTAACTAAAGAGGTGAAAGATCTCGGCAATGAAAACTATAAAACATTGATACAAAGCATTGAAGAAGATATAAAAAAAGGGAAGATATTCTATGTTCTTGGACTGAAATAATCTATATTGTTAAAATGCCCATACTACTCAAAGCAATCTACAGATTCAATGCAATGCCTATCAAAATCCCAGTGACGTTCTTCACAGAAATAGAAAAATCCATCCTAAAATTTACATGGGACTACAAAAGAGCCAGAATAGCCAAAGCTATGCTGAACAGAAAGAACAAAACTGGAGGAATCACATTACTTGACTTCAAATTATACTACAGAGCCATAGTAACCAAAAGAGCATAAAAGCAAACATATAGACCATTGGAACAGAAGAGAGAACCCAGAAACAAATCCATATATTTACAATAAAGTCACTTTTGACAAAGGTGCTAAAAATATACATTGGAGGAAAAGACAGTCTCTTTAATAAATGGTGCTGGGAACACAGATTTTAAGGAAGAATGAAACCAGACCTCTATCTCTCACCATATACAAAAATCACAACCAAGTGAATTAAAGACTTAAATCTAAGACCTCAAACTTTGAATTACTAAAAGAAAATATTGGGGAAACTCTCGAGGACACTGAACTAGGCAAAGACTTATTGAGTAATATCCCAAAGCAGAGGCAACCAAAGCAAAAATGGACAAATGGGTTTACATCAAGTTAAAAACTTCTGCACAGCAATCACAACAATCAACAAAGTGAAGAGACAACCCACACAATTGGAGGAAATATTTGCAAACTGCCAATCTGACAAGAGATTAATAGCCAGAATATATAACGAGCTCAAACAACTTTATAGGAAAAGATTAATAATCCAATTAAAAAATGGACAAAAAATCTGAATAAACATTTTTTGAAAGAAGACATACAAATGACAAACAGGTATGTAAAAAGGTGTTCAGCATCACTGATAATCAAATAAATGAAAATCAAAAGTACAGTGAGATATTGGGCATAGTGGTTCACGACCGCAATCCCAGCACTTTGGGAGGTCAAGTCAAGGCAGAAGGATCCCTTGATTCCAGGAGTTTGAGAACAGCCTAGGCAACATAGTGAGACCTCATTTCGTCTTAAAAAAATAAAAAAGCGGCCGGGCGCGGTGGCTTACGCCTGTAATCCCAGCACTTTGGGAGGCCGAGGCAGGCGGATCACGAGGTCAGGAGATCGAGACCATCCTGGCTAATACGGTGAAACCCCGTCTCTACTAAAAAATACAAAAAATTAGCCGGGCGTGGTAGCGGGCGCCTGTAGTCCCAGCTACTCGGGAGGCTGAGGCAGGAGAATGGCGTGAACCCGGGAGGCGGAGCTTGCAGTGAGCCGAGATCGCGCCACTGCACTCCAGCCTGGGCGACAGAGCGAGACTCCGTCTCAAAAAAATAAAAAATAAAAAAATAAAAAATAAAAATAAAAATAAAAAAGCCAGGTATGGTGGAGCACACTTGTAGTTCACCTCAGCTTCCTGAGTAGAGGTGGGAGGATTGCTTGAGACCACGAGTTTGAGTTTGCAGAGAGCTATGATCATGCCACTGCACTACAGCCTGGGTAACAGCAAGACCCTGTCTTAAAAAAAAAGTACAATGAGATATCATTTTATTCCAGTGAAATGTCTTTTATGCACAACAAATGCTGGGGAGGATGTGGAGAAAAGGGAACCCTTGTACACTGTTGGTGGGACTGTAAATTAGTACAGCCGCTATGGAGAACAGTTTGGAGCTTCCTCAGAAAATTAAAAATAGAGATAGCATATGATTAGCAATCCCCCTACTAGGTATATGCCCAAAAGAAAGGAAATCAGTATATCGAAGAGATATCTGCACTCCCATTTTCATTGCAGCACTATTCACAATAGCCAAGATTTGGAAGAAATCTAAGTGTCCATCAATAGATGAATGGATAAAGAAAATGTGATACATATACACAATGGAGTACTATTCAGCCATAAAAAAATGAGATCCTGTCATTTGTAACAGCATGGATGGAACTGGAGGTCACTATGTTAAGTGAAATAAACCAGGCCCAGAAAGACAAACTTCACATGTTCTCACTTATTTGTGGGAGCTAAAAATTAAAACAAGTGTACTCATGAAGATAGAGAGTAGAATGATGGTTACCAGAGCCTGGGAAGTGTAGTTGGGGTAAGGGAGAGAGGATGGTTAATGGGTACAAAAATATAGTTAGATAGAATGAATAAGATCTGGTATTTAATAGCACAATAGGGTGACTACAATCAACAAAAATTTATTGTACATTTAAAAATAACTAAAATATTAGATTGTTTGTGACACAAATAAAGGATAAATGCTTGAGGTGATGGATACCCCAGTTACCCTGATGTGACTATTATGCATTGCATGCCTATATCAAAATATCTCCTGTACCCCATAAAATATATACCTAGTATGTTCCCACAAAAATAAAAAATAAAAAATTTAAAAACCCATTGCATCAAATCTGCCTCCTAAAAGCAGATGCTATATCAATCAATAAGGAATAATGGAATAAATGAGAAAAAATTTATTGGCCTCTGACAATGGTCTATCACTGTACTGTATGCTGTGCAGAATACAAAGAAAATTAGCCTTGGTCCCTGACTCCAAGGGAGTCATAGTCTTGTTGGAATAAAAAACTTGAAGATGGACAGGAAATTCTTTGAGTATAGTGCACATGAAGTTCCGTGTTGCTGGCTCAGTGCAGGAGGTGGGAGGAAATGACTCTGAAATGGATGGTCAGGGAAGTTTCCTGCAGTAGCAGGCCTTGAGCTGCACTCTGGAAATTTGAAGCAAGAGGGAAGAAAGAATAAGCAGCAAATGCATAGGCACAATCATGAATCTGAGCTTGAGTGTGGAGTGGGAGATGAGGTCACATCAATTAGATTAGGGAGGACCTTGAAAGATCAACAGAGGAGTTTCAAAGGTAAACGATTAATTTACTTTTCCAGGAGTGTACGCTCCTCACCAGACTACTCACTGATATATTCTTTTTAGGGAAGAGACTGGCCAGAAGCCCACCTGGATGTACCACAAGTAGAAATTCTCTTGGGGGAACTGCCTGGCAAATTCTGCTGAAAAGAGCTCCCTTGATGTTAACTTGCCAAAAACTCAATTTCCTATCTGAGGGAAGTTAGGGAATTTCTCTTATCAGACCCCTGCCTCTAGCTGCTACAGCCAGACTGTAGTCAGTTATACAAATGCATTTTAAACAAGTTGCAAGATTAGAGACTCCAGAAATGGCAGGGGGAAAGGCTGTACTTATCCTATTTTCAGCAGATAAAGGGGAATTCAGGGAGTGGAAAAATGAGAACATCTGTTGTTGGCGGTAAAAACAGGCCTGCCCCACACTCTCCCCCTTGAACTCAGGGCCCCATCACAGGTGCACACCTCACACCAGTCTCTTGCAGGTTAATTCCTTCTGCTGCTCCTGCAGCCCTGAGAAACCCTTGATTTCTGACCCACGAGTCTGATTTCCACCTCCACTCTTCTCATAGCTATCTCTCCAGCTACTGATCTGCTGATAGGTTTGACCCTTAGTCTCTGAAGAGAAATCAGGCCGAGAAGAACAGAGACAACCATTGTGGGGAAAGTGTCAAGTTTACCTCACAGCTCCTGCCTGAGCCACAGGTCCCATGTCTCCTTCTTAAGTAGTTTCTTGTAGATCTCAGTCCCACTCCAGCCCAACTGAGTTCGACTTTTTGTTTTACCAAGAACCCCTAGGCAGATGAATCAAATGCATATTAAGGTGTGAGAAGCATTGTTCTTTTTCACTCCTTGGGAGTCAGTGCTTCAAGAAGAAACTCGGACAGAAGTTTGAAGTAGATGGGTCAGCACTGCTGTTTGATTTGGAGAGCCTGGCTTTATAAAATTCTTTCTGGAGGTGTCCTTCCCTCCTCTTCCTCCTGTAAACACTGGTTGAGAGCTTGCAGTGTGCCAGGTACCAGGCCAGGCTCTGGGGATACAATTTTGCAAGGAGGAGCTGGCCCTTCAGCAGCTGATGATGCACTGGGAACAGTGCATGCAAGTAACTCACCTAGGGGTGTACTCATGGCCACCCTTCTGCTTAGAATGTTCGTCTTTCCTTCTTCACTAGCAGCGTCCCTTTAGGTGAGTCTTGTATTTTCCAGTTGTTCCTTCACCTCTATTGCCCGATTCCCTGGCCAGCTTCAGGTCATGCTATACCGACTCTGACATCCCTTCTTCCCTGCATATAGGTCTGCATGGCCACCTCCTTCAGACTTATCATCTCTGCTCTTCAGTTTTACTGTCAGTAGTTAAGTCCATTTCTTCCCACGTCAAGTCCTCCCTACTTTGCCTCTGCTAATTCTGGAACCCATCCCCTTTTCCTTTACTTCAATACTGTGAGTTTAATCCAGGCCCTCCATCCTTATCAGGAATGATTCACTATCTTTATGTACTGTGTCTTGTTCCCATCAAATTCAATCTCTTTGTGTTTGTTCTTTTTTTTTCTGACTACATCCTGCATGAAAATCCATTCTCTACAGGAGACAGAGTAATCTTCCTAATACATAAAACTGAATGCGCATTAAAGTCCTTCAAAGACTCTATGCAGGATACTCTATGCCTTACCAAAGCATATAGCACCTTTCATGGCCTGTCTCCCAACTGTCTAGCCTCATCTCGCATGACTCTTTATCTTATATTTCAGCTGCAACAAACCTCTTGACATCTTGTATTTTCATCTTTGTTTCATGTACTTGTGACTATTTGTCTGCTTAGAAAGTGCTTCTTTCTTTCTTCACCAAGTTGCTGTCTGGTCTTGTCGCCATATCCAGTTCAACTTTCCTATTGTAAGAATTCTATTGGTTTTTAAACCCTAGCTGCACATTAGAGTCACTTGCGGGTGACTCTAAAAATACCAATATGTAGACCGATACCCTGGCCCTGTCCCCAGAGAATCTGGTTTGGTTGATTTGGGGACTGATGTTTGGGCATTGGTGTTTTTATTTTTTTATTATTTATTTATTTTGAGATGGAGTTTTGCTTTTGTGGCCCAGGCTGGAGTGCAGTGGTGCAACCTTGGCTCACTGCAACCTCTGCCTCCTGGGTTCAAGCGATTCTCCTGCCTCAGCCTCCTGAGTAGCCGGGATTATAGGAGCCCACCACCATGCCTGGCTAATTTTTGTATTTTTAGTAGAGACAGGGTTTCACCATGTTGACCAGGCTGGTCTCAAACTCCTGATCTCAGGTGATCCACCCGCCTCGGACTCCTAAAGTGTTGGGATTACAAGCGTGAGCCACCACGCCCAGCTGACATTGGTATTTCTAAAAAGTTGCTTAAATTGGTGCTTCTCAAACTTTAATGCGCATGCGTCTGAGTCACCTGGGGATCTTGCTAAAATGGAGATTGTGATTCAGTAGATCCCAGGTGCCTGAGATTCTGCATTTCTACCACACTCCCTGGTGATGCTGGTGCTGGTGGTCCATAGACTGCACTGTGAGTAGCGAGGGTCTTGGGGGGAAGATGCTGAAGTGCAGCTGGGTGGGAAGCCCCTATGCTGCAGGATGTTTTCAGGCCTCTCAGTCACTGATTCCTCTTTGCTGCCCTGCTGTGTGCGTGCTGACTTCTAACTGCTGGACTTATCACTTTTGATTTCCCCGTGTTTCTTATAGCAAAAGGACTTCCTCCAGTTTTCCATGCAGCCATTGGTAATAAAAATGCCATGGGCTGTTTTATGAAGGAGAAAATTTCATATGCCTTTTTACTAAGCAAATACTTTGGCCAAAAAAGTCACTTTTCTTTAAGATGCTTTCAAGTAGATTGGTACGACATCAAAGAAAGAATATTTTCTGTGGAAGTGAAGGAAGGTGGTTTGTTTACTTAAGAAACGGAACTCACTGGCCTATCCGAAGTGTTTGAAGGAAGTAGTAAGTTCATATATAAAAAGAAACCCTAAAAGATTTATAATAACACCAATAATGGTAGTAATAATGATAATTGGTTACACATATTAAACATTTTTTAAAATCAAGGCACTGCTCTAAACATTTTATATATAACAACACAATCCTAAAAAATCCTTTGAGGTAGCACTATTAATTATCCCCATTTTACACATGAGGAAATGAAGACACAGAGATGTTAAGTACGCAGCTGTGTGAACTGAGAAAGTTGCTTTACTGAGACAAGTTAGTAGTAAAAAGTGTTTTAAAGTGCTAGCATCATCCAGGGGTTAAAGCTATTATTTAACATCTGTGAAAGGAACAAGAGATTACTGAAGAAATCTTCAAGGAAAATGGCCCTTCCCCAGCATATGCTGTTCACAGACTTTCAGTGGTATTAGGGAACATCAAATTGGAAAAGTTTTTGAAACATGTGACTCCCAATTTTGAGTGCAGTTCAAATATCCTGGGGGCAATGTAAAGATGCTTAGTCTTGCTTCAGGGAGATTTACCAGGAAGAGATGTCATCTTTCGTCTAAACTTTCATTGTACTCTTATTTTAAGATACTTCACTGAGTCTAATCCATGTTGTAAACGTCTCCGAAAATAACTGTTCCAAGATTACTTTTAAGTATTTGGATTTAATATTTAATAGATATCTATAAAAGCATATGCCTGCAGTTGCATGTTGTATGGTATTTCTATGGTATAAATGATTTTCCAGGAATGAAATGTACATTTACAAAGCTGCACCTATAGGAGACAGGCATTTCACTTATGGCCTGACAATTCTCCTTATGACTGTTGGCCAAAACTTAAGAAGGTTGAGAGTGGATTTGTGCACAGGTAATTTCCTCAATACTTTATGTGCATATGTCCTCTAGGGCTTACTGATATGGTTTGGCTGTGTCCTCACCCAAATCTCATCTTGAATGGTAGCTCCCATAATCCCCATGCATCATAGGAGGGACCCAGTGGGAGGTAACTGAATCATGGGGGTGGGTTTTTCCCAGGTTGTATTGTGAAAGTGATAAGTCTCATAAGATCTGATGGTTTCATAAATGGCAGTTCCCCTGTACATGCTGTCTTGCCTGCCGCCGTGTAAGACATGACTTTGCTCCTCCTTTGCCTTCTGCCATGATTGTGAGGCCTCCCCAGCCATGTGGAACCGTGAATCCATTAAACCTCTTTCCTTTACAAATTACCCAGTGTTGGGTATGTCCTCACAGCAGTGTGAGAAAGGACTAATACAGCTTACCTTTTAAATCAGTGCCTGGCATGATGCTCAATATGTTTAATTGAACCAAACCAGTACCAATAGCCAATGTGTATAGAGTGCTTTCTCTGATCCAGGGACTATGCTAAGTGCAGGGATTATCTCATTGAAGCCTCTCCACATAAAGCCGTGTGGCATGAATGCAAACCTAGGCCTTATAAAGATTGAGGCCACCCTCTTGAGCTTGTTAGTGCTTCTGCAGCTAAAGTGTGGCCTTGGGCTGTGTAGAGGCCACATGTCTTTCCAGCTGCCAGGCTGTCTGCAACTCCCACACCCAAGTCTTCTCAACAGACTGCTCTCCCTTCCTGAACTGTTTGAGGAGCTTCTCTCTTACACAGCACATGAGCTGGGCAGAAAAGCTACTGACACACCTTGAATCCAAGAAACCACAATATTAACATTTTATCCACTTTATGAAAGTCTCCCTGAAACCTAAATCAAATATATATTTTCCAGTTTAAATTTTAAAAGAATTTATACAACTGAAGTTTTACCTTCAGATCCCACATTTAATTACAAGTGGTCTTAAATGTGGCCCCACTTCAGTTGTCAAATAACCTTATGATTTGGGTATTTTCTGTACTTTACAGGTGACAAAACTGAGGCATAATAGGGCCTCACCCAAGTCACACAGCTGCTGAGTGACAGCAGCCTGATCCCAGGATGCCCGACTGCAGCTTCATTGCCCTTTTCCTGAGACCAAAGCCCATGTCTGTTCCCAACAGCATGTGGCATTTTCCTGTTTTTAGAGCTTTTTCCCATCATCCTCATAGCCATCTCATGAATCACAGCTCAGATATTATTCTCCCACTTGACAGTTGACAACACGGAGGCCCTGAGAGATGAGGATGCAGTCTTGTTACTCAGGTTGTTCTGTGGAGGAGCCAGAACATCAGCCCAGACCTCCTGACAAATACCTGGAATTTACAGAAATGACGGCAGACATTGGGGGTAGAAAGGCCATTGCATCTCCAGGTTATTCCAGATAAGGCCCTAAACTATGTTGTGAACTTGAGTTTTTGCTGAGGTGGATGCTGAGACCAGGAAAAAAGTGGGGAGGAAAAGGGAGACAACGATGTGTGGCTTCTCATGCCTTCCCAGGTCTTGCTGGCCGCCTCTGCTCTGGTCCCATCTCCACATTGTACAGATGGGAAAACCAAGGCCCAGAGAAGAGAAGTGACTTGCCTGGGTAAGGGAGGCACTGCCTTTGGGTTTGAGTAGTCTTGGGGTGGGCTTGTCATGATGCATGAAGTAACTTCTAGTGGCTCCCAGGAAGCTTAAACTTTTCTTTTGACTATCTATCACCTCATAATCTGGCTCATCCTACCCATCCATTTGTTATGGGCTGCTTCTTCCTAGAGTCTCAGGCCAGAGACACACAGACACTCAGAGGGTGTTTGGTCTGGTCAGCCCTGCCTCACTGCTGTCGATGCGCTGCACCCCAGTGATTTCGGGGTGAGCACCCACCTACTTCTCTCCACCTACCCACATCTCCTCCATCCTTTAAGACCTAGCTTAGCTCAAGTTCCAACTCCCCCATAAAGCCTTTCCAGGCTAATCAGCTCTTACCTATTTCCCTCTCCTTGGAGCATGGCACTCAATTTAACACCTAAACATGTGGTATCTTGTGAGATTTGCCATTTCTTCATTTGCGTTGTTCTTATCCACATTCTTCATAACAATAATAACCAGTAGTATTTTGAATATTTACTACCTGTCAGGCTTTTTCCTATGTGCTTTTCATTTTTTGACTTGTTTAATTCTTACAGCAACTCTGTGAAATAGGGATGAAAATTACCACTGAGGCATAGCAATGTTAATTGCTTGCCCAGTGTAACACAGCCCCAGGGACTCTGGCTCTAGTGCCCACACAGAACCACTCCCCTAATTGGTCTCTTTGGGGTGTAAGCTTTTTTTTTTTGCAGCCAGGCACCATGTATTTATCTTTTTCTCTCTTTCTTTCTTTCTTTCTTTCTTTCTTTCTTTCTTTCTTTCTTTCTTTCTTTCTTTCTTTCTTTCTTTTTTTGAGACGGAGTCTCGCTCTGTCACCTAGGCTGGAGTGCAGTGGTGTGATCTCAGCTCACTGCAACCTCTGCCTCATGGGTTCAAGCAATTCTCCTGCCTCAGCCTCCCTAGTAGCTGGGATTACAGGTGTGAACCACCACACCCAGCTAATTTTTTGTAATTTTAGTAGAGACTGGTGGGGGGGGGGTCAGTATGTTGTCCAGGCTGGTCTCGAACTCCTGACCTCAAGTGATCCACCCACCTCAGCCTCCCAAAGTGCTGGGATTACAGGCGTGAGCCACCACGCTCGGCCTTATCTTTTTCTTCTCCCAGATCCCAGATCCATCGCTTAAATTTTCTGAGCCAAAGACTCTTCATTATTCCGTGGAGATCACACCTTCAGAGGAGGCATGACTGTGAGGATAAAGTGACGTTATACAAAGGTTAGCATGGTACCTGGCACATGATAGGTACCCAAATATTTGCTGTATAAGACTTAGGGAATCTTCTCTGAACTCCTCACTTCTGGCTTCTCTGCTAGTAAGAAAAATGAAGCTGCTCTTTGACAGAAAATCACATATGTAAATTGTGTGTCATTTACATCAGTTAACATGGGAGTATAAGTAGATTTACTTCAAAAAATTTTTTTTAAAGATTAAAACCACCTACTGCAGTCAGCCCTTAAGGTCCAACTCACCTGGAACACATTAATAGCTTTAAAAGGTAATTCGTCTCCTAGTGTGCACTGGGAGATACAGCATAGGGTGCATGCCCAGATACTCAGGATGCAGATTCAAGGAGATACAGGGGTGGGGTGCAGTGGCTCACGCCTGTAATCCCAGCACTTTGGGAGGCTGTGGAGGTTGTAGTGAGCCGAGATCACACCACTGCGCTCCAGCCTGGGCGACAGACAGAGACCCCATCTCAAAAAAAAAAAAAAAAAAAAAAAAAAAAAGGAGATACAGGGACTCACACACTTGGTCTTTATTTCAGGTAACTTAATTCAAATGAGTTCTTAGAATTATATGGGATAACGACCACAATAGAAATTTCTGGAGATTCTTGTCCTACCCACAGCCTTCTTTACTAGAAACTACTCTCCCCACCAGTAGTCTGGGTGGAAGGAGAAGTGGGATCCAGGTAGACTTTGTTTGTACCATGCTCCCTCCCCTCCCCTGATTGGATCTGTGGTGGATGCCTGACCAGAGTCCAGCCAATCCACTTGTTGGCCAGCATCCAATCAGATTCTCTCTTTTGAGAATTTGAAACTGGAGACAGAGAGAGTGAAGGGGTCCTGAAAGGTCCAGTTGACATAGGCTTGTGTCTATAATGCAGCTCAAAGAGAAATGGAGAGGAGAGAGCAAGATCTGGGAAAACACACATAGCTCTGGAGAGGTAGACTAGAACAAGATCTGTTTCCAGGGCAGGAATTTTTGCATGTCCTACAAGGCATTTCTTTTTGATTGGAATCCACAGTCGGATGGATTTATTTATTTATTTTTTATTTGAGATGAAAAGTCTTGCTCTGTTGCCCAGGCTGGAGTGCAGTGGTATGATCTCAGCTCACTGCAGCCTCTGTCTCCCCCGGTTCAAGCCTCCCGAGTAACTGGGACTACAGGCCCATGCCACCACGCCCTGCTAATTTTTGTATGTTTTTTTTTTTTTTTTTTTTTTTTTTTTTTTTTTTTTTAGTAGAAACGAGGTTTCACCACGTTGGCCAGGCTGGTCTCGAACCCCTGAGCTCAAGTGATCCGCTTGCCTCAGCCTCCCAAAGTGCTGGGATTCAGGCCTGAGCCCCTTCACCCAGCCAGTTGAGTGGATTTCTGTTCCTTGAAACCCACTGATTCCTGAGAGAATGATGTGAACCATATGCTTCTCTCTGGTTGTGACAGCATGTATTGACTTATCTACAGTATATCAGTCTGTTTTCACACTGCCGATAAAGACTGGGAAGAAAATAGGTTTATTGGACTCACAGTTCAATGGCTGGGGAGACCTCACAATCATGGTGGAAGGCAAAAGGCACTTCCTACACGGCATCAGCAGAGAGAATTTACGCAAGTATACGCCCGTTTTTAGAACCATCAGATCTCATGAAACTCATGGGTGGGGACACAGCCAAACCATATGATATGGTATGTTAATTTATGTAAATGTACTGGGCTTGGTGGCTTACACCTGTAATCCCAGCACTTTGGGAGGCCGAAGAGGGTGGATTGCCTGAGGTCAGGAGTTTGAGACCAGCCTGGCCAACATGGTGAAAATCCCGTCTACTAAAAATACAAAAATTAGCCGTGCCTGGTGGCAGGCACATGTAATCCCAGCTACTCGGGAGGCTGAGGCGGGAAAATCGATTGAATCCGGAAGGCGGAGGTGCGGTGAGCTGAGATCTGGCCACTGCACTCCAGCCTGGGCGACAGAGAGAGACGCCATCTCAAAAAAAAATTATGTAAATGACATACAATTTAGAGTTTTCTGGGGGAGGGGAGTTAAAGACTAGTTGTGTTTTTCTTGACAAGATAGTGTGAAGTCTCCAGAGTGGAATCCTCAATTCTTGTTCAACAAATGTTTGAGTACCTGCCACATACCAAAGGGACTCCTGTGGTTGGACACATCTGCACTACTCCAGACGGGCTTTCCTCAGCCTTTCCTATGCAGCTAAGACCTGGTCAAGAGACAAGATTATTCAGCTTCTGAGTGATACATATTGCTTGCTTCTCTGTCTTTCGGCTCTGCCTGCATTTTCCAAGTTTCAGGCTCCTAGGTGTCTCTGCCACTGGGTGGAGGAAAGAACAGAGGAGATGCAGGGGAAAATAATTAAAGCCAGCCAGTCTTGCTCCATACTTTGAGTTCCAGCTCTAATTTTGGTGAAGGAAATAGTTCACAGGCTGATGGGGAGAATGTTTAGTTAAGAAATCTTTACTTTTGAATTATCATCGATGTGTCCATTATATTCCTGACATTTCCAGTTCTGTGGAGGTAGCAGAAGGTGGGGGAAGAATCCAGCCTTCAGGCCTGGATTTTGTCCTTTCCAATCCTGGCTTTACTAATGGGGGGATGTGGGCAAGGTCCACTCTTGTCTTCAAGCCTTTGTTTCCCATTGATAAAATGAACATTAATAATCTAACTCACAGAGTGGTTTTAGGAGCAAATAAGAAACTAGATGGAAAGAGATTTCCACATCATAAGGAATAAAGAATGTGTGGGGGATGGTCAGTGAGGCCGTAGTGGAGAAATGGCTGTGTCTGCAGCACAAGTCTCAACCTGCCCTGACTTGCAACACCTCCAAGATTCCAGACTCAGGATTCTTTTCCTTTTAATCCTTCTTTTCTGTAGCTCTCTCTGAGGAAAGAAAAAAAAATGCCTCCAGTAGGGGGATTACAGAACATAGAAACAAGCCTTCATTTTGGAATACTTAGTAAGGTATTTCTGTCTATTGAAGATTCTTGATCAAAGGTAAATCTGTTTTATATTTTGGTCATTTTGAGTAAAAGTCACTGAACTCTTTTCCTCCCACAGTCTACACAGAAGGTGAAAAAGAAGAATTATCAAAGGGCTGGGCATTTCCTTCCAAGCACTCTCCCCCAGGGACTGCCCAATGGGACCTCTCACCTCTAACGATTCTGCCTTAGTTGGTCTGGGGTGCCGCCTGGACATCTGTGTTTTCAGAAAGTTCCCAGGACATTCTAATGGGCATCGAGGGTGCGAACTTACTGAGCTGGTCTAAACCATCAGTTGGCAGATGAGGAGATGGAGGCTGTGATTTATTTCAAACTATAGCCCTTCATTTAAATTCCTGTCGGCCTCCTCAGGAGGTTTGGCTAACACCGAAATCTCAAGTATTCTAAAATGGAGAAACGGTGCGGTGGCTCACGCCATTGATCGCAGCACTTTGGGAAGCCGAGGTGAGAGATCGCTTGAGGTCAGGAGTTTGAGACCATCCTGGCCAATGTGGTGAAACCCCATCTCTATTAAAAATAACAAAAATTAGCCAGGTATGGTGGTGGGCACCTGTAATCCCAGCTACTCAGGAGGCTGAGGCAGGAGAATTGCTTGAACTAGGAGGTGGAGGTTGCAGTGAGCTGAGATCGTGCCACTGCACTCCAGCCCGGGCGACAGACTGAGACTCTGTCTCAAAATATATATATATATATGAGAAATGTTCCACCCCAGCCAGCCTAAACTCTTAATGTCATTACCATAATGATCCTCAACACCTTCCTGACAATGTGAGGCATCTTTAATATCCTCCGTATTCCCAAGGTGACTTCTGGAATTGGGAGAAATACCTTCTATTTATGTTTCTTGCTTCAGTCCATTTCTTTCTGCTTCCACTGCCCTCCCACTGGGTCATGTCTTAGCTGACATCTGACCTGGTCCATCAGCCTGCAAACTGGTCTACTGCTCTCTGCTTTCCTTTGCTTTATTCTACCTGAAATGCCAGGGTCTCAATGTCTCAGCCTGACCAAGAAAGTCTCCCACCTCTAGTTTCTGAACATATTTTGTATTATTCTGCCCTGCTTCAGGCTTTGCTCTTCACCTTCCACTGCCTTTTCTGCCTTCTGAACCTCATTTATTCTTCAAAGTTCAGCTGAAGTGTAGTCTCCTCTATTGAGTCTTTTCTGATTTCTGCCTGAATTCCTGTCACACTTTATTTGTGCTTGGCTTTGACACATAGCAGATACTGAATCTCACACAGAGACTTTGATCTCCTTGCGGATCCCATCCTTTATATCTTTCTACCTCCCTACATAATACCTAACATGGTCTTTTTTTTTTGGCCATGGTTCGTGTGTGGTAAATATTTGTCGCATGAATGAATGCATAATTGTACAAATGGTTAAGTGACTTTTGCAAGATCATCCAGCTAGTCTGATGGACAGAGTAGAGAGCCAATTCATGTCTCTGATATCTACACTCAATACCATCCCCAGAAGCCCATTTTCCTTAAAGACAATTCATAAATGGCTCACTTAAAAAAATTAGCTATCTCATCAAGAACATCTGTTTGCTAATTTAGAAAAAAATGAGTAAGAAAAAAGTTAAGTAATTTGGGAGAGGAAAAAACTGTCCTGTGAGTAGCTCAACCAAAACAAAGCAAATACACAAAATCTCCCAAATATTAAGATTTGTTGAGAGCTACATTTTCCTGTTATTCTTGGGAGGGTCTGAGAAAGCAGGAGGTTGGGGTAGAGGGGATAAGAACAGGTTGCTCCCAGAAGATCAGGTGTCTCAGGCTTTGTGGAAGCATCTACTCTTCCTGAGTGCTATGTGGTTGCTGCATATTCTCAACATTGCATGATAGACTTGGTATAGCCTGGGTTAGCAAGGGTTAGGGCAGTTTCTTCCCCATTATCATCTCATTAAACTTCTGAATGCTAAAGCTTTACTAGCTGAGTCTATCAGGTTTAATCTCTCCTGAATTCCACACATTTCATTTAAGCTGCATAGTTAATTGCCTAACGGGTAATTGAAAATGAGGCATGAAACATGTGGTGAGTGAAGGCTAGAATACAGACCTTAACTTTACGTTCCTCGTGGCTCTGTGAGCTCAGCATCCATTAATTGCATTCCCTTTGATTACCAGCAATTGGTTCAGCCAGTGAGTTAGCTCCAAGTGCCTGCTATTTAGAATCTTAACTGCCATTTCCATCTCCCTCCTTCCCCACTTCCCATCCCACCACCACCAAGCACACACCCATACACACATCTGGACATACACATACACTACTCTTTTCTATTCCTGGGATAGTGGCCTCTCTCAAACTATTCACTATCTGCAGAAATCGACTTTTGAAATGAAGCCTAGAAAAGCAATTACTGGGCCTTGTCTGGTTTCGTGCTGATGAGTGGAGAGTGCAGGGCGCTCGCAGCTGTGGACTCATCTGACACCCCTGGCTTCTCAGCAGGCACCTGCTCTGCTGTGCACAGATGCTTCTTGAGTTATGGCCCCTTCCTTGTTTCTCCTGCTCTGTGATCCTGGAGCACGAGGGTTCTGGTGAGTGCTCTCTGCTGCACAGGTTGGTGTTTAACCACCAAGCCCAGCATTATATTCATGCAACCTCTTTTTGCCTCATCAAAATGAAAAAATAAATCCTTGTTTCTAGATCCTTAGAAGAAAGGTCTTGTATCTGTGAGGTCTTATTTTTAGGGGACTCTGGAACCAAAGAGCCATGCCTGCCTTTGTGCAGAGGTGGCCTGCAAGCCTGGCAGGGACCCAGAAACATACAGCTAGACCAAAGACAAGAGTAAACTAATGGAAGATCATTAATGAGTGATTGCACTGACTGCTTGTTCCTAGTTGATTTGCATAGAATTGTATAATATTGGATGCTTATTAAAATACAAAGGTAAAGTGTGCTGTGTGTGGGCAGAGAGGTGGGACCATGGAGTGGGAAGAGCTTTGGGCTAAGGGTTGGGGCTTGAATTCCATCCCCAGCCCAGTCCCTGAGTGTATCTGGCTTTTTGCCAAGTTGCTCACTGTCTCTGGACCTCACTGTCCCCATCTCTGAGATCATCTCTTGCAGCCTTTCTGGCCACAGGACAGGGTGATGTTTAAGAAGGGCTTTGAGCAGTGCTCAGAAACCATGTAGAGATAAAGCAGCACAGCAGGGACTGCCAAGGCCAAGAGACTCACCCAAATAAAACCCGGTCACATCCCAGTGCTGCCGGCAGACAGCACCAGCTCTGCCCACCGTCGTTCATCTATTGCCCAATTTCATCGAATCCTATCTCGTCTCTGCTTTGTTAACTGAACTCACTTAGGATTGGTCATTTATAGATTTGTAGATTTGTAGATTTTTTCCTCTTCTGCTGTGGATTTAAGTGCCTATAGCAATTGAAATCTATGCTTGGTTGTGATTGGGAGATAGCGATTAAATTAATAGCTCTTTCCAACAAGGAGAAACTTCAATGAAGGTAGTAGATAAAATGTCTAATTAAACAGGCATATCATTATCGACTTTGAGTCTAAATAAATTTACCTCTAACTTGGGTGGGCTAAGAGGTTAATTAGAAAGCAGAGGATGTGACTCAGCTGGCGTGCTCATGGATAAATGTGGAGTCTGGGCTGAGAAGGCAGGGGGATGATTCTGTCCAGTGTCACTCTTTCCCATCCCTCCAGTGTAATACTTGTGACAGACACGAGCCCAGCATGGCCTATGCTGTGTCCCCCACACAGTGAGTCTGCAGTGAGGAGTGTTGGTTTCCTGTGAATGGAGAGAACTCACAGACCCAGAACTGAGGAGGGTGTGGGGAGACACACAGGGATGTTTGCCTTGTCTGTCGGAGATGATGGTGACATGAGGACAGCAGTGGGATTCGGGCTCAGCCACATTTTGCTTTATTCTGGGGGAAGCAAAAGCTCAACCCTTATATTTCTCCTTCCTCCAACATCAGCTAACTAACATTTATTTAGCCCTTGTAGGGTCTACATTTAAACTGCAGAGTTAGTGTGTACCATTCTTGTGGTCTACATTAAAAAAAAAATTCATTGTTGTATATTCCACATTACACAAAATGCATCATTTTAACCATTTCTAAGTGTACAGTTCAATAGCATTAAGTACATTCACATTGTCGTGTTATCAGCACCATCCAGCTCCAGAACTCTTTTCGTCTTACACAATGGAATCTCTCTACCTATTAAACAGTGACTTCCCATTCTCCTCTTCCTCCAGTCCCTGACAACTACCATTCTACTTTCTGTGTCTATGAATTTGACTACCCTTAGGTAACTCATATAAGTGGAATCTTATAGCATTTTCTTTTGTGACTAGCTTATTTCACTTAGCACATTGTTCTCAAAGTTCATACATGTTGTAGAATGCCAGCATTTCCTTCCTTTAAGGCCAAATTATATTTCGTTATACGTATGTACCACATTTACTTATCCATCTGTTGATGGACACTAGGTTTGCTTCCACCTTTTTTTTTTTTTTTTTTTTTTTTTGAGACAGAGTCTCACTCTGTCACCCAGGAGGCTGGAGTACAGTAGCATGATTTCAGCTCACTGCAACCTCTGTTCCCAGGTTCAAGTGATTCTCCTGCCTCCGCCTCCCGAGTAATTGGGATAACAGGCGTGCACCATGACACCCTGCTAATTTTGTTTTTGTTTTTTGTTTTTTTTGGATTTTTAGTAGAGATGAGGTTTCACCATGTTGGCCAGGCTGGTCTCGAGCTCCTCACCTCAAGTGATCCACCCGTCTTGGCCTTCCAAAGTGCTGGGATTACGGGTGTGAGCCACTGCCCCCGGTCTGCTTCCACTTTTTGGTTATCAACAATAATGCTACTATGAACATGGGTGTACAAATATGTTGGAGATCCTGCTTTTAATTCTCTGGGTTATATACCCAGAATTGGAGTTGCTGGATCATATGACAATTTTATTTTTCGTTTTTGTTGAACTACTCTACTGTTTTCTGTAGTGGCTGCATCATTTTACATTCCCACCAACAGTACACAACGGTTCCAGTTTTTCCATATCCTTACCAAACCAACCTACTTTCCTTCCTTCCTTCCTTCCTTCCTTCCTCCCTCCTGATGGGTATGAGGTGTATGTCACTGTGGTTTTAATTTGCACTTTTCTAATGATTAGGGATGTCCAGCATATTTTTGTATGTCTTGTGTCCTACATTTTGTTAGGTTTGGAATTATAGTTTACAATGTAGCCAGGAAGAGGACACTTAAACAAAGTAACATGGAAATTTGTGTTAAATTGAGGTCTCAACTGCAACTTAACACCCTAACAGTATTAAGACAGGGAGGACAGTGGGGTCAGCTTGAGCTCTGAAGAAGAAATAGACCTCCAGTGGGGAAGTGACTTGTGCACGTCCTGCAGCCAGTGAGGAACAGGTCTCCTGGCCAGCAGGCCTTCTCTTTTGGCTGGGGTTTTCCACATGCAGTGTGTATAAGACTCATTAGGGGCTTTCAAGTTTCTACCTTTCAGAGATTCTGATGAAGTGGATCTGAAGTGGGCCCAGGACCTTGCTTTAGAGTCAGTGCCCTCATGGTGAGTTTGATACATCAGTGAATATATTAATTTCCTATAGCTGCTCTCATAAATGACCATAAATTTAGTGACTTGAAACAACACAAAGTTATTATTATTATTATTTTTTGAGACGGAGTCTTGCTCTGTCACCCAGGCTAGAGTTCAGTGGTGCGATCTTGGTTCACTGCAACCTCTGCCTGCCTGTTCAAGTGATTCTCCTGCCTCAGCCTCCCGAGTAATTGGAATTACAGGCACCCACCACCGCGGCCAGCTAATTTTTGTATTTTTGGTAGAGACGGGGTTTCACCATCTTGGCCAGGCTGGTCTTGAACTCCCGACTTCATGATCCACCTGCCTTGGCTTCCCAAAGTGCTGGGATTATAGGTGTGAGCCACTCCGCCCGGTCCAAAGTTGTTTCTTAAATTATATAAATGGAATTACTGCATCAGGATCTTGATTCGTGTGTATGAATATATCGTGACAAGAGGGGAAAATCTAGAGTCTGAAGAATGAGAATTTTTGCTGGCAGCATCCTTGAGAGTCATTAGTGGCTCCTAGCAACTTAGGGATCTCAGTGTTCATATAGCTTGGTGGGAGATAGTCTGCAGCAGTGAGGGTAATCAAGGCTCTGAAGAAAGACCTACCCTGGATAGAATCATAGGTGGGGATAGGGGTGATGGCATTTAGCTAGTCATTTGGACCTCTGTTTTTGATTCAGCAGTTGCCTTTGGCCTCTTGGTAGATTTAATTCATTCTTTTCATGGTAGAACTGGTGTTTAGGCCTGACATCTCCTGGTGGTTAGAAAATAGCATTAACTAGTTGAGGCTATGCATTTATAGCAGTATGCATTGACATTAAAGCCAAAGTTATTATCTTATAATCACTGGGTGAAAACTAAGGAATGGGCAGGGCTGTGTCCCTTCTGGAGTCTCTCGAGGAGGGTCCACATTGCCTTTTCCAACTTCTCAAGGCCACCCCACTCCTTGGCTTGTGGCTCCTTCCTCCATCCTCAACGCCAGCCGCAGAGCATCTTCACACCTCTCTCTGCCTCTCACTCCTCTGCCTCCCTCTCCCACTTTAAAAGACCCTTGTGAGTATGTTGGGCTCACTTGGGTAATCCAGGATGATCTTTCTTATTTTAAAGTTAGCTGAAAAGCCACTTAATTTCACCTGCAACCTTTATTCTTCTTTGCCGTGTAACATACCCTATTCACAGGTTCTGGGGACTAGGATGTGGACATCTTTTGAGGCCATTATCCTGTTCATGATAGCAAAGGAAACACCCAGCAGGTTGGAGCTCAGGAAAGAGATGAAGAAAGGGGGGAAACTTGTTTTTATTCCCTTCTCCTTTTCACTGTGTCCTACTGCCCCTGCTTTAACTCTCTTTAGTCACTATCTTCTCATTTTAGAAGAGGGGGCCTAATGGTAGACATCCTTAGTATGGAAATCTGACAATTTCCGGGTTTGTGGCACGAGTTGGAGAACTGTCCACATATCCACCTTGTCCCTCCGAACACATCTATGCACACTCATGCCTACACATGTCAGATATAAGTGCAAGAGTAGTAACAAAGCCAGGCCATATGACCCCTGATTTATTCAATTCAATCCAATTTGTCCAACATTATTTTAGAGTTTAGCTAGCATTGTGCTCTACAGAATGAAAAGAAAAAAGTTAAGAGATAATCTCTGACCCGGAAATCTGTGGGAAAATAATTTTAGTGATAAGAAATGACCAGAGAATAATACCAGTCAGTATTTAGGCAGCTGATAAGTCAAATATAATCACATTCTAATATAATCAATGAGTATAATCTCCTGGATGCTGGGGAGAGGCAGAGTGCAATGGTCTTGGCTGAGGTGGTTATAGAGGCTTCCTGGGAGAAATGGGCCAGGAAGGAGAGATCAGATGGGGCCAGCAGAGAGGAGGTTTGAGGATATTCACAGAGGAGGGAGGGAGGGATACAGATTCCAAAATGAACATTCTGTGTAGAGTCCATTCTATTCTTATCCCAGAAACAGGGGGAACCCCACACCAATTTACTAGCTCTGTTGGGTGACAACTTTGACTATAAATCCCAAGAGAACATTTTTTTTTTTTTTTGAGACAGAGTCTCACTCTGTTGCCCAGGCTGGTGTGCAGTGGTGCAATCTCGGCTCACTGCAACCTCTGCCTCCTGGGTTCAAGCAATTCTCTTGCCTCAGCCTCCAAAGTAGCTGGGAATACAGGCACACGCCACCACACCCGGCTAATTTTTTGTATTTTTAGTAGAGACAGGGTTTTACCATGTTGCCCAGGCTGGTCTCAGACTCCTGAGCTCTGGAAACCACCTACCTTGGCCTGCCAAAGTGCTGGGATTACAGGTGTGAGCCACCATGCCTGGCCCAAGAGAACATTCTGTGGTCATCCTCTTCCCTTCGATTCTATTTCCCACCTTGGGCTTGGCCTCAGCTTCATTCTGATGCTTCCCCTAGCCCTCTTTACTTTTCCTATTCACACGTTGAATTTCTGAGCTCCTCTTTCTAGGTATGTTGGACATCTCCCCTGGGGGGAAAATATGAATACTTTCAGGAAATTCTTTTCTCGTAGTCATTAAGGGTGGAGTTGGCCTCTCTCCAGGGATCCTCTCCTAATATCCAGCTCTAGAAACAAAAGGGAAAGAAAAATGTGGTGAGCTCACTGTGGGAAGACATTTGTCACAGAATTAAAAGCGTTGCTGACATAACAGACGAGCTCATGGCTTGTCTTTAAAACCCAGAATATGCTAATATTTCTCTCTATCTCAGTGGAAAACGACTTAATCAAAATTTGTAGGTACAGGCCCTGCCGGCTGCTCCTCATTGTGGTTTGTGAGAAAAGAAGGTAGGGAACAACAGATGGAAACCCTCTCTTAAGATTATGAATGTTTTTTATTTTATTTATTGTTCACAATGCTCTTTTTTTTTTGAGGGAGTGGCAAATTTGCATATAAGATTTGCTGTTGTTTTATAGAGAAGGGTGTCTCTGTATAGAAAATGGGGCTAGGTGCTCAAACCCACACCATTTAGATGGGGCAGTGGGTTGACCTACTGTACTCTAGCTCTGCAGTTTAAATATTGGTCCAGGAGAGGCGGATCTTTCTTGTACTGACCCTGCAAGTGGGTATAGAACTTATATGACCATTGTTTGTTTTGTCTTTGCTTTTCTTTCCTCTTAAAATGTTTTCTTTTAAAGGCAGCCCAAGGTTAACAATGGATAATTTGCCGCTGTTTGCCCAGAGCAGCTCTTTCTGAAGGCTGTTTTTCCGTGGTGTGCAGCGGAGGCTTGATAATGACATAGCTTTATCTTTGAAAGCAAACGTCCTTTCTATCAATGGATGCCTAAAAGCCTTTGCAGGGTTAATTAATGCAGCTACAAAGTGGAAATAAGAAATGAAAGTGGATGGGAAGGGAAGAGCAGCTCAGAGCTGCAAGCAAAGGAGAAAAATGACACCTCTTATATTCCAAAGACACGCTAGTCTTCCCAGCTGCAGTACAGACTTTGTTAGGTCCAATTTAAACACTTATTAAAAAGGTGAAAGGAGATACATCCAGGTGCCAGTGTGTTCAGACCTCTCCTGGTGTTATATTACAACAGTGATGATGATGATAATACGGCAGCTAACAGCAGAGTGCAGTCCATGCACCAGGCACTATGTTAATGTTCTACATTAGGGTTTCTTGACCTTGGCACTATTGGCATTTGGGACAGGATAATTCTTTCTGGGGGGGCTGTTGGCTGTTCTGTGCACTGTAGGATGTTCAGCAGCATCCCTGGTCTCTGCTCACTAGACGCGAGGAGCATTCCTGCTTCCCAATTTGTGGCAACTCAAAATATCTCCAGATATTGCCAAATGTCCCATGGTGGGCAGACTATGGGATTAATCCAGTTTACATGGATTACCTCATTTAATCGTCCAATAGTGTGAGAGGTAATATTTTTTCCATTTTACCATGGAGAACCTGGAGAGGTGAAGGGGTTAGATGGCTCACCCAAGGTCATAACATATACAATTTCAGGCACTGAGGGCACTGAACATAAAACTAAGTGGTCTAGTATGACTAATTTGTGTGCTCTTCTTACAAATGAATAGCCATTCTTAGTAGTTATATGCCATCTTATTTACCAAAATCCTAATCATATATAATCCTTGTATTACCTTTACGATGATAATGAAAATCATTATCATGCCTTTATACTCTGCTAACATTACTTGAGACATGAGGTGTCTTTAAATGTTGCCCAATTCGTTATAGTTTTTTTTCTAAAAGAAAATATTTCAAATATATCAAGATGTAAAGGATGATACAATAAATGCCTGGATACATACCACCACATTTGTTTAACTTATTAATTTGTCATATTTGCTTTAGAATTATTTTATTTTATTTTGTTTTATTTTTTGAGATGGAATTTTGCTCTTGTCACCCAGGCTAGGGTGCAATGGCACGATCTCAGCTCACTGCAACCTCCGTCTCCCGGGTTCAAGCGATTCTCCAGCCTCAGCCTCTGGAGTAGCTGGGATTACAGATGTCCACCACCACGCCCAGCTAATTTTTGTATTTTTAGTAGAGACGGGGTTTCCCCATGTTGGCCAGGCTGGTCTTGAAGTTCTGACCTCAGGTGATCCGCCCACCTCGGCCTTCCAAAGTGCTGGGATTACAGGCATCAGCCACCATGCCCGGCCTAGAATTATTTTTAATTAAAAAGAAAAGTATTACCATGTTTTCTAGTTCCCATTTCACTCTCTTCCTGTCCAGAGGTAACCACTGTTCTGAATTTGGTTTATCATGCTTATGAATATTTTCATGTCCTATGATTTATATATGTAATTATAGGACATGAAAATATCCATGAGCATGTTTGTGTCCCCAAACAATATAGTTTCCCATGTTTGTAAATGTTATTTGAATGTTGTTATAATGAAATGTTCATTCTACATTTTCTTTTGCTTAACATTTAAAAAATAATCTTTTTATTTTGAAATTATTTTAGATTTACAGAAAGTTGGCAAAGAGTACAGAGAGTTCTTGTATACCCTTTAGCAGGTGTCTCTTACTATTACCAACTTACATTACCAGGTACATTTGTCAAAGCTAAGAAGCCAACATTGTTAGAGTATCTGAACTAAATTCCAGACTTTATTAAGATTCTACTAGTTTTGCCAGGCATGGTGGCTCATGCCTGTAATCCCAGCACATTGGGAGGCTGAGGCGGATGGGTCACTTGAGGTCAGGGGTTTCAGACCAGCCTGGCCAACATGGTGAAACCCCATCTCTACCAAAAATATAAAAAATTAGCCAGCTGTGGTGGCATGTGCATCTGAACTAAATTCCAGATTTTATTAAGATTCTACTAGTTTTGCTGGGCATGGTGCCTCATGCCTGTAATCCCAGCACTTTGGGAGGCCAAGGTAGGCAGATCACCTGAGGTCAGAACTTCAAGACCAGCCTGGCCAACATGGCGAAATCCCGTCTCTACTAAAAATACAAAAATTAGCCAGGTGTGGTGGTGGGCGTCTGTAATCCCAGCTACTTGGGAGGCTGAGACAGGAGAATCACTTGAACCAGGGAGGTGGAGGTTGCAGTGAGCTGAGATCGTTCTACTGCACTCCAGCCTGGGCAACAGAGTGAGACTCCATCTCAAAAAAAAAAAAAAAAAAAAAGATTCTACTAGTTTTTCCATTAATGTCCATTTTCTGTTTTGGGATTCATCCAGAAATAAACCACATTGAATTTGGCTTCATTGTCCTTTGTTTTTCCTCAAAGAACAGCTTTATTGAGACACACCATACAATTCACCGATTTAATCAATGTTTTTAGTATATTTACAATTTTAAAACATTATCATCATCCTCAAAAGAGACCTTGTTTCTATTAGCAATGGTGTCCCATTGCCCCCTCTCCCTGGGGGCATTAACCATTAAGCTATTTTCTGCCTCTATAGATTTGTCTATTCTGGTCTTTTCATATGAAGAGAATAATACAATATATGGTCCTTTGCAGCTGGCTTCTTTCACTTAGTATAATGTTTTCATGGTTCATCTATGTTGTAGCATGGATCAGTACTTCATTATCGGATATTATATATATTTTTACCTTTGGATATTTCATTGTATGGATTTTCCACATTTTATCAATTCACCAGTTGACACGCCTAGATTTCTACCTTTTGGCTATTATGAATAATGCTGCTATGACCACTCTTGCAGGTTTTTGTATGAACACATTTTCATTTCGCTTGGGTATATAGATGGGAGTGGAGTTGCTGGGTCATATAGCAATGTTGTGTTTAACATTTTGAGGAACTGCCAGATTCTTTTCCAAAGTGGCTGCAACATTTTACATTACTACCAGCAGTGTATGAGGGCTCCAATTTCTCCACATCCTCACCAACATTTGTGATTATCTGCCTTTTTGATGATAGCCATTCTAGTGCATGTGAAGTGGTTCATTATATGATTTTGATTTACATTTTCTTGATGGCCTATGATGTTGAGAATCTTTTCATGTGTATATTGCCTTTTTCTATATCTTCTTTGGAGAAATGTCGATTAATGTCCTTTGCCCATATTTTAATTGGGTTATTTGCCTTTTTAGTATTAAGTGGTAACAATTTTTTACACATTCTGGATATAAAACTTTTAATAGGTTTTATGACTTGCAAATATTTTCTCCCATTCTGTGGGTTGTCTTTTCACTTTCTTGATGGTGTCATTTGAAGCAAGAAAAGTCTTTAAGTTTTATAAAGTCCAATTTATCTACTTTTTCGTTCGTTGTTCAACTTTTTTTTGAGATGCATTCAGGTTGATTTAACTTTTTGTTTTTTTTTTGAGGCAGAGTTTCACTCTTTTTGCGCAGGCTGGAGTGCAATGGCGCGATCTTGGCTCACTGCAACCTCCACCTCCTGGGTTCAAGCGATTGTCCTGCCTCAGCCTCCCAAGCAGCTGGGATTACAGGCACCCACCATCACGCCCAGCTAATTTTTTATATTTTTGGTAGAGACGAGGTTCCACTATGTTGGCCAGGCTGGTCTCGAACTCCTGACCTCAGGCAATCCACCCGCCGCAGCCTCCCAAAGTGCTAGGATTACAGATGTGAGCCACTGCACCCAGCCTCCAATTTAACTTTTTATAGTTTAAGCTGCGTAGTGTTTGTGGTATAAATTTTAAAAATTATTTTTATATTGCATCTCCCATTGATGGACATTAGATGTTTCCAGTGTTTATGCGATTATAAACACTATTGTCCCATGATAGACATTAGATTGTTTCTATCACTTACACTATTATAAACACTATTGTACATATTTTCTTGAGAACACTTGAGAATGTTTCCCTAGGCTATACACTTAGAAGTGGAATTGCTTGAGTCTTAGATATGAGTGTCTTCAATTTAACAAGATTCTTCTAAATTGCCTTACAAAGTTGATGAACAACTTACATGCCCATTTCAGTATATGAGTGTTCCATCTTGCCAGCTTTCGGTGTAAACAGATTTAAATTTTTCGTAATGTCATTGGATGTGAGATGGTATATCACATGGCTACCTTCCTTTGCATTTACCTGATTACTAGTGAGATTCATTCTTTTATATATTCCTAGGCCATTGTTTCTAACCTTGGCCCATTCTTCAAGTGTATTCTTTTTCTTAGGTACTACTATTAAGTATTATTAATAATAGCTTTTATGTTATTTTTGTTGTAACTGGATATTAATTATTTTTAGGTTGCTTGTGTTGCAACTATGTTTTGAATGAATGCATCAAATAGGTCTTTTTACCCCTACGATTTTTGAGTTGGGAATCTTTTTAAAATAATTCCTCCCTATTTCAAGGTAAGAAAAATGTGTTCCTACACTTTCTTCAAAGTTTCAAGTTTAACTTTATATCATTTAGGTACTTAATAACCTTGAAATTGCTTTTTGAGTACTGTGCAATTTGCAGAAACTATGTTTTTTTCTCTGAATAGGAAAACTAATGGTCCTTCCTGGAACAATTTATTGAAGAGTCAATCTTCTCTCCACTGATTTGTAATGATATTTCTTTTTTTTTTTTTTTTTGAGTTGGGGTCTCACTCTGTCACCCAAACTGGAGTGAAGTGGCACGATCTTCATTGGAATTGCTCACTGCAGTCTCTGCCTCCCAGACTCAAGTGATCCTCCCACCTTAGCCTCCTGAGTAGCTGGGACCACAGGCACTTGTCACCATACCCAGCTAATATTTTTTATTTTTGGAAGAGATGGAGTTTTGCCATGTTGCCCAGGCTGGTCCTGAACTCCTGAGCTCAAGTGATCCTTCCACCTTGGCCTCCCAAAGTGCTGGGATAGAGTGAGCCACTGTGCCTGGCCATCTTTCTGTTTTGTTTAAAACATTTTTAATATATGTTTTTATATAAGCTTCATATATGGGTCTATATCTGGGCTCTCTATGATACTTCACTAATTGACTTGCCTATCTCTGGTCAATACAACAGTAAGTGCTATATATAATAAGTCTTTATATGTGGTAGAGTAAGAATCCTCTATGTTATTATTCTTCTTCAAAATTGTCTTAACAATTTTTGGCTTTTTGCTTGTCAATCTTAATTTCAGTATAATTTAAAATCATTTTAAGTCATAACTTAAATTCAGTTTAATTTAAACAAATCTTTTGGGATTTCAATTAGAATTGCATTTAATTTGTTTGGAAACTGGAACCTTCTCATACTGAATATTTCTATCCATGAAGATGGTATCTCTTTCCACTTATTCAGGTCTCATTTTAATACCCTTACTTTCTTACCTTTTACTTTCATATAATTTCTTCCATAATTTCTCTCTTTTATTTCTGTTTTCAGTTTGTATAACTGTGTTTTACTCTTTAACTCACTTCCACAACAAATGAGCAGCCATGATTTTCTCAAAGATTTGAGATCTGCAGCTAAGGAAACACACCAGGGACTAAGACTTATTGATCAAACCATAGACCAGGGGCAATGGAGCTCATCTTGTTGAGACAAATCCCCCTCCTGAAAGCCCTATACACATTCAGCTTTGTTTGCAAGCACCATAGGGTCAACATGATTACATCTGATATGTCCTTTCATCTTTTATATTTCTCCTTTAGAACTTCACCTTCTCTAGAAATACTTTGATTTCTCTGAATGTTTTTATCTTTCCTTCTTCATTAAGATAATTTGCTAATTATGAAGTCAGAATAGCATTTCTGAGAACTTTCCAGTCTTTGTGAGCCATGTCTTCTTCAAAATCTTTTATCATGGAGCCAGGCATGGTGGCTCACGCCTGTAATCCCAGCACTTTGGGAAGCTGAAGTGGGCAGATAGCTTGAGCTCAGGAGTTCGAGACAAGCCTGGGAAGCATGGTGAAACCCTATTTCTACCAAAAATACAAAAAAATTAGCTGGGCATGGTGGCGTGCACCTGTGGTCTCAGCTACTTGGGAGGCTGAGGTAGGAGGATTGCTTGGGCCCGGGAGGTGGAGGTTGCAGTGAGCCAAGATTGTGCCACTGAACTCCAGCCTTGGCAAAAACCAGACCCCATTAAAAAAATCTTTTATCATGGAATTATAATCATCTTTTCTTAACTTTCTGAAATTGAAAATGCTAGGGCTTATATCTGATTATGCCCAAAGTTTCTTTTATGGTTCTAAAATGACAGGATACTTTTTCCTCAACAATACCACACTTTTATTTTGCCAATAGCTTTCTTTCCATGAGCAAGAATTAGGTGCAGAACAGCAGTTTCTTTAGCAGCTTCTTTTATTCTCTGGGGGACAGACTGCTAAATGAGTCATATGTTCTGTTTTTATTTGAATGAGATTTCCATTTCCAAATATCTAAAGTCTCCTGTGACTACTGTCTATTTTATTTATGGTCTACCTCAGGAATGTATCATCTATTTCCCCATATAATCAAGTAGGAAAGTTGGAAAATATGGAGGAGGTGATTTGCAACTACATGAGAAGAAAATTCAAGGCAACTTTCACATCCACTAGCGAGATGTTGAACCAGTATTTCACATAGGAAAAGATAGAAAGGAAGAAATCAGAAAGAATTACACACACGCAAACACACACATCCATATCAACCACTCCTTAGTCTTCTTCAAAAAGTGCTTGGCATTGTAACCTGAAGGTGTTTCTTCTCCTGCCATCAACAGAACTTGTGCAATGGCATGGTTTGCCCTACATCAGCAACATCCCACTCCTGTGCCTGGTCCTCATATAAATAATGACAAACATTTTGAGATAGCTAATGGTGGTCAGGAATGTAGTATAGGTATATGGAAAAAGTGATCCTCTGTGTGAAGCCAATGGGTCATTTCTTTTTTGAGGAGAGGTGTTGGGGGTGGGTGTTCCTTTCTTGCTGATTCTCTGATTGGTTGATTATGAGACATTTTTATCTAGTAACTTGGTCTTCTCAAATGTCAGTTCTTGTCTTAGATTTTTGTTTCATAGTTAATGAGTTGATGTTTGAATCTAGTTGGGCTACTTCTCAGTGGCAATCACCTCACCTATGAATTGAGGAAATATCTTTAGCAAAGTAAGAAACAAAGAAATCTCCTACTCTCCCTGTAAGAAGAACATGTTTCTTTAGATTAGGCGTTCTCAGTCTTGGCATTATTGACATTTTGTACCAGATAATTCTTTCTTGTGAGGAGCTGTCCTGGTCATTATAGAATGTTTAGCAGCATCCCTGGTCTCTACCCAGTAGAACCAGTAGCACCTCCCTCCCTGCCCAGTTGTGACAATCAAGAATATCTCTAGACATTGCCAAATGCCCTCTGGGGGACTAGATTGCCTCCTGTTGAGAACAACTGGTTTTAGTTCTTTGAACCTTTATAAAGAAATGAGTGTATATGAATAATTTTTCTGGTATTCCCGTATTATAATTTATAGCAGTATATTAAAACTAATCTCCTGTGGCGCAAGAGCTAATTAATTTGTGTTTGTAAAGGGCTTTGAGATCCAAAACTGAAAGTAGTTACAAGGAACAAATATCATTACAATGATTTATTTGTATCCTGTTACTTAATGTTATGATATGGATGAGGTTTTGCAATTTATTATCATAAGGTGAAGGAGAACTCATTGCCTGCCAAAATGAAAATATACAGTAGATACAGTAATATATCTATTCCGTATATTTTAACAGGGAGTTGCCTGCTTGCATTTATCAACTGTGTTAGGTGAGGGTGAATTATGAGACCTCACACGAAAAGGTGTATCTCTTTTTATGCACTCATAATTCAGAAATAGTGGCTGAATGAATTTGGAGAAGATCACTTTCTTAAAAAAAAAAAAAGCACTATAGGACTCAGGTCAGCTTGAGGGATTTCAACTCCCAGAATCATTTCTGTGCCTAGGGGAGTATTAAAGTGAACTAATCAGAAAGTACATGCAAAGTAGAGAAGGCTGTAACTTTTGTCTTTATTGCTGTGGTCTAGTGTTGTAAGCCGAAGAATCTCAAGCTAACATTTTGAGGTATCATGCTACTTAAACAGGAAGGTCCTTTTTATTTTTAGTGGCAGATTTACTCATTATTTCTATTTTATAGGTGGAAGAACCAAGTTAGAGGGAGATTATTCATCTGCTATCTGATGGAGAAATTGCTTCAGCTCTTGTCACCTCAGCACTAATCATTAAAAGTAACTGGTACAATCTCTTCAATATTAACCAGGTAAATTACATAGCAGAGAGCCTGGCACACAGTGGCCATGAAGCTGCTGTGTCAGACAGTCTGCTGAGGGCTTTAGGCAGATTATTTCATTTGATCCTCATATTAGCCCTAAGTGGTGGTAGTATTAGCTCCATTTTAAAGATGCAGAAACTGAGGCATAGAGAAATTGAGTTAGTCAGTGATGGATCAAGATGCAAACCTATGCCTGTCTGAGTCCAAAGTCTGTGTCCTTAACCATTGGCCCTCTAGTGCTGGTCAATACAGTCACCACAAGGCACATGTGGGCTGTGAGCCCTTGAAATGTGGTTAGTCAGAATTACAGTGCAGAATTTGTGGTAGGTATAAAACACATCCTGGATTTTGAAGGCAAAAAAAAAAAAAATGTAAAATATCTCATATTTTAAAAATATTGCTTATATGTTGAACTGATAATATTTTGGATGTATTGGGTTAAATAAAAAAGTATTATTAAAATTAATTTCACCTACTTCTTTTTAAACTGTTTTAATGTGTCCACTAGAAAATTTTAAGCTGCGTATGTGGCTCACATTGTATTTCTGTTGGACAGCACTGCTAGACCCTGCTATAGCCATCTCTTGTATTTTTACCATAGTTCTCTGCCCACAGTAAGCCCTCCACATGTTCTGACTCACCCATGATTTATGTAAATATGGACAGAAGCCAGAGAAGAGGAAAAAAATCATAAATTGCTAGGTGATTCCTTGCAGCATGAGTAGAATACAGCTTTAAAAACTCAGGACACAGGTGGCAATTTCCAGGACTCAGGGCCCCATCACCCTCCTTCTCTCCTGCCCCATCCTTCCCTCTTTTCATCAACAAACATACAGGAGGCTTTAGAATAGACCAGGCACTGTGCAAGACCCTAGAAATTACAAAGATGCATATAACCTAGTTGTTCAGAAGTTTACTTCCAAATAGAGAAAATTGATCTGTACTAGTCTGCCAGAGCTGCAGTAACAAGTTAAGTTGTAGCAAGGTAAGTAACCACAGAGTGGGTGACTTAAACCACAGACATTTTTTCTTATAGTTCTGGAGGCTAGAAATCTGAGATCAAGGTATTGGTAGGGCTGTTTTCTTCTGAGTTCTCTCTCCTTGGCCTGTAGATGGGTCATCTTTTCCCTGTGTTTTCACTTCATCTTTTCTCTGTGTGTATCTGTGTCCACATTTCCTCTTCTTCTAAGGACACCAGTCATACTGGATTAGAGGCCACCTAATGACCTCATTTTCAGTTAATCATCTTGGTAAAGGTGTGGTCTCCAAATACGGTCACATTCTGAGGGACTGGGGTTAGACTTCAAGATATGAATTTTTGGGTGGACACAGTTCCACCCATAACACGACCTATGAAGCAAGTGGTATGGCCACATAGAAGACGGAGTATCTAATTCTTTGTGGGCTGCATGTTGAGGTGGTCAGGAAAGCCTTACATATGTGAGGTGGGGATTGATGTTCTTTTGAAGGTTAATTTCTTTTTTTCTTCAGTCCAATATGCTGCCAGCTGCTTTCAATCCAGGAAGAACTTAATACAGATATTGAAGGCTGCTATGGACTGACCTGTGTCCCCTCACAAATTCCTGTGTTGAAGTCCTAACCCCCAAAGTAACTAGATCTGGAGGTACGGCCTTTAGGAAAGTAATTAAGGTTAAATAAGGTCATAAGTGTAGGGCCCTAATCTGACAGGACTGGTGTTTTTTTCTGGGGGGGACAGAGTCTCGCTCTGTTGCCCAGGCTGGAGTACAGTGGCATGATCTTGGCTCACTGCAACCTCTGCCTCCTGGGTTCCAGTGATTCTCCTGCCTCAGCCTCTCGAGTAGCTGGGATTACAGGTGCACACCACCTCACCTGGCTAATTTTTGTTATTTTAGTAGAGACAGGGTTTCACCACGTTGGCCAGGCTGGTCTTGAACTCCTGACCTCAGGTGATCTGCCTGCCCTGGCCTCCCAAAGTGCTGGGGTTACAGGTGTGAGCCACTGCACTGGGCCTAGGACTGGTGTTCTTATATGAAGAGGAAGAGACGTCAGAGATTGCTGTCCATGTGTACAGAGAAGAGGCCATTTGATGACATGGCAAGAAGGTGGCTGTCACAAGCCAGGAAGAGAGGCCTCACTAGAAACTGAATTTTCTTGCACGATGATCTTGGACATCCAGTTTCCAGCACTGTGAGAAAGTAAATTTCTGTTGCTTAAGCCACCCAGTCTGTGATCCTTTGTCACAGCAGTTTAAGCTGATTGAAACAAGGGCCCTGCTCCAGTTTAAAGGTGCTCGGAGACAAAGGTGGAGCAAGACTCTTGTTTTTGTGAGGGGCTCTGCAGAAGCTGTCTCACTGCTTGGGATGCAGAATTGGTAGTTCAGAAGGTGGCCAGGCGTGGTGGCTGTAGTCCCAGCTACTTGGGAGGCTGAGGTGGGAGAATTGCTTGAGCCCAGGAGTTTGAGGCTGCAGTGAGCTGAGATCATGCCACTGCACTCCAGCCTGGGCAACAGAGTTAGACCTGGTCTAAAAAAAGAAAATTGATAATCAGTTTGCTAAAGGAGCCTAGGGTAGTTAGAAAACTAGTGGTGGTGGCAGGAGTGGGTGGCAGGAATGGGTGGCAGGATTGCTGTGAAGAAAAGAGTTGTCCATACTTGTGACTGGTTTCAATCCAAAGAGCCAAGTGTATTGGGAGCCTGGTTTGACTCAGTGTATCACTGAAGTTGGAAGCCTCTCAGGACCCATCACCTTTGGAGGATTTGAGCTTTGGGGCAGTGGATAATTGTATGGGTGTGAACATAAGGAAGGTGCCCCTGGAGTCCAAGTGTGGGGCATCTGAGGGGGCTTGGCCCAGCTGGAGCATAACAGCAGCATGGTCATGAATTCATTGGATTGTGTACAGGGGACAAGTGGCTGTAAAATGTGTATGGAGTGAACAAGTATCCAAGGTTTCCAGGACAACACAACAAGGCAAGGAGAGGTAACAGCAGCAGGAAGGATCAGACTCCAGTTCTCTCTACTTGGCTTGGCAGTGGATTGCCCTTTTCAGGGATGAATTAGCCCCTTTGGTTTGTTAGAAAAAAAAACAAGGTTATGGAGAAGTCGCAAACAGAAGGTGAGTGTTAAAATAATTAACTAGAAAAAGGAAAGAGAATGTGACTGTCATTGTACTTTGAATTCGTGGACATGATTCCAAAGATAACAGAGTGGGTAGAATGTGACCTGGGGGTGGAAAAATGAGTTGGAGATTTTTAGGAAGGCAAAGTTAAAGGAAGACACTCCTGGAGGAGAAAAGAACAATTGCAAAGACCTAAAAGAATCTGGACTGCTGGAGAAGTGATTGCTGGTGCTGTAGAGTTTATGTGGGAAAAGGTGAAAGGGATAAGGCTGGAAAGATACAGCAGTCTGGTGCAAAAGTTTCTGTAAACGTGAAAGAATCTGGACTTTATTGCATAGGTAACAAAGATTTGGTCATGGCAGCTGTGGGACAGGTGAGAAGGAGAGAGGTGCTGGGAGGTGACAGCCACTGCCAGCATCTAGGCAGTGATTCCTGTGATGGAATCTCCAAAGTGGGTGGGGCTGTGGCAAATGACTCACTAGACTGTGGGAAAATAGTAAAACTTATTTATGTATGCTAAAAAAGCAAGTGAAACATTGCCTGGTATTTATCTACAGAGTGACATTGCACCTTCACCTCATTTAGTCCATATGGTGGGCAGCCATGAGTCATACAGGACTTGAAGTATTCTGAAGGATAAATAGAGGCTCCACTCCACTCCTTTACCTGTTTCTAGTATATTTTTCTGTACATTTGCCTGGCTAAATGTATCTACAGATTGTTTTATTTGGTCGTATCTCATTTAACCTGCACAAAATTGACAAGTAGCTGAAAGAATTCTGAAATGAAACTGCAGATTGAAGGTAGCACTAATACAAACAACAGGCAGAGTATGGGCAGATGGCAGAGCAAACCCCTCTATTTCTAGTGCGAGGTCTTTGTCAAACCCCACACGAGGTAAAAACAGTGGCAATGGAATCATCTCACAAGAAGTTGGCCCCCAAAATAGAAATCGAGAAGATTATTTAAAATATGAATTTATATCCACTGTTGCTACTGTCAAACCTTAACCTAAATGTATATTGGCCAATAATAAATTCAGCAAGATATTTAGTAGAAATGTTATTGGCTTCTTCATTATACTTTTCAAAAATATCTTTTTTAAAATGAGTGTTATAATATATATATTATTAGAACAATTACATATGTGCATAATCTATAAATAAGTACATATATATGCATATATATATAAAATTAGGGAATGAGCTTTCAGAATTTTTACTGAATTGGTTTTCCATTACAAAATTTTGAAGCCTACTGCTTTAGGCAATGAGAAATTGCAATAAACACACAGACTGCCTATAGGTCCCTCGTTGCCCTTTGGGTGTCCTGTGAGTGTTTTTCCATGCTTTACTAATAATCATTTGATGCTTATTAGTCCACTCTAGTCTCTCTTCTCTGGACATCTTGGGTATCCAGGGTGGCCTGAAGACACAGCTACGGAGCTCCTTTCCATAGCATCCTCCTTTCTAAGAGGGGTCTAATGGTGTCCTTGGACTGAGGGATGGTGGGAAGTATCTCCACCGTTGTCAAATTATGTGGCCTCTGATGACCTGAGGCACAGGCCAGGCTTGGCTGCATCTCATAATAGACCTGGATCGTTGGTGAGCTTCTGGATGCTGGCTCAGTGATATTCCCATGCACCCATCAACAGGAACCTGATGAGTGTCCCTGGCCTCAGTGGCCAGAATCAGGTCTTGGTCTTAGGCTGGCTTTAGGGCACTGGAAAGTATTGCTCCCAGTGGTTTCTCTCACTGTTTGCTTATTCTGACTTCCTGGGGGAAGATACTTACTATCAAACAAGGGTGAAGGCTCTGGATTTTGACAGAGAACCTATTTTATTTGGTCTCTCCCTACTCCAGTTGGTTCCAGCCCAAATCCTCTTTATTCTTTCAACTTGCAATATCCCTCTTTCTTTCTTTTCTATCACATGTGTAAACAGAAAAATCTTAGACAAATTAAATATAACAGAGTTTAATTGAGAAAAAAAATGACTTGTGTATTGGGCAACCTCTGGAGCCACAGTAGGCTCAGAGAGACTCCAATGCAACCATATGGTGGAAGAAGATTTATGGACAGAAAAAGGAAAGCAATATTTAGAAAATGGAAGTGAGGGGCAAAAACAGCCAGATCGGTTACTGCTCAGCATTTGCCTTATTTGAACGTGGTTTGAACAGTTGGCTGCCTTTGGTTGACATTTGCTGATTGGCACAAGAGTAGGTTATAGTCTGTTTACATATCCAGTTAGGTTACAGTTCCCTATGCATGGAGAAACTTTTAGGCCAAGCCTAAAATATGTAAGGAGGCAGTTTTAGGTTAAACTTGATTTAAAACGTGGTTCTTGCTGAAGTACAGAGGAACATAAATGGCCCAAAAGACAAAGCTCCAAATCTCAACAACATTAAACATTTCTCCCTCCTTAAGGGTAAAAAAGGCCTAGTTTTTGCAGACATGGAGCCAGCCTTCACACAAGAGTTGGGTGTGGAGGGAGAACACATGCTTTCATTCTTTCCTTTGGAGTTAACACCAAATCCTATCCCAAGGCTAGATCAAATGGCTTCTTCTAACATGGAAAGAAAATAAAAAAGGGTAAAGTAAGATGAATTTTATAGGAAAAATACAATTGGAAAACTCAGTATACTTTAAATTTTGTTCTTGGCAGGTAGTCCTTTCAAATGACACCTGGCTTCTGCCATCTCCTGCTTTTCTTCTCTTGCATGCTATGGTGTAATGTGCTATGGGATCTGCCAAAATGCAGGTGGGCTGTTGCATCCCCCTCAGTCCTCGATCACCAGGTGTCTTGTCAGTTCCATGTGGAGGTTCCTTGGTGCTCAGGCTGCCAGGTCCATTCTGAGCTCCAACTATGCCAGCAGCCGTCTGAAATAGTAGGACTCTCGAGTGAAAGAGACTGAAACCAATGCTAGCTGCTCTCAACACAGTAGGGGCATTATTGGCTCACCTAACTGGAAAGTCCAAGAAGGGAGCCACATTCATAGGCAGCTGGACCTTGCGGCTCCTTGGACTGAGCACTCCTCTTGGCTGTGCATGAACTCTCCTGGCTTTCTTTCTCACAAAGCTTTGCTCTTGGAGCTGCTCTAAGCCGATATTCTAGTTTCAGTTCTGAGTCCTGGAGAAAGACCTCTCTTTCTCCCAGAATCCATATATCAACTTTTATGAGGGGATTTCGATGGGCTTTGCTGGGATCACCTGCCCTTTCCAGAACTCATCAGTGTGGCTAAGTGAATGAGAAGCTCTGATTGGCCAGACCTGGCTATCTGCCTTCTTTGTGACTGAAGGGGGTTGTGCTGGTCCTGTCCAGCCCCCAGAATGGGTTTCCTCAAGGAAAGAGAGGTTCTGGAATGAGAAAGAGGGATTCCGGCAAAGCCAAAACAAGAGCTGTCTGCTGGAAACCTCAAACAGAAATAATTTGTGCCACACTTTGTCACCAGGCTACAAAACAGGGAAGCCATATTAATAACAGCTATATCATAAAATATAAGAATTATGTATTACCATGTGCCAGGCATTTTTGCCACGTGCTTTATGCATTCCTGCATTGAATCCTTACAACTATCCTGTGAGGTACATAGTTTAGTCATCCCATTTTCAAGTGAGAAAACGGAGGCTTGCAGTGAGCGGCTTGCCCACGTCACACGCTGATACTCCTTGTCTTACAGAGGCTTGACTAACACAGCTCTTTCAGCTTTCACTCAATCCTCCTCCTCATTCTTATGATTTACTGTATCCTTTTTAGAGCTCAGGCATGAGGTGGAGGAGGCTCAGAGACAGACATTGTGTGATAGTGAAAATCTCCTTCAACTCTTACCCTTCTCCTCAACTCCCAGAATCTCTCTTTCTTTAGGGTAAGTTATTTCCCATAGGGCTTTTGGGGGGTTTTAGAGCAAACACTGTTATGGTTCTGAGGTGGAAATCCTGGCCCCACTCACTCCCACTCCTCTGGTAGATTAGAGTGCAGAGCTTCGTGGGTTCTGTTTTCAGTTCTTGTATTCTTGGAGTTTTCTATACTGGACTTGTGGTCTTGTTTTCCAGATGACACCAGAGAGGGGAAGTGGCTCACCTCAGGTCACACAGCTGGCTTGCAGCAGAGCTTTTAACTTTTCATTCTCGCTGTATGATGGGGCATGTCCCGGCCTTGCAGTGAGTGCTGCAGTGACCCCTGACTCCCCTGCCTCTGTATTCTGTTGGTGCAGTGTAAAGTCCTCTGGACTCAGAGTCAAAGCGGTTGGATTCCAAGCCTGGGTTCAACACTGCCTATTGAGAGATTTTGGATAAGTCTCTTCTCCGAGCCTCAAGTTGTCCTTACCTAAAATTTGAGGTCATCACATCAGTTCTGTCTACCCAAATGTATTATGGAAGGGCTAAAATCAGGTGAAATATATGAATTGGAAGCTGGATTGTCCTCTACAAATGTTTTTGCTGTATTTTAGTGTAACTCACTGTAAGTCTTCAACAAATATTTTCTTATTAAATGGTTGAATGCAGAAACACTTCTTTCTGAATCAGTTCCTGAGCCCTGAAGCAATATCCAAATGGTATTTTCTCTGGATTTTGGCTGATAATGGTTATTCACTTGTACTCTCAGAAAGTAATTCCAAAATGATATTTAAGTTTTCTTTCTATATTCTCAAGGTAGGTTACTGGGTATTTGCTTAGAAAATGCATGTGTAATCCACAGTGATGGGGCCAGTATGTTTTATAGACCTTTCCTGATTAAAAATGTTAACTCGTTTGGGAATCTGTGCAAGTTGATTCGGGACTCTGCCTCGCTGGTGGCATGACAGCCAGAGAAACCAAATGAGCACAATTTAATCTGGTCCTGGGCAGGAGGAGCTAAAATGAAATCCACCTCGTTGTGTCCTTTGGGTTTTTATGTGTCAGTGAGTCCTGGAAATGTGTCCTAAGAGACATTGCAAAAATGGATAGCTCAGGTTTAACCCCTTGTTTCCTCTGTGCTCAGAGCCCGTCCGCTCGGATCTTCATGATCACAGTCAGAGGGCTTCAGAATCGTCTCCTTGGGTGGGGCACTCTTTATCTTCCCAGCCTGGCTTCCAGATTCATAGTGGACACTTTTATCAAATTTTGTACCCTGAAATCCCACTTTCATTACACCACTCTTTGTTCAAGAATCTTCAGTGTTTTGATACTGTTCAAACACCTTTATCTAGTGTTTGAGGAATTCAAGTGTCTGGTCTAATTGACCTGTCCAATGCTGTCTTCCATTTACCTTCTCTGTGAATCCTCAACTCCGGAGTAACCAGGTCTATTCTCTGATCCACAAATGTCCCATGTCCCTTCTTGGGGCTTTGCAAACACCCATTGCCCCCACCTGTGGTGGGTATCCCTCTTCTTTTCCCAGCTTTACCTCCATTGACCTCTTCAAATCCTATATATCCTTAGGGCTCTTCAAATTCTTCCTCCTTCCTGAAACCATCCCTAACAGCTAGCTCTTATAGACGCTTTTCTCTTCTCTGAACTCTGATCGCACCTATTGTCTACAACTTTAGCTGCCCATCTATGTATCCAGCCATCTATTCGATCTAATAGGATTTATTAAGTCAATTTTGTAAACTTATTGATGCAAGGACTATGTATTATACTGCTGGATTTCCTCCAAAACAACTTATTCATTCAAAAAGTATCAACTTGTGCTAATCAAGCCTCTTCTGGTTGAAAGTAAGAGAAATTTAGTTTAAGGTAGACTTGTGCCCACCGATCAAAAGAAGGGGGGAATCATTGGTGAGATTTGGGAACTCAAACTGTATTTTTAGATTATCTTTTTCTCCCCTTATGTCTTTTTGGTAGGAAAATGGCTACTGAAAGCTTCAGGTTTACGTCTTCCCAGTTTAGCAAACATTTTGGGAAAAGGCACATGTGTGAGCATGTCCACACATGTGCATGAGTGCATGTGCCTCTCCCTTCATCTATAAATGAATTCAGGGCTGAATTGAACCTGCTTGGATTATTCATTCTTCTTGGCCATTCACTGCTCCCGGGGTGTGAGGTGCTATGACTGGTTCTGCCTGGGTCACATGCCCTACTCTGTGGGTGTACATAGTTTGAACTAGGCTTTGTTATCTGACAACCTTACCATGACCAGCGGAATATGGAAAGAATCAATTCCCCCCACAGAAATCCTCCACATATGTCAGCCCAGAACTCTACATATGGTAAATGCTTGATAAGTATTTATTGACTGAATGATTTTTAATCATTCTTAAATGATCAAAATGACTTCAAAACTAACTCAAACTCAGGATTCCAGGATATTATTGTTAAAACTTATTGAAATCCTCCCCAGTGATGTCTTCCTTTTGGTGTTGGTTTTACCCTGGGGTATTAAAGAAATAGTCTAACTCTACAACCATAAGAGAGCCATGTGAGCATTAAAGACAGTGGTCTTGTTCCCTTTAAAACATCCCACTTTCAGAATAAACACTCTCATTTCCCAAAACTGCTTCTTATATGCCATGTTTTCCAAATACTGCCATGCTGATTGTTCTTTAGTATTTCACTACCTGGCTGAGATGTGGCTTCTAGAACTGAGCAAAATTTTTTGATGTGCTATGACTCTGCTTCACCTCACTAATCCTTTTATCCCAATATTTCATTAGAATGTTTTTGCAACCATGTCATTGTGAATATAAGCTCTTAAAATAGGCAATTAGCGAAAATCAGACCTGGCATCCATTTTTCAGTCCTCTTGCATTTGGCTTGAGGTGCTCAATTTAGGGATCTAATTGGGTCACAGCTCCCAGCCCTGCTGAATCTCCTGATCACCTTTCTAGCAGCCCAGCAGGTGCTGATACAGGGAAGAAGCTGATGATCCAGGTTCCTTGAGCAGTTCAGACTGTCATCCTGGTCCTGGTCCCCTCCAGGCCACATTGATCTAATTTACCTGCCCTTCAGAGCCAGCAACCAGGAATGACCTTACTTAGATTATATTCTAGGGAAGGTAAACTCATTCAGGCAGATTGAAGGACAAATCAATTGTATTCATTTTCTAGGGCTGCTGTACCAAAGTACCACAGACTGGGCTTAAGCAACAGAAATATATTTTCTCAATGTTCTGGAGGCTAGAAGTCCAAGATGCAGTTGTCAGTAGAGCTGGTTTCTTCTGACATCTCCCTTCTTGGCTTGTAGATGGCCACCTTCTTCCTGTGTCTTCACATGGTCTTTCCTCTGTGCCTGCCTGTGTCCTAATCCCCTCTTCTTGTAAAGACACCAGTTGTATTAGATTGGGGCCCACTCTAATAGCTTTATTTTACCCTAACACCAGCCAACCAAATTAAGGTGTCATGTGCATGCGTGTGCACCTATGTGTAGCAGTGGCAGGGAATGGCTATAATCACAGGGCAGGAGAGCTAAGGTGGAAAAATTGGATGGCTTCATTGAAGCCCAGAGTTAAGATTAATTCACATGCTGACCATTGCAATGCTGGGCATTGGTTTTTTTCCCCCCATTCTTATTTCCAAGGACATCAGGCCCCAGACTACTGTGAGATGAGTCAGGGAATCAATGACCAAGTTTTTCACCTAAAAAGAGCTTTTCAAGACTCTGGGTCAACCCAAAGGCACATTAATAGAAGCTCTTAGTTAATATTTTTTCAGTGATCAGGATGATGGACTAGCAAGTGGGCCTGTTAGGTTTGCTGGTGACACTGTGGACATCATTAAATAACATGCAAATCATTAACTAGGAATGTAGACAGGGTGCCGAGACTTAATCGTTTTAATTTCCACCCATGGGTAAACCTCGCAGCAAAAATGTCCTCACCCCTGGCATGAGGAACTGCTCTGAATGCAAAGTTTGACTCAGGCTGCGAAGTAAAAGAAACTGTAATGGTCTCATTTCTATCTTTTTGAGTAATGATATGCCAGTTTCCCAATAAATTGCATGAAGGTGAACAAGAAAAATAAGTCTTTGACCTTTCTCATTTATAAGCACACTTAGATATTTCTTCTCATATCTTATGCTGGCCACAGAGCTTTGCATAGAAGATTTAATTTCCTGCTGCTGCAGGCATTAAAATGGATCAGACCTCCCTTCCCCCTTCCCTTCTCCCTGAAACCTGAAGCCATCCATGTGGCTTGTCATTCAGGGTATGGAAAGACAGGACTTGAATTAGGGGTCCTTCCTTTCTTAGAAAACTCTTCCCAAAGCACAGAGAAGACAGATGCTCAGTGAGAAAAATTTTGAACGCTGAGCAGTGAAATATGGCAGTCATATCCGGAGGGTGATGAATATCTTTTATCCAGATAAATGTACTCATAATTTGTTAGTTTAATTACTGCAGCCTTGCAAAGTCTTGAGCCAGTAATTCCTTTTTCAACAAATTAGAGGCCTTAAATAATTCTGTGGGAAGATAAATCCTTCACTCTGGTTTTTGGACATTTCTCCGAAATTTATTTCCAGAACTCAGTTGGGTGCCATTAACATTTTGGTGCAATGACTCTGGTCACATTATAGTCTATAAACATTTTTTTTGGACTAGTTTTTGCATTTCTTTCTTTCTCTTTTGGTTTGAGACAAGGTCTCACTCTGTCGCCCAGGCTGGAGTACAGTGGTGTCATCATGGCTCACTGCAGCCTCAACCTCCAACTCAAGCAATCCTCCTAACTCAGCCTCCTGAGTAGCTGGTACTACAGGCATGTGCTACCGCACTCAGCTAATGTTACTATTTCTTGTAGAAACGGGATCTCACTATGTTGGCTAGGCTGGTCTTGAACTCCTATCCTCAAGTGATCCTCATGCCTTGGCCTCTCAAAGTGCTGGGATTACAGGTGTACACCACCATGCCCAGCCAGCTTCTTCATTTCTAACATTGATGCATAAATTTCCTCTCAGTAGTTCCTTGCCCAGCTCCCCGCTTTGGATATGAGAAAAATTTCATCTTTTCCAAATGGCCAGCAGCCTTTGTTCCAAAAGAAGAAAGGAAGGGAATCCTCCTGAAACCCCACCCCGGTCCTGAGTCTGAAAGAGAGAACCTAGTGAGGATACACTGTCCACTGGAAATAGCAACCACTCTTCACCCCATGCCTCATCCCAAAGCCTGGAGACCAGAAGGATCAGGTTTGCATTTCTAAAAGATATATGCTTTCTCCTCTACCTTTTAATTTCTGCATAGTTTCTCTACTTTGCTTATGTCTTTCTTTCCCTCAAGTGAGAGCTGGTTTAGCTGGCTTTCTGTCAATCAGAAATTGCTGTTAATTGGCGTTTCTCTGCTTTGCAAGCAGAATGATAACTGATATTTATAATGATATTCTGGAGGCCCTGCAAGATCCTGAAGGGTCTCATGAATTCTCAAAAAATGATTGACTTCTGTGCAGTATGATTTTAGTGTCAGGTGTATTTTATGGTTTTCTGATTCACTGCAAATTGGTTGTCCATGTATGGGATATAACTTTCTGTTTACCAGAGTATTTATTAAGTGGAATCCAATATTCTTTTTGGAGAGATGGAAAACAGGACTTTTTCGATTTGGAAGCTTCTGATGGCAGGAGAGGGGTCAAGTGCAATGCTTCTTTTTGTTTCTGGTGTGCCTAGCAGACGCTCAGAGGGTGCCTACTGGCTGATTGGGTGGTGCAGGAATATGGGTAGCTATAGGTTTGCTAAAGGATTATCCTCTAAGCAGGCCTGAACTGGAGGCCTGAATATTCTTGTTAAACTTGAAAGCTCAGATAGATGGGATCAGAACAGGCTGCAAAAATCTACAAGTTAGGAAAACTCACGCATAGAGCATGCAGGTCAGAACAGACAAAAAGATCCCAATCCAGGGGTTCATGATGTTGAGAACCGTTCCAGAAGGTGGAAGTACAAGGCAGATAGTGGGCTACACAGCTTCCCATTGTGTGTGAGTGACTGTGGGGTCACTTTCTGTCACCCACAATCATGTGGGACCAAAGATGCCAGACTACTGAGGTCCATGTGGAATCAAAAGATGAAGTTGACTGGGTGCTGAGACTATAGCAAGGCAAATCAGCAGTTTTCTTTTCTCTTTGTGATGGATTCTGACTGTAGCAGCCAAAGTGATCATGTGTCAGTTGATTTTGATGGCTAAGATGGCCAAATGCATCTACTCATCTTTGTCTAGTTTGCATGCACAGACAATATCTAAAGTCAGTGCCATTTCACTCCAGGCTAAACTCCTTGTATTCTGTGGGAGAACAGTATCCTTATTATATTTATCTCTCTATGTCTATATCTGTATCTCCCTTGAGTTGTATTAAGTAATACTGACATTTACTGTTCTCACTGGGTCAGGACACCTGTGTAACAGAGAGGGGATGAGAAAGTTCATTGTCCCTATTTTGTATTTATAATTCTGTATTAAAAACCACCCAGAAGTATAGTACCTTAAAACAATGACTTATTATTGTTTCTCATGAGTTTGAAGGTTGACTAGAAGTTCTTTTGATGGTCTTCTTTGGGGTCTTTCCTGAGGCTGCATTCAGTTGGTAGATGGGCTGGCTGGATGATCTAAGAAGTCCTCTCTCCCATGTCTGAGGCCTTGAGGGTTGCTTGTTGGCTTGAGCACTCCTCTACATGGCTTGGTTTCCTTCCAATCTCCTCGCTCTCCCTCCAGCTCTCATTCCATCTTCCTGGGCCTCTTCCTGTGATGCTTCTCTTCAACAGAATAGCCTGGACTTCCTTATAGCATGTCATTTGGGTTCCCAGAATCCAAAGGGAGAAGCCACTAGGACAAGGCCTTAGTCTAGATTTGGTCCTGTGTAACTTCTATCTCCTTGGATTGGTCAGAGTAAGTCATGGGACCAGCCCAGATTCAAGAAAAAGGGAAATAGTTCCCCATTCTTGATGAGAAGAGAAGCAAATAACTTGTGGCCATCTTTGATCTATTACATCTTCTTTCAAAAACTGATGGTCAGCCAAGGTGAGAAATACATTACTGTTTACTGATTGTTGTGAGGATTAAATGAGATTGGCACAAACACAGCATTCAGGTCAATAAGTGGTTATATTCCTCTGGATTTGGGGATCAACGCTCATGGGGAGAGACTGTTTTCAGGAATCTGTAATACAGGGGTATAACATCTTTCTGTTGATTGTACTTTAGTTATTTCCAAATGAGGATTAAATGAGTCAACACATATAAACTGCCTAAAGCAGTGCCTATAACACGGTAAACATGCAGTAAATGTAAGCTATAATTATTCTCATCATTACTATTGAATGGCAATAATTTCTAAAAGCAAAACAAAACAACCACCCACTTTATATGCAACCCACCTTCCTGATTATGAACAACCTTCTCCCATTTTAGTTATTTTTACCTTTGTGTACCAGAATCCTAGAGGTGTTTATAATCTTGCAGATCATTTAGACCAATTTCTTCATTTCACAGAAGAAATTTAAAGCCAAATTTGGGCAAGTGACTTGTCCAGGTCTTGCAGCTAGCTAGAGAATTAGTACCAGATCTCAAGGATCCAAGCTTCCAACTGATGGCTCTTACCACCCCACCCCAAGAAAGTGCTAATTCATTTGATTTTAAAATTAATAGCTGGAAATACAAAGCTTCATTTTGTAGATATAGTACATTTAAATAAATAGTTCAGTTTTATATATTAAACTGGGTGGGTCATGTATATTGGAGGAAAGAGAAAAAATGGGGAAGATAGAGGATGAAGAAAAACTGGCATAAAAATGGAAAAAGCTAGAGATGGAAGAAACATACAGAAGAAAAGAAAGAAGGCTAAATAATTTAAGATGATTTAATGGCAATGCTGGAATTGTTGGGTGTTATTGGGCAGAAATTGGTTCTACCTGTTTCCCTAACTTTCCTTTTGTCTGGTATCCCATCCCTCTCTTTGAGCATGCCCCTCCCGACTCCACCCTGGTGGCTCTGATGATGCTATTACATCACCTTATTTTCATGGCCATAAGTATTGGTCCATGGGGTGGACACTGGAACCAACTTGGTCAGTTAGAGTCCTACTCTAGGGTTGAGATATACTCTAAAGCAGTGAAAGGAAATCATCTTGAGCAAGACTGGCTTGCTTTTTACCATTTTTTAGTGAAATCTAGCATAGACGGAATAGCTTTGCCAATCTTCCTTAGAATTTACCTTGGGCATATCCTCCACCATCATATATCCTGCTATTTCTTTACTCACTTATTAAATGTTTCATGACCATTTGCTATGCACTTGGCACTGTAATACCTAGTTCTTTCACCCATAGAATTTACAGTCTGGTGTGTGAGACAGACAATGAAAAGGTAAACTAACAGAGGATTATGAGCTGTGATAACAGTCTTGTAGTAGGCTGAATAATGGCCCCCAAAGATGCCCACATTCTATTCTACAGAACTGAGAATGCGTTATCTTATGTGGCAAAGGGACTTTGCGAATGTGATTAGTTAAGGATTTTGAGATGGGGAGAGTGGATAATCCTGGATTATCTGGGTGGGTCCAATCTAGTCACAAGGGTCCTTATAAACAGAGGCTGAAGGGTCAAATTCAGAGAAGGCAAAGTGATGATGGCTGCAGAGACAGAGGTTGGAGAATGCTATGCCACTGGCTTTGAAATTGGAAGGAGATCACAAACGGAGGAATGCAGGTGGTCTCTAGGAGCTAGAAAAGGGAAGGATGAAGGTTCTCCCCTAGAGCCTCCAGAATGAACGCAGCCCTGGAGCTGACCTGACTTTAGGACTTCTGACCTCCAGAGGATAAATTTGTATTGTTTAGTTATTAAGTTTGTGGTAATTTGTTACAGAAGCTTCAAAGGAAATACAAGCTTCAAAGGAAAATAGAGGATGATGTAAAAGAATAATATGGGGAAACTTAATAAGATTAAGGTGTCAGAGAAGACCTTTCTGAAAAAGTTTATTTTGGATAAGACTTAATTGAAGAGAAGGATCCAGCCTTACAAAGTGTGTCAGGGGCTGGGAATTGTATCCAGGGAAATAATGCTGCAAATGACTTTAAAAGAGACAGCTCTGATTGTTAGTTATAGCAACTGAAAGAAGACTTATGGGGTAGGATAAGAAGAGGAGCATGGTGTCGGATTGGGTCAATTGATTCATAAATATCCATATTGCATCAGATGAGGTTGGCTGAGTCACAGATAACCTGTATCTACTATCAAGATGGATAGTAGAAGTCCTCTCTTCTGCTTGTCTTTCTAGATCTTTCTTGTCTTCCCACTTAGCTTCAACTATATCCTTGTTCCAAAGCCTTCCATGACCTTATCAGATTTTACCAATCTCCTTCTTTCATCCAGACTGTGCTCCACTCCTCAAACTGGGATCCGTGGACCTCCAAGGACTCAGATTTATCCTTGAGGAGGCATCCTGAGATTTTCTGAGAATGTTCTAATTTCAATGCTAAGTTTTAAAATAATATAAGCCTAGGTCTCATCTGATTGCATATGCCTCAGTTTCATCTTAAAATTTCAGTGCCTTGGTGGTACCAACTGAAGGTCAAATGATGTCCAGGCTAGCTAAATAAACAAAAGCTTCAAGGAAGCTTAAACAGAAAAGAGTGGAGGGAAAAGTGGAATGATCAAAGGGCACATGGCAGTGTCTGAACCTGAATGGTAACAGGCAGCACCATGCTGGCTTTGCCAGCAGAGGTGTTAATGAATTCTCTCTTGGTCCAAATCAACTTGTAACGATTCACTACTAGTAAATGGATTTTAAGTAGGTCAATGGAAATCTTTTTTCTCCAAGTTTTGCATTTCCTACTAAGTTGATTATCTATCAAAATAGTGCATCGGTGATTAAAAGTGAGTTCATTGAAACTCACTTGGTGATTAACACAGTGGTGATAATGAACTCAATGACAATGATACAAAATATGACTTGTCATGTTCAGAATCAGATCCATCTTAGAGAAGGTGGCATGAGAAAAAAAATTAAATACAAAAATTGTATCCATATTGGGAACAAGTGAAAAAGGAAATGTTCAAATTCATTTTTCCACTAAAATTCCCAAGAGTGTCAATCAAGTTTATGTAAAGCATTATCAATTATTACACTAAATACACACCATTTTACATTTTATTGATTTTGTATTTTTATTTGTATATAATTGTTATGTTGTGATTTTAATCTGTAAGTATAAAGATTTTATAAATCATTTTCTGTTTGCATAGACTTAAGTAACATAACAAAATATAATTTAAGTCAACACTGGAGATCTGTGAAAAATATTTTTCTTTCAGAAGGGTCCATCTATTACTGAGGTTTGAGAAATACTGATTTGCAATATTCATACTGATATATTTTTGAATTGCTAGTGTTATTTACTGAATGTTTTTGTCCCCCCCGAAATTTGTATGTTGAAGCCTTAATCACCAATGTGATGGTATTTGGAGACGGAACCTTTAGGACATCATGAGGGTGATATTAGTGGCTTTATAATAGAAGAAGCTGGGCGCAGTGGCTCCCACCGGTAATCCCAGGACTTTGGGAGGCTGAGGCAGGCAGATCAGTTGAGGCCAGGAGTTCCAGACCAGCCTGCCCAATATGGCAAAACCCTGTCTCTACTAAAAATACAAAACAACAACAACAACGACAACAATTGGCTGGGTGTGGTGGCATGCGCCTGTAATCCTAGCTACCTGCTAGCTACTTGGATGGCTGAGGCATGAGAATTGCTTGAACCTGGGAGGCAGAGGTTGCAGTGAGCCGAGATGGCACCACTGCACTCCAGCCTGGGCAACAGAGTGAGACTCTGTCGAAAAAAAAAAAAAAAAAAAGAAAAGAAAAAAGAAAGAACTCTCTTTCCACTATGTGGAAACATCAAGATCCTGGACTTCCTAGCCTCCAGAGCTATGAAAAATAAATTTCTGTTGTTTACTCCTGAGTCTATAGTATTTTGTGATTCTAGCCCAAGCTGACGAATATAACTAATTCTTAAATTGTTAAGTAACCGCTAAAGAGGGTGGGAGCTCTCTCGGGTGATGGGCAAGTCTACAAGTTTTCTGAAAATCCACAGGCCCAGTGGCAGTGCTAGGCACATATAAGGTGCCCAGTAAATACTTGGATAATGTTTTAATCATGCCTTTTTATTTTTCGTATTTCTGATACTTTGTTACCTGGGGCCTTGGCGACCTTAGAGAGACCGCCCCTCTTGGGGCTAGTTAATTGCTAGAGATAACAAACAACTCACCTGCGAGTGTGCCTTTCATGTGTAGCTTAACCAATCCAGAGCTGCACCTCCCATTCGTCTTAACACTCTCAGCCATCTGCCCCAATCATCCCAGAGCCAGGTACAAGACAACTAGAAACAGCCCCTACACCCTGGAGACCGCTGAAATTATTCAAACTAGCCAATCCTAAGTCTGCTTACTCCATCTCATCTGTTCCTCCCAGGGAAGCAGAATAAAGCCTCTTGCCCATATTTTTTTCTTGCACCCTCTGCCTCCTGACTAACCCTGGTGCTTCTCTGTGTGGCTCCCACGACATGACACATCTCCCATCTCCTCTTCTGTGACTAACAGACGTCTGTGAGTAACAGACGTATCTCTTCAATGGCAGCGGTCTCCTGATCTGTTGGCTTCACCATACCTGAATGATAACAAAAACTACATTTTAAAACAGGGAATAAATACAAAATCATGTTGCTCTAGACGCTATAAAAATATTGTAATTTTCCCACCACCAGAGAGAAAACCTCTTGTTATTGGCTTAATTGTATTTGTGCATCTGCACTGCAGGAATGTTAGATCCTTTAGGGCTGGGATTGGGTATGGATTTGTACCTGAGCCAACTACACATCTAGGGCTGAGCAGGAATAGATTTTTAAAAAACATTAAAAAAATTGATTTACCAAAAATTTTGCTTTTACACAAAACAAATTGCCTCAAAGAGGCATCTTGCAACTCTATCCTACATTTCATGTTTCTGTTAACTGAACTGATTAGCCCCAGCTTAACAATGGATGGGGTTCAAAACGCCCTGCTCCAATGGAGAATTCCTATTCCCTGCCAGGTCCCTTCCTTTCCCCCTAAGGACTCACTGTGTCTCGCTCTGTCTGGGTGCTCTCTGATCTCAGGACAGCACAGCCCCAACTCCTCTTAGAAGCCACCTTGACCTCTCCTGCCAGTGGGGATCTTCGTCTTCTTTGAGCTCAAGCACTCTCTGACTTCTAGTACCCATCTTTCCATTTTATTTCCCACCAAGTATTGTTTGTTTTCTTTGTTGCAGGGTTTTGACAAGTGTTTATAGATTACCAAACTGCTCTCTTCCTCACCCTCCCCACGTTGGCCCCCGTCCCTGGCCAGGACAGCTCCATCCTACCCAGGGTCCAGGGCTTGAAATGCTAGAGTCCAAGTGGCACAGATGGAAACAAACTGACTGCATAGATAGCATCTTACAGGTTTCATTTTCAAAATCTCTCTTGTTGAAAAAGTGCTCCACAGTCTCCTCTGGTCACCAGTCATATTGATTTGTGTTTATCCTTTTGGATTTCCAGAAACTACTGACATTAACAGAGGAGGTTTATGAGCATATTTGTCAGAAACAAGAGTCTCTCAAATCAAGATCTAGCTCTCTATAAGTAATATCATCCATCGCCTCCTGGTTGTTTCCCCTGTTGTTTCCCCTGAGGACTTCCCACAGGGGTGTCAAGCTCATCACCCCAGCAACCTGGACACTTTGAACTGTGCTTTGGGCTTCACTACCTACACGTTTTTTAAAATTATTATTTAATTTTTTTTTAAGAGACAGGGTCTTGCTATGTTAGCCAGGTTTGTCTTGAACTCCTGACCTCAAGCAATCCTCTCTCCTCAGCCTCCCAAAGTGTTAGGATTATAGGGGTGAGCCACTGTGCCTGGCTGTCTCCTATAGTTTATGGGAAAGGGTGACCAGATGTCAGTTCTGATGATGCAAAGTGGAAGATTCTCTCTCCAGAGCAGGCAGCCTACAGCCTGTACCAAAGCCTCTTCTTAGAGAAATTTCCGTGGTATTCCAAGGTTGTCATGATGGGGACCTCTGTGTAGCTGCAGTCAAAAGGTGGCTGGTGGCACAAACCTAATCTCTCACTCTGCTTAAAACCCATAGCTCTTCTTTGCCAGATGAGTCAGTCCAGGTTTGTTTTTAAATTTTTTAAAAAGACTAAACATTTCATTTTCAGATAATTGTAGATGCAAATGCAGTTTTAAGAAATAATTCAGAGAGAGCCCCTGTACTCTTTACCAAGTCTCTCCATTGGTAACTGCTCCTATGGCAAAATTAGAGCCCAATAGCACAAATTTACCGTGACGTCCTACAGCAGGGTTGGGGCAGGGTACACTAGCAGAAGAAGTGTGGGTGCTGCCTCCTTCCTGCCAGGAGGAGGTAGAATGCCGGGTCTCAATTCAGCCTCCATTGGCTCCCAAAACATGGGTGCTTCTTATAACTGCTGGGTGGGAGTGGAGCTCTGGGTCCCCATGTGGTCTTCACTGAGAAAGCTTGGGGGATTTGTTATTGCCCAATGGGAACAAGAGTCCCAGCTTCCCACTGGCCTCTCTGACACCATCCTGAAGCTGAGTTTGGGGCATATTGTTATAGCCTGGTGAAGCGGAAGTCCAGGCATCTCACCCAGCCTTCATTGCTGTGGGTGGAGGTGGGCCATACTTTTTTCTTTTTTTTTTTTTTGATTTTTTAATGTCACTTTTATTATTGATTGATTGATTGATTGATTGATTTTGAGATGGAGTTTCGCCCTTATTGCCAAGGCTGGAGTGCAATGGCGCCATCTTGCCTCACTGCAACCTCCACCTCCTGGGTTCAAATGATTCTCCTGTCTTAGCCTCCAGAGTAGCTAGGATTACAGGCATGCACTACCACACCCGGCTAATCTTTGTATTTTTAGTGGAGACGGGGTTTCAACACGTTGGCCAGGCTGGTCTCGAACTTCCGACCTCAGGTTACTCACCTGCCTCAGCCTTCCAAAACGCTGGGATTACAGGCCTGAGCCACCTACATGTGGGTAGTGAAGCCCGGCCAAAATGTCACTTTTATTTATTTATTTATTTATTTATTTATTTTTAGTATTTATTGATCATTCTTGGGTGTTTCTCAGAGAGGGGGATGTGGCAGGGTCATAGGATAATAGTGGAGAGACGGTCAGCAGATAAACACGTGAACAAAGGTCTCTGGTTTTCCTAGGCAGAGGTCCCTGTGGCCTTCTGCAGTGTTTGTGTCCCTGGGTACTTGAGATTAGGGAGTGGTGATGACTCTTAACGAGCATGCTGACTTCAAGCATCTGTTTAACAAAGCACATCTTGCACTGCCCTTAATCCATTTAACCCTGAGTTGACACAGCACATGTTTCAGAGAGCACGGGGTTGGGGGTAAAGTTATAGATTAACAGCATCCCAAGGCAGAATAGTTTTTCTTAGTACGGAACAAAATGGAGTCTCCTATGTCTACTTCTTTCTACACAGACACAGTAACAATCTGATCTCTCTTTCTTTTCCCCACATTTCCCCCTTTTCTTTTTGACAAAACCGCCATCGTCATCATGGCCCATTCTCCATGGTCTCTGTCTCTTCGGAGCTGTTGGGTACACCTGCAGAAAGGCTGTCACTTCACACTTGGAAGCTTGCACAGCGGCCAGGCAGAGGCGCTCCTCACTTCCAATGGGCCATACTTTTTTCTCTTTGGTTGGAATAGAGCAGTTGTTGTCTAAATGCTTTTTGTCTTTCTAGGCTACCCATTTCCTGGTCCTTTGGCTAGAGAGAGCAGGCTTTTGTGGGGGCTGATTTTGTCTGCACCCCCTGGCATTTCTATGTTGCTGGGTACATCAGCAAGTCTAGGATATACAAGACCAGAAGAAAATCTGGGGGACTCATCGCCCAGTCATTGCTTGGCTGCTCCTTCCTGGTCTACCTTTTACTCTGCACTTTTCAGATTCTTCGTATTTATAATACCCAGGACTTTTAGTCGACTTAGCTGGAAGAATAGGAAAAAATACATCTACTCCATGTTTTTGAAAGTAGAAGTTCCCAGGTGTCTTTTTCAGTTTTAAACATGAAACACCATGATCTGTTTCTTGCTGAGTTCTCTGATACTCTCGTCACATCTTGCTTCATGCCTGAGAGACCAAATATACAAACCGACAATGACCAGGCCACATGTAAAAATAGAACTTTGACCCACAGCCTGCAGCAATCTGCTCAGGAAACCAACTTTTGATCTACAGTAAGCAATTCAGGAAGCCAGCCTGCTAGAAGTCAGACTTCCAGGAAGCCAGACTGCTGTCTTTAGTGATAATCCAGGAAACTAAACAATACCCTCTGTAACAGTCAGCCTCAAATGGCCAGGACCTGATTAATAATGGACAGCTTTCCTAACTTTTGTCCTTGCTTTCAACTTAGTGCCAACCAGAGAAGGCCAAATGATGCACTCACCCCTAACTAATCATGTAGGATACCCTGCTTCTATTAGCCCCGTTACAGCTTCCCCATGCTGACAGCCTGCAGTCAGAGCACACCTGAAGCCTTCCCTGTTTTCCACTACAAAACTTTTCCTGCTTCTCTGTCTGCCTTTGAATCTTCGCCCAAATGTGAGTAGCTGTGCTGACTCCCTTGATAAGGCAATCTCAGAATAAACAGCCATTATTATTATTTTTTTTAATTAAAAAAATTGGACTTTGGGAGGCCGAGGTGGGTGGATCACAAGGTCAGGAGTTCGAGACCAGCCTGACCAACACAGTGAAACCCCGTCTCTACTAAAAATACAAAAATTAGCCAGGCGTGGTGGTGTGCACCTGTAATCCCAGCTACTTAGGAGGCTGAGGCAGTGGAATCACTTGAACCCGGGAGGCAGAGGTTGCAGTGAGCTGAGGTCATGCCACTGTACTCCAGCCTGGGCGACAGAGTGAGACTCCATCTTAAAATAAATAAATAAATAAAATAAAAATAAATAAAAAATCAGTTTTTTTAGGTACATAGCAGATGCACATCTCATGTACCCGCATTAGATGTGGGTACATAAGATGTTTTGATACAGGCATGCAATGTGTAATAATCACATTGGGGTAAATGGGGTATCTATCCCCTCAAGCATTTATCCTTTGTGTTACAAATAATCCAATTATATATTTTTAAGTTATTTTAAGATGTATAATTAAATTATTTTGGTTGTAGTCACCCTATTGCATGGTCAAATACTAGATCTTATTCATTCTTTCTAACTATTTTTTGTACCTATTAACCATACCCACTTCCTTCCCCAGCCCCCCACTACCCTTCCCAACCTCTGGTAACCATCCTTCTACTATCTCCATAAATACAATTGTTTTAATTTTTAGGTCCCATAAATAAGTCAGAACATGCGAAGTTTATCTTTCTGTGCCTGTTTTTTTCACTTAACATAATGACCTCTGGTTCTAACCATGTTGTTGTAAATGACAGCCTCTCATTATTTCTTATGGCTGAATACTAGTCCATTGTGTATATGTACTACATTTCCTTTATCCATTGATCTGTTAATGGACACTTAGGTTGCTTCCAAATCCTGGTTATTGTGAATGGTGCTGCAACAAACACGGAAGGGCAGATATCTCTTCAATATACTGATTTCCTTTCTTTTGGGTATATACCCAGTAGTGGGATGGCTGGAACACATGGTAGCTCTATTTTTAGTTTTTTGAGGAATCTCCAAATGGTTCTACATAGCAGTTGTATTAATTTACATTCCCACCAACAGTGTATGAGGATTCCCTTTTCTCCATATCCTCGCCAGCATTTGTTATTGCCTGTCTTTTGGATATAAGGCATTTAAACTAGGGTGAGATGATATCTTATTGTAGTTTTGATTTGCATTTCTCTGATGATTAATGATGTTGAGTATCTTTTCTTATACTTGCTTGCCATTTGTATGTCTTCTTTTGAGAAATGTCTAAAATAGCCTTTGCTTTCCTCATTTGGTTGGTCTTGGTTTATTTCCACACTCTCTTTCTAGGCTGCCCATTTCTTGGTCCTATGGCTAGAGACAGCAGGCTTTTTTGTTGGCACCTGTTGGTATTTCTTGGTTGCTGGTTGCATCAGCTTCAAGTCTGGGATATATGAATCCAAAATAAATAAATAAATAAATAAATAGATAAATAAATAAAGGAAAAAATCCAGTGAACTCATTACTATGTCATTCCTCAGGTCCCAAGGGTCCTAAAGTCTCTTGCTGAGCTGCCTTCTTCTCTCCACTCTTTGGAATGTTGTTATCTATAATGTCCAGGGTTTTCAGTTTTACTTAGTGGGAGGAGTAGGAAAAAGTACACTTACTTCGTCTTTTTTTGGAAGTGGATGTTCCCAGATGTCTTTTTCTTTTTTAAACGTGAAATATCATGCTCTGACCCTTGCTGACGCCCTAGCTCTCTGCCATATCCTGCTCCATCCTGATGCTCAAAGGCCAGGGTCTCCTATGACACAGCCCTACCATCTCCCTTGCTGGCCCACACTGCATAAAATATACACTTATGTAGTGTTTATATGTATTAGGCTTGGTCCTGAGCACTTTATATATGCTAATTATGCATGAAGTCTATTATTATAAAGAAACCAACGCCAAAAATATTAACCAATTCACGTAAGGTCCCCTAGCTAGGTAGCTGCAAAGCCTGTATTTGGACCCAGGCAGCCTGGCACCGAGGCTCTATTCCTACTAGCTCCACTTTGCTGCCTCTCTGCCTCTTCCATGGCCAGCAGTCCTGGTTGTTTAACCAGCGTACTTATATGTGGGTCAGAATCCCCTTGGGGCTTGAAAACACAGATTGCTGAGGCCTACCTCCAGAAATTCTGATTCAGTTGGTCTGGGGTGGGGCTTGAGAATTTGTATTTCTGACAAGTTCTCAGGTGATGCTAACATTGCTCTCTGGGGACCACACTTTGCGAACCAACAACCCTTTCCATGTTTTCCTTCACCCCAATTTCCTCTGCTAATTGCTATGCAGCCTTTAAGATTCAGCACAGGTATTACCTCGCTTGATTTGACTACTGTTACTTCTGCCACCCTTAGATATTCCTCTTAAGCTTCCTTAGCGGCCTCTCAGCATCTCGGTCATTGTTATTTACCAAGTTGTATGGAAATCATCTCTTCATATGTCTCATTTCCATCCCCTGACCCCTTGAGGGCAGAGAAGTCAGTGCAGACCCAAGTCTCAACTATTGTGATCTTTGCAGAATTACCTGGGTTGACTGTTAAAAATGAGATTCCTGGGCCTAGCTCCCTGAGTTTCTCAATTAGTAGATCTGGGATGGGGTCTAAGAATCTGCACTTTAAAGAATCAACTTACATGATTCTGATGCAGTTGGTCCACTTTTAGAAATTGCCCTGGAACTTTGCATTGTATTTGGTACTAAATAAGTGCTCAATAATTATTAATTGGATTTATTGAACTGAACTTTGAAACAAAATGGTAACCTCTTATCTTCTTTTCTATACTTTCTCCCTACCAGCCCCCAACCCCCATGATGGATGTTTTTAGTACCTGTCCCTCTAATACCTAATCCCTCTCTTCTCTTCTCCAAATCATTTCTTTCTTTTTCTTCCAGTCAGAACTTTCATTCACATGTGTGATATTATAAGAAATACATACTTGTTCTTCATCGCTTGTTCCTGACACAGAGCTCCTAAAATCTTTGTAATTTCTGGAATGATGGGGATAATAGAATTGTCTTACACAGAGCTCCTCAAACCCTTGGAATTCGCTGGGTGATAGAAGCATCTTTTTTTTTGTTGTTGTTGTTGTTGTTTGTTTTTTCTTGTTTGTTTGTTTTTGAGATGGAGTCTCACTCTGTCGCGAGGCTGGAGTGCAGTGGCGCGATCTCAGCTCACTGCAAACTCTCACTCCCTGGTTCAAGCTGTTCTCCAGCCTCAGCCTCCTGAGTGGCTAGGATTACAGGCACGCACCACCACACCCAGCTAACTTTTGCATTTTTAGTAGAGACAGGGTTTCACCATGTTGGCCAGGATGGTCTCGATCTCCTGACCTCATGATCCGCCTGCCTTGGCCTCCCAAAGTGCTCGGATTAGAGGCGTGAGCCACTGTGCCTGGGCCAGGAGCATCTTTTGTTCTACTGAGATGACTCTTGGTGGTCTCCTGAATAGCTTCAGGATGGGGGCTGGTCACTAGAAAGACCAAGGCATAATTAGAAGCTTGGAGTTTTCAGCTCTCCCCTATCCTCTGGAAAGGAGAAGAGGGCTGGAAATTGAGTTAATAATTGACCATGCCTATGTGATGCAGCCTTCATAAAAATCCCTAAAGTATGGCTTTTGGAGAGCTGCTGGGTTGGTGAGTGCATCCATATCCAGGACGAAGGTGCATCCCAACTCCACAGGGAGAGAAGCTCCCGTGCCTAGGAACCTTCCAGACCTCAGCCTATATACCTCTTCAGACCTGGCTGTTTATTCATATTATCTGTAATATCCCTTATAATAAACCAGTAACAGTGCTTCCCTGAGTTCTGTGAGCTGTTCTAGCAAATTATTGAACCAATTTATAGCTGCTTGGTCAGAACTAGGGGTGGCCTTGACTTGCAATTGGCATTTCAAGTGGAATGCTGTTGTGTGGAGTGAGCCCTTAATCTGTGGGGTCTGTGCTAACATTGGGTACTTCGTGTCAAAATTAAATTAAATTATAGGGCACCCAGTTGGTGTCTGGAGAGTTGAATTTGTTGGTGCTGGGAGGAAAACCCCACATATTTGGTGTCAGAAATGTTATGAGTAGAGAAACAGTTTTGTTTTTAACATGCTAAAGCTAATTTCAGATAGCAATTGAATAAATTTAAAACACTGAATCAATTTTTGTTGGGGGCATCTTTTATAAATTGAGATATACTTTACATAGAGTGCAGTCTTAGGTATTCAGCCTGATAAATTTTACCTATGCATACACCTGTGTAACCACCACTGAGATCATGACATGGGGCATGTTCAGCACTCAGCAGGTTCTTTCATGACATTTTCCATATAAGACTGTTATGCCCAGACCGTTAGTTCCCCAAAGAAGACCACCAGAGTCCAGAGTCAAAGCCAAGCGGCAAGGATCTTTACTACAAGTTCGAACCTGGTCCCTCCATTCCACAGCATACAAGAGGGCCCTGAACAATGCGAGTGTTTGCTTTTTATAGCCTGAAAGTTACAGGGGAACAAAGGAATTCTTTTGGTTCCCGCTCTTTCAGTAAAACTTTGAACGGCTGTCCCCTTATCGGAGACTCTCCTGGTGGTGTTTGTACTGGGCTCAGGAAGTTTGAGAGATATATGGCGATATGTGGTGGGATGGGAGGATGGGATGTGTTTGTACTGGGCTTGTTTGTTTTGAGCTCGGGGCTGAGGAATGTGCCCGGCTCCTTTCAAGACACCCTTCTTCAAGGTAGGCACTATTCTGACTTCCATCATCATAGATTAGTTTCACCTGTTCTTGAACGTTATATACATGAAATTATATAGAATATCCTCTTGTATCTTGATCTTCGTGCTCAACAGTACATCTGTGAGATCTATTTATGTCTTTGTATACAGCAATAGATTTTTCTTTGTCATTACTCTGTTGTATTTAATTTTATGAATATAAAATGAATCAACTGTTTTTATGTTGGATATCTTTTAACCTGTATTATATAATTTGTTATCACACCGAGTGCATGGAGCATAATGTAACTCCTTTTGATGACTCAGGGCCTTCATTGTAAGTATCAGTCATATATTCTTCATTCATTCATTCAACATTTATTGAACATCCAGTTTGTAACAGGCATTGTACCATCACTGGGTAATAAAATGAGGAGTGAATACTCATCGTTGGTGATCATTTTCATCAATAAATACTCACAGATACCTACTATGTGTTAGTAACAAACCCCCTTTGGGCCCTGTTTCCTTCGGTAGATGATTTTCTTGGAGAAAATAGAGGACATCAGGTGTGAACCAATGAAATCCCCTGCTGTGGCCTCTAAGATGATCTATATACAAAGTGTCCTTCCTCTCCTGCCTCACAGAAGAAAAGGCTCATCTCTTGCAGTAGAGAAAGATAAGTTCCCTCTTTTATTTTAAAGCTGATCTCTCCATCTGGTGCAGATACCATCCTTTTTCCTTCACTCAAACCTTGAACTTGTGTGAGCCCCTTCCCCTTGATGCAAGAGTTCCCTATTCATCGAGTCCTTCTCTTAGTCTGTAGGCATAATTATGTTTCACCAAAGCAGAATGAAGCAAAACAAAAACCCTTTTCCTCAAATTTAACACCATTTCTAAATATTGCCCTGTTTATTTTCCTTAAATGCCAAAATTCTTGAAAGGGGCATGTTTCCATTCCCTTTGAAAGGGGAATTTCTTGAAGTGAAATGTGTGTATTTCCCATGGTACTTATCAATTTCCATTCTCTTAACCATTTGAAATCTGACTTTTGGCTTCAGTTTCTGCAGAAGCTGCCCTCACCGATGTTGTCTGTGACCTTCTCAGAGTTAAAGGCAAAGACCCTTTTAAGTCTTTATCCTGTGTGACTTCTCTTTATTACCCATCTCAGTAAAGGATTGTCTTCCTCTTAAACTTTTTTTCTTGGCTTTCCTATGTCACCGTTCTCTTCTGATTTTTCTTTTCTGATTGTGTCTTCTTGGTATTTTAATGTTTCTTCATTCTCCACCTCTTAAATACTTGTATCCAACCATGACACTTCTTTAAGATTTTTTTTTGTAGTAAAATATACCAATGAAACATAAACATAACATTTATTATTTTAACCATTTTGAATGTACCATTCAGCAGCGTTAAGTAAATTCACATTGCTGTGCACCCATCACTACTACCCATATCGAAACTTTTTCATCATCCCAAACAGACTCTGTACCTGTTAAACAATAATTTCCCACCTCTCCCTCCCCCAGTCCCTGGTAGCCACCATTCTGCTTTCTGTCTCTATGAATTTGACTATTCTAGGTACTTTATATAAGGGGAATGATACAATGTTGTCTTTTTTGTGTATGACTTTTTTGTGTCTGACTTATTTCTCTTAAAACTGACTCTAATCACTGACTTTCAGAGTGATCTTGGGCAAGTTACCTGACCTTTCTTTGCTTCTTTTATTCATCTTACAGGCAAGGATAATAACAATACTGGTATTTATCCATTTGCGTATTTAAGATTTGTCTATGTTGTAGCATGCATCAGAATCTCATTTCTTTTTAAGGATTTTGAATAAGATTTAATTGTGTGTATATACCACATTTTGTTTATTCATTCATTCATGGATGGACATTTGGGGTGTTTCCACATTTTGGCAATTGAAGCTTCTCTTCTTTAGTTTTAGGGTGTCTAAGGAAGGTCAATGTTGCCTCAGAGGAGCACACATATACAAATTTTTTAGGGCTATGTGATGATGTGGGTGGTCACTGGTTTATCATTCTTTGGAGATCCTGCAGCTGGCGAGAAGTGTTAGCATCTGAGAAACAAAGCGGTAGGACCTAGAGCCAGGGAAGCCTGTCAAGAGATATTCTAATCTGTAGGGAACATGCTTCAAAATGGTGGAAAGCAGGGGTGAAAATAGTTATATTGGTGAGTCTAGAAAAGCTGATTGGAAAATAATTCCTTGAAAGCCAATTCTCTAATGAACATTTCCAGTCTGTTTATTACATGGTCTAGGGCTCCTTTGGGGGCTGGGTCTTTAGAGTGCTTGATCCAGGCTGGAAACTGATGTTTGCTGCTACTCCTGTGGCTTCCATCATTATCTATATACTGCCAATTCCTAAACCTATCTTATCAGTATTAACTTTCTCTTGAGCTCCAGAACCATAATTCCATCATTTTACTGGACACATACACCTGCATGTCCACAGCTACTTCAAATTCAATATGCCTTAAACTGAAATTGTTATCTTCTCATTCTTGATGGACATAATTACCATTTATTCAGTTATGAAGGCCAGAATTCCAAGAATCACCTTTGACTCCTTCCCTGCTCATCCTCTGTCCCCTTGATTCTACTTCTATTCTCCAGAAAATTTCCCTTTTCTTTTTTTTTTTTTTTTTTGAGATGGAGTCTTGCTCTGTCACCAGGCTGGAGTGTAGTGGTGTGATCTCGGCTCACTGCAACCTTCGCCACATGGGTTCAAGTGATTCTCATGCCTCGGCCTCCCGAGTAGCTGGGATTACAGGCACGAACCACCACACCAAGCTAATTTTTGTATTTGACGGGGTTTCACCATGTTGGCCAGAATGGTCTTGATCTCCTGACCTCGTGATCTGCCTTCCTCAGCCTCTCAAAGTGCTGAGATTACAGGAGTGAGACACCATGCCCGACCACCCCTTTTCTCTTAATCCATATTTCTATGCCTGAATTTTACCTCATATTCTGTCTCACAGACACGTTCTTCTTTTATATTGCCATCAGGGTTCTTTTTTCAAAATAGCTTTGATTATATCATTTACAACCCCTCCTCCTGTCTTTAAATGTTTTGAAGCCTCCCCATTGCCAATACATAAACTTTATGTTCCTTAGTATGGTTTATTAGGCCCTCCAGGATCTAACACTCAGCCACTGAACCAGCATTGTCTTTTATTTTACATCTTTACCATATGCTTTCCCCATGCAATCATTTTTCAGTTTGTTTAACATTGGACATTATTTGGTGCCTCAGTATCCTTGCATGGGTGGTTCTTTTTAAAAGCAGAATGCTTACAAATTTGATTCAATTTTGAAGAAGCAGGCACCCTTGCCATCCTCCTCTCATCTTTTTTAACTTGGAGGAGTGCAACTTGTGCAGGGTCTACAGTGAAAGCCCTTAGGTCCCTTCACGTTATGTTACACAGCGGAGGGTTCCAGCAAGTCCCTTAGGGCTACTGTCAGAGACAAGGTTTTAATGCCCTTGCTGTCACTCAGTGCGATCTTCCTTGGGTCTTTGGTGGAAATGGCAAAGAAAACTGCGGTTGAATCCACCACCTTCTATTTCCTAACATTCTGGTTTTTGGCATATGAGCCTCATTCATCACGTTGGGATGATACTATCTACTGTGCAGGAGTTTTGCAGCAATAATGAAAAGGTCAAAACCTTTAATAAGGCTGGGCGCGGTGGCTTACGCCTGTAATCCCAGCACTTTGGGAGGCCGAGGAGGGCGGATCAGGAGGTCAGGAGATCGAGACCATCCTGGCTAACACGGTGAAACCCCGTCTCTACTACCCTACTAAAAATACAAAAAATTAGCTGGGAGTGGTGCTGGGAGCCTGCAGTCCCAGCTACTCCGGAGGCTGAGGCAGGAGAATGGCGTGAATCCGGGAGGCGGAGCTTGCAGTGACCCGAGATCGCGCCACTGCACTCCAGCCTGGGCAACAGAGCGAGACTCCATCTCAAAAACAAAACAAAACAAAACAAAACAAAACAAAGAAAAACCTTTAATAAGCTGTATGTGTTATAGCCATTAGCTATTATTAGTTTAAACTTCATTCTTTTCTTTTACTCTCTTTCCTTATGTCTCTTACTTTCCTTGTCTTTGCTTTTCTATATCTTTCCCTTTCTCTTCTACATTTTTCATATTTTTTTTTGTTTTTTTCTTTTTTCCCTCAAGACCTCAGCAATTAGCAATTTTAGCTCCATTCGGCACCGCTTAGGTTCTGATCCCTGAATTTACGTAAAGTGCCACCAACCCCCACCATGACCTTAACAATGCTTACATTTCCCCCATTTGTTAAAACTTCTCTTCTGGGCATTAATGACCATTCCTGACCTGGGGAGAGTTCTCCAACTTACACCCTGTCTCTGTTGTTGGACTTCTTAAAGAGCCTTTCTGTGTAATATTGTCAACTGATTAACCTTTAGGCCTGAAAAAAATGGGAATATTAAAGCAGTAATATTTTCTGCTGTTTTCCAGTGAAGGGTGCGTCAATCATAGAAATGTCTTTGACTCCTGTTTGGTTACTGCACCAACAATTGAGTATAACTTTCTGAGTTAGAGGGAGATAATGGTTTCTTGGGGTAATAAAACTGTCAGAAGGAGGGAGACTTTCATCTAACTCGATAAAAAATGTGAAGGCATTGGGTGGCGGCACAAGGACATTGAGGAGATGGCAACATCTGGAGAATCTAGAGGCCTCAACAGCCTGGTAATTTATGGCCCTCAGAGAAATGTACTCGGCCAGGAGCCTGGAAACCTGGATTCCATTCTCATCCCTATCACTGACTTCCAGAGTGACCTTGGGCAAGTTGCCTGACCTTTCTTTCCTTCTTTTATTCATCCTATAGGCAAGGATAATAACAATACTAGTATTTATCCATTTGTTACCCAAAGAGAATTTTTATTTCTCTCTCTGTCTTTTTGGGTAGATAAATGAGGCACTCTTTTTGGAGCTGTTGCACAAATTCAAGGTTTTATTTTTATCACATATATATTTTGTTTACAGGGAGCTTTAATTTATTTCGTTAGAAATTTATTTAGATCTGAGATGCAAGGAAGTTTAGTGTAAAGGCCATGCCAATTTTAAAGAGAAATAAGGTGCAGCTCAGAGCAATTGATATTTGCAGGATCAAAACTTTAAAATCCTATGAATTACACTAGTTTTCTCCTATTTAATCACAGACTCACAGGACAAAAGGGAAACTTTGCAAATAAAATTGAAGAACCTTGAAAACATAACTATCGTGGTTAATTACTGGCAAGTGAGACATATTTATCATGGAATAGTGGTGAGGTATCTATAGTTCACTTGGATGTCACACAGCAAAGAGAGGTGGGGACAAGATTAGGGCTCAACTCAGTCCCCTCCTTCTCCATGCAAACTTGCCAAGTCACAATGACATTACTTACCTCAGTACTCTATTTACAATTACAGTAATTTTTTGAAGTTATTTTCTTTCATTTAAGAGGAGTGATTTCTATGGTTGCACACTCATTCATTCATTCATTCATTTATTTCATTCCACAAATATTAAGTGCCTATGAGTTATCAGTCAATATGATGGCTTGGGAGATACAGTGATGGGTACATCTATGAGGCTTCTGCTTTCATGGACTTTGGGATTTGGATGGGAGACAAAGTTCAAAATATTGCCATGCAAATGTCTGATTGCAATGGTACGAAGTACTAAGAAGAGAAAGCATCAGGAGCTGTGCTAATAAAAGTGGTGAGTATCCTGTAAATGATTTCACCAGATGTCATTACAGATCTCAACTCATTTCTTTCATCTTCCTTGACCCTATTCCATCTGCCCCACCAACATCCCTCACTTGCAGTGGTGTGTATTTTTTTAAATTTTTTTAAAATTAAAGAATTTTTGTTTTGCTTTTTTTATTTTTAATTGCAGTAAAATATACATAAAATCTACCATCATAATCACTTTTTACAGTTCAGTAGTGTTAAGTATAGTCACATTGTTGAAACAGATCTCCAGAACTTTTTCATTTTGCAAAACTGAAACTTTGTATTCATTAAACAACTCTCCATTTCCTCCTTTCCTCATTCACTGGCACCCATCATTCTTTCTGTCTCTATGAACTTGACCACTTTAGGTATCTCTCATAAGTGGAATTGTACAATATTTGTCTTTTTGTGACTGGCTTATTTCACTTAGCATAATGTCTTCAAAGTTCATCCATGTTGTAGCATGTGTCAGAATTTTCTTTCTCTCTCTCTCTCTCTCTTTTTTTGCAGGTTTGTTACATAGGTATACATGGGCCATGGTGGTTTGCTGCATCCCATCAACCCAACATCTACATCAGGTATCTCTCCTAATGCTGTCCCTCCCCTTGCCCCCCACCCCCAGACAGGCCCTGGTGTATGATGTTCCCCTCCCTGTGTCTATGTGTTCTCATTGTTCAACTCCCACTTATAAGTGAGAACATGCAGTGTTTGGTTTTCTGTTTCTGTGTTAGTTTGCTGAGAATAATGGTTTCCAGCTTCATCCATGTCCCTGCAAAGGACATGAACTCATCCTTTTTTATGGCTGCATACTATTCCATGGTGTATATGTGCTACATTTTCTTAATCCAGTCTATCACTGATGGGCATTTGGGATGGTTCCAAGTCTTTGCTATTGTACATAGTGCTGCAATAAACATAAGTGTGCATGTGTCTTTATAGTAGAATGATTTATAATCATTTGGGTATATACCCAGTAATGGGATTGCTGGGTCAAATGGTATTTCTAGTTCTAGATCCTTGACAAATCGCCACACTGTCTTCCACAATGGTTGAACTAATTTACACTCCCACCAACAGTGTAAAAGCATTCCTATTTCTTCACATCCTCTCTAGTATCTGTTGTTTACTGACTTTTTAATAATCGTCATTCTAACTGGTGTGAGATGGTAGCTCATTGTGGTTTTGATTTGCATTTCTCTAATGACCAGTGATGATGAGCTTTTTTCCATATGTTTGTTGGCTACATAAATGTCTTCTTCTGGGAAGTGTCTGTTCATATACTTCACCCACTTCACAACAAAAAGTGTAAAAAGAGCAAAGAAAAGTCATCATATAATGATAAAGGGGTCGATCCAGCAACAGGATATCACAATTGTAAATATATATGCACCCAACTCTGGAGCACCCAAATATATAAAACAAATACTATTAGAGCTAAAGAGAGACATAGATATCTATACAGTAATAATTGGAGACTTCGAGACCCCACTTTCAGCATTAGACAGATCTCACAGGCATAAAATCAACAAAGAAACATTGGACTTAACCTGTACTGTAGACCAAATTGACCTAATACACGTTTTCAGATCATTTCATCCGAAGACTACAGAATGTACATTTTTCTCTTCGGCACATGATGGTTCTTAAGGATAGACCATATGTTAAGTCACAAAATGAGTGTTAAAACATTCAAAAAATTGAAATAATATCAAACATCTTCTCTGACCACAATGGAATAAACTAGAAATCAATAACAAGAGGAATTTTGGAAACTATACAAACATGTGGAAATTAAACAATATGCTCCTGAATGACCACTGGGTCAATGAAGAAATTAAGAAGGAAACTAAAAATTTTCTGGAAACAAATGATAATGGAAACACAATATACCAAAACCTATGTGATACAGCAAAAGCAGTACTAAGAGGGAAATTTATAGCGATATGCTTCTACACCAAAAAAGTAGAAAAACTTCAAATAACCTAATGGTTCATCTTAAAGAACTAGAAATGCAAGAGCAAGCCAAACCTAAAATTAGAAGAAAAGAAATAATAAAGACCAGAGCAGAAATAAATGAATTTGAAATGAAGAAAAGAATACAAAAGTTCAATGAAACAAAAAGTTGGTTTTTTGAAAAGATAAAATTGACAAACCTTTTGCCAGGCTAATGAAGAAAAAAAGAAAAAAGCCCCAAATGAATAGAATCAGAGATTTATTTTAAAGGAGACATTAAAGCTGATACCACAGAAACTAAAAGGAACATTAGTGACTACTATGAGCAACTATATGGCAATAACTTGGAAAATCTAGAGGAAATGGATAAATTCCTAGACACATACAACCTACCAAGATTGAATCATGAAGAAATCCAAAACCTGAACAGACTAATAACAACTAATGAGGTCAAAGCCACAATAAGAAGTCCCCCGGAAAAGAAAAGCCTGGGACATAATGGCTTCACTGCTGAATTCTACCAAACATTTAAAGAAGAACTAATACCAATCCTACTCAAATCAAATTGTTCCAAAAAATAGAGGAGGAGGGAATACTTCCAAACTAATTCTACAAGGCCAGTTTTACCCAGGTACCAAAACCTGACAAAGACATGTCAATAAAAGAAAACTAAAGGCCAATATCTCTGCTAAATATTGATGCAAAAATCCTCAATGAAATACTAGCAAAGGGAATTCAACAATACATTAAAAAGATCATTCATCATGAGCAAGTAGGATTTATCCCAGGGATACAAAGATGGTTCAATGTATGCAAATCAATCAGTGTGATACATTATATCACAGAATGAAGGACGAAACCATGTGATCACTTCAATTGATGCTGAAAAAGCATTTGATAACATTTAACATCCTTTCATAATAAAAACCTCAAAAAACTGGAAATAGAAGGAACATACCTCAACATTATAAAAACCGTATAGGACAGAACCACAGCTAGCATTATACTGAATGGGGAAAAACTGAAAGCCTTTTCTGTAAGATCTGGAACATGACAAAGATGCCCACCTTCACCACTGTGATTCCACATAGTACTGGAATTCCTAGCTAGAGCAATAAGACAAGAGAAAGAAATAAAGGGCATCCTCACTGGAAAGGAAGAGGTAAAATTATTTTTCTTGTCGATGATCTTCTATTTGGACGAACCTAAAGATTGCACCAAAAAACTATTAGAACTGATAAACAAATTTACTCAAGTTGCAGGGTATAAGATCAACATAAGAAATCAGTAGCATTTCTAAATGCTAACAGTGAACAATCTGAAAAAGAAACTAAAAATTAATCCCATTTATAATAGCCACAAATAAAATTAAATACCTAGGAATAAACTTAACTAAAAAAGTGAAAGATCTCTACAATGAAAATTGTAAAACTCTGATGGAAGAAATTGAAAAGGACACAGAAAAAGACAGATATTCCATGTTCATGGATTTGAAGAATAAATATTCTTATAATGTCCATATTACTTAAAGCAATCTACAGATTCAATGCAATCTCTATTAAAATACTAACCACATTCTTCACAGAAATAGAAAAAAAAATCCTAAAATGTATATGGAACAAAGTAAGTCTTAAAACATTCAAAAAATTGAAATAATATCAAGAGCATCTTCTCTGACCACAATGGGATAAAACTAGAAATCACTAACGAGAGGAATTTTGGAAACTATATAAACACATGGAAATTAAACAATATGCTTCTGAATGGAACTATCCTGAGCAAAAAGCCAAAGCTAACCTGTGTAAAAAGAATAAAACTGGAGGAATCACGTTACATGACTTCAAATTATACTACAGAGCAATAGTAACTAAAACAACATAGTTACTGGCATAAAAACAGACAAAGAGACCAATGGAACAGAATAGAGAACCTAGAAACAGATCCATACGTCTACAGTGAACTCATTTGTAACAAAGGTGCCAAGAACATACACTGGGAAAAAGACAGTCTCTTCACTAAATGATACTGAGAAAACAAGATATCCATGTATAGAAGAATAAAACTTGACCCCTATCTCTCACCATATAAAAAATCCAAATCAAAATAAATTAAAGACTTAAATCGAAGACCTCAAAAGTATGAAATACTACAAGAAAACTTTGGAAAAACTCTGTAGGACATTGGTCTGAGCAAAAATTTCTTGAGTAATACTGTACAAGCACAGGCAACCAAAGCAAAAATGGACAAGTGGGACCACATCAAGTTAAAAACTTTCAGAGAGTGAAGGAAACAATCAACAAAGTGAAGAGACAACCCACAGAGTAGGAGAAAATATTTGCAAACTACCGATCTGATGAGAGATTAAAAATTAGAATATATAAGGAGCTCAAACAATCCTATAGGAAAAAAATCTAATAATCTGATCAAAAAATGGGCAAAATATTTGAATAGACATTTCTCAAAAGAAGACATAAAAATGGCAAACAGGCATATGAAAAGGTGCTCAATATCATTGAGTGTTAGAGAAATGCAAATCAAAACTACAATGAGATATCATCTCACCCCAGTTAAAATGGTTTATATCCAAAAGACAGGCAATATCAAATGCCAGCGAGGATGTGGAGAAAAGGGAAACCTTGTACACTGTTGGTGGGAATGTAAACTAGTACAACCACTGTGGAGAATAGTTTGAAGGTTTCTCAAATAACTAAAAATAGAGCTACCATATGATCTAGCAATCCCACTCCCAGGTATATACCCAAAAGAAAGGAAATCAGTATATCAAAGAGATATCTGCACTCCCATGTTTGTTGCAGCACTGTTCATAATAGTCAAGATTTGGAAGTAACCTAAATGTCCATCAACAGATTAATCAATAAAGAAAGTGAGGTACTTATACCCAATGGAGTACTATTGAGCCATAAAAAAGCATGAGATCTTGTAATTTGCAATAACATGGATAAAGCTGGAGTTCATTATGTCAAGTAAACTAAGCAAGACACAGAAAGACAAACATCTCATGTTATCACTTATTTGTGGGAGTTAAAAATCAAAGCAATTGAATTTAGGGACATAGGGAGTAGAAGGATAGTTACCAGAGGCTGGGAAGGGTAGTAGGGGGTGGAGGGAAGATGGGGATGGCTAATGGGGGGGAAAAAACAGGAAGAATGAATAATACCTAGTATTTGATAGCAAAACAGGGTGACCATAGTCATGATAACTTAATTGTACACTTAAAAAGAACTAAGGCCGGGCTCGGTGGCTCACGCTTATAATCCCAGCACTTTGGGAGGCCATGGCAGGTGGATGACGAGGTCAGGAGATCGAGACCATCCTGGCCAACGTGGAGAAACCCCGTCTCTACTAAAAATACAAAAATTAGCTGGGCGTGGTGGCGTGTGCCTGTAACCCTAGCTACTCAGGAGGCTGAGGCAGGAGAATTGCTTGAACTCGGGAGGAGGAGGTTGCGGTGAGCCAAGATGGCGCTACTTCACTCCAGCCTAGCAACAGAGTGAGACTCCATCTAAAACAAAACAAAGAACTAAAAGAGTATAATTGGATTGTTTGTAACAAAAAGGATAAATACTTGAAGGGATGGATACCCCCTTTACCCTGATGTCGTTATTATGCATAGCATGCCTGTATCAAAACATATCATGTACCCCATAAATGTATACACCTACTATGTACTCACAAAAATTAAAAATAAACTAAAAAAATAAATTCATTGAAGCATAGATCTTTAATTATGGTAGATAAATGAACATAAGATCATCAGTGACAACTTGAATATCAAGGGAAATAAAGCTCATTGTTTAAAACAGAATGTAGAAACCATAAATAACAAAAAAGAATCAGTGCCATCAATCTCAAAAGACCTTGGAATGCCCATGATTCCCTCCACCCTCCAGTTTCCGCGAGCTTCCTTTGCATTCCAACCTGCCTTTAATTAGTTCTTCTTTTCCTGAAACTTCAGAATTCAAGATAATGAGAAAAGCTATTTCTTATTCAACTGTTTTTCTGTGCTGTTTCATTACTAGTTCCGAAACATGCTGTTTTCTACTATTTTTCATTAGAAAGGCACAGAATTTCAATTATGTTAAGATCCTTTCCAACCCTGGAATTCAATAATTTTATATTGTAGAACAAATAGAACTTTTGATGGCTAACTTAAGAACTTTACCAGAGTTGATAAATTGTTTTTTTCTCTATAGGGAAATCTTCCTTTAGGGCTGTATTCTAACCAACAGGTATAGAAATAAATATTTAGAATATAATTCTTTTGCAAGTAGGACCATCCAGATTATAAACTCTTTTTTGGTAATGGACTGTTTTACATACAATCGTCTCTTCCAAAATGCCTACTACACAGAAGAGGTGTTGCACGGATATTAAACTATTGAAGAGGGAGATTCCTCATTCTCTATGGGCTATTCAGTGAAGTGGCTCACAACTTCTTTTGTCTTCCATAGTGCAGCTGAAATCAATTTCTACTTGCTTTGTTCTTTCTTAAGCTAGAAGCGGCAGATCATCATCCTTAGTTTAAATGTAATTTTTTTTTTTTTTGAGACGGAGTCTAGCTCTGTCGCCCAGGCTGGAGTGCAGTGGCGTGATCTCGGCTGACTGCAAGCTCCGCCTCCCGGGTTCACGCCATTCTCCTGCCTCAGCCTCCCGAGTAGCTGGGACTACAGGCGCCCGCCACCAAGCCCGGCTAATTTTTTGTATTTTTAGTAGAGACAGGGTTTCACCATGTTAGCCAGGATGGTCTAGATCTCCTGACCTCGTGATCTGCCCATCTCGGCCTCCCAAAGTGCTGGGATTACAGGAGTGAGCCACCACGCTCGGCCAAATGTAATTTTTTTTTAAGTGTGAAATGCCAATCATACAGAAAGGTCCAGAGAGTAATATACCATGTACCCACCTTTTGGACTTAACAAATAACATTTTATATTAGCTTTAGATAGCTTTTTCCTTAAGAAAAAAAAAAAAGTACATTTACAACTTCTCTACACTGACTCCAATCCTTGTCCCTTCTCCCTCTTTCCCTCACCAGAGATAACCAGCGCCCTGAAGTTTGTTTGTTTTATTCCTGTCCATAATTTTATATTTTACTATATATGTATGTATCCATAAACAATAGTTGTAGTTTTATGGATTAAAAGATATATTAATACTAAAATACTATATCTGTTATGGACTAAATTGTATCCCCTCCTCCAGAATTCACATGTTGAAGCTCTAATCCTCAATTTGACTATATTTGGAGATAGGGCCTTTAAAAGGGGGTTTTTAAGGTAAAATGAGGTCATAGGGTGAGCCCTGATCCAATACTATTGATGTCCTTATGAGAAGAGAAGATGAGGGCACCCAGAGTGACACCATGGAAGCATGCACATAGAGAAAAAGCCATGCGAGGAGGTGGCCATCTGCAAGCCAAGGAGAGAGGCCTCAGGAGAACTCAAGCCTGTTGACATGTTAATCTTGGATACCCAACCTCTAGACCCGTGAGAAAATAAATTTCTGTCATTCAAGCCACTGGGCCTGTGGAGTTTTGCTATGGCAGCCCTAGCAAACTAATATACCAGTTAAATTCAAATTTCAGATAAGGAACAACTTATTTGTTGTTTATCTGAAATGTAAATTTAATTGGTATCCTATATTTTGTCTGGCAACCCCAGCACTACTGAGTATTAATACCCTGCACTTCCAGACAGTACCCGTGGGAACACTGACTGGGTCTTAGCATAGCACTTTGCACATAAGAGAACTGCAGATCTGAAAGTTGGAAGGGATCTTAAAGGTCATCTAGAAGAATAGTTCTTGATGTCTTTCCACTTTCATGTTCTTGAGGCTTACAACACACTTCCACTCACAATAATGGCTAATAATGATAATTAATGGTTTCTCAATTGGACATATGTAAGTATGAAATGAGAATCTGGTGGTGGCGGCAGCAGCAGTGGTGTGTGTGTGAGAGAGAGACAGAGAGGGAGACAGAGAGACAGAAGGAGATAAGGGCAGAGGCACATATATTTTGAAGATTTCTCCAGATAATTCTGATAGCTCTTCCCATGGTGTATAGCAATCCCTGATCATTTTGAGGCTCATGAAAGACTACCCTAAGGAAGTGCTGTTTGTGCTAAAATTTGGGCCTTGATTAAAAATTAACTACATGAAGAGAAATAGGGTTGAGGACATCATTTCAGGCAATGAGAACAGCTTTTCCAAAGGCCCTTAAGTGGGAGGAAGCACAGTGTGTGTGCGAAAACTGAAAGACGATGAGAGGAGAGGGATGGGGTATGTGGCTTCACAGACTGGTGAAGTCTTTATTCTGTAAGGCTTAGTATACGATGTTAAGAATTTTGGACTTTATCCTAACCACAGTGGGATGATCTGAATTGGAGGAGAGACATGAATTGGTTCTTCTTTTTATAAGAATGAGATTTGGCTCTAGTGGAAAGAGCCATATTTGAGGAGATATTATATAAGTAGTGAATGTTCAGCTGGAACATGATGTTGGATTGGATTAAGAAGTGGCCATGGAGATCCAGAGAGGTAGGTGGACTCAAAAGCTCCTCAGTAGTAAAATCTATGGGACTTAATGTTTTGGAAGTGAAGGAAGGGTATAAATAAAGGACACGTCTTAGGTCTCTGACTTACATGGTTGGATGGTTAGCGGTGCCAGTCATTGAGATAGAGCACCTCGGAGCAGGATGGCCATAGGATTAGATTAGGTACAATTACTATGAAGCAGTTTTAAGACATCTGAATTGAGGTGTTAGGCCATTGAATGTCTGAGTACAACCTTTAGAAGAGTGATTTGGGTTGGAGTTGGAGCTTGGTGAATCAAGCTTCGGGTATGAATGAGGATGCCTAAACACAGAGAGTATGGTAAAGAGAGGCCAGACACCAGGAATTCTGAACAGTGACGAATTAATCTGATAAACTAATGTTTGAGTAAATCCTTTGAGAGGAGAGACTGTCCTTCTGTCTCCCAGGTAACATATTTCTTTTCTCTGGAGAATTCTCTTTTCTCTAGAGAAATGCTTTAACCCCAAGCAGTGATGTTGATGGAAGTCATTTAAGTAGCAGGGTTTGGGGAAGGTGTATTTGAGCAGGCAGGGCCTGATGGTGACTCAGAAGCCACTATGGGCTGGAAGCTGCCTTCTGCATTCTACAACTATAAGATCTATTCTGTCCCTTCACATATAATGTGGCCTAGATAGAGAGTAAGCAGAGAGACACTTAAGACATTTAAATTCATAAATTTGAGACGAGCTAAGCAAAGCATAGCTCTCTTTGTTCTCATTTTATTTATTTTTTGGAGAAAGATGCAAGCAAGAGAAAAATAAGCAGATATTGAAGAATGTTTTTGGCAAAGAAACTTTCAGAGGGCCTCCTGGCATCAATGTAGACTGAGCACTATCTCCTATACCTTCTCCATCTTCTGCATCCCCAACTGTGAGCCCTGAGGATACTCATGACACTGCCATTTATTGAGGGTCTTGTGTGTCAGGCCTGTGTAACCTTTATGGAACATGTATGATACAGATGTTATTACCCCCATGTCACAAATACAAAAGGAAGGCTCAGAGAGGTTAAGTAGTTTGGGTAAAATCACTTAGCTAGTAAGTGACAGTCTGGGGATTTGAATGTCTGTCTCCCAAACAGTACCATCTCCTATTCACTATATTACCTCTCTTTAGTGCTCAGAATGAAGAAGGCCCTAAAATCTAAGAGACTGAATCCTAAAACAAAGGTTCCATTCTGTCATCTAAAGTCCTCTTTGGGATGTAGAAAAACGGACTCATGTTTTGAAAACTTTATGGGACAGAAAGGGTTGTTAGGCACTGGCCTTTCTTTAACTAGAAAATTCAATTATCTAGAACACTCCATTCCCCATGTGCTCCCACTAATTGCTGTTTTACGGTGACACAGAGAAAAAGCGGGGATTGCTCTGGGAAAAGGATGAGCAATGCAAAGTCTGTGGATTCCAGGGTTTTGAGGATAAATTATCTAGTTAAGATTAAGGCTCTCTGTGCTTGAAGTTGTTATCGACTTTGATGCCCCACATGAGTTCTTTATATCAGAGTAATGGTGTTGGGAATGATCACTGTGCCTCCTGTGATGTGGAAGAATTTCTTGGTCATATTGGGCCAGTCAATTTTCTCATTTATTTTGTTGATACCCTTTTGAGTCTTAAGTTAGATGGTTATTTGTCTTACATTACATTTAGACTGGAGAAGTCTTTGTGTAATTATGACCTCATTGTCTGGATAGCCTTCTACTTAAAAAGGAAAAAAAGAGGTTAAAAAAAGCCCAAACACTTCAGAGCCAACTCTTCAACTACACATGTGTTTTGTACTTTAAAAAATTATTTTCAAATAGGGCTTATCATGGGAAAAACAGCAGGAATGAATAATCTGCAAGGACATGCCCAGCTGAGAAGCCTGGGGTCTTGGGTGTCACCAAATCTGGAGATGCTCTAAGATGTAAGCTGTCTAGCAGAGGGAAAAAAAGATTCCTGTTGTTCTGCCAGGTCATATCTTCAGGCTTGAGGAGGAAAGAGTCTAAATAATAAGACCACCTATAGCAACAATAGCCAATATTCTTTGCCCACGTGCTGTGCAGCAGGCTCTAGACTAAGTGCATTTACATTTGCCCTTTTCCTTTCATCTTCACAATAACCCTCTTGGATGTTGTACTATGTTGGACACTACAAATCTTCTGGGCCCCACATTTTGCTTCAGCTGCTATTGCTGCGACTTGTTCTGAGCAGGCTTCAATCAGCTTTGTGTAGGTGCAGCCAGAGGGAGTCGCTCCTTGGACTAAGCTTTCTACCTCTCCCTTCCTGCCCTGGGGCTTCTCTGATATCTGGGCTTGGGGTAGGAGCACTACCTAGAAGGGTGGGAGTTAATGCTCATGGAGCTGCTCTCGGACAATGGGGAAGAGAGTCAATGAATAAATGCTTTCCTCTTTCATTCCCCAAGCAGACTTTTCGGAGATCTATTTCATAAGCACTAGTCACTGTAAGGCTGGCAACCTCGGTAACATCCTTCCCTTGTTCCCTTCCCTGTCTCTCAGACCTGCTCCTTGGGCTCACTTCCAAAAAGAATTATCTGCAGACTTTATCTCAGGCTCTGTGTGGAGCTGTGGGACAGTGGTGGGGATGGCAGGCTAGGAAGGGATGATGGTGGCCTTCCAGAACCAAGGGGGCCTCTTTTGCTGCTGCTATTGCAGTCCCCATTGGTGACTCCCTACTGTCCACTTCCCTACAGGGAGGACTCACAGTGGCTTTCTCACTCACAGTGGCTTTCCATCAGTGCTGTCCTTTGCCAAAACATTGCAGCAGCTGGTGTCATCAGGGGCCCGCAGAGCTGTGGGATTTGACCCCTTAGTCAGAGACTTATTTTAAATACCCTCTTTCAACTCTCCTGTACCAGTACCAGTCCAGATGTCTGACATCGCAGCTGTCTGTATTGGGGCCTCAAATGGAAACCCCTGAATGATTATCATAAAATCATGTTCTGTTCCCCTTTGCCCTGTACCTTATTCACTGGGAACTATAGGAGTTTTGAACAGACTCATAGATGGGGAGATTCTGAGAGGATGAACATGCAGGACCTGTGGTTTTAGCTACATGCTCCTCAAAGTGAGTCTCAGGCTTTATCTGCTCTCGGTTGCTTTATCATCACTATGTCATAGATAAGGAAACTGAGGCTTGGAGAAGCTATGTAAGTAATTTGCTGAGTGTCAGATAGGTACTAAATGATGGAACTAGCAACCCTGGTCCTGGTAATAATCACTATGGAACACAGCCTTCTAAATGGCCCTCTCTTGGGGTGGGGGTATTTTGTGAGCCCCACTTCCAGGAATGCAAGCTAAAGACATCACAGCTAAGACATCTCAGGAGGGAATCTGGCCCTGGAGACTAGGGATCCCTACTGTGAGAACTTTAAGAAGCTCCGTATCCTCTCTGCTGGTTATGATTCTTGCCCCTTATCTGTTGCAGTGTAGAAATTAAGAGTGAAATCCTTGACATGAAAAGGGCTTGTACACTTGTCTTCGGGAGCAGGATGAAGAAGGTGTTTCCTTGTGTATGGACAGGATTGTACGAGAAGATGGAGAGGAGAGTGGTTGTGGTGGCCATGAGGCAGAGGGCAGGAAGGTGGGGAGGATGTGGGCCCATCATGGTGCGGCTCTGGGCTTAAGCAGGAGCCCAGGCCATGGCAGGACAGTACGGTATGGACCCGGCTGGCTTCATGGGCTCCAACAGTTGCACAGGGCCCCCTGCTTAGCAGGACCCTGTGTTTGTTTTTATGCTTTGCTGCCACGATCTTGAAATTCTCAATAATTTTTGAACAAGGGAACCTGTGCTTTTAATTTGTAGCAGGCCCTGCAAATTATGTAGAGGGATTTCATAACATCTTTTTTTACCCTGCAGTGCCCGTTGATGGCCCCCTACTGGTGGCATTTCAGAAGGATGGAAAAGGACTGCTTCACTAGTGGTGGGAAGCAAAAGCAGTTCAGGATGAGAATGCGATTTCCCCAAGAAGAGAGTGTGGTAGTTTTCGTTTCTGCTACATATATATATATATATATATATATATATATATATATATATATATATATTTTTTTTTTTTTTTTTCTAGAGACAGGGACTTGCTCTGTTGCCTAGGGTGGAGAGCAGTGGCACAATCATAGCTCAGTGTAGCCTCAAACTTTTGGGATCAAGCGATCCTCCTACCTTAGCCACTCAAAGTGCTGGGATTACAGAAGTGAGCCACTGCACTTGGCCAATTTTGGCTAGATTTTAAAGGTCCAAATGTAGTGGTATGTCTTGGGAATAGGTTTTAATGGAGGTGGAGAGATTGCTAAACAATACCTGGAGCTTTAGGTGGGAATAGTGGGTTTGCTGGGCTGAGGGGCAAGGAGCACTAACCCAGGGAAACCATCTTGGGGAAGGACTGATGTGGAAGCTGCACCTATTGAAGACTTACAGGAATTTCATAGCTTTTCCTCCTGCCTCAGCCTCCTAGTAGCTGGGACTACAGGTGCCCGCCACCACTCCCCACTATTTTTTTTTTTTTTTTTTTTTTTGGTATTAGTAGAGATGGGATTTCTCCACATTGCCCAGGCTGGTGTCAAACTCCTGGCCTCAAGGGATCCACCTACCTTAGCCTCCCAAAGTACTGGGATTACAAGCATGAGCCACTGCACAAATCGGCCTGTTTCCCAAGCTTCTTTATTCTGAGCCTTAGCCATCTCTTGTGTAATGGAGATAATAGAAAGCTCGAAGTGTTAAAACAAGGATTACATGACCCAACACATAGGAAACACCAAGGGCATGCTGAGCACTGGCCAGGCCCTTGGCTGATGTCCATTTCCTTTCTGTCTAACAACACCAAGGGTGCTTTGAGCTCCAGGTAGATAGAAAGCTGCATGTATTTATATGGGTAATTTGGGTCAATGTCTACTATTTAGAAGCAGGTGGGGCTTGAGTATGAATTAGCAGGTCTGGCACTTTATGTGATGATGACGGCACATCTAACAATTCTTTTGTCATCTTCATGGCACCGCTTCCAACTACAACTTTGTTCCAGCTGAGCAAGAGATGTTCTAGGTGGGAACAGTTACTGGAGAGGCTCCATAAAATCCACGTGGAAGCTAGAGTGTGACTGTCAACAGATTCAACTACTTTAATTTAACCTACATGAATATTGCCTCCGGGGGGATCCTGTTTTGGGGACCAATCTATGTTATGCTGGATATTGTATTGGGGCCCTTCGGAGGTTTGTGTGTGTGTGTGCACATGTGCATGCACACTTGTTCACACATGGGTCAATTTTGTTCTTTTATTATTATGTAGTCTCATAATCTGTTATTTGGATGTAGTCAAAGAAAAAATGAATGTAATAGACTTCCTGTTCTTTCAAAAGCAAATATTTTTTAGAAGCATGCTCTTCATTTTGTTCACTATTTATAATTTTCTCTGATAGTAATAATTTAATGTAATACATGTAGATTAAGAAAGAAAATCCTCAAATGAATCGGCCTTAGTGTGTGGATGAAGGGGATGTCTTTTTGACTAATAGTTTCTTCCTGTTTAAGTGTTAAACTTTGTCTAATTTCTCAGCTAACACTGGACTAGGATTTATAGGTTATGTGAATTTCAAGTAAAAACCAAGCCCACACAAAGCAAATCAAATTGTTCCATTTCTAAGTTCTTATTTTTACTTTAAAAATTATGCAAGTAACTGTATTTATTGTTAGAATAGGAGAAGGTGTAACTTAGTAAAAAAGAAAAAATAGGAGAGAAAAATCTTAATTTCTTTCCTTTCCTTTACTTTACTCTTCATATTTTGATACATAGATATTTCCCGCCAAATGTGATTACACTATACATTCTGTTTTGGTATCTTCTTTTTAACACTTACCAATATATTATTGGTATTATTTCTTGTCAACTAGTGTACAAGTTTTCTCATATTACAATTATTATACTTATCTTAGCCCAATTCCCTATAGTTGTTTATACTTTGAATAGCTATGGTTTATAGCACCAGTTGAAAGAGAAACTGGTTCAGCAGAAAACGTCACCTATCTCTATGGTTGTTTATACTTTATTTTTTTGAGACAGGGTCTTGTCCTGTTGCCCAGGCTGGGGTGCTCTAGTGTGATCTTGGCTCACTGCAGCCTGGACCTCCTAGGCTCAAGTGATCCTCCCATCTCAGCCTCCCAAGTAGCTGGTACTTTAGGCACGCACCAACACACCTGGCTAATTTTTGTAGACACAGGGTCTTGCTGTGTTGCCAAGGCTGGTCTTGAACTCCTGAGCTGATCAGCCTGCTGCAGCCATCCAAAATGTTGGGACTACAGACATGAGCCATCATGCTCAGCCCTGTTTATAATTTTAATAGCTATAGTTTATAGCACCAGCTGAAAGAGAAACTGGCTGAGCAGATAACTGTCACCTCTCTCTCTCTCTCTTTTTTCCCCAGAGAACCTTGTCTTGGGCTATTGGTAGCCTGTAGATAAATTACCCTTGGATCAAGTGACCATCCCTGTACAATAAGAGTTGGCTGAGGAAGAGGATAGACTGTGAGCAGGAAAGATCCCCTAGAAAGGCATGTAGATATAAAAGGATCTTAAACTAAATATATGTGTATCATATATAGGATGGATTTTTTTTCCCATTTGTCTTTAACTTTTTAATTGTGTTTAACTCTACCCTCTTTCTCTTCGTTTTTTCAGCCCCAGTAACACAGGTGTTAACTTTATTGACAGTATCACAGGTCCCTGAGGATCTCTTTGGTCATTCTTTTTCAGTTTATTTAATTTCTGTGTTTCAGATTTGGTTATTTCTATATTTCTGTTTTCAAGTTCACTGATTCTTTCTTCTGTCATCTCCATGCTGCTGTTGAATTCATCCACAAAGTTTTTTATTTTGGTTACTGTACACTTCAGTTCTAAAGATTCCACTTGGTCTTTATATCTTTTTTGTTGTTGTTGAGACTTTCTAATTTTTGCATTTGTTTCAAGTATAGTTGTAATTGCTTATTGAAGCATTTTTATGATGATTGTTTTAAAATCTCTGATAGTTGGGTCATCTTGGTATTGGCATCTGTATTGGTTTCCTAGGGCTATTTCCTAGGGCAAAAAATTACAACACATTTGGCAGCTTAAAACAACAGAAATGTGTTCTCTCACAATTCTGGAGCCCAGAATTCTAAAATCAAGTTGTTGGCAGGGCTGTGCTCCCTCCAAAGGCTCTAGGAGAGAATCTTCCCTTGCCTCTTGCAATTTCTAGTGACTCCAGGCTTGTGGCTGCATAACTCCAGTCTCTGCCTCTGTCTTCACATGATCTTCTCCTCTGTGTTCATGTGCTCTCTCCTGTCTCTTATGAGGAATGAGGATGCTTGCCATTGGATTTTTGGCCCATCTGGGTAATCCTGGATGATCTAATCTCAAGATTCTTAATTATATCTGCAATTATATCTATTGTTCAAATAAAGTGACACTCAAAGGGTCCATGAACTTACCTCTTTTTAGGAGCCACCATTCAACTTACACCAGCATCTGTTGATTACCTTTTGTCTTTCAAGTAGAGATCTTCCTGGTTCTTGGTATGATAAATGCTTTTCAATGGAAACCTGGATACTTTGGATATTATGTTGTGAGGCTCTGGATCCTATTTAAAATTTCTGTTATAGAAGGTTTTTATTTTGACACAGCTTTGGCAGGGGAAGAGGGAGCACTGTCTCATTATTGCCATGTGTGGTTCTAGCCCAGGTTCCCCTCTGGCTTTCCTTGCAACAGAGGATCCTTGTTACTGCTGGGTGGGGTGGGAGTTCAGGGTCCCCACAAGGCCTCTGCTGGTTCCACTCTGGCTTGGAAGGGCAGAGGTTCCCTGTCATTGCCCCTACATGGCTTCCAATGACACTGTGGAGGGACAACTCTTTACAGCTGGGTTTGCTCTCCATTAGGCCACCTCTGACACAACCACAGCAAGGAGGGGAAGGGAAACCTTATTTCCATCAGGTCAAAGTGGAAGTCCAGGCTCTCCACTTAGCCTTGGCTAGCAGGGGTAAGGCCACAGTTTTTCTGTGGTGTTTGAATACAATAGAGTGGTTATTGCCTGTATTAGTCCATTTTCACACTACTATAAAGAACTACCTGAGACTGGGTATATTAGTCAAAGTTCTCTAGAGGGACAGAACTAATGGAATATATATATAAAGGAAAATTTATTAAGTGTTAACTCACATGATCACAACATCCCACAATAGACCATCTGGAGGCTAAGGAGGAAGGAGAGCCAGTCTGAATCTCAAAACTGAAGAACTTGGAGTCCAATGTTTGAGGGCAGGAAGTGTTCCAGCACAGGAGAAAGATGTAGGCTGGGAGGCTAGGCCAATCTTTTTTCACATTTTTCTGCCTACTTATATTCTAGTCACGCTGGCAGCTGATTAGATTGTGCCCACTCAGATTAAGGATGGGTCTGCCTTTCCCAGCCCACTGACACAAATGTTATTCTCCTTTGGCAACACCTTCACAGACACACCCAGGATCAATACTTTGTATTCCTCAATCCAATCAAGTTGACACTCAGTATTAACCATCACATTGGGTAATTTATTTAAAAAAAAAAGTTTAATTGACTCACAGTTCTGAATTGCTGGGAGGCCTCAGGAAACTTACAATCATGGCAGAAGGTGAAGGGGAAGCAAGGCTTGTCTTACATTGTGGTAGGAGAGAGACAGAGTGAAGGGGGAAGTCCCACTTCGAAAACATCAGCTCTCGTGAGAATTCACTATCACGAGAACAGCATAAGGGAAACTGCCCCCATGATCCAATAATCTCCCACCTGGTCCCTCCCTCAATATGTAGGGATTACAATTCAAGATGAGATTTGGGTGGGGACACAGAGCCCAATCATATCATTGCCTAAAAGTTTTTGTCCTGCTCGGCTGCCCATTCCACATTCTTTGGGCTAGAGAGAGCAGGCTTTTCTTGGGCTTTTCTGTCTGCACCTGATGGCATTTCTGGGTTGCTGGCTTCTCCACCATCCAGGCTGGGGTTCATGAGACAAAAAGAAAATCAAGGAGCTCACCTCAGGTCCCAAAGTCCTTAGCTCCCCTGTCTTCTTCTTTTTTTTTTCTTTTTTGAGGAGGAGTCTCACTCTGTTGACCAGCCTGGAGTGCAGTGGTGTGATCTCGGTTCACGGCAACCTCTGCCTCCCAGGTTCAAGTGATTCTCCTGTCTCAGCCTCCTGAGTAGCTGGGATTACAGGTACCTGCCACCATGCCTGGTTAATTTTTGTATTTTTAGTAGAGATGGGGTTTTACCATGTTGGCCAGTCTGGTCTCAAACTTCTGACCTCAACTGATCCACACTCCTGGGCCTCCCAAAGTGCTGGGATTACAGATGTGAGCTTCCATGCATGGCCCAGCCTCCTGCCTTCTTCTCTCCACCCTTCACGGTTTCCTCATTTATATATATATTCCAGAGTTTTTAGCTATACTAAATGGAAGCAAAGGGGAAATTGGTGTTTACATGATATAAAGAGTATTTACTTTTTTTGGAGTCAAATCTTTTTTTTTTTTTTTTTTTGCTTTCAGTGTCATGCTTCCCCTCCTAAGAACCACATAAATATTTATCTATTTTTAATGCTTTTGTAGTTTCATCTTTTATATTTGTCTTTAAACAAGTGTTTATCACAGTCTGGCTTATAGACTGTAGTTTCTTGGTCCACCTAAGAACTACTGAATCAGAATCTCTGGAAGTCTCTCCTTTTACAAACTCTCCAGGTCATTAAATATCAACCAACATTTGAGATCCACTTCTTCATCCATTCAAAAAAATTTTTTGGTGTAAGTTGTAAGGCAGTCCTCTCACCTATTTTTTTTTTCCCTAAGTGGTTAGTCAATTGCCTTAAAACCATTTATTAAATTATTCTATTTCCTTCACTGACTTAAAATGCTACCATGATAAAATATTAAGTTTATATATATAAATATAAATATTTGGGTCTGTTTCCAGATGTTCCATTTTGCATCATTGATCTGTCTGACCATTCTGGCGCCGGTAACTTACTCTCTTTAATTGCTGTAACTCTAGTCTGTGTAGATTTCTGAATGTTGCCCTGCACCAGCCTCTAAAAGCCTCATAAGAAACCATTTGCCAGGAGAGAAGTAGATGACTCATATGTGAAGATGCTTTGTAAATTGCAAAGTGCTCTGGCCTTTCAGCCTACCCTTGACACTAGCACTTCCTAAAACACTGATCTCATCCCTTCCCTTCCTGACTCTAAAGCCTTACTCAGAAGATGAAGCTCATTATCCTGGCATTCAAGGTCTTTCCTTCACCACCTGGTCCCCATATCCCCCCTTTTCAAAATGACCGTCCACTTGTCTTCAATACAATCCTCTTTAATCAGGTTTGCCTGTGATCTGTTTTTCAAGACTTGCCTGACACATTTCTTGCATTTGATCTTATTGTTTTCTCTACCATGAAGTACATTCTTTAAAATTACTTACCGTCCTCCAAGGCCAATCTCCTTCCAGAAAGCTTTTTATCTGAATTTTCCAGCTTTCCTCGTAGCATCTACTTTACACTTAGCATACATTGAGTTATGACAGCTCTCCTCTGATGCAATTACTTTTGTTATTTGTGTTTTCTGGAGTGTGTATATCATTTCACTCAACAGTAGTGTAATATTCTTACCCACAGAGGCTTTGCCTTCTCCTTCTTTGTGTGTACCTGCATTTCCCCTAGTAAAGTGTGACACACACACAGCAGACATTCACTCAATGTATGTTTACTGGCTAAATAAGGGAAGGGTAATATTAGATCTCAATGAAAGTCTGTGATTGTTTTGTATTGCTCAAACCCAGACAGAGGATTGGTCATCTTGCTTCATCTATTTCCAGGTATGTGTTCAGTTCAGAGAAAAATCATAGGTAAATGTTGTGTTCTGAGATAATCACTGCTTTATACTAATCAGCTAGACAATGATCTCATGGGATACAATGGTCCTGTGCAGAGATGTAGAAACCCAGGAATTTCTTCTTCACATCCTTGCAAAAATCGCCCTGCAGCTCAGAATGCTCTCTATAAGACAGGATAGAGATTGTTTTAGGATGCTATTGTCTTCCCTGCCCACAGTCCCCTCAGAGGGAATTTACTCACAGAAAGCCCTTGTTGTCTCAGCTGCTGTTCTTTTTATCACTTGATTCAGTTTCTCCCTGGCCACAGCTGATTGGACTTAACCATCCCAGCTGATTGGACTTACTGTACCAGCACAGAGATGAGCTGAGCCAATCAGGGTCTTGCTGGGGTGAATAGAAATGAAGAAACACAAAAGAAAGCTGCCAATTGGATATGGGTATTGTAGCTGAAAGGTCTTGCGAGCTGAGTCAGGCTCAGGGAGGCTGTGATGGCAATGAGAAGTCAACACACTGAGGATGGAGAGAAAGAAGATGAGTCTGGGAGAGAAAGAGAATGATTCTTCCGGCCGAGGGAAAGCAAGAATATCTGTTCCTGCAACTGCACTGATTCTGGAAACACTCTCTATTCGAACTCTCTTGAGGTAACTTCTTGTTCCTTAATTCTGGGTCTCCTCTACTCCTGTTCTTGACTCCTCATGAGATCATTTGAGCTTAGTAATAAACCCCACTTATCTTTACCAGGCTTGAGGGAATGGGTGTGTGTGGGGGTCTCTGCTCCTTTCAACAAAATTATCCTCTATAAAATAGGTGGCACTGGGGGAATGGTTATCAGCTGGGGTTTGTTTGTTTGTTTGTTTGTTTTTGGTGTGGGGGTTCCTGAAGAATGTATATTTAATTGTAGTATTAGTCACCTGAGTTAGAATAGCTGGATGATGAGTGTTTTAAAAAAATACTGCTTTTGGCTGGGAGAGGTGGGTCATGTCTGTAATCCCAGCACTTTGGGAGGCCCAGGCGGGCGGATCACGAGGTCAGGAGATCGAGACCATCCTGGCTAACAAAGTGAAACCCCATCTCTACTAAAAATACAAAAAATTAGCTGGGCGTGGTGGTGGGCGCCTGTAGTCCTCGCTACTCCGGAGGCTGAGGCAAGAGAATGGCGTGAACCTGGGAGGCGGAGCTTGCAGTGAGCCGAGTTCAGCGCCACTGCACTCCAGCCTGGGCGACAGAGCGAGAATCCATCTCAAAAAAAACCAAAAACCAAAACAAAACAAAAAAACAAAAAACATTGCTTTCAATACACTTTTAAGCTTTTAATACTTTTTTCATGAAAAATTTCAAATGTTGAGACCAGTAGAAAGAATAGTAGAGTAGGTATCCATCAATCTACCACCTAGATTTAACACTTATTAACATTTTTCCATATTTGCTCTATCTCCGTATTTCTTTTCTGTTGTTGGATTATTTTAAAGTAAACTACAGATATTGTAACATATTTCCCCTAAGTACTTCAGTATGCATCTCCAAAAGAGGTGTGTTCCTACATGACCACAATACCGTTGTCACATAAAACACAATTGGCACTATTTTCTTAATGTCACTAATAACCTAACTATTAAGAAAATAGTGCCAATTGTGTTTTATGTGATAAGCATAAAAAGAAGAAAAATTGGGACTCATTTAAATAGTCCCAATTTTCCTCAAAATGTCTTTTATAGATGCTTCTTTTCACACCATGATATAAAGATGGTACGGCATTGAATTGTTAAATTTTGTCCTTCAAGTCTCTCCTAATCTAGAAGTGTCTTCCTCTTTTTTATTTTAAAGGAAGAAATTAGGCCAGATATTTGGCAGACTGTCCTACATCCTAGATCTGTCTGATAGTTTCCTCACAGTCCTGTTTATCTTGTTTCTCTCTTCCCAGTAATTCCTATACAATGTAAGTTACATTTCAAGCCAACTCTCTTCCTCAGCCAACTCTTGTAGTACAGGGATGGTCACTTGATCCAAGGGTAATTTATCCACTACATTTTTGGTGATAATAGCTCAGAGGTGGTTATGCTGTGTATTTCATATTGCATCACAGCAGGAGGCACTTAATGTCTGGCTGACTGTCCCACTATTTGTGATACTGTGTTGGTTACTCTGTTCAAGGTGATGACTGCCAGATCCCTCTATTGTAAAGGAAGGCATCTCCTTTTGTGATAAGAAAATAAGCTATGGGTGATACTATTGAGTTTTCCATTAACCTTTCACCTAATGATTTTAGTATCTACTATTGATTCTTTCTGGAATGGATGAATTTTGTCACTAACTAATATTTTCTGACAATAGGATATGCTACAGGGAGACTGAGAAGCGGAGGCATGAAGTCTTCTTTGTTGGAGATTGTTCTGCATGTTACTATTATTATGGATATATGTATTGTTATTTATTGCAGCCTAACAAACTGTCCCAAAATATAGTGACATCAAACAACAACAATACATTTATGATCTCTCCTGGTCTCTGTGGGTCAGGAATTTGGAAGGATATGGCTGGGTGCTTCTAGCTTAGGGTCTCCAACGTGGTGGTCGTCAGATGGGGCTGGAGCTAGAAAAGCCGGAACCTAGATTATCTGGGGACTGGCAGGGAGTTTTTATCTTTGTGTTTTCTCAGGCCCACCCTGTGTCATTTCTCTGCATGGGGTGGTTTGGGTTTCCTTGCAGCATGGTGTCCTCAGGGTGGTAGGACTTTACATGGTGGCTGGTAAGGACTGAATATTTGTGTCCTTCCAAAATTCACATGTTAAAATCCTAACTCCCAAGGTGATGCTATTAAAAGGTGGGCTCTTTAGGAGGTGATAAGTCATGAGGGTGGAGCCCTCTTGAGTGGGAAAAGTGCCTTTAGAAGAAGCCCCAGAGAGAGCTCACATGTCCCTTCTACCATGTGAGGATACAATGGGAGGATGTCGTCTATGAACCAGACACCAAATCTGCTGGTGCCTTCATCTTGGACCCCCCAGCCTCTAGAGCTGTGAGAAATAAGTTTCTGTTGTTTCTAAGCCGTGCTGTTTATGGTATTTTTTTATAGCAGCCTGAGCAGACTAAGACAGGGGCTCAGGGTTCCAGCGTGTTTCCAGTGAGCTGGGTGGAAATGGCTTTGTCCTTTGCAGTTGGCCCTTGGAAGCCATGTAGCATCACTATACAGTACTCTATTGGTTGACCAGTCATGACAGTTGGCACAGATTCAAGGGGAAGGGACACACATCCCACTCTTGACAGTGAAAGTGTCAAAACATCAGCAGACATGTTTAAAAACACTATATTATTTTTATGAAGTAAGCATATACATCTGTATTTACTAATATTTGCCTTTAAAAAGGATCTGTATAATTAATAATTGAGAAAAACAGAGCAATTAAAAATAAGACAAATAATAAATAATAAATGGATCAAAGAAACAGATATACCTGCCATCTGGACAGATTATAGTTCCAATGTAACGGATGAAGGACTTAGGTGTTTGTAGCTCTAGTTGCTGGGTAAAAGGTTGTTTACAAATTTACCTGAAGAGTTATTTTTTTCCTCTTGACACTGAATTTTAGAAGGACTTTATTAAATGTATTCTTTCATCAGGGCCATTGAGAAAGAGAACCGTCAATGCCTGGCTTTGGTTGTTCAGAAGACAGAGAAATACTCTTTAGGTGGACACTTGTGAAACAATTTCTCTGGGAAAACAGAAACTCGAATACCAATATTAGCTTTTGATTAGTTTCTGCAGGGGAACTAAGATAAGCTGTGAGTATGTTGCCTTCTGAAGATGTAGCCCCTGCTCTGGTAGGGTCTCGCTCAGGGAACCTTGGCAAAAACTTGTCAACTCCGGCCACACATTATAATCACAGGATGGAAGCAACTCTTACAAACCCACATGCCAAAGTTCCTTTATCAATTATGCAATTGTATTCTTTAGACCAATTGAATACAATCTCTGGGGGTAGGATATCGGCATTAGTATTTTTTTTTTAAAACTCCACAAGTGATTCCAGTGTGTGATCAGGATCGAGAACCATTGCTTTAGAGCAGGGCTTGGTAAACTGTTGTGAAAAGGGCCGTGTAGTAAATATTTCCAGATTTGTGGTCATACTGCTTCCATCCCAGTGCTTCAGCTTTGCCTTTCAGCAGGACAGCAGCCATAGACAATGGGCATGATGAATGGGCATGGCTGTGTTCCAATAAAACTTTATTACTGACACCTTATTTGGGGACCAGTTACATTTCAGCTCTCTTTAATAGCATCATCCTTGTATGTAGAGCCTCAGATGTGCAGACATGAAAGAAGGGACTACTTTTATAACTATTGTGACTGTCATGGGCATTTTGAGTGGCAATTTAAATTCTTCTCTCTTTTTCCCAGAGATGAAAGACTTTATTACTCACAGCAAAAGCAGTAGCCAGAGTATCAGAATTTGTGCTTTTCCCCCTGAACCCCAGTTCCCACAAGGGTAAGAATTAGGTCCTACATAGATACCTACACATGCAGTGGGTCATGTCACAAAAAACACTGAGGGTGGAGAACCAGCCATTCTATAGCAGGCAGTGGCTTACTTGCTCTTTTCCCTCAGCTCTGTTTCTTTTTTTTGAGACACGGTCTCACTCTGTCACCCTGACTGGAGTGCAGTGGCGCGATCTCGGCTCACTGCAACCTCTGCCTCCTGGGTTCAAGCGATTCTCGTGCCTCAGCCTCCTGAGTGGCTGGGATTACAGGTGGCCACACCACTGCACCCAGCTAATTTTTTTTTGTATTTTTTGGTAGAGACGGAGTTTCACCCTGTTGGCCAGGCTGGTTTCGAACTCCTGACCTCAAGTGATCTGCCTACTTTGGCCTCCCCAAGTGTTGGGATTACAGGCATGAGCCACAGCGCCCAGCCTTTCCCTCAGCTCTCAAGGTGCACATTGCAAATGCACCCCTGCAAAATGGCCCCAATAAAGAACCTTGCATTTCTGGCACATCCAGCAAGAATGTGCAGGAATGCAAAAAGCCCATGGAGAACCATCTCCCAACATCAGTACATGTCCCTGAAATGAAAATTAACCTGTCTCAGAAAGATATAGACAAGAAAATGTGCTATTACTAATGTTTTAAACTATATAAACTAACAACTACCTTTTGCCAAAACTTAGACTTGAGTATCTTTTGAAAAATCAGGTAATAGTGATATTTCCTTTTCAAGCACTATCCTGGTTCCTTATATTAAAACTAGACTCCATATTAAGATGACCAGAGTTTGAACTCTGGAGGCATGGCCCATGAATACAAATATCTTTTCTGTCCCCTACCATTTCTTTTCTTTTTCTTTTCTTCATTGTTTGTTTTCTTGTCCCCTACCATTTCTTATTGCTTTCTAACAAAATTAAAATTTCTAAATTATTATATATTGTCTTTTATTTTAAAAAGGAAGGGGGTTAATTCACAAGCTTATGTATTTCTTTGCACAGCATCCCCCCACCCCAGCTCTCCTCCCACCACAAATCTTCTGTCCTTAGGACATAGATCTTTGGAACTAGGAATGACATTAGAGATTGTTTCCTTTCTGGTCCTCCAGAAGGGCTGTGACTTGCCCAACATGGCTAGGGCAGGAACCAGGAGGGCAGGACCAGAATTCTGGCCTCGAGTCCCCTGTCTAGAGATCAGCTAACTCTTGCCCTCTGCCTCCCTCCTCTCTGCATTCACACCTGATTCCTGCTTTACAACTTCCTCAAACACTAAGGTGTCCACTGACCCGGTCCTCTGTCTCTTTCTGGATCCCAGACCTTGAAATGACCTTGATTTGTTTTCTAGTCATTGTTAATTATTTGAGGATGGAGTAATGCATTGTCCTGCATTCTCCATCAACTTACAGCTGATGGTGAGAAGTGAGAGGTAACACAGTTATTGGAGGGCAGGATTGGAGGGCCTCCAACTTACTGTGGTTTAACTTATGAATTTTAGACTTTATGACAGTGCTAAAGTGATATGTATTTAGTAGACACTGTACTTTGAATTTTGACCTTTTCCTGGGCCAGTGATTTGCAGAATGATGCTCTCTCATGATGCTAGGCAACAGCAGTGAGCCGCAGCTCCCATTCAGCTGCACGATCAGCAGGGTAAACAACTAATACTGCACTCTACAGTATACTGCATTCAATAAATTACATGAGACATTCAACTTTATGAAACAGGCTTTGTGTTAGGTGATTTTGCCCAACTGTAGGCAAATATAAATGTTCAGAGCATCTTTAAGATAGGCTAGGCTAACCTGTGATGTTCGGTAAGTTAAATATATTAAGTGCATTTCCAACTTGATATTTTCAACTAATGATGGGTTTGCTGGGATGTAAGCCCATTGTAAGTCAAAGAGCATCCATAGTCCCTTCAGATTCAAGTTCAAAAGCGTCCTTTTCTTCTGAAAATACCTTCACTTTTCTGCTTGTTAAGGCTGGACAGTCTTCCCCTACCCCCAACCTTTTCCCAAATCCTTTTCTCTCAGACTTGGAAGACCCTACTCTCTCCTGGCTCTGTTTCTAGGCCTCTCTATTCTTTTAGCTTCTTTTAGAAGACAGTCCACATTGTGTTATTGTCAGTGCTGGCTTAATCCTGGGCCAGTTTCCATCTGTGTAATCTTTTGCGTAATCTCATCTGCTCTCACAATTTTGAATTCCAAAAATACTCACACAGCTTCCTTATCTCTGCCTGGTATTTTTGCAGTTGCCTACTAGCTAAAATAATCCATTTAAAATTCTTGTCACATGTCAAAGAATTTAGGGAAGAATGGCATTTTCAAATTTTGACTGCATTACTAAATCACTTTACACTGGATAAATCAGCTGTCTTTGACCTTATAACTTTTTTCTTTTAGTTATTTTATGTGCATGAATTTCCAGTTGTATGAGGTATAAGAATTATTAAATGAAAAGCTATGGAAATTTTTGAGATCTTGATTTCTTTTGGTTTTAATTACTGACTATATTCATTGTCTAGGTAATAATTTGATTTTGAGATGACTCCTATGAGCAAACACTGTATATATTCCTATATAAAAAAGGTTAATTAAAAAATCAAATATCATTTCTCATCTGTTAAGCCACCCTTAATTGTTAAAATAATTATTTTCTGTCTTTGTCATGCTTTGGCAAAACTGGTAGCAGTGCAAATTGAAATAACGTTTTTAGAAAGCCAGTTGGCAACATTCAAAGGGATGTTTTTACAATAAAAATGGAAGGTGTATCTTACTGTGTTTGAATGTAATTAAAATGTTCAGAGAGAGAAAATGTTCAGAGGATGCAAGGATAGGGAGGTGGGATGTGGGACCTGATAGCACTGGGCTGGTTCAAAGATTATATTTCGATTTTCTATATGCTTGAGGATGGGGCTTTGTGGACTCTAGAAGAAGTCTCAGGGCTTTTTAATTTAACTCTGAGACTTTTGATTGGACCAAAGACTCCCTTTCCCAAAATTCCAACTTTTGCATTCTCCTGCCAAAACTTTCCAGTAGGAAATAATGAGATGGAGTGGGCAAAGCCTAGCAGGGGTGAGGCTCCTCCTGTCCTCTCTGTGCTCAGGGTACTGGGTCAGTGCTCTGGCTTGTAAGCTTTCCTCTGAGAAGCAGGAAATCAAAGGCAGACCATGGTGCCTGCAGGTATGGCCTGGGAGTCATCTTCAAGGTCTCCCACTGCCCAGCTATCCTCAGGGTTTTATACTTTTACATAGAAACACCTGAATCAAGACAAAAATGCATCTGGCAACTTATTGCATTTTTTTCCCCCGCATTTGATCTTTTTCAGCATTAGCCAAGTCAAAAATAGTCTGGAGATTTGAGTGTTGAAACAATTAGCCACCTGTATTTTATGTGGAAAAAAATAAGAATTTCCAGGCTTGGCTCAGCCATTTTGTGTTGATTATACTGAGTACATTGAAGCGAGGTGACTGAATTTTGCACACATTAGAAGCAGCAGCTAAAACTCTGTACAGCTTGTGTTATAATTGGGAAAACAGGGATCTGTTCCAGCATCGTATCATTCCCTGAGTTCTCTAGTAATATCACACTAACTTTCTCAGCAAAGCTAAGCAGATTAGTTGGAGGGGGTAGGAAGAAACTTGGTTGCAATAGAAATTCTTTCTGGTTAGGAAAAATAAAAGGCAGTGATAGGCCACTGAACATTCTGGGAACAGTCATGCCTCTGCCTTTTGTCCGTGACAGAGAAGATAAAGTCACGTGTAGATGACGCTGAAGAGGATTTCTTTGAGTTGCCAGCAAAGCTCTGTTTCAGTTATCTATTGATGTGAAACACAAAATTCCAGCGTAATGGCTTAAAACAACGATGTATGATTGTGACATTCTGTGGGCCCAGGAGTGGGGCGTATCTTGGTGGTTCTTCTGCTTTGCATGATGTTGACTGGGTCACTACTGCAGCTGCACTCAGTTGGGAGCTCAGCTGGGGTGGCATATCCAAAGTGGCCTCTCATTGTCCGGGACTTTTCTCAGACGGCCCTCTGATAGTTCAGTAGTCTAGTCTGGATTTCTTATGGCATCACAGCTGTCTCTGAGAATGTAAAAGTGGAAGCCGCCAGGCCTATTTAGGCCTGGACCTGGGACTGGCACAGCACTGGCACTCATTTAATTGGCCAAAACAAGTCACAAGACCAACTGAGATTGAAGGGGAAGGGAAGTAGCCTCCAACTCTTGGTGGGCTGGGGTGTCTGGGGGGCAGGTTGGGTTGAGGCAACTCGTCTCTTGGAGGGTCCCAAGCACAGATAGGATTGTATTTTCCTTTAGATAACCCAATTTAAATGTATTATGCAAATGTTATTGATCACGAAGTGTTAATATTTATGTTATTTATTTAAATAAATAAAATGCTGGATGTAAAATAATTTTATAAATGGTAAAATACTTCAGTAAATCAAGTTCTGGCCTAATGGAAAGGCATAATTGAAAGGCTTTTAGAAAATGTAAAGCTTGGGGTCCTTATTTCACGTAGGAGAAAACCGAGGCTCCTATAAATATTTAACTTGCTTAAATTAATCATTTTTCAGTTTTAAATCATTAAGTTTTTGTTTGGTGTGTTGACAGAAAAAGGACTAGAAATACCTCTTAACTCCCAGCTCAGTGCTTATCTTTCTCTCTACCTTCTAATCATAACTTAACAGTTGTTCCTGAAGAAAATCTAACCTTTTGGTTTTCTTTGCCATAATCCAGAGTTTCTTGCCTTTGGCACTATTGACATTTTGAGCCTAATGATTCTTGGTTATTGGGGGTTGTCTTGTACATTGTGGGATGTTTGGCAATACCCTTGGCTTCTGTCCACTGCCATAATCCAAGGCACTGACATTTCTTATGCTGCAGTTCCTGAACTGTCTACATAATCATGATTGAGAATTAACTATTTTCCCAATCAAAAACTCAGGCACAGGTCTGATAAAGGACTCCCCCTGCCCCAATTTGTACATTCAGATATAGAAAAATGTTTTAAGTTATAAATTAAATGTATAAAATTAAAATTTTGATTTTATTACATACATTATACAGATCACCTTTAAAAACACAATTCCTTAAAATTCAGTTGTTTTGGCAAAATGACAAAGTATGGTTCATAGGATTTTTCTTGCAAATCGAAACTGATAACTGTTGGCAAATGTCAGCTGTTATCTTTTTACCTCACTTCCAGTTTGGGTAGAACCTAACTGGAGAGGTGATGTTAAATAACAGTGTGTTCATAAGACACAAAGTGAAGAAGAGATTTGGCAAAGTGTCTAGTTGATTTGAAACAAGTAGACCAGAACATATTCAGTTTAAAAACACTTCCTGATGCAAGTATTATCCGGACTGAATTTCTACACTAATCAAATTGTTTCAAGTATTCATTTCACTTGATATTGTGTCAAAACAGCTGAAGTGTCTGATAAATTATTCTTTCCTAGTTGTTTATGACTCCAAGCATACGTATAACAAAACTGAATTTGATCTAACCGTTTCCATTTCTCTTTCCCATGTGAATGATAATGTTGATGGAACTATGGAAGCAACACCAACAATGAAATTAAATAATGTCAAGGTTTCTTGCTTAGGAAAGCTAGGCAGCATTAGAAGGTGCCTGGGGAGGCAAAGCAGAGTGTACCCAAATGCTTCGGTCTTGATTGTTTAATAGTTGTTAAAAGCCAGTCAACTCACATTTATTTCTCCTTCAATTCCATAAATGGACCTGCAAAAATTTGCAAATAAATCTACACAGCTTTGTCATACATAAACATGTGCTTGAATTCATTCCTTCATTTGCATTTTTGAACTTTCCCAAATACAAATACCTACAATAGCCCAATATGCTTGTTCTGCTCATTTGGAAAAGCTATCTGATGGTTTTCCCTTTGGCATTTTGAATAACTGCTAGCTGCAGATGCTAAATAACTCTCAAGTCTGTGTGAGTTAATATTTCTGCCGAGTTAATCAAATAAAATACAGTTGAAATCTCAACCAGAAGATGCTATCTGTTGTCTGACATGTACTCAACTGTGATAATGAAATGCTGCCTGACTTAGCCTTAAATTTTGAAGTTGAGATCCATATTGAATAAATTTTGAAGTCTGGTTTCCTGAACTTTTAAAATTACATATGAATTAAAATTTGTTTTGCCCAATGGTGTGAAGTAAAGACTTGATATGGTTAAGGTGAATTTGGTCACATAATCAAACTTACGTATTCATCTTGATAACTTGCCTTCCCTCTGGTTACCTCCTCTCTCTTTTCTTCCCACCCTACCATGGGACTTGATTTGAGTAGCTGTCCTGATCCTCTTAACTCTGCCCCACATTTAGATTCGGATTACCTTTAATTGCACTCTCAAGGTGCCCAGTTTTCTTTGTGAAAGAATTGTCCTACAGAGTTCCATAGTTACGTAAGAATCAGGCCCATTAATTTCTCTGTTGATTTTAATTTCTCCTGAGTATCAGATCTTTGGCAAAGGTATAAAAATTCACCAGGAGACTTAGAAAGAAGAAGAAACAACATTCCAGATCAGAAGTAATTTATATGAAGACACAAATTATTGTGATCAGTGAGGACATTTGGTTCCCTAAACCAGAATGTTACTAGCCCAGCTACGCAGAATAGTATATATTCAGGCTCCAAAAGAAATTTCATAAGATCTGTTGTACCTTTTGATTAATTTCCTGTTAGACTTTTCTGGAAAAGAGATGAGTCTGGGAGAGGAACTCCCTACATTTTTTTCTCTGAAGCCTGTCTTTAATTCAGGGTTGCCATGTATGATGTTTTGGAGAAATGGATTGCTGAATCCAGTTTGGATGGCTGCCTATAAAGACGGAAATGGCCTCCTGTGTGAAGGCCGCAGTGTTCTGTCCCCACCTTTGAGTCAAGGCTTGTGCTGCTCCCTCACATTTTCCCTGCAAATGACCACTGAAAATTTGACATTGTTTAAGATCAGCAAGCCCAAAATAATGTCTTATCCCAGTGTGTTGCACGGAATAGGTGTTGAGTAAATATCCAATAGTCAATCTGGCATTTACATTTAAATTGCTTTGTGAAAGCCCTTTGGGTTGCTGACTTCACTGCTCTTTTGTTCTTTTCCTAGTTTAAGATTAGGTGGGTATTTTAGGCCAAGTCTCACAGGACATTGCATCTTGGTAGACCCTTTGCTCCCAGAGGGCCCTGTCTTCAGTTTCGCATGTTCAGGGCTGTATTAAGGCACCTGGCCCACCAGATAGCATGGGACCTGGGAAAAGTGAGTGGGAGTATCCTACAGGATATTTCATCGATCTATTAAAGAATTCCTTTGCAATTTTCAACAGGGGTGAAATTGTGCTTGAAGAGGTGAAAATTGATTCTTAGGGGATTGCAGAAATTTGGATATTACAATGGTTTGTGGTTTGTCAGGTAGCTCAATGCTACCTGACAAAATCGTAGTCCTTAATACTTAATTTCTCTCATTAGGGAGAAATTTAATTTCAAATGGAAATTTATTAATTAATTTAAAGTTTAAATAATTTTTTTTTCTTCATAGAGGTACAATAATGAAAAAGAAAAAAAAAAGTCTGAGAAACACGGTTCTGGAGCACACATCTCTTCTGTGGCTTTGGAAACTACCCACGATAAATATTCCTTGATCTCCCTCCCTCAGGTAAAACCAGCACTTTAAACATATTAACATATTCCCCACTGTGGCTCTCCATTTTTTTTTTTTTTTTTTTTTCTGAGATGGAGTCTCACTCTGTCTCCCAGGCTGGAGTGCAGTGGCATGATCTTGGCTCACTGCAGCCTCTGCCTCCTGTGTTCAAACGATTCTCCTGCCTTAGCCTCCCAAGTAGCTGGGGACTATAGGCGTGCACCACCATGCCTGGCTAATTTTTGTATTTTTAGTAGAGACGGGGTTTCACCATGTTGGCCAGGCTGGTCTCAAACTCCTGACTCAAGTGATCTGCCCGCCTCAGCCTTTCAAAGTACTGGGATTACAGGCATGAGTCACCGTGCCCGGCCACCCACTGTGGCTCTTCTTAAGGTGAACTCTTGAGAAAATAACTGGAAGGAACCTTTCACATACACTGGAGACAGACAACCAAATGCTGCATCTGCCCTGAATCTCCTCATACCTCTTTGTCCTAGTTCCCACCACATATTCCCAATCTTCTAACTCTCCCCAAAGGCAGCTTTCTTTAAATGGCCAGTAAGGGCTGGACTTTGGAAAAGGCAAGTCCTACTTTGGACCAACTATAAGTTTCTTATGCTTTTCTTTTTCTCCCTTGGAAATGTTCGTATAATTCCTTCCAGACACAGATTCCTGAGGCAGCTGCTTCTCTCCCTGGTGTGCCCAGCCTGGTGAGACTTACCTGCCCTTGACATTGGAGAAGATATGCAAATAACTCCATGAATCCTTAGGGACCCATCATGGCTTCCCTTCAAGTATTCATTCTACCTGGGCACCCACACCCAATCATAGCTAAGTCTGGACTCACCTAGATGATCTCATCTGAATCCTACTGCAGGAAGATGAGGCTGCTGGATACTATATCCTCTTTATAAACAGCAATAATAATGTTGGTTAAAATAGATCTAGTGACTTACCCAAGATGACATAGCTAATATATGGTAAGGTCAGGACAGCTTCCCCCAACAACACACACACTGGAATGTTCGTTCTCTGAGGACAGGAGCCATGCTGTTGCTCACTGTCATGTTCCCAGGGCCTAGGACAGGCCCTGGCATATAGCAGGAGTCCAGTCAATATTTGTTAAATGAACAGGGTTCTTTGAGCCTGGGGCTGTCAGATCACCAAGACAATGCAGGAAACTGTCCAAAATATGTGGGTCTATTCATCTGGCCCACAGTTGATTTTACATTGGCAGCTACCACCTTCATTTTAAGAAGTGTAAAACAATAGCTGCAGCCACTTCTTCAAGCACAAAGCTTATCCCAAACTTCTGAGAGGCTTGCCATGGAGTCCAAGGACAGCTTGTTTTCTAGGCTGTATTTCATTTCAAATTAAGTGCAATTATTGTTAAAACACAGGGTCTTCTTGTTATTTAAGTCTCTTGTATTAGGAGCCCCAAATTGTATACAGAGGTGAGACCACTCTCATTTCTGCTTTCAATAAAGTTTACACACAACACAAATGCTCTTGCTATGGGCTGAATGTTTGTGTGCCCCCAAAATTCATTTGTTGGAACCTAATTCCCAAGGTGATGCTATTAAGAGGTGGGGTAAGGTGGGGTTATAGGGAGGTGACTGGGTCATGAGGACAGTACCCCAAAGGAAGTCATTCATCCCGTCCCCTATGTGAGGACACAGCAAGAAACCACCATCTACAAAGCAGGGAAACAGTCCTCACCAGACGCCGAATTGCCAGAACCTTGATCTTAGACTTTCAGGCCTCCTGAACTGTGAGCAATAAATTTCTGTTGTTTATAAGCCACCTGGTTTATGGTGTTTTTTGCTACAGCATCCTAAACAGAATAACACAGTGCTAAGTAAAAATATGCATGTACTTCAGAAGATGGAAAATGCCCTACAAAATTAAGTTCACTTCTCTTGCAATCAATCATTTATTGTGAGAAAAGAGGGAGCTACAGTGAATTGTCACAGATTTTGTACACAAACATAAACCAACTTTCTTCTGTATTAGCTTCTGATGAGAAATGTGTTCTGGTTAGCTCAGTAGGAGTGGGATAAATACATTCCCAAATGAAGAAAATCAGCCACTCACCTAGCCAATCATGGGCCAACAGCATTTATTATGCACTAGCACTCTTACGCAATGAGGAAGATAAAGATGGATTGAGAAAAAATCTTCTCATTGATAAGACTGCAATAGATTAGGGTAGGTAAAACGTAACATAATTACATTGCAAGATAGAAAGTAAGAAGTGTAAAAGACTATTAGGTGTTTAAAGGAGGGAAGGATTTTTTCCTTCTTTGGGGGATAGGGTAAGAGATGGCAGGATCAGATAAAGCAGTGTGGAGGCAATATTTGGTTGGGTCTTAAATTAAGGAGTAACTTGGATTACAGATATTAAAAACAAGAAGGAAAGAATAATCCAGGCAGAGAATATGACAAGTGGTATAGAAGCAGAAAAACGAAGGCAAAAGGACAAAGCCCAGTGTGATTGGAATGTGTGGCCCTGATTCTTGGGAACTAACCCTAGAAGGTTCTGGAAGCTGTGGGAGTCAGTAGAGCTACTGTCATTCTGAAGTCTTATTGAAATGGCTTTTCCTGTTCCCTTTAAATTAGGCATGGCCATTTATCTTAATTTGATTTCCCATAAAGGTGGACCCTGAGACAAAGTCTTGGGTGCAGTGTAGCATATGTGGAAGGTGATCTCAGGAAACGAAAGTGAGGAAGTGGTCACGCCTGTAATCCCAGCACTTTGGGAGGCCGAGGTGGGCAGGTCAGGACTTCGAGACCAGCTTGGCCAACGTGGTAAAACTCCATCTCTACTAAAAATACAAAAATTAGCTGGGCATGGTGGTGGTGCTTGCCTGTAATCCCAGCTACTCAGGAGGCTGAGGCAGGAGAAACACTTGAACCCGGGAGGTGGAGGTTGCCGTGAGCCGAGATTGCGCCATTGCACTCCAGTCTGGGTGATAAGAGCAAAACTCTATCACAAAAAAAAAAAAAAAAAAAAAAAAAAAAGTGGGGAAGTGAGACAGGGATGAGGGAAAGCTAGCTATGGGCAACTGGTGCTCAATTCTAATGAGGCCACTCAGAGAAATAAGTGAAGTTTGCCATAGAATTGTGTCATTAAAAAAACAAAAGTGGGATACTGGGGCATTGATCACCAACTACCACCCTCCAGCTGTTGAATGTTGCTGCAGTGGCATTAACATCCTTGTATTTCTGGATTGTGTGAGTGGAACCAGCCCTGGTGTTGGGAAAAGTCCCTGGGAATAGGAGAGAGAAGCAGGCATTTGAGGTGGAAGCTGCCAGCTTGCTGGGAACTGCACTGTGCTCCAGGGAAGCTCCAGCAGCTGAGGTGAGGTGGGGCAGGGCCTCACCGTACCTGCTCCGGCACAGACCTTAACGTTGGTCAACAGAACATGAGCAAAAGTAAGAACTGTCACTTCTGGTGGAAGCCTTAAGAAACAACTCATGATTTCCATATTCCTTCTCCCTGTTGGGGCGACAATGATAGTTCAAATGATGGGGGTTCCCTTCACTCGTCCTGGAGTGAGAAGAAGTGGAACAGAACTAGCAGCTGACTCACAGTGGACAGACACATAGCAGGAGTGAGAAATAAACCTATTTCTTATAGGCACACAAGATTTTAAGCGTTGTGATGGGTACAACATAGCCTATCCCAATCTGACTGATGTATATATATTCTGAAGGGATTTGTTTCATGATGATTAATTATGGCAAGATACCACAAAAATCCAGTGGTACAAAAAAGATAGAAATGTTTTGTTTTCTTTTTTTCTTTTTTCTTTTTTTATTGTACTTTAAGTTCTGGGGTACATGTGCAGAACGTGCAGGTTTGTTACATAGGTATACACGTGCCATGGTGGTTTGCTGCACCTATTAACCCATCAGCTACATTAGGTATTTCTCCTAATGCTATCCCTCCCCGCACCCCCCAGCCCCCAACAGGCCATGGTGTGTGATGTTCCCCTCCCTGTGTCCTCATTGTTCAACTCCCACTTATGAGTGAGAACCTGTGGTGTTTGGTTTTCTGTTCTTGTGTTAGTTTGCTGAGAATGATAGTTTCCAGCTTCATCCATGTCCCTGCAAAGGACATGAACTCATCCTTCTTTATGGCTGCATAGTATTCCATGGTGTATTATGTGCCACATTTTCTTTATCCAGTTTATCATTGATGGGCATTTGAGTTGGTTCCAGGTCTTTGCTATTGTGAATAGTGCCACAATAAACATATGTGTGCATGTGTCTTTATGGTAGAATGATTTATAATCCTTTGGGTATATACCCAGTAATGGGATTGCTGGGTCAAATGGTATTTCTAGTTCCAGATCCTTGAGGAATTGCCACACTGTCTTCCACAATGGTCGAACTAATTTACACTCCCAGCAACAGTGTAAAAGTGTTCCTATTTCTCCACATCCTCTTCAGCATCTGTTGTTTCCTGACTTTTTAATAAGCACCATTCTAACTGGCATGAGATGGTATCCCATTGTAGTTTTGATTTGCATTTCTCTAATGACCAGTGATGATGAGCATTTTTTCATATGTTTGTTGGCTGCATAAATATCTTCTTTTGAGAAATGTCTGTTCATATCCTTTGCCCACTTTTTGATGGGGTTGTTTGTTTTTTTCTTGTAAATTTGTTTAAGTTCCTTGTAGATTCTGGATATTAGCCTTTTGTCAGATGGGTAGATTGTAAAAATTTTCTCCCATTCTGTAGGTTGCCTGTTCACTCTGATGGTAGTTTCTTTTGCTGTGCAGAAGCTCTTTAGATTAATTAGATCCCATTTTTCAATTTTGGCTTTTGTTGCAATAGCTTTTGGTGTTTTAGTCATGAAGTCTATGCCCATGCCTATGTCCTGAATGGTATTGCCTAGGTTTTCTTCTAGGGTTTTGATGGTTTTAGGTCTTCTGTTTAAGTCTTTAATCCATCTTGAGTTAATTTTTGTATAAGATGTAAGGAAGGGAACCAGTTTCAGCTTTCTGCATATGGCTAGCCAGTTTTCCCAACACCATTTATTAAATAGGGAATCCTTTCCCCATTTCTTGTTTTTGTCAGGTTTGTCAAAGATCAGATGGTTGTAGATGTGTGATGTTATTTCTGAGGCCTCTTTTTCTGTTCCATTGGTCTATATATCTGTTTTGGTACCAGTACCATGCTATTTTGGTTACTGTAGACTTGTAGTATAGTTTGAAGTCAGGTAGTGTGATGCCTCCAGCTTTATTCTTTTTGCTTAGGGTTGTCTTGGCTATGCAGGCTCTTGTTTGGTTCCACATGCAATTTAAAGTAGTTTTTTCCAATTCTGTGAAGAAAGTCAATGGTAGTTTGATGGGGATAGCATTGAATCTATAAGTTACCTTGGGCAGTATGGCCATTTTCACAATATTGATTCTTCCTATCCATGAGCATGGAATGTTTTTCCATTTGTTTGTGTCCTCTCTTATTTCCTTGAGCAGTGGTTTATAGTTCTCCTTGAAGAGGTCCTTCACATCTCTTGTAAGTTGTATTCCTAGATATTTTATTCTGTTTGTAGCAATTGTGAATGGGAGTTCAGTCATGATTTAACTCTCTGTTTGTCTGTTATTGGTGTATAGGAATGCTTGTGATTTTTGCACATTGATTTTGTATCCTGAGACTTTGCTGAAGTTGCTTATCAGTTTAAGGAGATTTGGGGCTGAGACGATGGGGTTTTCTAAAGATACAATCATGTCATCTGCAAACAGGGACAATTTGACTTCCTCTTTTCCTAATTGAATACCCTTTATTCTTTTTCCCTTTTTCTTTTCCCAGAAACAGGGTCTTGTTCTGTAGCCCAGGCTGGAGTGCATTGGTGTGATCATAGTTTGAATGCCTGGGCTCAAGTGATCCTCCTTCAGCCTTCCAAGTAGCTAGGATTACAGGCCTGCACTAGCATGCCCAGCTAATTTTTACATTTTTTATGGAGATGGGATTCTTGCTATGTTGCCCAGGCTGGTCTGAACTCCTGACCTCAAGCAATTCTCCTACTTTGGCTATCCAAACTGCTGGGATTACAGGTGTGAACCACTATGCCTGGCTTAGAAGTGTATTTCTAAAGTCTGGTTAAAGAGAGGGTCCAGGTTCCTTTTATCTTGTTCCTTTTCCACTTACTATGGCAGGAGTCAGGAAGCTTGTTCTGCAGAGGGCCAGATAGTAAGTATCTTAGGTTTTGTGGGCCATTTGGCCTTTTTGTTATAACTACTCCAACTCTGTTGTTGGAGAGGCAAGCAACCATATACAATATAAATGAATGGGTGTGGATATGCTTAAAGAAAACTTTATTTTTTATTTACAAACATAAACAGCAGACCAGATTTGGCAAGCAACATGGTAAGACAACTCATAATTGAACACTGAGAACTAGAATCAAAACTGGAACGAGAGCTGGATGTTCTAGTGGCTGATGATAGCCGGATGTGTCTGTTTCTACCAAAGGGATGTATCTGCCACATAGGTTTGATTATGATACTTTCTCCTTGGACTGCATCTCTCTGGTACTCCTTTATTTAGCATATTCCCCACACCTTCCATGCTAAATAAAGCTTCAGCTTGGTAGCCAATTTGTCTAAGGTAATGATGCATATCTGTGTTCTGGTTCATTATGTAATCTCATATTTAGGTTCTGGGAGAGTTCCTCATATTTTCCATTGGCTAGCAACGAATAATTTTATATTTTTTATTGAAAAGTAAAATGTAAAAAGTCTAACCATAAGAATAAGAAGATATAGGTGAATGTGTAGTATTTTGATAAGAAAGCAGGTTTAAAAGCAACAACAACAACAAAAATCTGATTATTGCCAGTCAAATGTAATGAATAGAAAACAGATTATTTTAAAATAAAAACTTCTCCATGCCAGCCAAATACATAACATTAAATGCAAATCAAACACAGAAAAAAACTAGAACGGATGACAAATGAAATCATTAAGAAATCCTAAAATAGCTTTTATATATAAATAGCTCTAATGAACAAATAAGAATTCCTATAAATAATTGTGGAAAGGATATGTGCAAGTGATTCATGAACACATGCTATTAATAGATATCAGTAGTTATTATACGTGCTATTAATAGCTAATAATCCTATAAAAGACTATTTGACTTCCAGGGAAACGATAGAAAGGCAAAGGCAAATGGGACGTTGGGAGGCATTTTGGCAGAGACAGACAGTGCTCACCAAATGTTCCATGTCTTCTTGATATTTCCAGCCCTTCTTTGTAGTGAGGCTGAATCATGTGACTGGTTTTGGTCAATGGACTATGAGCAGATGTGATATCTTGGTATCTGGGTCAAGGCAGTTAAGAACCAGGGTGCTTCCTCCAGCCCCCTCTGCTGCCTGCAGCAGTCTTGGAGTCCACACGTTCCAGATACTGTAGATGCAAGATGAAGGAGTGGGGGATAAGCTTTTATGGTGTTAAGCCATCAAAATTTCAGCAATAAGCTTGGTGTGTTATAGAAACAGAGAGAAGGCCAATAGGGCTGGAGCACAGTGGACTGGGGAGAAAGTGGCAAGAGATTATGTTGGAGAGAGAGGCAAGAGCTGTGTAGGGAGGGCTGTGGGGATAATGGGGAAGAGTTTAAATTTGATTTTTAGTGCAATGGAAAGCAATGTATCAAGAATGTGTCTTAAGAACCTTAAAATTGTCCCTACTCTCTGATCCAGAAATATGCAGAATCTATTCCAAAGAGTCCAAGAAAAAAATCTATAATGTAGTCAAAGATTTATATATAGCAGCATTTTTTTCTAAATTATAATAGCAAAAGTTGAAAAAGCTTAAATGTCTAAAAATACGGGAATGATTAAAGCATAATATTGCTATTATTAAATAGATCTTTTCCTGAATGATTTTAAAGACAGAAATCCTTGTTTCGCATTCACAGTAGCAACAAAATTTAAAAATAAGGTAAAAAGGATGCAGAAGATCTTTAGTGGAGAAAGGAAAGGCTGATCTGAATTAATGGAGGGAAATACCAAGTTTTTGTATGCAAGAGTTTGATATTGTGAGTGTTGCTTCTTCCCTATTCAATTGTCAATCAATACAATTCTAATTAACATTCCTAGAAAATTTTAACTGAATTTCACAAACTTGAGTCTAAAGTTCATCTAGAGCAAAAAAATGTGCAAGAAAAACTAAGAACAGTTTGAAAAAAGCACAGTGTGAGCTCTTGTATAGCTCTGGACATTGGCTCAATAGAAAAAGTAGGAATCCAGAAAGAGACCTATGTTTATGTGACAATTTAGAGTATTACAAAACTAGAGCTTCAAAGCAGCGGGAGAAAAACACTATACAATAAATGAGTCTGATACAATTGAATATCCATTCACATTAAAATGTAGTTAGCTCTGTCCCACACACAATACCCAGAAAAATATTCTGAAGAACTTCACCTTTTAAAACAACTGAATATTAAAGGAGCAGAAGAAAATTTAGGTGCAAATGGCAGCCACAAGTTTCTCAAGAAGTTAAATATAGAATTACTGTATAACCTAGAAATTTCGTTCCTAGGTATAAACTCAAAAAACTAAAATCAGGGACTCAAATAGAGCCTTGCACACCAATGTTCGTAGCAGCATTATTCACAGTAACTAAAATGTGGAAACAACCCAAATGTCCATCAATAGATGAATGGACAAACAAAATGTGGTAAATACATAATATGGTTTGGATATCTGTCCCCTCCAAATCTCATGTTGAAATGTGACTCCCAGTGTCATAGGTGGGCCTGATGGGAGCTGTTTGTGTCATGGGGGCAGATCCCTCACGAATGGCTTGCTGCATCCCCTGTGGTAATGAGTTCATGCGAGATCTGATTGTTTAAAACAGCCTAGGCATTTTCTCCTTGCTCTCTTGTTCCCCCTCTTGCCAGGGATACAATAGCTCTCCTTCCCTTCCACCATGACTAAAATCTTCCTGGGCCTCAGCAGAAGCCGAGCAGATGTGGGTGTCGTGCTTGTACAGCCTGCAGAACTGTGAGCCAAATAAACCTCTTTTCTTTATAGATTACCCAGCATCAGGTATTCCTTTTTATCGCAGTGTGAATGGACTCACACAATACATACAATGGAATATCATTCAGCCTTAAAAATTAGGAAATTCTGACACATGCTACAACATAAATGAACGTTGAGGACATTATGCTAAGTGAAACAAGCCAATCACAAAAAAGCAAATATTGTACTTTTCCACTTATATGAGATCCTTAGAGTAATCAAATTCATAGAGACAGAAAGTAGACCAGTGGTTTCCAGGGGCTGGGAAAGTAGGGAGTTTTTGTTTTTGTTTTTTGAGATGGAGTCCTGCTGTGTCGCCCAGGCTGGGGTGCAGTGGCATGATCTCAGCTCAAACTCCTGACCTCAAGTGATCCACCCACCTCGGCCTCCCAAAGAGCTAGGATTATAAGTGTGAACCACCACGTCCGGCCCAGGAGTTCTTCTTGTTTAACAGGTAAAGAGTTGCAGTTGGGATGATGAAAAAGTTCTGGAAATAGACAGTGGTGATGCTTGCACAACCTGTAAATGTACTTAATGCTGAAATGTGGTACTTAAAAATGGTTAAAATTGTAAATTTTAAGTTATATATATTTAGCACAATAAAATGTAAAAAACTATAAAGGATGTACATTAGGGGAAAAAAGGCAACCACAAAGTTTAGGGGCTGTGTATCAGAGATGAACACTGTCATATTACAGGGAGGCTTTGAGAGGCAGAAGTTCCTAGGTCATTGAGAATGAATGCAAATAGAGATTGGATAGAAATTAAAATTGACAGTGTAAAAATGTAGCTCAGAAAAATAAAAAAAAGCTGAAAAAAAAATTTCAAAGAAGTAGTGTGCTTAAATTTTTAGAAGTGGAAAACAATGAAAAGGAGCAGATTTCTATTCAATATAACCCACATAAGATATGCAAACAGTGCATTGCAAATTGCTTATTTAATGAGGATTTAGTTATTGGTCAAAAAAAGAGAAGAAAGAGAGTCAGAACATTTTTCTAATCACATTCGTAACTTGAACACATCAGAAGAAATCCTGGCAAACTTGCAACTTCATATTCTTCCCTGAATGAAGATTTAATTGCAATCGTGAAATGTCACTTGTACACAAAAAGTCCCATATGCAATTACTACAATGGAACAAAAAGGCTGAATAAACAGTGAACAATCAATAGTATTCCACGCAGACAAGTCAGTGCTGATCGAGAACATTGGCGTGATGTTCTTCAAAACAAAGCATGACAAAGATTTCTGAGGCACAATATTTACTGAAAAAAGAAAATTTTCTAAGTTCGCTAGAAATAATTTCAAAATTTGAATGGCCAAACATGTAAGATGGATAAGAAATTGTAAAATAAATGATCACTCTCTAGGATGGAGAATTTGATTTGTAATGATTAATTTAACAGGTAATTAAGTGAGACAAAATGCCACACATAAAAATGTAAAAGGTATGTATTACTCAGTTCGATCAGATTGTGGCAGGGACAAAATGTTAAACAACTAACATTTGTTGTACATATGTTTGAATCAGAAGACAAAAACAAGAAGGTCGAAATGAGTATTTCATTGATTCTACACCTGTTGTAAAGTGCACACTTTTTTTTTTTACTTAATTGAAGAATCAAAAAATCGTCTTTAGATAACAGGCATTAATTTAAAAGACTGACGAGGGCAGTGTAAGGCAATGGTGTTGATGTGGCTGCAAAAACAACCTCGGCAAACTAGAATTTGGGCTGAAATATCCAGAACCAATCTGTGTTCCAGGTACTGTACATACTTAGAATTCATTACTAGGAGATGTGGCCTCTACTGTGCCAATTATAATTACATTTTTGGGGAATAATTCAGAGATTATGGCTGATAATCTCTTCATCAGTATAAATTGGCATATTTTGAAGAAATTCATATAAAATTTGATCCTGCAATCACTCTCAGATAACATGGTTGGGAAATGTGAAAGCAATTAGATTTAATCAGATATGATGCAAGGTGCATTAGAAGAGTTAGACAGAAGAGCAGAAGATTCTCTAGTAGAGTGATTGTAGACTTTGCAGAAAAAAGGTAATTTTAAATTTGTACCATAAACATTATTTAGTATGAACTGATGTTTGCAAAAGGTCACAAATCCAAAAGGATCTAAGTTAGCTATTCACTTTTAAAAGGATTAAAAATATCTTAAACACTTTCAGAAAATACTTTTTTAAAATAAAAATGTCATGAGAAATATGCAATAAAATGATATTGCAATAAATAGTCATGCATTGCTTGATGATGGGGATAGGTTAGGAGAAATGCATTGCTTGGTGATTTCACTGTTGTGCAAACATCATAGCGTGTACTTACACAAACTTAGATGGCATAGCCTGCTACGTGTCTAGCCTATAAGGTATAGCCCATTGCTCCTAGGCTACAAACCTGTACAGCATGTCACTGTATTAAATATTGTAGGCAATCGTAACACGATGGTAAGTATTTGTATATCAAAACAGAAAAGGTACAGTAATAATATATAAAAGATTTTAAAAAATGGTACCCATGTATGGGGTACCTATCAAGAAAGGAGCCTGAAGGACTAGAAGTTGCTCTAGGCGAGTCAGTGAGTGAGAAGTGAGTGAATGTGAAGACCTAGGACATTATTGGACACTACTGCAGACTTTATAAACACTGTAGCCTTAAGCTACATTAGACTTATAAAAAATATTTTTCTTTTTTCAATAACAAGTTATCTTACTGTGACTTTTTTACTTTACAAACTTTTAAATTTTAACTTTTGACTCTTTTATAATAACATTTAGCTTAAAACACAAACACCTTTTGGAGGCCGAGGCAGGCAGATTGCTTGAGCCCAGGAGTTAGAGACCAGCCTGGGCAACGTGGCAAGACCCCTTCTCCACAAAAAATACAAAAATTAGTCAGGTCTGGTGGCTCATAGCTGTAGTCCCAGCTACTAAGGAGGCTGAGGTGCGAGGATCACTCCAGCCTGGGAGGTCGAGGCTGCAGTGAGCCATGATTGTCCCGCTGCACTCCTGCCTGGGCAACAAAGTGAGAACCTGTCTCAAAAATAAAAAATAATAAATAAATAAATAAATAAATGAAGGAAAAAAGTACCCACAAACACATTGTACAGCTGTAAAAATTATTTTCTTTCTTGATATTCTTATTCCAAAAGTTTTTTTTTGTATTTAGCAATTATTTTCTCTTTTTTTCTACTTTTTTTAAATTTTGAGATGGAGTCTCACCTTGTCATCCAGGCTGGAGTGCAGTGGCATGATCTCGGCTCACTGCAACTTCTGCCTCCTTGGTTCAAGTGATTCTCCTGCCTCAGCCTCCTGAGTAGCTGAGATTACAGGCATAGGCCACCACGTCCAGTCAATTTTTGTATTATTAGTAGAGATGGGGTTTCACCATGTTGGCCAGGCTGGTCTCGAACTCCTGACCTCAAGTGATTCACCGGCCTTGGCCTCCCAAAGTTCTGGGATTATAGGCATGAGCCACCACACCTGGCTCTTTTTTTTTTTTTTTTTAAACTTTTAAACTTTAAAAATATCATTGTCTCTCACTTTCACATCTTGTCCCACTAGAAGGTGTTCAGGGGCAATAGCACACATGGAGCTGTCATCTCCTATGATAACAATGTCTTCTTTTGGGATAACTCCTGAAGGATCTGTCTGAGGCTGTTTTATAGGTAATTAAAAAAAAATAGAAGTAGTACGCTCTAAATTAACAACAATAGTATAGTATAGTAAATACACAAACCAGTAATAGTTATTTATTAACATTATCAAGCTTTATGTGCTGTATATAAATGTATCTGCTCCACTTTTAAATGGCTGGCATTGGAGTAGGTGTATTTACACCACAAACATGTGAGTAATGTATTGTGCTATGACTTTACGATGGCTATAATGTCACTAGGTGGTAGGAATTTTTTAGCTCCATTATAATTTTATAGGGCCATGGTCCCTGGTTGACCAAAATGTCATTAGATAGTGCATGTTTATAAGACCAGGTGTGGTGGCTCACGCCTATAATCCCAGCACTTTGGGATGCTGAGGTGGGCCGATCATGAGGTCAAGAGACCATCCTGGCCAACATGGGGAAACCCTGTCTCTACTAAAAATACAAAAATTAGCTGGGCATGGTGGTGCGTGCCTGTAGTCTCATCTACTCAGGAGGCTGAGGCGGGAGAATCGCTTGAACCCACGAGACAGAGGTTGCAATGAGCCGAGATTGTGCCACTGCACTCCAGCCTGGTGACAGAGCGAGTCTCCGTCTCAAAAAAAAAAAGTATGAAAATGAAATGGCAATTATAATCATCATATCAGTGGAAATATTCTCAAAGCCATTTGAATAATTCAAGGATGACAAGAATTTATTGTATATTTTAAATGTTTATTTATGTAGCTATCTTTTAATATTTGAGCTCAGAATCTCCAAGGATTTCAGGAAACTAAAGCAAAAAAAATCCTCCTGAAATAGACAGAGTGAATGAAATGTTTGCAAATGCATGTATCCATTGTGTAGATATTCATGATTCCTCAAGCACAAAGGCATATAGGTAAATGATGCTCATGACTCGGACAATGCTTACTGAATGCCTACTGCATGTCAGATATTGTGTTAGTGCCAGGGAGATGATGGATAAACAAAATAGACATAGTCTCTGCTCTCTATATAACTTACATGCTAGTAGGGAATATAGATGTGTAGACAGCAATTTTTAGATGATGTGCGGGATAATAGGATGAGGTGAATCCAGGGAGCTCACAAACAGAGGAGGGGCACTTCATTCAGTATTGAGTAGGGAGAAATAGGAGATTACAACATGAAGAACCAATAAAGGGATGAAAGAGCATTGATGACTAATAACAGAGGCATGTTCTCTTTGCTCTAGATTCTTGCATATATGATGGCTTCTGCCTGGAGTGCTGTGACAGTCACACTAGGTGGTGCCTGGACTAGGCATGTTTTGAGGTGGCTGCTTTTCTCATATGCTTTTCTATGGGATCTGACCATTCCTTTCATCTCTTGGCCATGCATGTGTTGTGTCATCTCCATCCTTTCTTCCTTTTTCCCTCACTTCCTCTCTCCCTTTGTTCTTTCCTTCTTCTCTCCACCCCACCCATTACACCTGATTGCAACTAGGGTTACTCATATCATTGGCTGGTCATTAACCAACCAGTGTCTCTCTCCCCATATCTCTAGAGATTTTGAAGTTATAATACAGTAGTTATTAAGAAATTATTTTTAGGCAGCTAGAAAGGGTGAAAGTTCTCCCTGGAATTTTCCTTTAAAAAGAAGGAACCCCAAACTATTTCTTCTCTAACAGAAAGCAGCCTGAGAAGTCAGGCATAGACATGGAAACTAGAAGATTTTATATGTAAATGGAAGCAGCTGTACCTGGAAGTCAGGTACATTCAATATGGCGTTTCCTGCCCTCTTTTCCTTGTCATCACGTGTGCCAGGTGTCATGGCAGCCTCCAGATAAAACCACGTGTACAGAGATCAAGGCCGCTGCCAGGTGGAGGCCGCATTTGCATAATAAAAGACTAGGGTGGGAGGGCCAGCATTTTGTGGGCTATGTAAACGGCACACCTGGTCAAAGCAATCCCCTGGGCCCTATGTAAATCAAACATCGCCTCCTCAAGCCTCTGTACAAACCAATTGCGTTCCACCATAAAAGATAAACCCTCTTTTGGGCGACCTGCTTTCTCAACATAAGGAAGCTTTTTCTCTCTCTTTTCTTTTTCTATTACACTTTCTGCTCCTGAACCCACTCCTCATGTATGTCCGTGTCCTGAATTCTTTCTTGACCGAGACCAAGAGCCAGGGTATATACCGCAGACAACGGAGCCATTTCAGTGAGAGGCACAACAACTGCATTGAAACACAGTCTGTTGAGTAAATAAATAATTACCCCTCAACTTGATCCATGGGAACTCAAAGTACATTTTTGGAGCTTTCAGAACAAACAATGCTCATATCTTTATTATATCATCATAAAAATTTTCTTTATAAAGTATATGAAAATGATGCTAACTATAACCATATTATTCTGTTTCATAACCAGCAACAATGCATTAGTTCCCTCAACCAAATCATAAACTGTTAATATAGAAATGGATGCATTTAAAAACAGACATTTGTGTTCCAATTCACCAAAGGTTTGTTAGGTAATCTAAAATGAACTTAATTTTAGCTAAATTTTGAACTATTACATATGCTTTTTAAATAAGGCTTGAAGGGAAGAAGGATTGACTTTTAATTGTGATATCAGTTGTGAAACTGTTGTAGATTTCTGTTTCAGAGTTAAAAAATATTTGCTGAGTGGTGATGTAGCAGAATGTAACAGATATTGCCGAAATCTGCTGCCTAACAAACTGTTCCAAAACTCGGTGGCTTAAAATGATAATTCTCATGAATCTGATGTTAAGGGTAGTTTGATCTGAGCTGGGCTAGACTAGAGAGACTTGGCTCTGCTGCATGTCCCTGATCCTGCCTGAGGACAAGCAGGCTAGCCCAGGTATGCTCTTCTCATGGTGATGAGAGGCAAAGAGAGCAGGTGCACCCATACAGGATCTCTCAAGCCAAGGTTCAAAACTGGCAACCTGTCACTCCTGTCTCATTCTATGGTCCAAAAGTGTCTTATGGCCATACCCAAAGGGAAGGGGAAGTGATGTATGCCATTGCATAGTGAGAGGGTCCTGCAAGGTTTTATTGGAAGATCATGTAGACAAGGAGGGTGATGAAGAAGGGACAGCAATATAATCCACACACAGAAACTGCCTAGTTATTCAATGAACTCGCTTCTCTTCTTCCTGGAGCCCACAGTTACCCTATCTTTCCTTGCCTCTCAGGCAGTAATGTCTGGCTATGTAACTGAGTTCTTGCCAAGGGGATGTGAAGCAGAAATGACTTGGCCCATAAAAATTTCTAATGGGAACTCTGTGCTATTTCCCCTTTCTTTGGCTTGATGCAGACAAACTAAGAAAACTTGAAAGCCACATATTGAATATATTCAGAAGCACAAGATGAAGGAGGCTGTGTCCAATCAGCAACTTCTGTTTTTTTTTTTTTTTTTTTTTTGAGACAGAGTCTTGCTCTGTCGCCCAGGCTGGAGTGCAGTGGTGCTGAATTCGGCTCACTGCAAGCTCCGCCTCCCGGGTTCTTGCCATTCTCCTGCCTCAGCCTCCTGAGTAGCTGGGACTACAGGCGCCCGCCACCACGCCCGGCTAATTTTTTTAATATTTTTAGTAGAGACGAGCTTTCACCAGATTAGCCAGGATGGTCTCGATCTCCTGACCTCATGATCCGCCCACCTCGGCCTCCCAAAGTGCTGGGATTACAGGCTTGAGCCACTGCGCCCGGCCTGCAGCAACTTCCCTTTGGACTTTGAGAAGGAAATAAGCTTTTATTATGCTGGCACCATTACTTATTTTGGGGTTTGCTTATTACAGCAACTAGACTGGCTTACCCTAAGTGATACATGTGATGTGTCTGGAGAAAGGCTCTAACTGTGCCTCCAGATTTCCTTGAGAGCACTTTAGACACACTGCCCTAATGCTTATTAGGTTCAGCTTTCATTCCTTATGGGTAGCTTCTCCATATTTGCCAAAATCAGGGAGGAGAAACCTTGATTGTCCTGAGGTTGGGGAGATATTCTTCCTGGTAACCAGGGCATGATATAACACTGTAGTGCAACATTAACAGTTCAGTGACCAAAATAAGTTCCTGCAAAAGGTCAGGGATGGAATTGGCTTTCAGCTTCAATTAGGCCTTTTATTGCTTCACTACGTTCTTGATTCCATCAGATTCCTTTATTGGGAAGAAAGGAGGAGGAGAAGTATTAGGAGAAGGAGGATTGTGTGGAAAAGTAAGCTTTATTTCAAGGCATTGACAAACTGGCAGGAAGGAGCACAGAGTTACCTGTCTATGTAGCAAGGGCTCAGTCAGGAGTCCCACCAATTCCTGCCCGAGGCCTACTCAATTTCCTCTTTGGGTTGAAACTAAAAAGTAGGCTTGCAGATGCCAGTGATGTCTTTGTTATCCAAACATGCTCCACATCCAGGAAAGAGAACACCTGGGGTCACCTTATTGAGGGATTTGCTTAATTGTTAAAATAAATATTTACATTGAGAATACAGTTAAGTTAGCTTTCTTTGCACACTCACAGTTTTTAAAAGAGCCACAGGGCTTTCGTTCATGTTTTAAGCAGTTAAGTTGGTAAAAATCCTGTCTCCATTTTCTAAGAGATGGATTACATTCAATTACTCCTCACAACAGCCAACTGGAAGATTGTCTCATTGCTTTTGAAGTACTGGTTGGGCTGGTGTCTGTGACGGTAGCAAAATAAATGAGATTTCTATGTAACCCATGCTGATGCTGGATGCACTTGTTAGCCTGGCCCTTGTTCTGATACTCCACAATACAGCAGGTCCGCTGGTCATGCTCCTTAAGGAGCCACTGGGTAGTCGATTGATGTATTTGTCTGTTGTCACACTGCTATAAAGAACTACCTGAGACTGGATAATTTATGAAGAAAAGAGGTTTAATTGACTGACAGTTCCACAGGCTTAATAGGAAGCATGACTGGGAGGCCTCAGAAAACTTACAATCATGGCAGAAGTCGAAGGGGAAGCAAGCACCTTCTTTACAGGGTGGCAGGAGAGAGAGAGAGTGCAAGGGAGGAGGTGCTACACACTTCTAAACCATCAGATCTCATGAGAACTCACTATCATGAGAACAGTGAGGGGGAAATCTGCCCCCATGATCCGATCACCTCCTACCAAGTCCCTCCCCTAACACTGGGAATTACAACTTGAGATGAGATTTGGATGGGGACACAGAGCTGAATCATATCAATTGACTTCTGCCTTGCCCCTCAGCCAGTCTGATACGAAGGCCACCTGCATTCTGAGGAGCCTCAGAAAACTTGGGCCACCACGTGTCTCAGTCAGAGCCAATCAGCCACTTGGGCATGCATATTTCATCTGGCAACATGCGCTGGGGCCTGCCAGGCTGTGTCCTTTGCCAAGGCCAACTCACACCAAAAGTCCTTTCCTTTTACAGGAAATGCCAGGGATGCTCTTGTTTGGAATTATAATGTCTATTTTATTTTAGAGTTTAGTTTTAAATGTGCAATCCATTCCAAGTTTTAAAGCATTATCCATTTGGGCATATCGTCTTCAACAGTCATAAAAAGGCTTTCTATTTTTTTTATTTGAAACAATTTTGCCTCCTAAAGAAGCATCCCATATTTATAAGAGATAATGCCTCCTACCACATCCATCAAATAAGATTTCCCCCTAGTGCCTAATGTTAGAATGCTACGCCTCTAAGCTTTTCTTCAGATTCTTTTTTCTATTTAGTAACAAGTAGAATGTGCTCATTACATCAACAAACCTAGGGATAAACATTTGGAAATCACCTCATTTTATGAGTTAGAGAAAACATATAATCATCTAGTTTACTAGACATTCACCAATGCCTCCTTGGTGGCATGACATACAGAAAAAAAGGAGATTAGTATTGAAGATGAAAATAGCTTTATCGTGGGCAGAGTGGCAATTAGAATTTTTGTCTCCAGACCATATGGGTTCTTATTGTAATTCCCTTTCTGGCCCTCTCTCTCCTGGAGTCCTCTAATCCTGGTGGGTTGTTCCTCACAGCTAACAATAATGGTTAACATTTAGTGAGCACTCACCGGGTCTCAGGCATTTGACATCCACTTGCTTATTTAACTCTAAGAAAAAAATCCTATGAGTTGGATGTTGTGATCCCCATTTTACAGATGGGGAAACTGAAGCACAGCCAGTAAGCGATTGGGCCATCGCTGAAACTCATACAGTCTGATTCCAGAGGTTGAGCTCTTCTCCACTGTGCTATATGCTAAGAAGTAAGTCATAATTTCAAGGTTGGTTAATCTTTTGTTCCACAAGGAAGATCAATTCTGTTAGGAATCTCCAGTAACTTTGTCTTGGCTGAGTTGTTGGTGTCAGCTAGATGAAGATGCCCCCTTTTTAAGTCCTCTTCCCTTCTCTATAAAATATGTTCACTGATTAGTAGTAATAGTGGACACAAACATTTCCAACTTTCTCATATGATTCAGGCCCAGGAAAAGCTAAATTCTTATTGTCCAACTGTATATAGCCCCAGAGGTCATAATATTTACTGCTAATATCAGGTGTTTTCAATCTATATTCAATGGGAATCAAGCTAGTATTCAGTGAGAGTGCACCAGAACTCTGGCTATCCTGGTTATTAAAATTATACAATAGCCATCACCCCAATTCTCTCACGCAATCTAGGAAATTGAAGGCTAAATTTGGCAACTGCAGAGTTAATGTCTGGCACAGCGGGGACCTTCTGGACTCTGCTGCTGCTCTGCAGCCAATGTCCATTCTCAAGATATGGTGACTGCCACACATTCTCACTTAGAAGTAGGAGCTAAACAATGAGAACACATGGATACATGGTGGGGAATGACACACACTGGGGACTGTCGGAGGGGCAGGGGTTGATGAGGAGAGGGAATAACGAATTCCCTTTGGTTATCCAGGAAGAATAGTCAATAATCAGGAAGAACAGCCAATGGATGCTGGGCTTAATACCTCGGTGACTGGTTGATCTGTGCAGAAAACCACCATGACACACATTTATCTATGTAACAAACCTGCACATCCTTCACATGTACCCTGGAACTGAAAAAATAATATTTGGTGCCTGTGTTCTGCCTTCTGTTAGATGTTTTGGAATATCAACCTCACCTGTATGCATTCAAAGACAGCAGACCACCACAGAAAGACAGCTAGATTTGGTTTCAGGAGCACTAGATCCTAGATCCTTATTCTCTCCAAAGGTGGGAACTTGATTAAGTTGCTCAATTGCTCCGAACCTCCATTAATTCATCTATATAGTGGAGAAAACAATATCTGCTCTGCCCTTGTCATTGGGCTGAGGGTAGGATCATGGGAAAGAAGATGGCTGAAAACTGCTTACAAACTGGAGGAATCTCATTCTCAGCTCGGGGTCCATGAATGGCCTCTGGGTCCTGTTAGTGTTCCTCAAAGAATACCTAGGGGTCTTCAGTGTTTTTTCACAAGAAGAGTTAGGTGTTAGATATTTTTGTGAAGTTATTGATGTTTTATATTTTAAGTTCTTGTGGAGTATATGATTTCTTTACTTTTGTTCCCTTCTCTTTTTTTCTCCAAATATTCCTCTCAAGCAGTGCATTCATTATTAAAATATAATCAGAGTGTGTGCCAGAAAGTTAACAGCATGAGGGTAAGAAATTGAAGGCTAAAACACGAATTCTGTTTGTTAATGTTGATTGAGAAGCAAAGTAAAAATGAGACAGCAGATTTAAAATTTATTTCAAAATTCAGCTTCCATCCTCAAACTTATCGCCCTAATATTTACTCATTTTAAAATTTATATTTTGGTCACCTTTCCTACAGCAGAGATCTTTGATTGTTTTTTTACAAACATATTTTATTTTTAAATTATTTGCTTTGTTACCATTATTAACACCTTGCCACTTTGCAGTTTCACTGTTTTAAAACAAAGATTCTATTAATTTAAGGTTGAACGTTTCTTTTCGGTGATATCTTTTTTCATTTTTAAAAACAGTCTTAGTGAGATATAATTCATATATCATATAATTTACTCATTTAAAGTGTGTAACTCAATGGCTTTTACTATATTCACAGAGATGTGCAACCATCACCATAAACAATATTAGAACACTTTTATCATCCCGAAAAAAACCTCATACCTTTTAGTGATGACTTCCCATTTCCTCCTAATGCTATCTTCCCACCCCACCCCAGGCCAATACAACTGTGAATCAATTTTCTGTCTATAAATTTGTCTATTCTAGACATTTTTTTTTTTTTTTTTCGCGAGACAGAGTCTCGCTCTGTCACTCAGGCTGGAGTGCAGTGGCTTGATCTCAGCTCACTGCAACCTCCGCCTCCTGGGTTCAGGCGATTCTCATGCTTCAGCCTCCTGAGTAGCTGAGATTACAGGCATGTGCCACCACACCTGGCTAATTTTTTAAATTCTTTTCTATTTTTTAGTAGAGATGTGCTTTCACCACGTTGGCCAGGCTGGCCTCCAACTCTTGACCTCAAGCAATTCGCCTGCCTCAGCCTCCCAAAGTGCTGGGATTGCAGTCATGAGCCACTGTGCCTGGCCTATTCTGGACATTTTCTATATATGAAATCATATAATATGTGCTCTTTTGTGACTAGCTTCTTTAATTTGGCATGATGTTTTCCAAGTTTCCCATGATATCTTTTTGATAAGAGATCATGTATTGTCTAGGGATAGCTCCTGTGCTTAACTACTCTTTAAGTGTTTTTGTATATTGCCTCACCAAATACAACATAAATATTCAGAAATTGTTTTGACATCTGGGGTTTTGTATGCCTAGAACAGCGCTGCCTTCTGCTGGGAAATGCTCCTTCCAACCTTGTGTTTCAGGGGAGCACGTGAAATGGTCTTTACACAGGCCCTTTCCCCCCGTCCAGTTTGGGGATGGAAGCCTGACCCCGCTGATACTACCCTGAGATTTTGGAACTGGTAACTGAGACATCAGGTCCCACGGCCTCTCTAGAGCTGGAGACAAGGTGGTCATGTCTCCTGCTGTGTGAAAGAAGGTGGTACGTGGTGAGGAGAATGAAGCCCACATGAAGGGATGAGTCATCTGGGACCCCTGACAGCATCCACGTTTCTGATGCCATTGTTCTCCTAGACCCAGGTGGGTCCCTGACCCTCCTATGCTGTCTATAAGGCACACTATTATACATTTCATATTTGGTAGTAAGTATTTAGACATGGGAATGATCACTGCATCTAAAATACCAGGAAAGGTTCAAAAGTGTGGGTCAGCTGCTTCTGGGAGCATCATTTTAATGGGTCATCACAACCTAACGTAATTAATATGTAAGCCTGGTAGGCTTAGCATCCCAGGTATTTTACATTGGCTGATGATGCCTTCCATGAGCAAATTCAAGCTCTCAGTTTACATCAGTGACATATCACCAAATTTTGTGGGCATTTTTCTGATCATTAAAAAATGCATTACATAGCACATACCTATATGGAACACAATGAGATTTTTTCTTCCACATCTCATAGGTTTGAATGAATAGATGTTCTTTCTCATTCAGACTTGCTTAGTATCATTAAATAAGTAATTGGAAATAGAAGCCAGGAAGAAATTTCAGACATGCACAACATTTTTCTACTTCAAATGTACCTTTTAGCATTTTCTGCATGCACCAAGTACTGAAAAAAATGAAATGCAAAGTTAATTTATAATTACTTTGTAATGTTACACTTATCTATCTACTGTTTAAAGAAAAGGTTTGGGTCTTGACTTAAAACTGAAACTATATATATGCTCTTATTTATTTAGGTGCATGTAAAAGACAAACTCTAAGAAAAAATTCCTGACCCCTCTTACTACACTTTTTCTATGTGATGTGTGTTGTAAAAAGGAAGTGTTGGTATTTATAACAATCCTGTGTGTTTAGTGGAAATTCCTGGCCTTTTTAAATTAATGCTGCTTTTTTTTTTTCGGTGTCCTATTTTACCACTGTTTACAGACAACCTTCACATCAGTTCTTTTTGCTAACCTATGAAATGGCTGCTTGGGCAATACTTTGAGGGACAAAGATAAGAGAAAGAAAAATATAGATCTGAGAAGAGAGATGGGGAAGAGAAGAATGTGACGGGTCAAGAAGCGAGTAGGCTGTGAACACGATTTCTGACAAGGCAGAGGGCGTGTTCCCAGGTGGTGCTGATCCCAGCAGGAAAGAGGTCCCTGAACTGGGAGGCGAGCCCCAGGAGCTGTGGGAAGCATTGACTCTTCATCAGGGGTTGTGTTGTTCAATCTTATCTTATGAATTTGCAGTCAGATGGAAGGTTCAGGACTTCACAGATGTGCAAGATTTCTCATTTAGGTAGAAGAAGAGGATCCAGGTCATTTCTGTGTAAGAGATGACTCAAGGCTGGGAAGACCCAGAGCCAAAAGCTGTGAAGGATCTACAAGTCACGGTGATCTTACTGAACAGGGACTTTTCAAGCCACTTCATTTACGGCAATGCCGAGAGGGTAGCAAAGGCGGAGATGGCTGGGCTGTAAGCTCCAAACTCAATGTGAATCATGAAAGATTACTTTTATCTGGTTTTTGCACAAGTGTACAGTGGGTTTTGTATAAATCTTGAGAGGGAAAAAGCATTCTGCTGCTAACACATTAACAAGTTAGAAATCTTGCCTCAGAGGGTGTATCTTTAGCCTGATGCTTTAAGGGGGACCTGAAACTGTTCTGGGGGGAGCTGGGCATGCCCATGTGTCTGAGCCTGGGTGGGCTTCCCCCATCTTTCAAGCCACTTTGACTCTGGCTGTCAAGGATCACTGATGTCACTGTGAGCCGTGGAAGAGAACAAAGAGAAAGTACTTCCTGGGTAGAAGAGGGTGAGGCAATAGGAGGTGTTATAAGGAAGGATTATTAGCAGGAAATGCTCCTCGGAGAGGCCGAAATGATGTCATTGGACCATAAGCCCAATAGCAGTCAGAGGCCAAGTGTCACAGGAGACAAATATGCAAGCTTGAGTCTTGCATATTGTTTAAAAGAACTTTTGGTCCAAAGGGCCAGTTATTTTATTTCACTTAATTTTCTGTCAATAGGGCTTGCCAAGGACTGACCTATAAAATTGAGTGAGCCCTAGGGACAGGGAAATGAATGTATTTTGACCTCAGCCAAGAAACCAGACCCAAGTTTAATCAGTAGCTTGATTCAAGTTATGTTTCCATTCTGTGCTAATGACTGCATCATCTCTGGTAGGGAGGTAAGAGGGGTCTTGGAAGCTGCCCTCATTCCCCACCCCCCATCTCTTGCATGAGTTCCTGCAGGTCCAACCAGCTTCAATGGGGGTGTTGATATGGTTTGGATGTTTGTCGCCTCCAAATCCCATGTTGAAATGTGATTCTCAATGTTGGAGGAACGGTCTAGGGGGAGGTATTGGATCATGGGGATGGATCCCTCCTAAATGGATTAGCACCATCCCCTTGGTGATAAGTGAGTTCTTGCTCAGTTAGTTCATGCGGGATCTGGTTGTTTAAAAGTCTGAGAACTTACCTCTCTGAATCTCTTGCTCCAGCTCTTGCCCTGTGATGTGCCTGCTCCCCTTCGCCTTCCACCATGACTATAAGCTTCCTGAGGCCCTCACCAGAAGCAGATGCTGGCACCATGATTCTTGCAGAGCCTGCAGGACTGTGACCCCAAATAAACCACTTTACTTTATAAGTTACACAGGTATGACCTAGAATTGAAGGGTCTCAGCACCACAGAAGACACAAGGAACTTCTGAAGAATGCAGATCCCTAACTGGGGAAGTCAGAGAACCACCTGCTTAAGAAATGCTTTTCTTAATGTATCATTTGAAAGTGCAGGCTCCTGAGCCTCACCTAAAGTTCACTGAATGAGCATTTCTGGGGGTGGAGCTCAGGAATGTGCATTTACACTTGTGAAAGGAAAATAAAAACTTAGGACTCCAATTCACTCTGCCAAAAGGAAAAAAAAATGAAGCTGAAAGCTGAGTCATGCCAGAAACTGCCTTTCCTTTTGTCCCTAAGCAGAGAGCTACAGATAAAAGGTTAAGTATCTCCATAGGTAGCTAATTTATGTTCACCTTATCTTTTGTAAAGTGCTGAGTTACTGAGCATGAGACAAATACATAACTGACTGTTCCCCTACCTGTTCCTTTTCTCTTGCAACATGTGGATTGCCATGCCCTCCCTATTTCCCCTCCAGCCTGTTTTTCCCCTTTAAATATTGAAGCCCTCGAAGTCATCTTTTGAGAAAGGTAGACCATAGACTGTTTCTGTGATTCTGTGTTTTTTCTTCTGTGTGTGTCATCTAACCCTGGCAAAAAAAATCTAAGTTGATTGAGACCTATCTCAGATACTTTTGGTTTACACACCAAGTCCCAGAGTAACTTTTAGGCATGCCAACCTTTGGAAACCATTGCTTTAGGGTGTGGAATGGCTCGGATATGAAGCTTTAAATCTGAAGAAACATGACTCACATTGTCCTCAATGGTATATTCTCAGCTAAAGACTCTGCAGATCATATCATGGAGGAATCATTGTGTCCCAGGAATTGCTATAGCGGTGATGGGGCATGAATCTTAAGGCAAGACCAACCTTGTGATGGCTCACTGGGAGAGGGGAGAGGAGGAAAAAACTCTAGAGATGGGAGAAAGATTAGAAGCTGGTGTGTGCCCATGAGGGGACCCCCCCCATGAAGAGTTTAATTTTTGGTCCTTTTCCTCTTGAACTCTGGAATAGTTATATTTGACATCAGGTTTCATTATTCCCCAGTTAACTTCCATACTTCCATGAAGTCTGTTCAAACATACAGTATAGTCTACATGGTGTCATGGCTGCAGGGGGATTAGGAAAGAGCAGTAAAAGGAAGTGTGGCTTCCCTAGAACCACTCCACTGCCGAGGCCAGCATGTTGAAGACAGCATTAATTAAAAGCCGGAACATGCAGAATTCTAGGCAGGGGCCACGGGGCAATGAGTAGATGCCAAGGCACGGCAGGGAGGAGAATATGACAAGGACAACAGCTACCAGTAGTCACCATTCCTACTTCTGTTCCTATTTCCTCTTTAACCAACTCCAAACAGATTTTTATCTCCACTCATCTTGAAATCTTCTCTTGGCAAAGTCACCCATGACATCTAAATTGCCAAATTCAATGATCATTTCAAAGATACTCTCTTTGACCTGTTGATAGGCATTTGGCACAATTGACCATTTGCTTCTTGAAAAGCTCTTCCTGGCTGGCGCAGTGACTCATGCCTGTAATCCCAGCACTTTGGGAGGCCAAGGCGGTGGATTATGAGGTCAGGAGTTCAAGACCTGCCTGGCCAACATGATGAAACCACGTCTCTACTAAAAATACATAATGTTAGCTGGGCATGGTGGCATGCTCCTGTAGTCCCAGCTACTCAGGAGGCTGAGGCAGGAGAATCACTTGAATCCAGGAGGTGGAGGTTCCAGTGAGCCGAGATCGTGCCACAGCACTCCAGCCTAGGTGACAGAGTGAGACCCATCTTAAAAAAAAAAAAAAAAAAAAGGAGAAAAAAGAAAAGCTCTTCCCTTGGCTTGCAGATAAGCACTCAGTCTTGCTTTTTCTGCTCCTTTACCAGGTGATCCTTTGATATTCCCTTTAGTCATTCTTTCTCAATGTGGGCATGGCCAAGGGCTTAGCTCTTGGACATACTTTTCTTCATTCTCCTCACTTAACCCATGGACTGACGACTCCCAATATATTTATCTCCAGTTCCAATTTCTCCTCACTTGTAAATACAACTGCTGACTGTCCATCTCCACTGGGAACTGTGATGAGGCTGACATAATATTTCCAAACCAAACTCACTATTTCTTCTCTGCTGCCCCAAACCTGTTCCTCCTCAGTTTTCCCCATGTTTCTAACTACTTAGGCCAAAAACCTTGGCATTACCCCAACTCTTCTCTTTCTGTCACATCTCATACCCAGTTCAACAACAAACCCTGTTGGTTCTACCAGGAAAAGATTTCCAAGGTGTGTGCCCACCTCTCACGACTTTCATCTTTACCCCCGTCACCCAAACTACTACTATCTAGCATCTGGATTTTTGCTGTATATCTAGACAAAAATCTAACTTGCTCCTGCTTCCACCCTAACCCTTATGTGGTAAATGATTAACTCAGCAGGTTTCAGTTGTCCAAACCTTGTACATTTCAAAGAAAGTTTGGCCCTTGCCTGGCTACTGGGAAGTAACTTGTAAGGCTTTGGAATATTCTGACTGATAAGAGTGCCTTTGTTTACCTGACGTCTTAGGCCACTCTAGATAGTTTACGCTAATAATGTGATTAATGGTGAGGGCCTTGGGTAATAAAAATTAGACAATAAAACCAGTAATAAAACTGGTATCAACTTTATTTCTGGAGGAGTGGAGACTGAGCATAATGGTTAATTTTATGTGTCAACTTGGTGAGCCCACAGAGCTCAGATATTTGGTGGAACATTATTCTGGGTGTTTCTGTCAAGATCTTTTTTAGATGAGATTAACATATAACTTAGTAGACTTTGAGTAAAGCAGATTAACCTCCATAATGTGTGGGTGGGCCTTATCCAATCAGTTGAAGGTCATAAGAGAACAGACTGACCCTCCCTGATGAGGAAGGAATTCTGTCTGTGTGTGTGTGTGTGTGTGTGTGAAGTCTATGGTAAAGCAAAGAAAGAATTATGTCAGCAGATTGTTTTTGAACTAACTCTTCACTAAGTCTCCAGCCTGTTGGGCTACTCCATCAGATTTTGGACTTGCCAAGCCTCAATTGCACGAGCTTATTCCTTAAAAAAAAAAAATCTTTCTGTATATACATCTTGTTGTCCTGTTTCTTTGGAGAACCCTGACTAATATACTGAGTAATTAAGATCAACCGCATGGGTGATTGGTCATGCCGACATGACCAACCCCCATTAAAGAACCTGGACATCAAGGCTTGGGTGAGCTTCTGTGATGGCTGATGCCTTGGGAATATTGCTCAGTTCACACAACATTGCAGGTAGAATTAAACACTGTCTATCTGATTCCACAAGGAAGGGATAAACGGCAGCTTGCACCTTTTTCTTCTGGACCATGCCTCTTTCCGTTGCGGATTTTAATCTGTGCCGTTTTGCTGGAATAAACCACAATAGTGAGTCTAATAGCTTTGCTGAGTTCTGAGTTATTTGTAGCAGATCACTGAATCTGAGGGTGGTCTTGAAGGATCCCCCTGAATGCAACCCCAACCATGTATTTTCCTCGTAATAAGCTTTTAAAATACAAAGTAGATTATATCCTTTCTCTGCCCCTAACTTTTAACAGTTCTCTGTTTTTCTCACAGTGAAAGCCAAAGTCCACAGGATCTCCCCCTCCTGACTTCTTCTCTGACCTCAACTCTTACTTCCCCATCACTCACTCAGCTCCTACTTCATGGGCTCTTTGCTGATTTCCTTGAACTCTCCAACCTCAGGACTTTGTATATACTTGCATTTAGTGTTTCCTCTTCCTGAAGGCTTTTTACACAAATACCTATGTAACTCACTCACTCACTTCCTTTAGACCTTTGATCAATCAGTTAGACCTAACTGAAAGGTCTTCCTTGACTACTGCATATAAAATAGCATTCTACGCCCCATGATTTCCTATTTCCTTTTATTATTTTTTATAGCACTTTTTACATCTTGACAAATTTTACATTTATATGATTATGTGTTCCTTATCTATTATCCTCCACTAGAAAATAAGTTTCATGAGATCAGGGACTTTGCCTATTTTATTAACTTCCATATCCCCTATCTCTTGTACTTAGAACAGTGTGTGGCACGTAGTAGATGCTTAATAAATGTTAGTAGAATAAATGAACGAATGAGTGAGTAACTTCAAAATGAACATAAAATGAGGATGAAGATTGATCTTACTCTTTCAATTCTCTCTGCCCTCCTTGTCCTCTGTATCGCTATGTTATTTGCCATTAAGGCCTCTTATTTCTTCCTTTGAAACTATTTCAGATGAAACTTGTCCTCCATTCACTTGCCATTCATATGTTTTGGTTTTTCCTTTTATAAAATAAAACTTTTTATTGTGGTATAATACACATAACATAAAATTGACCATTTTAACCATTCCAAGTGTACAATTTGGTGGCATTAAGTACATTCACAAGGTTGTGCAATCATTTCCACTATCAATTTCCCGAACTTTTTCATCATCCCAAATGGGAACGCTGTACCCATTGAACAATAATTTCCCATTTCCTCTTTCCCCCGCCCTGGGTAAGCTCTATTCTACAGTATGTCTCTATGAATTTGCCTATTTTAGGTAACCTCATATAAGTGGAATCATATAATATTTGTTCTTTTGTGACTGACTGGCTTATTTCACTTAGCAAATGTCTCCAAGGTCACCCGTGTTGTAACATGGATCAGAATTTTCTTCTTTTTAGTGGTTGAATAACATTCCATTTTATGTATATACCACATTAAAAAAATCAATTCATCTGTTGATGGACATGGGTTATTTCCACCTTTTGGCTATTAAGATTAATGGTCTGAATATTGGTGTGCAGGAATATGTTTGAGTCTCTCTTCTCAATTCCCTTGGGTATACACCTAGGAGTAGAATTGTTGAATCATATGGTAATTCTATGTTTAACCTTTGAGGAACCATCAAACTATGTTTCACAGCAACTGTACCGTCTTACATTCCCATTGACAATGCATGAAGATCCTGATTTCTTCATATCTCCACCAACACTTTTTTTCCTTTTTAAAAAAGTAATATCCTTCATGATGGGTGTGAAATGATATCTCATTATGATTCACAGTCTTTTACCTCATCACCTTGCACCTGGATTGATGAAAGAGTCTCCTTGGGAATATACCTGCCCTCCATGTTTCCCTTCCTGCTGCATTTGACCACTGTTGCTCATGCATCTTTGTAAAACACCATCCTGATGTAGATTTGGGCAATATTTTTATAAAGATGATGGAAACAATGAGGCTGCTGCGGATGTGTGAGGGTTAATCTTAGGTGTCAATTTGATTGGATTGAAGGATGCCTAGATAGCTGGTTAATTATTATTTCTGGGTGTGTCTGTGAGGGTATTGTAGAGGAGATTGACATTTGAGTCAGTGGACTGGGAGAGGAAGACTCACCCTCAATGTCGGTGGGCACCTTCCAATCGAATGGCAGCAGGTGAAAGAAGCTGGGATAAGCTGGCTAGTCGAATCTTCTGGTTTTCATCTTTCATCTATGATGGGTGCTTCCATGTGTTCCTCCTGTCCTTGGACACCTGACTCCAGGTTCCTCGGCCTTTGGACTCTTGGACTTGCGCCAGTGGTTTGCTGGGGGCTCTCGGGCCTTTGGCCACAGACTGAAGGCTACACTGTTGGCTTCCCTATTTTTGAGGCTTTTGGACTTGGACTGTGTTACAACTGGCTTCTTTCTCAGCTTGGAGACAGCCAATTGTAGGACTCTGTCTTGTGATTGTGTGAGCAAATTTTCCCTCATAAACTTCCTTTCCTATATGTGTATAGCCTATTAGTTCTGTCCTTCTGGAGAACCCTTATATAGAATGTACAGAGAAGAAAAGGAAAAGGAAAGAAGATGAAGGCAGATTATTCTGGAATATTTTTAAAGGACAAGGTGGGGGTCAGGATACAAGACACTTACAAGGGTCTCCTAATAGCCCAGGGAAGAGAGAATTTTGAGAAAGAAGTGATCAGCATTGCTCTGAAATTACAGAGAGTCAGGTGTTTTGAAGAGGGATCGCTGGATTTTGACAATTAAGAGTAAGCAATTCATAACCTTTGAGACACAGTTTATGTTTACTGGAGGAGGTAGGGTAGAATAAAATATCATTGAATTGACAAAAGAATAATGGGATTATTATTATTATTTTCCAGATGATTATCAGCAAAGGAAAGTGGGACAGTAGAAGAGCTGTGGGGAGGGGTTTTTTAAAGATGGGAAATCAAGACTAGCAGCCCAGCCACAGAGGCAGAGCCTCCAGGTCTCTGGGCTTAGTATTTCTGGTGCCACTTAGACTTCTGCCAACACCCCAATCCAGGGCCAGATCCTGACAAGCGATATTCCTTTCTATCTTAGAGAGGTGGCTCCTTTCCATTTTTGAAAACCTGCACTCCACTGAGCCTTCACTTTGAAAAGGAATTGAAGGGAGAAAGATTCCAATGTCGTAAGCCTTAGCAGCCCTGACTTTAAGCTCCAGTCATATCCTTGGCATCTTAATCTCTCCTGTGAGAAATGGAGCTTTAGTGTAAAAATATATTTACGCTTCATGGTGACAACACATCCGAGACTTGTGCTCAGAGGTCATTTAGCAGATCAATGGTCCCAACACCAACTAAAAGAAGATATTGTGGTTAATGATATTAGATGGTATGTGAAGGAGTCATTACTGGAGAAACATCAGGGTAGGGCTATATGTGAAATGTCCCGAAGGGAACAGGATTTAATGGAGGATCTCAAGGTTGCAAGAAAGGCATACCATGAGCTCATACTACAGTTGTCTCTTGTTTCATGTCTTCTTGTTTCAAGTCACCCATGCTTATATTTGGTGACTTGAATGCTTACATATCTCTGCATGAAGATTTGTTGGCAAGAATAGGAGAAACAACCAAACCTGATGAAATAGTGGAACAGACTGGGCCCATTCTCATGAACTGGTTGCCAAGCTTAAGTACCTGTAAAGACTATCGTCATAACCAGCTGGTGGCCAAGGCACTTCTTTCCAAAAGAAACAAGATTCAAGAATGCAAGACTTCTTGAGCAATGTCTTGAGTCTCCTTTCAGTAAAAAATTAGATCTTTAGAATTTCCTAGATATTCCTTAAAGTTGCCTCATCAAATAATCTTTAGTGTGATAAGGCATTTTTAGACATTCTCCAAAAGATCACCCTGAGGTTGAGCATCTAGAGAACGTTGTATTGATAACACAGGGAATTCCCTCTGATATTAACTAGAAGAAAGGCCAATTAGAGTGCCAGTATTTTACTGACAAACTGGAGTAACTGGATGAAAAAGTGAAAGGATCGTAGAATTGAAACAAGCAAAGTATTGCTCTGCCATGGGAACTTGAAAAATAAGACAGACATAAACTTTACATTTCCCTGTTTCAAGACTTCTTGGTTTTGACTTGACCTGGTAACAAGAAACACAAAAGGAGAATTACTCTTATCCGTTTTGCTGGCAACCAACCCTAGTCTAAGAGCTAGTCTTTGAAGACCTGAAGGATGGAGATGTGAGAATGAGAAAGTCCTTTTGAAGATGTTTCTGTAATTCAGATAAAGCTAAAAATATCTTTGTAGTTTGCTTCCAAGACCCTTCTTTGGGCCAGTTTCACACTCCATAAGTCTAAGATGTGTTTCATAAGCAGCAGTGGTTCCATTGTACTTAAGTCACTATTGCTCCTTTCCAGTCTAACTAAGTTTGAGGATTTGCCAGAGCTCCAAAAAGAGTGGGAAAAGAACACTCCCTTGGTCTGGATCATCAAAGACTGGAGGAAGGCTTCCACAGTTTTTGGTGTTATTCAAATAGAAGTTAAAAAAAAACTTCATAATATGGTTCCCCTGCACAAATCACAGAACATATCAAAAGCGTAAAAACACTCAGAACGCAATCTGGGTTCCAAAAAGCAAGGGACAAAGCCTAGTTAAGTGGCAAATGCAAACGGATTCTGGGATAAGGAGAGTTCTGTGTATTTACTGGTAAACAGACTATTTATAAATGAGTACAGGGGTTTTTCTTTTCTTGAAGTGTAAGCATGAGAGAATTATAAGCTTACCTTATATCATCTTTAATATTTTCTATGTTTTTTGTTGTTGTTTCAAATGGCAGCTAAAGGCATACATATACAGACTACATTATATTAATGGCGTTAATTTTTTTTTTTTTTTTTTTTTTGTGGAGAACAGATCTCACTGTATTGCCCAGGCTGGTCTCGAATTTGTGGGCTCAAGTGACCCTCCCACCTTGGCCTCCCAAAGTATTGGGATTACAGGCATGAGCCACTGGGTCTATGGTCTTATTTTTAAAAGACTTTAATTTTTTTTAGTTCATTTAGAACATCCAACTCTGGCATTTTTAATCAAATGAAATATTTATGAAGCGGATTTTCTTTTAATTCTGAATTCATCATGACTTTATAGTATCAACTAATTATGGTATTTATAATATTTGCCAACACATAGAATTTTGCAAACACTAGGCTTTTACAGTGTTTCTTCAATAAACTTAGCATGCAAAATTGGAAGTTTTAACATTGACACCTAATTCTACATGACATATATGTTTGCAGTATTTAAAAATTCACACTGAGGCTGGGCGCAGTGCCTCACCCTGTAATCCCAGCACTTTGGGAGGCCAAGATGGGTGGATCACGAGGTCAAGAGATCAAGACCACCTTGGCCAAAATGGTGAAACCCTGATTCTATTTAAAATACGAAAAATTAGCCAGGCATGGTGGTGCATGCCTGTAGTCCCAGCTACTTGGAAGGCTGAGGCAGGAGGATCACTTGAACCCAGGAGGCGGAGGTTGCAGTGAGCTGAGATCGCACCACTGCACTCCAACCTGACAACAGAGTGAAACTCCATCTCAAAAAAAAAAAAAAAAAAAAAAATTCACACTGAAACATAAATTCTTTGGAAAACAGACCATAAAACTTCATAGGCTTTTAATTTCACCAACTGAAATCTTTACCTTGGTTTTTATTTTTCACTGTACATGCCTCATTTTTTCATCCATTTAACCTGCCAATTATTGTTTTGTTTACTACAAACTAGATTTCATATTTGGCTTTATTTTGTTTTTTACTTTGCAGCCTTTTCAAATCGGCATATCTTAAAGATATTTTTCTTTCTTGATTAAAAATGTGTGTGTGTGTTTAATTATTTCAGCATAACCAAGTGAAACTAAGCCATACTATTTTTCAGCCAATTAAGAAAATTGCGGTTTTAAAATACAACATTTTGGGGTGATGAATACATGTGAAATGACTTATTATACTCTACTGAAAATCTACTGTAAGACATTCACTGGAAATTTTAGCTGTATCTGAAAAGCAAGAGGGAAGACAAATTGACTGATAATAAATTTAATAATAGGGAATGAGGGCGGGTTTGTCTTAAAGCAAAAAATGTCTGGGTATACCATCATGTGAAAATATAGTAAAAGCTAAATCAGAGGTGTAGAGTCATTGTGGAACACCTGAGGGGAAGTTAACTTTATTTCCCTGAAAATAATATTTGAAAAGAAATAATAAAATGTATTAAAAATTTGACAATATTTAGTTAATTTCAATGGATTTATTCATAAGATGGAGAAAAGGCTGATGATGTAAAATGTTACATGGGTGACATATAGAAAGAGTAAACTTATAACTTAATTTTCTTTGTTAATATAACAGTGAGATCATATCCTTTAAAAAGGGAGTATGGGGTGGACCAGAAGTCCCTTGCCCTGGCTGCACTATAATAGTGAAAAATCCAAGTATATGTTGAATATTTTGTAAAATATGTTTGCCCAGTGGAAATGAAAATTAGAAAAGATGGTAAATAGATCAATCCAAATAAATTCTCTCTATCAGTGAATGATACAGTTAAGCAAGCAAGCAAACAAACAAAAAACACATGTAGAAGAAACCCAGATGAACTCAGATTTCATGTGTTGATGGAAGAACCAAGAGAATGAAAGGGAGCGGAAGGGTAAAGATGGGGAGAGAAACTAGGGTGTCCCCTGAGGCTCCTTCCTCTGAGCACAGAGAGATGGAGATGGTAGACACATACTGAGAATTTCGGAGAGGAGAGAATTCAGGGACTTCTGTTAATAACCTTGGTCTTGGGCATGTTGGAGGAGGCAAGGTCACTCATTGTCTTACTGAGCTGAAAGGAGAACTTACACTGGAGTTTTGAGCTGGGAAAAGGTTTGTATGAGTGCAATGAGTGTGGCCAGAGCCAATGAGAAGCAATGTGAATATGGTTCAGGTGTTTCTCAAAAAGTGACGGAGAAGAAGGGAGGACACAGGGTCGTTGATCTGGATGGAGGAGTGAGCACTGGACTTGTTTTGACCTTTAAAAAGCGCAGGGCTTAAGTGGTGGGGGCTGTCTGGAACCCTTTCCCTCCCGTACACTCAGCACGTTGTTTGCTTCTGACACCTCCCATTGCACACACTTGGGAGGCTGGCTACACTCACAAGGAGCGGCACATCCATCAGCAAATCGGGCTCTGACATTATTTCAGCTTCCTGCCTTTCTCCCCCAATCCACTTCATCCTGTTAAAAGCACCTTCTTGAGACACAATTGACATAATTTTGGCTTTAATATTCTCTCTTGTGAATTTACTGTGTAATCTTGGAAGCAAAACATAGAAGGAAAGAAGAAAGAAAAAGAAATCTCCAAACCCATACTCCTTATCAAAAAATTTCAGGGTTATTACCACACAAGCTTGCGGCAGTTTCTGTTATCTAGAGGAGGATGGGGAGTTCCAGGGAGACAGGGGAAGGGGAGGGAGAGCTAAGAGATAAGGTGGTTTGTCTAACCCCCAATTTCCTTTTCCTGATGACTTCTAAGTAGTCATTTTCTCACAAAGTCACTGTGTCCCGAGGCCACTTTTACACGTCTTGTCCTCATCACTCTTCCCTGTAGCGCTTTCCCTTAACTGAGGAAAGTTCTTTGGGCTCCAGGCTACAACTTCCACCTCAATTAATGGAGTAACTATTTTGTTTGGTCCGTGGTTTGATTACATTTATTGGGAGGTGACTATGAGCAGGCACTGAGCCAAGTGCTGTGAGCAATACAGAGATGAACAAGAAGTCACAATGAGCTGAGAGACGCACAGTCTGGCAGAATGTGGCAGGCAGGGCAGGAGAGGGACCACAGCTTTGTGCAATGGCGAAGAGACTGCTTCCAATTGGGAGGACATGGAGATGTTTCATGATGAGAGCGACTTTACCTATTTATTTTTAAAATTTTATTTGTATTTTTAATTTTTGTAGGTACATAGGTATATATATTTATGGAGCACATTAGATGTTTTGATATGGGCATGCAGTGTGAAATACGCACATCGTGGAGAATGGAATATCCATCTTCTCAAGCATCCATCCTTTGAGTTACAAACAACGCAATTACACTTTTTATTTTAAATTGTTCAATTAAGTTATTATTGATGACAGTTACCCTGTTGTGCTTTCAAATAGTAGGTCTTATTTATTCTTTCTAACTACTATTTTGTACCCATGAGAGCGACTTTAGTACTGGGTTTGCCAGATGTAAGGAATAAGGCTGTTTTGGCTGGATGTTAGGGAGAAAGAGGCACAGCCTTCGTGGTGGAGGAAATGAGGTGAGCAGAGACACAGAGGCAGGAGAGGGCAGGAGGCCAGGGATGGTCTGGGTTGGAGTAAACACTGGGTGAGGAGGGAAGTGGTAAGCCGGCCTTGCTTACTTTGCTTGGGAGTTTGGATTTTCTTCTATGAGCACTTCAAAGCCTTCATTGCCTGTACTTCACTGCAAAGGCTTTCTCGTTTATCTGCCTATTTGTAGTTAAATCTGTGTCTTTCAGTTTCATCTGTTAAGAGGGAAAACCTGGAGTTCCTTTGGCTGCTGAGATGCCCTTTTTGAATCCCTTGCTTTCTGTTAACCCTTTTTATCTAGGTCCCGCTGTTTTGCTTGGCTTTTCTTGATTGCCTTCTAGTGCTATCTACACACAGCAGTTTCATTTGCTTTGATGCTTTTGAGAGTTCAGGACCACAGCTTTGCCAATTTTAACTTTCAATACATTTTCTCACCTTTTTCATGACTGTCTTTGAAAAGAAAAAAACATATACATGCAATTAGCAATAGATGGCATCCTGAATATTGTTTATTGCATCATAGCTAAGATGAAAACATTAAGGAACACAGCAACATCTCATTCCCTGAGAAGAGTTTGGTCCTAAAACCACTCAAAACAAAAGCTGACAGATGAGAAAATGAAAGGAAGATCTTTATCTATGTTATTTTTGCTTAGCAAGCTCAATAATGACAAGTTTAGAGAGTTCCAGTATGACACTTAGCAGGTGCTCAATTAAATACTGATTGTTAGTTCTGCTCCCAGTGAGGAATTCCTGGTAAGGTGGGAGACACTAGATTTTTATCTCATGCTTGGTTCAAGGTAGTTTTCATTTTTCATTTCGTCCCAAGATTCCATGGTGCTGTATTGTATTATTTTTAATTTAAAAAGAGCAAGCAATCTAAATGTTTAATCAAAGGGAACAGTTTGGTAAATATGGCATATCTACTTGTGGTACACCCATGACATTATTATAAATAATTACTAAGATCATTATGAAAAAATATTGTAATGGTAATGGGAGGAAAGCAGAATGTAAAATTACATATCAACTGATATTCTAAACACTTTAACAATTGTGTGCCTGTTGCACAAATTCTCAGAGATGGAATACAGAGATTTGAGCCAATGACTGGTGAAAGGCAGGCCTCCCTGCTCTCAAGAGGGGCTGATCAAATGCTAGACTGCAACCTGCCAGTGCTTACAGCCTCAATATGAAGCCATGAGCCACACATGTTTCTGAATATAAATTAATTTTTCAAAAGAAAGAGATCCACTTCAGGTAAATAGTGTTGTTTACCTGCCATCCAAATATCAAAAAGCAAAAACAACAAAAAAAAAAACACAAAAAAACAAATTTGCTTCTTAGCCACTGCCTTCTCCATTTTCTTGTCTCTTCTAATCAAATGCTTTCCTTGGGTCATTTCCTCTAAATTTGATACACAGATGCTTTCACCATCAAATTAGTATTGTTTGTGCACCTCTAAGAAAATTCAAACTCTGATTAGGCGCACTACTGCCTAATTATATCTGTCTGTGCCTGGTTGTATAAACGTGTCCACATTAGGACTTGAGGCTGCCTCTTTCTCAGAGTGTCTGGGAATGGAATCAGAAGAACTATTGCTGGGCTCTCACAGATGCAGAGTCTGGAAGGTAGCTCAGGTAAATGAGCAGGTGATGGGGTATGGGGGTGGAGGGCCCTTGGCATATTATGCGATGATCCAGAAATGAAATACGGCTGGTTAAAAAAAGGAAAGAACAGGCTGCCAGTTTCTGAAGTTTTGAGAACCCTGCTCTTAAATGGGCACAGGGGTTATTACTAGAGGTTTTTAAGAGTAAAACTAGAAGTTTCATTGGAAAAAAGGAAGTCATTTTAGCTTTCCTTTTCTCTGGTGCTTAATCTTGCTTTGTTCTCTCTTCTCTCTCCCCTCCTGCCCTTTCCTGCCATCATATTTAGGGGCTGTGATTTCTCGATGATACCTCTCATTGAGCTCTTGAAAGTGCAGTGCAGATATACGGTTTGCCCAGCCTACCTCCTCTATTGTAATAGCACAGTTTAGAACAAGTAAGAAAAAGTAAAAACCAACAGCCACCTCAAATCTCCTTCATTTCTGCTTCTGCAGTAGTGGAGTTGAGACATCATCTATTGGAGATGGAGATGTCCAGCCTGAGAAATTATTAAAAATCTGCTTAAATTAGCTAATCTTTTTCCTTCCTGCTCTCCCCTTCATGTACACCTCTCTGCTGACATCTGACTGGTGTGCCTCAATGTATGTGCACCAGCAGACATGCCTTGGAATTATTGATCATCTGTCGTGGGGGTCTCTGAGCAGAAGTATGTAGTTGAGGGTTGGCTAACTCCTTGTCTTCCTTTCTTCCTGATACCTCACCTCCTAATTTGGGAGCCGTGTTAGTCTGTTTTTGCATTGCTATAAAGAAATACTTAAGACTGAGTAATTTATAAAGAAAAGAGGTTTAATCGGCTCATGGTTCTGCAGGCTGTACAGGAAGCATGATGCCGGCCTCTGTTTGGCTTCTGAGGAGGTCTCAGGTAAGTTACAATCATGGCAGAAGGCAAAGTGGGAGCAGGCACATCACATGGCCAGAGCAGGAGCAAGAGAGAGAGAGAGAGAGGGGAGGTGTCATGCACTTTAAAATGACTGGATCTTATGAGAACTTACACACTATCAAGACGACAGCACCAAGAAGATAGTGCTAAATGATTCATGAGAAATCTCCCCCATGATCCAATTCCCTCCCACCTGGCCCCACCTCCAACACTGGGGATTACATTTCAACATGAGATTTGGGCAAAGACACAGATCCAAACTATGTCAGGAGCGCAGGGTACCACACAAAATGCCAGAACTGAATGGGGGCCACAGATTCTCTGGTTTATCCTGCACCTTCTAGATGAACAAACAGATGCCCAAGAGCATTGCTCAAGATCACATATGTGTAAGCGGCAGCTAGGGGACAAGATCTCAGATTACTTCTATCTCAATCTGATGGCCTTTTCATGATGTAATTGTGTTTACTTGAGTTACTTTCTTTTCTAAGATGCTATGCAGGCAAAGCCTAGGTTTCCCTCATAACTTTGTCCAAATGCCATCTTTTTCAGGAAGTTTTTATAGATGGACCCAGACACAAGAGAATTTTGCAATCACCCTTAGCACTTTTTAAAACCGTGCAAAGCTTTTGTAGTCTACAGTATTGCCATCAATTAGGGTTAATTATGTACACGTTTTACCCTCCCTAATGGACTATAAGAGCTGCTTGAAGGCAGCAATTTTGCCTTTTTAATTTTTGTTAGTCTCATAATGCCTGGCACAGTGCTTGGCATCAGTGGATACTCAATAAGGTATGCTGAACAAATGAATGAGAGAGTGGATGAAAGAACAATGAACCCATTGGAATGATGCCTTTGTTCCTTCCTGGAGTGGGGCTGCTGTGAATCAAAATGTGATGAATCTCTGGGGATTGGGAGCTTTGTGAGTTATGGGGAAGTCTTTCTGCCTCTCTTGGCTGAATGAGCAGTGATAACATTAAAACTGCAACCTTGGAGTAGCTAGCAGTGATTTAGGGAGTACATTCATATGGGTTCTTCATAAATAAATCAACTAAATTGCTGCCACTAGCCAGTCAGGCAGGACTGCCCCTAAACAGAACAGGTTTCTGGTGTTTACCTGACCAGGATGCTGATTGCTACTGAAAATAGCTCAGCATTAGTGTCTGCTGCACAGCTTAAAGGTTCTTGCTGTCTCAGTTGCCTCTTTGGGGACTTTTCCCACCTAATTAGGAGAGGGCAGAAGTAGCTCATCATTTAGTCCATTTAGTCACTGTGGTTATAGCAACTGGGATGGCTGCTCCAACTTCGGGCATTCCCTAGAAGGTGGCTATTTTTTTTTTTTTTTTGCCTGGATGCCTTCACTTGCTCAGTTTCCTTATGGGGGACTCAGGGGTTACAGAGCTCAAAAACCATGTCTCAAAAAAGGACTGCGGGAAACTCTGTTGATAAGAAAAAACTCTCTTTGAATTCTGGTATATCTCAAAGAATAATTGGGTTTTGGAAATGATAAAGTAACTCCATGCCTCCTCCTTCCCATTAAAATGTTGTTGCTTCATTATCTGAATCCCAAAGGCTAGGACCTCTGGATTTCCAAGATAGCAATTCACTGAGTTGAAATGCTGATGTATATTTCTCAGCTAATAAGATGACTAGTGAAGATTCTCCAAGTTTCTTCCTTCCCTCACAAGTCATTCAACAACAAATATTTGTTGAGTACCTAATGTGTGTCAGGAACTATGACAGATCCTGGGGATAAAAATACCAAATAGTCTTCACTTTCAAGGATTTTATAATCTGAAAGGGGTGGCAGATCTACACAACGACAAGAGTATAACGAGACCTGCCTTGTAATAGGTACTGGGAAAGGGCTCTGGGGATAGAGATGGGAGAGAAACATGTTGGCTTGGGAAAGGTTAAAGTGGGCTGTAAGGAATAACTAGGGTTTCACCAAAGAGGGAGGAGGGTTATTCCAGACAGAGGCAGCAGTGTGAAGAAAGGGTGTGAGAGGGAGTTTAGGGCATCAGGACTGGTTATTCGGGTGTCCATTCACCCACAGATAATGACTTAGTCCACATAGCACAATCTGAGCTGACCACTGTGGCACCTATGTGCATACAAAGCTGCCTCAGGACAGGTCTCTGTCCTGCAGGAGTTTAAAGTTCAAATGGAGGGTGGAATTCATAGCGAGAGAGTTGGAAAATGAAGCTGAGAAGTTGGGCTGATTCCACCTTGTGAGATGTTCTGGTGCTGGATAAAGAGCTTGAACTTTGGCCAGCAATGCCTCTGCTTACAGCGTCTAAACCACAGACCAGTCCATTGATGAAGGGCATGTAAGGGCGGTTCCTAGTTTTTGCTTTAACAAACACTATTGCAACGAATAACTGTACATTCATGCATGCATGGGAGAGCATACCTGTAGGATCAACTCCTTAAATGGAATCACTGAATCAAAGGGTATGCGTTTGTAATTTTGGTAAATATTGTCAAATTCCCTTCCTTAGAGGTCATGTCAATGATCACTCCTAGCAGCAGAATATGAGATGAGCTACCTTTCTGACTCTTCGCGTGTGTGCGTGTGTGCGCGCGCACACACACACACAGTGTAACAAGGAGTTTTTCATTCTTCTTCACACCAGTTGTCACCCTTCCTTGATGGGGCACAGATGGCCAAGCTTTAGCTCTCCCTAAGGTACAAAGACACAAGTTTGAGATGGATGAAGTCTTGTCCTGGACGGGTCCATGAATATCCCTTATGTTCTACCTAAGTTTAGATTTCTGTCCCATGGGGACCCACAGTGAAGCACTGTGAGAAGTAGTCGGCCTCCAGGCTGTCAGATTCAAAGATTGGGAGTGCCCCCATACTAAATGGAACTCTTAATTACTCAGAGAGAATGCGTCATTAATGAATGGTTTTACACTTTACCTGCCTTTTTTTTTTTTTTTCTCATAATTTTGGCTTGTGTCCCTTTCTGGGGAAATAATTCCTCTAAGTCTTATTTGTTCTAAAGTTTTAATCTTAGAGTGTATTGGTCTCTTTAATCAGTCTACCACATAAATAATTCTTTATAAATATTTGTTATTTTTGTGAGCTAATAAAAAAACTAATGGCATATGATTATTTGGACACGTTGTAAGAACTTCAAATACAAATCTATGTTTTGCAGGCCACCACACATTGCTAAGTCGAAGAAGGCAGAAAGTTTTGGTTTACAGGCACAAATCCCATGCATATGAAATAAAAGACAACTGAAGTTTTGCTCAGCCGTCTCAACCATCAGCTCCATTCATCTAACTATGTGATGATATACACTAAACACAGATGGCCAATATTAAGTATGAAACTACCTGACAAAGGAAGCTGATTCTAATTCAGAACACCATAATTCTGAATGTTGAAATCCAAAAAGATAAAAATCCTTAAAATTTAATTCTGGAAAAAAAAATCTTTAAAAGATTTATTTACATTTAGAAAAGGGGGTTTATTTAAGAAACATAAAAACATGACAGGATATTTCACAGCCCACTTTACACAATTAATGAGGTGACACTAATACATATTTTTGCAAGCATAAACACTCAAGTGTGTTAATGGCAGTTGCACGGGCATAATAGTTATAAGTAGATGAACTATATTAAAAAAGAAATAGGTCAAAAGGGAAATGTAGACATGCATATGACTATGGTTGGAATTGTGTGTACCCAGATTTATAACTGTGGTCATCTGAAATACCATGACAAACAACCTAAATTTTTTGACAAGATTGATCAAAAACCTTGACGGGTTACCACAGAACATGCAGTCACCTAAAGAGCTGAAATCTTGTGAAATTTTATCTTTCACAAATGCAGATGTACAAAAAGGACATCTCAATTTATTGAGAAAGTTTCAATGTTTTAAATTATGCGTAGTGCACAATGCTTATACACAAAGTCAACGTTGTGATAATGTGATAATTTCATGGAGTCAAATTTGTAAAAAATGCATTAAATGAATTCGAACTCTCTAAAAGCCTCTACACAACTTATACCTCCAGAGTTGGAAATGATGCAAAGATAGGATAGCGAATGGTAAAACATAATGCTGTCAATTTAAAACAGCCTAGCCAACATGCTGAAACCCCAGCTCTACTAAAAAAATTACAAAATTAGTTGGGCATGGTGGCGCATGCCTGTAATCCCAGCTACTCAGGAGGCTGAGGCAGTAGAATCGTTTGAACCCAGGAGGCCGAGGTGGCGGTAAGCCAATATTGCACCATTGCACTCCAGCCTGGGCAATGAGAGTGAAACTCCATCTCAAAAATAAACAAACAAAACCAAAACTAAAGAAGAAAAAAAGAAAAAACCCAAATGGAAAAAAAATCAATATATGAAAAAGTGTATTACAGGAATAGATTATGGGTAATTTCATCAAGATAGTCCATCATAAGAGGTGGCCAATTTTCATGATCATTAACTATATTTTGAAGTCTTGCATCATAATGAATAGATGCTTTTTTCCTTTTAGACCATGGCTCTTGTTGGAGAGTATGTTCACATTCATTTTCTACACGATGTTGTTCTGTTTGAAATTCTCCTGTGATTTGACATACAACAACATGAACATTCCATATTAAAATTTCCCATCTTCTGTGCCATGCCTCGATGTTGTTTTGGGTGTGTGGAAATCCATTCCGCACACACTCATATACATACCACACATTTGGCAGAAACAATACTGGTATTTGAAGGGAATGCCATTATGTAAGTGCCTTCTTATCTTACCATGCACTTAATTATTTTTCAACCATTCGCTAACTTTGCTGGCTTCTTCAGGCAAATGCAGCTTTAATTCATTAAAAGTTTTTGTAATGTCATCAGCTGGAAGAAATGCCAATGCAGGCAAATGGCAAATTTTTAAACTGAAGTTTCTGTTGTTGCTGTATGTCATGGCCAAGCCACTCATCTAAATTTTCTGTCAGATGCATTGGGCTGAATGAAAAAAACATCTTTATTGGTAACATCTTGAAATTCCCTTGAAATCTATTTTCTTCTGCAAAGTCCACCCGATCTGCAAATAAGCATTTGTAAGTGCTTCACTTTTCCCAGCCATTAAAACATAATTGAGTGGATAAATTTTAGAATCTTTTGCATGAATTGTATATAGATGATAAAAAAAAATCAGTGGGGACAGTTTTGAAAGTGCCATCCATTAGCCAAATTGAAGCATGAGCTAGTTTTTTTCATGTTATATTTAGTGGTAAATATAAGTAGTGTATCTTCTTCATTAGTCAAATCCCCAGTCAAGGATAGTTCGCTATTTAATGTGTTTTGGAACACTGGAGGAATCTCAATGTCACTGAGCTTGTCAAATTCTTTTTATTCTATGACAAAGGGCATTCTAGAAAGGCAAGCACGACACTTTGTGTCAAGGGGCAGAAGTTGTACACGACTCAATAATTTGGAGGGCAGACTTCTTGTATTTTTTGCCCATGTTTTCACTTCTTCTGTGATCAATTTGACACCTAAAATTAAGTCCACATGTTCACCCCTTGTCAACTTGGCACCCTAAAGCATGCTCATAGGTTGACAGGAAGAATCAAGACCAGAGATAGATGATGATTCAGGAGGGAGAAGCTATCACTGCAGGAGCACAGTTCTTGAGGAGGGGAGGGGTCCAGGCTGCAGGTGCAGTGCTGTGTTTTGGGAGGCTATTCTGGAAAGATAAAGAATGTGAATAATGTTCATGTTGAGTGATTCTAGGCATGAGAGTAAAAAGTACTTGAGGAAAGCAAAATCTATGGAACATACTCCTCTGGCAGAATTTTGGGAAACCCACACCCACACCTCCACACACAACCGAACACACAGCATAGAAATGCACAGTGCCTGGCACATGCCAGGTGCATAATCAATTTTTTAAATAAAAATGTGATCTTGCAAGTGGAAGTCAGCCACCTCCTAGTCAAAATATTACCAGGAAATCTGCTGTCTCAAGGCAGATGGGAATGGCTAAAGGAGGGAAGAGAGCAAAAGGAGGAGAAGGAAAGAGTGTGTGGGGCAGGGAAAGAAAGAAGAGAGGAGGCAAGAAAAACAAAGAGGAGACCAAGGCCAGCAGTGGCAGAGAGAAGGGTGAGCGGCTGTGTCAGTGGTGGCCCCAGGCACCTGTGCTCTCAGCTGCTGACCCTGGGCCACTTTGTCCTTAACTAACAGCTAAGAATCTCTAGTCATGGGAAACTGCAGTAACAGCACAGGTGTGACCCAGCAGCCGCTCTGCTTGGCCTGGCTATAATTAGCATCCACTGGCAGCCCAGAAAACTACCTGCTCTTGAGGTCGGTGAGTTCAGAGCCTGTGAGTAAAAACAGGGGGGTGCAAAGAGCCGGTTAAAGCTCCAGCTGTGGTGGGTCAGTGCGAAGTTGCTTGGCTCCAGAGCACAGCCCTGCAGCCTGGTCACCCTGGACACAGCCCTGCAGCCTGGTCACCCTGGGCACAGCCCTGGATCCTGGTCACCCTGAACACAGCCCTGGAGCCTGCGAGGCTCATGTGAGAATGAGGGCGGCCAGAATTCCTTGACTATCACTTATCTGTCTGGGCAGACGTCCTTCATGGCTGGCTTTCTCTGGCTCCTGGGGCAGCTCCAGCCCGTGGGAGTTGCACTGTCTTGGCAGACAGGGAGACTGGCTTTGGCAACACACCGAGGGCAATGCTTTCCCAAGGATCTGTCTCCTTGGAGAGTCTTTCTAATGCCTTGGCGCATTTGTGTTCTCCCCTGGGTAGCCCGTCCCGGCTCACTGCTCATTTCCCACATGGGGGCATTAAAAATAAATCTTTGCTGTGAAATAGGAAGAAAATCTTTCCCAGAGCTTCTCTTCTTTGTGTGTGTGTGTGTGTGTGTGTGTGTGTGTGTGTGTGTGCGTGGAGTTTGGAGTCTGAGAGGGGAAAAGTAGAACCCACGATCTCTTCTGGCACACTCCTGGAACACTGCGCTGTAGTAGTGAATACAAAATTATCTGCCTGCTGCTACTGCTCCCTTACAGGCTCCTTATCCCCCACTATCCAGTGGCGTTGTCTTCACCGTTCCATGCTCAGGCAGCAGCACACCCATCCTGATGGGAGGGCATCCGGGCACAGTCCCATCCCTCCACAGTGGCCACATTTGAAGGCAGCTGCTCCTCCCTCTCCACCTGTCTAATCCTAAGAAAGTTCTTCCTTATACAGATCTTAATTTCCTTGCCACTCTGCATCTCTAATCCTGGTTTTCCTTTGGACATCCCATAGTTAGCTGACTTCCCCTCCAAATAAAAGCCCTTCCTTTATATTTGTGAGATAAATGATTATTTCCTGTTTTCCCTTTCTAGTCTGATCAGCCTCAATGATTTGACTGCTCATTATTTCTCCAAATATGTGTTTATTGCCAAGTGAGAGGCTTCTACTGTGCTAGGTGCTGGGATGCACCTATTAATAAAATGTAGCCCTGGAAACTGGAGGCACCCACATTTTTGTTTAAAGAAACACTCATGGGAAGAATAGAAACATGCCAGATAACTAAAATACGATGTGATAAGAGGCATAACAGAGGTAAACTTTCTATTGCCTATTGAGGATTTATCACGTCGGGGGTGGAGGAGTGTGCTGTGTGCATTATCTCACTTAGAACCTACAACAACCTTGTCATGTAGGCATCATCATCAACTTGTAGATAAAGTCAGTTGATCTGCCCAGCTTTACAAGGCTGCCAACCCTACGTTGAAGGGCAGATTCAGGATTTCAAATCACTGAGATAAATGTAAAGTCCCACTCTCAAGGCCACACACCAAGAGCAAGGACGTGAACTCAGACCATCTCGCTGCAGAGCCTGCCTTTTGGACTACCCCGCCATCTTGCTTTCCTGGAAGGCTTTGGGAGCACTATGGCACCAGGATGAAGAGTATCCTCAGCAGGGCTACTGCCGCAGACCTGTACCAAAGAGATGCGCGCAGAGACTCCCCGCGCAGGAAGCTGGATGCTAGTGCTGACCTAGCTCTGACCTTGCTGTGGTTCTTGGCACTCCCAGACAATTCAGGCAATTCAGTTTCACATTACTGACACCTCTGCTGTTCTGAGTACATGCTTTCTTTCAAAATGCAAAAGCGAGGCCACTCCACGCACCTCTGACAATGGTCCATTCTTAGAAGAATCACCTGTCGAAGCCGTCCTGGAAGCTATTGAATTAATTTCTACCACTTGGAAGGCAGCAGTTGTCCTGGAGAGGAAGGGCACAGCTTTTCTCTATCATCTGGCAGCCTCCTTGGAGCTGTCTGGGGAGATGGGGATGTCCTGGATGCATGTGCCTGTTTTTATTTCATTGTGGATGGTGGTGTGATCAGTACTGAGCATGGCATGCAGGAATAATTACTATTATCACTACTATTTCAACATCAATTCTGCATCATCAATAGCATTGGGCATTGTCAGAGAGCAGAATTAGAATCAGGCTTTTTGCCCAATGGGCTCTCAATTTAAACAGAAATTGCTCATGAACAGGAAGTTGCAATGGTGGTGCTGGGGAGTCTGGGCTAGGGGTTGGAAACAGGGAAATATAATTTGTATGTTTCTCTGTGTTTTGGAGGGGCAGATATCAACCTTTTGTTTCTCTCTTATGATTTGGATGATTTTTTTTTTAACAAAAGCCATGGCAATAATAATGATGTTACGTAGAATTTAAACTTCCCAGGCAACATTTTTGCCATTATCAATGATCTCAAAACTCTGGAGAAACCAATATTTATTAAAATTGAATTCACACCTGCAAGAGACTCAGGAAAATGCTGCGACGGTCTTGGGGAAGCCTGGAGTGATGGGAGTGAGTGACTTTGCTCCTCTAATGCTCCTTGTTTGCTTATTTCCTCCTGAGCAAGTATCTTGTTTCTGTGTGTCCTGATTCGTTGTCAATAAAGACGCTTCTGTCTCACTCTCTTTCATGTCTCCTCTGTGTGAACTGCTGACCACCACCCAGTACCAGTTCTAGAGAAATCTTCCCAAATGAGCAATTTCATTCATGCTTTCCCCTTCCTAGAATTCTTGACCACTTCCCTATTGGGCTGTCACTTCAAAGCTAAACGCTTCAGCCAGGTCTCCCAAAATTTTGGAATCTGCTTCCCTCCCATTCCTTCAGCTTACTCTTTGGTCTCAGAAACTCTACTTTCTTGTTAGCCCACAAGCTCATCTTGTAACCTTTTGCTCTGGGGCTCTGGTCATGTTTCTTCCCTTGGCTGCCATGACCACCCTTCCCTTCCATGTATGTAATACCACCCGCTGTCCTGCATGGCCATTCTCTCCTGCTTCTGAGGCCTTTCCTGGGGGTGTCCTTCCAATGACCCTGCCTCCTGTGAACATCTCTGGTACTGATGGTCTTATGGGTGTATGTCCCCCCAAATTTGTATGTTAAAGCCCTTTATTAGTCAGGATTCTCCAAAGAAACAGAACAAATTGTGTGTGTGTATGATATACATATATGATGTACATATATAAAATATATACACACATACATGTATAATATATACATATAACACATATACAACATATACATACATGTATATATTATATATGTATATATTGTATACATGTATATATAATACATACATATATGTGTATATTGTATATATACACATATGTATATATAATATATACAGTATATACACATATGTATATATAATATCTACAGTATATACATATATGTACATATATAAAATATATGTATATATTATATATAATATATACCTATATGTACATGTATGTATATGTTATATATAACATATACATACATGTACATATATGTATATATTATATACATGTATGTTATATGTAATACATGTAATATATATAATATATACCTGTATACAATATATACATATGTCTATATTATGTAAGTATATTATATATGTATATGTAAATATTATATATGATATATACATATATGTATATATGTATATGTAAATATGTGTATATAATATATACATATGTATATATGTATATGTATACATTGTATATATTATATATGTATATTATATATAATATATACACACATATTATATATGTATATATATTATATATGTATATATGTATATATTATATATAATACATGTACATATTATATATAATACATGTATATATAATACATGTACATATTATATAATACATGTATATATAATACATGTACATATTATATAATATGTACATGTATTATATATGTATGTGTATTATATATAATATGAACATGTATTATATATAATATGAACATGTATTATATATATGTACATGTATTATATATAATATGCACATGTATTATATATAATATATACATGTATTATATAATATATACATATATATGTATGTATATATGTATACATACATATATATTATATGTATACATACATATATGTATACATTACATATATAATACATATATAATATATAATACATATACATATATTATATATGTATATATTATATATAATATATACATAAACATATCCAGTATGTTTATACATACATATTATATATACATAATACCTAATATATATGTTTATATGTAATATATAGTTTAATATATGTATATATGCTTGTATATGTATACATAATATATTACATATTATATGGTGTGTATATATTATATATAATATATCATACACACACAATTGGTGATATATGTGATACTTAAATATACACACATTTATATGTATATATGTGTGTATATACACACGTGGTATATATAGAATATAGATATATATAAATTATATAAATGTGTGTATATATAATATGGATTTCATATATATCTTATATGTGTGTGTATACATAAAAATATTTATAAAAAAAGAGATTTAGTATAGGAATTGGCTTACATGACTATGGAAGCCAAGAAATCCCACAATCTGCCATCTGTAAGCAGGAGAACCAGGAAAGCCAGTGGTGTCACTGAGTCTGAGTCTCATGTCCTGAGATCCAGGGAAGCCAACAATGTAACTTCTAGTCTAAGGCCAAAGACCTGAGACCTGGGGGTGGAGGGGGACACTGGTGTAAGCTCTGGGGTCCAAAGGCCCAAGAATCAGGAGCTCCAATGTCCAAGGGCAGGAGAAGATGGGTGTCCCAGCTCAAAAAGAAGAGAGAGTGAATTTGCCCTTTCTCTGTCTTTTTGCTCTATTCAGGCCTTCAGTGGCTTGGATGATGCCCACCCACATTGTTGAGGGTGATCTTCTTTGCTCAGTCCACTGACTCAAAAACATCCTCATAGACACACCTGGAAATAATGATTTCCCAGCTATTTGGGCATCCCTTAACCCAGTCAAGTTGACACATAAAATTAACCATCATAAGCCCTAATTCCCAGTACCTCAATGTGACTATGTTTGGAGACAGGGCATTTAGAGATGTGATGAAGTTAAAATGAGGCCATTAGGGTGGGCCCTAATTCAATCTGACTGGTATCGTTGTAAGACAAGGAAACTGGAACAACATAAAAAGAGACCCTAGGGGTATGTACACACATCTTGCCAGCAGCAGAAGAGAATGCTTGTTTTTTCTCAGCATTGTCACTATGAGGCTTTAACATTTTTTGTTTTGTGTTTGGAAATCTAATAAGGGAAAATCATATTTCTATGTTTTGATTTGCATTTATTCATTAATAAGGTTAAGCATTGCTTCAAAAGTTTGTCCACCATTCATGTTTTTATTTTCCTGAACTCTTCTTCATAACCTTTGTTCATTTCTATGTTGCTTAACTTTTTATTACATAAATAATATTTATAAATTAAATAACATTGTCTTTTGATCTCATATGTTGCAAATATTTTTCCAGTTTGTGATTTGTCCTCAACTTTGCTTATGACTTTTTGTTTTGTCACATTTATTAAAAAAAGTAGTCAACTTTATTGTCCTTTTCTTTTGTGGCTTCTGAGCTCGTTATTTTAAAAATCTAAATGGGGTTTTTAGATTTGTAGATTAGGGAAATGCACAAAAACATTTCGGAGGACATCATCCACGTGTTTTGTAAAATTTTCCATGATATCCTTGAGAGTAAAATGGAGAAATGAGGGTTGGATGATAATATACATCAAAGTGTCTTTATAATTTACTCAATAATGCAAACTATAAATGTACATGAAGAGTGCTGATTAATGGATCCTTGTCAGCTTGGATTCCCTTGGCCTTGATGAAGATAAAAGGTATAATTCGCCTATTTTCAGATAGCAGAAAGGTCAAGGTGTGATATTTAATTCCCTGGATAACATAATCAAGATTTAAGAAGATCTTGACAGGCCAAAACACTGAGTTTAAAAATAAAACAAGTCAAATTTAAAAGAGATAAATATTTGTATTTTTTTACAGTTCAAGTATACAAGAACAGATGGGAAGTCCTGGAATACCAGAAATTCATATAAATAACAACTTCAACAAAATTTTAGTTCATAGTGAGTTAATGGTATACTAGGAAAAGCAAGAAAGCCAGTGTGGTCTTAGGTTCTTTCTGGCTTACTCAACAATATTTAATTTTAAAAAATTTAAATTCTGATAGACTTGCAGAGATTTGCAAAAAGGGTACAGAAATCCCCTTTCATCTAGATTTCTTCAATGGTAACATCCTCTGTAACTACAATACAATGTTAAAATCAGAAAATCGACATTTTTACATGCTACGGATCTTATCCATGACTCAGCAGTTTTTATATTCACTTATTTGTGTATGCGTGTATAGTTCCAAGCAATTTTATCATATGTATAGACTCTTGTATTCTTAACAGTTTTTAACTGGTAAGCAAAGTAAGGAAGAACAGACTTATCTATAGAGAAAAATTCATATATGTATTTCAGGAAAATTAAGCCTGGAATTTAACCTAAGTGACATATCCCAGATACAAGTGGGGACATGGGGTGAACTTATACAAAGTCCTCCTAGTGTATCTTGGTGATGCTTTATTTGCATTATCTCATCTAGTTCCCAGGGCTATGCTTAAGCTGTAGATAGCCAAATTGTGGAACTGAAAGAAAATGAGACTTTTAGCAATAATTTTAAAGGTATCTTAAAGGCCTGTCATGCAACAAAAGGCTATAATGTGTCATTCTAGTGGTCATTAAGAGAGATTGGAGGCAGTTACAAGGCCAACTTTAACTCAGGGAAATTTTTTCTAGCAAGGAGAGCTGTAAAACAGTGGCATTTGGCTGCCATGATAGCAACAGGCAGAAATTATTCAAGCAGAGGTAGAGTGATCACATTTCAAGAGGGGGTTACAGGGGATTCTTAAACTCATTAAAGTTTGGATTATAAGACTAAAAAATTCTAGGACTCTGTGTGGATGAATATCATAAAGAAGCTGGGATATTCGAGAGGATGGGTTTTTCTCTGTATTCCTGATTGGGGAAAGAAGAAGAGGGGAAGGAAAGGGAGAGAGAAGAGGCTAAGGAGGAAGAAGGAGGGGATGATCCTAGTGGTACACATGCAGTAAAGAGATAACACAAATATTTTTATTTCTGGCACCTTACTCATCAACTTTATAAGGAACAAAGATTGTATTCAGTTATGGTGCCTATTAATTATTAAGATAATGATAGCAGTTTGATAGGTATTTCTGTTACTCTGTCATTCTCTCTTCTTTGCCTTTCTCTTTCTCTCTCTCTCTTTTTTTTTTTTTTTTTTTTTTTTTTGAGATGGAGTCTTGCTCCATCACCCAGGCTGGAGTGCAGTGGTGCGAGCTTGGCTCACTGAAACCTCTGCCTCCCGGGTTCAAGCACTTCTCCTGCCTCAGCCTCCCAAGTAGCTGGGATTACAGGCGTGCACCACCATGCCCGGCTAATTTTTCTATTTTTAGTAGAGAGGGGTTTCACCATGTTGGCCAAGCTGGTCTCGAACTCCTGACCTCGTGATCCACCCAGCTCAGCCTCCCAAAGTGCTGGGATTACAGGTGTGAGCCACTGCGCCTGGCTCTCTCTTTCTCTCTTTTCTAAGTTGATGATACATGTTTCACCCTAAATAAAGTACATCTTGTAGGCTGCTGATACTGTTTTGACTGATTTTTCTAATTTAGCTTGAACAGACATGGGTTATTTGCTGGTAAGTTTGCATGTGTATTTATGTGACACAGGTTGGTAGTGTTATTTGTGTGTATGTTTATGTGACACGTGTTTGTTGATGGTCAAGATCTACGGAAACTGGGGTTATGGAGAGGGGGCTGCTGTCATGCTCTGAGGCCTGGTGTAATTAGAGCCTGTGTAAGAGTGAATGCCTCTCCAGTGGAGCTATAAAAAAGACAGCCTGCTCTAAAATCATCTTGAGGGAAAGAAAAGTTGTCAGGTGTATCAGTTTGCATTTTGTCCAATTGGATATAATAGAACACCCAAATATAAAGACTTAAGCAAATGGAGATTTATTTATTTTTCACATAACAAGAAGCTGAGAGGTAGCATTTCTCAGCTTTAGTTCAGTGGCTTATTGATGTTAAGGCTCATATCTCTTTAATTTTCCTGGTTCTTTTCTCATGGTTGCAAGATAGCTGCTACAGCTCCAGTAGCCATGTAACCATTCCAGGAAGGGACAAGAGAGAGGAAAGAAGGGCAAAAGAGGAAGGATAAAGAGGAAGGGTTGACATAAACTTTTACTGGGAAATGCAAATGCCTTCCTAGAGCCTTCTCTTGCAGACTTCCACTCTCGTTTCATTGGCCAGAATTTTCTATCCACAATTAATGGGATACAAAATTTGACTGAGACATTTGTACAATGCTTTAATAATATGATAGGAACCAAGACGGGAACAGAGAGATTTCTGTAGCTTTCAGATGGTTTAAGGACATTGATCTGTAAGGATGGACTATGGAACTCAGAGATTAGCTCGACCTTTATTTATATCATCTACCTTTTATATGCACATGTCTGGGATAAAAGAAGGAAGGTAGGAGGATAAGGATTTTGATAACTCCACCGAAATGAAAGCCGTACAGGATATGAACTAGGTCATGAAAACTCTCCTTGTGGTATTGCTGCAGCCATTCTCTGGAAAAAAAATCAATTTATGTGAACAATTTCTTCATAGTCTCTCTGATTTTTATTGTAAACATGGTGAGATGATGTTCTGGGCTGTTGCATTTTGGAATCAAAGTAGCTTTCAGAAGATCCTCTCTGTACATTTGAGAGTTGTATTTTAGTAATTGAGACCAGAGCTTGACTCCTTGTGTCCACGATGCCACTAAATTAAATTAAGTATTTCGTGGAAAGAACAATGAAAGCCCAAATTCTGTTATTATGCTGTTTACTTAATATGTATGAGCCTGCAGATCTTTTAAGTGTTAATGTAAAACAGACATTGCATTTGTAGGCTTCAATTGCTGGTTTTAGAAAATGTGTTTAGTAATGTAACTTTGATTGTTTAAGGGGACGGGTGAGGGAGGTTTGAATTAGCTCATTTTAAAATATAGGGAACCTAAGGGACAGGGGAATTAAGGAACTTGTCCCAGGTTTCCCAAGTGAAGCTGAGATTCAAAGTGCATCTTGTCTGCTCTGGCATCCATGGGACTTCCTCTTCATTAGGAGGAGGCCGTGAACTACTGCCAAACTCCATGAAGTAAGGAGAATTAGGTGTTGCTAGGTACGTGAATGAGGCTCAGATTGAAAAGACTGTTCTCTAGGCCAGAGGTCACAGTGGTTTGGTGTTGGTTCTCTGTCCCTCTGATTTAGTATATGTGTATGATAAAGTGATTTAGATGAGAGTTCATGAGATCGGTTTTGATGGCAACTGATGACCTTTGCTGTGGGTCTGGGTGCTCTCTGCCTGTTACTGCTTCCCAACACAAAGGGGACACCAGCCTCAGATATCTGTCCTTCTAGATGGGCTAGTACCCCATAGACTCTTGGCAAGCCCTTATACAGCAGCTGCCACTGCATATCCAGCCACTTGGCATGCACCAGCCTGTCAGCCCAGTATCATCCGGGGAGGACACAGCCCCATTACCCCTCAGCTCTCCCCACCCACCCCAGAGAGGAGACTGAACATTTTCAAAGGAGCTTTTATTAAGGGGTGATTAAAAAAAGGAGAAAGGGTATAAAAAGTGAGGTGCATTGAGCTGAATGAAGTATTTCTGGCCACAGATGAGCTGAGCCAGTACATCTCATTTTTCTTCATTTTCATCCTGTCTAAGGGACCATGTTCTGAAGCCTGTCCTTGGAAGTTTCCCATTTTCTTCTCCCTTGTGGTGCCCATCCCCTCTAGCACAGAGGAGCAGCAGATGTGGTGGACAAGCATGTGCCAGGGCAAGGTTTGAGCATCCACTTGCATTCAAAGGCTTTTCTTTTTGAATGGCAAAGGCTGGTTTTCCCGTGTTTTTTTTTTTTTTTTTTTTTTTTCAAACCATGACTTGTGGATGGATATTAATAGTACTAGTAAAAATAAAAATAAAATAAACAGAAAGGTTTTACTTGCATTCCTGTTTTCATGTCCAACTCTCTAGTGTCAGGTTTGACACTCTTCAAAACAAACCATTTTATATTCTATATACACATACACACACATATCATTTTCACATCCATGTGTGTATGCATCTGATACATATACACACATATAGCTCTGTGTTTGTGCCATGGTTCTTGAGAGTGCTGGAGTAATGGATTGAGCTTATCTTTATCCATTTGTTTTCAAGCTCCCCTTCCTGCTTTAGGTAATGTAGCTGTACCTATCACGAGCCATTAAAATGGACATATTCTTGGGCTGGGCGTGGTGGCTCATGCTTGTAATCGCAGCACTTTGGGAGGCTGAGGCAGGCAGATCACTTGAGATCAGGAGTTCAAGAGCAGCTTGGCCAATGTGATGAAACCCCGTCTCTACTAAAAACACAAAAATTAGTCGGGTGTGGTGGCGCACACCTGTAATCCCAGCTACTCAGGAGCCTGAGGTGGGAGAATCGCTTCAACCCAGGAGGCGGAGGTTGCAGCGAGCAAAGATTGTGCCACTGCACTCCAGCCTGGGCAACAGAGCTAGACTCCATCTCAAAAAAAAAAAAAAAAAAAGACATACTCTTGGACACAGTAATTCCTTCTTGGGAAATTATATCAAGGAAATCACTTAAAAGAAAGAGAAAGTTATAAAATACATTGATTTTTTTTAAACATATGTGGTGTAGTAATTTATAGTTTACAAGGACTTTTCACACATATTATTTCATTTCATCTCAAAAACAATCCTCCAAGGTAGCCGGCTTTATTGTTTTTCTCTCATAGTTTATAAATAAGGAAATGGGCTTAGAAAGTGTGATTTCTTTAAGGTTTCAGACCTAAGTGAGTGGTAGAGTTTGGAAAGTTTTGTTTATTTTGGAAGCAGAGAAATCCAACCAGGAGATAGGGCACTACTCAAAAAGATCCACAGCAAAGCACATGTGCTTTGAAAGAGAAAATGAGAAATCCAGGTCTTGAGGCTCCAAGTTTAGTGTCTCTCTACTACTCAATCACCATTCCCAGTGGAGGAACTTGTTATTAACCTATGTTGTGCCAATCTGATGAACATCATAGAATCTCTACATACTGTAATAACAGAGACTATGAAACAGAATGAAAAAGTGTTTATAGTATAATTTAAGTTATAACATAATATAAAAAGGTTGCATTTATATATAAATGTATAATGTATGTATATTTAAAGATAAAAATTAGAAGACAACATGGAAAAATAAGAAACAGTTGTGTTAACGGGATTGGAACTACATTTTCATATTTTTTCCATAAATATCTATCTATCTATTCTATAGATAATTCTATCTATTCTATAGATATCTATCTATTCTGTAGATAGAATTAAAAATAAATTAAAATAAATAAATAAATAAATAAAATAAATAAATAAAAATAAAATAAATTAAAAATTCACATAGTAATAAAAACAAACACCTGAGTGGAAGTACTGGGCTGAGTTCATGCCTAATTCCATTTAATCACAACTTCATGGGGTAGATATTATAATTTCCATTTTGCAGATTTCCACATCCCCATGTCTTAGGATGGTTAAATAACTTCTCCAAGGTTATAAAGCTACAAATCAAGACAGGGAGGACCTGGGTTTTTTCTCTGCTTCTTTCTATCCTAGATAGCAACAATTCTTCAATGTGTGTCACGCAAAGGGGACCATAGATCGTTAAATTGTCTAACTCATTTTTCATGTTGTGTTTACATGGACTCCCTTTTTTGTTTGTTTTTTTTTTGATCATGGAAGAACTTTAGTTGATTGACAGACATTAGCATTCACAGAGTAGGTGATTACTTAGAATTTTTTGTGGACCATCCACCAATACTTGATGAAATGCATTGAAGAAGTAGGAATTTACAATCTTCTTTGCAAAACAAAGATCTGGAATAGCAGAGGCTGCTCTGAGGGATGATTCTGAGTGTGTTGCTGAGACCTGGTCCTCTACATGTTTAACAACAGCATTGACCAGAATTTTAGCTCACATGGTAGGGGCATTTGACAATCTATGAACTGCAGAAGGTGAAACTGTACCTCACATAGTAAGGAACAGTGCTAGCCCCAGGCCTTTTTTTACACCCAGGAAGAAAGCCAGTGTTTTATTGCTCGGTCTGAATTGGTAGAATAAGTGTCTCAGTTCTCTATGTCAGTTTGCCCAAGATTTAAGTGTTTTTGTTATGAAAAGTTGTATTCGCCCTGCAGAAAGTAGTGTGAGTTTCTTGGTTATCATGGGGTTGGGGTTTTTCCAGTGGTGTAAAATTCTTCCCAAGACCCGAGTGATGAACTCACTGTAGAAATCTCCTTCTCTGTTGCAGGTTACAGCATAGCTTGTCTGTAGGAATAGATTTCTCTTTGAAAGAGAGATTTACAGAAGGTCTTGGAGAATGGGACACAAAGTTGTCTTTCACATGCCTCCAGTGAAAGAGCTGGCTCCCAAATTCTTCTCCTTCACAGGATGGGGTTTTAATCTGCAGACTCAGGTCCCTCCATCCTTATCTTTCCCCTTTTTCTCTTTCAAAACACGTGTACTTTCGAGAGCTTTCTTGTGGATCTTTTTGATTAATGTCCTGTTTTCCTTTGTTGGGTTTCCCTGCTTTCCAAACAAAGCAAAATAGAATCACCCCACTCTGACTTCCCCGACTCCCTGCTTTTGTTTACTGTACTGTTTTTTAAATCTTTTTTTTTTTTTTTCCCCTGAAACAAGAGTCTCACTCTGTCACCCAGGCTGGAGTGCAGTGGAGTGATCTTGCTTTACTGCAACCTCTGCCTCCTGGGTTCAAGCAATTCTCATGCCTCAGCCTCCTGAGTAGCTGGGATTGCAGGCACACTCCACATGTGGCTAATTTTTCTATTTTTTAGTAGAGATGGGCTTTTGTCATGTCGACCACCCTGGTCTGGAACTCTTGACCTCAGGTGGTCTGCCCACCTCCGTCTCCCAAAGTGCTGGGATTACAGGCATGGGCCACCACACCTGGCCGTTATTTTAAATCTTGAAATGTGTTCTTATTCTGGGGCTTTTCTTTGGTGTGAAAATGGGCCTAGTAGTAATTCTGCTTAGTACTATGCATGGCATTCCTCTTCTTCAAAGCACTTCAGAAAGATTAATTAATCCTCTCGATTCCCCTTGTCCTGTGGGGACAATTCATACTTGGCCAACAATAGGAAGGAGAATGAAAATGATTCTTACTCTTTTCATAAAGGGCTTCAAGCTGCAAAGTGCATTCCCAACACCAGCTAGAATATAAAATAAGCGAGAGAAGGAAAAGGAGAGATTTTGAGAGGAAAATCCTTCTGCCTCCTTCATGAACTTCTTCATCAAGGAATTTGGTGCAGGTTCTTCAGGGGATAAATTATGTGGAGCCTGCTTTGTTGAGGACGTGAGTATGAGCTTAATCCTGAGACTAGTTTTCTTTCTTTTTTTTAACCTTTAAGTTCAGGGGTCCATGTGCAGGTTTGTTACGTAGGTAAACTTGGGTCATGGGGATTTGTTATACAGATTATTTCATCACCACTAGGTAGTAAGCCTAGTACCCATTAGTTATTCTAAGCCAAGTTTTCCTTCTGATTTAAAATCATGGAATGTTAGAGGATTCAGATCTTAGAGATGCAGTAAGTCAACCCCTTGACTTTACAGATGCAAAAACTAAGGCTGACAAAGGTAGATTATATCAAGGTCACACAGGGCTAGAGTGGTTTTTTCCTTGGCCTGCCCTTGCTGTGTCTGTTAGATGACATGTCTGCTCATCTTGAAGGTCTTATGAGAATGGATTAGTTATATTGCTGTCCACTGCTAGGCTTAGCTGTTTGCATGGGGTTCCTGAGTAAAGGGGAGGTGACTTGCTGTAGCCATTCCCGCTGGTGAGGCAAAGAAAGATAGAAGAACCATTGTTGTGTAAAAATGTTCTCTTAGTACATTTGGGGAAAATGGGATATAGAATAATCATTCATCTTCAGAGAGAGTCAATGGTTATTTGATTTAAACAAACATTCCATTATGGTATTCACTGTAGCAAATTCTGTAATTATAAGTTTTATGGCAACTCCCATTACTAAACCATTTTCATCCCTCTCCTAGCTGTCTGAAAAACTGTAAATTTTTGGGGAATTTTTGTGGCTAGACCCTGTCTGGTAGAGAATGGATGGCTTCTGGGAGCACAAGGAAGGAAAGAAAATCTCATTAGCTGCCTCTGAGTTATTGTGGAATGGGAAGAAATGTTCTAAGCATATTCCTTTTTCAGTTTGCAAAAGAGTTGAATGTTTTTCTTCTCTGTATTGTAAAATTGTGAAAAAGGAGGCAGAGAGATCCAATTTTCAAAGTTGCATAGAACCACTAAGAATAGATGAGAAAAAAGATGCTTTAATGAGTTACTTCTAAGCACACTGTGACACGGCTGCTCAGGATTTCAGCATCTACCCTGCTAATGTTTAAGTTTTGTATTTTCCTCTGCTCTGTGTTAATTATTGTGTCCTTGGAATCTTGAGTTCTTGGAATTAGATGAAGGAATTGCATTCCTAGCTTGGGGAAGAGAGGCTTGGCAGGCAACCTAGGTTGTGGTCATTTCTGTGGTGGTAGGACCTACCCTTAGGGTTAAGTGGATCAACTTGGTTTTGTACATGGTTGATGTAATGCCACATGCCAATGTGCCAACAAACACATTTTGAGAACACATAGTTCTGGAACAGGATTCAAGACACTCAAAAAATCTTTCCTCATCCTCTCTCGAAATGTAACTTTTTTTTTTTTTTGAGTCGGAGTCTCGCTCTGTCACCCTGGTTGGAGTGCAGTGGCTCGATCTCGGCTCACTGCAAGCTCCGCCTCCCAGGTTCATGCCATTCTACTGCCTCAGCCTCCCGAGTAGCTGCAACTACAGGCGCTCACCACCACGCCCGGCTAATTTTTTGTATTTTTAGTAGGTTTCACCTTGTTAGCCAGGATGGTCTCGATCTCCTGACTTCGTGATCTGCCCGCCTCAGCCTCCCAAAGTGTTGGGATTACAGGCATGAGCCACTGCGCCCAGCCGAAATGTAACTTTTATGACTCAATCATGAGCAGACTCTTCATCTTCAAGTCACTCTCTTGATTGTCTTCTCTGTGTGTTGTGTTTTTGACTCTGAGTTCCCTCACCCTGTCATTCCTTGTATCCTAATTCTAGTCACCTTTCAAGGATTACCTCAGTTTCTTAGCTTCATCTATTCCCAACCTCCCTAAACCCCATCATCTTAGACTATAAGTCTTCATTTTCAAAATTCAGAGAGCATTTACTTGCTGTACTATTTGATTAAGATATTTGCTTAAAATGTTTTATATGGTTTGCACATCATTTTATATGCATTGCTTGTCTCCCTATCTGGAGTGTCAGTGCTTTGGGGACAGGGACTGTCTTCTTTAATGAATCTGATTTTAGTATCTAGAGGAATTCTAGGACATAGTGTTTGCTTACTCAACAGTTTTGAGTTGTAATACAGTATGTATGAAAATGTCTTATTTCCCTTATAAGCTCTATAAGCTCCATTAGTATTTCATCTTTGGTGCCTTAAACTCATTTGATGCTTAATAAATATTTGTTAAGTGAATTATTTGTGATCACCTGAGCTTTTCAGGGAGGCTATTTGTCTTCAGCTTCTACCCAAATCTCCAGATGCTTCTCATCTCTTTTATAGGCATTAATGACTCTACTTCTGATGGAAGATTTTCACAGCTACCACTTATTATTTGTAGTGATTATAGGTATAGAGGATTATTTTTGGATGCTGTTGCCTTTCCTCTAACGCCCAGGTCTTTGTAAAAATTATTTCTATGCCAAGTGCCCATTTGTGCACTTTTTTCTTAATCTTTCCTACATACATGGACACAAATGAAAACTATAGTATTCTTGCCATGTTCTGCATGCCTCTTCTTTGTGATATGACTTCCAGAGTCCTTAAACTTTGTTTGAAAATATGTGGGGATAAAAATATTGAATGAAAGTGTTCTCAAAGCACTGACCTATATAATATGAAATAAAAATTACCACAGCCATCTCCTTGCCACCACCTCTTCTTCCCTAATGCTGCAGAGCCACAGCCGTCCAGCTGTCTATTTCCTCAATGCTGCGGAGCCACAGCCATCCAGCTGTCTATTTCCCCAATGCCGTGGAGCCACAGCCGTCCAGCTGTCTATTTCCCTAATGCTGTGGAGCCACAGCCGTCCAGCTGTCTATTTCCCTAATGCTGCAGAGTCACAGCCGTCCAGCTGTCTATTTCCCTAATGCTGCAGAGTCACAGCCGTCCAGCTGTCTGGTGTTTTCAGGTGGTCCTCCTGCATTCTTCCTCTTCACCCTGTGGCATCACGGAGGCTCTGCCTAAGGGCCTGAAATCCTGGCTGCTCTGTTGACCTGGTTAACCTTTCTTAAAAATTTATTGTCTTACTTTAAAAAAAGCTCACAAGTATTATTTCCTAAAGTAATAATAAACGTATTTTTTAGTTGAATTCTCTTATTGCCCTTTAACTATTCCTTCACTCATGTAATTATTAATATATAATTTACTTAATTCCTCAGATATATATATATATATATATAAATTTTTTTTTGAGACAGAGTCTCACTCTGTTGCCCAGGCTGGAGTGCAGTGGCATGATCTCATCTCACTGCAACCTCAGCCTCCCAGGTTCAAACGATTCTCCTGCCTCAGCCACCAGAGTAGCTGGGACTACAGGTGTGCGCCACCATGCCGGGATAATTTTTGTATTTTTAATAGAGATGGGGTTTCATCATGTTGGCCAAACTGGTCTCAAGCTGCTGACCTCAAGTCAGCCTCCCAAGGTGCAGGGATTACAGGTGTGAGCCACTGCGCCTGGCCCTAAATATTGTGAAGTATACAAATAGGAAAGGATTTTTTGTTTCTCTCTTTATTTATCAAACTTTTATTCAGGTTTGGGAGGTAGGCAGGATGGAGTAGATTGAGGCAGGAGAGGGCATCAAGAACAGGGAGGCCCATGCAGCAGAGCAGAGAGGCTGGGAGGACAGCAGGAGCTTGGGAACCCAATGTACCTGCCTTGAACCTCAGCTCTAATGCTAGCAGCTGTGTACCCTTTCCATTTCAAAATCCTATTGTTTGACTTCTTATTATTGAATGGTAGCATTCTTTATATATTATGGCTACAAGTCCTTTGCCATATATGTAAACTGTAAATAATTTCTCCAAGCCTGTGACTTTTCTTTTTTATTAATATTATTCTGTGATTTTTAGTGGAAAACTAAAAAAAAACAAAAAACAAAAAACAAAAAATAAATAAAAGGATGTATCTTGTTCCTGCTTCCTGGAGGTTGGCCATCTAGAAGGTGGCTTGAACAGCATTGGAGTAAAGGATCTGAGAAATAACACAGAGGCAGAGGCTGCACATCTGGAGTCTGGGGTCTTGGAGAAAAGAACTGTTTGTTATGACTGGAGTAATCCTTAAATGAAACCTTGATGGTTGAGTAGAGGAAGAAACAGGTGGAGTGGGAGTTAGGGAAGACTGTTAGAGAGAGGCCAAGGAGAGAGCAGGAACAAAGACCAACAGTAAAAGTGCATGAATGGTTTAGGGAGAGGCAGGCTGGCAGGATGTCGTGTGTGTGTGTGTGTGTGTGTGTGTGTGCAAAAAGAAACAGAATAAATCAAAACACGGAGACACTTTTTTTTCCCTAAAGTAAAGAAGCAATACTCAATCCGCTGTTTTATTTCTTGTAGCTGAAATTATTAACATGGGAATATCACTAGCATTTTTCCCATAGATGGACCGAAAATGCTGATGCCAATGCCAAGGAAAAAAGTGTCTTGAAAAAGCAGCCGTGGACGTGGAGTTACCAAATCATCCGAAGTGGCTCCTGGATCGGGTGGAGGAGCCAGGCTGCAGAAATGCAGTTCATCGCAGGAGTTTTCCTGAACAGAGAAAAGTCTCCACAGAATAGCAAAAATAGCAAAAACTCGAAGTCAAGGGTCTTGAGGTATAAATTTTCTGTGTGACCCCAGGGAAATCGTTTCATCTTTCTAGGTCTTCGCATCCTCACCTGAAAAATAAAGTGCTTGGCTAAGAAAGGCTTGAGGTTTTATTTGGCTCATTCTGTGGTTCTCTAGGTCAGTGTTTTTAAAGCTTCCTCACGTATCTGCTGCGTTCAGGAGCCTTAGTCCCAAAGAGTCAGTATTGGGTGGTAACTGCACTTTTCAGTGAGACTCTCATGTTCCACACTAGGCCCCCAAGGATTCTTCTGCAGGTAATCCATGCTGAGAAAATCTGCAAAGTCTTTCCAGCCTGGTCCAGTCCACGCTTGTTTTGCCCTTTCCAACTCTAGACTATTGATTCCTGGAGGACGAAGAACTATTTTTAGCCTTCTTTTTCTGCACTGAGTCTCAGGCAGTGTCAGACTTACTTATTTTAGGAAATCTTTATTGAGACCTCCTGGATGCCAGGTATTGGGGTCACAAAGACAAAAGTTCCCTTAAGGATTACTGTCCAATTGGAAGGACATACATGCAAATGAATATATGCCTGGAAATTTGTTGATTGATTAAATGGGCATTTAATATATTTTTTTCAAACCCAGAGACCTAAATATTTACTGATCTTTCCCTACCATCCCATTAAATAACAGTCCTCCAGGATCTTTGAAGGAATATAAGCTCATGGAAGGGCAGAGATCATATCAGTCATTCTCATCCTTTTATAGGTACTTTTGTTAAGAGTCAACTGTGGCACAGATCATTACTTTACCTAGATCTTAATCCTAACAACAATATTTTTATGGAGAAGGAAACTGAGGCTCAGTGAGGCTAAGCCATCTGGCCAAGGTCATACAATAAGAGGCAGAGCTCAGAGTGGAACCCAGTGTGATATATCAAAATACAGTCTGCACATCTTTCTTCCAAAGCATTTTTCCTGTAGCAATTAAGTGTGCCTGTAACTTTTCAGCTAACCTCCAGAAAGTTAAGATGGCTGTGTCTTTTATAAGATATAATTATTTGAGAAACAAGTGACTAAAACTTGCAAAATCTGCAGGAAAGAACTTCTAGGCTCTTTGGAGTTTTTTTGCCCTGCACCAACATCCTCTCAAAGGCAAGGAACAGCAATTATGATAAAAGAGACCAGAAAGTGAAAGGAATAAACAATGTAGCGATTGCTCTGGGAAAACTATAGCTCATTTTTATTTTGATAATGACCTCTAATCTTCCCAGGGGAATTTTGAGCATGTATCTTATCTTAAAACATTTTTTTCAACTTTGGCACTTTTATTGCCTTTACAAGAACAGCTATGATTAAGGGATGACTCTCTTAGTTGCAATGGATGAAACAATTAAATGTGTTTACCTGCTGACATTCCAAACCACTTCTTGATAGGAAACAAAGGTGTGAAACAGCTCTGGTGTTTATGTGAACATAATTTTTTTCTAAATATTATTTTTTTTTGTTTTGCACCCTGCTTAGAATGTGCTTTTGATTTTCTTGAGTTTAGATGAGGTTGACAATCATGATGTAAATCCAGATCGAAATAGAATTCCTGTTGCCATTTTAAGTTTATAATGTTTAACTACCTAATAATGGCTGGAAATTAAGTCTGGAATCACACCCAAGTTATACTACGTATTCAATCAGGCTGAATTTGACGTTAATAATATGACTAGGAGGAGCTAGGAAACAAATTCTTTTTTTTTTTTTTCTCATTTCATGAGGCACCCTATACCAGCAGTAAAATGTTTCTTAAATCAGAGGAAAGAATTGACCTTACAGTTTCCTTTTTTTTCTGAGATGGAGTCTCACTCTGTCTCCCAGGCTGGAGTGCAGTGGTGCAATCTCAGCTCACTGCAACCCTCTGCCTCCCGGGTTCAAGCGATTCTCCTACTTCAGCCTCCCAAGTAGCTGGGATTACATGTGTGTGCCACCACAGCCAGCTACTTTTTGTATTTTTAGTAGAGACAGGGTTTCGCCATGTTGGCTATGCTGGTCTCAAACTCCTAACCTCAGGTGATCCGCCAGTCTTGGCCTCCCAAAGTGCTGGCATTACAGGTATGAGCCACTGCGCCCGGCCAGTTCCTTTTAAAACTTGATCTAGAACGCTCTTGATTTTGGAATTATAATGCTTAATATTTTCCTCAATTATGACTGCCCAGATTTAGCCAAGGGCAATTAGAAGAGGAAAGACTGACTTCATCTTGACCCCTGGGGCCAGAGCTACTATGGCAAGGCCAACTTCAACCCGTATGGAAGATGTGGCTGCTGAGAGCTTCCTATAGAGCCCCTGACATAGGATAAAGGGAAAATATGTCTGTTTTAAATCATACTAACATTGTGATAAAGTAATATTATGTCCTTTGAAGGACCTAAAATAGTGCTAAATTGTATCATGACCAAGAAACATTTGTTTAGCATTTACTCTGTGCCAGGCACTAAACTAGGTATGAAGGATATAAAACTAAATAAGGTGTAATGTTTGTCTTCAAAGAGTTTCTTTATCCTGCAAGAAATTAGAGATGGCTAAATTTTAAAAAATTTTTATTAATGTATTTTTAATTTTTTTTTAATTCATAAAATCCAGATCCTGCACAAGATAGCTGGACTTCTCTAAGGAATCAGAATTGTAAGGAAAACATATTGATTGTATCCCTTTGTTAGTGAAAATAATACATTCAGATTTGAAATGGTCAATTGTTCACAGTGATTTTTGGCTGTTATGAATAAAGCTGTTATGAACATATGTGTAAGTCTTTGCATGGACATATATTTTCATTTCCCTTTGGCAAATACCTTGGAATGGAAATTGTTAGGTCACGTAATATGTATATATTTACATTTATGAGAAACTGCCAAACTTTCTGAAATGGTTGTCCTGTTTTACACTCCTGCCTGTAATGCATGAGAAGTCTAGTTGATTCATATGGACACCAACACTTAGTATTATTAGTCCTTTCACTTTTAATCATTCTAGTGGATGTGCAGAGATATTTCATTGTGGTTTTAATTTGCATTTCCAGGTAACTGTTGATAATGAGCATCTTCTTATGTGCTCATTGGTCATTCAAATAGCTTATTTTGTAAAGTGTCTTTTGCTCATTTTGAAATTGTATTGTTTGACTTATTGAGTTGTAGTGTTCTTTATATATTTTGGATACAAGTCCTTTGCCATGTATGTAAATTGTAAATATTTTCTCCCAGCCTGTGCTTTACGTTTTCATTTTTTCAGCAGTATTTTTCAGTAAACAAGAGTTTAAAGTCCAATTTGTCTTTTTTTCTTTTTATGATTTATGCTTTTTGTGTTCTATATTAAAAATCTTGGCTTCCCTCAAGGTCATCACAAAGATTTCTCCTATTTTTTTAATAGAAGTTTTATTTTCTATGTTTAGACCTATGATATATTTTTAATCAACTTTTGCATATAGTACGAGGTAAGGGTCAAGGTTTATTTTATCCATATGGATATCTAATTGCTTCAGCTCCAGTTATTGAAAACACTATCCTTTCTCTTCATTGAATTTCCCTGGCACCCTTGTTGAAAACCAGGTTACCATGTATTTGTCGTTCTATTTATGGACACTTTTCTGCTCTATTGATTTGTAAATCTTCCCCACCCCCACAATACCACACTATCTTGCATACTAGGTTTATAATAAGTTGTCATATCAGATAATGTACCTGGTCTCCTAACCTTTTTTTCCTTAAAAGTTATTTTGATATTCACGGTTTTTGCATTTTCATTTTCATTTTAGAGTATTTGCCAATTTCTATAAAATGCTGCTAGAATTTTGATTGAGATATGATTAAATCTGTAGATTAATTTGAGGAGAATTGACGTCTTAACATATGGAGTCTTCCAATCCCTATGTATGGCATGAATCTCCATTTATTTAAGTCTTTTTAGTTTCTTCCAGCAATGTTTTATTGGTTTCAGTTACAGGTCTTGTATATATTTTGCTAAATTTATTCTTAATTTTTAAATGTTTTTGCATGATACTATATATGGTATGTTTTAAAATTTCAATTTTTAATTGGTTATTGCTAGTATATTGAATACATTAACTTTTGTATATTGGCCTTGTATCCTGAGACTTTGCTAAGCTCACTTTTAGATCTTTTTGTAGACTTTCTAGGAATTTCTGTGTATATGATCATGATGCTTGCAAATACTTTTAATTCATTCCTTCTAATCTGTATACGTCTTTTTCTGTTTCTTTCCTTATTGTACTGCCTAAGGTCTCCAGTATAATGTGGGACAGAAGTGGTGAGAGTGGACATCCTTGCCTTGTTTGCTATCTTAGCAAACAAAAAGTGTTGAGCTTTTTATCACAAAATATAATGTTGGCTGTACATTTTTTTTTGGTAGATGCCATTTGTCAAGTTGCTAATTTGCTCAGGGGGGTGTATGTGTGTATGTGTGTTTTGCTGTAAATGGGTGTTGAATTTCACCAAATTTTTTCTGCATCTATTGAGAAGACATATTACTTTTCCCTTTTAGTCTTTTGATATGGTGAATTTCATTGATTTTTGAATTCAAATCACTATTGTTTCTTTCATGTGCGTACGTGTGAAAGACCACCAAACAGGCTTTGCGTGAGCAATAAAGCTTTTTAATCACCTGGGGGCAGGTGGGCTGGGTCTGAAAAGAGAGTCAGCGAAGGGAGATAGGGGTGGGGCAGTTTTATAGGATTTGGGTAGGTAAAGGAAAATTACAGTCAAAGGGGTTGTTCTCTGGCGGGCAGGAGTGGGGGTCGCAAGGTGCTCAGTGGGGGAGCTTTTTGAGCCAGGATGAGCCAAGAAAAGGACTTTCACAAGGTAATGTCATCACTTAAGACAAGGACCGGCCATTTTCACTTCTTTTGTGGTGGAATGTCATCAGTTAAGGTGGGGCAGGGTATTTTTACTTCTTTTGTGATTCTTCAGTTACTTCAGGCCATCTGGGCCTATATATACGTGCAAGTCACAGGGGATGCGATGGCTTGGCTTGGGCTCAGAGGCCTGACAGTTTCCATTCATAAACTCTTTTTGGCCATTGTAATAGTTCATTTTAGTGTCAACTTGATAGGCCCAAAGGATATCCAGACAGCTCTGGAAAAACATTATTTCTGGATGTGTCTGTGAGGGTATTTCAGAACAGATTAGCATTTGAATCAATGGACCAAGCAAAGAAGATCTGCCCTCACCAGTGTGGGCTGGCATCATCTAATCCATTAAGGGCCCAAATAGAACAAAAAGACAGAGGAAGCACAAATTTTCTCTCTCTCCCTTTTTTTTTTTTTTTTTTTTTTTTGAGCTGGGACATCCATCTTCTCCTGCCTTTAGACATCTGAGTTTCTGGTTCTTGAGCCTTTAGACTCCAGGACTTACACAGGTGGCTGCTCCCTACCCTGCCAACCCATGACCCCTCTGGCCCTGGGTTCTCAGACCTTTGGCCTTGGACTGGAAATTACACTATTGATTTCCCTGGTTCTCAGGCCTTCAGACCCAGGCTGAGTTATACCATTGGCTTTCACGGTTCTGCAGCTTGCAGATGGTGCATCATGGGACTTTTTGGCCACTGTAATCACATGAGCCAGTTCCCATAATAAAGCTCGTCTTATATATCTGTATATATTCTACTGGCCAATTTCTCTGGAGATGCCTAGTACAGCCATGCTGTGTTATACTTTATGTATATATTTAATTTGCTATATTTTGTTAAAGATTTTTGTTTCTATGTTTATGAGTATATTGGTGTACAGTTTCATATTCCTTGTGATGTCTTTCTTTGGCTGATTTTAGTATGAAGTCAATGCAGGCTTACTCCTTGTTTTTGTTGATATCCTCAACTCAATCTGTCTGCTTGGACACCGGCTGTATGCTTTCTCTTCTTGACCTTTGCTCATTTTAACTCTGAATTTTATCTTCCCATTTGGTCCTGTGCCTGGTACTTATTTGCTACTAGTGGGCTTCTGGTTGAACTTCTCAAGACATTTGGAATCATCACACCTTTAGGAAGAGGGTCCAGGACCTGGTTTATCATGTTTTTCTCCATCCTACATACCAATTGGTCATAGCTTTCCAAGACCCAGAGGACAAATGTACTGGCAGATATTCTGAGAAAAAGAAATCAGATGAAAACTAATGTTCTAAGTTTCATGCGCGTCCATGTGAAGAGACCACCAAACAGGCTTTGTGTGAGCAACATGGCTGTTTATTTCACCTGGGTGCAGGTGGGCTGAGTCCGAAAAGAGAGTCAGCAAAGGGAGATAGGGGTGGGGCCGTTTTATAGCATTTGGGAAGGTAATGGAAAATTACAGTCAAAGGGGGTTCTCTGGTGGGCAGGGGTGGATCTCACAAAGTACATTCTCAAGGGTGGGGAGAATTACAAAGAACCTTCTTAAGGGTGGGGGAGATTACAAAGTACATTGATCAGTTAGAGTGGGGCAGGAACAAATCACAATGGTGGAATGTCATCAGTTAAGGCTGTTTTTACTTTTGTGGATCTTCAGTTACTTTAGGCCATCTGGATGTATACGTGCAAGTTACAGGGGATGCAATGGCCTGGCCTGGGCTCAGAGGCCTGACACTAAGCAGGACAGATCCATCACTAAATTGTTAACCTCCACTTTCAACTCTAGGAACTTGAAATCCAAGTCTTTCTCTGATTACATCTTAAATCTTTATGTTCTCTGTGTTCTTTGTCTTCTCATTTGAGATGCTTCTTAAGCAATCTCATCTAGTGTCATAGCTTCAACTGCCAACTATATCTTAACTCTGCCAGAGCTACTCTCTCAGCCCAGGTTCCTCTGCTGAGTTCCACACCCATGTATTTCTATTGCCTACTGTATATCCTCTTCCTGAATTTCTATAGGGCTGCCATCTCAATGTATATAATTTTCTTTGTATTTATTTTCAGACTTACTCTTAACAGTTGTGTCCCATGGCCGAAACTTCATCTTTGAATTCTCCCTGACTTCATCTGCTGCCTGATCTCACTTACTGTTTTCATCTATTTAAAATTTCTTGATTTCATTTCCTTTCTTTTTAAATTTTCATTTATTGTTCAATGTTCCAAACTTACAGAATATCATATAAAATGTACAATGTATATGTACAATTTAAAAAATAATCTAAAACTCATGTTAAGAAATATATTACACTAATTTATTTAAATTTATTTTTATTTTTAATTTTTGTGGGTACATAGTAGGTGTATACATTTATGGGGTACATGAGATGTTTTGATATAGCCATACACTATGGAATAATCACATCATGGAGAATGAGGTATCCATTCCCTCAAGCATTTATCCTTTGTATTACAAACAATCCAATTACACTCTTTTAATTATTACACTAATTAGAAATTCCCCTTTACTAGTGTATCTTCCCTTTTAACCCAACCGGTGGTAACCACTGTCTAGATTTCTGTTTTAATCATTCTCTTGCTTTTATTTATAATTTTGCCACTTGGTTAGGTATTATTAAAAGATACATTATTAAGTTTTGAAACAATTGGTAGCAAGAACAAATACAATTGTGCAAACAGAATGTAGTAGATGAGTGCTCTCAGTAGAAGATAGACTGAAGAGTCTTAGATTCTCTGAGACTAAGAGTTACCAGGTATTCTTTCTAGGACAGTCAATGAGCAAAGTCACAAGAGATTCTTGGAAACACAGGCTTACCTCGTTGAAGTATTTGGCAGGGCTCCCACGTAGGCCAGGTACTATATGTCCAGCAGGATTACAGGCATGGGAAGTGGGCTGCTGTGTATTTTCTTCTTCAAAGATTACCATGGCCTGTTTTAAGCTCTTAGGGGTAGGTCAAAGCTGAACTTTTCTGTAGAACAAAATGAGTGTCCTAAGCTGGTCCATGCAATAGGTATGTGAGGAGAATGAGGGCTTCATTAGCACTTGATCAGGATAAAACAGGTACAGATTAGAATCTGGACCAGAGTCTCCCAGGCATTCTGTTCTTAGGTCAACACAATGATACAATGACAGGGGGCATGCTAGTGTTGTCAATGTCTTGAATTACTCTGCTCTAATCTGCTCTTGTTGCCCTCTCTGTCTGATTCACAGCAGTCATTCTGGGGTGTTTCTTTCCTGTCTTCCTGGGAATTCTCTTCATTTCTTTCTTTGCTGCATTTGCTAATGTTTTAATTTACTCTGTGGCTCTCTATCGCCACCATCTAAGCATATCTTGAGAAAGAGCACATGAGGGGTTAAATTTCTAAGACATTTCATATATTTAAATATTTTTATTTTTCCTTTATATTTGATTAATAATTTAGCTGGGTAGAGAATTCTAAGTTGGAAGTGATTTTCCTTCATAATTTTGAAGGCATTGCTTCTGATGTTGCTGTTGAAAAGCCTGGAGCCATGTTCATCTCTTAGACTTTGCATGTAACTTGCTTTTTTCCCCCAAAAAACATGTAGAATCTTTTTTTTTCATTCTTGGTGCTTTGAAGTCAGTTTACTTTCATCCACTGTGTTGGAAATTCAGTGGGCTTTTTTGATGGGATAATCTATGCCTTTCAGTTCCGGGAATTTTCTTGAATTATTTTCTTAATGATTTTCTCCTTTCCATTTCTCTGTTCTATCTTTATACAACCTCTGTTATTCAAATTTTGGGACTTCTGTATATGTCCTTAATTTTCTCTTTTCTGTTTTCTATCATTTTGTCTTTTCACTAATTTCTGGATAACTGTGGCAACTTTATTCTTTAGCCTTTCTACTTAATTTTTATTTTTGCCATCAAAATTTAACTTCATTTAAAAACTTTTTAAATTGAGGTTAAATTATACACATATAATTTACTATATTTACCATTTTTAAGTATACAGTTCAGTAATAATAAATACATTCATATTTTTTTCCCTCCCTGCTACCCTTCCTGGCCTCTGATGATTACAAAATTTGAGTTCTAAGAGCTTTTTGTTTTCTGAGTTTTTAAAAATTGTACTGTTTTCTTGTTTCATGCATCCAATGTCTTCACTTACCTCTGGGAAGATAATAATGATGGTTTCTTTCTCTTTGTATATTGCCTCTGTTTCCTCTGGGTTCCTTTCTTTTATGTGTTTTGGCCTCTATTTTGCACATAGGAGTGCCGAGTATCCTTCATTTGTTTTCCCAAATCCACTCTCACCCTTCTCTCTACTTTGAGCTTTGGGTGGCTGGCCTCTATGGACAGTATCAACAGGTCTCTGTGCCCTCTGGGTTTCATGTTGGCTTAGCCCATGGCAAGCACCAGGAGCTTGTAGGGAGTGAAGAGAATGATGTTGGAGTATTTATGGCCCTAGCTCTGTTTCTGTGGGCTTACTACATGCCAGCTGTGCCCCTTAATCAAAGGTGTTTGCCAGGCAGTCCTTTTCACACAGCCCTGTCTGTCTCTGGGTTCTAGTAACTTTTCTTCCCTCCCTCGTCCTTTCTGGCCTAACAGTGGCAATCAAGACTTAGTGTAATTATCTCCAGGAGAGGCCACTATCCCTTGCGGTTCATTTCTAGCTTCTAGTACTGTAACAATATCATAATTTATTTTTTAGCCTCAAGCTTTCTCTGAATCCATTCTTCATTCAACCATTAAGAAGATGATTTAAAGCAATTCTTCAGTGGTTTCTCACTGTCTGTGGGATAAAATTCAAGCCCGTAAATTGAGCTGAACCTGAGATATTATTTCTCTCAGCACTCTTTTCATGTATTTCTTTCCACTGGCACTGTATCCCGGGTTACTACCAGTCAGAGTTCTAACGATTGCACCACTACACCATGGCAGAGGTTATCAGTACTCACCCTATAAACATGGATGAGGTTCTCATTTTCAGCCAGCTGGTGGGTGATCCAGCTCCAAAATCTCATTTTAAAGTTTGCTTCCTAGGATCATTGCTAATAACAATAGTGTCAGATTAAATTCTCCAGGAAGCATACGCTGTGATGGGGACTGTTCTCGAGCATGAAATCAATAAGGGAGGAAGCAGAATTGGGCAGTGAATTGAATGAATTGCAAAGCAGTAGTTGCAATAGAGGCCTCAGCTGATCCCACAGGGAGCTGGTGGACTGAGTTGACTCTTCACAGTTACCTAGCATTAAAGCAACGGGCAAAAACTTTTGTAGTCAACCACCAGTCACTGGTTGTGGGACTGCCTCCTGAGAAGAGGCCTTAATCTTGGGTTTGGCTCCCTTTGGATGAAGCAATTAATGCTCACAGAGGGACCCAGCTGTATCCAACAGGAGCCAACACTCCCAGCACCTTGGTCCCAAATGGGGAGTATGATGATCACCAGCTTCCATCCCAACATATAATGCCCTGTATGTCTGGTTCCTGCCTCTCTCATCAGCTTATTTCATGCCAGTCCCTATCACACATACACAGTCCAACTATTCTGAAGTACTCCTAGTTCGGTATATGAGCTGTAGATTTTCTCTGCTCATGCTGTTCCATCTACCTAAAATACCTTCCTCCGATTGCTTTTTGTGTTCCTAGTCGTATTTTAATCCTGCATGTCTGAGGTCAGAGTTACTTCTCTGATTTCTACCCCTCTGCCACAGTTTGAGTTTGGAGTCCCTTAAATTTGCTTTCAAACTCCATTCATACATCACAGATCTTACCACATGATACTGAGACTCCCTGCAGATGTATCTATCTCCTAACTAAACTCTTGTCCCCTCCCCGCCAGGCCAGTTGGCATCTTATTTGTCTTTGAATGTATAGCACCTGACACATGCTCGCAACATGGTAGATATCTCACGAGAGTTTGGTGAAGAAATTAACTGTTAGTGTCATTGCTTAAGTACATATTGTTTAATTTTTGAAATACTCATTTTCACTGGTTTTATGGTCTTATCAAGAAATGACACTCACATACAAATGTTTACTGAACCTCAACTATGTAGACATGTGTTGGAAGATTTTATGAAATAGCTCACATATCACTGTCTCTGGTCTCTCAGAGTTCATTATTTACTAGGAGAAATAAATTTTTAACAGGTAATTATTTATTATTCACAACAGAAGTTTAAACAAGATGTGTACATATCGATTGACTAATGGCTGTCTCTGGCAGTAGACGTTCATCTCTGTTGTTCTTTTTAGACTGTAGCTGTATCTACTAGCTTTCTCTTTTTAAAAATAGGGTCACAATTTTAATCCAAAATTTGCAGATTTGGGCTATTTCTGTATGATCCAATAACTAATTTGTCAAAGGGCTTAATTTGCTATTTTTGGGAATTTGTCAGCTCATCTGTCTGAATTTTCACAATTGGTATTATGTCACTAGCTATCTGATATGGCTATTTCGCACTGTATCTAGCTTTCTATAAGGCAGTGCTTTCCAAAATTTAATGTACATTCTAACTGCCTGGAGAACTTTGCAAAATGCAGATTCTGCTTCAGAAGGTCTAGAGTAGAATCCCAGATTCTGCATTTTGAACAATCTTGTAGGTGTCACCAATGTTGTTAGTCAAGGAACACATTTAGTGTAGCAAGGCTCTTAGACACATTTTTTAAAAAAACTACACTTGAAGTCATCTACAGTTGGTAGATAAATGTTCGTGTCTACCTCCTTACTGATTTTCCCTGGGAGCACTTTCTTAATAAATCTTCATCTGGTAATCAGCTTCTAAGCACTGAGACGAAGATACCAGACATCCCCCACTCCTTCCTTCTCTTGCCACCCAAATACTGATTCCTTAAGGTAACTGCTGGCATTAACCTTTATTACCTCTCATATCATAAAAAATCCTAATTTCCAAATTCTGCAAATAGAACTTTGGTTGAATTCATATCTTTAATCAATGAATAACGTACATATTTTTTAATGTTCAGCATTTTATAAATGAATTTAGTAATGAAGAAATAAGCCTGTAGTCTTTTTTCCTTCTGCCTTGCATACTCAGCAATAAACTTGTTCCAACTATTTGAACAGTTTTTCAGTTATACAGTTATTGTTTATTCAGATACTGAACTTTTTCTGTTGGGATTTTGCTTCTGGTTCTTAAGTCTTGGTGATGCTTAACCAAAGATCAGTCTGACAGTGACACAGCTCTTAGGGAAGGAAATAATGATTATTGCTTGTGGGGTGGATGTGTTCCCATGTGGAGTCAGTGTTAGTAATGGGCATCTGGCCTTGAGAAATGCACTTGCTTGGAGGAGGAGGAGGATGCAATGCAATTGAGTTAAGCTCTTACTGAGATTGCGGTATCTCCTTGGGATGAAAAATGATCAAATGTGAGACACTCTAGCTCAAAATTGGACAATGCTACCAGTGAATTTATCTCCAAAAAATAATTTGCTCTGATTCCTGGTCCTCCAAGAATACTACCCAAACTAGGGTCAAATGAGAGTTGGATGATTAAGGGTATTAATTTCTGAAGTTGATTTTAATCTACTCTGTAGCAGAAAACCTATTTACTTAGATGATGTGAGATTTGGGGTACAGCTCTGCTTTGGCTGGAGTCCTGGGAATTGAGAGTTCATTGAGAGGCATTTACATTTGTGGTGTTGCCTCCAGGATAAACAACGATGGCAACAACACTGACCACAACAACATAAACACTGCTCACAATTGGGCTGAAGATAAACTGAATCCCTTCCATTGGTTGTGGAAGAGGAATAATGCGGGTATGGAGGGGTAGGACCATTGGGCAAGCATCATGGGAAGAAGGAAAAAGGTGTCTCCTAGAGAAATTTGACTGTAAAGGGAGAAACTTTCTGTAGAGTAATCTAGACCTTGCAACAAAGCCTGTGGATCAGAGAGGAGCAGCAGTTGGTTCTGGTGGACTGTTATTTAAGCAGCCTTACCCATCTTCCCTTGTGGTGCCTGCAGGCTTAGGGACCCTTGTATACAAGGTGAACGTCATAAGTTGATGAGATCTTGGGTTTCCAGCAAGACCACTGTACCTCCTCCCTTTCCTCATTTTAAACACAGCATAAGTCAGAGGGAAAGAGCATTGCTCTTATGGATTTTCACTGATTGCCCCTGGCCAGTGGTGGCATCGTTGCTTCGTGTGCGAGGGCACCTCTGAGGGCCAGAGCAGGCTCTTGCCTACAAAAACCTGGCTTAGCTCATTTATGCTCCCATGTGGATAAAGGAAAGCACAAGGAGAAAAGTTACTAGGGGTTGAAAGCTCAGAGGTGGGCCTCTGGTTCTGGATGAGGGAAGACACAGGAGTAGGAAGGGTGTGGAGTGGGGAGGCCTGGAAGGTGACACTGGTGAACAAAGCTGTGAGGGATCTGGGCTTCCCAAGAGTGCTGGGGCTGGGAAGAGAGGAGGAGAGAAAAGGAGGGCCAAGAGGAATTTGAGAATTGCTGGTGGAGACTGGCTGCTCAGGGAAGCCAGGAGAGTGTAATAAACCACGAACAGGAGAAAGTCAGAACATTTCTCTGAGTACATCTTCAAATGGAAGATGGAAGTAAGATTGATGCAGAGCAGGCGAGCCCCAAAATTGGAGCTTAGCCCGGGAGTGTTCTTGGCTTCACCCAGGAAAGAATTCAAGGGTGAGCTGGTGGTGTTGGCAACTTTTATTGAAGCGGCAGTGTACAGCATCGGCAGAGGTACTGCTCCTTATGGAGCAGGGCTACCCCGTAGGCAGTGCTCCCAGAGTAGCAGCTAAAAGGCAGTTTTGCAGTCATATTTATACTCACTTTTAATTATATGCAAATTAAGGGGCAGATGCAGAAATTTCCAGAAAGGGTGCTAACTTCCAGGTTGTTGGGTCATTGCCATGGAAAGGGATGGCAACTTCTGGGTGTTGTCATGGAAATGGTAAATTGCCATGGCACACTGGTGGGCATGTCTTGTGGAAAGCTACTTCTGCCCTGTCCCTGTTTTAGCTAGTCCTCACTTTGCTCCAGTGTCCAAGTCCTGCCTCTGAAGTTGAGTGTCACCTCCTGAGTTGAGTTCCACCTTCTACCTCAAGATGACCATGAAAGAAAGAAAATAACCCGAGGGTCTAGGCTAAAGGAAGAACCAGAGAGATAACTGGTATGAGAACAGCATGAGTTTTGGGAAACTAGTTATGCTTTAAACTCACATCAAGCTGATTTAATGAAATATAAGTGCATATGCATATAACTTATATGAACTATATTATAAATTTTGAGATCCCAACACACTGTTATACAACTGTGTGTTCACTGAAATGGCCTTGGCCATCATACAGTAGGTTCATTTGGGGAAAGAGAGGGAAATAGTTGTAGTTCTAAAAGCGAGGTTCTTAGAGGGGGAAAGGCCACAATTTAATGAGCAAAATTGTCAACTTATAGCCTTATCAGGTGTTCAGCCTTACGCAATGTGCTGGAAATTCAAAGGTCCCTGCTCTTAAATGATGTTGCCCGCTAGAGGGTCATAGCAACCATGTGCTAGGATGACCAAGGGGAAGGAGCTGAAAGAATCCATGTCAGAGGCTGGATGGTACCCAGATTGGTTAGGGACTGTCCAGAAGATGTCTTCCAGGCATATTCATTGCATATCAGGAAACATTATCCTACGAAAATATTTCAGATGTATAAAAATTTGTAAAGGATAAAACATTGGGTACTTACGTGCTCATCACCCAAATTAAGAAACAAAAATAAAAAACACAGATAAAGTCCCTTGTGTAACCATTCCTGAGACATCTCAGTGAGTTTGCACTTGTCTTTAAGATCTTCAATGGGCTGTCTTCTTATAGGACCTAACATTTGCAGGTCCTTGGATGAATTAGGACTGTGATTGTTGAGGGGATTATGAAATAAGGAAGGTTAGTCCCCAAAATACCTAACTGGAGGAACCTCTCCCCTTTAAACTGGAGTCTTTTTCTTACAGCTCAGAACTTGGGGATCAAGAGACCTCCTGCCTAATCCCGAAGCTTGGGACTTGATTTCCTGTGAGGCCTGGGGTTTGAAATAATCCAGGGTAGAAATAAGAGTGTAAAGGAGCACTTAGTCACCCCCTAAGCAGGCCTAAGCTGCTTATCTATGTTAGAAAATAGGAACTTTCAAAGGGAACAGTTGTCTCCCTTTGAAGAAACTGTCAGTGGAAAAGCTTTTAAAAATAATTTCCTTGTGAAACGCATAATGCTCTTATGCATAACTCTCTGACACTGCTGTTTAGCAGCCTCTTCCATTTGTATGAGCTCTGGAATATGAAACATTTCTTGTGCAGACTCAGAAAATAGCTTACTTATCACACTGTGCCTGTCAGCTGCATTGTAGGTGCCAGCCTAGTGCAGTGGTATGATGGGTAAGGCCGGTTCTGGGTGATGTCTGTGCTGCTGAGATCAGGGTCTTTAGAAGTCATGGTGTCTGAAGGTTTAAAAAAGAGCAGATGGGTTAGCAGCACTCTGCCTGCCTCTCATTCTCAGAGATCTAGTGGGAGTATAGTTCTGTTAGGTCCTCTGGGCTGGGAAGAGCCTGCCTGGGAGGTTCCACTGGAGAGTAACAATGATCCAGGATAACACATATCTCTTGTTTTTGGCTGTTGCAATCTGCAGCAAGGGCGTAGCTGGAGGGTTCCAGAAAGATTCAACAGGTTTGAGGACTCACAGTTCATTGGATCATTTGACTAAATTCCACAAAATTATTGTGAAAATAATAGCAGTGTACTATTATTGAGCATTTACTATGAAAGCACAAACAATGCACTGAGCTTGTATTTTTTAACACATTATCATATTGATTCTTTTTTTTTTTTTTTTTTTTTTTGAGACGGAGTCTCACTCTGTCACCCAGACTGGAGTGCAGTGGCACCATCTCGGCTCACTGCAAGCTCTGCCTCCCGGGTTCACGCCATTCTCCTGCCTCAGCCTCCTGAGTAGCTGGGACTACAGGGGCCCGCCACCATGCCCAGCAAATTTTTTGTATTTTTTAATAGAGACAGGGTTTCACTGTGTTAGCCAGGAAGGTCTCGATCTCCTGACCTCGTGATCCGCCCGCCTTGGCCTCCCAAAGTACTGGGATTATAGGCGTGAGCCACCACGCCCGGCCATATTGATTCTTATCCCAAATGCTATTAGGTAGTTTTATTTCTCTCCACTTTAGAAATGAAGAAGAGGTTAAATAACTTTCCTAGGGCCACACAGTCTAGAAGTTGCAGGGCTAGGGTTTGAATGTAGGTCAATTGGCTTAAAAGTCTGCATTCTTTTCACCTTGCCAATGATTCCTTAATCAGTGTGCCTAACAAAAGTCAGACACCTGGTCCCTATCCTTATGAGATTCTTATTTATTAGGTCTGAAGTGGGGCTGCATTTTTAATGTACATTTTAAACACACTCCACAGTTGATTTTGATGCAGGTGGTTGAAGTCCTGTTTTAGTCCTTTTTTGCTGTTATAACAAAATACCACAAACTGGGCAATTTATAAACAATCAGTATTTATTTTCATGGTTCTGGAGACTTGGAAGTCTGAGATCAAGATGCCAGTAGGTTTCGTGTCTGGTGAGGGTTGCTCTCTGCTTCCAAGAGGATGCCTTGTTGCTGCATCCCAGAAAGGACAAATGCTGGCTTCTCACATGGTGGGAGGGATAAAAGGGCAAAAGAGAAGGGCCCTGTTTAACTTTGAGTTTTTGTTTTGTTTTGAGACTGAGTCTCACTCTGTTGCCCAGGCTGGAGTGCAGTGGCATGATCTCGGCTCACTGCAATCTCTGCCTCCTGGGTTCAAGCAATTCTCGTGCCTCAGCCTCCTGAATAGCTGGGACTACAGGCATGAGCCACCACGCCCAACTATTTTTGTTTTTGTTTTTGTATTTTTAGTAGAGATGGGGTTTCACCGTCTTGGCCAGCTGGTCACAAACTCCTGACCTCAAGTGATCCGCCCACCTCGGCTTCCCAAAGCGCTGGAATTACAAGTGTGAGCCATTGCGCCCAGTCCATTGAGTTATTTTATAAGGGTGCAAATCTCATTCATGAGCCGGGAGCCCTCATGACTTAATTACTTCTCAAAAGCCACACCTCTTAATACTGTTGCAATGGTATTAAGTTCCAATATAAATTTTGGAGAGAACAACCATCATTCAAACCATAGCAAGTACCATTACTAGAGACTAAGTGTTTATGTCCCCCCAAAATCCCTCTGTTGAAACCTAGGCCTTTGGGAAGTGATTAGGTCATGAGGGTGGAGCCTTCATCAATGAGACCCAAGATTAGTCTAATTAGACTAGTGGTGGGATTAGTGGCCTTATAAAAGAGACCCCAGATAGCCTCCTCACCCCTTCTATTGTGTGACAACACAGTGAGAAGATGGCTATGTCTGAACCTGGAAGGCTTCACTGGACACTGAATCTGCTGTGACTAATCTTGGACTTCCCAGCCTTCAGAACCATGGGAAATGAATTTCTGTTGTTTATAAGCCACGCAGTCTATGGTATTCTGTTGCAGCAACTTAAATGGACCAAGACAACCACACTTGAAGAAACACTGGAATGTGCCTATACCAATGGCCAAGCCATTTTCAGGGCATCTGCAGCCATGTAGAAGCAGAGAATCTATCACAGAAAGTGGGGTGTTAACTCAGATGGGTTAGCTTCCCTGTCCAGGAGACCCACAAGGGGTGCACTTCAGCTTCCCAGTGGTTTTGGTTCCAGGGTGGGGTTGGCATGAGTGCGTGTTCCCAGCCCAGATCTCTGGGTCTGCTGAAAAGAAGCCCAAAGAAGTTTTCTGGATCTTCTCTTCTGTCTATCTAGTCAAAAACTCTGGGTGACAGCCAGTCACATCTGGATTTCTTGGGCCTTCCTGTAGACACCATTGTCTCAGCTTCAAATCCATGTATTATAATTGGTTGGAACTGAACTGATTTTGAGCAGGATACATGACTTCATTTCTTGGCAACATGCTTCCAATGGCACATTCTCCAGCCATCACTGGGGAGCCAGTGGGACCACTTCCACCTTAGAACAAGGCCTGCAAGGAAAGAGAGTGCAAATCAACCCTTCTGGGTCTGGCACAAAGTAAATTCTCAGTAAATACCAATAGAATGATTTCTCCTTAAGAAATAAATATAGCAGGTCACAGTCTCCACAGGTCCTCACCCAAGCAGGTGGGAAAAGTCAAATTGGCAGGGGTCCCCATATTCCCTTCCTCCATCCTTCTCTGCTCCATAGCACTAGCCCTTATTTTCCACCACAGTACCGAGGTGCCCATTGAGGACCCTCCTGGAAATGGAGGGTCATGGAAAGGAAGAGGTGTTTTCTAATGCAGTACCATTACACTAGTTAAGATGTTCTGGGGTGTGATGGGTTGCATAACAGAATCAGGAAAACTCCACATAAATTGATACACTCAGCTGGGTGCAGTGGCTCACACCTGTAACCCCAGCACTTTGGGAGGCTGAGGTGAGCGGATCACTTGAGGTCAGAGACCAGCCTGGCCAACATGGCAAAGCCTCATCTCTACTAAAAATATAAAAATTAACCAGACGTGGTGGTGAACACCTGTAGTTCCAGCTACTCAGGAGGCTGAGACAGGAGAATCACCTGAACTTGGGAGGCAGAGGTTGCAGTGAGCCGAGATTGTGCCACTGCCCTCCAGCCTGGGTGACAGAGCAAGACTCCTTGTCAAATAATAATATAATTATTATTATAATTATAAAATAATAATATAATTATTATTATAATTATAAAATAATAATATAATTATTATTATAATTATAAAATAATAATATAATTATTATTATAATTATAAAATAATAATATAATTATTATTATAATTATAAAATAATAATATAATTATTATTATAATTATAAAATAATAATATAATTATTATTATAATTATAAAATAATAATATAATTATTATTATAATTATAAAATAATAATATAATTATTATTATAATTATGAAATAATAATAATAATACACTCAAATTCAGCCAGTTTTCACCCTGGCACATAAAAGATATGGCTGAAAAGCCACCTGTTGAGAAGCTTTGGGAGATCTAGAAAACTTCCAGTCAAAGCTGTCTGACATGTGTCTGATTTTCACAGGATCTGGTGATTTATCGGCTAATACAATATAAAATGTCCATGATATACTGCGCTCTCCTGGGGAGGTTCACATTTTAAAGGAGAAGGCATGAGAAAAAAGACAATACTTTAACAAAAGCATTCCAGGAAGTGATTGCAAACAAGGTAGCTAGCAGGAAATACCTTGGAAATAAGATACAAGTTTCAACCATTCAGATCAGAGACCTCAGCAGGAATATCCTATAACTTATCCTGTTGTGGGCCCTGCTACAAATGCCCTGGGGCTCCCAGGCACAGGTAGGCCTTCCCTGAGTTTCCAGGTGGGGTTGGACGTGTTGAATCTGAGCTGTGGATCCTAGCTGCGGTGGTCACCTCTGCAGCCTTCTGCTGTGGGAGATTCCTGGCTGCACAGGGTCGTCCTCCTTAGAGTGGCCTCTCTGTGGCATTCAGGTAAGGTGCATCCCCAGTTGGTCTCTGGGAGATCATCCAAGCAATTTTCAATGCACTAGAGCAATAGTTGTCTGTTGGGGCTGATTTCCACTCCTCGCCCCTCCCCACCAAAGGAATATTTGGTAATATCTGGAGACATTTTTGGTTGTCATAACTGGGATGGGGGCTGGTGATGTTGCTATTGGCATCTAGTAGGTAGAGGCCAGGGATGCTTCTAAACATCGTACAATGCACAGGACAGCAGTTATTCAATCCAAACATCAATAGTGCTGAAGTGGAGAAACACTGCACAAGCAGAAGCTTACTGGGAGATACACACACATATTCTATATACCTGGGCAGTGGGGACAGGTGAACAGCTGCAGTCAGGGCTGGTGTGGGATTCTGCTTCCTCATGCACATTGGGAACAGTCTGAGCTCTAGCTGAGATATCTAAATCCAGTGACGGGAAGAAGCCCTGCCTGTCATTTCCCTTTAGGGATGACAAGAGAAAACTACAGTGCAGCCTGCTTCTTTCTCCTTTTCCCCAGGGCTCCCTGGAGGAGAGAATGCATCCCTGCTCTCAGGCCTGAATGTCCTGGATGAAATGGAAAGGCTGTGGACAGGTTGTGCACTGGGCTAGGAATGGCCCCCGTTCATCTTTATGTTCATTTCTGGAGAGGGTCCTTAGCCTGCAAGGTTCTTGGGGGCAGAAAGGGAGTCAGATTTGCTTTGGTCATAATTGTGTTCACAGCTTTGAGCACAGAGTTTTGACACATACAGAGTACTCATTAAATATCTGTTGAACTAATGGATGCGAGGATGCCTACGGAAATTGAATAATTTTCCGATGTTTTTCACTCCAGACTCTGGGAGCAGCTCCCGGTGAAAGAGAAGAGAGGCGTCTGATGGAGGAAGTAGGAGCAGCCTTTCATTTTCCCTCTTGTCTAGGCCTGGCTTGGTGCTGTGCCCTTCAGTTCATTCAATGCGATCTGGTCCTTCGCACACAGGCTTTGTAGATAGAAGTATCTCTGCCTATGTCCTGCTCCCCTACTTCCAAGCAGTATAAGGTTGGTCTAGTGACTTACCCTCAGTGAGCCTCTCTTGCCTCATCTGTAACTTAGAGATAATAGCAGTTCTCCGCTTGGTTCTTAAAGTTTTAGAGGATTACATGAAATAATGCATAATGAGTAAAGAGGCCAAGAGATTTTCCCAAGAAGCTTGTAGTTGGAGGGTCACATAGAAGGGTAAACAAGCAAAGATAGAACAATGTCAGTGTCACAGCAGAAACATAAATGAAATAATATATGCAAACTACTAGCCTAATGCCTGGAACTTGAGAGGGGATTCAATAAATAGGAGTTCCCTTCTCCTTATGAAAGTGCCATGGAACTCCAGAGGAGGGATGGGCATGGGAGAAAAGCTAGGCATACATTTTGAGCCATAGCAGGAGGAGGTTAAACAAGTTTATATTTGAGGACCTCAATTTGCTGCTTGTAATAGAGGACAATGTCATTTCCAGAGGGAAGGAAGAAAATGCAGATAAGATTTGGACTTGGGAAGGGTGGGGAGAGTATGGGAGTTCATGTGGGAAACGGGGAATAGAAACGAATGGGAATGAGAATGTGCATGCTAACATACAGCTAAGATTGAACTTAACTTTTTTTTTTTCTTCTAGAGAAGTATCTAGGCCTTTTTATGGTTTTCCACTGCACTATAGATCCATGGTTGCAAGAGGCAGGCCTTGTGCAAGTTGAGCTGTCAAGAGGGCAAGGATGTTGATATCATTGGTGAGAGCGCAGGTGACTTAGTGTGGTCTGAGGTGGTTGGAGAGGATTGTGAATCCAGACAGTGGGGAGCAGATGAGGAAAAGGAGCTGGTGGACTGGGACTATGAGGAGGGAGGGAGAAGGGAAGAAGGCAAAGTAGAAGGGCAGGAAACTGGGCTCAGACAAGATGATCGCAGAGTTTTCTATTTTGCAGAAATAGAAGTTCTGGCGGGATAAGATATTCTGTAGTGAGGCTGTGTGAATGGGTTGCTGAAGGAGACGTGAGGTCCTTGGGCACTGAATTTACCCAGGGTGAGGGCAGAGGGTGAGGCAGACTGGAAACAGAGCCATGTGGAAAATCCTTGCTACTTGTTATGGATTGAATTGTTTCCACCAAAACATAGGTTGAAGTCCTAATCCCCAGTACCCCAGAATGTGAGCTTATGTGGAGATAGAGTCACTAAAGCTGCAATTAGGTAAGTTAAGGTGAAGTTATCCCAGGGAAGGTGGCCCCAATCCAATATGACTGGTGTCCTTGTAAGAGGGAAGTCCACGTGATGACCCAGAGATGCACAAGAAGATGGTCATATGAGGACAGAGGCAGAGACTGGGGTGATGCAAGGAAGGATTCGCCCCTGCAAGTTTCAGAGGCAGCACCGCCCTGCTGACACCAGGATACTAGATTTGAGCCTCCTGAAGGCGAGAGGATAAACTTCTGTTATGTTAGGCCGGTTAGTCTGTGGTACTTTGTTACAGCAGTCCTAGGAAATTAACACACCCCTGTTCCCCCTTGGTTCAGCCCCACTCATCCTTTAAGGCCCACTCAGCCTCAGCTTCTCCAGCAAGCCTTTCCGATCCCACTGGTCACACTGACCTCCTCTGTCTGCCTTCTCAGAATTCCAATGATGCTTGAAGCCTGGCACAATTATGCATAATTTTGGCAGGTAATTTCAATCTGTTTTATGATTTTTCTTCAGCTGGATTCAAGATTTGTCTTTACCTAAGGTGTAAGTACCTGACCTTCTTGAATTTCTCGCACTGCTTAAGGCAGTGCTCAGCATCGATTAGCTCCTTGCTCGCTACTTGTGAACATCTTGCTGGCAGTTATGTAATACAGTTTCAACTTGATCCTCTCATCTAGGTCACTTGCAGTGCACTTTTCTGGGGCACCACTACCCTGCTGGGGTTTGAATACTAATAGGCTTGCTTGGCTCATTATGGAAAACTATAAAATGCACAATAGTCTGAAAAGTCATAATGTATATTTTTGAGTTGAGAGCAATGTGTTTTAACCATGAGAACAATTAAAATGCAGGAGTGCTCAGTTTTAAGAAAACCCCAATACCAAAGTACACACACAACTGATTCAATGGTAGAGGGGTGGGAAGAAATAATTATTAGCACAAGGATTAAAAAAACTCAATTACCTTATTCTTTAGTGCATCTTTTTTTTTCTTCTTTAATAACTAAAAAATTGGATTTATACAGCTTTCTGAGTGCATGTATTGTACAAAATGAAGTACAGTTGTACTGTAAATGAACAAAACTTGGGAAAATTAGGAGGCAGAACCTTTGTATAAAAGGGCTTTATGAATAAATACATGCAGGTCTGGGCAGATAATATCCTTGAAAGTTTGCCAAAAACTGGTAATGGCGATTGTGTCTGAAGAGGGAACTGGAGAACTAGGGGCCAGCGGAAGGAAAGAGAGGGAGCCTTTTCACTTTACGCTATTTTGTGCTGTTTAATTTTTTTTTTTTTTTTTTTTTTTGAGACGGAGTCTCACTCTATCACCCAGGCTGGAGTGCAGTGGTGCGATCTTGGCTCACTGCAACCTCCACCTCCCGGGTTCATGCCATTCTCCTGCCTCAGCCTCCCAAGTAGCTGAGACTAAAGGTGCCCGCCACCACGCCCAGCTAACTTTTTATATTTTTGGTAGAAACGGGGTTTCACCATGTTAGCCAGGATGGTCTCCATCTCCTGAGCTCATAATCCACCCACCTCAGCCTCCCAAAGTGCTGGGATTACAGGCATGAGCCACCGCACCCAGCCATGCTGTTTAATTTTTTTTTTTTTTAAACCATGTATTCACAAGAGAGAGTGAGAGAAAGGAAGGGAGAAAAAGGAAGGAGGAAAAAAGGAAAGAGGGAAGAAATAAAAGTAGCTGAGGCTGGAGGACATTTAGAAAGCAAAGAGAAGATTGTTAAAGTGATGAATGGTTGACACTCAGATGTGAGGTGGAAGCCTGTGCTTAAACACAGGCAGGGAGAAGTGCACATGTGTGCCCACACATGCACACACACACATGTAAACACATGCATGCATGCACACACACCCTTCATGATCGGGTCTGCTGTGCTTCAAAAAGCCCTATGCTCATTAGGCTTTTCATGGGGCAAGATGAAGTCATTCATGATGTCAATCTAACTGCCCAGGCAGGATTTCCCTGCTGGCTGAATTGATCTGTGTCTGCATCCCAATCCCTCTTCACAGGGAGCCTCAGTCACTTGGCCCCTACAAATACCACACACCATCTCTTGGGTCCTCTTCCCCTGTAAGAACCTTTCCCCACATCATTTCTCCTTCCTACAGGTTTCAAACTATGCCTTTCTTAGTGAATTTCAGGCAGCAGGTAATAGAATGAGAGCATTTTAGAGCTCAAGGGGACACTGAAAACAATGGGCTCCAATCTTCCTACATTGGATAGTTCACAGTGAGAGAACTTACCTTAGGTCAAACACCTCAGTGAATGTATAAGCTAGTTAAATGTCAGAGCTGGGCCTAAGCTCCAGGGCTCTTAACCCCATCCAGTACTCTTCCCACACCGACACCATATGACACACCTCTCCCTACATCCGAGTGATGGACAGAACAGGGAACCTTACTGGGAATGTTATGGAGAAAAGTGTTTCCAATTCCAACAGCAGCAGACCTGAACTGTTGACAAGGCTTCCTTGAAAAGATCATTCACTTGAATGCATTGGCTAACTCCCTTGAAGGAACAGCTTTGGGATGCCTCACTGATCAGTGATTTGGCTTTTAATCTTCTCTGGGCCGTTCCTGATTCTTCACTGCATTCATCTCAGCCAGTCCAATGTCTGACACATAGTAGGCACATCACAAATTTGTGAGGAGTTAATGCATTGTTTTATCATTTATACAGGAGGGAGATATCCAATCCCTCTCTTTGGTTTTACAACCAGACTGCATTCATTTTGAAGAAGAATCCAGTTGAAAAGAGATGTTAAAGACAGAGAAAAGGAAGAAACAGAGTCTGTGTGCACTCATCTTCTGGTGTGTGTGTGCAATCAATGGGAGACAAGGAGACCTAGAATTGGCTCCATACTCTCTGGCCCTCAGTAACACTGGAATGACAACTTCTCTGGACTCAGTGGCATGGCACCATTTGGGGAAAGAAAGTAGCTTTGAGGGAGGTGGGTGGACAGACAGCAGGGCCATGTTTTCTGAGGCAGCTTGTGGGAGAAAAGAACACCAGCTGGGACATGAAACAGTCCAGGAACCAAGAACACATGCTAAAAGGCATGAAAATTGGCAAGTATGGTGAAGATATGTTGGACAAACACAGGTACACAGATGCATTGAGAGCTGCAAGACAATGGAGTTGGCCATCTCCCTCCTCCTGACTCCAAAGCAGCTGAAGCAAACACAGTCTTCTTTTGCTGTAGATCTGAAGAGATGGCTACAGTGCAGAGTGTCTGTGGACTGAAGTAATAACCTGAGCTCCTTGGCCATCGAGACTCATGTACATCATCATTCTCTCAACTTAGTGAGAATTTCACAGAACCATGTTCCCTGCCCCAGAAAAATATAAACAAGGAATGCAGCAAACTCTGTGTGGGAGGGAAGCTTTTTTTCCCTAGTCATATGCCCTTTCCTCTTAGAACCAGAGCCTGAAGAAAGGTTTGAGTTTACCTGGTCTAACCTTCATTTTATAAGTGAAGATATCAAGGTCTAAAGAAAGGACTGTGACATTCCCAGGGTCACGAAACCAGCAAGAGATGGAAACAGTAGTCAAAACCAGGTCTTCCTGTTTGAAACTGCATGCACTTCTAAGTCTAGCAGTAACCTCACTGTAGCTTCCGCTGGGCGTCTTGGGGTTCAAGGTCAACATGTAAACCATTGTGAACATCAGTGCAATGCTGCACAGGATGGTCACCAGTGTTCTTTGCAGAATGACAAATCAAGCCATAGTTTCCTTGTGTTGTTTCACTTGCTTATTCCAAGCCCTCTTTCTTGATGTCTGGTTTCCTCTTGTTCCACGCCTGCCTCATGCAGTCTCTAGTATCTGAATGCCCAGGGAATGTGTCCACGTGGCCAGCCTTCCTTCTCTTGAAGTGTCTAGAAGCCACTTTTTCCTCTGAAACTTGGATTATGGTTCAGAACTTTTATTTCTCCCCAGCAAAGCGGCACTCCACTACATGGTTTGAGCAATTTACCAGGTTGCATGAATGATTTGCATTTAACCCTACGAGAATTAAGCCTGTTAGCCCTTCTGACTCATTCATTGGTATGCTGTCTACTTCGCTGGTGCATCCTTTCCAATTATCCCTCTCTTATGTCCTAAGGGCTGGGAGGGAGGAGGCAACAACTTGGCATAAGTGAACAACTCCTGGTGTAGTTGATGGTGAGGCAGGGGTAGGGGAGCATGCATTACTAGGTTCCCTTCTTATCCCTTGAGTCTCTAGTGTTCCCCGGGTTCCTTATGCCCACCTACTTCATTTTAGGTACAACTAATGTCTAGTGAATCCTTCCTTGAGCAGTGTCTGGGAGTCACAGACACATTGTCTTATCCATTCTCTCTACTTGGGATACAGGCTTTATCCCCCATACTGCAGGCTTAGAAAAATGAGGTGCCCTGTTAATAAAAGAATGTGGGATTTTCACTAAGGTTGAAGTCTACTGCACTTCTTAGGGCACCATTCTGCCTCCCCAGATCAAGTGCTTTTTGGCCTTGCTTCTTCTTTGATTCTCGTAATGAATTCTCCTTTTCAAAATTACTGGCTGGGACATTGGCTTTTTGTGGGTGAATGATGTAACCTTGCTTATTCTAAAGGGAAAATTGAGTAAGAGAGAGACCATCTGATTTCAGTGTGTAGTGCAGTGTTGATGGTGAATACTAACCTAGAGAATCATCATCATCTTGCCTGACCTGCCAGAAGTGCTTGGAAAGGGAATTTGTGGGTTAATTAGAAAAAGCATTGCATAGATGTTCAGCATTGTTTTTGTCTGCGATGAACTGAATGACCAAGGGGACTACCCAAGCTAGCCCTAGGAAGGCAAGTTGCTGGGTCAGCCTGACATAGATGGCTGTGGCTGATGGAATTCAGCCAAGACAATGGCCCTGCCTCCCTCTCCAACTACAAGGCCCTGGGACAGATTCAGGAGCTTAATGGGAAACACCAGCGTGGAGCTTGTAGCACCGTGCAAAGAACACAGGCTAGAATCCAGAGACCCGGATTCTCTCAGGCCACTGGAAATGTCTTTCCCAGGCCCGAGTTAGGCTATATAGCCTTTCCACTTCTCACATTCTGGGTTTCTGTAGCTGTGGTCTCTGTTTCGTATCACAGATTTAAAAAATGCTTGAGCTAGTATTCACCTCTTCCTTTAGTGTTTTCCTCAATAGGTCAAACATTTTCACATGATACCCTTTCTAGACCCAAACCCTCTGCTCTCAGATACCAACTACTGAACTCTGCCATGGCAGCCAAATATAGCCATAGACAATATGTAAATGAATGCAGGTGGTTGTGTTCCAACAGAACTTTATTTATGGGCACTGGCATTAGAATTTTATGTAATTTTCACATATAAAATATTATTCATCTTTTGCTTTTAAAAATTATTTTAAAGTGTAAAAAGCCATACTTAGCTCTTGGGATCTACAAATACAGGTGGTGGGCTGAATTCAGCCTGCAGTTTTCCAAGCCTTGATTTAACCCACAGCAATGGGGCACCTGGCTATAATCTCTAGGCACCATCATAAGCTATTAGTTCCTGCATTTCTGGAACTTTCTGGAACTGGTGGCTGCTCTTAGCTTCTAGAGACCTCTAGTCCTTCCACGCTGCTACGCCTCAGAGCCAGCAATGGACATCGACTCCTTCTCGTGCTTGGAATCATTCCACTTTCCTCTTCTGACACATCTCTTTGGTTTCAGCCAGAAAAAATTATCTGCTTTTAAGGGTTCATGTGGTTATACTGGGTCTACCTATATAGTCCAGGAGAATTTCCTCATCTTAAGGTCCATAACTTTACATCAGCAAAGTTCTTTTGCAACATAACACAACGTACTCATAGGTTCCAGGGATTAGGGTGTAAACATCTTTGAGAAAATGTTATTTCACCTACCACAGTGCATTAGGAAACCTAAACCACTGGACAGAGATGACATATTTGCCAAGATACCTCTTCTTATGAAGCTATTCCTTATCTTCCCAACCTACTCCCTCATCTAAACTCTCATAACGGTTTGTCCTAAGCATAGTTTTTTTTTTTTTTTTTTTTTTTTTTTTTTTTTTTTTTTTGACAGGGTAATGGGTCATGCTCTGTCGCCCAGGCTGGAATGTAGTGGTGCAATCTTGGCCCACTGCAACCTCTGCCTCCCGGGTTCAAGTGATTCTCCTGCCTCAACCTTCCCAGTAGCTGGGATTACAGGCATGCACCACCATGCCTGGCTAATTTTTGTATGTTTAGTCGAGATTGGGTTTCACCATGTTGGCAAGCATGATCTCGAACTTCTGACCTCAGGTGATCCGCCCGCCTCAGCCTCCTAAAGTGCTGGGATTACAGGCATAAGCCGCCGTGCCCAACCCTAAGCATTACTCTTGATGTCTGTGTTGGTTTTTGCTCCTTATTACTTTCCTGCTTCAAGTTACTGCATCCCTTTGTGAAGCAAATTCACTGTGCATGAGTTTCCAACTTCTCTGAGTCTGGTGAGACAGAATATAGTCACATGTGACAAGTTATATGAAGGGAAGTTACAGATGTGAAGCAAGAGAAAACAGAATCCTAGGATTCATTGTGAGCCAGTCCCCCAGGGCTCAGAAAGTTTCCCTGGGACAGATTGAGTCTCAATTTCACTTGAACCACAGATTAGGGATCCTAAAAGTTAGCCCACCCTGGTTATGTAACTCAGGGTGTACTTGATTCACTAGACTAAAGTTTGAAGGACATCCTGCTTCTAGAGGAGAGAGAAACAAGGCCCAGCTCTTACCCCCTAACTCAAGATGTTACAATCTCTAAAAGCAACAGGAGCAAGACCCGAGCTGTTTCAGGCAGTTTCTCCCTGTCTTAGGATACTGTATTCCCAGCACATTCTATAATTATTCTTGAGAATTACAAACAAGAAAGGGGAGAGACCACCCAGAGGATTGCCCTGTACCTTTACTTCGGGATTCATCTCACACTTATATTCACTCAGAGGGACTGTCATCTCATGAACACAGGGGAGGGCATGTGACCCAGCTGAGCTGATCAGAGCTCCTCATTCTCTCCGAATATTGATTAGGCCATGTATTGAACATATGACTTAAGTGAACCAATAAGTCTTCCCTGAAATTGACTTATGGATGTTGGGAGAAAGAAACTCTATTTTTGTTGTGTTTGTTGATTCAAACTGTGACTCTGGAGCTTCCGGCAGGCATCTTTGCTGCCATATGGAGAAAGTCATCTGCAATATGAAAGCAAGGGGATGGAAGATGAGAAACATCAATTTTGCATCCTATTGTTTCTCCTGTGCCTAGCACAGTGTGTGGCCCATAATAGCTGCTCAGTGAATATTTGTTGACTGAATAGAATTCTGCTCGTTTTGAGATCCAGTTCTAGTCTATAAAGTCTTGGTTCTTCCAGCTCATCCTTCTATCCCATGAGATACCTCATTACCTTTTCCAGCTAGGAAACTCAATACATTGCTTTACTCTCCTTAGACCATGTTGAGTTGGGTTTCAATCGCTTGCAACAGAAAGAATTCTGGAGAAGATAGTGATGCATCACACAACTGCTCTATATTTGACTTATAATGCTTCTCCCACTAGACTGTAAGCCTTTTAAGAGCAAGGATTGGCCAGGTGCAGTGGCCCACGCCTGTAATCCCCAGCACTTTGGGAGGCCGAGGCAGGCAGATCACGAGGTCGAGAGATCGAGACCATCCTGGCTAACATGGTGAAACCCCGTTTCTACTAAAAATACAGAAAAAAAAAAATTAGCCAGGCGTGGTGGCAGGCACCTGTAGTCCTAGCTACTCAGGAGGCTGAGGCAGGAGAATGGCATGAACCTGGGAGGCGGAGCTTGCAGTAAGCCGAGATCGCACCACTGTACTCCAGCCTGGGCAACAGAGCAAGACTCTGTCTCAAAGAAAAAAAAAAAAAAGCAATGATTGAGTCCCTTACATCTTTATTTCTCCCACAGTAATGGAAACTTCGTTAAGTGTTTGAATTACAGGGCATTGAGGCACACTGGTAAGAGAGGCATGTTGTGCAGGAGAAAGAGAGACCACATGATGATAAGAAAGAGATGGAGAAGCAAAATGGGTGCAACGGAGTCTGTAAAGAAATATGTGTGCTCACACATGAGAGTTCAAGCAACAGAAAAACTCAGGAGAAAGAGGTGGCGAGTTTTGGCTTTTACCCTACTGCCTGCTTATTTCTGTCTATGTCTTTCTGTCTGACTAGCTAACCAACAGTAATAGACACTTGGCCATCATTTCTAGGCACCATCACAGGCTGTTACTTTCTATCTTTCTGGAACTTCTCTTCATCCTAAGCCAATTCAGACCAAGTGAGTAAACCTCCTTCCTCCCCACCCCATGCTAGGAACTGGCTGGAGCGCCTACTGTTGCTGCAGGTCTGGTTGTGTACCTACTTTGTGCATACTCCCCCACACCCCACACCCCACCATGCCTATTTCCTTTATGGCCATTCTCCATCTCTGGGTTCCCAAAAAATTCATCCTCACCCAGATCAGCACCTATTGTCTTTTTCCTTACCCCCTGGGAAAAAGGAAGATTTATAAAATGATTCATTTAAAAAGAAACATCAATTTTTATGGATTTAGGGGTACAAGTGCCATTGTGTTACATGGATATATTGTGTAGTGGTGAAGTCTAGGCTTTTAGTGTAACCATCACCCGAATAGTGTACATTGTACCAATATGAAATTACTTCTGTGGTTGAGGTGGTGGTGAGAGTGGGAGGTAGGAGAGGAAACCTCTTCCTAGCTTGATTCACTTAAGTGGATAGGGCTCTTCATTCACGCTGTCACACTGGCATATTAACCACTAGTCCAGCTAGTGGTTAATCATTATTTGCGTAGTGGTTGCAATAATACTACTGATATTATGGGGTCACTTAAGAGGATTAAATGATGGAAAACATTATTCAATAACATAAAACATGGAAAGTGCTTATAGCAAAGTGTTCAATGAACATAACCTATTATTATTTTTATTATTACACATTTTTACTATTCTTTTCCAAAGTGACTGAAGCTGTCAGGTTGGCCCAGCTCCCAAATGTTTTGTCAGTTTAAAGATATGCTTCATAATAAGGTGAAGAGTAAGTGTAAAATTTCTGTTTACTCTTATGGAAAATTTTGATGCACGGGGCTACTTGTGCAGAGGTTGGACTATTAAGGGGTAAGGCTGGTGTGTAAATGTGGCTCATATTTGACTCTGATGAATCACACTGGATTCTGAAAGATGGATTTCAGACACAAAGGAAGCATGATCAATTCAGGAGTTCTGAGGAAAATTATTACTACCTTACTTTCTGAGTGCCAAGAAAGAGAATCGTAAGTAATTTTTAATATGACTAGGGATTTCTTTAGTCCATTTGGAGAAAATGTTTTATCTTCTCTTTTATATCATGGTCATTTTAAGATGAAGTATTAGCTTTTACATTTCAATCTCATGTCACAAAATCCAACTTTATCACTTTGATTTTATATACTATCTTCAGCACATTTACAATGAGAAATTACAGAAGAATTACTGCTAGGGAGGAGATTTAAAGACTTCCAAAAGTTGATCATGAAGGACGTATAAAAAAATAAGCTTCTGAGGTATTTTTTGAAGAGTTTGCAGAGCTTTTAGAGCTTTGTGTTTTTCTCTAGAGTGGGGTAGATGCAGTTTGGAAAAGGTAGGTAACTGGACAGAGCTCTTTGATCATATTCATTCCAAGGAGTCCCCACTTCTCTGATTTTCTTCAAATACTATGCCAATAAGATACATCCTGAGACTTTCCTCTATATTATATTTACATAGTGCCTCATTTTTCTTTCTAGACTCTAAACTTATTAAGAGGAGGAAGCACATCTTATATACAAGTGTCCATCTTTCCCAGTATCTAACCAAGAATCCTGTACATTACAGCGCTGGATAAATAGGTGGATCTGTGGAAGTTGAACATCATGGAAAGGGTGATTCCAGATCTCTACACAAGACCACAACCATAGTCCATGGTCTAGATTTCACGGTCTAGATTTTCACTTACTAACTGAGTGGTTTGACCCTCAGTATTCCGATCATCTGGAAACTACGGGTGATTAACACTACCTTGCAGGAAAGATTAAGATACACACATGGTAGAGTCCTTACCTGGCATGAAACAAGCTCCAAGTTACAAAAGACTTTAAAATACCAACCTTTTACATAATATGGTGGGTCTTTTTGGGAAGGGGGTTATAACTTACAATGTATTTTCTTTTTCCCCCTGATTCTCATCAATTCTAAGGCAGTCATCTTATATTCATTGGAGAGTTTGAGGTCTTAATTTGTTCTCCTTTCAAAGCAAAATCTAAGTATTCTTTGTGTCATAAAATGTTAGGGTTGGACAGAAAAATTTAAGTTGCCTTAAGTCCTTCTTTTAATGCAGAAACTGAGTCTGACTTTACTTTGGAAGGGGGCAGAGAGGCCTGGACCGTCAGGCCTGGACTGTAGGATTGGCTAAGTGAACAACTGGGAAATGGAGATTGTGCAGATTCTAGCAGGAGCTTGGGGGTGATGGAGGGGAAGGGGGACAGGAATGGGAGAAAGGGAAGTGGGAATTTGCTAGGTGTTTTAGAGATAATGAGAAGACAAGTCTGACTGGTGAGCTAGGGTGGGAAGGTGAAGACAGCCTGCATGTTATAAAGCCAACACTGTGTCAGGAGCTTTACTTCATGTTCATGGCAATTCCATCACATCCTTGATTCTCCATTCATTTCACAGATAAGGAAGCAGCTCATAAGAGTTAACCTGTCATTGGTCACCTCACCAGTATGTTCTCCCATCTATATTATTCTGTGAAGGTTCAGAGGGGAACAATTCATTAATATTAGATAGAAAGGTTAGGTCGGAAAATTTTGTAAAGGCTTCGAAGTCAGACTGAAGAGTATGTGCTCTCCTTATAGGCAATGATAACACTTTCAAAGTTTTCAGTTTGGGAGGTAGGTAGGGAATGAAGTTTCTGATATAATAAAAGAAGTGAGTTAGGAAGCTTTAACCTGACAGGTGCAAATCCCTCAGCTCATCTTTGAAATGTCAGGTTTCCACAGTAGTTCCTGTCAATCCTAATTTGTTTATTAGGTTATACCCTTTCTCCAAGGGGAAGGGAGAAGGTGGAGTGTCTGAGGCTCCATTGAACCACACTTGCACTTATTAAAGGCATTGTAATGAGGACTAAGAAGTTTTCCTTCTTGCTGCAGGCAGAACCCAGAGCAGAGCAGGGCATGCTAATGCTTTCTTAGCAACATTGAACAATCGGGCCCAGGATAGCATTAGCAGCATTCATTCTGCATTTTTCATATCTCTCCCTTTCTAATTTTATCCCCTCAAGTCATGTACTAACTTCAGGGCTGGAAATGTTTTAGCTCACCATTAATTTCTTTCCTGTTGAGGAATAGAGGTAAGTCATTGACAGTATTATATTATTGCTTATAATAAGTTTAAGATGAAATAGAATTATGTGACAGGTCTTGGCAACTGTCTATTGCCTTGAAAATTAACACCTCACCTCCAACTTTGTGTTGATATTTAATAAGTGCTTTGCTTCATCGTTTGTCTTTCAGCAGCACTGTTAGCCATCCCATTGTGCAATGGGAGCAGCTGACTGCTTAATTAGCCATGATGCATCTTGGCATGGGCCACCTTTCCTTTTCACACTGTGAACCTGTTAAGTTCCAGATCCCCTGGCATTGCCCCCTGAACTGCCAAGGTGACCCTGGGAAACATTTTAAGTAGGTAAAAGTTGTAGACAACATGCCTCTCTTTCTAGTGCCTTTATGCTGACCCTGGGCTGCCTAGGGATGCCAAACACAAAGGCTTCAGAAGGAATTGCCAAATTCTGGGGACTTTCTTGTCTGCCTTTTACTCTATTAAAACCTGCTGCTCTTTTTCTTTTTTCCATTGCTGTAGGGTCTTGTTCTCGGCTGGATGACCATACGAGATAATAAGTACAAGTCAGTCCAAGAAATTTTAATCTCCACTAATCAGTAGGTAAGCTAATGTATTAATCTTTCCAGGTAACACAATGCAGGCACCTTCTCTCTGTTTCTTCTCTTTCTTATAGAGAATTTATAGCTTTAAGGCACCTAACAGACCATTCAAGTCCAAGCACCTGAGGTTCTGATTCTGTAAATCTGAGGTGGGGTTAGGAATCTGTACCTGGAAAAATCTTCAGTTGACCCTCACATGTCACCCTGAGTAAGAAATACTACACTCTAAAAGAGAGATCCTAACATTCCATGATGCAAAAAATACTTACATTTTGCCTTGAAAGTAGAACAAATTAAAACCTTAAACTCTCCAAAAAATGTAAGATGACTGCCCTAGAATTGATGAGAATTGGGGAGAAAATGAAAATATATTGTAAGTTATAATCCCCCTCCAAAAAACCCCATGTTAAAAAAAAAAACATATTTCAGGGTGACATGTGAGGGTCAACTGAAGATTTTTCCAGATACGTACAATTAACTCCACCCCAGATTTTCTGAATCAGAATATCTGGTGCTTGGACTTTTGGAGAAACTTCCTAAACTTTATGAGGAACATGTCCAGAAAACGTACAGATAAGATTATAATCCATGGTGAGAAACTAGATGTTTCCCACTAAGATGAAGAATGTGGCAAAGATGTCCCCTCTCACCCCTCCTTTTCAACATCATGCTGCAAATCCTAGCTAATGCAACAAGAGAAGAGGGAAAAATAAAAAAGATATACAGATTGAGAAGGAAAAAATAAAATTGTCATTGTTCACAGATGATGTGATTGTCTCTGTAGAAAATTTAAAAAAATTAATAAAAATACATCCTGGAACTAATAAGCAATTGTAGCAGGATGGCAGGATACTAGGTTAATATATAAAAGTCATTCAATCACTTTCTTATATACCAGCAATGAACAATTGGAATTCAAAATTAAAAACACAGTGCCATTTACATTAGCAGCTCCCCAAATGAAATACTTAGGTTTAAATGTAACAAAATATGCAAATAAAAACTTGCTTTTTTATTGATTAAAAGAAAAAGAAATATTACTGTCATGAGATAATGATTTTTGAGGCTCTAAAGTTGCACCATGGAATGCAGTTGCCACTAGTCATTAAGTTATCACTAGTGTGATAATTTAAATTTCAATTAATTAAAGTAAAATAAAGGGGAAAATTCAGTTCCTTAGTCATATTAACCACTTTCAGGTACTCATAGCCACATGAGGTTAGTGGCTACCGTATCCAACAGTGCAAATGTAAAATGTTTCCGTCATCACAGCAAGTTATGTTGGACAGTGCTGTTACAACGCATAAATCCAATGTTACTTACTGTTCATTCTAAATGAAGAAACAGCACTTTGGAAAGCAGAACAAGGTGAGAGTGTGGAGGGAGGTCTTAGGACTTGCCTTCCCTGAGGGGTTAAGTACAAGCCAGTGAGCATTTCTCTGGTGCCCAGAATTTGAGTCTATTCTGATTCAGTCATGACTTACAGCCTGACTGTGGTTTCATCAGGTTTTCAGCAATTAGCATGAATGCCACCTCACGGTGACATACTACTTTTAAATAAACTTACATTCTGATACTGAGGTTTCTAGTTTATAAAGTAGCTTCACTTCCATTAATTTACATGATGCACCTTATATTTAGAGGAACTGGGCAGGAAAGGTAATATTATTCCCATTTAAGAACATGAGACCATGAATAATCACTAACAGCAGAATAGTTACATACATAATTAAGTAGCCATGAAAAGGATGTATGAGATGGTTACCTGTTGATTTGCTGGGATTTTCCCAAGGTAATGGTGATTGAGAAAAGCAGGTACAGGAAAGTGTGTATAACACCATGGTGGTTATTGGCATGTTGGCGCTCTGATCCATTCCGCAGCCTTCTGATCTCCTCTGTGCTGCAGGGTGGCCGACTCCTGAAGGATGTGTTTCCCAGGCTTCTGTGTCAGTTGGCTACAGTTGAATTCAGCCAATGGGAGTCATTTGTGGGTTAGAAGCAAGAGAGAAGCCAGGGTATCCACCTCAGGCTGCATCTTTAGGGGTGCTATTTCTTCATGGCTCTGGACAGCTTTGCCATGCTGCCACGTCTACCAGGTGACCCCAGGGCTGGGATGAGATAACATTACCTCCTTCTTTTGCACTTCCAGCTAGGGCTGGTAGCAGTTCCCTACTCTTGCGAATCTCTCAGCTGACTCACTGTTCCATGTTTGGTTTCTTAGCTCTCTCATCACTGGTGTAACTAATAACTTGCATTAAATTCCCTCTGCTTGAATTATCTTAGCGTGATTTCTCTTTTCCTGATTGGATCCTGACTAAAACAAATATGATCTTCCTGTGTAAACAATGATAACCCATATAAAATGAGACTGTGTGTGGTGTATGTGTATGCATATGATTCTGTGAGAATGGGGAAATCATAAAAAGATAAGTATTGGGTCATTAACATGGAATCCAGAGGTGGCTATGAGTGCCTGTTGGGTGGAGGGAGTGGAAAGGGGGAAGGGTGTAGCTAAGCAAAAAGAAAAGAAGACTGCACTAAAAATGCACTATATGATAACATACATGAATTTATGGAAAATCATGTGTGCTTATGTTTTAGTAAGAGATTTGACAGAACTAGTTGGAGCAGCCTACTGACCTGCGGATAGGTCAGTGAGGGGAGGAGCTAGAACCTGAACCTGGATCTTCTGATCGAAATGTGGGTGCCACGTAGTGGCCCAGAACCCAGATTCTGCAGCCAGATTCTGAACCCAGTGTGGATTACCTTGGCTCCATCACTTACTACCTGTGCAGCCTTGCCCTGGTGTCCTCATCACTAAAACCAGGACAGGAAAGAATGACAGTTGTTACTTAGAGTTGTTGAAAGGGTTAAATGAGTTAATATTCTTGAAACAGACCAATGCTCTGCACAGAGTAGGTCCAATACCAGTGTTAAAGGGGTGTTTTACTATGTATCATTTAGTTGTATTAAATGTATCAAGAAAGTGTGGAGATTGTTCCCAGAGTTTGTTTGTTTGTTTGTTTTGAGATGGAGTCCCCCTCTCTCGCTCAGGCTAGAGTGCAGCGGCGCCATCTCTGCTCACTGCATGCTCCGCCTCCTGGGTTCAAGCAATTCTCCCATCTCAGCCTCCCGAGTAGCTGGGATTACAGGTGCACGCCACCACACCCAGCTAATTTTTTTGTATTTTTAGTATAGACGAGGTTTCACTGTGTTAGGCAGGATGGTGTCAAACTCCTGACCTTGTGATCTGCCCACCTCGGCCTCCCAAAGTGCTGGGATTACAGGCATGAGCCACCATGCCCGGCCTGTTCCCAGTTTTAATTATTGCATTGTCATTTTGAGGAGCAGGCTGTTGTAAGTTCTGATCAAAGTACTCAGCTCAATATAAACAAAATAATGTGCCTTTGCTAGGGGACTGAAAAAAAAGAATAAATTGGAATATAAATGATACTTTTGGGAATCTATCTTAGTGAAATAAAGCTAAGTATGAAACTGTTTTATGTACAAATGTTTATTGCTGCATTTTCATAATAGCCAAAGATTGGGAGCCACTTAAATGTTTTACCATCAGGGATTAGTTAAGATAACTGTGAAATATATATTTGATGGAACATCATAAAGTTGCCAATTGCTTAAGAAAGTAGGTAATAACATTTTAAGTACCCATGCCATAATGTTATGTGGAAATATAGAATTTTAAATTATACACATTTTATGATTATATTAAAATAAAATTATTGCATGGAAAAAGGCAAAAATGACAAACACTTTTATAATGAAGGGAAAATACCTTATATAATTTTATATCAAGCAATCAGAGGCTGATCTGAGATGAAGACTTGCTTGTTACTGGCTGTTTGATATTGGCAGTACTGTGGTCTCCAGGCCTCCCCGATGTGTATGTCAGCCATCATTCTGGGCTGACAATAGAGGTTGGAGGCTTTACATTGAGCTGTGTGTCTTTTCCATGAACTGATATTTCACTGAAATGTGCATATGCAGAAAGATATCTTTCTGTTTAAGGGAAGGTTGTTCCTAGGTTTGCAAAGTGACCAGGGAAAGTATGGAGGGGGTGGGAAGAAAATTCCTCATCATCTTGCATCCCTTTTTCTTTGTCCCTGCAGTAAATGTTCATCCCTTAGAATGCCAGTCTAATCAGGTCAGAACCCCCTCCCAGCGTCAGCAATCTAGATGACCCTGATTAAGCCCAGGGTTACAGCATCTTGGGGAGACTTAGTGGTTCCCTCTCTCAAAGCACTTTTCATATTTTGCTTTGCACTTGTGTAATATCTTCACTGTGAGCTTTTGAGGGCAAGGCTATTGTATTCTTTTTTTTTAAAAAAAAGAATCTCTGTAAACATATAATTCATATACCATATATTTCATCTGTTTAACACTTACAATTCAGTTCTATTTAGTATATTCACAGAGTTGTGCAACCATCATTTCTAATTCTGGGACATTTTCATCTTCCCAGAAGAAACCCCATACCTATCAGCACTCCCCACCACCCTCTTCTCTTAGTCCCTGACAACCATGCCTCTGCTTTTTGTCTTTAAAGATTTCCCTATTGTGAACATTTCAAATAAATGCAATCAGATAATTTGTGGCTTTTTGCATCTGGCTTGTTCATGTTGCAGCATTTATCAGTACTTCATTTCTTCTTATGGCTGAATAACATTCCATTGCAGGCTGGAGGATTCTTATCTCTGTACCACAAGCAGCTAGTATAGTGCTGGGTACATAGTAAACATGCATAATAGTTTCTTAAGTAATAGTTGATTGATAATCATCTTTAAGTAGTCCTCTTTTCAGGCCACCACAGTCAGTTCATTTTTTCTTGAAATATAGCCTTCAAATGTTCTTCTCTATATTCGCTGCAAGTATCCCCAATTTAAATAAACCAGATCACTGACTTCTAGTCTTCTCACATTCCAATTTATTCTCTGTTCACTAACAAGATTTAATTTACCAAATAATGACTTCACATGGTCAGCCTCTTGTACAAAAACATCTAGTAGCTTTCTGTTGTCTACAATTCATTTGGCCATTTATTCAACAAGTATATTTTGAATGCCTATTACATTCTAGGAACTGGGTTAGGGACTAGGACTTAGCTCTGAGCAACATAAATGTAGTTCCTGGTGCCATGAAGCTTATGGTCATTAGATGAGTACTCACATGAATAAATAAATAATTATGAACTATGGAAGTTATATGAAAAAAAGAAGATTATATTTAACTTGGGAGAGGAGAGAGGCCTTCTTTAATGAGGATGAATTTAGGATTAATCCTGATGAATAGATACTAGCCAGGGGCAGGGTAGAGGGATGTAGGATATAGGAAGACCCAGTATCAGGAATGTGCTAGATAGTTTTCAGGAAAGGAAAACAGGCCATTGTGGCATGGGTGAAATGAGTTTTGGCTGGTGAATTAGGCAGGGACAAGATCATATAACATCTTGTGGGTTTTTTTAAGGGTTTTGGATTTTATCTCAAGTGCAATAGAAGTCAGCAGTGTGTCTTAAACAGGGAAATGTTAAGATTTGATATTTGTTAATTAAAAATGATTCTAGAGGGTGCAGACAATAGAAGCTAGATAGGAGAGTCTTTAGTAAATAAGGGGAGAGCTGACGGTGGTCACACTAGCAGGGTGGCAACTGGGATGGATGGGCTAGAGGTTTATATTGAAAGTAAAATCTACAGGATTTGGTCATTGGTTGGATATAAGCACTGAGGGAAAGGAAGGGGCCAAGGATGACTTTCAGGTTTCTGGCATGAGCTCTGCATGGATGAAAGGGCCTTTACTGAAATGGGAAATGTTGGAAGAGATGATGAAGGGTTTGGGGCTGGGAGGATCAAGAGATTAGTGTTGGACATGTTAAGTTTGAAATGCTCCTGAGACATCCCAGGTGGAGATATCAACTAAGCAGTTGGATATTCCCATGTGAAGCCCAGAAGCGAGGTCTTGGCTGGTGATCAGTACTTGAGAGTCTTTGGCATCTAAAGGGCTAAATCATAGGCACTGTGGAGTGCCTAAGATTGCCAAGAGAGAAAATGATGGGTGAGGAGTGAAGAGGGCCCAGGTTCCAACCCTGATTCATTCCAGTAATGTTCAGATAGAGGAGGAGAGTCAGGCATACAGACTGAGAAGGAATAGCCAGAAAAGTAGAAGGGCAGCCAGGAAAGTAAGGTGTGGTGTCACATAAGCCGGGAAAAGATAATTTTTCAAAAAGAAGAACAGAGCTGTGTTGAATGCTGCTGAGAGGGTTAGTAAGATTTCGTCAGTTGTGTGACTGTTGATGTGTTTGAAAATAGCAAGTTTTGTGGAATGCAAGAAATAGGTGATAGATTGGAATAAACTGAAGAGGAAAGGTAAAATGAAGAATTGGAGACATGATATGCAGAAAATTCTATTGTGTAGGCGGGCTGTGAATGTTAAGTAGAGAAACAGGGCAATTGTTGGGTTAGGGAAGGTTTTCAGTTCTTTTTGCCTTGTTTGCTTTTAATTTAAGATGGAAGAGAATAAAGCTTGTTTGGACTCAGAAATAAACTAGGTTGAAGGTCCTTGAAGGATTTAGAGCCAATATTAATGCTATCATTAACCATGAAAATATTCACACGAAAGTGGACTGGGCCTTTCGACGGGGGAGGGATCATAACAGGAGGAAGAAAGGAGAAGATGGGTGGGGATATAGGCAGGCTAGGGGACTTAGAGGTGAACAGATGCAGGCATTTCCCTCTCGTGGACTTCTGGTTTTATTATGAAGTAAGAGATGAGAGTCTCTGCAAGTGAAGATTAATTCTGAAATTAATCAGAATTATGAGAGTCAGGAATAAGGGACGAAGTAATCATTGTGAGAGACAGGAGAGCAAGCTTATTACAGAGATAATAAGAAAAAATCCGAACTCCTATGCTTGCAATTCACTTGTACAAATGATCCTTATTACATCCCAGGATGAATAAGACATATTTATTTAATTAATTAATTTTTTTGTCCTCAAATTGCTCACTGAGGATACAGCCACAAATATAGCACATAATTTAATTGTGGTTAATGTTGAAACAGAAGTGTGCAGAGTGGACCTTGGAAGAAAGGAGAAGCATCTAAACCAGTCTGGGCCTCTGCATGGCGTTGGGGATGGCTATGGAAAGTTTCGTAGTGGAGAAAATATCCGAGTGATTCAAGAATAGAATAGTAAGAGTTATCCAGGCAAAAAGGCCTGGCAAGGTAAAAGAACAGAATGGGCATTAGTGAGAAAGTCTAACGGGTTCAATGATGGTAGAGTCTACTGTGAAGGTGGAACAGGTAGAGTGGTAAGCAATGGGGCTGGAGAGTTGCAGAGAGACCAGATCTTGGAGGCAGTGAATGTGTTAAGGAGCTTAGGTTGCATTCTGTGTGTGTAGTGAGCCAATGCAGGTGTCTGTGTAGGACTGCAGTTGGTTTTGCCTTCTTGATAGATTAGTCTGGCTATTGCAAAGAGAGATTTGAGGGAGTAAGGGGTGTGACCAAAAGGGAGATCAGTTAGCTAGCTGCAGCAATAGTTCAGAGGAAAGGTGGTATCAAATGGTGACCTAGACTGTCCCTACACCTTTGCACACTGCTCCCTTGAGATTAAAAGTGCCAGGCAGGAAGTTCCCGTTGGTCAGATCTGGGGCATAGAGAGAAAGGTGAATGAGATAACTTGATGCCAGTTTCCTGGGAGAAACTCATCCTCTGCTTTCCTGAGAGCTGTGGTTTTGATTCAGGCTTGCTCTCAAAACCAAGGCTAGCCTCAAAGTACATGGACTTTCCAACGGATATCTTATGGTCACCAAGCAACCTTGTCCCCTTGAACATATTCTGTTCCTTACTCTTCATCTCCAGTAAACAGGAAAGCAGCAGCTGCATAAATTCACCCCAGAACATTTAGTGACTTCTTTTTGGAGTATGTGTTTATTTTTCTAAAGAGCTATTGAGTCAGAGATAGCATGTTTTATTTCTTAAGACTTGGGTTCTGGGCACATCTGCTTTGAGTCTGTGCACCCTTGGGCAAGTTACTTAACTTCTCTAAGCATGAATTTGCTCATCGGTAACATGGGAAAAGCAACCATTCTCTCCCTGTAGAAGGAAGCTCAGGTTTAATACCCATGCTTTATTCCAAGACCAGCTTTTGCTGTGTCTCTCTACTTTCTTATTCACTCTGTTGAGTCACGTTGGAAACCCTAGAAGAATCCTGACTTTCCTTTTGAATCTTTCCTCTTTAACTCTAGTGTACTCTTCTGTTCTAAGCAGGGACTGACCTGTTTACTTGTTTTTAGCCACTACTTTGAATTTCCAAAGCCGAATACGCCTCTCAGAAGTAGGCATCTACATCCCCAAATAACGAGAAAGCAAAAAGGTCCCAGACACTGGAAGAACACAAGCTCCGAATTTGGTGGAACTATTTGCTCTGTCTTATGGTGGCAGTATTTTTCTCTATGGGGGCTACCACTACTGAACCAACATAGATCAGTGCTATAGGAGAGTAAGAAAAGATGCCCTCCTGAGTTCACCTTTCATTTTCCACATCTGAATCTTTCTACTATGAGAGAAAGCACCATATATTGATTGCTGCCCAGAGAATATTCCACACACTTTAGGACAGCCCTTCATCCCTGGAAGGAATTGTCTCCAAGATGGGGATTCAAATCTTTCTTCAACAGGGGAATTCACTGTTTTACAAGCTCAGTCACTTCTGGAGATGAGATACATGATAAGATCAATAAATTCTTACACCTACTGTAAATTAGTTCCTTGATCAGAAGCAATGTTGTGGATCTATTGAAAACGAATAGACATTTAGTAAGTTCTAGGATAGTGGTGTTGGCAGAAGGGTGGTGAGCAGCAAAACATATCCAAGTCCAGAATAAGTGTCTATTCCAGTGAGAATTCCTTCTTGATGGCAGAGGTTCAATGTACCCAAGCTGCCACCTGGGTGGGTCATGGTACCATATTGGGGGCACAGTGTTGGTTGCTGCTGCTGGCAAACTGGGCACTCCAGTTTGAACCATTAAAGATAATTTATATTAGTGTTTCTATAACTTCTAAAACATCTTTTGATAAGGATAATAATTTCATTGTCATTCTGTACTGATATTTGGATATAATTCTAGCAGGGCATAGCTCTGATTAAGAACCATTGAACCATTCAATTTTTTATTAGTCTCTATTTTCACTAGCCAGGATATTTTCGTGAAACTTTTTAGTTTCAAAAGAAGTTTTTTCTTTCCAATACAAAGTGTTATATTAGTAAACAATTTTGTCTTCTGCCAAGACCAGCTCAGTCGGGGAGATCCTAACCCAGTGGCACTAGAGGAATTAAAGATAGACACACAGAAATATAAAGGTATGAAGTGGGAAATCAGGAGTCTCACAGCCTTCAGAGCTGAGAGCCCTGAATAGAGATTTACTCACATATTTATTAACAGCAAACCAGTCATTAGCATTGTTTCTATAGATATTAAATTAACTAAAAGTATCCCTTAAGGGAAACAAAGGGATGGCAGAATTAAAGGAATAGGTTAGGGTAGTTAACTGCAGCAGGAACACGCCCTTAAGACACAGATCACGCATGCTATTGTTTGTGGCTTAAGAATGCCTTTGGCCAGGCGTGATGGCTCACAACTGTAATCCCACCACTTTGGGAGGCTGAGGCGGGCAGATCACAAGGTCAGGAGATTGAGACGATCCTGTGAATGGTGAAACCCTGTCTCTACTAAAAATACAAAAAAAATAGCCAGGCATGGTGGCGGGCCCCTGTGGTCCCAGCTACTTGGGAGGCTGAAGTGGGAGAATGGCGTGAACCTGGGACGTGGAGCTTGCAGTGAGCCGAGATTGTGCCATTGCACTCCAGCCTGGGCAACAGAGCGAGACTCCATCTCAAAAAAAAAAAAAAAAAAAAAAAAGAATGCCTTTAAGCAGTTTTCTGCCCTGGGGGAGCCAGGTGTTCCTTGCCATCATTCCAATAAAACCACAACCTTCCAGCTTTGGCGTTAGGGCCATTTTGAACATGTCATAGTGCTGCAGAGATTTTGTTTATGGCCAGTCTTGGGGTCAGTTTATGGCCAGATTTTGGGGGGCTTGCTCCCAGCAGTCTTCAACTGACAGAAGCCTTTCCCCACTTTCTCTATCCCCCACCAAGATTATTTGAATGCTCATAAAGAAGAGTATCTGTCCTCCTGTTGTTGTACCTTATTTACTGTGTTTAATTTTGTTGGTTTTAATTCCTGCTTGAGACATTATCTATGACATTTTAAAGAACTGGTGTCCTGATTTTTCAGTCTTTCTTCGCATTATAATAAGTAATCTAGAAATTGTAATAAAGATAGTTCAGTGATTTGTAGGAACAATGAGACATTAAATTTAAGACTGTCCTGAAAAATCCCATATATATCATCACTGGGAGTATGAACTTAGTTGTGTGACTTCAGATAAGTCCGTTTTTCCCTCTTTAGACTTCAGCTGTCTCAACTGTGATTTATGAAAGCTGGTCAATGCCAGTGGTTTCCAGGTCTATTAGATGGAATAACATTGATCAGTGGGAAACGTTTTGAATGTTTCCTTGATATGGTTGAGCTTGAATGCTACTTTTGTTGTCCTGAAATAGAACTCATATATAATGTAAACCACCAATACATATAATGTTTAAAAGTCTATGTCATAAATGTGATAAAGAAAAATAAATAGAAAGGAAGTAATTCGTTATAAAATAACATGTTTTCTATTCATTTTAAAAATTTTTCTTTAACTGCCACCCTGGCTGCTTAATAAAGTAGTGTGTTTTCAATATGTAAATGACTGGTCATTAGCTATCCAAAAAAAAAAACCTTTTATAGAGGTTTGTATCTATTTGGAGAATTGTTGCAAATCAACAGCTGCAAATTTAGACACGTTAGGTAGGTTGAAATGTGTCTCAAATGCTGTGAGAAGTGTTGGTGTTGATAATGTTATTTTGCAAAATGTTAAAAATATCATGATACACTTCTAAAGTAATATCAAAATGCAGTCTTTTAAAAATTTATGAGGTAATTGTATTCCTGAAATCCATACAACATTATTCCATAATTTTGTGTATATCTGTTTAGGGTCTAAGTTTAGATAATTATAAACAAGACTGTGCCTGCATGACATGGGTCTTCATTTTTTATCCAATTTGATAATTTGTCTTTTCTTTAGGGTATTTAGACCACTTACATTTAATGTTATTATTGCTATAGTTGGGCTTAAATCTACCATTTTGCTATTTATTCAGTTTTTTTTTTCCAATCTGTTTTTTGTTCCCTTTTTCCTCTTTGTCTTTATTTGGACCAAGTAAACACACTTTATGGCTCCATTTTACCTCCTTTGTTGTCTTGTTGGCAATACCTCTTTTATTTTTTTATTTTTATTTTATTTTTATTTTTTAGATAGCTTTAGGGCTTATGGTATACCTCCTTAACCTATCATAGTCTACCTTCAAGTAATATTATAGTACATGAGACATAACAACCTCATTATAGCAGATTTTCATGTCCCCCTCCTGGCTATTGTGCTATTATTGTAATACATTTTATATATATTAAAAATTGTTTTTTTATTTTTGTTTTAAACAATTATCTTTTCAAGATATTTTAAAAACAAGGAAAGTAGTCTTTTATATTTGCTCACAGATTTACCTTTTCTAGTGCTCTTCGTTATTTTGTGTAGACCCCTACTTCCATCTTTCTAAAATTTCAATAGTTTGGGGGAACAGGTGGTTTTTGGTTACAGGGATACATTATTTAGTGGTAATTTCTGAGATTTTGGTGCATCTGTTACCCTAGCAATGTACACTGTACCAATATCATTTTCCTTCTGCCTTGTAGTGCAAGTTTGTGCACAATGAATTTAGTCAGCTTTTGTATATCTGAAAAACATTTTTATTTCACCTTTATTACTGAAAATTATTTTCACTTGGTGTAGAATTCAGAGTCAGCATTTGTTTCCCTTTTAGCACTTTAGCAATGTTGCTTCAACATTTACAATGTTGTATTATTTCCAATGAGAAGTTGGCTATTATCTTTATCTGTACATAATACAACTTTTATTACAATAATTCTGCTTTCAAGAATTTCTCATCAATGGTTTTAAGTACTGTGCCTATGATGTGTTGCAGTGTACTTTTCTTCATGCTTCTTCTTGTTTGAGATTTGCTGAGCTTCTTAGATCCGTGTTTTTCTTTCACTAAATTTTGAAAATTTCTGGCTATTGTTTCTTCAAACATTTTACTCTCCTTAAATTACATGTATATTAGGCTGCCCATTAATGCTCTGGCCACTTTTGTTTCAACTTTTCTTTCTCTCTATGCTTCATTTCAGACAGTTTCTAATGCTAAGTTTTCAGGTTCACTAATCTTTTCTTCTTTAGTATCTAAGATACTGTTAATTTCACCCAGTGCATTTTCATCACAGTCATATTTTTATCTCTAAAATTTTGTCATGTATTTTTTAAAAACCATCTCTGTCTCTACATAGCATGCTCAATCTTTGTTCTATGTTCCCGAGCATATAGAATATAGTTACATGCTTTACTATTTTTATTTACTAATTTTGTAGTTCTGTGTCATTTCTGGATCAGTTTCCATTGATTAATATTATTCTATATGATGGCTAATCTTTACCTATTTCTTTGCATGCTTGGTAATTTTTTATTTGATGCTATATATTGAGAATTTTACTATATGGGATGCTGAAAGTTTTATCTATTCTTCTATAAATATTTGAACTTTGTTCTAGAAAGCAGTTAAGTTACTTAGAAACAGTTGTTCCTTTCAAGGCTTGCTTTCAACTTTTGTTAGGCAGAACTAGAGAGGCCTTTAAGGCTAATTTTACCCCAATACTGAAACCATACCATTCCATATACTCTACTTAAATGCTCTGTGAAATTACAAGGTTTTCCACTCTGGCTGGTTTGAATACATACTAGTTTGAGCCTTATGTGAGCTTTAAGCATCGTTTCCTCGGCTTCTTTGGATAGTTTTTTCCTCATCATTAGCTAATTTCCTCACGTGTATGCACTGAGCTGTACTCAGCTGAAGACTTGATGGGGAGCCTCTGCTGATTTCTTGAGCTTTCTCTGGAAACTCTGCAGGCAATAATCTGGGACAATCATGGAGCTTACATTGTTTACCCTTTCTCAGGGATTATTGTCTTTTGTTGTCTAATGTGTCTAATGTCTAATATTTCTATTTTTAAAAACTGTCTCAGGTGAGAGGGTAAATCTAGTCCCTTTTAGATCGGAAACAAAAGTCTCTTGTGCTGTCTCTCTGTTTTTCTATCAACATAATGTTAACCTCATTGGAAAATTTAGACAACTTCTTTTTCTTCAGCTGTAAATCCATCTGGTCCTGGGCTTTTTTTGGTTGGTAGGCTATTAATTACTGCCTCAATTTCAGAACTTGTTATTGGTCTATTCAGGATTCAGCTTCTTCCTGATTTAGTCTTGGGAGGGTGTATGTATCCAATAATTTATTAATTTCTCTAGATGTTCTAGTTTATTTGCATAGAGGTGTTTACAGTATTCTCTGATGGTGGTTTCTATTTCTGTGGGGTCAGTGGTGATATCCCCTTTATCATTTTTTATTGTGTCTATTTGATTCTTCTCTCTTTTCTTCTTTATTAATCTAGCTAGCAGTCTGTCTATTTCATTAATTTTTTAAAAAACAGCTCCTGGATTCATTGATTTTTTGAAGGGTTTTTAAAAATGTCTTTATCTCTTTCAGTTCCGCTCTGATCTTGGTTATTTCTTGTCTTCTGCTAGCTTTGGGGTTTGTTTGCTCTTGGTTCTCTTGGAATACTTTTAAGGCCTGGTATTATTGAAAACACCTTTATTTCATCACTCACATGTAATTAAAACCATTAACGTTTTTAAGAAAAACTTTACATAGGTGTTTCACTTTTAAAATTTATTTACTTTTATTTTAATTGACAAATGATAATTATATATTTATGGGGCCTAACAATGTGATGTCTTGATATATGTTTACATAGTGGAATGATGAAATCAAGCCAATTAATATATCCATCACCTCACATACTTAGCATTTTTTTGTGGTGAGAACACTTAAAATGTACTGTTTCAGTGGTAGAAGTTATTCTTTAATTTCCTGTGACTGCTAGTATTCTGTTGAGAAGAATGATGTTCTTCTGATTTTTATTCTGCTTTTTCCCTCTGTAAAGTTTTTAGTTTTCAATTTTTCTTCTTGATGTTACTAAATTATGATATACCTGGGTGTGGGTTTGGTTGCTTATTTATTTATATTTTTGAAATATTATTATGTCTTCTTGGTAAATATTCTATTAGCCCTTTCAGTATGTACTATAATTATTTTTAATTATGAGGCAATTTCTTGGTTATTATGTCTTCAAATATTGCCCCCTCTGTAGCTTCTTTTTCCTGTTCTTATGGGATTTTTATTAAGCTGCTATGGACACTTTTACTCCTGACCTCATATTCGTTAACATAGTTTGTATATTTTCCATGTCTTTCTTCCTTCTGATTTTGTGTGTGTGTGTTTCCTAGCTTGCAAATGTAATCTGGCTTTACCCAGTTTGACTTTCATTATGTACACTGTACAGGAAGCTTAGGAGGTTCTGAAAGAATTAGATGGATATAGACAGTCCCTAATGCAGTGAGTGGCTGCTACAGCTAGACACTGCCCAAGTGATTCGAAGGGATTAAGGTTAGCATTGCATCACTCACCAAACACCAGCCAGGAAGTTGCCAGAAAAGGCATGGACAGCCAGAGGGAATACCCAACTACATTCAACAGACTGGGAGAAAGCTGTGAAAAGCCCTTACCATCTGAAGCTAATGGGACATGATGTAGGGTGGAGAGACAGCCTTGGGTGAGAGAGGACCAGGGGAGAAGACCAGAGGGCCACAGACTACAGAAGGGCAGGCGGAGATTTCTGGGCATATACTCTCCCCTCCAACATCAGTTTGCACTGACTGGGTAGGAAGCTCCAATCTCAACCTCTGGACAGGAAGAGCTAAGCTGAGCCTCTCATCCATAGACAGAATTGCATCTCAGCATCCCTATAATGCAGGGGCTTGGCAAAACAACCTGCCTGCCTCAAGCCTCAGCCTCTTAATTAGCACTGCCTCAATGGGGACTGGGGAGAGGAACAGAAAATAGAAGTCCCAGCTAGAGGCAGAGTGGCTCAAAAACCCAAACCAGTCTCTCACAGGATATCAAGAGAGGCCCTCAAATGTGAGCCCTTCAAATGCAAGACATGGCCTGCCCAAGCCTCAGTCCTGGGGAGGAAAACACAAGCTGAGTCACAGCTTTCAAGAGTACACACACGATGTGAAAAGGAGAGGCAGCCTACAGTCTAAAGGTCATGTGGATGAGCTCCCTGGCAAACTTCATGAGGCATTAAGAAGCCCGAGCACTATATAAGAAAGACAACAAGTGGAATGCAATGTAAAACATAGAATGGAATATGTCACAGTAACTAGATCTAACTAGACATACTGAAAAGACAGTATGCTAAAAATAAAAAGCTAAAACCCAGCCATAGTAATATTTCCAGTGACGTAAGATAGGATACTGAGAACATAAAGCAAGAATCAATGGCTACAATAGGATGAATAATGACCTTCCAAAGATAATGGCATTCCAATCCCCGGAACCTGTGAATATGTTAAGTTACACGGCAAAAGGGACTTTGCAGATGTCATTAACGTTACAGATGTTGAGGTGGGGAAAGTATCCTGCGTTGTTCAGGTAGACAATCTGACCCCATGAGCTTTTAAAATCAGCTGAAGTTAGTGAGAGAGGCCTGAGACATGAGAAGACTCAACTGCTCTTCCTAGCTTTAAAGACAAAGGGGTCATGAGCCAAGGCATGCAGGTAGCTGCGAGATGAGAGCTATACCCAGCAAGGAAGCAGGACCTCAGTCCTGCAACCACATGAAACTGAATCCTGTCAACAACCTGCATAAGCCTGAAGGCAGCTTCTCCCCCAGAGCCTCTAGCAGGAACACAGCCAGCAACACTTTGACTTTAACACAACGAGCCCTGACCTCTGACCTGCAGAACTGTGAGATGATACATTTGTGCCACTAAGATTGTGACAATTTGTTATGGCAGCAATAAAAATACTAATACAGTATTCAAGAAAATTTGTCAAAATAAAGAGTGGCAGAGAATGGATCGCTTGATTCAAAACTATCTCTTCTCCATATACTCTACCACTAAAGTTTTCAGATCGTGGATATAGACACATGCAACTCCAATGTTAGTAATTTTAAAAACATGAACATTATAAATTATAAAAGCTTTTCTCTCTGACAAGTGTGCATAGCTGTTACTATGTTTTAAAATTATTGCTGGTACGATGTAAAACATCACATTTTACAATAATTTCTAACTTGTCAAATGATTTTACTTTCACTATATCACGCTCATGATAACCTTGTGAGGTAGAGACCACGGATGTGATTGTTACCCATTCTATGAATGAAGAAATTGAGGCTTAAAGAGTTTTGCTGATTTGCCTCTGCTCATATGGTAAGCTAGTGGCAAATAGGGCCCCTAACATTGTGTTTCTTTTTTACCAGTTTTTTTTTTTTTAATCTCAGCGTAGGCTATGCTACTGGCCAGAAAAAGTCACATGGCCCTGACCCAAGTACAAAGAAGGCTGGGAATTGTAGAGGAGCTCATGGACTACATGGTGACCACCAACTATTTCTGTCACAGCCACTTGTGTATCAATCATCTGGGAAGTCTTTACTTGATACACATATCAAGTAAAATACCATATTGTCTGAAACTTTCCTTAATATACCATAAAGAAAAAAGAGTGTGGAGCACTGAAAGATAAAAGAAGATTGGGAAACTGTTAATGGTTGTAGCTGGGTGATGATTACCTGGGAATTCATGATATTATTCTCTCTACCTTAGCATATCTTTGAAAATTTCCATTATAAAAATTTAAGCAATAAAGGAAAAACTCTCATCTAGGGAACTTTTATTTAGTATATCTGAGGTGAGGCTTGGGTATGAATATTTTGCAAAATCTTCCCAGCTTATTTCCAAGGGGATTTAACCCTATCACTCATCAAGTTTCATATTCATACCATGGTCATGTATTATTTAAAAAAAAGTATATATATATATATATATATATGTACACACACTTTTTTATCACTGTTGGACTATTCAGTTCATGAATAATCAATTTTCATTATTTGTGTTCTGATTCCATGCTATGTATATCTTAACCTTGAGTCTTTTTAATACCTGTGGTCCTGATATTGTCACAAAATAAGTGTTCCTGAGGCCAGCCTGGGCAACAAAGAGAGACCCCATCTCTACCAAAAAACAATTTTTTTTTTTTGTCCTGTGAAGTAATCTTTTAAAAAAAGAAAATTCTTCTGAGGTCAGAATACTTAGTCCCACCTCTGTGTTTTGGAAACTAGACTGTGTGGTTGATTAGAAAGGCCACAGATTCTTCGCAGTTTCTCCCACGGAGACTGGGCTCTATTTCCCTCCCTTTGAATTTGGCCTGGTTTTGTGGTTGCTCTGACCAATAGAATGCAGCAGAAGGGACACTGTGGGAATTGCAAGCCTAGGTGTAGGCTTCTGATCTCACCCTCTTGGAAAATCATCTGCCATGTGGCCAAGCCCAGGCTAGCTTGCTGGAAACACATGACAGAGCCGACAGTCTCAACAGCCACCATACAAGCGAGTGAGGTCACATTACATCGTTCAACTGCAGTTGAGCCACTAAATAACTGCAGCCACGTAAGTGATCTCAAGTGAGACCAGAAGAAGAACCACTCAGCTGAGCCCAGTTCAAATTGTTGGCCCATAGAATCATGAGCAAATAAAATGGTTGTTATTTTTAAGCCACTAAGTTTTGGGATGGTATGTTATGCATCAACAGACAACAGATTAGATGGTGCTATCCCCACAGAACCTCAAGACCATGGTTAAAATTTTAAAACGTATTTTCTCTTTGTTTGGATTTTCTTTTTTCAATTCTTGAAAATCTCTAGGCTGCACATCTCAGAGATTAGAAGAATTGCATCTCAGAAGTCTCAGAGTTTAAAAAAAACAATCAAACTTTGTTTTCCCTCCAAGAAGAACTGGTGTCCTTTATTCACTCAGCTTTCCTTTTATCTACTTTTATGACATCTGAGTTGCACTAGGATGTGATTTAATTTTGGGCTTGGAACAGAATTTACATTGGCATTGAGGGAGTTTTCCTGAGAGATAAACCTTCAAGGAAACACATATTGTAATTCAAGAGAAAGTGAGAGTTTCGAACTAGCGTGATTTCAAAAGCAAGAGTGCAGGCACTGAAGTCTATTCATTAACTTACTCCCCAGATGCTGTTGATGGTATTTGCCTCTTCTGGGGTCAACCCAAGAACCTTATGAGGCAGTGATAATATTAGGATATTCATTCCACAGGTGAGGAAAACAAGATTGAGTGAAAAAATTGTTTGACTGATGCTAGTTTCTTAACTATCACAGTTAGGAGAGATCTAATGTTTTGCAAAATCACACCAAGGACCTAAACTTTAATGAAGCAAACTTTCCCTTTCCTGTATCAATCCTCAGTGGGTCACACACAGAGAACTGCTGCTTCCCAACCATTCTGTTCCTGAGTCTGTGCATTAAGTGAAGTGTAAATGAGAAACTTGCATTCCGGAGAAAGCACTTATGTGCCCCAAAGCAGATTTAAGCTGTCATGAATTCCTAAACTACACCAGTGAGTCTGAGCATCCTTGGGAATGATTTACTAAACTGCTGTTTTTAAAGTTAAGGTGCCTTTGCTATAGATTGAATCTTGCCTATGAGATGTAGTCTAAAAATAATGCATAAATTAAAAGGTATCATTTTTACTTCTTATCTTTAAAATGCTCACTATATCCAGCGGAGCTTACAATCTAGAATCTTCGACCCTAGGTGACAACTTTCAAAATGTATTTTAACTAAGAATAACTATTTTTGCCTGTCTGAAAAAGGGTATATTAAATGTATTTTTAAGTGATGTAGTTCATATATTTTCTGCTAAAAAATGTCATAAATGAGAAGAAAGGCATTTACTGTGAGAGGACACTGCCCACTTTATGAAGGGATTGAATGGCAACAACAAGCAACTTTTTTAGACTTGCTGACAAAGGGAGTGCCTGAAGCAGTGAGGAAGTCTTTCAAGAGAAATTAAACAAGGGGACTTTGATGTACACTTCTCTGTGCAGGTTCCTGAACCCAGGGCTACCGTTGACTCAAAAATAATAAGCCCTGCCCTCAAGAGTTTACAATCTACATAGGCATAGAAGGCATAATGCATTTGAAAAGTTAAGGGCAATAGAACAGGCAACACGGCAACAACAACAACAAAAACAAAAATTTAGGACAGACATGAGACATCATGACAGCACATGATAAATGTAAAATGAGTATGTGGTATATGCTACATGAACTCAGATGGAGCAGGGCTTTTGAGGGCTGGGCATGGGGCAAGGCCATGCGTGTTAAGCAATGGGAACAGTTTTTGGATCCTAAAGAGTGAACAAGATTTGGAAAAGCTAAAAGGAAGGGGTAAGGTAACCCAGTTTGGGAAAAGGTAGAGATGTTGATACATGAGATAGCAAAGGAAAGAGGCAAGAAAGCACATAACAGCATGCATATTTTGCAGACAGTGAATAGAAGAGCCTGTCTGGAATGGAGTGAAGGTGTGTGTTGGTGGAAGGCTGGGTGATTTAAGCCTGACTATGGGGGCTCTTAGTGGTCAAGGTATTTGATCTCCATTCCCTTGATAAGTGTAATCTCACATAAATCTTTGGGTGTCTTCAAACACTTATTAAGATGTGCAAGGAGACTAAGGACTATCTGTCTTGATAAAGGGACAGATATTTTCCTAAGCGTTATAAGCTAAAATAAGATACACCACTCTTTCAGCCTTTGGATTTAAAAGAATGATTAGAAGCCCAGCCAATCTACTTAATTGGTATCAGGCTGAGAACATCTCGCCACTAAAATATAAACCTAGTTCTATGATTTAAAGTCAGATTTTTCTTACACAAAACTGGGCATAAAGAAATCAAATACTAATCTTCACTGTATTCTCCCACCCAAACACACTCATGTGTGCACAAGCATGCATATGTGTGCACTCAAAGGTGATGTTAAAAATACTTAATAATATAATGTATAATACATATATAAATGCATGTATTAAAATATTGCTTAGGAAGTAGCTTAGAATAGCTACAAATTTCATCAGATCATTATAATAATTTCCAAATGATTTGTTGATAATCAGAAATGCTGATTGCAATTTTTTGTTTTAAGTGATTATTGTCCAAAAAATAAAGCCTTCATCTGAGCCTTGATTTGATGAGGCAAGCTGCATCGAACCCTTCCAAGGATACTTCATTGAATTGTGAGCCATTAGCCCTCAGTGCCCAGGTGCTATGTGGCAGCCAGAGGCAAATAGATGCCTGGCTCATGCTGTGTGGCTCAGTACACGCCTGGGCATCAGGACTTCCCATGAGGCTTGGACCTGTGTCTTTCCCCCCACTGACAATGCTGCTCCCTCTACTATTGCCCTGCTAAAGATGGCCCTGGAGCAGGAGGCAGAGCTGAATACACCCTGCCTTCTCACATGTGCCAGCCAATGTGAACCTCATTATCACTGGAGTCATGTTTAATGGGATTGCACAAGAAGCAGCAGGGCTTTCACATTCTAAGTAACAAGGGATCTCACTTCTGTTTTGATTGTAGTAGGAAGGATCTCTGCCGGTTACAGTGAACTTAAAAGAATCTTTCCAATTGTGGAAAGAGCAGGCTCAGGCACCATTTTTTTAAGTCAAGTATTGGCAAACATGTGCACAAAGATGAATGTACAAAATTCTAACAGTAGAGCATCTGTATTCCAGGAGAAGAGAATGTGGATTGGATGAGGCTTGACTTTTTAGCTTTAAAGGAGGTCACCATTTCCTCAATTAGGAAACTCTGTTCAGAATTCAGTTACCTAGAAATGTGTGTAGAAAATAGAGTATGATTTTCTGCATAGAATATAGAACTTGAACTGATATCTTGAAGTAATCTGTTATCTTTATAAAGTCCTGAAGTCAAACAAGCCTCTTTGGATATTGTTTCATATAAATGCTTGTACTTACATGGATCCTTCTTGCTATACATTTCAAGATCAAGTGCCCAGGTGGTAAAGCCAGGTGAGTAGCTTTCATTACAGTATTCTAAAACCATGAAGTATGCTGCGATCTGGACCCATTAAATACCATTAATTTCCACACTGAATAACTAACAGAGGAATTTGAGCCTTTATATGCATAATAAATAACGGAGGAGTTTGAGCCTTTATATGCACAATGGTCACCAAAGGAGGTGGAAAAAAGTGCAATTTTTGGGGTCTTACTCCCAATCAGAGGGTCTGATTCAGCTGGGGAAGGCTCTGGGATCATCGTTTTAACAAATGCTGAGGCTTTCTGATGCCATTGTGAGGCATTCTTGTGACATTCTTGTGACATCGTGAACCATACCTTAAGAAACACTGAATTAGGGCTTCATGTTTCAGATCATAACCATCGCTTTTTTGCATAAAGGAGGGAGTGATTATGGTAGGGTGTAGGATAGAGGAAAGATAAAATATGGTATTCTTGATATCTAAAGAAAAACATCAGTAAGTCGCTTCTGTCTTCCCAAGAACTGCCCAAACATGCCAATTTTACAGAAGCTGTGCAAAACAGGAAACTACTGAAGTTAATTTCTCACAAATTTACTATCAGATAAAGACAGAGGACATTATGACAGAGACAGCAGGCTGGGAGGGGTGAGAGTGGGGTGTCATCTGGTTACTCTCTTTACCTCCAAAACTCTTATCATTTGTGAATGAAATGAACACACTGCCAAATCTGATTCTGAGTCATTAACCAAATAGTTAAATTTTATAAAATTCCAGTCTATTCCAGACAATTCATGGCCAACTAGGAACTTTCTCATCAAGTTGTTTTGTTATACTTACTTTTATGATGTGTGGATGGATTCAAAATCAATTATCATGCTAGAGAATACTATGGATGAGTCAGAAGAAGTGAGCTAAATTTACATGTAGCAACATACATAGACCTCAAAAACAAAAGACTGAATGAAAAAAGCAAGGTACACAATGGGATCAATAGTAAAATATCATTTATAAATATAATATGCACACACAAAATAATGTCAACTATTTTTCAAGGTTGAACACATATCTAAATGACAATATGAATGATGGAATGGGAATATATGCATTTAATAAACTAAAGTGAGTAATTCTATTGGGGAAAGGGAAATTGAGATTGGCGTTGGAGGATAAAGGGGAAAAACAACAAACCAAACCAAACCAAATCAAACCAAACCAAACCAAACCAAACAACAAAACAGGGACCTGGTCACAGATCAATGATGATTGTGGATCTTGGGCCGAGACGTATGGTAGACTCAGTTTACAAGCTGGTAAGGGACAGAATGAAAAGTGTTGACAACTTGGTCCTTGCCCTTAGGGAATTGCAATTTAGTTGCAGTTATTTGCATGAAACTAATAAGGAAAGATATTACATAATCAAGTGTTAGGTGGGACTAACTAACAACTATGATAGTTGAGAGAATAGGGAGAAAAAAGAAAAAATAACAGTAATTTTTAAGGCAAAAGAAAAAGAAAATATTCTTTGGTGTCTGCTAGTGGTCCTCCTATGCATTTCATAGTATGGTAATTTTCAGAAGTCTCTTATTTTCACCATTTTCTCAATGGTCTATAAGAATTAGATCAGTTTAGATCCTTTAGTCCTATCTCAGTTCCCAAGGGCTATTTGTCTACTTATTTATTTTCTTTATGCATAGGAAATATGATTGAACTTTGCTTAAATGAGAAGAATGTTCATTTAACTTAATTTCATTTATTTCTTCTTATTCATTTTTTTCACACTGAGTTTTACAGTGTGAAGGCTCTGTGAAGTCAGGAGATGGTTGCAAAGATTTTCCAGTACCTAAGTGTGTTCTTCTACTGTACATTAGTTAGAGTAATGTGGACTGCCACAATAGATATACCGCCAATCTCAGAGGCTTAAAGCCCATATCACAGAACAATGATGGTTCTCCTGGACTGCTGGCTCCCCTCCACACAGTGATTCAGGAACCCGGGTTCCTTCAATCTTGTCCCTTTGCCATCTTATACACTCCCATTTTTCCCTGGGGGTCTTTTCCATTCCAGCCAAGTGGAAGGGGAGAAAGCCTGGCAGCTCCTGGGCTGCCTGAAGCCCAGCCACACATTTCAGACCCTCATCTTGTCCTGAGGTGCTTGGAACGGTGGGGGGCTCTCGAGCCCATTCTCATGTTTACAGCGGTTGGTGGGGGGTGGAGGGGGTCTGGGAATCTGAGAGTCATTCAGGTGACTTCCTGCAGGGAGCTTTCTGACACCAGCCCTTCCCCAGACCCTCAGGTAGAGCCAACAAGGCCATGTGCTGCCCTGTCGCTGAGCCCAGCTTCGGGCGGCTCCTGGTACTAACAGCAGAGTCACACTCCCAGGCCTGCCTGATTCCCTAATTCCCTCGCCAAGGCTACAGGGAGCCCATTCAGTTTCTCCCAAGCCCAGGTCAGGCCTGGCCTCATCTCAGACCCTGCTTAGGATGGGGGATGTGGCCAGGGGTGATCCTGTATTCAATCCTTTTTGGTGCATTTTTTTGGAAGAAGAATATTGAGTTTCTCTTTGTAAAAAACACCAACAACAACGAAAACGAAACAAAACAAAACAAAAAAAGATGAAAGACCACATTTGGGAAGTTTTAGGGGCCAGGCCTGGAAGTTACAGCCCATCACTTCCTATTCTCATCCCGTCGGTTAGTACACAGTCATATGGCTGACAGGCAGGTTGGGAATGCATGACTATGCATAGTCATATGGCTGACAGGAAGGTGGGGAATGCAGGCAGGCATGCATCTATCTGCATGCTCAGGCAGGGAAGATGAGTCTCCCACAAGACTCCCATTTATTTATTCATTAGCATCAATCTCTCATCCATAGAAGGTGTAGAAATGAGGAATGATAAAGGTGCAAGGAATTAAACCTTTGATTTAACTTGATATATTTGACATTGGGTAAAGAACCTGGATGTGACTTTTGAGTCTTCCTGGCCAACATTCATTGCTCACAAGATAAGGAGAACTACACGAACAGAACAATGTTATACACTGGAAGGGCTGGTAAGTCTCCACCTGACAAATCTCCTGGGATGTGGCCAAAAGGCCAAAAGCACAAAAAGTCAGCTTTGTGCTGGGCTCCTTTGGCTCCCTTTCCTGACTTCTCTGAACCAGTGGCAAGCTGTCTGAAACTTTCAGTCTTGGTTGTTTTCTAGGTTTTACCCCTGACCTTCTTACACCTTTGATACTTGCTTGACCCTTGCTGCTCTGGCTGATTTCCTTGGCTTCCACTTCCTGACAGCCTGAATTTCTGTGTCAGTTACTACAGCCCTAGCTGTGCCTGTATCAACTTTCCTTCTAACTTGTCTGAGTACATGGCCAGCCACCTCCCATGTCACTAAATCTGGGTTGTGGTACAACCTGGTCGATATTATACTGTTGCTGTCTTCATCTCAGAGTGATTATGGTCTACTAATAGTTGGAATTTCCGTGTGAAATCCCCACAAAAGACATGAATATTTTATCCCACATTCACACATATATATTTGCACTTGACGAGAGGTGTGCTGAGTCATCCATATATTTCAAATGAAAATTTAAACTTGAGTCATGAAAGGAAGTTCTCCTGGGGACATCTGCTCCAGTGTCTCTGCCATGTGCTTAGGAATTTGCTCATCCTATCTGATAACGGTTCAAAATGCTCTGGAGGGAACTGAGCTGAGTTTTCAACTCATGCCTGGGAACGTTAATGTGACTGAGTAAATCCTTTATTCCTTAGGATAATGTGGGACTAAAATACCTGTAGTCAGGTAATCAATCAATGGTGCAGATATTGTGTATTAGTTTGGGCAGCTGTAACAAAGTACCCCAGACCAGGTGGCTTGTAAACAACAGGCATTTTTTTCTCACAGTTCTGGAGACTGGAAGTCCCAGATCAGGGTGCTAGCATGGTTGGGTTCTGGATCAGGGTGCCAGCAGGGTTGGGTTCTTGGTGAGGGCTCACTTCTGGGTGGCAGACCACCGACTTCTCATTGTATCATCACAAGGCAGAAGGAGAGTGAGCTAGGTCCCTCTCTGGCCTCTCCTTATAAGGACACTAATACTATTCTTAAAGGCTTAGGTCTACCTTTATGACCTAATCAACTGCCAAAGGCCCCACCTTCTACCACACTGAAGGTTGGGCTTTAACATATGAATTTTGGGAAAACACAAACATTCAGTCCATAACAGATTCATAATATGTCTCTTTCTCTCTTTACTCACATATTTATGTGCAGTGGTTAATAGTGTATAGTGCAATAATTTATTTACCTTTGATTTATGGAGGGATTGGCAAACTACAGCCTGTGGGCCAAATTGGGCCTGCTGTCTGTTTTGGTAAATAAAGTTGTGTTGCAACACAGCCATGCCCATTTTTTAACATATCATCGATGGTGGCTTTCGTGCTCCCACAGCAGAGTTGAGTAGTTGCCACAGAGACGGTATGGCCTGGAAGGCCTATAATACTTATTATCTGGCCCTTTACAGAAAAAGTTTGCTGAGCCCTGTGTTAGACACAGACAGTAAATGTGAATACCTTGGAAGCACTTAATTCCTGAAACAGAATAGCCAACAAATGAGTATGTGTTTGTTCGTTTTATAAATCTCAGTCTTTCTTTGCTTACTTTGTCCCTTCTGCCTGGACTACTTGGACACTTCAATCATGTATCCAACAAATAGCCATGATGTGCTTACTATGTGGCAGGCACTGCTCTTGGTGCTGTGACAAAAACAGGACATCTAGAGCCTCTGTCTTCATGGATCTCATATTCTATTGGGTGGAGAGACGACCGATTGATGAGTAAGTAGATGTATAACATCATGTCTCCTTATGGTTCACCTTATGAAGATAAACAAAGCCGGTGCAAGGGTCTCTGTCTGATTAATTCCTCCTTACTTCCTTATTCTTCTAAGGTCTTTCTCAAGCCTAACTTCCTTCATAGGATCATTCTTTGTCTCCCCATTTAGTCTTTGTCTATTTCTTTCCCTTTTAACTCACAGATCTTTTTATTTTGAACTTTTAAGGAATTTATATCATTCTATCTTGGATTGGAGTTCTTTGTATATGTATTTCTTCTTCACCATAGATTGTGAGCCCATTAGTGACAAGGGCAATGTGACAATTTTCAATTTCTCAACAGCAACCCACACAGTGCCTGGACGTGGGTAAATATCTTTGATTAAGCCAGGTCTTGATTCTAATACTGGAGGTTTTTAGTACATGACGATCTGATGCACTCCTCTCTGTCTGTGGTCTTCCTGAGTCTATGATCACCACTGTGTCCCATCAGCCACTTACAGGCAGAGGGAGGGAGTTTCCCACATTTTTAGGAATTGGAATCTCTTCAGGAATTCACTACGCCCACAGGCCCATCTGGACCATAAGATTTACCTATTCTTTTGACATACAAACCAGAGAAAATCTTCTTAAAATGTTATAGCCTGAATTTTCCCCAGTAAGGAAAGAAAAATCCAACCAATCAACCAAGCAAAAGGGACGAAAGGAGGGAGTTGCACAAGTCATTAGCAAATAGAAAATTAAACAAAAAGTTCTTGGACTTTCTCATTGTTTTAAACTACCCCCTCACCCCACCTAGATTTTAGGTACTGGTCTGTTGATAGGAAACCAGGTTACTTTGTTGGAAAGAAACTAGTATTGGAGGTTGTATTAATCAGAGCTTGAGGATGAGCCAATTTCTCCCATGCATGGGATGAATGGGGTTATTCATGAAGGGGCATCTGGGTAGGAAGTGGGGGCATTGTGGCTAACTAAGCCAGGCTAGCCCTTGAAAGCAGAAGGGAAATCTTTCAGAACAAATGAGCAACAGCTAGGGTGAAGGAGAAGGCCAAAGGTGCTTGTAGAAGGTGAGTGAGAAGGAAATGAAGAGTTGCAACCTGTTACCAATTAGCACGGTTCTTTGGGCCAAATCATGCACAAGTGGCTCATGGGTCATGAGCTTCCTGCAGTACACACAAACCCGAGCCATCCATGGAAAAGACCCATCTTCGTGACCCTTAGCATGAAAGAGGCTAATTTTGTTATTGTCTTACTCTCTTCAGCATCATCATTGACATTTTCCACTATTTTCAGCCCTGGGAGGAAAAAGCCAGTATTTGATATAATGCTTAAGATAAAATAAGATTCCTATTCTATTTTAGAACATCCAAGTTCCACTGAATTAGAAAGTCTGGAAATTTCTGTCGATTGTGGGGGTGTTTACAAATTGGGGACAAGGTGGCAGCCAACTTACTGTGGTAACTTGGGCAAGAGTCTTCCCTCTGCCCACAGTGGAAACCCTCCCTCTGAAATCAGGAGGGCTGCAAGGATGACCTGAATTTGCCTCTTACTGTGCTACAACCACACATCCTTGTACAAAGCATAGGAGGGTTCTTGTCTTCTAGAAACCAGGCTGTATTCTTGAGGTCTTGCTCTCCAGGACCACCTGCAGGCCCCTGGGGTAGAAGCAGCCCTGGGGCAGATAATGCAGCCAGTGGTCAGGCAGTGGGCTTGCTTGTCTTGTAGGTTTCTGCCCCTGTGTATGGAAAGTCTTTGCCATATGACTATATACCTTCATATCACTACATTTGTGCATATCCATCAATTGAGCCTGTGTCCATTCCTAGGATCCTGTGTTCATTTTTCCAGAAAAGTCTATGTTTTCCAGCTGACCCAGTAGAAAAAAAATGTGATCTTTGGAAGGTGAAGACAAATCTATATCCATCATTTATGAACTTGCGGTTGCCTATAATGACAAACACAATAAAATTTCCCTGTAGTAAATATACATAAATTTTTATGATAATATCAATGTTACTAGTGCAATGACAGCTTTCATTCCTTGAACAATTACTGTGTGCCTGGAATTATGCTAAGAACTTTAAAAGCATAATGTAATACATATACCATGAGGTAACTACTACTATCATCTTCATTTTACGGATGAAGAAAATGAGGCTTAGGTTAAATAACTTTCCCAAAGACTCATGAGGCGGAATCTGCAAACCTAATTCTAGAACCCATGGCCTTTATTTCTATGTTATAATTGTCTCAGTTCACACAGCTAAAAAATGATGGAGGCTAGGCTCAAACCCAGGCAGCCTGACTCAAGGCCTCACTCTTTTCATTTTACTATGTTTAAATTTCGTGTGTGTGTGTTTTTACATATTTCTACCAGATGTGCTTAATTAAGTGCTAGCTCTTTTTCTTCTTGACGACAGGTGGGTTCAGGAGATTCATAGCCTATTGCTTAGTAGTTAGGAACTCTACAGTGTAGACTAGTTATACACATTTATGGGAGAATGAGACATTGTATTGTACCCAGATGTATAAATAGAGGCATTTTTTAAAAAAGCATGCTTGTTGTAAACAACTGCAGCAGGAAGATTGCAATTATATCTATCTCAAACACTAACCAGTTACAGCAAACATTTTAGACTTTGTGTAACAATGGAGTCAATTCTAAGTGGAAAAAGAACAAAACATCAATAGAAAAGATCATTGTCAATTCTGTCTTACTTGAAACAATAAATTTATTAACACCAGGTAGAATGATAAATAATTAGTTGCAAGTCATATTCTATGACTTTTCAAAGTTATCTAAAATGTCTCCTATTTCAGGCTAGTATAGGCTGGATGCATACTAAAAGAATTAAGAGCAACAGAGTCCTCATCTCTTTACATTGAATGTCAGGAAATAACAAGAGAGGATTTGTAATTTGTGGCAAAAATTAGTCACGAATAGTCAGACACACTCTTACTTGAAATATCATCTTCCACGGGATTAGTCAACAAATGGGTTTTCTGATTAGCTAGCACAGGGAAGGGGTTTACAAGAAAGCATCTGGAACAAAGGAATTTTAGGTTCAAGTGGACAGCTTCCTAATTTTCCTTTAATATAAGAAGGTAAACCCATTTTCTGATTCAATACTTTCCATTCTCAAAGAGGTGACTGATATTATTTTACTTCCACAGCATTTGGCAGAAGCTTATTTAACTAAAGTCTTGATTTAAACCTAAAATTCCACCAAATAAATGACAAATGATGAAGTGGGATTCTTCAGATTCTGTATCCAGGCTGTTGACCTGCCACCCCCTATTTCTATCTGTATTCTTGTGTAAGATTCTTGGAAGGCACTGAGGCGTAGGCTTTTGAGGTCATGGTCCAGGTTGTAGCCATTAGTTTGACAAAGGCTTTTGACTATCTTTCTGATACATAGTAGACTGCACTTTCTGGCTTCCTTGCAGTTTGCTGGGAGCACTTGAGCAGCTCTGGCCCAGGAGCTGTATTTGGAAGTGCACGTTACTTCATGTCAGAGTTTGATTGACAGTGAGCTGTCCTCCTGCCCTCTTACCCTCTACCGTGGAGGGAAAACAATGAGTCTTAGATGACTGCTTTGTTAGCCTGACCCCTAGAATGGGGCTGTCATGGAAAAGAGTAAAAAAGATTATGTAGCATAAACAAGAAATCACCTTTTTTTTTGTTTGTTTTAAACCACTCAGATATGGAGATTGTTAGTTCTTAGAGCATAAGCTAGCCTATCATGAGGCCGGTGTTACTTGTTAGAATATTGTATGTCATAGGCAAGCCCAAGAATCACCAAGATAGTCCTGAAGAACAGTAAGATGGAGGGGTAGGGAGACTTTCCTTTTTATATTAAGCTTTAGTAATTATATAAAGCTTTAGTAATTAAAATAGTGCTGTATTGCTAATGTGATAGATAAAATGGCCAATAAAAGAAAATGAGAGTTCAGAAGCAGCCCCAAGCATACTGGGAAATTTTATATTTGACATAGGTAATATTGTAGATCACTGAGAAAAAATAGAATAGTCAGGAATTGGGGTTGGGAAAGATGGTGTTCCACATGGGAAAAAAAGTGGATTTAGTCCCCTTTCTCATATAAAAAATCAGTTCCCAATGGATTAATGAGCTAGACATGAAAGGCAAACATTTTAAATTTAATTGAAACATTTGGTAGAGGAATCATTCTTAACAGAGAGGAAAAAAATTGATGAGCCAATATTTTACATTAAAATTAAGGAAACAAAAGTCTCTATCAAAAAAAGTCTGAAAAGGTAAGCCACACAGCATATATTTGCAAAGGATCACACATCAGAAAGAAAAACGATAACTGAAAAATGATTCTGTTCATGGGCAAAAGATTATAGCCATTTCATAGAAGAGGAAACACAAATGGCAAATGGATATAAGTGAAGATACACCATTAGTCATCAGGAAATGCAAATTAAGTGCACATAAAAATGCAAAAAATCAAGAAGTTTGACAAAACCAAATGCAGGTGAGGATGCGGATTGATGGGAAGTCTCGTGCTTTTTACAGTAGAGTGTTAGTTGATACAACTACTTTAAAAAACATTGTTTTCATTCCCTTATAGAGCTGAACACTTAATTATTCTACAAATGATCAATTTCACTCATAGGTGTCATGAAGAAATACTCTAAATATACACACTGAGACCCATGTGGTAACATTCACTGGAGCATGGTTGGTAAGAACAAAAATCCTGAAACAATCAAAATGCTCACTGACAGGAATATAATTTCTGTAATGGTGGAATATCTTTTAAATGGAATTTTACATAAGTTAGTGAAAAGTAAATGAGTCTCATATTCATGTAAAATTATGAATGAATCTTTAAAAATATTACTGAGTGAGAAAAAAAGTCATACAGTAGAATAGTACATATAGAATGGTACCATTTTTAAAATGCTTAAAAACAACATACTGAGAAGGAAGCTAGAGAACGAGCTAGGGAAGGAGCACATATAGATACAGTAGTTTTGTTAATACTCCAAGTCTTAAGCGGGTGATGGATCCATAGGCATTCATTTTACTATCATGCTTCCTTCTTTATGCATGTGTCACATATGCAACGAATCTGATATATTTTTCCCCAAAGACCTTGTATAGGAAGAATAGTAGTTTACAAATAAGTGTCCAATGAAGTTTGAATAAAAGGTATGTCTTTTCATTGGAAAGCTCTTCTAGCAATGGGAATTTCTTCATTCTCCAAGCACCTTTGAAGTATTCAAAATTAGAGTTGCCTTTCTCAACAATTTTCATTTCTGATTTCAGTGTTCATGGATGCCTTTGAAATTTGCCAATAGTAAGTAACAGAAGAATGACTCTTTGGCAACATTTCCTTTCTCTCCTTTGTTTTTCTTTTTCCTTTTATTAATTTCAACTAAATTATTGATAGTTTGTCAATTTATAAATGTTCCTGATTCCTTGAGCATGCATTATGTCTAAGACATATGCCTCCAAAATATTTTTATTTGTCAGTGTGAAAGAGCTTTCTCAAATGATAGCCTGTATTTTTGATATTTTAATTTAACTTTTCATTTTTCTTTTTCTGGAAACCAAGGGATAATTTAACTTTTCAGATAATTCTTCCATGCCTCTGTGTCAGTGCTTGCAATTTCCCCAATAATTACAATAGCTAACATTTCTGTAGCACTACTATACACCAGGTTCTGGTCTAAGTGTTATTGCAATTCTCACAAACCCTAAGATAGTATCCCCATATTACAGATAAGACAACTGAGGCACACAGAGGTTAAAAAAATCTTACTCAATGTCATAAGAAAGCTGGAATTCAAACCAGGAAGTCTAGTTCCAGATTCCATGCTCCTAACCACCACATCTTTTTTTTTTTTTTTTTTTTTGAGACAGGTCTCACCCTGTTAGCCAGACTGGAGTGCAGTGGCGTGATCATAGCTCACTGCAACCTCCACATCCCAGGCTCAAGCAATCCTCCTTCCTCAGCCTCCCGAGTAGCTGGGACCACAGGCACATGCCACCATCCCAGGCAAATTTTTATATTTTTGGTAGAGACAGAGTTTCACTATGTTGCCCAGACTAGTCTTGAACTCCTGAGCTCAAGCGATCCACCCACCTCAGCCTCCCAAAGTGCTAGGAGTACAAGGATAAGCCACCATACCCAGCAGCTGTTTAATTTTTTTATCAATCAGTTTTCTTTTCTTTTCTTTTTTTTTTTTTGAGACGGAGTCTTGCTCTGTCGCCCAGGCTGGAGTGCAGTGGCACAATCTCGGCTCACTGCAACCTTTGCCTCCTGGGTTCAAGCAGTTCTCTGCCTCAGCCTCCTGAGTAGCTGGCACTACAGGCACCCACCACCACACCTGGTTAATTTTTTGTATTTTTTGTAGAGATGAGGTTTCACCGTATTAGCCAGGATGGTCTCAATCTCCTGACCTCGTGATCTGCCCGCCTCAGCCTCCCTATCAATCAGTTTTCTATCTGAAGAAACACATCTACCTATTGCTTACAATAAAAACTTTTCTGTTGCGTATCTTCCAACATGCCATCTGGATGATCATCTGGATGAGATGCATACCTTTGCCAACATTTTCGCCAGGTATTAGATTTGCTCTACCTGATCCTACAGTCATGCGAGCATAACTAGTCTAGCCTGCTAGACCAGTTTGGGAGTACAATTACAGTCTGGTTTATTTTTTAAAAAATAATTAAATTAATTTTTTCAGTGCATGTGTAATACACTTACATGATTCAAAAATCTAAAAATATGAAAAGATGATACAGTGTGAAATATCTTCCTCCTGCATCCTTCACCTAGTCTACAGATTCTCTCCCCCATGCAAGCAACCTTATCATTTTCTTAAAGCCTACATTAAATATGTATATTAAAATTATTTTGAATATTAAACTTTATTTTGCACTTAACCTCATGTCAGGCACTATGCTAAACACTTTTCATTTAATCTTTCCAGCAATTTAGTGAGGTGAGTTTTACTGTTATCCCTGTTTTTCAGATGAAAAAACTGAGGTATAGGATGATACAACTGGGCCAGGCATGGTGGCTCACATCTGTAATACCAGCACTTTGGGAGGCCAAGGGAGGAGGATCACTTGAACCCAGGTGTTTGAGACCAGCCTGAGAAAAACAGGAAGAACTCATCTCTACAAAAAAATTATCTAGTAAGAAATTAGCCGGGTGTGGTGGTGCACTTGTATGATCCCAGCTACTTGGGAGGCTGAGGTGGGAGGATTACTTAAGCCTGGGAAGTCGAGGCTGCACTGAACTGTGACTCCAGCCTGGGTCATATTTTGGTTCTGGGGTGTCTGACTCCAGAGTTCATGCTCTTACCTACTACTGTATACTGTTTCTCCATGCTGAATCTTTTTATGAGAAATATATAAAATAAGTGGATTCTTTAAAGTTTGTATAGCCCCACAGGAAAATGTTATCTCCATTTCCTAGAGAAAATAAGACATGTACTTGTATATTTCTTTTGTAAACATCATTATTGAGATATAATTTATATTCCATAAAAGTTATCCCTTTAAAATGTATAATTTAATGGCTTATAGTATATTCACACAGTTGCAGATCCATCACTATGATCTAAGTTCGGAATATTTTCATCATGCCCAAAGAAGCCCTGTCAATTCTTCTGTCAACTCCCTAACCTTCCCCTGCCCACCCTAGACAGCCACTCTGTCTCTATAGATTTACTTATTTTGGATTTTTCACATTAATGGAATCATATAATATATAGCCTTTGTACTGAGTTATTTCACTTAGTATAATGTTTTCACAGTTTATATTGTAACATATATCTGTACTTCTTTCCTTTTTGTGGCTGAATAATATTCCACTGTATGAATAGACAGCATTTGGCTAACTATTCATCAGTTGATGGATATTTGTGTTATTTCCACTTTGGGTTATTGTGAATAATACTTTTATGAATGTTTCTGTACAGGTTTTTGTATAAATATGTTTTCATTTTTCTTGGGAGGAGTGGAATTGCTGGATCACATGGTAACTTTATGTTTAAACTTTTAAGAAATTTCCAGACTGTTTTTTATAGTGGCTGCACCATTTGACACTTCCGTTAGCAGTATGTGAGGGTTCCAATTTCTCCACATACTTGCCAACACTTGTTATTACCCATCTTTTTTATTATAGCCATTCTAGTGAGTGTGAAGTGGTATCTTATGTGGTTTTGATTTGCATTGATTAATGAGATTGAGTGTATTTTTACATGTTTATTGGCCATTTGTGTATCTTCTTTGGAGAAATGTCTATTAAAATCCTTTACCCCTTTAAGGCCAGGCATGGTGGCTCACACCTGTAATCCCAGCACTTTGGGAGGCCAAGGTGGGTAGATCACGAGGTCAGGAGATCGAGACCATCCTGGCTAACACGGTGAAACTCCATCTCTACTAAAAATACAAAAAATTAGTTGGGTGTGGTGGCTCACGCCTGTAATCCCAGCACTTTAGGAGGCCAAGGTGGGTGGATCATGAGGTCAGGAGATCGAGACCATCCTGGCTAACACAGTGAAATCCCGTCTCTACTAAAAATACAAAAAATAGCTGGGTGTGGTGGTAGGCACCTGTAGTCCCAGCTACTCGGGAGGCTGAGGCAGGAGAATGGCGTGAACCTGGGAGGTGGAGCTTGTAGTGGGCAGAGATCACTCCACTGCACTCCAGCCAGGGTGACAGAGTGAGACTCCATCTCAAAAAAAAAAAAAAAAAAAAAAAATTCCTTTACCCCTTTAAAAACTGAATTGTCTTTTTATTGGTGACTTTACGATAGTTTTTAGAATACACTCTGGATACCAGATTCTTTATTGTAAACAATATTTGCAGATATTTTCTATCATTCTGCAGCTTGTCTTTTCATTTTCTTGGTGGTGTCCTCTGAAGGATAAAAATTCTAAATTCTGATAAAGTCAAATTTGTCCTTTTCAAGAAACTCTTGTTTCTTGTGCTTTTGGTGTTACATCTAAGAAACCACTGTCCTATACAAGACCACAAAGATTTGCACCTATGTATGTGTGATGGTTAATACTGAGTGTCAACTTGATTGGATTGAAGGATACAAACTATTGATCCTGGGTGTGTCTGTGAGGGTGTTGCCAAAAGAGATTAACATTTGAGTCACTGGGCTGGGGAAGGTGGATCTACCTTTAATCTGGTGGGCACAATCTAATCAGCTGCCAGGGAATATAAAGCAGTCAGAAAAACATGAAAATGAGAGACTGGCCTAGGCTCCCAGCCTACATCTTTCTCCCGTGCTGGATGCTTCCTGCCCTCGAACAAGGGACTCCAAGTTCTTCAGTTCTGGGACTCAGACTGGCTCTTGTTGCTCCTCAGCTTGCAGACAGCCTATGGTGGGACCTTGTGATTGTGTAAGTTAATACTTAATAAACTTCCCTTTATATATATATATCATATATATGTGCACATAAAATGCAAAAAATCAAGAAGTTTGAAAAACGAAATGCAGGTGAGGATGCAGATTGATGGGGAGACTCGTGCTTTTTACAGTAGAGTGTTAGTTGATACAACTATTATATATATCATATATATGATATAACTATATCATAACTATATATATCATATATATGATATAACTATATCATATATATGATATATATATATAAAGGGAAGTTTATTAAGTATTTTATATATATATATCTCCTACTAGTTTCGTCTCTCTAGAGAACCCTAATACAGCATTCTTCTATGAGTTTTATATTTTAGCTCTTACATTTAGGACTATGATCAACTTTTATGTGCTGGGATTACAGGCATGAGCCACCGTGCCTGGCCTGGAATTGCTTCTTAATTTCATTAGAAATATAATTATTTTGAATTAAAAATTAGTTCATTTTTGTATATGGAAGTGGTACACATTTTTTTTTTGTATATGAATATCCAGTTTTCTCAGAACCATTTGTGGAAAAGACTATTCCTTCTCCATTAAATGGTCTTGGTATCATGGTAGAAAAACAATTGTGCATAAATGTATGGGTTCATTTCTGAATTCTCAATTATACTCTATATGTCTATCATTATGCCAGTAGCACACTACTGTCTTGATTATTTCAGCTGTGTAGTAAGTTTTGTAGTAAATCAGAAAGTGTGAATCCTTCAGCTTCATTTTTCTTCAATATTGTTTTGGCTATACTGGGTCTCTTGCATTTCTATGTGAATTTCAGGATTAGCTTGTCAGTTTCTTCCAAAAGGCAGCTCGGGTTTTGATTAGGATTGCATTGAAACTGTAGATCAGTTTGGGGAATATTGCCATTTTAACAACATGAATTCTTTAAATCGACGAATTTGGGGCAATTTTCTATGTTTTTAGATCTTCTTTAATTTCTTTCAACAATGTTTTGTAGTTTTCAAAGCGTATGTTTTGTATTTTTTTTTGTTAACTTTATTCCTAAGTATTTCATTATTCTGGATACTATTGTAAATGCAATTGCTTCTTTTTTTTTTTTTTTTTGGCAGAGTTTCACTCTTGTCGCCCAGGCTGGAGTGCAATGGCTCTATCTCGGCTCACTGCAACCTCCACCTCCCAGGTTCAAGCGATTCTCCTGCCTCAGTCTCCTGAGTAGCTGAGATTACAGGTGCCCGCCACCACGCCTGGCTAATTTTTGTACGTTCAGTAGAGATGAGGTTTCACCATATTGCCCAGGGTGCTCTCCAACTCCTGAGCTAAGGTGATCCATCGGCCTCAGCCTCCCAAAGTGCTGGGATTGCAGGCATGAGCCACTGCGCCCGGCCTGGAATTGCTTCTTAATTTCATTAGAAACACAATTACTTTGAATTAATTTTTGAATTTATTGAATTTATATTGAATTAAATGTTCAATTCCTGACATGACCTTTTAACAGGCAGTTAATGTTTTCATTCTATGGACTTTCCTTCATTTCCAATTTTCTAATCAGTTGAAATTCTGGTGTGATAAATGTAGAAACAGGTCAGCCCTGATGGTGCTTTTGCAGGTGCTCTATATCTTATTTGAAGGTTAGCCTTGCAGGTTACAATGGACTCTTATAGACCCTGGAACGATGCTTGTGCTTACCCAGGTTCTGCTTGTAGTGCCACAGGCTTGATTGCTGGAGCCTTTTCATTGTTGTTTGAATTTGCATGTTCAGCCATTGCATTTTCAAAGCAGGAATTATGGTGCCAGGCAATCAAGTTTAGAGGTGCTTCTAGCTCCAGCCTGGACCAGAACTCTTAAGATTCCTGTGCTGGAACTGGACATCAGCTCAGTCCCAGTGGTGAGTTTACTTTTAAGATCCTTTAGGTCTCCTTGGCCAGCAGAACTTGGGTCAGCCAATCCTGATCTACTCTGTTTTTCTTAACTTTGAATTTTGAGGAGCAAGTGTTGAGGTCTTTGTTCCTGCCTTCTTAAAAAGCCTAAAGAAAAATCGTTAAACTTGGTGTAACTTCTCCTGCCACAAGTTACACACTGCAAGGGCCTGCCTTTGTCAGAACATTAAAAAAAAATCTGTTACAGACATTTCTGGAGCAGTGAGTATCTATTAGATAAGAGAGGCCCTTGAAAATTATATTTTGACTAAGGAAGCCCCTTTCCAAGGTGACTTGCTCTATTCAACTAGACAAAGAAGTGGAGCATGGCTTTGGCACCCCCCATCACACAATGTAAGGTCTTCCATGTGATAAATCATTCCATTTTATTTTTTAAAATACCACTGCATTGGCTCAGTGCTCTTCAGGGTCTCCAGAGATGTTTGCTTGAACTTCAGAGTTGTGCTTGTGTTTGTGAGTGTGACAAGTGGACTTGGAAGTTTGCTCATTCACATTCATTTCTCCTACTGTTAAAACTCTCATGTTTCCTTTTCAAAGAGATGGATTATCTCACCTTTTTTTAAAGTAGTTTTGGCACTCTATGCATTCCATCACATCTTTTTCTTAGACACAATGAAGAGCAGGGCATTTAAAAGTTTACAGAAAACATGCTAAAATAAAATGTAGAGCAGCTTGAAAGAGATTCACTTACTCTAAGTGTACCTGTAGACCGTGGTAGCTGAGTTATTGTCATATCATACTCGGTAAGCATATCAGGCTGGCAATCAAAATGCTGAAGCATTGCTTGCAGAAATTAATAGTCATCAATATGGGGTTTGGTCTTTACAGTAATGTCAAAGTAGGAAGGATCGTAAGTTCAGCAGCAGGCTTAAAGCCAGGGTCACCTGTATTAGAATTATATGAAGTATATTTGTAATTGAGAAAGGTTTATTGTACTAATTTTACTAAGATTTATCCTTCCAGTTACCTGCAATGTGCATTTCCTTCTAGTAATGGCTCTCAGCCAGTCTACTGGAGCAAAAAGAAACCAACTGATTGGCATTGTAAGAAATTACTTATTTTTTCTTTAGGAGGAGAGTAGATATTCTGCATGTCTGATTTATGATTATTTATCATGAAAGATTACTGACTATAATAGCCCTAAACAGGCCTCCATTTTCTGGGTAAGATGTAGAAGGAACTAAATAGCAGACATGGCAGAGAGTTCACTAGGAAGCACTTCAATGGATGGACTTCTTCTGCCAGGGCTTCATTTGCATATGGGAGGGCACGGACTAGCAGGATGCAGATCAAGCCCTGTTTTGCCTGCGTCTGAGCTCCTCCTTCTGGCCAGCTGCTGCGCTAGGCACTTAACATACATTGAAAAAGAAAACTAAAAGCCACATTTTTCTTTCTTTTAAAAACTGTATATATTTAAAGCATACAATATGATGTTTTGATATACATATACATAGTGAAGTGATTGCCCTATTTTCCTATTCACAATTTTTCTAGGTCATAATTATGGCTGAACTATTGCTACAAATCTCAATAGATTTAAAGAAAGTAGAAGAGGAAAAGGAAAACTATTAACCCAAGTGACTATGGGAATACAAAGCATCGGGCTAGTTTATTACCTTTTGTCTTAAAGATAAGAGAGGAGGTTAAAGAATATTAACAAACTGATGAACATAAAATGGCAAACAAGAAAGAACATTAGCCAGGGGGAACACATGTCCCTTTAAAATTATACCTATATATATTCTGAATTATTAAATTAAAATTATCACTACTTTATCTGCTATTTTATTGCTGAAATTTCTCACAACTTCATTTGCGAATAAACTCTCCTGTGATGGTCTGCCATTTAAATACACATATTTATTGGTATCTCCTACAGAGTATAATCTTAACCACAAGGCTATGAATACAGTAAAACTTTACATTTTTGTGAGATACTTTATTTGTTCAATTTAAGCTCAAGAAGTAGATGCAATTTATTAGAAAATGTTACAGAAAAGGAATTAATTCACCTCAATTCCAATGCACATACTGGGATGAATAACTCACTGTTATGACATAGTCAACTTTATTCTGTCACCTTAATATATAAGGGATAATGGCTGGGCTCAGTGGCTCACGTCTATAATCCCAGCACTTTGGGAGACCGAGGCGGGTGCATCACTTGAGGTCAAGAGTTCAAGACCAGCCTGGCCAACATGGTGAAACCCCATCTCTACTAAAAATACAAAAAGTTTGCTGGGCTTGGTGGCAGGCACCTGTAATCCTGGCTACTCTTGAGGCTGTAATCTCAGCTACTGTGAAGTGGGAGAATCGTTTGAACCCGGGAGGCGGAGGTTGCAGTGACCTGAGATTGTGCTACTGCACTCCAGCCTGGGTGACAGAGTGAGACCCTGTCTCTCTCAAAAAAAAAAAAAAAAAAAAATACACACACACACACACACACACACACACACACACACACACACGTGCATATATATATATATCTTGATCACCAAGCCCACTGCAAACTGCTGCTGTTCATTTTCTCACTTTCTCTTGCCTGGACTATTGTAGATTTTCTCACTGACTTTTCTACTCCTAACCTTCCTTTTATATTTGTCCAAAGACTAATCTTTCTCACAATCAGAACCCCTCATATTTTCCCCTTTCTTAAAACCCTTCAATGACTTTATCCTTGCTTTTAGAATGAAGCACCAGCTCCTTAGGGTATTGTACAAAGTTCTTCACAGCCTTTAATCTCAGATCTCTATCCCTTGCCATACACATCTTACTATCCAGACACATCTAAAATACTTGCAGATCTCTGGATGCATTATGATATTTAACATCTTCATGCCTTTCTTCATGTTTCAACTGTTTTTTTTGTTTTGTTTTGTTTTGTTTTTGAGACTGAGTCTTGCCCTGTCACCCAGGCTAGAGTGCAGTGGTGCGATCTCTGCTCACCACAGCCTCTGCCTCCTTGGGTTCATGTAATTCTCCTGCCTCAGCCTCCCAAGAAACTGGGATGACAGGTGTATGCCACCATGCCAGGCTAATTTTTGTATTTTTAGTAGAGATGGGGTCTCGCCATATTGGCCAGGCTGGTCTCAAACTCCTGGCCTCAAGCGACCTGCCCGCCTCAGCCTCTCAAAGTGCTGGGATTACAGGCATGAGCCATGGCACCCGGCTGACATTTCATCTTCTTTATGGAATTCCTCTGGACTGACCATTGCCTGGACACTTCTCCACTCTGGGGTTTACCACTACCACGACAGGCTACTAAAGTGGGTATCTGTTTTTGTCTGTCTGGCACCCTTCCACTTCCTTTAGGATGCTGATCCACTACAATAATGGAACCTGATAATGCTGCCAGTCATAGCATCTGTTTTATTGATCACAGGGGTGGGTATATGACCATGGATATAGGTAATCATGGAGCCTTCTTAGACATAATGATTGACCCAGAATTGGGTATGTGGCCTAAGCCAGGCTAATCTACGTCTTCCCTGGGATTTGTACGCAAACTAGAGACTTTTCCTTGGATCAATAACTTTATAAATGTCACCCCAGAACCTCTTTTGCCCATTTCTAGACACATGGAGGAGGCTGAAGAATAAAGTTGATGTTGAGAATGAGACAGAAATGAGAGGTGGGGGAAAAAAAAAAGAAATGAGAGGTGGAGAGAGAGGCCTGGTGTCATTGAATCTCTGAGATCTACTCTTATTAGCCAGTAGATCTTGGTAAAGCTAATTAATTTCCTTAAGTTTCATATTTTTAATCTATAAAATGGGTAAAATAAATGTAATACTAGCTACCTGATAGGGTTCTTATAAAGGTTATGCAAAATAACACATATGAAGTGCTTGGTACACTGCTTAGCATAGAGTAAATGCTCAATAAATGTTAGTAGTGACTGTCGTTATAACTAAGTTGGGAGAGAGTGTCCTCTTTCTTATTAGTAGTGAAGCAGGGCTTCCCAGTCAGTATTTAGGCCTATTTATCACTGACTATGGGCTAATTTTGGGACCATTTCTTTTTCCCCAGTATCTTCTTGGCCCATCGATCAGGCTAGTAACCATTTTAACATGACTCACCTTATTCACCTTTACTTCAGTAGCTTTAGACATTTAAATAAATTAAATGTTAGTAAAAATATTTGGAGAACATTTGTATTTAATTGTAATGATGTTAAAGTATTTAAACTACTACAGTGCATGCAGAGATGGATCAGTGAAAATGCTTTTTCCATTACTGGAAATCTAATACATGGCAACGCAAAATAATTTTGATGGTCTCAAGCACTAAATTACTAAGTGGGTATATTATAGTGAAGATATATGTAACAAGGGCATTCTATACCAGTTCAGCCCACTCAGCAAAATTGCTCCAAGAAGTTGCAATATTTGTGTCTTATTAAAAGACTGACTTCATATTTTTATGGGAAATTGATAAACATTCTTTCTTGGTGCCCTCTTAAGATCCATATGAATTGTATAATATTTTAAAGTGGGTGGTCAGTAACCTCATTTCATTTCTCTCTTCTGTGTCTCTGACCCAGCTCTTAAAAAAATGCAGCATCAGCATCTCTCTTCTCTTTTCCTTTAGCTTGTCTCAGATTTAAGCAAAATTCCCCCCAAAATCCATTTGTGAAGTAGGGCATGGGGATACATTAATGATTTCTGCTATTCATTTTAAATTTTGGCCTGAGATTGACCTGTTTAGCCTGCCTCCAGGAACACCATCATTGGAAAACATTTAAGAGCAGTCTTGATGATGGAAAAGTAATAGAAGACTCCTATACAATATGAGAGAGCCTGGGTCCTGGTCTTGTTTCTACTGTTTGCTGTGTGACCTGGGGTAAGTCCCTCTCCTTTCTGGGTGTCATTTTCCTCATCTATAAAATGAGAAGGCTTTAGTAGATGCTATCTAATATCCATAACATGGGTGCAATTTATGGCCTAAAGGTGACTTCAATATTTCAGTCAATATGAATCTGAATTGCTCACCCTTTTCCGTGTTTAACTCATCAGAAGGCTTGACTGGGGCTGAAGGATCCACTTTCAATCTCACTCATATGGTTTTTGGCAGGTCTCAGTTTCTTTCTAGCTGTTGGCTGGAGACTTCAGTTCCTTATCACATTGGCCTGTCATAGGAGAGAGAGACAGGGAGAGAGAGAGAGAGAGAGAGAGGTGTGAGAGAGAGAGAGAGAGAATGAACATGAGATCTTAAGACTGAAGTCACTGCCTTTTTATAACCTAGTATTGGAAGTGACAAAGCATTACTTCTGCTGATTGCTATTGGTCACACTGGCCAATCCTGGTACAATGTGGGAGGCAGGGGTCACTGGGGGCTATTTTGAAGGCTGGATATCACACTGTGAGCCTTTAGATATCTAACTTCTTTCAGCCTCACCTTCCCTTCTATTTAATGGGAACAAAATTACTGTCTAGAGATGCTGACTTCATAGGGTTTTACTGAGGATCTAGTGAAATGATAGATGAAAAAACCCTTTACAACTATAAAATACGTTGGGTGAAAAATTTGATGTCGTAGATCTGGAGGGGAGATCTGAAAATCAAAGAGAGGGAAGAATTACAGTCTTATAAAGGGAGAAACATGGGTTCTCTTAGGTCACAAACCCTTTCCCCCACCACACACTTCTAAGCTCCCCTAGGGCTTGACTAATTGAGACCATATGGAGTTTGGGGTTAGTTTGTTTATTTATTTACTTATTTTTTGCATAATAAGCTTTTTGTTTCTAAGAAAAATAACTGAAAAAATGAGTTTCAATACAAGGTTTGAAAAGTTTGGAGACATTAACTTGTTCTCACCATACAACTTGTTAACTGGTCAATTGTCCATGAATTAAAATAATATGGATTCAATTTTACTGAAATGATACATAGCTTGGAAAAACATTTTGGGTTGCACTGAATTTAAGGACATTGAATGGTGCAATCTAATAAAAATTGCCTTGTGTCCTGAGCTCACATAACCTATTGAGGTCAGCATCAGAGACCATCTACAGGCAAAATGTTCCTGTCTACACACTGACTGGTCTCATTTCTCATTTGCACATATTGAGCCACCTCTTGACAGCTGTTGCTACACAAATAGGATTTATAATGGAGATGAGAACCCAGTGCTGAGAGTGTAATGTCTGAGGTCCTCTGTTGAGCCTGCAACACATCCCTCTGTGTTACAGCAGAAGGACCCCATCCCCTCCCTGCATGAACAGATATATGGCGGAAGGACCCCATCCCCTCCCTGCAGGGACAGATAGACTATAGCTGTATATAGAACAGTGGTGGGGTTGGTCGAATGCCATAAGACACACATGCTTAAGCAGAACAAAGGGGTGCACATTGAGTCTGAAACAGGGCAAAGCATTCCCACACAAGGTGATAAGTCCAGTGCAGCCTGTGAGGACTCCTTTTCTCTTTGTAAGAAAGTGTTTTAGGCCCAAGTCCAGTTCTTGCACAGCCCAGAGGAGGTTGAAATGCTGTGCACATAAGACTGCTTTTCCCAACGACTTTATTTCGTCAGACCAGCTTCCTTAAAGCAGGACACATATGCATGGGAAACCCTGGGCTCCGATCCTTACTGCAGAAAATGAGGACTCTGTCCCAGGTTCATTTGAAAAGCACAGAAGGACGGTGATTGATATTGCTTGTTATAAACGTCCACCCGTGGTCCTTGTGCTTTAAAGAAGGCAGTCTCATACTGGTGGATTGACTCTCATCTCTTTTTTTTTTTTTTTTTTTTCGAGACAGGGGCTAGCTCTGTCACCCAGACCACAGCGCAGTGGAATGATCATAGTTCACTGCAGCCTCAGCCTACTGGGCTCAAACGATCCTCCTGCATCAGCATCCTCAGTAGCTTGGACTACAGGTGCATGCCACCACACCCAGCTAATTTTTAAATTTTTAGTAGAGACGAGGTCTTGCTATGTTGCCCAGGCTGGTCCTGAAATCCTGGACCCAAGTGATTCTCCTGCCTCAGTCTCTCACAGTGCTGAGATTACGGGAATGAGCCACCATGCCTGGTGACCCTAGTCTCTTGTAGAAGTGACTCATCCTATTCCTATGAGAGAGTAGAGGAGGATAATTATGAATGAAGTGTTACATCAAAAGTGGATCATAGAGGTCCCTGAATATCAGGTAAAAATGTTAGATTTTTCAGGAGACACAGAACCATGTGAGATATTTGAAAAGGGAAGTGACATGATCAGAGCTGAGTTTAGGAAGATTAGTTTGATAAGATTGAACAGAAAGTAGAAGGGATGGGTAATGGTGAAGTAGGTAATTTTGCTAAAATATCCACTCTGTTCAAACAACTAAAATAGCTGGAAAATCTAAAAATCATTTTCTTTTATGTGTCAGAGAATGAAAAAGGTAGTCAGGAACTATGGGCTAAGATCTCGGTGGAGATGAGAAACTAGAGAGATGAGATCATCATCCAAGACTACTTTGTTCTTGAGCATTTACTGAACTTGAAAAGATAGATTCTGTCAGTTGTTTTTCCTCTTGGCTCTCAGCTCCATTTCATCTCTTTGCTTTGTATCTCAGGGCAACAAGCCTGAAAACTACTTTTCCCAGACTTTCTTGCCAGCTGAGTTCTAGTTAGGTTCTGGCAATGGGAAACACTAGAGGAAGACTGAAAATGGAAGAAAGGGATGAGAATATAACAGTGAACCCAGACTGAGAAAGTAACAATCTGTCCTGCCATTCAACAGGCTAGGGCAACAGCCACAGATAAAGCCTTGATAGGTCCTGGATTCTTAATGTTTTTCTCTCTAGTTCCAGAAAGCTGCCAAAGTGTAAAGTTAATGGGAAACAATATTTCTCTAAGGCCATGCTGCAGTTGTATAGTGTCATAATATCTTCTTTAAATCACCACTGCTTTCCTACTCATTGGAAAATACCTTTTCCAAAAATCATTTGTGGTTTGAAATTATATCTATAAGAATAAAACACATCTCAGTTTTGCCTGAAGGATCTGAGCCTGTTTGATATAGAGAAGCAAACTTGATATCCAATCTGTATGCTGAGTTTCAGATAAGTGATTTCTAGACACAACATACCACATATGTCTTAACTTTTTAGTTTCGAAGGAAACAGGACTCTGATCCACTTTGCAGTCCAGATATGATATTGACCCTTTACACACAACCTTGTTTTGCTTTGAGCCTATTCAAACACTGCTTCACTTTAATTTCATCTAAACTGTACACTTCTCCCAAATCCTGTAATAATGCTGTCTTTCCTGGTGTTTGGTGAGATGCTCCATGGTTCCTCTGGTGTTTCCCTTGTTGCAACAGCCGAATAAATCTGTCTTTTTCGAACTATAGCGTTGCCCCCGTGGTCTTAAGTTGATTGGACGAGGAGAGAAAAAAGCCATTTTTCCACTTCTGACAGTGACTTATTGTAGGCTCCAACAACTTTGGTGTTGGTTTCTGCAGCATTGATGGGGTTAACTCCTGAGCTTCTTAGAAGCGGTAGGTCATTTTCAGTAGCAGTGCCAGGAGCAGTGGCAATCGTGTGGGCTGGTGGACTACAACCCAGGGGTTAAGGTGGCTTCTTGATCTCTGGGTGATATTTCCTTTCCCTTTCACTTCTCCAGTTCTTGCAACATTTTTACTACCAATTCTCTGATTATAAACAACTAAATCCTTCTCTGCTAGAAATATAGGGTGGTTTCATTTTTCTCAATGGTCACTAGCTGATACAGTATCTAAGGTTCTGAGCTGCACTTTGGCAGCTTTCTGAGACTAGAGAGAAAAACAATAAGAATTCAGAACCTGGCCGGGCGCGGTGGCTCAGGCCTGTAATTCCAGCACTTTGGGAGGCCGAGGCGGGCGGATCACGAGGTCAAGAGATTGAGACCATCCTGGCCAACATGGTGAAACCCCGTCTCTACTAAAAATACAAAAATTAGCTGGGCGTGATAGTAGCCGCCTGTAGTCCCAGCTACTTGGGAGGCTGAGGCAGGAGAATGGCGTGAACCCGGGAGGCGGAGCTTGCAGTGAGCCGAGATCGCACCACTATACTCCAGCCTGGCGACAGAGCGAGACTCCGTCTCAAAAAACGAAAAAAAGAAAAAGAAAAAAAAAAAAGAATTCAGAACCCATCAAGGATTTCACCCTGGTAAGTAGGAGTTAATCAGGAATAAAACAGCTCCCACAACTGAGCTTCCAGTCCTCCGGGTAGATCACAAAACCCCAAGCCTTGAAATTGGATTAAGATGGTCCTGGTCGACTTAAGCCCTCTAGGCTTCTTAAATTAATCAGTTTTGGAAAATTCTCTATCTTCTCAAATATTGCTTTTGCTTCTCTTTTGGGAATAACAATTAATTGCGCGTTGCATATTCTCATTGCATGTTCTATGTCTTTTACCTACTTCTCTGTATTTTCCATCTTTTTGTCTGCTGTCCATACTTCATCTTGATAGATTCTTTTAACCTAATTTTTAGTTTAATAATTCTGCTGTATCTAATTTGGGATTAAAGCCATCCATTGAATTCTTAACTTTTGTTATTGCCTTTTTCCCCAATTCTAGAACTTCCAGGTTTTTTTTCCAAGTTTGTTACCACTTTTTATAGTTGCTAGTTTCTTTGCTTTTGAATTTTTAAAAATTTGGCTTTATCGCGTTTTAAATTTCTATACTTTTAATAATATGCTTAAAATACATAAATCAAAAATTGATAGAACTACAAAGAGAAATAGACAAGTCTGCAATTATAGTGGGATATGATGAAATACCTCTGTCAGTAATTGATAGAAGCAGCAGACAAAAATTATTAATAATGTGGAAAATTTGAACAGCATGATTAACAAAACTACTTAATGTCCATATATAGAGGTCTGCAGTCAACAACCATAGAATGCATATTATTTTTCAAGCTCACACGGAGTATGAAGATGTTGGTTCTTCCAAATGCACATGAAGATTCAGTGCAATCCCAGTCAAACTACCAGGCAGATCCTTTTGTAGCTCGTAAGTGATGACTGGGTTTTCACCCTCATGCATGAGATGTGCCTCCCTCGAACCCTGTTATGATGTAGGCACGTTAACCATCTGACATGAAAACAAAACAAAATACCAGTCAGGTATTTTCCAGAACCTGACAAACTTATTCTAAAATTAACCTAAAAATACTAATATTAAAAGACTGAGAATAGTTAAGACACGCTTGAAGAAAAATGGATACTAAAATTAAAGACAATAATTAAGACACCTTTGAAGGAAAAAAAAAGCTTGAGAAAAATTGGCCTACTCACTATCAAGACTTGTAAATTTATAATGATTAAGATAGTGTGATATTGGCATGAAGACTGAAAAATAGACCAATGGAACAGGGGACATAAGCCAAGTATTTATTTATATGTGTATATTAGTATATAAGTATATATAAATATTGGGAAAAGGCTATCTTTTCAATAAATAATGCCAGGACAATTTGATATCCATAAAGGAAAAAATGAAATAGGATCCTTTTCTCACACTATATATAAAAGATAATGCTAGGCAGTCAGTAGACCTAAGTGTGAATGGCAAAGTGGAAAAGCTTTTCGAAGGTAATACAGGTGAATGCCTTCAAGACTTCAGAGTGTGGAAAAACAAGACTCAGAAAGCTCTAACTATAAAATAAAGGATTGATGTATTTGTTTTTAAGACAATATTAACTACTTTTATTTATATATTTTAGTAATTATTGATTTTCATTAATATTATTTTAATTGATAAATCAATATACATTTATGGGGTGCAATGTGATGTTTTGATACATGTATACAAAAAGGAATTACTAAATCAATGTAATTAGCATATCTAGCACCTCTGTTTTTGTGGTGAGACATTTGGAATTTACTGTCTTAGGTTTTTTGAAATGTATAATACATTATTATGTAATGTGCAATAGACCTCAAAAACTTATTCTTCCTGTTTAACTGAAACTTTGTACTCTTTGACCAATATCTCCCTATTCCCTCCCTACTTCCCTGCACCCCCCAGCCTCCAGTAACCATCATTCTATTTTCCACTTCTGTGAGTTTGGCTTTTTTAGATCCCACATAAGTGAGATCGTACAGTGTCTGTCTTTCTGTGCCTACCTTAATTCACTTAACCTAATGTCTTCCAGTTTCATCCACGTTGTTGAAAATGACAGGATTTACTTCTTTATAGGGTTGAGTAGCAATCCATTAGGTTATATACCACATTTCTTTATCCATTTATCTGTTGACAGATGCCTAGGTTGATTGCATATCTTGACTATTGTAAATAATGCTGCAATGAACATGGGAGTACAGGTAGCCCTTAGACATTGATTTAAGTTCCTTTGGATATATACCCAGCAGTGGGATGGCTGGATCATTTGGTTGTTCTATTTTAAGTTTTTTGAGGAACTTCCATACCATTTTACAGAATGGCTATATTAATTTATATCCAGCAATAGGGTACAAGGGTTTCCTTTTCTTCACATCCTTGCCAATGTTAATCTTTCCTCAGTTTGGTAAATAGCCATTCTCACAGGTGTGAGGTGATATCTCATTATGGTCTTAATTTGCATTTCTCTGATGATTAGTGATGTTGAGCATTTTTTTCATGAACCTGTTGGCCATTTGTATGTCTTCTTTTGAGAACTATATATTCAGATCCTTTGCCCATTTTTAAAATTGGGTAATTAGTTTTTTTGCTCTGGAGTTGTTTAGGTTCTTTATGTATTTTGGCTATTAACCTCTTGCCAGGTACATGATTTGCAAATATTTTCTCCCATTCTGTGGATTGTCTCTTCCTTCTGTTAATTGTTTCATTTGCTATGCAGCAGCTTTTTAGTTTGATACTATCCCATTTGTCTATTTTATATATATATAAATTTTGTTGCCTGTGTTTTCAGATATCTATATCTATATCTATTATCTATCTATCTATCTATCTATCTATCTATCTATCTATCTATCATCTATATCTATCTATATCAATTACTGCCCAGGCCAGTGTTGTGGAGCATGTTTTCTTCTAGTAGTTTTATAGTCTCAAGTCTTATATTTAAGTCTTTAGTCTATTTTGAGTTGATTTGTTCACATGGTATGAGAAAAAGATCTAATCTCACTCTTCTGTGTATGGATATCCAGTTCTCCCAACACCATTTATTGAAGAGACTATCTTTTTCCCATTGTATATTCTTGAAACCTATGTCAAAAATCAATTGGCCATAGATGTATGGGTTTATTTCTGGGCTGTCTAAAGGATTAATATATTGGACTACATTAAAATTAAGATCTTTTGCTCACCAAAATACAAATAATGAGAGGCAAACAGCAAACCGCAAGATGGGAAAATATGTTTGTAACACATTTTTATTTGTCGTGTAACGAATAAAAGGTTTATATCTAGAGTATATTTTAAAACTTCTTCAAATTAATAGTAAAAATACATGTTATCTAATAGAGAAACGGGAAGTGACTTAAATAAGCATATTACAAATAGGATATCTAAATGACCAAGTAATGTATGAAAAGACATATATGCTTATTATTACTTAGGGAAATGCAAATTGGAACTTTGATAAGATAACACTGTGTACTTATCAGATTGGCTAGAATGAAAAAGTTCAACAATTACAAGTGCTGGAAAGGGTGCTCAAAGACAGAAACTGCCATTTATTGCTGACAAAAGAGTAAATTGGTATGCTGCTTTTAGAACATAGTCTTTGCAGTGAGTAGAAGATACCCATACCTGTTGACTATACCTATACTCCTTGACATGTGCCCTATAGAAAGTTATGCTTAGGTGTATCAGGATTCATATTCACAAATGTCCATAGCAGCATTGCTCATAATTGTCTATTTCTGGAGTCTCCAAGCTCCATTAATTACATGCCTATCTTTATGCCAATATCACCCTGTTTAATTACAGTAGCTTTATAGTCAGTCATGAAATTAAATCCCCCAATTTTATTCTCCTTTTCCAAAATTGTTTTGCCTATTATCAGTCCTTTGACTTTTCATGTAAATTTTATTATATTTTTAATTTTTTTAATTTTTTTTTTTTTTTAAGACAGAGTCTCGCTCTGTCGCCCAGGGTGGAGTGCAGTGGTGCCATCTCAGCTCATTGCAATCTCCGCCTCCCAGATTCAAGCAATTCTTTTGCCTCAGCCTCCAGAGTAGCTGGGATTACAGGTGCCCACCACCACATCCAGCTAATTTTCGTATTTTTAGTAGAGATGAGGTTTCACCATTTTGGACCAGGCTGGTCTTGAACTCCTGACCTCAGGTGATCTGCCCCCCTTGTCCTCCGAAAGTGCTGGGATTACAGGTGTGAGCCACTGCGCCTGGCCCCTCATGTAAATTTTAAAATCAGCTTGTCAATATTTTTAAAGTTGTCTGCTAAGATTCTGATCGGGACTGCATTGACTGTATAGATCAGTTTGGGGGAGAACTGCCATCTTAACACTATTGATCAATCTATGAGCACAGTGTATTTTTCTTCAGTTTCCTTTTGTGTTGATTTATAGTTTTCAGTGTAGAGGTCTTCTACATTTCTTGTTAAATTTATTCTTAAGTATATTATTAAAAATTTTTATTTTCTAATTTCTTATTATTAGAATATAGAAATGTAATGGATATTTGTAAATTGACTGCGTTCTATGACTTTCTTAAATTCATTTGTTAGTTCTTTTTTTGTTTATTCCTCAGAATTTTTTATATACATGATCATATCGTGTCAGTAAAGAAAGTTTTCATTATTCTTTTCCCTTTATTATGGTTTTATTTATTTCTTTGAGCCCATTAGTTAGATACCTCAGTATAATGTTGAAGAAAAGTGGGGGTGGATGACTGTCCTTCATTCCTGATCTTGGGCTGAAAGCACTGAACCTTTCACCATTGACCTTCACTGAATATGAAGTTGGCTATAGGTTTTTCACAGATGCCCTTAATTAGATTGAGTTTGTTCCTTCCATTCCAAACTATGAATTTTTGTAATGAAAGGGTATTGAATTTTATAAAATGCTTTTAAATTTTTTAGTATCAATTAAAATGATGATATGCCTTTTCTTCTTTTTCATGTTAATATGGAGAATTACATTGGCTGAGTTTTGAATATTAAACTAAGTCTGCATTCCTGGCATAAACATTACTTAATCATGAATACATTAGGCTTTATATATATTGCTGTATTTCATTCACCAACATTTTGCTAGAATTTTTGTGTCCATGTTTATGAGAAATCTTGAATTATAGTTCTTTTTTTTCTTGTGTTATCTTTGTCTAGTTTTGTATTAGGATAATACTGACCTTGTACAATGAGCTGGGAAGTATTTCCTCTTTCTCTGTTTTCTGAAGGACTTTGTGTAGATTTGGGTGTTATTTATTAAATATTTGATAGAAATATTATTAAAGCAATCTTGCCCTAGAGTTTTCTCTGTGAAAAAGTTTTAAGTTATGAATTCAATTTTCTTTTGTTGATATAGGGACATTTAATTTATTGATTTCATCTTGGATCGATTTTCTTATTCACGTTATTAAAAGAATTTGCCCATTTCATCTACATTGTCAGATCTGTTAGCTTAAACTTGTATAACATATTCCCTTATTATCCTTCTAATATCCATAGTATCTCTAGTCTTATGCCCCTTTTTTCATTCCTTATTCTGATAATTTGTACCTCTATTTTTTGTTTTGCTCAATCTATTGAGGCTTGCCAATTTGTTGGTCTTTTCAAAGAATCAGATTTTCTTTTCACTTTTCTTTTTTATTGCATGTTTATTTTTTATTTTATTGTTTTCTGCTCTTTGTTATATTTTCTTCTCTCTCTTTACTTTAGTTTAATTTGCTCTTGTTTTTTCATTTTATAAGGTGAGATCTCAGATCACTGACTCTAGATCTTTCTTATTTTTAACATAGGCATTTAAACACAGTTATTAATTTCCCTTTAGGCATTGATTTAGTTCCATTCCACAAATTTGATATCAATGATAATTTCATTGTTACTCAGTTCAAAATATTTTCTAATTTCTTTCATGATATCTTCTTTGACCAGAAGATTATTTAGAAGTACACCATCTAATTATTTGGGTTTTCTCAATTGTCTTATTGCTATGGATTTCTAATTTAATTTCTTTGTGATCAGAGCACATACATTGTATTATTTCAATCTTACATTGCTATAAACTTCCCCGTTGGTACTGATTTTGTTGTATTCCATGTATTTTCATATGTTTCATTTCCATTTCCATTTGTTTCAAGACATTTTAGAATTTTCTTCTTAATTTCTTCATTGACCCATTGATTATTCAAGAGCATATTGTTTAATTTCCATGTGTTTTTGTAATTTTAAAAGTTCCTGTTATTGATTTCTAGTTTTATTTCACTGTGCCCAAAAAAGATGCTCGATATGATTTTGATCTTTCTGAATTTGTTGAGACTTGTTTTGTGTCCTATACTGGATAATGTCCACGGGCTGCTGAGAAGAATGTGTGTTCTGCAGCAGTTGAGTGAAAGGTTGTAAATATTGCTTAGGTCTATCTAGTCTAATGTATAGTTTAACTTCAATGTGTTTGTTGATTTTCTGTCTGGATGATCTGTCAATTACTGAGAGTAGGGTGGTGAGGTCCCCTACTATTATTGTATTGTGGTCTATTTTCCCTTTAGATCCATTGATGTTTGCTTTATATATTTGGGTGCTCCAGTGTTGTGTGCATATATATTTACATTTGTTATATCCTCTCACTGAACTGACCCCTTTATCATTGTATAGTGACCATTTTGTCTCTTTTTATGATCTTTAACTTGTAGTCTACAATTGACCCTTGAACAACATGCGTTTGAACTGTGTGGGTTTACTTGTATGCAGATTTTTTTCAGTAAATATATTGGAAATTTTTTTGGAGATTTGTGACAATTTGATAAAATCACAGACAAAGCACATAGCCTAGAAATATTGAAAAAAATTTTAAAAAGTTAGATACGTCATGAGTGCATAAAATATATGTAGATGCTAGTCTATGTGTTAATTGACTGTTTATGTAATTGATAAGGCTTTTGGTTAACAGTAGGCTATTAGTAGTTAAGTTTCTTGGGAGCCAAAAGCTATACACAAATTTTCAACTGTGCAAGGGGTTGGCACCCTTAACCTTTGAATTATTCATGGATCAACTGTGTTTTATCTAATATAAAAGTATAGCTACTCCTGCTTTTTAATTGGTTTCTGCTTGCATGGAATATCTTTTTCCATTTCTTCACTTTCAGTCTGTTGTGTCTTTACAGGTGGTGATTTTCTTATGGGAAGCATATAGTTGGGTCCTGTTTTTTTTTTTTTTTAATCCACCCAGTTACTCTATGTTTTATTGTTTTAACTGAAGAATTTAGGCTACTCTTACATTCAGTGTTAATATTGATAGGCAAGGAGTTATTGATAAGTAACTTATTTTGCTACCTGTTTTCTGGTTGTTTTGTAACTCCTCTTTTTTTCTTCCTTTCTTACCATCTTCCTTTGTGGGTAAGTGATTATTTTCTGGTAGTATGTTTTAATTCATTGCTTTTATTTTTAGTGTATCTATTACAGGTTTTGCATTGTGGTAACCATGATGCTTACAAAAACCATAGATAGAACAAGTTATTTTAAACAGATGATGACTTGTCTCAGGTCACAAAGAAAATAAACCAACATAGGAAAATCTAAAAATAACCTCTACACTTTAACTTCATCCCCTCACATTTTGACTTTTTGTTATCTTAATTTATATCTTTACATATTAACAAGTTGCTTAGTTATTATTTTTTGTAGTTTTGACATTTAGTCTTCATACTAGAGCTGTGAGTGTCCTATATACCACAATTACAACATTAGAATATTCTGAGTTTGTGTATTTACTTTTACCAGTGGGTTTTACGCTTTCAGTTTTTTTTTATTGTTGTATGTTATTGTCCTTTTCTTTCAGATTGAAGAATTCCCTTTAGAATTTCTTACAAGACAGGTCTGATGGTGATGAAGTTTCTCAGCTATTGTTTGTCTGAGAAAGACTTTTAACTTTCTTTTGTGTTTAAAGAATAGTTTTGCTGGGGTATGGAATTCTCAGTTGGCAGTTTTGTTTTTTCTTTCAGCACTTTGAATATGTCATCCCATTCTTGTTTTGTTTGTTTGTTTGTTTGTTTGTTTTGAGACAGAGTCTCACTCTGTCGCCCAGGCTGGAGTGCAGTGGCGTGATCTCGGCTCACTGCAAGCTCTGCCTGCCAGGTTCGCGCCATTCTCCTGCCTCAGCCTCCCGAGTAGCTGGGACTACAGGTGCCTGCCACCGTGCCTGGCTAATTTTTTGTATTTTTAGTAAAGATGGGGTTTCACCGTGTTAGCGAGGATAGTCTCGATCTCCTGACCTTGTGATCCGCCCGCCTCGGCCTCCCAAAGTGCTGGGATTACTGGCATGAGCCACCGCACCCGGCCGTCATTCCATTCGTTACTGAACCTGTATGGTTTCTGATGAGATGTCTGTAGCCAGATGGATTGGAGCTCCTTTATATGTTATTTGCTTCTTTTCTCATTCTGCTTTAATGATCCTTTCTTTGTCCTTGAGATCTGAGAGTCTGATTGTTGTATGCCTTGAGGTAGTCTTATTTGGATTGAATCTGTTTGGTGATCTCTGACCTTCCTGTACCTGGATATTTATATTTTTCTCTATGTTTGAAAAGTTTTCTGTTTTGTTTTCTCTGAATAAGCTTTCTACTCCTTGCTCTTTCTCAACTCCTTCTTTAACACCAGTGACTCTTAGATTTGCTCTTTTGGAGTTATTTTCTGTATCCCGTAGGTGTAGTTTGTTCCCTTTCATTTTCTTTTTTCTTCTCTTACAATGTGTTTTCAAATAACCTGTCTTTAGGCTCACTGATTCTTTCTTCTGCTTGATCCATTCTGCTGTTAATAGCCTTTAATGCATTTTTTTATTTTAGCAAATGTATTTCTCAGTTCCAAGATTCATTTGATTTTGTAAAAATTATTTCAATCTCTTTGTTAACTTTCTGTGACAAATTTCTGCATTTATTTTCTGTGTTATGTTGAAGTTCACTGAGTTTCCTTAAAACTGATAATTTGGAATTCTTGATCTGAGAGTTCACACATCGCCATCTTGCTGGGTTGATCACTGGCTCCTTTCGTTGTCTGTTTGGGGAGACCATGGTTCCCTGTTTGCTGTTGTTTCTTGTGGACATACATCTATGTCTTTACACTGAAGGATTAGTTAATTATTTCAGTCTTTGCTGTGTGGCTTGTTTTGGTCTTCCTAGAGTGTGTTTGTTTAGAGGTTCTTTGTGGTTCACGTGTTGAGCCCCTTTTACCCTACCTCACTGCCTCCTTTTTGGCAGTAGATGGCACCTCCTCAAGCCTAGGTTTGCCTTGATTCTCACAAACATTCAGACTGCTGCCCATCCCGATTGGGCAGGGGCTACCCAGGCTGTGTGGAAAGACTAGGCAGGGTTTCATGTCCAAGGGACCTGTGGACCTTACCACCTATGGTGTGATGCTGCTGAAAAGCTACACTGATTTGGCATCTCCTTTGGCTGAGATAAACAGGACAATTTCAAAGGCCAGGGTTGCTAGTCCCACCTTCTCTGTTCTTCTCAAGCTGCCCTCAGGGTTTTTCCTCCTTTCAGCCACTCAGAATTTTTTCTGTGGTTTAGGCAGGAAAGGTTTTCCAGTGAAGAAATTCGACATGGTGGAAAAGCTAGCTGTCTGCCTGGATCTCACTTTTTCTAATGTAGAAAGTTTGATTCTGTGGGGACTTTTCTGTGCAGTGCGCGGCAGCTTGGGGAAAGGACATCACAGATGTAGAGTTCATTTCTTGTACCATCTACTCAGAGTTTTTCACCTCTCTATGGCCCTGGGGATCATTTTGGCCTCAGATTTGAGTTCTGAGATACTGCTGATGATAATCTTGGCTCTAGATATTTGTTTTCAGTTTTCCATGGGGGAGAGTGAAGCCAGATTGCTTCTACTCTGCCATTTTGGTGAAGTCACTCTTCTCAGTCTTTTACATTTATCGAGATTTGTTTTATGGTTAAGGATATTTTTGTGTACTTGTAAAGAATATGTATTATGCCTATTTTTGTGAATGTTTTACGTGCACTTATAAAATATGTATTATGCCTCTGTTGGGTTGAGTGTTCTATAAACATCAATAGAGTCAAGATAGTTGATAGTGTTATTCAGATATCCTGTGTCTTTGTTGATATTTTGTATGATTGTTTTAGCAATTGTTGAGAGAATGGTGTTAAACTTTGCAGCTATGATTGTAAAAATGTCTACTTCTCTTTTAAATCTGCTAATTTTTTCTCTATATATTGTGAAACTGTTAAGTACAAACACAGTTATGATTAAGTCTTCTTAATGAATTGCCACTTTTAACATGAAGAATTATCACTTTTGTGTCTGCTAATACTTTTCTTCTTAAAATTCATTTTATTTGATATTAAAATAGTTACTCCATCTTTTTGTACTTACTATTTACATGATTTATCATTTCTTTCCATTTACTTTTAGCCTATCTGTGTCTTCATATTTAAAGTTAGTCTTGTGTATATAGAATATAGTGGGCTTGTATTTTTTAATCTATTCTGACAATTTTTCCCTTTTGAGTGTTTAGCCTATTATTAGTAATTACATTAAATATTGATATAGTTTTATTTGAATCTATTTAATTATTATTTTACTTGCCTCTTTAATCTTTCTGTCTTGACTTTTTCGTTATTAGAAGATATTTTAGAATTCTATTTTAATTTTTTCATGATTTTTACATGTACTCTTTTGCAATAAAAGCATAATTGCTGTAGGATTACAATATATAATCTTATCTTTCTACAGTCCCTTTTCAGCTACAATTGTACCAGTTCACATACAGTATAAAAACTTTGCAACCACATTGCTGCGGTTCTAGAATTCAGTTCTAAAATTTTTATATGTTTGTTTTGCAGTATTTACATTTTTCTTCTGAGATTCCTATCCTTGCAATTGTTGCAAGCATATTTTATTTTACTCCACTGAGCATGATTACCATAGCTGCTTTAAAATCTTCGCTGCTAATTCCAACATCTTAGGATCAGGATAAAATCTCACTTGATTTTTCTTTTCTTTTGAGAATGTGTTCTGTTTTTTTATTTTTTTACTTACAGTGGCATGATCTCGGCTCACTGCAACCTCCGCCTCCCAGGTTCAAGCGATTCTTCTGCCTCAGCCTCCCAAGTAGCTGGGATTAGAGGTAGGTGCATGCCACCATGCCCAGCTAATTTTTGTATTTTTAGTAGAGACAAGATTTCACCATGTTGGCCAGGCTGGTCTTGAACTCCTGACCTCGTGATCTGCCCACCTCGGCCTCCCAAAATGCTGGGATTACAGTCATGAGCCATTGCGCCCGGCCGTGTTCTGATTTTTAAAGCCCTTACATGTTGGCTAATTTTAGATTATAAGTTTAATATTGTGAATGCAATCTTGTACAGATTCTGGATCCTGTCACTTTTCTTGAATGAGAGTTCTTTTATTTTAGCAAGCAACTCTCTTGGCTGGTCCTGTGTTACAAACTCTGTTTCTCATGCAGTGTGGACTCAATTTAAGATCTTTGTCTTTAGCAGAGCTGCTTTGAGGGGATTTTTTTTCCCCCCAAATGTATGATTCAGGATTCAGTCAGCAATGTGTATAGATGGAATTTGGAGACCACATTTCTGGCCCTTTCTCTGTTGGGACTGCTCCCCACCCTCACTCTTTCACAGTCATAATTCTCCAGACTCAATTTTTAGGTTCTCCCGGCCCAAAAGACTATGGTTTTGTGTGTGTTTGTGTTTGTTTTTGTTGTTGTTTTTTGTTGGCATCCTCCCCACCTGGCACACAATGCACTTACTGCAATTAGCACAAGGTTAAAGGTCATGGGAACAGAAGCCTGTTTCCTGCAGCTCTTCTCCTCCTCCTCTCTGGAAGTTGTTCTTGCTTCTGTCCTCCTCCACCTTCCTGGCCTGCTGCTTCTGGACCACTAAGCACTCTATGTCTTTACTACACCTTGACATTAGGGCCTTTATGTATGTTTGATGGGATAGCAGTTATGCCGAAGTTTTTGGCAGAAGGATAGACACATTGGTTATAGCTTGGTAGAAGGAATAGGCAGAGATGTTCAGAGTGTGAGTTCAGAGTCACCTTCATGGTAGTTCCAGAGTTTCTGGAGAGCAACATAAAGTTACCTCTTTCTTTTTATCCCTCTCTTTTTCTTGTGTTTTAAATTATCCCATTTCTATTGAATTCTATAAATAGACTCGTGTCTCTATGGTTTTGGTAAACCTCTTTCTACTCAGTAACCTACCTATTAACACATTCTTTCTTTTCTTCACTTGAAAATATTGCTTCTTTCATGACCTCCAGATTTTAATCTTCTGTTTTATCTTTAAACTTCTGAAATCAGGCTTTCATGATCACCATTTCAAACTGCTTTTGCTCCAGACTGCCAGAGACTACCTAAAAGCCAAACCCAACAGATACCATTAATTCTTGTCTTATGCAATTTCCCTGCTACACTTTCCAAGGTGGTTTCTTTTCTTTAAGTCTCATTTTCTGACTTTATGACACTAATTCTCAAGTATCCATCGTGAATAGCTTTTTCTTCATTTTTCCATTCAATCTGAATATTCCAAATGATTTAATTCTCATGACTTTTCCTTTTTTTTTTTTAAATCCCACATATTCTCCCTGGACAATCTCATGTATACCCATGGCTCAATTGCCACCCTATTGGGGGCTTTCATAACTAGTTTTCTAGCTGTCGTGGACTGGTCCTTGCCTGCCTGTCATTCTTCACTGTCTACCTCACTCTTATATACACCTGCTCTCTCAGCATCTTCAGCTACTTGAGCTACCCTGAACGATCTTGCAATTTCCACTGCCTGTGCTGCTCTTTTACAGGAGTCTGCAACCCCTGGGCCATGGACCAGTACTGGTCTGTGGCCTCTTAGGAACCAGGCCGCACAGCAGTAGGTGGGTGGCAGGTGAGTGAGCATTACTGCCCGAGCTCTGCCTCCTGTCAGATCACTGGTGGCATTAGATTCTCACAGGAGCACGAACCCTATTGTAAACTGCACATGTGAGGGGTCTAGGTTGTGTGCTCCTTATGAGAATGTAATGTCTGATAATTTGTGACTGTCTCCTATCACCCCGCAGATGGGAACATCTAGTTGCAGGAAAATAAACTCAGGGCTCCCACTGATTCTGCATTATGGTGAGGTGTATATTATTTCATTATCTATTACAACATAATCATAATGGAAATAAAGTGCACAATAAATGTAATGCGCTTGAATCGTCCTGAAACCATCCCACCCTCAAATCTGTGGAAAAATTGTCTTCTGTGAAACTCATTCCTGGTGCCAAAAAGGTTGGGGATTGCTGCTCTTTTACATTTAATAGTGCATCTGGATTAAGGGTCTTCCCTTAATCTAAGGATTATCCCCTGTTTTACTCCGTTTAGTGTTGTTACAACAGAATGCCTGAGGCTGGGTAATTTATAAAGAGAAATTTGTTTAGTTCATGATTTTGGTGGCTGCAAGGTTCATGATTGAGCAGCTACTTCTAGTGAGGGCCTCAGGCTGCTTCCACTCATGGTGGAAAGCGGGAAAGCAGGCAAGTGCAAAGAGATCACACGGCACAAGAGGAAGCAAGCGAGAAAAGCAGAGGAAGCCAGCCTCTTTTTAACAGTTCATTCGTGTGGGAACTCATCCATTCCTGTGAGAGAGACAGAACTCACTCACCCCCATGAGAGGGTATTCATCTATTCCTGAGGAATTGTCCCCATGACCCAAACTCCTCCCTAGGACCAACCTCCAAACACTCATTTAACTTGCATAACAAACCCATAAGTGAAATATTGCTATTATTTCTGAATTATAACAAGAAAGTAAAAGCTCAGTCTTCTTAATGGCTAGCCCAGGTTCACAAGGCAGTGGGGAATGGGCCGAGACTCAAATCTATGCTTCAGATGTCAAGGTCCACTTTACTTCCACTATATAGCTTGCATCACTTTACAGTGCTGCTAATGGCTCATCATGGGGAGCCAGATAAAAGCATTTAAAGAGGAAACAATGCAGGCCCCAGGTGACTTATACTTTTTATGGAGGGAAGACTGCCACACCAAGCCAATGAAAGTGGCTCAAAATCCTGTGGATGGGCATAATCTTCTTCAAGGAAATTTTCAGATTCTTTTCATCTACTTCAACAGTTTTCAGATGAGATGGTTGCCAGAGAGGGCAGGGCTGCACAGTCTCCATTCCACAGGGGAAGGGAAGCAGCTTTCTTCTCTGGCTTGACCGCTCTCCTCAGTGCTGATGAGACATGCAGACCACATGAAAACCACAGGTTTCTTCAGCTGCCAACATTCGGAAGGCTCAACCAACCACTGTCTCCCCTTGTCATTACTCAGGATAGTCAATATTCATGATCAGAGGCTTATGGGCTGGATGTATAATAAATGCAACATGGGTTATTAGGATTATAAAACCTTAAATTCACTTTTTTCTTCTTAGATTAAAGCAATGCAATAAAGAATAAAAGCTCATAAAAATGCCAACCAGTTACCTTCAGCTCTGTGTATGTGAGGCTGCTCTTTGCAAAGTCAGATACAACAGCAACATACAACAGGTTGATTGAGAAAGCCCAGCCACTGGCACAGAGGTTAGATACGCCCCGGTGCTCCTGAACAGGAGATGGAGCCGGACTCCTATGAATAGCCAATTTCATGAAATCATCTTTGAAAGAAGTGAGTAGCACTTTTTATTTTTACAGGGAGACATTGTTCAGTATATAAGAGAAATTAGTCTTACAAATTTTGAGAGTCATGCAAGAAAGATGTTCTCTTTGCTTTCACAGACCTTCAAAGGGGATGCTATTGCCAATCTAAGCATCAAATCAAATGAGTTGCTTGATTAAAGAACAGGGCTACCTTGTGTCTTTTTTTTTTTACAATTTCTTTCACTTTTCAAAACCCTTTCCGTTCTTCAGGACCCATCTTCCTTGCTTCATGGTTTAACACCTCATGCTTCCTTGAGTCAGTTAGCCAGGAGAATAAGAAATTTTGGCTGAGTATTGTTAGAACGGAGGCACTGGCCCACCTAGGAAGTTAGCCTCCAAACAATGTGCTCAGCAGTTCCAAATCTAGTGGCTCAAAGCCTCATCTCCCTGGCTTTGTTATCTACAGGTGCTGACCTGCTTGGTGAATGCTGGGATCTCTGGAAGAGGGAGGCAGACATCACACACCAGCTGGCAAGTGGGAGCTGGCATGCAACATGCCCCAATACCACTCCCCTCCTGTCATCCCTATCTCCTAATGGTGCCTCCTTTTGGCCAAACCCACCTTTGGCTGGAGGGCAACAGAGCCCATTGACATAGTCCCCTTGCATCTGCTACATGGGGAGAAAAGCAGGATGGACACTGAATCTAGAGAAATGAAGGAACCCATCCAGAAGAATACTGCTTCTTTATGCTTTTGTAGGTGAGTACTGAGTTGTCATAGAAAGTAGTTTTTTAATTGTGTGTTGTGGTCAAAAAGTTCAAGAAAAACTGGGATAATAGATGGAATTGTTCTGGATTTGCAAGTTGAGGGTTTACCAGAAGTTGTAGCCAGGCAAAGCTGGGATGGGCAGGACTGACTCCAAAGAAAGTCTTTCCTTTACCTCCATTCGACACTGGTTTCTCCTTATGCCGACTGCCTGTGGATCCTACTGCTGTACTTGTTGACCCTTGATATGTTTTGTTTTATGCTAACATTTGAAACTCTTTATTTTAGGTGTACAAATCAGGCCTACCCATGATATTCTAAACTCCTTGAGGAAAGAAGTGGAGTCCTGGGCTTCTGATGCAGCCTCCACAGTGCTCAGGGGATAGCGACACTGGCACCCTATAGATATTTAATTACATGTGGACTGGAAGAGACCAAGCAGCTTCCTGGTATTTCAATCAAATCCGGTGCTCTAGACCTGTGGCTCGCTCTGAGCAAACTATAATGAGTTGAACTTGAATCTGATTCCCGCTAAGAAAGGTTTCATTTTAATAGGCAGTAAGGCTATGAGCTAACACCAGAACTCATTCGAGTTACTAGACTCACTGAAACTCCTCACAGGATCCATCTTTCATGTTTTCTAGATTTTGGTATTCTTATCTAAACTGCAGACCCAGAAACCCTATGGACCCTACCTTTCCAATTATATTTCTGGGAAGAGTCATTCTCTGCAGAGCTGAAGCACGTAACAGAAAGTTCTCAACCTGAAAAATATACCTTCTGCACCCAAGCCCCACTTTCTGCCACTATTTGGTAATCTCAGGTGGGTGAGGTGGTCTCTGAACTTCAGCGCTCTCATGGTCAGAGCCACAAGGGGTTACTGGGAGGCTAAAGGGAAGTGGCAAATGTGGCTGAGATTCAGAAAGAAAAGTAGCAAGTGTAGAGAGGCAAGGACTTTTCCATCTTTCAAATTCCTTAAAGGAAGCCAAAGTTCATTTTCCAGTCTCCTTCAGATGCCTCTCCAATCCTTCACAGCAGCGCACACATACCGCAGAAGGAACTCACCATCACAAAAAGATGACAGAGCACTGGGGGCTGGGGTGCCACTTGTGTTGGCTGAGAGCCTGGATGCATGTGAGGTCAAGCCTGACCTTGGGAAAGCTGCTCTCTGGACATTACTTGCTGTGCCACACACACAGCTTGGGTTTCTGAGGAAACAACACAGGCTCTAAGGAGGAACTGGAACGGGGCCCAGGGTATATCTTTTACAGCCCTTACTTTTGAGGAAAATAGAAGACAAAAGGTTTTTAAAAAACACAAAGTGTATACACAAAGTTTACAAGTTTGTGTGTTTTAACATCTACTCTCCTTAAGAATAAGTAGACAGGAAAGATATTACCTGATATGGGTTAAATTGTGTCCCCAAAAAACATGTTTTGAAGTGCTAACCTTTGGTACTTGTGGATATGACCTTGCTTGGAAATAGGTTTTTGCAGACGTAACCAAGTTAAGATGAGGTCATATTTGATTAGGCTGAACCCTGAATCCAGTATGACTGGGGTCCTTATATAAACAAGAGAGACACACGCAGAGTGAAGATGATGTGTTGAAACACAGGAACAGTGTCATGGGATGCTGGGGACAGCAGTTGGAGTGATGCATCTATGGGCCAAGGGAATGCCAAGGATTGCCAGCCATCACCAGGAGAGAAGCATGGGTACTGATGCCCTCACAGAGCCCTCGGAGAGAGTCAACCCTGCTGACACCTTGATTTCAGACTTCCAGCCTCCAGAACTGTGAGAGAATAAATTTCTGTTGTCTTAAGCCACCCAGTTTGTAGCACTTTATTATGGCAGCCCTGGGAAACTAACACACTAACCTTATTTTCATGCTGAGGAATGTAAGATAGTTTTAGGCACCACCTGCTTCTATGCAAGTTTTATGATCTCTCCTCCTAATACTGCAGAAATTATGGGTTTTACCATCTTAGTATATAGCATAATATATCCAGCACACATTATATATTTAGCACTTTATTAGAGTACCCTAGTTTGCTCTTCTGAAAAACTGTGAGGCTGGATTTGATGCTTTCTAAGGCTTTTTTTTCCCTATGTATTCTCTGATCAGAATACCCTGCTCAATGAAGCCACTGGCAATGAAGCTCATTAAAAATGAAATCACTTAGGCAGGGAGTTGGAGAGTGACTCATTTAAAACATTGCCTCCTGGAAACTGAAGTTCATTGAACACAAAAGCTTTTGGAGGGACTCAGATTGGTAGGGACTCTGCAGTCTGACAAAAGGGTCTGGTGACAGGGAGCATCTGATCCCATCTAGGGAGGGTAGGGAGAGGGAGTCCAGAGAGGGAGGCATAAACAAGCCTTCTTCAGACATGCTACCTACGCCTCTCCCATGGCTCCTGCATGCTTGGATGTTACACTTCTTTAAAGAGCAGGTGACAGGTTGCCCCTGGGACGCTCAGAGCCAGGCAAGGTGGGACTTGGCCCTGCTCCCCCTTCTTCTATCTGAAAAGTTGCCCTTAGTCCCACGGGGCCCCTTCCTGTCACACCGACACAGCTTGCTGGTTTTTGTTTTCTTTCACTGTCCTTTTTCTTTTTTCAAAAGTTCCTCACAGGAAGTGTTTGGCAGGCAGCTCAGGCCCCTGCTGAGATGGAGAATCTAGCAAACTTGTCCCGCTGATTGATTAAACACTGAGGAGGCTCCAAGACCCAAGCATGAAATTCCTTGGCTCTGATTGTGCTAAGGGTAGAGCTCACTAAGGAATGGAGTCTGATTACAGCCCAGCCTCTCCAGTGCCTCCTGTTGCCCCAATTTGGGGGATTCTTCTGCTTCGAGTACATCATGGAAAGCAGCACAGAGTTCTCAGCAGGATCTGCGATGTCTGATCCAAGAAAGATTTTTGTTGTTGTTGTCGTTGTTTTTTAATCCTGATCATTGCTCTCAAACCCTTCTCTACACAGCTTGGCGTGGGGGGTAGTTGATTTCCAGTGAAACCAGGTGGAAGCAGTGCCACTGCCACCTGCGAGGAGGAAATGGGCAACAGTCTGTTTCATCCGTCCTGAACATTCAGGCCTGAATGTTCCAAACTGATGCTAAACTGAGACTCTCTGAAGGCCCATGGGGAAGCCTGGCATTGTGTAACCATTTCTTCTCGCAAGGCTCTCCCCTCACATTCACAGCCTGCCACTTAAAGCTTTGGGAGACAATGTAGTTGACCTGTAGTTCTTCCTGTATGTGGTTCCTGGTCAGTCACTGGGCAAGGAGGAGGCTGCAGGCATTGTGCTATCCCCTTATCTCTCTCTCTGTCTGTCTCTTATCTAGTTAAAATCAGCAAATGGAGCTTGGTCCTTCGTTTGTAAAGTAAGGGGGTGGAAAATTATCCCTAAGTTACCTCCTGGTTTAGAAAAGTCTTAATGCTGTTTTATAATAACTCACCCACCTCTCCTCTTCCATGAGCTCAGAGCGGCCCAGCCCTTGGAATATGTTTCTGCCACAACAAGGAATATAGGAGGAGTTGAACAGGAAACCTGCCTCCTATCAGATTCACCTGAGGACGTGGTAAGACATGAAGATCTGAATGGATGCTTTATGCTGCTCTTATGGGACTCCCCACCTCTTTCCCTATCTGAATGCAGATACCTGCATTCTCCTAAACTTGGGATGGTTGTCTGGGATTTCCAGCCACAATTCAGCTTTGTCCTTTGGTAATTGCATTTCGTGTACTTGCGTTAGACTTTGTGAGAATTTGTAGAGCTACCTAGCCCACACATACCATACCCTTCGAGGACTCTTAGGCACATAGACCTACTTTCCACCATCAAGTCCTGGGCTCTCCTAGAGGAACTTGGCTGCTTTTAACACTTTCCTGGATCTGGTATCTCATGTGTCCTCCTGACTCCCTTCCCAAGTTCAGAGGTAAATTTTCTTGGGCTTAGGATGGATCTCTGAGTTGGTTGTGGGGCTAGTTTGCCAAACTGACAGATTGGGAAGTCCAGCCGCTACGGTGCTGGTCTGGTCCTTCTTGTATTTTCTGGCATGAGAATAGAACTGTCTTAAAAGATTGGCGAAGGACTGAATCAACAGTTGTGACCATCTTTGAATGTCAGGACGGTGGTTCTCAACTGATACGTGTGGCTGGGTATTAGGAAGGTAGATGTAGTGTGTGTGTTGGCACATATCATTATTACCAAGATACAATTACCAAATGGGTGTGTGTGTCATAACTACCAAAATGGGATGTGTCTGTGAATGGGCTAAGACAATTTGATATATCCATTCTATTCCTCTGCTTTTCTGTCTTTTAAAGCTTCCCCATTCTCTTATCCCAACTCTTTTGCCTCTCCCCAACACACAGATTGAGAAATATTGTGTTAGAGGAAGGTAGGGGCAAAGAGATAAGAAGTTCACTACATAGTTCATCTGATTACCTGTCTTAGGGAAATGCTAGCCGATGTAACAAACAAACCCTAGAATGTTACTGTCTTATGTAACAAATGTTCTTTCCTCACTAATGTGATAGTTCAGTGTAGTTGTTCCTGAACAGTAGGCTGATCTCTTTTACACAGTAATTCAGGGACCCATGCTCCTACCCTCTCATGGTTTACATCTTCTACCTTGGAGTTCTTTGCTGCAGGTGGCTGAGAAAAGAGAGTATGCAGAACTCCCATGCACTTCTCAAATTCCACGGTCTGGAAGTCAAAATATATCACGTCCTTAACATTCTGTTGGAGAAACAGAATTATTGGCCCTTCCTGGAAGCAAGAGGGGTTGTGCTAGGAAATGTAGTGGGTGACTATGTGTCTACCTCCCAGCAATACTCCCACTATAGATGTGCACATATTTTGGTGTTCAGCTATCCATCTCTGTCATAATTGCTCATATATTTATCAGAAACTTCACATCACAGAGCTCAGAAACTTTCTTTTACTGTGAGTTTTTATATAAATAAAAATAGAATTGGTAGCCAGCTACAGGAAAAAAAGGGGGTAAAAATATGAATCAGATCTGTGCATAAATCTTGGCTTCAAAATTTAATAATTGTGGAAATCTTGGGCAATTTTCCTAAACTCTTTATACCTCAATTTACAGATCTGTGAAACAGGGATAATAATATTTCTTTATGAGGTTAATGGCTGCAGATGACATAAATAGAGGACTTGGCATATAATAAGTGCTCATTAAATAGTAGCTTTTATTTCAATCTCAATAAAATCATTGCAAATGGATTTTCATCAGTTAAGACGTTACTGTTCAACTCACAATATCCTAAAGTTTGAGACTTTTCTTCTGTAACCCAAGTTAGAATTTACTTATTCTTAGAAGGTTAGAGTTAGATGGCCCTTGAAGATTATCTGATTTCTGGGGACATTAGATGACTTTTTCAAGGTCACAGAGGTAATTATTGGCAGAGATAAGACTAAACTTTAAGTCTTTTCACTTGTAGATCAGTGTGCTAGCCAATTCTTTCAGTTAAACTTGGTGAAACTGAGTACACTGAACTTGTAGCCTCCAAGTTGGAGCTTTTGAGTGACCCATTTGGCTGCCCAAAGCAGGCCAGGGACACACAGCTGTCCTCCCCCCTGCAGTCCTGTCTGTTTATTCTGCCCACTTGCTGAGGAATGGGCTGTGGACAAGCTGTTTGGTTTGTTGCATATGATTTCTAGGCTAGCTTTTATTTTCCTGAATTGCCCATCATTTTCACTATCATGGTGCAGGGATTGTCTTCAGAAAATGAGCTTTGTTCTTTCCAGAGAGGTTACTTCTAACCAGTTATTAAAATAGGGCTTTCAGTTCATCTTCTCCTGAAAAGTGGTAGTGCTTTAAAGGACATAAAAAATAGATTCTCTAAGTGCCATATTTTAAACCAATATTTTTCTTCCTACCCCTCCTTTTTCAAACCACTGGAGACCCTTTCTTTCAATGGCTTTCAGGCTATTAATATTAAGAACATGCCATATCCATATGTTGTGTGAGTGAGCACGTATGTATTTCTCACTCAGTAAACACATTATAACATTCTATAGTGAAAATCCAACATGACTCAGCATCATTGTTTTGAGAAAACTGAATTTCTGCCAATCATTTCTAATAAAGATAGTAACCTTCAACTCTGACTGGTCACATGTTGACCACAAGAAGAACGAGCAGAGTAGCCATTGTCTGTCTGCTGTACACTCAGGCAGTGTCACATAGGGCCTGGTTATAGCATTATCCTCGCTTTTTTCTCTAAAGGGTGGCCTTTGCTAACCCTCATAGAGAGGACTTAGTAATCAGGAAATATGATCTTACTGCCTTTTGCACTTTGGAGAAGTCTTCTAGAGTTTCTTTACCACTCAAAATGACAAGGTGAAGTCCCTTTTCCCACCTCCCCAGACTTCTCCAGATTACATACTCTAGTCTTTGGGAAGGGATAATGGATTCTTAGATAAAGAGACCTAGAGGGTCAGAATTTCAGAGACAGGAATTATTTCCAGCAGAATTAATTGCTCTATACCACACTTCCAAAGTGTGGTTCAGGCTCAGACCTTTGGATGGAGGATAGCCTATGAGGTTCCCTCTCCTATCCCTGTCTCTCCCCCTTTTTCATGCATCCCTCCCTTCCAAATTCATCAGTCTGGATCTTTCCACCCTTTGCCCCATGGAAGGTGTTCTTCCTCCTATCTTATTCCCAAAAAGAAAAGCAGGATCCTTTGTTCCTCCTTTTCTCATAAATTATCAGGCTTCAGTCATTCGCCGGATATTAATAAAAGTGCTTCCCTGGTTTAGCTATGATAGACTGGGAATAGTGGGTTCTGGTCCCAATAACAACTTGTTTTCCTCACTGTTCAGCTAGGAAGCAGTCACATGTTACCAAAGAGAGAGTTCGAAAAGACAGTACCGTCCAATATCATATGAAGAATGGACAGTCCCACAGTTAACATGGATTTAACTTCACTTCTTTTGAAATATTAGACCTTGACATTATTGTGTTAAGGGGAATTTGACTTGTTCCTTTGGCCTAACTCACCTTGCAAGGGTTTCCCTACCCCACTTACTGTAAATGTCTGGCACATTTATATTGCTACCCAGAAACTCAGGCACTAGTTCTGATTATTTTCTTCTATCTTAATATACCTATGCCTTTAAATATGATGATCAGTGTAAGGGTTGTTGCCACTTTATCCTCCCACAAAAGATACAAAAAATATATAATATACATGTAATACCCCTAATACAAATATTATTGCATGGACCAATAACTTGAGTTTATAATTAGATTGGGAAATTGTATTAGTTATGCCTCCTATTGTTGCAAGTGGCAGAATGTCAGCTGGGACTAAGAAAAAAAAAAAGGATTAACTCATATAAATGTTAACTTCAGGGGGGTGTATTTAGCTTCAGGCGTGGCTGGAGCCAGGGTTATCAAGCAGTATAATCTCTCTCTTCCCGTCTTCTTGTCTCTCATCTCTGTTTGCCTGCCTTGGCTTTTTTCACAGCTGCTGGCAGCCACAGGTGTACTCTGTTGTTACAGTTCCTGAACCCTCTTGGACAATGGTCCAGAGATTATCCTAACTTAGGCTACTCAATTCTAGAACCACTTATTGGGAAGGGGGATAATTCTACTGATTAGTCAAATCTGCGTCTTCTGTCAAACTCTAGGAAGGAGGTATGGGGGGATTAGCCCCACTTCAACCACAGAGATGAAGCCAAATTACTTTAGAATGGGGAGGAGCTGTTTCTTATAGGAAGGGATGCTATACAGGTAACAGATCTTCACATGTCCACTCTGGGAAGTATGGTATTTCAATGGGAAACCATAAATGGTACCATACAGGGTGTCATTAAATACTGGAGTGCTGAACTCAGAAAGTCAGTGTAGAGGGAGCTCCTAAAGACAGCGAAGTCATGGAGAGTTGAGGGTAGTCAGAGGATGTTTCATACAGGAGGTGCTGTTTGTCCTGGATTTTAGAGAAAGCTTCCAGAGAGATAGTGGCTAATAAATGAAATAAAGACATAGCTAAACACTGGAAATGAGAGGCGGGAGTCTAAGGGAGTGGGAGAATCATTTCAGAAAGAGGAAGAAGACCTCGTCAAGGACAAACTTCTTACTTTACAGGCCTGTGAGCTGGCACTGGCGGCATGAGGAGCACTGGGCATCTGACAGGTTAATATCTTTCTGTTTTGTAATATAATAGAAACCTCTCTTATAACTCTTGTTCTGGAAAAACAACATAAATATTTATTTGTTGGTAATTCACACTTTATATGCAGTGTGTGTGTTGTATTATCTCAAGAACTGTGTGATCTTTTGCCCTCAGAGTCACATCATGCCCTGGGTGGAGTGTCACAGTATGATGAGTGTGTTCTCACTCTTGTTCACAGCCCATGGTTCCGCAGGTGAACAGAATAAACAGACAGGACTGTAGAGTGGAGGACAGCTGTGTGTCTCTGGCCTGCTTCGGGCATGATTATAAGAAAGGCTTTGCTCCTGGGGGAGCAAAAAGCCTTTGTATCTTACTCTGGGCTGTGCTCCCATGTTTATTTTAGGAGCAATGGAGATGCAGAACCCAGCATGACACTTGGATGACAATTTATTTTTAAAGGGGTTATAAATATGTAACTCCTCTAGCAAGACATCAATGCTTTTTGGGTCTATTTTATTTATAATCAGTTACCAGCACCCTCCCTCTCTCAAAAATAAGCTGGATTATATTTTAATGCAATTTGCATTAGAGATTTCATTTTCATTTAATTATCAGCATTTTCTTTGCTGGCATGTAAGACATGCTCCCAACAGTCGTCTGTTTCAAAGACGTGCTAAGAGGCCCAGTCACAGGGATCCTGGGGTGCGTGCTTCTCACTGAGGCTGACTCAGGGGCAATACCCCTTTCTTACTTCTTGAGACACTCACTCCTAGTTCTCCTTCTTGTTATGGGACTTTCTTTCTAACATCATAAACAGAAACCCTGGCAGAGAGGAAGAAAAAAATAAAAGACAGAATGACATAAGTAGTTATATTTTGAATAACTTTCCATGTTGGAGTATGTGAGCTTGAGAATTAGCCATGGGTGTGTCTAATTCCAAGATAAATTATTACGGCTAATCTTGGGCAAATTACTTCTCTGAATCATACATTTCTTATTTTTAAAATGAAGATAATACTTCTTTCATGCGTGTCAGTGTGAAGAGACCACCAAACAGGCTTTGTGTGAGCAATAAATCTTTTAATCACCTGGGTGCAGGCGGGCTGAGTCTGAAAAAAGCGTCAGCAAGGGGAGACAGGGGTGGGGCTGTTTTATAAGATTTGGGTAGGTAAAGGGAAATTACAGTCAAAGGGGGGTTGTTCTCTGGCGGGCAGAAGTGGGGGTCACAAGGTGCTCAGTAGGGGAGCTTTTGAGCCAGGATGAGCCAAGAGAAGGAATTTCACAGGATAATGTCATCAGTTAAGGCAGGAACAGGCCATTTTCACTTCTTTTGTGGTGGAATGTCATCAGTTAAGGCAGGAACAGGCCATTTTCACTTCTTTTGTGGTGGAATGTCATCAGTTAAGGCAGGAACTGGCCATCTGGATGTGTACGTGCAGGTCACAGGGGATATTATGGCTTAGCTTGGACTCAGAGGCCTGACATTCCTGTCTTCTTATATTAATAAGAAAAATAAAACAAAATAGTGGTAAAATGTTGGGATGGCGAAAATTTTGGGGGATGGTATGGAGAGATAATGGGCGATGTTTCTCAGGGCTGCTTTGAGCGGGATTAGGGGCGGCGTGGGAACCTAGAGTGGAAGAGATTAAGCTGAAGGAAGATTTTGTGGTAAGGGGTGATATTGTGGGACTGTTAGAAGAAACATTTGTCATTTAGAATTATTGGTGATGGCCTGGATACGGTTTTGTATGAATCGAAAAACTAAACGGAATAAGAGAAGGAGAAAAACAGGTATTAAAGGTCTAAGAATTGGGAGGACCCAGGACATCTAATTAGAGAGTGCTTAAAGAGGTTCAGCATAGCCTTGCCAGCAAAGATTATTTATTTACTTTAAGAGTTAAGAATGGCGGTTTGGGGATAGCACCTGGAGATATCAGCTGTGATGGCTTGGAGAAACAGTGTAAACTGGCAGTGTAAACAAGAGCAGGACATGTATGAGTAGTTGAGAACGGTGAATAGGAGTATGACTAGACAGAAAATAGTGGGGATGACAAGTTTTTTGGGGCACAGTCTAAGTTGGTCTGGTGTCTGGGATGAGACTGGGGCCTAATAAAAAGGAGCATCTATACAGGAGCTCAAATAGGCTGTACTCTGTAACATTCCGAGGACAGGCCTGAATTCTGAGAAGGGAAAGTGGTAAAAGTATTGTCCAGTCCTTTTTAAGTTGGTGGCTGAGCTTGGTGAGGTGTGTTTTTAAAAGACTTTTAGTCCATTCTACTTTTCCTGAAGACTGAGGACCATAAGGGATATAAAGGTTTCACTGAATACTAAGAGCCTGAAAAACTGCTTGGCTGATTTGACTAATAAAGGCTGGTCTGTTATCAGACTGTATAGAGGTGGGAAGGCTAAACTGAGGAATTATGTCTGACAGAAGGGAAGAAATGACTGCGGTGGCCTTCTCAGACCCTGTAGGAAAGGCCTCTACCTATCCAGTGAAAGTATCTACCTAGACTAAGAGGTATTTTAGTTATCTGACTCAGGGCATGTTGAGTAAAGCTAATTTGCCAGTCCTGGGTGGGGGCAAATCCTCGAGCTTGATGTGTAGGGAAGGGAGGGGGCCTGAATAATCCTTGAGAAGTAGTAGAATAGCAGATGGAACACTGAGAAGTTATTTCCTTGAAGATAGATTTCCATGATGGAAAGGAAACGAGAGGTTTTAAGGGGCGGGCTAGTGGCTTGTACTATAGCATAGCCTGCCTTTGCTGGTGTGTGGCGATTAGGCCTGGTGGAACTGCCATCAATAAACTAAGTGTGATCAGGGTGAGGAACAGGAAAGAAGGAAATATGGGGAAATGGGGTGAACGTCAGGTGGATCAGAGAGATGCAGTCATGAGGGTCAGGTGTGGTATCCGGAATAACGTGGGAGGCCGGAATGAAGTCCGTGCCAGGAACAATGGTAATTGTGGGAGACTCAACAAAGAGTGAGTATAGCTGAAGGAGCTGGGAAGCAGAAAGTATATGTATCAGATATGAGGAAGAAAATAGATTTTCGAAGTTATGAGAACTGTAGAGTGAGTTGAGCATAGTTTGTGATTTTTAGGTCCTCTAAAAGTATTAAAGCAGTGGCAGCTGCTGCACGCAGACATGAGGGCTAGGCTAAAACAGTAAGGTCAAGTTGTTTGGGCAGAAAGGCTACAGGGTGCGGTCCCGGCTCTTGTGTAAGAATTCTGACCGCACTAACCATGCCTAGGAAGGAAAGGAGTTGTTTTGTAGAAGGGATTGGGGTTTGGGAGATTAGCCAGACATGATCAGCAGGGAGAGCACGTGTGTTTTTATGAGAATTATGCCAAGATAGGTAACAGATGAGGAAGAAATTTGAGCTTGACTGAAGTAATGAGGGCTGTCTGTGAAGACTTGCGGCAGTACAGCCCGGGTAATTTGCTGAGCCTGATGGGTGTCAGGGTCAGTCCAAGTGAAAGCGAAGACAGGCTGGGATGAAGGGTGCAAAGGAATAGTAAAGAAAGCATGTTTGAGATCTAGGACAGAATAATGGATTATGGAGGGAGGTATTGAGGATAGGAGAGTATATGGGTTTGGCACCACGGGGTGGATAGGCAAAACAATTTGGTTGATAAGGCACAGATCTTGAACTAACCTGTAAGCCTTGTCTGGTTTTAGGACAGGTGAAATGGGGGAGTTGTAAGGGGAGTTTATAAGTTTTAGAAGCCATGCTGTAGCAGGCAAGTGATAACAGGCTTTAATCCTTTTAAAGCATGCTGTGGGATGGGATATTGGCGTTGATTGGGTTAAAGGTGATTAGGTTTTAGTGGGATGGTAATGGGTATGTGATCGGGTTGCCAGGGAAGGAGTAGAGATGTCCCATACTTGTGGGTTAAGGTGGGGGGATACGAGAGGAAGATGCAAAGGAGGCTTTGGGTTAGGGAGAAGGGCAGCAATGAGATGCGGCTGTAGTCCAGGAATAGTCAGGGAAGCAGATAATTTAGTTAAAATGTCTTGGCCTAATAAGGGAACTGGACAGGTGGGGATAACTAAAAAAGAGTGCATAAAAGAATGTTTTCTAAGTTGGCACCAGAGTTGGGGAGTTTTAAGAGGTTTAGAAGCCTGGCTGTCAATACCCACAACAGTTATGGAGGCAAGGGAAACAGGCCCTTGAATAGAAGGTAATGTGGAGTGGGTAGCCTCCGTATTGACTAAGAAGGGGACGGACTTACCCTCCACTGTGAGAGTTACCCAGAGCGTCTGTGATGGTCCTGTAGGCTTCCGAGGTGATCGGGCAGTGTCAGTCTTCAGCTGCTAAGCCGAGAAGATCTGGGGAGGAGTCAGTCAGTCAGAGAGCCTTGGGCCAGAGTTCCAGGGGCTCTGGGAGCGGCTGCCAGGTGAGTTGAACAGTCTGATTTTCAGTGGGGTCCCACACAGATGGAACGCGGCTTAGGAGGAATCCCGGGCTATGGGCATTCCTTGGCCCAGTGGCCAGATTTCTGGCACTTGTAGCAAGCTCCTGGGGGAGGAGGTTCTGGAGGAACCCCTGGCAGCTGCGGTTCGGGCATTTGGAGTTCTTGTGTGCTGGAGATGTGGCTGGGGTTTGTCTCACAGTGGAGGCAAGGAATTGCAACTCAGAAATACATTGCTACTTGGCTGCCTCTACTGTATTATTGTACATCTTGAAGGTGAGGTTAATTAAGTCCTGTTGCGGGGTTTGAGGGCCGGAATTTAATTTTTGGAGTTTTATTTAATGTCAGGAGCGGATTGGTTAATAAAATGTATATTGAGAATAAGATAGCCTTTTGACCTTTTAGGGGCTAGGGCTGTAAAGCGTCTCAGGGTTGCTGCCAAACCAGCCGTGAACTGGGCTGGGTTTTTCATATTTGATGAAAGAGCCTAAACACTAACTGATTTGGGAGAGGTTGGATAAAGAAAAAGGAGCATTAACCTTGACTATACCTTTAGCTTCAGCCACCTTTTTAAGAGGAAATTGCCGGGCAGGTGGGGGAGGGCTAGTCGCGGAATGAAACTGTAAGCTGGACCAGGTGTGAGGAGGGGAGGTGATAAAAGGATTATAGGGTTGGGGAGTAGAGGCTGAGGAAGAATTAGGACCTGGCTCGGCCTGGTGAGGGGCAGCCTGGGGAGGAGGGGAGAGACCAGATGGGTCTGTAGAAAAGGAAGATTAGAAAGACTCAGCGACGCTTGGGGTTGGGACTGAGAGAACAGGCGGGAGGGAAAGAAGGAGGATTTGGGACCAGTCGCATTGGGAACAGAGAGTAGGGAAGGAACAATGTGTAAAAGAATGCCTGGATGTCAGGCACCTCAGACCATTTGCCCATTTTATGACAAGAATTATCTAGATCTTGTAGGATGGAAAAATCGAAAGTGCCGTTTTCTGGCCATTTAGAGCCATTGTGAAGTTTGTACTGGGGCCAAGCGGTGTTGCAGAAGAAGATAAGGCATTAGATTTTAGGTTGGGTGTGAGTTGAAGAGGTTTTAAGCTCTTGAGAACACAGGCTAAGGGAGAAGAAGCAGGAATGGAGGGTGGAAGGTTGCGCATAGTGAAGGAGGCAAGCCCAGAGAAAAGAGAGAGTAGGGACACGGAGGGAAGGGGTTCAGGGGTTCTTATCCTCCAGAAAAGCGGGAAAGGGGTTGAGGCGTGGAAATAAGGGGTTGAGGTGCAGAGATAAGAGGTCAGGGCATGGAAATAAGGGGTTGGGGCACAGAGATAAGAGGTCGGGGCATGGAAATAAGGGATCGGGGTGCAGAGATAAGAGGTTAGGGCGTGGAAATAAGGGACAACTTCCTTATGGCATTGTTAAAAACCTGAAAAGACACCAGGCAGGTATGTAATGCACCAGGCAGGTAGGAGTCACCTGCCTACTTTCCTCCTTTTACGTAAGGCAGAGACAAGGATTTTCCAGCCAGTGAAAGAAATAAAACATTTATCTTATTTTGGGGAGCTGTGTATTAGTCAAAATAGGTTAGATTATGCTGCAGTAACAAACAGTCCTGTATTAGTCAGGATTCTCCAGAGAAACAGAATCAATAAGATATATACATATATATTGATACACAAGAGGAAATTTATGAGGGGAATTGGCTAATGCAATTATGAAGGCTGACACCCCATGACATGCTGTCTACGAGCTGGAGAAGCAGGGAAGCCAATAGGGTGGCCCAGTTCAGATCTGAAGGCCAGAGAACATGGTTGATGGGGGTGCTGGTACAAGTCCTGGAATCTGAAGGTCAGAGAACCTGGAGTTCTGATGTATAAGGGCAGAAGATGAGTATCCTATCCCAGCTCTCAGAGAGAGAGAAAGACATGTGCGCACATGCAAGAGAGAGAGAGAGAGAGAGAATAAACTCACCTTTCCTCTGCTTTTTTGTTCTACCTGGGCCCTCAGCCAATTGGATGGTGCTTTCCCACACTGGCTAAGGGTGGATCTTCCTTATGCAATTCACTGATTCAAATGTCCATCTCTTTCAGGCCCAGCTTCACAGGCATACCCAGAAATCATGCTTTACCAGCTATCTGGGTATTCCTTAACCCAGTCAAGTTGACATCTGAAATTAACCATCAGAAATCCCCAAATCTCAGTGGCTGCAAAAACAAAGCCTAGTTTTTGCTCATGCTACAAGTCCATTGTGGGTCAGCTTTATCTTTATTCCTCTTCACTGTAGAATTCAGGAGAATGGTGCAGCCTCTATCTGACACATACTAATCATAGTGGCAGAGGGGGTAAAAGCCAATGAATTTTGGGTAAGTAGACTCTTTTCCCAAAGTGACACTTTGCCCACATTTCATTGACCAAATCAAGCTACATGGGTAAGCATGATATTGAAGAAGGTAGAGAAGTTGAAATCTTTATCCTTTTGTGGACTGGTGGGGCTGCCTTGTTGAGACCATAAGTTAAAACCAAGATTCTGAACCAGAATGGTGCTTGAGAATTACCCATGGAGCAAAAAATACATATATGATAAAGCCCCAATGAATCAAGATCTTGTAGATGGCCCAGGAAAGTACAGTTTTACTACTTTCCACAGGTGTGCACCCTCCCGATAACAACCAATGTGTTAAAAGGTTAAGGTTGACCTAAAAGTCAAGAAAATTAGTAAGCTGATTATCTTTGAAAGTAAGCATTAAAAAGAGATAACTCTGCCTTTTCCTCTAAATCTTACAAGTCTCTTTTTCTTCAATCTTTTTAATATTATACTTTAATTGACTTTGTTCCAAGGCTTCCTTATTTATAATTTAGGAAGCAGGTTAATACTTTATATTTCTCTAAGGAAAATAAAGAACCAGGTTGCTTTGTATTTGTTTGTGGCTTTCCATTGATTTTTCCATGGGTCAGTGGTTCACAGTAGAAAACAGCATTACCACCTTTGACTTAAATCTTTCTGGGATGCATGAAGATGGATATTTGGTTTGGGTACTTCCCCTGCTGTATAGATAGTCTTCAGTTAGCTTTTCATGGCTTTGTGAGGCAATCAGGAGTATTGGGTTTACCTTGCCAGCACACTCATTTTTTTCCTGTGGTGCAAAATGAGGCTATGAAAGAAAACCCTTGGGGATGAGGGTGTGAGGGAGGAAGGCACAGCAAGGCAAAGGGGCAGGTCTAAGTTGAGCACCCTCACTCAGTCTAGATTGCTTGTTGGATGGTGATGGTTCTTCAATCTTCATTAATCACATCCTTCAGTTTCAGAGGTCCTTTTGACCATGAAAAGAGACTTGAGTCCCTTTCCCCTTATAGTACTGGGGAAAAGACCCCACTTGTATACCAACCCTTGTGGGATGTTTAGTGAAAATACCTTACTGAGGGGAGGGGGTTGGCAACCTCTACTTTCTTGGAGTCAAAGAACACGTCATTGTTCAGGACTACAAAGAAAGAATTCTCAATGGGATACTGGAGTCAGTGAGACTTCCTCTCAGTCTGATGCTTAATCTGGGGTTTGAGTTATTCCTCCATTTCATAAAGTAAAAACTGAACTGCAGAAATTTTAAACAAGTGTTCAAATACTTTTAGAAGTCAAGGATACAAACAGTTGTAGGACCATGGTCTAGCATTATTTTGTTCTTGCATCCCTTATAATTTTGTCTCCTTGTGTGTTCAAATGCCTGGGGAGTGCCTGATAGGGCTGCCTGGCCCTGTGTCTTGGCAGAAGTTCTGCATTGAGGTTTCAGAGCAGCAGAAGTCCCTTGACTCCCCATTCATGCTGCCAGGTGAATGGCAAACAGCTAGAATTCTACTGGCTGAAATACTTTTTAGCTTAAGGTTTCAGTTTTTGTTGTTGTTGTTGTTTGAGACAGCATCTTGCTCTGTTGCCCAGCCTGGAGTGCAGTGGCATGATCTCAGCTCACTGCAACCTCCGCCTCCTGGGTTCCAGCGATTCTCCCACCTTAGCCTCCCATGTAGCTGGGACTACAGATGCGCACCACCATGCGTGGCTAATTTTTGTATTTTTTAGTACAGACAGTGTTTCACCATATTGGTCAGGCTGGTCTTGAACTCCTGACCTCGTGATCCACCCACCTTGGCCTCCCAAAGTGTTGGGATTACAGGCATGAACCACTGTGCCTGGCAAGGTTTCAGTTTTTGATAAAGAGGAAATGCCTCTAGGAGAAGCCAAATCTCAGAATAAATTAAACAGAAATGTATTTCTGACAGTTCTGGAGGCTGGGAAGTCCAAGATCATGGTGCAAGTAGATTAAGTGTAATGAGGGCCCATTTCGTGGTCTATAGATGGTGTCTTTTGCTGTGACCTTACATGGCAGAAGAAGGGAGGGATCGCTTTGGAGTCCTTTTTTCTAAGGACCTAATTTTGTTTGTGAGGGTTCTGCACTCATGATCTAATAACTTCCCAAAGGCCCCACTTCCTAATGTCATCAACCTGAGGGTTGGGATCTAAATATATGAGTTTATGGGTGCACAAACATTCAGGCTTATCTCATAAAAACCTCCCACACTCATTACCTGTGATTCTTCTCTTTCTGGCTGGCTAGAAGGAGATGGCCCCAAGGTGACTTTCACAGCCACAGGGTGAAGATGGCTGAGCTTCTGTCATCCTGGTTCCCTGAATGACTGCATGGAGGAGGGCAACCTCACTGAGTTACTGGCCCATGCAGTACTAGTACTGTTGTGTGGAGCAAGATGTAAAGTTATATGCTTGAGCTATTATGCACATTGGGTCTGGTTTTTCAGTAGATAGGGGTTAACTTAACACAGTTTGAGGATGAGGAAATGAACTGTGAAGTAAAGTGAAAACTACCAGGTCAGGCAACCCAATCTGAACTGGAATCCTAGATTCACTATTAACTAACTCTGTGTCTATGGCTAGTCTCTTAACTTCTTATAGACTAAATTTTCACATCCATAAAATGGAGAAAATAATTAATTTTTTGTCTTCTTCCAGGGTTGTCACGAGCTCCCCAAACAATAAAGCACTTTACGACATAGGAGGCATTATTATTAAGCTGTTTTCAGTCCCTGATACCTGCATGTTGTAGGACCATGGTGCATGAAGGATTTTAAGGAGGCACTTTTGAAATGTGAAAGGGACATAGACTGTACATCTGGAGCACAAAGGCAGGTTTAACCAGCTTTGTCCTGCTCGGCGCCAGTTGGAAGAGAGCATCTGGCTTTGAAGTGTCTAAAGCCAGGCGTGACGCTGGATTCTACAGCTGGTATGTGTTTCCTTAGACTTTCTGAGGGAAAGAGAAAGGAGTGAGAAGGGAATGTGGAACTAATTCCCACATTAATTGAAGACCATAAGGAGACAGCAGAATACTTGCTTCAGTCATGAGGCCCCTGGAACAGAAGAACTATGTCACATACCAAAGGACAGCATAACCCACAATAAACCCCCACCTCAAAACCCACAGACTATTACCCCATACTGTGGCATAAACTTGAGATGCATAATTGTATTAAGCCAGTGTCTTCTGTGACTTGTGCTTGACCCCTGCCTAACCTCCAGGTAAAGGAAAAGTGAGAGCCATGGCTCCATGACTAACTCCCTTCCCTCTGCCCTGTTGGATTCCCTGGCAATCTGCAGGAGTGTTCTGAGACAGAGGCTGCAGTGGTCTCTGGGCCACTCCAGAGGAATAGTGACCCTGAGTGTGGTGTCAAGGTTGGATAAGGGGGCTTAGAGCACCTCACTAAAAGCCTTCCTTCCCTGTCTGATTGCATACAGCCAGGGCAAAGCTGGTGGGGTAGGGCTAAGGACCTTTCATACCTAAAAGACCTCTGAAGTTCATCTTGGTTACAACATATTTCTTCCACTTCCTTTCCTACCCCAACTGAAAATTCCACCTTCCTGGACTCAGTCTCAGGAGCATTTATTTACATTTTATTTTAAGATAATTGTAGCTTGACATGTAATGGTGAGAGATACAACAGAGAGACCCTGTGTACTCTTTGCCCCATTTTCTCCAATGGTAACAACATGTATAACTATAGTACAATATCACACACAGGAAATTGACATTGATATAATCTCTTGACTGCATTGAGATTTCACCAGTTTTATGTACATTCATGTGTGTGTGTGTGTGTGTACGTGTGTGTGTACTTAGTTCTAGGAAATTTTATCAAAAGTGTAGACTTGTATGTCACCACTACTGTTAAGGCACAGAACAGTTTCATCACAAACATCCCTCCTGCTATTCCTTTGCAGTCACTGCCACGGCCTCCTTTCCTTCTCTCTCTACTCACCCCCAATCCCCACAGTCAGGTGTATTGAAAACCAGATTCATCTTAAAATACCTGAAATTAAATTAGTTGGTGAGGTTCTTTCTCCTACAGAACTATAAAGCTCAGCTATGAAGAACCAGAAGCAAACATTGAAAGCATGTTCCGAAGGTGGCTCAAAGGCCTTGGTCTCTAACCTCCTGTCTGTGATTTACTGTCTATTTCTTATTGGAAATGTTTCCTAACCTATTTGAGCCTCTGTTTTTTCATATCAAAAATAAGGATGTTAAATCCAATGACCTGTGATGTTTCATGAGATAATACCTGAAATGGCACTGTATATTCTAGATAACCAAACAGTGGATGCATTGTCACATATATTATTCATTTAATTCCTACTTCAATGTGGGATTGATATTGTTGACCTGTTTTGTCATAGAGAAACTGAGGTTCAGAGATGCCTCAATGTGCTCTTGATCAGGAACTTGGATGCCAGAAAATCTAATTTCAAAACCAAGTCTAATGAAGCTTAAAGTCTGTTCTCCTCTGCCCTTTTTATAAACACATGACTAATATTAATGAAAAGAGAAGAAAAAGTTAATTAGGACAAGTGTGTGCACGTTGACATGTACACATAGATACATAGGCACCAATCCATATCCAAAATGCCATTTCTGTACCGAGTTCTTTCCTCCTATAGAGCCTGCAAATTAATCTCCCAACCATCACTTTTAAAAACTGCCTACCGTTGTTCTAAATGTAGGTTTTATTATTGTTCAGGTATGGTAAGGCCAACAGATTAGAGGATGACTGCCATTTAAAAGACAGTTTGCTACTTACAGTTCCCAAGAGGACCAGGCACACTGTACCATGCCACAGGGTCACAGGGAGAAGCACCAGGGTCGGTCATTAGGCAGAGTGAAGGGACAATGTGGCAAGAGCCTTTATTGTGGTTTCTGTGGGAAAGGCAAGGCAAGCAAGCTTAGGATTGGTTAGTTTGAATAATTTCAGCAGGCTCTGGAGCATCGGAGTTGTCTGTAGTTGTCTGGTACCTGGCCCTGTGGTGATTAGAGCAGAGGAATAGTGACCCAGAGTGTGGAGGAGAGAGGGCCCTGGATAGGTTGGTTTGCATATGAAAGATGTACGTACAGATGAGTCATTTCTAGTAATTTGGGAGAAGCTGTCCCTTGCAGGTCAGCAAGTTCCCAAGATGTGAAAGCATCAAAAACACAGAAAATAAAAAGACATGATTAATATGACTCTCACATTAGAGTTTTCCCACTTAGGAGGTAGAGTTGCGTTCCAATACGTTCAGGTTTCCAATACATTCAACTGACCAACGAATGTTTGGTCAGTTAACCAAAAAACTGGAAGGAGCAGTTTGAGTAGCATCAAAGGCTTAAGCAACCTGTGCAAAATTTGGAAAGGCCAATCCAAGGTTTGATGAGCAGACTGGGACATAAAATTTATTGTCAAGAATTGTTAAGAAGAGACTACACTCAGAACCATTGCAGAGAAGGTGAAATCCATCTCAATTCTTCCTTTTCTGTGCCCATTATTCACTTCTCCATTCCTTCTCCTCAAGGGCCTTGCCCCTCTTTTTCTATCTTCCTCCTGCTCACACTCAGTTGCCCCAATTCCCTGCAGCAGTGCTGACTGCTCTGCCTTCAATCTCTCCAAGTGCCCTAGGCTCGATAATTACCTCCCCTCCCCAGTTCTTGTCACCTAGTCAGGTTCCCACTGTCTCAGTACGGAACATGTTTTCTTTTCTTTTTTTCGTAATACCAAATATTTTATCTTTAATGGAATAATCCTGCAAAATAAGTCTTCTATAAATGTATACAAATAGAGGAATTTTTACTTTTATTTTAAGTTCAGGGGTACAAGTGCAGGTTTGTTACACAGGTAAACTTGTGTCATGGGGCTTGGTGTACAGATTATTTCATCACCCAGGTACCATTAGTTATTTTTCCTGATCCTCTCCCTCCTCCCACCCTCCATCCTCTGAAAGACCCTAGTGTGTGTTGTTCCCCTTTGTGCATCCATGTGCAGAACAGGTTTTCTTAAATATTTTGAGAAGTTAGAATGCCAAGAAATGTGTGTGTGTATGTATGTATGTGTGTACTTGTGCTAGAATATCCAAGGAAGTTGTCTTTTTTAAAGCAAATTCTGTAGCCAGACCATGCAACAACATATTTGGAAAATCAACATGGAGTAAATTAATCAAGTATCATTGCAATGAGAAATTTGTGTAGTGTCTATTTTGAGTCACTAATATATTTATCAGTGCTTGGAAATGTCAGACCAAAAAGAGACTTTGATCCTTTGAGACGTCTTAGATTATTACGTCACCTAATAGTTATTAGTGGTTTTGATGAAGCCATGGTGCTATTAGGCAAAGGCTCCAAACAAGCTATACATAGTAGACAATTATCTCTATATATGGATCTAAATATCTGGTATGAAGAGTAATACTCTAGACTTGTTGGTTTCTTTTTCTCTTTGATTTCATGAAAGATATGGCATTATTGAGAAATAGAAGAATTTTCACTTATTTTTTTATTTTTGAAACAGGGTTTTGCTTTGTCACCCAGGCTGGAGTGCAGTGGCGTGATGGAGCTCAGTGCAGCCTTCAATCCCTGGGCTCAAGGAATCCTCTCACCTCAGCCTCCCAAATAGCTAGGACTACAGGTACACACTACCACACCTAGCTAACTTTAAACTTTTTTTGTAGATATGGGGCCTTGCTCTGTTGCCCAGGCTGGTCTTGAACTTGCTGCCTCAAAGGATTCCCCTGCATTGGACTCCCAAAGTGCTGGGAATACAGGCATGAGCCACCATGCCCAGCCTACCTCATTTGTTGATAGCACTGATTCCTAGCAGGGTTATTTTCATTCCTGGCTTAAAAAAAATAACTTACCCTATTTGCACACTGGAGTGGAAGTAATGCATTCAGTAATTTCAGAACCTGAGTGTTGGCTGACATCAAGCAACTGAGATACACTGCAGCTGCTGTTGGAGAAGGAGGCTGGAGGCTGACTCATGTTATGTTGGCTGGCAGGAGTTTGAGACCAGCCTGGGTGGCATAGCGATATCTCTGTCCTGTCTCTAGAAAACTAAAAACATTTTAAAAAATACTGGCTGGATTTTCTAGCCTGCCAGACTAATCTTCTTGAAAGATTTAGACATAAATAATTTATTTTAGCCTTTGTCATTATTACTGTTATGATTGTAAAATAATGAATCTTTTAAGTATTTTTTGAATGCTCAAGGTATATCTCTGAAAGAGTACCAACCAAATGCTGATATTAGGGATTAAATCCAGTTTTGAGAGAGACAGCAATTCATTCAAACTTGTTGCATGCAGGATCCTATGTCAAAGTGTATATGAGAGGGCACTCCGCTGGGTGGCGGCTGCTGTGGTTTGAATCATATGCCTTAGTATTGGTATTTGACAATAAGAGTTGTCAAACTGAATTTCTAGTTGGATGTATAGCCAAGAAAAGAAGAAGTTCTGAGGGAGCGGGGAACTTTGAGGGGTGGAGTGGTCCCTCCATGTACCCCTATATTACAGATTGCAGGTTCATACTGAGGATTTTACCTTGAGCTTCTGGGCTCCACAGAACACTTGTGTGTTTCCATAAGGGCCTAGAAGAATTGTCTTCTATTCCCATGGACACAATGCCAGAATGTGATTCCCTGGTTTTATTTTAAGCTCTTTCTTCCACCCAGAAACACAACCCACCACCCCTGAGAAAAGATGGGAAATAAGTGGATTAAACCAAACATTCAGAAGCTGCTCAATACATTTCCTTGTGCGCTAAAGAGGAGGTACAGTGCTGGGGTCGAGAAAGCAGGGAAGGAGTCAGGGCATGGGCACCCAAACCACTTATTGGCCATGTGTTCTGAGACAGGCTTCCTTCCTGGGCCCTGTCTAAAAACAATGGGCATAATGACAACACCTACCTTATATGGTTATTGAGAAGAAGAGGAGTTAACGTATGTAAAGGGCACGAACAGGTGTTCGACTTATATATGGTAAGTGGTCAGTAAGTGTAGTTTTTCTCTAAAAGACAGTTCTCCAGGCAGAGCAAGTGAGGAGGCCTTTTTTCCGCCCCTCAGCCATTCAGAACTGGAAAGCAGTTGTATTTGCCCATGCATGGAGATACTTCAGCTTTCCCAGAACTGAGCCCATTTGCTAACACTACCTTTTCCCTGAGCTTCCCCTTGAGTACCCCTCTCTCCATCTAGCTGTGAAGCTCTGAAATGAACTAGATCCCCAAATGGCTGGTGGAAGCTGTTGGAATAGAGGTGTTAGAGGAGAAGGCAGAGAAATGTGACAGGAATCCAGCAGGATGTAGGAGTAGCCTGAATATGCAAGGGAAAACCTTGAGGTCTTGGCCAGTTTACTGTTTCTAGGGCTAAATGTACCACATCAAAGAAGGGAAAGGGAAGTTGTTCACCCAAGATCTTCAGTTTTCTTCCCCATGGCCTCATTATAGTGCCTTGTTTCTCTCTTGGGACTTCTGTTTTCTCTGCCTTGTATTATCATTGAGTTCTTAATGTTAACATTTTTGCTACAATTGCAGTCTTAATGGAGAATATGTTAAAGAACATGTAGAGATACTAAGATCAGACAAATTTCTCCAATTTCCTTGTGCTTAAAAAAATGTGTTAAGTATTTACTATCTCTTCTTTCTATTGCCTTCGAAAGAGAAAGACACATTTGTTGGCCAAGGCATTGATGTGCTTCCAGGGGTAGTGGGGTGAGAAGTCTAGTGGAAGGAGGTAGTTTTGGTGGGTGAAGGAGGTGGAGTGAGAGAGAGGAAAGGTGAGGTAAGAAAGAGAACTTGCAAAAGTTGAAGCTTTTACAAAGCAGGGAGGAGATGAACTTGTATCAGCTGTGATGATGTGGCTTTGGGCGAGATGCGGAAAGAGACGAGAAAAGAACTTCAAAGGAAGGTATTGTTATGCATTGGGTAGTGCGGGTCTCTCTTCACTTTGTCCTCCCTTTTAAAATGAAAAGGTCTTCATTAAAGATGCTCATTGCTCTTCAAGTCTTTGGAGTTGGGTTTGTGTTGTTTTGGAAATCTCGCCATGCTAAGTCGGGTAAGAAGAACTCACTTTATTTTGGAGAAGTTATAGGTCCCACTCAAGAAGCAAAACAAGGAAAGTTGAAGCTAAAAGGTGCCCCAAAATGTCAAGGATTGAGTGTGGCCACTTTACCCCCAGGTCTCAGCAGGTCTGAATAAGCCATAGTTCTATCCAACAAATATTCACTGATGCCCTTGGAAGAGAGGTAACAGACAAGTATATTAAGGCTTAGACAAGGAAACTGGCAATTCTCACACAATGAGCACCAGACTGTGGGAGCCCAAAAGAGAGACATCATTTGCAGACTTGAGAAGGGGCCCAAACTACGTTCTGAAAAGTGAATAAGATGTAGGAAGATAAAGAAAGAAACGGATGGGATGGGTGAATGCACTGAGCTGGGGAGAGGGAAGTTTTTCTCAGGCCAGCTGCATCTTCTCTACTGGGCCTGGGGAGAAAGGTGTGCTGTGGGAGAGAGACTCCCTGGACCAAGGCCAGGCAAAACCATGGACTGGACTTGTCTTGTTCTCATGATGTGAACTAGATGCTGATGCTGTAGTGAAATTCTTGCACAATGATGTTCACAGACACATTTCCCTGGACATCTGTGTCTCCATGGAGGCTAGGCTGATGGTCCTGAAGAGGAAACTCTGATTCCAGCACTGGTGGACTGTAAGGCTGAGTGAACAGCCCTCATTCAGCTTATGTGGGACTCCAAACCTCCATGAGGAACCTAATTCACTGGGAGTAGCGACGATACCCATAGAGAAAGGTGGTGGGAGTTACTGATTGGATGACATTTGGGACTTGGGCCTCAGAACAGGGGGACATTTTTCCATTTGCTCTGGGTCTTTTTCCAACTTAAAGTCAGCCAGATATGCCACCTCTTCTATTTGGCCCACACTTAACGACTTAGTTCTGACTGCTGCCTGCCTGTCCACACATCCTATGCCCAGGTTAGACCCATGCTTCTTAACTATCCTGGAGTCTGGACTACCAAAGAGAGAAGTAGCCCATCTACTTCCCCTGGTCTTCCCTTTGTCATCTCTGTCTGCCCCCCAGCAACCCCAGGAAAATTGGGAATCTGCTTCCTAGGCTGATCTAGCATCAAACAGACATAGGAATTTTATGCCCCACCCCAAACTCCCGAATTAACAAACTAATTTTTTTGTTTATTGCATTGTTTCTTATGCATCCGCCTCCCTCATCCACATGTACATGACCATGGAGACTTCATTTACTCAAGAAATAAATGACAGGAAACAAAGTAACATAGTGTGTTTTTAGCAGGAACAAAAGCCTCAATGTGAAGGCCTCAGAGTTGAATTTCTGGCTCTTACTAGTTGGTGGGAAGATTCTGTGGGGTATAGTGTCAGGAATTTTCCATTCCTAAAATCAAACCTGATAATTTGAACACCAGAAGAAAGTCTAGCATATAGTGAATGGTTGTGCTTTGAAATTCAGCAGAGAAATGGAATGGATATTTTGAGGGATTATAATGAGGAGAGAAGTGATTTATTTATTTTTTTAAAAAAAGATGGACTAAACTAGAGCACTCATATATACCAGTGAGAATGACCCCATAGTGAGTAATAAGTAATGATGCCAAAGAGGGGACAATTGCAGGGACAAAAGCCGGGATTAGCAAGAGGCACACACTGTCCTGAAAAAGTCCAGGAGCTGGCCTTTGATAGGAGGAGGATCAATTCTTTCACTGTGTCAGGAAGGAAGAAAGAATTAGGGTGGATGTTCTCGTGGCTTGGGAGATTCGATAGTGGGAAGACACAGGTGCTTCTGTCTCATTGATTCTAGTCTCTTGATGGCTTTTGGGTGACATCAAGTTCTGCTGAGTGTGGTGTTGGTGATGGGAGTATGCATTGGAGATTTGATGACAGAAGATGTAAAAGAACTCCAGGAAATGTACAGTGGAAGTTACTAGGGAGTTGAGTGCTTATCGGGATTTTTATCATTACATTGAGGTTACCTGACATAATAATATGAGTGGGGTTTAAAACTAGAAATTCGGCCGGGCATGGTGGCTCATGCCTGTAATCTTAGCACTTTGGGGGGCTGAGGAGGGTGGATTGCCTAAGTTCAGGAGTTCGAGACTACCCTGGGCAACATGGTGACACCCAGTCTCTACTAAAATACAAAAAATTAGCCGGGCATGGTGGTGAGCAACTGTAGTCCCTGTTATGCAGGAGGCTGAGGCATGAGAATTACTTGAATCCAGGAGGTGAAGATTGCAGTGAGCCAAGATTGTGCCACTGCACCCCAGCCTGGGCAACCCAAAAAAAAAGAAGAAGAAACGTTCAGCTGTTGGGGAGAAGGTTCAGGGTTCAGAGTGTGTGGACATTTTGATTTGACAAGGGTTGGGGTTTTTCTAGGTGTGTGTAAAAAAGGGAGGGGGTGAATTTGTTAAAGATGTTTTCAATGGACTGACTGTCATTTTGGGTCAGGGACTTTAGGCTGGGTAAAGTGGAAAGAGAAATAATGAGGGGGTAATAGAGAGTGAAATAGTGGTGGGTTTCATGCATAGAGGTTTCACTGAAGTTGAAGAATTGTTAGTGACTAGGAGTTTAATGGTAGGCTGAAGAATGACCTCCAAATAGATCCTGCTTTTGCATCTGGAATCTGTGAATGTTACCTTATATGGCAAAAGTGACTTTGCAATGTGAGGATGCTCAGAATCTTGAGATGGGGAGATTGTCCTGGATTATCTGGGTGGACCCTAAATGTAATCACAAGTACCCAGCTGTACAATGATGATGGTGAGTGTGTGTGTATGTGTGAATGTGCTGTACAAGGTGGATGGCCAAGGGGGTGGGTTACTCTGAAGTGGACCTGAGTCAGTATCTAGACTCCAACAATTACTAGTAGTATAAATTTGTACAAATTACTAACCTCAGCAAGCTTTGATTTTTCATCTATAAAATAATGTTGATAATCCTGTTCACTTTATAAGGTATTATGAAGATTAGGTAAATTAATCTTTATAAAGCACACAATATAATCTCCAGCACAGAGTAAACATATTGTTATTGTTATTTTGTTATTATTTTGGAAGGAATTCTGCATTGCAAACACTGAGATGTAGCTTTTAAGTTAGCAAGTGCCTGTTTGTATTTAAGAAAAGCAGCTCTGCAGTATCTTCATAGTCAAAAAGAAATGCTGCACCTAATCAGGGAGTATTGATTAGAGGGTGTGCCCCAACCTCTGAGATGTCTCTGCAATCTGTTCATAAAATGGACAGTGAAGCATGAAGTCATAAAATGTTTTATGGAATAACCCATGAAAACTTCAACACTTCTGTAATACTTATAAAGAATAATTTAAACCATTCATATTTTATTAGAAAATGCCAGTGCTTATGAGTTAATCAATTTCAAATTGATTTTATTTGTGTAAAATTGGCATTTTAGAAAGTGAATTTATTGCTCACAGTTACGTCTTCCGATGTGAAATTATTGCAATACTGGTAATAAATGCACTCTGATTGAATCTATGTCATTAATCAAATATTCCCAAATTGAACTCCTAATAGTGTCTCATAAGATTAAAAAGACACAGAGGATGTTGGCTGCGTTTCAAGGTCTCAACTAAGGAGGAAGAAGAAATGGTGACTCTAAAGGACATTTACTATTTTTTTTTTTCTTTCTGGTCTTTCTTAACTGCTTCAAGCCTGTAACCCCCTCCTGTGTTTGAGAAATCTACCACCTTATGAGTCTTGGTAGGAAGCAGGGTTCACCTCCTGCTAAAGAAGGTGGCAAGGTAGCAGTCCAAAAATGACAGATTCTTTCCTGGTTTCCCTTGCAGCTAGAGTGTGCATGTGAGCAAGGCTCAATCCCTCAGATAACCTCCACCCTCTGAATCATTGCTAAATGAGGCAAACAGGTAGGCTCAGTGGAGAATTCATTCTGGCAGCAGACGCAATGGCAGAGGCAACTCTAAGTCTGGTGGCACGGGCTGTGCAAGGTGGCATCTAGCATTCTTCAGCTGCAGCAGGGGTGTTGCTTAATTTGCTTAAAATCAGTCATAAGTAGGATGATGAAACATCCTAGTTTGCCAGAGACAGTTCCAGTTTATACCTGTCATCTAGTGTAAGTTTTGATAGCATTCTCCTTTGCTTTCAAAATTTTCCAATTTGGAAAGTAAATGAGATGGTGTGTTTACTTTCACCACGGTCAGGATTCTCCAGAGAAATAGAACAAACACAAGATAGATAGATGATAGGTAGATAGATACATACATACACATACATAGACATATACATAGATAGATATTTATTATGATGATTAGCTCATGCAATTACAAAGGCTGAGAAGTCCAGCTGTCTCCTGTCTATAAGCTGGAGATCCTGGAAAACAGCTGGTAGAGTTTCAGTTCAAGCCTGAAGGCCTGAGAACAGGAGAATGGATGCCATATATACCATTCATCCAACACTCCCTACTCCCTTTACTTGATTTATTTTTTCTTCATAGCACCTATTACCACATGATCTGTTTAGAATATGTAGTTAATTCTCATTATTCTTGTATCCCATATTTGTGAGTTTGCCTGCTTGCTAAAATTTATTTGTAACTTCAACATCAATACTGGAGTTACGTTTTTTTTTTTTTTTTCTTTTTTGAGACGGAGTCTCGCTCTGTCTCCCAGGCTAGAGTGCAGTGGTGCGATCTCGGCTCACTGCAAGCTCCACCTCCCGGGTTCACGCCATTCTCCTGCCTCAGCCTCCCGAGTAGCTGGGACTACAGGTGCCCGCCACCACGACCGGCTAATATTTTGTATTTTTAGTAGAGACGGGATTTCACCGTGTTAGCCAGGATGGTCTCGATCTCCTGACCTCATGATCCACCCGCCTCGGCCTCCCCAAGTGCTGGGATTACAGGCGCGAGTACTGGAGTTACTTTTGTGGTCATTTGCAGGCATGCACAGAGCAGCAAAATACGTGAGTCACCTGATGCACAGGTTCCCAGCTAGGGTTGAACAAGGTAATCATCTATTTTCTTGTAAACAGGTGTCCTTTTTGTGATATATTTAGTGCCATGTTTTTTTCCCCACATTTTTGTTGGTGATTTCTCTGTTTAAAATGGCCCCCAAGTGTAGTTCTGAAGTGCTGTCTGGAGTTTCTATGTGCAGGAAGGCTGTATATGCCTTACATACAAAACATGGTGTTAAATATGCTGTAGTCAGACATAAGTTATATTGCTGTTGGACATGAGCTCAATGTTAATGAATCAATGGTGTATATATACATATTAGATAAGGTACCTTTAAACAAAAACACACATAAAACAAGCTTGGGTATTAATCAGTTGATGAAGATGTAATCAAGGGCTCACAGCAATCTAACTCCGTACTTTTCTTAAGAGCAATGGTTTAGTCTTCACTAATTCGATGTTTGTGGCAACTTTATAGAACATACTTATTGTGAATAAAGAGAGTTGACTGTATTTATTTATTTCTTTACAATTAGTCCTTTCTTAGCCAAACTCCAAGAGAATATATATATTGTTATCTTGTTTTCTGCTGTCTCCTTGGCATTTAGAACAATGTCTGGGACACAGCATTTAATAAATTTTTTTTACCTGGATAAATAAATGCACTTCAATGGTCTCAAAAATGAGCATATACTTATGTTTATGCATATTTATTTATAGAGTAAATAAAGACACTGTCAGTCTGTATATACAATATTAGAAAAGCTTAATTTTCATACTTTAGATAAAAATTAAATAAAAATATAATATCTATTTTTTTCTGTATCCCAGTATCTTATTTTTGTGTAACTGTGAAGAATATGTTCCTCATTTTTGAAGATCATTACACTTGACAGCTTCTAGACAATGCTGAAGGTTTTACATGAGATGGTTTTGGTTATATTGCATGGTATGACACTGGGAAGCTTTTACGTTAAGTTCTGCCCAGAATACTACATTTGGAAGGTGTCTTCATTCCTTTGTGTTACTATAAAGAAGTACCTGAGACTGAGTAATTTATTTTAAAAAACAGATTTATTTGGCTCACAGTTCTGCAGGATGTATAAGAAGCATGTGCCAGTATCTGCTTCTAGTGAGGGCTTCAGACTGCTTCCACTCATGGTGGAAGGTGAAAGGGAGACAGAGTGTGTGGAGATCATATAGCAAAAAAAGAGGCAAGAGTAGGGGGAGCTGCCAGGCTCTTTTGAACAACCAGCTCTTGTGGGAACTAAGAGAATAAGAATTCACTCATTACCACAAGGATGCCATCAAGCCAGTCATAAGGGCTCTACCCGCATGATCCAAATGCCTCCCATTAGACCCCATCTTCAACACTGGGGATCAGATTGCAACATGAGATTTAGAGGGTCAAATATCCCAATTACAGCAGAAGGAACTGTAGATTCTTGGTGGTCCACTCTCACAGACAAAGCATTACCTCTTCTATAACATCTGTCTCCTGCTTTCATCAATTTTTACTTCATAGCCACTTCCTTAATGTTTGGGCAATTTTACCACTTAGAAATATTTTTCTTTTAATGAGTTGAAATCTGTCAACCTATATCTTCCAATGATAAGACCTAAATTTGTCCCCTTGAATGCACAAATCAGTTTCCTTCCTCTGGCCTATGATGACTCCATATACATGTGTGGAGAGCTATATAGTTGCTTCCACGTCCTTGACTTTAAATTTTTCCAGTTATTTCAAGCACTATTTTCAAAGGCTTCCTTTTTTGAGGATTGTGTCTTGGCAGCTCAAAAGAGAGAAAGTCTTTGAACAAATTTTGTGGGAGCAAAATGACAATCTACAACAAATTGGCCAGTGAATACAGCTGAAAAACTTTTAAAGAACAGATGTGTTCATTATGTACAATATTAATTTAAAAAATTTTAAAAATCTTCAAAAACAGCAACAACAATAACGGAATAGTTGGGTCTAATGTTCAGTTTTAGGTTGTTTTCTGTTCTATACTGGTAGTAATGACTTCTTCCACCCCATTATCTCCAAACACTCCACAGTTTCACAGTTTATTGTACAGTAGTCTTGCATTAAAGGTGCCTTTGGTAACACAGGAGAAGAGATTGGACTACAGAGAGATAGCAGCAGATGCAGAGACAAAATAATTAGTATAGTGATAGAGAATTCAACAGGAAAAAAATTTACAGAGTATTAACAAGGGGATCACGAGCATACAGAAAATCCAGAGAAATTTTAGGAAAGTCGCGTGGAAATTTGAACTACATCATTTGGATCCTAAAAGACAGGATATAGTAGATTGATTGCAAAAGTGGCCATAATGCTTTCCTTCCCTGTATGCACACCCTTTCAATGTGACATTGTAACTACTTCCATTGAGAAGCAATGTCTATTTCCCACCTCTTGGATCTGGGCAAATCTGGTGACTTGCTATCGCCAATAGAGTGCTTCCACAGCAATGTATACCATTTGCACTGCTTCCATTATTCCTTGTCTTACTTTCCTTTTACCTCAGTTTACCTGTCCTGTGTTTACATCTACCAAATATAGCATCAACACTTAATTTCTTATCTGTTTTGCTTCCCAGAGGATCTAGATTAAGGTGTAACAAAAAATTAAAAGGAGATAGTTCAAAATTCTACCAGTAATGTAAAAAACCCCAACAGGAATATCCAGTTATCCTCTAAAATCCCTAAATTATAAAAGGCAAGCCAAACCATCATTAATGATGTTTAATTGATGTTTAGTATAGTTTGAATTAAATTTAGGTCAGATGTCTCATAAAATAGAAATCTTTTTATTATGGGCTCCTTGTTTATTTGACAAAACTCAAGAAACCTTCTTTTATCCATTTGGTCATTACCTTATGTCTATTTTGTGAATCTTGGAATATAATTTTACTATTTTAATGATTATGATTATGAGAATGCATAGATGTTAGAACTTTCACTTCTGTGGCGTATATTGTTCTCCAATATTTATGTTAAATGAAACTATCCACCTTCGCCCATTAAAATATAATTCCATGGGACAACAGTATCCATTAAGATATAATATATTTTATCATGTCTTTAAGATATGTGTAGAGTAAGAATAGATTTTACCTATAGTGGTAGAAAAATGAAGAATGCAACTGCTATTATAAAAGTATTGTCTTCTTTTTGTATATAATTTTTTCTTTTAGTTCTTGGTATCATAATTTTTTAATGGTTAGAGAAAAAAATCCATCAACTGTTTACCCCTACCGATTCTTATTCTATCAATAAAATAGCAAACATACCTTCTTTTTCCAAAGAATTCTGTATTTCCCATGTGGTGTTGCAGAGGGAATGCAGCCCTTCTCTGGTAGTGAATGTTTAGGAAGGGCTGGAGAAATCCTCTGAGACAGTGGGGACCCCAGGGGCCTTGAGGAGGGGTTGAGCAATAGGTCTGTGCTAGGGAAGGAAGGGGAACAGTGGACACATGCTTGTGCAAGGTGAAGGACAAGAGAGAAAGGAGGGAGAATTGAAGAAGAGGGAAAAACAATAAACAGCAAAAACAGAGAAAGAGAGAGACAACTATGGAGGAAAGAATCCCAGTCTTAGCTCTCTCATGAGCTGTAAGCAGCCTTAAAACATCACTGGTCATGTTTCCATACTGAGGAAAGTAAAATCATTTTATCCTCATTTTATTGGTGGTAAAACAAATGCCTTTTTGATAAAGTGACACATGACTTCTCCTGCCCCCTAATTTTTTTTTTGCTATGCTTTCTTCTTTAACATAGAAAGGAAGAAATGATACCTATATCTCTACTTATCTATATCTATATCTATATCTATATCTATATCTATATCTATATCTATAGAGAGAGTGTCTGTGAGGGCACATTCAAGGGATAGCTATCTAGGAATCTTAGTATTTATTCTCTGAGGCTTTAACTGTAAAATCAATTCAAATCAACAGATATTTATTTAGAATCTATAAAATACAAATTTATTTAGTAAGGAGTTAGGAGGTTATAAAGTAATGAAAGTACATATCTCAAGCCCTAGATTATCCGGAGAAGTCCTGATATAAAACATTTTACTCACTATCTCCATAACTGCATCTGTCCCTGTCAGCCTAAGTAATCAGTTTTGGTTTAAAAAATAGTTAAAATCACATAAGACACCACCTCTGTCTTTGAATTCATCTGGGGAACATCATACATGAAGTGCTAAAGGACAGAAGAAGTAATCTGAGGTGGCAGCCCCACGTGGATGGGTGGGATTGGAGAGTGGAACAGGCTGGTTCTCCTGGAGTGGCAGAGTCTCTCCTTTCCAGCCCTGAGTGTGGCCAGTGCTGAGCAGTGGGTGGTTTTGGTTGCAGCCCTGTGGTTTAGCTAAAACAATTCTGTAGTGTAGGTAGGCATTCACCATTGTTAGAAGCTACTGCTTGTCTTCCAAGATGGTTCCAACATTTTACACTCCCACCGGCAATGTTAGAGAACTCCACTTACCCTACATACTCACTAACTCTCATACTGCCATTTTAAAAACATTTTTAGCCATTCTGGTGGGTTTGTAGTAGTATCTTACTGTGGTTTTAATTTTCATTTCTCAGATGAGCAATTACCTTGAAAAATTTTCTGTGGCCTTATTGGCAATTTGCATATCTTCTTTTATAAAGTGCCTGTTTAAATCTATCATCTACTTTTATTTAGTTACTTGTCTCATTATTATTGATTTGTAAAAATTCTCTGTATATTATGAATACAAATCTTTTGTCACATATACGCCAGCCGTACTTTTGGATGCAAAAAACAGAACTTGACTAGTGGTGACTTCAACGACAATATGAATTCTTTGTTATAACAAAAACTCTAGAGCCATGCAGCCCCTGGCTAACTAAGCAGATCTGCCATCCTTAGCAGTTTGGCTTTTCATGCTTAGCTTGTGACCTCATGTTGCAAGATGGCTGTGATTGCTTCAAGCATTATGGCTGTGATTGCTTCAAGCACTATGCCTGAATTCAAAGGCAGGAAGAGTGAGGGCAACAAGCAGGCAATATGAAGAGGTCCTTGAGTGATCACTCCTTCTTTCAGTGGAGATAAAAATTATTTCTCGGAAGCACTCTCAAACTTCCTCTTAATTCTTATTGGCCAGAATTAGGTATCCTGCACACACACATACCAGCAATAGGGAGCCTGGGAAATAAGCACTGGCAATGGTTTTCTGTACTGTAGCCATGATTAGATTAGACAATTATAATTCATGCCCCGGAGCTGGGATACTGCAGGAACCCAGGTGCTATTAGCTAGAAGAGAGGAATGCTTGTTGGGTAGGTACAACCTAACATGTAAATATTAAATGCCAAAAGCTATGTGTTACTCTCCAATGCAGTGAGAGATCCTTTAAAAAATCTGTAAGCCCCTGGTAGGCTTATGGACAACTTAAAAGTTAGGAAACCAAGTTCTTCACTTAAATCCATAAAACAATGCCACCATCCCAAACTCCCATTAAATAGCTGATTGTAGAGAAGCCCTGCTGGCTTGAACATCTACATCAAGTTGTTAGTTCTGATTACATGTTATTGCTGCAATAGGAAGGCAGAATTAATAACTACATTGTCTAAGGGACAAGGCCAAGTGACTCCAGTAGAAGAGTTGAAGGCAAATGGAGGTTAAGAGCCATTTGCTGGGTTTCCCTGAAAGTAGAGCTTGAGCCAGGGGCATTTTAGGTAGTTTATTTGGGAAGTGATCCCAGGAAACAGTAGTAAAGGGCTGGGGAGAGTGAAACAGAGGCAAGGAAGGCATTGCAAAAACACACTAAGAGTCGGCCATCTTTGTGGGTGACTATAGCTTAATTGTGCTGGGAGCCTCAGGACCGGCACAGAATACATGGCAAAATTTCATGCCCCAAAGTTCTACAAGTGTAGATCAGCTTTGTTGGCATCACCTTGACTGTGATATACCTGCAAATTCATGGGCATCATCCTGACATCCTGAATCCAAAATGTGGTGGAAGTGGAGAGGGGGTGGGTCAGTATATTGTATTTCAACAAGCTCATCAGGTGAGTCTTGTGCATGTTCACATTTGAGAATCACCAGTCTACTCCCCAGAGAGAGTGTTGATTAATTAGCTCATGTGCCCACTGGTCATACCGTGGGGGGTTAAGTCCCTTCTACTCTCAGGTTGCTCATGCATTACTGTATCCCTTACCTCTCATCAGAGAAGCCCCCAGAAGAAAATAAGAGATCTCAGTGCAGCTTAGGCATGGCCCCTCAAGGTACACCCACAGGGTGCCGGTTTCTACAGTGGCGGCTGGAGTAAAAGGTGGGTCAGAAGAGTGTTGCATGAGAGATATCTGACTCAGGAGAGGAGAACCAGATTTGGCCAGCTTAGATCATGACAGCTCCTTCAATTATCTGAACTTCATGGAAGGAGTCAGGAAATCACTTTTTAATGCATTAAGCTCTTTATAAAAGGCCCTAAGCTCCTAGGAGAAAACACACTATGTAATTGCACAGGACTTCAGTGTACAGAAAACATTAACAAGATACATGAGAAACAGTACTTGTTTATGCTGTGGTATATCCTTGAGGCAGGTGGAGTGTTTCCATCTGTTGAAGTAGCCTCTGCGATATTTCCCTGTTGGGATCAGGTTAAAGAGAACAGATTTCTCACTTTATTGGGAAAAAAGCTTCTCAACAGCAGATATTTATTTGCCCTCCCTCAATTTCTTTGGGAATTTAAAGCTGTGCAGTTTACCTTCTCTATTTCTTTCATATTACCCCAAGAACACTTGATTCTCTGCCAGCCATTTGCTTTTGTTCCAGTTTTTTCCTTTCTGCTTTGACCTTAAAAAAGTCACTATGGTCATAATTTTATTTGAATCATTTGAAGAAAGGAAGAAAATTTTACCATAAGACTAGAGTTAATATGGGCTGGTGGGGCAGGGATGATGAACTCAGGTGTCAGGTGGAGAGACTCACCCTATAAGTCCTCTGTAAGTGATGTTTGATTCAACACATGGAATTTCAGATTTTTATTCAGAATTATCGTTAGGCTGAAGAGGCAATAAAATGAGTTGCAAAGATTAAGACAGTAAACATATTTGCAGGCTTTCTCTATTGTGGATAGGAGGTACATTAAAACTCAATTACAAGATTTCAGCCATTGCAATATGGATCTTAAGAGTCCATGTGAATAGAGGTTTCCCTGGGGAAAGATGGCCAATCTTTTCCTTATTTTCCCCATCTTAGTTCTTCCATTCCAGTGCACAAGTCCTAAGCACCAACTGTGTCTGGTGATGATGCTTAGTGGATACCTGTCACTGGGGCCTGAAAGTGCCCACTGTACTGGTCCCCTGGCATGGACTGACTTAGTGCCTGAGAAACCACCACCACCACACACTCTCTTAATTATAACTCAAGGAACTCCAAATTCTTAGGTTTTATTTTTAGTGTCCTTTTTAGATGTTTTGACATTGGCATTGGTGCATATTTAACCCTCATTGTAATTCTTTATTTTGGTCCAGAGTCTTGTACTGACTCTAATGATCTCCTGCTGCCTGGCTCTGGCTCTAGAAATTTTTGCTCGTCTCTGTCACCTTCAGTTTATGCTTATGGGGGAGCCAGAAATAAAATATGATTGCTTTGTCATCAAACAGATATTTATTGAGTGCTTACTATGCTCCAAGCATCATATTAGATGTTAAAATATAAAAATGGACAAAACATAGTTGCAGTTTTGATGCAGGATTTTTCTTGGCCACTTTGCCAGCCAGGGACCTCCAGCCAGAGGTGCCCCTGCCTAGGCCTCCCTAAGCCCCGGGCCTGACTCAGGAGGTGGCCTGCCCACCAGGCCCACCAGGCTGCATCTGGCTTGTGTGCCAGCTCAGCCCATGGCTGAGCTGGGAGTGACCAGCCCACCTGTGTTATAGCTTATACCTGTATTCAGTGGTTCTGGCGTTCTTGTCCCATGTCCAAGAAGAATGAGGTTATGCTGACAATTCAAAGGGTGAGAAGGGCACAGAAGAATTTTACTGAGCAATGGAACAGCTCTCAGTTGAGAGGGGATGTGGGAGTGGTACCCCACCCCTGCAGTGAGGTGGTTTATCTCTCAGTGTGGCTGGGTCCAGGGCTTTTATGGGCTCAGAGTGGGGAGTATGTGCTGATTGGTGTGTGACTGTGCAAAAAGGCTAAAGAAAAGGCATCACTCAAAGGTGGGCGTGACAGTGTAAAAAAAAATGTAGGGAAGGTTAAGTTTATGCAAAATAAGTAGAGGGTGGGGATCAATCACAGGAAATCATGCCAAAGAGGAAGGCAGGTTCTCAATCTAGTCTGTAGATTTATCCAGGTCTGGCTTCAGCTTGAAGATAGGGCTTCACCAGGGGACCTGCCCCTGTCTGCCTAGGCATTTTTCTGCCTCCTGTTGCTATCACTTTTAGAAAAATTAGAATGTAGGAAATAAAGATCTGAGCATCAGTTACCATCACAGACCATTGAAGGAAACAGCATGGTGCTTTTGGTGCACAGAAAGGTATCCATTCTTCTTGGAAGAGGAGAGAAAGGACTTGTGAAAAGTTCACAGTGAAGGTAAAAATTGAGCTGGGCTTTGAAGGATGAGTAGGAGTTTGTTGCTTGAACTACAAGGGTAATTTTTCAAGGAAGGCAGATCAAGTGCATAACATCTTTGGGTGATGCAGAAGAGTCCAGCAGTGTTGCAGTATATTGTGCTTTAGGAGGAATTGAAGGCAGGGAGACCTGCAGGGCAAGTCAGTGGACAGGGTCTGAATCTCTTCCTCCAGTAATTAAGAGGTCTGGAGTAACTTGGGGGAGTGGTTGAAAGACCTAAGTCATAGAATTTTGAGGAGTGAGAGAGGTAGAAAAAGTAGAGTAAATATAACTTACACTTTTACATATTTTGACAGAATGGAAGAAAAATGGATGGTTGTATTTAGGGAGAATATCCAAAACAGTCCCCCCACCTCTTTTTTGATGGAAGAAGAATTTAATAGAAAGGGAATATTTGAAAGGAAAGGAACTAATTCAGTGCATGAGTTCCAGAAGATGAGGAAGAAAACTGGATTGAGATTAAGGGTGAGTCTTAGAAAGGATTAGGAAATACTTCTCCATGTAGACATTGAAGAAAGGAAGAAGAAGTTTTGGATAAATGTACTTATGCTTCTGGAGGGGAGGGTGGAAGAAAATCAAGGGAGTTCATGCCTGGTTACTTCTATGTTATTTGAAAAGCAGGAATCAAAGATGTTTGGGGCGAGAATGGTGGAGGAGAGTGTTAGCATTTTAGATCTGCTGCTGTCACATAGAGGAATGAGATCTGCATAAGGGAAAGCATACATTTAAAAATTCTAGAGACTTCACATTTTAAGTGTGAGAGAGGAAATCTTCATATGAATAAGGGGGCTGGATGAAAGAGACCTGGCCGTTTTTCCTAAGTTTCAACTTCCCTGTGGGATATGTGTCCATTGATCCCTGCCTCCCATGTCTGGCTGGCCTCTAGGAAGGGGCCAGCACCACTAGAGTTGTTGTCAGATCAGGGATAAATCTTATTCTCCAAACTCCCTTGATCACAACTGAGGCAAGTCTGGGTTTTCAAAATGAATGGATCATTCATTTACAAGTGAGATCCATTTTAGAATGGATCATTCATTTACAAGTGAGACATAAACAGAGACATACAGGAAAATATTAGATACAAGAACAGGTTGCAAAATTCAGGTTTCTGAAATTACCTTTTTCTAGGTCATTCCCAGGCTCACAGGCTCTTTCACCTTCCAGAGCTTATCCTGGAAAACGAATTTGCTGTAGTCTAGCCTCCAAGACTGACTTCCTCCCTAGCTCCAGCTTGCCTCTATGGATTCATGGTTTCATAGAATGGCCCACTGTGCAGGCCCTGTTGCCTGGACTCCCCACAGTCAAGGTGGCAGAGAGACTCACTCTCTGCTTCCATCTCTTCCCATCTTCCACTGGGAAGTTTTCTCTTTAAGAAGAAGTCCCATTTCCCTGCTTGCTGGCAAACCTGTTGAGACTGAATGCAATGAATGAGATCAACATTCTGAGCCACTTTCTAGACACAGGGAATCACTTGGAACTTAGTAGAGGCCCAGTGGTATAATGCTATAATAAAAATATTACCCAAACACCAAGAGCTGCGGTGAAAAGATTTTACCTGGAAATCCAAACATTGCAATTTTTATACAATGAAATTATTCTAAAAGGCTTTATAAATAAATTCTCTACTTTAAATCATACCACTTTAATAATCCAAGATTAGTTTTTTAGTTTACGTCCCCCAAGGTTGTGACTGATCAGTCTATGCTTTCATGGTTGTTCCATCTGACAGATATGTATTGACAGGAAAATTCTCTTTTTGAATAATAACTGTAAAAATATAAACTATTTTTCTTATTCCTAAATCCTACACAGTAAGTAAACTACAGAACTGGACTGAAACTCAGCTTTGTTTGGCTTCAAGTTTGGTTTACAGTTAAGTTAAATAAGAAGTGCTTCTACCAGAGACCACGGTCCACTGCCAGCAGCAATAATTGACAAACATCCCAGCCGCTTTGGGAAGGTTTAGTGTATTGTCTCAAACATTGCTCCCAGTGCATCATTCAGACTCATCAAAACAGTGAAGTCCTTGTACTCATGGAGTTGATGTTCAAGTGATGATGACTGGGGTCCCTGGGCTTATTCAGGATTTGCAGTCAGCTTCCTGTCCCATTCATTTCCTGACCAACCACGGCCAGGACTTACTGTATCTGGGAAGTCAAGTCAGGTTCCACAGATTACAGACTGGGATGTGAGAGGAACAGGGCTAAGCCTCTTTTGGTTGAAGATTACGATAAATGCTTAAGGCCTAAGAGCAGATTGGAGGGATGGAGCTGATGATGGGATAGAAAACTGGCACTTTGCTGAGCCTGGACCAGGAAGCTCTTCTCCTGTGGTGCAGAAAGAGAAATTACTGTGGTCTCAGTTAGTAGTGGGATTTTACAATAACTTTTATGTAAGCAGAAAAATTACTTGTGTACCATTTTTATTTGATTTCTTGGAAAGCACAACATTCTAATTTTAAACATCATTTGCATCAATTTTGTGAGTCTCCATAATTTTCTGTTTACAAATGTGCAGATCCTTTTAAAAATATTCACTAACAGAAATAATCTTACCTGATTTTTTTGGTATCATGGTTTTAACTGTTTAAACAGTTCAGGCAAATTTTAAACCCTGAAAGTTTAGTTCTGAGGAAAAATTGAACACACTAGGAATCAAGAAAAAAAAAAGAAGAGGAAGAAAAAGAGGCAGCAACATGACAAATACAAGATCAGTAATATGGGTCTTGCTGCTAGGGTGTTTTTGTTTTAAGGACATGTCTCACTCTGTTGCCCAGGATGGAGTGCAGTGGCATGATCACGACTCACTGCAGCCTCGACCTCTTGGGCTCAAGCAATCCTCCTACCTCAGCCTCCCAAGCCCCTCGGACTATGGGTGTGCACCACCACACCTGGCTAATTTTTGAAAAATATTTTGTAGAGGCAGGATCTCACTCTGTTGCTCAGACTGATCTCGAACTCCGGGGCTCAAGCAATCCTCCTGCCTCAGCCTCCCAAAGTGCTGAGATCACAGATGTAAGCCACCATGCCCAGTCTATGTTTTCACTCTCTGACTCTGAGGAGACAGCGCTTATGGAGAAAAAAAAAAAAATTCTGGGCTCTAAGTCTCTGTTGGTTATACCTTTTAGCTTTCATTAACTGATTATGTAACCAATTTATCTGAGTTTCAGCTTCTTTATTTGTGAAATGATGGAGCTGAACCATATGACCACAGAACCCTTTCTCTTTTCACATACAAGAAATTTGGATAATTCCTCTTTGGGCCTGAAATAACAACATAAACTTTGAAAAGTATTTATGTTTAATTAAAAAAAAAAACTTAGTTGTGTTTAATTCCTCAATTTAACTTTGGTTGACTAAAACCTCTTAGCTTTGGATTTCCTAGGGCTCGTGAATCGTACCTGATAACAAATCTGTGTAAATGAAGGTGAAACTATGCTGTCATTAGTGGCCTAAGGCTTCCTTAAGCAAGTCAGACAGTCCAGGGAGCAAACTGCTCTATACCAGACTGGCTCTCATGTTAGGTATCACCTCCTAGAAGTCACCTCCTGTGACAGAGGGCCAGATACCTGCCACTATTTCTTAATCATTGACTTAACCTATAAAGACACTGGAATGGAACCAGAGCATTTCTTTCCAGAGGAGAAGCACTGGCTGGAAAATTAATCAGCAGATTTGCTTTGTGACATGCACCCCTCCCACAGGGGAATACAGTGCAAAATGCTCTTCCATATTACCATTCCCAATGCCAAAAGCCAGGTAGCCTTCCTTTATGAGTGTGGCCCAAGGATTACTTAGTGGAGAGAGACCTTGACAGTAAGTCCCATCAGGTTCTTGGCCTAATTGATGGATTAACTTGAAAAACTCCCTTCTCATGCTTGTTCTCCAACGTTTTTTTTTCCCACCAACTAAATGAGGAAGTTGGGCTATTTCAACATTTTCCTAAGTAGATCAACATCTTCCAAAGAGTGTTACACTTGAAGAGTTAAATAAAATAAATCTAATGAAAAAGGGTTCCATGGTGAAATGTTTTGGAAATAGTGCATCAAACAATGTAAACAGCTTTATTACTACAGAACTTCTTGTGGCTTCTACTGTGCAGATGTGATTTTGACTCTCATAAGGGAGTTAAAATGAACCTTTCCCAAAATTTATTTGAAAATGATTTTTATTGTTAGTGAGGGAGTATTGTGTGACAGGAACTGGGGTTCATCAAAGTTGTTTCAGCATTATGAATCCAGGAGTAAAAGGTGATGCAGTAATCATTTTAGAAGGGGGGTTGAAACATCTATCAAACCCTAATATCCTTCAAGGTCCCCGTGAAGATCCACATCCTCTGGGAAGCCACTCTGTATTTCACTGTTTTCCAACAGGAACCTTCTTCTCGACTCAATGAAGAGTTCATTGTCTATGACCAAATGAAAAGGGAATTATCAGAGTACTTTTGAATAATTTGGTGCAGTTTTTCTTTGGCTTCTATTGACTCCCCAAGCTTCATATAATGATGTTTTTTATTCTCAATTTTCTGAAGTACAGCTGTATGAAAAAGTCAATACATAAAAATCCAAACATATAAGGCATAATAATGAAAGGAGAACTATTCATATCACAGAGAACTCTTCACTTTACAAAATGATTCCTTCCAGGGTTTATTTTAAAGAGAAAGGAAGTTGGAGACACTGAAGGAAATTCATTGATTGTACTTTTTTTTTTGGTCTAAGTTCTGCAGGAACTAGCCTTTTAGTAACTTTAGGCTTTAAAAGTATTTTCTTACATGCCTGTTTAGCCTCCTGTTAAGATTGAGGCCCTACTGAAAGCCAGTGGTTGATTCAGCATATGGAGGCTTAGAGATGGCATACCTCTATCCTCACACTGCCTCTGGCCTGCTCTTTGGCTCCCTGCTGAGCAAAGAGGACTTTCCCACTAGCAGAGCACTGTTTGAAGGCAGCCAGACTCTCCTAGAACTTCATTATTCATTTTCCCAGGGTTGCTTGCAGCTTGGAGACTTATTTATTTTTCAGATATTATTATACTTAATTAAAAACCTTGGGAAATAAATTTTTTTTTGGCCATGCATCTGAAACATATGTTCTATTTTGCCAGCTGTCCAAGTAGCTAAGACTTTCTATCCCCTAGTTGGGAAAACTGTTTCTACTTTAGACAGCTACAATGAATCAAGATGTACACAAACTTGATTTTAAAGGTGTTTCCTGCCTTGTTAACCCAATCATTATAAGACAAAGGAACAGTTGGATCGTTGCTATGTTGGCAAAACGCATTAGCTTTCTTGTAAGGGTGATTTGCCACTTCAGGGATAATTAGGCCACTTAAACGCTTATCTTTGTTAGTCAATGGACTGGGAAGTCTTTATCCTTATCATGAGTGATGTGGTTCAAAGAAAATCTCAGTTCTAAATGGAGAGTCTGTTTCAGCACAAGTAGTGCCTACTAGGTTGCTGGACATTTTAATCTTTAGAATTTACCAACAGCCTGGTTTATGTAGCGCCGAGACTTATCTCTAAAATATTTCTTCCTTCTCTAATTAAGTAGAATTTTCTATCATTGGTTACTCTTTTGTGTGTGTGTGTGGCAGGGGATGGGGAGGTTAAGCAATGATGTTTTGTAAATTCATAAATTTAGGGGAGGAGTAATCAATTGAAACACAAAATCCTGAAAAAAAAATGTTCTTTCCCCGGTTCTCTTCTGCTGCTTGTTTGAGAAAAGGGAATGTAGCATTGAGTAAGGGGTGGAGAAGGGACCAAGACATCCCTGCATCCCACCCACTTACCCCTGTAGCTCAGACTTGCGGTGAAATGCAGGTGACAGGAGATGGGTGTGCTTGGCTAATTTCTCCTATGACTGTGAAACATTATTACAGTCCCAGGGAGTAGGGGAGTCCCATCCTGGCCCTGGCTCTGTGATCATGAGGATAGCTCAACTTCTCCATTTTCTCATGGTAAAGTATTGCTATATCCCTTCCTTTCTTGGGTTACATGTGTCAATGAAGAGTCAAACTTTGTAAAACATTTAAAGAAATTTATTCTGAGCCAAATATAAATGACCATAACCCCTGACACAGCCCTCAGGAGGTCCTGAGAACATGTGCCCATGGTGGTTGAGGCACAGCTTTGTTTTATACGTTCTAGAGAGGCATGAGGCATAAATCAAATATATTTAAGAAATGTATTGGTTTGGTTCAGAAAGGCAGGACAACTCAAAGAGTGGGGGCAAAGGGGGGCTTCCAGGCTATAGGTAAATTTAAACATTTTCTGATTGACAATTGGTTGAGTTTGTCTAAAGACCTGGGATCAATAGAAAATAAATGTTCAGGTTAGGATAAAAGATTGTGGAGACCAAGGTTATTTTGATGTCTTATAGTGGCTGACCTTAGAGACAATAGATGACAAATGTTTCCAATTCAGACCTTTAAAAGATGCTAGATGCTGACTGAATCTCTTCAGGATTGGTAGGGCCTGGAAGAAAAAGATCTAACTATGTAATTAGAGCTTCTTTACAGATTCACATTTTCCCCCACAAAGGACAGCTTGGCAGGGCCATTTCAAGATCTGGCAAATAAACATGTTTTGGGGTAAAATATTTTGATTTTCTTGCTTGTCTCATAATGTTATGCCAGAGTCAGGGTGGAAAGAAAGTCACAATATATAGGGCTAAATAAAACCTGTCTGACAGGAATTTATGGTTTGTAGGGCATGACTCCCCAGATCTTTTAGATAGGAATTTGGGCAAGATTAAAAAAAAAATTGGAGCTTAGTCCTCACACAGAATGTTGTAAATATATGTTTAAAAAATATATTTATACAATACTTTTATAAAAACATGTATTGTAAATAAAGCTGGCATTCTACCGAGATTGTATATTTGAAAAGTATAGATTATGATGATTAATGGGCAAGGAGCATGAATTTTTCTTTGCTTCTTTTATATTCTGTTTGATGTACATGGAAGGAACACAGGTATTAGAATTGGACCCATCTGGTTTTGAATTCTGACTTTGCTAATTACAGAACTCTGTTTCCTCATCTATAAAACAGAGATAGTGATATCTCTTTCATGGGGTTATTATGAAAACTTGGAAAATTCTATTGCTTTGAATTGCATTCTCCGGATTTGTGACAAGCAACCTTTTCCTAATATCTTTTCCCCCACTTTGGGTCAGTGGGAGGATCTGTGGTGCTGGTGATGTTTTATATCTTGATCTGAGAGGGGGTTACATGTGGAGAATTTATTTTATAAAAAATTATTGAGCTGTACATTTAAGGTCTCTGCCTATATGTTATTTGTAGTAAACGGTTTGCTAGATAAATACCATTTTTATTTAAAAAATTCAATGCTGGATGGCTAGAAAGTTTCTGTAGGCCATAATTAAAAGACATGTCATTATTCCAGAAATCCTAAAATGTAGACAAAAGAAGAATACAACTTACAATTCAGCACTCATGTATTCATGCATTCATATATTGTTTTCATTGCGATATAACTGATAAACAAAATGTATAGAGTTTAAATGTACAATTCAATAAGTTTTGATACCTATATACATTCATGAAATTAGAGCCCCAATCAAGATATAGACCATTTCTATCACTGCTTCAAGTTTCCTTGTGTTTCTTTCCAGTCAATGGCCTACCTAGAGGAAACCAATTGTTCTTTATGTCCCATTGAATTAGTAGCGCTTGTCCTCAAACATCTTAAATAGAATAATGCAGCATATATATGCTTGTATTTGTCTTCCTTCACTTGTCATAATGTTTTTGATACTCATTCAAGTGTTGAATGTACTAATAGTTAATCTTTTATTTTATTAATATACCACATTTATGTATCTATTTCCCTATTATTGAATATTTGGGTTGTTTCTAGTTTGGGGTTATTATGAAGAAAACTGTTCAACATTCCTGCGCAAGTCTTTCTTGAAATGTGACTTGTCTAAGAAATCTTTGCTTAACTTCAGGTGATAAAGATAATTTCCTGCATTTTCTTTTAGAAGCTTTATCTTTTTCTTTTATGTTTATGTCTATGATCTATCAAATTAATTTTTGTGCATACTGTGAGGTAGGGATCAAAGTTCATTTTTTTTCAGCTGCATTTGTTGAATGAAATCTTTTCTTTCCTCATTGTATTACCTTGCCTCACCTATTGACTGTCAACCAGCTGTAAGTGTGTAGGTCTATGTCTGGGCTTTCTATTCTGTTTTATTGATCTCCTTACTTACTCTTATGCCAATAATACATGGCCTTGATTACTGTAGTTTTAGTGTAAGTCTCATTATGTAGTGAATATGTATGTATGTATGTATGTATCTCTCTATCTATCTTTAGGTAATGCTAATGCATTTATAAACCTCTCTACAATGCAGATGAACTGCATCTAGTGTCCTAGGTGGTAACTTAATTTTATGTTTGATGAGAAAGAATCACTCATATTTCAAAAATCTTCTAGGGTAATGTACCTTAAAATACAGGAGTGTGTATGATACTCAATAAAAAATGTAATGCTGTTTATTAGATGAATTTCTAATGGCTTTGTTGACATTTCTATCCTTACTAGGAAGGCAGTTCTGAGTGGTAACTCTGATCATATCAAGTAGTGGCTTTGGGTATAGAGTCATTGGTGACTATGTTTTTATTTATTTTACATTTTGGTCCCCAGTGGAACTTATAGCAGATTTGGTTGCCTTCCCAAATATCTGTCTTTCCCTCTTTTCTTCTTTGCTGTTTTTTATACTTCATTTTCTTCTTTTCTTCTGTACATTTTTTTTCAAAGAAAGTTATGCTACAGTCTCAACCCAAGGTAAATACAACTAGCCTTAAGGTAATTAGGTAGTCTAATTTGCCTTTTGTCAGTGATTGGTTGAGATATGGGAAAGTGATGCATTTCTAGCCAATGAGAGGTGATGGAGAAGCAGCATTGGGATTCCTGTGAAAGAATTTCCAGGTGACAAAAAGAAAACTGGAGGTTGGGGGCAAAGTAGTAATTTATATGCTGCTTCTGTGGCTTCTGGATGTTGTCATGTCAGACTGTGCTGCCTGGAACTGTTGTAGCCATCTTATGATCATGAGGTCTACAGGATAACTTGCTGAATTAAACACAATAGAGAGAAGAAAGAAATCTGAGTCCTCAAAGAAATGGATGGAGCTAAAAATCATGTCCTAATCTGTCTCCAATCTTCCAGTTATAGGAGTTAATACATTTTGTTCATTGTTTAAATCATTTGAGTTGGGTTTTCTCTTATTGTTTCCCAAAGCATGGTATCTGATAAAACCATATTGCATTTTAGCAGCTCTTTGATGAGCTAAGAACTCATACTGAAAATGTTAAATGAACAAACCATTAGCTTAAGAACTAAAGTATGAGGAAAAGCATAATTTATGGTTAAATTCTAGCTCTTGGGATATATGATTCTAAAAAGAGGAAAAACACTTTATAAAGTATGAAAAACATTGCATGAAGTTTTTATTGCTATGTCTTGGAATACAGTTACTTATGATCCAGGTAACTGTGGATGAATTGAGTAGAAAGTGGAGATTAAGAGAAATAAAACCAGCTGCAGATACTGACAGAACATCTATAATCATACATTTCCTTTGCCTGATGAGCCATTGGGCTGAGAGAGTTGGGTAAAGTCTGAGCTTGCAAAGATATCAAGTGGCTCAGCTAAGGGGGCAGAGAGCAAGGCAGGGCCAGACAGAAGCAGCTCCAGTTTCTCTATAGAAGGGGCTTAAGGGATATAGGCAAATTGGGGCTTGGAGTTGCTTTTGCAAATAACTTTTCCTATCTGTCATCTGTGTCAAAGAATAGGGATAGGACAGTAGCCATGGGGTTAATTACCTCGTTTGGCGCAATGACTAAGGTCAGGCTAGTTGTCCTGTGTTGGGTTGAGAAAACCCACAGTCATTAAAAGCAAGTCAACCTCAACATCTATAGCTACTTTATTTTAAAATGAAGTTATTACTTCAAATCAAAAGTGCATAAAGAATTTCTGAAGAGTTTCTAAGCCAGAAAATTTCAGTTCAGGTTGGTTTGAAATCACAGGTAGTCTTTCAGTTTTCAATTTCATCAGAGGTGATGCTTCATAATTTGAACTTTTGATGCTGAAAATTGAACTGAAAATGAGACTTGAGACTCTCCTATAGTTCAACCATTCTGCCTTATTGGTATTATTATTATTATCACTAGGTTATCTTGTCCAAGGTGGAGAAGAAAGAGAGACCCAGTCTTTGCCTTTGAGATATACAACCACAATTCCAGGAAATACGTTTTTCAAATAGCCTGTGCATGGTGGGGAGTGGGGTCTTCTATTGATTTGAGACATGGTCTTTTCCACACTCAGGCACAGGGTCTTTTTTGCTTAATTTCTACATTTTAAAATTCTTCCAGTGGAAAGAGAATCAACATGGCTCTTAAAGAGGGGACAACTGCATGGAATTCACAGAGCAAATTGCCTGATTTTATTTTAACCGTTGTACACAGGCAGGGTTGGGAATTTATTGGAAGACCTGTCTTTCTTGCTAACATGTTAACATGATATTCCTCTTTGGTTAATACATTTAAGTATTTACAAAGGTCTCTGGAAAAATAATGTGAAAAACTAGTTGCAACTCATGTTTACCCGGCCATGAGATGAATCTAGGATTTAAAAAAAAAAAAGTATATCCTTAACTCATCTAAAAACTATAGACTAAAGAAAAAGACCCACAGTAAATATTTTCTATTTTAAAGTTAATATTAGTGACTACTATCTTTCTTTGTGTTGTCAGGTTCTCTCTCTCTGTGGTGTGTGCGTGTGTGTGTGTGTGTGTGTGTGTGTGTGTGTGTAGTAGTGCAGCCTTCAAGATAAAGCTTTTTCTACCATCCTTGGTATACTTTTTAACTTGAGAAAAAATACTACCAGCTTACAAAAAATTCAAGACTGCATCTAACTAATCACAGAAAGTTGTATAAAAGAGCTTAGCCCTAAAGCATATGTGGGTCATACTAAAGTAGATGCCAGGCAGGACCCTGGGCTCATTGTTCAGAGCCTGTTTATGTCATGTTGCTGTAGTCAGTGGGTTAGTGGGTTCACTCATAACATGCTACATATTGATAATGTTGAATGGTATGTAATTTTTTTACCCTTATTGCTAATGTGAGACACTTCTGGTTTGACCGGTATCTGTGAGGGGCAATGAGAACGGTTCATTATTATCAAGTGAAAGACTTAAAAATATTGAAGCAGGGGTGCATCCCATGGGCCATGTCCTTCTCCACCCTTAGAGAGGTACCAAGTTTGCTGACTCCTTTCATACATCAAGATAGTGGAGATTGGGGTGAGCAAATGGAGAAATCAGGACCAGTGATTTTGGAAAGAGGTTGAGGGAGGGGAAGAGTCAGGAGAAGATGATGCTCTTAAAGAGGGCTCTTGGGAAAGAGAAGAGAGATTTGGACTACTATGAGTGGGATTCTGAGAAGAAAAATGGGAAAACATAATCTTTAGTATTTGTGTGTGTGTGTATGTGTGTCAATCAATTTATATTTCCACTTTCTGAAGTCTTCAGAAAAGCTCCAATCAAAATTGCCTTTTGCCACTGTCAACAGCAGGAGATGACCCAGTTTTATAAATGAAGGAGTGTTTATTCCACTTTACACCAAATGTTTTTGCCACTTGCCTTTCAAGCTTCCAGATTAGTTATTAAAAAGTTTCTTCAAATTATTCTCTGGTCTTGTTTAGCTATTAGGCAAAGGGTCCTGTAGCTTAGTGAAGGTCTGAGAGTGGGCACCTGGCCCAGATCTGGCTGATTGGACTAAAGAGAACTCTGTTGGAGGCTTCTGGAAGAGATGTTTTCTAATAGAAAGAGAGGGTTGACTATAAAGAAACGGTTTCCTTCTGTCCTGGATGCCTCTTTGCTCCTGCTTTCTATGGTGTTGTGATGAACATGACTGTATTAGTCCGTTCTCATATTGCTATAAAGAACTGCCTGGAACTGGGTAATTTATAAAGGAAAGAGGTTTAATTGACTCACAGTTAGGCATAGCTAGGAAGCCCTCAGGAAACTTACAACCATGGCAGAAGGTGAATGGGAAGCAAGACATCTTTTTCACAAGGTGGCAGGAAGGAAAAGTGCCAAGTGAAGGGGGGAGAGCCCCTTGTAAAACCATCAGATCTCTTGAGAACTCACTATCAGAAGAACAGCATGGGAGAAGCTCACTCACTATCAGAACAGCATGGGAGAAACCACTCAATTACCTCCATCTGGTCCCTCCCTTGACATGTAGGGATTATGAAGATTGCAATTCAAGATGACATTTGAATGACCATGAAGTGGCCCTCCAGGGGTGGAAGGACAGCCTGATGATGGTGGAATGGGAGGGCGGAAAGCCTTGGTCCTTTGTGGCATTGTTGAGCTATTGAATTAGTTCCAGATTGTCTACTTTGGAGCACTGGTTCCAGTCTTCTAAGTGCTGTTTCTAATTGGTATACTTCTCTGTATTTCTTGGCTTTTGTTAATCAATTATAAATTCCCTTATGGTTAAGCTACTGACATTTAACTCTGACATGGAGCCAAAGGTGTTAGTAACTGGCACACAACACATTAGAAACTTTTGCCATTTGTAACCACTTCTTATGTGATCAAACAAAACAGAAATATATTGGAAATTAGAGCTTATAGAAAACTGCAACTGTTATCCGTAACATTTAGTTTTCAATGTCTGTGCTCATCAGAATCATCTGGCTTCATTGATTGACTTCATAATAGGCAAATATCACAAATGAAGTCAAATTATAAATTTTAATTAGTAAAATTTTGCAATCTGCCTGTCTTACATTGGTTCCAATTAAGATTTCATTTGAAAAAAGCTAAAATAATTGAAAACCACAGCAAAAGCCAAAGGGAAGCAGGGTAGTTGAATTAATGTTTGTGTATATATGCATGTACTAATCACTGCATTCATCTGATCATTTAAATTCATTAAACCCCTCCTATGTGACATCGACTGTTCTGTGGGCTAGAGATTGAGAGCATAATAGAACACAGACTCTGACATCTATGTCAGGAACTCCATTTTGGTAAATGGCAACCACAATTCAGTAAGATGTTCAGGCTGAAAGCCATGTTGTCATTCTTGAATAGTATGTTTCTCACACATCCTATTTGTAATCCATCAGGAAAGCACTTTGGGTCTCCTTTTACAGCACTACCTGACTCTAACCTCTTTTCATGTTCTTCATTATCCTCACCCTAGTTCCAGCCAACATCATCTTCCACACTTATCCTTCTCTATGGTTTCTTCCCATATGGTAGCCAGAATGATTTAAAAAAAAAAAAAGAACATAAAGGAGGTCATGACATTCTGTTCTTTTTAGCTCTTCCATGGCTGTGTAGTACTTTTCTTATTTACTTTTTAAGTGGTTTTATTTTGTGTGCAAATAATGAACAAATATTGTACCCATAAATTCTACTTTCCAAAATCAGGAGCGTTTTTAAAAGAAAGACACATAACAGCTTTTAAAAGGCACTGGGATTCCTCTGCTTCTGGATCATTGCTAGGCTAGAAAAATAAAGTTTGTTCTACCAGGAATCACAAATTAGAACTGAGTATTCTCCAAATTGGAAATTCTAGAGTATAGGGTCACTCCAGGCAAAGATTATTCAATTCTCATCCCCAACTACCTATCAGAAGGGTTAAACAAGGTCAAAACAGTCCAGCATAATTAGGCTTCATCAAACAATGTCATTATGCTCTTCTAAGATGCAAATAAACCAAACAGGAAATACTAAAATCAAAATAATATTTGACACTGTCATACAAGTTGTTAGTTCCTTGTTGTATCCTCCCCTTCTATAACATTAATAAAGAGAATATTTTCTGCAGAGAATATTTTATTTTATATATCACTAGCCATGAATTTTTGCCATTAGTTATTATACAAATGCTGCCTAGTGCCATTATCCAAATGGCATAAGCATTTTATGTCCACAATTCACTTCTATAGTTATAAGTAGAATTTTCATGATTTACGTAAGTACATCTGTCAGTGAAGGTTTAACACTGAGATGCAATCTAACATCCGTGTATCTGATGTTTTGTAGGAAATATATATTTTAATCTCCTTTCATTTAAGTGATCTTATGTAAAAAATAAACTAATAATTTAGCAGTTCCAAGTCTCCAAGGGGCATTTTCAAATGTACATAAAAGAAATGATTACAGAGATGTTTAAGAAGCATCTTCATGTCCACATCCTCTTGTAACTGCTGTACCATTTTCTCTTCCAACTGCTTCCCTTTGCCTGCAAGAGGGGCTCAGATAAGCTGGATGTTTTGCTTGACTTATTTGATATCCTGAACTTTCTGTAGCTCTTTATTCTTCTTCAATCTGTTCATTATATATTTAGCTTGGTGTTTCTGTTTGATCTCTTCAACTCTCTTCATTGCATCAATAGTTTTCTTCCATAGCTCTCACTGGTATGTGATAGGTTCATTTCTATGTTTTTCAAATTCAAATGAATTATCCACTGTAAGCTCTTCACCAGCTGCTTTCTGGAATGCTTTGGTCCACCTAACTTTGCGAGGATTGCACTTCTTTTTAAAGTTTTTATGACATTTAGATTTACAAAATCTGAACACCTTACAATCGTTGCAGACAAACATCATGCCGTGGCCAGGGTAGATGGGCCCCGAAGAGAAATAACATTTTTTTTTTTTTTTTTTTTTTTTTTGAGATGGAGTCTCCCTCTATCACCCAGGCTGGAGGGCAGTGGCGCGATATCGGCTCACCGCAAGCTCCGCCTCCCAGGTTCACGCCATTCTCCTGCCTCAGCCTCCCGAGTAGCTGGGACTACAGGTGCCCGCACCATGCCCGGCTAATTTTTTTGTATTTTTAGTACAGACGGGGTTTCACCGTGTTAGCCAGGATGGTCCCGATCTCCTGACCTCGTGATCCACCCGCCTCGGCCTCCCAAAGTGCTGGGATTACAGGCGTAAGCCACCGCGCCCGGCCAGAAATAACACTTTTGATATGCATGTTGAACCCACGTGGCTCCCCACTGACCAAACGCAAACTTGAGAATGGCTGTATATTACTATTTAAAAAATCCAAATTCCTGTTCCTCGCATATGAAGTTTCTTTATGATCCAGCACCAATTCTCTCCCAACATAATTTTCTACTCTGCTGTTTCTCGTTGAATTCAGTCCAAGCATTCTGGCCTCCTTGGTGTTTGCTGCACACCCCAACTATGTTTCCTCCTTAGTAACCTTGCCCTTGCTGATCACTTAATTCAGGTCTCTGCTCAAAGTTACCCCAGGGAGGTTTTCCCCTGACTCATTTATGTTCTTCTCTATCACCTTACACTGTATTGTATATCTATTAGTTTGTAATCTACCTCCTTCACTTGAACATCAACTCCATGACTGCAAGGACTTCACTGTTTTGATGAATCTGGATGGATGGATGGATGGATGGATGGATGGGTGGATGGATGGATGGATGGATGGATGAGCTCTGGGTGAGTTGCTCCATTCTTTTCAGTCCTGATTCTTCCGTGACTGGTGATGTCTTCTGGACCAGTTTTTTTTTTTTTTTCCTCTGTGCCTCTGTATTTGCATCTGTGAAATAAGCGGAAATTTCAAGCCTTGGGGTGGGGAGATTTTTAATGGCAGGCCTGTTGGTTCCCTTCCTTTCCCACTGCTTGGGTGGCTTTCTACTTCGTGCATCAGGCCAGCCTGTTGCCAGGCAGGATAGGAAGCTAGACTACGAGCAAGTGCTGACTAATGCAGGCATCTCTCACCTTATCTCTGAGACGAAAAGCCAGCTCAGTCAGCCTGGGGCAAACAAACTCATGGAGTCAGCAAAGACCTCTTCTGGGCTTGCATCTTTCTGGCACCCTTCCTACTCCTGTTGACCCATTTCCTACCAGGAACATAATGCAATCCTGATACCGTGTGCTTTCATCCTAAGAGGGTGGATTACAAAATTTAACTCATCCACAACTATCCAGTAAATATTTATTCCTCTTTCAGGCATCTTTGCATGGATTTCACAAAGAGCAGTCTATTCTCACCCTAAAACCATACACTCCTTTTGTCCAGGTCCAGCTCCTTCACAGCTGTGTGTTAGGGCAGGTGTCTCTACCTTTCTGAGCCTCAGTTCTTTCCTCTGTAAGATGTGAACACTAAGACTCATCTCATGTCATTGCAATGACAGTTAAATAAAGTTACAAGTAGAAGGTACCTGACACAATGCATACAGCAGCCCCACAATAAGAAAAGACTGCAGAGAGAAGGCAGTGGATAACTCAGTGAGATTTTTGTTCACCTTGACTTTCTAGAATCCTTTAAATTTCCTCTGTATGCTATTTCTGTTTAAATAAATAGCCAATCTTGCTTATGAGCACAGAATTGGGAAGTGCTAGAACTGAGGCTGAGATAAATCAGAAACAATAGTTAAAAACATTAATGCATTCACAAACCTGGACCCATTTCAGCAGAGCCTGTAGCCTGCACACTGTTGGCCATTAGAAAAGCTGCTGGGCCCACGGCCTGGCTTCTTTCCCCCACTACCTGTGATGCTTTCCCTCCAGGGTGGGGCGAGCCTGCTGGAGAGTGGGGGCTGGCCTGGACTACACGTCCCTAATCTGTAATCCTAGCCTGGCTCTGGAGGAGGGGACTCCCCTCTTTCCATCCCCAAATGGCAGGGATGAGGATGGAGGTGGGAGTCCAGCTTGGTCATTCATGATGACGTGTACCAAGCCTGTGAGAAATGGAACAGAATGAACACACACAGATTGTCCTTCATGGAGCTCCGCTCTTCCTTATATTTCATGGTTTGAGCTCCTTTGTGCTGGTGTGAGCTGGGGTGGTTTGGGGCTTCTGCCAGGAAACAGGTGGAGTCTTGCCAACACCTCTGCTGGATGCTGGAGTTTGCCGGCAGAGGAAAACCTGTGTTGAAAGGCCAGAAATCTGCCGTTTCCTGTATGTGGGTGAACAAAGCAGTTTTGTTTACCTGGAGAACTAGTTTTAGAGTCCATGGCAACCACAGTTTTTGGGGCGGAGTTACTCTGAGATGTCCAGTCAGACCAAGGGCTGGGAAGTCCCTGGATCTCCCAGAAAGGGAGGCTGGCTTCTGGGCCAGGATGAGCAGTCTGGATTCCAGCCAAGGGGAGAAAGGAGAGAAGTCAAAAAGGAGGCTGAGGCGTCAAACTGATTTCCCCCTTGGGGCTTTTGCCTGTCTTCTCTCCGCAGTGCTCGCCCTCCTCCACGTGTGTGGCTTCCTCCTCCCTCTGGTCTTGCCCTCAGTGCACCTTATCCCTGAAGCTTGGCTGGAGCCCCTCCTTCCTGACATCCAGTGCCCTCTACTTCCTATCTCTACAGTGTCCCCAAGTGTTTCCTTCTATATTCAATGTGCCTATGGAGGTCTAAGTCAGTATCTGGCAAATAAAGAATAACTTTGATCTGATTAATTTCCCAATTCATCAATGTATCTACTTTGTAATCAATTTCCAGAATATAACAAAGCTGTCTTAATTCAATATAGACTGTAAAAACTAAGTAATTCATGGGCTAAAGCTTTCATTTGGCAAAAAGAACATTAAGATGGGGGCCTGGGAAATGTGTCCTCCTCTTGTTGTAAACAAATGCTGCTTATCTTCAGGTATAGAATTCTCACTCAAGGCATATCTGTGTGGTTAAATGTGGGCCACTTTCGTAAAGTTATTATACATTTAGTGTGAAAGGAGTTACAATCATCATTTTACTTGAAGCCTCCCCCAAGCGAATGATGAAGCCCGTTATTAGTGAGACAAGATTAACTTATTTTTACAAGAAACATATGGCAAGCTTAGGTGGAATGAAAACTTCTCGCTTTAACCACCCATGTGTGTTTATAATTAAAGAATTTTAAAAAGAAATGCTGTAGAAATGTTAATTGCTGAATCTGTATGTTTTACCAGGCTGGGACAATTTCTAAACCCAGTAATCTTATTAATCATGGCAAGATTGTTCCGGTTTGGTAGAGAAGGAAAGCAGTCAAACTGGCCACACGACTAGCTCTTCCATGGACCATTATTGTTTTTTCTTTGTTTGTTTTGGTTTTGGCTTTTTTGTTGTTTAGTTTTTTTTTTGAGAGGGAGTCTCGCTCTGTCACCCAGGCTGGAATGCAGTGGCACCATCTCGGCTCACTGCAACCTCTGCCTCCTGGGTTCAAGAGATTCTCCTGCCTCAGCCTTCTGAGTAGCTGAGATTACAGGCATGCGCCAACACACCTGACTAATTTTGTATTTTTAGTAGAGGTGGGGTTTCGCCATGTTGGCCAGGCTGGTCTCAAACTCCTGACCTCGAGTGATCCACTCGCCTCAGCCTCCCAAAGTGCTGGGATTACGGGTGTGAGCCACTGAGCCCAGCCCCATGGATCATTATTGATCACCTACCATGCCAGACATTTTCTAGGGGTTAGGAGTTTAGCAGGGACAACAGAGATAAACCTGCCTGCCCTCATGGAACTTTCATTCCAGTGAGGGAGACAGACAATAACAAAATAAATAAAGTATACAATATATTAGAAGGTGACATGCACCATGGAAACAAGCGGCAGAAATGGGGGTGGAGTATGCACTTTAAAATGGGCCCATCAGGGTGGCACTTAGGTGACATTCAGGCAAATATTAAGAGGTCAGGGGGAGGGGCACGATAAGCAGAGGGAAAGGCCAGTGCGAGGGTCCAGGTGTTTTGAAGAAGAGCAAGGAGACCAGTGTTTCTGGATGGCAGTGAGCCAGGGGCCGGGGTGGGAGGGTTGGGGGTAGGAAATGAGTCAGGGAGGGAAGGGGTGCTGAGCACCAAGGGCCTACATCCAGTGGAATAATCTATGTGCTTTATTCCAAGTGAAATGTGAAGCCAACCCAAGGTTTCACAGTGGAGCTACATGATCTGACTCACAGTTTTAAAAGATTCCTGGAATGAATCATTTGACAACCTGCATTAGTTTGGCCAAAACACCCAAGTCAAAAAAAAAAAAAAGGCTTGCAGGCAAGGTCACCCCTAGGTGTAGTGGGGAGTCAGATGCAGATTCCTGTACATGACACTAACACCACCACCCCTTAAAACCTCTGTGTTTTACTCTCAGGGATGTCAAAAGTTAAAATCAAGGGTGAAGGGGTTACAAGCTCTGGAACTATTTCTGCTCCAAGAGGCCCAAAGTCCTCACCTTCCTTTTTTAAACTCCCCTGATTGAAGGAAGAAGGTGGAACTGGGGGGTGGGTCAGGGGAGCTCAAGCTGGAATCTTCATGTTAATGTCCTGCCAGGATGCTCCTGGTCACAGCAGACCTCACCCTAGAGGATCTTATGCTAAGATTGCCTGAGTCACCCTTCTCTTCTAAATGTTTGGTATTGATGCCATTATTTATTTCACGGCCTGTGAGCAGGCCTTTTTATACAACCTGGGGCACTTTGTCTAACATGGGATGTTTGAATTATTTTAAAGTTTGAGAAACAGCCAGGGAGATGTGGTTTGGATGCAACATGGACTCTCTGGGGTTTTTGATTTGTCATGATGAAAATAAGGCAACAATTCTTGGACCAGACTTTTCCAACAAGTGGGAACAGGACAACGTTGGATGTCATCAGTGAAGCAGAAGAAGTATCCAAAGGCTTAGGGAGAACAGATTGATTGTAGGAGACTGGCTCACACAGTCCCTAACTGCATCCCCACAGAGGGCCCAGAGGCCACTCCCTTTCCCAAGGCTGCTGAGACACACTTGTGAGAGGGAGCCCAGCATCCTTGAGTAGCTCTGTAGTGTGCCAGGAGTGGCACTGGGCATGGCTGCCATTGGATAGGACTCTGACTTTAGTGGTGATGATGAGAGGGGCTGGCAGGGACCAAGGGGCGCTATTTAATTATCAAAGACAAGATGAGTGTGGCTATTGTAAAGGTTATCAGAGCTGAAGTAGTCATCAGAATAGTATTGAGGAGAGCAAAAACCACCTGGTGACCATCAAGTAGGCTATCTGGAGCCAAAAGACTCCTTATTTGAGGAATTTAGAAGTAATTAGACCTCCCTATTATCTGAAGTCCGAACCTGGTTCCAGGCCTCTTTTCAACTTAAAATTTATAAGTAACTAGAATTTCCATACATCTCCAGAATCCATGCATGCTGAAATTCATTGTGCAACTCTTGCTGACATTAAGGCACCAAAATGTCTACAAATGAAATCATTTATCATGCAAACTACCATTTAGCTCCCACTTTAAGGTCCATAAATACCCTTAAGGAAAAATCCACTGGCTTGTTCTGTCCTGTCTCGCTGAGGAGCCCCGCTGCCCTCTTCTGCAGCATTCTTTCTTTTTAATAAAACTTTCCTTCTTCAAATCTATACTGTCATCAGTAAATTCTCTTATCAACCCATGAGATGACCACTTTCTGATGCTAGGGCTCTGAAACCTCGCCCAGCAAGTATGACCCACAGAAATCACTGTCTTGGCTGTTGATCATGATATTCCTTGAGCAGAAATAGATGGCCAGACTAAAGCAATCTCACCTGTTTTGCATAGATGGAAAAGCTCTAGATCTGGCTAGTGGAATCACCACAATAGTAGGTCCTAGCCCCTCACCCAATTCCTAGCTTTGAACCAGTTTATAGACTCAGTGCCTCTGGGAAAGAGAGGAGGACCAGTCTCCTTAAGGAGATCCTGCGACATAGCCAACAACGTACACTGTCAATTGTCCTCCCAATCTTCCCACAGGGACCTGTGGCTGTTTATTAGGGTGACTGTTAATGAGGGAAGGGGATATAACCAGACTTTGGGGGAACTGCTGGACACTGGAGACCCCAAACTCTGCTACTCTCACTACCGTCTGCCAGTTATGTGGCCATTGGAGTTTGGCTCTGGTTCATCTCTCGGTGTAACTGAAGTGTTCTGCAGATCTACTCTGGTTATTTCTCCAGTTTCAGAAGTCAGAGTTGGAAAATAAATGTTATCAGTGTGGGCAGAGGTCCCACACTGCTTAGAACTCTTTAGCCTGTCATCTTTCAGGTTCCCAAGTGCTGAGTGTCCAGTGCTCAGGGTACTTCCCATACACAGTTGGTCACACACAGACAATGATGTCTGAGGGGCTGTGTGTGAAGAGGTCAACCCACTCTGGTTGTCTGGCTGCTTGCCTGTGGGGCCTAGCATGCTACACAACTGAGGCTGAGGCAGGGACTCTGTTGTAGACTAGAGCAGGCAGCAAAGGGCAGGGAAGAGAAAACCAGTCTCAGTTCTGCCATCACTTCCACGTGGCTTACTGGGCACATCCCTTTGTCTTTCTGAACCTTGGTTTGCTCATCTCTGAGAAGAGAAGTCGGGTTTGAAGTCACTGGTTCTTTGGCTGCATATTGGAGTCACTCAGGGAACTTAAAAAGGACGAATACTTAAGTCCTACGCTAGAGATTTTGATTTAATTGGTCTGGGGTGGGGGCTAAGCACTGATGCTTTTACATCTCCTCTGGTGATTCAGATGTGCATTCAGGGGTGATCCCTGCTGGCCGAAGTCTTCCCTGAAGTCTCTTCCAGCTTCGATGGGAGGAGTTTACAAGATATTCCTTCACTGAGAGAGAGACAGTCTGACACATATGAAGTTAAAGTTACAAAGAGCCTTTGGAGGTGAAAAACCTGAAAACCTCTGTTTCTAAAATTAAAACCTGCCACTGTTGTTCTATGTGGGAAAAATTTGACTGGTCAGAGCACAGGGAAGCTGGGTTGAGGAATGGTCCTGCTATGGTCTGGATGTTGGTATCTCTCACAATTTATATGTTGGAATCTAATAACCAGTGTGATGGTATTAATAGGTGGGGCATGTGGGAAGGGACTAAGTCGTAAGGGCTCCACCCTGGTGAATGGGATTAGTGCCCTTATAAAAGAGGCTTGAGCAAGCCCCACTCCCCCTGCACCATGTGAGGGCACACAGAAGGCACCACCTATGAGGAACAGGCCTTTACCACACACCAAATTTGCTGATGTCTTGATCTTGGATTTGCCAGCCCTGAGAACTGTTAGCAATAAATTTCTATGGTTTATAAATTACTCAGCTTAAGGTATTTTGTTATAGCAGCCTAAGCAGACTAAGAAAAGTCCAAATCAGTGTTTGGCTGCTCAAAGATTTGTTCATAGCATGTGCCTGTGTTCTAGACATAGGTCAAAATCTGCCCTTGGGTTTAATCTGCATCTTGCCATACCCCTGATATTATAGATTCAGAAAGATACCCATCCCTTCTGCTTACTGATGGATGCTCTAACACATAGCATGTGCCTGTGTTCTAGACATAGGTCGAAATCTGCCCTTGGGTTTAATCTACATCTTGCCATACCCCTGATATTATATTATAGATTCAGAAAGGTTCTGCTTACTGATGGATGCTCTAACTTCTGTGTCTTATTCCTGCCTTCATCTTTAGCTAGCCTTTGATAAGTGGTTGTTCCTATTCTGGGAATGGTAGAATTGGTTCTGGCTTCTGAGCCTGACTTAAACACACACTAGCTGTGTGCCCTTGAAGAGGTACCTTTTTCTTCCCGGCATCAATTTCCTCATCTGTTAAACCTGTGGCCCCAAGGTGTCTTCTGGATAAAATGCTCTATGCAAATGCAATGTTATGAAACTCCGCTGATCCATCCAGAGTAGAAAGCTGAGCTGTCTTCCTGAAGCAAAATGGAGCCCAGACTTTTGCAAACTGATTATTCTCACAGGTACCAGAGGTGGATTTGTGGGGAGCATCTTTCCAACTTGGTCCACCCCAAAAGAACCGTCTCTTTCCACCTAGCCCAGTCAACAATGAACCCAGATTTCAAGCACTTGGAGCAAAGGCTGCTAGATGGCGCTGTTTCCCCAGATTTGCAGGGAATCGGCGTTTCAGCAGATGGCTGTTGGAGAAGAATTAACAATTAATGTCCACTGTATCAGCCAAAGCCGGCAGAAAATATGTTATACTCCAGAAACTACAGAGACCTGAGATTGCTCAAAGACGTTCGGCTGTTAGCTTGGTCCTCTGCTGGCCAAAAATGTAATCCATCCTCACATTGGTCCCATAAGTAAGGGACATTAATCGCAAGGGTAAATAAGGAATATTATTTGTATGCTTATTTTCTCAGTCTTATTACATTTTCTTCTGAAAGTTTTCCTCATATTTTAATTAGAAAACAATCATTACTGGGCTAGAGGGTGATTATAAGGTAACCAATTCTGATGTGAGTTCACTTTGCGACTGCTTAAAAAAGGAAACCACCAGATGAAACACATGGGCTGCCTCTCCGAATCCATATGGGCGCTTGCAGGGAATCACAAACCAAGGCGCGAGGGCTGTGGTAGCAGGCAGATTTCTCCTGTTTTCCTAACCTTTATTTTTCTACAACAAGGCTGTTTGAGTCAAGAGCTTGAACACCGCAGATGTCATTGTCTTCATCAAAAGGCAAAGACATCCTTTGTCACACAAAAGGAGAGTTAGGGAAGCCAGTAAAAGGGAAGGGCAAAGAGGTCGTGTGGCACATTCTCAGCGCTGCTTCTTGCATTTTTCCGTCTTAGTGTTTGCAACCTTCATTCCCACTTTTTCCAGTCCTGCCTTGCTGGGTACTGAAAGGTAAACTCCTTCTAATGATGACAGAGCACAGTGGGGGGAGGGCACTGTAAGATTCTGCTCTCCTGCCTGGATCCTGACGACCTTCTTTGCTTGTAGATACGACCACATTGTGGGTAGCCAGTGGTGCAGTGGCCAGGTTGATTAGCAGAACCGCAGGATTCTCTTGCGGGCATTGGTCACACTCTGAAATATAAAACCTATGCCTTCCATATCGTGCCCCTTCCCCTTACATTTTGTCTCCTGACTTCTTCCTTGCCCAGAAATAGCAGTCTGTCAAGTTTAAGTTATTAACTGCTTCACCCTCCCTCTGCCACTCTGTCTGCCGCTCACATTTGCAGGCTGGAGAGAAAAAGAATGAAACCTATGTATTTCCCTCAAGTTTCAAAATTCACAAATTTTGCTTTTTGTGAATTCATGGTGTGCATAGTTTAGATTTAGAAAAATATTCCCAGTGCCAGCTCCTCTGGTGTGCATTTTTTTTTTAAAAAGCACACATTTTCAATCAATAGCATCAACAACTCAGAACCCAAGCTGATGGAGAAGGGTGAGTAGGGGGCTGCCCATGGGGAAGCAGAGCATCTTCCCTCCTGGCAGGGAAAGGCTCATCTCTTGACCCAAGGTGCCAATTACTATTTTAACCATCCTCCCCCACTGCCCAAGAGGCAGCTGGAAAGGAATCAGCATGCTGGGAGTTCCCAGAGCGTCTTGCTGGCTCCCCAAGGCTTCCAGGCATTTGCCCATCTGGTGAGGCCTCCGGAGCAGGGGGGCTAATTAGGCGTCATCTGGCCACCTGAGAAGGCTTGGCGGACCTCCTCTGGCTTCCCCCTCCTCCAGGCAGGACTCTGCTCTGACAGCTGCGGATCTCTGGAGTTTGTTTGGTTTAGCAGCTGCCCTGGCTAATTATTGGATAGCAGGGTCCCCAGGTGGCTGCCTCAGACTGGAGGGGGTGGGGTGAGCAGAGAGAGAGCCGAGGAACAGAAAGGGGCAGGGAGGGGAACGATATGAGGGGTAGTAAGAGAGCTATCTGAGGAAGAAACAGAGCAGCTGGATAAACATTCAATTCAAATCTCAGGGGCTGGAAGATGAGGAAGGGGTTTCCTGACTCCTGGCGGGAGAGTTGATCCCATAGGTGGGCCCACCCATGAGAGAATACCAGCCGCTACACACACACCTCCTGCCACACCATGATATTCTGTATTCATCCCGATTTCTTCCCTTTTAGCACTGTCCTCTGCCTAGACTTACTCCTTCAGTGTAGGAACTAACCAAGAGTTTTTCATTAAGAGAACATGACCTTACTGTCCTAACTGGGGGTGGGGAGGGTGGGTGTGAACATTTTTAGAAAGAGGATGTTGTATACAAAATTATTGTTTACTGTTGTTGGAATTTTAGGCCTCCAGGCATGTAAGTATTTTAACCCTGGTGTCCCTAAACAATGACAAGTGCCCAGAGAGTTGAACACTCATAGGCAAGTCGGTCTGCCCACCACTTCTGGGGTATTTTCTCTTTCTCTTCTGGGCAGGCACCACATGACATGGGACAAATAGGAAGAATTTGGGGATGAATTAAGAGGAAGCAGAATAAAATCTGCAAGGGGCTGTATTGCAAAAGATGCTACTTCCAGGTCACTGAAATCCTGCTGTCAGTTTGAACCCTCACTTGCTAAGCAGCTAGATTGAGACACTGAAACACTGAATTACATAGTTTTCTCTTTTGTATAATGTAGGATTATTTGAAGCAATAAGGTGGAGGTGGGAGGGTACTCCCTGGACTGGGACAAAATGAACTCCAGTTTCATTTCTGGTCATGTTATATCTGTGGTATGTTGCTTTGGATTAAGTCATCACATTTCCTCTCCAGTCCAATGTTCCTATCTTGACATTGAAAATGTGAGAATACTTTTTTCAGTATGCCAGAACTTAACCATTTTCTGAGAATATTAGAGGTTAGAATTTTATGTTTCTCTATTTTGTTGAACTGTACCCAAGAAGGAATGGCTTTCTGTGTCCCCCTCACCCCCAAACTGCCATTGTGAGACTCAAGGCCATTTTATACTAGGAAAGGAAAACCACTGGATGGAGAACAGCTGTTTTGAGACTCATCACATATGCCCCAAACATCAGAAAGGTGGGAGCTCTGCAGATATGCAATACTTGTTGACAGCTGTAGTAATAATTGGAAGGGTGGTTGGGATTTTCGTGATGGCCGGAAGATAATCTTGTTAAGGTTTTGATGTCTTGTCTGGTTCCTCACAACTGCCTTCCCATCCTTTGCAATTCCAAGGCTGAGATGGGAAGCCTTAGCCTGGAATAGAAGAGTTCAGAGATTTGGATCCATCAAGCAAGATTCACAATGATGAGCAATTCTCTTCAGAGAACTAGAACACTTTGATGCCATTAGCTGGAGACTGCAGTCATCCTTGTCCCTGACTCCCTAAAGCCCTCGGGGCATAAATCCCAGGCACACAGAATGGACCCAGAGGGAGCAGAAAGGAAAGCAAATGAGGGGCTTCTTTCTACTAACTGGTGTCAGCTTTCAGAAGGGTGTAAAATAGTGGAGATTGAATTTCTTCAGTTTGGGGATAAGAGTCATTGTTTTAAATTAGTCTGGGACCAAGATAGACCCCAGAGGATAAATGTTACATTTTTCTGCAGGTCACTAGATATCCTAGATTTGTGTTACAGCTCCAGTAGAAAATGATCAAACCTTTCATTAAAGTCTATAGTTATTCATGGAAACTCTAAGGACTCTGAGAGTTGATTTGGTCCAGCTTGTCACTCTGGTAGGTTCCCCTCCAGTGTCTCTGAGGAATGGAAACCCATTGTTTACTTGACTACCCCTCAATAGAAGGAACCCAGTACATTCCATCATGGGCAGTTCAAGTGCTTAGAGAACTGTTCCTTATTTTGAGCTGAAACCCTTTTCTTGAAACTTCTGCTCACTAATCCCTTTTCTGCCCTTTGGAGCTACACAGGATAAATATAGTCCCCTTTTCAGATGAAAGCTCTTCAGATAGTTGAAGCCAGTTATCACATTCTTTAAGTTTTCCTTTGTACAAAATGCACATTTCAAGTGTAAAAAGAAGCTATAAATACTCTCAATATTTCCAATAAAGGGAAATTAATATAAGGCAATTAATAAAGGCAAAAGTGAGAAAACCCAAAGATTAGTAAATTCAGGAAGAGACTTCCATTCCTACAGAATGAATAGGAAGTGTCCTGTTGCCTGGAATCCCAGTGGGGTGGGGGTGGGGAGCACCCTAGGCAGAGTGGGAACCATGGCAGAGGTACATGGACAGCGCTGGTATTACCAAGGGGAATTGAGCTGCTGGTGCTGGAACATCTGAAGGGGCACTGCCTGGTTAATGCTGGGACCACCATGGCTGCTGCTGGCATCACTAACATGCTGCATCTCAGCAGGTGAGATCGGCACTGGCTCCAAGGAAGAGGTTTTCCATGCAGATGTGGAAACTGCCAAAAGACCTTGGATGTGAGCTGCCACCTGCTGCTGGACAGATGTGGAGAGAACTTGGATTCAGGAAGAGAGCTGCTTCTTCCCTCCTCCCATATCCCAGTTTCTTGCCGTGCTTTCCATTGGCAAACCCTAACTGAAAGCCACTGGCAAGAGACTTGCAGAAATTAACTTTCCAGAGTCCCAGGCCCTCTAGATTACAGAGAAGAGGACAGAAGAGAGGGAATGGGGCTTGAGACAAATACCTTCATAGTGTTCTTCCTAAAATGTAAAACCAATAATTGAAAACTAAACTCTACATAAGACGGGAATAAAGCTGAGCGATGTAGCTAGCCTCACCCTTGCATTGACAGTAGAGTGTTATTAAAATCAAATACGTGTGGCATAAACACTGTTCTCGGTTACTGAGCTTGCAGTCAACAACATCCTTTATTTACATGAAGCAGGTGAGGCAAAACCTGTATTTTTGAAAATGAGTGTTTGACTGAAGTACAAGTCTCTGGTGGATATATTTGTATATTCTTTTTCTCTCTTTCCTGGCATACTGCCTCTTTCTTCTGGTAATGGTGCCCTTCTTTTTCCCTTGGGAAATTGCCCTCTTCCATCCATGTGGCTGTCCCTCAGTCACATGACTCCAGGAGCCCTAATCACAGGGGAGGGCACAAGAGACGAGCTCTGAAACTTGAGTAGAAACACTGAGGGACAGATGGATGGTGGATCTGAAGCTGTATGTGGCACTTCCCTGCAGATGCAGTCTTTGGGTTGTCTACTGACATCCTGAAGCTACTCTGATTCTTGGTGTTCTCAAGATCTGGTTGTTCACCTTTTCTGTTATTGCATCCACTGCCCAGTGTTCTTCCTACAAAATCTTTTCTTGCTTTGGTTAGCCAGGGTCTATTTCTGTTGCTTGCACCAAAGAACCTAGAATGACATGCAGTCTAGTTACTTATATTCCCTATGGGCAAGAAGACACCATCTGGCTTAGGGGAGAGCCATGAAATACTGACCCTCCAGCCAGCATACCAGCTATTCCTCCATCCTTCTATCCTCACAAATATTAGAAGCATAATGAGTTATGGCTGACCTGGAAAGTGAACTTATGGTGATATGCTGGAGAGATTTGTCCTTATTGCAGTGGAGTTTTAAAACCTGTGATGCAGATAAGTACATGGAAAGAGATTTTCATGCAGTCATCTTGATGTGGCTATTTTAATTTGGTCATATCAAAATGGGTAACTCAAAATAGCTTACATTTTATATCAAAATATTTCTTAAAATGTATCATTTTTTATTCTCTAGTAATGTCCCATTCCTGGGCTTGACCTGACTACATTTCTAAAATTCACTCAGAAATGGAATAAAGATCAGGAATGAAGTTTGTGTGTAATTATGTTAATTGCTACTTAAAAAAGTTTCTTAACATTAAGTTGTTTTTTAGGGCTGTCAACTTGTCTTCAAAATGACTGCATCAAAATATCATGTGTCTAATTTCTATATAGTCATATGAGTAATAAAAAATGTGCCAAATATATGATATGAGCTGTCTCTCCAGAGCAAGAAGAGCGTCCCTCCATCACTGCACACTGCTTTCTAGGTGGACAGAAATGAAAGTATAAATAGCCTATATCTCCAGATATTCAACTAGTTAAGAAACTCTTCTTTATGTAACCATCTTTCAATCTATGTGTATCTATATTGTCCATAGGGATAGTTTGAGTATGACTTCTTGAAATCTCAACCTAGAAAACTGTGTTGACATCCCATGGTAACTTCTCAACACAGAGGCAAAGTTAGTTTGGTAAAGTTTATTTTATAAGAATTATGTTGGCACAAGTAATTTTGTTTAGTAGTTATCTTTTAAATATTAAAATATATTTAAACTTTTAAAATTTTGCTGGGCATTGATATTTTACAACTTTATGTAATACACCCATTCCATGCTTTTTAAAAAATTGGAGCATATTCCTGTTCTCCCTAATCCTACAATTCTCTCTGCAGCTGCTCCACAGTCCACACCTTTCTTCGGTGGAGTGGGATGAAAGTCATTCACTTGGTTCTGTGGACTTGAACTCATTTAGAGTGGCTAGGTGTTTTCTTATTGTCTTCTTGCCTATCTGAGGTTTCAGTTTCCTACTAACCATATTTGTTCTAGCCATCCCAGTTTGAAGATTGCTTTCCTTGATAGAGAAAGCAATATAGAAGTTGAATTGTCCTGTTTCTCTCTGTTTGCTTTCAATATGACACCATTTACCCCCAAGCACTGGGCTATTCCATTCCTCATTCTTCTTTCTGCTCTGAAACCAGTGCAATGCCCCCTTTTAGTGCTCTTACACTGTCCTGTTAAGCCTCAGTGCAGTTTGGGCTCCATTTTTTCCTAGTAGCATCATGGCTGGTTTGTATTGCTTTGTTATATGTGCCTCCTTTAATTATTTCATGCATTTCTTAAAAAAATCTGAGATCATTAGAGATCTCTGTAGAGCTTTTTTTTTCTTTTTTAAAAAATGCTTCATTTTTTCCTTCATGATCAATGTCATTTGTTATTGTTCTGATTGAATTACTTTCTGTGAACCTTCCTTCCTCTTTCAGACATTTTAACTTTTCTAGTGTCATCAGAAGTCATACCTACCTTTTCTCTGAACTTTTAGAAACCATTTTTCCTAAGGCCTAGAGTTCATGTCTAATTGTGGGCAACACTTCCTTCTTCGGATATCAGAAGTTCTAAAATAAAAGGCCGGGCTCAGTGGCTCACGCCTGTACTCTCAGCACTTTGGGAGGCCAAGGCAGGCAGATCACAAGGTCAGGAGTTCAAGACCAGCCTGACCAACATAGTGAAACCCCATCTGTACTAAAAATACAAAAAAATTAGCTAGGTGTGGTGGCACACACCTGTAATCCCAGCTACTGAGGAGGCTGTGGCAGGAGAATCGCTTAAGCCCAGGAGGTGGATGTTGCAGTGGGCCAAGATCACACCACTTCACTCCAGGATGGGTGACAGAGCAAGACTCCATCTCAAAAAAAAAAAAAAAAAAGTTCTAAAATAATTATACTTTATCCAAGTGGTTTTTTGCCTATACTAGGCTGGTTGTGCCCATTGTGCTAATATTAAGGTGATGAATTATAGTGAAAGAGATCAGATCTGTATCAAATCTCCACAGACCTGCTGATGATCTTAAAAAATCTACTTGACTCATCTGACTTGTCTAAGAGAGTTTTTTAAAAAATATGGTCAACTGTACAGCTTTGCAGGCTTGCCATTGAAACTGTAAGGTATATGAAATGCCAATAGCTCCATAAATAGTAGCCATTATTATTACTGCCTTATGTTTTTGATATTTTGGGAAAATTTCTTGCCCTAACATTTGCACTAGTATATGTGTAGAAGTTAGTAATATAGTGTGAATAAGTTAGAGCTACAAGAGAGACATTAGGGTTGAAGTATAAATATATTGTTGGCCAATACATACTGGGCAAATGGCTGGAACATTCTGTGTTCCCATTTCTTTATAAAACAATCGTAATTCATGAGGTTGTCACAAAAATTTAAATAAGTGAATATATGTAGTTGCTTAGAACATCACTTGGCACATATCCAGCACTTCATTTGCTCTTAATATTAACGTGCCAAGGACTGGAATGTATGAATGTGGAGTTGAGAATGCCAGCAGTACTAGCATTTTTATGTATGTAAGCCAGGATATATGAAAGAACATTAAGAAATCCTTAGAGAGAAACAAGCCTATGGAAAATGAGTGAAAGAAAATCACTGAAAAGTGTTGACCAAAAAGTGTAAATTGATATCATTCCATTGAGAAACATGAACATTTTTGGATGTGATGGATTTAGAGTCGTTATACTGTAGAAGACTGGACCACAAAGGCAGCTGAGCATCAACCATCAATTTTGGGGTGAATCTTGCTGAATCATTGGAGCCATTGTCTGAGCTGTTTATACACATGCCCCCTGTCCTTTTATGGAACTGGAGGTGTGCACCATGCTCCAAGATGGATATTCATATACATTTGGATTTTGAAAGGAAAATAAATCTTAGGGCACCAAAATCACCAAGCTAAAGGGAAAGTCAAGCTGGGAATTTCTTAGGGCAAATCTGCCTCTCATTCTATTCAAAGTCATCCCTCTGCTCAGAGAGCTAGATGCATATCTGATTGCCTCTTTTGGAAAGGCCAATCAGAAACTCAAAAGAATACAATCATTTGTCTCTCACCTACCTGTGACCTGGAAGCCTCCTACACGCTTTGAATTGTCTCACCTTTCTGGACAGAAGCCATGTACATCTTACATATATTGATTGATGTCTTATGTCTCCCCAAAATGTATAAAACCAAGCTGTGCCCTGATCACCTTGGGCACATGTTGTCAGGACTTCCTGAAGCTGTGTCATGGGCATGCACTCTCAACCTTGGCAAAATAAAAATTTTAAATTAACTGAGACTGTCTCAGATATTCGGGGTTCACATTTGGTAACAACAGAGGGATTCTGAGTGGAGATGCCCCTGACCTTTGACTAATCTCTTATTGATGCTTGGTACCAACATGAGCTAACTTTATGGCTCAAACCAATAGCATAATTTACTGAGCCCTGAGAGCACCTCCCTCCAGGGAATCCTTAAGCTCCCCAAATTTGGTTGAGATCTAAAATTTATTTTGCTGTACAACTCCTCTTTTTTTTGGAGTTTTACTTGCTTCCAACACAAGAAGGGCAAGTTTTTCCTGCTTCTATGACAATTAAAGGCAGGTGACTCCTTTTCCTTTATGAAATTTGAGCTCACTTCCAACAGAGAAGATGAGTTGTTGTTGGTTTTTTTCCTGCTTCTAGGATGACAGAGAGTAGTCTTCAGCCTGAGACCAATCCCTAGCTGAATTGGGGTTTGTCTTGGCTAAAGTAACTGAATTGGGGTTTGTCTTGGCTAACTTGAAGATTAACAACCAGCTGGTCTTATTTTCTCCTTACTATTAGAATGCTCAGTAATCATGTAAGTTGCGTGATCATTTGTTTGTTTTGCTTAACTGGTTCTTTTTGTTGTTTGTTTGTGTCTGTTTTTGTTGTTTCAGTCTTTTTCCCATTGGATTTGATCAACTCTATCCAACTTGATCAAATTGAAGGAAAGTTCCAAATTATGGGGAGCAAGACCACTGAAGTGGCTAAATTCCCACTTACACAAAAATGGTGGTGTGGTGGGGGAGAAAAATGGCCAGCAAAAGAAAGAAAAAAAAAAAAGGGAAAGATTTTTTATTTTGACTACTTAAGGGGTTTTATTTACATAACAAGGCCACCTGTTTGCTAGCTAGGCCTAACTGAAAAAGCAATGGCTGTCACCCCATGCTGCAGTTTCATAGCTAAGGTTCTGCTTTCTTTTTTTCACCATGACAACCTGGCTTTGGTTCCTAAATCAAGCTCTTTCTGGTTTGATACTTGGTACTTCTGAAATAGCAGCAGTTTGTCCTAGCTGAAATATAGTAATGAGATTTAAAAAGATTTGTTTAAAGGAGCTCAATGGTTAAAAGTCAGCTTAATTTAAAGCTAACATCCAAGATGTGCATGTGTATGTGTGTGTGCTTGTATTTAAAGGGCTTTCATGTGTATTTTTTTTTCTCACCTAGGACCTTGTCCTTTTTTGAGCAAAAGTTTTTTTCTTTTCAGTTGACAGAATTCTGTTTTTTTCATTTACTTCTTCTGTCACTCCTTTCTCTTGCATCCTCTGCTGCATGAGGGACCTAAAATAGTTTATAATAGCCTGGAGTTCCTTAAAGAAAATGGAGAAGGCACCAGGCTCCCTTTTGGGGAGAAACCTCTGTTTTTCCTTATGAAACCCCAAGAGTGTAAATAGACAAGCTTGTCTCAGCTCTTAAACTGTTTGCTTTTGTATTGTGTTACCTGACTTTTTTTTTTTTGACTAAAATGTTATTCCAACAGAGACTATTCTTGTCTTTTTAAGGAAAAGTGTAGTTTTGACACTTAGAAATGTCTTTGTTTAAGAAAATTTTTAAAAGTGCACTGTAAAAGCATCACGTGGTCTAGTCTCATACTAATTCTCCCTCTTTAGAGACCCAGGATTTAGGGTGGGCTCTGCCCAGAGCCCAGAGATCTGGTTAAAATGTAGGTAGTCCCTATCTAAATAAAATTGGTCTCCTTATACAATCCTATGATAGATTTCTATAATTTTATGTTTAATTGGCATCCATCTTTAATCTCCCTCTAGCACCACCAGACTTTTTCTCTTTGTACCTTGAGATATAAATTTTGCTATCTGATTTTTCACCTAAGAGTTTTTTGCTTCAGTATGCAGATTTAGGGCTATTTAGCTGACAACTTCCAGGATAATGAAATAGGTTATCAAGTGTTTGCAAGTCTAAGATAGGAAAAAAAAGGAGGTCTTATGAATCTATAAGATGCACTTTTATCAGTATGCCTAATACATCTATATATTTATGTGTCATGTACACAGTGTTTCACTACTAAAAATATATAAAAGAGCTCTAATTAGCTTAAAGAAAAGTAAAAGCATTTAAATCAAATACTTTATCAGAAAAAAGGAAAGACTAGTCAAATCCTTTTTCAAGTTTATGTGACTAAGTAAACTCTTTAATAAATAAGATAGCTTAAAAATTATCAGTCAAGTAATATTAGAAATGTCTTAATTGCCAGCATACAATTTTTGTATTTATTTATTGATCAAGCAATTTAACACTTATCCCTGCGAAATACTACAAGGTGTCAAAATCTGGCATAGCGGTTACAAAACTATAAACCCAGCCCAAAACAGAAGGATCTTTGCTTGTATAATTTTTAATAAATAAGACAATGATATTGGCCTAATGAAAACAGCTAAATCTTGAATTGTTTAGCAAAATAACCATAACTTCTAATCTTGTGGCTTTAGACAGTCTAGTCCTCAGGCAGGAAGGGGATTTGTTTTGGGAAAGGACTGTTATCATCTTTGTTATAAGCTAACCTATAAACTAAGTTTTTCCTAAAGTTAGTTCATTATTTGGTTATTTTCCAATAAAAATATATTGTAGGAAAACATTCTTTCTTAAAAAAGCATCCTTTTTAAAAAGGTGCATAATTTTTTCTAATTCAAAGCTTATTTAAAGGTTATATCTAAAACAAGGTAAAAGGAACCAGGAAATAAGAGAGATGTAAAGAAAGTTATAGAAGTAAAGAGGTAGTTTTTGGTGAGAAAGCTTAAAGAGAAATAATTTTATACAAGAAAGAATCTTGTATGATAAATTTAGCCCTAGAATAAAATGACTGTTTATTTAAGAAAGAGATGTTCAGGACAAACCAGAAAGTTAAAGCATGTCATGAATGGTCTGTGTAAGTCAAAATAAGAGGATTTATTTTTTTTAAAAAAAATCAAACACTTTTATATGATCAAATTGTCTATAATTAAAGGGAAATTATAATGGTCTTTCCAGAGATTGGGTTTCAAGTTAAAAAAAAACCACTTATACACTAAAGAATTGATTAAAACAATTAAATTTTCTTAAGGGGTTGATTTAATAAATTGTGATATTTTAATTTTTTTTAACCCAAAGTTCAACTTTTATTGCATCTCATTGTTTTCAGTTTTCTGTCCCCTTTTAAAAGGTGCAAAATAGTAACACTCTCCTTCAACTCATTTTCAGCTCATGTAAGTTTTTTTCCTCAGGTTCTGTTTGTTGTGGCCTGATGCTAACAAAGTTTTCTTAAAGGTCTAAAGGAAATGTTTTCTTCCAACATAATATTCTGTACACTGCAGAAGATGTTTTCTTCTGCCTTTTTTAACTGGCCTAACAGATTTTGCATTTTATTGAAATCATTTCTGTGCCATTATTATTCAGTTTTAGTTTACTTATAAAAAAACTGAGATTAAAAATTTTATTTTTGGCCGGGCGCGGTGGCTCATGCTTGTAATCCCAGCACTTTGGGAGGCTGAGGCGGGCGGATCACGAGGTCAGGAGTTCGACACCACGGTGAAACCCCGTCTCTACTAAAAAATACAAAAAATTAGCCGGGCGTGGTGGCGGGTGCCTGTAGTCCCAGCTACTCGGAGAGGCTGAGGCAGGAGAATGGCGTGAACCTGGGAGGCGGAGCTTGCAGTGAGCCGAGGTCGAGCCACTGCACTCCAGCCTGGGTGACAAAGCGAGACTCCGTCTCAAAAAAAAAAAAAAAAAATTTATTTTTATTTATTTATTTTTTGAGATGGAATCTCATTCTGTCACCCAGGCTGGAGTGCAATGGCAAGATCTTGGCTCACTGAAACCTCCGCCTCCTGGATTCAAGTGATTCTCCTGCCTTAGCCTCCACAGTAACTGGGATTACAGGTACACACCACCACACTGGCTAATTTTTGTATTTTTAGTATAGACAGGGTTTCACCATGTTGGCCACGCTGGTATCAAACTCCTGACCTCGTGTGATCTGCTTGCCTAGGCCTCTCAAAGTGCTGAGATTACAGGTGTGAGCCACCGCACCCAGCCAAAACACTTTTTTTCTTTTAAATTAAGGTTACTGCATTTGTATATCTTTCTGTATGTGCTTTTAAAGTTTTTGTGACATTGAGTTACAAGGCTTTGACTCCTGTATCTAAAAAGGACACCAAGTCCTGCTAAATCTTAAACATTGACAGCAATTAATGCCTCATCTTTAGGCCTGATAGAAGATGCCAATCAAAGTAAAATGTGTTCCTGAGACACAGGGTCAGAAATTAAAGCTATTTCAACTCCTTGAGACCCAGGGACTACTGTGGAAGAGGTAGGCATGTGAGATTGTAAGGGTTGACTTTGAGAGATAAAATAAGTTCAGATTCTCTATAAATTAACCATAAATGTCAAAGGCACACTGATGTAAGACCAGCATATGGGCCCCTGTGGCAGATTAACAAGGTTTTCTTAAAGCACTAACTGACTCCTCAATAAAGGTTATAAAGGTTATAAAAGGCCTATGGAAGTTATATCTTATGGTTAAGATTAAAATTTTATAGATTGTTTATAACATTCTGAAAAACAAATTTAATTGGCTTAATGCGATTTTATTAGGACTTATTGTTTGGAAATTTGTCTCCTCTCTGAAAGAATGAAGGTTTTCACCTTTTTTGGAAATCCTTGAGTTATCACTTTGGTTAAATGAATGACTTATTTGACAGTGACCTGTGATCCTATTTTGTGATATCAAGTGTTTTATACCTTTGGTATTTGACAAACTTTTGAAAATCAAATTATAAATTATGTCTCTTTCTGACCTAGTTAATTCTTTAAAATATGAGGTTCTCTAAAATCCAAAAATGACATATTTGGCCTATTTGTTATAAAAATTATACAGGAAGAGTTGTCAAATAGGAAATGGTGTTTGGCTTTCTTTGGGCTGTATTTGTATAAATATATTATTGGTATGTGTTCCAAAATTATGGGAAACTCCTATAATTCTGATATGACTTAGTATATATTATCAGCAATAATTATAATTGTTGTGTAACATAATATATGTTAAATTATTGTGTACTACAGAGGTAAGAAATTTCCTTTTCAATTGTGTCTTTGGCTATAGCTGCCCTAAAACTTTTTGTCATCCATGGACAATTATTGTCTTGTTTTGGCCCTCTTTAGAAAGTGGTTTTATAATCAGCTATAAAACTCTAACAGGTATTCTTGAATGCAGATTTCTGATAACTTTGGAGATTGTGACAGCAGAATAGAGAGAAAACTTTCTGTAATCATGGAGAGCTGAAATATTCATGAATATCAAGCACAACAGGAATTAACTGCATAGACTGAACTAGTAGAAGACTGAAGTAATCCTTTTGAGTTTTTGCTTAAAATGTGGCTGATCCTTTGTTTCATTTTTCGGAGTCAAGGAAACTTTTCTTTTGAGGTATTGACAGGTTTTAACAATTAAATACACTGTACTTCTATGAAAGAAATTTGGAGCATATTTGTTTCTCTCTATCTGATTTCTTCAGAATTTAGAAACTATGTGTGAGTGTTCTTAACTTATGGAAATACAGTTATTTACATAAGTATAATAAGAATCTGTTTTCATTTGTAACAGACACAATTAGAGAAACTAATTATTTTACCAAGGCTTTCACTGGAATAGTGTGCTTTCCTTTAAGGAATCAAACTTTACTTACAGAGCCAATGAAAGCCCCTTGGGAAAACTGGCCTCATACCTTGTTTTCACTGTCCTGGTACAGGGTTCCTGACATGGGATAAGTAAAGAATATCGCTTTCTGACAGGCCAAGGAGCCCCAAGTCATCTTGAGACCTCAAGAAGAAAGGAATTCACCCAACTTATAGGTATTTGATGGTACAAATCCATGGCTGGGCTCAGCTTTAAAAAAGTCTTATCTAAGACTCCTTCTATAGAACAAAGTTCCATCAAAACCAATTTAAAAAGCCCATGTGAAAAATAATTATTCTTTCTGCACCTTATAGAAGTAATCTGGCCAAGTATAATAAAGCAAATTGGTACTACCATAATTTGACTTTAAAATGGGAAATTGGAGAGAAAAAAATATGTTTCAAAACTACAGTATACCTTTTGTTGATTCTAGTCTTGCCTAATATTTTTCAATTTTTATTATTTTCTGTAGTTTGGATTGAACTCTAATTTTCCCTGGCTACAAGTCTCCAAAATAATGTTTTCAATTTTTTTCTTCCTTTTTCTTCTTTTCCTTTTCCCCTCAATTTTTCCTAATTTGAAATCACTGAAAACTAAGTTGTGTTTTCTTAAAGCCCTGTGAACTGAAACTAGACAACTTAGCTTCAGAAGACAATAATAGCAACCTGTTTACATACATAAGCCAACTCTCATAACTGCCTGCTGATGTATGGACTTCAGAGTAATGTGGCCTATATCAATTTTCCAGGATTATTCTTTTGTTTGTTGTTGTTTTTCTTCCTTTCCCTGCTTATTTTCTCTTCATGGGACATAAGGCTTCACAACCTGCTAAAAATGAGTTTTCCTAATAACTCGGGCCCTACCTGTCCAGGAAAAAACTGTCCTAGCCATGAGAGATCAGATGAAACCTGAGACCAGAGACTCCTTTTCTTCTAAAATGCTTTTTCCAAAAGATTGTAAAAAGAAAAGGGGGGAAATGTGAAAGGAAAATAAATCTTGGGGCCTCCAACTCACTAAGCTAAAGGGAAAAGTCAAGCTGGGAACAGCTTAAGGCAAACCTTCCTCCCATTCTACTCAAAGTCACCCCTCTGCTCACTGAGATAGACACATATCTGATTGACTCTTTTGGAAAGGTTAATCAGAAACTCAAAAGAATGCAACCATTTGTCTCTCACCTACCTGTGACCTGGAAGCCCCCTCCTTGCTTTGAGTTGTCCCACCTTCTGGACAGAACCAACATACATCTTACATATATTGACTGATGTCTCATATCTCCCTAAAATGTATAAAACCAAGCTGTACCCTGACCACCTTGGGCACATGTCACCAGGACCTCCTGTGGCTGTGTCACAAGGCTGAGGATGTGCATCCTCAACCTTGGCAAAATAAACTTTCTAAATTAACTGAGACCTGTCTCATATTTGGGGCTCACAGGGTAGGCATTTATACATATTTATAAATATTTCTCTTCTCTTTTGTTTTTTGTAAGTCAATCCAGCTTTGAAAATGTAGGACCTCAAAGGTTAAAGTGTGATTAAAGTTACGGAATGTAAAAAACAAGAGACCCTTGATTTAAGAGAGGCCCTTAAAACAAGGTCAGCTCCCTTCAGGACTATTTGCTGGACTCTAAGAACAAAACACTGCTCAGGGTTGGAATAAACATGATTTCAAATGGGAGAACACCTCTTCAGAGAACAGCATTGTTTACCAGTGGGAAAGATCATAGATATTCCTCCTCCTTCGGTTTCAGGTAGTTTACTCAAAAACTGATAATCTGATGATCTTTACTTTCACAACATAATAATTTATGTACCCCAATGCATACCAAGTCCTTTGTCACATATGATCTTTCTAGATTTCCCTTGGCCCTGTCAATGTGGTATACTAACCTAGGTTCCCCAAACTCCCAACCACACCAATTTGTCAACATGGTCTACGGTTAGAAGAAGCCCATCAGTTCTGGACTATCAGGGTCTAAATCCTGCCTGTTCCATTTCCTACCTGTTCTGTCTTGGCCAAGTTGATGTCATTTTAAAATGTGGATGGTAATAATACCAATCCATTAAATTTTTTGAGGATTAAATGACTTAATACATTACCTGGCAGATAGTAAGTGCTCAACAAAATTAGCCATTGTTTATCAAAGACTGTCAGGGAATTGAGGCTTATGAGCTGAGAAACTTTTCTTTATTCAAGAATTCCCCTTTCTGCCTTCTATAAATATTCCTGCATATCAAAGGTAATATTTGAGGTCAATTTTTAGAAGATTTTAGTCTAGCTAAACCCAGGTTCTATATAAAGTTGAGTCAATTCAGGATTCTGCTGGGTTTCAGAGCTGATTCAAAACACCATTTCCCCTTGGAAGCCTCTCCGGCTATTCCACATTGTGTGGTGAGGTCCCATTCTGGTTGCCCACTGCCCATTGGCCTAAGCTTTACATGTTGCCAGTTCATTTACATGATATTTTGTATTTCTTTTTCTTAATTGCATCTGAATAAATCTTTTATTCTAGATTATTGAAGGCAATATATACTCAGATTGGTTTTTTTAAAAATAATGAACGAATTTATTTCTTTGTGTAATCCAGGTTGGCATATAAAGGGAAGATTGTGTGGTGTGATTTTTAAAAATGTCTAAGTGTTGAAGTCAACTTGCCTGCATTTTAGGTTTGGGTCCTTTCCTTATTTGCTCTGCGATCCTGTACAGGCTCTCTAAACTCTCTGAACCTTGATTTCTCCATCAATCATATGAGAATCACTGAGAGGCATTAAGTGGTATAAAGTACATGCCGAATTGCCTGAGCCAAAGGAGGTACTATCCCTTCTCTCTGTCAGTTAGAAAACTCTAAGCTCCATCCACCCCTTTGGTCCTTAATCAATTGACAGAATGACCTAGTGATCAGTTAGTTTCTGATACCTTTTTGAACTAGCCTTGAAATTTGGTTGGATTCTTTTTTTTTTTTTTTTTTTTGAGATGGAGTCTTGCTCTGTCACCAGGCTGCTGGAGTGCAGTTGCACGATCTTGGCTCACTGCAACCTCCACCTCTTGGGTTCACGCCATTCTCTTGCCTCAGCCTCATGAGTAGCTGGGGCTACAGATGGATGCCACCATGTCCAGCTAATTTTTGTATTTTTTTTAGAGACGGGGTTTCACCATGTTGACCAGGATGGTGTTGATCTCTTGGCCTTGTGATCCACCTGCCTCAGCTTCCCAAAATGCTGGGATTACAGGCATGAGCCACTGCACCCTGCCTGGTTGGATTCTTAAGATCTTCTTTTCCTTTTTTGAATTTCAACTTTTATTTCAGATTTGGTGGATACATGTGCAGGTTTGTTACACAGGTGTCTTGCATGATGCTAGGGTTTGGAATACAATTGATCCCATCACCAGGTAGTGAGCATAGTATCCAATAGATATTTTTTCTTTTTTTTTCTTTTTTTTTTTTTTTTCCGTTTTCTCCTATTGTAATACATTTCATTTGGAAGGATTAGAAACCAGTTTTTCTCCTTTACATCAATAGTGTCTGAGGTTATTACTCCAACCACATGTTTGTACAAAAAAAAAGATGCAGAGATATGATCACTTAATTGACTGTAATAAGACTTACTTCCAGTAGCTTGTTCTTCATCACAGGAGTGAGGAAATTGTCACTTAATTCTGTAAACTTCTGAATTGAAATGTAGAATCATTCATAGTTTAATTGTATTGATATAAAGTGAACTAATGATAATCATCTAAACTTTTTTTTTTTTTTTGAGACAGAGTTTCACTCTTATTGCCCAGGCTGGAGTGCAATGGTGCTGTCTCGGCTCACCGCAACCTCCGCCTCCCGGGTTCAAGCGATTCTTCTGCCTCAGCCTCTCGAGTAGCTGGGATTACAGGCATGCACCACCATGTCTGGCTAATTGTTGTATTTTTAGTAGAGATGGGGTTTCTCCATGTTGGTCAGGCTGGTCTCGAACTCCCAACCTCATGTGATCCGCCCGCCTCGGCCTCTCAAAGTGCTGAGATTACAGGCGTGAGCCACTGCGCCCAGCCAATAATCTAAACTTTTTACCATGAGTCACAAGACCCTAGATGATTTGGGATCTCCCTGCCTTTGCTGTTTTGCTTCATTGCCTTTGGACTTGCTGTCCTTCTGTCTGGATTGTATTTTGCGTGGCTGCTTCCTACTTCTTATTTAGGTTTTAACTCAAATATCATATCTTTAGAAAGGTCTTCTCTGGCAATTCTATCTAATAAAACAGCCCTCCCCACCTTGTTCTCATCATTATTCGAAATTATCTTTGCTTATTTGTGTATTGTCTGTCTCAATGCATTAGACTTGAAGCTCCATGAGGATGGAGACCTTGTTTCTCTTGTTAATCTAAAAGATTAGTTGACACTAAGTAGGTTTGCAAAAAAAAAAAATTGGTTAATTAATTTCTTGAAATTGTTAGTATATTGGTAGCATTGTCTTTTAGAAAGCAGTACATCAAAGGATACTTTCTTCAAGCAAAATTATTTTTATCATACTCACTGGTATCAGCAATAATAGAAGAATTGTAGAAATGTTTTGATATCATATTATGCGTCTGCTTGATGGATCCTTTTTTTTTTTTAATTATACTTTAAGTTTTAGGGTACATGTGCACATTGTGCAGGTTAGTTACATACGTATACATGTGCCATGCTGGTGCGCTGCACCCACTAACTCGTCATCTAGCATTAGGTATATCTCCCAATGCTATCCCTCCCCCCTCCCCCCTCCCCACCACAGTCCCCAGAGTGTGATATTCCCCTTCCTGTGTCCATGTGATCTCATTGTTCAATTCCCACCTATGAGTGAGAATATGCGGTGTTTGGTTTTTTGTTCTTGCGATAGTTTACTGAGAATGATGGTTTCCAGTTTCATCCATGTCCCTACAAAGGACATGAACTCATCATTTTTTATGGCTGCATAGTATTCCATGGTGTATATGTGCCACATTTTCTTAATCCAGTCTATCATTGTTGGACATTTGGGTTGGTTCCAAGACTTTGCTATTGTGAATAATGCCACAATAAACATACGTGTGCATGTGTCTTTATAGCAGCATGATTTATAGTCCTTTGGGTATATACCCAGTAATGGGATGGCTGGGTCAAATGGTATTTCTAGTTCTAGATCCCTGAGGAATCGCCACACTGACTTCCACAATGGTTGAACTAGTTTACAGTCCCACCAACAGTGTCAAAGTGTTCCTATTTCTCCACATCCTCTCCAGCACCTGTTGTTTCCTGACTTTTTAATGATTGCCATTCTAACTGGTGTGAGATGATATCTCATAGTGGTTTTGATTTGCATTTCTCTGATGGCCAGTGATGATGAGCATTTTTTCATGTGTTTTTTGGCTGCATAAATGTCTTCTTTTGAGAAGTGTCTGTTCATGTCCCTCGCCCACTTTTTGATGGGGTTGTTTGTTTTTTTCTTGTAAATTTGTTGGAGTTCATTGTAGATTCTGGATATTAGCCCTTTGTCAGATGAGTAGGTTGCGAAAATTTTCTCCCATGTTGTAGGTTGCCTGTTCACTCTGATGGTAGTTTCTTTTGCTGTGCAGAAGCTCTTTAGTTTAATTAGATCCCATTTGTCAATTTTGGCTTTTGTTGCCATTGCTTTTGGTGTTTTGGACATGAAGTCCTTGCCCACGCCTATGTCCTGAATGGTAATGCCTAGGTTTTCTTCTAGGGTTTTTATGGTTTTAGGTCTAACGTTTAAATCTTTAATCCATCTTGAATTGATTTTTGTATAAGGTGTAAGGAAGGGATCCAGTTTCAGCTTTCTACATATGGCTAGCCAGTTTTCCCAGCACCATTTATTAAACAGGGAATCCTTTCCCCATTGCTTGTTTTTCTCAGGTTTGTCAAAGATCAGATAGTTGTAGGGAAGTGGCGTTATTTCTGAGGGCTCTGTTCTGTTCCATTGATCTATATCTCTGTTTTGGTACCAGTACCATGCTGTTTTGGTTACTGTAGCCTTATAGTATAGTTTGAAGTCAGGTAGTGTGATGCCTCCAGCTTTGTTCTTTTGGCTTAGGATTGACTTGGCGATGCGGGCTCTTTTTTGGTTCCATATGAACTTTAAAGTAGTTTTTTCCAATTCTGTGAAGAAAGGCATTGGTAGCTTGATGGGGATGGCATTGAATCTGTAAATTACCTTGGGCAGTATGGCCATTTTCACGATATTGATTCTTCCTACCCATGAGCATGGAATGTTCTTCCATTTGTTTGTATCCTCTTTTATTTCATTGAGCAGTGGTTTGTAGTTCTCCTTGAAGAGGTCCTTCACATCCCTTGTAAGTTGGATTCCTAGGTATTTTATTCTCTTTGAAGCAATTGTGAATGGGAGTTCACTCATGATTTGGCTCTCTGTTTGTCTGTTGTTGGTGTATAGGAATGCTTGTGATTTTTGTACATTGATTTTGTATCCTGAGACTTTGCTGAAGTTGCTTATTAGCTTAAGGAGATTTTGGGCTGAGACGATGGGGTTTTCTAGATAAACAATCATGTCGTCTGCAAACAGGGACAATTTGACTTCCTCTTTTCCTAATTGAATACCCTTTATTTCCTTCTCCTGCCTCATTGCCCTGGCCAGAACTTCCAACACTATGTTGAATAGGAGCGGTGAGAGAGGGCATCCCTGTCTTGTGCCAGTTTTCAAAGGGAATGCTTCCAGTTTTTGCCCATTCAGTATGATATTGGCTGTGGGTTTGTCATAGATAGCTCTTATTATTTTGAAATACGTCCCATCAATACCTAATTTATTGAGAGTTTTTAGCATGAAGGGTTGTTGAATTTTGTCAAAGGCTTTTTCTGCATCTATTGAGATAATCATGTGGTTTTTGTCTTTGGCTCTGTTAAATGCTGGATTACATGTATTGATTTGCGTATATTGAACCAGCCTTGCTTCCCAGGGATGAAGCCCACTTGATCATGGTGGATAAGCTTTTTGATGTGCTGCTGGATTCGGTTTGCCAGTATTTTATTGAGGATTTTTGCATCAATGTTCATCAAGGATATTGGTCTAAAATTCTCTTTTTTGGTTGTGTCTCTGCCCGGCTTTGGTATCAGAATGATGCTGGCCTCATAAAATGAGTTAGGGAGGATTCCCTCTTTTTCTATTGATTGGAATAGTTTCAGAAGGAATGGTACCAGTTCCTGCTTGTACCTCTGGTAGAATTCGGCTGTGAATCCATCTGGTCCTGGACTCTTTTTGGTTGGTAAACTATTGATTATTGCCACAATTTCAGCTCCTGTTATTGGTCTATTCAGAGATTCAACTTCTTCCTGGTTTAGTCTTGGGAGAGCGTATGTGTCGAGGAATGTATCCATTTCTTCTAGATTTTCTAGTTTATTTGCGTAGAGGTGTTTGTAGTATTCTCTGATGGTAGTTTGTATTTCTGTGGGATTGGTGGTGATATCCCCTTTATCATTTTTTATTGTGTCTATTTGATTCTTCTCTCTTTTTTTCTTTATTAGACTTGCTAGCGGTCTATCAATTTTGTTGATCCTTTCAAAAAACCAGCTTCTGGATTCATTGATTTTTTGAAGGGTTTTTTGTGTCTCTATTTCCTTCAGTTCTGCTCGGATTTTAGTTATTTCTTGCCTTCTGCTAGCTTTTGAATGTGTTTGCTCTTGCTTTTCTGGTACTTTTAATTGTGATGTTAGGGTGTCAATTTTGGATCTTTCCTGCTTTCTCTTGTGGGCATTTAGTGCTATAAATTTCCCTCTACACACTGCTTTGAATGCGTCCCAGAGATTCTGGTATGTTGTGTCTTTGTTCTCGTTGGTTTCAAAGAACATCTTTATTTCTGCCTTCATTTCGTTATGTACCCAGTAGTCATTCAGGAGCAGGTTGTTCAGTTTCCATGTAGTTGAGTGGCTTTGAGTGAGATTCTTAATCCTGAGTTCTAGTTTGATTGCACTGTGGTCTGAGAGATAGTTTGTTATAATTTCTGTTCTTTTACATTTGCTGAGGAGAGCTTTACTTCCAAGTATGTGGTCAATTTTGGAATAAGTGTGGTGTGGTGCTGAAACAAATGTATATTCTGTTGATTTGGGGTGGAGAGTTCTGTAGATGTCTATTAGGTCCGCTTGGTGCAGAGCTGAGTTCAGTTTCTGGGTATCCTTGTTGACTTTCTGTCTCATTGATCTGTCTAATGTTGACAGTGGGGTGTTAAAGTCTCCCATTATTAATGTGTGGGAGTCTAAGTCTCTTTGTAGGTCACTCAGGACTTGCTTTATGAATCTGGGTGCTCCTGTATTGGGTGCATATATATTTAGGATAGTTAGCTCTTCTTGTTGAATTGATCCCTTTACCATTATGTAATGGCCTTCTTTGTCTCTTTTGATCTTTGTTGGTTTAAAGTCTGTTTTATCAGAGACTAGGATTGCAACCCCTGCCTTTTTTTGTTTCCCATTTGCTTGGTAGATCTTCCTCCATCCTTTTATTTTGAGCCTATGTGTGTCTCTGCACGTGAGATGGGTTTCCTGAATACAGCACACTGATGGGTCTTGACTCTTTATCCAACTTGCCAGTCTGTGTCTTTTAATTGGAGAATTTAGTCCATTTACATTTAAAGTTAATATTGTTATGTGTGAATTTGATCCTGTCATTATGATGTTAGCTGGTGATTTTGCTCGTTAGTTGATGCAGTTTCTTCCTAGTCTCGATGGTCTTTACATTTTGGCATGATTTTGCAGCGGCTGGTACCGGTTATTCCTTTCCATGTTTAGCGCTTCCTTCAGGAGCTCTTTTAGGTCAGGCCTGGTGGTGACGAATGTATAACTAGAATAACCAATACAGAGAAGTGCTTAAAGGAGCTGATGGAGCTGAAAACCAAGGCTCGAGAACTACGTGAAGAATGCAGAAGCCTCAGGAGCCGATGCGATCAACTGGAAGAAAGGGTATCAGCAATGGAAGATGAAATGAATGAAATGAAGCGAGAAGGGAAGTTTAGAGAAAAAAGAATAAAAAGAAATGAGCAAAGTCTCCAAGAAATATGGGACTATGTGAAAAGACCAAATCTACGTCTGATTGGTGTACCTGAAAGTGATGCGGAGAATGGAACCAAGTTGGAAAACACTCTGCAGGATATTATCCAGGAGAACTTCCCCAATCTAGCAAGGCAGGCCAACGTTCAGATTCAGGAAATACAGAGAACGCCACAAAGATATTCCTCGAGAAGAGCAACTCCAAGACACGTAATTGTCAGATTCACCAAAGTTGAAATGAAGGAAAAAATGTTAAGGGCAGCCAGAGAGAAAGGTCGGGTTACCCTCAAAGGGAAGCCCATCAGACTAACAGCGGATCTCTCGGCAGAAACCCTACAAGCCAGAAGAGAGTGGGGGCCAATATTCAACATTCTTAAAGAAAAGAATTTTCAACCCAGAATTTCATATCCAGCCAAACTAAGCTTCATAAGTGAAGGAGAAATAAAATACTTTACAGACAAGCAAATGCTGACCGATTTTGTCACCAATAGATATTTTTTCAATTCTTGCCCTCCTACCTCTCTCCCAGTAGTCACCAGTGTCTACTGTTGCCACATTTATGTCCATGAGTACCCAATATTTAGTTCCCACTTCTGAGTGAGAACATGGTGTGTGTATATATATATATATAAACTCCTCATCTGTCTATCAGAAAACATCTCTGAGCAGGGGTTCTTAACCTTGGGCACACACACAGACTTCAGGCTTCTGTGAGCTCCCCAGATTTGAAGCCAAATCACATGCCTATGCATTTCTTCGGGGGAGAAGTTGACCTACAGCTTTCATTTTATGTATATACCAGAACCCTCTTTCCCACTTTCCCTCTCAGCAAAAAACAAACCAAACCAAACCAAAATGAAAACCTTAAGAACCATATCTCCATGCTCCAGGTCAATTTCCACCCCAGCCATCAGGGCCTAGCTTTCTATAATAGCCATCTGGATGGAGCTGTGCCTACTAGCCTATCCCTTCATGGACCAATATTCTCCCACAATCTCACCAGTTTTTATTGTCAACATGTGGTTCTTCTTTGCCAGGCACAGTTGTATGTCATGGACAGGCACAGAACATGCAGACATGGCTCATCCAGCTTATCTTCCACTGTTCTTCCAGCTGACTTAGGCTCCTGCTGAGCACCTGTCTTGGAGAAACCCTGCTATGGGCCCTGTGTGGGCCCTACTAGGTGTCCAAAGATGGCAGTCCATCAGGCCTTCTCTGGTTGAAAGTTTTCTGCCAAGATTCCCATCAGGAGTTCTATTTTGCATGGGGACATCATGGAAAGTCTCCACAGGGGTCAAACCATCTTTCTTGGGGGAAGGTCTGAGCCCTTTTCACAGCTTGGTTATTCTCCCTCTGAGAAACATGGCCACACTACAGCCCCTTTGGGCACTGAGCCTAATCTACAGTAGGAGTTTCCTTCCTTCTTAGCAGGGAGCACAGTCTAAGCAAACAGGCTCCCTGGGGAATGATGGATAGAACTTATATGCTGCCCTCTACTCATAGCTCCCTTAATTCCACTTTCCCTGCCTCCTAAGCTTGTGGGATAGGAGCCACATGGGCCTGTAATCATTTAATTACCTTGTTTCCTAAGCTCTTCTCTTTATAGGGAAACATCAAATAACACCCCCACCCCCAACCATGCCTGATTCTTTATTTATGAAGATCCTGTTTCTCCTCTAATGTGCTTCTACACTGTCCCAGGCTTTGGAATGTTTATAAACGGCTCAGTGCATTTGCTGACAATGCCTTCATGCATGTGTTCTTCCTCTTGGCAGACCCTCTCTGACACAGCCTTTAGATCCAACTAGTTTCATGTTGCGTGGTACTTGCGGGGAGGGCAGTAGGAGACTGGTGTAGCCAAGTGACTCTATCTGATGGCTTCTGTGATCTCTAAGCTCACCCAAGTCTTTACTTCCTTAGTCCTTTTTTGTCTTTCAGTCCCATGATGAAAGCTTTCCTGGAGAAGTCCAGCTTTGATACCTGCACTGCTGACGTCTACTCTGCTGGTAAAAATGGCACACTGAGTCTGGAGATAGTGAAGTGCCTTTTGTATTCACTCCCATCCCTCTAACTGCTCTGTTCTCCTGCCTAGTTGCTTACTCAATATGAGGAGCATAGCAGCGCTAGGCTCTGGAAGAGAGCAGGCAAATATGGCAATATAAAATGCTAACAACAGCAGATGGCAGGACAAGTTTCCTTTAGATTCAGATGAGCAGTTGTTTTTTTCTGGTGGGCTTTTATTATTAAATTTATTTTCATCATTTGTCTAGATAAGCCTATCTTTGTACTTAGTTATGATGTGCCAGAATCATCTTGCTTTTAATATTTGAAACAAAGAGCTGTATATCATACCAATTATAAATACATCTACATGGCCTCATGTGTAATTGTCAACTCAGTTACATGGATTGTAGCCTTTGTGTTTGGAGGGAGTGAATGCTCACTTTATCCTAAAGAGTTGATAGAAGCCTAAAAGCTTGGAAACTTACAAGAAATAATCACTTGTATGGCTTTTCTTCAGGGGCCAAAAAATATTGGAATTTTAATTGATTTCAAACATATTATCCTTATCTAAGGTCTGGAGGTCCTGGATCTAAGCCCTATTTTACAAGTATTCAAAGCTGGCACTCTTATCTTAATGCCATCACTTCTACCCTTGCGGATTTTTAATTTTTTATTTCTAACTTTCAGTAAGAGGAAGCAAAGGTCAGCAGGTTCTTTGGAAATTAAATTTAAATGATTATTACACCTTAAACCTGCCCTCCTGCCCCCCAAGGAAGAATTCTTCACCCCCATGTTAGCAGCAGCAGCAGCGGCATTTCCATTATTGCTCATCTTCCTTCTCTGTAGCTCTTGCCATCAGTGTTGATTAATTTCATAAGTAGCAGAAATGACATAATACAATATATTTCTGACAATTCCAGACCAGGAATCCTAGACTCATAAAATTCCAAGGATACAAAGGAACACCAGGAGGTCATCTAACCCAATCCTCTGCTTTCCAGGAAAGAAATGTTCAAACCGTACAGAATGGATTTATTTTCTAGCAAAATATCCTTTGTGATGAGAGGGATAGTGAAAGAATAATGGACATCAACAGGAAGTTAAAATGAAATGGCTCTTCTCTTTTCACAGGATCTCTAGTTAGTAGTAAAGGACCATGAGTGCTGGGGAAAAAGGCCATCATAGATAATTTTGTGAACCCAGTGATAATCTTTCTATTGAAGAGAGATGTGCCGTGAACCTGATTATTTTTCAAAGAACTGTCATTTTCCCAAGAGCTGGCATTTTCAGCCTCTTGAAGAGCACCAACCACTGTTATCACAGCTCAAACTTGAGCAATCAATCAGGGGTTTGAAACATTAAACTGGAATATATAATTTCAACAGGGATAATTTTAGCAAAATTCATCCTGAGCTGAAACAGCTTTAGTTAGCCCAGCTTCAACAAGGGGGCCATTGCCTGGCTTTTCTTGGCACTGGCAGCCCCTCCCTGCACTCACCCCACCTCCTCTACAGCCAGAGGAAAGGACACAGCAGGCCATGGGTTTATAATAAGATTTGGAGGGGCTGAGCTTGGCTGATTTACCAGGAGGTAGGTTGATGCCCAGGACGGTGCCCACTGGGAAGCTGCAAGTTGTGAGTAGGGGGATAACAGCTTGAGAAGTACCATTAAATGTCTTCCCATACATTTGCCCACAGTAGAATTTTTCTTCCACAGAAAACACTTTGACATTCTATTGGAATGGAAAGCAAGAGTTTATAAGCATTTTACAATGTCAGGATTTTTACTAGTCAATCTACAAATAGGTAGCATTTTGCCTCTTTGCTCTTCCCTCTCCTGCTTGCACCCTATGTTCCTGAGGACTTTTCCTCTCTCTGGCAAGAGGCTACCAAAGAAGCTGGCTCAGCCCCTCCCAATACTCCAGATTCAACAGGCAGCTGTAGTCAGACTCAGTCAAGCCAAAGAACTTGCTTAATTGGTGATTTCTGCTGATGTCAGTGGTGGTGGTGATAAGGATAATATTGGGAATAATGATGATGCTAGATGACAAAGGTCATGGGTTTGAAGGAAGAGTGGTGTTTTTGCTGGTTTTAAAGTTTCTACACACTTAATTACAATTTAGGATTTTCATGCTGAGTGTGAATCAGGGTTCAGTTAAACAAATCAGGATTGTTAGGTAATGACAGGAGACAATGGGTAGAAGTCATCTGAAGCACCTTGAGAGAAAGAGGGCTGAGGAAGTAAAGCAGTTTATGCAATACCCACTATGCGCCAAGCTTGCTTATTCTTGCTCTCTCTCCCTCTCACCGCTCTGTATAGGGTTATATAGGCAAAAGGCAGTAAAAAGACACCTAAAGACATAGAGCCTTTAATGACACTATTTAGGCTGTTGATGAAATGCTCTGAAACTCACTGTGTCTTTGGGCTATTACATGAGTTAAATATCCCCTGTGTATTTTAACCCAAAGGTCATATTTTATAAATGATAAAAACTGAGATTTTTTAAGCCAGGTCTTTGACTTCGGGATGCAATCCCTTTTTATGAGAGCAAACGCTCTCCTAAGTGATTAAAATAGTTAAATTTTATGTACAATGCAATACACAGACACACACACATATATATGTAGATCACTGCATTTAATCATTTCATTATCATAATAAGTTTAGAACTGGTATCATTTTTATTTTACATACAATAAGTGTGAACAAGAGAAGTTAACTAATTTGAAATGATTGTTAGTTGCAGGGCCAAGCACTTACAAGGACTGAACACTAGTGTCAGGGTTGGTCCTTGAAAGATCCATGCCAGTCAGGACATGCCCTTCACCTTAGTGACTGATTTTGGTGACCCAGATCTAAGCCACTCATGGCATTCCCCTTGGCCTCAGAGAGTGGTTCAAGAATAGGCAAATGGTCCATTTAAGCAGGAAAAACCACAGAGAGAGGCCTGTTTGGGAGGTTCTCAGAAAGAAGCATCTCCATTTCTCTGCAATACTCAGGTGTAATATGCAGATGTGAAGCCTGAAACTAATGCAGCCATTTGATCTTATAAGATAAACCCAACTGGCAATGAAACTGACACTGCAGAAGGCAGAGAAACCAGACCTAAAGACATAGAGCAGAGCCTTTAATGACACCATTTAGGCTCTTGATTAAATGCTCTGATTCTCACTGTGTCTCTGGATTTTCCATTACGTGAATTAAATATCTCCTGTATAGTTTAACCCAAAGGTCATAAAACTTGTAAATGGTAAAACTGAGATTCTAAGCCATGTCTTTGACTTCAGGATCCAATCACTTTTCTATGACTGCAAATTCTCTCCTAAGCGATTAAAATAATTAAATTTTATGCACAATGCGATAGAAAATTAACTTCAGCTCCTCAGCAGGGAAGTAATCTGATCAAAACAATGGGTGAGACAGATGGCCCTGATTTGGGTATTCAGAGTTAACTGGGGAAGGACAGGAAGGAAGGTAGAGGAATTATCTTAAAGTCATTGTTGCAGTGTTCTGGGGATTTGCTACAACAAATTCATGTGTGTCTTCAATAAGTATTTGAGCACTTACCCTGTGCTAGATACTAATAATACAGTGTGACAAAATAGACATGCTCCCTGCTTATATGAAGTTATAGTCAGTCTGGAGCAGGGGTTGTCAAACCATGACCCTTGAGCCAAATACTGCTGCTGCTCGTTTTTGTAAATAAAATTTTATTGGAACATAGTCATGGTCATTACTTTATGTATTGTCTGTGACTGCTTTGCACTACAATGTCAGAGCTGAGTAGTTGCTGCAGAGAATATATGGCACACAGGGCCTGAGATATTTATTATCTGGCCCGTTACAGAAAAGGTTTGCTTATCATTAGAGGGAGGAGACAGACATTGGTCAGATTGGATCATACATTTGTAAATATTGGGTGATAGATATAATCTATCTATTATGTCTAATATATCTATTATATATAATATCTAATATATATTATAAATATTGGGTGATATAAGCTATCACCCAATATTTAGATTGTTATAGATTATAGATTGTTATAGATCAGATCTGATTGTGATAACTGAAGTACCTGAGGAAGAATGAGCTGAAGGTACTAATTTGGGTGGGGGAGTTCACTTCTTGGAGGAAGTGATATGTGAGCTGGGGTAATAAATGAGTAGGAATCAGCACTGTGAATGCTAGAGGAAGAGTATTCCCTGCAGGGTGTGTGAAGCCTGGAGATGGGAAAGAGAACACTGGAATAGGTCAAGGAATCGAGAGAAGGGTGATGTGGCTTGAGCATGGTGAATATGGAGGAGTGTGTCAGGGGTGAGGCTGGGAGTAACCAGGTCAGATCACGGAGAACCTTATAGGCCATGATAGGCCATCTGTGTTTTCTCTACATGGAGTGGAAAACCATTTCACTCATGGGAAGCTCAACTTCATCATTTATCTTTAGTGAAGAAGAAACTATATATATACTTTAATATTCAGTATTTTTGGTCTGTTGTCTTTCAACAGTTTTGGCCCAGTAAATAAAAATGAAATAAAAAAACTTTTTATAATATATACAGTCAGCCCTCTGTATGCATGGTTCTACATCCGCAGATGCTACTAGCGATAAATTTAAAATATTTGGGAAAAAACAATAAAAAACAATAGTACAACAATAAACATAATATGAATAAAATACAATATAATAGCGACTTACAGAGCATTTACATTGTATTAGGTATTAGGTATACAGGAAGATGTGCATAGGTTATATGCAAATACTACACCATTTTATATCAGAGACTTGAGCATCCTCAGATTTTGGTATCTTTGGAGAAGGAGGGTGGGGGATTCTGGAACCAATCCCCATCCAATATGGAGGAACAACTATAATTTTTACATCCCTATATATTTTTCAAGGATAAGGGCAACACATTATGATGGACTTCTCTATTATGGGTAGATGTAAGATAAGAAGGAATTTAGAGCATTACAGGGGATGCTAATTAAGTGATGATATAGTGGCAGTTATAGAAAACACTCTGTAGACCATGCTTATAAAAAGAGGAGTACTTCTCTTTGTTGCTGCTATGTCTAACCCAACCTCTGTTTACTCAACCAATAAAGGGAGTGTGGAAGGATGGTGTCAAGGGAGGACCCCTGACTTCTTAGAAACAGCAACCTTCTGTTCATGCTCAGAGTAGATGGCATTGGCTGGTCCACCTGGCCAAAGCCAGGGGAAATTTGCAGTGGGTCCAGAAGCAGCATGGTGGGACTGAGAGCATGGAGGTTGGCAGAGTCGAATCCTGTTCTCTTCTATCTTGAGACTCTCTCCCAGGGGGCTCCATGGCTCCATCCAGAATCTGTAGGGAGATGAACTACAAATTTCTATCTCCACCTTAGAGCTCTTTGTTTTAACCTTCTAACCTATACATCCAAATGCTGCTTGGTATGCTGTCTTGGATGTCTCAAAAGCAGCTTAAACTCAACATATCCTTAAGTCAAGTTAATAGAACAAGCTGCTGCCTGCAGAGGTGGACAGCTCCCCTCAGGAAGAGGCACCAAGATTGACTCTTCAGCACCCTCTCCTTCCCCTTTTCTCTGCCACACATCTTGCCTGTTATTGTGCTTTGACCCCCTCTATTAGCTGACTAAAAGCTTTACTGGCATAATATCCCTTATTTTCATCCTGCTTCTTTTGACTCCCTATTGTCTTCTACCTTAAGAAAAATCAAACTGCTCTGGTGTTTTTCTCAGACCACAGCTACTGCTCTCGATAGACCTGATTACTGCCAAAAATGTAATGACTGTTCCTTTAGCAAATTCACAAGGTAGATTTCCTTCTACAGGTCCATTCTGATACATAAATTTCCCTCACATTATTAATCTCAAACTTTGGTCTTATAAAAATTGAACTTTGACCTCACTTCAATACAGTGTCGCTGCTGAAGTAATGAAAACCTGATTGGCAGAAACCTCCTCTTGAGGAATGGAAAGAATATTGGGGCTCTCCTTGCTACAGTGGTCTGCTTGTTCTCTTCAGTGACACAACTGCTTGCTTTTCAGAAGTTGCTGAAACTCCATTCAAAGAATCTTCCCACCTGGAGAGAGAAAAAAACAAGTCTTATTCCTGTTGTGATAAATTCCCAGAGTAGGAATAGTATAAGTAGAAAGGGTGGTCTCGAACTTATCTATGACCCTATAGGATATCATGAATGATACAACTTCTGCTCTGGAAGCCCAACTAAACAGTTTACATTTAGATTCATTAGCTAATGTTATCATGAGTAATCACATAGGTCTTAATTTCCTCTTAGCTAGCCAAGGGGAAATTTATGCTGTAGCAAACACTTTTAGTTGCACCTAGGAAGAACAATCTATAATTAGGCTAAGAAAAAACCTCTTGGATCTCTAGAAAAGACCATTTGAAATTTGGGACATGTTTTCATTGCCTGGGTTTCATAATCTAGGTCCCTGTCTTCAGGGCCTATTACAAGAACTAATAACCATTTTTGTTTCTGTTTCTGGTAACTGCCTGTGTTGCAGTGGGCTGATGTATCTTGCCAAGAGTCATAAATGCTACTGTGCAGCCACCGTCTTGTCAGATGATAAGCAACTTGTCCTTCAACAAAGGGAACAAACCTGGTCCCATACCTGTGGGGTATAGACCACATGGCTGGTACAACCACCTAACCAGCAAAAACTCAGCAATGGTGAGACATGAACATTCTAGATGAATATCTTGCAGCTTAACCTTTTCTGCCTTTGGACAAAAGGGTGGCCTGAGAGTGAGAAAAGTAGCCCTGACGGCAAGGAACTTAACTGGTTTTATGCATTAGGCTGTCACTTTTCTAGGCACGTCCTGTTATTTACAGCTAGGCTGTGGTGTTCCCTTGCGGCACATAAACAATGTCAAAGCACGCCAACATCAGGTAAGGCCACTCAGACGGGACAAAAACAGGATCCAAAAGCATAATCGTCCTTAACACAAAAATGAGCAAACATCACCTCCTCCTGGATACACATGCCTGTTTTATCTTTACCAGTCATAATCACAACTTTAGCTTCATTCAGCCATCTGGGTAAGAATTACGAAGATACCCAATTATAGAAAGATCCCTGCTTCCCGACAGCATTCAAAGCAGAGCAAACTCCCATTTCCTTGTATCATCTCCAAATCACCTAATAGAAGCCTGAGTTCTGTAATAAGCCCCTCCTAGCAGTCTCTTTCTGAGATCTTCTATGCTTCCCCACTGTGTGCATTCATTCTCTCTTGTTGCAACAAGTCAGCGTGCCCGATCTTATTCAGCTGCAGGCCTGCACTTGCTGGTCTTTGGCTGAAAGGCATCAACATTTTCTTGTACTATGTCACATCTTGGTAAATGTTACTGTCACCTCTTCCATTCTAATAAATATACAGAGATCAAGAAGTCACACTTGACATCTTCCTCTTGGCCCCATCCTCCATCAATAAAAAGTCCTAATGTTTTTACCACATAAATAGGTCTCATAACCATTTCCTTCTCTGTCTTTAAAGCAACCTTAGTGGTCCAAGCTACATGCATCCCTCATTTTGTCTACTGTAATCATCTTTTAACTGGTCTTCCTGTAGCCCCCTTGACTTTCTTCAACCTCTTGTTTTCCACACTGCAGTCAGAGTTTTTATTTCTAATGGGAAATTTTAAAACAGTCATTCTCATGTTGAAAGTGCTTTAACACTTCCAAATGCTCTTAAAATAAAGACACAATCACTTAACATGGCTGATAAGGCCACAAGAAGTCTGGCCAGTTCTTGCTTTTTCAGCCTCATCGTATGCTATCCCCACCTCTTTCTATTCCAGCCACATTGGCCTTCTGTCATTTCCTTGAACACCACGTGCTTTTGGCTACTGTAGGGTTTTTGCACATGGCCTCTCTCTGGAAATTCACTCTTCTCCTCCTTTGGTTAATAAACTTTTCTTCACTTTCCAGATCTCAGTTCACCTGTATCTTAGGGTAGCCTCCATTACCAACCTGAGGAAATCAGTTCATCTTGTTTACAGCTCGTTGCACCATGCATCTCTCTGTGGTAGCTCTTTTAAAATTTGTATTGGTTTGATTCTTTGAGTAATCCTTATCTCCCCCGGAAGACTCCTTGCTCTTAGTAGGTGCTTAATAAATGTTTTTGAAGTGAGTGACTAGTCTCTGTTCTGCTGCTGGGAAGCTGCATCATTTTGAACACGTTATTTAACCTTGTTATTTGTATTAGTTTGCGAGGGCTGCCATAAGAAAATAGCACAAACTGGGTGGCTTAAACACAGACATTTATTTTCTCACAGCTCTGTAAGCTAGAAGTCCAAGATTAAGGTGCCATCAGGGTTGGTTTCTGATGCAGGTTCTCTTCTAGGCTTGTAGGTGGTGCCTTCTCCCTAGGTCTTCAGATGGCCTTTTCTCTGCGCGGATCAGGGGAGACCTACAGTGTCTCTCCCTCTTCTTATAAAACACCAGTCCTACTGAATTAAGGCCTTGCCATTATGACCTCATTTAACCTTAATTACCTCCTTAAAGGCCGCATTCCAAATATGGTAAGTAACATTGAGAGTTAAAGCTTCAACATGTGAATTTGCGGTGGGGGCACACAATTCAGTCTGTGGCAACAGCCTTCAAATTCTCTGTCTGTATGAAGAATAATTATGCAGGCCTGCTCCTGGCAAGATGTTTTAATGGCAGAATTAGACAATGAATGTTAAAGCTCCTTCAGACATAAAGTGCTAACCCATGGAATGGGGTAGGAGTGCACTGTTTGACCAAGAAGGACTGTGATTAATGCCCTTTCAGTGTAGAAAACATTTATAGGTAAAAAAGCCCATGCTGGGATGGGGGTAAGGATTGTTTTAGATCAACATTAGAAACATTTTTCTCTAATAGGTAGAGTCAAGGTGTTTGATAATGTGCTAGGATTCTTGGAATTGTTAGTCTCCACGTCTGGATGGCTCTTGCAGGACATTCTATGGGCTAGGAGGCTGGACCAGGTTTCTTCTAAATTCTTTTCTCCCTTGAAGCTTTGTTCCTTGTGCTGTGTTACAGGTTGCCTTTACCTCACCAGGAATGGGCCCTGAGCTCATGTAATTTGACCATGTATATGAGAAGTCAGCAAACTACTTCTGAAAAGGACAAGGTGGTAAATAAATATTTTAGTCTTTGCAAGCTATGTGCTCTCTTTTGCAGCCACTTAACTCTGCCATTGTGGCACAAAAGCAGCTTTAGACACTACATAAACAAATAAGTGTGGCTGAGTTTCAAGAAAACCTTATCTATAGACACTGAAATCCAAATTTCATATGATTTTCATGTGTCACAACATAGTATTCTTCTTTCGATTTTTCTTTTCAACCATTTAAAAATGTAAAAATCATTCTTTCCTGGTGAGTCTGCAAATATGCAGTGCATTGGATTTGACCTAGGGCCGTAGTTTGCCAATCTTTGATGTATATCGTTAACTCTGAACCTGAAATATCATTAATTTCCTGGCTATCCTTAGACCACCAAACTACCTTGATTTTCAGGCATGGTTGGAAAAATCTAATCTTCTCTAATTTGACTTACTGGCTAGACAGAACATTTACTTTATTGTTTCCATAAGTTTCATTTTACTACTGGCTGTGAAAAAATTACTTATCCCTTTGCCAGGTTATAGCAGCTGACGCTAGGCTCTTAAGCCAAACCTGGCCTTTTCCACATTCCCTCTGCTTCTGGCCAACCCTAATTCTGCCATATTCTTGGAGTCCCTTAGCTGCTGCCAATGCCAAGCCCCCAACCTGTAAACCAGCCTCTTCCAATAAGTATTTCCAACCTCTAGATTTTAAAAATACCCCAGTGCCACATGTAGATTCAATTACAAAGCACAGACATGCATCTAGAAGAAGAGAAGGGCAAAAATTGACTGATGTTCCACCAGCAGCCCTTAGGCCACTTGGCAAGAATGACTCCATTCAATTTAAAGATTGTGTTAAATGACAGTGTCTCATTTTCCCAAAGATCCTTAAATTAGAGTGTACGAAGGCTTCTTCAAATGCCTGACCAGACATAATTCTGCCATGGATGTTTTTAGTGTTGGCAAATCATCTAGTGATCGGGTCAAGAGATGTATGGAACCTTAATCTCTGCATTTTCTCCTGGCTGTGGAATGGTTAGCTCTGTACTCAAACTGTCCTCTCCTTAATAGATATGAGACTGGTTAGGGAATGTCACAGGTGCCTAGAAATGACCACCTACGGTTCATGATGTGTGCTGTGCAATGGAAAAAAATAGAATTGCTTCTAGCTGGCCAAAGGCATATAGAATATTCCGGCTCTAGAGCTTACATGTTGCAATTTTAGTCTCAGGGCTCTTCTAAAGAAAACTATCAAGTTTGTTTATTGATCAATCTTTATTTATTATATCCCACGTTTAATGTTCTACAAAGCTACCAATCACGTGGCTGCACGCCCATATCCTATTTAAAAAGTGCCAATTTATGTTACCAATGTGTGTGTCCATCCCAGGTAGCACAGTTACAACAAATGCCTGGAGAATTCCTGAAGCAACTCTTTTCCAGTCATACCTCTATGACTCATTCATTCATTCAGTCTTTCGTTCATTCCATCCAGCAATAATCCTGACTTACATATTGTTTTCATTATTTTTACGCATGTTTTGGTCATTCACCCATTGCAAGAGAAGTACTAGACACTAGGGATAAAAAATATAAACAGACATAGGCCCATGTTAGAAAAAATACTATGCATATTTAGTTGTGGGGGAGTAAGGCATTTACAAAATGTGTTATTTTAGTGTGGAAAATGGCATAGCAGAGGTATGGACTGGGAGCTTTAGGACTAGTCAGGAAAGCAATGGAAGTTTGGAGGCAGGGTAGGTTATGGAAAGCTTCAGAGGTGGCATAAGGACGGGCTATGAAGAATGAGTGGTCTACCAGGGAGAAGATGAGAAAGAACATTCTAGGCAAAGTAGGCAGCACAACCCCCTTACTATTCCCAGAACATGCTTTCTTTTCTACAACCAGACTGAATCATATCCTCACTTTGCCTGTAACTCTCTCATTTCATTCGGACTCTCATCTGTCTTTGTATACCTTTTCTCTCTGGGCTGGCATACAATGAGCTAGGAGTAACTAGTGGCAGACAAATGTTATATATAGGAAGGGGCTTAAAAGCCAAGCTAGCCATTTTGTCTTATAGTAATGGATAGGTTTCTAAGTAGAGACAAGTCGATGTGAGCAATATTTTAGAAGGGTTTGCATGGCCTTGGCATAACATGGTTTAGAAGCTGGGTATGAAAGTCACCTAGGATGCTATGTTGGTGATGTATGCATTCTGCCTCCCATAGAACTGTGCAGGCTACATTTTGAGGGAGCAACCAGCCCAAAGTGGGCGTCTGGCCCCCGGTGAAGGAAGAGTATCTGCATACCCCCACTATAGTTCTGATAATGACTGAGAACCAGGCAAGGCCTTGGAGGAGAGGCTTAACTTGCAGCTCACTCAGTCCTCCTGAGAAGAGCCTGGAATTACTTAGCAATTAGGGAAATTTGGCCAACATGGCAGATGGGCAGGAGCAACACTCCTGCTTGGCCTGAGGTTGAAAGTGAGGTAGGCTGCCATCGTGCTGAGCGGGGACAGGGAAAGCAGAAGCTCACAGGAAGGATGCAGTAAAAGCTGCCAAGGTGCATGTCAAGCAGGGCTAACAGAGTTCCAGAAGCCTGAGCCAGCAAGAAGTGATAAGTAGATACAAGGTTCCCTGCAGAACCCTGGCAGATAGAAGAGTGTTATCAGGAAATACCCTTTTCTCACCATGGTGGGGAAATTTGTTACTTATCTGGTCCAGATATTTCAAAAGCTGGTTCCCTGAAGGCATAATCCAAATTAAGACATCAAGTGATGGCAACTCTGCAACACTTCTGTTGAGCAGATAAATAGGCTCCAAAATGATTTTCAGATACCTGGGAGATAGTGCAGAGAAGTGGGGGTCAGAAGACCTGGCCCTAGCTCAGCTCATCCCTCCATGTTTTTGTGACTTTGAGCAAGCCATTGAACTGGCTGGACCTCAGTTGCCTAATGTATAAAAGAGGTAGTAGAAGAGGCCAGCTAAATCATCTCTAAAATTTCTTTCATTTTGCAATGTGATTAAGTGTGTGTGTTTTAAAGAAATTAGCAAATTTAAAGTGATGGGAATATCCAAATCACTGTTAGTAGGAACAAAAATTAGTACAACTCATTTGGAAAGCAATTTGGCAATCTATGTTAAGAGCCATTCTATGTTCATAGCCATTGACTCAATAATTTCTTTCCTAGAAAACTATTCCAAAAAGTGTTCTGAAATTCAGAAAGAAAACAATGTGCTTTGTATTATAATTTTTTTTTTTTTTTTTTTTGAGATGGAGTCTCGCTGTGTTGCCCATGCTGGAGTGCAGTGGTGTGATCCCGCTCACTTCAACCTCTGCCTCCCAGGTTCAAGCAATTCTTCTGCCTCAGCCTCCTGAGTAGCTGGAACTACGGGTGTGCTGCACCATGCCCGGCTAATTTTTGTATTTTTAGTAGAGATGGCGTTTCACCATATTGGCCAGGCTGGTCTCATACTCCTGACCTGGTGATCTGCCCGCCTCAGCCTCCCAAAGTGCTGGGATTACAGGCATGAGCCACCACACCTGCCCTGTACTATGATTTATTTTAAGAGCAAAAATTGTCCAGCAATTGGGGGACAATGATTCATTGACATTCCAAATGGTAGATATTTTTTAGTCATTAAAAAGTAATTATCAAGGCATATTAAATGATGATTTTAAGCAGTAAATAGGGAAATTATTGAATAGGGAAATGTTTATGTTATAATATTTAGTTTTAAAAAAGCAGGATTCCAAGACTAAGATCTCAATGATTTAAAAAGGCATAAACAGACTACAGGAAAATATTAATTTTAAATGTTTGAGATTATTGATTTGATTTTTTCTCATTGTTCTCTAATATTTTAATAAACATATTACTTTTATTATGATAAAAACTGAAATAAGTCAAGTTTGTGATTACTAGTTGGTCATATATATTAAGAAGCTGTCAGAAAAAAATAGAAATCACCACAATTATAGAACTTCATTTGTTAATATAGAATGAAATTATGTACCATGCAGCTCATGGTTGATGGGTTACTGGAAAGCTTCCTGTACTCATAGTCAAAAGCTCTTGATATAAGTTGTAGTTCTTACATAGCCTAGTTGTATGGTCTTGAATAAGTTAGTCCCATCTCTGAATCTTAGGAATGTTATCTGTAAAATAGAAATTAAAAAACATTTATTGAATATCTACCATGTGCTAAATATTTGTGATATGAAATAGTGATATCAATATCACTATTTATTAGCAAAATATGATTTGCTAATATTTATTAGCAATCATATTTATTAGCAATCATATTTATTAGCATATCATTCATTAGCAATATTTATTAGCAAAATATGATTCATGCTAATAAAAGATTCATCAATAAAAGACACATCAGTAGATGTCTTCACTGAGTCTTTGAACTTGAGTGATGAGTGGGTGTCAGTAAAATGACACTTTAGCTAGAGGAAACAGCAAATCCATTATCAGGGACCTCCTCTTGAAATGTTTCATGCAGGGAGGTGGCCTGGCAGCACGGAATAACAGAAAGACCATGGGCATGGTGTCATTGGTCTGTGTTCAAATCCTGACTTAGTCTCTTACTAGCTGTGTGACCTTGGGGAAGTTGCTCAACCTCTCTGTGCCTCAATTTTCTTCACCTTAAAGTGGGGATTCTATTACTTATTTCTCATGAGTATTGTGTGTAGAGACAACTTTTGTAAAGTACTTGATAAAGCAGTGATCCATGTCTTCAACAATTATGTATTGAACGCCCAGTATGTGTTACATGTGGCCACAGAGGCTGAGAATAAACAATAACCAGACAACTTCCTGTGATCTTCCATTTAAAATATGTATTATTATCACTCATAATATAATACTATAATTGGAAAGAAGTTCTCAGGATTTTCTATGCACCACATTGTCCCATCAGTTTTCATTACTGCTGTGATTTTCATATCAGATCATGGGGGAGGGAGGTAGAGATCACATGCTGATGGAAAATGGCCCACCCGGATACCCTGCTATGCCCTTCCGCCTTCCTGCCGCACTGAGCCTCACTGAGGGGAGAACAGATGTTCCACTGATTGGCTGGGGTGAGGAGGATGGGATACCGCAGTGGCCTCTGGGAAGTGGGATGCTCACAAACCCCTTCTAGCCAAGGATGGCTGTCACCCTGCCCAGAACTGGGGAGGTGGAGGAAGAAATAAGAGCCAGGCAGCAAACTCCTTCCAGAGGGCTCCTTTGAAAAGTGGGGCGGGGGAATAATTATGGCAAATGTTTGAGCAGCCACTGGAGGAGGTGAAGGGGAAGGAGGGGTTGGTGGAGGGGAGAGTCTGGTTAATTATGGAACAGATGCCCAGCAGCACCTTGGGGTGAATGCATTAAGAAGGGGGAACTGTCATCTCATTCTCCCTCTCAAATTTATTCACAGTCTCCTGCGGCACCCAGCTGGGGCTGGTTTAGTGTGGGTTTTGCCTCAGTTGGAGAGATCTGCAAGTTCAAAGCCTTCTCCTTATTTCCAAATGGGATCTCCCTCCAGCCTTCTCTCTCTTCCTTCCCCACTCCGCCTCCCCATTGTGACTCTCCGCACACCCCACTGTGCTGCCTCTGCCTGCAGATGCTTTCATTGTTTTGCCTGTACTGGTTCAGGAAAGTGGCCTCCCGACCTTCAGGCAAATAGGAGGAGAGGGCTGGGGCTTCCAGGCATCCTCTGCCTTCCCCTGTCTCCCCTCTGCTCCTTGGCCTGGCCATGGCTGGGAGCCAAGTCCAGCCAGCAGGGTCTTCTCGCAGAGGGTGCCTGAGGGAAGGCTTCAAAGCCGAGCACGGTAGACCTGGGGCTTCTGCTTGCAGCCCAGAGAGATGTAAATCAGGTAGCAGGGACACAAAGAGCAGAGGCCCATATTCTAACAGTTTGGCTTACAGTACCGTTCGCTATGCAGATACTGCATGGTTTGCACCCTGGCCACATGGTCTTGGGGCCTGAGGCAGAGAGTAGAAAACAAGGCTGGGCCTGGGTTGTCCTGGGTTCTCCTTTCCTGCCCTTCAGTGTCTTTCCCACACGTTTCCCGACTGCATTCTCTCAGGCTGCCGAATGGAGTTAAAACCTAAAAATCAAAAGAGGGAAATGACTTGTATGTCACCTGCTTTCCTCCCCTCAGCATTTTCAAATGACTCACCTCCCCAGGGGCCCAGCTCAATCCACCTCTGCTATGAAAAATACTCCACCTCCGCAGCACCTCTCAGCCCTGTCTCAGCTTTATTTGTCCCTAAGTAAGCACTGGCTTATCTGCTAACACTTTCATCAGAAGATCCTTTCTCTCTCTGGCTAAATGGTAAATTTCTGAAAAAAACTATCCCCACTTCAGAGCCCACCCTGACACATGGTAGATATGGTGCTCTGGGCACACATCCTGCCCTATTTTGTACATGTTCACCCTATGCGGGACGTTTATGGTTGGTCAGCAAAGTAAAAATGCCCTTAGTTATCAGGGAAGTCTATAATCTCTAGCACGAGCATAAAGAAAAAGTGGATGGGGAGATAAACAGGTGATAATTTTTCCTATATAAATAAAATGATTGAATACTGTTAGGATTCAATAAGTTTATTGATTACTGGTGGCAATCCATACAGGTCTACAGCAACCTCAGTTCTTGCCTCCTCAGAAGAAAGAATTCGACTGAGGGGAATAAAGCAGAAAAAGAGATCAAGGCAAGTTTCAGAGCAGGAGTGGAAGTTTATTAAAAAGCTTTAGAGCAGGGGATAAACAAAGTACACTCGGAAAAGACCCAATTGGGCACTTTGGAGGTCAAGTGTAGCATTTGACCTTCTGACTTGGGGTTTTATATATTGGCATACTTCCAGGGTATAGTGTCCCTTTTCCCATGATTCTTCCCTTAGGGTGGACCGCCTGCATGTGCAATGTCCTCCTTGTGCTTGGGAGGTGAGCATGCACAGTGTGTTTGAGGAGGTGTACGCATGCTCACCTGAGGCTTTCTTCCCTTTTCCGGTGGAGTGCCCCCAGAAGGTCTTGTGCTGCCGTATCGTCTCTTAATGCGCATGCTCGAGCTCACTCGCCCAACTCCTGAAAGCTGCCGATCAACAGTTACCGGTGTTTTTTTTTTATCTGTATAGGGAGACTGCCTTTCTCTGATGCTGGCTGTCACCAATTATTATTTTATAGAGATAGTTAACAACCGCCTGACCAGCACCTGATGGTCACCTGACTTTCCTGATGTGGGTATGGAGGAGCCCTTTCCTGCCCTCCTCATAGGCTGGCTAGCTACCTGCTATAAAAATACTGTGAGTAATTCAAAGCAGATAACACAAATGAACTCATTGGAAATGAAGCACTTAATGCATTCTTGGCTCTATCCTTGTTCTGTCATTATTCTCCTAATTTCAAGATATGGGTTATCAATGGGATTCAGAAGCGACCTTCGAAGTTACTTAGTCCAATGTCCTACCCAAAAGATAGTTTTCTGACTTAGCAAAAGCTAAGGTAAAATGCTAAAGCAGTTTGTACGCAGAAACACATAAGGAATGTGAAATTGGTGTGAGACATTTGTCATGCTGTGGAGAAAGAGCAGGGTCTGAAACAATGGGATTTGTCTGGCACCACACTCTGAGATCCATAACCTTCCATGAGAGCATTTAAAGCAAGGATTGCAAATTGGCTCCTGAAGGGTTGACACCCGCCTGCTGGGGTGTTTGGTTTGGCCTGCATATAATTTATTAATTTTTAAATATCAGTCAACATCTGTAATTCAGGAATGTTCACCTAAAACAAATCAGAATTTGAGGTTTTGTTTTGTTTTTTTTTCCTTAATGGAAGATCTGGAAATAACAGTCCTGCCATTGTACTTGGAAGCAATTAGCTAAAGGAATTTCCTTTAGATCTGGGATAAGCTTTAGGTTTACCACAGTCCTCACCACTCCCTATTAACTCTTTGTCACTAATGTCAGGTGCAAGTTGCCACTTACCCTTATGCCTGTCTTAAAATTTTTTCTCCTCCCTTTCTTCCTTCGTTTCCTCCTTCTCTCCCTTCCTTCCTTCTTTGAATCCTTTTTTCTTTTTTTTTAAAGTAAAAATGGGACAATAAAAGTTAGATTAATATTATATATTCTTCCAAATGCTACTGCATGCATCTTGTGCTTTCTCTCTATACCACTTGTATTCATATTACTTATTTCATGCCTGCCTTTGCCTCTGGCCTGTGAATTCCTAGTGGTAGGGAACTGCTTGTCTTGCTCATACCCCGTACCTGGTGCTGTGCCTAACAGTCCACATTGAATATATAACTGAACAGCAGGTTAGTTGCTTGCTGCATGCAGAGTCCAGTGAACAAGAGCAAGGTATGGTATAAAAAAGTGATTTATTCTGAAGCTAGCTCAGGGGAAGAGACACAGATGTCCTGCCTTAAATGTGCCACTTTGCTTTTGGAGCATAAAGTGGGCACTTTTATAAGGCAGAGGAGGAAGCGAGCAAGGACAGGGTGTCCCCATGCTAGCTTGATGCCTTATCTATTGGGCAGTTGAGCTGGCACCTTCCTGGGAAGAAATAAGTTGTAAAAGTGGCCAAGTGGGCATGCTTTCAACATGCCCTCCTGGTGGGTGAAAGTCCTGCGGCACCCCCCTGGAGGGTGAGAGTTCAATGGTGGGCATGCTTTGTTCTGCAAATCGACTGTCAACTCCAGAGGAGAGATCTCTCTTGGAGCACAGAGTTAGATGAACTTGCCCTATAGGGAATATCTGGTGAAGGTGAGGTGAAAGGGTATATTGGCATTTCTAGAGGGCTAAGTAGGAAGCAGGGAACAGCGCGAAAGGGGAAAGGAGAAAAGAAGAGATAATAATTTTTTAAAAAGTAACTCATTCATTTTTTCTTAGAAAAAAATGGGGGCACTTGGTTATAAATATATATTGTTGAACTGCTGTTATATTCTCTTACTCTTACCTACAAGTAGAGTAATGAGATATCTCATCAGTCAGAATGGACTAAACAAGATAACAAGATGAGTGGGATCCAAAAATTCAACAATATACATGTGGGTAATTGGGAGGTAATGAAAACAGTGCTTTTCAGTTGGTCTGTACTGTCACAAGGAGCTGAATGGAGAAAGTCTAAATGGTCACAAATCAGTCACTTCCTCACTGCCTCTTCCCACCAGAAGATAAGAAATTCACCTGCCTCTGTTTGAGAATGGGGATTAGGCACAGCATGGGAGCCAGTCATTAATTGAAATGTCTGAATACCCATTATCACAGCAAATGCTTCCTCGGGACACACAATCAAAGGCTTTTAGTGGATACTGAAATTCTGGCTGGTAGTTGTGGAATCAAAACCCTGCATTGTGACTGGCTGTTTTTGAGGTGCTCCTGCAAATGCTGCAGCTAACATTATGCAATTCTCTGTGTTGTTTTGTTGCTGTCTCCTTCACTTGCTTTTAAGCCTGAGACTCAGAACTTTATCTCCTGCCCCTAACAGAGTGCTGTCCCTGGGCACCTGCTCAGAAACACTTGCTCCTTTGTCCAGTGTAAACTGTCTTGAAGAAGTCATTCTCCTGAGACTCAGAACTTTATCTCCAGCCCCTAGCAGAGTGATGTCCCTGGGCACCTGCTCAGAAACACTTGCTCCTTGGTCCGGTGTGAACTCTCTAGAAGATGTCATTCTCTACGTGGCTCTGCTTTCTGGCTTTGAGCACTGAAGGGTTCTGCCTTCCTCTTGGGTCCTGGACACACCCTGAGTAGGGAACTCAGGAAAGAGTGATCAGCCTTCTCATAGACTTGAGTCAGAACTCTAGTATATGTCAGGGGTCCTACTTTTTTTCTTTGAGGTTTAGGGGCACATGATTCCTGAGAGGCTTCCTTTGGAATCTAGTACCGTCTGTTATTCCTTGCCTGCGATGAACATCTGGTTTTTGTACTTGGTCACTCTCTCCTCTTTTTGGCCTGTGCTAAACTCTTGGGCAGAGAACCTGGCTAGAGCACTTGAGAATCACTCTCTACCCATTGCCAGGCACCTGCTTCTATCCTGGCACCTGGCTGAGGCTGCTGGCTTACAGGTAGGCATTCAGTGTCTGCATAACACCCAACCCTATCTCCTTTCATCACAGGCGACAACTCAAAGCTGACCTGGAAAACCAAAGGGAAAGTGACTGAATCCATTTTGGCTCTTTGCTTTACTATTGTTTTAGTAATAATTTTTTGTTTTGCTTACTCTTTATGCCCTTCTTGAACATAGCATCTGTGGGCATTTGAGCAAGTTAATTTTAATGCCAAAGGTAGCCTAGCTCTCATGGTGGCTGGAGGTGGGCTTGCAGGAAGCCGTGATAAATACTGACAGGGCAAATGCCTGAGCATAGGTACAGCACACTGCTTCAGTGACACCAATGATGCTACTACATACCTGCCTTCCACCGGGAGCAGTGATTTTGCATCAGAGAGAGCAGGTGGGTCAATTTTGATAATGCAAGCCACCCAGCAAACTTTGATAGCTTCTACAAGCAGTCAGGAGAAATCCCAGCATGCTAAGTGGCTGGTAGGCTTTTCCTAGGATTTAAAGGTCACCTGGGGGTTGCTCTTAATCCTTTCTGATAGAGCACATGCCGTCCACTCCCCTGCCATGTGCTCCCTGCCTCCCCAGATCCTGCCTTGTCAAGAACTGCCTGCTTCAATGGTGGACTTATCAAACATCACACTGATGCAGTTAGTGCCTTATTGTTGCCAAAACCTTTTGCGAGACCACTGCCTCAGCTACCTTGAGCCTCTTCCCACTGAGCACATCCCTTCATTAATGCTGCATTTCTCTGATGAGTTCCCCCTCTGCCCTGCTTTCTTCATCTGTTTAATTTGTTTGCTGTGCACTTTGAACCCATCCCCTGGAAGACATTACATAACACCATCTCTTTCTATTTAAACTGTTATTCAGGACATGTTTGAAATGTGCATTATTCATGGGCATTATTGGAGATCAGTGCAAATCATCTTCATTGGACACCCTGGAGACTGCAGCCGAGTTGCATGTACTTATAAACTGGGTAGTATCATTTCCTGAAAAGCAGGTTTGCTCTGCCTTCTGGGGGGGAAATGACAGTTTCATGGAACCACTGAGAACAATCATGCTTTTGAAAGGGATCACGAGGCCATTTCATTTGTCATTGGATGCACATATTTCAGCAAGGCTGGAAAATTTCTCATGTGGTTTGATTCACATGGTTTTGAAATCTTATTCAGACACAGACTTTGGCCAGGTCCCTGTAGAAGTCATAGGAGAGTTGGGGTTTCAAGACAAAACAATAAGAACAACAACAAAAATAATAAAACCAACAATCTTCAGTCCTTTTTGCTTAGTGGGGGTGGAAAGGCCAGTGTAGAGAACTTCTTTAATCCAAGGACACCCACACTAATAAAAGCAGACAGCAGGGAACCAGGACAAGCATGGCTGTGAAGGTAAGTCAGGTGTAACTGTGGTGGCCTGCAGCCCTTTCTATGTCTTTTCTTTCTGTTCCAAGTTCCCATTGTACCCTTGGGCTACATGAGGGACCTCTTGTTCTGGAGAAAGTGATTCATGTGTTGGGTGATAGCAGTTTGCCTTACTGCCCCTCCTAGGAACACTTGCTATTAGAAAGATGAATGTGGGCCAGGCACAGTGGCTCACACCTGTAATCCCAGCACTTTGGGAGGCTGAGGTGGGCAGATCACGAAGTCAGGAGTTCGAGACCAGGCTTACCAACATGGTGAAACCCCATCTCTACTAAAAATTAAAAAATTAGCTGGGCTGGTGGTGTGTGCCTCTAATCCCAGATACTCCAGGAGGCTGAGGCAGGAGAATTGCTTGAACCCGGGAGGTGGAGGTTGCAGTGAGCCGAGATTGCACCACTGCACTCCAGCCTAGGCGACAGAGTGAGACTCTGTCTCAAAAAAAATAAAATAAAATAAAATAAAGATGAATGTGGAAACTCAAGGGGGATGTTTCTGTTGATGGAGATCAAAGATTGTGGTCCTTGGGTGGGGAGACATGTTGAAACAGGAAGGCCTTCCCAAAGCCTCTCTAAATCATACTGCACCATGAAGCTCTTCTCAGCATTTGAGTAGGTCAGGCTCTGTGCCAAAGTGAGGTGGACCCTCTGGTTCTATTTCCTTTGCACTAGCATTCCACATGTTTCAATAGTCCCTGGTGGTGAAGAAGGGTTTTTGGAAAGCACTTAGTCTTTGAGGCTTCTGTACAGGTATGTACTAGACAAATGTCTTGACTTTTGAAAAGTCTGGATTAGAAAAGATTATTGAAGTCAGTTTGTTCCAAGAGTTAAAAGTGTTGGTATAAAAGTAGCTGCTAATGCCATTGGTTGTTAATGGGTAGAGTTTATATACCTCTGCCATGGGTTCTGGCTTTGTTCTATTGATAGAAGTTCTTATGTGGGAAGTTTTAAATGAAAGGCCTTCGTGGAGAGGGAAAAAATGAATGGCTGTTTAAAGGATTTAAAGAGGAAATATATTGCTATATGCATTTAGCTCCTTATATTAACATCTCACATGGTCAGGGCCCAATAAACCTCAAACCTTAATTTATTCATTCATACATTAATAAGCTTATTATTTTATTCATTTAATTCAGATTTTGTTAATGTTTACTGTACCATGCAACACTACGCTAGGTACATGGAATAAAATGGGTAAAGGATTCACTATTATGTATGTGTGTGCATGCGCACATGGGCACATGTGTGTTGCAAGGCATAAGTCTAAAAGTTATGATTCAGTAGGATAAGGGGATGGAGGGAAGGTAGGAGTCTATGGGAGTGAGGAGGATAGAAGCACCCAGTCTAGCACTGGTGGAGATAGTCGGGAAGACAAGCCAATGAAACTGATGCTTGAGTTGAATCTTGAAGAATAATGATCATTGATGGGAGAGCCTGTAGCTTGGTCAAAGCATAGGGAGCATTTATATAAAAGCACAGAGGGAATGAAGCTGTTTAGGGAAACTAAAAGCATTTTTATAATTGCGAGTTCTGAAGGATGTTAGGATTTTGATGAAAGAGAAGACTACAGAGGAAAACCAAATCCAAACAGGAGGTGCTAAAGATTTGAGACCTGATCTTCCAGCTGATTGAAAATTGCTGCAGATTTTAAACAGGACTGTGCATTTTTGAAAGATCATTCTGGAAATGGTGGGGAGTGGGTTAGAAGAGAATTAGATGAGAGGCGGAGAGGCCAATTAGAATGTTATAGCCATAGCCCAGGTGGGAAAGACTTCCCAAGAACAGTGGCAAAGGGGGATAGAAAGGAGCAGAGGGGCCAGAGTCACCGAGGAAGGAGAACTGGCAGAGCTGGTGAATGGGGTGGATGTTGGCGAGACAGAAGACGGCTCTCAGGCGTCTGGTCTGGGTGGTGATGATAAGCAGACCAATCCTAGAGACAAGGCTCGTTGTCTTGAGGAGGCTCCTCCATTAGGAGGAAGAGACCCAAGTTGGAAGAATTTGCATCCGCTTGGGAAATGATTAGACCACAAGGATTTGCTTGTATTAATCAAAGGGAATTCTTAAAAATATATAAGCCAAATAGTCCACAATTGTGTGTGCAAGTGCTAGACTCAGTGGAGCAGCCATCTTCAGTCATTTGTCTCTCTCTGTGGGGGACAAAGAGCACTGATATTTAGGATGATGACCCTGTGGCCTTACAAATCATGATCAAAGCTGAAATATTCAATTGTATTCATTAAAGCAGGAAGGTGAACTTGGGCATTTGAATTTGAATGTATTCCAACTCTGCCTGCTGCCCACTTTCGAAACAATTAGAGCCAGTTTATAGATTTGGACTGTTCAAGATACACGAGGAAGGCAGAGGAGTAGGAGATTTTCAGGCCCTGGAGTTAAATGGACATCACCTTTTGACGATAAAATATCATGAGACAAAATTTTGGGTTCTTTCCACTAAGGCAAAAATATTTAATAAATTCCTTTTTGGTAATATAAAGCACGTACTTTCATCAGTTATTTAAAAAATTCTGCAATGAAATTTATTTTACTTTTTTAAAATTTTAATTTTTGTTGGTACATAGTGGGTACATATACTTATCGGGTACATGAGATACTTTGATACAGGCATGCAATGCATAATAAATGGGGTATCCATCCCCTCAAGCATTTATCCTTTTGTTACAAAAAATACAATTATACTCTCTAGTTATTTTTAAATGTACAATTAAATTATTGTTGACTATAGTCACCCTGTTGTTCTATCAAATACTAGATCTTATTCATTCTTTCTATTTTTTTGTATTGATTAGCCATCCATCCCCACCTTGCCACCCACTACCCTTCCCAGCCTCTGGTAACAATCCTATTCTGTATCTCCATGAGTTCAATTATTTTGATTTTTAACTTCCAGAAATAAGTGAGAACATGTAAAGTCTGTCTTTTTGTTGCCTAGCTTATTTCACTTATCATAATGACCTCCAGTTCTATCTATATTGTCTGCAGAGAAATTTAAACAAAAATCCATTAATTATTCCAGTAAGGTAACATCAGCCTTGAAGTCATCCAAGATTTAAACTGGAACTTTTTGTCTTCACTCTTCAGGCTAGAGAGTCATCCTTTAAACAACCCTTTTTTTTTTTTTTTTTTGACGGAGTCCCACTCTGTCACCCAGGCTGGAGTACAGTGGTGCCAGCTCAGTTCACTGCAAGCTTTGCCTCCTGGGTTCATGCCATTCTCCTGCCTCAGCCTCTGGAGTAGCTGGGACTACAGGTGCCCACCACCACGCCCGGCTAATTTTTTGTATTTTTAGTAGAGACAGGGGTTTCACTATATTAGCCAGGATGATCTCGATCTCCTGACCTCGTGATCTGCCCATCTCGGCCTCCTATCCGCCCACCTTGGCCACCCTCAGAGTAAATGTAAAGTCCACCACGCCCAGCCTAAACAACCTTTAAGAATCTCTTTTCCTTCTATTCCAAGCCCAGACCTCCCTCTCTGCATGCCTGGCCCTCTGCCTGGCATGCTGATGGCACTCTGCCTTCACTGTCTTCCCTCTCTGACCCATCTTGTATGTACCTGTGCTTGTTCACTGATACACAGATGACACCCTAGTTGATATTCCCAGCCCTCACCTCTCCCCTGATTCTACTCAACATCTCCAAAGAGATGTTTAAGAGGCATTTTCAACTCAACACAGTACAAAGTTACCTACTGATTTTATACCCCAAAAGCCATTTTCTGTCTTCCCCAATATCTCCATTACTTGCCAGCTCTGCCAGTTCTCCCTCCCTGGTGATTCTGGCGCCTCTGCTCCTGTCTTTGCCACTGTTCTTGGGAAGCCTTTCCCACCTGGGCTATAGCTACAGCATCTTAATTGGCCTCCCTGACTCTCATCTCGCTCTCCTCTAATTCAGCCCCCACCATTTCCAGAATGACCTTTCAAAAATGCACAGTCCTTTTTAAAATCTGCAGCAGTGTTCCCTCAGTGTAAGGATCAGGTCTCAAATCTTCAGCACCTCCTGTTTGGACTCAGATTTCCTCTCCAGTCTTCTCACTTGAATCTTCTTATCTCAATGTCAATTCTGGACTTCCAGTTGCCTATTTTAGAAAATTCTCTTGATTCTACCTGCAGATTCTGATCACCTGTGACTACCTTTACCTCCAGTTTCTGGCATTATCATCTATCACTTGGATTGAGTAAAAGCCTCCTGTTTGGTCCCAAGTCTGCCTCTGGTTCCTTCATAATGTTCACAGAGCCATGGCCAGAGTGATCTTATTAATACCTTAGATGTGTTCCTCCCCTGCTCGGACGCCTCTGGCAGCTCCCTCACCCTCAGAGTAAATCTAAAGTCCTTGTAGGTGCCTCATAGCCCTTTCATCTGGTCTCTGGCTTCCTCCTTATTTCCTGCCAGTCTCCCCCGACTCATGGTGCTCCAGCCACACTGACTGCCTTTCTTTCCTTGCATCCAGATCCTATCCGCCTCAAGCGGGAATTCCCTGCCCTGTTCTCCAATCTTGGCACATACTGTTCTCCCTGGAGTCCTTCCCACCTGCCCAGAGCTTCCTCTACTTTCAAGCTCACGTAAACTCACTTTCCCCATGAAGACTCCCTTGACATCCAGTGATTTTCCTTTGTCTCCAAACGCCAGTGTTCTATTTTGACCCTTGTGCTCATCTCCTCACTGGTAGGAGGCCGCCTGGTTTCTCTTCCCGATGTGATACAGCTGGCTGTGTGCCCACCAGCCAATGGGATGATCACTTTCCTGAAGCCAAGGACCATTTAGTTTGTTTTGATATCCTATAGAGCCTCAGTATGGTCCACCTGTACATAAGCCTCTTAAGGATTCTGTTAGTTTGCTTTTGCCTCTGCATCAAGCTAGAAAAAGGGCACAGGGGAATGGAGAAACATGGTTCTTACTCTGGTTCTGACATCACCCTCAATGAAGAGGAGTGAACCACTGATACATCCAACCACATGGGTGAATCTCAAATGCATTATGTTAGGTGAAAGAAGAGGCACCCCAAAAATACATAGAGTATGATTCCACTGATATGACACGATGGAAAAGGCAAACTGGAGCAGTGGAGAATGCACCAGTGGTTGCCAGAGGCTGACAGTGAGGGAGGGGTTGACTGCAAAGGAACAGCAAGAATGAATTTTGTTGTGGAAGGTGATGGAAATATTCTGTATCAATTGTGATGCTGGGTCTGTGACACTATGCATTTGTCAACATTCATAAAACTGTATACCAAGAACAGTAAATTTTGTTTCTAAAATAAATTTAGAAAACACAAAAAAGCAGAACACTGCCTAATAAATGTTTCTGTTACCAAGAAAAAAGAACTCTGCCTTGCAGGAAATAAAAAATTACCAATGGCAAAGACTTATTTACTTATGGAGTATTACCTGAAAAACAAATAAGATTGGTTGCAAAAAGATTTCCTAGTTTGTAAAATATCCAGTTGTACTTATGTTTCACAGGGATCACATAGTATCTTTAAAGTACTAAAAGAAAAAATTGTGAAAACATGGTATCTAAGTGCTAATTTCTTTAAATAATCTAAAATAAAACAATGTGCTTTAGTTTTAAAAAGCTGTGGTGTCCAAAGAAATACATTTTCATTGTTATTAAGCATATGCAAAAAATTATAAACACAGACATACACAAACACAAATAGTTGTTTTCTTATTTTCCAAAGATAAAACTGTAGGGAATTAATATTGAGTCCTGCTTGTGCGAGGCACTGTTGTATTCATTAGATCTTATAATAATCCCATGAGGGAAGCAGTATTATCCCCATTGTATAGATGGCAACTATGAGACCCAGGGAGGTGAAGTGAGTTAAGAAAGGTTACAGGGTTGGTAGCATCTGCTCCAAGATGTAATCCAGGTCTGCCTGACTCTGCGGATGCATTTCCCACAGACACACACTCCTTCTGGCTGTACAAATGGCAGGCAGCCAACAGCTCCAGCTCACAAAGACAAGGCTCCCGCCTGAACAGCATGCAGCTCTCTCAAGTCTAGCCTCTGCTGAGAACCTCTGTCCCGCTGCCGGACCTGCAACCCCAAGGCTCCTGCCCTGTCAGTGGCTTCAGTGTGGTCACTGTGGTGAGGAAAATCTGTCCCTTTGCGAAGACACTGAGGCAGGGCCTGGATCTAAGCCGTATCTTCCTCAGCTGCAGTGCCAGCACAAAAACAAACAGCCTCACAGGGGGCCATTCTGTCAGGAAGATAAATGCTGTCTCATTGATTCCCTCACCGAGGAGCTTGTCTGAAATGGCAGCTGCTAGACAGAAACGCTTTGAAGATTGAACCCAGGAGTCCAGTTCCAGCCTCTCTTTTCAGTCTTGACTAGCAATTCAAACTCGCGTGACAAATTTAAGTCCATGTCACTGCCTAGGATAGAAAGTAAACTGGGTGAATGACACAACTTGCCAGGGATATCCTTAGACCATTGCCACGTTGCCAGTACCAGGACAGATCCTACTGGCTACTATCTGCCGTAGGATTTACAGCCAGTCCCATCCCAGAATTTGCATAGGTCACAATGTCCTTCAAGGGCAAAGGGAAGTCCTGAAAAGGCAATGAAGTTCGAAAAAGGAGAGTACAGAGCGTCTCCCTTGGCAGGACACGGGGAAGGGAGAAGGTTCCCTCGGAGTCCTGTGTATGAGTGTGTGACTAATACACACACTCATGAATGTGCATCGGGGTCCTATGTATGAATGTGTGAGTGATACATACACTCATGAATGTGCATCGGGGTCCTATGGATGAATGTGTGAGTGATACATACGCTTATGAATGTGCGTTGGGATCCTATGTATGAATGTGTGAGTGATACATACACTCATGAATGTGCGTTGGGATCCTATGTATGAATGTGTGAGTGATACATACACTCATGAATGTGCCTTGGGATCCTATGTATGAATGTGTGAGTGATACATACACTCATGAATGTGCATCGGGATCCTATGTATGAGTCTGTGAGTGATACACACACTCATGAATGTGCATCGGGGTCCTATGGATGAATGTGTGAGTGATACATACGCTCGTGAATGTGCGTTGGGATCCTATGTATGAATGTGTGAGTGATACATACACTCATGAATGTGCATCAGGGTCCTATGGATGAATGTGAGTGATACATATGCTCATGAATGTGCGTCGGGATCCTATGTATGAGTCTGTGAGTGATACACACACTCATGAATGTGCGTCGGGATCCTATGGATAAATGTGTGAGTGATACACACACTCATAAATGTGCATCGGGGTCCTTTGAATGTGTGAGTGATACATACACTCATGAATGTGCATCGGGGTCCTCTGTATGAGTGTGTGAATGGTACATATACTCATGAGTGTGCATCAGGGCTTTTGTTTTTGTTGCACCAGCTAACAGCATCACACCAGCTGTCCCGGTGTCACTGTCTTGTATCAACTGCTGTTCACATCAGAGGGCGAGGACTCAGGCAACTACCCCCAATTCCCTGTGTGCCAAGGAAGTGGCCTAATGTCGTGGGTGAGATGGAGTATGAGCAACAGCAGATGATCACATCCAGGGGTGCACCCCGCCCTTGGCATTTCCACCTGGCCCCTCAGTGGAAGAGGTTAGTGCAGTGAGAGATTTCTCCACGAGGTGGCGCTCATAGCTTAGCTTTATTTTTACTTTCATTGATGGGAAAATTTGCCCTGCTACCGCCGCCGGAGAACGCACATGACTTATGCTTTCTAATTCATGTGCAGATTTCGTGTACTGTCATGTTTGGGGTTCTATTGAATTTTGTACAATTACAACTTATTCTTTCCCTCTGGGACCTTGGCAAGCAACACTATACAAGGATAGGCATTATAACCTGTCGGGTGGGGGGGCGGTGGGGGGTCATTTTTTTATCACACACACAGAAACACACACACATATACACACTTGCTTTAGGGATAAATTCTGCCATTTTGTTTTTTCCTGGTCCTCATCGTGGTCAGAATGGTGTGACCAGCTGATACCCTTTGTTTACTAGAACCCAGTACAGCAACACCAGTTCAGTATTCATGTCCATTACATGGTGGACAAAGCTTGGATTGGCAGCCTCAAAAAATGCTCACCCACCCTGAGGCTTAGCGATCAAAGCTCAGAGGAAAACAGCTGGTGGCAGGCTTGTCTTTAAAGGAGGATATCAGAACTGGTATGTGTGTGAGATGCTGTGGCTGGGTTTTACATGGTGGCTGTCCCTGAAGAAGCTACCTGTAGGGCTGAGCTGACTGAGGTGCTTGGAAGCCTTATAGTAATACTACTGGATATGATCCAGTTATTAGGGTTTAAAATAACAGATGTACAATACCATCCCTTTCCTCAAGGAAAAATCCAGTCTACTAGAGACGATAAGAAATTTAGTCAGTCCAGTAACACAAAAGGTAGTTTCTGCTAAGTACATCATGTCAACAAATTTGCTCCGAGAGTTCATAGGAAAACCTATCCCTGTGTCTTGGAATACAACAGTGCCTCGCACAAGCAGAACTCAATATTAATTCCCTACAGTTGGGGAAGTGTTCAGGGAAGGACAGACCTAGGTCAGGCTTTGACAGGATTAGGAATCAGGCAGGGCAGGAAAGGGCATGACCGGGGAAGTGGGAAGGGAATTCTGTAACAGATCATCTATGTAGACCTGGTAAACCTCGGATAGCTGGAGCTCAATTAATTGGCACCCTCAGTAATAGATGGTTCCTTTAAAAATTCTATTTCATGAAAAGACAAAATCACAGTAAGATGACAGTTCCTTACAGTATAGAAGGATGATGTCCCCGAAGCCCAGCAGAATGATTAATCTTTAAGGCAGTATTTATTTTTATTCTTATTAAATACTGAGAGTGACCTCATTCATTCAACACATTTTTTTTATTATACTTTAAGTTCTAGGTTACGTGTGCACAATGTACAGGTTTGTTACATAGGTATACATGTGCCATGTTTGTTTGCTGCACCCATCAACTCGTCATTTACATTAGGTATATCTCCTAATGCTATCCCTCCCCCAGCCCCCCACCCCCCAACAGGCCCCAGTGTGTGATGTTCCCTGCCCTGTGTCCATGCATTCAGCACATGTTTATGCAAATATTTATGAAAATATTTATGGAGTATTTTCATTGTGCTGAATGTTTTGTGGGAAACTAAGATGTATCAGGCAGGATTGTCTTCTCTGGAGACTTTGTGGTAGGAGAAAAGACAATAAATGTGAATATCACGATAATGTCAGAGAAAAGACAAAGACTCTACGGTAAGTACAGAAAAGTATAGAGCAAGACAAAAATTATTTCAGCTGAGGGTTCAGTGGTAGGATGTATTCATATAAAGATAAAAGGAGAGGAAGAGATTTTTGCATTAAGAAATGGCAAGCACAAAATAAAGAAGTCTGCAAGAAGAGACTGAATGGGGAACACAGAGTAGGAGAGCAGACATAGTGAGCAAGGCTGCTGCAAGCTTAGGTGAGAGCCATATGTCAGGCAGCATTGCATGGCAGGTTAAAGAGTTTCAGTTCAGCTGGGCGCGGTGGCTCACGCCTGTAATCCCAGTACTTTGGGAGGCCGAGGCAGGCGGATCACGAGGTCAGGAGATTGGAGATTGAGACCATCCTGGCTAACACGGTGAAACCCCGTGTCTACTAAAAAATACAAAAAATTAGCCAGGCGAGGTGGCGGGTGCCTGTAGTCCCTGCTACTCGGGAGGCTGAGGCAGGAGAATGGCGTGAACTCGGGAGGCGGAGCTTGCGGTGAGCCAAGATCCCGCCACTGCCGCCAGCCTGGGCGACAGAGCGACTCTGTCTCAAAAAAAAAAAAAAAAAAGTTTGAGTTCAGTAGGACGCTACATACTTTTGAGTAGACAGATAAGCTGATCTTTAGAAAGACCTGTGTTTCAAAAGATTAGCACATAATGCCAACATATAAGATGGACTGACGGGGGGGCAGAGAAAGGAGATAGAGGATTTGGTTAAAAGGCTATCCTATAGGCCCCGGAATAAATAGGACTTTATAAACTGACATTTATTGTTATCATTTTGGAACATAGCAAAATCCATTCCTCAAAATTAAAAAAAATCTAAGCATATATAATTCACCAGATGTGAAAAGAATGTGTTAAGGGTTACTAAAAGTGACTGAGAACAGGAAGAAATGATGCAAGAAGAAGTGAAGAGCAGAGCCATGGAGAAGTGGGGGTAGGGGGGCAGCTATTTCAGAATGCACCAGCATTTCCTGAAGGTGAGAGATATGCCCAGGAGAGCAGATACTAGATTCTTTGTTTACGACACTGGATGTGGGAACAGGTTTAAGCAGAGATGCTGGCAGAAGCTGTCACAGAATGAATTTGGTAGAGGAAAGCAGGGGACAGGGACCTCATCCAGAATTGTACCTTCAACAAGGTGGCTATAGTTAATGACGATATAGTCTCAAAAACTGCAGAGAGAGTGGATAAGTGTTGTCACCACAACAATGATAACTATGTGAGGTAATAAATTTGTTAGCTAGATGTAAGCACTCCAGAATGTCTGTATACCTCAAAACATTAATGTTGTACATGATGCTTACACTGTCAATTTTTGAAACACATTAAAACTTAAATTTAAAAAATGAAAAAAATTGTACCTATGAGCCACATTTGCAAGAATTTATCTTTTCTGCAGCATCACAGATTGCATTGTAAATATCTGCTAGACAGCCCCTCTCCCGTAAAGAACACTCCTCCCCAGATTAAAAGGGCTTCCTGCAAATAGCCGGCCCAGGGATTCAATGATAACCAAGAAAAATGAGACCAAGTACTAAATAAACGTAAAGGTACTTTAAGAATAAATGAAGCAAAAGAGCATCAAAACTGCTAACAAAGGATGAATATTGACTGGAAAAAAATGTTTCCATAGAGTAGAAAAACATTGTGACCAAATATTTTACTGCACATTGAAAGAAAAACATACACAAAGTATCACCTCTATAAATAAAGAATTTTAAAAAAAAGTAAGAATGCAAGAAAGAGATGGCAAGATAATATGAGAACACAAAGTATGAGGGGTCACATCTTAGAAAGTAGAAAAGTAGCCATCAAAGAAATGAAAACAAAATTGTAAGAAACACAGTGGATGACATGTTTCATGAAAAACACAATAAAGGACATAGAGGAAGAAATGAGAGAAATTGTAAAAATAAATGTAATTTTTAAAAATATGTAGAGGCATATATATTTTGCTGTAATTAGAAAAGAATGGCAAAGAAGATTCAACATTGGCATAATTGGTGTCTCTAAGATGAAAATTTTTAAAAATGGAAAAGTGAAAAAAAAATTTAAGGCCGGGTGCAGTGGCTCATGCCCATAATCCCAGCACTTTGGGAGGCAAAGGTGGGCCGATCATCTGAGGTTGGGAGTTCAAGACCAGTCTGACCAAAATGGAGAAACCCCATCTCTACTAAAAAAGAAAAAAATACAAAATTAGCCAGGCATTGTGGTCCATGCCTGTAATCCCAGCTACTTGGGAGGCTGAGGCAGGAGAATCGCTTGAACCCAGGAGGCGGAGGTTGTGGTGAGCCAAGATTGTGCCATTGCACTCCAGCTTGGGTAACAAGAGTGAAACTCCGTCTCAAAAAAAAAAAATTAAAATGTAATTTAATAAAATTTTATCTAAATAAAAATGACTTAAAGGCTGGGTGTGGTGGCTCACGCCTGTAATCCCAGCACTTTGGGAGGCCGAGGCAGGTCAATCACTTGAGGTCAGGAGTTTGAGACCAGTCTGGTCAACATGGTGAAACCTTGTCTCTACTAAAAATTCAAAAATTAGCCTGGCATGGTGTTAGGTGCCTGTAGTCCCAGCTACTTGGGAGGCCGAGGCAGGAAAATTGCTTGAAGCTGGGAGGCAGAGGTTGCAGTGAGCTGAGATAACACCACTGCACTCCAGCTTGGGCAACAGAGTGAGATTACATAAAAAAAAAAAAAAAAAAAAAGACTTAAATAGCTATGTCAAAAGTTCACACCACACGATAGAAAACATAGACCTAGAATGATCAATACTGAAATATAACCAAGTAAATCTGTGAGGTGTAAATATTTTAAAACATTTTCAAAAGTTCGTATAAAGGAATTAGTCAGTTCTCAAATTCCTCTACAGCAGAATTTCATGTCAAAGTGTAACAGTGAAAATCTTAAAAAAAAAAAAAAGTCAAGGAGAGAAAATATGTTATGAATTTTCTATGCGGCAAAACTGCCCAAGTATACAAGCTATAGACTATTAAAAGGAAAACTTTAGGCAAATTAAATTTAACAGAGTTTAACTGAGCAGAGAACAAATTGAGAATCAGCCAATCCCTCTCCCCACAGCCAGAATAGATTCAGAATGACTCTGGCATTGTCACTCGGCTAGAGAGGATTTATGGACAGAAAACAGAACCAAAGTGCTGAAATAGCTGGATTGATTACAGCAGGCATTTGCCCTATTTGAACATAGTTTGAACAGTTGGTCATCCTTGATTGACCAAAACTCTGTTATTGGTACAAGAATGGATAGTCAGTTTACATATCCAGTTAGGTTACAGTTCACTATGTACGAAGAAACCTTTGGGCCAAACTTAAAACATGTAACAGGCAGCTTTAAGCTAAACTTAATTTAACAGTACAAAAATTATGAATATTCAGGAACTAAGGAAATGCAGTTTTTATGAGCCCTTTCTGACGAATCTTTTAGAGGATAAACTTATGTTAGCTGAGGGATAACTAGGAAGATTAAAACAAAAGGCAGGAAACATTGAATATATTTCATTCTAGAATTAACACTAATACAAACTTGGAGATTAGAGAAATGAATTCTAAGTCTCATGTGTTTAGACCATGTAGGAGTGCTACAACTAACAAACAATTGAAGGAAGTTAGAAAGAAGATGAGTAGTAGAATAGTTTTGCTGACAGTTCCACTAAATATTAGGCAAAGGCCATTTTTTAAAATCAAAGGTATTAGGAGAATTGGCATACTTAAGTGTACAAAGATAAACATTAAGAAAGATAGTATTGTTACCTAAAACATAGGTGGTCAGAGAAGAGGAAATGTGCTAATTTTATCATTGTTCAGAATAATAAATTAATATGTATGGTTTAAAGAAACAAAGAACAAAGGGGATTATGTACAATTATACATAACATTTTTCTATATCAGAATAAATATACCCAAAAATTCAAGCAAAAAAAAATACTACACAATAAAAGAAAATCTTAGAAAAAAGAGAGAAAAAAAACACAAAACTAGGCTGGGTGTAGTGGCTCACACCTATAATCCCAGCACTTTGGGAGGGCAAGGCAGGTCGATCACTTGAGGTCAGGAGTTCGAGACCAGCCTGGCCAACATGGTGAAACCCTGTCTCTACCAAAAATATAAAAAATTAGCTGGGTGTGGTGGTGCACTCCTGTAATCCCAACTACTCAGGAGGCTGAGGCAGGAGAATTGCTTGAACCAGGGAGGCAGAGATGGCAGTGAGCCAATGTTGTGTCACTGCACTCCAGCCTGGGTGACAGAGCAAGACTCCTTCTCAAACAAAACACAACACAACAAAAAACAAAACCAAAAAAACCCCATAAAACTAAATGGTAGATATAAGATGAACGTATTTCTTATATTAATTGATGAAGGGAACTTAACTCATTTCTCAGAAGAAGGAATTTCGAAGTGGATCAGAAAAACAAACCAAACTGTATGGTATATAGAAAACATAAGACAAAGTAATTCTGTAAAATTGAAAATTAGAGGTGAGCAAAGTTGTGCTAAAAAATGCAACAAAACAAAAAACAAAGCCAACCAACCAAACAAAATAAGATAAAAACTGACGAAACAAAATAAAACAAACAAGAAAAGAAACAAGAAAAAAAAGTAAACAAGCAAGAGTCTTAACATTAAAAATAGTAGAATTTAGGCAAAAATAAGGATTTAATATAACGAAAGGCAGTTTTATCCTATAGTGTGCGCCTCATGAGTCTTTAATAATTATGCTTATCTACACATCAAATACCAATGGCACTCACGTTATAAAGTACAAATTACAAGAGATAAATAAAAAGGAAAGAAGAAACACAAGCACTAAGGAACTTTAATTCACCTCTTTCAATCTTTGATAGAGCAAGTGGAACATTGTGGGAAACAAAATAGTATGATTCACAGGTAGATAAGATGGATGTATCTCAAACTATACTTTGAAAATAGAGAACGCACATTTCTTCCATGTTTCTAGGGGATATTTAAAAAAATCAACTATAGGGCCGGGCGCGGTGGCTCACGCCTGTAATCCTAGCACTTTGGGAGGCCGAGACGGGCGGATCACGAGGTCAGGAGATCGAGACCATCTTGGCTAACACGGTGAAACCCCGTTTCTACTAAAAATACAAAAAATTAGCCGGGCGTGTTGGCGGGCGCCTGTAGTCCCAGCTACTTGGGAGGCTGAGGCAGGAGAAAGGCAGGAACCTGGGAGGCGGAGCTTGCAGTGAGCCGAGATCGCGCCACTGCACTCCAACCTGGGAGACACAGCGAGACTCCGTCTCAAAAAAAAAAAAAAAAAAAAATTATCTATAGAATAGGTCAATAGAGAAAAATCTCAATATGTTCCAGGAGGTAATGCAGACACAGTCATTTTTCACAATGTAATAAGAATAAAGCTTAACAACAAAATCAAATAATAAAATGTGCCTTCTAACTGGGATTTTTTAAAAGTTCTCTTATTCAACTTCTCAAGCAATAATGTCATATAATCAAAATATCATAATTTCTTAACAATAATTAATACACAGTGATTCAAACAACTTGACATGTAAAATATAGGCAAAGAAGTGAGGAAAAGAAAATTCACAGTTTTAAATATTTATATCAATAAGTATGCATGAATAAAATAAGTTAGATATCCAATTCAAAAAGTTAGTAAAACAGCAATAAAGTACACTGAGGAAAAGCATAAAGAAGAAATTATTATAAGTAAAATTAGAAATTAATCAACTGGAAAACTGAAAATCACAAACTTAAGCTACTTCCAAAAGCTGGCACTTTACAAAATAATAGAATAAATAAGGTAACAGGTAATCTAAACAAAGAGAAAAATATCTATTTCAGGAGAAGAGACAGGTAAGCAAAATATATAAAATAAGAAAATGAAAAAGGGAAATAACTACATAATTATAGAAAAATTTAAATCTACCTATGTTTTACCCAACTTCATGTAAATAATTTTGAAAATTTCATTTAAGTCAGTTATTTTCTAGGAAAAATAATTGATCAAAATTGACCCCAGAAGAGATAAAACTTATAATTTTGTTAATTTGAACAGAAGAAATAGGTAAACACACTAGATTCAGTTTTTCATATAGAGGAATTCAATCAAATCTTTAAAGAACATTTCAATTCTTCAAGAACAAAAATTTAAAAATCCATATTTTTAATGAAGTGAATAAACTATTGCTGTCAAAGCCTGATAAAGACTGTACTGAAAAGAAAGTTATAGAAAAATGCCACATATGAAGATTAACTATCCCAAGTAAATCACAAATAAGCAGAATTCAGTACCTCATTAAAAGATTCATATATCTGAGGAAATAGATTTATTTTCTAGGAATGCAAGGTCCTTAGTATTAGAAAAATGAAATAATGTACCATTATAATTGACTGAAGGAGCAAAACAGACACTGAAAATGTTGATAACATTCAACAATTATTATTGCTCAAAACAGCAAAAAATATCAATTTTCAATGTAATAAAATATACCTATCTTAGCCCAAAGTCAACGGTATGTTTATTGAGGGAAATACTAGAGATAATTCCTCTGAAGTCAGAAACTAAACATGATTACATAATTACTAGGTAACATTAGTTACTGCTGGTATTCACCAACACAATTAGAAAAGAAATTAGAAAGCTAGAAACAAAAAATAAACCTATGAAAATTTGGAGTTGATATGATGAATAATCTAAGGTAAGAAACAGAAATACGCAACAAAGAATAAGAATATTCAATAAAATAGTGGAGTAAAAAAATAGCACACAGAAATTCATAGCTTTCTTTTCTTTTTTTTTTCTTTTATTATTATACTTTAAGTTTTAGGGTACATGTGCACATTGTGCAGGTTAGTTACATATGTATACATGTGACATGCTGGTGCGCTGCACCCACTAACTCATCATCTAGCATTAGGTATATCTCCCAATGCTATCCCTCTCCCCTCCCCCCACCCCACAACAGTCCCCAGAGTGTGATGTTCACCTTCCTGTGTCCATGTGATCTCATTGTTCAATTCCCACCTATGAGTGAGAATATGCGGTGTTTGGTTTTTTGTTCTTGCGATAGTTTACCGAGAGTGATGATTTCCAATTTCATCCATGTCCCTACAAAGGACATGAACTCATCATTTTTTATGGCTGCATAGTATTCCATGGTGTATATGTGCCACATTTTCTTAATCCAGTCTATCACTGTTGGGCATTTGGGTTGGTTCCAAGTCTTTGATATTGTGAATAGTGCCGCAATAAACATACATGTGCATGTGTCTTTATAGCAGCATGATTTATAATCCTTTGGGTATATACCCAGTAATGGGATGGCTGGGTCAAATGGTATTTCTAGTTCTAGATCCCTGAGGAATCGCCACACTGACTTCCACAATGGTTGAACTAGTTTACAGTCCCACCAACAGTGTAAAAGTATTCCTATTTCTCCACATCCTCTCCAGCACCTGTTGTTTCCTGACTTTTTAATGATTGCCATTGTAACTGGTGTGAGATGGTATCTCATTGTGGTTTTGATTTGCATTTCTCTGATGGCCAGTGATGATGAGCATTTTTTCATGTGTTTTTTGGCTGCATAAATGTCTTCTTTTGAGAAGTGTCTGTTCATGTCCTTTGCCCACTTTTTGATGGGGTTGTTTGTTTTTTTCTTGTAAATTTGTTGGAGTTCATTGTAGATTCTTGATATTAGCCCTTTGTCAGATGAGTAGGTTGCAAAAATTTTCTCCCATTTTGTAGGTTGCCTGTTCACTCTGATGGTAGTTTCTTTTGCTGTACAGAAGATCTTTAGTTTAATTAGATCCCATTTGTCAATTTTGTCTTTTGTTGCCATTGCTTTTGGTGTTTTAGACATGAAGTCCTTGCCCATGCCTATGTCCTGAATGGTATTGCCTAGGTTTTCTTCTAGGGTTTTTATGGTTTTAGGTCTAACGTTTAAGTCTTTAATCCATCTTGAATTGATTTTTGTATAAGAAATTCATAGCTTTCATATACACAAACAACTTCTAGTTAGAACATATAATGGAAGAAATACTCCATTTACAAGAGTAACTATAAAGGGAAAATACTTATGAATAAAAATAATAAATGTGTACAATCTATAGGAAAAAACTTTGCAACAGTTCTAAAAGACATAAAAGAACAATGGAACAAATGGAAAGAAATTTGATAGTCTATTAATTATATTTGTGCTACTGGGCATAAAAAAGTTGAGCCTAAAATGTATAGTAAGGTAAGTATATTAAAATTAATTTCTTGTTCATATAACAATCTGAGGCAGGTATCCATTGTAGGAGGGTGGTCATCCATGAGTGATTTATGGACCCAGACTCCTTCCATCTTGTTGATTTTCTATCTCCTAGAATTTCCTGGTTGTCCACCTCCAGATTGCAGAAGGGAGAAAGAGAACATGGCACAGACACCCTCTTTGTGAATACCTTGGCCTGGAAGTGACACAATATATCTGTTCACCTTCCGCTGGTAAAAACTAGTCACATGACCCCACCTAGATAAAGGGTGGCTGGAAAATGTAGTCCATAGCTGGGCAGCTACTTTCCAGCAGCAACAGTGAAACTATTTTGGTGACTATCTTTGTCACACACATGTCCTTGTATAGGCAGAATCAATGTTAATATCAATGATCTCATGTTAATTTTAAATTTAAAGTAGCTCAGCATTATGAATTGTTTACTGAAATAGACAAGACACTTTTAAAGCTCATATGGGAAACTGAAAAATAAGTATAGCTAGGGCTGGGTGCGGTGACTCTTGCCTGTAATCCTAGCACTTTGGGAAGCTGAGGTGGGTGAATTACCTGAGCTCAGGAGTTCAAGACCAGCTTGGGCAACCCCATCTGGTTTCAAAATGGTGAAATACTGTCTCTACTAGAAATCCAAAAAATTGACCAGATATAGTGGTGCACACCTGTATTTCCAGCTACTCAGGAGGCTGAGGCATGAGAATTGTTTGAATACCGGAGGCAGAAATTGCTGCGAGCGGAGATGGCACCACTGACCTCCAGGCTGGGTGACAGAGTAAGACTCTGTCTCCAAAAAAAAAGTATAGCTGGAAAAATTTTGAAACAAGAAGATAAATGAGAGGTAAATAGCTTTGATATGCATGAAAATTTATTATTAAGCCACAATAATTATAATAGTGGGTTAACAGTGCATGAATTGATGAATAAACCAAAGGAAAATGATTGAAAACCTAGAAATAGTTTAAAATGAATATGAGCAAATTTAGAATACAATATTTCAATATAATAAATGATAGGGTTTGGCTGTGTTTCCACTCAAAACTCATCTTGAATTGCAGTTTCCATGATCCCCATGTGATATGGGAGGAACCCTGTGAGAGGTAATTGAATCGTGGAGGGGATTAGCCCCATGCTGTTCTTGTGATAGTGAGTGATGAGTTCTCAGGAGATCAGATAGTTTTATAAGGGGCTTTCTCTCTCCAGCTGCCATGTGAAGAAGGATGAGTTTGTGTCCCGTACTGCCATGATTGTAAGTTTCCTGAGGCTTCCCTAGCCATGTGGAACTGTGAGTCAATTACCCAGTCTTTCCTTTCTAAATTACCCAGTCTCAGGTAGTTATTTGTAGCAATGTGATAACAGACTAATACAATAAATCACTGGGGAAAATGATAGAATAGCAGAATAAACTCTGAACAGATTATAGATTTAAGGATAAGAAATGAAACCATAAAAATAAAAAGAAAAATTGTGGAAATATTTTTTAATCTTAGTTTTGGGAAGATCTTTCTGGTGGTAATTCAAAATTTGTGAAGTCATAAAAAATATTTGTCTAATTGAACCAAAAAAAAAAATTAAAAGTGTTCTATATAGCACTTTTGGTCTTCTAGTACATTGTCTTTCATTTCAGGCCTAAACAAATGATTCAATTTAATTGCAGTAATAATAATGGAACATTTACAACCAAGTTAATGCATGAATAGGCAATACCAATTACATCAGAACTACCAGTTGGTTGACAGTTTAACCACTGATTGTAAAATCAAAGATGTAAAAAGCTTTTGAGATAGAAGTGTCAATATTAATGATATCTATATTACAAAATATACACTTGTATTATTGAAAGTAGAGCAAGCATTCTATGTACCAGTTTGAATCTAAGATAATTAATATTTAATAATTAATTGAACATAATTTCAGTTCCAAAATGGTGTTGTAAACACAAGCTGGCTGCCACCACAGAAAACCAAAAACAAATATACAATGCCAAGATTATCACCAGCAATATCCCAGAACTCAAATATGAAAATGAGTCAGTTCCTGGGGCCATGGAGAAGTGAAAAAAACTCTGAGCAGATGGTAAAAGAATTGGATTTCCATATCTGCAAGACCCCTCCCCTACATCTGCCCAGCACCAAGGATGCAGAAAATTTCTTCTGACTCATGGTTTCTACACTGGAAAAAGTAAGATTGAGGTGGACAATCAGCTTCCCCACTATCTTGGGTTTACTGGCAGGAGACCTGTTTCTGCCTCAACACATGGGCAGCATCATGAGTGCCTGAAGGGAAAAATATCTCCGAGGACATCAAGAGAAAAAGGAGGAAGGTGAGACTTCCATCCAGCCCTGGAAACCCTGGTCCGTAACTCAGGCAAAAGAGACACCAAATCAGAGTGGCTGTTCAGCACCACCAGGCTGTAGGAAGTATGTTCCACAGGTCCCATGGACACAAATCCCTAACCAGCCTTCTCATACTGCTGCAATATGCCCTTTGGGACCTCCCACATTCTGGAGGAACAGCGCTCTGATTGTGTGCTAGAGCCAAGGCAAATCTGGGCTTAAAATGCCATCTAATGCTGACAGTGACCTAGCAGAAAAAAAAAATTAAGAAATTCAACAGGTAAATTACTAAGAACCTCTAAGCAAACATATACAACACCCACCACCAACAACAAAAAGCAAGACAGAGAAGATAGTAATAAATAACTAACCTTTTAATGCAAATACATATATTTATCTCCACAAAAACAACAGCAGAAAACCATGACCTCCCTAGATGAACAAAGCAAAGAACCAGCATTGGACAGAAAGAAGATGGAAACTTGTGAGCTCTTTGACCTAGAATTCAAAATAGTACTTTTAAGAAAACTCAGTGAATTACAGCATAACACAAAAAATCAATTCAGAAATTTATTGGAGAAATACAACAGAAATTGAAATAATAAAAAATATCAAATGGAAATCTTAGACTGAGAAATATGTTTGATAAACTAAAAAATTAATTAGAGGTTCTCAACAGCAGAATGGATCAATCAGAAGGAAGAATCAGTGAACTTGAAGACAGTCTATTTGACATTACAGTCAGAAGAAGAAAAGAAAAAAGAATGAAAAGGAATGAAGATTGCCTACGAGATATAGCAAATTATCTCCAAGGACCAAATCCAAAAACTATTGGTATTCAAGAGGGAGTTGAAAAAGACAAGAGGGTAGGAAGTTTATTCAAATAAACAAAAACAGAAAACTTTTCAGAAATTAAGAAAGATATAAATATTCAGTTACAAGAAGGTTAGAGAACATCAAACAGATTTAATCTAATGAGACCACCCCAAGGCATATAATCAAATTCTCAAAGGTTGAGGAAAAAGGGGATCCTAAAAGAAGAAACAGAAAAGAAACAGATAATATATAAGGGAACTCCAATTCATCAGGCAACAATCTTCTCAACAGAAGCAATACAGGCCAGGAGGGAGTGGGATGGCAGTTTCAAAGTGCTAAAAGAAAAAAACTTGCCATCTAAGAATACTGTATTTAGCAAAGCTTGCCATCCAAGAATACTGTATTTAGCAAAGCTATCCTTCAAATATGAAAAAGAGATAAAGTTTTTTCAGATGAATGAAAGCTGAGAGAATTCACCACCACCAGATCTGACTTATAAGAAATGCTAAAGGGAGTTCTTAAGTCTGAAAAAAAATACTAACGTGAAAAAAGAAAATGTTTGAAGGTATAAAACCCACTGGTAAAATTAAGCACAAAGGTAACTCCATAATACTCCAATACTGTAGTTGTGGTATGCAATCCACTCATAACTTTGGTATGAAGCCTAAAAGACAAATCTATCGAAAACAATAACAGCAACAGCAACCTGGTAAGAGATGGGCAATATAAAAAGATGTAAATTGAGACAATGAAAGATCAAAATGTGGGGAGATGAAGTTAAAGTATAAACTTTTGGTTTTTTCTTCATTTGTTTCTATTCTTTTTCAAGATTTAAAATTAGTTATTATCTCTTTGAAATAACTTGTTATAAGATTTTTTTTTGTAAATGCCAGAGTAGCTACAATGCAAAAATCTGCAGCAGATACACTAAAAACAAAAAAGTAATGAATTATAATATACTACCAGAGAAAATAATTTAACCAAAAAGGAAGACAGTAAGAAATAAAGAAAGGAAGAGAGGAGTTTCAAACAACCAGAAGACCAGCAATACAATGGCAATAGTAAGTCCTTACTTATCACTAATAACACTGAATATAACTGGACTCAATTCACCAATTAAAAGCCATAGAGTGGCTGAATAGATGAAGAAACAAGACTGAACTATATGTTGCCTACAAGAAACCAACTTCACCTATAAAGACACATAAGAACTGAAAGTAAGAGATAGAAAAGATATCCCATGCAAGTGAAAACTAAAAAAGAGCAGGAGTAGCTATGCTGATATCAGATAAAACAGACAAGTCTGAGACTGTAAAAAGAGACGATGAAAGTCATTCTATAATGATAAAAAGAACTCAGTTCAAAAAGAGGATATAACAATCATAAATAGCTATGCACCCAACACCAGAACACCCAATTATATAAAGCAAACATTAATAGATCTAAAAGGAGAGTAGACTGCAATATAGTAATAATAGGGGACTTCAACACCCCATTCTCAGTAATGGGCAGATCATCTAGACAGAAATTCAGCAAAGAAACATCAGAGTTAGCATTTTACCTAACTGTTGCAAAATACATTCTTTTTATCAGCACGTGGAACATTCTCCAGAAGACCATATTTCAGGCCACAAAATAAGTCTCAACAGATTCAAAAAAGCAGAAATCTTATCAACTATATTTTCTGAACACAATGGACTAAAATTAGAAACCAATAACTAGAAGAAACTCAGAAACAACATAACCACATACAAATTAGACAACATGTTTCTGAGCGACCAATGGGTCAATGAAAGAATTAAGAAGGAAACAAAAACTTCATTAAAACAATAAAAACAGAAAGACAACATACAAAAATCTATAGGATACAGCAAAAGCAGTATTTTTAGTAGAAGTTTATAGCAATAAATGCCTATATGAAAAAAGGAAAAAGACTTCAAATAAAAGACCTAATGATGCACTTCAAGGAATTAGAAAAGCAAGAACAAAAATCAAACCCAAAGTTAGTAGAAGGAAAGAAATAATAAAAATTAGAGCAGAAATAAATAAAATTGGAACTAAAAAAATACAGAAAATCAATGAACTGAAAAGTTGTTTTTTTAAAGATACACAAAATTGACAAACTTTTAGCTAGACTAAGAAAAAAACAGAGAACATCCAAATAAATAAAATTAAATGAAAAAGGAGACATAGTGACTGAGAGCACAGAAATACAAAGAATTGGAGACTATTATGTACAACTATATTGTCAACAAATTGAAAAACCTAGAAGAAATGAATAAATTTCTGGAAACATACAACTTATCAAGATTGAACCATGAAGTGATAGAAAACTTCAATAAAACAACAGTGAGTAATGAGATCAAAGCTGTAAGAAAAAGTCTACCATCGAAGAAAAGCCCAGGACCTGATAGCTTCACTGCTGAATTCCACCAAACATTTATTTATATTTATTTGTTGAGATGAAGTCTCACTCACTCTGTCACCCAGGCTGGAGTGCAGTGACATGATCTCAGCTCATTGCCACCTCCACCTCTCAGGTTCAAGAGATTCTCCTGTCTCAGCCTCCTGAACAGCTGAGATCACAGATGTGCACCACCATGCCTGGCTAATTTTTGAATTTTTAGTAGACATGGGTTTTTGCCATGTTGGCCAGGCTGGTCGCAAACTCCTGATCTCAAGTAATCCACCTGCCTCAGCCTCCCAAAGTACTGGGATTAACAAGTGTGAGCCACCATGCCCAGCCCTCTACCAAACCTTTAAAGAAGAACTAATACCAATTGTACTCAAACTCTTCAACAAAACTGAAGAAAAGGGAATACTTCCAAACTCATTCTATAAGCCCAGAATTACCCTGATACCTAAACCAGACAAGGGCACAAGTGAAAAATAACACTACAGGCCATCATCACTGATGAACACAGATGAAAAAATCCTTAACAAAACACTAGCAAAGTGAATTCAACAACATTACAACATATTAAAAAGATCATTCACCATGATCAAGTGCGATTCATCCCAGGATGCAAGACTGGTTCAATGTATGCAAATTAATAAATATAATACATCGTATTATTAGAACCAAGAATAAAAGGCTTATGATCATTTCAATAGATACTGAAAAAGCATTAAGTAAAATTCAACATGGCTTTATGATAAAAACCTTCATCAAATATGTTAATATAAGGAGTTTAAACAACTCAACAGCAAAAAAGCAAACAAACAATTCAATTAAAAAGTGGACAAAGGACAGGAGTAGACATCTCTCAAGAAAAGACATACAAATAACTAATAGGTATATGAAAAAATGCTCAACATCACTAATCATCAGAGAAATGCAGATCAGAAAACACTTATCAGAATATATTAATATAAGGAGCTCAAACCATAGCAAAAAAGCAAACAAACAATTTAATTAAAAAGTGGACAAAGGACATGAATAGACATCTCTCATAAAAAAGACGTACAAATGACCAACAGGTATGTAAAAAAATGCTCAACATCACTAAGCATCAGAGAAATGCAAATCAAAACAACAATGATATATCGTCTCACCCCAATTAGAATGGCTTTTATCAAAAAGATAGGAAGTAACAGCTGCTGGTAAGGATATGGAGAAAGGGGGACCCTTGTATACTGTTGGTGGGAAGGTTAATTAATACAGCCACTAAGGAAATCAGTATGAAGTTTCCTTTAAAAACTAAAACTAGAGCTACCATATATCCAGCTGGGTATATATCCAAAAGAAAGGAAATCCATATATCAAAGAGATATCTGTACTTCCATATTTATTGGAGTTGTATGTATAATAGACAAAATATGAAATCAACCGTTGTGTCCATCATTGGATGAATGGATAATAAAAATGTGATATATATATACAATGGAATATCATTCAGCCATGAAAAATGAAATCCTGTTATTTGCAGCAACATAGATGAAACTGGAGGTCATTGTATTAAGAGAAATAAGCCAGGCAAAGAAAAACAAAAACAAACATTATATGTTCTCATATGTGGGAACTAAAAAAGTGGATCTCATGAAGATGGAGAGTAGATTGGTGGTTACCAGAGGCTGGGAAGGGTAGAGGAAGAGAGGGATGAAGACAGGTTGATCAATGGGTACAAATATACACTTAGAAGAAATAAAACATAGTGTTTGATAGATCAGGTGGGTGACTGTAGTTAACATTAATCAATTGTACATTTCAAAATGGCTAGAAGAGAATAATTAGAAAGGATTAATATTTGAAGTGTTGGATATCCCAATTACCCTGATTTGATTATTTGAAGGTATCAAATTATCACAAGTACTCTGAAAATATATATATTTCTTATATACCTATAAAAATAAAAAATAAAAAATTCATCATTGACAACATGATTATGGTCTCAAAGGATCATCATAATATTTTGTGTATCACTCATTGAAATATTAATTATACTAATAGTCTTAAAATAATATATCAGTAATAATCTTTGCTCTGTATTAAAATTTTCAGAACATTTGTTAAACATTTGCTAAACATTTACTAGATGTTATTGTTTGTGTTTAGTAAAAAATAATGAGTGGAGTTCTGTTTTATTCACTATTTATATTCACACACACAGGCACATGTACACCCACATGCACTCTTCTGCATGTACACAACACTCTTTCTCAGTGTGTTCCAGGGTGGGGAAAAATTAATGTCCACAGCAGGGAAATATTAAAAGCATATTCATGAGTCAGAATTCTGTTTTTAGTTCTATTGCGAAGGGTAATTGTTTGTTACTGTAAATAATAGCATGTGCCTTGGTTGACGTTTTCAGCATGGGGCAATATTAACTGTGTATATCCCTCTGTGAAATGCAAGCTCTTTTGATTTACTTCTAAGTAAATCTAACACAATATCACTTAATATCAGGCATTGATTACTCACATAGGCACAGAAGACTTTTTTTCACCCAAAATAAACAACAAACATCAACAGATGTAGCACAGTGGTCCAAACATCAGGACAATCACAAGATAAGCTCATTAGGAAGTTTCCAGTCACTTTTTTTTTTTTTCAAGATGAGTGACTGACCTCAAAATCGAATTCCAGGTGTTTTCTTATGCCCTTCAGGATTACACATTTGATCCAAACCAGTCAATTCTTTAGAAATTTATTTTAGAGTAAACAACCTGTCATGGGCAGAATACCAAGTAATTCTGTTGAAACTAAAAGAACACTTTGCTTGGTCATTGAATAAATGTGTTAATTGCTCTTTTCTGCCATAGATTTTAGTCTAACTTTTGTCCTTCACTCTGGCATATCTGAAATGCTGGTTATAAATCTAAAGAACTAGAAATGTGGAGCTGATGGCTGTAATATTCAATTTACAGTACCTAATACTAACAACATAGGTCTTCCAGAAGTGGCTTATAAATATTGATTTTACAATGGAAACCTCCAGAAAGAACATAAAAATAATTCTACACACAATATTCTAGAGATTTTTTTAATGTGAGGACCCAAAGCAATCTACTCTGAGTGTGACTGATGTCCTCATTGCCCTTGTCTAGGAGCTGGTGGCCTCCTGGTCTGTTGCCACAGCCCGTTGCTAAACAGTTAAACCTATTGGCATGCGTGTCGTACCCCTGCCCAACGGTCCCGGCAAGCCACAAATCTTCCTTGCTCTGGATGACAGTTAATGAACTGTAAAAGTCTTGCACCAATATTTCTACTTCATCTGCAAGCTCGAAGAAGGCAAATTTGTTTTTCACCCTCAAAAAGAACCCGCTGTATTTCTCAGGCAGACAAAAATGATTTGTTTGTGTGGATCTCTTTTTAGTTAGGAGAATATCTTTGGGGCTTGGAAATTCGATTCAGAAAAAAACCACAAGCTTCTAATTATTTCAGGATGTTTTATGTGCCTGGATGTGTTTTATTACCCCAACTATATTGCAAGCTCTTCTAACTCTGTGACCTTGAGCAAGCCACTTAACCTCTCTGGGCTTATTTTCCCCTCTGTAACATGAGGATTACAATACCTGGTGTTATTACCTCACAAAATTCCTCAGAAAATCAAATGAGATGGTCACTATTATGCTTTCTTAAAGATCATTTAAAATGACTCGATTAAACATCATATTAATTCTCAAGAGCTTTAAATTACATTCATCATAACACAATTTATGTATATATATATGTGTGCGTATATATCTTTATGTGTATTTAGATATATATGATATATACATGTATTTAGATACATATATATTCCCTCACCCACTGAACAGGTTCTGTGATATATTGTTTTTACAGATTAAGCAAAATGAAATATAACTGAACATGAGAAAGCAACTGATTAGGAGCAAGTGTAACAATACATTTTAAGAAACATCTACTGCACATTCTGGGATAATTGCTTTAGGCATATCCCTAGTCATATTATTTGCTCAACTTTTGACTGGAGCCGCTTCATAAATTCTAATGTCCTTCTAAATTGTTGCCTCAGTTGTGTTCTGTTTAAGATTTACCAAAATGGTACCATTAGAAATGCTGCTAATGTTTTATTCCTTTTCTCATTTATCCTTCTGTGATTTTAGAAAAAAAAAAATCTGTTCCTTTTAGTTTCTTCTCTCTTTTCCCAGCTGGCACCATCTCTTGTCTTAGGCAGCTGGGATGTGGAGCACAGTATTCTTGAACCAAGTGTTGAAGTTGATTGTTGATACATACTTCTCAGAGGCTGATCTTTCTGAGAATCCTACTAATTTCACTACAAAATTTATCAGAATAATTCCTGGGTCTCTTTTAAAGCAGATTTAGCTCCAACTTGTGCTGGAGAACTTCATCAGTGTAGTTTTTACAGGTTCTAATATCAGTCCAAATCACAACTTTCAGTTGTGGTATAACAGGTCCACCAGCAGAAGGCATTCTCTGCATCTACTGTAGAATCCAAAAGAGCTTCTTGTATGGCAGGATTGTCCCTTCCAGTTGCTGGGTCTGTGTCTTCAAAATGTTGATATTAATAAAGGTTTTGTCATTGTCTATCTCTTCTTTTGAAATTTCTTCATTCACTTTTTAAAAAATTCACCACAATGCATACTTTATACAGATTTGCTTAGTTTTTACTTAATGCCTTTTCTTGTTGTTCCAGGATCCCATCCAAGAGACCACATTCCACTTAGTTGTTATGTCTCCTTAGGCCCCTCGAGACTGTGACATCTTCTTGGACATTCTTTATTTTTGATGACCTTGACAGTTTGAGGGATAGAGTACAGGTCAGGTATTTCGTAGAGACTGTCCCTCAATTTGGATTTTTCTAATTTTGTTCCTCATGATTAGGCTGGGGTTATAGGTTTTTGGGAGGAAGAGCACAGGGGTAATACAGTTAGCCTCATTATATTATCCTTCAGTATCTCACTAAATCATATCAAGGGTACATATGATTTGTTTGACTGAGCACTATTGATATTGACCTTGATCACCTGGCCAAGGTATTGTTTGTCAGATTTCTCTATAGCAAATTACTGCCTGCTGCCCATTCACCTTTCCATAGTGTACTTTTTGCAAGGAAATCAGTATAGATAGCTCACATTTTGGTCGGGGGGAGTTATGCTCCACATACTAGAGGTGGAGTATTCACATAAATCACTTGGAATTGTTCTTCACAGATTTGTCCCTTTTACTCCAATTATTTATTTTTAAAATCATCTATATCTGTATAGACTCATGGATATTTATTTTATAGTTTGGGTTATAATTTTATTTTGGCACTCAAATTGACCCAGAGTTGGCCATTGGGAACTCTTATAGTTGTCTCCTATTGATGTATCCTATTACTATGGACCCCCTGTCTCCACCCTTTCTCTCTTTTCCCCTCCCCTTCCTTACCTTCCCTACTTCCTCTCCCCAGCCCCGCTTTCTCTTTCTTTCTTAGCGCTTTCTTACTTTTTGGCACTATAAGGTGCTGCTCCAGGCTTATCTTCTGTGTTTCCTTCACTAGTGCTAGAACAGGCAATTTGTTCAAGGATCCCTGGTTCCTTTTATTGCAGAATGATATAAGGAACCAAGATCTGAGCACTAGGTGTGCCATAAAGATGTTGTTTCTTTTAGGCTTTCTTAGCTGACAGAAGAGAGAATTATATGTATATGTGCTAACCTGTGTACATACACCTATTTACAAATATTTATATGTTTAACTATATTAAGCTGAAAATGAGCAAATCTCTTTTTTTTTTTTTTTTTTTTTTTGAGACAGAATCTCTGCTTTCAGGCTGGAGTGCAGTGGCATGATCTTGGCTCACTGCAACTTCTGCATCCTGGGCTCAAGTGATCCTCAACCTTCCAAGTAACTGGGACTACACGTGTGCACCACCACACACAGCTACTTCCCATGTTTTTTGTAGAGATGAGGTTTCACTACGTTGTCAAGGCTGGTCTTGAACTCGGGCTTAAGCAATTCTCCTGCCTTGGACTCCCAAAGTGCTAGGATTATAGGCATGAGCCACCACACCCAGCAGAGTTAATTCTAACATCTTTAACTCTAATCTATTACCATATGAGTCATTCTAGCCTCCTCCACTTGCCTGTAATCTGTGTAGGAAAGCCTTTATCAGTTTGGATACAGTGCTTGTGTACAGTTTCTTTTGCCTTTAGTCTTAAGGTCTCTGCTCATTTCCAAAGTTGCTTAAATCAGCACCTTTTCTCTATACTTCTTTCAGTGAGGTTTTTCATATTCTTGTAACACAGTTGATTGTCCCTATTCTGCATTCCATCCTGTAATTCCCTGACTTCATTAATGATTTTTTTTAATTGTCTTCATCCATTTATACACTTTCTAAACTATAGTTTCTTGGCCTTTTCAGGCACCAATGCATATATATATTAATACTTCTTTACCTAAAAATTCAAGTACAAAGCATGTTGCTCTTTGTATTAATCTGTGCTTTTACTCATAGATAAAAGAATCCACTTTAGCTAGTTTGAAATATATTATTAGTAATAATAACAACAGAAGCAACAACAACCATAATGTAACATTAATATATTTACCATGTGTCAGGATGCATTCTAAATGCTTTACCTATATTAACTCCTTTATACTGTATGAAAACCCTGTGCAACAGCTACCTATTTGCCCCACTTTTCAGATAAGGAAACTGGCATAAAGCAGTGAGATAACTTGCCTGAGATCACACAATTATTAAGCGGCAGAGCCAGGATTGGAGCCCAGGCTACTTTCTCTAGCTCCCAGAGTCACAAAAAGGACTAGAAGGACAATTCTAGGCTGATTTCTACTAACAACTCCTGGAAACACCCTGAGGAACTGGCCACTGATCCCAGGACCCCACTGCCCTATCCATGATAGCAAGTGGCCTCTCCTGCTTCCCCCACTTCCAATCACAGAAACATGTGGCCTCTGCCACCCCCCGGGCTGCAAAATGGAAATCCCATACCTGCCATTTCCTCACTTCCAAATCATAGGCCCTTGCAATTAGGTCTGGTTGAAAGAAACTAAATCACATGCCTGAACCTTAGTATCTCAAGAGACTTAGACTTGTACTGTTATAGTAGAACCATCATATTCTTAGTGCTGCTTCAGTGTGTGTTTTGTAATTAGCTAAGCAACAAGAAAATAAAACATTGTGTTTTGGATTCTCATAACAATCCTAGTTCTAGACGAGGAAACTGAGGCACACAGAGTAAGATAACTTTTCCAAGGTCACACAGGTAATAAATGGGTAAGTCAAGTTTTGAACTTGATAGTCTATTGTAAAAAATTAAGCTCTTAACCACTCAGCAATATTGCAAACTATTTTTCTAGACAGTGAGGTAATGCAAAATGGTGCATGGACAAGAGATTTTGCATTTTTTTCTGTTGTTTTATTTCTGGTAGCTTAGCTACTTTAGCTGAGTGCTATCTCCCAAATTCATAAGCCCACAGACACCACCTCCCAGGCTGGGTACCACCACAGCCCTGGGTACTGCACCTTACAAGCTTGAGAACATGAAAAACGTCTCTAAGGACAGAAAAATCTTAGAGGGGGCCTCTGGTAGCTTCTTGGTTACAGAGCTGCTTCTATAGCTCTGGCCTCCTACTATGCAGCAACTTAAAACATTAAAGGAGCTTTAAAGTTATAAAATGTTATCATCACTAGCAATAATTTTGGAGGGGCAGGGATAGTGTCTCCTTATTACTTTTGACTTCCCTATAGTGCCCACACATTTGCAACTAGTGGGCCTTCAATCACTCCTTTATACAAGAGGGAATAAAGAAAAAAAATTTTGAACTCCTTTCAAGGGCTGCAGCATGCTGCAGGCTATAATTTGCGTGAGCCCTGGCCTCTCCTCACCAATCTTGAGTTTACATCCTGGGAGAATGGGTGAGGCTACTGCAGAATCAATAGTTGGAGAAGGCAGTGAAGTCTCACGAGATTTGCTCTCTCTCATTCCCTGTGTGAGGCTTAGAATTCAGCTGGGAGTAAGAGGTTACTCATTTGTCCCTATGAGAATTAATCACTTTTGTGGCCAGCCTCACCTTACTTAGTTGACTTTCATCTCATGCTCCTCCTCACTGTCTTCTTCCCATTAGCTGCTGTGTGCGTGGGGAATACCAAGCAACCTTCACAGTGATCCCAGTGAAGTGCAATCAAGAAGGGAACTATGCTGGCTACAGAAATCACAAACAGCATTAAGTATTCAAATATCAATGAGTTTTGGATTATTTGTGCCACTGCATACCCAATTTTCCCTCTCCTGCATGAATAACCTGCAAGACATCTAGTGCCCCGGGGAGGGGTTGGGGATGGTCTCTTTAGTGGACTCCAATCCAAAGCACATTTTACAGGACTACTCCCTTCACCTGATGCAACTCTCTCCTCCTTTTACATTTCAACCTCCTCCACCCCATTCTAACTCTAGGGGAGGGTTTTCCAGAGGGTCAAAAGGGTGATATATTCTCACTTTAAGGCCAGGTCCAGATTAGGACTTCTACAGACCCGGCGTACACTCTGTGGATGATTGTATTATTTCTCTCAAGTATGTGCTCTCTCCTTCTCTATTATACGTGCCCTTTTATGGCCATGGGACTTGTAGTCCTCCTGAGGGAGCAGCTTACATCCCTCTTTACTTGGCCATGTGACAGGCTTTGGCCAAAGGGATGTGAGCAGAAGTGTTGTCTGCCTTGCGTGAAAGTTGCTTTAAAAGGCGCCATGGGTTCCATGAATTATCCTGCTCTGTTTCCTCTTCCACAAGTATGCCATGTCCCGAATATGGGCTGCTTCTTCAGCCTGGGTCTTAGAGAGAGAAAACATGGGGAACAGGGCTGGGAAGAACCAACACAAATGACCTGCACCAGCCAACAATTAAAATTCATGATCAATAAATGCTGGTTATTATAAGCCAGTGGAATTTGGGGGTTCTTACTGCAGTAAAACTGACTGATATTCTCATGTATAATTCAAACTAAGAACTATCCTGAAGGTTAGGGATGCCCAATAAATTGTAATTTTCTCTCCCAACCACAATGATTACTTCAATGATTTATTGGACCTCACTGAATATCAATTTATTTATAACATTTGTTTCCTCATTTTGTTATGGCCACCTGCTGTGTGTGTGTGTGTGTTGGGGGGGGGGTGCTCCAAACATGAGCTCAGCCTCCCTCTTGGGTAATCCTGAAGAAACCATGCTTAAATGGACAAAAGTAATGTTTCCTAGTAAGTCAGGATACCCAGTGGCTTATGCATTAATCAGCTTTGTGTGATTTTCAGCAAGTAATAAAACCTGACTGTTACTCAGATGATTCATTTTTTAAAAGCAGCAGCTTAGACCAAATAACTTCAGGTTTGATTCAGCTATAAAATTTATAAGGTCTGGGGGGGACTAATAAATAATGGCCCATTTCCCTACCCATGTTTGGAATCTATTGTAAAAGAGCCACACTCAGGAATTATAGATGATGGAGATCAAAATAGGTTTTATTGTGATAAAAGCTCTGTTGGAGGCCATGGCTCAGCATGCAGCTAAAGGAGCCGCTAACCTTCCTCTGAATTTATCTTTCCTCCCCAAACTCTGTGCCTTCTCTTGCCATAAGGCTGGTGCAGAAGAGACTGTGCACTGCCTGCAGATGCCCACAGCCAAGTACGGAAGGGCGTAAGCCCAGGGATCTCACCCTCTGCTCCCAAACTTTCCAATCAATTGTCACTCTTTCTACCCTCTGTTGGGGAAAATGGGTTAATGTAGATAGAGGTAGGCCTGCTACTCCTCACTTGGAAACATGCATCCTGGGGAAAGGAAGTTCCCCCCCATAAGAATTCTATAAATCTGTAATTTGAAAGCAGGTTCAGAACACAGTGGAAAGAACATGTGGCAGAAAGACCTATACTCAAACCTGGGTTCATCACAGACTTCTGTAATTTCAGGCAGGTCAACTCACCTCTCTAGGACTCAGTTTTCCCCTCTGAAAAATATGGATAACAAGAATACTAGCACTGCCTAGCAGATAAGATTGTTCTGTGAATCTAATGAGACAATATGTGTGAAAAAGTTTTGAAAACGATGCACTGTACAAGATAAGGTTAAAGTGAAAGGGATATACTATTAAGTCATGGAAATTAGCGACTGTATAGCGGCAATTTCTAGCCACAATTTTAGCTTTACTAAGAAAAGCAAGTCAGAGGATGGAGGCAGTTTTCTGAATACTATGCTCGGGTTTCTGGACAGACAGCCCAACATCCTTTTCACCCCACCATCATACTGATGGTTCCTGAGTCACACCTGGAAGCCAAAGACTCCAGTCCTAACAAAAATTCTATTTTGTTCAGGCTTCCAGGGCAGCCGAACACTGAGTCCACTACCGTTCCCCTGTGTTGCATTGTTTTTCTCCCCTTGGACCGGGATGGGCAATTTCTGTCCTTTTTGGGTGATCTCTTTCTTCTCAGTAAAGTGAGTGGCGGTAACAGGCTAGAATGCTCTGTCAGGGGAGAGCCAGGAACAGAGGAGTCAGGATCAGGAGACCCAAGAGCTCCCCTAGGCTCTGCCTTCGCTCAGTTTTCCACACTGCTTTTGGCATTGCCATAAATTTAGCATTTTCCAAAGTGTATTTCTCAGATTGCCAGTTCCCCAAGACACTCAAACTCAAAAAGTTTCTGTGGTTAAATTAGTTTAGGAAAGGCTCCATGTATAATTCCCCCTCTTTGAGAGTTTCAATGTCCATTAACATACCAAAGGCCCTTAAAAGTCCTATAAATCCTCTACCAAACAAAGGTTGTTTATTATTTGCTGTTGTTTAACCCAGAACTTCTAAAATGTATTTGGCATTGAAACACTTATTTTTCAAGAAGCACTACTAACATCCTGGTTTCATGTGGTGAGTGAATCTGACCTTCAAAAACCCCACTCGCACTTCACCTCCATGAAAGAAGGTTTGGCGAGAGTTCTCAACCTTGGCTGTGCACTAGAGCCATCTGGGAAGCTTCTACAACACCCAATACTTAGACTGCCCCCAAACCAATTAAATGAGCAAATCTGGGGTTGGGTCCCAGGCATCAGTACTATGTAAAGTTCCCTGAGTTCCAGGGTAAGACCAAGACTGAGAACCACTGGATTAGAGGAAAACGCTTTGGTGGTAACTTTGATTGCCATTGCCTGCCAAGGTCAGCTGAGTTAGCTTTTCACATAGTAAGGCCAGGCTTATTATTTCACAAGAAATAGGAAAAATGTAAAATGCTCATGGTGACTAAGTGAAAATGTCTACTGAAGGAAACTAATAATTTCCTTCAGTTATGTGCAAACATTTATATGGCACATAAACATACATTCTAAATACTTTTCATATATTATTGAAGTGACATTATTTGTCTGGGGAAATACCCAAGGTTTGTTGTCTCAAGCCAAGGAAATCAAAGACATGGACGCACAAGGAATGGGTTTAGGAGTAGAGGTTTAATAGGCAAAAGAAAGAGAAAGGAGAATAGCTCTCTCTCCTGCAGAGAGAGAGGGGCGTCAAAGTGGGACTTCTGGTCCATGGTCCATGGTGGAGTGTGCAGGGTGGAGGGGAGGAGGAAGAAGTTTGGGGTTTATAGACTGGCTTGAAGAGGCAGTGTCTGATTTACATAGGACCTAAAGATTGGTTGGAGCAGGTGTGACATTTACATAGTCTGTGAAGAAGCTGGCCACACGACCCTAATCTTTTTATCATGCAAATGGGTTTTCTACCTGGCCAGTGGCCATGTTGTCTGCTCCTTACTGTACACGTGGTTGACAAGGAAAAGGGATGATGGAGCCGCCATGTTGAACTTGCCTAGCCCCCAGGTAGCCTTCTCCTATTGGCACAGCTGCCAGCATTCATCCATGCAAGCTTCCAGCTTGCTTATCTATGCTGTGGCTTGGTTTTTTAGGCTGCTTTTTTGTTATAAAAGAAATGATTTGGGGCTGCTTTTCATTCAAGGGAAAACCTTACTGAGGACTTTCTTACCCTATCTGTCTAAATAATTTCTTTTTAACTCCTATATCATTATCACATTTCCACATGTAATAACATAATTCTCTTGACAGTCCTTAAGGGGCAAGTATTTTTAATGACCATTTTACAGGTGAGAAAACTGAAGCATGGAGTTAGGGGTTAAACCACTTAAGGAAGAGCCAGCTGACTTAGTAAGTGAGAAAGCTGGGATTTGAACTTGAGTGATCTTGCTCCCAAATCTCTAACCAACCTTATTGTGGAGTCCTGATAAGGTAAGTAAACAGCAATGAGGAAAGGGTTCCAGGTTAAGGAGAATGATTGTTCTGAGAGACAGTGTGATGGTTAATATTGAGCATCAACTTGACTGGATTGAAGGACGCAAAGTACGGTTCCTGGGTGTGTCTGTGAGGGAGTTGCCAAAGGAGATTAACATTTGAGTCAGTGGACTCGGAGAGGCAGACCCACCCTCAGTCTGGGTGGGCACCATCTAATCAGCTGCCCCTGTTGCTAGAATAAAGCAGGCAGAAGATGGAAGAGCAGACTTGCTGAGTCTTCTGATCTTTATCTTTCTCCTGTGCTGGTTGCTTCCTGCTCTCAAACATCAGACTCCAAGTTCTTCAGCTTTTGGACCCTTGGACTTAACCAGTGGATTGCCAGGGGCTCTCAGGCCTTTGGCCACAGACTGAAGGCTGCACTGTTGGCTTCCCTACTTTTGAGGTTTTGGGACTCGGACTGATCTACCACTGGATTCCTTGCTCTTCACCTTCAGATGGCCTATCATGGGACTTTACCTTGTGATCATTATGAGTCAATTCTCCTTAATAAAATCCCTTTCATATAGACATCTATCCTATTAGTTCTGTCCCTCTAGAGAACCCTAATACATATGGCTAATCGCAAACAACGTTTTGGCACAACTACCTCGCTCTGCAGGAAGCCCCAGCAGCATGACCTCGTTCTACATGGAGCCCCCTCCAGCATGATCCTATGAAACTTCCCTCCAGTCCTTGCTTTAAGATTCTCCCTGGGTCCTGAAAGCTTAAGGAGATGAGTAACTCCTCCCTTCTCAGGCCCAGTCCCAAAGCACAAGGCCACTTGCGTCAGCAGCGTGAGCCAGCAAGATAGCAGAAGCAAGAAGAGAGCCAGCCGGATGACATGTACCCCTGAAGATCGAGAAAAAGGCCATCTGGGCATAACGTAGCAGTTACATCAGACTAGGACACTTCCCGTTTACAGGAGACTATAAAAGCTTTGTCCTGTCCTCACTAGGGGCTAACGCCATTTTAGGCCTCAGCCCACCTGCACCCAGGCGCTCATTAAAACAGCATGTTGCTCCACATTGCCTCGTGTTGTCTCTTGGCGTGCTCTTGGGGTTTGAACCAACACAAGAACCTTAGGTCCGGTGCTGAAACCCAGGAGGGGCTCAGGTCTGTGTCCCCCATGGAACTACCCCTCCACCCCAGAGAGCAGGCCACAGCAGCCAGACAAAGGAAGTTCTTCAGCCTCCAGTCACCTCTCTGTGCATGCACGTCGGTCACTGATCTCGCCTACTAGTAAGTTTCCCCAGGAGCCTGGTTAACAGAGAAAAATCCACACGGCCTCTCTTGGTTCCTCCGGTCTGAAAATCCAGTGTTGGTCCAAGAAGGCTCTGGCATGTGCCAGGCACTCGCTGAATCATCTGGTCTTAGGGGGACGCCTCTAGGCCATTTGATCCCCTTCCGGAATGAAAAGGCAGCAGTGATGATTGCTCCTTTTATTGTCTCCCTCCAGCCATCCAGGAAGGTCTTTTTCCCTGTTCTCCCAAGCCTACCCTCCATTATGGGAAACTCCCAGTCCTCCATTCTAAAAAACAGCCCTCTAGGCTGCCTCATAAAAAACCTGTAAACCTTAGGCCTCAGGCAAGATACTCGCCCTAAGCACCTTGTGTTTTTGCAATTCAGTCTGGCCACAATACGAATTGGATAATGAGTTCGAATGGCCCGCAAATGGAACAATCGACTTTACAATTTTAACTGATTTAAGCAATTATTGCCCACAACTGGAGAAAGGGTGAGAAATTCCTTCTGTCCAGGCCTTTTTGCAATCAGATCACAATGCAACCTCTGCAGTTCTTGCTCACCTGTTCAAATCCTTCTCCCCCATTCTCACCACCTTGATTGCCTTTCTCCTCCTGACCCTGCCTCTTTTTCCTCATTTGATTCAGCTGGCTGCTGTCCACCCCTCTCAGCCCCTACCTCTTCCTCTCAAGATCTTCTTTAACTCCCCAAGCCTCCTCGTTGCCTTCTCAGCCGCCATCTTCCCAGATGCCATCTTCTCAGCCACCACCTTCCCAGCCACCATTTTCCCAGCTGCCATCTTCTTAGCCACTATCTTCCCAGTCAGCTGTATCCACTTCTTTTCCTACACCTTCCCCTCCTCAGGACAATTCTAGTATTGCCTGTACCCATTCTCCTTCCTCACCGCCCTCTCCTGAAGACTGTAAACCCATCCCGCCACCTTACACCCCTATCTATCCTCCACTGCCTGGTAACTCAACCCCTTTTCCCCCTTCAAATCCTCAGCAGAAACCACTATTTTAAACCTTTGGTTCATCTCTCAATCCACCCCCAATATTCAGTGCAAGCTTCGGAAGCTTGATGACAGCCCTGAAACCCTACAATGAGACCTTCCTAATTTAGCCTTCAAAGTCTTTAACAATTGTGACTAGGAAAGTAGAAGGCAAAAACAGGCAGAGTTTCAAATGCTTGCCTCTGCCATCAGGGGCCCTGCAGGCCCACGGGGCCGCAGCTCCACACGGAAGCCTCGTAACAATCCATCTCCACCTGGCGCCTGTTTCAAGTGCTGCAATGAAGGCCATTGGTCCGGACAATGCCCAAATCCAGGTAAGCCCACCAGGCTGTGCCCCCTCTACGGAGGACTCCACTGGAAGTTGGACTGTGAGCAGCCCCCGCAAGGACCGCCCCCGACCCTTCCTAAGCTGGCCAAAACCTCCTACTTGGATCTCATCAGCCTTACTGCTGAAGACTGATGGTGCCCTGGAATGGATGCCCCAGCAATTACCATCTCTTCATCCAAGCCAAGGGTAACCCTGATGGTAGAAGGTAGGCCAGTATGTTCTTTTAAAATTAATATCGGGGCAACCTACTCTGCTTTATCTAATTTTTCAGAACCCACCCAGTCCTCCCAAGTCTCTGTTGTGGGAATTAATGGATAAGTCTCCAAACCCCGAGCCACCCCTCCACTTTTCTGCTTCCTGCACCCTTTTTCCTTCACTCACTCTTTCTTAGTCCTGCCCTCATGCCCAACCCCGCTCCTAGGCAGAGATATCCTTTCAAAACTCCACACTACTCTCCACTTCCACATTCCCCATAGTACCCAACACATTACCCAGACCCCTCCAGTACTTCTAGCTTTCTTCTACTCCTTCACCCTCCCACTCTAAAACATGCAACTTTTCCTTATCCCCCATCTGTAGTTAACCCTGCTGTTTAGGATACTTCCACACCCTCAGTCGCAGAACACCACACCCCCATATGCATTATCCTTAAAAAGCCCACCCAGTTCCTATCACAGAAGCAGTTTCCCATCTCCCAAGCAGCTCTCATAGGCCTAAAGCCTATCATTTTTCGCCTCCTTGCCAGTCACCTACACCGCCCAACAAACTCCCTTTTAACACACCAGTTCTACCTGTTAAAAAGCCAGATGGAATTTATCGCTTAGTACAGGACCTAGGCTCGTCAACCAAGCTATACTCCCAGTATGTCTAGTAGTTCCTAACCCATATGCTTTACTTTCTGCAATTCCCTCCAATACCACCCATTTTTCTATCCTAAACCTAAAGAAAGCTTTTTTCACAATTCCTTTGCACCCTGATTCTCAAGACCTCTTTTCCTTTACATGGGAAAACCCCGACACCCACCTTTCACGTCAGCTCACCTGGTGCGTACTACCTCAAGGTTTCAGAGACAGCCTCCACCTTTTTGGACAGGCCCTTGCTCGTGACCTACGTACCTTATCCCTACAACCGTCCACTCTCCTTCAGTGTGTTAATAATCAGCTCCTGTGTAGACCCTCTCAAAGAAACTGCAATGCCCATACTATCTCTCTTTTAAACTCCTTGGCAGAACGGGAGTACTAGGTCTCCCCTAAGAAAGCACAAATATGCACCCCCTCAGTCACCTATCTAGGCCTAGCCCTTACCCTGCAAACCCAAGGACTTACAACTGACCACATATCCCTCCTCCAGTCCCTCCCACCTCCACAAACTAAGCAAGAAATTCTCTTCTTTTTTTTTTTAAAGTAAAAATGACAAATTCATATACATATGTTAAATGGTACAGCTTCTCTTTACATTAGCTCCCCGAGTTACAACCTCTCCCCTTGTGTAGGTACAAATCAGTGATTAAAGTGCAGAAAAACTTCCCCAATACAGGAATCCGGCTTCTGAAAATATCTGTGCTGGAAAATTTGCAATGGAGGCATGGAAGACTTGAGAAAGGGAGGGCTGGGAAACAAGAGCTGTAACTCAATCTGAAGACACTCATAAATATCAATTTTAATATCTATTTACAATACAGCAATAAAGGCAAACTAAAAAAGGCTATACAAAGCATTTTGCACATCTTCATGTCCTGGGTTCTCTGAAGCCCAATTCCTGTTAATATCTTTTGCTGGAAGAATTTTCTTTTTTTATTATTATTATTATACTTTAAGTTCTAGGGTACAAGTGCACAATGTGCAGGTTTGTCACATATGTATACATGTGCCATGTTGGTGTGCTGCACCCATTAAGTCGTCATTTACATTAGGTATATCTCCTAATGCTATCCCTCCCCCGTCCCCCCACCCCACAACAAGCCCTGGTGTGTGATGTTCCCCTTCCTTTGTCCATGTGTTATCATTGTTCAATTCCCACCTATGAATGGGAACATGCAGTGTTTGGTTTTTTGTCTTTGCAATAGTTTGCTGAGAATGATGGTTTCCAGCTTCATCCATGTCCCTGCAAAGGACATGAACTCATCCTGCTTTATGGCTGCATATGGTGTATATGTGCCACATTTTCTTTCTTTCTTTCTTTCTTTTTTTTTTTGAGATGGAGTCTTGCTCTGTTGCCCAGGGTGGAGTGGAGTGCAGTGGCACGATCTCGACTCACTGTAAGCTCCATCTCCTGGGTTCCCGCCATTCTCCTGTCTCAGCCTCCTGAGTAGCTGGGACTACAGGTGCCCACCATCACACCTGGCTAATTTTTTTTGTATTTTTGGTAGAGACGGGGTTTCACCATGTTAGCCAGGATGGTCTCGATCTCCTGACCTTCTGATCCACCCGCCTTGGCCTCCCAAAATGCTGGGATTACAGGCGTGAGTCACTGCACCCAGCTGTGCCACATTTTCTTAATCCAGTCTATCATTGATGGACATTTGGGTTGGTTCCAAGTCTTTGCTATTGTGAATAGTGCCACAATAAGCATACGTGTGCATGTGTCTTTATAGTAGCATGATTTATAATCCTTTGCGTATATACCCAGTAATGGGATGGCTGGGTCAAATGGTATTTCTAGTTCTAGACCCTTGAAAAATCGCCACACTGACTTCCACAATGTTTGAACTAGTTTATGGTCCCACCAACACTGTAAAAGTGTTCCTATTTTTCCACATCCTCTCCAGCACCCATTGTTTCCTGACTTTTTAATGATCGCCATTCTAACTGGTGTGAGATGGTATCTCATTGTGGTTTTGATTTGCATTTCTCTGATGGCCAGTGATGATGAGTATTTTTTCATGTGTCTGTTGGCTGCATAAATGTCATCTTTTGAGAAGTGTCTGTTCATATGCTTCACCCACTTTTTGATTTTTTTTTTCTTGTAAATTTGTTTGAGTTCTTTGTAGATTCTGGATATTAGCCCTTTGTCAGATGAGTAGATTGCAAAAATTTTCTCCCATTCTGTAGGTTGCCTTTTCACTCTGATGGTAGTTTCTTTTGCTGTGCAGAAGCTCTTTAGTTTAATTAGATCCCATTTGTCAATTTTGGCTTTTGTTGCCATTGCTTTTGGTGTTTTAGATATGAAGTCCTTGCCCATGCCTATGTCCTGAATGGTATTGCCTAGGTTTTCTTCTAGGGTTTTTATGGTTTTAGGTCTAACATTTAAATCTTTAATCCATCTTGAATTAATTTTTGTATAAGGCATAAGGAAGGGATCCAGTTTCAGCTTTCTACATGTGGCTAGCAAGTTTTCTCAGCACCATCTATTAAATAGGAAATACTTTCCCCATTTATTGTTTTTGTCAGGTTTGTCAAAGATCAGATGGTTGTAGATGTGTGGTATTATTTCTGAGGGCTCTGTTCTGTTCCATTGATCTATATCTCTGTTTCAGTACCAGTACCATGCTGTTTTGGTTACTGTATCCTTGCAGTATAATTTGAAGCAGGTAGCGTGATGCCTCCAGCTTTGTTCTTTTGGCTTAGGATTGACTTGGCAACGCGGGCTCTTTTTTGGTTCCATATGAACTTTAAAGTAGTTTTTTCCAATTCTGTGAAGAAATTCATTGGTAGCTTGATGGGATGACATTGAATCTATAAATTACCTTGGACAGTATGGCCATTTTCAAGATATTGATTCTTCCTATCCATGAGCATGGAATGTTCTTCCATTTGTTTGTATCCTCTTTTATTTCGTTGAGCAGTGGTTTGTATTTCTCCTTGAAGAGGTCCTTCATTTCCCTTGTAAGTTGTATTCCTAGGTATTTTATTCTCTTTGAAGCAATTGTGAATGGGAGTTCACTCATGATTTGGCTCTCTGTTTGTCTGTTATTGGTGTATAAGAATGCTCGTGATTTTTGCACATTGATTTTGTATCCTGAGACTTTGCTAAAGTTGCTTATTAGCTTAAGGAGATTTTGGGCTGAGACGATGGGGTTTTCTAGATATACAATCATGTCATCTGCAAACAGGGACAATTTGACTTCCTCTTTTCCTAATTGAATACCTTTTATTTATTTCTCCTTCCTGATTGCCCTGGCCAGAACTTCCAACACTATGTTGAATAGGAGTGGTGAGAGAGGGTATCCCTGTCTTGTACCAGTTTTCAAAGGGAATGCTTCCAGTTTTTGCCCATTCAGTATGATATTGGCTGTGGGTTTGTCATAAATAGCTCTTATTATTTTGAGATATGTCCCATCAGTACCTAATTTATTGAGACTTTTTAGCATGAAGAGCTGTTGAATTTTGTCAAAGGCCTTTTCTGCATCTATTGAGATAACCAAGTGGTTTTTGTCTTTGGTTCTGTTTATATGCTGGATTACGTTTATTGATTTTCGTATGTTGAACCAGCCTTGCATCCAAGGGATGAAGCCCACTTGATCATGGTGGATAAGCTTTTTGTTGTGCTGCTGGATTCGGTTTGCCAGTATTTTACTGAGGACTTTTGCATCGCTATTCATCAGGGATATTTGTCTAAAATTCTCTTTTTTTGTTGTGTCTCTGCCAGGTTTTCGTATCAGGATGATGCTAGCCTCATAAAATGAGTTAGGGAGGATTCCCTTTTTTTATATTGATTGGAATAGTTTCAGAAGGAATGATACCAGTTCCTCCTTGTACCTCTGGTAGAATTCGGCTGTGAATCCATCTGGTCCTGGACTTTTTTGGTTGATAGGCTATTAATTATTGCCTCAATTTCAGAGCCTGTTATTGGTCTATTCAGGGATTCAACTTCTTCCTGGTTTAGTCTTGGGAGGGTGTATGTGTCCAGGAATTTATCCATTTCTTCTAGATTTTCTAGTTTATTTGCATAGAGGTGTTTATAGTATTCTCTGATGGTAGTTTGTATTTCTGTGGGATTGGTGGTGATATCCCCTTTATCATTTTTTATTGCACCTATTTGATTCTTCTCTCTTTTCTTCTTTATTAGTCTTGCTAGCAGTATATCAATTTTGTTGATCTTTTCAAAAAAAAAACAGCTCCTGGATTCATTGATTTTTTTGAAGGGTTTTTTGTGTCTCTATCTCCTTCAGTTCTGCTCTGATCTTAGTTATTTCTTGCCTTCTGCTAGCTTTTGAATGTCTTTGCTCTTGCTTTTCTAGTTCTTTTAATTGTGATGTTAGGGTGTCAGTTTTAGATCTTTCCTGCTTTCTCTTGTGGGCATTTAGTGCTATAAATTTCCCTCTAAACACTGCTTTAAATGTGTCTCAGAGATTCTGGTATGTTATGTCTTTGTTCTCATTGGTTTCAAAGAACATCTTTATTTCTGCCTTCCTTTCATTATGTACCCAGTAGTCATTCAGGAGCAGGTTGTTCAGTTTCCAGGTAGTTGAGAGGTTTTGAGTGAGTTTCTTAATCCTGAGTTCTAGTTTGATTGCACTGTGGTCTGAGAGACAGTTTGTTACAATTTCTGTTCTTCTATATTTGCTGAGGAGTGCTTTACTTCCAACTATGTGGTCAATTTTGGAATAAGTGTGATGTGGTGCTAAGAAGAATGTATATCCTGTTGATTTGGGGTGGAGAGTTCGGTAGATGTCTATTAGGTCTGCTTGGTGCAGAGCTGAGTTCAATTCCTGGATATCCTTGTTAACTTTCTGTCTCGTTGTTCTGTCTAATGTTGACAGTGGGGTGTTAAAGTCTCCCATTATTACTGTATGGGAGTCTAAGTCTCTTTGTAGGTCTCTAAGGACTTGCTTTATGAATCTGGGTGCTCCTGTATTGGGTGCATATATATTTAGGATAGTTAGCTCTTCTTGTTGAATTGATCCCTTTACCATTATGTAATGGTCTTCTTTTTCTCTTTTGATCTTTATTGGTTTAAAGTCTGTTTTATCAGAGACTAGGATTGCAACCCCTGCCTTTTCTTGTTTTCCAGTTGCTTGGTAGATCTTCCTCCATCCCTTTCTTTTGAGCCTATGTGTGTCTCCGCACATGAGATGGGTTTCCTGAATACAGCACACTAATGGGTCTTGACTCTTTATCCAATTTGCCAGTCTGTGTCTTTTAATTGGAGCATTTAGCCCATTTACATTTAAGGTTAATATTGTTATGTGTGAATTTGATCCTGTCATTATGATGTTAGCTGGTTATTTTGCTCGTTAGTTGATGCAGTTTTTTCCTAGCCTTGATGGTCTTTACAATGTGGCATATTTTTGCAGTGGCTGGTACTGGTTGTTCCTTTCTATGTTTAGTGCTTCCTTCAGGAGCTCTTGTAGGGCAGGCCTGGTGGTGACAAAATCTCTCAGCATTTGCCTGTCTGTAAAGGATTTTATTTCTCCTTCACTTATGAAGCTTAGTTTGGCTGGATATGAAATTCTGGGTCAAAAATTCTTTTCTTCAAGAATGTTAAATATTGGCCCCCACTCTCTTCCGGCTTGTAGAGTTTCTGCCAAGAGATCTACTATTAGTCTGATGGGCTTCCCTTTGTGGGTAACCCGACCTTTCTCTCTGGCTGCCCTTAACATTTTTTCCTTCATTTCCACTATGGAGAATCTGATAATTATATGTCTTGGAGTTGCTCTTCTTGAGAAATATCTCTGTGGCGTTCTCTGTATTTCCTGAATTTGAATGTTGGCCTGCCTTGCTAGTTTGGGGAAGTTCTCCTGGATAATATCCTGCAGAGTGTCTTCCAACTTGGTTCCATTCTCCCCGTCACTTTCAGGTACACCAGTCAGATGTAGATTTGGTCTTCTCACATAGTCCCATATTTCTTGGAGGCTTTGTTCATTTCTTTTTACTCTTTTTTCTCTAAACTTCTCTTCTCGCTTCATTTCATTCATTTGATCTTCAATCACTTATATCCTTTCTTCCAGTTGATCAAATCGGCTACTGAAGCTTGTGCATTCGTCATGTAGTTCTCATGCCATGGTTTTCAGCTCCATCAGGTCATTTAAGGACTTCTCTACACTGGTGATTCTAGTTAGCCATTCGTCTAATCTTTTTTCAAGGTTTTTACCTTCTTTGCAATATGTTTGAACTTCCTCCTTTAGCTTGGAGAAGTTTGCTCATCTGAAGCCTTCTCTCAACTCATCAAAGTCAAACTCTGTCCAGCTTTGTTCCATTGCTGGTGAGGAGCTGCATTCCTTTGGAGGCAGACAGGCACTCTGATTTTTAGAATTTTCAGCTTTTCTGCTCTGTTTTTTCCCCATCTTTGTGGTTTTATCTACCTTTGGTCTTTGATCATGGTGACGTACAGATGGGGTTTTGGTGTGGATGTCCTTTCTGTTTGTTAGTTTTCCTTCTAACATTCAGGACCCTCAGCTGCAGGTCTGTTGGAGTTTGCTGGAGGTCCACTCCAGACCCTGTTTGCCTGGGTATCAGCAGCGGAGGCTGCAGAACAGTAAATATTGCTGCCTGATCATTCCTCTGTAAGCTTTGTCTCAGAGGGGTTCCCAGCCATGTGAGGTGTCAGTCTGCCCCTACTGGGGGGGAGTGTCTCCCAGTTAGGCTACTCAGGGGTCAGGGACCCACTTGAGGATGCACTCTGTCCGTTCTCAGATCTCAAACTCCATGCTGGGGGAACCACTACTCTCTTCAAAGTTGTCAGACACAGACATTTAAGTCTGCAGAGGTTTCTGCTGCCTTTTGTTTGGCTATGCCCTGTCCCCAGAGGTGGAGTCCACAGAGGCAGGCAGGCCTCCTTGAGCTGCGGTGGGCTCCACCCAGTTCGAGCTTCCCAGCCACTTTGTTTACCTACTCACTCCTCAGCAATGGTGGGCACCCCTCCCCCAGCCTCGCTGCCACCTTGCAGTTCCATCTCAGTCTGCTGTGCCCGTGGGAGTGGGACCTTCTGAGCCAGGCACAGGATATAATCTCTTGGTGTGCCGTTTGCTAAGACCATTGGAAAAGCACAGTATTTGGGTGGGAGTGACCTGATTTTCCAGGAGCCGTCTGTCACAGCTTCCCTTGGCTAGGAAAGGGAATTCCCTGACCCCTTGCACTTCCCGGGTGAGGTGATGCCTCGCCCTGCTTTGGCTCATGCTCGATGGGCTGCACCCTCTGTCCTGCCCCCACTATCTGATAAGCCTCAGTGGGATGAACCTAGTACCTCAGTTGGAAATGCAGAAATCACCCGTCTTCTGCATTGCTCATGACGGGAGCTGTAGACTGGAGCCGTTCCTATTTGCCCATCTTGGAACCATCCCCCCAAGAAATTCTCTTTCCTAAGATTAGCGGGATATTTTAGACTCTGGGTTTCCTCCTTTGCTCTACTTGCCAAACCGTTATGCCAAGCCACTAAAGGCCCTCACCATGAGCCTTCAAACCCTGCACAGCCTATTACCCAACCTTTCTGTCTACTCCAGAAGGCTCTCACCTCAGTCCCTGTCCGCACTCTCCCAGACCTCACCAAACCTTTTTCCCTCTACACTGATGGACAGCGTGGAGTTGCACTGAGTGTTCTAACCCAATCTAAGGGACCCACCCTCCAGGTTATTGCCTACCTCTCTAAACAGCTTAAAGCCACAGTTCTTAGATGGCCTGTGTGCCTCTGAGCATTGGCGGCAGCTGCTGTCCTCACCCGTGAAAGCCTGAAACAATCTCTCCATGACAACCTAATAGTTCATTCAACTGATAACATCAAAGACATGCTAGCTCACAGCAGTGTACTAAGACTCATCTCTGCCCCATGGCTCCTCCAACTGTATACTCTATTCACAGAAGCTCCCCACATCACCATGCTAACCAGCTCCTGTCTAAACCCAGCCATGCTCTTACCTGAAGCTACAACCACCCAAGACCCTACACACTTCTATGTAAACACTGTTCAAACCTTTCTTATACCTTTTCCAAACCTGACAGACCAACCCCTTCCAGATGCCTCCTTTACTTGGTTTGTAGATGGCAGCTCCTTCCTACATCAAGGATGAGGGCATGCTGGCTATGCTATAAGGTCAACCCCCCCCACACATTATTGAAGCCAATCTGCTCCCCCTAGGCACCACCTCCCAAAAAGCTGAACTCATCACCCTCATTCAAGCTCTCACTCAAGCAGCCAGACAACATATCAACATATATTCCAATTCTCATTATGTTCCACCTAGTGCACTCACACTTGTCCATCTGGAAAGAACAGGGTTTCCTAACTGCAAAGAACCCTCCTGTCATAAATGGCTCTCTCATCAGCAAACTCCTTCAAGCTGCCAGGCTCCCACAGAAAGCTGCCATCATTCATTGCAGGGGCCACCAAACCCCAGACGATCCTATGTCAGCTGGAAATGTGCTAGTAGATCATGTAGCCAAAAAAGTAGCCCTGCAACCTGTGCAAGGCCAGTTTCTGTCCCTGTCCGCCTTCTCTCCTCTTTACTCCTCAGAAGAAAAGGTGGACTTCTGAGCCCAAAACCTTCAAAAGCAAGGACCATGGTATGTCAAGGAAGGGCGCCTCATTATTCCTCACTCTCAAAGCCTTCCCCACCTCCAAGCCTCTACAACTCTTTCCATGTCGGTTACAAACCTCTCCTGCAACTTCTCTGCACTATCCTCACTTGTCCTCACCTTTCCAGCTGTGTTCAAGGGATTACCCAGTCCTGCTCTCTGCTACTTAGTGTCATCCCAGGGCTCCCTCTGGCTGCTGCCTTTTCCTACCCACCAAGCCCGGGGCCAGGTACCCCTGCAAGATTGGCAAGTAGACTTCACTCATATGCCACCTGATAAACGGCTCCGCTGTCTTCTAGTCTTGGTCTATACTTTCTCTGGGTAGGTAGAAGAGTTCCCAAGAACTTCAGAAGGTGCAAATGTCATCACACAAACTCTCATCATGCATATAATTCCCTCTTTCAGACTCCCAACATCCATCCAGTCCAATAGTGGGCCTGTCTTCATCAGCCAAATTACCCAAGATGTCTCTACATCCTTAGGTATAAAATGGGTTCTTCACACACCCTACAAGCCTCAATCTTCAGGCAAAGTTAAAAAAATTAACTCTGTCCTTAAAGCCCAACTCATCAAGGTGGCTTTAAAAATCCGCCAGTTGTGGACAAAAAATCTCCCTTTTTCCCTCATGAGACTCCGCACAACACCAAAAGCACCCTCTTTTTATAGTCCCTTTAAAATCATATACGACTGAACTTTTGTCTTAGGACCTCCATCTTTACCAGACTCTAAACCACTCAAGAATTACCGCCCCTCCTTAATCCAGACATGGTCTTTCATTCGTGAAGCAGCAGATAAGGCCATGCCTCTCCCTGTTAACACCTCCTTGTCCTCTCAACATAACTGCCTTGCAGGCACAGACATGTTTATCTGCCAACCCAACCCTCACCCAAAAGCTACAACCAATGTGGACAGGACCCTCCACTGTGATACTCAGCATGCCAACTGCAGTGAAAATCCAAGGACTCCCCCACTGGGTCCATAACACCTTGGTCAAGCTCACCCCCAAGACTACTCCTTCCTCCAAAACACTAACAGTGGGCAACACCCTCAGAGTCCCTGTATGTAATAACCTAAACAAAGAAAAACCATCCTTAAAGCTAAGAGGAAGCCAAAGATGGCAAGGGGACAAATGGCCTCCGCAATGGATCATCGAATATTACGGTCCTGCCACTTGGGCTGAGGATGGTTTATGGGATTATCACACTCTTATATATATGCTAAATAGAATAATTAGACTACAGGCAGTTCTAGGGATAATCACTAACCAAATCGCCTCAGCCCTGGAAATGCTCTTGCAACAACAAAACCAAATGCGCTCGGCAATTTATCAAAACAGGCTAGCGCTAGACTACTTATTAGCAGAAGGGAGTGGAGTCTGTGGTAACCTTAATATCTCTAATTGCTGTCTTAACATAGACAATAACGGAAAAGCAGTTCTAAAAATTACTTCAAACATCAGAAAAGTAGCCCATTTACAGTCCAAACCTGAAAGGGATGGGACCCAACAAACCTTCTAGGAGGGTGGCTCTCTAATTTAGGAGGATTTAAAACCCTGGTAGGGACAGTAATCTTCATCACTGGGGTTCTCCTGTTTCTCCCCTGTGTTATCCCACTGATAATAAAAGCCATGAAAACTCTTGTTAAAACTACAGTTAACCACCAGACAATCCAAACGATGCTCCTGCTACAATGACACGATGGATACCAACCCGTCTCTCAAGAATACACCAAAAATTAAGTTTTTCTTTTTCCAAGGTGCCCAGATCACCCCTATGTCATGCCTGAAGTAGTTATTGAGAAAGTTCTCCCTTTTCCCTTTTCTATAACCAAATAGACAGGAATGTAAGATTCTCCCAGGGGCCTGAAAGCTTAAAGAGATGAATAACTCCTCCCTTCTCAGGCCCAGTCTCAGGGTGCAAGGCCACTTGTGTCAGCAGCGTGCACCAGCAAGATAGTAGAAGCAGGAAGACAGCCGGCCAGGAAACACGTACCCCTGAAGATCGAGAAAAAGGCCATTTGGGTACAACATAGCAGTTAGGTCAGACTAGGACACTTCCTGTTTACAGGAGACTATAAAACCTTTGTCTTGTCCTCACTGGGGCTGATGCCATTTTAGGCCTCAGCCCACCTGCACCCAGGCACTCATTAAAGCAGCACGTTGCTCCATAGCACCTCCTGTTGTCTGTTGGCGCGCTCTCGGGGTTCGAACTGGTAAAAGAACCTCACACTCACTTCTTTGCAGACAGCCCTTTCTCTTCTGTGCTACCCATTGCACCCTTGCAACAGATCTTTGTACTTTCTCGAATAAATCTGCCTTTCTTTACCTACAACTGTTCTGGTAAATTCCCTTACTGCCTGCGAAGTAAGTCACACCATGACACTTAATTTCCTTTTCCATGAATCTCTGGGTACTGAGATGAAACCGGTCATAGAAACTTTAACAAAACATCAGTTATAATTCAGATGAAGAGCCCCAACATATGCCTCATCTAATCCATTGTCTTGATCTCCATGAACTAGACAGGGTTGTCTCATTCCCGTTTGCCCCATGAAGCCAGCAAATGTGGGGACCAGAGCTCGCCCAGAAAACTGGGTGGAAGAGGAAAGCTGTGGATATTTAGTAAGTGCTTGAGGCTGAGGCATACTCCTAAGATGCCTGGAATCACAGTTTGCAAGATGACTTGATACATTTGAGAGGAGCAGGTAGGGGAGTGGGTGGAGCAGGTAGGGGAGTGGGTCCAATCATCCCAAAAGGGAGAGGACTCCAGGAGGAAGAGAGGAAGGGAAAGAGTCTCAAGTCATGCAGGGGACTGTGTCTGGACAGGTTGGCACATCTTCTGAACACTTTGGTAATGAACAATTCCACTCCTCATTGTGGGAGGGGCGGGTAGAGTAGTATCTGGAACAGAGAGGGGGGATAAGCAGGTTCCACAGGCTTTTGGCAAGCTTCAAAGGGCCATGTGTTGGGCAGTGAGGAGGAGCTCCCTGCAGGCAACCATCATCAGAAAAACAGTGAAGTCAATCTAGCAACTCCCCTCCCCAAAGAGAGAACTAGTTAGGGCATCAAATCATTTGGAAGGCCTGTTAAAGCACAGATTACTGCCTCTCACCCCCTAGAGTGTCTGATTTATAAGTCTGGACAGGGCCAGGGACTTTGCATTTCTAACCAGCTCCTAGTGAAGTCCATGCTGCTGGTTTGAGACAGCTGAGCTGGAGATGCCCCTGTGGGATAGTAACAAGGGGTCAGCCATTAGGAATGCACTTTGGACAAAGCTGCTCTTGGCCATTCTTGCTTCTGTGTCCTTGCCCAGAAGGGAGACTCTCTGCCACCAGCCAGGCCTCCTACTCCTTATTCCAAGGCTGTTGTGACTTCTCTAACCCCAGGTGTCTCCAGGTCATTTTGTGCATCTGGAGTCTTAACTGCAAAAAAATTTGCTTACTTTCAAGGGAAATCCTTCCATTCCCTAAGAAGCAGAAGAGGAATCCCATCAGCAGGACTCAGCGTCATAGCTCCACAAAGTCCTTGTCCCTCCTGAGAGCCACTGCATCACTGCCTGTTGCTGGCTTAGGGGAGTTCCCCTGACAATGCTGTCTTCTCTGTGGGTTTCAGTGGTTCAGGAACTAGTACCTCTTTCCAAGAGGAATTTTTGTTTGAACATAGTGAATGTCACTAAACCCCCAAGTCCCTTTCATAGGCCTGCCTCAGAAGTTCAGAGGGATTATGCAAATGAGGCCCCAAGGCTTGCCTCCAGCACATGGGGGTTCCCCCAGGCAAGTGTGCAAATGAGGCCCATATAGTGACCCCCAGCTCACAAAAATGAAGTTTCAAGTTACTTGCTTTATTCTGCATTGCTTTTCTCTGCCTCCTTTCTTACCTCAGTCTCCCCACCTGGGAAAGATGCATGTTTGGTTTATACACTATAATAATGCTCACTGAGGCAGCTTGCTAGTTAAGAATTATGTTGCATTAAGGTTTCCTACACTGTATTATACTCAAAAAAACATATGTCAGTGGGGTTTGAGAGCAGACAGGAGGGCTGAAGGAGATAGCCTCAAATGGGAAAGGCAGAATGGAAAATCTGCACCTCCACTCCTCATAGAATTCCTAATTTGTAGTTCAGTATACTCTACCTTTCAGATTTAATTTAATGCAGACAACCTGAAATGAAGATAAAGAGAGAAACAACTGAAGGGAGTATCCTTTACCTTTTCCAATGTGGAATTGATGACTTATACCAGTGTCCCATAAGCCTCCAAATGTTTAGCAATAGGAGGGAAGGAGGTGGGTGGTGTCAGGCTGATTTACATATTGTCTATTGTTCAAGTGCTGCATGAGGAGGAGCAGGCGTTTGCTTTCGGTGGTATTCTTCATCCTTTCTACATACAGGGAAATACAGTGATACATATAAAGGGTGCATCTATTCATAGGGCACTCTTTAAGGTAATTTGCATACAAATCCCATGCAATCTTTACAATATCAGCAAGGGAGGTACTATTAGCTCTATTTTCCAGCAGAAAAAGCCGAGGTTTAGAGAGGTTGGGGAACAGGTGTAAGCTGCAGAACTGGAACTTGAGGTCTCATAGTCTTCAGGCCCTTTGTTGCTGCCCCTGTGCTAAGTGCAAATATGTTTCCAGGTCCCTTAATCTCTTTTCATCCTCCTAGCTGACTCTAGGTTCTTTGCTGCCCTGGCCTCTCCCAGAATTCCCCAAATCCTCTTTTCCCACTCACTGCCTAGTTCTCTTCCTCTCTTGGGGTTACTCTTATAAATTGGAAATTTAGGCTGCTTGTACCTGCTGTGTAAGGGATGACTCATATTACAGGGGATGTGTATTAGCATAAAAATGATCTGTGGAATAAGGTTTTAAGAGTCGATAGGAAAGGAATTCACATCACAGAAGCATCTTGAGCCAAGAAACTTGTCCTCCTCCAAGAGAAGAGAGAGGATTAAAAGTTGAAACTAATGCAGAAAAATTTCTTGGCAAATGTGGAGAAAGAAGTAGGGAGAGTTCATACCAAAGTTTCCTTATGACTCAAATCAGCCCCTTGAAAACTTGGGGGTAGTAGTGGCTTCTACTTGGGTAATCAGAGGTGCTGTTTCTGGTGGCATCTCCTTTTAGGCCTCATTTTATTTGAATATCTGTCTTTAGCCTTCACTAACGTTTTGAGCAAGACAAGCTTTTGAGGGCTCTTTGCCATACTTCCTGGAAGGGAGGCCCTGGCTGAGATTTCAGAATTCTGCTATTTACTGAACTGAGTATTAACACCCACTGAAGGGAGAAGTCCATTCAGTTTCCTAAGGGAATCTATAAAGAGACTTAGAAAATTTTTCTTTAAAAAGATCACGATGACATATAAGCTAACCAGACACTAGGAAAAGAGGCAGTATATCCAGGGGATTAATTACTTGTCTAAGAACCAACTTAAAAAAAAAAAATCAATCTTTTTGCCAGGTGCGGTGGCTCATGCCTGTAATCCCAGCATTTTGGGAGGCCAAGGTGGGTGGATGGCATGAGCCCAGCAGTTTGAGATCAGCCTGAGCAGCATGGCAAAACCCCATCTCTACTAAAAAATACAAAAATTAGCTGGGCATGGTGGTGCATGCCTGTAGTCCTAGCTACTTGGGGGATTGAGGCAGGAGGATCATCTGAGCCCAGGAGGTTGAGGCTGCAGTGAGCTGTGATCATGCCATTCCCATATGGGCAACAGAGCAAGATCTTGTCTCAAAAAAAAATTAATTGTTTTGAATTAAAAAAATTCTAAAATGCATTGAACTCTCCAGTTTCTCTTGGAAGGAGGGAACTAAACATAAATGGATCTTTTCTTGGTCTAGCTGTGGGCCCAAATTTTCCTATATTCATTATTCATTAACAATCAGACTGAGCTGTGATAGGAGGAGTCTCAGGGGTATTAATGTTTCAGGGCTACTCATGTAATCACCCAACAGATATTCCTTGCCTGTTGCCTAAACTGAGCCAGTTTATCAAGACAGGGGAATTGCAATAGAGAAAGAGTTTAATTCATGCAGAACCAGCTGTATGGGAGACTAGAGTTTTATTATTACTCAAATTGGTCTCCCCACAAACTCAGGGATTGGGATTTTTAAGGATAATTTGGTGGGTAGGGCAGTCAGAAAGTGGGAGTGCTGATTGGTCAGGTTGGAGATAAAATCACAGGGAGTCGAAGCTGTCCTCTTGCAGTGAGTCAGTTCCTGGGTGGGAGCTATAAAACTACATGAGCCAGTTTATTGATCTGGGTGATGCCAGCTGATCCATCAAGTTCAGGGTCTGCAAAATATCCGAAGCACTGATCTTAGGTTTTACAATAGTGATATTATCCTGAGGAGCAGTTTGGGAGGTTCAGAATCTGGCAGCCTCCAGCTGCATGACTCTTGAACCATAATTTCTAATCTTGTAGCTAATTTGTTAGTCTTGCAGATGCAGTCTAGTCCCCGGGCAGAAAGGGGGTTTGTTTTGGGAAAGGGCAGTTATCGTCTTTATTTCAAAGTTAAACTATAAACTAGGTTCCTCCCAAAGTTGGTTTGTCCTATGCCCAGGAATGAACAAAGACAGCTTGGAGGTTAGAAGCAAGATGTAGTCGGTTAGGTCAGATCTCTGTCACTGTAATAATTGTCTCAGTTATAATTTTTCTAAGGTGGTTTCACTCAGTCTTCCATTAAATGGCACAAGGCTGTGAAGTATTAGTTGGCTATTGTGTCAGCTATTTAAATTTTTTGGCTTTCTGTTGATATGCTCTATATAGTGTGTAATATATATGTACATAGATAAATCAATAGTAATACATGTTGCTATGAACTTTAATGACAGATTATTATTATACTAAGTATTATCTTTCTCAAAATTGGTCATGAGCTTTATTATCTCTCCTGTCTTTTAGCAGATACAACCATAGATACAACCAGAAAGATTGTTTATAGACTATGATTGGTGACTGCATAACTTTTAATTCCTCTTCTTTTGGTACCAAAAAGTGGAGGTCACCATTTTCTTCAAATAACACTACGGCTCCATGCCAGTAATTGATTTTGTAATCAGTACTTCTAGTATCACTTTAAATGAATGTTCCTACATAGAGATTTAATTGGAATTTAATAAGAGTGCATAATAAGTAAAAGCATATTTACTGAGGATTAACCACCAAGGAGATATAAATCTATTATGTATAAACCCTGATAAATATTTTTAGAATATTAAATTATATGTAAACATTGTGTATCACTGTAAGTAAATCCAGATCTTTAGCTATATTTTCTATTCTCTTTTCTAAGTAAACATAGCTGTTTATTATAACTAAACTCCATCTTAATCTTATTAACTGATTCAGTACAGTTTAGGGTTGGGAAGGAAAAATCCTCACCCTTAATGTAAAGCAGACTTTCTCAGTCAGTAAGCCTAGGATGGGACCTGAGAATCCACATTTCTAACTAGTTTCTGGGTGATGTGGCTGGTCTGGGAACCATACTTGGAGAAGCACTGAAGTCAAGCATTATCTTGTTTTAAGATTAAAGATAGATTTTTCACTTTCTCTGCTCTAACTTAATGTCTGGTCTTAGCTAAAATCTTCACTCATAGGTTGAATACGGCCACACATTTTTTGGTCACTGTCCCCATTGAGAGGCATGGGTTATTTCTCCTACCCTTCAATCTAGACTAGTTCTGTGATTGCTTAATCAATACAATGCAGAGGAAGTGATGCTTTAGCAGGACCAGCAACTTCTGCCTCCTCCCTCTTGGGCCCAGCTGCCAAACTGTGGGTAAGCCCAAGCAGAAAGGTCCACATGGAGGAGAACTGAGGCCACTGGCCAATAGCCTCGTGGAGCTCCTGGGCAATAAGGACCAACTTGCCAGCCATGTGAGTGAGCTGCCCTGGAAGCTGAGCTGTACCAGTTTATACAACACAGAGCAGAGACAAGCCATCCCTGCTGAGCCCTGCCCAAAATCACAACCAGAATAAATAACATTACTGTTGCTTTATACTGTTTTGGGATGGTTTATTTTACCAAGATAACAAAAATTTACCTGTCTCTAAGCTTTCCAAGATAAGTCAAGCATAGATTTTGAATTCTCAGAGTTTGTGTTATAACATCAAAAGAAAAATGTTAACAAGTGACATTTTATGAATGGGCAAATGTTTATTTCAGAATTAGGCTTTTCAATGGCTTTATTCCCCACAGGCAGAATTTGACTTTATGTGGGGCAAAATAAGTAACTGTCAACAAAGGCATCATTTCAGGGTGTTGGGAAAGTCTTCTTCATTCCTTAACATATGATCTCATAGGGTCACTGATGCCCCTATTTCAATAATTATAACTTAATTCTTTTGCTTTGCATAAATGAGACTTTGTCAGTAAAATGCAAAGAACAATAATGATTTAAAACCTTAATGTTTAGTAGCCATTTACCACTTACTGTCATGCCACACTTGTTCTTCCCTAAGAGTAGTCACATCTGGTTTCTTCACAGTGGGCAGGTGTGACCTCTCATAACCACAATCAGGAACCTTATGTGTATTGTGCAGGAATTCCACTCTTTTAAGTATAGACCTTGTTAGAAATGCAAATTCTCAGGTCTCACTTCAAACTTATTGAATCAGAAACTCTGGAGGTAAGACCCACCAGCAGCCTGTGTTTTAACAGTTCCTCCCACTGATTCTGATGCATGCTAAAGTTTGAGAACCACTGATGCAGGGTCAACAGCTCTTTTAGTATCAATTTCATTGGAAGAAGCAATGAAGTTGAAAACACATTTACTCATGGAATCAAAGCCATACTTGGAAAATTTATGCTACTGATCAAAAGCTGATACAACCTTTAAAATGCATGCCCATTAACAGCATACTTAGCAATTATCATTTATGTCAGCATAGAATTTATTTGGTGTTTAAAATTTGATCAAATAGTTTATACTGTATCAGTTTCAATGAGACCTTAGACACCCAATTCATGAAAATAATATATTGTGTGTTTTGTAATATGTTTCAACTGTGTTTTCGTTACAATCATCAGAAAGTAAAGCAGTATTCTCTTTTTTTTTTTTGAGACAGAGTCTCGCTCTGTTGCCCAGGCTGGAGTGCAGTGGTATGATCTCTGCTCACTGCAACTTCCACCTCCCGGGTTCACGCCATTCTCCTGCCTCAGCCTCCCGAGTAGCTGGGACTACAGGTGCCCGCCACCATGCCCAGCTAATTTTTTCTATTTTTAGTAGAGACAGGGTTTCACCGTGTTAGCCAGGATGGTCTCGATCTCCTGACCGTGTGATCTGCCCACCTTGGCCTCCGAAAGTGCTAGGATTACCGGTGTAAGCCACCACGCCCTGCCAGCAGTGTTCTTATAATAAGGGATGTTTAACTCAGTTCAACAACTTATTGCCCAGAATACCTATTGTCTGCAAAATAGTCTGCTGTGCACTGCCGGGTTTGAAAGATCTCAGTGAAGTTTAGTTGGAGTAATAAAAACAGAATAAAAATCACTTCAGTCCTAGGTGGACTATCAGTAGTGTCAGAAAAGATGTACAGAATATTTCAGAGATTTTCAAAGTAAAAACTGCAAAAAACTAGTTAGAGAGACAAAGAAGCTTTCTTAAGGTATTCAATGCAACAATAAAAACAAGATTCCCTTACAGTAATATAGCAATTTATACCTTATAAAACAGCTTTGCCCATGTGCTATCTTATTTCACTCTTGCATTATGTAGGGCAGGGATTCTCAAAGTTTGTTCCCCAGACCAGCAGCATCAGTATCTCCCGGGAGCTTGTTAGAAATGCAGATTCTCAGGTCTCACTTCAGATTTACTGAATCAGAAACTCAGCGGGGTGAGACCCACCAGAAATCTTCGTTTTAGCAGATCCTCCCCTGATTCTGATGCATGCTAAAGTTTGAGAACCGCTGATGTAGGATAAACAATGTATTAATACTTTTGATTTCACATATGATAAAAGGAATTATTTAAGTTGGATCTTATCACATTTCTAAAACTACACCAGGAAACCAAATTCCAAATTCACATTATTGTAGCTTCAATATGTAATTTTCTTTTGAATTGCATCTTGAAGAATGGGTAGCATTTTCACAGGTAAAGAAGATTGAGTATTAGAGGGCGTGGAGGAGGCTGGAGTATTCAACTGGGTGAAAAATTATCTTTGAGATTTCAAAAGATAGATTTGGGGAAACAGGCTTTTAGGCTCTTTTCCCCCATGAAATATGTCCTAGGATGTTTATTTTGCTTGTCTGTATTTCTTGTTGAATATATGCAGAGATAACTCTTGGCAGTGCATTTGGGTTGAAATGTTTGGGCCTTTACAAGCCTTATGCTTCCTTTTCTTGCTATGCTACTTTAAGAATAAATCTTAAGAATCAGAGACTAATCCTATTTATTCCTTTACTTCAAAGGATGACATTTTTCAAATTTGTAAGTGATTTATAATACAGGATCCTAAGCTCATCAAATGCAGGGATTTCATGCCTTTGGTCTTCAACTAGCGGAAATCAGAGATAAATTTGGGCCAGTTCCAACAGATTGAGGCAGGGACCTCTAACACTCATTGGTGATAGCCTGCTATTTCTTACTTCATCGAGAGGACTGAGGCTCTTCTGGGACGTTTTGATGATCAATAACTTGGACAAAGATTCTTTAAGGCAGAGCCTTAAAAAAAGAAATTAGTTCCTGGTCATTTTACTGTAACACTGTTGATATGGGATAAATGTGGCCTGATTTAAGTTTCCAGTTGACTACTGCATATTGATTTTGACATTTATCAACCATTTTAATAACTTTAAAAAAATCTTTTAAAATTTTATTTCCTTTTTACATACAGTAAAATGAATTCTTTATGGTGTACTGTTCTATGTGTTTGACAAACACATATAGTTCTACAATTACCTTCATAATCCAGATAAAGGGCAATTCTATCCCCTCGAAATATTCCCTCACATTTGCTCCTTTGTAGTTAACCCTTTGGGCTCTCCCCAGCCCCTGGGAACCAGAGTCTGTTTTCTGTTCCTATAATTTTGCATATTCTAGATGACCTTATAAGTGGAATCATATAGAAAGTAGACTTTTGACTGGCTTATTTTGCTCACATAATGCATTTGAAATGTTTATTTCTCCTTTTTTTGATGAGTAGTATCCCATTGTATGTTTGTACCACAGCTGGTTTATCTTTTTTTTTTTTTTTTTTCTGAGGTGGAGTCTCGCTCTGTGGCCCAGGCTGGAGTGCAGTGGCAAGATCTCGGCTCACTGCAAGCTCCGCCTCCCGGGTTCACGCCATTCTCCCACCTCAGCCTCCTGAGTAGCTGGGACTACAGGTGCCTGCCACCACACCCGGCTAATTTTTTGTATTTTTAGTACAGACGGGGTTTCACCGTGTTAGCCAGAATGGTCTCTATCTCCTGACCTCGTGATCCGCCCGCCTCGGCCTCCCAAAGTGCTAGTGTGAGCCACCGTGCCCGTCCAGCTGGTTTATCTATTTATGAATTGTTGGACATTTGGTTGCTTCCATTTTTGACAATTATAAATAAAGTTGCTATAAGCATTTGTGTACAGTTTTTGTGGGAATATAAATTTTCATGATTCTTAGGTAAATACCTGGGAGTGATGTTACTGGGTCATATGGTAAGTATATGCTTAACTTTATAAAAGACTTTCAATTTCCCAATGTGGCAGGACTATTTTACACTCCCACCAGAAATGGATGAGAATTTCTGATGCTCCACATTTTTGCCATTATTTGGTATTATCTGTAAAGCTTAAAAAAGTTTAGCTATTCAAATAAAGGAATGGTGGTGTCTCACTGTGGTTTTAATTTGGATGTCTTTAGTTACTAATGATATTGAGCATTTTTTCGTGTACTTATTTGCCATTTGTATATCTTCTTTGGTGAAGAGTCTATTCAAATCCTTTGCACAATTTTAATTGGGCTGTTTTTTTGTCATTGGGTTTTGAGGATTCTTTATATATGATACTGTTACGCTTTGTGTCCCCACACAAATCTCATCTTGAATTCTCATCCCCAGGTGTTGAGGGAAAGACCTGCTGGGAGGTGACTGGATCATGGGGGTGGTTTCCCCCATGCCATTCTTGTGATAGTGAGGGAGTTTTCATGAGATTGCTGATGGTTTTATAAATGGCAGTTTCCCCGGGCTTTTCACTCGCTCTCTCTCTCTCTCCTGCTGCCATGTAGGAAGGTCCAAGCTTATTCCCCTTCGGTCATGATTATAAGTTTTCTGAGGCCTCCCCAGCCATGCAGAACTGTGAGTCAATTAAACCTCTTCCTTTATAAATTACCCAGTCTTGGGCATTTCTTTATGGCACTCTGAAAACAGACTAGTACAATATATTCTCCATAAATCATATTTAGTGATCTGTTTTGTAAATAATTTTAGCAAATGTTTGGAGACTTAACACATTCCCCTCTCCTTTGTTCTGTGATATAATAAAAACCTCACAGTCTTGTCCTAAGTTGTTGAACTGTTACATCACTTGGCCGACATCTGCATCATGATATGATTTCCAATAAGCCAGCTCTCTCCTTGTGATTTCTTTTTCTTTCTTTCTTTTCTTTTCTTCTTCTTTTTTTTTTTTTTTGAGATGAAGTTTCACTCTTGTTGCCCAGGCTGGAGTACAATGACGTGATCTCGGCTCACCGCAACCTCTGCCTCTTGGGTTCAAGCAATTCTCCTGCCTCAGCCTCCCGAGTAGCTGGGATTACAGGCTTGTGCCACCACACCCGACTAAGTTTTGTATTTTTAGTACAGACAGGGTTTCTTCATGTTGGTCAGGCTGGTCTCGAACTCCTGACCTCAGGTGATCTGCCTGATTTGGCCTCCCAAAATGCTGGGATTATAGGTGTGAGCTACCACACCCGGTCTGTGATTTCTTAAGAACGTATTGGCATTCAGATTGAAACTAGGTATACAAGGACTCAGAAATGTTATGTAAAGGGGTGGCAGGGGCCTGGGGATATAGAAAGGCTAGAAATAAAGGGATGAGCCATATGCTCTTAGCATATTAAGATGCGATTTGACATCATCCATTTGTGGGATACCTCTCATATGTCATAAATACGTTTGGTACAATTGATAGAATATCTCATTAGGGGTTATGCATAATGGTTAAAAAAAACTGTATTTGAATATACACCAGTGACTCCCAGTAAACCTCTCAATACTGTCACTGCATAGATATTCTTTGGGGCACCAAATTATCTTTTTAAGGTTTTCTTGTCTTATCTTCAGTTACTGATAACAGATTCTTAGACTTTTAATAACCCTATGGCCTAAATCTCATGATCTTTTCTCATTTGTAAAGATACTGATGATGTAGGCTAAAAAGATACTGATGATGTTGTAAGGTGAGCACTGTGAAATAACTTCCTTGTTAAAAGTAAAGGCTTCGTTTTTTATATGACTGTTAACATACCTCTCTCTCTTGGCCATACCTCTACTTGAATAAAGTTCAATCAGATCTGGCCTTTGAAATAATTGGAGTAGGGCTGCAGTGTGTTGCTGTCAGTGACTGCTGCAGGCAACAGACCTCAGTGTTCAAGAGACCTTCTATTTGTTCTTCCCCAGCTATGCCCAGTTGAACTGATGCCTTTAACAACCAAGTCCAGTAGCTATCTCTCAACAACACTGGCACTGAAAAAAGCAGCATGTGTGGTGCCACCTGCTGGTTATGCCTGCCCTATGCCTAGGTATGCTCCCTGGGCAACTGCATGTTCCTCCAGTTTGGTCCTTAATCCTATCTTTGTGTTTATATGATGGCATTCTACTTTTTCTGTGTGCGTATATATGTATTTTTAACCAGAGTCTTACCCTGCACTGAAGCTGGCTGGAGATTGAACATGCTGTCTAGCCATTACCAGTCTCATTTGCCAGGGCTAGTTCTTGCATCTCATGTGTTTCATACCTGGCTTAGATCCTGCTCCCGAATCAGGTAGGCCTGCTGAACCAATAATGCTCCTGCCATTCCATCTCCACTCCTACAGAGGGATGTTTATTCAGAACATAGGCCACCTCCACCCACCTAATGACTGTCACTCTTGGAACGCATTGGCTATACATTGGTGTTTGACCAATTTCCTGCTTTTCCATGGACCACAGATGTTGATTTTTCTCTTTAAAGCTTTTCCAAAAGCAAACCACTTACTACTTAAACAAGAGAAGATTTATTACATTTAATCAAAAGGATAAAGTGTTTCTATAGGAATGCTCTACACATCAGCAAAAGTATCATCCCAGCTGCAGCTGAGTCAGCTGTCAACACCTTCCTGAACATCCCTCCTTCTACCACGGCTGTGCAGTAACTGTGGGTCCAGGTTTTACCCCCCAGCATAAAACCATGAAAGGGCAGTCAGATGTCAGATACCACTGCATTCCTCTGCTGAGATGACCTCCTGCAACACAAGCCGATTTCTTAATGCAAGTCAGTTTTATGGATTTTGCTGCCACTCAAGCTGGCTCTTGGCCATTTATTTGTTGGTCAGTCTGAGCATGGTATCCAAATGTTCCTCAAATTATCAGAAAGCAACGAGGAAGTAGTAAGGTCAGATATTGGTTGTATTTCAGGCCTCAGTTCCAATCTGAGATTACTTGCAGGGATGGAGTTCTCAAACAAGTTAGGCTATTTGTGTACTTCAAGGATTAGGAAGTCTGTACATTTTCTTTAAGAAAAAGAAAATTTTTCACTTAAGAAAAAATCTCTTATTGAGACACATCTTCAATTTCTTCCTATTTGAGAATAAAATTCAGTTTTTCTGCTTTCAATAGCCACTTGGAACCTCATAGGGTACAATGCATATATCAGCCTAGACATATAGAATCCAAAATGTGTGTGTGTGTGTGCGTGCACGTGCGCGGATATGCACATATGTGTTATTTGTTGGAAAGAGCCCTTGAAATCTGCTATAAGCCTTATAGACTTAAACCCTACAATTATTACAATCTAGGGAATTCTATTGTTCTATAGTCTTTGTCTGAGTGCTTGTGGATGTGGCTGTTGGCTGAGTTTGAGCCCTGCTTGTTCAGAGCCTTCTGAAAAACCTGATGGGCACCATTCATTAGCCACTCCTAAAGTAGTGAACTAGAGATGGGCTGGTGTTCCTGGTCCAGCCTCTTCCTGCTCTGCCTTCTTTCTCAGTAAGCCTGTATTGCAAAGGTCAGGGAAGGGAAACGCTGTAATCCACTTGATTGATATCCATTTGACTGTCTGCTACAATATTCGTGGGATCATTGGTAACAAAGGTCATTTTGCAACCAGATTTGAGTTTCTATTTCCTCTCCTTCATATCTTCCTCCTCATCCCTTTCTTTTGGGAAAAAAATAACCATTTATATTTGCATAACAGCCAACAAATTCCAAATGCTGGCAAAGATGGCGCTGGCCATGTTTAGTCTTGTCAACATCTCTTTCCTGAGGCTTCTTTCTCCCTTCTTGATGTTCATTCTCACTTAAAATGAAGTCTATTAAATACCCTGGACAAATTTAGAGATTCACTACTTTATGCACTGGAAGAATAACAGTGAGAGATATGGCCCTGCTCTTTAGTTGCTAAAATGCTAATAGCTGGGTATAGTTGAAAAATAGGAATAAAGATAGAGTTTTTAACTTTTCATTCTAAAATGAGATCAAAGCTAGGTAGAACAGTGGAGACTTCGGGTGGCTCCTTACCCTTCATTGTTCTATCGCAGTCTCACCTGAGTCTTCATTTAAACATTTAGTTTCCCTGTCCCTTTCCCTGAAGATTTTGGGATAAAGATCAACAATCTGTTTTTTTCTAAACCAGTGCTCCTACATGATTCTCAGGGTCTTTCAAATTCAAGAGACACTGGCCTAAAGGAGCTAAGTCTGAGTCTTAGCTCCTTTAGTAAAAGGATCTTAGAGATCATCACTTCCCCTCATTTTTCAGATCCATAATCTGGGGTACAGGGAGTGTCTGGGCCCTGCTAAAGTCATCCTACTCACTGATCGAGAAACTGTCTTGAGAACCTGGGTTTCCAAACTCCTGGCAAGGTATAGGGTGCTTTTTCTGCCGCACCACCTGAAGATCGCCAAGATGGATGCATATACCTGGCGCCTTCGTGGAGATCAGAGGAGGACCAACAGCAACACATTAATCTGAGAGAACGTGCCTTTCCAGTAATATCCAACCGGTAGCTCATGTGATCACCCAGCACCTCAACAGTGTGCCATCCACCTCAGAGGGCTGGACAGATGGCACCAACTAATCCTTCATGCCTGTTCCCAGAAAGAGATGGTGCTGGCCATGTTCAGTCTTGTCAAAATCTCTTTCCTGAGGCTTCTTTCTCCTCTCTTTATGTTTGCATCTGGGGAGTTAATCAAATAGATTGTGAATATTGGGCAAATATTGTATTTGATTTTACGTTCTGTATACAGCCAATGATAAGTTCTCAGAATATGGGGAAAATGATACAAAATTAGCTTTTTCTACTCTTTTGACTCAACTGAATTTTACTATGTGCTCTTTAAATCCAATATCTGTAAACTATTGCTGGGATATCTGGTATCTTTAATGAAGTCCATTTATTTTAAGGACATGTATAAAAATAAGGGAAAAAATCATTTACTGAGAGTATAAAAATCTGTTTAACTGTTTTGAATATATTATATGTATTATATACTTGGTAGAATTATAAAGTAATAGGACTTTTTTTTTTAAATGAACCCAAGTTTTCATCCCCTTCAAAGAAGTATTCCTGGAAATTAACCTGTGAGTCATATTAAAAAACCAAACGAAAAACCTGCTTCATTTTTTATCCCAAACTCTATAATCTTAAATGATCATTCATACCACTACTCAAATTCCAGGTGACTTTTGAAAGGGGTTCCAAGAATCAAATTTGCCTGTGAACATACAGGTTTAAAATATTTAAATGCATGTGTTTCAGGTGTTGGGGAAATATAATTCTGCCAACACAAGACCCTTCTGAAACATAGAGAAGAGGGAGAAACCATTTATTACCTGGTGAGCATTATCAGATTTACACACACATCCAGCAGCATGGAAGTGACTATAAAGTCTGGACAGAATCACACATAAATTTATACAGTAAAGTAGAAAAAAAGACAATTAAAATGTCTCATCTGTTTGACAGACAAATGAATATGCACCTTGTGATTGTCCCTATATACCTCCCGTGTTAATTTTGAAGGCATGTATTTATAGTTCCAAGGGTCAGAAGGCTTGTGACCTGCTTTTTAAAATCAAAAGTTCTGTGGCCTCTTAGTTTTCAGAGACACTCTAAAGAGGAGAGCGCGAGAAGACATCCACATCCCTTATTAAAGAACGTTTTGTCACTTTACACTTACATGTGCCTTGAAGCCAATTCCCTAAGAAATGTTCCAGCAGTGATCTGAGACACATCTGTATGATTGGAAGCAGGATGTTACCTGCTAGGGTGACTATTTGGAACAAAACCCACTAATTTAGTTATCAAAGTCTCAGTATGTTTACTTAAAAAGTCAGTTCCAGTCCCAGTTTGCATGTGGGCAGAATTGCTAAATGTGAACGTTCATTTAAAAAGTCATTTTGCTGAGTCACTCATTCAGTGAAAACCCAAGGGAGTTAATTACACAGTGGGAGTAGAGGCCGTGAGGGCAGATGACTCGATTTGCTCACAGAAAGGAGATGGAAGTGAGGGCCCAGCTTGAGGAGCTGCCTGGGTAGTATTTTCTGAAAGACTAGGAGGAGTCCAGACACTTCCCAACTTGAAGGAAGTGCTACTCTTTTGTTTTAATGCTGTGACTTTGACTAACAGCTGAGCGGAAGCTGTGAGGTAAAGTGCCAAAGCTACAGGAAACAGGTAGAGGATTTGCCAACAAATAGAAATAATTAACATTTTCTTCTAAACAAGTAGTGAAATGGGAGGCAACCTCATTGATGTTATGCTGGTTTGTTTTCCACTTTCTTTGATATACTCAGCTTTTTATTTTATTTTTTATCTTTTGAGACGGAGTCTTGCTCTGTCTCCCTAGGCTGAAGTGCAGTGGTGTGATCTCGGCTCACCACAACCTCTGCCTCCCAGATTCAAGCAATTCTCCTGACTCGGCCTCCTGAGTAGCTGGGACTAACAGGCGCCCACCACCATGCCCAACTAATTTTTGTATTTTTAGTAGAGATGGGGTTTCACCATATTGACCAGGCTGGTCTCGAACTCCTGACCTCAAGTGATCCACCAGCCCCGGCCTCCCAAAGTGCTGGGATTACAGGCGTGAGCCACCACGCCCAGCCTACTCAGCTTTTTAGAGCAGCTCTATCCCATAAAATTTTCTGCGATGATGCAGATGTTCTATATCCGTAGCTGTCTATATGTAGCCAGTGGTCACGTGTGACGATTGAGCACTTGAAATGTGGATCATGTGACTGAGAAACTCAAGATTTAATTGTGTTTAATTTTAATTAATATAAATGTAAATAGTTACAAGGGCCCAGCAGCTACCGTATTGGACAATACTTTGGAAAGAACCAAGTACTTCTATAGTTCCTGGAAAGTACTTATACTTTTTTTTATAAATTTTGCTCATTTATTTTTTTCTTCCACAGCCATATTGTTAACTGAAAACACATAAAGTACGAGTGTTACATTTTTTTTCTTTCTTGTTCCAAGTAACTTTTCCCTGTGTCTGCAGTGTTACAGGCCACAAAGGTCAATCTCATCCTCTAGGACAGGACTCAGTGGGAAGCGTGATTGCCTGGTAGTACTAGGCTTTTTCAGACTTGATGGCACCCACCCTGATCACGAGCTAGTAGAGCTGACATGTCTTAGCAACTTGGCAGACAGAGAAATCACCACTCACTTGGCTTTGGTCATTTCCCTTGTGTTCTCTATTTCTTTTCTGAGAAGACTCTGGGGAAGTGAGAAATTGCACTGCTCATGCTGTGGGCTCTGGCACAGAATTCTGGCTGTTGGGGCAGCAGATGTGCTGCGGGAGGTATCTTTCAAGGAACTGCATATGGGCCAATGTTGGAGGAGGAGGTATCTTTTTAGATAGGATTCTTTCCCTGCCACACAAATGCTGGCTCTTGTCTCTATAATTCCCCTGTGAGATTTAATATCTCTTTCAACGCACGACCATGTGTGTTGAATAAAGGTTGAATAAAGGCACAAAGCGTAATTGCTTTCATTTCAAATCCTGCTGGCTTTATGTATATTCCTTAAACAAACTAGAAGGACACTCAGGGATGCTGTGACATTATTTCTTCATTTCACTAACACCTGTGCTGGAGACCCAGGGAGGGGAAGTGTCTTTTTGGGGGTCAGGGTTGCATGGCTGGTTCCTATAGAGACTGGATTTAGTCAATAAATTCTTGAAATTGTTTGAATTTGATTATATCATCTCAATCATTAAAATATGATATATTTGATTTAGGGGTAGTATATTAATAATATTTATCCTAGTCTCCCCAAGAAATTGGGAAAGACCTTTGCTTTAATTTTTTTCAGGGCACCAATCCTGTAGTGAGCTCCTGCACGTACAAGCAATATGCTAGGGCTGTAACCTCTGCCTGGTGTCATTACCTTCATTAACATCAGAGTCTTGATAATAAAAACCCCACGGCTAGGACTTCTGGCCCAATGTTGGGAAATAAATTCAGCAGCTATGACTTTAGTGACCCAGAGAGTCCACCCAGTCAAAGGTGACTGGTTATATTCAATGAAATTCCTGAACCAAAGGGAAAGCCTCTGTCCCACTGGAAACAGGCCCCCTCTCATGACTGTTCTCATTAGAACTGAATTGAGTTTCTCAGAGAATCCCACAGCCCTCTGCTAAAGAGAGACATGAGCCGTGGGAGCTACTTTTTTGGGTACTGATCCATCTGAATGCTGCCTCTGATCTCAGCAGAGCAGCTTGCTACCTACTACTTCTGTGAGTTTACTAGCCATCTTAGCCTGTGTTCTATTTGTGGTTTTATGGTTTAATCACCTAAGTCTATTCCATCTAAGTTCCTACTTTCTCTTTGCTTTTCCTGCCTTGCTTTTGGTAGTGTGCTTTGGTTCAACCCTCAGCCTACACCTGTGTTCCAGATGAGTCCATCTTACATCCTGACTCAAAAGAGGGGAACCTTATTTTGAAGCCTTTCTCTGGCTTCCTGCTTGCCCTTCTGTGTCCTGCCTGGAGCCTGTCTCTGCCACAGAAAGCAAATTCTGATTTGTTGTCTTCAGTGTGGTCCTCATAAATATTTTTCTAAAGCTTTTCTAGATAAAAAAGAAAGATGACTACCTCATAATTCTGACCCTCTATTTTCTCTGTCCCAGCTGCTGGTCTGGAAGAGAGAAGGCTGGATGCAGGAACACTTTGGCACAGGCTCCTAGGATCCTGGGATCAGGACATAATAAATTTACTTTGAATAAATGGTAATGAGGGTTCTTATTTGCATATGTTCTCATATATTTTTCTCCAAGCACTTTCATATTCATTGTTCTATTTGCTCTTCTTGATCTGGAGTAAAGAAATTACTAGATTACAAATCAAAGTAGGAGCTGAAACAGAAACAATCCAGGTCTTTGCACTTGCTGAGTTTAGAGGTTTAACACTGGGCTTTTTCATACGGTATTTCTGCAAACTTGTTACTTCTTCTGCTGTCCTTGTTTCAGTTAATATCACAATGTACCCCTTTACCCAATTTAGAAACCTCTGAATCATCTTCTATTCCTCTCTATCTCTGCCTACTCACATCTATCAGTCATCAACTTTTTAAATTTTTTTTTTTACTTTCTCCTCTAAATATTTTTCCAGTCCACCCTTTCTCTACTTCTTTGAGAGGTAGTAAGGGTGTAATTCTGGTCTTTCCCATATATTACTTAGACGGTTAAAATTGCCTTCTAATGAGGTCTTCCCTCGTCCCACCTACTAAGCAAGTTTAATGCAAGCATTTGCAATACTGCTTTTAGGGTAGCCAAGATTGTCTGCTAAAGTTTATTTCAAAATTTCTTTCCTCTCCTTGAAGGCTTTATGACCAACAGGATATGTCTAAACTCTTTGGCAAGACTCTCTCCAAAGTCACTTACTTCACTTATCCATCACACAGCCTAGTTTCCATCAAAGGATCTTTTGAATGCCTTCTGGGCTGTACTGAGCTTTTATGTAAGCTTTTCTTACAACCAAAAGGCCCACCCCGCCTATTGTGCAAAAGACGCCTCCTTGGACTTCAAGATATAACTTAAATTTTCCCTCTGCAAGCCTGTCCTTACTCCATCTCCCAGACAGTGGCAACTTTCCCCTAGATTCCAAGTCCATTGTCCGTTCTGTACCTTTGTCTCTTGTCACTTGGATGCTGCATATACTTACTGTTGCACTTGTCTAACTCACAGCCAGTGCATGGGGGTGAAGCTAGTTCTTACTCCTGTAAGTCTTGTATTCCACTTGCCATTTTTCTTGCTATCACACCAGCCTTCGTAAGTGCCGACATACTGTGTAACAGATATCAAATATGCATTAAATGTTAATTTTCTTGTCCACTCATGAAAGTAAAGTGACTGTCATTTATTTAGTGATTAGTCGTTGAGCTGTATGTACCTTATTGAGACTCAGTATTATTTCCATATTCTTTATAAGGATAATAAGATTTCTTCTCTTTTTGCTTTTCTTCCAGGACATTGCAAAGTGACTCATTGTCAGTATAACAAATTAACCTGCTATAAATTGTTTACTGATTCTATTGGGTAATTGTGTTGTTCTTCTCAAGCATGATATATCCATTCATTAGGAGCCTTCCAAGGTTTTCCCTTAAACAGTGACATTAATGATTGGATAGCAGTGGGGCAGTGATGTGCTGGAGTCAGATTGTACTGACTTCTGAGAATCAATTGTTAAGTTTTCATGATTTTTATTACCTGGTTGTTAAAAACAGCCCTCATTAAAAATTAAATTATGTAAACTTACAAAATAAGTTATATTTTAAAAGGCAAACACTCATTACTTTGTAATTATTTTGCAGCATTTAACTATTATCTATATTTTGAAGTTATACATTTATTGTACCTGTGTAGTATAAATACTATATATATAATAATGTGCTAATGGGCATCTCTTCCCAACTTCATGTTTAAAGACATCACATTGGTAGCTTAAAATTGGCCATGATGAGAGTATTTACACCACAGGCATTAGCAAACATTACAAATCAGGCCTCCTACCTCCAACCCTGCCTTGATTGTTAAACATTTGTCAGAACAACATGGGGATAGAGGCATAGTCAGAGTCATTTTTTTTTTCAGAAAAAGAAAATACCCAAAGAATATATAGTCATACATATTCATATATAGTCATATATTCTTTGGGTATTTTCTTTTTCTGAAAAATTCTGCTTATGCCATAATTTTCATGATTTTTTTTCAAATAGTAAAATGTTAAAGACACTTCTATAATGTAAGATCAAACATATACTCTGCCAATATACATCAGCATAGTCATAGTGATAGTCAAATTATAGGCATACTTCTATACTAATTGGCAAAAAAAAGAGAAAAACAAAACTCTCAAAACCCATAGAAAACAAAAATCCTGCAGCTGCAAGATCTTCACGGGCTCCTCAGCCACCTAGGTCAGCCAATCCCTTCGTTAGGATTTCTGGGACCATGAGGGAGCAATGAAATGATCAATGCCTGGCCCAAGAGGGACTTTCCAAAGCCTGACCCTGAACCAGACTTTCAGCCTTTTACTATTTAAGGCACACGAAGGACAGAGGAGAGATCATTTTAGATTGGGAGTTTTTCTTGTTGGTTGTCAAAGTATGCCTTGTAAACAATCACCTATTTAACTGACACATAGCACCAGTCTGAAAGCCCAGTCTTTATCCTCCTCTGTTGAGAAAGGTTCTTTCGTTCATGGAACAGTGTATTCTGTGCATTACACACGGCAGTGGGGGGTCATTTTTGTCCAACACAGTGATTCTCTGCATTGGCTGCATATATGAGTCTTCCGAGGAGCTCCTAGAAAAAATAACAACTTCCTGGCCCTAATTAAATTAGAGCCTATTGGGGGTGTGAGAGAGCGCCCTGACATTATCATTCTTTACAAGCTCTCTGCATGCTTCCAATAAGCAGCTGATTTAATATGAAGAATGAGGCCAGAGATTAGTAGTCCCTACATCTCAGCTGGAGTTCTACCAGGTACCAGCTGTGTGATACTGGCCAAGTTGAACTCTGTGAGTCTCAGTTTCCATATTTGTGCAATGGGAATAATAATAACCTGCTTCACAGAGTGCTCTAGAAATTATGGGAAAGTGTGAGGGAGAGCAGTTTCTGAGTGGTAAAGTACTAAACAATACAAGTGACGTTGGCTACAACCACATCCCTGCCTTGCCCAACAAATTAGCTTGCTGCCAAGTTGCATATGTCAGTGTTACAGTGCTTTCTTTTTTCTTTTTTTGGAGATAGAATCTCACTCTTTTGCCCAGGCTGGAGTGCAGTGGCGCAATCTCAGCTCACTGCAACCTCCACCTCCCAGGTTCAAGCCATTTTCCCACCTCAGCCTCCTGAGTAACTGGGCTTACAGATGCGTGCCAGCATGCCTGGCTAATTTTTGTATTTTTAGTAGAGACGGGATTTCACCGTGTTGGCCAGACTGGTCTCAAACTCCTGACTTTGGGTGATCTGCCCACCTCAGCCTCCCAAAATGCTGAGATTACGGGTGTGAGCCACCACGTCCAGCCTAGAGTGCTTTCTTAACAATAGCCAAAACCCTCTGCCTAGGTCTGGGGAGATGAATAGCACTAATATTTTTAAGCACACCTGTGTAATTGTGGAATCTGGTTTGAATGCACATCACCCTCCAACAATATGTTCGAAAGCCAGCTAAGCTACCGGCCTCTGTAACATCACAGGGCAGGGAGCTCCAAAGGTTAATTACAATTGGATGCTCCTATATCATTTTGAATGTCCCGCTGTTACATGTCACCCAGTGTCCCCTGGTTCTCTTTCATGGACCTGGAAAGCCAATCATCCCCATGACCTTTGGTTCTCTTCCCTTTATTTTAGAAGCAAATACATTTTAGCTTCCAGGATTAGACAACTAGGAAATTGTGAACACTATGTTCCAATCCCTTTGTTTGCTGAAACTTGAAGGATCCTGGCTAGATGCTTACATGTATGAGAATAACAGATAAAAAGAGTTGCAATTTAACTTTGAGACCAGACTAATTTTGAGAGACTGAGTCCTGAAATACTTTTTTTCAGTCACAAAAGCTTCAGAAGGGCAGAAGAAAGGCTTGACTCAGTAACCCAGGAATGTAGCAGCTGATGTTCAGGGACAAGCTGGTGTATGCAGGAGCACCAGATGTCCCGACAGAAGAAAGCGGATGCCACAGATTGGGAAGAGCTGTGGCAGGGGAGAGAGCCAACTCAGATTTCTTCTTCTGACTAATTCTGATTTTCTGATTAATGAATGCTTATAATAAAAAAATCATCATCACAGAAAGGGGAAATACATCTACAATACCCATGATTATACTGCACAGAACATCACTTTAAGTTTTGAAGTATAATTCTTTGGGTATTTTCTCTTTCTGAAAAATTCTGCTTATGCCATCATTTTCATAATTTTTTTCAAATAGTAAAATGTTAAAGACACTTCTATAAGACCAGACATAATACTCTTTGCCTTTCTTTCTACTCTCTCTCCACACACACACACACACACACACACACACACACACACACACACACACACACACAGACAGAGACAGAGAGAGAGAGAGACAGAGAGAATGTCCTAGGTACTGAGCTGTGTGCTAATTTTTAATAAGAGCAATTTTGTGCCAGTCTTATCACAGAATTCCTCAGCTGTCAGGGATAGCCAGAGTTCATCAACAAGCCCCTCTGTGCTAGGCAGGTCTCAAGTTTGCATCCACAATAATCCCACAAAGCATACATTGCAGTATCTGTATCACTCTCTGCTTCTCATCTTGGAAAACTGAGCAAGGTTAAAAATACCTTCACTCCAAATGACGTTAGCTGCAAAGCAGATCCAACCACAGCTCTGCCCCCCACTTGGTCCTAGCCAGCTGTGAAAGGGGCTAATGAGCAGGCTCTGGGAGAGAGCTGCTGGGGGCGTGTGGCTGGAGTCCTCCACGTCCATCCACTAGCCGATGGTCATCAGCAGGTTGGAGGAAGGTAATTGCCCTTGCAACTTCTTTTAGTAGCCACAGTAAAGGTCCTGCATAAATACCCAGGTCTGGATGCAGGAATAGAATTGCCACACTGCAAGAGTCAAGTGAGTTTATCAACTGGGTCAGCTTCTGTCTTTCCCTATGGGATCAAGGAGATATTAATAAATTTGAGAAATTGTTAGGTACCAAATGTCCAATGGGCCTTCCCTCAAGTCTGTATCAGCCCACCTATGTTTTCCAGTGTGGAATCCCACTCCTCACTAACTGCATCCTCTACAGGCAGCCTTGGAGGATACCCTGTGCTCCTGCAGCAGGTCCACTCCCTAGCTCCACTCTTGATGCACATGTTGTTGTGAGATGTCCCCAACAACCGATGGGCATTTCTTAGGAGGGTTGAAGGATATACATTTCCTTTTAGGCTTGATACCATATGTGGATATGGTTCTTACTAGTCCATGGACATGCATTTATTTATCATCCACTTAATTCCCTGTTTAAAGAGATTTATAGAATGCTTTACAGGTACTTATGAAGTACTTCAGGGAACACAGAGAGCTATAGGACATGGTCTTTCCCCTGAAGAAGCCTCCATTCTGGAGGTATAAAACAGAGACATACTAAACATATCAGTTGCCAAGGAAGAATATGATTGAACATCATATTTGATGGAAACTGAAGGGGTCTGAAGGGCTATATGTCACCTTTGATAAATTGATGAAAATGATCTGGCTGGCCTGGAGTAGGGGGAAGGAGAGAGGTATATTCCTCAAACAGAACTGAGCAACGAACACGCTAGATCCATGAGACAATGAAGAAACTGGACAAGTCCAGGGAAGAAAGGTATGTTGGCTGCTATCTACATGTGGCATGGGTGGAATTAAATCCTGAAGGAAGGGAAAAGACAGTAAAGGGGAAAGGGGGAGCTGCTTGGTAAGTTCAAAGAAATTTAAACTTGAATGTCTCCCATTGCCCTGGGGTATCGTTACTTCAACAAAGGCTATTACAAAATTAAATTATTCTCTTCTGCATGGCTTAACCTTATTCCTCCTAATGTCTTCTTTCGTTGGAGGTCAGTAACTTCAGGTAGTGGTGGAGATGGTTAAGCATTATGGAGCGTTTTACAACTATTTGGCCTAGTTTGGGAGAGTAGGGTAATAAAGACACTGACTTTTAACTAAATTTTCAATAATGCTGCTAGGTGGAATGGAGTCTGGTCATTTTCTCTCCCTGTAACCAACTCTATGTGTTTTAAATCTGGTGGGTCATGAAATTGAACAGGCTCCTCAGGATTTTCCCCTAGATCCTTATCCCCACCAGTTCAATGGACCAACCTAGAAGTGATAAACCTCAGAGAATATTAGTAATTTAGTCCTAATGCAACACTGATCAGTTAAAATATGCTGTATTCCCTGTAGGTTTCCCACTTTCCCTCCACAAATGCTCTGCTTAGACCATTGAGAGATGAATAAATCCTGGTGGTATCTTTGTGATGAATCTTCTGGCTTTATTGCCAGTAATTAGAATCAAAGGTTTGAGTCTCTCTTGGTATTCAAGTTATAGCACTCATTCTAAATCTCCTGGGCTGAAAAGTCTAGAGTAGAGTTAGAGAAGATCTGATTCATTCCCTTTATATGATATCTGAGGAAACTCAAGACTCGAAAGGGAAAGTGACAGTTTATGCTTCATTAAGGGATGACAGAGTTGGTCCAAGCCTTAATTGCCTGTTTCTACTTGACTGTGCTACTCCTGCCTTCAGCTCAGTCCCCATCTGGCTGTCCACCTCTCCCATTACCATTTATCAAATAACCGTGTAAAAAATATTTAAATGAAAAATTTAAGTCACTAATAATTCCTCTATAATAATAAAACTACGGTTACTATTTTAATTTATATCTCCTCAATTTTTTGTGTGTGCATATGGGCTACTGGGTACATAACATATATCTTTCGCTCAAATGGAATCACCATTACATTTGTTTTGTAACCTATTTTCTTTTTGTCTACATTTATCATGAGCATCTTTTCACATCACCAATTATAGACTGGCATCTTTATATTTAAAGATTGCATTGCATTCTGTCTTGTGGATGAATCATAATAGTGAAATACAATATCCTACTGCTGTATTTAAAAATTATTTTTAGTTGCAGCCTATTTCCATTTATTTCCTTAGGACCAATTCCAACAAGTGGAATTTTTAAGTCAAAGGATATGTGCACTCGTTGAGACTTTTGATATATAGACCAAAATGCCCTCTGGGAAAGTTGGAACAATTTACAATCTCACTAGGAATATAGTAGGAGAACATTCTTTCCCCATACCCTCAAACACAGTGAACACTAACATTTTTGCTCATCCTTTATAATCTGATAGGTTAACCATTTTAAGCTCTTCCTATATGAATTTGCATCCCTTGATAACTAGTGAATTAAATTTTTTTCCCACAAGTTCATTGATCATTTGTAGAATGGAAATATTTTCCTGAAAATAATAGGCACAGATTTTCTGCAAAATACTAACTTTCACTGATCTAATTAAAAGAGTATTGAAAGGATGAATTAACCAGTTTATTAAACCCAGTACACATAAGCTAGTGATTTTTTTCTTCATTGCCCTTCAAGATTCTTTGGGACTGAAAACTAAGAAGAAACAAATGAACCCATGTGAATAGCAAGGTGCCTTTATATTCCTAAAGTTGCACAGGAATTGGCTTACACACAGAAGTTAACAGCATAACTAGATTGATATGATTCTTATTTTGTTTTGTTTTACTGTTTCCTGGACAATAACAATTATGATTTAAAACTTGGCCAAATCCTATAGAAGCCCCTCTGATACTGTTTCTTTCTGTGGGCATAACACCTGGATGAGTCAGTTAACTTTCCACTTCTACCAAGTCTATAATCACTTGAATGCTATCCTTTGGCCGGCTACAGCCAATTGCAGCTGATCAACATTTTTCTAAGCACACTAAATTATGTGCATAAAAAATAATAGCCACCCATCTTTGTCCAAGTAGACTTTTCTTACTTACCCTGCATATAATTCTCTATCAAATAGTCACTATGGAGATGTGTATACTAAATAGACATGTGTATCTATTTATGCCTGGATCCTTATGACAGTGACAGAAACAAAAGTGATGGTAACATTTTATTGGAACGTGGTTCCCTTTGTCTCCAGGGAATCTTGTATGTTGTAAATAATATATACAATAAAATTATTAAAGAAAAAATTTTAAAACAGAAATAAATCAGGGCCCTCATCTGTGGAGCTCCCAGCACCTTGCAGAGGTGTTCCCTCTTCTTTGTCCTCATAACTTTGTTTTCCTCCAGTATTATTCTAAGATTTTTGTATATTTATCTTACAGGGATCTATCTCCTTTATTGAATTAGGGGCATCTTAGAAATGAGTATTTATTTCTTTTTATAGCTCTCAGCAATTAGTAGCTGATTCATAAATATTGCTTTAAGAATTCAACTGGCTTCTCAATGGAGGATGCAAAGAGGTAGGGACAGGTCTTCAGAATAACACCTTTTGGATGCAGTCAGGAGCTAGAGGGAAATTCAGAATTGCCTAAACGGATATGGTCTCTGGACAGGGAGTGACATGTCCAACTTTGTCTTCTCCAATTTTGTCTTAAGATAGTCCTATGGGCTGCTGATTCCTAAACTCTTGGATGTCACACAATTAGAAAAATTTCAAAATGGGTAACTTGGCCACGTAAAAAAAAGCAACAAATGTTTATTATCATCTCTTATGAAAAATTCAAGAAATTTTGATACCCACCAAAGAGGAGACACATACTATAAGGATATGGGACAGCTTAAAAAAATGAATGCATTTAGCCTGAAGAACACTCCACATTGTATTTATTGTTCTGTTTTACTGGTGGATTTGTGAAAATTTCTTTACACAAAGCACCAGTGGCAGATTGGCATTTAGAAACCATTAGCGTGGCTCGATATTTGGGATGAGTGAGGAGGTACTGGTTTGAGTGCAGAGGGGTCTCCTCTGACAGGTGGACATGCATCTTCTTTCTGGCCATGGGGGTAAATTCCAAAGAGGAGACCCTGTGAGGATGGGGATCCTCATAGGATGGGGATCATGTTCCTCTCATTCTTTATGGCATAAGAGAGAGATTCAGTGTGGCAGTTTTATTGCTGTTGTTAAAGGGGATCACTTGGGCTTCATAATGGATGGGTCTGAGGACTCCCTCAATGTCCTCTAAAGTACTCTCTGACTTTATAATTTTGATATTAATTAGACAAGCTCCTGGAAATCTATTGCAGTGGTGACATTAGCCATTGCTCTGTCAGGAGTTGAAAATAAATAAAAAAGAGCCTCTGGTTTCTAAATTCCTCTTATCTAGAGGAAGCAGTGCATCATATTTGGAGACACTAATTTTGAGTCAAGTAGAAGTCTGAGAAATTATTGTCATTCATTTTTGGGGTCATTTGTTTCTCCCCAAATGCCTTAGCTAGAAGTTTATAGACACTAGGGGGAGATCCTGACAAAAGAGGAAAGATGGTTAAGGAAAGGAGACTCCATGTTATAGCCATGGAAAGGGCTCTCCATAGACTATTCTTGATGTCTCTTTTCTTCTTCCTTGTCTTAGTTCGGTTTCCGTCAGAGCCAGAGCCTGATGTGAGGATTCAAGTGCAAATAGTTTAATGGGAGATACAAGAAGGACCTGCAGGGTGTGCAGGGGGGAGAAGTGAGACAGGGAAGGGAGGGCAGCCAGTAAAAGGTACACCGTTAAGCCAGCTACCACACTTGCACACTGGACCTTGATCTTATGGGGGAATGCTGGAAAGTGTTTCAGAATTATCCAGGTCAAGGGATGAGAGATGAAGTATAGCTCCAAGCTAGTTATTACTGGTTAAGAGCTGTCCCTGGGGGGTGCTAATTCCCAGATAATTCTGGTCTATATTGCTGCATGCAAATGGGTTTTGGCAGCCCTGGGCTATGCTCTGCCAGCTGTGAAAGTGCTGGCTATTGGAAGTTAGGACAACATGCCTCTAGAAGTTAAGGAATCCAAGAGACGTGGCTGGGCCTCCTCCCATGGACTGGATACACTCTCATATTTTACTCTACAATTAAAATGTTAAAAGATAATGTGCGATATCTCCATACAAAAGAATGAAGTTGGACTCTTACCTAAGAAGATTTACAAAAAGTAACACAAAATGAATCAAAGACCAAAAGGTAAGCCCTGAAACTGTAAAACTCTTAGAAAAAAACATTGGGCAAAAGCTTCATGGCACTGAATTTGGCAGTGGTTTCTTGGATATGATATAAAAGGCAGAGGCAACAACAACAACAAAACAGACAAATGTGACTTTATAAAAACTTTAAAAAATTCTGTGCATCAAAAGATACTATCAGCAGAGTTAAAATACTAGCTACAGAATGGGAGAAAATATCAGCAAGTTATGTTTCTGATAAGGGATTAATATCCAGAAGAGATGAGAACTCCTGAAAGTAATCAACAACAAGGAAAACCACAGCCCAATTCCAAAATGAGCAAAGGACTGGAATGGACAATTATCCAAAGAAGATACAAAATTGGCCAATAAGCACATGAAAAAATGCTCAATATTACTAAACATAAAAGGAAAATGTGAATCAAAAGTACTACATGATACCACTTCATACCCATTAGAATGTCTTCTATCAGAAAATAAGAAAAACAACAAGTATTAGTGAGGATATGGGCAGAGCCCCCAACAGGTGGCAATGTAAAATGGCACAGACACTGTAAAATACAGTATGGAAGTTTTTTTTTAAAAAAATTAAAAACAGAATTATATGATTCAGTGATTCACTTCCAGTAGTATACCCAAAAGAATTGAAGGTAGAATATTGAGAGCAGGGTATGGAAAACTTATGTGTACACCCATGTGTATAACAGCACTATCCATGATAGCTAAAACATGGAAGCAACCCAAGTTCCATCAACAGATGCATGGATAAGCAAAATATGGTGTATACATACAGTAGACTATGATCCAGCATTAGGAGGGAAATTCTTACATATACCACAACATGGATGAACCTAGAGAGCATAATGCTAAGTGAAACAAGTCAGTCACACAAAAAATCCACAAATACTATATAACTCAATTTATATGAGATACTTAGAGTAGTCAAACTAATAGAGACATTAAGTAGAATGGTTGTTGCCAGAGACTGAGGGGAGGAGGGAATAGAGAGTTATTGTTCATGGGTACAGAGTTTCAGTTTTATAAGATGAAAGAGTTGTGGAGATGGATGGTGGATATGGCTGTACCACATTATAAATGTATTTAATACAACTGAATGGTATATTTAAAATTGGCAAAGAGGGTAAATCTTACATGTATTTTAACACAATAACATAAAATTGTGATAAAAAGAGATAATGCGCTAAGAGAGAAAAAAGTCAGATGCAGAGGATCTCCAGGTGCGAATGAGTCATGCACAGATTAAAGACCATGACCTTTGTAAATTCAGACAAATGAGGAACAAAGATGAACAAGACACAAACAAAAAGTACCCTTGTTAATTATTTACATTTCCACTTGTTGCATTTATTTTTCTCTAAGGATTTAGTGTTTCTGTAAAATATTTTGCAATATTTCTTTTAATGGTGTAAGGTAAGCTAAATGTCAAGTTCGAGAGTTTCTATCCTTGCTTTCTATGTATTGCTGCCATAATCACTTCTCCTAAGTTAGCTGTATGTAAATCCTCATTTCTGAAAATGATGCTCACTTGCACAGAAATATCAAACATAAAATATTTTTTATAGTAGATAACACATAAAATGCAATGAACTGACTATAAACATTCAACCATCTCTATATCCCACAGATATTTATTCAGCACCAACTGCATGCCAGACAATGTGTTAGGCATTAGGAATGAGGAGCAGTAAAGATCTTGTTAAGAACTCATCTGATAATCATCTGGAATCTAGTTCTGGTGTAGTGAAAAAATGAGAAATAAAACTGTAGATTCTGTGTGTTAATGTTGCATGAAAGAGCAGCTCCTGGATCTGAGGAGGGTGATGACAACAGTCTCCATTTTCTGTAGGATTCTCCCCCCAGGAAATATGCTGAGTTAAAAAGCAAAATTTCTTCTAGCCCATCCACTGATTGTGCACTGGTCTGTACCGGACACCAGAAGAATAGAAAGGAAGGAAATACTGATTGATTTGTGCCCCTTCAAGTTGATATATTGGAGCTATAACCCTCAAGGTGATGGTATTTGGAGATGAGGCCTTTAGAAGCTAATTAAGTTTCAATGAAGTTATGAGGGTGGGGCCCTCATGATGGGATTAGCATCCTTATTAGGAGAGAAAGTGACTAGAGCTTACTTTCTCTCTCTCTGTGCCATGAGGGGGCACAGTGAGAAGGCTGCCATTTGCAAGCTAGGAAGAGGATCCTCAGTTCTCATAGAAACCAAGTCCAAGTCCACCAGCGCCTTGATCTTAGAGTTGCCAGCCTCCAGAGCTATAAGAAACAGTGCCTATTCCTTAAGCCACACAGTCTCTGATATTTTGTTACCGCAAGTGAAGTTAAGATATATTTTTACATAAAATATCATATGTCTGTGAGTAGATATCATGTCCATTTTATGAACAAGGAAATGAAGCCCAGGAAAGTTAAATAATAACCCATGGTCAAAGAGCATGTTCCAAATCTAAGAGTCAAATACAGGTGGTCATCCAGTGCTAAGCCTATTGCTCTGTTCACCATGACATGAATCTGATTGCTTTGACTGGTGAATGTTATGATTTTATTTCTGAATCTTCATTAATTAGACATGCAACCTCAAGTGAGTAGTTTTTAACCTCTCAGTCAGTTCACCAATTTATAAATGGAAATAATAGTACTTTAACTTATATTTCATATATGTGAAGGGAATTTTTTTCCTTCCTACATTCTTTCCCTTAGAGTCTAATACAAGCTCTCTGCCCTCCCTCTAGTTTCCTAAAAACAGGACATACGTTGACAAAGACAAAAGGTATCCTGCCCCCTTCTTTACCAGGAAGAGCAAAGGTTAACTACTGAAGACATCTTTGAATGCTTAGCAGCCTAAAGATTGTACCAGAGAAGTAGTGCAAGAGGGCACCCTTGTCTTGTGCCAGTTTTCAAGGAGAATGCTTCCAGCTTTTGCCCATTCAGTATGATATTGTCTATGGGTTTGTCATAAATGGCTCTTATTATTTTGAGATATGTTCCATCAATACCTAGTTTACTGGGAGTTTTTTTTATGTTGAATTTTATCGAAGGCCTTTTCTGCATCTATTGAGATAATCATGTGGTTTTTGTCATTAGTTCTGTTTGTGTGATAAATTATATTTATTGATGTACATATGTTGAACCAGCCTTGCATCCCAGGGATGAAGCTGACTTGACCATAGTGGATAAGCTTTTTGATGTGCTGCTGGATTTGGTTTGCCAGTATTTTATTGAGGATTTTCACACTGATGTTCATCAGGGATGATGGCCTGAAGTTTTCTTTTTTTGTTGTATCTCTGTCAGGTTTTGGTATTGGGAGGATGCTGGTCTCATAAAATGAGTTAGAGAGGAGTTCCTGTTTTTCAAGTAGCCTTTAACTGTCAGTTATTTGCCTTCCCTCAAGCTGCCATCCCTGGAGACTCAAAATCCTTTTCTTTTGTCTGGTCCCTTCTCTAAAAATTTACTGTTCTTTGTTGAAGATGTGATATAAGCTGAAATTCAAAGTCACCTCTTGGAGAACTACCCATTTCCTGGGTGTTTTCCATGTACATATGAAATATACATATTCGTAAACTTCTGTTTGTTCTTCTCTTGTTAATCTGTCTCATTCCAGGGGTCCACTTTGACTAAAAGCCTATTGTTGAAAAAAATTATTATTTTTCCCCTTAGTAGCCATTTGTGTCTGGCTAATTTAACTCATGGTAATGCATATAAAATTTATCCATGTTGTTGCCTGTGTCAGTAGTAGTTCCTTTATATTGCTCAGTAGTATTCCATTATTTGGATGTGCTGCAGTTTGCTCATTTAGGGTATGCTTTAAAAAAATGAAATAATATCTAACTATATATTTATAGTCATTAACCATTTCCACTTCCTATTCCTGCCCCACTACTGTTACCAGTCTCTGGTAGCTGTCATTCTACTTTCTATCTCTATGAGTTCAATCGTTTTAATTTTTAGCTCCTGCAAATGAGTGAGAACATAATAACTAGTATTTGGTAGCACAATAGGGTAGCTACAGTCAGCAATAATTTGTTGTACATTTTAGAATATCTGAGGGAGTACAATCGGAATGTTCATAACTCAAAGAAATGAATGCTTGAGGTGATGGATACCTCACTTACTCTGATGTGATTACACACTCTATACATGTACCAGAATAGCTCATCTACCCCATAAATATATATACCTACTATGTACCTACAAAATTAAAAAAAAACTGAAATGTTATAGGTCAAAGCTTTGGAACTATTAAGTCTATACAAACTAACATGCATAGCTTGTTTATCTGCTTGGTTTTGTGGGAGTACTCCAGTAAATACAGACTTTTTATGAAAAGCTTTGTCTTTCCCTAAAAAGACTTGTTCTATTGGACACTTAGGAAAAGAAAAGACTAAATCATAGGACAATGTTAGACTAAAGTTTGACCTTAAGCTTTCAAGGCAACAGTCCTGAGGGGGCTGGATTTTGTGGACAGTTGTGTCATTCTTAGCTCCCGAGTGTCTCAGATCTCCATGCTGTCCAACTGGCCCATGTGTTTTCATTGGCTCCATCCTCACCCTCTGCCTAGGTCATGGGGAGTATGCTGCAAGGTCTCTCTTCTTTTAGTCACTTGCCTCTGGTGATCACTCATAGCTCTGCTCCTCAAACCTGGCCTCCCATTTTGTCTGACAGCCATCAGAGACACTTAGCTTTGGAATCAATGTTGCTTTGCTCTCAGCTCCATGGGTTGGATGTTCCAGCTGCCAGGTTTTATAAAATCTTTATTTCCATGTCCACTGCTATGGGTTAGCTCTACCCACTTTTCTTACTGGGCTAGAACAAGATGCCACCAGCACTTATCTGTTAAACAAATATTCATTAATAAAGACTACGTGCTAGGTACTATACTAGGTTCTGGAAACAGAACAGTGAGACAGTACAGACATGGTTTGTGTCTGCATTAAGTTTATAACCTGAAGTGGGGGTATTTGTGAGGGAATATGGAAAAGGAAGCAGGCAAGTGACAATGCAGTATGATAAGGGCTATATGAGAAGTTAACATGCAATAAAAACACACAAGACACATCTCTTTTGGTCTTAAAGAGATGGTAAGGGAAGGCTTTCTAAGTGGAAGCAACATGGAAGCAGAAACCTAAAAGAAAGGTCACATGAACAGAGTTTTACCAACTTAGAAGAGATGGAAAGAGGGGAAAATAATCTATGAAATGTAATAGTCAACTAAGGGCCCAGAATTGGGAGCAAAGATGGCGAGCTCTGGAACTGACTGGATGGGAGATGAAACTAGAGAGGAAAGCAGGGGACAAATTACCACACATCTTGTGAGTTGTCCTCATCTGTTGGGCCACAGTAAAAAAATACCTTTAGACTGGGCTATTTATAAACAACAGAAATTTATTGCTCACAGTTGGAAGACTAGAAAGTTCAAGGTAAAGGTGCCAGTGGAGTTGGTGTCTGGTGAGGGCTTGTTCTCTGCTTCATGGATCGCACCTTCTAGCTGTGTCCTCCCATGGTAGAAGGGACAAGGCAGTTCCCTTCAGCCTCTTTTATAAGGGCACTATTCTCATTCACAAGGGACTAAATCACTTCCCCAAAGGCTCCACCTTAATACTACCACATTAGGTATTAGGTTCCAACCTGTAAATTTTGGTGGAACACAAACGCTCAAGCCATAGCAATAATGTTAATTACTTTGTCCTCTGTCCTGAGATTACTGGAACCTATTGAAATTATTTTGGGGAGATGGTGGAGGAGCAGCATCATGAATAGGTTTACATTTTTGGAAGATCATTCTGGCTACGTGGGATGGAGTAAGAATAGAGTGGAAACAGAAGACTTTTTTTGCTTGTAGGTTGTTTTGTTTTCCAAGCAGATGATGTCAGCCTGGAATAGAGCAATAACAGCGAGAATAGAAAGCAATGCTAGAATTCAATATATATATTTAGAAGAGAGAGAAATATAATCTATAAATTTGCTTATTGGTTACAGTAATGAACTGATGCTTGGCAAATATTTTTAGTGCCTCCACATTCTTCACACACTTCAATCTCCATGTCTCAGAGAAGGTAACAATTGAGATAACTTATCATTTATTATTATTTATTATTATCAGTGCATTTTAGGAAATATTAGTACAAGTATTCAAATGTAAAGTTCCATTAAAAAAGCATTTCTTGTTCAATGCAACTATTGTCCTGTCCACAAAGAAACTGATTCCCACACATACATTTTGTTTCAATGAGAGATTTTGGAAGTTGAAGAGAGAGAGAACTCTTGTAAAGTTTTGGCATAATTATAGTGGCCCTAGGACTAGGGGAGAACTTGCTCATTTTTCCTTATATATTTGCTCTGGACTTTGTGTTATTTTCTTATCAGAGTCTGTAAACTACTAATAAGGGACACTTGTGTCTTTGAAAAAGGCCGTACATTAGAAGTGTTAAGGCAGGGCTTAAGAACCTGGATATTTATCTGTTTTAAAAGTCTTTTATAGACAACAGTGTTTGAGGTCATCCATGACTGAAAACCAGTTATACAATAATAGATTGATCAGGGTTAACAAATACATGTCTCTGTACATTTCACCATATGATTCTGTCATTAGAAAACAAACAAAAAGTAAAAAGAGCAGAGGTTATTTTGTCCCTCTTCTATCTTTGGGATCAAAGGTGATTAATAAATAAAAATATTTTCATAATTTTGAAAATTTCTTCTTTTTGAAAAAAAGAGCCCACTTTCCTTTCCTCATATTAGGCTATAATCTGAGTAGAGATCAAGTGCCTGGTTGATAGTTCTGTGTTATCTTAACTGTGAATCTAGGAATTAGCACACAACTAGAATATAGTAGATATTTTGCAAATGAATAAAATGACACCTTCTTTCATTTGTTCTATGATAATTTCTTCCAAATTTTATGGTATTTCTAGTTCTAGTATTCTATTCTTTCTCAAATCTATTGTATCATATAAGCCCAAGGTATGACTATTATCTCTTTTTTTTTGGTCTTTGATATTACCCCCTCTCAGTTTTACATTTTTCTCCAAACTAAAAAACTCAAACCGTGCTAGCATTATAGTTCCCTATCCCCACTCTGGTTACATGTTTCTTGATGCAGTGTGATATGTAGCATCTTATTGGTACAGTAGATGGATAGATAATGGCTCTGATGGGAACATGCAAATAAAATTTCTATTTTGTTTTAACATCCCTTAAGGACATGCAGTGTGGTAGATTGTGTTACTGATCGAAATGATTATCTGCCATTCCTATAACTTATCTTGCAACATCCATTGCTTCCTGATGGGAGGAGAATACTTCGTGACCCCACTAACATTAAGCATGTTCCCGTGACTTGATTTGGCCAGTGGTTAGAATACGAGCAGACAGGACAGAAGCCATGTTCAAGCAGAACCCCTGAGAGCATCGCATGGTTTACCCACCAGTGTTTTCTCCTTTCCATGAGATGTGGATGGACGTTACTTTTTCAGCCCAGACTATAGATTTGCAATGTGGGTGATACTGCCCTCAATGGCGTATAATTGATTCTTGGGTGGGGGAATTGGCAAAAAAATGAGAGTAGAGATATACATAAAGTACATAAACAGATTTTAAAAAGAGTAAAAATGGGTTGAGAAACACTGGAGTCAATCGTCAGCATGTAGAAGAAACATGCAGCAGAGCCACAGAATGAGTCAACCCACAGCTGACGTGCACTGTGAGTAAGAAATAAACCCATGCTGTGTGATCCACTCAGCGTTTGAGGTTGTAACCGTGGTACAGCCTGATGAAAGCTGACTGCCACAACTAGCAATCTGTTGGCTTTTGTGGCCTTAACAGCACTCTCCGGGATGTACATGGGCCCAGCTCTTGAGGTTTGGTTCAGAAGGCCTGGTGTGGAGTCTGGGAATATTTATTTTTGGAAAGCTCTCCTAGTAATTTTCCGGTGAATGTTTAGGTATGGGCCAGTGATGTTAATGAGGCCAAACTTTTATGATTCGCTGGCAGAATCTAGCCATCTAGGTAAATTTGTCTCAGATGTAACATTTGATGTTCTGAGCTACTTCAACGTTATCATCTGAGAGCTATCACAGACACTACATGACAAAAGTATCCTAAGCCAAGAGGTAATTTGCAAAACCCACCTGAAGCTTCTCTAGTATTTCTTCCTCCTGTATTTCCTCAAATCTATAGTTATTGTTCTTCTTAAACCAGCTTTGGAACTTGACTGCAGAATATTTGGTGATTTACTTCCATTCCAGCCTCTGCCCCCCAGCCTCTGTTTTCCATTCTGCCTATGGAAACCACGGTCTGGAAATGGAAGCCTGGCTCAGTGTTTGGTTCCCTACTTAGCACTTGCCCTCTTTTTCATTTCAAACTGGGATCCTGATTTGGTTTTGTTGCTTGTGGATCCAAGATCTTCCAGGTGCAACTCAGTCATCTGTGGCTGGTCTAAGCCTTTTTGGCAATCCTGATTTGTTTTTCTTCACCAGTGGCTGCTTCAGAGGGAGAACATAGGACCAGTTCTCACCAATGTGATGTGAAGGGAAATCTGTTGAGGACTGTGGGAATATTTTTGTCTTCCTTTCTAAAACGGGCTTAGAAGAAGTTCCTTTTTTTCCCCATTCTCTTTCTGCTAGGGATGGCTGTGGACGAAGATGTAATGAGCAGAGCTGCAGAAGTTATCTGGTGACAATGTATTATATGTTACTGACATTTTGAAGAAAGCAGAAAAGACTGAAAGGATTTTGAGTCTTTGATGACACCCTTAAGCTGCTGCTCTAAACCTAGAATTTCCTAACTTCAATTTTTTTATATGTGAGAGATTTAAATGCTTTCACTATTAAAGCCAATGTTAATTAAGCATTCTGTACTTGCAAGCAAAAGCATCTCTAACTGACATAAACTTTCTTCTCAATAAAGACTTTTCCATCTACTCCTGTCCACATTTTCTTTCTTTCAAGTTCCTGATTGTCTCTATTACATATTTTGTACTTATGCCTTGCCAACTATTTCACATATATACATCTTGCCTCTCTAATGGTTTGTAAATGTTTTATTAGCAGGAAACAGACTGTTTGTTATTGTAAGTGTTCCACACAATGACTTTCTCAGGATGGAACAATTAAGATTGTGTTGAATACCTGAATGATGTTCATCCTACAAAGTTAATCATTTCAAGGCCAACTGTTAAAATCAGTACTTGCCCAAGCTGACAGCATCCAAAAAGCAGCCTTCTTGCTATTTTGAAGATCTATGAGTTAACAGGACCTGGACACTGAGATATACAGTAAAGTTTCTATGAAGGAAAGACTAATACCCTTTGGATAAAGGTAGAGTTCACTTCATGTATTTGTACCTTTTAAACTTGACTTCATGTATTTGTACCTTTTCACCTCATAGTTGCATGTTTTTAATGACATCTTTGGTCTGTGAATATTTGAAACATTAACATAATTATCTATCTTAACATATTGTATTTACCACTTGCTGGGGATGAAACATTGAAACTATCACTAGTAGCTCATTAACAATAATACTAGTCCCTCATTAACAGTGTTGACCCAATTACATGTTGTATATCCCAGAGACAAATAACTGTAATTGCAACTCAAAAGTGATTTCATAAACACAAAGATTCTTTTTTTGAAATGCAAATTGGAATGCATTATTTGAATTTTCCACATAAATACAGGTTTAAATGAAACAAAGTCATTCAACCAAATAAAATAAAAATTCAATCTAAAGAGAGGCCATTTGGAATCAATTGGTACAGAGCACATTCTGCTTTGAAGGATCAAAACACTTTCATTGCTGGGTGCAGAAATTAAACAAGTTCGCAACAATGAAAGCCAGACATCTGGTAAGTGAGATCTACCCTGGCTATCAGCAGGTAGTGATTTTCTTTTGGACTCATTCAGAGTATTGTCTGTTGCCTGGACAATGGAAGTGTGATGAAGCATTGATATAATCTGCCTGCAGGTCTTAAATAAGCTTCATTGAAAAGATGGAAAACTGGAGATATTTGTGTGGTAAAAAAATTAATTGTGCATATACATACACACATACACACACACATAAATAACAATGCCTCCACCATCATGTAGAAAAGATCTGTATAAACAGAAGCAAATACAGCGTGATATATTTGCAGAGGTAGGGAATGTTCTTTTACTGAGACAATTACTATGATAAAAATTAGGCAAAGTTAGCCCAGGGAAACTGGGAAGAGACAGCTCTGAGAAAGAAAACCTGTGCTGAAGTCAAGATGTTAAAAGCAGAGACATTTCTTCAATATGAGCAGACTGCTCCACAGCCGTTTTTTCTGTTGAGGGAAAATTACTGCTGCAGGAATGGGGCCAAGGGATGGAGAAGGAAGAAAAACAGAGGGGAGAATGAAACTGAAATTTACTACCCAGAAAATCAGCTTCTAGGATTTCTTGGGAAATCTCAGTTCAACAAACATTCGGGGCGGTGGTGGTGCCTGTTCTTATTCTCTTACTTAATGAGGCAATGTGTTGATAAAATGCTGTGTTTACCATTTAAAACATTAAAATAGCCAAGCACATACTGAGTGCCAGAAATCTCCCAGGCATTGTTATGATTGCTGGAGGAGGGATCCTAAGGATGAACACCCGTCTCTCTCATGCGTTAATAACAAATAGTGAAGATAGCCCTAATAAATTTTATCACTGAGAAAAAAAGTTCTGCGCCCTCTCTTATAGGCTGAAAGAGCATGAGAAATACACTTCTGGCTGGGACACAAGCTGTATGATCAAGGGCAAAATACTCTGGCTGGGTCTCATTTTCCTTGTTTTTAAAGTCTGTTTCCTGCTCTACAGGCAGTTGTGAGAATCAAATAGTGCAAAGTTTATGAAAAGTGCTTTAAAGATGGCACCCACACAATGAAAAGTGTTGATGCCATCTATAGGAGAGCAGGTGAAGCGGGAATTGATTCTGGCAAAGGACACACTTTGGGAGTCCCATGAAACTGCAGCATGGCCAGAGTGCTTGACCACCCCGAATGTGCTGAGTTTAGGACTTAATCGGATCCTGTGGATCAATTGTAATTGACTTATGTCACACAAATTTTGCCATTTCTGCAGGAGCCTTTGATGGAAAGTCATTGGGACATTACGTGGTTTCTTAACATGGACAACATTAAGGGACTTTTTTTTTTTTTGCCCAATATTACTAAACTCTTGGTGATTGCATTTTAAATGGGCACCCTTCAGTCCTTCTTCCATATTGCTGAGGCATCTTCAATGCATTTGTAAAAAAGCCTGTAACTTGACTCTCCTCATGTCTTAGCCCCCTGCAGTTTTGAACATGTGTTTTTATTAGCTAATTTCAGTTTTAAAACAAACCTCAGGCACAGAAGATAGAATAGGCAGGGTTTTTTTCCATTTCATTATAGAAGAAAAGAAGGCACAGACGTTTGCCAAGTGACTTAGTGCTTACTAGGGACAGAGCAAACAGAGAACTTGAGGTTTTACTTTCCATTATTATTATAACGCTGGTTTTTCTCAGCACAGATCTGGACATTTTGATGCTCAGAAGTAAGTGCACGGTTAGTTGAAAGCATCATTTAACTAACTCTCTTTGTTATGCCATCACTAATATTGCATCATGCCGTCTTTTCCCACAGTGAGGTTTATTTTCATTTTTGTTTCCCAGAGTTGAAAATTTAATTAGCTGTCTTTTCTTTCTATCCAATTAAGGTAAATGATAAAATAAGGTAAATCAAAGAAAATACTTATATTTAAGGTTCTCCAAAGTCATCCGAAAAGCGTAACAATGGCAAGCATTTATTTTCTGTCTTTATGACTTTGGTTAATTTTTTTCTCTTTCTCCTCTTCCTTTCTCTCTCTCTTTCTCTTTCTCTCTCTCTCTCTCACGCACACACACACACACACACACACACACTCACACATCCCCCTCAATGGGCCATTTGTCTGTTGACTATGAAGTGATGCCTGCCTTTGTGATTTGACTCTGAAAGTTTTTATCCCCAGCAGTAAGAGATCACTGCTCCAAACTTGGATTTCTAATGGATCACAGATCTCTAGGTGTGGGATAAAGGGGACTTCATTTACAAAGATGAGTCTTAAATTCGGGGCTAGGATTCCTTTACTTTATTTCTTGCAGTCTATTCAAAATAATGTGGTGTAACAAGGGGCTCCTTACTACAGGAAAATCAAGTTTTACCTTTCCCGAATGTATTGGAACAGCAATTAAAAAGAAAATTTGGAAACCGGAGTAATATTACGGTAGTGTAAGAATTATTGCTTTTCCCCCAAAATCAGTATCAAGACTGAACCAGATGATGTTGTTTCAACCACAAAAAAAGTCCGACTTAACAATTTAGAACAAAAAAAAACGAGTTTTGCAGTATATACCAAAAGCAAAACACAAAACAAAACAAAACAAACCCCCACATATTTAAATTTAATAAGTAAAGTTCTCTTGGCAGAGTCTTAAGTATCTGTAGTAGAGGAAGCAGCTGGCTGCATTATAGCTCTGTAAATGAAGAAATATTAAGCCAAACAAAAATACCAAGATGAAACTTATCGTTTTATACCTGGCAATGCTGAGCATCAAGGCAGTGTGTGTGTGTGTCTATAAAGTTGGCTGTGTAAATAGTCTTTGCATCTGTTCACAGCTCTGTTATACGGCAATGTTTTCCAGAATATCTCATTTGGTATTTCCATTAACTGTGAGGAAAACCCAGCCAGTAAACTGGTATGCAAATGTAACAAAAATGATAATGATTTTGATGATTAATAAAAGAAAAGGGAAGAGTATCTGTAAGATTCAATTACCTACCATCCCTAACTACATCCTTGGTAATAACATCCTAAGTTTTCAGTGAGTACCGCTTTGTCCAACTCTGAATCTATGTCATTGAAATGTTGTTAACTAGGTAGCATCACCCAGGTTTAGTCAATGAGAACTTTTAGAGGGATTTAAAAAATAGAATTGTCAGATATATACTTCCTTTTTCAGATTTCTAGCACCAAGGACAAAGCAAGCTTTGTCTAGTGGCATCTTAGGTACTATATAGACAGCCCGTGTGAGATAAAAGCCATCACACAGGGTAGGAAAAAAGAGAAGGAGGGAGTCAAGCTGAGCCCTGTGAGTGGCGCCTTTGCCTGCCTATAAAGGAGAATTTCTGATAATTAGAAAAACGTGTATTCTTTAGGTGAGTTCCCATTTGGCAAATAAACAGCACCTTCATGAAAAGGAGAAGAGTCCTGCGCTTCTGGATGAATGCAGCTCATGATTTTGAGAGTAGAGTGTGGCTGGGTGCATATGTACAGTGCACACACTGAATAACCATATGCAGTTGCCCAATCTATTGCCATTTCTTGCATCCCTGGATCCAGCCATTTCTGCAGCTACTGTATCCTTGGACTTTGCCATTACATGAGTCAATAATTTCCCTTTCTGCTCACAGAAGTTGAAAGTCACTTGCAATCAAATGAACCCTGTACTTAGTAAGTAGAAGCAGAATGTGCAAGTGTCAGATCTCAGAATGAAATTGGTTAAGATGGGGCATGGTTTGAATATTTGTCATCTATCTCAAGCTATAGCAGCGTAAATGGTTAAATTATGGTTTATCGACTCTCAGAACTCAGACAATCATTTCTATTAAGGCTTGAGTTTTAGTGTTTATGTAAAATTGGTCTGTGGTTTTAATTTTGTTTTGCTTTCTAAAATTTATGCTTCATTTTTAAGATGAATTGGGAAGAATTTCCACTGAAATGGAATTATCTCACACTGAAATATATAATCAGACTTACTGAGACAACTGTCTGGGACTAATCTTTATTGAAATAATTTATTGGAAACCATTTCTTTCATAGTTCTTGCTCTACTCAGTTTCTCTACCTGTTATTTAGAAAAATATATCAGGAAAATTTACTTGAGAATTTTTTATCATTCTTGATGGTAAAAAATATTTGCAATTACTCTTCTTTCTTGACTAGTCATCTACAGATGTTTCTTTTTTATATACATTTTTAAAAGCCAAAATTTTAAATGTGTAAAACTACTTATACTATTTATCTTTTAATATTTGATTGCTATTTGCTTTCATCATTATAGTTTCTTTGTATTTTTCTTAGATATTTTTGTATTTTTTCCAGTCTCTCAAATTGATTTTATTCTCTCTTTTATAATAATGGAAGTATTTAAGGCTGTGGGGTTTTTTTCTGCTAAATGCAGCTTTTGCTGTATCATTTAAATTTTGGTGCATTAGCAATATTGTTACTTTCTAAATAGTCTGCAATTGTAATTTAGATACTCCCTTTAAACCAGAAGTAATTTAGTAATATTCATTTGTTATGTGTGTGGGTATGTGCCTGTGCCTGTTTATTTCCAAGTCACTGAATTTGTGTTTGTTCATCTTTTATTGTATAATTTAATACATTATGCTGATGACAGATAAGAGTCCCAGTATATACAAAGCAGGTGGAGAAAAATCTGGTCACATAATCTTAGGGGATTTTACTGGCTTCCAGATGTTTTGAGAAGACATGAGTGCTAACTTATTCAAAAAAAGAAGCTTTCACTGGGTTTTATGAATCTATCCACCCAATATTTCTACTTTTTAAAATCCCCTCCTGATGTCCATCCTCAACTTCCATTTTATCTTTAAAACCTAAAATTCAGAATAAATTACTAGAGTTACTAAAGAATAAAGACCCAGAAGAGACCCCTGAGATTTACCTCTGGAAGACTTGGAATCAATTGGTACAGAGCACATTCTGCTTTGAAGGATCAAACACTTTGATCCTTCTTGATTGTCCGTGTTCTATAACACCACGGATTAGATGGATTATTTCAATCATTTCAAATTTTCTTTACCTTCCAAATAATTAAATTCCATCTCATCCCTCCCTAAATCCACCACCAAAGCATAAAACTATACTAAGTTATGGGTACTTATATATTAAATAAAGAATGAGTTGGTTAAGATGATTTTATCTGGAAGTTGTCAACCTTAATAACAAACATAGAGAGGCACCCCCCAAAAAAATGTTTATTTCAGAATAGGCATTGCAATGGGAATATGCATGGCCTAGCAAACTATGTGTGTACTCAGGGATATAAAAAAGGCAATGTTTTTAAGAGAAAATTAGGGAGAATTTATATAATTGTTTTTGAGATAATTATCCTTGCCTACAAGAATCAATAACATGGGTAGTACAAATCCGAGGTTAGACAGGCAGTTGTTGAGCAGATGTCTTCAAAGAGGAATTTTTTTTTTTTTACTGGAAAGTTTCAATGGCCTTTGTGTAAGAGTTGGATTTTGCAGAGTCTTTTGAGATAGTTCTTGTTTTTAGGCACTTATTAATGAAAAACCTCCTTTCATGGCCTTCCATGGTTCTATCAGAGTATTTAAAACAAGCAACTCCATCTTGATTCTGACAACTTTCACAAAGTTTTTTAAAAATGTGGTTGAATAACAAAATTTATTATCTCCTAAGCCCAAAAATATGGCTGATCTAGGGGTTGCTTGTGGTCCAGAATCCCCAAGGACTCAGATTTTTCTTGTCTTCCTGATGTACCTAATCCTAACAGGTCATTTACACCTGCCTTCCTGCACCGTATTTGCAGGATTGTTGTAGCAGCTCCAGGTCTATCATTACTCAAGGAACAGCAAATCCACTTTTCAAAGAAAAAATTTCCTAGAATATCTTTAGAAGATTTCCCCTTAAGTCTCTTTGTCTGGAATTGTGTGATATGTCCTTTCCTGAAGCAGTCACTCTCAAAGAGCACAGGAAGCATTTTTTATCTTAGCGTAATGAGGATTTCTTTCCTTAAATAGGGGAGAAGAGCCTGATGCTTCTCTGAACACCTGGCTAGTTGATGCCCTCATAAAATTGAGGGCGTGTTTTCTAGGAACGAGGAGGCTTTTGTTTAAACAGCCAGTAGTGTCAGTCATGGAAAACATTGATTTGCTATCAAGACGTCTCAAATGAGCAATGGATAAGAGATAGAATTTCAAAGAGGGGGTCTCTCAGAGAATGAAGATTTCTTGATATGGTAAAGAAAAAGAGGGTGATAAAATAGATTTTAAAATTATCTACTATTCAGTAAAATTTACTTTATTTCTACTTGTATATTAGGACTATATATTAACAACCAAAATTATAGTTGAGTTTTGATTTGACCCAATTTGAACATGTTTGTGTTTAGTGGGAATTGAACAAAGTTTGAGTTATTGTGATCACTGATACCTTTTTTTTTTACCTGTTTTAAAATTTTATTTTTGTTCCACATTTGGAACAAGTTTTTTGTATTTTTCTAGATTGCTATGTTTTTGCTTTTATGTTTGCCTTTATATTTTACAAAAGAGCTTCTTATTTATCCAAATTTTAAAATCAAAAGGGAAATGCTAACATATGAGAAGTTTAACACAATTTTATTTTATCTGCCTCTACCAGATATATTAGTCTTTAGGGAGACTGTTTTTGATCAAAATTGTTTTTATAACATTGTGTTCTTTTTAAAAATATAACAGCTTTATTGAAACATAATTCACATAGCTCACCCTTTTAAAGTGAAGAAAGTTGTGCATGGATTACTGCCATCTAATTACAGAACATTTTTTATCAACCCCAAAAGAAAGCTCATACCAATGGAGTCACTCCCTGTACTCCCCCCTCCCCAGACCCCGATAAGCACTAATCTACTTTCTATATATAATAGATAAATTTATATATATATATAAAATCTATATATATAAATTTGCCTATTCTGGACATTTCATGTAAATGGAATCACATCATATGTGTTCTTTTGTGACTTCTTTTAGTTAGCAGAATGTTATGAAGGTTCATCTATATCAGAATACCATTCTTTATGGCGCAATACTATTCCATTGTATAAATATGCAAATGTTGTTTATCTCTTCTTTAGTTGATGGGCGTTTGAGTTGTCTCCACTTTTTGGCTCTTATGAATAATGCTGCTATGAGCATTTCTGTAGAACTTTTTGTATAGACATGTGTTCATTTCTCTTACGCATAAACCTAGGAGTGAAATACCTGGATCATATGGTAATTTTATGTTTAACATTTTAAGTAAATGTTAAACTGGTTTCCAAAGAAGCCACATCATTTTATATTCCCACCAACAATGGGTGAGGGCTCCAATTTCTCTACAGTCTCACCAAAACTTGTTATTATTTCCTTTTGATTCTAGCCATTCTAGTGGACATAGGCATCTCATTGGGGTTTTGGTTAGTATTTCTCTAACAGCTAATGATGTTAAGTATCTTTTCGTGTGATAATTGGCCATTGGTACATCTTCTTTAAAGAAATGTCTACTCAAATCCTTTGCCGATTTTAACTGGATTGTTTTCTTATTCAATTTTAAATTTCTTAATATAATATTTATATTATAAAGAATATATTAATATATAGGCAGTTATCAGGCATATAATTTGCCAATATTTTCTCCCATTCTGTGGGTTGTCTTTTCACTTTCTTGATAATGTTCTTTCCAGTCAAAATTTTTAATTTTGATTAAGTTCAATTTATATATATTTTTTCTTGGATTGCTTGTGCATTTGGTGTCATAGCTAATAAATCATTGTCTATTTTAAGGTTGTGAAGATATACTTAGGTTTTTGTCTAAGATTTTTATAATTTTATTTCTTACATTTAGGCAGTGGTATATATGAGTCTGAAGTGGCTTCGGTAGTCTAGATATAAATATTTTATGTAATTCACCTGTTTTCAGTATAGTACTCCTACCCTTATCTGCCCAACTTTCTTTAGTCTGAAAATTGCCTGATTTTACTATCTTTAGAGAATAAACCTTTCCTCTTCTGCAATATTGGAGAAAGAAAGACATCGGTTGCATGGAATAGGGGACGGGGATTGGGCACTAACAGCTTCTTAAACAAACTTCTAGTTAATGCTCTTCTTTGTAGTTTTACCTCCACCTCTACTTCAGAGGCACTAGGTGCCACTGATACTTAAGATTGTCAGTGTTAGTTAATTTCTGTGGTGTAAATTGGGCCATTTCTGTGCTACCCTTAAAACTTCTTTGGGATTCAGCACTCTAGCCTAGGTAAATTGCTTCTTGTCTATTTACAGCTCAGTTTTACAATTTTTTTCTGCTGCTTTATTCTTTTTGCCTATTTTCTGTTTGGTCTTTAGTGTCAATAACATCTGTCCCATAGTTTCAGTTTCTATGCAGAAGGGAGCAAACGTAAATGCCTGTTTTCACTCTGCCATCTTTATCCAGAAGCCTGAAGAAGCATTTTTTTTGTTTTTTCAATCAAGTGATCTCTTTTATAAAGGAAATTGGAGCTGCACTGTATAGGTTTTTCCTACTCTAGTTCTATCTGATCGGTACTTAGTGTCAGTTCGTCTCACATTCTGCCTTTATGTTTTCTGACAGGTTTGGTTTCCAGAGTTGTGAATCTTTTTAAAACTTGTCTTCACGGATAGCTCATTGATAGGTTGAGATAACAATAGGCTGTGTTGCAGTTTTATAGTCAGAGAACATTTGAACTAGAAATCATTTTTGTTTAGAAAATTGTGTGACATAATTGGGTACAAAAGTAAAATTGGGGATGCTAGCCTCAGATATTATATTCCTTAAGGGAAAAGGGATTTTACTACATTTTTTCTTTAAATGTTCCGGCACCTGAGCCCTATTGCAGTACATCCAGATTGTCAAGTCACAGGTGTTCAATGTGTTCTTAGCCACAGTTTTCTGAGAGCTTCTCTTACAGCAGAACTCCACAAAAGAGGCCTGAAGACACTGTATCATGCTCGCTCCCTAAGGTTATTATTCAATTTCATGATTCTGCAATACTTTCTGTAAGATAATGGGTTCAAAATTTACAACTCTATTTCTAACCTCTTCTTTAAGTTTGGATTAATTTATCCAGCTACCACTTGGGTGCCTATTAGGCATCTAAAAAGGGAAGTCTTAATTTCATCTTCTTACCTGTTTCTTCCCAAGTATTTTCTATCTTGGTAAATAACTACCATTTACCCCATTACTCAGGCCCAAATCCTAAGAGTAATTTTTGTAGGGTAACCAGCTACCTTGATTTGACTGGGAGGTTTACCAAGATATAAGCTTTTCAATGCTAAAACCAGAAATGTCTTAGACAAACTGGGGTGCCTTGAATATTCTAAATTATTGATTCCTCCTTTCTCTCCCTCACATCCCTCACACAAGATATTAAATAAATGAATAAATGAATGATGATTCCCTGACAAGATGGTATCCTATAGAATCATAGTAGCAGGCTGAATTAAACTAGTGGTAAACCACAATCTGATATGTTTCGTTTGTAATCATAAAGCCAAAAGTAGAGATGTTAGAATAACTGGAGCCTCATGTTGAGAAACAGCAATCAACTCTTCTATCAGGAAGAGAGTTGTGAATTTGAAATCACTTGTATTCTTCAAAATTACTTCAAATGTTGTTCCATGAATCAGTTTTCAATTCAATAGAGTGCTGTCTGTCTGCAAGAGTTTCCCTAGTATGCTCTGTGTGTGTTATTAGAGCTGAAATTGAGAGGGTTATCTTGTCTTTATGTGGTTAAGCAATAGCAATAATGCCAACAAACACAGTCTATTTTTTTAGGTAAAATCTTTTGTTTTCTAGTGATGGAATTTCAACTCTGTTTAAAGTCAAAAGTGAATTATTAGTGAAAATTTATTTATTAAATAGTAATTAACTTCTGGGTGACAGGCTCCCTTTAGACATTAAGGGTAAAACAATGAATACAAATATCTTGTGTGCTGGGAGAATCAATGTGATTCACAACAAATGTATAAGTAGAGAAGCATTATTAGGAAAAAGTCAAGATAATAGGGAGTGAAGGGGTAAATTAAATAATATAAAAGCAGGTGAAAGACAGTGAAGGGAGTTGCTGTTTTAGATAATGTCTAAAAAGCTCTGCAGAAGTAATAATTGAGCAGAAACCTGAATGAAGTGAGGGAATGGAGGGAGTGAGCTATGCAAAGATCTCAGGAAGGAACATTCTGAGCCATGGGAAGAATGAGAGCAAGTCCTGCTTGGAGAATAGCATGTTGTTCAAACCGAGTTGGGGAGAATGAGCATGAAGCCAGGTAGACAATGGGAGTCAAATCACTTCAGGCTTTTAGGCTATAGAAAGGACTTTGGATATATTTTATATAGGATAAGAAGCCAATAGGGAAGTCTGACCTCTCTAGTGGCTGTGAGGAGAATAGACAATATGAAGATGAAGTGGAAGAAGGATACCCTGGTAGAAAGCTCGACCATTTATCCAGATGAGAGATGATGCTGGCTTGGACTAGGATGGCAGAAGTGAAGAGAGATGGTCAGAGTCTACTTCTGACCAAATGTGATCCAAAAGAATACAGTAATAAATTAGGTGTAGGTTAAGAGAGTGAGAAGAGTCAAATATGGCTACAGATTTTTGGCCTGAGCATCTTAGAATAGATGCAGTTGCCATCTTTCTCATAGAAGGAGACCAGGGTGGGGTAGAGATGTGTATCTGGGGCAGGAGGAGAATTTAATCTGGGGTGTGCTAAGTTGAGGATTTCTAACAGATGTGCAAGTGACAATGTTGAGTATAGGGAGATTGTGGAACAAATCTGGAGTTCCAGGGAAACACTGGGGCCAGAGACATAATTTGGGAGATGTCAGTGAGTAGATGGTACTTACGGCCGTGAGGTTGAGTGAGATAACCAAGAAAGGAAAAATATGGATGAAATGTGAGAATTGAGATTGCAGGGGGGTGGGGGGCATTAATGAGATGGTATATGTAAGGCACTCAGAGCAAGCATTATTTAGTGAGTGTTAACAGCACATTATTTTAAGGGTTTGTTAAAGCATAAGTCAAAAAGTACAACATTAGAAGACCTGGCAATGGAGACTGAGATGAGGCTGTTGCAAGATAGAAAAAGAGAAAACCAGGAGAGTGTCACATGATCAATGCCAAAAGAAAAAACAGTGATCAACTTTTGTTAAAAGCTGCTGAGAGGTTAAGTAAGGTGAGGCAAAAATAAATAAATAAATAAATAAAATAAAAGCAACATATTTTAGGACAATTAAATTTGATAGGCAAGAAGAAGAAAATGGAGGCATTGTGCTTCAGGTTGAAGAAAAGAGCAGTCTATTTACCATGTATTTTGGGCTATGAGATTGTAGGGTGGGGTTGAGAGATTTAAGCGGGAAAGATGGGTTTCTTCTCCCTGGAAGGCTGTGCCTTGGAAGTGGTGCTGGCAACTAACATGGGTTCCTGGAAGAGCCACACCTTAAAGACAGTTGCCTTGGGAGTCTGAGCAAGGGACTCTCTATGAAGTGGAGCCATTTGCAAAGCTGCTCAGCACCAAGCAGACGACAGAGGCTTTGGCAGCAAGCTGGGCAAATGAGATTCTGCTCTAAATCCAACAACAGAACTGGACAGATGGTAAAACAGGAGGCCAGTGGTGCATCTTGGGGTTGCAACAGCAATAGTTGCCACTGCAATTGCAGGCTTAGAGGCCTCTTTTGAGGAAGTGAGTTAACACTGGGGACTCCTAGATAATATCAGGCAGGCTGGTTGCTGAGTAGGATTTAATTTGATTTTAAAGACATGTACATTATTGACACCAGAAGCGCGTGGTGGTGCAATTTGCATGGACATCTCTGCTTCTGTAATTGTGTCCACTTGTGAGAGATCTGACATTGCTCTCTATGTCTGGGTATGAATGATGTTGTTACTCTTGTTTATGTTGGGGTGACCTCAGTTTCAGGGGATGCTTTCTCTTTGAGATGAGTAAGAATGATCAAGGGTGAGCATGCAATTGGCAGGTTTCTGTTATAGATGTGCATTATGTAGATTGACCTCTAATGATTCGATTTCCTGCCAACACAACCTTTCTACAGCATTGTGAAAATAATGTTTGCAAGCTGTCCCTTATAATCTACTTTCCCTGGCACTGGGTAAGTTTCATGTCCACTGAACTTGCCAGTTCCCCATGAAACCACTGGCGGCATCTCCTTTACCAGGGGCAAGTGTATATCAAAGGACTGTATAATTATTTTACCTTGAATAGACCCAGGATTTAAGAATGAAGTTCCCCTAAAGTATGGCAGCATAGAATTTCTGGTCCTCAAATTGTTGAATGGCAGCTAAACATATGACAAAATCACAATAGTCATTTGGCTAAGCATTTCAAATGCAGGTATACAACATCATGTTGAATAACTACATTTTAAGCTTTTGGTTAATTTATACTATATATGTATAATGTGTATGCACGTACGTACTCTTAATGTAATTACTTTATATTCATTGTAGGTGTTCTGGTGCCTGCTTTTAATCTTGGTACCTAAAAGAAAAAAGCGTTTTAACAACAGCAAGTTCTTAATGGCCGCTTTGGTCACAGTTGTTGATTACCAACCTGTCATGCTGAGGTGCTTGGTGGCTGCTAGGATAGGATGGCAGATGAAGGACTGGAGAGACACATGGCTGGGCCTAAAATATAGCCCCAAACCAGTGGCTGAGCTGCAGCTGCCCTTGAACAATGTGAGGCATCTGGAAGGACAGTGAGGGGTATATCTAGACCAGATCAAATCAGTAGGTGTACGTCTGTCTGGCAAGGGCACATTGTGGGCAAATGAAGAATTAGAATAATCCATAGGAACACAGCCTAGAGCTTCAAAGGTCTTTGATTGGTCAGCTGGGGTTCAAAGGTTACAGGGCAACACAGATAACTGAGGAAGCAGGGCCTGGATTCCAGGCAAAGAAACCAGACACTTGTTCAGAGAAACAGCAGCAGACAAGGTCTTCTTCCTGAACCAGGTAGTCTCAACTAGGGGAACTAGTTAAGACAGTATTCCTGTGCATCCACCAGGTGGAGATTCATTTGTTTGTTTGTCAAATTGATGTTTAATTCAACACTTGATGCAGAAGACAATGGCTTGGCTCTCACAAAGCTTATGGTGTACTGGGTAAGACCTACATGAAATTTATACTTGATATCAAGTGATGAGGGTACATTAAGAGCAAAGCCCAGACTAGAAAGAGAAGTGAGAGAGAGAAAATGAAAGGCCATTACTACTCTGTAGTTTGGGCCATTGAGGAACTGAAAGCCCTATCTGGGGTGCAATGGTGGCCTCTTCCCCCTGCCCCTGTAGTCCTTGAACACTCCTAGTGGAGATCACCTCAACCCTGTAGGCTCAGTTCCACCTGAGTCCTGCCTGCAGGTGGCTGAAGTTTAAGGATCTCGGAACTTGTTGGGCCCAGCCTTGGCCCTCACCCTGCTGTGCTGGTGACCTGGCAGTTCTATGGGGACAAGGCCCCAGCCTATATGCCTTTTGTGGCAGTCTTTCCCTTTTCCTAGTTCTTTAGTAACCAGGTCATACCTTATTCCCAGCAAAGGGTTTCCTGCTTTGAATGTCCATTCCTCAGAGATAGAATTCCCTGGCCTGACGTTCAACTCTAGAAACCAGTTGCCAGCACCTGCTGCTGCTGCTGCTGCTGCTGCTGCCTCCTAACACAAGCCTGCCTGAAATTTGGGCCTGAAATTGGGTGTTTCATCTCTCATTCCTTCGCAGCTCAGGTGGACACCCTCCCTTATTAACTTGGAGGAGTCATTCTACAGACCTTTCTCTTTTTTTACTTCTTTCTTTCAGATGGATTTCTCGGCCTTAGAATATATGTTTTCCTTGTATCTCAAATTTTAACCTGTGGCATAAAGTCCACTTGATGCCAGTCTTTAACCAGAGCGACATGTTTCCTCACGTGTGCTCTTTTCTAGTCAGGACTATCTGCTGCTTCCCTGGGCTGTAGTTCTGGGAGCAATGCTTACTCAAATCATTCAGGAAAGAAATGCAAATGTAGGAATAGATTTTTGGCTTGTCATGTTCAGTTGTAGAATTCCTCAGGGCAGGACACTGTCCTTTCCCTTTGGACAGGATGACTAGCATTTGTTTATTTTGTTTCATTTCAAGCAGCTCCAGGGGCAATAAGCTTTAAAAAATGTTCTGTAACAGCAAAGCCTTCTGAAATAAAGGGATTACTCTATTTCCCTGGCCAAATATGATTTTTGATATAATTCTCATGTTTTAGCTTTTCTAGTTTAAAAACCTGCATACTGGGAAAATAAGGAAAAATTCTAGAGGTTGTATGAGAAGGATGAAGACTCTATGCTCATTTCCATATATGAATTTTTTCCTTTGACTGTAGTCCTAAAACTGTAATGTTTTACTTTAGAAGAAGATTCATTGGTTGCCTCATCATCCATTTTGAAGACCATTACTACTACCATAAATAAATACCCAGTACTTGTTTGGAGAGAATAGATTTTCTTAGACAGCGTATCTGAATATTAAGGATAATAAACAGGTACTTGTCTAGAGAGTAATCTATCTTTTCTAACTGCTAGATTTTGAAATTATATTTAGTATTAAGGAGAAATTACTGCAGTGTTTAATGAAATATATTTGAAATCAAATCAGGACTTTCAAATATTAAAAGTAACCAATGTCCTTCAAGGACATAATCTGTATTCCATCTTTGTATTCTTAGCTCCTAGCACACTGTATGCAGGTCTCAACAAATGTTGAGATGAACTGACTACTGCTCATTTTATGTTGTATTATCTTATGTTATTTACAGTAATGGTACGTGATACATACGGTTACATGTATAAATCTTATCTCCTTAATTGAGTCTCACTTTCCTCAAATAAGGGTCCTGGACCAGATAAATATTTTCAAGGTTGTTTCCAGATAATAACCTGTCATTCTACAACCTTCAGTTTTGACCTTTGCATCCATCTTTGGTTAATAAATTCCAATTGCCTATGGGATATAGCCATGCTGTAAGTTTCTCAATTTCCCTCTGTCTTGGCCTCCTAACCATGGTTTCCTACCCATCAGTAGTCTGATAAGCCTATTCAAAGCACTCACGTTATTTGTAAAGTTGCTTTTAAAATATCATACATATTATCTCTAAATATCTCATTAAGTATTATGGAAGAACAAAGACATTCTCCTAAATGAGCACATTACCATGATCAAAATCAGGAGAATCGAATATTGACCCTATCATCATTCCAGGATCCAGTACAGGATCCAGTCCAAGATAACACAGTATGTTTAGTTTTGTGTCTCTTTAGTTTCCTTTAGTCTGAAACAGTTTATTAGCCTTTCTTACTTTTTTCTTGACCTTGGTACTTTTGATATATATGGGTCAATTATTTTGTGAAATAACCCTCAATTTGGGTTTGTCTGTTTCCTCATGGTTGAATTCAGGTATGTATTTTGGGCAGGGAATACAACAGACATGATCATTATATAGGTCTCAGTGCACCATGTTGAGAGGCACTTGATGTTGGTTTGTCCTATTACTAATGCCATTAAATGTGATCTCTTGGCTAAGGCAGTAACTGTCCAGTTTCTTCACTATAGAATTGCTGTTTTCCTCTTTGTGATTAAATAAATAATTTGGGAGAAGATAATCTACTAAGCAAGTAGCAGAGGGTAAAATGCTAACTGCTAATGGGAAAATATTCATTCTTCTTGCTATGGTTAAGAATGGCTGATTTTAATCCAAAGAAGATAATCATGAACTAAAGTCATTCTTTTATCGCTGAATACTTGGGTAATACATTAGAGAACATTGCTGATGATTTGAAGAGACAAATACTGAAATTTAAAGTAGGGGAGCCTTATTATATAGTTAAAAGGAAGTGCTTTTTTTAAAAAACAAATTTCAGTGTTTATGATAATGGCTAGATTGAATTTAAATATTGAAATAGATCAAAGACTAATTTGCGATTTCAAATAGGAAAGATATACTGGAGAATACATTCTCAACAGCAAGTGACTTAAGAAGTTAAACAGAATTTTACCAAAAAGTCAAGTGTAATCACTTATGGAACAGCTGCTTTGATTGGAGTAAACATAGGATTTTAAGTTCTAGGTTAGGTTTACTAAAGACTCCACATATGAAAGTTATTAACTACCCAATTTATAGGTAAAATATTTCAGTCAACAAGTTGAAGCTTGAGGTGCATGAAATTGTAGCATGTCATCAATATTTAATTTTAGATAGCAAGTCCTTTAAAATACAGGTGTTTATAATATTACGTAATGAGCTGTGTGGTTATCACAAAGATGTTTTGCACCACACAGTGATTCATGGGTTACCTTATGGCAAAATACTTAGACTTACCCCACTTATAAATACTATGCATGTATTTATATATTTAGAAAGACATGTGCTCTAGATTGGCTGACATTTTCTGTAGTGACAAGTGGTTGCTTCAGTGGTATTGAATAATGTGCTACCAAGCATATAAATACAAATTTAAAACCCTTCTCTCAAGTAAGGTAATCTTTTCTTTAAACAGTAAGAAAGTAGTAACCAATGAAATAAAACCCAAAGCACACAAAGCAAAAAAAGCAAAGGTACCAACACCACCTACCATGGATTAGAGAGTTGAAAATGGCTGTTTCAAAATGTTGTTATTGTTTTGTGATTTCCCCCCCATAAATTATGCCATAATTAAACATCATATATTAAATGTAAAAAAAATTCTAGTAGCATGTTCTCAGGTTTCTTGAACACGTGGATCCAAATAAACAAAAATGTAGAATTTTCCAACAGTTGTGCATTAGAGCTTCTCATCAGCCAGTTGTAAGAGCAATTGATTGACATCAGAAGGAATAGAACTCTATTAACCGAATAGTTGGTAGACAGCATTGGTGGTGTGGGGGGCAGTGGATATTATGATTACTAAATACAGCCAATGATGCATTTCCCCTGTTTGTGCTTATGTAATTTTGAGGTATCATTTTCAGCTATAGAGCTATTGAAACAGGTATTGGAATAAACTGAATTTAGACCCCGACTTTTAAGTCACTGTATTACAGAGTATTTAACTGAGATCTTAAAAATATAGTGAAACATTCAATCATATCGCTTTCTCTCTCCAGTAAAATGGTTTGACTCTTTATAATAGAAATTGTATATTTCACAAGAACCTACCCTTTCAACTTATTTTTTAGTGTTTTCTAAGTAAATGTATTAAAGCAGTTATATGTGTACATGACTTAAACATCTGTACTGATATGGGTTCACTTTCAGGTTGGAGGCCAGATGTCTAGAGCAGGGATAATCAGCCTAGGTGTGGTTGTCAGGGGACACTTCACAGGGTGATGTGACCGTCTAGAAAGGAGTAAGATTTGGAAGGCAGCCTCTGACCATTAGGGTAAAAGTGATTACAAGTAGATCTGGTTTCCTAGAGTAAATGGGGGAAATCAATTCATAAATTTTTCATGCTCATCTCTGTCCTGAGACATTGGAGCATGGAAAGCCCTGCCATTAAGAAACCAGAGTTCCTGGACAGAAGAATGTCCTACTTGTGAGGAAGAAAGAATTCAGCAATTATTCGTTGAATACCTTCCATGAGCTTTTATTTACTGGCAAAATATTGGGATGCATACAAAGCAGCCAGGGTATGTAAGAAGATAAGATTAAAACAAGTGGCAGATGAGGTCAGAGGGAAAAGCAGATTTTTTTTTTTTTTTTTACTAGAAATCTTGTGGCATCACCACCCTTACTCCCTGCCACTTTTATCTTTCACCATCCAAAGCTTTCTACCTTGTTATTCTGGCCTGGAATGCCCCTGGGACATCTGGTTCCTTCTCATCCTTAAGTCTTAGTTCCAATGGTTTCCTCTCCAGATAGGTCTCTAATCACCGCTGTCAAAGGCAATCATTCCACTGACATCCATTTTCTATCTTAGGTGGCTCCCTCTATAGCAATTGTTATTGTTGATTATCGCAAATTAATTGGTTTGCCTGTTTGTTCTCTTTCTCCTTCCCCTACCCTCAACTAGAAAGTAAGATTAGAGCTTGTACTTTTTCTCTTTCACCACTTTATACCTAGGAATACCTAGCACATAGTACAGGGCTTGACATAAAAGCAATTATTTAGTCGACAAACAAAAGTAGTAAGAATCACAACTGAGTCTTGGAGGATGGTAGAATCTGGATTAATGATGAAAGTGAGGGATTTGAGAATGGAGAAACAACTTCAACAAAAATGTGGAGGTAGAGTAGTGTAAAATATGTTCGGAAGATGGAAAAGACCAATTAAGTTGAGTAGAAGGCTTGGGAAATGCAATGGCTGGGCAAAACATTAAATAGGAAATTCCAGCCAGGGCGTGGGAGGTTTTGTACGCTAGCCTACACATATCACAAGGCAATTTGGACTTTATCCTGTATGTGGTCAACAGGGAGTCACTAAACTTTGATGGCAATTGTAAATTAGAAAACTTCAATTGGTATATCCCTTGGCACTGGCTAACTGAACACAATACAACCCCCTGTTGGTTAAGGGTTCTGGAGAAATTTCTGTCCAGACAATGCTGGAAACAGCATTGACCAAATTCATGTTGTAGTGGGGAAGAAGTAAGCCTACTTCCGGGTAGAACTCTATTTTCAGTGAGTACTCAAATCCCCCTGGATAAAGAGGAGATGGGTTGTATACTTTTAAATCCAGGAATAAATTTGAATAAAACCCTTATTTATTTTATTCAAAATGTAGCCTGCTTCAGAAGACTTTGCAAGAAGGCTTGGACTCCAGACTACTAAATTATAGACTAACCATTAATCTCTTTAAAAATCTAGGCTCTAAACCGGGTGCAGTGGCATGTGTCTGCAGTCCCAGCTACTCAGGAGGCTGAGGGAGGAGGATTGCTTGAGCCCAGGAGTTCAAGTCCAGTTTGGGCAACACAGCAAGATTCCATCTCTATTTAAAAAAATCAGGCTCTGCCACTTATTTGGGATAGCCAGTAAGTTGGAGTAACTTAGCTTCAACTTTTAAGACTGTAGACTGGAGAGAAGAATGCCCTACTTTTGAGGAAGTGAGAAAAAATCCCAGCACTGGCACATTCTTACACAACACATTTCATTCCTAATGTTTAGCTGTATCCCACCCCAATGTCAGTTAAATAAGGGATAAAAGTGTTCCTATTTGGTGCTTATGCAGCCTATCTAGGAAACCTATTGCACAATTTACCTGCAATATGATAGTACTAGTAATGCAAATCTTTCAGTGTGAATTTTCCTGTCATTTGCACATCTCTGAACCTGTCAAAAGCCAGGAATGTTTTCTTAGGACCAAGGTATCTAGTTATCAAAGTGTTTATATGCAATTTTAAGCTGGACTTCCCTATTTTTCTTCCTGTAACTTCCTGGTCCCAAACAGCATTTTCTAAATTATCTGTTGTGAAAAATGGATAATAGAGTCATCTGTAATTTTTTTCTTTACTGTATGTTTTAAGATCTTAAATTGAGACAGGGCAGTGTGACTCTAGGTGGTTTGCTTTCTGGGCCTATTCCTGGAGACAAGTGGTGGGTGGTTCTAAATGTGTCACTTGGACATTTTGGACCTTAGATTCCTTACCTGTCAACTAGAGGCCTTGGATTGGATGACTTCTAGGATGGCTTTCCCTTGTGAGATTGTACAATTTTTGGAGAAACCTGTATGTGTATCCTTCTAAGTTCTTTGAAAATTTCTGCAAAAAGAAGCTTCTATATGGTGTGGGAGGTAAAACCAGATGACCTCTAAGGTCCTTTCAATTCCCAAATTCTGCAATTAAGTGGGTTCCATAGATTCTCACAGATAATAGCTACTTAAAGACATTGACATCATCCACTTATCCATGTTAGTAAAACTATTCATTTCAAAGCTTATAAATATTTCAGAAAACATGCCGGAATTCCATCTCTCCATCCCTGCTTAGATCATCCTTAGGTAATGGTCCCTTTAAGGTCTCCACGACCTCTGTGCAAAGTTATCTGGGGGTGGTGAATACTGTCCTGCAAGCTCAAAGGTACACAATCTTCATTCAAATCTTTTGTGGCTTTGGCTTCATGTCCTTGGATAAAGTGATTTAACCCCCTGAACTTTCATATCCTTATTTATGTGACCAAGTATAACATAAAATAGGAAATGTTATTTACCTGCTAAATTGTAGAAAGACACACCTGGACTGGGGACAGTGAGTACACACTGAACACTAGTGTTTTCCCCACATAGGTAATAGCACCCAACAGATAATATTTGCCCCACAAGTTATATGCAGATTGGAAAAAGTGGAGTCATGTTCCAAGCATCACAGAAGTACTGACTGTAGCTAGTCTGGCATGTGAGCATTTGTTGTCATTTTCCTTGCCCTTCAATGTTTGTCCTGTTTTACCCTTTAGTTTCCACCAAAAAGCATCTGCCTTCACTAGAAGGTAAGTGAGCTCCTTGAGGACATTTGTATACATTTATTTTTGTACCACCATTCCATTGCCTCCATCAGTGTTGGTGGCAGGTAGGAGCATCTCAATATGTATATACTTGTTGAATTTAACTGTAATGATAAGTGTGTAAGTGACAAAAAGAGCTATTATTTAAAGAGCATTTACAATATACCAGTTATAGTGGTAAGTATTGTAACATACTATACTTCACTCAATGCCTTGAGGTGGGTAATACTGTTGTCCATATCTTAAAAATGAGGAAACTGGGGCAGAGAGAAATTCAATGCTTTTCTAAAGTTCAAAGATGTTGAGTATGAATTGAACTGGGTCATTTAGTAGAGCCCTGTCCTCTTAACTACTGCAGTATTACTACTTCCAGGCAATGTGGTCCAAGTCTGATCTGAATCCAGTAATAAATAGCAAAAACATATTACCTTGACATGCACAGCTGATATTGGTAACTGTTCACAAGTTTGTTTCCCAGTAAACTTGCATGTGGTTTCAAAATCAGACTTAATGCAGAATCAGGGCCTTAACTCCATATCTGTTGGAGGGTCTACATCCATTAGAGCCATTTGTCAACCATAGCCTGGATGTAAGTTGAGATGTACTTGACGCAACTCCTCACACTATAGCCACGACTCCTCTCCTAAGGACCATAGGTAGGTATCCGAGGGCCTGTTGGATGTCTCCACTGGGATATGCAATAGACTTAAATATGAAATTATTTGTTCTCTTCTATGCTATGCCTAAAATTCTTCTTTTTAAGGTCTCTGTTTAAGTTCATGAAAACATCATCTATCCAGTTGCTTGAAAAAAAAGTTATGCTCCTTTCCTCTCCTTCAACCCCTGATAGCCACTCAATCACTGTGTCCTGTCCACTTGACCTTCTAAAATGCTCTTGAATTGGACCCCTTCTCCCTACTCCTTTATCTACTGTTTGTTAGCCTCCTAATGGGTCTCTTGCCTGCAGCATCTTCTCCATCTAATCCTTTCTCCCTACTCTGTTTTGGATCATTCCAGTCTGTGATTAATACTCAGCAAGCCCCCATCACCCACAGGATCAAGTCCAGATGTTCCCTGTGCTTCTCACTGCCTTTCACTACTTTGCTCAAGCCTAATTCTGTACCCTCATCTGCAGCCACTATATTCATTTTTTATGCCAGCTATGGCAGGGGATGTACAGATCTGGAATACAGTTGACCTTTGAACAATGTGGAGATTAGGGATATCAACTCCTTGCACAGTTGAAAATCCATGTATAACTTTTGACTCCCCCAAAACTTAACTACTAATAGTCAACTGTTGACCAGAAGCCTTACTGATAGCTTAACTCGTTGATTAACACATACTTTGCATGTTGTATGCATTATACACTGTATCCTTACAATAAAGTGAGGTAGAGAAAAGGAAGTTTAAGAAATTCGTAAGGAAGAGAAAATGTATTCGTTAAGAGGAAGTGGATCACTATAAAGTCCTTCATCCTTGTTGTCGTCGCGCTGAGTAGGCTGAGGAGAAGGAGAAGTTGGTCTTGCTGTCCCAGAGGGGGCAGAGGAGGTAGATAGAGAGGCAGGCACACTTGGTGTAAACTTCATTGAAAAAAAAAATGCACATGTAAGTGGACCCAGACAGTTCAAACCTGTTTAAGCATCAATTATACTTCACACATTTTCAAAACATTTCTCAGGTCACGGCTTCTGCCCCAACTATTCTTTTAATTATTTCTGTTCCTAGTAAATTGCTACTTATCTTTTAAGACTCAACGCAAAAGGTTGCTTTCGTAAGTTGGTCTTGGACCACTTTTGTTTATGAATTCCATTTTGCAATCCCAGTTTAATTTTTATGAATCTATTCATTCAAAAAATATTTTTAATACTTCATATATGTCAAGCACTATGTTAGTCTGATCAGAGAGATGACTGTTAATCATATCACATAAATAAGTGGAAGATTGCACCTGCCATGAGGCAAAGGTTAAAGAGGACACAGCACATGCTCAGCCTCCGAAGGCTGCGTAAGAGCTGGTAAGGTGAGGAGCGATGGGTGGCACTGCAGAGCTGGAGTGTGTAAAGCCCTGTGGCAGGGGCAGGGCCCCTCAGAGGATTGCATGATGAAGTGGGGGTGGGGGTGGGAGGGTGCTTCTTGGCCTGTGCTGAGGCTGGAGGAGTCAGCAGTGGCTGGACCGTGCAGCTCTCTGTAAGCCAGGTAGAGAAAGTTGACATTAATCTGAAGAACAATGGAACATATTCGGAGGGGGTTAAACAGGGGGATGACACAATCAGTTTCACGCTTTGGAAAGGTCACTCTGGCTCCCATCCATAGGGTGGACTGGAGGGGTGCAGGAGGACACAGACAGGGTAGTTAGAAGCCATTTAGTCATCTGGGCAGTGATGTGGGTTAAAGAGATGGTGTTGATGACGATGGCAGCTGCTCTACAGAAGTCAACAGGTCTAAAATAGTATAAAGTGGTCACATCAACTAGCATGGTGATAGACTAGATTTGGGGTTGAGGGTTTGATGACAATTAGGTTTCTGGTTTGTGTCATTAGGTAGGTGAGCTAGAGAACCCTGAAAGTGGACTTGCTTTTGACTTGTGGTTGTGTGTACAGATTTTATTTTGTTTTAAAGGTGATGATGACGTGCAAAGAGGAAGAATCTCATTAGTTTACCTACTGCATTCATTAGAGTTATTTATATGTGTATTTTCTCTATTAGCTTATGAGCTGTTTAAGTCCAGGAAACACTTTCTATTTTTACATATCACCCCAGAGCTTAGCTCATAGGTTTGTTTGATAGTATGGCTTTCCTTAAATTAAAAAACAGAAACAAGCCTTTTAAATAAAATTAAGCACAGCAATATAAAAACGCTTTGAATGTCAACAAGACACAGTACAAATTCCTACAAATATATGTAGAGGAATTATTAGTATTTTTGCTAATTTAGAATATGAAACCCTTTAAAAAATACCCAGAATCCCTCTTTGAGATTCAGAACTAATTCCTAGAGTTAGATTTTCTCAACTGCTTTCCCTTACCTGCTAATTTCAGCTCTTTACCTTCAGTTCCTCTGAGCATGAAGATGTCCAAAGACTGAATTTTCTAGTTCTGTAACTTCTGAAGTTCTCATTTCCAGAGATCATGAAGAACCCCTTCATTGCAGAGTCTATTGGCTATTTCAGTCTTTTTCCACCAGCTATGAATAAACTAAAGACTGCACCTCTTTCTAACGTCCCTCTCTGAGTTTTCCTTTTCATCCTTTCATGGGGAAGAAAGGAGGAAGCAGCTCTGGTGACAGGTAGATAGCACAAACCCCTGTGTGTGACTTTTTCTAAATTGAATCTTTTCATGAAGATATTTTCGCCTTCTCCCACTAGAAATTGCTTTAGATTCCTCTGTCCAATAGCTTCTCTTCCTAACATGTATATCTTTTCAAAAGATATTACATAAACACAACTGGTATTCCATTCTAATCTTTATCATCCATTTACTAGTGCAACCCGGCAGGGGAAGGACAGTCCTAGAGAGCCCTTTCTTCTAGGCATGTGTTCATTCAAAGCACCTGTCAATATTGATGGGGAGAGAGGTTCTTTCAGAAGAATGGAACCAATTTTGAAAATCGTTGAGGGTAATCAGAGGGATGGTGTGGAGGTTAGAAATGGCTTTTTATGCCTGAAGGAGATGAGAAAATCTCCCAAGAGCTGTCAGGTGATGGATAATTTGAAATCCCTTGAAATTATTTATTGGAAACAGCTACTAAAAACTCAGCCATAGTTTTCAGCTTGACAAGATGGGGTTGTTTCATATTTTAAACATTCAAAGGAAACCGCAGGAAAGCTGTCATTAAGAGATCAGTGAATCAAGCCAATGAGTGAGATAATTGTTCACTAAAGAAGAGGAAGTTGAATTTTTAATGTCTCATCAGTGATAGAGGGATGAGGAGGGGATGTGTTGTTGGCTCACCCCTGAGTGAGCTGCTTGGTCAAAGCAGGACTTGAGATAGAAAGCGGAAGAAAAGTATCTTTGGGAACCCACAAAAATTAATCCTGGATCACTCTTTTGGTGGTGGTGCCAGATACAGCTGTGAGAATCTGTTGGTGTTTATTTTCCTGTTCCAATCAAAATGAAGAGCTATTTAGGAAGAGATTCCCTTAAAGTGGCTGCCTTGGAGAGACAACCAGTGTTGAACACCAGTAATTGAGGGAGTTATGGTCGTTTGAGTGGAACTGGAGGCAATTCTGAGTGGCGAAATAATAGAACAAAGCACCAGCAGCAAACACCACCATGGAGAAGTAATAATGGAAGACTGGAGAGCTGCTTATCCAATGCTGCTCAGCCCTCTAAGAAAACCTTCCATCCCTGTATCTGCTAAGACTTTTATGGCAGTGGAGTAGCATTAGGGTTTGAGGCAGCTTTTAAAGTAACAACCCTATTTTTCCCTATTTGCATTCAGAACCACTGTAGAAGAGAACAGGAGTCTCTTCTAAAGAGATACAGATTTCAGGCTTTAATCCAGGTTAATCTCTTTGGAGAATGTGCTTCACTCAAATGATAGAGGTTTGCTTATATTGTGTTCCAGAAGGAAACCTACTTGCCCTGAGGAGGAGTTGGAAGACTGCAGACCTGGCTTCCAGAGGCTGAGCCTTTAATGCTAAGCATACTTCAGGCCAGAGTAGACCAAAGCCCCCCGAAGAAGGCAGATTTCAAAAAGATGGCAGAGGTCTGACTGAGCTCTGTCCATTCCTGCTCAACAATCAGTGTAGTCATGGCATGAAGGGGGCACTGAGAGGCCAGAAGCATTCCTCTGAGGGAGGTCACTACAGGCGGAAATGTGTAGTGGGGGCAGGGGATTGAGTCCCACCTCCCAAAGTAGTTCAGGCTATAAGGTCATACTACACGATGTGTTATCTAGTAAAATCGTATGCTCTCCGGCTTTAGTCCATGAGTTTTAGAGCCCCCATCACACAGTGCTAAGAAAATCATTGCGGATTGATTTCATATGTACTTTTAGTGAGAGAAATCCTTGAGGGCAGAAACATTTATAATGCAACTTTAGTTGCCAGTGAACTACATCACAGTGTGGGGTATAAGGTGGCCTTCCAGTGAACACACAGTGGGGCAGTCAGGGGCTCAGGTGCTGCAGGTGAGCAGTTTCATATTGCCAGTTCCATTTGCATTTAGAATTTGGACGTTGTTGCCAGACGAGCAAAGGGATTATGTAAGTGCCTTTCTCCTGCTTTCTACCTGAAGTCAACAAATTTTCCTAAGTGTCTCAAGGGCTTCTGGGAGAAAAGATATTGGAGTTGATAGCTCATCTGGAACTTCAAAATTAAACATTTGGGGCAGCAACATGCTGGAAACAGTGGTCTTTGAGAGAAACTGAAGGCAAGGGGAAGTCTAGACTGTGTCCCAGTTTCAATAGCAGAACTTTGGTTATGGACAGAGAGCACTAGTGACAAACATATCATATAGTTAAGGCCCAAAGTCTAGTTTGTTGTGTGCCTTAAGTAAAATGTCTGTGTGCAAGTTGTGCTGGTCAAGAATACTAATTCTTGTGATGCCAGCACATTTGGTCCCTGACTGAGCAGTGATGATAGAAAGTCGCCCTCATGCTTTGAAGAGCCATAAGCCCTAACTAAATCAGTGGAAACCTTCAGGTCTGGGTGCCAGTGAGTGGGTAAGTCGGGAACACATCTCCGTGGCTGCCAGGGCACCAGCAGGTGACCCAATGAGAGGAAACAACTCTGGGCTGAGCCTCTTGCCTCATGGAGACAGCGTGAAGCAGTAGCTAAAATGGCAGGATCTGAAGCCAAGATGCCTGGATTAATTTCCACCTCCTTTTTGACTTGTCCTCTGTGGCATGGATGTGGTCTCTCTTTGCAGTTTTGGCATTCGTGAAAGATGATGATACCTATTTCATGGGCTGTGTTGGGAGAATTACACGAGTTGCTATATAAAGTCTTAGCACATTTCTTGGTATGTGGGCAGCACTATAGGAGTGTTAGGTATTGTTGTAACTGTATCCATATTAGCACTTGTGAGGGTATAAGTTAAACTCTTCCCATGAAGTAATGTGTTTCCTATCACTAAAGATTGCACCAAAGGCTGAGATGCATTTATTTGGGGAAGTTCTTGCATGTTAGATAAGGGTTTATGTTAGATGATCTTGCCTGTACATCTTGTTAGCACCTGTAGCATGTGTTCATTATTGCTGCATAGTGTAAAGGTCCCTATGTCCACCGTGGATGAGCTTTTATCCCATTAACTGCTGATTGCTACCCTTGACACTCAAAGGACTGGACATCATGGTCTAACCTTCACCTACTTACATTCTAGACTAGAGGGTAAGGATGGGGAAGTGCTTGAGGAGAAGGAAGAAGTTTCCATCCGTGCCAGCTTCTCCAGATTGCTAGTAGATTCAGGGTAGGTTAGGGCTCTAAGGAAGCTGGTGGCAGGTTAAGAGTAACATATTAGGGGGATACAAAAGATCTGAGTGTCTAGAGGGTCAGCGTTGGGAGATCCACCTGTTTTCTAGATGTGGTGGGGGTGAGGCATTATGCTGGTGGACTCATGGCAAAGACTGAGTTTAGAATTGCCTGGGAATGCAGGAAACTTCTGTTTGGCATTTCCCCCATACCCTGCTGCCTGTGTTCCACTTTGTTCCACAAAATTCCCAAGGATTATTGGACAACCATTCATGAATGACCTCCTTTGAATAGCCACAGAAGGTTTTACCAGTTGTTCCTCCCTTCTTTTTAACAATTATATATATATATGTGTATATATATATATATGTGTGTGTGTGTGTGTATATATACGTATATATATGTGTGTGTATATATGTGTATATATATACACATATATATAGTTAAATATATATATATTTAACTTTTGCCGTTGTATTTTTCATATATTCAATTGCCATTTGTATAGTAAAGAATGTAACCTTATCCAAGGGAGGTTTACCGAGCTTGTCCAACCCACCTTATTTTTCTTGTTGTTCTGTTTTGTTTTGTTTTAGGCTTTTGGCAGCCTAAAGCCATGGTTTTTAGTTTCTGTCTCTAGTGATAAGCAGAAAAGAGGGATGAGGAAGGGGCTTCACTGGCCCAATCAGAAACAGAAGCTAAGAACCCATGACTGTATTCTCTCCCTTGGACACCCCTGGCCTTTTTCCAATGGCTTTTCGGAAGTAATCTCTAAATCCTTGAAATGTTTTTATTTGCTCAAGAGCCTTGAGCCACACTAGGTAATCTAACAATGTGATTTAGGGTGAGGGCTTTGGATCATGTGGTATCAACGTGACTTTTTTTCTCATAGGGACTAGAAACAGATCTGGCAGGTGGATATGCAATCATTCCTATGTGATGAAGCTCCAGTAAAATCTCTGGACACCAGCACAAGTAAGCTGCTGTGATTGGTAACACTCCACATATATTGTCACATATAAATTTTGGGAAAGGTAGTGCTGTCCATGATTCCATTGGCAGATGACATTTGGGAGCTTTGTGCTTGAAAGTTTTCTGGACTTTGCCTCATGTGTCTTTTCCCTTGACTGACATATCTGTATTTTCAGTGTAAGAAACCATAACTCTAAGTGTTAACAGCTTTCAGTAAGTTCTATGAATCCTTCTAGCAAATTATTGAACACCAGTGTGGCTTTGGGGGCCCCTAAACTCGCTATTTGTATTAGAAGTGAAGATGGTCTTGTGAATGCCTCCCTCTAGTTTTGCAACTTCATGATTTTGGCCAAAGAATATTTCATTTCTATTTAGAGGTACATATGCTTCTACTGCAGTCACCTTATAATCACTTAGTGTAAAAAAATAATTCCAACTTTGAAGAAGCAGGGCAGGCCCTCCTTGCTTACACCTTCTAGAATGTGCCCAGAGGTTATATTCTATCCCGTTTAGTTTTATGAAAAACATATACACACTTAGGTTGAAGGTCTTTTTAATTTTACCAAATGAATTATAGCAAAGTCCTCACCTCCAAAGAACTTTCAGTTATATTTAGGATAGAAGGTGAATACCACCTGAGATTAATAAATTCTAGCCATTCTGGGGAGTTAGAGAAGAAGAGAAAGGAGATTACAATACATTCAAAGGTTCAGCATTAGAAACATTGTATCTGAGTCTTGAAAGTATAGGAATTATTACCATTTTACACATTGAAGTAGAAATTATATGCATTTATAAAATCATCATTCTCAGTAAACTATCGCAAGAACAGAAAACCAAACACCACATATTCTCACTCATAGGTGGGAATTGAACAATGAGAACACATGGACACAGGAAGGGGAACATCACACTCTGGGGACTGTTGTGGGGTGGGGGGAGGTGGGAGGGATAGCATTGGGAGATATACCTAATGCTAGATGACGAGTTAGTGGGTGCAGCGCACCAGCATGGCACATGTATACATATGTAACTAACCTGCACATTGTGCACATGTACCCTAAAACTTAAAGTATAATAATAATAATAATAAAAACATAGAATAGGAAAACCAGAAGGAAATCTAGGAGTCATCCAACTCAGTGGTTTCCAGAGGTTTTCTGTAGACATGAGTCAGGTTTTCCCTGAAGGGTTTGTGGAAGAATGGAAGCTTCCAAATGGAAGTATCATTGAGAAGAGTTCATGTTGCTTCTCCTGGCTTCATTAGGAGGCCTCTAGTTTTTTTTAAGGGTCTATTTTATAAAAGACTTCATTTTTAGAAACAATTTCACTGTTCAACCACCCCAACCAGATATACAGATCTAGCAATCCCTTTATCTTACAGACTTGGTAAGTAACATGGGACCAGTGAAGAGTTTTGGAAGGGGAGTGATGTTTTCAGGGCTGTACCTTTAGGGGATCTATCAGTGCTACACATAATCAGTTACTAGGGGCAGTGGGGGGCAGCACATTTGACAGCCACTGAGGACTGAGTTAGGGCAGTGAATGGAGAGATGGGGATAGATGTGAAAGACATCATAGAAGTAAGAAGGACTTGTTGGCTGTAGCAGCCAGAGAATGGAGAACAAAGATCACTCTGAGGTATTTGGATGCCTTTATATACGGACATGGGTAAAACAAGAGTCTGCTCTTCAAGGGAAATGACATGGTTAGTTCTATACAGGTAGAGAGTAAGGTGCTAAAAATACCAGTAGGTAAATAGAATTGTGGAATCAAAGAGTTATATGCTTAAGTGTACTCCAGACTCCATTAGGAAGACCAATGTAGTTAAAGAAATGAGAGAAGTTCTACCCAGGAGTCACTTAAATTACCTCAATAAATGCCTGAAAGAAGTCTTTTAAATGCATTTGAGTTGTATTACACATGAAAGATGACTTACTGACACAGATACATTAAAAATATCATGTTGCTTTAATAGAAATGTTAATACTTTTGGCTTTTTCTTAACTGGGAGATATTAGCCTTAAAATATTGTTTTGATCCCAATTCCCTGATCAGAACCTTTAGTGGCCATTTTCAGAGCTGCCCAAATTAGAGAAGCCTCTTTTCCTAGATCAGATTTCATTGCAATTATTTCAACTGCAAATGTTTGTAAGAAACCAAGAAACCAGGAAACCAAGCACAAAGACTGGTCAAAAGTGTTCCAGGTTCCCCTACTTTAGATAAAATGTAAAAGGTAACAATATCAAAATACCATTCACAATGCTCCTGATTTCCCTCTGGGAGTATAATTCTTCAGTTCTTAGAGGGGTCCTAAGTCCATTTATCCAGACCTCAGCTCCCCATTTCACTCTCCCTCCTCTCCAGCCGAGAAGGTTCATTTGCTCCTGGAATGAGAGGCTGTGCTAAGAGAGATGATTTCCCATAGCCTCTGTATGAATACCAGGCAACTACATACACTAGAAGGGGTTGTTGAATTCCCTGAAACAAAAGAAAATTTACTACAACCTGTACCCAAGGTAAAAACAAAAACAAAAACACACAACAACAAAAACCTATTCATACCTTTTTTGGGGGGTGGGATGGGGGGAAGAGGGTGAAAATCCCAAATCTCCAAAACACATAACAAAAAGATCCTTCACGTATCAAAAAGCCTTTGCCTGTGCTGTTCATCCTCCCCCAGGGTAGATATGCTGGTATCGTACAAGAAAAAGAATGGCGACCTCCTACTACCTTGTTTAAATTCTATCTCATCTTACTAAGTTATCCAGTAACTTTAAAATAAATCTGAGACTCTTTAGTTTGTAAGAGCCAAATAATATATTTTAAAATTTTAGCCATTTGTGTTTCCCCATCACAATCCCCTATTAGCTCACTCCAACCTCTGGGACCTTTTTGTGGCTTTAGGGAAAAAGAGTCTGAAAAAGGAACAAAGGCATTGATGCTCAGCCTCAGCATGTCACAACAGGTTCCTTAAATGTGCTACAAAGACAACAGATGTGAAGGGCAAGGTTTCTGAACTGCAAGAGCCAGACTTCTGAGCATCAAAAGCTAGACTTGGAGAGTCTCAGAGCATAATGTTTTATCATTAAGAAATACATGAAGTGTGAATTGCCAACCTGCCTTAATCCAGTTTTAAATACAAATGTAAAAGCATACATGTTAAGATTAAGAGGCATTATAAGATCTGAGAACAGGAGTCATCAGAGGGCAAAGCCTTATAAAGACATTTCTGGAGATTAGCTTGGCACTGAAGAACCTGGTAGGACTCCCAGCAGCAGAGGCTCATGGACTTTTTTTCTTACATCTTTTTGTCTTCGTTGGTATAGAGGCTGTACAAAACAATTAAACGGGAAAAATGAGCAAGTCACACTTAGTAATCAACAAACACTCATCAAGAACTCTCATATAATATTACATAATACCTCATTTAATTAGAAGGAATAGCCATAGCACATGGTCTTTGTTATAGTGGATGTGTGGCCACTCAATAAGGCCTACATTTCCAATATATGTGTATATTTTCAACATATATATAAAATTATCTGGGTGTGGTGGCACATACCTGTAGTCCCACCTACTCTGGAGGCTGAAGTGGGAGGATCTCTTGAGCCTGGGAGGTTGAGGCTGCAGTGAACTATGATTATACCAATGCACTCTAGCCTGGGCAACAGAGTGAGACCTTGTCTGTAAAAAATATATGTGTGTATATCCATATAAAATGCAGATTCTGACTTAGTAGATCTGCATAATGGGGTCTGAGATACTGCATTTCTAACAGTCCTCCAGAAGATGCTGAGGCTGCTGGTCTACAGACCATATTTTGAGTAGTAAGGTTCTAGAAGGCTCAATTTCCAAGCCATGTAATTGCAATCTTTTAGAATATTTTGATTCTTTGCCTATGGTGCCTGATTTTACTAAACTCTTCTTTCCTGGGCCTCCAAAATACCCAATACATATGAGAATATAGTCAGAGACCCTGGGTCTCTTAAGGGTCAAGAGAGGCCCAGCATTTTCAGCTTTGAGATTTAGTGTATTATAAATGAGGAAATGCTAAAGAAGTTTATCTTAAACTGGTAGGTTTAGAATATTAACATTCACCACAATGAAACTTTTATCACTTAAAAGAATACAGCACAATAAAATTGTTCCACTTACACAGTGTTTCAATTTATATAATTTCATATTCTACTCTAAGTGGTTTGATTGTGAAGTTAAAAATATAAAACATATCTCTTTAAACCCTGTAAACATATATCTGAAATCAACAACTTTATTTGGAAAGAGCTTCAAAAGTCTATGTTAGAATTGTTTATGACTCTGAGGCTGGCACCATATGCATTTTGCATTGGTACCATTGATGGGCTCTGCTCTTTCAACTTTGAGATTTCATGAGTAGCACTACCTTCATCTGCCTCCAGTCACTTAGGAATATATTTGATAACAAATAACAATGCCAGTAGTCTCACTGTTTTTTATAAAGGAACAGATTTCTGGAGGTTCTTACTCCATCATTCAAGAAGTCTGATTTTCTGACAATGTGGCCTTGAATGGAAGGCTCTTCTCATCATCAACCTATTAGTAGACACACAACTAAGTTATGGCAAATGGTACTAAAAAAGAAGTTTGCTGGGATGTCCTGAAAAAGAGTTCCCACCATAAAGAAAAAAAACAGGAAAATGTTTCCCCCATGCCACTACACAACTCCTGATATTGAAAAGAGCTGTTCATGAGTACAATGCTTAGAACTATTATAATCCTCTTGTAACTCTCTATGATCAACAGAGACCTCATCCAGTCTCCTGACTTCTCTGCAAATCTGACATTGGAAATGACCTAATTCTAGCGGAAGTTCTTGTGGTAGCATTCATAGATGTCAATAGCTAGGCCTTATTAGAAAAGGGATTGAGGGAGATGTGAGATTTCCCTACTTGTAAATGCTGTCCAGGTTTCCCCCGAAAGAGGCAAAACAAATGCTACCAAATGGTAGACTTTCCTTGGTCTAGATTGAGATAAATTTTAGAGGTCACTATGAGACAGGACACTGTGGCATAGTATCAAACACTAGAACGATCAGAAACAAGAACTAGAACCTATCCTTGTTCTACCATTGATAGATTTCTATATCTTAAGTAAATCATTTTTTTTTTCTCTGAGATTTATCATCTTTCCTTGTCAACTTAGGAGCTTGGAATAGTCACTCTCTAGGTTACCTTTAACTCCAAGAGTCAGTTGTCTCATCCTAGTCTGCTTGGTTCTGTGTCAATTAAAGCATCAAACAAAATATAACTCAGATTTTAAGACACAACTACCAAGAATTATTGAAATATTTGTTTATTTGTTGTTTATTGATGAATCCTTCCATCCATATATTCATTTTTGATGTATGAGAGCCCTCAGGGAAGACGGTTATTTTTTATTAGCATAATTTCACTGTGATTCTTCAGTTAGGTAGTGCTGTTGTAACTGAACACAGGTTTAGATGCTCACTACTTGCAAAGTCCAATAACAAGGATGAGATTCAGTAGGAAGAAAGAGACTTTATTTTCCAAAGCTAGCAAGGGGTAAATGGTTCAGATTCCTGCCTTAATGGACCAACTTCAAATTTTGGGCAGAAATCAAGGGTTTAAAAAGGGAAGTTTGGCATGAGGGGTATGCAGAGGGCAGGGGCGGTGAGGCAGTGCAGGTCTACACGACTTGTTCTGATGACTAATCGTGAGTTATTGCCTATCTGGTGAATGGGCTGGTGCCACTGCAGGCACAAGCAGGTTGTAAGTTAACTGCAGCCTTGAAGTAATCTAGTGGGGAAGAATTTCATAGGCACCTGGATCATTTCAAGATTCAGTCTCTGAAACTTCTAAGCAAACATATAGTTAGAAAAGCTAGCAGCTCAAGGGGTAACTGATGGAAAAAGAGCAGAGGTTATAATCACATTCCTAAGGTACTAAGTAAGGAGTCAGCACACATGAAAAACAAGAAAAGGAGAAAGGGATTTGTTTGTTTGTTTGTTAGTTTGTTTTGAGACAGAGTCTTGCTCTGTCACCCAGGCTAGAGTACAGTGGCATGATCTCGCTCACTGCAACCTCTGCCTCCCAGGTTCAAGTGATTCTCTTGCCTCAGCCTCCTGAGTAGCTGGGACTACAGGCACATACCACCACACCCAGCTAATTTTTGTATTTTTAGTAGAAATGGGGTTTTGCCATGTTGGGCAGGCTGGTCTCGAACTCCTGACTTCCGGTGATCTGCCTGCCTCAACCTCCCAAAGTGCTGGGATTACAAGTGTAAGCCACCATGCCCAGACGGGAAAAGCTGTTTTTAAGAAGACAGGGTACTTGGTTATACTATTCCAACCTGGATATCCTTGTACTTGGCTTTCAGAGTAATTAAACATTCCATTTACCCTTGATATGTTAAATATCTGAAAATGATATAATTCTTTGTAAGTAGATGGTATAGAATTGAATAGGAACAATTATTTGAGAAATGCAGTGAAAATGTAGGGAACCACTGGATGAGGAATGATAGTAAAAGAGAATGGTAATCTCAGTAATTTTTGAGTATCATCATTTTGTCCACTGGAGATAATATGTTTTAAAAGGATGTAAGCATTTGCATTATTCTCTATTTTCACAGATGTTGCTATTAATATTGCTCTGTGTGTGTGTGTGTGTGTGTGTATGAGAGAGCGATCCCTTGAGCAAGTACAGCCACATTAGGGCTCTTCAGTTGTTAGGCAGTTCTTCCATTCAGATATAATGTAGATTTTGGAGAAGCTTGTTTAGGATTTTGCCTGTTAGTCTTAACTTCCTACATAAGGAGAAATAGGGTAAACTGTTCATTTTAATTATTTTTAGCTCTCTGTTCTAGGACATATTCAGCAGTTCTTCAAATTAGCTGTCATAATAAAATATATTTTACTTTGGGGACAATTAGCACCATCTTGTCAAGACAGATTTATCTTTGCAACTCAACTGCATGGATGTTCAGGGATCACAAAACAACAGGATGAGCCATATTTTGTAGAGCCATTGAATTAGTCCGTTCTCATGCTGCTGATAAAGACATGCCTGAGACTGCGTAAATTATAAAGGAAAGAGGTTTAATTAACTCACAGTTCAGTATGGCTGGGGAGGCCTCAGGAAACTTACAATCATGGCAGAGGGGGAAGCAAACACGTCTTTCTGCACACGGTGGCAGTAAGGAGAAGTGCTGAGCAAAAGGGCGAAAAGTCCCTTATAAAACTATCAGATCTTGTGAGAACTCACTGGCTATCACAAGAAAAGCAGCACTGGGTAACCAGCCCCATGATTCAATTACCTCCCACTGAGTCCCTCCCATGACACATGGGGATTATTGAAACTACAATTCAAGATGAGATTTGGGTGGGGACACAGCCAAACTATATCAGCTATGTTCTGAAATCTTGCTGGATGTCACCCTGCTTCTTCCAATCTTGGTGCTGGCTAGCCAGAGAGTGTGGTGGCCCTGTATGAGTGACTTTCTTTGACAAGTGTTGTTTATTGTCATTCTGGATACGAGACTATGTCTTAACATGTTGTGTGGGAGCTGAAAGACAGACTGTGCATGGACATCGATTGGTGAGAGCTCTTCTTGGGTGTTTGGACAGCCTCAGGATATAGGGCCTGAACCGTTGGCAAAATGAATAATAGCCTTGCAATATAATAAGATCAGAATCTCTCTGTATGCCCCATGTTTTCTCATCTTTTACTAATGAGGAAGGTACATGCCAAGCTTTTGACAGGGAAAAGCTAGAGGAAAATAAAGGGAAAAACAAATGCCCAACACTAATAATTCCCCTGTGTCAGTCAAGGCTGTTTAATGCTGTTGTTTACATAAATTTCATTTCCTGAAGTCAGTGGTTTTAATTTAACTTATTGAAATGCCACATTGGCCCCAGGGTATGCCATAGTAAAAGGGATGTCATAAATCTGGAGTTTGCAGTGAGAATGGCTTTTGTGCACAGCCTTCTGCCTGTCATGTTTCAATCTCAGTGTGGGCAGGGAAGAAAGTTCAGATCTTCAGCAAAAATGAAAACTTCCAATGCCTTTGTTGTTGTTGTTATTGTTGGAGGTGAGAAGGTCAACTTACGGAAGGCCTATTTTCATATACCAGATATTTGTGCTGTCTACATTTTGTCCTCCCTTTATTTAAAACCGAAAACAGATCATCTGAAGCACACTGTCCAGCCGTTAGATAGAAAATATTTATATCTTGATATAATTTCTTATGGCATTTTAAACTTCATCATTTTAACAGTACCTTTAAATATTTATTGGCAAAGAGGCAGTGTTTTCTTTAACTTCCTCTTGGAGAATCTGGAAACTCAAGCCATTATTTATGACCTTCATTTGAATATGATCTCCTTCAAGAGTGTGGCACTTTAAACCTGAAATTTGGCTGTTTCTGCAGGGATATGGTAAAATATATAGCTAGCAAAGTATTGAGTTATTTTAAACGAAAAAAGATTGCTTAATGAGTATTATAGATGATGTTTAGGGATTATGATTCATAGGAGGCTTGATCTTTTCCTCACCCTTTAACTGCCTTCAAAATTTCTCCTTCAGTTCTGATTAAATATGATGGATCAAACACGAGCATTTATCTCCTTGTCCTCTGAGAATCTAACTAAAATAGTTAAGGGATTAAAAAAACAGATTGAAACCTTGAAGGACAAAGAACATGAGCAAAGACAAAAGCATAAAAAATATTGGAAACAGGAGCTTCTGGACATGGGGCAAGTGATTTAGCAGACCTTAGAAAGGGGGCTGTAAGCAAGCAGGGGGAGAAGCTGAGAAGATTTTGATTTGTATTGCAGGCCCCTTTAAGGCACAGAAATTGGTACCATCAGGTACATTTGAAAGTGAGGATATTCTCATTGTTCAATTCTCACCTATGACTGAGAACATATGGACACAGGAAGGGGAACATCACACACTGGGGCATGTTGTGGGGTGGGGGGAGGGGGGAGGGATAGCATTAGGAGATATACCTAATGTTAAATGAAGAGTTACTGGGTGCAGCACACCAACATGGCACATGTATACATATGTAACAAACCTGCACGTTGTGCACATGTACCCTAAAACTTAAAGTATAATAATAATAAAAAAAGAAAGTGAGGGTAATGGTGGGGTTGAAAACAGGATTGGCTGAAAGTCTGATGTTTAGTAGTTCAGATCTCATGTCCTACATACCACTCTTTTTTTTTTTTTTTGAGACAGAGTCTTGCTCTGTCGCCCAGACTGGAGTGCAGTGGCGCGATCTCGGCTCACTACAAGCTCTGCCTCCCAGGTTCACGCCATTCTCCTGCCTCAGCCTCCCGAGTAGCTGGGACTACAGGTACCCGCCACCACGCCTGGCTAATTTTTTATATTTTTAGTAGAGACGGGATTTCCCCGTGTTCGCCACGATGGTCTGGATCTCCTGACCTCGTGATCCGCCTGCCTCGGCCTCCCAAAGTGCTGGGATTATAGGCGTAAGCCACCATCCCCAGTCCACATATCACTCTTTCCACCTGAAAGACTTCCTTCCTCAACCCCAAATAAAAGGAGCAGAGGTTTATTTTCAGGAGAAAGAATAGACTGTGTTGGGAACATATCACAGCTGAGGTTATGGTTACCTTACTGATAACACAGGATGATATAGAATGTTGTTAGGAACGTTGAAATTCCCAAATTTCTTCCCTCACTGGGCTCTAGGAATAGTTGCAGCTATTCTAATTCCCTTCAAGCAGAGATTGAAATATTCTCCTTGGTTATCTGACTAACATGATATTCTCCTTGGTTATCTGACTAACATGATATTCTCCTAGGTTATCTGACTAACATGATATTCTCCTTGGTTATCTGACTAACATGATATTCTCCTTGGTTATCTAACACACAAAAAAAATAATTACTGAAGGAGCTGATTACTACTCAGCTTCTGAATGATCCACTCTCTTATATGAACAGATAGCCAAGGATCTTCAGTCATGTTTTTAGCAAAACCAGCATCACATATGGCAGATTAACACACAACAATCAAATACACAGAGAAACAACTTCACTAGCATTCTCAAAAAGATAGCATCCAGTTTGGAGATCACAGATATTGTATATTCTATTTAAAAGGTATTTTTAGAGAAAATAGGATTAAAAGAAATTGTTTTAGAGATGGGGTCTTGCTCTCTTACCCAGGCTGGAGTAGAGTGGCATGTTCATAGCACACTGCAGCCTCAAATTCCTGGACTCAAGTGATCCTTCTGTTTCGGCCACCCAAAGGGCTGGGATTACAGGCATAAGTCACCCTGCCTGGCTGAAAATAGGTTTCAAAAATAGAGTAGCAGAAATTTATAAAAATCAGTAGGAGGGTAAGAAGACAAAGCTGAGAATAACTTAGAAAGTAAACAATATTAATAGATATTAACACTAACACAGGTATTTATAAGAAGTAAGGAAACTGTCAAACTATAGGAGCGTTCTAATAGGTTCACTATCTAAGGAGTAATATTCAGAAAAGGAAAAGAGAAAAACTGACGGAAGAAAATGATACACAATGTAGAAAAAATTTCTAGAGGTGAGGAACATGAGTTTCCATACTGAAATGGCCTACCACATGAACAGCAATTTTTTTTGAAAATAGACACCCAGCAATTCACAGTGTGGTATAATTTCAGGACATGAGAGAATATGCTAAGATCCTAAAATTTTCAAGAAATTAAAAAGCAACTACAAATATAACAATAGCTTAACAAAGACAATTTTATACAAAGAGTCAAAATGAGAGTAAAATTAAACTTTCTCACTGCAAAAAATGGAGGCCAGAACACAAGGCGGAAATGCTTCCAAATGGTGGAGGGACAGTGACTTGAACCTAGCCTTCTATAGCCCCAAACCATCAAAAAGTGAGATGGTATGAACAACATTTCAAACACAGAAATTCTTTAAAAACAAAATCAAAAATCCAAACTGTTCATCATTCTCCCTCGATCAGGAAGCTACCAGTAGGATCACTACCTATGATATTCATGGTAAACACAAAATAAATATACTATAAAATAGAACTTAAAAGGCATGCTGAATGAAACTCAACCTCTTGTTAATTCTAAGTCAATAAATTTAGGTTTTATTTCCTCAGCTACAACTAAAGATTTGTAGAGATGGCTGTTGAATTATTTGCAATAGGGTGTTTTTTTTCTCCAACACTAAAATCAGCCTTTTGGGGCTTCAAGAGAGGCCATTTTGGATATGTGGGAGCATCTTTTCATGCCCTTCTCAGAGAGACACTAATAACTCTGACAGCTGAAGACTGTAGGCTGTTCAAATCTCAAAAACAGCATTGCCAGCCAGCTGACTGACAGCACCCAGTGTTGGCGTACGTCAGAATATTTACTGAGCTCACGCTTCAGCCTGCTTCCTTTGGGGCATTATCCTTTGCACTGCAGGCAAACAGCCTTCCTTTGGTTTGTGCAATCTATGTATCCACACTTTATGAAAATAGGATGCATCTTTGTGTGCTATTTTAAATGAGTTTGCTTAGTAAAGGCAACACATAACTAGAAAAGAAAGCTGACCACTGACAATATCTTACATTTGAATAATCCCTTGAATTTATAAAGCACTTTAGCAAACTATTTTATTTGACCCTTAAAACAGGACCGTGAAGTAGAAAGCTCTTTTCTGGTTTAGTGACTAAGAAAATTCTAAAGCGAATTAGGAGCTAGAAAGAGTTAGGTCCTGGGACTCTGGATTTTCAGTTGCGTGCCCTTTACTCTGTCACTGGGATTCTAAAGAAGAAGTAGAAAGTGCCTTTGAGGTTTTAGTCCCCTTCATCTTTATTTATCTCTACCGTAGGAAGAGCACTTCCTTTGGGCTCCCCAGGTTGACTTGCTTTTACTTGATGGCCATTATATTTTAGAACTGTGTATTATTATTAATAGAACAATTAATAATAGTACACAGCACTTATAAGTTGATTTCACAGTTGACCCTTGAATAACATAGGTTTGAGCTATGGGGGTCCACTTATATGCAATTTTTTTTTTTAATAAAAGTTATACCAAGTGTGCCTGCCTCTCCTTCTACTACTTCTACCTCTGCCACCCCTGATACAGCAAGACCTGACCCCTCTTTTTCCTCTTCATCCTTAGCCTACCCAAAAATGATGAGGGAGAATGAAGACCTTTATGATGATCCATTTTCACTTAATGAATAGTTAATATGTTTTATTTTCCTGATGAATTTCTTAACATTTTCTTTTCTCTAGCTTACTTTATTGTAAGAATACAGTATATAAGAAATATAACATACGAAATATTTGGTAACTGTTATCAGTAAGGCTTTCAGTGAGCAGTAGGCTATTAATGAAGTTTTGGGGAATCAAAATTTACATGCAGATTTCTGACTGCCTAGGGAAAGGGGGTTTGGTGCTCTAACCTCCACATTGTTCAAGGGTCAACTGTATATTCCTTTTCACTTGTCCCTGCTACCCCACAAATAAATTAGTCCCATTTATTTTCAAGAACCTTCAAAACTTTTAAACATTCCCTTCTCCTCCCTCAACAGAATACTCTATTGGTGTATGTTCTGGATCTACCTAACCTTAAACAGCTGAGTACTCAAGCAAGTCACTTTCCTTCTCTGGAAATATATTAACTATTTAAAATCAAACAAAAGAGTCTAGCTAGATATTTTCTAAGATTCTTCCAACTCTAGTATCTCAATTCCACAGTTCTGCTTATGTCCCAGATTTGATGAGGTTACATTGCTTAGACAAAGGAATGGGACGCACTTTAAGGCTTTGCTAGATGGTCATCTAAGAAAATAAGAAGGAAAAAGGAAGGGAGACAGCTAGAATGTTTCTTTTTCACAAAAGAAAATATAGATAACAGCCATCCTTTCTTTTGAACACTTAACTATATGCCAAGTACGTTTCTGGGTATATTACATAGATTATCACTAATCTTCATAAAATCTCTTTAAGATGGTGGCATTGTCTTAATTTCTGTAACCATTTTTTTTTTGAAAATAGATTATTCATACATAAGCAACACGTAAAAGAAAAAATTATAAAGAGCATTATAAGATTGGAAAGCAAAATTGCCTCTACTATGTCTATCCATTTGCAGACCAATTCCTAAGAGCTAACGCAGGACATACCTATGTGTCCTTTCCAATGAGAGTAAATGGCTAGAAGGAGAATTGGTAGGATGAAAAATACACACATTTTAATATTTAAAAATGGTACCATAGTTCCCCCTTATCCACAGGGGATACGTTCCAAGACCTTCAGTGAATGCTTGAAACTTCACGTAGTAATGAACCATGTATATACTATGTGTGAATTCTTTTCCTTCTTCAAAATTGCAGTGACCTCAGCATATAACTTTTTTTTTTTAAAAAAGTCGAACTTTCACCTTTTCACTTAAAAGAAGAATTTTATGGCTTCTCTTTGACATATCTAAATTATCAGCATTACTATTCTTGTGCCTTGGGGTCATTATTAAGTAAAATAAAGGTTACTTGTAACCAAGCACTGCAGTTCTGCCACAATGGATCTAATAACTGAGACAGCTACTAAGTGACTAACAGGTGGCTACTGTAGAGAACATGGGTCCACTGGGCACAGGGATGGATTACATCCCAGTCGGGAGGGAATGGGACAGTGTATGATTTCATCATGCTATTCAGCACACACACTTTACAGCTTAGGAATTGCTTATTTCTGGAATTTTCCATTTGGTATTTTCGGACCACAGTTGACTGCAGGTAATTTTCTGAAACTGCAGAAAGTGAAATTAGATGAAGTAGGGGAGATTTGTATTTTCCTAAAATGTACCAATTTACATTTCCACCAATATGCAAGCAATATTTTCTGACAATCCTATTTCCCTTTGTGGTTTATGTCTCACAAGCTAGTCAATACTGGGTATCATTAAACCTTTAAATCTATATTATGCTAATAGGTAGAAAATGTATTTTAATGATTTAAATTCTTAAAGGTACAAATACTTATTGGCCAATTGCACTTTTTTGTGAAATGCCTTATTGTGTACTTCGTTTTGTTTTTATTAAGTTACTCATCTTTGTCTTCCTTATTTGTGAAAGCTCTTTGTGTACTAAAAAAGCTTAGGACCTGTGTTACAGGGCTGTGTGTTAGAAATATTTCTCAAATTTGTTTCATGGTACTTTCCCAGTATTTTAAACCATTTTTCATTATTGTGTTGAATTTATTTTCTTTCCAGCTTTATTGAGATATGATTAACAAATGAAATATGCATCCTTTATTCTCTATGATTGATGGGGTGAAAAATTGCATCAATTTTGCATCTATCTAGAATACACAAAAAATGGGATATTTTGACATATGTATACACTGCAAAATAATCACCACAATCACGCCAAATAACATCACCTTACATTGTTCCTCTGTGGTGTGTGTGTGTGTGTGTGTGTGTGTACGTGTGGTGAGAATACTTGAGACCTCCTCTTAGCAAGGTTCGAATATACATTATATTAACTATAGTTACCCTGCTGTACATTAGGTCTCCATTACTTATTTGTCTTATAGCTGAAGGATTTGTACTCTTTGACGAATAGTTCCCCTTTCTTCTACCTTCCAGCTCCGTGTAACCCCTACTCTCTGTTACTATAAGCTAGACTTAAATTTTTTTTAAGATTCTATGTACAAGGGACATTATGCAGTATTTTTCTGAGTCTGGCTTATTTCACTTAGCCCTAATGTCTTTAAGGTTCATCTATGTTTTGGCAAGTGGTCGGAATTCTTTCTTTCTAAAGGCCAAATATTATTCCTGTATCATGTGTGTCTGTGTATAAAACCACATTTTTTAACCTGTTCATCCATCAATGGACACTTAGGTTGTTTCCATATCTTGGCTATTGTGACACTGCATTGAACATGGGAATGCAGATATCCTGTAAAGATATCTTTCTTTTGGCTCTGTACCTGGAAATAGATTGCTGCATCATTTGGTAATTCACTTCTTAAGTGTTTGAGGAATTTCTAAACTGTTTTCCATAACAGCTATACCAATTTACATTCCCACCAATAGTGTACAAGGGTTCCCTTTCATGTATCTTCACCAATACTTGTTATCTTTGACATTTTGATAATAGCCATCCGAACAGATTGTGAGGTGATATTTTAATGTGCTATTGATTTCGATTTCCCTGAAGATCAATGATATTGAACATGTTTTATATACCTGTTAGCCATTTGCATGTCTTCTTTTGAGAAATGTTTATTTAGTTCCTTTGCCCATTAAAAAATAGGATTGTTTGGTTTTTTTGGCTATTAAGTTGTATAGGTTCTTTAGATCTGAATCCCTTATCAGATACATGGTTTACAAATATTTTCTGTCATTCTATAGGTTGCCTTTTCATTGTATTGAATGTTTCCTTTGCTCTGTAGAAATGTTTAGTTTCATGTAGTCTCACCTATATGTTTTTGCATTTGTTGCATGTGCTGTTGGTATCAAATCTAAAACATCATTGCTGAGAATAATGTCAAGAATCTTTTCCCTGATGTTTCCTCTAGGAGTTTTATGGTTTCAAGTCTTATATTTACATCTCCAATCCATTTTGAATTGATTTTTGTATGCAGTTTAAGAGAAGGGTCATTTCATTCTTTTGTGTGTAGATATCCAGTTTTCCCAACATCATTTATTGAAGAGTCTATGCTTTCCCCATTGCGTACTTCTGGTTCCTTTGTCAAAAAGTAGTTGGCTGGTACATACATGAATATTTCTGGACTCTATTCTCTTCCATTAGCCTATGTGTCTGTTGTTAAGTCAATAACATGCTATATTTATTACTATAGCTTTGTAATATAGTTTAAAATCAAAGTATGATGCTTCCAGCTTTGTTTTTTGCTCCAGATTGCTTTAGCTATTTGAATTCTTGTGGTTCCAAATGAATTTTAGTTTTTTTCTATTTCTGTAAAACAAGCCATTTAAATTTCGATAGGTATACACTGAATATGTAGATTGCTTTGGCTAATATGAACATCTTAACAATATCTTTTCAATCCATGAAGACTGAATATCTTCCCATTTATTTGTGTTTTCTATAATTTATTTATCTATGTTTTATAGATTTTAGTGTACATACCTTTTACTTCCTTGGTTAAATTTATTCCTAAGTATTATTTTTGACATTGTAAGTGGAATTTCTTTTTTAAATAGTTCATTGTTAGTATATAGAAATAAAACTGATTTTTGTATGTTGATTTTTATATCCTGCAACTTTACTGAATTTGTTTATTCTAACAATGTTTGCTTATTCTAAAAGCATTTTCTATATATAAGATCAGGTCATTTGAAAATGAGGACAATTTAACTTCTTCCTTTCCAATCTGGATGTCTTCTATTTCTTAGCTATTTACTCTGCCTAGGACTTTAAGTACTATGTTAAATAGAAGCATAAGGGTGAGCATCCTTATATTGTTCCTGATCTTAAAGAAAAGGCTTTCAATTTGTCACTGTTGAGAATGATAGCTGTGGGGTTATCATACATGGCCTTCATGGTGTCGGGATACATTCATCCTATCCCTATTTTGTTGTGAGTTTTTAATCACGAAGTGATGTTGAAATTTGTCAAATGCTTTTCCAGCATGTATTGAGATGATCTTGTGGTTTTTGTTCTTCATCGTGTTTATGTAGTTTATCACATTTATTGATTTGAATTTGTTGAACCATGCTTGTATTCCATGGATATATCCCACTTCATTATGGTGTATGTTCCTTTTACTATGCTGTTAAATCTGGTTTGCTAATATTTTATTTAGGTCTTTTGCTTCTGTGTTAATTAGGAATATATTGGCCTATAATTTCCTTTTCTTACAGTGCCCTTTTCTGGCTTTAATTTCAGGGTAATGGTGGCTTGTAAAATGAGTTTGGGAGTATTCCCTCCTCTTCAATTTTTATTAAAAAGTTTGAGAAAAACTGATATTGGTTCTTCTTCGAATGTTTGGTATAATTCAGCCATGAAGCCATCAGTTTGTGCATTTATCTTTGGGAGATCTTTCAGTACTGATTCAATCTCCTTACCTATTATCAGTCTTCTCAGATTTTCAATTTCATGATTCAGTCTTAGTGGGTTGCATGTTTCAAAACTAAATTTATTCATTTCTCCTAGGTTATCCAATTTGTTGATGTATAATTGTTCATTGTAAGTCTCCTATGATCCTTTGTATTTCTGCAGTATCAGTTGTAATGTCTCCTCTTTCATTTCTGATTTTGAGTCTTCTCTTTTTTTTAAGTCTAGCTAATGGCTTGTCAATTATGTTTATCTATTCAAATAACCATCTCTAAACTTTTTAATCTGTTTTATTGTTTTATGGTCTCTATTTTTTCTGTTCTAATCCTCATTTTTTCCCTTTTACTAACTTTAGGCTTAGTTTGTTCTTTTTCTAGTTCCTTGAAGTACAACATTAGGTTGTTTATTCAAGATATTTCTTTTTAATGTAGGCATTTATCACTATAAACTTCTTTCTTAGAACTGCTTTTGCTACATCACATTAGTTTGGGCATGTTGTGTTTCTATGTTTGTCTTAAGATTTAAAAAGAATTTCCTTTTTGATTTCTTCTTTGACCTGTTGATTGTTTAGGAGAATGGTGTTTAATTTCCACATAATTGTGAATTTTCAAGGTTTTTCCTGTAATTGATTTCTAGTTTCATACTACTGCGATTGGAAAAAATATTTGATATGATTCCAATCATCTTAAACTTGTTAAGACTTATTTTGTAGTCTAATATATGACCTATCCTAAAGAATTTTGCATGTTAATTTCAGAAAAATGTGTATTCTGCTGCTGTTAAACAAAATGTTCTCTATTTGTGTGTGGGGTTCATTTGGTCTAAAATGTAGCTCAAGTCTGAATTAAGCCATTCTTTCCTTGCTAAAAAGGAATACCTGAAGCTGTATAATTTATAAAGAAAAGAAGTTTAATTGGCTCTTGGTTCTGCAGGCTGTAGAGGAAGCATGGTGCTGGCATCTGCATCTGGTGAGGACCTCAGGAAGCTTACAATCATAGTGGCAGGTGATGGGAAGCAATCATTTCACATGGCAAGAATGGGTGCAAGAGAGTGAGGGAGGAGGTGCCACACACTTTTAAACAAACAGATCTCTTGTGAACTGAGTGAGAACTAACTTATCACCAAAGGGATGGTGCTAAACCATTCATGAAGGATCTGTCCCCATGATCCAATTACCTCCCACGAGGCCCCACCTCCAATACTGGGGATTACATTTCAACATTAGATTTGCAGGGGATAAATATCCAAATCATATCAAAGTCCCATGTTTCCTATTTTCTTTGTGTCTGAGTAATCTATTCACTGTTACAAGTGACATCCCCTACTATCACTGTACTGATGTCTATGTTTCCTTTCAGATCTGTAAATATTTGCTTTATATATTTAGGTACTGCCATGTTGGGTGCACATATATTATAATTGTTCCATCCTTTTAATGAATCAACCCTGTATCATTATATAGCAACCTTTTTGTGTCTCTTTTTACAGTTTCTGACTTAAAGCCTATTTTGTTCAAGTAAAGCTAGTCTTATTCTCTTTTGTTTTCCATTTACTTTTCCCTTTACTTTGTGACCATGCATGTCCTTAAAGGCAAAGTGAGTCTCTTGTGAGGAACATACAGTTGCAGCTTTAAAAAGAATCCTTTCAGCTTCTTCTTTTTTTTTTCCAGGATGGGATGTCCTTTTGCAGAGGAAGCCCAGGTTGTACTTGAACTTCTGGGCTCAAGTTGCCCATGCTGGACTTGAACTCCTGGGCTCAAGTGGTCCTCTGGCCTCAGCCTCCCATGTAGCTGAGTCTACTGATGTATACCACCACAACTGGCTTTTTCTTTTCATTGGAAAATTTAGTCCATTTACATTTAAAGTAACAGGTAAGGATTTACTGTTGTTATTTTGTTAATTGTTTTCTGGATGTTTTGTAGATCCTTTCTTCCTTCTGTTCTTTTTAGTGACTTGATGATTTCCTACAGAGTTGCACTTTGATTCCTTTTATCTTTTGTGTATCTACTATAGACTTTAATTTTGTGGTTACTATGAAGCTTATGTAAACATTTTTATGGCATCTGTTTAAATAATGTAAAGTCTTTCCCTCACCAAAACTATAAAAATATTAAATGATTTCCTATAATATGTTTATTTTTACTTTTTACATGTTTTATTTCTCATTTATTTGAAAAGCTTTTAGGTATTTTCAATATAAATAGTGTGGGCTGGCTGTAACTATAGTTCTTCTAATTCTATCTCCCCTTGATAGATGAACAATTGTCTGACATCATCCATCTAGTATCATTTTCTCCCATACTTAGAAATCACCTTTATGATATAAATTCCTGCGTATCTTTTGGACAATTTCTGGACTATTTATTCATAGTCCAATGCTTATTAAAATTCTGCTCAACTTATTTTCCTGAGTCAGCACTATATTCTTTTGAATTTTTTTTAGCTTTAAAAAGGTTGTATTTTTGGATGAAGTTAGTCCAATTCATTTATTTTTTATGATTTTCTGGCTTGCATTAGATATTTATTTTACCAACTAAATGTGGTCATTGTGTGTTTTATACTTCTGACATACCATAGGATTAATACCTTAAATTTCTTTGCATCAGTATTTATATGTAAAAAATGTGGCAAAGATTTTTTTTTTTTTTTGAAGGTGTGGGGAGCTATCTTTGTCAGGTTTTGGTATCAATATTATATTATCTTCACAAAAAGAATCTCAGCCTTTTCCAAAGTAGGAATAATTCCTATTTTAATGATAATGTGACTGGAGCTACAAGAGGTTTAAGTAACTTTTCCAAGGGTACATACCTTTTAAAGAATAGAGATGTGATTTTTGCCCACTGAATATAGAAATGTTCATCTTGATTAGGTAAGTAGAGAGGCTAGAACATTTGCTCTAGAAAAAGACACCAGGTATCAATAACATCCCTTAAATCTATAAAATATATTCTGTATAATTTTATAATTTTTATGAATAATTATAATAAATTTATACAATCACATCATGGTTCTCAGATACTGCTCATGTCCATTATGTCATTTTTTTTTCTTGCCAGTACCCCTTCTATTACGAGGGAGGAAAATAAAACTCAGATTTCAGGAATCAATCAAGGTCATGTAGCAACCTGGTGGTCAGCCAGAGCTAGAAATTATCAAATATGATGATCCAGGTAAGTCCTCTTTCTGTTATGCTATATAGCCTTCTCTTAAGAGTATTATTGAAGAATTATCTGTAGTCTTTCCTCATTCAGAGGAATATGACAAGTTTTTCCACAAAGAGAGTCAACATATTTTGGTTGAAACTTCACCCTGTCAGAGAGGCTGCTTGCTACCATTAGAGCTTTTAAGCAAGGATGAGATAATCACAATAATTATCTTCCATTAGCAAAATGATCTGGCACCAGATTCTTCCTCCGGTTTTTGCAGCCTCCCTTCTGAAGCAGAGAGCATCTGAAATGGGCTTCCAGAACATTGCAGTGGAAAATAATCAGAGGTATAAAAATGAACTGGAGGAGGCTAAATTAATCAAAGAGTCATGAGTGGTTAAGGACCCAAGATCAGGAAAATCTGATAATTTGGGTTAATATAATTTAGTTTTTGTCTTCTCAATGGATTCGCTGTAGAGCAGCCTTCCAATTAGTATGCTTGCATCATACCCTCAATAAGGCAGACTACATTTCAATATATCAATTCTACATTTATCCATCTAATTCATTTCCCCTAAGGGCAGTAAATAAAGCTTGTAAAATACTAATTGCTTTAATTCAAGGTTTAATGCAAACTCATTGTATCTCTGTTTCTCTGGGGAATTCAAAAAGGATTCACAACATATTGGCTAGATCTTTTGCCCCTTTTGCCTAGATCCAATTAGAAATTGAAATTCAAAAGATTTTTTTTATTTGTCAGCATAAAAAAAATCACCACTTCTATCACCACCACAATCACAGTCAGCATTTTCACCATCTTTGTCATTAATTTTTTTACCGTTTGCCTGTGTAATATGTTTGTATTCTTTGTGGATCTTGCAACTAAAGTCAGAGCCCATGGTTGCCTCAAGAGTGTTTAAAACAAAAGGAGAAAGTGCATTATCTTATTGATAAAACTATTCTCTGGCGGGCACGGTGGCTCACGCCTGTAATCCCAGCACTTTGGGAAGGCGAGGTGGGCAGATCATGAGGTCAGGAGATCGAGACCATTCTGGCTAACACGGTGAAACCCCATCTCTACTAAAAAGTACAAAAAAAAAAAAATTAGCCGGGTGTGGTGGCGGGCGCCTGTAGTCCCAGCTACTCAGGAGGCTGAGGCAGGAGAATGGCATGAGCTCCAGAGGCGGGGAGGCGGAGCTTGCAGTGAGCCGAGTTCGGCGCCCCTGCACTCCAGTCCGGTCAACAGAGCGAGATTCCGTCTCAAAACAAACAAACAAACAAACAAACAAACAAAAACTATTCTCAGTAAATTTAAATGGTGCACTCCCTAAACTAATCATTGACAGCATTAACCCACTAGAGGAGTGCTAGCAAAAGAAAGAGCTGTAGGCTTATTAGATTAACCAGATTGTATGCTCCTTGAATGCTGGGGCTATGTCTGTTTTGTTCACCACTATATACCCAGCACCAAATGCAGCATCTATCACTTGGTTGGGACTCCATAAGTATTAAAGTGGAAGTTAAGACACAGAGTTAAGTAGGGGATCTAGCTCTGTAGTTATGGTTAATATATGCATGGCCCTAAACTCTACTGGACATTGAAATCTCCTGGAGCAAAATCACATTAAAATACTGATGTTTGGCTCCGTTCCCAGGGTTTTGATCAAACTGATATTAGACATAACCTTGTCAACTCAATTTTTAAAAGTTCTTTAGGTGATATCAGTGTTCAACTTTTGGGAAACACGTTAATATAATTAAAAGAAGTCCAACTTTGCACACAAGACAGTCCTAGCTTATGAGCTCATTATGCAATCAATCTAGTTTGCAAACATTTACTTAGCACCTGTTATGTATGAGGCATTCTACCTGGCTCTGGGGAATATGGATGGCATGAAACATGGCTCTTAGAGCTTCCTATTGATTTTGGAGATGAGTAAAACACTAAAAAATGATGCAAATTAAATAAAGTAAGGTGATATTATATGATATATTACAGAATATAATTGGTACTGTATATGATTTATAGTGAGACAACAAATATTAAGGAACTTATAGAAAGGAGAAATCTCTCCTGAAGTTTTCAAGGAACACTCTACAGGGGAAGTGACTTTAAACTGGATCTTGAACAAAGTGTGTAGGAAGAAAGTATGCTATAAGATAGACAACAACCTAAAGATACTCCAAGAAGTGATACAATATCAGAAATGATATATTTTCAAAGCAATGCTAGATATATAATTCAAGAGTCTCCTTTATAGGTTGTTGAGGGGAAGGTTTCCAGAGCTTTGTCAGTGTCAACAACCATCAATATGGTGTTTGTCATAGGATCAGAATATTTAACTGGGAGCTGTTATTCAGACCTACGCTGGAAATTCTTAGTTGAGAGTTAATAAGGCAGTGAAAACAGAATGGTTCAACAGAGTGAAAAAAAAAAAAGACTATTTCCAGCAAAAGTAAGGGTGTGAACAAGGAAGGAATGGTTGGGATAAAGTTAGGGGTCATGGAAACAGATTTTCCTGGTGGGAAAGAAATGAGGTTGAAGTGGCTCCAACTGGGGTAGCTTAATAACTTAGGCCTTGTCTTGTGCCCTCTGACTTTCCAGATGGTTATTAGCTGTCAGACAAAATTTAACCCAAGGGTCAATGTGCCTTAATTATTACCTTTGTAAAGTCTTGATGACTTGCTATTTATTTTTAATAAGCTTGTCATTCATTATATTTCTTACTTGAATGTCAAGATGATGAGGAAAGGAGGGGAGGCTTGCCTTAGTTCTCTCTCCTGTCATTACTGTCAACCAGACATTATTGGAACCCTGTTTCTTAGCCACTGCTTTTGACAATCCATTCTTGATGAAAGAATAAAATGCATTCAGGGGTTGAGGGAGGGAGGGGAGAATACTAATTCCAGTAGTTCAAAACCCCAGCTCAATAAAGAATGAATTGAAAAGAATTAGAAAAATGGAGGCCGGGCTATTGCTAGGGTCTGCTAATTTGGGTACTTGCCTTCAGGGTACCATGAGTTTATAAACAGATGGGAAGAAAGAGGTGGATTAGCTAATTCATACTAAAAAGGAAATAGATATATATATTTCAGAAAATATGTATATATTTTTATATATAAATATATATATTTCAGTAAAATATATATATATTTCAGTAAAATTCTTCAGTTATCCTCCCTATAAAAGGCTGAGACTTCCTCTCTCTTTTATTTCACTCTTAGCTTAGGCGGCCCTTTAGTGTTTTTTTTTTTTCTTTTCTATTCATAGATTTCATTAGCATGGTAAAATGAGAATGGAAGGGAAGATGACTGGAGAGTGGGTGTAGGAATTAATAGAGTCCTAACTTTTCCCCATCTCTTAAGATGAGCTGAGTTGGGATTGGGGTGTTTACAATACAGCAGGATTGGCAAACTTTTTCTGTAAAGGACTGTAATAAAATAAATATTTTAGTCTTTGTAATTCACATATAGTCTCTGCCACACAGTCTGTTTTGTTGTTGTTGGTGTGTGTGTGTGTGTGTGTGTGTTTTAACAACCCTTTAGAAATATTTTTAAAAAGGCATTTTTAGCTTGTAAGCTGTTCAAAAATAGGCCATGTGCCTCCATTAGGGAATATATCCTCTATGTGTTTTCACTGGTGTAGAGAAAGGTTCTTCTTTGCAACTCTCCACAGGTCTGAGAAAGGAGGAAAAGAGAGAAAGAGAGTCAAAAGGTGCAGAACACCTCTGTATGTTCCATGAACTTCTCATTTCCTTTCCTTTATCTACAGAGACATGAAGAGTGCCTTTGTGAATTTTGCTGGGGGACATATGTGAGAATTTTCTTTTGGCTGTTTTTGGTTAACCTCCTAGGCTAATTGGAATTGAAGTCAATTCAGTATGGACTAAAAATATGAATAGCTAATATTAATTGTTTTCATGTTCCAGGCCTTGTTTTAAATGCTATAAAATGTGTTACTCATTTTGTTTCACTCAAGCTCCTATGAAGTAATTTTATCATTCTCATTTGATCTATGAGGAATCTGAGACACCAAGCAATTAAATCACTTGCCAAAGCCATGAGTTTATGAATGGCAGAACTTAATTGGATTTGAATTCATGTACTCTGGCTGCATGATCCACACTTTTAATTACAATGCCTTCTTACCACATATTGAATGTTGACATGTAACAGCAATTTTTCATATTGTATGACTATGCCAGCCAGTAGAAGTCAGATTTTGCTGCAGTGACAAAGCACTCCCAAATCTTAGTGGCTTTACACATCAAAGGTTTATTTCTACACTTTTGCTATATTTCACATGGTAGGAAATTCTCCACACAACCACTTAAGAGTTAGGTGGATGGAGTATATCTGCACCTTCTAGAATATGCAGATTCCTCAGTCTCTGTAGCAGGCTAGGAGAGAGACTGAAAGTCTCAGGAAATTTTCATTGCTTCTACCCAGAAGTGATGGATGTCACTTCCCACATTTATTATCCACAACTAGTCACTCCTCTCACCTAATCGAATTGGGGCTGGGAAATGTAGAAACACAAAGAGGCTATTTGATGTGTATTAGTCTCTCCGCTATAGCATTTTATACTGTTCAGTGCATCTTCATATACATTAGTTTGTTTGACCTTATTTAATTCTTTCAAGAAGACAAAACAGGCGTTATTAATGCTGTTTTACAGATGAGGAGGTGAAAGTTAAAAGAGATGCAGTGATCAGCCCAAGAAGAATGACTGGCTAATAAGAAGAACAGGTCTTTGGGTTTAAGACAAATTTTGGTTTAAAGTTGGCTTCTGTTCCTTGTGACAAATTCTTTAACCTCTCAGAACCTCACTTTATTAATTTCTGTAGTATAATTGTCTCTGCTGTTAAATTACGTTTAGCCCAAGCCTTATGTATTCTACAGTTGGCCTAAAGGTTTCTAAGTGCATAGTAAAATGTAACTTAACTGGATGTGTAAACAGACTGTAACCTCCTCTTGGGCCAAATACAGATTTTCAGCCAATCAAAGGTGGCCAACTATTCTAGCCATGCTCAAATAAGACAAATGCTGAGCTGTAACCAATCCTGCTGTTTCAGCACCTCATTTCTGTTTCCTGTATATTACTCTCCTTTTTCTGTCTCTAAATCTCCAATCACGCAGGTGCACCAGGGCCTCTCTGAAACTATTCTGGTTCAGGGGCTGCCCAGTTCACACATTGTTCTTTGTTCAATTAAACTCTGTTCAAATTAATTTGTCTAAGGTTTATCTTTTAACACTACCTTATTGATTTGTCAAAAAAATAAATAGCAGTTCCATAAAGTGCTTTGTATCATGCCTGACTGATGGAATAAGTTCAATGAAATGATAGCCGTCTTTGACAGTTTTCTCAAGGTTGCATATTTTGTTGGGACATTGGGAGAAGCATTCAGAGCTCCTGTCTCTGAATTGTTGTCCCACAGTTAGTGATAGTGGAAAACCATGCAACAGCAGTATAAGACAGGGTGTCTCCATAGGGCAGAGTTGAGATCTTTATACATCAAACAATGGGGGAATAATATACAACAGCACCTTTTGAAATGAGGCAAAGATGGTCACTGCTACGGCAATTTAGAAAGGAGTTTCTGTGGATTGAGATAGGAAAGCCTTGCAGGGGAGTTTAGCTGATCTCACCTGCTCTGTCATGTGTTCTGTATCATCCAGTGCCCCACCCTTCATCCTGGGCTCCTTCCATTCCATACGCAGTCTCAGGATTGTAACAAAATTCCTAGCACTGATTATTCTCTCTATAGTGGTTCCTACCTGTTTTTGCTGAGATCCAGGCCCATATATGTCTACCTGACATTTCTGCCTGTTTTGTCCCACAGATATACTGAAATTACCATCTCCAAATGTGAGCTCCTTTTCTTCCTTAACTACAACTACTCATTCTGTTCTATTAGTGTCAGTGATTAGTATAGCCATTCATCCAGAGGTCAAGCCAGAAATATTAGGGTCATTTTAGTGTTCTTCTTTGCATCCACTGAATACATCACCAAATTCTGCAACTTTTACCTCTTCTGTAATATATTTTCTCATTAGTTCCAACCTGGGGACAATATTTATTTTTTAACTAGACTCCCTGCTTCCATTGTGGCCACACTCCAATCTATTCTCAAATCAAGCCAGAAGGAACTTTCTGAAATGCAAACCTGATTGTCTCCCTCTTTCATTTAGAGTCCTTCGATGGATCTCCAAAGTTTTTATTGGATAGGAAACACCTTATCTTAGTCACCAGACTATTTGTCAGCCCCTGGCTGCCCCTAATCTTAACTCTGGGCATGCCCACAAATTCAGCATTCATTCCAGCCAGGTCAAAATACTTGTAGTTTCCTGGACCCAGCCAACTCTCTCATGCATTAGTGCCTTCATACCCAGTAACTTTTGCCTCAAATGTCTTTTTCCCATGTCTTCAGTTCCTATCTGACCTTTAAAACTCAGCCCAAGAAGTAATTAATCTTTGGTTAAAGGTCTCCCTCTGTTTTCCTATAATCCTTAATTTGTTTTAAGGTCTTCCTCTATTCTGTAACACCCACCTATCACATGTACTATAATTCTTGGTATGTTTGTCTTTTCTACACATTGGCTGCTAGATAGATTCTCTCTCCTAATTGAAGTAAAAGAGGCACACTCAGATTTCCTTTGATACCAAGGAAATGAGAAAGGACAAAAAATACTTCATTGGTTGTGAAGGCAGTCCTACTGGAGCACTAAAATGTCATTTATCATCATTTAGGTTTCAATAACTCTGTTCAGTAGCTGCTGTTGTGAATTAATAATAATTTTCTAGACTGCCTTATTGTGACTCAGCAGCAGCCCCAACTTTCCTTCCCTTTCTTACCTGCCTCTCCTCTTTGCTTTGCCAGCCACTCTGGCTTCTGCTTAGTAAAAGCTCCAGTTAGGTTGTGGCTTCTCATTATTCTCTATGCTTAGTGTGTTTTCCTCATTTGGTTTATGTTTTTTGCACACATATCTTTGCCTCTTGTGTTAAAAGTCCCTTGTAATGGGGTTCACACATTATTCTCCAATACTGAGCATCCCTGTCTCATTCCAAACAAGTACAGGCATCTGTTTGATTCCATCAGAATGGTGGTGGTGAGGTCCCATGTTACAAATTACAACTACCTATACATAAGATTTCCTTCAGCATGAGGCTGTTGGCTTGACAAAAGTCCTAAGACAGGTCAGAAGGGGGTGTTTTGAGATAATTAAGGGTGCTGTGTCCCAGCTGATTAGGAGTATCCTAGTGTGTGTCCAGTAAATATTTGATGGAGAAATGAATTAATTAACATTGAAGAATACAAGGACGAGGTTGAAGAGGGGAAGAAAAGGCATTGCTAATTGGTAGGAAGAGGGGGCACCCATAAGTCAGATTACATGTCTAAGGTCATTATTCAGAAGGATTTCAAAGTTGCCAATTTTGTATAGCAATGTGCTGGCAGACATCTTCAAAATGATTTGGGTTAGTTGACAGAGCATTTTGATAGCCTCTGGCGAGAAGCTGGTCTTGTTCTCTCTCTAATGCCATTAGTTTAGAAAACTTGATACGATACCTACATGGCCTACAATATATGTTTTGTGTTAGATAGGCTCTATATTTGATGATTATGGTGCCTACAAAAATAATATTAAACAAATTCATTGTCATTATCTAGGTCTTTCAATTCTTGGGTGAGTAGCTTGAACTACTTAGTTGTTCTATTCACAGTGCCGACCTGAGGACAGAAAAGGGCAACTGATTCACAGAAATGGCTCTGGGGGCTGAGGCCTGCAGAAGCAAAAGGCTGTGTGGCCCAGCATCACTAATTTTGAGGGATGTCTAGGACTTTCAGGCCTTTTAAATCAAATTGACATAATTGGACAATTTCAGGATGTCTAGGACTATTTGGGGATGTCTAGCATGTTCAGGTCTTTTAACTCACATTGACATAATTGAACAATTGAGGAAATTATCTGAAGATTTGGTTAAAAATAACTGTATGTCTCAAATTTCTGTGCATTTTAGATAAAACTATATATAGTTAGCCCTTGAATGATACAGAGGTTAGGAGTGCTGACTGCCCGCTCCTATCCACCATGTAATGTAAAATCCACATATAACTTCGGACTCTCAAAAATTTTACTAATAGCCTACAGTTGGCCTAAAGTCAATTAACACAAAACAGCCAATTAACACGTTTTGTATGTTTATGTATATATGCTGTATTATTATCATAAAGTAAGCTAGAGAGAAGAAAATGTTACTAAGAAAATCATAAGAGAGAATGTATTTACTTTTCATTAAGTGGAAGTGGATCATCATAAACATCTTTGTCCTTGTCTTCAGATTGAGTAGGCTGAGGAAGAAAAGGAGGGGTTTGTCTTGCTGTCTCTGGGGTAGCAGAAAATTCACAAATATGTGGTCCTGTGCAGTTCAAACCCATGTTGTTTAGGAGCCACTTGTGTGTGTATATGTAAAAAATATGTACATATGTATATATGAATGTACATATGCATATATACATGTATGTAGGCATGTGTATGTGTGTGCATGTATGTGTATGTGCATATAATATGTGTATAAAAATAATTTCTCATTGGATAAAGCTAATTAATAGGGAAAGGTGGTTGTCCACAAAATGAAGAATTAACTAAATTATGAGGACTTTCTGAACCACGGTTTTTTGTTTGTTTGTTTGGCTTGGGATGTTCTCTACAATTCTTGTGTATATCATTGGGGTATCTGAATGCTATGAGTATGTGGCAAATTTTTTTTTCCTCTCCCTGGAACCCTGGCCTCATTGAAGTATTCTGTAGGAAGAACATGGGAGAATTGCGTGGATGGCAGCTCTCCTCAGAAATACCATATCCTAAGTTCCACCTGAGGTGACTCTGGGGACTTTAGGTAGAGCAGATGGGATCCTGGCTTCCTTCCATGCTTAAGAGCTACAGGCATTTTATAGACAGGAACTATGTGTAGTGGGAAAAGCAGAGCGTTAGGAATTGGGAGAGGCAGATTTATCACTGTTTAACTGTGTGATATTACGAAGTTACTTAATTGATCTGGGCATTTTTTTTCCTTTGTTGTAAAATAAAAGGTCTGGATTAGGTGATCTATTAATGGAAGGGATACGTTTATCTCCAAGTGCTATAACATCTAACTTAAGGCATAAGCTAGACAGTTTGTTCTTGGCTGATATAGACAATATCCTCATCCCAGGACACACCTACACCAACCTCTGTCTCTTTTAAAAATTCACTTTCATGGGAGTTTTACTTTTGTAATAGAGTTTTAGTTGACTTTTGGTGGGAAGATAAAAGTGTAGGGATTTTTTTCCTTGGACCGGGTCTTTCAAATGGGCTTTGAAGAATGAAATATTACAGTAAGAATGCAACTGTGCTTTTTGTTATGGGCTAAATTGTGGTCCTCTACCACCAAATTCATATGTTGAAGACCTAACACCTGGTACCTCAGAATGTGACCATATTTGGAGATAAGCTCTCTAAAGAGGCAGTTCAGTTGAAATGAGGCCGTTAAGGTGTGGCCTTAATCCAGTATGTCCTGTCTTCTTATAAGAAGAGGAAGAGATACCAGAGATGCTGCACACAGAGAAAAGACCATGTGAAACCCCAGCGAGGGTGGCCATCTGCAAGCCAAGAGAGGCCTCAGAAGGAACGAAACCTGCTAACACCTTAAACTTGGAGTTTCAGCCTTTAGAGCTGTGAGAAAACAAATGTCTGTTGTATAAGCTACTCTGCAGTATTCCGTTAGAACAGTCCTAGCAGATGGATACACTATTGTTCAAGAGAGCTGCTGTAGTGCCCTTGGCTCAGCAAAGCAGGTCCAGAATGGGGCACAGGGTGGGGAAGACAGACCTAATCCCTGACTCCCACAGCACCTGGAACCCCACAGCTGGGACTCTGGGCCCTTCCAGAGACAGCATTGCTTACCTAGACATGGGTCAATGGCTATAGTTCATCACCCCAAGAAGCATAGCAGGGAAGCAGAAAACGTGGTCACATGAGGGCCACAGATGGAGTGGGAGAATGAGGCAAGAGACTGGTAAAGAAGTACATACCGTGGGGACTCCAGAAACACTGGGCAGTCCTTTATATGGGGAGTGTTCTGCTGTCAGTCGGCTGTTGTCTTTTAAGCCAATGGACATTTGGATCATACAAGTATTACAAATAACCAAATTTCATCATTTTTTAATAAATGTATTTCCTGAACATACAAGCCCATATTTGGAAAAGCTTGCATGATCCCTTAAAAGTTGTCACCTCCTCTTTTGGTTACTAAGGACTCCCCAAGTCCAAACATAACAACATTGCCAAATGATTGATATTTGAACTATCATACTCTCTTCACGTAGCATAATTGTCCTGCACTTAAACCAAATCTCATATGCTTTAATGATTAGATCTTTTCACCCCCTTTAATTTATAAGGAAAATTGATTCTTTGGATCAATATTCCCAGGGGCACAAGAATCTGGGCTGCTAGTGGAGTCTGAGTGGGATTGCCTGAATGTTAATTTTTGCTTCTGATGTCTCCTGGAGCAGAGATGCTGTGGTTATTTTCAAAGTCAAACTCTGGCTACATGTCAAAATCTACAGCAAAACACCAGAGCCATTTTTCTCCAGATACAAAATAAAAGAAGATTAATAACATTTGTCTCCTCTACTACCTTTTCAAGAGAAGTTTTTATTTTAAACAGCTGCTTGTTGACAACATTTGAAGGCCATAGAGCATGTCAAAGGATGATGGAAAGTTTTGAAAAGGTCTGTGAATATGCTCTATGCTTAGAACTCTCTCTACTCACATTAATTTTCTTTACTCAAGTTTTCATCAATAAACCAAATTGGGAAACAGATTTAGTTATGGACACCAGTGGTTTTCAAAGTGTGGTCCCCAGATCAGTAGCAGCAGCACCTGAGAACTTATTAGAAATCGAAGTCCTTGAGCCTCATCCCAGACCTACTGAATCTGAAACACTAGAGGAGGCGGCCAGGCAATCTGTGTTTTAACAAGCCCCCCATGTGATCCTGGTGTAGTCTAGGAACCACTACTCTTGACAACTCCACTGTGAAAACTATTTTCTTGAAATTTCTGGGAAATTATTTCCATGGTCATTTATTCCCCTTTCCTAAGCTGTATTCACATACAAAAGATTCAGATCATCGCATCCTAGCTCCTCCTCAGAGGATCTCTCCTGGAAACTGAGGTTCTTTCCCGACTTGTAATACTTATACCACTACAATTCTTCATCTACCTCCCTCACTTCTAAGAATCAAAAGGACTCAGAATATGCACCAGCTAGGTTCAGCAATTAAGTCTCTAATTTTTATGTGCGTGTGAGGATTTTGTCTCTGACTGTGATTTCCACAAAGCCTGCCAGTAGGGTTGAATACAAAGACTTTCCTTATAAATGACGGTGCAGTAAGTCTTCACTAATGTCATCATAGGTTCTTGGAAACTATGACTTTAAGTGAAACTACATACAGCAAGCAAGTCTTCAAATAGCATAACTCATTTGACATTGTTTTGTTATAATGTTAATGAGGGGAAAATGGTTTTGTTATATTTCCTTTCACTTATTTATTTTTGAGATAAGGTCTCACTCTGTCACTCAGGCTGGAGTGCGGTGGTGCAATGATAGCTCACTTCAGGCTCTGACTCCTGGGCTCAAGTGATTCTCCGCTTCAGCCTCCTGAGTAGCTTGAGTAGTTGGAATACAGGTGCACAGCACTATGCCCAGCTAATTAATTTTTTGTTTGTTTGTTTTTTTAGAGACAGGGTCTCCCCATTTCACACAGGCTGATCTCCATCTCCTGTACTCAAGAGATCTTCCACCTTGGCCTCCCAAAGTGCTGGGATTCCAGGCATGACACACTGTGCCTGGCTCATTTCACTTAAAGTTGCAATTTCCAAGAAACTACCAACAACGTTAAATGAGAACTTACTGTAATTGTTTTAAAGTGTTTGTTTGGCCAGGCACAATGCTGACCACCTTACAAACTTTATTTTATTGGAGCTGAAAACAATCTATTCTACAGATGAGGAAATTAAGTCACAGAGAAGCAAAATAACTTTGCCAGCTTTAATCAGGGCCAGGGTTGTAGCTCTCACATAGTTCCTGTTCAGTGCTGCTACTTGGAATAATGAACAAATACTTGTGGACTGAGTTAGAAGGAGCTGCTCAAGCTTGGATGATTTGGATGTTAGCCATACTGCTTTACTCCATAATTGAAAATAGAAACATAACTGAAGATAGAAACATGATGTCTTTGGCATACAATAGTTATCTTCCACCTACCTAACAGGTCATATGCCTTAAATTATTCCTCTAGTGGAGATACTGAATTGGCAACAAGGGATTCATAGTCTCTTGCTTGACTGCTAAGTAACCAAGGTTGCAATTTTAGTCTCTTGCAGGAAAAAATAATCTGATCTTTCTAGGGCTTAAATTAGCGACAGGGCTTCATTAATAATCTGCGTTGCATGAAGTAGTTAATTCATGTTAACTTGTTCTGTTATTCTAACAAGGGGGAGAGAATGACTTTAAATACCTTTGTTTCAGCTTCTTCTTACTCATGTAGGAGTAGTAACAATCGTTGGATGTGTGAAAAGTACCAACTGAGTTAAAGAAGTAATGGTCTTGGGATTGGAGCATGAACAATTGAATAAAAACTTATGGGTAAGAGCACTATGTAGGCATGTAGACATTTGGCTGGGGCATGACTTCCATAAGTAAGTAAATGGGTAGAGCTTTGGGATACACTGTGATTCACTGTGTCTGGTGCAAGAGGTTTTTTTTTTTTTGGTGGGAATTTTTTTAAGTTCAACTTTTATTTTCGATAAAGGGGGTACATGTAAAGGTTTACTATGTGGGTATATGCACCCAGGTAGTGAGCATAGTAACCAATAGGTAGTTTTTCTTTTTCTTTTGAGATGGAGTCTCACTCTGTTGCCCAGGCTGGAATACAGTGGCGTGATCTCAGCTCATTGCAACTTCCGCCTCCCGGGTTCAAGTGATTCTTATGCCTCAGTCTCTCAAGTAGCTAGGATAACAGGTGCCCACCACCACGTCCGGCTAATTTTTGTATTTTTAGTAGAGATGAGGTTTCACCTTGTTAGGCAGGCTGGTCTCGAATTCCTGACCTTAAGTAATCCACCCATCTTGGCCTCCAAAAGTGCTGGGATTACAGGTGTGAGCCACTGCACCCGGCCCAATAGGTAGTTTTTCAATCCAAGCCCCGCTCCCTGTCTACGCTTTCTAGAAGTCCACAGTGTCTATTGTTCTCCTGTTTATGTCTAAGTGTGGTCAGTGGTTAGCTCCCACTTACAAGTGAGAAAGTGTAGTATTTGGTTTTCTGTTCCTGCATTAAGTGGCTTAGGATTATGGTCTCTATCTGCATCCATGTTGCTGCAAAGAATATGATTTCATTCATTCTTATGGATGTGTAGTATTCCATGGTATATTTGTACCACATTTTCTTTATTCAATGCACCATTGATGTGCACCTAGGTTGATTCCATGTCTTTGCTATTGTGAGTAGTGTGGCAATGCACATACACATGACACAATTCCCTCTTCTTAAGAAGAAAATGTCATATGTGCTCCATCTGGGAGGATGTTCATAATTTTGTTCATAAATTATCAATTTTTATGTATATTCCTTTCCTGTCCAATTCTTCCTGAATTGTCTTTCTTCCTTAGGAACTTGTAAAAGTTCTTGGTATATTAAGGAAACTGTCCTTCTATCTTACATCTGTGTTATATTTCCTCATCAGATATATGACATTGACCTCATGGTATCTTTTTGGATATATGCATTTTCAGTTTTAATTTTTCAAAGAATTTTCAGTGTTTTTAAGTTTTAGTTTCTGAATTCTCAGTCTTGAATAGGAATGTTTCCCTGAACTCTATATTATATAATAGACTTCTTGATTTTCTTTCATGATATTTATTATATATAGTGTTTTAAAATTTAAGTTTTTAATCCATGTAAAAACTTTAAGATAGGAGCCCATTTTTGTTTTCTTCTGGGTGGATGAATGACTAGCTGTGTCATATTCAATTATTCACATGTTCATGTTCCTTTTCTCACTAGTTTTGAACTACTGAACTTGCCACATACTTAACACACAGTGACTTAATTTTGATTTCTATTTTCTGTTCAAATATTTATAATTCTTTATATAGAAAGGCAAGTTTCCCTTCAGAATTCTTCTCTTCCTTTTTATAGCTTTATTGTCTGTTCTCAGGCATTTCTTCTTTCGTGTTAATTTTTTTCCTAATTGAAATGAGCTGTATACTAATTTTGAAAGAAATAACATTTCTATTGTATCAACTCTTCCATAACAACATTTTATACCTTTTCTTACTTATTTATTCTTATAGTTCTTTTAATATTCTTTGGTTTTATTAAGATAAATCCCCTCCTTTTCTTTTAAAGTCTATTCCTATTTGTTTTGTTCTGATTGCAAGTGGCTTTTCCTCACATATTCATATATGGTTACTTTTTGCTAGAATAGAGAATAGCTATTGATTTTTATATATTTGTCCTGCATCCATCCATCTTACCAAGCTCTATTCTTAGAAGGATAAGGTTTTTGTATTTCTTTTAAACTAATATCTCACAAGTTTTCTAGCTATAAAATAATATAAATTTTATCTTATCTTTTGATCTGTATATAAATTAGTTTTCTCATTTTATTACATTTACTGATGCTGCCAAGTCAATTTTGAATAGTAATGGTGATCATAGATTTCTTTCTAGTTCTTGGTTTATATTGAAATAATTTTTGTTGTATATGGTATTTATGTTTGGTTTTTGATAAATGACTAACCAACATGATTGGTTAATATAAATTGTTTCTTTCTGATGGTATGTAGTCTTTTTTATTAGGAATATATGAAGGTTTTAAAGTACTTTTCCAGAATCCATAATAATAGACTATTTTTTCTGATTTTATTTTTTGATATAGTAAGTTATGCTAATAAATTTCCTGATATTAAAACACTATTTCTTCCCTGAAATAAATTCAGCTTCTTCAAATATACTGATTTTTGTATTACCAACTGTTTTATAGGGTATTTAAATTTTTAATTTTTATTCATAAGATTGATCTATCATTTTCTTTTTTATATTACCTTTTCAACTTTTGATAATGAACTTACGCTGATTTAAAAAGTGAATTAGAGAGCCTTCTATTTCTTCCTATTGTTTAGAGAAATTTAAGCATTCTGTTTTCACAAGGTTGGGTATTTAATGACTTTCCTAATCTTCTCTGGCTTTGATATATCTTTGTTCTTAAATTTTTAGTAATTCATATTTGTCTGATAATTCATTTTATCCAGGACCCCAAAATTTGCTGCCCCATTATTACAAGTAGAATTTCTTTCCTCTGTATCTCTGCTTAGAGCCTTAGTCTCATGTCTAGGCTTCTTTATTTTTGTTTCTTCATGTTCTGGAACACAAAAGACTTTACTAACATATTAGTCTCTCAAATAACTAGGTTTGGATATGTTTATTTTTTTCTATTTCTATTTCCAAAATTTCAGCTTTTACTTTCGTCCTTCTTTTGGAGTCAGCCTCTTCTTCCCTCGCTCCCGCCTCACATTACCTTAGTTAAGTTCTTAGTTCTAGTTTTATCATCTTTAATTATGAAGACATTTAAAGCAATACATTTTCTCCTAAGTATCATTTTCATTGTGTCCTTTAAATTGTGGTATCATGTATGTTCATTTAAATTGCTTTGTAGATAAATTATAACTTCCATTTTAATTTTAGCTAGAGCTATATGGGTTTAAGTTTATTGTTGTTGTTTTTGCTTGTTTCCTTAATTCTGAATCAGCTAAGTTTTTTTGGTCACTTATTTTTTTCCCTTAATTTTATTGCCTGCAAGAATATGGCCTATAAACATCTATTATAAACTGATGGTTTTTTGTGGTCAAATATTTTATTGTTTTTGTGTACATTGTTAGAACTTACCAAAAAATGTGTTCATCGAAAAGATTTAGTGTTAATTCTTATATTTTTACTTTTGTTTATTTTTTTATCTACTAGAATTGACTAATCTAGAGAGAGTTTTGTTTCCCATTATAATTATATGCTCTGTCAAATTCTTCCTGTCTTTCCCAATAGTTTTTGGCTTATATGTTTAGCCTACATATTATTTTGTTCATACGGTTTATGATCATTTTGTCTTTTTTTTTCCAATTCAAATTGTGTGTCTTTATATTGTTCATGTTTTTAATCTGTAGAATCAAGTTGTTTGCTGTTAATTTTGGCTCTTCTGCTGTCATATGGTTTGCACTGACCTGGTATCTCTTTGTCCATTTTTTATATCAAAACCAGAGCTTTTCAACTTGGGTACCACTAATGTTTCAGGCCAGATAATTCTTAATTTTGGAGGCCTGTCCTGTGCATTGTATGATAGTAAGCAGCAACCCTGGCCTGGTCTCTATTCACTAGATGCTGGGGGCATTCCTCTAATACCTCACATCCATTTCCAGTTGGACAACCAAAAGCATCTCCAGACATTACAACATGTCCTCTGCAGGGAAGATCCACCCCCACCTCCCGCCTTTGCTGGAGGTCTGCTGCTTTACAACTTTAGGATCCCAGGTGTTGCACCCTAGGCCTGACAGTTCTATACATAGGTTGTTCTGAATATTTGTTGGGGGCAACTTCATCTAAGTCAGGTGTACCTAGAGTGACCAACCATTTACTTTGTCCTGACTGAATAGATTCCTGTGATATGGGACTTTTAAGTTTTATTTTATTATTACTATTTTTTAGAGATGGAGTCTCGCTCTGTTGCCAGGCTGGAGTGCAGTGGCACCATCTTGGCTCACTGCAACCTCCGCCTCCCAGGTTCAAGCAATTCTCCTGCCTCAGCCTGCTGAGTGGCTGGGACTACAGGTGCACGCCACCATGCCCAGCTAATTTTTGTATTTTCAGTAGAGACACAGTTTCACCATGTTGGCCAGGATGGTCTTGATCTCTTGACCTCATGATCTGCCTGCCTCAGCCTCCCAAAGTGCTGGGATTACAGGCGTGAGCCACCGTGCCCAATCTGTGATACGCAACTTTCAGTGCTAAAACCAGGAAACCCTTGGGAAAACTTAAATTCTGTTGTTATACAATATAGACTTGACCAAAGAGAACAGTACAGTAAGGTCCACTCAGTCACCAAAGCAGTTCTCATTTTTCACTCTCAGTTTCCCCAAGTAACATGTCCTCATCTAAGTATGTTCTGAACTCAGAATTGTGAAATTATATTTAAAATCTTATATGTATCTGAGAATAATGCTAACATGCCCCTGGACAGCTATGAAGCCTATCCTATGCCCTCTTATATGTAATCACATCTATACATTTAACATATTTATTGTTTATTATTGTTTACTCTTAGTCTTGAAATCCCTTTCTGGATTATTTTTTGTTGCATTAGTCCTCTTCCCACCCCTCACAGTATTTTTCTTAGGCAGGATGCTTGGGTAAAATACTTTCTGAATTTCTGCTTATCTTTGTGTAACTTGATTTTACTCTCATAGGTGAATGGTAATTTAGCTAGGTGGAGAATTCTTGAGTATCAGTTCTTTTCTCTCATGAGTCTTTTCTTACAAAGACTTCAAGTTTCTCAGGTTGCATATGAACAGAAAGATGCCAGTTTGATTCTTTTTGATTTGTGCTTATGTTTTCTTTATTGTCCTTGTTTTATTTTTTAAAAACAATAAGTACACATATTCTTCTATAGCTATTATCTCTTTACTGCTACTACAAAGATCTTTCGATGGTGGAGAGACAGTGTATTGGGGAATGAACAGAACTGCCTTCCATCTTCTTTAGCCTAAGGTTAAATATTCATTTTTCTACAAATATTTTGTCTGGTTTTAGGGAATTCTCTATTTATTTCAAATATGCATTTGTCATTTTTTCTGGGAGCTCTCAGATTTCATTCTGTATTTTAGCTGTTTCAGTCTCTCCCCAGAGGAGGCATGCTTGAAGGGGTGGGAGGTTAGGGCCACTGGAGGTTTGTGATGTCTTCTTGTCATCCAGATCCAACTCTGGTAGTTCTGAAGAACACAAGGAACTCTGCTTGTGGCCTCAAGTCTCTTCAGGGCTAGCATGCCATCTGGATGGTGTTTTCATGTAAATGTGACACCTGGAAGAACTATTCAGGAAATTCATTCTAGGTCTAGCATCTGAGCCTCTTTGGTGTATATTCACTAAATGCAGAAGGGATTTCTCCTCTCTGAGCTGAGCTCTTCTTCCTTTCCATCAAAGCATTTTTAAAAAGCATGTTTTACAATAACTGCATCTTCAGAAGAAACTAGAGAGTGGGAAAGAAATCAGGCAAAACCCTGGGAAACTCTGTGACCTCACTGCTAGAAATGGAAGGGAAACAAGTCAATTACATTTACTGAATATCAGGAGCCATCAAGCATGTATGGAGGGGTTTTATTTGATGCTTTGGGATTCCTTATTTTTGGATGAGTGGCTTTGAAAGTGAATGTATCCCGTAAGTTCCCGTTCCTATGCTACCTTTGCCATGAAGCTTCTTAGTAGAAAATGGTTTCTCTGTGCTCTGAATCCTAAGAAAAGGTTAAATCACTCATGATACTCACACTGTCTTGGGTATTGAGTTATTTTTGTTCACATCTTCTTTTTTTGTGTTCTAGAAGGTCATTGTTACAGACAGGGGCTGTCTTATTCATGTTTGTATTCTCCACAGCCCTTAGCCCTGGCTCTGAAGCATAATAAGTGTTCAATACTGACAAAGAGATAGATGGGTGACTAAAAGAAAGAGACTTGAATCTGCCTGTTTGATTTTTATTTTTTCTTGGGATCAACTCTCCTTATCTATTTGTAAATGTTAGCTTTAGGTCTATGTTCCATTCCACTGCCATACTCCTTCAAGACATCTATAGTTTTTCTTCTACTAATTTAGTTTGGTCCTTATTTAAACCCAGATCAGAAAAATCCTGCATTAAATAATCCTCCAGGGTGTCAATAAACATCAGGTAGCTATAAAGTACTTTCTAGCCATTAATTTGCTTTCTTTCTCCATTCTCCCTTGCTTATCCTTCCTGTCCCTGCCTCTTCTTAGCCAACCCATCTCGTAGACACTCCGATATACAAATACACACCCTGTTTGTTGTTTATGGACAGATACAAATACTGTACTCAATTTCTGTTGGAAATTTCCTTAGGTATTATTTCTGTTAACATTAAAGATATTCTTCCTCTGATCAGAAAAACATCTTAATAGAATATGAATTTTAACGTGGGCACAGAGACTAGGAGAGAATTGGGATTTTCTAAGATTCTACTATATCACAGGGCTTTGAATATACATCTGTGTGATACAACAAAAAACATTGACTGGAGTATTAGTTTTTAGCCCCTTCTTATTTTCAAAGTATTTCCCCAATTCCTTCATTCTTATCTACATTTAAAAACAAATAAAAAACATTTTTTGAGTTCTAATGATTTCCACCAAGAATATTCTCTTAGCTACAGGACTTAGTTTCTGATCTTATATTAGGTAGGATCTAGGTTGTTACAAGGGCTCTCCATCGACTCTCAGAAAAGTGCAACTGAATAGATGAAGAGTCAGGAGAATTATGAGTCTGTGTACAATAGGACTTCAATTACTGGATATGTTTATGTTTCCTGTTGGTTAGCACAACGTTTTTGGTGGCAGGAAAGGGAAACTGTTCAAATTAGCTAGATACAGAAAGGAACCTACTGAATTTTTCTGCACCTAATTATATTGTTGGAAGGACAAACATATGCCTTGATAAACAGTCAATCCTCTGTGTGACTGGATACGCAGCCTGGATACCACCTGCTCATCTTTCTTCTGTCTGTATGTTGGCTTTATTGACACACACTACCTTCTTCCACAGAGCTGGAAACATTGCCACCAGCAGCTTGGATGCCCTACATTTTCTACCCCTGCCTCCACAGAGAGATTGAAAGTCAATTTCTCCATCCAAATTCAAAAATGCTTCAGCAACATCATAGGTTGACCCACCTGGGGTGAGAAACTCAGTCAGCAGTCACACCTCAACATTGTCAGCAAATCAGGGTGAATCAGGGTGATACCCACATGTTTGAGGCCCATAGTTAATAAAGGAAGAGACCATATCCAAAAAGATGGGAACTGTTCTTTTGGGAAAACCAAATATTAGATCTCTATTTTTCCTGTGAAGAAACAGTTTATAGGTAAGGAAGTTTATAAGATATAAAAATTACTCTTTGCTGATGGGTAAGAAGGTTTCCCAAGGGTGAGAATTCTAGGAGTGAATATCAAGGAACTTCAATTTTTTTCTACCAGTTGATTCAACTTTTTTTTTAACCTCTGAAATTACAATGCCAGGTGTAAAGTGGGTACTCTGTAAATACTTATAAAATTGACTTAGGTCCTTAGCATCTAAGGACTCTATAGTTCCACATATGATTGCACAAGGAGACTTCAACATTCCTAGAGTGTGATTTGTGATTTCTCATGTCTGTTAAGTCACTCCCTGTAAAGATTTATAACCAGAGAAAGAGGGAGGTAAGAATGAAGGGGATGTCAGGCTTGAATTCTGCAAAACTTAGATAAAAAGACCCCATGACTCGATCAGGCTGGGCCTGATCCTGCCGGTATATGTAGCCAGGTGCTTCCACAAAGGTCTAGCCAAGAGTCAAGTTTGATATCTTCCAGTTCTAAACTTCTGTTTCAAGATCTGAGAGAGCAAATTGGCATTTGCCACAGTGGTGATGCTTGGTGTCTATTGTTTGGAATGGAAGTGGGAATGTGTTCATGTAAAGTTAGAGTATCCTAGTTTGTCACAGTCCATGGAAACCATGTCATGGAAGCTGGCATTAGAGAAAGATCCATGGACTCTTTTATAGAAAGAAGAAAATTTTTCATTAAATACTAGTTTACTATGACCTCAAAGCTTGCAAGTATCCTTTCACTTAAAATATCTTTATAGCACTGAATTAATCATTGTGGGGAAACTCAGAATCTATCCCACTGTTCTTTATCATCATCTCTTGGCATCAGAAAGACTTTATATTTATCTAGTTCAATGGGCCTCAAACTCTAATGTGCATCAGAGTTATCTGAGGAGTTTATTAAAGATGCAGGTTTCTGGGGCCATCCAGACGTTCTGGTGCGGGATGGTGGAATGTTTTGATAAACAAGCTGTGTAATCTGATACAGACAGCCTGCAACTACACTGTAAGAAATACAAGTCTAGCTCCATTATCGTCCCGAAGGGTTGCCTTTTCTCCCAGTGGACATATACTGTCATAAGCTGAGTGACTACATAGCAGAATGTTTATGGAGAGGATTCAAGGATAAGAAGTAAAGCTGAACTACAACATTTTGATCTTTTCTACACCACCAATGACTAGTGATTATCTAGCCTTTCTTGGAGTATTTCAGATGAAATGATGTTTGCTACATTACAAAATAATATACTATAAGGTAACTCTAGTTATTCATTATTTACTAAACAGATTTCTCCATCCAAATGCACACTGACCCTCATTCAACTCTCTCTATATCATCAGAGCAAATTGACGGCTCTGTCTGTAATGCGGCTTCTGAGATACTGAAAGACATCCATCACATTCCACTAAGCGATTTCCCCACCCTCCACCAAGATGATTTTCACTAAGTATTTTAGTCATTCCTCATAGAACGTGGTTTCCAGATTTGGACCCCTAGGTTCATCCTCTAGATTTTTTCTAATTGCTAAAATATGCATTTACCTAAACAGAATTGTATTAGTAAATTTTTGCATCACTACCAAGAAATACCCGAGGCTGGGTAATTTATAAAGAAAAGGGGTTTAATTGGGATACAGTTCTATAGGCTGTATAGGAAACATGGTGCCAGCTTCTGCTCCTGGTGAGGCTGCAGGAAGCTTACAGTCATGGTAGAAGGCAAAGGGGGTGCAGGAACCTCATATGGTGAGAAAGGGAGCAAAAGAGGGATGAGGGAGGTCCCAGTCTTTTAAACAACCAGATCTCATGTGAAGTAATAAGAATGAACTCATTACCAAGGGGATGGTGCAAACCATTCAATAGAGATCCTTCCCTAAGATCCAATCACCTAACACCTGGCCCCACCTCTGACATTGGGAGTCACATTTCACATGAGATTTGGAGGGGACAAACATCCAAACCATGTCAAGAATAACCTAGATATAGTCTGACTCCCGGGGGAACTGAGGAGGTGGGTTTTGTGGGGTGGAGTGTATGTATGGGCAAGGGGATTGGGACAGATAATGGACATTGCCCCTCTAAAGCTGGGAATGGTGAGGCTATACTTCTACTGACTCCATATAAAAGGGTATTTGCCTTAAGGAGAAAAAGTCATAGTTTGGTTCATATAGAGTCAGGGGTGAACAAAAATTTCTAGATCACTTTTACTAGGAATTGCCATCAGGGTTTTCTCTCCATTTGACTTGTGTATTTGTTTTTCTGAACAAAATAAAGTAAGGCGAATGAAAGAATGGCCATATTGTGACCAGTAGGTATCTTTTAGACTATTCCTTTCTTCCTTGGCAATAATGTTTTTAGTGTGACCCAGTAACAGGCTAATCTCTCTAGTCTAGTATTTTGAAATTTATTGCTCATATGGGGATTTTCCTATGTGCCTCCAACTTGTGATATACAACTCCTCTAAAATTAAGTTTTTTGAAAATGTTTCTTAATTTTCCAATTTTTTTGAACCTTGAAAACCTGGGAAAACATTTAGATTATTCTTCCTCCAACCCCCGTCTTTTTGTGTCAAACTGCCACAGGATTTTTATATATACTTTATGATAGCTTAAAAAAAATCTTGTATTTTTTTCTTCATCACTAAGTTTCAGTGACCTTGCTACGTATCTGGTGTCTGGTGTAAATGCCATTTCATTAATGTTATTGTTATTCCAAATGGTGGTGAGTGACTTGCAATTAAACAGTAATTTAGGGAAAGATGAGAATATGATATAAATATTAATTACTATGTATCTTTTGTTTTCCCTGCTCAACCTGTTTTTTCAAATGGTTCTATGATTATTTAAAATTAGTAAGTCTATGTAACACACCTGGATATCATACCACACTCCCCTATTTGTGCCTATAAATAAATTATATATGTAGTTTATATAGACAATATATAAAATGTCAATCTGTCATGTGCATGTATGTGTGCGTGTATATAAATTTGATTTATGTCAATATAATCTGCTTTAGTTTAGAGGAAGAATGTAGTTAAGGGTATTGAGGTCATTGTTATTTTCAGTTGTGCTGAGAACTAGGAAATTCACTCTAAACATATAAAGAAAGTTGTGTAACAGATTTAGGCTCCTCTAAAATGAGGGTTCCTCTAAGATATGAGAGAATGAGAAAGCAAACAAGAGAGAATATGTCTTTTCCTCAAACTCCTTGTCCAGGTCTCTAAATTTCTATCTGAGAGACTCACCCCCAAAACCCCATTTAGAATGCCTTATACCTTAAATGTATATTTTCCCATTCTAAGAATCCAAACATGAAAGTATCAAGAATTCATTTTTGGTTTGAGGTTAGTATACTTCTGACTATTCTGGCAGGTAGAGAGCATGTTGACAACAAAAATGCCTTTCTGAATTTTTCACAGCACCATTCTGAACTTTTTGTAATCAGAAAAGGAGAAAAATAATTTCTCATTTCTATTAAATATTCAGTGGACAAATACTAATATGAAAGAAAATTGAAATTCTATGGCACACTCAATAAGTGGCAGTTTAGATTATATTAGAAATATTGTAATTCTCTTCGGGTCGATTAACAGAGTCAAAAATGGAAATCTAAAATGAAGCTAGAACATTGTATTAAGTGTTACAATGTATGCCTCTTTCCCTAACCTGTGAGGGACAGTGACGGAACTGAAGCCTTTGGAGGACCTCAGGGTGAATCTGGCCTCCCACATGTAGAGCTGAGTGGCTATAACTGACAACACTCTCTGTGAGTCAGTTTTTTCATTAGAATCCCTCAGGTCTCTGGACCCTCAGGTCTAACTTGAACAGGCTCTAGATTAGCAAATCCGTTCCTTTGCCCATGTCTGTGGTTGTCTTGTTCTACAAAGACAGAGTAGAGTAGTTTCAACAGAGAGTGAACATACCATAGATCCCAAAATATTACTCTCTGGCTCTTTAAGAAAACATTTGCTGATTTCTAAGTAAATCTAAATGAAAAATGTCTGAGATAAAATGACAATGACCATTACGTCTACCGGAGCAATTTGTCACAGATAACTTAGTTTTACTTTAGGAGGATTCTTGCTGTTTAAATCCAAAAAAGTAACTTCAGCCAAAGAACACAAATAATGGAAGAAATGTATGGGGAGCAGTGTTATTCATGGTGCCTGCAATTGCTGACAGGTAGTTGCCTACTTCCTTAATACAGTTTTGTGATGATGCACCCCAGGCTAGCACATCAGCATCTCCTGGGAACGAGTTAAAGATGCAAGTTATCAGGCCCCATCCCAGACCTACTGAATCAGAGACTCTGGGTGATGCCAGCAATCTATACTCTAACAAGACCTCCAGGTGCTTCTGAAGGCTGCAAACATTTGAGAACCAGGGTTATACTTAAAAGGGTTTTGCAGACTCTGTGGGGTTAGAAAAATATAAGGTTGCACATTCTGTTACATGCTGAATCAGCCTTGATGATATAGGAAAGAAGAAGGAAATTATTGGCTAGAATTTGTATTCCCTTTGGTATCCAAGTAGCTAAATGCGAAGGAATGTCCAACATGCTACTAGGTTTCTGGGCTCTAGACTGCATCTAGAGAAGGGGGAAAAAGACAACGTTAACCTCTGGGGAAGTGGCTCCAGCAAAGAAGATTCCTGTCTATATGCTGTCTTCAGTAATCTTTCAGACATTCTACTTGAGATTAATAGTGATAGAATTGCCAATGGCCTTTGAACAGTAGGTTGAACTATAGATATGATGAGGATGATAATTTCCATTTTATAAAGAAATGAAAAGAAAAGATCAACAAAATTGGTAGACCGCTAGCAAGACTAATAAAGAAGAAAAGAGAGAAGAATCAAATAGACGCAATAGAAAATGACAAAGGGGATATCACCACTGACCCCACAGAAATACAAACTACCATCAGAGAATACTATAAACACTTCTATGCAAATAAACTAGAAAATCTAGAAGAAATGGATAAATTCCTCAACACATACACCCTCCCAAGACTAAACCAGGAAGAAGTTGAATCTCTGAATAGACCAATAATAGGCTCTGAAATTGAAGCAATAATTAATAACTTACCAACCAAAAAAAGTCCAGGACCAGATGGATTAACAGCCGAATTCTACCAGAGGTACAAGGAGGAGCTGGTATCATTCCTTCTGAAACTATTCCAATCAATAGAAAAAGAGGGAATCCTCCCTAACTCATTTTATGAGGCCAGCATCATCCTGATACCAAAACCTGGAAGAGACACAACAAAAAAAGAGAATTTTAGACCAATATCCTTGATGAACTTTGATGCAGAAGTCCTCAATAAAATACTGGCAAACCAAATCCAGCAGCACATCAAAAAGCTTATCCACCATGATCAAGTGGGCTTCATCCCTGGAATGCAAGGCTGGTTCCACATACGCAAATCAATAAACGTAATCCAGCATATAAACAGAACCAAAGACAAAAACCACATGATTACCTCAATAGATGCAGAAAAGGCCTTTGACAAAATTCAACAATGCTTCATGCTAAAAACTCTCAATAAATTAGGTATTGATGGGATGTATCTCAAAATCATAAGAGCTACCTATGACAAACCCACAGCCAATATCATACTGAACAGACAAAAATTGGAAGCATTCCCTTTGAAAACTGGCACGAGACAGGGATGCCTTCTCTCACCACTCCTATTCAACATAGTGTTGGAAGTTCTGGCCAGGGCAATCAGGCAGGAGAAGGAAATAAAAGGCATTCAATTAGGAAAAGAGAAAGTCAAATTGTCCCTGTTTGCAGATGACATGATTGTATATCTAGAAAACCCCATTGTCTCAGCCCCAAATCTGCTTAAGCTGATAAGCAACTTCAGCAAAGTCTCAGGATACAAAATCAATGTGCAAAAATCACAAGCATTCTTATACACCAATAACAGACAGAGAGCAAATCATGAGTGAACTCCCATTCACAATTGCTTCAAAGAGAATAAAATACCTAGGAATCCAACTTACAAGGGAGGTGAAGGACCCCTTCAAGGAGAACTACAAACCACTGCTCAACGAAATAAAAGAGGACACAAACAAATGGAAGAACATTCCATGCTCATGGGTAGGAAGAATCAATATCGTGAAAATGGCCATACTGCCCAAGGTAATTTATAGATTCAATGCCATCCCCATCAAGCTACCAATGACTTTCTTCACAGAATTGGAAAAAGCTACTTTAAAGTTCATATGGAACCAAAAAAGAGCCCACATTGCCAAGTCAATCCTAAGCCAAAAGAACAAAGCTGGAGGCATCACACTACCTGACTTCAAACTATACTACAAGGCTACAGTAACCAAAACAGCATGGTACTGGTACCAAAACAGAGATATAGACCAATGGAACAGAACAGAGCCCTCAGAAATAATGCTGCATATCTACAACTATCAGATCTTTGACAAACCTGACAAAAACAAGCAATGGGGAAAGGATTCCTTATTTAATAAATGGTTCTGGGAAAACTAGCTAGCCATATGTGGAAAGCTGAAACTGGATCCCTTCCTTACACCTTATACAAAAATTAATTCAAGATGGATTGAAAACTTAAATGTTAGAACTAAAACCATAAAAACCCTAGAAGAAAACCTAGGCAATACCATTCAGGACATAGGCATGGGCAAGGACTTCATGTCTAAAACACCAAAAGCAATAGCAACAAAAGCCAAAATTGACAAATGGGATCTAATTAAACTAAAGAGCTTCTGAACAGCAAAAGAGACTACCATCAGAGTGAACAGGCAACCTACAAAATGGGAGAAAATTTTTGCAACCTACTCATCTGACAAAGGACTAATATCCAGAATCTACAATGAACTCAAACAAATTTACAAGAAAAAAACAAACAACCCCATCAAAAAGTGGGCAAAGGATATGAACAGACACTTCTCAAAAGAAGACATTTATGCAGCCAAAAAACACATGAAAGAATGCTCATCATCACTGGCCATCAGAGAAATGCAAATCAGAACCACAGTGAGATACCATCTCACACCAGTTAGAATGACGATCATTCAAAAGTCAGGAAACAACAGGTGCTGGAGAGGATGTGGAGAAATAGGAACACTTTTACACTGTTGGTGGGACTGTAAACTAGTTCAACCATTTTGGAAGTCAGTGTGGCGATTCCTCAGGGATCTAGAACTAGAAATACCATTTGACCCAGCCATCCCATTACTGGGTATATACCCAAAGGATTATAAATCATGCTGCTGTAAAGACACATGCACACGTATGTTTACTGCAGCACTATTCACAATATCAAAGACTTGGAACCAACCCAAATGTCCAATAATGATAGACTGGATTAAGAAAATGTGGCACATATACACCATGGAATACTATGCAGCCATAAAAATGATGAGTTCATGTCCTTTGTAGGGACATGGATGAAGCTGGAAACCATCATTCTCAGCAAACTATGGCAAGGACAAAAAACCAAACACCGCATGTTCTCACTCATAGGTGGGAATTGAACAATGAGAACACATGGACACAGGAAGGGGAACATCACACACTGTGGACTGTGGTGGGTTGGGAGGAGGGGGGAGGGATAGCATTAGGAGATATACCTAATGCTAAATGACGAGTTAATAGGTGCAGCACACCAACATGGCACATGTATACATATGTAACAAACCTGCACGTTGTGCACATGTACCCTAAAACTTAAAGTATAATAATAATAAAATTAAAAAAAAAGAATAACAGTAAAATAAAAAAAAAAACAAGAAATGAAAAGATGAGAGTGAAGCTCGGACATTAACTTATCTGAGAAAACTCTGCCAGTAAGTGACAGATCCAGGATATGACCTCAGACCTGTCACCAGAGCTTGTTCTCTTTGTTCTACAACACATGCTTTAGCAGGATGGGAGCAATAGAAGGTTCCCCAAGACCTAACCGATGGCACCTGTTAAAGCTGGTTCTGCTGAGCAGTTCTGCCTTTGCTGGCTGGGTTTGGACTTCCTGGATCCCTGTTTGAACACAAAGTGATTAGAAAGCCCCATGTTTGGCAATAAGCATGACGCGGAGTGTGCTGTGTGTGGGTCTACAGGAGCACAATGTGTTCATCATAACCACATGGAGGGAGTGCCGTGCTGGAGTCCCCATCCTGCGGAGGCCAATGAGCATGGCAACCTGGGGAAAATGGCTTCATTGCACCATAGCTTTAATGGACACCTTTGGACAGCAGATTCTGCCCAGCTCTCCCAGCTCACCCAGATAGTGTTTATCAGAATCACAGCAGGGGTGAGGAGGGTGAAGCTTGGCAAAACATTTTTAAAAATTTAGTATTCCTATTGTTTTTTTTTTTAAAACAAATTACTGAAATTATCCCTTGACAGAATCTCCTTGGGGATATGCAGACAGTCTATATGGAAGTATGCAGCTAGCCGGACTAGAAAAATTGCAGAAGCCCGGCAGTGTACTGCAAACTCCTAGAGCGTTCTCCAGGCTGTGCCTGGAGACTATCCATATCCGTCAGTGCCTGCCATGTACCTTGGACATAGGAGGTGCTGAGAATATGTTCATAGAATGAGAAAATGATAAATCTGTCAAGAGGCATTAATTATCATAGTAATGCTGGAAAGAGATTTCTAAGCATGAAAGGTCTATTTATAAGACTATTTAAATACATATCAAGGTCCTATACTATTATGATGGACATTAATAAATGGGTATGGTACAGATGTTGACAGGGTCGTATTCTCTTACCTGTAATCCATCACCTGGTAGACAAATGTGTTTTCTCCTGTTACCACTTCATGGTGGCAAGTCATGGTAACCTTAGAAATGCATGTTACTGGCCAGATGCAGTGGCTCACACCTGTAATCCCAGCACTTTGAGAGGCCGAGGCAGGTGGATCACCTGAGATCAGGAGTTCGAGACCATCCTGGCCAATATGGTGAAACCCTGTTTACTAAAAATACAAAAATGAGCTGGGCGTGGTGGCGGGCGTCTGTAGTCCCAGCTACTCTTGAGGCTGAGGGAGGAGAATCGCTTGAACCTGGGAGGCGGAGGTTGCAGTGAGCCGAGATGGCACCACTGCACTCCAGTCTGGCGACAGAGCAAGAATTGCATCTCAAAAAAAAAAAAAAGAAAGAAAAGAAAAGAAAAAAAAAGAAATGCAGGTTACTTATGTAATTTGATAGGCCTGTTACCTTTGGATACTGTCTCTTGCTCCTGCCCTCCAGGCCTAACGCCCGTATAGTGCAGCAGGGGGAAGACAGTGTGGGGGAGGAGAATTACCCTAGGCCAGCTGCTAGCCTAGACCTGGCAGCCCCCAGTCCAGGATCAAAGCAGAGAAATACGAACATTCTATATTAGGCTTTTATTAATGCTGTATTACTGCTGTGGGTGAGAACTTGAAGGAGAATGATGAAGAAGCTTAAAGGAGGGAGAGAGATGCAATCTTTAACTCTGCTGGGCACAAGAAACTTTGGAAATAATCCAAGTCAGTCTGGTGTAGATTGGGCTGCTGCAGCTACTAAAATAATTTCAGTGAAAATCCAGGTCTGTAGAAAACAGAGAAGTAAAAGTGAATCCGAGGAAGGTGTTGATCTTATTTCCCACTCACCTCCTTTCCAGTGACAAATCATCCTCATCTCAAATCACAGCTTCCCCATAACGAGGAGAACTTTATTTCTTGACGATGAAGTTTAATACAAGGAGCTCATCCATTGCATGAAGGGGAAAGGAATTTCCAGGGACTGGGATGAAGGAGCTGAGAGCAGTGCAGTGACATCTTGCAGAGCCCCATTCAGTGGCAGTGGCGGAGAGCCTCTTTGAGAACTGCTGACTACGGTGAGCAGTCCTGGCACCATCACAGCAGACATGGCCACATGGGCAGGGTGAAGAAAACTGCCACTGTCGGGTGCCTACCTAACAGCTCTCAGACCATTCTTCCATGTATACAAGTCTTGTTTTAACCACAGAACAATGCACTCAGGAAAGAATGGCCTCCCTTGGGCCTTAGAGGAAGCACCATGATTGATTTAAGCTAATCATGATTATGTTATTTTCCTTTTCTTGTGACTGTTTTAGCTGTAGGCATGTGACATTATTCTGGCCATTGAGACCTAACCTATGGAAAAACTTACTGGAGGCTGCTCAGAAAGTTTTTCCTCTTTTGTTTTGTTTATTTAAGGAAGAAAGTAATTGATGCATGAGAAGAGGTTCTCTGTCTTCTTCCAGAATCAGCTGTAGGAGGAAGTGTTACCTGAATTTGTGACAGCCGTTTTGTGACTGCCGTTAACAAATTACCACAATCTTGCAGCCCTAAAACAACGAAAACTTACTCTCTCTCAATTTCAGAGATCAGAAGTCCAAAATTAGTATAATCAGGCCAAAATCAAGGTGTCAGCAAGGTCTGGTTTCCTCTGGATGCTCTGGGGGAGAATCTTTGTCTCTTCCAGCTTCTGGTGGCTGTCAGCATTTCCAGGCTTATGACCCTATTATGCCCATTTTTAAGGCCAGCATCTTCAAATTTCTCCTGCTCTGTCTTTTCATCTCCTCCTCTGCGTGTTATCAAATATCCCTTTGCCCTCTTCATATAGGGATATGTGAGATTCCCATCTAGGGTCTACCCTAACAATCCAGGATAATTACCCCACCTCAAGGTCCTTAATCCAATCATATCTGCAAACAACCTTTTTTCTTATATAAAGTAATAGTCACAGGTTCTAGAGATTAGGACATGGATAACTTTTGGGGGAAAGTTTTTCAACTTACTATAGTGATCAGAGAGGAGAGCCACAAACCCAAAAAAACTAGAAAAGTATCTGAAAACCCAATGCCACTGATTTTCTGAGTTAAGCAACCCTGGATATACCTATCTCTAGACTTATGCAAAATAATTTATTTCTAAAGCTGTATTTGGTTCAGGTATTTTATTATTTGGACTTAAAAGTACTCAACTGGGAAAACCATTTGAGACAACTTCTTGGAGAGTTCTTAAAATATCTAGCATAGGAAAGAGAATGAGGTTGCATTTTTTAAGTGTATGCGTGTGTGTTTTAATCATCATGTAAACTGGTAAGAGTTAAGAAGGGTTTCCCAACCTTGGCACCACTGACATTTAGGGCCAGATAGTAATTATTATTATTTTTCCTGTGTGGAGGGTTGTCCTCTGCATCGTAAGATGTTTAGAAGCATCCTTGGCTTCTATACATATGAGATTCTGGTAGCAACCCCCAACCCATTTGTGACAACCAAAATACCTCCATACATTCCCAAATATACCCTGTGTGGTATAATTCCTCCCAGTTGAGAACAATTAGGCTAAGGCTATCATTAAGGATATTTAATATAAATGTGACTTTATATTGTAATAAGAGATACCTGACATCAATATATTCAGGTTTTATTTGGAGAATGTAACTTCTAATCTTATGTCCTTTGTTAAGGGACTAAGGTAGGTTTTTGTAGACAATATACCTGGACTATGAATGCCACAAAGATAGCCACCCATGGGTATAGATAAGTGGAGTGTATTCAGGTATATGCAATTAAAAGTAACTGCATCTGGTTATATAAAACATAGTTGCTTAAGTGATTTATTACTTGATCTAGTGTTATCTGTGTCTCACATATACTTGGAAGATGGAGAAGGTGTTCCCGGACCAAATTGAGGGTTGGGCTGCTATTTCTTGTGGTCCAATAATGAACTGGGGAGGAAGAGATTTTTTATTTCTGTAACCAGTTACAGGGAGAAGACATGATAAATATCACCAGACCAACTCAAAATGACAGTCTTCCAGAGCTTTATGTACCTTCTAAGCTATATGTCTATGTGTAGGTGTGCATTCATCTAAAGACATAACTGATTAACTTCTTTTAATCTGTAACTAATGTCTGAGTCCTGAAGACCTTCTTCTGGAGCCTCAGTAAGTTTACTTAATCTAAATGGGTCCAGATGCTGGGATGATTGCCCTTATCTTGTCTCCTACTAAATCGTGGAGGTTTGGTGAGTTCCTTCAGACCCTCAATAAACGTGTTTGCAGAGGCCTGGGGAGTTTCTTCAGGCCCTCAGTAAAACTTATTTAATCCTAAACAGGTCCTGTTAAGAATTCCTTCATTATTTTGTCATGCTTTAAGGCCCAGGAAATGCCTAGGCAAAACTCTTGGTGGGCTTTTGTTACATTCCAGCCTTTGTATAAAGGTACTGGCTCTTTCGGCTTTTAATATTTAACTTAACCACTTAGTCAGTGCTGAAACAGTTGTTATGGAGGCCTGCGTTAGTGAAACCTGGCCTGCCACAAAAGTACCTAAGGACAATTATATTCATATGATACTCTTTCAGACTTTTACTCCAAGGCTCCCAAGTCCTCTGGCTGAGACGATAAACATTCTTCTGATTGTGGAATGAAGTCCATATTAAATATTTACGTATCTGTGCCTGTGCTGCTTTGGTGACATATGTGGGCTTCATCATATACATGTAGCCCACCTAACTCCATCTTTACACATCTGTGTACCCATCTCTGGAGTTTTGTTCATGTTTACTTTGAACTGTTCTTCTGTGTTACTGAATTCCATGCATCCTTCAGGAACAAACTTATATCCATGTTCACCATAAAATGTCTCCCGATAACTCCAGCCAATACTACAATCCACAACTACTCCCAATATTTTCTGCTTGGCATTTGCAGTACTTCTTGACTTCAATGAAATATTTGAGATTTACCTGTATCTTCAGTTTTTCCTTCATTATTTCATGTGGCCTAGCCTTGTTTCCTTAGACAAAGCACCAGCTTTTTGAGGAGAGGACTGACTGTCTTTGCTATAAAAATCTGTAACCCTCACCCCTAAACAACCCAGACTTAAGAGTGCTGAGTTTCATATATGAGATCATGAAGTATTTGTCTTTCTATGTCTAGACTTCTTTCACTTAGCAGAATGTCCTCAAGGTTTATCCATGTTATCACAAATGACTATATTTCCTTTTTTTAAAAGGCTGATTAGTATTCCATTGTGTGTATATACCACGTTTTCTGTATCCATTCATTCATTGATGGGCACTTTGGTTGTTTCCATATCTTGGCTACTGGGAATAATGCTTCAATGAACAGGGGAGTGCAGATATCTCTTTGACATCCTGATTTCATTCCTTTTGGATATGTACCCAGAAGTCGAATTGATGGATCATATGGTAGTCAAAGGATATAACATTTCAGTTATGGAGGAGGATTAAGTTTAGGATGTCTGCTATAAAACATGATTATAGTTAATGGTATTGTATTCTTGAAAATTTCTAGGAATAGATTTTAAATGTTATCACTAAAAAAAAATGCATATGAGGTAATAAATATGTTAATTAGCTTGATTTAGTCACTTCTCAATGTATGCATACATCAAAAGGTTATGTTGTATACTATAAACATATGATTTTTGAAAATTAAAAAAATTTAATTTAAAAAAAGAGTGCTGGGCATATCAAAGTACTTCAGACAAAGTACTTGTTGAACTGATTTGAATAAAAAATATCTTAGCAGTCTGGATGTTTACTCCACCCAGAAAAGGCTGCCTTCCTAGGGACTTTCAGTGTGACTCCCAGCCGAGAGTCCTGTTGGAAGTAAGCTGGGATGTAGTGGTTTTATGACAATCTCGGACAATGCTTAGTTTGTAGTGCTGGCAAAGAGTTTGACATGTAAATATTGCATGGCACATAAAGAACAATCTGAGGCCAGATATGGTGGATCACACCTATAATCTCAGCACTTTGGAAGGCCAAGATGAAAGAATCACTTGAGCACTGGGGTTCGAGACCAGCCTGGGCAACATAGTGAGACCTGGTAAAAAAAAAAATTACACAGGCATGGTGATGTGTGCCTGTAGTTCCAGCTACTTGGGAGGGCCTGGGAGGTGGATCCTGCAGTGATCCATGATTATGCCACTGCACTCCAGCCTGGGTAACACAGCAAGACCCTACTCAAAAAAGGAATATGATTTGCTAAGCCCTGTGCGCGTCCAAAGAAATTGACTAGAATCATCTGCAGTCATGTCTACTCTAGAGGCAACAGTTGAGAAAAGTAGCTCAGAATTTCCTTCAAAAGATGATTTCCTTCAAAAGAAGACTCCAAGAAAAGGAGATTTAAATGTCATTAGCAGGCCTTGTTATATTAAGGAGGGCACACTTTCATAAAGAGAATATGTGGTCATTGTGAAACTCAGGGCCATTGCTTCTCCATGAGCTCTTAGCAATATTAAATAGAATTTCCATGTTTTATTCACTCTAAGATATATTTAAGAAATGTTTTCACATTTGTGAACTGAGAGTACATCTTATAATCATCATAGGCCAGTGATACTGGAATATAGTGATCATTTTTGAGCATGGACATTAAAACTTGCAGAATGGTTCTTGGAGGCCTGAAAGAAAATTCTAGAGACATTAGTTTATCAGTTTTTTTTTTTAAAGTTGCATCACCATTAATGATGAACTGAAGCATGGTATGGAGTGGAAAAGGACAGGTATCATAAGGAGTCATGAAGTGATAAGTGTCATATGCAGAATAGGAAGTGATGAGATTAGCTTATTTTTTTTAATGGGTGAACTATGAGTGACATATGGAAACTAAGTCTAAGTGAATTTAAAAGAGCTCCTGTAAGCTTAAAGTTCTACTCCTAGGTAATAGGAAAGCATGGGCCATATTTTTTTATTGGCAGAATCATTTCTTAGTGATATACCCAGTAATGATATATCTAACATAAATGTTTTCTTAGACTCAGTGAAATCGGCATCAAGGGGGTTTTAATGACATGAAGAATGAGTCAAATAAAATTATTCTTATACAACAAAAAAGTAAATAAAATGCAGGCACAGAATCTAAGAACTGGAAAATAATGTGAGTTCTAGTCTCCTTAGTTACTATTCAGCCACAATGTTCACCCTTTCAGGCAATTTTTTTCTCCTTGCTTAAGATGTTTATATTTTAATGACTTTTGATAATTGGGATCCCATTGCTATCTTTAATAAAAAGGAAAGGACTAATATTGGGGGCGTTTTATGTTTAGCATACTGAGGTGCCATGAATCAGTTCATATTGGAAAAAGCTTTTATCCCCCTAGCCATGTGGATGGCAAGGTTTTTATAGGGCCTGGAGTGTCCAGAGAACCCTGGCAGGCTTCTTCTAGCCATTAGGAGCCTCTATTTTTATTCCTGTGTGGTACAAAAATTATCCTTCACTGGGTATGTCCTAACCTGGAAAAGGTTGTGAGCACTGCTCTAATAGATTGCCGGTGGCGTCTCTGAAAAAATATGGAATAGACAAAGTTAAAGATCCCGTTGCCTCCAAGGCCCTGTCATGATTTGCACAGATTATGTCCAGAAGTTTTTGTGCAAGCGTGACTACTGCACTTGCCTAGAGATATTTCTTTCTACATTTGCAATCCCAGTCAAGCTTGATCAGAACTTACAGTTGTCTTCTTAACAGGTTGGAAAGAGGAACTTCGGCTCTAAAGTAAAGAGTTAAAACATGAAAACAAGCATCAATTCTACAAAAGTGATTTTTTAAAAATGTGGTCTCCGGACCAGCAGCATCAGCATTGTTGGAAATGTTAGAGAGGAAATCTTAGGCCCCAACCTGGACTTATCAAATCAGAAACTGTGGGGTGGGTCTGATGTATCTAGCCTTTAACAAACCTTTCAGATGATTCTGATGCTTGCTTAGGTTCAGGAGCCACAGATTTACAGTACCCAGAAGACAAAAGGTAACAAAAAAGAATATTTGATCTCTCGTCCAACAGACACCAGAATATGGTCCCTGGGATTGGGGTTATATTTCTCCTGTTGTCTTCTTTTATGCCTTTTGCAAATTATTTAGCTTTGCTAGGCCTCAATTTCTTCCAGTATAAAATGAAGGCAATCAATTAGATATTCTTTATTCCTTGTATGGTTTTTTTAATTGCCCTTCTATGTTTAAATTGCATCATGTGCTGTGTAACATCTTTTAGTAGAGCATGGAGGCGGGGGAGTACAAGTGGGGGATGCAGCTTCTTCAGGATTCTTTAACCATGCTGAGAAGTGGTGATGGGGAGGAACTTCTTTCTATCCTGGTAAAGCAGGAATTGCAGGGCTTTTCCTGCCTGATGAGTAAGAGATTGCTGTGAAAAGAATGAGAGTTAAAGATGTTTTTATTCTCTGGGTTCTAATCCTGGCCTTAATATTAACTCTCTCTGTGATATCACGTCAGTCTTAACTCTCTGGCTCTAAGTTCTTCTGTAATGTAAGAAATCAAATAGGAAAACAGTTTTATGTGTCTAGTACAATGATCAGTAGAGAGCAAGTGTCCAATAAATGCTCCGTTTTTTTTCCATCTCAAATATTCTGTTCTTTGCAATTTGCCGGTATTAAAAATGCTTTGCTGGCCGGGCATGGTGGCTCACGTCTGTAATCCCAGCACTTTGGGGTCCGAGACGGGTGGATCACCTGAGATCAGGAGTCGAGACCAGCCGGGCAATTATGGTGAAACCCCATCTCCACTAAAAATACAAAAATTACCCGGGTATGGTGGTGCACACTTGTAATCCCAGCAACTCGGGAGACTGAAGCAGGGGGATTGCTTGAACCTGGAAGGCAGAGGTTGCAGTGAGCCAAGATTGCACTGCTGCACTCCAGCCTGGGCGACACAGTGAGACCCTGTTTCAAAGAAAAAAAAAATGCTTTGCCAACATTGATTTCGTTCCCACATTATTATGTAGGTTCCCAAGACCATCTCTGGAAGGGAAGTATTTGCTGACAGACTGTTAGTGTTCTTGTCAGGTCACATAACCAGTTATCCTTATCCTGTGAAGCCTAACTACCTGCTTTCAAACCAATATTTGAGAGTTCTAAGTACTTTTTAGGATTTGTTGCTTATGTGTACCCGCAGTTTCAGGGTATCCTGTAACTCCAAGTTTCCTCTCCAAAGCTGCTGGCCAAATTACATAGCTCACCCTTGTTTAAATTGGTCGGGGTGGGGGCAACATGAATCTGAGTATATCAATAACATGTCTTAGTTTAATTAAAAATGACCTACCAAAGAATGAATAGAAGAAACTTAATGTTTATGTATTTTATTTATTCGTGCTATCGTTCAATAGAACCTCACCATTCTTGACACTAACAATGTACTAGACACTTTGTATCTTATTTGATTCTTAGAACAGTCATGTGGGATGGATTGTATTCCCTCCATTTGAGTAACTTGCCCAAGTTCACTCAGTATGCGGCAAAACAAAAAGCGTTTTGAATCTAAGTATTTTTCTTTCCAGGGCCAATGCTTTTTTTTTTTTTTTTTTTTTTTTTTTAACAGAAGCAAAGCTCTCCTAAAACTTATGTTTGCTGGGTAAATGGCTTTAGTGTTTGCATAAGGGGTTCTCTGATTCTCAAAGTTGCTGAGATGGTGTTAAAATTCAAGTTTAATCAATCAATCAATTAGTATTTATTGAATACCTGCTGGGTGCAAGGATTGCACTTGGTGCTATGGGAAATAAACAACAACAACAAAGAATCAAGCTGATCCCCATGCAGTGAAGGAAGAGAAACACATGAAGACTGGCATGAGATCACGAGGAGGCAGCTCCCTGGTAGCCAGGCTAGCAGGAAATGTTCCATGGTCATGATGGGATTTTCTGACTTTTCCTTTTTTTTTTTTTTTTTTTTTGAGACAGAGTCTAGTTTTGTCACCCAGACTGGAGTGCACTGGGTGCAATCTCAGCTCACTGCAACCTCTGCCTCCTGGGTTCAAGGGATTCTCCTGCCTCCGCTTTCCTAGTAGTTGGAATTACAGGTGCCTGCCACCACAACTGGCTAATTTTTGTACTTTTAGTAGAGATGGGCTTTCACCATGTTGGTCAGGCTGGTCTTGAACTCTTGACCTCAAGTGATCTGCCTGCTTCAGCCTGCCAAAGTGCTGGGATTACATGAGCCACTGCGCCTGGCCCATGATAGGATTTTTGTTCTTGGAATATCTATCAAGTCTTACTATGTTTCTGGCGTTACCTTATGTAACTTTTACAACTACTCCACCCTCATTTTACTGTTGAGTCAACCAAGATACAGAGGAGTGAAATGAACCTTCCTGATTTATACACTTGGCAAGAAGAAGGGATGAGAATCAGTCCTCAGGCTTTTGAATCCAAGTCTGATGCCCCTTCTATAACATTTATTGGAGTGATCTCTAAGAAAGGGTTGTTAACATTTAGTTTCCCTAAAGTAGGCCTGTAATCTTTTAAATGCCAAGAAACAGGAGTCTGAAGACCATGAGACTTTATTTGTTCACAGTTTTCCTGGGGAACACACAGTGTTTCTGAAGAAAAGACTTTAGTTCTTCCTTCTAATGAAAGCAGTTATGCTGTATTTGTTCAGGTATGTGCTAGGGATTCAAACTCATAGATATTAAAAAGAGCCATTTAGAATTGTATACTGCTCTTCAGAGACCCTCCTGCCTACCCCCCAACTACTTAAAGCAATAAACTGTCTCTCTGTGGCAGGGAGGTACAACCTTTTTGTGGTTCAGCTGCTGAAGCTGGGGGCTCCTTAGTCAGCAGTTGGTCTGAGCTGAGCTGGGCCGGCCTGGGACAGTGGGCTTCCCAGGGACCAGTGTCCTCAGGCAGCTTGTCCCTTGGGGAAAGCAGGACACTAACTTCTGCCTGGGAATTCACCAGGAAGACCAAGCAGAGGAGCAATGTTAGGCCATTTCAGAAAGTTCAGGTGGCTGCTAAGTAGCCTTCCCTGGTGGTGCCCACAGCCTGGTAGGTGGCATCAGTATGTTACTCAGCTGCAGTTGTGACTTTGATGGGCATCACCCAGCATGCCTTTGATAGGAAGCAGCAAAACAAGACAGTGAAGACTTTCTTGCTTTGTGAAAAGCATGTCAGTGCAGCCCCAAAGAATGAGGCAAACTCAAAGGGAAGCGTGAACAAAACTGTTTGCTTAAGGCGGAGGTGTCCAAGGAGAAATTTGAAGTACCTGCTTTTGTTTGGTTTTGTTTATAGAAAACTTTTAAAAATAACTCCTTTTAAAGCAGAAACCTCGTATGCCTAATATATTATCATAGAGTAATCTAAAGAAATGGTTGTGGTACTTCCTGATAAGAGATTAACATTTAACTTCCCTAGTAGGCATGAGAATGGTCCCAATTAAAAAACTCCAAATATAGTAAAATTTCCTTTCAAGTTCAAATCAGAAAATTGAAATCCTACAACTCCTAGCACAAAGATGTGTATATAATAAACACTGAAAAACATTTATTGCTAAATTAATCTTATTTATTCCATCTTGAAGGCTTTTATCAGAATCCTAATCTTCCTCTACATCCTCATAATGTTTCTATTACATTTAGCCTGGTGTTCAATTTTACTGAATACTGATTCACAGAGAACTATTAATCCATAGTGTAATTCAATTAATAATAATAATATTCACCAGAGTGCTTCATACCTGCAACATTATGGTTAAGCGGACATAATGCAACCTGCGTAATTTACAAATATGAATACTCCAAAATGGGTTAAGCTAAAAACCAGCTTTCCCTGTGTGTCACTTGGGTAATGCAAAGCTCTGTTGACTGTTCTCATTGTAAAATATATATGGATTGCTACTCCCTACCTTTTTGGTTCTACCCTGCTTTGTTAGCTTAGTTATCATAAACATTTCTCCACTTGTACCCCAAAGCTATTTGGGAATAGTATATAAAAATATTGGATGTGAACTTCGATTTCTTTTGTTTAAATCATCTTAAGGGTGGAGATATGGAAGACCGAAAGAAGGTAAGCAAGTAAGAAATAATTCAAGTAATGAAACTTTGGATCCTGACAGAACCCCAGTAATTATCAAAACTAGGTGACTTTCTTGTGTATAGATGTGGAATCTGAGGCCAGTGAATGTCAGTAGCTTGTTCAGCTCACCCAGTCAGTGGCAGGTATGTGGTGACCACCTGGGACATCTCAAGGTCATCACTTCAGTGCTTTATCCACCAGGCAACACTTGGCAGCTAGTTTCCCAGATGTCGACTTGTACTGCACTTGCCTTTGGAGCAGCAGTTGTTGCTTTCTCCCTAGGAGACCAAGAGATGAACTAGATGGTTAGTCAAGTCTTTTTCCAGCACAGTGTGCTGAGTCCAGCTGGAAAATCTTGGAGGAGCCTCGTTTTCCTCACCGGTAAATGGGCAGTGCCTCACATGCAAGCATGCACCACAAGTTTGTAAGAGAAATAGAACCAATGGGAAATTTCAATCAATGCAGATTACTTCCAGGTTTTCATTACTTGAGCAACACTTGAGTATTGTTTCAGCATTCATCCTTATAGCCACCAAGAAAGAACATGACTCTCTTCCCAGTTAGCATCATCCTCTTTGCCGTGTACTGTGACTCTGTTTTGACTTAGGACCTTGTCTCTTATTTTCTTATTGGAGTGTTCTTTTACCTTCTCCCAGTTGGAGTAATTTGTATCTCCACTTGGATATGAGCAGCATCTTATCATATGCTCTCAAGTTTTTCTTAGTGCTCTGGCATTTTCTTGAAGAAAAAAAAATCAAAAAGAAAAACTCTGCCAACATTCAGGGAAATGGTAAAAAATGCTCCTAGCAAGGCATTGTCTCTCTTATTCACAACTATTTCTGTTTCTTTCTTCCACATTCACTATCCAACCTACTCAATATGGCCTGTACTCCTTATAGGCAAACTCACCCACAGTTTCCACTTGCCCTTATATGTTGGCATGAAATTCTTTCTCTAACCGAGTTTTTTTTTTTTTTTCCCACAGAAAAATAAACACTTTTATTACATGGGCAAAGACAGAAAGGATGAGGATTTGTTTGCTTTTCCAGGCCTTGATTTTCCTAAGATAGAACTCCATCTCCTTGCCCTCTAGCACATAGCCATCTGCTTGGCCACACTGTCCCACCCTTGATGCGATGCATGCAAGAAGCTTTCCTTGCTGGAACTGCTCCTCCAGGAGACTGCTGATTTTGGCATTCTGTTTCCTTTTATCGTATTTCTTGTGAATTTTTTTAGGTCGCTTTTTGTTTAAAATCTCCTCCTCCTCAGCAGTCAGCTTGGTCCCCTTCTTGCGGCCCAGGGGCAGCGCATAGCGGGACTGGTACCACCGTTGGTATGGTGCGCTGTTGATGAGCATGATGCATTTCTTCACCAGGGTCTTGGTACGGACCAGCTCGTTATTGAATGCATTGTAGACAACATCGATGATCACTCTTGTGCAAGTACAACACTCTGAGCCCCAGGAGAAATTCCCCGTGTCCAGCCTCAGGGCACAGTATTTCTCATTTCTTCCCTGCACACGGACTGTGTGGATGCGGCAGGGCTAATCTTGGTGTTGGCAACCAGCCGGGCACCCCAGCTCATACTTTCGCTTCTTGTGGTAAGGCTTTCTCTTGCCCCCAGTCTTGCAGCGCTTGTGCTAGTTGTCCCAAGAGATGCTCATCGCTGTTTAAAATTTATTTATTTATTTATTATTTACTTATTTTTCCATAGATTATTGGAGTGCAGGTGGTGCTCGGTTATGTAAGTTCTTTAGTGGTAATTTGTGAGATTTTAATGCACCCATCATCTAAGCAGCATATACTGCACCCTATTTGTAGTCTTTTATCCCTTGCCCCCTCCCACGCTTACCCCCAACTCCCCAAAGAATTGTATCATTCTTATGCCTTTGCATCCTTATAGCTTAACTTCCACATATCAGTGAGAACATACAATGTCTAGTTTTCCATTCCTGAGTTACTTCACTTAGAATAATAGTCGCCAATTTCATCCAGGTCGCTGTGAATGCCATTAATTTGTTCCTTTTTTATGGCTGAGTAGTATTCCATCATTTATATATACCACAGTTTCTTTATCTACTTATTGATTGGTGGGCATTTGGGTTGGTTCCACAATTTTACAATTGAAAACTGTGCTGCAATGAACATATATGTGCAAGTATCTTTTTCTTATAATGACTTCTTTTCCCCTGGGTAGATACCCAGTAGTGGGATTGTTGGATCAAATGATAGTTCTACTTTCAGCTCTTTGAGGAATCTCCACACTATTTTCCATAGCGGCTGTACTAGTTCACCTTCCCACCAGCAGTGTAGAAGTGTTCCCTGATCACTGCATCCATGCCAACATCTACTGTTTTTTTATTTTTTTGATTATGGCCACTCATGCAGGAGTAAGGTGGTATTGCATTCTGGTTTTGGTTTGCATTTTTCTGATCATTAGTGATGTTGAGCATTTTTTTCATGTTTGTTGTTTATTTGTATATCTTCTTTTGAGAATTGTCTATCCATGTCCTTAGCCCACTGTTTGATGGGATTGTTTGTTTTTTTCTTGCTGATTTGTTCGTGTTCATTGTAGATTCTAGATATTAGTCCTTTGTCAGATGTATAGATTGTGAAGATTTTCTCCCACTCTTTGGATTGTATGTTTGCTCTGCTGAGCATTCCTTTTGCCATGCAAAAGCTCTTTAGTTTAATTAAGTCCCAGCTATTTATCTTTGCTTTTATTGCACTTGCTTTTGGGTTCTTGGTCATAAAATCCTTACCTATGCCAATGTCTAGAAGGGGTTTTCCAATGTTATCTTCTAGAATTTTTATAGTTTTTGTTCTTAGATTTAAGTCCTTAATCCATCCTGAGTTGATTTTTGTATAAGGTGAGAGATGAGGATCCAGTTTCATTCTCTTACACGTGGCTAGCCAATAATTCCAGCACCATTTGTTGAAAAGGGTGTCCTTTTTCCACTTTAAATTTTTGTTTGTTTTGTCAAAGATCAGTTGGCTGTAAGTTTTTGGGTTTATTTCTGGGTTTTCTATTCTGTTCCATTGGTCTATGCGCCTATTTTTATGCCAGTACCATACTGTTTTGGTGAGTATGGCCTTATGGTATAGTTTGCAGCCAGATAGTGTGATGCCTCCAGATTTGTTCTTTTTGCTTAGGTTTGCTTTGGCTATGTGGGCTTTTTTTTGGTTCCATATGAATTTTGGAATTGTTTTTTCTAATTCTGTGAAGAACGATGAGGGTATTTTGATGGGGATTGCATTGAATTTGTAGATTGCTTTTGGTAGTATGGTCATTTTCACAATATTGATTATACCCATCCATGAGCATGAGATGTATTTCCATTTTTTGTGTTATCTGTGATTTCTTTCAGCAGTCTTTTGTAGTTCTCCTTCTCGAGGTCTTTCACCTCCTTGGTTAGGTACATTCCTAAGTATTTGTGTGTGTGTGTATGTGTGTGTGTGTGTGTGTGTGTGCAGCTACTGTAAAAGTGGTTGAGTTCTTAATTCTCCACTTGGTCGCTGTTGGTGTATAGGGGAGCTACTGATTTGTGTACATTAAACTTGTATCCAGAAACTTTGCTGAATTATTTTATCAGTTCTAGGAGCTTTCTGGAGGAGTCTTTAAGGTTTTTGAGGTAAACAATCATATCGTCAGCAAACAGTGACAGTTTACCTTCCTCTTTACCGATTTGTATGCCTTTTATTTCTTTCTCTTGTCTGATTGCTCTGGCTAGGACTTCCAGTACTATGTTGAAGAGGAGTGGAGAGAGTGGGTATCCTTGTCTTGTTCCAGTTCCTAAAGGGAATGCTTTTAACTTTTCCCCATTCAGTATCATGTTGGCTGTGGGTTTGTCATAGATGACTTTTATAACATTGAGTTGTATCCCTTATATGCCAATTTTGTTGAGAGTTTTAATCATAAAGGGTGCTGGATTTTGTCGTATGCTTTTTCTGCATCTATTGAAATAATCATGATTTTGTTTTAATTCTGTTTATGTGGTGTATCACGTTTATTGACTTCCATATTTTAAACCACCCCTGCATCCCTAGGTATGAAACCCACTTGACCATGATGAATTATCTTATTGACATGTTGTTGGATTTGGTTAGCTAGTATTTTGTTAAGGATTTTAGCATCCATGTTTATCAGGGATATCTGTCTGTAGTTTTCATTTTTGATTATGTCCTTTCCTGGTTTTGGTATTACGGTGATGCTGGCTTCATAGAATAAATTAGGGAGGGTTCCCTCTTTCTCTATCTTGTGAAATAGTGTCAATAGGATGGGTAACAATTCTTCTTTGAATATCTGGTAGAATTGTTATCTATCTTCTGTATCTAGCTGCCCAGCAAGTCTACCAAGCTCAGGGCTGGTACAGGGGGTTGTCTACACAGATTCCTATGACGTGAACCATCTATGGATCTCTCAGCTGTGGATATCAGCACAGTATTTGGGGTGTCTCCCGGGTCCTGCAGGAGCAGTCTGCTTTCTTCAGAGGGTCTGTGGGTCCTCTTGGGATTCCTGATTCATTCCTGCAGTCGTTCTGGAGCTAAAATTTGTGATGCAAGCCTCTGCACACTGCTCTCTCTGTCTGAGTTGGCGCTGCAATCTAGTCCTGTCTCTGGTCTGCCATGATGACCTCTTCTTTTTCTCTAACCCAGTATTTTTAACTGAAGTCCTGATCATAGCTACCTGTCTACCAGAAATCTCCACCTGTATCAAACTCAGAGTCTGAAAAACAAATTCCTTATATCTCCAATCCCTACTTGTCTTTTTTTGGGTATCTATGAAGTTACCCAAGCCAGACACACAGCTTTCATCATCTCTGTCTTTTGCTATCCCCTATTGACTCTATCTTCCAAATAATACTGCAATAAATCTCTCCCTTCCTCTACTTGTTTTGACTGCCTTTGCTCATCTTTTGTTTTCTGGTGTTGCGTAATCGTATCCTAACTGCTCTCCTGGCTTCTAGTGTTGCCCCTGAAGTTCATCTTTCATACTGCTTAAAGTGTGAACATTCCTAAGATACAAATGTCATTCCTCCCTCCTCATGTTTATAATTCTTCAGTGGTTTTCATCATTTTTTTTTTTTTTACTAAGTCAAAGTTTCTGCCTATGATGAGTCTCTTTCATATCTCTCTACAATGTGTCTTGGTTATGAGGGTTGACATTGCCTGGAAATTCAGAGGTGTATTGACAGATGTTTGGTCAGAGGGTTGGTCTGAATCCACTGTTAGAAATATAAAGCCCTTGATAAGCATTCCCTGTCCCTCTGTTATAGGCTGCCCTCTGAAATATGCTAAGCAGGATTAAGTTTGTAGACCTGTAAACAGGGACAGAATGCCATCAGGTGATTTAAATGCCATCAGGGCTTTTTATGCCTGGCTTTACTACAACCTGTTTGAAGAAGTTATTTCTGAATAAATGGTGATGTTCTTTTGTTTTGTCTTGTTTTGTTTTTGTAGTCTACCTGAAGACTTTGACTTTAATATTTTGGCTACTCAGAGGATCAGTCCTGCCCCTCTATTTTTAGCAACCTCACACTCTGCCCATACATTACGTGCTTTTAATGATGAAAGCAGCATTCAAAGCTTACATAAAATAAGCAATTAGTAAATGCATTAGTAGTATAGTATTTATAAACAACTTATATTATTGGCTTTACTGAAATTTCTCCAGGGGCTTCTCACTAGAGCATGCACTATGAACAGGATCAAAGGGACCTTTCCTGTCTGCTGATAGCTTCTTTGTCACTCTGTCCTTTTTTTTTTTTTTTTTTTTTTGAGACAGACTCTCGCTCTGTTGCCCAGGCTGGAGTGCAGTGGCATGATCTCTGCTCACTGCAAGCTCCATCTCCCGGGTTCACGCCATTCTCTTACCTCAGCCTCCCGAGTAGCTGGGACTACAGGTGCCCGCCACCATGCCCAGCTAATTTTTTGTATTTTTTTGTAGAGATGGGGTTTCACCACGTTAGCCAGGATGGTCTCGATCTCCTGACCTCGTGACCCGCCCGCCTCGGCCTTCCAAAGTGCTGGGATTACAGGCGTGAGCTACGGCGCCCAGCTTGTCCATTTATTTTTTAAAGTCAGGTTTACTGAGGTATAATTTGTATACTGTATAGTAAAATTCACCTTTTTGGGCTTTATGAATCTTGAATTATGCATACAGTTGTATAACTACCTGTCATAATGAAGATATAGAACACTTCCATTACTCAGAAAAGTTCCCTCATGCCTCTTTGCAGTCAATTCGATTGGTGCCCGCACGCTGAGCCCTTGACAACCACAAATCTTTGTCTGTCCTTGTAGTATTACCTTTTCTCTAAGATAATAAACATGGGATAATTCAGTATGCAACCTTTTGATTTTGGCTATTTTCATTTAGCATAATTCACTGAAGAACTATTTATGTTTTATGTGTGTTAGTAGTTCATCCTTTTTTTATTGCTGACTAGTGTTTCATTGTGTGCATTTTATACTTCATTGCTTTATGTATGTGTATACCACAGTGTGCTTATCCATTTCCTAGCTGATACACCCATGGTGTGGTGGACAGACTCTAAGGTGACTCCTGTAATTCCTGCCTCCTGGTGTTTATGTATTTGATTCATCTTCCCCTCATAAGTGTGGATGGGATCTATGATTTGTTTCTAACCAATAGAATATAGCAAAGGTAATGCTACTCTCATGATTACGTTACCTTATATGAGACTGTTTTACCAGCAGACTCATTTTACACACTCTTTGCTGTGCGGATAAAGTAGAGGAAGTCCATTTGGTAAAGAGCTAAGGGTGGTCTCTAGAAGCTAAAGGCAGTCTTCAGCTAACAGGCAGAGAAAAACTAGTATCCTCAGTCATATAGAAGCAAGACAATAAATTCTGTCAACAGTCTAAGTAAGCCTGGAATCAAATTCTTCCCCAGTCAAGCCTCCAAATGAGATTGCAGCCTAGCTAACACTTTGAGAACTGAAGCAGCTAAGCCATGACCAGACTTTAGATAATACATATGCATTTTTTGAAGCCATGATATTTGTGTTAACTTGTTGTACAGCAATAGACGACGAATACATTCTGGTAGTTTGCAGTTTTTAGTGATTAAAAATAAAGCTGCCATAAACATTTATATACAATAATAAGTAACAATAAGTATTGATATGTATTTTTATTTCTTTTGGGTAAATACCTAAGAGTGCAGTTGCTGTATCATATGGTCAGTTTATGTTTAAGTGGATGCCAAACTGTTTTCCAAAGTGGCTCTTCCATTTTGTCTATTTTACATCCTCCTATCCCCCAGAAATGTATGCATATTCTAATTGTTTTATTACATCTATTGTACATTATTTTAACGCTTGAGCTGGATGGATTCTGAGCTCCAGGGTTTTGTTGTTTTCTTTCTTTTCTTCATCTTTTTTTTTTTTTTTTTTTGGAGTGCAGTGGCACAGTCATGGCTCACTGCAGCCTCGACCTCCTAGGCTCAGTCTTCCCACCTCAGCCTGCTGAATACCTGGGGCCACAGGCATGTGCCACCACACCCAGCTATTTTTTATTTTTTGTAGAAACAGGGTCTACTTATGTTGCTCATGCTAGTCTTGATCTCCTGGGCTCAAGTGATCCTCTTGCTTTGACCTCACAAAATGTTGGAATTACAGGCATGAACCACCATGCCTGGCTTGTTTTGTTCTTTTGTATTTTCTATCTTCTGGGCCTGGTGTTTGACTCATGCTCATAGGCTGTTAAAAGTTGGGAATGAATAAATTCAATGAATTAATCTAAACACTTTACTTTTATAAGCACTCCAAGGGCCTTTTATCTTTTATCTTCAGGATGCAAGGGTCAGAGACACAGCACTTCTGACTTTTCTTTATGTCTCTATTCTCTATAGGAGTCATTTTTAAATGTGATTGCACATTGGAATCACCTGGAGAGCTTTTAGAAATTCGTGATGCTTAGTTTGCTACCTGTACCAATTAAATAAGAATCTACAGGGAGAAGACCCAGAAAAAGATTTTCTTGTTCTTTTAAATCACCTGGTTGGGGGGATTAAACAACACAGTCAGCGATGCCTGGGTCACACTCCTGTAAATGCTGAGGCAATTGGTCTGGGTGTGGCCTGGGCAGCCAGGCTTTCCTAAGCTCCTCAGGAAATTCTAATGGGCAGCCAAGTTTTCGATCCGCAGCCCTAGTAGTGGCTTCATTATCTGGTTCACAGAACAGCTCTTTAGCAACGGGAAAATCTATGGCAGTAGCAGAGTCACACCTTCAAGGCTGCACTGGAAGCAGGTGGGGAAATCTGCAATTCAGATAATATGACCTTATTTTGCAGGCTGTGGAATGTGGTACTAATTACATTTGTCTGATGCAAAAATGTCAGTTATACACCTGCCCTCAGTTTTTTCCTCCCACGGCCTGTATCATGACACTGGTTATGGTTCTCAGGGATCCATAGGTTGGCAAATATGAAGTGGGCCCCAGATGCTAAAAGATGGGAGCTAGGAAGCTGCTGACAGAAGCACCCCACACCTTTCATCGCTCTCGTCCTTAGCTCTGACTTTGGTAAGGAAGGTGGCGACTCTACTGCTTGTTGCTGCCTCTGTTTTGACTTTGGGAATTAATGGTGTTTCTTTGCTTAACTTACAGCAATTAATAATGTTTACACTGGTGGGGAAAATTAATGCTGTTGCATTGTTAAGAAACACACAGTAAGGATAAAAAATATTTAGGTTAGTAATCCAGAATGTATCTTCTGATGAGTTTGACTTGCCCCCTTTTAGCTGATTTTATGCATGGTTGCTTCCCAAGACTGCTCAGTGGGCTAAAGCTGACAGAAACAAACCAAAAATTATGACCACATTACTAAGGCATGGCACAGCTGCAAAACAGACAGAATGTAATAGTGAAGCAAACTCATGGGGGGACTTTTTGCCCTGAGCATTCAGACTGGGCATCCCTCTGTAATTTGCCTCTTGAGAGCATCTTAGCATCAATTTCTTTGTACTTAAACCCACTCCTATGACTCAGCAACTGTGGTTTTATTACTTGGTTTCTCTGCAATTGTTGTTCTTTCTTGAATCAACCCAGGGTCTCTGATCTGTCTCTGATACTTCATTTTGCAACACCCAAAGGTCTTGTCGATGTTACTGTTGGGTAAACACTTATAGAACAATTTTATAAGAGAATCTGTTAACAACCCAGGATTTCTGTTGTAAACAGGTGGATTATATTCTTCTTGCCTATAACTTACTCTACTGCTTCTAACAGCCCACCCAAGTGATAGTCTTTTTGAAGTGGAGTTGCGTCAATCAAATCTCAATGGCCTCATCAAACACACGTTTGCTTAACACTCATGCTCCCTGTTGGTTGGCTGGGGGCTCTGCTTTGATGTATCCGCCCCTACACCCAGGGAAATGGAGCAGCCACGGTCTATAATATTGTCAGTAGCAGTGGCAGAGGAAGAAAGTGCAGAAAATGATGGGCCAGCTCTGTTGTCACTTCGCACATTTCGCTGGCTAAAGCATGCCATAAGAGCATGCCTAATTCCAAGAGGGTAGAGACATGTAAACCTACCTATGCCCAAAAGGAGAAATGGAGATATTCAAGGAACACAGGTAATCCTCTATGGGGTATTATAATAGTTTACCAAGGAAAACACTAAGAATTACACATAAAAATGTCTATAAGGAGAAATATGCACATTTCTGAAGGCAGCACTCTAAAATGAGAGACCGTTAAAGATGACTTTGGGGTTAACTAGGTAAGTGTGTGTGTGTGACTTTGGGACTAGAGTCCTAAATACTTAGGGTCCATATTAGAAGTCTGTCTATATAATTAACACTCATTTAGAATCAAACAAAAAGTAATACTGCTGGATGCCATCAAAAAGACAAGTTTAAAACCCTCGCATGATAGAAGAAGTAATTAGAGTCCTGAGAGGGGAAGGAGTTTTTTTCCCAGGGTCACACAGTGAGCAAGAGATAGAACTGAAAATAGACCCTGGTTCTGATTCAGGGTCTAGTGGCCTTTGTGTTGTATAGTATTGTTTGTCTTAATCTATTGATTCCTAAGAAAGTTTGAAAAATCAGATTCTCTTTCCTGATAGCAGCTGTGGATTCAGAATAGGTGAACTTTGAACAGGTTTGCTTCCAAGTGTTCGGAATCTGCTCTTAGGCTGAAGATACTACGCAGCTCCTAATAGGATTTAGATTTCATTGCTTATGGTTCTTAAATACTAATTTATGGCACGGAACTTTTTCAAAGTTTTGGTTTAGTGGATTGGTTGGTTTTGATCAATATTGCAGTAATGCCTTGTAACAATATAGGTTCGGAGTATATTATATGCCAGCTTGTGGGGAAATTAATTATTTTTTTCAGGGGAAATGAATTCACCCCAATTCGAAGATAGGATTAGTTGGGCTTGGCCGGCTAAATTGAATCAGACAGTTATATAGCATCACATGTTCCTGGCATTGACCTTTTTAATGAGAAATGGACCTATTAGATCTGTTTTACTCTGCTGTGAAATATTTTATGAATTTGAACAGGGCTTTCCATCATTTAGATACATATCAGGATCTGGGGATGGGTCAGGCTGAGACCATGTAAAATTAGCTTTTGCTGGCCTGGCCAGGTGGAATATGTTTAATTTGTTAACTTGCTGACCCTCTTTCTTTTCTAAGACAAAAGACTCAAAAGACCTGACACTAGTGAATTCCTTTTATAAAGAGAAGAATAAAACCAAAGCAGTGTAGCAGAAGTTCTTTGGGAAGATCTCATAAAGTATACAGCCTCTCCTGCTAGGGGAGGACAAGGCATCTGGGTCTCTTGGCTTTCCCGTCACATCCACAACTCCTGTCCTTAAATGCAGCTTCGGGGCCCTGACAACTGGAGTTGACTAGTTAAGTGGATCTTAAGTTCCATCTTTAAAATCACCCAGCTGTTCTCTCTTCTCCGAAATAAAATCAACCCAGCTGGTGGGTGGGAGTTTCCCTGCTGTGACCCAGGAAGCTGAGGCCTAAAGACAGGTGTGGATGGGAGAAGTGGAGGGGAAGAGGGGATCGGGGATGCGGAGGCAGGTGATGCATCTCCCAGAATCAACTTTCTCTTGGTCCACTGAAGCACTGGGGGGTCAGGCTGCCCATGGAGGGAGGGAGCTGAGTGGTTATGTGGAAAGGAGGCTTATTACTTGCTGTGCTCTGCAGACAGGTAGGAGTGGAGGGCCAAGGAACAATGAGATCATCGAATGTTAAAGCTGGAAGGGGGTCTTTGAAATTGAGTCTAATCATTTTAGAGATGATAAAGCTGGAGTCCACAGGCTGACATGCTAGGCCCATGGTCACATAACTAGTGGAAGTCCACTTACGCTGACTCCAGTGAGAGCTCTTTGTCCCATACCTCCTGAAGCAGCAGGGTACGGATAGATATGGCCTAGAGCCTGGTGTTAAATTCCTTTTGGTGTCATTGGGAAGACTGTATAAGAAACATAGTATAGTGTCTATAAGAACAAAAATTCATGTCTGCAGTACCGCTGAATATGCTGAATGCACCTGAGCATGTCATTTAAACTGTTTCTTTGGTGCCAATTCTGTAGGATATTTAATATTCACACACGGATGTAAGTAGTAAAGAATATAATTAAATATAAAAGTTTAATATTCAGTGAATGTATGCCCAAGGCCCTGGGGATGGGAGAGGGGTAAAAACTAAAATGTGCCCTGATCCTCTCTTCAATACAGCTGCCCACAGATCAGAGGCAGAACACCGAGGTTCTACTGAGGCATTTACCCTCCCTCTAGACAGGATCCCTCCCTGGCCTCCCATACTTGGGATTTTTTATTTTAGATGTCGCCTCAACATATCCATTTGGAATACCCTCATCCTACCTTGACCCAAGACCTTGACAAAGAAATGTACTTGTCTAAGCTCTTTGAATAATCCAAGGCACCAGTGTAGCTCCACTCATATAATCATCAGTGTCAGAAGGTGAGGGTGAGAGAAGAGATGGCTGCTATACCTTGTCCTTCCCTTTCCAAGGTGACAAGTGATTTAGCAGGTACCTTCGTGGTCTAAGCGAAATAGATAAATGACAGCAATGGATTACTACGTCTCAAGTACTCGAATAATCTCTGGAGGATCCCTGCACAGATTCAAATGGGCTCCCCTCTCTCTCTACAAACATCATGCAGACTGGTCCAAGTTGGTCCAGGAAACCTGGCTTTTATTACTCACTCTGCCACTACTATGTGATCTTGGAGGAGAACATACATCTCTGAATTCCAGTTTCTCTATCTTTACAATGGAGACACTTGTTCTGTATGTTTCACAAGATGGTTGTGAGGATGCAATGACGTAAAGCACGTGGAAGTGCTATGATAGAGAACAGCACATCCGAAGTATCTATCATGAATAATAGTGAGAGAATGTGGCTCACCCATGGGTTGATGCAGATGTTGAATGATGGGAGTTAACAGAATAAGCCTTATTGTAAATTGGTAGTTATTTCCTCAGGGGCATTTCTAGGTGGGGAATGCTCTTAGAATCTGTAATGCAGGTGAGGGAAAGGACCAGAAAAGCAGGTTGAACAGTGTTGAGAATTCCTTTTCTTTTTCTCTCTGCTCCTCATTCCCTCACTTCCCTCTTCTACTCACCCATTTCTACTTCTGTCATGGTTTTCCCCTTTCTCTCTCCCTCCAGAGGCTTTTTCAACATCAGTTATTGCCTCTGTCAAGTTGCCCAGGAGGGCTGGCCTGTGAACCTCAGGTGATTGTCAGGTATTCCAAATGGATATGTTGAGGCTATATCTAAATAGAGAATTACCTGTGAACCTCAGGTGATTGTCTGCTTGTCTAATGGTCTTGCCCACACACGTGCTAGGAGGGAGCTGCATACCATTGGGTGGGGGTCAGAATGTAATTAACCTGCTGCCCCATGTTGAGGAGTCGAACCTCCTCTGTGTCTCATACAAACTGCCCTGTTCTGATCCTGGCAAACAAACTGGGGCCACCAGCCAGCTGTGCATTTGGAGAAACAGCTGGCCCAAGTCTGCATTCATCTGGATCCTGTGCCCATGCACATGTGCCAGAGAGTCCCTTTCTCATAAAGGGGCTTGACCTATTCAAGATTTTTCTGGCCAGAGAACCTTCTGACTAAATTTACTAAAAAATGCCAAAGTCTAATAAAGGCTATTTTGGGGGACATTGCCAGTAACTCCCAGGCTGGGGCCATGTAGGTGGTGATGCAGGAAACTCTGAAGTTGAGGTTAGAGGAGTATATTCCTCTGGCATTTGAAGAAGGGGTGTAGAAATGAGCCTTGCTTCATGGGAAGAAGCGTCATGGCTGGTCATGGTGTTTTGATGAAGTACAGCTGCAAGGGCCTCTGGGGCACTGCGGGACCCTCACAGAGGAACTATTTTTGGATGTCTTCTCAGGAGGAGGGCAGAGCAGGGGAGCAGCTTTGATTCAGCTTCTGGCAGGCAAATTCTGGCTGTAGTCAGACAGGCCTCAGTTCTACAGGCTTTTTTTCCTCCCAAACTTAAAGAACTTCCAATTTGGTGCGGTTTTGCCATAGGATCCCATATTGAAACAAAACAAAAACAAAACTGGAAAACAAGCAAACAGCAGCCAAACTCTGTATTTCAACCTAGGGTTATGAGACCGTTACTTTATTCTGTAATGCATTTGTTCTTTATCCATCACATATTTGAGTGCTAAGATGTATCAGGCATAGTATTATATAAATAAACCAGTACCTCTTGTCCTTGATTTCACAAAGAATATAGCACAGGGGGAAGCTCACATGTAGTCCAGGAGACACTCAAGTGAGAACCAACAAGTCAATACCTTGGGCAAAGGCACTCTGATTTAAGAACAGGGGTCAGGTATAAGATGCACATTTGAAACACTGTATTCTGCTCAACTTTTATAACTTAAAGTACACCTTCCCCACCTCCTGCCAGGAGGATCACTGAATTTGCTTTAGTAAACAGATTACTTTTAACTAACTCATCACAGTATGGTGAAGATATACAGGAATAAAAATTTTTCAGTCTCGACAAGCCATCCTCACTTTTCTGAGCTCAAGGGGCGGGACTGAAGTGACTTGAAGGGAGATGCTTTCTGTTACAGAGCGCTGTGAGAGGGAAAGCAATGTGTCATTCCATCCCAGCCATGGCAAAGCAGGAGGCAAGTGTGTGGATGTGAGTTTGCACATCCAGCAGAAAGCAGATGGTCCTGAGGTAGTCCTGTGGAAGGGTGCTCTGAGCTGGTTACAAACCTGACTCACAAAGAGTAAATCTGTCTGCTTACAAGGATGACTCTGCAGCTTCAGATCCCCCAGCCTCGGTGTTGGCCCAGGCAGAAGTGCCACTGAATCATCAATCACTCCAAAGAAGTCTGCTCTAGCCATCTGTCTAGGAGGGAGGTCTGGTCATATATCTTACTCTGAATTCTTGGGTACCCAGAAATCTGAAGGCAAATCAAATCTTCCAACTTTTAGGAAATGGCCAGGTAAGATAAGGAAGCCACGAGAGCTGTTGAGGCAGTGGACATCAGCGACTCCCTACCATGTGAGGGACATCGACCACTCTCTATCATGTGAGGGAAGTTCTTTTCTCTCCCTTCTGCTCCTGCTCTATCCTGGGAGTAGCATCTCTGGATTCTGCATGGTACATTGGGAGATCCATGGAGAAAATCAGCTTCCCAGGTCCTGCTCTGTACAAGACTGAAGGGATATGATGCCCTGATAGTGTCCATCTTCCTATAGATAATCAGATCCTCACATCTGCAAGTGGCTCTGACAGCAGGATGAAAGGCTCCTTACCATGTATTTCTTGGCCCAGAATTTCATGCAGTGAACTAAGACCCAAATGACCACCAGGGCAGCTTTACACCTGAAATATAGTCGCAGTGTAAGGAAGAGAGGGGAAACACTTGTCTTTCTCACTGAAGCACAGAGAGAGGCTGATTATCAGTATATGCATGGGCTTCATGTGGTTAAGCTTGCTGAGTAAAGAACTATCCATGCTGCCAGGTCCAGGGCCATCCCCCAGTTGGCTGAGTCCTGGAAATGAAGGTTTCTGATGGCTACAGACATCCCATCTGGACTCTGAAGCAATTTCAACAGCATCACTTATAAGTTATGCTTAACAGGATATGCACAAAGGGATTTCTGCTAGTCAGAGCCCTGGCTGGAGTCAGGCACTATTGCCTGAGCCTGTGCCTCTCACTACACTTGATTCTGCAGAACTGTTACTCTGAGAAGTGACAGCAGGAACCCAAACAACTGCTCAGTGTGATCCCAAGTGTGGGAACTGGGAGCAGGAGATAGCTTTAAAGACCTATGAGCCAGCAATGGGACTTGTGCCATCCTGCTACTAAACTCCAACAGCAGCCAGCCTACCCTCAGTCTAGAATAAGCAGATATGAAAATTCCTTTTGAACAAAGTGGTGAGGCATTGGTTACAGTCAACATCATTAGGCCCCATGTCTGTCTCACTTTGCTGTCCACGTTCAAAGGTACTCATCATTTCAACTCAAGGAACATTTATATAGGACCAACTATGTCCTAAGAACTGCCTGAGTGAACAAGACATACCCTCTGAAAACAGGACCCTGTAGTCCATCTCTTTCCTGATTCTATTTTTTTTTTTTTTTGAGATGGAGTCTCACTGTCACCCAGGCTGGAGTGCAGTGGCATGATCTGAGCTGACTGCAACCTCCACCTCCCAGGTTCAAGTGATTCTCGTGCCTCTGCCTCCCTAGTAGCTGGGATTACAGGTGTGTGCCACCATGCCCAGCTAATTTTTTGTTTTTGTTTTTGTTTTTGGTATTTTTAGTAGAGACAGGGTTTCACCATGTTGGACAGGCTGGTCTTGAACTCCTGACCTCTGGTTATCTGCCTGCCTCAGCCTCCCAAAGTGCTGGGATTACAGGCTTGAGCCACCATGCCTGGCTGATTCTATCTTTAAAAGGCCCCATTCTATGAGTAATCTCCATTCAGGAAAGGTGTTCATGGCAATTTTTTCACTGGGAAATCTAAGGTGGTCTTGGCACTGATAGAGGCTCTTTTATTCTCTTGCCTACTTCTTTCTGCCCAGCGTGTTTCCATGTTCTGTTTTCTTACTCCCTAACTGGAACTTTGACCTTAAAATTTGTCATGACTCCTAGTATTTATATCCTGATTCATGTTGGTTCACGTGTTTTCATTGTTGTTTTTGAAGTTTTACTTAGATCATTATTTCAAGTAATTATGTAAAAAATACTTCTGACAGACAGGAATATGTAACAGGCGCATGTTCTATTAAGTATTAACACTTATGTTCGCTTCACTTATTTTTTTAATAGATTAATCATTACAGAGTTGAAACTCTCTGTATCCACCTGAATTTTGAACTGCTTGCACTGAAAACTAACGTGTCATGTAATAGACAAACAGCAGGGTGCCCAAGCCTCCCTCGTGGAAAGGGAGGCAAGAGGCCTTACTTAGTCTGGAGTTTCTGGATTCGGCTCTCAGGAAATTTCTCCCTTGTTCATTTTCCTTTAGTGGTCATGCTTTGAAGGGAACACAGAGTATGATTCTACTTTGTAATTTTAAGACAAAAGGATACATATCTAATAAACAATGTTTCATTTCAAACAAGATGATTCTAGAGATCAAAATTAGTCATTGAAGTAATTGGAAAGGTCAGTGCCTGGCCTTTTTTTTTTTTTTTGAGATGGAGTCTCGCTCTGTTGCCCAGGCTGGAGTATAGTGGCGCGATCTCAGCTCACTGTAAACTCCGCCTCCCGGGTTCAAGCAATTCTCCTGCCTCAGCCTCCCGAGTAACTGAGACAACAGGTGTGCACAACCTTGCCCAGTGAATTTCTGTATTTTTAGCAGAGACGGGGTTTCTCTATGTTGGCTAGGCTGGTCTCAAACTCCTGACCTCAGGTGATCTATCTCCCTCAGCCTCGCAAAGTGCTGAGATTATAGGCATAAGCCACCGTACCTGTCTATGGCCTCTTTTAATTTTAAAAAAATATGTATCTGATTGAGTGCTATGTGCCAGTCATTGTTCTGAGTTCAACGTGCGATCTCTCATTTAATTACCACAATGTCTCTTTGAGGGAGGTATGGTATTAATGCCATTTTACAGATGAAGAAACTACAAAATACAGATGTTATTTGCCAAAGCCCCACATTTAGGAAGTGGTGGGCTAGGATTCAGTCCAGGCATTCTGCTGCCAACAGAGACTGTACCATTAACCAGAACTGTGTGTCTTTGAATATAGGCATCTGAGTCATTCTCCACACCCTGGTGTGATTTGATGGGTTCAGTGAAGGTCGCCTGCCCATATCTTTCTTTCTTCTGCAAGTGCCATCATGCTTCAAATCCCTCTGTATTTATGTTATAGGCCTCCATAACAAATTACTATAGTCTTATTGACTTAAAACTACAAATATGTATTCTTTCACAGTTCTGGAAGGTAGAAGTTCCAAATCAAGGTGCTGGCATGGCTATACTCCCTCTGAAGGCTCTAGTGAAGAATCATTCCTTGCCTTTTCCAGCTTCTGATGTCTCCAGGTGTAGCTTGGTTTGTGGCAGCATCACTCCAATTTCTGACCCTTTTCAGATGGCTTTATTCTGTCTCCTCTCACCTTCTTGTAAGGATACCAGTAATTGGATTTAAGGACTACTTATAATTCAGGATGAATTTATCTTGAGATCCATAACTGATTACACCCGCAAATACCTTATTTACAAATATGGCCACTCTCTGAAGTTTCAAGTGGATGTGAATTTTGGAGCACACTATTCAACCCATGTATCCACCACTTAAGATTTATTCTTTAGGGTTCAGGATTAATTTTTCTAGACTCCTCTTTTAACAATCCAATGTACCTAGGGAAGACATTTTGTGCATGTGTTTTGGGGCTGTTTCCTGGAATAATGGCAACCTAGAAATCCCAAAAGAATGCTAAAAATGAAGATGAGACACAGAAAAGGCAGATGGGAGGAAGAAATAGCGCACAAATTTTAATTAATTTGTAGTTTGGAGAAGGGTATTACTGAATATATTCTACTGAGAAGCTTTCACAGAAGGGGATAGAAGCAGTTAACCACCCAGTGAAAAAAATCTACCTTCCAGTTTGCTAACATGAGCTCTAAATTGCGTTCAGGCCTGCATAATTTTTTGAAACCGTATTCAGAAGTACATATTGTAAATCTCACTTGCAACAATAAAAACAATTTCTAATTGCATAGAAAGCAAATGGCACCGGCAAAGCATTTCATGATTGTGAAATCCAGTGCCCCCTCATTTTCTAGAACGTGTAAACTGTCTCTGTTACTTTTAAACCCAAAAATGTCAGTTTTGATGAATCCATCTGGCCCTCTCCATGAATATTTTTGTGGAGCATTTTAGGAAAAGAGCTGCTGGGTGACTAAGGATAGTATTGAACATGAGACTAAAACCATTTTCCACAGAAATCTCTGTGACCGTAGGCCAGCCTTTCATGTCTCATTGCCTCAGTCTTTCTGTGAGTCAGTTACCTCCCAGGGATCCTGTGAGTATTTCAGATACATATTTAGACAAAAGCAGGAAACCTCAATGCCAAGAGCATGTGGTGAGCTCTGTGTGTAATTGTGTGCCTCTAACTGCTATGTGAGTGGTGGTGGGATGTGTTACCATCTCTCTAAACAGGCGGGGCTTCATAAATCTCAAAGGAACAGGTCCTGTGTACAAAACAAACCCAGTGTTTTCATCCCCATGTCACAGAAGAAGAGCATCCATAGTAGCACCTAAAAATGTTAAACTTAAAAAGTACCACATGAAGTTTGCAAGTGTCATGAACTTCCCAATTGCAACATGAAGATGCACAGAGAGTGGAATGACTTGCTCAAAGTCAATGCTTTAGGATGTCATGTTACTGACTAAAACTGAAAGACTTGTGTTAAAATGTTTATTCAGCCAGCATCCAGTTAAGTGTTCTGCCTGCAAAATAAATCCAGAATCTAACCCACCTCCCACTGCCTCCACCACTACTGGCCTATTCTAGGCTATCATAAGCTTCTGTGCTTAGAGTCCTGCAATGGCTTTTCACCTCACCTAGAACAAAACCAAAGTCTATGGAGCAGTCTGCAATGTCCTATGCAATCTCATCTCCTCCCCTACCTTCTCCTGCCCTTTTCACTCCAGTCTAGCCATGCTTGCCTGATTGCCATTATTTGAAAGCACAAAAATGCTTTCTTCTCACAGCCTTTGTGCTTTCCAATCCCTCTGACTGTTGTACTCTTTTCTAGGCAGCCACGGGTCTTCCTTCACTGCTCTATATAAACTAGTACCTTCTACATCATTAATCTTCATCCTCTTACCCTAGGTCATTTTTATCAGTAGCATTTAGCCCCTCAGGACAGAATACATACTTTTTTTTTTTCAACGTCTGTCTCCACAAGAATGTAAGCTTCCTGAAGCGAGTCTAGAACTTCTTTTCACCATCCTATCTCCAGTACCTAGAAAAGTGCCTATGATCTTGTGTCCGGAATTGGTGGGTTCTTGGTCTCACTGACTTCAAGAATGAAGCCACGGACCTTCGCAGTGAGTGTTACAGTTCTTAAAGACGGTGTGTTCGGAGTTTGTTCCTTCTGATGTTCGGACACATTCGGAGTTTATTCCCTCTGATGGGTTCGTGGTCTCGCTGGCTTCAGGAGTGAAGCTGCAGACGTTTGTGGTGAGTGTTACAGCTCTTAAGGCAGTGCGTCTGGAGTTGTTCATTCCTTCTGTCTGGAGTTGTTCATTCCTCCTGGCGGGTTCGTGGTCTCACTGGCCTCAAGAGTGAAGCCGCAGACTTTTGCAGTGAGTGTTACAGCACATAAAGGCAGTGCAGACCCAAAGAGTGAGCAGCAGCAAGATTTATTGCAAAGAGCGAAAGAACAAAGCTTCCACACTATAGAAGGGGACTGTGGGTTGCCACTGCTGGCTCGCACAGCCTGCTTTTATTCCCTTATCTGGCCTCACCCACATCCTGCTGATTGGTTCATTTTACAGAGTGCTGATTGGTCCGTTTTGACAGGGTGCTGATTGGTGTGTTTACAATCCCTGAGCTGGACACAAAAGTTCTCCAACTTCCCACTAGATTAGCTAGACACAGAGCACTGATTGGTGCATTTACAAACCTGGAGCTAGACACAGGGTGCTCATTGGTGCATTTACAAACCTTGAGCTAGACACAGAGTGCTGATTGGTGTGTTTACAATCCTTGAGCTAGACACAGAGTGCTGATTGGTGTATTTACAATCCCTTAGCTAGACATAAAGGTTTTCCAAGTCCCCACTAGACTCAGGAGCCCAGCTGGCTTCACCTAATGGATCCTGCACTGGGGCCACAGGCGGAGCTGCCCACCAGTCCAGTGCCGTGCACCCGCACTCCTCAGCGCTTGGGTGGTTGGTGGGACCAGGCGCCATGGAGCAGGGAGCAGCGCTCATCAGGGAGGCTCGGGCAGTGCAGGAGCCCACAGCGTGGGGGGGAGGCTCGGGCATGGTGGGCGGCAGGTCAGGAGCCCTGCTCTGTGGGGAGGCAGCTGAGGCCCAGTGAGAATTTGAGCATAGTGCCAGCGGGCTGGCACTGCTGGGTGACCCGGCGCACCCTCCACAGCTTCTGGCCCGGGTGCTGAGCCCCTCACTGCCTGGGGCCAGTGGTGCCAGCCAGCTGGCTGCTCCGAGTGTGGGGCCCGCCGAGCCCATGCCCACCCAGAACTCGCGCTGGCTCGTGAGCGCCTCGCGCAGCCCTGGTTCCCGCCCGCGCCTCTCCCTCCACACCCCGCAAGCAGAGGGAGCTGGCTCCGTCCTCGGCCAGCCCAGAGAGGGGCTCCCACAGTGCAGCGGCAGGCTGAAGGGCTCCTCAAGTGTGGCCAGAGTGGGCGCCAAGGCCGAGGAGGCACTGAGACCGAGCGAGGGCTGCGAGGGCTGCCAGCACGCTGTCACCTCTCAATCTCATGGGAGGTTCATAACCATTAGCTAAATTAAGGACCCCATTTCTTTGTATCTAATGGGAAATAATGCCTCTGCCTTGCTGTCCTCAGGGTTTTGTGGGAATCATATTATATCCTAGGAGGAAAAAATGCTGCGTAGACTATCAAGTACTATATGGAAATGTGAAGTATTGGTACCTTTAGCCTATGGTCTAGGGTGAATCCAGATTAGAGCTTTGCTTCAGATTCAAGACAGTGAGGTAGAATTCCCCTGTTTAACTTTGAAATACACTTTGTAATATAAGCTAATTTATAATATTAGAATCTGTGAATTTGAAAAGAGTTTGAAAATTATGTAGTCCAACAACTTATTTGATATTGAAATTTTCTTCACCACATTCCTGATATTCAGCCTCTGCTTAAATGCTTTAAGTGACTGGGCGGTCATTCTGCTCTTCTTCAAAGCAACTCCTGGTGATGCACATTTTAGCTATTAGAATATTCTTGTCTGTGATGAGCTGATACCTGTTTTCCTGTGACATCCACACAGTGGTTTTTATCCCCATTTGGAATCTATGTCAGAATGTATTCTGTTCCTTCAAAGCTCCTCTCTCAGCTGTCTTCATTGATTCCACTTTGCTTGGGACATACTCCACCCCTGCTCAGGGCAGTAGAAATCTGGGGATTGCTGCTGTCCAAATACACCAGACCATCTGACAAGAATGGCAATGATCATTTAAGCTACAATTCAGGAAAGAACATGTGCCAGCTGCTTCCCACCAGGGCTCCCATTAGTTTGTCATTTCCTTGTGTTACTTTACTGCTTCCATGACAGGGGCATGCCAGTTATCAAACATTTCCTCCAGGTCCCTGATTTTGTCTCTCCTCAAGTGCTCCCAGTTGCAAACACTTACTTACTTGCATACTACATTGCGCTGATGTCCTTTCAACCCTCCTCTCATTATCTGCCAGAAGAGAAATTGCTCACCTCTTGTCAAAGGATCCTGATCCTCCAGTGATTTTCTTGGCTTTATGCTAACTGGCTGTGTGACCTTGAACAAGTTATCTCTTCTTTCTGTGATTAGTTATTCTGTCAGGTTTTTCCAAAATCAAAAATTTTGAATTTAAGATTCTGTGTGATTCCCATTTTTAAAAATTAGAATTTAAAAACATACTTACCTTCAAAGCTTGTTAATAATTTAATTAAATAACAATTTGTCAGGTAACCATCAGGGCCATAGATGGTTCTAGATATCAGTGGGGTATATAATAATTCTGGATCATTTTTCAAACCAGTTTATCTTCATAGAAAGATAATACATGTTTAAAACAGGGTAATTAATAAGTTTTGGAATTAAATTCTACTTAGATGAATCAAAAAGGGAAAATAAGTAGACAACTGTTGGTTGCTGTATTGGAGACTTGAATTTTGTATTGCTGCTTATGGCTAGGCTTACTAGTGAAGGGCAGATAATTTAGAATTAGATAACCTGGTTCTAAAACTTGGCTCCTTTTCACTAGAGAGGTGAAAGTGGTACAAGTTTTTAACTTCTCTGTTTTTCAATTTCTTTATTTGAAGTTGGATTTATTAACAAAACTAACTTGTAGATTTCATGTGAGGATAAATAAAGTAATACCTACAGAGCCCTGGAAAAAGAGTCTGCTACACAGTAATTATTCATTAATTCACATCTTTCAGAGTCTGTGCTGTATTTCCATTGGTAGTCTCTTCTACTTGTTTTTCTAGTGTTTCTTACAATCCTTACTATCTCATTGTACTAAAATTTCAAGATACTTCAGCAAAGGGAAAGGTCAGCACTTATTTTGGAAGATTTGTGGTGAAGTTGATGAAGTCATAAGCTTGGGGATGGAGGTGTAAATTCCTATGATGATAGCTTATGGTGGTATAAATAGGAAAACAAGCAAGTCCCAATAAAAGATACATGATTTGTTGTTTCAATGTCTTTGCATTAAGCAGTAATAGCAGGAACCCCCTTTACATTTCAGGCAAGGGAATTGAGTTGGGTAAATAAGAGCATGACTCTTCAGTATGGAATCAAGTATTTTTTCCCCTTATTATTTAAAACATACTTCCAAAAATGTAAAGAAAATGCTTTTATATTAATACATATTATGCATGTTCCTGAGTATGATATCATGGTAATTTCTCTAAAGAAGAGAAAAGATAACCACAAAATTGAGACTTAGACATGCCTAATGGTCTTCTCATTCATGGCACGTACACTAGAAATGAAATATTCTCTTTGATGGTTATTGGCACTTCCTGTTTGAAGATTATACTGCCTTCAACCAGCTTTCAGTCTCTGTGTGTCTCCTAGGTAAGAGAAAAAAATGTCACCTATTTAGTCAGTCTTCCTCCCTTCTATATTCACAGTGGCATTAGGTTAGGTGGCTTGGCAAAATTACAAAGCTTCTCTGCAATAAGAGCCCCACATTCCCACCCAAGTGGAGTGGAGTGGAACCTTCCTCTTCCACGTATCCCTAAGTCAGAGCTAAGTACTCACTTACTCCTTTTTCTTTAATCTTGTGGGCAGTTAAAATGCCTGGTCAAGAGGACAGAACAAGTGTCCAGATTCCTCCTTGCTTTCTTTGTCTCAGGTATAGGACAGCATAGGTAGTACTACATTCTCCTTCCATGTTCCAAAATTCAATTGAAAAATGCCTATTTAAGGGTGTTAAACTTTGTCAAGTGATTCCTAGACACAGAGCCAAAGAGTCCCTCATAGTTAAGTTGAGTGATATTGTTAGCTAGTGGCCAGATATAGTAATATGTGAGGATAGTTGGAATTAAGTGGAGAGATAGAACACTACACTTGAGTAGAACGTACTGGATTTGAGTTCTAACCTCACCCCTACTATTATGTGGTCTTGGAAAATAAACTTACATTTTAGAGAAATAATGTAGCAGTTTCTAAATAGGCATATAATTCCTCAGAATATCATTGAAATGACTTGCCTCAAAAAGTATAAATTATTAATATAAAAATTAGAATAATAATGATCCATACTTCAGGCAAGATGCAGGTTTCAGCACCAAGGAGAGCTCCCAGTGAATGAGTTAACTGAAATAGTCTGTATTTTATTTTTTTATCTTTTCAAATTTTATTTTAGATTCAGGAGCCACATATTCAGGTTTGTTACCTTGGGATATTGTATGATTGTGAGGTTTGGGGTATGAATGATCTTGCCACCCAGGAACTGAGCATAGTACCCAAAAGTTTTTCAACTCTTTTCACCTCCTCCCTCAGTAGCCCTGAATGTCTATTACTGCCATCTTTATATTCAAGAGTACCCCATATTTAGCTCCCACTTATAAGTGAAAACGTGCAGTATTTGGTTTTCTGTTCCTGAATTAATTCGCTTAGGATAATGGCCTCTAGTTGCATCCATGTTGCTGCAAAGGACATGATTTCATTTTTTTTATGGCTGCATACTCTTCCGTGGTGTATATTTACCAAATTTTCCTTCCATAATCCACCATTGATGGGCACCTAGGTTTATCCTATGTCTTTGCTAGTGTGAGTAGCATAGCAATGAACATACAAGTGCATATGTCTTTTGATTTATTTTCCTTTGGGTTTATATTCAGTTAACAGGACTGCTGGATCAAATGACAGTTCTGTCTTAAGTTCTTTGAGAAATCTCCAAACTGTTTTCCACAGTGGCTGAACTAACTTACATTCATACCAACAGTGTATAAGCATTCCCTTTCCTTTGCAGCCTCACCAACATCTGTTATTTTTTGACTTTTTAAGAATAGCTATCCTGACTGATGTGAGATGGTATCTCACTGTGGTTTTTATTTGCATTTTTCTGATGATTAGTTATGTAGAGCATTTTTTTATATGCTTGGCTGCTTGTATGTCTTCTTTTGAGAAGTGTTCATGTCTTATACCCATTTAAAATTTTTTTTTTGGCATGTTCAATTGTACTTTATCATAGACTATTTGGATATTAGACCTTTGTTGGATGCAGAGCTTATGAATCTATTCTCCTATTATGTAGGTTGTCTGTTTAGTCTGTTGGTAGTTTCTTTTGCTGCACAGAAGCTCTTTAGTTTAACTAGGTCTCACTTGAAAATTTTTGTTTTTGTTTCCAATTGCTTTTGAGGACTTAATAATAAATTTTTTCCCAAGGCTGATGTCCAGAATGGTGTTTCCTAGGTTTTCTTCTAGGATTCTCATAGTTTGAGGTCTTATATTGAAATCTTTACTCCACCTTAAGTTAATTTTTGCATATTGTGAAAGGTAGTGTCCAGTTTCATTCATCTTCATGTGACTCACCAGCTATTCTAACACCATTTATTGAACAGGGAGTCCTTTCCCTTTTACTTATTTTTGTTGACTTTGTCAAAGATCAGATGCCTGTGGGTGTGTGGCTTTATTTCCAGGTTCTCTATTCTATTTCATTGGTCTACATGTCTTTTTTTGTGCCAGTGCCATGCTGATTTGGTTACTGTAGCCTTATAGAATAGTTGAAGTTGGGTAATGTGATGCCTTCATCTTTGTTCTTTTTGTTCAGGATTCCTTTGGCTATTTGGGCTCTTTTTTGGATCCATATACTTTTAGCATAGTTTTCCTAATTATGTGAAAAATGATGTTGGAAGTTTGATAGGAATGTCATTGAATCTGTATATTGCTTTGGGCAATATGACCGTTTTAATTACATTGATCCTTCAAATCCATTAGCTTGGATTTTTTTTTCTATTTGTTTGTGTCATCTATGATTTCTTTTAGTACTGTTTTGTAGTGTTCCTTGCAGAGATCTTTCACCTCCTTGTTTAGATGTATTCCTAGGTATTTAATTTTTTTGTGGCTTTTGAAAATGGGACTGTGTTCTTTCTTTGGCTCTCAACTTAATGTTGTTGGTATATAAAAAGGGTACTGATTTTTGTACATTGATTTTTGTATCCTGAAATCTTGCTAAAATCATTTATCAGTTCTAACAGCCTTTTGGTGAAGTCCCTAGGGTTTTCTAAGTATAGAATCATTTTATCAATGAGTTGAAATAATTTGACTTCTCTTCCAATTTGGCTGCTTTTCTATTTATTCGTCTTGCCTGATTGCGCTGGCTAGTGCTTACAGTTCTATTTTGATTAAGTGTAGTAAGAGTGGGCATCCTTGCCTTGTTCTAATTCTCAAGGGGAATGCTTCCAGTTTTTGCCTGTTCAGTATGATATTGTCTGTGCATTTGTCATAAATGGCTCTTATTTTGAGGTAGGTTCCTTTGATGCCTTATTTCTTGAGGGTTTTTATCATTAAGGGATGTTAGATTTTATCAAAAGCTTTTTTTCCATGTCTATTGAGATGACCATATGGTTTTAAATTCTGTTTATATGATAAATCATATTTATTGATTTGCTCATGTTGAAACAACTTGTCATCCCAGGAATGAAGCCCGTTTGTGGTCAATCAACTTGTTGATGTGCTGTTGAATTTGGTATGCTAATAGTTTTTGGGGATATTTGTGTCTATGTTCATAAGGGATATTGGCCTGTAGTTTTCTTTTTTTGTTGTATCTCTGTCAGGTTTTGTTATCAGGGTGATGCTGGTTTCATAGAGTGAGTTAGGAAGGCATCCCTCATCCTTGATTTTTTTGGAATAGTTTCAGTAAATTTGGTACCAGTTTTTTTTTTGTATGTCTGGAAGAATTCAGTTTTTAATCCGTCTGGCCCAGGGCTTTTCTTGGTTGGTAGATTTTTTATTACTGATTCAATTTCAGAATCAATATTGGTCTGTTCATTGTTTCAATTTTTTCTTTATTCAATCTTAGGAGATTGTGTTTCTAGGAATTTACTTATTTCCTCTAGATTTCCTAGTTTGTTTGCATAGAAGCGTTTTTGTAATTATAAATGTGCTGTCTAATCATCTCTGAGGATCTTTTGAATTTCTGTGGGATCAGTTATAATGTTAGTTTCTGATTGTGTTTACTTGAATCTTCTCTTTTCTTTTGTTACTCTAATTAGCAGTCTAGCAATCTTATTTATCCTTTCAAAAAACCAACTTTTGGTTTCACTGATTCTTTGAATGGATTTTTGAGTCTCATTTTTGTTCAGTTTAGCTCTGTTTTTAGTTATTTCTTTTCTTCTGCTAGCTTTAGGGCTAGTGCTTGTTTTTCTAGTTCTTCTAAGTACGAAGTTACATCATTAATTTGAGATTTTTCTGATTTTGGGGGGTAGGTGTTTAGCATTGTAAACTTTCCTCTTAACATTGCTTTTGCAGCATCCCAGATAGTTTGGTATATTGTGTTTCTGTTTGCATTTATTTCAAAAATTTTAAAATTTCTGCCTTGATTTCATTGTTTACACAAAAGTCATTCAGGAGGAAGTTGTTAAATTTCCATGTAATTGTGTGATTTTTGAGAAATCTTCTTGATATTGATTTTCTGTTTTTATTCCACTGTGGTCCAAGAGTATGGTTAGCATGATTTTTAAAAATTCATTGAGAATTGCTTTATGGCTGAGCATGGGGACAATCTTGAAGTATGTTGTGTGTGCAGATGAGAGGAACATGTATTTGTAGTTGATAGGTGGAGTATTCTGTACATCTCTGTTCTGTACCTGTATGTGATCTTCCCGCCATACTCCATTGGCCCATACTCTATTCGCTAAGTGTCAAGTTTCAGTTCAGAATTTCTTTATTAGATTCCTGCCTCAATGACCTATCTAATGCTGTCAGCGGGGTGTTGAAGTTCCCCACTATTACTGTGTAGTTCTTCAAGTCTTTTTTTTTTTTTGTACGTCTAGAAGTACTTGTTTTATGAATCTGGATGCTTCAATGTTGGGTGCATTTTATATTTGGGATAGTTATGTCTCCTTGGTGAGTGAAACACTTTATCATCATATAATGCCCTTCTTTGTCCTTTTGTTTTACTGTTGTTGATTTAAAATCTCTTTTATCTGACATAAAAATAGTGACCTCTGGTATTTTCTGTTTTCTGTTTGCATTGTAGATCTTTCTCCAACCCTTTACTTTGAGCCTGTGGGTGTCATTACATGTGAGATGAGTCTCTTGAAAACAGTGAATGGATGGGAGTTATACTTTTTATTCAACTTGTCACTCTGTGTCTTTTAAGTGGGGTATTTAGGTCATTTACAGTCAAGGTTAATACTTATATGTTAGGTTTTGATCCTATCATGAAGTTGTTATCTGGTTACTTTGTAGTTTTTATCGTGATTGCTTTATAGGGTAGGCTATTTACATATGTGTGTCTTTTAGTGGTAGCAGGTATCATTATTTTGTTTCCATCTTTAGAACTCCCTTAAAGATCCTTTGTAAGGCTCACTAGTTGTAATACATTCCCTGGATGCTTGCTTGTCTGGAAAAAAAATTTACTTTTTCTTCACTTATGACACTTAGTTTGGCAGGATACAAAATTCTTAGTTGGAATTTCTTTTTTAAAGAATGCTGAAAACAGGCCCCCAATCTCTCCTGATGATATGGTTTTGCTGTGTCCCCACCCAAATCTCATCTTGATTTGTAATTCCCATAATCTCCACATGTGGTAGGAGGGACCCCGTGGGACATAAAATCATGGGGCAGTTTCCTCCATGCTATTCTCATGATAGTGAGTAAGTTCTCACGAGACCTGATGGTTTTATAAGGGGCTTCCCTCTTCGCTTGGCTCTTATTCTTCTTCCTGCCACCCTGTGAGGAAAGATGTATTTGCTTCCCTTTCTTCCATGATCGTAAATTTCCTGAGGCCTCCCCAGACATGCTGAACTGTGAGTCAATTAAACCTCTTTCCTTTATAAATTACCCAGTCTCAGGTATGTCTTTATTAGCAGTGTGAGAACAGACTAATATACCTGACTTGTCAGGTTTCTGCTGATAAATCTGCTGTTAGCCTGGTGGGGTTTCCATTGTACATAATCTGTTCTTTTCGTCTAGTTTCCTTTAAGGTTTTTTTCTTCAGTGTTGGCTGTGGACAGTCTGGTAAGTAGAGATGCCTTGGTGATGTTCATTTTGTATAGTGTTTTGCAGGTATTCTCTGGATTTCTAATAAATGGGTGTCTACCTCTCTAACAAGATTAGAGAAGTTTTCTTGGATTATTCTCTCAAATATATTTTAGAGGTTGTTTATTATTCTGCTTCTCTCTCAGGAATGCCAATAATCCATAGGTTTGGTTGTTTCACATATCCCATATTCCTCAAAGACTTTGCTTGTTTTTTAAAATTTTACCCTAAAACTTAAAGTATAATAAAAAAAAAAAAGAAAAAAAATTTTGTTTTTTTTAATTTTTGTCTGACTGGGTTGGTTGAAAAGAACAGTCTTCAAGCTCTGAAATTCTTTCTTCTGCTTGATCGAGTCTACTGATAAAGCTTTCAGTTATATTTTGAAATTCCATAAGTGAGTTTTTAAATTCCAGAGGCTCTGATTGATTTCTTTTAAAGATGTTTATCTCTTCCCTCATTTCCTAGATTGCTTTAAAACTTCTTTGTGTTGATTTTCAACCTTGTCTTATATCTCATTGACTTTCCTTGAATCCATGCTGTTAATTCTTTATTGTGTCATTTCTGAGTTTCCATTTTGGTAAGGATCATTGCTGGAGATCCAGTGCAATTATTTGGCGGTGTTACTACATTCAGATTTTTCATGATGCCAGAATTATTGCACTCATTCTTTCGCATCTGGATACACTGGTAATTCTAGTTTTAGAATTATTTTCCTGTGTGTAGAATTTTAAATTTTTATTTTTTTACGTATAAATTTGTTGGGTTTTTTTCCCCTTTCCCCTCTCCTTAGGGTGTGTGACTATAGAGAATGCTGGGTAGGGTGTTTTGGATTTGCTTCTATAGCCATATGCATTTCTTTTGGCAGGTTTTATATGGGGCTATAGAGTTCAACCTACAGGCCCATAGATGGTGCTTACAGGTAAAAGCCAGCTGTGGCAAACGTGGCTGGGTATATATTTAACCTTTGTTTACTGGCAGAAGTTCTGTTACCTCAGGCAGTGGGCTGATTCACGTAATTTATAGTGGCCTGAGCTCCCTGCTCAGACCTAAGGGGAGTGGGGGCAATGAAGGGCAGGGCCATACCAGACAGGTCTGCCTGGGGGTCCTCCAATGGCAGGCACAGGCACCAACACTGAGAAAGAATCCTGTGGGCAGCCACCAAGCACTGAGAAGGGTGCCTAGTTGTGAGGCTGGGAAACTACTTCAGCTCCAAGTTCTCTGAACAGGGATGGAAGATGATCTAAACTTCTAATCTAGAAGAGTAGGTGCTCCAGATGCCTAAAGATCTGCCTGAGCACGGAGCAGAGATCCCACCCTCCAACACCAGGATATATGCACAGGAAGGGTGGGGTATCTCAGGCTCCTTATCCAAGTGATCTGGTGCCCTGAGTGCCTGGAGATCTGCCTTCATGTGGAGCAGAGAGAGTCTCGCTGCATCATGATTAATGTGTAGGAAGGGTGGGGCAGCTCAGGCTACTGTTCCAGGAAAGTAGGTGCCCCAAATGCCTGGATTTCTGCCTAGGGGTGGAACAGAGAGGGCCTCATGCTGTACCACGATCTCAGGAAAGCAGGGTGGAGTACCCAGCAATGGTACACATAGATCAGTTCCAGTTCATCAAGCTAGTTCTTACTGTAGATGTAGCAGCTCTCCTCCTGCTCCAGGCTTGCAACAGGGTAAAGCACAATTTTAGCCCTACTGCTGAGGTGATTTCCGCAGTTCTGGCTGTGGGGGGCCCCACCCCATTCCAGAGGAGGTGCTCCAATCTCTGGCCTGACTAAGATGCCTGTGTAGCCACGCTGCTGGGTTGCCAAGTAATAGCTGAATTTGGATGTGCCCAGATTAAAAAATGGCATCGTGTTCTTGGTCCTTGGTCTGGGAAAATGTCTGCAGCTTTTCCAAGTGTCTCTTTCCCTCACAGTATCTCCAGGGCTCTCCACAAGTTAGCTCCAGAACTTGGGAGAAACAAAATGTTCTTCCTCAGCCTCAGTTGCTCAGATCCCCAGTGGGAAGTTAAGTTACAGAGAGAGGCTCTCTGCCTCTCTCACGTGCTGGGACTTCATTCACTTCTGTCAACTAGGTGCTGTCATGGGGGCTGCTTGCCACCATCCTCCTCTCCTCAATCTGGGGTGTCTTTTACTATTCTGGTTGATTCCTGTTTTTCTTCTTGACTTAAAGCTCCCCAGTTGATCTTTATGTACTGTCTCACAATTTCCAAGTGGCTGAGCCATGCTGAAAACCCCTAATCCACCATCTTGGAGGAAAAAGAGAGACAATTATTCTTATGTAGGCCTCTATCTTATTGAAATGTGCTTCCCGGGTCAATGTATTCACTCATTTATTCACCAAATATACTTTAAATGCCCACTAACTGCCAGATGTAATGCTAAACCCTAGAGATACAGTGGTGAACATGGAATGTACCATCTTTTCCTTATGAAGCTCTATGACTCAAAAGACATGTACTCTAAAACTGTGTCAGAAATTTCCTTGAGAGTGGAATCATTTCAATACTTACTGAACAACTAATCATTCAATGCCTTATAGATGGGATTTCCATATCTTTTGTTACTTATCAATATAACCATTAAAGTCTCCCATGATGATGAATATAGGGAAAGGAATAAAAACCCAGTCAGAGGCTGGAGTAGAGTGTTATTTCCACCATACTCTATTGGCCCAAGCAGCTCACAGAGTCTGCTCAGAATGAAAGGGAGAGTACAAAGACTCTACATATTGATAATGTGATCTTGAGGGGGAAGGTCACATTGTAGACAAGCGTGTAGCAAGGGACATATTATATTACATTTTGAAAATGTGTACTTGTATTATCTGTTCTCACATTGCAATAAAGAACTACCTGAGACTGGGTAGTTTATTTAAAAAAAGGTGTTTAATTGACTCACAGTTATGCAGGCTGTACAGAAGGCATGGCTGGGGAGGCCTCAGGAAATGTACAATCATGGCTGGGGGAAGAGGGAAAGGAGAAGCAAGCACATCTTTACATGGCTGGTAAGAGAGAGAGAGCACAAGTGAAGAGGGAAGTGCTACACACTTTCAAACAACCAGATCTTGTGATAACTCACTATCATGAGAACAGCAAGGGGGAAATCTCCCTGCATGATCCAATCACTTCCCATCAAGTCCCTCATCCAACATTGAGGATTACAATTCAACATGAGATTTGGGTGGGGACACAGAGCCAAATCATATTAGTATTCTTCAAGTCTATTTTTATTATGTAATTACATCTATTATCTACAGGATAGATATGTTGTTGCTATATACCCATTTCATTTTATAGATGATAAAACCGAAAAATAAGCTATTTGAATATTTAATTTTCATACATGGAAATTGACAGGGGAGAAAAAAATCCTGTGTCTGATAGATTTTCTCATGATTCACAGAGTTACATGTTGGTTACAAATGCTGATTATGTTGGAACCCAAACATTCTATTTGTTGAGTGAATGAGTTAGTGAATGAAAATGAATTGATGGTAGTTTCTTTTGCTACTATCAGAGTGAACAGGCAACCTACAGAATGGGAGAAAATTTTTGCAATCTACTTATTTGACAAAGGGCTAATATCCAGAATCTACAAAGAACTCAAACAAATTTACAAGAAAAAAAAACAGACAACCCCATCAAAAAGTGAGTGAAGGATATGAACAGAACACTTCTCAAAAGAAGACATTTATGCAGCCAACAGACACATGAAAAAATGCTCATCATCACTGGCCATCAGAGAAATACAAAGCAAAACCACAAAGAGATACCATCTCACACCAGTTAGAATGGCAGTCATTAAAAAGTCAGGAAACAACAGGTGCTGGAGAGGATGTGGAGAAATAGGAACACCTTTACACTGTCGGTGGGACTGTAAACTAGTTCAACCATTGTGGAAGACAGTGTGGCGATTCCTCAAGGATCTAGAACTAGAAATACCATTTGACCCAGCCATCCCATTACTGGGTATGTACCCAAAGGATTATAAATCATGCTGCTATAAAGACACATGCACGTGTATGTTTATTGCGGCACTATTCACAATAGCAAAGACTTGGAACCAACCCAAATGTCCATCAGTGATAGACTGGATTAAGAAAACGTGGCACATATACACCATGGAATACTATGCAGCCGTAAAAAAGGATGAGTTTGTGTCCTTTGTAGGGACATGGATGAAGCTGGAAACCATCATTCTCAGCAAACTATCACAGGGACAAGAAAAACAAACACTGCATGTTCTCAGTCATAGGTGGGAATTGAACAATGAGAACACTTGGACACAGGGTGGGGAACATCACACACCAGGGCCTGTCGTGGGGTGGGGGAAGAGGGGAGGGATAGCATTAGGAGATATACCTAATGTAAATGACGAGTTAATGGGTGCAGCACACAAACATGGCATATGTATACATATGTTAACAAACCTGCACATTGTGTACATGTACCCTAGAACTTAAAGTATAATAATTAAAAAAATCTAAAAAAAAAGAAAATGAATTGAGATACCTGGATCTTGCTTGGTGTTATAGACAGATCTAAAATATGGCTTTGATATTTAATAACAGCTACTAACTTATATGGTTTGGTTCTGTACTGATAAGTCAGAAGAAGTAGGCTTAGGACTGGTGGGGTGCTAGAGATGGTGTGTATCTGCTTGGGAAAGGTAATTATTCAGGAATTTTGTGAGCAGGTGGCTAAACTCTTGGTAACTTGAAACTGGCCATAATGGAGATATGTGCATCAGAAAAATGAACAAATATTACAAATACAAGTGATGGGTGTGTACGCTAGTTTACTAGGACGCTACTGAATCATAGTGTAAGTTTCCTCGCCTCATTGGGAAGATATGACTGCTGCAATTCTGCAGAAGTAATATACATAAATGATGAAATATAACTGTATATACAGAAAAACTGTGAATGGGGACAGTTATAAATCACTAGTTTACCAGAACACTACTGAACCATGGTGGGTAAGTTTCCTTGCCTCATTGGGAAGATATGACTACTGCAACTCTGCAGAAGGAATCTACATAAATAATGAAATATAACTGTATATACAGAAAAACTATGAATGGGGACAGTTATAAATTGGCCTTAAAGTATCTGAAGATATTTTTATATTTTTGATCAATGATATGCTTAGGTTTTTATATACAAGTTAGTGATTGTAGTAGTTAAGTTAGAAAAATATATAATAAAGCAGTATTTATGCCCAGAAAATCTTAGGAAGGATTAAGTGTCCTTAGAGGGAACTAGAAGGTTATCAACTCAAGGTGGTAGTGACATTTTGTTAATCCATCTAGACATCTTGAAGGAAGATGGTGTGTCTCAGTTTTCTATCTGAGTTAAATCAACTATATATTTCTTAAACTTGGTGTAGAGTTAGCATTCTTGGGGGCAGGCCAATAACAAATGAACATTAGCGATATTTTGTTCAGGGTCTCAGAATACATCAAAATGTCTTCTAGATCCACAATTATGTAGTAGTTTAAAAGGTCAAAGAATGAATCATTCATGACATGCTAAAATACCTATATTGCATTACTGAAGCTGAACACGTTGCAGTATAGTTGGAGAGAATATAATGCATACAAATTTTAGTCCTGCTTTCAGTTCTCTCTCTTGTGTTAACCAGATCAGACATGTTAAAAAATCTAGTTAGGTGTAAATGGTGGCTATTTTTCTACTAAGGTGGGTGTTAGGCTGCTAATAGACTGAATATCCAGAAGTTGTTAGAAAGGATGAAGCTCTATACCATTTTACCAAATAAATTTGGATCTCTATGAAGAGGAACTGAGTCCATGTTTAACATTTTGCCGATGAAGTCTCAACATGCCCTGTTCTTTCATTTTAGCAGTGATATTTTTGTATAGTTTTTTAGGATACACATTTTTGGGGTACAAGGTCAAGACTGCAATGTACAGGCTATCAGTGGTAGCCTCTTAGCCTAATGGAGCTGAACATAATCTTGAGGTCATGACAATTCCTGGTAGGATTAGTATAGCTCTTCATAATTATTAACTGTAAAGCCTAATAGAATAGTTTCAACAATTGCTAACATCAGCAATTGTTAACATTTTGTCATTCTTCATTCTTTCTCTTTCTCCCTTCCTCTCCCCACCTACCATTTATTTTTTTTTGCTGAACTATTTACAAGGATGTTGTAGACATTGATACTTTTTTCCTAAACATGTTTGATAAATGTTCTAAAAATACAAACTTTACCCTGACTAATTATATTACAATTATTACATCTTAAGAAAAATCAACAATACCATTCCAACATCATCTAATATTCTGTCCACACTCAAATTTCTCCAATTATCTCCAAAAAGTCTTACTTAAGGAACAATAGCTTCATCACAGGCCTGTGATATTTAACACTGTAATCTTAAGTCCTGGCACTACCCTTAATCCCCAGGTTTGGATGAAGATTCAGAAATCCCTTTGTCTGAAGTGTTTTGGGGAAAACAAGACTGGGTATTCTCTCTCCTTTGTGAAGTGAGAATTACCCTCTTCATTGTCAGGGTGATGCTGTGGTAGTCTGCCATACTTCCCAATATTGTAGATATAAGTAAGAAAAAATACTTAACAGTTCTCTCATAACAACAGGTAGTGCTTCATTTTGGTCTTCCTAAAACAATACATCAGTCTCCCAAGAAAACGCAGAAGTGAAATCATGCCATACTTACTAAGTAATAGATTTCTAAGTTGGTAGCTTCTTACCCTAGAAACAGAAACATTGGGCTTATTATAATTGAGTTCCTGGTAATTTTGACCCTTATAAGGGTATATACATCCCTAATTTTTTGTACTCTCATTGGTTTGTGTTGCCAAGATCCATCAGCATTCAGATAATTGCAGTGATGAAGGAGTTAACTGAACCGGAAGCTGACAAAGTAAGATGCTAGGAGCAGATGGTGTTGTCAAATAGAGGTATAATTGCATTAAAAAAAATCTCTTCAAAATAGTTTCTCAAGCTTCAGGTAACTTAGATGACATTTAGCAGGCTCTGAAAATCACTTAAATGGGTACAGAAATAAAAGAATTATGGAAGAAAATGTCACCATCTGAATTTGTCTTGAGACTTTTTGAGTGGAGACACCTGAGCTTTTGTTAATATTAGCAACTACAGCCCATAGAATAGAACGTGTCATTGCTGTGTTAAGTTTAGCTCATTAGGTGGGGAAGGTCTTTTGTGGCAGTCTGGAGACTAATGGATTTAGTGCTCTAAGATATAAAGTATATGGGAAAAGAAAAAAGTATAAATTATCTTAAGTACAAATATGGGAAAACTCACTGGAGCTTTTAAAGGTGATTAATGCAATTGAAAACTGCAGGAAAAATAGTCCTTTTTTATTTTATAGTTTGTCACTGTTACTGAATATGGCACAGCAAGAATTAAATGTAAAATGCTCATAACATTTGGAAGCATTGCAAATATTGATGAAGAATCTAGGATTTTGGGGGGAATAGATACATAGTATACATGAAAGACCTAAGAAGTATACTCATAAAAATTTAGAGCTAGGATAAAGTTGTAATATCAAATCAAGCTTCTTGTTTTACAGGTAAGAAAAATGAAGCCCAAAGATGAGCCAGAGCTAAAATCCTTATTTGGACTCAAGGATGTACATCCTTTGAAATTATACAAAATCTAAAATATTTCATTGTCAAATATATCATAGAGAAGCAGTGATAGGCCAGTTATCTTACTATAACCACAAATATAAGCCAAGCCTGACATGCGGTATCTTAGAGAGGCAGGAAATGGCACTGATGAGATGATAGATTTGAAATCTAACCATTTGGGAATTAAGCCCTGACTTTAGTCCTTATTAACAGAAATAAAATTACTTAACTTTTCTAGGCTCGTTACTTCCTTTGATCAAGTGTACAGTCTCTACCAGGGCCCATGAGCTTTCCAACAATGGTGGAATTACTAAATGCCAAAAAGGGCTTGTCTTTGTCTCCAAATTCTTGGGGCCACCTCTTTGATTTTTCCAGTTGTGGCTTGCCACAGGTTCTGTACAGCATTCTACCTTGACACAAATACTTTAGCATCACTTGATCAGCTAGATCATAAGTAGTAAAGTTATGCATTAGGGCCCAAAGAAACTGAACAACTTTCTTTTATTCTAGGACAGTGGTTCCCAAATTGTGGTTCCTGAACCAGCAGCATCAGTATCATATAAAACCTTATCTGAAATGTAAATTATTGAGCATAATTCTACTGAATCAAACTCCAGAGGTAAGAAGCATCTGAAATTTTTAAATCAGAAATCTGCCTCAACAAAGTCTCCAGGTGATTTTTATATATGCTAAAGTTTTAAAGTTTCTAGTTGTTTGAGTGGGAAGTTGTCAGTTTTTTGTATCATCTGGTTAGTGGGTCAGAAAATCATGTTCAGATGCATATTTTGCCACCATAATCCAAAGAGATATTAAGTTTGTATTGTGTGCAAAATGCAGCTACTTGTCCTTCTCTTCCAGGTGTATTGACATACGCCAGGTCATTCCCCCAGAGAGTCTGCTAAAATGGCAGGCCCCTATATTTTCATGTGATCATCATCTCCAACCTGATATCATGTCTTATCAAGAAATTTAGGGGACTGTTAGTTTATGTTTCTTTAGCATCTGTTAGCATTAAGTTATCACCTTATTGCACAACCATGATGTCCTGTGTGGTAAGATGATCGGGACTCTGGCAAACTAAATTATGGCATAAAAACCAGATCACTGACATAACCCTCAAGGATGATGAAAGTGGTGCAGCGTCTGTCTTTTCCATGGGAAATCACCTATGATTATTTCTCAGGTCCTGTCACCCATTACATTATCTTGTCTCTAGATGATAAGTGATGAACCTGGCCTTGGCCCCATGGGGATGCCAGCATTTCCTTTGAAATAAGGAAGCCAATGTCAACTGTGGTGACTTTCATTACCATCCCTGGCATATAGGATATAATTTCCAAATACTTTCCAAGATCCTGGTGTTCTCCACAACAGAATATTTTTCAACGCATTGTTGGGAAAAACAGTCATCTGAGTTTTCTTAAATGAGTAGCTCACAAGACATGATAAGTTCACTCCAACATTCCTATCTCTTTGGATTCTACATTCCTTCCTGCATATTACTTGTCAAGGCGTTTATGGCATCTCAACTTCATAAATGCTGGGCCACTGTTGAATACAGGTTTAGATTGACCAACTGACCACCAAGGTGGTATCTCTAGGAGTCTACAAGAACTACAGTGTTACTGGGCTTGGAGTGTCCCCTAATGCACATAATACAATAATTACAACCATTCCCCACTGCTGATGCCAAGATGTTGCAATAGTATTCATATTATATGTTCACCCCAATTTTGCATCAACTTTCTCCTTTTGTGGTCTGGTGTTCTCAAAATTCATTCCTGCACATGTTCTTCAGGTTTGTAAATTATTAATATTCTACAAGTTTCTTTCTGTAACTAAGCCTTTTTTTCCAGGGTCTGAGTTTTCATTTTATTCCCTGTGGCATCTTAATTATATGTTTGAACTTGGATAGAACATGATGAGAATGAGAACTGGATCCCCTTTTTAAAACACGCTACAACCTGAGTCATTACAGAGTCTTCAAGCAAGGAAGAAATGGCTTCAATGTTGGGAAAGAAAATTTGCCTCTTCTGCCAGGGAAGTCGTGGTAGATGTGTAGTGTCAGGGTATTGTGTGGGTCATAGCTTCCAATATTTCCCTATTCCAATGCCATTATTCCCTATCAATACTTTAACTTCTCTAAAGAGACCAGGTGAATTCATTGGACATTGGACAACAGACCAGGTGAATTCATTGGACATTATAACTATTTCAGAAAACTGCAGGGTGAAATGCTGAGTTTGATTTGTTTTAAAACTATCTTAGCCCTGCAGCTGTAACAGATAAAAGGTTATTTTAGTACAGCTTTAGAGAGTTCCTGATTTTTTTTTTGACTGTGCCTTGAATCAAGATTCTAATATTTTGAGCTTGACATACTATTTCTTTAAGTTTCCAACACTCTTAAAAGCATCCTCTCTACCCCCACTCCCAAATCAACAGTCCTTTAGTTTCTCAAGCTCTGGGGTAAAAGAGTGGAGCAAGATGGCCAAATAGAACCCTCCACCAGTCATCCTCCCTGCAGGAACATCAAATTTAACAGCTATCTACATGACAAACACCTTCATAAGAATGCAAAATTAAGTGAGCAATCACAGTACCTGGTTTTAAATTCATATCACTGAGAGAGGTACAGAAGAGGGTAGAAAAGACAGTCTTGAATTGCTGAAGCCAACCCTCCCTTATTCCCTAGCAGCAGCCACGTGGTATGGTGTGGTGCTTCAGGGCGGGAGAATGTAGTGATTGTGAGACTTTGCATTGGAACTCAGTCCTGCCCTGTCACAGTGGAAAGCAATGCTGGGCAGAGCTCAGCTGGCACCCAAAGAGAAGGCATTTAGACCAGCCCTAGCCAGAAGGGAATCACCCACCTCAGCAGTCAGAACTTGAGTTTCAGCAAGCCTCACCACTACAGGCTGAAGGGCTCTGGGGTCCTAAATAAACTTGAAAGACAATCTAGGCCATAAAGACTGTAACTCCTAGAGAGGTCCCAGTGCTGTGCTGGGCTTGGAGCGAGTGGACTTGGGGGCACACAACCTAGTGAGACACTGGCCAAGGTGGACAAGTGCCCCTCCCCCAGCCCCTGGCAGTGCAGCTCGCAGCTCCAAAAGAGACCCCTTCCTTCCACTTGAGAAATGAGGGAAGAGTAAAGAGGACTTTCTTCTGCAAGTTGGATAGAAGCTTAGGCATAGTAGGATAGGGCACTGGGTAGAGTCATAAGGCCTCTATTCCAGGCCCTAGCTTCTGGAGGACATTTCTAGACACAACCTGGGTCAGAAGGGAACATTTTTCCTTGAAGGGAAGGACACGGTCATGACAGGATTCATTACCTGGCAACTAAAGAGCCCTTGGGCCATCACTAATCAGCAGCAATAGCCAAGTAGAACACACCATGGGCTTTGAGTGAGACTCTGAGATGCGCTGGCTTCAGGTGAAACCCAGCACTTTTATAGCTGTGGTGGCTATGAAGAGAGACAATTTCTGCTTGAGAAAACCAGGAGGAGAGTAAAGGGAACTTTGTCTTGCAGCTTAGGTGCCAGCTCGTTCACAGTGAGGTAGATCACCATGTGGGCTCTTAGGGTCTCTGATTTCAGGCCTTGGCTTTTAGATGGCATTTCTGGACCTGCTGTGGGCCAGAGGGGACACCACTGCATTGAAGGGTGAGTCCCAGGCCAGGCAGCATTCACCACAGCTAAATGAAGAGCCCTTAGACCTTAAGCAAACATTGGTAGTAGCCTGGCAGTACTCCCTGTTGGCCTGTGGTGCTGGTGGCCCTGGGGAGAGACTCCTCTGCCTCTGGAAAGGGGAGGAAACAATGGGAAGGACTTTGTCTTGTGGTTCGGGTGTACAAGCATAGCTGCAGTAGAATAGAGCACTAGGTAGACTTCTAAGGTTTTTGACTCTAGTCCCTGGCTCCTAGTCAGTATCTCTGGACCTGCTTGGGGCCTGGGGGAACTCCTTGCTCCAAAGGACACAAGCCTGTTTTGCTTCACCACCTGCTGATTGTAGAGATCTAAGGCCTTGAGTGAACATAGGTGGTAGCCAGGAAGTGGCAATAGCAGGCCTTGGGTGAGACCCAATTCTATGCTGGCTTCAAGTCTGAGCCAGTGTAGTCCTAGTGGTGGTGGCCACAGGAGTGGCCTTCTGTCACCTTTCCCCCAGCTCCAGGCAGCTCAGGACATAGAGAGACTCTCTGTGTTTGAGAGAAAGTAAGGGAAGACTACAACAATCTCTGCCTGATAATCCAGGGTATTTCTCCAGATCTTATCCAAGACCACCAAGGTGGTATCTCTAGGAGTCTACAAGAATTAGTGTTACTGGGCTTGGGGTGCCCCCTAAGGCAGATATGGCTGTAGTGACCAAAAATTTAGATCACAATACCCAAGTTCTTTCAAGTACCTGGACAGCCTTCCCAAGAAGGACGTATACAGATAAGCCCAGACTGCGAAGACTACATACAATAAATAACCCTTCAATGCCCAGACACCAACAAACATCTATAAGCATCAAGATCATCCAGGAAAACATGACCACACCAGGTGAATTAAATAAAGCACCAGGAACTAATTCCAGAAAGACAGAGCTATGCGACCTTTCAGATAGTGAATTCAATAGCTGTTTTGAGGAAACTCAATGAAATTCAAGAAAACACAGAAAAGGAATTTAGAATCCTATCAGATAAATTCAACAAAGAGATTCAAATAACTAAAAAAGTCAAGCAGAAATTCTGGAGTTGAAAAATAAAATTGGCATACTGAAGAATGCATCAGTCTGTTAATAGCAGAACTTATCAAGCAGAAGAAAGAATTAGCTTGAAGACAAGCTAATTGAAAATATACAGTCAGAGGAGACAATAGAAAAAAAGAATAAGAAAGAATGAAGCACGCCTACAAGATCTAGAAAATAGCCTTAAAAGGGAAAATCTAAGAGTTATTGGCCTTAAAGAGGAAGAAGAGAAAGAGATAGGGATGGAAAGTTTATTCAAAAGGATAATAACAGAGGACTTCCCAAACCTTAAGATATCAATATTCACTTATGAGAAGTTTATAGAACACCAAGCAGATTTAACCCAAAGAAGACTACCTCAAGAAATTTCATAATCAAACTCCCAAAGGTCAAGGATAAAGGATCCTAAAGACAGCAAGAGAAAAGAAACAGATTACGTATAATGGAGCTCCAATAGCCTGGCAGCAGACTTTTCAGTGGAAACCTTACGGGCCAGGAGAGAGTGGCATGACATATGACCTTACCCTAGAATAGTATATCTGGTGAAAATATCCTTCAAACATGAAGGAGAAATAAAAAGTTTCCTAGACAAAAGCTGAGGGATTTCATCAACACTAGACCTATCCTAGAAGAAGTGCTAAGAGGAGTTCTTCAGTCTGAAAAAAAGGACATTAATGAGCAATAATAAATTATCCGAAGGTACAAAACTCACTGGTAATAGTAAGCATACAGAAAACCACAGAATATTATAACACTGTAATGGTGATATATAAACTACTCATACCTTCAGTAGAAAGACTAAAAGATGGACAATTCAAAACTAACTACAACAACTTTTGCAGACATAGTACAATAAGACATAAATAGAAACAATAAAAAGTTAAAAAGCAGGGTGATAAAGTATGTAGCTTTTATTAGTTCTTAGTTACTTTATTAGTTACTTGTATGTTAGTTTCTTAATGCAATCAGTGTTAAGTTGTCATCAGTTTAAAATAATGAGTTATAAAATACCATTTGCAAGCCTCATGGTAACCTCAAATCAATAAACATACAATGGATAAGCAAAAAACATTTCTTAATCTCTTCATTTGGTTTTTATAATAGAAGCCATGTGGTTCTCTCCAGCTTTGCCTTCAATGGGCACATCATTTCAAGTGACCACAGGGGATAATTTCTCTTTCTTTACTGCAGGCCATATTTATAAGTCATCTTTTCCACAGGGCCCCATTTTCTTTTTTCCCTGAGGCCTTATTGCATTTATCCATTAAGTTTCTTAATTTTGAGCACTATAAATCAATAAAAGCTAATTTAAGTCCTCAAAGAATTAACTAAAAAAATACTAGGAAGCTCATAGAATTCTTAGAAGGTTCAGGAAACCAGGCTTAGTAGTCACAGTTAGAAACAAGATGAAAGTCATATTATTGCTCTGATAGGCCACTTGCCCCACTGATATGGGAACACTTGCTGGAAGCACCCTCCCTGCTGTTTTGGGAGAGTTGTTTCTGCTGTCACCAATTTCTTCGACAGCATTTCATGCTTTGTCATTAGTTCCCCATTGAAGTTCAACATGGGTGCCTATGGCTGATATAACCTTGCTTACCTATCCATGCTGTAAATGGGGTGGGGGGCAGAGAAAATTCATATTTGGCATTTCTACCTTTCAAGTGGGAGGTGATCTCAGATTTGTTCAGAAATACTGTGTAAGGTAATGTCTGTAAAGCAATTACACAATATCTAGACATACAGAAAGCTCTCAAAAATAGAATATATAATATGTATTATTGTTATATAATGAGTGAAGTGGTTTTATGATCATCAGGTAGTAGACAAGGATGTAAAATATTGTCTTTCTCAAAGTTTCTAATGTGACTGCCTTGTGCTTTGGGAGCTTAATTAGGATTGCTGTCTTTGGTAGATGAAAGGTAAGTTTGCTATAGTTTATTTCACAGTATTATTTATGCATTCAACAAATGTTTGTTATTTCCTGTTTTTCTTCTTTTTTTATAATTTTATTTTATTTTATTTTTGTTATACTTTAAGTTCTAGGGTACATGTGCACAACGTGCAGGTTTGTTACATATGTATACATGTGCCATGTTGGTGTGCTGCACCCATTAACTCGTCATTTTCGTTAGGTATATCTCCTAATGCTATCCCTCCCCTCTCCCCCCACCCCATGACAGGCCCCAGTGTGTGATGTTCCCCTTCCTGTGTCCAAGTGTTCTCATTGTTCAATTCCCACCTATGAGTGAGAACATATGGTGTTTGGTTTTTTTGTCCTTGCGATAGTTTGCTGAGAATGATGGTTTCCAGCTTCATCCATGTCCCTACAAAGGACACGAACTCATCCTTTTTTATGGCTGCATAGTATTCCATGGTGTATATGTGCCACATTTTCTTAATCCAGTCTATCATTGATGGACATTTGGGTTGGTTCCAAGTCTTTGCTATTGTGAATAGTACCGCAATAAACATACGTGTGCATGTGTCTTTATAGCAGCATGATTTATAATCCTTTGGGTATATACCCGGTAATGGGATGGCTGGGTCAAATGGTATTTCTAGTTCTAGATCCTTGAGGAATTGCCACAGTCTTCCACAATGGTTGAACTAGTTTACAGTCCCACCGACAGTGTAAAAGTGTTCCTATTTCTCCACATCCTCTCCAGCACCTGTTGTTTCCTGACTTTTTAATGATTGCCATTCTAACTGGTGTGAGATGGTATCTCATTGTGGTTTTGATTTGCATTTCTCTGATGGCCAGTGATGATGGGCATTTTTTCATGTGTCTGTTGGCTGCATAAATGTCTTCTTTTGAGTGGGGGCCAATTTCCTGTTTTTCTTCTTTAGACTATCATGACGTATTGTGGGAAAATCAAAGGTGAATTCTCACTGCTTGTCCTCAAATTGTGTATAATCCAAAGACAGCAGAGAAAGAGACACCAGAATGTATTGAATATGTGTCAGGCACTATTGGGATGTTACACATATTATCTTATGTAAGCCCCTCAATAGCTTTATTGGAAAGTTGTTACCTCCATTTGATAAGAAGTGGAGCCTCAAAGGGTTTAATAAACTTGCCCAAGGTCATGCAAGAAGGAAAGAGAAAAGCCCAGTTTATGCCCAGAACTGGATCATGCTTAGAGGAAGGAACAAAACCTCAGAGCTAGAAGAACCAGGAGTGGACAACTAACACGGGATTTGAGAATTTGGTCCCAAGTCGAGAGATTCTTATGTTAGCAATGTTATGGAATCTTTTTAGAGGATATTGGCAGGAAAAAATGGGTAGATTTTCTTTAAATTGTCAAAACTAGAGTAAATCCATGCCCGAAATATAGTGTGCTCCCTTTTTGACTGAAATTTTCAAAAGATGCAGATAATTCATATCAGGGTCCAGGAAAAAAAAATAAAAGGCCAGGTAGGCAGTTTGGACACATCCTCTTGTCACTAGATGAACTGGCCACCGATTATGACCTTACCAGGGTCTAAGACCTTCCCAGCGGCTCATAATAATGTACTATCCAATTGACTATTTCTAGATCCACCTGACTAGTGGGTAGTTGTTCTGGCTTACGTTGATTGCCTCAAGGCTTGTGGATTGAACCTGCATGTGGCTGACAGCCCAGTAGCTGATGGGATTGAGTTTGAGAAAGCCAGGTACTGGCAAAGGCTTGTAACCACGATTTCTCACTGAAGAAACTCAGGTACCCTGGTCAGAGGTAGACAAATGCATTAGATGGACTGGAGTAATTTGTGGAATAAGCATTTTGGGGTGGTCGTGGTCACAATTGTGCTGGTGGTTATAGTGTCTGGGAAGTGTTTGTAAATAGTTTCTACCATGTGTGATGACTTTGATGCTCTTATAAAAATCCCTTGAGAAGGTTTCCTTAAAGAAGTGCACCAGAGTGACTCAGTATTTACTAGGTAGGGTTAGTTCTTATCTTTGAACTACAGATATGAGGCCATGCGTCATTCTAGATGGCATATGAGTGAAAAAGGTCAGATGTTTGTCTATAATAAACCAACTCAAAATCTTGAAAATTATTGCATTTTTACTAGGCAATCTGTATTTTCCAAATCAGCTTTTGCACGTTGCAGGAAACACCAAAACCATTTATCGAGTTGTATTTCCTAACTTTAGCCATGCATACATGTGTGTGCACATACACAATACATGCAAATATAATATATTTATACAAGTTTATAATCATCTTGTTGTATTCTTATTTAGCCATAGAACTTCATCTGTACCACAGTTTTACATTCCTGGCTTAGGGTACTACTGTATGTGCATTTTAATTTGTCTGTGAAACACTGCATAGAGTGCAGTGTGTGTGTGTGCCTCTTCTAGGAGGTATTATTTGTATTTTGTGCCTATATGAAATGCATATGGGATTCTAAAGAGAACATTCTTAGTCTCCAGTTTCTCCTCATTTGGGGAATTTATCAAGATAGTGCTATAGTCTACTTTGAGATTGGAAGAGAGTTGGGAACAGTGTGATTTATAGTTGAAACATATTGATGTAAATCTTGGTTCTGTTGTTTGCTAGTTGTATAACTTTGGGTAAAAAAATACAACCACTTGGAAGCTGAGTCCCTTCATTTATAAGATGTGGCTAATAATTTTTCCTCCTTAAGGTTGTTGAGAAGACTAAACATATATAGATATTGCTTCACATAGTATCTGGCATGTAGCAGGCATTATTATTAATATAATAAAAGGTCTGAAATGGAAGGAGTCTTAGAGTTAATAATGTTGACCAACCTTCTCCTTCTGCAGATGAAGACTCTGAAGCCCAGAGGGATGAAATAACTTAGCTAGAGTTTTAATATAACTAGTGATAGAGTTGAAATGGCCTCCAAGCAGCTAGATTCCCATGAAATTCCAAGGAAAAGATGTCAGTTGTATTTGTCAATGGGCAGAAGAATCGATCTGTGCAATAGTGAAAAATGAAAGGCTCTTCTCTTTGTACTTCCTGAATTGAAAGAAAATTTGGTAATATAAGCAAAGTTTCTAAAATCAGACATCTTTTGAATTTTGGAGTATATATTTGCTACTTGATGTCTCAGGTCTGTTTCTAGGATTTCCAGTTAATAAGTCAATTTGGGAATTTTAGAAAGCCTGATTTTATTTTTATTAAAGAATGCATTTATTGGAGTATAATTTTTACATACTGTGAAATTCACCTCTTTTAAGTGTACAATTCAATGATTTTTAGTAAACACTATAAAGTGCTACTTATCATCACAATCCAGTTTTTGAACACTTTCATCACCTCAAGAAGATTCCTCATACCTGTTCGTGGTTTATATATGTAACCCATAAACCCTGGATGATCACTGATTTACTTTCTGCTTCTATCCATTTGCTTTTCTGGGCAGTTCATACAAATGAATTTATACAATATGTGCCTTTTGTGGCTGGCTTGTTTCATTTAGTGTAATGAGGCTCATTTGTATAGTGGCAAGCTTATTGTTTTGATTCTTTTCATTGCTGTATCTTGGTTGACTTTTGATATCAGTTCTATTGACATGACAGGAAAATGGGGGGCAAGAAATGATTTCATCCTCTCCAATTTTGCCACCTGGGAAGCCTGATTCTATGGAATTGCCCACGGAGCAGCTTCCCATAGGGAAGTCACCAAGGTTGAGTCCTCTGGCCCTCTTCCCAGGCTGTGGGGAGGAAATGTTTACATTCTTGTCTCTGATGACTATGCCACTAAATGGTTGGAAAATTGCCCAAGTAGGAGGCAGCAGCTCAGATTCCAGGAGGTGAATAACAGCCTTGAAGTGCACATTAGTGAGGGCAGTGACACACCTGCCATTGAGCTTAGGAGTTTGGGGAAAGGAGTGAGTCCTCATGGGGAGGTGATGGAAGGGGTGTGTAAGTGTCACAGCTAGTGGTGACCCCGGTAGGGAGCAGGTGTGTTTTCTTGATTTGCTGGTTGTGAGAGCAAGGTAGTATGTGGTAGTGTTCCACAAGCAGGTTTGGAAATCAGGCCGAAGTTGGTTGACATTGCGACTTTGGGCTAATTGTGAAGCCTCCTAAATCCTGGGTTTCTTAATGTATATAGTCCTTACCTTGTAGAGTTGTGAGAATTAAATGAGATGATGCAGACAAAATGCTTAGTAGAATCTCTGGCAACTAGAAAATTTTTAGTAGGTGTTAACTATTAATTTCTCACTTCTTGACAATAGAAAGTCTTATGTAATCTTGTGTTTTTGTTGGCTCCCTCCTTAAGTGTCTTTAAATGAAGATTAATTATCTAGAAAGACTAAAGTACTACATTTCTAACATAATAAAAATATGCGAGGAATTAATGGAAATGGTGTTTCCTCTTAGAAATAAAAACTAATTTAGTTTATTTTTCCCTTCCCTTTCCTTGCCCTTGTTTTCCATCTTTTCTTCCTTCATTCCTCATAACTTAATTCATACTCTAATTCCAATTACTAGTATTTATGTTGCTCATTATAGGTTATGAAGTGTTTTTTTTTTTCATAGCCTTACTGCATTTGATCCTCACAGCAGTTCTGGAGAGAGCTGCCATTATTATTCTCATTTTAGATATGGAGATAATGGGACCTGGCAAAGTCACACTGCTCATAAATGGTGGGCATCACCTGCATTATTAGATATTGGGAATTAGAGACTGTATTAGTTTCTTAGGGCTGCTGTAACAAGTGACCACAACCAGGTGGCTTAACAAACATAAATTTATTCTCTCATATTTCTCAGAGGCTGGAAGTTTGAAATCAGGGTGTTGGCAGGGTTGGCTCCTTCTGGAGCTTCTGAGGCAGAATCTGTTCCTTGCCTCTCTCCCAGCTTCTGCTGATTGCTGGAAACCCGTGGCATTTTTTGGCTTTTAACTGCATCCCTCCCATCTGTGCCTCTGTCTTCATATAACATTGTTCCTTGTGTGTGTGTGTCTGCTATGTTTCCCTGAATATCCCTTTCCTTTTTTTAAAACAAAAAAGCATCATTAATTGGGAAGATATAAAGGAAACATTTCCATAATTGAAGGATCTTACAGATTAATCACAAGAGTAGAAAGTGGTAGAGTTGTGTGGAGGCTGAGGTGGGAGGATCACTTGAGACCAGGAGTTTGAGACCAGCCTGGGCAACACAGAGAGACCCCATCTCTACAAAAAATTTAAACAAATTAGCTCGGTGTGGTGGTGCATGCCTATAGTCCTAGATACTCAGGAGGATGAGGCAAGAGGATCACTTGAGCCCAGGAGTTCAAGGATACAGTGGGCTATAATCATGCCACTATATTCCAGCCTGGGTGATAAAGTGAAACCCTGTCTCAAAATAAAAGAAAATGGCAGTCGCCAAGCAATGCAGAAGCTTTTAGTGACTTGGCTTATAAACCACTGAGTAGTGACCTTTGGTGAGGGAGAATCAGAAGGGCTGGAAAGGACAGACTGGCATGTGGAGATGCTGGAGCTTGTACTTGGCTTCCTTAAATAATAACAAAATTTGACCTCCCAAAGCCAAATCCTTTGAACCCAGAAGATGGCATTAGCTGTCTGATGAAGTGAGGGGCAAAGTCTAAAGGCCAACACAGACATAATACATAAAGGCAAAACTCCAATCAAATATCACCTAAAGAAGGGTATATGAAATGAATAGGGAAAGAATATTAACTAGTAGCATTTTACAGGAATGCTTGGCAGTAAAACCTTAAAAAGTGGATGGTTTGAGTGGCAACAGAGAGGGAAGATGGAAGTCAGACTGCCCCTCTATTGTTGAATGAGAAACCCAGGGAATAAAATGGGTCTGGGAAGCTTTATAAAGAAAGTAGTGCTAGGTAAACTTTTTGTTTTGTTTTTGAGTAAAGTGAAAGCAAGTTTATTAAGAAAGCAAAGAAATAAAGAATGGCTAGTCTCCACAGACAGAGCCTATGGTTGCCCATTTTTATGGTTATTTATTGATTATATGCTAACAAGGAGTGGATTATTTATGACTCCCCTTTTTAGACCATATAGGGTAACTTCCTGACATTGCCATGGCATCTGTAAACTGTCATGATGCTGGTGTGAGTGTAGCAGTGAGGAAGACCAGAGATCACTCTCATTGCCATCTTGGTTTTGGTGGCTTTTGGCTGGCTTCTTTACTGCAACCTGCTTTATCAGCAAGGTCTCTATAACCTATATCTTGTGATGACCTTCTATCTCATCTTGTGGTTAAGAATGCTTTAACCTCTTGGGAATACGGCCCAGTAGCTCTCAGCCTTATTTTACCAAACCCCTACTCAAGATGGAGTTGTTCTGGTTGAAACACTTCTGATATTTCCCCCCTCCCTTTTATAAGAGAACCCCGAACCCTAAAGGTTGTAGAGGGATGAAGATCCATCTTCTGTAACTTCTTGAGGTTGAATAGAGGCGATGATGTTCCTGCCTATTAGGGTCTCTTGTATTCCAGGTAAAGAGAAGCACAGTCAGAAAGCATTGGTATGGTGAGGGCCTCTCATAACTCTTGAGTTCCTACAAAAGGTGATATATGGAAGATTAATAAGTGTTTAATTTAAGAAAACATCCAGTAAGATTACTCTGCTCTTTAGTTCTGTGAGAAGAATACACAAGGCTCACTGGATCCCAAGGAAACTGTCTAAGAGAGCAGAGACTATATCTGCCATGTTCGTGGCTGTTTCTCATGTAGGATAGTGTCAGAAATTTGCAACTGCTCAGTAAAAGTTTTAAGGGGAGAACATAAAGGGAAATTCAGAGGTTCTAGCACATCCTGGAGGTAGGAAGGAGTAGGGTGGGTTAGTGTGCAGTTGGACCTCTACCATACGTGGGTTGGAGGATGCTCTTCATCTGGGCCCGAATTCCCAATCAGCACACTCAAATCCGCCAGGTGTGCTGGACAGGGGCTAGCCTGTCTCATCTTTGCTGGTCACGGCAAAATTCCAGAGCTGCTCCATTTGACATGTTTTCAGCACATAGCTCTGTCTGCACTGGACACTCAGTTGCCAGCTCTGCTTCTCTTTCTCCTGTCTGCCCACATGTTGCCCTTTGCATTAGACTCATGGTTTGCTTCCCAGATGGAATTTTACCTCCCTCTACTCTGCTTCAGCCTTGCATACTTAAGAGTCTTGAACCCACTCAGGCTACAGACACCATACCTCAATAGTATCTTTACCTGGATATCCCTGGACATGGGTGGGATCTAGGAAAATATTCCATATTTTCCTAGATATAAATACAAGCCCATATAATAGAGGGTTAGACACATGAACCTGTTTTAAAGGGAAGAAAAAAGAGGAAGCCATTGAGTTTTGTTTTGGGAAAATTAGTCTGTGTGTTTAAAAGATCAGTATTGATTAGTAGGGTTTTCTATTTGTCATCTCTTCCATACTGAAATAATGTGGTATCATTGATACCGAAAATGTAATCCTTAACAGCACCACAGGACTTGAGTTTTATTTTTAAAATGACTACTACATAGCAAATTATTCATTTAATAATTTTTCTATATCTGCAATGTGCCAGGCTTCACACAAGTGAATACAGAGGTAAGGACACGGATTCTGTGGGGACTCCTCTTCCCCACAGAATCGAATAGATTGTGGAGACTCACAAACTGTGTATACCTAACTAAAATATAAAACAAAACCATGGAAAAGGAGGGTAGAGATATCACTCCCAGTGGGAGATTCTCAAGCTGCGTTTAAATCTAGCAGCATTGTGGCTTGCCTAGTGGGTTGACCCAAAGGATGTTTGAGCAAGGAGTCGAGTTCTATTGTCTAGAATTTTAGATCAAAGCCTGCTTTCTGCCTGGCCCACGAGTGTGGCTTGCAGTGGAAGTGCCTGCCTATATCTCCAGACAACTGTTTTTCCAATTTGCCCAGATGATCAGTGGAAGCATGCAGTTGGCTCTTCCATAATTAATCTAGCTGATGGTTCCTCAAGCCACTCCTGCCAGCAAAAGACTCCATCAACAAGAGCCCAATAGGACACGCCCATGTGTCACCCCCTGTCCATGCAGAAGATCTTATTTATAAACGGTCATACATCTCTGATGGACATTTCTCTCATCTAAAAGCAAGGAGGAGAAGGGCCTTTTGCAGATTTTCAATCCCTGAAACCACCAAATGAGACTTGGAAGAGACTCATTAAGCTGTGTAATTTGTCCTCAGGGCCCATCTGAGGGTTTCTTCCCATACATTTGTTCCTTCTCTGCTTGCTGAGTTCCAAGAGGCGAAAACCCAGAGCTCTCTCTGTCTCTGGTGTTTCCTCATGCTCATTTCCTTTTTCCTTTGGCTCTTTAGGCATTTACTTTGTTTCTTCTTTTCTTTCCTTTTTTCCTTTTCTTTTCTTTCTTTCAATAGTGTTTTGGCTTGTCACCCAGGCTAGAATACCATGGTGCAATCAGGGCTCACTGCAGCCTGAAATTCCTGGGCTCATGTGATTCTCCCAACTCAGCTTCCCAAGTAGCTGGGATTACAGGGACGTGCCACCATACCCAGCTAATTTTAAAAAATTGTTGTAGAGTCAGGGTCTCATTGCATTGCCCAGGCTGGTCTTGAACTCCTGGGCTCAAGTAGTCTTCCTTGCCTTGACCTCCCAGAGTGCTGAGATTATAGGTGTGAACCATCACACCTGTCCTTAATTCATTTCTATATCACATATGGAATATCTGTTATTTGTTCAGCAGTTAGGAAGGTGAGCTAAGACACAATGCCTGTTCTCAGACTGATCACATTATTTGGCATGAGGCAGAAATGTCTTTTTCTTTCCTTCTAGTACTACTGATATTTGGAAGGTCAAGAATATTACTTTTACAAACAAGCCTCTACCATCCAAAGGCTCCAATACTTACATAGATTTATAGTATGGCATTTGCATATATGTCCCTTAAAAACTCTTTTTCGAAACTATAAATATAATGTAATAAAACATAAGCTTTGGAATCAGAGCGATCTCAGGTTAAGCCATAAGGCCTGTATTTATTACTTGTGTGACCTTGACCTCTTTCAGCCTCATTTCCTTTAAGTATAAGATGATGGGGCTGTTGTGAGGATTCAACTAAAATAGCAGCATGAAGAAGCAAGGTAGGTGCTCAGAAATTGTCTATTCTCATCCCTCTCCTAGAAAAAGGAATGCTGTTTTGTTCATTTTGTTGTCCTTTTATTGCCTTCAGTCAAGCCTTACACATGAAAGATGCAGAATATAGTCCTTGTTGATTAAAACAAATGAGTAAATTGATGAATGAATAATAATTAAAGTCTGTCTCCTTTAAGGGCAGGGCAAAAGGAGAAGTATAATCAGGCACAGGAGGACAGGTAGAACGAAGCACTAAAGTAAGGCTTTATACTGTGAGGTCCTGCAAACCCCACCACTGTGTATGAGCTTGAAGGATACTGAGTCTGGAGGATCCAGATCTGGAACAATGACATAGCACTGCTCCTCTGGCTACCAGAGAGCCACTCCTAGAGCCTTCTAGGACAAGATCTATTAAGCCGTGAAGTGGGCAATTTGACCTCAAGCCTTTGTCTAAGGCTCCAGCTCCTTTGATCTGCTCCCTGGATGCCTCCCACGTCTTTCTGATTAACCTCACTGCTCTTTGCATTGTATCTCTTCTTTTAGGATGTCCTTAAACCCAGGCAAGAGGGGCATCTGCCATGGAAACTGCACATGAGAGAGATCCACAAGTTACAAACATGCAAAAAAAATGTAAATATTTTAAAGACATCTGTTTACCTCTGACATTAAGGGTCCAGTGTGACCTATAATTCTAAACACCTACTGTTTTGATGATCACTGTTCAGGCCCTAGGAGAAAAGTATCTCTACATCTCTTGTACCATATCTTTAAAACAAAGGGGACTGCAAAGAAATATTTGAAGGTTTATTAGTTGTGATATACCTGGTGTCATAGACAATTTCTGTTTTGGCATGCAAGAAGGATTTGAGCGGAGGTGCTTAGGTAAGAGAAAAGATAAATTAATTTGTCAAATCCTTTCTCTCAGACAGCATGAATGTAATAAATTTTTGCATAATGAACTATCATTTCCCAAGAGTGCCAAGCATCCGTTTTCTTCTCCTCCTGTTCTAATCTGTAGATCCAGAAGTATTTAAGGATTAACACATTTTCTTCAGTTACGCACAATGGAAAAGGAATACTCTCAATATTGAACAATTTATATTTTAAAGTTAACTTACATATTATGAGTATAAAGCTGGATAGTAATTCTTTACATTATTCTATGGGTCTAAACATTGCTTTAAGTGACAGTGAAAATCATGATGTTAGTCACAGTGAGTTGTGTATTGGCATTAAAATATTTTATAGTATATTTGCCATGTGATTTATCCCTTTGGACTGTACAATAATAAACATGATTTGAACAATTTATCATTCAATTCCAAATCTAGGCATCGCTTTGAAATAGGAAATTTCAGTTACCAAGTGCAAGGTTAGCACCTCACGACCCTGAGAGTGACTGCTGCCTTAAATTTTGCACCCAAGGTGCCTTATTACTTCATGCTAGTCCTAGCAGCCCTGCTTTAAAGGGCCAGCTAGTAAACATTTCCTCCTTTGCAGGCCACACAGGCCCATCAAAACTACTCAGTTCTGCCAGTGTAGCACAGAAGCACCCACAGACAATACATAAGAGAATTGGCATGGCTGTGTTGCAATAAAACTTCCTTTTCAAAAACAGGCAACTGGCCCGATTTGGCCCCAAGTGATAGTTTGCTGTCCCCTGGTGTAAACAGCAAAGTTAATTCTTTTTCCTGCCACCTATCCATTGTGGATCACTGTGGTTTATTCTCCACATTTCTTTCTGAAACCCAAGTGGATAGAGCTGTCATCATCTTGAGTATTGGTTGATGTTGTGCAAGAGAAAGAAAAGGCTTTTCACTTGCCTTAGCAATTAAGGGCTCAGAGACAGAAGCGACACATTATTTTAGCTCATGATTCATTGGCTAGAATTAGTCATAGGACCACACCTTACCACAAAGCGGCAATGAGAGCTATGATAAAGGTTCAGATTAGGTGTTGAAAGAATACAGTGGGCCGGGTGCAGTGGCTAACACCTGTAATCCTAGCACTTTGGGAACCGAGGCGGGTGGATTACTTTAGGTCAGGAGTTCGAGATCAACCTGGCCAACATTGTGAAACCCCTTCTCTACTAAAAGTACAAAAAAATTAGCTGGGCATGGTGGTGGGCACCTGTAATCCCAGCTACCTGGGAGGCTGAGGCAGGAGAGTCACTTGAACCCAGGAAGCGGAGGTTGCAGTCAGCTGAGATGATGCTACTGCACTACAGCCTGAGCAACAGAGCAAGACTCCATCTCAAAAACAAAAACAAAAACAAACCAAAAAGAGGCTGGGCGCAGTGGCTCATGCCCGTAATCCTAGCATTTTGGGAGGCCGAGGCTGGCAGATCACAAGGTCAGGAGATAGAAACCATCCTGGCTAACATGGTGAAACCCCGTCTCTACTAAAAATACAAAAAATTAGCTGGGCATGGTGGTGGGTGCCTGCAGTCCCAGCTACTCGGGAGGCTGAGACAGGAGAATGGCGTGAACCTGGAAGGTGGAGCTTGCAGTGAGCCGAGATCGTGCCACTGCACTCCAGCCTGGGCGACAGAGGGAGAGACTGTCTCAAAGAAAAAAGAAAAGAAAAGAAAAGAAAGAATATAGTGGAAGAAGGTATAAAATCTGATTAGTGAGTTTACAGAATTGGTATTTGTTCTGGGCTTCCAAACATGAATGTGTTCCACAGATCTATTTTGATATTAATTTAGCAAAGACAGTAGAATTTATTTTCTAGATATGTTTTAATTAGAGTTAATAAAAGGTATATTTTCATGTTTTTATTTATTAATTTTTTCATTTTTAGTTTCAGGGGTACATGTGCAGATTTCTGCATAGGTAAATTGCATGTCATGGGAATTTTGTGGACAGATTATTTTGCTACCCAGGTAGTAAGCATGGTACCCCATAAGGCAATTTTTCCAACCTCACTCTTCTCCCTCTCTCCACCTTCAAGTAGGCCCTGGTGTCTGTTGTTTCCTTCTTTGTATCCATCCATATTTACTCAGTATTTAATTCCTGCTTATAAGTGAGAACATGTGATATTTAGTTTTCTGTTTCTATGTTAGTTCAGTTAGGATAAATGGCCTCCAGATCCTGCTGCAAAGGATGTGATCTTGTCCTTTTTTATGGCTACATAGTATTCTGTGGTGTATATGTACCACATTTTTAAAATCTAGTCTATCATTGATGGGTTTAGTTTGATTCCACATCTTTGCTATTGCAAATAGTGCTGCAGTGGTGTGTCTTTATGGTAGAATAATTTATATTATTTTGGGTTTATACCCAACAATGGGATTTTTGGGTCAAATGGTAGTTCTGTTTTGAGTTTTTTGAGAAATTGCCAAAATGCTTTCCACAATGGCTGAACTAATTTACTTTTCCACCAGTGGTGTATAAGCATTCCCTTTTCTCTGCAACCTTGCCAGCATCTATTATTTTTTGACTTTTCAATAATAGCCATCCTGACTAGTGTGAGATGGTATCTCATTGTGGTTGTGATTTTTATTTCTCTAATGATAAGTGATGTTGAGCATTTTTAAAATATAATTGTTGGCCACATGTATGTCTTCTTTTGAGAAGTGTCTGCTCATGTCCTTTGCCTGCTTTTTAATGAGGTTGTTTTTTTTCTTGTTTATTTGTTTAATTTCCTATGGATTCTGGATATTAGACCTTTGCCAGAGAAAATAATTTGCAAATATTTTCTCCTATTCTGCAGGTTGTCTGTTTACTCTGTTGATAGTTTCTTTCAATGTGCAGAAGCTAAGCTATGTTTTTTTATGCTAAGTTGGTTTCGTGTAGACAGAGAATACTTGGGTGCTGCATATCTATTCATTTTGAAAATTTGTCTTCTAACAAGGTTATAACATTTAAAGTCATTACTAAAATGGATGATAGATTATCTCGCTAGCTGTTTTCTATTTGTTTCATGTTGAGGATCTTTTGTTCTCTTTTCTTTTGCCTGTTTTTGGATTGATTATTTTTTATAACCCTTTAATCTTCAATATTAACTTATAATTCACACCTGTTTCAAAAAATTTTGCTGTTTTTTTCCTGGGGTTTGTAGCATATCAATTTAATTATTTGCATCTTATATTCCAGTATTATTATAATACTTCACATATATAATAACCTTAACTTGTTTCCAATTGCCCACTTTTAAAGTTTTTGCTATTCTTATGATGCATTTTATTTTCATATATTCCATATATCCAAAATACATTGCTATTTTTTTTTGCCTTAGTCAATTATCTTTTAGAGTGATTAAACATAGGGAAAAGCTTCTTTTAAAATATTTACATTTTCTTCTGTTATAAATAAATCAGAGTCTCTGTAGTGTAGATATGCTAATAATAAATTCTCTAAAATTGGCCAGGCGCGGTGGCTCATGCCTGTAATCCCAGCACTTTGGGAGGCCAAGGCAGGCGGATCACGAGGTCAAGAGATCGAGACCATCCTGGCCAACGTGGTGAAACCCCATCTCTACTAAAAATACAAAAAATCAGCTGGGCATGGTGGCAGGCACATGTAATCCCAGCTACTTGGGAAGCTGAGGCAGGAGAATCTCTTGAACCCGGGAGGCGGAGGTTGCAGCGAGCCAAGATTGCGCCATTGCGCTCCAGCCTGGACAACGAGTGAAACTCCATCTCAAAAAATAAATAAATAAAATAAAAATCAATCAATTAATTAATTCTCTAAAATTTTGTCTTAAAAAAGGGCAATTTATTTTTGAAAGGTATTTTCACTGTTCGGAATTCTCTCAGCACTTTAAAGAAGTCATTACATTGTCTCATGAAGTTTGCTACATTCTTACACTTCTTTCTTTTCTGTTTTTTATTCTACTTGCCTTTAATATTTTCTTTTTATCGTTGCTTTCATCAGCTTAAATATGAAGACTTTAAGTTTTTGCTCGTTTGTTTTTGTATTTATCTGGCTTGTGGTTCTCTGAGATTCTAGAATATGTTTAACCATGACTCCTTCACATATTTCTCTCCATTTTCTTTCTCTTCTTCTCCTGGGATTCTAATTGCACATGTGAATGTTGGATTTTGTTCCTCAGCTCTTAGATACTGTATTCTGTTTTCCCCAATACCATATTGTCTTTCTTTTTCAGTTTGTGTAGCATCTACTGAGCTTATAATTCCGGGTTCACTCCTTCTTTCCTTTGTTGTGTTGTCTGCTGGGGAGCCTGTGGAAGGCACTCTTAAGCTTTGCTACTGTGTGTTGTTTTTATGCCTAGCATTTTCATTTTAGTTATTATAGTTCCGTCTCTGCTAAAATTTTCCATTTATTCGTACATGTCATCCGTCTTTTCCACTAACATAATAATAGTTAATTATATCAATAATTATTCTTTTAAATTTCATATCTGATGGTTCCAACATCTGGGTCATCTCTGAATCTGATTCTTCTAATTTCCTTTTTTCTTAATAGAAGGCTGTTTGTCCTTGCTTTTTTGTGTGTATTATTTTTTATTGAACGCTAGTATTTTGTGTAGAACAATAGAGACAGGGGTAAGAAATATATATTTCTGGGCTGGCCACAGTGGCTCACACCTGGAATCCCAGTGCTTTGAGAGGCTGCAGTGAGCTGCGATTGTGCCGCTGCACTATTGCCTGCATGACAGAGAGAGATACTGTCTTTAAACAATAAAAATAAATATGTATTCCTGAGCTGGGCATATCTCTTCTTCTGCTCAGCTGCTATTGCGGAATGTTTACTAAATTTAGTCGGTAGTTGAGCTAGATTTAGATTTTGTTGTTATGCTTACCTTCAGTATACCACTGACTTTAAATTTTTCAATCTTTGCTTTGTACTTAGGCTGGAGGCTGCTCTGCTGGAAGATTTTCCCTCAATGTTCCTGATTAACCCTCAGCTTTAGGCCTCCCTTGTTCTCTTTCCCCACGTAGAAGAGCTCTGTATTCTCCTGAGCTCCCTCTATAGTAGGCTGCTGCTGGTTGTGACTTTGTGCTCACTGGCCCGATGATTAGGGCCAGAAGGCTTCTTGGTTATCCAGCCTCAGCCTCAGTCAGGTCTTGTGTTCCTGGGTCTCTGGAGAATGCCTTTCCCAGTGATCTTGCCTCTCTCAAACAGATAGGACATCAATGATCAGAACCTAGGATGGTTTCTTGTCTTTTACCCATTCTTTCTTCTATTCTTTACCTGTAGCTGCTAGAAATGTTCCAGTGTCCTGAGACCACAGTATTTGATGCTCTTCCCACAGCAGATTAAACCTTTAGTTTTTGAGGGGAAAAGAGCCCAAGAAGGAATTTTCTTCCTTTCCCACATCAGTGGTCTCTACTCTCCCAAAGATTCACACTGCTGATGAAAGTTTTCTCTGGTTTCCTGCCTCTGGCCTTTTTCATGAGCCCCCACTGGAGACCTATAAAGAAAAGTCAGCAAGTGAATGATAACTCACTTTGTGTTTGTGACTCTCCACAACCAGTGTGTCTATACCCTCACACTATTCCACATTCACATCCAGCAGTTCATTAAAAGTTTTAACCAATTTTTAAAAATATCCATTTGTGTGGTGGCCCCATCTTCCTCTTGTGCTCTGCTGTAGGTAAGCCAGCAACCAACTTTGCTGGTAGACGGGACAACTGGTTGCCCTGTAACCTAAGCTCTTTGATGGGTTCAGGAAACTTTATGCTTTTTCTAGACTATAAATGGCTGTTTTTGTTTGGGGAGAGTAATGCTCTTCCTAACTTTACATACCCAAGGCAGAAGTCAGAAATCTGTGTTGTTTTGGAATGACCTCTTTTCTCCATGAGGATTATGTTCTGCTTTATACACATGGGCCAACACTGGTTGAGAATGAGATCATTTTCCATGGCTTTCCTAGAACATCTAGTTTATACAAGAACTGAGCTATAATTATGCTGTGAATTTATGTGAAATTGCTTTGTCAAATTATCTTTAAGCAAATTTGATTGAGCACTCTTATGTGGTTAAAACAAAAGCTTCCTCCTTAGATGTCTAAAAACTTAGGTCATGATCCTGTCTCTGTCATTTTCTGGCTTAGTGATCTTTGAGCAAGTCACTGGACCTCTTTGGCTCTCAACTTTCTGTAAAATGAGGATGCTGAACTAGTAGTTTCTGTGGCCCGCAAATTACTCTAAGGTCAATGATGCTGTGTAAATTTTCTTTTATCCATATAATTACAGTACAGGTGTTATTCTCATTTTACAAAGAAACAATTTTTTAAAAAGCCAATATTATACACTTTGGCATTAGATTCTAAGTATAGCAGAATGCTGAATTGTCAAACTTGATCTTGTTCTCGAAGAAGGGTTGGGTTAAACCAAAACACAGAGCAGGTGGTATATTTTCAGCACCTGGAATTTCAACCCAAGTTTTATTCTCTGTCTTCTGCAGAAGGCCTAATTCAACTACCCTTAAATATGGTGTATAAGTTACATGCTATTGAGTATGTAGTCAAATTATTATAATAACAGTGTGTGTGAGAGAAAGAGAGAGATGAAGGCTATTAATGAGTTATAGATTGGGTACATTTGAGGACTTAAAGAGTTGGAATAAGATCTCAGGTCTTTCCATTTTAATACCAGTGTCCTTTTTACTAGGGCATGTTCCCTAAGTGGGGGTTTCTACTACCACCACTGAGCTGTCTTTAAAAATCAGAGCCCTGTGGCTCAGAAAGTTTCTAAATGTTGGAGTATTTGTCTCTAAAGTCATCTTCATTACAGAGCAGGATATTCAGCACTGAATCAACTCCCCTGTTTGGAATCACATTTCAAAGAAAATAGACCATAGAGATATGATTTGTCCCCTCTTTCATTCAGTGGTTCAGGATAAGAAAGGTCATCTCACTGGCTACATAGTAAGTGTGTGGAAGTGTGAGTGAGTGTGTTGGCAAAAGCCACAATGTTGACTTCATATGGGCATTCATTCTCATCTCCATCTCAACCTGTACAAAATTTATACATCCTTCAATGTCCAATTCAAATCTTACCTTATTGTAAAAAAGCTTTCTTGAACTATTCTAGAACTGATAAAAATTTAGTTCTATTTCTTAACTCCTATAATATATATTATTCAAATGGTTTAGTATGATAAATTAGTAGAAATTGACCTGTTAAGGAATTTCATATTTCTACCTTTACATCCTCAGCAAATGAATGTTAGGAACATAGGAAGGACTCAGTAAATAATTTCTAAAGCTTACTTTTGTTGAGATTTTTAATCTTGAAGATAAGAACAATACCTTCTTCTTTATATTATATTTAAATAAATATCTATTGACCAATAACTATGTTACATCAATTTTTCTAGATAGTAGCGATACAGAACTCAATGAAATAGGCAAATTCCTGTCCTCAAGGAGCTGAAGAGACATGGTAAGAGCATTGAAATGGTGATATAGTTTCTGAAGAAAAATTAAACAGGGTGAATGACAGGTCTAGACAGTGACTGGAGCAGGAGTTTCTTATTTTGTACAAGAAAGCTTCTATGACTACGCGACATTTGAGTAGAGAGCTGATGAAAATGAAGGAGCAAGACATGAAGATCTCTGGAAGATAGTTCCCATGGTAATATTGCACAGTTGTGCGTATAATATGATAAAATATTGCATTATATTGAATCCACGTATATTAATGGATTAGAAAAGGTTGAGGTGATTGTGTTATCTCTGTTTGCTCTGGATTAGGGATTTGAGATAATGTGTCGTAGGAAATCTGCTTTTCCTATTTCTAGAAACCAGAGACAATAGGCATGGAGAATTTGTTTCTTAGTACACTGATCATATTAATAGTACTTCTAGTGAGCAAGCCATTTTTTCCCCAAAGAATGCATTTACCTGAGATATAATGAGAGAGTTCCTGTCACAACAAATTCAAATGGAAACAGTAGTAGAATGAGAGAAAGGCTCAGTCTAGAATAGATCATATACGAGGTGGACAGTGTCACTGCAGAAAGCAATATAAGCAGAAGCCTTGCTTTAAAGCCTAAAACCATAAAATAGAAAGATTCAAACAGAACCAGTGGGGTCAAAGATATGATAGCTAATTTATCAGAAAAACTAGAATTCAAGGCTATGGGAGTCATTACAGAGTAAAGCAATTGAAGAGAACCAATCATCACAATGGGGACAATAACATGAAAGGCAAAACTGGACCTAGTTCTCTTGGGCCAGCACACTGTCATTTGTTGCACTAGTTCCCTGAATTAAGAGGGCTTTTGGCAAATTTAATTGCAGATATAGTAATATAAGCTATTTTAGTTATGAATGTTGTATGTTCATATTTTATTATCATTTCATTAAGGAAATAGAGAGTAGCTTGTTTAGCAGTTAAGAGCACTGACTTCAGAGCCAGACTGCCTGTGTTGGAAGCTTAGTTCTTGCCCTAGTTAGTTATGTGACCTTGGCAAGTTACTCCATCGCTCTGTGCCTCAGTTTCTCCATCTGTAAAATGGAATTAGCATAGCACATTATCTCCCAGGTTTGTAATAGAGGATTAAATTATCTAAAGTAGCTAAAGCACTTAGATAGTATTATTTGTATTAATCCCTTGTGATTATGGTCCAGTTTAGGAAGCTTAGCATGATACTGGCCAGCAGGAAACCTAAGTCTGCATGCGATTTTATTAATCTAGTTTTCTACATTGATATCCAGGCAAAGAATGACAGCCTGCTTGAATCTACCTGTTCATAATGACTGAATACAAAGTGGATTGAGTTATAACCATTTTTTTTTTACTTAAAGAGGAATGACTACAATTGCACAATTATAATTTCATCATTAGTCACTAAAATATATTAGCAGTCTCCGGGCTGCCTGAAACTTGGAATGATAAAGGTGTTACCAAAAATAATATAAGCCCTACCAGGACAGGTATTATGTCTATCTTGGTTACCATTAGCTCAGCACCTAGCACAGTGTCAGGTTCCGAACTTAAATATTTGTTAAAATAATTCATTGTGTATTTTAACCAATATATTAAAACTTAGAAGTCCAAAAGTCACCTCTAACAGAAGCTATATGTGACCCCAATGATGTAAGAATGACCCTTAAAGCCAGATTTCAAAGCAGAATACAAAACCAGCCACATTTATATCAAGAAAAGCTATAATACATAAGTGCTATCACCTGATTTGGATTATTAATCTTATTCACTATACTTGAATTATTATAACTAAATGGATGTTTTTAAGAAACTAAATTACCCCTCAAATATCAGAATTGATTATCTGATGGGTTCTTTAAGCAAATGTGTTTTGGGCAGTGAAAGACTTCTAAATGAGATCTTACAGAGCTAGAATTTAAACACTGGAGGAAAGAGGGTGCAGGCTTTTACAGGAGCTAATTTGAAAGTTTGGAAGCAAGAATGGTATTTTGGATATGCGATTTTAGAATGTTTAAGAGATTGACCACGCTATTGTGACGCCTTACACTGCATTTCTGAGGAGAATAACTGAGAAGAGGTGTGAGTTTTGAGCAAATGAGTGATTTTTACGTAAAGCTCGGAAAACACTGGGGCCCTTAAATATGGTAGTATTTGTGAATATTGGTGAATTAAACTTTTTTTAGTGGGTACATTATAACAGATGGAATTATCTTTTAAAATATATCCTAGGCATTATTTGAGAATGAAAAATTTTATTTCCAGCTTAGTTCCCTGTTTCAAGATTGAGATAATTTATGAATGAAGGCTCTATGTTCAGTTATATTAGCCCTTGGTAGATTGGTGGTCTGGTCCCTTCTCAGGAATTAAATCAATTCAATTTTGTAGCACTGATGATCAGATTGATTAGACAGTATATGATCAGGTCAAATAGAAATTACCACTTGGAATCAACCAATACGAGTGATTAAAAATGGAATTGACCTCAAAATGTTTAATATAGTGCCCACTATAGATAGAGACTTCAATAATTATTATCTAGGGCAGAAGTTCCAAACTTTGGGTGCATCTGACTCACCTGGAGGGCTTGTTGAAGCACTTTGCTGGACTCACCCACAGAATGTATGAGGCTAGAAAATTTAAGCTTCTAATTAGTTTCCAAATGACCCTGAGGTTACCCCCTGAGGATCACTGCTCTAGAGAGTAAGCTTTATGTTAGTTGAGTTTAACATATCAAACAGACACAGGTTATAACAATTATTTTTTAGGCAAGAGATTAGTGCTATAGTTATATTTAGATATAGAATGAGGGCTATGGAATATGCAATATTCACACCCTAATATATTCAATATAGGTAGCATGTTTTTTTTCAGCAATTATACCCCAAACTCTTATTTCATAATCAGAAATTTCTGTTGACTGAACATAAGATAGAGTACATTTCAAATAAGATGTTTCAGATGATGTAAGCTATTAGTAAAGAAGAATTCAGTTTTGGTGAAATAAATGAGCAATAGTAAGTATACACAATGAAATAATGCACGTGTTCATTTGAGAAAGTATTTGACTACACACACAACACCATGCTATCTACTGAGAAGATTTTGAAGGCTTGTAGGCCAGTCATTGTAATCAATCTAGAGGCCCGTGATCTAGTGAAGGGAACATGTTTCAGACATATGCACTGATCAGCAACACTACAGAGCCACACATTACTGGTGCCAGAATGGTTGGTGCCAAGGGTCCGTTTTACAGAATACCAAGGCAAGGGGATGTTGGGGACTTGAGTGACCAGGTCAGGCCTTGTGGAGGAACATGTTGGTTTTTACTCAATACTATTCACCAGTGATATCAAATTAAACCAGTAATTGAGGGGATTCTGCCTGAGCAACTTTTGCTTCTGTACGTTTTCTTCTGAGGAGTATTTCCAGATTTCCAGAGAAATGAAGCAGGTTAATTAAGATGCTAAGAGGCTGGCACAATTTCTGAGCGGATTAACGTCATGCAAAATTTCGGTGCAACTAACTGGTGTTTGTTCCTGCTTGCAAAAGCTGTGTTTGTACAACTGGGGCAGAGTCCAAAAGGACTGAAAGAAGTTAATTAGTTCAACTTGCCAAAGCCTTGTCATCTGGTTTCAGGACTAGGGAACAGGACAAACCCAATGAATATAAATCTGTACACATATGCAGAAGGTTGTGATTATGATTAATATAACTATTCATTTCCACATTATCAAAGCTGTGGTTTAATAAATTGTTAGCTGAAAATGGAACACAGGTAAGGAGTTTTATGGTAAAAAAGTGAAGAATGGAAAATGTTTATACTGACATCAGTAGTTCTCTAGCCATGGTCCAGTGCCTTGAAAGTCACTGGACTTTCAATATGGAATATGAAAACAATACATATTCCAGGCTATCACTGCTAGAGTTTTATTCAGAGTATATGGAATGTACTGGAAATCTGTATTTTTAACCAGTTCACCTAGTGATTTGGTTGCATGGCCAGGTTTGGAAAATATTGGTCAAGATATGCACAAAATATGTGCACAGAACACTCTGCTATGCACTGTACTCAAAGAGTGAAAATGGAAGTGGGACCAGTTGCTGTTACTTTCAGTAACCTACTAACAGAATTTTGGCTTCCTGTTTTCACAATTTTATGCTATCCTGGCCTAGAGGACTTTGTTCTAGAGGAAACCATTCTTCTACCAGGAGACACAATTCTTCCATTGAACTGGGTTAAGACTGTCACCCAGCCACTTAGGGTTCTATATGCCTCTGAGTAAACAGACAAATAAGGGAGTTATGGTACTGGCTGGGTTCAGACTGTTAAGGGGAAGACGGACTACAGCTCCACAAGAGAGGTGAGGAAGAGTTTATAATATGAGAGATTCCTTAGGGTATCTCTTAGTATGACCCTGTGATTAAGGTCAATGGAAAACTACAACAACCCAATCCACAAAGAACTACTAATGGCCCAGACCCTTCAGAAATGAAGGTTTGTTCATTATGTATTGTAAATTTAACATCATAGTTTTGAAGTTACAAGGTATCAGGAGAAGAGTAAACATCACCCAAGAACTGCCTTCTCTTTTGGGGAAGGGATTAATGTATTTTTGGTTGTATGCAGGATAGTTGTGTCATATTAAGGTGGAATTATGACCTTGTCATTGCCTTTATTGAGAGACTAAGTATTGTTTAAGGAGCATATCTCCTTAACACTATATATACATAACACTATATATGTATATATATATATATATACATATATAGTGCCAGATTAACAAGAGGAAGACTCGTGATGGTTAATTTTATGTGTCAACTTGTTTGCACTAAGAGATGCCCAGACAGCTGGTAAAACATTATTTCTGGATGTGTCTGAGAGTGTTTCCGGGAAAAAATGAGCACTTGAATCTCTAGACTCAGTAAAGAAGATTGTTCTCACCAATGTGGGTAGGCATTCTCCAATTCCTTGAGGGCCTAAAGAGAAGATGGATGGCCTATTTCAAGTAGTGAATTTGCTCTCTCTGCTTGAGATTAAACAACCATCTTCTCCTGCCCTCAGACATCAGTGTTCCTGGTTCTCAGGTATTTGGACTCAGAGTGAGACTTACACCATAAGCTCCTGTAATTCTCAGGCCTTTGGGCTTATATGGAACTATACCACTGGCTTTCCTAGGCTTCTAGCTTGCAGATGGTAAATCATGGGACTTCTCAGCTTCTATAATTGTGTGGGCCAATCCCTTATAATATAGCTCTATATTATTGGGCCAATAGCTCTATATATCTCTATACCCTATTGGTTTTGTTTCTCTAGACAACCCTGACTAGTACAGTTACAAAGCCAATTTTGGAGAATATTGGTTGAGACATACACAAAAGATGTACGCATAACATTGTGCTATGTCCTTAGAAGACTTAAAATACTTGTAGGTTAGTCCTCACCCAAAGCCCACAATCTAGTAAAAGAAGCATGTTCCAGAGTATGGAGCAGTCAGCAACACTATGAAGCAATGGTTTACTGGGACCATATTGTCTGATACTGAGTGTCTATTTGGGTGAAGAAAATGTAATACTCCAGGAACTGATCATTGAGCAGTAGGTGACCAGTTTGTTTTCTGGTGATCACAGTCAAATGGTGGCTAGTCGGAGAGCTTTAATATTTTCTGCAACAGAGCATAGTAGAGGAGTTATTAGGCTTGGATAGGTGTATATATATACACACATGTGCACACACAAACTGTGGTCAGGAGAGCATTTGACACAGAATGGGAGCTCAATACAAATGCACGCCATAATGAACAAAGCCACCCTAGTCATTAGGCATTGCCAGAAGAACCAAAATGACATAAGCTCATGAAAATGCTTTGGATAGTTCAAGTGCTTTATCAAAACATGGACAATATTGCCACTAATTATCATTATTTATATTAATTTTATTTTTGAGCCAATTAGTACTCTTTGTTCATCACAGATGACATACTCAGTTGGTGTCACTGTGCCATGAATCGATATACTGAGAGCTTAATACACTGTTAGCAGTTTAATATTTTATATTCATTGTGATCAGGCAGTGAGGCATCCCCACTAAAGACATGGCGAATCAAATGCTTCTTACCAGCACCTCAGCTGCGACTGTAGACCCAAAGAGGAGGGGATGAGAGCACATCATAGAGTCACTCTGTCTCTCTGGTCACACTCCCTTGCTCCCCACTACTAGATAGTTTTAATGGTGTTACAGCTGTAATCGGTACCTTCATTTATATCATCTGTGGCTTGGTGTTGGAGACATGCTCTCGAGTCTGTGGGTGGGAGGCACCCTGAGGGCACAACACATCTATTACCCTGGAGAAGGTATAACAGGAAACAAATGATAATGGCAAAATGCTAATGACTTAAATGAGCTGAAAATGATGATATAGCACTTGGAGCTTTCCAGTTTTTCTTGTGATGAGGCAGGGCCTATCGTTAGTTTGACATATAAATGTGCCTTAGAGAAGTCTTGCAGGATTGTTTGTCCCTCAGTGATAGAATTCATTAGCATATGGCAGCTCTCTCCAGTGAAAATTACCTGAGGATGTATGTGGACCGCCTTTGCACAGATATTGCAATGTAATTGCGCTTAAGGGGGCATTTTGACAAACAAGGCAAACCCATTATTTTTATCCATCTACAATTGCAAATTAATTGAACAATTAGTAGTAATAGCTTGAATGTACATAACAAGGCACCTTGCATCCCAAAGTACTATCCTGACAAAATATGAGCACTAATTTTCCACTAGTGAGAGATGGATTCCTCTGGAGTAGGCCCAACAGCTGTTGAACAATCATAGCAACCTTTTTCACTATTCCTGTCGGTAGAAAGAGAATGGTATAACGAGCTGAAAAGGAAGATATAGCTGCCCCCATGGGTGGTTACTGGATAGCTGCAAATAAAGTAAAATACACCTTTCATTTGTTGATTACGGGAAGAGGTTGACATCACTAGACAGGTTCGATGGAACTCTAAATATAACAGTAGAATTGAAGCTAATACTGGAGCCAATTTCCATGCCTCTATGTCTTAAAATGAACTATTTATTGACTTGGGGGCTAGACGGGAAGAAAAAAAGTGAAGGTTGGGGGAGAGGGTGGGCCTACATTTTCATATTAAAGCAACTCTCTCCTCACAAAGATTTTTAATCAGACATTTTGATTGCAAGTCACCCTGTGATTGTCAGAAGTACCATGCTGTGATTGGAAGAGCTCTTCAAGCCCCCACATTCTCTAGCAGACTCTGTGTCATGGCTGCTGACAGCTCACCAACACAGAACTGTTAACAAATGCAATTAGCATATATCCCTAGTCTGGAGAGATGTCCCCAAGCTCTAGAGCTGAAATATTATAACTCATAGCACTCTGGACCTTAATAAGTTTAGAAAATATTATTTTTCAAATGAATGGGTGATATAATATTTTCTTTTGCTATAGATTGATACATAAGAAACACCTGAGTTTTATGAATGGTTGGCTATTTTTTCCCCTAAAGGGAAGAATAAATAAATATCACCATTGGCACCCTCTTCACAGCCCATCCATAAATTCCTATATATTTGCACAATGCCAGAGAGTAGAGGGAATCAGAGCTAAACTGAATATCTTTACCTTGGGCTAAGACTGTGATACATTCTGTTCTAAAGAAAAAAGCCTTACAAAATAATTACTATCCTTAACATCAGGCATGAATTAAGTTATTTTCTTTGAGTTCTGTGACTTCCATATTTCATCCAAATATTTAACTCTGGTTGATGTGACATTTCCCAAACTATCTATTTGGGTGTTATTTCCCTATCCAAAATATTATAAGTTTCTCCTTGCCTTAAAAAATCAGTCCAATGCATATAATCTTTTTCTCAGTTTTATTGATATAATCTTTCCAAAATACTGCTACTACAATCTCATTCATCTATTATAAAACTCTCATGTTTTCCATTGCCTCCTAGATAGAATCCAAATGTGCCACTCTGAATTCCAAAACCTTATATAGGCTGGTGCCAATTCATCTTCCTAGAATTTTGTGCCAGTATTCCTTAGGACAAACACTGAATTCTAATCAGACTGCTTAATTACCATCTCTTGGAACCTCCACTTACATTCTGCTTTCTGTATTCTTAGCTCATATTGTTCCCTGTGATTTAGACTTTCTCCTTATAATCTAGTTCTCTTATATAAATCTTGTAAACATTTTAATATTCCACTTAAATACATATCAAGTGCTTTGTGGGAGTTAAAACACACTTGTTCTAGCAGGGAATAAGGCCAAATAGCCAGGGAGCAAAGACCCAAAATAACATGGAGTTTTTAGCAGTCATGGTGCTTGAGAGATAAAAAAAATTGTAGTTCAAAACCCACCATGAATGAGGACCCTAAGAAGCCTTCCAGATTCTCATATAGATATTCCCTTGGAGTAGGAACAATTCTGAAGTAGACTGAGCATTACGGGGTACAAATCAGCCTCATGTTAGTTCAATACCAGATTAGGCAAATGATATGCACTCTTGCTGCTGCCAGAGATAGAATGAACCTACTTGGGAGGAAGAAAAACTTACTAGAGCCTCTACAAATTTTCACAAACAGGATTCCATCAAAATATGAAAAGAGCTGCAAAAGAAGACATAGACAATAGAAACAAACCCACAAGTGACCTAACTACTGGACTTGTCAGACGTAGCCTTTAAAATAGCTATAATGAATATATCCAGTATAATAGATGTGTGTCATTTCATATTAAAATTCTCAACCTAACAGAACAGCATAATCCTAAATGTGTATGCACCTCGTAACTCAAATATGTAAAGCAAAAAGCCAAAACTCAGCCAACCTGTCAATTTTGAAAGTATTATAAAGATATTTTAAACTATAAGAGTTCAGAACATTTATCTCTTATAAACCCTTTTTTTGAAAAGTGTGCTCAAATAAAACTAGGAAGTTTTTGTGTGAAGAAGCAAGAAAATGGCACAAGATATTCAGGAAACAGCATTGAATGATGACAGTCCTGACCAGGCCTGGAGATCAACCACCCCAGATTGAAGCAGAAGGACAATGACTCTGAGAGACACTTCTCAGACAAGGGGGGCACTGATAGAATATGTGTCAGGGAACTAAAAACATTAGATGGGAGACATTGGAAGGAAGATTTTTTAAAAGGCAAGGAACTTGGAATTACAAAAGAAAAAGTCAAATGAGAAATAAAATACTATGTATTTATGATACCTTAGTTGGCTCTGCAGTCAATAAAAATTATGTGTCACACTGAAACATTTTTATAATAACCAAAAATGATAAAACTACGTTAGGAGGATGGAGCCAGAGAAGGTGTATTGTGTAAGAGATGTAAAGTGACATCTTTTTGTAGTAAGGCAAAGAAAATGTTTAAAATTGGTAAACCAGCCGGGAGCAGTGGCTCATGCCTGTAATCCCAGCACTTTGGGAGGCTGAGTCGGGCAGATCACTTGAGATCAGGAATTCAAGACCAGCCCGGCCAACATGGCAAAACCCCGTCTCTGCTAAAAATACAAAAATTAGCCAGGCATAGTGGTGCATGCCTGTAATCGCAGCTAGTCAGGAGGCTGAGGCAGGAGAATCACTTGAACCTGGGAGGTGGAGGTTGCAGTGAGCCGAGATTATGCCACTGCACTCCAACCTGGGTGACAAGAGCAAAACTCTGTCTCAGAAAAAATAATATAATATAATAATTAGTAAACAATAAGTAGCATGATATACAATTATTAGTTAGCAATATAAAGATAAATATGAGAAGAAAAAACTGAGTTAATAGTGGTTGCCTCTGGGAGCAGGATTAGGGTAAGGGTGGGTTAATTCAGAGGACAGTTTTTTACAGTGTTTTTGTTGCTATGATTACTACTTTGAGATAAAGATTAATATCTAGTCTTTAAGTGAAAAAAGTGGAAAAAGCACCATGCTAATTATAAGAAGTCTAAGAAATAGAAAATGATAAAATCATTCTAATTCTACCACCCATACTAGACTGTTCAGTTTTTGGTATGTTCCCTCAAGTCATTTATAAAACATACACACATACTTTTTAAAACAATAAAATCAAAATGTTACCGCATTAGTTTTTATGCCTAAAATCTTGTTGTGAATATTTTCCCATCCTATCTTATAAATCAAAAACATGCAGTTCAATGTTTGCAGTTTTCCATATCTCATGAGATTTTATTTAATCATTAACCAATGATGGAATATTTAAGGTGTTTCTAAATTCAAAAGTATTATAAATAATGTTGCAATAAATATCCTTTTACACAAACATTACATATCCTTTTATCAGAGGTTTTATAAAAATGTAGCCAAAGTTATCTTAAGCAATTAAAAATGCTTAAGCTTATTAAAAGTACTGATTCTTTGAATGATAAAACTTAAAAATAGAAATGCTCACTCAAGTGTATGACTCATTTTAAACTTCTTGATACATAGCATTACAAAATAGCTTTCTATAAAGGTTGAATGAATGATACTATTAGAGACCAAACTGAGAGATACAGAGAATATGTGATATAAAGGGAGGGGCTTATCTGAGTGGACTGGAGGGAGCAGGCAGACCAATGCTCTATGCATAAACTTAGGTTTGACCCTTGCGTCTTTTGGAAAAGTACACTGTACCACTCAACAGCGATGCCAAATAGAACCAATAAATGAGGAGGAGGTGAATTTCTTGCAATTCCTTTGGCTTCACATTTCTTTTGAAGAATGCTCCGTAAGAACTGTAGCAGGTCAATTAGGATGCTAAGGAGGCTGGCACAATCTCTGTGCAGATCACATCACTCAAGACATTCCTGTAACAACATGGGTTTCTTCTTGCCTGCAAATGCTGTGTTTATACAACTGGCAGAGAGCTCGACAAGAATGAGGGGAAAAAAACAGGGCGATTTATTTGGTTTGCTGCAGTCTTGTCATCTTGTGTAGCCCCCAAAGCTATAAAGCTGCAAACATATTAGTATAATTATTAGTATAATTCTTCATTATCACTTTAGAAGAGCTTTGGATGTTAAAAAAAATCTATTAATGGAAAATAGGATAGAAATTGGAGAAACGTATAATGGGGCATGAAGGATGATTTCTAAACTGTGGTGACCTCAGACTTACTTGGGGAGCTTTTAAAAACTATAGTATCCCAGATCCATTTCCAGATATTTTGATGCTCCTTGTATAGTGTTGACAAGGCCCGGAAATCTGCATTTTTAGCAAGCTTTCAGGGATATTTATTTGGATGCAGCAGACTTGAGATAACAGATCATGAAGGAAGTACAGAGAGCATATTTTGCTTTACACTTACCAGTCTTTGACTGTGTGTGTATACTGGTTTTATAGAGCAACTAAAGATATTTGCACACAGTTGAAATTTGTATTTCTTTTGGTTCTAGATAGAGTGAAGATTTTCATTTATTTTTATCTTTACATTGTCTCTTTACATTTTAAAAAATCATTTTGCTTCTAGGATATTTGTAATTTTCTTTTCTGGTTTGTAAGAGCTCTTGAAATATTAAGATTTTGTTCTATTTCCTAAGAATTTGGAAATAGCGAACATAAATTTAGTCGCTAAGAACACAACTTAGAAATTAACATATAATAGAATAGAGTATAAATATGAAAAGGTAGCTTTAAGAAAAAGAATTGCTACCTGGCTGCCAAGAGTTGATTGAATTATTGAATTTATTACCATATTTTTAAAAAATCATGGTATTTGTAAAATTACCTATGAAAACGAACAAAAAATGTGAGTTTAAGTGGCAAATATTAGGTGGCCCAGTCAGCATTGTGGTCTTGAGCAGGTTTAGCCCTATGTTATCTTAGTCCAGTGTTATTAAAGATTCAAATCATGCAGCTAACTACCATTGATTTGATTTTATTCTCCCCAAGAAACTCCTTCATTTGCTCCCTGCATGCCTATAGGAAGGGATGTGTTAGGCAGAGGGCAGATGGTTTGATGTCTCAGCAGTTTTGATTCTCATTACAAATTAATAAACTGGTGTCTTGGTTATATTTTGCATCCTGGGTAAGAATGTGTTGGTTGGCATTTAAAATTGACTAGTTCCTTCTGCAGTTATTTTTTTATAATTAAATGAAAAAATCTCCCTCTGATTTTACACATCAGTCTCACAAGCTTGCTAAATATGAGTTAAACCCTGAAACCCTGATAGGTTTACTCAGTCACTAAAAACATCCAAAACTCAAAATAGCAAAACCAAAAAGCATCCTGAAAACATGAAGGTGTGGGCATCCAATATAGGACCTCTGACCTTGGAGATTATCAGGTTTTCCTGCAGACCCCTGCAACTTCCTCAGTGTTGTGCTTAATGAATCTTTTACAGTATCTAAAGCTTCCCCTATTAATCTGGAGATAATTTGTACAGTTTATTATTTGATTTTCATTTTGTTTATAGTGTTAAAATTACTCAAATATGTGCAATGTAGGATACAATTATGTATTCATAATTTTATGAGTATACTCATATTGCATGTTTAACTTGGTATTCTGTGGATGCTCAATAATTCTTGATAATACCCAAAGAACCTATCATCTGTGCAGTTTTAATTATTTCCTGTGAAACTGATTTCCTCTAAGAAGGAAAGGAATTGAAAACATAAACTTGAGCCCAGAACCTGGTCCGTGCTTCCACATGTACCTTTGTCTGGTCTTCATGGTCTTGCGGTACTATGAATTTAGTTGTTCTGGTAAATTCAAGAATTCAAGATCTGGTATAACGTGTATGAAAAACTACAGGCAGTTTGGTGTTGATGTGGGTAAAATAAGAGGCACCTGATGATGGGAAAAGAGGCTGGTGAGGTCAGTAGTAGCCAGAAGAGGACATACTTATGGGACATGCTAAGATGCTCGGAATTTATTCTGAGGGAAACTGGAAGCCATCGAAGGATTTTGGAGTCAAGGAATATCAAAATGAGATTTGTATTTTTCAACCCAATGCAGCAAAATTGGAGAGTAGAAGAGAGGCCAGTCAGGGGGCTGTGACAATCGTTCAAGCAACAAAAGAGGGCTCAGAAAAGGCATGCAGAAATAGGGGTGGCTCTGAAAAAATATTTGGAGTGGGGAACAAGTAAAATTTAAACCTATTGGAAGAACCCTCTGTTATTTTGAAGTTGATGTTTGAAGGGAAGTACCCTTAGGCACAGATCACTAAGAGAGTAAGCATACTTCAGGACGTTTGTAACAACGTTTGATATTTTCCACCATACACCCAGGCATGCTGCCTGCTTTCAAAGTCACGGGCAGGGTTAAATCAAGGGACATCATGGAGCAGCCTCGGCCTGTTTTTAGGGCCCCTGTATCTCTCTTTGTCCTTTTCTCCCTTTTATTCTTTATCATTACTTAGGGAGCAGCTTCAGTCTTCAAGATAAATTCTAGCACCTTTCACATTACTTTTCTACATCTTTTACTTTCTTTCAACACTGCTTCCTCATAACCCCAAGTCCTATTCTCTCCTTTTGCCAGGTCCCTAATTTAGGATGAAAAGCTATGATAATTGTGTAACATGCAAATTAACCTGTATTTCTACCTTCAGGGATTGCCTTTCAGATAAGATCCCAGAGAAAGAATGCTAAAGGCGCTAAACCCTAATGAAAGTGCAGATATTGGCAGCTTAGTTGAGAACCGTTTTGGAATAAATAATGGGATCTCCTCCTTCAAATATCACCATTTCAATGTCAAATATTAACAGCTGGTCATTATCACCTCTCAGAAAGGAGCTCATAACTCAGGCTCTCCCACTCATTTTCTTTCCGTGCTTGTGCAAACACAGAAGAACCTTTTATTTAGTTTGCGTCCACTGAGGACAAACCAAAGGTAATTCTGACGGTTTCATAATTAACTTGATGGACCAGAAAACTGGTTAATTTGGAATCCCGAGTGACTCTATGTCTGAGAATAAGGATTAAATTTAACAGCTGGGACAAAATATGACTAATTAAGGGTTCACTTCTGTCTTCTTTAGCTCCATTCATCTGCAAGGTCTGTGCCTTTGCCCCTAGTCTCAGTTCTACAATGTTCTTTTGCTAATTTCAATCAAGCCGCATGTAAGAGCTGAAGAGACCTCACCTAAGTCTGGAGTTAGTCTTGTGGCCATAGCCTGGCTTCCCTGCCGTGAGCAGCTGTCTGTCCATCCTTTAGCCTGCTGTGTGAAATCGTGTGGGATGGTCTCTATGATGGGTCTCATCTCTTTACTTCAGCTTCACACTCTAGTTCCCCTGCTGGCCTTGGAGGCTTGCTTTGAACTCTAGCCCAATTGACTAGGATTTTGTCAACATGCCTAGCACTTGACATCCCCTGTAATTTGGCAGCTGGATGCCATCTCCTTTAGTTCCAGCCACAGACAGGGTCTTGTTCCAAATTAAATGGACCACCCCAAACTCTGAGGCTGCCACCCACCTGACTTTGTATATTGCATTTGCTTGGTGACTCCTGGTGTTTTTCCTTTCCTGCAGATGGGATCCTCATTAACATTAGTAATGCTTGGAACTAATACCCCTGTGGGCTGTGATGCAAATTGTCCTTTATTCCTGAGAGAAGGGCAGTTCTGTAGCCAGCCAGTGTTCTTTCCGACCCTGGGTTCTGCCCATACCCAGCTCCCTGTTCCCAGTCCTGCCTTACACATGTCAAGGCTCACATGCTCTGCTACCCACACTATGAAACTGATATATTAAGTTTCTGGCTTGTGTAAACTAGCTTTATTGACACCAGATTTAACATCAGCATGATTTAATATTTCTGCTGGGTCTATATTATGTTCAGCAAGGCACATAAACTTATAGAATAAAGATTTGGGAGTTTATAGTTCAACACAATATATCTGCAAGGCAGCAGCTGACAAACCAATATTACACGATACTCCCTTCTAAAGTTTGTATTAGATATGCAGCCAAGATTGATGAAACCCTAAAAGATAAGTTGAAAGAGAGGATACTCAGCTTCTTTTAGTATGCATGCAAGAATGAAGAGAAGAGATGCTCATTGTTTGATATTTTAGGCTTCTAAGGGGAAAATAACTTTTAGGGGAATTTTCTTGTACAGTCAGTTGTGTAGAAAACAATGGTACATAGAAATTTGTTGAGAATAGAGGAAATAATTGGTCATTATAAAATGCACTATTAGAGAAAGTATTCAGTGAGTGTTTAATATAGAGCAGTCCATTAGAGTGGGCTCTCAATAGTCATAAGTATCTGTTTAACCTACTATTATGTTTAATTGAAAATTACACTATTTTCTATACCTGAGTTTTTAATTTGAAAATTAAAAAATGGATTAGATGCAAAAAAATCAAAACTAAAGAATATATCATCTCTCCTTGATGAACCAAGTTTATCCAGTGCCTTAAGCTATGTCAATGATGAACTATAGAATATGATGTTTATCTTCAAGCCATGTTGTTCCTTAGACTTTCAAATATGTCCATTCCTCTTCCTACTCTTCTACTGCCCCATCTTCTCCTGCTTCCATCTCACATTCCATTGTCCACATGTTTTTCCTTTGTCCCCATGTATTTATTTATTCATTCAGCTAATACTTCAACTATAGGTTGGTGCAAAATAATGTGGTTTCTGCCATTAATTTTAATGACAAAAACTGCCACTACTTTTGCACCAACCTAATATTACTTGGGCATTCTTGTCTGCCTTTCCTCTGCTATCTGAGAACTGGGCACTACATCCTATTTCACGATGTCTCCTCTGGCTAGAACCCTGCTGCAAAATACCACCTAACTCAAACAAAAGCCACAAGTTCAAGAAAGACATGGAATTAAGATAAAGGAATTAAGCTCTAATGTTTGTCTTGCAAGTGTCAAACAGTAGAACTTGGAGGGTTTTTTATAATCAGAGAAGCTCTATTGATCCTATAAAGTCATTTTGTATAGTTGATAAGTAATTATTTCTACTATGAAGTTCTGTAGAACTGTGAACTTGGACCCCAGTAAAGAGGTTGCTGGCAAATTAGCTCTCAATATCTGTGTAACTCTGAAGTAAAGTGTGAGAGACCTGAGCCCAGGCCACCATGTTGGTATTATACAGTCAATCCAAAATGTTGGGATTATAGAATTATGCAGTGAATACTATATTTTACAAATCAGTTGAATAGTAAGTTAATTATGGAGTGACAGCTTATTAATATGGCTGCTGACATCAGCTCCATGATGGTGAAACAGTTGACCCATCAGGCTGAGTAATACAATATTATCTAAACACAATATTTGTTTTCACCACTGTACAACAACTCAGAGACGAATCCTTATTTATTTATAAAAATTCTGAGATCTACAGTATATAAAAAGTAATGGAAAGAACAGTTGAGCAATTGAGGTGAAACAGGCTTAAATCAAGGTCTTGGGGGAAAATATCTGAAGTCCTAATGTAATGCTTAGAATTTAAATAATGTTTCAAAGACTGATTTGCTAAAAAGCACTGAAAAGTAACCATACTTTATTTTTTCTTTTATTGTATAATATTTCCTGTGTCACTTGTACTACTTAGCTTCTTTTCAAATGCTAGTTCATTTTATTTCCCCAAGATGGCTGATTAGAGGCTTTTAGTGTTCTTCAGCCTTGGAAATAGCAAGATAGTGCATAAAGTTCAACTCTGTGAGCTTTAATTCAAAAAGGAAAAAGGAAATTCATTGGAATCATGAAGGACACACCCCAAATACCAGGGAGGAGAATGCAGGCAAACAGCCCCCTTGACAGCATCCAGCTGCTAAAAGTGAGCGAAGCCCCAGGATGTGAGAGAGGCAGAGAGCCTCCCTCTGTGATTCACCTTTCCACTGGTGGATCTGAGCAACCCAAGACAAGGGAGAGCACTTTGTTTCTGCCAAGCCTGGGAGCCAACTTGGGGCTACACTTGGAGTTACTATAAGGTAAAAACACTGGGAAAAGCCACATTTTCCTAGACCTAGGACCAAGAGCAGGCTGTTATTTTTAATCTGAACCCATACAAACTCAGCCCCTAAGAGTTCCAGGGCATAGATTGCAGTACAGTGGGGCCCTCTCTGTTCCACTCTCAGGCAGATCTCCAGACATTCAAAGCACCCACTCACCTAGATCAGCAGCCTGAGCCACCCCACCCTTCCTCTGCATAGATCGTGATGCAGTGGGGCCCTCTCCACTCCATGCCCAGGCAGATCTCCAGGCAATTGTAATACTCATTCACCTGGATTAGTTTAGGCTGCTGTCCCCTCCACTGACGCAAAGAACTTGGGGCCAAAGAGGTTCTCATTTCCATGCCTAGGCATTTAGTAGCTACCCACTAAATTCTCTGTTGTTGCAGGTATGAGCCTGCCATTGCCAGGGACATGTAGGTTGGCCTGCCTAGTCTGGCCCCAACCATCTTTCGCCTTCCCCCGGGGCTAAACAGGGAGCTCAGGCCACTGTGCACCCCATGGATCAGCCCATTGTCAGAGGCTACGGAGAACTTCTCCCAGTAAACATCTAGTACATAACCAGCCACATTTGCTGCAGCTGGCTCTTATCCGTAAGTGTCATCTACTGGCCTCTAGGTCAAATTGTGCAACCCAATTCAAAACCTGACAAAAGAAGTGCATAGAGCAATAAATGCAAAGCCAAACAACCTATCCAAAATCCTCTATAATCACACTGCCTAGGGAGGGTGATGAATAGAAAGAGAAAGAAAAAATAACTAATAATATTATATGGAAAGAAAGAAAAAATTCCTACCTGCATGAAAATAATTACGAAAATCAGAAGTGCCAGTATCTCCAGATGAGAAGGAACCAGTACAAGAATTCTGACACCATAAAAAAAATCTGAATATAGAGACTCCACCAAAGGAGAGCACATTAGCTCTCCAGTAATGATTCCTAACTGAAATGGAAATTCAGAAATGACAGAAAATTCAAACATGGATTGCAAGGAAGCTCAACAAGGTCCAAGACAAGACTGAAAGTCAACATAAAAACTTCTACATCAACCCAGGAATGAAGAAAGAGATAAACTTTTTAAAAAAGTCAATCAGAGCTTCTGGAATTGAAAAATTCACTTAGGGAATTTCAAAATACTATCAAAAACTTTATCAATAGACTGGACCAAGCAGAAGAAAGAATTTCAGAGCTTAAAGACTCATCTTTTGAACTAACCCAGTTAGACAAAAATAAAGAAAAAAGAATTTTAAAAATGAGCAAAGTTTTCAAGAAATATGGGATTATGCAAAATGACCAAACCTACAAATTATTGGCATTCCTGAGAGAGGAGGAGAAAAAGTAAATATCCTGGAAAACATATTTGAGAGAATAATTCAAGAAAATTCACCTACTCTTGCTAGAGAGGTGGATATCCAGATACAATAAATCTATAAAATGACTGGGAGGTACTATACAAAATTAACATTACTAAGGCATGTAGTCACCAGACATTCCAAGGTCAACACCAAAGAAGAAAAGCTTAAAGGCACCTAGAGAAAAAGGGTATATCACATACAAAGGGAACTACATCAGGCTAACAGCAGACTTTTCAGCAGAAACCTTAAAAGCCAGGAGAAATTGGGGGCCTATTTTGAGCATTCTTAAAGAAAGTAAATTCTAACCAATAATTTCATATCCTGCCAAACTAAGATTCATAAGCAAGGGAGAAAAAAAATCTTTTCCAGACAAGCATGCACTAAGGGAATCTTTTACCACTAGATCAGCCTTATAAAAGATCATTAAGACAGTTCTAAATATGGAAACAAGAGAATAATACCTGCTACCACAAACACACTTAAGTACGTATCCCACAGACCTTATAAAGCAATCACACAGTAGAAACTGCAAAGCAACCAGCTAAAAACTTTTCGATAGGGTCAAAACCTCACATATCAATACTAACCTTGAAAGTAAATGGTCTAAATGCCCCACTTAAAAGGCAGACAGCCTGTATAACCTACAGAATAGTAGAAAATATTTGCAATAGTGCAAGTATGCATCCAACAAAGGTCTGCTCACCAGAACTGTAAGAAACATAACAAGCAAAAGACAAATATTAATAAATTCATTAAAAAGTAGACAAAAGGCATGAACAGACACTTCTCAAAAGAAGGCACAGCAAGGGACCAAGAAACACACAAAAATGTTCAACATCACCATCATTAGAGAAATGCAAATCAAAACTACAAAGTGATACCATCTCACAGCAGTCAAAATGGCTATTAATAAAAGTCAAAAACCAACAGATACTGGTAAGGCTGCAGAGAAGAGGGAATGCTTCTACACTATTGGTGGTAATGTTTTGCCACTGTAGAAAGTAGTTTGCAGATTTCTCAGAGAACTTAGAACTACCATTTGACCTAGCATACCATTACTGAGTACAGAGCCTAAAGAATGTAAATCATTCTATTAAAAACACATAGTACTTGCATGTTCAATGTACCCATCCATGGTGAATGGGATAAAGAAAATGTGATACATATACACAATGGAATATAATGCAGCCATAAGATAGAAGAAGATAATGTCTTTTGCAGCAACATGGATGCAACTGGAGGCCATTATCACAAGCAAATTAATACAGGAACGAAAAACCAAATACCTCATGTTCTCACCTATAAGTGAGAGCTAAACATTAGATATTCACAAATATAAAGTGACAAAAATAGATACTGGGGACTACTAGAGGGGAAAGGAAGGGGAAAGGGGCAAGGGTTAAAAAACTGTTAGGTATTATGCTCTCTACCTATGTGATAAAACCATTTGTATCCTAAACCTTTGTATTATACAATATACCCATGTAACAAGCATGCAAAGGTACCCCCCAAATCTAAAATAAAAGTTGAAATTATTTTTAGTAAAACTAAAGAAATTACAAACAGCCCATAAATATATGAAAAATTTCAACATCACTAGTAATAAAAAAATTAAAATTAAAACAGTGAGACATATATTTTACTTGTCATCTTAACTAAGCTTTAAAAAAATCATAGTACGTATGGCTGGCAATGGTTCTGAGGAAAATAAACTCTTCAACTTTATGGAGGGAGTATGAATTGTCACAACCATCAGTAAAGTCATTTATTTATGTGGATCAAAGGGTTTATGTTTATACCTTTTGATAAGGCAATTCCATTTATAACAATTTATCCTAAGGAAATCACTAGAAATGTTCACAAAGATTTATTTCCAAGGCGGTTCCTAGCAGTGTTGCATATAATAACAAAAAATATTAGAACAACCAAATATGAAGACTATTTATTTATATTCCCCAACACTAAGGGATTTGTTAAATAGATTGTTAGATTCATATAATGGAATGCTAAGTGGTCATTAAAAATCAAGTTCTCAAGTCATTCTTAATTTCAAGAAAAAAAGCCTATGGTGTAGAGTCAAGTGGAAATAAAAAGAATGCTGGACTGTAACAAAAAAAACAAAGCAAATGTTAATCTATCAAACAAGAGGAAAGTAAACTTTTCAACTGGGCAATACCAATAGTATACTTTTCAAGATTTGCTGATCTATGTAAGCTGCTAGCAGTAATGTGAGAAAAATATATATAATGTGAAAAATATTTTCAAAGAGAAGGTCTTAGAGATAAATTACACTTTTGCTAAGATGCAAGCTGTGGAGTTTCAGAAGGAACAAAGAAAATAGCTGCAAGGAGAAATGGCCAGATGTTAACACTATCTCTTAAAATTTGTGTACATTTATTTTTTAAATTTATTCTTTTTTGGTATTGAGTCCTATAAATTTTGATACATTTATAGAGTCATGTAACTACCCCACAGTCAAGATACAGAAACAATCCTTCATCCCCCTAAAATTTCCTCATGCCTCTCCTTTATAGTAAAACATTCATCACAACCTGATAGTTAGTGATGATGATTTCTGTTCTCCACCTCCATTATATACTGATAGTATAATAATCCAGAAAACAGCCGTCAACACTTTGTCTAATACTTAAAATATTTTAAAAATTGAATTTGAACTTACAAAAGTATAGTAGTTGCAAAGACGTGTTATAGGGTGAGAAATTATTTTTTAAAAAAACAACAGGCCGGGCCCAGTGGCTCACACCTGTAATCCCAGCACTTTGGGAGGCCCAGGCAGGCAGATCACGAAGTCAGAGAATCGAGACCATTCTGGCTAACACGGTGAAACCTCGTCTCTACTAAAAATACAAAAAATTAGCTGGGCGTGGTGGTGGGCGCCTGTAGTCCCAGCTACTCGAGAGGCTGAGGCAGGAGAATGGCATGAACCCGGGAGGAGTAGCTTGCAGTGAGCCGAGATCGTGCCACTGCACTCCAGCATGGGCTACAGAGTGAGACTACATCCCCCCCCCAAAAAAAAACCTTTCAAACACAAAACACCTGAAATTCTAAGCAATAAATGTAATAAAAATGTGAATTTGTGGAGGAAGAAAACATTTCTGACAAAGTTACGCTTGCTCATGTCAATTTATAATGGAAAAACTTCAGATTCAACTTAAAATGTGAATTTATACTAATTCAAAATTATTTTTGAGGAGAAGTGAGCAAAACATTGAAGATGAATCAACTAAAGGATTGGCCCATCTGTGAAGAGTATTTCCTCATAAAAATCTTTTTGTTCATGATCCTTTACTTCCTCAACCTTCCCACTAAATTAAGTCCTGTTTTCCTTCCATATCCCCTGGTATTTCTCTTTTTCTATACTCTAATCACTTATACAGTAAGTAATTATTTAATATCTCCGTTCTTCACTAAATTATGAGCATCAGCATGGGTGTTCAGTCACATTCTTTTACTGATTAAATATCTATATTTTCTTTAGAATGAAATGTGAGATCCTTGAAATCAAAGATCACATCGTTGCATTCCCATGGCCCAGTACTGTGACTGTCATATAATAATTTCTAAAAAGTATTTCATTTAATGATGAAGTTGTAAGAGAATAATGTTACAAATCATTTAAGAAATTGAGAAGACCTTTGTGGCACCAATGTCATGGCACCATGGTAGAGTTGGTTAACTCTCCACAAAATTCCATGCTTACCTTTTCATAATTTGGCAGTGTTATTGGGAGACAGTTACCCAGCCAGGGCATGTGAACAGGAGGAGGCCTATAACTTTTAGGCTTCTGTTTTTTGTTTTTTTGTTTTTTTAAATAAAGTCATATGTCTTCTTCACTCTTTTCTCTTCCTCTGATTGGATACAGAGGTTTTCAAGGCCCCAGAAGATGACACCTCACCAAAGCAGAGAGGGCCTGGGTCTCTGAATCACTTATTGGAGGAATGCTGCTTGCTGACCTGCACCTTTCCTATGTAACACACACCAATATAAGCATCAAATACAGTTTTGTTAGGTTCAGCCATTGAACAGTGGAGATTTGTTTGTTATAGCAGCTAGCATGACCAAAAAGCCCAGTGCTTGTACTGCCTAAGGGAAGATGGGCTCCTGTTTAAAACAATAAAAACAATGGAGGAGTGGTGTAGCAAAGTGCCCTGTGACTAGACAAATAGGATTTAGTAGCTTAGAAATGAGCATTTTAACTAGGAGGCCCCATCCAAAGGGTAGCTTGGAGAAAACAAAAGCAGGCTGATATAAACAGTGGGAATTCAATTCTACTGTTTCTGAGGGAAAATATTCCAGAAAAGAAATCTAAAGATTGCCTTTAAATCTGTTGAAAGGAAATAGACAAGAAGAGTCAGGGAAGACTTTGTGATGCAGTAGTAAGGAGCAAGGAGCAGATAAAACAAAATTATTAAAAGCCTGGATGAAAATTTCTAATGGATTAATTAAATACACTGGTGGTCACATGTCACCAAATGGACACATTCTTCCAGGCTTTGGAGAACCTGGCTGAGAGCAACTTTGAAAATCTTTTTTCTTTTTCTTTCTTTCTCTCTTTCCATTTTTAAAAAGTGGCAATTGAGTAAATAAAAAATTTCAATTGGGACCTTTCAAAGCTGAGAGCATCTTTCTAGCTCAGAAGAGTAATTGCTCATTTTACATACTTTGAAAAACTGAGCCAGGGAAATAAAAATTATTTTCACCTTATTCCATATTTCATCTAATAGGTCAAGAAACAACTACCTACAATGGGCAAAGCACTGTGGGGAATGGCACAGTTTATCCCCAGTGAGTGTATCATATGCATCTTGATGTGGTGGAGCCAGGAAGAGGGAAGACAGACCTGAGCTCAGAATGTTAAGAATGCAGCCATCTAGGACTGCTCTGTGACTATGAAAACCTCAGCCTCAGGAAGGCTGTTTGCTCTGGGAAAGAGGGTGATATCTAAATGGTATCATGGCAATTTACAAATGTCCCTGGGAATCTAGTATAGTGGTCACATGGGACTACAAGAAGCAGTGAGATGAGTATTTCTAGTAGAATTATAGGTGATTCTGAGGATATGAGTAATAGAAAGAGTTCCTGCAGATCTGGGTTTGTTAAGTATAGATTAACCTGGCAGCTTTACTCCATATGCCACAAAAACTCTGGCTGGGGACTTAATATCATTGCTCAGCTCCTGGAGATGGCTTAGTTGAACCATTTCCTGAATCATCCCCCTGTTTAAAAAAATTGAAGACACAAAGCAATAACATTCTTAATTTGCTAGGTGGCTTTGCTCATTGTTTCCCAATATTTGGAAACATACACCATGTTGCAGCCTGTTTCACCAAAACAACAAACAACAACATCGCACAGCTGGATAAGAAGAAAGGTGGAGAAAGGAATTGTCGTTGCTACTCCCTTCAGCAGAAGGACGTAGCAAGGACAATTGTTTTATGCACCATTGCTAAGCTGAGTGATCAACCAAAACCCAGATTTAAATAAAGCTGATATGAAGGAGTTGCCACATTTTTCTTTCCAGTTATCTCTATTTCTTTGCTTCATTTGATAAGGGTTTTTTGAATTGCCTAATCTATGTCATATGAGTTATCATAATGCTTAAAATTCAAGGCATGTTAATTAAATACCTTGAGAGAGAAAAAATCAGGCCCAAAGGGAACCCAAAGAAAGAGACAAGTGATTCTAAATGGGAGAGATCAGCTGAGGCTTTATGGAAAAAGATACTGCTTGATCCTGACTTTGAAAAACAGAAATTAAACAAAAAACTTCTTCCTGATGTGTAATATACATATGGAAATTTGCACACACTTTCAGTGTACAGGTTGATGAATTATTCTGAAATAGAAGCAAAACATTACAAGCATCTAGAAGCTCCTTCCTGCCTTGTCCTAATTATTATCCACCCCTCCTCCCTAAAAGCAACCACCGTCTTGATGGTATGTTTGGCTATGTCCCCACCCAAATCTCATCTTGAATTGTAGCTCCCATAATTCCCACTTGTCATGGGAGGGACCTGGTGGGAGATAATGAGTGGGTTTTTCCCATGCTGTTCTCATGATAGTGAATAAGTCTCATGAGATCTGATGGTTTTATAAAGGGGAGTTCCCCTGCACAAGCTGTCTTGCCTGCCACCATGTAAGATGTAACTTTGCTCCTCATTTGCCTTGCACCGTGATTGTGAGGCCTCTCCAGCCATGTGGAACTGTGAGTCAGTTTTACCTCTTTCTTTTATAAATTATTCTGTCTCAGGTATGTCTTTATTAGCAGCATGAGAACAGACTAATACAGCAAATTGGTACCGGGAGTGAGGTGCTGCTGTAAAGATATCCCAAAATGTGGAAGCAACTTTGGAATTAGGTAACTGGCAGACATTGGGACAGTTTGGAGGGCTCAGAAGAAGATAGGAAATGTGAGAAATTTGGAACTTCCTAGAGACTTGGAGGACTCAGAAGACAGGAAGATGTGGGAAAGTTTGAATCTTCCTAGAGACTTGTTGAATGGCTTTGACCAAAATGCTGATAGTGATATGGACGATGAAGTCCAGGCTGAGGTGGTCTCAGATGGAGATGAGGAACTTGTTGGGAACTGGAGTAAAGGTCACTCTTGCTATGCAAAGAGACTGGAAGCATCTTGCCCCTGTGCTCGAGATCTGTGGAAATTTGAACTTGAGAGAAATGATTTAGGGTATCTGGCAGAAGAAATTGCTAAGGAGCAAAGTGTTCAAGAGGAAGCAGAGCATTAAAGTTTGGAAAATTTGCAGCCTGATGATGTGATAGAAAATAAAAACCCATTTTCTGAAGAAAAATTCAAGCCGGCTACAGAAATTTGCATAAGTAATGAGGAGCCAAATGTTAATCACTGAGACAATAGGGAAAATGTCTCCAGGGCATGTCAGAGGTCTTCACAGCAGCCCCTCCCATCACAGGCCCAGAGGCCTAGAGGGAAAAATGGTTTAGTGGACTGGGGACAGGGCCTTCCTGCTTTGTGCAGTCTCAGGATTGGTGCCTGTGGCCCAGCCATGGCTAAAAGGGGCCAATATAGAGCTCAGTCCGTTGCTTCAGAGGGTGCAAGTCCCAAGCTTTGGTGGCTTCCATATGGTGTTGAGCCTGTGGTGCACAGAAGTCAAGAACTGAGATTTGAGAACCTCTGCCTAGATTTCAGAGGATGTATGGAAATGCCGGGAAGTCCAGGCAGAAGTTTGCTGCAGGGGTGGGGCCCTCATAGAGAACATCAGCTAGGGCAGTGTGAAGGGAAATGTGGGGTGCAAGCCCCAACACAGAGTCCCCACTGGGGCACTGCCTAGTGGATCTGTGAGAAGAGGGACACTGTCCTTCAGACCCCAGATTGGTAAATCCACTGACAGCCTGCACCATTTGCCTGGAAAAGCCGCAGACACTCAATGCAAGCCTGTGAAAGCAGCCGGCGGGGGGCAGGGGGTGCTGTATCCTGCTAAGCCACAGAGGCAGACCTGCCCAAGGCTGTGGGAACCCACCTTTTGCATCAGCGTGACCTGGATGTAAGAGACAGAGTCAAAGGAGATCATTTTGGAGCTCTAAGATTTGACTGGCCTACTGGATTTCAGACTTGCATGGGGCCTTCAGCCCTTTCATTTTGGCCAATTTCTCCCACTTGGAAAGGATGCATTTACCCAATACCTCTACCCCTCATTGTATCTAGGAAGTAACTAACTTACTTTTGATTTTATAGGCTCATAGGTGGAAGAGACTTGCCTTGCCTCAGATGAGACTTTGGACTGTGGACTTTTTGAGTTAATGCTGAAATGAGTTAAGACTTTGGAGTCCTATTGGGAAGGGATGATTGGTTTTGAAATCTGAGGACATGAGATTTGAAAGGGATCGGGGCAGAATGATATGGTTTGACTGTGTCCCCACCCAAATCTCATCTTGAATTAGTAGCTCCCATAATCCCCATGTGTCATGGGAGGGACCTGGTGGGTGGTAACTGAATCACGGGAGTGGATTTTTCCCATGCCATTCTTGTGATAGTGAATAAGTCTCACAAGATCTGGTTCTATAAAGGGGAGTTCCCCTGCACGTGCTCTCTTGCCTGCCACCATGTAAGATGTGACTTTGATCCTCATTTGCCTTCTGCCATGATTGTGAGTTCTTCTCAGCTCCATGTGGAACTGTGCATCAATTAAACCTCTTTTCTTTATAAATTACCCTGCCTTGGGTATGTATTTATTAACAGCATGAGAACAGACTAATACACTTGATATTTAACATCACAGACTAGTTTTACCTATACTTGAATTTCGTGTAAATGAAATCACACAGTATATATGCTTTCATATTGGGTTATTTGGTTCTACATTTTGTTTCTAGGAGTGGTCAGTTTTGTTGCATATTGCAACTCTTCATTAATTTTTATTGCTCTGTGGTATTCCATTTCATATATATATATTAGTTTATCCACTTTACTGTTAATGAAAATTTGGTTATTTTCAACATTTGGCTGCTACAAATAATGATGACATGAACATTTCAGGTACCTATCTTTTGTTGTCCACGTGTATGTATTTTTCTTGATCATATATCTGAGAATAACATTTTTGAGTCATAAGGCATGAATGCATCTGAATGATTTTATTTGATAATGTCAAACTGTTCACCAAAGTGATTGTTGAATGGGATTTAACAAAGCAAACTGTGGAAAAGACAATTGGAGACTGAAATATTTTCATGGTGAAGACACTGAGGCATGATGGAGCCTGGCAGGCTCCAAGACCTGTGAGTCTTTTAGGGTAGCTGGAGGTTCCAGCCTATGAGGGATGTATCAAGTGTAGGTAGGCACAAGAATATGGAAGGCCTTAATGACTTTCTAGGAAATCAGAATTTTATAAGTGATTGGAAATCATTAAAGAAGCTTGCATAGGGAAGCAATATGATCAGATCTGTGATTTGGGAAGAGGAGTCAGTTTGAAGTGTCTACTAAGTAAGGTCTTAGGAAGGAGAGGATGAGATTCTGAATCTGAATATTGAGAATGGAGATCAATATCCATCTAGGAAGTAGAATAGCTGAAGATAGCACTTGTCTCAGAGACAAGTGCTCTCTTTTTGCAGCTTAGGGCCCTTTTCCTGCCGAGTTCTGGGAGGTTTTGCTGTACTTTTTCCCTTTCTTCTCTTTAACAGCCACAGGTGTTGACTTCTTAAAAATAATTCCTTATATTCTCTCTTTTAGTAAGATTTTTATTCTAATAATAAGAACTACTGTGTGGTTTTAAGTAGCGATCAGGTGGGAAAAATTGACAATTTTATATTTGTAATAAATATTAGAGATAAGCGAGAAGTTACACAGGAGCTGTTGGATTTAAATAGTTCTCTGTAAAAGATGCTGTCAGTTTAAAAGATGCCAAAAGAGTTTATAATTTCTTATCTGCACACCCAAATATTGGGATAAGCCCTGTCAATAGCTAGTGCTCTCTTTACAGTTTTAATAGAAAAGGCTTCACAATCTCAGGATAATTTGTATGAAACCATATTAACCACTGATCACCAGAAGATGAATTTAACCTGATTGTTTTATTATGGTATGAGCACACTGCTAAGGGGACCAGATGGGTCAACAAAGAAGTAGATAATTATGTGGCAAAGAATGAGTTCTGTCAATCAGTTTTTTTTTTTTTTTCTAGCCACACTGAAAAATACATTAACAAACCCCTACAGTGTCAAAGGCTTGACATAACCCCTGTTTTTCAACACGATTCTGCCATTCTTTAACAGCTTTGGGGCTTGGGTTCAATTAGTTTCAGTCTTCCTGGTATGAGCTGAAACCTAGGCTGAGGCAATCACAATAAATACTTGGTAGACTCCAGAAGAATGATTGTATTCCCTAGCCACAAGCAATTAAGCACTAGATGTATTCCTTGTAAACCTTTGTAAATGCAATGAAAAACATGTTTTAAAAGACAAATAATTAAGTGGCTTCTTTCCTTTGGTGGCATTTAGGTAAGGAAAAATTAAAGCTTCTTGTTTCACCTAAGAGGAAAAGAGATTTTCTGCTATAAAACTTACGATGGCTTGCATACAACCTGCTGGTAATCTTTCAGAAATTATAGAGAATGGGATAGATGCCAGAAACCAGATGGGCAAATATCCTGAAATTTAAAAGGAGAAAAAGAATGTCTTTTACAAACTACTGGGGGAGAAACTTAATTTCAATTCCCTACCAACTTTTAGAATGTACTAATAAGAATTTTGATTCTTTTTTTTTAAAGAAAGAGTCTTGCTCTGTCACCCAGGCTGGAGTTCAGTGGCGCAATTTCAGCTCACTGCAACCTCTACCTCCTGAGTTCAAGTGAATCTCCTGCCTCAGCCTCTCGAGTAGCTGGGATTACAGGCACCCCTGCCATGCCTTGCTAATTTTTGTATTTTTAATAGAGAAGGGGTTTGCCATGTTGGCCAGGCTGGTCTCGAACTCCTGACCTCAGGTGACCCGCCTGCCTCGGCCTCCCAAAGTGTTGGGATTACAGGCATCAGCCACCAGCCAAGAATTTAGATTTAAAAGGGAACTAAGCAGACTTATTCTCTAATCCTCTCTAGTTACTCTTTCCCAGTCTCCTTTGCTTACTGTTCATCTTCAACTTGATCCACAGGTATCTTCCTTTCTTAGTACTCTATTTCATTTTATTGAAATATGCTCCCTGGAGCATCTTGCTACAAGTATGGCTTCACCCATGTCTATATGCCAATAACCTCCACATTTAAACCTAGGGCCCAGATTCTTCTTCTGAGGTTCATGTATCAATTGATATACAATTACCTGGGTATGATATTGGGTAATGAAAGTCAACTTAATCATTTGGCCAACGTCCTTCCTATAAACAACTTATCCAACCCCAAATCTGTTACTCTTTCTATAATCCCTCTGTCTATATTCTAACCACTTGTGCCCCCAAGTCAGAAACACAGCAGTTATTTGTCACTTCTTCCTTCCTTTGCTCTATACATCTAGCTAATTATTAATTCCAGTCACTTATTCTAGCTGAAAATGTTCATATCTCTTTCTTCCTCTCAACCTCCACTGTAATTCAGACTCACCTCATAGTTTGACAAAAATTACTGCTCAGCCTCAGAAGTTATCTCCCATTTCTGGTAGGGCATCTTCTCTCTGATAGCCAAAATGGTTTATGCATGACATTTACCTTACTATGTCACTACCATGCCTAAGCATTGTCAGCATTTTTGTGTATTCAGAATAGAAGACAACATATTGGCATGCACATTTATTGGTTGCTCTTGCCTCTTTCTTCTAATTGAGGCACTTCTTTCCCCTTCCCTCTGTACTAGCCATTGCGTATAGGCATGGGAGAGGATGCCCTGGTAGTTGGGTATCAGAGTTTCCTCTAAATGTATACATTTCTTAATTCCTTGGAAAACTTAAAAATTAGACCTCTGTGTCTCATTGCAGACTGACAGAATTGAAGCACCTGGTCTTTCAGTCTATAACTTTGGCAAGTGTCCCACCTGATTTTGGTGCAGGTTTGCATTTGAGAACCACAGCTGTGATGGATAAGAGGGAGGTGGGAGGACATGTCTGTCTCCTAATGATCTTACGCTACATTAGGGAAGTTAACGTGACTATACTTGCAAAAACTATGGTATAAGGTGAGGCAGATATTAGGAAACATGAGAAGACAGAGTAGGTTAGAATTTTGCTGTTGGAAGTTAAAGGCATTTGGATAATACTAAGGAACCACTTTTTGTCAAGGAAATCTTTCTGAAAATAAGGTCTTGGGCTAGCCTCTCTGAATTACATTTTTTACTCTGATAAAAATCTTAGAGAGCTTTTATTCCACAGGTTTGTCTTTTTAATATGTTACTTCAGCTTGCAAAATTGTACTCCACTTCTGAAGGGAAAAGCCTATCAAGACATTCAAAAACAATATCTTAGCATAGAAATGAGGGCTGATGGCTACAAGGCACAGAAGACAGGATAATGTGCATGCGGGGTGTCTCTAATACTAACTCTTAGCAAGGGCATGAGAGGCCGGGCATGGTGGCTCACGCCTGTAATCCCAGCACTTTGGGAGGTTGAGGTGGGATGATCACTTGAGGTTAGGAGTTCAAGACCTGCCTGTCCAACATGGTAAAACCCCATCTCTACTGAAAAATAGGAAAATTAGCTGGGCATGGTGATGTGTGCCTGTGTACCTAACTACTTGAGAGGCTGAGGCAGGAGAATCACTTGAACCCAGAAGGGGGAGGTTGCTGGTGAGCCAAAATCATGCCACTGCACTCCAGCCCGTGTGACAGAGCAAGATGCCATCTGAAAAGTAAAAAAAGAAAAAATAAATGACATGAAAGTAAGTGAGACTGCATACTCACTCAGTTCTCCTTATGGTCCTCTGCACACAATATGCTGCTCCCAACTCTATGTCCTTAGTTATGCATGCATGCATCTCCCTATGCATTTCCTTAAATCTTACCTATCATTCAGACTGTACCTTGAAAAGCTCTGTGTACTCTGGCTCATCCTACTCTTTTCAGGATCTGAATTAGTGACCATTCCCACTCACAGTCATTGTCATCTCCTCCTTTTAACATTCACCAAGTGCTTGCTTTGTAACAAGCATTGGATTAAATGTTTACACAAAATGGGTAACTTAATCCTCATGATAATTCTGTAAATTCAGCAGCATTTTTGTCTTCACTTTACAGATGAAGACAGAGAAATTTAAATTGCCTCCAGTGATAGGGCCTGCAAGTGGCAAAGTAGGGATTGGAGCCCAAGTCTCAATGGTTCCCGAGTCCAGGATGGAATAGTGCTGCCATTAGGTTCTTTGTAACTACTTCATTCATACCAGTTTCTTCTCCTTCCCCCAGATCACTGTAGTTTCCCCAGAGAAATGACTTAGTGGAGTGAGCTGATCATTGAATAGGAGTCCATGTGATGGTGCTTGTTCTCTTGCAGACTCATTCTCAGCACACCTCTGCCTACCTCTGTGCGCCAGGTGGCTGGTCTCTGTGAATCGCATCATCCAAACTCCTTTGACCTCTGTCTTCCTTCTGGTTGCATTTGGCCAACAGGAGTCAGAAGAATGGAGGAGAGAGAAGCCAGAGTATTTCTTCCCTGCTTCATCTCTGCTTTGGGGCTGCTTGGCAATGATGGTATCTCTCTCTTTACTACTCAAAATTTGAGCAAGTTTTCTCCTTCCATGGTTTCAGTTCTCAGTTGTTTCCAGTACTTTATTTCTTTCTCTTGTTCCCTTGGCCCTAGGGGTGGTAGCAGCTTCCCACCGTTGCTAGCTTCTGGGTGCCTCATTCTCCTGGTTTGTTCCTATTTCTCACACTGTTGTTATTAATCACCTCTGCATTTGGAGCATTTGGGTTCATTCTGATTCTCACCAGGAGACTACCTGATATACATAACATAACTGGCTTTTACACGCAGCTCTGTACTAACCAGGCCAGCTTTTTCCTGTAGCTCCAGGCATATAAACCTGATTCTCCAACAAGACCATTCCCACTTGGATGCCCCATCAATGTTTTAAACTTAACATTTCCAAACCTGAAGGTATATGTTTCCACAAAGTCTATGTTTGACCCTATATTTCCTAGGCTGGTAGCTGAGTCATTTCAGTTAGAAACCTGTAAGTTATTCTAACCTCTTACTCCTTCATTTTCTCACAGTCAATGCTACTAAGTTCCTTAGTTTACATCCTTACCACAGTTCAAATCCACTTCTTCCTTTCTCTTTCCCAGATGCCACGGTTTCTGTTTAGATTCCCACTGTCTATCATTTGGACAATTAAATTGCAATAGCTTCTGAATTGGTTTCTTCAACTCCAGTCTTGCACATCAATGCTGCTGCCAGAGTGAGCTTTATTTTTAATTTAAAAAGCAAATAGATGTATATATTGGAAATTCAAATAATGTATTTACAAAGTTAAAAGTCTTCCCTCTTAACCTCAAAGCCATTCCATGGTGGTAACTACTAAATTTATTTTAGATATGATCATTTTTCTGTGTGTATAAATCATGTATACATACGAACACATGTAGACTTACTTAAAATGTTATTATACAATATGCAGTTTAACAATTTAGAAAACTATGGATGAGTTATTATTTTAAAACTAAGATCTAATATTATCTCTTTTATTTCTTAAAACTCTTCTATAGCATCCTATCATTTTAGGATAAAGTCCCGGCACTTCTATATGATAGCGCCAAACCCTGCATGATGAAGCCCTTGTCGAATTCTCTGGCCTCATCTCTTCCTACATTCTTTTTCATCCTATGGTCCAGTCATATTGAAGTGCTAACTGCTTCCTAAAAACACCTGACTGTTTCAAGTCCTCTTTGCCTCTCTAATTTGTCTCTTTGCTAATTTGAGAATGTGTGTTTCTTCACTTAGTAGATTTTAAGCCTCTCAAGGAAAAAGCCATTGCTAGGAGGCTGGTTAATAATTTCTGACTTTTGAGACCTCTAGAACACATAGATCCTCTCTGATTGCCAGTTTCATTTTGATTGCCACCATCTCCTTATTTCTTAGCTTTGATTCCTAACCTAGTTAGTGGTTGTAAGCTAAGGAATCTTTACATTTGGAAGGCTGCATCCCTGAATGTCATGTGCCACCTTCTAAATGTTTTCACTGCTATAGATTTAAAGTATCTACCTATTACAGGTTTTAGATGGTCATTTTCTATAATATCAATGCCAGAAAATAAAGAGAATTAATTAGAATATTACACTTTACTTATCCCTTAAAATTTCTGATATAAAATAGGTTTTTAGACTTAGAAATGTTGCTGTTGATCTCTGTTGTATCCTGAAAATAAATGTGTAGCATAGCAAACCAAAAAAAGAAAAGATAGGTAAATACAAGCAAAAATCATTGGTATTTATACCATAAATATTTTAAACTCAGGTGGCAAAAAGAAGAATGGACACATATAAACTGCTTCCCTTAAAATAGTCTTGGGAAAATAACCTAGGAGATCATGTACATTTCTGCCTTCTTTCAAAAATTAACATACAGAGTAGGAATAACTATGTAGATGATCAATTTAGTCTAATTCTGCTTTTTTTTACTTCTAAGTTATTTTATTTTTTAAATTAAATTAAATTAAATTTTAAGTGCTGGGATACATTTGCAGGACCTGCAGGGGTTTGTCACATATGTAAATGTGCACCATGGCGGTTTGCTGCACCTATCAACCCATCACCTAGGATTTAAGTCCCTCATGCTTTAGCTATTTATCCTGATACTTCCCTCCCTCCACCTTCCTGACAGGCCCCAGTGTGTGTTGTTTCCCTCCCTGTGTCCATGTGTTCTCATTGTTCAGCTCCCACTTATAAGTGAGAACATGTGGTGTTTAGTTTTCCGTTCCTGTGTTAGTTTGCTGAGGATAATGGCTTCCAGCTCCATCCATGTCCCTGCAAAGGACATGATCTTGTTCCTTTTTATGGCTGCATAGTATTCCATGATTTATATGTATCACATTTTCTTTATACAGTCTATCATTGGTGGACATTTGGGTTGACTCCATGTCTTTGCTATTGTGAATAGTGCTGCAATGAAGATACATGTGCATGCATCTTTACAATATAATTATTTATATTCCTTTGGGTATATACCCAGTAATGAGATTGCTGGGTCAAATGGTATTTGTGGTTCTAGGTCTTGGAGGAATCACCACACTGTCTTCCACAATGGTTGAACTAATTTACTGAATCCTGCTTCTTAAATTGGAAGTAAATTTATCTGGCAGGGCAGCTTGGCATAACTCTGTAGCACTCATAACTTACTAATGTGGGAGTGCATATTGGAGTCATAGGAAGGTATTTTAAATTATTTTATTTAAATTTATAAAATTTAAAATTTATACTATAAATTTACAAGGAAATGTATCTGATATAGTTCTAAGAGTATGAAATATTTGAGAGTAATTAAAAATTTAATGCAGGTTAGTGGTAGTCCATGTCAATATTTGGAGCTGAGTTCTCCAAGTGAACACTGATCAAGAGATATTTGTAGGAGTTTTCACTCTCTAGGAATTTCTGTCTGTGAAAAAGAACAGTCAAAATGTCACCTATAAATACTTTAGGCAAAATTATTAGAAAAAATTTAGAATGCATACAATACACTTTCTAGAATGTTTTGTAGCAATAATACTCCAAAATCCATCTTACCAAGTGATACTTTCCTTAAAGTGAGAGTCACTGTTTGGATCTCAGGTGCACTCATGATATGTTTCTCTTGTTTGTTTCTTTGTGTGGACACAGTTGGTGAGACCATGCTTTTGAGCTATCCAGTCTTGATAGCGGCAGAGACTTTCTCCTGGGCTCACCATGGCAATAAAATAGGGAGTGAAAATAACCCTGAGGTATTAGCTTGTGAGAATTGTAATGAGTCTGCTCAGACCCTTGCAAAATTTTTTTCCCTTCTTTCATTTTTCACAGTTGTAAGTTCTTATTGTGCTAATGGATACAGGGGTCATAATATGATGAATATAGAAAGATACTGGCCAGATTGCAGTTAAACTTTAAGAGTAAGTAGAATCTAATCTTAGAGGTGTAAGGGAAGCCTTCCAGACAGTAGAAACAGCATGAGCAGAGGCAGGATGGTAGTAGAGAATTACCTGGTGAATGTATCACCATTACCTGTGAAAGAACAAAGAAGACAATGGCAACAAAGACGAGGAGACGTGGATGCTTGTTCTACTGTATGATGTGCTATGTCATCCCACTTCCCTGGGCCTAACTATGTGGGTGAACTGTATGTGTATGGCTGTGGCTATGGTTTGGACATGGTTTGTTTGGTGCCAAGCCTCATGTTGAAATTTGATCACCAGTGTGGGAGGTGAGGTTTAGTGGGAGATGTTTGGATTGTGGGGATAGATCCCTTATAAATGGCTTGGTTTCATTCTTATGGGAGTAAGTGAGTTCTCGTTCTTAGTTCCCGTGAGAACTGGTTGTTGAAAAGAGCCTGGTACCACCTCCTCTCTCCCTTGTTGCTTTTCTTACCATGTGATCTATGCACACATTGACTTCTTTTTCTCCTTCTACCATGAACTGAAGCAGTCTGAAGCTCTCACCAGAAGACACTGGTGCCATGCATCTTGTATAGTCTAAAGAACTGTGAGTGAAAAAAAACTCTTTTCTTCATAAATTACCAGCCTCATGTATTCCTTTTTAGCAAAACAAATGGACTAAGATGGTACGTGTATTATATATACACATAAGGATTTGGAATTAAGGAGTTAAACTACTCCATATCTCAAGCTTTTTCCAGCTCTCACTTCTAGGAGCCATGTTACTTGAACTAAGATCTGTTGGGAATCCTATAGAATTGATGGTGATTATGATGACAATTCCTGTGTATAGTTAATGTTTCTGCCTAGAGAGAGGAGTGGTACGTGTGATCTTGGGTGCAAAAGTATCTAGGTGGCCTTTACTCTCCATTTTACAAGGAACATACTTAGTGGTTTTTGCACAGCCTGTGTAGTAACTTCATGTTTGGTGGGTTTTGTTGTCCATGTGCTGGTTGCTCTCTCTGGATGCTGGAGGAACTTCTGTGTGTGATACCATTCTATGTGAACTTTGAAGTTAGGGAGGATAAGATGAAGAAAAGGAAGACTGGAAGTCCTAGATTATTTTATCTGGGCTCGGCCTATATTGCTTTTTATACCATCAACATATGACATTGTCAACCAAAAGAAATTATGTCAAGTTTAAGAAGCCTCTGAAGTAGTGCTCTTAAATCCTGTCCATGACCCTGTCTTGTGCAAAACTTTAATCAATGTCTTGGAAATCTGTATAGAAAGTATGTTTATTATACTTCAGCTGCAAAAAGGTGGGAAAGATAAATGACATACATGTTCACCTATTACTTAATATTCACCCCACATTACTTAGACCATTTGCTAATAGCTGGCTGTCTAACTGCTCCCAGCCAATAGGCTATGGGCAACACACTTATGAAATGGTGTGAGATGCTCTAGTTCTCTTATGCTGTTGCGGTGATTGTGAAGGGCTCCTATTTTACAAGGTACAGCTACAAAGTACTGAAGCCAACCTCAACCTCGGCCTCTGAGTGACTGTGTAGAGGAGAGCCCTTTGCTGGCCTTGTTGAATAAACAGTGTGAGCAAAAAATAAACTTTGTTATTTTAAGTCACTGAGATTTCATGGTTATATATTACCATAGCCTAGACTTTCCTGACTAATACAGACAGGTAAAGAATATATGTTGCAAATAAATCCCTAAAGATCAGAGCACTTGGAAAACCCAGTAATCAGGCTGAAAGTAATTCGGGATGGTCAAGGAATAACTTGACTGACGGCAGTTCATGTGAAAAGTTATGATGGAGCAGGATGGCTAAAAAAGAAATTACATCATGTCTGTAGTCTTCAAAAATTTGAGAAATATTGTCAGAGAAGTCATCTCATTCTAGGTTTCTCTAGAGGGCAGAAACAAGACCAACACAGAAAAATTTTGAGAGATATATAGACCCCATTTAACAAAGAAAATGTTATCAATGTGAGCTATTTATCAGTGGATAGGGACATCTTTGGAATGATGAGTTTAGGAATAGTCAAAATAGTCATGCTGAGGCCAGATATCTAAGAATCAGGGATGCTATATAACCAAATTCTTCAATATGTAAAATTTTTGTCTATAAAATAAATTGTGTTAAGAGTGTATCATTTTTTGTTAATAATGGTCATAATATCAGTACATGTATTTTGAGATATGACTTGTTTTATTATTTACTGAGAGGGGGCACTTGGCTTGTAACAACTTATCTACAATTTCATGCATCTCTTTGTGATGTGGTTTGAACACTGCCTGCTACCACAAAACAAAATTGTATCACTGATGATTTGGCTCAACTAAGTTACATAGGATCAAAAAGCTAGAGCAATGGTTCCCATGTTTGGTCCAAAGATGGTGATGGCTGGTGCATAAACATCATCTGAGGATTTTAATACAAATACCAATTCATGGGCTTTGTCCCTGGAAAGTTTAATTTATAGGTTGGGTTTGGGGTCTGGAAATATGCACTTAAATAAGTTCTGCAGGTTATTCTGATGGGCAGTCTGGTTTGGGAGCTAGTGTTTTACCTGTTTCTCTGCTTTTGTGGGTGTTTCATTCTTTTAGGTTCGTTTTCATCTTCATTGCACAGAAAAAGTACCCTTTTAAAACTCCAAGTCTATCTTAATTGAACAAAAAGAAGGGGGATTTCTCTATGTGATGGTCAGTGGGGCTATGACAGACGGTAGCAGAAGCAACCATCCTAGCTCCAGAATTTGCATTGAGAAAGAGAGAGTCACAGAGGATGAGAGTCAGAACCTGCTTGGCCATCAGGTGCCTCCCCTCTTATCCTCCTCAGCATGTGAGATAGGCAAGGAACCTCCTTGGCTGCAGACGGAGGGATATTGGAAGCCATCTAGTCTAGTATCTTTTTCTAGCAAAAATTTTAAGGAATCAATTCAAAGTGACCACAGTCAGGCAGTGAGCCTGCATTGCACCTTCAGGGTATCATCAGGGGTTCCTCAATTGTCTTGTAATTTTGTGGCTCTTGTGGCATCTGACTGTGACTGAGTTCAGACCTGCCCAAGGCAGCATTTCCAGGAATGAGCTTCTGAAGGAGGGCCTGGCAAATTTCCCTTTCAGGGGAGATGGTAATCAGACACTCAGGGCCATGGCAGAGAACTCTTAGCAGAGTGAATACTGACTCTGAATCAGAGCCTTCTCCTCAGGCTCCTTTCCACATCTTGCCCTCTCTGCAAACATTAGCTGGGTTGAGTGTGAGGACTAAGGCTCTTCATATCAAAGTCTTTTCCCTGGATAGTAATTATTTATTTTTATTTATTTATTTTTATTTTTTTGAGATGGAGTCTCACACTGTCACTGGGGCTGGAATGAAATGGCGCGATCTCGGCTCACTGCAGCATCCACCTCCCAGGTTCAAGTGATTCTCGTGCCTCAGCCTCCCAAGTAGCTGGGATTATAGGCTCCTGCCACCATGCCCAGCTAATTTTTTGTATTTTTAGTAAAGACGGGGTTTCACTATGTTGGCCAGGCTGGTGTCGAACACCTGACCTTGTGATCCACTCATCTGGGCCTCCCAAAGTGCTGGGATTACAGGCGTGAGCCACCGCACCTGGCCGGTAATTATTTTTTAGCAGGTTGAGGTAACTACGTAGTCATTTGTGTCTGGGAATAAGTGTCCTGGCCTATTTTCAGTACATTTCTCTTTTCTATAATTGTCATACTCTTTAATGAGGCTTGAAACACTCAATTTTGTGACCTCTGTCTCAAAGACCCTGGTGTTCAGTGCCTATCAAGACAGTGTGAACCTCCTAAGAATGAAGGGTAGAATTCTGATGATCATCCCCCACCCCCAAATATTTTGTGGCTGAGTGTTAACACTGCTGTTGTGTTTCCCTTCAGCTAAGACTGTCTCCATTGAATTCCTGTTGTAGCCTGGAATCAGTTCCAAAGTGTTAGCTAACTGGCGTGTTTGGGGAAGTAAATCAAAGGCCTCTAGTAAATTTTAACAGTCATATACCTAGGATCAGTTCAGCAACCTAGAAATTTGATTACAAGTTGAAAATAAACCAGCTACAGAAATACCTTACTTACTCATATCTGGAAGTCTGAACTTTTAGAAAACTTCTATGTTCTTTCCCTGAGTGCTTTCTTTCCCCCTTCCTGCCATTTTCCATTTTTGTGTACTTTCAGTGCCTAGTACAAATCTTTGTGTATTGACAGGACTCAGGTGGTAATTGTCCCTTCCCTTAGAATGAATGGATGGAGAGATGAACAAATAAACTCTCTAGAGTATTGTCAAGAGTCAGATTGCAATTCAAAGAAATGTTATGGGACAATATATATGCACTATCCATACACATAGTATGACCCCCTGTGCCTGGAACATTACTGGTTTACAGCTTTGATATATTCATTGATGGCACCTCCATTCACTCAAATATGTTGGGCAGTAAACATACAGTTACCCTATTCATATGCAATCTTTTCTGGTCCTTTATTAAGAGTTATTTACTCTTGTATTTAATTCAAATAATCTTGGCTAGATTTCTTTCTCATTTTGCAATAGATTAGCAAATTTTAAATAGCCAACAGGTGATAGAGAGGCTAGCCCTTCCTCTCAAGAAGCCTCTGGAAGGCAACACTATTTTATGGCATAAGTGAAGTTTGTTCTATAAGGCAGGGATCTAAGGGATCCACTAAAACAAGTTTTTTCTTTTCTTTTTTTTTTTTAAATTATTGCAATTAAAAAGGATTAGTGTTATCTGAAAAAACTCATTCTCATTCTCATATATTCAGATAAAGTGAAATATTACTATAACATGCAACATTTATTCCTATGTACTGTGCCACCATATGTTGAGGGTGACTACATAGAAAATAAAGTGCTAACATTTGAGAAGATTGTAACATATAGTAAAAATGTGATTAACCATACTTCAGTTTATGAATACCATATTAACTATTTTTTTCTTTTTTACTGCCTTTTTGGGGAAAGAGACATGCCACGTGAAAAGAAATTGGTATTACCCATTTAGCTTAAAGAAGAATAAGTAAGTCTCCCTTGATTTCTTGAGATTGTTGTGGACTCAGCTTTCAATCTGTCTAGTTTCCAGCACACTTTCTCCTTTTCATTCTCTTGTGTGAGGCAAGGAGGCTTAGTGCTCAAAGATAAACCCAAGGACCTACAGCTTCCCAAACCACCAAGGAAGGGTTTATTTTCCTTCACTAGATTGTCCATTGAGATAGGATAATGGATTTAGTCATTATTTGAAGGATTTTCAGTATCAATCATTGAACTGGTTAATTCTGAGTTGAGCAGAAAATTCAGTTTACTGGGAGCCCTTCTTCCTAAATACCAACATGGGCCCCCAGTTCCCTAAGTGTTTTGGTCCAGTGTGATTTGCTGCTACTATGTATGCAGGATATACAGATAGTAGCTCTGTGGCTGGCAGTGGCTAAGCCATCCCACTCCAGTCAAGACGAACAGGGGAATTAGGGTAGTGTTTAGGTTAAAGTGTATTGATACCACTTGGTGAAGATTTTGAATGGAAGGAAGACAAAAGACTTTCTTAGGTAATATGCTTTCACCTCTGCAAGTAGGGAAAAATCATATTTTGACCCTTGTTCTTTATACCAAAAAAGCCTTTTAACTTAGAAAAAGGAAACTTGAGGTGTGAGTTGTGTAGTTCACTCACTGTGCTTCAAGCAAGACATACATTTTACCCACTCAGTGCCAATGCAGAATGCATCTCTACCTCATTTTAGCTTATCTGAATCTCATCCTTCCTTCAAGGTCAAGTACAATTTCTGAATTCCCCCCACATTTAGCCTCCCTAGTCTACACAAAGCAGCACCGTCATTGTCTTCATCATCTTTTATTTATAGTTGGATTGGTGGTGGTGGTGTTTCTTTCTCATGACAGCCTTACAAATAGCATCAGCCCCCACTCTCTAAAATGATTTGAATGGGACCCTACCCAGAGGCAGCCACCAATGCTGAGCACTTCTCCTGGCCTCCTCTGGCCTAATGAGCCCTCGATTATTGTTTGGCATTATTAAATGTCAACAATAGGATGGCTCCCCTCTGGGAACTCAGTGAAAATGGCAAGAAATATAAGATTAGAATTGAGAAAACACAGAAAATAGCTTTTATTTATTGGCAGAGGGGAGGAAAACTCCTAAGCATCATCCCAGTGTTCCTCTTTATCATCTGCTGTAACTTCTCCTTTTTCCTCCTCGAGGGCAGCAGTTCTATCTTTGCACAATGTAACACATTAAAGCGACAAGTTTTATTTCAAAGGCAATATTAATAATGGAGTTAGAAAACACTTATTTGCTAATCATTTAAAAGGAAATTTAAGCTGCAAATTGTTTCCTGTTCACACTCCTCTTTAATGGCTTTCTCTGACTTTAAGGCTAGAGATTGTGAATCCAGTCCTATGAGGTTTATCTGGGGAAATGGAAGAAAACTAGAATTTATTGATTGAGCACTTCCTGTGTGCCAGGCCTAGAGGCAGGTGTTTACATTCCTCATCTGCTATCCTTTGAATGTGTCCCCTCTAAGATTCAAATGTTGTTAATGTGATGGTATTAAGAGCTAGGGCCATTAAGAGGTAATTAGGCCACAAGGGCTCCTGTTTTGTGAATGGGATTAGGTGCCCTTATAAGGGGGGTTGATGGAGGGAGTTTCTTCTCTTTTTGCCCTTCTGCCATGTGAGGACACAGTGTTTCTCCCCTCTGGAGGATGTAGCACTTTGGGCTTTGCCTTGGAAGCAGAGACCTGACTCTCAGAAGACACCTAACCTGCTTGTGTCATAATCTTGGACTTCCCAGCCTCCAGAACTGGGAATTTTAAAAATCTGCTTTTTATGAATTACCCAGTATCAGCTACTTTGTTATGGCAGCAGAAAACAAACTAATTTATCGGTTCTCACAATCTCCTGGCAAAGGTATTGTTGGCCACATTTCATAGATGAGAAAATGGAGCAACAGGAGGAAAAGTAACTTATCTAAGATTACACCTGTGTAAGGGGCAGAGCTGGAATTTCAGTCTGAGGCAACTGCCCTGAAGCCTCCTGTTACACAGACAGTGGGATATGATAGTGGGGTAGGGGGATAGGCCAGAGGGCAGGAGGGGAAGTGAATGTTTGTCTTTGTACTGTTTTAGAATTTCTCCCTCTGCTGTCAGAGAAGAGAGGGGCCCGGGTATTTTTGTAGGGGTGGAGAGACAATGCAGGTTAGTGGCTCTATGACTGGGTTGTCTCTTAGGAAATGGGGATTTGAGAGAAGGACCAGTACCACCTCAGGATTCCAGAGACCTCACAGCCTATCTAGGCTCTGCCCCTGGCTTTCTCTGGAGTCTTGTTTCTTCACCTGTGAGATGGGGACACCAGCATGTGTCCTTCTCACTTCAGTGAGATTTGTTACTCTTATTACCTGACATACTCATTCATATTAAGGAATTAATTATCCATAATAATTTATTATAGCTCACTGAGGTATGTCTGTATTTTAAATATAGTAATTTGACTATTTCAATGTTTTATACTGAAAAAAGAAAAAGAATCTCTAAACATTGAAGAAAATTAACGCTCCTGACTGCTAAAGATATGCTTTTACATTCCCTTAGTTCTGATCACAAACTATGGCCCACGAAGCCTAAAATATTTGCTATCTGGCCCTTTACAGAAAGTGTTTGCTGCCCTCTGCCTTATGTCATTAACTTATCATAATTACACCATGAGGGAGACATTGTACACACTATTCAGATAGAGGATAGAGGAGCTGAGCTTTCTATTTTTTTTTAATACAAGTGTAAAAGACAGGATTTAACCGCAGTCTGGTAATTCTAAAGCTTTCATTCATTCTACTAAACTGCACTGCAATATCCTGGAGTTCTTACAATGCAAAGTTACACATAGAGCAAGTACAAACAGAAAGGATCGGAGGGAGATCAGTGGGGGTGTCATTTGGGGTCAGGACATTCTGAGGGAGAGTTGGACAGTATTTTACCGTATAACCTTAGTGTGTCTCTACTATTCCCTGATTCTATACCCAGGGCAGATATTGCTAATTTATTAAAGCACTGTTTTTTGTTGAGTCAGGATGCAGCCACAGAATTCTCCTGAAGACAATCCTCCAAGCATAATATGTATAACATAACTAACATTTCTGACAAGCATGAATAGGGGATATTTGAGTATCTGTGTGTAATAGAAGACTTTGAGGTAGTGATGGAAGAAACTATAAGAAAATGAGACAAAACCCTCATTTTCTAAATGAATTAAAAAATACATTTTTATTTATTTTATTAGCAAGAATTTCATCAAGTGGAATACATTCAGGAAATCCTCTTTGTCCAGCATATAGCTAAGAGCAGTGGGGGTATAGGAGGGTAGGAAACTGTCTAACATGGTGGTTGGGATCATGGGCTATGGAATCAAAATGTGTAACCAAATCCTAGCTATGCTACTCACTGTATGTGATGCTGGGCAAGTTTTACTTACCACATTGTTTCTTAGTTTTTCTCATCCAGTAAAATGGAAAAAAGAAAAAACCTACTCTATGGTGTTATTGTGGAAATTAACTGAGTTGATTTATGTAAAGCATGTAGGGCCACACCCGACATAGGGTAAGGGCTAACATAACTGTTATACTAGTATGGCATGGCTTTTAATGTGCTTAAAATCTAGTTCTCCATCCAAGACAAACATACAGAGAAACTAAGAGAAAACAGAAGATAATATAGTACAAGCCATGCTGAAGGTCTTTATTTTTCTGTGTTGTTTGCCTCTCAGCCCTGTTTCTTCTACCTCTAAAAGTCAAAGATAACGAAAACATTTGGAGTCACCATTTTCTGCATTTATGCGTAATGCTGTTCCATTCCATTGAATTTTATCCTGTCATCTCATGGATTTCTCAATAACCCCCAAGACAATGCAGTCTCATGGGAAATCTTGCTGACCTGCAATTTGTCCTTTTTTTCTGTAGCTATAGCCAAATACACATTCTTGCCACTGTGGCAATTTGGAAAATAATTCATGTCACCCAAGTACTTTTCAATAATGTTGATTTACTAATGCATTTAGTCAGGTATAGTTAAGGTCTTATTGTGCCATAAAGCATCTGCAGTAAGGAGATACCTTTAAATATTCCAAATAATTCATTTCAAATTATGGGAACTGTTTGTGTTATAATATTCAGCTATAATACCCCAGAGATATCTTGGCAGTCACTAATGAGCTAAACAATCTTTTTAGCAATCTGCTAGAGAAGAAAAAACATTATATAACTTTAAAGAGTCATTATGTATGCCCTTATGATCTATGGCTTTGCATACAATTTTTAGAAATGGTGTTTTCTAAAGGAAGTTCATAGGAAAAATCAAATTTTAGTGCTACTCCTCGCTGAGCAAACAGTCAACGATGAAATGACAATTTTTTCCTGTTGAAATTATAGAATTCTCTCCCACACTCTGTTTTATTTTTTAATCAGCAATTTTAAGTTGGCAGGTGGTGAATTGGTCTAGGGGTCACTGCAGTTGTACTGTTTTAGTGTGAAGAGATGAGTATTTTATGTGGCCACTAAATATACCCTTCCAGCCCTACTCCTAGAAAATGACTAAATTTTGTATCTACTAAACATGATCTCCTGAAGATGTAAGTTAAAGAATATGGAATCCAGCAGTTTATTATTTGTGATATTCTCCAGGTTGGATACCTATCCTACTATTTTTGCAAGCCAAGGCCTCTGACTCAAAAGGCTTCAGCTCATGTGAAATGCAAAAAACGGACAGCTATGATCAGTCTACACAGGACAGTAACACTCCTCGAATAACTCCTACCAACATGGGAATATCTACGGTTTGCAATGTCAAAAGAACTAAGTGGTGATTATTATAAGGAAGTTTTTCCCATTCTGGCTTATGATTTCAATTGAGCCAGTTTCACGTTAGCCCAACTCTCTTTCCCTCAGCTACTGATAGATGTGGAGAATTGTATAATTTCTGATGTTGAAATCTGACTCTAAAGGACAGTATCAGTCTTTGGGTGTGGCAAATTACATTAGTACCCATTAAGTATTTACTCCCTTCACCTGGCCTCTATGGGAGGGAGGCATATATTTACCCCATTGATTCTGGGTTTGGCCATGTGACTTGCTTTGGCCAATGAACTATAGACAAAAGTGACAGTTTTGAGCCAAAGCTTTAAAAGACTTTACAGTTTCTGCTCAGCCTTCTGGGGGCCTCTGATCTCAGCCATGAAGACATTCCTCAGTTGGTTCCTCCAGGTAGCTGTTCCTCTAGCCAGGCCTAAAAAGGAGGCACACAGACCAAACCTAAACTGAAACCAAGCTACCATAGCCAATCTATAGGCTCGTGTATATGAAGAGTGAATGCTTGGTTTCAGACACTGAGTTTTGGGGTTTTTGCTTAGGAAGCATTATTGTGGTAATAGCTAAGTAATATAGACCATACCCTTAAAGTTTGCTGGTTAGAGGAGAGGTCCTTAAAATGATACGTTGTCTGATCTTATCTTGCTAGGAGTCTAAACTACCTAAGGCTTGGGAGGAGACTGGGTAAAGCACATCTTACCTGTGATCCTATTACTTTTGGTTAAATCTCCTAATACCCAGCTTATTCTCAAATTAAACTGTGAGTTAGTTGTGACTGAATGGTATTACTAGATTAGCATTTTTGACACCAAAAATTGCCCACATTTCTAAGCTTGTTGTGCCTTTGGGGTACTTGTCTTAGATGGCCTAGCTGGCCTAGTTGATCCCTAGTTGGCTCATTAATTGATGAGAAGACAGAGTGAGGTAATAAAAAGTGCATAAGAAAAATCTAGGTTAAATTCCCCAATAGGTCAACTACTTATATTCTCAGCGAGGTTCTTATCTCACTGAGATTCAGTTTCTTCATCTATAATGTGGTGATAAAACTTTTCTGCAATTTTTTTGGTGAGTTTTGAAGAAACAGCATGCAAATTAAGTAAAATGTCTGGTGTAATGCTTGTTGTAATCTTTAATGATTGAGTACTTGCCACCTACTAAGCACATGATGTTTTACTTGTATTTGCTCTTGTCAGCAATAAAAAATGAGATTGATAGTGTTATCATCCCCATTTTATGGATAGGAAGCTGAAGTAATAGTGTTTAAATAACTTGCTCAAGGTTATACGGTTAAGGAATGGTTGAGCAGAATTTTTACCCAGATTAGAACGTAGAAAGTTTCCAAGAGCAAGAGACCATCACATATCCTAACAGTAAGAAAAAATTAAAGATAAATTTAAAAATTATAATTTTTGGCCAGGCGCAGTGGCTCACACCTGTAATCCCAGGACTTTGGGAGGCCGAGGCCGGGGGTAACACGAGGTCAGGAGATCGAGACCATCCTGACTAACATGGTGAAACCCCGTCTCTACTAAAAATACAAAAAATTAGCCAGGCGTGGTGGTGGCTGCCTGTAGTCCCAGCTATTCGGGAGGCTGAGGCAGGAGAATGGCATGAACCTGGGAGGCAGAGCTTGCAGTGAGCCGAGAGCACGCCACTGCACTCCAACCTGGGCAACAGAGCGAGACTCCATCTCAAAAAAAAAAAAAACAAAAAAAAACAAATCAGCTTTGTTTCAGGAAGAAATAAATGCTTTCTAGGAAAGAAGGGTCTTATGGCTATTTTCATTTCTAGGGACATGGAAGAAAGATAATTAAGGACCCCAGAGGTAGGGCTAAGGAGAAACCAGCCTAATAACTTTTGACACACTTCAAATTCACACATCTGGGCAAGCATAATGAATAGAAACCCCAAGGATCCACATTAATAAAGCAAATATGCATCCAATCTTCAAATATTTCCCATGATGCCTTAATTGAGTGTATGAGAATAACCCACAGAGGGCTGGTGGCAAAGGAGGAAAACAGAGCATTTCTGAGGCAAAGTGTGCCTTCCCTAAATGAAAGTCAGCAGGTAACCAAAACAGGGCAGAAGAAAACTGAGCAAGATTGGCCTTACCCCAAAGAGCACAGGGCTTTTATGCCTGCAAGATAGTGCCACACTCAAAGGCAGGGTATAAGACAGGAGAGCGAGGTGAGATCCCACCTCCACAAGTTGCATGGGCCTTATTAACAGAACAGAAATACCCAGATGAAGGTTGGAAAAAGAAGAGTTAAGAGAGATCCGCTGCACTAAGGTGCATTCAGTCTTTACTGAAAGGTAAGGATAGGGCAGCAGAGTAGAGAGATTTCCCAAAGCACTGAAATCCAGGCAAGGGCTTCAGAGTGAGAACTCCCCGGGGACTCCAAAAAAGCTGATTGCTGAGTTATAAAGCTGAGAGAGATCTCTTGTAGTTCAGAAGGTTAGTGGCTGACTATGCAGCATAAAAAATAAGTACATCATCCCAGTGGTGTTCAGATCCTAAGCTCGGCTTAGGGAAAGTTCTGTTCTCACCATAAAACATTTCAAGTCAGTGGTAGGCTGAATCATTCTAAAGCTGCAACAAGACGAAACCCAGCTTAATTGGATATTAGAGTGAATCAGCCTCATACTTACGGTCTGAGAGAAAAAGTTGTATGATCTTATCTTGGGGTAAACATTATTCCTTCCAGGCTCTTTTTTTTTTTTTCATACAATGTCTGGCTTACAAAAAAATAAAAATTAGTAACCAAGAAACAAAGAAGCAGAAAAATAAGACCTATAACCTAGCATATAAAACAATCAACAGAAGCAGAACCACAGAAGACCCTGATGTTGGAATTAGCAGTCAAAGGTTTTAAAATAACTGTAATAAATATGTTTGTAAGTATCTAGTGGAAGTGGTGAACAATTTGCATAAACAAATGGAAAATTTCATCGAAGTGGAAACTAGATAAAAGAACTGAATGGAAACATAAGTGCTGAAAAATATAAGACATAAAGAGTTTATGTGATGAACTTAACAGCAGACTGGACATAGCAAAAGACAAGATCAGTGAACACAAAGTTTAATAAAAAATAACCAAACTGAAATACAAAGAAATAAAATAAATCAAATTACCGAGCAGAGAACTCACTACATGCATGGATATTTTAAATAATATAGCATATGGGAAATGAAAGAGAGAAGAGAGTGGGGCAGAAAAAAATTAAACTTATAATAGCCAAGAATTTTCCAAAATTGACCAAAGACATCAACCCTCAGGTCCAAGAAGTTTAGTGCTCCTGAGGCAGAATAAGTATAAGTAAAACACACTTATATATCTCATACTTAAAAGGCTGAAAATCAAGGATAAAAGGGAAAATCATAAAAGCATTTAGAAGGGGTCAGAAAACTGTAGTCTGCAGGCTAGATGTGGCTCAGAAACTGATTTTTTAACAGCCCACATGTAACTGAGTAGCCTAACTTCAAAACGCATTTTTGGTTTCTTTCTTGCTTTTAGCCTTGAAACATACTTTAAAACTCTTGGTTTCCCTTCGTTCCCATCAGACACACCCTTGCACTGCTAGCATATCTGATTATATGCCTACTTACAAGTTCCAGGGGCTAATCTTGAGACAAACTAGGCTTGGAGACCCAGCTGTGAAATTCTAGAGATTACCTTGAGGTGATAAGTCTACAATCTGGCCATTGTTAAGATGACACAGCCTGCACTCTTGGTGGACCATGACTTAAGAGAGCCACTGGAACAAGACACACAGACCTTGTACCCAGCACCACTCCTGCATGCCCCTCATTCCAAGTTCCCCTTTTAAAATCCCTCTCTCCACGCTGGGCATGGTGGCTCATGCCTATAATTCCAACACTTTGGGAGGCCAAAGTGGGGCAATCGCTTGAGGCCAGGAGTTTGAGACCAGCCTGCTCAACATGGTAAAACCCCGTCTCTACTAAAAATACAAATAAAATTAATAAAAAATAAAATAAAATCCCTCTCTGTAGCCTAAAGTTTAGAATGTTCTTTTCAGGGCATAAGCCTAGCCATTCCCCAGATGCTAACATTTGAATAAAGTTTTCTTTTCACCATACATTGCTTCTCATATTTTTGGCCTCTGAGCAGCGAGCCAGCAGACTTGCTTGGGGTTACAAATTTGGTGCCCCATGTGAGGACTGTGCATTTTGATTCCACTTGCCTGTCTTCCTGGTTTCCAATGAGCTAGGCAATTAGCTGTGGCAGTGTTCCAGAAATTAACTGTTCAAGCTACCAGGTGGGGCAAAAGCCCCTCATAAATGCCAGCTGCTTGTGGCTAGCTGACCCTGTGGTTGGGGCTCTAGGGATTTTCCCAGGAGATGATGACATGCTTTTTTCTTGGGGAATCTCCCTTCATTTCCCATCATGACACCAGCTGTCTACGATGCTTCGCTGGTGCAAGGAAAGTGACAACTGAAAAGTCACTGAACTTCAGAACTGGGTAGGTCAACCAGAGTGCATCCAGAAACCCTCTGTCTCCTCTGCGTTGTGTCACTTGGGCTCTGCTCTGGACCTAGCTGCTTGTGATACCATCTGTGTGTACACCATCTGTGGCACCACTTGGACTCTCCTCTGTTTGGACTTAGTTGCTCATGGGGCTTTCTGAGGCTTTAGAGTTTTTACCTAGTCCCCTTGGTGGGGATCAGTTTGAGATCAGGCTGTCTGAACATATAGCTGTATGTGTGTGGCATCTATATTTGGGCCCTTATCTCTCTTTTTCTCATCCTCTATTTCTCTCTTTCACTTGAAAGTGACTCACACAGCCTCTGCTCAATCCAGGAATCTGGCCTTGAAGGAGAACGACTTCCATCTCCCTGGCTTTTGGTTCAGTTGTCCTTCCTGGGACCCCAGAGTACTTCTTACAACTATGCCAGACCTTGTCGGGGAGGAAAGCATCAGAACTCTTTGGCAGATTTTTCTAAGCAGGGCCGTCTCTCTGCTTGTGTTTCTCAATGCTGTTTATGTGAGGAAAAGACTGAAAACACCTGGGCTAAATCCTTGAACAGTCCCAACTCCAATCCTTTAACCCTTTTTGTCTTCCTGGTTCATCATCTTATTAGCTGTCATTCTGTTACTGTTTACCAGGGTGGTGAATACAGCAGAACCTGAGTTTGGGGAAAGGTCAAGGTATCAAAATAAGCTGTGCTAGTTATTGCCACTCACCAACTTGCTCAGAGAGCTCATTCTTTGACATCCTTGACTGTCAGCTGTGTGGTGAGATTTGCACAAACATGCCTATTGGCATTGTGCATGATGTTATATAAACTGGAAGTGAAATTTCAGGAGAATCCGTCTGACTTCTGGTGATCTAGTTACACAAGGCAACTGGTACAGGTGCAGAAGTAAGAGAGAAAACAGACGTTGTCATTGTAGATTTGGTTGACAGAGACAATTGGTACAGGTACAAAAACAGGGCCAAGATGGGTGGCAAAGTGTCAATCCATTCTGGGAGTCTCCTGGGAGATATCTTGGGTAACTAGATGGCCTATAGCTATGAACCCATGAGGAAGAGAAAAATGATTTTTTTAGTACAATACTGTTTGGACTCTGTATAAAGTCCAATTGTACTGTTGGTCTCCAAACAGAAGTACTCAATCCTGCACTCAAATACAGTTAGAATTGTTTTGTCAGAAGTCTGGAAAATGGGAGGAAATGCCTTATTTCCAGGTTTTCATGCTGTTGCATAATCAGGACTCTGGCCAGGGTGGGACATCAACTGCTGGCTGTGTAAAGGGAGGGAAAAGGGCCCCTCCCAACCAGACAGCCAGACCCAAAAGGAAAGAGATGAGGAAGAGATAGGCCTTTTTAATGCCTTAAATCTGGCCATTCCAATGGACCCAGATGCTATGGCTGCAGCTGATCCAGCAGCCACTCTGCTTACAGTGACCCAGCTGTAGTGGCTCTAGTGGTTCCTCCAGGAGCTGCTCAAGCAGTCGTGCCCATGGCCACTGTGCAACCCCCTCCCATGGTTGCAACAGCAGCAGCTGTTCTTTTGGTGGCTGTCTCTGCTGCGTCAGCATTGCCTTATGAGGCACCAGACCTGGGGGCAAGCGCTGCTCCTCCACCTCAGTATGATAAAGGATTTAGAAAGGTCTTTCCCTCTGAGACATGGCAGGGCACCAACTTTGAACAGGGTAAAACCACGACCAGAACAAGGCAAATACCCACTTAGATGGATGCCCATGGGCATCTTGGACCCATTGGATATAGCTGGATTTACATCCCCTTCTCAACGTCCAAAGTATTAAAGTGGAAAAGCTCCAACCCACCTTTATAGAGAGAACCCTCAGAAAATGACTGATCTTATCGAATCTATCTTTGCCACCTGTCAGCCTATCTGGGCAGATGCTTGGTCTCTTTTAACTATGCTCCTACCTCAGACAAGAGAAAGCTAGTCATAGATAAGGCAAATGAGGAGACTTGGTGTCTCCACAAAGCAAACACAAATGGTACTCTCAACCCACCAAGGGCAGTTCTGGCCATGGACCCTAATTGGGATCCCAATGAAAAGGGGGAGCAGTGGCTCACAATTGTAATCCCAGCACTTTGGGAGGCCGAGGTGGGTGAATCACCTGAGGTCAGAAGTTCGAGACCAGCCTGACCAACATGGTGAAACCCCATCTCTACTAAAAATATAAAAATTAGCCGGGCATGGTGGTGCATCCCTGTAATCCCAGCTGCTCTGGAGGCTGAGGCAGGAGAATCACTTGAACCCAGGAGGTGGAGGTTGCAGTGAGCTGAGACTGTTCCATTGCACTCCAGCCTAGGCAACAAGAGCAAAACTCTGTCTGGAAAAAAAAAAAAGGTGGAGGCAGGAGGGGAAAGAGCCTGACTAGAACATTACTAAACATGCATTCTGGTAAGACTAAGAAGGGGGTTGCCAAAACAGAAGACCTAAAGGAAGTTCAAGCAATCACCCAAAAAGCAAATGAGGACCCCTCTGAATTCTTGGAACATATTTACCAAGCCTTCCATAGATATACTCATATAGACATGAAGAACCCTGAGAACTCAAGGATGACAAACATGACTTTCATACCACAGAGCACCCTTGATATAAAGGGAAAGCCAGAAAAGTCAGAGATTGCACTAGGAATGACCCTTTTTCAGATGGATGGTATTGCTTTCAAAGGATAATTGCCTTCAAAAGATACAATGGCAGGAAGCTGAAAAAGCAAAAACCAGCCACAGTATATATGGAGACAATCAGGAAACCTCCAAGTCAGAAGAAGAACAAAAGTTGGGGAGAGACTCTGGGCTGCAATTTTTGTGGCTATTGCAGGGAAGAGGATCATTAGAAGGCTGACTCCCCCTAAAAAGGGGATTCAACATCCAGAAAAAGGAGGTGCTCACTTAGGAAAAAGCCCATCGGCAAATGGTGGAACAGAGCTATGGCTCTGGCAGTAGACAGGGATACCCAGAGGCTCCCCTAAATCTCTAGAGCCAATTAAAATTTCCCCACAGTAGTTCTGGGTACAACTGACAGTGGGGAAGAAATGGATTGATTTTTTTTTTTTTTTTTTGTCAACTGGGGTGTGACTTATTCAGTTCTTAACACCCCAGAAAGAAGAAGCACAGAGGTGACTGTACCTGTGACAGGAGTTACAGGGAGAATACAATAAAAAACTTTCTGACAGCCTTTAGAATGTCAATTGGGAAACCTGGAATTGACACACAGGTTCCTCTATATGCCAGAATGCCCCATACCTCTAATTGGGACAAGACCTGCTATGTAAGTGAAATACTCGAGTGACTTTTTTCCTAGAAAAATAGCAGTTACACCTGCAGGTCCCAGGTGAGAATGCACTGTGACTTGCAGATGCTGCTCACTTACCCTGAGAGGAAAGAGAAAGAGAGCTTTCCCCTAGAGGTCTAAAAGAGACTGACAAGACCCCAGATGAGCTAAAAATGCAAAACTGGTATATATAGAAATAAAGGAGGGAACTAAAATACCTTGGAAAAACAATATGTTTCAAAAAAGGAAGACTTTGAAGGAATTCAGCCTGTTTCACAAAAGTTTCTGGAAAATGGATGAATTCATCCTTGCAGCTCCCCGTATAACACTACCATTCTGCCTATAAGAAAGCCTCACTTGGCCAGGTGCAGTGGCTCAAACCTGTAATCCCAGCAATTTGGGAAGCTGAGGTGGGCAGATCACCTGAGGTTGGGAGTTCAAGACTAGCATGACCAACATGGAGAAACCTGGTCTCTACTAAAAATACAAAATTAGCCAGGCATGGTGGTGTATGCCTGTAATCCCAGCTGCTCAGGAGACTGAGGCAGAAGAATCACTTGAACCTGGGAGGCAGAGGTTGCGATGAGCCAAGATCATGCCATTGCACTCCAGCCTGGGCAACAAGAGCAAAAGAAAAAAAAAGAAAAACTCCATCTTAAGAAAGAAAAAACACCTCACTCAAACAAATATTGGTTTGCTCAAGACTTAAGTGCTATTAACAAAATCATCCAAGATATTCATCTGACTTTGCCTAATCCATACACTTTATTAACTGCTATACTTAGGAGCCTTAAGTGGTTTTCAGTGTTATACTGAAAAGATGCCTTTTTTTGCATTCCAATTGAAGAAAAGGGCCAGATGATATTTCCCTTTGAATGGAGAGGCCCAGAGACAGAAACAACCTTCCAATACTGTTGGCCAGTGTTGCCTCAAGGATTCAAATGTTCACCCATTATTTTGGGGGATATACTGGCAAATGATGTGAGATGCATACAATTAGATGAGGGAGTTCTGCTGCAATACATAGATGACTTGCTGAAAGCCAGTCCCAACTATGATAAATGCCTGTCCAAAACCTTCCTAGTTCTAAACCACCTGGCAACGTGCAGATATAAAGTGTCCCCACAAAGGCTCAAATCTGTAAATAAAGAGAAACCTATCTTGGATTCAAGTGAAAAGAAGGCAAAAGGAGTCTGATGTCTGGCAGAAAACAGGTAATAGCTGCCATTAAAGCCCCTGAGAATAGGAGACAGCAGCGAGGATTCTTGGGCATGGCCAGCTTCTGCTGGATCTGGATTCCTAATTTTGGAGTAATGGATAAGCTCCTTTATGAAGCCTTAAAGAGACTAGACTCAGAGTCCTTTCCCTGGACAACTGAATACCAGCATGCATTTGACATCATCAAAGAAAACTAATATCAGCTCTACCTTTGGGACTACCAGGTCCCCCAAAGCATTTTAAGCTCTATGTCAATGAAAAACAAGGCACAGGACTGGGAGTGCTTATCTATAAAATACCAAGGGATATGCTCCCAACCTATATCCTATTTTTCAAAACAACTAGATCAAACAATTAGGGGATGTCCTTCCTGTCTCTGGGCGATAGCTGACACTTGCAAGATCTTGCAAAGCAGAAAAGTTTACCATGGGACAGCCAGTCACCATGCTTGTGCCTCATCATGTGCTAACTTTGCTTGAGCAAAATGGAGGTTACTGGCTCACTGTGGGGCAAATGAACAAACATTAGGCCATCCTTTTAGATGACTCAAACATCGCCTTGCAAATCACCGTAGCTCTGAACCCTCCTCCTGGCTGCTGAGCCTAACCAGTGGCTGAGCATGACTGCCTGGAGATGCTTGATGAGTTTTATTCCAGCGGGCTGAACTTGTCAGATCAGATGATAATTGTTCCATATTGGGAGCTGTACACTGATGGGAAGATCTTCATGGAAAACAAACAACACAGAGCTGGGTATGCCTTGGTGACTATGGACAAGGTAATAGAGGGTTATGCCTGCCTGACCAGGTCCTTTGCTCAGAAAGCTGAACTGATTGCTCTTAACAGGGGCTTTAGAGCTGTGCCAAGGAAGGTGGATAAATGTTTACACTGACTCTAAATATGCCTTCTTGGTGGTGCATGCTCATGTGGCTATCTGGAATGAGAGAAGCCTTTTAATATCAGAGAATAAGGACATTAGATATCCAGTGGAAATCCTGGCCCTGTTAGAAGCAGTATCCTCACCTACCTAGGTCACCATCATGTACTTCCCTGGACACCAAAGAGATGATTTCCAAGTGATCAATGAAAAGCAAGCAGTGGACAAGGCTGCAAAATGGGCTGCTTGAGAAGCACAAATGCTTGGGGCTTTAATATCCACTTAGACCTATTGGATTTGAAACCTCTTTATACCAAGCAAGATGAAGGATTAGCCCGTGACTGGGGAGTTGCTAATGCAAACTCTAACTTGTCTTGAAAAACTAACACTCCTGGGATGGTCCTACTCCGTGAAGCCCTAGTGTGCCCAGTTTACAAACATCTGCATGAAAGAACACACTATGGGGGGTATGCATTAGTCAACCTTGTGCAGCCACACAATAGGGGCCTACATCTCTGAAGAACTGTTCAGAAGATCACATGGGGACCTATTTGATGTGATAAAAATAATCCTCAGACCGAACACAATCCTCCTAAGAAAGGGGTACTGTACAATGGGCTGTGCCTGTTTAAAGATTAGCAACTAGATTTTACTCAAATGCCCAAGGCCAGTGGAAATTACAGGCTCCTTCTGGTGTTTGTAGACACCTTCTCACTATGGGTTGAAGCATACCCCACTAAGTCTGAAGGAGTCACTGAAGTAGTCAAAGCTTTGTGAAAAGAAATAATTCCCAGATTCGAACTTCCATGTTTTATACAGAGTGACAATGGCCCTTATTTTATTTCAGCAATTACCCAAAAGGTAAGTCAAGCATTGCAGATCAAATGGAGGTTACATTTGTCATGAGACCAGTCAATGGGACAGATGGAGAAGACGAATCATATCATTAAGAAGATGGTGGCAAAACTCTTCCAGGAAACATTTAAGCTGGGATAAAGTTTTGCCCATTGCATTGCTCTGCATCACAGTAGCACCTGAAGTGGGCTTGGATTAAACCCTTTTGAAATTATTTACAGGAGACCCTTCCAGACCCTCTTACCAGGAATCCAGCCTTTGGATTTCTTAAATGACTTTAGAGTGGAGCAATATGTAAAACAATTAGGACAAATAATACTAACACTTTCATATACAGTGTGGTTGATACTCTTCTCCTTGTCCTCTTTGGCTGCTGTGAATTTTGCTGCTGGTGTACACTTTACATGGGGATACATAACAGACTTTCTCAAAAACAAAAAAGGTCCTCACACCACAATGCTCCAATAAGTTTCTGCTATGAGTCTGGGAAGCTGGGAATATTTCTAACTTCAATGAAATAGATTTCATTCTAGTACCCCCTAAGTACACCCCTTTTCAGCAAGAAGTAGACAAACTGACTCTGTCACCCACTTTCCATAGAAATGGATTAGAATTTGAAAGTGTGGACTTATAACCAAGTAGCCTAGCTTCAAAATGCATTTTGAAACTGTTTTCCTTTCTTGATTTTAGCATTGAAACATACTTTAAAAACTCTTTGTTCCCCTCCCTTCCCACCAGACACTCCCTTGTACTACTAGTTTGTCTACTTTCATGGTTAATCAGAAGTTTCAGGGACTAATCTTGAGAAAAACCAGGTATAGAGACACAGCTGCAAAATTCCAGAGATTACCTCAAGGTGGTTAGTTTATATTCTGGCCATTGTTGAGATGACACCAGCTTGTGCCTCAGGTGGACCATGACTCAAGGTAGCCACTGGAACAAGACATGCAGACCTCATACCCAGCACCACTCCTTCATGCTTCTCACTCCAAGTTCCCCTTTTTGAGCCCCTCTCTCCAGCCTGAAGTTTGGAATGGCCTTCTAAGGGAATAAGCCTCACCATTTCTCAACTGCTAGCATTTGAATAAAATTGCTTCGTTTCACCACACCTTGCTTGTTGAGTTTTCAGCTTCTGAGCAGTAAGCACCTGAACTTGCGTGTGGTTACACATAGTTTAAAAATTTTTTAATATCATTATTATATAAATATTTACATAATAGTCTCAATTTTTTATCTTAGTCTAAAAAGCTGAAATTATTTACTGTCTTCCCAATTACAGTAAGAAGTTTGGCAACTCTTGATCTAGAAAAATAAGAAATAATATGTTTAGGGGAGCAATATTAAGGTTAGTAGAATTCTCATAAAGATAAGGCTAGAGTCAATGGATAAACATCTTTAAAGTGCTGAAGAAGGAAAATATATAACTGTCAACCAAGCTCTGATATTTTTGTCCTGCTTTGGCATTCATTGCCATTTACCCAATTTAGTGTTGTGGAATGCATAGAAGCCAACCCCACATATCGTAATAATTGAACCTAGAAAGATTAAGTTAAACAGTGACAAACATAAGACCAATAGTTGAATTAAAACAATAACAAAAATTCCCACAAAGAAATTAGAGGAGATATGCTTTACAGTAACGTGAATAAGAGGCAGTGCTTTGTAAATCAGGTCACTTTGCGTTTGCTCCCATCATTGGCTGAGCTGCTGCTAGCAGTGCACATGCTGAATACAACATTAGACTGAAGTCAAGAGGTAGATGCAGAATTGAGTCATACTTCTACCTCTTCAGTGTTTTTATGAGAACTTCTGTCAGTTGTGGTATGCTGCTCTGTAAAATAGAGTTAAAAAATGCCCCCCGCCCCTATCTTACTTGGTGGATTTGTAAATCAAGGGAACAAGAGTGAAATGAGCAACTGAAAGGGTCTTTGAATACTTCCAAAGTGAAGGTTAAAATATTACTGGAAAAACAAAATAACCAAAATGCCTATAACCAATAAAAATCAACAAGTGTATTCTTATGCTCCATGGACATAATTATAGAAAAAGGGAGGTGATGATTTTTTCCTACTCTGTCCTGGTAAGACCACTCCAGAAATGTTGAGTTTTTGAATGTTGCACATCAAGAGAGAAACAGACCATTAGGGACACCTTCAGAAGGTATCGTTGCATAGAATTCCAAAATTCTTAGGTTTAGAACATTTGAAAGAATGCAGAATTGTTTCTAAGTGAGTAGTAGCCTTGAAGAAAAGAGGTTCAGGGATCCCAAGAGACAAAATGGAAAAGCATGGAGTTTTTCCATTCAAATCTGTATAAACCCTCACATTTGGAATCTTGGCTGAGACACACCTTGTGGTATGGCCCTGATAAAACTGACTAAGCTCCTTGAATCTCAGTTTTGGCATTTGTTAAATGGAGATAATATTAACTAACTTATCATGCTGTTGAGAAGATTCAGTGATACTATGTAAGATAATACAACCTATAGGCTGCTTTTATATAGAACTTAATGGGTATAGAATAATTTTAATTACTTATAAAGTACTTTAAACCATTGAGAGTTATATAGAAATGGAATTGGTGCTTCTCTTTGGTTGAGGAATTCAACTATAAGCTTGGCGGAGAGTATTCAAATGTCATTGGATGTAGTTGTACTATATGAAGCTTAAGGGGCTTTCCAATCTTCTGGTCTTATTTGGACAGTATCAATAAATATCGCTATGCATCAGTTTCTCAACTTTATTTTATTATCATGCAGAGCTTATGTGTATCTATACATAGGATGGAGTAGGGGTCAATAATAGAAAGCATCAGGATAGATTTCTGTATAAGCCTTGTCAGAAGAGAAGAGTAGACTGAGAAGATAAGAGGCTTAAACAGTCTCTTTTACTGGATGTCAATCAAAATCATTGTTCTTTTCCTCTAAATTTCATAGGTTTTCACAATAACACAAGGTTCTCATTTTAAGAGCAGAAAAGTTCCATAGATCTTTGTGGAAAGATTTAAAGATTTTACTAAATATCAAATGAGCTTTTGGAGTTCTCTAATAAATGCCAGGAGTTATATATTCTTTGAACTAAGAAACAGGAAACATGCTTCATGGTAGCTCTGTAGACATTTTATTTATGAAAGAAACAAAACAACAGAAGAAACATCTGCAAAAATGACTAGAAATTGTCAGACTTGTAGACATGTTGTTCTTTGTCTCATGCTTTAATAATATATGGAAGACCAGCTTAAAAGAAAGTTCTCTCTTTGGTATTGTATCAGCAACAATGACTGAACTACAAAGGAATGCATAAGGAGAAATGCTCTTAATGGAACACTTGAGGGCTATTTGATAGATCTACCTGGAGAAGGAAAATACATTCTGGCAAAAGAGATATTGTGATTGTCATGGGCCTGCCAGGAGACTTTTTTCCCCTGAGAAGTTAATGTTTTTCTCTGACTGAGAGGTCCTAATTTTGCATGTTGATTAAATTAGAATCTACACAAAAGAGGTTTGTTGACATGATTTGCTTTTACCTGTCCTGATTTAGCCATGTTTTCTTTCCCTATTTACAACTGCACAGATGCTGAAAAAAATGAGGCCTAAAATTTTGGGTGTAATCTAAGGCTGACCTCTAGATTGAAAGATTAATTTGAGTCCCTCTGTAGTCAAAACAGCTAAATTAGGATAACATTGAGTTTTTTCATTGTTTTACTACTGTCTATTACTTTTTGTATTCTTTTTTTTTTTTTTTTTTTTTTTTGAGACAGGGTCTTGCTCTGTCGTCCAGACTGGAGTGCCATGGCATGATCTTGGCTCACTTCAACCTCTGCCTCCTGGGTTCACGCGATTCTCCCATTTCAACCTCCCAAGTCGCTGAGGTGCAGAACACCACGCCTGGCTATTTTATTTTATTTCATTTTTTGTGGAGACGGGGTCTCTTCACATTGCTCAGGCTGGTCTTGAACTCCTAGACTCAAGCAATCCACTCGTCTTGGCCTCCCAAAGTGCTGGGATTGCAGGTGTGAGCCACTATGCTCGGCCATCATTTAATCGTCTGTATGATGAAAGAAAATGCCACAAAAATGTCCAGCCATTTTTCCATGTCTCCTCCCCCATTCCTTCCCTACCTTCTCAACACAATCCAATTTCCATTCCCATTTGGCTCATGGGAAACAGCTTTCTAGGAATTGAGAAGCAAATCTGCCCATGACTCATATTCTTCATACCTGCCTCTGTGCCTGGCTCGCTACTGCCTTTGCACTCAGGGAAAAGATTTCTTGGGAGAACTTCATTCAGGTCGGGTCAGCTCCTCAGGAAAACAGACCTAAACCTGAATTCAGGTCATCTTCATTTTTAATTCAGGTCATCTTCATTTTTAATCTGAACTTGCCTACTGCTGTCATTTTTTCATCTGCTTTTGTAAAATCCCCCTACCCCAAAAGTAGCAACTCTTTATTGTTTTTGTTGTTGTTGTTGTTTTGTATTTTTCTTTTTTCTGTGTGTGTGTATGTGTGTGTGTGACAGGGTCTCGCTCTGTCACCCAGGTTGGATTGCAGTGGAGTGGTCTTGACTCACTCAGAATGCTGTGTCTCAGCACGCTGGGAAGATTTTGTCTGTTTGTTTGTTTGTTTTTAGTAGAGACTGGATTTCACCATGTTGGCCAGGCTGCTCTCAAACTCTTGGCCTCAAATGATCCACCCACCTCAGCTTCCTAAAGTGCTGGGATTATAGGCGTGAGACGCCACGCCCAGACAATTTCTTTTACTCTTTGAAGTGCTTTTTGTCCTGTCTCGGTCATGACACTTTTATTTTTAATAGCTTTATTCAGATATAATTGACAAACCATACAATTTGCCAATTTAAAGTGTACAATTCAATGGCTTTCAGTATATTTAAAGTTATGCATCTGTCACCATAATCAATTTTAGAACATCTTTGTTACTCAAAAAAAACAAAAAAAAAAAACAAAAAAAACCCACATTTCCAAGACCCAGCCTTTCAGTCCAAGGCAACCACTAGTCTATTTTCTGTCCCCATACTTTTTCCTATTCTGGATGTTTCACATAAATCATACAAGTTGTGGTCCTTTGTGACTGGCTTCTTTCTTTATTTTTTTGAGATGGAGTTTTGCTCTTGTTGACCAGGCTGGAGTGCAATGGCATGGTCTTGGCTCACTGCAACCTCAGCCTCCCCAGTTCAAGTGGTTCTCCTGCCTCAGCCTCCCAGGTAGGTGGGATTACAGGCACCTGCCACCATGCCTGGCTAATTTTGTATTTTTAGTAGAGACGAGGTTTCACCATGTGGGCAAGGCTGGTCTCAAACTCCTGACCTCTGGTGATCAGCCCACCTCAGTCTCCCAAAGTGCTGGGATTGCAGGTGTGAGCCTCCTTGCCCAGCTGCTTCTTTCACTGGTGATGTTTTGAAGGTTCATCCAGGTTGTAGCATGTATCAGTATTTCATTTATCAAATCGCCAAAAAATATTTATCCCTTTATCTGTTGTTAGACATTTTTTGGCTGTTATGAATAATGCTGCTATGAACATTTGTGTACAGGTTATTGTGAAGATGTGTTTTAATTTCTCTTGATTATATAATAACCAGGAGTGGAATTACTACATCATATGGTAAGTCTATTTAACTTTTTGATGACTTGCCAAATTGCTTTCCAAAGTGGATACACTGTTCTATATCTAGCAATATATGAGGATTTCTGTTTCTCCACACCTTCACTAACACTTGCTATTATCTGTCTCTTGGCTTATAGCCTTCCTAGTGGGTGTGAAATGGTATCTCATTGTGATTTTGATTTGTATTTCTTTAATGGTTAATGATGTTGAGTATCTTTTCACATTCTTATTAGCCATTTGTATATCTTCTTTGGGAAAACGTTAAAATATGCCTACTCTTTTAGATTATTTGTCTTTTTATTATTGAGTTGTAATTGTTCTTTACTTTCTAGATACAAATCCTTATCAGATACATAATTTGTAAAATTTTCCCCCATTCTGTGGGTTGTCTTAAAACATGACATTTTGCCAGGCCATTTTTCTCCTACTTACTAATATTTGCCCATGGAAATGGCTTAGTAAGGTGTTGTCATGATAGCTTTAACCGTATAAAATTACCAACTCCATCATTTACTTTTACATTCAATTAATTTGTTTCCCAGTGCAGAGCATGTGCCTTTTGTTGCTTATAGATTTGTTTTAATATATTCTCTCTTCTTTTTTGAGTTTCTGTCTGCAGAATAAACCATTTTAAGAATATTTAAGAATATGGATTAGAAAACATGTGAAATAAGTGTGGGTAAATGCTGGATGAAAAATAAGTTGTTTTGTGAAGATTGCTGTGAAAACCAGAAGCTACCCAAATAACTTCTATATAGTAAACCAAAAGGGAAGACTATCAGAAATATGGAGAAAAAATACTCGGAAACACAAGTGACAATGATAATGGGCCACATGTTCAGGGTTCCACCTGCAGGGAAGGGAAGGACTGTATTTCTTATCCAATGAGGTCTCATCTAATGAGGAAACTTGTGTCTGGCAATTTGGATGGTCATTTTTTTATGTTGGCTTTAGGTTACACTGTGGCTCCATAAAATGTTACAGTGAAAAGAGAAAATCCAGGACTCTGAGTACTGAGAAAGTTCACATTGAATTCAGATTTCCTATTTCCTGTAAGAAAAATTTAGAAAGGCTAAAATATTTCTGGATTTGGAAAGGTGGCAACCACTTGATGTAATATTTCATGTAAATAGTGTGTAGGGTAGATGGCAATGATGATAATAGTGATAATAATGGTGATGAGGATGGTAGTAATAATAATTGCATCGCTCTATAACGTTTTGATTTTTCTTTTTTTTATTATACTTTAAGTTTTAGGGTACATGTACACAACGTGAAGGTTAGTTACATATGTATATATGTGCCATGTTGGTGTGCTGCACCCATTAACTCGTCATTTAATATTAGGTATATCTCCTAATGCTATCCCTCCCCCCTCCCCCCTCACCCCACAACAGGCCCCAGTGTGTGATGTTCCCCTTGCTGTGTCCATGCGTTCTCATTGTTCAATTACCACCTATGAGTGAGAACAAGCAGCGTTTGGTTTTTTGTCCTTGGGATAGTTTGCTGACAATGATGGTTTCCAGCGTCATCCATGTCCCTACAAAGGACATGAACTCATCATTTTTTATGGCTGCATAGTATTCCATGGTGTATATGTGCCACATTTTCTTAATCCAGTCTATCATTGTTGCACATTTGGGTTGGTTCCAAGTCTTTGCTATTGTGAATAGTGCCACAATAAACATATGTGTGCATGTGTCTTTATAGCAGCATGAATTATAATCCTTCGGGTATATCCCCATTAATGGGATTGCTGGGTCAAATGGTATTTCTAGTTCCAGATCCCTGAGGGATTGCCACACTGACTTCCACAATGGTTGAACTAGTTCACAGTCCCACCAACAGTGTAAAAGTGTTCCTATTTCTCCACATCCTCTCCAGCACCTGTTGTTTCCTGACTTTTTAATGATTGCCATTCTAACTGGTGTGAGATGGTATCTCATTGTGGTTTTGATTTGCATTTCTCCGATGACCAGTGATGATGAGCATTTTTTCATGTGTCTGTTGGCTGCATAAATGTCTTCTTTTGAGAAGTGTCTATTCATATACTTTGCCCACTTTTTGATGGGGTTGTTTGTTTTTTTCTTGTAAATTTGTTGGAGTTCATTGTAGATGCTGGATATTAGCCCTTTGTCAGATGAGTAGATTGCAAAAATTTTCTCCCATTCTGTAGGTTGCCTGTTCACTCTGATGGTAGTTTCTTTTGCTGTGCAGAAGCTCTTTAGTTTAATTAGATCCCATTTGTCAATTTTGGCTTTTGTTGCCATCGCTTTTGGTGTTTTAGACATGAAGTCCTTGCCCATGCCTATGTCCTGAATGGTATTGCCTAGGTTTTCTTCTAGGGTTTTTACGGTTTTAGGTCTAACATGTAAGTCTTTAATCCATCTTGAATTAATTTTTGTATAAGGTGTAAGGAAGGGGTCCAGTTTCAGCTTTCTACATATGGCTAGCCAGTTTTCCCAGCCCCATTTATTAAATAGGGAATCCTTTCACCATTGCTTGTTTTTGTCAAGTTTGTCAAAGGTCAGATGGTTGTAGATATGTGGCATTATTTCTGAGGGCTCTGTTCTGTTCCACTGGTCTATATCTCTGTTTTGGTACAAGTACCATGCTGTTTTGGTTACTGTAGCTTTGTAGTATAGTTTGAAGTCAGGTAGCATGATGCCTCCAGCTTTGTTCTTTTGGCTTAAGATTGACTTGGCAATGCGGGCTCTTTTTTGGTTCCATATGAACTTTAAAGTAGTTTTTTTCCAATTCTGTGAAGAAAGTCATTGATAGCTTGATGGGGATGGCATTGAATCTATAAATTACCTTGGGCAGTATGGCCATTTTCACGATATTGATTCTTCCTACCCACGAGCATGGAATGTTCTTCCATTTGTTTGTATCCTCTTTTATTTCATTGAGCAGTGGTTTGTAGTTCTCTTTGAAGAGGTCCTTCACGTCCCTTGTAAGTTGGATTCCTAGGTATTTTATTCTCTTTGAAGCAATTGTGAATGGGAGTTCACTCATGATTTGGCTCTCTGTTTGTCTGTTATTGGTGTATAAGAATGCTTGTGATTTTTGCACGTTGATTTTGTATCCTGAGACTTTGCTGAAGTTGCTTATCAGCTTAAGGAGATTTTGGGCTGAGACGATGGGGTTTTCTAGATATACAATCATGTCATCTGCAAACAGGGACAATTTGACTTCCTCTTTTCCTAATTGAATACCCTTTATTTCCTTCTGCCTGATTGCCCTGGCCAGAACTTCCAACACTATGTTGAATAGGAGTGGTAAGAGAGGGCATCCCTGTCTTGTGCCAGTTTTCAAAGGGAATGCTTCCAGTTTTTGCCCATTCAGTATGATATTGGCTCTGGGTTTGTCAGAGATAGCTCTTATTATTTTGAGATACATCCCATCAATACCTAATTTATTGAGAGTTTTTAGCATGAAGTGTTGTTGAATTTTATCAAAGGCCTTTTCTGCATCTATTGAGATAATCATATGGTTTTTGTCGTTGGATCTGTTTATATGCTGGATTACATTTATTGATTTGTGTATGTTAAACCAGCCTTCCATCCCAGGGATGAAGCCCACTTGATCATGGTGGATCAGCTTTTTGATGTGCTGCTGGATTCAGTTTGCCAGTATTTTACTGAGGATATTTGCATTGATGTTCATCAAGGATATTGGTCTAAAATTCTCTTTTTTTGCTGTGTCTCTGCCAGGCTTTGGTATCAGGATGATGCTGGCCTCATAAAATGAGTTAGGGAGGATTCCTTCTTTTTCTATTGATTGGAATAGTTTCAGAAGGAATGGTACCAGCTCCTCCTTGTACCTGTGGTAGAATTCAGCTGTGAATCCATCTGTTCCTGGACGTTTTTTGGTTGGTAAGCTATTAATTATTGCCTCAATTTCAGAGCCTGTTATTGGTCTATTCAGAGATTCAACTTCTTCCTGGTTTAATCTTGGGAGGGTGTATGTGTTGAGGAATTTATCCATTTCTTCTAGATTTTCTAGTTTATTTGCCTAGAGGTGTTTATAGTATTCTCTGATGGTAGTTTGTATTTTTGTGGGATCAGTGGTGGTATCCCCTTTATCATTTTTTATTGCATGTATTTGATACTTCTCTCTTTTCTTCTTTATTAGTCTTGCTAGCGGTATATCAATTTTGTTGATCTTTTCAAAAAAAACAGCTCCTGGATTCATTGATTTTTTGAAGGGATTTTTTATTTCTCTATTTCCTTCAGTTCTGCTCTGATCTTAGTTATTCCTTGCCTTCTGCTAGCTTTTAAATGTGTTTGCTCTTGCTTCTCTAGTTCTTTTAATTGTGATGTTAGGGTGTCAATTTTAGATCTTTTCTGCTTTCTCTGGTGGGCATTTAGTGCTATAAATTTCCCTCTACGCACTGCTTTGAATGTGTCCCAGAGATTCTGGTATGTTGTGTCTTTGTTCTCGTTGGTTTCAAAGAACATCTTTATTTCTGCCTTCATTTCGTTATATACCCAGTAGTCATTCAGGAGCAAGTTGTTCAGTTTCCATGTAGTTGAGCAGTTTTCAGTGAGTTTCTTAATCCTGAGTTCTAGTTTGATCGCCTTGTGGTCTGAGAGACAGTTTGTTATAATTTCTGTTCTTTTACATTTGCTGAGGAGTGCTTTACTTCCAACTATGTGGTCAGTTTTGGAATAGGTGTGGTGTGGTGCTGAAAAGAATGTATATTCTGTTGATTTGGGGTGGAGAGTTCTGTAGATGTCTATTAGGTCCGCTTGGTGCAGAGCTGAGTTCAATTCCTGGATATCCTTGTTAACTTTCTGTCTTGTTGGTGTGTCTAATGTTGACAATGGGGTGTTAAAGTCTCCCATTATTATTGTGTGGGAGTCTAAGTCTCTTTGTAGGTCTCTAAGGACTTGCTTTATGAATCTGGGTGCTCCTGTATTGGGTGCATATATATGTAGGATAGTTAGTTCTTCTTGTTGAATTGATCCCTTTACCATTATGTAATGGCCTTCTTTGTCTCTTTTGATCCTTGTTGGTTTAGTCTGTTTTATCCGAGACTAGGATTGCACCCCTGCCTTTTTTTGTTTTCCATTTGCTTGGTAGATCTTCCTCCATCCCTTTATTTTGAGCCTATGTGTGTCTCTGCACGTGAGTTGGGTTTCCTGAATACAGCACACTGATGGGTCTTGACTCTTTATCCAATTTGCCAGTCTGTGTCTTTTAATTGGAGCATTTCGCCCATTTACATTTAAGGTTAATATTGTTATGTGTGAATTTGATCCTGTCATTATGATGTTAGCTGGTTATTTTGCTCGTTAGTTGATGCAGTTTCTTCCTAGCCTCAATGGTCTTTACAATTTGGCATGTTTTTGCAGTGGCTGGTACCAGTTTTTCCTTTCCATGTTTAGTGCTTCCTTTAGGAGCTTCTTTAGGGCAGACCTGGTGGTGACAGAATCTCTCAGCATTTGCTTGTCTGTAAAGGATTTTATTTCTCCTTCACTTATGAAGTTTAGTTTGACTGGATATGAAATTCTGGGTTGAAAATTCTTTTCTTTAAGAATGTTGAATATTGGCCCCCACTCTCTTCTGGCTTGTAGAGTTTCTGCTGAGAGATCAGCTGTTAGTCTGATGGGCTTCCCTTTGTGGCTAACCTGACCTTTCTCTCTGGCTGCCCTTAACATTTTTTCCTTCATTTCAACTTTGGTGAATCTGACAATTATGATTCTTGGAGTTGCTCTTCTCGAGGAGTATCTTTGTGGCATTCTCTGTATTTCCTGAATTTGAATGTTGGCCTGCCTTGCTAGATTGGGGAAGTTCTCCTGGGCGTTTTGATTTTTCAAAGCATTTTCACATACATTGCCACCAGAATCTACAAGAATCAAGCAAGATTGCAAAATAAATCTTTATTGCCCATGTTTCTTCAAAGTTTTTAGTGAAGCATAACATATATACAAAAAAATTCACATAAGTGTATAGTTCGATGGTTTTTCACATATTGAATATTCCATGTCAACAGCTCAAGGAGCGTATCATTACTACCTTCCCATGTGTCCTTCTTTATGCTCAGCTAATCACTAAAACCTTCAACATACCAGGTAGTCACATTCCTGGCTCTTAATGCCATAGCTTAGTTTTGCCTGTTCTTAAGCTACAAACAAATAAAACCATGCAGTATGTACTTTTTCTGTGTTTGACTTCTTTCACTTCATATGTTTGTGAGATTTATCCCTAATCCTCAATGCTGCATTCCATTGTGTGAATAAACCATATTTATGTATCCATTCTAGTGACATTTGGATTGTTTCCAGTTTATCGTTATTATAAATAGTATTGCTAGGAATTTTTTTTTTTTACATTTTTTAGGGGTACATACCTAGGAGGAAAGTCACTATGTCATGATGGACTATGTACATGTGTTTCAATTTAGAATAAGCTACCCCAAACAGTTATCAAAAGGGGATGATTCAATCTCCCACTAGCAATATATGAAACTTTTGACTTCCTCCAATCCTCATGAAACATTTCATATTTTCTGTGTTGTTAATTCATTTTGAAAATGGAGACTGAGGAGCACTATCATAAGAAAAGCCTAGAGCACAAGCCTACTGACGCAATGTTAACACAATATGCTTTTACTAAACCAAATACAATATTGCATCACTTGGCAAGGAAGGCTAAGGTATCAATAGCACAGAGCATAACAAAAATTACCAAAATATAAACATTTCTGGTTTTAGCAGTGACATGCAAAGAGCTTGGAAGTTGTTGTTCCCATCCTTACGATAACAAAAAGCTGCAAAAACTGAAAAAAAAAATCAATGTCTTCTCTTAGACCCATTGGAGAACTGAGATCACAGGGGAAGCTGTCACCCTGAAATCCTGAAATACAGATGAATCCAGACAGTCCCGGCTGAGATCTGTTTATCTGAAGACAAAGCCATTGGAGCTATAACCTAGTAAGAAAATGTAAATAATTTTGATGAATAGCTAGGGGCTGAATGTGAAGTAACATAAGAGTAAGAAACTTCTGCAGCCCCCCTCCCACTGTCCTGGGTCCTCCTCCAGGAACCCTGCCAGGTTTCCGTGGTGAGGAACTGGAGAAAGGGATTCTTTTCAACTCCAGCTCCCCTCTAGCCTTCTTGGGTAGAGACTAGGTGAGACTGGGCTTTAAGGCAATAGGTCTACAGTACTGCCGGCAGAGAAAAGAGTAGGTATAAGGGTGAGGGAAAAAGCTATATCACTGAAGGAGGAATACTAACACATATGGTCACAGCCCTGAAACAGGCCGATTAAAAGACCGATTCTTGGCCAAAAGACTTCGCCAACTTCCACCCCTAACCACCACACCAATAAGGGTCCAATATAATATGCAATATAGCTGGAAGAGCTCCAAGATATAGACTGTCTCCAAGGAGAAAGGTATGGGAAAGCCCCAAGTTTAAGAAACACAAAAGCAAACACACTGGAACTTAAAGTCTGGTAAGTGTAATTACAACAAACAAACACAGACCAATTTCTACCTAGATTAAGATAGATCCTCTGTTCATGTCCTTCGCCCACTTTTTGATGGGGTTGTTTGTTTTTTTCTTGTAAATTTGTTGGAGTTCATTGTATATTCTGGATATTAGCCCTTTGTCAGATGAGTAGGTTGCGAAAATTTTCTCCCATGTTGTAGGTTGCCTGTTCATTCTGATGGTAGTTTCTTTTGCTGTGCAGAAGCTCCTTAGTTTAATTAGATCCCATTTGTCAATTTTGGCTTTTGTTGCCATTGCTTTTGGTGTTTTGGACATGAAGTCCTTGCCCACGCCTATGTCCTGAATGGTAATGCCTAGGTTTTCTTCTAGGGTTTTTATGGTTTTAGGTCTAACGTTTAAATCTTTAATCCATCTTGAATTGATTTTTGTATAAGGTGTAAGGAAGGGATCCAGTTTCAGCTTTCTACATATGGCTAGCCAGTTTTCCCAGCACCATTTATTAAATAGGGAATCCTTTCCCCATTGCTTGTTTTTCTCAGGTTTGTCAAAGATCAGATAGTTGTAGGTAAGTGGCGTTATTTCTGAGGGCTCTGTTCTGTTCCATTGATCTATATCTCTGTTTTGGTACAAGTACCATGCTGTTTTGGTTACTGTAGCCTTGTAGTATAGTTTGAAGTCAGGTAGTGTGATGCCTCCAGCTTTGTTCTTTTGGCTTAGGATTGACTTGGCGATGCGGGCTCTTTTTTGGTTCCATATGAACTTTAAAGTAGTTTTTTCCAATTCTGTGAAGAAAGTCATTGGTAGCTTGATGGGGATGGCATTGAATCTGTAAATTACCTTGGGCAGTATGGCCATTTTCACGATATTGATTCTTCCTACCCATGAGCATGGAATGTTCTTCCATTTGTTTGTATCCTCTTTTATTTCCTTGAGCAGTGGTTTGTAGTTCTCCTTGAAGAGGTCCTTCACATCCCTTGTAAGTTGGATTCCTAGGTATTTTATTCTCTTTGAAGCAATTGTGAATGGGAGTTCACTCATGATTTGGCTCTCTGTTTGTCTGTTGTTGGTGTATAGGAATGCTTGTGATTTTTGTACATTGATTTTGTATCCTGAGACTTTGCTGAAGTTGCTTATCAGCTTAAGGAGATTTTGGGCTGAGACGATGGGGTTTTCTAGATAAACAATCATGTCGTCTGCAAACAGGGACAATTTGACTTCCTCTTTTCCTAATTGAATACCCTTTATTTCCTTCTCCTGCCTGATTGCCCTGGCCAGAACTTCCAACACTATGTTGAATAGGAGCGGTGAGAGAGGGCATCCCTGTCTTGTGCCAGTTTTCAAAGGGAATGCTTCCAGTTTTTGCCCATTCAGTATGATATTGGCTGTGGGTTTGTCATAGATAGCTCTTATTATTTTGAAATACATCCCATCAATACCTAATTTATTGAGAGTTTTTAGCATGAAGGGTTGTTGAATTTTGTCAAAGGCTTTTTCTGCATCTATTGAGATAATCATGTGGTTTTTGTCTTTGGCTCTGTTTATATGCTGGATTACATTTATTGATTTGCGTATATTGAACCAGCCTTGCATCCCAGGGATGAAGCCCACTTGATCATGGTGGATAAGCTTTTTGATGTGCTGCTGGATTCGGTTTGCCAGTATTTTATTGAGGATTTTTGCATCAATGTTCATCAAGGATATTGAACAGACACTTCTCAAAAGAAGACATTTATGCAGCCAAAAAACACATGAAAAAATGCTCATCATCACTGGCCATCAGAGAAATGCAAATCAAAACCACTATGAGATATCATCTCACACCAGTTAGAATGGCAATCATTAAAAAGTCAGGAAACAACAGGTGCTGGAGAGGATGTGGAGAAATAGGAACACTTTTACACTGTTGGTGGGACTGTAAACTAGTTCAACCATTGTGGAAGTCAGTGTGGCGATTCCTCAGGGATCTAGAACTAGAAATACCATTTGACCCAGCCATCCCATTACTGGGTATATACCCAAATGACTATAAATCATGCTGCTATAAAGACACATGCACACGTATGTTTATTGCGGCATTATTCACAATAGCAAAGACTTGGAACCAACCCAAATGTCCAACAATGATAGACTGGATTAAGAAAATGTGGCACATATACACCATGGAATACTATGCAGCCATAAAAAATGATGAGTTCATGTCCTTTGTAGGGACATGGATGAAACTGGAAACCATCATTCTCAGTAAACTATCGCAAGAACAAAAAACCAAACACCGCATATTCTCACTCATAGGTGGGAATTGAACAATGAGATCACATGGACACAGGAAGGGGAATATCACACTCTGGGGACTGTGGTGGGGAGGGGGGAGGGGGGAGGGATAGCATTGGGAGATATATCCAATGCTAGATGACGAGTTAGTGGGTGCAGCGCACCAGCATGGCACATGTATACATATGTAACTAACCTGCACAGTGTGCACATGTACCCTAAAACTTAAAGTATATTAAAAAATTAAAAAAAAAAAAAAAGACTAGAGACTTCACAGACTAAATTCTGGGCACACAGAGGGGGAATCAGACCTCACGTTGATTTCCTGGTGTTTTCTTGTCAACAGAAAGCCCAGAATCAGACAAGGCTTCCCAGTCCCAGGAGGCTCCTTGCTGCTGCCCATACGTGCCCTGTGCTTGTCTGTGCAGCACTTGTAGTTTATGCTGTTCAATAGACTGAGAAGAGTTCTGGGCATTCAGTTTATTTAAATCTTGGCCAGCATTTAAGACAAAGATAAAAGAATACCTCTTCCATGGAATCTTCCCTGAGCACCCCAGCAAGAAGGAATTGTTTCATCCTTTGATTGATTACTTGTTTACACCGTTAGATTATTTACTGAATTTCATGTTATATTAAAGATACATGATTGTCCATAAAAAAAAAAAAAGATAGATCCTCACACTGAAGTCCTATTTACCTAATTTCTTGTCTTATACAATACGTCCAACTTTCAACAAAAAAAATTCAATCTATTCTAAAAGGCAAGAAAAAGCACAGTCTGAAGAGATGAAGTAAGTATCAATCAAATTTAAGTATAACACAGATGTCAGAATGATATGACAGGAAATTTAAAATAATAATGTTAAGGGCTGTAATGGAAAGAGTAGACAACATGAAGAAACAGATGGGTAATAGGAACAGAGAAATAAAAATTTCCAACCTAAGTAGAAATTCTAAGAATCAAAAGGAAATTCTAGGAATAAACACTAACAGAAATAAGGAGTGCCTTTGATGGATTCCTTAGTACACCAGGCCAAGCTAGAATTAGTGGGCCTGAAGATAGGTCATTTGGAATTTGAAATTTAAAAAATTTTAAGAGTACCATATAATTATTTGTAATCACCAAAAACTGGAAGCAACCAAGATGTCCTTCAATAGATGAATAAACTTTTACATACCTTCAAAAGAATACCATAGAGAATGAATCTTAAATGTACACTGCAAAGTAAAATAAACCACTCTGAAAAGACAATATGTTGTATGATTACGATTATACGGAATTCTGGAAAAAGCTATGGAGATAGCAAAGAGATCAGTGGTTGTCAGAAGTGTGAGCAGAGAGGAGGATTGAGTAGATGGAAGCTTGGGATTTTGTTTAGGGTAGTGAAATGATTCTGTGATGCTGCAATGGTGGGTAAATAAAATTATGCATTTGTCAAAACCCATAGAACCTTACAGAACAAAAAATGAATCTTATTTTATGGAAATTTTAATTATCATTTAGGAAATTGAGTGATCTCAAGAAGGAATTCAGACTGACAAAATAACTATATTGCAAATATACTAAATAACTTAAGTATGTTGGGAAAACAGTGCTGATCTAAGTAACTTTGGAAATGAGTAGAGACTGTAAGACTTAAGGCAAAAAGAATCATATTTAACCTGGTTCTCTCATTGATAGTTATTTCTCATGGGTGCATGGGTTAGCAATTTTGAAATCACTATCCATGTATACTGGAATTGAATAATTAGTTATATGGATGACAGAGGTAGGAAACAGATTTCTCACTGTTGAAGTGGAAACTCATGGATAAGCAATGGGAGAGAGCTAGAATAATATTTGTGGTAATGGATTAGAGATGAAGACATCAGTATGAACTCATATTTTGCTTAATACAGATACAAGTGATTACATATATGTGTACTAGTTTACACATTTGCCACTGTCAGCTGAGGGGGCCTAGTAGTAATTACACCCCAGTAGCAATGCACACACTGCCCAGATCTGTTTGCAGATGACATGGTCTTATATATAGAAAACCCTAAATACTCCCTTGCAAAACTGCTAGAACTATTGAATAAATTCAGTAAAGTTGCAGGATAGAAAATTAACACATAAAAGCATTTTTCATGTTTGTTGGCCATTTGTATATCTTTTTTAAGAATTGTCTATTCATGACCTTAGCCCATTTTTTAATGGGATTGTTTGGTATTTTCTGCTAATTTGTTTGAGTTCTTTGTAGATTCTGGATATTAGTCCTTTATTGGATGTATAGATTGTGAAGATTTTCTCCCACTCTGTGGGTTGCCTGTTTGCTGATCATTTCTTTTGCTGTGCAGAAATTTGTTAGTTTAATTAAGTCCTACCTATATATAATTGTTTTTGTTGCATTTGCTTCTGGGTTCTTGGTCATGAAGTCTTTGCCTAAACCAATTACTAGAAGGGGTTTTCCAATGTTATCTTCTAGAATTTTTATGGTTTCAGGTCTTAGATTTAAGTCTTGAGTTTATTTTTGTATAACGTGAGAGATGAGAATCCAGTTTCATTCCTCTACATGTGGCTTGCCAATTATCCCAGCACCATTTATTTAATAAGGTGTCCTTTTCCTACTTTATGGTTTTGTTTGCTTTGTCAAAGATCAGTTGGCTGTAAGTGTTTGGCTTTATTTCTGGATTCTCTATTCTGTTCCATTGGTCTATGTGCCCATTTGTATACCAGTACCATGCGAATAATCAGAGAAATGTAAATCAAAACCACAATGCAATACCACCTTACTCCTGCAAGAATGGCCATAATAAAAAAATCAAAAAATAATAGATGTTGGCATGGATGTGGTAAAAAGGGAACACGTTTAAACTGCTGGTGGGAATGTAAACTAATACAACAACTGTGAAAAACAGTGTGGAGATTCCTTAAAGAACTAAAAGTAGAACTACCATTTGATCCAGTAATCCCACTACTTGGTATCTACCCAGAGGAAAAGAAGTCATTATAGGAAAAAAGATACTTGCACACTCATGTTTAGAGCAGCACAATTCACAATTGCAAAAACATGGAACCAGCCCAAATGCCCATCAATCAATGAGTGAATAAATAAATTGTGGTATATATCTACTATAGAATACTATTGAGCCATAAAAAGGAGCAAAATAATGGCGTTTGCAGCAACCTGGATGGAATTGGAGACCATTATTCTAAGTGATGTAATTCAGGAATTAAAAAATCAAACATTGTATGTTCTCACTCATAAGTGGGAGCTAAGCTATGAGGATGTAAAAGCATAAGAATGATATAATGGACTTTGGGGACTTGGGGGAAAGGGTGGGACAGGGATGAGAGATAAAAGACTGCAAATTGGGTACAGTGTATACTGCTCGGATGATGGGTGCATCAAAATCTCACAAATCACTGCTGAAGAGCTTACTCATGAAACCAAACACCACCTGTTCCCCAAAAACTCTGGAAATAAAAAAAGAGATAACATGTAAAATCAGTTGCATTTCTATACATTAACAATGAACTATCTGAAAAAGAAAAAGCACAATCCTATTTACAATAACATCAAAAACTATAAAATACTTAGGAATAAATTGAAGCAAGTAGGTAAAAGATCTGTATATGCAAAACAATAGGACATTGATGAAAGAAATTGAAGATGCAAATAAAGGTATCCTATGGGTATGGATTGGAAGAATTAGCCTTGATAAATTGTCCATAATACCCAAAGCAATTTGTAGATTTAATGTAATTCCCATCAAAACTCCAAAGGCATTTTTCACACAATTCATATGGAACTATAAAAGAATCTGAATTGCCAAAGCAATCTTGAGGAAAAAAAAGAACAAAGCTGAATGCATCATACTTCCTCATTTCAAACCATATGACAAAGCAGCTATAATCAGAACAATATGATATCAGCATAAAAACAGACATACAAACCAATGGAACAGAATCAAGAGCCCCAAACTAAACCCAGGTATACATGTTCACCTAATATTTGACAAGGGTGCCAAGAATAAACAATGGGCAAAGTATAGTTTCTTCAATAAATATGGATATTCACATGCAAAATAATGAAATTGGACACCTATCTTACATCATTTACAAAAATTATCTAGAAATGGATTAAAGATTTGAATGTAAGAACTAAAATGGTAAAAACTCCTAGAAGAAAATGTAGGGAAAAACTTCTTGACATTGGTTTCGACAATTTTTTTGGATATGACACCAAAAGCACAAGCAACAAAAGCAAAAATAAGTGGAACTACATCAAACTAAAAACTTCTGTACAGCAAAGAAAACAATCAACAAAATGAAAAGGCAACCTATGGAAGGGAAAAGTATTTGCAAACAATCTATCTGATAAGGGGTTAATATCAAGAATGCAGTCATGTGTTGCTTAAGGATGAGGATACGTTTTGAGAAGTGCATCCTTAGGTGATTTTATTATTGTACGAAGTGTACTTACACAAACCTAGTTGGTGTAGCCTACTATACACATAGGCTATATGGTATGGCCTATTGCTCCCAGGCTACAAACATTTACAGCATGTTAATGTGTTGAATCCTGCAGGTGATTGTAACATAATGGTAGACATTTGTGTATCCAAACATATCTTAATATAGAAATTGTACAGTAAAAACATGATAGTATAATAATCTTATGGAGCCATAATTTTATATTGGGTCTGTCATTGACTGAAATATCATTATGCAGTGTATAACTGTATTTAAGAATTCATGTAATACAATAGCAAAAAACCAATCTGATTTAAAAATGAGCAAAGGACCTGAATAAACATTTTCCAAAAGAATACATACAAATGGCCAACAGGTACATGAAAAGGTGCTCAACATCACTAATCATCAGGCAATTGAAAATCAAAACCACAATGAAATAACATTTCACAACTTTAGGACTAACATACAGCATGGCAACTATAATTAACAAGATTGTATACTTAAAATTTGCTAAGAGTAGATCTTAAACGATCTCACCATACCAACTAAAAAAGGTAACTGAGGTGGTAGATGTGTTAACTAACTTGATTGTTGTAATCATTTCACAATATACTTAAATCATACATTGTACACCTTACATTTATACAATTTTATATGTTAATCACACCTCAATAAAGCTGGGGGAAAGACATTACCACACACACACAAAGAGGAGCCTGAAGCATTGTGTAGAGCCAGAAAGTGCACAAAAAAAACAAATAACAACAATAAAAAAAATCCTACAATGATTGAGATATATTAAACAAGTAACAGACAAAGGAACCAACTGCAATATCTCACAGTGGCCAATGCTGGAAAACATTTGAGCAAAAAAGAAATATAATAGTAGCTAATTATAACCAATAGTAGAAAAGTATAATCCATAGTATAAAATAAATATCCAAGTCCATATTAATATAAAGAAATGATTGAAGAAATAAATGTGGAAGAAGTGGTAAATTCCCTATGCAGAAAAATTTCAAATGATATATGTAGATATTCCACCCTTAAGGAGACATAGTAAAACTCTCACTCTTTAAATGTGGGATGTACATAGTGATTCTCTTCCAAGGATTAGAGTATATAAAGTGGGAGAAGAGGGTAACTCCACAGTGGAGAAACCAGATGAACACAACCTCAACTAGGTGATCAAGGCTCACATCAACTATAATAAGGGATATTGACAGTGTGTACTCCTCTTGTGATGTGCAGTAATGTGATAAGAATTGTACTTCTGTGGTGTTCCTCCCCAAAACTCATAACCTCAGGCTAATCATAAAAATACATCAGACAAATAGCAATTGCAGGACATTCTACAAAATACTGACCAATACTCTTCAAAATTGTCTAGGTATTAAAAACATCCAAAGTCTGAGAAACTGTCACAGCCAAGAGGAGGTTAAGGAGACACAATGACTATATTTAATATGAAAACCTGAGTGGGATACTGAACAAGAAAAAGGACGTTAGAGAAAAACTAAGAAATTCTGAATGAAGTATTGATCCTAGTTAATGTATCAATATCAGTTCATTAATTGTGACAAATGTACCATAGTTTTGTAAAATGTTTACAATTGGAGAAGCAATGTGGATATATGAGAACTCTGTACTATCTTCACAACTTTTCAGTAAATCTAAAACTATTCTAAACTAAAACAATATATAACAAATATGTATTAGAAGAACTTTTCACCAACTTCCAAAACTGTGAGAAAGGCTCCCCAGAATCTCTTGTGTTTAAGGGAAAGAAATTATCATAATTTAAAGCAAACAGACAACCTAGAGAATGGAAGAAGATAGTCACAAACTATGCATCAGACAAAGCCCTAATATCTAGAATCTATAGGGAACTTAAATCAACAAATGAGAAACAAATAACCCCATTAAAAAATGGGCAAAAGACATGAACAGAAACCTCTCAAAAGAAGACATACATACATGCAGCCAGTAGCATATGAAAAAAATGCTCAACATCATTAATTATTAGAGAAGTGCAAATTAAAACCACAGTGTGATACCGTGTCACTCCAATCACCATGGCTATTATTAAAAAGTCAAAAAGCAAATGCTGGTGAGGCTGCAGAGAAAAGGAGACACTTATGCAATGTTGGTGGGAATGCAAATGAATCCAGACACTGTGGAGATGAGTCTATAGATTTCTCAAAGGGCTGCCCTTCGACCCAGAAAATCCCATTACTGGGTATATACCCAAAAGAAAATAAATCAGTCTACCAAAAAGACACAGCAATTTTATATTCACTGCTGTGCTATTCACAACAGTAAAGACAAGGAAGCAACCCAGGTGCCCATCAGTGGTAGATTAGATAAAGAAAATGTGGTGTGTATATACCATGGAAACCGTGCCACCAAAAGAAGAATGAAAGCATGTCATTTGCAGCAACATGGATGGAAATGGAGGCCATAATCCTAAGCAAATTAATGCAGGAACAGAAAGCCAAGTACTGCATGTTTTCACTTATAAGTGGGAGCTAAGCTGTGAGCACACACAGACATAAATATGAGAACAATAAATATTGTGGACTACTAGAGGGTGGAGGGCTGAATTTAAAAACTACCTATCAGGTACTATGCTCACTGCAAGGGTGACAGGATCCATACTACAAATCTCAGCATCTTGTAATATCTCCATGTAGCAAAGCTGCACATGTACTCCCTGTATCTAGAATAAAAGTTGAAATTAAAAAAAATACAGTGGAAAGAAAAGGTTGTAAATGTTCAGTTATGATCAGCCATACTTGGAAACATTGAGGAGAAGCTCATGGTCCATATAAGTCTGAACTTGAAATTTCTGGCTTTAAAGTCTTTCTCCAAGAAGCAGATACCTCTCTAGAGGTGGGCAAGAAAACTGGCTACCTGTCTATGTAGCCATTCGGTGGAGCTTTTCTGCAGAGTGCTCCCCAAACCTTCTAACTGCTAGACTTATAAGGGCAGATGGCAGTAACTTGTAGCTTCAGGGCAAAGTCTCAGACAATCTTCTGAAAACAAGCACAAGATTTCTCTGAGGGTTTATCTTTTGTTTAAAAATATAAGAGAATTTTCCCTCCTACTCAGTAATGCCTGTAAATGTACACGTTTCTACCTAAAATCTTTGTATAAAACAGATGCTACAGGAAGATATTCCTTGGCTTCAAACACCCTTGGCACATCGCTGTCTGTTCCCCTGAGAGGGCTCCTCCATTTCTAGTTTGAAAAGCAGAGGTGTCTGTGACATAGTAATTGGCATGAGAGGCATTTGTGTCACCAGAACTCAATGAGGGTTGCGGCACAGTTGAAATTCTGCCTCTTGCTTACCTCCTCCACACATCGGTTCCTCCACTGCCTTAATATTTTCTATTCAGGTTTCTTACAAGCAACAGGTTTCCCATTAGCCTGATCTTTATTTCTAGAGATTGTCTGACTCATCTATAAGGTCTTTAAGGGAAGGGGCTGTGTCTTGTTCATTCCATTCCTTGTACCAATGATTATCCTTTAAAAATCACAGACAAAGAAAACTTGTTCCTTTATTGACTGTTGAATGGTTGCAAGCGTAAGGGCTTCCAGCCTGCAGAATTTTAGCAGAGACAATTGCTTTGTGCTTCAGTCCTCTTCCCAATTCTGTTCTTGCCTCACTGTTTGAAATCCTCCCTGGAAGGTCCACTTATATTTGCAATTACACTTGTAATCACTGCTTTCTAAATTATTTCTCATCAAGTGGAGCTACCAGGATTTCAAAAATATCAGTTCAAAAAATTGTAAAAACCATCTTAAAAAAACTCTTTGGAGCAAGACAGCAACAAAACTTGATCACTTGGCAAATGTGATCTGGGAAGCTTGCATGCAGAAAAGAAAGAAAATAATGGCTATGGCTGGAGACAACATCACAGTGAACAAACGGGGGTGATTACTCTTACCCTAAGAAGACCTGAGTGGGACTGTGATTCTAGGAGGCAACAGGCAGAGATAGGTGGCATGGTCTAGCATGTTCACCTGCAAACTCCCTTGCCAGTTCTGTCAAGTGGATCTAAGAGCCCTCAACATTAGACAACATCCATCGGATCTTGGGAAAGTGTTCCTGGTTGTGCTGATGAGAGCAGCCTGGGTCCTGTATTAGAGGACTGCAAAGACAGGGGCAAGGGAGTGTCTACTGCATCTGAGTAACTGGCCTGTGCTTGACAGTTGGTGAGAATTACCTTGATGATCACAGAAATGAAAATTATAGAACTGTTCACTGGGCCACTTTATTCACTCTGGTGGTTTTGACTCTAGAAGGAAAGAACCAAGCTTTCCTAGACAAAACTATCATGGATCCCACTTTTAGGTGATAAAACGGAGTACATAGTAGTCTTTAGATACATGCTGTGTGAAATGAAACCCAAAGTAAAACCATTTGAGATCACCTGTTTCTTGTTCACCGGATGCTTCTGTGAGATCTACATCAGTTAAATGCATGCTTTATTATGAGTCAGAATCATATCCTCTCTCCAAATTCAATTACAGGCACCAGGAAGGGAAGTTGGAGCATCCAAGTGTAGTCAGTTCCAATAGACTCCCCACTGCTTTGCACTTACTTGCTCAGCACTGAGGAGACAGACATTTGTCTAGAAAGAGTTTAACTTAGGACCCAGGAATCTGTTAACTTCTAAACAGCCAGAGGAGAAGCGGCCCAAAGAATGTGACTGGAAGTTTGTGACTGCTTCTTCTTACTCAGGGCATCTTTTGTCTAAAGCAGGTTTATAATAAGCCTATCCATGAAGAAAGGCAATTATAGGCATTGCACCTATACTTTATAATGCAAATTGGATAGAACACAATAGATTAATTAGAGAACATGGTATGGATTTGCATTATGCAGACAGCAATTGCTTATAATGTGATTGAGTTCAGGAACTAGCACTTTGGGAGCAGGAAAAAAAGAGCTGTTGGCAGGATGCATAAACACACACCTTACCAGTGTCTGAGGCACTGGCTGCTCAGTTGGTCTACAGTTCATTTTCTTCCCTGAGGCAAAGATCCTGGGGGTCTGGAGGTGTGCTGAGCTGGGGAGAACACAGTTGGTGGGCGGGGCTCTATATTTATAGGTTATTGAGGAGAACTAAGCTGTGGGCTCAAATAAGCTCTTCTAGACACTCATAATTCTCTTTCAGGTGTTCAGAATTTTGAACTTAATTTCTATGATGTTGTATATAACTTGCAGGAATTCCAAGACTCCAGCATCCAGGGGCTTTGCAAATTGATCAAGAACCAAAACTTCACCTGTCCCGTGTCTCAGAGAGACAGCAGGGGTTAAGCAGGTGGTACTGACAAGTACATCAGCAAAAATTTCAACACAAATTCTTCCCCTCTCTCAAATTTCCAACTTCCTTCACCAAGGAAATACAAGTGCAATTCCCACTAAGAATGATTCTTAAAAGTCTTTGTCCTTTTATAGTTCCTAGAGGGCACTATAAAAATTCTTAACTTTCTAAAAATAAATTGATATTTGTAGAGAAGGGAGTGGGCTCTCAAATCTCTTCAGAAATCTATGCAATTGTGCAGTACACGGTCATATATGGTCACCTTAAGGTATAGTGTGTCAAGTAAACAAGATTAATGACATATATTCATCTAATTGGCTAGCATTTCTATTACTAGTTCAGTGGTGGGCACCAAATTAATGCAAAACATAAACAGGTCATAGTCTGATCTGTTCTTTCTTCTGAGAATTAGGAGACACATTTACTTATTCATTCATATGGTCCTACATTGGGGATGGAGATGTAGGAATGGTTGTGAGTGGCTGGGAAAGCCATCAGTGTGGATGAGCTCTAGAGTGCAGGTGACTGAGCACAGGGTCCTGGGCAACACTGGCATTTAAAGGCCAAATGGAGGAAGAGAAGCCTATGAATGAAATGCTAAAGGAGCAGCCAGACAGGTATAAGTAAAACTAGAGAATAATAATATTCCAAAAGTGAAAAGAAGAGGGAGTACCATGAAGGGGATGATGAAACCTATTCAATACCACTAGGGTCATGTGGTCTGTGTTTCTCTAAGAAGATTCTGAAGCACAGCCTGAACCAAGGGAGTTTACTTTGGGAAGTACTGCTATGGAAGGAGGAGAACCAACATGGGGGATACTGTCTAGCTGTCCCTCAGTGGGCAGCTGGAGCTAGACTTCTCTAAGGCTTCTGAGGAATTTTGAAGAATATGCCTCTGAATTGACTGCTTGAGGGTTGGCAATGGGAAGTATTTCCCCACCAGCTCCAGTTCTCCATTGCTCAAGATTTGCCCCGTGGGATGGAACTCCATGTTTCTCTAGATTCATGCATTGTTGTTCCCAAATGCTCTGTGAGAGTTAGAGAATCTCAGGACAGAAGATGATAGATCCATAGTGTAATTGAAGCAATGCTCTTCAGATGCTTTCAGTTTTTACCTGCCTGGAACTGATGGGCACAGCCGCATAAAGCCTTGGCACAGAAGATATGAAGCAGGGCACAAGAGGTGTTCAATGCAGAGGTGATATAAAAATTGAAATAATTTGGTAGAAAGTAGCAAACTAGTTTGAGCAATGCAGGAACATTTTTAGCTCCAATAACCTAGCAGTTTAAGACTTACCAGATTTAGATGTAGCTGGTTGCAGAGATTCAACTGATATCTTAAGATTCCTTAAATCTTCTCTCGGTTTAATTTCCTTTGTGTTGCCTTCATACTCAGAAAGATCTCTGCAGAGTAGAAAAATGGTGCCAGGAAGTTCTAGGTTATATAGTAGTTACAGGAAACAATTTCAGAAGATAAGTATCTTAGTCTGTTTTGTACTGCTATAATAGAATACCTGATACTGGATAATTTATAGCGAACACAAATTTATTAGTTCACAGTTCTGGAGGCTGGGAAGTTCAATATCAAGGTGCCAGCAACTAGTGGGGGCCTCTTGCTGTGTTATCACATAGTGGAAGTCAAGAGAACAAGAGGGAGGGAAAGAGGAGACTAAACTTACTCTTATATAATTGTAACCACTCCCACCCATGAGGGTGGAGCCTTCATGGCCTAATCACCTCTTAAAAGTCTCACCTCTAATACTGTTATAATGGCAGTTTTCAACTTGAGTTTTGGAGGAGACAAACATTCAAACCATAGCAATAAAGTCCACTCTCTCCTTCGTTATGAATATCAATCCCTTTAAAATAACCGGTTAGTCCCATTGGGCTATATGCCCATTTAAGGTCTAGTTGCCATGCCCAGGGTGATGGGGTATTTTGATTAGCCAGCCCATGCTATGTGCCTTCACTGTGGCTTTCAACTAAGCAAGAATCCTTAATTGGCAGACCCAACAGAAGCACATGGACCCATGAAGGGATGGTTTCAAAGTAAAGAAGTTGGGGAGACTGTAGAGGAAGCAGAAAAAATATAACAGACATCCTGTATATAAAGAATGGAAGGGAGAGTGTTCAGGTGACTGCTAATATGGAGTTCCTAGTGACTTGAGTTCTAGTCCTATTTCTGCTACTTACCATTGAGAGACATTGAGTGACTTCCCTGAATCTCAGGTTCTGTATTAGTCTGTTCTCGCATTGCTATATGCCTGAGATTAGGTAATTTATTAAGAAAAGAGGTTTAATTGGCTCTCAGTTCCACAGGCTGTGTGAGAATCTTGGCTGGGGTGGCCTCAGGAAAGTTTCAATCACTTCTGAAGGCAAAGGGGAAGCAGGGAGGTCTTACATGGTCAGAGCAGGAGCAAGAGACAGGGCGGGGAGATGTTACATACATTTAAACAACTAGATTTCAAGATAACTCACTCTCACCATGACAACACCAAGGGGGATGGTGTTAATCCCTGAGAAACTGTCCCCATGATCCAATTACCTCCCACCAGGTCCACCTCCAACATTGGAAATTACAATTTGACATAAGATTTGGGTGGAGACACAGATAGATCCAAACCATATCACCTTCTAATATAAAACGAAAGTGAAACCAATTAAATTATTTCTTTTTTAAAAAAGAAATTAAAATTTTATTGAAGAATTTTTAATATTAACTACATAAAATTATCCAAGTCCAGGTCTCAGACTTGCCGCAATTAGCATTCTTGTAGATGTTATAGTCATTAGAAGGTCCTCGCATCTCTGAGACACATGCTGTGCTCATTGGTGAACTCGGCTTCAAAACTGCCACAAACCCAGGCGATGTTGTCAGCCATAACTCTCCCTCAGCATCAGTTCACCTTATCCCATTTATGTTTCAAAAACAAGATAATATTATCCAGCATTCAGAACATTGACAAGGGATAATATCAGCATCATTTCACTTAAGACATTTAAGCAATTTAAGTAACCCAGAAATCAAACTCACTTTAAGTCTTTCAACATATGTGTATGTCCCTTGAATGCAAGAAGCATCCATGCATTATTTGCTGTTATTGCTCTTATGAATGCTCTCATCAAAGCCATGGGTTTGAGAGATACATACAGACACATTTTTTAAAATTGTCTTTTGCACCACCGAGTCTCTGCATGTACTCTCTGCTTTTTCTCACCCATACAGCATTGATGTCAGTACCATCATCAATCCCACCAAAGGTTTCAAATGTTCAAACACCTTCTGTTTCCATATCACAGCCTTGCATTTAGTGTTGATATGACTCTGTGAAATAACAAGTGATAGATAAAAATGGAACAACCACTGTCAAAGATGCAGCAAATGCAGTTTGATGACATATTCTTAAATGAGAAAGTATGTAGACATAAGGAATTCCATGGTAGAATATTTCCAACCCCCTGAAGTGCTGCTTCTATAGAATTTGAAATAAGATAAACTAGAGAGATTAAATGGAGACTTTATATTACACTATATGATATAAAGAGAGACAATGTTAAAAAATAAGCAAAAAAAAGCTGTATACCGTTACTTCAAAGAAAGAATTTTCTAAGGAAAAAATCATATAGAAGTTAATCAAAACCAAGAAGAATGAATACAACCCTAATAGGTTCTATTTTAAACATAAAAATAATTTACTTGAACATTCAGAGATCAAACTGTGCTGGCAGAAACATTTTGATATCAATTGTACTGTATTGGTTTGCCTCTCTGCAGACAATAGTTCACTTATAATCACTTAATATTTAACATTTTTGGAAACATAACATCATTATTCTTTTAATTCTCCTTATCTAAAAATAATGTCCAAAATGTTAACGAATATACTTCATATTGAACACATTAATTTTGAAAATGTTAGTGCAAAAATGTTTTTATAATATCTTACTATTTGCTTAGAAAACCTTAAATTTTCACATGTCTATTCCAGCCAGAGCCCTGGTCTCACTTCCTGGGCCAGAAGCATTGGAACCCATGTTCTGACTGATGTCTGCTGTAAACTGTTGCCTGCTTTTATTATGATGCCATCTGGTCATCAGACTCAGAAGTGGGGAGTAGCAAAGGTGGGGAGGCATTAAAAAAGACAAAGAAAGAAATATAGCAGACACCAGAGCAGGAGAATAGCAGTCATACAGGTACCTCTCACCGTACAGTAACCCCCAAGGACTGCCTGTCCTTAATAAGAGAAAAGCACCTTCTGCTACCTTCCTCTGGTAAAGGGGTGCAATTTCACCAAGACAGGGAATTTGTATTCATTTCTCCTATGGATATATCATAGCCTAAGTCATTAACATTTCAAGGTTTTCCAGTTTTGGCAGAGAAGCATTGAGTTACCTTAAATCCATAAGCAGCCAAGGGCAATTCTTGATTCATCGGAATTCATTCACTCAATTTTTATTGTATGCGGATTTTGTGCAAGGCATATCCAAAAATCCTTCAGGGATACAAAGATGAGTAATTTGTGATTGCTACCTCAAGAAGTTTAGTATCTAGCTTGGGAGATGAAGTATGTTCCAAATATGTAAGTGTTGAGTAAATGTTGAATAACACAGAACTATAAAACAGTAGAAAATAATTCCACAAAAGAAATATGCTTTAAGGTCATACAAAGCAAAACTTAATTCTTGCCATCAAGGAGAACAGTGAAGAATGGGCAGGGTTCCTTTGAACCAGTGGCATTTCATGCATTTGATTTCTTGAACATTTACTTGGTAAGGGCCAACCAGGCACCGTGCTCGACATTTAAGCTGGACCTTGAGAAAGGCTATGAGTTTGAACCTACAGAAAATGAGACTGGGGGCTTTGGAGAATGGTAATTGGTGGCATGTTGGAGCTAGCTCTTAGTGGCTCATGAGAGCCAGTTGTTAAATGTCCAGGGATTTTGTGAGCAGGTTGACCTCTCCTTGGTTGAATTGTTCTTTAGGGAGTTTACCATGGAAATCATCAAATGCTACAATTCAGAATGCCCCTTCCACCCCACCCAGAGCCATTTCTTAATCTGTCCTGGATGTGTTCCAGGCAAAGAGAATAAACAACAATCCACTAATTAGTCATTTGATCTCCAGCAATCCCTTCACTAGTCCATAGCTTTTTCTCCTCTGTAAGGGAGTCTGATGCTGCGGAAGTTGACAGAACCAAAATAGAGTCACTAATGTGGAGAAAACCTTGACAAATACAACCAGTCAAAGCCATAAAGAGAGGCTTCTCAGGCTTGTATACCTGATAATGGAAACAATTACAAAAGACTCTACAAAAAACACAAGTTTTGCACAAAGGGCATTGCAACTTATACAAATAACTCTATCTGTGAGGACATCTACCCAGCATTTGCCTGTCTAAACTTGGACTGGCATTACTGTTATTATTGATCTTTGTAGCAAAACATAATTATTTCAAAACAATTATGTAATCATCTTCAGTTTTGTTTTAGAAACCTTTGCATTTTTTTTTATCTCCCTGAATATAAACATAGTTTACTGTGGCATGTGTTATTTTCATTGCAATGCTGTATTCCCAAATACATTTCTTTTAGAGGATCTCTCTCTGCTTGTTATTTAAGTAGACAATACTTAAGGTTTTCCTAACTCGAACATTTTATTATCTATAGAAGGGAAAGTGGAAAATCAAGTGAAACCCAATGATGAAAGTAGGTTAGGGAGGATCAGGGCACTTCTCCAGCCTGCCTGCTTAGTGCTGGGCAGGTGCTCCCAGAGAAGTGCTAATAAGCTTCGATCTCCAGGCTGTAATGAGGGGCTTCTGAGGCTCTCCATGGGAGTGCTGTTTTTCCTGTTATGAGGTCTTCTAAAGTGGCTGAATAGAGCCCAGAGAAGGAAAAATTTGAATCCCTCTCCTTGTTTCCCCCTTCTTTGGTCTCTGTGGGACCCCAGGGCAAGTCATTTAACCTCTCAGTGCCTGGTAGTCTTCACCTGCAAATTAGGCTCCCTCTCTTCACCTCTGGCCTCTGCTAAAATAATGTTTAGAGAATCTGCAGGCCAAGCTCAGGTCTCAGCAAGCAAAGTGTTGCTAATGTATAAAGCACTGTTGTCATTATTTGCCCAGGAGGGGAAGAAGGCCTTAAAGATTTAGCCAACATGTGTAACAGCGTCAAGTAGCACAGTCTTAATTGTATCTGGATAGAGAGATGATGGATGCTATTTTGGTCCCACTGACATTTTCTACTAGCCCCTCCCAAGGCCCTTGCCTGTCTCTCTTTTTGAACCGTTGTACCTAGATTCTTCTTCTTTTGTCCAGTGAACAAAAGCAGGAAAGTGTTTGATGGGGATGTGAGGAACTGTGGAGTGGAATGAGTTTCCTTCCCTCTTCACTAACATTCACTAGAGCTTTCATGAATGATGATGTTCTTGCTCCACCACTCATGGCTTCCATTCCTCCGTCAAGTTTCTGAGCGATACAAGTGAATTCCGATTCCTTGGAATGGCCTCAAATTCCTTCACCAAAAAAACCTGTCTGATACAGATGAGTAGTCTGTGCATTCATGAAACTGGCAACTGTGACATTTGGAAAAGATTAGAGAGACAGTTAGTGTTTAGTCCAAATGTTAGCTCTGCCATTTGCTGAGTGATATGGGTCAGGTCATCTCCATCTTCCTGCACTTGAATTTTTTTTTTTTTAATCAGTAAAGAGAGTCTGTGTCAACCCTGGTTCGTGCTCCTTTTCCACAGGCACGTTTCTGACCTTCCCCTTCTCTGTTTCACCTTGTAGAGGTCCACCCCCGATCCCACAGGTGGGAAATTCCCAGGTGGTCTGGTCAGCTGGCTTCTAACTGGAATTGGCTTCCAGGAGGAGCCTGGGAGAAGACAGGAGCATGTGTGGAAAGGAGAAGCAAGGAGGCTCCTCTTCCTGTCCCTTTCTAAGGGGTTATCTCTAGAGTAGCTGAGCCTCCTCTGTGATTTAATTACCCTAGAAGATGTGACCCTGGCTCCCAGATCCTCTAAGCCCACTTCTCCCATTTTGTCCTCCGTTAAATTTCTGCTTTGGGTAATATTTGTGCTGGTTTCATTTCCTACTTTACACGTCCTTTGTTATAAATATTGGAAGCACTGTGTTTCCCTGGCTAGATCCTGATTGATACAGAGTTGATGATGTAGCTTTTGTAAGAGGATGTTGTGAGATTTAAAGAAAGTCCTACGCAATTTCTTACTAGTGTAAATGCTAAATAAATGTCCACCAAATCCTGTTATCAACTTGATTTTTTTTTTTGCTTCCCAACATCACCATTGTTTTGCCCCTTGATATTCTAAAAATTCTGCAGAACTCAATGCAGATGTTAGTTACTTCATGAAGCTTTGTTCATCCTTAACCAAATAAGATTATTTTTTAATTTTTCTCCCGTAGCAGTTTATATATGCATCTCTTGTAGAATTTGGCATATTCTGCCAAGAGTTTAATTATGTATAAATGTACCTTTTCCTGCTAATCTGTAAGGTTCTGGCTGTCCCTCTAATTTTTGTACCTTTCTCAAACTCACAGCACCAGAAAAGGTGTTTTAAAATATTTGCTGAACTGAATGGAACAGAAATACCCTACTTGGTACTTTTCTCTGCAACTTGATTCCTGTAGTCTGAGGGGTGTTATGGCGGACACCAAGAATGACTCTCCTAATCAGATGTTGGATGCATTCTTGATCTATTAAAAATATTAGTTTTTTGAAGAGTGCAACTGCCCCATACTTTCCTGGGTTTTCATTTTATATCAGGTGTTACCCATCAGGTATTACGTCTATGCTAAATTCACTAGATGCCTCATACTAAACACATTCATCTCAAGATGCAAGGAATGTAAAAAAAAAACTGTTTTTATAAGTGAATAGAAAATCAGATGTTCGGTTTGTGTTATGTGAGCTTCATGAGCATATATATGAAATCATATATCTAGTGTCTAGAATTGTGCCCATCATATTCTAGGTGCTCAACAAATATTTATTAAATGCCTGAAGAATTGTGTATTTTGGATAAAGCCTTTACAGAAAATTATATGTTAGTCATTATCCTTCAGAAATCATTCTCTGTGAATTCCAAATTAATTTTTTCTCTTTTTTTGTAATCTTCTTTATTATTTATTTTTAATTTGAAAGGAAACTCACCCTCAGGCTATCTCTTCTATTTTTCTTCCCTGTTCAAATATGTTACCCATTATTTGGCCTTGAAAAAGCTTCCTCAAAACATGATGTGGTTCTGCTTGTTCTTGAGGCTTAATAGTAGGAAAGAGGATAATGGAAGACACCTGTGCCCTGGAATGAAGACAATTCCTTGTCTTTTTCTCCCTGCTCCCTTACCTCCAGCACCCTCCTACAAACTAACCTGAAGTTTGTCTGGTCTGGGTGGAGGGAGCTGAGGGTGACTGATTAGAGAACATCATAAATGAAAGAGATTCTAGAGTTTAGTAAAAAAATAAATAAATAAATCCCTTAATAGCAGATTAGTAGACTGAGACCAAGGGTGAATGGAGCCCCCCAAACTCACAGAAGTTAACGTATGTCTTAGTCAGCTTGGACTGCTGTAACAAAATACCACAGACTGGGTGGCTTAAACAACAGACATTTACTTCTCACAGTTCTGGAAGCTGGGAAGTCCAAGATCAAGGCTCAGGCAGATTTGGTTCTTGGCAAGGGCCCACTTCTTGGTCTGCAGACAGCTGTCTTCTCATCGCATATTTGCATGGCCCTCCCCGTTGCATGTGCAAGGAGGAAGACAGGGAGAGAAAGAGAGAGAGGATTATCTTTTCATTTTCTTATAAAATCATTAATTCCATCATGGGGGCCCCACCCAAAGGCCTCACCTCTTAATACCATCACATTGGGGGTTAGTGCTTCAACAGATGAATTTGAAGGGACGTAAGCATTCAGCCCCTAATAACAGAAGAGCCATAATTTTAGGTTTCCTGATTCCCAGTAAAATAGCAAACAGTGGCTATAATTCAATATCACCCCTGGCCAAATATGACCTTCAGGAATTGCCTTTCTAAGCTATCTTGCTGTAGCCCCAGCACACCAGCTAATTAAATACACAGATTCTTTGTTACTGTCTAGATATAGGGGCCACTGTAGTTTTTCTTACTCTGACTCTTCCAGCTTTTAAAATGTCTTGTTCTCATAGAGAAAATTTACCCTAAAAATAAAGGGTTCTCTTAACTTACAAAGTATTTTCTTCTAACCTCTCCAAGCTTTAGAAGATTGAGTTAAATTTCCCTGGAGATGCAGGCCAGGCTTCTGTCAGCTGGTTTCATCTTCCCTAGGGTCTCTGAGCCAAGGTTCCTTCCATGGACTGTTCCTTTCCATTGAGCATTCTTGCCAAGATTTATGATATAGTAAAGTGAAAAAGAGCTACATCAACTGTCCTGTGAAGGAAAATGAGATTCTGCTCAATTTAAGGGGAGTTTAAATGAATAAAAAAGATCAGCATGTTAAATACTATGAAGTAGGGTAATAGATTAATTTTAGAAAATTCAGGAGTCATCCTAATTACAGGTATAACTGAGTAGAAAGCTGGATAAGTCCCACATAGTTCTTTAATAGGCCATGACATAATTAAATGACTGTTCATTTTATAGATAAGATATATCTTTGACGTAGACATTGTATATTGGGAAATCATCCACTCTGGGCCCTTAACCTGATGTAGACTCATTCTTAGCTAGAAAGAGCCAAGAATATTCAGGCAGGCATGAATTCTCTGAGAAAAACCATGAGCTTTGGAAACAAAAATTGTTTCTCCACTTAAAAATAACAGTTCATGGATGCTGATATGTACAAGTAACCAGTAGCTCCTCTGGAAGGACTTCACCACCCCAACCCTGGTACAGGGTGGTGAAGTCCAGCAACGGATTGGGAGGGTTTAGCCCCACCCTAAACCCACTTCTGTGATATGGCTGATTGTTGACACTTTCTCAGTTTTATGGACTATTCCCCTAGTGCTTCCCTTCATTCCATATTGTCAAGCCCTTGAGGAAATCCTGGTGCTATTATAGAAGGTCTTTATACAATTTAAATCAGTGCATATGACATAAAGCACTACACATTGTGTATTGTATACTCTCAGCTGAATGGCTTCTCTTAGATGTCCCACGGACCTCTCTCAATCTTCCCTTTTCTTGGCTCACTCTGCCCCATCACTCAGCTCCACACAATATATCATCATTGACCCCTCTTTCCTTGACTTCCACATCCAACCTGTTATCAAATCCTGTGTATTCTCTCTTGGCACTGTTTCTCATAAGCCTTCTCCGTCCTGATTTCTATCAGTGCCACCTTAGTATTTATCCACTACTTTTTAAAGTGTGTTTTTCTCTCCTCCAGCATTTCCTTCCCATTCTATCCCACAAAATTTTTCCGAATTATTCTTTCTGAATGATTCAACCAACATTCCCTAAACCTGTATTATATCCCCAGGGCTAAATGATCAAAGATGAAAAAATAATGTGCCTTTACTTCAAGGAACTCAGGCTAGCATAAGACAGAGACACACACACAGACAGTGGAGGGTAGGGGTGAAGCATGGAGGCTCAATTCCAATGCTGGCTCTGACTTTTCCCAGCCATGTGACCCTGTGTAATTTAAGTGTGCCATGCCTGCAAAATAGGGAAAATAGTTTCTATCTAATAGGTTTACAGGAAGGATGGAATGAGATAATCCATGGAAAGCATTTATAATAGTTCTTCACACGTAATACATAATAAACACTAGTTCTTATTATAAAGCAGTGCTCCTCAAACTCTCTGTGGTAAAGGACCATTTTGTAGTTGGTTTTCTTATTGAATGTCTAATGCATCATGAACTGATTTATGGCCCTACTATGCTTGACTTGTATGCAGCTCACACAACATGTAACACAATGCTTGAGTTTGACAACAACCAAACACCTCTACACCCTGTTTAATGAGACAGGTTCATTGCTCACTCACTTGGATGTCAGGGCAGTCACATTGTGAACCCATAACACACAGTTCATTGGTCAGACCAAGCCCTGAACCACAGAGATTCAGGAACACAAGAATAAAATACAGCTGTGGTTGTTTTCACTTTCTTGCTCATGAGTGTCTCCCCATGAGCCATGCAAAGTACTTAATGTGATATTTTGGAGTCTTCACACTTAGGCCACATCCCAATCCCATCTTTCAAGCCTATGTCTCATGATTCCTCTTTGCAAACTTGAGGCTCTAGAACAGTACTTTCAAACAGCTTCAGGAATAGGGATAGGGTGGAGGATAATTTACCCTCTTACATTTTTTTAAGAAAACTCCTGATTATCTGACATCATCTTTCTGATGATGCTTGCTGATTATTATTTGTCTTTCCTCAGGAAACTAGTCTGCCTACATCCCTGATGCCTAGAGCAGTACCTGGCATATAACAAGTGTTCAATAATATCTATTGAATGAATAAGTGAGTAATAAAAAGATTGTGCTGTTAAACACATTTAAAATTTAATCTACTTGACACATTATTCACATTAAAATTTGGAATATCTTGCTTTTAACACAAAGCAGTTTTTCCATCTCTTCTTGCCCAGAGTGATTTTTTTCCCCATCCATTTATCCTTTTATTAAATTTTTGGTTACTGTTAATCCACTAAAATTCAATTGAATAATTTCCTCCAACACAGCCTCCAAGAAGCCTTCTCCTGACTTTTCATTATACTGTATGTTATCTCTATTACAGCACTTCTAACATGCTTTATTATTTATGTTGTATGCCCTTTTCTAAATTATAAGGTCACAGAGAACAAGAGCCTGGCATAATTCATATTTGCATTTTTAAAAGTGTTTAACACAGTGTCTAATAGGTAATAAGAACCTTGTGCTGAATTATGTGGCGTATATCTGAATTTCCCAAGATCTATTTATGTCTCAAGAACCAGTTCAAGTTCTTCCTTCCTAGAGTTTTTCTGAATATTTTCACCTGCAGCAATATATCTGTTCTTTATCCTTACAGCCTTATTGATATTTAGCTTTTAATTAGCATTTTAAAATTTCATTCATGTTTTTATTTCCCTAACAAATGTTTATGGCTTTGCTATTATGTTCAGGGAATTGTTATAGATACCAGCGCAGGTAATGAAGAATAAGAAAACCCTTGCCTTCAATAACGATGCAATAGAATTTTCACTATGTAATTCCAAGTATTGGTGTGTGGGTTATTGTTGTTTTCCTTACCCTAAACACACACACACACACACACACACACACACACGCACGCACACACACATTCTGGGATCTTGAGGGCAGAAGTTATTGTGAACCTTCTGCAAAAAGTAGCTTAGTGCACCTATAAAACCTAGCGAATACTCAATACAAATGGGATTAATTAGTGTTCCACACACATATACTGGTATATTCACATGTCACAAGCTTATTATCTCTTATTAGTAGGTAATTATCTGTCTTTTGCAGTGAAATGTGATAACCATGTGACACCGATACTATGGACCCTTAATGCAGGTGAGGTCTGACAATTTTGATATCTTCACCTGTGGAGAAAGCCTGTAATAACCCATGCTCCACAGACCACTGAAATCTGGTGCCTCAAGAAATAATTAGATGCAAATAGAATGTGATAGGAAACATTTACCAGTCAGGTAGAGTAAAAACTTTGTTAATTTGAAATGCAAGAGACCAGAAAAATGAGCTCTGAATTAATTGGGTTTGGATTATCTGATATTTTTATTAAGGGCATTTAGTCATTTAGGCAATAACAGCTGCTGTTTGAATTTTTTTAGTGTTAGCCCTCTGAGATTTTACTGTCAAGGTATGATTTCTTATGGCGGTAATGTAACTATTAACCTTTGTAGCTGGACATAGATATCTAACAATCTGCCCAGGTTTATCACCAGCATACCCATGTTTCCGTCTATCAGTGCTGTTTGATTTCATTCGTATTTTTACTAACTACCAGTATCAGTGACTCTCTCCAACTTAATTCTCTCCTCTTTGGATAGCACAGAGAATCGATGGGAATCTTTGAAGCAACCAGAGGAAAAGGCCATCTGATTTTCTGCTGCTTATATTTCAAGTCATCTGAGTATTTAATTGCATGGCTGATCCATTGCTTTATTTGCGTGATAAATATTGTAGAAGCATAACCATTAGAAAGTGTGAAGGAACAATAAGTCCCTGACAAGGTAGAAAGTTCTTTTAGGACCATTCTAAATCATTTTCGAAAGATGATATTCATAATACAAAAACCAAGTTTATGTGTGGTGTTCTCTAAGTAGACAGAACACAAAATCCATTAGAATATATTCATGAGTCATCTTAAATTTGAAAACTTTGCTTTGATGATTCTGTTAGGCAAGGAGAAGTGACAGCTTACTGGCAGAATTTAAGGTTTTCTTATTCTGCTTAGCTAAATCGATCAGCGGCCTACAGTTTAGTAAGAAAGACAAGGTAACTACACATAAAAGGTAACAACATAAAAATAGCCCAGAGCAATATACTGCAAGTACCAAGTTAACAATAGAGACAATTCTTGTAAGAATTTAGGTAGAGATTCTGATTACATGTGAGGACAGTACTGACTTCCCAAAATTCAAATAATGCTTAACATACAATGGGTACCAAATACATTCCTACTGAACAACTGATCGGCTTTCCTAATGTGGCAAGGCTGATTTCATTATTAATGGCAGATTTCTAATTTATTTATTGATACATATCTACTTGTAATACAGGTAACATGCGCCCATTCTACATTTATTTAAGATACTAACCAGCCTCATAGTGTTTCAAAGCTGGAAGGGATTCTCTGATGCAGTGTTGGGGTTGTACAACAGTAGAGATGGGTTGCCTGGTCTGTGTCCCAGAGGCAGGGTTTCGGGTAGAGGGACTGGTCTACCAAATCAGAGTCTGGCTTCCCCAGATGAAACTCCTGGGGTCAGTTTTATCTTTCTCCATGGTCACTGCCCCAAGTCCATTCATTCAACTTTACGGAAGAGTGCTATATGCACATATTCTAACTAGAGTTGAACATAAAGTGTACCCCTTTTTAAATTTTCTTTCTCAAATTTTTAAAATCTCTTTTTATCATTTTTTTCTTCTCTTTTTTCCCCCTATCATGGAAATTCTTCTATTTATGGAATAGATGAACATGGACACTCAGGGTAATTTGTATTAGCCTTGTGTTAAATGAATGGATATAGTTTTCATGATCCTTTAGACTCACACAAGCACTGATTACTGAAAATACATTTTTGGCTCACAAGGAGGGCTGATTTTACAGGCTTCCCCTCAAAGTGGGCTGACTTCAGACTAATGACCTTGAGATGAAGGCCTCTGTAACTCAAACCCACTGAGCCATCCAATACCTGGTCCTTTTTAATAGGTACAAATTATATGATTTATGGGATATAGAGAGATCATCCAACCGACCTGGCTCCATCCCTTGAATGAGCTAGAGCTTGCTTTCTGTTTGAGAATTCCTAATCAGTCCAAAGTTTCCTTTTAAAATGTTACATGGCACTGATTAAAGTTTTGGAGTTGAATAAACTTTAGCAACCTGCAGACAAATGCAGACTTCTGACATCATCACTGTTAGGGGCATGGCTGACTTGAACAGCCTATCTGGGTCTTGACTCCAAATAGCTTTCCAAAAGCTGTATTTTGAAGAGCTTGGTGTAATATGCTTAGAGTGCAATAAAAGAATGTTCTCTTAACAAGGTCTTAAAATTCCAGGGAAAAGTGCTTAACTAAGTGTATTGGAGATTTCCTTGAACTGAAAGCTTCAGAAAATGGGCTTGAACTATAATTGCCACAAGTAGTAGAAGATTGTGAAATGAGAATAAAAAATGAGAATGTAATTCTGGGATAAGAGAAAGGCAGGGTAAAATTCCAAGATGGAATTTTAATGTACTTACCGTTTATGTGGTGCTAGCTGTGTGTTGTCACCATAAAGCCTCTAGAGATACTAACCACCTAATCTTTAACTCTATATGGTGGGTTATAACATTAGATTTTTTTTACAAATGGAAAAATTGAGGGATTATCTAACCTTCCCAGGCTTACTCAACAGGTAAGTGGCAAAGGTGGGTTTGAACCCACGAAGGTGGGCTGCAAAGTCAATAAAATCCAACACTAGGTGCTGCTCCCTGTTCTCAGCGAACCAAGTTATAAAGCCAGAACTAGCGACCAAGTTGAAAGAAAAAGTGTTTGGTGACCAATTAGAGGATAGTTCAGAACTGCATTACCAGACATGTCAGCAGGGGAAGGATGAAACAGGCAGTGGAGGAGGGAGCTGCATAACTTGAAAGGATAGGAAAGCAGTAAGCTTGGCAGCCAGACAAGCAGTCTAGGAGTGCAAATGCAGGCACTCAAGCCAGAAAGCACCCATACAGAAGCAGTTCAAAGACCCAGTGTCCCTGCAAACAGTCCAGGGTTTGCTGGGAGTTGGATAGCAGGCTTGACTACTCTACTGCGGGGATATTTTTATTCTAAAAACAAATATCCTCACTACCGTGAAAGCACCTGGCTACTTCCTGCTGATGTAGAATAGAGTCACAAGACAGAGGCAGCTCACATCCCAGAGAACAGAGTAGATAATTGGGTGCTGAGTGGGAAGAAGGAGGGGATTGTAAGATCCTGGCAATTAATTTAGAGCCTCAGGACAATGACATGATCCTCGTGACTTCTCTGTGGCTTTCCCAATGTATATTTCAAATCAATCTCTTACACTTGCTCTCACTCTCACTCTCTGTCTCAGTCTAGGGAAGTCACCCTACAGATGGGATATGGATTTCTGGGGACCTTTTTTTTCAGAATGAAAGGCCTCTGAATTTGTGATGCTCTGATTCTCAGGATTTCCTCTCCTCCTGAGACTATTCTGTTCAACATGTCAAGTGCTTCTATCATCTACTGATTTAAAGAAGGCAGGGTGGCCGACTGTCCGTCGGGAATTCCTGCTGCCAATGGGTTATTATTCTGATGTTCCTATACCCTATGCAGACTTTCCACACTTTCAGACTCTGGTTCTGCCAGGCCTGTCAGCTACTGGGAATTTTTGTATCTGACCAAGCAAATCTTTGACTTCTCTCCTTACCTTTGGGCTGCTCACCTGCTTTGCCCAGAACAGTGAGGTGTAGAAATGGCTGAAAAGAGAGGCTGGTCTTGCCTGATGTTATTGGCATCTCTTAGTCATGGTCTTGCTCAGAGAGGAGAAGCTGCTATCAATAGGCACTAAGCAACATTTCTTTCCTTTGGATTCCTTTAGTCATGCTACATGGTGTCTAGACACACCACATGACTTGTGGGCAGAGCCACCAGTGTGGATTCAGGTGTATGACAGTCAGCTACTGACAATGAGCTCTCTAACTATCAGAAAACGAAGCACTTGTTTTCAATCGCTGCTTGATTATTCTCATTTTGTTTGGGTTTTACCCTATTGCCGTGCAGCAAATGTAGCCAAGCTGATTTCACTTCCAGAGTATTGACCTGATAAGTAAAATTCCTGAGTGATCATGGTACACAACTGTGTGAAGTACAGGATAAAAATCTTGCAGTGACTTGGTGTTCTCTTCTGTAAAATGGGATTAGTTCATGATAAGCAGGAATTGTATATGCATTAGATTGTGCTTAAACTGTGTTGCTACGTAGATTTGAGACTCAGCTGAAAATTAGAGAACATTTATTTCCCAGACAATTCATGTTACTGGAAATCTCCTAGAGTCAAGACCCGAAGAAATATTCACAAGGCTTTCCATATGTTAAGTTTGGCAGGATTATAAAATAAAAAGCATGCTTGAAAAATCATTTAGATGGTTGATGTGAATATGCAGCCTGAGATCCAGCAGATTTTCAGGAAAATGTGGTGCAAGTACTTTGAACGATGCAATTTTGCACTTCAGCTACTTCTAGCCTCCTTCAGAATTTGACACCATCTACAGCATGAAAAAAAAATGGGTCTGTATTCAAAAATATGCCAACCACATAAAAATGTGGGGTACTTAAATTGGACAAACTTGTACTTTTCAAAAAATTGGGCTAACAAGCTTCAAAGAAGGAAGAAAGTGTTAGGAGTGACAGCTCAGAAAATGAGACCAATTGGATGAAGATATATTTTGTACACCTACACGCAAACTTCAACATGTTTATGTTCAACGTGTTTTTCCTTTTTCTCTCCCGTTGTATCTCCTTTTAAAAAATGAACTGCTACCTAGGCTGGACTTGGTGGTTCACTCCTGTAATCCCAGCACTTTGGGAGGCCAAGGTGGGAGAATCGCTTAATGAGAGGAGCTTGAGACCAATCTGGGCAACACAGTGAGACCCCATTTCTACTATAAAAGAGAGTTTGCCAGGTGTGGTGATGAGCTTGTAGTCCCAGCTACTCATGAGGCTGAGGTGAGAGGATAGCTTGAGCCCAGGAATTTGAGGTTACAGTGAGCTATGATTGCACCACTGCATTCCAGCCTGGGTGACAGAGCAAGTCCCTGTCTCAAATAAATAGATAAATAAGTGCTATCTAAATGTATCTGACTCAAGATGACCCTAACTTCAAAAGCATACAACAATTGAAGCTATTTGAAAATAACCCCACTGAAGCAGGCTACTAACATTAGTTAAAACTCGAGATTAAAGGGAGTGCTTGCCCCCTACACCACGGGTTTTCAAAGAGAGGTCTCTGGACCAACTGCAGGAGCATCATCTGGCTCCACTCTAGACCTACAGACTCAGAAACCCTGAAGGTGGGCCTGGCAAGCTGTGCCTCTCAGATTCTCCAGGGGAGTCTGAAGTGCCTCACCTCAGGTTTGAGAACAAATTAACCTTAGCTGCATGTTGTAATCACCAGTGAGGTTTGTTGATTGATTTTTTTTTAATATGCAGAGTTTCTACCTCCAGACACTCTGAAGTAATTGATCATGAGTGCAGCCTCTAGAGATTTTACAGAACTCCCCAAGGGAGCTTTGTAAGATTTACCAGTCATAACTGCTAAAAGTTTGAGGAACTTTTCAAACTGTATAGAACATGAAACTCACCTGGCGATTCTGCTAAAATAAAGATGCAATTTCTCAGGGCTGGGACAGGGTCCAGATCCTGCATGTCTAATAAGCTTCCCAGTGATGCTGACTTTGCTGGTGGGAGGACCACAGTCTGAATCCCAGGCCCAAAGTGAAACTGATCATTGCTCCCCAACACCTCATGGAAGCTCATGGCCAGCCAAGGTCCACCCCTTGCTGCATTTAACAACTGACTCCATTGAATTGGAAACTGTAGAGCATCAGTGGTGTTAGTTTCCTAACAATCCAACCTGTTTACAACACATGTAACACACTATAATTTAGTTAATTATTTTTTACTATCTAAATTTATTTTCTAGATTTTAGTTAAATATTTTAAAGGCCAATAAAACACTACTGTGAAAAGAAAGATTTTTCTTCCCCTATGTTACTCTTAAAAATCAGTTAAAAACTTTCAAGTCTCAATAGAAGCAAACTGTACTAGGGAGGGAGAAAAAAGCTGTCCAGTTAAGTCGACAAAAGTAATATTTTATGACACTCAGTGTGACAAAAATCTAGGTAGATTCTACATTGAGAATGCTTTGTCAGTGATTTTAAAATTGTTTGGTTAAAGAAATGGGAAGTGAAATATCAAGGGTGTGGTTCATACAAAGCAGGTGATTTGAAATTCCAGTCAGAAGACCCACCCTAAACATTTCTGATCATATATCAAAAGTTTTGCAAATAGATCAAAACTTATGTTTCATTTAAAATATTTTATACTTGTATGCATTATTTTAATTACTTCCTGCTTTAATGGATTTTATTGGTTCACTACTAGTCTTGATTGTGCCAGGTAAAGAGGCTCTACTGTAATTTTGTTTTATAAGAATATTGCTAATCACTATCGTGCATAGCACAGTAGCTGCATATCAGGAACCATGAAAGTGTTTAGCATTTATTTTAGCTAATCCTCACGAGAGTCCAGGAAATAACATTAATATTCTCGTTTTAAAGCTGAAGAATGCAGTGGAGTTTTTTCTGTTCTCACAATTTACTAACATCCCAAAATCCAGCACAGACTAAGAAATATAAGATTCCTCATAGTCTAATAAATTTGCTTAAAACAAAATTAGAAACATTCAAAGCACAGTGAATAATGTGTGCATACTTATTACTTGATATGAGAAAGCAAATCTACTTATAGATAATACATTGTTGTGTTCTGAGCCAACAAAGGGCCTGGGTGGTTACAGAAGGTGAAAGGCAAAAGGTAATAACCCTTCACAATCTAGATTTCAAGTTTCATCCCCACCTCCAGTGTGTACACACACACACACACACACACACACACACACACGGTGGCCCAGTAGCTTCTCAACCTTCCTCATGTGCCTACATCTTCGTGACTTTCCTCATGCCATCTCCTTTCCCTGATGTGAAAGGAAAATATCTTGGGCCCTCGAAATCACTAAGCTAAAGGGAAATGTCAAGCTGGGAACCGCTTAGGGCAAACCTGCTTCCTATTCTATTCAAAATGACCCCTCTGCTCATTGAGATAAATGCATATCCGATTGCCTCCTTTGCAGAGGCTAATCAGAAACTCAAAAGAATGCAACCATTTGTCTCTTATGGACCTAGGACCTGGAAGCCCCCTCCCGTGAGTCCTCTGGCTTTTGCTTTGAGTTGTCCTGACTTTCTGGACCGAACCAGTGTTCATCTTACGTATGTCCATTGAGGTCTCATGTCTCCCTAAAGTGTATAAAACCAAGCTGTGCTCTGACCACGTTGGGCACGTGTCATCAGGACCTCCTGATGCCGTGTCAGGGGCGCACGTCCTCAACCTTGGCAAAATAAACTTTCTAAATTAACTGAGATATCTCTCAAATTTTCAAGGTTCACACTGGCATATGCTTTCGCCTCTTTTTTCACTCAGGAAACTTCGATTTACCCCTTAAGATTATATCGTTCCTCCCCTCAGAACACTTAACCAAGTGACTGTCTGTCTCTTGTGACAGTCTCAAGTGACAGTATGTGGAGAAAACAACTAGTTAGTAGAAGCTCTGGGTGAGAAAGGTGGATTTGGCAGAAGTAGTTCATTCAACAAGCACCTGTTAGGCACCTGCTCTGTGACCACCATGGGTGTGGAAGCCACAATGCTTGCTTTACAGAACCTCCATGCTGGTATCGCCAGGTGACCTGTTTCTGTGTTGTTCTCATGTTTTACTTCCTCACTGTTTTGCCTGCACTTCCTGAGTTTTCTATACTTAGCTCCGGGCTTCAGTTTTAGGTAACGCACTGACTTTCGAGTCCCTCAGGTTCTCTGTGCAACTTCCCAAGAGCAGCCTGATCATCCAGTCTGTCATTTAGGAAATATGATTCTATACTCAACACATTGTTTCATTATATGAGTCTTACAGTCTCCTGATTTTTGTCTCTTCTCAGCCCTAAATTATTCCAGAGACTAGCATCTCTCCTTTGTTGCCCCTTAAACAGTTTATCATGCATCTTTCGGATTGTCCAAGTTCTATATGCAGCTTCTCTTTATTGTGCACACTTTCAGACCAAATACTGTCTTATTTATCTTCACTTTCACATTTTGCTTTTCTATTTTTTATTAATGTTAAATACACATAATATAAAATTCACCATTTAAACCATTTTTAAGTGTACGGTTCAGTGGCATTAAGTACACTCACACTGTTTTGCAACCATTACCACCATCCATCTCCAGAACCTTTTTATCATTTCTATGAAATTCTGTATCCATTAAATAGTAACTCCCCATTACCCTGCTCCTTGATCCTTGGTAACATTTATCCTACTGTCTCTATGAATCTGCATATTCTAGGTACTTCGAATGAAATCATATTATTTTTCCTTTTTTTTTTTTTTTGAGACGGAGTCTAGCTCTGTCGCCCAGACTGGAGCGCAGTGGCGCCATGTCAGCTCACTGCAAGCTCTGCCTTCTGGGGTCACACCATTCTCCTGCCTCAGCCTCCCAAGTAGCTGGGACTACAGGCGTCCGCCACCATGCCCAGCTAATTTTTTGTTGTATTTTTTTGTATTTTTTGTATTTTGTATTTTTTTTGTATTTTTTTTTTTTTGTATTTTTTTGTATTTTTAACATGGAGTTTCACCATGTTAGCCAGGATGGTCTCAATCTCCTGACCTCGTAATCCACCTGCCTCAGCCTCCCAAAGTGCTGGGATTACAGGCTTGAGCCACCGCGCCCGGCCAATTATGTGTGGTTTATTTCAGGTAGCATAATGTTTTCAAGTTACATCCATGTTGTAGCATGTATCAGCATTTCACTCCTTATTAAGGTGGAATAATATTTCATTGTATATAGACCACATTTTGTTTATCCATTCAGTTGTTGGACATTGGGGTTGTTTTCACCTTTTGATGATTGTGAATACTGTTTCTCTGAACATGGATGTGCAAATATTTTTTCAAATCCCTGCTTTTAATTCTTTTGGGTCACATTTTGTGTTCAGACTAGGTCCTAGAACAATGGTTATTTCAGTGATGTAGAAAAATGAAGGACTGGCTTATTGAATAAATGATAAAGAAACCTTTTTAAAGCACCATATAATTTATATTTTTTCATATCCCTGCTTTTAATTCTTTTGGGTCACATTTTGTGTTCAGACTAGGTCCTAGAACAATGGTTATTTCAGTGATGTAGAAAAATGAAGGACTGGCTTATTGAATAAATGATAAAGAAACCTTTTTAAAGCACCATATAATTTATATTTTTTCAAATTTCCATTGCTTCCCACATTTCTTTTATGCCCTTTTCTAACCTCAAACCACCAACAAAAAGGATATACAATGTTGAAAATTTACATTTTCTGTAAATATAAATGTCATAATTTTCCATTCTAAATTTTTTCAGAAATGTATAATTTCTAATTAAAAGAAGGTGGGACATTCCTGGGATCTTCAGGAAGATGATTGCTCAGAGTGACTCAAAATAAGGAGAGGAGCCAGAGAATGTGTGGAAGCTGCATCCCAACCAGAGATCCAGATTTCAGGAAGCCAAGAGTTGCTAGGTTCCATTTGCCTAGGGCCACAACAATGAAGCCAAGAACATAGAGAGCCAGGCATTTGTGATAACATGGTTTTGAGCAAGAGCCAACCATGAGGGAGGGCAAGAGAGTCCAAATAAACTGCAGTAAAAGGTACCATGTAAGCTGGGCACAGTGGCGCATGCCTGGAATCCCAGCACTTTGGGAGGCTGAGACGGGTGGATCACACGAGGTGAGGAGTTCAAGACCAGCTTGGCCAACATTGTGAAACCCCATCTCTACTAAAAATACAAAAATTAGCCAGGCGTGATGGCACATGCCTATAATTCCAGCTACTCAGGACACAGAGACAGGAGAATTTCTTGAACCTGGAAAGGTCTCATCACTGTACTCCAGCCTGGGAGACGGTGCAAGACTGTCTCAAAAAAAAAAAAAAAAAAAAAAAGGTGCCGTGTAGTTGGGTGCTGTGGCTAACCAAGTGCAAGCCTTGTGGTGGTCTATGGAGTCCATATGCAGGATCCTTTCCTGCCCCCGTTGTACAATCTGGCCATCTAAGAAAAAAGGCTGAGAAGGTAGAGCAAGTCTATTGAGGTGTCTTAAAGCCGTGGCACTTTAGCAGGGCTCTTCCTGTCCTCCCTCTTCCCAAGGGACATTTGGGAATGCAGTTGCTATAATGGGGTTGGGTTGGGGATTGCCACTAGCATAGTAGGTAGAGGCTACAGATGCTAAATATTTTTGAATGCACATAACAGCCCCCTGAATCTAAAAACTATCTAGCTCAAAATGTGAATAGTCCTGGGGTTGAGAAACCTTTTCTAGAAAAAGATCCTCACTTTACAGAAAGATGAAGTGACTTATCCAAGACCCCACTGCCAGTCAGAACTACAGCTGGCATACCTTGACCCCAAGCTAGGTGCTTTCGTCGCTAGTATTTCCAGTGTGGGTTTTGAAGCTTGGTTATTTCCAAAGTACTTGTATGAACTTGAATAGAATGAGCTACTTAAAAAAAAAAAAAAAAGAAACTCAGCGTATAGCATTTTCTCTGCTGAATGTACAAACTATGCAACCCAATAATTGCTTTCTCTTCTACTTTCATAGGAAATTTTCTCAGAAATAATACGTTGATATTTGCCAAGTGCTTTGAACTCTTTTTAAGAGAGGTGCTAAAAACTTCTCTAAATTATTTTTATCACCTTTATAAAATTTAAAAGCAAAGTATCATTCCTTGTCAAAAGCAGACTTTACCTTGATTTTCTTCCATTATAACCTCTGATTAGCTATTGAAACTCTCTGATTACAGGCTGACATTGTACAATCTGAGGTATCATACTAGTTAAATCTATGAAATAATTTATTGTAGCCTGACAAGACTATGAACTATTCTTATAGCTTGGAACAGAGCTTCAAAATCACGTAAAAGATTTGCTGCTAAAACTCTCCTTGTTTCAAATATGAGGTCAATGCTAAGGCTTTGTATATTGATTAATACTGTCAATTTGATTTATTAACTTCCTAATTACTAGGAAAGATTTCTAAGAGTTCAGCACTCTTCATGAGAAACTATCACACTAGAAGGAACCTTGAGAAGTCTTCATCATTTCTATGCCTGCTTTCAAGAAGGACCACAACCTGATGAAGTCCAATTTCTCCTGCCATCAATCCCCTATGAACATCCTTTCACTTTTCCTGGATGATCCAATTTAATCCACTTTTTAAGTGCCCTCCATCATGACAGTCCATCATCCTCTCTAAATAGAGGAAGGGAGGAGCAAAATAAAGAACTGAGCCATCTTGGAAGTTAGTAACAATGGACCACAGGTGACCTATGTCCTAACCCCCGGCCCAAAGGAGACTATATTACTAATAAGGGTTCAATTACAAGGCATCTGCATGCTCAGGCAAGTTGATTTTAGAGGGTCTCTGAGGAAAAATGGTCAATAAGGCCATCTTACCTCTGTCAACTGTGAAGTGCACAGATCATTACCAGAGAGGAATTGCTTCTCCTTCTGAAGGCCCCTTGGGCCCACTTAGCCAAGTTTGTACCTCAGTGTGCTCCTGCTGCAGCTGCAGCTTTCCCAGGCATTAGGCCAACAGGAGCAGCAGCCACCAGGTTATAAGGTTAGCACCCAGGGAATCTTTTTTCTTTTTTTGAAATTGCATTTACACAGTAAGCTTGGGGTTTTATTTAGATTGTGTGCTTGTCAAGGAATTGTTTGGGAAGGCCAGTGGTGATTATAGAGGGGCTAAGCTCTCCCAAACCACTTTTTGATTCAGCTACTATTTGAACTTGCAATTGAGATCTGCTAAAATAGGAGTGAGAGCAGATTGTGGACATTAGGGTTGGAGCACTGTGGTATTAGAAGCTATTCTCATTGCAAGTTGTTATAAACCATAAACAATTAATCCAGGGCTATATTTATTATAATTCTCTGAGTGTCTGAGCTCTAAGCTTTCTGTTGGCCTTTTTTTCTTCTTCCCACTTCCTCAACTTGGACATTCCTTATGATCCTGGCTGTTACCCTCTGCTGCATTCTTTTTACATTCACCCTTAGAGATGTCGTTCATTAGCTACAAAATCTCAGATCAGGTGACCCCAAATCTATATCCCTCAGCCTGCCTACTTGCACAGCCCCAGCCTGGAGTTCCCAGCTGTCTGTTGAGTACATCACCTGCATGCTGTCCTGACATCTTAATGTATCTGAAGCCACAGTCATTGGCTTATTCTCCAAATCATCACTTTTTCTGGTTTTTCCCATTTTTCCTCCCGGTAGGGGTCTCTGTCTTCCACCCTCTGATCCGAAGCCTGAGGCATCTTGTATTCTTTCATTCATTTGCTCCCTAAATCTATTTTTATTGGATTTTTCCTTCCGGAACCCATTAATCTGATCCTTTCTCAATTCTACTCCCTGACTATGGCTCTCATCACTTGATACCGTGTATGACTAGAGCTTCTGTGCCTGACTAGTCTCATGCTCTTTCTTCTAATTTAATCTACCTAAGAGTGATGAAAAAGTTTCTAAAATTCTACTTTGGAGGATTTCTTCTAGTAAATATTCAAGACATATTCATTGAGTGTCCTTTGCACGCTAGCAGGCACCATGCTATGTGCCTGTTATAGAACGATTTTAAAAAAGAGACAATATTTCTGCCTTCATGGATTTTAGTGTATAAAGTAGAAGAACACAATTAAAATTAAAATAAGAAACTTATCCTAATAATTTTAATTTAGTAAGTGCTGTAAGAAAATAAAAACACAGTAGAATGGCAGAATAAATGAGACCTAAGGTGATGGCAACTAAGGAAGGACCTAAAAGTTGAGAAAAGCCCAATTGTGATCTAGAGCTTCATTTCTTTCCATAAAGTTGAGTTGAAATTTCCTATCTAAAATAAAGGCACTATTTTTTAGACTTTTTCATTGCTCCCTTTATAAACCCCATATGTCAATTCAAGTAGCCCATATGTTATTGCTGAATTCTGTTTTGCATATTCCTGTCTATATATCTTTATCATGAATTTCTTTTTGTGAATCTGTGTTGCCCGCCTCCATCTCTTTCTATTAAGATCATTCCTACATTTCAATGGAGAACTCAAATATACCTATTTCATAAAACATTCATTGGTAACCATAGCTGGAAACCATCTCTTCATTTTCTGGACTGCCATCAAATTATTATTTTTGCATTTCTCTTCCAGCATTTATGTTATGCTCCAGTACACAGTAAATATTTGAGTGCATGCTTTACTCCCCTGCCAAGTTTTACGTAGACTACATCATATTTCTTTGTCCTCTGAGATTGTCTAACACAGTTTCTTAATCTACATAAGCATTCAATAATCATTCATTGAATTAATAAATAAGCTATCTTTAAAGAGTGTATCAATTAGAATCATATCCAGTGACTGGCCCAGGAAAGGGATGTGTTCTACTGTTCTATACATTTCTAGCACTTTGCACATTGCCAAGCACGTAAGAGGTGTTCAAACATGCTTGTTGAACTAATGGTCCGAAGGTCCTAGAATACACAGAATGTCAACAGCAAGGAGTAGACTGATCCTTGTGTTTGCTAATTCTTGGGTTCCCTTGAGTCCCAGGCTGAGAGTTTGCCAACCACAGAACATCTCCAATAAACCCATTTATTTTTGGCCTGGCTATTTCCATAATGTCGGTATGAACTCCATCATTATAAGAAAAAAACTGGATGCCGCAAGTGTGTGGTGCCTTCCTTGTCATGTTGGTAATCACTTTGTCTGCTGAATACTACAAAACATTTGGGAGAGTTTTTATCCTTTTCTGAAAATCACACATAGAAACATAGTATCATTTCAATGCTTCAAAGTTTTGACTTAGTGACACAGCTAAACCCTCTGTCTTTCACAACTGTGCTCTTTCCTTTCTTCAAAGCCAAGCTGGATAAAAATAAACCCCACAGATGCTGTTCTGAATGTATGTTCATCAGCATAGACAGTATATGGGAGCAAGATAAAATAGGCAGCATCACAACAGCCTGTTGGAGGGACTAACAACAACCAGTGGAAGTGTCTCCATAGGGCTGTGTCTCCAAAGGGCTATATCTCCATGGGGCTGTATCTCCATAGGGCTGAAACATGGGACCTTAAGACATGAAAAGGTTTAGTATAAAGTTAGTTCAGCAGGTGAAAAGTTATAGGAGGCAAAAATGCTCATTCCCCATTCCTGGGGAACAAACAACAAAAGCAACAGCAACAACTAAAGGATAGAAGGAAAGAAAGGGAGAAAGTAGAGAGGAAGGAAGGAAGGTAGGAAGGAAGGAAGGATAAGAGGGAGGGAGGGAAAATGTCTTATTTGATTCTCATGTATAGTAACTCAAGCATGAAAGACACTCCCCAGTTAAATTAGCCAAGATTGTAGTCCTCATTATTATGGGAGAAAATTGAGCCATTAAAATAATTATTCTAAAATGCATATGTTGATGATAATAAGATATGTTTTATTGCCTCTCTCTTTCAGGTTATTGAAATCCCTTAAGAATCATTATCTTATTAAGTCTTATTATATGGTTATAAGGTTGGGGTTGGGAAAATTATTCCTCCTTTGCAGTCTAGCAGATAAGGAAACAGAGTTGTGTGAATTGTCCCAGCCACTCAGCAACAAAAATTAACAGCAGAAATTGTACTGGGGTTCAAAGGTATCCATTCTTGAGCTAATAAATTTCCCCTTTGTAGTCTATCTTGACTTATGGGTAAGCTATTGAAGCTATTGCCTGACATGTTTGAATAAATCCAAAGTGCCTCATTTAAGAGTTTTTGTAGCTTTGCTTATTTCTTTGTTTCTAAGAATTAAAACAACACCAAAAACAAAGCTAAACAAAGAAACAACAACAACAACAAACCATTTTGTCTCAAATAAACCAGAGAAAGGTATACGCCAGGTAGATTATTACCCTTGAAAATCTTTATATTAGAGGCACAATTATTTTCCCCCAAGGAGAAGGTTTCCCTTAAACTCCAAGAGGCAATGCATTCTGACTAGTAAGCATTTCTTCTCTTTGTTTATCATGATCCCTTTATTTTTCCCCATTGGGAGGACAGATGCTGACTGAATTTGATGACTTGGACCATTGACATGTTCTGTGCCTTCATTTTCACTTCCCTTTTCTTCATTATATTCCTGTAGACATAGATCATTATGCTCTTTGTGGCTACCTCTTTCTCTTGGCCTTATTAGAAAGCTCCTCTAGGGGTGTCAACTGCTTGAAGTAGTTGAATTAATCAATTACTCTCTGGTTGTACATTTTTCAGGGTTAAAGACATGTTGATTTGACATCGAAAACTCTGAAAGCCTTTCCGTTCACATCAGAATCTCTTCTCTATCAAGTGAAATTTTTGCACATGGGTTTCCTTCCTCACTTTTCCCTCTCGAGGCTATAAACACATAGATACTGTCTTTTGTAGATAAAATCACCCCTGGCTATTACCGCCTCTTTCCACCTGAACCTAATCTTTCATTTTTGATATCACAATCATCTTCAAAGTAACAACCTGACATATTATAACCACTTGACATGCTTGAAAAAGATGGAATATATTTTTAGCTGCCTAATTTTATACAGCCTTTGGAGAAATAAGCCTGCTATGTAGACAGTTTATTTCTATTCTTAATTGATGACAGAAGAGTAAGGAAAAGAGACCTTTTTTCAAGTGGTTTCTCTTTAATGATGGAATAATTTTAGGACTCCAAACTTGTTTATGAAAATATACAATAGAGTAGGTCCTCCAAATGCTAAAATTCTTAGGAAATTCTAGAAGAAATGCTATAAAAAAAGGCACGTTGGTGAGAGAGACAATGAAAGATGAAGCGTTTGAGGTTGTTAGATGAGGAAGATATAATATCGTGCTTTCAGAGAATTGCAGTTCTTTTGAGCTCTTTTGTACTTTTTACAATTCAACTGCATCCACCTGCTATCCATGACCTACAGACACCATTTCCTCTCTGCAACTTTCTGGGTTCCATATCCATGTTTCTAAGCAAACTGCTTTTTTGAGACAGAACCTCACTCTGTTGCCCAGGCTGGAGTGCAGCGGTGTGATCCTGGCTCAAGCAATCTCTGCCTCCGGGGTTCAAGTGATTCTCATGCCTCAGCCCCCTGAGTAGTGGGCATTACAGGTGTGTGCCACCACACCGGGCTAATTTTTTATACTTTTAGTAGAGATGGGGTTTCACTATGTTGGTCAGACTGGTCTTGAACTCCTGGCCTCAAGTGAATCATCCAACTCGGCCTCCTAGCAATCTCCTTTCTAACACCTTCCTTGGTCTTGTTCTTTTGGATCTCACTGTTTTCTCCTTTGTTGATGGTTTTTGTAAATCTTGGTCGAAAGTCACCATCAGGCACCTGTCAATTCCCCACCATGCAGGGGCAGTGCCCTTTGAAACTCAATGTAGAGCCCTGTGGAACCACCTGTAAGAGGCTTCCCATGTAGAAGAGTAACCCATACCATGTGGCTGGACCGCCCCGTGTCTCTCAGTCTCTTGCCCCGGCTTCTGCTTCTCCCTAGTTATCAGTGCATCCCTTATCCAAAATGTCACCAGAAACAGGGAAGTTGTGAATCCTAAACTCATCTTCATTTTAGATGTTTTCTTTATTCTTAAACAAATTTCACAAATGGGATTCTCTCTTTCCTTCTCCTGTTATTTTATTTATTTATTTTACTGCTGACTTAAAGGAGTCAGTGTCTCCCTTTACATGTGACCATCCACATGGAGTCATTTAGAATCACTTTGGGGATCTGGGCCTCTGGGTCAGTAGGCTGCTACTATACCTCCAGTGAATGCTGGAAGTATAGCTCTCCTGAGATCAGGTTATCCAGGTGAAGACAAGAGGTCCAAAGTGAGAAAAGGTAACATATCTAAAGTTCAAGAGGCCTGTGGAAGTAGCCTGAGAATGTACCAGGTAATGAAGCAAAATATGCACCTTAGAAATAGAGCATGAGCTTTCAAGTCAGAGAGACCTGGATTCAGGGCTTACTAACTGTGCTTGATGATTTCCTACCTGTGCAAGTAACCTAACATAGGGTCCATGAGCCCTACCTGTCCAAATCTTTTGGAAAACAGAAATTTTTAAACATAGATTTTTAAGCCAAAGATCATAATCTCTAATATAGGTGCTTTAAATATGAAGTAAATAAAAAATATATTTTAATCAACTCTGGGTAATTCTAACAGTAAGCCCTACGTTTGGATATGCATTTGGGGTGTTCTGGAATACACGTTTGGGAAGCACTGACTTCACCTCTCTAAGCTTTGTTTTTAAATGGACATAATATTCACCATACCATGGGGATATTATCAATATTAAATGACATAGTGCATGTAAAGTGCTCTGCATAATGCCTCTAATATGGAAGATGCTATGAATGGTGGTTGGGATTGAAACCACCATTCATTGAGCATCTTTCATATTAGAGGCATTATGCAAAGACAAATAGGTCCTAAATAAAGGCTGATGCAACTGATAGGCTGAGGCCAGAAAAAATTCTTAGCTAGGCACTGATAGTTGTATTTTTGTTTCTGTTCTATTTTTGTTCTGAAAGAATTTAGGCAAATCATTGTCCTTTAGGCCCATAAAAATCACATCCTTTTGTGTTTAAAAGTTCATGTGTTCTCTGGTTAACTCTTTCCTGCCTTTGGTTCCCTCAGGTACCCACAGCTAATAATTTTTAAAATTTCAGAGGTAAGAAGTAATGTCACCCCTCATCATCCCCCCTACCCCAAGTAGGCTTTAGATCTTAGCACCCCCTATGTCTATGGAAACCAAAATTCACTGCATTCTGCTTTGACCTTCACTTTGTGGTCCTCCTGGTTATCCCACTTTCTTCTCAGGCTCAAACGCATGTACTTAACAGGACTTATAAAATCTGGAAGCAGAGCACATCACCAGAAAATGATCTATTGATGGCCAAAGTGTTATATGTGTACATGTGATGTGATGTGATATGATGTGTGTGTGTGTGTGTGTGTGTCTGCACATGCTGATCGAAGATCACTACATTTCTGGCCATTTCTTATGAGCATCTCATGAATGGAAAGGTTGAAAGATTGTCTGGGAAATTCCTGGATCCTCCCAACATGGCGGACTGCCTGGCTAGCTGAGGCTGATTTCTGCAATCAGAGTGGTGTCAGTAGTCCATCACCATGAGCTAGATACTGCCTATATATTTTATGTACATCTTTACATTAATTAGTTGTTGGTTGATCTCAGTTTCCTGAGATTCAGTTTAAACAATAATTTGCTGTAAAAGAAAATCATTATTCCTAGATACTCACCCTGGATAGGCAGATGGTTGGAATTTATTTCTGATGTTCTAAAATCACTTTGTTTTGAGTTACCTGGTCTATAAAAGTTTTTGTTTTTAGTTTTATAACAGGATAGCATTTTCCCAAAGAATGTATATTCTCCCTTGTTTTTCAGATAAGAAAATGTAAAAACAGTAGATGGGAGAGTTTGGCTGTACACAAATGAATTCGATTTAAAATTAAAACCGAATACAGAGGATGATAATTCTATAATGTGCTAAGTATGGCTTACTTAGTAAATTTATCTTTCCTTGGATCATGAAGAGTCATTAGAGGCAGGGAAGATCATTTCACTGGGACACAGATGACAGTTACATATCTTTCTTAATTGGAAGGGGGGCAGGAAAAAATATTAGAAGGTGCAAACTACTTTGTATATACTACCAAAACAACCTGCCTAAAATGTGTTATGTCATACTGCATAAATTTCTTCAGTGGATTGAGTTCAAACTCTAAACAGAGAAACAATCTTCCACTCAAATCTCAAGTTCTATTGCAGCCCGGTATGAACCATTTGACCCAGACCTGTGCACCCACCATGCCCTGAATACACGATGCACCTTCTTTCCTCTGGAACTTTATTTCTTCTCAGTCTTTAGGACTTCTTCCCAAATTACCCTCAATCCATAGCGATTTCTCCCTATTTTGGGAGGTTGGAGAGGGCAATTATCACTTTTTAATTATACGTTTCTTACACAATTGAGTTTGCTACCTAGGACTGTCAGTTATATGCTATAAGCTTTTTGAGGACAAAGAACTACTTTTTTCATCTTTGTGTCTCCCATAACATCTAATATATAGCGCAATTCTCTACAAACAGTTGTGTGATTACTAGAACCCTCTATTTAAAACAAAAGAGAAGACCTCCCCTGCTTCTGCCTATTAACCCCAGGTCATATTGTGGACCAAGTTTCCCACTATTAGACCTTATGTCATAGTTTCCAAGAACATTTCTCTGCACTGCTGCAGTTATTTTGCAAAGCTATATTATCTCAACCAGGGAATTGATCCAGTGGTTTTGGGCTACTATTTTAAACAGTCATTAATTGAAGAGTGAAGTATTCTGCTCACCTATGATTGTATAGGGAACTATAAATATATGCACAGTTGTGTAATTATCTCCACCAATGCTATCTTTCAAAATGGCTAATTATCACAAACATATAAAATGCAAATTCTATCTCTAGATGCTATTCAAAAGGAACCATGCAGGTACTGTAATTCTATTGAAAATATCAACTGTGATTTCATTTGCTCAAATGTATAGTGCCTGGCATGTACTTTCCCAGGAACTTGTGATTCTAGCTTGAACTCCAAGACCCCAAAGATTAGAGCTATAACTTTAATGATGAATTCCTGCTTTGAACACTAATTTCCAGTAACTGAATTTCCTGACCAAGAACCCCAGTCTTCCCATGAGTGTGTTCCTGTTCCTATTACATTCATTGCTTCAGAGCATTGGATATGACCACTAGTTGTGTGACATACAAAAAATTACTTACCCTCTGCTTCCTATTCTGTAAAACAAGGTTAATACCAAATTCACATGATTGTGTTGAGAATTAAATAATGTAATATGTGTAAGGCACATGTTATAGATGCTCAATAAATGTTCTCTTCCTGATTCCTATTTCTATTCTGCCTATTCTTTAACCTATTGGGCTTGATATGCTAGACCCCCTTGCTATCCTTTTACTCCTGCTAATATACCAAGTAGAAGGGTTAGAGGAAACCTTTGACTAAGCAAGTGCAGCTTATCATTTCAGATACTGATGATGATTTTTTTCAATGATTGGTTGAAGGATTTGTAATACTTTCTTATGCAAAAGACCAACAAGGTCATTTTGAAAGGAAAGAGTATCATTGTACCCAGAGCATAGAACCCAAGGGATTGAGGAGAGATATAAGGTAAGGCTGGAAAGCTAAACAAAAATCAGATTTTTTGGAGTTTGGGGGACCATGCTAAGAAGCTGTATTTCTCAAGATTCTGTGACTGATTTATTTTCTCTTTTCTCTGTGGCCTTCCTTCTTTGGAGGATTTACTCCTTGCAATATGTCAAATACTGTCTCCATGATACACCAGTTGAACCAAACTTACTAAGGAATTCCAGAAATGCATTTCCACCTTCTTTATGTATATGCCAATAATTGGACTCCTTACCATCAGCTCCTTCTCTAAGCTTTTCTGTTCTCCATCCTTCCAGTTGCTGAAGCCCTATCCTGAATCCTCCTATAGTTCAACATTTATTCTTTAAGAAAACTATTTATTTTCAGTTTCTGTAGACATTGTACTGGAAATTCACAAAGGGACAAATAATATAATTGCTGCCCTCATATGGCTTATGTTTTATTTGGAAAATTATTACAGCAAATCATACTTTCTGATTTCTCATTTCTTTTTTTTTTTAATGCTCCTTCTCATCTTTGTTGCTTCTGCCTTATCTCTCCAACTTTTAAGTTTTGGAGTATCCTAGAACTTGGTTTATGGATCTCTTTCTGACTCTGAAATTTATGTTAGCTGCTTCGATCTCTGTTCTGAGTTCTAGGCTAGTAAAAACGAGCTGCTACTCACCACCTCTCCTTGGAAGTGTCATGGGCATCTTGTTGATGATCACTTTTGTGGGGGTTTGAAAATGTGCCACACAGGCACTGACACTCGTTCCCCCAAGGTAGAAATCTCTTTCCTTTAAAGTAGACCAAAGTTAGTGACTCACTTTTAATGAATATATTGCAGTGGAAGTAATGAATAGAAAAGGTAATAAGCTTAATATGCTTTGGCCTGGCTGTCTCTTTCTTAGGACACACGTTGTAGGAGTCCTGAGTTGACATGAACGATGTCTGGCCACCCTGAAGTTGCCACACTGTAGAGACTGTGTGGAAAGACACACAAAGTTTTAGAGTGGTTTGCGACTTTTCAGCATCAACTGCCAGACATGTGAGCGAGCCTTAGGTGACTCCAGCCCCTTGCCTTTAAGCCATTCTAGGTGATGCTAAATGTGGCAGAATTAAATTAGTCCCCCGAGCCCTGTCCAAACCACAGATTCATGCACACTATCAATGTGATGATTGTTATAAGCCACGAACTTTTGAGATGGTTTGTTTTGCAACTGTCTTCTCTGAAACAATGTCCAAAATGAAGGTCCACCTTCATCCCTGCTTATTGTGCTTTCTTTTCACCTCTATTAAAACCAAGTTTTTCCTACCACGCACTGACATCAAACATTTGTTAACCTTTATTTCTCTCATTCTTCTGTACTCTACTTCTGGTCAGTCAGAATATTCTATTATCCTAAAGCTCCATAAATTGCCAGAATTCGACTACTTCTCACTACCCACACTGCCATGAAGAACTCATCATCTTTGATATGGATTATGAAGATAGTTTTTTGGTAGATTTCTTATGTTAATAGCCCCAATTATGTACCCTTCCTTGTCCCCATGTCCTTCACATGTGGCTTTGCTACTGCTCTCATCTAGAGTTGGAGTTCTCTTCTCTTTGATTTTGAGCTCAGTCATGTGTTGCTTTGACAAATGTGAAGCAAGCAGAGAAACCTTATCTGTTTTTACTTGTCCTGTTGCTTCTATGTAATTGCCTTAAGTGCAAGCTGGGGCTATCTTATTCTGCTGGAGAATTAAGATATGTGGTGTAGAGTCAAGTCACTCTAGGTATCCAGATGGAGTTCATTCTCAATTAGCAAAGCTGCCTAGCAGACCTGCAGCTGACCGCAGACAGGCATGAGCTTGGTCAAGACCAGGAGACCTGCTCAGCTGACTCACAAGTTCATGAGCATTTGTTTACTGTTTTTAAGCCACTGTGTTTTGTGGTTGTTTGTTACGTGACATTTTGGTGGCAATGACTAACTTATGCAGAAATTGATGCTAGGAATAAGCTGTTACCTTAACAGAAACATAAAATATGTGTCATTGGTTTCAACTCTGGAAATGGGCAGGAATCTGAAAAAATGTCAAGGAAACTGGAATAATTGGGGCCATTGCTATATAGTTGTGAAATATTTGAGAAAACAGTCTCCTGTGGTAACTTGGAAGATGGAAAATAAAACGAATGATCTTTTGGATTTGGACAAAGAGCTCTCCAGGCAAAATTAAAAGTGGGAGCTGGCTTTTACTAGCTATGTAAGATACATTGCTTTAAGGAAGAGATGAATTCTACAAAGACTGTCTAGTTTGAAAGCAGAATTCAAAGGGAATATGAACACCAAGTGCCTAGAATAGTGCTAGGCACTCAGCCAGTGCTCAATAAATATTTGTGGGAGAAATCAATTATTTACTTATAATTTCAATGTGTGTTATAGACAAGAAATATAAAGCTTCATGACAGTCTATAGGACAAAAGTAATCATCTCCTTAACCCACTCCCAGGGCCTAATTTAAATTAGCATGGGCCAGGCACAGTGGCTCAAGCCTATAATCCCAGTACTTTGAGAGGCCAAGGTGGGGGTGGATCACCTGAGGTAAGGAGTTCAAGACCATCCTGGCCAACTAGTGAAACCCCATCTCTGAAAAAAAAAAAAAATTAGCCAGGTATGGTGGTACACACCTGTAGTTCCAGCTACTCGGGAGGCTGAGGCTTGAGAATCGTTGAACACGGGAGGCGGAGGTTGCAGTGAACTGAAATTGTGCCACTGCACTCCAGTCTAGGTGACAAAGAAAGCCTCCATCTCAAAAAAACCAAAATTAGCATGGAGGTTGCTAGGAGCCTTAACTCATCCCCATTAGAACAGGGTTGCCCTGACATGAACCTTCATTGCAGGCTTTTCAATTTCTGTAAGGTTAAGAATCCTTCCTGAAATTATCTACATAATGCTGCTTTAAAATCTATGTACATGATATTTTCTGCTCATATAGTTCCTTTTAGGTCATATTTGTCAGTCACATCACCATATCTGATTTTTAAATATCCTTCCAAGCAGACATTAGAACCCAAAATAAAAAGAGAACTCAAAATAATGCCAGAAGAGCTCTTGGTATAAATGAATGATTTTCATCTATTGTGTGTGACTCACAGAATGGAGTTTCTGGCTAAACACTGACCATCATAAACAGTTATTCACCTAGAGTTTGGCTATTATATTTCCACATTTAAGTTCTTCTCAGATTTTCCTTCTTTCTGTTTGTTTTCTTCTTCACCTTTTCAGTTTACTAACAATTTGAATTATATTCTTGTTTCCAAAACATTATTTCCTCCCTGACTGCTAGGTATCCTCTGTACTTTTGATTAGCCTGTCATCTTACAGAGGACATTAAGCAGCAGCACTGGGCCCAGGACTGACCCCTGCCAGCATTGGCTAATATGTCCCTTAGGTTGGTCATAATTTAACAGGAGATGCTCTGAGTCCTCCCTGGGGCCAAAAGGTAACTGTGGAATGAGTATCTTCCTATTTCTTCAAATACACATTTGTTTAAGGAAGAACAATTTTAGCAAGCTTGGTCCCTAGGGATGCTGTTTGAAAACTGCTTAATATGTGGATTTTACATCGGGCAGATAGCTTTTGCAAGTGAACCTAATGCTAGTGGAAACCCACCTACTGAGAAGGCTTCCTGGTTTGCAAAAGAAATCCTCAGCTTCAAGGCATTTCTCCAATTTATACACAGTACTTCTACAACTTCAGTTGTGACGGTTCACTCTCAGACTTGCCTCACAACATCAAATTTCTTTACCAAGTGAACCCATACATAAGATATACTTGTTACACTCTCAATCTATTTAAGAAAAATTCCCATGAGAACTGGAGTCACAGGTCAGTAGAGAGCCCCTGAATTTAAGGTGTGGGGATATCATTATCTGTCAAACTTAAACACACAAACAGAACAACATTGCAGAGGGCATAGCTCCCTGCAGCACAGCCACCATGGCAGACTTGATGCCTGTCCTGAGATTGATTTTATTTAAAATCTCTTTCTCTGTAGTATTTTTTTTTTAAATCTCAAAGGTAATACTTGCATATGGCAAAAATTTCACTGCATAATGAAAAGCAAATGTCTCTCTCACCTCCAACCTTCAGTTCCTTCTCCAGAGAAAAATGTTGTTGAGTTTCTTACATACCTTCCAGAAACTCTACATGAATATACAAGCACATTGCCTATTTTAACAATCCAAAGGAGAGAAAACTATTCCCACAATTCTGAACCATGCTTTTATCCTTCAAAATCTTGACATTATTTCCATAATTAGAATGTAGAAATAAACTTTATACTCAATATTGTCTATCAAGTTGTTTCATTGGCCTCCTGTAACATATTTTATTTAGCCAAGCTCCTACTGATGGACAGATACGTTGTTCTAGTCTTTTTCCTCTAGAAGAAAAATGCTGTTAAAGGAATCAGGCCATGTGCGTTGGCTCATACCTGAAATCCCAGCACTTTAGGAGGCTGAGATGGGAGGATCACTGAGGCCAAGAGTTCCAGACCAGCCTGGGCAACAAAACAAGATCCTATCTCTAAAAAAAAAAAAAAAGAAAAAAAAATTAAAACCTAACCAGGTGTGGTGGCACACAACTGAAGTCCCAGCTACTCAAGATACTGAGGTGGGATGATGGCTTAAACCCAACTCTAGGAATTTGAGGCTGCAGTAAGCTGTGGTTGCACCATTGTACTTCAGCCTGGATGACAGAGGAAGACCCTCTTTGTAAAAGACAATGAATAAAAGAAGGCTAGTATGGGATTTGCATAGACAGTGTTTGGAGTTGAAGCTGGATAAAATGGCCGGCCAGGCCCAGTGACTCAAGTCTGTAATCCCAAAACTTTGGGAGACCAAGGTGAGAGGATTGCTTGGGGAGTTCGAGACCACCCTGGGTGATATAGCAAGACCTGTCTCTATTAAATAAATAAATAATAATTTTAAAATCTTTATACTTTCATATTTGCATACCTGTAATACTATATATCTCTAAGAAATTCATATCAGAAATTCCCATTATATAAAATCACAAATGCATTTAATAAGTTGCTAGGTGCTGTTAAGAGATTGCAGCAATACATACTTTCCCCCAAATTTATGAAACTATGAGTCCTCGTGGTTTCAGCAACACTATGTACTATTAGACTTTCTATATTTGCCAGTATGATTGATGAAAATAGTATTTTAGCTTTAGAGTTGATTAGTCAGTTTGAATAGTCTTATTTTACCTATAATCATTAGACATAGGGTGAATGGGGATTTATAGGTAAATGAGGATGATAATAATACCAAGCCCAAAAGTTTTCTGGAAGTCTGAAATAAATTAATACAAAAAAAGCGTTTAAGTCAGTACCTGCCACAGCATATGCAACTTGGAGGATAATGACTACTTGTAAGTATTATTGTTACTTTGTTATATGCTTGTACACAGTTCATTTTTTTCTAAATATGACTAGTCTAATTGTATACTTTGATCATTTTTTCTGTTAGGTTATTGGTATTTTTAATACTGATATTGTTTTAATAACTGTATGAAGAAAATGAACACTTTGTTATTTTAATTTCAGATATTTTCCTCAGTCATGTATTTTAAACTATGTTTATGATATTTTCTTATGCAGGCACTTTAAGTTTTTGTATGGATAAATCCATTAATCTTTTCTTTATAGTTTCTGAGTTTTGTGTTTTCCTGAAAAGGCCAATCTTCTCTATGTTTGTAAAAATATTCTCCCAGATTTCATTTATCCATAGCAAATCTGATTTTTAGAAATAGCCAATGCTTAGTTAGAGAACATATACATATATATTCTGTATATATATATATATATATATATATATATTCTGTATGTGTATATACACATATATATATATAAACCCACATTAACAATAGTAACATATGGTACTCCTGTACTATAGTATAGTATAATAACATAATAATATAAAGGTGAAATACTTAGAAATAAACTCAACAACATGTGTGCAAAGTTTATATGGGTTAAACTTCAGCTACTCCTAAAAGGCACAAAAGTAGAATTAGACACTTAAAAAATTCTTATTCTTGCATAGGACTTACTCAGGATCATAAAAATATATATTCACCTTAAATTAATATATAAATTTAAGATGAACTCAATAAAACGCTATTCTTTCTTCTTTCTAGATAAGCTGATTCTGAAGTTCATTTGGAAAAATAAGTGTGTCAGAATTGCTAGGGAAAGAACCCTGAACAAAGAGCTCCAGTGAGCTATTACCACATACTAGAAAGTCTACTAGAAAGTCTATTCTATAAAAATGAGTGTTTTATAGAATGCCAATGATTAGAAAAACGAACCAATGGACTAGAACACAAGGTCCAAAGCAAGTACCAGCTATCTGTAGAAATTTGCTCTATGATAAATGTAGTATCAAATATAATTGGAGAAAAGTTTGGACTTAGAATAAATGGCACTAGGACAACGGGGTCACCATCTAAGTAAAACATCACACTATATATTAAACTCCAAGTGGATCGGAGATCTGAAAGTTAAAAAATGAAGATGAAAACTACTAGAAGAAAACGTAAGTGAATATATAAACTTGGGAGTGTTTCCAACTATGATCAAAATGCAGATGCAAAAAGAACAATGATAAACTTTATTAAATAAAATTTCATGGCAAAAGAGCCATAAGTTAAAAGAAAATGTATTCAATTTATATTGCAAGTGTCCATAACTCTAATAAAGAACTGTTCAAAGTTAAGAAGGAAGAGACTAAACCCAAGAGAAGAATGGATAGAAGACATAAAACAATAGTTCACAGAAAGTAAGAAGGCAAATAGCTTTAAAACATGAAAAAAATCAAATCTTTCTTATGAGAAAAGAAAAATTAGAACCACACAATGAGATATCATCAGATTGACAAAAATCAAAAAGAAGATGGATAAAACAAATATTCCATTGGTACAGCTGTGGAGAAACAGGTACTCTCACACTTTGCTTGTACAAATTCAAAATAGTACAATTACTAAAGAGGGAAATTTGGCACTCTCCTACATAATTGCTTATGCCTTTACTCTTAAATGACTAAATCCCACTTCTTCAAATCAACCCTGTAGATATACCTGCATAAAAACAGGACAAAACAGTTACCACAGAAAACATGAACAAGGTTATTAATTGGAAAATTCTTTGTAATGTAAAGAGATTGATAATATACATCAAGTGAATTGGTTAAATAAAAAAAGGTAGATCAAAGTACAACTGAATACTATACAACCTTTAACAAGAATGGGAAACAGCTACTGCATGAGCTGACATAAAGAGGATTCTAAGTTATTTTATCAAGTAAAGAAAGCAATATTATTGTTATTTTTTATAAAAAAGAGGAGGAAATAACCATACATATTTCCAGGAAAGACAAATGAGAAACTAATAAACACATTTACTAAAAAGAGAGCAGAAGGGCTAGTGAGTTGAATTCACCATGTTATGTAGTTATGGGTTTTGAACAATGTAAATGTTTACAAATTTCAAACTAAAGGAAAAAAAATCCTAAGATTAAACCAAAGGACCTGTTTATATAAAATTGATAACAATCACTTAGAGAAAAGCATGTGTTATTTACAATAGCAAAGACATGGCATCAACCTAAATGTCAATCAATGACAGATTAGAAAAAGAAAATGTGGTACATATACACCATAGAATACTATGCAGCCATAAAAATGAACAAGATCATGTCTTTTGTAGGAACATGGATGGAGCTGGAAGCTATTTTCCTTTGCAAACTAACGCAGGAACAAAAAAGCAAATATCACATATTCTTACTTATAAGTGGGAGCTAAGTGATAAGAACTTATGAATACAAACAAGGAAAGAACAGCTGGGGTCTACTTGAGGATGGAGGGTTGGAGAAGGGAGAAGAGCAGAAAAGATAACGATTGGATACAGAGCTTAATACCTGGGTGATGAAATAATATGTACAACAAACCACTGTGACACGTGTTTACCTATGTAACAAACCCATTTACCCACAAACCTAAAATAAGGAAAAAGAGGGTTTAAGTGATTTTGAACCCCACACTCTGACTGTACATAATGGGGAATATTTGAACAGCACACAATAAGAATTGCATAGAAATCTTAAATTCACACAGTAGGTTTATTATTAATAGTAATGTTAATAGTTATGATTTAGAAATATTAATAGTACTATTTTTGAAAATTAGGCTGTATCATTGTAGGATAGAGGAAATAGGTAAATATATTAATGTTATTATGAACCAAGATTTTCAGTGCAAAAAAATGTGATAATAAAGTATAAGTAATAACTTCTTTAATGGCAAATTTAGTTGGAAATATGAATGTAAACTCACAATTTTTCAAATATATATTTCCCCACTCTACCCCCTGAAAAGGCTTGAAAGCAAAACACCCAGGATCAATGAGTGAATCAGCATCCAGATCTATTTCTAATACTATTGCCCACTTAAAAAAACAAAAGAGCTTTTTGGAAAATTGATTGATTCTAGATATTGTAGTTATCTGCTGCTATGAAATAAACCACTTTAAAACAGAGTGGTTTACAAAACAAGAGCATCCATATTGCTCATGAATCTGTAATTTGGTCTGGACTTGTCAGGAACAATTCATTTCCACTCCACTCAATGTCATTGGGGGCAGCTTATAGCCTGGAAATGGGACTCACTTGAAAGCTCACTCATATGTCTGGCAAATGATTCTAGGAAGACCCAAATAGCTGCGGGTGGGAAGAGCTGGGGTTTTCCTTATCTCCATGTGCTCTGTACCTTGGTGGTTTCAGGATAAGAAGGCTTCTTACATGTTGGCTCAGGACTGAAGACATATATCTCAAGAAAGAGAAAGCCAGACATCAGCTGTATCTCCTTTTGTGATCAAGTTTTGGAATTCACGCAGCATTATTTTTGCGGCATTCTCTTTGTTAGAAGTGAGTCACTAGGACCAACTCATATTCTGTGGGAAGGGTAGTAGAATCTTCCTTTTGATGGCAGTAACATCAAAGAATTTGTGGACATGTTTTTAAGCCACAGGTCTACAGAAAAATACAATGTGAGCCAAGATCCCTAATTATACTGAAAATCAAGAAAGTGCTCAAAGATTAATGTAGATATGTAAAAAAGACACAAGAACGTGTTTAAGCATGCTCCTATTGATCAAATTCAGGTCAATTTAAGCATCATAGTGAATAATCAGTATAATCAATTGTAACACATGGGGTTGACGTGGTGGCTCATACCTGTAATCCCAGCACTTTGGGAGGCTGAGGTGGGTGGATGACTTGAGCTCAGGAGTTCAAGACCTGTAAGGGCAACATGATGAGACCCTGTGTCTACTAAAAATACAAAAATTAGCCCGGCATGGTGGCATGTGCCTGTAGTTCCAGCTGCTTATGGGGCTAAGGTGGGAGAAAGGCTTAAGCTTGGGAGGCAGAGGTTGCAGTGAGCCGAGGTTGCACCATTGCATTCGCATTCCAGGATGGGTGACAGAGTGAGACACTGTCTCAAAAAAAAAGAAAAAATAACACAGGAATAATAAACACTTGAGTCAGAGAGATTCAAAAGGTAGGGGAGGGGTAGCAAAAGCTCTCCTTTTAGATGAATGGTGGCTAATACACTTAGAAAGAAACTGAATGTCACAATTTTGCAAATTCCAATGTTAAGACTGGTTCAGGCAAGGGACAAACATGGATGCTGAACTATTAGTTGAAAGTTTGTTGGAAGCAGTATTTTCACATTATGCCAAAAAATGACCCCAAATATTATTTACTAATTGCAAAGGGAAAAATATATCTTTACATAGAGATCTGATGGCTACTATTTTAACTAGCTGATCACATTTGGTATTGGCAATGGTAGGACACCTTCACCTACAACATTTTAAGCCTCTTATTGTGATACCAAATAATGTAGCAAGCATATCCCATGACATATTCTTGTTTCCAAGGATTAATCCAAATTCCACCAGGACTGTAGTTTTAAGGTCTTGTTTACAGTAAAAGAAGACAGTAGAATAACAAATTTTTAAATAAGCAAGAAGAAATAGACAAATCCTGAATGTGGGACATCAATAACAAAACTTCCCTGGATTATTCAAAAGGTCAATACGGAAAAACAGGTGAGGGGCTGTTGTTTAATCTGTTGAAAATAATTAAAGAGCTATAAGCAAATGAGATGCCTTAACACTGATAGGATCTTCTTTCAGTAAGAGAAGGTGAGAGAGAGAGAGAGAGAGGGAGAGACAACAAGCTATAATAGACATTCTTAAAACAATTGGCAATATTTGTACATGAACAAAATGTTAAATTATACCATGATATTATTAATTGTCTTATGTGTGATAATAGTAATATATTTTGAATTATACCTTTAGTCATAGATGATTCAGGGAGAAATATTTAAGGAGAAGTGTGATATTTGCAATTAACTTTTAAATGACCCAAAGGAACAAAATGTTTAAATCTCATTGAATATAGGTGGAGCCTATATGGGGGTTTGTTGTATAATATTTATATGAAAATATTTTATCAAAGAAAATTGGGGGATGATAATAATACACAATACAGTTTAGGGAACAAAGTAGGTAATCAAGGAGAAATTGTAACTTTTCTCAAAGGAATTCTTCCAATTCCAAAATTTGTGGTCTGTTTTTTCTATAGGGGTTTCAAACTGCCCCTCGATGACCTGAGAATGCCACAGAGGCATCCAAAGAAGTCAAGTGGGAGAATAAACAAGGGATTTGTTAGCTTTCCATACCTTCTCTGTTTGTTTGCCTAAAAGCATGTTTGAAAATCAATGTATCAAACTCAATTAGATTTGCAGGGTTAATTAATTCTATGATTTTCAAGTAGACTATAAAGTCTGTCCTCAAAGAAGAAAAACAAAAATGTGTGGACAATACTTGCATTATTGGGATAGCTGTAGTAGTTTAACAGGTTGACAATTTTAGATATAACTATATAACAAGCCACAATTAAAACTATAAAACTATGTGTGTGTATATATCTGTATATATTTATAAAGCACAGTAGAGTGATTTAAAAAAAATAATTCCATGATATTCATTAGTCACAATATACACTTACAAAGACTATTAAAAAATGGATGGAAATTGATTACTTCCAGGATGAGAGAAGGCTTTGGGGCTCTGGTGGTCTGAGATCACCCGTCCCTCCATTTGCTGCACTTCTATTTCTTTAAACAAATCCTGTCCCTGAGTCAGTTCTATTCCAAGTAATAAAGAAAATAAATTTCAGATGGCACAAGATCGAAAGTACAAATCCAACCCAGATGGTCTTTATTACTATGCCAGGTCTCTGGCCAATAATGTGACTTCAAACATAAAGACGAATGAAACACAACTGACTGCTTCCTAGTCTCTTCTGATTTCAGAAACTGGATCTCCTTGAGAGGAAATCAAATTATGTCTTTGGAAGTAATCTTTCTTTTAATATATATTTATCAGTAGTTTCCCCTCTCACTGTCTTTCTGTCTTTTAAATGGTCATATTATATTGCATTTTTACCTTAAATATGCAAGATTCTTGTCTGAATTCAAAATCAGCATTACAGATAAAGATAATATCATTAAAAAGTGAGAGTAATGATTGTGGTTTTGGTGACAGAGGAAAAGGTCATATTGTTCAGAGAAGGGAAGAATAAAAAGCCTCATTAAGCCATCATTTTGGGGTAGAATTCTCTTCCTGGATAGTGGAATGTATTTGCTTTCAAAAAACCTTTGATAATGGACATAAAGAATACGCTTGAAAGTTAATGAATTCAATGATATAGTCCTACTACCTGCTCTACCCAACTTTAATTTGGAAAAAAATATGGATAGTTCAGCACAGATATGGTTTAATCTTTGTCCAATATGGGTCATTTTCTCCCAGGACTACACCATTTCCATAAGCTTCCTGAACAGTTCAAAGAAATTTTTGAGCTCACGAGGATTTTTTCCAACCCCAAATCCCTTAGCAAACTGGCAGAATTCAATCACAGCCCCTGTCTGTTCTGACGTTCTAGATGTCCTGGTTGAGGTTAGCATTAGTAACATGAATAGCTATCATGTCTACTGTGTTGCCAGTTTATATTTTCCTATATAGCATCTTGTCTAGTTCTTACATTAAATTTCTAAGTTATAATATTGTTCTTTTTCCTACTTCACAGATAATAAGGGAGACATTGTTGAAACAATATTCTCTGCTTTTCTACTTCACCAACTTTAGAACTTCCTATGATCTATTAACATTCTTTCTTGCAAAGCACTTGGAACAGTGCCTGACATAGAGTGCACTCCATGAATTCATATTGTTGATAAGTCTATGCTTCTTAAATTGGGGGGCACACAACCTAGGTGGGTACCCAGGCACCCAACTCAGTGCACGTTCTTGAATTATCAATTTCACTTCATAATAAATAATTCAAGTATTATTTTTATTCAAAAAATAGCTTGGGGTAAAACATACGGTTTTTATGAATTTAAAGATAAAATATGAGACATGAACAGACTTCCAGCCTTGCAGCATGCTAATTTGATCTACACCCCTGACTCTCTGAAGTATACAATCTGTTGGAGTCACTTTAGCAGGAAAATTGAAAAAAACCCACGGTAGGTGTTCTGCCATCTTATTCCAGGCTCTAGAGGACTCTGTTAAGCAGTGACTGGCATGGTCTGACTCAGCCGGCCATATCAGGCACCTTGACATTGACCCAGCTCTTGAGAGATGCCAATGGGATAAGGAAGGTATCTCAAGAAGTTCTCCTGTCTTTGAGTATCTACCTCTTTAAAGAGCTTTACATTTTTTTTTTTACCATTAATTATACATTTTCAAAGCAAATTTCCAGGAACAAGTTATTTCAATGTGCTGATTTTGTAGATTAGGAGGCCGAGAATCTAATACGTAGAGTGATTTGCTCAAGGTCACGTAAAAATATTAAAACAGAATCTAAGTGGACCTTCATTTCTTATTCCTGGCCCAGTGCTATTTCCTCTTTCTTTATTTGATTGTCTGTCAGTAGAAAGCAATTATAGAATCTAGGAGGAAAACACCAAATACACACACTACCAAAGCATAGAGAGGTCGAGATCAGAGTCATTGGAGTAGGATTATATAATGTCAATTTGGGGGAGTGAGACATGGAACATGTGGAGATGTCCCGTGAGAGATCCTGCCCTACCTCTGCCAACCTCTGTCAACAGATAAGGGGTCCAGAATTGCCAGAGGGGAGGTATTACAACAGATCTTGGGTATCAGTGACTATGATGATAAAGAAGAGTAATGCCAAGAGGTGGACAGTCATCCAGAAAGGTGGAGAGGAAAAAACTAAACTTTCTACAACATTAATACAGGGTGGCAAACAACTTGTTCTCAAAGGAAAAAAAAATAAAACCACCCCCCAACCCCGACTCTATCTGTGAAGCTCTCCAGGGCCTCAAACCCAATTCCTTTGTGGCTTCTTTGCAGAACTAAAGCAAACACACTGAGCACTGTTTACCAGAAGCAGTCAACGATGCCCCAAGGAGCAGTATCCCTGAACTTGCAATGCTGTCAGCAAAGAAAATGCTGATGCGATGTTTGAAATCAGAGTTCAGGGGAGAAAACAATCAGGCCAGAAAAAAAAAAAAAATAGAAGTAGCAGTGTTTCAAGTGGATCTCTTTTAATGTCACCCAGCAAGGGCACTACATTCTAGCATCAAACTGAGGTCAGTAATTAAAACTGACATCTAAGAATGATAATTTCCAAATCTCCCTAAAATGATTGAATAGTCCAAAGTGACCATCTATTCTATTCCTTGTTTCCAACTATCTGAAGTGAGTTGGTAGGCTTTCACGGGAAGCCTACAGTCACAGGATCTATTACTAATAAAAGCAGCCATCTACAGTTTACCCTGTGCCAGGCACTATTCTTGCACTTTTAATTATATTGTCTCAGTTAGTTCGGTTATTAGATCCTAACCACAAGCTTGTAAGGTAGATGTTATTTCTAATATACAAACAAAAAGGTGAAGCTCAGGGAATACAAATATATCACCCAAAGTTTTGTGGCTACTAAGTGGTGGGGCTGAGATTCTACCTCCCAAGTTTCTGTTCTTAAACCTACACCCTGCAGGCAGAAGATTTGGCAATAGGAAATGTATGGGAACTAAACAGTTACATTCCCTGTCTTCACGGAGCTAGCTATTGAGTGACAAAGACAAGCAACTGACTACCCAGGCAAACCCAGTTCAGGTGGTAACTTCTTTGATGGGGGCATCAGGAGATCTAATGGGAACAAGAGGCAAAGCCTTTACCCTGGGTCAGGGGGTCAGGGAAGGCTTAATCTGCAGTATGTTCAGTTAGTCATCTGAGAGATGAACAAGAATTACTCAAAGATGAGGTGGGCTTCTACAGAGGAAACAGAAGGTACTATGACTTGTGGGGGAGAGAGACTGGAGCATTTTCAGGCAAATGAGGCCATTTCAGTATGATAGAAGTGTGGAAGAAGAAAGGAAGGAGCAAAAATGCAGAACTGGGAAAGTACACAGGAACCGAACCCTGAGGGGCCTTATGTTACTATAAGAAAGCGGGTTGGGAGTGGGTATTCTCTTTCCGGTTCTTCTTCTTCTTCTTCTTTTTTTTTTTTATAATAAATAGGCAGTGTTAGATGATTTTGCTTTCTTTTTTATCTAACATATGGAGATGCAATTGTTGACAAATTTGTTCAGCATTGGTAAGCAATTTATCAGCGTATTGGCATTCTAGACTTCTGTTCTCATTCCAGCGTAGCCTTTGGAAAACTCTTGAAAGAGAAAAATGTTTTCTCTGGCCACACTGTTTCTCTTAATGATTATTTCTGCAGTGTCAGGATCACCTCTTCCAGATTCTGCTTTAACCAAAAGAGCTCACAAAATAACTCGAATGATTGCAATGTATTCATTCTCAAATATGTAACCCAAGGAGGCAACACAGCTTGACGTGGGTAAGAGCAGAGTGCGGAAACAAACTGGATGTTCAGGCTATAACACTACCCAGTGTAGAACCCTGTGCGAGTGCTTTAGCTCCTTTGTGCCTTAGTTTTATCACCTATAAAATGAGGACTATAATAGCACCTACCTGTTAGTTATGTAAAGATGACTAAGAGATTTATTACATATCAAGCACGTGAACAGTATCTGGCACATAACAAGTACTTAAAAACACTAGCTGCATTTTTCACAGCTAGACAGGAGCTGTGTTTGTCATAGAGATTGTGATATGAGCAAAATACTATGGGAATATAAAGAAAGGAGCAATTTATTGGGGGTAGAAAAGTGTTCAGGAAAAATATCACAGAAGATTTGGAATTTTCCAAGTCTCTTTTGAAGAAAAGACAAAGATAATGCTATATTCTCCCACTCCAGCATTAGAGCAAGTAATTCTGTTTTTGGAGGAGCCATTTATTGCAACTTTCTTGAAAGATGATTGTATCCTATAGGAGCAGTAACCTGGTCAAACTGTCATTAATGTAGCAAGCCTCAGGACAACATTTTTTTAAATCACGTCCTGAAAGTTGGTGTGTGTTTCCATGTTAAGAAAATATTATTTATAAAAGTCTAAACTTGAACAATAAGGCACTGACCACATTTTAGCAGAACTATTTACTTTATGAAATGATTTGTAGCAAGTTCCTTTTTAAATAACAAGCCTTCCTTGAATATTAATTTACAACATCTCAATTTGTACCTTCCATTGCACTGAAAAGACATGAGCTGTAAAATTTGAGATATTCAACTATGTGACACGGAGCAACTGAATAACATTATTTCTATTTTTTACAACAACTGTAAAATATGTGATGTACATATTATTACCCATGTTTTATAGTTAGAGAAATCAATACTCAGAGAAGTTGAGAAATTTGCCTTAGTTTACAAAACCAGTACACAAAAGAGCCTTGATTAAAGACTAGGTTCCAGTGCCTGTGCTCTTCCCTACATGATACAATTCAAACACATAGATTGAAACATTCTCTAGTAGGAATCATCATTTATTTCCTTTCCTAATCTCTCCATTAAAAAAAAAACCCTACAGGTCATTAAATCAGAGGAGGTTTTTAGGTTCTAATTTGTTTTTGCCAAAGCTACCTTGCTACTTTTGGTTCTCCCCTTAGCTTTGGTTGCAACATAAAACCACCAGGTTAGCTTTCTGCTCTTACCGAATTCAGCTTTCCACCTCACTTAACAAAACACCAGCTTGATGATAGAACAGTCTCTACTTTCCAAAACATAAGCCAGTGAGTGGAAATTTTACTCAATAACCCAATCCCTTTAACTCTAATTAAGCCTATTTCAAGCTTCTGTCTAAATTTGGAACTGACAACTTAATTGGTTGTCCAAGGAAATAAGCGAGGAGAATGCTTTCCCTGACTAGGTTGCTCTAGGACTATACTTCTTTCTACATTAGCAAGAAAGAAAAATCCCTGAAGTATAAACTACTGCTGGTGTAGTAGAAGTTTTCCGCGATATTTTTAGTTTTTTTTGAGGTCACTTTTGGAAATGAAATTTAGGCATTCTTAGGTTAATCCCAATCATTTCTTTTTCTTTATGGTTGATGTTGCTGAACCTTTACCTTGAATTTATCTTACAAAGAATTACCTTAACTACTACCCCAAAAGTAGTTAACTACTTTTAGGGTAGTAACCTTAACTACTACCCCAAAGAAATAATTCTCAAAATGTTGTCTAGTCATATCATGTATTCCAGATCAAGCTGTTCTCAGCCTGTTCAACTAAGATGGAATTACTCCACAGATTATCTAGAGTTGCATCCCGTCTCGCAAGTTTAATTAACACATTATGTGTTTCCTGTAGCAGGCAAACTACGGAAAAGCCGTGTGTATGTTTGTGTGTGTGTGTGTGTGTGTGCACGCGCATATATCTGTAATTTATTTGGCCTCAGCCCAGGGGGTCAAGGGATTTATTGGGATCTCAGCAACACAAGTTTTCTAGGGAGGGATAAGGATAATAATGGAGGCTGCAGAGAAAAGGGACTGCCTATATACCATTGGTGGGAATGCAAGTTAGTTCAGCCACTACAGAAAGCAGTTTGGAGATTTCTCAAAGAACTTAAAGCAGAACTACCATTTGACCCAGCAATCCCATTACTGGGTATATACCCAAAGGAAAATAAATCATTCTACCAAAAAGACACATGCACTTGTATGTTCAATGCTGTGCTATTTACAACAGCAAAGATTGGATAAAGAAAATGTGGTACATATATACCACAGAATACTATATGACCATAAAAAAGAATGAAATTATGTACTTTGCAGAAACATGGATGCAGTTGGAGGCCATAATCCTAAACAAATTAACAGGATCAGAAAACCAAATACCGCATGTTCTCATTTATAAGTGAGAGCAAAACATTGAGCACACTTGGACATAAATACAGGAGCAATAGACAACACTGCAGACTACCAGATGCGGGAGGAAATAAGGGGAGTGTGGGCTGCAAAACTACCTATCAGGCACTGTGCTTATTACATGGGTGATGGGATCCATACCCAAAAGCTCAGCATCATGCAATATTCCCACATGACAAACCTCCACATGTACCCTCTGTATCTAGAATAAAAGTTGAAGTTAAAAGAGTAATGATAATGAAACGTCAGCTTCAGAACCGCTGCAAAGCTCCCAATCTTGGCAAGTAATAACTATGAAATCCTTTGCCTCCTCCATAAATTAGTCTTCCTAATGATGAAACTCATGGTGGGGTCACTGACAAAGTTTAAAAGAAACATTTCAGAACTAAAAGGGGCCTCAGAAATTACCTAATCCACCAGCCTACTTAGATGCAGGTAAGAGAATTGCCCAGGGTCATAGAGGCAGTCAGAAAACCAGCTCTCTAACATTTAGTCTACTGCTGCAACGCCAGAAGTTAGGTACCCTGCTGGTTTGTAGTGGTCTATATGTGCTATCAATTAGTATGCTGTTCTTCACTTCTTACAGCCAAGCATAGAGCCAGTGAGATGTAAGAATTTATTTCATTTAGTAAAATGAAAGATTCTGCAAGGTAAGATAGTATCCTAGAGGTAGAATGCTCTCTTGCCTTTTAAACTACCAATATGACGGGGCATGGTGGCTCACACCTGTAATCCCAGCACTTTGGAAAGCCGAGGCAGGAGGATTGCTTGAGGCCAAGAGTTGGAGGCTGCATTGAGTCATGATCTTACCACTGCACTCCAGCTTGGGTGACACAGCAAGACCTTATCTCAAAAGGAAAAATACAAAACAAACAAAATAACACATACACAAAAAATTCCAATATACTTACATTGGGTATTTAGGAACTTTTACAATGTAATTTTATGAGATTTTCATTTGAATGGAAATATAACACCTAAAAATGAGAAAATTAATATGGTGGAGTAGAGATCAGGTTCTCTATATCCAGAAGCCTGCATGATAGGTCACAGGTAGCACCAAGATGTTTTCTTTCTGCTTGCTTCTGATTTGGCATCCATGTATCACATCCCATGCTTGAGAAATCTCTAGATTGTAAGTGATCTGTATTGTCTGGTTTTGGGGTTTGGGGTCTCCCCCCTCATTCGGATCTGTGTTTCTTGCAGGAGAGGGATAATGGTATCATAGATACTGAAAGTGGCAGGCATGGAACAGGCTCAGGAATCAGTGTTGGCTGTGGATCTCCCTAAGCAGGTTTCTCTGTCCTATCAGTAGCTTGCACCTGTCAGTGCTGGGATCTTTATATTTGTTTTGTGCTGACCCTGGTCAATCAAAAAATTGATCCAATATCCTGATTCCCCTTGGCATTGCTTCAGCCCATCAGAGCTTCTAATGTTTTTCTTTTTCTAAATTGCTGTGGGCAGGGCTTGGTTTTAACAAAACTATAATGTTGGACAACTTGGTCCTCACCTGTATCTCCCCCTTCTGTCTTCTGTCTCATGTCTGGCTTCCCCTGTCACATCTCTGCAGGAATGAGGTCTCCACTGAGATGTAAGTTCATGTTAGTGGACAAAGCATCATTTGTGCATTCAATTTGCATCCAACAAGTATTTGTTGAGCACTGTTCAAGACATTAGCTATTTGTCTAACAAATTAATAATTTCTGTTTTAGGCTCATATTCCCTTATACGATTTCCACAATTTTTGCCAAGTCATCTAAAAAATAACCAACTTTGTATTTTTAATTGAAACTAATTTGCTGTTTACTTAAATTAATTAATATCAAAAGAAGAAGATAAACTAAGCACTGGCTGTTAACTGCCTTCCACATCAAACCTAGGAAATGCTAGAAAATATATAACTTGGGTGAATGTGGAGTTTATCCTAACAAATGGTACAAAACTGTGAAAATACCTTAGGAGGCTTAAAGTCTCTGCATGTCTTTTTAGGTGAAGGAAACAGCAACCTGGAGCAACCGACAGGGAGAGGGTTGGAGTGGAAGTTCCTAGGCACACTACTATGATTTGGCTGTGAATCCACCCAAATCTCAAATTGTAGCTCCCGTAATTCCCATATGTCATAGGAGGGACACAGTAGGAGGTAATTGAATTATGGGGCCGGTATTTCCCATGCTGTTCTCATGATAGTGAATAAGTCTCATGAGACGTGATGGTTTTGTAAAGGGGAATTCCTCTGCACATGCTCTCTCTCTTGCCTGCCACCATGTAAGATGTGCCTTTGCTTCTCATTTGCCTTCTGCCATTATTATGAAGCCTCCTCAGCCATGTGGAACTGTGAGTCCCTTAAACCTCTTTCTTTTACAGTTTACCCAGTCTCAGGTATGTTTTTATTAGCAGCATGAACAGACTAATACGCATACCCTCACCTCCTTCTCTCAAGTTGTTCTAAGCAAACCAGGCTAGAATACATGACCTGAGTGTAACTCCAGTACAGTAGTGTAAAATTTGGCTGGCACTCACCAGAACTTGAACTTCCCAGGTCCCTAAAAAGAAAGAGATTAAAATAAACAACTACACACTGCCTTGAAGACCTACTCTGGATTATTAGATTGGCCCCACCTGTAGTATGATTAGGAAGGCTGTAATAAAAGCTAGACATAAACAAGTCTCATCAAATCCAGCCAGAGCCCTGCGGGAATAGATAGCTGACTATTATGTTTATTCACTTATCAGATATTTACAGAATGGTTGCTCGATAGCCAGGCATTATTCTGAGTGCTGAAGATAGTAGTAAACAACACAAAGTTCCAACCCACAGGAGAAGCTAAAGCAGAAAATAACCAATAAATATGTAGTAATTGGATAACTTCCCATGAGTGTTGTTCCCCATATTCTCCCCATATTCAAAAGAGAGCCTGGTATGGTAGGATAACTGATATCCCAGACATCAGCATAAGACCAGAAAAAAGTGGAGGTGGCAAAGCAGATTATATCAATAGGCAATACACCTAGAGATACAGCTCCCCTTCCTCAAAATCACAGATATGACAAGCCTAGGGTTAGACTTCACACTTCCCAGATTAGAGGTGATAATTTAAGGGGGCTAACTCTGGAAAAGGAATACTGATAAGGTAACAGTACACTTATTTTAAGTCACAAAATATTTAATGAGTGTGACAACAATACAAGACAACAACAACAACAAATATACTAGCGAAAGCAGAGCTAACAGAGCAGAAAGAACAGAGACTTTGAATGAGCATAACATATCCTTAGGGAAACATATTGCAAACGTGAACAAAGAACAGATGTGTATAAAAAGAAAACCAGTTGGAGATATTGGATGGGGAAAAATATAATTATTTAAATAAAGAATTCAACAGAGAAATGAAATAACAGAATAAATGCAAAGAGTTCATTTATGGGCTGGAAAATCATGGAGATTTTCCCAACAAAGGAGATGTCATAAATAGGCAGCATTTTTTTTTAATGTAAGATGTATATGAAATCAAATTAGAATGAACACTTTCGTCTTACAAGAATCCTAGAAGGAAATATTTAAAAGACAATGTAAGGGCCAGACGCGGTGGCTCACGCCCGTAATCCCAGCACTTTGGGAGGCCAAGGCAGGTGAATCATGAGGTCAGGAGATCGAGACCATCCTGGCCAACATCCTGGCCCGTCTCTACTGAAAATACAAAAATTAGCTGGGCGTGGTGGCGCGTGCCTATAATCTCAGCTACTCGGGAGGCTGAGCCAAGAGAATCGCTTGAACCCAGGAGGTGGAGGTTGCAGTGAGCTGAGATAGTGCCACTGCACTCTAGCCTGGTGACAGAGGGAGATTCCATCTCAAAAGAAAAGAAAAAAAAGAAAACAAAAAGGCAGTCTAGGAAGATAATCTTTGAAGAAATAGTGGATATTTTCCAGAACTAAAGAAAGCACATGACCTTAGATTGGAAATAGCTTCAGAGTGTAAAGCAGCTCACAATAAACAAACAAATAAATAAAAACACAAATCCAGACACACCAGAGTAAAATTTAACAATAAAGATCTTCCACAAAGAAAAAGCAAATAAAAGCCATTTCCCACAGTTGTGAGAAATGACATCAAATTTCTTGAAAGCAGCAAGACAATGAGGTCATGCATTGTTGAGGGGCAGGGGAAGGAACTGATTCTAGATAACTCAAAAAATATCTCATTTAAATCATACAGTGAAATAATTTTTTTTTTACCTGAACACCCATAGACCTCATCTGAATTATTTTTTAGAGTACATTCTTTAAAGAGAATATAAATTAGGCCACAAGGAGGCAATAATTATGGAAAACAGGAATCAATAAGGGCACTAGTAAAGATTATTTGTTTAAATAAACAATGATTAAAAGGAAATATATATCCACAACACTTAATCTACAACTTAATGTTACATCAACACTGGTATGATGAATTGTAGTAGAGACCAAAGAGAAATAAAAGCCAAGGTTCTTAACATGTAAGAGAGGGAGACATAGGTATTAAATAAATTGAGACATTGCCCAGAAAAAGAAAATTATATGCTTTAATAAATGAATTATAGCCATCAGAGAAATGCAATGAAATACATAATTTTATACAAGCAATGGAAATAAAAGGAAAAGAGAGAGAGGAAGGAGGGAAGGAAAGAAAGAAAGAAGGAAGATTGATCCTATCTGTAAGAGTTATACTTAGAAACAAACCAAAAAGGTAGTGGAAATAAATCCTAGTTTATTTTTATTATAATAAATAAAATGCACTAAAGTCACAGATTTTTAAAAGCAGACTCATAAGATTTAAAAATCTAGCTTTTTTTAACTCTAAAGATAGAGAAAGGTTGAACATAAAGAGATGGAGAAAGAACTAGGAAGAAAATAAAGCTGGGATAGTTATACTTTTACTATCAAACAAAATCAAATAAAAAGCATACAAACAGATGTAGATGTATGTGTACATATGTGTCAGAAATGTCATAGAACAGAACTTAGTACATTGTATGTACAATAGAGGAGCTGGTTGTAATTATCATTAATTTTTTAAATATTAAAAGACAAATTATTAGACACATTTCTTAGGTGTATAACAGTCTACTGGATGATTTCAAATGATTTATTTAAACATTCTGCTATCAAGGAGGTGAAGCAAAACTCCCTACCTTTATGCATGGTCCACTCATGATGATTTTTTCCAGAGTACAGGATGGAAAATATGAAAAAATTGTAACTTTACAGTGGAGAATCCTGACAAACATTCTCAACCAGATCTGATCCAGATTCCTATTAAAAGACGAAAATAGCACTCTACCCTTGTGATCTTTTTCCTCCAAATCCATGATCCCAGTCCAATCATGAGCAAAACATCAAACAACTCCCAGTTGAGGAACATTCTATAAAATCCCTGATTAGTACTTTCAAAACTGTCAGGGTAATCAAAAATAATGAAAGTCTGAGAAACAGTCAAGCCAAGAGGAACCTGAGGGAACATGATGGCTAAATGTATGTGGTATTCTGGAGAGAATTCTGGTACAGGAAAAGGGACATTAGGTTAATTTAAAAAAAAGGAAATTTGAATAATGTATACACTTTAGTTAATAATGTGTCAATATTAGTTTGTTAATTGTAACAAATGTACCATAGCAGTTTAAGATGTTAACAATAGGGATACTGGTTGTGGGGTGTATTGGAATTCTCTGTATTATCTTCACAATGTTTCTATAAATCTAAACTATTCCTAATTTTTAAGTTTATTTTTTAAATACTAGTTAACAGATTTTTTTTTAAAAAAGAGTCATAGCTCTAAATGTATGAGCTGAATCTATAAAACTCAGAAGAAAACATATGAGTAAATCTTCATGACCTTGGATTACACAATGATTTCTAGATGCAATGTCAAAAGTGCTAGTCACAAAAGAAAACAAAAATGGATTAACCGCACCACAATTAAAGCTTGTATTACAATCAATGCATCAAGAAAGTGAAAATACAACTTACAGAATGGGAGAAAATATTGTCAAATTTTACGCCTGATAAGAGAATTACCTCCAGAATACATAAAGAACTTCTATAATTCAATAATAAAAAGATAAATAGCCCAATCAAAAAGTAGGCCAAGGATCTGATTAGACATTCCTTTAAAGAAGATATACAAATGTCCAACGTTTGCGTCATTAGTCATTAGGAAAACACTTATCAGAACGAACCAGAATGTGATAACTCTTCACACCCACTGGGTGGCTAAAATCAAATGTTCTCTAGGATGGGGAGAAAGGAAAAAGAAAGTCTGTATATTGTTGATGGGATTGTAAATGATACAGCTGCTTTGAAAACCAGTCTGGCAGTTCCTCAGAAGGTTAAACATGGAGTTACTATATGATCCAGCTATTCTATTCTTAGATGTATGCTCAAGAAAATGAAAACACATTTTCACACAAAAACGTGGACACAGGCCGGAAGCAGTGACTCACGCCTGTAATCCCAGCAATTTGGGAGTCCGAGGTGGGCAGATCACCTGAGGTCAGGAGTTCGAGACCAGCCTGGCCAACATGGTGAAACCCTGTCTCTACTAAAAATACAAAATTTAGCAAGGCATTGTGGCGTGCACCTGTAATCCTAGCTACTGGGGAGGCTGAGGCAGGAGAATCGCTTGAACCTGGGAGGCAGCGATTGCAGTGGGCAAGATCATGACACTGCACTCCAGCCTGGAGGACTGAGCGAGACTCTGTTAAAAAAAAAAAAAAGTACACAAATGTTTCTAGCAGTATTATTCATGAGACCTAAAATACAACAATAACCCAAATGTCCACCAGCTGATGAATGGATAAACAAAATGTGGCCATTACATAGAATGGAATATTGTTTGGCAATAAAAAATGAAACACTGATTCATGCTACAACATGGATGAACTTTGAAAACATTATCCTAAGTGGAATAAGCTACACACAAAAGACCTCATATTGCATAATTCCATTTATATGAGTTGTCAAGAACTGGCAAATCCACAGATACTGAAAGCAGAGTAGTGGCGGCCAAAGGCTAGAATTAAGAGGGATTGGGAAGTTGCTGTTAAGGGGTATGAGTTGCTTTCTGGGGTAAAGAAAATATTCTAAATTAAAGAGTGCTGAGGTTTATACAACTCTGTGGATAAATTAAAAACCACAGAACTCTATACTTTAAGGCATAAATATTAAGGTATGTAATTATATCTCCATCAAACCATTATTTATTTAATTTTTTAGAGGAAGCGTTTAGAAAATTGAAGACCACACACATCATGTTTAATTGAGTAAACAGAGAGCACATTTCTTCTTTGGCCCGCGTTAACCATTCTTCAAAACGAATCATGTATCAGGCTACAAAGGAATTTCAAGAAACTCAAAGAATCGACACCACACACGTTATGGTCTTTGACATAATGACACAAAATTAGAAATTAATAACAATAGAATACATGAACATTTCCGTGCTTCTAAATGTCCCATGGGTTGAAGAGAAAATCAAAAGTAGAATTGTAAACTATTACAGCTAAACAAAATAAAAGCTGTGTATTTTGAAATGTATGATATGCTCCTAGAGGGTACCAAGAAGAAAATACATATACAGCTTTGACCATAATTATCAGAAAACAAGAAAGGCTGGACATACATGAGGTAAATGTCCAGCTCATTACTCCAGGAAAATAGAAATAGGCCACATTTAAAAATGCAAATAGAAATAAAATAGCATAAATCAGCCAGAAATCAATGAAGTAGACGACAGAAATACAAGATAATTAAAAAGAAGTTTATTCTTTAACAAAACAAAGAAATAAACTTGTGGCTAAGCAGATCAAGATGAAAAGAAAAATATATAATAGGCAAATTAAAAAATGTGAAAATATGTATGTAAAATATAGCAAGTTGCATAAAGACACAAAATATAGTGAACAATTATATGTTAACAGATTTGAAGATCTAATTAAAGACATACATTTATAGCAAAACACAACTTGTCGAAATTAGCATAAGAAGATAAAACATGAAAGAACAATGACCGTTAAAAAAATTGAAATGGTAATAAAGAATAAATGCACCCCTGACATACACACACTTCCTCCTCATCCATCAGACATTTTCTGGCTCAATTTTTGGCTACTAGCTCTTCCCCTCCAGCCCACTTGCAGATTCCTGCTTGACTGCTCTTTTTAAATAGCAAACGTGATGGTGTCCCGCCTGCTTGTAGCTCTGAACTGACTTCCCGTAGATTAATGGAAAAGTTCACAATATTTGATTTGCTGTTTGCCCCAATTGTTTTGAGCTATAGTTCTCAAATAGATCATGCTTTTCCACCTTTCCATGCCTTTTCCCATACTTTTCCTTTTCCCTGAAATACCTGTTTCAACCTTCCCATCATCTCTCAAATTACTTCTTATCCCTTAGAACTCCTGTAATATACAACCCACCCCCAGTCTGATTGAGCTTCTCTCATTTTGCATTCTTGATGCAATCTACATGTAAGTAACTAGCACTTGCTCTCATAAATGTAAAACCAGCATCACTTGACATAAAGGGAAGGTAGGTGAAAAACTAAATATTTTTAACATTATATTTTAAATGGGTACTGTGGCTTGCTGTTGACTTTCCACTTGCTGTCTGTTCTCAGTTATTAAAAAATATATTACCACAAGTGAGAGTGGTAAAAACTAGCACTAAACAGAGATTTTTCTCTTTGATGTTACAGGAGGATAGAGAGAGAGAGTGAAAATTATAAACGGAATAATTTCCTGAATTTCACCGGAAATCGTTTTATGTCCTATACATAGAAGCACAGAGATTTACCTAAGATATGGCTTCAGCCTCCAGACAGTTCATGCAAAATGCCACTTTTGCTATGACATTCTTGTGTGGGACACTTCAGGACAAAACAAAACAAACAAAACAATGATATGAACCCACTTCCCCCAAAAAAATCCATCTGCAATGGGAATATTTCAGCCTAGAAGGAACTAATTGAGGGAGAGAAAGTAGAACTTTGTGGTTCCCTTTAATTTATACCCTGTAAACATGTAGTGGGATGCCTGCTCTTGAGTTTGGCAATGGCTGTTAATTCATGATCATGAATAGTAAAGCACTCTCTAAAGGCACCATGTGGGAATGAACTTGCTATAGCAAGTTTAATCCTGAACAGAGATGAAAGAGGCTGATCTACCGAGGCAGGCATTGTCCTCATTTTCCTTCAGGACTTCATGCAAGTCTCTCTCAGGTTAAATACTTGCTGATTATGCTACCATGTCCAAAAATGGGGCTGTATCATTCTTTCATAGAAGAGAGATACAACTTAAACATAAGCATGCAATACTTTTGAGAGTCCCACATTTTTTTGACGGTAAAATTAGATTTAAAGACATTGTTGAAATGCACATGATTTTCAGTTCAAAGCCCCTCCCAATGTTGTCATTTTTCAGGCATGATTATTCCCATTTTAAGTTATGGCAACTTCTTGTGTAATGTCAGTTTTATAGAAATACCATACGTTAATGAAATATAAATTTTTGGCAAAATAGTTCCTTGCAATTAAATATCTCTTTAAAAGGAAATTTACTGAAACCTTTATTTCTAAACCACCAAGGAATGAATGTAAGTAAGCAAACATTAAATCAGAATGCCTGTCATGACAAATTAAAAAATCTCAAAGTTAAAATAACCACAGAAGTAATCAACATGATATGGAAGAAAGAGAAGGTGAATGACAATTGTAGAATAATTTCCACGGCCATGTCCTTTATAAGCAGGATGAGGAAACAGAAGTCCAAAAAAAGTATTTAATGTCCAAGGTCAAGCAGATATATGTGGCAGAGCAGAATACAGGGTGCAGATTTGCCTGTCTCCAATTACGTTTTCCAGTGCCACTGCTAATTTCACCCAGGATGGTAACTTCTACTTTGGAATACAGTTCCTGTTCTCCCACTCACAAGCTGCATGGCCTTTGGATAAGTTTCCCACATATATTTTACAAAATTCAGGTTTATTCAAGTATAATTTATAAAGAATCTAAAATATGATTCACCCATTCTAAGTTCAATGAATTCTGACAAATGCATTCAGTCTTGTAATCACCACCACAAATCAGGTTATAGAATATTTCCACCTTTGCAAAGTGTTCACACATGCTACTTCAGTCATGACAAGAGAGTGGAGTCCTATTCTTTCCTGCTATATATGCTATATACAAGTATTAATCCTGTAAATAGCCCAAGAAACAAATAAAGGGTGGTTAAAAAAAGAGAAAGTGGTTTGGGACCTCAGGTCCACAGAAAGAACACAACCCTAGGGATCCTGCCTTCCCTCACCCAATGGAGCAAGGCTACCCAGACCCAGTGTTTTCCAACCCACAGCCTAGCTAAAAAAATGCAGCTCAGGTAGGCATATGTCTCCCCAGATTGAACAAAGTCCACCTGACAGCATCAGAGGATAAGTAGAGAGAAAAAGAGAGGGAGGGGGAGAGAAAAGGAGGGAGAGAGAGAAGGAGACAGAAAGAGAGAGAGAGGGAGAGATATGTGATCACAGCAAGGAGCCCAAAATGGGAAGCCATTTGTCTCCATGGGTCAGAGACTCTACTCTTCCACCCCGAGGCAATGGAACAAGCAAGTGAAATGGAAAAAAGGGACTCCATCCCATCAAACAACTAATCTGAGATGTCCTTTTCTCTTCATGGGTCCAAGGCTCTCCTAACCTGCTCAGATGATGGGCAGGTGATCAGAAACAAAAAGAGAGCCCTAGTCACAGCAAGCAGCACCAACAGGAAGCCTCTCTTCCCTAGGGAGCTGAGGCTCTTTCTCTTTTCAGTAGATATCAGCAGAAGTATACAAGGGAACCAGCAATAGCTAGTGGCCTGGTCTGGAAGGCTTCTTTGTCCCCATGCACAAGACTCTGCTCCTCTTTTCAATGATACTACAGCAGCTACAGGGGCAGTGGTAAAGAGATCCCACCATACCCATCTCCCACCAAGAGATACCTGGAGGCCTTACCTAGGGAAATCTATTTTACCCCCTCAGTCAGTGCCAGCAATAACCAGTGAGACCTACTGTCGACACCAGATAGGCCAACAAGAACAAACTAATACTGCAAAGACTATGAACATTAAACTTCCATTGGAATCATTGCCCTCAAGAGTAGGACAAGACTTATATGCTCAAATTCAATATGGTTACTGTCTGCCAAAATAAAATATTTAAATGGGACCCAAGCTTTCCTAACATAATAGACAAAATGTCTAGGATGCAATAAATAATCACCAGTCCTACCAAGAACCAGGAATATGACAATGTAAATTTAAAAAGATAATCAACTGATACTAAAACCAAGGTGAATCAGATGGTGGAAGCTTAAAAGGATGTTAAAGTAGCTGTCATAAGAAAACTTTAATAATTAATTATACGTTTTCTTGAAATGAAAAATAGGAAATCTCAGTAAAATAAAAATGAAGTTATAAAAAATGGAAATGATAGAGCTGAGAAAATACAATAACATAAATTATTACAGAAAACCCATGGATGGGATCAGCAGTAGAGGAGATGACAGGATCAAATTGTTGAACTTGAGGACAAATGAACAGAGACTCAGTGGCCTATGTGACAATTGCATAAAATCCAACATTCATATTATTGGAGTCCCAAGAGAGGAGAAAGAGTGACACTGAGGGAATATTTAAAGAAATAATATCTGAAAACTTATATTTGGTGAAATACACAAACCTATAGATCTAATAATCTGATGAAATCAGAGTAAGTCCAAAAAAATCCACACCAAGTCAATTCTACCCCCACCTCATCCTCACACCTGTCTAAGGTCTTTTAGAATAAAGAGTGATTACTAATAGATTAAAATGGTGGCTAGAGACCTAGCGCTTGTTAGAAAAACTCAAACATGGTGTTTTTCTTTGCATAATGTTGAAAGCTTTGTACCACTTGCCTCCAGATAACCTTCCTAGCCTCATGAATAGCTACTCCACTCAACTATATCTATACCAGGTTTCCTTTCCTCTTACCTTCTTGCTGTTTTCTAAACTTCTCAAGTGATTTAATGCTTTGATGCATCAGTGTGTTTTATTGTTATGCTGTTCCCTTTTTTTGAACATACTTCCTCACTTTCTACCTTATGGATCTCCACATTATCTTTCAAAATTCAAATCAAGTCAACTTTTAATATTTCTCTGTATCGTTGCCCAATGCTGTGAAACAGTTTTTTCTTTGCTTTGTTGTGAACTCACTTTCTGTGGGACTGTATTAAATAATTAGCAATTAGCCAGTTGTGGTATAGACATCTGCTTTGGAAGGAATGCTCTTTTGCTTGAGTATGAGTAGTTTCTCAAGAAATAAGAACTGTGTCTTATTTTTCTTTGCATTTCCTAAGACCTAATAATAACATTTGTTGAACTGAATTTACCAAATGTGGATTTAATTGTTTTGCAATATCCAGAGATATTCTTTGAAATCTCAAACATACAATTATTTTCTTTATCACTTTAACACTTTATCAGTGTTGCAGGTTGTATGCTCTGGAAGCAGATACTGAGAAGGAGTGTGCTGTGTGAAGTGTTTATTAGATCAATAACTTTGGAAGGAAGAGGGATGTGGAGCTGTGATGTAGTCCTAATAGAATCTTAGCTAGCCTCGTAGGGTTGCTTTCCAGAACTTTCTCATGTTGGGTCAAAGACCCATTTTGGGTTGCTGGGTCTTTACACCCTCATCTCAGTCAGCATTTGGATGTGGGCTGTTTCCAGAGGGCATGACTTTGGATGAGGCAACTCTCCAAAGTAATTCATATAGCTGTTGACAGCTGGAAGCTGTCTGCTATCGGTTAGGGTGACAATCTTACCTTGAAGGAAAGAGGGATCTGGGTGGCACATCTTCAGGTCTATCAAGCTAATATTTATTTTGTACCATGTACCAGAATACTGCAGAAAGATTTTATGTACATTATCTTACTAATTTTCAACTTCTCTTTACAAAGAAGATATTATTATTATTCCCATTGTACAGATAGGACAGCAGCCTAAGAGGAGGTAATTGGCCTCTCTGCAGTCATACAATGAGTATGTGGTAAAGCTTAGATTTTTAACCCAGGCAGTCTTACTCCAAAGCTAAATACCATTTAACCACAATGGTATCCTGTGAGAGCTACATTGTTCATGACTACAACTCCTTGAAACTTGATAATCCACAAGCAGTGAAGAGTTTTCTATTAAAATAGAAAAAGAATGTCAACTTGCCTTTTATTCTAAACATATGTGGACATATTTTATTAAGCAGATACTTTTTGTTTGTTTGTTTCAGCCGGTGTGGTGTATTCTGATATGAGGAGAATTTATCTTTTGGTCTTGGGCATATTCCATAGACTGACATGTCACTGGGCCAATATTTGAGGTGAGTCTTGAACTAGCCTTACCCGCCTACCGTGTTTGTGTTAATGGAACATGCTGATTGAAGTACTGAGAAGCTGTAGGAAGCCAGAGTGTTCCCATCAGCTTTTGTAGGCTGTCCAATTTATAACCTTCTAGGGACTAAGATGAAAGTACAGTGGTCACACTGTTGCTCTCAGCCAAAGAGCTTTTCAAGATCATAATTCACCTTTAGATTTCCATGCACCTGTAGGTAACTGTGTCAATTAGCACTGATGAATTCAGTAGTGGACCTCATTTTCCCTCGGTTATCTTTTGACAGATTTATATTAAATAATCAAATAAACATTGAACAGGTGTGATTAAAAAAAAATCCTTTGCCTTCCCAATCTTATGTGTTTATGGACATGGTAATACTATATATTTTTTATTTTAGAGATTTTCAGTTTTTCTATGCCTTATCTTTTCTCATGGATAGCTGGAATAAAATAAAGATAGACTGTTCCAGTTATTATTAGAGGTGATAATTTGCAGGCTAAGTGTGTTGCTATGGATACCTAAGAACCCCCCACCAAAGACTCAGGCCTGGGAGTCAGGGCCTAATCCTGAGGTGCTTTTCAATAGCACCAGCTGTCCGGAGCCTGAAAGGCGTGGCAAATTACACCATTATTAGAGTGAAATGGTATGGCTAAGCTAATTATTTGTGGGCTTTAGACACAGGTGTTCATAAAAGGCTGAACGTGCACTCCTAATCAAGTCTGATTGGGCTAGAACAACAGCCCAGCATGGGACTATCAAAGAGTTGTTTATAGTGTCTTTCATTTAAATAATAAAAGAGGCCACTGTAGGCCTTCTGTTCAGCAGAGTTTTTAATGTTGCTCTGAGTTCCTCATTACAGGTAATCATATTTGGTATCTCTGTTTGACTTCATCCAGTCATGGAAATCTGTTTTCTAATAATATTTTCCTTGATAGTCATATAACAATTTTAGACACATTAGCCATTCCATGACTATTTTTGGTTAATGCTGCTTTTAGCAATGCAACGTAACTTTACAGAATGGAAGATTAGAACTTCATCACAAAAATGATAATCTGGCTACTACTCATCAAAGAGTTGTTAATATTTCCATTTTATTACTGGTGATATTTCTTTGATAATTTTTGTGCTCATAATGCAGTAGCAAGTTTGGTTCAAAATATACCTTAAAATTTTTCTCTCATTTAATAGTATTTGATTTATCTAATATTTGAATATCATCAGTTGCTAAAATGTATGTTTGCTGAGAAATGTTATGTGGGTTTGTTATGGTGTGATATTGTACTAAGCATGGTTAAATACTCTTCCTAGCAAAGCAAATCTGAATTTTTCAATCTTTGCTCCTTTAAAAATAATGAATACTTTTTTTGATGTCCATACTTTATAAAGAAGTTTGCATTTAATAGTTACCAAACAACCATTAAACATCTAATATTTCATTGTCAAATAATAATGATGTAGTAGATTCATTACTCCAACAATTTACAAGGAATTGACTTGTCTATTTTAGTTTTCCAAGTCTAATCCAGCCCATGAGTATTTTAGAAGTTGATATGATTGGTATTGCTATATAATAATGTTGAAATACCTGGTAGGTATTTTACTTTTTAAAAAATTCTACATAGTCACAAATGCTTGTAAATTTATAAAATGTGAAAACATGTTTCTTTAGAGAAGTAGCCTCTGCTACCGCTATTGGATGAAGATATACTTACCCACTCTCTGTAGGGAGAGAGTGGTCTATTAAGAGAGACAGATGACCTCATAAATGTGTCTATGTGCAGATCAATATGATGGCCTAATATGAGTATAGATATACTCTCGGATGATTGAGGGAACTGAGTTTTGTCTCTGAGTCCATTCAGTCAATGTATTCTTTCTCTTTGCAATTCTTCTGTGTATGGGAGAAGGTAGTTCTCAGAAAATAATTATGAGGTTTTTAAGGACAGTAATTAGTAGCTTTTATCTTACGCAAAGGTATAAGACTTTCTAAATTATAGGTAGAAAGCAAATATGTTGCCTTCCTACCCAGATCTGTAAGTATTGTGCACAGAAAAGAGGACCCTCTGAGGTGACCTTGGCAATGGATACCTTGAAGCTGCATTAGTTGGGTGAATTAGCATTCAGTTAAATTTCAACAATTATCTACTGAACACCTACTGTGCTTGCAGTTCTGCCAGAGAAAGAACTGGAATTAGACACAGGTAGGTAGCCACCAATACTAGTGCTCTTTCCTTTTCTTCTAATAAAATATATTTTTGGCTGGGCATGGTGGCTCACGCCTGTAATCCTAACACTTTGGGAGGCTGAGGTGGGTGGATCACCTGAGGTCAGGAGTTCAAGACCAGCCTGGCCAACATGGTGAAACCCCATCTCTAGTAAAAATTCAAAAAAACAAAACAAAACAAAACAAAATATGAGCCAGGCATGGTGGCAAGTGTGTGTAATCCCAGCTACTCTGGAGGCTGAGGCAGGAGAATCACTTGAACCCAGGAGGTGGAGGTTGCAATGAGTCAAGATTGTGTCATTGCACTCCAGCCTGGACGACAAGAGCAAAACTCTGTCTCAAAAAATTAAAAAAATATATATATGTTATAAATAGATATTTATAACATATATATATTTTTAACATATATATCTATTTTTTTTCTGCTGTCATCTCTCATAACCCAGAGATGTAACTAGCCAATCATTTATGGGGAACATAACTATATCTTGCCTTTTGTGATTCTGTGGTGGTGAAAAATGCCTGCTCATTTACTGTGAAAGTAACATCTCTGGTGAAGGGAAATTCTAGATCTCTGATGATGATAGTGAGTTATCTGAGTATTGGTTAAAATTGGATAGGATATGCTGTGTTAGCAAACACTCTGAACTCTCAGGAGCTAAACATGGCTAAAGTTTATTTCTGCTTATGTTACATGTTATTTAAGGTAAGCAGGTGATTCTGCTCACTTTAGTCATAAGTGGCCCATGCTGATAGATACTGCATCTTGACTCCTACTTCTATAATCTTTACAATAGAGGGAAAGTAAATCATGGCTCTTAAAGTTTATGTCCTACTGACACAACTAACTTCCGCTCACATTTTATTAGCCCAGCACATCATATGGCCAAGCTTAAATCCAAAGGGCAGGATCAAGAAAGCAGAGAGCAGAGAAAATAGTTACTGAGCAGAAATAATGATGACTATGGCACCCTCTAAATCACTTTTCTTTCTTTCTTTCTTTCTTTTTGAGGCGGAGTCTCACTCTGTCACCCAGGCTGGAGTGCAGTGGCTCAATCTCGGCTCACTTAAAACTTCACCTCCCAGGTTGAAGTAATTCTCTTGCCTCAACCTCCTGAGTAGCTAAGACTATAGGTTCCCACCACCATGCCCAGCTACTTTATGTATTTTTAGTAGAGATAGGGTTTCACCATGTTGGCCAGGCTGGTCAAGAGTATAAAGAAACCTCAAGTGATCCGCCTGTCTCAGCCTCCCAAAGTGCTGGGCTTACAGGCATGAGCCACTGCCCTGAATCACTTGTTGTAAGTGAACTCTTTACAACTAAACTGGCTCAAGGACTAGTTACCTAACTGGTACCTAATTAAAATGGAAACACATGTAAGTGATATAGGAGAAGAGATTGTATCAAGATATCAGATGTGTATCTACCCTTTCTTCCATTTTGAAATCTCTCAGAATGATAGAAATATAGAAAAATAATACTATATATGGAACAGGGGGAAGATTCCCAAGAAAATTCTTAACATAAATATATTGGAAACAAAATGGTTTAAAATTAAATGAGTTAAACTTTCAACTAAAGAAATAAACAAATATGAAATACACAAACAGCCCGAAGGAAAATAATTAGTAAATGTGTTTAAATTAGTAATAATGAAATAGAAAATATTAAATCAGTAAATTTGATCTGTTTAAAAAATCTGGCTCATTTAATCATCAATAAATAGAAAAACTATTGGTAAATCTGATCATGTTAAAAAGGAACCCAAAACAGGCAATATTAGATAAAAGAATAAGTATACACATAGTCATAAATACAGATATCAAGCAAATTTAAAGCTATTAGAGAATAATATGCACAGCTCCATACCTAAAAAATATTATCTACTTAAATTAATCTTGAAAAGGTAGAAATACTAATGGGATAAACAACTTTGGGAAAAAATGGAAAAACTGTCAAAACCACCTAAAAAAAGTCACGAAGTCAAATTAATTTTGTGGATAAGTTCTACCAAATTTCCATGAGAAAAATACCTTTGTTCTCTGTACTATTTCAGAGCATAGAAAATGACTTAAAGCTACTAATTTTCCACAAGCCAGATGAGGAGAGTGTATATTCACAGAGAGAAAAGAAACCTAAAACCAAATCTCATGTATTAAAAAATGTGAAACCAGGCACAATGGCTCATGCCTGCAGTCTCAGCTGCTCAGGAGGCTGAGATGGGAGGATCACTTGAGTCCCCAAATTGGAAACCAGCCTGGGCAATACAGCAAGACCCTGTCTCAAAAAAAAGAAAAAAGAAAAAAAAATCGAAGAAAACTATTAGCAAATTAATACTGGATTGTATTAAAAGAGAATTACATTGGAATCAATTAGGGCTAAAGTAGAAATGCAAATTTGACTCACATCAAAAATAAAATTGCTCACAAATGGGTTAAACAACAAATCTTGATAACATCCCAAATTAGAAAATCTGACATGTATGTAAATTTTTTTAAATGACTTAACATTGTAAGAGTATAAAAAAAACTTTTTAAGGCTGATAAAGCAACTACCAACAAAACATAATAGACATACTTAACGATGAAACAGTAATTCGACAAAAGCCGTTAAGATGGTAGCAGTGTCCACTGTCATTACTGTGAAACATGCTAAACATCTTGATTCAAGTAATAAAATGAGAAAATGAAATGGAATAATATAATGGAGATAGCCAGAAATAAATTATTTGTCTATTTGTCAATCCATCTACTTGATTAGAAAAACAATTTGAACCAAGGGAAAATGATACAAATTGACATTTGACAGGAAAGTAAAACATAAGAAAATTAAGAACAGAGGTGCTATACTAACTGAGGTCCTCCAGAGAAAACAGAATTAATAGGATCTTCTTTTTCTGTCGTTTTAAGGAATTGGCTCACATGATTGTGGAAGCTGGTAAGTCCAAAATCTGCAAAGTACTTTGGCAGGCTAGAGACCCAGAGAAGAACTTATGTGGCAGTTCAAGTCTAAGATAGTCTACTGGCAGTATTCTGTCTTCCTTAGGAAATGTCAGTGTTTTTCCATTAAGGCCTTCATCTGATTAGATGAGGCCCACCTATAAATGGAGAGTGAGCATTATTACAATTTTGTGGGGTTTTTTTTCTTCTTAAGAAATTGGAAGAAGTTAAAAACTGGAAATTCACTTAAGAAGAAAAAAACAAACATACTTAACTTTACCCATAAGCAGAAATATAACAAACGAAACAGCGATTTGTTACTTTATACCCATCAGAGTTGGCTAAATTTACAATTTTGATGATATTCAATGTTGACAATGATGTGAAGTTACTGGCACCCTTATCTACAGCTGGTTGGAGTAGAAATAAAGAATACACTTTGGGAGAGGGTTTTACAATATCTATCATTTAAAGTATGCATACTTTCAGACCTAGCTATATCAAATTCTAAGGATTTAATCTGTACTGCAGAAGAAACTCTTGCCCATTTGTACCAGCACTGTCATTACTTCATCATTTGTAATAAGGAAAAATTGAAAGTGACCTAAACACCCACCAGTAGAAAGAAGTACATATAAAGTTATATGTAATGAAAAAAGCAAATCACAAAATAGTACACATAGTATATGTGTAAAGTAAGAAAGTAGATATGTGCTATAAATATAGATGAATAATATCAAAGTATCCTGGGTTGTTGTTAAAATTTCATGCTTTATCTAGAAAGGGAAAATTGTGATATGTACATGGTGGATCTGTAATACCCTCTTTACCTTCCCGGTCTTCAAATTCATCTTTACCTCCACCAAGTCAAGGCTTACACAGTTATAATTGCCTCATAACATTCCTCCTTGGGAAATTTTTATTGTAACAAGAAGGGATAAGAAAGGTATGTGCTCTAGCAGTAGAATTTTAGAAATTAACATTCAAGTGCAGAGATGAAGGTAGGTGGAGGGTGAAGTAGGACCTTTCTTGATAGCCCTGAGAACATATCCCTGGCAGTAAACACTGCAGTACTTGGAAAGGTTAGTCCTGATTGCGGATGAGGAGCACAAGGTCAGAACCCATGGGGAACAGGGAACAGTTAAGAGAGGGTCTTTCTGACTAAGCTAAGCAGTGAAAATTTTTAGCTGTTAGACACACACAGAGTAACTAGATAAAAAGTAGTTGAGGGGAGTAATTGTGGAGAATGGTAATTTTTCGGGTCTCATAAGGGCATGAAGATAATAAGGACCTGGGTAAAAACAGCCAACACCTACATAGCAATGACTCTGAGTCAGATGCCAATCTGAGCACTTCACTTGTATTATTTCATTTAATCCTCACAAAAGTCCTTGACAGAAACACTGTTTATATAATCTCCATTTTACAAGTGAAGAAAGGGAAATAATATCACTTAAATAAGTATGTAACAGAGCAAGGACTTGAACCCAAACATGCTGGCTCCAAAGCATCTGCTCACTTAGCCGCTGATGGAAATGGGAAGTCAGGAAATTTAGATGTGGTGTTAATGGAATCTTTCAATATCTTTGCACTGAGGTTGTATGCTGATGTGTGGAGGTAAAAAAAAATATCTCTCAGGGGACAGGGATAGTCGCTCGTGATTCCCTCAATATCCTACACCATTTCAGACTTCAGGGCTTTTGCTGATGCTGGTTCTTCCTCCTTGCAAATACCTCCCCCAACCCCTTTTTTTTTTAACCCACTTAGAATATTCTTTTCTATATGAAGCACTTCTGTTACCCAGTGTAATGCCTACATGACGTAGATGCATTTCTACCTCACCTTAACTCTGCTTATCTTTAGGATACAGGATGCCTGAGGTCAAAATTTCCCTCTTGTGACCAAACTGGCTAAACTAGTGGGATCCAAGATGGTAGCTCAACCTCTGAAAAACCTCTAACTTCATTATAATCTGATTTCCATGATAAATGACACTCCCACCAGCACCATGACAGTTGACAATCACCGTGACAATGACCAGAAGAAACCATAAAAGGACCAAAAGGAAAGCTGCACTCCAGTTTCAAGGAGTTCTCTGCCCATTACCAGAACAGAAATGAATTTCTTTTATACCCAACCCCTTCATTAAAAGCCCTGTATTTGTGACTTCCTGCTCTCACAAGCTGAGAAGTTGATTGGTGAGCCAAGCTCTTGCTTCCCAATTCCATGGCTATTGATTAAAGCCTATACTGCTTGACACTTCAGTTTTGCATACTGTCTTCATGGCACCAAACAGGGAAAGACCTCATTTCGGGTAACCTGCTTTAGCAGTAACGCTTTCTTACTTTGCCTCTTCCTTTACAGACAATTATCCAAGCCCCATTGTATTTCCAGCATACTTCCAGCCTGTGATTGTCAAATAGTGCATTAATTCATTGCTGAGCGTATCTTCCCACTGGGCTCCAATAGCTGAGCTCCTTGATGGCAGGCAGCTATACTGGTGAATTAATCAGGCTCTTTCCCATGGTGAGAAGCAGAACCATACTGTGCCTGGCTCAGATAACTGGGCTAATTACAAGAATACACAGAGCAGTAAGAAGATAGAAAATACTCCCAGAAGCTTCCTATTGGCCATTTTACACTGGGCCAGTCCCTCCTCCCTAATGATGGTGCTTTACCAGTCTGATGTTTCAACTTCTGTCTCTCTCTTCTACTACAGCTGATTTTTCTGATACTGACTCCCATTTTTAAATGCATATTATATGCAATTTTCCCAAGAGTTTTAAATCAGTCACCACTCAGAACAATGAGCCATTGTTGACTATCATTCATGTACAATAACACCTCAGAGATCACTGGCCAGAGATCACTGGCCAGAGATCAGCTAGTCATATTTTTGTCAGGCACTGATTCCTATACAATCTGTGATGACCGAAGAAATGCAGTCATGTAATACCATACCATGGTGACTCATGGGTAATAGACCATCTGGATGAGTTCCACCAGAGGATGGCTTAGCTATGGAAGGCATTAAGATCACCATGTCCTATGCAATTATAAAGCTATTTGTATGTTCATAGAATCTAACATAGTCCCTCTCAAACACCAGACACTAGATATACATTGATTTAGTGTGAAATAAAATGTTCTGAAATGACAAAAGAAATATCAAAGAAAGCAGAACACCAGTGGTTTTTCTGAATTCTTTATTTATTCAATCATTTAGCAGTCATTTGTAAAATGTCTATTAGGTACAATAAGTATCAGACAATGTGCCAGGTATGAGAGATACAAAAATTGAATAGGATGATGTTCCAGACTTTGAGAATTTTAGTTTAATCAAAGTGACTGGCAAGCAAACCTACTATTACGATGCAGTATTATAAAGTAATGTAGAGGAACGTCACTGTATCCCAGCCTTGAGAAGCAGAATCAGGAATAGTTTGCGCCCCCAAATCTCAAAAGTAATCAGGGTGAGGGAGTGGGAAGTGAAAAGAATTTGAAAATATGCCTTGAGAGAGCTTATCAGAGAAATCACTGAGTCAGGGAGCTGGAAGAGATTTTTAAAACGTTTACATTAAACCAAATTACTTGTTTCTGATTACTCTCCCTTGAACAATGGCTGTACATTAAGGAAACCCTCAAGTGAGCTGAAGCCTACCCAAGCACACTTATTGGAAAATGATCAAATAGCAGGATGTGAAGGATTAGGTTGTCTTTTCCCTCTCCCTTTTTTCAAGTTAGTTAACAGGACTGTGCTACTGATCTCCTCCTCTGCAGTTAGCGATCCATATGGTGTGCACATACTGTAGACATTTAACCGAATTATCAGGTTGCTCCGGCTTTCTACCACTTTTATTTCATGGTTTCTAGATAGAAAGGCCTTGAGAAAGACAGAGTATTTGCATTGGAGAAGCTTTACATGAATAGGTTGTTTTTTTCCATCCTTTTTGTCTTCACATCACCTTCCTAGCTGGGAAGGATATTTTGAGTGGTTGTTAGTAAATGGAGTTGATCTTCTTATGGCTGGGGCAAGATTCTCCCTGTAGAAAGTTACTAAGTGTTAGGAAAAAAAGGGGAATATGGAGATACCAAAGGCTTCTAAAATAGTGGGACAATGGTGAGGTATTTGGAGCCATTTTCCATAACCAGAGAAAGTGCTAAGAATGTTTAGCTCAGACAAGTTAAAGAGAGAAAGAGGTGGACGCATGCCTGAAGAACTAGAGCATATTGTGGGGTCTGGAACATATAGATTGCCATGGAGTGCTCAAGAACATAAAATGAGGACTGGGGCCAACAATTATAGCTATCTAATACTTGAATGGTCTGCCCTTATAACAGTGAATCTCCTGTTTCTGGAATTATCAAGAAGACTCCAGAAAATTATAGGAGTGACTCCGAAATGCTATGGAAGAGATTCCTGCATTGTCATGCATAAAGGCAGGTGAGAGTGAGCCTGGTGAGGTGGCCTCTTAGGGCCCCTTCCAAACACAAGATTCATTATTTGAGGTACAATTGAAAGCTTTGTCTTCCATAAGAATATCTCTCAATATCTGGTCAAAATGCTTGAAATACCCACATGTATTCATTTTGTTTGTGCAAATCCTGACTTATTTCAAAACATTTTTACTTCAGAAATTTCTATCCTTATTAAGTGGGGCATTACTGTCACTTCCTGAAGGCCTGGTTTAAAAGCAAACATGATTATATATCTCCTTAATTATGTCATTTGACCCCATACAACGACCTATGTGAAAGAAGTAGATGAGATATTATTCCTGTTTTACAGATGAGGAAACTCATTTCAGAGGGACAATGCTACCTGGAGAAAGGAAATAGGGCTCATTAAGATATCATGGCACATTAATATGAGCACATGAATTTCCTCATCAGAGGAGCTGCAGGCTTGTGTTGGTCCATTGTGTTGGACAAACCACAAAATGGACTAACCCAATAAAGCTGCTGGGACTGGACACAGGAGCATCTTTGTGGATATGAAAGATCAGAAGGCTTTGAAATCCAAGGTCTTGCTGAGGCAGCACAAGACCACTAAGTATTAATGATCAAAAACAAACATTATCTTCTTCCCAAATTTGTATAGGGAATTTTGAGAACTTACACAATAGGAGTATACTGTAATAGTAATTTACATGCATTTTCTTATATATTAGGTTGATGCAAAAATAATTGAAGTAATTGTGTTTTTTGCCTAATAGCACTTAAAATTATCCTATGAATATCATTATCTCCATTTGAAATGAAAACATTGGTTCCTCAAGGGAAACCATTTTTAAAATAAAAGGACAAGCTACAAATTAGGAGAAGTTTGAAACCTATTGCTATACAGAGTATATAAGGAATCATAAATCAATTGGAAAAAGATAATACCTGCCTCCCCAAAAGTGTGCATTTTAGATTCCTCCAGGAAAACCTGTTTATTAAGCAAATCTGAATATATCAAACTTAAAGCTGCAAGGAAGAATGTCCCCTTTTCAAAGTCTTAGTGATTATTCAAAAGGAGGAAGTTAAGAAAGGATGATTATAGGGTTTGGTATCCGGGCTTAATGGTTTGTGTAGGTCTTTCAAAGCAAGAAAGTAGTTGGCATCAGGCAGTTTGATACATAGTAATTTAGAGCTGCTAAACATCATGGGCAAGGGTCTTAAGTTCTTTTGAGTAAACCATTGTCCTAATAAGAGAGCTGTTTTTTTCCATATAAGCAAACCGCTCAAGTAAATTGGTATGCAAGTAATATGGTTTGGGTGTGTATACCTTTCAAATCTCATGTTGAAATGTGATCCCTGATAGATGCTGGAGGTGGGGCCTGACAGGAGGTATTGGATCATGGGGGCAGATATCTCATGAATAGCTTAGTGCCATCCCCTTGGTGATGAGTTTTTAGTTTGTTCACAAGAGATCTGGTTGTTTAAGAGTATGGGACTCTCCTTCTCTCTTTCTTGCTCTCTTTCACCATGTGATACACTGGTTCTCCCTTCTCCTTCTGCCATGATCGGAAGCACCCTGAGGCCAGACCAGGAGCAGATGCTGGCATCTTGCATCTTGTACAGCCTGCAGAACTGTGAGGCAAAATAAACCTCTTTTTCAAATTAATTACCTAGCTTCAGATATTCCTTTATAGCAACACAAAATGGACTAACAGCAAGAAATTCCCGATGCTAACAGTAAAATTATGTTGACCCAAGCCATCTCATTTTTTAGTCTAAGAGCTATGTTGGGAGGTCTCAGGTTTAGTCCCCTTGTCCTCCCTCTTTGTAGTCTTCTCCAGCCTGAGCTTTCAGTTACTTGTTTTTCTATTATGTGTATTATTTTCCAGTTACTTTCAGTGGGGGAGCCCATCATTACTGGGAACAGAAGTAAAACATACATTATTTAATTTCCAGATATTTTGGGATTTTTCCAGATATCTATCTGTTATCAATTTCTACATTGATCAATTTGTGATTAAATAACAGAATTTATAGGACTACAGTTCTTTTAAATTTGTCAAGGTTAGTGTTATGGTCCATGGACATGTTCCATGTATATTTGAAAAGATTATTTATTCTGCTGTTGTTGAGTAGAATATAAATGAAATTAAATTGGTTTACAGTGTTGTTCAGATTTTCCATCTCTTTAGTGATATTCTGTCTATTGGTTCTGCCAATTATTGAGAGAGAAGTGTTGACATTTTGTTATAATTTTGATATTTTATTTTATTTTATTTTTTGAGACAGGGTCTTGCTCTGTTGCCCAAGCTAAAGTGCAGTGGCACGATCTTGGCTTACCACAACCTCCATCTTCTAGGCTCAACTGATCTCCCACCTCAGCCTCCAAATAGGTGGGACCACAGGCACATGCCACCGAGCCTGGTTAATTTTTGTATATTTTGTAGAGATGGGGTTTTGCCATGTTGCCTAGGCTGGTCTCAAATTCTTGAGCTCAAGTGATCCACCCATCTTGGCTTTCTGAAGTGCTGGGATTACAGATGTGAGCCACCCTGCCCAGTGTGATAATATAATTAGACTGCAATTAAAATATCCTATTTTAATTATAAATTATTTTTTATAATTTATCTTTCACTTTTATGAGTTTTGCTTCATGTATTTTTAAGTTCTACTGTTAGATGCATACACATTTAATATTGTTGTGTCTTCTTGATAAATTAATCCCTTTATGATTTTGTAATCATCGTACTCTCTGGTAATTAATATTCTTTGTTCTGAAGTCTACTTTGTCTCACATTAATTTATCCATCTCTTTTGATTAATGTTTTCATATAATGTCTTTTTTCATGTTGTTTTTAGCATTAACGTATCTATTCTTTACAATAAAAGTTGGTATTTTATAGATGACAAATAGTTATGGTTGTTACCCTGCTTGACAATCTCTGTCTTTTACTTGCAGTATTTAAACAAGTTACATTTAATGTTATGATTAGTATGATTGTATTTAAATCTACCATCTTGCTAGCTGTTTTATACTTGTCCCATGTCTTCTTGGATCCTTTTTCTGACTCTTGTGAATCAATTATTTTTTCTAGTGCTGTTGTTCTGATAAGCTCACTCTGTATCCAGATGAGCAAACTCTTGTCCTTATAAAACCGTTGTTTTTCCAAATTTGCAAACTATTAGCCTGCATAAAGTAAAGTGCAAGAATTTTCTAAAGATAACAGTGAAGTTATTTATTGCAAGGAACAATGTCCCCTTTTCAAAGTGTTAGTAATAATTCAAAAGGAGGAAGTTAGGAAAGGATGATTATAGGGCTTTGATATCTGGGCTTAATGGTTTGGGTAGATCTTTCAAAGCAAGAAACTAGCTGGTATCAGGCAAAGTTTGATACATGGTAATTTAGAACTGCTAAACATGATGGGCAAGGGTCTTGCTATCATATCTTTCTTCATGATGTTTACCTAGAGCAAACAATTACATTATGTTGACACAGGTCATCTCAGTTTTAGCCCCAGTAACTAGGTATACTTTATCTACAGAGTAAGAAAAGAGATAAAGTATAGCATTATTACACACTTGAATATTATACAGTAGCAAACATTAATATAGCAATATGAATTAACATGAAATTGATGAATCTGAAAAATAGCAAAGAGGGCTAGTTGTAAATGAATGCCTCCAGTATGAAATCATTCACTTATGAAAGCCTAAGTAGTAATACTACAAATGCAGGCAGGGAAACGTTGAAAGCAAAATCCAGAAGAGTTCCGTGTCCCTTCTTTCACAAGGAAAAAGAGAAAGTTATGAACAGGGAGTGTTACCGTGGGAGCATCAGTAATGCTGTCCATTTATTAAGATCAGTGAGCTATTCATGGTTCTTCAATTTATATATGTTTAAATTCAATATACATTATATACTTCTGATTTTTCAAAACACATTAAGAAGGCAAAAATGCTCACTTGTATAGTTCCCAAAACATAATCTGTCACCTTCTTTCCTTTCTAACGAAGCATCAGCTGACATTGAATCATCAGGAAATCTGGGCATTTTCAAATTGCCTCTATACTCCAGCCCTCAGTTTTCTCTCTGCAAGATAAGAAGATAATGTTGTTATGATCACTAAGGTATCTTACAGAAATAAAATCCTTTGATTTTTATTCAAACCTACTGAATGCATACTTCTTGGTTTCAATTAATTGCTGTGTTCTAATTACTTATTTGTGATCCTCAGACTTCAATTAAGTAGAATATTAAAGAGATTGGATATAATTTTCAGGTAGATGGTAGGAATAAAGGTCAAGAAACACCCCTTTGTTTAAGTAGGTGGGTGGAAATATGAGCATGCTAAACTTTACTTCCAATAAAAAGCTGCCTGGATCTGAATATTTTTTGTGTGTATAATTTTTGATATTCTTCATGGAAGAATTGCCTTCATAAGAATTACAAGGCTCAGGATACTGGAAACTGGATTAACTCTCTTTTCTCCTTCAATTCAGGAATTAATTAAACTTCGATTTCTCTCTGTGTGGTTAACATTAATAATTGACACGGGAGTGTTTTTCTGTGATTTCCTACAAGCTAGCATTTGCCATCATGGAAGTATTAATACTATCACACCCACTAATCAAGGGCAGCCTGTGTGTTGTGTGAAATCATAAATACATAGCCGTAGGGACCTGGAAATAATTGCTAATGAACTTTAGTCTCTCTGACAGAGCACACAGCCTTGGACCTCTAGCCTGCCCCATTGTTTCCTTCATTCCCCTAATGTCAAACCCTAGCCAAATACTCTGGAGTTTCCTCTCTTCCCTACCTTCTTTTCTGTTTGTTCCCCACCTCAGAATGCTCAGACTACAGCCACCAGATCGAGACTGCTCCTTTCCTAAAGATTTGGATTTGCTAGCAAGGGAACTTAGAGGCAGGAATATTGCATCTGACTATAGCTTTAAGTCCCCAAAGAGGCAAGGCCCCCTGAGACCCTCTTCAGATGCTAATATTCGCACAAAGTGCATTGGCCCCAGCTGGCCTTCACCTGCAGCCCTGACAGGCAGGAGCCTTCAGAATGAGATCCTGGTTTCCATAAAAATAGGAAGGGCACACATGGTAAATAACAGAGATCTAGCACAAGCTATAAAATGATTTGAAGTCTGCTTCCAGACAGTTAAAACTAATTGCTGTGAACACAAAGCCCAGACAGGAGTGCCCCCTCCCCTTTATTTTTTTGTAATTCACGTGAGATGGGGTGACTTGAATATTCTGCTAATGGCCACACCTAAAATTAATCAATGCCACTAAATTTAAGATGCAGGCATCGTTGTTAATATTCAAATATGTTTTAAGCACAGGAGAAAAGTGCTGCATGGTAGTGTGACACATATTAATGGATCATTTAGAATTGTCCTTAGCTGTTTCCTTGGTTTTATGGGGGGTACCCAGTTGAAATGTAGCATTATCATTATGATTGCTAGTCTCCTGACTGCTTTTCTATTATTGCTGGCCATAGTTTGCAGCCTGTTCATCCTGTTTTTATAAAAGAAATTTGTAAGTGAAAAGCTACTTAATTCACCAGTGTATTCCAGATTATAGTAAGCTAATACCAGCCAGAAGGACTCCTTCCTTCATCCTCTTTTTTGGAACTAATTTAGAGATGAGCTGTAAAATCCTTTTTATGTCCCTCCTTTCTTTTCATATGATATGGTATATAGGATATCAGTGAGGCAGGATATTAACTAAGCTCCCCTTACCAGATCCTTTGTTTTAAGAATACAGTGATTTAAACAAGTGATTTCCATGCTTTTTTAATTTAGAGCCTCTTGACATTAAAAAAAAGTATTCATTCAATATTTGAGAAGCCTTTTTAGTTTCCATTGTTTTATAATTTACACATGGATAATATACATTCAGTAATGTCTTAAAAGTGAATGTATATTTAGTTAATTGCAATTGCATCTTTATATATATTTGGGAATGATTATATGTATATGTGAAAGATGTTTATTAGGTCTCCAGATAGTGTTTAGTACATATGCATATAATTTCCAGGATGCCTCTCAAAATCTTTATGACCTTTTTAGCAGTCCTCTCTCTCTTCTGATAAGGAACTAAGAATCTAGTGGCAGAAAATTCCATGTAAGAAGTCAGCAGGCTGGGGTTTTGTCTGCTTTCAGTCGTTTGTGCCCGCTTGTCCTTCCATTCAACCTCTCCATACTTGTTTCTATGCTGTAAAATAAGGGTAACTTATACCTGCCAATTTACTGCATAGGTTATAGTGGAAATGATATTCAGTAATAAGAGCTAAATATATACTTGGAAAATATAAAAACTATTCAGGATGCTGTATCTACTTAATTAGGACTATACATTTTATACTTTGACAGAGGATAAGATACTATGTATATTCTCATATTTCATTAGGTAAGAACAACTTTGAGATTCTTTAAAAAAAAGAAAATATAATGTTAAAATCAGGAAGTGGATGAAATCCCAAAATGCCTTAGAAGTTGCAATTTTTTCCCCAAAATTAATCAGGCTTCACAATAAAGACAATTAGGAGAAGAGGAGTTAAAACTTTTTTTTGCCAATATTCAAAATATATATATTGTACATGTGCTTTTTGCCAGATGTAGCACTTTGTTCTCAGGACTGAGATAAACAGTTGCATGTTTAATTTGACTGTAGAATAGATAATCTGTATATGAAGTATTTCCTATTCTTTTTTCTTTCTGTTCTTTTTTTTCCTTCTTCACATTTCTTCCAGGATTTTTCTTAGTGAACAATTTGACATTTTCAAGAACATCTGTAAAATTATAAGTATTAAATTTGGCTACCTACTGTTTGTACATCAAGATTTTATAAATTTCAAAATAATAATACTCTTGTTGATGTGGTTTAAGCTTGAGCTATTCATACTTTGGGGTTTTATATTATCATCGTCTACTTGAAGGATGAATATGTGTGACTTTTCATGTGGAAATAAAATTGTTCTCTTATTAACTTCAATTTTAGTAAGTAAAGAGAGAAATAAATAAGAAAAAGGAAAATCTATATATTCTAGTACATTGGTTACAATGACTCTACTTTCTTAAATATCCTTTAAAACAATTTTGACATTATAATAACTATCTTGGACCAAAAGTTCTATGTTTGTATACTTACTTTATGTTATTTCTTACAGCAAATAGTCTACTGCAGAGTACCACTATTAATCAGACTTCACTTTATGCAAAAAATTAGGGATTGTATAAGGATGTAGAAAGATTTTTAAAAATTTGTTATTGGTAAATTAAAGGGCATTTCTCCATGGATTAAAATTGATCTTCAACAGCTTCCTGTCCCTGAAGCACTGTAGTTCTTCAGTGGGCAGTCTGCAGCAGAAGGCATACTGCTATGCTTCTCTGTAATGTTAAAGTTGCCAGTGATTTGGAAGAGAGATGAAAAAAAGTTAGAGGACTGAGTAGGTGGTGACAGCCCTGGCATAAGGAAATGAATTTTGCTATAAATAAGTGTTAAATATCTGGTATCTATAGAAAATAATAATCTTCACATAGAGGAAAGCGATAATAAGTTTTTTGGCATATTTGTCCAGAAGATAAAACTTCTTCAGAAAATATATGGTTAAATTATAAAGATCACTTTCAATTCCAAGAATATGGAATAGACATTCTTTTCCCTATTCCTCATGCTAAGTGCAATGAAAAATTCTGGACATTTTTACAGTGTAAGGCTGAAATTAAGATTCCATATTATCTGCCCTGATATGTGAAACTAGGAGAGCAGTCCCCCTGTTCTCTCCAGATACGCCCCCATCCCCTCCATGGGAAAGGCTCCTCACCCAGGTAGTCTCCCTATCAGGAAGATCAGCTTTACCACACCCAGTCCTCAAACTAATGGCTTTCACTCTCCTCCTGCCTGCAAACTTATTCTGATAAGCTAATCACATCTTCCCATGGGGACCACGGGGCACCTCAACTTCTTGCTGCTACAAAGCCTGCCTTCCACAGCCTCGACTGGTTCACTCTGTTCCCAAGTGCAACTCCAATGTGGCCCTGCATGCCATGTGGCACCCTCCTGCTCAGGGTGGCTGTGAGTGAGTATATGTGAGTCATGAATAGCTGTTGGTCTCAACTGTCAGGTGTCAAGTTTTTGGCCATCTCATACTGTTTAGGGTAAGGGATCCAAAGGTGAATAGCAGGCAAGCAAAACATATATGGAAATTTTTTAAAAAAGGCCATCTAGGGAAGTTTAGAGTTAAGGAAAGATATGGTGAGTTCCCTGTTTTGTTTTTCTGCCTCATATAACTCAGAGTTAGAGCTGAGGAAGCCAGCAACTTGGAAATGCGATGGATGTTGACCAAAAAGCCCCAACCACAGCCTTCTCTTTCTAGTCAAAGGACCAGAAAAGGGGCAGCCCATTAAGAGGAAACAAAATGTAGACAATAGATACTCTAGTATAGCCAAACGCCACAGGAAAAGACTGTGGCACCACCCACACACATAGCAGTAAACTTTGAGTGGGGAACCTAGACTTCCACTCTCCCCAGGTTGTAATGAAGTACACTAACTTGCCTGCCAGGGTGAGGGCAGAGGAGACCAAGTGGGGAGCTGGGACTATCATTCCTGCTAGATGATAACAAGCCCCCACTCTTTTGGCAGTGTTAGGGTATACAATGTGGTGACCCTGGATTTCACCCACCCCCATCCAGCAGTAAATAGGGAAATCTCCCACTTCTGGCCAGGGAGGTGGCAGTGGAGGCCTAGAAGAGAGGCAGAGCTGCAAACCCTACCCAATAGTGCGAGAAACTTCTCCCACCCTAGGTGGCCAGTGGAGGCCCACAGGGGAACCCAGACTTCTACTCACATCTGCCATCAGTGAAGAAGGAGCACTTCTTCCCTGCTGAAGTGGTATCAGAGTAAACTTCTAAAACAGAAGGTTTAAATATGAAGTAGTTTCTTATTTGCAGAGTTCAGGTTTCAATTTTAAAAAATTATTAAAAGAACCAGGAAAACGTCAACTTTAATGAAAAATGACAATCAATAGATATCAATGCTGAGATGACAAGAGGTTGGCAAAGATTTTCGTAGCAGCCATCATAAAATGCCCCATCAAGAAATACTGAACATGCTGGAAACTAATGAAAAATAAAAAGGCTTGGCAGGCCGGGCGTGGTGGCTCACTCCTGCAATCCCAGCACTTTGGGAGGCCGAGGCGGGTGGATTTGAGACTGGTCTCCTATTCTCCTCAGCTGCAAAACCTGAATAATGGAATTAAAGTAGAAATCAAAAACAACAACAACATAACAAGAAAAACTTCAAAGATTTAGAAATTAAGCAACTCATATCTAAATGATCCATGGGTCAAAAAGGAAGATTTAAAACATAGAAAATATATATTTAACTAAATGAAACTGCAATGTCAATATTGTGAGGGCACAGATAAATCAGTGCTGAGAGAAAAATATATAGCACTAAATGTCTACATAGGAAAGAGGAAAGGTTTCTAATAAAATAATCTCAGTGTATACCTCAAAAACCTAAAATAACGTGAATCAGATAAATCCAAAGTAAGCAAAAGGAAGGAAAGAATAGGATAAGAGCAGAAATCAGTGAAACAAAAAGCAGAAGGGTAATAGAGAAATTCACCAAAATAAAAGCTTGTTCTTTGAAAAGATCAATAAAATTGGAAAGCCTATAGAAAGACTGACAAAAATAAGAACAAAGAAACAAATTATCAATATTAGAAATGAAACTGAGGACATTTTCTATATACCTTGCAGACATCAAAAGGATAATAAGGAAATACTACAAACAACACTACACACATATTTT